>NC_141165.1:53297500-58297500 GCF_055505025.1 Bos grunniens
AAAATCACAGATTTCTTGACTCCACCAAGAGAGATATTCAACTAGGCTTCATATAGGGACATACATTGATAACTTTTAAAAATCTCTAGAGAACATATTAAGAGTCTTGTGAATCAATCATAAGAACAAAAAAGGGAGGGATGAGAATAATACTTAAGTGTTGTGTGTTTAGCATTGTGTTAGATGTTTTATCTGTTTATATTCTACTTTACATATGAGAAAACTCAGGACATATTCGAGAGCTGAAGCAATATGTCTCAAAACCTGAGGGCCTTTGAAGCCCATAAGACTTAAAAAATATCTAATGCTATAATCTCTATCTTTCATTTTAACCTTAGTTCACATCTAACTTTCATTATTACTGTTTGTACTAAACTTCACAGCAGTCTTGTTCTTTTTTCTTTTGGCCTGAGGCACAGATAAATCCTCTAGTCCATATGCTAAATACACATGTGGTGAAAGCTTTATGAGGAATATTATACTAAATTAAAATAAACAAACAAAAAATACAACATTGTATTTTACCAAACTGCTTTGCTCTGCTACTGTCAGATTTTTTTTTTTTTTAATGTCCAAGTTGCAATATAAAAACAGCCATTTGAAGCCAACTATTCAATTAAACTTTTTTCTTGAGAAAAATTCAACATTCATTGTCTTTTAAAGCTTTATATGACTATGAACAAAAGATTATGAAAATTAGACTAAAATCTGCATTTCTCTTTTCTCTGATTTTCAAACCTTTAATTATAAGGCTCCTCATGTAGTACCTCATGGAATTCACATATAATGTTTAAGATTATTTTCAAAAAACTGTATTTTTACAGTGAGCAAATATTTTTAAGTAAAGTCAAAGTGAGCTAGGAGGGAGATTGGACCATTAAATATATGCTATTAATTCCAGTACACTTGCTGAAGCAGTGTAACAAATTTTAGCACTAGGCTTTTCAGCAGCCAATGCAAACAGGAGAACATTATCACTCTGTTTATTTATAGTACACTTAAAATGAAAGCAAACCAGATGTTCTATAGAAGAACAATACGCCTGGCCTCAGACAAGAGAGAAATTTCTCCTGAGACCTCTTGTAGTCAACACTGTGTAATATAGTAAACAGTCTGAACTGAATTGTTACAATAAGTTCAATAATGCATTTCATAGGTCTCTTTCTGGTACACTAATGGCATCAAGCCAAAGAAATTCAGTAAAAGTGATTCCTAGGGAGACTAACGCAATACAGAAAATAGCCTTCTATATCTTTTTCCTAATTGAGTTCTAAATTTACTCCTCCAAGTACAGTAGTACTAAATATAGGAATGACCATGATTAAATGCCATCTGTGCCTCAGGTAAGACGTGGAATTATAGAGGCCAGACTTATAAAGATGCATTCTGCTAACCTATAAGAAGAAGTGTAGGAGCATGTTCAAAAATAACAGTATTAGTAACTGTACTTGGTTTTCAGAATCATTGTATTATTCCAACACACAATTGAAAAATATGCCTTAACTGTTTTTGGTAGTTTTTGGCTGGTGTCTGTACCAAAAGTCAGAATAAAAAAGAAAGGCATACAAATTTATTGCATACTTTTTTAGTGACACAGAGTCTTCATGCTTCAACTGAAGAAGCAGTTGAACTGAAAAGTTTGTATTCTAGATTTAACAAAGAATGGAAAGTCATGGAAAAGCAAAAAAAATAAAAAATAAAGAAAAAGAAAAAAGTATTCTAAGAGTGTAAACTAAGGGAGAAACAACATGGCTTATAAATTCAGAGACCTCTCCCTGTCTCTTTTGGAGTTTGCTCCTTTCCCCAGGAATAGGGAGAGATCTCTCACCTGATGGTTTTATAAACTGCTTCAGGGCAAAGTCAGAAAATCCTGCGTCACCTGCTGTTTCCCAAATTCCTGTAGCCTGAATTATTCAGTATCCCAAGTTGCAATATTTTTGAAGTAGCCTTGAACCTCATCACATGCATTACATACATGATCTTTTGTATTATTTTGTCTTTATTTATTTATTTTTGGTAACTTTGAGTATGACAAAATGCCAATTCAAATTACCAGTTATAGAATGCAGTTACTTTGGAAGAATAGAAAACCAAAATCTTTGACTTGCTAATATATTTCTCTAGTCTTATTTTCCTTAATTTTTAAATATATAATTGTGGTAGATTGAATATATTAGTCATACATTTAAGCTGTATACCTCTTTTATTTTTCTGAGATAACTTTTTAAATTTAGGAATGTTTTTTCAAGTACTTACTTGTGATATAATGTAAGTAGCTTCAAACAGTATGTTTGTATATATAGACTTTAAATACTCAATGATATTTAATTTATTCATATGCTAAAGTAGTTTTAAATAATTAATGATACTTGACAATAAAATTACTCATTTGCTTTCATTTTTGTGGCTCAGTATGTACTCAAAATTAACTTAAAATATTGTTTTGGGTTTTTTAAAGAAAAATATATGTCCATAGAAAAACACGAATGCATCTGTTGATCCATAACAGTGTATGTCGAACTACACAGCTGTGTTCTTTAATTTAAAAGTACCCTTAATTAAAACCAGGACTCTTGGAGACTTCCTATGTCAGAGTAACTCTGGGTAGAATTCAAAGTCGTGCCTGAGTTAGGCAACAGATTAAATTACTATCATTTAAAATAAAAAACACTGGACTTCCAAAAGTAAAAATTAAATTATGTAAAAAGAGGACAAAAACTAGTGTTCTTGTCTAAATGAAAAAGTATAAGAAAAACAGAGACATGGTAATCCAAAAATTATGAAAATTGACTTAAAAATTATTTAGAAAATAGTGATAAAACTAAATTTACTTACTATCTCATGTACTTATCAAAAGTAAAAACAATTGAAGTAACAAAGAGTACCTAAAATCAATTTTAAAAGTGGTTCTTTTATGCTTGGAGATAAGGATTTCAAACATTGAAATATTTACAGATGAAATTAGTTAAAAAAGAATACATATGTTAATTTTATATTTATTTTCCTCTTTTAGCCAATGCAAAATGGCAAAAAAAAAAAAAAGTATTCAAGTTTGTTAAAAATGTAGACATTTTAATCCCCTTGTTCTGGGTTTATTTTAGTAGCTAAATATCAACTGTTATGACACATAGACTAACATAAAAAAAATTGTAGACATTTTTTTGCTGGAAGGTGGAGAAGATTAATGACAGAAAGATAACTAAAGGAGCTAAAGCAAAGAAGAAAGTAAGACTTTTGAGAGAGAAACAGCTTCTCTGTAGCTGCTTTTCATATGACAGCAGTTTTAAAACCAATTAAAGGCAGGGTGCAGAGATGAGAGAAATTAAAAGAACATGTGGCAGACCTCAAGCAGTTTTGCCATCAGTTTTTACCCAAGAAATGTAGTTGAATAATAGGACTGAACTGGGCAGAAAGTAGTAAACATAATCAGGAAACTCTGAAACTCAGAGTAGATCTCTCTTTGCTTAAGGAGAACAAGGATTAGAGTTAGAGTCACGCCAGAGGAAAGAATCAAAGAATATACAGGGTTCTCAAGTGAAAACCCTTAAAAGACGAAAAGTACATTGATTGTTACTAGGGTGCTACACTGCCCCTCTTCAGATTGAATTCAGGTAATTAGCCATCTCTTTATCTATTTGTAGAGGAAAGGGTGAAATATCTTTAGAGGGAGGTAATAACTCTACAACTTTTTATATATACTGTCAAAATGAACAAATAATAGTTGGTGTTTTTTAGATGTCAACAAAATTAATATTTTAGATAGGATGATTAAGAAAAATGAGATCACAAATTTTTGACATCAGTAGAGAAAGAATTTTTCACTACAGATCCTACATAATTAAAAATAACTTTAGAATAATGTGAGTAATTTATTTCAGAAGTTAATTGACAATTTAATTAAATAACAAATTCTTTTAATAATACAATTGAACAAAATTGACAAAAGAATAAACAGAGTATCTTAATAGTTCTACTAAGGAAATGGAATTCATAACAAACAAGCAAAACTCACATAAAGAAAACTCCAGGCCCAGATACTTTCGCTGGTGAATTTTATCAGATTTTCAAGAAAAAAAAAAACTAACAAATTTACATGCAGAAAGGACTACTTACCCAACTTATTTATGGAGGAGCCAGCTAAATCTTAATAGAGCTTCCCTGGTGGCTGAGATGTTAAAGAATCTGCCTGTAATGCAGGAGATTCAGGTGTGATGCCTGGGTTGGGAAGATACCCTGGAGAAGGAAATAGCAACCTACTCCAGCATTCTTGCCTAGGAAATCCTATGGGCTATGGCAAAAAAAATTTTTTTTTTTTATATAGCCAGGCAGGCTATATAGTCCATGGAGTCACAATAATTGGATATAACTTAGTAAGTAAACCACCGCAAGTCTTAATATTTAAATATTGCAGCTATATCAGAAAGAATTCTGGAAAGTATCTCTGTTGAACATAGATAAACATGCTTAATAAGATATAAGTAAATTGAACACAGCTATATATGGGAAAAGGAAATATACCATGAGAAAGTAGGCTTCATATCAGTACTGTGAGATTGATTTAACATTTTAAATTAATCAGTGGAATTCATCTTAAGAGAATAAAGAAAAAACATCATCTCCACCAGAAGGAAAAAGCATGTGAAAGAAAACAAGTTTTTCACAATAAAAATTCTTATCAAACTAGTGGACTAGTAGGAAACTTCAATCTAGTAAATGGTATTCTACGAAAAAATTAAATGGTAATGTTAAGAAAACTAACATATCCGATCAGATAAGATCAGTCGTTCAGTCGTGTCTGACTCTTTGCGACCCCATGAATCGCAGCACGCCAGGCCTCCCTGTCCATCACAAACTCCCAGAGTTCACTGAGACTCATGTCCATCTAGTCAGTGATGCCATCCAGCCATCTTATCCTCTGTCGTCTCCTTCTCCTCCTGCCCCCAATCCCTCCCAGCATCAGAATCTTTTCCAATGAGTCAGCTCTTTGCGTGAGGTGGCCAAAGTACTGGAGTTTCAGCTTTAGCATCATTCCTTCCAAAGAAATCCCAGGGCTCATCTCCTTCAGAATGGACTGGTTGGATCTCCTCGCAGGCCAAGGGACTCTCAAGAGTCTTCTCCAACACCACAGTTCAAAAGCATCAATTCTTCAGTGCTCAGCCTTCTTCACAGTCCAACTCTCACATCCATACATGACCACAGGAAAAACCATAGCCTTGACTAGACGGACCTTTGTTAGCAAAGTAATGTCTCTGCTTTGAATATGCTATCTAGGTTGGTCATAACTTTCCTTCCAAGGAGTAAGCGTCTTTTAATTTCATGGCTGTAGTCACCATCTGTAGTGATTTTGGAGCCCAGAAAAATAAAGTCTGACACTGTTTCCACTGTTTCCCCATCTATTTCCCATGAAGTGATGGGACCAGATGCCATGATCTTCATTTTCTGAATGTTGAGCATTAAGCCAACTTTTTCACTCTCCACCTTCATTTCATCAAGAGGCTTTTGAGTTCCTCTTCACTTTCTGCCATAAGGGTAGTGTTATTGATATTCCTCCCAGGAATCTTGATTCCAGCTTGTGTTTCTTCCAGTCCAGCATTTCTCATGATGTACTCTGCATATAAGTTAAATAAACAGGGTGACAATATACAGCCTTGACGAACTCCTTTTCCTATTTGGAACCAGTCTGTTGGTCCATGTCCAGTTCTAACTGTTGCTTCCTGACCTGCATACAAATTTCTCAAGAGGCAGATCAGGTGGTCTGGTATTCCCATCTCTTTCAGAATTTTCCACAGTTTATTGTGATCCACATAGTCAAAGGCTTTGGTATACTCAATAAAGCAGAAATAGATGTTTTTCTGGAACTCTCTTGCTTTTTTGATGATCCAGCAGATGTTGGCAATTTGATCTCTGGTTCCTCTGCCTTTTCTAAAACCAGCTTGAACATCAGGAAGTTCACGGTTCACATATTGCTGAAGCCTGGCTTAGAGAATTTTGAGCATTACTTTACTAGCGTGTGAGATGAGTGCAATTGTGCGGTAGTTTGAGCATTCTTTGGCATTGCCTTTCTTTGGGATTGGAATGAAATCCGACCTTTTCCAGTCCTGTGGCCACTGCTGAGTTTTCCAAATTTGCTGGCATATTGAGTGCAGCACTTTCACAGCATCATCTTTCAGGATTTGGAATAGCTCAACTGGAATTCCATCACCTCCACTAGCTTTGTTTGTAGTGATGCTTTCTAAGGCCCACTTTACTTCACATTCCAGGATGTCTGGCTGTAGGTCAGTGATCACACCATTGTGATTATCTGGGTCATGAAGATCTTTTTTGTACAGTTCTTCTGTGTATTCTTGCCATCTCTTCTTAATATCTTCTGCTTCTGTTAGGTTCATACCATTTCTGTTCTTTATCGAGCTCATCTTTGCATGAAATGTTCCTTTGGTGTTTCTGATTTTCTTGAAGAGATCCCTAGTCTTTGTTTTCCTCTATTTCTTTATATATATATATATATATATATATATATATATATATATATGCTATAGTTTGAATATTTTGTCCTTCCAAATTCATTTGTTGAAACCTAATGCCCAATGTAATATATCAGGATATAGGGAATTTGGTAGGTGATTAGATCATGAGAGTGGAGCCCTTCTGAATTTTATTAATATTATAATAAAAAAGACCACACAGAGCTCCCCAAACTCTAGCCCCTTCCTTCTGCCATGTAAGATTACAGTTAGAAGGTTCAATCTATGAATTAGAAATCTACTTTTCATCAGACACAAGTCTGCTGGTGCCTTGATCTTAGACTTCCCAGCCTGCAGAAATGTAAGAAATATATTTCTATCACTTATAAGCCACCCAGTCTCTGGTATTTTGTTATAACAGCCAGAATGAACTAAGACAGGTTAATGGTGAGAGACTATACATTGTCCCCCACATCTGGAATGTATCAAAGAAGCTTGTTTGTATTTATTCAGTACTGTCCTTAAGGCCCTCACTGTTTCAATAGGAGAGAAAAAGATTAAAAATGTATAAAGAAATAAAATCATAAAATACCATTCCTTTTTACAGATTATGCAATTATTCATGTGGACAATCCCCCCATAACTACAAAAAAATAAAAACTACCAAGCTAATAATACCTCAAATTTTATCTCAAAAAGATTTCAATAAAAAAAATGTAGTACAATTATTTATGGTAGCTTAAAATTGGAAACTAACCAAATTTTCATCACAAACATGGATGAACAAAATATGGTATAGCTTATTCTGGCTGTTATAACAAATTAGCAGAGTTTATACAAAATATCTTATGAGTAGTTTATACATAGTAGAAATGTATTATTCATAATTATTTATTGAACTTGCAACCTAATACGGATTATCTTTATTCTTATACATATTATATTAATTTATATCTTTTCAATTTTAATCTTCAAGGGAACATAGACTATTTTTGTCTTATTCTTTACATATAAGGTATTCACGTAACACTGTTCGAGAAAAAAATGACAACTTTTTTGCTTCATTGTTTTTAGAGCATTCACAGTATGTTATGGAGTTTTCAGAGTGCAACATATTAAAGAAAGTATCTTTTGAGTGTTCTGCTGCTAAGTCGCTTCAGTCATGTCCGACTCTGTGCAACCCCAGAGATGACAGCCCACCAGGCTCCCCCGTCCCTGGGATTCTCCAGGCAAGAACACTGGAGTGGATTGCCATTTCCTTCTCCAAAGCATGAAAGTGAAAAGTGAAAGTGAAGTTGCTCAGTCGTGTCCGACTCTTAGCAACTCCATGGACTGCAGCCTACCAGGCTCCTCTGTCCATAGGATTTTACAGGCAAGAGTACTGGAGTTGGGTGCCATTGCCTTCTCCTTGAGTGTTCTAGATATGGTTAAAGTATGAGCTTTCAAGAAATAGCTTTCTGTTTAAGATGTCATGTTATGATAGTTAGGAGGCAAGCCTACCAGGCTCCTCTGTCCATGGGATTTTACAGGCAAGAGTACTGGAGTGGGGTGCCATTGCCTTCTCCTTGAGTGTTCTAGATATGGTTAAAGTATGAGCTTTCAAGAAATAGCTTTCTGTTTAAGATGTCATGTTATGATAGTTAGGAGGCAAGGATCTGAGACCAGATAATCTGGTTTTCAAAGGTGAATTTTCCATGTGCAGGTTGTGTGATCTTGGGAAAATTATGGCTAGTCTTTGTGCCTCCATCTCCCTATTTCGAAAATGGTTTTGATAGTATCATCTCATAGACAAGTTGTAAATATTGGGGATTTGCAAAAATATATAGGTATAAAAATGCATAAATATCATTATACTATACTATAATATAACATATTATGTAACAAATATAATATGTAACAAATATTACATATATGCACACGTACACTATATATACAGTATGTGTATATGTTTGAATATATATAACATTTGAAACACTGCCTGATACATAATATGCCTTCTGTTAACCTTTAACTTCTTTTATTACTAATATTATTTTTCAAAACTATTAATGTTTATTAGAAATGAAGTAAGAGAAAAATTAAGAGATAGAATTTCAAAAGTCAGGGAATATTACTTACAGTATTAATATAAGACTTAAGGAATTACATTTAATTATGAGGAATTGCAGTTATATCTAATTTCTCTTTTCCCTGAAATTCAGTTAAAAAGTACATCTGCTGAATGGATAAATATGTTTGACAAAATTAAACAATATTGTGCTTAGTCGCTCAGTTGTGTCCAACTCTTTGTGACCCCGTGGACTATAGTCTGGAGAAGGAAATGGCAACCCGCTCCAGTACTCTTGCCTGGAAAATCCCATGGACGGAGGAGCCTGGTAGGCTGTAGTCCATGGGGTCACGAAGAGTCAGACACTGAGCGACTTCACTTTCACTTTCATGCATTGGAGAAGGAAATAATATTATTATTGGAGAAATTTGGGTATTAGATTGGAAATTGAAAGGAGTTCCTTTAGTATTAAATGGGAATGGAGAGAAATATCACCAAAAATCATTTAGAATGTTAGGTATGAATAAACTATTTTAAAATCTGATCCAAAACACTAACACAGTGAAAAATGAAGAGAATAAAATATTTCTAATTAATATCTGACAGAAAACTGGATGTATATCAAATAAAGAAAAGTCTAACATGTTGTTAGAAGAAAGTAGTTAAGTATAATAAGCACATCAAAAGTAAAAATAATCTATAAGAATTAAAAATCTTCTTGCACAAGTGAACAGTACAAAGATAAGATCACTTAAAACAGAATTAGTGACCTAAAACTAGTGTAATATTAAATTTCTTCTATACAATATTTTCCTGATATCCTAGATAGTCATAAAATTTGAATGGATGAATGAACTCATGGGTATGTGTATATGTGCATAAATACTTTCAAATATATATTAGAGAGGTGTTATAGAAATGAAGACATTTGTTGGCATAAAAATTTACTTGAAAATTATCAGATCTGAATTTCTTTAAGTTCATTTAAATTTATTCAGTTTATTTCACACCACTTAAATTAAAAAAAAAAAGAAAGAAAGTGAAGACATTCTTACCAAAAATAAATAAATAGTATTTCAGATCTATTAATAATAAAAATTTTAATGAAACAGGATTTATCATCACATAATGGTGTGGTCACCAAGTTTGAGATACTGAGGTCTATAAAAGAAAATTTATATCTATATAAATAACCAGGGAACACAAGATATGATTATATTTACTCTGAGATAAATTGAAATTAATGTTCCAGGTTATTTTTTCCCTACCCTGTGTTTTATCATTATCAGTTTGACATGCTTTAAAAAAATTATATTATTGATGTTGCTGAAAGTCAAGGTACTAGCATTTACTTGAATATTAATTGATATATATTTCTCTGTGGAAATTAGGAAATATGTATCAGATTTTAATACTATATAGGTAACATTTAGGAACGATTCATATTTTTAAAGAATATTACTCAATACTCACACATGACTATAATTATTCACAATAGAAAGTAAACTACCCTAAAATATCAAAATGTACTTTAAACATATTTAAATTATGGAAACAGTGTCAGACTTTTTTGGGCTCCAAAATCACTGCAGATGGTGACTGCAGCTATGAAATTAAAAGACACTTACTCCTTGGAAGGAAAGTTATGATCAACCTAGATAGCATATTGAAAAACAGAGACATTACTTTGCTAACAAAGGTCCATCTAGTCAAGGCTATGGTTTTTCCACTGGTCATGAATGGATGTGAGAGTTGGAGTGTGAAGAAAGCTGAGTGCCGAAGAATTGATGCTTTTAAACTGTGGTGTTGGAGAAGACTCTTGAGAGTCCCTTGGACTGCAAGGAGATCCAACCAGTCCATTCTAAAGGAGATCAGGCCTGGGTGTTCTTTGGAAGGAATGCTGCTAAAGCTGAAACTCCAGTACTTTGGCCACCTCATGCAAAGAGTTGACTCATTGGAAAAGACTGATGCCTGGAGGGATTGGGGGCAGGAGGAAAAGGGGACGAGAGAGGATGAGATGGCTGGATGGCATCATCGACTCAATGGACGTGAGTTTGAGTGAACTCCAGGAGTTGGTGATGGACAGGGAGGCCTGGCGTGCTGCGATTCATGGGTCGCAAAGAGTCAGACACGACTGAGCGACTGAACTGAATTGAACTGAACTGAACATCAAAATAATAAAACATAATTTTGTCACTAAGAATAGTGATATAGTCTACTCCAGAATATTGATAGTATTTACTCTTCCCAGGTAATAAAAGTTTTACTCCTTGCATTTTAGGGTTTTACTCCTTACATTTTAAAAATACTTGGGTTCATCTGCAAATAGTGAGAGTTTTACTTCTTCTTTTCCAATTTGGATTCCTTTTATTTCTTTTCCTGCTCTGATTGCTGTGGCCAAAACTTCCAAAACTATGTTGAATAGTAATGGTGAAAGTGGGCACCCTTGTCTTGTTCCTGACTTTAGAGGAAATGCTTTCAATTTTTCACCATTGAGGATAATGTTTGCTGTGGGTTTGTCATATATAGCTTTTATTATGTTGAGGTATGTTCCTTCTATTCCTGCTTTCTGGAGAGTTTTTATCATAAATGGATGTTGAATTTTGTCAAAGGCTTTCTCTGCATCTATTGAGATAATCATATGGTTTGTTTTTCAATTTGTTAATGTGGTGTATTACATTGATTGATTTGCGGATATTGAAGAATCCTTGCATCCCGGGGATAAAGCCCACTTGGTCGTGGTGTATGATCTTTTTAATGTTTTGTTGGATTCTGATTGCTAGAATTTTGTTAAGGATTTTTGCATCTATTGCAGATGATATGATCCTCTACATAGAAAACCCTAAAGACTCCACCAGAAAATTACTAGAACTAATCAATGACTATAGTAAAGTTGCAGGATATAAAATCAACACACAGAAATACCTTGCATTCCTATACACTAATAATGAGAAAACAGAAAGAGAAATTAAGGAAACAATTCCATTCACCATTGCAATGGAAAGAATAAAATAATTAGGAATATATATACCTAAAGAAACTAAAGACCTATATATAGAAAACTATAAAACACTGATGAAAGAAATCAAAGAGGACACTAATAGATGGAGAAATATACCATGTTCATGGATTGGAAGAATCAATATAGTGAAAATGAGTATAATACCCAAAGCAATTTATAGATTCATGCAATCCTTATCAAGCTACCAACAGTATTCTTCACAGAGCTAGAACAAATAATTTCACAATTTGTATGGAAATACAAAAAACCTCAAATAGCCAAAGCGATCTTGAGAAAGAAGAATGGAACTGGAGGAATCAACCTACCTGACTTCAGGCTCTACTACAAAGCCAGTTATCAAGACAGTATGATACTGGCACAAAGACAGAAATATAGATCAATGGAACAAAATAGAAAGCCCAGAGATAAATCCACGCACATATGGACACCTTATCTTTGACAAAGGAGGCAAGAATATACAATGGTTTAAAGACAATCTCTTTAACAAGTGGTGCTGGGAAATCTGGTCAACTACTTGTAAAAGAATGAAACTAGAACACTTTCTAACACCATACACAAAAATAAACTCAAAATGGATTAAAGATCTAAACATAAGACCAGAAACTATAAAACTCCTAGAGGAGAACATAAGCAAAACAGTCTCTGACATACATCACAGCAGGACCTTCTATGACCCACCTCCCAGAATATTGAAAATAAAAGCAAAAATAAACAAATGGGACCTAATTAACCTTAAAAGCTTCTGCACATCGAAGGAAACTGTTAGCAAGGTGAAAAGACAGCCTTCAGAATGGGAGAAAATAATAGCAAATGAAGCAACTGACAAACAACTAATCTCAAAAATATACAAGGAACTTCTACAGCTCAACTCCAGAAAAATAAATGACCCAATCAAAAAACGGGCCAAGGAACTAAATAGACATTTCTCCAAAGAAGACGTACAGATGGCTAACAAACATATGAAAAGATGCTCAACATCACTCATTATCAGAGAAATGCAAATCAAAACCACTATGAGGTACCATTTCACACCAGTCAAAATGGCTGCTATCCAAAAGTCTACAAATAACAAATGCTGGAGAGGGTGTGGAGAAAAAGGAACCCTCTTACACTGTTGGTGGGAATGCAAACTAGTACAGCCACTATGGAGAACAGTGTGGAGATTCCTTAAAAAACTGGAAATAGAACTGCCTTATGATCCAGCAATCCCACTGCTGGGCATACACACTGAGGAAACCAGAAGGGAAAGAGACACGTGTACCCCAATGTTCATCGCAGCACTGTTTATAATAGCCAGGACATGGAAGCAACCTAGATGTCCATCAGCAGATGAATGGATAAGAAACCAGTGGTACATATACACAATGGAGTATTACTCAGCCATTAAAAAGAATACATTTGAATCAGTTCTAATGAGGTGGATGAAACTGGAGCCTATTATACAGAGTGAAGTAAGCCAGAAAGAAAAACACCAATACAGTATACTAACGCATATATATGGAATTTAGAAAGATGGTAACAATAACCCTGTGTATGAGACAGCAAAAGAGACACTGATGTATAGAACAGTCTTATGGACTCTGTGGGAGAGGGAGAGGGTGGGAAGATTTGGAAGAATGGCATTGAAACATGTAAAATATCATGTATGAAACGAGTTGCCAGTCCAGGTTCGATGCACGATACTGGATGCTTAGGGCTAGTGCACTGGGACGACCCAGAGGGATGGTATGGGGAGGGAGGAGGGAGGAGGGTTCAGGATGGGGAACACATATATACCTGTGGTGGATTCATTTTGATATTTGGCAAAACTAATACAATTATGTAAAGTTTAAAAATAAAATAAAATAAAATAAAATACTTGGGTTCTTGGCAATGTGTATATTTTTATAAACTTTTTTAAAGAGAAATTTTAGGTCCACAGCAATATTAGTCAGAAGGTGCAGAGATTTTCTAAAACCCCCTTACTCTAAATATGCATAGTGTCTCCAATTGTCAACATCCCCCATCAGAGTAATGCATTTATTAAAATGATAAACCTACATTGAAAATTCATTATAAGCCAAAGTTTAAGTTTTACATTACATGCCATTATTGATGTTGTACATTTCATAGGTTTTGACAAATGTATAATAGCATGTATTTATTCATAGTTATAGTATCATAAATTCACTACTCTAAAACCACTATGTGCTACACCTAACCATCTCTCCTTGCTGCTAAGTCACTTCAGTCGTGTCCAACTCTGTGTGACCCCATAGACGGCAGCCCACCAGGCTCCCTTGTCCCTGGGATTCTCCAGGCAAAAACACTGGAGTGAGTTGCCATTTCCTTCTCCAATGCATGAAAGTGAAAAGTGAAAGTGAAGTCGCTCAGTCGTGTCAGACTCTTAGCGACACCATGGACTGCAGCCTACCAGGCTCCTCTGTCCATGGGGTTTTCCAGGCAAGAGTACTGGAGTGGGGTGCCATTGCCTTCTCCACCATCTCTCCATATCACCTCTTAAATTCTTGAAACCATAAATCTATGTACTATCTCATTTCGAGAATGTCATGTTGGTAGAATCATATAGTATGTAACCTCTTCAGAATGGCTTCTTTCACTTAGCTATACATGTTTTAAGTTTTCTGTATATCTGTTCCTACTTTGATAGTTCACTTCCTTTTCAGTTCAGTTCAGTTGCTGAGTTGTGTCAGACTCTTTGTGACCCCTTGGAATGCAGCACAGCAGGCTTCTCTGTCCATCACCAACTCCTGGAGCTTGCTCAAACTCACGTCCATTGAGTTGGTGATGCCATCCAACAATCTCCTTCTCAGTTGTCCCATTTTCCTCCTGCCTTCAATCTTTCCCAGCATCAGGGTCTTTTCAAATGAGTCAGTTCTTCGCGTCACGTGGCCAAAGTATTGGAGTTGCACTTTCAATATCAATCCTTCCAATGAATATTCAGGACTGATTTCCTTTAATATTGACTGGTTGGATCTCTTTGCAGTCCAAGGGACTCTCAAGAGTCTTCTCCAACACCACAGTTCAAAAGCATCAGTTCTTTGGCACTCAGCTTTCTTTATAGTCCAACTCTCACATCCATACATAGACTGCAGCCTACCAGGCTCCTCTGTCCATGGGATTTTCCAGGCAAGAGTACTGGAGTGGGGTGCCATTGCCTTCTCCGACATCCATACATGACTACTGGAAAAACCATAGCCTTGACTAGACGGACCTCTGTTGGCAAAGTAATGTCTCTGCTTTTCAATATGCTGTCTAGGTTGGTCATAGGCTGGCTTCCCTGGTGGCTCAGATGGTAAAGCGTCTGCCTGCAATGCAGGAAATCTGGGTTCAATTCCTAGGTTGGGAAGATCCCCTGAAGAAGGAAATGGTATTCCACTCCAGCACTCTTGCCTGGAAAATCCCATGGATGGAGGAGCCTGATAAGCTACAGTCCATGGGGTCGCAAAGAGTCAGACACGACTGAGCGACTTGACTTCACTCACTAGGTTGGTCATAACTTTCCTTCCAAGGAGTAAGCGTCTTTTAATTTCATGGCTGCAGTCACCTTCTGCATTGATTGTGGAACCCCAAAACATAAAGTCAGCGACTGTTTCCACTGTTCCCCCATCTATTTTTCCATGAAGTGACAAGACCAGATGCCATGATCTTTGTTTTCTGAATGTTGAGCTTTAAGCCAACTTTTTCACTCTCCTCTTTCACTTTCATCGCTTCCTTTTAGCACTGAATAATATTCCACTGACTGGATGCACCACAGTTTATTTATCAGTTCACTTATTGAAGGACATCTTTGTTGCTTTCATGTTTTGGCAATTGTGAATAAAGATACTGTAAACATCTATGTGTAAATTTTCATATGGACATAAGCTTTCAAGTATTTTGGGAGGTAACAAGGAACATAGTATTAGATCATACAATAAGAGTATATTTATTTTTGTAAGAATTTACCAACTGTCTTCCAAAGTGGCTGTAGTATTTTGCATTTTTACCAGTAATCAATGAGAAGTCTTGTTGTTTGACATCCTCACTGCATTTGGTGTTGTCTATGTTGTGAATTTTGTCCAGTCTATTAGTCGTGAGGTGTTATTTTACTTTGTTGTTTTAATTTGGATTTTCCTAATGAACCCCATGAACAGTATGAAAAGGCAAAATGATAGGATACTGAAAGAGGAACTCCCCAGGTCAGTAGGTGCCCAATATGCTACCGGAGATCAGTGGAGAAATAACTCCAGAAAGAATGAACGGATGGAGCCAAAGCAAAAAGAATACCCAGCTGTGGATGTGACTGGTGACAGAAGCAAGGTCCGATGCTATAAAGAGCAATATTGCATAGGAACCTGGAATGTCAGGTCCATGAATCAAGGCAAATTGGAAGTGGTCAAACAAGAGATGGCAAGAGTGAATGTTGACATTCTAGGAATCAGCGAACTGAAATGGACTGGAATGGGTGAATTTAACTCAGATGACCATTATATCTACTACTGCAGGCAGGAATCCCTCAGAAGAAAATAAGTAGCCATTACGGTCAACAAAAGAGTCCAAAATGCAGTACTTGGATGCAATCTCAAACACGACAGAATGATCTCTGTTCGTTTCCAAGGCAAACCATTCACTATCACAGTAATCCAAGTCTAGGCCCCAATCAGTAACACTTAAGAAGCTGAAGTTGAACAGTTCTATGAAGACCTCCAAGACCTTTTAGAACTAACACTCAAAAAAGATGTCCTTTTCATTTAGGGGACTGGAATGCAAAAGGAGGAAGTCAAGAAACACCTGGCTGCTGCTGCTGCTGCTGCTAAGTCACTTCAGTTGTGTCCGACTCTGTGTGACCTCACAGATGGCAGCCCACCAGGCTCCCCCATCCCTGGGATTCTCCAGGCAAGAACACTGGAGTGGGTTGCCATTTCCTTTTCCAATGCATGAAAGTGAAAACTGAAAATGAAGTCACTCAGTCATGTCTGACTCTTCCTGACCCCATGGACTTCAGCCTACCAGGCTCCTCCCTCCATGGGATTTTCCAGGCAAGAGTACTGGAGTAGGGTGCCATTGCCTTCTCTGAGAAACACCTGGACTAACAGGCAAATTTGGCCTTGGAATACGAAATGAAGCAGGGCAAAGACTAATACAGTTTTGCCAAGAAAATGCACTGGTCATAACAAACACCCTCTTCCAACAACACAAGAGAAGACTCTATACATGGACATCACAAGATGGTCAACACCGAAATCAGATTGATTATATTCTTTGCAGCCAATGATGGAGAAGCTCTATACAGTCAGCAAAAACAAGACCAGGAGCTGACTGTGGCTCAGACCATGAACTCCTTATTGGCAAATTCAGACTGAAATTGAAGAAAGTAGGGAAAACCAGTAGACCATTCAGGTATGACCTGAATCAAATCCCTTATGATTATACAGTGGAAGTGAGAAATAGATTTAAGGGCCTAGATCTGATAGACAGAGTGCCTGATGAACTATGGAATGAGGTTCTTGACATTGTACAGGAGACAGGGGTCAAGACCATCCCCATGGAAAAGAAATGCAAAAAAGCAAAAAGGCTGTCTGGGGAAGCCTTACAAATAGCTGTGAAAAGAAGAGAAGCGAAAAGCAAAGGAGAAAAGGAGAGATATAAACATCTGAATGTAGAGTTCCAAAGAATGGCCAGAAGAGATAAGAAAGCCTTCTTCAGTGATCAGTGCAAAGAAATAGAGGAAAACAACAGAATGGGAAAGACTAGAGATCTCTTCAAGAAAATCAGAGATACCAAAGGAACATTTCATGCAAAGATGGGCTCGATAAAGGACAGAAATGGTATGGACCTAACAGAAGCAGAAGATATTAAGAAGAGATGGCAAGAATACACAGAAGAACTGTACAAAAAAGATCTTCACAACCCAGATAATCACGATGGTGTAATCACTGACCTAGAGCCAGACATCCTGGAATGTGAAGTCAAGTGGGCCTTAGAAAGCATCACTACGAACAAAGCTAGTAGAGGTGATAGAATTCCAGTTGAGCTATTCCAAATCCTGAAAGATGATGCTGTGAAAGTGCTGCACTCAATATGCCAGCAAATTTGGAAAACTCAGCAGTGGCCACAGGACTGGAAAATGTCAGTTTTCATTCCCATCCCAAAGAAAGGCAATGCCAAAGAATGTTCAAACTACCGCACAATTGCACTCATTTCACACGCTTGTAAAGTAATGCTCAAAATTCTCCAAGCCAGGCTTCAGCAATATGTGACCTCTGAACTTCCTGACGTTCAAGCTGATTTTAAAAAAGGCAGAGGAACCAGAGATCAAATTGCCAACATCCACTGGATCATGGAAAAAGCAAGAGAGTTCCAGAAAAACATCTATTTCTGCTTGATTGACTATGCCAAAGCCTTTGACTTTGTGGATCACAATAAACTGTGGAAAATTCTGAAAGAGATATACCAGACCACCTGATCTGCCTCTTGAGAAATTTGTATGCAGGTCAGGAAGCAACAGTTAGAACTGGACATGGACCAACAGACTGGTTCCAAATAGGAAAAGGAGTATGTCAGAGCTGTATATTGTCACCCTGTTTAACTTATATGCAGAGTACATCATGAGAAATGCTGGACTGGAAGAAACACAAACTGGAATCAAGATTGCTGGGAGAAATATCAATCACCTCAGATATGCAGATGACACCACCCTTATGGCAGAAAGTGAAGAGCAACTAAAAAGCCTCTTGATGAAAGTCAAGTGGAGAGTGAAAAAGTTGGCTTAAAGCTCATGGCATCCAGTCCCATCACTTCACGGGAAATAGATGGGGAAACAGTGGAAACAGTGTCAGACTTTATTTTTCTGGGCTCCAAAATCACTGCAGATGGTGACTGCAGCCATGAAATTTAAAGACACTTACTCCTTGGAAGGAAAGTTATGACCAACCTAGATAGCATATTCAGAAGCAGAGACATTACTTTGCCAACAAAAGTTCATCTAGTCAAGGCTTTGGTTTTTCCAGTGGTCATGTATGGATGTGAGAGTTGGACTGTGAAGAAGGCTGAGCACCGAAAAATTGATGCTTTTAAACTGTGGTGTTGGAGAAGACTCTTGAGAGTCCCTTGGACTGCAATGAGATCCAACCAGTCCATTCTGAAGGAGATCAGCCCTGGGATTTCCTTGGAAGGAATGATGCTAAAGCTGAAACTCCAGTACTTTGGCCACCTCATGTGAAGAGTTGACTCATTGGAAAAGACTCTGATGCTGGGAGGGATTGGGGGCAGGAGGAGAAGGGGACGCCAGAGGATGAGATAGCTGGATGGCATCACTAACTTGAAGGACGTGAGTCTGAGTGAACTCCGGGAGTTGGTGATGGACAGGGAGGCCTGGCGTGCTGCAGTTCATGGGATGGCAAAGAGTCGGACATGACCGAGCGACTGATCTGATCTGATCTGAATGACATATGATGTGGGGCATGTATTCATAAGCTTATTTGCCATCTGTATATTCTTTTTGAGGTCTCTGTACAGGTCTTTGGCTCAACTTTTAGCTGCTATTTATATTCTTATTACTGAGTTTTAAGTGTTTTGTATATTTTGAATAATACTCCTTTTATGAGATATAACTTTTAAAAGTATTTTCTGCCAGTCTGTGGCTTGTCTTTTCATGTTCTTGACATTGTCTTTTGCAGGGAATACGTTTTTAACTTTAATGAAATCCAAATTATTGATTCTTTCTTTATGGAAATGTATTTAAAAAGTTATTGCCTGCCTATTTTATTTTAAACTCTTTCTTTGGAAAAATGGGATTTGTTAAAATATATTCAAAACACAAATTATATTTTCTTGTGTTCCATATTTAATATATTTTCTTTCTTGAGAGAAAAATATATGCATGAACTAAATTTCTCAAAAATTTGTTATCTACTGTCAATCAGTTGATTTCAAATTTTTAGAAATCATTTCTTTTAGAAAAACTTACAGATTTTAACCGGTCTTAGCAAGCTTATGAATTCAAAATCAACAACAAATTGAAAAGCAATGAACCAATATAAGTAAAACATAATAGATGTTTCCAGGATAAAGTTAATGAAACTACTTTAAAGTTTTTTCCTATTATTCTAAGTTATCATGGCTGTCTCATTGCCTTTAAGATTAAACTACAATGGTAAACAGAGACACAGTTCTATTATAAATGAATCCAATCTGTAAAACTAAGAAGCATAAATTGGGCTATTTTTCTAGTATTTTCTAAACTTCTAACCACTCAGTTGCATCTGTGTCTGACTCTTTGTGACCCCATGTACTGTAGCCCATGAGGCTCCACTGTCCATGGAATTCTCCTGGCAAGAATACTGGAATGGGTTGCCATTCCCTTCTCCAGTGACTCTTACTGACCAGAGACTGAACCTGAGTCTCCTGCATTGTAGGCAGACTCTCCATGGTCTAAGCCACCAGGGAAGTCCCCAAACTTTTAACATTTAAATCCTATATAATTTAATTAAGAGCCTGTAATATTAGATATACAATCTCACTTGAATTCTATCTTAGCTGACTAATGTGTAATGATATTTGCTTTTTAAAAAAATATTATTTATTTTTAATTGGAGGATACTAGGTTTACAATCAGAGAAGGCAATTGCAACCCACTCCAGTGTTCTTGCTTGGAGAATCCCAGGGACGGGGGAGCCTGGTGGGCTGCCATCTGTGGGGTCGCACAGAGTCGGACACGACTAAAGTGACTTAGCAGCAGCAGCAGGTTTACAATATTGTGTTGGTTTCTGCTGTAATCAACATGAATCATCCATAGTCATATATATGTACCCTCCCTCCTGAATCTCACTCTCACATCCCACCTCATTCTACCCCTCTAGGGTACCACAGAACACAAGATTTGAGTCCTTTGTATCATACAGCAAATTACCATCGGCTATCTATTTTTACATATAGTAATGTACATATTTCAATGCTCCTCTCTCCATTCATCCCATCCTCTCCTTCCCCAATTCTGCTGCTACTGCTGCTAAGTCGCTTCAGTCATGTCCAACTCTGTGTGACCCCATAGACAGCAGCCCACCAGGCTCCCCCGTCCCTGGGATTCTCCAGGCAAGAACACTGGAGTGGGTTGCCATTTCCTTCTCCAATGCATGAAAGTGAAAAGTGAAAGTGAAGTCGCTCAGTTGTGTCCAACTCTTAGCGACCCCATGGACTGCAGCCTACCAGGCTCTTCCATCCATGGGATTTTCCAGGCAAGAGTACTGGAGTGTGTTGTCATTGCCTTCTCCGTCCCCAATTCTATGAGGTAGATGAACCAAGAGCCTATTATTCAGAGTGAAGTAAGTCATAAAGAGAAAAAAAATAATATATTAATGAATATATATGACATTTGCTTTTTACATGTGAAGACATGGAGCCTCTGGTTGTTCTTGCTGCCTTGCTATATACACAACTCCACTCTTCTTTCTCCATATACATACTTGTTATGCTTTTTAAAAATATAACTGTACATTAACAATATAAGACTGTAAAAGAAGAAACAAACAAGCAAACAAAAGCCCAATTTAAGATGGTAGACATTATCATTTGACAGAATAAGTAAACAGAGTAATGACATGAAATATCATGGTCATTAATATTGAAAGATAAATATATCCCTCAAAATGCTGTTTGTACCCAAACACATTAAGATTCAGATAGATGTAGAGAAATTTCTTGGACCAACAGTTTTAAGAATCTTCCTAGATGAATGTGTGATCTCCAACAGCAGAGTCCCCAAAGGTCTTAATTCCTCACCATATAAAGCACTGTAGCTTAGAAACTGTCTTATTATCTATCAAGCTGTCAATCACTCTGTACCACTTAATTTGTGGCAGAAATGACTTGACCTTCAATTTCAGAACAATTGTCACTGAGTTTAAATAAGCTTCTCCATAGCATATGAAGTCATCTATTGACAGATAATCTTCCCTTTGCTCCTGCTGTCATTTTCCTCAATAATAATTGTCAATTAAGTAATCATTGGGGAATAATATAGTTTATAGTCTAAAATAACCTGGGCCTAGCATTAAAGACCCTTCACATTCAATTGACTTTATAAAAATAAAAGTTAATTAGTTTTTCACATTTAACACAATTGTATACATTGTTCAATGGTATAAAATATTCTAACTCAGAAAGCAACATAAAATAGAACATTATATTGGTAAATTTCCTTTACCATATCTTTGCTGGCTTATTTAACCAAAAGATTATTGCTGTAACTTACATATCCTGAGAAATTATGTCTTGGACAAAATCCTTCTGCAAAGAAAATGTCAGCCCAAAGATTTCATATTTGGGAGTTATATTTAATAAGGCATTATCCCTGAGAGATCAAACTAAGAGTTTCATAATTTTACTAAGATGCACAAAATCCCTCATCTAAATGACAGGAAGGGATAGATATCAAGGTAAGCAAAAGTGTTTTTTCTTAGTACTTATCTTTGAACTAGGTTACTTAAATAATTGTATCAGAGAGATATTGTAATAAAAATAAATTATCGTAAGCATAGTACTTAACAATTAGGAAACTAATGTGCTTTGCAATATATCTTTGTTTTATAATAGAGCTAGATTTTTTTCCCCAAAAACTATCACACTATATTCTGAAAACTCAATTGAAAAAAATCATTACAAAGTAAAGAAAATTAGGGTGAATATATTCTATTCAGAAAACAGGAGAAAATGCTCTTTTTTCCTCCAAGAAGCTGTTTCCTATTTTTCCTGTCCTACTTTCTAAATTACCCTACCTTTGTGACTCCTGATTTCTTCAGTTGTCACAGACTAATCCATTTAAGTTGTGATTGAAAATTTAAACAAAGCACAGATTATGAGACCACTGATTATAAAAGTGTGTTTGTACTAAGTGTAAATTAATATTTAATTGAAAACATTATTTTTTTTAATTTGGAAGAATCATGTCAACGAAGTTCCTATCAAACATCAGATATAACAAGAGTTATCATTTTTTTAAAGTATGGAGTCTTTTAAAATTTATACTTGAGCCCCAGTTTCATAACTGGAATCATGGACTATCCAGGTAAATAAGTGCCAGACCCAGGTAGTGGTTCCATTACTCCAAGATGACAGCAGTGGGAAGTTGTTCCTGTTGGAAATTATTTTATTGAGTTCCACCAGAGGGGAATATCTTGTTATTTACAGCCAGTCGTCTTTGATTCCAGTTGCCTGCCAAATATTAGTATAATGTATGGTCCTAGAGTATCTCTTTGTTGGATAGCATCTGATGTGTCATCTATTGGCTACTCTTTTGGACCTCCTTGTATGTATTTTATCTTAACCCTCAGATTACTTTGCCTGGATTTTCTTTAAACACATCATGACTGTCTCTATCATAAACCTATTTGAAATTAAAGAGTTTCTTAATTCTATCACTGATATAATGATGCTAATATCAAAGTTATGTATTTTTTAAGCTCTATCTATACATGTTTATATATTAAAATATTCTATTGCTATTAATATATAATTTTTCAAATAACTATTTCTTAAAACTCTCAATGTATTATGCTTATTTCTACATTGTAAGGAATGTATAAAGAGAAGACTCTAAGCTATATGTTTTAGAAACAACCTTATGAGAAAAAAGAAATGAGGAAAATACAGTCTTAGATTAACAATGAATAATTTCATAGTGCTAGGCTTTCTTATAGGTTTAAGATATTGTTTGAAGTTGCTTGAAGCTACTATATTTTAACATATTTCTATTACTGTACGGAGTGTGACAGAGAAGCATAAAATTAGAAAATAATCAAATACATACAGGTGTGTATGTATCACAATCAGGAATATATACCCATAACTCTTACATTATTATTGGTGCAATTTGTCACATTGTAGCTAGTATTTATAATTTCCTTCTTCCATTACTCATTTTATATTTTTTTTCGTTTTTGGCCAATACCTTGTCTGGTTTGGTTCCTTGCTTGGGTCTTGGTTCCAAAAGTATTCTCCTAAAGTGAAAGTTGCTAAGTTGTGTTTGACTCTTTGCCACTCCATGGACTGTAGCCTGCCAGGCTCCTCTGTCCAAGGAATTCTCCAGGCCCGAATACTGGAGTGAGTAGCCATCCCCTCTCCAGGGTATCTTCCCAATCCAGGGATCAAACCCAGGTATCCTGCATTGTACGTGGATTCTTTACTATCTGAGCCACCAGAGAAGCCAAAGAATATTGGAGTGGGTAGCCTATCCATCCTCCAGGGGATCTTCCCATCCAAGAAATTGAACTGGGGTCTCCCGTACTTATAGGCTAATTCTTTATCAGCTGAGCTACCAGGGAAGCCATTCTTCTAAAGCATCTATCTGCTGCTGCTACTGCTGCTGCTAAGTCGCTTCAGTCGTGCCCGACTCTGTGTGAACCCATAGACGGCAGCCCACCAGGCTCCCCCATCCCTGGGATTCTCCAGGCAAGAATAATGGAGTGGGTTGCCATTTCCTTCTCCAATGCATAAAAGTTAAAAGTGAAAGTGAAGTCACTCAGTCGTGTCCGACTCTTAGCGACCCCATGGACTGAAGCCTACCAGGCTCCTCCATCTATGGAATTTTCCAGGCAAGAGTACTGGAGTGGGGTGCCATTGCCTTCTCCCAAAGCATCTGTCTACTGCAGTCCTTTTCCTTTTCTGTATTGAGGGGTTCCAATTGCATATCGATTTTTATTACATGACCTGGTTGTATTAATCAATGCTTCATGGGATTTCATTCATATTTTATATACTTCTCTCATAGTCCTATCAAGTAATAATAACCAAGATCAATCAGCTTAACAAGTGCAGAAATCTTATTTGCCCTAAGATATGTTGACTTGAGAAAATAATGCCTCCAGTATTCTAAAAGGATTGATTTATGATTTACCTACAGGTGCTCACAGAGAAAAAAATTAATGTGATGTGTTAGTGATCTGTCATCATCCAAAATTGTATATGATTGTAGTACTAGATTATGTACAACATAGTTAGTGTTCTGTTGTGCAAGCTATAGCATACTTAGAAAGCAAAATAATACATACAAGTCAGTTTTTATCATTTTATTAAGGAGGTCAAGAGACTGTATTGGTAACAGCAACTTGAGTATATTTTAATGTAATCAAGTTATAAAAATTGATATATTTGTAAAACGCAGAAACTCCTTTGGATTAATTAAAATGTTGATGTAATTTGAACAACCTTTGTTATGCTTTCTTTTATAAGATTATGTTATGCAAACCTCAATGGTAATGCATCCAGAAAATTATCACTAAAGTCGAAAACAATATTTGCAGGTTAAAATAGGAGATACTTGCCAAGGTCCAGCCCCAGCTGATCCAGGGAGTTCAAAGGGGAGACGGCGTTGGCGAATACACTGGCTTTAATTAGGTGTTAATTAGAGATATAAAGAGTAATAGAATGAGGATAGCTCAGTAAGAAAATTCAGTGGAGGAAAGAGGCTGAATAGCTTGGTTTACGTGGAAAGCTAATAAAACTTCAAGACAAGAAGTTTGCACCACTTACGTAGGCCTCAGGCGTCCTTCCATTCTCCCGAAGGAGAGGAGACACTGAGGCCTCCCCGGTCGGATCTTAGAAGCCCAGGCAAAATTAGTAAGCTTGGTGGGCTCCGCGCTCCAGATGGAAACTCAGCCAGAGTTTGAGAGAGAGAACGACATGCGGAGACCAGTCTTTTGAGGAACTGATCCCATTTTTTAATTTTTCCAGGGTCTGTTTTTATACACTGAGATGTTATACAAAAGTCACGCGGGGTCAGCAGTCCTGACTTTTATTAAAGTCAGGTGCTTCATACAAATGTATACAGAGGTCTTAGGGGTGTTACATCATCTTTTGGCCAGGGGGCCTGCTGACAATTTATGACCCTCTCCTTGTGACAGCGGTCAGTCAACCAGAACACATATTTCTCCAGGGGTGATTATTTTTAAAACAGATGCTACCTTCCAAAAGTACCAGATAAAGTTACATTTCTATAGGGTGAGGGTGTAGTGGGTTTTAATTAAGGAAATAATTTGCTTAGCCTAAGGTCTAACGTGATTAATATCAAAGGTTAATACTTATTTCTTCTATATATTCATTAATGTGTATAAGGGCAGGGGATGTGGAGACTTAGCAGTAAACACTGGCTCAACAAATGAAAAACCCTTCACCAATACAATTTCTAATCAGTCCACTATACTTGTGTTAATAGTTTTCTAACTCCTCTAAAGAACCTGTTTTTAGAAGGTTTAAAGCATCTCCTGCCTCTCACGGTTGGGAGGCTGTGAGCAATCACATGTGGCCGGACAAGCCTGTCAGGTAGGCTAGAGAACCTTCAGAGGAGTTTGTAGGTTAAAACACTCCTGTCACACCCAGGAATTATTATTAACTGGAGCTCTAAGTTAACTCCTTTTCTGAAAGATGTGGTGGGGGACAGCCCCCTGTAAAGTCAGAGGTGTAGGTGAGAGCGCAAAGTAGTAAAGTAGGCAGACTCTGGTTTTGTGGGCAGATGCTCGAGAATTTCCAGGGGGACTCCTGAGGTTTGATCCCGCCTTTGCGTATGTCGAGCCTCCTTCCTCATGACGTTTGCCACGGGTGGAGGTCCTCACGCCGGCTCCCGGCAGATACTTAAATTTCATTTTGGTACATTAGGTAAGGACAAAGGTGTTTGAAGGTCTGTCATTCTCAAGTGTTAATATATATTTCCACTTTCCATAATGTGATATATATGACAAGTTAACCCGTGTATTCCTATAATAGCAAGATATTCTTGGTTTTCATGCTGGACTCTTAATTCCTTAAAAAGTATTATTGCAAATCCATATGATGAAATGTATTTAGATTCCATTAAGCTTTTTTTCCGCGAAAGAATTAAGAGAGACTGTGCCATCTATCTTTTTCAAATTAAAGGACATAGAAATAAAGATCCATTAAGGCCCATTATAAGGCAACTTAACCTGAAATGTGTGTCATATCACATATATATATACATATACATATACACACTTCCTTGGTGGCTCAGAAGTAAAGAATCCACCTGCCAATCAGGAAGTGTGGGTTAGATCCCTGGCATGGGAAGATCTCCTGGAGAAGGAAATGGCAACCCATTCCAGTATTCTTACCTGGAAAAACCTATGGATAGAGGAGCCTGACAGGCTACAGTCCATGGTGTCGCAAAGAAGTGGTATATCTCATTATACCAGATAAGACTTAGTGACTAAACAATAACAACACAGTGATTCTCTCTTATCATCTATAATTTTTACTAAATTGTGTATGCATATGTATCAAGTCAGAGTTAATAATATTTACTAAGAATTTTTAAAATAGAAGTATCCAGCTGTGTTTTCCCTATATTTGATGTCCTGTTGCTGCTACTGCTAAGTCGCTTCAGTTGTGTCTGACTCTGTGCGACCCCATAGACGAAAGCCCACCAGGCTCCCCTGTCCCTGGGATTCTCCAGGCAAGAACACTGGAGTGGGTTGCCATTTCCTTCTCCAATGCATGAAAGTGAAAAGTGAAAGGGAAGTCGCTCAGTCATGTCTGACTCTTAGCGACCCCATGGACTACAGCCCACCAGGCTCCTCCATTCATGGGACTCTCCAGGCAAGAGTACTGGAGTGGGGTGCCATGTTACTTCTACCCATTTCCCTTGTTCCTTACAGAACCGGTCTAATTGTAGAACAGTATTATACTTAAGAGACCCTCCAAGTGGCCACTGTTCGCTGTCCTCCAATGGATACTGTGGCCATGCAGTATCACATAGGAAGACCAGGTGTGTCTTCTTTAAGCCCTGGGGATCATTTGATGTCCTAATTCCTAGTAAGACCTGAATAATTCTACACTCTCCAATAGCTACACCATACTCCCATTTAACTAATATCCAAGAACTAGAGCTTACTTCATATCAAGCATGTTTCCAGTCAGTATAAGATTTTGGAAGTCAATATTCTGAAGTCTGTGGTATGTATGTACCACACAAATGTATGTAGCTTCTTCTGTTCTGATTTTGTGCTTTGGTTTGGTGCTTGAGATCTCATATTGTTCTTGTCAAAAAATAAATTTGAGAATTATTTTTTCTTTCAGTTTTAAAAGTGAAACAGTTGACTTTTCTCCATGAGACATATTTTAACATTTCATAATCATGACAACTCAAATAACCTTAAACATTCAATGTATGAACTATATTTCTGATGTTAGAAAAAGAATGAAAGTTCAAAATAAGGATTGATGCATCTTTCTTTTCTAAATATTTATGGTATCAAAATGAATCTACAGCATGCAAACTTGTTAGCTTGCAAGTAGTGTAATATTGCTGACCCTCCAAAGTCTTGACAAGACATAGTTGTATAATATAAAATACGAAGAAGACAATGTAGGAGTGAATATTGGTAAATTTGAGAAATCAGTTTTTAGACACTAAATGAAATAGCACAGTAAATTATGTAATGATCACTTTAAAAGTATACATACATCAAATATGTATATGTATGTAATTTTTATTTGTGATCAGATCTCAGTATATGAGGTTTTTAAAAGTAAAATCAATTCAAAAATTATACATTCGAAAATCTTTTACTCTTGAAGAGACATCATTGAGACAATGAAAAAACAAACCACATACTCCAGGAAATTATTTACAAAGCATGTATTATGGAAAGGCTTATAGCCACAATTCTTAGAAAAAAAATATGTCAGTATGACATATGTTAAATATTTAAAAAATGACATCATGATATTCCTTAAGGTGGGTAATAATAAAATGAACAAAATGATATCATCCAGACCAAATTCTGTTATCAGAATATAATAGAGATAAAAACATGGTAAATTTTTAAGCACATATATTTGGAAATTAAAAACACATTTCTAAATACATAATCTATGAGACAAAGAGAAATTATAATGGGCATCATACAATGTTGCAAGTAAAAATAAAACTATATAAAGGAAAACCTGCAAAATGCTTCTGAATAATTTAAAATTTTATTATCTTCAGTTTATAGATATTAAAAATATTTATATTAAAAAACTACCTAAACTTTATTTTTGAAGTGCAGGAAAACTCTCTGTATATATATATATATATATATATATATAGAGAGAGAGAGAGAGAGAGAGAGAGAGAGAGAGAAGGGAAAATAAATGTTAAAAATCTCAAGTAAACATTTTATGAGGCTTATTTTAGTTTCAGTTCAGTTCAGTCACTCAGTCGTGTCCAACTCTTTGCGACCCCATGAATCGCAGCACGCCAGGCCTCCCTGTCCATCACTAACTCCCGGAGTTCACTCAAACTCATGTCCATCGAGTCAGTTATACCATCCAGACATCTCATCCTCTGTCGTCCCCTTCTCCTCCTGCCCCCAATCCCTCCCAGCATCAGAGTCTTTTCCAGTGAGTCAACTCTTTGCATGAGGTGGCCAAAGTACTGGAGTTTCAGCTTCAGCATCATTCCTTCCAAAGAAATCCCAGGGCTGATCTCCTTCAGAATGGACTGGTTGGATCTCCTTGCAGTCCAACGGACTCTCAAGAGTCATCTCCAACACCACAGTTCAAAAGCATCAATTCTTCGGTGCTCAGCCTTCTTCACAGTCCAACTCTCACATCCATACATGACCACTGGAAAAACCATAGCCTTGACTAGACGGACCTTTGTTGGCAAAGTTATGTCTCTGCTTTTCAATATGCTATCTAGGTTGGACATAACTTTCCTTACAAGGAGTCAGCGTCTTTTAATTTCATGGCTGCAGTCACCATCTGTAGTGATTTTGGAGCCCCCCAAAATAAAGTCTGACACTGTTTCCACTGTTTCCCCATCTATTTCCCATGAAGTGATGGGACCGGATGCCATGATCTTCGTTTTCTGAATGTTGAGCTTTAAGCCAACTTTTTCACTCTCCACTTGCACTTTCATCAAGAGGCTTTTTAGTTCCTCTTCACTTTCTGCCATAAGGGTGGTGTCATCTGCATATCTGAGGTTATTGATATTTCTCCCAGCAATCTTGATTCCAGCTTGTGTTTCTTCCAGTCCAGCGTTTCTCATGATGTACTCTGCATATAAGTTAAATAAGCAGGGTGGCAATATACAGCCTTGACGTACTCCTTTTCCTATTTGGAACCAGTCTGTTGTTCCATGTCCAGTTCTAACTGTTGCTTCCTGACTTGCATACAAATTTCTCAAGAGGCAGGTCAGGTGGTCTGGTATTCCCATCTCTTTCAGAATTCCCCACAGTTTATTGTGATCCACACAGTCAAAGGCTTTGGCATAGTCAATAAAGCAGAAATAGATGTTTTTTGGAACTCTCTTGCCTATTCCTTGATCCAGCGGATGTTGGCCATTTGATCTCTGGTTCCTCTGCCTTGTCTAAAACCAGCTTGAACATCAGGAAGTTCACGGTTCACATATTGCTGAAGCCTGGCTTGGAGAATTTTGAGTATTACTTTACTAACATGTGAGATGAGTGCAATTTTGCAGTAGTTTGAGCATTCTTTGGCATTGCTTTTCTTTGGGATTGGAATGAAAACTGACCTATTTTAAAACTAAACTATTTTAGTTTAGATATATTGAATTAAAACATTTCAATAAAAGATCTCATATAATGAAGTTTTTAAAATTCACAAAGAGAATCAATACAGCAAAGAAATAGTGCTCTGAGGAAAAGTAAATTTGCAAAATTTCCAAAATACTGATGAGTACATCAAGAACAAAGTTATGTGTGCACACAAACACATACCCGTATACACTCAGACACACATATATGAATATTAATGAAAAATGGTACAGAGATATAGGTAATGAAGTGAATGATAAGCTTTGTTCCAAAATATTTGAAAAGATACATGAAATGGTAAAGTTTATGGAAAACACAAATAGCTAAAATCGCTTAATAGGAAGTAGAAATCTAAAAAAGAGAGGAAAGCACCAATAATATTGAATTATTTGAGCAAGTTTTTCTTATGTGAACATTTTTTCCAGATCAAAAGATGGCAAGATAACAAAATAATTATATTAACTATTAAATTTGAAAAAAGAAAGACATTTTTCAAAAGTTTTACAAAATTAGCAATTCTTTTATGTAAAATCATAAAATATTATGTTAAAATTGTGGGGAGCTGCCCGTGAGAACTGGGTCCTTTGTCTGAAGGACACAAGCTTTGGGAGCTGCCTCAGTCCTTGATGGTTTGCTTGCAAACACAGCTCTCTTTCCCCCCACCCCAGAGATTAGGCGGTTATTTACTGCAGACACCTGGAGTTCTGTGCAAACTTCTCACGCACAGAGACATGTTATCTGGTGTAAGAAATAATAACACGGTGCCATTCCCATGCTTTCAAGATTTCTTGTGACTGTTTGTAAGATGTATAGGTCAACCAAGAAAAAGTTAACTGTCTTGTCTTTCTCACGCTTTTCTGTATAAATATAAGATGCTGAATAAAGTTGGTGTCAGACTGCGTCCCTTCGTGGAGACGTGTCTGAACCTCTCGACCCCATCTTTGTTGTAGTCTCTTGCTTTAGTTTCTTTTCTCAGCCCCACCGTGCACATTCTCGGGACCTGATCGACTTTGCCGGCTGACACCGGCAAAAATTATAGAATTTCCCCAAGAAGAAGTGAGTTTTAAAATTTAAAGTATTTTAACTCATTTAAAACAGAAAACAGCCTACACATTTTATCTTAATATATATATATAAAAATTCACTGAAATTTAACAGTCATTTACAAAATTTCTCTTAAAGAACTAATGGTATGAAGAAATGCTGTTAAGCTGACAGGGTACACAAAAGCCAAAGCCAAGCTGCATCCTTAAAATAATTCAAAAATATTTCTATTGAAGTCAGAAATAGCAGTTCATTTCTATCAGCATTTCTTTCTGTAGCATTGTAAAAGAAGGGAAATGAAGAGCTTCAAAACTCCAGTTACAAAATAGTAAGTCATAGGAATGAAATGTGCAAAAAATATGTTGTAATAAAAGAAAATAAAATTGCTGTTTTTGGTAGCTCATATATTTTTTGCATGTGATATCTGAGAAAAATTGCAGACAAACTTAGAATTAATGAGAGTTTAGTAGGCTTGCTTAAATCAAATTAGCATAAGAAGTTGAAGTTTTCTGGGGCTATGTGTCAGCCAGCAGCAATCCTATGGAAAAAGGATAGTTATGACAAAGATTATCCCTTTCAAAGTGGCAATGAAATACATTAAGTTCCTAAGAATATTTCCAACCAAGCTCAGCAAATCCTTTGCAGGAAAAAAAAAAAAAAAAAAAACAACCTACTGAAAGATATAAAATGACTGAGTAAATATAAAAAAGTACAATGTTCATAAAAATATATACATTTCTTTAATTAAATTCTAAATACTATGCCATTCTTATTTTAATTCCAATATAGTTTTTGTGGTGGTAGTCAAAGTGTCCCTAATATATATTTGAAATAACTAAGGCATTTATGAATATGAAGAAGAAACTTGCTCCTACCAACCTTATGCACTTGTATCAGAAGGTCTTTAAACCAGTAGATTAATGAAGAATATATGCCAAGTAGATCAGCATATTTACTGTATGCCAAAAAATAATTGAGTGAATACATTGAAATCTCTACTGTGTTGGTGGAATTAATTTTTCCCTGTAGTTAAAATTTTCAGTATTCCCATTAAGGCTTTGTTGGTTACATTTAAACTTCAGTGTCCTGATAAATTAATCTTTTATTATTGCATAGCATATCTTTTCCCATACTCTCTTAATGTGAATAATTTATTTGATAAATATAAACATAGATTGTGGTTTATTATGCATGCCTGCATGCTCAGTTGTATCCAACTCTTCGTGACCCCCTAGACTCTAGCCCAGAAGGCCCCTCTATTCATGAGATTTTCCAGGCAAGAATACTGGAGTGAGTTGCCATTTCCTTCTTCAGGGGATTTTCCTGACCCAAACTGAACCCACATCTCTTGCATCTCCTGCATTGGCAGTTGGGTTTTTTCCACTCTGCTCCCTGGGAAGCCAAGGCTCATGTGAAAGTGAAAGTTGCTTAGTCGTGTCTGACTGTTTGTGACCCCATGGACTATATAGTCCACGGAATTGTCCAGGCCAGAATGCTGGAGTCCATAGCCTTTCCCATCTCCAGAGGATTTTCCCAACCTAGGGATTGAACCCAGGTCTGCCAGAGTGGGTAGCCTATCCTTTCTCCAGCAGATCTTCCTGACCCAGGAATCCACTGGGGTCTCCTGCATTGCAGGTGGATTCTTTAGCTACCAACTGAGCTATCAAGAAAGGCTCATGTAAAAATCTGTTAATAATAGTACTAAAAAATATCTACTAAGCTCTCACTGATTGCTGAGATATAGAAATTGTCCTACAACATTGTATGATTTAATGTAATCATAGAATTATTTCACACACACACACTGCAAGTCAAATGTTATAATGACCTAAATCAAATCCCTTATGAGTATACAGTGTAAATGACAGATTCAAAATATTAGATCTGCTAGATAGAGTGCCTGAAGAACTATGGATGGAGGTGCATAACATTGTATAGGAGGATGTGAACTAAACCAGGAAAAAGAAATTCAAAAAGGAAAAATGGTTGTCTGATGAGGCATTACAAATAGCTGAGCAAAGAAGTGAAGGGAAAGGCAAAGGAGATAAGAGAACATATGTCCATCTAAATGCAAGGTTCCAAAGAATAGCAAGGAGACATAAGAAAGTCTTATGTGATCAATGCAAAGAAATAGAGGAAAACAATAGAATGGGAAAGACTAGAGAAAATTAGAGATACCAAGGGAATATTTCATGCAAAGATGGGCACACTAAAAGACATAAGTGGTATGGACATAACAGAAGCAGAAGATATTTTAAGAAAATGTGGCAAAAGATCTTAATGACTGAGATAACCATGATGGTGTGATCACTCACCTAGAGCCAGACATCCTGGAATGAGAAGTTAAGTGGGACTTGGGAAGCATCACTATGAACAAGGCTAGTGGAAGTGATGAAATTCCAGCTTAGCTATTTCAAATCCTAAATGATGGTGCTATTAAAGAGCTGCCGTCAATATGCCAGCAAATCTGGAAAACTCAGCAGTGGCCACAAGACTGGAAAAAGTCGGTTTTCATTCCAATACCAAAAAAAAGGAAATGCAAAAGATTGTTTAGACTACTGCACACTTGCACTCACATCACATGCTTGCAAACTCATGCTGAAAATTCTACAAGCCAGGCTTCAGCACTGTGTGAACCAAGAACTTCCAGATGTTCAAGCTGGATTTAGAAAAAGTAGAGGAATCAGAGATATCTGATGGATCAAAGAAAAAGCAAAAAAATTCCAGAAAAACATCTACTTCTGCTTTGTTGACTACACTAAAGCCTTTGACTGTGTGGAAATTCTTAGAGATGTGATTATCAGGCCACCTTAACTGTCTCCTGAGAAATCCATATGCAGATCAAGAAGCAACAGTTAGAAATGGACATGGAACAACACACAGGTTCTAAATTAGGAAAGGAGTACATCAAGGCTGTATATTGTCACCTTGCTTATTTAACTTATATGCACAGTACATCATTTAAATTGCCAGACTGGATGAAGCACAAAATAGAATCAAGATTGCTGGGAGAAATGTCAATAACCTCAGATATGCTGATGATAGCACTCTTATGGCAGAAAATGAAGATGAACTAAAGAGCCTCTTGAAGAAAGTGAAAGACTAGAGTGAAAAAGCTGGCTCAAAACTCAACAATAAAAAAATAAAGATCATGGCATCCGGTCCTATCAATTCATGGCAAATAGATGGGGAAAAAATGGAAACTGTTACAGATTTTATTTTCTTGGGCTCCAAAATCACTTCAGATGGTGACTGCAGCCATGAAATTAAAAGATGCTTGCTCCTTGGAAGAAGAGCTGCTTACCAACCTAAGCACTTCAGTACACTCACTCAGTCATGTCTGAATCTTTCAACCCCATGGACTGCAGCATGCCAGCCTTCCCTGTCCATCACCAACTCCCAGAGCTTACTCAAACTCATGTCAATCGAGTCGGTGATGCCATCCAACCATCTCATCCTGTCATCTCCTTCTCCTCCCACCTTCAATCATTCCCAGATTCAGGGTCTTTTCCAATGAGTCAGTTCTTTGCATCAGGTGGCCAAAGTATTGCAGTTTCAGGAAACTCCACCGTAGGTCCTCCCAATGAATATTCAGGACTGCTTTCCTTTAAGATGGACTGGTTTGATCTCTTTGCAGTCCAAAGGACTCTCAAGAGTCTTCCCCAACACCACAGTTCAAAAGCACCAATTCTTCAGTGCTAAGCTTTCTTTATAGTTCAACTCTCACATCCATACATGACTACAGAAAAAACGACTAGACGGACCTTTTTTGGCAAAGTAGTGTCTCTGCTTCTTAATATGGTGTTTAGATTGGCCATATTGTTTCTTCCAAGGAGGAAGCATCTTTTAATTTCATGGCAGCAGTCACCATCTGCAGTGATTTTGGAGCACAAAAAAATAAAATAAAATAAATAAATAAATAAAGTCTCTCACTGTTTCCAGTGTATCTGAAAGTGATCCTGGACAAGATTTGGTTCGGTTCAGTTCAGTCGCTCAGTCGTGTCTGACTCTTTGCAACCCCAAGAATTGCAGCATGCCAGGCCTCCCTGCCCATCACCAACTCCCAGAGTACACTCAGACTCAAGTCCATCGAGTCAGTGATGCCATCCAGCCATCTCATCCTCTGCCGTCCCCTTCCCCTCTGCCCCCAATCCCTCCCAGCACCAGAGTCTTTTCCAATGAGTCAACTCTTCGCATGAGGTGGCCAAAGTACTGGAGTTTCAGCTTTAGCATCGTTTTTTAAAGAAATCCCAGGGCTGATCTCCTTCAGAATGGACTGGTTGGATCTCCTTGCAGTCCAAGGGACTCTCAAGAGTCTTCTCCAACACCACAGTTTAAAAGATCAATTCTTCGGTGCTCAGCTTTCTTCACAGTCCAACTCTCACATCCGTATATGACCGGATGTCATATACATCCGTATATGTATATATACATATACATCCGTATATGACCGGATGTCCAGTGTATATGACCACTGGAAAAATCTTAGCCTTGACTAGTCAGACCTTTGTTGGCAAAGTAATGTCTCTGCTTTTGAATATGCTATCTAGGTTGGTCATAACTTTTCTTCCAAGGAGTAAGCGTCTTTTAATTTCATGGCTGTAGTCACCATCTGCAGTGATTTTGGAGCCCAGAAAAACAAAGTCTGACACTGTTTCCACTGTTTCTCCATCTATTTCCCATGAAGTGAAGGGACCAGATGCCATGAACTTCTTTTTCTGAATGTTGAGCTTTAAGCCAACTTTTTTCACTCTCCTCTTTCACGTTCATCAAGAGGCTCTTTAGTTCCTCTTCACTTTCTGCCATAAGGGTGGTGTCATCTGCATATCTGAGGTGATTAATATTTCTCCAGGCAATCAGCTTGTGCTTCTTCCAGCCCAGCATTTCTCATGATGTACTCTGCATATAAGTTAAATAAGCAGGGTGACAATATACAGCCTTGATGTACTCCTTTTCCTATTTGGAACCAGTCTGTTGTTCCATGTCCAGTTCTAACTGTTGCTTCCTGACCTGCATACAAATTTCTCAAGAGGCAGGTCAGGTGGTCTGGTTTTCCCATCTCTTTCAGAATTTTCCACGGTTTACTTGATCCACACAGTCAAAGGCTTTGGCATAGTCAATAAAGCAGAAATAGATGTTTTTTGGAACTCTCTTGCCTATTCCTTGATCCAGCGGATGTTGGCCATTTGATCTCTGGTTCCTCTACCTTTTCTAAAACCAGCTTGAACATCAGGAAGTTCACGGTTCACATATTGCTGAAGCCTGGCTTGGAGAATTTTGAGCATTACTTTACTAGCGTGTGAGATGAGTGCAATTGTGCGGTAGTTTGAACATTCTTTGGCATTGCCTTTCTTTGGGATTGGAATGAAAACTGACCTTTTCCAGTCCTGTGGTCACTGCTGAGTTTTCCAAATTTGCTGGCATATTGAGGGCAGCACTTTCACAGCATCATCTTTCAGGATTTGAAATAGTTCTACTGGAATTCCATCACCTCCACTAGCTTTGTTCATAATTATTCTTTCTGAGGCCCGCTTGACTTCACATTCGAGGATGTCTGGATTTAGGTGAGTGATCACACCATCGTGATTGTCTTGGTTATGAAGATCTTTTTTGTACAGTTCTTCTGCATATTCCTGCCACCTCTTCTTAATATCTTCTGCTTCTGTTAGGTCCATACCATTTCTGTCCTTTATCGAGCCCATCTTTGCATGAAAGGTTCCCTTGGTATCTATAATTTTCTTGAAGAGATCTCTAGTCTCTTCCATTCTGTTGTTTTCCTCTATTTCTTTGCATTGATTGCTGAGGAAGGCTTTCTTATCTCTTCTTGCTATTCTTTGGAACTCTACATTCAGATGCTTATATCTTTCCTTTTCTCCTTTGCTTTTTGCTTCTCTTCTTTTCACAGCTATTTGAAAGGCCTCCTCATACTGCCATTTTGCTTTTTTGCATTTCTTTTCCATGGGGATTGTCTTGATCCTTGTCTCCTGTACAATGTCACAAACCTCATTCCATAGTTTGTCAGGCACTCTATCTATCAAATCTAGTCCTGTAAATCTATTTCTCACTTTCACTGTATAATCATAAGGGATTTGATTCAGGTCATACCTGAATGGTCTAGTGGTTTTCCCTACTTTCTTCAATTTAAGTCTGAATTTGGCAATAAGGAGTTCATGGTCTGAGCCACAGTCAGCTCCCGGTCTTTTTTTTTGTTGTTGTTGATTGTATAGAGCTTCTCCATCTTTGGCTGCAAAGAATATAATCAGTCTGATTTCAGTGTTGACTATCTGGTGATGTCTATGTGTATATTCTTCTCTTGTGTTGCTGGAAGAGGGTGTTTGTTATGACCAGTGCATTTTCTTGGCAAAACTCTATTAGTCTTTGCCCTGCTTCATTCCGTATTCCAAGGCCAAATTTGCCTGTTACTCAAGGTGTTTCTTGACTTCCTACTTTTGCATTCCAGTCCCCTATCATGAAAAGGACATCTTTTTGGGGTTAGTTCTAAGAGGTCTTGTAGGTCTTCATAGAATCATTCAACTTCAGCTTCTTCAGCATTACTGGTTGGGGCATAGACTTGGATTACTGTGATATTGAATGGTTTGCCTTGGAAACGAACAGAGATCATTCTGTCGTTTTTGAGATTGCATCCAAGTACTGCATTTCGGACTCTTTTGTTGACCATGATGGCTACTCTATTTCTTCTAAGGGATTCCTGCCCACAGTAGTAGATATAATGGTCATCTGAGTTAAATTCACCCATTCCTGTCCATTTCAGTTCGCTGATTCCTAGAATGTCGACGTTCACTCTTGCCATCTCCTGTTTAACCACTTCCATTTTCCCTTTATTCTTGGACCTGACATTCCAGGTTCCTATGCAAGATTGCTCTTTACAGCATCGGACCTTGCTTCTATCACCAGTCACATCCACAACTATGTATTGTTTTTGCTTTGGCTCCATCCCTTTATTCTTTCTGGAGTTATTTCTCCACTGATCTCCAGTAGCATATGGGGCACCTATTGACCTGGGGAGTTCCTCTTTCAGTATCCTATCACTTTGCCTTTTCATACTGTTCATGGGGTTCTCAAGGCAAGAATACTGAAGTGATTTGCCATTCCTTTCTCCAGTGGACCACATTCTGTCAGCCCTCTCCACCATGATCCGCCCATCTTGGGTGGCCCCACAGGCATGGCTTAGTTTCGTTAAGTTAGACAAGGCTGTGATCCTAGTGTGATTAGATTGACTAATTTTCTGTGAGTATGGTTTTAGTGTATCTGCCCTCTGATGCCCTCTTGCAACACCTACCGTCTTACTTGGGTTTCTCTTACCTTGGACATTGGGTATCTCTTCATGGCTGCTCCAGCAAAGCACAGCCTCTGCTCCTTACCTTGGACAAGGGGTATCTCCTCACTGCCACCCCTCCTGACCTTGAACGTGGAATAGCTCCTCTAGGCCCTCTTGCGTGCGTGCAGCCACTGCTCGTTGGACGTGGGGTTGATCCTCCCGGCCACTGCCCTTGGCCTCGGGCGTGGAGTAGCTCCTCCTGGCCGCCCCCCCCGGCCTCCGGCATGGGGTAGCTCCTCCCAGCCGCCGCCCCTGACCTAGGATGTGGGGTACCTCCTTTTGGCTGCTCCTGCTTTGTCGCAGCCTGGTACTCTTGGCCACCGCCCTGACCTTGGACATGGGGGTAGCTCCTCCCGGCCACCGCCCCTGACCTCAGACACAGGGTAGCTCCTCTCGGGTGTTCCTGCGCTGTCGCAGCCTGGCACTCTCGGCTGCTGCCCCTGACCTTGGACGTGGGGTAGGTCCTCTCAGCCATGTTATGTGCGGCGTCACAGCTGCTCGTGCTATTTTAATTAGTAGACCTAGTAAAGCAGCTTATCTTCCTCAATGTAGGTGAGCCTTATGGTATTAATTCAGTTAGTGTCTGAATAGAACCCCAAAGTGGAGGAAGGCTGAATTTGCCCTCTCTTTGTGCCTGATGACAAGAACTGGAACATGGATGTCTTCCTCTCCTTGTCCTTCTTTGTTCTCAGGTCGGTAGACTCAGACTGGAATTGATAGAATTGACACTCTGCTCTCAGGCATTCCAAATACACCACTAGCCTTCCTGTGTTTCCACCTTGCAGATGTCAGACTATGGGACTTCTCAGACTCAATAATCATGCGATCTAATACCTTTACTAAAATTTTCTATATACAACCACACACAAACTATTGGTACTGTTTTTCTGGAGAAGCCTAATACAAGTTCCTTTGTAATTTAGTCTACTGCAAAGCATAAATGCATAAGTTGTAACATGGGAAAATTTATTGATGCAAAATATTCATTATCTTTGCTTTTCAGTATCACTTCCTGCCAAAACTAACATACACGCACACACATAAGTATGCGTTTTCTTGAAAAAAAAAAATCTACTTGCTGAGTTATCTATTTTATCTTGCAGAAAAAGAATTAGATAATGGCTAATTTTTGAGAGAAAAGAAATGCGACTGGGAGACCAGTCCGTAGTACCCAAGAAGCAGAATGCATGTTTGTGTGTTTGTTCTGCCTGAAAGAGAAATGAGAGAAAAGAGAACTAGTCAAAGGCATAAAAGAAAGATGAAGGCAAGATATACAGAAGAAACATATATGTTGAATTTAATGAAAACTTGGAAGAGGAGTACAAAAACATTTTCAGGAGCAGCTGCTGGAAGGAAAGATATTAGGAACTACTCTATATGTGTCAGAGCTGTTTAAATTTATTTAAAAATATTTTTCAGTACAATTATTCTGACCTTATCATTTTCTAGGTCAAATGATTGTGATTTTGCATTTCAGTTATTATTGGGGTTATATTTTTCTATATAACACTGCTTAAACATTGGCTCTCAAAGGCCCGCATTATATTGCAGCTATATAATTATAATGAGATGTAATTTTGAGAGGTACAGTCAAATTGTGAAGAATCCCAAAGGAGAAAATGATGGTGGAGGAATGCCAATAAATTTGGCACAAAGCCTGTGCACAGTTTATTCTGCTGAGTTGAAATTCCAAGAACCCTGCTTCTCCAGAGAAATCTTCTCTTTGGGTTGAAATTGTGAATTTTCCCAATATTCCAACTTTCTCTTTTTGTATGTTAGTATTACTACATAAACTTTTCATTTTAACCTGTCAGATTTATCCACCTTTTCCTATTTTTTTTTTTTTTAATTTTCCACTGGAATTTTTCCTTCAGCTGGCCAACATTTTTGCCCAAGTGTTGTTTATATTTGTGTTGGGGCAACCCCATGGACTACATGTAGCCCACCAGGCTCCTCTGTCCATGGAATTCTCTAGCAAGAATTTTTGAGTGGGTTGCCATTCTCCAGGGTATCTTCCAAACCCAGGGATTGAACCCTGGTCTCCTGCACTGAAAGCAGATTCTTTACTGTCTGGGCCAGGAAAGCCTTTATTAAATATACAGATGAAGTTAAAGTGAACTGATATTTTATAAAGCTTTAACTCCATGACAATGATATTGTTTTTCATTTGAACTCCATGACAATGAAAAAAAAAAGAGAAATTTTTATTTCTCTTGAGACTGTAATAAAGCTCCTTTCATATAAATAGGCCATCCATATTACTTGATAAAGTTATTTCTAAAATTTTTTTGCATTTTTGAAGATAGATTTTAAAATATATTTCTGTCAGAATTGTATAGGATTATTTGTAAATGAGAAATATTGGAAGTCATAAACTAGTAAGGTGCTTTCTAAAATGACTCAAGAGAGAAACAGAATTAATAAAAAGGTTGATTCAGGGAAAAGACTTGAAAGTTAAGTTACAAATTGCTGTTAGATCAAATCGTTGGTAAATAATTTGTCTTGCAAACTGTAGTGAATGCTCAAGGATGGCTCAAGAATTACTCTATGGCATGGTTTTGGACACTTATCCTTGAAGCTAATTCTTCAGCGTCTCTGTTGTTTCCATGACCTATGCAAAATAATTCTTTCTCTGATCATAATAATGAGTCATCCTCTATTGTTTGCAAGTAGGAACTCTGACAAATATCCACAAAAATGAAAGAAAAATAGGGTTGGGGTGGGATTTAGGACTGACTACATGGGACCATGCTGTGCTGAGTTGCTTCAGTTGTGTCTCACTTTCAAACGCTATGGACTGTAGCCTGCCAGGCTGCTCTGTACATGGGATTCTCCAGGCAGTAATACTAGAGTGACTTGCCAGGCCTTCCTCCAGGGGATCTTCCTGAACCAGGGATCAAACCCTCATCTCTTAAGTCTCCTGAATCGGCAGGCAGGTTCTTTACCACTAGCACCACCTGGGAAGCCTGAATACATGGTTGCTGCTGCTACTGCTGCTAAGTTGCTTCAGTCGTGTCCGACTCTCTGCGACCCCATAGACGGCAGCCCACCAAGCTCCCCTGTCCCTGGGATTCTCCAGGCAAGAACATTGGAGTGGGTTGCCATTTCCTTCTCCAATGCATGAAAGTGAAAAGTGAAAGTGAAATAGCTCGATTGTGTCTGACTCTTAGCTATCCCATGGACTGCAGCCTACCAGGCTCCTCTGCCCATGGGATTTTCCAGGCAAGAGTACTGGAGTGGGTTGTCATTGCCTTCTCCTGAATACATGGTAAAGAGACAAAATTCTGAAAGAAATTGTCTCATACATTCTCAACTTTTGAAACTATCTAATTTCACCTTCACGTATGTCAAGATCAAGAAATACAAATATAATTAAAAACTTCTCTTTCAAACATGCTCCTTATTAATGTTATCATTATATCAATATGTCCTTATGGCACTGCCTCCTTTGTTTGTTTTTTTTTTCCTTGGAATGTGGTTGTTTATTTTTTTAACTTTACAATATTGTGTTGGTTTTGCCATATATCAACATGAATCTGCCACAGGTATACACGTGTTCCCCATCCTGAACCCTTCTCCCTCCTCCATCCCCATACCATCCCTCTAGGTTGTCCCAGTGCACCAGCCCCAAGCATCCAGTACCGTGCATCGAACCTGGACTGGTGACTCGTTTCATATATGATATTATACATGTTTCAATGCCATTCTCCCAAATCATCCCACCCTCTCCCTCTCCCATAGAGTCCAAAAGACTGTTCTATACATCAGTGTCTCTTTTGCCGTCTCGTATACAGGGTTATTTTTACCATCTTTCTAAATTCCATATATATGCGTTAGTATACTGTATTGGTGTTTTTCTTTCTGGCTTACTTCACTCTTTATAATAGGTTCCAGTTTCATCCACCTCATTAGAACTGATTCAAATGCATTCTTTTTGATGGCTGAGTAGTACTCCATTGTGTATATATACCGCTTTCTTATCCATTCATCTGCTGATGGACATCTAGGTTGCTTCCATGTCCTGGCTATTATAAACAGTGCTGCGATGAACATTGGGATACACATGTTTCTTTCAATTCTGGTTTCCTCTGTGTGCATGCCCAGCAGTGGGATTGCTGTGTTGTATGGCAGTTCTATTTCCAGTTTTTTAAGGAATCTCCACACTGTTCTCCATAGTGGCTGTACTAGTTTGCATTCCCACCAACAGTGTAAGAGGGCTCCCTTTTCTCCACACCCTCTCCAGCATTTGTTACTTGTAGATTTTTGGATCACAGCCATTCTGACTGGCATGAAATGGTACCTCATTGTAGTCTTGATGTGCATTTCTCTGATAATGAGTGATGTTGAGCATCTTTTCATGTGTTTGTTATCCATCTGTATGTCTTCTTTTGAGAAATGTCTATTTAGTTCTTTGGCCCATTTTTTGATTGGGTTATTTATTTTTCTGGAATTGAGCTGTAGGAGTTGCCTTTATATTTTTGAGATTAGTTGTTTGTTGCTTCATTTGCTATTATTTTCTCCCATTCTGAAGTCTGTCTTTTCACCTTTCTTATAGTTTCCTATGTTGTGCAGAAGCTTTTAAGTTTAATTAGATCCCATTTGTTTATTTTTGCTTTTATTTCCAATATTCTGGGAGGTGGGTCATAGAGGATCCTGCTGTGATGTATGTCGGAGAGTGTTTTGCCTATGATATCCTCTAGGAGTTTCTGGTCTTACGTTTAGATCCTTAATCCATTTTGAGTTTATTTTTATGTATGGTGTTAGAATGTGTTCTAGTTTCGTTCTTTACAAGTGGTTGACCAGATTTCCCAGCACCACTTGTTAAAGAGATTGTCTTTAATCCATTGTATATTCTTGCCTCCTTTGTCAAAGATAAGGTGTCCATAGGTGCATGGATTTATCTCTGGGCTTTCTATTTTGTTCCATTGATCAATATTCCTGTCTTTATGGCACTGTCTAGTTAAACTGTCACTAAGACTATTAAAATAACATTGTATATCATCTTTAGGCATCAAGTTTTTAATCTCAAATCTTTATCCTACACCAACTATGGGCTAAATTACTTAAAAAGGCAAATTTGATAATGACTTCTCTCTTCTGAGATATCTTCAGTAGCTTGCTATCATCTCTTCAGGATGATAATTCTTCTCCTTGGTAGAGTATAAAGTCCTACCATGTCTCAACATTATCTTCAGTGACCTGTATGCTCTGTCTTTTGGTTTTTAGGTCCCCGGTCTGGTTGTGGTTTGCTGTAAATACTTCTTCATTTTATACATTTGAAATTTTATTCACGCTATCCTGCTATTCTTTTAGAAAAACTTTCCATCTGTTCATTTTGCTAGCTTTAATAGATGACACCAGGTCAAGTAGGTGACTATCATCTGAGAATAAGTGTCTTTTATAATTTTCTATCGTAGCCATCATGGTCAATGAAAGAGTCCGAAATGCAGTACTTGGATGCAATCTCAAAAATGACAGAATGGTTTCTGTTCGTTTCCAAGGCAAACCATTCATATCACAGTAATCCAAGTCTATGCCCCAACCAGTAACGCTGGAGAAGCTGAAGTTGAACAGTTCTATGAAGACCTACAAGACCTTTTAGAACTAACACACAAAAAAGATGTCCTTTTCATGATAGGGGACTGGAATGCACAAGTAGGAAGTCAAGAAACACCTTGAGTAACAGGCAAATTTGGCCTTGGAATATGGAATGAAGCAGGGCAAAGACTAATAGAGTTTTGCCAAGAAAATGCACTGGTCATAACAAACACCCTCTTCCAACAACACAAGAGAAGACTCTATACATGGACCTCACCAGATGGTCAACATCGAAGTCAGATTGATTATATTCTTTGCAGCCGAAGATGAAGAAATATATACAGTCAGCAAAAACAAGACTAAGAGCTGACTGTGGCTCAGACCATGAACTCCTTATTGCCAAATGCAGACTGAAATTGAAGAAAGTAGGGAAAACCATTAGACCATTCAGGTATGACCTAAATCAAATCCCTTATGATTATACAGTGGAAGTGAGAAATAGATTTAAGGGCCTAGATCTGATAGATAGAGTGCCTGATGAACTATGGACTGAGGTTTGTGACATTGTACAGGAGACAGGGATCAAGACCATTCCCATAGAAAAGAAATGCAAAAAAGCAAAATGGCTGTCTGGGGAGGCCTTACAAATAGCTGTGAAAAGAAGAGAAGCGAAAAGCAAAGGAGAAAAGGAAAGATATAAACATCTGAATGCAGAGTTCCAAAGAACAGCAAGAAGAGATAAGAAAGCCTACATCAGCAATCAATGCAAAGAAATAGAGGAAAACAACAGAATGGGAAAGACTAGAGACCTCTTCAAGAAAATCAGAGATATCAAAGGAACATTTCATGCAAAGATGGTCTCGATAAAGGACAGAAATGATATGGACATAACAAAAGCAGAAGCTACTAAGAAGAGATGGCAAGAACACACAGAAGAACTGTCCAAAAAAGATCTTCACGATCCTGATAATCATGATGGTGTAATCACTGACATAGAGCCAGACATCCTGGAATGTGAAGTCAAGCGGGCCTTAGAAAGCATCACTACGAACAAAGCTAGTGGAGGTGACAGAATTCCAGTTGAGCTACTCCAAATCCTGAAAGATGATGCTGTGAAAGTGCTGCACTCAATATGCCAGCAAATTTGGAACACTCAGCAGTGGCCACAGGACTGGAAAAAGTCAGTTTTCAATCCAATCCCAAAGAAAGGCAATGCCAAAGAATGCTCAAACTACCGCACAGTTGCACTCATCTCACACGCTAGTAAAGTAATGCTCAAAATTCTCCAAGCCCGGCTTCAACAATACGTGAACTGTGAACTTCCAGATGTTCAAGCTGGTTTTAGAAAAGGCAGACGAACCAGAGATCAAATTGCCAACATCCACTGGATCATCGAAAAAGCAAGAGAGTTCCAGAAAAACATCTATTTCTGCTTTATTGACTATGCCAAAGCCTTTGACTGTGTGGATCACAGTAAACTGTGGAAAATTCTGAAAGAGATGGGAATACCAGACCACCTGACCTGCCTCTTGAGAAATTTGTATGCAAGTCAGGAAGCAACAGTTAGAACTGGACATGGAACAACAGACTGGTTCCAAATAGGAAAAGGAGTTCGTCAAGGCTGTATATTGTCACCCTGCTTATTTAACTTATATGTAGAGTACATCATGAGAAACGCTGGACTGGAAGAAGCACAAGCTGGAATCAAGATTGCCCGGAGAAATATCAATCACCTCAGATATGCAGATGACACTACCCTTATGGCAGAAAGTGAAGAGGAACTAAAAAGCCTCTTGATGAAAGTGAAAGTGGAGAGTGAAAAAGTTGGCTTAAAGCTTAACATTCAGAAAACGAAGATCATGGCATCCGATCCCATCACTTCATGGGAAATAGATGGGGAAACAGTGGAAACAGTGTCAGACTTTATTTTTCTGGGCTCCAAAATCACTGCAGATGGTGACTACAGCCATGAAATTAAAAGACGCTTACTCCTTGGAAGAAAAGTTATGACCAACCTAGATAGCATATTCAAAGCAGAGACATTACTTTGCTAACAAAGGTCCGTCTAGTCAAGGCTATGGTTTTTCCTGTGGTCATGTATGGATGTGAGAGTTGGACTGTGAAGAAGGCTGAGTGCCGAAGAATTGATGCTTTTGAACTGTGGTGTTGGAGAAGACTCTTGAGAGTCCGTTGGACTGCAAGGAGATCCAACCTGTCCATTCTGAAGGAGATCAACCCTGGGATTTCTTTGGAAAGAATGGTGCTAAAGCTGAAACTCCAGTACTTTGGCCACCTCATGTGAAGAGTTGACTCATTGGAAAAGACTGTGATGCTGGGAGGGATTGGGGGCAGGAGGAGAAGGGGACGCCAGCGGATGAGATGGCTGGATGGTATCACTGACTCGATGGACATGAGTGTCAGTGAACTCCGGGAGTTGCTGATGGACAGGGAGGCCTGGCGTGCTGCTATTCATGGGGTCACAACGAGTGGACACGATTGAGGGTCTAATCTGATCTGATCTGATCACTCTACATTTTATATATATTTTTTCATGTGTAACATATTGATTTCTTTGATTCGCCCAGAATTTGAATGTTTCTGAAGACAAGAACTTATTCATATTTGGTCCCTAGTGTCTATTAACATTAACATTATATGGCATTATGCTGCTGCTGCTACTGCTAAGTCACTTCAGTCATGTCCGACTCTGTGTGACCCCATAACCGGCAGCCCACCAGGGTCCTCCATCCTTGGGATTCTCCAGGCAAAAACACTGGAGTGGGGTGCCATTTCCTTTTCCAATGCATGAAAGTGAAAAGTGAAAGTGAAGTCACTCAGTCGTGTCAGACTCTTTGTGACCCCACGGACTGCAGCCCACCAGGCTCCTCCGTCCATGGGATTTTCCAGGCAAGAGTTCTGGAGTGGGGTGCCATCGCCTTCTCCTATATGGCATTATGCTGCTAAGTCACTTCAGTCGTGTCCGACTCTGTGCGACCCCATAGATGGCAGCCCACCAGGCTCCACCGTCCCTGGGATTCTCCATGCAAGAACACTGGAGTGGGTTGGCATTTCCTTCTCCAATATGGCATTATAATGCTTAATAAATAATGATTCTGTAATTGTATGTGTTGTAGGAGACTGATTGGAATACAAATCTGAAATTAAATAATGTATCTGAAAGCACATGACAAAGTCGAAAGTGTCATCTATATCTTAGTTCTCATTGTTAACATCTTTAGAGCACGTTTGACAAAAGGAGGAGGAAATATTAATATACTTCTATTTTTAGGGGTTAATTAACTGTATTCTGCAATGTGGAAATAAATATAGTGGTTTTCCTTACAAAATAAAGTATAGAATATTTTGATGAAATTTTGACAAGTTAATCGAGTTACACAATATAATATTCATTTAAAATATGATATTTTTCTTATCCTTAATTTTTTGAGGGGGCATTCAGAAAGAAACACTAATGCAGGATGAACTATTGCTTGCTTTTGTCAGTGTCCTGTGACATTGCCATTCAAATATAATGTTGGAGAGTTTTATCAGAATTCCACATGAAATAAGCATGATGCTTAAATGTTGAACTTAACAGAATTGTAATAGATTTTAGAAATACATAATTTATTATATGAGTCTGACATCAAAATATAACCATATCATTAAGTTCATATTGTATTACCCCTGTTTTAGGTGTTATAAATGACTTTTTGACCCATTTTATTAACTGAAGGAAATGAGTTATAATATTGCTTATGGTATTTTTATACTCATACTTTTATAAGTTCATATTCGAATACCCCAGACACAAAACACCAGTAATTATTTTCCAACACAAAATGTTAAAAGATACAAATTGCTTCTCAAATAGTTTAAAGAAAACTACAAATTAGGCCTATTTCTTCTCTAAAATCAGTTGTGTTCTGATTTTCTCTGACCTTGAATTGTACAAGTCTTCCTATTGCTTTATACTTAGTTTCCACTTCTTTTTATTCTTTCAATTTTCTTTGAAACTAAGGTCAGCATTGCTATATCAGTTCCCTACAGAGTAAGAAATGGCTTATAAGAAAGTACAGAATCTATTTGGGGTTAGAGATATAGCTTAAAGGGAAACATCTAAAGACAAAAAAAGTTGGAAAGGCCCAAAGGTTTTATGTGCAACCCTTAAAGTAAAAGAAAATAAAGGTCACACAGATACTAAAACTATATATGAGTTGATTTTGATAGAAAGGTCTTTCAGAGTTTGAGTGAAAGAATTATAAGTAACTATAATTTTAAGAGTTTTACTTATTGTTAAATCACACCTCTGTTATATACTTTACAATATGAAGCATTTTCACAATAATATTCCTCACTGTTTTAGTTGTCAAGTGTGCAAAATCTGTTTCAACATCTGTTATAGAATCAATGATAACAGTTCAATTTACAAACATTTACTGTTCTTACATATGAATGAACAGAGGATTAGAAATAAATCACAGTGCTCATTAACTCCTAATGACTAAATCTAAATTAAAACATGTTAGAAAAACAGACACATATGCATTTTATATGTGATAGTTTCATAGTTGTACAGTTTTCAGAGGTGAAATCAGTGATATAAATGTAGGAATCAAGTATGGATGTCACATGGTATGGAAAGAATGTAACAGTTTCTTAAGACTTTCTTAATAAAGTATCACAAAATGGGTGACTTAAAACAATGGGCATTTATTCTCACACAATTCTGGAGGACAGAAGTCTGAAATCAAGCTATCAGCAGGACTGTATTCTCTCTGCAGGCACTAAGAAAGAAGAATTCTTTGCCTCTTTCTCACTTCTGTCTTGCTGACACTTGCATTTCTTGGCTAGTTATTCCATCACTCCAATTTGTGTCTCTGTCCTCATATGGTGGTCTTCCCTGTGTTAATGTATCTGTGTAGAAATTTCTCTCATTGTATAAAGATTGCAGTCACTGGATTTAACTCCTGATAATTCAGTATAGTATCATCTTAACTTGGTTACATTTACAAAGATCCTATGTCCATATAAGGTCATATTAACAGATAATGAGGATTAGGACTATAATATCTTGTGGAAGGACACAATTCAACCCAATACAATGAAACTTATAAATAGATCTTTGAAATTTGGTGTGTCTTAGCCTATTTGACAAATGAGTTTCACTTGTCTTCAGATTTGTTGAACTCTTATTCAAAGTGATCTCAAGAATTTAATAATAAGACTTTTTAAGTCTTATGTTAACTTTTCCATAGGAAAGGTATATATTGATAGGGTAAACTTATGGCCTTTAGAAATGAGCACACAATAAAGAATTAATTTCAATAAAATATCTTACTCTTCAGACTGACCTTTTATTTTTTTTAAATGATTTTAAATGATTTTTTTAGATTTTGCCTGGAGTCACAAGAATACAATTTTTATATCATGACTTTTTTCATCCCATCTACCATCTTCCATTCTCCTCCTTCCCTCTAGTAAAAATATTTTTCTATTATTATACAGACTAACAGTTGTGTGAAGGTGATGATATAATAAAATAGTGCTTTTTCTTATTAAAGAGAGTGCAGACTAATGGCAAACAATGGGGAGAGGAGCTACATTAAAACATTAGTAATAGAATGTAAGATTTGTGATAGAAAATAACAACTTAATTCCATGAAAATACAGAGGAAGTTCTTTGTGATGTTTTCTTTAGCTCTTTTTGATTGTGAACAGTTTCTCAGACTTTCCTTGCTTTTGATGATTTTGGCAGTTTTGAAAGTACTCATCAAGTATTCTGCAGAATGTTCCTTAACTAGAATTTATCTGAATTTTTGAATCATGTTTCTCAGGTTGAGACTAGAGTTATTTATTTATTTTTTATTTTTTGGTGTGGCAAACTAAAGAAGTAAAATGACATTTTAAACTATATTTTATCAGTGTTACTGGCTGCCAATATGCTGTCAACTTCTTTTGATGTTAACCATGATAACCTGTAAGAAAGTGGTTGTCAATTGCAACCACTCTAAAGAATCTTTTTTTTTTTTTTCCTTTGTGGCATTTATATTCACTGAACAAAAAGTCACACTTTTTGTAAGCACTTACAGCACTTACAATTAAACAGTGGGAAATCATGCTCTATCTTCTTGAAGGTAAAGATCTACAAAAATTATGTGGAAGCTTTGATTTATAATCCTCTACTATTTTATGCTACATTTTGTTAAATAATTTGTTCCATCTTTGGCCATTGAGAGTTTCAGTTGGCTTTTGTGTCCCTTTAACATAGATCATGGCATCTGGTCCCATCACTTCATGAGAAATAGATGGGGAAACAGTGGAAACAGTGTCAGACTTTATTTTGGCGGGCTCCAAAATCACTGCAGATGGTGACTGCAGCCATGAAATTAAAAGATGCTTACTCCTTGGAAGGAAAGTTATGACCAACCTAGATAGCATATTCAAAAGCAGAGACATTACTTAGCCAACAAAGGTCCGTCTAGTCAAGGCTATGGTTTTTCCAGTGGTCATGTATGGACATGAGAGTTGGAGTGTGAAGAAAGCTGAGCGCCGGAGAATTGATGCTTTTGAACTGTGGTGTTGGAGAAGACTCTTGAGAGTCCCTTGGACTGCAAGGAGATCCAACCAGTCCATCCTAAATGAGATCAGTCCTGGGTGTTCTTTGGAAGGAATGATGCTAAAGCTGAAACTCCAGTAGTTAGGCCACCTCATGCGAAGAGTTGACTCATTGGAAAAACTCTGATGCTGGGAGGAACTGGGGGCAGGAAGAGAAGGGGATAAGAGAGGATGAGATGGCTGGATGGCATCACTGACTCGATGGATGTGAGTTTGAGTGAACTCCGGTAGTTGGTGATGGACAGGAAGGCCTGGCATGCTGCAATTCATGGGGTCCCAAAGAGTCGGACACGACTGAGCGACTGAACTCAACTGAACTGAAGAAATCATGAAGTCCAACATTGTAGAGATTTTCCCCTACTTTTCTTATTAAAAGTTTAGTGATTTTAACTCTCATATTTAGGTCTTTGGCTCATTTTGAGTTCATTTTTACATATAGTATAAAGTAAGGCTCCAAATTCATTCTTTTGCATGTAAATATCCAGTTTTCCCAGCACTATTTGTTGAAGACTGTCCTTTTTCCATTGAACTCCACTAAATGATCTTTGTACCCTTCTCTAAAATAATTTGACCATATAGAAAGACAGGGAAGCCTGGTGTGCTGCAGTCCATGGGTTTGCGAAGAGTTGGACATGACTAAGAGACTGAACAACAACAACAAAGCTTCACTGATGGCTCAGTGGGTAAAGAATCTGCCTGCAATGCAGGAGACACAGGAAAGTGGGTTTGACCCCTGGGTCAGGAAGATCCCCTGAAGAACAAACTGACAAGCCACTCCAGTATAGCAATTGGTTACAATCCAAAGTGTCACAAAGAGTCAGAAAAATTGAGCGAGTAAGCACACGCACATGAAGGTTTATAACTGGGCTTTGAATTTTATGGCTTCCCTGGCAGCTAAGCTGGTAAAGAATCCATCTGCAGTGCGGGAGACCTGGGTTTGATCCCAAGGTTGGTAAGATCCCCTGGAGAAGGGAAAGGCTACCCATTCCACTATTCTGTCCTGGACAATTCCATGGACTATATAGTCCATGGGGTTGCAAAGAGTCAGATATGACAAGCAACTTTCAATTTTGAATTCTATTCCATTGGCCTATATATCTGCCTCCATGAAGTACACAGTATTTTGATTATGAGAGTTTTGTGGTAAATCTTGAAATCAGGAGTATGATTCCGCAAACTTTGCTCTTCTCTTTCAAAATTGTTTGGGTTATTTGGGTTTCTGTATAAATTTTAGCATTTTTTCTATTTGTTAAAAAAAATGCCATAGGAATATTAATAGGAATTTCATTGAGAACATCACTCTAGGTAAAATGAGCATCTTGTGTGTGTGTGTTCTCAGTCACTTCAGTCATGTCCAACTCTATATGACATGATGGACTGTAACATACCAGGCTACTCCATCCATGAGATTCTCCAGGCAAGAATACTGGAGTGGGTTGTTATGCCCTTTTCCAAGGAATGTGTGTGAATCATAATTCAAACCAATATTTCCTATGTGTCTCACATCTGACATTTTGCAAACACATGGACTGCAGCACCCCAGGCCTCTCTGTCCATCACCAACTCACGGAGTTGACTGAAACTCATGTCCATTGAGTTGGTGATGCCATCCAACCATCTCATCCTTTGTTGTTCCCTTCTGCTCCCACCTTCAAACTTTCCCAGCATCAGGATATTTTGAAATGAGACAGTGCTTCAGATTAGGTTGCCAAAGTATTGTAGTTACAGCTTCAACATCAGTCCTTCGAATGAATATTCAGGACTAATTTCCTTTAAGATGGCCTGGTTGGATCTCCTTGCAGTGCAAGGGACTCTCAAGAGTCTTCTCCAGTACCACAGTTCAAAAGCATCAATTCTTCTGCACTCAGCTTTCTTTATAGTCCAACTCTCACATCTATACAAGACTACTGTAAAAACATAGCTTTGACTAGATGGACTTTTGTTGGCAAAGTAATGTCTCTGCTTTTCAATATGCTGTCTAGGGTGGTCTTAGCTTTTCTTCCAAGGAGCAACCATCCTTTAATTTCATGGCGGCAGTCACCATTGGCAGTGATTTTGAAGTCCAAGAAAATAAAGTCTGTCATTGTTTTCATTGTTTCCCCATCTATTTGCCATGATGTTATGGGACAGGATGCCATGATCTTAGTTTTCTGAATGTTGAGTTTTAAGCCAACTTTTTCACTCTCCTTTTTCACTTTCATCAAGATGCTCTTTATTTCTTTTTTGCTTTCTGCCATAAGTTTGGTGTCATCAGCATATCTGAGGTTATTGATAGTTTTCCTGGCAATCTTGATTCCAGCTTGTGCTTCATCCAGTCGGTCATCTCACATGATGTACTCTGCATAAAAGTTAAATAAGTAGGGTAACAATATATAGACTTGTCATACTCCTTTCCCAGTTTGGAACCAGTCTGTTGTTCCATGTCCAGTTCTAACTGTTGCTTCTTGAATTGCACACAGATTTCTCAGGAGGCAGGTCAGGTGGTCTGGTATTCCCATTTCTTGAAGAATTTTCCACAACTTGTGATCCACACAGTCAAAGTCTTTGTCATGCTCAATAAAGCAGAAGTAGATATTTTTTCTGGAACTCTCTTGCTTTTCTTGTGATTCAGAGTATGTTGCCAATTGGATCTCTGGTTCCTGTGCCTTTTCTAAATCCGGCTTGAACATCTGGAAGTTCACAGTTCACATACTGTTGAAGCCTGGCTTGGAGAATTTTGAGCATCACTTTGCTAGCATATGAGATGAGCACAATTGTGCAGTAGTTTGAGCATTCTTTGGCCTTGCCTTTCTTTGGGATTGGAATGAAAACTGACCTTTTCCAGTCCTGTGGCCACTGTTGAGTTTTCCAAATGTGCTGGCATATTGAGTGCAGCACTTTCACAGCATCATCTTTCAGGATTTGAAATAGCTCAACTGGAATTCCATCACCTCCACTAGCTTTGCTCAAAGTGGTGCTTCCTAAGGCCCACTTGACTTCATATTCCAGGATGTATGACTTAAGGTGAATGATAACACCATCGTGGTTTTCTGGGTCCTGAAGATGTTTTTGTATAGTTCTTCTGTGTATTCTTACCACCTTTTCTTAATATATTCTGCTTATGTTAGGTTGACATAATTTCTGTGCTTTATTGTGCCATTCTTTGCATGAAAAGTTCCCTTGGTATCTCTAATTTTCTTGAAGATATCTCGTCTTTCCCATTCTATTGTTTTCTTCTATTTCTTTGCATTGATCACTGAGGAAGGCTTTCTTATCTCTCCTTGCTATTCTTTGTAACTCTGCATTCAAATGAGTATATCTTTCCTTTTCTCCTTTGCCTTTCACTCCTCTTCTTTTCTCAGCTGTTTGTGAGGCTTCCTCAGACAACCATTTTGCCTTTTTGCATTTCTCTTTCTTGGGAATAGTCTTGATCACTGCCTCCTGTACAATGCCATGAACCTCCATCCATGTTTCTTCAGGCATTCTGTCTGTCAGATATAATCCCTTGAATATATTTGTCACTTCCATTGTATAATCATAAGGGATTTGATGTATGTCATACCTGAATGGTCTAGTGGTTTTCCCTACTTTAATTTTGAATTTGGCAATAAAGAGTTCATTATCTGAGCCACAGTCAGCTCCTGGTCTTGTTTTTGCTGAAAGAGCTTCTTTATCTTTGGCTACAAAGAATATAATCAATATGATTTTGGTATTGGCCACCTGGGATGTCCATGTGTAGAGTCTTCTCTTGTGTTGTTGGAAGAGGGTGTTTGCTATGACCAGTGCATTCTCTTGGCAGAACTCTATTAGTCTTTTCCCTGGTTCATTCTAGACTCCAAAGCCAAATTTTCCTGTTACTCCAGGTGTTTCTTGACTTCCTACTTTTGCATTCCAGTCCTCTATAATGAAAAGGACATCTTTTTTTGTGTGTTAGTTCTAGAAGGTCGTGTAGGTCTTCATAGAACTGTTCAACTTCAGTTTCTTCATCATTACTGGTTGGGGCATAGATTTGGATTACTGTGATATTGAATGGTTTGCCTTGGAAAGGAACAGAGATCATTCTGCCATTTTTCAGATTGCATCCAAGTACTACATTTCAGGCTCTTTTGTTGACTATGATGGCCACTCCATTTCTTCTAAGGGATTCTTGCCCCCAGTAGTAGATAGATTGTTCGTCAGAGTTAAATTTACCTATTCCAGTCCATTTTAGTTTGCTGATTCCTAAACTTTTGATGTTCACTCTTGCCATCTCCTGTTTAACCACATCCAATTTGCCTTGATTCATGAACCTAACATTCCAGGTTTGCAATATTGATCTTTACCACATTGGACTTTACTTCCATCACCAGTCATATCATTAACTGGGTGTTGTTTTTGCTTTGGCTCCATCTCCTCATTCTTTCTGGAGTTATTTCTCCACTGATCTCCAGTAGCCTATTGGGTACTTACAGACCTGGGAAGTTCATCTTTCAGTGTCCTATCTTTTCACCTTTTTATACTATTTTATACTTTTTATACTATTCATGTAGTTCTCAATGCATGAATACTTACATGGTTTGCCATTCCTTTCTCCAGTGGACCATGTTTTGTCAGAACTCTCCACCCTGACCCGTCTATCTTGGGTGGCCCTACACAATATGGTTCATAGTTTCGTTGAGTTAGACAAGGCTGTGGTCCATGTGATCAGATTGTCTAGTTTTCTGTGATTGTGGTTTTCAGTCTGTCTGCTGTCTGATGGAGAAGGATAAAAGGCTTATGGAAGCTTCCTGAGTCACTTGGAATGCCTCTTAATCATTTGAGTACTGAATACAGGATTTTTTTCTATTTGTTTATCTTTAGTTTATTTTATCCATGTTTTGTAGTTTCCTAGTATTTGCCTTGGTTCAGTTTATTCCTAAATACTTTTTTTGATGCTTTTATAAATGGAATGCTATTCTTAATTTTCTATTCAGATTTTTCATTGTTATTGTATAGAACCAAAAGTTATTTTTGTGTTTTGATTTTTTATCCTGTAACCTGGATGAACTTGCCTATCAGTTCAAATATTTTGTGAATATGTATACAGTTTTTAAAGTTTTCTCTATAGTCTGTGAAAAGAAGTAATTTTACATCTTTCTTTCCAGTTTGAATGACTGTTATTCTTCACTACCTCCATAATTTCTCTGGCTAAGACTTCCAGCATTACATTGAATAGAAATGGTAGGACTGGGCATCCTGCCTTGTTATGAACTTACAGAAAACACTTTCATTTTTTACCATTAATTATAATATTGGCTGTGGGCTTTTCATAAATGGCTTATATTCAGTTGAAGTGATTTCTTTCCATTTCTTATTTAAGTGTTTTTTGGTTTTTTTTTTGTATATAACTTTGAATTTTGTGAAATGCTTCTCTTTTTCGTGTCAATTGTGTTGATCATATTGTTTTGGTTCTTCATTCTGTTAGTATGGTGTATTACATTGATTTTCATATATTGAAATATCCTTGCATTGCAGAAATAAATCCCCTTCAGCTATGATGTATAATCTAACCAATTAACTGTTGAGTTAGTTTGCTAGTATTTTGTTAAGAAGTTTTGCATCAATATTCATCAGGGATATTAATCTGTAACTTCCTTTTATTACAGTATCTTTGTCTTGCTTTGGTATTAAGATAATGCTGATCTCTTAATGAGTTTGAAAGTATTCCCTTGTGTTAAAGTTTTTGGGCAAGTTTGAGAATAACTGGCGTTAATTTTTCTCTATATGGTTGGCAGAATTCTCTGGTAAAGCAGTCTGGTTTTAGGTATTACTTTTAGGGAAATTTTGATTACTATCTGAATCTCCTTACTGTCTGTTTGTTTGGTTGGTTTCTTTATATCTTAATGATTCAAGTTTGGGTAGTTTGCATGTTTTTAGGAATTTATTCATTTCTTCTAAGTAACTCAATTTTTTAGGCATATGTCCACAGTGGTGTCTTATAATCTTTTCTTATTTCTGTACTATCAGGTGTAATGTCTCATCTTTCATCTCAGATTTTCCAATATTTGTCTTCTTTGTTTTTGCCTTAATATAGTTAAGAATTTGTCAACTTTGTTGATCCTTTTATAAAAACTGACTGTTTTGTTGATTTCTCCTCTTCTCAATTTCATTGATTTCAGCTCTATATTATTTCCTTCCCTCTCTTAACTTTGGTTAAGGTTTATTCTCCAATTTTAGTTTTATTAGATGTAAAATTAGGTTGTTTTGAGATCATCTTTTTTCAGTGGAGACATTTACCACCATAAACTTCTCTCTTAGTACTGTTTCTGGTTAATCCTAAATTTGATATGTTATGTTTTTGTTTTCATTTAGCTCAGGATACTTTCTAACCTCCATTGCAATTTTTACTTTGACTAATTCATTGTTCAATAGTATATTGTTTAGTTTTCACATATGTGAATTTTACAGTTCTCCTGTTGCTATAGATTTTTTCATTGAGCTTAACATGATTATTTTCAACTCTCTCAGTTAATTCACAGATCCCTATTTCTTTTTTTTATTTTATTTTATTTTTAATTAATTTTATTTTATTTTTAAACTTTACATAATTGTATTAGTTTTGCCAAATATCAAAATGAATCCACCACAGGTACACATGTGTTCCCCATCCTGAACCCTCCTCCCTCCTCCCTCCCCATACCATCCCTCTGGGTCGTCCCAGTGCACCAGCCCCAAGCATCCCTATTTCTTTAGTTGTGTTTTCTGGAGATATCTTTTCCTCTAATTTCTCTGTTTCTTCTCATACTTTATTTATTTTTATTTTTTCTGGCATTAAGCACTAGGAAAAAGAAAAACAGCCACCCATCCCCAGTCTTTACAGAATGGTTTCATATAGGATAAGATCTTTACCAATAAGCCTGGGTAGAACTTCTCAGGGACTTTCAAACATTTCCTAATCTGGGGATGTGTTTTCACTTTTTTTTTTTTTTTTTTTTTTTGTACACTATGGGTTTTATTTTATTTTATTTTATTTATTATTATTTTTTAATTTTTTTTTTGTTCAGTTGCTCAGTCGTGTCCTAGTGACTGAACAAAAACAAGAGAAAACACATGCCCAGATTTTGTCCAACTCTTTGTGACTCCATGGACTGAAGCACTCCAGGCTTCTCTGTCCTTCACCATCCCTTGGAGATTACTCAAACTCATGTCCATAGAGTTGGTGATTCCATCCAACCATCTCATCCTCTCTCATCCCCTTCTCCTCCTGTCTTCAATTTTTCCCAGCATCAGTGTCTTTTCCAATGAGTCAGCTCTTTGCATCAGGTGGCTAAAGTATTGGAGTTTCAGCTTCAGCATCAGTCCTTCCAATGAATGTTCAGGACTGATTTCCTTTAGGATTGACTGGTTGGATCTCCTTGCAGTCCAAGGGACTTTCTAGAATCTTCTCCAACACTGTAGTTCAAAAGCATCAATTCTTCAGCACTCAGCCTTCTTTATGGTCCAACTCTCACATCCATACGTGACTACTGGAAAAGCCATAGCTTTGGATATTTGTTGGAAAAGTAGTGTCTCTGTTTTTTAATATGCTGTCTAGGTTTGTCATAGCTTTTCTTCCAAGGAGCAAGCATCTTTTAATTTCCTGTTTTCTCTAGGCTTATGCTTGTAGCTTCCCATTTGAGAAATTTACTTTTTTTTTTTTTTTTTTCTTTTTCAGGAGCTCATATATTCTTCCTCCTGCTGGTGTCTGTCTGAGGTACTGCAATAGTTTGGTGCTAAGCAAGTCACTGAGTTCTCAATGGCTGCCAACAGTCAAAGTACCAGATTACCCATCAACACTCAAGTCAAGTGAGTCAGCCTCTGGAAAACCTGGAACATTGGACATACATTCTGCTCTTCTCCTTCCTTTCTGAGGAAGACTCCACAAGCTGAAAGTTTTCTCCAAGCAAGCAGACCTGCCCCACCATCAAGTAAGGGCTCTTTTGGATAAGATTCAACAGATTTTTTTCAATCCTTTTCAATGAAGTAATGATTTTAGCTTCTTGGTTTTGTGTTTTTCCTGTCTTTATGCTTGCCTGAGGCACTGAGACTTCTTAACTAGTTTCTGGAATACTCATAAAGGCTTGTTTACACAGTTTTTAAGTCAGTTTCTCTGCTGATGAAGGAATCCGGGCCTTCCTATTCTGCTGTATTGCTGACTTCACTCAGGTTTTGTTTCTCCTGAAGCCTTTTTCTTTGGCTTGCAGATTCTGGCTTTCTACTTATGCCCTTGTATGGCCCTCTGTGAGTCTGTGTTATTTATGTCATGTTCTCTTCTTATAAGCACATTGGTCATAGTGAACTGGGGTAAAAACATATGACTTACCTTTACTTATTTAAAAGACTTGTTCCAAATAATCACATTGAGAGATACTGGAATAAATGTTGAGAATGCAATTCAACCACAAGAAAATGGGCTTGGAGTATACATTTGATAAGTGTATAAATAATGAAACTAACCCATTTAAATCTAGTGATTGTCAGTAATGAAATAGAAGTGTAAAAAATAAAAATAATTAAAGGATAGATGTATAATTTAATGTTAAATATATGTAAACAACAATTTTTAATGCATTATATATTTCTGAGTTATATAATTGCCCACAGTACTGAAAAATATCAAAAAAAAACTAAGTAAATTAATAATAGAAATGAAAATTCAAGGCCTGCAATTTTTTGTTTTAGGCATTTGATTTTAGAGCATATATTTGTTTTTGATAACTATTTTACATTTATAATTGATAGAGTCTGAACTTTGAACAACTAACGTAATATAGAAACTTTCATTATTATTTTTAAGAGAAGTTCTTAAATATTTAGAAATAATGGCAGTGAGAATAAATAATGTAAACATTTTATGCAACTAATAACTTGATTTTTATAATGCTTTTTTTTATGAAAACAAAATCCTCATAGACTTTACAATGGATAATACAAGAATATTTCAGGGTTAAAATATAAGCTAAAATCAAGAGTCAGTATTTTTTGAGAAACTAAAAGTGATATAGATTATCTCTAATAGTAATGGTGTAGGACCTTTGATAAGGTTTATAATTCTGTGAATGGCCTATTTCTATCTGGGTACAGTTTTATTGCTGTGTTAGTTTGTGAAAGTTATTTATGTTGTATGTACATTTAGGATATATAAGCTTTTATGTGTTGCAAATATAAAATGTATATAAAAATTTGGTAGAACCTAAAATACTTTCATAGCACTTACATGTATACCCATTTTTGAAAGATTGAAATAAATAATAGGAAAGGAACTAATTAATTTATCAGGCCTTTCTGTTAAACATCTGCATTGTAATATGTCTATGAAGCTCCCATTTTTCCCAATTAGCTTTTCACTTAGTCTACCCTAGGGTAATCAGTAATAGTATGAAACTAAAGAAAAACTGTATCTATTTGTAAAATACATTGCTTACAACATTAGTTCTTAATTCTTAACTAAAAACAAATTCATTATTATTTTCCTTTGCTTTTTTGCTTTTCCTTTTATGGTCTTGATCTAAACTCTGAAAAATAGTATATAAAGGAACACAGATATGAAGAGAAAAAACGGAAATACTTTTTCCTTCTATTGTCTTATGATGTAGCATGTGAAACAGGAGTGAGGTTTCAGCTTAAACTTCAACATTTTATTTTAGTTTTTCTTGAAAAATGTATTATTTTACTGGACTTTTTCATTATTGTCACTTTCAAGGCCTAGATATTTGGTTTCACTGAATATATTGAAATTGATGCACATTAATAAAAAATGTCAGAAACTTTTGAGAACTGAATTCTATCACATTAGTTTTTTTTTTTTTTCCAGTATTAAAAGAAAAAAAAGAGCTAATTTAAGAATTAATTGTGTGAATTTTAGAGTCAAGGCATTTCACATAAGTGTATAGATTTGTTTTTTTATAAAATATCTGAACTGACATTGACACAATTTCAAATTTTATTTAACTGGAATCATGTATATTTTCTCTAAGTTGTATTGATAGTTTGGTCTCTAATCCATATGGCCCTTACTCCATGCATCAGTACTTATTTTGATTAGCCCAATATTTCCCTTTGCTCATCTATATTGCCTTCCTGCCTCCAAGTATCCATGTGTAATGTCATAGACTACACAGCTATATTCTTCTGCTAGGGGTTCCATAACAAAATAACACAGACTAAGTGACTTAACAGAAATTTATTTTCTTAAAGTTCTCGAGGCCTGAAGTCCATAATCATGGTACCATCAAATTCAGTTTTCAGTCTTCCTATCTCGCTGGAGTTTGCCTTCGTACAGTCTCCTCAGATAGCCTTTCCACTGTGCATGAGGAGAAAGATGGCTGGTGACCATTCCCTTAATAAGGACACCAGTTTTATTGACTCAGTACCTCACTCTTATGGTCTCGTTTATCCTTAATTACCTTGGTAAAATCTCCATCTATAAATAAAGTCATATTGGGGATTGGTGCTTCAAGATAAGAATTTAGGTAGGGGGAATTCAGTCTAATGATAATGTCTTTAACATTCTCTTATATAGAATAACAAAACTGATCTTTAATGACAGTCCTTGTAGAATAGTTTTCCCACTAATCTCTTTGTTTAATATATTCAATGTGCACTAGTGTTCCTTTTATACCCTAACTTTTCTAGGCATTTCAGTTCAACCAATATTATTTCATTATTCTATGTCCAAATACTAATGAGTTGGAAAATCTCACAAATAGAAAGAAAAGTAAGAGAAAAAAATGCCTCCTTTCAGAGATCTTCCATTCTAGTGAGGAGATGAAACTTAATGAATAAAATAAATAAGAAAACATATGTTAAAAGGTGATAAATACTATGGAAAAATAAAGATGGGAGATACAATAAAAAAAAAAAAAAGAATAATGATGGTGGGAGCTCCAGTGTGCAGTTTGAAATACAGTAGCTGATTAGATGTTTCCACCCATCTTTGGAAAGGTGACATTAAAGGGAATTGGAAGAAATGAGGGACTGAGTCAAGTGGGTTTTGGAGGAATAATACTCTAGACAGAGGAGACTACAACTGCAAAGAGTGTGCTGCAGGAACATTTCTGACATGTTCAAAATGCTGCATAGAGTGTAGTGTGCCTAGAGTTGAAGGAATGGCTGAGAAGTTAGAGAGATGTTATGAAGTGTCACAAGGGCTTTCCAAGTCTTGTAGAGTTTGTTGAAGTTTATTCTCTGCTAGATTGCCTCAGAAAGACCTAGGAAAAGTGGTCAATGATTCGTGTATGGTCAAAACTGTGTTTGACTTGATAATTTTATTTAACAAATAATGTGTCTAGGTATAAAATAATTTGGTCACATTTTGAAGAATATATGCAGATGTTCTTCTGTCATATTCTAGTGTGGATTTTTTCTATGGAAAAGCTTGATGGCATCATATCCACCCCCCCCACATACATTTCAGTGAAAGTTAATTTTTCATCTCCCAGAGAATTATGTTTTTACTTGTGAAATCCATGAACTTTTGAAACAATATACAATATGATGTATTATTTTAAAACATATTAAGGCATATTTTATTTAAAATTAGGTAATTAAAATATGTTTGAATTTTATTATTTTAGTTATATTTTGTTTAATTTGTTCATCCCATTTTTCAGTATATTTGCTTTTGTTTAAAGAAGTATTTATTAGCCTGAAGCAATTTATAATTTTATTTTCATTTGTATAATGACTATATTGTTTACTTCTTCTTCTTGGAGCCCTTCTATTTACATTTAATTTCCTTTGCTTTGGCCAAGGCTTTTGTTACTTGAGCTGTTCTAACTTGGCTTTGTATTTTTGCCTCATAGAAGCAAAAAAAAAAAAAAAAAAAAGTGTGACTGTGTGCATGTGAGAGGTAAGATGTGTAGATATATTTATCTTTATGGCTAATCATTTAGCCTGATTTTCTTAGATACCATGGAATTATCTTTCTAGTGATTTTCTTTGTTCTCAAATGTTTGCATATATTTTTGTTTTTGGCGATTAGTATTGATTTATTGATTGCATGCTGCTTTTTTCCCTCCAGAAAAGTTATTTATAAAACATTTATATTAGGTGCCTGTAGCAGTAGTTGGGAGCTATGCAAATACACAGAGGAATATATAGCACATTTTCTAAGGAGGAGGTTTGAGTATGAGTCTAATTTTTTAACCTCAGATATGCAGATGACACCACCCTTATGGCAGAAAGTGAAGAGGAACTAAAGAGCCTCTTGATGAAAGTGAAAGAGGAGAGTGAAAAAGTTGGCTTAAAGCTCAACATTCAGAAAACGAAAATCATGGCATCCGGTCCCATCACTTCATGGCAAATAGATGGGGAAACAGTGGCTGACTTTATTTTTCTGGGCTCCAAAATCACTGCAGATGGTGAAGGTAGCCATGAAATTAAAAGACACTTACTCCTTGAAAGGAAAGTTATGACCAACCTAGACAGCATATTGAAAAGCAGAGACATTACTTTGTCAACAAAGGTCTGTCTAGTCAAGGCAAGGTTTTTCCAGTGATCATGTATGGATGTGAGAGTTGGACTATAAAGAAAACTGAGTGCCAAAGATTTGATGCTTTTGAACTCTGGTGTTGGATAAGATTCTTGAGAGTCTCTTGGACTGCAAGGAGATCCAACCAGTCCATCCTAAAGGAGATTGGTCCTGTGTGTTCATAGATAGGACTGATGTGAAGCTGAAACTCCAATACTTTGGCCACCTGGTGTGAAGAGCTGACTTATTGGAAAAGACCCTGATGCTGGGAAAGGTTGAGGGCAGGAGAAGGGGACAACAGAGGATGAGATGGTTGGATGGCATCACCAACTCAGTGTACATGGGTTTGGGTGAGCTCCAGGAGTTGGTGATGGACAGAGAGGATTGGTGTGTTGTAGTTCATGGAGTCAGAAAGCGTCAGACATGACTGAGTGACTGAACTGAACCAATTTTACCTTTAAAATTTCTCACTTAAGTATTCAGAGAGATAAGGGATATTCAATAAAAAGTACTACTTATTGCCCTTAATCATCTGCTAGCACTCAGATCACTTTCTGAAAATACTACTCGGTTAAGATATTCTTTATTGGACCCTGAATTCTGTAGTCTTTAGAGCTAGAAGTCATTTTCCTCAGAGGCAAACAAAGGATGTTGCTTGGTACTCCTGCAAATGGCAGTTGATTTTGAAATATATGCCTTAAATTTTGTTATCTGTAGCCTTGGGTCTTTCTTTATTCTTCTTCCTGAATGCTTTTGTATTTATGGCTATTGGAATTCTTTCTGTTTCATAGTTTTGAGTTTTATTTGACAATTTCTCTATTTCTCACCAATTTTTTGCTAAAGATGAAATATTTTTGTTTATTTCATGTCACCTGCTGTTTATGGGTAATATTTGCTTTGGAAGAGGAGGTGAATGTGGAATAAAACTTCTGATTTCAGTTATCTTTTTTCCAATGTTTCTTAATCATTTTTTTAAACTTTATTTTCTGCATTTATCTTTAGGTGACAGAATTTTGTTTTTTCTCTAAGGTTCATTATAATAATACTTTCTAAATGTCATTTAGAAACATATTTGTCTGTTGTCTTTATATCTGAATAAAAGGTTGACAGAATTTTGAAATCCTGAACCCTACCTTCCCCTCCCCCCCACCCCCCCGAGGATGTGGCAGATTTTGTTCCAGTATCTCTATACAGTGCAAGTCACTGTTAAGTATTTTCTCCAGGTTATTCTTACATGCTATTCAAGAGCTAACTTTTAACAGATTATGTGTCCCAATTTAACCATGATATGCTTGATAGCTCAGGAGATTTTATAGGCACAGTCACATGTGGGATAAGTATAGAAAGCAAAACTGTAGAGAATCTATTGCTGATAATAGCAAAATTCCAAAAATTAACTAAAAATCCTATCATATTTTAACTATATTATTAATGCTAATACTGTTATATGCATGTTTTAAGAAATTTTGCAAGCCTATTATCAGCAAAACATTGTTAAACATTGAATTTAAAAGCTTTAAAAATAAATAAATTATGTTAATAACAAAAATAAGTACTCAAATCCCATCACCTTTGAGAACTTAACCACATTTGCTATTATCTATGCTCTTGAAGTTGTGTCTATTATCCATGTGGTAGAAGTTCTATAACCACTATGGATCTCTTCCTACTATGCATGTAGTGGTATCACACAATAGCTTGATCACTCATAGTGGCAGTGTTTGTACCATGAAAATAGGCAAAAACTACAAACCAGGGCTTGGTTTATTTTGTTTTTGTGTAGACTTAGGTCAGTGATGAGGAATATGTTAATAACAGAGGAAAGCTAAATATGTGTTGTGTCTGTAGTCCACATTGTAGAAATCACAGACCATTGAGGAAATAATGTAGTATACAGAATAGATTATCTAGTTCGGTAAAGAAATCATACACATCACTGACAGATGAGTGAAGTTTCTACATACTTAAGAGCTGAAGTTTAAATAGATTTGAGTTTAATGAGTATAATTTGTATAATGCTGAGAGATTTATACTAATCACATACCAGTTTTAATGGCAACATGTTTTTGGAGGGGAGAGGAATTTGTAGATTGAATAGCTATTCCATTTGTCATGGGTAAATTGCAACTATGGGTTGGCTAAAAATGCAGGAGCTTAGTAAAAACTGAGACTTCCTGTTGAAATCAATTAGCTATTGAAATTTACAGTAAATAAAATGACATTGTATTATTTCTAATAATCCTTTTATTAATATAAGTTATAATTAATTTTCTGTGTTTATAATTACATATATTTTTTCCAGAGAGACAGTTATAAAATACCATCTACATCATAATGAGATCCTCAGGTAGTTGACACATATATCAAACTTTGTAAAATGCTGTGGTAATGACCATCTTATAGAATTACTTGATATAACCCTTCCAGAAATCCCTAAATACATTTCTCATTTGTTACATGGTTAGGCTAGGTGAAGGTAGGTGATTCACATGGGAATATTACATGAGAGGTTGCTTCTCTTAACTTTGAAGAATTTTTTAAAAATTCAAAAGAAAAAGAAATTTTCTTAATGGTTTCAATATATCACACTAATAAAACAAAAACATTCAGTTTCTTTCACTATTCACTAATCCACCAGCCAAACTTTATTTCTTAACATCTTTCAAAAAGTAAGGATGGTCCATCAGACTGGTTCCAAATAGGAAAAGGAGTACGTCAAGGCTGTATATTGTCACCCTGCTTATTTAACTTATATGCAGAGTACATCATGAGAAATGATGGGCTGGAAGAAGCACAAGATGGAATCAAGATAGCCGGGAGAAATATTAATAACCTCAGAAATGCAGATGACACCACCCTTATGGCAGAAAGTGAAGAGGAACTAAAAAGCCTCTTGACGAAAGTGAAAGTGGAGAGTGAAAAAATTGGCTTAAAGCTCAATATTCAGAAAACAAAGAACATGGCATCTGGTCCCATAACTTCATGGGAAATAGATGGGGAAAGAGTGGAAACAGTGTCAGACTTTATTTTTTTGGGCTCCAAAATCACTGCAGGTGGTGACTGCAGCCATGAAATTAAAAGACGCTTACTCCTTGGAAGAAAAGTTATGACCAACCTAAATAGCATGTTGAAAAGCAGAGACATTACTTTGCCAACAAAGGTCCATCTAGTCAAGGCTGTGATTTTTCCAGTGGTCATGTATGGATGTGAGAGTTGGACTGTGAAGAAGGCTGAGCGCAGAAGAGTTGATGCTTTTGAACTGTGAGTTGGAGAAGACTGTTGAGAGTCCCTTGGACTGCAAGGAGATCCAACCAGTCCATTCTGAAGGAGATCAGCCCTGGGATTTCTTTGGAAGGAATGATGCTAAAGCTAAACTCCAGTACTTTGGCCACCTCGTGAAAAAAGTTGACTCATTGGAAAAGACTGTGATGCTGGGAGGGATTGGGGGCAGGAGGAGAAGGGGACGCCAGAGGATGAGATGTCTGGATGGCATCACTGACTCGATGGATGTGAGTCTGAGAGAACTCTGGGAGTTGGTGATGAACAGGGAGGACTGGTGTGCTGCAATTCATGGGGTCGCAAAAGAGTCAGACACAACTGAGTGACTGAACTGAAGGATAGTCCATATTTCATTTATGAATTTTTCCTGTTGTTAAAAAAGAAGAGTGTTCATAAGAACTCCTGAATGTATTTATCAGGAAGATCATGTCTTTACTCAGGGGTTCTTATTTTCTCATTTGTATCAAGAGAGAAAGCAGGGTGACATATTCTGTTAACAAATAATATCAAGGACTTGAATATGTGAAAACTGTTAGCTTTTAGGACCAAAACTTAACAAAGTTTTGAAAACTAATCTTTTGATTTCTATAATGCTTTAAACATTTCATTTATACCAGGAAAAATAAATTGATGAAATAAAAGAGAAAATGTTTTTATATCTCTTTTAGCTATAAATATCTAAATACAGTCTAAATAGTCAAATAAGAATAGAATAGCAAATATAAATACAACATTGTCTTCTTTGAAGAGCACCAATTCAAATAGATTATTATATTCCTTACATAACCAAGCCCCCAACAAAAATTTCTGAAAAGATAATTTACATAAATTTGAAAATGCATTATTATAGGACGATGGAAGTTTTGCATGAAATAAACATTGATTTAAAAACTAACAGATAAAGCAGCTGCTTTGCTTTTTTGTTTGTTGTTTACTACTAACTATATCATACTAAAGAGTACTAGGAGTTTTATATGTATTTTACCCTTTAATTTTTTACAGTAAGAGGAGTATATTTTATATTGTTTTTCAAGTAATTTTTAAAATATCTTTTATAATAATATATAGAATCATGTCTTGAGGACAACATATATAGATATAGATGTGTAGAACATGAACAATGCATTTTAGTATTGATGATAAGAAAACTCAGTATTTTTCCTTTTACTTAAAAGATAGTCTTATTATTTTGTATCAAATCCAGTTGTTCAACATTGTTCATAATTCTAAAAAAAGTCAATGTTCTACTTAGTCATTTTTGTTCTTCCCTTTACCATATTATAAGATAAATTATAGTTTTACTTTATGCAAGCAAAAGATAAAGACCTTATTCTATGATAGTGCCTAAATCAATTTTGATGATACTGAGTAAAATTTTCATGTGTGGAAAATTGCTGATAATGCACACAGGGACTGATGTTTGAAAATATATATTTCCTCCAAAAAAAAAAAAAGTATTTGCAAGGAAAAGATGAAATCATTGTAAAACATCTTGAAAACATACTTTCAAAGATTGTAAGGATCAAGTAACAATCATTTGTCTAATTGTATATCTGATTAAATATCTTTAGCATCTATATTAAGCATTATGGCGGTGGTTTAGTCACTAAGTCATGTCCGACTCTTGCGACCCCATGGACTGTAGCCCACCAAGCTTCTCTGTCCATGGGACTTTCCAGGCAAGAATATTGGAGTCGGTTGCCATTTCCTTCTCTAAGGGATCTTCTGGACCCAGGAATCAAAACTTGATGTACTGCATTACAGGCTGACTCATGCATTGCTGGTGGATTCTTTACCACTTGAGCTTCCAGGGAAGCCAATTATTGATTGATTAGTAAATTCCAAGCAAAACAAATGTTTTTCATGGAATTCTGAAATTTGTGATTTTTCCAGTCTCCCTCCTCTGTATCACCATGTAGATACTCAGTATTTAAGGTAAAGTCAAAAGTCAAGCATGTTATGTCAAACAGCATGTTTTTCAATTCAGTGGGCATGCTCTATTTAAACAGGAGAAATTCTAAGATCCAAACACTAAGATTATGCAGCTAGAAAGAATAATTAATAAATTTTTAACAAATCACAGTTTATATCTACCCATGTTTAATATATGTTTCAGTCCAAACTTCAGTAATAAAGTTTCTGTTTTTAGCAGAATGTATGAAATATAGCACTTATCACTGGTGAAACAGTATAGAGCAGAAAAGCTTTAAATCCACTTTAGGACATCAAGACAGGCCAGGAATGAAATACCTACTCTGCGCATATCTACAGAGCAAAACCTAATTTCTAAAATGAAGAAATTTTACAAAAGCAAAATCAATTTCATTAAATATAGATAGTACTTATATATAAGCAATCAAAGAAATACATAAAGAAATTTCTCTGTATTTTTCATAACACAAGAATGAGTTTGTGGGAGACATAAACATAGGTTTAAAAACCTCATAGAATATATTATCAAAGATAATTATAACTTGGCCAATGCATAGAAAAGAGAATTTTCAACTTAAAAAAGGCCTAATATTATTGTGATTAAATTTTTCATTGCTTCTTTAGTAAGAAGTAATCACATAAAATGAAATATATCTGTAAAAGTTTTGCAGTCTATTTTAATCAAATTTACCTCTACATAATTCTAATTCTATGATACAAGTTCAATCATACACAAATAAATTCTTAATATATCATAAAAATCCCTTCATAGATTCTTAAAGCATGTATTATTTAAATTAATGGTGATTATGGATTCAAGGGAGAAGGCAATGGCACCCGACTCCAGTACTCTTGCCTGGAAAATCCCATGGACGGAGGAGCCTGGTAGGCTGCAGTCCACGGGGTCGCTAAGAGTCAGACATGACTGAACGACTTCACTTTCACTTTTCACTTTAATGCATTGGAGAAGGAAATGGCAACTCACTCCAGTGTTCTTGCCTGGAGAATCCCAGGGATGGGGGAGCCTGGTGGGCTGCTGTCTATGGGGTCGCACAGGGTCAGACACGACTGAAATGACTTAGCAGCAGCAACAGCAGCAGCAGCATGGATTCAAGAATGGAAAAACAAATTAGATAAGTGGAAACTTTCACAGAATGTTTCTTTTATAAGACCTATTTTTGGGTGGTTTGATATATCACAAATAATTTTGGTGAATCAAAATTTTTCACTTTTTACCTTTTATACATATATACTTAAGAGGAACACATTCTATATATTCATTTTATAATAGTGGAAAAATGTAAAGCTATGTAAACAATGTGAACTCAAAATATAAACTGTTGAAACAGTAGCATACACATAGAAGTATATGGCAGAAGTTTTGTGTTACTAATTATAAAATGTTTTTTAAAACATCAAATAAATCTGTTTTATCATGTGGTTAAAAGAATTTGTATTTGAATATTCTTTTTCCAAATTGTTTTCTTAAAACTTGCTGCATAGACCACTATTTACTTTCACTTAAAAGATCAAATTAAAGACAAGAATACAAGCTTCTTATCCACCAGAGAGCAGACAGGATGAAAACCACAATCACAGAAAGTTAATCAACTGATAACATGGATCACAGACTGTCTAACTCAGTGAAACCATAAGCCATGCTGTGTAGGGCCATCCAAGACAGACAGGTCATGGTGGAGAGTTCTGACAAAGTGTGGTCTACTGGAGAAGGAAATGGCAAACCACTTCAGTATTCTTACCATGAGAACCATATGAATAGTATGAAAAAGCAAAAAGATATGATATTGAAAGGTGATGAACATATTTTACATGTTTCAATGCCATTCTCCCAAATCTTCCCACCTTCTCCCTCTCCCACAGAGTCCATAAGACTGTTCTATACATCGGTGTCTCTTCTGCTGTCTCGTATACAGGGTTATTGTTACCATCTTTCTAAATTCCATATATATGCATTAGTATACTGTATTGGTGTTTTTCTTTCTGGCTTACTTCACTCTGTATAATATGCTCCAGTTTCATCCACCTCATTAGAACTGCTTCAAATGTAGAAAGTCTCTTGAATTCCACTTGGAACTACTAATCTCGTATCTTCAAACGTAGCATCAGCAAAGAATACAAAATATTAAGAAGGGGGAAAAACTCAATTCTAGAAAATGAAATTTAATATAATCTCCACTTGGAAATAAAAAAAGAAACAATTTAAAATGGACACAATAAAGGACTGGATAAGAAAAAAAAAATGAAAGATGATGAACACCCCAGGTCAGTAGTTGCCCAATATGCTGCTGAAGAAAGTGGAGAAAAATCTCCAGAAGAATGAAGAGACAGAGACAAAGCAAAAACAATGCCCACTGTGGATGTGACTGTTGATGGAAGTAAAGTCCAATAATGTAAAGAACAATATTGCATAGGAACCTGGAATGTTAGGTCCATGAATCAAGGTAAATTCGAAGTGGTCAAAGGGAAGATGGCAAGAGTGAATATCAGGATTTTAGGAAACAGTGAATTAAAATGGACTGGAACGGATGAATTTACCTCAGATGATCATTATATCTACTACTGTGGGCAAGAATCCCTTAGAAGAAACAGAATAGACCTCATAGTCAACAAAAGAGTGAACCCCAGTGTTGGTGGTGGTTTAGTCACTAAGTCATGTCCAACTCTTTCAACTCCATGGACTGTAACCTGCCAGGCTCCTCTGCCCAAGGGATTCTGCAGGCAAGAATACTGGAGAGGGTTGCCATTTCCTTCTCCAGGGGATCTTCCCAACCTAGGAATTGAACCCTGGTCTCCTGTATTGCAGGTGGATTCTTTACCGAATGAGCTATGAAGGAAGCCCAATACTTGGGTGCAGTCTCAAAAATGACAGAATGATCTGTTTGTTTCCAAGGCAAGCCATTCACTATCACAGTATTCCAAGTCTATGCCCCAACTACTAAGAAGCTGAAGTTAAACAGTTCTATAATGACCTATAAGACCTTCTAGAACTAACACCAAAAAATGATGTCCTTTTCATCACAGGGGACTAGTGTGCAAAAGTAGGAAGTTGAGAGATACCTAGAGTAAAAGACAAGTTTGGCTTGGAGTACAAAATGAGACAGGACAAAGGCTAACAGAGTTTTGCAAAGAGAACACACCTGTCATAGCAAATGCCCTCTTCCAACAGCACAAGAGAAAACTCTACACATGGACATCATTAGGTGGTCAATACTGAAATCAGGCTGATTGTATTCTTTGAGGCTGAAGATGGAGAAGCTCTGTACAGTCAGCAAAAACAAGACTGGGAGCTGAGTGTGACTGAGATCATGAACTCCTTAAGCCAAATTCATACTTAAATTAGAGAAAGTAGGGAAAACCACTAGACCATTCAGTTTATAACCTAAATCAAACCCTTGTGATTATAGAGTGGAAGTTAAAAATAGATTCAAGGGAATACATCTGATAGAGTACACGAAGAACTATGGATGGAAGGCTGTGACATTGTACAGGAGGCAATGATCAAGATCATCCACAAGAAAAAGAGATGCAAAAAGGTAAAATGGTTGTCTGAGAATACCTCACTAATATTGAGAAAAGAAGAGAAACTAAAAGCAGAGAAGAAAATGAAAGATATAACCTCTGAATGCAGAGATACAAAGAATAGCAAGGAGATATAAGAAAGCCTTCCTCTGTGATCAATACAAAGAAATAGAGGAAAACAATAGAATGGGAAAAATTAGAAATCTCTTCAAGAAAATTAGATATACCAAGGGAATATTTCATGCAAAGATGCGCTCAATAAAGGACAAAAATGGTATGGACCTAACAGAAGCAGAAAAAAGAGGTGACAAGAATACACAAAAGAACTATACAAAAAAGATCTTAATAATCCAGATAACCACAATAGTGTGATCACTCACATAGAGCCAGACATCCTGGAATGTGAAGTCAAGTGGGCCTTAGGAAGCATCACTATGAGCAAAGCTAGTGGATTGATGGAATTCCAGTTGAGCTATTTCACATTCTACAGATGATGCTGTTAAAGTGCTGCAATCAATATGACAGCAAATCTGGAAAACTCAGTAGGGGACACAGGACTGGAATATGTCAGTTTTCACTCCATTCCAAAAGAAAGGCAATGCAAAAGAATGTTCCAACTACTGCACAATTACACTCATCTCACATGCTAGTAAAGTAATGTTCAAAATTATTCAAGCCATGTATTCAACAGTACATGAATCAAGAACTTGCAGATGTTGAAGCTGGATTTAGAAAAGGCGGAGGAACCAGAGGTCAAATTACCAACATCTGTTGGATCATAGAAAAAGCAAGAGAGTTACAGAAAAACATCTATTTCTGCTTTATTGACTATGTGAAAGCCTATGACTGCATGAATCAAAACAAACTGTGGAAAAGTCTTAAAGAGATGGGAATACCAGACCACCTTACCTGACCCCTGAAATCTGTGTGCAGGTCAACAATCAACAGTTAAAATGGTACATGGAACAATGGAATGGTTCCAAATTGGAAAAGGAGTACAAGAAGGCTGTATATTATCACCCTGTTTATTTAACTTATATGCAGAGTACATAATGCGAAATGCTGTGGCTGGAATCAAGATTGCCAGGAGAAATATCAATAACCACAGATATGCAGATGATACCACCCTTATGGCATTAACCCAAGAGGAACTGAGGAACCTCTTGATGAAAGTGAAATAGGAGAGTGAAAAAGTTGGCTTAAAACTCAACATGCAAAAAACTAAGATCATGGCATCTGGTCCCATCATTTCATGGGAAATAGATGGGGAAACAGTGGAAACAGTGTCAGACTTTATTTTGGGGGGCTCCAAAATCACTGCAGATGGTGACTGCAACCATGAAATTAAAACACGCTTGCTCCTTAGAAGAAAAGTGTGCTCAGCCTTGACAGTATATTAAAAAGCAGAGACATTACCTTGCCTTCAAAGGTCCATATAGTCAAATCTATGGTTTTTCTAGTAGTCATGTATGGATGTGGGAGTTGGACTATAAAGAAAGCTGAGCACTGAAGAATTGATGCTTTTGAACTGTTGTGTGGAGAAAACTCTTCAGAGTTCATTGGACTGCAAGGTGATCAAACCAGTCAATAGTAAAGGAAATTAGTCCTGAATTGGAGGGTGAAGCTGAAACTCCAGTACTTTGGCCACCTGATGTGAAGAACTGACTCATTGGAAAAGACCCAGATGTTGGAAAGATTGAAGACAGGAGGAGATGGGGACGACAGAGGATGAGATGGTTAGATGGCATCACTGACTTGATGGGCAAGAGTTTGACCAAATTCTGGGTGTTGGTGATTAACAGGGAAACCTGGCATACTGCAGTCCATGGGTCTCAAAGTGTCAGACACAACGACTGAAATGAACTGAAAAGATCTAATTGATATTTTGTTGGCTACTGAATATTGAGCTAAGGACAAATTCCATCAGCCAACTTTTTGAATATATGGAGTACTTTCTTACTGAAGATGAGAGGAATTTAATATTTCTATCTTCTCTATTCTTAGAATATGGAAAATTCTTAAAGAGATGGGAACCCAGAGCACCTGACCTTCCTACTGAGAAATCTATATGCAGGTCAAGTAGCAACAGTTAGAACTGGACATGGAACAAGTGACTGGTTCCAAATCAGGAAAGGAATACATCAAGTCTGTATATTTTCACCCTGCTTATTTAACTTATATGAAGAGTACATCATGAGAAATGCTGGGCTGGAAGAAGCACAGGCTGGAATCAGATTGCAGGGAGAAATATCAATAATGTCAGATATTCTGATGACACCACCCTTATGGCAGAAAGTAAAGAAAAACTAAAGAGCCTCTTGATGAAAGTGAGAAGGGAGAGTGAAAAAGTAAACTTAAAGCTCAACATACAGAAAACAAAGATTATGGGCATCTTGTCCCATCACTAAGAAAATGCACTGGTCATAACAAATACCCTCTTCCAACAACACAAGAGAAGACTCTATACATGGACATCACCAGATGGTCAACTCCAAAATCAGTTGGATTATATTCTTTGCAGCCAAAGATGGAGAAGCTCTATACAGTCAGCAAAACAAGACCAGGAGCTGACTGTGGCTCAGACCATGAACTCCTTATTGCCAAATTCAGACTTAAATTGAAGAAAGTAGGGAAAACCACTAGACCATTCAGGTATGACCTAAATCAAATCCCTTATGATTATACAGTGGAAATGAGAAATAGATTTAAGGGCCTAGATCTGATAGATAGAGTGCCTGATGAACTATGGAATGAAGTCCGTGAATTTGTACAGGAGACAGGGATCAAGAAAATCCCGATGGAAAAGAAATGCAAAAAAGCAAAAAGGCTGTCTGGGGAGGCCTTACAAATAGCTGTGAAAAGAAGAGAAGCGAAAAGCAGAGGAGAAAAGTAAAGATATAAACATCTGAATGCAGAGTTCCAAAGAATAGCAAGAAGAGATAAGAAAGCCTTCTTCAGTGATCAATGCAAAGAAATAGAGGAAAATAACAGAATGGGAAAGACTAGAGACCTCTTCAAGAAAATCAGAGATACCAAAGGAACATTTCATGCAAAGATGGGTTTGATAAAGGACAGAAATGGTATGGACCTAATAGAAGCAGAAGATATTAAGAACAGATGACAAGAATACACAGAAGAACTGTACAAAAAAGAGCTTCATGACCCAGATAATCACGATGCTGTGATCACTGACCTAGAGCCAGACATCCTGGAATGTGAAGTCAAGTGGGCCTTAGAAAGCATCACTACGAACAAAGCTAGTGGAGGTGATAGAATTTCAGTTGAGCTATTCCAAATCCTGAAAGATGATGCTGTGAAAGGGCTGCACACAATATGCCAGCAAATTTGGAAAACTCAGCAGTGGCCACAGGACTGGAAAAGGTCAGGTTTCATTCCAATCCCAAAGCAAGGCAATGCCAAAGAATGCTCAAACTACCACACAATTGCACTCATCTCACACGCTGGTAAAGTAATGCTCAAAATTCTCCAAGCCAGGCTTCAGCAATACGTGAACCGTGAACTTCCTGATGTGCAAGCTGGTTTTAGAAAAGGCAGACGAACCAGAGATCAAATTGCCAACATCTGCTGGATCATGGAAAAAGGAAGAGAGTTCCAGAAAAACATCTATTTCTGCTTTATTGACTATGTCAAAGCTTTTGACTGTGTGGATCACAATCAACTGTGGAAAATTCTGAAAGAGATGGAAATACCAGACCACCTGATCTGCTTCTTGAGAAATTTGTATGCAGGTCAGGAAGCAACAGTTAGAACTGGACATGGAACAACAGACTGGTTCCAAATAGGAAAAGGAGTACGTCCAGGCTGTATATTGTCACCCTGTTTATTTAACTTCTATGCAGAGTACATCATGAGAAACGCTGGACTGGAAGAAGCACAAGCTGGAATCAAGATTGCCAGGAGAAATATCAATAACTTCAGATATGCAGATGACACCACCCTTATGTCAAAAAGTGAAGAGGAACTAAAAAGCTTCTTGATGAAAGTGAAAGTGGAGAGTGAAAAAGTTGGCTTAAAGCTTAACATTCAGAAAACAAAAATCATGGCATCCGGTCCCATCACTTCATGGGAAATAGATGGGGAAACAGTGGAAACAGTGTCAGACTTTATATTTCTGGGCTCCAAAATCACTGCAGATGGTGATTGCAGCCATGAAATTAAAAGACGCTTACTCTTTGGAAGGAAAGTTATGACCAACCTAGATAGCATATTCAAAAGCAGAGACATTATTTTGCCAACGAAGGTTTGTCTAGTCAAGGTTATGGTTTTTCCTGTGGTCATGTATGGATGTGAGAGTTGGACTGTGAAGAAGGCTGAGCACCGAAAAATTGATGCTTTTGAACTGTGGTGTTGGAGAAGACTCTTGAAAGTCCCTTGGACTGCAAGGAGATCCAACCAGTCCATTCTGAAGGAGATCAGCCCTGGCATTTCCTTGGAAGGAATGATGCTAAAGCTGAAACTCCAGTACTTTAGCCACCTCATGCGAAGAGTTGACTCACTGGAAAAGACTGTGATGCTGGGAGGGATTGGGGGCAGGAGGAGAAGGGGATGACAGAGGATGAGATGTCTGGATGGCATCACTGACTCGATGGACGTGAGTCTGGGTGAAGCCCGGGAGTTGGTGATAGACAGGGAGTCCTGGAGTGCTGCGATTCATGTGGTCGCAAAGAGTCAGACATGTCTAAGAGATTGATCTGATCTCATCTGATCTGTCCCATCACTTGATGCAAATAGATGGGGTAATGGAAGCAGTGAGAGATTTTGGTTTTTTGGGCTCTAAAATCACTGCATATGGTGACTGCAGCCGTGAAATTAAAAGACACTTACTCCTTGGAAGAAAAGATATGAGAAGCCTAGACAGCATATTAAAAACCAGAGACATTACTTTGACAAGAAATATCCATCTAGTCAAAGCTATTGTTTTTCCAGTAGTCATGTATGGATGTGAGAGTTGGGGTATAAGGAAAGCTGAGTGCCAAAGAATTGATCCTTTTGAACTGTGGTGTTGGAGAAGACTCTTGAGAGTCCCTTGGACTGCAAGGAGATCCAACCAGTCCATCCTAAAGGAAATCCGTCCTGAATATCCATTGGAGGGACTGATGCTTAAGCTGAAACTCCAATACTTTGGCCACCTGATGTTAAGAACTGACTCATTTGAAAAGACCCTGTTGCTGGGAAAGATTGAGGGCAGGAAGAGAAGGCGACGACACAAGATGAGATGGTTGGACAGCATCATCGACTCAATGGACATGTGTTTGAGTACGCTCCAGGAGTTGGTGATGGACAGGGAAGTCTGATGTGCTGCAGTCCAAGGGGTCTCAATAAGTCGGACACGACTGAGTGACTAAACTGAACTGAACTGAACTGATATTGTTTGCATCCTTAGGAAGTTGTATTGATCACGTTTTCTAGTTGTGTTTGTCCTCCATTCATCTTTTTTTATAAATATTTCTGAAACTTCTTAATTGAAATGCCTGAATTTTTATTTCATCAAGTGGTTCTATGCATATTTCAATATTGGAAAGTCAGGATGACTTATTTCAAGACAAGTCTTTACAGAGGAGCATATTTACACTTTAATCACAGTGTTGGCACATTCAAAATTTATTCATTTCATGACCTTCTTTTTTCATTTTAAGCAAAATTTCAAAATGAAATATAAAGACAGAGGGTCAGTTTAAGCTTTTACTATGAGATACCACTTTGTGGACAAGAATATTTACATTAATATGACTAGTACCTTTTTGGCCTCTAGGAAGGTTTAGGTAGAATGTGACAATTTAGGTAGAATGTCACAACTTAATGTACAGGTTGCTCCATTAAGGAATAACCTGATGAATAAATTATTGATTGCTGAAGAACATATTACCTATAGTTAACAAACTGGTATTGTGTAGTTCAAAACTTCGGGGTATATCTCATGTTAAGTGTTCTTGTGTCCCCTTTTTCACACATGAAATACAAAAGAAATCTGTGGAGGGAGGTGTTGAATATATCTATTACATCAATTATGGTGATAGTATCATGGATGCCCATTCTCACAAACTATATTGTTTTATAGGAATAACAGACTGTTCATAAACATGTTTTATTTATTTGCCTGATTTTATTTTAATCACTTATTTTTTCATTGTCTGAAATATCTTTAGTACTTTTCTTTATAATTTCTCATATTAGTTATTTGTGTTTCTCACTATTGTGATCAATTAGAAAATTTTTTTTTTTTACTTTAAAAAATCTGATTCTAGTTTTCTTAATCTTGCACAATGTATTTTTGCTCATTTTTTATTATTTTTGTTTTAATTACTACAAGTTCTTTAATTTTTAAATTCTCCTTTTATTGATGATTTTTTTGATCTTTGGTTAAAAAACCTGCATCATTTTTATAAGTACTTCATTGAGTTCAACATATTATAATATGTTTATATAGTACCATTATTTTATATGCTATGCTATTATTAGTAAAAATATCCTAGTTTCTATTACTGTTTATTAATCTATATATTATTGAAATCATTTAGTAATTTCTGAAATTATGAGATATTTCTAGTTATTATTTTGTTGTTGATTTTATTGTATTTACATCTGCATTAGAGAATTTCTTTATGGTCAGTTCTTTCAAAAGTTAAGAGAATTAAGTTAAATATTCTTAAGGGAAATATTACATTGTTTGATTATAAATAATAGTTAATTTTCCAGTGAGATTAGTGTTATTTACATAGTCATTAAGGCATTTTTTTCATTATATTCTTAAAATCTTTTCTTTCCTTACACAGCTAAGATATTTCTGTCTCCTTGTCTCTCTTGTCTCTTTTCCTTCCTCTGTCTCTTTTCATGATGAAGGAACAATTTATAGTATTTTATTTGATAGTAGCATAGCTTTCTCAACTTTTTTTGTTTTTGTTGAATTTGAACATTAAACTTTTAAAGTTTATATATCCTTATAATATTCTTATATTGTGTTTTAAAAGGTATTATAATTCCATTCTTCCTCAGTTAAGTTTTGCAATTCTTATCTTGTAATTAGATCATGTAATACACTTGTCTTAGGAATTCAATTTATCACTCAATTTTGTATATTCTATTTTTTCTGCCTGTTCTTTGAAATGTTTTTCTTACTGTTTTTGCCTTATTCTTCATTTATTTTCTTATTCCAATCCTTGTTTCCCTATTACTATTTTGAAAATTACACTCACTTTTAATTATTTTATGGCTTTGAGTTAAATCATTTTTTAATTATATCCTCCAAATCTAATATTAATAAAACAGTAGCACTCCATATGAATATAAGTATGTCAGTGCAGTTTGGCAGTTTGCTTAGTTTCCTTTTCTAACCTATACATGTTTATTTTTTATACATTAGTATGAATTTATGTTTACTGTTTTCTACTTGTTTAAAAGGTCTTGATTCTGAGTCTATATATTTGAGAAAATTTTAATTTTAAAATACTTCAGATAGGAGTACTTTAAAAATGCATATTCATAATCAACTCTCTGAATTTTGTTTTCTTTTTCTCTTCTTTCTTCTCCATCTGCTCTCCTCTTCCTTCTTTCTTATGCTTATTCTCTTTTAATTTCTTCTATTTGAACTGAATTTGTCTTTTTTTAAAAAAATATTTTGTCTGGGTATAGTGGTCAGGTTTCATTTTGAAATTAGTGCTATTCTATACCTTCCTGTCATTGTTATCAGTAATAATATAGCTGTACACATAATTTCCAATCTTTTTTAAAATGTAATCTATCTTTTTTCCACATATGAGTACTTAAAAATTTTCCTATTCCTTGTTTTTCTGCAGTTTCACTGTAATATTTTCAAGTTACTTTATTTTATATTAATTTTTTAAAATTTAAATTTATATCTTTCATCATGTAAAAAAGTCAGCCAGTATATATATTGCTGCTCACTCATTAATATCTTGTTTCATCTTATAATTTAGTCTTATAGGAAATGTAATTTTATGTCTTTTATATTTCTTGCACCTTCTTACTACATTCCAGGATATATTTAATCATCTGTTTCACTAATACTTTCTATAGCTGTCTCTAATCTGTTGTTAAACATGTAAACTAAGTTTAAAATTGTTGTTATTTGCATTTATTGCTAGAGATAGTCCAAATATTTTGTGTCATAATTGATATTTTCTTATTCTTCAAATCATATATTTCAAACAGACTTTAGTGTTTTAAGCATTGTCAGTATAATTTTTTATTGTTTTTGATGAATGGTATAAAAATGCTGCAGATATACTGTTGTTTGTTTTTGTGATGGTTCATTTTTAATTTACACTCTTATATGTAAGGTTACCTTTGAAAATGTACTAGTTATTATGATTTTGAAGAAATAATATGAAACCTAGCATGTAAATATTTTCATTCAGAGGATGTTTGCTTTTTCTCCTCTTAGAAACTTAGGACTACCTGAATCTAAGTTCAAATTTTAATTTAACATGGGTCAACCTATCAATGGGTAATTTGTGGGAAAGTTTCCTCAAAACAACTGTTTTGCATGTGGTCTATCTGCTGCTTAGTTTGTAGAACTTAGTGTTCTCATTTCAATTTTGAAGGAGGGTGCTTTATTATAGTTCCATATCTTGAAAGGTTTTATATTTTGTTTTCCAATCCCCTTGCACTGATGAGACTTTCAAAATGAATTTAAAGTTGACAGTAATGGCAAATGCATTGAAAGCAAAATCTGTAAATGTTTTATTCAACTCTGAGTTTATTTTCTTTAATTATTTTGGCTAAATATTGCCTTATTATCTTTTTTATCTTAACATGTCCAAAATTTTTAAAATACATTTTAAAGCATTTTTAAATTTCATTAGAGTGGTTTTTGTTTCTTTTTTTTTCTGAATAATTTAGCTCATTATTACTGGAAAAGAGAAATTTCATTACTTCTTTATTCTGACCTTTCCCCCTCTTATATTTAATGTTTTCTGTAATCTTATTAAGAATAAATATTTCATTTTAAGTATCTCCATTTTGAGGAGAATTAGTTTATGTGCTCATATAGAAGGACTTATTTGATTTTTCAGATTGAACATCTAAAATATACATATATACATTAGGGCTGTATTTGGTGTTTTAAGTTTGAAACTCCCAAATTTCAGTGTTGAAACCCACATAAAGATTTATTTTATATTAAAGGATTAAAAATCTCTGTGTATTGGTAGAGATGTGATGATGCTGGTATATTAAAACATGGGCTTTTTCCTTTTTGATACTGTAAATAATAATACCACATAAGATTTATTCATTTTAAGATATGAAGTTTCTGGTATTCCTTCCATCATGTGGATTTGTTAAAAATAAAACACAAGAAACACGGGAATAGAAAAATGGCAGTACTAGTCTCTCTTCTCATATCCTTCATTCTATAAACACTGGCTTGAACACCTTGTCACATGCCTGTGACAACTGTGAGAGATATTACAAAACATAATTTTTTACAGGGTTCAGTGTAACCCTCAATGAAACGAGACTTCTGTTAGCAAAGAGGAAAGGAAGACCTGCTACCAATTGTCTAATGAAATTCCCTAAACCGATCTCAGGTAGGGCAAAAAAAAACTTCACTGCACTAACTAAAACATTCATGCACTAACAATTACAGATTAAAGAATTGCAGCATTAGAAAATGATATTTAAGACTGGAATCTTATAATTATTCTGGTTCCCAACCATACATTCCAATTTGATATGTCTTGCCTGGACAGGTGATGAGTAAAATTTCACTAGAAACAAATCAAATGCTTCACCTCTGCATTATTCTGATCTGAATTCTCTCTTTTTTATTAACGATAATATTTCCAAGATGCATTATGGAGTCATGACAATTTAAAAGGTATTATGTGAAAAAAACATTATTCTGCAACTGAAAAAGCATAATTGTTGTCTTGACTGTGGTGACATTCTCAACAATGAGGTAATGGTCTGAGTCACCAAATAAGTTGTTCTTTCCTGTTTGCATCATTTATACTCACTTTAAAAAGAAAATCAATGAGATTCAGAACATCTTAAAAGTAATATCTGTTTCTTCAACTCCTCTATACTTGTCTTTGATCTAGTAATGCAGTTTGATTGAACATTAAGTGAGGTACAAAAAATAAATCCACTCAGTGGTTGCAACTCAGAGAAAATAAGAAAGCGTTCTGGCAGAGCTGATCTAACATTTTGAAGTCATGTAAAAAAATCTTTCATGTCTTTGTTTTTCCTCTCAGTTTTACTCAGATATAATTGACATATTACATGTTATAAGTTTAAGGTATATGCTGTGTTTTGCTGTGCTGTTCTTAGTTGCTCCATCATGTTTGCCTCTTTGCAACCCCGTGGACTCTATCCCACCAGGCTCCTCTGTCCATGGGGATTCTCTAGGCAAGTATACTGGAGTAGGTTACCATGCCCTCCTCCAGGAGATCTTCCCAGTCCAGGGATTGGATCCAGGTCTCCAGAATTGCAGGCAAATTATTTGCCATCTGAGCCACCAGAGAACACCAAGTTTAAGGTATACAACATAATAATTTGCTATATGTATTTATTGTAAAACCATAACCATAATTTGCTTAGTTAACATCACCACCTCAAGTAGTTAAAATTATCTTCTCTGGTGATGAGAACTATTATCTTAGCAACTGTCAAATATACAGTACATTATTATTAAGCATAGTCGCTGTACAGCTTATTTATCTTATACCTGGAAGTTTCTAACTTTTGAACACCTTTGCCCATTTTCCCTACTCTCCATTCCTTGCCTCTAGCAAACACCTATCTGTTTTCTTTCTAAGAGTTTGCAGATTTTAAATTCTACATATAAGTGAGATCATATGGTATTTGTCTTTTTCTGACTTACTTCACTTCACTTAATGCCCTTAGGGCTTACCCATATTGTGACCAATGGCAGGCCGTTCTGGTTTTCTATGGCTGAATAATGTTCAGCTGTATGTGTTCATGTGTCTGTATATGTCACATTTTGTTTATTCATCCATGATGAGCACCTACATTGTTTCCATGTCTTGACTATTGTAAATAATGCTGCAGTGAACATGGAAGTACAGTCTGGTCTCCAACATAGGGATTTCATTTCCTTTAGATATATACCTAAAATTGGAATTTTTGGACAATATGGTAGTTCTACTTTTAATTTTTTGAGGAACCTCTTCAGGGTTTTCCTTAAAGGCTACATTAATTAACTCATATGCCCACCAATATTGTTCAGGGGTTCCCTTTTCTCCACATTCTCCCCAACACTTGTTATTGCTTGTCTTTTTGATAGTAACCATTCTGAAATACATGAGGTAATAACTCATTATGGTTTTGATTTGCATTTTCCTAATGATTAGTGCACAGGGAAGCCTGGCGTGCTGTGATTCATGGGGTCACAAAGAGTTGGACACAACTGGGTGACTGAACTGAACTGAATGATTAGTGATGTTGACTAATTTTATGTTCTTGTTGCCCATTTTAGTATCTTATTTAAAAAATCTTTTAGTGATTTTTGCCCATCTAAAAATTGGATTATTTGTTTGCTTGCTTGTTTTTACTGTGAATTGTTTGATTTTCTTATATGTTTTGAATATTAATCCCTTATAAGATATGTGTTATGCAAATATTTTTCCCATGCCATATGTTGCCTTTTCATTTTTTGGACCATTTCTTTTGCTGTGCTGAGAAGTCATGTTTTCTGTATGAGATGTGTTAAAACATTTAGACGTGTTAAAATTCCCTTGAAATAAAATTGTAATCCAAGTTTGGCGAGTGCCATTTCTGAGCTTCACAAACTGGAAGATGCTATCAGATATTGACATGTCATTGAAAATAATAAGATGAAGTAATTTAATAACAGAAGACATTAGGAAATATCCAAACTTGAATAAATAAGACTAGGCGTTGGACACAACTGAGCAACTTCACTTTCACTTTTCACTTTCATACATTGGAGAAGGAAATGGCAACCCACTCCAGTGTTCTTGCCTGGAGAATCCCAGGGACGGGGGAGCCTGGTGGGCTGCCGTCTATGGAGTCACACAGAGTCGGACACGGCTGAAGCAACTTAGCAGCAGCAGGCCAGTACTACAGGAGGTAGTAATGCTACTTCTGTGGGGAGTCTCAAATCAGAACTATAGGTGTGCGTTAAAGAAGCCATAAGAGATGAGAAAGCAATGAGATATCTCTAAACCCTTTTGACTGTTACATTAACTTTGAATTGACACTCTGTAAGTGTGTACCTAGCTAGGGGTTTGTGATCTTCAAGGAAATAGCAGAAGATAGCACATATTTGATTCAATGCACCTGGATTATTTTTTTTTAAATTCATTTATTTGAATTTAACAAGCCCACAATGGGGTCTATTTATTCTGATAATTGATATATCAGTTTGGATTTGTTTTCTTTTTCAAATAAACTGTTTCAAAAAAGAACAATCTAAGAGATTTAAAAATTTAAAAATAAAATTAAACAGTGCTGCGATGAACATTGGGGTACATGTGTCTCTTTCAATTCTGGTTTCCTCGGTGTGTATGCCCAGCAGTGGGATTGCTGAGTCATAAGGCAGTTCTATTTCCAGTTTTTTAAAGAATCTCCACACTGTTCTCCATACTGGCAGTACTAGTTTGCATTCCCACCAACCAATAAATATTGTAAAGTAATTAACCTCCAATTTAAATAAATTTATATTTAAAAAAATAATAAAATTAAAAAAAAAAAAAAAAAACTATGCAACTTTAGTTTTTCTTTTGAGTAAAGGGTTGATTTCCAGTCATAATTCCTATGTAACTGTGAATCCTACCCGGAAAGCACATGTTCTCTGTATCTAACCTCAGTGGGGCTAAATCATTCTAAGACTGTGTAAGTTGACCAGGCATAGTGAACTCTGCTTATATTCAGTCCTTGCAGTGTCTCTATGTGTAATATCCCAGTGTGGTGAATCAAGAAAGTGATCATTTGGGAGAATGGCATTGAAACATATATAATATATAAGAAATGAATAACCAGTCCAAGTTAGATGCAAGATATAGGATGCTTGAGGCTGGAGCATTGGCATGACCCAGAAGGATGGTATGGGGAAGGAGGTGGGAGGGGGGTTCAATATGGCAAAACCAATACAATATTTTAAAGTAATCAGCATCCAATTAAAATAAATAAATTTAAATTTAAAAATATACTAAGTAGCTTAATCATTGTCACATGGCTGGTAATTGTTGGAATCTGGACTCAAACATAATCTGAATGTGTCTAGAGTTCGTATTTTTATGCTAGATTAAAAAATAAAAAGTCATGTAGTAGCCAAATATAATTTGCTTTAATTATCATTATCATAGTTATGGTCAAAATCCATTTATGTATTAAAACAAAGAGAGAGGGAGAAGGAGAAGAGATGGGAGGAAGAGAGAGAGTCCATTATAATTAAACACGCTTTTATTGTTTGACCTAGTCCTCATAACACCTGAATCGATAAATTTCTTACCTTTTGTATAAGACTTGGCATCGAGTGATAGCTTCAAAGGACAAAAAGGTTAAACATGTGGGAAATTATTCTGTAGGCATGTATAATAATCTCAAAAAATCTGAAAACCATTGAAACAATGGCTTCTTGATGCTTTGAACTATGCCACACTTCACTACATATTACTGAAAGATTAAGCACTGTTTTGAATCAAGCTGAGCACTGAAGAATCAATGCTTTTGAACTGTGGTGTTGGAGAAGACTCTTGAGAGTCTCTTGGACTGCAAGGAGATCCAACCAGCCCATTCTAAAGGAGATCAGTCCTGGGTGTTCTTTGGAAGGAGTGATGCTAAAGTTGAAACTCCAGCACTTTGGCCACCTCATGGAAAGAGCTGACTCATTGGAAAAGACTCTGATGCTGGGAGGGATTGGGGGCAGGAGGAAAAGGGGACGACAGAGGATGAGATGGCTGGATGGTATCACCGAGTCGATGGATGTGTTTGAGTGAACTCTGGAGTTGGTGATGGACAGGGAGGCCTGGCCCACTGCAATTCATGGGGTCACAAAGAGTTGGACACGACTGAGTGACTGAACTGAATCTTTTTCAGACACATTTTAATTAGCATTTATTTTTATGATTTTTTAAATTTTATTTTATTTTTAAACTTTACAATATTGTATTAGTTTTGCCAAATAATACTTAGATCTACTCTGTATTTTAGTTGAATACACACACACACTATATGAAACTTATTATATAGGTATACAATTTATGGACTTCCTTGGTGGCTCAGTGGTAAAGAATTTGCCTACCAATGCAGGAGCCACAGGTGACACAAGTTTGATCCCTGAGTCAGGAAGATCTCCTGGAGAAGGAAATGGCAACCCATTCTGGAATTCTTGCTGGGAAATCACCAGGACAGAGGAGCCTGGTGGGCTTATAATCCATAGGGTTGCAAAAGAGCCGGACACAACTTAGGTACTAAACAACAACAGCAATACAAGTTATATGTGCATATTTCTCACTCTTCACCTTTAAATGGATCTTGTAATAGTACTTAACACACAGCTTACAATGATGAAAAACTGAGTAACTATATAGGAAAAAAAAAAAAAAAAACCATAAACCAAAGCAAAGCACATATAGTACTTATGTTAGTGGATAGTATCATTGCAATGATGATGATAATGTTATGATTGCATGTGTATTAGCAGCAACCTAATGTGGAGAATAGTTTGAAATGGGTAAATATGGAATCAAAGAGAAAACTTAGGAGGTACTGCAGTAATCCACACAATATATATTGTCCAAATAAAATTAGGGACTTCTGGGAAGAAGTGGATGCCAGAGGTGATATCAAGAGAGACCACAGAGACTGAATTGTGGTGGAGAGGACACAGAAAATTATCTGTGAGACACTTAGCATAGAGGATTATTAATAAATGAGCTAGAAAAGAGAAGCCATGCTGCTATCTGGTATGGTGTAGTTCATGGACTATAGTTTAAGTGGGATCTGGAGAAGAAACTGGGTTTCCCAGGTGGCTCAGTGGTAAAGAATGTCTACCAATGAAGGAGACATAGGAGACACAAATTTGATCCCTGAGTCAGGAAGACACCCTGAAGAATGAAATGGCAGTCCACTCCAGTATTTTTGTCTGGAAAATCCTGTGGACGGAGGAGCCTGGTGGGTGGAGTCACAAAAGTGTTAGATATAACTTCGTGACTGAGCATGCACGTATGGAGTTCAGTTCAGTTCAGTTACTCAGTAGTGTTCGACTCTTTGCAACCCCATGAATCGCAGCAGGCCAGGCCTCCCTGTCCATCACCAACTCCCAGAGTTCACTGAGACTCACGTCCATCGAGTCAGTGATGCCATCCAGCCATCTCATCCTCTGTCGTCCCCTTCTCCTCCTGCCCCCAATCCCTCCCAGCATCAGAGTCCTTTCCAATGAGTCAACTCTTCGCATGAGGTGGCCAAAGTGCTGGAGTTTCAGCTTTAGCATCATTCCTTCCAAAGAAATCCCAGGGCTGATCTCCTTCAGAATGGGCTGGTTGGATCTCCTTTCAGTCCAAGGGACCCTCAAGAGTCTTCTCCAACACCACAGTTCAAAAGCATCAATTCTTCGGCACTCAGCCTTCTTCACAGTCCAACTCTCACATCCATACATGTGAGAAAAACCATAGCCGAGTAGATAATGATTAATAAATATTAGAATTCACCAACTGAGATGGACTGGTATCCTTAGGATCAATAGCCTCACCACAGGAAAAACCATAGCTGAGTAGATAATGATTAATAAATATTAGAATTCATCAACTGAGATGGACTGGTCTCCTTAGGATCAATAGCCTCAGGAAACTAGGTATATAGAAACAGTCTCCTATGTTGGGATGTGTTTGGAATTACTGGTCCTGTTGTATTTTTGTTTGGTTGTCATTTGAGACATGGCACTCTTTCCATTTTTACAAGTTCATGTTATTCTTTTTTTTGGTCTTCTTCCTTCTTTTTTTCCCCTCCTGGGGTTTTTCTTTATTTACGGTACACAGACACTATAAAGGGAAAAAGTACAAGCTTGTAGCTATTATAATATTCTCACCTCCCACAATGCATGGATGCATTTTTCTTTTTGGTTTAGTTTAAAATAAGAATTTATAATGCCAACAGCAATATTAATTAAGAATAATGAAATCAGCTTAAGGGTATGAAAATTAATCACATATTATCATTCATTCTAAAAGCAGTCCTAAACTACTCTTACAACGAATTTCTTCAGAAATGCCATATCTTATATTAGGACCTAGGTTTTATTTCTTAAAAATTTTAAAAATCTATTTATAAAATTAATACATTTACATAAATTCAGTGCAGTTCAGTCACTTAATCGTGTCTGATACTTTGCAACCCCATGAACCACAGCATGCCAGGCCTCCCTGTCCATCATCAACTCCTGGAGTCAACCCAAACCAACGTCCATTGAGTCGGTGATGTCATCCAACCATCTTATCCTCCATCGTCCCCTTCTCCTCCTGCCCTCAGTCTTTCCCAGCATCAGGGTCTTTTCAAATGAGTCAACTCTGCATGAGGTGGCCAAAGTATTGGAATTTCAGCTTCAACACAGGCTTTCCAATGAACACCCAGGACTGATCTCCTTTAGGATGGACAGGTTGGATCTCCTTGCTCTCCGAGGGACTCTCAAGAGTCTTCTCCAACACCACAGTTCAAAAGCATCAATTCTTCAGCACTCAGCTTTCTTTATAGTCCAACTCTCACATCCATACATGACCACTGGAAAACCATAGCCTTGACTAGACAGACCTTTGTTGACAAAGTAATGTCTCTGCTTTTTAATACGCTGTCTAGAAATATATTAAATATTTATGTAATTTGGTAATTATTAATAATAACTGCAGTCTCTTTCCTGGCTCTCGTCACTACTCCTAAGATAAACTGACTTTAACAATTTTAAGCTGGGTATTTCTTCTGACATTTATGACTGCAGAACATAGTAGAGTATGTTTATAAGGCAGTGTCTATTGATTATTCTATGAAATTTGTGGAATTTTACTACCCTGTTCTCACTTTTCTTTCCTCACTTTCCTTAAAGTGGTATAAAACATTTTTTGGCTAAATTGCGGGACATTTTTCATTCTAAAAACAAAATGATGAAACAAATTTATATCATTTGTACAATAAATTTTTACTTTTTGTGTTTCATAGACTTAGTGATCACCTTAATTTTTATGTTTTATTATTAATTTTTCAAGGGCTCAATAGATCTGTGAAATGCCTGATGACATTTCCATTCTTAAGACACTTACAAAAATCTATTTATTCTATTTTATTTTTCCTGGCAATCTCCCATGCATCCAGCCCAGCTTATTCTCCTCAGGGTCTATTGATTGCTGTCTAGACATGGCACATAATTCTAATGCTGTAACATCTCTTCCCCATGTGTACCATTTCCTTTTATTCCTATATTACTTCGCCAATGCATACCTTCCATTAGTGGAGAAGGAAAAACAGAAAGAAATCAAAAAGTGAGATATTTCTACCTTCATAGCTTGGCAATCAACCTGCACAAGTTGAAAAAAAAAATCATCAGAAATGTGAAGGCTTAATATGCTGCTCTTAAGATCAATTATTGCTCTTGAGAAGCTTGATATCATAGTGTTCTCATTCAAATTCCACTTAATATGACTTTTATACACCTCTTTAAGATTTTAATGTTACCCACTGTGTATGGTATATTGAAATTTGCAGTGATATATTTGATGTTCAAATGGACACACATATTAATTATTTTCACATACACATGCCTAATTTCAATTATGTGAAAGATGGATGGACCACATTGTATTTTATATTTTTTACTTCTCTTATTCTCTTTCTCAGTCTCACGTCTTTCTCCTTTTGTAAAAACAGAACTTCTTAATAAAGAGGTTAATTCAGAAAAGGGGAAAGATTGCTGTGAGAAATATATTGATTTTTTTTCTTGTATCCTGGAAAAGAAGTGAGTTTCAATGTTTAAAAAACATATATTTGATACGGAATAGCGGTAAGAATGACTTTGCATCTTGTAGGTTATATATACTTCCTATTTGAAGAACACATTAAATATTTTTTATTTGTATTCATTAATATAATTTATAATAAAGTTATTTTATTATTTATGATGTATGGAGTGAAATATATATATCTTAAATTTTGAATTAGAAGAAAAAAAATGATTTTTTCAGAACATAAAACAGTATAAGTTGAATATGAACATCATTATGGATAAGCAAATTTTCTTTATAGAGTCACCTTTGTTTCTAATCACAAAGTTGGGTTCCTTTGTTTTATTTCATTTATTTTTAGGCAATAGAGAAAGAGAATTCTCTGAGAATTTAGTAAAGAAAGAATGGTAATAATTCTCATCTAATTTTTTAGATTTCTTCAATATTGAATTTTTCAACTGCAAGATTTGGTTGCTTTCTCTGTTCTTCTTACTGAAATAATCTGCAAACCAGAGCCTACATCATCACTTTATCTTTATATCTTATTTTTCATTAGTTTCTTTAAAATATTTCAGGTCAATACAAGACAAATTCAAGATCATCCAAAATGCCTAATTATTTCTATATTTTTTTTCATAAGAAAGCAGAAAGAAATCTGGCTGTTTGACCTGTTTGCTTTAATGATGTATTTTATAGACAATGTCTAATTCTGGGTTAAAAGTCTTTATGCCCTATATGAGTCATTGTCTATAATGTTTTAGGCCAAATTCCCAGAGAAGATGGCCCTAACTTGGATGTAATGCCTTCACTCCCATGTCAGCTGTCTAAGAGCAGAGTCTAAAATGGATCCTTTACTGAAGAAAGGGAAAAGAGGGAGAGAGGCCAGGCCCAGTGGAGATTTAACACTAGGATAAAAGTAATTGTGCTAAAGAAGATCTTTAGATTGGCGTCTTTGTAGTACTTAAGGGTGGGTTTAAGTCTTGATTTCAGAAATTTTAAAACAGACTGTCTAGGTCTTTCATTTTAATGGAATTAAAAAAAAAGTTGACCATTTGCTATGTAACAGAATTAGCAATAACTGTGGAACACATACTTAACACATCATGAGACTATAAAGGATGGATAGCTGCTATGCAGCAAAAAGGACAGAGATTTTGAGAAACTAGTATTTGAAATTTAGCTTCACTGATATTAGAAATGTGAACTTAATTTTCTTACTCTATGCATCTTCTTACTCCTCTGTCAATAAAAAGGATCTCAATATGTATCATACATTGTTGCTTTAAATATTAAAAACTATATAATAAATGCAAAGAAATATTACATGGCTGGCTTAACAGATTGTGGCTGCTAATGCTTTCTTATTAAAAAAAATATCATTGGTTTGCACTCCCACCAACAGTGTAAGAGGGGAGGAAGGTGGGAGGGGGGTTCAGGATTGGGAACATGTGTACACCAGTGGCGGCTTCATGTTGATGTATGGCAAAACCAATACAATATTGTAAAATAATTAGCCTCCAATTAAAATAAATAAATAAAAATAAAAAATATTATTAGGCACAAATGAGACATAGGATTAGATTTTATCCTTTAGAGGAAGAAACTGGCAAATACTAGACAGAATGTAAAAGTTAGCATTGTAGAACATGTACATGTACTTGTGGTGCTTTTCCTTGATTTATTAGAACTTAAGGAGAAGATTTCTGGGCATATCAAACTACTCAGATGCAATCTGGAAATATATTCTGCCTCTCAGAAAGTACATTATCTACATACAGGGAGAGTGAAGTTAGGAAGAATCTCTGGACACATTCCTGCAGTGTCAAAATACGCTGACCTTGATTTCAATTAAGATGAATCATATTCATGTTGAATTTAAAAAGTTGATAGTTTACTTAGAAATATGAATATTTAATTCCTCCTTATCATTTTAAGCTCATTGTTTATTCTGTACTGGCAAATTTGAGTAATCACTTTTAAGAATCTTTAATAATTACCCCCAGTTACAAACTTAGGTAAGTAAATACTTTCAAATGTACATTCAAACATTTAGAACTGCATTTTTCATTTTAATAGCATTGATTTAATTTTTAAGAACTTCAGTGATTAGACTGACAGAAATTTCAAGCACGTAAAATTTTTGTATTACCAAGTCATTTAGTTTTATAAATATAGGAATGGATTTTCCAATCCTGTATATCAGCTATGTAGAGAGGTTACTTAAAAGTACTTATGCTTTTTACAAATTGAATTTTAAATTGTAATTGCCAGACTTAAAATAATAGGTCATAATGGCTGAATCTTTATAATATATATTCCAATTGGTAAAATTTCTTTACAAAGATATTGGTGCTATACGTTTTCATCCACTTAAACATTTCCCTTTGGTGGTGTGAAAGTTCAGTCAGCCTGTTTGGTCCTTGCTGGTACCTTGCTGTAGAAAGTGGAGCATTGATGCCCACTGCATCCTAGTTGGTGGGACCTGTGTCAGCCATACCCAAGCATTGCTGACAGTAGATGGGTGGGGAAGCCCACTGGAATCCTCAGGCATCAGTATAGAAGAGAGGGAAAGCTGACTGCCACCTAGCTCATATAATTCCTCCTTACTGACTCTAGGTAGGTGTGGAGGCTCAGCCCCCTACTGAGAATCACCAGCCCCAGAGAAAGGGAGAAATCAATTACAAATTAACCTTATCTCCACTTCCCTTGCTCAGTCCTGTTGATACTTAAGGAGAGTGGAGGCTTAAGGTTCCACTGAGCCCTGCTGACACCATGGGGAAGAGACTAGAGTGCCAAGTACCCTGCCTCCCACTGAAAGTGAAGTGTTAGTCACTGGTTGTTCTGACTCTTTGTGACCCCATAGACTGTAGCCCACCAGGCCCCTCAGTCCATGGAATTCCCCAGGCAAGAATACTGGACTTAGTAGCCATTCCCTTCTCTAGAGATCTTCCTGATGCAAGCATTGAACCTGGGTCTCCTGCATTGCAGGCAGATTCTTTACTGTCTAGTTCAGTCTTTTTCCTGCCAAGTGAGATTGGAGATCCATCTCTCCACTCTGCCAATAGAAGAGGTGGGAGACAGTGGAGTGCTAACCCAACTGGCATGGCCTTGTTGAATCTTATTGCTGCTGTTCCCTGCTGACTCTGGCAGTACCCAGACTGGCTAGTCAGAGCACTGCCAGGTTCAAAGGGATGTGGGAGTCATCTTGACTCCCTGCCAATGCCACCCAGTCAGAGTCAGGATGCACCACCTGAATTTGTGGGATGTGGTCTGGGTATGAGGTGAAAGATGAGCGATTTATATGCACCCATTTGAAATCATAGGGGAGGTAAATGCTTCCACTGATAATTGGCTGAAGTAGAATAAAGCATTCGGAGAAGGCAATGGCACCCCACTCCAGTAGTCTTGCCTGGAAAATCCCATGGACAGACGAGCCTGGAAGGCTGCAGTCCATGGGGTCGCTGAGGGTCGGACACGACTGAACGACTTCACTTTCATTTTCACTTTCCTGCATTGGAGAAGGAAATGGCAACCTACTCCAGTGTTCTTGCCTTGAGAATCCCAGGGACAGGGGATCCTGGTGGGCTGCCATCTATGGGGTCTCACAGAGTCAAACACGACTGAAATGACTTAGCAGAAGCAGCAGAATAAAGCATTGCAGTAAAGATTTTATGTTCTGTTACACCATTCACTTCCAAATCCTTCAACTAGAGAAGTTGGCTTATTGGGAACTTTTTTTGTGTGTGCTTGTTGGCAGTTCTGGATTAGAAGGCTCAGTAGATATCTGTCTGGTATATTTGGGAGGCAATAAGGAAATCTAAAGAAGTATTATCATGTCATTCCTCAAGGCCTAAGGTCCCTAGGTAGCCCATCTTCTTTCCACCTCTCTGAGATTTCTAACGCTGGTTTGTGGTTGTTCTGTCTGGAGATATTTATCTTCATGAATAGGGTTGTACCATCTTGATGGGAACTGGAAGACCGTAACCAAAGATTTAATTTAGGTGATAAGCTGACTTTTGCTGATGACCATGATGAGATATGTTGATCACCATTTAAAGTGACTTCATTAATAACTGCATAATTTTTAAATGGGCATTGCATGTGGAAATGATAATTAATGTATTATTATAAACTAAACTATATCCTAAATTGTTTAGATTCATTATTTGATGTAAATCTCAATTTTCTGGAGACCAGAATAGAGAAATTTACTACACTGATTTATATAATTTGACTCAATTTTAGGAATTTATCTTAAGTGAAAAATCAGGGAGTAAAAAGAAATATCCCAGTCCCTTGTAACCCACTGAGCTGAGGCCAGTCCCTGAATTGAAACCTCAGTTGATACATTCAGACCTTCACAGAAAGACCACCCCTTCTTCAAGTTCCATTTCTGGAGAATAACAGATACATGTCTTTAGCTTGGCTTCAGATCAGATCAGATCAGTCACTCAGTCGTGTCCAATTCTTTGTGACCCCATGAATTGCAGCACGCTAGGCCTCCCTGTCCATCACTAACTCCCGAAGTTCACTCAGACTCACGTCCATTGAGTCAGTGATGCCATCCAGCCATGTCATCCTCTGTCGTCCCCTTCTCCTCCTGCCTCCAATCCCTCACAGCATCAGGGTCTTTTCCAATGAGTCAACTCTTCATATGAGGTGGCCAAAGTACTGGAGTTTCAGCTTTAGCATCATTCCTTCCAAAGAAATCCCAGGGCTGATCTCCTTCAGAATGGACTGGTTGGATCTCCTTGCAGTCCAAGGGACCCTCAAGAGTCTTCTCCAACACCACAGTTCAAAAGCATCAATTCTTCGGTGCTCAGCCTTCTTCACAGTCCAACTGTCACACCCATACATGACCAAAGGAAAAACCATAGCCTTGACTAGATGAACCTTTGTTGGAAAAGTAATGTCTCTGCTTTTGAATGTGCTATCTAGGTTGGTCATAACTTTCCTTTCAAGGGATAAGTGTCTTCTAATTTCATGGTTGCAGTCACCATCTGCAGTGATTTTGGAGCCCAGAAAAATAAAGTCTGACACTGTTTCCACTGTTTCCCCATCCATTTCCCATGAAGTGGTGGGACCTCATGCCATGATCTTCGTTTTCTGAATGTTGAGCTTTAAGCCAACTTTTTCACTCTCCTCTTTCACTTTCATCAAGAGGCTTTTGAGTTCCTCTTCACTTTCTGCCATAAGGCTGGTGTCATCTGCATATCTGAGGTTATTGATATTTCTTCCAGCAATCTTGATTCCAGTTTGTGTTTCTTCCAGTCCAGCGTTTCTCATGTTGTACTCTGAATATAAGTTAAATAAACAGGGTGACAATATACAGCCTTGACATACTCCTTTTCCTATTTGGAACCAGTCTGTTGTTCCATGTCCAGTTCTAACAGTTGCTTCCTGACCTGCATACAAATTTCTCAAGAGGCAGGTCGGGTGGTCTGGTATTCCCATTTCTTTCAGAATTTTCCACAGTTTATTGTGATCCACTCAGTCAAAGGCTTTGGCATAGTCAATAAAGCAGAAATAGATGTTTTTCTGGAACTCTCTTGCTTTTTCTATGATCCAGCAGATGTTGGCAATTTGATCTCTGGTTCCTCTGCCTTTTCTAAAACCAGCTTGAACATCAGGAAGTTCATGGTTCACATATTGCTGAAGCCTGGCTTGGAGAATTTTGAGCATTACTTTACTAGCGGTTGAGATGAGTGCAATTGTGCGGTAGTTTGAGCATTCTTTGGCATTGCCTTTCTTTGGGATTGGAATGAAAACTGACCTTTTCCAGTCCTGTGGTCACTAATGAGTTTTCCAAATTTGCTGGCATATTGAGTGCAGCACTTTCACAGCATCATCTTTCAGGATTTGGAATAGCTCAACTGGAATTCCATCACCTCCACTAGCTTTGTTTGTAGTGATGCTTTCTAAGGCCCACTTGACTTCACATTCCAGGATGTCTGGCTCTAGGTCAGTGATCACACCATCGTGATTATCTGGGTTGTGAAGATCTTTTTTGTACCCTTCTTCTGTGTATTCTTGCCAACTCTTCTTAATATCTTCTGCTTCTGTTAGGTCCATACCATTTCTGTCCTTTATCGAGCCCATCTTTGCATGAAATGTTCCCTTGGTATCTCTGATTTTCTTGAAGAGGTCTCTAGTCTTTCCCATTCTGTTGTTTTCCTCTATTTCTTTGCATTGATTGCTGAAGAAGGCTTTCTTATCTCTTCTTGCTATTCTTTGGAACTCTGCATTCAGATATCTATATCTTTCCTTTTCTCCTTTGCTTTTCACTTCTCTTCGTTTCACAGCTATTTGTAAGGCCTCCTCAGACAGCCATTCTGCTTTTTTGCATTTCTTTTCCATGGGGATGGTCTTGATCCCTGTCTCCTGTACAATGTCACGAACCTCAGTCCATAGTTCATCAGGCACTCTATCTATCAGATCTAGGCCCTTAAATCAATTTCTCACTTCCACTGTATAATCATAAGCGATTTGATTTAGGTCATACCTGAATGGTCTAGTGGTTTTCCCTACTTTCTTCAATTTAAGTCTGAATTTGGCAATAAGGAGTTCATGGTCTGAGCCACAGTCAGCTCCTGGTCTTGTTTTTGCTGACTGTATAGAGCTTCTCCATCTGGTTAAAAATAAATATATAGCATTGTTGTATTTGAACACAGTTATATACTTATAATGCTTCTTTATAGGTTTAATCTCTTATGTGTGAAGAAGAATAATTTATCAAATCATAAGCCCACTGAGCCACCTTAATATTGAAATATATTTCTTTTTAATAAGAATCCAGTGTGTGTACAAAGTTATAAATTATAAGATATTTAAAAATTTTATACTTTTATATATTCTTAGTTATACTTTCAGAGAAAGCAGTGGCACCCCACTCCAGTACTCTTGCCTGGAAAATCTCATGGATGGAGGAGCCTGGTTGGCTGGAGTCCATGGAGTCACTAAAAGTCGGACAGGACTGAGTGACTTCACTTTCACTTTTCATTTTCATGCATTGGAGAAGGAAATGGCAACCCACTCCAGTGTTCTTGCCTGGAGAATCCCAGGGACAGGGGAGCCTGGTGGGCTGCAGTCTATGGGGTCGCACAGTCGGACACGACTGAAGTGACTTAGTAGCAGCAACAGCAGAAGTTATACTTTATGGAGCAAGGAATTCATTATTTACTTACTTTACTTTGATTGTACAAGAAGTAATTTTATACATGAATGGCATATCTGATAATTATCATCAACACATACTTGAAAACTATTTTAACAACATTATATCAAATTATGTGCTAAGTCAAAGGACTACAAAATATTACTATGAAAGAATATACTTGGCAATGCTGGGTAAAATCTAAAATTTATACTATCTTGCTTAGAATTAAATTAAAATTAAATTAAAATGTATACAATGGTAATTTGAAATTAATTTCACCCCAAGATTTTTTAATTTACAGTTAAATTCTGTTAAAACATTAGGAATCCCTTCAGCTATAAAACTCTTCAATTGTGCTTCCCTGATAACTCAGTTGGTTTAGAATCCACCTACAATACAGGAGACCCCAGTTCGATTCCTGGATTAGGAAGATATGCTGGAGAAGGGATAGGCTACCCGCTCCAGTATTCTTGGGCTTCCCTTGTGGTTCAGCCGGTAAAGAATCTGCCTGCAATGAAGGAGGCCAGGGTTTGATCCATGGGTTGGGAAGATCCCCTGGAGAAGGGAAAGGCTACCCACTCTGGTATTCTGGCCTAGAGAATTCCATGGACTGTATAGTCCATGGGGTCGCAAAGAGTGGGACAGGACTCAGCAACTTTCACTTCCTTTTAGCTATAAATATCATGGAAACAAACCAACACTGGTTTAAATGCATTTATGATTCCTAAGAAAAGTCAGATTTAAAGAGATCAGAACAGAATAAAATAATAGATAATTTAGCTAGAAGATGATGATAATGATGATGATGACCCTTGCTCTGTTCACCTTATCATGTTGATTTTTCATTCTCCTAGTTTTACCTACATGTACATCAGGTGACTCCTCCATTTTCTAATGTCAAAGTCCGGGTCACAGCAGAAATGAGGGAAATAGCTCTCCACTTGTTCATTATCTTGTTTGCCTCATTTATTAAGACCCAAAGTTACATCTTATTTTAGAGGTTCCCTGATTCCTATTCATTAGAATTCCATCAAATGTCTATAGTGGCTACAAGGAAGGCTCAGGTGAAAAACAGCTGACATTTTCAGCTTTTATTATAGTTGGTAAAGGAAAAGCGGATTGTATTTCTTTACTCTTTGGTCAACCAAACACTTATCCTTTAATTCTCATATCTGGTTATTTGAATCTATAATCAAAGTAAATAAAAAATGATTATAAGCAAGTTTCAGAAGAAAATATAACTTCATTTTCTCTCTGCCATAATGCTCTCTGGAATTGTGCAGTATTTCATCAAAGATACCTGTAATGGAATTCAAATAGCCCAAGACTATTCCCTTCCAATTCCTTCAGTCAGTCTTTCAGTTCACTATTTCATAATTTCTATAAACTCACAGGTTTTCAAAAACTGGGAATTAATATATTCTGGATTTTCCTCTTACCTCCCTTTCCCCCCACATACACAAATCTCTTACCATCTACAGGTAAATCCCTCAGTAAATGGCATCACAATCTATCCAGTTTCTTATACCAGAAGCTTGAGCACCATTCTTAAAATCATCCTTGAGTTGCATTCATTCAATCAGATATCAGTTTTTATGAATTTATCTTCAAAAATGAACACATAAATGAGAATCTCTTAGCAGGATGTTCACTGGGATGTAGAGGCCCCAAGACTAAACCAACAGAGCAAGAACTTGAAGGATAAAGATGCTGTCACTAAAAGTGATCCAGGGCATCTCTTTTAATAACTACTCACATGCCACATGAAAAAAGAAATCACTTCTCTATAACCTCTGTGATAGCAGAGGTTATTTAGCACCAAAAGAGAACTGTAAATAATGTCAGCAACAAGAATATTGTTGTACTAAAGTGATGTATGTAAGCCACAATAAAGGTGGAAAGTAAGAAGGCATCTTTAGGAGTCCATTCTCATATCAATGTTGTACAGTAATATCTTTCAAAATAAACACCTACTTGTCTAGGGACTGTGTTAATCATTAGAGAGCTAAACAAACTCTTGATAAATATTTCTTACCCTAAGGTAAAGATATTTGCAATTAGTTTTGACAAGAAAAAAAGTGTACTTTTTAAAGGTCAATATTTATGGAAAAAATAGGTTTCAGAAACTGTAGGATGTTAGGAGAAACTCAAGATATTCCATATGGTTGATTTTTAGTCAGCTTGTTGAGTATGGCACTACAACAGCTTATATATATTGGATATTTTAGAAAAAATTGCTGGATATTATTTCTTTGTAACACAGTATAGCATAATCTTAGGACTGTCAATGATATTAACACTGTTAATGAAAGTATGCTAAGAAGTTATTGTAGAATATTTGCACATATCTGAATCTGCTAATTCATATAAACATTGCCTTATTTTTTAATTTTTCTACTTGAAGAAACCAGACAGGCCATTGACTGAACTGTTGGATAACAGATCAAAAAATTCCACATGAGTACGACCTTGGGAAAAGTTCCACAGTGTTCACAAAGAATGATATAAATCACTTTTAAACATATTTCTGTAGCTGTGAAATATAAACTTATTGTAAGAATCAAACTTCTGTCCATTAGAAATGGGTCCTCCAACTAATAATTTTTACAGCTTTGTGGATAATCATGTGACAGGCCGATACCTTTCTATTTATAAATTAAATTTAAAAAAATAACTGTGGTTTTATGATTTTAACATATTTTTGGGATTGGAAATAATATAAAGTTTCTAAGGAGACATTATTGAAAAGATATTCACAGGATGAAGAGGCTTGTGAAAAACCTTCAAATAGATTGCTAATTAACAATTTATTATACCTGAAAAATCTATACTTGATCAATAATGTATTTTCTCAAATACACTGGTAAGAGTTGATCAGTGCTTTACTCAGACTACTAAAATTTAATAAGCCAAATAAAATATAAAACTATTCCTCTGTAAGTAAGAGTTAAAGTTGCATTTATCATAGGAAAAAACAAAAACAAAAAAACACTAGCAGTATTAACATATTGTGTGTGCTCAGTTGCTTTAGTCATGTCTGACTCTTTGTGGTCCAATAGACCTTAGTCTGACAGGCTACTTTGTCCAAAGGGTTTTCCCTGTAAGATTGCCGGTGTGGGTTGTCATGTCCTCCTCCAGGGGATCTTCCTGACCCAGGGATCAAATCTGCCTCTCCTGAACTGGCAGACCGATTCTTTACAACCATCACTGCACCACATGGAAGCCTTACTGGCAATATTAACATTAAGATATAATCCAGCATAAAGTATTGAAGATTAAGAGATAATTTTAACTGATTATGAAATAAATAGTTTGGTATAGGATTTCCTGGGTAATACATTAATGATATTTTAAACACTGTCATACAATTTTGATTTTACCACAAAAGTATTCTTCACAAAGTGTTAAAGATATAAATCAAATCATGAGCTACCAAATCACCAAAAAAAATTATGCACACATACCCACTGGGGTAGTAGTAACTTTAAAAACAAGCTCTCAGAAAAGGAAATAAGTAAAACATTTGTAAAAGCACTTTATGCTGACTCCACTTCACTGCACATAATTCATTTGTATTGAGACATACTTAAAAATTATAAATAAAGCACATGTTTATCAAAGTTCAGTAATGAAATAAGTACTTACAAAATTGTTGCAAATGCTAGAGAAATGGAAGTCAAGAAAGGATATCATCAACAAATTAGAAAGCTTTAGGTGACTACTGATGTGCCCAGAGCTATCTACATATCTGAAGCTGGAGAATGAGAATGGAACATGAAGAGTCTGAGAAAGATGAGGTTATCCAGGGATATTAAGCTACCATTGTCTTTCAAATCTCACCTAAGTAATTCTTAATAGTGAGATCTAAAGCAGAACTCTAGTGGAAAGTGCTTGCAAAACATAGATTCCACAGTCTTTCTATCACTTGAATACAGCTGGGGAGAGTGGAAGGGCTGAGAATATGCTGCATGACAGAAGGCCATAACAAATACAAAACCCAATCATTTTTACCGTCACTAAGATATTACATGACTTAAACATCTGCTGCAGTATATCAGATCTTACAGAACTAATTATTTCTAAAATTCTAAATTGCCCTATAAGATAACTTTTGTATGTTTGGGATTACAAGAGAATGCAGAATAGCAAACCAAGAAAGCTAAAATAGGATGAAAATGTATACATATTCTTAAAATATATTCTTTAATATGTATTCTTAAAATATGTAGTTTCTTAAAATCGTAACTCTAATTTCATAATGCCATGAATCTCAGACTTGAGGTAGGATCCACGTGTAGGAAAGTATAGTACTTAAGCTGGGCTCTAGAAGTATGAACTGTATCCTGGTTTTTAGCTTTATTGAACAAAGGTCCGTGTAGTCAAGGCTTTGGTTTTTCCAGTGGTCATGTATGGATGTGAGAGTTGGACTGTGAAGAAGGCTGAGCACTGAAGAATTGATGCCTTTGAACTGTGGTGTTGGAGAAGACTCTTGAGAGTCCCTTGGACTGCAAGGAGATCCAACCAGTCCATTCTAAAGGAGATCAGTCCTGGGTGTTCATTGGAAGAACTGACGCTAAAGCTGAAACTCTAGTACTTTGGGCACCTCATGCGAAGAGTTGACTGATTGGAAAAGACTCTGATGCTGGGAGGGATTGGGGGCAGGAGGAGAAGGGGACAACAGAGGATGAGATGGCTGGATGGCATCACTGACTAGATGGACGTGGGTCTGGGTGAACTCCGGGAGTTGGTGATGGACAGGGAGGCCTGGCGTGCTGCGATTCATGGGGTCGCAAAGAGTTGGACACGACTGAGCAACTGAACTGAACTGAACTGAACTGACAAGCCATATTTTAATATATTTAAAGTTATACAACCTGGTGATTTGAGATACATATACATTGTGGAAAGATTCCCCCCATAGAGTGGTCCCCAGTCTTCCATGAAACTGGTCTCCAGGGACCATTTTTCCATGGACTGGGATGAGGGGATATTTTCACGATGATTCAAGTGCATTACATTCATTGTGTACTTCATTTCTAATATTATTACATCAGGTCCACCTCAGATCATCAGGCCTTCGATCCCAGAGTTTGGGGACCTGAATAATATATGTGTCACCTCACATTTTAAACATTTTTTGTGTGTGAGAATAATTAAATTTTACTCTCTTAACAGATTTCAATTATATATAATACATTAATATCAATGAAAGTCACCATATCATAATTAGACACACAGACCTTATTCATTTTATTAATGAAAGTTTGTAACTTTTAACCAACCTCTCCTTTTTTCTTAGACACTACTTCTGGTAATCACCATTCTAATTTCTGTTTCTATGGGTGTAACCTTTTTTTTTGTTTGTTTTAAGGTTCCACATATATACAATACCTTACAATATTTGCTTCTCTCTGTCTAGCTTATGTCATTTAACCTAATGCTCTCCAGGTTCCCCACATTATAAAGTGCACAATTTCTTTATTTTTAAGGCTGATACTCTGTTGTACATGTGTGCCAGATCCATTCATCTATTGATGAATTCTTGGCTTATTTCCTTATCTTGAATGCTGGGGAAAATGCTGTAATGAACAAAGGAGTCAGATATGACTTTAGGGTAGTGATTTGTTTCCTTTGAATATAAACACAAAAGTAGCTCAATATTAAATTCATCACGGGCCTTTCAGGCCACATGGTCACTTGATTCCTTGCCTTGTCAAGAGGATATTCAATGGAAGAATACCATTGGATGCTTTTGGAGGATTCTTTAGCCTAAAATATTGGATCTGTTTTGTCAAAGTGATGGAAACATTTTTCTAGTGAATTTTTGTGATGGGTTACAATATATTACAAGTATACAGTGGCTTTTGAGTAAATATTTTTTATTGCATGACTCTAACATATCAACATGATTTTTACTATATTGAAAAGATAAAAGTATTACCATATACTTTTGAGAAACTCCTCTATGAGAGATAAATTTTTTAATGAAAATTTCACTCCCTCCAAAATAGTATGAAACATGCCCCACTTTTATCAAGCCAGTCTGGAGATCTTCAACTTTCTAAAACTGCTGATGTTGTCAAAACAAATACAAGAATAGAATTTATGAATGTGTAAATATATTTTGTTTAAATTAAATGACTCATAGTTGAATTATTATCAACATACTGATTTTTCCATAGGGTAAACCTATTTTAGTATGCCGTAATCCATAATAATGAGCTTCCCAGGTGGCTCAAGTGGTAAAGAATATCCCTGCCAATGCAACAGCTGCAGAAGGCACAGGTTCATTCCCTGGTTTGGGAAGATTCCCCTGGAGGTGGATATGGCAACACCACTCCAGTATTCTTGCTGGGGAAATCCAATGGACAGAGAAGCCTGGCAGGCTACATACAGTCCATGAGGTAGCAAAGAATCAGACATGACTGAACAAGCACATAAACACAATCCATTATAGTGATTTATATTCTGAATCATTTTAAATATACATACTATGGTTTCATCTACTAATTATGATGCAATGAATGATAATCTGTTAATCTTAATAGCTTTATTTATATCATTGTATAAACTGACATGTTAAATATTTGAGGAATGAAATACAGTCAAGTGTAAACATCAGGATTTTTAAAAGATGTTACTGGAGATCAGTGGAGAAATAACTCCAGAAAGAATGAAGGGATGTAGCCAAAGCAAAAACAACACCCAGATGTGGATGTGACTGGTAGTAGAAGCAATGTCTGATGTGGTAAAGAGCAAAATTGCATAAGAACCTGGAATGTTAGGTCCATGATTCAAGGCAAATTGGAAATGGTCAAACTGGAGATGGCAAGAGTGAATGTCGACATTTTAGGAATGAGCAAACTAAGATGGACTGGAATGGGTGAATTTAACTCAGATGACCATTATATCTACTACTGTGGGCAGGAATCCCTCAGAAGAAATGGAGTAGCCATCATATTCAACAAAAGAACCTGAAATTCAGTACTTGGATGCAATCTCAAAAATGATAGAATGATCTCTGTTTGTTTCCAAGGCAAACCATTCAACATCATGGTAATCCAAGTTTATGTCCTGACCAGTAACACTGAAGAACGTGAAGTTGAACAGTTCTATGAAGACCTACAAGACCTTTTAGAACTAACACCCCCAAAAGATACCTTTTCATTATAGAGGACTGGAATGCAAACGTAGGAAGTCAAGAAACACTGGGAGTAACAGGCAAATTTGACCTTGGAGTGCAGAATGAAGCAGGACAAAGGCTAATAGAGCTTTGCCAAGAGAACACACTGGTCATAGCAAACACCTTCTTCCAACAACACAAGAAAAGACTCTACACACGGACATCACCAGATGGTCAATACTGAAATCAGATTGATTATATTCTTTGCATCCAAAGATGGAGAAGCTCTATACAGTCAGCAAAAACAAGATCAGGAGCTGACTGTGGCTCAGATCATGAACTCCTTATTTCCAGATTCAGACTTAAAGTGAAGAAAGTGGGAAAACTACTAGACCATACAGGTGTGACCTAAATCAAATCCCTTATAACTATACAGTGGATGTGAGAAATAGATTTAAGGGATTAGATCTGATAGACAGAGTGCCTGATGAACTATGGACGGAGGTTAGTGACATTGTACAGGGACAGGGATCAAGAACATCTCCAAGAAAAAGAAATGCAAAAAAGCAAAATGGCTGTCTGAGGAGGCCTTACAAATAGCTGTGAAAAAAAGAGAAGCGAAAAGCAAAGGAGGAAAGGAAAGATATAGCCATTTGAATGCAGAGTTACAAAAAATAGCAATGAGAGGTAAGAAAGCCTTCCTCAGCAATCAGTGCAAAGAAATAGAGGAAAACAACAGAATGGGAAAGACTAGAGATCTCTTAAAGAAAACTGGAGATACCAAGGGACCATTTCATGCAAAGCTGGGCACAATAAAGGACAGAAATGGTATGGGCCTAACAGAAGCAGAAGATATTAAGAAGTGGTGGCAAGAGTACACAGAAGAACTGTGCAAAAAAAGTTCTTCAAAACCCAGATCATCAAGATGGTGTGATCACTCACCTAGAGCCAGACATCCTGGAATGTGAAGTCAAGAGGGCCTTAGGAAGCATCATGACAAACAGAACTAGTGGAGGTGATGGAATTCCAGTTGAGCTATTTCAAATCCTGAAAGATGATGCTGTGAAAGTGGAGCACACAATATGTCAGCAAATTTGGAAAACTCAGCAGTGACTACAGAACTGGAAAAGGTCGGTGTTCATTCCAATCCCAAAGAAAGGCAATGCCAAAGGTTGCTCAAACTACTTCACAATTGCACTCATCTCACATGCTAGTAAAGTAATGCTCAAAATTCTCCAAGCCAGGCTTCAGCAATGCATGAACCATGAACTTCCAGATGTTCAAGCTGGTTTTAGAAAAGGCCGAGGAAGCAGAGATCAAATTGCCAACATCTGCTGGATCATTGAAAAAGTAAGAGAGTTCCATAAAAAACATCTATTTCTGCTTTCTTGACTATGCCAAAGCCTTTGACTGTGTGGATGACAATAAACTGTGGAAAATTCTGAAAGAGATGGGAATACCAGACCACCTGATCTGCCTCTTGAAAAATTTGTATGCAGGTCAAGAAGCAACAGTTAGAACTGGACATGGAACAACAGACTGGTTCCAAATAGGAAAAGGAGTTCATCAAGGCTGTATATTGTCACCCTGCCTATTTAACTTATATGCAGAATACATCATAAGAAACGCTGAGCTGGAAGAGGCACAAGCTAGAATCAAGATTGCTGGGAGAAATATCAGTAACCTCAGATATACAGATGACAACACCCTTATGGCAGAAAGTGAAGAAGAACTAATGAGCCTCTTGATGAAAGTGAAAGAGAAGAGTGAAAAAGTTGGCTTAAAGCTCAATATTCATAAAACTAAGAGTATGGCATTCAGTCCCATCACTTCATGGCAAATAGATGGGGAAATAGTGGAATCAGTGGCAGACTTTATTTTTCTGGGCTCCAAAATCACTTCAGATTGTTATTGCAGCCATGAAATTAAAAGACTCTTACTCCTTGGAAGGAACGTTATGACCAATGTAGACAGCATATTAAAAAAGCAGAGACATTACTTTGTCAACAAAGATCTGTCTAGTCAAGGCTGTGGTTTTTACAGTAGTCATGTATGGTTGTGAAAGTTGGACTATAAAGAAAGCTAATTGCAGAAGAATTGGTGCTTTTGAACTGTGGTGTTGGAGAAGAGTCTTGAGAGTCCCTTGGACTGCTAGGAGATCCAACCGGTCCATCCTAAAGGAGATCAATCCTATGTGTTCATTGGAAGGACTAATGTTGAAGCTGAAAGTCCAATACTTTGGCCACCTGATGCGAAGAGCTGACTCCTTTAAAAGACCCTGAAGCTAGTAAAGATTGAGGGCAGGAGGAGAAGGGGACGACAGAGGATGAGATGGTTGAATGCCATCACAGACTCAATGGACATGAGTTTGGGTAAACTCTGAGAGTTGGTGATGGACTGGGAGGCCTGGCGTGCTGCGGTTCATTGGGTCGCATAGAGTTGGACATGACTGAGCAACTGAACTTACTGAATTAAGAATTTAAATAGAAAATAAAAATTTCGGGGGAAGGCGCCAAGATGGCGGAGGAGTAGGACGGGGAAAACACTTTCTCCCCCACAAATTCATCAAAAGAGCATTTAAACGTCGAGTAAATTCCACAAAACAACTTCTGAATGCCGGCAGAGGACATCAGGCACCCAGAAAAGCAACCCAACTCCTTGAAAGGAGGTAGGAAAAAATATTAAAGACAATAAAAGAGACAAAAGAGGGAGGGACGGAGTTCCGTCCCGGGAAGGGAGTCTTAAAAAGAGAGAAGTTTCCAAACACCAGGAAACCTTCTCACTGCCGAATCCGTGCCGAGCTTTGGAAGCACAGAGGACAACATAACAGGGAGAAAAAATAAATAAACAATTAAAACTCGCAGATTGCGAGCCCTACGGTAACTCCTCTAGCGGAGAAGCAGCGCAGACGCCTGCATCCGCCATTAGCAAGCAGGGGCTGGGCAGGGAGGCGCGGCGCGGGCTGCATCGCTGAGAGTAAGAATCTGGCCTGAATACCCTGAGCACTATCTGAGCGAAATAATTTGGGCTAGCAAACCAGACTGTGGGATATCTACCATGCGAAAAGCCAGCCCTAACCTAAGACATCGCCAGCCCGCGCACGGGACAAAGGACTAAACAGAGGTAGCCGGCTGCAAACCTTCCCCCTCCGGTGACAGGCAGCCAGAGCCGGAAGGGGGCAATCACAGCCCCAGAGAGACATTATCTATAAAACTGGCTTCTTTGCTAACTAAAACTTATTGGGGGTCTGGACGGTTAACATCTGCCTGAGAAGGTGCGCCGGTTTTACACCCAGATAACCAAGTGGCGGGGAGGCGATAAGTCGCAGCATTGGCGCTCGCCAAACACCTCATCACCTGAGCTGCTCGGACCTGGGAAGAGCACAAAACGCAGCCCCAACTGAGTCTGCGCCTCTGAGGACTACCTGAGTGCCTGAACCAGAGCGGCTTGGACCTGGGAGGTGCATGCAACCCAGGGCCAGCCTCGGATTGTTCCCGGCGGAACAACCTAGAGCCTGAGCAGTGTGGGCAGGGAGGCTACACGCGCCGTGAGCGGGGGCAGACCCAGTGTGGCTGAGGCACTGCGAGCGCACGCCAGTGTCATTTGTTTGCAGCATCCTTCCCTCCCTCCCCATAGCGCGACTGAACAAAGAGAAGAAATACAGCTCCACCCACCAGAACACCGACACAAGCTTCCCTAACCAGGAAACCTTGATAAGCCACCTCTACATACCCACACACAGCAAGGAAACGCCACAATAAAGAGAACTCCACAAACTGCCAGAATACAGAAAGGACTCCCAAACTCAGCAATTTAAACAAGATGAAGAGACAGAGGAATACCCAGCAGATAAAGGAACAGGATAAATGCCCACCAAACCAAACAAAAGAGGAAGAGATAGGGAATCTACCTGATAAAGAATTCCAAATAATGATAGTGAAATTGATCCAAAATCTTGAAATTAAAATGGAATCACAGATAAATAGCCTGGAGACAAGGATTGAGAAGATGCAAGAAAGGTTTAACAAGGACCTAGAAGAAATAAAAAAGAGTCAATATATAATGAATAATGCAATAAATGAAATTAAAAACACTCTGGAGCCAACAAATAGTAGAATAACAGAGGCAGAAGATAGGATTAGTGAATTAGAAGATAGAATGGCAGAAATAAATGAATCAGAGAGGATAAAAGAAAAACGAATTAAAAGAAATGAGGACAATCTCAGAGACCTCCAGGACAATATTAAACGCTACAACATTCGAATCATAGGGGTTCCAGAAGAAGAAGACAAAAAGAAAGACCATGAGAAAATACTTGAGGAGATAATAGTTGAAAACTTCCCTAAAGTGGGGAAGGAAATAATCACCCAAGTCCAAGAAATCCAGAGAGTCCCAAACAGGATAAACCCAAGGAGAAACACCCCAAGACACATATTAATCAAATTAACAAAGATCAAACACAAAGAACAAATATTAAAAGCAGCAAGGGAAAAACAACAAATAACACACAAGGGAATTCCCATAAGGATAACAGCTGATCTTTCAATAGAAACTCTTCAAGCCAGGAGGGAATGGCAAGACATACTTAAAATGATGAGAGAAAATAACCTACAGCCCAGATTATTGTACCCAGCAAGGATCTCATTCAAGTATGAAGGAGAAATCAAAAGCTTTTCAGACAAGCAAAAGCTGAGAGAATTCTACACCACCAAACCAGCTCTCCAACAAATACTAAAGGATATTCTCAAGACAGGAAACACAAAAATGGTGTATAAACTCGAACCCAAAACAATAAAGTAAATGGCAACGGGATCATACTTATTAGTAATTACCTTAAACGTAAATGGGTTGAATGCCCCAACCAAAAGACAAAGACTGGCTGAATGGATACAAAAACAAGACCCCTACATATGTTGTCTACAAGAGACCCACCTCAAAACAGGGGACACACACAGACTGAAAGTGTAGGGCTGGAAAAAGATTTTCCATGCAAATTGGGACCAAAAGAAAGCAGGAGTCACAATACTCGTATCAGATAAATTAGACTTTAAAACAAAGGCTGTGAAAAGAGACAAAGAAGGTCACCACATAATGATCAAAGGATCAATCCAAGAAGAAGATATAACAATTATAAATATATATCCACCCAACATGGGAGCACCGCAGTATATAAGACAAATCCTAACAAGTATGAAAGGAGAAATTAACAATAACACAATAATAGTGGGAGACTTTAATACCCCACTCACACTTATGGATAGATCAACTAAACAGAAAATTAACAAGGAAAAAAAAAAAAAAACATGTATCTATAAAGCTCACTAAAGCAAAGCACAGTAAAATGAGGTATGGCAATAAAAGGCGTTAAATTTATCAAAAAAAAAAAATAAATAAAGTGCTGAAAAATTAAAAAAAAAAAAAAACCACAGGAGAAAAGGAAAGATATAAGCATCTGAATGCAGAGTTCCAAAGAATAGCAAGAAAAAAAAAAAAAAAAGAAAATAAAAATTTCACATAACTATCTGATACAAATTGTAAGCCTATATTGTGCATATAGCATAATAAATAAATTTGCATAAAAATATCAATTAATGAAATGGCAACATTTCAACTATAAAATGATTAACAGGGAGTCTTCAATGCCTAGGTATGAAATGACAGTTCTTTCACTTCCTAAGCCCTGTAGAGTTTACCACAAAATGAGCAGAAGGACCAGCTCAAGTGTGCAGTTTTACATTAGTGTGGGAAATAGATGCCTATCACACTAGTCCTTAGTTTTGATTCAAGACTCTATTTTATAATGAAAGTATGTTTTGTTGACTTCAAGAAAGGACATTTATATTGATTCCTTTTCCTCTGTCAGAAATCTTATACCTTGTAGAGAAATTTTGAAGGTACTAGGTGAAGACACTATGAATTGAACTGGACACTAATTTTAGATGCAAGAAGGACAGTTGTGCCAGCAGTTACGTCATGTGGGCCAAACATCACCAGTCCTGATGAGCATCAACAACCCAACCTTAGGATCTCAAGATGCATAAACAATTATTACAAGTGAAAATACAGAAAGTGTGTGCCAAAGAGAATGTTTATTTCCCTAGTGTTGTAGATTGTGCCACTTCTCACTGAATATTAGTCGAGAGAGCCTCATCTCTGTCTGCCACTCTCACCTCTCATGCCAGTAGTTATATCACTGTCTCACTAGAACCTATAATCCTGAAAACACACAATGAAAACTGATTTGAAGCCTCAAACGTTACAGATGGATGGCTGGGCAATCTACTTTCTTCAAAGATTTGAATTCCATTTATTTAACTGCACCTGGAGAGAGAACAAATCTGCTTCTAATTATCCAACAATTAAAAATGCATGACACATATCAGAGTACATACACTGATATAAAACACTGATTTTATAAGCATCAGAATTATATTTTTAAATTTAGGCACAGTATCCCTACTATGAATAAAATAACTTAATATGAACATAAAAAACACAAGAAGATATTCAACAGGGCAGTATCAGTAATAACAGAAAACTACATAAAATCTAAATGTATGAGACAGGTAAATTCATCTATTATTCTGGCATAACAGCTCAGTGAAAGGGATCAGCAATACAGTATTATGAAGACTAAAATATTACACATTGCTTTTACAGTTCTAAATAAACAAAAAGTATTAATTTCATCTTTCTTTCAATATTTCTTTGATATTTCTTTCAAAATATCATCTTACATATGCATATAGTCACATTTTTGTATTACATATAAGTGAACATGAGTATAGTAATTTCAAAGGACTCTGTATACATTTTATTATATCACTTCTTTCTCTAATGGAATGTATTATTAATAATATAAAAATGTTTTTTCAAAGTGTTTGATAAAGGAACCAAGTAGACTCATTGATATTCTAATGTACCATTAATTATGATCCTTATGATTGATGGTTAAGTTACATATTTTTAAAGTACTCAGGTTAGTTAAAATGCAGCATATGAAATAGCTCCTTCATAATAAGAAGCCCAACATTGACCACAAAGTTTAAGTTAGTTCTGTGGACTTCAGATATATTCATTTATTAACTTTCCCCTCAAATTTCTCTAAAGTAAAAAGTTACTACTCCCTTTAAATGTTATAGAACATACATATTTTAATGTGCATGGTACATATTTAAATATGCATTTATGTGAGTGTGTATGATTTTGCTTTTTAATCATGGTTTCACAAACACTTTGCTAGATATGTAAATATATTTAATATCAAACTTATAAAGAATATTATAAAGTTTCATTTAAAACATTTCTAGGTAGAGTTTCTCTTAATGTGTCATAGGTAGTTTTAGAAAGCAAATATTTCTGTAATGTGGAATAAACAGACTAAAGTTTGCTCAATAAAATCCAGTTGTCCACTAACTGCACTCCAGTCACTTAGCTAAACCTGGGACCCAAAGATTAATAAGATATGTTGGTCCCTATCTTAAGAAGTGTTTGCTGTGGTGAAGGAAGACAAGTAAAAAGAGAAATCCTTGTCTGTGGAGTACAGAGCTCTGGAAGAGGCTTGAACAGAGTGTGCTGTGGAAGACTTTAGGACATGAGCTGGGCCTTGAGGGAAATGCAGATTTCAAATGAGAACATAAGAAGAAAACATTCAGGGATTAAAAAGCACTCAAAATAATTTGTTTCATCCTTGATGATTTTTTGGCAAAATATGCATTCCTTTAATCAGTAAGAATGCATTCCACATAAAAACTTTAACGTTGTCAAAATACAATATCAAAGCTGGCTTCAAAGGATACATTTCAGCAAGAAAATTCAATTAAATGGGAAGTCATTGCAACTGAAGGGTCGAGAAAAGAAAGTTTTACAGAGATCTGAATATTTTAAACAATTCCAAATAATGAAGAATATTGAGAATTTCTTACTTGTTTAAATCAATGAACTTTGGGGAGTACATGGCTGTCAACTGTTCCCTTTCCTCTCCCTAGTTTCAGTCCTTTTAGGGTTAGGGATTGTACCCCAAATAATACTCAGCTGATTGTTCCCAGGTTAGCAGTGAAGTTAGCTCATACTGCTATAACAGAATACCACAGATGAAGTGACTTAAACACACAAATTTTTCTCATAATTCTGGAAGTCCACGATAAGGTGTCAGCAGGTTTGATTTTTCCTCAGGCCCCTCTCCTTGGCTTGCAGACTGCTGCCTTCTCTCCGTGCACATGTACCCCCGATATCTTCATTTTGTGTCCAAATTTCCTCTTCTCATAAGGACACTTAGATTGGATTAGGGCCCACCCTAATGAACCTATTTTAATTTCCTTTGCAATGACTTCTCTCCAGATACATTCTTTGGTACTTGGAATCGGGGGCTTCAACATAAGAATTTTAAAGAGATATACTTTAGTCCATAACAACAGTGGAATATGAAACTTCCCGCAGAAGCAAGGAGTTGTTCAAAATTTAGGGCCCAGATATAGTGTTGAAAAGAGAATTCATGGTATCATGTCTGAGAAAAAGAGAAGAAAATAAATCCTTACTATGTAAGCTCTTCTCTTTTCACTCCCTTATGATATTCTTCACTATAAATTATTTCTCAATATATTATCTACCTCTTGATTTAATTGTTAATAATTCTTGCTTTCCACTTATTCTTTTTAATTCTAAATCTGTTTTCTTATAACTTGGTTTTGCCTGCTCAAATTTTGATTTCAGCACTGAAATACAAAAATACATATTTAATTCCTGTATATACAAAACAGGTATCATAGCTTAATGTCAGTTTTCTGTTGTTATTTTTAAAAATAAAGAGAAAAGATGGTAGATAACCATTGTTATTTGATTTGCTAAATCTTTGAAAATCAGATTCATATAAATTGAATCAAGGAAATCTTACCTTGAGAATTCATTCATGTATTTTTATGTAAAGATGCACGAATTTGCATTCATTATAGAATATTATCCATATACAGTTTGATGTATAATCTGTTCAATATATTGTAATTGTTATAGCCCAGTTTATAATACTTATTTTTCTCTTAATCTCTTCTATGTCAAATTTTAGTCTTTGCTTGAGAGTTTATATTGTAGTATTAGATTAGTCAGTGCTAATTTAAGTATTGGCAAGGTTTAAATTTCTATTTTCCTAGTTCAAACTCTTAAAAGAGTTTATTTTCTCCCTTGCTAATCAGAAAAATGTTACCGGTCACTTACTTCTATACAATAGTCCAACTTTTGTTGCTCTGACTTTTCCTCGGCTTCATATATTTAGTTTTTATGGTGGCAAAAGTCCTAAATTTTTTCAAGAAAAAGTAACCCCCAAACTGATTCTGAACTCAGAAAACCTTTCTTGCTTCAAAAAAATTGATAAAAATGATTCCTGCTTACACTTTTAAATAGCTTTCCGATTGAAGCCTCCCAGCATTTCACAGTTTAATAAGTACATTCTGTCTGATTCCAAGGGAGCAGTGGACCACACAGGACACATTGCTGATTTCTGGCGCTATTGCTAGGAACCAGAAAGAATATGTTTACAGTTTTTATAATATGTATTCCCAGTCCACTTCAGTCCTTTTAAAAATCAGTTTTTCTATAAACTAGTCAGATTAAAATGGCCTATCTCCTTGGAGAATACACTGTAATCCCTTAAAATTCCTAGACAAAAGTACAAGATATTTAGAATATTTCTTTCACAGATGAAAATAATCAATCTATTGTGGAAAAATAAAGCAGTATATGACTCATAATTTCTAGCCATTTAATTAATGGATAAAAATTATACAAATAATATAGCCATATTTATTTTCCATTTTTGTATAGGTATGCAGATGCTAAATATAACAACTTATTTACAAACCCTGCTAACAGTTGGGGCACATTGAGTATACAATATTTGTTAAGGTTTTTGGCCCATATTTAAATACAACTTTTTTTATTGTTGAGATTTAAGGGGTTTTTAAATATATATTTTGGATGACAGCTTTAATCAGTGTATATTTTCTCCCAATTTGTGGGATTTCTGTTCATTCTCTTGACATTGTCTTTTGCAGAGCAAATGTTTTTAATTTTAATGAAATCCAGCTTATCAATGATTGTTCTCAGAAATAACACCTTTGGTATTTCATCTAAAAAGTTATCACCATATACAAGGATATGTAGATTTTCTCCTAGGTTGTCTTCCAGGAGTTTTATAGCTTTGCATTTTACCTCTAGGCCTATGATACATTTTGAGTTCAGAGTGAATTTTATGTCTAGATTCTTTCTTTCTTTCTTTCTTTTTTTTTTTTTTCTGCATGTAGGTGTCCAGTTCCAGCATTGTTTGTTGAAAGACAAATTTGTTATATCATACTGCTGCTGCTGCTGCTAAGTTGCTTCAGTCGTGTCCGACTCTGTGCGACCCCATAGACGGCAGCCCACCAGGCTCCCCCGTCCCTTGGATTCTCCAGGCAAGAACACGGGAGTGGGTTGCCATTTCCTTCTCCAATGCATGAAAGTGAAAACTGAAAGTGAAGTCCCTCAGTCGTGTCTGACTCTTAGCGACCCCATGGACTGCAGCCTACCAGGCTCCTCCATCCATGGGATTTTCCAGGCAAGAGTACTGGAGTGGGGTGCCATACTACCTTGCTGCTTTGTCAAATATCCATTGACTATATTTATGAGGATCTGTTTCTGGGCTCTCTAATCTGTTCCATTGAGCTGTTTGTTCTTTGGTCAGTATAACAGTGTATTTATTACTGCTGTTTTGTAGTTATTCTTGAAATTGAGTAGCGTTAGTCCTCCAACTATGTTTTTCAATGTGTTGGCTATTCTGGGTTATCTGCATATAGTCTTTAGAATCATTTGAAGATATCCATAAAATAACTTGCTGGAATTTTAACTGGGATTGCCTTTGAATGGAGCTGATCTTGGCTACTACAGGAGCTTTTTGTGTGTGTGTGTGTGTGGGTTCTTCATCACAGGAGAAGCAAGAGACATGGGTTTGATTCCTGGGTTGGGAAGATACCTTGGAGTAGGAAATGGCAACTCATAATATTCTTGCCTGGAGAATTCCATGGACAGAGGAGCATGGTGGGCTACAGTCCATGGGATCACAAAGAGTTGGGCATGACTGAGTGACTAAGCATGAGCAGGACATCTATGACACATACTCACCAATGCATAGGCTATCGTATAAGCCTTGATCTGGATGATCATATGGATATAACTCAGTTTTTTAAAATTCATCAAACTGGATGTTCAGGATTTGTGCATGCTTTTTAAATATATGTTTCGATAAAAGGGTTGCTTAATCCATTCTTATACTATTGAATTCAATTGATTTAAGCTAATTTTCTCTATTCAGATTGTTGGGAATTTGTGAGGAATAATATATCAGATATAAAAATAAAAAAGTCAACTTTCACTTTTCTTATCTATGTGTAGTGCTCTATTTAGGTTTATAATTATATACGTGTGTATTCCAGCTTCCTAGGTGGCACCAGTGGTAAAGAACCCACCTGCCAATGCAGGAGACAAACGAGACGCATGTTCCATCCCTGGGTAGGCAAGATCCCCTGGAGGAGGGCCCAGCAACCCACTCCAGTATTTTTGTCTGGAGAATACCATGGACAGAGGAGCCTGACAGGCTACAGTCCATTGGGTCGCAAAGAGTCAGAAAGACTGAAGTGACTTAGCACTTAGCACACATGTGTATATTTATATGTAACAAGTGTAAAGGAAGAGCTATATATTAAATCTGAATTTATTGTGAATCCAGTTTTGTCAGATATAATCATGTGGCCTGGGCTAAACTGTTAGAATAGCATTTCTTCATTTTTAAAAAAGTAATCTTTACCTTCTGTCAATGCATTTGAGATAGTATTGAAATAGTGTAACTAAAGGACTAGATACATGATAGTCACTCAATAAATGCCATTTCCCTTCCCCTTTGTTATTTAAAACATCAGTTGATTGATTTACTTACAAAGACTATTGTTTTAGACAATTTTAAAGTTCATAGCAAAATTGAGAGGAAGGTATAGAGATTTTTTGTAGCTATTGTTTAAAGTATCTGAAGTTGTTCATATTTCTATTGAAACAGCATTCCTACATTTTCATCTCTGTAATTTGTATGAAAACATAACCAAATATTTTCAACCATTAAAATCACCCATTATATAGTAGAAAAAAGAAAGTTCACTCTAATTGTGTTGGCTACCAAGACACTGTTAATCAGCAAGTTTGTCTAGATACCTCTGCCAGAAGTAGCAGTTGTGATGTAACAACTGGGTCACCTTCTTAACAGCTTTATTATACAGTAGTTCCTGTATTTTCTTGTTGACATATGTGGAGTACTTTGTTAAAGCAATAATTGTACTGGGACTTCAGCTGGCAGGCTTCCTTAGTTAAAAAAAAAAAAAAAAGAATGAGGTTGCTGCAGTACTCTGTTAAAAGGCAAATGAAACAACCTATGTAGTTTCATTAAGGAATTATACTGCGTGTAACACTGGAACTAATTAAAATTGCTTTGAATAGTGAATTGTTGTTCAATATCTTTCCAAGTGTAAGTTAGCAGAGTTATCATGAAAATGTTCTTGTTGTTGTTGTTTGGAATTACCAATACAAAATAGTTGCTGTCAACACACCAAATTAAGGAGCCATCCAATGAACCATGTATATTTATTTAATTCATCAAAATTCATCTTAGAAATAGAACAAGGGGAATGTTTCTATTCCCGTAGAAAAGACCTGACTAAGGAATTGATGTTACATCTGCATTTCTTTCTTTATTACTATAATATCTTTCATATTGGCCATTATTAAATATCAGGTGCAGAGAAGTACAATGATTCTTCCTACACAAATTTAACTGGACATATTTTATGATGAAATAACTCCTTATTCTTTACAAAAATTTTTTTTTCTAATTTGATCTCCAAGTATTCATCATTCTTTCTCATTTGGGGAATATGTGATTCTTTTAAATTCAATATTTAATTGAAATGCCTACTCTCTTAGGACAGGAAAGCTTTGGTTAGATGTGCTAAAGTATAAATATTTGAAATTATTTTATGAGAGGGTATTGATACCCAGAAAGGTTTTGTCTCCTCTAGAACTGGGCAGAGAGTGAATAAATGATAGATTTGGCACAGCAAATTGACTAATTTCATAGACCAGCATATTGTATCAATTTTCTAAAAAGAATGCTATCACAAAATATTTAATTTTAAAATCAATTAAATTTGCTTAAAATTTATTGACATTATACTGGAAATATGTTGATATGTTTGGAGTCACTATGTTAAAGTAATATGTCATTGTATAATCTTCAGAGTGAAAATCTTTCAAAAGAATATAATAGTAGCATGATAGTCTACACAATGGGGTATTCTATACAATGGGAGCATTATACTCTATGCAACTTATTATAAATGTAATAAGATAAATAAGATAAAAAATAAACACACAGCTTTATAACTTTATTGAATAAGAAGGATTGTACAATACTGAAGTATTCAGTGAATACAGTTTGGGTATGTGGAGTTTACCTTTTATATTGTTGCATGTTTATTGTGCTTTCAATATCCTTTCAATTTTAAATGAAAACACCAGTAACTTTCACATTTCTACAATGTTACATTATGATATATTATTACTTATATTATGGTATTAATAAAATGCCTCAAGAATTTTAAGGCTCTTATGGCAGAAAGTGAAGAGAAACTAAAAAGCCTCTTGATGAAAGTGAAAGAGGAGAGTGAAAAAGTTGGCTTAAAGTTCAACATTCAGAAAATGAAGATCATGGCATCCCGTCCCATCACTTCATGGGAAATAGATGGGGAACAGTGGAAACAGTGTCAGACTTTATTTTGGGGGGCTCCAAAATCACTGCAGATGGTGACTGCAGCCATGAAATTAAAAGACACTTACTCCTTGAAAGGAAAGTTATTGACCAACCTAGATAGCATATTGAAAAGCAGAGACATTACTTTGCCAACAAAGGTCTGTCTAGTCAAGGCCATGGTTTTTCCAGTGGTCATGTATGGACGTGAGAGTTGGACTGTGAAGAAGGCTGAGCACCGAAGAATTGATGCTTTTGAACTGTGGTGTTGGAGAAGACTCTTGAGAGTCCCTTGGACTGCAAGGAGATCCAACCAGTCCATTCTGAAGGAGATCAGCCCTGGGATTTCTTTGGAAGTAACGATGCTAAAGCTGAAACTCCAGTACTTTGGCCACCTCATGCAAAGAGTTGACTCATTGGAAAAGACTCTGATGCTGGGAGGGATTGGGGGCAGGAGGAGAAGGGGACAACAGAGGATGAGATGGCTGGATGGCATCACTGACTCGATGGACGTGAGTCTGAGTGAACTCCGGGAGTTGGTGATGGACAGGGAGGCCTGGCGTGCTGTGATTCATGGGGTCGCAAAGAGTCGGACACGACTGAGCGACTGAACTGAATTGAACTGAACTGATGTCTAGGAAATCTAGTTCTCATTAAAGTGATTCAATCTTCATTCAGATTTTTTTCCATTTTCATATTTTTAACAGGAAAACATAATAGGGTTTCTGGTAAACTTAGTTTGCTAAAAAGAGATTATTAAACTTCAAGGTGATTATGATATATGATTTGAAAAAATACATTTTTAAATACAAATTGGCCCAATATAATATAATGTAACAATATTATGCAGACTATCTTGAAATCTAGCTTAAAGAGAATCAGCCAATTTTACTCTAAAAATATGCTTTATTTTTGTTACATTAGCCTCTATATATCCAAAAATGATATATTATTATGCTATAAAATTATACAGCTTTATTGGAGATTGTTATGGATATATTCCTAGAAACATCTGATGAAACTGAAGAAAAATAACAGGAAAATTTCTCCAGAAACTCCATCACCATGGACATTCAAGGAAGATAGAAAACTTTAGATTCTGGGGGAAAAATAGTTTCTGAAAATCAGAAAATACCAAATTATTACATTAATATACTTATTAAAATTAGTTTATGTGTTATTCATAACTGATAAATAAAAAAATACACTTAGCCATAGCTCTTGAGTTTATAGTTTACATCAATTGATAGCAAAAATATTTATCCCTAATATACTATTGATTATGGTTCATGAAAAGGAATAAAATAGAATTTAATCTATAATTTTATTAATAGGAGTTGATATTTTATCTCAGTATTGGTTTTACTAACTTGGAATTTATAATAGACTCACACATTTAAAAAGTTATATTTTTGACTTGCTAATAAAGAACAGTGGGGGATTTTCTTCTTCTACCCTGAATTAACAGGATCAGTGTTTTCTTCATGTCTAAAATGAGCTGAGAAGGAAACAGACAGAATAGAGTCAGCTCTCTATATCAACAGTTTAAACAACCATAAATCCAAAATATTCCAAAGAATATTCCAGAAAGCTTCAAAAATTTTGTCCAACTAGATCTTAATATTAAAATTTTTCAGTAAAAAAAAAAAAAAAAAAAAACAGAAAAAAACTCACCTAAATTTTTTGAATAAATTGAAAACCTGATTTTAAAACTTATCAAGAGACACAAAACCTAGAATAAGCAAAATATATATACCATATATGAAAATTAACTAATGGATGATAGAACTAAATGTAACATCTACAGCTTCCAAAATTCTAGAAGATGACAGGGGGAAACATATTTGTGCCTTTGGTTTAACCCAAAGATATCTTTGATATAACATCAACATAATGATCAATGAAAGAAACTGTGATACATTGGATATCATCAAAACTTAAAATTTCATCTCTTCATCAAAAGACACCTATGGGAGACTGTGAAAAAATAATTGTAATGCATGTAGTTAATATGAGGGTTGTATCTATAATATATGAAGAACTATTAAACCAAGTAAAAGGGGAGGAGAGAAAGCAGCCATTAAATATGGGCAAAATATTTTTTTAAAAGAACCATAGAAAATATATGGATGACAAATAAACTCATGAGTATATGCTCAACATTATTAAACAGTATAAAAGTTAAAAAAAATGAGAAAAGTTTCTCCAGAAACTCCATCATCATGGACATCTAAGTCATTCAAGGAAGACAGCAAACTTACTTATACAGACGTTAAAATGGCTAAAGTTAAAATGCTAGACCATACCAAGTATTGGCAAAGATATGGAAGAACCAGAATTCTTATAAACTTTTGGTGGTAGACATGATAACTCATATAAAACTAATAAATTTTTAAAAATTGACAGTTTCATAAAAGGATAAATATATCAATTATATGATTTAACTATTCTGCTCATAGTGAAAAGCAACTTTGCATCTTTACAATATTTATGTTTGAATACTCATAGCAGCTTTATTTTTAATGACCAAAAATGCAAGCTATACAAATATTGATCAATAGATAAATGGTTATAGAAATTGTGGTACAGTCATACAACAGAATATTACCTAGGAATCAAGTAAATGAACTAATGATACACAAAACAGTATGACCAGTATCAAAAAATATTAAGCTAAATGAAAGAAGTTAAACAAAAGCATACATATTTCATGCTCATCCATAAAAAAACTCTAGAAAATGCAAACTAAATGACAAAGAGCAAAGCAATCATTGTTTGAAGGAAGAAGTCCTTGAGGAGGGCAGAAGGGAATGGGCATAAAAGGGCATGAGGAAACTTTTAGGGGGTAAAAACTTTGTTCAGCACTGTAATTTTGGTGATAATTTTACTGGTCTATGGATTTGTCAAAGCTTATCAAACTGTACACTTGAAATATGTGCACTTTATTGTGTGTTAACTATACCTCAGTGAACCTGTGGAGTAATTGATAAGGAGGAGACAGCGGTATGTGGGTGAGACATTCACCTTCATAGGAGGGCTAACTGCTGCTTTCAATTACTTTAGAAGTACTTACTCATATTGAGGGGCTTTAAAGTCTTAAGAGATATTAATCTTTCTTTAGATCGTTAGGTAGTTTTTGCTGGAAACTACATGGGAAGATAGACTTTTCATCTGATGACATTCCATCAATTTACTTATGTGTCATGAAAAGTGTGAAAGTGAAATTTGCTCAGTTGTGTTCAACTCTTTGTGACCCCATGGAATATACAGTCCATGGAATTTTCTAGGCCAGAATACTGGAATAGGTAGCCTTTCCCTTCTCCAGGAGATCTTTCCAACTCAGGGAGTGAACCCAGGTCTCCCACATTGCGAGCGTATTCTTTATCAGCTGAGTCACCAGGGAAGCCAAGAATACTGGAGTGGGTAGCCTATCCCTTCTCCAGCAGATCTTCCCAACCCAGGAATTAAACTGGCGTCTTCTGCATTGCGGGCAGATTCTTTACCAACTGAGCTATCAGGGAAGCCCACTTACATAGTATAATAAATATAATTAAAACTAATAAATTTTAGATACATTGGTTGCAGTAGGTTATTGTTAAAATTTAATTATAGCTACAGTATGGTATTAGTGAAAAGATAAACAAGTTGATCAATGGAATAGAGAGCCCAGAATAGACTCATAAATGTAGTCAGTTGTATTTTGACAAATGAGTGAAAAGGCAATACAAGGCAGCAAGGTTTATCTTTCAACAAATGGTGCTTCAGTAACTGTATACATGTGAACAGAATAGAATTTAGACACAGTCCTTACACCCTTCAAAAAATGAATTCTATTGTGTTGGTTTTGCCATACATCAACATGAATAAATTTAAATTAAAAAAATGAATTCTAAATGAATCAGAGACCTAAAAGCAGAACTATAAATTCCTAGTTTTGATGAATGGTTGGACTGGCATACATGCATAAGGTGTATTATTATGCATTGATGGTAACAATAACCCTGTATACAAGACAGCAAAAGAGACACTGATGTATAGAAGAGTCTTTTGGACTTTGTGGGAGAGGGAGAGGGTGGGATGATTTGGGAGAATGGCATTGTAACATGTACAATATCATATATGAAACAAACAAAAAAAAAGAAATAAGCCATGACAATACATGTAGGACACTTAAGTGAATATTACTAAGTAAGAAAAGTTAATATGAACTGTGTGATTCCAATTATATGACATTCTAAAAAAGGCAAAGCTATGGCTACAGTAAAAAAAAAAAAAAAAAATTAGTGGTTGATAGTAATGGGAGTAAGAGGAAGAGGCAAGAATATTAGAGCTGGTTGCCATTTCCTACTCCAGAGGATCTTTCTCACCTGGAGGTCGGACCTGCGTTTCTTGTACCTCCTTCATTGGCAGGTGGATTCTTTATCACTGTGCCACCTGGGAAGTCCCATGATAAGCATACCTTCTGAGTATATGTTATATACATACATATTTATATATATGAACACAAATAATGATTAGCTATTGATATATGTTTTATAATAGCAATCAAAGGACTTGAAAGGTGGTGTTAGTGGTAAAGAACCTGTCTGCCAATGTAAGAGATATTAAGAGACCCGGGTTCAATCCCTGAGTTGGGAAGATCCCCTGGAGGACAAAATGGCAACACACTCCAGTATTCTTGCCTGGAGAATCCCATAGACAGAGAGTCCTGGCGGGAGATAGCCCATAGGATCTCAAAGATCGACTGATGTGATCAACTGATCGACTAATCTCAAACACGAGTGATGTGACTTAGCATCCACAAAATAGATGCTATCTGGTTTCTGAATATAACTAGGCACATTTGTGTATTTTCTAGCTATCTATCTTCCCTACTTTTTATATTTTGTTATGGAATATATAGATATATTAACTACTCCATGGTTAAGAACAGAAAAAAAGAAAGATGTAAAACAGTGTGAAACCATGCTACCATTTGTGTTATAGATATTAAAAAGTATATACACACATATGTAGAAATATATTAAATAAGATAGTCATAGTGGTTGCTTGTGAAGAAAAGCTATAGCATTGGGAGAATTGGAGATGCGTGACTTAGTTTTAAATCCCACATCCTTTTTTTACTCACTGAGATTTATTTTGCCATGTATATGTATTTCCTAATAAGTATCTGATAAATTACAAATCATTTGAGGGACATAAAGACATTAAAAAATAAGTTAATAAAACTCAAAAGCAAAGAAAAAAAAAACTGCTAAAAATTACTACTCTAAAAATATTTCTCCTTAGCAGTTTGGTCAGCAAGTTCACTCATCATCAAGGATAAATCAGTTTTCAGCAGCTGTAGACAACTATTTAAGTCAAAAGTCTGAATCACTCCAGTGGGAAATATAGTAAAAGATAACATGCTGGTGTCACTTTGGGATTTATGTCTGTCTAAATGAAGAAAACACGTACAGCCCTGCATTTCAGACCTCCAGGGCTAGAATAACCTCCTCATGCTGAAATTTAAATGCTCTAAAATAACTAGTTGAAAATTGATAGTTCATTCCCTTGAAAGCACTGAATTCATTCAAAAGTTATAATGTATTTTTTTTAACCACCAAGGGGAACTTCTTAACTGAATATAATGTTATTTAATTCCACATATTTTTTAAATAAAATTTGAAAATATATCCAAAATAATATAACCAAGTAGTACTGATAAGGATATTTTCTTAAGTTTTATCTCCATCACTAAATCCTTCTGGCCTTAAGTTGCATCTCAGTCACTATATAACTTTCTTCATATCTGTAATTATTTATCTTGCATGAATCATCATTGTCTGTCCATAGCCAAAAGTCACACCTATTTTTCCTATGAGCCCTAAAAATTAGTGATAGCCTGAAAAATAAAAAATAAAGATCAATTTATCTATAGCTCAAGTCTACCTGGATGTCTTGTTCCACTCTGTGAAAACTGCAATGCCTTCTCACCTAATAGCACAATATATAAATTCATTCTTGGTAAAAGAAAACAAACAAACAAAAAAACAAACATGGATTTAATTAATGGCTAATTCTCTATCCTTAGCCAATCAGTTTACCTTTTGCAATAATTTTTTCCCTAGATCCTGTAAAAATTAAGTATTCCTTTCTAGAGAATGGCCATACTTAAATATTTTATGATTATAATTAACCAAAATACTTATACAAAGCTAGAAATGAGCCCAATGTGTTTCTTAGTCATTTTTGTCCCCATAGATATTGTTTGGCTTAAAAAGTTTGTTCAGGTTTTTCTGTAAGATGTCACTGAAAAATTAAAATGAACTTTTTGGACAACCCAATATCACTAGCACTCTGGCCTTTTTGATAACGAAATGTTCAATAATCTGAATAGCCCAGGGCCTCATTGCCAATTCAGTTCTTATGACCAAGTGAAAATTTATAGAAAAAATTGTCCACTATCAGCCAAATAAAACTAATTCTAAACCTGAAGAAAAAAAGTTATTTTACCACTTTGACTATATTGTCACAGAAGCTTTTTGTTAATTGAAAAGTCAATTACAATTTTCTTATATTTTGACACAATGAGTTTCCTATTATTACTATTATTAATTTTATATGTATTTATATAAACTAATTACTGTTTTAGATATGTCAAATTTAAAGTTCATACTTTTAAAAGAAAGATTGCAATGAAAAATTTTATATATATTTAATTTTACTTCCTTTTTACTTGATATATTAGGAATAGATGCACTTAATTTGATCTATTGTTCTTAGAAACAAAGACAATCAAAGTGTTTTAATTCTATCTTACATCAGAATAACATGTATTTGTTACTGAGTTGGGCCAGAACTTTGGATTTCTTATTTCATTTATAAAACAAAATAATTCCATGGGATGAGTTAGTGCATAACTTCTAAGTATTGATTGTGCCATTATATGAGATAATGCCTATTGACAGTGTTTGGAACTTCCACTGTATAATCATAAGGGATTTGATTTAGGTCATACCTGAATGGTATAGTGGGTTCATGACATTGTATAGGATGTGGTGATCAAAATCATCTCCAAGAAAAGTGAATGCAAAAAAGGCAAAATGGTTGCCTGAGAAAGCTTTAAAAACAGCTGAAAAAACAAAGAGAAGTGAAAGGTAAAGGAGAAAAGGGAGGATGAATCAATCTGAATGTAGAGTTCCAAAGAATACCAAGGAGAGATAAGAAATCCTTCCTAAGTGATCAATGCAAAGAAATAGAGGAAAAAAATAGAATGGGAAAGACTAGAGATCGCTTCAAGAAAATTAGATACCCAAAGAACATTTCATGTGAAGATGGGCACAATAAAGAACAGATGGTATGGACCTAACAGAAGCATAAAATATTAAGAAGAGGTGGCAAGAAAACACAGAACTATACAAAAAAGATCTTTATGATCTAGATAACCATGATGGTGTGATCACTCACCTAGAGCCAGACATCCTGGAATGTGAAGTCAAGTGGGCCTTAGAAAGCATTACTATGAACAAAGCTAGTGGGGGTAATGGAATTTCAGCTGAGCTATTTCAAATCCTGAAAGATGATACTGTTAAACTAATGTACTTAATATGACAGCAAATTTGGAAAATGTAGCAGTGGCCAAAGGACTGGAAAAGGTCAAATTTAATTACAATCCCAAAGAAAGGCAATGCTAAAGAATGTTCAAAGTACCTCACAATTGTACTCATTTCACATGCTAGTAAAGTAATGTTCAGAATTCTCCAAGCTAGGCTTCAACAATACATGAACTGAGAAATTCCAGATATTTAAGCTGGATTTTGAAAAGTCATAGAAACCAGAGATCAGGTTGCCAACATCTGTTGGATCATAGGAAAAGCAAGAGATTTCCAGAAAAACATCTATTTCTGCTTTATTGACTGTGTCAAAGCCTTTGACTATGTGGATCACAACAAACTGTCGATAATTCTTAATGAGATGGGAATACAGACTACCTTACCTGCCTCCTGAGAAATCTCAGGCAGGTCAGGAGGCAACACTTAGAACCAGACATGGAACAACAGACTGGTTCCAAATTGGGAAAGGAGATCAAGACTGTGTACTGTCACCCTGCTTATTTAACTTATATGCAGAGTACATCATGCGGAATGCTGTACTAGATGAAGTGCAGTTGGAATCAAGATTGCTGCTGCTGCTGCTAAGTCGCTTCAGTCATGTCCGACTCTGTGTGACCCCATAGACGGCAGCCCACCAGGCTCTCCCGTCCCTGGGATTCTCCAGGCAAGAACACTGGAGTGGGTTGCCATTTCCTTCTCCAATGCATGAAAGTGAAAAGTGAAAGTGAAGTCGCTCAGTTGTGTCCGACTCTTAGCAACCCCATGGACTGCAGCCCACCAGGCTCCTCTGTCCATGGGATCTTCCAGGCAAGAGTACTGGAGTGGGGTGCCATCGCCTTCTCCACAAGATTGCTGGGAGAAATATTTATAACCTCAGATATGCAGATGACATCACCCTTATGGCAGAAAGTGAAGAAGAACTAAAGAGCCTCTTAATGAAGGTGAAAGAGGACAGTGAAAAAGCTGGCTTAAAAGTCAGCTTTCAGAAAACCAAGATCATGGCATCTGGTCCCATTGCTTCATATCAAACAGCTGGGGAAACAATGGAAACAGTGACAGACTTTATTTTCCTGGGCTCCAAAATCACTGCAGACAGTAACTGCAACCATGAAATTAAAAGACACTTGTTCCTAGGAAGAAAAGTTATGATAAACCTAAACAATGTATTAGGAAGCAAAGACATTGCTTTGCCAACAAATGTCCATCTAATCAAAGCTATGTTTTTCCAGTAGTCATGTATGGATGTGAGAGTTGGACCATAAAGAAAGTTGGGCACCGAAGAATCAATGCTTTTGAACTGTTGTGTTGGAGCAAACTCTTGAGAGTCCCCTGGACTGCAAGTCACATCCTAGAGGAAATCAGTCCTGAATGTTCATTGGAAGGACTGATGCTGAAGCTGAAGCTCCAATACTTTGGCCATCTGATGTGAATAACTGACTCCTTCCAAAAGACCTTGATGCTGGGAAAGATTGAAAGCAGGAGGAGAAAGGGACAACAGACGGGAGATGGTTGGATGGCATCACCGACTTGATGGACTTGAGTTTGAGCAAGCTCTGGGAGTAGACGATGAACATGGAAGCTTGTGTGCTGCCATCCATAGGGTAGCAAAGAGTCCGACACTACTGAGAGACTGAACTGAATGAATGTTTGGAACAAATGGTAGTTGTATCACAAATGCAAGCACTGAGAAAATGGAATGATTATTTGATCTGGTAACTATTACCCCTAGCTTCAAATGACACTTCTATCTCTAGCAGTGTTTTATACCTTTGAGTGTACCTTTTAATAATGCTGGGGTGATAGCAATATTTATCAATTACTACTAGCATATTTATGGGCTTCTCTGATAACTCAGTTGGTAAAGAATCTGCCTTCAATGCAAGAGACCCCAGTTTGATTCCTCGGTCAGGAAGATCCACTGGAGAAGGGATAGGCTATGTACTGCAGTATTCTCAGGCTTCCTTGTGGCTCAGCTGGTAAAGAATCCACCTGCAATGAGGAAGACCTGGGTTTGATCCCTGGGTTGGGAAGATCCCCTGGAGAAGGGAAAGACTACCCACTTACGTATTCTAGCCTAGAGAATTTCATGGACCATGTGGGGTTGCAAAGAGTCTGACATGAATGAATGACTTTCATTTTCACTTTCTTTCACTTTCACTACCATATTTAGATTTGGGTTTTGTGCATTAACAGACCATTGTATTGTTGCAGAAATACAGCAAAATTTTTAAGAATCACAATATGTATATACTTTACTCAGTTGATCAGTACTCATATATTTGTTATAAAGAGAACAGTGCTTTCTAGAGTAAGATGTTGGATGGGGAAAATAAATCATATTGTGGTGTAATTTCAAACAGAGTATTCAGTGTAGACAGTTCCTGGCAAGGATGCAGGGCTACAGAACTCTAACATATTGTTAGTGGAAATGAAAAATGCTGCAAACATTTTAGTATACAGTTTGTCTATTTCTTATACAATTAACTGCAATCCTACTATCTTATATATCCAAATGATTTAAAAATTTATGTCCAAACAGAAATCTTCATGTAAGTGTTTTCAGTAGCTTTATCACCAAAACTGGAAGCATTGAAGGTGTTCATTAAGATGACTAAATAAATAATTTTGGGTATACTCATATAAAGGAATACTATTCAGCAAAATCAAATAATAAGCTGTAAAATATGCAAAGACATAGTTGAATCTTGAATAACTGTTGGTAAATGAAAGAAGCTAGTCTGAAAAGGCTACCCATTATGATTACATTTACATGACACTGTAGAAAATGCAATTCTGTAGAGTTGCTAAATAAATCTGTGGTTGCCAGGGATTCAGGGTAGTCAACAATTGAGTGTTGGATATGTGAAGCATAGGAAAAAATTTTAAGCCAGGGGAGTTATTCCGTATTATACTGTAGCAATGTATACATTACACTATATATGATGTAAAAACCCATAGAACTCTACTGCATGCAGATTTTGCCTTAATTTATGAAAAATTTTAAAAGTCACTTAAAGGGTTGATGAACCCTAGGATGAAATTCAAATGTGACAAAAGAAATCTAATTGCGTTACAATGATGGAAGCACATGCATTGATGGGATAGGGGACAGGAGTGCTGACCTAAGCAATTACCACATTGAATTGAGTGGTCTGTGTGTCTAAAGGCAAATGGAATTGAATATAAAAAGGATTGGAATCACCACTTTAGTTCCCTGTTTGTGACCTACTCAGTCATGTCCTACTCTTTGTAACCTTTTGAACTATAGCCTGTCAAACGCCTCTGTCCATGGGATTGTCCAGGCAAGAATACTGGAGTGGGTTGCCATTTCCTCCCCCAGGGGATCTTACCAACCAAGGAATCAAACCCACGTCTCTTGCATCTCCTGCATTGGCAGGCAGATTCTTTACCACTGCACCACCTGGGTAGCCCACAGGCACTCTCTCAAATTGATAAAAGAGTTTTCAATTGGGATTGTGAGTTCATGATTCTGAAACTATTTGTATACTGAAACTGTGCAATTAAATAAGTATATGGCAGATATTGAGAGCCATGCTTTTCACTGATAGAGTGAAATGTTGTAGATAGGCAAGAAAAAAGATTAAAATGAACAATATAGTAATGGATTAAAGTTGGAGACATCAGAATGAATTATATTTAGCACAGTATGATGTCGGAGAAGGCGATGGCACTTCACTCCAGTACTCTTGCCTGGAAAATCCCATGGACGGAGGAGCCTGGTAGGCTGCAGTCCATGGGGTCGCGAAAAGTCAGACACGACTGAGCAACTTCACTTTCACTTTTAACTTTCATGCATTGGAGAAGGAAATGGCAACCCACAGCAGTGTTCTTGCCTGGAGAATCCCAGGGACAGGGGAGCCTGATGGGCTGCTGTCTATGGGGTCGCACAGAGTCGAACACGACTGAAACGACTAAGCAGCAGCAGCAGTATGATGTACACAATTACGTATAGAAATAATTACAGATACGTGCACACACGTGGCTTAGTGTATATATATTTATTTCCCTCCCATGTCATTAAGGGGCTTCCATCGCAGTGCAGTTGGTAAAGAATCAGCCTGAAATGCTGAAGGCCTAGGTTCAATTGCTGGGTCGGGAAGATCCCCTGGAGAAGGAAATGGCAACCCACTCCATTATTCTTGCCTGGAGAGTTCCTTGGACAGAGGAGCCTGGCAGTCTATAGTCCATGGGGTCACAAGAGTTAACACAACTTAGCACTATCTTTCTTTCTTTCTTGTCATTAGAGAAGACCTGCTGCTGCTGCTGCTGCTAAGTTGCTTTAGTCGTGTCCGACTCTGTGGGACCCCATAGACGGCAGCCCACCAGGCTCCCCCGTCCCTGGAATTCTCCAGGCAAGAACTGGAGTGGGTTGCCATTTCCTTCTCCAGTGCATGAAAGTGAAAAGTGAAAGTGAAGTCCCTCAGTCGTGTCCGACTCTTATCGATCCCATGGACTGCAGCCTACCAGGCTCCTCCGTCCATGGGATTTTCCAGGCAAGAGTACTGATGTAATGATATCCTGGTAGCTGTAAGTGTGTCTAGTTTCCAGATCTTGGTTTCTATTATGGTTTTCCAATAAAAGCAACTAGGTCTGCTTGGGGAAATGGCTGATTCTAGGAAAGACAAGGGATGAATCTGGGTATCTTGCGGTGCAAGAAAGTAAGGAGGTTCTGAAAAATAGCTTTAGAAAAAAGAGAAAGAAAAAAAAAAACAGAAAGGAAAGAGGGAAAAAAGCAAAAGACACCTAAATCATGGTTATTGCTGTATATTAATGGCATATAGGAGTAAACTAAAGGAGCTCTCAATTCTTAATACTGAAACAATTTGAGCAAAAAAATAATATAATACTAGATTGTAATTACATATAGAATAAATTTTCCTGATCTATTCTTTTTACAAGATAAAATAAGTAAATAGGTAGATAGGGGGAGAATAGGTAATTCTCTCATACAGAAAAATTTCAAAAAGTTTATGTAGCTTACCTTGGCCTCGAATATAGTGGAGCATGACTACTTGAGTTGGGCCACACATAAATGACTTCCTTCCAAAGACTGCGTGTGTGTATGTGTGTGTGTGTGTAGGGTGGGACAAAAAAGAGTGACTTACAGTGGATAAATCTGACAAATACTGCCTCAGCCAGGTGATCAAGGTCAATATCAATAACAGTCAGAAATCATGTTAACGGTATATACACTTGATATAATATAATGAGAATGGTATCTTACCTCTGTAGTCTTTCCTGCAATTTTAGATTGCTTTCTCTTCCTTTTCCCTATTTTTCCTTTCCAAATCATGTTTTTTTCTTGTTTTTATTTATTTATTTATTTTTTTACTTTACAAAATTGTATTGGTTTTGCCATACATCAACATGCATCTGCCACGGGTGTACACGTGTTCCCCATCCTGAACCCCCCTCCCACCTCCCTCCCCATACCATCCCTCTGGGTCATCCCAGTGCACCAGCCCCAAGCTTCCTGTATCCTGCATCCAACCTGGACTGGCGATTCGTTTCTTATATGACATTATACATGTTTTAATGCCATTCTCCCAAATCATCCCCCACTTCCCTCTCCCACAGAGTCCAAAAGACTGTTCTATACATCTGTGTCTCTTTTGCTGTCTCGCATACAGGGTATTATATATGGAATTTAGAAAGATGGTAATGACAACCCTATATGCCAGATCATTTTAAATCTGTACAATATTATCTATATGCTTATGCCATAGAGGTAACTGTTGTAATTTACATCAATATATTCTTTTTTTTTTATGGTATATTTCTCCATCTATTCTTTTTTTGCATGCCTGAAAAATATGTATTTTTGTATTGTATATACCAAATTTTAAAGTTACATGCTCAATACTGTCTTATATACCTTATTATATTTTTAATATTTCTCCATTAATTATGATTTTATGATCTACTCATGTTTTTATGGCAGCTATAATATGTCATTTAAAACTCCAGAGAGTACATCCCTATGTTTTTCCTATTCATTCTTGCATTGATGTACATGAAAGTATCTTGCAATATATAACAAATAATGGTTCAATGAATACCTTGAACATGGATTCTTATAGAAATGCATGTGTTAAATCTCTTTTGCATGTCTAATAGGAGCATATGCTTTACATTTTAAAGTCGAACATATTGGTGAGTGAAGGTAAATTGTGATTTCATTGTCACCCTATTGAAAAGACATACAACACTGGTTTCATGTTAAAACCAGTGCAGTGTTACATCTCTGCAATTGGAGTTTGAATTCTCTGTGGCTGTTATATTGAAACTCTTAATTTTATCTTTGAATTTATGATTTTCAAATGAAATCTATGGATTAAATTTTCAGGGGTTTGGGGGAAGGGAGCAGAGAGTGGCTTGAAGCCTAGCTTCATTTGCCACACTGTATCCCACCACCCTCCTATCTCCTCTCTGTGGGATGAGTTCTTGGTTTCCTGCTCCCTGTCCTTCTGCACCACAGCCCTCATCCACTCACATTCCTTAATTGTAGCTTGACTAACACTAAAGGCCATGCCCCAAGATGCCTGCCACCATCCTTCAGGGGCATCAACTGAATTACACCAGTAAGGGGAGGTATGGATACTGTGGTCACCAGATATCCCCAGCCAGGGCCTGGACTCTGGCACAGAGAAAGATGAAAGTCCCAGTATGGGTACTCTTTGCTGCCCTAGGCTGCCAGTGTCACAGTTTTGGTGGAAGATTCTTCTAGAGGTACCCTCTCACTTATCCTTTGATCCAAGTAAGGAGAGCATCTTAGCAAAGAGGTTGCAATCTCTTCATGGTTTAAGGGTGGCTGACCCACAGAAAGGGGAGATGAATTTCTCTGCCCTAAACCATGTATGATATGTCATTCTGGCTACTGACAGGAGAGAATCCTGGGATTCTCCTGTAAACCCCCTCTGGTACTTCCTTGGCTCGCTGTTGTATCTTATTCTTTTATCTGCATGTCTGAGATATTTACAAGCGTTTTTTGTTTAATTTATTAATGTGGGAATTATACCAGTATGTTTTCTAATATGAAACATTCCTTATATGCCTTAGATAAAACTCATTTTATCAACTGTATATAAAGAATATCAGGTTATAAAAAATGTTCTGCATAAGGCCTACATAAAATATGACTCAGGCAAAAAAGTCATAAATAGAGCGCTTTGGGTTATGAAATATAGCTAAATATTATAATGAAATTCAGCAAAATATAGTCCTTTAAAAAGGTAAAATAAAGAAGTGAAATGTATTTCAATAGCAAAATAGCTTAATGTTAGAAAATTTACTACCAAATATATTACATAAATAGGGCAATAGAAAAAAGTAAAATGTCAAACAGTTACACATAAATAAAGTTAGTAGATGATAAAAATTAATTTAATTAGTCAATTTATAGCTGTGCTTGAAGCTAATTAAAATAGATAATACTGTACTAGGATGTTTTAAACTCATATCTTTAATATGTACTAATATAGTAGTAATCAACAGACACTCTCAAACTTAATTGCTGATTATTAAAGTAATTGTCATTAAAATTCAGAGGATGATAACGTATAAGGACATAATATATAGGGTGGTATGTTCAAGCCATTGTGATAACAACAAATATATGTTACAATTATCTACTAGAACAATGTGATAATATTTTAATTATGTGTAGGTTGTTTTATTTTATAACAATAAAAATCCAGTTGAGCCAACTAGAACAAAATAATTATTATTATTGAATGTTCAGTAAGAGAGCATATTCACAAGCCATTAACTTTATTTGGAAATAAAGTTGTAAGAACTTATTCTATAAAGTGTGAGACAACACATAATCTATGAATAGGTGGAACATTATACCTGGTTTCTGACTAGATGAAACAATTTTTTAAATAATTTTAAACTAGTGAGATGAATACTTTGCTACATAAAGACATACATCAAATTAATAGCACTGGTCTGAAAGAATAACATGGAAAAAATTTATTTAGTTGTATTTTAGATTAACTTCATGTATGTGTAGATAGCTGGATGTGTTTATATAGTTATTTTATTATAACATATAATGGCACCCCACTTGAGTACTCTTGCCTGGAAAATCCCATGGATGGAGGAGCTTGGAGGGCTGCAGTCCATGGGGTCGCTGAGGGTTGGACACGACTGAGCAACTTCACTTTCACTTTTCACTTTCATGCATTGGAGAAGGAAATGGCAACCCACTCCAGTGTTCTTGCCTGGAGAATCCCAGGGACGGGGGAGCCTGTTGGGCTGCCATCTATGGGGTCGCACAGAGTCGGACACGACTGAAGTGACTTAGCATAGCATTATTTGCTAACCTTTTTGAAAATAAAAATAGACCCTCTGGCTCATACATTATATCAAAATAGTTCTAAACTACTATAATTTTTTATATAGACACATATAATAAAGTCAAGGGCTTCCCTTGTAGCCCAGCTGGTAAAGAATCCACCTATCATGCAGGAGACTTGGGTTTGCTCCCTGGGTTGGGAAGATTCCCTGGAGAAGGGAATGCCAATCCACTCCAGAATTCTGGCCTGGAGAATTCCATGAACTGTATAGTCCATGGGGTCACAGAGAGTCAGACACAACTAAGCCACTTTCACTTCACTTCATACTAAAAGGCACTTTTAAATGGTTCTTTTATATACTAATTTGTGAGTAGAAACATGAATACAATTTATTTCCCCATCTATCAATTTATATCCCCATCTATCCCCATCTATCATTTATTACCCCCTATCTATCAAGGTATTGATCAAAAAACAAACCAAGCAACAATCCTAAATAAATTTTAAAATATTCTTATCTTTTGATCCAGAAATACTTCTAAAATTTTATTCCAGGTAAGCCCTTAAGGATATTATACATAACTAAGCTACTGGGATTTTATTATAGTATTGTTTTTATTAGCAGAAAGTTGGTGTCACAAAACATGGTTTATCTCTTTGATTGCTGCTGCTGCTGCTGCTGCTGCTAAGTCGCTTCAGTTATGTCCGACTCTATGCGACTCCATAGACCGCAGCCCACCAGGATCTGCCGTCCCTGGGATTCTCCAGGCAAGAACACTGGAGTGGGTTGCCATTTCCTTCTCCAGTGCATGAAAGTGAAAAGTGAAAGTGAAGTTGCTCAGTCGTGTCCGATTCTTCGCAACCCGATGGACTGCAGCCTACCAGGCTTCTCCGTCCGTGGGATTTTCCAGGCAAGAGTAGTGGAGTGGGGTGCCATCACCTTCTCCGATCTCTTTGATTAAAATGTATGAATTCATTAAAGTGAATTTGGAGATAGTATGAATGCGGTTGAATTAAAACAAAAGATCTTGGAGAAATGTCTATTTAGTTCTTTGGCCCATTTTTTGATTGGGTCATTTATTTTTCTGGAGTTGAGCTGTAGGAGTTGCTTGTATATTTTTGAGATTAGTTGTTTGTCAGTTGCTTCATTTGCTATTATTTTCTCCCATTCTGAAGGCTGTCTTTTCACCTTGCTAATAGTTTCCTTTGATGTGCAGAAGCTTTTAAGGTTAATTAGGTCCCATTTGTTTATTTTTGCTTTTATTTCCAATATTCTGGGAGGTGGGTCATAGAGGATCCTGCTGTGATGTATGTCAGAGAGTGTTTTGCCTATGTTCTCCTCTAGGAGTTTTATAGCAAAAGAGACACTGATGTATAGAACAGTCTTATGGACTCTGTGGGAGAGGGAGAGGGTGGGAAGATTTGGGAGAGTGACATTGAAACATGTAGAACATCATGTAAGAAACGAATTGCCAGTCCAGGTTCAATGCGCAATACTGGATGCTTGGGGCTGGTGCACTGGGATGACCCAGAGGGATGGTGTGGGGAGGGAGGAGGGAGGAGGGTTCAGGATGGGGAACACATGTATGCCTGTGGCGGATTCATTTTGATATTTGGCAAAACTAATACAATTATGTAAAGTTTAAAAATAAAATAAAATTAAAAAAAAAAAGATCTTGGAAAATATTTTGTGTCATATAATCCCATTTAATGTAAGATGAGGAAGTGAAGAGAAAATTAGTCATGCCCAACCCTTTGTGACCCCATACACTATAGCCTGCAAGGCTCCTCTGTTCATGGAATTCTCCAGGTAAGAATACTGGCATGGGTAGCCATTCCCTAAGATATATTCCATCAATTGGAAAGTCTATCCAGAAGTAATGAGAAAAACATGGCTGAGTTGCTTAAATATAGAGGCGTTTTTTACTTAACAAGGACATAGTTGTTGACTTTTTCCAATGTATCAAGGATGATCATCATCAGAGGCATTGGTTGCTTCAGTCCTTCGGCTCTACCTTCTTTAGTGTGTGAAAATTTTCCATCATGTCCATTTTCTTCATCTTGAGGTGGTTTCTAAAGTGCCAGGTATTATGTCCACTTTCAAAAAAAAAAAAAACAAGAGGAAACAGAGGTAATTATATCTATATATTTCTCCTTGTATAAAAAATGCAAAACTTTCTCAGAAAACACAAGCAGAATTCTGTCCATATGTCATTGACTAAAATTGTGACATTGACACATCTAACTGGAAATACTGTGTCAACTGTTACATTGACACACCTAAATGGAAACTTTTACAATTTTCATAAAAGTTGGGGGAACAGGTGTCTTGGGAATTGATGTTTGTTAATCCAATTTACAGAATCTGATATACTTAGTGAGGGAGAGAACGATCTCCAAAATGGACCACAATAATTACCTCTCATGGAGGTAACAGCAATAGTTACCTCCTGTTCATTGCCACTGTATAATAGCCTCCCATCAAATAAGGACTAAATCTCTACTAATGAATAGCATATGGCAAGAATTGTGGATATCACTTCCAACATTAGGTTATAATCATAAATATTAGAGTTATAAAAATAAAATAAACAGTTATCAGAAACTACAAAAAGATGATAGCTTCCATCATGGGCACTCTATCTCATTCTATTGTCTGCCAGCTCTGAGGAAAGTGAGCTTCCACTATATAAGTTGTTCTAGGGAGTGACCCATGTATCAAGGAACTGATATCTTTAGCCAATAACTACATGAGAGAAATTAGAAGTCAATCTTCCCTGAAGTGAGCTTTTTAGATTATCACAGCCTTGTTCAAAAGTATGATTGTAGTTCTCTGAGGAACCCTGAACTGAAGGACTCAGCTAAGTTGTACAAGGAGTCCTGATGTATAGAAACTGTGATGTAATAAATGTTTGCTATTTAAAGTGGTTCACTTTTGGGGATAGTTTTTTTCTAAGCTATACATAATAAATGTTGATTTATAGCAGTGGCTGATAATTCTCTCTATGTCTGGGATGAGAGAGGGAGAAAAATGTTGGAAAATTTTTACAGATTAAAAAAATTTTTCGATGTTTTCTATGTTGCTTTTACCATTTTGCTGATTGTTTTAATGAACATAGAAATATCTCTCTGTATCTGTGGGGGATTGGTTTCAGGACCTGTTTCAGATAACAAAACCAAAGGATTCCTAATTCTCATAGGTGACCCTCTGTATCCCTAGTTATGCATATCTGGATACAACTGATCATGGATCATGTAGTATTATATGTATTCATTTAAAAAAATTCACATATAAGTGGGCCTGTGTATTCAAATCCAGCTTGTTCAAGAGTCAGCTATATATAACTTATGAAATTAAGGTATACAAAAGACACAGCTATACTTTGACAAAGTTTTTATTAACCCAAACAATTTTACTTTTACTATCAGAAGATGATTAAGAGAATGTGGCCAAGATGGTGGAATAGGAAGACCCTGAACTCATCTCCTCCCTGGTACACACAGAAATTACAACTACTTACACAGGAACTATCCATGAGAACAAACTGAAGACTCGCAAAACATATTTTACACAACTAAAAACATTAAGAAAGAACCAAAACAAGACTGATTGAAGGGACATTTCATAAGGACCCACATCCTCAGATCAGTGACCCACAAATGGGAGGAATATCATAATCACAGAGGTTCTTCCCAAGAGGAGGAGGCCTCACATTGGGCTCCTAAGTCTAAGGGTCCTTCATTGGGAAATGAGTCACCAAAATGTCTGGCTTTGAAAATCAGTGGGGTTTCTATTCAAGAGAGCCAGAGGGCTATAGAAAGCAGAGACTCTGCTCATAAAGGATACATGCAAAATCTCATATGCTCCAAGTCTTAGTGCAGAGTCAGTAATTTGAAAGACCCGCTTGCTTGCTGATCTTGGGGAGCCTCCAAGAAAGGTAAGAGGCAATTGGGACTCCTACAAGGGACAGAAATACTGGTGGCAGACATTTTTTGGAGCTCTTTCAATTACTATAACCCCAGCACTCACAAGCACCATTTTATAATCCTGACTCTATCCAATAAGCACCAGATATTTGGCCTCACCCACCAGTAGGCCTGCCCCAGCCTGGTGTCCCCCACCCACTGGGGTAACCTAATCCATTTTCCAGTGAGTCCACAACCACCACATGTAGCAGGGCCTTGCAGCCAACCTAGTTTGGAATCAGTCCTGCCTACAAGCACACCTGCAGTAGTTGGCCACACAATGACAAATAGGCTCACTGAGTGAACTCCAGGAGTTTGTGATGGACAGGGAGGCCTGGCGTGCTGCGATTCACAGGGTCACAAAGAGTCGGACATGACTGAGTGACTGAACTGAACTGACCTGAACTGAGCTTACACAGGGCACACTCTTAGAGCATATAATATTGGTGACCAGATGAAAGCACTCTGCTGTTCTCCATAGAACACCTCCTATATAAGGCCACTTTTTTAAGATCTGTAAACAAAACTGACGTACCTAACACATAGAAATAAACACAGATAACTAAGCAAAATAAAGAGTTGAAGGAATATGTTCCAAAGAACAGAGCACAATTAAAAAGAGTGGCAATAAACAATCTACCTAATAAGGAATTCAAGGTAATAGTTATAAAGCTGCTCAATGAACTCAGGTGAAAAATGGATGAACACAGTGAGAAGTTTAAAAAAGAGTTAAAAATATATAAAGAAGAACCAAAGAGAGCTAAAGAACACTGTAACTGAAATGAAAAATACACTGCTGCTGCTGCTAAGTCACTTCAGTCGTGTCTGACTCTGTGTGACCCCATGGACTGCAGCCTACCAGGCTCCTCCATCCATGGGATTCTCCAGGCAAGAGTACTGGAGTGGGGTGCCATTGCCTTCTCCAGAAAAATACACTAGAAGGGATTAAATGAGATTAGAGGATACATAAAATAGATCAGCAATTTGGAAGACAGAGTAGTGGAAATCACCCAAGATAGAACAGAAAAAACAAACAAACAAAAAAACAAGATTAAAATGAGGATATTTTCAAAGTCTTTTGGGACAACATCAAACTTAACATTTGCATTGAGGGGTCCCAGAAGGATAAAAGAGAGAGAAAGTGACAGAGAACTTATTTGAAGAAATAATATCTAAAAATTTCCTAATCTGGAGAAGAAAATAGATATTCAATTCTACGAAGAGCAGAGAGTCCCAAACAGAATAAACCAAAGAATTCAACACTAAGATACATTATTATTAAAATGAAGAAAGCTAAAGATAAAGGGAGACTCTTAAAGGCAGCATGAGCAAATCAATTTGTTATGTAAAAGGATGTTTCTAGAGACATTCAGCTGACTTCTTAGGAGAAACATTGCAGGCTAGCAGGGAGTGACATAATATATTCAAAGCAACGAAAGTAAAATATCAATAACCAAGAATACTCTATCTGGAAGGTTTGGAGGGGAAACAAGGAGCTCTAAGACAAACACAAGCTAAAAGTGTTCATCTCTACTAAACCAGCTTTGCAAGAAATGTTAAAAAAAATTATCTAAGTAGAAAATTAAAAATCACAATTAGAAATATAACAAATATATATATTTTTAAATCTCACTGGTAAAGGCAAATATATAGTAAAACAGTAAAGATAGCGGGTCAATCAATTTAAAAGCTAGTACAAAGTTAAAGGACTTCCCTTGTAGTTCAGTTGGTAAAAGACTGCCTGCAGTGCAGGAGACCTGAGTTTGATTCCTGGGTCAGGAAGATCCCCTAGAGAAGGAAATGGCAACCCACTCCAGTGTTCTTGCCTGGAGAATCCCATGGACAGAGGAGCCTGGTGGGCTACAGGCCATGGGGTTGCAAGAGTCAGACAGGAACAACTTAGTGACTAAACCACCACCACCACCACAAAGGTTAAAAGACAAAAACAATAAAATCATGTATATCCACAATAAATAAGTAAGGGTTATACAAACTAAAAAGCTATAAAATGAGACCAAATGCATGAAATGTCGTAGAGGGAGTTGAAAATGTTGGATGAGAGAATGTGTCCAAACTTCAATTTAAAAAATTTTATAGAAACTGCCAACCAAAAACAGACATACACAAGTAGATATATTTTTGTATATAATGTATGCGCACATAAAAGAGAAAGTATCCAAACATAACACTAAAGATAGTTACCAAATCACAATAAAAGAGAACAAAAGTAAAAAGAACAACAACAACAATAAAATAGTAGGAACTTCCTTGGCAGTCCAATGGTTAAGACTGCTGCTGCTGCTAAATCACTTCAGTCATGTCCGACTCTGTGCGACCCCATAGACGGCAGCCCACCAGGCTCCCCCATCCCTGGGATTCTCCAGGCAAGAACACTGGAGTGGGTTGCCATTTCCTTCTCCAATGCATGAAAGTGAAAAGTGAAAGTGAAGACTAAAAGCTCCCAATGCAGGGTGCATGGGTTTCATACCTGATTGAGGAACTAAGATCCTGCATGCTGCACATGACCTGGCTTAACATAAAAGAAATAAAGATTAAAGTTTACAAAATTAATAGTAAATCAGCAAGAAAACAGTTAACAAAATGAGAATAAAAATATACCTATTAGTAATTAACTTATGTAAATGGACTAAATGCTCCAATTGTACATAGTGAATAAATAGATTAAAAAAAAACTATGACAATAACAACAACAAATGAGATCTACATAAATGCTACCTACAAGAGAATCACAGATCTAAACACAGAAACTGAAAGTAAGGAGATGCAAAAAGTTTTCCATGCAAAGGAAACAAAAGGAAAGCTGGAGTAACAATACCTATATCAGACAAGTATATTTTAAATCTAGGATTATAAAAAAGACAAATGAGGACATTATATAATGATAAGGCATAAACCCAACAGGAAGGTAAATATATATGCATCCAACAATGGGGCACCTAAGTACATAAGAAAAATATTGACAAACAAAAAAGGTAGACATTTTCAGTAGCACAATAAGAGTAGTTCAGTCGCTGAGCCGTGTCTGACTCTTTGGACCCCATGAATCCCAAATGCCAGGCCTCCCTGTCCATCCCCAACTCCCAGAGTTCACTAAGACTCATGTCCATTGAGTCTGTGATGCCATCCAGCCATCTCATCCTCTGCCGTCCCCTTTTCCTCCTGCCCTCAATCCAACCAGCATTAGAGTCTTTTCCAATGAGTCAACTCTTCGCATGAGGTGGCCAAAGTACTGCAGTTCAGGTTTAGCATCATTCGTTGCAAAGAAATCCCAGGGATGATCTCCTTCAGAATGGACTGGTTGGATCTCCTTGCAGTCCAAGGGACTCTCAAGAGTCTTCTCCAACACCGCAGTTCAAAAGCATCAATTCTTCGGTGCTCAGGTTTCTTCACAGTCCAACTCTCACATCCATACATGACCACAGGAAAAACCATAGTCTCAACTAGACGGACCTTTGTTGGCAAAGTAATGTCTCTGCTTTTGAATATGCTATCTAGGTTGGTCATAACTTTCCTTCCAAGGAGTAAGGGTCTTTTAATTGCATGGCTTCAGTCACCATCTGCAGTGATTTTGGAGCCCCCCAAAATAAAGTCTGACACTGTTTCTACTATTTCCCCATCTATTTCCCATGAAGTGATGGGACCGGATGCCATGATCTTCGTTTTCTGAAGGTTGAGCTTTAAGCCAACTTTTTCACTCTCCACTTTCACTTTCATCAAGAGGCTTTTGAGTTCCTCTTCACTTTCTGCCATCTGCATATCCGAGGTTATTGATATTTCTCCCGGCACTCTTGATTCCAGCTTGTGCTTCTTCCAGCCCAGCATTTCTCATGATGTACTCTGCACATAAGTTAAATAAACAGGGTGACAATATACAGCCTTGACGTACTCCTTTTCCTATTTGAAACCAGTCTGTTGTTCCATGTCCAGTTCTAACTGTTACTTCCTGACCTGCATATAGGTTTTTCAAGAGGCAGGTCAGGTGGTCTACTATTCCTATCTCTTTCAGAATTTTCCACAGTTTATTGTAATCCACACAGTCAAAGGCTTTGGCATAGTCAATACAGCAGAGATAGATGTTTTTTTCTGGAACTCTCTTGCTTTTTTGATGATCCAGTGGATGTTGGCAATTTGATCTCTGGTTTCTCTGCCTTTTCTAAAACCAGATTGAACATCTGGAAGTTCACGGTTCACATATTGCTGAAGCCTGGCTTGGAGAATTTTGAGCATTATTTTACTAGCGTGTGAGATGAGTGCAATTGTGTGGTAGTTTGAGCATTCTTTGGCATTGCCTTTCTTTGGGATTGGAATGAAAATGGACCTTTTCCAGCCCTGTGGCCACTGCTGAGTTTTCCAAATTTGCTGGCATATTGAGTGCAGCACTTTCACAGCATTATCTTTCAGGATTTGAAATAGCTCAACTGGAATTCCATCACCTCCGCTAGCTTTTTTCGTAGAGATGCTTTCTAAGGCCCACTGGACTTCACGTTCCAGGAAGTCTGGTTCTAGGTGAGTGATCACACCTTTGTGATTATCTTGGTCGTGAAGATTTTTTTGTACAGTTCTTCTGTGTATTCCTGCCACCTCTCCTTAATATCTTCTGCTTGTATTAGGTTCATACCATTTCTGTCCTTTATTGAGCCCAATTTTGCATTAAATGTTCTCTTGGTTTCTCTAATTTTCTTGAAGAGATCTCTAGTCTTTCCCATTCTGTTGTTTTCCTCTATTTCTTTGCATTGATCACTGAGGAAGGCTTTCTTATCTCTTCTTGCTATTTTTTGCAACTCTGCATTCAGATGCTTATATCTTTCCTTTTCTCCTTTGCTTTTCACTTCTCTTCTTTTCACAGCTATTTGTAAGGCCTCCTCAGACAGCTGTTTTGCTTTTTTTCCTTTCTTTCCATGTGGATAGTCTTGATCCCTGTCCTGTACAATGTCAAGAGCCTCCCATAGTTCATCAGGCACTCTATCTATCAGATATAATCCCTTAAATCTATTTGTCACTTCCACTGTATAATCATAAGGGATTTGATTTAGGTCATACCTGGATGGTCTAGTGATTTCCCCTACTTTCCTCAATTTCAGTATGAACTTGGCAATAAGGAGTTTATGATCTGAGCCACAGTCAGCTCCTGGTTTTGATTTGTTGACTATATAGAGCTTCTCCATCTTTGGCTGCAAAGAATAGAATCAATCTAATTTCTGTGTTGACCATCTGGTGATGTCCATGTGTAGAGTCTTCTCTTGTGTTGTTGGAATAGGGTGTTTGCTATGACTAGTGCATTCTTGGCAAAACTCTATTAGTCTTTGCCCTACTTCATTCCGTATTCCAAGACCAAATTTGCCTGTTACTCCAGGTGTTTCTTGACTTCCTACTTTTGTATTCAGTCCCCTATAATGAAAAAGACATCTTTTTTTGGGTGTTAGTTCTAAAAGGTCTTGTAGGTCTTCATAGAACCTTTCAACTTCAGCTTCTTCAGCATTACTGGTTGGAGCATAGACTTGGATTACTGTGATATTGAATGCTTTGTCTTGAAACGAACAGAGATCATTCTTTCGTTTTTGAGATTGCATCCAAGTACTGCATTTCAGACTCTTTTGTTGACCATGATGGCTACTCCATTTCTTCTAAGGACTTCCTGCCCACAGTAATAGATATAATGGTCATCTGAGTTAAATTCACGCATTCCAGTCCATTTTAGATAGCTGATTCCTAGAATGTTGACGTTCACTCTTGCCATCTCCTGTTTGACCACTTCCAGTTTGCCTTGATTCATGGACCTGACATTCCAGGTTCCTATGCCTGGAATGGGAAGTCAAGTGGGCCTTAGAAAACATCACAACGAACAAAGCTAGTGGAGGTGATGGAATTCCAGTGGAGCTATATCAAATCCTGAAAGATGATGCTGTTAAAGTTCTGCCCTCAATATGCCAGCAAATTTGGAAAACTCAGCAGTGGCCACAGGACTGGAAAGGTCAGTTTTCATTCCAGTCTCAAAGAAAGGCAATGCCAAAGAATGCTCAAACTACCGCACATTTGCACTCATCTCACACGCTAGTAAAGTAATGCTCAAAATTCTCCAAGCCAGGCTTCAGCAATATGTGAACCGTAAACTTCCTGATGTTCAAGCTGGTTTTAGAAAAGGCAGAGAAACCGGAGATCAAATTGCCATCTGCTGGATCATGGAAAAAGCAACAGAGTTCCAGGAAAACATCTATTTCTGTTTTATTGACTATGCCAAAGCCTTTGACTGTGTGGATCACAATAAACTGGAAAATTCTGAAAGAGATGGGAATACCAGACCACTTGATCTGCCTTTTGAAAAATTTGTATGCAGGTCAAGAAGCAACAGTTAGAACTGGACATGGAACACACTGGTTTCAAATAGGAAAAGGAGTACGTCAAGGCTGTATATTGTCACCCTGCTTATTTAACTTATATTCAGAGTACATCATGAGAAACGCTGGACTGGAAGAAGCACAAGCTGGAATCAAGAGTGCCGGGAGAAATATCAATAACTTCAGAAATGCAGATGACACCACCCTTATGGCCAAAAGTGAAGAGGAACTAAAAAGCCTCCTGATGAAAGTGAAACAGGAGAGTGAAAAATTTGGCTTAAAGCTCAACATTCAGAAGACGAAGATCATGGCATCCGGTCCCATCACTTCATGGGAAATAGATGGGGAAACGGTGGAAACTTTATTTTTCTGGGCTCCAAAATCACTGCAGATGGTGACTGCAGCCATGAAATTAAAAGACGCTTACTCCTTGGAAGGAAAGTTATGACCAACCTAGATAGCATATTCAAAAGCAGAGACATTACTTTGCCAACAAAGTTTCGTTCTGTTAAGGCTATGGGTTTTCCTGTGGTCATGTATGGATGTGAGAGTTGGACTGTGATGAAGGCTGAGCACTGAAGAATTGATGCGTTTGAACTGTAGTGTTGGAGAAGACTCTTGAGAGTCCCTTGGACTGCAAGGAGATCCAACCAGTCCATTCTGAAGGATATCAACCCTAGGATTTCTTTGGATGGAATGATGCTAAAGCTGAAACTCCAGTACTTTGGCCACCTCATGCGAAGAGTTGACTCATTGGAAAAGACTCTGATGCTGGGAGGGATTGGGGGCAGGAGGAGAAGGGGACGACAGAGGATGAGATGGCTGAATGGCATCACTGATGCGATGGACATGAGTCTGAGTGAACTCCGGGAGTTGGTGATGGACAGGGAGGCCTGGCGTGCTGCAATTCATGGGGTCGCAAAGAGTTGGACACAACTGAGCAACTGAACTGAACTGATGCAATATTGCTCTTTATAGCATTGGACCTTGCTTCTGTCACCTGTCACATCCACAACTGGGTAGTATTTTTGCTTTGGCTCCATCCCTTCATTCTTTCTGGAGTTATTTCTCCACTGATCTCCAGTAGCATGTTAGGCAGCTACTGACCTGGGGAGTTTCTCTTTCAGTATTGTATCATTTTGCCTTTTCATTCTGTTCATGTGGTTCTCAAGGCAAGAATACTAAAGTGGTTTGCCATTCCCTTCTACAGTGGACCACATTCTGTCAGCCCTCTCCACCATGATCCGCCCATCTTGGGTGGCCCCATGGGCATGGCTTAGTTTCCTTGAGTTAGACAAGGCTGTGGTCCTAGTGTGATTAGATTGACTAGTTTTCTGTGATTATGGTTTCAGTGTGTCTGCCCTCTGATGCCCTCTTGCAACACCTACCATCTTACTTGGGTTTCTCTTACCTTGGACGTTGGGTATCTCTTCACGGCTGCTCCAGCAAAGCGCAGCCACTGCTCCTTACCTTGGATGAAGGGTATCTCCTCATCACCACCCCTCTTGACCTTGAACGTGGAGTAGCTCCTCTAGGCCCTCCTGTGCCCATGCAGCCACCCCTCCTTGGACATAGGGTTGACTTTAATACTCTACTTACATCAATTATCAGATCATCCCAATAGAATAGCAACAAGGAAACACTAGCCTTCAATGACATAGTAGAGAAGATGGAATTTATGTATATATAGATATATGCTGCTGCTACTGCTGCTAAGTCACTTCAGTCGTGTCCGACTCTGTGATCCCATAGACGGCAGCCCTCCAGGTTCCCCTGTATGCATATATATATATATAAAACATTTCATCCAAAACCAGTAGAATGACCTCTTTTGAAGTGCAGATTCAGGTTAGATCACATGCTATGCCAAAAACAAGGTTCAAAAATTTAACAAGATTGAAATTATATCAAGAATCTTTTCCAAGGACAAAATTTTGAAGCTACAAATCAACTACAGTTTAAAAGCTTCAAAAACTGCAAACCTGTGGAGTCTAAATAGCATGCTACTAAAACCAGTGGATCAATGAAGCAATCAAAGACGAAATTGAAAAATACTGAGATAAATGAAAATGGAAGCAAAACAATCCAAATTTTGTGGTGTGCTGCAAATGCCATTCTAAGAGGGAATTTTATAGTGATCCAACCCTACTTCATAAAAAAGAAAAAGCTTAAATGACAATCTAACCTAAAGGAACAAGAAAAAGAAAGATCAACAAATCCAAAGTTAGCAGAAGAAAAGAAATAGTGAAGATTAAAGTGGAAATAAATAAAGATTAAAATAACAGTAGACAAGATCAATGAAACAGAGAACTGATTCTTTGAAAAGATAAACAGAATTGACCAACCTTTAGCCAGACTCATCTAGAAAAAAAGAGATAGAAACCAAATAAATGAAACAAAAGTGAATAAGGAAAAGTTACAACTGACACCATAGAAATACAGAAGATCATAGAAATTACTATAATTATACACAAACAAATTGGACAATGGAGAAAAAAATGGTTAAAATCCTAGAAAAATATAATCTTCCAAGACTGAATCAGCAAGAATGAAAATATGGACAAATATATCACTATTAATTAAATTTAGTCAGTAATCCAAAAGTGAATTCCAAACTGTACATACAAAACATGTACAGAAGAGTTAATACCTATTCTTTTGTATCCCCTGTGGCCAAGCTGGTAAAGACTCCACCAGCAATGTGGGAGACCTGGGTTTGATCCCTGGGTTGGAAAGGTTCCCTGGAGAAGGGAAAGGCTAACCACTCCAGTATTCTGGCCTGGAGAATTCCAAGGACTGTATAGTCCATGGGGTCGCAAAGAATTCGACATGACTGAGGGAATTTCACTTTCACTTTCTACAACTATTACAGATTATTAAAGAGTAAAGAATACTTCAAAAACCTTCCTTTCAGTCCAGAATTATCCTGATACCAAAATCATAAAAAGGCCATACAATAAAAATTATAGGCTGATATCCCTCATAAGCATGGATAGAAAAATCTTTAACAAAATATTAGTAAACTGAATTCAACAATATGTTAAAAGGATCATACATGATAAATAAGTGAGATTTACTTCAGGGATACAAAGATTTTTCAATATCTGCAAATAAATCAACCTAGAAAACAAAGGATAATCATATCACCTCAATGGAAACAGAGAAATCATTTGGCAAAATTTAAATTCATTAATGATAAATTCTCAACAAATTTGATACAGAAGAATACTCAGTTCAGTTCAGTTGCTCAGTCATGTCTGACTCTTTGTGACCCCATGAATCACAGCACACCAGGCCTCCCTGTCCATCACCAACACCCAGAGTTCACTTAAACTCATGTCCATCCAGTCAGTGATGCCATCCAGCCATCTCATCTTCTGTTGTCCCCTTCTCCTCCTGCCCCCAAATCCTCACAGCATCAGGGTCTTTTCCAATGAGTCAACACTTCACATGAAGTAGCAAAGTATTGGAGTTTCAGCTTCAGCATCAGTCCTCTGTTGTTCCATGTCCAATTCTAACTGTTGCTTCCTGACCTGCATATACGTTTCTCAAGAGGCAGGTCTGGTGGTCTGGTATTCCCATCTCTTTCAGAATTTTCCACAGTTTATTGAGATCTACACAAAGACTTTGGCATAGTCAATAAAGCAGAAATAGATGTTTTTCTGGAACTCTCTTGCTTTTTCCATGATCCAGAGGATGTTGACACTTTGATCTCTGGTTCTTCTGCCTTTTCTAAAACCAGCTTGAACATCTGGAAGTTCACGGTTCATGTATTGCTGAAGCCTGGCTTGGAGATTTTTGAACATTACTTTACTAGCATGTGAGATGAGTGCAATTATGCGGTAGTTTGAGCGTTCCTTGGCATTGCCTTTCTTTGGGATTACAATGAAAACTGACCTTTTCCAGTCCTGTGGCCACTGCTGAGTTTTCCAAATTTGCTGGCATATTGAGTGCAGCACTTTCACGGGATTTCACATCTTTCCGGATTTGATAATAGCTCAACTGGAATTCCATCACCTCCACTAGCTTTGTTTGTAGTGGTGCTTTCTAAGGCCCACTTGACTTCACATTCCGGGATGTCTGGCTCTAGGTCAGTGATCATGCCATCTTGATTATCTGGATCATGAAGCTCTTTTTTGTACAGTTCTACTGTGTATTCTTGCCACCTCTTCTTAATGTCTTCTGCTTCTGTTAGGTCCATACCATTTTGCCAAACACACTGGTCATAGCAAACACCCTCTTCCAACAACACAAAAGAAGACTCTACACATGGACATCTCCAGATTGTCAACACCTAAATCAGATTGATTATATTCTTTGCAGCCAAAGATGGAGAAGCTCTATAGAGTAATCAAAAACAAGACCCAGAGCTGACTGTGGCTCAGATCATAAACTCCTTATTGCCAAATTCAGACTTGAAGAAAGTGGGGAAAACCACTAGACCATTCAGGTATGACCTAAATAAAATTCCTTATGATTATATAGTGGGAGTGAGAAATAGATTTAAAGGACTAGATCTGATAGACAGAGTGCCTGATAAACTATGGACAGAGGTTTGTAACACTGTACAGGAGACAGGGATCAAGACCATCCCCATGGAAAAGAAATGCAAAAAAAAAAAAAAAAAAAGGCTGTCTGAGGAGGCCTTACATATAGCTGTGAAAAGAAGAGAAGCAAAAAGCAAAGGAGAAAAGGAAAGATATAAGCATCTGAATTCAGAGTTCCAAACAATAGCAAGAAGAGATAAGAAAGCCTTTCTCAGTGATCAATGCAAAGAAATAGAGGAAAACAACAGAATGGGAAATACTAGAGATCTCCAAGAAAATTAGTGATACCAAGGGAACATTTCATGCAAAGATGGACTCGATGAAGGACAGAAATTGTATGGACCTAACAGAAGAACAATCCTACCTCAACATAATAAAGAGAAATCAACATAATAAAGTGAAAATATGACAAACTCACAGCCAACATCATACTCAGTGGTGAAGACTTGAAAGCATTTTCTTTTTTTTGAAAGCATTTTCTTGAATCAGGAACCAGACTTGGTTGCCTACTTTAGCCACTTATTCAATAGAAGTGGCTTATTCACTTATTCAATATAGCCACATTTCTAAGACAATTAAAGACCATACAAATTATGTAGGAAGAGGTAAAACTGTCACTGTTTGAAGGTGACATTATACTCTATATAGGAAACTTTAAAGATACTCCTCATAATTATTAGAACTAGTAAATGAATTCATTAAATTTTCAGAATGAAAAATTAATATATAGAGATCTATTACATACCTATATACTAAAAAAAAAAAAAAAAGGTATAAGAAAGAGAGGATCCTGGGAAGAACTGCATGGGAAGACCTGGCATCATCTTCAGTTGAGAGGTTCTTAGGAGGATGGCGCCACATATTGGTGAATGCCTCAGAGAAATGTACATGACTCATGAGTACATGGAAGCATGAAGATGTGTTCGATGCTTCAGTGGGACTCAGTGGGTCTGGTCTTATGAGTGTTTTAAACATAAACTTTGATGAAGAGCTAATTTGGATACTTCAAATGACTTGAAGACAGGGACAAGGCCTTATTCAGAGCTCTAGAAAATCAGATCACATCAGATCAGTTCCAAATAGGAAAAGGAGTACGTAAAAGCTGTATATTTTCACCCTGCTTATTTAACTAATATGCAGGGTACATCATGAGAAACGCTGGGCTGGAAGAAGCACAGTTAGAATCAAGATTGTCAGGAGAAATGTCAGTAACCTCAGATATGCAGATGACACCACCTTATGGCAGAAAGTGAAGAAGAACTAAAGAGCCTCTTGATGAAAGTGAAAGAAGAGAGTGAAAAAGTTGGCTTAAAGCTCAACATTCAGAAAACGAAGATCATGGCATCTGGTCCCATCACTTCATGGCAAATGGATGTGGAAACCTTAGAAACAGTGTCAGACTTTATTTTCTTAGGCTCCAAAATCACTGCTGATGATTATTGCAGCCATGAAGTTAAAAGACGCTTGCTCCTTGGAAGGAAAGTTATGACCAACCTAGACAGCATATTCAAAAGCAGAGATGTTACTTTGTCAACAATAATCCATCTAGTTAAGGCTATGGTTTTTCCAGTGGTCATGTATGGATGTGAGAGTTGGACTATAAAGAAAGTTGAGAGCCGAAGAATTGATGCTTTTTAACTGTGGTGTTGGAGTAGATTCTTGAGAGTCCTTTGGACTGCAAGGAATTCCAACCAGTCCATCCTAAAGGGGATCAGTCCTCGGTGTTCACTGAAAGGATGATGTTGAAGCTGAAACACCAATATTTTGGCCAACTGATGAGAAGAGCTGACTCATTTGAAAAGACCCTGATGCTGGGAAAGATTGAGGGCAGGAGGAGAAGGGGATAACAGAGGATGAGATGGTTGGATTTCATCACCGACTCAATGGACATGAGTTTGTGTAAACTCCGAAAGTTGGTGATAGACAGGGAGGCCTGGCGTGCCTCAGTCCATGGGGTCCCAAAGAGTTGGACATGACTGAGCAACTGAACTGAACTGAGTTAAATTCACCCATTCCAGTCCATTTTAGTTCACTGATTCCTAAAATGTTGATGGTCACTCTTGCCATCTCCCGTTTGACCACTTCAAATTTGCCTTGATTCATGGACCTAACACTCCAGGTTCCTATGCAGTATTGCTCTTTACAGCATCAGTCTTAACTTCCATCCCCAATCACATCATCACCTGGGTGTTGTTTTTGTTTTGGCTTCATGTCTTCATTCTTTTTTTAGTTATTTCTCCACTGATCTCCAGTAGCATATTGGGCACCTATTGACCTGGGAAGTTCATCTTTCAGTGTCCTATCTTTTTGCCTTTTCATACTGTTCATGGGGTTCTCAAGGCAAAAATACTGAAGCGGTTTGCCATTGCCTTCTCCATTGGACCATGTTTTATCAGAACTCTCCACCATGACCCAACCATCTTGGATGGCCCTACAGGACATGGCTCATGGTTTCACTGAATTACACAAGGCTGTGGTAATGGAAACCCTCTACAGTACTCTTGCCTAGAAAATCCCATGGACAGAGGAGCCTGGTGTCCATGGGGTCGCAAAGAGGTGGACATGACTGAGCGACTTTACTTGTGGTCCATGTGATCAGTTTGATCAGTTTTCTGTGATTTCAGTTTTCATTCTGCCTGCCTTCTTGGAGAATGATAAGAGGCTTATGGAAGCTTCCTGATGGGAGAGGCTGACTGAGGGGGGAAACTGGGTCCTGTTCTGATGGGTGGGATGATGATCAGTAAATCTTTTTTTTTTTTTTTTAATTATAGATTGTATTTTTATTTATTCTATTTTATTTTTTAACTTTACAATATTGTGGTTTGCCACATATCAACATGAATCTGCCACAGGTATACACGTGTTCCCCATCCTGAGCCCTCCTCCCTCCTCCCTCCTGGTATCATCCCTCTGGGTCATCCCAGTGAACCAGCCCCAAGCATCCAGTATCGTGTATTGAACCTGGACTGGTGACTCATTTCGTACATGATATTATACATGTTTCAATGCCATTCTCTGTTGGGGGCCAGAGTGAGGTACTCCGCCCATGGCAAAGGTCATGAGGAAGGAGGCTCGACATACGCAAAGGCGGGATCGAGCCTCAGGAGTCCCCCTGGAAATCCTCGAGCATCTACCCCCATAACCAGAGCCTGCCTACTTTACTACTTTGTGCTCTCACCTACACCTCTGACTTTACGGGAGGCTGTCCCCCACCACCTCTTTCGGAGAAGGAGTTAACCTAGAGCTCCAGTTAATCAAAACTCCTGGGCGTGACAAGAGTGTTTTAACCTACAAACTCCTCTGAAGGTTCTCTGGCCTGCCTGACAGGCTTGTCCAGCCACATGTGATTGCTCACAGCCTCCCAACCGTGAGAGGCACGAGATGCTTTAAACCTTCTAAAAACAGGTTCCTGAGAAAAGTTATAAAACTATAAGTATAATGGGCTCATTAGAAATTGTATTGGTGAAGGGTTTTTCATTTGTTGAGTCAATGTTTGTTGCTAAGTCTCCATATCCCCTGCCCTTACACACATTAATGAATATATAGAAGAAATAACTATTAACCTTTGATATTAATCACGTTAGACCTTAGGCTAAGTAAATTCTTTCCTTAACTAAAACCCACTACACCCTCACCCTATAGGAATGTAACTTTATTTGGGTGGCGTCTGTTTTAAGAATAATCACCCTTGGAGAAAAAAGTGTTCTGACCACTGTCACAAGGAGAGGGTCGTAAATTGTCATCAGGCCCCCCTTGCCAGAAGATGATGTAACACCCCTAAGACCTCTGTATACATTTGTGTGAAGCACCTGACTTTAATAAAAGTCAGGACTGATGTCCCCACTTGACTTTTGTATAACATCTCAGTGTATAAAAACAGACTCTGGAAAATAAAGAATTGGGATCAGTTTCTCGAAATACTGGTCTCCCCATGTCGCTCTCTCACTCTGGTTGAGTCTCCATCTGGAGCGCAGAACCCGCCATGCTTACTAATTATGCCTGGGCTTCTAAGATCCGACCTGGGAGGCCTCAGTGTCTCCTCTCCTTTGGGAGAACGGAAGGATGCCTGCGGCCTACGTAAGTGGTGCAAGCTTCTTGTCTTGAAGTTTTATTGGTCTCCCGAGTAAACCAAGCTACTAAGCCTCTTTTCTCCACTGAATTTTCCTACTGAGCTATCCTTATTCTATTACTGTTTATATCTTTAATTAATATCTAATTGAAGCTATTGTATCCTGACCCTCGCTGATGCCGTCCCCGCTTCGAATACCCTGGATCAGCCGCGGCTGGTCCCCAGCAATTCTCCCAAATCATCCCACCCTCTCCCTCTCCCACAGAGTCCAAAAGATTATTCTGTACATCAGTGTCTCTTTTGCTGTCTCGTATACAGGGTTATTGTTATCATCTTTCTAAATTCCATATATATGCGTTAGTATACTGTATTGGTGTTTTTCGTTCTGGCTTACTTCACTCTGTATAATAGGCTCCAGTTTCATCCACCTCATTAGAACTGATTCAAATGCATTCTTTTTAATGGCTGAGTAATACTCCATTGTGTATATGTACCACAGCTTTCTTATCCATTCATCTGCTGATGGACATCTAGGTTGCTTCCATGTCCTGGCTATTATAAACAGTGCTGTGATGAACATTGGGGTACACGTGTCTCTTTCAATTCTGGGATTGAAAACTGACCTTTTCCAGTCCTGTGGCCAGTGCTGAGTTTCCCGAATTTGCTGACATACAGGAGCCACAGCTTCATGGCACAAGGGTGGTTGAGAGGAGATACCTGACGTCCAAGGGCAGGAGTCATGGCTATGCTTTGCTGGAGCAGCCATGAAGAGCTACTCCACGTCCAAGATAAGAGAAGCTCAAGTAAGACAGTAGGCGGTGAGAGAGGGCATCAGAGGGTAGACAGACTGAAACCACAATCACAGAAAACTAGCCAATCTGATCACATGGACCATAGCCTTGTCTAATTTAATGAAACTAGGCCATGCCATGTGGGGCTACCCAAGATGGATGGGTCATGGTGGAGAGGTCTGACAGAATGCAGTCCACTGGAGAAGGGAATGGCAAACCACTTCAGTAGTCTTGCCTTGAGAATCCCATGAACTGTTTGAAAAGGCAAAAAGATAGGACACTGAAAGATGAACTCCCCAGGTTGGTAGGTGCCCAATATGCTACTGGAGATCAGTGGAGAAATATCTCCAGAAAGAATGAGGGGATAGAGCCAAAGCAAAAACAACACCCAGTTGTGGATGTGACTGGTCATAGAAGCAAAATCTGATGCAGTAAAGAGCAATACTGCATAGGGACCTGGAATGTTAGGTCCATGAATCAAGGCAAATTGGAAGTGGTCAAACAGGTGATGACAAGAGTGAACATTGACATTCTAGGAATCAGTGAACTAAGATGGACTGGAATGGGTGAATTTAACTCAGATGACCACTATATATACCACTGTGGGCAGGAATCCCTTAGAAGAAATGGAATAGCCATCATAGTCAACAAAAGAGTCTGAAATTCAGTACTTGGATACAATCTTAAAAATGACAAATTGATCTCTGTTAGTTTCCAGGGCACATCATTCAATATCATGGTAGTCCAAGTTTGTGTGTCCACCAGTAATGCTGAAGAAGCTGAAGTTGGATGGTTCTAGGAAGACCTACAAGACCTTCTAGAACTAACACCCAAAAAAAGATGCCCTTTTCATTATACAGGACTGGAATGCGAAAGTAGGAAGTCAAGAAACACCTGGAGTAACAGGCAAATTTGGCCTTGGAGTCCAGAATGAAGTAGGGCAAAGGATAATAGAGTTTTGCCAAGAACACATACTGGTTATAGCAAACACACTCTTCCAACAACACAAGAGAAGATTCCACACATGGACAAAACCAGATGGTCAACACCGAAATCTGATTATATTCTTTGCAGCCAAAGATGGAAAAACCCTATACAGTCAGCAAAAACAAGACCAGGAGCTGACTGTGGCTCAGATCATGAACTCCTTATTGCCAAATTCAGACATAAACTGCAGAAAGTAGGGAAAACCAGTATACCATTTAGGTATGACCTACATCAAATCGCTTACAATTATACAGTGGAAGTGACAAATAGATTCAAGGGTTTAGCTCTGATAGACAGAGTGCCTGAAGAACTATGGACAGAGGTTCATGACATTTTACAGGAGGCAGGCATCAAGACCATCCCCAAGAAAAAGAAATGCAAAAAGGCAAAATGGTTGTCTGAGGAGGCCTTACAAATAGTTGAGAAAGGAAGAAAAGCTTAAGCTAAAGGAGAAAAGGAAAGTTATATCCATGTGAATGGAGAGTTCCAAAGAAAGCAAGGAGAGGTAAGAAAAGCCTTCCTCGGTGATCAATGCAAAGAAATAGAGGAAAACAATAGAATGGGAAAGACTAGAGATCTCTTCCAGAAAATTAGAGATACCAAGGGAACATGGAAAGCTGGGCACAAAAAGGACAGAAATGGTATGGACCTAACAGAAGCAGAAGATGTTAAGAAGAGGTGGCAAGAAAACACAGAAGAACTGTACAAAAAAGAATTCATGACCCAGATAATCAGGATGGTGTGATCACTCACCTAGAGCCAGACATCATGGAATGTGAAGTCAAGTTGGCCTTAGGAAGCATCACTATGAACAAAGCTAGTGGAGGTGATGGAATTCCAGTTGAGGTATTTCATATCCTGAAAGATAACGCTGTGAAAGTGCTACACTCAATATGCCAGCAAATTTGGAAAACTCAGTGGTGGCCACAGGACTGGATAAAAGTCAGTTTTCATTCCAGTCCCCAAAAAAGGCAATGCCCAAGAATGGTCAAACTACCACACAATTATACTCATCTTACACACTAGCAAACTAATGCTCAAAATCCTCCAGCCAGGCTTCAACAATACGTAAACCGTGAATTTCCAAATGTTCAAGCTGGATTTAGAAAAAGTGAAGGAACCAGAGATCAAATGGCCAGCATTCGCTGGATCATCAAAAAAGAAGAGAGTTCCAGAGAAACATCTACTTCTGCTTTACTGACTACACCAAAGCCTTTGACTCTTTGATCACAACAAACAGTGGAAAATTCTTAAAGAGATAGCAATACCAGATCACCTGACCTGCATCCTGAGAAATCTGTATGCAAGTCGAAAAGCAGCAGTTAGAACTGGACAGGGAACAACAGACTGGTTCCAAATCAGGAGAGTACATCAAGGCTGTATATTGTCACCCTGCTTATTTAACTAATATGCAGAGTACCTCATGTGAAATGCCAGGCTGGATGAAGCACAAGCTGAAATCCAGATTGCCAGAAGTGTCAATAACACCAGATGTGTAGATGACACCACCTTCATGTAGAAAGTGAAAAACTAAAGAGCCTCTTGATAAAAGTGAAAAAGGAGACTGAGAAAGTTGGCTTTCTGTTGCTACTGCTGCTGCTAAGTCGCATCAGTCGTGTACTACTCTGTGCGACCCCGTAGATGGCAGCCCACCAGGTTCCCCTGTGCCTGGGATTCTCCAGGCAAGAACACTTGAATGGGTTGCCATTTTTCTCCAATGCATGAAACTGAAAAGTGAAAATGAAGTCACTCAGTCGTGTCCGACTCTTAGTGACCCCATGGACTGCAGCTCACCATGCTCCTCCGACCATGGGATTTTCCAGGCAAGAGTATTGGAGTGGGGTGCCATTGCCGTCTCTGAAAAGTTGGCTTAAAGCTCAACATTCAGAAAACAAAGATCATGGCATCGGGTCCCATTACTTGATGGAAAGTAGATGGGGAAAAAATGAAAACAGTGACACACTTTACTTTTTTTGGCTCCCAAGCCACTGAGCTACCAGGGAAGCCCATATGGTCCTGCAATTTCACATCTTTGTATTTACCTGAAAATAAAACAAAGAAAAAAAAAATACTACTACAAAAAGTTATGGGCACATCAGTGTTCACTGTGGCATTATAGACAACATCTAAGATATGAAAGCAACCTAAGTGTCCATTTATAGATGAATGGATAAATAAGTTGTGTATATACATATGCAGTGGACTACTGCTCAGTCATTAAAGATAAAATCTTGCCATTTTCAATGACTCCATTGGATCTGGAGGGTATTATTCTAAGTGAAATAAGTCAGAGAAATACAAATACTGTTTGATCTCACTTGCATTCATACATGCTTAGTCACTGATGTGTCTGACTCTTCGTGACCCCAAGAACTCTAGCCCACTAGGTGCCTCTGTCTATTGATCTCTCTTATGAAATCATAAAGACAAAACAAAGAAAGCACAATGAAAACAGGCTCATGGATAGAGGAAATAAGTGGATGATTTCCAGAGGGAAAGGTGTTGAGGGAACAATTTAGGTGAAAAGTGTTACAAGGTACAAACATCAAGTTACAAAGTACATAATCCATTGGGATGTAATATACAGCATAAAGAATAGGGTCAATAATATTGTAATACCTTCATAATGAGATGGATTGTTACTAGACTTCTCATAGTGATCATTTCATTATTTATGCCAATGTCAAATCACTGTGTATTGTACCTGATGCTAATATTGTACATCAACTATAGTTTAATTTAGAAAAGATGGTTAATAAATTCTTAATATGCAGTATTAGTAATAACAGTAAAAATAAAAACAAACACAGAAAAAAAGAGATTAGTCTTTTGGTTCTCAAAAGTGGGGAGTGGGAGGAAGGGAATTGGAAGAAGGTGGTCAGAAGGTAAAACTTCTAGTTATAAGGTAAGTAAGTACTAGGGATGTAATGTACATTATGATAACCATAGCTAAAACTGCTGTATGATAGTTAGAAAAGTTAAGAGATTGAACCCTGTATTATTAGAAGGAGAAAAAACAATCCCTTTATTCTTTTCTTCTTCTTTTTTCTTTTAATTGTGTGTGTATGAACAGATGCATGACAGTTGAACCTATTGTGATAATCATTTAACAATGTATATAAATCAAACCATCATACTGTATGCCTTAAACTTATACAGTGATGTATGTCAGCTCTTTTTAAAATAAAGCAAGAGAAAAACTAAAAAATAAACAAGTCAATTGAATCCACCTTTAAGTCCAGTCATAAATTCTGGAATTCATATGAAGCAAAGGTAGTCATTATGTTAAGAAAAAAATTAAGTTGACAGGATTACCTATTTTGCAAGATTTATAGAAGTAAAACAAAGAAGTAAAATAAAACAAAATAACAAACAGAAACACCATAGTAGAAATGAAGTAGAAATTTCACTGGGAATTTTCTCAATATAAATTCTTAAAACTTTTGCCAAGAATTACAACCTACCTCTTCAATGTGTTCTTATAAGAAATAACCCTCATATTAACTTCCTCACAGTAGTTGGTGTTGAGCTTGGTATTTCTACTCCTGATTCTTCAGTTTGATCTCCCTAAAGTTATCAAAAAATGATCTCTCCAAAACATATGTTGTATTTATTAACTCATCCAGAAATGTCTCAATTTGTATTTAGCAACTTAGCATCCATTCAGTAAGATGTCATTTTATTAAATATTTTTGTTAAAATATACCTGTTAAAATTCACTTGGAGAAGGCAATGGCACCCCACTCCAGTACTCTTGCCTGGAAAGTCCCATGGACAGAGGAGCCTGGTAGGCTACAGTCCATGGGGTCACGAAGAGTCATATACGACTGAGCGACTTCACTTTCACTTTTCACTTTCATGCATTGGAGAAGGAAATGGTAACCCACTCCAGTGTTCTTGCCTGGAGAATCCCAGGGACGGGGAGCCTGGTAGTCTGCCATCTATGGGGTCGCACAGAGTTGGACACAACTGAAGCGACTTAGCAAAGCAAAAGCAAAAAATATTTACTTATCAGGTAAGGTGAACAGAGTAGGTAATAGTTGTAAGAACTAATAAGAACTGATAAATAGAAATGCTAGCACATGTAAAATCAGCATGAGTAACAATAATAAAACAGTAACATCTATTACTATAATTGAAAAATGTTATATACCATAAAGTACAAAACAAAAACGATCATGTCTTTAAACAATGGCCCTGGTCCATTCCATTTCTCACACCTCACTTCCAAATAGTCTAACATTCTCTGTTCCATCTCTTTCCACTTATGTTTTTATTATTGTTATTGATAGCCACCATTCAGTTCAGTTCAGTTGCTCAGTCGTGTCCAACTCTTTGTGACCCCAGGAATTGCAGCACGCCAGGCCTCCTTGTCCATCACCAACTCCCAGAGTTCACTCAAAACTCATGTCCATCAAGTCGGTGATACCATCCATCCATCTCATCCTCTGGTGTCCCTTTCTCCTTCTGCCCCCAATCCCTCCCAGCATCACAGTCTTTTCCACTGAATCAACTCCTTGCATGAGGTGGCCAAAGTACTGGAGTTTCAACTTTAGCATCATTCTTTCCAAAGAACACCCAGGACTGATCTCCTTCAGAATGGACTGGTTGGATCACCTTGCATTTTCTATTTCAATGACTTCTCAGTATTCTTGCTTGGAAAATTCCTTGGACAGAGGAGCCTGGTGGGCTACAGTCCAGGGGGCTACAAAGAATCTGAAAGAACTGAGTACACACATATACACATACACGTGACATGCACTGTAGTCGTCCTGCTGGTACAGGAGTAAAGAATGGAATCTAGCAATTAATTAAATGCTTTTGATATAACTTTTACCAGTCAAAGTAATATCAACAAACATTTATGTAGCAACAACTATTTGTCACTGTTTTGAGGGCTATACGTGTTTATTAATTTATTTAAGTCTCCCAACAACCTGTGTATTCAGTTCAGTCGCTCAGTCGTGTCCGACTCTTCGCGACCCCATGAATCGCAGCACGCCAGGCCTGCCTGTCAAGCACCAACTCCTGGAGTTCACCCAAACTCATGTCCATCCAGTCGGTGATGCCATCCAGCCATCTCATCCTCTGTCGTCCCCTTCTCCTCCTGCCCCCAATCCCTCGCAGCATCACAGTCTTTTCCAATGAGTCAACTCTTCACATGAGGTGGCCAAAGTACTGGAGTTTCAGCTTTAGCATCATTCTTTCCAAAGGACACCCAGGGCTGATCTCCTTTAGAATGGACTGGTTGGATCTCGTTGCAGTCCAAGGTACTCTCAAGAGTCTTCTCCAACATCACAGTTCAAACGCATCAATTCTTTGGTGCTCAGCTTTCTTCACAGTCCAACTCTCACATCCATACATGACCACTGGAAAAACCATAGCCTTGACTAGACGGACCTTTGTTGGCAAGGTAATGTCTCTGCTTTTCAGTATGCTATCTAGGTTGGTCATAACTTTTCCTCCAAGGAGCAAGCATCTTGTAATTTCACGGCTGCAGTCACCATCTGCAGTGATTTTGGAGCCCAGAAAAATAAAGTCTGACACTGTTTCCACTGTTTCCCCATCTATTTCCCATCAAGTGAGGGGACCAGATGCCATGATCTTCGTTTTCTGAATGTTGAGCTTTAAGCCAACTTTTTCACTCTCTTCTTTCACTTTCATCAAGAGGCTTTTTAGTTCCTCTTCACTTTCTGCCATAATGGTGGTGTCATCTGCATATCTGAGATGATTGATATTTCTCCTGGCAATCTTGATTCCAGCTTGTGCTTCTTCCAGCCCAGCATTTTTCATGATGTACTCTGCCTGTGTATTAGGTATTATTAATACTCCTGTGTATTGGTGAGGAAACTGAGGCAAAAATAGGTTTCACTGTTGGTGGTCTCCTCATGCAGCAACTGATTATCCATCTTCTTTGCAGCTTCAGAAAACGTGATGTTATCATGTTTTTAAATATTCTTTGCTTTATGCTTATGTTCTTACAAGAGGGGACAGATATATCTCTTTTTAATTTTGGTATTATTAGATAAATATAGTAACTAACTAACCTGGATGTATTTCTCTAAGTCTAAATCAACACAGTAAAATATTACCATTTTATATTCCCAATGAATTCAACAACAAAAATGGTTGATTTTGGTAACATATAAGTTAGGAAGAATATTAAAAGGTTTTCCTAAAATTTGTTATATACAAGATCTTGAAGGGGATAAAGTACAACATGTTTAGTTACTTAAGTATGTGAATCATAACTAAGAGCATTATTCTCTGGATGTGTTTCCAAAATGCATGGAATGTTTCACAGACTTCAGATCTGCCACTTCCTCTTTGTACATAGAGCAGCTCTCCTCTGAACAGTGCTGTCTAAAAATGCAGCAGTGATTGCATAATTTGCATTTTGATTCAGTTGTATGTCTATCTTAGGGTGATAAAGTCAGTTTTAAGTGGTTCCATCATATAGCTTGCCCTTCATGGCTGTATGATAAAGAGGTTTGTCTTGTTTTAGTGAAATCTGTCTGGCCTGGTGTTTCTAATATATACATCTGCAGAAGCAGCAAGTAACTGATGTTATTTGATGGTCCTTATTTATATTGAATCTTCTTCACACTCTTTTTACTTTCTCCTTGCTAAAGTAGAATGGGTCTTCAAGTAAGAATTTTTTAGAAAAATCTTATAATCTTCCTTTTTATAATTCATTAATGACTCCTTATAACTCTATAAAATGTATTTCTCTCTCTTAAATATATTTTAAGGTCATGACAGAAATTCCTATTATTCATTCTAAAAAAGGGTGATGAATGTTTCCCAGGCAAGCTTTCATGTCCCTGATAGTAACTTTTTTTTTAATTGCTCAATTTATCAGGGAACATTGTAAAGGCCTTTCAAGAAGTAATCAGATTGATTTAGGATTAAAAAAATATTGAATGCTATTTGGTTTCAGTTCAGTTCAGTTCAGTTCAGTCACTCAGTCGTGTCCAACTCTTTGTGACCCCGTGAATCGCAGCACGCCAGGCCTCCCTGTCCATCACCAACTCCCGGAGTTCACTCAGACTCACGTTCATCGAGTCAGTGATGCCATCAAGCCATCTCATCCTCTGTCGTCCCCTTCTCCTCCTGCCCCCAATCCCTCCCAGCATCACAGTCTTTTCCAATGAGTCAACTCTTCATATGAGGTGGCCAAAGTACTGGAGTTTCAGCTTTAGCATCATTCCTTCCAAAGAAATCCCAGGGCTGATCTCCTTCAGAATGCACTGGTTGGATGTCCTTGCAGTCCAAGGGACTCTCAAGAGTCTTCTTCAACACCACAGTTCAAAAGCATCAATTCTTTGGCACTTAGCCTTTTTCCCAGTCTCAGTCTTCACACCCATACATGACCACAGGAAAAACCATAGCCTTGACTAGACGGACCTTTGTTGGCAAAGTAATATCTCTGCTTTTCAATATGCTATCTAGGTTGGTCATAACTTTCCCTCCACAGAGTAGGTGTCTTTTAATTTCATGACTGCAGTCACCATCTGCAGTGATTTTGGAGGCCCAAAAAATAAAGTCTGACACTGTTTCCACTGTTTCCCCATCTATTTCCCATGAAGCGATGGGGCCGGATGCCATGATCTTCATTTTCTGAATGCTGAGCTTTAAGCCAACTTTGCTGAATAGTATATTCGGAAAGCTTTCCAGGAGATTATTCTGATACTAAATTGGAAGATACCTTAAGTAGTTGATAGAACTTCATTGAACTAAAACCTCAGTAAAATGCAAACATAACAGGTGTGCTTATCTGAACCAATTCAATTCACAATCAACTCTCTTATTAAATTATTTGCATTCTACATATTGATAAAGTATTTATCAAGTACAGATATTTTGATGGCTGAATACTTCTCTAATACAGTAAATTGAAGATCTTAATTAATAATTTGTGATTTCTTCAATATTTTTCAATATTTGCATTCACAGCAAAACATAATTTCTCCAAAGAGAAGAAAGTATATCAAAAGATTCATGCTACTTATCAAAATACAAGTTTAGTTTAAAAAAAAAAAAAAAAACCCTGTATCATATGCCTGTTAATTCTGCAGGACAAAGTGACATTGCAAATTGGCAAGAATTGGTAAGACATATTTATGATGTTGAACAAAAATGTTAAGATACAGTATTTCTGTTTTATTTCAAGTTGCCATTCTTATTGGTATTTTACATGGATATATGTGTGTTTGTGTGTGTGTGTGTGTATATCTAGAGATGTACTAATGAAAACCCCAGGTATTATTTCTATATAGGAAGAAAAATTTAAATATACTGAATTATTCCAGGTTTTCTACCTTTTTCCCTGGTGGCTCAGCAATAAATTATCTGCCTGCAATGCAGGAGATGCTGGTTAAATCCCTGGGTCAGGAACATCCCCTGGAGAAGGAAATGGCAACCCACTCCAATATTCTTGCCTGGGAAATCCCATGGACAGAGGAACCTGGCAGGCTACAGTCCATGAGCTCACAAAGAGTTGGACACAATTTAACAACTAAACAACAACTATTCTAGGCATATATAGCATTTTATGTATTTTGATTATTATATAATAAGATTGATTTTTAAAATTGCCAGCTTTTCCTCGGTTCATATTTGCTCTTTTTCATTTTAGAATTAAGTGAACTATACCCATATTTTATTTATTTTATTTATATATATATATATATATATATATAAATATACATAGGTGGCTCAGTGCTAAAGAATCCACAAGCTAATGCAGGAGATTTGGGTTTAATCCCTGGGTCAGGAAGATCCATTAGAGAAGGAAATGGCAACCCACTCCAGTATTCTTGCCTGGGAAATTCCATGAACAAAGTAGCCTGATGGACTATAGTCCATGGGATCACAAAAGAGTTGGGCAACACTTAGCAGCTAAACACTAACAACAACAAGAATTATATATTTCTTAGTTTCTTAAAGCATATATGAAATTTCTTCTGTTTCAATTTGTACTGACAAAAGATTGTATCAGGCAAACTGTTAGGCACTTATTAATGAGTACATAATCAGTAGAGTCATTTTAGGATTGCATAGTAATGCCCCATGGACAAGGTATACCTGCTCACTTGTATGAGGGAGGACATGTATATATACAACATGAATAGGCTATGGTATAGCCTATTGAATAGGCTATGGTATAGCACTTCAACCAAAAGACAATAGTTGAAGTGCAAGATATAATTTAGTAACCATAACTGTGTATTGCACTGGACAATATAAACAGTGGGACAGACTACATATGATGGAAGACTGTTCTATACATATAGTAATGGTTTGCAATATGTGAACCTTGAACTTCCAGATGTTCATGCTGGTTTTAGAAAAGGCAGAGGAACCAGAGATCAAACTGCCAACATCCGCTGGATCATAGAAAAAGCAAGAGAGTTCCAGAAAAAACATCTATTTCTGCTTTATTGACTATGCCAAAGCCTTTGACTGTGTGGATCACAATGAACTGTGGAAAATTCTGAAAGAGATGGGAATACCAGACCACCTGATCTGCCTCTTGAGAAACCTATGTGCAGGTTAGGAAGCAACAGTTAGAACTGGACATGGAACAACAGACTGGTTCCAAATAGGAAAAGGAGTATGTCAAGGCTGTATATTGTCACCCTGCTTATTTAACTTATATGCAGAGTACATAATGAGAAATGCTGGGCTGGAAGAAGCACAAGCTGGAATCAAGATTGCCCGGAGCAATATCAATCACCTCAGATATGCAGATGACACCACCCTTATGGCAGAAAGTGAAGAGGAACTAAAAAGCCTCTTGATGAAAGTGAAAGAGGAGAGTGAAAAAGTTGGCTTAAAGCTCAACATTCAGAAGACAAAGATCATGGCATCTGGTCCCATCACTTTATGGAAAATAGATGGGGAAACAGTGTCAGACTTTATTTTGGGGGGCTCCAAAATCACTGCAGATGGTGATTGCAGCCATGAAATTAAATGACGCTAACTCCTCGGAAGGAAAGTTATGACCAACCTAGATAGCATATTCAAAAGCAGAGACATTACTTTGCCAACAAAGTTCCGTCTGGTTTGTCCAGTGGTCATGTATGGATGTGAGAGTTGGACTGTGAAGAAAGCTGAGCCCCAAAGAATTGATGCTTTTAAACTGCGGTGTTGGAGAAGACTCTTGCGAAGACTGCAAGGAGATCCAACCAGTCCATCCTAAAAGAGATCAGTCCTGGATGTTCATTGGAAGGACTGATGCTGAAGCTGAAACTCCAATGCTTTGGCCACCTCTTGCAAAGAGTTGACTCATTGGAAAAGACCCTGATGCTGCGAGGGATTGGGGGCAGGAGGAGAAGGGAACAAGAGAGGATGAGATGGCTGGATGGCATCACCAACTGGATGGACATGAGTTTGCATGAACTCTGGAAGTTGGTGATGGACAGGGAGGCCTGGCAAGCATGGGGTCGCAAAGAGTCGGACACGACTGAGCGACTGAACTGAACTGAACTGAAAGTATAAATGTACCCCAGTGTCACTGCAGCACTGTTTACAATAGCTAGGACATGTAAGCAATCTATATGCCCATCAGCAGATGAATGGATAAGATATGATACATATCATATACCATGCATAGTACTCAGATATAAAAAGGAATGCATTTGAGTCAGATAAAATGAGATGGATGAACCTAGAGCATCTTATGCAGAGTGAAGTAAGTCAGAAAGAGAAAAATAAGTATTGTATATTAACACATATATATGGAATCTAGAAAAATGATACTGATGAACCTAGGAGAAAACAGACTTGTGGATACAGCATGGGAAGGGGAAGGTGTGATGAATTGAGAAAGAAGCATTCACATATATACACTACACTATCATGTGTAAAATAGATAGTGGGAAGTTGCTATATAACACAGGGAGCCCAGAGGGGTGGGTTAGGGGGAGGGAAGCTCAAGAAGGAAAGGATATAAAATTGTTATTGATTCAAGTTGCTGTATGGAGAAACCAACACAACATTGTAAAGCAATTTTCATTCAATTAAAATTACTTCACAAAAAGAAAAGACCTGATAAAGTACTCATGTTGAAGAAACTCAAATGACAAAGAAAAAAATCATCGATAGCTTTATGACCTGACAGTGAAATCCACAAGGTTAGGTCTTTCAACCTTTCTACCCAAAACAGAAATACAGATCCTAAACATGTGTTGCCTGGTTCATAAATATGACTGGAGAGATGAGAATCAATAGATATTTTTCAAAATGTCTAAACTAAAAAGGAAGATTGTATTAATTTCAGTAGCTACAAAAAGCTTTATAATAAACTATTCAAAACTGAAAGGAAAACAACATAAAATATGTCTTTCTTGCTTACCTAACTACAGATTGGGTGAAGTGTACATGATTGAATCTGGACTTGGCTGATCTTTGCTCTGAGTTGAGGATTAAGTACATGTCTGCTTTAATATCTTTCATTCTTCCAGTTCAACAGGCTACCCAAATCCTGTTCTTATATTGAAATAATACAAAATTGATAAACCACATGATGTCTCTTCAGATCTAGGCTTAGAAATAGCATATTGTGACTACCCTCCACATTCCACTGATGAAAGCAAGTCACATACCTAAGATTAAATTCAGTAAGGTGGGGAAGCAGCTTAACTATTTTCAATGTGTTGTTCAGTTGCTCAGTTGGGCGCAACTCTCTTCAACTCCATGGACTGCACACCAGGGTTCCCTGACTTTCACCATCTCCCAGTGCTTGCTCAAACTCATGCCCATTGAGTCAGTAATGTCATCCAACCATCTCATCCTCTGTCCTCTCCTTCTCATCCTGCCTTCAATTTTTCCCAGCATCAAGTTATTTTCCAATGAGTCAGCTCTTTGCATCAGGTGGCCAAAGTATTGTAGCTTTAGCTTCAGCATCAGTCCTTCAAATGATATTCAGGACTGATTTCCTTTAGGATTGACTGCTTTTATCTCTTTGTAGTCCAAGAGACTCTCAAGGGTCTTCTCCAACACCATAGTTCAAAAGTATCAATTCTTCGATGCTCACCATTTTTATAGTCCAACTCTCCCATCCATGCATGAATACTGCAAAAATCATAGCTTTGACTAGCCAGACCTGTGTCTGCAAAGTAATGTTTCTGCTTTATAATATGCTGTTTTGGTTGGTCATAGGTTTTCTTCCAAGGAGCAGGCGTCTTTTAATTTCATGGCTGCACTCACTATCTGCAGTGGTTTTGCAGCCCAAGAAAATGAAGTCTGTCACTGTTTCCATTGTTTGTCCATCTATTTGCCATGAAGTAATGGGACCAGATGCCATGATCTTAGATTTTTGAATATTGGGTTTCAAGCCTGTTTTTTTTAACTCTCCTCTTTCACTTTCATCAAGAAGCTCTTTAGTTCCTGTTAGCTTTCTAAAGGTGATGTCAGCTGCATATCTTAGGTTGTTGCTATTTCTCCTGGCAAGCTTGATTCCAGCTTGTGATGCATCTAGTCTGGCATTTTACATGATGTACTCTGCATAGAAGTTATATAAACCTTGTCTTATTCCTGTCCCAATAATGAACCGGTCCTTGGTTCCATATCTAGTTCTAACTGTTGCTTCTTGACCTGCATATAATTTTCTCAGGAGGCAAGTAAGGTGGTCTGGTATTCCCATCTCTTAAAGAATTTTCCACAGTTTGGTGTGACTGACATGGTCAAAAGCTTTAGTCAATGAAACAGAAGTAGATATTATTTTATGGAATTCTCTTGCTTTTTCTATCACCCAACAGATGTTGGAAATTTGATCTCTGTTTCCTCTGCCTTCTCTAAATCAAGCTAGTACACCTGGAAGCTCTCAGTTTACATACTATTGAAGCCTAGCTTGAAGGAGTTTGAGTATTACCTTGCTACCATGTGAAATGAGTGCAGTTGTATGGTAGTTTGAACATTCTTTGGCATTGCCCTTCTTTGGGATAGGAATGAAAACTGACCTTTTCCAGTCTTGTGACCCATGCTTCGTTTTCTAAATTTGCTAACATATTGAGTGCAGCCCTTTAACATCATCATCTTTTAGGATTTGAAATAGCTCAACTGGAATTCCATCACCTCCACTAGCTTTGTTTATAGTAATACTTCCTGAGACCCACTTGGCTTCATACCCCAGGCTGCCTGGCTCTAGGTTAGTGACAACACCATCATGGTTATCCAGTTCATTTAATACTTATTTGTATAGTTTTTCTGTGTGTGTTACTATTTGGATGTTTAAACCATGTACAAGTATTATCTGTAAAAATTATCTAATTTAAATGTATATTAATTCCTGGAAATAAGATTAAATCAGTTAAGGGAAATATGCCAGTCACAGCAGCCAGTATATAGAAAATGAGGGGAAAAAAAAAAGAAGTGCAATTAACTTTCATTTATAACCCATCAAGAAAGGAGAAATCTAGGTACACATGGGTTTGTGACCAAACTGATCAGTGACCACCTAACATGGAATTGAGTGCTTGCTATTCTCTATGGCTTTGGCAAAAATATCATTATGATAATGATATTATTTAATTTCTCCCACCCATTTTTGGAAAGCATAAATTGATACCACAGGTATTATAATTAAATGCATTTAATCTTCGCTGAGGGAGAGTAAAAATCTGAGTTGTTTAATTGCATTTTCTTTCTTTCTTAATAACAGTTTACTTACTTCTGTTATTTTACTTACTTTTCCCATTTTCGTCTCTTCTTCCTTACCTAATTTCACTTACCCTTTTCTATGTCTACTCAGCATACTGGTAAAAGTTTATGCATCATTTTTTTTTAGGACAAGGACCTGAGGTGAATTGATTCTTAAACTACTGAAACCCACCCCCCCCCCCATAAAAAGCTACTCAACCAAATTTAACTTTCTCTTTTTATAATGAAGAGAAGAGATTTTTTTACTGGTTTATCTCTGTGAAATATTAAATATTTTTTAATTCTCTAAGAGTAGAGTTAGATATTTTTTAAATTAGCAGAGTTTATTTTTCAAGAGTGGTTTTAAATTTGCATAAAAATTGGTTAGATAATACAGAGAGTTCCCATATACCATTGGTAACCCCATCCCATAGTTTCCTCGTTATCAACATTTTACATTAGCATAGAATATCTGTTATAACTATGGAATGAATATTGCTATATTGTTAATGAAAGTTTATTGTGCATATGTCACTCTTTGTGTTTTAGAGTTCTATGGGTTTGAAAATGTATATTGTCTCTTACTCACCATCATAGTATCATAAGGACTAAATACAATGTGGTATATTAGATAGAATACTGAGGCAAAAGAAAAAAAAAAGACATGTAGGGAAAGGTAGTGAAATTCAGATGAAATGTGGTGTTTTGTTAATAGCAATGTTATAAGTTTGTTTCCTTAGTTGCAAAAATATATTGTACTAATGTAGGATATTAACAGTTGGGGAAACTTTGATGAGAGTTTTATGGATACTCACTGTATCATCATTTGAACTTTTCTCTAAATCTAAAATTCTTATACACTTAAAATTTTATTAAAAGTAATTATTGCCTTCATATTTTATCTCTTTCAAGCAATTATCCCTTATATGTATAATATGTACTACTATTAATACTATTTATTATTTATTTATAAATCAAATAGGGTATGTATGTGCAAGTATTAAAGAGTTAATCTAGTCAAGGCTATGGTTTTTCCTGTGGTCATGTATGGATGTGAGTTGGACTGTGAAGAAAGTTGAGTGCCAAAGAATTGATGCTTTTGAACTGTGGTGTTGGAGAAGACTCTCGAGGGTCCCTTGGACTGCAAGGAGATCCAACCAGTCCATTCTGAAAGAGATCAGCCCTGGGATTTCTTTGGAAGGAATGATGCTGAAGCTGAAACTCCAGTACTTTGGCCACCTCATGGGAAGAGTTGACTCATTGGAAAAGACTGTGATGCTGGGAGGGATTGGGGGCAGGAGGAGAAGGGGACAACAGAGGATGAGATGGTGGATGGCATCACCGACTAGATAGACATGAGTTTGCATGAACTCCGGGAGTTGGTGATGGACAGGGAGGCCTGGCGTGCTGCAATTCATGGGGTCGCAGAGTTGGACACGACTGAGTGACTGAACTGAACTGAACTGAATCTAAACTCTAATCCACTAGTCTTCCATTGTGTATGTTTGTTAGCTGCTCAGTCATGTCTTATTCTTTGCAACCCCATGGACTGTAGCCCACCAGGCTCCTCTGTCCATGGAATTCTCTAGGCAAAAATACTGAAGTTGGTAGCCATTCCCTTTTCCAGGGGATCTTACCCATCCAGGGATCAAACCCAAGTCTCCTGCATTGTAGATGAATTCTTTACCTTCTGAGCCCCTAGGGAAGCCCAGGCTTCCATTGCTGCCTAGCCATTGACTACAGACACAGTAGCTTAAAACAATGCCCATATTTTAGCAAATAGTTCTCTGTGTCAGAAGTCTGGCACATAATGACCAGATTGTCTGCTCTGTGTCTTACTGGGCTGAAATCAAGATGTCAATAGGGCTTTGGTGCAATCTGGCTTTTTTTTCCCAAGCTCATTGGTTATCAGAAGATTTTTTTTTTTTTTTTGTAATTGGAAGATTGAGGTCTCTTTTTTCTCACTGTTCATCATCTAGGTTCAGCCTTTATCATATAGGGGATGCCCATGTCCCCATGTCCTCATAATATGGTAGCCTCCATCTTGAAATCAGGAATGGCATTCCCAGTGTTTTGAAATAGTTTTTCAAATATTTGACTTTATGTTGTGCTGCTTGCTGGAAAAACTCCTCACTTTTAAAGGGCTCATTTAATTATATTACCTTCACCTCACCTGAAAATCCAGGCAAATCTTTCGGTTTTAAGATCAGCTAATTAGTAGTCTTGGGGTTCCCCAGGTGGTCCTGATGGTAAAGAACCTGCCTGCCAATGCAGGAGACATAAGAAAAGTGGGTTCAGTCCATGGGTGGGGAAGACTCCCTGGAGGAGGGCATGGCCACACACTCCAGCATTCTTGTGTAGAAACTCCCATGGACAGAGGAGCCTGGCAGTCTGCAGTCCATAGGGCCCAAGAGTCAGATTTGACTGAAATGACTTAGCATGCAATTTGTAGCCTTAATAACATATGCAAGTCCATTTTGCCACATCAGTAACATTCATAGGCATGAAAACTCAATGTTTTCAGTCCTCAATATGAGGTTGGGAAACAATGAGGAGAGACATTTTTAGAATTTTGCTTAATACACCTGACCACAAGTCATACTTATTATAAGGTCATTATTCTTCAGAATAGTTGACCTCAACCAGCATTTTTATCTATATTTCTTATCATCTATAAATCTATGTTTGTTTACTTATTGTCATTTATCTACCTATACACACAGATACATGTTACAATATTTTGTAAGATGTTAATAAAAATAATTTTGGTTGCAAAATGAATTTAAATGTCTTTCCCCTTTGCATGTATAAAAAAACACCTTTAATAATTTGGGTAACTTCATTAGAAAGAAGGTTCCTAAATAAACTTGTAGTTTCAGTGGATGGATTGTTTATATTGAAGATTGTATCAGCCAAGAGTAGGCACTCCATAAGTGTTTGAAACTGTTCTGCTGGGAGACAGCACCTGTTTGTCTATAATTCTCTTTACTGGCAAATAGAATTACGATTCTGTTCTAATAATTCTTTTCTTCCTGGAAGAATTTAGTGAACCAGTTAAGTTCAGTAGCTCAGTCATGTCTGACTCTTTGTGACCCCATGGACTGCAGCATGCCAGGCTTCCCTGTCAATCACCAACTCCTGGAGCTTGCTCAAACTCAGGTCCATATAGTCGGTTATGCCATTCAACCATCTCATCCTCTGTCATCCCCTTCTTTTGCTTTCAGTCTTTCCCAGCATCAGGATCTTTTCCAATAAGTCAGTTCTTTGCATCACGTGGCCAAAGTATTGGAGCTTCAGCTTCAACATCAGTCCTTCCAATGAATATTCAGGACTGGACTGATTTCCTTCAGGATTGAATGGTTGGATCTTCTTGCTGTCCAAGGGACTCTCAAGAGTCTTCTTCAATGCTACAGTTCAAAAGCATCAATTCTTCAATATTCAGCTTTCTTTTTGGTCCAACTCTCACATCCATACATGACTACTGGAAAAGCCTTATCTTTGACTAGATGGATCTTTGTCAGTAAAGTAATGTCTGCTTTTTAATATGCTGTCTAGGTTTGTCATAGCTTTTCTTCCACGGAGCAAGTGTCTTTTCATTTCATGGCTACAGTCACCATCTACAGTGATTTTGAAGCCCAAGAAAATAAAGTCTATCACTATTTTCGTTGTTTCCCCATCTATTTGCCATGAAGTAATTTAGTGAATGCCCATATTTAATGTTTTGTGCTGGTCTCTCAGCTCTGGATATTTTCCTTGATGCTTTTATCAGATTTATTTGTTTCCTAGCATTCAGTTTACATTTCTTCATAATTATTTTTCCTGTGTCCTTGACATTGTTTTGTTTTGGGCCTCCTCTTCTAGTCTTAGGTTACTCAAATCAGAACTTGGAAAAGCTTTTTGAGTTTCCCATTGCTTTGCCTATTTACAGATTTAAGATTCAAAACTTTGCTTATTAATATATTTCATTTGTAAAGCTTTCCAAAATTATTGAATTTTTGGTTGTTATCAACTATCACTCTATCTTGCCTGCTAGCAAACACTCTTGAATGTGAAATGATATCCAGTATCATCACCTATAAAATTGCATGACCTAGATCTGACCACTCTGTAGAGTGATTTTCAATTTAATACATATTTTGATGACCTTGTCCTTAATTCTCTGTCATATGGTGATAGTCATTACCCCATATGACATTATGATTAAACACAATATTAAACTTGAAACTAAAAGCTGTGATGGTCCATTTAAATTTCAACTAAGATTGTGGGAGGTTCATATCTAGTCTTGTTTTGTGTATACATGAAAATTTAAAGAAATATCTTTTTTCTTTCATTCTCTTGTTTCTTTAATCAATTTGATCTGGATTTGGAGAAGGTTGAGGAATGTACACAGTTAAGCCCATTGTCTAATCTCTAAGAAGAAAGGTAAAACTAAGTATGCTCAAATTATTCAACTGGGTAGTACAATTTTTCTCTATAAACACAGTTAGAAATGGCAATATACATTAATATTCTACTTACAGTTGTGAAAGCAAATATCTACTTGGCATTTTGAGCCTTTAGTAGATATATCCATCACAGAGTTGGACAGTTCATATCTCATGACAAATATAAATGACAATCACCACCAGCAGCATCTAGCAGATGAAAGAAGTGGCATGAGGAGAACTTGCTCTGTGTCCTAGGAAACTAAAGATTACAGGATGGTGAACAGCTAAATGAAAATGAAGCTCAGTTAATTTTATTTAGTTCTCAACCTAATTTATTATTACTCTGAATATTATACCTAATTTATTTAATAGATACCATTTGGAAAATTCTGTAGGTGATGAGAAAGAAATAACATGAATATTTGTATTATTTGTGCAATATTTTTGCATATATTTTCTAATTAATTCTAAAGTATTCTGATTTGAATATTCTATTCATATTTTATTTATTAAGAATAAGAGTTTGGGAAAGATTAACTTATAGTTCTTAGGGTAACAGATAACCCACCTCTGAATAGAAAGCCTTTGCAAACTAATATAGAATGAGAAGCAAAGTTTATTTTCTATTGATCAAAACAAAAGCATTATCACTTAAATTCAGTGGGGTATCAAAAAACTTTTTGGAAAATATCAAAACATGTTTTTTATTTCCTGTAGCATAGTTTTTGTGAATTTTGTTTAATATTAACATAAAAATGTTGAATCATAAGGTCAGTGAATTTCACAAAACAGTCTTTAAGCATCATTCACAACAAAAATTAGGACATAACCAGGCAATTCAGAATCTCTCCTGTTTTCTTCCCAGGCAAAACTTATCTCATAATAAGCTAATGACTCACTATAGTTATTGTAATATTATAGATTAATTGTGTTCATTTTCTGACTTTACAGAACCACATTCTATATTTGCTCCTTCATTGCTAGCATATATCATTCAAAATAATGTGTACATCATAATCATTTATATTTCATTTATTTCTCATCCTTGCTATATATTTACTCACTATTTTAACAATTCTATTGTGCATATCAAAAGTTCAAGGTGAAGTCACTCAGTCATGCCCGACTCTCTGTGACCCATGGACTGTAGCCTACCAGGCTCATCTGTCCATAGGATTTTCCAAGCAAGAATACTGGAGTGGATTGCCATTTCCTTCTCCAATTGTGTATATAGTGTTGTTGAATTAGCTTAAATATGCATTTAGCTGGTGACTAATCAAGTTGAGAGCTTTTTTAAAATGTTGTTGATAATTTAAATATTGGTATTGCAATTTTTTTCCATATAAGATTTTTGCTCATTTTTGTTGCTTTTTTTATTGGCTTATAAGAATTTTTGTAATATATATTTTAGATATAAGCTTGGATATGTGCATTTAAAATATTTTCAATCAATCTATAGATTGCCTTTCTACTCTTAGTAGTACCTGTTATAAATACTATTGGCTAATTTTGATATTTTTTAATTTATAAATTTTATTTTCATTCTTAATTTGAACTTATATAGACCCAATTTTTAATAAATCTTTGCTTACTGTAAGGTCAAGGAGATGTTCTATGAATTCTTCTAAGTCCCTGATTATTATTTTTTTTTCCTTTCACATTTACATTTGTATTCCTCCTGGAGTTGACTTCTAATTATGCTGTGAAATAGGGGTCAAGATGATTACTTTTGTATCTGAATGTTCAACTAATGCATCATTGCTATTGAAAATTATTTTCTTTCTCCACAAAACTGCAAGATCATCTTTGTCATTGTAAGGGAGGAAGAAATTTTCCCTGCATTACTATCTTCGTTTGACTGGCCTAATTATCTGATGAACATAAGATAGATTATAGAAGACAAACATTTAATTTCATATATATGGAGGTCCCATAATTATAGGACTGAAGAAGTGACCAAAATAATCTGTTTTTATAACTTTTTAGACAAGAAAATAACATATTATTTTTGAGGATTTGACAAAGAAAAAGGATTTTCGCCTGGGGTAACAAGTTAAAAAAGAAGTAATATACTCTGATTACACAGCTTTGTGGCCTAGAATTCCCTGTCTATGGTAGCAAGAATTCCCTCCATCCTTCAGGCAAAGGAAAGATAACTTCCCTTCAGTGATTTGTTTCCTACTTTCAGGGGAACAAAGAAAGGTCAGAGTAGTCTTCTTATACCGACTGTTTCTTAGGTAACTTTAATTCAGATATGTTACCTTGGCATATTTTGGGGCAGTCTTCCCCAAACCCCATCATCATAAATTATTCTATTATGTGTGTATGGGTCAGTTTTTTGAATCTGTATTCAGTTCAAAGAAAGGCAATGCCAAAGAACGTTCAAACTACCACATAATTACACTTATCTCACACGCTAGCAAAGTCATTCTCAAAATTTTCCAAGCCAGACTTCAGTAGTACATGAATTGTGAAATTCCAGATGTTCAGGCTGGATTTAGAAAAGGCAGAGGAACCAAATATCAAATTGGCAACATCCATTGGATCATTGAAAGAGCAAGAGAGTTCCAGAAAAAAATCTACTTCTGCTTTATTCACTACACCAAAGCCTTTGACTGTGCAGATCACAACAAACTGTAGAAAATTCTTAAAGAGATGGGAATACCAGACCATCTTACCTGCCTCCTGAGAAATCTATATGCAGGTGAAGAAGGAACTGTTAGAACTGGATGTGGAAAAACAGACTGGTTCCAAATAGGGAAAGAAGTAGGTCAAGGCTGTATATTGTCACCCTGCTTATTTAACTTATATACAGAGTACATCATGTGAAATGAGGGGCTGGATGAAGCACAAGCTGGAATCAAGATTTCCAGGAGAAATATCAAAACCTCAGATATGCAGATGACACCACCCTTATGGCAGAAAGTGAAGAAGAACTGAAGAGCCTCGATGAACGTGAAAGAGGAGAGAGAAAAAGTTGGCTTAGAACTCAATACTCAGAAAACTTAGATCATGGCATCTGATCCCATCACTTCATGGCAAATAGATGGGGAAACAACAGAAACAGTTATTTTTTTGGACTCCAAAATCACTGCAGTTGGTGTGTACAGCCATGAAATTAAAAGATGATTGCTACTTGGATGAAAAGCTGTAACCAACCTAGACAGTATATTAAAAAGCAGAGACATTACCAACAAAGTTCTGTCTAGTCAAGGCTATGTTTTTCTAGTAGTCATGTGTGGATGTGAGAGTTGGAGTATAAAGAAAGCTGAGCACTGAAGAATTGATGCTTTTGAACTGTGGTGTTACATAAGACTCTTGCGAGTCCCCTGGACTGCAAGGCGATCAAACCAGTCAATCCTGAAGGAAATCAGTCCTGAATATTCATTGGAAGGACTGATGCTGAAGCTGAAACTCCAGTACTTTTGCTACCTGATGTGAAGAACTGACTCATTGGTAAAGATCCTCATGCTGGGGAAGATTGAAGGCAGGAGGAGAAGGGGACGACAGAGGATGAGATGGTTGGATGACATCACCAACTCGATGGACATGAGTTTGAGCAAGCTCTGAAAGTTGGTGATACATAGGGAAGCATGGTGTATTTCAGTCCACAGAGTCACAACAAATTGCACACAACTGAGCAGCTGAACTGATTCAGTTCAATGTGTCTTAAATTACATTGGTGTAGTTTTCCTCATTACTAAAACTATATATACATGCATATATATTTATATATATTCCCAAACACAGAGTGTATATATATATATAGAGAGAGAGAGGGAGAGAGAGTGTGTATGTATACTATACATATATATACACAGCATATATGTACACATGCAGTATGTATTATATAGTTGCATATAATATTTAAAATTATTCACACTCCTGATGCTCAGTATTAATACTCAGTATTAACTATTATAACATTTTGATGGATATCCATTCAGTCAATAAAACACAGTTCACACATATGTACACTGTATCCCTAAATCATCTCCTAGCTCTAAACCAAAGTTAATTTGGCACACCTTGTTTTTTTCCATTCAGTTCAATTCAGTTGCTGAGTGATGTCCAACTCTTTGCGATCCTATGAACCGCAGCACGCCAGGCCTCCCTGTCCATTACCAACTCCTGGAGTCCACCCAAACCCATGTCCATTGAGTCGCTGATGCCATCCAACCATCTCATCCTCTGTTATTCCCTTCTCCTCCTGCCCTCAATCTTTCCTAGCATCAGGGTCTTTTCCAATAAGTTAGCTCTTTGCATCAGGTGGCCAAAGTATTGGAGTTTCAGCTTCAACATCAGTCCTTCCAATGAACACCCAGGACTGATCTTTAGGATATACTGATTGGATCTCCTTGCAGTCCAAGGGACTCTCAAGAGTCTTCTCCAACACCACAGTTCAAAAGCATCAATTCTTCAGCACTCAGCTTTCTTTATAGTCCAACTTTCACATCCATACATGGCCCCTGGAAAAACCATAGCCTTGACTAGATGGACCTTTGTTGAAAAGTAATGTCTCTGCTTTTCAATATGCTATCTAGGTTGGTCATAACTTTCCTTCCAAGGAGTAAGCGTCTTTTAATTTCATGGCTGCAATCACCATCTGCAGTGATTTTGGAGCCCAGAAAAATAAATTTTCCATTAATACATCTGTATTTTTCTAACTTCTTATTTTAACCTATGATTTGAAAAGAAGCAATCATTGTATTTTTTAAATAAATGATCCTCTGAAGTTGTCATTTTATTACTAATGGAACCTTGATTTTAAACTCTAATTTGAGGTAATTTTATGTGACTAAACTTATATATTTGATAATATATTAAAAAGGCTGCAAATCTTAGCATTAGAAAATCCAAGATGGCTGGTTTCAGGCATTAAGACAGAGAGCTGTGTTTTACAGAAGATCATACTTAGAAAGCGGAGAAGGCGATGGCACCCCACTCCAGTACTCTTGCCTGGAAAATCCCAGCGATGGGGGAGCCTAGTGGGCTGCTGTCTATGGGGTCTCACAGAGTCAGACACGACTGAAGCGACTTAGCAGCAGCAGCAGCAGCAGCATACTTAAAAAGCAGGATTTATTTTTCTTTAAAGATCTGTTTGTTTATTATTTTGGCTGTACAGTGCAGCATGTAGGATATTAATTCTCCCACCAGGGATGAATTCATGCCTCCTTCAGTGGAAGTACAAGAGTTTTAACCACTGGATCACCAGGGAATCCCAGAAAGCAGAATTTCTTAACACAGACACTATTGGCATCTTTTTTAAAAATTGGGGTACAGTTGCTTTACAATGTTGTACAACAAAGTGAATTAATTGTATGTTTGCAGTCCATGGAGTTGCATAACTGAGAGACTAAGCACACACATACACATACATATATTCCCTCCCTCTTGGCCCTCCCTCTCCCACCCATCTCAGCCATCTAGGTCACCACAGAACATGGAGATAAACTCTCTGTGCTATATAGCAGGTTCCTGCTAGCTATGGTTTTATACATGGCAGCGCATATACATCAGTCCAAATCTCTTAATTCATCTTCCCGACCATGCTCACACAACTGTTCTCTACATCTGCCTCTCTATTTTTTCCCGAAAAACAGGTTCCCCTGTACCATTTTTCTGGATTCCATGTACATGTGTTAATATATGGTATCTGTTTTTCTCTTTCTGCTATACTTCACTGGATATCTTTTGCTAAAGCAGTGGTGGTTTAGTTGCCAAATTTTGTCCAATTATTGTGACCCCAGGGACTACAGCCCTCCAGGATCCTCTGTCCATGGGATTTCTCAGGCAAAAATGCTAAAGTGGGTTGCCATTTCCTTCTTCAGGGGATCTTCTAGACCCAGGGATTGAGCCCATGTCTCCTACATTACAGGCAGATTCTTTACTGCTGAGCCACCAGGGAAGCTAGTCTTGTATATAGTCTTGTTTTTAGCAGAATCCATGGCCTTAACCCAAGAGCTGCCAATAGCACTCCTCAGTTGTGATTATGAAAAATGGTTCTATATATTGTTGACTATGTCCTAGAGGAAGAGGGGAAATTGTTCCAGGTTGAAAAGCACTCTTGTAGGAAAATGAGCCTTCCCAGGTGGCTCAGTGGTAAAGAATCTGCCTACAATGCAGGAGACCTGGGTTCGATCCCTGGTTTGGGAATATACCCTGGAATAGGAAATAGCAACCCATTCCACTCTTCTTGCCTGGAGAATTCCATGTGCAGAGGATTCTGGTAGGCTACAGTCCATGAGATCACAAAGAGTTGGACATGACTAAGCACGTACACACTCATGCAGGAAAATGGTACAAACTGCTTTGGCTGTAGACTCATGTAGTCTTCATCCCATATCCATCCTTGTGAGTCTAGTAACATTACTAGTTATCAATTTGAAGAGACATAGAAAGTTTTTTAAGAAGAAGTGAGGCCCACATTCCATTCTTCTGAGATTTAAAGCATGTGTTTGATAAATTTGTCATGCTCTGACCACAGCATGACAAGAATATACAACAGAACCTGAAAGTGTGTTGATAGTATTTGACAGTAGTATATGTTACAGGATAGAGCTTGTGAACTGAATTTCTGGTGCTAGAATGTCCCATATCCTGCCACTTTAGTAAGATATTAACCAAAATTATATTAAAAGCCTGCTTCAAAAATTGCTGCTATGTGAAGGTCTAGTTTACATAGGAATAAAAGGGAGACGAGGTATTTCTACAGGCATAATTCTGGAGATATTTGGGAAAGGCTGGCTTGTAGATTGTCTGATTTCCCCTCGCACACAAATACCATAAAGAATTACTGATAAACCTGAAGGTGTAATGACAATCATTAGTTTCCACATTATCTCTTACAATAGTTAAATTCTATTGAAGCCTACCAGTGATGGAGAAGGACAGACTCTGTTGGCTATAGTACTCTGCAGTGACCAGAGCCCACATGATTGGGCTGTAAGATTCAGCTGTCAACAACACTTGGTACAAGGGAAAATCTTTGCCTTAGCCAGTTGAATATCATAATTCTGATGGGAACATTACTAAGTGGTGATAGCATTTAATGAAATGGGAAATAGGATCTTTCAGGTTATTGATGTAGTTAAATGAACTCTATAAAGCAAGTAATAACCATAAATGAGGTGACTTAGTTCAATAGTCACCCTTTCCAGTTTTTGCTTAATGAAACAAGGCACTCAAGGCCTGACCTTACTGATCTGTGTTACTCCTTACTGATCTGTGTTATTCCTTAGAGTACCTGGGTTTGTTGAGGTGTGATGGGCTGAGGAGGCAGGTGTTTCTAGAGATAAAATACAAGTTTTCTGTAATTTATAAACAAAGATCCTAGAACCATTTAATTAGGACACTAAATGAAATGAAAACACACTTGATTACTGAGTTAATTGGTAGAGTTGGAAAAGAATTACACTAATCCATACCAAATAAGGCTGATAAGCTCTTTATACATTTGTAGTTTGCTTTCTATTTAGATTTGGAGACTCAAGTGGAGAGATTTATGAATTTATTTATAGTCAGGTTAAGAAATGAGGTACAAAGTGAAGCATTTCTACTTTACATAGTCTTTACCCTTTCTCTTTTCTAAGTTTGCTTCATCTTTCATAAGAGCTTAAGAGATTTCAAATCAAACTCCCATCTGTTTCATAATTTTCACCATGACCTAGCCAATTACTGTATTTGAAATTATCTGGTAATTAAACCAAAGACCTTTTATCCTGGATTTGCTCACACATTTTTGGTTACAACTTTAATGGTTCCTCTCTTTACAAATTGAGTTATAAATTCTAACTGGATAGGACAGAGTTTGTTTGGGATGCATGTGTGTATGTGTATGTTTTGTTTATAAGTTGTAAATTGCAGCAAGTGGTTGGAGTAAAGATGGGCTGATGAGGCTTCCTGACTGGCTTCCTGGTATCCATGAGTCCACTGGGCTTGGACCAAGGCAGGCAGCAGCCCTTGGAGACAGAGGCACAGAGGCAATAGTGCCAAATTTCTCAGTTGGCACCACTGGAGAAAAAACAGAATTAGGAAGAAGGCTTCCCTGGTGACTCAGACAATAAAGAATCTGCCTGTAATGCAGAAGACCTTAGTTCAATCCCTGGGTCAGGAAGATCCCCTGGAGAAAGGCACGATAACCTACTTCAGTATTCTTGCCTGGAGAATTTCAAAGACAGAGGAGCCTGGAGGGCTACAGTCCATGGGGACACAAAGAGTTGGACACAACTGAATGACTTTCAGACCCAATAGTTTCTATGTATTTTGTAGCTTGAGGAGACTTATGTCCAGGTCCAAGCATAGCAGCACTGCAGCACAGGGTTCTAGGTAATCTTTCACAGAGATTTCATTAGAGATGAACCCAGTGAAGTATAAAAGAGACGATATCCAGAATCCTCAGTCAGAGAAGCTTTCAGCCAAGGGCAGGGGAACTGCAACATCCAGAGAGATAACAAGCATCACAGAGGGAAATGGAAAGCATTGTAGTTGAGATGAAGAAACACCTCCTCAGCAAGAGAAAAAGACACCACATTGATGAAGATCACTGAATTCATCTAAGAGCAACATTGCAACAGCAAATTTACTATGAAAACTTGAACCTTTTAATCTACAGAACAAGAAGAGTATGTGACAAGGTACTAAGTTCCCCCAGTCATTCTGAAACAGGCCTGGGACTTAGGACCCTTTGCTGTAATGCTGCAATCCTTGGACCTGGATTTATATCTCCTTAAGGAGATGGACAGGGAAGCCTGGCGTGCTGTGATTCATGGGGTCGCAAAGATTCGGACACGACTGAGCGACTGATCTGATCTGATCTGAAGGTGATGGCACCCCACTTCAGTACTCTCGCCTGGAGAATCCCATGGACAGAGGAGCCTGGAAGGCTGCAGTCCATGGGGTCGCTAAGAGTCGGACATGACTGAGTGACTTCACTTTCACTTTTCACTTTCATGCATTGGAGAAGGAAATGGCAACCTACTCCAGTGTTCTTGCCTGGAGAATCCCAGGAATGGCGGGGCCTGGTGGGCTGCCATCTATGGGGTCGCACAGAGTCGGACACGACTGACGCGACTTAGCAGTAGCCTCAAGCTACAAATACATAGAAAGTATTGTGCATGAAAGTCACTCAGTCATGTCCAACTCTTTGTGACCCCATAGACTACACAGTCCATGGAATTCTCCAGGCCAGAATACTGGAGTGGGTAGCTGTTCTCTTCTCCAGAGGATCTTCCCAACTCAGGGATCAAACCCGGGTGTCTTGTATTGCAGGCAGATTCTTTACCAGCTGAGGCACCAGGGAAGCCCAAGAATACTGGAATGGGTAGCCTATTCCTTCTCCAGCAGATCTTTACAACCCAGGAATTAAACTGGGATCTCCTGCATTGCAGATGGATTCTTTACCAGTTGAACTACCAGGGAAGCCCATATAGAAACCCATTTAGAAACTATATGGAACTAAAAATAACTGTGTGCATGCTCAGTTGGGGCAAATTCTAGACCTAGGGCAAATTCTAGACCCAGGGCAAATTCTATATATATATATGCAGGGTGTTTTATATATATATATATATATATATATATATAAAAATTCTGAATTTATATATATATATAAATATATATATATATATATATATTTTGAATATTCTAAAGAGCTGACAGCAAATAACTTTTGTGAGTAAAGCAGGTTATTGCACATTTCCCTGCACTAAATATCACAAAATGATGGGCAAACCACCTAAGCCACCCCTCCAGCCTAACCCCTGGACACATCCCTACCCTCACCCCAAAAACAAAACAAGCACACCTCTGCCAGAGACCAAGCAAGCAAAAGAACCTGTTACTTGTTTTCACTCCTGCAGCCTGCACAGGAGCCCCAATAAAGCCTTAGCTAAATTTCTTGTCTGGCCTCTGCATGTGTGCATTTTCAGTGGCTTCAAAAGTGTCCCAATCTTTGCAACCCCATAGACAATAGCCCCAGGCTCCTCTGTCCATAGAATTATCTCAGCAAGAATACTGGAGTAACTAGCCATTTCTTCCTTCAGGGGATCTTCCTGACCCAAGGATCAAAACCTTTCCTCCTATGTCTCTTGCATTGGCAGGTGCCTTCTTTACCACTGAGCCACCTGTCTGACCTCTAGTCAATTCCTATTGATTGAGGACAGATAAGAAACCTGGTAGGCAAGGATTCCTGAAAAAATGCTAGAAACTCTATATAAAGTAGAATTATTGGCTGTTTTCCTATATAAATTTATTTGTTGCCTTTTTTTTGGGGGGGGCAGTGGAGGTAAGGGGTGAGTGGGATCAACTTATATGAAACAAATTGTACTTATTTTCTCTACTCTGCACAATCTCTGAAATGTGTTTTTGGCTATTTTGTTTGCATTCATTTTTTATTCACATCTTTAATCTTGGATGATGTCATTTCTCACCATTTACATGGTTCCACCTGAGTTTCCCTGGTGGCTCAGTGGTAAAGAATTTGCTTGCCAATGCAGCAGAACTGGGTTTGATCCCTGAGTTGGGAAGATCCCCTAGAGAAGGAAGTGGCAAGTCACTCTAGTATTTTTGCCTGGGAAATTCCATGGACAGAGAGACCTGGAAGGCTATGGTCCATGGGGTTGCAAAAGAATCAGACACTTCTAAGTGAGTAAACAGCAACAACAGCATATAGCTTCCACTCATTTTCCCAACTGTAGAGTACAAGGAAAACATTTGAAAGTTGTATAATCTTAATTAATCAATATTTCTCTGAACTGAGCTCTGTCTCATATCTCAGGGTATGAGCTCAATAAGCCTTAGATAGGCACCATTTTAATTCTGCTGAAGTCCTTTGTCTAATTCTAGATTGTCTTCTTAGATAAATAATAATCTCTGGCACAAATAGTTGCAAACACTCCATTGGCACTCTATAACTTACAGTTCAGCATCACTTTTTAGTAATATCATTGTTCCTATCCCTAGACCTGAAATATGCATATCTGGGAGGAAAGAAATCCAACTCCATCCATACCTTCTGTGGGTGTCATGTGTTTTTCTGTGTTTGTGTTGTGGGTGAGAGATTTCCCCCTTTCATCTGAGTTTTGAATTACATTTGACAAGTGGAAAGAATGTGATACTTAATGTAAGAAGACTTTAAATTTTGTTTTTTATACTTGCTATTAAGAAAATGAACATAGGCAGACACTTAATAATTTTCTCATCAGTATTACTAAGGTATAATGGTTAATATAATTAACTGCTTGAACATAGTCAACTAGACAGTTGGAAAATACTTTAAAATACTTTTATTGTGATATTGTTTTTCCTGCTAGTCTAGGTCAAATGCACATTAACTGAATGTGTTGTAAGCTTTCATTAAAATTTGCTCTTAGTCCTCTTCTAATCAAAAATACATATTTTGCATTATCATTCCCCTATTTTTTCTCAGCATAGTTAAAAACAAGATAATTTAAATAGACCAGGCTTTAGGCTTCCTTTGAATGCTCAGATTATAAGTGAGCACTAAAATAAACTGCAGTATTTCTTTTTAGCTGTATGGTGGATTTTATTAAGGTTGCCAAGGATGGTGTTTCCATCTAATTTTGACTTGTCTGCCTGCAATGTGGGAGGCCTGGGTTTGATCCCTGGGAAGATCCTCTGGAGAAGAGAAAGGCTACCCACTCCAGTATTCTGGTCTGGAGAATTCCATGGACTGTGTAGTCCATGGGGTCGCAAAGAGTCAGACACCACTGAGTAACTTTCTCTTTCAGTGTATAATATTTTGTTAATAATTATTAATTATTTTTATTTGTAATTTTTATCAATAAAAGTCAAATTATAAAATGTTGTATATTGGTGAAAGCCATGATTTTCTTTCTCACTGAACTTGTAACTTCATGTTCTCTAAAATTATATAATGTTTACATTTGTCTACATTTGTCTAGTTTCTATAATATTTCTAGAAACTAAAATAATCATTTTTATACATGAGGAAAGAAAATGAATGCTGCAAATAATAATATAGTAATCTTCTTTGATATGTAAAATACTTCTGTAATTTAACAATCTCAAGCTCTTATGGGAAACAATATGCTTTCTTTTATCTATCTTAATCACATGACTAAGCATTCCATAATTGGAAAAATAATTTCAAACTACAATTAGAAGTCCTCAATGGAATAATGGTACAATTTCACTTTAGGAATATAGCCTTTTATGGGTTATTATTAAAACTCCCATAACCATATATAAAATCATTTCTGTTTTGTAGGACAAGGAAAAATTCTGATCTGGTCTTAAGGCTGGGTGTGTAGTAGTAAATTGATAATACTGAATATATCAATGAATAAGTATGAAGTATCATTTTTCACTTATAAATTACTTTTTGGAACATAACCCAATAATTGTTTTACCCTGTTATGAAACTCAGTTTGGGTATGAAAAATCTGTTTGAATAGAGCTAACAATTTTAAAAAGGTCTCATAAAAATCTTACGGAAAAGACTACATTAACTTTTTATCTTTGAAAGACACAATTGGAGAGTAATTTTGAAACTTAGATACCAAGAAAATCTCTGAAACATTATGGATTTATTTTTGCTACCTGATCATTGTAACCTGAAGACAGGTGGATTTTGATACTTTGAATTTGTCTGAGTTTGGCAAATAGGAGTGATGAAATAAGATTCTACACTGATAAAGAAAATTTGAGGAAAAAAATTAAATGTAATTAGCTTCATTTTAATTTGGAATATTCATATTTTACATTAATTATTTATACATGAATGACATCCAATATACTGTCTCAAATAAAATTAAATATTGCTTGCCTATTATCAGTTAATTGATTAAATGGCATTTTAGAATTATTATTTCATAAGTGACATCATGTTTTATGTTTTCGTTTTTCCCCATATGCACTTACAGTCTGTGACTAGACACGCATTTATTAAGACATAACTTATGCCAAGAGAAAAGGTCAAAATGAAGGTGTCTCAGCATTGCCTTATGGTAAATTGACCCCACTGTCATTCTATGCCCATAAGTGTACAATAAATTTCCATATTTAGAAATATGTAGATATGGAGTACTCAATTGTGTTGGCATCTTCACAGCTGTTCTACTTCTTTTTGGCAGATTCACGGCCTCTTGGCCAATTCACAGTGAGACAGATTCAAGAACTTTTAATTGTGCAATATTTTCATTATGTTAGGAGATGCAAATGTGAATGGGATCAGTATCAAAGGACATAATTTCAACTTTACATTTTTATACCTAAAATCATACACATAAAAAGCCAAAACCAAAGAAAACATTTCTTCTCAGAAATATATCCATGTTCCAAGAGTGGAAGGGCTTCAACTCATAAAGCTTTTATTCAAGCTTCCACCTTGAAAGCAAGTAATTTGAGCTCTTATTCTTTTTATTATTAATTAATAGTCTGCAGTACTAAGTATCCAGCTTTCAAAACAGGCTAATGAATGAAGAGAACAGCATTTAACATCAACACCTACAGTTAAGCAAATAATTAATATATTAAAGTTTTTAGTTATTGATAATTTTGTTTTTTTTAAGTTAATAGTGATTATTTTATTTCTAGTTTCATGAAACAGGAAACCGTAGAAATTGTTTTGTACAGTCATGTGGCTTCATAGCATATAACTTTTGCATATGGACCAAGCTCCAAAAAATGTACTTTAGGAATTAAAACAACATTTTTCCTTGGTAATATGTGTATTTAATCATTATGGTTATCTTTCAGAGAGTGTACAGAGTGATTTTTCTCAATTATATTTTCATTTTAACCTGCACCTGCATGAACATATTTCTTCAGTCTTATAAAAGGGTCTTATAAAATGAGTTTCCATTATGATTAACCATTGAAGAATATTATTCTCTTAGGTGAAATGAGCTCTCATTGATTATTAATCTGTAATCTGTATATCTTCAATAGACCATATTAGTAGATCCTCAGAGGCAGACAAGAGAGCTCCTTGAGTTTTTCTGAATTTCTTTTCAATACATTTAAGTCAAGGAGAGAGAGACTTACAGCTTAAAATTCAGTGGTGAGCCCATATCGAGCAACTTAGTTTAAAGAACCACTGTCCTAAATTGATGACTTGCAGTCAGCCCTGGATAAATCTTCACACTTATTTGTCCCTTAAGCAGCAGGAATTCATGTTTAGATCTAGTCTTATTAGCTTATAGGTCCTGAATAAGTAAGTTTTCTGCTAAGAGAAAATTCAATGCAAGTTGAAAAAACAAATGCTTTAATTGCACAAATGTGGATTTTCTCAAGAGCATTCTATCACAGGCAAATCAGTTACATAGGATAATATGTATATAATCCACATGTATTTCAGAGTAAATTTAGTAAGAGTTCAGTGGTGGCTCAGACATTAAAGAGTCTGCCTGCAACACAAGAGACCTGGGTGTTTGATTCACTGGGTTTGGAAGATCCCCTGGAGGACGGTATGGCAACCCACTCCAGTATTCTTGCCTGGAGAATCCCCATGGAGAGAGAAGCCTGGTGGGCTACAGTCCATGGGGTCACAAAGAGTCAGAAATGATTGAGCAACTATGCACACAGCACAAGGAAGAGAACTAATTGATGAACTAATTCCTGATTTTAATATTTAAAATGGAATGCTGATGAATTGCTATTCCTCTTAGTATCACTAACATACAAGTTTAAAATAGGAAAAAAGAACTGTTTTTTATATGGCTTAGTATATCATATGTATAATAAAATCTCAAGTTTAAATTATATAATTCATCAGTAAAATTCATAGTACTATGTTCAAACTTAAAATGTTCTTCATTTGGTAAATATTAATTGAGTTCTGTACTTGGTCCAAAGAATGAATAGGTGAATATAAATATGCATATATATAGATAGAAATCTATCTATCTGTCTATATATATATATATATGTATATTACAGCAGAATTTTTAAAAACTAAAACATGAAGATCTCTTTAAAAATTCAAAATAAAAAATTCAGAGTTTGATTCAAGAGTTCCACAGTGAAGCAAGAGATTCTGTATTTGATATAAGGTCCTATGTTTGTTCACCAACCTCTTTTTTATTATATCAGAGTTCTTGTTATTGTTGCTCACTCACGGTATCACGTCCCACTCTTTGTGACACCAAGGATTTCAGCACACCAGGCTCCAATGTCCTCCACTATCTCCCAGGTTTTACTCAAATTCTTGACCTTATTGGTAGTGCTATCTACCCATCTCTACAGACCGTTATAATCCATTTAATAACACAAAGGTCTTAACAAATTAATGATCGTAAATGTGGTAAGTTTTATTATAGTGTAGAAAATTAAGTGTTAGGAAATTATAAAAGACTGGGAAACCAAATCTTTCTAGGGAGATTAGGGAAAGTTTCATTGTGATGGTCACAACTGAACCGAGTCTGAGAGGACGTATATAAATTTGATAATCAAATTATTAACGATTATGGTCACTCATGGCAGAAGGAATAATATATGTAGATAGTGACTCATGAAAAAATCTGGAACAGTGTCCTATTCAATGTAGAGTGAAAATACATGTCTGTGGGAACTGATGAGCTAAAAGGATACTGGAGAGTGTGGATTAGGCCAAATTATAAGGGCCAAATTAACAGATGGCTTTTATAACTTATAATTTGCATAAACAAAAGAGGTTTATAGTAGAGTAAAATTATTTGTTTTCTTTTAAAAATAATTTTGAAAGGCATATTCAGAATGTATTAAGCTAGAAAGTCTGATATAGAAAAGCAAGACAGACCCTTAAAATAGTTCAAATAAGAGAAGATAAAGGTCTACATGAAGGCAGAAGTGTGAAGAATGAAAAATAGCCAATTTTAACAAATATTACTAGGTTTCATTAATAGTAACTGGTGACTGACTTGGTATGCAAGTCAGAAAAAGCAATAAATTATGATACTAAACTTCTATTAAATGATGACAGCATAAAATATATGGTAAAATTTTTGTTCTCATTAAAATATAGCTACCACTACCCATAAACTCAAACTTATTCTACTTCTGTGTTGTTAAAGTTAGTAGCAGCCTATTAAAAAGCAGAGACATTACTTTGCCAACAAAGGTCCACCTAGTCAAGGTTATGGTTTTCCCAGTAGTCATATATGGATGTGAGAGTCAGACTATAAAGAAAGCTGAGCACAGAAGAATTGATGCTTTTGAACTGTGGTGTTGGAGAAGACTCTTGAGAGTCCCTTGGACTGCAAGGAGATCCAACCAGTATATCCTAAAGATCAGTCCTGGGTGTTCATTGGAAGGACTGATGTTGAAGCTGAAACTCCAATACTTTGGCCACCTGATAGGAAGAGCTGACTCATTGGAAAAGACCCTGATGCTGGGAAAGATTGAAGGCAGGAGGAGAAGGGGATGACAGAGGATGAGATGGTTGGATGACATCACCAACTCAATGGACATGAGTTTGAGTAAGCTCTGGGAGTTGGTGATGGACAGGGAGGCCTGGAGTGCTGCAGTCCATGGGATTGCAAAGAGTTGGACATGACTGAGCCGCTAAACTGAACTGAACTGAAAGTTAATAGAAATAATTATTATTTCACATATTACAGATCTTTATTTTAACATGTTTAACAAAATATTTTTATGTTTAAAAATAGAAATGATTTCCATAGGCCTCAGAATTTTAAACAAACCCATTTCCTTCATTGTGATAATTAAAAAGAGTATTTTAAATTGTGATTTTTCATTTAACAGGTTATTTGGCAATTATTTTTCCCCGAGGCCTTTGGTAATTTTATTTTCAATTAAAAAAATAGTAGCTTTCTGATACAATTGACCATTTCTACTTTCACTGGACTCTGTAACTGCATGTTCAGCAATGAGAGTGAAAATATTTTCAAAAAGTTAACATACACAGTTGTAGGCAATTGAGGATAAGGGAATTTATGGTTTTTCTAGATAATAACTAAGATTAAAAATATATAATAAAGTTTAAAGTCAGAAGTCAACTATGTACTGCCATTTTATTTTTTTAAAAGGGGGAAAAGTTTTATAAATCTTTATTACATCTCTTCTGAACTCAGCTATAATTTGTAGCAATGTAAAAGGCAAAATATTTTGGCAAAAAAATGAATATAAACATAAAGCATTCTTTTCAGTGGTATACTGCAATATTTACAAGAGCTAACAGCATGACTTTTGGAAACTTGAGCATATAATAGCATTCTGTCATTTTTCTCCAAGTTCATTGACATTGTCAAGGTATATTTAACTCAGCAGGAGAATTTAAATTTCATACTTGGTGATTTCACAAAGCATTCTTCTTACCCTGTGCTTTCATCTAAAAACTCCCTTTTCATTTCTTTCAATAAATTACCATCTATTCATATCTCATGGCTTCATTAGAATGTTCAGATGCAAATAATCAAAACACCACCTGCTTTCAAACTATATTTATATAAAAGTTTACTTCTGATTTGTAATTTGGATAATGGCTGAGGAAACATTTATGAATATAATATCTGTGGGAAAGCAGAGTTAGAGGGTTTGGTCAGAATCCCTTGTGGTATAACACGGTCTGTTTTATCAGTTAGATTGAATTTAAATTGGTTATGTGGTATTAGACAGTTATTACCACTGGGGAAAAATAAAACTAGGTAAGACAAAAATCTAATAAAGGCATTTGAATTTTAATAACTTAAAGAAAAAGAAAACTGTTTCTTTAATAGAAACTGTGTGCTTCTAGTAGTTTTATTCTAATTCCACCTGATAGAGAACATCCCTTTCAAACCAGGTACATAATATATTGCAGTATAATTCTCCTCTACTTGCACCAGCCCCAAACTTCTTTTCCTCTAAATTCTTATAATTTAAAAGTATAATACAGTCTTCCAATTCTTGAAGGAATGAGATCTAGTCCTTTTCTTAATGTTCACAATGCTAATACCATTTATTTAATTTATATGTTACCACAGTTTCATGCTAAGGATTATACATACTATCTTTGTATTGGCTATCAAAGACAAAAAAAAAAAAATCTATTCAAAAAGAAGCTAGATCTAATGACATAATTTTGTAAGATAATACCAGGAGATATTATCTTGCCCATAGCATATTATCTGCATTTTGTTGAAGAGGAAACTATACTTTGGTTATTTATCTTGCTCTATCAAGGTACACACAGGTAAAAGAAAGAGCTGAAACTTGAACCATTTCTTTTTAATATGGTTTCCATCTATTTAAACTTTGAAACTATGTAATAAAATTATACTTTATTTTATTCTGATATGACTTGGATTCACTATTACTTTTCATTTTAACTTCATGGACCCAAGTCCAGAGTCCTAAAAATTCACACTTAATTTGCTTTCATATCTGCTTCAATATCACCTCCCTACTTCCATCCTCATCCATTCTTCCATTCTGCTTTCCACTGCCAGCTAGAATCCTTTAAAAAGTCTAAAAATTGCATTTACTTACTATAATGCCACAAAACATGAAATTTGATGTTTATTTGCAAAACCTTTGTTTTGTTTTATTGCTTATTAAATACATTTTTCATTTCCATTACTATTGAATGTGTAAAAATTAATAAAGGGAGACCTCACTAAAACGGAATTGGAAAGGGATCTCTCATGCAGTACCACTCCATGTGAATCACAGGAAGAATTGTGAATTACAGGCCACAAAACATAAATCATCAATAGAAAAGGATAATTAATGACCAGCCCCAATAGGGAAACATATATTCCATTCCCTATAAGAAATTGACTACTCCAGCAACTGGCCAATGAGAAGCTGTCATCACATGAAATCTCACTTTGCTCCAATGGGCTTTTTTTCAAACAACCCCTTTTAACTTCTTCCTTTTTCTCTATAAAATAATGGTCCTCTCCTTTGTTGAACTTGCCTATTGCTTTTGCCATGGCTAGCTCATCCTGAATTGCAATTCTCTGCTCTTTGGAATAAACCCATTTTTGCTGATAAAAGTAATGACTTTCATTTCTAAGGTCAAAAGATAATAGTAATAAGAGGTCTCATACTTCTTTTACTGCTGTCATCAGGCTAGTAGGTCACTATGACTAGTGTGAATTGTTTGGATCTCTGAATTTTCTACTATCATTTTTATCTCCGTGTATATACTCAAATCCTATTTATTCCACAAAGCACAAATTAGAGTCTATCACTTAGACAACATTTTACCTGCTGCCTCATGTGTTTCACTTTCCTATTTATAAAGTTGATCTGGCCTTTATAGTGAGTTCTGTGTATTTTTCTATAATTACCTCTTATTTAGTGTTTTGAAAAGTGAAAGTGGTACCTCATAGTGGTTTTGATTTGCATTTCTCTGATAATGAGTGATGTTGAGCATCTTTTCATGTGTTTGTTAGCCATCTGTATGTCTTCTTTGGAGAAATGTCTATTTAGTTCTTTGGCCCATTTTTTGATTGGGTCATTTATTATTCTGGGGTTGAGCTGTAGGAGTTGCTTGTATATTTTTGAGATTAGTTGTTTGTCAGTTGCTTCATTTGCTATTATTTTCTCCCATTCTGAAGGCTGTCTTTTCACTTGCTAATAGTTTCCTTTGATGTGCAGAAGCTTTTAAGGTTAATTAGGTCCCATTTGTTTATTTTTGCTTTTATTTCCAATATTCTGGGAGGTGGGTCATAGAGGATCCTGCTGTGATGTATGTCAGAGAGTGTTTTGCCTATGTTCTCCTCTAGGAGTTTTATAGTTTCTGGTCTTACGTTTAGATCTTTAATCCATTTTGAGTTTATTTTTGTGTATGGTGTTAGAAAGTGTTCTAGTTTCATTCTTTTACAAGTGGTTGACCAGATTTCCCAGCATCACTTGTTAAAGAGATTGTCTTTAATCCATTGTATATTCTTGCCTCCTTTGTCAAAGATAAGGTGTCCATATGTGTGTGGATTTATCTCTGGGCTTTCTATTTTGTTCCATTGATCTATATTTCTGTCTTTGTGCCAGTACCATACTGTCTTGATAACTGTGGCTTTGTAGTAGAGCCTGAAGCCAGGTAGGTTGATTCCTCCAGTTCCATTCTTCTTTCTCAGGATCACTTTGGCTATTTGAGGTTTTTTGTATTTCCATACAAATTGTGAAATTATTTGTTCTAGCTCTGTGAAGAATACTGTTGGTAGCTTGATAAGGATTGCATTGAATCTATAAATTGCTTTGGGTAGTATACTCATTTTCACTATATTGATTCTTCCAATCCATGAACATGGTATATTTCTCCATCTATTAGTGTCCTCTTTGATTTCTTTCACCAGTGTTTTATAGTTTTCTATATATAGGTCTTTAGTTTCTTTAGGTAGATATATTCCCAAGTATTTTATTCTTTCCATTGCAATGGTGAATGGAATTGTTTCCTTAATTTCTCTTTCTGCTTTCTCATTATTAGTGTATAGGAATGCAAGGGATTTCTGTGTTGATTTTATATCCTGCAACTTTATTATAGTCATTGATTAGTTCTAGTAATTTTCTGGTGGACTCTTTAGGGTTTTCTATGTAGAGGATCATGTCATCTGCAAATAGTGAGAGTTTTACTTCTTCTTTTCCAATTTGGATTCCTTTTATTTCTTTTTCTGCTCTGATTGCTGTGGCCAAAACTTCCAAAACTATGTTGAATAGTAATGGTGAAAGTGGGCACCCTTGTCTTGTTCCTGACTTTAGAGGAAATGCTTTCAATTTTTCACCATTGAGGATAATGTTTGCTGTGGGTTTGTCATATATAGCTTTTATTATGTTGAGGTATGTTCCTTCTATTCCTGCTTTCTGGAGAGTTTTTATCATAAATGGGTGTTGAATTTTGTCAAAGGCTTTCTCTGCATCTATTGAGATAATCATATGGTTTTTATTTTTCAGTTTGTTAATGTGGTGTATTACATTGATTGATTTGCGGATATTGAAGAATTCTTGCATCCCTGGGATAAAGCCCACTTGGTCATGGTGTATGATCTTTTTTATGTGTTGTTGGATTCTGATTGCTAGAATTTTGTTAAGGATTTTTGCATCTATGTTCATCAGTGATATTGGCCTGTAGTTTTCTTTTTTTGTGGGATCTTTGTCAGGTTTTGGTATTAGGGTGATGGTGGCCTCATAGAATGAGTTTGGAAGTTTACCTTCCTCTGCAATTTTCTGGAAGAGTTTGAGCAGGATAGGTGTTAGCTCTTCTCTAAATTTTTGGTAGAATTCAGCTGTGAAGCCGTCTGGACCTGAGGTACCATTTCACACCAGTCAGAATGGCTGTGATCCAAAAGTCTACAAATAATAAATGCTGGAGAGGGTGTGGAGAAAAGGGAACCCTCCTACACTGTTGGTGGGAATGTAAACTAGTACAGCCACTATGGAGAACAGTGTGGAGATTCCTTAAAAAACTGGAAATAGAACTGCCTTATGATCCAGCAATCCCACTCCTGGGCATACACACTGAGGAAACCAGAAGGGAAAGAGACACATGTACCCCAATGTTCATCGCAGCACTGTTTATAATAGCCAGGACATGGAAGCAACCTAGATGCCCATCAGCAGATGAATGGATAAGAAAGCCATGGTACATATACACAATGGAGTATTACTCAGCCACTAAAAAGAATACATTTGAATCAGTTCTAATGAGGTGGATGAAACTGGAGCCTATTATACAGAGTGAAGTAAGCCAGAAGGAAAAACACCAATACAGTATACTAACGCATATATATGGAATTTAGAAAGATGGTAACAATAACCCTGTGTACGAGACAGCAAAAGAGACACTGATGTATAGAACAGTCTTATGGACTCTGTGGGAGAGGGAGAGGGTGGGAAGATTTGGGAGAATGGCATTGAAACATGTAAAATATCATGTATGAAATGAGATGCCAGTCCAGGTTTGATGCATGATACTGGATGCTTGGGGCTAGTGCACTGGGACAACCCAGAGGGATGGTATGGGGAGGGAGGAGGGAGGAGGGTTCAGGATGGGGAACACATTTATACCTGTGGCGGATTCATTTTGATATTTGGCAAAACTAATACAACTATGTAAAATTTAAAAATAAAATAAAATTAAAAAAAAAAAAAGAAAAGTGAAAGTGAAGTTGCTCAGTCATGTCCGACTCTTTGTGACCCCATGGACTGTAGCCTACCAGGCTCCTCTGTCCATGAGATTTTCCAGGCAAGAGTACTGGAGTGAGTTGCCATTTCCTCCTCCAGGGGATCTTCCCTACCCAGGTATCGAACCCAGGGATTGAACCCAGGTTTCCCACATTGTAGGCAGACACTTTACCGTCTGAGCCACCAGGTATTTTAACATGTATCAAAAATCCTGATAACTACTGTGTTTTCAGAGAAGGCGATGGCACCCCACTCCAGTACTCTTGCCTGGAAAATCCCATGGACGGAGGAGCCTGGTGGACTGCAGTCCATGGGGTCGAGAAGAGTCGGACATGACTGAGCGACTTCACTTTCACTTTTCACTTTCATGCATTGGAGAAAGCAATGGCAACCTACTCTAGTACTCTTGCCTGGAAAATCCCATGGACGGAGGAACCTGGTGGGCTGCCGTCTATGGGGTCACACAGAGTCGGACACGACTGAAGCGACTTAGCAGAAGCAGCAAATGTGTTTTAATCCTCATGATATCCCATAAGTTAGGGACAGCCATTAATCTTACTTAAGAAAAGTAGCTTATGTAATGTTGTATAATTACTAAGTTAATACTAAATTTATTATTAGGTTTAGCTTTTTCACTTTTTGATTGAAGAATACTGCTGCTGCTAAGTCGCTTCAGTTGTGTCCGACTCTGTGCGATCCCATAGACGGCAGCCCACCAGGCTCCCCTGTTCCTGGGATTCTCCAGGCAAGAACACTGGAGTGGGTTGCCATTCTCTTCTCCATGACTGAAGAATATTTGACTTTATTTTTGTCCACAAAGAGTGGAAATGTCTTTAGAAATCTTAGAATTCATAGTCTTCATACTTCCTTTTAAATAATTTTTTAAAGGCTTTCCTTTGTAGTCACTAAGTAAATAGAGTTATTCATAAAGGAAATGGAAGCCAGTCGTGTATTAAAATTTTAGGTACACTTGGTTATATAGATTTATAAAAACAGACTTATAAAAAAGGGAACATTATTCTGAGAAAAAAATATATACCTGGTTTGCAAAAACTAAATTTGTGCTACTGTTGAAAGACTGCATGATTAAATCTTGTCCTACCTGAGAATTCATCAAAATATAAATAACAAAAGCATTGTTTCAAATATTTATTAATCAAGTTATTTTCTCTTGTAAGGGATAGAAATGGAAATGAATTGGAATTTAGCATACGGCCTAAGAATAAACCCCAGAAAATTCAAATCATGTGGATAGCAAATTTTCAAAAATTCACCAGCATCATTTCTGTAATAAATATGGCTGCAAGATTTGTCTTTCAATCAGTTGCCACAGCTAAAGAAAAAATGAGAATCTTAATGTCTGTTCTCTAGGACAGAATTTGGCAAGCTATATCATGATAGCTAAAATGGAATATCTATATAGGGCAAGGGGCAAAGAAAAGTCATATTTTTCATATTTCCTTCTTGCAGTAATAGAAACAGCATCTTAAAATGTTAAAGATTAAGAAAAAGACATTTGTAAACTTCAAGCTTTCAATGTCTTAAATAAGTTCAAAATCCAATGTGGCATCTGGTTTACATTTGTATACTCCTTTGAGACAGTATTTCTGTTTCTAAATATAATCGAAGACAAAGAGGCCAATAAACTTTTGTTATAAAATATTGTATGTGGCAGAAGTAAAAAAAGTCACTTAAATTTCAACGGTAATTAATTATTTCAATTTAAAATGCATTCTCTAAGGCTTTTAGTGTTGATGATGAGAAATTCGGTCTGACACTAAGTAAAGACTACAATGAAGCTGGAAAGAAAGGAGACATCTCAAAATAACAGTGTTTTAAATTCATTATGAGAAACAGTGAGCTGACCAGCCAAGTACGAAAATAAAATAACACAATTTTTACATTTGATGTTCCTTCTTGATTCTTTGGTTTTATGCAATTATTAAAATTACAGTGTCAAAGAAAATTGGCTACACAGTAAGATTTTTCATAGTCATATATATTTAGAGCAGGTTTAGCTCTAGATATAGAACACTGAATCTGTATGTTTCACAAAGAAAATAAACCTTATTAATATGTCATAATTTATGTAGTTTTGCACAAAGTATATTTTTATAAGAAAACTGTTTAAAAATTATAAGTCATTATGTTGTTTTGTTTAGCTGCTAAGTTGTATCCAACTGCTTTGCAATGCAATGGACTGTAACCTACAGCCTCCTCTGTCCATGAGATTTCCCTGGTAAGAGTACTGGAGTGGGTTGCCATGCCCTCCTCCAGGGGATATTCACAACTCAGGGATCAAACCCAGGTCTCCCGAATTGCAGGTGGATTCTTTACCAGCTGAGCCACCAGGAAAGCCCAAGAATACTGCAGTGGGTAGCTTATCCCTTCTCCAGGGGATGTTCTTGACTCAGGAATCCAAATTGCATTGCAGGCAGGTTCTTTACTGGCTGAGCTACCAGGAAAAGTGAAAGTAAAAGTCACTGTGTCCTGTCAGACTCTTTGCTACCCCATGGACTATAGCCTGCCAGGCTCCTCTGTCCGTGGAATTCTCCAAACAAGAATACTAAAGTGGGTAGCCATTCCCTTCACCAGGGGATCTTCCTTACCCAGGGATTGAAACCAGGTCTCCAGCATTACAGGCAGATTCTTTACCATATGAGCCACTAGTGAAGCCTGAGCCACCAGGGAAGCCCCTATTTCTGGCAAAAGTAACATTTGATGAAGTCTAAATATTTCTGCCATTCTAATTGTAGTATTCATATATAAAAAAAAAATACTGTGATTTTTAACCTAATAAGTGCCACATTTGTGAAATTGCCTGTAATAAACTATTTTTGGTCTACATTTGACCATTTCTTAAAGTTATACTTAATATTTGTGTATACAATTTGCTTAATTTTGTTCTACATACTTATTCTTAAAAGATTAAGTTTAATTTTAAAATGGTAATGGTCTGAAAAGAAGCTACTTGCAATACTAATGATTTATATGATTTACACATAATATATTCTATTTATGAGTAAGTGGGATGTAGGAAAACCTAGTATTTTGTATTTTATTCTGATTTTTATTATTATCAGCATAAAATATCCTATCAACTAATATCTAAAGCAAACATTAAAAGTAGGACAATACTAAATCACCTTGGGGATATTAAGAATATATTGCTTTGTTCATCCAACTTGAAATATAGATGGGACAAAATAGAAATCTAGAAGTACTTAGAAATTGGGAACAAAATGTATTTACAAGGCAATTTATGTGATATGCACTCATGCTCAGTTGTGTCTGACTCTTTGGGACCCCACTGACTGTAGCACTCCAGGTTCCTCTGTCCACGGGGTGAATACTGGGTGGCGGGGTGGGGAGGGAGTTGCCATTTTCTACTCCAGGTGATCTTTCTGACCCAGCACAATCTCTAATGCCTCCTGCACTGGTAGGCAGGTTCTTTACCTCTTGTTCCACTTAGGAAGCCCAAATTTATGTGATAAAAAAACATTAAAATGTTAAGAAATATAGAAAGTAGAATAGGTAAAAGTCAGTGATAGAGACTTCAATCTATAAAGTAGAATTTGAAATTAATGATTTGTTTTTAAATGTAATTTTTAAATATCAAATAAAAAGACTTTAGTTTCTAAAATGAGACACAATTAAATGAATATACTTATTATTTCAGGAAGTTCATACATGGACATTTCTATGCATACCATATATTTCATATCAGGCTGTGTACACTATTTCATGATTAGAGGATGTTTAATCTTGCTGGTCAACACCAACACTATTTTAAAAATATTCCTGTACTTTAAAAGTACTTTAGTAAAACCGGGAAGAACATCTGGAAGTTCACGGTTCACGTACTGCTGAAGCCTGGCTTGGAGAATTTTGAGCATTACTTTACTAGTGTGTGAGATGCGTGCAATTGTGCGGTAGTTTGAGCATTCTTTGGCATTGCCTTTCTTTGGGATTGAAATGAAAACTGACCTTTTCCAGTCCTGTGGCCACTGCTGAGTTTTCCAAATTTGTTGGTATATTGAGTGCAGCACTTTCACAGCATCATCACTCAGGATTTGAAATAGCTCAACTGGAATTCCAAAACCTCCAGTAGCAGAGGAACCAGAGATCAAATTGCCAACATCTGCTGGGTCATCAAAAAAATAAAAGAGTTCCAGAAAAACATCTATTTCTGCTTTATTGACTATGCCAAAGCCTTTGACTGTGTGGATCACAATAAACTGTGGAAAGTTCTGAAAGAGATGGAAATACCAGACCACCTGACCTGCCTCTTAAGAAACCTATATGCAGGTCAGGAAGCAACAGTTAGAACTGCACATGGAACAACAGACTGGTTCCAAATAGGAAAAGGAGTATGTCAAGGCTGTATATTGTCACCCTGCTTATTTACCTTATATCCAGTGTACATCATGAGAAACGCTGAGCTGGAAGAAGCACAAGCTGGAATCAAGATTGCTGGGAGAAATACCAATAACCTCAGATATGCAGATGACACCACCCTTATGGCAGAAAGTGAAGAGGAACTAAAAAGCCTCTTGAGAGGAGAGTGAAAAAGTTGGCTTAAAGCTCAACATTCAGAAAACGAAGATCATGGCATCTGGTCCCATCACTTCATGACAAATAGATGGGGAAACAGTGGAAATAGTGTCAGACTTTATTTTTTGGGGCTCCAAAATCACTGCGGATGATGATTGCAGCCATGAAATTAAAAGACGCTTACTCCTTGGAAGGAAAGTTATGACCAACCTAGATAGCATATTCAAAACCAGAGATATTACTTTGCCAATAAAGGTCCATCTAGTCAAGGCTATGGTTTTTCCTGGGTTCATGTATGGATGTGAAAGTTGAACTGTGAAGAAAGCTGAGTGCCAAAGAATTGATGCTTTTGAACTTGGTGTTGGAGAAGACTCTTGAGAGTCCTTTGGACTGCAAGGAGATCCAACCAGTCCATCCTAAAGATTAGTCCTGTATGTTCATTGGAAGGACTGATGCTGAAGCTTAAACTCCAATACTTTGGCCACCTCTTTCGAAGAGCTGACTTATTGGAAAAGACCCTGAAGCTGGGAGGGATTGGGGGCAGGAGGAAAAGGGGACAACAGAGGATGAGATGGCTGGATGGCATCACCGACTTGATAGACATGAGTTTGAGTGAACTCCGGGAGTTGGGGATGGACAGGGAGCCCTGGCGTGCTGTGATTCATGGGGTTGCAAAGTGTCGGACACGACTGAGTGACTGAACTGAACTGAACTGAAGGCTCGCTAAAAAGCATCCAGAAAATATAGGAGATTAAACAGCCTATTGAAATCTGAAACATATTAGACTGGTCTATTTTGCCCAGACTTTTATATCAGAAATAATGGCTTGACATTTTTGGTTTACTAAGGCTGACTGAGAAATTATAATTACTATGCTATATAGGGAGACAAAACTTGAAAACCAGTAAAAATAAAACTTTGCTTCAGCCAGATTGTACTGAATTATGAAATTCTCTTGATTTTTGTTTATTTAAGCCAGATCATTTTCAGTATCCAAAATAGCAATTTAGAATGACCTTAGAAATCCTTACCTGTCCTCGGAGAAGGCAATGGCACCCCACTCCAGTACTTTTGCCTGGAAAATCCCATGGACAGAGGAGCCTGATGGGCTGCAGTCCATGGGGTTGCTAGGAGTCGGACACGACTGAGGGACTTCACTTTCACTTTTCACTTTCATGCATTGGAGAAGGAAATGGCAACCCACTTCAGTGTTCTTGCCTGGAGATTCCCAGGGACGGCGAAGCCTGATGGGCTGCCGTCTATGGGGTCACACAGAGTCAGACATGACTGAAGTGACTTAGCAGCAGCAGCAGCAGCAGCAGCTACCTTTCCTCATTACCACCAAAATTAAAACGTTTAAAAAGCATAATGCTTCATACCTGTTCAGATGAGAAATTTGAGCATATTGCCTTACTTTCCCATTGCAAACTTTCATTTAAATTATAGAAAAATATCTCTTATTTTAAATATTAAATGTATAGTACAACTGAAGTAAAAAATGCATTATTGAACAAGATTTGACTAATCTCAGAGTTTCTTCTCCAAGATATTAACTACAAAAGGAAAAATAGTAATGCACGGGGAGAAACTCAGAAGACATCTGCTGAGCCGAGTGATGAATGATATCACCAGTAATGACAATTCAACATCATGGACCCCTTGATATGACACACTGAGAAAGGTAAGCAACTTGATTCCAATCATCAAATAATCAAACATGTAAATTGAGGGACATTTTACAAAATATAACTTATTGGTACTCATGAACAGTGTCAAAGTTGTGAGAGATGAGGAAAGAATATGAAATTGTTACAATCTGGAAGAGACTAAATAAAACCCAATAACAATAACAACCTGTGTGGGATCTGGTTTAGGATTCCAAACTGGAAAAGAATGTTAGAGAAAAAAACTAGTAAATTTTGTACAGTGTGTGTAGTTTAGTTAGTAATTTTGTACCAATAATTTTTGTTCAATTGCAATATGCTTCTATATATATATACATATTATATATGTATTTTTATTAGTCTAAAATCAATTAAAATTAAAATATGAAACAAAACCAGAACTTTAGCAGCCGACAAAATGGTGATGGAAGAGGTGGAGGGGAAAAGTGGTGAATGATAAGACCCAGTATAAGCAGGAAGAGACTGATTTCTTTTTTTTTTTGGTAAGACTAGAAAAACTGGGCTTCCCTGGTGGCTCAGATGGTAAAGAATCTGCCTGCAATGTAGAAGACCTGGATTCAATCCCTGGTTGGGAATATGCCCTGGAGGAGGGCATGGCAATCCACTCCAGTATTTTTGCCTGGAGAATCCCATGGACAGAGGAGCCTGGCAGGCTACAGTCAATGGGGTCACAAACAGTAGGACACGACAGAGCAACTAAGCCCTCAGAGAGATTAGGATTCAAATCTGGAGGAAGCCAAAAACTCAGAACCTAAACAGAAGGAAACCAATGAGGGGGTAAGACCTTTTATTCAAACAGAACTTAAGCACAGTCATTAAATGCAAATTCAGGGTAATTAAAAGTACAACCTTAGGCTATGCATTTCCTGTCTCTCACAGCAGTTACCTCGGAATAAAGCGTCAAGAACATCATTATTAGCTGTGTTAAAACATGTTCCTGATGGGAATGAAGAATTGATTTTAGACAATTTAGAATTTTTCTCTTTGAGTTTGCGACTAAGTTGACATAGAGTAGATCTAGAGTAGTTCTGCTGCTGCTGCTGCTAAGTCGCTTCAGCAGTGTCCGACTCTGTGCGATCCCATAAACGGCAGCCCACCAGGCTCCCCCGTCCCTGGGATTCCCCAGGCAAGAACACTGGAGTGGTTTGCCATTTCCTTCTTCAATGATTGAAAAGTGAAAAGTGAAAGTGAAAGTGAAGTTGTGTCCGACTCTTCGCGACCCCATGGACTGCAGCCTACCAGGCTTCCGTCTATGGGGTCGCACGGAGTCGGACACGACTGAAGCGACTTAGCAGCAGCAGCAGCAGAGGGGCTTTTGGTCCTATTCAGTTTCAAAATTTTTTATTGTTAATGTCATTACTTTAAAAATTATTTACATTTTTGAATTGTTGGTTAAATCTTTGAAAAAAGTTTACAGAAATAAAAAAAATTCACCCATGTGGAAATTGAAACAATTTCACAATTTTCTAAATTGAGCTTTTGAAAAAATTTCCAGATGATGAGAACTATGTAGACATTTTGGAAATGAGCTTCTGAAACTCCTTAAAACTGTCCTTTACTTTTGCTACCAATAAATATTGTGTATGATTTCTATCATAGTTTTCTCTCCAGCCAAAGGCCTACAATTAAACCATCTGCCAAATAATAATTAATTTATCCTTTTTGTCCTAAGGGAAATGAGCAAAATATTAATCAACATGAATATCCTGTCAAAATCTTTAATGCTTGTGGCAATTTTATCTTAACTGTAATAAACTAGGATACATACTGGATTTCATTATTTTTCAAAAATTCTAATTCAAATTAGAATTAAATTAATTAATTTATTAATTAATTAAAAATGGAATTGTTTATATTTTCTTCTGTAAAAGCATATTTAAAAGTATTTTATTTATTGAGGGTACTCTTTATGTTTGATTAAAATATTTAGAGACTCTTATCCTACATAGGTTTTTATATTTTTTAACTACACCCCTGATTTAAATAATTCAAAATTAATTTCAGTAATATACTTTTAATATTTTTAAAGCCATAAAATTTAGTTTTATTAAGAGTATTCATTTTATTGTGATATGAATAAGTTAAAGATAAAAGTGCCTACTAACTCTTATGACCACATAAGATAGAATGTAAAAATGTAGAGATAAGTCTCTCTCTAATTGTGGTCTTATTAAACTGCTTTAAACACAAATGTTATCTTATTTCTTACTTGACTGAGGCAGAAATAATGAAGACGTGAACACATTTTAAATATCATTGAGATGTGCCAATCTATAAAAATTTTTACTTTTTACAAACTATACATATGATTTTATTTATATCATCAATAATTGGACAGAGATTTGCATTTTTTAAAAAAATCTCATTTTCATCTTCATGAAAATTTGGGAATTTATTGTTTTCATTCTTCAGATGAAATAGCAGCCTCAGTTGATAATATCCCAAGACCACAACTCTAACAGATTTTGAAGATGAAACTCAAACGTAGACTGTAAATGCCTTGCCCTTTCTGTGATATGATGCATGTTTCTAGGATCAGTAGAAGTCTAAGCTTTCAATTAGCACATTTCCCAGTTTATTAAAGAACGAGGGAGTGCATTGCTATTTAATATTTATTTGTCTGGAACCATGAAATGGCATTTGTTCTAAGGTTTTGAAATACATTCCTGTGTCTGTGAAAAACACTAGAGAAAATTAGCCACTGTAATCATAAAATGTACTTGTATATATTTATGTCCGGCAATGGCATTGGTTGATGGTCTGAGGAAGTTTATGTAACTATTACTGATCCCCAATGGGTCCAGGACCACTCAGTGAGTTATTTGCCTGGAGATTCAAATGCCAGTCAAAAGAAACCAGGTTCAGTGTAGCAAAGGAGAAACTGTATTCATTGATCAAGGAATGGAGAAGGGAGAGCTTATGCTCTAAAAACACCTTCTCTCTGAAGGGTGGGGAGTAAGGAAATTTTAAGGGTTAAAAGACAGACATGTCATGAGATAGACATCTCCTCAAAAAAAATTAAAAAAAAAAAGAGGGGGTGGAAATTTCCAGGAGCAGCTGGGCCATGCAGTCTTCCATATATCTTTGCACAGGCATGAATTTTACCTAAAAGAGTGCAAACCCCTTCTTCTCCTTTCTCCCCATGGGTAGCATGGCAATGAAGCAAAGTCACTTTCAGACACCTCCAGGTCCATCTCCACAGGTTCCTTGCTGTAGTCAAGCTCTGAAGTTCCAGCTACACAGGTTCCAGGTCTGTAGTCAAGTCAGAGCTAGTTCAGGATGTATATTTCTTAAAGCACTACTATAAATATCTGTCAATTACCATGTGCTTTGGAAGCAAATACAGATAGAAATCAAGGAAAGGATCCTTTAGCTTTCAACTGGTATGGGTGCCAAAAACACCACATATTCAGAGTTTAAGTAGTGCACTAAATGATCTGTAACCTTTCCTTTCTCAAGGGAATCTTCCAAACCCAGGGGTTGAACCCAGGTCTCCTTCATTGCAGGCAAATTCTCTACCATTTGAGCCACCAGTCCAGTTCAGTTCATTTCAGGCGCTCACTTGTGTCTGACTCTTTGTGACCCCATGGACTGCAGCACACCAGGGAAGCCCTAAATGATACATTGTGTATTTTATGACATACTGACTTACCTTTTATTCAGAACTTGTAGTATACACTCACATACACAGATACACACAGAGATATGTACAGAAAATAATCATCTGTACTTTCCCTCACATACACTTAGCAAAAGCAACATTTCCAAAATTCCCATCTGTTCTGCATATGAACGTACCTAATCATGCTCTGACTAACACAGCTCTGACTAACACATTCTTATAAGATGATAGGTTTAGAGGTTTGACTGCAGTAAAAATTATTATCATTTTACACTATTCCCATGAAAGCATTATAATAGATAAGAATTCATTAAAGCAAAATCCAGTATAGGTTTTTAGATGTTGTCCATATCTACACACACACACAAACACCACATACACAGACATGCATTTATACATATAAATATGCAAAATATATAATGTGCAACTAGTAAGTTTTGAACTTGTAAATAATATAATCACTTTAACAGCTTTTTAGTTTATTGTATTTTCTGTGAACTCTATAGCCAGGAGTGTCTGAAAAGACATAATCTAGACTAAATATTGGAAAAGACAATGGCAAGCCACTCCCTCTTGCCTGGAAAATCCCATGGATGGAGGAGCCTGGTAGGCTGCAGTCCATGGGGTCACAAAGAGTTGGACACGACTGAGCGACTTCACTTTCACTTTTCACTTTCATGCATTGGAGAAGGAAATGGCAACCCATGCCAGTGTTCTTGCATGGAGAATCCCAGGGATGGGGGAGCATGGTGGGCTGCCATCTATGGGGTCTCACAGAGTCGGACACGACTGAAGCGACTTAGGAGCAGCAACAGCAGACTAAATATAAATATCTAGTCAAGCCATTATCTAACACAGCATGTTCTAAGTTCCATAGAAAATAGCTATATAGTCTTTTTCTTTTTAACATTAAACATACTGAAGCTTTAATAGAAGATATTATTCAATAATGAAGAAAATATTCACCTGGTATCAATTCAATGTCCTTTAAAATCCTATTAAATTATATTAACAAATATATATTTACTAGTCTTCCCTGGTGGCTCAGTCGGTAAAGAATCTGCCTGCAGTGCGGGAGACCCAGGTTCAATCCCTGGAAAATAGCTATATAGTCTTGACAATAATAAACCAATTATAACAAATACAGGCTACTGGGCTCATGTTTGTGTATGTTTGTGTGTGTGTTTGTGAAAGAATATTTAAGAGTTACAAGTTTCAGCCTGACATTCCTAGATTAAATTCCCTCTACCAATTTTTACAAACATTTCTTAAGTCTTCATTATATTTCTAATGAAAGAAGGATAATCATAATTTGTAAAAAGCCATCATTTATAGGACAAAGGCATGGAGGTATAAAGAAATTAATGTGTGGTTCATAAAGTACACCAGTACCACAGCTGCACTTGCTACTAAAGCAGTCACAACCTGTCACCAAATAAATACACTTTTATATACATAAGTACATTTAGAACTGGGCTGTATATTGCTCCTCAGATAGTCCAAGTGGGTTACACTTTCAACTTATTTTCAATGTGTTTCTCCCAAGAGCATCTGTTTGAAATTTCTGCTCAAATCTCTTATTTCTCTAGACACAGTTATAATTTGATTTTTCATTAAGGATGAATGAAACTATTGATATCTGATTGTGACTTTTTCTAAAATATTTTATTGAAGTATAATTTATATGAGGCACTAACTTGTATTTTTTAAGGAGATTTAGCATATGCATTCATTCTTATAAACAAAGCCCCAATTAGGCATGGATTATTTCCATTTCCTGTAAAACTTCTTCCAGGACCTTATGGCTGGCATCCCTCTTACTCTGTCTCCAAGGCTATCATTTATTTGTTTTTTATAACAATAGATTTTTTTTTCCTTTTCTGGAATATTTTATAAATGAATTAAAAAAAAATATGTCCAGCCTCTTTGACATAAGATAATGCTTTGGCATAAATTCATGTCACTGTGTGTACCAGTAGCTTTTCTTCTTTATTTTTGTGACGCTGTGTGTGTGAAAGTGAAAGTGTTAGTCACTCAGTCATGTCCAACTCTTTACCACCCTACGGACTGTAGCCTGCCAGATTCCTCCATCCATGGGATTTTCTAGGCAGTACTAGAGTGGGTTCCTATTTCCTTCTCCAGAAGATCTTCCCAACCCAGGAATTGAACCCAGGTCTCCCACACTGCAGGCAGACTCTTTACTGTCTGAGCCACCAGGGAAGCCCAATTTTTTCTGTGGACACTTTTCCACAGTTAAGATTTTCTCAATTTGGTGATATTATAGAATTTAAGTATTGCATAATAGAACTATTTTAACTGAAGATTATATAGAAAAGTTTTATAATATTTTTCCCATATTATTAGCATTTTAAATAAGAACAAGAAAATTTGAGTTATGTCAACATCAGGCTTATAAGGTGATGTTTTGAAAAAATATGTCAAATGTCAATGGGGGGGTACATGTGTTAATTTTTTTCTGAAATTGAAAAAGATTTCAGAACCTCCTTCTCAGTGTGAACCTTTCTCTGCAACCACATGCTTGTTCTGTATAGTTTTTTTAGTTTAAGTATGTTCATTCTTGCTCTTGATTTTGTTTATAAAAATGAATCTCTAAAAATTTAGGAAAGTAGTACTAAGTACATGGAGAATGAAGTAAGGAATCAAAATTATTTCAATGTAAGGACAGGATGTGACCTCAGACACGTGACCAAGAAATAATGTTTTAAATATTTTACATTTCAACACACATGGGTGTCCTGTGTTTTGATGTGTTGGAGGAGTTTGTAATTTCCTCAGTTCTGTCTCATCGTAACAAAAATTTGAAGCAATGGACCAGCATTACAGCCCTCAGATGGACCAGTGTTACAGTTCCATGTTACAGCTCAGTTTTATTTAGAAAGTAAAGGAAAATGTACCCTCGAGGTGTGAGGGCATGCCAACCCAAAAGACTTGAAGAGAAGAAAGGCCCCTGGCCCAGTTTTTGGCTCCTCTTTTTATATGTTTTTCTCTTTCCCTGGGTCTGCCCCATGTAAACTGGGCTAGCCAGGAATGCTGTTTGTTTTACCTGAGGTCCTCAATCCGGTCCTTCCTTTGTTCTATTTTAGCAGGCTTTTCCCTTCCTTGTCTTTTAGCCACCGCCATTTTGGACTCCTTTTTCCTATTCTAACTACCTAACATGAAGTTATGAATTTAATGAGAGTTCAGCAGATGTGTAGAACACAAATGTAATTTCTCACTTAGAATCATAGGCTTTCATACTGTCAAGTAGACATATGGATTTTTAAAAATAAATGATACCATTAATCAGGAAATGTCTGATTATTATAGATTTTCAGCTGTCCAAATCTAAATAATTTTTTTCATTAAATTTTATGAAGCTAGCTTGTTCTCAAGAAACCTCTTGACAAACATAGTATAAAAATGGAAAATCTCACTTATGACTAATTGTGAAAAAAATCTAAATCCAAGAATCAAACTTAGCAACACAAAAATGAGTAAACTATGAATGAATAGTTATTATGTATCTTGCCTGGAAAATCCCATGGACAGAGGAGCCTGGTAGGCTGCAGTCCATGGGGTCTCTAAGAGTCGGTCACAACTGAACGACTTCACGTTCACTTTTCACTTTCATGCATTGGAGAAGGAAATGGCAACCCACTCCAGTGTTCTTGCCTGGAGAATCCCAGGGACGGGGGAGCCTGGTGGGCTGCCGTCTATGGGGTTGCACAGAGTCGGACACAACTGAAGAGACTTAGCAAGCAAGTAAGCAAGCAATGATAGCTCTGGTAGAGGACATTTGTTAGTTATTAAATTCTTATTAATAGGAAAAAGAGAGGAAAAAAAAATTAGTTATGAGGCCTCACCTCCAAATATCACATTAGAGATTGGAGCTTCAACATGAATTTTAGGGAAACACAAATAGTCAATCCGTAGCAGTTTAGTAATATTAAGAGAGGCTCTGAAGGATCACTTGTATGTCCTTACCTCCATAGTGCAGTAGCAGTTTAATTGCTCCTTGGTAGTCTTCATCAGTCACCCCAGCTAGCACAGTAGCTGTCATCTTTGCTTGTTGATTCAGAGGCATTAAGGATCCACAGTGACCAGGCAACAATCTTAACTTCAGTTAAATGAAATCATTTTTGTGTCTACTTGTAGAAGTATTCCTCTCTTAGAGACTGAGGCTGCTAGGCCAGCAGAGCATAAGATCATAGGCAGGGAAGCAAAATTTTTGCTGGAAGGTCACTAGGGTTAAGAGTGAGTGGTGCCACTCCCATTTCCACTTCATGATTCCTCAACCCTTGAGTCCTGGCTATAGGAGAAAAAGTGTCATATATTGGGTGCTGATTCAAAGTACATACACCTTCCAGAGAACCTTGCCTCAGCCCTGCAAGATATTATGATCTCAAGTTCAAGTTCAGTCACTCAATTGTGTCCAACTCTTTGTGACCGCATAGACTGCTGCACTCCAGGCTTTCCTGTCCATCACCAACTCCCGAGTTTACTCAAACTCATGTCCATTGAGTCGGTGATGCCATCCAACTATGTCATCCTCTTTCATCCCCTTCTCCTCCCACCTTCAATCTTTCCCAGCATCAGGGTCTTTTCAAATGAGTCAGTTCTTTGCATCATGTGGCCAAAGTATTGGAGTTTCAGCTTCAGCATCAGTCATTCCAATGAATATTCAGGACCAATTTCCTTTAGGGTTGAATGATTGGATCTCCTTGCTGTCCAATGGACTCTCAAGAGTCTTCTCCAATGGCATGGTTCAAAACCATCAATTCTTCGTCATTCAGCTTTCTTTATAGTTCAACTCTCACATTCATACATGACTACCGGAAAAAAATAATAACTGACTACACAGATCTTTGTTGGTAAAGTAATGTCTCTGTTTTTTAATATGCTGTCTAGGTTGATCATAACTTTCCTTCCAAGGAGTAAGCCTCTTTTAATTTCATGGCTGCAGTCACCATCTGCAGTGATTTTAGAGCCCAAGAAAATAAAGTCAGCCACTGTTTCCCATCTATTTGCCATGAAGTGATGGGACTAAATGCCATGCTCTTAGTTTTCTGAATGTTGAGTGTTAAGCTAACTTTTTAACTCTCCTCTTTCACTTTCATCAAGAGGCTCTTTATTTCTTCACTTTCTTCCATAAGTATGGTATCATCTGCATATCTGAGGTTATTGATATCTCTCCTGGCAATGTTGATTCCAGTTTGTGCTTCATCCAGTCCACCATTTCTCATGATGTACTCTGCATATAAGTTAAATAAGCAGGGTGACAATCTACAGCCTTGACATACTCCTTTCCCCATCTTGAACCAGTCTGTTGTTCCATGTCCTGTTTTAACTGCTGCTTCTTGACCTGCATACAGATTTCTCAAGGGGCAGGTCAGGTGGTCTGGTATTCCCATCTCTTTAAAAATTTTCCACAGTTTGTTGTGATCCACACAGTCAAAGGATCTGGTGTAGTCAATAAAGCAGAAATAAATGTTTTTCTGGAATTCTCTTGTTATTTCTATGATCCAACAGATGTTGGCAATTTGATCTCTGGTTTATATGCCTTTTCTAAATCCAGCTTGAACATCTGGAAGTTCACAGTTCACACACTGTTGAAGCCTGGCTTGGAGAATTTTCAGCACTACTTTACTAGTATGTGCGATAAGTGCAATTGTGTGGTACTTTTAACATTCTTTGGCATTGCCTTTGTTTGGAATTGCAATGACAACTGACTTTTCCAGCCCTGTGGCCACTGCGGAGTTTTCCAAATTTGCTGGCATATTGAGTGCACCCCTTTCATAGCATTATCTTTTAGGTATTGAAATAGCTCACCTGGGTTTCTATCACCTCCACTAGCTTTGTTCATAGAGATGCTTCTAAGGCCCACTTGACTCCACATTCCAGGGTATCTGGTTCTATGTGAGTGATCACACCATCGTGATTATGATCTAGCTGGAACTATAACTGAGACATCAAAAGGTTATCCCACCATTCTGTCAAGCCAGATATTTTAGAATGGTAGGGAACATGATTAGACCAGTAATTCCATGGGAATGGCACATTGAATTGAGTTACTGGATCAGAAACAGTACTTTGTGGGATAGCATGATGATGGATAAGGCATTCTAAAAAAGTCACAGAAGATAGTTATGATAGAAACATTGTATGAAGGGAAGGCAAATCTGATATCAAGAGTAAATGTTTATTTCAATGAGAATAAAATGCTATATCTTCTATGGTGGAAAATATAGTCCCTCTTTTCATTGTTCTTATTGAAAATGTGTTTTCTTTATTTTCCTTAAATATTATGAAATTTTATCAATTTCAGTTTTATTTGTAAGAACCAGTTGCTTTTAAAAATAGTTCCTTTTTTGAACACATTTAAGTCAGTTCTAATGAGGTAGATGAACCTAGAGCCTAGTATACAGAAAGAAGTATGTCAGAAAGAGAAAAATATCATATATTAATGCATATATATGGGATCTAGGAAGATGGTACTGATAAAATTATTTGCAGGGCAACAGTGGAGACACAGACATAGAGAACAGACATATGGACATAGGCTGGGAAGGGAAGGAGAGGCTGGGATGAATGGAGAGAGTAACATGGAAGCATACATTATCATGGGCTTCCCTGGTGGCTCAGATAGTAAAGCGTCTGCATGCAATGCAGGAGACCAGGGTTTGATCCCTGGGCCAGGAAGATCCCCTGGAGAAGGAAATGGAAACCCAATCCAATACTCTTGCCTGGAAAATTCCATGGACTGAGGAGCCTGGTAGGCTACTGTCTATGGGGTCGCAAAGATTTCGACATGACTGAGTGACTTCACTTTCACTTTTTTTTTCATACATTATCATATATAAAACAGATAGCCAATGGGAATTTGCTGTATGACTCGGTGAACTCTAACCAAAGCTCTGTATCAACCTAGAAGTGTGGGATGGCGAGGGATGTGGGAGGTAATTTTAAGAGGGAGGGAACATAATTATACTTATGGCTGGTTCATGTTCATGTTTGACAGAAACCAACACAATACTTTAAAGCAATTATTGTTCAATTAAAAATAAATTTTAAAAAATATAGGGTTAAAAAGAAAAAAAATCCGTTTTATATATTTTTTTTAAATTCTTTATACTGTCCTTAATTCTAAGTAAATGGATTTTAATTTAACTCTTAAGCTATAAGCTTAGGTAATGGATTTTTGATGTTTTTATTTTTTAATGTGAAAATGCAAAAGCAAGAGTTTCATCCATGTATTGCTTTGGTTGATATAATATTTTATTACAATGTAATCAAAGCATTTTCATCCTTACACAGGGACCATGATAATCTTCTCTGTATCATTCCAATTTTGTGCCAAAGAGAGCACAAAATATCTTCTAATTTAACTTGTCAATTCTTTGACATAGGCATGTTTAGAAGAGTTTGTTTACTTTACACATATTTATGGAGTTTTCCAATATTTTTAATTACTGTTTTTTGTTATTGAGAAATAATTAACTTTCTTTGGGGAGAAAATTCACATTGTATAGTTTCAATCTATTTTGATTTGTTGAGACTTGTTTTACAGCCAGTATATGTTCTAGCTTAGTAAATTCCCCTTGGCTCTTTCAGAGTGTAGTCTACCTTTGCTGGGTATAGTAATCTACATACACCCGTTAAAGTAACTAATTGATATTCTTTAAATCTTCTATATTTACTAAGTAATTATGCTTACTTATTCTGTCAGTTATTTAAAAAGAGGTATTAAAATCGCCAACTGTCATTTTGGATTTATCTGTTCCTAATTTCCCTTGTGTCAGTTTTGCTCATGTGTTTCAAAGCTATGTTTAAATGTACACACATTTAGGACTGTTATATTTTCTTGATTAATTGACTCATTTATTAATGAAATATCTTTCTTTATCCCTGGAAATATTCACTGTTGTAAGATAACTTTTACTCATGTTACCACTTTAGAGTTTGATGATTATTTTCATGTAATTATTTTTCCCATCCATATTATTTTTATTTTTTTTCCATATTACTTTTAATGTGCTCATCTGTTTTCACAAGAAAGTAAGTCTTATCCTGTTTAGCAAGAAACAGTTTGTTATTAAAAAAAAAAAAGAATGGTAATTGAATGGAATCCTTTGAAAGTAATAATACTAAGTATCACTGTCTAAAATTTATAAATTATAAGCACACTTGGGAATAAATTGGAAGTATCCTGGTATATGGGAAAAGGCAATGGCATCCCACTCCAGTACTCTTGCATGGAAATCCCATGGATGGAGGAGCCTGGTGGGTTGCAGTCCATGGGGTCACTAAGAGACACGACTGAGCGACTTCGCTTTCACTTTTCACTTTTCACTTTCCTGCATTGGAGAAGGAAATAGCAGCCCTCTCCAGTGTTCTTGCCTGGAGAATCCCAGGGGTGGGGGAGCCTGGTGGGTTGACATCTACGGGGTCACACCGAGTCGGACACGACTGAAGTGACTTAGCAGTAGCAGCAGCATCCTGGTATATTCTCCATAATCCGAAGCTAATGGACAAATTGTGTTTTGGAAAAGTAGGAAATTAAAAAGAAAAATCTGGGAAATTCAGTTAGTGTTATAGATAGACCTAAGGTGTTCTACCATTGATTTGAAACAAGCTTTAATTATGCTTTTGCTGGATCTTAGTCAAATTCTCAGGAAAAAAGAAAATTGATTTGTTTAGCTCTGATATACATTCCAGGGCTCCCCTGGTGGCTTGGATGGTAAGAATGCAATGCAGAAAACCCAGGTTTGATCCCTGGGTCAGGAAGATCCACTGGAGAAGGGAATGGCTACCCACTCCTGGCAAATTTCATGGACAAAGGAACCTAGTGGGCTAGAGTCCATGGGGTTGCAAAGAATCAGACATGACTGAGCAATTAAACAAGAATGCACACATACATTCCCAGTCCAGTTATCTATATTTGGGGAAGGAAAGAAGGAGGTCACATAACAAAAACTGATTACCAGTGTTAGCAGTATGTTTAGTAGAGAGACTGTAGCAACACTCAAAATATCACCTTCTACACCATCTAAAAGGAAAGATCCTATTCAGATATGCTTCAGGGATTGATAATCATATTTACCACTTCTTTGCAAGTTATATTTGAATCATTTAGCATTTGTTTGTTCTCATAAAACTTATAGATTCATTGAAAATTGTAAATTGCCTTTTGTTCCACTTAGTTTTCTAGAATATTATTTTATTCACCTCTTACTGTTCCATGTCTGTGTTGGATATCAGTGTTATCAATATTCTTTTTATATCCATAAGCACATCATTTCTGATTTTTCTCCTGAGACAACTCAGCTGGCATGATCTGTCCATCTGCTAGGATCAGCCCTGGTGGATCCCTGGGAATACTGCACAACTACAATTCAATAATTTCCTTGATCTCGCATCCTCAGAATTCTCTTCAGTGTCATTGAGAACACATTGTAGAACAGATATCTTTTTTTTTTTTTTTTTTCCTACAGCATGATAAAAACTGAAGTGAATATTTAAGCAGCCTTCATAGCTGGGTAATTTTAGTTTAAGTTTTAAAATCTTTAATTCCTGACTGGGATAAGAATTCTGAGATCAGCAATGATATTGAAGGTATCATTTTCTTGGACTGAAATTTGTCTTTGGTAATTATTTCTGAACTAGTAATCATTTTATCATTATTATATACAGTTTTTAACACTTTGGAGTCACTTTAATGAAAGACAACATATCTAGATAAAACATTAAATTAAAAAAAAAAAAAAACTAGCCAAGAAAGATGACATTCAAGTTATAAGAGTTACAGAAAAAGAAATGAGGAAATGAAGAAAGAAGAAAAGGTATAAAAGATCGTCACATATTTATAGATTTCAAAGAAGCGCAGCTGATGAAGGTGACTTCTTTATCTTCACTCCCAAATATTGTCCCTTTTCCTCCTTTATTGGGCTATGTTAATGAATAACCATATTAATTTTTCCTCTCTAAATAAACTAGTTTTCAGTATCTACATAATAACCAATTCAATTCAAACTATCATCATCCTGCACCCAAATAATGACATATCCTCCTAAGTATAATTTTTCCAACACAATTTTCCCCTCCAGTTAATTCTTCATTAAAGCTCTTCTTATTCTAAATTACAAGTATTAGTTCATGATACTTCAGTAGACTTCCACACCCTTAATACATAGCTTAGTTTCCTGGAACACCTTTGTTGTTTAGTCGCTCAGTCCTGCCTGACTCTTTGTGACCCCATGGACTGTAGCATGCCAGGCTTCCCTGTCCTTCACCGTCTCTCAGAGCTTGCTCAAACTCATATCCATTGAGTTGGTGATGCCATCTCATCCTCTGTCATTCCCTTCTCCTCCTGCCTTCAACATTTCCCAGCATCAGGGTCTTTTCTAATGGTTCAGCTCTAATTATTTTCTAATTATGTAACAGTTTTGGAAATCATGTCTAACTTTGCTTATTTAATTAGGAAAATAAAATATTCAGAATAAAAAATTTGGATAAAATGAACTCTGAATTTCATACTTGAGATTTTCCATATTTGTAAATATTGTATACATAAATGAGATTTCTAGTAAGGACCCAGAGAACCTCATCAATTTTAAATCCAGAGCAGAACTTAATCAATTTGCAAGAATATTTCCCCTGCTTCTTCTGGACTTTCCAACAATCCTATATATGAAATCGAAGAATTTCTATCCTATTTTGTACCTAGGAGTAAAGAGATGGTATCTTATAATCCTTTCTATACTTTGAGCACTTGACTTTGCAGTAAATTATTTAGTGACCTACTATTAACAGACTGTAAGATTTTCTCATTGTTTATGCTTTTTCTCCCCATCTCCACTTCCTAAATATTTTTATTTGCATTTGTAGATCTGTTAGACATTTGAAAAAGAAATATAAATGAACAATAAATCCCATCACTACTGAAGAATATAACTAAATTCAAAGGTATCTAGAGTTCTTGGATTTATCCTAATAAGCTGTGCCAACAAAGATTTATGTGATGAAGATAATTACTGGCTCTCGGTACTTGTCTTTGGTTTAAATATCTGAGAGCTAAAAGTTATAATCTTATTTAAAATTATCAGCTTAACTATTTTATGCATTAAAGGCCTTTCCAGAATTTAAATTTAAATCATCACATCACATACCAAGTGATAAATACCCCTGTACAATAGTAGTAAATTTTATTTGTAAAATCTTATTGCATCATAAACTTTGAAGATCAGCAATGTGTTGATATTATGCTTATATATATATATATATATACACATATATATGCATTGTTTCTAAGTCTGCCACCTTCCATATGATGTTAATTTAAATTTCACAGTGGTCTGTCAGTGTTTCATAATATCACAATTTAGTATACATGTATATTCTTGCTTTTATAAAATTTTAAATTTCCTCCCCCCTCTACCCACCCATCAGTGACATCATACTACCTAGTATCTCAGATTTAGTCTGTTAATGTGAAAACAATTCAGTCTGACCACTCATATTAGGTATATGTTTCTTTTGACTTTTCATTGCAACTCATGGCATCTTTTTACTTCTACTGCAATTCTGCTTGAAGTTTTGATGTATCTTAATACCACCCTCAACTATATAAATGAACTCTGATTGACCAAGAATATCACTGTAATTCCTTCACCCTTATAGGAAATTCAGTCTAATTTGTTCAGAGTAAAGCCCAGGATACATTTTCAGTGTTGGGAAAGAACGTCTCTTCCTTTTGAAAGTAAGGATATTTTGATAGGATATCTGCAAACACCTCTGTCATTTCTGGAAGGTCCTCAGGCCATATAGAAACATAGAGAAGGGCACATCTGGGAGGAACATGATGAATCAGAACCCTTGATAATACATTAGGTCAAGTCATATTTGAATCTGATTATCCTCCTGAAATTTACTTTTACTTAGGCTGATACATTGCTTTTTAAAATTTTATTCTGAAATGTATATGGCATGTTAAAGGAAATGGAATAGTCAAAATGACTATGGAATCAGAAATAAACAATTAAAAACAAATTCAGAAGATTTGTAATATCTGATTCAAGACTTATTATAGATCTATAGTAATCAAGACAGTGTGGTATGGATGAAAATACAGATTCATAAACAGATGAAACAAAACAGAGAGTCCAGAATTAAATCCAAGTAAGTTAATTAATGGATCTTTGAAAAGTTGCTAAGAAAATTAAAAGGAAAGATAGTCCTTTTGTTTATTTCCTCTTAGTCTTCATTTTTTATTGAGGTATAGTTGATGCCCTATATTATATAAATTTTAGGAATGCAACATAGTGATTCTCAATTTTTAAAGACTATACTTCATTTATAGTTATTATAAAATAATTAACTATATTTTTCCTATGTTATGCTATATATCCTTGTAGCATATTTATTGACTATATAGCAGTTTGTGATCTTAATTCCCTCCCCTTTCCCTCTCCTCTGATAACCAAAAGTTTGTTCTCTATACCTTTGATTCTGTTGTTATATTCACTAGTTTACATTTTTAGATTCCACAGATGTGATATTATACAGTAGTTTTCTTTCTCTATGTCATTTACTTCTCTTAGTATAATACCTTCCAAGTCTATGTTGTGGCAAATGAAATATTTTGCTCTTTTTTTATGGCTGAGTAGAATTCTGTTGTGTATGTATGTGTGTATATACATATATACACCACAGCTTTATACATTCATTTGTTGATGGACACTTAAGTTGCTTCCATATCTTGGCAATTGTAAATAATGCTGCTCTGGACATTGAGGTGTATTAATCATTTTGATTGCTTACTCCTTGAAAGGAAAGCTATGACCAACCTAGATAGCATATTGAAAAGCAGAGACATTACTTTGCCAACAAAGGTCCATCTAGTCAAGGCTATGGTTTTTCCAGTGGTCATGTATGGATGTGAGAGTTGGACTGTGAAGAAGGCTGAGTGCAGAAGAATTGATGCTTTTGAACTGTGAGTTGGAGAAGACTGTTGAGAGTCCCTTGGACTGCAAGGAGATCCAACCAGTCCATTCTGAAGGAGATCAGCCCTGGGTGTTCACTGGAATGACTGATGTTAAAGCTGAAACTCCAGTACTTTGGCAACCTCATGTGAAGAGTTGACTCACTGGAAAAGACTCTGATGCTGGGAGGGATTGGGGGCAGGAGGAGAAGGGGATGACAGAGGATGAGACGTCTAAATGGCATCACTGACTTGATGGACGTGAGTCTGAGTGAACTCTCAGGAGTTGGTGATGGACAGGGAGGGCTGGAGTGCTGGGATTCATGGGGTCGAAAAGAGTCGGACACAACTGAGTGACTGAATTAACTAACTAATTATTTTGAATTAGTGTTTTCTTTTTTTCAGATATTTACCCAAGAGTGAAATTACTGGGTCATATGGCAGGTCTGCTTTTAGTTTCTTAAGATATTTCCATCTTATTCTCCATAGTGGCTGCACCAATTTACATTCCCATCAAGAGTGTCTGAGGGTTCTCTTTTCTCCGCATCTTCACCATTATTTGTTATTTCTGTTCTTTGATGGAGTTGTTCTGATGGGTGTGATGTGCCTTTCTCAGTTGACTGATGACGGTAAGCGCTTTTTTTTTTTTTTTTAATGTTCCCATTGGCCATCTGTAAGTCGTCTTTAAAAAATTCTTAGAGGCAAGAGCCAATAGGGCCAGATCTGCTTAATTATCTGTGGCCTGGACTACTGCGTGGAGAGACTAGGTTTATGAAATACCCCTCACATTGTCTTCTTATAATACATTGCAACATTTCTCTTTTAATGGTGCTGAAACCAGAAACAATTTCTCCATTTATTCCATCCACGGTGCTTAGAAGCCTGTGTAATTTGAGGTCCAGACAAAGGTTGACTGCCTATACACAGGCATTTATAATGAAACTGTAGCAGATTATAGAAAGTTGACCCATATTATTTGATAAATCATTTTCTGAGGACTTGTAAGTAAACAAAATTGAAAGAGGTGAGTTCCTGTTAAAGTGACTTACAACATCAAATTTTAGTTCTTTTTTTTAATAACTGAATAAGAGGATTAGATTTTAAAATGTATTTTGTGATTTTGGTGTTTTTCTTTTTTTGCATAGTAGATTAGAAAATCTTTCTTGTATTTACATTATTTCTAAACTATGAAGCATGAATGATAAGATTATTTATGAAATATAAAATTGTGAAGCATGGTTAAGTTTGCACTTAGTAATAAAGTATTTCCACAGCCAGCTATACATTACTTATCCCATTATGTAACATTTACATTAGAAGTTGTTAAATATTTTAAATGAAAGCATAAAAGTAATGCACTGCTTAGACTCATGGTACTTATGTATGATATTATGTGGTTTAGCTGTAATTTTTTAAACAATAGTATACATAGTGTAGATTTTTGTCTATACATATGCAATGTTCTAGGGTTCAGTTTGGTTTCGGTTGAAGTATAGTTTTTGTAATTAATAAATTTTATTCTTTAGAATCTTTTCTCATCTTATAATATGGGAAAATGCCTTTATATTTGACAAATGTGTTTCACCTCATTCTAATGCAGGATAGGTATCATGATTCACAGTTATCTTTTATGTTTTTTAATTTTCATTATATATTGGACAATGTCATACAACAAAATCTATGTTTAGTGTGTTGTGTGAAGTCTGAGGGTCCTTATACCTGAAGAAAGAAAAACCAGGTTCTTGTAGCATGTAACTGATTATAGCATGTAGAAATCTATGATCTTCACATGAGGTACATTCCTTAATATATAATTCAGTGTAAAATAGGATGTTTGAGAATCATACTAAGTCCACTTAAATTACTGTCTTGTTCTTTTTGAAAAAGAAAAAAAAATCTCAGATAATTAGAGGTTGGTTTAAGCTGTATCTTCTTTTATATCCCACTTACCAAGTAGTTTACAACAGTGAGAGGAAGTTTCAGTACTTATGTGGAAATTATTACACTAGACAAATATTATTTCATTTCAGCAAGCAGGCACAGAAATATTTATACAAGTATTCTTGTAAGTTTAGAGGACTTCCACTTTCCCTTGCACAAATAACATGTTTGAAAACAAATGAAATTGCTTCATGGCAGATAAATAAATTTACCTGTCACATTAGTAAAGAGAATCCATGTTATTTTATGAAGACAAAAGTGATTTTCTTGACCTGGAGTGCTATTCTAACTGTGGACACTCCCATTACTATCAGGGGTAAAGTGCCTGTGCCATTCTAACCAGCTGCATATCTTAAATATTACTTGTTTTAAAACCAAAAGTTATTGTAATTAATGAGCTCTGTTAGTTCAGTTCAGTCACTTAGCCATGTCTGACTATTTATGACCCTGTGGACTGCAGCATGCCAGGCTTCCCTGTCCACCACCAACTCCCAGAGCTTGCTCAACTCATGTCCATTTATTTGGTGATGGCATCCAACCTTCTCATCCTCTGTTGTCCCCATCTCCTCCTGTCTTTAATCTTTCATAGCATCAGGATCTTTTCAAATGAGTCAGCTCTTCACATCAAGTGGCCAAAGTATTGGAGTTTTAGCTTCAGCATCAGTCCTTCCAATGAATATTCAACACTGATTTCCTTTAGGATGGACTGGTTTGATCTCCCTGCAGTCCAAGGGACTCTCAAGAGTCTTCTCCAACACCACAGTTCAAAAGCATCAATTCTTCAGTGCTTAGCTTTCTTTATGGTCCAACTTTCACATCTATACATGACTACTGGAAAAACCATAGCTTTGACTAGATGGATTTTGTCAGTAAAGTAATGTCTTTGCTTTTCAATATACTGTCTATCTTGGTTATAGTTTTTCTTCCAAGGAGCAAATGTCTTTTAATTTTGTGGCTGCAGTCACAATCTGCAGAGGTTTTGGAGCCCAAGAAAATAAAGCCTGTTACTGTTTCCATGGTTTCCTCATCTATTTGCCATGAAGTGATGGGATCTGATACCATGATCTAAGTTTTTTGAATGTTGAGTTTTAAGCCAACTTTTTCACTCTCCTCTTACATTTTCAACAAGAGGCTCTTCAGTTCCTCTTCTCTTTCTGCTATAAGGGTGGTGTCATCTGAATATCCGAGGTTATTGATATTTCTCCCCACAAGCTTGATTCCAGTTTGTGCTTCATCCAGCCTTGAATTTTGCATGATGTACTCTGCATACAAATTAAATAAGCAGGGTGACAATATACAGCTTTGAAGTACTCCGTTCCCAATTTGGAACCAGTCCGTTCCGTGTCTGGTTCTAACTGTTGCTTCTTGAGCTCTATAGTACATATTAAATGAGCTCTATAATACGTATTAAAATAGTAATAGGTAAAACTAATACAATATTGTAAAGTTTAAAAATAAAATAAAATTAAAAAAAAAAATGCCCTGTAGTTGCCTTTGGCATGTGCTCTTCTGTTTAAAGTCATTTGAATGCTAACAACCCCTGGAGTCTGTTTTCCTGAATTGGATATAATAAATAATTAGCTGATTAGCTCTTAGACTGTAGATTAAAATTTGCCAAATAATTTATTCTTAAAGTGTAGAATGATATTACTTTAATTTGTGGATTAGATTAGGGACGTGAAAACAAATATTTTGTAAAGGTGTCTTGGAATAGGTAAAGAACACCAAAGCCTATGTGTCTCTGATTACTTCTTCATTTCTCTGGTTATATTTTATCAATGGAATTCAGTTGCCTCCTCTTAATTATTTGAGAAGAACTTGTTTTGCATTCTTGAAAAATTTCTTCCATAACAAATAAAAAAATTTAGATAATCAAAAGTTAGGTTTATTTTTAACTCTCAAATATATCAAAATGTTTTTCATAATTTTTATTACTTAAGCATTTTATATATGTATATATACATAAATATTTCTTGTATTCAAGATTTTGCTTAATCTTATTATTTACTTCTTTTTAACTACATCAAAATTGTCAAATAAGCCTCAATATTACTATTCCTACTCTGTCTTTCCAGTTCAAATTTAAATCTAGTCCATAATATTTTAAAGAATATTAATCTGAAATGACTGTCATTCTTCAATTTCTTAGTCAAAATAGGTGAAATGTTAGGAATCTTTTCATTCTGCCTATAATTAATTAGTTGTAATAACACATATTCTAGGTGTAATGCAATATAAAGTCAGACAAAATATGTCTCACATCCAAACATGACTACTGGAAAAATCATAGCCTTGACTAGACACATCTTTGTTGGCAAAGTAATGTCTCTGCTTTTTAACATGCTGTCTAGGTTGGTCATAACTATTCTTCCAAGGAGTACGTGTCTTTTTATTTCATGGCTGCAGTCACCATTTGCAGTGATTTTGGAGCCCCCCAAAATAAAGTCTGCCACTGTTCCCACTGTTTCCCCATCTATTTGCCATGAAGTGATGGGACCAGATGCCGTGATCTTCATTTTCTGAATGTTGGGCTTTAAGCCAGCTTTTTCACTCTCCTCTTTCACTTTCATCAAGAGGCTTTTTAGTTCTTCTTCACTTTCTGCCATAAGGGTGCTGTCATCTGCATATCTGAGGTTATTGATATTTCTCCCAGCAATCTTGATTCCAACTTGGGCTTATTCCACCCCAGTGTTTCCCATGATGTACTCTTCATATAAGTAAAATAAGCAGGGTGACAATATACAGCCTTGACATATTCCTTTTCCTATCTGGAACCAGTCTGTTGTTCCACGTTCAGTTCTAACTGTTGCTTCCTGACCTGCATACAAATTTCTCAAGAGGCAGGTCAGGTGGTCTTGTATTTCCATCTCTTTAAGTATTTTCCAGAGTTTGTTGTGATACACACAGTCAAAGGCTTTGCCATAGTCAATAAAGGAGAAGTAGACATTTTTCTGGAACTCTCTTGGTTTTTCTATGATCCAATGGATGTTGGCAATTTGACCTCTGGTTCCTCTGCCTTTTCTAAATCCAACTTGGACATCTGGATGTTCACAATTCACATACTGTTGAAGCCTGGCTTGGAGAATTTTCAGCACTACCTTACTAGTGTGTGTGATAAGTTCAATTGTGCAGTACTTTAACATTCTTTGGCATTGCCTGTATTTGAAATTGGAATGAAAGTTGACCTTTTCCAGTCCTGTGGCCATTGCTGAGTTTCCAAATTTGCTGGCATAATGAGTGCAGCACTTTCACAGCATCATCTTTTAGGAATGAAATAGCTCAACTAGAATTCCATCACCTACACTAGCTTTGTTTGTAGTGATGCTTCCTAAGGCCCACTTGACTTCACATTCTAGGATGTCTGCCTCCAGGTTGGTGATCATATCATTGTGATTATCTGGGTCGTGAATATCTTTTTTGTATAGTTCTTCTGTGTATTCTTGCCATCTCTTCTTAATATCTTCTGCTTCTGTTAGGTCCATACAGTATCTGTCCTTTTTTTGTGTCCATCTTTGCATGAAATTTTCCCTTGGTATCTCTAATTTTCTTAAAGAGGTCTCTAGACTTTCCCATTCTGTTGTTTTCCTCCATTTCTTCACATTGATTGCTGAGGAAGGCTGTCTTATTTCTCCTTTCTATTCACAAATAGTTCTGAATAGGAGAGAAGTTAAAGGCAAAGGAGAAAAGGAAAGATATATCCATTTGAAAAACAGTACAGTATCTGAAATTAAAGGCAACTAAAACAAAAACATCAGCAGTAGAAGCAACGCTGAATTTTCTTAAGGTGATTGTAGAGCTCTTAGAAAGAGTTACGCAAGAACAATACTTATCTAACCTGAAATGTATAAAAAAACTGTAAAAAGTAGTGATCAAATTTTATAGCCTGCAGAATTATATCAAATATTCTAACATGCATGTGTTAATGATTCAGAGGAGGAAAATGATGCAGAAAATTTTGGGGAAAATAAGTAATGTTCACAAGTTACCAATTTTTGATAAATACATCAACTATAAGACATTTTGGTGACCTTATAAAAAGATAAATATAAAGAAAATCAGACCAGTAAAAACCATAATTAATCTAAAGAAAACAAACAGAAAGCAAGTTGCTTTAGAAACTTTGTCTTCCATCAAATAGCTGTGATTTGATCTGATTTTACTGTTCTTAGTCTTTTCTTCTTTTTATCTGTTCTAAACACTGCTACTTTAATAAAGATTCCACAAGAATAAAAATGTTTAAACAATTTTAAAACACCAGTATTAAGTGAAATGTTGGAAGAAATACTTCTATAAAATGATGCAATAGTAAAAAAGGAGAAAAAATAGAAACAATGTGTGACAGTTCCTTTTTAGCCACTATTATTATTATTAAAATAATAGTAAAGTAAGCTGCTAAATATTACAGAAAAAATTCATAAAAACAATGGTATTTTAGAATGGAAATCACCCTGAGGTATTAAAATGGCTATGAAGGAATCATTGAACAGACACAATAAGTGTTGGAGAGCATTTTCTGAGATTGCAAAACAAATAGTACTGTGAATACATCAGGGGTAGCAAGTTAGCGTTGGAAGGGAAAAGTATGGTTCTTCATCTGACAATGTCAAGGTATAGGCATTAATAGACTCTTTGAGAAAGAAAATCTAGATTTAGGTTTGAGAAATTCTGCAGTTGATGTCATGTAATTTCTATTTTATCTGGATTGTACAAAATAAGGTGATCACTTGAAATTACAGGGGACAATGATAGAGATTCAGACTGGAATATAATATTAAAATTTAAAGTAACTGTTTTATAAAGGGGATATTTAGCTGACTCTGGATATGTATGAATATTCTTAGTTGACTTAAGTGTCTTAGTTTAATATTTAAAATCCTAAATATGTAATAGCATGGATGGAAATAATATGTTACATATAATTTTTCTGGCACCGCTGAGCAGGCTGAGAAAAACGTGACCTCAAATTATTTTTCATGTGCAGGAAATGCACATGATCCATGATAAAATTGTGCTAATTTTCTAACTGGGAGATATCTTATAGCAGGAATTAACACTTTTTACTAATGAGCAGAAATTTTATACATAGTCATCTGGAGTAAACTGAGCCCATGAAGTCACATGTTAATGGAATTCACGTGAGAAATACTATGTCATAGTTTCAGCGCCTGGCAGACAGTTATAGAAACACACAGCCAGTGAATTTATGTTGGATAGTAGCACTTGTGAATTAGGTGCTGAAATTCTACCATTTCACAATTGAATTTGGCACCTTCTCTTAATCTCCTCCAGATAAAACATAGCACAAAACATAAAACATAGCATGTAAGTGGCATGCTACAGCGTTACTTAGAGTTTGTTAAGTGGCAAATTGCTGCTGACACTACTGGCAATTTTAGTACTTACAGTAAAGCACAATACAATTTAGAATAAAACAAATGGAGTTTTAAACTGAAGTGTTGCAAAAAGAAGGAATGTCACCTGTAGTAGGAAACAAATTACATCTTGGTATTTTTTAGGAAATAAGCTGTTTACTTTTAAGTATGTTTAAGACTGGATTTTATGTAGCTGCTTTGGTGGTGGTGTTACTGTTGCTGCTGTTGTTTCAAATTAAAAAGTGAAAAATCATTTTTCAAAGGACCAGGAAATATGTTAGTTATACATTTTATAAATGTCTTGCAAAATGTCAAGATGTTAAATAGAAGATCAGATTGCTTACAGCAGTTTCATTGTAGTAAAGGTCAGACTTACGTCTACGGAACAGAAAAGAGCAAGTCTTCCCCTGTTTTTTTCATGAAGACCGAAGACTAGTTGTTAAGTACAAGAGAGAGGCTCTGAAACTTTGTTCTGGATGGATGTTATATTGGCTAACTAAGGACTGTGATCATGAAGTCAAAGTGTTGATATTAGACTTCTGTGATGGTAAGGAATTTAGTCAATTTCAGGGGGTATGATTATTTAATATTATTCATAAAATATTCAAAATATATTAGGAACCTAACTCATGACTTATGTGCAAATAATATATGATGAAATATTTAATGTTTTAAATGAGGATGTTTTGTAGAGATTGGATGTTTACAATTATTCTTGATAGGTGGCTAAACATCAAAATATAAAATAAAATTTCTTTCATTTTTAATAGGCTGCTTCACCTTCAGATTATTTTAAACCTATAAACAAGAATAAATTTGGATGCTCAGGGCTTCTCTGACTGGTATTTACAAGAAACTTTTATTCCAAATCACTCATTTATATCTAGTTAAGACAGGAAAGATGTGAAGAGTCATGAAGAGTCACATCAACTTCTCCATTGGTTGTTGATTTATTACATGCCTTAAAGGGAAAAAAAAAAAGACACAAATGCTAGGTTATATTGAAAGTATATGTTGCTGGATCTGTAACTAGTAAAAAGAAAAGCTTTTTGGTGTATGTGAAATCTCACAATGGAAAATGAACTAGGAATTGTCCATATTTGGTTGCATAAAGTAAAACTCCTATTCTTCTCATACTCTACTGAAATTCTCTATAAATTCAACAAAATTCTCTATTTACTCATGGTCCATATACTTGCAAACACATAATCCTATAGTTCAGTTCAGTTCAGTTCAGTTCAGTCGCTCAGTCGTGTCCAACTCTTTGCGACCCCATGAATTGCAGCACGCCAGGCCTCCCTGTCCATCACCAACTCCTGGAGTTCACCCAAACTCATGTCCATCGAGTCGGTGATGCCATCCAGCCATCTCATCCTCTGTCGTCCCCTTCTCCTCCTGCCCCCAATTCCTCCCAGCATCAGAGTCCTTTCCAATGAGCAGCCCAAGGGACTCTCAAGAGTCTTCTCCAACACCACAGTTCAACAACATCAATTCTTCTGTGCTCAGCTTTCTTCAAAGTCCAACTTTCACATCTATACATGACTACTGGAAAAACCGTAGCCTTGACTAGACGGACTTTGTTGGCAAAATAATGTCTCTACTTTTCAATATGCTATATAGGTTCGTCATAACTTTCCTTCCAAGGAGTAAGCGTCTTTTAATTTCATGGCTGCAGTCACCATCTGCAGTGATTTTGGAGCCCAAAAAAATAAAGTCTGACACTGTTTCCACTGTTTCCCCATCTATTTCCCATGAAGTGATGGACCCGGATGCCATGATCTTCATTTTCTGAATGTTGAGCTTTAAGCCAACTTTTTCACTCTCCTCTTTCACTTTCATCAAGAGGCTTTTTAGTTCCTCTTCACTTTCTGCCAAAAGGATGTTGTCATCTGCATATCTGAGGTTATTGATATTTCTCCCAGCAATCTTGATTCCAGCTTGTGCTTTTTCCAGCCCAGCATTTCTCATGATGTACTCTGCATATAAGTTAAATAAGCAGGATGACAATATACAGCCATGATGTACTCCTTTTCCTATTTGGAACTGGTCTGTTCCATGTCCAGTTCTAACTGTTGCTTCCTGATCTACATATAGGTTTCTCAAGAGGCAGGTCAGGTGGTCTGGTATTCCCATGTCTTTAACACTTTCCCACAATTTATTGTAATCCACACCGTCCAAGGCTTTGGCATAGTCAATAAAGCAGAAATAAATGTTTTTCTGGAACTCTCTTGCTTTTTCAATGATCCAGTAGATGTTGGCAATTTGATCTCTGGTTCCTCTGCCTTTTCTAAAACCAGCTTGAACATCTGGAAGTTCATGGTTTGTGTATTGCTGAAGCCTGGCTTGGAGAATTTTGAGCATTACTTTACTAGTGTGTGAGATGAGTGCAATTATGCAGTAGTTTGAGCATTCTTTGGCATTGACTTTCTTTGGGATTGGAATGAAAACTGACCTTTTCCAGTCCTGTGGCCACTGCTGAGTTTTCCAAATTTGCTGGCATATTGAGTGAAGCACTTTCACAGGATCATCCTCCAGGATTTGAAATAGCTCAACTGGAATTCCATCACGTCCACTAGCTTTGTTCATAGTGATGCTTTCTAAGGCCCACTTAACTTCACATTCCAGGATTACTGGCTCTAGATGAGTGATCACACCATCATGATTATCTTGGTAATGAAGATCTTTTTTGTAGAGTTCTTCTGTGTATTCTTGCCACCTCTTCTTAATATCTTCTGCTTCTGTTAGGTCAATACCATTTCTGTCCTTTATCAAGCCTATCTTTGTATGAAATGTTCTTATAGTAGTGGAGATCAAATCAAAATCTCTAGGTTCTGTAGGTAGAGTTTTTGTTGACTGAGGACTTGCCCAATTTACTCTTTACTACATTGTATTTCAAAAGAAGTTTGAGATTTCATTTTAGTTGCTTTGTTAAATTTCAGAATTAATTCTCCTATAGCTTTCCACCCTGTCACCACTTCACCTATTCACACACAATAAGCAATAAAAGACAAAAGACTGAAACGTAAAATTCAGAATCCTTCAAAGATTCTTTGTGCATTTGGAGAAAAGTTAAAACCTTTAGAGGAGTCAGAGCTAACTAACTTTTAATTGATTTTACATGTGAGGCATCTCCATAAAAGTATGTATTTCTTTTTTAAATGTTATAATTTGACAGAAGCTAATAGAACATTTTAAATAGCTTTATACAATTTTCTCCAAGATAGAAACAATATTCACAGTCCTCGAGCATGTATGTTGCTGGAATTCTGTTTTTGTAATCCATCATGTTCCAACAAAAATAATAGCAATTATTTTAATAGGCCTCTTCATAACTACTGTGGTTGATTAATGACATCAATTTCCTGGTGTCCAGACATGAACTAAACTTTCTTTTTTGAGGATCCATGATTCAGATCACAGTTAAATCCTGACATTTTCCCCATCATCATATTTTTGTTATCTGACTCTTGATGGGCATCTAGATCCTTGTGTCTGTAAAACATTTCCAGAGCTGTCTTTTTATTTTTGTTTAGTTCCTAACTGAATTATCTGCTCATTGTGGACATATTCCCACAATCACATTTTCAAAAGTATCTTAATTATTCTTTCTCCATCTATGTAATATTAAGAGAAGCCTAATTGTTACATTCTTGTTTGTTTTCCTATGAATTGCTTATTTATATTTACATTACTCATTGATTAATCACAATTTTGCAATAGGCATATTTCATATTTGTTTTAAGTCTCTTTATACAGACCTTGGGTTTTGCATTTGTCATCATTCTTTGAGTGTACATTTATATCAATGATTTTGTTTTGAAATGACTTTGCTTCCCAGAATCTCTGAATCAACTTTCTAACTTACTCCTTTTTTTTTAACTTGCTCCTGTATTTTCTGTAAATAGCTAAAATCTTCTTTTTAAAAAAATGTGAAAAAATTATGAAACTCAACTGCCTGAAATCATCTAGTTGCCATTCCATTCACTTAGGCCAAAACTCAACTCCTTACAATTGACTTGTAAGTTCTATATGATAAGACTCCTGTAAACTCCTTGAAGTTATCCTTCATTTCTGTCCAACTATGTGAAGCTATTTTAAAATTTTAAAACACATATTCTTTCTTATACTAGGGAATTGCCAATTGTCTTCTCTTTTCCTGTAATTGTTTACTTCCATATCATTACATGGCAGACTTCTCATCATTTAGCTGAAAATACGTCATCTTAAATATGCTCCATAAAATACTTTCCAAACTAAAATATGTCCTATTCCTCAGAAAATCTCTCTACTCAAATCTTTTTTTATAATTTTTTGCTATATTTAACTGAAATTATCATTGTTTGTTTTTGTCCCCTTTATTTTTTTTTCTTTTTAAAAATTATTATTATTATTTTTTTTCACTTTACAATATTATATTGGTTTTGCCATACATCAACATGCATCCACCCATGGGTATACACGTGTTCCCCATCCTGAACCCCCCCTCCCTCCCCATACCATCCCTCTGGGTCATCCCAGTGCACCAGCCCCAAGCTTCCTGTATCCTGCATCGAACCCCTTTAATGTAATATAATCTCAGAAAATGAACCTGGACCTCCTTGTTTCCTACTGTATCCCCAGAACAGGTAACACTGTCATCAAGGCCCCATTAAACACCTGGTGAGCTCTTTCTTGTAGAATTCTCAGTGGATTCTTTCCTAATTGATAATATAAATTAAAAAGTCTCTAATCTTTGCTCTTTAAGTACTTCCTTATGTAAGTTCAGTTTATTTCACTAGAAGTAAATGCTAGGAGGAGAAATGCATTGCTCCTGGAAATGTATTAGTCATGGAGAGCTTACACAGTGATAAGCAATAAAAATGGTTTGTTTTCAGTAACTTTTACAACACTATGATGAAAGCATTGTTATTTCTATTTTACAAATGAGACACATGAGGCTGTGAGAAATTAGGCAAGTCTAAGTTCAAAAATTAACTCAAGCTCTATTTCAAATACTATGATATTTCATAACATTACTCTTATTCTTTTTGCTAAAATGTATATTGTTTTTCATTATTTTGTATTATGTATAGAAAATCAAAGATTATATTGCCTATGCTGCTACTGCTGCTGCTAAATCACTTCAGTTGTGCCCTACTGTGTGCGACTCCATAGACCGTAGCCCACCAGGCTGCCCCGGCCCTGGGATTCTCCTGGCAAGAACACTGGAGTGGGTTGCCATTTCCTTCTCCAATGCAGGAAAGTGAAATGTGAAAGTGAAGTCACTCAGTTATGTCTGACTCTTAGCGACCCGATGGACTGCAGCCTACCAGGCTCCTCCATCCATGGGATTTTTCCAGGCAAGAGTACTGGAGTGGGTTGACATTGCCTTCTCCTACATTGCCTATGCTGCTGCTGCTAAGTCACTTCAGTTGTGTCACACTCTGTGTGACCCCATAGACGGCAGCCCACCAGGCTCACCCGTCCCTGGGATTCTCCAGGCAAGAACACTGGAGTGGGATGCCATAGCCTTCTCTGACATTGCCTGTATACACTGTTAATTGCATGTCATTTATAAGGAACTTTGTGACAGCAGAAAGCGGTATGAGTCATCAGGTGTATAATATTAACTTATAAGGAATATTTTGTGCTGATCTACATTAGGTATCATGCAAACTGCTTAGTTATAAGATGATTAGTACAAATTCAGTATTCTAAAGTGAAATAACATATTCACTATAGCTACATACCCTGCTAATCTAAGTCCAGTGACATAGGGCTTCCCTGGTGGCTCAGACGGTAAAGTGTCTGCTTTACCCTACAATGTGGGAGACCAGCGTTCAATCTGTGGGTGGGGAAGATCCCCTGGAGAAAGGAAATGGCAACCCACTCCAGTATTCTTGCCTGGAAACCTCTATGGACAAAGGAGCCTGGTAGGCTAAAGTCCATGGGGTCGCAAAGAGTCAGACACGATTGAGCGACTTCACTCATATTAGTCTAGCATCATCTGGTGATTTAGTTTTACAAATCTGATTTAGATTTACAAGAATACTGATATGTTTTTGCTATGGTCAAATCCCATGATGAAAACAGCCATCAAAATAAGTTTGTCAAAAGATATTTTATATAATGATAATTCTGTTGATTTAACTTACTAAAATGTATGAGTCTTATTTATCTTTCAGACTCAAGGATTGTAAAAATGTACCTGCAATGAGTGACTAAGAAAAGGCAGGTAGAAAAATAAAACAAAACCCTAGAGCAATAAGAAAAAAGACAATTTGTTGTAGTTTTAGGGTAAATTTTTAGATGAATTCCTAAAGTACTAGAGTATTACTGAACAGTAATAAAATTCTATTATATTTATTCAGGTTTACATTGAACTGCTGATGCTAAAACTGAACAATGCCTTGTGCCCTGCAAGGCTTCTACAAATTCTTTACAGCATGAAGTCAGCTATTTCTTTTCCCAGAGTGTAAAACTGACAATTTCCTGTAGGAAAAAAATTTCAACTTGACTTAGTTAAGGAATTGGAATGTTTCTTTATTATTACTTTGCTTAATTTGCAGAACTGGAATCTCCTCTATCTTACCCTAACCAAATACCTAAAATTTCCAGAATGGTAATGAAAACATTATCATGGAAAATGATTGCTGTATCATGTTTTCATGGATGATGATTGCTCTATATTATGATTATCTTATTTAAAAGTCCCTCCCTGCCTTATCCCCCACCAAGAACTCTATGTTCTCTGGGCCAATGAGTTTTAATTTACAAGATTTTCTCAGTAGTATCCTACACATTTAGTGGACATTTCTCTCTATTTGTATGCAAAGCTCAGATTGAAATAGAGACTCAGTTCTATCATATGCATATGTGATCCAAAAATGACAGACACTGGATGCTGTCTATAGGTACACCATTAACAATGATTTATGCCTACTATGTAGCAACTGCACTTCCTGGATGGCACAGTGGTAGATTCCACCAGGCAATACAGAAGATGTAAGAGACATGGATTCAATCCATGAGTTGGAAGATGTCTTGGAGAAGGAAATGGCAACCAACTCCAGTATTCTTAGTTGGAAAATTCCATGATTAGTGGAGCCTGGTGGGCTACAGTCCACGTGGTCACAAAGAGTCAGACATGACTGAGTGACTGAGCACGCACACATGCCTGTAGCAACCACTGTGTTAAGGACTGAAGCTTCTAATATGATTCCTATTTGGTCCTGGCTATCTTGGAGCTCTCAGCTAGTAGGAGAAATAAACTTACAGGGTATTATTTTATTTATTACAATAAAGGTGTTATGTATATTATGTTTGGGGAACTCAGAGAGGAAAACCAAATCTAAACACTGGGTGAAAGTTTAATTAATTTTATCTTTCCTGGCAGATTTTACAAATTATCAAGAAAATAAATCACAAGCCAACTGAATCATTTATTAATACAATTTCTATATATTTGAAATGCCCTAGGATGGTTTCTTATTCAGTCAAACTTCATTAAACCTTTTCTTCAAATAAATATATTTATAAAGCAGATGTTCTTCATTTTTTGAAGCTGTAACTATGAATATTTGGACATGAATTTGGGCAAGATCCAGGAGATACTGGAGGACAGAAGAGCCTGGTATGTTACAGTCCCTGGCATCACAAAGAGTCAGACATGACTTAGCGACTGAATGGCAACAAGTATGAATGTTAGTTCACATAACACTTTATGACTGGAGGCCAGTTATTTATTCACCACACGCTCTTACCTTTCATCCTGCTCCTTATTAGAGGCTGAGAACACTGATAACAAAATTTGAGAATCCTAACCCAGAAGATTGTTTCTGGGATTCCCTTCAGACAGGATAATATAAATGAGTTAAAAACAAATAACAGGGACATTCCAGTTTGTTCTTCTTTTAAAATTTATTGTTTTTAACATAGAAGTTTAAGATAAAGACTATACATATATTTATATGCCTTTCATTTGGGCAAAAGGGATTATCTAAATTATTGATGAATAATCTATAACCTCTAATTTTTTTGAACCTTGGGGGTTTCACAATGCATTTCAATATCTGAATTTAGCATAATCTTATTTTAAAGAGATAAATTACATTCTTAGAGGCCCAAACTCAATCTGTTTCCCTCGGTGCTCCATAGAATTCATCAGTGTTTCCCTGTCCCTGTCTAAGGGTCCAGAATAGAACTGGGTTTACTAGCATGTGGGTATACTAACTATAGATTGCTTGGAATGGGAAGTGGAAAGGAGTGGTGAGAGAACTCAGAAACTGATCTCTACACCCATGAAAACAAATACTGGAATGCTAGCTTGACTGACATTCATGATTATTGTGCATTGTACATGTTTGAGTGTTGAGTGTTGTGCACGATGCTTGAGTATTGTGCATGATGGTTAAGAGCTGTCATATAGGAGAGGGTGATGGGAAAGCTTGCTCTGAGTTTGGGTTGTGGAGCTGAGGCTGATGAAGGCTATTTCAGAAATAAGCTTTGTATTTCTGCCTTAAATACTACCAAGGGAAAAATGATAGATTGGATTTAGGAGCATATTTATTTAGGTGTTCAAAAAAAAAAAAACTTTAAAGCATCTGAACATCAACATTTATATAAAGGGGAATATTGTATCCTATTGGGTAATCTATTTTAATAAAGTATCATTTATGTTTAACAAGACATATTCTCAGTAATGGGGATAAAATAATTACAGTATTTAAACAGAACTACAGATCTCACATTTGCAGATTTCTAAAATACACGTTTTTCATTAGCTGGGATATTTATTTAATTGCTTTATTAGAGAGCAAATAAGAGTGCCTTAAACAGGCTAAAATTCATTTTCTCAAGCACACAAAATTCTAAGCTGATAGGCGGTGATGCAGTAGGGCAACCCAGCTTCTGAAGGTCATACAGGTACACAGGCTTTCTCTGTCTCTTGCTTCATTATTCCCATCTGCACAGTCAGTGCTGGCTCATTAACACCCTTTGTCCATACCAGCCCTTGGGATGGACAAAAGAGGAAAACAGTTTCCCATGAAGGATATCATTAAGAAATTGTATATATAATTTTCCCTCACATCTGCTGAACAGGACTGGATTCCACATTAAGTCCTTGCTACAAGAGAGGCTGTAAAATGCTCTTGCTAGCTAGGTAGCTCTAAGCACAGCAACACTCAGATTTCCCTAAGAGGAAAATGGTTTTTGAGAGAAAACTACCAGTCCCTGTCAATACTTCTTCAGAATTAGAAAAAAAAAAAAAAAAAGAAGTCTATAAAATTATTTGCTGTATTTAACTTTGTTGAACAAAAGAGGGGAAGTACAAAAATCTGTATCACTATTTTAGGGGGCATGGTTTAAACATCATTTTTAAATCTACTTGCTAAAGCATGTGTGTGATATATCTGATGTTCACAAATGACTGCTATTTTTCATTCCTCCAAAACTGCTAAAATTATATGATATATTTATACTGCTGTTTAATTTAAACTTAATTATAGTTTGAATTTGCAAACAGTTAAATTAAGTGCCCCTAAATTATACAGTCCTATCAAAAAGAATATAAATTTTAAGGACAGACTGCTAACTAGAATACAAATATATAATGTCTATTTTTAGATCATGCTGGACCACAAAATTCCCAACTGTCTTTGTAGTAAGTTATGTCTACTGATCTATTGAAATTCTGACTTTTAGGAGAGAATGTTTTCATAAAGCTTTTCTACAAATTTAAAGAAGAACTAATAGCACATATTTTAAAATTAGAAACATAAATGTCCTTATCTTTACTTTGATCTTTTTCATAGCAATGTGTACAGTGCCACTTCCTTCTCGTAATCAACAGGAACACGTCTAAGGTAGTAAAAACTAAAACATTAAAGAGAAAGGAAAAGAATAAAATACTGTATTGCTGAAAAATATACAGCAGTGTGATTATACATTGAAAAAGTCTGGAGAGTCAGTCTTTGTTGATAAATCATTATGCTCCTAATCTGTACTTGATTTTTAGAAAATCTTCAACCTCTTTACTAACTAAATATATTTAAATTAAAAAAAACTTTCAAAGCTATAAAAATATTTAAATAAACTAGTGTAAATTAGCTTCCTTTTAATTACAACATTTGACATACATGTGTACATGTCATATGTACGTTGTAAATATTACTTGTTACATATAGCATATAATAAAATTAAATAGGTATGTAGCTAAAATTTCAAAAGTGTTTTTCTGAAATTTTTTACTCTGACTAGATAGAATTATATCTTGTTGGAGACAAGACTGGAAACAATGGAGGCAAGAAGGAAAAGATGTTACTGAGTAATAAATCAATTATTAATGATGCACTAAATTCAAGGTCTCCAATGCAAACATTATTTATCCTTCTCCCAGTATTTCCAGATTTTCCTGGTTATTTTTTTCCCATATTCTCCAGGATCTAACTTCTCCATGTACCTCATCCTCCTAATCTTAACTCTTTCACTAGGGCTAGCAGTTAACCATAACTCTAAATTTACAGCCATAATTGCATAAAAATAGAGAAACTCACCTGTATATTCATCTACATTTTACTCTTTGAATCCTATTGTAACAGATATTATCCATCCTCTACTCAAAAGTTAATATATTTATTCTATTACTTATCTTACATTTTCAAAACTCTCACAAAATTATCTATAATCCATCAATATTTAAAAAACATATTCTTCAAATCTTCAAAACAAAACTGAATAATTTAAGGAAATAAAGACAATAAACAATTATATGACAGTCAATTCTTTTATGCCCCCTCCAAGACAACCTCATTAAAAATTTATCTTCACTTTTTAACTCCTCTTTTCAAAGGAAAAATATTTCTTCTAACTCTCTACTCCACTGAATTATTTTTCTTTCTAATATTCACACATTCCTTGATTTATTTAGTTTCTGCCTTTTCAGTCACAATCAAATGTAATCACCATGAGAAGGAACATCATATCTGTGCTCTCTGTATCCTCATCTCTTAAAGATTTTCTTTCACATATAACTGTTCAATACTTTCTTGCTGAGTGAATGATCAGCTGAATGTACATTTATTCTTTTTACTTTGTGGGATAACTGACAATGAGGAAATATTCATATAGAGAAGGTTTTCAATATTTATTAGTGACCCTGCCAGTATCATATGGATAAACTCAAAATCAGGGAAATCAAGGCAATTGATAATACTCAAACTTCAATGATTTTAATAAGAAATAGTTTAAGAATTCTAGTATGTTTTCAGAAGGACTTTTAAGTTAAATTTTCAATTATGCTTATTTGTTCATTTATTTATTTTTTATTTGGTGTATAATTGCTTTGCAATGTTGTGTTAGCTTCTCCAGTACAACCACGTGAATCAGTTATATGTATATATATATCCCCTCTCTTTTGAGCTTCCCTCCTATCCCCCATCCCATCCCTCTAGGACATCACAGAGCACCAAGTTGAGCTCCCTGTGCTATACAGCTGCTTCCCACTAGCTATCTATTTTATACATGGTACTGTATATGTCCGTCCTACTCTCTAAATTCATCCAACCCTCCTCGTTCCTCTCTGTGTTCACAAATCCAATCTCTATATCTGCATCTCTATTCTTGCCCTGAAAATAGGTTCATCTATACCGTTTTTCTAGATTCCATATATATGCATTAATATAAAATATTTGTTTCTCTCTTTCTGACTTATGTCATTCTATGACAGACTCTATTTTTTTCCTTAATGTTGATTCCTCTAACATTGTTCATAAAACATTTCCAATCATTATATGAAGAGAAATGTGAACAATAGAATTAATTTTGATAACCTACAAACATTTTAACTATCATCATGAATTTCAGTAAAGTTGGTCTGTTAATTATTTCAGGTTATATTTGATTATTTTTATTTAAATTTCTAGTTCTGCAAAACATTGAGCAAAATTCTATGACATAAGCAAATCTTTAGAGAAAGAAACTGGAAATAAGTTATATGCTTTATCCAAGTAGAAAGTTGGTATGTGGGAATTACTTTTTTTGTTTGTTTAAATTACACTGAAATCCTGAATTGCAATCAGTTTTGACATAATAACTGTTGGTTGACCAGATTAAAATGAACCTCTCAGCCAGTTGATGTAAGTCTACTTTGCTGTTACCAAGAATCTAAAATATGTTCTATTTTAAAAAGCCATCTGACCCCTAACTTCAAATTTTTACTTGACTATAGTTCTAGGAAACAGATTTTGTTTCTAATTAAACTGCATTTTACTCTGTTGTATATAAAACTTTTTATAATCTGGAAAGTTGCTTTATCCACCTTACATAAATAGTTTCCCTTCATCATGATTTTTAGCCAAATAAAGCAGGTATGAACCTAACAGAATAAGAAGATATTAAGAAGAGGTGGCAAGAATACACAGAAGAACTGTACAAAAAGATCTTCACGACCAAGATAATTACGATGGCGTGATCACTCACCTAGAGCCAGATATCCTGGAATGTGAAGTCAAGTGGGCCTTAGAAAGCATGACTACGAACAAAGCTAGTGGAGGTGATGGAATTCCAGTTGAGCTATTCCAAATCCTGAAAGATGATGCTGTGAAAGTGTTGCACTCAATGTGTCAGCAAATTTGGAAAACTCAGCAGTGGCCACAGGACTGGAAAAGGTCAGTTTTCATTCCAATCCCAAATAAAGTCAATGCCAAAGAATGCTCAAACTGCCGCACAATTGCACTCATCTCACACGCTAGTAAAGTAATGTTCAAAATTCTCTAAGCCAGGGTTTAGCAATACGTGAACCATGACCTTCCAAATGTTCAAGCTGGTTTTAGAAAAAGCAGAGGAATCAGAGATCAAATTGCCGACATCCACTAGATCATCAAAAAGCAAGAGAATTCCAAAACAACATCTATTTCTGCTTTATTGACTATGCCAAAGCCTTTGACTATGTGGATCATAATAAACTGGGAAATTCTGAAAGAGATGGGAATACCAGACCACCTGATCTGCCTCTTGAGAAATCTGTATGCAGGTCAGGAAGCAACAGTTAGAACTGGACATGGAACAATAGACTGGTTCCAAATAGGAAAAGGAGTATGTCAAGGCTGTATATTGTCACCCTGCTTATTTAACTTAGACGCAGAGTACATCATGAGAAACACTGGGCTGGATGAAGCAGAAGCTGGAACCAAGATTGCCAGGAGAAATATCAGTAACCTCAGATATGCAGATGACACCACCCTTATGGAAGAAAGTGAAGAACTAAAAAGCCTCTTGATGAAAGTGAAAGAAGAGAGTGAAAAAGTTGCTTTAAGCTCAACATTCAGAAAACTAAGATCATGGCATCTGGTCCCATCTCTTCATGGCAAATGGGGAAACAGTTTACTACAGTGGCTGACTTTATTTTTCTGGGCTCCAAAATCACTGCAGATGGTGATTGCAGCCATGAAATTAAATGACACTTACTGCTTGGAAGAAAAGTTATGACCAACCTATACAGCTTATTAAAAAGCAGAGACATTACTTTCCTAAGAATGGTCCATCTAGTCAAGACTATGTTTTTTCCGGTAGTCATGTATGGATATGAGAGTTGGACTATAGAGAAAGCTGAGCTCCAAAGAATTGATGCTTTTGAACTGTGGTGTTGCAGACTCTTGAGAATCCTTTGGACTGCAAGAAGATGCAATCAGTCCATCCTAAAAGAGATCAGTCCTGAATGTTCATTGGAAGGACTGATGTTGAGTCTGAAACTCCAATAATTTGGCCACATGATGCAAAGAGCTGACTCATTTGAAACAACCCTGATGCTGGGAAAGATTGAAGGTGGGAGCAGAAGGGGCAACAGAGGATAAGATGATTGGATGGCATCACACTCAATGGACATGAGTTTGCATGGACTCTGGGAGTTGGTAATGGACAGGGGGCCTTGGCATGCTGTGGTTTATGGGGTCGCAAAAAGTCGAACACGACTGAGCGACTGAACTGAACTGAGAGCAGGCATAACTTTTAGTAGAAAGTCCATCATGGTGAATAGCAGATTTTGAATTTTTTAGAGAACTGTGATGAGAAAGAGAGAAGTGGGGAGAGAGGAAAGAGGAAAGAAAAATAAGAAAGAAATGAAGTAAAGGAAAAATATTTTAGAAGAAAAGAATTTATATAACCTTTCTCAGACACGATCACATTTTATACTGATAATCTGATAGATAATGTATAGGTTAGGGTTTCTATAGATTATTAATATTTCCACTCCATCTTTTTAAGCAGCCAGTTATACTTCCTTCAACAATTTTTTTTTTTTTTTGGTGTGGAAATACTGATAATTTTTGTGCTTATCTCGAAGACATGGATAGGTCATTTTAGTATTGAAGAATTATTGTGCTAATCTTATTGTAGGATTTGATTACTCTACATTATTGTACCATTTTATACTCTGACTAGTGGTCTCCCTTGGTGTTTTGTGGTGATGATTTCCAGTATAATCCCTGAAAGTTGCTTTTGAATCTTTTCAAGTATTCTACCAGTCCATTCTAAAGGAGATCGGTCCTGGGTGTTCTTTGGAAGAAATGATGCTAAAGCTGAAACTCCAATACTTTGGCCACCTCATGCGAAGAGTTGACTCATTGGAAAAGACTCTGATGCTGGGAGGGATTGGGGGCAGGAGGAGAAGGGGACGACAGAGGATGAGATGGCTGGATGGCATCACTGACTCGATGGATGTGAGTCTGAGTAAACTCCGTGAGTTGGTGATGGACTGGGAGGACTAGTATGCTGCCATTCATGGGGTCGCAGAGTCGGACACTACTGAGTGACTGAACTGAACTGAACTGAAGTATTCTAAAAGTATTTATTAAGTTCATATTGTGGTAATCCCTATGTCAAGAGCTGATGATACAGAGTTAAATCGTATTGACATGGTATTTGTTCTTAAGTAAGAATTTATTTAACAAAAAGAAAGTTCCTGTTTCAGGCTTTAATTTCAGCATAAAGAAACAAACTTTCTCTCTCATTTAAACGCATTTTTCTACACTTATATGTAGAATACTATTTTTGAAAATCAAACAGCATAGAAGCATGAAAAATAAAATTTTAAAGCACCCACCCCTCACATTTATCATGCTTTGAGTAACAGTTGGGAGTTTTCTGCTTATCCTTCCTGACATCTACACACATATGCATGTTGACATATATGTATATGTACTGGCATATAGTTTCCATTTATAGTGAAATGGGTTTCTACTATATGTGTGTTTCTGCAATTTAATAAGTTTTACTTCGCAATATAGGCATACCTCATTTTATTGTGTTTCACTTTATTGCATTTCACACACTGTTTTCTTTTTTTACCTTTTTTTAAAAATTGAATGTTTTTGGCAATCCTTCATCAAGCAAGCCTGTCAGCTCCATTTTTTTCTACAGCATGTTCCCCCTTTGTGTCTCTGTGTCACATTTTGGTAATTTTCATAACCCTACAAATATTTTCATTATCAGTATATTTGTTGTAGTGATCTGTGATCTCTGATGTTACTACTGTGACTTGCTGAAGGCTCAGATGATAACATGTTTTTACAGTAAAATATTTTAAATTAAGGTACATACATCTTTTTATATATAATTCTGCTGCTGCTGCTAAGTCACTTCAGTCGTGTCCGACTCTGTGTGGTCCCATAGACAGCAGCCCACCAGGCTCCCCCATCCCTGGGATTCTCCAGGCAAGAACATTGGAGTGGGTTGCCATTTCCTTCTCCAATGCGTGAAAGTGAAGTCGCTCAGTCGTGTCTGACCCTCAGCGACCCCATGGACTGCAGCCTTCCAGGCTCCTCTGTCCATGGGATTTTCCAGGCAAGAGTACTGGAGTGGGATGCCATTGCCTTCTCTGATATATAATTCTAATACACACTTAATAGATTATAGTACAGTGTAAATAACTTTTATATGCACTGGGAATCCAAAAAAAATTGTGTGATCCAGTTTATTATTGTATTCACTTTAAGACAGTGTTTTGAAACTGGGCTCACAATATTTTGGAGATATGTCTGAATATTCTTAACTTCCATACCAATTCCTGGAAATCTACTAAAAGCCTTTTAATAAAAAGCATTGAAAGGTATGGTTACATCAAATTTTACATCATATTTAATTTACCCTGTTATATGTTTATTTCATGTTGTCTACATTTTTTGCAGTCATAAATTATGACTATATATATATATATATACACACACATACATGCATGCACATACTTTGCCTGTTATGTCTTTTTCTTCTTATATTTCTCTTCTTTTTTAAAATAAATATTATTAATCATTCATTCTGTGGGAATTCACTGGTTGAATTTCCTGAGATCTCTGCCTCTGGAGAACTAACATCCTAGCTGTGCTTGTGCTGTGCTTAGTCACTCAGTTGTGTCCTACTTTTTTGTGAACCTATGGACTGTGGCGCACCAGGATCCTCTGTCCATGGGGATTCTCCAGGCAAGAATACTGGAGTGGGTTGCCATGCCCTCCTCCAGGAGATCTTCCCAACCCATGGGTCGAATCCAGGTGTCCTGCAGTGCAGGCAGATTCTTTACTGTCTAAACCACTAGGGAAGGCCAACCTCCAAGAGGAGGAGACAGATAATAAATTAATGAATCCTTGAAGTTGATCATTACAGATTGTGATAAGTTTATGCTGAATGACCAAGATTTTACTGAGAATATGATACTTAAATAGCTTAATATTGACTTCTAATTCCAATCTGGCATCAGTTTAATTCAGTTCAGTCACTCAGTCATGTCCAACTCTTGGCAATCTGGCATGACATATAAGAAACTTGCAATTCATCTCTTCTGTACATGGAAGACAGAAGCTGAACAAACTAAAAATCAATAGCTCTTCTTAGATCCATCAGAGAACTAACGTCTTAAGGCAAACCACTTTCCTTCAAATTGAGAAGACAAACAGGTAGATAAAAAGAGTACAACTTATCGGAGCTGAAGCTCAGGGGTAGAAAATTCAAAACCAATACTGGGACAGGAAAACCTAAACTATAATTAACAAATTGATGGATGCTTAATGTGAACAACTTTGAGAGTTAAAAATTCTGAGGAGGAGAGCAATTCTTTAGTATGGGTCCACATTTTTTTTTTGTTTTACCTCCAGGAACCCTATCAGTTTCTCACAGTGAACGTAGAGCAAATAAATGTCTCCTGCTTTTGGCAACATAAATAAAGTTGACCTGAACAATACTATCAATCAACTGAATTTGTGGACTAAATGTTTGTGCCCTCCCCTCAAATTAATGTTGAAATTCTAATCCCCAGTATGATAGTATTAAGAGGTGGGGCCTTTAGGAAGAGGTTGATTAGGTCATGAAGGTAGATCCCTCATGATTAAGATTTGTTGTTGTTCAGTCACTCAGTCATGTCCAACTCTTTGTGATCCCATGTACTGCAGCATGCCAGGTTTCCCTGTCCTTCACTATCTCCTGGAGTTTGCCCAAATTCATATCCATTGAGATGGTGATGCCATGAATAGGATTAGTGCCCTTATAAAAGAGTTCCAGGGAACTCTCCTGTTCTCCTTCTGAAATGTGAGAACAAAGTGAGAAGATGACCATTAATAAATTGTGGAGAGATACCTAACCTCTTTATATCAGAATGCAATCATAATTAGATCAGTCTCTGACTATGCTGACACCCTGATACCAAACTTCCAGCTTCCATAATTGTAAGAAACAAAATTCTGTTGTTTATAGATCATCTAGTCTAAGGTGTTCTGTTATAGCAGCCTAACACACTGACACAACATCTGTAGACTCTGCCACCCACCAACAGCAAAATATATTCTTCTCAAATGCACAGGGAACATTAAATGATATAGACCACATTTTGAGACATAAAGCACATCTTAACAAAATTAAAAGAATGAAATTATACAAAATATCTTCTCTGATTTCAATGGAATTAAACTAGGAATATAAAGATAGCTGGAAAATGCCAGAATACTTGGAAATTAAATAGAATACTTCTAAATAACACACAGGTCAAAGAAATCTCAAAAGAAATTTAAAATATTATGAACTAAATAAAAATGACAATATAACAAAATTGGTGGGATGCAACAAAAGCCATGCTTAAAGGAAAAGTTAGAGCATTGAATGTATATGATTAAAAAAGAAAAAGATCTACAATTATAATCGAAGCTTTAACCTTAGGAAACAAGAAATAGAATAAATAATTTAGACACAGAGTAAGATGTGAACAGAAATAAAAATTAAAGCAGGAATCAATGAAACTGAAAATAGGGAAACAATGTGGGGGGAAAAATGAGCCCAAAAGCTGGTTCTTTTAAAATATGAATAAATAGAAAAATCAACCCTGGTGGCTCAGAAGTTAAAGCGTTTGCCTCCATTGTGGGAGACCCGTGTTCGATCCCTAGGTCGGGAAGATCCCCTGGAGAAGGAAATGGCAACCCACTCCAGTATTCTTGCCTGGAGAATCTCATGGACGAAGGAGCCTGGTAGGCTACAGTCCACGGGGTCGCAAAGAGTCGGACATGACTGAGCGACTTCACTTCACTATATAGAAAATAAACCAGTTATGCTAAATGTTATAGAAGTATTCTAAGCAGTGTAAACCAGACCTAAGCCAATATATAGAAAAGGGTTTAGTGATTTTAAGGAAATAAGCAGAAGTCAGTATGACTGTAGCTCTAGATCATGTGGGAGTAAATCAGGAGTTAATTCATGTACTGCTTTGTAGAGAATAGAAAAGGATTTGCATCCATTCTAAGAAAAACACAAAAACCTTTGAAAATTTAAGGAGGAGATAGATGACCTCTACATATTTTAACAACCATTTTGATGGCATTGAAAAAGATTGCAGAAGATGTTTATAAACAACAAAACATTAGTTAGCTTTTGCTGAAGGTTAGTTTAAAATGATAATGATTCGGATATTGTTGATTTGGATATTGTAGTGGTAGCCAAAGTAAAGAGAGAATATTATCTTCAAGATATAATAATATGGAGAATATATTCCTAGAAACACACTGCTCAAAGAATTTTTAAATCCTTAATTTGGAGAATAACTATGAAGTTATATTTAAAAAACCCAGTATATAGTTACATTCCAACCAACAACATATGGTCAACAATATTTATCTTCTTTTTTTTTCCTCTGTCATGCTTCTCTCCAAAACTGGATGACTCTATTTCACATTGCCAGCAGTTAAAGCTGAATGTCTCTAATTTGAGTGCAGTTCCCCCCTTGCCATCATGCTGTGCTCTTTCTTTGAAGAATTCATTCAGAGACCTAGAATTATCCTAGTCGTGTAATAATGTAGTGTCACATTCTGCATACTTTCTAACCAGGGTATATCATTTCAGTTTCATCCAAGCCCTATGAATTTTAGCTCTAGAACAGTTCTTTCATGTATGCAGAGTCAAAACTCTAGGATTCCGGAAAATTTAAAGAATCATGACACTGTGAATAGTTGTCTGAGCATGTGTATTAATATCCATTTTTTATCTGATACAGAAATTTCAGAGGTTTGGACTGTCTTAGACAGAAGGTTAAAAATACCAATATACCAGTTTGATCCTCTATTCCTTCTACATGCTACTATCTTCAGAGCTGATACTACTCAAAAATACCTGCTAATTTAAATTTCATAATTATGTAAAAAAAAGTAGAGGGATTCTCATTATCTCATAATTTATAAAATCTTATAAAATTTTCTGTGGATTTATGTTGATATAAATTTTATTAAAATATCAGTATTCCTTATTTTGCCATGATAAATCTAAGTTTTATTTCTAAAGGGACTAATGAACCTACAAGTTGGATAATCTATTTTCTTTTTTTGATAGAACAGAAACCTGCTGATTAGGAAAAATAAAACACAATTTTTTTTTAACACAATTTCTTTTTTTTTTTAATTTTATTTTATTTTTAAACTTTACATAATTGTATTAGTTTTGCCAAATGTCAAAATGAATCCGCCACAGGTATACATGTGTTCCCCATCCTGAACCCTCCTCCCTCCTCCCTCCCCATACCATCCCTCTGGGTCGTCCCAGTGCACTAGCCCCAAGCATACAGTAACACAATTTCTTTAAATCAATGCCCCAGTGCCTAGGTCAGGCTTCGGTAGTAAGAGGAATTCAGTAAATATTTTGAACAAATGGATAAAAGTATAAATAAAAAATGTAATCCTTTTTTTAAGGAGGATTATATAGTTGTTTAAACAGGTCCTTTGAAACAAATTATGGTAGAGTTAGCTTAGTGTAGTAAAACAAGACTTAGCATAGATCTCAATTCATACCCAGATCTTCTGCCACAAGAGTCATGTTACTTTGAGACATTTGAATTCTTTGTGTTTAATTCTTCCTCTACAAACTGTCATAAGAATATCTAGTTTGCCTGGTTATTATGTGATTTAAGATATTGAATGTAAAATTACTTGTACATTATATGAAAAAGATGGTATAAAATATGATACTTTAGAAAATAATTTTAGCATAATAAAATGGATTTTTAAACATCTTTATTGATATATATAGTTCATCTACCATAAACTCACCCATTTAAGGTATACACTGTTTTTAGTTTATTCACAGAGTTGCATAATACTAATACCACAATCAATTTTAGAATATTTCATCATCCCCCTACCAAACACACACACACACACATTAAGATTCACCACACTCTCATCACTCCCTGTCAAATGAGCCTTAGGAAGCATGTCTATGAACAAAGCTAGTGGAGGTGATGCAATTCCAGTTGAGTTATTTCAAATCCTGAAAGATGATGCTGTGAAAGTGCTGCACTCAGTATGCCAGCAAATTTGGAAAACTCAGCAGTGGCCACAGGACTAGAAAAAGACAGTTTTCATTCCAATCCCAAAGGAGAAATGCCAAAGAATGCTCAAACTACCACATAATTGCACTCATCTCACACTTTAGTAAAGTAATGCTTAAAATTCTCCAAGCCAGGCTTCAGCAATATGTGAACCGTGAACTTCCTGATGTTCAAGCTGGTTTTAGGAAAGGCAGAGGAACCAGAGATCAAATTACCAACATGCAGTGAATCATCAAAAAGCAAGAGACTTCCAGAAAAAACATCTATTTCTGCTTTACTGACTATGCCAAAGCCTTTGACTGTGTGGATCACAATAAACTGTGGAAAATTCTGAAAGAGATGGGAATACCAGACCACCTGATCTGCCTCTTGAGAACCTATATGCAGGTCTGGAAGCAACAGTTAGAACTGGACATGGAACAACAGACTGGTTCTAAATAGGAAAAGGAGTACGTCAAGGCTGTATATTGTCACCCTGCTTATTTAACTTATATGCAGAGTACATCATGAGAAATGCTGGGCTGGAAGAAGCACAATCTGAAATCAAGATTGCCAGGGAAATATCAATAACCCCAGATATGCAAATTGCAGATATGCAAATATGCAAATGCAAACCACCCTTATGGCTGAAAGTGAAGAAGAACTAAGCCTCTTGATGAAAGTGAAAGAGGAGAGTGAAAAAGTTGGCTTAAAGCTCAACATTCAGAAAACGAAGATCATGGCATCTGGTCCCATCTCTTCATGTCAAATAGATGGGGAAACAGTGGATACAGTGTCAGACTTTATTTTTAGGGGCTCCAAAATCACTGCAGATGGTGATTGCAGCCATGAAATTAAAAGACGCTTACTCCTTGGAAGGAAAGTTATGACCAACCTAGATAGCATATTGAAAAGAGACATTATTTTGTCAACAAAGGTCTGTCTAGTCAAGGCTATGGTTTTTCCAGTGGTCATGTATGGATGTGAAAGTTGGACTATAAAGAAAGCTGAGTGCTGAAGAATTGATGCTTTTGAACTGTGTTGTTAGAGAAGACTCTTGAAAGTCCCTTGGACTGCAAGGAGATCCAACCAGTCCATCCTAAAGGACATCAGTCCTGAATATTCATTGGAAGGACTGATGCTGAAGTTGAAACTCTTTGGCCACCTGATATGAAGAGCTGACTCATTTGAAAAGACTACAATTCTGGGAAAGATTGGGGGCAGGAGGAGAAGGGGACAACAGAGGATGAGATGGTTGGATGGCATCACTGACTCAATGGACATGAGTTTGAGTGAACTCCTGAAGTTGGTGATGGACAGGGACGCCTGGACTGCTGCAGTTCATGGAGTTGCAAAGAGTTGGACACTACTTAGTGACTGAACTGAACTGAACCTCGCTCCCCAACACCTCTGTAACATGGCTGCTTTAAGAAATGATTCATCTGCTTTCTGCCTTTATAGATTTATCTATTCTCTGTGTGCACAAACACACACTTATATGAAATGTCTATTTTGTGACTAACTTCTTTCACTAGACATAAGGTTTTCAAAATTCATCACGGTTGTAACTTAAATCAGTACTTCATTATTTTTATAGCTCAAAGTTCACCATTTTATGAATATACATTTTATTTATCCATTCATCAATTAATAAATATTGCAGGTTGATTCCACATTTTTGGTTACTATATATAATGTCACTATGAACATTTGTGAACATTTTGTGTAAATTATCGTTTCTGTTCTCTTTAGCAATATATTGGATTGTCCAAAAAGCTTGTTCAGGTTTTTCCATACCATCTTCCAGAAAAGCCAAATGAACATTTTAACCTATCCAATACCTAAGAGTGTAATTTCTGAGTCATGAAATAACTCTGTTTAAGCTTAGAGAAATCTCCAGACTGTTTTCCAAAGCAGATGAACAGTTTTACATTTCTGGCAGCAGTATATAAGGGTTTGTGATTCTCCATTTTCTCATTAATACTTGTTATTATATAAATTTTTAATTCTAATAGATGTGAAGAGATGTCTGATTATAGTTTTTATTTGCATTTCTCTACTGACTCGATGGACATGAGTTTGAGTGAACTGCGGAAGTTGGTGATGGACAGAGAGGCCTGGCGTGCTGCGATTCATGGGGTTGCAGAGTCAGACATGACTGAGCAACTGAACTGAACTGAGTGGCTAGTTGCTTACTATTAGATTTTCTTTTTTTTTAAGTTCTCTTAACTCTTTAAGTTAACTAAGAGTCAACTTCCCCAAACTCTGTTCTAACTAATGTCAATTGCCTCAGGAAAAGTTTCATAGTTCTCTGATAACATGAATGACTCAGGTAGAATATCTACTCTATGTCTGTAGCTGGGTGGAGAAAATGGTCTCACATACTTTAGCTTTAGCTGTTTATGCTTGGAATAGAGCTTCTGGAACACAGAACTTGGCATGGGGGTGGTGGGTTGGAGCTAGATATGGTTCAAGTGCCATGGACTATCATTGTTCTTGCATCTGAGGATATCATGTACAACATGATGACTTTAAAATGAGAAAGAAAGGGAAAAAAAGTCTGGTATATGAGTATCTCTATTTTTAAACACCTAAAGGTACTTCTTGTCCTTAACTATTCCTTAACGTGAAATAATCTCTTCCCAACATATTTCTGAGGCTTAAGTTCTTTTAGACGAATTCTGCTCTGATTTATACTAATACTCATTCTGATATTTTTGGCTAGATGAATTTTAATTACTCTTGAAGAAATCCTAGGATAGATAAACTATTTATCACTTTATTGGAACCAGAAACATGTTCTAAACATCTTGCATGCACAATTGAACTTTGACCATATTTTGACTTTCTTGCTTCCTTTAGTTCAAGCTACTCTTCTAATCTATTACCTATACATGTAACACATATATACATCCATTAAATTCCTCTGGTGCTTAAGTTAGGAATACATGATTTTTCTTAAATATCATCAGTAACCTGGCTCATATAAAAATTAGTACCTTGGGAATTCTGTGGTGGTCCAATGGTTAGGACTCCACACTTCTGCTTCAAGGGGCACAGGTTTATTCCCTGGTCAGGGAACTAAGAACCCATTGTGTGAGCAATGCTGTATGGCCAAATAAATAAATTTTTAAAAATTGGTACCAGAAGGAGTTTCTGGTTTAAAAAAAATTATATATATATATATATAATCATAAACTGATAACCTGGTCTTTTAGAAACTGAATGTGAGGGAACTACTCAGGGAAAATAACCAGGAAAAAAAAATACCTAGAAATGAGATCCTCACAGCCAGAGTCATTCAGTGTCAAGCTACATAATTAAATAATTGGCTGTAGTCATCTTAAAAGAAATATCAATTGAAAACAAGGCTTTAGGGGATTAATCTGACATTGCCATAAACATTATAAAAGAAGCGAAGGTTTAAGGACTACAAGTTTAGTGCTTACATTAAATTTTTATCAGCAATGTGAATAAAGAAACACAAGCTTGAATCTATCAATTCTCTAGCTCAAAGAAGGGACTGAGAATACAGACTTTCTTGTGAAAATGCTAAAAATTTTTCTTCTGAGCTGTAGTGCTGTGGTAGCCAAAAGCAAATATGAGTTTGATCCTTTAGAATGACAACCTATCAAATATTATTACAATATGTAGTTTCACTAGGTTCAAGATAAGATAATTCTTAAGGAATATTGAGGCTCTGAGAATTTGAAAGTTTTATATAAGAGAATTAAAAAAACATACAGTATATGAAAATATTAACTCCCATTGAGTCTCTTGATTTATTCCCTTACTAGAAGATGTTTTAGAGAAGGCAATGGCAACCCACTCCAGAAATCTTGCCTGGCAAATCCCATGGACGGAGGAGCCTGGTAGGCTGCAGTCCATGGAGTCACTAAGAGTCAGACACGACTGAGTGACTTCACTTTCACTTTTCACTTTCATGGATTGGAGAAGGAAATGGCAACCCACTCCAGTGTTCTTGCCTGGAGAATCCCAGGGACGGCGGAGCCTGGTGGGCTGCCGTCTATGGGGTCGCACAGAGTTGGACACGACTGAAGCGACTTAGCAGGAGCAGCAGAAAATGTTTTAATTGATAAATATGAGAAATGTACCATTCAAAAAGAAGGAATCAACTTATCCCTATGTCACATGTTCCCTATACTTAGATTTTCTATTTTTCCCCAGACATATAATTAAGTCATTATTCAGCACACACCACATTCATCTGCAAAATGAAACCTAAAATATGATACACAATTGCAGAATTTTATAATTTATATCAGCAAAATTTGCAGAATACAGTAATTTGCAGTAGGAATGAATTCCTAGTGGAATAAACCAAATACACACATGTAGTTTATTTATTTATTATTTTTAAATAGCAAGATATAATAGATTATCTTTTATTAAAGAGTAAAACCTAATATATTTCTATGAAGCATATGCTTTATATATGTATATATATATATATATACACACATGCTTCATATATATATATATATATACGTACACATGCTTGGTATATGTATGAAATGTAACAAAGTATAACCAATGAGAAATTAGTTTTAGATTCAGCTATGTCAAAAAATATATGATGGACAAATATTTATTGAATTAAAATGATAGTTGATACAGTTGAAGAGTTTCTTATAATTTCTCCAAATGGGCACTCAAGTGATACAAACTAAATGATTTTGAGATTATATTAATTTCTGAAATAACATAGAGATATGACTATGAAAATAGGGATACTGTAATGGATGTATTTTATAAAATCTTATCATTCAATTCCTTTAACAGAATCACTAATATTATTCCAGGAGACATCCCATTCACCAAAGCTTGAGAAAAATAGTAGTTTTGAAAGCACTAAAATCTTTGAAGAGTTTATTGGATATCCTCTGAAGACTAGACATACAGGAGGAAGACATAATATTTGAAATAATCTCTCTGCCTTTTTGTAATAACAGTAGGATTCCAGTTTACTAAAGGTCAAGTAGTAGGATTAACAACAGAGGAAATGTATGGATGATCTGAGGAAGTGGCAAGAGAACTAGCATGGGTATCCACATAGTCTAATAGAGTATTTTTTGAATTAAGTAATTAGTCATGGAGTTTTTAGGATCTAAATAGATGAGTAACTCACCAAGGGCTATCTTAATTTCTTTTCTAATGAGTCAACTCTTCGCATCAGGTGGCCAAAGTACCGGAGTTTCAGCTTTAGCATCATTCCTTCCAAAGAACACCCAGGACTGATCTCCTTCAGAATGGACTGGTTGGATCTCCTTGCTGTCCAAGGGACTCTCAAGAGTCTTCTCCAACACGACAGTTCAAAAGCATCAATTCTTCAGCGCTCAGCTTTCTTCACAGCTCAACTCTCACATCCATACATGACCACTGGAAAAACTATAGCCTTGACTAGACAGACCTTTTTGGCAAAGTAATGTCTCTGCTTTTCAATATGCTATCTAGGTTGGTCATAACTTTCCTTCCAAGGAGTAAGCGTCTTTTAATTTCATGGCTGCAATCACCATCTGTAGTGATTTTGGAGGCCAAAAAATAAAGTCTGACACTGTTTCCACTGTTTCCCCATCTGTTTCCCATGAAGTGATGGGACCAGATGCCATGATCTTCGTTTTCTGAATGTTGAGCTTTAAACCAACTTTTTCACTCTCCTCTTTTACTTTCATCAAGAGGCTCTTTAGTTCCTCTTCACTTTCTGCCATAAGGGTGGTGTCATCTGCCTATCTGAGGTTATTGATATTTCTTCTGGCAATCTTGATTCCAGCTTGTGCTTCTTCCAGCCCGGCATTTCTCATGATGTACTCTGCATATAAGTTAAATAAGCAGGGTGACAATCTACAGCCTTGACGTATTCCTTTTCCTATTTGGAACCAGTCTGTTCCTTTGAAAAACTGAACAAAAACTAATTTCTGGCAACCAGGGATGCAAGTGTGGTCCATTACTCAGAATGAAAGCTTCCCTGTAGATCACAGAATTTTAACCAATATACACCTTGCAATGCATTAAATAAGATCTAGATCTGAGCAGATTCCTACAATAATTTCCAGATTTACAAAGTTAAAAATAGGATGGAAAATTTAGCAAGCCAAAAACCTTAGAACTGTCTCTCTACCCAAAGAATGAAATTAAAGAAATTGTGTGATTCTAAAGGCTGCAAAGATTAGTACCACTATCAAAATTTATAAAAATGTTTTTGTTATTATTTTATAAAGATTTCTTTCACCTCCTTGAATATATTTTATAATTTGAACATAGGTGAATTTTGAAGAAGATAAATGATTGTAATAAATTTAATAAAATGGAGACTTCTAATTGTAGCTGCTGTTCCAAATGATATATCCTTCTTGGAGTTTTTCAGTACTATACAGACTCTTCTACTTTGCATGCAGTTATGCTCTAGCAAATGCTTGTTTTCTCCATGACAACAGCTCTCACATTATAGACTGTAGGGCCTTGATACAAGGTGTGTGTGTATTTGTGTGTGTGTGTTACAGCTAAAGTGATTTATTACTTTTTATCTAATGTATAAAAATAATCAAGAAATCTGTCTTCTGAAATTTTTCCTGGTGATCTGTGAGGACAAAACTATGGTTATACAATATAGAATGTTTGCCTTTTTCAGTTTGGTGACATTTGCACAAATGATGCCTAAGAAATAGGGGGTAAAACTCTTGGTACATTAGCACCAATCATCCTACTGACCCTTAAAGGAAGGAAATTAATATGGTGCTTGAAGACAGAAATGAATGTATCAGTGCTTTGCCAGTTCCAAAGAAAATGATATTTAACCTTATTTTTTGCTTTTATTTTTTTTTTCAAATAAAGTTGTCCCTGAAAAACACAAGGGATAGAGAGTTCCAAAGACAAGAGATAAAGAGGCCTAAACACAGAAGAAAGAATATAATATAGTACATATGATCTATTGAGACATTTTCTGAATATATAATTGAAAAATTGCACGAACAAACCAACTGCTTTCGAGAATCTCTAGGGTAACAGAGGTGAGTGGGAGGAAATGAACATCCACCAAGAGCTGATTTCACTCTTGTAGTTTTTCTGACTTGGAGAGCTAGTTTTAATGACACTCCAGCATATTTAAATCACTAGGTAACACAAAGGAGTCTAGTTAAATACTGAATTACTCCCTCATTTATAAAGCAGTATCATTATTTAAGGTAACTCTAGAATTGACTATAAGGTAACTATAGAATTTCTATAACTCTAGAAATGCATTTACATTGAGATAGACTCTAACTTCTTTGGTTAAAATGTGATACATAAAAGTGTTACTAAGTTTGGAATATTCTTTCATCCTAGATTTAGAAAGCGGGAAAGACATTTATATAGCTTTCCCACTAACTGATGGTAAAATATAAGTGCTTTGTAAAGTGATATTACTGATAGCAGTGCAACACCTGGATAGCTTCAAAAAGTGCAACTGTTATTACTATTTAGGGTTTTTTATTTATTTATTTTTACTGAAGGATAATTACTTTACAGAATTTTGTTGTTTTCTGTCAAACCTCAACATGAATCAACCATACGTATACATATATCCCCTCCCTTTTGAACCACTCTCCCATCTCCCACCCCATCCCACCCCTCTAGATTGGTAGAGTCCCTGTTTGAGTTTCCTGAGCCATACAGCCAATTCCCATTGGTGTATATTTTACCTATGGTAATATAAATTTCCATGTTACTCTTTCCATACATCTCACCCTCTCCTCCCCTCTCCCCATGTCCATAAGTCTATTCTCTATGTCTGTTTCTCCACTGCTGCTGCTGCTGCTAAGTCGCTTCAGTCATGTCCGACTTTGTGCGACCCCATAGATGGCAGCTCACCAGGCTCCCCCGTCCCTGGGATTCTCCAGGCAAGAACACTGGAGTGGGTTGCCATTTCCTTCTCCAATGCGTGAAAACGAAAAGTGAAAACGAAAAGTGAAAGTGAAGTTGCTCAGTCGTTTCCGACTCCCACTACTGTCCTATAAATAAATTCTTCAGTACTATTTTTCTAGATTCTGTATATATGCATTAGAATTCAATATTTATCGTTCTTTTTCTGACTCACTTGACTCTGTATAATAGGTTCTAGGTTCATCCACCTCATCAGAACTGACTCAAATGCATTCTTTCTTGTGGCTGAGTAATATTCCTTTGTATATATGTACCACACCTTCTTTATCCATTCATGTGTCGATGGGCATCTAGGTTGCTTCCATGTTCTAGCTTTTGTAAATAGTGCTGCAATGAACATTGGGATACATCTGTCTTTTTCAATTTTGATTTCCTCAGGGTATATGCCTAGGAGTGGAATTGCTGGGTCATATGGTGGTTCTATTCCTAGTTTTTTAAGGAATCTCCATACCGTCTCCTGTAGTGGCTGTATCAATTTACATTTCCCCCAACAGTGCAAGAGCATTTCCTTTTCTCCACACCCTCTCCAGCATTTATTGTTTGTAGACTTTTTGATGATGGCCATTCTGACTGGTGTGAGGTGATATCTCATTGTAGATTTGATTTACATTTTTCTAATAATTAGCTATCATGAGCATCTTTTCATGTGTTTGTCAGCCATCTACATGTCTTCTTTGGAGAAATGTCTGTTTAGGTTTTCCCCACTTGATTGGATTGTTTGTTTTTTTTAGTATTGAGTTGTGTTGGCTGCTTGTATATTTTGGAAATTAATCCTTTGTTAGTTGTTTCATTTGCTATTATTTTCTCCCATTCTGAGTGTTGTCTTTTCACCTTGCCTATAATTTCCATTGCTGTGCAAAAGATTTTAAGCTTAATCAGGTCCCACTTGTTTAATTTTGTTTTTATTTCCATTATTCTAGAAGTTGGATCATAGAGGATCTTGTTTTGATTTATGTCTTTGAGTGTTCTGTCTATGTTTTCCTCTAAGAGTTTTATAGTTTCTTCTCTTACATTTAGGTCTTTCATCCATGTTGAGTTTATCTTTGTGTATGGTGTTAAGAAGTGTTCTAATTTCATTCTTTTACATGTAGCTGTCCAGTTTTCCCAGCACCATTTATGAAGAAGTTGTCTTTGTCCCATCGTATATTCTTGCCTCCTTTGTCAAATATAAGGTAACCATAGAAGCATGGGTTTATTTCTGGACTTTTTATCTTGTTCCATTGGTCTATGTTTCTGTTTTTGTGCCAGTACCTTACTGTTATGATGACTGTCACTTTGTAGAATAATCTGAATTCAGGAAGGTTGATTCCTCCAGCTCCATTTTTCTTTGTCAAGACTGCTTTGGCTATTCAGGGTCTTTTGTGTTTCCATATGAATTGTGAAATGTTTTGTTCTAGTTCTGTGAAAAAATATCTTTGGTGATTTGGTAGAGATTGCATTGAATTTGTAGATTGCATTTGGTAGTATAGTCATTTTCACAGTATTGATTCTTCCTATCCAGGCACATGGAATATCTCTCCATCTGATCATGTCATCTTTGATTTCTTTCATTAGTGTCTTATAATTTTATGTGTACAGTTTTTTGTCTCCTTATGTGAGTTTATTCCTAGATATTTAATTCTTTATGTTGCAATGGTGAATGGGATTGACTCCTTAATTTCTCTTTCAGATTTTTCATTGTTAGTATATACAAATGCAAGTGATTTCCATGTATTGATTTTGTATCCTGCAACTTTGCTAAATTCACTGCTTAGCTCTAGTAATTTTCTGATACTATTTTAGGTTTTTCTGTGTAGAGTATCATGTCATGTGCAAACAGAGAGAGCTTTACTTCCTTTCCAGTCTGGATTCCTTTTATTTCTTTTCTTGCTGTAGCTTACACTTCCAGAACTATGTTGAATAATAGTGGTGAAAGTGGGCACCCTTGTCTTGTTCCTGATCTAGGGGGAATGCTTTCAGTTTTTCACCATTGAGAATAATGTTTGCTGTAGGCTTATCATATATGGCCTTTCCTTTGTTGAGGTAGGTTCCTTCTATGTCCATTTTCTGAAGAGTTTTAAGCAAAATTGGGTGCCAAATTTTGCCAAAGGCTTTTACTGCCTCTATTGAGATTATTATATGATTTTCATCTATCAATTTGTTAATATGATGTATCATATTGACTGATTTGCATATATTGAAGAATCCTTGCATCCCTAGAATAAGCCCAACTTGATCATGGTCTATGAGCTTTTTGATGTGTTGCTTAACTCTGCTGAAATTTTGTTGAGGCTATTTGCATCTATGTTCTTCAGTGATATTGGCCTGTAGTTTTCTTTTTTGTGTCTGGTTTTGGTGTCAGCTTGATGGTGGCCTCACAGAATGAGTTTGGAAGTGTTGTTTCTTCTCTAACTTTTTGAAAGAGTTTTAGGAGGATAAGCATTAGCTCTTCTCTAAATGTTTGATAGAATTCTCCTGAGAAGCCATCTAGTCCTGAGCTTTTGTTTTTTGGGAAATGTTTGCTCACAGCTTCAGTTTTATTGCTTGAGTTGGGTTGTTCTTAATTTCTATTTCTTCCTGGTTCAGTCTTGGAAGACTGAACTTTCTAAGAATCTGTCCATTTCTTCCAGGTTATCCATTTTATTGCCATATGGTTGTGCATAATAGTCTCTTATAATCCTTTGTATTTCTGCATTGTCTGGTATAACCTCTCCTTTTTCATTTCTAGTTGTGTTAACTTGATTCTTCTCTCTTTTTTCTTGAAGAGTCTGACCAAAGGTTTGCCAATTTTGTTTATCTTCTCAAAGAACCAGCTTTTAGTTTTATTAAACTTTACTATTATCTCTTGCATTTATTTTTCATTCATTTCTACTGAGATCTTTATATCTTTCCTTCTACTAATTCTGGGACTTTTTTGTTATTTTTCCAGTTGTTTTAGGTGTGAAGTTATCTATTTGATGTTTTTCTAGTTTTTTGAGGTAGGATTGTGTTGCCATAAACTTCCCTCTTAGAATTGCTTTTGCTGCATCTCATAGGTTTTGTGTTGATGTGTTTTCATTGTCATTTGTTTCTAGAAACTTTTTTATTTCCATTTTTATTTCTTCAGTAACTTGTTGGTTATTAGAAATGTGTTGTTTAATCTCCTTGTGTTTGTGTTTCCTACAGTTTTGGTTTTTTTCCCCTTGTAATTAATATCTAGTCTCACAGTTCTGTGGTCAGAGATGATGCTTTATATGATTTCAACTTTCTTAAATTTACTGAGGTTTGATTTGTGACCCAAGATGTGGTCTATTCTGGAGAATGTTTCATGTGCACTTGAGAATAAGATGCATTCTTCTGCATTTGGATGCAATATCTTGAAGATATCAATGCGATCCATCTCATCTAATGTATCATTTAAGACTTGTGTTTCCTTAATATTCTGTTTTGATGATCTGTCCGTTGGTGAGTGGGGTGTAAAAGACTCCTACTTTTATTGTGTTGCTATCAATTTCTCCTTTTATGTCTGTTAGTGTTTGTCTTATGTATTGAGGTGCTCTTATGTTGAGTGCATAGATATTTGCAATCATTATGTCTTCCTCTTGGATTTATCCTTGATCATTATGTAGTGTCCTTCCTTGTCTCTTGTAATCTTCCTTACTTTAAGGTCTTTTTTGTCTGATATGAGGATTGCTATTCCATCTTTCTTTTGCTTCCCTTTTGCATGGAGTATATTTTTCCATCCTCTGACTTTTAGTCTATATGTGTCTTTAGGTCTGAAGTGGGTTTCTTGTAGACAGCATATAGATGGGTCTTCTTTTATATCCATTCAGTCAGTCTGTGTCTTTTGGTTGAAGCATGTAATCCATTTACATTTAAAGTAATTATAGATATATATGTTCCCATTGCCATTTTCTTAATTGTTTGGGGTTGATTTTGTAGATCTTTTTTCTTCTCTTGCATTTCTTGACTATATAAGTCCCTTTAACATTTGTTGTAAAGCTGGTTTCATGGTACTGAATTCTCCTAACTTATGCTTGTCGGAAAAGCTTTTTATTTCTTCCTCAATTTTGAATGAGATCCTTATCAGGTACAGTGATCTTGGTTGTAGATTTTTCCCCTCTCAGTATTTTAAATATATCCTGCCATTCCCTTCTGGCCTGTGGAGTTTCTGCTGAAAGATCAGCTGTTAAATGTATGGGGTTTCCCTTGTATGTTGCTGTTGCTGCTAAATTGTTTCAGTTGTGTTCTAAGTTAAATAGAAGTAGGTGAAGAATATTTATATTCATTAAGATTAACTGCAAGGGGAAAAGAACAGTAGAAAAGGCCAAAAAAGTAATGAATGTAGAACAACATAATGGATTTAAAAATATATAAATTAAAATTTTTAAAAAGATAATAGAAAAAATAGAAAAAAGAATAAGAAAGATTTTTTAAAAAATGGAAAATTCCATAGAACTGTAAAAGCCCAACACAGTGGCAGAGGTTTATAACAACAATAAAAAATGTAACTGAATATACACATATACATATACACCCACAATCATAATCAAAACAGTCCAACAAAACTAAAGTACAATAGATTAACCTGGCAAACAATGGAAACCAACAATTATATCTACCAGTTAAAAACAAAATTAACTAGAGCATAAACTGGAAAACAAAACTGAAACAAGATGCCCACTGGGGAATAAAGCAATGAAAATAAAACTAACAAATATATTGAGAGGAAAGGAAAGCAAGAAAAGAAAGAAAGAATAGATATGCAAAGTTAAATAAAGGTAGATAAAGAAGATTTATATACATTAAAGATTAACTGCAAGGGGAAAAGAACAGTAGGAAAAGCAAAAGTGAAGTCGTTCAGTCGTGTTTGACTCTTTGTGACCCCATGGACTGTAGCCTACCAGGCTTCTCTCTCCAGGGGATTTTCCAGGCAAGAGTTCTGGAGTGGGTTGCCACTTCCTTCTCCAGAATATCTTCCAGAACCAGGGATTGAACCTGGGTCTCCCGCATTGCAGGCAGACGCTTTAAACTTTGAGCCACAAGGGAAGCCCCAGAAAAAGCAAACAAGTGAATAAATGTAGAAAACATAACAATAGGTTTAAAAATTAAAATTAAAAAAAGAGAAAAGACAGGGAAAAAAAAAAAAAAAAAAAGGAAAACTCCACAGAACTGCCAAAGCCCAACACAGTGACAGAGGTTTATAACAACAATAAAAATATGTTACTGAGGGGAAAAAAAGCTCAAAAACTTAGTTAGATTTCATAGTGGCAATAAAATTGACAACTACAACAGAGGGGGGAAAAAAAGAAAAATCCAAAAGAATCTATAGAACAAGTCAAAACATAAGTATAATAAATTTTTTTGTTTTGTTTTTAAATATTTTTCTTGAATCACTGCTGTCAGCATCCTTTCCCTCACTGGGAGTCACAGTTCACCTCACCTCCCTAGGATGCCCTCCAACACTGTGCTGGTCTCTGGACCTGCTGTGAGGGCAGCTCATATTCTAATCTAGTCCTACTCCTGTCCTTGCCTCCAGTGTCCACAGCTATCAGAACTAGTGTGTTTACTTTTGTGGGAGCTCTAAGTGTTCTTTTATATATTCTGTAGGCACAAAGTCTGCCTAGTTGATCATGTGGATCTAATCTGCACGGTGGGTTTAATCTACAGCTGGTAGAAAGGTTTTACGTCTTCTTCCTTAGCCAAACTGTCCCTGGGTATCAATTGTGGTTGTATTTCCACCTCTGTATGTGGGTTGTCCACTGGGGTTTGCTCCTGAGGCTGCCCTGGAGGACTTGAGTTTTCTTCTGTGAGGGCCAGTTTTGGTGGTGGTGAAGCTACTTGGTTTGCAGGGGGTCTGGCAGCACCAAGTACTCAGGGGAATTGGTGGCTAGGGCAGTAGGAAATACAGTGTTCTAGAATGTTATGGCAACCAGTATTGGCCAATACACTCCAGTATTACCTGGAGAATCCCACTGACAGAGAAGCATGGCAGGGCACAGTCTACAGGGCCGCAAAGAGTTGAACACGACCAAAGTGACCTTGCACGCATAGATGCAAGATTTTTGTGTGTATGCCTGTGGCAGCTCTGCCCCCGTGAGAATTGAGCATGATGGTGGTGCAGCTGCTTGGCTTGCCAGGACCCTGGAGGTGCAAAGTGTGCAGGGACATGGGCTGCCTCTGCCCCAGGAGTTATGGCTCCATCAGAGTTTTTTTGAGCCTCTTGTAGCTGGCAAATCAGAAGGCCTCTTTGGTCAGTCTTCTTCCCCTTTCAGGCACTGAGAGGGGTCTCTTGCCTGGGATCCTTCTGTATTTTTCGGTGTGGCAGGCACATAGAGGCAGCCCCCCTGGCTGGGGTCCTACTGTGTAGATTGGCATATCAGGCCCTTAAAGGGGGACCCTGGATGGGGTCCTACTCTAGTTCAGTGCATCAGGCATTTGATGGGCCATCCTCTCTATTGTTCAGCTGCTAATGCTATTGTGTGGGGAGAGAGAGATTATGGTGATGGCTCCACCCCCTTTGCATGACTCGGCAGTATCACCTTGCTTCCATGGCTACCCAGTTTTCCTTCACAGGCATTTCCTACCACAGTCTCCTCCCTCACAGCCCCTTGATCCGTCTCTCTGCAGTCAACAGCAGCCCTTGCCCTGGGATTGCTCCACAATCCTTAAACTCCAGCTACCAGCTTCTGTGCCATCCAGGGGACCTGCATCTCTGTCTGGGGTATGTATGGCTGAGGTAAGGACTAATTCTGATTCTATTTAGACTCCCACAGATCAGCTGTTTCACTCTCGGCCTTAAGTGTTTTTCCTCTGACTCAGACAGTTGGCCCGATCAACCCCTGCTTCAGTTCCCCCATCCACTGAGGGCAGGTCCAGTCCTACTAACACTCCTGTTTTTACCCCTAGTTCCTTCATCCTACCAGGTTTTACATGGTTCTGTATATTCTCTTCCACTGGTCATGTACTCCTGTCTGCACTCAGCTGGTGTTCTGCATGCATTTGTGTCTGAAGGTGTATTCTTGATGTATGCATGGAGAGAGATGTGCTCCATGTCCACCAACTCCTCCGCCATCTTGTTCTCTCCCACTATTTAAGTTTTTATTGCTATTATATTAGAGTACTTGTTGAAATGGGATAATAAGACAAATTTACTCATTTTAGCTATTTTGTGTTTTTAGGAAAATTAAAAGTTTTTAGCTTTTTCATACTTCGTTTATGACAAAATAATAATTGCTTTATACAATTTATTATGTAAGTTTATTTTGGAATAATTATATGTACTTTTGGACATTATCAAGGTCAGGTCATTTATTTCTTCTACTAAAAATAAGAGTTGTGAATTATTACCTTATGGTATTATTTAAGAAATATTAAATTAATCCTCATATGTAAAAATTTATATTTTCAGGAGAAAGTTTTTTTTTTTTATTCTATAAGCTTTTTTAGGATAGCTTCAAAAATAATTATGTGTACATACTTTCGTTTATCTAAGGTAAATACTGAAGGGTATAACTGCTAGGTTGTATGGTAGCTGCATGTTTGATATAAAGATCTACCAAACTTTTCCAGAGAGCCTATACTTTGACAAACTCACCAGCAGTATGAGTGATTGTTTCTTCATATCCACTCCAACATTTGGTTTTCACTGTTTTTTTTGTTGTTGTTGTTATTTTAACCATTCCGATAGATATATAATGATTTTATACTGTGGTTTTAATTTGCATTTCCCTAATATATACTGATGGTCAACATCTTTTCTTGCAATTATTTGGCATCTGTGTATCTTACTCAATAAAATATCTCTTTATATTTTTGTCCATTTTCTAGCTGGGGTTTTTCTTGTTTGTTTTAGTGTTGGGATTTGAGAGTTCTTTATGTATTATAGATACCAGTCCTTTGTTGGATATATGTGATTTACAAATATATTCTGCCAGTCTATAGTTTATATTCATCCTTTTTTCAGTGTTAAATAAAGATTTTTTAATCTTTATTAAGTCCAATTTGTTAATTTTTGCATTGATGAATCATATTTTGGTGTCAGCATTAGGTACTTTTTGTCTCGCCCTAGATACCAAGGATTTTCTCCAGATTAATTTTTTGTTTATTATTTGTTTTTATTTGATTTTATTTTTCCTTATGGAAGTGCACCATTAATTCAGAAGACTATATTTGCCATTTGAATTATGTTTGAACCTTTGACAAAAACCAGCTGTGCCTTTTTGTGTAGACATATTTCTGGCTTCTTAATTCTAGTCCATCATTCTATGTGAAAATCCCTCCAGTGATACCATAGTCTTGATTATTATAGCCATATAATAAGTTATGAAATCTAGTAGATCAACTGTATTCAACTTGTTCTTTTCCAAAATTGTTTCTGCTACTTCCTTTGCTTTTCCATACAAATCTAAATAATATTTATCCATAATTTAAAAGTCTTACTGAGATTTTGATGGAAAATGTCTTAAACTTTTATATGACTTGGAGAAATTTGGCATCTTCATCATTTTTTACACTACCATCCATAGGCACATGGTCTTCATCTATTCAGATTTTCTTGAGTCTCTCAACATCAGTGTTTTATAGTTTTCATTATATAAATTCTATAAATATTAGTATTTGAGTGCATATAACTGGTAATACATTGTTAGCTTCAGTTACATGTGCTCAGTGCTATTATCTAAAATACAGTTCTTTTTATGTTTGAAAGTGAAAGTGAAGTCGCTCAATCGTGTCCTTCTTTGCGACCCTATGGACCATAACTTTACCAGGCTCCTCTGTCCATGGGATTTTCCAGGCAAGAATACTGGAATGGGTTGCTATTTCCTTCTCCAGGTTTTTATATTTACTTTAGTATTTAGAAATATAATGTATATTTATTTTGTATCCTTAATCTTATCCAGCTATTACTTCTAGTAGATCTTTGCTAATTCTTTAGGGTTTTCTACATAAAAAATAACTTCATCTCAAAATAGGGAAAATAAGTTTTTTCTTTTCTGATTCTAGTAATATGAATTTTATTTTACTTTTTATCTTATTGCATTGCCTAGAAATCTCAGTACTGTAGTAAATAAGAGTGGTGAGAGTGGAGTTTCAGATATTGAGGGGAAAGGCATTTTGTCTTTCACTGTTGAGTACACTTAATGGTATATTTTACATAGATATTAGTTACAAAGATGAAGAAGTTCTCTTCTATTCCTGTTTTTTGGAGATTTTTTTTTTTTGACATGGATGTTTTCTAAAATTTTTCAATTATTTTCTGCATTGTTCAATAGGATAAGATGCATTACATTGACTGAATAGTGAATTACTGAATAGTGAACCAGGCTGATCTCAAAAGAACAAACTCCATTTGTTCATGAAATGTAATTATTTTGTATATTGCTGTATTCTGGTGATATTTTTCTGATGATTTTGCATTTATGTTCATGAGAATTATTGGTCTATAATTTTCTTACTTTAAACTAACATGGACTGTTTTTGGTATTAGGGTCACACAGCAATTACTTGGAAAGTGTTCTCTATACTTCTATTTCTGAGAAGAGTTGTATAGAATTTATGTTAACTTTTCCTAAAACTTTTGATAGAGTATTCTAGTGTATCTATTTGGGCCAGGAGATTTTTTTTTTTTTAGAAGTTTTCTAAGTCAGAAGTTTAATTTCTTTAGTAGTTATAGGTCAATTAAAATTCTCTCTTTCATATTGTGTATGTTAGTTGGTAATTTGGAGAGATTTGGTCCATTCAATGTAAGTCATCAAATTTATGTGTAGAGTAGTTATATCACTTTAAATATCTTTTTTTTTGATGTCTGCAATGTCTATAGTAATAGCTTGTATTTTATCCCTGTTATTGATACGTTGTGTTTCATTTTTTTTTTCTTTTACATTCTTGTTAGAGGTATGTACATTGTATTTTTTTTTTTGAATGAAGCAAACTTTTTGTTTATTTTATGGTTTTTCCTTTTAAAATTTCAGTGACTTCTGCTCTTATATTTATTGCTTTCTTCCTTCTTTTTAATATTATTTTGTTCTCCTTTTACTAGTTCTAGAGGTGGGATCTTAGATTATTGATTTGACACTTTCTATCTTTTCCAATATATGCATTCAATGTTGCCATTTTGCTTTTTGGCATAGCTTTAATTGTATCTCCTAGCTTTTATAGATTATTTTTTTATTCTCATTTACTTCAAAATAGTTTCTTCCCTTGTGATATCCCTGTCTAGTTTTGATGTCAAACTAAGACTGTCCTTATAGAGTGAGTTGGGAAGTGTTTTATTCTCTACATTTTAAAAGAGTTTGAGAAGGATTGATATTAGTTCAGTTCAGTCACTCAGTCATGTCCGGCTCTTTGTGGATTGGTATTAAATGTTGTTTAAATGATTGCAGATTCACTGGGTAATATTTCTGGGCCTGGGTTTTTGTTTGTGATACTTTTTTACATTACCATTTCAGCTCAGCTTTTCTATTTCTTCCTGAGTCAGTTTTGGTAGCTTGTGTCTTACTGAGAATTTGTCCATTTTAGTAGGTTATCTAATTTTTCAGCATGAATTATTATTATTGTTTTATCACCATATAGTCCTCTTTGTAGTCATAAGTTGGGCAGCAATCCTCACTCTTTTATTTTTATTTTAATAAATTAGGTCTTCTCTGTCTTTCTCTTATATCTACATCATTCCAGTTAAAAGTTTTGGGGTTTTTTTTGTTGTTGTTATTTGTTTGTTTTTTCAGGGAAACAAATTTTGCTGTCAGTTATTTTTCTCTATTGTTTTCATGCTGTAATTAGATTAAATATTGTCTAATATTTATTGTTTCCATCCTTATTTTTTACTTCTGCTTGCTTTGGATTTATATCTGTCTTTCCTCACCACCTTGTTTATCAACATAGAAGGACAGAAGACTGATTTAAACTATTTCTTTTTTATAATGGAGCTACTTAACTCTATAAACTTCCCTCTATGCACTATTTTAGTTGTATACCCCCATATTTAGAATGTTGCATTTCTTAGTTATTTTTTATATCAAACTCTTTTGTTATCAAGCTAAGTTGTTTCTGTGATTTATTCATTGGTTATATAGTAGTATATTTTTAAATTAATATATATTTGTGAATCTCAGAAATGTTCTCCTGTCATTGCTTTTAATTTATTCTAGTGTGGTCAGAGAATATGTTTTGTAGGGTGTCAATTATTTTAAATTTATTGATTCTTATTTTATGGCCTAACATCTAGTCTGTCCTAGAAAATGTTCCATATATGCTTGAAAAGCATGTATGTTTTGCTTTTGATAGGTAGATTGTCTCTATCTGTTCTTCCAAGTAGGTACTCTCCATTTTGTTCTTGTTTAGCTGCTAACTCATATCCAACACTTTGCAACAATATGGACTGCAACACGCTAGGCTTCTCTGTCCTTCACCATCTCCTGGAGTTTACTCAAACTCATGTTCATTGAATCTTTGATGATATTCAACCATCTCATCTTCTGTTGTTCCCCTCTCCTCCTTTCTTTAATCATTCCCAGCCTCAGGGTCTTTGCAATGAGTCAGTTCTTTGCATCAGTTGTCCAAAGTATTGGAACTTCAACTCATCATCAGTCCTTCCAATGAATATTCATGGTTGTTTTCCTTTAGAAGTGACTTGCAGTCTAAGGCACTCTCAATAGTCTTCTCCAGCAACACAATTTGAAAGCATCAGTTATTCAGCACTCAGACTTCTTTATGGTCCAACTCTCACATCTGTACATGACTACTGGAAAAACAATAGCTTTGACAGGTGAGACTATTGATGGCAAAATGATATTTCTGCTTTTCAATATGGTGTCTAAGTTTGTTGTAGCTTTCTTCCAAGGAACAAGACATCTTTTAATTTTGTGGCTGCAGTCACCATCTGCAGTGATTTTAGAGCCCAAGAAAATAAAGTCTGTCATGGTTTCCATTTTTTCCCCATCTACTTGTTGTGAAGTGATGGGACCAGATGCCACTATCTTCTTTTTTGAAAGTTGAGTTTTAGCCAAGAATGTTCTCCTCTTTTACCTTTTTTTGAAAGTTGAGCTTTAGCCCAGAATTTTCTCCTCTTTCACCTTCATCAAGAGGCTCTTTAATTCCTTTTTGCTTTCTGCCATAAGGGTGGTTCCATCTACATATTTGAGGTTATTGATATTTCTCTGGGCAACCTTGGTTCCAGCTAGAGCTTCATCCAGCCCAGCATTTCACATGATGTACTCTGTTCAGTTCAGTTCAGTCACTCAGTTGTGTCCAACTCTTTGCGACCCCATGAATCGCAGCATGCCAGGCCTCCCTGTCCATCACCAACTCCTGGAGTTCACTCAAACTGATGTGCTTCAAGTCTGTGATGCCATCCAGCCATCTCATCCTCTGTCGTCCCCTTCTCGTCCTGCCCCCAATCCCTCCCAGCATCAGAGTCTTTTCCAATGAATCAACTCTTCGCATGAGGTGGCAGGAGTATTGGAGTTTCAGCCTCAGCATCAGTCCTTCCGATGAACACCCAGGACTGGTCTCCTTTAGGACAGACTGGTTGGATCTCCTAGCAGTCCAAGGGACTCTGTATATAAATAAAAGTTAAATAAATAGAGTGACAATATACAGCCTTTCCAAATTTTGAATCAATCCATTGTTTCCTGTCTGGTTCTAGCTATTGCCTTTTGACCTGCATACAGGTTTTACAACAAACAGGTCAGGTGGTCTGGCATTCCCATTTCTTTAAGAATTTTCACAGTTTGTTGTGATCCACATAGTCAATGACTTTAGAATAGTCAATGAAGCAAAAGTAGGTGTTTTTCTGGAATTCCCTTGCTTTTTCTATGATCCAATGGATGTTGGCAATTTAATCCCTGGTTCCTCTGCCCTTTCTAAATTAAGTGCGTACATTTGAAAGATCTTGGTTGTTAGCTGATTTTTCTTCCATCAGGTCAAATCTGCTATTAATTCCCTGTCTGAGGCTTCTGCAACTTACCACTAGATCAATATCAAGGGAAATATATGGAACTTTTCCCCTATGTGGGCTTCCCATGTGGCTCAGCTGGTAAAGAATCCACCTGCAAAGTGGGAAACCTTGGTTTGATGCCTGGGTTGGGAAGATCCCCTGGAGAAGGGGAAGGCTATCCACTCCAGTATTCTGGTCTGGAGAATACCATGGACTGTTTAGTCCATGGTGTTGCAAAAAGTCAGACATGACTGAGAGACTGAATGTCTTCACTTGACCTTGTGTCTTGTCTGACCCCCCTGCCTCTTCACAATGGAGTCTGGGAACATGGAAGAATGGCAGGATTAGTTTTGTTGTTGCTGGACTTTTAAGCTTGTTTTCATTCAGTCTCAGTCTTGTTCAGTCAATCAGTCATGTCTGACTCTTTGCAACCCCATGAAGTGCAGCATGCCAGGCCTCCCTGTCCATCACCAACTCCCAAAGTCTACCCAAACCCATGTCCATTGAGTCAGTGATGCTATCCAACTATCTCATCCTCTGTCGTCCCCTTCTCCTCCTGCCTTCAATCTTTCCCAGCAATGGGGTCTTTTCAGTGAGTCAGCTCTTCGCATTAGGTGACCAAAGTATTAGAGTTTCAGCTTCAGCATCAGTCCTTTCAATGAATATTCAGGACTGATTTCCTTTAGGATGGACTGGATGGATCTCCTTGCAGTCCAAGGGACTCTCAAGAGTCTTTTCCAACACCACAGTTCAAAAGTATCAATTCTGTGGTACTCAGCTTTCTTTATAGTCCAACCCTTTTTTTTTTAATTTTTTTAAATTTTATTTTATTTTTAAACTTTACAATATTCTATTGGTTTTGCCAAATATCGAAATGAATCCACCACAGGTATACCTGTGTTCCCCATCCTGAACCCTCCTCCCTCCTCCCTCCCCATACCATCCCTCTGGGTCATTCCAGTGCACCAGCCCCAAACATCCAGTATCGTGCATCAAACCTGGACTGGCGATTCATTTCATGTATGATATTATACGTACTTCAATGCCATTCTCTGACATACATTACAGCAGGATCTTTTATGACCCACCTCCCAGAATATTGGAAATAAAAGCAAAAATAAACAAATGGGACCTAATTAAACTTAAAAGGTTCTGCACAACAAAGGAAACTCTAGTCCAACTCTGACATCCATACATGACCACTGGAAAAACTATAGCCTTGACTAGACGGACCTTTGTTGACAAAGTAATGTCTCTGCTTTTCAATATGCTGTCTTGGTTGGTCATAACTTTCCTTCCAAGGAGTAAGTGACTTTTAATTTCATGACTGCACTCACCATCTGCAGTGATTTTGGAGCCCAGAAAAATAAAGTCAGCCACTGTTTCCACAGTTTCCCCATGTATTTGCCATGAAGTGATAGGATCAGATGCCATGATCTTAGTTTTCTGAATGTTGAGCTTTAAGCCAACTTTTTCACTCTCCTCTTTAACTTTCATCAAGAGACCCTTTAGTTCTTCTTCACTTTCTGCCATAAGGGTGGTGTCATCTGCATATCTGAGGTTATTTATTTCATTCAAACATGTACTTATTGAACCATGGATATGCCTCTGTTGCTCTTCTAGGATATATCAGCAAATAATACAGAACATATCTGTGTTGACATTCTTTTGAAGGTAGATAGGAAATAAACAAGTACACACACATATTGTTACTAAGTTCAAGCTCATATTGCTTGTAGCACAACAGTAATAAACAAAAGATGAGGTTTTTGGTCAATGAATGGTAACTTTATTTGGAAAGTCAGCATACTGAGAAGATGATTGTCTAGTAAGTGTGCCAAAGAACCGTCTTCCCTCAGTTAGAATTCAGGCTCCAAAAGGAGAGACAGCAAATTTGGTTCTTACAAACTTCTTGTGTCAGAATCCTTTGTTATTGCAACTAGTTCATGTTTTAATGCTCATGTAAACATCCAATAAAGTAGATGTTAGTCTCTGTTATGCGATTTTTTAATCTCACTATGAATGGGAAAGTGTTATACATTTAAAAGTCAGAGCCTTGGGAATGGGCTATCCTGTATATTTCAAGCTATAAGCAAAATTCTTAACTTGTAGCAAAAGCAATAAAATACAGAGGTTAAAGTAAAAGAAATAGATCCAATATTGATCCATGTTTATTCTTCCCTATTACAATATCAGGGATCTCTATGCTCTTTTACAAAGAATAAATAAGTAATAGAGAGCTATGAACATAGATACTATTGCTTTGTATAGAATAATTAGCACAGTACCCTTTGATAAGTTTTCCCATAAACTGTGACCTGAATAAAATGAGAGAGGCTGCTAAGCAGGGATACGTAGGGTTGAGGAAGTGCTGCTAAATTGCTTCAGTCATGTCCGACTGACTCTGTGCGACCCCATAGACAGCAGCCCACCAGGCCCCACTGTCCCTGGGATTCTCCAGGCAAGAACACTGGAGGAAGCACTAAAGCAGAGGAAAGGGCAAGTATAAATTCTTAGATAGGAACAAAATTGGAGGATTAAAAAAATAGCAGTGTTGACAGAGATTATTTCTGAATCCCAGTGGGGGGAAAAAAGAGTGGTGAAGAAGCAGAGAGTTTGAAAGAAGTCAGATGCCATATGGCCTTATAAGCCATGCTAGAAACTTAAAATAGTTTCTTTTCATTTAGCTTTAGCTGAAGAAAATTATATATCTTAAAAGAAAAATTAAGAAAGTAGAAGAATTTGGAGAAAACTTGCCTTTTGAAAAAAATATACAATCCCAAATCAAATTAAATTATGAATCTTAAAGTGACTCCTGAATGATGACTGGCCAATTTCTATCATCAGTAGCAGGGGAAGAAAGAGGGTAGTACAGACTAAGAAAGTATCATTGACATATATACACTATCATGTATAAAATAAATAACAAGCTGGAAGCTGCTGTGTAACACAGGGAGCCCAGACTGGTGCTCTGTGATGACCTAAAGTGGTAGGAGAGCGGGGAGACTCAAGAGGGGGCGGGCGTTTGTGTGTGTGTGTGTAATGGCACTTCCCTGATAGCTCAGTTGGTAAAGAATCCGCCTGCAATGCCGGTGATCACTGTTCTCTTTCTGGGTTAGGAAGATCTGCTGGAGAAGGGATAGGCTACCCGCCCCAGTATTCTCAGGCTTCCCTTGTGGCTTAGCTAGTCAAGAATCTGCCTGCAATGTGGGAGATCTGGGTTCGATCCCTGGCTTGGGAAGATCACTGGAGAAGGGAAAGCACCTGTTCCAGTCTTCTGGCCTAGAGAATTCCATGGAGAGTATAGTCCATGGGGTTGCAAAGAGCAAACACGACTGCTGAGTGACTTTAACTTCACTATATATATAAAATTATGACTGGCTTGCATTGATGTATGGCAGAGAATACCACAACTCTGTAAAGCAATTATCCATTATCCTGCAATTAAAAAAAAAAAGATTAAATGACTAGTAGAACTTAATTTTTCACAATTACCCTTCAACTTTCAATTTTCATTTTAATTTCATGGGAGCTATTATTAAGTATTGCCCTCTTATTGTCTTCAGAATATGTGCTAAAATTCATTTAGCAGGATAAATTTATCTCATCATAATTGTTATAGTAATAAATACATGCAAGAGAAAACAACAAATTTGCTGTTATAAATTTTAAACTGTTCATTTCTCTTTAATGTTCTTTTCAAATCCTGATGTCATACATACATATATATATATATGAATTTTATTCATTGTATTCATAAAATAAATATAATTTATCATTTTTTCACTTGACCTTGTATCATTTTATTATCATGATGCTGTATATGTTTTATGCTAAAATTCACAATGACATTAAATGGCAATCATATATTGTCAACTCAATAATGCAAGTTATTTCATAATTAATAAAGGGTGCTTAGTATAGTGTTAATTTACACTTTGTTTTTATTACACAGGAAAAAATTAATTCATAAATAAATTTGTCCTCATAGAATAAGGTTAAAATTATCTGGTAGCCTTGCTTTAATAACCTCTTTATAGACTTTATCTTAGCACTAGATGAGTTTTTCTAAGATTCTGCTCTGATTGAAATTGACATGAAGCAAGATATATATTTTATTCCACACCAGTTTTAAATTTCAAAAGTCAAATATGCTATCATTAGTATTTCATTGGTTGAAAAAATGTAATCTTTTCTAAAAGGCAGTGTCAATGCATATTCAAAATGCTTCAAATGCTGTACCATAATTGTATATTTCCTAGTCCTGTTATGATTGCAGAATAAATATACTTTCATTTCAGTTTGTTATTTTAGAGATGTCTTGTGAGTAAGAAAGAAAGTAATAATTTCTTGTCACAAGAAAGCTATAATTATGTGTATTTATATGTAACCTTTGTAGACACTACTCATTAGCATCTAGTTGTACCCACATGCCTTACATTTTGAGATACAACTTTTGTATAATGTGTGTAATGATTATGGTAATCTTTGACACACAACTTTATTTTTTTTTTCCTTTAAAAATACCATGTTAAGTCAGAGTGCAGATTTCTAAGAACAAGGTTCAGGTGGCAGCCACACCTTTTTCTACTATTATAATAAATTAAATCATGCGAATACCACTTTTAGAAAACATCTGCTCCTTTATTATAAAATTGAAGAACTAAATAGACATTTCTCCAAAAAAGACATACAGATGGCTAACAAACACATGAAAAGATGCTCAACATCACTCATTATCAGAGAAATGCAAATCAAAACCACTATGAGGTACCATTTCACACCAGTCAGAATGGCTGCGATCCAAAAGTCTACAAATAATAAATGCTGGAGAGGGTGTGGAGAAAAGGGAACTCTCTTACACTGTTGGTGGGAATGCAAACTAGTACAGCCACTATGGAGAACAGTGTGGAGATTCCTTAAAAAACTGGAAATAGAACTGCCTTATGATCCAGCAACCCCACTGCTGGGCATACACACTGAGGAAACCAGAAGGGAAAGAGACACGTGTACCCCAATGTTCATCGCAGCACTGTTTATAATAGCCAAGACATGGAAGCAACCTAGATGTCCATCAGCAGATGAATGGATAAGAAAGCTGTGGTACATATACACAATGGAGTATTACTCAGCCATTAAAAAGAATACATTTGAATCAGTTCTAATGAGGTGGATGAAACTGGAGCCTATTATACAGAGTGAAGTAAGCCAGAAGGAAAAACATAAATACAGTATACTAACGCACATATATGGAATTTAGAAAGATGGTAACAATAACCCGGTGTACGAGACAGCAAAAGAGACACTGATGTATAGAACAGTCTTATGGACTCTGTGGGAGAGGGAGAGGGTGGGAAGATTTGGGAGAATGGCAATGAAACATGTAAAATATCATGTAGGAAACGAGTTGCCAGTCCAGGTTCGATGCATGATGCTGGATGCTTGGGGCTGGTGCACTGGGACGGCCCAGAGGGATGGTATGGGGAGGGAGGAGGGAGGAGGGTTCGGGATGGGGAACACATGTATACCTGTGGCGGATTCATTTTGATATTTGGCAAAACTAATACAATTATGTAAAGTTTAAAAATAAAATAAAATTGGAAGAATAAAAAAAAAAAATTGAAACATAACTATGAAAAAACTAATCTTCAAATGCAGATGCTGAAGAGGAAGAGCATAGAACAGCATTGACTCAAGGGAAATCAAACTGATAAAAGGAGGGGAGACATCTAGTTATCCTGACTTTTCAGACTTTATAGTGACAAAATTTAAATTCTTCTCATCAACTAGTTTTACTGTCTTGAAATCAGAGGCAAGTAGAGCACATCATCAAGAAGAAATCTGCATTTTAATTTTAGCTGTTGGATTCCTTGCATCATTTGTCATTGCTTTCATGTAGACTTATGTATTTATTAACAATAGCAGTGTACAGGGTTTTGAAAATTGAAATAAACTTTGCCACCCTGACGTATTTCTCAGTATCTCACACACACTATGATTTTGGATTTATAGAATCACAACTGCTTTTTAATCCCTTTAAAATATATATATTTCATTTTCATTTTAAATGTGTTCATTGGTATTAAAAGTGAATTGAAAATGCTGATATTATAGCAAAATAATCAGAATTCATTTTTGGCCTATGAATGGATTATTGTATAATATGCTAATGGCTTGGACAAGTTATTTTTGTATTTTAAATGGGGTAAAATAAATGTTTTACTTCAAAACTGAAAATATCATCTCTTTAGTTACTAGATGCTCTAATACCACACACATTAAAAAATGGAATATAAAAGAGAACATAAAATTTTCACATTTTATTTCACACTACTACTAGATGTCATAACGCTAATATTTATATTAAATGTAACAATATATTCTGTTTGTGCATATGTGCATTTGTGTATTTGAACACTTTATATTTATGTCATAATCAATGACATAATCAATGATTGCCTTCACTATTTGCAGTGATACTTCTCTTTTCTGATATGATTTTATTTTGCAAACCCTAGTTGAGCATTATTACCTCTTGTGATTCAAAGTGAATTTACTTGACTCTGACTGATCAATAATTCCATTAGGGTTGTGGTCTTATAATCTGGCTGAAAAGGCCAACTTCAATTTACAGTACTTCTTCCTAAAGAAGATACTTAGAGAAGAATAGATTTTCCATCCAGTTTGGGATGAATCTGTCTCCTGTAAAGAGCAGATCTTTCTTTCATTATATTGTGGTGGATAAGAAACTGCTCGCCTAATATAGCACACTATTTCTAAGTTTCTCAACTTTTCATTTACATAAAACTATTACATAAATGTGGTATTTGTATTAATCTTTTCTCTTGCTCTTACTTGTTTGCTCTTACTTCTAATTTGCTTGTTCTTACTTCTAACTTGCTTGTTCTTACTTCTAAGCAGTTTTCTTCACCAGTTTTCATAACATAATTACTTGAAAAAATTCAATGTTAATACAGCACAAAATTGTTAAGATTAACTACTATCTAATAAAATTCTCAGTTTGTTTGTGAAGATAGATTTAAGTTATGAACATTAAAAGGGCATCAGAGGATGAGATGGCTGGATGGGATCACCAATGCAATGGACATGAAATTGGGCAAACTTTGGAAGATGGTGAGGGACAGGATGGCCTCGTGTGCTGCAGTTGATGGGGTCACAGAGTCAGATATGACTGGGCAACTGAACAACAATAACATTCATTTACAGTAAAACTCTAGTGAACTGGGAATATAAAGAGATTTTCTCAGCCTGATATCAGGCATCTATGTTATGGTGGGTACAAAAAGATTTCATAGGGAGAATAAAAAAATCATAAACTGTAAGATGAAAAATATATATGTAAATTTACAAATTTTTTCATGTGCAAAATGCTTTAATTTTAAAGAAGTCCAGTCCATTCTGAAGGAGATCAGCCCTGGGATTTCTTTGGAAGGAATGATGCTAAAGCTGAAACTCCAGTACTTTGGCCACCTCATGTGAAAAGTTGACTCATTGGAAAAGACTCTGATGCTGAGAGGGATTGGGGGCAAGAGGAGAAGGGGACGACAGAGGATGAGATGGCTGGATGGCATCACTGACTCGATGGACGTGAGTCTGGGTGAACTCCAGGAGTTGGTGATGGACAGGGAGGCTTGGCATGCTGCGATTCATGGGGTCGCAAAGAGTCAGACATGACTGAGCCACTGATCTGATCTGATCTGAACATCATTTTATGATTTTTTATTTCCCTAATGCACATATTATTTTAGAAAATGTGTTTATAATTATGTATGAATATGTTACGTTTTGATACCATTATAAATGGAATTTTAAATTTTATTTATAATGATTCATTGCTAGAATTTATAAGTATTATCAACTTTTGTAGGTTAACCTTGAATTCTGTGGCCTTGCTAAATTGGCTTATTTTATTAGCTACTTTGTACATTCCTTATTTACTATATTAATCATCATACAATCTACAGTTAAGGACACTACTTTCTTTTTTTTTAGTTTATTATTTTTGTTTATTTTTTCCCCTCTATTACACTAGTTAATGTCTCAGATTAAGCATTATTTATAAATAATATGTGTGAGGCTATTCACCTTGTTTGCAATCCTGTGGTGAAAAAATTCAGTATTTCAAGATTAACTGGAATGGGAGATTTGGGTTTTATTTGTTTCAAAGTCATGGTGGAGAGTTCTGACAAAATGTGGTCCACTGGAGAAGGGAATGGCAAACCAATTCAGTATTCTTGCCTTGAGAACCCCATGAACAGTATGAAAAGGCAAAAAGATAGGACACTGAAAGATTAAGTCCCAAGGTTGGTAGGTGCCCAATTTGCTACTGGAGATCAGTGGAGAAATAACTCCAGAAAGAATGAAGAGACAGAAACAAAGAAAAAACAACACCCAGTTGTGGATGTGACTGGTGATGGAAGCAAGGTTTGATGCTGTAAAGAGAAATATTGCATAGGAACCTGGAATGTCAGGTCCATGAATCAAGGCAAATTGGAAGTGGTCAAACAGGAGATGCCAAGAGTGAACGTCGACATTTTAGGAATGAGTGAACTAAAATGGACTGAAATAGGTGAATTTAACACAGATGACCATTGTATCTACTACTCTGGGCAAGAATTCCTTAGAAGAAATGGAGTACCCATCATAGTCAATAAGAATCTGAAATGCAGTACTTGGATGCAGTCTCAAAAAAGACAGAATGATCTCTGTTCATTTCCAAGGCAAACCATTGAATATCATGGTAATCCAAGTCTATGCCCTGACCAGTAATGCTGAAGAAGCTGAAGTTGAATGGTTCTATGACGACCTACAAGACCTTCTAGAAGTAACACCCAAAAAAGATATCCTTTTCATTATAGGGGCTTGGAATGAAAAAGTAGGAAGTCAAGAAACACCTGAAGTAACAGGCGAATTTGGCCTTGGAGTACAGAATGAAGCAGGACAAAGGCTAATAGAGTTCTGCAAAGAGAATGCACTGGTCATAGCAAACACCCTCTTCCAACAACACAAGAGAAGACTCTACACATGGACATCACCAGATGGTCAACACCGAAATGAGATTGATTATATTCTTTGCAGCTAAAGATGGAGAAGCTCTATACAGTCATCAAAAACAAGACCAGGGGCTGACTGTGGTTCAGATTATGAACTCCTTATTGCCAAATTCAGACTTAAATTGAAGAAAGTAGGGAAAACCACTAGACAATTCAGGTATGACCTAAATCAAATCCCTTATGATTATACACTGAAATTAGAAATAGATTTAAGGGACTAGATCTGATAGACAGAGTGCCTGATGAATTATGGGTGGAGGTTCATGACACTGTACAGGAGGCAGGGATCAAGGACATCTCAAGAAAGAGAAATGAAAAAATCAAAATGGCTGTCTGAGGAGGCCTTACAAATAGCTGTGAAAAAAAGAGAAGCAAAAAGCAAAAGAGTAAAAAAAAAATATACCCATTGGAATGCAGAGTTCCAAAGAATAGCAAGGAGAGATAAGAAAACCTTCCTCAGTGATCAATGCAAAGAAATAGAGGAAAACAACAGAATGGGAAGGACTAGAGATCCCTTAAAGAAAATTAGAGATATCAAGGGAACATTTCATGCAAAGATGGGCTCAATAAAGGACAGAAATGGTAGGGACCTAGCAGAAGCAGAAGATGTTAAGAAGACGTGGCAAGAATACACAGAAGAACTGTACAAAAAAGATCTTCATGACCCAGATAATCACGATCTGTGATCATTCACCTAGAGCCAGACATCCTGGAATGTGAAGTTAAGTGGGCCTTAGAACTCATGACTATGAAGTGGAGGTGATGGAATTCCAATTGAGCTATTTCAAATCCTAAAGATGATGCTGTGAAAGTGCTGTACTCAATATGCCAACACACTTGGAAAACTCAGCAGTGGCCACAGGACTGGAAAAGTTCAGTTTTCATTTCAATCCCAAAGAAAGGAAATGCCAAAGAATGCTCAAACAACTGCACAATTGTACTCATCTCACATTCTAGTAAAGTAATGCTCAAAATTCTCCAAGCTAGGCTTCAACAATAGGTGAACCGTGAACTTCCAGATGTTCAAGGTGGTTTTAGAAATGGCAGAGAAACCAAAGATCAAATTGCCAACATCCGTTGGATATAGAAAAACCAAGGAGTTCCAGAAAAACATTTATTTCTGCTTTTTGACTATGCCAAAGCCTTTGACTGTGTGGATCACAATAAACTGTAGAAAACTCTGAAAGAGATAGGAATACCAGACCACCTGCCCTGCCTCTTGAGAAATACATATGCAGGTCAGGAAGCAACAGTTAGAACTGGACATGGAACAACAGACTGGTTCCAAATAGGAAAAGGAGTACATCAAAGCTGTATATTGTCACCTTGGTTATTTAACTTACATGCAGAGTACATCATGAGAAACGCTGGGCTGGGTGAAGCACAAGGTGTAACCAAGATTGCTGGAAGAAATATCAATAACCTCAGTTATGCAGATGACACCACCCTTATGGCAGAAAGTGAAGAAGAACTAAAAAGCGTCTTGATGAAAGTGAAAGAGGAGAGTGAAAAAGTTGGCTTAAAGCCCAACATTCAGAAAACTAAGATCATGGCATCCAGTTCCATCACTTAATGGCAAATAGATGGGGAAATAGTGGAAACAGTGACAGATTTTATTTTGGGGGGGCTCCAAAATCACTGCAGATGGTAACTTCAGCCATTAAATAAAAAGTGCTTTATTTTTTTTGTGGAAGTGGAAGAAAAGTTATGACCAGGCCAGACAACATGTTAAAAAACAGAGACATTTCTTTGCCAACAAAGGTCCATCTAGTCAAGGCTATGGTTTTTCCGGTAGTCATGTATGGATGTGAGAGTTGGACTATAAAGATAGCTGAGGACCGAAGAATTGATGCTTTTGAACTTTGGTGTCGGAGAAGACTCTTGAGAGTCCCTTGGACTGCAAGGAGATCCAGCCAGTCCATCCTAACAGAAGTCAGTCCTGAATATTCATTGGAAGGACTGATGCTGAAGCTGAAATTCCAATACTTTTGCCACCTTCTGTGAAGAACTGACTCATTGGAAAAGACCCTGATGCTGGGAAAGACTGAAGGTAGGAGGAGAAGAGGACAACAGAGGATGAGATGGCTGGATGGCATCACTGACTCAATGGACATGAGTTTGAGTCAACTCCAGGAGTTGGTGATGGACAGGGAGGCCTGGTGTGCTGTAGTTCATGGGGTCGCAAATAGTTGTTCATGACTGAGTGGCTGAACTGAACTGAACTGGAAGTCAGAGAAATGAGGGGAAAGAAAGAGAAATTTACTGGATGGAGTAATTTAAATAAATTGAAAATTATTTTGTTACAAAATAGTCAGAATTTGAGTAAAATAATTATCCTTTACAAAGAGTTCTGTCTAAATGAAATATAATGCATACCACAATAATTTGAAATGTCCACAGTTTCACAGAATTTCAGCTTTGTTAGATGGAATATTAGCACTATGTGGTAAACTAGAGTTTTCTCTTGATGGGTGATGCTACTATAACTATCACTAAGAGATTACACACACATGAGTACGTTTTACATAATTAGTTTTTCCAGGTAAAATTTGTAAATTTAAAATAAAATGTAAGAATTTAATATATAAGTTTAGAAATCATAGAAAATAAATCAGGATTAATGGGGTAACTATGTCTTTAAAAGTTAGGATTTAATAAATTTCAAAAAAAAAAAAAATAGAGAATTCATTCTCCAGTATTGAAACTTAAACCTCATACAATTATTTAGACTAGGGCAACAGTGTAATTATATTTTGTGAAAAACTAAAAATTTTAAACTAAGGACCATGAATTTAATATTTCTGATTTATTAAAAATTATATTTTATAACATCTGTATCTTAGACACATTATCCTTTTTCAATAACTATTTTGCTAATATTTTTGAAATGAGCCAAAAAGGAGACACATGAGCATGATAAAATGATGATATTGCTGTTGTGATTTAGTTCTGGTCACATTTATTTAAAACTTTCATTAAAATGGTGGTGTTACAGCTTTTTTATAGACCTCTCCTCCTCAATCAGAAGTGACTATAGTTCAATATCTTTATTTGATATCGCATGTGACTTTGATGAGATAATCAATTATTTTTCTTTCAGTGTTGTTAGGAATATTATTAACTATACAAAGGTCAAATGGGATAGACATCTTTGCATTTTTTCTCATTATAACGTTGTTGTTCAGTCACTAAGTCATGTCTGACTCTGTGCCCCTATGGACTGCAGCAAGCCAGGCTTCCATGTCCTTCATATCTCCAGGATTTCACCCATATTCATGCCCACTGAATGTCGAATGAATAACGTTGCTTAAATATAATTACCAAATATGCACTTATACCAATCCTGAAAGTATTACACATTTATATCTGCTATACTAGCAATTGTTGTTTAGTCACTAAGTCAGATCTGACTTTTTGTGACCCCATGAACTGTAGCCCTCCAGGCATTTTTCTCCATGGGATTTCCCTGTCAAGAATACTGGAGTGGGTTTCAAATTTTCTTCTCCAGGGCATTTTTCCGACCCAGGGATGGAGCCCACATCTGCATTGGTGGACAAATTCTTCACTACTAAGCCACTGCTGCGAAGTCGCTTCAGTCGTGTCCGACTCTGTGCGACCCCATAGACAGAAGCCCACCAGACTCCCCTGTCCCTGGGATTCTCCAGGCAAGAACACTGGAGTGGGTTGCCATTTCCTTCTCCAGTGCATGAAAGTGAAAAGTGAAAGTGAAGTCGCTCAGTCGAGTCCGACTCTTAGCGACCCCATGGACTGCAGCCTACCAGGCTTTGCCATCCATGGGATTTTTCCAGGCAAGAGAACTAGAGTGGGGTGCCATTGCCTTCTCCGACTAAGCCACTAGGGAATACCATAGTAACAATAAGTAAATGTAAATAAAACAAAAATGCAGGCAGTCTCCAGATTTCCAGATTTTAGGATACAATGGTTGATTTGGTTCTAATGGGACATAATCTCCTACCCCATTTAGCACAAGTATAATACAAGAAAGAAGGTGAAGTTGCTCAGTCGTGTCCGACTTAGAAGAAGCATAACTCAAAACACCTAAACCTTCTTATTCAGCTGTTAAGCACAACAATACTAAAGTTCAATCTTAAGATATTATTTAATTCTCTAAATTTTCTATAGTAAGATATATCATTATTCTTACATATGTGCTTCTTTTTGTCTTGAGCCTTAAATTTTTTAAACTTTTAATTCTTTCATTATTTGGTATTAACCAAGGTTTGGTATTAATTTGTTATTGATTTGTTGGGGGGGTTTAAATATAAAATTATGTAAAACATTATAAACTTAATAGAAATAGAAACACTTTTACACTTAAAGAGCTAGCAAAATACATTAAAAATAAACATTTTTATTTCTGTAAGAGAATATAGACAGGGTGTGCAGTGTTAATGTTTGGCTCTGCAAGTCAAGTAGTTATTTAATATATGACTGATCAGAAATATTTTACAATTTTTATTTCATTTCATATTTTAACTAAGAATTTTTTCATCTGTTCCTTCTTCAGAATAGTGAAATAAATGCCACCTGAGAATTAAGAAGAATTTTGAGTGCCTCACATGAATAACAACATAATTCTAAGTTGTCAAAGGTGCTTTGATTAATGTACTGGAGAAAATCAGTTAGACTTCACACTCTTGAGTTTTAGACTTCTTTAAGCTGCTGTACAGAATATCATAACTCTTATTCTTATGATTCTAAATTCCAAGTGGAAGCTTTAAATATCGCTTAGTGATTCTGTGCAGAGTCAACTGATAAAGCAGTTGTAACACATCTTCTAGTTTCACTGACATCTTACATTTAAAAAATTAACAAACAATGAGATGTCAGAATTATCTATGCTCCTAAAATAGCAACTTACAAAATATAGTTAAGTGTAACTAGGGATTGTCTATGACTAATTCTTACTCCTTGGAAGGAAAGTTATGACCAACCTAGACAGCATATTCAAAAGCAGACATTACTTAGCCAAAAAGGTCCATCTAGTCAAGGCTATGGTTTTTCCAGTGGTCATGTATGGATGTGAAAGTTGAACTGTGAAGAAAGCTGAGCTCCAAAGAATTGATGCTATTAAACTGTAGTGTTGGAGAAGACTCTTGAGAGTCCCTTGGACTGCAAGGAGATCCAAGAAAGAAGGTGAAGTTGCTCCTTCTTCCTTCTTCCTTCACTCCATCCTAAAGGAGATCGGTCCTGGGATTTCTTTGGAAGGAATGATGCTAAAGCTGAAACTCCAGTACTTTGGCCACCTCATGCGAAGAGTTGACTCATTGGAAAAGACTCTGATGCTGGGAGGGATTGAGGGCAGGAGGAGAAGGGGACGACAGAGGATGAGATGGCTGGATGGCATCACTGACTCAATGGACTTGAGTTTGAGTGAACTCCGGTAATTGGTGATGGACAGGGAGGCCTGGCATGCTGTAATTCATGTAGTCACAAAGAGTTGGACATGACTGAACAACTGAACTGATCTGAATGATGCCAGTGGAGGCCAACATCTGCTGGATCATGGAAAAAGCAAGAGAGTTCCAGAAAAACATCTACTTTTGCTTTATTGACTACACCAAAACCTTTGACTATGTGGATCACAACAAACTGTGGAAAATTCTTAAAGAGATGGGAATACCAGACCATCTGACCTGCCTCCTGAGAAATCTGTATGCAGGTAAAGAAGCTACAGTTGGAACTGGACATGGAACAACAGACTGGTTCCAAACAGGAAAAGGAGTACATCAAGGCTGTATATTGTCACTCTGTTTGTATAACTTATATGCATCATGTGTACATCATGAGGACATCATGTGAAATGCTGGCCTGGATGAAGCACAAGCTGGAATCAAGATTTCTGGGAGAAATATCAGTAACCCCAGATATGTAGCAGAGAAGGCAATGGCACCCCACTCCAGTACTCTTGCCTGGAAAATCCCATGGATGGAGGAGCCTTGTAGGCTGCAGCCCATGGGGTTGCTAAGAGTCAGACATGACTGAGAGACTTCACTTTCACTTTTCACTTTCATGCATTGGAGAAGGAAATGGCTACCCACTCCAGTGTTCTTGCCTGAAGAATCCCAGGGACAGGGGAGCCTGGTGGGATGCCATCTATGGGATCGCACAGAGTTGGACATGACTGAAGCGACGCAGCAGCAGCAGCAGCAGCAGCTATGTAGATAACACCACCCTTATGGCAGAAAGCGAAGAAGAACTAAAAGCCTCTTGATGAAAGTGAGTGAGGAGAGTGAAAACTTTGGCTTAAAACTCAATATTCAGAAAACTAAGATCACGGCATAGGGTCCCATCGCTTTATGACAAACAGATGGGGAAATAGTGGAAACAGTGACAGAGTTTATTTTGGGGGGCTGCAAAATCACCGCACATGGTGACTGCAGCCATGAAATTAAAAGACGCTTACTTCTTGGAAGGAAAGTTATGACCAACTTAGACAGCATATTAAAAAGCAGACACATTACTTTGCCAGCAAAGGTTCGTCTAGTCAAAGCTATGGTGTTCCCAGCAGTCGTTTATGGATATGAGAGTTGACCTATACAGAAGACTGAGCTCCAAATAATTAATGCTTCTGAACTGTGGTGTTGGATAAAACTCTTGAGAGTCCCTTGAACAGCAAGGAGATCCCACTAGTCCATCCTAAAGGAAATCAGTTGAATACTCATTGGAAGGACTGATGCTGAAGCTGAAACTCCAACACATTTGGCCACCTGATGCAAAGAGCTGACTTATTGGAAAAGACCCTGATGCTGGGAAAAATTGAAGGTGGGATAAGAAGAGGATGACAGAGGGCCTCACTGATGCAATAGAAATGAGTTTGAGTAGGCTCTGGGAGTTGGTGATGGACAGGGAGGCTGGGGGTGCTGCAGTCCATGGGGGTCACAGTCGAATATGACTGAGTGACTGAACTGAACTGAATGATTATCAATGAAAAGATTATCTATAAATATTAATGTTATCCAAAAACTCTTAAAATTATTTCATGTTTTAGAACCATGTTTTTGAAAAGAATATTAGTTGAGCCCAGTATTAAGTGCTGGGCTTTCCAGGTGGCTCAGTGGTAAAGAATCAACCTGTCAGCAGGAGAAGGAAATGGCAACCCACTCCAGTATTCTTGCCTGGGAAACCCCGTGGACAGAGGAGCCTGGCAGGCAATAGTCCATGGGCTTACAAAAGAGCCAGACATGACTTAGTAACTAAACATCACAAACAATTCATTGCTATATACCACAATCAATCCTTTCTTTTGTTTATGGTATCAGTGCTTTTTATATATTTATTTTTATTAAAATATATTTAATTTTAGGTATATAGTGATTCACTTATACATATGCATATACATAGATGTATACATGGACAGTACAAGTTGTATATTTTTCTATCTTTTTGAGTTATCTTCAGTTCCTTTCATTAGCATCTTATATTTTTCCAAACTACAAGTCTTTTGCATCCTTATGTATGTATTATAGGTATTTTATTCTTTTTGATGTGATCATACATATATTTATTTCATTAATTTCCATTTCTGACCTTTGATTGTTATTGTATATTGCAACAGATTTCTGTATAAGAATTTTGTATCCTTCAATCTACCAAATTCATTATAAGCTCTAGTCATTTTCTGGTAGCATCTTTAAACAGTGACAGTTTTACTTCTTTTCCGATATGTATCACTTTATTTCTTTTCCTTTTCTGATTGCTGTGGCTAGAACTTTCCAAACTATGTTGAGTAAAAGTGCCAAGGGTGAACATTCTTTTATCATTTCTGCTCTAAGAGGGAATGCTTTTGGCTTTTCACCATTGAATATGATGATAGCTGTGAGATTGTTGTATATGGCCTTTGCTTATTCGGCTGTGTTAGCTTTATGCATATTTTCTGGAGAGTTTTTTTTTCATAAACGAATGCTAAATTTTATCAAAAGCTTTTTCTGCATCTATTTGTGTGATCACATTGTTCTTCAGTTTGTTGATGTGGTATATCACATTGATTGATTTGTGGATATAATATATACATATATATATATATATCACTGAGATAAATCCCACTTGAGCATGGTGTATGATCCTTTTAATGTTCTGTTGGAGTTGGCTTGCTCATATTTTGTTGAGGATTTGTGCATCTGCTTATCATCGATCTTGGCTTGTAGTTTTCTTTTTCTGTGATACCTTTGTCTGGCATTGATATCAGGATGGTGCTGACATCATTGAATGAGCTCAGTAGCCTTCCTTCCTTTGCAATTTTTTTGAATAATGTCAGACTTACGTGTTAACTCTTCTCCAAGTGTTTAGTGGACTTCATCTGTGATGGCATCTGCACTTTTGTTTCTTGGGAGTTTTTAAATTACGGGTTCAATTTCAGTACTTATAATTGGTCTGTTCACATTTTCTATTTTTTCCTGGTTCGGTCTTGGGAGTTTATATTTTTCTAAGACTTTGTCCTTTTCTTCTAGAGAGTCCATTTTATTGATGTATGGTTGTTTGTGGTGGATTTCCCAGGTGGTGCTAGTAGTAAAGAATCTGCTTGCCTATGCAAAAGATGAACAAAACATAGGTTTGATCCCTGGGTCGGGAAGATCCCCTGGGGTAGAAAAAGGCTCTCCACTCCACTATTTTTGCCTGGATAATTCTATGGACAGAGAAGACTGGCAGTTTACAGTCCATGGGGCCTCAGAGAGTCAGACATGACTGAGCGAATGAGCACAGTCTCTGCTTGTAGGGGTCTCTTATGATCCTTTGTATTTCTGTGGTGTTGGTTGTAGCTTCTTTTTTTACTTCTAATTGTATTGATTTTGGCCTTCTTCCTTTTTTGTATTGAGCCTGGCTAAAGGTTTGTCAATTTTATCTTAAAAAAAATCAGCTTTTACTGTATTGATCTTTTCTCTTGCTTTCTTCATCTCTATCATTTATTTCTGCTCTGGTCTCTATAATTTTTTTCCTTCTACTAACTATGTGGTTTGTTTTTCTTCTTTCTCTAGAAAGAAGTTGCTTTATGTATAAGGTTAGGTTGCTTATTTGAGCTTTTTCTTACAGCCTGAGGTAAGCTTGTATCATTATTAACTGTCCTCTTTGAACTGCTTTTGCTGTGTCCCATAAGTTTTGACTCATCATGTTTTCATTTTTATTTCTCTCTACATATTTTTTTTTATTTTCTCTTTGATTTACTCAGGGATCCATTGTTTGTTTTGTGCTATATATTTAGCTTCCCCGTGTTTGTGTTTTTTGCAGGTTTTTTTTGTAATAGATTTTTGATATCACTGCTTTTTAACACTAGTGATATAACAGTTTTGTCAATAATACAGTTCTGAAATCACTTTGGGAGGCCATCTGACAGTACTCACTCTCTGTTAAGTGTTTTGAACAAGGAAGAAAACAGAAATATCTTCACACAGTAATTCTTTTTGAAATACACTGTATTGAGAGAATGCTAAAAGTTGTTGAGATTTACTATAAGGATAAATAGGCCACTATAAAAGGATTTTTAGTTACTTGTATACTTAATCAGTATATCATTGTTCTCCACAGAAACTGTTGAGAATTTCACAGCCTTGAACTGTTCATTAATATTTGTCCTGAAAATTTAGAATTATAAAAGTTTTCACTTCTTTATGGATCAGTAAAGGTAGACATCTTAAGAGAATTTGTAAACAAGGAAAACATGGTAAATTTTTTCATTATGGATTTCCTTATATAATAAATAATAATAATAAATCCATAAAGAATACTATGCCCCTACAACTTTCTTTGGTATTGATAGTATCATATCAAGTATATGCTTATAATAAGCTTTTAAAATATAGCATATATGATTTATTTTAACATAAAATATAGAAAATATAAATTTTAAAATTTATAGGTAATGAACTAAACTATTTCAGTAGGTAATGAACTGAAATATTCAGAGAAAGGCTGTAAAGAAAATGAAGCCAAGATAGGTATGATTAGGAGAAAAAAATTGCTCCTTTAGGAAAGGTAAACTGAGAATATTCACCTATTTGGAGAAGAATTTCATCTGGTGGGTACTATATGATAGGAAGGAATGGATTGGCAAAGGGCAAATTGTGGTTCATGAGAACCAAACTAAAGGGAATGGATTTTCTTGTTTAAAAAATCTGGGTAGAGGCTGAAGTGATAAAGTTCTCACTCCTATAAAAATATTGGGTAACATGATCAAGTTAATCTCTAAATACAAAGCTGGACTTGAAGTTGTTAGAAGGACATAGCTAGATGGCAGATACAGAGAGAACACAAGACTGTGAGGTGACCATAACTGAATTCAGACCTGAGGGAGCTTAAAAGAAGGGGCTATATATATAAGAAGGGATTAGTTTTAATCTCTCTGATGATATAAATTGAGACTTCATGCTTATTCATCATGGTGAATGAGAAAAGAGCTCCCTGATTAAACTCAGATGCACAGTTAGTCACTGTTGTAAAATGAACACTAGGTCAACTCAACTAAAAATCTGAGGAACCGTGAATAAACTGGCAAAAGTCAAAAAAGCAGAAGGAGTTTCATCTAAAAAGAATCTCACAAAAGGGGAAGTTGTGGACTCAGACTTCTGATTTTCACTACTCATATTTGTCCAATAACTCACACTGAAAAATTAAACAACACTTTCATAGTAACTGAAATTGGCAAAAGAAAAATGCTGAAATTCCCACTTATGAATATTAACCATTGAGATTATGCATATGCTATGCATACAAACACACACACATGCATGCTTGAGGCATACACAATCATTAAAGAGAATCTGCAAAATAAATACATATTACACTTTAAAAGCAGAAATTAATAGAATAACCAAAATTTATTTCTACATAAACTCATTTAAAACATTCATGAATGTGTTATGAATGGGAAAAGATTCATACTGTAGTAAGAGTACTAAATGTGTTATAAACGAGGAAATAGAAAATTTATAATAAAAAGTGTAAGTATGAATTTTTTTGAATCTGTGGAGTAGAAATGCAACTTGCCTAGAATACAGGACATAAAATAAAGAAACAAAAAACGTGAAAGAGAATTTAAAAGAAAGAGTATACACTGGAAAACTTAAGGTCTAGTGGAAGTTCCTGAGTGAGAAATAGTGGAAGAGCTGACTTAGAAGAGGCAATAATCAAGGAAACAGGGAGATAGATTCTTTCAAATGCTTTGTCATCCAGACCAGCAATATTTTTTACCAGACATTCAAGGGAGAAAAAGAGTGATCTAATATTTAATGAGTGACCATTATATAATGATATTCAAAATATAATAAAAATCTGACCTATAAATTTTATAGATTTTAATTATCCATTTTCTCTATATTTTTTCATTTATGCATGTTATCTTCTCTGCTAACTATTCTATATGGCAGAGTCATTAAAATAGTGTGTTTTATAAATCCTATAATGTCAGCCAGTGGTTCAATATGAAAAACTTGTTCTGTTATATATATATATATATATATATATATATATATATATATACACACACACACACACAGTCAACCCAATGTTGTTCTATCCTTTGTTTGGGGAAACAGAGATCGAGATCTGGTAGGCCATTATAAGTTAGTTATGAAATAACAAAATTACAAAGCGCAGAAGTTAAATTTGCCTAAATTCTGGAATTAGGATATCCAAATTATTTAGCTCCATTAATATTGGGTTGTCTTTATATTCAGCATGTGTGCATGCTCAGTCACTAAGTCCTGTCTGACTCATTGTGACCCTATGAACTGTAGGCTGCCAGGGTCCTCTGTCCATGGGATTTTCCAGGCAAGAATACTGTAGTGAGGTGCCAGTTCCTCCTTCAGGGACTTTCCCGACCCAGGGGCAGAACCCATGTCTCTTGCATCTCCTGCATTGGTAGGCAGATTCTTTACCACTGTGCTACTTGGGAGGCCTTATATTCAGTATATTTCATTTTAACTGAATTTATGAAGCACAGATGTATAAATAAGTAAAAATATAATTTTTTCAATAATAATTTCCTTAAAGTATAACTTTCAATATTATTCCATTAAAAAGGCTTCATGTTCACTTTATCCAGAATAGATGTAGATTTAATAATTTCAGTGAGCTTCAGGTGGAACATCAGGGAATGGAGGAGTTGGAACTATTAACAATCTTATTTGGGAGACTGGGTTTAGTCTTGACTCAGAAGATATGGATGGCTGGATGACTGTATGACCTTTGATCTCATTTTTCTTTAATTCAACAAATGGTTATATGTTTATTGCTTTGTTCCATTTCTTGCATACACACGGACACAAATATATGCACATGCACACATATATATGTAGCAAGAGATAATTGACATGGATAAAATTAATTTAATTTTGTTTAGCAGTAAGTGTTATAAATAAAATAGAGAAAGTAAATGGTAAATTGTGGCTATAGAAGTACACTGTTTATGAAGGGCATTTCTAAGGCAGTGAAAACTGAAAATAGAATAAAAAATAATGAAAGTGAGTGGCATGGAGATAGACTTTATGCACCCTTGTAGGCAGAGAGGTCATATGCCTAAAGTTTTTCGTATAGAATTTGGGCAGTCAAAATGTAGCATCTCCAGGCTTAACCCTTGAAAACTTCTGGAAAAAATACAGTCTTTCATGTGTTACTTCTCCATCTTGTAGTTGAACAGACAAATTCTGATTACCTATAGGGAACTGGAATTATAAGATGGAGGAATCATGGGTTTCTGAATGTGCAGACTTCTTTCATCTCACTGAGTAGAACTGCATTTAAGAAGAAATAAACATTTTGTTACTTTTAGCCACTGATATTTTGATATCATTTTGCCTACTCAGATAAATATAGATACTTGTATGTGATCTTGAACAAGTTAACTAATGTTAACTTGAGAGCATGAGAGCATACTATGTTCTAATGTTCCCATGAGAGCATACTATGAGATTCCCATAGTATGTTCCCTTGTTGTGAGGATTAAATGAGTTCATGCATTTAAACCATATAGAATAGTGTCAGATACTAAATAAAGTATTAAGTAAGCTTGGCCATTTTTATTGTTTTCTTAGAGCAGAGAGTTCATGAATGAGATTCACCAAAGAGGGAGAGTCTAAGGCTCTAACAAGCTTATTGTGAAAAGGAGTATAACGGTAGTAAAGGGAGTGCTAATGATTAAGATTGAGACCAGGTCTAGTAGAGTTTTAAAGACTCAAGTCAAAGATAGTGGGAGAGTTTGAATATGGGGATTTTTAGCTCAAAATGTCAGTTTCACTTTGGAATGAAGAATAGACTCTTTGGAGGTAATGTTGGGAGCAATAGTCAGTTGCTAGATTATTACAGAAAGACAGGTGAGAGGAGATGATGATGCTTGAACTAGGATGGAAGCAGTAGAGATGATGCAATGATCAATAAAATTCAGTGATTAATAGCACTACATATTCTTCTACATGCCCTACAGTCTTTATCAGTCATAGGATTTAACTAAATGACTGCCACATACCAGGCACTACCCTATAGGTAAAGATATACCAATGCATTTATAGTGAAAAGTAACAATACATAAGACCTATATGCATCACATGCTTTACATGAATCTAAAAATAAAGAAATGATAAAATTCTTCTTCTCAAGATATGTTCAGCCTAGATTATGGCAAAAAGTGACAGTTTTGGAGTTACAAAGCCAAACAGTAAATACTATGGCGTCAGGGGGACTGAGATTCAGAAGAAAATTACAGGAGGGAGCCAACATAGCCTGGAAAGTCCCCAGATTTCCCAGAGGTGCTTATACACAAGATTAAATAGAAGGACAGACTCTGCACTGTAATTATCCTTCTTTAAAATGAATAGACAAGATTTAATTGAATGATGTTTAGAAGCTTAAGCATATTAAGAAATTTGCATTATTTTTAAGTTATTTGAGAAAAAGGCAAATTTCATACTTCCTTTTATCCTAGTACAGTGGTGGTAACTAGCAGAGTGATCACTTTATTATATGATGAATTGATGTACTTGAGTCTGAATGCCATCCATATTCTTGGACATAATATGTCCTTTTGTTTTCTCTGAAAGAGCCTTATCAAATTTGTTCTGGCATGTATTTTACTGTATCATGGATAATGGATACCGACAGAACAGATTTTGTCCCAAGCTCAATATAAGCCTCAGTGGGAATAATATTTAACAATGGAGTAAATTGTGAGTTTTTTCCTTATATAATAGGGAAAGATGGTTATTTTCTTTAAGATTTACAAAAGATTCTGTATATTTGGGTATTTTTGCCTGAGATTTTTGCTGCAAATATTTTTGAGCCATATTTATTTGACCTTATAGAAGTTTTGCCAAAAAAAAACACCCTAAAATAACAGGATGACAGTTTAGTTTGACAGTTTGGTTTTAAATGATTGAGAGCTTGGTTTCATTTCTTTGTTGACACAGAACTCCCATTTTTGCATTACATAAATGGCCCTCATAATGGTCTATACAGTGACAGTCTTTAAAAATAATGGATGACAATTGTGTATTGATTTAGTAGAAAATATAGCAATACAAATTATCAAAAGTGTGAAATAAAAGAGCTTAAAGAAATAACAGAAAATAGCATAGAAGCTTGCAAATTCTTTGGTGATTTGAAGGCTCAGAGTTTAATCTACGTTTTCCATAGATCTTTGGAACGTCTATAATCTTTGGAACTTGTAATAAAATGCCAAGAACAAAGAACAATGTAGAAGATTTCACAATGCAATACAAACTTCAGTTACAAATATGATTCTTATTATTTAGGTACTTCTTAGGTATCCCAGGTGGCTCAGATGATAAAGCATCTGCCTGCAACGTGGCAGACCCGGGGTTCGATCCCTGGGTTGGGAAGATCCCCTGGAGAAGGAAAAGGCAACCCATTCCAGTATTCTTGCCTGGAAAATCCCATGGACAGAGGAGCCTGGTAGGCTACAGTCCATGGGGTCACAAAGAGTCAGACATGATTGAGAGACTTCACTTTCACTTTCACTTTAGGTATCACTTGATACCTCTTCTAGTGAATTAAAAAAAAATAGCTAAAAAGAAAGTGTGATGCTGAACAAAGAAACAAACAAACAAAAAAGTCCTATGAACAAAAGACTTAGCAGGCAAGTGCTTAAATATGACTCACAAAAATAAAATCAGTGATTTGCATAATATTTCCATGAATCTACACACATTTTACATGTTTTCAAATATTCTGCATTTCACAGTGAAGTCATTTTTAATTTTGTTATTCTTTTTTCATGTTCCTTTATGTCCTGGCCGTCTTTTATTTTTTTTTATTTTGTTTTATATGTCAAATTACTTAAGGGCTAATTAGTTACATGGTGGAAGTATTTACAACAAACAGGTCTATAGCAAAAGCTGCTTATGGTGAAAATACCTGACATGCTACAAACAGAATCACGTTGCATAATAAAAGGAATTTTTATAGTGATGTGATAGTTTTTTTCCCTAGATAAATAAACTGCATAATGTTAAACAAAAAGAAAATACAATCTAGAGGAGAAATTGAGAAACATTCAGGGATTTACAGAAACCTTATTATTGGAACTGCTGTAACTCATAAGAGAATGACTTCGTAGAGAATTTGGAGGAGTTCCACAGAGCTTAGCATACAAGTAATTGGTAAGACTGGTGTAGTAAAGCAATTTAGGTACATAATTTTTAAATATTGTTTTACAAATGCAATTTTTCATTCCTTCTAGAAAATAAACTCAACTGAAACTATTTGAAAGAAAACGAAATGTTTTACAAACTACAAATGTTCAAAAGTTTAATTTTTGATTGATATTGTACTCTAATACAGTATGTCTCTGAAATAATCAGGAAACTTCTTTGCTGGTAAAAAGCAATACATTTTTGTAAAAAGCCAAATACATTTCCATAAAAATACTGACCTCATAAGCTGATTTATTTCCTATTTTTAGATACCGACTCTAAACTTTCACTTCCAGTTTTTAAGAACACTGCAGGGGTTCCTATGCTCTTTGTGATCTTAAGGAAATTACAAAAACTCCTTGATAAAATGGAAATAATAGTACCAATTTCATCAGGTTCTTAATGAGAAGACATACAGATAAAAGCATTTACAACTTTGTCTGGCTTATATTAGGTCTATTGATTTGTACTAAAACTATTTACTAAGTCTTAGGCAAAAGAGTAAGCTGAATATTTAGGATAAATTAGACTGGTATTTTTAAATTAAGAATGTGCATTTGATACACATGGAGACATTTATTTTAATGCAGACAATCTAGACCTACTTGTAACTCACTGTTTCTTAGTTACTGGAAGAAGCAAGGATGCAAAATTAACAACTGTTATTCTAGATGACATTTAAATCTGATACTTATTGTTAAGCCCTATGATGACGAGAACAGAACATAGACAATATTTGGGTTCAAAATACATATTTCTTGAATCTTCTTTATAATTTTTTTTTAGCAATTGCTTTTCTGAAATAGTATTTTTATGTGGAGCTTGACAAATTACATGTACACATATGTTTCCATTGTCATGACATTTAGAACTTAGAGAGGGTGGTGGCAAAAAGATGGATTTTAAATAAACCTGGACCTAATAATTCCAGTTTGGCTACAAAGTAGCAATAACTGTATTAGGTTCCTGAATTTTTTTTTTAATTTTTTATTCCTTTATTTTTATTCCTTTATTTCTCATGTGTTCACCATCCTGAACCTGGTTCAGGATGAGGTTCCTGAATTTTAATATTCTCAAGAGAAAAGTTTTAAAACATTAGATTCAGTTCAGTTCAGTTCAGTTCAGTCGCTCAGTCATGTCTGATTCTTTGTGACCCCATGAATCGCAGCACACCAGGCCTCCCTGTCCATCAACAACTCCTGGAGTTCACTGAGAGGCACATCCATCGAGTCAGTGATGCCATCCAGCCATCTCATCCTCTATCGTCCCCTTCTCCTCTTGCCCCCAATCCCTCCCAGCATCAGAGTCTTTTCCAATGAGTCAACTCTTCGCATGAGATGGCCAAAGTACTGGAGTTTCAGCTTTAGGATCATTCCTTCCAAAGAAATCCCAGGGCTCATCTGCTTCAGAATGGACTGGTTGGATCTCCTTGCAGTCCAAGAGATTCTCAAGAGTCTTCTCCAAACCACAGTTCAAAAGCATCAATTCTTCAGTGATCAGCTTTCTTCACAGTCCAACTCACATCCACACACAACCACAGGAAAAACCATAGCCTTGACAAGACGAATCTTTGTTGGCAAAGTAATGTCTCTGCTTTTCAATATGCTATCTAGGTTGGTCATAACTTTCCTTCCAAGGAGTAAGCGTCTTTTAATTTCATGGCTGCAGTCACCATCTGCAGTGATTTTGGAGCCCAGAAAAATAAAGTCTGACACTGTTTCCACTGTTTCCCCATCTATTTCCCATGAAGTGATGGGACCAGATGCCATGATCTTTGTTTTCCGAATGTTGAGCTTTAAGGCAACTTTTTCACTTTCCACTTTCACTTTCATCAAGAGCCTTTGAGTTCCTCTTCACTTTCTGCCATTAGGGTGGTGTCATTTGCATATCTGAGATTATTGATATTTCTCCCGGCAATCTTGATTCCAGCTTGTGTTTCTTCCAGTCCAGCATTTCTCATGATGTACTCTGCCTATAAATTAAATAAACAGGGTGACAATATACAGCCTTGACGAACTCCTTTTCCTATTTGGAACCAGTCTGTTGTTCCATGTCCAGTTCTAACTGTTGCTTCCTGACCTGCATACAAACTTCTCAAGAGGAAGATCAGGTGGTCTGGTATTCCCATCTCTTTCAGAATTTTCCACAATTTACTGTGATTCACACAGTCAAAGGCTTTGACATAGTCAATAAAGCAGAAATAGATGTTTTTCTGGAACTCTCTTGCTTTTTCCATGATCCAGCGGATGTTGGCAATTTGATCTCTGGTTCCTCTGCCTTTTCTAAAACCAGCTTGAACATCAGGAAGTTCACGGTTCACATATTGCTGAAGCCTGGCTTGGAGAATTTTGAGCATTACTTTACTAGCATGTGAAATGAGTACAATTGTGTGGTAGTTTGAGCATTCTTTGGCATTGCCTTTCTTTGGGATTGCAATGAAAACTGACCTTTTCCAGTCCTGTGGCCACTGCTGAGTTTTCCAAATTTGCTGGCATATTGAGTGCAGCACTTTCACAACATCATCTTTCAGGATTTGGAATAGCGCAACTGGAATTCCATCACCTCCACTAGCTTTGTTCCTAGTGATGCTTTCTAAGGCCCACTTGACTTCACATTCCAGGATGTCTGGCTCTAGGTCAGTGATCACACCATCATGATTATCTGGGTCGTGAAGATCTTTTTTGTACAGTTCTTCTGTGTATTTTTGCCATCTCTTCTTAATATCTTCTGCTTCTGTTAGGTCCATACCATTTCTGTCCTTTATCGACTCATCTTTGCATGAAATGTTCCTTTGGTATCTCTGATTTTCTTGAAGAGATTCCTAATCTTTCCCATTCTGTTGTTTTCCTCTATTTCTTTGCATTGATCGCTGAAGAAGGCTTTCTTATCTCTTCCTGCTATTCTGTGGAACTCTGCATTCAGATGCTTATATCTTTCCTTTTCTCCTTTGCTTTTCACTTCTCTTCTTTTCACAGTTATTTGTAAGGCCTCCCCAGACAGCCACTTTGCTTTTTGTATTTCTTTTCTATGGGAATGGTCTTGATCCCTGTCTCCTGTATAATGTCACGAACCTCATTCCATAGTTCATCAGGCACTCTATCTATCAGATCTAGGCCCTTAAATCTATTTCTCACTTCCACTGTATAATCATAAGGGATTTGATTTAGGTCATACCTGAATGGTCTAGTGGTTTTCCCTACTTTCTTCAATTTAAGTCTGAATTTGGCAATAAGGAGTTCATGGTCTGAGCCACAGTCAGCTCCTGGTCTTGTTTTTGCTCACTGTGTAGAGCTTCTCCATCTTTGGCTGCAAAGAATATAATCAATCTGATTTTGGTGTTGACCATCTGGTGATGTCCATTTATAGAGTCTTCTCTTGTGTTGTTGGAAGAGGGTGTTTGTTATGACCAGTGCATTTTCTTGGCAAAACTCTATTAGTCTTAGCCCTGCTTCATTCCGTATTCCAAGGCCAAATTTGCCTGTTACCCCAGGTGTTTCTTGACTTCCTACTTTTGCATTCCAGTTCCCTATAATGAAAAGGACATCGTTTTTGGGTGTTAGTTCTAAAAGCATCTATACTCCAACAAAAATTTTAAAAAAATCTAAAAATAAAAAATAAAAGAAGTAAACCACCATACACTGAAAAATCACTATTTTAATCTTTCTGTTATTTAGTGTCGGTATATATATTTGCATCTGGTAAAAATTTCCATAAAACATATGAAGCATTGGTCATAACTAAGATTAATTATACTAATACTAGTTATAATTATTACTAAATTAAATTTACAGTAAAACATGAACTTTATAATGCTCTTACCTTCCCTTACCTTCTTGATTCATAATTTTAGAAACACAATGCTAGATAGTTTTCTGAGTCTTTTAATAAATAAGGTATCCAAGGTTTAATATTTTAATCCCACAAAAATGTGCTTCATACATAAGCATGTTTTTTTCTTTAATATATATTTTATAACTCTTGTTATTGAAATTGATGTCCTGGATAAAACTCACTTAGATGGTACAACATATTAAGCATACAACTCCAAGGGTATACAAAGTTTAAGTAACACCTCTTACTAGCTCCTTATAGAAAATTGCTGAGTAGTATATGATAGGCAATGTACTATGGTTAATGAAAGGTCTCTGATAAATAAAATTTCAAATATGGCTTAGTCTATATTGACTATGACAAAGCCTTTGACTATGTGGATCACAATAAATTGTGGAAAATTCTGAAAGAGATGGGAATACCAGACCACCTGACCTACCTCTTGAGAAACCTATATGCAGGTCAGGAAGCAACAGTTAGAACTGTACATGGAACAACAGACTGGTTCCAAATAGGAAAAGGAGTATGTCAAGGCTGTATATTGTCACCCTGCTTATTTAACTTATATGCAAAGTACATCATGAGAAACGCTGGGCTAGAAGAAGCACAAGCTGAAATCAAGATTGCTGGGAGAAATATCAATAACCTCAGATATGCAGATGACACCATCCTTATGCCAGAAAGTGAAGAGGAACTAAAAAGCCTCTTGATGAAAGTGCAAGTGGAGAGTGAAAAAGTTGGCTTAAAGCTCAACATTCAGAAAACGAAGATCATGGCTCTGGTCCTGTCATTTCATGGGACATAGATGGGGAAGCAGTGGAAACAGTGTCAGACTTTATTTTTCTGGCCTCCAGAATCACTGCAGATGGTGACTGCAGCCATGAAATTAAAAGACACTTACTCCTTGGAAGGAAAGTTATGACCAACCTAGATAGCATATTCAAAGCCAGAGACATTACTTTGCCAACAAAGGTCTGTCTGGTCAAGGCTATGGTTTTTCCAGTGGTCATGTATGGATGTGAGAGTTGGACTGTGAAGAAGGCTGAGCGCCAAAGAATTGATGCTTTGAACTGTGGTGTTGGAGAAGACTCTTGAGAGTCCCTTCGACTGCAAGGAGATCCAACCAGTCCATCTTAAAGGAGATCAGTCCTGGGTGTTCTTTGGGAGGAATGATGCTAAAGCTGAAACTCCAATACTTTGGCCACCTGATGAGAAGAGTTGACTCACTGGAAAGTACTCTGATGCTGGGAGAAATTAGGGGCAGGTAGAAAAGGGGACGACAGAGGATGAGATGGCTGGATGGCAACACTGACTCGATGGACATGGGTTTGGGTGAACTCTGGGAGCTGGTGATGGACAGGGAGGCCCGACTTTCTGCAATTCATGGGGTCGCAAAGAGTTGGACATGACTGAGCGACTGAACTGAACTGATAGAGAAAGAACAGTATGAAAAGGGAAAAGGATATGACACTGAGGTTGGTTTCATATGATAATACACCTCCCACGGTTGGTAGGTGCCCAATATGCTACTGGAGAAGAGTGGAGAAATAACTCCAGAAAGAATAGAGAGATTGAGCCAAAGTGAAAAAAAAAAAAAAAAAATGCCCATTTGTGGATGTTACTCGTGATGGAAGTTAAGTCCACTGCTGTAAGGATCAACATTGCATAGGAACCTGGAATGTTAGGTCCACGAATCAAGGAGAATTGTAGGTGGTCAAACAGGGATGGCAAGAGGGAAATTCAACATTTTTGGAATCAGTGAACTAAAATGGAATGGAAAAGGCAAATTTAATTCAAATGACCATTTTATCTACTACTGTGGGCAAGAATCCCTTAGAAGATATGGAGTAGTTCTCATAATCAAAACAGAGTCCGAATGCAGTATGTAGGTGCAATCTCAAAAGTGACAGAATGATCTTTGTTCATTTTCAAGACAAATAATTCAATATCACAGTAATCCAAGTCTATGTCCCAACCACTAGTACTGAAAAACCTGAAGTTGAATGGTTCCATGATAACCTACAAGACCTTCTAGAACTAACACCAAAAAAAAAAAAAAAAGATGTCCTTTTCATCATAGGGGCCCGGAATGCAAAAATAGTAAGTCAAGAGATACCTGGAGTAACAGGCAAGTTTGACCTTGTAGTACAAAATGAAGCAGGGCAAAGGGTAAAAGAGTTTTGCCAAGAGAACACACTGGTCATAGAAAACACCCTCTTCCAACAATACAAGAGGTGACTCTACATATGGATATCATCAGATGGTCAACACCAAAATCAGATTGATTGTATTCTTTGCAGCCAAAGATGGAGAAGCTCTACACAGTTAGCAGAAATAAGACAGGAGTTGACTGTGGCTCAGATCATGAACACCTTATTGCAAAATTCAGACTCAATAGAAAAAAGTAGGGAAAATCACTAGACCAATCAGTTATGACCTAAACCAAATCCCTTATCATAATACAGTGGAAGTGGGAAAAAGATTCAAGGGATTAGATCTGATAGACAGAGTGCCTGAAGAGCAATGGACAGAGATTCATGACATTGTATAGGAGGCAGTGATCAAGATCATCTCCAAGAAAAAGAAATGAAAAAAGAAAAAAGGAAAATAGCTGTCTGAGGAGGCCTTCAGATCAGTCACTCAGTCGTGTCCTACTCCTTGCGACCCCATGAATCGCAGCACGCCAGGCCTCCCTGTCCATCACCAACTCCTGGAGTTCACTGAGACTCACATCCATTGAGTCAGTGATGCCATCCAGCCATCTCATCCTCTGTCCTCCCCTTCTCCTTCTGCCCCCCATCCCTCCCAGCATCAGAGTCTTTTCCAATGAGTCAACTCTTCGAATGAGGTGGCCAAAGTACTGCAGTTTCAGCTTTAGCATCATTCCTTCCAAAGAAATCCCAGGGCTGATCTCCTTCAGAATGGACTGGTTGGATCTCCTTGCAGTCCAAGGGACTCTCAAGAGTCTTCTCCAACACCACAGTTCAAAAGCAATAATTCTTCGGGGCTCAGCCTTCTTCACAGTCCAACTCTTACATCCATACATGACCACAGGAAAAACCATAGCTTTGACTAGACGAACCTTTGTTGGCAAAGTAATGTCTCTGCTTTTGAATATGCTATCTAGGTTGGTCACAAATAACTAAAAAGAGAAGCTAAAGGCAAAGGAGAAAAGGAAAGGTATACTCATCTGAATGCATAGTTCCAAAGAAAAGCAAGGAGAGATAAAAAAGACTTCCTCAGTGATCAATGCAAAGAAACAGAGGGAAAGAGCAGAATGGGAAAGACTAGGGATCTCTTCAAGAAAATTAGAGATACCAAGGGAGCATTTAATGCACAGATGGGCACAATGAAGGACAGAAACTGTATGGATCTAACAGAAGCAGAAGATATTAAGAAAAGATGTTAAAAATACACAGAAGAATGATACAGAAAAGATCTTAATGAACCAGATAACCACAGTGATGTGATCACTGACCTAGAGCCAGGCATCCTGTAGTCTGAAGTCAAATGGCCCATAGGAAGCATCACTATGAAAAAAAAAAAAATAGTGGAGGTGATGGAATTCCAGTTGAGCTATTTCAAATCATAAAAGATGATGCTGTTAAAGTGCTATAATCAGTATGCCAGAAAATCTCGGCAGTGGCCACAGGACTGGAAAAGTTTCATTTTCATTCCAATCCCAAAGAAAGGCAATGTGAAAGAATGATCAAACTATTGCACAATTACACTGATTTCACTAGCTAGCAAAATAATGCTCAAAATTCTCCAAGGGAGGCTTCAATAGTACATGAACCAAAAACTTCCAAATGCTCAAGCTGGATTTAGAAAAAGCTGAGGAAACAGAGATCATATTGCCAATGTCTGGTGGATCATAGAAAAAGCAAAAGAGTTCCAGAAAAACATCTACTTTTGCTTATGGACTACATCAATGCTTTTGACTGTGTGAATCACAAAACCTGTGGAAAATTTTTCAAGAGACTGGAATACCAGACCACCTTAGTTGCCTCCTGAGAAATCTGTAGTTGAAGAAGCAATAGTTACAACCAGACCTGGAACAATATACTGGTTCCAAATTGGGAAACGAGTACAATAAGGATGTATATTGTCACTCTGCTTGTTTAACTTTATGAGGAGTACATCATTCAAAATACCAGGTTGGATGAAGTACAAGCTGAAATCAAGTTTCCTGGGAGAAATATCAATAGCCTCAGATATACAGATAGCACCACCTTTATGGCAGAAAGTGAAGAGGAACTGAAGAGTCCCTTGATAAAAGTGAGAGGAGAACATATACTGCCTTAAAACTTGACATTCAAAAAGCTAAGATCGTGGCATCCTGTCTCATCACTTCGTGGCAAATAGATGGGGAAACCATGGGAACAGTGAGAGACTATTTTCTTGGGCTCCAAAATCACTGCAGATGGTGACTGCAGCCACAAAATTAAAAGATGCTTGCTCCTTGGAAGAAAAGCTATGACCAACCTAGACAGCATATTAAAAAGCAGATATATTACTTTTCCCACAAAGGTCCATCTAGTCAAAGCTATCGTTTTTCCAGTAGTCATGTATGGATGTGAGAGTTGAGCCATAAAGAAATCTGAGCACCAAAGAATTGACGCTCTTGGACTGTAGTGTTGGAGAAGACTCTTGATGTTCCCTTTTGCTGCAAGGAGTTCAAACCAGTCAATCCTAAGGGAAATCAGTCCAAAATACTCACTGGAAGGACTGATGCTGAAGCTCCAATACTTTGGGCACCTGTTATGAAGAACTGACTGATTGGAAAAGATCCTGATGCTGGGAAGGATTGAAGGCAGGAGGAGAAGGGGATGGCAGAGGATGAGATTGTTGAATCGCATCACTGCCTTGATGGACATTAGTTTGAGCAAGCTCTGGGAGTTGGTGAATGACAGGGAAGTCTGGTGTGCTGCAGTCCTTGGGGGTCAGAAATAATTGAACACTGCTGAGTGAATGAACAACAACAACCCCTTCTCCATAGTCACATGTACACTGACCTTTCCACTTACCTCAGAACAGTTTCTCTGATCTGTCTGAGAGGCTGTCTCTCCAGTGATCATCCTCAGTTAATTCCCAAATAAGAGGGAATCTTACAGCTCTCACCTGAGTCTACTTCAGTCAGTGGTTGGTATCTATAGTAAATAGATCTGCACCTTCAAATTCAACTCACTTATTGCCTTATTGCCAGTGCTAGCAACATGTCTGGCACATCTTACCTGTAAATGCAAGATTATTTAATTGGACAAATTTAGTGTTATTAATAATGCTGTTATTTAGTATAAATTCACTTTCTGTACATTTTCAACTAAAACAGGCTAAGTGTGTAACTAATTTTTACCAACTGTATGAAGTACAATAGTCTTTCCCCATTTTGCTTCCATTATACATAAAGAAATCTTTCTCATCCTTACAGACTCTTTTGTGTTGTGTGTCAGAAGCCCTCAGATCAGTAGTGTTTTCCTTTTCTTTTGATTTTCTATTGGTACTTAGTTAATCTTTCCACTCTAAGTTTGTTAACTATATGTTAAAATGGCACTAGATAAATATATGATAAAACTTCTCCAGAATTTGTCTAGGACTGCACTAAAGGAAGTATTTATTTTGAATTTCAGGATATTTATGATGGTGAAAAAGGAGGTACTTATACTGTGAAGAGCATTTATCTGAATACAGGTAAGTTTATTCCAGGTATTGGTGAGCTTCATGAGTAAAGAGCTAAATAATGAGAGCTCAGTGTTTATACTCAGTTCCCAGAATTTTTAATTGATATAGCTCCATCTTTTCTGTTTCCGTATCATTTCACAGAAGATTTTAATTTTGAGATTAAAAGTATTGACTCAATTCATTCACAGTGGTTTGCAGTTCATAGTTTTAGTTATATTTTTAATGAAAGGATTTGATGGAAAGAGCAAAATAATTATTTTTTTTCTTTATTGAAGTGTAGTTAATTTACAATGTTGTGCCAGTTTCTGCTGTACAGTAAAGTGATTCAGTAATACACTTGTGTATATTCTTTTTAAAAGATTCTTTTCCATTATGGTTTATCATAGGATATTCAATATAGTTCCCTGTGCTATACATTAGGACCTTGTTGTTTATCCATTCTAAATGCAACAGTGCATATTTACCAGTGCAAAGTCCCAGTCCCTCTCTTTCCCTTCCCGCCTCCCCCTTGGCAACCACAAGTCTGTTCTCTATGTGTATGAGTCTGTTTCTGTTTTGTTCAGTTCAGTTCAGTTGCTCAGTCATATCTGACTCTTTGCAACCCCATGGATTGCAGCACGCCAGGCTTCCCTGTCCATCACTAACTTCCGGAACTTACTCAAACTCATGTCTGTCGAGTCAGTGATGCCATCCAACCATCTCATCCTCTGCCGTCTCCTTCTCCGCCTGCCTTCAATTTTTCCCAGAATCAGTGTCTTTTCCATTGAGTCAGTTCTTTGCCTCAGGTGGCCAAAGTTTTGGCACTTCAGTTTCAGCATCAGTCCTTCCAATGAATATTCAGGACTGATTTCCTTTAGGATCAATTGGTTTAACCCTTGCAATCCAAGGGACACCCAAGAGTCTTCTCCAACACCACAGTTCAAAAGCATCAATTCTTTGGCAGTCAGCTTTCTCATGTCCGTACATAACTACTGTTTTGTAGATAGGTTCAGTTGTGTCGTATTTTAGATTCTACATATAAGTAATATTATATTTGTCTGAAAGAGCAAAATAATTTGTATTTATACACTTTGGTATTTTGCAAACAAAATTAGAGTTGGAATTTAAAAATTTAGAGATTCACTACACAATGTTCCTCATTTTAAATATATTGGAACTGAGTTTCAGAATAACTATATCAGTTGCCACAGTCACACACCTGTGTAATGAAAAGGCAGAAATAGGTTTTAGAGTTTAAAATTACTGTAGGATGACTCTTCTTCCTCCTTATCATTCTCATTTCTCTTAGTTCTCTAATGTCTTCTCATGGAATGCAGAACTGATAAGAAGGAATATCTTGTTTGAGGAAGATATGTTCTTTCAAAAGAGTGCTTGAAATTGTTTATGGCAAAAACCAATGTAAATTGTAAAGCAATTATCATCCTATTAAAAATGAATAAATTCAAAAGAAAAAAGGAATTATACATTTTCAATTGCTGATAAAAAAAAACTGAAAATTAACACATTTTGGTTGTAAGTTGTAGCATTTTTAGGTATACAAAAATTTATTTGTAAATGAAAGCCATAAATAAAACTACCAAAAAATTCAGATATAGTTTTAGATATAGCTATCAGCAGTTAAGTCATGATTATATATATTTAAGTTTATAGTAATATCAATACTCAGTTCAGTTCAGTTCAGTCACTCTGTCATGTCCGACTCTTTGTGACCCCATGAATGGCAGCACGCCAGGCCTTCCTGTCCATCACTAACTCCCGAAGTTCAATCAAACTCACGTCCATTGAGTTGGTGATGCCATCCAGCCATCTCATCCTCTGTCGTCCCCTTCTCCTCCTGCCTCCAATCCCTCCCAGCATCAGGGTCTTTTCCAATGAGTTAATTCTTTGCATGAGGTAGCCAAAGTTTCGGAGTTTCAGCTTTAGCATCAGTCCTTCCAATGAACACCCAGGACTAATTTCCTTTAGAATGGACTGGTTGGATCTCCTTGCAGTCGAAGGAACTCTCAAGAGTCTTCTCCAACACCACAGTTCAAACGCATCAATTCTTCTGTGCTCAGCCCTCTTTATAGTCCAACTCTCACATCCATTCATGACTAATGGAAAAACCATAGCCTTGACTAGACGGACCTTTGTTGACAAAGTAATGTCTCTGCTTTTTAATATGCTATCCAGGTTGGTCATAACTTTCCTTCCAAGGAGTAAGCGTCTTTTAGTTTCATGGCTGCAATCACCATCTGCAGTGATTTTGGAGCCCAGAAAAATAAAGTCAGCCACTGTTTCCACTATTTCCCCATCTATTTGCCATGAAGTGATGGGACTGGAGGCTATGATCTTAGTTTTCTGGATGTTGAGCTTTAAGCCAACTTTTTCACTCTCCTCTTTCACTGTCGTCAAAAGGCTCTTTAGTTCTTCACTTTCTGCCATAATGGTGGTTTCATCTGCATATCTGAGGTTATTGATATTTTTCCTGGCAATCTTGATTCCAGCTTGTGCTTCTTCCAGACCAGAGTTTCTCATAATGTACTCTGCACATAAGTTAAATAAGTAGGGTGACAATATACAGCCTTGACGTACTCCTTTTCCTATTTGGAACCAATCTGTTGTTCCATTTGCAGTTCTTTTTTTGTTTGTTTGTTTGTTTTTGGCAGCTTCTGCTTCTGAGCGACTGTCAAAACTGACAAAACCTACGGGCTGCTTAGATGTGAGCTTTATAAGAGAACCTTCATAGCCCTTAAATGGTCTGAAAAGCAGATATAGCTCCCGAGGTTTGATGTCCAGAGGGAGACCGCTGACAAAGAGAGTCCGGACCCCCCCGGCCCACCGCCTCCATTTGCAGTTCTAACTGTTGCTTCCCAACCTGTATACAGTATGAAAAAGAACTAAACTTGTGGCTAAAAGCAGGAATATTTAATGATAAATAGAAAAATTGGGTGGTCTGTGTCTCTCCATGTGTCTGTGAATATGCAGGAATGCACAATAAATTGGAAGCTATTATATTTTTAAAAATATATTTATATATTTATCTAATTAAGTAAAGGTTTGTTTTAGAAATATGTACATATATGAAAAATAAAAAAATCCTACACATATAGATCATGTTAAATTCTTAGCTTATTATTAATTCTATAAAAATAGATTATTTCATGGTATTTTATATCATTTTTCTCCACTAGTATTTAGTGGCCATCTCTAAATTATATTGTTCAGAGGTAATTTATTATTTTTAATATTTGAGATACAACCATTCTTGCTATTTATTGATTAGTAGTCACTTTGCTTCTTGTTTGTGGCTAACTACAAAAAATATTTCAAAAATATGCTTATAAATTATCCTTATATACCTTTATTTGATTTATGGAGCAGTTCTTAATTAAAGAGTTGATGAAATGAAAAATGTATGAAAATTTAATTTTCATAGAAGTTACTCTATTTTTTTGGAAGACATTGTGTATTTTCAACTTTTTAGTTGAAGTTTGTTAGATTGTTTTTATCTGGTTACATTTTTTTGTTTAATTATCACAGTTCTCTCCTTAAAAGATACCAATAATGTGCATACTGATATGCATTGGCCAAATTATCATTTTTTTCTAATCATGTTTAATACTTTGTCCATTTCAAATTAATGCATTTTTTTAAGCTCTGTTCTTCCCACACTTCATATATTTTCTGCAATAATATTCCTTCTTTTTTGCTTCTGATTTGGCCTTAATTTGTGTGATTGCTTTATTTCGTTCTTCAATATTTTTCTTGAATTATTTCTTTCATTTAGTTATTTGCTAATGCTTCCTTAGGTTTTTTCTATGTGTCTTATTCATTCTCTTTTATAGATAATTGTTTCACTATTATTTTTTAAAATTCACAAGCATATGCAGTCATTCCTCTTTTGGCAATGTCTCTGACATTTATTTTTTATTCATCTTTTTCTTACCTATTATATATATATGACCATTATTGGCTATAGTTTAATATCTTTTAGTTATTCTTCTTCTTTGTACATATTTCTATTTTCCTTGAATATTAAGAAAGTTCAAATGAGGAGCAGTAAGGTATATATTCTTAGCACATATAAATTTTTTTCATGACATGGGATCAACTTTGTGTGTCTATTTAGTGCTCTTCTTCTGATAAAAATTTGTCACTTCAGAATATCTCACAAAACAATGTGACCTTTCCTATATGTTTTTCATTTTTTAAGCCTAAAACAAGTCTGTTTTTTAAACACACCTTAAAGGTCATTATTTCTGTCATTGCAGTGGCTATCCTTCTTGAATTTCCCATAATTTTTCCACCACTCTATAATAAGATTGTTTCCAGTATTTTTCTCATGATAACATATGTGATAACTGATGAGAGGTTAGTACTTTTTAACATAATACTATGTACCAAGTTATATATTTATTTTCATTCACATATGCTGCTGCTGCTGCTCAGTTGCTTCAGTCGTGTCCCACTCTGTGTGACCTCATAGATTGCAGCCCACCAGGCTCCTCTGCCTCCAGGGTTCTTCAGGCAAGAATACTGGAGTGGGTTGCCATTTCCTTCTCCAGTACATGCATGCATGCTAAGCCGCTTCAGTCGTGTCCAACTCTGTGCGACCCTATGGACAAGAGCCCACCAGGCTCTTCTGTCCACAGGATTCTCCAGGCAAGAATACTGGAGTGGGTTGCCATTTTCTTCTCCATCATTCGTATATGCACATATGTAATTGTGTTTATGGTGTATCCTGTGTGTATTTATAAGTGTATATGTGTATGGTGCATATTGTGTATGAAGATTCATACATGCAAACACATAGAATATTCTCAGGTACATAATTAATATTAGTGAATATCTTTTGTAGAGGGATTTTATTTTTTAAATCTAGTGTGTGGATCTGTTCTATTATTTATTTACCCATATAAATACTCATTTGTATTGCTCTTAAAAGCTGAGCTATATTTTACTATTTTTTCTGTTCATTGGTGATTGCTCTGTGCTTGTCTAGCTCAAATATGTTTATCTAACCATTTAATCTCAGGTTTTGTGTATTCAGTATACCTTAATAATGACCACATGTACTTCTATGAAGGAAAATAATAAGAAGAATATTTACCACAAATGTATGAACATGCTTTTCAGTTTCTGTGTAAGAAAGTCTATGGAAATATGTTATTTTTCTAAATTGAAATAGCAACTAGATATGTAAGCATGTAGTGAATATATGTTCACTATCATATAGAAGAAGCTGATGAGGAAAACACAACTACTACTGAAATGACCTAGAAACAAGTTAATAGTGAACTGTGGTGTTGGAGAAGACTCTTGAGAGTCCCTTGGACTGCAAGGAGATCCAACCAGTCCATTCTGAAGGAGATCAGCCCTGGGATTTCTTTGGAAGGAATGATGCTAAAGCTGAAACTCCAGTACTTTGGCCACCTCACGCGAAAAGTTGACTCATTGGAAAAGACTGATGCTAGGAGGGTTTGGAGGCAGGAGGAGAAGGGGACGACAGAGGATGAGATGGCTGGATGGCATCACTGACTCGATGGACATGAGTCTGAGTGAACTCCGGGAGTTGGTGATGGACAGGGAGGCCTGGCGTGCTGGGATTCATGGGGTCGCAAAGAGTCAGACATGGCTGAGCGACTGAACTGAACTGAAGGATTTCAAAGTAAAATTTGATTTTTAGGTCAAGAAAAATAAGCAATCAAAAACAATTTTGGATATATAATAGAGGAGAAAGTCAGCATTTAAACTGAGTTTTAAGAGCAAGGTCCATGATAACAGCCAATTAACACAAATTCCTGTAAAGAAAAGATAATACATTAAATGGACCAACAGAAGGAAGAAATGTATTTAAATATATACACATATCTGTAAATATCAGCAAAAAATAGGATCACATTTAAAGAAAAGATGTACTTTGTTATATTTATTTGTTTGTTTGTTTTTCTTATGCTGACTGCTTTCAAAATATATTCAAGCAAGGTTGGTTATTAGAATAAAGTACTCACCTGAGTTTCCTTACTCAAGCTGCTTACTCAGTGGTCATATCTATTACCTCTAAAATTCCTTCACTGAAACACATCTCTCATATATAAAAGAGTGGTTACCACCATTTCTAGGAGATATTGGTGCCTAGACTTTTTTATTTTAACCAAAGCCCTAATATAGGTCAGTGTTTTTATACAGGCCCATTCACCATGGAAACATCACTCCATCAGTGAGATAATGAGCTGATAATGAAGACAGCAGTTGAATAATGGACCTAACAAATAAAAAGAGAGAGACACGCAGGGGGTGATTTAAGGAAGAGAACAATAACAACAACCAGAATACCACATCATTTATGTGCAGTGATGGAACAAATTATACACAGTTCTAACATTAAGTTATTATTTGTGAGTGTTGCTGATCTTAGTGCTGATTTGTGATGTTCCTTGTGTGATATAAAATAGAGTTTTATTGCTCCTCTGGTTTTCTGTCTTAAACTTCTCAGTCTTAGGAGTCAAATAAAACAATGGGATTGCATATTATGACATTACACATCTGGTGTATCCCAAGTCACTTCTCTTTCCATCTGTGGAATTTATAACATTTGAATGGCTGAACCGTATTTAGAACAGCAAAAACTTGATAAGATAAATAATAGTATCAAGGTAATTCTTTAATGCATTTCAGAATAGACTACATTCAGTTATAGTAACGTAATGTTTAAGTTAACCTAGCTAAATCACTAGCAGAATATACTGGCTGATTTAGTGAACAAATATGACGTAATGTAAGCATGTAGATTGTTTTGTTTCAGTAGTTGAAGTATATCATAATTATTTGTTCTCATCTCTCTCTTTTATTATATGCTATTTTATCTAAAGGCTAATTTCCCATTATGCTTGCAAGATTTCTCCTGAGAATTCCTAGATCCTCATTACTGTCTAATTAACTGAAAGGCTTGATTGCCAGATGAAATACAAAACACCCAGTTAAATTTGTGTTTTTGACAAAGAGCAACATCTTAGTATATGTATTCTGTATACAAAATTATTTATTGTTTGTCTAAAATTCAAATTTAACTGGTGATCCTGTGTTTTATATGATGTATCTGGCAATCTTACTAAAGTGAAAAAGAAAGAAAGTGAAGTCTCTCAGTTGTGTCTGACTCTTTCGGACCCCATGGACTGTAGCCTACCTGTCTCCTCCATCCATGGAATTTTCCAGACAAGAGTACTGGAGTGGGTTGCCATTTCCTTCTCCAGGGGATCCTCCCAACCTGGATATCGAACCTGGGTCTCCCTCATTGTAGGCAGACACTTTACCATCTGAGCCACCAGGGAAGTCCTTACTAAATGAAACAATATACATTTTTTTTTGGGGGGGGGGACGGGAAACTCTCAAAAGATGAGCAATCTTATTTTCAGAAGTTTTCACAGAATATCTTCTCATTGCTCATTTTCTCAATTTTAACATGTATCCATATAACAGCACCATATTATTAGATGTCTAGTGCAGTCTTGAAATTTATTTTGAGATATTGTCCTACTCAATTTAGACTGTTATAGAAAAATACCATATACATACATTGGTTAATAAGAAAAATAAATTTATTCTTCACAGTTCTGAAGACTGTGAAGTCCATGATGAATAAATTGGTGATTCAGTGGTGTTAATCTTCTTGCTATATTCTCACTGGCTGGAAGGGGATGCTATAGCCCCCTGGGTCCTCTTTTATAAGAGCACAAAAGTGAAAAAGTGAAAGTGTTAGTAGCTCAGACCTGTCTGACTCTTTGAGACACCCTTGGACTGTAGTCTGCCAGGCTTCTCTGTCCATGGGATTCTTTAGGCCCAAATACTGGAGTGAGTAGCCATTCCCTTCTCTAGGGGATCTTCCTGGGTCTCCTGTATTGAAGGCAGATTCTCTACTGTCTGAACAACCTGGGAAGCCCAAGAGCAGAAAACACATTCTTAATTACTTCCCAAGGGCCCCACTTCCATACACTCTCACATCGGGATTTAAGTTTCATCATGTGAATTTGGGAGAAGCATAAATTTTAAATGGGATTTCTCTGTTGTCTCAGATGATAAAGAATCTGCCTGTAGTGCAGGAGACATGGGTTTGATCACTGGGTCAGGAACATCCCCTGAAGAAGGGAATGGCTACCCATTCCAGTATTCTTGCCTGAAGAATCCATGGACAGAGGAGCCTGGCAGGCTACAGTCCATGGGGTCACAATGTTAGACATAACTGAAGTGACTTAGAAGATATTAACAGAAAATTTAGTGTCTTCATTTCTTTCTAGCTGATCTGTTATTCCGTATGGGTTTTCTACTCTTAACTGTTTTTCAGTAGTAAGGCATAGGATGGCATTTTGGGGAGAACATTGGAAGAGTAAAACAAAAATCCACTAGATTTATTTTAATGTTTTATATTACAATATCTTCTCAGAAGGGTTTCCCTAGTAGCTCTGCTGGTAAAGAATCCTCCTGCAATGCAAGAGATCCGGGTTAAATTACTGTGTTGGGAAGATCTCCTGGAGAAGGGATAGGCTGCCCACTCCAGTATTCTTGAGCTTCACTGGTGGCTCAGCTGGCAAAGAATCTAATTTATATAAATTTCAAAATCCCTTTTCCCAACCTGGTCATGTGCTCATCCAGTGGAATAGTTGAAAAAGACACTAAATATTTCAATGAAATGAATGCAAGAAAATGCAGAATCTTCAAATCCATAAGATGTACTCTAAGAACTAATGTGCTCTGAATTGTGTTTGGTTCAATCCTGTCCCTGAGCATTCAGATAGTAAATTTGTCTGATATTTGTGGCTTGATTGTCTTGAACCTCATTTCTCTTCTGCATTAGTCCAAACTGGTAGTTCTTATTAGTAATTCTTCACCACCCTTCAGCCCTTATCCCTGAATGTCTGCTACATTCTACACTTGGATTCTTGCCTGAGTTGTCTTCAGCTTTCTGTTTCACAGTGTCTTTTACCTTTTTAGCTATAATACATTCATAGAGTGCTTCTGGACTCTCAGTTTGGTTACTTGTGTGCCGTGCTCAGTCATGTTCAACTCTGTGAGACCCCACGGACTGTAACCCCCCAGGATGCTCTGTCCACAGAGTTTTCCAGGCAAGAATTGGTTACTTCTGTTGACTCTAAAAAGCGTGTGGAAATTTCTGGGTTTCAACATGCTAAATGGAGGTTGAAAGATATTTAAGAATAACAAGGCTGATTTTCTCTCTTTACTAGAGCTCTCTGATGTTGGAGAATAGTGCATGGAGTGTGTCCTTCCTAAATCTCACATATAAAGTGCCTAAAGGTCTATGAAATGTCTTTACTCCCAGGTCTGAAATCTGTGCAAGTCACATTAAGACAACTGCATAGATATTTGCTTTTATATCTATGGGTTTCTCCATACACATCCCTGGGACTAGAACAGGTGTTGTTTCCTTCTTTCATTTTACTGTCTGGTTGAGACTTCCCTTGGGTTAAACTTCATAATCTGGTCTTCAAGACCTGGCTCGTGATATGATAAATGCAAAAAATAAGAAATATAGAAAATATTGTATTTTTTCATAAAGTTTCATATTTAAAAGGTAAGTAACTTTCTTTTTAGCCATCCTGAAAAAACTGCTAATCGTGCATAATCACAGTTAGTGAATTCTTTGAGTTCAGTATTAATGTGTGTGTGTGCGCATTTCAAGATATTTCCTCTGGTACACATATTTTTAAAGAATGTCTATTGTTTAAGATGTTAAAAAGGGAACAAAATATTTAGAAGCCTCTGTTGGCAAGGAACTAGAGGTAGTCCTTAAGATCACATTCTCCTTATGAAATATCCCTAATGATTACTATGACGGGCTTTAGAAGAGTGATTTTTAAAAAGAGCAAGTTTACAAAGAGATTATTAGAATCTCAAAGTGGGTGGGAGAAAAAAAAAAAAAAAAGGTTTTATAAACTCTTCTTTAAACAACTGACTCTCATAAGTTCTATTCCAAGGGTTAAATCAGGGACATAGCTATAGAATATCTATATTTTGTATTCCTCACCTGAAAGGATGTATTCAATCATTTGATTATCTTATAAAAATGAATGGGAAAATTAAAAATATAAGGAAAAAAAAAACCTTAGTCACAAGCTGTTTGTTAAATATTTGCTATATTTTATAATTTATTAGCCAGAGAAGGCGATGGCACCCCACTCCAGTACTCTTGCCTGGAAAATCCTATGGACAGAGGAGCCTGATGGGCTGCAGTCCATGGGGTCGCTAAGAATCAGACACCACTGAGCGACTTCACTTTCACTTTTCATTTTCATGCATTGGAAAAGGAAATGGCAACCCACTCCAGTGTTCTTGCCTGGAGAATCCCAGGGACGGGGGAGCTGCCGTCTATGGCGTCGCACAGAGTCGGACACGACTGAAGCGACTTAGAATAGCATAGCATAGCATAATTTATTAGCAGAGTTTTAATTTGATTTTTGCATGAGAAAACCTCTTTTCAAGAACTATTTCTGAGACAAGTCCACTTATTATCAGAGAAAAGTCATGTACTCTTTCTAAGTTCCAATACTTTGATATGTAAAATGGTCCAGAGATAGTGTATAAGATACATGGAAAATATATTTATTTTTGAAATAAAAATGTTAGATATTTTTGTTAATTGCTAAATAAACAGGCTGACAATTTCTGTTTTGTAAAAGAAACAGAATATCAAATATAAATAATAAAAATTCATCTAGAATAGTTTAAAAATATGATTTATTTGACAGAGTATGCTAAGCATCAGCTCATTTTCCTTAAAATACTTTGGATTTTAACAGACATAGGTATACTGGAGATATATGATGCAGAGTATCTTAAAGTTGATGGCATTTTAAATGGTTTACCAAATTTTAGAATAATTTTTAAAGAAAAAATAAAGATACAACTGATTTTATGTACTATATCACCAAATGCATATTATTATACAGTTTTTCTTCTTGATGACTTGAGTATGCTTGTTATATTTAATTTTTTGTCACTAGATGGCATACTATGTGTAAAAATAAAGAATTTATGAAGATGAGATTAAACTAATGCAAATAAATACATGTGTCAATTGTCAGAGAATACTATAAAGTTCAAGCAACAATAACCATGAAGGTGAAAAACAAACCAAATTTCATTTTTATGTGGATATAATATACACATATCATTGTATTTTATTATAGAGTAGATTTGGAAGACTGTCACATCAAAATAAGTATTAAATAAGTGAAAATAATTTGGTTTTAAAAAATCCCACTTTAAGAGAGAAAAATATATTTGTAACATTTAGCAAATCAGATCAGATCAGTCGCTCAGTCGTGTCCGACTCTTTGCGACCCCATGAATCGCAGCACGCCAGGCCTCCCTGTCCATCACCGACTCCCGGAGTTCACTCAGACTCACGTCCATCGAGGCAGTGATGTCATCCAGCCATCTCATCCTCTGTCGTCCCCTTCTCCTCCTGCCCCCAATCCCTCCCAGCATCAGACTCTTTTCCAATGAGTCAACTCTTCACATGAGGTGGCCAAAGTACTAGAGTTTCAGCTTTAGCATCATTCCTTCCAAAGAAATCCCAGGGCTGATCTTCAGAATGGACTGGTTGGATCTCTTTGCAGTCCAAGGGACTCTCAAGAGTCTTCTCCAACACCACAGTTCAAAAGCATCAATTCTTCGGCACTCAGCCTTCTTCACAGTCCAAATCTCAAATCCATATATGACCACAGGAAAAACCATAGCCTTGACTAGAGGGACCTTTGTTGGCAAAGTAATGTCTCTGCTTTTCAATATGCTATCTAGGTTGGTCATAACTTTCCTTCCAAGGACTAAGCGTCTTTTAATTTCATGGCTGCAGTCACCATCTGTAGTGATTTAGCAAATACCCACATTTTTCTCAGTCACTCACATGTTATTTATTTTAAAAAATACAAGAGAAAAAAAATTTAAATTTTAGTTTAATATACATGGCCCGCTGTCAACTGCCATAAAAGGGAAAGAAGTGAGAGCCAGCTTTTAATTTACTGCTATATATGAACTACCAAATTGTAAGTTTTAAAGCAATTATTTGCCCCCTCCCCCCCCCCTTTTTTTTGTAATTTGAGCACTACTCAGTAAGAACTGCTTGTCTCTATTCTTTGTGGAACAACTTGACTGGGGATAGAAAAAAATAAATGTAGTGTGGCTGGTTATTGGCTGAAAGTTCAGCTGGAACTATCATTTGAGGCCTAAATTCTTTTTGCCATGGTTACCTGGGCTTTTGCCCCAGCATGGGAGTCTACATTCAAGAAGAAAAGAACTTGATTGTTGCCCAAAACTGTCAGAGTCACAGATAGTGTATTCTATTCAACAGTCAGAGGTTCAGTTACGGGAGAAGGCAATGGCAAGCCACTCCAGTACTCTTGCCTGGGAAATCCCATGGACAGAGGAGCCTGGTAGGCTCCAGTCCATGTGGTCTCTAAGAGTCAGAGACGACTGAGCAATTTCACTTTCACTTTTCACTTTCATGCACTGGAGAAGGAAATGGCAACCCACTCCAGTATTCTTGCCTGGAGAATCCCAGGGACAGGAGCCTGGTGGGCTGCCATCTATGGGTTCGCACAGAGTCAGACGCAACTGGTGTGACTTAGCGGCAGCAGCAGATTCAGTTTGGATTCCAGAGGGTAGAGAAACAGACTGCACATTTCCTTGAGGGGACTGACAAAGAATTTTCAGTTATTTTTAATCTGCAACATTCTATCCTCCAGCCACAATTTTTTTCTTTGACCACACCATGTAGCAGGCAGAGTCTTAGTTCCCTGACCAGGGGTGAAAACAGTATCCCCTGCATTGCAAGTGCAGGATTTTAGCCACTGGACTGCCAGGGAAGTGCTACCCTCTTCTTATGTCAGTTATTTATATTAATCTCACTTGGAAAATGCCTTTCCTCCCTATCAGTTCAGTTCAGTTGCTCAGTCATGTCTGACTCTTTGTGACCCATGGACTGCAGCACGCCAGGCTTCCCTGTTCATCACCAACTCTGGGAGCTTATTCAAACTCATGTCCATAGAGTCGGTGATTCCATCCAATCATCTCATCGTCTGTCATCCCCTTCCCCTCCCGCCTTCAATCTTTCCCAGCATCAGAGTCTTTTCAAATAAGTCAATTCTTCTCATCAGGTGGCCAAAGTACTGGAATTTCAGCTTCTGCCATCAGTCCTTCCAATGAATATTCAGGACTGATTTCCTTTAGGATTGACTGGTTGGACACAAAGATTTATCTCAATAGTCATCATGTTCAAATCCAGAAATTTTTCATGTGCAGGAAATGCAGGTGTGGAGGTTGATTTTCAGTTAAGGTTTTTTATTGATTTAAAAGTATATGTGCCAAAATTCAAAGTGTTGTGCCCTCCACACACCAAAATAAAATGACTGGGGTAGGGAAAGTTCATTGGGCACTTTATTTTTAAAAAAGGAAAGTGGGAGACAGGCTTCCCAGGTGACTCTAGTGGTAAAGAACTCCCCTGCCAACACAGGAGACATTAGAGGAGTGGGTTCAATCCCTGGGTTGGGAAGAACCCCTGGAGGAGGGCAAGACAATCCACTTGGGTATTCTTGCCTGGAGAATCCCAAGAAAAGAGGAGCCTGGTGGGCTACAGTCCATAGGGTCACAAAGAGTCAGACATGACTGAAGTGGCTTAGCATGCACACATGCACAGTGGAGGTTCATAAAAGTCATTAATTCATAGAGATTCTGAAATCTCGGTTCATATTGCTAATTGCTTGGTTAGTGCTCAGACCCGCTCCCTGGGAAAGATTTTCCATGGGTTTTGGTTTCGTTCTCTGAGCTCTTGGCTTTGCCCTTTCCTATTCGAAATATTCCAAATTTGCAGCTGCTACTTTTCTGTCTGGATTGTGTTCACGGAAGGTTAAGAGTGCAGAGGCCACACTCTCTTTTAAACTCTCCCTATCCCTGTCAGTCCAAGTGAATTAATCTTTTGAAAACTTTGTGAGTTCCTTTTATGTGATTTATATTCAACTGAATAAGACACAATATAGGACAAACCCATATTTCTGTCCAAGGCAGGTCCTTCTCCACCTTCAGTCACATTTGAGGCTGCTGTTAGTCTACACTCTTATGATGCTGTTTTTTTAAGTCACTAAGTTTTGGGGTGGTTTGTTATTCAACAGTATGTAGCTACAATGAAATTTGATTCTAGAAATGGTATACTGCTGAAACAGAAACCTAAAACTTATGGAATTAGCTTTGAAACCAAATGTCGGGAATATTGGTGAAGGCTGGAAAGAACAATATTGTTATTGAATATAAGAGGGAAGTGAAATAATACTTGCCAGTTCTATTACTTGAGATGTTCTGGAAAATAGAAATGGTATCTAATTAACTCATGGATGTGGCCTAGAAGGTTTCCAGGAAGAATGCTTCAGGTAGAAAATGACTTCTTTGAGCTGGTTATGGTAAAGTACAAAGTTGTGAGATGAGATATTATATAATTAACTCTTCGGTCTTCAGGGAGAATTTAAAGGAAAATTAAAGAAGCAGACCTGTGTTTGAAAATAAAACTTTCTCATACCAAGCCTTTAAGTTATCAAAATAATAAATTGCTACATGTAAAAGATTAAATCCAGTGTGGCTTTAAATCAGTGGTGGATCTTGTAAAACCATTTCTAAGACCTCAGAAAAATCTAAGGACATGCCTCACAGACTCATGCAGCTAGAAAATTTTACACTTTGTAACTCACAGCTTTGTACTTTATCGTAAGCTCAAAGAAGCCATTTAGTGCCTGCAGCATTCTTCCTGGAAACCTCCTAGGCCATATCCATAAGTTAATTAGATACCATTTCTATTTTCCAGATATCTTAAGTAATAGAACTGGAAAGTGTCATTTCACTTCCCTCTTACATTCAATAACAGTATCATTGTCTTTCCAGCCTTCACCAATATTCCTAACATTTGGTTTCAAAGCTAATTCCTTTTGGTTTCCATACGTTGTGGTTTCTGTTTCAGCAATACAGCTTTTCTAGAGCCAAATTTTTGTAGCTACATATTGTTAAATAACAAACCACCCCAAAACTTAAAATAAGAGCAATAACTTGCTTGCTCATGATTTTGAGATTTAATCAAAGTTCACTGGGAATAGTTTGCCTCAGTTGACTGAGGATAAAAAATCCACATCTACCTGATTGTAAGTTGCTGTTGGTTATCAGAGTGAAGTTCAGCCTCTAGGCTGAGAATCTCAGTTCTCTTTCAGCTTGCTCTTCCTCACCATAGGACATCTGGGTTCAAAGATGAAGGATGCAGAAACTTCCAGTTTTTGTTTTTTTTTTTAAGAAAAGCCTTTAACTAGCATATCATTTGTATCATGTTTATTTTTTTTAAGCAGTCACACATTTACTCTGACCAGGAGGAATTTGACAAGCAAACTTCATTTCTTGGAGAATGAAAAAGGATGTTAAGCCATAATTATCCCATCAAAGCTAGTAATAATATTTATAAAATAATGTCACATATTTTTCTTTATAAATAAACTTTTTTAAAATTTTGAAATAATTTTAGAATTATAGAACAGTTTCAAGAATAGTGGAGAGAGCTCTCAGATAACATATATCCATATCAGTTCTGCCTTTGCTTAATTGCCTATAATACCATGAGAGAACTATAAAAACTAAAGAACCAGCATTGGTACATTAATATTAACTCTAGAGTTTATTTGGATATCACCAGTTTTTCAATTTCTGTTCCAGATTCAAACCATATTATACTTAGTTGCCATAACTTTCCAGTCTTGTCTGATTTGTGATAGTTTCTTAAGTCTTTTGTAGTCTTCTATGACTTTGACAGTCTTTACCAGCATTTGCCAGCTATGTAAAATGTACTCAACAGAATTTTCCATTTTTTTAAAAATGATTAGACTGGAGTTTAATGAAGTTAAACTCTAGTGGAGTTTTTGGAAAGAATACCACACAGTACCCTACATGTCACATTATATTTGATGACATACGACATAACTGAGAATGTTAATCTTCATTACTTGGTTAAGGTTGTTTCAGATTCATCCAGATTCATCCACTGCAAAAATTATTAATTTCCCTTTCTATATTATATTCTTCAGAAGCAAGTCACTGTGCGTAGCCCATCCTCAAGCAAGGCCTAATCAATTTCTATCTCCTAAAAGAGGGAATATATGCATATATTAACATGAATACAATTTATTTATGGGGTGGGCTTCCCTGATGCCTCAGATGGTAAAGAGTCTGCCTGCAATGTGGGAGACCCGGGTTCGATCCCTGGATCGGGAAGATCCTCAGGGGAAGGAAATGGCAATTCACTTAAGTATTCTTGCCTGGAAAATCCCCTAGATGGAGGAGCCTGGAGGGCTACAGTTCATGGTGTTGCGAAGAGTTGGACACGACTGAGCAACTAACAGACTTTTTATGGGGAAGATTACCTCTCCTGTACTATTTATTTATTTAGTATAGGCTCATGAACATATGCATTGGAGAAGGAAATGGCAACCCACTCCAGAGTTCTTGCCTGGAGAATCCTGGGGATGGGGGAGCCTGGTGGGCTGCTGTCTATGGGGTCGCACAGAGTCGGACATGACTGAAGCGACTTAGCAGCAGCAGCAGGATGAACATATATTTTCTATTTTGTTGTATAATACTATTTTATTTATTTGTTGCTCAAATCAATATAGTCTTATTCACCTGGGGCTTTCTTAACATACCCTATTATTTTGATATTTTTTTTTCTTTATTTTTTTTTAATTTTTTTTTCTTTAATAGAAAATTATTTAATTAGTATACATGTGTTCCCCATCCTGAACCCTCCTCCCTCCTCCCTCCCCACACCATCCCTCTGGGTTGTCCCAGTGCACCAGCCCCAAGCATCCAGCATCGTGCATTGAACCTGGACTGGCAACTGCAGCCTATTATACAGAGTGAAGTAAGCCAGAAGGAAAAACACCAATACAGTATACTAACGCATATATATGGAATTTAGAAAGATGGTAACGATAACCCTGTATACAAGACAGCAAAAGAGACACTGATGTATAGAACAGTCTTATGGACTCTGTGGGAGAGGGAGAGGGTGGGAAGATTTGGGAGAATGACATTGAAACATGTGAAATGTCATGTATTTGATATTTTTAATAGCCTTTTAAAATTTTAGAATAGATTTAAATTTACAGAAAAGTTGTCAACATAATGCAGAGAGTTCTTGTATACCTACCACCTGATTTCCCCTGTTATTAATATCTTGTATTAGTATGGTATATTTATCACAGTTAATGAACAGATAGTAGAACATAATTAATAAAAATTCATACTTTATATTTCCTTAGTTTTTCCCTATGTCCTTTTTGCTTTTGTCCGCATGGTAGGCATATTATATTTAGCTGTAGACTGTGATGACATTTTTAAGGATATCTGTGTTTCAATGACCTTGACAATTTTGAGGGATGCTGGTACATATTTTGAAAACTATCTCTTATGATTTTTCTGATATAATTCTTGCTATTTGACTGGGGTTATGGGTTTGGAGGAGGTTGACCACAGAGGTAAATTGCCATTCTTTTCACATCATATCAAATGATATCATATCATGTTATGACTATTGATCTTAACATTAATCACCTGACTAAGACAGTATTGATTAGTTTCTACACAGTAAAGTTATTGTTTTCTCCCCTTTTCTTTTTTTTTTTTTTTAATTCTTCCAATTTTATTTTATTTTTAAACTTTACATAATTGTATTAGTTTTGCCAAATATCAAAATGAATCCGCCACAGGTATACATGTGTTCCCCATCCCGAACCCTCCTCCCTCCTCCCTCCCCATACCATCCCTCTGGGCCGTCCCAGTGCACCAGCCCCAAGCATCCAGCATCATGCATTGAACCTGGACTGGCAACTCGTTTCCTACATGATATTTTACATGTTTCATTGCCATTCTCCCAAATCTTCCCACCCTCTCCCTCTCCCACAGAGTCCATAAGACTGTTCTATACATCAGTGTCTCTTTTGCTGTCTCGTACACTGGGTTATTGTTACCATCTTTCTAAATTCCATATATGTGCGTTAGTATACTGTATTTATGTTTTTCCTTCTGGCTTACTTCACTCTGTATAATAGGCTCCAGTTTCATCCACCTCATTAGAACTGATTCAAATGTATTCTTTTTAATGGCTGAGTAATACTCCATTGTGTATATGTACCACAGCTTTCTTATCCATTCATCTGCTGATGGACATCTAGGTTGCTTCCATGTCTTGGCTATTATAAACAGTGCTGCGATGAACATTGGGGTACACGTGTCTCTTTCCCTTCTGGTTTCCTCAGTGTGTATGCCCAGCAGTGGGGTTGCTGGATCATAAGGCAGTTCTATTTCCAGTTTTTTAAGGAATCTCCACACTGTTCTCCATAGTGGCTGTACTAGTTTGCATTCCCACCAACAGTGTAAGAGGGTTCCCTTTTCTCCACACCCTCTCCAGCATTTATTATTTGTAGACTTTTGGATCGCAGCCATTCTGACTGGTGTGAAATGGTACCTCATAGTGGTTTTGATTTGCATTTCTCTGATAATGAGTGATGTTGAGCATCTTTTCATGTGTTTGTTAGCCATCTGTATGTCTTTTTTGGAGAAATGTCTATTTAGTTCTTTGGCCCATTTTTTGATTGGGTCGTTTATTTTTCTGGAGTTGAGCTGTAGGAGTTGCTTGTATATTTTTGAGATTAGTTGTTTGTCGGTTGCTTCATTTGCTATTATTTTCTCCCATTCTGAAGGCTGTCTTTTCACCTTGCTAAATCAAAATTTGCATAGAAACGAATGAAAATGAAAACACAACAACCCAAAACCTGTGGGACATGGTAAAAGCAGTCCTAAGGGGAAAGTTCATAGCAATACAGGCACACCTCAAGAAACAAGAAAAAAGTCAAATAAATAACCTAACTCTACACCTAAAGCAACTAGAAAAGGAAGAAATGAAGAACCCCAGGATTAGTAGAAGGAAAGAAATCTTAAAAATTAGAGCAGAAATAAATGCAAAAGAAACAAAAGAGACCATAGCAAAAATCAACAAAACCAAAAGCTGGTTCTTTGAAAGGATAAATAAAATTGACAAACCATTAGCCAGACTCATCAAGAAACAAAGGGAGAAAAATCAAATCAACAAAATTAGAAACGAAAATGGAGAGATCACAACAGACAACACAGAAATACAAAGGATCATAAGAGACTACTATCAACAATTATATGCCAATAAAATGGACAACGTGGAAGAAATGGACAAATTCTTAGAAAAGTACAACTTTCCAAAACTGGACCAGGAAGAAATAGAAAATCTTAACAGACCCATCACAAGCATGGAAATTGAAACTGTAATCAAAAATCTTCCAGCAAACAAAAGCCCCGGTCCAGACGGCTTCACAGCTGAATTCTACCAAAAATTTAGAGAAGAGCTAACACCTATCCTGCTCAAACTCTTCCAGAAAATTGCAGAGGAAGGTAAACTTCCAAACTCATTCTATGAGGCCACCATCCCCTTTTCATACTGTATTTTTTAAAGGATGTACTTATAATCAACCCACATTTGAAGGAATGAGGTGTTATATCCTATTTCCTGAAGGAGAAGGGGTGTATGGAAAGTATGTGGATCTTTCTCCACTGGTCATCTGTCTGTTATCTCCAACTGGGGTGTGTGGAAATGGTGAGTTATAGTTAATAGTATTGTATTGGATATTTGGACTTTGAGGTGATGGATATGTTAATTGGCTTGATGTGGCAATCATTTCATAATGTATGTGTGCTTAGTTTCTCAGTCATATCCGACTCTTTGCAATTCCATGAACTGTTGCCCTCTAGGCTCCTCCGTCTATGGAATTTTCCATACAAGAATACTGGAGTGGGTTGCCATTTCCTACTCTGTTCACAATGTATACATATAATAAATCATTTTGTTACATACTTTAAATATATACAGTTTTTATTTGTTAATTATGGCTGGAAGAAAGTTGGAAAAAATACCAATTTTTCTCTTCCTCTTGTCCTGTTTAAGTAACATATAATATTCTTCTATTAATATTTAGGTATTAAAGTGAAAGCATCAGTCACTCAGTCATGTCCAACTCTTTACAACTCTATGAACTGTAGCTCACCAGGCTCCTCTGTTCATGGAATTCTCCAGGCAAGAATGCTTGAGTGGGTTGCCATTCCCTTCTCCAGGGGATCGTCCCAATTCAGGGATTGGACCTGGGTCTCCAGCACTGAAGTCAGACTCTTTACTGTCTGAACCACCAGTGAAGCCCCTAGTTTAAAAAGGAATCTCAAAAGTAATATAAATTTAAAATGTTGTATGTATTTCCTATATAGCTGTTCTGTATCATATCCTCATTCTTCATTACCTAAATAATGTCTTTGACACATTTTATAACTTTCTGGTCATTTTTGTTTATGAAACGTCAAGGACTTCCCTGATAGCTCAATTGATAAAGAATCCTCCTGCAATGCAGGAGACCCTGCTCAAGCCTGATTTAAAATTTCAATTTCAAGCCAATTTAAAATTTATGTTTTTCCCACTTTCTAATGCACACTTAAGCCATACCTCTAGTTTAATAGTGATAGAAGTTACGGAGATGGAAGTTAAAACCTGACTTTGTGACACTTATTTGTTCTTTTTGATGTCTTCCCTGGTTTCTCTGTTGGTAAAGAGTCTGCCTGCAATGCAAGAGACCCAGGAAACCTGGGTCAGGAAGATCTCCTGGAGAAGAAAAAGGCAACCCTCTCCAGTATTGATGCTGGAGAATTCTGTGGACAGAAAAGCCTTGTGGACTACAGTTCATGGGGTCACAAAGAGTCAGACATGACTGACTGACTAACACTTTGTTCTCCTTAAGGCAAGTCCCTTTTAGTGCTAGAGATTAAGAATGTGAGTGAACCAGGAGATTTATGAAAACTACAACTGACTATCTTAGTGAGATATCCCAGTTGCAGCTCAGGTCAAATGCCCATATTTGTGCCTGGTACTCTATACTGGGTTAGGGAATGTGATCACTGCACAAGTGTCATAGTGTCCAATTAAATTCCAATGAAATGAGACCTATGCTTTTCTTATTTGTATGACTCTAGTTACATTTTTCATCTTTATAAATTAATCATCAGTCTGTGTTCAGAGTTATTTCCAAACATTAGAAGATACATGTATAGTCTCCCAAGAATAATTCTACTATATTACATTTTCTTGGATGCTCTAGAGTAGAACTTCAGATACAGGATCTTATAAAGCAACAAACTAGGTTTGCTGCAAGGTGATTCATTTGTTGGATTGGGTACTCCCCTTCCTTGCTCAACAAAGATAAGAAAAATAATTTCTCATTCTGGACACTTCACAACACTGTACACTTCTTCTCTTTTCTTTTTACAGATATTTATTTGGAGTAAAGGGTAATCCCTGGTCATTGCTGTAGTTCTTTGGCCTTAAATAATTCCCAGTGTCACGTGCTATCCTCATTTTTTATTGTTCTTTTTATGATGTTGATATTTTTAACTGTATATTACTACTCAAAATATCAAGATTAGGACAAAAAAGCATATTTTGCAATCTAGGAATTTAATTTTGTAATAGTACCAAAGTTTATGATAAGTAATAGCAATTTTGTTTAATGATTTATGTAAATGAGATGAAAGAGTGAGGTTTGTAGTCTGTGAAAATGAGTCATGTTTACCATCATTCTCATTCATTCCAAAAATGAGAATGTCAGAATACTTTGTCCTGGGATTGAAAGAGAGGCAATGGGAGACAGGCACTTGTTACAATTTTTTTTTTTTATTATTGTTTGTCTAACCCACACTCACAAAAACTACCACAGTAAAAAAAATACAAGTGGTATAAATATGCAGTATACCTGAAATGTTTATGTGGGATAGGGCCAATTTCTGTTTGAATGCCTTTGGAAGCCATGTGGAACTCTGGAGTAAAACAAGTAAGAATTAGCAAAGAGAGGAAAGATGTGGATATATTAAGCAGAGTGTGCAGTATATGAAAATATCTTGAGCCAGGAAAGTGTGGAATGTTAGAAACATAGCTAATGAATCTACTTCCTCCAAATTTATCTTCTACTTGACGTCATTCCTGAGAGGGAGTTATAAGTTATGAGAAATGTTATCAATAAAGATAATTCTTTATCTTATGAATGTAATTTGAAGACTGCAAGAATAACTAGCTGTTTAAAAAGACTAAACAAAATAAAATTTGTTTGCTTTGTATGCTTGCTTATTAGGTGGAATTCAGCCTCAGAGAAAGAGATGTTGGCAGGATGATGATGGGGAAAATGGAAGAAATATGAAAATGTAAGGAGAAAGAAGATTCAAGGAACTACCCAGCACCTCCGGATTAAGTAAAAACTGAATAGCAATTGAAGAGAATATTAGTAGCAATAGTAGTGCTACAGTAGCAATAATAACAAGAACAGAAATGACTTTTGAGAACTTACTATATATTAGAAATTTTCTATAGAGGATTTTATTCTAATAAATTCTATTGAATATTACTTCACTCTATTAAACACTACATCTCTATCAATATACTAAGGTAAGTAATAATAGTAAAAACATTTTACTATAAATTTAGGGTTAAAGAAGTTTCTATCTTCCTTAATGTTGCTTACTCAGTGAGTGGTGGAAATGTGAAAGGGACCAAGGAAGTAAATGGTTTATACCTACCTTGGTGCATACTGGTCCTTGATTGATTGCTATTAAGATTTTTCTTTTTCTTTTCTATTGGTCAGCTATATTTTTCTGAAGATGGACTTGAGGTCTCCAATTTCACTCCCGTCATGCTCTCTTTCATTCCTATCAGGCTCTTGACCTCTAATCATAACACTGAATCTGATTTTATCAGTGTCACCAATGATAATATAGTTTCCCAAAGTTAATGAATGGTCTGTTTGTATCTTGGTTTTATTTGATTTACCAGAATCATTTGACACAATTCTTTTCTCCTTGGTATGTTTTTTCAATTGACTTTCAAGACTGAATACTTTCTTTTTTTTTTTCTTTTTATCTTGGATTTTTTCCCTGTATGCTGGAGTTGCACTTTGATCTCTATTTCTGCATCTTTCTCTTTTCTTTGACTTTTAAAATTGAAGATACCTTGAGCCTAGTACATAAGACTCATAGCTTAAATACTACCTATATATTGATAATCCTCAAATTTGTATCTCAAACCCTTGATTCTTTTGTAATTTAAATTATCATGCCTAAAATATACCTTCATCATTATCTGATTATCTTTTTAATAACTTAAATTTAATATAGGAATGTGTCAACTTGGGATCATCTTACAAAAGTCTTATCTACATGTAAACTTCATTATTTTCAGTTGATGGATAATTCTTCTTTTTAGTATCTCAGGCCAAAAAGAAAATCTTTATTTCACTTAGAATCCATTATTTTTAAAACATTACATTCAAATATTCATAAAATCATGACAGCTCTCCTTAAAATATATTAAATCCCAAGCACTTCTTGGATTTAGTGCTGAGCCACTAAATCCATCTAGCTGAGCTACAATTACCTCTCACCTGGATTTCCATAATAGCTTTCTAATGAGTTCTCCCTACTAATACCCAAGAACTTAGACTCCAAATACACAGCTACCTAAATGTATCTTTAAGAACATAAATCAGATCACTTCACTCTTCTGCTTAAAACTTTGCATGACTACTCTTTACATTCATTGTAAAAGCCAAGGTAAGAAAGCTATGAAACCTATAAGTAGGAAGACCATATAATTTATTATTTAAACCAAATTAGAGAGTGAAAGAAAGAGAGTAATTATACCAGAACTGTAGCTATAAAAATAAGTTGTCCTGGCAACTTCTCTGGTGGTCAAGTGGTTGGGATTTGTGCTTCCACTGCAGGGGAGAGCAGTTTGATCCCCAGTCGTCGAACTAAGATCCCACGTGGCACACAGTGCGGCCAAAATAAAATTGTCCTGGCAAACTGGAATGTTTCATTACCCTTCTGCTAAAGTCCCTTTCTATTTGCTCCATTACCTTTCTGGTCTCATCTGCCATCACTCTCCTCTTCTGTATTAATTCTGTTCTCATTACATAGGCTTCCTTTTCTTCCTTAAACCCCCCATGCAAGCAGGCACACAATAATAACTCAAAGCCTATGCCCTCACCCTGTTCTGTCTTTCTTGAATATTTTGAATATTTGAGTTCTAAGGAAAATTATGACCAACCTAGATAGCATACAACTAAGATCATGGCATCTGGTCCCATCACTTCATGGGAAGTAAATGGGAAAACAGTGGAAACAGTGTCAGACTTTATTTTTTGGGGCTCCAAAATCACTGCAGATGGTGATTGCAGCCATGAAATTAAAAGACACTTACTCCTTGGAAGGAAAGTTATGACCAATCTAGATAGTATACTCAAAAGCCTAGATATTACTTTGCCAACAAAGGTCCGACTTGTCAAGGCTATGGTTTTTCCAGTGGTCATGTATGGATGTGAGAGTTGGACTGTGAAGAAAGCTGAGTGCCGAAGAATTGATGCTTTTGAACTGTGGTGTTGGAGAAGACTCTTGAGAGTCCCCTGGACTGCAAGGAGATCCAACCAGTCCATCCTAAAGGAGATCAGTCCTGGGTATTCATTGGAAGGACTGATGCTGAAGCTGAAACTCCAATACTTTGGCCACCTCATGCGAAGAGTTGACTCATTGGAAAAGCCCCTGATGCTGGGAGGGATTAGGAGCAGGAGGAGAAAGGGATGACAGAGGATGAGATGGCTGGATGGCATCACTGACTGGATGGACGTGAGTCTGGGTGAACTCCGGGAGTTGGTGATGGACAGGGAGGCCTGGCATGCTGCGATTCATGGGGTCACAAAGAGTCAGATATGACTGAGTGATTGAACTGAACTGAGGATAATTTCATCTCTTTATATTCTTTGCCCAGATCTTGCCTTTTCTATAGGTCTACCCTGACCACCCTATTTGTATTGAAATCTATTCCTCATCAACATTTCTCTAATGCTGTGAATCATAAACTCGATAAATAATGCACCTGAAAAAGTGCTGAGCATATAGTAAACAATGAATTACAGTTGTCATCATTAGTAGCATCATTATTCCTAGAGATTCCTTTATATAAACACACACACACACACACATATATATATGTAAGAATAGAAATGATTTATCATTAAGGATAGGTGTATACAATTATGAAGATGGAGAAATTTCATGGTCTGTCATCTGCAAACTGGAGATGCAGAAAAGCCATTGATATAGGTCTAGTCCAAACCTGAAGACCTGAGAACCCAGGGAAGCCAAGCGTTAGGTCTTAATCTGAGTCAGAGGCCCAAGAACCAGGAGTGGTAAAGCTTCAGAGGAGGAGAAGACTAATGTTCCAATTCAACAAAGAGCAAAATCACCCTGCCTCCAGCTTTTTGTTCTATTCAGGCTCTCAAAGTATTGGACGATGCTCACTGCACTAGTGAGAATAATACCTTCCAGAAACACCTTCAGAGATACATCCAGAAATAATGGTTTACCAGCTATCAGGGTATCACTTAGTCTAGCTACATTGTCACATAAATTTAACCATCACACTGAACAGTAATCTCTTCCCAATGAGATAATAGTTTACTTAGCAAATATGTGCACAAAACCTATAATATCAAAGGAATGTACATATATGTTACAAATTTTGAAATATTAATTTACTACCTTGCTACATTTATGGTATAACTTAAACTAGCTGTTTACCTTATATAGTCTATTTATCAAAATCTATTAAGACAATGCAATATTTTCTGTGCATAAGGGGATTTTCATATTCAAATATTTCACTGCATGATTTTAAGCCACTTTAAATCTATTTGTTGTAAGATTCTGTATTGTTAATCTGTACTACTGTTGGAAACCATCCTCTAAATTCATAATTGTTCCAAGAAGTTAAACCATGTTTCCTGACCAGGAAAATTTTTTTTGAGGACAGATGTAACAAGGGCTTCTCTGTTCTCTTGTCTAAATACTATATGTTATCACAAATGCATGAAAAATATTCCATAAATAAATATCTAAAATATGAATGTAGTAAAGAAATGCATATTTCAATTTCATTGCTATTCCCTTTAATATTAAATCTCTGTTGCATTTCTTTAGTAAAAGTTCCTGGAAATTGTCAGAGGACTAGGGTAATTTTTTTCCTTCTTTGGTGTGCGGTTACATGGTATAAAAGAAATAATGTATAATTTAGAATTAAGATATACGCTTTTGAAGTTTTATTTTAATATTCTTTTACTTTGTACAATCTTAGATGAGTTAACTCAGTTACAAAATAAAATTCAAGAAAAATTTTTTTTTGTTTTTTTGTTGGATTTTTTTGTGAAAAATTAAGATATGTAACCCTCAGATTACAGGAAAAAGAGCCATCAATATTTATTTTCTGGGCTGCATGAAACTTTTAATTTTATTTAATTTTGTGTACATATTTTAAGTTATTTCCCAAGCAATTTACAGGTATAAGACTAAAGATATACTGAAAGCAATGTTACTAAATAATAATATTTTTAAACATAGTAGAACTATTTTAATAAATAAAGCATCACTGGAGATGAAAGGATACTTGTACAAATACTTTTTAACAACATGGGATCATACAGATTTTTACTCAAAACTGTTACATGAAACTCAGTCCTTTAAATGACCAACAGAAGATATTAATACTATATTTGCATTTTTTCTTGGAAGTATATTGTTTAGTGATCAATTCTTGAATTTCAGCAAATTTATTTAAGATATCAACTAAAAATACATAGTCTGAGATTTCATTTATACAATTTCACTATAGCAGTAGAGTTCAAGAGTGCTGCTCTCTTTTTCTTTAAGTTTGGCCATCTTCTCATTGGATTTATCTTAGAACTGTGGAAAGTCACATTTCTTCTCTTTGCTCTCATGGTTGGAGAATAAAAACTTCTAATCTTCAACTGTGTTCAAGGAACCAGAAAGCAGACTACATAAATACTGTCCTAATTTTTTTTTAATTCACTCTCAAAAGATGTAATAATTTGCACAACATAAAAAGAAAATGGGAAAATGACCATTTATTCCATCATTTTAAGGTATTTCATCATCCGTCTGTTTTCTTATTACTTATTCTTTTCTCAGCATGGTTGGGGATAATTGATGCAATCTTGAGTAATAATTAAACAATTCTTAGAATTATGAAATTGAGAATTATTTTATAATATGGAGAAAATAAAGTCAGTATGATCCCATAATTCAGTTTAGATTTAGAATTCAATGGACCCAAATACTAATTGCAAATAGAATGAATTATATTCCATTAAAAATAGGTATATTTCCTTCTTCTTCTTTCGAAATAGTCTAAGAAAGAATAAATTAATAAAATATGAATCCTTAAAAACACAACTGCTGAAAAAAGAAACTCAAAACCAGTAACTGGTCCAGTGATCCCCATGTATGCCAAGGGTTGATCAACTTGGCACATTATACATACTTGATAAAATATAGCTTTATTTTCTCTTTCAACTAAGCACCTCATTGATTTATTGAACCCTGAAGAAGGTAGCTTTGGGGTGTAGTAAAACAGTATTAAGAAGAAAGCAAAAGAGGCAATGTAACTTGTATCTATATATTTAAAGTGTGTAACAGTATTTACTTATGCATCAGTTCAGTTCAGTCGCTCAGTCGTGTCTGACTCTTTGCGACTCCATGAATTGCAGCACGCCAGGCCTCCCTGTCCATCACCAACTCATACATGGATATATGAATATATATACAGATTCGTGTATATAGTATATGTATGTGTATGTATATGTATGGGATTCCTAGGTGGTGCAGTGGTAAAGAATCTGCCTGTCAATGCAGGAGATGCATGAGATGTGGGTTTGATCCCTGGGTCTGGAAGAGGATATGATATCTCCCTCCAGTATTCTTGCCTGGAAAATTCCATGAACAGAGGAGCCTGGCAGGCTACAGTTCATGGGGACACAAAGAGTCAGACATGACTAACACCATGCATGCGCACACACACATGCACATCACACATACATACATGGGGCTTCCCCGGTAGCTCAGTGGTGAAGAATCCACCTACAATGCAGCAGATGGTGGGCTCAGTCACTGGGTCTGGAAGATCCCCTGGAGGACAAAATGTCAGTCTACTCCAGTATTCTTGGAAAATCCCATGGACAGAAGAGCCTGGTGGACTATAATCCATAGGGATACTATTTAGTAACCAAACAACAACGTGCACACACATACACATGGATATACATGCATGCACTATTTTTGCTCTTTTAATTAATGTCATAAAATGAACATTTTCACAAATGCCCTTTTAAGATATTAGGAGATGGGTTGGCTATATCTGCTACTTTACCAGAATTATTTGAGACTGTCAGAAATTAAAACAAGCAAAAAAATTCAAGAGTAGAACATGTTGTTTGGGAGAAAGATAATACAACATGATGGGACATACTAGTTTTGAAATTCATTAATTTTGAAAATGGAAGCAATTTGTTAAACTGACTTCATTGATATGAAGTAGATTAGTGAAAGAGGGAATCAGTGCCTCTATTCTATCTAAAAATTTGAAATATCATTTAGGTAGCTATATTTTTTCATAGACATTTTATGCAGATGTTACTGGTCCTGGCTGTCTATGACTTTTACTATGGTTATAAGCTCTCCTTTAAAAATTAGTTTCTAATAAATTGATGTTCAGCCACAGTAGCATGGAAGAAGAAATAGAGACACCTGTTTTGCTTCTAGAAGTGCATAAGATGCTCATTTCACATTTATTTTTAACTACAGGCTATATTTATGTATATTATTTTCATTAAAACATTTCACTTCTGTTTTGTTACTACAGGAGGTGTTCAAAGAACAAGATTTTTTTCAAGGTCATTTAAAGAATCAAACGCTTACTTCATTTCCATGAATAAGGCAGGTAGGTGATCATATGATATGTCATTGGAAAATGTATTTTCTGTGATTCTCAATAGTGCTTTTTCAAGTAACATTTAAATTAGCCAGTGGTAAAAATTGGTATAAGGATGAAATGAAATCAACAAATATAATAAGTATAAAAAACATAATATTTAAAAAATTTCTTGAGGCTATCATATCACTTTTGATCTATTCTTCTCACAAGAAATTTCGAATCCCAAAGATTTTTAGCACAAACAACATCTTTATTAATTTACACATATCTTACAATAAATAAGGCATTTTAATTAATTTACTTTAATAAATAAATTATACATGCTTACTTATTTATAACATATATATAGTGTGTTAAAATGAGATTGAATATATTTTTATTTGTGAGAGCAAGTATGTAAGTGTATTTGTGTGGATATGTAGATAAATTGATAAAGTTAGAAGAGTCTCACATCTTTGTATGGACTAGGTAGTAAAACATTTTAATTTGGTTATTTGCAACTGCATATCCATTCCCTTAGACTCTCCCTTATACATGGTATTTGTGATCTAGTTGGCCCACTGATGATTTATAAACCTTAATTGAATTTGAAGAATATAACTGCCTAAATGCATGTTCATGGTTATATATATATATATATGTATATATATATAGAGAGAGACAGAGACAGAGAGAGAAAAAGAGATTTTGATTTGAAAGATATATGAAAGTTCTTATTTTCCTCCTTGCATTTCTGCATTTGCATTTGATTATCCCTGCATAAGTGCACTACATACTTTCTGAAAGCAGACACTGACTCAGAGCTTCAGCTATAAGACAATTTATTAATGATTAACACCTGTGAAAGGAAGTGGGAGAAGGCTTAACCAGAAAAACAAACAAACATTGACTGAGATGTAGTTCTGAAAATTTATTTGCATGCAATACCCTCATTATTTTCCCACATTGGTACAAATAACTGAGCTTTATTTACTCTTTTGCTTCAGCTGTTTCTTCAGTAGATTAATCTAATGTTCTATCATGCAGGAAGCTTCTGGATATCATATATGATATGACCACTGAAATATATAGTTACTCATCAATGACTGCAACCCCTTTACTGTTTAGTGGTTGCCCTTGTCTGTTGTAATTTGAGATTTAGTGCTGGGAGATTTTTGCTGAATCTCTGTGGGCAGAAAAGACAAATCCATAGCCTTAAGTTTGCATTCTAACCGACTGAAATAATCCCACTGTGTAGGTTTGTGATCAAATGGACAATTCATGTCCCAGAGAAGTGATGCCATATTGTTGAACTCAGATTGGTCTCTGTTATTGACAAGTTGTATATTTAGCAATGGCAGAAACTAGATCATTCTGAAAAGTGGAGGTCATGTTTGGGTCATATATAAGTCAATATCTCTGAGCACATTGCTGTCATTCTTACTTTAGTACCCAATATGAACATAATGACCCCTAACTTCTAGGCTAAATCTCACTGCCTTTCAATAGTTGCAGGATTGTATCATCCTCAGTGAGTCAAGTTTTATATCAGCTTCTCCTATTGTTAGACCTGGCCTACAAAGAAAAACCACAAGTGATCTAGTGATGCTTGTGTGTCACTCTTAGCAGAATTTTCCTTAAAGCCTTAATAAGGTGTTATATTCTTGTTGAACATAATTGACTGATGAGCCTTCTGGTTGTAAAGAGTATATCCATTCCAATATGCCCAACTTTCTGAACCTTTCTTTTTTTTTTTTTTTTCCATCCCACCTTCCACAATAATTTTGATATTTCAATTGCAGAGCATGTGCCGGAGAATTTTTCCTACTCTTAATTGTTTGAATTTCGCCCCTGTGATCTAGTGCCTTCATAATTTGTCACATGAATTAGCTCCCTTTAGTACATGTTTGTTAGATCTTGGCAGCTCTTTTGAATTGTACAGTCCCCATATTCTATAATTATCTTCAGCTTGCTTTCAGATCCTTATAGTTCTAGTGACCATTAAGTGAGGTGGTAGAAAATTCTGAGAGGGGCATCTGTTGCATTGCTGCCTGAGGGTGTAGAGGGCTTTGTGTTATCTTTTAGAATAGGTGAAGTGCTATCTCAGTGGAGAGAGGAGGCTCTTTGCCTTAGAATTTTAAAATGTGTCAGAGATTTAAAACATTTGGGAGTGCTCACCCAGGTGCCTCCATTTCATGTCATAGTGTCAGGTTTTCAAAATCAGGACCAGATCCTGGTATAACTACCTGCTTTTGTTGGACAATTAACAGTTTGAATTTCAACGCATTTGACTCTTATGTACTTAGTTTGCCTTCATTATCTCCACTCTCCCTTTGCAGAAGATGAAAGATTCTTTATACACAACCAAAAAGTGCATTTCCTAAGGCCATTAGCCTTACAGCTAGTTTTGGTTTCATACATCCCAAATGATTTGTACATCAACTTTGAAGCCCCTTCTATCTATACACAATCCTAATTCATTCAATGGTGAAAGTTTTAAGAACTGAATTGAAAGCCTGTGTCAGAAGTTTGCTGTATGTGTTAACAGTGATGGAATATTTATCAACAACCAAGCAATCACAGAGACTAATCTAGTTCTGAAATTCCATTCCATCTTATTGACTATATTCTTGGACCATTTTTTGTTCTAAATGCCACAAGTTCAATTTTTTTAAAAAAGATTCTGAGACAGAGTTAGTGGTGTTCATTATTTTGCTAGGGATGTCATAGGGATAAAGTCCCTATCTCCAAAATAGGTACCTGTCCACTACTGAGGCTGACTGTAAAGGAGCTAACCATACTTCCTCTGTGTGAGAATCATTTTCTCTTGAAGCTGGATCTCAGTGAGGCAGATCTTTGTGTCTACCACACTCCACTTTGAAAGTGTCAGTTATATTTAAGTAACTAATTATGTCCTGAATTCTTGCATGTGTAAAGTACTGCTATTAGTCTCATAGGAGAATACAAAGATGGCTTTCTCATTGTCCTTGACTTGGATTTTTTCCTCACATCTCTATGAAATTGAGATATGTACAAATAATACTAATACAAGATGAAATGTATTAAGTAGCAGAAGAGGAATTTAAGGAAATGTTAAAAGACTGGAGCAAAGGTAGAGAATAATTTTATTCCAATGTATTATAAAAACTTCTTAGAAACAGTGACATATGAATTAGGTCTTTTATAACTATTTTATTTTCTGTAATTTTTTGGTAAATGTTGAAAGAGTTCAAACATAGAAAAGTACATAATAGAAAGATAGATGTTCATGTGACTTTGACCCAGATTCAACCATGGGGTCATTAACATTCTGGCTTATTTTTTATCTCTCTTGATCTCATTCCCCCCCAACCCCAGCTCTCTTTCTCTGTGTATGTGTGCATGTGTAGTGGGGGGATGATGGTGTCTAGAACTCCAAATCTTGCTGATGCATCAGGCTTAATTTGGCCCCCTGCTTTCTATCATTTCAGGAAAATTTCACTACATTTCTCTAAACTTATTTACCATTATATGTTATTCCTAATAGGGAAATTGCCATATAATGAGTATTCCATGATGACAAGCTTATAATACGATCTAGAGAATATTAGATTTGAAAAATATGTGCTAAAAGAATAAATTGAAAACTGCCAAGGCATTGCAGAATTTCTGGGCCAAAATCTGAGAAAGGAGAAAAGCCAAGAGAAATAAAACCAAATTAGCAGCATTTCCTGCCCCTCCCCCAACACACAACATTCGAAGCGTTCTCACTCCAGATACTGAGTAAACTACAGTGCATTAATTGAACCAGTGGAACAAAATCAAAGTTGATGTCATGCAAAATAGAGGTCAACATGCAAGGCTTCAAATAAGACTCTTTCATTTAAGGTCAATGTTATGGATGAAGTGAAAATAGAGAAAGCGTCACAAGAATCAAAGAAATAATAGGACCCAGGAAGTATTTCACTATGAAAATTACTTTTAAGTAGAATTTTTTGTGTTGTGAAAGTGAAAGTCACTCAGTCATGTCTGACTCTTTTCCACCCCATGGACTGTAGCTTGCCATGCTTCTCTGTCCATGGAATTCTCCAGGCAAGAATACTGGAATGGGTAGCCATTCCCTTCTTCAAGGTATCTTCCCAACCCAGGGATCAAGCCCAAGTCTCCCACGTTATAGTTAGATTATTTACTGTCTAAACCACCAAGGAAGCCCTTTAGGAAATTATAAATGCCCAATACTGAATACTGAAGTTATAGAATCCTGAACAAAACAGTAAATAAATACATAAATAAAAATCAAATAATCACTAAAGTAACATCTGATAATATAGATCAAGATGGTAGAGTACATAAAATAACAGAAAAAAATATGAAACTTGTAAATATGTAGCAGTTTGAGGAGAAAAGTAAGCTCTGTTAGTGAGTAAATACTTTGTACAATTTTTCAATGACAGAAAGGCAAAAGTTTTGTGTGTGTACAGAGAAACAAAACTCAAAGAAACAGTAACTCAAAAAGCATGTAAGGTAACACTTTTAAAGGAATGATTCCCTATATGGGAACAACAAACAAATTCAAAGTTTGTAAGAGGTAGGAGGGGGCTCAAAGGAGTTTTTTTCGGTGATAAATAGTAAAGACAATTCTGATGAGTTAAACTACAAATTTCTGATATGAGAATTCTATAAATTGATATTTGAATGTGAAGTGTACAGTGGAAAACAAAACAGAATAAACATCAATTACTTTTGTACTAATGACCATAAATACAGAACTAAGTAATTCTTCCAGATTTAATTGCAAAAGAAAGCGATATATAAAATTTAAGAGACAAGTTTGGACAAAGTTTGGAAAAATTAAAGAGACTTGTGGGGTATATTTGAAAACTATCCAGCCACAAGAAGTTTGTGAAAAAAAATTTAAAACAAACTAATAAGAATAATGTTGTCCTAGATAAAATAAGCAGACTGAAATTCTTCAGTGTGAAAGGGACTTCCACAGATAGCATATCATTTAGAAATATTTTACCCATATAATGAATATTAGTAATTAAGGCCACCAGATAAATAGATACATCCTCCAAAATTCCAATAGAGTGAATAAAATGATACCTACTTTCAGACAAATACACACACACACACAGAATCTGCAGAGGAAAATAACTATACTGGTATATGAGTTTGTTTCTTCAACCCTAGATTTGAATGGACTTCAAATTTCTGAGGAAATATGAACTACAACTGAAGTTGCAAATTATTACCCATGGGGTTCTTAATAAATATATTGCAAATAAATGAAATTATGCATAAAATCAATGCATCTGTTATAATTTTAATGTCATTGGATATACTATAGGTAAAGTAAAACCTGAATTATGTAAGAGGAATATGGCAGTATGGAGAAACAGAGGAAAGAAAACAAACTAGTTAAAATTATAGTATCGCAACATCCAGTTCTAAGGATAGAAAAGTCATTGAAACTTGACAAGCTCATCAGCTAAAAACAACTATAAAACTAGAAATATATATATATATATATATATATATATATATATATATATATATATATATGTAAAGTAAATGCTTTAGGTGTTGAAAGTATCTACTCCTAGATCAATGCTCATCTTCCTGGTTGCTCCCAGTTCTTTCAGCTACTTACTGTCATGGACCTACCTTATATTTTCAAGAGGGTGGACTGGGATATTGGAGTCTTGCAAAATATGACTAAATTCACTTAGAAGCCTTGAATGTGTGATGAGCATCATGGTGGTCAAAGTACTTGCTGGTATACATTTGCACTGCCTAAAATTTTGTTGTAAATAATGTTAATTTGTTGAGCCATGAGACTATCTTCTGATGGAAGATAATGTGTAATCTCCTTTGCTGGTATGTTTCTCCTCCTGCAATATATTTACTTGATTTTAGTTTTTTATGAGGTAAGTAAAAGTACTATTTTAATATAGAGAGAAATTCTACACTTTTTCAGCCATGTAGTTGGTCAAGATTTTTTCAAAATAACTCCAAACTGTATGTGATAAGTTATACACACTTTCTAGTTAAGTCTGAGTGTTTAAGAAATTTAAATAAGAAATAGATTGCATCTTTATATAACTATTTAAATGATTATTCTTAGAGCATAGTTTAAGAAACAAAAAGAAGTAGTGTATGATCTAGTAGCCTAAGTATGGTATTTTGTGTTTATATTAAGTCAATTATGTCAATTGGAATTGAATTTAAGGGATGAACACTACTCAACTAACAAAACATCAGAAATTTCCATTAAGAATATATTTATTCAGCCATTAAAAAGAATACATTTGAATCAGTTCTAATGAGGTGGATGAAACTGGAGCCTATTATACAGAGTTAAGTAAGCCAGAAAGAAAAACACCAATACAGTATATTAATGCATATATATGGAATTTAGAAAGATGGTAACAATAACCCTGTATGTGAGACAGCAAAAGAGACACAGATGTATAGAACAGTCTTTGGATTCTGTGGGAGAGGGCAAGGGTGGGATGGTTTAGGAGAATGGCATTGAAACATGTATATTATCATATGTGAAACAGATCACCAGTCCAGGTTCGATGCATGATACAGGATGCTCGGGACTGGTGCACTGGGATGACCCAGAGGGAGGGTATAGGGAGGGAGGTGGGAGGGGGTTTCAGGATGGGGCACACAAGTACACCCGTGGTGGATTCATGTCGATGTATGACGAAACCAATACAATATTGTAAAGTAATTAGCCTCCAGTTAAAATAAATAAATTTATATTAAAAAATTAAAAAATTAAAAAAATAAAACTATTTTAAGTGAAAACATTTGCACTGAGAAAAATTGCTATTTATATCTATAGTCTTAAATTTCTATTTATTTTTAATTGAAGGATAATCACTTTATAATGTTGTGTTGGTTTCTGCTATACAGAAACATGAATCAGCCATAGGTATACATATGTTCCCTTCCACCTGAACCTCTCTCCCACCTCCCATTCCATTCTACCCTTCTAAGTTGTCATAGAACACTATTTATATTTGTTAGAATTCCAAATCAATGAATAATGGGAGTCAATTTAGAATTTTGCATTCAAGCTATAAGAAACACTAGCAATCAAATGCTCTTTCTCTTAAGCTATGAGGGTTCATTTCCTTTATATTTACCTTCTGAGACAGAAATAATATTTTGAAGAGCAATAACAGGGACTCAGGTTTAACTTCACCTATTTTTAAGTGATTAACAGCTCTAATAATACTTGGAAGCTAAATAAAACAAACTGTTTTCTTCTATTTTATTTCTATTTTATGAAAAGTTTTAAATAAACTTATACATTTATCTGAAGGAATTGTCAGACTCTACACCCTCAATTAAAATACTGTTTCCTTCTCGGGGGAAAAAAAAATTAGGGAAGCATTTTTATCTTGCATCTACTTCCACAAACAACCTATACAATTCATCATCTTGATATAAGAAATGTGACTAATACAAAAGCAGTTTCATTATCCACTTTCCCCTATGGACAACAATCCTATCACAGTCAAAGAGATTTCTTACAATAGTATTACTGTTAACTTTATGAGAGAGATTAAAGAGCACTGGCAAATAATAACTACTCTTCTGAATATATTAGCTGGTTCCATCTGAGATTTATAAACTGGTCAATAGTAATCCTCCCTCCTACAAAATATGTTCTATAGTAAAGATTAAATATTGTATTCCTTGGGCTCGTTAACATGCATGCCTCAGTGTGATGCAAAACCCTCAAGAGGAAGTTTTGGGTACAAAATGAGCACATGGCTTTACATAGAACCTTTAGATTGCATGAAAACAGGACCAAACACAATGGTGCTGACAGCAGGACTCACCAGAATGATAGCTCCTCTTCAAGTTTGGATGGAGATTCGTGATCCTTAACTAGACGGGTGAAAAAAACTCCATTATTCTCACAGGTGGTCCTGAATACACTTTTAATAAAATAAAACTATATTTTATAGATGTTATAAACACTAAGGATTGGTTAGTATCAAATACAGCCTAAGCTTCAGTGTGTTTTAGTTTTTATTTTCTTTAATTGCCCCAATGATATGAACTGACATTTCTATATGCTTGGAAAAATACAACTTTAAACAGAAACTGGCTTATTTGGAAACTTATTGGATCACCAAAAGATAAAGACAAATACGTTGCTTTCTTTTTGTTTTTTTTAAAAGAAAACATGTTTATTTTCTTAAAGACTGACAAAATTAATCCAATACCTAAGGATAGACAAAATCATTCATATAAATACATACATATATTTAAAATACGTATAATATTCATTACATTAGATTTTTTTATTTTTAATATAAATTTATTTATTTTAAGATAAAGACAAATAGGTTGTTTTCATAAACAGTATTCATATGTAAAATTACACATTTTATTTAGTTTGAAACTGTCTGTTTAAGGAATTACACTGAATTGTTTCCTTAAATCTTCCCAGTCTGTATGAATGCATAATTTTAATGTATTTACTCACCATGAGAAGTAACAATATGTGAGGTTGTCTGACCCATTTCAAATTTAACTAGGTTCTAGATATATATCATACAGTTTATCTTCATTACATTAATACTAATATCATACATTACTCTTCTCCCTCTGACAAATAACCAACAAAGCATTTCACTGGATGGTATTTTGCTAACTATAAAATACTTTGCAGTAAAATGGTCAATTGAAAAATTGTTAAAAGGTTTTGTTTAATATATTAAAAAACAATAGTTTCTATTAATAACAATTGGAAAATATATAAACTTTGGAAAATCAAGTATAGATAGAATAAATATTGTAGCTCTAACAATCCCCAGTATTACTTTTTTAAAATACTTTTTTCATGATTTCAGTGATTGGATGCCCTTCCACTAAGTGGCTATTACGTGTAAGCTAGTCTGCTGAAGGCTGAAGATATCCTGCCATTTTGGTATTGCCTTTTAAGCATCTTTGGATTTGTCATTTTAGGATCTGTAGGCAAAAGTCAATTTTGAATTCAATGCAGTTTACGTATTTATAGATTTTAATCTCTGATGTAAATTTTAAGCTAACATATTTGGATACACTTTTGCATATATGCTTTGAGCCAATAAATAATGTAAGAATACAACTATAGTGGGATCTTGTACAAGCGTGCTCAGTCACTTCTGTCATATCTGACTTTTCGTGATGCTATGGACTGTAGCCTGCCAGGCTCCTCTGTACATGGGATTCTCCAGCAAGAAAACTGGAGAGGGTTGCCATGTCTCTTCCTCCAGGGAATCTTCCCAACACAGGGATTGAATCCACATCTCCTGCATTGCAGGTGGATTCTTTACCCCCTGAGCCACCTGGGAAGCCCAAGTGAACTCTTGCTTAATGTAATAACTTGATGTACAGTAATGCAGAAATGTACATGTATATTCATAGATATCCCCATTGCATTTATTCAGATATGGGTTTAGTTATTACTTTAATGGATTTACTAGAAACTTAGTGTTAAAATACAAGGAAGACTAAAGAATCATAATGAGAATAAAACTAAATCCTAAGTAAGAATGTCTAATTTTATTATGCTTAAAGCCAACAATCACCAAACTCAACTTGTGTAATTTTATGTAAGGCTCATATGTGTTGAGAAGTTTGATTGATTTATTTAGCAAAGGATGCAGACATTTCTTGAAACCATTCTGCTTCAATGAACAATCAATGATGCCGGGCATGGTGGAATTAAATGATAAATGATACTCTAAACATCTATGATCATAGTGCACAAACATATAAATATTTGTGAATTTACTTGGAAATGATAGCTAAATCACAAAGGAACAGCAATGCATGACATCTTTGAAGAAAAAAATTTCATGTAGTAGTAAAATTCAATAGAGCTATTCTTAACTTGAAATTATTGAATAATTGAGAGTGACTTTGTGGTAGAATAAAAACTTATGGAGGAAAAAAGTGATAAAACTCCTGTTCCAGTAAGGATATTCTCAATAGTTAGACCACATCTTTTCTATAAATGTGTTCTGGGTCTTAGGATATAAGTAAATAAGATGCATGGTTTTATATAATTAAGTTAATTTCATTATTTTTGTCAAGAATAATATATCAAAGAAAGTTAATATTTGACTAAGACACTGACTTGCACTATTAACACAATACCTGGTTTAAAGAATAAGCATATGGAAGGACAATCAAGGGGAATTCCTGGTCTTAAAGAGATGCTGCAGAATATTTTTTAGCTCCTGACACATATATCCAAATAGCTACTCAATTTTTCTAAGTTAATATCAAAATTAAAATGTTAAAATTTGAATCAGACTTTCTCCTAATATAGTTGATAGTATATTAATCCATCTCATTGTTTAGAAAAGAAACTGGGGTTCATTGACTTTTCTCTCACACTTCATATCTAATAAAAATTCTATTGTGCTGTGCTTAGTCGCTCAGTCATGTCCAACTCTTTGTGACCCCATGGACTGTAGCCCACCAGGCTTCTCTGTCTATGGTAAGAATACTTAAGTGGGTAGCCATTGCCTTCTCCAGGGGATATTCCCAACCCAGGAACAGAACCCAGGTCTCCTGCAATGGAGGTGGATTTTTTATCATCTTAGCTAACAGGGAAGCCTGGATATCTGTATACTTATGACTGATTCATGTTGTTTTATGGCAGATACCAACCTGACATTATAAAACAATTATCCTTCCATTAAAAATAAATAAATGTTGTACAGCAATAAAAACAATTCTGGGGAAAAAGATAAGTGAAAGATAAACTCGACAATTATTAGAAGCCTATGTGATGGAAGAAGGAAGGAGACTAGAATTTCAAAATAATTTTAATTCAAAATATTTAATCCTTATGTTTTAATACATGTAATAGAGTATTTACAAGGATAGTCTAGGTTGTGATGTCTTAAAGCAGAATTAACATTGATTTGTAAATACAAAGTCTTCTTCATTACACTATGAGATGGGTTAATATCGCCCTAGCTTCCAAAATTAGCATCCACATTTGTTACAATAGAGAAATCATGCATAGAATATTACACAAGAGAAATCACAGTTTTAATCCTGGAAGTAATACTTATCATTTCCTTTTATCTTTCATTGTTCGAGGAATGTAATGGTCACACTTAATATCACACTTAATTACCTGGAAAGAAATAAAGAAGTTGAAATATTGGAAGTCAAACTTAGAAGTCTAATGAAATATCATTTACTACCTTTGTACTAGAGACCAGAATATGAAGTTAAAACACCTTAAAGATGGTGTATATACATGTATAATTCACTTACATGGAGAATATAATACGGGAAAAGGTTTGACGTCAAAGATAAAGAATTCATTACAAGCCATGTTGAGATGGTCATATCTGTGTGATATAAAGATAGAATTACACGAGTAGGCTATTGAAAATATCTTGAAATCAATCATAAACTCAAGGCTATGAATTGCATTTTAATTCATTTACTGCGTTAGACAAAATTAAGGTCATGATTTTAAATCATTTTATCCAATTTAAGATGTAAACTGAGACAAATTAGGTGAAAAGTAATGGAACTATATCATCTATATTATCAATGCTTATATTAGCAGCATTATTCCAGAAAGATAAAATTTAAGATGTAATTATAATTTTCTATTTATTCCTTTGATCCTCTGATTTTACCTATTTATTACCATGTGGAGTTTATTAGATAAATCATTTCTCCACAAAGAGTTATTGGAATTTAGAAGTAATGATTGAGTCTCCTCTTAATGAAAATATCACCGATGGTGAATAATAGATACCTACATTTATTTATTTGTTGACAATTACTCTCTAATTTTTAAAGCATATTGATTATATGAAAGTTTGAGAAACAACTTATATTGTAAAATTTTTCTAATTTACAAACATGAAATATAATGATTCAAATTACTCTTTTATGAATAAATATTTTCCATTAAACCCTTATCATTTGATTTTAGATATCAAATTATTGATCAGTATCTTCTCCTTAGAACTAGATTGTATCTTCAGTAAGGTTTTGGTTTATGTGTTGCTTTCTCTGTGGGAAATAAACTGTTTCTCTGTAGTAAGTGTTAGATATTTATTAATAAGCTGTTATTTGAGTAGGCTTGGACTTTTGAATATTAAAATTTAAATTGTTCTTTCTGATATTATATTAAACTAATTTCAATATTGTATAATTTCTTATATTTTTAAAGCCCTTTTAGCAATATTTTTAATGTCAGGCAGCATTGAAATATCCTTTCAATTTATTTTTGAAGAAGCTATGATAAAACATAAATTTTTATTTTGGTAGTAATATTTTTGACTATATGTTTTGTCCCATATGTACCTAAGTAACAATAAATTTAATGCAACTTTTTTTTTTCTCACCTCTAGCAGCTAGTAATATTCCTTTTAAATTTTGATATATACATGTTGGACAATTAAGAGGGTTATTAGATATAAGGAATTAATTTAAAATTGTAAATTTGTTGTTTGGAAGTTTAAACAAGCTTTATTTTTATGTTGAATCATTTTTGAATACACTGATACAAAAATTGAATTGGTAAATTCAATACCTCTTATTGATGTATGTAACAAAATTGATAACCTGGTAAAAAATATATGTAACAATATTAAAAATAATTTTATCTGTGATCCTAAAAGCTCTAAAGTTGAAAACAAGTAATGAATTCTATGAAAGTAACCTGAGATTCCTGGTAGCTCTCTCAGTTTTTGTAAAAATATAACCACTAGACCATTCAGGTATGACCTAAATCAAATCCCTTATGATTATACAGTGGAAGTGAGAAATAGATTTAAGGACCTAGATCTGATAGATAGAGTGCCTGATGAACTATGGAATGAGGTTCGTGACATTGTACAGGAGACAGGGAACAAGACCATCCCCATGGAAACTAAATGCAAAAAAGCAAAATGGCTGTCTGAGGAGGCCTTACAAATAGCTGGGAAAAGAAGAGAAGCAAAAAGCAAAGGAGAAAAGGAAAGATATAAGCCTCTGACTGCAGAGTTCCAAAGAATAGCAAGGAGAGATAAGAAAATCTTCCTCAGTGATCAATGCAAAGAAATAGAGGAAAACAACAGAATGGGAAAGACTAGAGATCTCTTCAAGAAAATCAGAGATACCAAGGGGACATTTCATGCAAAGATGGGCTCAATAAAGGACAGAAATCATATGGACCTAACAGAAGCAGAAGATACTAAGAAGAGGTGGCAAGAATACACAGAAGAACTGTACAAAAAAGATCTTCATGACCCAGATAATCACGATGATGTGATCACTGACCTAGAGCCAGATACCCTGGAATGTGAAGTCAAGAAGGCCTTAGAAAGCATCACTACGAACAAAGCTAGTGGAGGTGATGGAATTCCAGTTGAGCTATTTCAAATCCTGAAAGATGATGCTGTGAAAGTGCTGCACTCAATATGCCAGAAATCTCAGCAGTGGCCACAGGACTGGAAAAGGTTAGTTTTCATTCCAATCCCCAAAAAAGGCAATGCCAAAGAATGCTCAAACTACCGCACAATTGCACTCATCTCACATGCTAGTAAACTAATGCTCAAAATTTTCCAAGCCAGGCTTCAGCAATACATGAACCGTGAACTTCCTGATGTTCAAGCTGGTTTTAGAAAAGGCAGAGGAACCAGAGACCAAATTGCCAACATCCACTGGATCATGGAAAAAGCAAGAGAGTTCCAGAAAAACATCTATTTCTGCTTTATTGACTATGCCAAATCCTTTGACTGTGTGGATCACAATAAACTGGAAAATTCTGAAAGAGATGGGAATACCAGACCACCTGACCGGCTGCTTGAGCAATCTGTATGCAGGTCAGGAAGCAACAGTTAGAACTGGACATGGAACAACAGACTGGTTCCAAATAGGAAAAGGAGTTCGTCAAGGCTGTATATTGTCACCCTGCTTATTTAGCTTCTATGCAGAGTACATCATGAGAAACGCTGGACTGGGAGAAACACAAGCTGGAATCAAGATTTCTGGAAGAAATATCAATAATCTCAGATATGCAGATGACACCACCCTTATGGCAGAAAGTGAAGAGGAACTCAAAAACCTCTTGACGAAAGTGAAAGTGGAGAGTGAAAAAGTTGGTTTAAAGCTCAACATTCAGAAAATGAAGATCATGGCATCCGGTCCCATCACTTCATGGGAAATAGATGGGGAAACAGTGGAAACAGTGTCAGACTTTATTTCTGGGGGCTCCAAAATCACTGCAGATGGTGCTTGCAGCCATGAAATTAAAAGACGCTTACTCCTTGGAAGGAAAGTTATGACCAATCTAGATAGCATATTCAAAACCAGAGACATTACTTTGCCTACAAAGGTCCATCTAGTCAATGCTGTGGTTTTTCCTGTGGTCTTATATGGATGTGAGAGTTGAACTCTGAAGAAGGCTGAGCACCGAAGAATTGATGCTTTTGAACTGTGGTGTTGGAAAAGACTCTTGAGAGTCCCTTGGACTGCAAGGAGATCCAACCAGTCCATTCTGAAGGAGATCGACCCTGGGATTTCTTTGGAAGGAATGATGCTGAAGCCAAAACTCCAGTACTTTGGCCACCTCATGTGAAGAGTTGACTCATTGGAAAAGACTCTGATGCTGGGAGGGGGCAGGAGGAGAAGGGGACGACAGAAGATGAGATGGCTGGATGGCATCACTGACTCGATGGACGTGAGTCTGAGTGAACTCCAGGAGTTGGTGATGGACAGGGAGGCCTGGTGTGCTGCGACGCATGGGTTCGCTAAGAGTCGGACACGACTGAGTGACTGAACTGAACTGCACTGACTTAATGCGTATCTTTAAATTCTATGAAAAACAGTTATACCCATTTTCCAGAACAGATCACATCTGGGGCCGTAAATCTAGCCTTGGTAAATTCAAAAAAATTGGAATCAGTTTGGGCATATTTTCTGATCATAATGTGGTAAGATTAGATGTCAACTACAGGGAAAAAATGTATTAAAAATATGAGCTTATGGAGGCTAAACAACATACTTCTGAATAACAAATCTTGGAAGAAATCAAAAAGGAAATCAAAATATGCAATGAAACAAATGGAAATTGAAAACATGACAACCCGAAACCTATGGAATTCTGTAAAAGCAGTGTAAGGGGAAGGTTCATAGCAATACAACCTTACATCAGGAAACAAGAGAAAAATCAAATAAATAATCTAACTTTACACCTAAAGCAACTAGAAAAAGAAGAAACGAGGAACTCCAGGGTTAGTGGAAGGAAAGAAATCATAAAAATTAAGGCAGAAATAAATGAAAAATAAATAAAGGAGACTATAGCAAAAATCAACAAATGGTTATTTGAGAAGATAAATAAAATAGACAAGCCAGTAGCCAGACTCATCAAGGAGAAAACAGAGAAGAATCAAGTCAATAAATTAAAAATTAAAATGGGGAAATCACAACAGACAACACAGAAATGCAAAGGATCATAAGAGACTACCATCAGCAACTATATGCCATAAAATAGACAACTTGGAAGAAATGGATAAATTCTTATTAAGTGTAATCTTCCAAAACTGAACCAGGGAGAAGTAGAAAATCTTAGCAGACCCATCACAAGCACAGAAATAGAAACTGTAATAAAAATCTTCCACCAAACAAAAGCCCAGGACCAGATGGCTTCACAGATGAATTCTACCAAAAATTTAGAAAAGAGCTAACATCTATCCTACTAAAACTCTTCCAAAAAATTGCAGAGGAAGATAAACTCCCAAACTCATTCTGTGAGGCTATGATCGCCCTAATAACAAAGAAAGAAAACTACAGGCCAATATCACTGATGAACATAGATGCAAATATCCTTAACAAATTCTAGCAAACAGAATCCAACAACATATTAAAAAGACCATATATCATGACCAAATGGGTTTTATCCCAGAGATGTATCCCAGGATACTTCAATATTCACAAATCAATCAATGTGATATACCACATTAACAAATTGAAAGATAAAAACCATATGATTATCTCAATAGATGCAGAGAAAGCCTTTGACAAAATTCAATACCCATTTATGATAAAAACTTTCCAGAAAGCAGGCATAGAAGGAACATACCTCAACATATTAAAAGCCATAGATCTAATCCCAAATCTAACTAAACTCAGGGATCTAACCTGGGTCTCCCGCATTGTAGGCAGACGCTTTACCATCTTAGCCACCAGGGAAGTCTAATGAGGTGGATGAAACTGGAGCCTATTTACAGAGTGAAGTAAGTCAGAAAGAAAAACACCAATACAGTATATTAACACATATATATGGAATTTAGAAAGGAGGTAATGACGACCTATATGTGAGACAGCAAAAGAGACACGGATATAAAGAACAGATTTTTGGACTCTGTGGGATGATTTGAGAGAATAGCATTGAAACATGTATATTACTATATGTGAAATAGATCACCAGTCCAAGTTCAATGCATGAAACAGGGAACTCAAAGCCAGCACACTAGGACAACCCAGAGGGATGGGATGGGGAGGAAGGTGGGTGAGGGGATTCAGGATCAGGGACACATGTACAACTGTGACTGATTCATGTCAATGTATGGCCAAAAAACCACCACAATATTGTAAAGTATTTAGCCTCCAATTAAAATTAATTTATTAATTAAAAAAAAAAAACAGTTACACCAACCACTCCGTATTAAAAAAAAAATACTAGATATTTTAGGAAAGTTTATTGAGGTAAGGACATTTTGTGAAGTCAGACTGAATAGTAAAGATAGATGGATAATGCCAAGATTAGATGACTTTTCCATAAGAACCACTTGGAGTGATGGAACATTCCTTCAGGAAAGGATGCCTATTATCTTAATCCTTGAATAGATATTTGCTCAGTGCAGAGATAAATAATGATACATGATGAATAAAACAAATTTCCCCTGAAATTTGAGAAATAAGTGATATGCTCTTTTTCTTGAAAATTTTAGAGGGCAAGATGTTGGCTTGAATAACCCATAATGCACAAAAGGTAGAGAGTATTGAAACAGAAACAAGATGCACTTCTGTTACTGGTATATCTAAGGGTGTGTGCATCTTCTTAGTCAACCCAAGACTGTGTCAGACTTGAGATATCCTGAACACATCCCATTTAAAAGGATGTGGAATCATTACCAATAAGAGAGCAAGGAGTTTGCTACCAGGGCTAGAGGTACATCCTGAGAGAGCAATGCCACGCCATGGAAATTTGAAGTGCATAATTTGCCACTCAATCTTCCAAATAATCTGTGCCTACAGTTATACTTATTATACTGTGTAGATCACAACAAACCATGGAAAATTCTTAAAGAGATGGGACTGGTTAAAACTGGAGAAAGGAGTACTGCAAGACTGTATATTGTCACCCTGCTTATTCAACTTATATGCAGAGTACATCATGTGAAATGCCTGCCTGGAGGAATCACAAGCTGGAATCAAGATTTCCAGGAGAAATATCAGCAACCTCAAATATGCACATGATGCCACTCTAATGACAGAAAGTGAAGAGGAACAAAAGAGCCTATTGATGAGGGTGAAAGAGAAGAGTGAAAAAGCTGACTTGAAACTCAGTATTAAAAAAAAAAAAAACTAAGATTGCTTCTATGTCCTATCTATTGTAAATAGTGCTGTAATGATGTGCCTTTTTCAATTTTGGTTTCCTCAGGATATATGCCTACTGGTGAGGTGGAGTATTGCTGGATGTCCATCAACAGATGAATGGATAAAGAAGCTGTGGTACGTAATATATATACAATGGAATATTACTCACCTGTAAAAAGGAATGTATTTGAGTCAGTTAAAGATGAATGAACCTCAAGCCTATTATACAGAGTGAAGTAAATCAGAAAGAGAAAAACAAATATTATAAATTAACATATACATGGAATCTAGAAAAGCGGACCTTTTTGTGGGGCAATACTAATGGACCTATTTGTGGGGCAACAATGAAAAGGCAGACATAGAGAACAGAATTATGCACAGGATGGTAGGAGAGGAAGGAGAGGGTGGGACGGATGGAGAGAGTAATATAGAAACATATACATTACTGTATGTAAAATAGCCAATGGGGATTTGCTGTATGACTGAGGGAAACCAAACCAAGGCTCTGTAACAACTTAGAGGGGTGTAATAGGCTGGGAGGTGGGAGGGATGTTCAAGAGGGAGGGGACCTATGGCTGACTCATGTATGACAGAACCCAAGACAATACTGTAAAGCAGTTATGCTTCAATTAAAAATAATTAAAAAGAAATAAGATCATGATAAATAGTCTCATCACTTCATGACAAATAGAAGGCGGAAAAGTGGAAGCAGTGACAGATTTTATTTTCTTGGGCTCCAAAATCACTGCAGACAATGACCGTAGCCATGAAATTAACAGATCCATGCTCTTGGAAGGAAAGTGATGACAAACTTAGATAGTGTATTAAAAAGTAGAGATATCACTTTGAAAACAAACATTTGTGCAGGCAAAGCTGTGTGTGTGTGTGTGTGTGTGTGTTTCCAGCAGTCATGTTTGGTTGTGAGAGATGAACCATAAAACAGGCTAAGTGCTTTTTTGATCCTTTTGGATTTTGGTGCTAGAGAAGACTCTTGAGAATACCGTGGACTGCAAGGAGATCAAGCCAGTCAATCCTAAGGGAAATCAACCCTGAATTCATTGGAAGGACTGTTGCTGAAGCTGCAATGGGCTACCTGGTGTGTAAAGCCTACCCATTGGAAAGACCCCAATTCTGGGAAAGACTGAAGGCAATAGAAGGAAGGGATGATAGAGGAGATGGTTAGATATTAACAGCATCACTGACTCAACAGACATGAGTTTGAGCAAACACCTGGAAATAGTGGAAAACAGAGGAGCCTGGTGTGCTACAATCCATGGGGTCAGCAATAGCTGGACACATACACACACATAGATTTATCATAAAGATATGAAACTCCAAACTGTTTACTCATGGGGAGACTTCTTTATGAGATGTAGTGGTTGGTTGTTAACTTAGCTCTCTGACCATGACTCTCATTTAAAACTGTGCTAACCATCAGCACAATGCTGGAGTAATTGTAGTTACAACATCTATGTGAAGAAAATGAAAAATAAAATAGCATTTTTGAGTACTCATCCAATATCAGCTACTTTGCATGTATGTTTGTTTCATTGCATTTGATATTTTGCTATGTATAGAAGGTTTTCTTTTAAAGTAATCAGCAATTAGCAACTACCTTTCCTAAAATAATGACTAATGAATGACAAGGTAATGATCCCAAAATCCACATTGTGGTAATGTAGTTTTCAGGATGACCTATATGAATTTATACTTTCACAGAATATATAACTTTCAATATTAGTAGGGAAAATTAAATTGAAGCTGGCATATGTATTGAGTGAAGTAAGTGAAACAAATGTAATTGATGTCAAATGGAAAAAAAAATGTTCCCCTCTTATATTTGGAACAGATGGCTTATTGTGAATAAGTAATCATATAAGGTGAATAATGTGAATTACCTCACAGAGGTTAAGGTTAGGTGAGTACATTGAATAAGTAAAAAAGAGGTATAATATCCACTAATGGAATAATAGAGATCATATATTATATATATATATATACACACACACAACTTATTTAGCACAAGATAAAAGAAAGGAGTGTTAACAAAAAAAAATGGAAAGGGGATAAAATTAAGCTAAAAATAGCATAAAATAAAGGCATGATTTAAATATTAGTTCAGGAAACAGGATGAGAGAGAAATTCAGGCTGAAAGAAAAACGATTAAGGACAGATCAATAAGAAAAGTCGAAAAGCATTACTGAATGTCCCTGACAGCAGTACTGCTAAATACTTGTGGGTTGTATCAATGTTGACTGCTTCAGAAACTTGGTCAAAGTGGTCATAAGAACCCATGGCAAATAATAATGTATGTGGCATCTAAGGAGCTCAGATCCTCACAGATTTGACTGGAGCCATAAATCACAGTCAGTATAAAAATGTAGACACAAGAAAGTACACAAGACTGAAGTGAAGATACGATGTGCTAGGCACAGAAATAATACCACTGAGATGATGCTGAAAATAGTATCTCCAGTTTTCAGAAAAATAAAGATATAGTAGATATGCTGAAACAGAAACAATCTACTGAAACTAGACCATAGTTTATAAAATTATAATTTGTTAATAAATATCTAATATATTAATAACAAATAACTAGATTTTTTGAAATATTTGGAGTGTTATATACACATATTTAAAATAATTATAAAGCTATCCAAAGGAATTAATAATTTGGAATCATTTTAAAAAGCAATCAGTTGAATTAAGACCCACAACTAAGAATGTTTTTACATTGCAAAAACAATATGAGTTCTAACACTAACATTTTCAATAAATGGTATAATGGTGAAATACGGTAATGAGTTGACTTTTGAGATAGAATGAACTTAGTAAATAAACATTAAGCCAACAATATATAGCTTATAAAATATGAATCTGGAAAATCAATATTTAATTTTTAAAAGCCTAGATCTGCCTGAGAAAAGTGTTGGTTAATATGTGGAAATGCTCAATTAGAAATATGTTAACAGCTATGTTTAAACATTGTAATGAAGACCCACATTTAAAGGAGATTCTTTCTCACAGGCCTGTCTGAAGCTACTATGCCCAGAGAATGTAGAAATAGCTATGGGGATAGGCAATCTGTATGCTAAGCCTAGCTCAGATGACACAAATTCACAGTGACCTTGTACAAGTTACTTAACTCTCCTTAAGTTTTCTCATCTCAAGCAATAAAGACCTTATCTAAAGGTGAGTTGTGGGTATTGATTAGCTAATGTTCTGAAAGTTCGCTGCAGATGGAAGAAATAGGACATAGAGGATAAATGTAAGTCCTACAGACAAGGGGACTTCAGTTAAGGTTTCCAGTGATCACACATACATTCTCTTCACTTTTAAAAATAAATTGGAAAAGGTGACATTTATAAATGCATGGAGATGTATTTTTTAAGGAGCATAGTTATTAAAAGATAATAAATACTCATCTATTGATTAACAGTTTTAATTAAAACTACTCAAAATAAATGGCACATATATGCTCCAAATAAATGACACATATACTCAAAATAAATGACACATAATCAAAAGTATCATGGAGTGGGATTAAATACAATTTTCTACATTGGAATATATATTTGAAAAGTCAAAATTTCTTCAAATGTATTTTAAAATAATGACTTAGTATTGTTTAAGATAAATTTCCAAATCATAGCAAAATTGAATATTATTTGTGTGATGGTAATGGGGAAAATTTTAAGGCAGTTATGATATATGCTAACTACTTTATCAATATCTAATTTGAGATATATGAAATTAAAACCATTAGATCTACAAAATAAGTATATATTATGAAGCCACATGGAATAATTTCAGGTATATTATTTCAACTGTCCAGTTTGCTTATGTGCAATACAAATTTTTACCAGCTTTATAAAATCAATTACAACTATATAAAGCAAAATATAAATGGCTAATTAACATAAATATCACTATGAAAAAAGGTGAGAGTATTAGTCACTCTATTGTATCTGACTCTTTGCAACCCTGTAAGACTGTAGCCTGCCAGATTCCTCTGTCCATGGAATTCTCCAGGCAAGAATACTGGAGTGGGTTACCATACCCTTCTCCGGAGGATCTTCTCAGCCCAAGGATCCTAATCCAGGCTTCCTGCACTGCAGGCAGATCCTTTACCATCATCTCTATACAGCAAGCTAAAAATAGAGTGATGCACATGGCATGAATAGGGGAGGGAGGTGAAGCAAAACTGTTTTCTTAGAATTAAAAAAACAAGCCTCAAATCCATGAATCAATCATTCTTTTTTTCCAGATTTTCTGGAATTTCTTTTTGAGCCTGAGAACTTCAGAACATGAGGTTGAGATTTTCCAAAATCTATTTTATTTTCACTTTTGTTTCATATTTTTTAGGTCTCAAATACATATAAAATTATCATATTGTTTCTGACCTTATTAATTTTCAAAAGTAACATAAAAATGCAAATAGAGAAAAGAACAGTCCCCCAAACACCCAAGGAAATAAACCGTACAGTTAATGTACACATTTTACCGTGGTGGTTTTAGTCACTAAGTCGTGTCTGACACTTGGGACCCTACAGACTGTACACCACCAGGCTCCTCTGTCCATGGGATTTTCCAGGCAAGAATGCTGGAGTGGGTTGTCATTTCCTTCTCTAGGGTATCTTCCTGACCCAGGGACTGAACATGTTTATGACAAAATACACTCTGATTACCTAAAATAACTGGGCATCCATATATGATGAAAATATATGCTTAATTTTTTAATTAATATATTTTGAGAACTGAAGCTCTTTACAGAGACTTGTTGAAACAAAAAATATTGAAGACACTGTGTTGTATATGTTTATACTCTTTAGTATTAAATACTTTAAATTCAACAATGTGTTATCAGTGGAATCCCATGTCATTATTTACAGATTAACTAGTTCAACATTTTTAATGTTAAAACAGATCAGTGATGACTAAACTACCATCACAGTTTATTTGATCTTAAGCAAATGATTTAATCTCTTCAGCTTTTTGGCTTATATGGGAAAACAAATTGAGATAAGTCATCAGTTCAGTTCAGTTGCTCAGTCGTGTCTGACTCTATGTGACTCCATGAATCGCAGCACGCCAGGTCTCCCTGTCCATCACCAACTCCTGGAGTTCACTCAGACTCACGTCCATCGAGTCAGCGATGCCATCCAGCCATCTCATCCTCTGTCGTCCCCTTCTCCTCTTGCCCCCAATCCCTCCCAGCATCAGAGTCTTTTCCAATGAGTCAACTCTTCATATGAAGTGGCCAAAGTATTGGAGTTTCAGCTTTAGCATCATTTCTGCCAAAGAACACTCAGGACTGATCTCCTTCACAATGGACTGGTTGGATCTCCTTGCAGTCCAAGGGACTCTCAGGAGTCTTCTCCAACACCATAGTTCAAAAGCATCAATTCTTCAGCACTCAGGTTTCTTCACAGTCCAACTCTCACATCCATACATGACCACTGGAAAAACCATAGCCTTGACTAGACCGACCTTTGTTGGCAAAGTAATGTCTCTGCTTTTCAATATGCTATCTAGATTGGTCATAACTTCTATTCCAAGGAGTAAGCATATTTTAATTTCATGGCTGCAGTCACCGTCTGCAGTGATATAAGCGAGTGTAATTATTTGTATTGAGAGTCTAGAAGTGGCTCATACAGTAAAAAGTCTGCCTGCTATGCAGGAGACCTGGGTTCCATCTCTGGGTTGGGAAGATCCACTGGAGAAAGAAATGGCAACCACTCCAGTATCCTTGCCTGGAAAATTCCATGGATAGAGTAGCCTGGCAGGCTGCAGTCCACGGGGTTGCAAATAGTCAGACTGAGCAACTTCACTTCACTTTGATATTTGGTGAAATAATTTTTGCACCCCTTTAATTTCAGCCTTTTGTTTCTTAGTTTTTAAACATGTCCATGTAAGTAGGGTCCTGCGTTCTACTCATTTTTCAGGATTCATTAGGGAATTCCAAATTCCTTTCCATTTCCCCTTAAACATAAATCCTTGTAACTGACTCAAGACCAACTTTTTAACCCCAGTGAAAATGTTTGCACCTGCTCCTAGTGGACCTTCATCTTCACTGAGCACTTAGTGGGAATCACCATTAATATTGTAGATTAGAACTCTTAAGTTATTTTTCTGGACACCTATAATTGTTCCAAGTTTCTTTTAGCCAGCCTTACAGGAAAAATTACATTTTATTCAGACTTAGTATTTTTGAAGAAACACCCTCTTCCCTACACAGAATTTCAGATGTTTGATTGGCTTCTTGTTGATCTTGTCTTTGCTTCTCTATGTGAATAGAGAATGAAGACCTTATATGTCTTCACACTTATGTCAAGGTTGGATATTTACTGTCTCCTAATATTATTAATCCCATGGACGGAGGAGCCTGGTAGGCTGCAGTCCATGGGGTCACTAAGAGTCAGGCACGACTGAACGACTTCACTTTCACTTTTCACTTTCATGCATTGGAGAAGGAAATGGCAACCCACTCCAATATTCTTGCCTGGAGAATCCCAGGGACAGAAGAGCCTGGTGGGCTGCCATCTATGGGGTCGCACAGAGTCAGACACGACTGAAGCGAATTAGTAGCAGCAGCAGCAGCAGCAATATTATTAAAACAGTTTGGTTTTTATGTTTTTTGTTTTCTTTATTTCTTTTTCACGATTTTCAGATAGGAAGGGGATAGTACCAACTTTACATTGTAGTTTTAAAAGTTAAACAATGACTATTTTATTTTTTCCCAGCAATTGTGCTGATTTCCACGGACTGAGCAAATGCATTGAAAAAATGACAAATCCGATGGGGGGAAAAATAAACTTTTAGGGATTACATATACATAATCATTTTCCAAAAACTGACATCTGTCCAGTGTAGTCTGAGACTCATGAATTAATCTGAGACCATGAATGAATGATATTTATATTTCACATACCTTACATAAAATTTAGGCATAAAATATACTATCTTAATATAAATTAGATTGAAAGAATATTAGGGTTAAATATGAATGCTCTTGGCAGACAGATTAACTGAGGAAATGTCAGTGAAATTCTGTAATTTTAATAATTAGTAGGTATTTTCTATTTTAACAAGATTTTTATCTGCTGAAAGAGTGTCGGATCCACATTGACCCTCAAAAATTTTTGGCCTCTAGGTTTAGCCATACATTAGATTAAGTGGAAAAATAAAAATTATTGAAAAGAATCTGAGGTAAAATCATTTTTATTAAGATGAAAATTCATGAAAAGAAATGTTAGAAAAAGAAATGTAATGATAAATGTATTTCATGTTATAGTATAAAATCTGATGTATACTCTATATTTTATAATCATAATATGCTTCTGTATTAACTTTTGAATTTTAACTGTTTACATAATTACATAATTTCACCTTCATCTCCAATCATCTTGCAACTCATTATTATATTACATCGTTTTAAAAGATCAATATTTATACCTAACATAGATATACTTTAACAAATAGGTTTAACATCTGAAAGTGAAGCATTCTATAGTTTCCTGTGAAAATCTACAAAACCATACTTTGTCAGAATACATTTTTAAACTTAAATTGTATTAAACATTTTGGAAGAAAGTACAGTAGAATTTATTCCTATGTTATTTTCTCTAATCATCATTTGAAGCAGATAAATGTTATTAGAAATAAAGTACCTCATGAATATTAATTTATGATATTATAAAGCAAATCATGGATAAAAATATAATGTATATAACCATACACAATACATGAAATGGATAACATAAAAATATACCTCTCATATTGTATGTCATCTTCTTGAATATAACAAATATTTAGTATACTGAATGTATATTAATATATTTAAGGAAATCTCAAAAGGTATAAATATATATCCATATTATATATAGCAATCTTTTGCATATTGTCAAACAGATACATGGAATATGGCAAAAAGTGTTTTCAATATGGATTGACATTAAGTATAGAATAGTTTCCTATTATTTTTTCTTGTGAATATGATCTTGTATGAAATCTTCCCTGTAATTTCACAAACAGTGCTTTATAATATTTATGCTTGGTTGCATCTTTCTTACTTCTGAACAGTTACTAGTTCTTGAACTTTACACAATAATGTTCACTACATATAAAATATGAATGTTTTTAGTAATTCTTTTAGTACGCAGTTTATAGGAGACAGAAATAAGTGTTATCATCAACTGTATCATTTTGGCAATGTTCTTATATTTTCAGTGGTATACAATATTTGCTCTTATGAATCATGACAAATTCCACTCGTTAAATGTTTGCAATTGTAATCTCACTTTTCATATGAGTTACTGAGAAGCCATTAGAGCTTGCACAGAATTAAATGTCAGATGAAATCAGCACAAGTGTTTAATAGCATGAAATAAACCTAACCAGGGCTGAGATAATTCTTTATATAGTAGACCAGTTTCAATGACTGAATCCATAAAATATAAATGCATTCGTCTACTCTCTAAGAATACTCTGGGTTTAATAAGGAAATATTATTTCCTTGAAAGAAAGTGAAAGTCTCTCAGTCATGCCCAACTCTTTGCAACCCCATGGACTATATGGTCCATGTAATTCTTTAGGCCAGAATACTGGATTTGGTAGCCGTTCCCTTCCTTTCCCTTCTCTGGGGATCTTCCCAATCCAGAGATCGAACCCAGGTTTCCTGCAGTGCAGGAGGATTCTTTACCAGCTGAGCCACAAGCAAACCCCAAGAATACTGGGGTGAATATCCTATCCCTTCTCCAGCAGATCTTCCCAACCCAGGAATTGAACCAGGGTCTCCTGCATTGCAGGCGGATTCTTTACCAACTGAGTTATCAGGGAATTATTTATTTAATACTCATATTTCAAAGTAGTTATCTGTCTGCAAGGCTCATTAGAAGAATTTACCTTATTTTTAGAAATTCTTCATTTAGTTTTAAGAATTAAATTGTGTAATTCAGATAAATTTTGTTTTTATTTTTTGTATTTTAAGGATTTCGTGTTTCTAAATCAATTTTCATTTTATTAGAATTTGAATCAGAACTAAAAAGTGTTTCATGGATAACATAAAAATGAAAAATTATTCATTAAAATATACAATTAAAATAATTCCCAATATATGTATAATTATTTAAATGTAATGATTTCACTTATATGTGTTCTTTTTTGAAAAACATGCTTGTTCAATGAAAAATATATTAGTTTATTCACCTACTTAATGTTGAAGATTGCTCTGTAGACAAACTGACAGATATGTACTATTAGAAACAATACAGAAAAACATTTTTGACACATTTTAAGGAAATTAAGCGTGTAAGATATTATCTATCAAAAGTGTAACAAATTACTCCAAAATTTAAAGAATTAGTAAAACAAACATTTGTCTACTTGATAACTAAAAAATAAAGCGTGTTAGTCCTTACTGTTTTTTATGGATTATTTCTGACTTGCTACTTTCAGAACAAATTAAATATTTGTGCCTTCTTTGGAATTAGCTGTGGCATGGAAATTATTTTTAAACAATAAATATGAATGAAAGTGAAGTTCATTACTTCAAGGTAGATTCTTTGAGGGGCAGTGCATTATTATCAATGTCTCCTTTCTGCATCAACAACATTGTGTTAACAGTTTTAAAGCTTGAGTAACTAAACAGACAAGCTAAGTAATGGAACCATGTAGTTAATACAGCACAAGCAAAACTTAAATCATCTTTTCATTTAAACATTTAAATTTGAGTCTGTTTATTAGGTCTTTATGCTTATTTGTTCATTATTCTATTTACTGCTGCTGTGTCCGACTCTATTTACTACTTTTTATGAACTCCCATGAAATTCATCTCTTGATTTGCTAACAAGTGAAAGAATTTTTAATTCTTTGTCAAAATCCCTAAATTGATAACATTAACTGCATGGGCAGCACAGTGTTGCAGCCACTACACCACCAGGAAAGTTCCTGTTTTATTTTCTTGTTAGAGTGTACTTTTCTTAAGACATTTTTTAAATCTTCCAAAGATAGCCAATTTTTTCTTGAAATAATTTTTGAATATTATTATTTCTTTTTCTGCTTTTTGTTGCCTTACATTTGTTTTGTGTATCCTGGTCCACTCCATCATTTTCAATTATTTATGAAATTTAATATTAATTTATTACTCATGTTTAGTTTGTATTTTATTTGTTGATGCAGTTCATGCATTTTGTCATTTAAATTGTGGATTTAATTCATTCATGATAAATATATTTATAAGTATTTGGCTTTATTCTTGCAATCCTTAATTTTTATATTTTGTAACTTTTAATTAATTTGATTTTTTTACTGATTAAATGTTTTTGTTTAATTCTATTGCTTTGAATATTTCATCTAATTATATTTTCCAATGTCAGTCACTCAAAAGAATTTATCAGTCATATTTGATCATAATCTTCAAATAATCATTAAATAATTGCATTGAAAACATTATATAGGATATTAATATTTATTATTAGTATAAAACTGCTTTAAGATATATCAATTATATCTCATTTAAAAATTTGCTTGAATTTATTACATTAAATTAAAAATCATATTATCAACTAGAGCAATATTTTTGGTTTCTCTTTTCTCAATTCTTCCTGCATATTATGTATTCCACTTCTTGATTTGCATCTTATTATTTACTTTTTGTTTTAGTAAATTTATTTTTAAATTATTTTTGGACATGTCAGTAGTATTTCAGTTGCAAGGGGTGAAAAATTGACCATGAAGTAAGAGATAGCAGAAAAAAGAGGGTTGTAGTTATGTTATTATTCCAAATATCAGAGATGAAGCATTTCACAGAAAGTATTTAATCTATCATCTGCCTATTAATATTGTATTTCTTTCTTTTCTACTTCTCTTTATATGTTGGATTTATTCTTTCAAATGGAGATTGACCACAAGTTAGAACCATGATTTCTGTGTTGGCAGTATTATATTGTGGACACAAATTAAAAAACAACCTTCTTGTCAACTCCAATGAGAAAGATACAGGAGAGGGGATCTAATTAGCTCAGCATGATTCCATATTCATCCCTGTAACATCTACTTGGCCTTCCTGAGAAACTTTTATAGCAATGGCTGAAGTAGAACTGAGCAACTTTCCTCTTTCCAAAATTCTACCAGAATAACTAGTTTTAAGGTAGAACAGGATAAAAACTGTACTTATATATCTTGTATATTTTAGCTTTTGCATATCAGATATTTTTAAAACCCTGTTCCACTTACTCAAATATGGAATCCAAAAATCACAATGCTTTTCTATTAAAGACATAAAGATGTTTCTTCTACATGGTCTTCCAGAACTTAATGTTCTGGAGGATCTTTCTAACACTAAGCTGATTCTCTTTTCTGTGTGATCATCTCCACAAAATGAGAAGTTTACAAGCTTTTATTTTATCCGTAGAATATATAACTTTCACTGAGTAATGTTTTATTTTCTTTTCAAAAGTTTTGTCCTTGTTCAGTGGGCTTTTTGGCATAAAAAGTTGAATATTTTTCACTTTTCACTATTATTTTTATTCGTTTCTTTTTTCCTTCTGTCCACTCAATTTTGTACTCCTGAAACTATATTCCTGTGGACTTAAATGTTCTGAGTCACATGTGTAACATCTTTGTACTCAGTACTTTAATCTCTTCTCTGTGTGCTAGTTTTGCATTCCAGTGGAATATCTAAAGTTGATCTTTGAATCACAGTCAATATTTGATATTATCTGTTCAGTTTCACAGTTTTCTCCATTATTTTGACCATTGTGCATTTTATTCCTCAAATATCATGTTTCTCCAAGCTTCTTTATTAATTGCTTCCTTAGAAAAGTTCTGGGAGTGTTTTCTGTTTTTTTACCACTAAGTTATGTATTATTTTCTGTATTCAGGTTTTTTATCTATGGCTAATTGCCCTAATTTAGTACACTTCATATGACAACTCTTTTGAAAATCTTCTGTTTTTCCTTATATATCTGATTATTAGTTTTAAAAATCAATTCCCTTTAGGAAAATAAAAGCCTAGAATGATATGCACTGATGACTTGTTTAGTATCCTTCAAGAATCATATCTTGGTTCAGTTTTCTGAGAGATGGGAATACATTTTCTATTTCAGTTGGTTCATGTCTAAGCTGAATCACTTGGTTCAGGTGTAAGCTGAAAAAAATAATGAAGAAATCTTATTTCTACCTCCCCAAATCCTTCAGAGGAAAGTAAATAGAACGTGCTTAACATAAGGTAATTAATAACTGTGATTAAACCTATTAACTACTAGTGGCAAAGTGAGCAAAACTATTGTGGTAAACATTTAGTGTTGGTGTCCCACCCTTGTCCTTAAGACAGGACACTCTTATGGTCCTGGTATTTTTATTTGGATGATTGAGGATATCAACAGTTAGAAAATTAATTGCACCTCCTGGACGATATATGCTGACATCATTTTGTGTGTCTGTTAGGTGTGTTTGTTCTCAGAAAGCAAAGATGACATACTAATTCTAAAGGACATAATCAAAATAAGAAGAATGTTTAATAAGCCTATTCCACCATTACTGGTCTTTGTGCCAATTTTTTTCTTCTTAAACAAGTGCTTTCTTCTCAGATGCTTAGTCAGTCTTAGTATATATTGAGTTTTGTTGCTGTTGTTTAGTTGCTAAGCTCTGTCCAATTCTTTGCAACACCATGGATTGTAGCCCTCTAGGCTCCTCTGCCCATCAGGGATTGAATCATCCCCTGAACTGGCAGGTGGATTCTTTACAACTGAGCCACCAGGGAAGCCTCATCTATTGAGTTATGCAGACCCAAATTATTTCCTGGCTGTCTTATATAATTTACTGAAAAATATGTGCATAAATGTTACTGGAGTTATGTGCAAAGCTTTTAGATTATCCTTTTTTAAATGCATGTTAAAAGTTTTCAAAACTAAAATATAAACTAGATATTTTATCTGTTTCACCATATTCCCAAATGAGTCTATAAAAAAGATCACTTTTCTATCTGTTCTCCTTATCCAATCCCAATAAGTGAATTGTCAGGGACTTTGTCCAGTGGGACTTTAACGTGTCTGTTGGTTTATTTTATGGATGTTTGACATGAGAGTTGATCTATTTGGAAGCTTTCTAGCAGACGGTGAACTTCCCTCTTCGAGTTCTATGGAGTTCTTTAAATGGCATGATTCTTTTTTATGTTGCTTTTTACATCAAATGAAGCCTCTGTGTGTATATATATATAGCTTATGGTTAGCTTATGTACTACATTTGATCTCCCTATTTTCCAAGGGCTTCCTAGATGATGCAGTGGTAAAGAATTCATCTGCCAATTCAGGAGGCTCAGGAGAAGTGGGTTCAATCCCTGGGCCAGGAAGTTCTCCTAGAGAAGGAAATGGCAGCTTACTTCAGTATTGTTGCCTGGAGAATCCCATGGACAAAGCAACCTGGCAGGCTGCAGCCCACTGGGTTACAAAATCTGGCCATATCTGAGTGGCTGAGCATGAGCACACACACACACACACACACACACACACACACACAACTATTTTCTAAGCTGCCCAATGTTTCATACTTTGTGAAATATTTATGTCCAGTTAGAGTCTTGATTCCAGAGTCCAATAGGAAAGACTACCAGAATATTCATATCTCTTCCAAATATGCTAAGTAATGTTTTCTTCCATATTTTATTAATGGAACTGAATTGTTTGCAGTGTTAAATCTCTTCCACCCTTTGTCTCTGCTGCCCATATTAACAGATTTCAATGCTATAACTCTCAGTTCATTTTTAAACAGTCCCTGACACCTGGGATTGTACCAGGCAACTTGTGTGGAAAAGCTAGCTCAGATTCTAAATCCCTCCAGTTTCTGCCTTATTACCCAGCTTGCCTTATTTCCAGTCCCTTCTGTTCTGAGCTTTGATTGTTCTCAGGGCTCAGTTTAGAAAATCTGCTCATTTATTCCTCCAGGTTTTCCCCTTTTGCCTGCTTTGAATCAAAGGGTATTCTACAGTGATCAGCTTTGTTCTCCATCTGTCCCATCTGCTTCATGTCTTCCAAAAATTCCTCACAATTCTGGTTTACTGAAAATGCCCCCTCTTATGTTCTAGTGATGTTAATATTTTTATTATTTCAAAATTTATTTTGAGAAGAGGAAATATGTGTATTAAATTAACTGTTTTGCAAAAAGATAATTGAATTTACCTATCACATCCATGCTTCTGTCTGTTTTATTTTCTCTCCTATTTTGTATCCATATGTTCCACAGTGTTTTACATAAGAAGATTGTGATAAGAAATCTCAAATATTCATGTTCATAATTTTTCTAATGAAAACTTCACAATCATTCCTAAATTCAGATATTACATTCAAAAACAAGGAACTTTTAATTTAGCATTGGTCTTTCTGTACTTGTAATATTATCAGTTCAGTTCAGTTGCTCAGTCATATTCAACTCTTTGCAACTCCAAGGACTGCAGTATGCCAGGCCTCCCTGTCCATCACCAACTACTGGAGCTTACTCAAGCTCATGTTCATTGAGTTGGTGATGCCATCCAACTATCTCATTCTCTGCCTTCCCCTTCTCCTCCCACATTCAATCTTTCCCAGCATCAGATTCTTTTCCAATGAGTCAGTTTTTCTCATCAGGTGGTCAAAGTATTGGAGTTTCAGCTTTAGCATCATTCCTTCCAAAGAACACCCAGGACTAATTTCCTATAGAATGGGCTGGTTGGATTTCCTTGCAGTCCAAGGGACTCTCAAGAGTCTTCTCCAACACCACAGTTCAAAAGCATCAATTCTTCTACACTCAGCTTTCTTTATAGTCCAACTCTCACTTCGATACATGACTACTGGAAAAACCATACCTGTGAAAACATGGATCTTTGTTGGTAGTTTTATTATACAAAGAAGTAATATAGCCTTTCTTTATCAATATTCTAAATTATCAATTATGTTTCACAAGGCAGATTTTTCATCAGGTTAAAATCTCATAATAATATACTTTTTTTAAAATATAAGGAAGTGACTTCAGAAGTTAATACACAGTGCTTTTCATGATGACTATCTGCATATATTTAGATTATTTAAAATCTTATGTGCTTTCTATCAAGACAGTGTAGAAGACTATTATTGTAAATGCATATGTGTATGTGCATGTGGATGTATATGTGTGAGTCTGTGATTCACCACAGGGCTTCTCCTTATCAGGAAACCAGAGGTTGCAAGAGTGTATTTACTGATGAGGCATCCTTCCTAGTCTATCCAATTCTAATTGTATAAGTGATCTGAACTTTAACTATCAAGAGACTATGAATTGTGAATTTTGTATTTCAAACATTCTGTCCTCAATATTGTTTTACCACTATTAACAATATCTTTTATAATTATTGTTTGTGCTTCCCTGGTGGCTCAGGGGTAAAAAATCCACCTGTCAATGCAGGAGACGTGGGTTCAGTCCTTGGGTCGGGAAGATCCCTTGGAGAAGGAAATGGCAACCTACTCTAATATTCTTGTCTGGGAAATTCCGTGGACAGAGAAGCCTGGTCAGCTATCATCCATGGAGTCATAAAAGAATCAGGTAAGATTTAGCAAATAAACAACAACAATAATTATTTGTTACTTCTTTGTCATTCTATTCCTGTTATTGCTACCCCTAGTATCCCAGATAAACTTTATTTTTTGCATTTAATTTTATGAAGATGAAAAAAACTGCATACTGTCAAATTCATTTTATATTTCTTATACATACTATTTCAAAGTAACTCTAAATACTTGCATTGAAATTTGCCAAACTTTTTTTTATTTAATTTTTTCTTTGCCGCTTTTTGTAAACTTCCTGCCAGGTTTAATACATCTCTTGGTTGAAACATAATAAAATAACTGGTCCAAAAGCATTGTGTTTTGTTTGTCTAATCAATGAATAATTACTCTATAATGAGTTCTGATACTGTTACAATTGACTTCATATAACGGTACGTCAAGGCTGTATATTGTCACCTTGCAATTTAACTTATATGCAGAGTACATCATGAGAAATGCTGGGCTGGTAGAAGCACAAGCTGGAATCAAGATAGCCGGGAGAAATATCAATAACCTCAGATATGCAGATGACACCACCCTTATGGCAGAAAGTGAAGAGGAATTCAAAAGCCTCTTGATGAGAGTGAAAGAGGAGAGTGAAAAAGTTGGCTTAAAGCTCAACATTCAGAAAACAAAGATCATGGCATCCGGTCCCATCACTTCATGGGAAATAGATAGGGAAACAGTGGAAACAGTGTCAGACTTTATTTTTTGGTAAAATCACTCCAAAATCACTGCAGATGGTAATTGCAGCCATGAAATTAAAAGACGCTTACTCCTTGGAAGGAAAGTTATGACCAACCTAGATAGTATATTGAAAGCAGAGACATTACTTTGCCAACAAAGGTCTGTCTAGTCAAGGCTATGGTTTTTCCAGTGGTTATGTATGGATGCGAGAGTTGGACTGTGAAGAAAGCTGAGCGCCAAAGAATTGATGCTTTTGAACTGTGGTGTTGGAGAAGACTCTTGAGAGTCCCTTGGACTGCAAGGAGATCCAACCAGTCTATCCTAAAGGAGATCAGTCCTGGGTGTTCATTGGAAGGACTGATGCTGAAGCTGAAACTACAATACTTTGGCCATCTTATGCAAAGAGTTGACTCATTGGAAAAGACTGTGATGCTGGGAGGGATTGGGGGCAGGAGGAGAAGGGGACAACAGCGGATGAGATGGCTGGATGGCATCACTGACTCGATGGACGTGAGTCTCAGTGAACTCCGGGAGGTAGGATGAACAGGGAGGACTGGTGTGCTGTGATTCATGTGATCTCAAAGAGTCGGACACGACTGAGCGACTGAATTGAACTGAACTGAACACGGTTTCTGTTGCAGACTGTATATTGCACTTCACTCTATATTTTAGAAAGGCTTAGATTTTCTAGTCCCAAAACTAACTCTGTTATAATTTTAATATAATTTCTTTTAAAAATTTTTAATGTAAATTTATTTATTTTAATTGGATGCTAATTACTTTACAATGTTGTATTGGTTTTGCCATACATTAACACAATCTGCCACGGGTATACACGTGTTCCCCATCCTGAAACCCCCTCACACCTCCCTCCCTGTACCATCCCTCTGGGTCCTCCCAGTGCACTAGCCCCAAGCATCCTGTATCATGCATCAAACCTGTACTGGCGATTTGTTTCATATATGATATTATACATGTTTCAACGCCATTCTCCCAAATCATCCCACCCTCTCCCTCTCCCACAGAGACCAAAAGACTGTTCTATACATCTGTGTCTCTTTTGCTGTCTCACATACAGGGTTATCATTACCATCTTTCTAAATTCCATATATATGCATTAGTATACTGTATTGGTGTTTTTCTTTCTGGCTTACTTCACTCTGTATAATAGGCTCCAGTTTCATCTACCTCATTAGAACTCATTCAAATATATTCTTTTTAATGGCTGAGTAATACTCCATTGTGCATATGTACCACAGCTTTCTTATCCATTCATCTGCTGATGGACATCTAGGTTGCTTCCATGTCCTGGCTATTATAAACAGTGCTGCAATGAACATTGGGGTACACATGTCTCTTTCAATTCTGGTTTCCTTGGTGTGTATACCCAGAAGTGGGATTGCTGGGTCATAAGGCAGTTCTATTTCCAGTATTTTAAGGAATCTCCACACTGTTCTCCATAGTGGCTGTACTAGTTTGCATTCCCACCAACAGTGTAAGAGGATTCCCTTTTCTCCACATCCTCTCTAGCATTTATTGCTTGTAGACTTTTGGATTGCAGCCATTTTGATTGGCGTGAAATGGTACCTCATTGTGGTTTTGATGTGCATTTCTCTGATAATGAGTGATGTTGAGCATCTTTTCATGTGTTTGTTAGCCATCTGTATGTCTTCTTTGGAGAAATGTCTGTTTAGATCTTTGGCCCATTTTTTGATTGGGTCATTTATTTTTCTGGAATTGAGCTGCAGGAGTTGGTTGTATGTTTTTGAGATTAGTTCTTTGTCAGTTGCTTCATTTGCTATTATTTTCTCTCTCTCTGAAGGCTGTCTTTTCACCTTGCTTATAGTTTCCTTTGTTGTGCAGAAGCTTTTAATTAGGTCCCATTCGTTTATTTTTGCTTTTATTTCCAATATTCTGGGAGGTGAGTATAAAATAATTTCTAATTTGAAATGTAGAATATTATAAACATCATATTTTTCAAACAGAGTTGACTTTCAGTCAGATTGTTCTTAGTTGTTAGGTTGGTAGTTTTCACTGGATTCATCATGGCTTTATCAACTTTGAGAATTTTAATGAGTGTTTAGATAGAATTGTTGGAGGGAAAACTGAAACATCATATAATCAATCATAAACATGTTTTACTATGCACTGAATTATTTATTTTTCTGAATTATTACTTCACTTTCAGAAAATTATTGTATCTTCTCATTTCATAGTTTCAACATAATAGATATGTTGAAAATTTAAAAAATATTTTATTATATACTGATAATTGACTATCAGACTCTTAGCTAAACCCAGGTGAGAAACTTCCCCTCTTCCAAAATAAATTATTTTACTATACCACTGAAATATATTATTAAAGTGTTCTTTAGTGAAATCACCATATCTTTAGATAGCTATTCATCAGTGAAGGGCTAAGAGCAAGCAAGATATTTTCAGAATATGGGTCCTGTAATTTCATTTTGTAATATCTAGACTAGAGGAATTACTTATTTTTTCTGATCTTGTTAGTAGTTTCTTATAAAATAGGGATCATGAATTTAACATTTTTAAGATTTGAGATGAATACTGATAAGATAATTTAAGTAAAACTTCTAGAATGATATTGGTATGATCATACGTGCTGAATAACTGTTACCTTACCTTCTTTTCTTCCTCTGCAACTATCCTTCTAGCGTTTTATTTTGCTAGCTACATTTTTTTGTTTTGTTTTGTTTTAATATTTTTATTCCATGTGGTACTATCAAACAAGTCAGTTGATTAAAATAAACAAAAATTTATTTTTATTTAAAAAATGTTTACCGTGGTTAGGGCAAATCTCTATAACAGTTGTCCCCTATGTTGGCTTATTATTTCAGGTTACTTTTATCTGGGGCAACACCATATGAATGCTTACTTGTAAAATCACAGTGACATAACAGAAATCATCTTAACTCCTTTCACCTAAGAATTGCATTCATATTTAGGATCACAATTGATTAGTCAATGAAGTCATCTGTCTTTGTGTAACTTCACGGTGACTAGAAACTTCAGTCTTCTCCTGTGCCCAGATGGGAAAAAGAGCTAGAAATATTAAACAGCAATAATAGTATGTAAAACTTTATCTGCTAATTTTCTAACCTCCTACTTTAAGATTAGAAGTGCCAAAATATTTGACATCAGTTCAGATCAGTTCAGTCACTCAGTCGTGTTCAACTCTTTGCAACCCCATGAGTCGCCACATACCAGGCCTCCCTGTCCATCACCAACTCCTGGAGTTCACTCAAACTCGTGTGCATCAAGTCGGGGATGCCATCCAGCCATCTCATCCTCTGTCATCCACTTCTCCTCCTGACCCCAATCCCGCCCAGCATCAGGGTCTTTTCCAATGAGTCAACTGTTCGCATGAGGTAGCCAAAGTACTGGAATTTCAGCTTCAGCATCAGTCCTTCCAATGAACACCTAGGACTGATCTCCTTTAGAATGGACTGGTTGGATCTCCTTGCAGTCCAAGGGACTCTCAAGAGTCTTCTCCAACACCACAGTTCAAAAGCATCAATTCTTTGGTGCTTAGCTTTCTTCACAGTCCAACTCTCACATCCATACATGACCACTGGAAAAACCATAGCCTTGACTAGATGAACCTTTGTTGGCAAAGTAATATCTCTGCTTTTTAATGTGCTATCTAGGTTGGTCACAACTTTCCTTCCAAGGAGTAAGCGTCTTTTAATTTCATGGCTGCAGTCACCATCTGCAGTGATTTTGGAGCCTCCAAAAATAAAGTCTGACACTGTTTCCACTGTTTCCCCATCTATTTCCCATGAAGTGATGGGACCAGATGCCATGATCTTCGTTTTCTGAATGTTGAGCTTTAAGCCAACTTTTTAACTCTCCTCTTTCACTTTCATCAAGAGGCTTTTGAGTTCCTCTTCACTTTCTGCCATAAGAGTGGTGTCATCTGCATGTCTAAGGTTATTGATATTTCTCCCAGCAATCTTGATTCCAGCTCGTGCTTTTTCCAGCCCTGAATTTCTCATGAGGTACTCTGCATGTAAGTTAAATAAGCAGGGTGACAATATACAGCCTTGACATACTCCTTTTCCTATTTGGAACCAGTCTGTTTTTCCATGTCCAGTTCTAACTGTTGCTCCTGACCTGCATATAGGTTTCTCAAGAGTCAGGTCAGGTGGTCTGGTATTCCCAGCTCTTTCAGAATTTTCCACAGGTTTTTTTTTTTTTTTTTAATTAATTTTATTCTATTCTCAAACTTTACATAATTGTATTAGTTCTGCCAAACATCAAAATGAATCCACCACGGGTATACATGTGTTCCCCATCCTGAACCCCCCTCACTCCTCCCTCCCCACACCATCCCTCTGGGTCGTCCCAGTGCACCAGCCCCAAGCATCCAGTATCGTGCATTGAACCTGGACTGGCGTCTCATTTCATACATGATATTTTACATGTTTCAATGCCATTCTCCCAAATCTTCCCACCCTCTCCCTCTCCCACAGAGTCCATAAGACTGTTCTATACGTCAGTGTCTCTTTTGCTGTCTCGTATACAGGGTTATCATTACCATCTTTCTAAATTCCATATATATGCATTAGTATACTGTATTGGTGTTTTTCCTTCTGGCTTACTTCACTCTGTATAATAGGCTCCAGTTTCATCCACCTCGTTAGAACTGATTCAAATGTATTCTTTTTAATGGCTGAGTAATACTCCATTGTGTATATGTAGCACAGCTTTCTTATCCATTCATCTGCTGATGGACATCTAGGTTGCTTCCATGTCCTGGCTATTATAAACAGTGCTGCGATGAACATTGGGGTACACGTGTCTCTTTCCCTTCTGGTTTCCTCAGTGTGTATGCCCAGCAGTGGGATTGCTGGATCATAAGGCAGTTCTATTTCCAGTTTTTTAAGGAATCTCCACACTGTTCTCCATAGTGGCTGTACTAGTTTGCATTCCCACCAACAGTGTAAGAGGGTTCCCTTTTCTCCACACCCTCTCCAGCATTTATTATTTGTAGACTTTTGGATCGCAGCCATTCTGACTGGTGTGAAATGGTACCTCATAGTGGTTTTGATTTGCATTTCTCTGATAATGAGTGATGTTGAGCATCTTTTCATGTGTTTGTTAGCCATCTGTATGTCTTCTTTGGAGAAATGTCTATTTAGATCTTTGGCCCATTTTTTGATTGGGTCATTTATTTTTCTGGAGTTGAGCTGTAGGAGTTGCTTGTATATTTTTGAGATTAGTTGTTTGTCAGTTGCTTCATTTGCTATTATTTTCTCCCATTCTGAAGGCTGTCTTTTCACCTTGCTAATAGTTTCCTTTGATGTGCAGAAGCTTTTAAGTTTAATTAGGTCCCATTTGTTTATTTTTGCTTTTATTTCCAATATTCTGGGAGGTGGGTCATAGAAGATCCTGCTGTGATGTATGTCAGAGAGTGTTTTGCCTATGTTCTCCTCTAGGAGTTTTATAGTTTCTGGTCTTACGTTGAGATCTTTAATCCATTTTGAGTTTATTTTTGTATATGGTGTTAGAAAGTGTTCTAGTTTCATTCTTTTACAAGTGGTTGACCAGATTTCCCAGCACCACTTGTTAAAGAGATTGTCTTTAATCCATTGTATATTCTTGCCTCCTTTGTCAAAGATAAGGTGTCCATATGTGCGTGGATGTAAAGTTGCAGGATATAAAATCAACACACAGAAATCCCTTGCATTCCTATACACTAATAATGAGAAAACAGAAAGAGAAATTAAGGAAACAATTCCATTCACCATTGCAACGAAAATAATAAAATACTTAGGAATATATCTACCTAAAGAAACTAAAGACCTATATATAGAAAACTGTAAAACACTGGTGAAAGAAATCAAAGAGGACACTAATAGATGGAGAAATATACCATGTTCATGGATTGGAAGAATCAATATAGTGAAAATGAGTATACTACCCAAAGCAATTTATAGATTCAATGCAATCCCTATCAAGCTACCAACAGTATTCTTCACAGAGCTAGAACAAATAATTTCACAATTTGTATGGAAATACAAAAAACCTTGAATAGCCAAAGCGATCTTGAGAAAGAAAAATGGAACTGGAGGAATTAACCTACCTGACTTCAGGCTCTACTACAAAGCCACAGTTATCAAGACAGTATGGTACTGGCACAAAGACAGAAATATAGATCAATGGAACAAAATAGAAAGCCCAGAGATAAATCCACAGTTTTTTGTGATCCACACAGTCAAAGGCTTTGGCATAGTCATTCAGAGAAAAAAACGTAAACTCTAGAAATAGAAAATTATTTATTTTAAGTGACACAGTATATAAGTGACAGAGCTAAGACTCATAAACAGGATGATTTACTCTTAGTTTTCAACATTCTTTCCACTTATAAAAAATAAAAATAATTTCTATTGGATCTTATTAATAAAGAAACAACAACTAAGAATACTGTGGGTAATAATATTTGCTAGGAGTCCACAAAATTAGTAGAGCTTTTAACATGATCAAAACTATATAAAATTTTAGTAGTTGGTATGAAGAAGAAAGAATAAGGAAAACTGGCTAAACTGGCTAAAATATCTATCTAAGGAAAATGAAGTTGTAGTATTCAGTATGAAAAGTAGAATTCCCCCAATCTGTGACAGGTAAGCGTTTTATTGCCAAAGGCTTATTCCTTGCAGTTTAGCTTTATAAAATCTCCATGGTGATGATTACAGGTAATATTTAGGATTAGTGCTTCAGCAGATTACTCAGGCCTCCTTTCAGGCCACACGTAATTGTGGTAGCTGTATTCCAACCTCTCAGGTATGCCAGAGAGGGAGTGAGACTTTTTTGAACCCAAAAGCTAAAGTGGCTGAATGTGTCAGGAGCCACCTCTCGGCCACATCATGCAGATGATTGATACCAGCATCTGATATCACATGGAAGGTGAAGTGGATACTTCCTTCAATATGCAATTTAAACTCCCATAACCCAAGGGTTGTTTCCCTACTAGATTTCATTGATTTGACCTAAAAATAAAAAATAACTGGGGGAACCTACACATCCATTGGTGATCCTCAGTATGTTAATTTTCCTCAATACTTATGGATCTTGGGGCCTGGTGTGGATTTAGTCAGCTTATTTACCAATACTTGTTCAACATTATCACAGAATAATGGGCTTCCCTCGTGGCTCAGTTGGTAAAGAATCCCCCTGCAATGCAGGAGACCCTGATTCGATTCCTGGGTTGGGAAGATCTACTGGAGAAGGGATAGGCTACCCACTCCAGTATTATGGCTTGAAGAATTCCATGGACTCTATAGTCCATGGGGTTGCAAAGAGTCAGACATGACTTTATGGCATTCACTTCCATCACAGAATAGAATTGAGTTATGGTGGGAGAAGATTTCCATGTATGTAGACCAAAAAATGGAGATTAAAAATTAAAATTCATATATAACCTGAAAATAAAGGTCTGGGATTTATATAATAATGTCAATTATTGATTTGTTTCCTCCCACCTCAAAATTTACCCTATTTGGCCTGCCTTGTAAAAATTCACCTTGATCTTTTACTGATTTTTCTTTTCCTAGATGGCAATAAAGCTTTACCAATAGAGAGTGCTGGAGAGACATTGCAGGAGGAAGGAGTTTTGCTTCCTGATTTGGGCATGCTCCCTGGCGAGCTCCCTCAGCATGTCACTTTCTGCAGCACCAGACTCCTGGAATACTCTTAGCTTCTCTATTGTTTGGCTTTGATAGGTGACATGGCCAGCAGCACTCAGGTTGTCAGCTTCCCTGTAACATCTACCATGGGCAGTTTCTTAGAGGAGTATCTGCAGCTAGTACAGAGCTTGCAGCTTCTCTAGGTGCAGGCATCTGCAGCACTGATAGCTACTCTAAAGCCTGGCTCCTTCCTTTCATGAATCACATTGCTCAATAGGCAGTAGTTTTGTCTACATTCCCCATGGACAGTTTTGTAGGAAAGTGTCTCCAGTGATAGATTATTCTTAAACATCTTTCTTAAGCACTGTGGAGAGCAGATTTCCAGCAAAATCCAGCTGTGTTTTTTCAGCAAAAGCAGCTACTGACATGGCACCATAGTGACTTCTCTGCCATTCAGTGAGCCACGAATTTCCTCTCCAATAAGGTGTAGCTCTTTGTACAGAGTGTCTCTTCCCTGAGTGCTCTATAATAAATGTATGGATAATGATTGTTCTTTATGTTTGGTACTTCTATGACTTTACAGGTCTTTATTTCTTACTGGCCAATTCCTTCTCATTTTAATATCTTATGATTCTTTATATTAAACTTTGGGCTTCCCGAGTGGTGCTAGTGGTAAAGAACCTGCCTGCCGATGTAGGAGACACAAGAGATGAGGATTTAATCCTTGGGTTGGTAAAATCTCCTGGAGGAGGACATGGCAACTCACTCCAGTATTCTTGCCTGGAGAATCCCAAGGACAGAAGAGCCTGGTGGGCTATAGTCCATAGGGTCAGACAGAGTCAAATATGACTGAAGCCTCTTAGTATGCACACACGCACTTTTTTAACTTTCCCTATTCAAATTACTGTCTATTTTTTGTTTCATGGTTAGACTCTGACTGACATATCTAAACTTAAATACACAACTCTGCTAAGGCCAAATACTTTCAAATTTCTGAAGATATTTACTCTTCTCTATAATTTATACCAGAATAATAAAACTTCATGTAAGAATTAAGGTGACATTATATACATTAAGGTTTAAAGTAAGCACTCAGTAAATGTTATATGAATATGAATGATGAATTAAATCTAAGTCTCAATTAAATAGTAAATATCTTGAAAGGTTGTGATCTGAATTTAAGAAAATAAGGAAACCTGCTTTGAGAGATTTGTCAACTAAAGAATAGGAATATTTGAGATATATAATTGTCAGCTACATTAAATGATTTTATTTTGTGGTATTATAGTTGAGAATAGTAAATGATTGGATGCAGAAAGAAAGAATAGTAAATAATAGAATGCGGAAGGGAAGAATCCAACTAAAAAAGAGACTATAAAAATTCCACAAAGAAAAGTATAAGTGTGAAGATGAGTATTTAAGCAAAATTTGAAGCATATTATTCTGATAAAATTAGCTGCATTATAAATTAATAATTTGCTATGAATGGCCTAATGGAATTTCAAGCACTAATGATGAAAACTATGTTACATGCCCACATTTTATCATAATTTTTTCAGTAATAATTTTTAAAGTAATAACTTTGAAGTTTATAACATAAAGATAGAAAGGTTATTGTTAAACATCTTCTTAACTTTCAGATTATCATTTTACAAGTATTAAATACTATTTATAAACTAAATTTCTGGTATGAACACTTATGTGAGTCAGTGTTTGACTAAACTTTGGTGTATTTTTCTCTCTAAATATGTGCAATTGCCTAGAAAGGAGTAAGTGCATGAAATGTCTGCAATTTTAGACCTTTTGCACTTAAATTATATCACAGCAAAACCTTCTAGAGGAACTTGGAGAGATTTATAATTATTTTATAGTTGATTAAACTCAAAAATAGTTGAATAAATTTACCTCACATTTTTCAACAACCTGAAAAATTAACCTTTTTGCAGTACCAATTCTAAATCCCTTGTTTCCAGAATGGAATTTTTATGTCATTTGTAAACACTAACCTGAGTTACATATTTCGGAATTTCTTCACAAAAATGTTAAACAGTGGCAATTAATAACCAATATTACCTCTAAAAGTAGTACTAAAAAACAGGATAATTGTAAGCTAATCGATAAATTATTTTTCTGCTTATTTTTATGGTAAAATTATTTTCCTTATAATTTACACTACTGCTGCAGCTGCTAAATCACTTCAGTCGTGTCCGACTCTGTGCGACCCCAGAGACAGCAGCCCACCAGGCTCCCCCGTCCCTGGGATTCTCCAGGCAAGAACACTGGAGTGGGTTGCCATTTCCTTCTCCAATGCATGAAAGTGAAAAGTGAAAGTGAAGTCTCTCAGTCGTGTCCGACCCTCAGCGACCGCATGGACTGTAGCCTTCCAGGCTCCTCCATCCACGGGATTTTCTAGGCAAGAGTACTGGAGTGGGGTGCCATTGCCTTCTCCGATAATTTACACTAGCAATACTAATAACTTACTCCTCAGTTACAGTTCCTTCTTAGTAAGACTGTCATCCTAAGTACCCCATCACTCCATTGCTTTTGCCACCACAGAATGCTTTCTCAGCCACCCTGAACTAGTTAGATTTAACTCCCTAAAATGTGAATTTGTCTGCATAGATCCATTCTTATGTTTATATGGACATAGGCCAACATCCTCATCTTGGGCTGTCATATAATTACTTTCTTTTTTTTTTTTTTTCCATTTTTTTTTTATTTTTAAAATTAAAAAAATTTCAGGTATACACGTGCTCCCCATCCTGAACCCTCCTCCCTCCCCCCTCCCCATACCATCCCCCTACAGTGAAAGATGCCTAGAATTCAGTTGTTTGGAATGGAGGGCAATATAATTGTATGAGAAAATCCAGAGAAGAGAAATGGAAAAATGTCTGCTGCAAGCATCTTGTGTTTTAGTATCCTGTACGTTTGTTTCCCAAGGCTTTTTAAAAATGAGTTATAATTTTTTGGAACTAAATAATCACAAAATAAGATAATAATATGTTTTTGAAAAAATTTAGGAAGCTAAATAAACTTATTTTTCTTTACAAAGTCTATTGGAAAAATAAAGATCTTAGTACATATAATTTATGTTTTTCATATTTGTAATATATGCATACTAACAATGAATGCTGTAGTATTCAAGCACTCTTCATTTTTATTCATAATCTATGATTAGTTGCCATATTTGTTCTACTCTACAAATCTCTTAAAACATCGGACAGACCACCGAAGAATAGGTTCTCATGCAGAAATACTTTATAGAAACTGAAGATCCTAATAGACAAAGAAAAATTTCTTAATATATCTCACTGCTTTCTTAAAACTTTCTTCACGAGATTGTCTTTACACAATTTTCCCTATCACAGTTAATCACAAAATCATCCTTCTGAATTCATAGGAAAAAACAGACCAAAAGAAAAAATGAAATAAAACAAAACAAAATTAAAAAAAAAAAAAAAACTGTATTTGTCTCATTTCCTTAACTTTAACATCACAGATCCTATTAATCAGATTAGTCAATAAAAGAATTTCCATATTCAATTTGATTATTTCTCTTCATTTCTGCAGTTAACATTCTATTTTAACCTTACCATCTCTCCCTGAAAAACTGCAATAAACTCTTAATTGGTCAATCTCCTTCCTTCTTTTTTCACCTTCAAAGTGTTAGTTGCTCAATCGCATCTGATTCTTTGAGACACCAAAGACTGTAGCCCGTCAGACTCTTCTGTCCATGGGATTTCCTAGGCAAGAATACTGGAGTGGGTCACCATTCTTTTCTCCAGGGAATCTTCCTGATCCAGGGATTGAACCCAGATCTCTCACATTGCAAATGGATTCTTTACCATCTTTGCCACCAGGGAAGCCCATTTTCACCTTCGTATTTTCTAAATATAATAGCAGATTGGTTCCATTGAAACATATCAGATGATACCACTGCTCAGAAAAAGCTGTCCAGTGGATTATGATCTTTTTTGATTTAAAACTAAATATATTTTAATATTTTTCAAGATCCAGCATAACCTAGGCTTTGTCATTTATTATCATAGATGTGAGACCTGAAAAGGAATAGATTTCATGTGGTTTTAGGTATAATTAAATTTTCATATCTAGATACACTATATGTATGTATGGCTGAGTCCCTTTCCTGTTCACCTGAAACTATCACAACATTATTTGTTAATTGACTATATCTAAAATATAAAATAAAAAGTGAAAAAAATAAAATGAATATTTCAATATTTTAAATTTCTTAAATCTGGCTAGGGTTCATGAGAACAAGATACATTAATTGCTATCAAATTCTGTACTTTGCTATATACTAAAAATAACTCAAAATTATATATATTTTGAAAGAAACACCACCTCTAAGTTTGGTGGAATAATCAATGAAATGTGTATTTTAAAACTAAGTTTTAAAGTATATGTACTAACATATATAGAAAATTAGAAAATAATTATTGTAAAATAGCAATAAATGTGCTGTTGACTTTTAAGACATACTATTTCAATTACTAGTTGGGAATTATTGATAGATAGTAAAGAAAGCTGCCCAAATGTTTCCTTGGATTATACATTTCTATCCAAATATTTCCATGTGCTTTAGCACTTTATACTTATTTGTGTAACATAGCAAGCATACAGAGTTCAGTAGCAATTGTATGTTCACATGAGCTTTCTGTGTGGCTGTTGATAAACTATTTGAACTTTTATATGTCAAGTCTTATAACACGTGAATAAGCATTATAGTATTTATCTCATGGATTGTTGGGTGAGTTTAAAAATATAATGCAGGTACCCCATTTCCCAAAAATAAAGTAGCACTTTTTTTTTTCTTTTTACACTTATTTCAGTTAGAAGTAATCACATCAAATTACCCACAGTCTTCCATGGAGAATTATTTTCTCGGTAAATATTTTGCATTCAGAATTTTCATATATATTACCACTTGATTTATCTTACTTTTCAAAATTGACATTCAGGTTATGTCTGCATCATTAGGACACAGATATTAGATGTCACCAATAGATGTGACTATATATATAGTGACTATAGATGTCATTATAATCAACATATTCCTATAAAAGACTGTTTTATCATCTTACAACTACTAGGTTCATTGCATTGTACTGAAGAAGTAATAAACACCTTTAATAAATTAATCTCTTATCTTTATTTCCAGAAATGTAATCTTTTGCATTCCCAAGTTAGAAACAGATTAAATACTCTCAATGCATAACTTCACATTTTATGACGTTATTATATACCTCATATTTGAAATCATTCTTTTTTTTTTCAACAAATTGACTTTGTAACTATGAATTCTTCTACTCAAGCACTCTTACAGAAGAATTGTGAATTTCAGTTAATGATTTCTGTTGGTTTTAATTGTTCTTATTAAATTGATGTCAAAGACTTATGATGGTATGCTTTCTAAATGACAAATACTTAAAGTTTTAGTGAATTCATTTTTAAACATCCGTCCAAACATTGATTATTAGATCTTCTTATATCCTTTGAGAAGAATATAAAATTCTATTTATATTTTATTGAGTTTTAAAACATGACATTTGTTAAAAGTATAAATAACACATTGCATGATTACGCTTTGTCAGACCATGTTTTACATATGTTTTCATTAATAATCTATATAACAGTATAAAGTAGACACTGATGTCATCTTAATTTCACAGATGAAGAATCTGGGACCTAAAAATGTTAAAAAATATGTACAATGTTGCGAAGTGTTGACCTGAAACAAATAGACTGCCAGATATTTCTCCAGCAAAGGTGGCTTTATTTGAGATCAGCAGAGAATTGCAATTCAGTGTCTGCAACTATAGCGAGCCACATGCAAGTCCTCACGTGGCAAGGGAAAAGGAACACTTTTTGTAGAGAAGAAAAGAAAATTGGGAGGGCTTTAATAAAGAGTGTGTGGCTTTTCATTGGCTGAGTCCTTACCAGGAGGGAAGAGGAATCTTTTTTCTTCCTTTTGGACTGTGCTATCATCACAGAATGTGAGAGCTCCCATTTATGTTTCCCTAACTATATTTCACTGAGGCTTAATTTTATTAATTTTTTAATGTTAAGAAACAAATCAGAAAACTGAAATAACATCATGTGGTTCTAGATTCAATATTCTAAATAATCATACATATTTGTTCCAACTGAGGCTAAGGAAGTTTTAATATTTAAAAATTTACCTTTATTTTATGCTATGGTAAAGTTTAATATAAATATAATGATCAGAGTTAATATTCAAATAGTTTAAATTCAATGCAGCAGTCAGAGAAAACTAATTGTGAACACTTCTTTTATTATTTTTTAAAATTTACTTATTTATTTTGTCCTTGTGGCACTGCCTGTGGGGTCTTTGTTCTCTAAAGGTGTGGAACCCATGTTCCCTACAGTGGAAGTACAGAGTCTAAACCACTTGACCACCAGGGAGGTCTCTGTAACACTTCTTTTACTCACTTAGTCTTCCTTTTAATAATCATAGCTAACACTTGTTGAGCATGTATAATATGAAAAAGAACTTTACATATATCATTTATTTTATATACTTACCTACCCTATGTGTTATGTACAATGTTTTTCTTCTTATAAGATAGATACTGAAAATTATCCAGAATAAAAATACGGTACCTGATGAGTCTTGTTGAAGACCACAAGTTTAACAGCATATCTACATTATTTAACCTCAGACTCTTGCATTTGTATACTCTACCCTTTGTATACATTTTGGTAATGGCATTTTCCAAATGGTTTTAACATTTGAAACACTGAAAACATTTTTTTCTACCATATAAATATATGCACAAGCATTGTCTTTTGCAAAGCTCCTCTTGTTACCAAGAGGATACAAGGCATGTGAATATGGATAACTATATCTAAGATTATTAATCATAAAATGATACATATCAATATATAGTAAAATGTATGGTTCAGTCATCATGCTTAAAAGGGTAAACCTCTCCTAAGAAACAGTATTTGATTTCCATCAATATTGGATTCAAAGTCCTGGTTCCGTATGACCCTTTTTGTCTACAGATTATTCAATCAATTGTTAATTTATCCAGAATCCCTCTTGATGGCTTCTAGTTTTCCAAGATAGTTTGTGCCTGCAGGGTGTCCACCCACCCACCATCTGCCACATCGAGTTTTCGCTGTTCATTACTTAAGAAAAACAACTTTACAATTAAAAACAAAGTGTTCTGTTCAAATTAGAATATTTTGACACATGGTGTTTGCTTGAATTTATGAATATGAGATCATATATTACCCATATTTTAGAATAAGTAAATTATTTTAAAATCATGTAAATCAAATACACAAAGTATTAAGAGAAACAGGAGAAAACATAACAGATCCATATAAATAAAGCAAGAGCAAGAGGAAATTAGAAATATTCTTGAAAAATAAAGATGATGCACAAGTTTTTTAAATCCAGAAACACACTTGTTCATCATTTTACACAAGTGACCCAGATATTTACACAGAAATTCATATAAAGTTTTATTTTAGACTCACACAAATGATCAGAGATAATAAAATAAACAACTTAGAAACAAAAGAATAAAAGTAAAAAGTTGAGTTGTCATAACTGAGGTTCACATGAGGTATTTTAATTTGAGAACATGTGTCAATGTAGCAATGGCTCTACAGATAGAAAATCATAAGTATTGTAAATTGTGTTCGACTAATGTACATTTTAAAGTATTTGACCAAGCAAAATACTTGACATTGGAAGGCGACAGATTCATGGTTTCTTAGAATGAAAGCAAAACTCTGTATCATTTAAAAATCAAGATCTAAGCATATTTGTCTCAAGACAGAACCAAGCATAGTTGGTTAACAAACATAAAGGCATATAAACAATCATTCCTGAGTGTTAACTCTCAAAGCTGGCCTGAGACTGGTATGATTCCATATGTCAAGGTCCTTCTGGGTACAATTTTGAGCAAGGTTCTTGGCTGGGCTGTGAGACCTATAAATATAAAGACAGATCCCTGACCTCTAGTATATCAAACACAAATGATTCTACCTCTAAACAGACCGTCAGGGCCACATTGCTTGGTGGAGAAACAAAATATGTTAAAACAGGGCTTTCAAGATATTGATTCTAGATAAGAATATGATGATCCTTAATTTATGATGTATTAATTAGGATCTTATGTATAAATAAATTTGTGATAGCCAAACTGGGAAGATCCCTTTCTGTGGGCTTCCCTGGTGGCTGAGATGGTAAAGAATCTGCCTGTAATGTGGGAGAACTTCCCCTGGGTTGGGAAGACCCCTGGAGGAGAGAATGGCAATTCACTCCAGTATTCTTGCCTAGAGAATTCCAGGGACAGAGGAGCCTAGCAGGCTACAGTCCATGGGGTTGTAAAGAGGCAGACACAACTGAGTGACTAACACTACTACTTCTAATATGGGGAGAAGGGGAGAGGGAGCATGTGCCCCTCTTAAAAAGAACAACAGAATTATAGGAATATATTAATAGTAAGATTTCAGGATACAAAAATTAGCCATGAGATTTTTTACAGAACTAGAACAAAAAGCCCTAAAATTTATATGCAAACACAAAAGATGCAGAGTTGCAAAAGTAACCAACCTTGAGGAAAAGGAACAAAGTTCACACTATATAACTTCAAACTATAATGCAAAGTTGTGGTAATCAAAACAGCATAATACTGGCCCCAAAACAGACACATATACCAGTGGAACAGAATTGAGAACCCAGAAATAAACCCATACACCTATGGTCAATTAATATATGATAAAGAAAGCAAGAATATGCAATGGAGAAAAGACCATATCTTCAATAAAAGTGCTGGGAAAACTGGAAAGCTACACATAAAGCAATTAAATTAGAACAATCTCTAGCAACATACACAAAAATAAACTCAAAGTGGACTAAGTACAACCTGAAAACATAAAAATCCTAGAACATAAAATAGTAAAATGTTTTTTAACATAAATTATAGCAATATTTTTATGGATCTGTCTCCTCACTCAGAGGAAATGAAAGCAAAAATAATTGGGACCTAATTAAATGTAAAAGCTTTTGCACAGCAAAGGAAACCATCCACAAAATGAAAAGACAACCTAATGAATAGGAGAAAATATTTGCAAATGATATTGATGACAAAGGATTTGATTTGAAATATATAAATTTTTAATGTAGTAATATCAAAATTAAAAAAATTAACAATTGGACAGAAAACCTGAATAGGCATATTTCCAAATAAGACATCCAGATGGCTTACAGGCAAATGAATAGATACTCAACATCATTAATGATTAGATAAAATGCAAATCAAAACAACAATGAGATATCACCTCATTCATTTTGATAGCTATCATCAGAATGACCACAAATAACAAATGTTGATAAGGATGTGGAATAACAGGAACATTTGTACACTCTTGGTGGGAATATAAATTGCTGAAGCCACTGTGGAAAATCTTATGGAAATTCCTCACAATGCTAAAAAGAGAATTACCATATGATCCAGCAATTTCACTCTTAGTCATACATCCAAAAATAAACCCATTAATTAAAAAAAAAAAATCTTGCACCACATGTCTGCAGCAGCATTATTTACAATAGCTAAGATATGTAAACAGCCCAAGTATGCATCAAAAGAAGAATTGATAAAGGAGATATGGTATAAAAATAGAATATCTCTCAGTCATTAAAAATAGTGAAATTCCACCCTTTGCAACAAAGTAGATGGACCAAAAGATTATTATGCTTGGTGAAATAAGTCAGACAATGGCAAACATTTTATGTTATAATTTATATGTAGAATCTAAAATAGAAAATGAATGTATAACAAAATAGAACCATACTCACAGATATAGAAAACAAACTAGTGGTTACCAGTGGGGAGACAAGAAAGAGAGGGGCAAAATAAGTGTATCAGATTAAGAGAGACAAACAACTATGTATAAAATCCAGTAGTTATGTACGGATGTGAGAGTTGGAATATAAAGAAAGCTGAATGCTGAAAAACTGATGCTTTTGAATTATTATGTTGAAGGATACTCTCAAGAGTCCCTTGGACTGCAAGGAACTCAAACCAGTCAATCCCAAAGGAAATCAGTCCTGAGTATTCATTGTAAGGACTGACGCTGAAGCTACAACATGCTGATGGCCACCTGATGCGGAGAACTGACTCATTAGAAAAGACTCTGATGCTTGGAAAGATTGAAGGCATGAGGAAAAGGGGACAACAGAGGATGAGATGGTTGGATGGCATCACTAACTCCATGGACATGAGTTTGAGCAAGATCCGGGAGTTGGTGATGGATAGGGAAGCCTGGGTTGCTGCAGTCCAGGGAGTCACACAAAGAGTCCGACATGACTGAATGACTGAACTGAACTGAACTGACGTATAAAATAGATAAGCAACAATGATACATTTTACAGCACAGGGAAATATAGCTATTATTTTGTATTATATTTAAATAGAGTATAATTCATTAAAAAATACTGAATCACTATGCTATGACCTAAAACTAATATTGTTTAGTTGCTAAGTCATGTCCAGTTCTTTGCAACCCCATGGACTGTAACCCCATGGACTGTAGCCCACCAGGCTCCTCTGTCCATGGGATTTCCCATGTAAGAATACTGGAGTGGGTTGCCATTTCCTTCTCCAGGGGATCTTCCCAACTCAGGGATTGAACCCAGGCCTCAAACCTGTGTCTCTTGCATTATAGACAAATTTTTTACCTCTGAGCCACAAGATTGTAAATTAAGTATAATTTAAAAAGCAAAAAATTAACTACTTTTTTAAAATGCTGATTTCAAAAAAGAAACAGATATCAGGACACTTTTAAAGATTGGCCAGTTGGAATGTGGCATAAATGAGAGATGTTAGAAGAAACATAACTGAAGTAGGATTTTAAAAGATAACTAAATGAGAAGACAGGGGAGTGTTTTATCATAGGTTGATTTTGCCTTTGCTTATGTCCTGAGGGAAAGATGTCAGAGAAAGGAAAACGTTGACACTGATAGAGTAGAAATGATTGATGGTACATCACTGAAAAAGTAGTGATAGCATTGAAAAAGAAATAATTCTTGCTGCTTGTGAAAAAGTAGATATAGAGTTGAGATTTTATAATACCACCAAAATTTGAAAATGAGATGCGTTTATTTGACCTAAATTAATCAATTATATATACAACAAATTATTAAATGATTCCAAATGTGGAAATATTTGGATAACATTTTAAAAATTTAATAAATTAAAATTAGAGGAGGTATTAAACTTACCTTTAAGCTTAGTAAAACATGGATTACTGGATTTGCAATTGTCTGGATTACATTATTTGGATTTCCAGACATCAAGGAGATTCTTATATTTAACAAGTTATCTAGAGAAAAAATGTGTTTTCCCTCTAGAAAAAGAACCAATATTCTCCCTGGGTTATTTCTTAGAGAACACAGTACTCTTGCTTAAACAAATTATCTTGATAAAGACATGCGTTTACTATCAGGAACTGTATTATAAAAGTCGCTCAGTCATGTCCAACTCTTTGCAACCCCATGGACTGTAGCCTATCAGGCTCCTCCGTCCATGGGGTTTTCCAGGCAAGAGTGCTGGAGCAGATTGCCATTTCCTTCTCCAGGGGATCTTCCTGACCCAGGAATCGAACTCGGGTCTCCCTCATTGCAGGCAGATGCTTTACCGTCTGAGCCACCAGGGAAGCCCATATTATAAAAGTACACATTTGAAAGTGAGTTAACTTATATAGGCCATATAAAGTCATTCTTTACATGCTTTTATGAAAGTGAACTAAAATAATGTATGAGTATTAGAAATGATCCATAAATTGCATCAGATAATTTTTAGTGATATTGCTGCTTTTCATCCACCATAATATCTCTTTGTCACAAGAGTACTTCCTTTTTTTAGGGTCGGTTGGATACATTTAGCCTGTACAAAGACTACTCATGTTTTCCATTTAGTTTCTTTCTTCACTGTCTGAAAGGAGTCTTTTCCCCTTCCTGATGACTGTAGCCATCCTGACTGAAAATCTGTACACAGAAAATTCAGTCTTACTCTTAAATTCAACCATGGCTACAACAGACATCATATCTTTCTTCACCCTGTTCCCACACACAATTTGACTTTAAAATAGCATTTTCATCTTTCATTCTATAATCCTGCCATCATTTTTGTTGAAAATTTAGATATTTAAGTTTCTCAAAGCCAACCTCTCTTTTATTAAAACCAGTACTACATCTTCTGTCTGTGAAATAAAGCACATATTTTAACTCTTCACTAATTACCTAAAATAGAAGTGTAATCTCTCCATTTTATCTCTTTTCAAAACAAAAATGATATTAATCAAAGTAATTATTTGATCATTTCGGTGTCTCCTAATGATGTTCACGATGGTAAAATTTCTAATAAAGATGCCCTGTTTCATAGATGGCTGAGACTGATAAAATATGGATTATCTTTTAAACTCATTTTTCTAATATGTAGTTCAGAACTTATAAAATTCATGTACTATATTTCCTCCTGTAGTAATAAGGTAAGAACTATTGACTATCTTCTCCTATATGGAAAAAAAGAAAGAAAAAAAAAACATTATTTATTTTAAATACTTGTTCACATAACTTAAAAAAAATGAGTATGGCTTTCAAAAAAGTTAATGTCCTAACCTATCCCTGACCTGATTTCATCGTTTACCATGTTTTGTCCCCTCATCATTAGAACTCAAAACATATTGACTTCCTTTCAGTACTGGTATGTTCTCTGTTTGTCATAGAGGTTTCCAAGTGTTGCAGCCTTCGTCTAAATATCTTTTCTTTCCATTTAATACACATCTTACTTTTCTGAGATACATTTCTATTTCCTAACAGACCCTTTCAGAAATTCCCTAAGTTATATTTCCTAAAACATGGTTTCATTACACTGTATATTTACATTTCAGAGAATTTACCCCAGTTGAGATTTTACATTTAATTATGAGATTTCTTAATTAATGGCTATGTTCTCAAGTTTTGCTCACCTCTGACACTTCCTGAATCAAAGCAGTTGAGTTGATGAATTGGAAGCATCATGTGTTTGTTCCATTCAATTTCAAGAAGTATCAGTCTAATTTAGATTGTACTTACATATATAGATGCTGGATGCATGTTTCAACAAATAAATTTAAACTACTCTTTAAGTCACAATAAAAATTTTGATCTTAAAATGGCTTGCTTTTTAAATAGTAAAACACTAAGTCAGATATATTTAGAATTTTCTTTTATGTTACACAATTCAGCTAAGGTCTAATTAGAAATGTATATTGACATTGGGAAATAAAATGAACAATTATAAGCTTTGGTAAACTACGGCTCTTTTAAATGAAAAAAATAAATACCAAAATTAAATTAATTAGTAAGTTTCCTTTAAGATGTTATAATATCTCATCAAAATGCTTACCAATAGTTCTGAGCACACTTAAAGTGCAAGATATTGAAGCATTTTCAAAAAGCAAGGCAAGTTAATACACAACTTTTTAATGATTTTTTCCAAGTACTGATTGTTACAACATAGATGTGGTTTACAAAATTAAAAACACAAATTATGCAAACTTGTTTAAGCAAAACAATCTAATGGTACAAAAAATACCAAAAACTAAATTTCTGTTATGAGAATCAGAGATTGCACAATAGAACATATCTATACTTCCAGTTTTTATTTATTTCTATGCAGTAATTCTCATCCAAATTTTAAACACCTTAGCTGAATTGTGTAATCCAAAATAAAATTCTAAATATATCTGATTTAGTGTTTTAGTATTTAAAAAGTCAGCCATTTTAAGATCAAATTTGCATTGTAACTTAAAGAGTAGTTTAAATTTACTTGTTGAAACATGCATGTAGCATCTACATATGTAAATATAGTCCAAAGATTCAGTTCATTTTTCTTTAAACACACTGTAGCTATAATCAATGTTGGCTGAAATGAACATGGGCTTTACATCACATACAATCTAGTTGTCCATTTTTAAGCTTTCTAACATCAACAAAAGGTTGACACTTTAAAAATATGGCTTTTATCGTCTTCATGCTAAAGGGATCAGCATCAGAACCAAGACTGTGGGTTGCCTTATGTGCAAATGTGCTTAGAACCTGGTAAAAGAGGCCTACAAAAGTCCTTTCATATGAATGAGTAAACATTCAAATTCAAGTTCTTTCTCAAGTTTTATTCTTCTTCCAGGATTAACAGGTAGAAGACTCTTGAGAGTCCCTTGGACTGCAAGGAGATCCAACCAGTCCATTCTGAAGGAGATCAGCCCTGGGATTTCTTTGGAAGGAATGATGCTAAAGCTGAAACTCCAGTACTTTGGCCACTTCATGTGAAGAGTTGACTCATTGGAAAAGACTCTGATGCTGGGAGGGATTGGGGGCAGGAGGAGAAGAGGACGACAGAGGATGAGATGGCTGGATGGCCTCACCGACTCGATGGACGTGAGTCTGAGTGAACTCCGGGAGTTGGTGATGGACAGGGAGGCCTGGCGTGCTGCGATTCATGGGGTTGCAAAGAGTCGGACACAACTGAGCGACTGAACTGAACTGATAACTTCTTCTTCAGAGAAATTTTAGAAACATTGTTCATTTTTCATAAAACTTGTTACTGTTATGGTTTTCAGTGTATACAGGTGACAGGAGATGGGAAAAAGTTTTTTCTACCCTCCAATACCTAAAAAATCTGTGCCTCCTTCTTTATACCTTATCTAGAGAATGGCAGTTATGTCAAAATACAGAAAATATTCACAATGCTACATTTCCAACTTTTTGCTAAAGAAAGTGCTTTATTAATTAAATGGGAGTAGTGGCCATCTGCTTGTGTTTGGTATTTTCTCCTTCAAAGCTGCTCATTACTAAGGGACAGTACAGACCTTCAAAATACACCATCTACTATGCTGCAATCATTTTAAAGCAGAGATCCTGTTTTGTGTCTTATTACAATCCCTGCCACTTTTTTTTTTTTTAATATTGTTTAATGATATGGTTTCCAAATGTAATCTTACTCATTTCAGATTTCTGTTTATACCTCTTCAGGTCTTCCTCCATGTTTCCAATGTAAAGTAAACTTCTGGAGCATGATATTTCTCCAGGTCCTCAAGGTCTATCATAACTATTACTTTTTCTCTCTTATTTCATCCTAAATATCCAATTAATCCTAAAATTTGATCAATTGTGCCATCCAAATATCTCATTTTCATACCTGCATTCACATTATATTTAGCATAATTAAGGTAGCAATTCAAGAATTAAATAAGCATTAGAAAAAATCACTGTATAAGTATCTACTTAAAATTATCTACCAAACATCAACATCTTTGCTAGAATTTAGGTATGCATTTTTTACTGTCAGATCATAAAGTACTGCTAAGTCGCTTCAGTCCTGTCCGACTCTGTGCGACCCCGTAGACGGCAGCCCACCAGGCTCCCGCATCCCTGGGATTCTCCAGGCAAGGACACTGGAGTGGGTTGCCATTTCCTTCTCCAATGCATGAAAGTGAAAAGTTAAAGTGAAATCGCTCAGTCGTTTCTGACTCTTAGTGACCCCATGGACTGCAGCCTACCAGGATCCTCCATCAATGGGATTTTCTAGGCAAGAGTACTGGAGTGGGGTGCCATTGCCTTCTCCCATAAAGTACTAGCTTATAGTTATTCCTGTTTAGTTGCTAAGTCACTCTCCTCTTTCACCCTGATCAAGAGGCTCTTTAGTTTCTCTTCTATTTCTGCCATTAGAATGCTATCATCTGCATATCTGAGATTGTTGATACGTTTCCCAGTGTCTTGATTCCCATTTATGATTTATCCAGCTGGCATTTCCCATGATACACTCTGCATGTAAGTTAAATAAGCAAGGTGACAATATACAGCCTTGCTGTACTCCTTTCCCAATTTGAACCAGTCAGTTGTTCCTTGTCTGGCTCCATAATGCTTCTTGACCTACATACAAGTTTCTCTGCAACTACATGAAATGCAGCACACCAGGCTCCCCTGTACTTCGCTATCTCTCAGAGCTTGCTCAGATTCATTCCCATTTATTCAGATGATTATTATCTAATCATCTCATCCTCTGACACCCTCTTCTCCTTTTGCCTTCATTCTCTCTGAGCATCAGGGCCTTTTCTAATTAGTTGGTGCTTCACATTACATGGCAAAAGTATTGGTGCTTCCACTTCAGCAGCAGTCCTTCCAATAAATATTCAGGGATTATTTTCTTTAGGATTGACTGGTTTGATCTCCCTGCAGTCCAAAGGACTTTCGAGAGTCTTCTCCAGCACCACAGTTTGAAAGGATCAATTCTTCTGTGCTCAGCTTTCTTTGTAGTCCAACTCTCACATTTGTGCATGACTATGTCTGCAGTGATTTTGAAACTTTCAAAAATAAAATATATCACTGTTTCTGTGCTTTCCCCTTCTATTTATCATGAAGTGATAGGACCAGATCATAAAGTGACCAGATCACTTCATGGGAAATAGATGGGGAAACAATGGAGACAGTGACAGACTTTATTTTGGGGGGCTCCAAAATCACTGCAGATGGTGACTGCAACCATGAAATTAAAAGACACTTGCTCCTTGGAAGAAAAGCTATGACAAACCGAGACAGCATATTAAAAAGCAGATACATTACTTTGCCTAAAAAGCCTGTATAGTCAAAGCTATGGTTTTTCCAGTAGTTGTGTATGGATGTGAAAGTTGGACCATAAAGAAATCTGAGTACTGAAGAACTGATACTTTTGAACTGTGGTGTTGGAGAAGACTCTTGAGAGTCCCTTGGACTGCAAGGAAATCAAACCAGTCAATCCTAAAGGAAATCCATCCGGAATATTCATTGGAAGGACAGATGCTGAAGCTGAAGCTCCAATACTTTGGCCACCTGATGTGAAGAACTGACTCATTGGAAAAGACCCTGATGTTGGGAAAGATTGAAGGCAGGAGGAGAAGGGGAAGACAGAGGGTTAGATGGTTGGATGGCATCACTGTCTTGATAGACATGAGTTTGAGTAGGCTGCAGGAGTTGGTGATGGACAGGGTAGCCTGGCGTGCTACAGTCCATGGGGTCACAAAGAATTGGACATGACTGAATGCTTGAACTGAATTGAACTGATGGGACCAGTTGTTATAATATTAGTTTTTTCGAATGTTAAGTCAGCCTTTTACCCTCCCCTTTCACCCTGATCAAGAGGTTCTTTAGTTTCTCTTCTATTTCTGCCATTAGAATGCTATCATCTGCATATCTGAGGTTGTTGATATTTTTCCCAGATCTTGATTCCTGTTTATGATTTATCCAGCTGGCATTTCCTGTGATACACTCTGCATGTAAGTTAAATAAACAAGGTGACAATATACAACCTTGTCATACTGCTTTCCCAATTTGAACCAGTCAGTTGTTCCATATCTGGTTCCATGATGCTTCTTGACCTACATATAGTTTCTAAAGAGACAGGTAAGGTGGTCTGGTATTCCCATCTCTTTAAGAATTTTTCACAATTTGTTCTGATCCACACAGCCAAAGACTTCAGTGTATTCTATGAAGCAGAAATAGCTGCTTTTTTTTCTGGAATTCCCTTGGTCTCTCTTTGAATCAACAAATATAGGTAATTTGATCTCTGGTTCCTCTGCTTCTTTGAAACCCAGCTTGTACATCTGGAATTTCTAGATTCAGGTCCATGAGATCACAAACAGTTGGACATAACTGTAGTTACTAAGCATATACAACATGTATGTGTCTTGCTCTCTAATAAAATTACTTTTTCCTTTTAATTGTTTATGTAGACAATCATAACATCTCTATGAAAAGTTTTACTTTCTTCAAATTTATGTATTTTCCTTTTTTCTTTCTCATCTCTTCTATACTGGTGCCTAGCACAAATTTGGAAACAAATGGAGCAAATGTATATAAGAACTGTGTTGAAGATTTAAGATAGAAACTGTATTTTCAATATTGGGCTTTCTCCTTTCTATTCCAAGTTTCCTCAGAGCTTTTTCATGATGTTTTTTCAAAACCATCTTGCATTTCTTAAAATGATCATATGCTTTTTAAAACATATTATTTTCTATTTTAATATAATGAAGTACATTAATTTTTGTGTAGTAAGCTAATCTTGAATATATGGTGTAAAATTCAATTATTTTCAAGCTTAAATTTTTAAAAATTATACTAAAATAAACTTTATCTACCTACTCTTTTACTGATTTGACCTGATATTTGGCAAAGAAGGTCAAGATATTTTTTCCTTCTGTACTTTTCTTTTCAGTTATCATTTTACATTTAAAATAAGAGACAGAGGGAGGTTCAAGAGGGAGGGGACATACATATACCTATGGCAGATTTATGTTGAAGTATGAGGTTCATCTAGTCAAGGCTATGGTTTTTCCTGTGGTCATGTATGGATGTGAGAGTTGGATTGTAAAGAAGGCTGAGCGCCGAAGAAGTGATGCTTTTGAACTGCGGTGTTGGAGAAGACTCTTGAGAGTCCCTTGGACTGTAAGGAGATCCAACCAGTCCATTCTGAAGGAGATCAGCCCTGGGATTTCTTTGGAAGGAATGATGCTAAAGCTGAAACTCCAGTACTTTGGCCACCTCATGCGAAGAGTTGATTCACTGAAAAGACTCTGATGCTGGGAGGGATTGGGGGCGGGAGGAGAAGAGGACGACAGAGGATGAGATGGCTGGATGGCATCACCAACTTGATGGACGTGAGTCTCAGTAAACTCCGGGAGTTGGTGATGGACAGGGAGGCCTGGCATGCTGCGATTCATGGGGTCGCAAAGAGTCAGACACGACTGAGCGACTGATCTGATCTGATCTGATCTGATGACTGAAACCAACACAATATTGTAAAGCAACTATCCTTGAATTGAAAATAAATACATTTTAAAAATAAAATAAGAGGAGACAGTACACAGTGTTTTCATATACTCCCTCCCCAACTCATAATTTCCCTCATTAGTAACATTTTATTTTAACATGGTACATTTGCTACAAATGATGAACCACTATTGACAGATAATTATTACTAAACTCCATAGTTTATATTAGGACATGCTCTGTGCTATACAGTTATATGGGTTTCTACAAACGAATAATACTATGTATCTGCTTTTAGAATAGCATGCAGATTATTTTAATGTTTTAAAAATTCTGTCCCATGTATTCATCTCTCCCCACTTCTACTTCACCCCTAAATATGACTTCTTACTCTTAGAAATATATATTTAATTTCCTCCATATCTTTTCATGGCTTGATTGCTCATTTCTTTTTATCAATGAAAGTACCATAGTTTGTTTATCCATTTATCTATTGTAGGACATTTTGGTTGGTTTCAATTTTTTGCCACATTCATATACAGATTTTTGTGTGGATGTATTTTTCAACTCATTCATTGCATAAATTTCTAGGCACATAATTGCTGGATTATATGATATGCATGTGTTTGGCCTCATTAGAGACTTTCAAACTTTCCTTCTATGTAGCTCTATCAATTTTCATTCCTATTATCAGTGAATGAGATTTCCTCTCTCTCTGCATACTCCTTAGCATTTGATATTTTCAATCTTTTGGATTTCATACAATCTGGTGTATAGTGGTTTCTCACTATTATTTCAATTTGTAATCCCTTAATAACATATCATGATGATTATATTTTCATATGCTTATTTGCCATCTGTATCTATCCTTTGGTGAGAAGTCTATAGGCTTATTAGAGCTGCTTATTTTCTTATTGCTAAGTTTGTAAATGTATTTGTATATTGGGTGGCAGTATTTTATAGTATATATGTTTTTAAAATATTATTTCCTATATGTGGCTTTTTAAAAAATATTCCCTTAACAGTGCCATTAACAGAGAAGACATGTTTAATGTCAAATTAATCAAGATAATTTTTTCTTCATGGATTGTGATTTTGGTATTGTGTCTAAAATTCATTATGAAACACACAGTCATCTAAATTTTCTCCTATGGTATCTTCTAGAAGTTTGGTAAATATTGCATTTTAAATTTAGATCCACAATCCATTTCAAGTTAATTTTAGTGAAATTTTGTGAAAGATGGAAGGTCAATTCCTAGGCATATATATATATATATTTTTTTTTCAGTATGAATGCCCAATTGTTCTACCTTAATTTATAGCAAAAGAATACTTCCCCCAACATTGAACTGTATTTGCTCTTTTGTCAAAAATCAGTGTGTATGCACACACACACACACATACACACACACACACACACACACACACATATACATACACTGGGTTCTTTATTTGGTTCCACTGATATATCTGTGTGCTATTTAGCTAATACCACACTGCCTTAATTATTGTACTTTTACAGTAAGTCACAAAGTTGAATAGTATTAGTCTTCTGACTTTGTTCTTCACCTTCAATACCATGTTGGCTATTCTGGGTCTTTTGTCTTTCCATATAAACTTTGCATTTATTTTGTCACTTTCCACAAAATGACTTGCTAGGATTTGGATTGGAATTGCACTGAGTCAAGTTTAGAAAAACTGGTATCTTGACAGTATCAAGCCTTCCTATCCTTGTACGTGAAGTATCTCTCCATTTATTTATATCTTTAATTTTTTGATCAGAACATTATAGGTTTGCTCATATAGTTATTGTACAATTTTTACAGATTTATACCTAAATAATTCATGAAGTAAGATTAATATAAAGAATAAAAATATTTTGCTTTCATATTTTTCTTCTCTAACATTCTTGCTTTTTATGGAGATTTGCATCTCTGACCTTTTTATTTTCCTTTCTAAATAATTAATTTTAACACTTCTTGCAAGGTAAATATGTTTTCTAAGTTGTTTAAAATTGAGCTTGTCTTTTTTCAGATGTTAGATATTTCTTGGTGGAAAGCTTCTTATTTACCAAAATAAGCTTATTTAACATTTTTCTTGAATATTGGGCAATTTAGATTTTTTACTTCTTCTTGGGTCATTTGTATATTTCAATTTGTTTGCATATTTCATCTAAGTTGTCAAATTTTCTAATAAAATTTTAATAGAATTGTTTTATTATTTTTTAATGTCTGTAATAATTGCAAAACTTCTCTGCCTTTTTGTTGATATTCTTTATTTTTGTGATCACTTTTCTTTATTAACCTTGCTAGAATTTTATCATCTACTACTATTGTTAAATAATCAGGGTTTTTTGTTTGTTTTTTGTTTTCTTAAATTTCTTAATTGTTTTCCTGTTTTCTATTCTATGATCTGTTTTCTTTATCATTTTCTTCCTTCTGCTTATTTTGTGTAGAATTTGCTCTTCTTTTTACATGTTTTAACCAGAAACCTCACACCACTGATTTTATATCATCTGTCTTCTCTAACATTATATTGTAATGTGCCAAGTTGCTTCAGTCGTGTCTGACTCTTTGTGACCCTGTGAAATACAGCCCACCAGGCTCCTCTGTCCACAGGACTCTCCAGGCAAGAATACTGGACTGTACTATGCCCTCATTCAGGGAAAATTCCCTACCCAGGGACTGAACCCACATCTCTTACATCTCCTGCATTGGCAGATGGGTTCTTTACCACTAGCGCCTCCTGGGAAGACCTATATAGTAATATACAGCCAAACATTATTGTATAAGCCCTAATGTATCTGTATTTCACCCATTTTGAATGTTGTATTTTCATTATTATTCCTCTTGAAATACTTTATGTTTCTTATGATTTATTATTTGAAGAGCAATATTCCCATATTGCTTAAAATGTGTTTTAAAATTTCTCATGCTTTAATTTTACATATTTTTGCAGTTAATTTATAATTCGATTCCATTTTAGTAAGAAAACGGACACACTCTTCTATGAGTTTAATTAATATTGAGGCTTCACTGGATGCAGTGGAGAGCTCATAGGCTACTGTTTAGAATATTGCCTCAAGAAGGCAATGAATTAAGCTCTGGGAGTCTCCCGTGAAGACTCAAGCAAAGTGAACACTTCTGTTTGTAATGAACATGTAAGCCCTGAGAACAGAACCAGGTAGTGACACCAGTTTTTGGAAGTGATTAAGTTCAAACAAAGACCATAAGAAAATGGACTGTTTCTTATTTAGAGACTGAATGAAGACTGGAGACTGAATCTAATGTGATTGTACCTTGAAAGATATGGCAAATATCTGCATGACTGAGCTTTGAGCTTGGCACAGAGAGAATGATTACCACCAGCAAAATAGGATCAGAGACCATTCTTAATCTTTCTGATTTCGATAGCAGAAGGGTTTTGATTATCAGTTGGGAGGGGAGAGGAAAAGAACATTACAATAACTAAAATAGTTTCTATTCTAGCTTGGGTTAATTTCAGCAAGATTATGTCCATTTAGAACAGTAAACATTGTGATATTGCCTGCTTTTAAGACTTGAGAAGCAATTTTCACTAGATTTTGCAAACAAGATCACTAAGGTTAAAAATAGCCATATTGAAATATTACTTAACAAAGGATTCATTTCAGTCTCTGCAGGTTAACTCAATTAATTGATGACATATCATCTCTAACCCATTGAGCAAACTGACATAAAAACACGAGAAACCCCTATAGGTCACTGTTAATTTGGGGCATGCTGCTAAATGATTCCACAGAATGTTTTACAGTGCAGAGACAGATAAAATTCAGGCAGGGTTGGCTCTGAAAAACAGACCAATAAATGAAGCTTTATTAGAGGTTACTGATAATATCAGTATTTTTTCTCCAATATCAAGAGTTATGCTGTGAAAAAGAAGTTCCAGGAAAATGATACTAAAGCCCTCTTTTTTGTATGCTAGATTCATTTTCAGTTCAGTTCCGTTCACTCAATCATGTCCGACTCTTTGAGACCCCATGAATCGCAGCACGCCAGGCCTCCCGGAGTTCACCCAGACTCATGTCCATTGAGTCAGTGATGCCATCCAGCCATCTCATCCTCTGTCGTCCCCTTCTCTTCCTACCCCCAATCCCTCCCAGCATCAGAGTCTTTTCCAATGAGTCAACTCTTCGCATGAGGTAGCCAAAGTACTGGAGTTTCAGTTTTAGCATCATTCCTTCCAAAGAAATCCCAGGGCTGATCTCCTTCAGAATGGACTGGTTGGATCTCCTTGCAGTCCAAGGGACTCTCAAGAGTCTTTTCCAACACCACACTTCAAAAGCATCAATTCTTTCGGCGCTCAGGTTTCTTCACAGTCCAACTCTCACATCCATACATGACCACAGGAAAAAACAGTCTTGACTAGACAAAGCTTTGTTGGCAAAGTAATGTCTCTGCTTTTGAATATGCTATCTAGGTTGGTCACAACTTTCCTTCCAAGGAGTAAGCGTCTTTTAATTTCATGGCTGCAGTCACCATCTGCAGTGATTTTGGAGCCCAGAAAAATAAAGTCTGACACTGTTTCCACGGTTTCCCCATCTATTTTCCATGAAGTGATGGGACCAGATGCCATGATCTTCGTTTTCTGACTGTTGAGCTTTAAGCCAACTTTTTCACTCTCCTCTTTCACTTTCATCAAGAGGCTTTTGAGTTCCTCTTCACTTTCTGCCATAAGGGTGTCATTTGCATATCTGAGGTTATTGATATTTCTCCCGGCAATCTTGATTCCAGCTTGTGTTTCTTCCAGCCCAGCGTTTCTCATGATGTACTCTGCATAGAAGTTAAATAAACAGGGTGACAATATACAGCCTTGACGAACTCCTTTTCCTATTTGGAACCAGTCTGTTGTTCCATGTCCAGTTCTAACTGTTGCTTCCTGACCTGCATACAAATGTCTCAAGAGACAGATCAGGTGGTCTGGTATTCCCATCTCTTTCAGAATTTTCCACAGTTTATTGTGATCCACACAGTCAAAGGCTTTGGCATAGTCAATAAAGCAGAAATAGATGTTTTTCTGGAACTCTCTTGCTTTTTCCATGATCCAGTGGGTGTTGGCAATTTGATCTCTGGTTCCTCTGCCTTTTCTAAAACCAGCTTGAACATCAGGAAGTTCACGATTCACATAGTGCTGAAGCCTGGCTTGGAGAATTTTGAGCATTACTTTACTAGCTTGTGAGAGGAGGGCAATTGTGCAGTAGTTTGATCATTCTTTGGCATTCCCTTTCTTAGTACAAAGTGGACAATTTTAGAGATATAGAGGTACAGAGAAATAAAGTTTCAACAGAATCCTGGGCTATTATTCTCCTGGAACATACTTGATACAGTATTACCCCAAACCACAGTAAGTACATATTGAATCAGGTTAAATTTGAACAAAGAAATATACATTGTGATTTTTCTTATACCCATGGTGCCATGGTGCAATCAGTATAATGCCTTATTAGCTCTATCCTAAGAAGCTTTCAGATTCAAGAGCCAATGGTTAGAATTCTAGACCTATGATGCACCAGATATAAAAATCCATCCACTTATCAAAAGCTACATGGTCTTGTGACACAGGGCTGGCTATGGATCTGACCTGCAGGGGAGGAAATCATGACATGACCATTATTTCTGGTCTGACTTAGCCAGATACTCTTCTAACCAGTCAACATATTTTACCTTATGATCTATGTGATAAGAAGTCCCTAATTATGAAAATCCTTCAAGAATGAGAACATTGCAAGCTTCATACATATTATGAATATGATGAATGCTCAGTAGATAGGGAATTATTAACCTTAATAAAAATTTTAATCACAATATTCATAAACTGGGGATACACTAGAACATTTTGTTGTATCATTAAGGGGAAAAGAGGAGATAAATATTCTAGATTGGTATACATTGTTCATTGAACCAGAGAAAGTATCCTTTTTTAATTGAGAATATTAATTCAAGCCTGATCTTGCTTAGTGACAAGAGTAAGTGTATTTGCAAGAATTGTTAGGATTATAGAAGAATATTGTGGCAATCATAAAGTTTCTGTGGGTTGTATAGCCAGCAATACTACCCATAGTTTCCAAAAGATTTTTCCCTCCTTAGCACTTTCCCCTTGCTCATTTCTAAAACCAGTTATGTTGCTGCTGGCAAATACAATTTCTCTGGACTTATTTGTGTGTTTTTAAAAAGTCCTAGCTTCCTAGGGGGGAAAAAAAAAAAAAAAGTCCTAGCTTCCTGAGTCATAGAAACATATGTGCTATAAAATTAGGTAACATCGTTTTTCCCTTTTTCAAGACACATTTTCACAAATTATAGGGATTATCTCTGCATCCCTTTGTTTAAAATTTGTTCTATGTCACAAGCCAAACTGTGCCAGGCTAGATGGTAGACATACCTCCTTAGGGACTTACGTTTCAAGGAAAATTAGCCACAGAAGTTGAAGACATCTTTTGGTAGTAAAAGTAGAAGCAAGAAAGCTAATCCCCATGGACAGAGGAGTCTGGCAGGCTTCAGTCCATAGGATCACAAAGCGTCAGATACAACTGAGTGACTAAGCACAGCATAGCACAGCAAAGGGTTAAGTTAGGATTTAGGATCATTGCAGTTCCCAAGAGGACAACCTGTCTCCTTCACCTTTTCAGCAGAAGCAAGTCATTTCATCTCATCCCTTGCCTAAGAAGCATCCAACTACTCACATAGAACAATTGACCTGGCTTTAATCAGGTTGCTCTCAGAATAAGGGCAGGTTTGATCCCAGGATCTGGAAAATCCTCTAGAGTAGGAAATGGCAACCCATTCCAGTGTTCTTGCCTGAAAAATTCCATGACAAAGGAGCCTGGCTAGAGACACAACTGAGCACGCAAGTAGGAGTAACAGCTAGGGCACTGGTTATCTATATACTTATTATTTATTGTGATATAATTAATAAAAAAAAATTGTCTCTGATCTAGAATACTCTGTGTACATGTTCAGGATTAACTTAATAAGAATGAATATTAAAATCTAAAAAAGTGCAATAGCTCTCCATTGCTTTTAATTATATTTTCTCCTATTTTTTTTTTCTTCTGGTTGAAAAATCTCAAGATACATATTTCACATTTGGAAACAAGTTTTATATTTAATGTGATATTTAAATTATGTAAGCCTGTTTATATTTTTATATTTGATCTAGCTTTATTCTCTTTACAATAAAATCTAGGAATATTTCTTATATGGGATTTGGTAATCTTGAGCTTTGATATCACATCCACAAACAATTCACTCCTGGCTCTACATACCATGAATTGTGTGACACAAGAAAATATTTAATCCCTGCTCTGAAGAAGTGATATGTGTGTGTGTGTGTGTTAAATTGCTTCAGTCCTATCCAACTCTTTGTGACCCTATGGACTGAGCGTGCCAGCCTCCTCTGTCCATGGGATTCTCCAGGCAAGAATACTGGAGTGGATTGCCAGGCCCTACTCCAGGGGATTTTCCCTGGAGGCATCAATGAACCTGCGTCTCTTATGTCTCCTGCATTGGCCAGTGGGTTCTTTACAACTAGTGCCTCCTGGGAAGCTCAAAGGAAGTGATAGAGATCTTAACTTCTTTTAGATTGAAATAATAACAAAATTATATTAAAAAAATCACAAATTCACCCCAAAATTCATGGCACTGTGTTGTACTTAGTCAGTCAGTAATTTCTGACTCTTTGCATCCCCATAAACTACAGCCCACTAGGCTCTTCTCTCCATGGTGATTTTCTAGGCAAGAATACTGGAGTAGGTTGCCATGCCCTCCTCCAGGGGATCTTCCCAACCTAGGTATTGAACCCAGGTCTCTTGTATTGCAGGCAGATTCTTTACTGTCTGAGCCACCAGAGAAGCCCCAAATTTGTAATATGTATTTAGAATTCAATAAATGGAAGAACCCTTTATTTACTAATAAAAACTGTTTAATATTTGGAATGAAAGGAACCCTTCACATTCTGGTGAACAGATACAGTTATTAAGCTCCTCTATAAATACTAGTGGTTTTATGTCTTTATGATGCAAATCTAGTATCTACCTCCATGATACTTTTTTTTCCCCCTGTAAATCACACAAAACAGGAACTTTAATGGTGGAATATGGACCAGTGTTGTAGTATTCTGTTTGCGTACTAGTGTTTGCTCTTTGTGGGTTGCTGCCAGTGGTGTCACCCATTGTCTTTCTTTCTTTATTTTAATTGGGTTATAGTTGCTTTATGATGTTGTGTTCGTTTCTGTTGTACAATGAAATGAATCAGCTATATGTCTACATATATCCCCTCCATCATGTACCTCCCTCTCTCTCCCTGCCTGTATCCCATCCGTACAGGTCTTCACAAAGCTCCCAGCTCTATATAGCAGGTTCCCACTAGCTATATGTTTTACACCTGGCAGTACTCATATGTCAGTCCCAGTCTCCCAAATAATCCTACTCCATCCCTCTTGACTGCTGTATTAGATGCTTCTTTCTGACTACTTGAACTCCTTTCAAGACTTTGCCTACATAGGTGTTCATGGGCTCCTGAGGTAGCACTGCTATTCTCTTAGGAAAGAGGTTCTCTATTTCAATCATATCTCTCTCTAAGAAGATAAGAATGAAATGGTGTGCAAGATCAGATGATGGAAAAGCAAAGTTCCACAATAATATTCAGGTCCTTCTGCTAGCGTATGCCTCATTTTGCAAAATGTGTTCACAATAGTAATTTTCAATAGTTCCTGAAAAGCAATGTAGATTAGGTTCCTCTACTTTCTACAGGTATCCCAGTTTTCATGCACAAGTTATAATTTCTCATTAACAATGTTCAGTGTCCTTGGATATTGGCAAATAACTAGAGGCTAAACAGCCTGGAATATACTGAAGAGAGCTAAAAAATACAATGAATGAATTTGTGAGTCTGTTTAATAGAATCTTAGCTTTTATGAACAATATATTCTAGTACTAGCATGTCAAAATAACTTTTTGCCTGAACCAAACTAAATCTTTTTCTATTTGATATAGAGAGTTAATTCTATTTGGAAAAAAATTGGGGCAGAAAGAGGAATTTAAAGATTAGGTTAGAAAATGAATGAGTTTGAAAGAAAAAAAAACAAAATGAAAACATTTCTTAATCTATTAAGAAGGATAAAGCTTAATTGTGTTTATTAAAAGTACATAGACTTTGTTGTGAGTTTAGCATAGGTTCAGTATAAATTACATAATGAATATTACATTTCAAAAATATTTTCTCGGCCAAAATCATTAGAATTTTTAAAATTTTTGTTAAACATGTAAGTAATTCTGTGTATTTGGAAGCATGTTATTGACATAGGGGTCATAACTTTAACTGCTATAATAGAATGATGCTCATATTAAAGTCTTGGAGAAGGCAATGGCAACCCACACCAGTATTCTTGCCAGGAAAATCCCATGGACAGAGGAGCCTGGTGGGCTACAGTCCATGGGGTCTCAAAAAAGTTGGACATGACACAGTGACAGCAGTATCTTAAAATAATAAACCATTGAGATAAAAAAAATATAGTCAAAGAATCTCTAAACTTTTTCTAGACTGTAATAAATGATGAATGAAGATATCTTCTATAGTGTCATATTAGTTCTAAAATAATGTGTGAAATATTATTGATTTTTGTTTTAAATATCCCATTATATTGATCTCATTTTAAGGAACAAAAACATATTCATAAGAGTTAGAAGATTAATGGATATTTTCCCCCTAAGCTATTAAATTTAGAAGCTACAAATTTTTCTCCCGGAAAAATTAACAGACATCTTACCTTTATCATTGTAGACAGATTACTGTACATGTTTGCCCTCTCTGCATCAGATCAGATCAGATCAGTCGCTCAGTCGTGTCTGAGTCTTTGCGACCCCATGAATTGCAGCACACCAGGCCTCCCTGTCCATCACCAACTCCTGGAGTTCACCCTGACTCACGTCCATTGAGTCAGTGATGCCATCCAGCCATCTCATCCTCTGTTGTCCTCTTCTCCTCCTGCCCCCAATCCCTCCCAGCATCAGAGTCTTTTCCAATGAGTCAACTCTTCACATGAGGTGGCCAAAGTACTGGAGTTTCAGCTTTAGCATCATTCCTTCCAAAGAAATCCCAGGGCTGATCTCCTTCAGAATGGACTGGTTGGATCTCCTTGCGGTCCAAGGGACTCTCAAGAGTCTTCTCCAACACCACAGTTCAAAAGCATCACTTCTTCGGCACTCAGCCTTCTTCACAGTCCAACTCTCACATCCATACATGACCACAGGAAAAACCATAGCCTTGACTAGACGAACCTTTGTTGGCAAAGTAATGTCTCTGGCTTTGAATATGCTATCTAGGTTGGTCATAACTTTCCTTCCAAGGAGTAAGCATCTTTTAATTTCATAAGAATGAATAAATCTGGATTTTCTTTTCCCAAGGAACACGTTGTCAGTCTAGGAGCTAGAAGGCAGATCTCTGATTTTCATTTAAATGATTATTTATATAAAATGATTTGATAATCTAATTTTAAGAAACAGGAAAATATTTTATATGGAAACTACTCAAATATTTTAAATAATGACAAAGTTAAATGATATAAATATTATCACATTTAATAAAATATTTTAGATTGCATATATACTATGTATTAGATTTTATCTAGATAGACTGTGGAAGATATGTTTTGATTTTCATAATTTTACATGTCTGGATAATTATAGACTTGAATTTTAAACCTGAGTGTATAACAATTATATCATGGTATTTTATTGACCAATTGTGGTGCTCTGGATACTGAGATAAAGTTATATTCATTATCTCATATCTTCATCAGATGATATGGTGTACTATGAACAAAAATCTTTATATAATGTAAAGAACATAGAGGCTGAAAGGGTATAAGTAATTTATAGAGGTCATATCCTGAAAAGTGGCAGCACACAGATTAACAATTACATCTCTGTGACTCAGAGCGTATTTCTCATACTCTACATTCTCTTTTTCCCTTTAGTTGGACAAATTGTGGATCTTAAATATTTTAAACAGAAATGTGGAGATATAAATTCTGTTCAAGGCCAAAGGCTTACAAAGCTGATCTCCAGAGTGCTTCTTGTAAGAAATGGCTGTTTATATGTAGTAACCTGCACCATGCAGGTGACTGTCATTAATCAATGTTACACCTTAGCTGTTGCTGCTGGGTGAGGGTTAGTGATGCTTTTTGGAAACTTATGGCACCGTGTAAGGAATCCATTTTTCAACTGACACTGCAAAAATAAGTTTAAAATACACTTCTTAGCCCATAAACATGTTGAACTTTGACCCAGCTGTATCTATACAAATAATCTAAACAAACAAAAACACATAAATGTATAACCACGACAACTATAAAATAGACAGGTTAAACAGAGAGTTGAATTTTACTCCTACTTTTTAATTATGAGAATAAGTAGCAAGTAATTTGCAGTCTTCCTTAGAAATCAATGAATAGTTTGGCACTAAAGAACTATGAATTGACCAATATAATGACAATCATGATTTCAGTAATAAATTCCCTAATGCAATAGACTGATATTCTTACATAGATGAAATGAGAAAATAACAACTGAGGAACCACAGAAAAAGAAGTAGACTCTACTAGAATACAGATTATACTTTACTAGAATACAGATTATACTGATTTCCACATATCCCATATTAATTATATTAAAGTATAATTCCTCTGTATATTCTATGTATTTAGCAATGCCATGTAATTTATCAGGCAAATCAGGTTTTGTTCATAAGAAGCTATATTCATATTTTTCTAAGACAACAGATGAAATTCAGGACTCTTCTGGGTAGAGCAGGATACATGACTATTTTACTTATAGTTGTTATATATTAGTATAATCAGGATGTAGAAAGAGGCCTTGAATTTGGAAAGAACATAAGTTTGAATACCCGTTTAACCATTAGTTGTGTGATTTTAGGTAAATTACTTAGTTTACTTTGAACTGAAAAATGAAAACAGAAATACCTAACCTGAAATTTGTGAGGTTTAAAAATTATATCTACATCATGACTAATACAGTGCCTGGCATGTTGAAGATACTGATGAAGAGATTAATGAGGTTTAGGGAAATCATTCTGGATATACTTGATTTGACTTGAACTTTATAATAACTAGAATAATTTGTTTATTACAATAGCATACATTGTATATCTGTTTTAACCATTAAAGAATGTATTTTCAAAATAATGGAATAACTGTGGTTCAAGCATCCAAAATGGACCTAGGTAGCCATTGAGGATGTGATTTCAAACACATTCCTGCATCACTAAGAACTTGAATTTCTTGAACTGTATTAAACTCAAGGATACCACCAGCTGTCCTCAACAATATCTGCTAACAGATGCCAGCTGCAACTGTACAGTCTCAAAATCTCTCCTTGTAACTATACAATTATTTAGGGCTTCGACCAATCCTTGCTAAACAAACACCCTTATTTCTTGTCAGCTCCTATGCTAGATTCTTAACAAAAAACTTATGTAACTTTCCTGAGTTTTGCCTATATAAACCTCTCCCATTTTGTTGTTCAATGGAACAGAATTCATATGCTTCATGAATCTGTGTCTCCAGAGATACAGTCTTCAGTGTGGCTTGAATAAAACTTTTTTTTTTCTATTGTAGATTGCTTATTGATTATTTCTGTTGACAATAATCAATAAGTGGATATATTTAGAATCCTAGTTCTTATTGTGCAGATTAATTTATTATGATAAATATATTTGTAAGATTAACTTATGCCTGAGTGATAGAATCCATGTTTTGAAACTTGAAAGGGATAGAAACCTTCTAACAGTCAAATATCTATGCTCAGATTGGCCAAAAGCAATTCATATTCCCTAAAAGTTCTGTCTTCACATGATTAATTGTGTTTAGTGTATTGACTTAAGGACCAAAAAATGCTATACTATTTTGGCTAGTGAAAAACAACAAAAGTTTATAATATGACTAGAGTAAAACAATAGAATTAAACTGCTTTAATAAAATCCAATTAATTCACTGATCTGAAACAATACACTATTTTATAGAAAATAAACTAACAACACTTTAATATTTATAATTAACAAACATAAAATATACATTGAATTTCAGTCAATTCATACATGTGAGATCAAATTTTAGAACATAAATAAATGTAAGATGTGAAAACTGCAGAAAACTAAAGTAAAATTTGTTTCCCACTTTTAATAATTTATGTAGTTGAACTATCATAAACAAAAACCACTGTTTTTTTTTTAATGGCTATGGACCTATATCCACATTTAGGAATATCTATATCTCAGTGGGGTTTTTCTTGTATATACTATATTACTTTTAAGCATGATTATGATGTCAGTTTTGTAATTTCAATTCTATGCAATTGAACTAAAACTTTCTCTATTGTTTTTATTCAACATAAGCTAAGGATTCAATATTATAAGAGAAAACATAAGAGTATATATTATTTTCCTAATAAACTACTGTTAGAACTTGTGTATCCTCATAGCAATAACACTGCATAATAAAGTACAAACAAGGGGTGATTTTTTTTTCAAGAAAGTTTTAAGTGTATGCTAAATTAAGACCATTGTTTCCTCATTTTTCACAGTGCAACCCATTTACCAACTTTTTTAGCCTTTCCCTTTTCAGAAACCTGAACAACCAAGCTACATCTTACAGTGAACAAATTAGTTTTTATACCGAGACAATTAATTATTTACAGCAGTGAATCAGATGAAAGTGAAGTCGCGAGAAACTTTTCAAATTCTAGGAAGATATATATGTTCAAAATGCCATTTTTGGATATTTAAACCCTGAAAAACCAACTAATAAGCATAAAATAAATGTATAAAGTTTGTACATTTTTAGAAAATGAACATATTACAAAATACATAGAAATGTAAGGTTAGCAGTTAATCATATTTTCTTTACATCATGCTACTCATAACAGAAAATTAAAGAGAGAAAAGTAAGCACAATGTTCATTTAGCAAGACATTCATTTTACAGTTGAGGGAACTGAGTAAGTGATTTGCCAAGGTCACTTGTGAATTGTTATTAAACTTAGAAACAAAATCTAAGATTCCTATTTATTCTATTAATTTCATTTTCCAATAACAATAGCAATTTAGGGGCATCTGAAGTCTATTGCTCTGTGAATAACATTTTTAATGAGAAAGCTGTTCTAATTAAATTTATATAATTATAAAAATGATACTATTTTCCAAGTAAGCCTATGACTATACTGATTTATATGGTTGTAATCAGAGATTCATTAGAATTTAATTCTAATTATTGTATCCATTTATTAATTAAATGATCTATTTAATAAATATATGTACGTATGTATTTGTGTGTGTGTGTGTGTATTTTGAACTTTGTTTTTCCCCACAGTTTTTAAAATCTTTTTTAAAAATTGCCATCTTCAAACCCAAGTATGTGCTAAATTAATGATTGAACAACTAAATAACAAAAAATACAAGCCTTGTATTGACTTTTAGATGCTTAAATCAATAACTTTGAGAGGTTTCAAATATCCAAGGCAAATTTGGCCTCAGAACAAAATGAAGCAGGGCAAAGGTTACCAGAGTTTTGCCAAGAAAACACACTGGACATAGGAATCACCCTCTTCCAATAACAGAAGAGATGACCCTACACATGGACATCACCAGATGGTCAATATCAAAATGAGATTGATTATAGTCTTTGTAGCCGAAGATGGAGAAGCTCTATACAGTCAGCAAAAACAAGACAGAAGTTGACTGTGGCTCAGATCATGAACTCTTTATTGCAAAATTCAGACTGAAATGAAAGAAAGTAGAGAAAACCACTAGATCATTCAGGTATGACCTACACCAAATCCCTTACAATTATACAGTGGAAGTGACAGACAGATTCAAAGGATTAGACTTGATAGAGTGCCTAAGAACTATGGATGCAGGTTTGTGACATTGTACAGGAGTGATCAAGAACATCCCCAAGAAAAAGAAATGCAAAAGGACAAATTGTTGTCTGAGGAGGTCTAACAAATAGATGAGAAAAGAAGAGAAGCTAAAGGAAAAGGAGGAAAGGAAAGATACACCCATCTGAATGTACAGTTCCAAAAGATAGCAAGGAGAGATAAGAAAGCCTTCCTCAGTGATCAGTGCAAAGAAATGAAGGAAGACAACAGAATTGGAAAGAATAGAGATCACTTCAAGAAAAGAGATACCAAGGGAATATTTCATGCAAAGATGGGCACAATAAAAAACAGAAATGGTATGGATCTAAAAGAAGCAGAAGATAATAATAAGGTGTGGCAAGAATACACAGAAGAACTGTAAAATAAGAGCTTCATGACACAGATAACCACAATGGTGTGATCCCTCACCTACAGCCAGACATCCTGGAATGTGAAGTCAGGTGGGCCTTAGGAAGCATCACTACGAACACATCTAGTGGAGCTGATGGAATTTCAGTTGAGCTAATTCAAATCCTAAAAGATGATGCTGTGAAATTGCTGCACTTAATTTGCCAGCAAATTTGGAAAACTCAGCAGTGGCCACAGGACTGGAAAAGGTCAGAGATGTTCAAGCTGGATTTAGAAAAGGTAGAGGAACCAAAACTCAAATTGCCAATGTCCGTTGGATCATAGAAAAAGCAAGAGAGTTCCAGAATAACATCTACTTCTGCTTTATTGACTATGACAAAGACTTTGACTGTGTGGATAACAACATAATGTGGAAAATTCTTAAAGAGATAGGCATATAAGACACCTTCCATGCTTCCTGAGAAATCTATATGCAGGTCAAGAAGCAACAGTTAGAACCAGACATGGAACAACAGACTAGTTCCAAATTGGGAAATGAGTAGTTCAAGGCTGTATATTATCACCCTGTTTATTTAACTTATATGCAGAGTACATCATGTGAAAAGCCAGGCTGGATGAAGCACAAGCTGGAATCAAGATTGCCGGGATAAATATCAATAACCTCAGATATGCAGATAATACCACCCTTATGACAGAAAATGAAGACTAAGGAGCCTCTTGAAGAAAGTGAAAGAGGAGAGTGAAAAAGCTGGCTTAAAACTCAACATTCAAAAAACTAAGATCAAAAAACTAAATTACTAGAACTAATCAATGATTATAGTAAAGTTGCAGGATATAAAATCAACACACAGAAATCCCTTGCATTCCTATACACTAATAATGAGAAAACAGAAAGAGAAATTAAGGAAACAATTCCATTCACCATTGCAATGAAGAGAATAAAATACTTAGGAATATATCTACCTAAAGAAACTAAAGACCTATATATAGAAAACTATAAAACACTGGTGAAAGAAATCAAAGAGGACACTAATAGATGGAGAAATATACCATGTTCATGGATTGGAAGAATCAATATAGTGAAAATGAGTATACTACCCAAAGCAATTTATAGATTCAATGCAATCCCTATCAAGCTACCAACAGTATTCTTCACAGAGCTAGAACAAATAATTTCACAATTTGTATAGAAATACAAAAAACCTCGAATAGCCAAAGCGATCTTGAGAAAGAAAAATGGAACTGGAGGAATCAACCTACCTGACTTCAGGCTCTACTACAAAGCCACAGTTATCAAGACAGTATGGTACTGGCACAAAGACAGAAATATAGATCAATGGAACAAAATAGAAAGCCCAGAGATAAATCCACACACATATGGACACCTTATCTTTGACAAAGGAGGCAAGAATATACAGTGGATTAAAGACAATCTCTTTAACAAGTGGTGCTGGGAAATCTGGTCAACCACTTGTAAAAGAATGAAACTAGAACACTTTCTAACACCATATACAAAAATAAACTCAAAATGGATTAAAGATCTCAACATAAGACCAGAAACTATAAAAGTCCTAGAGGAGAACATAGGCAAAACACTCTCTGACATACATCACAGCAGGATCCTCTATGACCCACCTCCCAGAATATTGGAAATAAAAGCAAAAATAAACAAATGGGACCTAATTAAACTTAAAAGCTTCTGCACATCAAAGGAAACTATTAGCAAGGTGAAAAGACAGCCTTCAGAATGGGAGAAAATAATAGCAAATGAAGCAACCGACAAACAACTAATCTCAAAAATATACAAGCAACTCCTACAGCTCAACTCCAGAAAAATAAATGACCCAATCAAAAAATGGGCCAAAGATCTAAATAGACATTTCTCCAAAGAAGACATACAGATGGCTAACAAACACTTGAAAAGATGTTCAACATCACTCTTTATCAGAGAAATGCAAATCAAAACCACTATGAGGTACCATTTCACACCAGTCAGAATGGCTGCGATCCAAAAGTCTACAAATAATAAATGCTGGAGAGGGTGTGGAGAAAAGGGAACCCTCTTACACTGTTGGTGGGAATGCAAACTAGTACAGCCACTATGGAGAACAGTGTGGAGATTCCTTAAAAACCTGGAAATAGAACTGCCTTATGATCCAGCAATCCCACTGCTGGGCATACACACTGAGGAAACCAGAAGGGAAACAGACACATGTACCCCAATGTTCATCACAGCACTGTTTATAATAGCCAGGACATGGAAGCAACCTAGATGTCCATCAGCAGATGAATGGATAAGAAAGCTGTGGTACATATACACAATGGAGTATTACACAGCCATTAAAAAGAATACATTTGAATCAGTTCTAATGAGGTGGATGAAACTGGAGCCTATTATACAGAGTGAAGTAAGCCAGAAGGAAAAACATAAATACAGTATACTAACGCATGTATATGGAATTTAGAAAGATGGTAACGATAACCCTGTATACGAGACAGCAAAAGAGACACTGATGTATAGAACAGTCTTATGGACTCTGTGGGAGAGGGTGGGAAGATTTGGGAGAATGGCATTGAAACATGTGAAATGTCATGTATGAAACGAGATGCCAGTCCAGGTTCAGTGCACGATGCTGGATGCTTGGGGCTGGTGCGCTGGGAAGGCCCAGGGGGATGGTATGGGGAGGTTGGGAGGGAGGAGGGTTCAGGATGGGGAGCATGTGATTTAAAAAAAAAATAATAAAATAAATAAATAAAAAAAAATAAAAAAGCTTTTCTTTCTCCATTAAAATGATTTGGTAAATCAGTCAAAAAAAAAAACTAAGATCATGGCACCTGATCTCATCACTTCATGGCAAAAAGATGGGGAAACAGTGGAAATTTGGGGGGCTCCAAAATTACTACAGATGTTGACTGTGGTCGTGAGATTGAAAGATGCTTGCTCCTTGGAAGAAAAGCTATGACAAACCTAGACAGCGTATTACAAAGCAAAGACATTACTTTGCCAACAAAGGTCTGTCTATTCAAAGCCATGGTTTTTCCAGTAGTCATGTATGGATGTGAGAGTTGGAATGCAAAAAAAACTGAGCACCAAAGAATTGATGCTTTTGAACCCTGGTGCCGGAGAAGAGTCTTGAGAATCCCTTGGACTGCAACAAGATCCAACCAGTCCATCCTTAAGCAAATCAGTCCTGAATATTCAGTGGAAGGACTGATGCTGAAGCTGAAACTCCATTACTTTGGCCACCTGATGCGAAGAGCTGACTCCTTGGAAAAGACGGTGATGCTGGGAAAGATTGAAGGCAAGAGAAGGGGACGACAGCAGATGAGATGGTTGGATGGCATCACTGAATCGATGGACATGATTTTGAGCAAGCTCCAGGAATTGGTAATGGACAGGGAAGCCTGGATTCCATCAGGTTGCAGAGTCAGACATAACTGAGTGACTGACCCGAACTGACTGAGATGTTTCAAGAAAACTACATAGGTTTGTGCAGGCCTAAGAGTGAGGAAATGGAATGTGGAGGTTAGGACCTTCCATGCTTTCTTTAGTAATTAGAATTTTGTATGTTATATTTAGAACGTGCATTAGAATCATATTAGAATTATATATATATTTATATATATATTCATATACACAGTACAATTTACAGTGTACTATAAATATATTATGTATTATATATAATGTTTTATATTACATATAAATAAAATAATACATATAAATATAAAAATATAATATTTATGAAATATTATGAAATAAATAAAATGTATATATATATTCATATAAATATATATGTAAAATATATTCATATGCATAGTACAATTTACAGTGTAATAGGAAATATATTAGAATATTTGTTAGAATATATAATTATAATAATTCCATATATGAAATAAGTATAATTTAGTAAGGACACTTTATTACATATAATTTCTTAACTTATAATTTCTAAATGAACGATTCATATCTCAAAGTGTTATCATAACAATCATTCAGGTTTAGGAGCATAAAGTAGTATACACAATTTATCAAAGTAAACATGCCAATTCAGTTCAGTTCAGTCACTCAGTTATGTCTGACTCTTTGCGACCCCATGAATCTCAGCACGCCAGGCCTCCCTGTCCATCACCAACTCCTGGAGTTCACTCAAACTCATGTCCATCAAGTCGGTGATGCCATCCAGCCATCTCATCCTCTGTCATCTGCTTCTCCTCCTGCCCCCAACCCCTCCCAGCATCAGAGTCTTTTCCAATGAGTCAACACTTCACATGAGGTGGCCAAAGTACTGGAGTCTCAGCTTTAGCATCAGGCCTTCCAAAGAACACCCAGGACTGATCTCCTTTAGAATGGACTGTTTGGATCTCCTTGCAGTCCAAGGGACTCTCAAGAATCTTATCCAACACCACAGTTCAAAAGCATCAATTCTTCAGCGCTCAGCTTTCTTCACTGTCCAAATTTCACATTCATACATGACCACTGGAAAAACCAAAGCCTTGACTAGATGGATCTGTGTTGGCAAAGTAATATCTCTGCTTTTGAATATACTATTAGGTTGGTCATAACTCCTTCCAAGGAATAAGCATCTTTTAATTTCATGGCTGCAATCACCATCTGCAGTGATTTTGAAGCCCCCAAAAATAAAGTCTGACACTGTTTCCAATGTTTCCCCATCTATTTCCCATGAAGTGATGGGACCAGATGCCATGATCTTCGTTTTCTGAATGTTGAGCTTTAAGCCAACTGTTTCACTCTCCTCTTTCAATTTCATCAAGAGGCTTTTTAGTTCCTCTTCACTTTCTGCCATAAGGGTGGTGTCATCTGCATATCTGAGGTTATTGATATTTCTCCCAACAATCTTGATTCCAGCTTGTGCTTCTCCAGCCCAGCGTTTCTCATGATGCATCTGCATATAAGTTAAATAGCAGGGTGACAATATACAGCCTTGATGTACTCCTTTTCCTATTTGGAACCAATTTGTTGTTCCATGTCCAGTTCTAACTGTTGCTTCCTTACTTGCATACAGGTTTCTCAAGAGGCAGGTCAGGTAGTCTGATATTCCCATCTCTTTTAGAATTTTTCCACAGTTTATTGTGATCCACACAGTCAAAGGCTTTGGCATAGTCAATAAAGCAGAAATAGATATTTCTATAGAACTCTCTTGCTTTTTCCATGATCCAGTGGATGTTGGCAATTTGATCTCTGGTTCCTCTGCCTTTTCTAAAACCAGCTTGAACATCTGGAAGTTCACGGTTCACATATTGCTGAAGCCTGGCTTGGAGAATTTTGAGCATTACTTTAATAGCGTGTAAGATGAGTGCAATTGTGTGGTAGTTTGACCATTCGTTGATATTGCCTTTCTTTGGGATTGGAATGAAATCTGAACTTTTCCAGTCCTATGGCCACTGCTGAGTGTTCCAAATTTGCTGGCATATTGAGTGCAGCACTTTCACAGCATCATCTTTCAGGATTTGGAATAGCTCAACTGGAATTCCATCACCTCCACTAGCTTTGTTCGTAGTGATGCTTTCTAAGGCCCACTTGTCTTCACATTCCAGGATGTCTGGCTCTAGGTCAGTGATCACACCATCGTGATTATCTGGGTCATGAAGATCTTTTTTGTACAGTTTTATATTCTTGCCACCTCTTCTTAATATCTTCTGCTTCTGTTAGGTCCATAACATTTCTGTCTTTTATCGAGCCCATCTTTGCATGAAATGTTCCCTTGGTATTTCTAATTTTCTTGAGGAGATCTCTAGTCTGTCCCATTCTATTGTTTTCGTCTTTTTCTTTGCATTGATCGCTGAGGAAGGCTTTCTTATCTCTCCTTGCTATTCTTTGGAACTCTGAATTCAGATGCTTATCTTACCTTTTCTCCTTTTCTTTTTGCTTCTCTTCTTTTTACAGCTATTTGTAAGGCCTCCCCAGACAACCAATTTGCTTTTTTGCATTTCTTTTCCATGGGGATGGTCTTGATCCCTGTCATGAACCTCCATCCGTAGTTCATCAGGCATTCTGTCTATCAGATCTAGTCCCTTAAATCTATTTCTCACTTCCACTGTACAATCATAAGGGATTTGATTTACGTCATACCTGAATGGTCTAGTGGTTTTCCCTACTTTCTTCACTTTCAGTCTGAATTTGGCAATAAGGCGTTCATGATCTGAGCCACAGTCAGCTCCCAGTCTTGTTTTTGCTGACTGTATAGCACTTATCCATCTTTGGCTGCAAAGAATATAATCAATCTGATTTCGGTGTTGACCATCTGGTGATGTCCATGTGTAGAATCTTCTCTTGTGTTGTTGGAAGAGGGTGTTTGCTATGACCAGTGTGTTCTCTTGGCAAAACTCTATTAGCCTTTGTCCTCCTTCATTCCATATTCCAAGGCCAAATTTGCCTGTTACTCCAGGTGTTTCTTGGAGAAGGAAATGGCAGCCCACTCCAGTGTTCTTGCTTGGAGAATCCCAGGGACGGGGGAGCCTGGTGGGCTGCCATCTCTGGGGTCACACAGAATCGGACACAACCAAAGCGACTTAGCAGCAGCAGCAGCAGCAGCCAGGTGGTTCTTGACTTCCTACATTTGCATTGCAGTCCCCTAGAATGAAAATAATATCTTTTTTGGATGTTATTTCAAAAAGGTCTTGTAGGTCTTCATAGAACTGTTCAACTTCAGCTTCTTCAGCATTACTGGTTGGGGCATAGACTTGGATTACTGTGATATTTAATGGTTTGCCTTGGAAATGAACAGAGATCATTCTGTCATTTTTGAGATTGCATTTTGGACTCTTCTGTTTACCATGATGGTTATTCCATTTATTCTAAGGGATTCCTGCCCACACTAGTAGATATAATGACCATCTGAGTTAAATTCACCCATTCCAGTCCATTTTAGTCGGCTGATTCATAGAATGTCGATGTTCACTCTTGTCATCTCCTGTTTGACCACTTCCAATTTGCCTTGATTCATGGACCTGACATTCCAGGTTCCTATGCAATATTTCTCTTTAGAGCATCGGACCTTGCTTCTATCACCAGTCACATCCACAACTGGATATTGTTTTTGCTTTGTTTCCATCCCTTCATTCTTTCTGGAGTTATTTCTCCACTGATTTCTAGTAGCATATTGGTCAACTACCAACCTGGGAAGTTCCTCTTCCAGTATCCTATCATTTTGTCTTTTCATACTGTTCATGGGGTTCTCAAGGCAAGAATACTGAAGTGGTTTGCCATTCCCTTCTCCAGTGGACCACATTCTGTCAGACCTCTCCACTATGACCCTCCCGTCTTGGGTGGCCCCACAGGGCATGGCTTAGTTTCATTGAATTAGACAAGGCTGTGTTCCATGTGGAATTGAGAACAATTGTGATCAGGTGTTTCATTTTCCTTCTCAGAAAGGAAAGTGGCAGGATTTATATTTCCACACACTTTAAGCTTAGTTACTGGTCCTTCTAACAACTATGACTGATATTTAAGAAGCCTACTGTCTGTCATCAAAATATTAACCTTAGAATTTAAGATTCCACTCACATCATGCTACTGCTACTGCTAAGTCACTTCAGTCATGTCTGACTTTGTGCGACCCCATAGATGGCAGCCCACCAGGCTCCCCCTTCCCTGGGATTCTCCAGGAAAGAACACTGGAGTGGGTTGCCATTTCCTTCTCCAATGCATGAAAGTGAAAAGTGAAAGTGAAGTCGCTCAGTCGTGCCAGACTCTTAGTGACCCCATGGACTGCAGCCTTCCAGGCTCCTCCGTCCATGGGATTTTCCAGGCAAGAGTACTGGAGTGGGGGTGCCATTGCCTTCTCTGACTCACATCATGAGAAATCAGTAAAGTAAGATTTCGTCCATTAATTATTTTTAAAGTTTCAGATGCTAATAAAGCCACTGCCCCAATTACTCTTAAGTAGTGGGGCCTTCACTTTCACTTTCCACTTTCATGCATTGGAGAAGGAAATGGCAACCCACTCCAGTGTTCTTGCCTGGAGAATCCCATGGATGGAGAAGCCTGGTAGGCTGCAGTCCATGGGGTCGCACAGAGTTGGACACGACTGAAGCGACTTAGCAACAGTAGCAGCAGTGATCTGTGTGATTAGTTTGACTAGTTTTCTGTGATTATGGTTTGTGTGTCTGCCCTCTGATGCCTCTCACAACACCTACCATCTTACTTGGATTTCTCTTACCGTGGTCGTGGGGTATCTCTTCACAGCTGCTCCAGCAAAGCGCAGTCGCTGCTCCTTACCTTGGACCAGGGGTTTCTCCTCACAGCCACCCCTCCTGACCTTGAATGTTGAGTAGCTCCTCTCGGCCCTCCTGTGCCTGCGCAGCCACCACTCCTTGAATGTTGACAATTAGAGTATAACAATTATTTTTATTAAAAGTAGTATCTATATGAGGTTTTTATAAGCGCTGCTTGTTTATTTTCATGGTCTAAACAAGCAAGAATTGGAACTGATATTACTATTTCAGTCTTAAACAATGTAGGGCCTTGAAAAAAGCTCATATTTTTTGGTTTTATTTAGTTGAGCAATCATTATTAATTTAGCACATACTCTGTTTTGCATTTTACGAATGTTCCCAGGGATCAGATACTGGTGGAAAACAGAATTGAGAAGTTAACAGTTTAGTAAGAGAGCCAAGATATTCAGAATTGCCAAACAAGACAACTGGACATATGAATGCTGCCAGACTCACAAAGTGTATTAGAGTGATAAAAGAGAAATTTCAGCAAGTTGAGACTTTTTCCTATCTACCTATATAATCTGTAACAGATATCAGAAAACTTTTATATTCTGCCCCACCCCCAAAAATAAGTGTTTAGCATTTCCAGAACAAATTCATGTTGAGAAAAAAATCTGAATTTTTTTTTCTTTCACAAGTAATATTAAAATACTTCAAGTAGCCTTAGTCAGGAATTTTAATAAATAGACTTACATACATATCATAATTTCTATAATGGACATATTCCTAAAGATCACAATAACATAGTGATAGATATATAATAATGTTTTAAATTTAAAATGATCTTGCAAATTAGTCTGTAATAGAGAATAATTTTAGTTTTTTAAGTCATTTTGATTTTTTGTGAGAATATAGATTTTATTTATATGGTGTTTATTTTCCTTAATTTATTAAACAGAACTATGGAATGTCTTTCATGTGCAGAAAGGGTAACTAACAGAAGGAAATGAAGGGGTAGAATGAGGTATAATGAACATTGATTATTTGCTAGTGGAAAAAATAGCTGTACATGATATGGATGAGATGCTTTGAAAATCAACTCACTGAAAATATACTCTGCATGTTGAGTTTTCATAGGCTGAAAGGGACAGAGACAGAGAAACAGACAGAGGAAATATTCAAATTAAAGGAAAAGCATTGGCAAGTGAAATTAAACATCTAAACCATGAAAGTTTATAGAAAGTTCAGAGCATGCTTGTTATATCTGATGAGTCCATACTTGAAACCACGTAGGAGGTGTGTCTTAAATTGAGTAATTGGACCAAGCACTTCTCTTTTTTCTGTATCTATGCCCTTTGTCATGTAAACATACATTCTCAAGTTCATAAAAGGCAGAGGTTATTTTAGAAAAATAAGGTAGAACCTTTGGTCTTTGGGTAGGCCATGTGACATCCTTCATTCAATGAATACTGGCAGACTTTGTCCAAGTGAGGGTTGGAAAAGAATTTTCCGACACAAAGTATTTCAGAAAGGAGTGTGTTTAATAAGGACTGAGAACAGAGATAATGAGGGTGTTGCAGGCAAAGCAGGCCAGCCTCCTGACCTCCTGACAGACCAGCGGGAGCTGACCCCTTTCGTGGGTTATTAGACAGTTTTTATAGCCTCAAGACAAATAAAATTTCTGCTAAAAGGATGGCATTAGGTAATTGGTTACGGTGGGTATTTTTTCCTAATATGGGGTAAAGGAGCTGGCTGTTTTAGATGGGGGAGGTGTCTGGGGGTGCTCATGGCAGTGGTTGCTATGGGGCTCAGGCAGTTCCAGAGACCATGGTGCCGAGTTCTGCATCTGCTGCCTTAATACAAGGCTCCAAAAACACAGTCTTAGATGGGCTAGTGCAGTTGGACTTTGTGCTGTTCTTATGTTGCCACAGTAAGATGATGGTCATTGCTAGCTTGCTGATACATAGGTACATACAGAATGGGAGACAGATGGCCAGACTTGCAATCTCCAAATTGGAGCCAAGCCCTTATGAGCCTACCCTACATAAACTTACCTACAAATGCATAGAGGAAAATGAATATAATCCATCTAAAGTTACAGAATTTCACCAATAGGGTAATTATATATGATGATATTTCAGTTGAATGAGATATTTTCATAATACACTTTATTGTATTTGCTCATTTATCAAAAGTACTCACTAAAACTGGGGAGCTAAACATGTATAAATGTATGTTCTTCATGGTGCAGAGTTGCCCCTCCCCTCACCTACCAAGTATCGAAAAGGAGACTTGTACTTTTCTAAATAGATTTTACAAATAACACTAAAGAAGTGACCTATATAACATTACATAAATACACCTTCCTCAAGGATTGATTGATTTGGTGTGTAAGTGGTTTTAAGTGTGTCTAGTGGAAGAGTCAGACACGACTGAGAGACTTCACTTTCACTTTTCACTTTCATGCATTGGAGAAGGAAATGGCAACCCACTCCAGTGTTCTTGCCTAGAGAATCCCAAGGATGGCGGAGCCTGGTGGGCTGCCGTCTATGGGGTCGCACAGAGTCAGACACAACTGAAGCGATTTAGCAGCAGCAGCAGCAGTGGAAATTAGAATGGTCTTTCAGTTTAAATGATAATAACTTTGCTATCAGATGCTATTTGCCATAAATAGGCCTTCATTTATCATAAGAAATGAATAAACTTTTGCAAGACGTGAAATTTTGTATTGTGAAATATTTGACCTCGTATAAATAGAGACACTATGTTTCATGGCATGATTAATACATAAAAACACCAAGTTTATCATAATCATTTCTTTCTTTTATCTGAATTCCTAGAGTCATAAGTAAGCCAGAAGTTGAGTCACATTTTTTCTGTAGGTTTAGTCATTTGTTTAAAAACTGACACCAGGATAAATTTCTCTCTCAATGTTTTAAGAGTTTGGAGTGTTTATTTGCTGTAGGTATGGTGACTGCAGCCATGGTGCAACTCTGCACAATGAAAGATGCTTACTCCTTGAAAGGAAAGTTATGACCAACCTAGATAGCATATTCAAAAGCAGAGACATTATTTTGTCCACAAAGGTCCATCTAGTCAAGGCTATGGTTTTTCCAGTGATCATGTATGGATGTGGGGGTTGGACTGTGAAGAAAGCTGAGCACCAAAGAACTGATGCTTTTGAAGTGTGGTGTTGGAGAAGACTCTTGGGGGTCCCTTGGACTGCAAAGAGATCCAACCAGTCCATTCTAAAGGAGATCAGTCCTGGGTGTTCTTTGGAAGGACTGATGCTAAAGCTGAAACTCCAATATTTTGGCCATCTCATGCGAAGAGTTGACTCATTGGAGAAGATTCTGATGCTTGGAGGGATTGGGGGCAGGAAGAATGGGGACGACAGAGTACGAGATGGCTGGATGGCATCACCGACTCGATGGACATGAGTTTGGGTGAACTCCAGGAGTTGGTGATGGACAGAGAAGCCTGGTGTTCTGTAGTCCATGGGGTCACAAAGAATCGGACACGACTAAGGGACTGAACTGAACTGAACTGATAGGGACATATGAAGTTGAAATGTTGATTGCCAATTCTTGCATTAGCATTTTCTATCAAAATCAGTAAAAAAAAAAAAATCTGCTACTGATATTAACACATGATAAATTGATTACATGCCTAAAATTATTAATTGTGTATTTTTAAGAAAATTTAATCAGACTGTTCTTCAAAAGTAACAAGTATTAGAAAATGCATATCCAATTATCTCTGTCCATTGCCATGGCAGATGTCTGATTTGGTATTAAATTAATTACCAAATGCCTTTGTTTCTTGACAATTGGGTATTTTAAGGTATTCAGAGGCAAACAGATTTTGAAGCAATATAATAGCAAGTTTAGAAATGTGAAGTGCACCAGAGCTGAAACTGAAAAATCAATAGAATGGGCTGTTAATATCTTCCAGAGAGTTAATGCAATCATAGTCTGAGAGTATTAAAATATATAAATAATATGAGATATAAATATAATTATTTTAAATCAAATTCTTGTTTCATACAACATTAATAAGATGAATTTTCAAGATGGCATATCATTTTACAAATTGATTTGAGATAAATTTATTATATTTCTGAGTGCCATCATAGAAGATCATGATATTCCTATAATTTTTGGTTGTAATTAGCAGTAAACATACAAAAGTTCCATAAACTTTGATCACTATTCCCTAGAAGCATTACCAACTATTCTACCACTGTTTCCCAAGTTTCATTATTTTACTGTCAGTTTAAAATTAATAGAAAATTTTAATCATTCATGCAATTGCATTAGGTACAAATCAGACATAGCTTAATGATTGTAACATGAGAATTATTTTCATAGATCATAGAGTGAATTAATCTGCATGTTATAGCCTAATGTTTCTGAATGAGGTAAAATTTTGAAGCTAATCTCTAGGCTTATTCAGTGAGGTTGATTATTCATTGAGTTACTGTGAAAATTAGGCACAAAACTGGGAAGTGATTATTTCTGCATCTATAAATACAATAAACACACTTAACATACTCATTTCCAAAAATATCCCAATGTTTGATAATAATTACATTAAACATTTATCACAGAAACTTTCAGTTAACTGAAATAATTAATGTATATTCTACCAAATAATACTTAAAGGAGACTTTTTAGGAAAAAATGAAAAAATATTTGCAATATTTTGTAGTGATTAATATATCGATAATTCAATCAGTGCTTAGTTAATTGTGCATTTGAACATCAAAAATATCTACTTACTTTGCTAAATATAAATTATTTGTGGGAGAGCTAGTATTAATCATTCATTTACTAATCTTTGAGGATACAGATTTTAAAATCTTTCACTTATGTGTTTAATATGTCATTTAATGTTTACATTCACATTTTATTCCTTCAAGTTTGCCCCTCTCTCTTTCTTATAGCGTCTAGCCATTTGCCTTGGTTATCAGAAAAAAAGTTTGCTTCATGAAAACACATTATGGAAAGGATAAAATATTTAGCAAATAATTTGTAACATTTATAGAAATATTAACTTATAAGCTATAATTAATTTAGTTGAAAATGTAATAAGTACATTTTAAATAGTGTTTTTTTGGTGCAAAATATAAATAGCATATACAATTTATGCAATTAAATAAGCAGATAATTCTTATAATGATCCTAAGTTGTTTTGGATATGTAAACATAGCAGGGATCAATTTAGAGCTTTATATTTATTAAATAGTTCAAATAAAATTCAAGTAAATATAGAATTGCTTTCATAAAATTTGTTGACTATCTTTCTATAACAGCATATAATTTATCTTTAATTATTATTTAAATTATATAATTACTATAATAAAATGTATAAAGTTTGTAAAATTCAAGTAGAATTATTTTATGAGATTGCTCTATAATTACTAGTCATATTGTTACTACTTGTGAAAATAAGTGCAAGAGACATGTTGGAGTAAATGAAGCTTACATAAACTCAGAAATTGTCCATGATCAAAAGTTAATAAACTCAAAACAGCATGATATTTTCATTCCAGGTCATTTGAATTAAAATATGATTTCTCATTTGCAAGGAAAACATGTCACAGTCTGTGATCTATGTGAGATGACCAAAGTAGTTACAAGTGCTTATGAAACAAAGGATAGAAATAAAATGTGAAAGTGAAGAGAAAACATGTGTGACTTATGCAAGTTCTTTTGAAAATGAATAGAAAGAAAGTTGTGATTTAAACAAGTTCTTCTGAAATTTGTTATCCTTCTATAAAGGTAAAATGGAAAGGGCAAATACAAACTTCTAGAAAGCACAAACAATAAATACACAAAGAATATATATTTACTATATTATATAGAAATTCCACTCCTAGATTCAAACACATAAGTATAAAGTACAGTTAATTGCAGCAGTATTTACAATAACCAAAATGTGAAAACAACCTAAGTATCCATCAACAAAGCAACTTTTTTTAATGTGGTATTATACTAATGGAATACTATTCCGCTATACAAAGGAGCAAAGTTCTGAAATATGCTACAGATGATTTGAAAATATTTTGCTAAGTGAAATAAGGCAGACACAAGACAACTATTGTATGATGTCACTTAAATGAGTTGTTTAAAATAGGCAAATTAATAATAACAGAAAGTAGAACAGAGATTACCAGGCACTGAGGAAAGGAGAGATTCAGTAGTTAATCCATTGCTTAATGAATTTAGAGCAATATTGTGAGGGTAATTAATGTTAAAGTTGTTTCAACTTTTTAATTTCATGATGTTGGCTTCTTGTGCACTTCAGAGATTCTGCTATTTCCTAACACTTCCTCCCTTAGTCAAAGTATGCTAAAATCTAGAGTTTAAATAGGTAAACCTAGGCAAGAAGACAGCTTTGTTACAGGAATGCTGATATATTTCTGAAGGAAGCTGGGGCTTGTAAAACAAATGACTATGTCAGATAGAGATGTTAGATGTGGTTTGAAAAGGCATGGTAAACTTGCAGCTTTCTGAAACTGAAACTGGTTAGCTTGGTGTGAGCAGGGAATTAGGCAGAAACTTTTCAGGGTTATCTTGGACAAGAGACACAGAAGCTCTAGATAAAGCCTCCCCAAATCCTTACCTGTCTGGGATATTATATGCATGCACAGGGGAGTCTGACATGGTGGTAAGAAAAACCAAGGAAGTAATGAGGACCAACTTAACTTGGAATGTGCTTTCAAATGACCAAAAAAAGATTGATTGTCAAAGAGCAGAAGGAAGCCTTCTACTGAGGTGGTTGCTCATATCATTGGCTGGATACAAGCTACATAGACATAGTGGAAACCTATAGAAAGCCAGGTAGGTACAGCCTTATGAAATGAATTTAAGTACAAAACTTGAAAAGTCAAAACTACTTCTAGATCCATGGGCTGCAAAATGGATACTGTGTTAGCAGGGATTATAATGTTAATCTCATTATACATCTTCATCAGAACTCTTAATTGATCAGGTGCTTCATCAATGAGCAAAATATTTTGAAAGGGGTCTTTTTTTTTTTTTTTTTCTGAGCAGAAATTCTCCCATTGCTGCCAGGTGGTTTTGGGCTTCCCTTGTAACTCAGTCTGAAGTTATTGATATTTCTCCTGGCAATCTTGATTTCAGCTTGTGTTTCCTCCAGCCCAGCATTTCTCATGATGTACTCTGCATGGAAGTTAAATAAGCAGGGTGACAATATACAGCCTTGACATACTCCTTTTCCTATTTGGAAACACTCTGTTGTTCCACGTCCAGTTCTAACTATTGTTTCCTCACCTGCATATAGGTTTCTCAAGAGGCAGGTCAGGTGGTCTGGTATTCCCATCTCTTTCAGAATTTTCCACACTTTATTGTGATCCACACAGTCAAAGTCTTTGGCATAGTCAGTAAAGCAGAAATAACCTCAGATATGCAGATGACACCACCCTTATGGCAGAAAGTGAAGAGGAACTAAAAAGCCTCTTGAGGAAAGTGAAAAAGGAGAGTGAAAAAGTTGGCTTATAGCTCAACATTCAGAGAACTAAGATCATGGCATCTGGTCCCATCACTTCATTGGAAATAGATGGTGAAACAGTGGAAACAGTGTCAGACTTTATTTTTGGGGGCTCCAAAATCACTGTAGATGGTGATTGCAGCCATGAAATTAAAAGACCCTTACTCCTTGAAAGGAAAGTTATGACCAACCTAGATAGCATATTCAAAAGCAGAGACATTACTTTGCCAACAAATATCCATCTAGTCAAGGCTATGTTTTTTCCAGTGATCATGTATGGATGCGAGAGTTGGACTGTGAAGAAAGCTGAGCACTGAAGAATTGATGCTTTTGAAGTGTGGTGTTGGAGAAGACTCTTGAGAGTCCCTTGGACTGCAAGAAGATCCAACCAGTCCATTCTACAGGAGATCAGTCCTGGGTGTTCTTTGGAAGGACTGATGCTAAAGCTGAAACTCCAATACTTTGGCCACCTGATGCAAAGAGTTGACTCATTGGAAAAGACTCTGATGCTGAGAGGGATTGGGGGCAGGAGGAGAAGCAGACGACAGAGGATGTGATGGCTGGATGGCATCACCGACTCAATGGACATGAGTTTGAGTGAACTCTGGGAGTTGGTGATGGACAGGGAGGCCTGTCATGCTGAGGTTCATGGGGTCGCAAAAGAGTCAGACACGACTGAGTGACTGAACTGAACTGAACTGTAGCTCAGTCGGTAAAGAATCTCCCGGCAGTGCAGGAGACCCAGGTTAGATCCCTGGGTCAGGAAAATACCCTGGAGAAGGAAATGGCAACCCACTCCAGTATCCTTGCCTGGAAAATCTCATGGACAGAGGAGCCTGGTGGGCTGCTGTCCGTGGGATCGGGTCACAAAGAGTCGGGCGCGACTGAGCGACTAACAGTTACCTACTTTTTTTTTTTTTTTCTCCCTCTAAGCAGAAGTTCTCAACAGTGGGCTAAAATATTCAGTAAACCATGTTGCAAGCAAATGTGCTGTCATTCAGGCTATGTTATTCAATTTATAGGGTACAGCAGAGTAGATTTTGCATTATTTTTAAGGGCTCTAGGATTTTTGGAGTGGTAAATGCATGTTGACTTCAATTTGAAGTAACTAGCTGCATTTGGAGAAGGCAATGGCACCCCACTCCAGTACTCTTGCCTGGAAAATCCCATGGACGGAGGAGCCTGGTAGGCTGCAGTCCATGAGGTCGCTAAGAGTCGGACATGACTGAGCGACTTCACTTTCACTTTTCACTTTCATACATTGGAGAAGGAAATGGCAACCCACTCCAGTGTTCTTGCCTGGAGAATCCCGGGGACAGAGGAGCCTGGTAGGAGGCTGTCTATGGGTTTGCACAGAGTCAGACACAACTGAAGTGACTTAGCAGTAGCAGCAGCAGCTGCATTAGCCTCTAAGAGAAGAGGCAGTCTATCCTTTGGATCTTTGAAGCCAGGCATTGGCTTTCTTCTCTAGCTATTAAAGTCCTAGCTGGCATATTTGCAATTGTTTTTGTTTAGTCACTTAGTCACGTCTGACTGTTTACAATGCCATGGACTGCAGCAAGCCAGGGTTTGCTGTCCTTCACTATCTTCTGAAGTTTGCTCAAACTCATGTCCATCGAATGGATGAGGCCATTCAACCATTCCATCCTCTGTCAACCCCCTCTCCTGTCTTCAAACTTTCCCAGCATCAGGTCTTTTCCAGCAAGTAGGCTTCTTGCAACAGGTGGCCAAAATATTGGAGCTTCACTATCATTTAATTATATAAACAAATTGAGTGGTAATAACAGAACACTAGGAACAATTGCTTGTCAGCAAAATTAAGTGCATAGATGAATATAACAAATTGATAGAAGGACACAAGTTATCAAACTGGCTCAAAGAAAAGTAGAAAATCTGAATTACCTATTCTAATTAACAAAATTGAATCAGTAAATTAAATCTCCTCAAGAGAAACTCAGGTCAAGATTACTTTTCTAGTGAATTTTTACCAAAAATATTGCCAATGCCTAATAAGCACATGAAAAGATATCTAGTGTAATTAGTCATTGTTGTAGATTTTGTTGTTGTTCACTCAGTCGTGTTGGACTCTTTTGTGACCCTATGGACTATAGGCCACCAGGCTCCTCTGTCCATGGGATTTTCTAGGCAAGAATAATGGAGTGGGCAGTCATTTCCTTCTCCAAGGGATCTCTACACCCCAGGGATGAAACCCAAGTCTCCTGGTTTGCAGTTGGGTTGTTTACTGCTGAGTCACCAGGGAGGCAGGCATTCATTGGTTATTAGGGAAATAATTCACACTGCATGAGATATGGTTACACACTACCATGATAAAAAGAAACTAACATGTATTGTTTGTAAGTTTGTTTTTACTCATCTATCACCCTAAGTTTTTCAAATATAATGTTTGAAAGAAATACACTTTATATTTTAGTATAATAACACTTTTCCATTCTTTATCTACAAGGAACTTTGTACTTTCATTTTCTACTGGGACCTATAGATTATAAAGTCATCCTTGTATATATATATGAGGTGTGTGTGTGTGTGTACTTCCTTAACACTTAAGCAAAAATTAAGCCTAGGTTGACACTTCCTCAAAGAAATGCTGAAACTAAGTGATGCGTTTTCAAATTTATAGTTCCAATTTTATGTATACAAACATCTTTCTAGTATTGGACTAAATTGGGTTTCCAACTTTTTGAATGTTAAATCACAGTTAAGACTAAGTAAGAAAAGAAGTTCTAAGTTCTGAATCAATGAAAAAAGTCATGATCCAGAACAATAGAAGAAATTTGGAGAACAATGAATCAAAGCAGTCTCCAGAATTTGTGATTTAGATATCATTTGGATGAGAGGAAAACCAATCATTTTTGTATCAGTCACTTTGCTCTTTCCTAGATAAAGGCTCCCTATGGGCAAATACTTTATCTGCTTTATACACTGATGTTTCCCCAGTACCTAAAGCAGTGTAATTCATGAGAAATCACTCAGTAAATATTTGTGGACTCATTAAAATAATAAAAATGCAGATAAGATTAATATTTATACTACATTAATATTCCAGAAGTTAGATTTTTAGAAATATACACCTGTAGAAGAACATGAAACTGAATATTTCTGTAAATATAAAAACATAACTGAGCAGAGGAAAAGTGCTTTTAGTATAATATGTTCTTCACATTAAATGACATAAGTCTAAAACAAGGGTTTTCACTAGAATCATAAATGAGTAATGATGGTTGCCTAACCACTGCTCCAAAATCAAATGCAAAAGCATCCTTGGGCACAAAGCTGAAATCAGTATTGGTAATTGACATATGGACATTTATTTCAATTATGAAAATTTAGTGAATAGACATAATCCATTAGTCACACTGGAATTTCAAGACATTAAAAATATGTGTTTCTAAATGGACCTATCTTTTCATCATATGGATTGAATTTAAATCATACTTATATATTTAAAATATTATTAAACATTAAGGTGTCTAACTTCAAGTTAGTATTATCCTTATCATCTTCAGGAACTTGCATCTGCTTTCTCCTTCCTCTCTGTAACATACTAGAAATAGCTTGGGGCTGGTGCACTGGGATGACCCAGAGGGATGGTATGGGGAGAGAAGTGGGAAGGGGGTTCAGGATGGGGAACATGTGTATACCCGTGGCTGATTCATGTTGACATATGGCAAAACCAATGTAATATTGTAAAGTAATTAACCTCCAATTAAAATAAATAAATGTATATTAAAAAAAAGAAATATAAAAGCTGGTGATCCTCTTAAAACAATGCTATGTAAGAGAAATGGCTCTATCTCTGTATGTCTCTTTCTCTTTTTCACGTATGCATGCAAACTCATGCCCAACACACGATAAGCAGCATCTCAGCCTTAAATTACATATGCTTAAGCATAATAATTTTATGTTTATTACTTGATGTAAAAACTTGATGTAAAAACTCAGAAAATATTTTGTATATTATTTTTTATCTAAGTAATTTGTAGAATGTTAATGATTATGATAGATTTTATATGGACACAAATAATATTTCTCCAATGGGCTTCCCAGGTGGTGCTAGTGGTAAAGAGCCCATTTGCCAGTGCAGGAGACTTAAGAGATGTGGGTTCCATGCCTGGGTCAGGAAGATCCCTGAGTCAGAAAGAGGGCTTGGCAACCCACTCCAGTATTCATGTCTGGAGAATCCCATGGATGGGGACCCTGGCAGTCTATGGTTCATAGGACCACAAAGGGTGGGACACGACCAAAGTGACTTCACATGCAACACACACAAGATTTCTCCAGTGCCATTCATAATGAAAATACCAGTAAGTCATTTTGATGATGTATAGAAGCTGATTCTAAAATTTACATAGAAAGGGAAAAGACTCAGAATACTCAGTGCAGTACTTAAGAAAAGGACAAAGTCATCGGACTGAAAGTCTTCAGGATTTACTGTAAACCTGCAGTAATCAAGAATTGATTGGGCTTCCCTGGTGGCTCAGAGGCTAAAGCGTCTGCCTGAAATGTAGGAGACCTAAGTTCGATCCCTGGGTCGGGAAGATCCCCTGGAGAAGGAAATGGCAACCCACTCCAGTATTCTTGCCTGGAGAATCCCATGAACGGAGAAGCCTGGTGGGCTACAGTCCACGGGGTCTCAAAGAGTCAGACACGACTGAGTGACTTCACTTTCAGTTTCACCCACTTTACAGTAATCAAGAAAGTGTGTAATGGGCACAAATGTAGACAAACATGGTAAAGTCAATGAAACAGACAAAAGATAATCTATTCAATAAATGGTGCTGGAGAAGCTGGACATCCACATGCAAAAATATGAATCATGACAGAATTTTCACCCTTCATAAGAATTTACTCAAAATGGTCCATATCCTAATTATAAATTAACACAGAAGAATATCAAGGTGAACCTAGCTTTCATAATGGTTTCTCAGATACACCACTAAAAAAAAATATTTGAGTAAAAAAATTGGAATTTTTTATTTCATTAAAATTAAAGCCTTTTCTCTGCTATAGATACTGTTGAGGGATTGAAATGACAAGTCACAGATTAATGGGAAAATATTTATAAAACACATATCCATTAAGGAGTGTTATCCAGATTATGTGAAGACCTCTCAAGACTTGACAAATTTGTCGAGTTAATAGTTTAAGGAGCATTATTTATGGATGAAGAAAGAAAATGTCATTTAAACACTTGGACTTTATTAGCAAACATCTCTCTCTTTGTGTGCATATACATGTGCATGCATCTATTGTAAATCATATTTCAAAATTTGAAAGCTCAAAATTATTTATTTCAAGAAAGCATTTGTCCTTGTTTCTTCAAGGTAGGAATTGGTAGTCTAGGATCTTAAGTCTATACGTTTTTCATTTTGCAATGCTATAGAGAGATATTAGCAGTTACTGTTGCACTTGTTGGAGAAGGCAATGGCACCCCACTCCAGTGCTTTTGCCTAGAAAATCCCATGGACGGAGGAGCCTGGTAGGCTGCAATCCATGGGGTCGCTAGAGTCGGGCACGACTGAGCGACTTCACTTTCACTTTTCACTTTCATGCATTGGAGAAGGAAATGGCAACCCACTCCAGTGTTCTTGCCTGGAGAATCCCAGGGACGGGGGAGCCTGGTGGGCTGCCGTCTATGGGGTCGCACAGAGTCGGACACGACTAAAGCGACGCAGCAGCAGCAGCAGCAGTTGCACTTGTAATGCAAATCATTTGCTATTAAAGTGGTATTTTACAAGAAACTATAAAAGTACAAGCCAACTTACTGAAACATCCACATGAAACATATGACTGACAAAAGTGGACAAAAGGCATGTATCTTATTTATTAGTATCAATAACATATAACATGATATATTCTGAGGCCCCCTCAAATTTCTTTACCTATGATATAATAGGATTACATATTAAAATTCACATGATGACTTTACTATTTATTATTCACTATCTCTGTTTCTGCTTTATAAAGCCAGTAATCCAACTCTTCTATTTTGTTCTTAATTTGTAACAGTATTTTCTAATTTCTCAATTATAAAACCTGTTAGAATTTAAAACCTTAAAAAATATAACTAATTTATCATTGGAATTTATTACTGAATTAAGAAAGATCCCAGGTACTTCTTAGTTATAAGGTATTACTTTGAGGGTCTTTGTTTTAGGAAGGTCGTAATCTACAAGATTTACGGACTTACTTTAATTTTTGCTGTTTAGAAGGCTGCTATTTTCAAAGGATCCAGGGACTTTCTTATTACCATTATCCAAATAATGTGACACTATTTTATCAAAGAATAAGTTGGTTGTTGGTCTTTGCCTATTTGTTTTTACATAAAACAAAAACCTCAGGAGTTCTCTCTGCACTTAATAACTAAAAATGAGGCCTGATGAGAAGCCTTTCTTGAGAGGCAACTTCCTAGTCAAAATGCTCTAGGGCTTTTATTTCTCAGACCAAAGCATTCTTCAGAACTCTCTGGGAATGTAACCTTTCTTTCTGTGGCCAAAGGTGAAACTCCATAAATCACTTATGTGTATTCCATGCTGAGTTTAAAAGCATTCTACTGATCCAGAATATTCAATAGCAAGAGGACTTATTCAGTGTTAGAAATATTCTTAAGAATTCTTAGTTTAAGTGGAACTGACTGAGATTTTCTTGGGCCATGCATATATTTCACTTGCTAAACATTTAAAAATGTAAAAGTACTTGAGTTGTGATTTTCTTTCTGAGCTTTAGGCTGAAATGAAGTTACCTGGATTACAATAGAGACTGAATTGTTGTCAAGGTTGAGACACAAATTTGAGGAAAGGAGCCCAGCACTAAGAATGTGATTATCAGGGAAAGAAAAAGCTGAGCAGTTGTCTTAGGGAAGGATGAAAGTGTAGTAACTAAATTACAGCAGAGGTACTTATTATATACTTGATATCCAGGTCTCAGTGCAACATGCTTGGAAAATTAAAATTGGAATGAAATTCTGTGTTTATTAGGATATGATACTGTAGGGGGAAAATAGCAACAAAACCAATATGTCTCCCACATCATAAAAAATAACCAGTGGTTTTTAAAACACCAAAGCAGTATCTTCTTTGTGTTACACAGGGCAGCAAGTAGACACCTTGGACTCTGAGGCAAGGTTGACAGAGGATTTCCCTCTAATAATGCTTCCAGGCCAACACATGTCTTAAGCATTTCCTTCTGCAGAAGAAGAGAATATGAATAACCACAGAATTCTTTCTAATACTTCAATCTTAAAGTCACATATACCTAATATCCAGAGAAAGTATGAACACTACACTTTTTAAAAAAGTGTCTTTGAAAGATTTTTTAGTAAAACTAAAATTCAAACAATATTCTGGGAAATTTGTTTCAGAATATTTCTGGCAGAAGGCATATTTTTAATCTTAACAGAATTCTTATAAATCAATACTAAGAAAACAAATAGATTAATAATTGACAAATATTTGGAGGGACACTAAGCACAGGAAGATAAACAAATAGAACAAGTCCATGAAGAGATGCCTGGTATTTTCAATCATTAGGGAAATGAAAACTAAAATAAAATGAGAAACCACTACGTATCCAGTAGAAGAGCTAGAATTAGAAGAACTGAAAATACCAGTTTTTGCAAAACTGTAGAAAAACTTTGACACTCATATGTTGATGGTGAGAATGTAAAATAGCAATCTGGAGAAGTTAGGTAGTTTCTTACACAATGAAATACACAGTTACCAAGGCACAAGTCACAAGTTACATAGTGTACCTAATCTTGGCTCTGTGTTAAAGAACCCCCTTACAATGCAGTAGACAGGAGATCCAGGTTTGATCACTGAGTTGGAAAGATTCCCCTGGAGAAGGAAATGGCAACCCACTCCAGTATTCTTGCCTGGAGAATCCCATGGACAGAGGACCTGGCAGGCTACAGTCCATAGGGTTGCAAAGAGTCAGAAACAAATGAGCATGCACTGGACCTTGGGCCAGAAAAAGTGAAACATGTGTACAGTAGAAAACTTGTCCAAGAATGTTCATAAAATATTTGTCAGACAAAAATGGAACACAATTCATACATCCTGCTGTAAGAGAATAGAAAATAAACCTTGGTGTTTCCTCAAAATGGAATCAAATTAATTAGTAAAACAGAACGACATACCAATAAACCCAACAGTATGAAAGGAACTCACATCATAATGGAATGCAAAAGAAGACAGAAACATGATTATAGTGTATGATATAATGCATATGGATTCCTATTACAGGGGTATCTAATTTGCAGTGTTAAAAAGTTTATCTGATATTGTCTGGGACTAGGGAAAGAGCAAAGGGGATTTTCTACAAGGTAGAATAAGGCATGTATTTGAAGTGATGGAAATGGTCTATATATTTGACTGTGATTATGATGACTCAACTATTTACATTTGCCAAAAATCATCCACTTATATACTTAAATACATTATATGTAAATTGTGTCTCAATAGATAATAAAATCTGTAAGTTATCTTATGCATATACAAACAACAAACAATTATAATAGACACAAATTGAACAAATGTCACAATCAATGAATTAAGATGTATCAATTTTTTAAATGTTAAATTTACCTTAAAATTTCTTCTACCTGTAATGCAGGAGATGCCAGTTCGATTTCTAGGTCGGGATGATCCCCAGAAGGGATAGGCTACCAACTCCAGTATTTTTGGGCTTCCCTGGTGGCTGGACTGGTAAATAATCTGCCTGCATTGCCAGAAATCTGGGTTCAATCCCTGGGTTGGGAAGATTCCCTGGATAAGGGAAAGTCTACCACTCCAGTATTCTGGCCTGGAGAATTCAATGGACTGTATAGTCCGTGGGGTCACAAAGAGTCGGACACAACTGAGCTACTTTCAAAAAACAGGTGAAAAATACATAGAATCTCTTTTGTCATTGAGTTTTAATACTCAGATGTTTGTTTGTTTGTTTTCTTAAAATGTAATTTATATGTAACATTGCTTAAGTTTAAGGTGTAAAACACAAGTGATTTGATATAGATGCAAGATATAAAATGGTTTCCACAATATATGTAGTAAATATCCATCACCTCATATAGTTACAATTTTTTCTTGTGATAAGAATATTTAAGGTCTATTGTTTTTGCAACAGAGAATCTATTTTTGAGATCATTTTGTGTGTGTGTGTACAAATTGTGGAAATTAGTTCATGGACTGAAAAAGTTTTTATGATAAATGTCCTATTTTAAGGATATTCATTGCTGGTTTTGATGGACTAGGTTCTTTGGAGTGAGCTCCTTGCTACAAAAAAAAAAAAAAAAAGAAGAAAGAAAGAAAAGTTTTTAAAATCTTTGGACTGGTAATAAGACACTAAATAATTTTAGAGGCAAGCCTTTAAAAAGGAAAACAGAATGACAAACTCAGTTTAAACTTAATTTCCCAAAAAGAGTAAGTTAGGCAGAATAGCAACACTCCAAAGATGTTCACCTCTTAATTGCAAAAACACACAACTATATTATATGGCAAAAGGGACTTTTCAGATGTCATGAAATGAAGGATCTTGAACTGGGAATATTATCTTAGATTATCTCAGTGTGTCAAATGTAATCACAAAGGTAATTACAAGCAATAGAGTGACACAGGAGAGTTAGAGCCAGAGAAGAGGAGATGTAACAGTGTCAGAGTGGAGAGAAACTTGAAGATGCTTTGCTGCTGGCTTTCAAGTTTGAGGAGAGATTTAAGAGCCAAACCCTGCAAATGGCCTGGGGGATCTGAAGGAAGCAGCACTCTTGAAACCTTGATTTTAATCCAGTGAAAACCATTTTAGACTTCCAATCTATAGAAAAAATAATATACTTGTGCATGCGGTTTTTAGCCACCAAATTTGTAGTAATGCATTAGAGCAGCAATATAAAATTAATACAGAATCTCTTACAATACAGTGAAAATATCTAAGAATTAAAGTCAAATCCAGTAATGGGCTTTTGGGTCAATTGGTTAGACAAAATTGGAATCCAGAATTTGGGGGAGACAGGGATAATAAACAACCCACTCTAGCAAATAAGGGTAAATACTAATTGAAGATGCTATTACTGTGACTGAAAGTCCAATTTTAATTATTTAAATCCTTAAATTGCATTAGGTATGTCAGCAAAATTTTCTAATATTGTATTAGGTCCAATGTTAATTATTTAAATCCCTAAAATTGTAATAAGTATGTCAGCAAAATTTGCTAATGGCCCTAGATTCCTACCAGAAAAAGGTCAGATCTCTTCAACAGAAGCTTCTTTACCTTCATGTTTTTCTCTAATTCTTTACACAGAATTCTTAGCACTAAATCAAATATAGCTAGACATCCAAGGTGACAAAATGACAGAAAACTGAGAGACATCAAATCAAACACAATGCACAGGGATAACATATGTAGGGGTAATCAGGCACATACATTAAAATAATACTGCCTATTATGGTAGATACACAAAGTGCAATATTAATAATTTCAGAAGTTATATGAACACAAAATGAGCTAAGTTATGAAATATAAATTAGTAAACTGAAATATTCACTAGTAAGAAGAATATATTCATAAAAATAAATAAAGAAATAAAAATACAGAAAATAAAGGAGAGGGTTAGAAGCATAGAAATAAACTGATAAAGTCATGCTTTAATGTAAAATTTCAAAGGAAATTTTATCAAAAGACAATAACCAAGGAACAAAAACAAAAATTTAAACCACGTTTTCACAAAGTCCTAACACCAAACATGTTTAAGAGTAACAGTCTACCAAATGTTGGTGAGGGTTTGGGATCACTAGAATGCTCACATGTTGCTGACAAAGGTTTGAGGAGGATATTATATATATATTGGTAAAACAACTTGGGAAAATGTTTGTCATACATGTTTTTAATATGTGTGTGATCAGGGACCAAGCCAATCTACTCCTAGGCAGATACCAAGGAGAAATATAAGTGCATGCACATCTATACAGAAACTATACAAGAATATTTACTTGTTAAACACTATTTATAACAGCTAAAACAAGCAAAAAATATATATATCATTGCAGAATGTTTAAATAAATTATCATGCCTCGCTAATATTGATATAAATGCTATATAGAAATAAAAATTTAGTAACATTGATGAATCTCATAAACCTAATGTTGAAAAAAGAAGCCAGACACAGTAATATATTTTTGTATTATTCTACTTATACAGAGATTAAAACAGATAAAATGAATCTATACACATAGTGGCTGGAATAAAGATTACCTTTAAATGAGAGTTAAAGAGAAATGATTTCAGATGAAGGTATTAGTTAACTTTCTAACCTTGTTTGTGATTCACAGGCTTTTGTTTCTTTATATTTGAGTTATACATTTATATTTTCTTCACATTTTGAGCATTTACATTTTATCCAAAAATGATAAAGTGAGAAGCTCCCCAAGAAGTATAAGTAGGAATTTGGCTTTGGAAACCTCCATAGGCATTTTGCATTAACTTCACAATACTTTACTGCTTCAAACATAGATAAATCATGTAATAGATGTCTTTGTTAAAGAACTGTAGAATCAGAATGCACTGCTTAAAAATTAACATGGACACTTTAATACCTAACATGACTATGTCATTTTCTGTCAGATTGATTGTTCTAGTAGATATCTTCAGGGTAATTACTTAATTCATGACTTAATCAATAAAGTATGTGCATAAATAAATTATTTTGTAACTGTCATGTTTTATCAGAACATGCTAAAGTGGAAGTAGTTTTTCCCTGAAAAAAATGTTGATTTATATTTTGGTTGCATATAAATTACATGTTTATTTGATATCTTGACTTACTTTGTCAGAGTGATCTGAATGTAGAAAACAAATTTACTTGAATTGAGGCTTTGAAACACAATTGATGTAAGAAAAAGTTACACTGGGGATAAAGATCACAAGTAATCATCTTGTTATATTATGAAATGAAAATAAAAAAAGAAATACTTTTACTATTCTTAAAATCTAATTAAACGCAATATTCAATATTTTGGTAAGTCATAGAGGTAAATTATTTAGAAAGATATTTAAAAAAAAAGTGGTTAAATTAGTTTCCTATGGCTTCTGTGGGCTCCCCAGATGGCTCAAAGGTGAAGAATCCGCCTGCCAATGCAAGAGACTTGGGTTCGATCCCTGGGTCTGGAGGTCCCCTGGAGGAGGAAATGGCAACTGACTCTGGTCGCCTGTTTTTGCCTGGGAAATTCCACAGACAGAGGAGACTGGCAGGCTACAATTGGTAGGGTTGCAAAAGAACTGGACACGACTGAGCAACCAAACAGCTACAACAGCAACATGGCGTATGTAACAACCTACCGCAAATGGCAGCTTAAACAACAGAAATTTATGCTTTCACAGTTCTTGAAGGCAAATGTCTGAAATCATTTTCACTGAGTTGAGATCAAGATGTCAGCAGAGCCATATTCCCCCATGAGGCTGTAAGAGAAAACCAATTTCTTGCCTCTTCCAGCATCTGGTGACTACCTGCATTCTTTGACTGTGGCCATGTCTCTCATTTCAATCTGCCTCTTTTATCAGAGTGTTTCCCTCTCTTGTACAGAGCATATCTCCCCCAACTTGTGATTGCATTTAGGGTGCATCCAGGAAATCCAGGAAATCTGTATATCTCAGTATGTTTACCTAATCATGTGTGAAGAGACACTTTTTCCTTATAAACTTATTTTCATGTTACAGATATTTAGATCTAATATATTTTGAAGAGGGGGGAAATCATTCTGCTTACCACAATTGGTAAAAGTTTCAACAGAGGATTAGAACTTATTTTTTGTATCTTTTTTAAGGAATAATGATAGCCTTCTTCACAGATATTTCTTGCTTTCCTCCTTTTAGGCATTTTATACATTTGCCTTTCCCTAAAGAGCTATAGTGAGGTCTATTAAAATGACTGATCAAAGACATGCGTGCCACTTTTGTGATGAATCATATTTTCTATCATCTGCCACATTGACCAGTGATTTTATGTTATTGTATTTAAAAAGTTCTATTGCAGTATAATTGATTTAAAATGTTGTGCTAGTTTCTGCTGTACAGCAAGGTGAATCAGTTATACATATACATATATATATAAATATATATGTATATATATATCTATCTCCACTCTTGTTTAGATTATTTCCCCACATAACCCATAATAGTATTGAGTAGAGTTCCTTGTGCTATATAATAGGTCTTTACTACTTATCCATTTTATATGTTATAGTGTGTGTATATCAATCTCAATTTCCCAATTTATCTCTCTACCTTTTGCTCCCTGATAACCGTGTGTTTTCTATGTTTGTAAGTCTATTTCTTCTTTGTAAATAAGTTCATCTGCACAATTTTTTTAGATGCCACATAAAAGTGGTATCATATGATAATTGTCATTCTCTCTTTGACTTAGTTCACTCAGTATGACAGTCTCTAGATCAATCCATTGCAATAATGCCGTTGTTGCAAATGGCATTATTTTATTCTCTTGTATGACTCAGTAATAGTCCATTGTATATATGCACTGCATCTACTCTATGCATTCCTCTGTTGGTGGACATTTAGGTTGCTTCCATGTCTCAGCTATTGCGTATAGTGTTGCAATGAATATTGGGGTGCATGTATCTTTTCAAATTATAGTTTTTCTGTATATAGGCATAGGAGCAAGAATTGTAAGATCATACGGTAGCTTTATTTCTAGATTTTTAAGGAATCCCTATACTGTTCTGCATAGTGACTATACTAATTTACATTCTCAACAACAGTGTAAGAGGGTTTCCTTTTCTTCCAACCCTCTCCAGGATTTATCATTTACAGATTTTTTGATGATTGCCATTCTGACAGATGTGAGGTGATACCTCATTGAGTTTTGATTTGTGTTTCTCTACTAATTAGTGATATTGAGCATTTTTTCATTAATGATTGGCCAGTTATATGTCTTCTTTGGAGAAATGTCTATTTATATCTTCCACATATTTTTTGATTGTATTGTTTGTTCTTTTCATATTGAGCTGCACGAGCTGTTTGTATATTTTGGAGATTAATCCCTTGTTGATGGCTTCATTTGCAAATATTTTCTCATTCTTTGGATTGTCTTCATTTTGTTTATGGCTTCCTTTGCTGTGCAAAAGCTTTAATTAGGTCCCATTCATTTATTTTTGCTTTTATTTTAATGACTCTGGAAGATGAAGGATGCTTAGCTAGGCTGGGACCATCAGTGACAATATCAGAACCCCACTTTATGGTTCAGAAATAGAAATGTAACATAATTCAGATTAACTCCTTCATTGGTTTTTAACATGCACTGAATTAAGTTAAATATTATTTTATTTTTTATATTGTACCTATGGATTCCAATTCATGTTTTTAACTTACTCAAACTTACTTTCAGTTAATATTGTATCATTTATCTGTAATATGATAATACAGTATTACTATAATATTCCTTTACTCTGCCATATGTTTTTAAAGAAATTAAACAATAAAATAGAATTTTGTATTTACCGAAATATTTGCTCCTACTGCAGATCTTCAGTAGTTCTTGTAGCTGTAAATTTGTACAGTGTCAATGTTTTTAGGCTCACATATTTTCTTTATATTCCCAGTATGCAGGACAGTGAAAGTGAAGTCGCTCAGTCATGTCTGATTCTTTGCGACCCCATGGATTGCAGCCTAAGAGCCTCCTCTGTCCATGGGACTTTCCAGGCAAGAATACTGGAGTGAGTTTCCATTTCCTTCTCCAGGAGATCTTCCTGACCCAGGGATCAAACCCAGGTCTCCCGCATTGTAGGCAGACACTTTACCTTCTGAGCCACCAGGCAAGTTGACACCTGTATGCAGGTGTCAACTACAAATGGGCACTTGCCATCTAACTCTACAATGATTAAATCATGCTGCCACTGCTGCTTTTCAACACCTGTGAAAGGAATTCAGGGTGGAGGGCAAAATGAGACACTCTGTGCTTTGGAAAAAGCTGGCAAGACAGGTCTTCAGATAGATATTTCAGGAGCTGATTTTATGAGCCCGATTCTTGTATCTCCCCTATCTAGAGAAGCACAAAAATCTTTCATGATGACAACTATTCCTCATGACTAGCAGAAAGGTTCATGAGACTAGTAGAACTTTTTAAAAAAAAATATGTGTTTGATTGCATGTATTCCCACTTCACCAAAATCACATATATTCTGCCTATTTAGAGCAGTTTCTCATAACTATCTGAGGTGCTGTCTCCCAGGCTGCAATCCTTATTTTACCCCAAATATAAACTTAACTCACATCTCTTACTTTGTGCACAGGTCTACAAGTCAAAAACTCTTTATTCTTGTTTTCCTGATTTAACAACACACACACACACACACAAAATTAGTCTGCATATTTAAGGGTTTCCGCCCCCGCCCCGGGTATAGATGTTTGTTGATGTATTATTTTAGAAATTTAAACATACTATTATATTTTTATGACCTCTGTTGTCTTTGATGGAAAATCATATATTACTCATATCATTCTGCTCTTGTATCTCTTATATTTCTTCCCTTTCTCTCTTGATTTTTTCAAGCTTTTCTTCATATCATTAATTTTATAAAACTTCACTCTTATGTACCTAGTATGTGTTTGTTTTTCAATTTATCTTGCTTGCTCTTTGCTGAGATTCTTGGATATATTAATTTATACTTTTAACCAAATAAGTAAATCTTACAGTAATTCTTTCATCAAATATATTTTTGCATTTTCGCCATTGTCCTTTATCTCTGAAGATTTAATTTTATAAAAATGTGATGGCTTCGTATTATTTAACCGGTCACTGAGATCCTGTTCCAAAGAAAAGCAATGCCAAAGAATGCTCAAACTACCACACAATTGCACTTATCTCACACGCTAGCAAGGTAATGCTCAAAATTCTCCAAGTCAGGCTTCAGCAATACATGTACCATGAAATTCCAGATGTTCAAGCTGGATTTAGAAAAGACAGAGGAACCAGAGATCAAATTGTCAACATCCACTGGATCATCAAAAAAGCAGGAGAGTTCCAAAAAGACATCTATTTCTGCTTTATTGACTATACCAAAGCCTTTGACTGTGTGGATCACATAAACTGTGGAAAATTCTGAAAGAGATGGGAATACCAGACCACCTGACCTGCCTCTTGAGAAACCTGTATGCAGGTCAGGAAGCAACAGTTAGAACTGGACATGGAACAACAGACTGGTTCCAAAGACAAAAAGGAGTACGTCAAGGCTTTATATTGTCACTCTGCTTATTTAACTTTTACGCAGAGTACATCATGAGAAATGCTGGGCTGGATGAAGCACAAGCTAGAATCAAGATTGCCAGGAGAAATATCAAAAAATTCAGATATACAGATGACACCACCCTTATGGCAGAAAGTGAAGAAGAACTAAAGAGTCTCTTGATGAAAGTGAAAGAGGAGAGTGAAAAAGTTGGCTTGAAGATCAAATTCAGAAAACTAAGATCATGGCATCCAGTCTCATCACTTCATGGCAAACAGATGGGGAAACAGTGGAAACAGTGGCTGACTTTATTTTGGGGGGCTCCAAAATCACTGCAGATAGTGATTGTAGCCATGAAATTAAAAGACGCTTACTCCTTGGAAGGAAAGTTATGACCAAACTAGACAGCTTATTAAAAACCAGAGACATTACTTTGCCAACAAAGGTCCGTCTAGTCAAGGCTATGGTTTTTCCAGTGATCATGTGAGAGTTGGACCCTAAAGAAAGCTGAGCGCTGAAGAATTGATGCTTTTGAACTGTGGTGTTGGAGAAGACTCTTGAGAGTCCCTTGGACTGCAAGGAGATCCAAGCAGTCCAACTTAAAGGAGATCAGTCCTGGGTGTTCATTGGAAGGACTGATGTTGAAGCTGAAACTCCAGTACTTTGGCCACCTGATATGAAGAGCTGACTCATTTGAAAAGACCCTGATGCTGGGAAAGATTGAGGACAGGGGGAGAAGGGGACGACAGAGGATGAGATGGTTCGATGGCATCACCAACTCAATGGACATGGGTTTAGGTCCAACTTCGGGAGTTGGTAATGGACAGGGAGGCCTGGCGTGTTGTGGTTCATGAAGTCACAAAGAATCGGACACTACTGGGTGACTGAACTAAACTGAACTGTGATCCTGTTCATTTTTAAAACATTTATTTTACATCTCCCTGATACATAGATTGGATAATATCTATTGATCCATCTCAAGTCCACTGAATGTTTCTGATGACATTTCAAATCTAATATCAAGTCCATCTATTATAGCTTTTTTATTCCTATTACACCTTCCAGTTATAAAATTTTATTTTATTTTTAGTTTAAATTTTAATATTTCCTGTATTATGTTTGTCCTTGAACATGTTTGTTAAAAAGGCATTTCAGAGACTTCTCCAACTGCCTTCAGTACTTGGGTCACCTTGTAAAAGAGCAGGACCCTATGGGGCCTTCCTGGGACAAGTACTTCCCTAATACACTTTGCTTTAGTTTCTCTCTGAAATACCTAGATAACAGTATTTGGTGCACTTATGCTGAATTATTTTACAGATGTGAAAACCTCTCACCAAATGGAAGGTGTTAACTACTTGATGATCCTGAGCACATAGCCCCAGGCCTCCTGTAGCCTAAGGAAAGATAACATTCAGTTCAGTTCAGTCACTCAGTCGTGTCCGACTCTTTGTGACCCCATGAATCACAGAACGCCAGACCTCCCTGTCCATCATCAACTCCCGGAGTTCACTCAGACTCATGTCCATCGAGTCAGTGATGCCATCCAGCCATCTCATCCTCTGTCATCCCCTTCTCCTCCTGCCCCCAACCCTCCCAGCATTAGGGTCTTTTCCAATGAGTCAACTCTTCGCATGAGGTGGCCAAAGTACTGGAGTTTCAGCTTCAGCATCATTCCTTCCAAAGAAATCCCAGGACTGATCTCCTTCAGAATGGACTGGTTGGATCTCCTTGCAGTCCAAGAGACTCTCAAGAGTCTTCTCCAACACCACAGTTCAAAAGCATCAATTCTTCAGTGCTCAGCTTTCTTCACAGTTCAACTCTCACATCCATACATGATCACTGGAAAAACCATAGCTTTGACTAGAGGGACCTTTGTTGGCAAAGTAATGTCTTTGCTTTTCAATATGCTATCTAAGTTGGTCATAACTTTTCTTCCAAGGAGTAAATGTCTTTCAATTTCATGGCTGCAGTCACCATCTGCAGTGATTTTTGAGCCCCCAAAAATAAAGTCTGACATGTTTCCACTGTTTCCCCATCTGTTTGCCATGAAGTGATGGGACCGGATGCCATGATCTTCATTTTCTGAATGTTGAGCTTTAAGCCAACTTTTTCACTCTCCTCTTTCACTTTCATCAAGAGGCCTTTTAATTCCTCTTCACTTTCTGCCATAAGGGTGGTGTCATCTGCGTATCTGAGGTTATTGATATTTCTCCCGGCGATCTTGATTCCAGCTTGTGCTTCTTCCAGCCCAGCGTTTCTCATAATGTACTCTGCATAGAAGTTAAATAAGCAGTATACAGCCTTGACGTAGTCCTTTTCCTATTTGGAACCAGTCTGTTGTTCCATGTCCAGTTCTAACTGTTGCTTCCTGACCTGCATACAAATTTCTCAAGAGGCAGGTCAGGTGGTCTGGTATGACTTAATTCAAATCCCTTATGATTATACAGTGGAAATGAGAAATTGATTTAAGGGCCTAGATCTGATAGACAGAGTGCCTGATGAACTATGGACTGAGGTTCGTGACATTGTACATGAGACAGGGATCAAGATCATTCCCATAGAAAAGAAATGCAAAAAAGCAAAATTGCTGTCTGGGGAGGTCTTACAAATAGCTGTGAAAAGAAGAGAAACAAAATGCAAATGAGAAAAGGAAAGATATAAGCATCTGAATGCAGAGTTTCAAAGAATAGCAAGAAAAGATAAGAACGCCTTCCTCAGCAATCAATGCAAAGAAATAGAGGAAAACAATAGAATGGGAAAGACTAGAGATATTGAAAGGTTGTTGTTGAATCACACGAATACACCGGGATTCTTGGCCCCCGGAGGAGAAGAATTCAATCCGGGGCCAGAGACGAGGCTTGATCGCTCAGAGCTTTTGTGTAATAAAGTTTTATTAAAGTATAAAGGAGATAGAAAAAGCTTCTGACATAGGCATCAGAAGGGGGCAGAAAGAGTACCCGCTTGCTAGTGTTAACAATGAGATTATGTAATCCAAAGAATGTCTGGAGGTTGTGAAGACCTCATCAGACCTACTCTCATAATTTACATTTTTTTTTCATAATTTACATTTTAAGATAACACTGTCCTCAGGCAAGATACATCCTTGTAAAGACCAGGTCTACTCCCATAATTAACATTTTAAGATAACAGAAGGTTGAATCCAAAGACTGTCCTTAGGCAGGATACATTATTGTTATATAATCCTAAGGAATGTGGAGAAAGAAAAAAAGTTTGTCCTTTCTTCCTCCTTGAGAATTCCAGGCCCCTCTCTCCTTGGGGACCCCTAGACTCCTTATCAACCTGCCTAGGAACTGACTCTCTCATTCTCTTCAAGAAAATTAGAGATACCAAGGGAACATTTCATGCAAAGATGGGCTCGATAAAGGACAGAAATGGTATGGACCTAACAGAAGCAGAAGATATTAAGAAGCGGTGGCAAGAATACACAGAAGAACTGTACAAAAAAGATCTTCATGACCCAGATAGTCACGATGGGGTGATCACTGACCTAGAGCCAGACATCCTGGAATGTGAAGTCAAGTGGGCCTTAGAAAGCATCACTACAAACAAAGCTAGTGGAGGTGATGGAATTCCAGTTGAGCTATTCCAAATCCTGAAAGATGATGCTGTGAAAGTGCTGCACTCAATATGCCAGCAAACTTGGAAAACTCAGCAGTGGCCACAGGACTGGAAAAGGTCAGTTTTCATTCCAATCCCAAAGAAAGGCAATGCCAAAGAATGCTCAAAATACTGCACAATTGCACTTATCTCACACACTAGTAAAGTAATGCTCAAAATTCTCCAAGCCAGGCTTCAGCAATTTGTGAACCGTGAACTTCCAGATGTTCAAGCTGGTTTTAGAAAAGGCAGAGGAATGAGAGACCAAATTGCCAACATCTGCTGGATCATTGAAAAAGCAAGAGAGATCAAGAAAAACATCTATTTCTGCTTTATTGACTATGCCAAAGCCTTTGACTGTGTGGATCACAATTCTGATAACATTAACCCCTATGATACTGACCTGTTCCTTCACCATTAGCCAGTCAGAGAATTGTTCAAGAGCAGATCACACATCTTGCAACCCCATCTCCATCAGGATGCTGTTATAAATGCTTTGCTAAAAGCTTTCAGAAAGCTGAAGTTTTGAGGTTCCTGAGCTACGCATCTCCTGCATGGCCCTGCAAAAAGCCTCTCTCTGCTTCATACTCCAACATTTCGATTTGTTTGGCTTCACTATGCATCACGCACAAGAACTTCTATTAACACTCTCAGAGGTGGTTTTATTAATGATTTTATTTACTTATTATGTGTCACATTTTCTTAATGTGTATAGCAGTGTATAGCTTCTTAACATGTGTAGCAGTTGATGTTCTTGTCTACCGAACATGGTGTTCAAGTAGCAATGCTGAATTTTATGGTTTTCTTTTATGGAATATTGAGTGTTTGTTTGTTGTTATTTGATTTTTTTTCCCAGGTAGTTAGCTTAGTTAGATAAAGTATACTTTTTTAAGACTTGGTTTTAAGTAAAAAAAAAAAAAAAAAATTAGTGAATACAAAGATACTTTACTCTAGGGCTCCAAATATGCATCCGATTGGTCATTGTTTAGGTAAATTGAATAATAAATGAAGTAGTCAAATGGAAAGGAAATTCTATTAATCTTGCAGGGTTCTTTTTTTTTTTTTTTTCATATTTAGGCAATGCCCCACAATCTATATTTTCATGACAATAAGCACCTTATGGTTTCACTTTGTTGACCCCTCATTCAGCATCCATTCCACTAAAAGTGGGTATTCTATTACCCATTTTAGAAAACTCATTGTCTTAACAATAACTGACTTGTTCATAGGCATATGTTTTTCACATCTGACCATTGTCTAGAATTATTTTAACTATATTATTCCTATAATGAGTTATCTGAAGGCATCAATTATACACAGGAAACCAGTGCAGAGAGGTGGAAAGGACTTCACATTATAAACGCATTGAATTGCCCATCAATCAAATTCCTGGAGAGTAGTTGATGTGATATGCTAAGTCTAATTATTATCCAAGTATATTGGATCCAGGGTTTTCTGTTAATTGTAGCTTGAACTATTCTAACATATACAAACCCTCTTTTTATCAGATACAGGAATTAGGAATAGTTCTAACATGTTGTTTTTATATTAGACTTTGAATAACTTTATTAAATTATTGTTAATTTATATACTTATTATATACTTATAATAAATATAAGTATTATAATATTTCCTACTTAACTTTAAAGTCAGCTCATTTATATGTAAAATCAATTAAAGAAGAATAAGCAAAGCTTAGATTTGTTTTAAATATGAAATTTATGTTATTTCTGAAAAAGAAATATTACTTAATTTTTCCCAAGTTCAGGAAAACAATAGAGAATACACCCATAAGTACTCAAAGCACTGGTTCACAATCTGTTTCCTTAAACACGTAAACATAATACCATCCTGGCTATGAAGCAGAGTCATATGTCTTACTGACCATTTAATACAGCTTATGAATGTATTTCTAAGCTAGTTTCCAGAAAATAAGGAGAAAAAGAAATTATAGAAGGTATCTTTATTACACTAAATTTAAAAAATAAACTGATTTTCTTCCTAGAGAATGACATAGTGCATGTCATTTCCAGTTCTTGATGATAAAATCTCAGTATTGTTGAAAGTGTGAAACAACACAGGAAGAATTGATCAGGTGAATATGGAACAATGTGTGAAGGGGAAAATTTGAACTCTACCATTTTCTCTAAGGTCCAGCTGATGCAAATAAAACATTATTCCTACTTTTCTGAACTCTAATTTTATACAGAAATTGGGAAAAAGGTAAATGTTTGCTGTCCTCAACCAATAATGGGAGACTGAATCAGAAGAGATGAATATATAACCAGAACTAACAGACCTGTCTCACCCAAGTGAAGTCTCTCAGTCATGTCTGACTCTTTGTGACCCCATGGACTGTAGCCTATCAGGCTCCTCTGTCCATGGGATTTTCCAAGCAATAGTACTGGAGTGGATTGCCATTTCCTTCTCCAGGGGATCTTCCCAACCCTGCCAGAGTCCAGCTCCAGCAGCCAGGGAATCAGCCTGAAGGGGTGAGCAGTGTCAGCGGACAATGATGTAGCCTCTGAGTCAAGGTGCAGAGTTACATGTTTATTTCAAGCTTCAGGTTTTCTTTTATACTTTGACAAAAGCATTAGATCAGAGGTTTGACATTTTCAGTTTCCCCCACCCAGATTTATTGTCTCCAGAAATCATTGTTGCCCTACAAACAGAGTTCCTGCTTCAGCTATTCTCTCAGAATCGGCTTTACTATCTATTATCTACTTCCTCTTATGTGTCCTATACTTAACTTGTGATTACATTGTAACTCATGCTACATTCCTCAGTTTATTTCTTATCTTTCTAAATCCTGTTTGCCCCTAGCATCTTAAGATCACTATCTCCTAAAAAGGCTTCTGGCTATTAATATCTCTAAAATTCCTAATCTCTATAAGCTATAGTAAAATATGCTAACACTACAACATTCCTTAAACTTTTAGCTTCTAAATATTCTTAATTATTCCTAAACCCTAAGCTCAGCAAACTTCTTTTGCCATAAACATTCCCCTCACAAACAGGTCTCAGATAACAATCCTTCCCATGGCCTCAAGCTGCGGCCTACATGCTCATCCTGGAACATTCTTTGTAAAGATCCTTGAACAAATGTCAATGGTTACTTTATAGATTATATTCTGGGCACAACTGCAGAAGGCTTTGTGCTTTCTCATGCTTTTCTCAAGAACAATAAGCACCTTAACATTCTTTCCAGCCAACTCAACAGAAGAAAGGAAAGAACAAGTCAGAATCACAAGACCTAATTCCTTCATCCTGGGACCGTGCCTGTGGGATGAGGAGAGGGGGTTGGGGCCGTGCCTCCATTTTGTCAGTAATGCCTAATGTGGCTCCCGACACAACCCAGGGACGAACCTGGGTCTCCCACATTGTAAGGAGACAATTTACTGTCTGAGCTACCAGGGAAGTCCTGCCTCACCAATGTTGTAGCTAAACTGATGGTAACTGGAGTACTATCCATTACCAAAACACAAACAATACCCCCCCAAAAAAAAAAAAACACAAAAATAACTGGGTGATCAAGGGGTGAAGGAGTTAAACAAAGCATTAGACACAGCTACATTTGACATTTCTAAATAAAACAGGAAGGATAAACATCGAGTGTATTCAAAGGATAACTGCTTTTCAGAATCCATAAAGGAGACCCCCAGATGGAACCAGAATTACTCAATCTCAATATCTTGCTCCCAGATATTTTGTGGAAATTAATGATGGCAGGGATACTGTTAGGAAATATGGTCCTAAGAAAAATACAATTCTAATAATTTTAGCTATCTGTGACTTAAGACCAACTTGTTAATCATTAACCAGTACACCAATGGCTTAAAGCCAGTTATGGCATTACTTACACTAATATAAGGTATTATGTTGGTGTCAGTCATTAAGTCATGTTTGACTGTTTGCAGCCCCATGGACTATAGCCCACCAGGCTCCTCTGTCCATTGGATCTCCCAGGAAAGAATACTGGAGTCTGTTGCCATTTCCTTCTCCAGGGGATCTTCTCCACCCAGGTATTGAACCCAAATCTTCTGTTGGCAAGCAGATTTTTTTTACTACAGAGCTACCTGGGAAGCCCTGTAAGGCATTATACACTCCAATTAAGCAAAGATGACTGATCTAGGTAAAGATAAAAGCCTATTATCAGGGATTTATTTAAATATTTAAAGATAATTTTTAAATCTATGAAGATTTACAGGGAATCTTTAAGAGGGTGTGGAGAAAAGGGAACCCTCTTACACTGTTGGTGGGAATGCAAACTAGTACAGCCACTATGGAGAACAGTGTGGAGATTCCTTAAAAAACTGGAAATAGAACTGCCTTATGATCCAGCAATCCCACTGCTGGGCATACACACTGAGGAAACCAGAAGGGAAAGAGACACGTGTACCCCAATGTTCATCGCAGCACTGTTTATAATAGCCAGGACATGGAAGCAACCTAGATGTCCATCAGCAGATGAATGGATAAGAAAGCTGTGGTACATATACACAATGGAGTATTACTCAGCCATTAAAAAGAATACATTTGATTCAGTTCTAATGAGGTGGATGAAACTGGAGCCTATTATACAGAGTGAAGTAAGCCAGAAAGAAAAACACCAATACAGTATACTAACGCATATATATGGTATTTATAAAGATGGTAACAATAACCCTGTGTACAAGACAGCAAAAGAGACACTGATGTATAGAACAGTCTTTTAGACTCTGTGGGAGAGGGAGAGGGTGGGATGATTTTGGAGAATGGCATTGAAATACGTATAATATCATATATGAAATGAGTGGCCAGTCTAGGTTCGATACACGATACTGGATGCTTGGGGCTGGTGCACTGGGACGACCCAGAGGGATGGTATGGGGAGGGAGGAGGGAGGAGGGTTCAGGATGGGGAACACATGTATGCCTGTGGCGGATTCATTTCCATATTTGGCAAAACAAATACAATGTTGTAAAGTTTAAAAATAAAATAAAATACTAAAACATGAAAAAAAAAAAAGAACACAAAATGTTTACAGTCTGAAGATGGAGAAAAGTTGTAAACTTTAAACATTTACTGTAAGAGCTAGTACAACTATGTGAAATATGAAATAAAGACAATTTTTTAAAATAAAGTAATGAGAGATAAAGATTATAATTATTTATAAAAAGTTTTATCAGCTGGAATACACAATTCTAACTGTATGTGATTAACATTATTGTTATATATAATAATATATAATGTTATATGTAATAATAAAGTATATAAAGTAAATCAACTTTAGAATTAAAAGTAGAGACAAATATACAATGATATTTTGGTATATTTAAACATCTCACTCTATAAATGATAAGAAAAATAAAAATGTATGTTAAACAGCATAAATAAACCTCAGATTTCAAAGAAATATGAAAATGCTTTTCAAAGGTCCATATGCTATTTAACAAAATAGATCATGTCTTGAGTCAAAATAAAAATTAAGTTAAATTCAGAAATGTTTTATGCAGTTTTCTAATGACTGGAAAATTTTCAGATCTCAATAACAGAAATATAATTAGAAAAATGTCCAGAAGCTTGTAAATTATGTTACACTCTATGCAATAGGTCAGGCAAATACCCGTAAAAAATTAAATACCAATTAAAAGATGAAGATTGACAGAGTGGGAGAGTGCCATATTTCTTTTTTGTAACAAAAATGGGAGAGTTCCAAGGGGAAAAGATTCCTCAATATTTTAATTCCAATTGTGTATCTATAAGTTCTTTAGCAGCATGTAATTTCTCAAAATGGGTTCGTCATTTTTCCAAGTTATTTTAATAATTGTTTTGTTTGTTAAATGAGCAGTGGCCCTTAAGAAAAATGTGGAATGTATATTTGAGTTTGTCATTGCATAAGTAAATCTCTTCCTATTAGATTAATGGGTACATCTATTATATAAGGTTGTAATGTAGCAGGCTGGCTTTCTGGTCCCTCATAAGGATAAATTTGAATATTTTGATAAATTTCTTGTATTTTGGTTTGAGAAACTCCTGTAATTTTGTAAGAATTTTTCTGTATAGGCCAAGATTTGGGTCATAAGTGTTTAGAAATAATAGTGATGTCAGATCCAATATCAAAGAGACCAGAACATCTTTTATCATTAATTTTAATATTTATATTTGGTCAGGAATATTCAAATACCAATGATGTCCATAAGGATTGTTTTTGATCTGTATTACTTGATCCACTTGTATATATATCATGAGAGAAGTTAATAGCAGTATAAGGTAAAAGAAGTAATTGGGCAATTTTATTTCCATATCTGAGATGACATCATAATTTGAATTTTTCCCTTATAATCTGAATCAATTATTCCAGGGTGAACAGTTATTCTCTTAGAAGTCAAGCTAGATCGGCCAAGTGACAAGCCAAAAATCTGTGGAGGTAGGGGTCCAAAAAATCCAGTAGGTATTTTAGAGGGGATTGTTTGAGGGAAAAGGAGAAAATCATTTAGGTTGATACATGGATGGCAGTACTGTTGGCTGTTGAGGGTTTGAGGGAAAAGATAGAGTTTGTCCCTGGTTTTTGTTGATAGGGACCTGGGGAGTCCCCAACTTGGAGTTTCCTTCAATATCATATTTAGATTGACATATTTTAGCCTAATGTATCCTTTTATGGAAACAAGGGCAGATTTTTGGAAACTTTTTATTATTTTTAAATTTTTCTGCATGTTTCTTAGGGCAATCTTTTTTTATATGGGTCTTATCCCCACATGTAAAACATCCTGTATCTCCCTTTTAAAAAGTAATAGCCATTGTTTCAGTTAACATTTGCAGTTTTTGTGTCTTAGACCCTAGATTGTGGCAAGCCTTTAAATAATCACTAACAGTTTCTGTCCCATGTATTGGAGTGATAGTCTTTTGACATTTTGGATTTGTATTATCATATGCAAGCAGTTTTCTTATTTGTAAGTTGGCTTCTTTTTCAATTACATTATGGGAAATAGCAGTTTCTAGTCTAGCTAGGAAATCAGCCTAGGCTTCATTAGGTCCTTGTAATATCTAGTGTAACTACCTTTAGGTTTTTCTTGAGGAGTAATTTGATCCCAGGCTTCAAGGGCAATTTTTTTCAATTGTTCATGCAATGAAGGAAGGTGTTGTATTTGAGCTTCTATTGCTTCAATTTGTACTGTACCAGTTAATATTTCAAAAGTGATTTGGTTCTGGGGAGTGCCAACTTGAGCATGAAGACTGGCACAATCCTGAGTCACATCTTAAAACCACATAGACCATAGAAGATATTCTCCTGGTTTAAGGAGAGTTAATTCTGGGACCAAAGATAGGTTTCAGTCATTCAAAGCTTTGTGTATAAAATTTTATTTAAAGTGACAGAATAGAGAAAGCTTATGTCATGGGTACCAAAAAAAAAAAAAAAAAAGAGGGGGGGTATAAAGAGTATTTGTCTCATTAGTTTAAGTGGAAAAATGACAAACCTATTTGTACAGAACAACACTGTTCCTACTGCTAAGTTGCTTCAGTCGTGTCTGACTCTATGCAACCCTATGGACAGCAGCCCACTAGGCTCCTCTGGCCACAGGATTCTCCAGGCAAGAACACTGGCTGGACAGAACAATGGCCCCTTACAAAAGAAAAATTACATGCTGCTAAATAACTTATAGATACACAACTGGAATTAAAACATATTGAGAAATCTTGTTCCCCTTAGAACTCTCCCACTTTTGTTATAAAAAAGAAATCTGGCAATTGGCGTCCCTGTTCGTGCACCATTTGTTGGTCTTTAGTACAGACTGGAACCTGGGGGACCAGAGTTGATGAAAAGAAAGAGAGAAAAAGAGAGAGAAAGAGAGAGAGAACAGTATCTCTTGGGTTATGTAGAAAACCAATAAAGCCCATGCACAGGACCTGTACTGCTCACGAAGGAACAGAGCGTCCTCTCAAGGTCTTGAAAGCCCGGGTGAGAGAGAGAGCTCAGCAGGTTTCCACGCTCTGAAGAGAATGAAGACAGAAAGGATGTGGGGGACCCAAGTCTTTAGTGGACCAAGGGTATTTTATTAGCAGAAATGCAGGCTTATATATCTTTAGTTAAATGATTACTCAGCCATTACAAAGGATGAAACTCCATCAGTTGCAGTAAAATGGGTAGTCTAATACAAACAAGGTTGCTGACGCTGAAAAGAGTCACTGAAGGGACTGACTGAAAGGCATCCAAGCAGGTACCCTTTCCCATGATCTCAGTCCTGAGAACTGTGTGCAGCTCTACTTGTTCCCAGAATAGGAACTGATAAGGAACAGAGAATCCATGAGAAATGGCACACAAAGGAAGAAAAGTGCAACCTACTGGATTCCTTAAAGTTGAACATCCCCTGACGATTCAATATTTTATTTTTTCATATTTGACGGTGACTGTAGATATTTTAATGAAAAAGGTCTTGACCAAATGACTTTGTTTAGTTTGAACAATTTTAGTAGAAAGGCATCGGCATACAATGCATATAACCACTAGGACAATTATTAGCATTACAATTTCAGTACACTTAAGGAAGCATTATCATGTAAGTCTTGCAAATGAAATTTGATTTGTTTCCAATTGTAGGCATTATAGTTGAACTGAACAGGGGTAATACAAAATTGAGCAGAATTCCAATCACATTTTAACATAACTTGTTTTTGTAAATCTATTAATTGATCTCCAACCCATTGGATGGCTATTTTTATTTCCTGTATTTCATCTTGAATTTCCTCATTTATCTGAGCCTGAGTGGTCCACATAGTATGAGCATCTTTAGTCCAATTTTGGATAAAATTGTGTGTTTGAATTGAGGTTTGTAAAGTAATTTTGGCAACAGCAGCTGTAGTACAAATGGCTATTAATCCCCAAATGCCAAGAATTAGCCATCCATTGAATCGTTTAGATGGTTGGAGTAATTTAGTAAGTAACCGGGAAGCAAATCTGGCCATGGGAACTTCCTTCCAGAGTCATTGCAGATCTATTGGCAACCATAGGTTACGTCGAGATAGAAGAATCAGAAGGGATTCCCCCTTTTTTTTATAGACATGGAGGAGTTAAGACAAGTATATAGTTTGCAATTTATACCAGTTATAGAACATAAAGTCTTATTAAATTGCAAGTTTCCTATAGCTACAGCAAAAGGAAGGGGAACATAAGCTTGTATAAGATAAGACTGATTATATTGAAAGGAATAACGACTAGAATTGCTACTAGTCTCTGTGAAATATCCAGTCCAAGTTACAAGCTCTTTGGTGCTCGCGGCAAGCTTCCAAATGTCCCATTGTTCAGGTCCAATCCGTTTATTGAGGATGATTCTAGAGCAAGAGGGTGCTATTCCACTGTCAAGCCAGCCAAGAAGTCCTTTGTAATATTCCATTGTAATATTGGTAATCTTCCATGCTACTTGAGTAGCATAATCACATATAGTGCTATTAATATCATCTTAATAGTCAGATAACCACATACCTTGGGGTCCCCCATCTACAATGGTATAATTGGCCACAAATATTAATTTTCTTGATTTGGCTTGACACCTGTCCCAATGAACAGGAATATACTTAAAGTTCTTATAAGTAAACCCTTTGCATAATGTTTTTTGTCCTTTCCCTAGAGTTTCAGTAGTGTTGACATGGTTTTCATAAAAAAAAAAAAAGGGTAGTAAATAATCCAAGCAATGTCCAAAAGTCCTTTTTTGGAGGCAGGATGAAAGCCCAATTTGTCGGCTAATGTTTATATATAATTCTGCTGGGCCCATGCATAAAGGAAGGATTTCATAACCTAGAGAAATATTAATTTGTTTCCCTTCTTCCTCAGGATGTGAGGGCCCCTCCAGGCTCCAAGGAGGAGGCATATGTATTGAGTCATTGGTGGATACAATTGGTCCTCTTTTTGTCCATTTTATAACCTGCAGTAAAGGGGGGTTGGGTATATAAGCCAAGTAAGTACAATTTATTAATTCAGCTTGAGCAGGGGAAGCAAAATCAAGAAAAGCAAACATAGCAACAAAAATATTTTCTGGATTCCGAGGCATTCCCTGTTAAGAAACCAGATTTTCAGCTTGATTGGTAAGGGTTTTTATCTGTCCCCAAGTAGGGGGATCATGAGTTAGATGAGGTTGAGTGAGGCGTTTTTTTTGGAAATCTCTAAAGCTTGTACTAGAACTTCCTCTTCCTGAGGATTTAGTCTTTTCCTCTCTATCTTGAGCACCAGTGGTTCCCTGGGGGCGGATCATCTGGAGAAATATAAGCATATCCCTTTCCCTATAAAAGTAATTTCCCAGACTTCCATTGTTTGGTTAGCCCGTTTTGATACCAAATGGGCAGAGGAAGAGAGGCATCCTGTGATCCCTCGAAATGTTTTTCTGCTCTTGTTAAGATATCTCCTTGCAAGAGGGTGTGGAGAAAAGGGAACCCTCTTACACTGTTGGTGGGAATGCAAACTAGTACAGCCACTATGGAGAACAGTGTGGAGATTCCTTAAAAAACTGGAAATAGAACTGCCTTATGATCCAGCAATCCCACTGCTGGGCATACACACTGAGGAAACCAGAAGGGAAAGAGACACGTGTACCCCAATGTTCATCGCAGCACTGTTTATAATAGCCAGGACATGGAAGCAACCTAGATGTCCATCAGCAGATGAATGGATAAGAAAGCTGTGCTACATATACACAATGGAGTATTACTCAGCCATTAAAAAGAATACATTTGAATCAGTTCTAATGAGGTGGATGAAACTGGAGCCTATTATACAGAGTGAAGTAAGCCAGAAGGAAAAACACCAATACAGTATACTAACGCATATATATGGAATTTAGAAAGATGGTAACGATAACCCTGTATACAAGACAGCAAAAGAGACACTGATGTATAGAACAGGATTATGGACTCTGTGGGAGAGGGAGAAGGTGGGAAGATTTGGGAGAATGGCATTGAAACATGTAAAATATCATGTATGAAACGAGATGCCAGTCCAGGTTCAATGCACGATACTGGATGCTTGGGGCTGGTGCACTGGGAGGACCCAGAGGGATGGTGTGGGGAGGGAGGAGGGAGGGGGGGTTCAGGATAGGGAACACATGTATACCCGTGGTGGATTCATTTTGATATTTGGCAAAACTAATACAATTATGTAAAGTTTAAAAATAAAATAAAATTAATTAAAAAAAAAAAAAAAGAATACAGATAAGGGGAAAAAAAAAAAAAAAAGATATCTCCTTGCAGTAAGTTAAAACAAACAAACAAAGAAAATTCAGCTGTGTGTTGTATACAAGAAATTAATTTTAAATATGAGGAATCAGAGGGCTCCCCAGGGAGCACTAGTAGAAAAGAACCCTCCTCCCAATGCGGGAGACATGAGAGATGTGGGTTTGATCCCTGGGTTGGGAAGATCCCCTGGAGGAGGGTATGGCAAGTAATCCAGTATTCTTTCTTGGAGAATCCCCATGGACAGAGGAGCCTGGTGGGCTACTGCCCACAGAGTCACAAAGAGTTGGCCAAGACTGACACAACTTAGCACTCTCACACGGACACATAAGGAATCAGGATTGGGACGTTTTGAAAAGGAAAACTGCCAATTCCAGTAGTGGACATTATGAGTTGATTTATGCCTTCCTCCAACAAAAGTTGATAGCATTCTGGATTTTCTGAGTGCTGAAGTAGAATTCAGTTTAAAGTGTAAAAGAATCAATGTAAGAAAGCAACTTTAATGATTCTCCTAATGATTCCCCATAATGTTCAGACTAGAAAGAGTGGTGAATTAGTTAGGAACAATAAAAAGTTAAGAAAAGCAATAGTTAAATTTTTTATTAGTAAAGTGAAAGGTTTTGAAATCTGGGTACAATGATTTAAGAACAACTTGACATTTCAAGAGTTTTGGTAAACAGTTGAATGCTAGTAATTGAGTTGATGAAGGAGGTGATGTTTTAAAAAATGATAAGAACTAATGAAGGATCATAGAAGTGAGTAGGAGTGAGATCAAGGTTGGATAGTATTTGGAAGAGAGGAGATCACAGGACTGAGGTGACAGTTACTGAAACATCATCTTCATGGGTATTTAAAACCCAAAGATATGTAACAGGGATAATGCTGAAAATAGTGATAGAGAAGTCATCTAGGAGTTATAAGTGTTAATTCAAGTATCAATAGATAACTGCAACAAAGAGAGATAGTTGTTTGTGTAATTTTATGAGAATCAAGTCAAAGTGTTCTAGGTTATTTGGATGTGAAATGATGTGGAAAGATAGGTTGGGAGTAGAAAAGAGGACATTTCCCCACAAGTACCAACAATAGAAAAGAGATGTGGGACAGAATAGTGACTTGAAAGTTTGATATATTAAATACAAACAAAATTTCCTTATTTTACTGTTATTTATGTTATATGTACATTTTAATACAATTTAACATATTTAAACTAGATAATTATTGTTTAGAAAATGCTACAAGGATTTGAAATTAATGAGATTTGCATTTTAATATGGTTTTGGGTTTAACAAACAGTCTCCCAATTGATGTACACTTTATAATGAGATATACATAAGAAGAAAATGTATTTTTATTTGAAAGTTGTATGAACTTTGTAAAAAAGTTGTATTAACATGAAGTCAAATAGTTCTAAAAGCAAAATATCTAATACTTGATGTTCTCAAAGTAAGTTTCAAATATTAAGAAGGATGTTGTTCTGAAAAATTTAATGATTTATGCTAATATAGTAATATTATAATCATTTTTGTTTCCAGGGTAGCATTTGCTTTCAAAATATCTCTGGGGATTATATTGCCGTAATATTTCACAAGTGTATAAAGACACAATTGAGATTCCAGAGAAAATGATTGCTGACACATCAATAGTCTTAGAGTGATGAGCTATAGTTTTAAAGATTTGATGCAAATAATCTTCTTTGTTGATATTGACTACAGTTCAGGCAGTGCTTGCTCCAGTTATGAATTGTTTTTTTAAAAACAATCTCTAAGAGAAAGAAAAAAAATCACTGCAATTGCTTCAAGACACTAAGCTATTTGATTTCTGGTGCTTAAATTGTCACAAAACTTTTAACAGAAATGCACTCCTGAAATATCTTTCTGGTTAATATGTGTCACCGGTATAGGCTTTCATACAAGTTCTGACTTCCCATTTGAAAGAGAATCACAACTCCTGGGGCCCTGAGGTGGGGAACACTGAAGAGCTCATTTTACCATTGATGATGAGGTAAGAAACAATTTGTTTCACTTTTGTTTTCAAACCATTTTTACTATGAAACCAACAGGATCTGGTTGTTTTCTAGTTGTCTTTCACAGTGTGGTGATGTATCCCATCACTGGCAAGCTGCAGTCCATGGGGTCGCAAAGAGTCAGACACGACTGAGCGACTGAAATGAACTGATGTATTTCATCATAACATTTGTTTTAGCCACCACATTGATTTTCCTAAGAAATGATGGAGCTGAGTGCCAATAGCTTTGAAAAGGTGACACATTTCAAAAGAGAAAGACTCAAAGAGAGAAAATGAAAACATACTTTATGAAGGAACAATGTTGGTTTCAGCTATCAGTTTGAAGAAGTGTTTACAAACAAAGCACCAAATATCATTATACAAACGATCTTGTTGAAAATAGAAACCATCCCTTAAAAGTTTCCGATACATAGGATTTGCTCTTAAATATTTATTTAACTGAATTCATAAATACTGTTTTACAACAGTTTGAAACAACTACAAACATCACATTAAAAAAAAAAGAAACTTTAGATTACTTGGGACTAATTATATTGTTGGTAATAATGGACTTATTTTAATATCTACAAAAAATGTATCAATATTTTAAGCCTAGTGAGTAAGCACGGAATGATGGCTCACTGTCTAAAGAGTACTGAGTATCACCTCAATATGAATTCAAAACAGCAATATTCATTTCAAACATAAGTCCCACAGAGGCTTACATGAAAAGGAAATCAAAGCTCTCTGCAGCAATGAAAAAGTAAAAGAGGGATCTTCCAAATATGCACTGTTCTAAGGTTGACAATGTTGTATAGCATTTTACACTAGAATTCAATGTTGTAAGTTCACAGTAATCTGTATGTATAGCTGTCATGAAATAGGAAGTCATCTAAATTCTAGACAGGAAAAGAAGTACACCTAGTTTATGAATAAACTTTCTTAAGATTGTTGGCATATGTTTGCTGCTGCTAAGTCATTTCAGTCGTGCCTGACTCTGTGCGACCCCATAGACCGAAGCCCACCAGGCTCTCCCGTCCCTGGGATTCTCCAGGCAAGAACACTGGAGTGGGTTGCCATTTCCTTCTCCAGTGCATGAAAGTGAAAGTGAAGTCGCTCAGTCATGTCCAACTCTTTGTGACCCCATGGACTGCAACATGCCAGGCTTCCCTGTCAATAACCGACTCCTGGATCTTGCTCAAACTCATGTCCATGGAGTTGGTGATGCCATCCAACCATCTCATCCTCTGTCATTCCCTTCTCTTCCTGCCTTCAATCTTTCCCAATATCAGGGTCTTTTCCAGTGAGTCAGTCAATTCTTCACATCAGGTGAAAGTATTGGAGCTTCAGCTTCAGCATCAGTCCTTCCAATGAATATTCAGGACTGATTTCCTTTAGGATGAACTGGTTGAATCTCTTCGCAGTTCAAGGGACTCTCAAGAGTCTTCTCCAACATCAAGTTCAAAAGCATGTGCTCAGTGTTCTTTATAGTCCAACTCTTAAATCCATACATGACTACTGGAAAATCCATAGCTTTGACTAGACGGACTTTTGTTGGCAAAGTAATGTCTCTGCTTTTTAATATACTTTTTAGGTTGGTCATGGCTTTTCTTCCAAGAAATAAGCATCTTTTAATTTCCTGGCTGCAGTCACCATCTGCAGTGATTTTGGAGTCCAAAAATATAAAGTCTGTCACTATTTCCACTATTTTCCCATCTATTTGCCATGAAGTGATGGGACCAGATGCCATGATCTTTGTTTTTTGAATGTTGAGTTTTAAGCTAAATTTTTCACTCTCCTCTTTCACTTTCATCAAGAGGCTCTTTAGTTCTTCTTCACTTTCTGCCATATGGTGGTATCATCTGCATATCTGAGGTTATTGATTTTTAAATAAATTATAATATTAATATATAATTTATTAATATTATTATAATATTATTTTTATTGATAAGGCACTTTTATGTATATTTTACTTTATATGGGCTTCCCTGGTGGTTCAGAGGTTAAAGCATCTGCCTGCAAAGCAGGAGACCTGGGTTTGATCCCTAGGTCGAAAAGATCCCCTGGAGAAGGAAATGGCAACCGACTCCAGTATTCTTGCCTGGAGAATCCCATGGACGGAGGAGCCTGGTGGGCTACAGTCCATGGGGTCACAAAGAGTCAGAAACTACTGAGCTTTGTCTATTGAATGTTGAGTTTTAAGCCAACTTTTTCACTCTCCTCTTTCACTTTCATCAAGAGGCTCTTTAGTTCTTCACTTTCTGCCATACGGTGGTGTCATCTGCATATCTGAGGTTATTGATATTTCTCCTGGAAATTTTGATTCCAGCTTGTGCTTCATCCACCCTGGCATTTTTATGTATATTTTATTTCATATATAATATATGCAATCATTATATTATAAATATATATTTATATATTTTATTATATATGATATATAAAAGTTTATTATATATATATTAAAAGGGTAGTCATTTTCAGATTAAGTTGTCTACCTATTCTGTCTCATCAGGATTTTTTTTGACTCATTCTGTAGTTTTGTACTTTAGCCCCCAAGGAACGCCTGAATCTTTCATGATTTCCCTAAACCTAGGGAGGTCCTTCTTTGCTTCTTTAGTGGCTTAGTGCTAAACAATCTGCCTGCAATGCAGGAGCCTCAGGGAAGGGTCAGTTGGATCCCTGAGTCAGGAAGATCCCCTTGAAGAGGAAATGGCAACCCATTCCAGTATTCTTACTAGTAAAACCCCAAGGACAGAGGAGCCTGGTGGGCTACAACCCTTGGAGTCCAACAGGAGTGAAGTGACTTATCATCCAATCATGCAGAAAAATTCTTTGCTTAGAAAAAGTTTAGATTGTGGATCTTATATCTTAGGCCCCAGTTGGCAAAAAGTAGCCCAGTGAAGTAAGAGTTAATTCAGAACATCATCTTGGCATTCTGATACACTCCCCTTGCAAGAATTATGGCTCCCTTCCTATCAGAGGCTTCAATATGTCTTTGATGTCCTTTAACATATTTTCTTACTGTAGTTTTCCTAGTTTTTCTGAGGGATCCATGAGTCTTTCCTACAGCAGAGATCCTACCAAATTTGTTTCTAAAATGAAAGATATAGACAAATATCTAGAAAATTTGGTAAGAGATGAATATATCTTAATGGCTATATAATGCTTTTTTAACCAGCAAGTGGCACATAGCCAATCTCTGTTCCCTTTTGACTGAAGAGAAGAGAGACAGACAGAGAGAGAGAGAAAGAGAGAGAGAGAGGGAGAAAGGGAGAGAGAGAGAGAGAGAGAAGTGAACTAACCTTTATGCCTGGGATTTGTGAATATCTTGGGATACTGCACTTTCAGTGCTACAAGCCAGTCATGTCCTTGGTGATTTGGGATGAACTGGTTATCCTAAAGTGAAAGTCCACAAACATATTGATTTTCAATGTGGTAAAATTGTGGGGACTACAAATCGGGTGGCTCGTTGTTTCTACTTTACACCTATGTCATGTGCAAGAGCAACAAAATGATATTCCAAAACTTTTAGCTGCTATAAAAAAAAATTATATACAAGCTCATGAGGGATTTTTCCTAAGTTCTCACTTCTTTTTATGGAGAATATTATGAGTACTTTTTTTGGAACAAATTTTTATTCACTGTTTGACTTTTGTTTTACCATTAGATACTATCAATTTCATTATCATTTATGCTTCTGTAGACTATAATAAGACCCTGAGTTTTTAGCTTAGCACTTTCACTTATTAGTTATGAGACTTTGGGTAAACTGCAAAATATCTCAGTTTCCCTAACACATGAATATATCTGTTTATTATATGTATTAAATGAGTTAATATCTATAAAGCAATTGAAACAATGCTATCATATGACAAATGCTATACAAATATTGATTAAATATAACAAGTGAAATAGAAACAAACCAAAAGCTTTTCTTTTTGAAATTGGAAAAATCATTTCCCACTTTAAATGGCAGGCATAGTTATTTCTACTCTCTATATGAATTTAAAGTATTTGTTTTGTATATGAAATTTCTATGGCCATATTATATAATCAGTTTTTATTTTCACAAGGTGTTATGTGTTTGTATTATTACCTAGGTTATTCAGGGAATCACACAGGGATCATTCAGAATTACACTTGAATATGTTTCTATTTATATGCTTCTTGAGGGCACCATCATTAATGCTCATGAGTTTTACTACAACATTTATGCTGACATCTTCTAAATCTACTATTCAGTATCTGCTGACCCAGGGTTGGGTCTCCCTTTGCAACACTGTCTTTATGACATTTGAGAGTGGAATAGTGTCACCTGCAGTAACTCTCCTAATATGAGCCTCCAGAATTGCTGCTTGAAGGCATTTTCTGGTGCACTAGTTTGATGCTTTCCATGCCAATGGTTTGAATTTTTGGCTTGCTCTCATTCTACTTAACTCTACAGATATTTTTGAAATAAGCATAAATTTATTTCTTGATGCAGTACTTATCGTTAAGCCTTATGATGAATAGTTGGTTTTATTGGTCTGTTGAAATTTATATGACTCCAGAATTATCATATAATTAATTTTAAGTTATATTTTAAATTTCATAAAAAAACATGTTTTTAAAATCAATTGGGCTTTAGTAAATTCTTAAAAATATACCCACATGAAATCACTGATGGCTTCAGTTTGTTTGACCATATACATGGTTATTCTTTTTTTTTTTTTTTAAATTGGGATATATAGTTGCTTTACAACATTATGCTAGTTTCTGCCATACAATGAAGAGAATCAACTATATGTATACATAAAGAAAAATTAAATACATAAGTATCAATTAGGGTTAATGACAGACCGTTGTTCATATCTTCTTTATATAAACTAATTGTTAAATTCAGCAAAAAACAATATCTTTTTCTCCATAAAATTCAAATGCTGTTCTACCAAGCAAATTCATTCATTCTATTCTCTGATGTAAGATTGTGGAAATCTACTAACAGTGTAACATTTTTACAAGTCTTTTTTTTCCCCAAGAGGATTCAAATTGTGTCTATAAATTATTGCTTTATCTGAAGATGCTTCACTAATTTTAACAACCAGTATTTGGGATTTTAAAAATTATTTAAATAGAACTATTACCATGGATTTGGAAAGTGTGCAAGAGAAAACATTACTGTCAATGATTATTAACCTGTTCCTAAAACCAACAAACAACAGCCAAATAAACATTACTGTCCAATTCTTCTGAAACTGTGGTGGTGGAAAGACTTCTGCAAAGAAAATAATATTTTTGCTATAAGTTAATGTACTGGTATTGAATGTTCAAAAATGAATTATTTCAACGTGAACATTAACATTTTAAGTAAAAGCATTACCTAGTCTTAATAAAAATACAATTATTAAAATCTAGTCCAAGATGACAACTTGAAAATTTTAACACATACCTGGAAGTTTTTATTTAAATATTACCAATATTTTTTCAGAATTTATAAAATATTCAGTTGAAGAAATACTTACTTAGGATTTGGCAATTATACGGACACAAACATTTTAAAATTATTAGAAATATATTATGAAAATGTTAATACCCTGAAAATTAGGAAAAAATAGTATATACTTTAGGCATCCCTTTTATTTCCTGAGTATTCTGCTTTATTGGCACTGTTGTATTAATATAGCTCCACAAAACTTGACTTCTTCAGTTAATGAATTATGATACAATCCTTAAATGACAAGGAAATAGAGATGTGTCCACAGGTCTTATTTTTACCAGCAGATGGCTCTCCTGATGTTTTCACATACTAAGAATTGACACTGGTTGAAATGTCAAATCAAAATAATAATCAAAATAATACCAAATGTAAATATGTATCCTCTAGTTCATGCCAAGATTAATATACATATTCATTTCCACTTAAGGTACTTTAATGGACCTTTCTTGAAATGCGTTGAAAAGCTAATACAATTACAAGCACTTTTTCAAATAAAAAACTTACTTTATAAATAATTTTCTTTCTATGTTGAGTTTTTTCACCAATCAAACAAGACCGACTACTCTTTCTACATTAGGGAAGAATTTTTATATAACTAGGTCAGAAGAATTTTAAGCTGGACACATGAACCATTGACATACTCAAGTATATTCTTGTAAAATATAATTATGTTAAAATGTTACTATGCTAGTATAAAATTTTAGTGATTTTATATGTTACTAACGTGACAATTTTAATAGCCTTTGGACTATTTGCTATAGATATAATTTTGCAGTAAGTAGGGAGAGAACTCTTTTGTTGACCATGATGGCTACTCCATTTCTTCTGAGGGATTCCTGCCAGCAGTAGATATAATGGTCATCTGAGTTAAATTCACCCATTCCAGTACATTTTAGTTTGCCGATTCCTAGAACGTCCATGTTCACTCTTGCCATCTCCTGTTTGACCATTCCCAATTTGCCTTGATTCATGGACCTGACATTCCAGGTTCCTATGCAATACTGCTCTTTACAGCATCGGACCTTGCTTCTAGCACCAGTCACATCCACAACTAGGTACTGGTTTTGCTTTGGATCCATCTCTTCATTCTTTCTGGAGTTATTTCTTCATTGATCTCCAGTAGCATTTTGGGCACCTACCAACCTGGGAAGTTCCTCTTTCAGTATCCTATCATTTTGCCTTTTCATACTGTTCATGGGGTTCTCAAGGCAAGAATACTGAAGTGGTTTGCCATTCCTTTCTCCAGTGGACCACATTCTGTCAGACCTCTCCACCATGACCCACCCCTCTTGGGTGGCCCCACAGGGCATGGCTTAGTTTCATTGAGTTAGACCAGGCTGTGGTCCATGTTATTAGATTGACTAGTTTTCTGTGACTATGCTTACAGTGTATCTGCCCTCTGATACCCTCTTACAACACTTTCCGTTTTACTTGGATTTCACTTACCTTGGACATAGGGTATCTCTTCACAACTGCTACAGCAAAGCGCAGCTGCTGCTCCTTACCATGGATGAGGGGTATATCCTCACCACCACCCGTCCTGACCTTGAACGTGGAGTGGCTCGCCTCAGCCCTCCTGTGCCCACGCCGATACTGCTCCTTGGACATGGGGTTGCTCCTCTGGGCCACCGCCCTGACCTCGGGCATGGGGTAGCTCAAAATTCTCCAAGCCAGGCTTCAGCAACATGTGAACTGTGAACTTCCAGATGTTCAAGCTGGTTTTAGAAAAGGCAGAGGAATCAGAGATCAAATTGCCAACATCCATCCGCTGGATAATGCAAAAAGCAAGAGAGTTCCAGAAAAACATCTATTTCTGCTTTATAGACTATGCCAAAGCTTTTGACTGTGTGGATCACAATCAACTGTGGAAATCTGAAAGAGATGGGAATACCAGACCACCTGACCTGCCTCTTGAGAAACCTGTATATAGGTCAGGAAACAACTGTTAGAACAGGACATGGAACAACAGACTGGTTCCAACAGAAAAAGGAGTATGTCAAGGCTGTATATTGTCACCCTGCTTATTGAAGACTCCATACATGGACATCACCAGATGGTCAACACCGAAATCAGATTGATTATATTCTTTGCAGCCAAAGATGGAGAAGCTCTATACAGTCAGCAAAAACAAGACCAGGAGCTGACTGTGGCTCAGACCATGAACTCCTTATTGCCAAATTCAGACTTAAATTGAAGAAAGTAGGGAAAACAACTAGACAATTCAGGTATGACCAAAATAAAATCCCTTATGATTATACAGTGGAAGTGAGAAATTGATTTAAGGGCCTAGATCTGATAGATAGAGTGCCTGATGAACTATGGAATGAGGTTCATGACATTGTACAGGAGACAGGGATCAAGACCATTCCCATGGAAAAGAAATGCAAAAAAGCAAAATAGCTGTCTGGGGAGGCCTTACAAATAGCTGTGGAAAGAAGAGAAGCGAAAAGCAAAGGAGGAAAGGAAAGATATAAGCATCTGAATGCAGAGTTGCAAAGAATAGCAAGAAGAGATAAGAAAGCCATCCTCAGGGATCAATGCAAACAAATAGAGGAAAACAACAGAATGGGAAAGACTAGGGATCTCTTCAAGAAAATCAGAGATACCAAAGGAACATTTCATGCAAAGATGGGCTCAATAAAGGACAGAAATGGTATGGACCTAACAGAAGCAGAAGATATTAAGAAGAGATGGCAAGAATACACAGAAGAACTGTACAAAAAAGATCTTCACGACCCAGATAATCACGATGGTGTGATCACTGACCTAGAGCCAGACATCCTGGAATGTGAAATCAAGTGGGCCTTAGAAAGCATCACTGTGAACAAAGCTAGTGCAGGTGATAGGATTCCAGTTGAGCTATTCCAAATCCTGAAAGATGATGCTGTGAAAGTGCCGCACTCAATATGCCAGCAAATTTGGAAAACTCAGCAGTGGCCACAGGACTGGAAAAGGTCAGTTTTCATTGCAGTCCCAAAGAAAGGCAATGCCAAAGAATGCTCAAACTACCACACAATTGCACTCATCTCACACGCTAGTAAAGTAATGCTCAAAATTCTCCAAGCCAGGCTTCAGCAATATGTGAACCGTGAACTTCCTGATGTTCAAGCAGGTTATAGAAAAGGCAGAGGAACCAGAGATCAAATTGCTAACATCCTCTGGATCATCGAAAAAGCAAGAGAGTTCCAGAAAAACATCTATTTCTGCTTTATAGACTATGCCAAAGCCTTTGATTGTGTGGATCACAAGAAACTGTGGAATATTCTGAAAGAGGTGGGAATACCAGACCCACCTGATCTGCCTCTTGAGATATTTGTATGCAGGACAGGAAGCAACATTTAGAACTGGACATGGAACAGCAGAATGGTTCCAAATAGGAAAAGGAGGACGTCAAGGCTGTATATTGTCACCCTGCTTATTTAACTCCTATGCAGAGTACATCATGAGACACACTGGGCTGGAAGAAGCCCAAGCTGGAATCAAGATTGCCGGGAAAAATATCTGTTACCAAAGATATGCAGATGACACCCTTTTGGCAGAAAGTGAAGAGGAACTAAAAAGCCTCTTGATAAAGGTGAAAGAGGAGAGTGAAAAAGTTGGCTTAAAGCTCAACATTCAGAGAACGAATATCATGGCATCTAGTCCCATCACTTCATGGGAAATAGATGGGGAAACAGTGGAAACAGTGTCAGACTTTATTTTTTTGGGCTCCAAAATCAGTGCAGATGGTGATTGCAGCCACGAAATTAAAAGACGCTTACTCCTTGGGAGGAAAGTTATGACCAACCTAGATAGCATATTCAAAAGTAGAGACATTACTTTGCCAACAAAGGTCCATCTAGTCAAGGCTATGGTTTTTCCAGTGGTCAAGTATGGATGTGAGAGTTGGACTGTGAAGAAAGCTGAGCACCGAAAGATTGATGCTTTTGAACTGTGGTGTTGGAGAAGACTCTTGAGAGTTCCTTGGACTGCAGGGAAATCCAAACAGTCCATCCTGAAGGAGATCAGACCCAAGTGTTCATTGGAAGGACTAATGCTGAAGCTAAAACTCCTGTACTTTGGCCACCTCATGCAAAGAGTTGACTCATTGAAAAAAAACCCTCATGCTGGGAGGGAATGAGGGCAGGAGGAGAAGGGGAGGACAAAAGATGAGATGGCTGGATGGCATTACCAACTCAATGTACATGAGTTTGGGTAAACTCTGGAAGTTGGTGATGGACAGGGAGGCCTGGCACGTGCAATTCATGGGATGGCAAAGAGTCGGACACTACTGAGCGACTGAACTGAACTGGAATGAAAACAAAAGCTTTAGCATAGTCAATGAAGCAGAAGTAGATGGTTTTCTTTTTTTTTCTCTGGAATTCCGTTGCTTTCTCTACAATCCAGCAATGTTGGCAGTTGGATCTCTGGTTCCAGTGCCTTTTCTAAGTTTACCTATATAAGTTGTTTGTATTGAAACATTTGGGAAATGAATCCCTTTTTGGTCACATCATTTTCAAATATTTTTTTGCTATTCATTAGATTGCTTTTCATTCTGTCTATGGTTTTCTTTGCTGTGGAAAAGCTTTTATTTTCGGTTCAGTTCAGTACAGTTCAGTCGCACAGCTGTGTCCGACTCTTTGCGACCCCATGTATCGCAGCATACCAGGCCTCTCTGTCCATCACCAACTCCTGGAGTTCACGCAGACTCACGTCCGTTGAGTCAGTGATGCCATCCAGCCTCCTCATCCTCTGTCGTTCCCTTCTCCTCCTGCCTCCAATCCCTACTAGCATCAGAGTCTTTTCCAATGAGTCAACTCTTCGCATGAGGTGGCCAAAGTACTGGAGTTTCAGCTTTAGCATCATTCCTTCCAAGGAAATCCAAGGGCTGATCTCCTTCAGAATGGACTGATTGGATCTCCTAGCAGTCAAAGGGACTCTCAAGAGTTTTCTCCAACAATACAGTTCAAAAGCATCAGTTCTTTGGTGCTCAGCATTCTTCACAGTCCATCTCTCACATCCATACATGATGACTGGAAAAACCTTAGCCTTAACTAGAGGGACCTTTGTTGGCAAAGTCTCTGCTTTTCAATATGCTGTCTAGGTTGGTCATAACTTTTCTTCCAAGGAGTAAGCATTTTTTAATTTCATGACTGCAGTCACCATCAGCATTGATTTTGGAGCCCCCCAAAATAGTCTGACATTGTTTCCACTGTTTCCCCATCTGTTTCCCATGAAGTGATGGGACCAGATGCCATGATCTTCGTTTTGTGAATCTTGAGTTTTAAGCCAACTTTTTCACTCTCCTCTTTCACCTATATCAAGAGGCTTTTTAGTTCCTCTTCACTTTCTGCCATAAGGGTGGTGTCATCTGCATATCTGAGGTTATTGTTATTTCTCCTGGAAATCTTGATTCCAGCTTGTGCTTCTTCCTGCCCAGCGTTTCTCTTGATGTACTCTGCATAGAAGTTAAATAAGCAGGGTGACAATATACAGCCTTGACATACTCCCTTTCCTATTTGGAACCAGTCTGTTGTTCCATGTTCAGTACTAACTGTTGCTTCCTGACCTGCATACAGGTTTCTCCAGAGGCAGGTCAGGTGGTCTGGTATTCCCATCCCTTTCAGAATTTTCCACAGTTTATTGTGATCCACACAGTCAAAGGCTTTGGCATAGTCAATAAGGCAGAAATAGATGTTTTCCTGGAACTCTCTTGCTTTTTCCATGATCCAGCGGATGTTGGCAATTCGATCTCTGGTTCCTCTGCCTATTCTAAAACTAGCTTGAACATCTGGAATTTCACAGATCACATATTGCTGAAGCCTGGCTTGGAGAATTTTGAGCATTGCTTTACTAACATGTCAGATGCATGCAATTGTGCGGTAGTTTGAGCATTCTTTGGCATTGCCTTTCTTTGGGATTGGAATGAAAACTGACCTTTTCCAGTCCTGTGGCCACTGCTGAGTTTTCCAAATTTGCTGGTGTATTTAGTGCAGCACTTTCACAACATCATCTTTGAGGATTTGAAAGAGCTCAACTGGAATTCCATCACCTCCACTAGCTTTTTTCATAGTGATGCTTTCTAAGGCCCACTTGACTTCACATTCCAGGATATCTGGCTCTAGGTGAGTGATCACACCATCGTGATTATCTGGGTCATGAAGATCTTTTTTGTACAGTTCTTCTGTGTATTCTTGCCACCTCTTCTTAATATATTCTGCTTCTGTTAGGTCCATACCATTTCTGTCCTTTATCGAGCCCATCTTTGCATGAAATGTTCCCTTGGTATCTCTAATTTTCTTGAAGAGATCCCTAGTCTTTCCCATTCTGTTGTTTTCCTCTAGTTCTTTGCATTGATTCCCGAGGAAGGCGTTCTTATCTCTTCTTGCTCTTCTTTGGAACTCTGCATTCAGATGCTTATATCTTTCCTCTTCTCCTTTGCTTTTTGCTTCTCTTCTTTTCACAGCTATTTGTAAGACCTCCCCAGACAGCAATTTTGCTTTTTTGCATTTCTTTTCCATGGGGATGGTCTTGATCCCTGTCTCCTGTACAATGTCAAGAACCTCATTCCATAGTCCATCAGGCACTCTATCTATCAGATCTAGGCCCTTAAATCTATTTCTCACTTACACTGTATAATCATAAGGGATTTGATTTAGGTCATACCTGAATGGTCTAGTGGTTTTCCCTACTTTGTTCAATTTAAGTTTGAATTTGGCAATAAGGAGTTCATGATCTGTGCCACACACAGCTCCTGGTCTTGTTTTTGTTGACTGTATAGAGTTTCTCCATCTTTGGCTGCAAAGAATATAATCAGTCTAATTTCAGTGTTGACCATCTAGTGATGTCCATATGTAGAGTCTTCTCTTGTGGTGTTGGAAGAGTGTGTTTGCTATGAGCAGTGCATTTTCTTGGCAAAACTCTATTAGTCTTTGCCCTGCTTCATTCCCTATTTCAAGGCCAAATTTGCCTGTTACTCCAGGTGTTCTTTACTTCCTACTTTTACATTCCAGTCCCCTGTAATGAAAAGGACATCTTTTTTGGGTGTTAGTTCTAAAAGATCTTGTAGGTCTTCATAGAACCGTTCAACTTCAGCTTCTTCAGCATTACTGGTTGTGGCATAGAATTATATTACTGTGGTATTGAATGGTTTGCCTTGGAAACGAACAGAGATCATTCTGTCATTTTTGAGATTGAATCCAAATACTGCATTTCAGACTCTTTTTTGACCGTGATGGCTACTCCATTTCTTCTGAGGATTCCTGCTGCAGTAGTAGATATAATGGTCATCTGAGTTAAATGCATCCATTCCAGTCCATTTTAGTTTGCTTGATTCCTAGAATGTTGACGTTCACTCTTGCCATCTCTTGTTTTTCCACTTCCAATTTGCCTTGATTCATGGACCTGACATTCCAGGTTCCTATGCAATATTGCTCTTTAGAGCATCGGACCTTGCTTCTATCACTAGTCACATCCTCAGCTGGGTACTCTTTTTGCTTTGGCTCCATCCCTTCATCCTTTCTGGAGTTATTTCTCCACTGATCCCCAGTAGCATATTGGGCACCTACTGACCTGGGAGTTCCTCTTTCAGTATCCTATCATTTTGTCTTTTCATACTGTTTGTGGGGTTCTCAAGGCAAGAATACTGAACTGGCTTGTGATTCCCTTCTCCAGTTGACCATATTCTGTCACACCTCTCCACCATGACCTGCCTGTCTTGGGTGGCCCCACAGGGCAGTGCTTAGTTTCATTGAGTTAGATAAGGCTGTGGTCTTAGTGTGGTTAGATTGACTAGTTTTCTGTGAGTATGGTTTCAGTTTGTCTGCCCTCCTATGCCCTCTTGCAACACTTACCATCTTACTTGGGTTTCTCTTACTTTGGACGGGGGTATCTCTTCATGGCTGCTCCAGCAAAGGCTGCTCCTTACCTTGGACAAGGGGTATCTCCTCACCGCCGCCCCTTCTGACCTTGAACTTGGAATAGCTCCTCTAGGCAGCCACTGCTCCTGTGCTGGAGGTGGGGTTGCTCCTTTAATTAAGCCCTATTCAGCTTTTGTTTCCAATACTCTAGGATACAAATAAAAAAAAAAATATATATTGCTGTAATTTGTGTTGAACAATGTTCTACCTGTATTTACTTCTGGGTGTTTATAATATCTCATCTTACATTTAAATCTTTATCCATTTTAACTTTATTTTATATGGTGTTAGAGACTATTTTAATTTTTTTTTTCATTTTCTTACTTGTAGCCATCCAGTTTCCCCAACATAATCTACTGAAGAGAATGTCTTTACTCCATTGTGTATTCTTGCCTCCTTTATCATAAATTATTTGACCAACAGTGTATGAGTTTATTTCTGGGATTTTTATCCTGTTCTATCATCTATGTGTCAGTTTTTGGTCATTATCATACTTCTCTGATTACTATAGCTTTGTAAGATAGTCTGAATTCAGGGAGTGTGATTCCTCCAGCTCTGTTCCTCTTTCTCAAGATTGCTTTGGTTATTCAAGGTCTTTTATGTTTCTTAAAAAAATTAAGTTTTTTTGTTATTGTTCTGTGAAAATTGCTGTGTGATTAACTCAGTATTTTTACATAATATTATTTCAGTAGAAATTCAACCATATGAAACCAAAATATGGGGCTTCTGCTAGTGTCTTATGTCCTGAAAACTGGACCCTATGTTTATGCCTAACAAAGTAGATTCTTAATAAACACTTATTAAATGAATAAAGATGTGTGCTTGAACATGTCACTTTTTCTGGATTGTTGACAACACATCAATCGTTTTCTTTTAATATATTCTGTTTCATACTACTTTCACTCAATAAACAGTGCATTCTAGTTATTCAGTGTCCTCGTCTTAAGCTTAATTTATTTCTCCAGGAATCAAATCTACATATAAATGCATTTTTGAATTAAAATATATAAACATATATTATTATTTCTTATCTATTTAATGATGAAGCAGTGGCAACAGCTGAAGACAATGCAGAAATACTTCAAATATGACAACAACTGAGGACAGTAAGGTATATTTGAAAATATTATTCTTTAGTTACTGTAAGATTTTTACATGCTTAGAAATTGAGCCTGATTTCTGCATTCAATTTTATCATCTTAACTTTATCCATGGTCTTCCCATTCAACATATTTTAAGGCTGACATATCAGACTTATTACCCTATTCTTCACTCACTTAGTTCTTCAGGTAGAATGGAAACTCTGCATATAATTCCTGAGATTATGGTCTGCTAAAACCAGGCACCAGCTGCTATTCATATACCCAAATCAGGTTGATAATAGGACTAGGACAATAAATCTCAAACATAGTCTAGATCTTGGTGGCTACTTTATCCCAATAGTTGATTAGGATTTGGTGAGAACAGATAACACTTAAGAGAACAGAACTATTTTAAATAATTTTATCTTCAAGATATTTGCAGAAGGATTGCCTCATATTGCAGTTGTCTTGGAAGATTTATTTTTAAGATTAATTTTACTAAAGTTATATCAACACAGAAGTGAGATTCTGGTAATTTTAGCTATGGTGATTCACAGAAAATTAAAATTAAACATTCCTTAGCCATGTGCAATAAACACTTCTCAAGATATGCTTAAATTAAAGATGCTGACATTTGGAGAAAATCTGGATATTTTATACATATGTATATATATACATATATATATGTATATAATTAACATTTGTGAAACCAAGTTTTGCCCTAAAATCTTAACTGGCTCATTTATACATTTCTGGATAGTTACTAGTGATTGTCAAAGCAGGGACTGAATATAAAAATGAGAAATTGTATTTAGTCTTATTATTTTTATTTTCACATACACAGTATAATGAAAAAATGATAAATATAAAATGATTATATTCACTTTGTTATATCCTCTAATATAAACTGTATTATTAATAGTAAAAATATATTTCTATGTGTTAGCATGAGATATGAAATTATAACTTAATAGCACCAAATTCCTGAAGAGAATTCAGTGCAGAGAAACCAAAGTCCTTCTGCATGTTTCTCATATAAACAGAAGGAAAATCATAAAATGAGGCAGGCAACTTGAAATATTTAATATTAAGCTATGAAATAATAATCAGAGTTCAGTTTATGGGACATGAAAGATTTCTCAATATTTTTCACATTAAAAACATCAGAAAAATATTTTATTAATTTTATATTGTATGCCAGATATTCTCATTGTCAAAGATAATGTTGTTTTAAATGACTTAAGAAACTAGCAATTTCATATTGACATATTTACTCTTCAGATCATTAGTCTAAAATGCTTTTTAGTGGGTCAAGCAATCTAGTACAAATATACCATCAGGGCTTCCCTGATAGCTCAGTTAGTCAAGAGTCCACCCGCAATGCAGGAGACATCTGTTTGATTCCTGGGTTGGGAAGATTCAGTGAAGAAGGGATAGGCTACTCACTCCAGTATTCTGGGGCTTCCCTTGTGGCTCATCTGGTAAAGAATCTGCCTGGAATGAAAGAGACCTGGGTTCAATCCCTGGGTTGGGAAGATCCCTGGAGAAGGGAAAGGCTACCAACTCCAGTATCATGGCCTGGAGAACTCCATGCACTGTTGTAGTCCATGGTGTTGCAAAGAGTCTGACACAACTGAGCAACTTTCACTTAGCCATGTTTTTCCTTTTTCTAGAATTTAAGATAGAGTCTTTGCTAGAGGATCCTCTTTACACCAAATGATAACACAAAATAATGTAGACTAGTGTCATTCTAATTCCAGAGATTTCTGTAAAAGAATACCATAATATTATATTATGAATTTAATTTTATTTTGAAAGAAAACTGTTGTTTGCTGCAACATTAAAAAGGTTATAGCTATTGCCTTTGGAGGATGTATCTTTAAAGTAAAATATTAAGCTTTACATTATTTTTCAAAGCCAACATTTGTTCTTAGTTTCTAAGTGATTTTTCTAATTGTGACAGAAAATACTACTTTCTCCAGTTACAAACTTACATTTGGGCCTTTATTATTTAGAATGGAGTTCTTTCAGATTATGGCATTGTAGCCTTTCTACTGACAATGCTACAATTAGGCTAAGGAAGAACTCATAATTTTAGTTCATGTACTTTGCCTAAAACAGCATTTCCTCTTGGTGATTAAGGCCTGGAAGTACTGGTCCCTCCTTTATTGTACATTTTATTTCAATGGCTTCTGACTTTTTCCACATTGTGGCTCTTACATAACCATATATAATATAATAGAATCCACCATATAAATAGAACCCACCATGCATAAATTATGACCATTCATTGTCATAATTTACCTATTTGTTTATAAAATTTTTCTTTGGTGATTTTTTTTTCCCCTACCCATGACTAGATGAATGAAAAAGTAAATTTCTTGGTGGGCCAGAAAGGGTTTTTTCTAGGTTTGGTTTCACACAAAATATAACATTTTCATGCTTCTAGCTTTTGACAAGGGGGTTTGAACATTTGTCAATAAATTTTTTTTTTTTAACATTTTAATGAAAAGTAACTACAAAGAAAGCTGAGCGCCAAAGAATTGATTCTTTTGAACTGTGGTGTTGGAGAAGACTCTTGAGAGTCCCTTGGACTGCAAGGAGATCCAACCAGTCCATCCTAAGGGAGATCAGACCTGGGTGTTCATTGGCAGGACTGATGCTGGAGCTGAAACTCCATTGGTCACCTGATGCGAAGAGCTGACTCATTTGAGAAGACCCTGATGCTGGGAAAGATTGAGGGCAGGAAAAGAAGGGGATGGCAGAGGATGAGATGGTTGGATGGCATCACCGACATGGATTTGGGTGGACTCTGGGAGCTGGTGATGGACAGGGAGGCCTGGCGTACTGCTGTTCATGGGGTCGCAAAGGGTCGGACAAGACTGAGCGACTGAACTGAATTGAACAACACAAATACTAGACCCTAGAACATTGGCTTTGAAATAGTAAGAACTTTTTTATTGTAATTTAGTACATACACTCACCAGCACACACACACACAAAAGCACATGTTTCCAAAAATAAAAACTTATCTTTATTTTAATAAAATTATACTGATTAATGTTACTCACAGCTCTTCAAGTATAATTTCCAAAAGTTGGGCCCAAAATTATTCAAATAAGAATAAATATTCTTTGATTATTTTATTTAACCTATTTATGAATAAACTAGTAATCTATTAAGACAGGTTCAAATGAGAATTTTAGAAACCATGAATATGAAATTTTATAGAGATATTAGTATAAAATCTCACGGTGAGATAAATACTGGTTAACGACCTACACAACAATAAACTGTAACTCTTGGCTTTATTTTATCTAGTGTAATCAATTATTTACAACTTTCCTAAATAAAAATCTACAAGTTAATTTCTTCATATAAGCCATTAGAAAGTAGCCTAGTTAATAAAACCTCAATACAAGTTCAACCCAAGTATGCCACTAATAGTAATCTAGGTAATAGTTTCACATAACTTTAATATTCAGATTTATTTTTCCTGAGACAACCTACTAGACTGATTTCAGTAATCACAGATAAGTTATTGTCCTCAGATTAAAAAGCAAAGCCTGAAACCTAAATTATATCTGATATGACATTGATCTTACCTCAGAAATTTTGCACTTTATTCCAATTCTAAAAGTTGAAGGTTTTTTTTTTGGTTTGCTTTACTTTTTTTTTTTTTTGAGTGTGACAATATTTTTTTTAATTTTACCAAAAATTTTAATGTATTTTTAATATACCTGGGAAAGGGTGTCATTCTGCATCTGCTCAGTGTGTCGTCTTGCAAGGGTTCTCACGATCAGTTTGCCACTTTCAGGCTAATTGCTTCAGAGCCCATAACACAATGTAAATAGAGTGGGAGGATTACAGTACACAATGAAATTTGATTTTCCCACAAAAATAATTCTTATTCCTGAATATACATTTTTAGCTATTTTTAAAAATTCAGTGCTTTTCTCTTTCTACTTTTCTAAATAGTTAAATGGAGTCATGATTTACATAACCAAGCTATGAAAAATGTTACGGTCAGTAAAGAAGACATTTAATATCAGATTCTTCTTTCTCCTTTGCTGCTGCTACTGTATTATCTCTACATCTTGTCCAACTCTTTTGTGACCCCATGGACTAGTCTGCCAGGCTCCTCTGCCCATGGGATTTCCCACGCAAGAACACTAGAGTGCATTGCCATTTCCTTCTCCAGGGTGTCTTCCCAACTCAGGAATCAAACAGAGTCTCCTGCATTGGCAAGCACATTCTTTACCATGGAGCCACTAGAGAAGCTCTCTCTCTTTTTTTTTTTTTTTTCGATTTTATTTATTTATGTATTTTCTTTCCTTTTTATTATTTTTTTAAATTTAAATTTATTTATTTTAATTGGAGGCTAATTACTTTACAATATTGTATTGGTTCTGCCACACATCAACATGAATCCTCCATGGGCATACATGTGTTCCTCATCCTGAACCCCCCTCACACCTCCCTCCCCGTACCATCCCTCTGGGTCATCCCAGTGCACCAGCCCCAAGGATCCTGTATTGAACCTGGACTGGAGATTTGTTTCTTATATGATATTATACATGTTTCCATGCCATTCCCCTAAATCATCCCACCCTCTCCCTCTCCCACAGAGTCCAAAAGACTGTTCTATACATCTGTGTCTCTTTTGCTGTCTCACATACAGGGTTATAATTACCATCTTTCTAAATTCCATATATATGTGTTAGTATACTGTATTGGTGTTTTTCTTTCTGGCTTACTTCACTCTGTATAATAGGATCCAGTTTCATCCACCTCATTAGAACTGATTCAAATGTATTCTTTTTCATGGCTGAGTAATACTCTATTGTGTATATGTACCACAGCTTTCTTATCCATTCATCTGCTGATGGACATCTAGGTTGCTTCCATGTCCTAGCTATTATAAACAGTGCTGCAATTCTGAGTACTCTTTTTTTAATTTAAAAAGTAATATTTGGAGAAGAGATCTACCTTCTGATTATGCAGAACAGAATTACAGAAAAGTATTATAAATGCAAAAGTTCAGTGAAATTATTTGAAAATCAAACACTTATTTGATTAACTCATATGCTATCAAAATTAACTTGAAATATTTTAGCCAATATGCCTTCATTATTCTGCTAAAATCATTATTTTACACCTTGACTTAATAGCCAAAAATCCAATTAAAAAAAAAAAAAAAAGCTACAGTAGCTTTACTTGAAAGTATCTAACAACAGCAGTTGTTCATCTTGACATCACATAGTAATCATGGATAAAGCTCTTCATCAATTTGCAAATAGAGTAAATATAGCAGAAAATTGTAAAGATGGGCAACAGGAAAACTTAAGAAAAGTGTTTAGTGTATGCTTATCTCTGCCTGTCACATAAAGGAAATGGATTGCTCAAAGACTCAAATTATTAATATGTTATTTTGCAAAGCATTGCAAGTTCTTTAGTATAAGCATCTGTCTTCTAATACCCAAGGCAAAATTAGTGTGCTTTCTGAAAATAAGCTTTTATTATATAAAACGAAAGTGAAAGTGAAAGTCGCTCAGTCTTGTCTTATCTTTGCAACATCATGGACTGTGGACCACAGGTTCCTGTGTCAATGGGGATTCTCCTGGCAAGAATAACTGTAGTGGGTTGCCATGTCCTCCTCCAGGAGATCTTCCCAACCCAAGGATCAAACCACCGTCTCCCACATTTCAGGTGGATTCTTCACCAGCTGAGCCACCAGGGAAGCTACTTTATTATATAAGGTTTGCTACATTTATTAACGTAAAACCCCATGGACTGTAGCCCACCAGGCTCCTCCGTCCACAGGATTTTTCAGGCAAGAATAGTGGAGTGGGTTGCCATTTCCTTCTCCAGGGGATCTTCCCGACCCAGGGATTGAACCCAGGTCTCCCACATTGGAGGCAGACACTTTAAATTCTGAGCCATCAGGGAAGCCAAAGTAAAATAGAAGACCATAGTATTTTTTTTGTCCAATTTTCCATTCTCAAATAGACATTTAATCCTACTGGGCAAGACAATTCCATTTTTATTCTATCAGAATTTATAGATTATTGCATTTACAGTTTAGTTCAGTTGAATTCAGTCACTCAGTCGTGTCCGACTGTGACTCCATGAACTGCAGCAAGCAGGGCTCTCTGTCCATCAACAACTCCCAGAGTCCACCCAAACTCATGTTCATTGAGTCAGTGATGCCATCCAACCATCTCATACTCTATTGTCCCCTTCTCCTCCCACCCTCAATCTTTCCCAGCATCAAGGTCCTCTCAAATGTGTCAGCTCTTTGCATCAGGTGGCCAAAGTATTGGAGGTTCAGCTTCAAAATCAGCCTCTCCAATGAACACACAGGACTGATCTTCTTCCAGATGGACTGGTTGGAACTTCTTGCAGTGCAAGGGACTCTTAAGAGTCTTCTCCAATGCCATAGTTCAAAATCATAAATTCTTCAGCACTCAGCTTTCTTTAGTCCAATCTCACATCCATACATGATGACTGGAAAAACCATAGCTTTGACTAGATGGAACTTTGTTGACAAAGTAATGTCTCTGCTTTTGAATATGCTCTCTAGGTTGGTCATAACTTTCCTTCCAAGGGGAAAGCATCTTTTAAATTCATGGCAGCAATCACCATCTCCAGTGATCTTGAAGTCCCCCCCACCCCAAAATATAGTCAGCCACTGTTTTCACTGTTTCCCTGTCTATTTGCCATGAACTGATGGGACCGGACGCCATGATCTTCGTTTTCTGAATTGGAGCTCTAACCCAACTTTTTCACTCTCCTCTTTAACTTTCATCAAGAGGCTTTTGAGTTCCTCTTCACTTTCTGCCATAAGGGTGGTGTCATCTGCATATCTAAGGTAATTGATATTTCTCCTGGCAATCTTGATTCCAGCTTGTGCTTCATCCAGCCCAGCACTTATCATGATGTACTCTGCATATAAGTTAAATAAGTAGGGTGACAATATACAGCTTTGATGTACTCCGTATCATATTTGGAACCAGTCTGTTGTTCCATGTCCAGTTCTAACTGTTGCTTCCTGACCTGCATACAAATTTCTCAAGAGGCAGACCAGGTGGTCTGGTATTCCCATCTCTTTCAGAATTTTCCACAGTTTATTGTGATCCACACAGTCAAAGGCTTTGGCACAGTCAATAAAGCAGAAATAGATGTTTTTTCTGGAACTCTCTTGCTTTTTCCATGATCCAGCAGACGTTGGCAATTCGATCTCTGGTTCCTCTGCCTTGTCTAAAACCAGCTTCAACATCAGGAAGTTCATGGTTAACATATTGCTGAAGCCTGGCTTGGAGAATTTTGAGCATTACTTTACTAGCGTGTGAGATGAGTGCAATTGTATGGTAGTTTGAGCATTCTTTGGCATTGCCTTTCTTGGGGATTGCAATGAAAATTGACCTTTTCCAGTCCTGTGGCCACTGCTGAGTTTTCCAAATTTGCTGGCATATTGAGTGCAGCACTTTCACAGCATCATCTTTCAGGATTTGGAATAACTCAACTGGAATTCTGTCACCTCCACTAGCTTTGTTCATAGTGATGCTTTCTAAGGCCCACTTGACTTCACATTCCAGGATGTCTGGCTCTAGGTCAGTGATCACACCGTCATGATTATCTGGGTTGTGAAGGTCTTTTTTGTACAGTTCTTCTGTGTATTCTTGCCATCTCTTCTTAATATATTCTGCTTCTGTTAGGTTCATACCATTTCTGTCCTTTATCGAGCTCATCTTTGCATGAAATGTTCCTTTGGTATCTCTGATTTTCTTGAAGAGATCCCTAGTCTTTCTCATTCTGTTGTTTTCCTCTATTTCTTTGCATTGATTGCTGAAGAAGGCTTTCTTATCTCTTCTTGCTATTCTTTAGAAATCTGCATTCAGATGTTTATATCTTTCCTTTTCTCCTTTGTTTTTTGCTTCTCTTCTTTTCATAGCTATTTGTAAGACCTCCCAGACAGCAATTTTGCTTTTTTGCATTTCTTTTCCATGGGGATGGTCTTGATCCCTGTCTCCTGTACAGTGTCACGAACCTCAGCCCATAGTTCATCAGGCACTCTATCTATCAGATCTAGGTCCTTAAATCAATTTCTCACTTCCACTGTATAATCATAAGCGATTTGATTTAGGTCATACCTGAATGGTCTAGTGGTTTTTCCTACTTTCTTCAATTTAAGTCTGAATTTGGCAATAAGGAGTTCATGATCTGAGCCACAGTCAGCTCCTGGTCTTGTTTTTGCTGACTGTGTAGAGCTTCTCCATCTTTGGCTGCAAAGAATATAATCAATCTGATTTCAGTGTTGACCATCTGGTGATGTCCATGTATAGAGTATTCTCTTGTGTTGTTGGAAAAGGGTGTTTGTTATGAGCAGTGCATTTTCTTGGCAAAACTCTATTAGTCTTTTCCCTGCTTCATTCTGTATTCCAAGGCCAAATTTGCCTGTTACTCCAGGTGTCTTGACTTCCTACTTTTGCATTCCAGTCCCCTATAATGAAAAGGACATCTTTTTTGGGTGTTAGTTCTAAAAGGTCTTGTAGGTCTTCATAGAACCATTCAACTTCAGCTTCTTCAGTGTTACTGGTTGGGGCATAGACTTGGATTACTGTGATATTGAATGGTTTGCCTTGGAAATGAACAGAGATCATTCTGTCGTTTTTGAGATTGCATCCAAGTATTGCATTTTGGACTCTTTTGTTGACCATGATGGTTACTCCATTTCTTCTGAGGGATTCCTGCCCTCAGTAGTAGATATAATGATCATCTGAGTTAAATTCACCCATTCCAGTCCATTTGAGTTCGCTGATTCCTAGAATGTCGACATTCACTCTTGCCATCTCTTGTTTGACCACTTCCAACTTGCCTTGATTCGTGGACCTGACACTCCAGGTTCCTATGCAATATTCCTCTTTAGAGCATCGGACCTTGCTTCTATCACCAGTCACATCCTCAGCTGGGTACTCTTTTTGCTTTGGCTCCATCCCTTCATTCTTTCTGGAGTTATTTCTCCACTGATCTCCAGTAGCATATTGGGCACCTACTGACCTGGGGAGTTTCTCTTTTAGTATCCTATCATTTTGTCTTTTCATACTGTTCATGGGGTTCTCAAGACAAGAATACTGAAGTGGTTTGCCATTCCCTTCTCCAGTGGATCACATTCTGTCAGATCTCTTCACCATGACCCGCCCATCTTGGGTTACCCCACGGGCATGGCTTAGTTTCTTTTAGTTAGGCAAGGCTGTGGTCCTAGTGTGATTAGATTGACTAGTTTTCTGTGAGTATGGTTTCAGTGTGTTTGCCCCTTGATGCTCTCTTGCAACACCTACCGTCTTACTTGGGTTTCTCTTACCTTGGGCATGGGCTATCTCTTTATGGCTGCTCCAGCAAAGCCAGCCATTGCTCCTTACCTTGGATGAGGGTTATCTCCTCACTGCCGCCCTTCCTGACCTTCAACGTAGGATAGCTCCTCTAGACCCTCCTGCGTCCGCACGGGCTCGTTGGACGTGGGGTTGCTCCTCCCGGCCATGCCCCTGGCCTTGGGCGTGGGGGCATGGGGTAGCTCCTCCCACCCGCCGCCCCTGACCTCAGACACAGGGTAACTCCTCTCCTCGCCACCCTGACCTCGGATGCTGGGTATCTCCTCTCGGCCGTTCCTGCGCGGTTGCAGTCCGGTACTCTTGGCCGCTGCTCCTGACCTCGGACTTGGGGTAACTCCTCTTGGCCGCCAACCTTCGGGCATTGGGTCCTCCCAGCTTCTGCCCATGACCTCGGACGTGGGGTGGCTCCTCTCTGCCGCGCTTAGCGCGCCGGTCACATATACACATATATATGCATATACACATAATCAAATGATTACTAGTCAAGCTAATTAACACACCTCATATAGTTTCCATTTTTTGTGGTGAAATTACCTGAAATTTACTCCTTTAGAAAATTTCCAGTATTCAATACACTGTTATTAACTATAGTCATCATACTACACACTACATCTCTAGCCTTATTCATCCTACATAATTGTAACTTTGTACCCTTGGACCAACATCTCCCCATTTCTTCTCCCTCTCCTACCCCTGAAACCAACATTCTACTCTCTGCTTTTATGTATTTAACTGTTTAAAAATCCACACAGAAAAAAATAAAAATAAAAAAATAAAAAAAAAATAAAAATCCACACAGAACTGAGGCAATAGTTTTAGGATTTTTTTCGGGGAAGGAGTCTGTCTTATTTTATTTAGCACAGTATCCTCCAGGTTCAATCATGTTATCACAAATGGCAAGATTTCCTTATTTTAAGATAATAATATTCCATTGTACTGATGTACCACATTTTCTTGATCCATCTGTCCACTGATGGACATTTAGGTTTCTTTGGTGTCTTGGATATTATGAATTATGCTGCAGTGATCTCTAGGAGGTACTGATTACAATATGTACACAGAAGAAGGATAAGAGGGGTTTGGGGGTCTATATTTAGCTCTATCTTTACTTATTTGATGATACTCTGTATTGTTTTCTATAATGGCTATACCAATTTACATTAACACCAACAGTCTACAAAGTCTTCAACAGTTTTTCTTCACACCTTCATTGACATTTGGTGTCTTTTGTTATTTTTCATAAAAGCCATTCTAATAGATGTGAGTTGATATCTCACTGTAGTTTTGATTTGTACTTCCTTGATAAATAATGATTTTGAGCATCTTTTCATGTACCTCTTGGCCATCTGTATATTTTCATTGGGAAAATGTTTATTCAGACCTTTTCTCCATTTTTAACCTGGTTATTTCCTTTTTGTTTGTTTAGTTTTTCTATTGACTGTATGTATTCCTTATATATTTTGGACTTTACTCCCTTGTTAGACACATAGTTTTAAAATATTTTCTCCTACCATAGGTTTACTTTTTATTTTGTTGATATTTTCCCCAGGTTGTGGAGAAGATTTTTTGTTTGATACAGTCCCACTTGTTTATTTTTTCTTTTAATTACCTAAGGTTTAATGTCATATCAAAAAATCTTGCTAAGATCGGTGCTAAGGAGCTTTGTCCCTGTTTTCTTCTAGGAATTTTAGTTTTAGGTCTCATATTTAGGCGTTTAACCCATTTTGACTTGATCACTGTGTGTGATGTAAGAAAAAAGTGTTTTCTTAACTTTGTTCATTTTTTAAATTAAATTATATTTTTCTCATCAATTTATAAGGATAGTTTACACATTCTAGATAATAGGTTCTTTTTAGTTATATGTGTGCTAACTTGTATATAGCTTGTGATTTTCTTTTAAAAATAATGTCTTGATGAATGGAAACATTCAAAGTAAAAAACTTCAATATTTTCATGAATAATTTGTGATTTATTTATCTTATTTAAGATCAATTTCATGGTCTTGCTTACCTGTATGCCATCAGGGAGTTTGCAGCTGGCCAGACCTAGCTAAGTTTTCCTATTCACCAACTTGTACCCTCAGTACTCCTGTGAGAAGCTTTGAGCTTTCCAGTCTTGGCTGCAGTTTCTTACATGCCAGTTTGGGCTGACTGACTGAAGGCCTGCTTTGGGATGACAATCTGACAAATTTCTTCTCCATCTTTGAGCTGCAGTCACACCTTATCCTGCCAGATCTAAATCCCAAACTTGGAGGAGATTCTTTGCCAAATTCATTCTTTAATTGAGAGATCTATCTATCTTTAGAGCCTTATTACCCTTTTACAGTTAATGACGTATGATAACTGGTATGGACCTAACAGAAACAGAAGATATTAAGAAAAGTTGGCAAGAATACATAGGAGAACTGTACAAAAAAGATCTTCACGACCCAGATAGCCATGATGGTGTGATTACTCACCTAGAGCATGACATTCTGTAATGAGGGGTCAAGTGGGCCTTAAGAAGAATCACTATGAACAAAGCTAGTGGAGGTGATTGAATTCCAGTTGAGCTATTTCAAATCCTAAAAGATGATGTTGTGAAAGTGCTCCACTCAATATGTCAGCAAATTTGGAAAACTCAGCAATGGCCACAGGACTGGAAAAAGTCAGTTTTCACTCCAATCACAAAGAAAGGCAATGCCAAAGAATGCTTCAACTACTGCACAATTGCACTTATCTCACACGCTAGCAAAGTAATGTTCAAAATTCTCCAAGCCAGGCTTCAACAGTACATGAACTGTGAACTTTCAGATGTTCAAGCTGGATGTAGATAAGGCAGAAGAACCAGAGATCAATTGCCAACATCTCGTGGATCATCAAAAAAGCAAGAGAATTCCAGGAAAAAAAAAAATTTACTTCTGCTTTATTGACTATGCCAAAGCCTTTGACTGTGTGGATCACAATAAACTTGGAAAATTCTGAAAGAGATGGGAATACCAGAACACCTGACCTGCCTCCTGAGAAATCTGTATGCAGGTCAAGAAACAACATTTAGAACTGGACATGGAACAACAGATTGATTACAAATCAGGAAAGGAGAATGTCAAGGCTGTATATTGTCATCCTGTTTATTTAATTTTATATGCAGAGTACATCATGTGAAATGCCAGGCTGGATGAAGTACAAGCTGAAATCAAGATTGCTGAGAGAAATATCAGTAACCTCAGATATGCAGATAACACTAACCTTATGGCAAAAGCACAGAAGAACTAAAGAGCCTCTTGATGAAAGTGAAAGAGGAGAGTGAAAAAGTTGGCTTAAAACTCAACATTCAGAAAATGAAGATCATGGCATCCGGTCCCATCACTTAATGGCAAATAGATGGGGAAACAGTGGAAACAGTGGCAGACTATTTTTGGGGGTTCCAAAATCACTGCAGGTGGTGACTGCAGCCATGAAGCTAAAAGACACTTGCTCTTTGGGAGAAAAGCTATGACCAACCTAGACAACATATTAAAAACATCAGACTCTGCCGACAAAGGTCAGCCTTTTCAAAGTTATGATTTTTACAGTAGTCATTAATGGATATGAGAGTTGGACTACAAACAAAGCTGAGTGCCAAAATATTGATGCTCTTGAACTGTGGTGTTGGAGAAGACTTTTGAGAGTCACTTGCAAGGAGATCAAACCATCAATCCTAAAGGAAATCAGTCTTGAGTATTCATTGTAAGGACTGATGCTGAAGCTGAAACTCCAATACTTTGGCCATCTTATGCAAAGAACTGACTCACCGGAAAAGACCCTGTTGCTGGGAAATATTGAAGACAGGAAGAGAAGGGGACAACAGAGGATGAGATGGGTGGATGGCATTACTGACTTGATGGACATGAGTTTGAGCAAGCCCCGGGACTTGATGAAGGACAGAGAAGCCTGGCATATTGCAGTCATGGGGTCACATAGAGTCTGACACAACTAAGCGACTGAAGTGAAATGAACTGATTGACATTTTCATTTAAGTCTCTGTTTTCAATTTAATGTGTAATTTTATTCTCCTATTTGGAACTTGACCATTATATTCTGTTGCCTATAATTTTTAACATTCATTGTTTTTCATCTTTTCATAAATCACATTTATTCATTAGATCTTTTTATTATAGCCTATAATTTTATATTTTAAGTAAATTGCTATTTCTCATTATTCTTAACATATGCATTTGTATATTTGTGTGCTGCATATAACTGTCCAAATTAATCCAATATAGAATAATAGGATGATTATAAGAAAGATTTGACTTTTCCTGAAAATATTTATTTCTTCCTACATATAGTTTTCCCAAAGGGAACATTTCCCCAAAGAATATCAATGTGGTCCAGTTGTATTGATAAGATATGCCCCTTGCCAATTCAAATTTATTTCTATAAGGTAACTTAAAGACTGCCTATAAACAAGTATTAAGTTTTAGGTATTAAATATAAGTAATAGAGTCTGAGAGTCTTAGTGAATGACATTGCATTCTTTTTCTGTGTTGGATATCTTTCATGCCTTTTCTACATATTTTCACCCACTATTTTGTGTTCTCCACTGCTGTGAGAAATATTGAAGGTTTATCCTGAAAACATCTTGCTCAGCTACATCCCATATCTTTTTTTTTTCATGCCTTCAAAAATCTTCTCCTTATACTGTGTAGATACCTGCAGGAACCTACTTAACCATTTGGCACATGTAGTGTTGATTTACAGCTGGACTGAAAAGTCTTGATTCCTTATTTATGTCTGATTTTTGACTATTGATTAAGATAGGATAAGATCTGTTATGTGTAGTTGAAAGTTGAAAGTCTTCTAGTTATTTACTAATGGTTAACCTCTGGCCTAAGCAGTTGTCAGTTTTTCTTGATTAAGTGACCTGTGGGTTATTTAAAGTCATCCCTAGGAACTTCTGTTAAGAATTGTCCTGAAACCAAGATTGCTGACACAGGTGTTGGTGGTTTGCTTTGGAACAAGAGCACTGTTGTGTGTGAATAAGGTCCTCTGGGGAGCTCGTGCATGGAATGTTTCTGGAACCTCTGAAACTTGCCCGCACTTTTCTCTTGCGGAATCATATCATTTGTCTTTAATAAAGGCTTTAGAGGAGTGTGTTCAGTGGTGTCAGTTGAACCTATTCAAATATCCAAACTGGAGAAATCTTTGCATGCTCACACCTGGAAGTGGGAAAGATATAACAACTCTGGTACATATTAGCTTTATTTGTGTCTCAGAGGAACCATTCTGAAAAGCATTATAAAAGCTTCCTTGGGCTATCCCCAGCAACATTGATCCCCAGTTTCTTACAGAAGAAATTAAGTCATTATTAAACTTTTGATTGACTTTCCTTTCTTCTCTTTTTCATTCTTCTCAGTATCTCCATCTTGGGCTCTGGGATCAATTTCTCAAATGAGTTACATGTATGTAACACGTAGATTCAGATTCTCATTTCTAAAATAAACCCAAGGTGACTGGAATGCAAAAGTAGGAAGTCAAGAAACAGCTGGAGTAACAGGCAAATTTGGCCTTGGAATACAGAATGAAGCAGGGAAAAGGCTAATAGAGTTTTGCCAAGAGAACACACTGCTCATAACAAACACCCTCTTCCAACAACACAAGAGAAGACTATACATGGACATCACCAGATTGTCAACACCGAAAGCAGATTGATTATATTCTTTGCAGCCAAAGATGGAGAAGCTCTATACAGTCAGCAAAAACAAGACCAGGAGCTGACTGTGGCTCAGATCATGAACCCCTTATTGCCAAATTCAGACTTAAATTGAAGAAAGTAGGGAAAACCACTAGACCATTCAGGTATGACCTAAATCAAATCGCTTATGATTATACAGTGGAAGTGAGAAATTGATTTAAGGGCCTAGATCTGATAGATAGAGTGCCTGATGAACTATGGGCTGAGGTTCGTGACATTGTACAGGAGACAGGGATCAAGACCATCCCCACGGAAAAGAAATGCAAAAAAGCAAAATTGCTGTCTGGAGAGGTCTTACAAATAGCTGTGGAAAGAAGAGAAGTGAAAAGCAAAGGAGAAAAGGAAAGATATAAACATCTGAATGCAGAGTTCCAAAGAATAGCAAGAAAAGATAAGAAAGCCATCCTCAGCAATCAATGCAAAGAAATAGAGGAAAACAACAGAATGGGAAAGACTAGTGATCTCTTCAAGAAAATCAGAGATACCAAAGGAACATTTCATGCAAAGATGGGCTCGATAAAGGACAGAAATGGTATGAACCTAACAGAAGCAGAAGATATTAAGAAGAGATGGCAAGAATACACAGAAGAACTGTCCAAAAAAGATCTTCATGACCCAGATAATCATGATGGTGTGATCACTGACCTAGAGCCAGACATCCTGGAATGTGAAGTCAAGTGGGCCTTAGAAAGCATCACTACGAACAAAGCTAGTGGAGGTGATAGAATTCCAGTTGAGCTATTTCGAATCCTGAAAGATGATGCTGTGAAAGTGCTGCACTCAATACGCCAGCAAATTTGGAAAACTCAGCAGTGGCCACAGGACTGGAAAACGTCAGTTTTCATTGCAATCCCAAAGAAAGGCAATGCCAAAGAATGCTCAAACTACTGCACAATTGCACTCTTTTCACACGCTAGTAAAGTAATGCTCAAAATTCTCCAAGCCAGGCTTCAGCACTATGTGAACCGTGAACCTCCTGATGTTTAAGCTGGTTTTAGAAAAGGCAGAGGAACCAGAGATCAAATTGCCAACATCCGCTGGATCATAGAAAAAGCAAGAGAGTTCCAGAAAAACATCTATTTCTGCTTTGTTGCCTATGCCAAGGCCTTTGACTGTGTGGATCACAATAAACTGTGGAAAATTCTGAAAGAGATGGGAATACCAGACCACCTGATCTGCCTCTTGAGAAACTTGTATGCAGGTCAGGAAGCAACAGTTAGAACTTGACATAGAACAACAGACTGGTTCCAATAGGAAAAGGAGTTCGTCAAGGCTGTATATTATCACCCTGTTTATTTAACTTATATGCAGAGTACATCATGAGAAACGCTGGACTGGAAGAAACACAAGCTGGAATCAAGATTGCCGGGAGAAATATCAATAACCTCAGATATGCAGATGACACCACCATTATGGCAGAAAGTGAAGATGAACTCAAAAGCCTCTTGATGAAAGTGAAAGAGGAGAGTGAAAAAGTTGGCTTAAAGCTCAACATTCAGAAAACGAAGATCATGGCATCCGGTCCCATCACTTCATGGGAAATAGATAGGGAAACAGTGTCAGAGTTTATTTTTGGGGGCTCCAAAAGCACTACAGATGGTGACTGCAGCCATGAATTTAAAAGACGCTTACTCCTTGGAAGGAAAGTTATGACCAACCTAGATAGCATATTCAAAAGCAGAGGCATTACTTTGCCAACAAAGTTCTGTCTAGTCAAGGCTATGATTTTTCCTGTGATCATGTATGGATGTGAGAGTTGGACTGTGAAGAAAGCTGAGCACAGAGGAATTGATGCTTTTGAACTGTGGTGTTGGAGAAGACTCTTGAGAGTCCCTCGGACTGCAAGGAGATCCAACCAGTCCATTCTGAAGGAGATCAGCTCTGGGATTTCTTTGGAAGGAATGATGCTAAAGCAGAAACTCCAGTACTTTGGCCACCTCATGCGAAGAGTTGACTCATTGGAAAAGACTCTGATGCTGGGATGGATTGGGGGCAGGAGGAGAAGGGGATGACAGAGGATGAGATGGCTGGATGGCATCACTGTCTCAATGGATGTGAGTCTGGGTGAACTCCGGAAGTTGGTGATGGACAGGGAGGCCTGGCGTGCTGTGATTCATGGGGTCACAAAGAGTCGGACACAACTTAGCGACTGATCTGATCTGATCTGATCTGAAGACACTTTATTAAATTGTTTACCTTTTTTCCTATTCTTTAAAAAAAAAAATTTTTTTGACATAGTATTCTTACTAGCACATGTTAAATATGTATAAAATTTCAAAATAAAATATCTATTGCAGTTTATAATAATTATTGTTTCTGTATAAACTAAAATTGTACGCATCTCTTTAGTGAGAATAATTCTGGATTAAATTATTTATCATTTTGTTTTGAGCCTTCACTTTTCGTTCACATTTTTAAAGATTATTGAATATATATATTTCTTTTTAGAATAGTTTTTATACTCATTTTAGATTCTTTTCTATTACAAGATATTGAGTATAGTTCCCTATATTATACAGTAGGTCTTTGTTGGTTATTTTATATATAGCAGTGTGTATATTTTTAACACAAACACAATTTATCGCCTCCCCTTCACCCTTTGTAACCATAAATTTGTTTTCTATGTCTATGAATCTCTTTCTGTTTTGTAAACAGATTCATTTGTATCATTTTGTTAAATTCCACATATAATGATAGCATATATATTTGTCTTTCTCTGCCTTATTTACTTCACTTAGTATGTTAATCTCTACGGTCATCCATGTTGCTGCAAATGGCATTATTTCATTCTTTTTATGGCTAATATTCCATTACGTATATGTACATTTTATCCATTCATATGTCATGGGTACTCAGAATGCTCCATATGCTGACCATGGTGAATAGTGCTTCTATGAATATTTCCTTCAATCTTCATTTAAATGCTAATCTATACTATGAGGGAAAATTGGCTTGAGATTATATCCAAGAAATTTCCTGAAATGTAGAAAGGCCTGAATACTCAAAATGAAAAACACCACTGGGCAAAATTAAAGACCAACATTGACACACATTGTTTTAAAATTAAAATTTAAAGGAAAGTTTGACAAAAGAAAAATAATGCTAAGGAAACAGAGTTATAAATTGAGAGAAGACTAATTATTAAGAACAATAGATGGCTGATTTCAATGAGTAACAGCCTCAAAATTCTAAGGGGAAATTGAAATTAGACCTTTATATCCAACAAAGTAATTAACCAAAAATGGATTAAAAATGAAGGTATATGTAACTTTCCAGAAATTTACTATTATTAGGTCTGTTAAATGAAAAATTTGCAGTCCAAAATATGTAGGGGAAAAATAAAATCAATACGTCAAAGAGGAAAAAAAAAACTTAAAATGTATAGTAAAATATAGTGAAAATATGATTGTGATAAGATAGTAAATATACATATGAATATGTTTAATACAGTTATAATTAAAATTCTAGACAAAATACTAGTACATAATTTAGGAATAAGCTTTTCAGATGGACGTGAAAATCTGAACAAGAATCTAATGAGAATAACTTGTTTTATTCAGGACTTGATTAAAGATACAAATGAATTCAGACTTGTTTAAAAATATACATGTTACCAATTAAAGGCTAATGACTAAAATAATATAGCTGTAGTGTGTAAAGCATTTATATCAGAACAGGAATTAAAATTTACACTAGCATAAAAGGAAAATGCTACAAACCCAGTATTAAGTTAGAGCACAGAAAATGTATACTATACATTCATTGGAATAGTTACTTTGAGTAATTTAAAATGTATGAAACAAGTCGCCAGTCCAGGTTCGATGCATGATACTGGATGCTTGGGGCTGGTGCACTGGGACGACCCAGAGGGATGGTATGGGGAGGGAGGAGGGAGGAGGGTTCAGGATGGGGAACACATGTATACCTGTGGTGGATTCATTTTGATATTTGGCAAAACCAATACAATATTGTAAAGTTTAAAAATAAAATAAAGATAAGGTGTCCATATGTGCGTGGATTTATCTCTGGGCTTTCTATTTTGTTCCATTGATCTATATTTCTGTCTTTGTGCCAGTACCATACTGTCTTGATAACTGTGGCTTTGTAGTAGAGCCTGAAGTCAGGTAGGTTGATTCCTCCAGTTCCATTTTTCTTTCTCAAGATCGCTTTGGCTATTCGAGGTTTTTTGTATTTCCATACAAATTGTGAAATTATTTGTTCTAGCTCTGTGAAGAATACTGTTGGTAGCTTGATAGGGATTGCATTGAATCTATAAATTGCTTTGGGTAGTATACTCATTTTCACTATATTGATTCTTCCAATCCATGAACATGGTATATTTCTCCATCTATTAGTGTCCTCTTTGATTTCTTTCACCAGTGTTTTATAGTTTTCTATATATAGGTCTTTAGTTTCTTTAGGTAGATATATTCCTAAGTATTTTATTATTTTCGTTGCAATGGTGAATGGAATTGTTTCCTTAATTTCTCTTTCTGTTTTCTCATTATTAGTGTATAGGAATGCAAGGGATTTCTGTGTGTTGATTTTATATCCTGCAACTTTACATCCACGCACATATGGACACCTTATCTTTGACAAAGGAGGCAAGAATATACAATGGATTAAAGACAATCTCTTTAACAAGTGGTGCTGGGAAATCTGGTCAACCACTTGTAAAAGAATGAAACTAGAACACTTTCTAACACCATATACAAAAATAAACTCAAAATGGATTAAAGATCTCAACGTAAGACCAGAAACTATAAAACTCCTAGAGGAGAACATAGGCAAAACACTCTCTGACATACATCACAGCAGGATCCTCTATGACCCACCTCCCAGAATATTGGAAATAAAAGCAAAAATAAACAAATGGGACCTAATTAAACTTAAAAGCTTCTGCACATCAAAGGAAACTATTAGCAAGGTGAAAAGACAGCCTTCAGAATGGGAGAAAATAACAGCAAATGAAGCAACCGACAAACAACTAATCTCAAAAATATACAAGCAACTCCTACAGCTCAACTCCAGAAAAATAAATGACCCAATCAAAAAATGGGCCAAAGATCTAAATAGACATTTCTCCAAAGAAGACATACAGATGGCTAACAAACATATGAAAAGATGCTCAACATCACTCATTATCAGAGAAATGCAAATCAAAACCACTATGAGATACCATTTCACACCAGTCAGAATGGCTGCGATCCAAAAGTCTACAAATAATAAATGCTGGAGAGGGTGTGGAGAAAAGGGAACCCTCTTACACTGTTGGTGGGAATGCAAACTAGTACAGCCACTATGGAGAACAGTGTGGAGATTCCTTAAAAACCTGGAAATAGAACTGCCTTATGATCCAGCAATCCCACTGCTGGGCATACACACTGAGGAAACCAGAAGGGAAAGAGACACATGTACCCCAATGTTCATCGCAGCACTGTTTATAATAGCCTGGACATGGAAGCAACCTAGATGTCCATCAGCAGATGAATGGATAAGAAAGCTGTGGTACATATACACAATGGAGTATTACTCAGCCATTAAAAAGAATACATTTGAATCAGTTCTAATGAGGTGGATGAAACTGGAGCCTATTATACAGAGTGAAGTAAGCCAGAAGGAAAAACACCAATACAGTATACTAACGCATATATATGGAATTTAGAAAGATGGTAACGATAACCCTGTATACGAGACAGCAAAAGAGACACTGATGTATAGAACAGGATTATGGACTCCGTGGGAGAGGGAGAGGGTGGGAAGATTTGGGAGAATGGCATTGAAACATGTGAAATGTCATGTATGAAACGAGATGCCAGTCCAGGTTCAATGCACGATGCTGGATGCTTGGGGCTGGTGCACTGGGACGACCCAGAGGGATGGTATGGGGAGGGAGGAGGGAGGAGGGTTCAGGATGGGGAACACATGAGAAATAAAGGAATAAAAAATTAAAAAAAAAAATCCTTTTGGAAACAAATTAGGGTATCTGTATATAAATGATGCCACATTTATTATTAATGGAAATTACTGTCTTCATAAAATTAGTATATGAAAAGAATATTTGTTGAAAAATATTTCAAATACCTTTGTACAATAAAAAAAGATTACTAATGCTCTGATTCAAGAATACAATGTTCCTCAAACAACTTTTCTGCAGAAGTATAATGATTAATGGGAAAATAATAAATCCAAGTTATCTCAATATCTAACCTTAAAAATAAAAATGATGTATCAGTTTAAAAAAAATAAAAATAAAAAAAATTAAAAAAAATAAAATTAAAAAAAATAAAATGATATAATAGAAATGTAAATCCCCATACCTATGACTCAGTAATTCCTAAATATACACTGGAGAAACACTTATTCACGTGCACAGGGGATGTATCTAAGAAAGAGCCTAACAGTGGTTTTATAATTTAATTTTATTTAAAAAATATAAAATCCCATCCAAAGAAAATAGGTAAGTAAATTGTTAACACACAGGTTGATGAGTACACAAACACTATCAAATTTTATACAGTACTTCAGTTGGCTCTAATTCTTTGGTTTCTCTTTCTCACTCAGCCTTTATGAAAAGTACAATGGATATATGTATGTATTACCTACTATTAAAAAAAATATTTTTAACACAAGCACCTTACAGTGAATTTGAAACAAAACAAATAATATTTTTTTTTGTAGTTTAGGCAAACATTTAACATTTTTAAATGGTCTGAATAAATTTTAGGAAACTACCACAACATTCTAAAGCAATTACACTCCAATTAAAAATTTAAAAAAATAATTTTCATTTTTTCCAAAAAAAAATACACATTAAGAACTATTTTTGTCAGCTTTGATGGAGCAACTGCCATGGAAGTAGATTACCATTCTAAGCTGCAAGTTGCAATTGATGAGGCAGCTGGACCACAGGCAGCCCAGAGCAGGGATTCTTGAATAAGGGAAAACCCAAAATGAGAGTTCCAAAATGTCTTCCAAAGCCGTTTATTTAAAACCAAGGAGATAAAGTATTCAACTATCACAGCAGTAAAATAACTTCTAGCTCAATTTTTGAATCCAATATGAGTTGTACAAAAGACCCTGTACTTATTTGGACTTCTGAACATTTATTTATTCAAAGGACACCCTAGTGAATTTTGTGTCTAAATTTTAAAGTGAGTCTCATTTTGATGTTTATTGTTGAAACACTTCACATATTGAGTAAATACACATGCAAAAAAATGGGCCCATGTGAATTAAAAATATAATTTGATCCTTGATTTGATACAAAAATCAATTAAGGAATATAATAAACCAAAAACAATGTGAAGTGCTAGCGGATTTAATAGTGTTCTTTCTAAATGCAGCAGGAATATTAAAGCTCACATTTTTCTCTCCTGTTTCAACTTTGAAGTTTTTTTTTTTGCTTTATTCCTTAGACAGACAAAAAAGTGCCAGAGATAGTGAAAGAAAGTAGAGAGGGAGAGAGACAGAGAGAGAAAGGGGGAGAGAAGGAGAATAGGTTTTTGTTTTTGTTTTTCTTGGCATTACCTAGAAGGGGGATAAGAAACTAAAATAATAAAGCTCTCTAACTAGTGAAGCATTTCCACCATCCCACTCCACCGTTGTTTTGTCCCATTTTTCACTATCATGATATGGGTACAAAGATATTAAGCAGCAGCCATTTTCCCTGGAAGCCTTTCTGTACAATTCTCATCAACCATCATTATTTTAGGTCAAGTTAAAATTTTGTTCAGCCTAGATAAACTCTTTGTATCGATTGTACAAACCCTTACTTTAGGTTTCTTCCACTCCATTCCATACTCTCTTCTGTAATAAAACACAAATGTAACTCTTGTCATCCTACTTAAATAGCTTCTACTTCGTCTTATCACCTAAAAATGAAATAAAAACCTGTGAGTACATCATCTCTTTCAAGTCTGGCTCTTTCTAACTCCTCCTGCTTCAACCCTGGTGTTTCCTATGTGTTCCATCTATTCCATGTTCATTTCTGTACTTTGGTAGAGAATTCCATTGCAGCATCCATATTGTAGTGTATGTATACATGTACACATATATACATACATGTGTACATGTGCATATACATGTACACAATACACATACATGCAAACATACATGCACATAAATGTATATATACTTTATATATATATAATAAATATATATGTATAACATATATCACAACTTTAAAATTGTACAAAGTATCCTTTATTATTTTATGTGGGTAAATGATGTTTTCTCATGAGCTGGAGAAAATTACCACAATTGTTGCCCAGGTGTTTTTCATATGCTTTCAGAATTGAGTGGTGTACTTACCAGATTCTACTTTCTCTCTTTAATAGCCAGAGTACAAATATATACATAAATATATATGTATATATAGATAACATAAATATATGTTACATTTAAAATATAAATGTATGTATACTTTATATTTCTCATTAAGCTCTGAGCAACTTGAGGCAGTGACTTCTGAAAACTGTATGGAGTTGGCAAAATGTAGGGAAGTGTAAATAGCTGTTGTAAATTTATCTTTAAATCATTAGAAATTAGTGAATGTATAAATGACAACTTCCACTCCCTGTATTCAGGCCTATGAAGAACACATTTCTTATCTCCTCTACAAAACGTCCCTAAAATATAATACAGATCTCATCAAAATCAGCATTTTAAAAATTGATAAAACTAGTATAGATAAACAATATGTTATATTCAAGAAGAGCAATAAAATTACTAGAATTCATTATATTACTCTTCTTAAATTTTATAAAATAGCAATAGTTTGATATTGAAAAGTTAGACTTTTAGTTAAATCCATATATTAGATTCCATTTTCAAAGATATATAGCAAAATTCTAGGTGCCTATGTTATGTCAATGTATCAAAATTTAGAATTGAATCAGAAAATGTTGAATTAAAAGTAAACTGTTTTGGAATATTGTTTACTACAGATTTAATTTGATAAATCTGTAATATACTACATTAGAAGTCAACCTCCATTATTTCAGTAATGGTTGTTTTCTTCATTTTCCTGTAGCTATTTTTTTTTTTTTTGCTTAAAACCCTAATTGCTGTTATTTAATTTCACTACATTATGAGGATACATTTCCATTCATTCCTTGAAACTGAATATAATTATCAAATATTGAAAAATAATAATGAAGCATCCTTATAATTACTGTTAAGTACTTTCCCTGTGTATAGAGAAATATAAAAGTATCCTTTGTTATTTTATGTGGGTAAATGGTGTTTTCTCATGAGCTGGAGAAAATTATCACCATTGTTGCCCAGGTGTTTCTCATATGCTTTTAGAACTGAGCAGTGCTCTTACCAGACTCTACTTTCTCTCTTTAATAGCTAGAGTACAATTTTAGAGTTGTGATATATAAAGCAATTAGTTTTCAATTACATATTGCTACCCTTTTTCTCTGATTTTTTATCTGTTTATACTGAATCAAATTGCCTTTTCTATTTCCTCTTGGATATCTTCTATTTTAACTTACATAGAAATACATTTTGTTCTCTCATTGTAAATTTTTAGTTATCCATGCACTGAAAAAACCCATAATGGACTTCCCTGGTGGCTCAGCAGTAAAGAATCTGCCTGCAGTGCAAATGCCACAGGAGATGCGGGTTCGATTCCTGGGTTAAGAAAATTCCCTGGAGGAGGGCATGGCAACCTACTCCCAGTATCCTTCCTTGGAGAATCCCATGGACAGTGAAGCCTGGCAGGCTACAGTCCATAGGGTTGCAAAGAATGGACACAACTGAAGTGGCTTTGCACACCCACAAACCATAATTATATTCCTATAGATTCAAAGTTAAAGAAACATGAGCATGGTCTCCTCTCGGATTCATGTTGATATTTGGCAAAACCAATGCAATATTGTAAAGTTAAAAAATAAAAAAAAAAATTAAGGTGAAAGAAAAAAAAAATAAAATGAACCACAGTCATATTATTGGAAAGTAATAGAACTGGAGATCTTCAGCACTCTTTTTCTTTCAGTGATCTCTTTGTCACAAACCTCAGATAGTAAGGGGCTTCCTAGGTATCGCTAGTAGTGAAGAACCTACCTGCCAATTAGAGACACAGGAGACACAAGAGACACAGGTTCAGTCCCTGGGATCATGGGATCGTGAAGTGTTGGACATGACTGAGGACAGATAGTAAACGTACTCATCTTCTATCTAGTTGTGTACATGACTCTGAACTAATCACTCTCTGACACTTATTTTCAGATTGCCTAACATAAGAGTCTGGGTGAACTCCGGGAGTTGGTGATGGACAGGGAGGCCTGGCGTGCTGCGATTCATGGGGTCACAGAGTCGGACATGACTGAGCGACTAACTGAACTGAACATAAGACTTTGGAATTTTAGTTTACAAAGGCTTTTTCTAGACAGTTTGATGCTCTTCTGTAATTTTCTATGAAAATACATTACTATTTGCATACTTCTGCCATCAGAAAACCTATCAGATAAACCTTTAGCAAGGTGCTTGATTCTTGAAAAAGGAGTGTAATGCCTGGAAAGACTATACAGCAGGATGTTGCAAGGTCATCATTCCCTCCTACAGCTCCTGACAAAACATTTGTACTCTTGATCACTGGGAACACTATTACACACAACTTTGCTTTCCATCTCAATAGGGAGTGAGGTGAGCAGCCCTCTGCCGAGATGAATCTCTATATAGAAAAGTGCAGAGAAATCCATTATTGCAGAAATTTGTATTTTTCATATCTTTTCATTTTCAGGCTTTTGGGGAAAATACAATTTCTTAGAAAACTCTTCAATAGCATTCCTTTGTGTAATCAGCTTAGTTTTATAACTGAAATATCACCACAGGATTTCAGACTCTTACATGTTACTTTGTGTTGTCTTTATACTGCTGCTGCTGCTGCTAAGTCGCTTCAGTTGTGTCCGACTCTGTGCGACCCCATAGACGGCAGCCCACCAGGCTCCCCCGTCCCTGGAATTCTCCAGGCAGAAACACTGGAGTGGGTTGCCATTTCCTTCTCCAATGCATGAAAGTGAAAAGTGAAAGTGAAGTCGCTCAGTCATATCCGACTCTTAGCGACCCAATGGACTGCAGCCTATCAGGCTCCTCCGTCCATAGGATTTTCCAGGCAAGAGTACTGGAGTGGGGTGCCATTGCCTTCTCCGTGTCTTTATACTAAATTGTCACAATTGAATGCCATCCCTTGCTTCATTAAACAGCTAAAGAAAGTTCTTTTAGTTTAAACAAGTGGAAATATGTATGGAGGTAAGGGTAGAGCAATAGTTTATTTTTTTTTTTTCTGCCTGTGAAATTGAAAATCCAGTAACATGTACCTCAGTGAGCTGAATGTATAGGAAAGACATGTTAAAGATGAACAAAATCCTATAACATAAAAATAATTCAAAACAAATCATTCAGAAGTACCTTAACAAGGAAATATCAACTTTAACACTGCATATTTTCTAGTTGGAAAGTGGTATATTTGCAAATATGGTTTAAATGAAGTCGTACCCTAACAAAATGATCTAAGGGCCAGTTTAAGTCAGAACACTGGGTATGCCTCATGCCACTATCTTGGTCATCCTATGTTCTCCATTTTCTTCAAAAATTTCATTAACTTTTTCTTTCCATTTATTTGTATGATTTCATAAGAAGAAAAATTAAAGAGGAATTACAGGCAGCATTAATTATGTATGATGAAGCATGAAACAATGGGTCAAGATCTGGTCCTCTTTGCAGCACATCTGTAGTCACAAGCTTTAAAGATGACTGAATCGATTGACTGGGTCCTCTCTGTTTATCTTTGTTGTTTGGTATCCTTTTCAGTATTCTATACTTTACTAATATTTCATTCTTAGAAACCTTAGTCTCCTTGAGTTATTAATTTTCTGACAACTAAATCAAAAATAGTCTAAATGTTGGCATGTGTACTTTAAAAATAAAGTGTAAATAATTTAATTCTGAGATGATCTCTGGAAACCCTGATGCAAGAGTGAGACTGTGATTGAGTGAGGGGGGAGGGTCATTAATAAATTTGCATTACTAAGCAAGTTACCACTGGGGACAACAAAATTTTAAACCCATCAGAGGCTTGGAAACCCAGCATAGAACACACTTTTCAGTTATTTCACCCAAAGAAGCCAGGGTATTTATTTACCAATTCTTGTCTGTTATTGGTTGAACAGTACGGTGTTAATTCCGCAGAAATTCTGGCTTGCCACTTGTAGAAACAAGTTGGGTCTAACTGCCAGATAAAGACTTCAGGGAAAGGAATGCAGCTGGTACTAGTTGGAATTCTAGCTCCTGTCCCCTGAAATAATCAGAAACCAGGGGATATGTTCTAAGCACTGACACCATCTATTCTAAGTCCTCAGGACAGATAAATATCATTTTAATATATTTTAACATTTTTAAGCAAACACATTGCTTTCAAAGTATTTAAATAACTGTGTTGCCTCAGAACCTTGACATGGAAATTAAAAAATCTATGTTTAAGGCCCATATTAAGAAAACATAGGAAAAGTTATATTTTCCCTTATTGTTCTTAACTTTTTATTCAATAAGGGTGGCTTCCTTGTCTTGCTCATTTATAGGATGAAAATGTATGCAGAAATATCCTTAAATTGAAAGAAAATAAAAATAGATTTTGTTTTAAAATTGTTTCTACTAAACATTTTTAAAAAGAGAAAGCAAAACATCCAGTAACTTAAAGGAAAGCAAATTATTGTGCAATTATTTAAGTTAGATTTTAAATTGATCATAGTGATAGTAAAGAATTGTGATTAGAATTATTTGCCAAATTGTAAGAGATTTTAAGTGGGATCAGATGTATCTGATAAGTTATCTTTTCACTGATCCATGGATATTTTGATATCTGGATGCATCTTAACATGTAAAAAATCACTAAAGATAGACTCAGCCTGTTTCTAAAATTGGCATCTCTAATTTGCATCACAGCATGCTACAGTCATGATAATTAAGCCAACTGATAAAATCACTATAATTGCTTCTTGTCAGAGCTGTGGTATTTTCCCCATCAGCGGGGATTAAACTTAGTGGTAGAATTATTTCCCTCTTAGGCAGAATTTATAAAAACCAACAGTGAGGTTCAAAATGACCAGTAATAAAAGTAGGAGGAGATGATTGCTATGAAACCCAATTTAATGGGACCAGACTCACAGAGAAAATAACCACATAGTGAATTAGATTAAATAAAAGAAGTAAAATGGGCTGCATATAGTCTATTGAGAAGAAGAAAATGAAGCAAAACAAAATGTTACATTATAGTAATTTCAGATATTTATATCACCTAACTTTCACTAATTAGAATATTATTTTATTATAAAATTGACATAGGCATGTATTAAAAGAAGAATTAAATTCTTTTATTACTGAAACTAGCTCAGATTCCAGAGGATAGTCCACAGTTTCTTGTACAATTACTTAAATGGTGGAATCCCTGGTTTATATTGATTCACACATTTCATAAGCAATGTAAGACTGTTTTTCTATGTTCTTAGTGCTATTTTCAACATTCCTGATTTTGCATAATTAGTAAGTTAAATGAAACTCATGTTTTTAATTTTTATTTCTTCATCGTAGGTGATGTTAAACATCTAATGTTCAAAAGACTTGCTCTTTTTCTTGGTTTTGAATCATCTGTTCCAGTTTTTTATTCACTTATATATTACATTGTTTGACTTTTATTCATTTTTAGAAATCCTTTAGTTACTGATTCACTAGAAGATGGAAAGATTAGTCGTCTCCATGATCTATAACCAGTTCTAGACCATTGAAACTCTTTTCTTCCACATAGTGTTTCATTGTTTTTAGTAGCTTTACATAAAGAGTATGCATATATATGTCACATATCTGTAAAGTAATCAGATATTAAGTGCTCAGATGTTCACTTGTGTCCGACTCTTTGTGACCCTATGGACTGTAGCCTACCAGGCTCCTCTGTCCATGGGATTCACCAGGCAAGAATACTGGAGTGGGTTGTCATTTCCTTCTCCAGGGGATCTTCTCAACCCAGGGATTGAACTCGATTCTCTTAAGTCTCCTGCATTGGCAGGCAGAATCTTTACCATTACATAACCTGGGAAACTTACATTATTATCACCTCAATTTTATAGCTGAAGAAATGGAAGCTTGGACAATGATTTGACCAACACTCATAAGAAAAATGAAACTTCTCTTCTGACTTCTTGCATTTATTTTCTAACTACAAACATCCATTGTCTCTATTTTATCAACAGAGTATTGTTATACCCATTATCATGCACCAATATTTTTTCTATTAAGTTTTTTATATTGAGTACATCCTAATTAATGGAAAAACAGATCAACTCCATAAAAATTCCAGCAAAAATCTGCTTTACTATTTTATCATTTCAACACTCCCATACTTGGCCACAGAGACTTTAATAAAAGTAAATCAGCTGCTCCCCAACTACTGCAAGCTTGGCACCAAAATCAGTGCCCATATTATTTCAGCTTTTTGAAGTGGTCTAATAATTCATGCTAACTCTTGTCAAATTATTAGCCACTTTGTAAGGCTAGGTTAATTTCTTTCTCATCAATTTTAAACTGTAATGATCTTAAAAAAACAAGATCAGAACTTTTCTCACTCTCTGTATTTCCAAGAATTTTATAATATTTTATATAATAAAGTTCATTTGCTTAAATATCTACCATAATCTGTCAAATTATTCTTATAAAACTGTATTCACATCCTATTAATATGTACTTTAACAACAGAATGTAACTATATATAAATTAATGCAGTTTGTTGGTGTTACAGGTGTCAGTAATTGCTAGAAACCTGAGTCAAAGAAGTTCAGGGGAACTCTTTATGAATGAATAATGATTTAAAATTTAAGAATAAAAGGGGAAGGAAGAAATATGTGGTAGCTGAATTTATAATTAAAATATAAACATGAATGTAATCATCCAGACTAGGTTAATATTTGGAATAATGCAAAAAGAATTCTAATATTTCCAGAATTTTATTGTCTACCTCTTAAGGAAAGCATAAAACGGGGTCTTTAATTACGAAAGAAGATGGATGCTAGTACTGACCCAGGGAAGTTAAATCTCCATTGGCAGGAGAGAAACAGGAATGTGAGATTAGGAGGTGGAAATTTTCTGTTTTTTTTTTTTAATGTGATATATGAACAACTAATCCAAAAACAGAGAAAGGGGAAAGTAAGAAGCAAATATGCAGGGGGAAATTTAAACTATTGGGTAGGAAGTTAGGCATGAGCAACCAAGAATGGCCTAGATACAAACAATTCAAGCTGATCTCTAAACCCCATCCCAGACATGCCCCAGTGCAGCCCAGGAGAGCTCACAGATATGTTATAAAATAACCACAGAGATTTGTCCAACTCCAGCTCACGTGCAGTGGATTCACAGCTGTGTCCTCAAGTGACTGTAAGCAGCAAGGAGCTCATTAAGTGTTCATAAATATTCTATACATACATGCATCTGATTATAACAGTCTGAATTATGGAAAAGGCATGTGCAATACTGCCTGTTGTTATATAATTTACAACTGTCTATCACAACTGTCAGTGCACGCCCACCTAGATGAATATATAAAAGCTTTGTCCTAAAAACCCCATAGCTCATCATGTACATGCCAGTGCCTCTCAGCTTGGCCCACCTCTCCCTTGATTTATTCTTCCTATTCTTTCTTCAGTAAACTTGCATATTGTCATGGGTAAGACCTTAAATTCATCTCTGTGTCCTTACCAAGAACTGAGGCCAAGGAAAGGTCCTCTTTGACTCTTCCTACTTGGTAACCAACCTTATCTAGGTAAGGTCAGGAGATTGTTACAGGGGTGTATGCAGAGAAATGAACATCAGCTGGAATGGACCAGTAGCACACTGTGATTTGTGCCCTTATAAATTTTTATGGCACAAGTCCTGGAACTGAAGATGTTCTGTCTAGACAGTGCCCCAGAAGAGCCTAAGGTTTGCATAAACTCTTCTGGTATTTTTCTTTCAATCCTGTACATTGGAGGTTATGCCTTACATACCTAGCGGGATTATCACATTGTTTAAATAATTTTATTTGTAAATATTTATCTATTCATATATCAGTTTTTCAAATTTCAAACATATGCATGCATTTTAATTTCTGCCTAAATTATATTGAATATTATACAAATATTTAATGCATTCACAAATAAAATATGGCTAGTGTTTCATATTGCTATTTAGAAGGTTATTAAATTATTACACATAAGCAGAAAATGTTCTATACATTTCATCACTTTTAATACTTTAGTAGTTGCTTCAATTATGCTATAAAGTATAGGGATATAGCCAGTTAAAGTTAAAAGACAGCATACTAGAGCAAATGGATTTAAAATGGCTTCAAATTAGTTTTGTTTAATAAAATAATCTATGCCCTGGGCTTACCCTTTTCAATCCTATCTACTTTCTGAATCTTATGGTCCAGAAAAAGAGTATTGTAAATGACTGAACAGAGCATATATCTGATTTTGTGCTAGAGAATTGAAACAGCATGTGATCATGTCTAAGCAGGAGTTTTATGGAAGGAGCAAATAGTTACATGATTACTGAAGTAGAGCTGTCACTGGAAATAGAAACCTGCAAGGAGCCTATCATAAAAGTAGCAATTTCAGATTCACTAGTGTTTAAAATTAAAGTTTAGTAATTCATTATGAATTTATCTACTTAATAGCTTCCAGAAAGTTTCTTACTTTCACTTAGCATTTTCACATTTTTTCCTTAATGCCGTGCTGTTCAAACAAAAATGTACTTATTTAAGATGAGTAACACAAGGCAATGGTAACCGACTCCAGTACTCTTGCCTGGAAAATCCCATGGGCAGAGGAGCCTGGTAGGCTGCAGTTCATGGGGTCGCTAAGAGTCGGACATGACTGAGCAATTTCACTTTGGCTTTTCACTTCCATACACTGGAGAAGGAAATGGCAACCCATTCCAGTGTTCTTGCCTGAAGAATCCCAGGGATGGGGGAGCCTGGTGGGCTGCCGTCTATAGGGTCACACAGAGTCAGACACGACTGAGGTGACTTAGCAGCAGCAGCAGCAACACAATTGTTACAAGGTTGTCTGACTAAAGCATGCGAAAAACATTGAATTGTGAAACAATGGTCAGTCAATTGTTTCTGTAGTTAACACTTGATTTTTAATCAATGGAGGGATGAAATATACTGTCAATTTGACCAATAGATTCCCTGCCCCCCCACCCCCATTTCTGGAGTATAATTAGCTGATGATGATGGTGAATCTAATTAGAGACATGAAAAAAATTTCAAGTAAAAGTGCTTAGTGACAAAAAAATAAATAATGGCAATTTAAATAGTTGTACACAAATGTATGACATTTTACTGTCTTAAGAAGTTGAGATGTTTAGTTTGTTATTGAATGATGGAGGGCTCTTCAAGCAGTTTCCACAGAAAAATGTCTGTGCCCATCAATTTATTGTTGTTTTTCAGTTGCTCAGTCCTGTCTGACTCTTTGTGACCCCATGGACTGTAGCACATCAGGCTTCCCTGTCTTTCACCATCTCCCAGAGTTTGCACAAACTGATGTCCATTGAGTTGGTGATGCCATCCAACCATCTCATCCTCTGTTGTCCCCTTCTCCTCCTGCCTTCAATCTTTCCCAGCATAGGGGTCTTTTCCAATGAGTTGGCTCTTCACATCAAGTGGTCAAAGCATTGTAGCTTCAGCTTCAATATCAGTCCCTCCAATGAATATTCAAGATTGATTTCCTTTATGATTGACTGGTTTGATCTCCTTGCTGTCCAAAAAAAAAGAGTCTTCACCAACACCACAGTTCAAAAGCATCAATTCTTCATTGCTCAGCCTTATTTATCCTTCAACTCTTACATCCATACATGGCTACTGGAAAAACCATAGTTTTGACTAGACAGACCTTTGTCAGCAAAGTAATGTCTCCATTTTTTAATATGCTGTATAGGTTGGTCATAGCTTCTGTTCCAAGGACAAACCATCTTGTAATTTCATGGCTGCAGTCACCATCTGCAGTGATTTTGGAGCCCAGGAAAATAAAGCCTGTCACTGTATCCATTGTTTCCCCAATATTTGCCATGAAGTGATGTGACCAGATGCCATAATCTTTGTTTTTTGAATGTTGAATTTTGGGCCAGGTTTTTCAGTCTCCTCTTTCACTTTCATCAAGAGGCTCTTTAGTTTCTCTTCGCTTTCTGCCATAAGGGTGGTGTCATCTGCATATGTGAGGTTATTGATACTTCTCCCGGCAATCTTGATTCCAGCTTGTGCTTCATCCAGCCCAGCATTTCACATGATGTACTCTGCATATACCCTGGAGAAGGAAATGGCAGCCCACTCCAGTATTCTTGCTTGGAGAATCCCATGAACAAAGGAGCCTGGAAGGCTACAGTCCATGGGGTCGCAAGAGTTGGGAATGACTTAGTGACTATACCACCACCACCACCAGCACTCTGCATATAAGTTAAATAAGCAGGGTGACAATATACATTCTTGACATACTCCTTTCCCCATTGCCTATTGTTCCATGTCCGGTTCTAACTGTTGCTTCTTGACCTGCATATAAGTTTCTCAGGAGGTGGGTAAGGTAGTCTGGTATTCCCATCTCTTAAGAATTTTCCACAGTTTATTATGATCAATACATATCTACTATTGTCAGCTACGCCACAGTGTCTTTCCTGATTATTTACTCATAATTATTAAGTGTTTTCCTTTTACTTTCATGGTCATTTGCTTATTTCTCTATTCAGAGCAAATTTTGATCTGTTAAAATATGCTTGTATATATTTGATTGTTTACTTGTCATTATTATGAATTATATGTAGCAAAAAGTTTGAAGGACAAGCAGAAAAGAAATCTAATAACTGATAATAGAAATACCTAGAAATCATATGTTTTGCCCATTTTCTAAGAAAAAAGTATTGAAAGCATTTGCTCCAGATTACTTTCCAAGAAAGTTTTTATTGCATTCACTGCTCCTAAGTCACTTCAGCTGTGTCTGACTCTGTGCGACCCCATAGATGGCAGCCCACCAGGCTCCCCCATCCCTGGGATTCTCCAGGCAAGAACTCTGGAGTGGGTTGCCACCTCCTTCTCCAATGCATGAAAGTGAAAAGTGAAAATGAAGTTGTTCAGTCGTGTCCGACTCCCAGCGACTTCATGGACTGCAACCTACCAGGCTCCTCCAGCCATCGGATTTTCCAGGCAAGAGTACTGGAGTGGGGTGCCATTGCCTTCTCCTATTGCACTCACTATGGAGGGGCAAACATAAGATCTCTCAGGCTCCCTCTGATCAAGGTAGTAATGATTCAGGGCCAAATTTTAGTAGATTGGAAGCAACTCCCTTATAATATTGGGAGTTTCCCTTAGGTCACATTTCCTCAGTTTTGTCGTAAAATGTACTATATGGACAGCATCCACCTGGACCCACCTAAAAACACCTGTGAGGGGCTTAGGGGTAAGAAGAAGTGATGGGTATATAAAGTCCTTGATCCCTGCTGTGAAGCGAGGCATAAAGTTCTGTAATCCAGGTATTTTGTGTTTTCTGCTTGTAACTATGAACCCATGCATGGCAACTTCATAGTTTAACTTAGTTTTCAAGTAGAGCAAAATTTCAGGACTCACAATTCCCTATAATACCTATTTGTTTTCTGTTTTTTTTTTCTGATGAGAGGGCCTAAAATCAATGACATACCTATCCCAAGATCATCATACCTAACATGCAGATCTTGGTCTTTGAATATCATTTAACTCTGAAAAGAAAGAAGAATTCTTTAAGAATACACTGAATCCAGGGCTTCTGTGGGTGCTGAGAAAGTAAGATGAAGAAGAATGTTGGTGGCAAAGCTTTACTGTTTATATTTAACATCACTGACTTTGGGGACCAGTAAGCATCACTTGCCTCCTGCTGTGATACACTGAGAAGAACACATCACTTTAATACTATTCCTGTCTATACCTTACAACTTAAATCTAATCATGAAGAAATACTAATATCAAAGAGGAACATCCTACAATATAAATGACTTGTGCTCTTCAGAAATATAAAAGTACAAAAGACAAAAAAAAAAAAAAAATTCCTGAGGAATCATTCTAGTTTATGAGACTAGCAGTACCTCACAAATAACTGCAAAGTGTGACTTTTGTAGAAAGAACATTTGACCATAGGGCACCAAATGACTATGCTTCTGAATGACCCATTCTGCACTGGGTACTGATGATCTGCTAAGTCATAATGTCTAATGAGTCAGCCAAAGATGGAAATGATACAACTGGGATCAATCATCAATAGTAGAGGGCATGAGTAAACTGCATCTCTTGGTAGAAACCTCCACACAGCTGAACCCAGGGCTTGAACCTACTGCCACCTGGGATGTTTCATCAGACTAGCTGAAGAAGATAGAAAAGCCCAAGCTAGGTTATGGATGAGTTGGCTTGATATGTGTAAGCAATCTGAAAATGTGTAACTGCCTCACAATCACATTCAGGTATGACCTTGAAAGACACTGGACTGAGAAAATCTTCCCAATAGGCAGAACTGAGAGCAGTGCACCTGGTCATCCTCTTTGCAAGGAAGAGGAAGTAGTCAGAGGGGTGAGAATACAGACACACTCCTGGGCAGCACCAAATGGCTTGACCTGAACATGGGCCTGGAATGAAAATGCCTGAAATGTCAGAGGAAAACAGGTCTGGGAAAAATCATGAATTTGAACAAATAGAAGTGGACACAAACTTAACTATAGGTCAATGGATGGGTAAATTAAATTGAATACTACAAAACAAAAACCCAAATTAAAAATTGTGTTAAGTGCAATGTTCATCAGTGGGAACCTTGAGAAAGATTAATTTGGAATATAAAAAAGATAACTATTTTTGACACTGGTATTTTTGCATGAATGTATTGTATTAAAGCAATTGTCAAAAATTAAGTTATATTTTTTTCATAATAAAAGATTATGTATAAAGTACATTTTCAAGATCACTAAAAGAAAAAAAAAGAATATGTTAGAAGAGAAAGTTTTAACAGTCTTCTAATGATTTTGAAGTATATACTGTTTCTTAATTTCAGAATTGTCAGTCTTAATAGCATAATTAATAAAGTATTTTAAGTACCCCAAGAAAGAGCCTGTAAACATTATGGATTTTCACAAAAGTGACAATTTATTATAGTTTAATTACTTTGTAGATGCTTATAGACAGAGCTCCCATGAAGCTGAACTTCTGTGAAGTTAGGCAGGACTTTAAACTGTTCTGTCATAATCTTTTGTCAACATAGAGATGAAATAAACAAATGAAATCTAAGCAAGATTGTACAGCTCACAAAAACCTTTCCCAAGAGGCTTATGTCCTCCACTGCACATAATCTGTGCATTTCCATTTAGAGCAGCACTTTCTACCGACACCATCCTCTTCCAATTAAAATAGGATTTTTAGAAATGGAAATTTTTAAGGTTCAGCATTTTATTTTTAACTTAACTTTTAAAAAAAGTTCTTATGAGAGCAGAGGTTGGGTTTTGGGGGCTGGGTATGTGCTTTTTTAGGAAAAAAGTATCTGTTTTCCTAGAAATCAAATTATATGCAGGCCTATGCCTATAGGTATCTTGGTTTAATCTGCTTGGTTTCCTCAAAGGGATTAAATGAAAGGCCTACTCTCCTCATTTGGCCTGTGTTGCTCAGCTCTATTGACAAGGGTGAATCTAACTTTCATCTGCCTGCTTCTTATTATCCTCCTATTGCTTTCCTACCTCCTTTGCTTAAACAAAGTCCTTTGCTGGTATCTATTGCAAGTACCAGAGCTTGGGGACATTGCACCTCCTCTTGCAGTACACTGGAGCAGGGAGCAGATGATGTTCAGTATCACTGTTAAATATGATGCTGGCTTTACACAAAACTGATGGAATAGAATCCTCTGTCAAGATTACAATGTCTTAGAATATTTTTATAAAGAAAAAATAAATAAAATTGATTTTATCCAGCCTCGTGGGTTATTTAAAAATGTAAAATGACAATTAATTTTAGGTCAGTGATTATCCTGATGTTATTCAAATTGTTTAGAATATTCTGCAATATGACAATAAGCTTTAACTAAAATTAACATAATCCCATTTGCTAAAATCTACAAATATCATTTGCAGTTGGTAGGCTATCAGACATATTTTTAATTAACATATAGGTTGATTGGCTTAATTTATCAATGAATGATAAGTTTACTGACATCTACTTTCAAAATTTTAATGAATAATTTCATATAATTTTAAACCTGAAATTAGTCATTTAAATTTCTTATAGAAATGAAAGACAAGAAATCTGTATGAGACAAACTCATGTAATAATATGTGCATTTAAAATGCAGAGAAAAATGTTGCTTTGTTTTTTTTGAGAAATTAATTTTTAAGTGACATTTTATTTCAGAATAGCTAAATCAGGAAAATCCTCTAACCTTTGTTCCTCTATTAGGAAATAACATGTGAATGTTCCCAGGATGAATTTAAACAAAAATGTGAAAAGAGCAAAGGGCAACTAATGGTATATCATGAAATTATGGGTGAAATGTTAACCAAGGCAAATATGTAGTGAAGATATGTGGTGACTGGGAAAATACATAGCAAAGGTGTAAGTAAGATGGCAGTAAGCAGAAAAAAATGTGATTGCTTGTGGAGAAATAATCCTAATTGTGAGATACTATACATAATTGATGATTTATTCTCAGGAAAAGCATTGCTAATTCACATTGTCATCTTATTAAATTTTCACATCAAATTACAAAAAAAAAAAATAAGAAACTAAGAATGAGAGAATTTAGGTCAAGCATCCATGTTCCCAGAATAGTTTTGAAGCCATGATTCACTCTAGATTTATTTAACTACCCAGTGTATGCTTATAACACTGATATTTCACTTCTTTCTTCTGCACCATACTTTCTTCTATTGCATGAATCAATTCCATGTATGTTGATAGAACAAAGTAAAATAAATATTAATATAAGCCCAGATTTTTAATATCTGAATTTTTTTTTATCGTTTGGGGAAATGAATTTGCACTAGCAACCTAAATTCAAATCCACATATACTTTCCCTATTGTTTTTATGCAACAAATGTGACTTCATCTCATGCTGCCTACACATCACATGAATTCCTGCAGCTGAAAGCAACTAGAGTAAAACATACCTATGCTGGATTATAATCTTTTAAATTTATAGTCATCAAATTCAAGTTGATACTGTCTGGCAATAATGACATTTTCCTAGTCCCTACTCTCCAAGATAACTTTATACTCTCCCATTTTATTTTCTCCTTTCTACAAACTTAGATAATCGTTTTTTCTAATTCCAATGCTTAGCTGATATTTTTGCCTCTTATTCCACAGTGGAGGGGCAGGGGGAACAAGGAATTAGAAGAGAGTTTTTCAGAGATTCATTACCACATCTATCAATTAATTCACTTCTGTTTATAGTCATGGGGCTTCCCAGGTGGCTCAGTGGTAAAGAATCCACCTGCCAAGCAGGAGATGCAGGTTTGATCCCTTGGTCAGGAAGATCCCATGGAGGAAGAAATGGTAACCCACTCCAGTTTTCTTTCCTGGAAAATACCATGGACAGAAGAGCCTGGTGGGCTACACAGTCCATGAGGTCACAAAGAGACACAATTTAGCAACTAAACAACAACAAAAAATTGTAGTCATACTTAATCTCATATATTATTATGGATGAATTCTCCAAGTTCCTATCAAAAGCAATCCTTCTTTTTGTTTGTTTGTTTTTTATGCAAGATTGAATACTCCTGTTTTTAAATGCAACACCATAGTGATTTTCCTCTCTTTCTCACATCATGAATTTTCTCCATACTTTCTGGATCAATATGGTTAGCATACAAACATGCTTTGACTTCTTCCTTCAAAAAGCCCACCTCCAGTACTATTCCATGCTCATTTTCCTATTCACTATTTTTGAAAGATCAAATGTTTGTCCTTGTCATTTCACAGAAACTAATCTCTGCTTTTCTACATCTGTTTGTCAATTCTCAGCCCACATCTCACTTGCTTTAGCAGCATTTGTAGTAGTCATTCAATCTTTCCTCCTTGAAGCTCTTTTCTTAGCAAAAAATATTACACTCTCCTGGTTTAACTTCTAATTCACTGGGTGGTTTTCTTTTTCACTTGCTGATTCTGTCTAATTCTCAACACTGAGTATATTAGGACTCAGTCTTGGGACTTCTACATTACTCTTGTTCTACATTATGGATGGAGGAGAGTCAAATTTAAAACTGGAATTATTCATAATCAATAGTGGAAACATAGACATAAAAAAAAACTTTAGTATTAATTGCAAGGAAAAAATAAACTTGGAACAATTATTAACAATTCATCAATTACCAACTATAATATGACTGTATTCAATGATTTTTCTAGAATTAAAATTTAGAGTTAAATAATTAAAACTTATATTGCATGTTTAACATATTTAATTGGATACTACTTTTTAGCTTTGAAGATTCTACCTAAACATATCTATGGCATATAATTCATATACTATAAAAACATTTACAGAAATATGTATAACTACATATCTTATCTAGATTGTTCATTGCTCATATCATTTTCATGCCAGAATTTAATTTAGTGGAATATTTTGAAAACATACTTAATGAATATTTAAATGTGATTTCAATAACTCACCCAGCATATAGTAAGTTAAACAAAAACATTTGTCAATGTAATAAAACAACCTCAAAGTAAGTGCTACCATATTTTAACCATGATTTGGGTTGGTCTGTATTTGAGATTATATAAATAGGCATGTATAATAAGTAAAATGTGAGATTATTAGAAATATAATGGGGAAAAATAAAATTGTTTTTCCCTAGAAGTATCTCCCAAACATATTACTTCTTAAAATAAACAATTATAAGACTAAAGAACATGACAAATGGTCTCATATTGAATGCTCTGTGGAAGACAGATCATAGCAGATTTACATGTCAATCTTATGTACAAACATGTCAATAAAATTGACATATATTGATTTAGCAGAGCTAATTTTGCTTTATATTTTAATGAATTTACATTAATGCCACTTAGATTATAATTAATGATTATATTAATGCTGCTGATAGATAGCTTCAATTCAACTTAATTTCCACTAATATCTTTAATATGGGTTTTTAATGTTAGTTCTTCCCATACCCAATCTGTATGACTAAGTCATTAAATCAGATTCATAGTTTATTTCATTAAGCTTAAATTTTCCTCCTATTATTTTAGTTTATTTAAAAACCTTAAACATAAATCTACCAGTCTACATAATAACTCCTTCTTCCTCCATATTAATTACAGATGATAATCCTACCTTTTACATTATCACCTTCAATGCAATTTAGTAGGAAACTCTCAAGGTGAACTATTAAATATTTCAAGCAAAGCTTGTCCAGATTAAAGCTTTAATATTTCAAACATTGAAATCTAGTTAATTGTAAAATTTTCTAACTTGAGTTTCTCCTTTCTAAATTTAAGCTACTGTATAATCAATAATCCTAACTAAAATGAAATACAAATTATTTTGGTATAACTTGCTCCTTGTGTCTTCGCAGGTGGCACTAGTGGTAAAGAACCCACCTACCAATGCAGGAGACATTTCTTTCCCTGAGCTGGGAAGATCCCCTGGAGGAGGGCATGGCAACTCACTCCAGTACTCTTGCCTAGAGAATCTTATGAACAGAGGAGCCTGGCGAGCTATACTTCATAGTGTCACAAAGAATTGGACATGACTGAAGCAACTTAGCATGCATGCACATACAACTTGTTCCTTGAAGAGTAACTATTAGTTTATCTACAGTTTTTTCAGATACTTATATACTATTTATAGGTTTGTTGAGTCATTTATCTTCAACAAAATATAGTTACCACCCACTAGGTGTGAATTTCTGCTCTAGGTACAAAAGAGGTCCTTTCATCATTTACTTGATCCTCTAAACTGCAAGTGGTAGACAGAAGATATTTTGACCCTAATAATCACATTCTTAATGGTCTTAAAAAACACGTCTTAATATTCATTTGGCCAAATTTATTGATTTATAGGCTTTTATTTTTCTGACAAATTCTTACTTTGAAATAAACTCTTTCATTTTGTATATTACTCTTAACTCTTGATTATCTATATTAGTTTCACAATTCTCCAACCTTGGATACTTTCCCTAAAAGTAAGATAAACTTTAGTAAGTACCCAAGTCTTTAGTCAAAAAATTATATATTATAGTTTTCATTGAATTATTGTTCATCATCACATGTGAAATAAGGACACTAGCAGTAATTAGTGAAAGAATAAATATGGAAAAAAGCAGTAGCATACCTTTTTCTCAATGTTTGAAATGGAATAATTTGCATTAAACAAAATTAATCTGTGTATTTCATATATTTTGAGGATCTGTGTCCTGTTTAACAAAATAGAGCTGGTTTGGACTAATAACAAAAACAATAGCAATACTAATTAATTATTAATAATAATAATTAATAATTAATTAGTATTGCTATTATTTTTATTGAACATTAAAGGTTTTGTTATCTTTATTATTATTACCAACACTCATTTTATTCATTAGACTGATTAACTGTATAACATCCTTTACAGTGATAGGAGTTTTACACAGATATAGGATATGACTCATCTCTTCTGTTGAATATACTCTGAAAGTGAATGCTGGAATTTGAAACCTGCATTTCTACAGAGATTTCCCAGTGAAATGAAGTTTAACAATAATTGCTGAGTGCCCTTTAAATTGGGTTGTACCTCACTGATGACTAGAAAATGATCTTTAAAATATTCCTACTAAAATTATTCCAAGCCCCTATATGTACAGTTTCTAATGTAATTAAATTGTATTTCAGTACAAAGAAATTATTTTCCTTCACAATTTTTGAAACCACCTGCTACTGCAGTTGAGTTTATTTGCCTTCATTTTTCTTTCAAGAAAGAATATACTATCCATTGCCATTACTGGGAATCCCCAAGTACGTATTTAACCTGTAAGTGTGCTCTTTTGTTAATTTTGCAGATGTTGTTTAGTTTTGCTTTCTGTTGCAAAGAAACTTGTCCTCTAACTGAAATGAATAGAGTAACATGAAAAGCTGGAGGCTGCTAGGTAGGTGGGCATCTGAATTCAGATGTAAGTGGTGCAGAAGCTGGAAAAGAAGCAGTATCTGGTGTAATAGAGCTGTCCAATGACATAACTGCCAGAAAAGCCAGAACTTGTGGGAAGGGCCAAAGGTGAATGGGTAAGATCTATCTAGAATATTGGATGTAGAAAAGAAAAGAGCGTGCAATTTCATGAAAAGAATGGTTATAAAAGAATGTAAAAGGTTATTTTGTGAGGAGAATGCAAATATCTATTGTCTAAAATTTTATAACAGTCATAATTGGTGAGGCTTTTTCTGCTGTCATGAAATTAGAAGCACCTGCTGTTACCCGTAATAACAACTCCTGACCCAAGTATGTCAAATAGATTTTCCAAGTACTGAAAATTACTGTTGTCATGGAGAACTACAATTGTTCAGGAATGAAAAAAAACTTTTCTGTAGGATTTGGAGCAGTTTGAATTGTTGATTTTTAATATGTTCGGTTATTTTTAATATCACCGAAGACAAATGCTTATGTCTAGATAATGAAGTTTGCTTACAACCTAACAATTTTTAGTATCTGGGAGAAAATAACCTGATAAATAATCTCAAATTGGATCACTGACTTTCAAAGACTCATTGTGTTCAATGTTGCAAAATAATGTGAGTTCATATTAACCATTGTTGTTGGATGGAAGGAACAAAAAGTACCTATAGAACTGAGAAGGTATTTTGAGACCAAAAAAAAAAAAAAGGCAGGTGGCTCCATGTAATCCTTGGTCAGTTTATTGTAGGGTAATTTACAGGGTATGATTGGGTTGTTGATAATCAAGAGGTATTCACAGCTGCATTCTGCACTGCTGAGGGGCCATCGGGACAATTGTACAGTTAACCTAGCATATTGAGGTATGCGCTTGAAAACAGGAAGTGTATTGCTAAGTCAAGATTTGGTCAAGTGCATTGCTAAGTTAAGACAATTTTCTAGTTAGCCTAGAACATGGAAGTATGTACTTGAAACAGGAAGTGCACTGCAAAGTCAAGATTTATACTAATCTCCTGGGTACTGAGAATACCTCAGCAAAGGTCTTCATCATTGTTTGGAGACTAGTACAGCACAGAGACCAGCTAGACCTAAGATCATGAAACAGTATCTATGGACTTCTCTGATGGCTCAGTTGGTAAAGAATCCACATGCAGTGCAGGAGACACAGGTTCAATCCCTGTGTTAGGAAGATTCCCTGGAGAAGGAAATGGCAACCCATTCCAGTATTCTTGCCTGGGAAGCCCCATGAACAGAAGAGCATGTATGGCTATCAACCATGGGGTCTCTAGAGTTGGAAACAACATAGTGACTAAACCACTGCCACTGTTAGCTACAAACAAGCTTCCCAGGTGGCACAGTGGTAAAGAATCTGCCTGCCAATGCAGGAGACACAAGAGACAGTGATTTGATCCCTGGATCAGGAAGATTCCTGGAGTAGGGAAGGGCAACACACTCCATTATTCTTCCCTGCAGAATTCCATGGACTGAGGAAGCTGGAGGACTACAGTCCATGGGGTCTCAAAGAGTCAGATACAACTGAGCACGCAACACTCACTCATAAATCATATTAAATTTAGACTATGTTTTGTTAATGTTGATATTTATTATTCTTTATTGAAAAATGTATTTCCTGTAACACAATCAAATGAAAATTCAAGTAGGGAGATATTTAATAAAAATTGAATTTTTAAATTATGATTGAAAATAATCAGAAATTTGAAAGGCTATGAATAGCAGAAATGAGTGAACACAGTTATCCAGGTAACTGACTCTTTCTGAGTTTATCTATTGAAGCTAAGTGGATTCAGCATCTAATGTTGAATTGGCAGACATGTGCCGGGAGCCGGCATATTGCATATTGAGTGCATATTGCATATTGAGTGCAGCACTTTTCAGGATCTGGAATAGCTCAACTGGAATTCTATCACTGCCGGTAGCCAGCGTGAGGAACTCCGCCCATGACAAAGGTCATGAGGAAGGAGGCTCGGCATACGCAAAGGCGGGATCAAGCCTCAGGAGTCTCCCTGGAAATTCTCGAGCAATCTACCCCCAAAACCAGAGTCTGCCTACTTTCTGCTTTGTGCTGTCACCTACACCTCTGACTTTACGGGGGGCTGTCCCCCACTACCTCTCTCTGCAAAAAGAGTTAGCTTACAGCTCCAGTTAATAATTCTTGGGTGTGACAGTGTTTCAACCTACAAACTCCTTTGGAAGTCCTCTAGCCTGCCTGAATAGGTTTTTTCCGGCAACATGTGATTGTTCAGAGCCTCCCAACTGTGAGAGGCAGGAGATGTTCTAAACTGTCTAAACACAGATTCCTTTGAGTAGTTAAAAGATTGATTAGAAATTGTATTGGTGAAGGGTTTTTCACTTGTTGGGCCAATGTTTGCTGCTAAGTCTCCATATCCCTTACCTACTGTGTCCTTGGCGGTGTATTGATTGATATAATGGGTGTATAGAAATGTAAGCAGTCGCCTCAATGTTTATAATCTTGGACCCTTGAGTTAATTCTTTTCTTGATTGAGCCCACCTCACCTTTGCCCTATAGGAATGCAACTTTCTCCAATGCTTTTTGGAGGCTGGCGCCTGACTTTAAAATAATCACCTTTAGAGAAAAATAAGTTTCTTAAAATGTTAACAGGCTTCCTGGCCAGAAGATGATGTAAATCACCTAAACTTTTGCATATGATAAGTTTGAAAGCCTGACTTCGATAAGGATCAGGAACTGCTGTCTTTGCATGCCTCTACCCCTTCCCCCATTATCCTCTATGCACAACTTAAGGTATAAAACTGCTTTGGAAAATAAAGTACCTCCTTTTTGTTCACCGGAATTTGGTGTCCCCATGTCGTTCTTTCTTTCACCTTCTAGCTAAATTTTTCCTCTGAGGCAGGGAAGCTTGTCAAGCCTACTAATTTTGCCTGGGCTTCTAAGATCCGACCGGGGAGGCCTTAGTGTCTCCTCTCCTTCGGGAGAACGGGAGGACGCCTGCGGCCTTCGTAGGTGACATTAATTCCCTGCTTTGGAATTTTATTCAGTCTCTTTTCTTCAGTGAATTTTCCTACTGAGCTATCCTTATTTCAGCCTCTTTTCTTCACTGAATTTTACTGAGCTATCCTCATTCTATTACCCTTTATATCCTTAATTAACGTTTAATTAAGCAATTGTTTCCTGATCTTCGCCTACGCCGTCTCTCCTTCGAATACCCTGGTTCAGCCGGGGCTGGTCCCCGGCAGGTGGCGCCCGAAACAGGGACTTTCGAAGGTAAGCTCCCCAAAGCAATCAGAGCCATCAGCCCTATTGCTCCCCGTTCTCGGAACAACTGGGTGACCAGCCCTCTTGTTCCCCCACGGAGCAGTTTGGGTGACCAGCCCTACTGCTCCTCCCTTGGAACAGTTTGGGTCACCAGCCTACTGTTCCTCCCCCGGAACAATCTGGGTCACCAGCCCTATTGTTCTTCCAGTGTTCGGGACGGCTAGGACCCCACTCAAGGGTGCCGCGGACCCCCCTGTAGGATAGACAGGGCGAGAGGAGTGGGAAGTGTTGAAAGTGTTAAAGAGTTAGACTTAGAGAAAGAAAACGGTTTTCTGAAGTTAAAAGGCCAAAGAAGAGCCTGATCTTTTAAAAAGCTAAAAGCTTTATCTTCTATTATATTTAATTTTCTGACATGGGTAACACTGAATCAAATGAAAGACAGCTCTTTATAGGAGTAATTTTACAGTTATTAAATAAAAGAGGAATCAAAGTTAAAAAATCTACCATTCAATCATTTTTTTCCTTTGTACAAGAGCATTGTCCCTGGTTTCCAGATGAAGGCTCTGTTAACTTAGATGTCTGGGAGAAAGTAGGAAAACAGCTAAAAACTTACCATGCCGAACATGGCTCAGAAAAGGTGCCTAATGACACCTTTTCCTTATGGAATATCATTAGAGATGTCTTAGACCCTGCCCCGGATTCAGAAAAAGTACATCTTAAAAGGGATAGTGAAGAAAATGCTGTAGCTAAACCTGCCCCTGAATCTAAAAGAGTAACCGTTAAAGAGGAAAATGAGGCTGAAACTGTAGTTAAACCTGAGGAAAATGAGAAAAACGAAGACCCGCCTGACTATCGGCAACTAAGAAAAATGTTAGCAGCCATGACTACTCAGGAACAACTTAAAGACAGGGATGAGAAAGGAGATCAGTCTTCCCCAAAAGGAAAAGAGAATTTAGATGAGATAACAGCTAAATATCACTCCGATGAAGATTGGCATCTCTTAAACAAAGACGCCCCAAAAAGCCTAAGAGAAACTTCCCCTATCAGGCCATCTGCTCCAAGGAGCCTAAGGGAAATTTCTCCTATCAGGCCATATGCCCCTAGGAATTCACAGGACACCTTCCCAGTTAATCCATTTGTAACCTCTGAATACCAAACAGTCCAAAGAGCTCCAGAGTACAGAGCAGGAAATACGGAACCTATGTCTTTGCCACCACCTCCCATACCAAGCCAAGCAGGTCCCATACCGAAGGACATGAAATGCAGGCCACAAGATATTAAACCCATAACACTTCCGCCACCTCCTTATCGAAGTGGGAATGCTCCACTATCGATTCCACGGAGACAGAGACGGGTCTTTTCTGCCCCTGGCGACAAATTCGATCCCCAACTCCAGGCTTGTTTCCCTTTAATTTTTGACAATGATGAAGACGAACAAAAGGCTCTCGGCTGGGAGCCCGTTTCTTTTCAATTGGTAAAAGAACTTAAAAATGCATGTGTCTCGTATGGGCCTAAAGCCCCATACACGATGCAGCTGGTAGAAAATTTAGCAGGTCAATGGTTAACACCTCGAGAATGGAAAACAATTGCTAGGGCCTGCCTGTCTGGAGGACATTTCATACTCTGGAAATCTGAATATGATGATCTCGCTCGCATGTGTGCTCTTAACAACCAGGAGGGAGAGCTTCAATATATCACTGAAACTATGCTACTTGGACAAGTTGACTACCCCTCGCTTAATGAACAGATGAAATTAGATAAAATTGCTATACGACAGGTAGCTAATTGTGCTTTTACTGCCTGGCGTTCATTGCCCGATGGTAATGCATCAGGTACTGCTCTATCTAATATTAAACAAAAGTCAGAAGAGCCATTTGAAGACTTTGTCTCACGGCTTTCAGAAGCTGTCCAGAGAATAATTTCTGATTCTGAGGCAGCCAAATTATTGACTAAACAATTGGCCTTTGAAAATGCTAATTCTACCTGCCAGGCTATTTTACGCCCTATAAGAAGATCTGGAACTTTAATTGATTATATAAAGCAGTGTGCAGATGTAGGACCGTCAATGCTACAGGGTGTTGCTATAGCTGCAGCAATGAAAGGGAATTCCTATCAGCAAGCAGTCCAATCCTTTTTTACTAATAAGAATAAACCAACACAAGGCGATCCCAATAACCAAAATAGGAATGCATTGCCTAGAACTTGTTTTTCCTGTGGTCAGGTGGGACACATTTCTCGTGCCTGCCCTCAAAGACCACCTAGTTCTTATCCGCCTAACCCTGCCCAACCAGTCGTGTCTGCTCTGCAAAATCCTGCCCCCCAGCCCACGTATCCTAGGTCTCTCTGTCCTCGCTGCCAGAGAGGATATCATTGGGCAAGGGACTGTAGGTCAAGATTTCATAGAAATGGAGTCTTTTTAGGCCCCGACCAGCAGTCGGGAAACGGGTTGAGGGGCCAGCCCCAGGCCCCGACAACGATTGGGGCAGCCTCACTGAACCCATTCATTCCCTTCGTCCCGTCGCAGAGCTCATCAGAGCAACCCCAGGCAGTGCAGGACTGGACCTCAGTTCCACCACCTCAACAATATTAACTCCAGATAGCCCCACTATTAAAATCCCTACAGGAGTTAAAGGCCCATTACCAACTGGCTTGGTAGGAATTATATTAGGCAGAAGTTCCTTAGCTATGCAAGGTCTTACAATTATTCCTGGAGTAATTGACTCAGATTATACAGGAGAAATTCAGATAATGATTTCACCCCCAACTAAAACTTTCCAAATACATCAGGGACAGAGAATAGCCCAACTTTTACTTTTGCCTTATCATACTGCAATTGGGCAAACAGCCACCCAAAAGGAAAGGCAGGACAAAGGATTTGGATCTAGTGACATGGCTTTTTGGGTAACAGAAATTACTAAGAAGCGTCCTATGAAATCTATTTTCGTTAGTGGCAAGTCTATTGAAGGACTATTAGATACAGGAGCAGACGTTTCTTGTATTTCTGGGAAAGACTGGCCCAGTTCCTGGCCCACACATACTACTGAAAATGATTTGGTGGGCATAGGAAGAGCTCCTGCAGTAGCTAAAAGTGCAAAAATTTTAGACTGGCAATTTGAGAATACCCGTGGAACATTCCAACCATATGTGATTCCTTCGCTCCCCTTTTCCCTGTGGGGGAGAGATGTGCTGTCTCAAGTGGGCATGTTACTTTTTAGCCCTGATGATAAAGTAACTTTTCAAATGCTACAAATGGGCTATGACCCTTCAAAAGGGTTAGGTAAACAGCAGACAGGAATAACTGAGCTGATTTGCCCTGCTCCTCGAAAGTTCCGTGCTGGATTAGGGTATCCAAATTTTTGATGGAGGCCATTGTTTTTGCTGCCGACCCCATTACTTGGAAATCTCAAGACCCAGTGTGGGTAGAACAATGGCCTCTGACTAAAGAAAAACTACTGGCAGCCAAAGCGTTAATTTCTGAACAACTAGAATTGGGACATATTGAGCCCTCCAATAGCCCCTGGAATACTCCTATTTTTGTCATTAAGAAAAAATCTGGTAAATGGAGACTTTTACAGGATTTAAGAGCCATTAATGCCACCATGGAGGACATGGGGGCCCTACAACCTGGACTCCCTTCCCCTGTAGCCGTCCCAGAGGGATATAATATAATCGTAATTGATTTACAAGATTGTTTTTTCACCATCCCCTTAAATGCTGAGGATAAAAAGCGATTTGCCTTTAGTTTACCAGCAGAAAATTTTAAACAGCCTCATTTAAGGTTTCAATGGAAAGTGTTGCCCCAGGGAATGAAAAATAGCCCTACTCTATGTCAAAAATTTGTTAATGCTGCTTTAGAAGATGTTAGAGCTAAATATGAACAGGTCTATATGATTCACTATATGGATGATATTTTAATAGCTCACCCTGATAGAGCTCATTTACAAACTGTCCTCCAGGATTTGACCCTGGCATTAACAGACAGAGGCTTAAAAATTGCCCCAGAGAAAATTCAAGTCAATCCGCCCATAACTTACTTAGGACGGGTTATCAATTCAGAAACTGTGACTCATGCCCCATTAAAATTGAGAAAAGATCACCTTGTTACTTTAAATGATTATCAAAAACTTTTAGGCGACATTAATTGGATCAGACCTTATTTAAAATTAACCACTGCTGAATTAAAACCTCTTTTTAACATTTTACGCGGGGATCCTGATCCAACTTCTAAGAGACAATTAACTGCTGAGGCTCAGGAGGCCTTAGAGAAAGTGGAAGCAGCTTTATCTGATAGCTATGTAAAAAGAGTTAATTTACAAGCAAACTGGCAATTCCTTTGCCTAGCTACTCCAACTGCACCTACGGGAGTTTTATGGCAAAGCGGCCCCCTAGAATGGGTCCATCTCCCCACCCAAGCTAAAAAGGTAGTAGCTTCTTATCCAGGACTGATAGCTACGTTGATATTGAAAGGAAGAAAGCGGAGCATTGAACTATTTGGCAAAGAGCCAGCAGAGATTGTAATTCCATATAATAAGGAACAACTTGATGCTCTTCTAATGTTTGATGAGGATTGGCAGATTGCCATAGGAAATTATTATGGTCAATTTTTGCATCATTTACCCTCACATGTTTTGCTGAATTTTATGTCCAAACATCCAGTTACTTTTCCCGTCAGATGCAAACAGTCTCCTATCCCAAATGCTCAGATAGCCTTTACTGATGGGTCAGCAAACGGTAAAGCCTCCATAGTTACTAAAGATCACCAAAAGGTTTTACAAACACAGGAAACTTCAGCTCAAAGAGCTGAAATAACAGCAGTCATAGAGGCTTTTGCTATGTTTGCAGATGAGGAATTTAACCTTTATTCTGATTCTCAGTATATTGTCAGGTTGTTTCCACACATTGAAACTGCGGTTTTGCCTGAAAATAAAACTACCATATTTCATTTGTTAACTAAATTACAGCAACAAATTTGGAAAAGAAATAAAATATTTTTCATTGGACACATTCGGGCTCATTCCAGATTGCCCGGCCCTTTAAATGCCTTTAATGATTTGGCTGACTTGTTAACCAGAAATACAGTGGCTACTGTGATTGAGGAGGCCAGAGCCTCTCACTCACTTCATCATCAAAATGCTACTGCTTTAAGATATCAATTCCAAATTCCCAGAGAGACTGCTCGAGAGATAGTGCGTTCTTGCTTACACTGCCCCACTGTTTATAATAGTCTACCTATGGGAGTTAATCCTCGCGGTCTTAAGCCCAATGCACTCTGGCAGATGGATGTAACTCATATCTCTTCATTTGGAAAATTGTCTTTTGTTCATGTAACTATAGATACTTTTTCTCACGTTATTATTGCAACTGCTCGTACCGGAAAGGCAGTTAAAGATGTGATACAACATCTCTTTACTTGTTTTTCATATTTGGGCCTACCAAAAGCTTTGAAAACTGACAATGCTCCTGCTTATACTTCTAAGTCTTTTCAGGAATTTTGTATGAAGTTTCAAATTAAACATAATACAGGCATCCCTTATAATCCCCAGGGACAAGCCATTGTGGAAAGAGCACACCAAACATTAAAAATCCAAATTCAAAAATTAAAAGAAGGGGAGTTTAAGTATAGCTCTCCCCATCAAATCTTGCAACATGCTCTTTTTGTAATAAATATTTTAAATGCTGATTCGGCCGGAACTACTGCAATGCTTCGCCATTGGTGCCCGGAGCAGCTGAATGCAAAACCATTAGTTAAATGGAAGGACCTCCTTTCCGGACAATGGAAAGGTCCCGACCCATTGTTAACCAGCGGTCGAGGATATGCTTGCATTTTTCCACAGGACGCAGATTCTCCAATTTGGGTTCCCGACAGATTGATTCGCCATGTCTCAGCCCCTCGGATACCGGATTCCCCGGCTGCCGCGACCCCGAAAAAGGAAGGGACCTCCTCTGCCTTCACTCCCCGCGCCAGCACGGGAAACGCCGCCGGAGTCGGGACAACTGACAACGGAGATCCCGGATGAACAAGGAACAGATCCGCCCACCAAGCAGATGTCTCAACTTCACATACAAGATATTGCTCCCCCCGATCCTTTGCCTCACAAAAGGGTGTCAGGCCGCCTGACTCAGGCGACCCAGAATGCCTCCATACCTACTTGGGGACAAATAAAAACACTCTGCCACCAGGCACGGGGAATAGCTTCCTTACAGGGATCTCCAGCTTCTCCTGAGAAAACGTTTATTGCCATGCTTGCTTTGCTTTCCTGTCAGGTAAGCGCCTCTCCTATTCCAACCAAATATTGGGCGTATCTCCCAGATCCTCCAACTTTCCAAGTTGTTACTTGGGATAATGAGCCTATACGGGTCAACACAGACCAACCTCAGCTCTTGGGAGGATCCTATACTTCTTACACTAGAGATAAATATCCTATTAACTTCAATTATACCTTCAGGGGATTAACAGGTGATTTCCCTGTTTGCTTTAACTTCCCCAATGACCCTAGAAGCTTTATTACCCCCGCCAAAGAAGGATGTGTTGGGGCCTCTAAAAAAATAATTATAACAGATTCCTGGTCTTTACATCATCGGTCAGCTTGGGTATTATTGGCTCGTATGCCCGGGATTCTTGACCCCTATGTAACCCTGCATTTCAAATCTCCACCTAAATATCCGAATTGTTATAAGGTTGCTCCTTCAGACAAAGTATGGAACACCATAGACAGTCATACAGGATATCCAACTTGGACATCTTGTACTTATGATTCAAGGATTGATTATAGGATACCAGGAGGTAGAGATTATACTATTCAGGACTGGAGCAACCCGAATCCAGGTGAGGATCCATTAGCCAATAATACATTTGAGGGCAGATTTGAGAATTGGGATAGGATTCCTCTTCCTTGGCCAATACATGCCACTAAAAGGCATCGTAATCAATTTGTTCCTCCTATGCTGTCTTATACGACTAAGAAACAGACCTATTGGCAACCTGAAATTTGGAAAGCCCTTGCTGCTACTGCTCCTGTTTCCTTATACCGCCCAGATAGCAATTCTACTTATTCTGTTTTAGCTTGTCTGCCCTCCCCTTATGTTTTTCTTTTTACTAATGACTCCAAGAGACTTAATGTACGCATGAATTATTCAGGTGGACCTAATATAGTAACCTGTGAACAATGTATGCTTTCATCTTGTTTGACCCCTCAATATAATGTTTGCTCTTTTGTGGTGTTACAACGCCCACCCTATCTCATGATACCTGTGACAGTGACTAGCCACTGGTATGACAATTACGGCCTCGCCGTGTTACAACAACTACAAGATTTAATGCGACAACGGCGATTTGTGGGCTTACTTATTTTAGGAATATCAGCTTTGATAGCAGCAATTACTTCTGTTACTGCAGCAGCGATATCATTGACTCAACAAGTGCATACTGCCCAATATGTTAATGCTATGTCTAAAAATGTCTCTTTAACTCTAGCAACACAGGAGGTTATAGATAGAAAATTGGAGATGAGAGTAGACGCCTTAGAAGAGGCAATAATGCATATTGGGACTGAGTTACAGGCTTTAAAAGTGAAAATGGCTCTGTCTTGCCACGCTGATTACCGGTGGATATGCGTGACATCTTTAAAGGTAAACGAGACAGATTATGAATGGGAAAAAATCAAAAATCATATCTCAGGTGTTTGGAACAGCTCTGACATTGGCCTGGACTTAGGGAAACTTCATAATCAAATACAGACCCTGGAACACTCTCAACTGGATTTTACTGCCGCTGGAGCAGCTAATGACTTTTTTCACACTTTCTCTAACTTCATTTCAGGAAAAAACATTCTGTCTAATATCCTTGGATACATCGCTGCTGGTGCTTTAATTTTGCTTCTCATAATCGTTCTTCCTTGTATTGTCAGGATTCTTCGGCAGAATATTCAGAAGCTCGCGACTGAGCTGCATCTGGCTGTTTTAAGAAATAAAAAAGGGGGAGATGCCGGGAGCCGGCATATTGCATATTGAGTGCATATTGCATATTGAGTGCAGCACTTTTCAGGATCTGGAATAGCTCAACTGGAATTCTATCACTGCCGGTAGCCAGCGTGAGGAACTCCGCCCATGACAAAGGTCATGAGGAAGGAGGCTCGGCATACGCAAAGGCGGGATCAAGCCTCAGGAGTCTCCCTGGAAATTCTCGAGCAATCTACCCCCAAAACCAGAGTCTGCCTACTTTCTGCTTTGTGCTGTCACCTACACCTCTGACTTTACGGGGGGCTGTCCCCCACTACCTCTCTCTGCAAAAAGAGTTAGCTTACAGCTCCAGTTAATAATTCTTGGGTGTGACAGTGTTTCAACCTACAAACTCCTTTGGAAGTCCTCTAGCCTGCCTGAATAGGTTTTTTCCGGCAACATGTGATTGTTCAGAGCCTCCCAACTGTGAGAGGCAGGAGATGTTCTAAACTGTCTAAACACAGATTCCTTTGAGTAGTTAAAAGATTGATTAGAAATTGTATTGGTGAAGGGTTTTTCACTTGTTGGGCCAATGTTTGCTGCTAAGTCTCCATATCCCTTACCTACTGTGTCCTTGGCGGTGTATTGATTGATATAATGGGTGTATAGAAATGTAAGCAGTCGCCTCAATGTTTATAATCTTGGACCCTTGAGTTAATTCTTTTCTTGATTGAGCCCACCTCACCTTTGCCCTATAGGAATGCAACTTTCTCCAATGCTTTTTGGAGGCTGGCGCCTGACTTTAAAATAATCACCTTTAGAGAAAAATAAGTTTCTTAAAATGTTAACAGGCTTCCTGGCCAGAAGATGATGTAAATCACCTAAACTTTTGCATATGATAAGTTTGAAAGCCTGACTTCGATAAGGATCAGGAACTGCTGTCTTTGCATGCCTCTACCCCTTCCCCCATTATCCTCTATGCACAACTTAAGGTATAAAACTGCTTTGGAAAATAAAGTACCTCCTTTTTGTTCACCGGAATTTGGTGTCCCCATGTCGTTCTTTCTTTCACCTTCTAGCTAAATTTTTCCTCTGAGGCAGGGAAGCTTGTCAAGCCTACTAATTTTGCCTGGGCTTCTAAGATCCGACCGGGGAGGCCTTAGTGTCTCCTCTCCTTCGGGAGAACGGGAGGACGCCTGCGGCCTTCGTAGGTGACATTAATTCCCTGCTTTGGAATTTTATTCAGTCTCTTTTCTTCAGTGAATTTTCCTACTGAGCTATCCTTATTTCAGCCTCTTTTCTTCACTGAATTTTACTGAGCTATCCTCATTCTATTACCCTTTATATCCTTAATTAACGTTTAATTAAGCAATTGTTTCCTGATCTTCGCCTACGCCGTCTCTCCTTCGAATACCCTGGTTCAGCCGGGGCTGGTCCCCGGCAGACATGGCACTGATAAATCTGACAAAGAACTTTGCCCTCAGATATCGTACATAATATTGTCATTACATATTCCTGACATTTTAATTAGTTACATACTACATTAAATATTAAGATCATAACTTATTTAGCAGATATCTGTTTGGCTTTGCAATATAAAATCTTCAAAAATTACTGTTAGGACATTTACACGACCCCAAAATATTTTATACTTTGAGTGTGGTGGTAGTTAAATAGGTGTATATACTTCTCAAAAGAGTTCAAAATATATAATTAAATTTTATAATTAAACTGGACAATTCAAACCGGGGAATAAAATTCATATTATTGTATATAAATTATATCTTAGTAAAATAGATTTTAAATGTTTGAAATACATACTATAGAAATCAATTATATGCACATACCTAAATTTTACAAGTGTATATATGAAATATGCTCTTTCTATGAAAGTAAGAAGGAAATGTGACTTGACATATTTTGGGAACTTTAGGTTGAGGGTTGGTATATTTATTGTATTTTAGGAATGTCATTTTTACTTAAAATGAAGTTATTTCATCTCTGGCCTTCAGATTCCCAGGATGACAATACTGTTATCACTAATAGATGGCAGAGTGAAGGCCACCTAGGAACTTTGGATGATTTAAATAAAAGTAAATTCTATTGCCTTGCTATAAGTTTATTTACCTTTATTTGGAGCTTTCATGTTTAGGAATAGTTTATAAAAAGACCATTTGTTTTGCAATTAAATGAAGATAAATAAAAATTAATTTGTCTTATGCTTATGTGACACTCATTAAGTTCTCAGTGATAAGACTTAGGAGAACCAGAAAAGCACATATCCTACCTGTGATTAATGACAGAATCAGTTCAAAAGAGAATTTATAGCTAAAGCCTCTGAGAGCAGCTATCTATATCTGTGCCACAAATTATAAGTGGTTGGGAATAAGAAAATATTGGAGAAGAAAAGGAGGAACAAAGGCTATTCATTCCATTTCTTTTGAATGAATCAAACTGGGCCAGAAGCAGAATTATCACCATTAACCTGAGATAGAAATGATTCAAATGTCACACTGCTCACAAATAAAATAAGAAGGCAAATATGTTTCTGCTGTTTAAGATTGCTTTAAAGGGTACAGAGAAGCCCTTTATGTTGTAGTTACAGAAAATAAAGGCAGCGGTGTGTCTGTCATGGTAAAATATAGAGACGACAATTATTATAAGTAACTTAAGCAAACATGGTAACATATGAATTATGATTTCTATTAAAACTAATCTTTTTTGCCCCTCTGTATCTATACATTGCTACTTTCTCTTTTCTTGTATCTCTTTATTCTTGGGCTTCCCAGTTAGCTCATCTAGTAAAGAATCCACCTGCAATGAAGGACACCCTGGTTCCATTTCTGGTTGGGAAGTGCCCCTGGAGAAGGGATAGGCTACCCACTCCACTCTAGTGTTCTTGGGCTTCCCTGGTGGCTCAGAAGGTAAAGAATTCGCCTGTAATGCAGGAGACCTGGGTTCGATCCTGGGTTGGGAAGATCCCCTGGAGGAGGGCATGACAGCCCACTCTAATATTCTTGCCTGAAGAATCTCCACAGACAGAGGAGCCTAGTGGGCTACAGTCCATGGGGTCGCAAAGAGTCAGACATGACTGAGCAACTAAGCACAGCACATCACAATATATGCAGAGAGTAAGCCTGTATCTAAACTGTAGATTGCATTCTATATTTTTACTTAAATTTTATTTACTAATTTGAGTCCCAATACCTGACTTACCAATTTACAAAATAACTCAATTTTATAGATATCTTCTCCCAAAATCAAAGCAAACAACTTTTTAAAACATTATCATACTTTAGAAAATGTTTTAGATATTTGGGGTGACAGATGGGGAAACAATGGAAACAGTGACAGACTTTATTTTCTTGGGCTCCAAAATGACTGCAGATGGTTACTGCAGCCATGAAATTAAAAGATACTTGATCCTTGGAACAAAAGCTATGACCAACCTAGACAGCATATTAAAAATCAGAGACATTACTTTGCTGACAAATGTTCATATAGTCAACGGTATGGTTTTCCAGTAGAGAAGGCAGTGGCACCCCACTCCAGTACTCTTGCCTGGGAAATCCCATGGACAGAGGAGCCTGGTAGGCTGCAGTCCATGAGGTCACTGAAAGTTAGACACGACTGAGCGACTTCACTTTCACTTTTAATTTTCATGCATTGGAAAAGGAAATGGCAACCCACTCCAGTGTTCTTGCCTGGAGAATCCCAAGGATGGGGGAGCCTGGTGGGCTGCATCTATGGGGTCACACAGAGTCAGACACTACTGAAGTGACTTAGCAGCAGCAGCAGCATGTATCAAAGTGAGAGTTGGAACATAAAGAAACCTGAGTACCAGATAATTGATGCTTTTGAACTGTGGTGTTGGAGAAGACTCTAGAGAGTCCCTTGGACAGCAAGGAGATCCAACCAGTCAATCTTAATGGAAATCAGTTCTGAATATTCATTGGAAGGACTGATGCTGAGCAGAAGCTTTAATACTTTGGCCACCTGATGCGAATAATTGACTCATTGGAAAAGACCCCAATGCTGGGAAAGATTGAAGGCAAGAGGAGAAGGGGACGACAGAGGATGAGATGGTTGGATGGCATCACAGAGTTGATGGACATGAGTTTGAGCCAGCTCTAAGAATTGGTGATGAACAGGGAAGCCTGGTGTGCTGCAGTCCAAGGGGGTCGCAGAGTCAGACACAACTGAGTGACTGAACTGAACTGAGAAAACATTTATTCCCAACATATTATATTAAAAATAAGTAAATTAGTCTCACCTATTACTCAAATTTAAAATCTAGTTAGTATCAGAACCAATGCAATAACATGTAGCTGCAAAATATTGTGATTATGAAATTTTATATGCACATGCATTATGTAAACAAAAATGAATTTAGCATATTGTGTGTATGATAACTGAAGGGAGTGTATTTACTCAGTTTGTACATGTTAATAAAATTTATGGGGAGAGCAAGGGAGGATGGATAAAAGCAAAAATTAGTGACTTAGATTTCCACTCTAGATTTAATAGTTGTCACACATATCCCCAGATAGTTGGTTATAAAAGACATAAAAAAGGAAGAGAAAAGATGGGAAGAAACTGAAAATAAAAGAAGAAAGACATAAAGGAGAGAGGATTGAAAAACAGAAGGACAATAGAAAGTATGACAAAGATAGAAGAATGATAATATGAGAACAGGGAAAGAGTCCGTGCAAAAAAAGTTTATTGTCTGGACAAGTATAATGTCGGCATTCAGTATAGTTATGTACTTTTATCTTTGATCCTGAGATTATGTCTGCCTGAGCACAGTGAAATCATAGCAATAACTACAGCTGATATTTAAACTGTATATCTTATTTTGGTTCGATCCCTGGGTTGGGAAAGTCCTCTGGAGAAGGAAATGGCAATCCACTCCAGTACTCTTGCCCGGAAAATCCCATGGATGAAGGAGCGTGGTAGCCTACAGTCCATGGGATCGCAAAGAGTCGGACACGACTGAGCGATTTCACTTGGTCGTCCTATTTAGCAAATGAATTTTTAAAAATCTCCCTGCAGTGGATTTCATGTCATCTTAGAAAGAAATTAAATGATGCACCAAAATATATTAGATGGATGAATGGGTATTTGAGATGTTTGTTGTTTTATTGATCTAAATATATTTGAGATGGTCATTTCTGCACAAATATCTCTGATGGCTTTACAGATATTTAAGAAATCAATTAGTTTTTTAAATTAAAAGTACAAATGCAAATCTTTTGAAATTTTTTTAAAAATAATATTATTTATCTAGATTAATGTGGTGATACTCTTTGGTTGAGAAATAAAAGAAATGTAAATCTTTTCAAACAAAATACTAACATTCCTAAAGATTACTTCCATGCTTTATTTCTTTCAGTTTGTTGCTGTTGTCTAGCATTACAATACAGATATAGCTAGTAGTCGGTCCCAAATATATTGGCTAAACTAAAGGTCAGGAAGATCCCCTGTAATAGGAAATGGCACCCCACTCCAGTATTCTTGTCTGGAAAATTCCATGGGCAGAGGAGTGTGGTGCCCTATAGTCCATAGGGCTGAAAAGAGTCAGACATGACTGAGTGACTGAGCACACAAAAAAGTTTATTAAAACTGAATAATTTCTGGCTTATTATTATTATCATCAAATGCTTAAAACTGCACAATTCAAATATACTGAAGGGGAATTAAAGACATATTTTTATAAAGGGGTAATCACTTGCATGGTTTAAACAACTAAAGTCTTTAGACTTGATCAAACATTTTAATGGCTGGGGAAATATCTACAAATTTAACTAACAACAAACATGTATTACCACTTTTATACATTTATGTAGCATATAAGTATATGCATATAGAATCGACATCTTCAGGAATGAATTTTAGGAAAAAATTTTAGGAAATTTTAGGAAAAAATTATGGTGGATGAAATGGTCAAGATATTAAAATGTATGATAGTAAATACTTTACCATCTCCTCTCCAGCTGTTGTCTTCCAAGAATTACCAATACCATAAGAAACCTAATATCATTAAATTGGGCTTTAGATTATCTGTATAAATGTTTATCCTTTATAAAGGACCATCTGATTTTCATCAATGATGCCTCTGCTTTTCCTGTAAGTATGACATTTTTTTACATATTCAAAGATAAAAAGGCCAGTCCCTCACTGGAGAGTTATCTCTACATTATCTGAACAGTAGAGGAATATTGATCTGTCCAGACACTTGAATCCGGTTTTACCTATTAGTAGAAATTTACTTTGACAAGTTACAATTTAGGTACAGAGTCTCTCACAGGATAATCAACTATATGTGCACATTAATAAATGACATTACAATGCACTTCATCCAATCCACCCTTATTATTTCAGAGGTGCAGTCTCAAAGGACGAATGCCCTTATTTGCTGAAATGCAAAGCAACAGCCTCATTGATCCCCCTAACATTGTTAAAAGACTTAAAAATTTTGTGTAACCAGTAACCATGGAGACTATCTCCACAGAAACAATGCTCTCAAATTAGATGTGAAAAGAGGTCAAGTAGAGAATTGTAATTTCCTTCTTGTTTCACCTTTCTAGACTGCAGACAGGAAACCAAGGGAAATTATCTTCTAACAATGAAGAATAATATTAATTGAGCATAAACAGAATTCTGTTGCCCTAGAAAGTGGATCTTCAATTAAAATTTTCAAGAAAACTTCTTTAATATTTACATATTCCAACTGAACTGCTTTATATTTCATACTGTGGGATTAATAATGTTATTTCTCATTCACTTGAAAACCAAGACAATATAAAGTCAAATCAATGTTAAACAGATACATAGAGATAAAAATGCTATCTATCAAAAATCAGAACTAAATTTTGCAAGTAAATAGATCTCAAATCCTTTGCTGCAGAATGTCTACTTCTCTAATGATTGAAATATTTTCTAATTCTTAGAATACTATTTAACACTATAATTTTAACATAAGACACAAATATTAGTAAGTAGTTTTTGAATCTTTGAATATAACTCGTTTAAAATTTCTCCCTAAAGTATTTTAAAAGTTCTTTCTTGTCATCTAGCCATGAATATTAAGTTCTAACAAACCACAAAAGGATCAAATCATCCCACACCCAAACATAAATAGATATTGGTGAAAGATGCCAGATCTGTGCAAGATTAAATCTTAAAACCATATGCTTTATTAACAACAGATGTGACATTTAACAACTGTAACTTAATTGGCTTCAAAACACACATTAATTCCCCTTTCAAACCACCACATATATTAACATCCAGATGAACTAGTGCCCTAGGTCTATCTGTTTTCCAAATAGTTGTTCTAAGTGCTGACAACTCTAATGGCTCTGAATAGCTTCATTTCCCTTACCCAAAATATAGTATAATTCAACTTTATTCTTTAGATTTCAGGTGACCAGGGCTGAATTTGTTTGGATTACTAAGTTATAAGAATATCAAAATTGTATCATGGAAGAGTTCTTAGGAACTATATCAATAGTTCCTAAAATAGTCAATGAAATATCAAGCTGTAATATTTTTTAAATACAGAGTATTTTAAAATGACATAACCATAACTTTAGAAGATATGTGTATGTATGCATGCTAAAGATTAAATATTAAGACTGTATATTAAGTGATAATGTACAGCTCAAACACTGAAATAAAATATATTTCTAAAACAATAATATCACAACAATCAAACTGCTTTAATAAAGGAGCATTTGAGACAAATCTGTGCTTATGACTACAAAACACACACACACACACATAGTCAAAATAGACAGTAAAAAATAAATAAACAGGATCAAGATATTAAAGGAGGATGTGTTAGGGGAAGCACACTGATTGAAACTGCCCACCCTGGCCAGGCACCATAGTAACCATTTGCATGAGTTGTTTTATGACAGGAGATCCTGATAAGGAATACAGAACTAATAAGCCACCACCAACCGGAAGAGTTTGGGAAAGGTCTAAAGGAGACACTGCGTGTCCGTCCACTTCCCAGAATCCCTCTCGCTAGCATCCATCTTGGCTGAGCGATGCGTGTGCCACCAGGAAAGACTCTGAATTATAGTTATTGGCCAAAGACCACCCAGAAACTAATCCCATCACCATAAAACCTGACATTGGGAGCCACATGGCAGAGCAGTTCTCCTGGGTTCCCTTACCCTACTGCTCTCCACCCGGGTGCCCTTTCCCAATAAAATCTCTTGCTTTGTCAGCACATGTGTCTCCTCGGACAATTCATTTCCAAGTGTTAGACAAGAGCCCAGTTTCGGGCCCTGGAAGGGGTCTGCCTTCCTGCAACAGATGGATCAGTTAGACCTTAAGGAAGTGAACTGAAGAGGGGGTTAGACTCAAGTTGAATTTCCTATTAATACAGTTGAAAAGTTAATTTAAAAATATTCAATAAATGGGCATTTACAAGAATGTCAGGATACATAAAATTTTGTTTTATTGAACTACATTTTCAGATCACTTTATAATACAAAAATATAGCTATAACTACAAATGCATTTAGTATCATAAAAGTAAAAATTAAATTTCATCTGTGATGCAGATTCTACTCTAAGGATTCTAGAGACCAATTGATTTCAAGTAAAAAACAGCAGCAGAAAATAGATGACCTAGGTTTAAATGTTAGCTCTGAAATTTAGCCATTATATTCTCCCAGGCAAAAGATCCCTTAATCTAACTTGAATTTTAACTATTTCAACTTTAATGTGAGAGCTGACTGTAATTATTTTAGTATATTTTGAGTGATATGAGAGACTCAAAGGAATGAATGTTTACATGATTTATTAACCTTTTGGAGTCTGAATAAAAATTATTATTTTTAACATTTTGGTACAGTATACAATGTATTTGAATGTGAAGAATAAGATATTATTTCTGGTGGATTTGGTAACATGAAAATGACAATTCCCTTCCAAAAAAACAAAACAAAACAAAACAAAACTGGACAACATGCTTAAAAATAGCAACTTCAGGTTACTGAAAATTGACCAATAGCAGAAACAAATGAAGAAGAATTTAGTCTTCAACACTTTCTAGAATTTTTAAGACATGAAGGAATCTATGCCTTTTACATAGACCTACTGTTACCCACATTGCCCCAATGAAACATCAGTTCAGTCACTCAGTCATGTACAACTCTTTGGATGCCATGGACTGCAGCATGCCAGGCTTTCCTGTTCATCACCAGCTTCTGGAACTTGCACAAAATTATGGCCAATGAGTCCGTGATGCCATCCAACCATCTCATCCTCTATCATTCCCTTCTCTTCCTGCATCATATATTTCGCAGCATCAGGATCTTTTTCAATGAGTCAGTTTTTCACATCAGGTAGATGTTCAAGCTGGTTTAGAAAAGGCAGAGGAACCAGAGATCAAATTGCCAAATCTGCTGTTCATGGAAAAAGCAAGAGAGTTCCAGTAAAAAGCATCTATTTCTGCTTTATTGACTATGCCAAAGCCTTTGACTGGGTGGATCACAATAAACTGTGGAAAATTCTGAAAAAGATGGGAATACCAGACCACCTGACCTGCCTCTTGAGAAATCTGTATGCAGGTCACGAAGCAACAGTTAGAACTGGACATGGAACAACAGACTGGTTCCAAATAGGAAAAGGAGTTCGTCAAGGCTGTATATTGTCACCCTACTTATTTAACTTATATGCAGTGTACATCATTAGAAATGCTGGGCTGGAAGAAGCACAAGCTGGAATCAAGATTGCCAGGAGAAATATCAATAACCTCAGATATGCAGATGACACTACCCTTATGACAGAAAGTGAAGAAGAACTAAAGAGGCTCTTGACGAAAGTGAAAGAGGAGAGTGAAAAAGTTGGTTTAAAGCTCAACATTCGGAAAACGAAGATCATGGCATCCGGTCCCATCACTTCATGGCAAATAGATAGGGAAACAGTGGAAACAGAGGCTGACTTTATTTTTCTGCGCTCTAAAATCACTACAGATGGTGATTGCAGCCATGAAATTAAAAGACACTTACTCCTTGAAAGGAAAGTTATGACCAACCTAGACAGCATATTAAAAGGCAGAGACATTACTTGGCCAACAAAGTTCTGTCTAGTCAAGACTATGGTTTTTCCAGTGGTCAAGTATGGATGTGAGAACTGGACTATAAAGAAAGCTGGGTGCCGAAGATTGATGTTTTTGAAATGTGGTGTTGGAGAAGACTCTTGAGAGTCCCTTGGACTGCAAGGAGATCCAACCAGTCCATTCTAAAGGAGATCAGTCCTGGGTGTTTATTGGAAGGACTGATGTTGAAGCTGAAACTCCAATACTTTGGCCGCCTGATGTGAAGAGCTGACTCATTTGAAAAGACCCTGATGCTGGAAAAGATTGAGGGATTGAGGGCAGGAGGAGGAGGGGTGAGATGGTTGGATGTCATTACCGACTCAATGGACACGGGTTTGGGTGGACTCCGGGAGTTGGTGATGGACAGGGAGGCCTGGAGTGCTGAGGTTCATGGGGTCACAAAGAGTCGGACACGACTGAGCGACTGAACTGAACTGAAGCCAAAGTATTGGAACTTCAGCTTCAACATTAATCCTTCCACTGAATAATCAGGACTGACTTCCTTGAGGATTGACTGATTTGATCTCTTTACACTCCAGGGGACTCCCAAAAGTCTTCTCCAACAGCACAGTTCAAAGCTTCATTTCTTCAGCTCTCAGCTTTTTCTATAGTCCAACACTCACATCCATACGTAACTACAGGAAAAATCATAGCTTTGACTACACAGACCTTTGTCAGCAATGTAATGTCTCTGCTTTTTAATATGCTGTCTAGGTTGGTCATAACTTTCCTTCCAAGGACCAAGCATCTTTTAATTTCATGGATGCAGTCACCATAGCAGTGACTTTGGAGCCCAAGAAAATAAAGCCTGTCACTGTATCCATTGTTTCCCCATCTATTTTCCATGAAGTGATGGAACCAGATACCACAATCTTCTTTTTTTGAATACAGAGTTTAAGGCAACTTTTTGACTTTCCTCTCCCACTTACATCAAAAGCTCCTCAGTTCCTCTTTGCTTTCTGCCTTAACGGTGGTGTCGCCTGCACATTAGAAGTTACTGATATTTCTCCTGACAATTTTGATTCCAGCTTGAGTTTCATCCAGCCCAGCATTTCTCATGATGTACTCAGTTTATAATTTAAATAAGCAGGGTGACAGTATATAGCCTTGATATATTACTTTCCCAATTTGGAATATTTCCATTGTTCCATGTCCAGTTCTAACTGTTGGTTCTTGACCTGCATACAGATTTCTCAGGAAACAGGTAAAATGGTCTGGTATTCCCATCTCTTGAAGAATTTTCCAGTTAGTTATGATCCGCACAAATGCTTTGGTGTAGTCGATAAAGGAAAAGTAGTGTTTTACTGGAATTCTCTTTCTTTTTCTATGATCCAACAGATTTTGGCAATTTGATCTCTGTTTCTTCTGCCTTTTCTAAATCCAGCTTGAACATCTGGAAATTCTTGGTTCAAGTACTGTCAAAGCCTCTCTTGGAGAATTTTGAGCATTACTTCGCTAGTGTGTGAGATGAGTGCAATTGTGTGATAGTTTGAACATTCTTTGGCATTGTCTTTCTTTGGGATTGAAATGAAAACTGACCTTTTCCAATCCTGTAGCCACTGCTGAGTTTTCCAAATTTGCTGACATATTGAGTGTAGCACTTTAACAGCATCATCTTGTAGGACTTGAAATAGCTCAACTGGAATTCCATCACATGCATTAGGTTTATTCATAGTGATGCTTCCTAAGACCCATTTGACTTTGCAATCCAGGATTCTGGCTCTAGGTCAGTGATCACATCATCATGGTTATCTGGTTCATTAGATCTTTTTTGTATAGTTCTTCTGTGTATTCTTGTCACCTCTTCTTAATATCATCTACTCCCATAACATTTATATTCTTTATTGTGCCCATCTTTGCATGAAATATTCCCTTGGTATCTCTAATTTTCTTGAGATCTTTAGTCTTTTCCATTCTATTGCTTTCCTCTATTTCTTTGTATTGATCACTGAGGAAGGCTTTCTTCTCTCTCCTTACTATTCTTTAGAACTCTGCTTTTAGATGAGTTGATCCTTCCTTTCATCTTTGCCTTTCATTTTTCTTCTTCAGCTATTTGTAAGGCCTCTTCAGACAACCATCTTGCTTTTGCATTTCTATTTCTTTGGCATGATTTTGATCCCTGTCTCCTGTACAGTGCTATAATACTCCACCCATAGTTCTTCAGGCACTCTATCAGATCTAATCCCTTGAATCTATCTGTTACTTCCACTGTATAATCTTAAGGGATTTGACTTAGGTCATACCTGAATGGTCTAGTGGCTTTACGTACTTTATTCCATTTAAGTCTCAGTTTTGCAATGAGGAGTTAATAAACTGAGCCACAGTCAGCTTCACATCTTATTTTGCTGATTATAAGGAACTGGAATGACTTTGAGGAGATATCCCACTTTCAAGGGCAAAGGAGAAGCCCAAGCAAGACAGAAGAGGGATGAAATCATGTTTCGAATCAAACCTCATAGCCACCAGTGATGCTCAGAGGGCTTAAACAAACCTTGTGCTTACCAGGACCCAGAGACCCCACAGAGACTGAGACAGAACTATGTTTGGGTGTCTCTAGAGGAGGTAGGGGTCAGCAGTGGACTGCTGTGAGGGCAGGGGCTCTGGGTGCATATGTATGCATATGTATGGCATAAGCTTTCTTCCAGTAGATCACAATTAACCCACCAAAGAGCTGCCAGAACTTACACAGGACTGGAGAAACAGACTCTTGGAGGGTACAAAGAGAACCTTGTGTGCAGGATCCAGGAGAAAGGAGCAGTGACCTCACTAAAGACTGACCCAGACTTGCCCATGAGGGTCCAGGAAGTCTCCAGTGGAGGTGTGGGTCTGTGGTGGGCTGCTGCAGGGTTGGGGGCACTGAGTGTATAATACAGTACCTGCATGGGACCTTTTGAAGGAGGTTGACATTAACTTCATTACCTCCACCACAGTTTGACCTTAGGTAAAATAAGAGGGAGGGAACACAGCCCCGCCCTTCAACAGAAAATTTCTGTTTTGAATTTGAAATCAGTCCTGAATATTCATTGGAAGAACTGATGTTGAAGCTGAAACTCCAATACTTTGGCCACCTGATACAAAGAACTTACTCATTTGAAAAGCCCCTGATGCTGGGAAAGATTATAGGTGGGAGGAAAAGGGGATGGCAAAGGATGAGATTTTTGGATGGCATCACCAACTCAATGGACATGAGTTTGAGTAAACTCCAGTAGTTGGTGATGGACAGGGACACCTGGTGTGCAGCACTCAATGGGGTTGAAAAGAGTCGGACACAATTGAGAGACTGAACTGAACTGTTAGAGCTTCTCTATCTTCAGCTGCAAAGTATATAATCAATCTTATTTCAATGTTGACCATCTGGAGATGTTCATGTGTGGAATCATTTCTTGTGTTGTTGGAAGAATGTATTTGCTATGAGTAGTGTGTTCTCTTTATAAAATTCTGTTAGCCTTTGCCCTGTATCATTTTGTACTCCAAAGCCAAGTTTGCATGTTATTCCAGGGATCTCTTGACGTCTTACTTTTGCGTTTCTCTCCCCTATGGGAATAGGACATAGTTTTCGAGTATTAGCTCTAGAAGGTCTTTAGGTCTTCGTAGAACCATTCAACTTCAACTTCATCATTCGTGGTTGGCACATAGTCTTGGATTACTGTGATATTGAATGTTTGCCTTGGAAATGAACAGTGATCTTTCTGTCATTTTTTAGATTGCACCTGAGTACTACATTTCAGACTCTTTCATTGACTATAACTGTTACTCCATTTTTTTCTAAGGGATTCTTGCCAACAGCAGTAGAGATAATTGTCATCTGAATTAAATTTGCTCGTTACATTACGTTTTAGTTCACTGATTCCTAAAATGTCGATGTTCATCCTTGCCATCTCCTGTTTGACCACTTCCAGTTTACATTGATTCATGTACCTAACATTCCAGGTTCCTATGCAGTATTGTTCTTTACAGCATTGGCCTTTACTTCCATCACCAGTCCCATCCCCACCTGGGCATTGTTTTCACTTTGGCTCCATCTCTTTATTATTTCTGGAGTTATTTCTCCCTTTCTCCAGCAGCATATTGGGCACCTACCTATCTGTGGAATTCATCTTTCCATGTCATATTTTTTGCCTTTGCATACTGTTCGTGGGGTTCTCAAGGCAAGAATCCAGGAGTGATTTGCCATTCCCTTCTCCAGTGAACCATGTTGTGTCAGATGTCTCCACCATGACCCGTCCATCTTGGGTGCCCCTACAAAGCATGGCTCATGGTTTCAATGAGTTAGACAAAGCTGTGGTCCATATGTTGAACTGATCAGTTTTCTGTGATTGTGGTTTGGTTTTCATTCTGTCAGCCCTATAATGAATAAGGATAAGATGCTTATGGAACCCTGCAACTTAGTTGGTGATAAATATAGCTTTAGTAACCGTGCTAGCTAAGAAAAACAGTAGCTTTACTGTTTACATTAGCTTTACTAAAAACAGAAAGGATGATGTTGGTTCAGACAAAGATGAGAAAAAAGAAAAAAAAAGGTATGGTTTTTGCAAAATAAAAATGTAAATATACAGGATAAAATAATAGATATGAAAGCCTAAGTTTTTAGTCTTGCTTTGGGATGTGTTAAAACATCACCAAGCAGACCCTGGATTGAAATACTAAGAAAGACCTGATACTAGGTCTCCTCACATTTCTGGATGGCAAAGAAACTGTCCAAATTCAGTAAAACAAAATGTGAAAGCCAGATGAAACTTCAAAACTGACTGCACATTTAAAATTATTCCCCAACTGATGTAAAGATCTATCAGCAGCAGATGGAAGACTTATACATTTGGTGTATTCAACCACAACTTCTAAAAGTCATTGCTTGGCCATTAAACTATATCTACACAAGAAAGAACCTTAAGGAAATAGGCTGAAAGGTAAATGTAAGCAAAATAAATAAAGCAGAAGGACAGGTACAGCAATACAATAGCAGTGCACACTGAAGGACAAAGACTGAACAATTTAATTCTATGCTACTTAAACAAATGGGCTTCCCTAGTAGCTCAGTTGGTAAAGAATCTGCCTACAAAGCAGGAAGGCTGGATTCGAATCCTGGGTCAGGAAGACCCCCTGGAGAAGAAAATGGCAAATTGTGTGAGTATCCTTGCCTGGAAAATCCCATGGACAAAAGAGCCTGCTGGACTGCAGTCTGTAGAATCACACAGAGTCAGGCATGACTGACAACTAACACTTCACTTCAAAACATATAAACAAAAACATAAAAATAAAATATAATTTATATTTTCTTTAGTACATTGTCTACAATAGCCAATGTTCAATCAAAATTGAATAGAGATATGGAGAAAGAATAAAATGTATCTCATACCCCCCAAATAATCAGGTAATAAGAATTAATTCTGAGTGGGTCCTTATTTCAAAGACACTATTATAAATATATTTAAAGAATTTGTATAATATATTCAAAGAATTAAAAAGAAATATAGTGATAAAAACTCAATCAGCAATATTAGTTGAAAATTATAAATGATAGAAATTTCAAACATTAAAAACCATGTGATCATCTCAATAGAGAAAGAACATTTGAGAAAATTCAACATTCGTTTACAGTAGAAACTCTGAATAAAGCAGTATAGAAGGAATGTATCTCAACATAGTAAGGGCTATATGTGACAGTTCAGTTCAGTTCAGTCACTCAGTCGTGTCTGACTCTGCGACCCCGTGAATCGCAGCATGCCAGGCCTCCCTGTCCATCACCAACTCCCGGAGTTCACTCAGACTCACCTCCATCAAGTCAGTGATGCCATCCAGCCATCTCATCCTCTGTCATCCCCTTCTCCTCCTGCCCTCAAACCCTCCCAGCATCAGAGTCTTTTCCAATGAGTCAACTCTTTGCATGAGGTGGCCAAAGTACTGGAGTTTCAACTGTAGCATCATTCCTTCCAAAGAAATCCCAGGGCTGATCTCCTTCAGAATGGACTGGTTGGATCTCCTTGCAGTCCAAGGGACTCTCAAGAGTCTTCTCCAACACCACAGTTCAAAAGCATCAATTCTTCGGCGCTCAGCCTTCTTCACAGTCCAACTCTAACATCCATACATGACCACTGGAAAAAACACTGCCTTGACAAGGCGGACCTTTGTTGGCAAAGTAATATCTCTGCTTTTGAAAATGCTATCTAGGTTGGTCATAACTTTCCTTCCAAGGAGTAAGCATCTTTTAATTTCATGGCTGCAGTCACCATCTGCAGTGATTTTGGAGCCCCCCCAAAATAAAGTCTGACACTGTTTCCACTCTTTCCCCATCTATTTCCCATGAAGTGATGGGACCAGATGCCATGATCTTCGTTTTCTGAATGTTCAGCTTTAAGCCAACTTTTTCACTCTCCACTTTGACTTTCATCAAGAGGCTTTTGAGTTCCTCTTCACTTTCTGCCATAAGGGTGGTGTCATCTGCATATCTGAGGTTACTAATATTTCTCCCGGCAGTCTTGATTCCAGCTTAGTTTCTTCCAGCCCAGCGTTTCTCATGACATACTCTGCATATAAGTTAAAAAGCAGGGTGACAATATACAGCCTTGACGTACTCCTTTTCCAATTTGGAACCAGTCTGTGATTCCATGTCCAGTTCTAACTGTTGCTTCATGACCTGCATACAGATTTTTCAAGAGGCAGGTCAGATGGTCTGGTATTCCCATCTCTTTCAGAATTTTCCACAGTTTATAGTGATCCACACAGTCAAAGGCTTTGGCATAGTCAATAAAGCAGAAATAGATGTTTTTCTGGAACTCTCTTGCTTTTTTGATGATCCAGAGGATGTTAGCAATTTGATCTCTGGTTCCTCTGCCTTTTCTAAAACCAGCTTGAACATCAGGAAGTTCACGGTTCACATGTTGCTGAAGCCTGGCTTGGAGAATTTTGAGCATTACTTTACTAGCGTGTGAGATGAGTGCAATTGTGTGGTATTTTGAGCATTCTTTGGCATTACCTTTCTTTAGGATTGGAATGAAAACTGACCTTTTCCAGTCCTGTGGCCACTGCTGAGTTTTCCAAATTTGCTGGCATATTGAGCACAGCACTTTCACAGCATCATCTTTCAGGATTTGGAATAGCTCAACTGGAATTCCATCCCCTCCACTAGCTTTGTTCGTAGTGATGCTTTCTAAGGCCCACTTGACTTCACATTCCCGGATGTCTGGCTCTGGGTCAATGATCACACCATCGTGATTATCTGGGTCATAAAGATCTTTTTTGTACAGTTCTTCTGTGTGTTCTTGCCACTTCTTCTTAATATCTTCTGCTTCTGTTAGGTCCATACCATTTCTGTCCTTTATTTAGCCCATCTTTGCATGAAAAGTTCCCTTCGTATCTCTAATTTTCTTGAAGAGATCTCTAGTCTTTCCCATTCTGTTGTTTTCCTCTATTTCATTGCATTGATCGCTGAGGAAACTTTCTTATCTCTCCTTGCTATTCTTTGGAACTCTGCATTCAGATGCTTATATCTTTCCTTTACAGCCAACAGTGAAAATTTGAAAGCTTTTCCTCTAAGATCAGGAGCAAGACAAGTGCCCACTCTTGCAACTGTTATTCAACATGGTGTTGAAAGTACTAGCAATTAGTCAAGAAATAGAAAGCATATACAAACTGGAAAATACAACTTGCATTATTTTCAAAATACATTATACATAGGAAGCTCTAGTGTTGGCCCCTCAGTCGTGCCTAACTCTGAGACCCCATGAACTGTAGCCTCTGTCCACAGAATTCTCCAGGAAGAATACTGTCACACAAGTGTATGTTCCTCAGTTCTTTGTCTCATCACAACCAAGATTTGGAGTGACGGACATTAAAGCCTCCTCAGCGTGTCATGGCTCCCAGGTCTTGGATAGACCGTGTTATAGCTCTCAGGTCTTGAATGGACCATGTTATAGCTCTTAGACAAATCAGTGTTACAGCTCAGTGTTACAGCTCTATTTTATTTAGAAGATAGCAGGAAAATCCATCTTCCAGGTGTGAGGACACGTCGATCAAAAGACACGAGGAAAAGAGCTCCCCAGTGTGCAGGGGAGAGAGCAAGTGAGCTAGATTTGGCTCCTCTATTTATATGTTTATCTCTCCCTGGGCCTGTCCTATGTAAATTGGGCCAGCCAGGAGTGTTGTTTATTTTCCCTGAGGTCCTCACTCCGGTCCTCAGACCTTCTTTTGTTCTATTTTCGTGGGCTTTTCCCTTCTTTGTCTTTTAGACACCGTCATTTTGGACTCCTTTTCCCTATTCTACCTACCTAACAAATACTGAAGCAGGTTACCATCCCTTTCTCCAGAAAACCCTATAGACCATGCCAAAAAACTTTTAGAACTAATGATGAATTCAATAGTTTTGTAAGGTTAAAAAATCAATATTTGCATTTCTGTTGCATTTCTATACACTTATAACCAGCTATCCAAAAAGCAATTAAGAAAAACAACCCAATTTGCAATTGCATCATAAAAAAATGAAATACCTACTAGCAAATATAACAAAGGAGGTTAAAGGTCTGTATACTGAAAACTATAAAATATTAAGGAAAGCACTTGAGGATGCTACAAAGAAATGAAAATATACGCTCTGTTTATGGGTTGGAAGAATTAATATTGTTAAAGTGTCTATGCTAGCCAATGTAATCAAGATTCTATGTAATCCTTATCAAAATTCCAGTGTTATTTTTCAAAGATAAAGAACATAGAATCTTAAAATCTGTATTTTTGTATTCAGAGCAGACTGACTAGCCAAAGCAATCCTGAGAAAGAACAACAAAGCTGGAGACATTACATTTTTTTAGTTCAAACACTATTACAGTAATTAGAACAGTATGGTAATAACATAAAAAGAAACATTTTGCTCAATGGAACAGAATAAAGAACCCAGAAATAAGCCTATGCATATATGGTCAATTACTTTACAACAAGATAGCTGATTCATGTTTTTGTACAGCAGAAACTAACAAAACATAAAGCAACTACACTCCAATTTTAAAAATTAATTAAACATTAATTTGCAACAGTAGAGCCAGGAATATATAACGGATAAAGGACAGTCTCTTCAATAAATTGTGTTGGAAAAACCGGATAGCCACAAGCAAAATAATGAAACTGCACTTCATTCTTGTATCATACACAGAAATTAAAATAGATCAAAGACTTGCATTGAAGCTGTGAAACTATAAAGAAAACATAGATGGTGAGTTTCTTAACATAGGTCTTGGCAATATTTTAATCTAAAACTAAAAGCAACAAAAGCATAAATAAACAAATGGGACTGTATCTGATTATATTTACACAACAAATATTTAATATAATATTAAATTATATTAACTGTCTTTTCTGACCACAATGTTATGAAACTAAAAATCAACTACAAAACGAAAAATGAGAGAAGAGCAAGCATGTGGAGACTAAAACAACATTCTACTAAGGAAACGAAAAAAAAAAAAGAAAAAGAAAAACCATGAATCAAAAATGATAGGAAAGAGGAAATTAGAAAATTCCTTGAGAGAAATGAAAATGAGAATATAACTACAAATTCAATGGGATGCAGCAAAAGCATGTCTAAAGGAAGTTCATAGTGATAGAGGCCTTCCTCAAGAAACAAGGAAAATCTCAAGTAAGCAATCTAAGCTACCACCTAAATGAATTTGAAAAAAAAAGACCAAAAATTTCCAGAGCCAGCAGAAGGAAGGAAATATTAAAACTCAAAGAGGAAATAAATAAAGTAGAAATAAAAAAAAAATAGAAAGGATGAATAAAATCAAGAACAGGTTTGTTTGTTTGCTTAAAATAAACATAACTGACAAACCTCCAGCCAGGTTCACCAAGAGCGTAAGAGAGAGGACCAAAACAAAACAAACAAACAAAAAAAAGAAATGAAAGAGGAGAAATAACCAATAACACGAATATGGCAAACGAGGGTAGATCATGAATATCAATATTTTATAGAATGGAATAATTAAAATTCAAGCAGGAAAATGTGTCCAAATGGATCAGTGGACACTGATAAACTGCTAAAAACATTTGTTTTCAGTGTTGATATTAACATTGGTGTTAGTTTCCTAGGGTTTCTATAACAAATTACCACAAACTCTGTGGCTTAAACAAGAGAAATTTATTTTCTCACAGTCCTAGAGCCTAGAAGTCCAAAATCAAGGTGTCAGCACATGCCTCCCTCTCAGGGAACTAGGAAACCAGTATGTATAAGAATGCTTTCTTAGCTTCTGGTCATTGCTTGGCTTGTAGCAGCATAAATACAGTCCTTACATGATATTCTCCCCGTGTACTCTCTGTGTTCAAATTTCTCCTTTTTATAAGGACACCAGTGTTAGATTAAGGGTTCTCTCTAGTACAATGCAAACTCTTAACTAATTATAGTTAGCTATATACCTTATAGTTAGTTATATATCTTAACTAATTATATCTGCAATGATCTTATTTCCAAATAAGATAACTGGGTGTTAGAACTTGTGAATTTTGGGTTTCACATTTCACTCTGTAACAGGAAGCATCACGAATGCATTAAGGAGGGGAGTGTCTTTCAGACTCTGAGAAAAAAAGTCTGTAGAAATACGTATTATATAATATCTCAGCTTGTTGCAAGAGCAGTAGTTTGTATAAATGTCAGAGGGAAGTGGCCAAAGAATGGTTTAAAGTCATTTATTCATAAGTTTGGGTATTCAACCCAATGTAAAATGATGTATTCAGATAGTAATGTTGAATGCCACCCATTCTTATGTTGTTTATAAACATCTCCATATTTAACTTTGCTTTTAAAAATGTATCCCATAGTCTTGATTTAAACAATGTTCACATTTGTGTATTATTACGTAAAAATATGGCAAAGTGTTTTAAAGATAGAAACCTACTTAAAACCACTCGGTTATAGTGATTTCTGATATAATAGTTAAAAATAAATTTTAACTCCTGAAGAATTTTATCTAATCATTGTCCTGGGACTAGAAATATAAAATAATATTTTTTAAATAAAAATCACATAAAATATATTTCTAGACAAGCAAAAGCAAATGTGCAATAAATCACATTTTGAAAAGAATGAAACTGAGAACATGGTTCATTTCAGAGAATCTGACCTTTGTTTTACTACCAGGCAGTGTCAGTTCAGATTAACTGTGATATAAATCCAGTCATCCTAGTTATCCTAATGTTTTCTTTCTGAGTTACATAACTGCACACACAACCATTTTCAAAGGCATATATTTTGATTCCTACATCTTGAACTACTAAAAACATTTGCTTTTCTTTAAAGAGTCGATTTAGAAACAAAAAAGCGAAATCTCATATGTTGAGAAAAGCTGCTAAAACTTCCAAAGTGACAATAAGTTTAATTTAAAAGGGATATATAAAAGAAAGGCTGTAATCATTATTAAAACTGTTATTTGATGCTTTCATATCTTTATTATAATTCATTAATTGTGATAGTAATTGAATACATATGGAAGTATTTTATGTTTGCAGAGTATTTGGAGCATATATCTTTCCTTCAAAAACACAAATGAAGACATGTCATTTGAAACTTAACTGTGAAATCAATACATGTACCAAAAGTTTCAGAATGCCAGCATTTGTAATGAATAATTGCTAAAATTATTATTATCAGAACTCTCACTTAAAGTTAATGATATAAACTATCTACTGATTTTTAAGTTAATATAACTTTAAACGTTAAAAAAGGAATGAATGCTCATATGTCTTTTATAAAATTCATTGACTATTTATATTTATTAAATACACTTAACCATTCTCTCTTGAAATCTTTATACTAAATACCTATATCAAATGAATATAAAATTTATAGCAAAAGAAAAGAGAGAAAAGAATGAATAAGAGATCAAGAATAATTTCCACCTATAGCCTGATTTTGTAGGAACTTTGTTGCATAAATCACATATTAGAGCTTCTCCAACTTGTAAAAACTGAGATATTGTTGTCCAGGTGCTAGGTAGTGTCCACCTCTGCAACTCCATGGACTGCAGCACACCAGCCTTCCCTTTTCTTTGCTAGCTCCTGGAGTTTGCTCAGACTTATGACCATTGAGTAAGTGATACCATAGCCATCTCATCCTCTGTCTCCCCCTTCTTCTCTTGCCCTAAATCTTTCCCAACATTAGAGTGTTTTTCTATTGAGTGGACCCTTCACATCGGATGGCCAAAGTATTGGGGCTTCAGCATCAGTCCTTTCAATGAATGGTCAGGGTTGATTTCCTTTAGGATTGACTGATTTGATCTCCTTGCAGTCTAAGGAACTCTCAAGAGTCTTCAATACCACAATTAGAAAGCATCAATTCTTTGATGCTCAGCTTACTTCATGGGCCAACTTTCATATCCATACATGACTAGTGCAAAATCATACTTTGACCCCACAGATCTTTGTCAGCAAATGATGCTCTTCTTTGTCATAGATTTGTCATATGTCAAAGGTTTGTCATAGCTTTCTTTCAAGGAGCAAGTTTTTTTTTTTTTTTTTTTAATTCCATGACTGAAGTCACTATCCACAGTACAAGAAAATAAAATCTGTTACTGTTTCCACTTTTCCCCCATCTGTTTGGCATTAAGTACTGGGTTGGGAAGCCATGATCTTAGTTTACTGAATGTTCTTCTTTGTTTCCTGCCATTAAAGTGGTTATCATCTTTCTGCATATCTGAGATTGTTGACATTTCTCCTGGAAGTATTGATTCCAGCTTCTAATTCACCCATTCAAGCATTTTGCATGATGTACTCTGCATAGAAGTTAAATGAATACGGTGATCATATGTAGCCTTGATGTACTCCTTTCCAATTTTGAAACATTCCACTGTTTCATGTTCAGTTCTAACTATTGCTTCTTGACCTGTATACAGGTTTCTCAGGAGGTAGGTAATGTGTTCTGGTATTCCCTTCTGTTTAAGAATTTTCCACAATTTGTTGTGAGCAACATAGTCCAAGATTTTAGCATATTCAATGAAGCAGAAGTAGATTTTTTTTATTTCTCTTACTTTTATATAATCCAATAGATGTTGGCAATTTGATCTGTGGTTCCTCTGCCTTTTCTAAATCCAGCTTATATACCTGGGAATTCTTTGCTTACGTACTGTTGAATCCAGCTTGAAAGATTTTGAGCAATACCTTTATATTATGTGAAATAAGGACACTTGTACAGTAGTTTGAAGATTTTTTTGACATTGCCCTTCTCTGGGATTGAAGTGAAATCAAATATTTTTTAGTCCTCTGGCCACTGTTGTGTTTTCCAAACTTGCTGGCATATTGAGTGCAGCACTTTAACAGTGTCATCTTTTAAGATTTGAAATAGGTCAAATGGAATCCCATCACCTCCACCACCTTTGATCATATTAATATGGGAAATTAAAAGATGCTTACTCGTTGGAAGGAAAGTTATGACCAACCTAAACAGCACATTAAAAAGCAGAGATATTACTTTGCCAACAAAGGTCCGTCTAGTCAAGGCTATGGTTTTTCCAGTAGTGACGTATGGATGTGAGAGTTGGACTGTGAAGAAAGCTGAGTGCCAAAGAATTGATGCTTTTGAACTGTGGTGCTGGACAAGACTCTTGCGAGTCCCTTGGACTGCAAGGAGATCCAACCAGTCCATCGTAAAGGAGACCAGTCTTGGGTGTTCTTTGGAAGGACTGATGCTGAGGCTGAAACTCCAATACTTTGGCCACCTCATGCGAAGAGCTGACTCACTGGAAAAGACTCTGATGCTGGGAGGGATTGGGAGCAGGAGGAGAAGGGGACGACAGAGGATGAGATGGCTGGATGGCATCACCAACTCGATGCACATGAGTTTGGGTGAATTCTGGGAGTTAGTGATGGACAGGGAGGCCTGACGTGCTGCGATTTATGGGGTCGCAAAGAGTCAGACACGACTGAGCGACTAAACTGAACTGAACTGAGGCCCATTTGACTTCACGCTCCTGGATGTCTGGCTCTAGGTCAATGACCACACCATTATGGTTATCTGGGTCATTAATACCTTTTTAAAAATATAGTTTGTTGTGTATTCTTGCCATTTCTTCTTAATCTCTTCTGCTTCTCTTAGGTCCTTGCCATTTATGTCCTTTAAATGTTCCCTTGGTATTTCTAATTTTCTTGAAGTGATCTCTAGTCTTTCCATTCTACTGTTTTCTTCTATTTCTTGTTCACTTAAGAAGGTTTTCTTATTTCTCTTTGCAAATCTCTGGAACTCTACATTAAGTTGGGTATATCTTTCCGTATCTCCTTTTCCTTACACTCCTTTTCTCAGCTGTTTATAAGGCCTTCTTAGACAACCATTTTGCCTTCTTGCATTTATTTTCCTTTGGGATTGTTTTGGTCACCACCTGTACAATGTTAGAAACCTCTACCCATAGTTCTTCAGGCACTCTGTTTACCAAATCTAATCCCCTGAATCTATTCATCACCTCCACTGTATAATTATAAGGGATTTGGTTTAGGTCATACCTGAATGGCATTTCCCCTACTTTCTTCAATTTAAGTCTCAATTTTTAAATAAGGAGTTCATGATCTGAGTCACAGTGAGCTCCAGAAATTGTTTTTTCTGACTGTGTAGAGCTTCTCCATCTTTGGTTGCAAAGAATGCAATAAGTGATTTTGATATTGACCATGGTGATTTCCAGGTGTAAAGTTGTCTCTTGTGTTGCTGGAAGAGAGTGTTTGCTATGACCAGTGTGTTCTTTTGGCAAAACTCTGTTAGTCCTTGCCCTGATTCACTTTGTAATCTAAGTTCAAACTTGTATGTTACTCCAGGTATCCCTTGATCTCCTTTCGCATTCCAATTCCCTATGATGAAAAGGACATCTTTTTGGTGTTAGTTCTAGAAGGTCTAGTAGGTCTATATAGAACTGTTTTGCTTCAGCTTCTTTAGCATTAGTGATTGGTGCATAGACTTGGATTACTGTGAAGTTGAAAGGTTTGCCTTGAAAATGAACCAAGATCATTCTGATCAACACTATGAACAGTATGAAAAGACAAAATAATCTGACACAGGAAGATAAGCCCCCTTGATGTTAGATGTTCAATATGCTGCTGGGGAAGAGTAGAGATAAAGCTCCAGAGAAAATGAAGAGGCTGGGCCAAAGCAGAAACAATGTGTTGTCATTAATGTAACTGGTGGTGAAAGTAAACTCCGATGCGGTAAAGAATAATGCTGCATTGGAACCTGGAATATTAGGTTCATGAATCAAAGTAAATTGAATGTGGTCAACCAGGAGATGGCAAGGGTGAAAATTGACATTTTAGGAATCAGTGAACTAAAATGGATGTGAACGGGTGAATTTAATTCAAATGACCATTAAATCTACTACTGTGGATAAGAATCCCTAGAGGAAATGGAGTAGCCCTCATTCAGTTCAGTTCAGTTCAGTCGCTCAGTCATGTCTGACTCTTTGCAACCCCATGAATTGCAGCACACCAGGCCTCCCTGTCCATCACCAACTCCCGGAGTTCACTCAAACTCACGTCCATTGAGTTGGTGATGCCATCCAAACATCTCATCCTCTGTCGTCCCCTTCTCCTGCCCCCAATCCCTCCCAGCATCAGAGTCTTTTCAAATGAGTCAGCTCTTTGCATGAGGTGGCCAAAGTACTAGAGTTTCTTTTCTTTTTTTTAATTTTATTTTATTTTTAAACTTTACATAAGTGTATTAGTTTTGCCAAATATCAAAATGAATCCACCACAGGTATACATGTGTTCCCCATCCTGAATCCTCCTCCCTCCTCCCTCCCCATACCATCCCTCTGGGTCGTCCCAGTGCACTAGCCCCAAGCATCCAGTATCGTGCATCGAACCTGGACTGGCATCTTGTTTCATACATGATATTTTACATGTCTCATTGCCATTCTCCCAAATCTTCCCACATTCTCCCTCTCCCATAGAGTCCATAAGACTGTTCTATACATCACTGTCTCTTTTGCTGTCTCGTACACAGGGTTATTGTTACCATCTTACTAAATTCCATATATATGCGTTAGTATACTGTATTGGTGTTTTTCCTTCTGGCTTACTTCACTCTGTATAATAGGCTCCAGTTTCATCTACCTCATTAGAACTGATTCAAATGTATTCTTTTTAATGGCTGAGTAATACTCCATTGTGTATATGTAGCACAGCTTTCTTATCCATTCAGCTGCTGATGGACATCTAAGTTGCTTCCATGTCCTGGCTATTATAAACAGTGCTGTGATGAACATTGGGGTACACGTGTCTCTTTCCCTTCTGGTTTCCTCAGTGTGTATGCCCAGCAGTGGGATTGCTGGATCATAAGGCAGTTCTATTTCCAGTTTTTTAAGGAATCTCCACACTGTTCTCCATAGTGGCTGTACTAGTTTGCATTCCCACCAACAGTGTAAGAGGGTTTCCTTTTCTCCACACCCTCTCCAGCATTTATTATTTGTAGACTTTTGGATCGCAGCCATTCTGACTGGTGTGAAATGGTGCCTCATAGTGGTTTAGATTTGCATTTCTCTGATAATGAGTGATGTTGAGCATCTTTTCATGTGTTTGTGAGCCCTCTGTATGTCTTCTTTGGAGAAATGTCTATTTAGTTCCTATGGATAGATCAACTAAACAGAAAATTAACAAGAAAACACAAACTTTAAATGATACAATAGACCAGTTAGACCTAATTGATATCTATAGGACATTTCATCCCAAAACAATGAATTTCACCTTTTTCTTAAGCACACATGGAACCTTCTCCAGGATAAATCACATCCTGGGCCATAAAGCTAGCCTTGGTAAATTCAAAAAAATAGAAATCATTCCAAGCATCTTTTCTGACCACAATGCAGTAAGATTATATCTCAACTACAGGAGAAAAACTATTAAAAATTCCAACATATGGAGGCTGAACAACACACTGCTGAATAACCAACAAATCACAGAAGAAATCAAGCAAGAAATCAAAATTTGCATAGAAACGAATGAAAATGAAAACACAACAACCCAAAACCTGTGGGACACGGTAAAAGCAGTCCTAAGGGGAAAGTTCATAGCAATACAGGCACCACCTCAAGAAACAAGAAAAAAGTCAAATAAATAACCTAACTCTACACCTAAAGCAACTAGAAAAGGAAGAAATGAAGAACCCCAGGGTTAGTAGAAGGAAAGAAATCTTAAAAAATAGAGCAGAAATAAATGCAAAAGAAACAAAAGAGACCATAGCAAAAATCAACAAAACCAAAAGCTGGTTCTTTGAAAGGATAAATAAAATTGACATACCATTAGCCAGACTCATCAAGAAACAAAGGGAGAAAAATCAAATCAATAAAATTAGAAACGAAAATGGAGAGATCACAACAGACAACACAGAAATACAAAGGATCATAAGAGACTACTATCAACAATTATATGCCAATAAAATGGACAACGTGGAAGAAATGGACAAATTCTTAGAAAAGTACAACTTTCCAAAACTCGACCAGGAAGAAATAGAAAATCTTAACAGACCCATCACAAGCACGGAAATTGAAACCGTAATCAAAAATCTTCCAGCAAACAAAAGCCCCCATCCAGACAGCTTCACAGCTGAATTCTACCAAAAATTTAGAGAAGAGCTAACACCTATCCTGCCCAAACTCTTCCAGAAAATTGCAGAGGAAGGTAAACTTCCAAACTCATTCTATGAGGCCACCATCACCCTAATACCAAAACCTGACAAAGATCCCACAAAAAAAGAAAACTACAGGCCAATATCACTGATGAACATAGATGCAAAAATCCTTAACAAAATTCTACAGTTTCAGTTTTAGCATCATTCCTTCCAAAGAAATCCCAGGGCTGATCTCCTTCAGAATGGACTGGTTGGATTGCCTTGCAGTCCAAGGGACTCTCAAGAGTCTTCTCAAACACCACACTTCAAAAGCATCACTTCTTTGGTGCTCAGCCTTCTTCACAGTCCAACTCTCACATCCATACATGACCACTGCAAAAACCATAGCCTTGACTAGACGGACCTTTGTTGGCAAAGTAATGTCTCTGCTTTTGAAAATGCTATCTAGATTGGTCATAACTTTCCTTCCAAGGAGTAAGCATCTTTTAATTTCATGGCTGCAATAATCATCTGCAGTGATTTTGGAGGCCAAAAAAGTCAACTAAAGAGTCTGAAATGCAGTATTTGGGTGCAGTCTCAAAAAATGAGTTAGGATTTTAGATTCTCTTACCACTAAGTCACTAATGCCTGATTGGGTATAAACTCTCAGACACTCCCATCTTCCTCCTGCTGAGGGAGAAGTGATTCCTGGAGCAAAGAACTAATGTATGTATAAGACTGCAGGTGCTGACTATTAGAAGCAAAGCACACAGAACTTGAAGATAGATTTCTAAGGGAATTTGAAAGAACAGTGACAGTGTTGCAGTGCCCCTGTGAGATATAGACAGGGAGACTAAATATTAATACAAACTGTCTATATTGTGATATTACTAACAGTAACACCTCCTATGTGAATACTGGGGAAATAATTATATTTTGAGATAGAAAATTTGTAGTTTAATTATTATTTTGAATTGGGAAGTAGGAATCAAATGTGTTTTTGCATATTGAATATATTTTACTACTTGTTACATTGTATCATTCTATCATTCAAATATATGTCACTTCTATTACATCTAACTCAAAACATCTTGTAGCATAATGAGAAGAATTGTTTTGCATTGTGTCACCCTACAGCAACAAAGTATAGAGCTTCTTTCTTTTTCTTATATATTTGCAAAAATTATTTGGTTGTTTAGCTGCTGTTGCTACTGCTGCTAAGTCGCTTCAGTTGTGTCTGACTCTGTGTGACCCCATAGACGGTGGCCCACCAGGCTTCCCTGTCCCTGGGATTCTCCAGGCAAGAAACTGGAGTGGGTTGCCATTTCGTTCTCCAATGCATGAAAGTGAAAAGTGAAAGTGAAGTCACTCAGTCATGTCTGACTTCGCAACCCCATGGACTGAAGCCTACCAGGCTCCTCCATCCATGGTATTTTCCAGGCAAGAGTACTGGAGTGGGGTGCCATCACCTTCTTCGGGTTGTATAGAAACTAAGGCCTAATTAAATATTAATAGCTAGAAGAACTGTTTATTTGGAGTAATGAGGCTACAACTTAGGCTATCGCTGTAAGCAAAGATTGGGTGATCTTCTCTGTTATATATTTCTTTAGAAATTTAACAAAATGTGTGGTTTAAGTCTTTTTTTTTTTTTTCTGAAAACACCACAGAATCAAATACTTTGACAAAGGAGGCAAGAATATACAACGGAGAAAAGACAATCTCTTTAACAAGTCGTGTTGGGAAAACTGGTCAACCACTTGTAAAAGAATGAAACTAGAACACTTTCTAACACCATACACAAAAATAAACTCAAAATGGATTAAAGATCTAAATGTAAGACCAGAAACTATAAAACTCTTAGAGGAGAACATAGGCAATACACTCTCTGACATAAATCACAGTAGGATCCTCTATGACCCACCTACCAGAATATTGGAAATAAAAGCAAAAAAAAGGGGGGGGACCTAATTAAAATTAAAAGCTTCTGCACAACAAAGGAAACTATAAGCAAGGTGAAAAGACAGCCTTCAGAATGGGAGAAAATAATAGCAAATGAAACAACTGACAAAGAACTGATCTCAAAAATATACAAGCAACTCCTGTAGTTCAATTCCAGAAAAATAAACGACCCAATCAAAAAATGGGCCAAAGAACTAAACAGACATTTCTCCAAAGAAGACATACAGATGGCTAACAAACACATGAAAAGATGCTCCACATCACTCATTATCAGAGAAATGCACATCAAAACCACAATGAGGTACCATTTCACACCAGTCAAAATGGCTGCGATCCAAAAGTCTACAAATAATAAATGCTGGAGAGGGTGTGGAGAAAAGGAAACCCTCTTACACTGTTGGTGGGAATGCAAACTAGTACAGCCACTATGGAGAACAGTGTGGAGATTCCTTAAAAAAACTGGAAATAGAACTGCCTTATGACCCAGCAATCCCACTGCTGGGCATACACACCGAGAAAACCAGAATTGAAAGAGACACGTGTACCCCAATGTTCATCACAGCACTGTTTATAATAGCCAGGACATGGAAGCAACCTAGATGTCCATCAGCAGCTGAATGGATAAGAAAGCTGTGCTACATATACACAATGGAGTATTACTCAGCCATTAAAAAGAATGCATCTGAATCAGTTCTAATGAGATGGATGAAACTGGAGCCGATTAAACAGAGTGAAGTGGGTTGCCATTCCCTTCTCTAGATAACATTTAATGAGAGACCAAAATACACTGAAGAAATGAGTATGTAACAATCTAGGGAAGAATGCTCTAGGTATAGGAAAGAGCAAGTGCACAGATTATAAAATAGCAGTATGTTTGTTTTATTTGAGGACCAGGAAGGTGACCGCTTCCCTGGTGCTTCAGACAGTAAAGAATCTGCCTATAATGGGGGAAACCTGGGTTTGATCCCTGGGTGGGGAAGATCCCCTGGAGAGGGGCATGACAACCCACTCCAGTAATCTTGCCTGGAGAATCCCCACAGATAAGAGTAGCTTGGCGGGATACAGTCCATGGGGTCACAAAGTTGGACACGACTGAGAGACTATGCACAACACAGGAAGGTGACCAGTATGATATGAGCAGAGAACAGAGCTAGAAAAATATCAACGTTCACCAGAGACAGAGAGTTGGTTTGTGTGAAATGTACAAAGAATCGTAAGGTTTTTCTATTTCAGTATGAGTGAGATAGAAACTATTGGAATGGAGATCTGATTTGATATATGTTTTAAAAGATAATACTGGCAGTGGTATGTAGAGTGTTGATTTTATTAGAGTAGCTGATTATAATGCCTTAAATATTCACTGTGTATGCTATATATAAAACAGATAAAAAATACATAGAAAACTAATCTACTAGTTAATAGATAACTAATAACCTATTGTGCTGCACTCAATGTGCCAGCAAATTTGGAAAATTCAGCAGTGGCCCCTGGACTGGAAAAGGTCAGTTTTCATTCCAATCCCAAATAAAGGCAATGCCAAAGAATATTAAAACTACTGCACAATTGCACTCATATCACACGCTAGCAAAGTAATGCTCAAAATTCTCCAAGCCAGGCTTCAGCAATACATGAACCGCAAACCTTCAGATGTTCAAGCTGGATTTAGAAAAGGCAGAAGAACATAGGTCAAATTGCCAACATCCACTGGATCATTGAAAAAGCAAGAGAGTTCCAAAAAAAAACCAAACATCTATTTCTGCTTTATTGACTATGCCAAAGCCTTTGACTGTGTTGGTTAACAACAAACTGGAAAATTCTTCAAGAGATGGGAATACAAGATGACCTTACCTGCCTCCTGAGAAATCTGTATGTAGGTCAAGAAGCAAACTGTTAAAACCGGACATGAAACAATGGACAGGTTTCAAATGGGGAAAGGAGTGTGTCAAGGCTGTATATTGTCACCCTGCTTATTTAACTTATATGCAGAGTACATCATGTGAAATGCGGGGCTGGATGAAACACAAGCTAGAATCAAGATTTCTGGGAGAAATATCAATAACCTCAGATATGTAGATAACACCATCTTTATGGCAGAAAGTGAAGAGGAACTGAGGAGCTTCTTTATGAAAGTGAAAGAGGAGAATGAAAAAGCTGACTTGTAACTCAACATTCAATAAACTAAGACCATGGCATATGGTCCCATTGCTTCATGGCAAATAGATGAGGAAACAATGGAAACAGTAATAGACTATTTTCTTAGGCTCCAAAATCACTGCAGATGGTGACTGCAGCCAAGAAATTAAGAGATGCTTACTCCTTGGAAGAAAAGTTATGACCAACCTAGACAGCATTTTAAAAAGCAGAGTCATTACTTGGCTAACAAAGGTCCATCTAGTCAAAGCTATGGTTTTTCCAGTGGTCATGTATGAATGTGAGAGTTGGACTATAAAGAAAGCTGAGTGCCAAAAAAATGATGCTTTTGAACTGTGGTTTTGGAGAAGACTCTTGAGAGTCCCTTGGACAACAAAGCGATCAAACCAGTCAATCCTAAAGGGAATCAGTGCTGAATATTCATTGGAAGGACTGATGCTGAAGCTGAAACTCCAATACTTTGGCCACCTGACTCACTGGAAAAAACCCTGATGCTGGGAAAAGTTGAAGGCAGGAGAAGAAGGGGATCTCATAGGATGAGATGGTTGGATAGCATCACTGACTCAATAGACACGAGTTTGAGCAGGCTCTGTGAGCTGATGATGGACAGAGAAGCCTGGCGTGCTGCAGTCCATGGGGTTGCAAAGAATCGGACACGACAGAGTGACTGAACTGAACTGAACCTACTGTATAGCACAAAGAACTCTACTCAGTACTCTGTATTGACCTATATAGGAACAGAATCTAAAGAAGAGTGGCTATATGTATATCTATAACTGATTCAATTTACTTTTTATAGCTGAAAGTAACACATTGCAAATTAACTATATTCTGATAAAAATAAATTTTAAAATATTTAAAAAATAAAATATAAATAAATTTAAAAACAAACACAACAAAATTAAGGTGTTAAAATAATAAAATCATTCTTCATTGCATTTTACATTTAAATGAGTTTAACTTTGCTGCTACTGCTAAGTCACTTCAGTTGTGTCTGACTCTGTGCGACCCCATAGATGGCAGCCCACCAGGATCCCCCGTCCCTGGGATTCTCCAGGCAAGAACACTGGAGTGGGTTGCCATTTCCTTCTCCAATCCATGAAAGTGAAAAGTGAAAGTGAAGTCACTCAGTCGTGTCTGACTCTTAGTGACTCCATGGACTGCAACCTACCAGGCTCCTCCGTCCATGGGATTTTCCAGGCAAGAGTACTGGGTCAATCAAATTTATTCTAAATTAAAAAAATCCTCACTTAGTGTTGACTATGGTGAAATTCTTAGTTCTTTAGAATTCATCTACATCAATTGGAGAATTTCTCAAAATACTTATTTCATTGTCTTCCTTTCAGGTTAAATGACAAAGTCTGTTATGGTAATTTTGTAAATCGTTAGGCACCAAATCCGTACTAATCATAAAGAAATATATGAAATTCTTTATACATACCATTGGCAAAATTCAAAAGTTAGAACTCCAGTTTTCACTGGGAAATCTCTGAGGCTCAAATGCTTACTTGCAGCTAAACACTTTGTATTTATCAATATTTTCTCTCTTGATATAGCATCATTTTGAACTGAGACATATGGGACATATTTAATGAAATGAGTCTTTCTCTCATCAACTCTACTTTTGCTTGTTAGCAACCTGAAGATTTGAGCACTTGAATGTTTGGGATGTCAAGAACACTAAGTTTAATTCTAGGAAGGTTAACAGATGTGTCAACCAAGTTATTATTTTTTAAAATTAGTTTTTTAAAACTTTTCATAGTCTCTCAGTTTGTTTTTTTACTGTTTTCAATGAAAAGTTAGACCTTTTTTAACATTACTACTTCAAAATTAGTGCCAATGACAATAACTGAAGAAATTCATAATTATTTGTGCAAATGTTACCCTTTTACTAATTTCAACATCTCATAAATAATTTAAACCCATAGGCATAATTATAGGCATATTATGAAAACAAACAAAAACTGTCATACTGTTCAAAATAGTACCTGTCAAGAGTCCTTGATTGACCTCCACAGAGTAAGTGAGGGCCTGGCAAGAGGAGTATTGTTCAGTAAAATGAGTTATTTCACATCTACAGAGAGGGCATACATCTGCCAAACAATGTAGGTGGGTTTTTACCACTTCCTTTAATTTTAGCATGCAATTTGAGAGCTGTACTAAAAGCAGTATAAAGTTCATCATCCTTTGGCACAAAATCAGACAGCACATTAAAATTTGGCTTGTGTTATAAAAATCATGTAAACAATAAATGCGTTTACATGAAAAGATGCCCAGAATAAAATACCTTAAGTTTTATAATAAATCAGAAAATACTTTTTAAAAATTATTTTTAATTAAAATCTTCCAATTAATTTGGAGAAAAGAGCATACTTGAAAAGATTCTGCATGAATTATTCACAATTGCTTGTTTTTTTACTTCAAAAATTCACACTTTTTTGCTGCTTTTTTTGCAAAAATTACATAACACATTATCTCAATTAATTCCCCATAATAGGCTTTTGAAGTTGGTTCTAATGTTATGCTGTAATCAGATGAGAAACTGAGGCACCAAGTTTAATTATCTGCTGAAGATACCACAGAAAGTAAATTGTGGAGCCAATTTATTGAGAAACTCAATAAATCTGTAAGCTGACTATATGTGGTTAAACATTAGTTATATTTCTTATGGAAAATCATAAGGGAATGTGATGTAAAAATATCTTTATCTAACTTTTCTAATAATTAGATTTTTTACTGTCAAAGTGGTATATTCATTTAAAAGGTATGATTTTTTTCACTTATAAAACTGACATGATTTTTTTTTCCAGACCCCAGATAGGATTGAAATATCATATAATACAATCTCTTTGGAAGGAATTTTGGCACATGAATTTAAAGCTTTATAAAAGGCAGAACTTTTGACTCAGAAATTCATCATTTGGAAAAGTAATTATAGATCATCCATGATCAGAGAGTTGGGGATAGAAGGTCATGAATGTAGATTGCCTAAGGTAAAAGGCACTGATTTCTGTGTTGATTGTGTTGAGTTGGGGACATAACCCCAGGGATAATAACAACACAAGTTATACTTCACTGTGCCTCCACAAATAGAACATAATTGTGGTGGTACACAACTCTTAATTGAAACATTGTATAAAGTGCTCAAGAAGAATTTGCTTTCGTGTGAAGATATAACCACATAACCATTATGTCTCCATGGAAATATTCATGACCAAACTCCTAGATCCTGTCCTTATTCCCATTGTCTGAAACCAATCGGTATAATTTTAACACATGAGCTAATTAGTGGCTACACCTTTTAGCACATAAGATGTTGAATTGCATTAATGACTGTTTCCCACCAAAAACCTACCTATTGAGCCAAAATATTGCAGTTCACATACAGGACACATCCCTCTGATCTGGCTAAACTGAGCCATAATAAAATTGACTTTCCATGTATCTCTGTGGCTCTGGTGCTTCCTTTCCACTTTGAAACATATAATTCAGATTCTTGGTGTCCTAGGATAGAATACTAACCTTGCATATTCTGCAGCGTCTGCAAGAGCTACAAGGAATCAGAAGTATGATCTCAGCTACTCCAAGTAAGTGTCTACATTATTCTAATTTGGGGATTTTTTTTTAACCTTCTCTTATCTCAGACAAAAGTAAGTAAGTGAAAGTTTCTCAGTCGTGTCCGACTCTTTGCAACCCTATGGACTATACAGTCTATGAAATTCTGTAGGCCAGAATACTGGAGTGGTTAGCCTTTCCCTTCTCCAGGGGATCTTGCCAACTCAGGAATTAAACCAGGGTCTCCTACATTACAGGCAGATTCTTTACTATCTGAGCTATCAGGGAAGCCCCAAGTTTGATCTTTTTCTCTAAGCATGATTTTCCTCATGATGATTCCCTATGATGATGATTCAGCTCAGCATGTAGGCTCCCTGGCCATCTGAATTTGTCCTCCCTTCTATCTGGATTTTTCACATACACAAATAAGTTGAATATAGATAGATGAATTCCTTACTTCTCTCCAGTCTTTACTTAAATGACACCTTCCCAGTAAAGCATTTGCAGTGATGCCATTAGTGTTCATATGTATCTACATTTCCATCTTTTCTTATCTCTGTGGCATGATTGCCTCTAGACACGACACACTTTATTTCTTCTCATGGTCACCAGCCAAAATTAGTCATACAGCACCCAATCCAGTTAGCTGGGCACTAATAAACTCATAACCAATGTGCCCTGTTGAATATCCTCATTTCATCAATTTTTAAAGTCTTATTTTGTTATGATGGACCTAGAGTCTGGATCCCTATATCATCTCTTAGGAGGAAGTTGCCATAGTGAGCTGACATATCTACAGAAGAATTTGTAGGAGTTAAAAAGACACATTTATATGCTAAACCAATTAAAATTTAAGAGCTAATTTTTTACAGCAACTTACCAACCTACCAGACAAAACCACTTTACTTAAACACATAACTTAAAATTATAACCATTTCTCCAAACATTTTTCTTGTCTCTCCATCCTTCTAAATTTTCTTCAAAGGATTTATTGACATATCATATTATTTAAATATTTAAAAAACTTCTTACTTTCATGACCATAGCCTCACTATACTGTAACCATGTGAGGACAATGGTTTTTATCTGTTCTGTTCACTACATCAGTACAAGATAAGTGTTAAATAAATATGTGTGGAAAATTAATTAAAATGTCTGCAATTATTTAAGATTTAGAAAATCAATTTGTACTTACAAAAAGTGTCTAATTTTTGGCAAATTTTCTCCTAGTGTTTATATATATTTTTTAAGAAAGCATAGTATTATTTGCCTTTGCTGTATAATACCTAATACTATTATATAATATATAATAATATAACTATATATATTATATAATAATATAATAATTATATATAATATTATATATTATATAATAATATTATAATAATATTTTTAGAGAAGAATTATTTTAAACACTAAAATTAATAGGTGAAAATTTGAAAAGTACTATATTTGTATAGTATTAAATTATCTCTCCCAAAGATAATTATGAACTACAAATAGTAACTCTCAATTAAAGTTGAGAGTTTAGTAGTCCAGGACCTACCTTAGTCATGTGAATAAAATTAGCATCATCAATGCTCATATAAATCTCACAAGTTTCCTGACATCATGGAGTTTTAACAGAGTGGAGCATCATCTGCATATTATTGTTACCAGAACTACATAACTGAAATTTAATCCTGAAATAACATGAGAAACATTATGTAGGATATTAAACTAATTTAAAATATTAGCATTTTAGGAATCTAGATAAAGAATACATTAATATTTTCACTAGTCTCAAAATTTTTATATGTCAAAAATTATTAAAAGTTTGTTAAAGTACTGTTAGAGAAAAAGATGATATTTCAAACTAAAAATTTCAATATGCATACATGTACATTTTTCTTTTTAGTTTTCTAAACTACTTTTTAATGATGGGAGGAATAATCTGTCCATAATTTCTACATTCTGACCAGAAATTGAAGTCCATCAGTTATTTTGAACCCATACCTTTTTGGCAATATCTTGCTAAATGAAACCAACAGTAACTATTAATATTGTATGTTGTTATTATTATCCTGATTGCCAGTCTTTCACTATAGTTTATGGCGTACTTCATATGTAACATAAGGCAACAATTTTACCTCCCAAACTGCTGTTTACATATAATGGATTACCATGTTTCCAACATTAGGCAATTGTTTCCGTGCTGCTAGACAAAAGACTTTCAGATAATATCACAAAGTTTAGACTTTGTTTTGTTACTATCTACTCATTGATAATGCTGAATATGTGTGCTAGTCTTGAATGGGTTTGGTAATAAAGGAGTCCAACACTTCCAGTGGTTTAAAAAAGCAAAGTTTTAATTTTGATGGAAAAATACCATAACTACGAGTCTCTCTCTGAACATTTAATGCATTTCTTTCCAAGAATATTATGCCATCTCCATAATGCTGATATAGTTTCATATATATCAATCAGCACACTTAATTGAAACTAATTGTTATCATCAAGTACTATTCCTTAATGAATTAAAAACAAAGTTTTGTGAAAACTACAGTTACTGTTCCCTATTTATATTATGATAGAAATGTAAGGTTGAGTGTTGAAGATTTTCATTAATTGTTATAATTCAGCAGGAATTTTGTAGTTGTGTGAATTCAAAAGTGGTTCCTTGTTTGCTTAGTTGCTCAGTCATGTCCAACTTTTTGCAACCATTTGGACTATAGCTCACCAGGCTCCCCTGTCCCCGAGATTTTTCAGGCAAGAATACTGAAGTGGGTTGCCTTTTCCTTCTCCAGGGTATACCCCTGACCCAGAGATTGAACCTGCATCTCCTGTGTTTCCTGCATTGCAGGCAGATTCTTTACCCACTGAGCCTTTAGAGAAGCCCCCAAAGGGTTATATTCATACATATAAATCAATCATTAATTTGCACAGATTCAATATGATAGCTTTTTTACTTTAATAAACACCCTTTCCTTTACTTTAGAAAGAAAAGCAAATAAAAGAAACATCTGTAAACATTCATATATATCATAATATGTATGTTGATATTACATAATATTTTATATGTGAAAACACTAGATATTGTTAATAATTACTTTTATTTATTTGTGAATAAAATTTAAAAAGAGGGCTTCCCTGGTGTTTCAGATGGTAAACCACCTGCCTGCAATGCAAGAGATCCAGGTTCAATCCCCAAGTTGGGAAGATCCCTTGGAGAAAGGAATGGAAATGCACTCCAGTATTCTTGCTTGGAGAATTCCATGAACAGAGGAGCCTTGTGGCTATAGTCCCTGGAGTTGCAAAGTGTTGGACATGACTGAACGCCTAACACTTATTTGTAAATTACTGTTTACATTTACAATAGATATAGTGCAAATATTGTCTTCTAGTAATGAATTACTTTTCTAAGGCTGCCTTGACACATATTAATACCACAGACTGAGTGACTTAAACAACAGAAATATTTCTTCACAATCCTGGAGAATTGAAGTCTAAGATCAAAATGTGGTCACCTGATGTGAAGAACTGACTCATTTGAAAAGACCCTGATGCTGGGAATGATTGAAGGCAGGAGGAGAAGGGGACCACAGAGGTTGAGGTGGTTGGATGACATCACTGACGCGATGGACATAAGTTTGAGTAAGCTCCAGGAGCTGGTGATGGACAGGGAAGCCTGGCATGCTGCAGCCCATGGGGTTGCAAAGAGTTGGACACAAAGAGTCAGACACAACTGAGCTTTTGAACTGAAGTGAACTGAAGATGTTGGCAGGATCACTTTTGTTCTGAGGCCTCTCTCCTTGGTTAGGAGATGGGCATCTTCTTCTGTTGTCTTCAGATGATTTCCCTCTGTGTGTACCTGTGTCTTAATCTTCTCTTTCTATAAGGATACAGCTCATATTGAATTAGGGCCCACACTTTTAAATTAATTACCTCTTTAAAGGCTTTTGAAAGTGAAAAGAATGTCAAAGTGGCTCAGTCCTATCCGACTCTTTGTGACCCCATGGACTATACAGTCCATGAATTCTCCAGGCCATATACTGGAGTTGGTAGCTGTTCCCTTCTCAAGGGGATCTTCCCAACCCAGGGTTTAAATCCAGATCTACCACATTGCAGGCAGATTCTTTACCAGCTGAGCCATCAGGGAAGCCCAAGAATGCTGGAATGAGTACCCTATCCCTTCTCCAGCAGATCTTCCCAACCCAGTAATTGAACTGGGCTCTCCTGCATTGCAGGTGGATTCTTTACCAGCTGAGCTACCAGGGAACTCTTGCTCCTGCTGCTGCTAGGTCGCTTCAGTCATGTCCGACTCTATGCGACCTCATAGACGGCAGCCCACCAGGCTCCTCTGTCCCTGGGATTCTCCAGGCAAGAACACTGGAGTGGGTTGCTATTTCCTTCTCCAATGCATGAAAGTGAAAAGTGAAAATGAAGTCGCTCAGTCAGTCGTGTCCGACTCTTCACGACCCCATGGACTGCAGCCTACCAGGCTCCTCCGTCCATGGGATTTTCCAGGCAAGAGTACTGGAGTGGGTTGTCATACAATTGCCTTCAGTCACATTTTCAGGCCCTGGGAGTCAGGAGCTCACCATATGCATTTTAGGGGGGAACACAACAGTCCAAAACAAATAACCAGATTTATCAAGTTATTTAGGCAAAAGTTAAATTGGGATTTTCCTAAAGTTAAATAGATACCATAGTATAAGAAATTATTAACTCCTACTACTGCCTTATGGTGTATGATACAGGGATTTGTTGGGAGAAGATGAACCAAGGGATGTACACTTTGTCTACCCAGCCCTCATTCTTCTCTCCTTCTCTGAGTAATATATGGGTGATTTGTATCCTGCTCACTCATGATTTTATGGGACCTATTTCTATTAGTATTTGCTCTGCTGATATAAGGAGTTGACACCTGACACAAGTGCACCCATTCCTTCTGATATAGCAAATGATCCATCCAATTCTGGGGTTTGTTTTCTAACAAAGTAAGGGGGGGGAAAAAAAAAAAAAAACAGAACCCAGAAAAATTTCCTAAAAATTAGCTTAGCAGTAGAGAAGGTGCCGGGGACCAGCCCCGGCTGATCCAGGGTATTTGAAGTGGGGATGGCGTCAGCGACCTATTTATTTAAATATTTTATCAAAGATATAAAGAGTAATAGGATGAGGATAGCTCAGTAGGAAAATTCAGTGGAAAAAAGAGGCTGAGTAGCTTGGTTTACGCAGGAGACCAATAAAACTTCAAGACAAGAAGTTTGCACCACTTACGTAGGCCGCAGGCGTCCTTCCGTTCTCCCGAAGGAGAGGAGACACTGAGGCCCCCTGGTCGGATCTTAGAAGCCCAGGCATAATTAGCAAGCATTGCGGGTTCCGCGCTCCAGATGGAGACTCAGCCAGAATTTGAGAGAGAGAGCGACATGGGGAGACCAAGTTTCAGTGAACAAGGCCCTCACTTTATTTTCCAAAGTAGTTTTTATACCTTAAGTTATGCATAGAGGATAATGGGGGAAGGGGTAGAGTCATGCAAGGACAGCAGTTCCTGGTCCTAATCGAAGCCAGGCTTTCAAACTTATCATATGCAAAAGTTCAGGTGATTTACATCATCTTCTGGCCAGGAGGCCTGTTAACATTTTAAGGAACTTATTTTTCTCTAAAGGTGATTATTCCAAAGTCAGGCACCAGCCTCCAAAAAAGCATCGGACAAAGCTGCATTCCTATAGGGCAAAGGTGAGGTGGGCTCAATCAAGAAAAGAATTAACTCAAGGGTCCAAGGTTACAAACATTGAGCTACTACTTACATTTCTATACACCCATTGTATCAATCAATACACTGCCAAGGACACAGTAGGTAAGGGGTATGGAGACTTAGCAGCAAACCTTGGCTCAATAAGTGAAAAACCCTTCACCAATACAATTTCCAATCAATCTTTTAACTACTCAAAAGAATCTGTGTTTAGACAGTTTAGAACATCTCCTGCCTCTCACAGTTGGGAGGCTCTGAACAATCACATGTGGCCGAAAAAACCTAGTCAGGCAGGCTAGAGGATTTCCAAAGGAGTTTGTAGGTTAAAACACTGTCACACCCAGGAATTGTTAACTGGAGCTGTAAGCTAACTCTTTTTTCAGAGAGAGGTAGTGGGGGACAGCCCCCTGTAAAGTCAGAGCTGTAGGTGAAAGCACAAAGCAGAAAGTAGGCAGACTCTGGTTTTGGGGGTAGATGCTCAAGAATTTCCAGGGGAACTACTGAGGCTCGATCCCACCTTTGCGTATGCTGAGCCTCCTTCCTCATGACCTTTGCCACGGGTGGAGCTCGCTCCCCGAAAGAAGGATCATTTCATTTTTATTTCTGAACATGTGCGTTGTGACTCTGGAACTTCTGACAACCATATATTTCACAGTTTGGGTTTACTGGACAAAAACTTTAATATGAAAATTAGTACCAAAACATGAATTAGATTTTTATTTGCTGCTGTTTTGTAGCTGTTGTAACAAATTACCACAAACAATATGGCTTTAAATTACAGATATTTATTCTTTCATAGTTCAGAATGCTAGAGGTCTTAAATCTAGCTATAAATCAGGCTGTTTTCCTTCCAGATGCAATTTTTAGGGACAATCAGTTCCTTGCCTCTTCCAGCTTTTGGTAGTCATTGGCATTCCTTGGCTTGTGGCTGCATCTTTCTTTGCTGACCTCACATCACCTTCCAACAGAATCTGAGTCGAAAGTCTCTCTACCTCTCTGTCTCTCAGTTTTACTGAGATATAATTGGCCTATAACACTGTGTAAGTTTAAGGGGGCACAACATAAATATTTTATGCTTCCATGTATTTTGAAATAGCTACCACAAGAAGATTAGTTAACACATCTATCACCTCACATAATAATTTTTTTTTTTTTTTTTGGTAATCTCTTTCAAGGATACATGTGATAGCATTTAGGGTCTACCCAGAAAATCCAAGGTAAACTCTTCCTCTCAAAATCTTCAAATTAATTACATTTTTGGCAAAGAAAGTAATATTTAATATTACCATATAAGGTAATATTCACAGGGTCCCATGATTAGGATGTAAATATATCTTTGGTAGGGAAATCATTTTGAAAACATAGGAAAACACCTAATGAAAGAGTAAATTAGGGATCATATGTCAAATAAGAAAAGAAAATAAGACTGGGCAGAGAGAAAGACTGAGTTGTGATACCATTTCAGTGAAGATCTCAGTCAAACCTACAGGAACATGTGAACATGGAATAATCTTGCAGAGTTGTTCAAAGGTGGGATAAATAGGTCAGGGCTGTTTAAACCTTTTCAAACAGTTATTAAATGTATATAAGGCACTTCCTGTAGAAGTGCTTTTGGTGGTGACTCTCTCTAGCTGAGGCAGTTCTTTATAATGACGGAAGGCTATTGGTCAATGGAACTCCTGACAGCTGGTGTAAAAATGTCTTTATTTTAAAAGAGGAAAATGCCAGTAGATTATCACAACATGCAGTAAAATGGAAAATTATGTAGAAATGTCTCTAAAAGCCAGAGAGAAACAATGTGAGAGATTTGTCAAAATCTAGACCCAACTCATCCAAGCTGATCTAGATTCTTGAAACTGTTCCTTTGATTCTGAAAACAATTTAAATTTCCTTAGTACAAAATTTTGCTTAGACTACACATAAAATATATTTATTTGCAACTAAAGATATAAAAATACTATGAAACTGTGCAAAAGCATGTATATTACTAAGATAAGTGATAATAACAGAGGAAATACATAACTATTTCTTTAATATATAGTTACCAGGATAGTTATGGAGGCGGTATTTCAGTTACTGAGCAAAATTTTCTACTTTATAATATTTTCATATTATGATCACAGGCAGTAAAACTCCTCAAGTTTAGGTCAAAAAGCACTGTGTTTCTATGCTATTCTAACTCTTTTCCTTATGGAGGGAGCACAATTATCTTATGAGTGCTTGATAAAAATTCAAATTCTGAATCACCAGCTATGCCTTTGGAATCAGAACCTCAGGTTGGGGCTGGGAATAAGTCCTTTAACATGTTCTCTTGTTTACTTTTGACAGCAATTGGTATTTTGACTTCTTTTTTGTTGTTATTGTTGTTTTCATGACCTTTTAAAAGACATGTAGTGGTATCTAGTTGTGGTTTAACTTGGGTTTCCCTAATGATTAATTAAAGATGGTTTCATTCCCCTATTTGGTAATAAATTCATCAAATTGGTTGCCCATCTTTATTGGTTTATTTGTTTTCTTATTATTGAATTCTGAGGATTTTTAATATATTATTGAATCAAGTTATTTATCATATACATTATTTGCAAATATTTTCTCTCAACCTTCTTTTTGAAAAGAAAAGCTTTTCTTTTCACTTCTTTAAGATTGTGTTTTGAAGAGCAAGAAGTTCTTGATTTTGATAAATTCCAATTTACTTTCTGACATGAATCATTCCTTTGGTGTCAGATCTGAGAAAGTTTTCCAAAAACAAAGTCAGAAAGATATCCTCTTACATTTTCTTCTAGAAATTTACATATGGCTTTCTGATAAATTTTGAATCAAATTTTGCCTACATTGAGAAGTATTGACTGTTTTACCTTTCAATGCATGAATAATCAATAGTTTCATAAAACATATATTTCAATATAACTTGGGAATTATTATTGCATGTTGTTTCAAATCACTTGGCCACATATAAATGGGTCTGATTATGGACACATTATTCCTTTTAAAAATCCTTTTAAAAAAAAGATAAAAAACTTAGCTCACAAGTAGTTCAAAAATAGACCATAATATAAACTAGGTCTATCTACTAGCAACTTAACAACAACCATACTATGTTTTCCCAGGTGGCACAGTGGTAAAGAATCTGCCTGCCAATGCAGGAGATGTGTGTTTGATCCCTGGGTCTGGAAGAGCCTCTGGAGAGGGAATTGGCAATCCACTCCTGTATTCTTGCCTGGGAAATCCCATGGATAGAGGAGTCTCGTGGGTTACAGTCCATGGGGTCACAAAAGAGTCAGATATGACTTAATGACCAAACAACAAGGACTATACTGTAACTGACAAATAAAATTATATATATATATATATATATATTTAAGTTGCATAAGTTGATGTCTAGTATGTATATATATATATGTGTGTGTGTGTGTGTGTGTATGTATATATATACATATATATATATAGTAGCATAATCACTACAATTAGCATGTCCATCATCTTTTATTTTATTTTCTTTTTTCTTCTTTTGGGTGGGGATGGTATTGGTTAATTGCTAACCATTATCCTACTGTCCTACTCTTTGCCTCGCCATGGACTGTAGCCCACCAGACTCCTCTGTCCATGGGATTTTCCAGGCAAGAATACTGGAGTGTGTTGTCATTTCCTTCTCCAGGGTATCTTTCCAGCTCAAAGATCCAATCCACATCTCCTGCTTGACAGGCGGATTGTTTACCACTGAGCCACCTGGGAAGTTCTTTATTTTTGGAGATATGGAGAAAACACTTAAGATCCACCCTCTCAGCAAATTTCTAGTTCTAGTTATCAAGAATTTGATCTTGCTTTACTGAGATTTTGTACTTCTTGAACCAAGATCTCCCCATTTCCTTCTTCCCCCAGCACCTGACAACTATCTTTCTACTCTCAGCATCTATGATTTTGACTATTTTAGATTCCACAGATAAGTGAAATCAGTGAAATCACGCAATGTTGTCTTTCTGCATCTGGTCTATTTCATTTAGCATATTGTCCTCTATGTTCATTTGATGTACATTTAGGCTGTTTCCATATCTTGATTATTGTGAATGATGTTGCAATGAACATGGAGGTGAAGATATACCTTCAAGATGCTGAGTAAGGTTACTTCAAATGTAAGCCCAGAAGAGGAATTACTGTACCAATGTTACATTCCTAAACTTTTGAGAATATTCCATACTGTTTTCCATAATGGCTGTGGCAAGTTATAATCCTAGCAACTATGTACAAGGGTTTACTTTTCTCCACATTTTTACCAAGATTTATTATCTTTTTTCTTTTTGGTTCTAACATGTATGAGGTAATATCTCATGTGGTTTGGATTTGCAATTCCCTGATAATTAGTGAAGTTAAACATGTTTTCATTTACGTGCTGACCTTTTGTATATATCTTCTTTGGAGAAATGCCTATGCATATCTTTTCCTTGTTTTCTCCTTCTCCAGAGGATCTTCCTGACCCAGGGATCGAACCCAGGTCTCCCACACTGTAGGCAGACGCTTTACCATCTTAACCACCAAGGAAGTCCTATTTTTAAGTTGTTCATTTGTTTTTGTTTGCTATTTAATTGTACCAGCTCTTTATATATTTTAGATATTGACCTTTATCAGAGATAGTTTGCAAGTACTTTCTCCCATTCTGTAGATTTCTCGCATTATACCTTTTTACTCTGTTCATGATTTCTTTTGCTGTGCAGAACCCTTTTTTACTTTGACATAGATTAACCTGTCTATTTTTGCTTTTGCCCCCTGTGGTTTTAGTGTCATGCCCCAAAAATCATTGCTCAGACCAATGTCAAGAACGTTTTCCCTATAGTTTCTTCTGGCAGTTATATGTCTTCAGGAATTAGAATCAAGTCTTTAACATGTATTGAGTTTATTTCTGTGTATGATATGAGACAAAAGCCCAGTTTAATTATTCTGCATGTGGATGCCCAGTTTGCTAACACCATTTATTAAAGAGACTGTCTTTTCCCCATTGTGTGTTCTTGGCACTCTTATAAAAGATAGTTAACTGTGGAAGCTCAGATTTATTTCTGAGCTATCCATTCTGCCCTGTTTGGCTATATGTCTGCTTTTATGTCATGTGCCAAGTAGGCACTAATTCCTTGTGATGTAAACTTAGGCAAGTGCTTGTGAATATTTATACATAGTTTCAAATAAATTACTATAAATATTAAAAATGACTTTTGAAGTTTCTTTTAATGATAACCTTTTTATTAAATATAAATATGTTATAAAGAACAACATTGCATAGGAACCTGGAATGTTAGGTCCATGAATCAAGGCAAAGTAGAAGTGGTCAAACAGGAGATGACAAGAGTGAACACTGACATTCTAGGAATCAGCAAACTAAGATGGACTGCAATGAGTGAATTTAACTCAGATGACCATTATATCTACTACTGTGGGCAAGAATCCCTTAGAAGAAATGGAGTACCCATCACAGTCAACAAAAGAGTCTGAAATGCAGTACTTAGATGCAATCTCAAAAATGATAAAATGATCTCTGTTCATTTCTAAGGCAAACCATTCATTATTACTGTAATCCAAGTCTATGTCCTGACCAGTAATGTAGAAGAAGCTGAAGTTGAACAGTTCTATGAAGACCTACATGACCTTCTAGAACTAACACCCCCCCAAAGATGTCCTTTTCATTATAGGGGGCTGGAATGCAAAAGTAGGAAGTCAATAAACACCTGGAGTAACAGGCAAATTTGGCCTTGGAGTACAGAATGAAGCAGGTCAAAGACTAATAGAGTTCTGCCAAGAGAACACACTGGTCATAGAAAACACCCTCTTCCAATAACACAAGAGAAGACTCTACACATGGACATCACCAGATGGTCAATACCGAAATCAGATTGATGATATTCTTTGCAGCCAAGATGGAGAAACTCTACATGGTCAGCAAAAACAAGACTGGGAGCTGACTGTGGCTCACAACATGAACTTCTTATTGCCAAATTCAGACTGAAATTGAAGAAAGAGGAGAAAAACACTAGACCATTCAGGTATGACCTAAATCAAACCCCTTATGATTACACAGTGGAAATGAGAAATATATTTAAAGGACTAGACTGATAGATAGAGTGCCTGATGAACTATGGATGGAGATTCATGACATTTTAAAAGAGACAGGAATCAAGACCATCCCTAAGAAAAAGAAATGCAAAAAAGCAAAATGGCTGTCTGAGGAGGCCTTACACATAGCTGTGAAAAGAAGAGAAGTGGAAAGAAGAGAAGAAAAGGAAAGATATAAGCATCTGAATGCAGAGTTCCAAAGAACGGCAAGGATAGATAAGAAAGCCTTCTTCAGAGATCAATGCAAAGTAATAGAGGAAGACAATATAATGGGAAAAACTAGAGATCTCTTCAAGAAAATTAGAGATACCAAGGGAAGATTTCATGCAAAGATGGGCTCAATAAAGGACAGAAAGGTCGGGACCTAACAGAAGCAGAAGATATTAAGAAGCGGTGGCAAGAATACACAGAAGAACCATACAAAAAGTTCTTCATGATCCACGAAATCATGATGGTGTGATCACTCACCTACAGCCAGCCATCCTGGAATGTGAACTCAAGTGGGCCTTAGAAAGCATCACTATGAACAATGCTAGTGGAGGTGATGAAATTCCAGTAGAGCTATATCAAATCCTGAAAGATGATACGTGAAAGTGCTGCACTCGATATGCCAGCAAATTTCGAAAACTCAGCAGTGGCCACAGGACTGGAAAAGGTCAGTTTTCATTCCAATCCCAAAGAAAGGTAATACCAAGAAATGCTAAAAATACCACACAGTTGCACTCATCTCACATGCTAGTAATCAGATCAGATCAGATCAGTCGCTCAGTAGTGTCCGACTCTTTGGGACCCCATGAATTGCAGCACGCCAGGCCTCCCTGTCCATCACCAACTCCCAGAGTTCACTCAGACTCAAGTCCATCGAGTCAGTGATGCCATCCAGCCATCTCATCCTCTGTAGTCCCCTTCTCCTCCTGCCCCCAATCCCTCCCAGCATCAGAGTCTTTTCCAATGAGTCAACTATTCAAGTACTGGAGTTTCAGCTTTAGCATCATTCCTTCCAAAGAAATCCCAGGCCTGATCTCCTTCAGAATGAACTGGTTGGATCTCCCTACAGTCCAAGGGACTCTCAAGAGTCTTCTCCAACACCACAGTTCAAAAGCATCAATTCTTCAGTGCTCAGCCTCCTTCACAGTCCAACTCTCACATCTATACATGACCACAGGAAAAACCATAGCCTTGATTAGACGGACCTTTGTTGGCAAAGTAATGTCTCTGCTTTTGAATATGCTATCTAGGTTGGTCATAACTTTCCTTCCAAGGACTAAGCATCTTTTAATTTCATGGCTGCAGTCACCATCTGCAGTGATTTTGGAGCCCAGAAAAATGAAGTCAGATACTGTTTCCACTGTTTCGCCATCCATTTCCCATGAAGTGATGGGACCAGATGCCGTGATCTTAGTTTTCTGAATGTTGAGCTTTAAGCCAACTTTTTCACTCTCCACTTTCACTGTCATCAAGAGGCTTTTGAGTTCCTCTTCACTTTCTGCCATAACGGTGGTGTCCTCTGCATATCTGAGGTTATTGATATTTCTCCTGGCAATCTTGATTCCAGCCTGTGTTTCTTCCAGTCCAGCGTTTCTCATGATGTACTCTGCATATAAGTTAAATAAACAGGGTGACAATATACAGCCTTGATGAACTCCTTTTCCTATTTGGAAGCAGTCTGTTGTTCCATGTCCAGGTCTAACTGTTGCTTCCTGACCTGCATACAGATTTCTCAAGAGGCAGGTCAGGTGGTCTGGTATTCCTATCTCTTTCAGAATTTTCCACAGTTTATTGTGATCCACACAGTCATAGACTTTGGCATAGTCAATAAAGCAGAAATAGATGCTTTTCTGGAACTCTCTTGCTTTTTCCATGATCCAGCAGATGTTGGCAATTTGATCTCTGGTTCCTCTGCCTTTTCTAAAACCAGCTTGAACATCAGGAAGTTCACAGTTCACATCTTGCTGAAGCCTGGCTTGGAGAATTTTGAGCATTACTTTACTAGCGTGTGAGATGAGTGCAATTGTGTGGTAGTTTGAGCATTCTTTGACATTGCCTTTCTTTGGGACTGGAATGAAAACTGACCTTTTCCAGTCCTGTGGCCACTGTTGAGTTTTCCAAATTTGCTGGCATATCGAGTGCAGCACTTTCACAGCATCATCTTTCAGGATTTGGAATAGCTCAACTGGAATTCCATCACCTCCACTAGCTTTGTTCCTAGTGATGCTTTCTAAGGCCCACTTGACCTCACATTCCCGGATGTCTGGCTCTAGGTCAGTGATCACACCATCGTGATTATCTGGGTCGTGAAGATCTTTTTTGTACAGTTCTTCTGTGTATTCTTGCCATCTCTTCTTAATATCTTCTGCTTCTGTTAAGTCCATACCATTTCTGTCCTTTATAGAGCCCATCTTTGCATGAAATGTTCCTTTGGTATCTCTGATTTTCTTGAAGAGATCTCTAGTCTTTCCCATTCTGTTGTTTTCCTCTATTCTTTGCATTGATCGCTGAAGAAGGCTTTCTTATCTCTTCTTGCTATTCTTTGGAACTCTGCATTCAGATGTTTATATCTTTCCTTTTCTCCTTTGCTTTTTGCTTCTCTTCGTTTCACAGCTATTTGTAAGGCCTCCCCAGACAGCCATTTTGCTTTTTTGCATTTCTTTTCCATGGGAATGATCTTGATAGTAAAGTAATGCTTAAAATTCTCCATGCCAGACATCAACAATACATGAACTGTAAACTTCCAGATGTTCAAGCTAGTTTTAGAAAAGGCAGAGGAGCCAGAGATGAAATTACCAACATCCGCTGGATCATGGAAAAAGCAGGAGAGTTCCAGAAAAACATCTATTTCTGCTTTATTGACTATGCCAAAGCCTTTGACTGTGTGGATCACAGTAAACTGTGGAAAATCTGAGAGATGGGAATACCAGACCACCTGATCAGCTTCTTGAGAAACCTATATGCAGGTCAGGAAGCAACAGTTAGACCTGGACATGGAACAACAGACTGCTTCCAAATAGGAAAAGGAGTATGCCAAGGCTGTGTACTGTCACCCTGTTTATTTAACTTATATGCAGAGTACATCATGAGAAACGCTGGACTGGAAGAAGCACAAGCTGGAATCAAGATTGCCAGGAGAAATATCAATAACCTCAGATATGCAGAGGACACCACCCTTATGGCAGAAAGTGAAGAGGAACTAAAAAGCCTCTTGATGAAAGTGAAAGTGGAGAGTGAAAAAGTTGGCTTAAAACTCAACATTCAGAAAACTAAGATCACGGCATCCAGTCCCTTCACTTCATGGCAAATAGTTGGGGAAACAATGGAAACAGTGGCTGAATTTATTTTTCTGGGCTCCAAAATCACTGCAGATGGTGACTGCAGCCATGAAATTAAAAGATGCTTAGTCCTTGGAAGGAAAGTTATGACCAACCTAGACAGCAAACAAAAAGCAGAAACATTACTTTGCCAATAAACATCCATCTAGTCAAGGCTATGGTTTTTCCTGTGGTCATGTATGGATGTGAGAGTTGGACTGCGAAGAAAGCTGAGCACCAAAGAATTGATGCTTTTGAACTGTGATGTTGGAGAAGAGTCTTGGGAGTCCCTTGGACTGCAAAGAGTTCCAACCAGTCCGTACTAAAGCAGATAAGTCCTGGGTATTCATTGAAAGGACTGATGTTCTAGCTGAAACTGTAATACTTTGGCCACCTGATGCAAAGACCTGACTCATTTGAAAAGACCCTGATGCTGGGAAAGATTGAGGGCAGGAGGAGAAGGGGACGATGGAGGATAAGATGGTTGGATGGCATCACCGACTCAATGGACATGGGTTTGGCTGGCCTCCAGGAGTTGGTGATGGACAGGGAGGCCTGGCATGCTGCGGTTCATGGGCTCGCAGAGAGTCAGACACGACTGAGAGACTGAACTTAACTGAAGTGTAATGTGTAACTTTCCCTTTACCAGTAAAACTACAAATTTAGCCTGACTGACTTTCCTTTTTATTATAATATGATTCCAGATTCTACCTTACATGATCCTTATTACTAGACCACATAATTTTCAGTACAGGTTTCAAATTGTTAACCATCCTTGACAACATACTGAAGGAAAGTGGGACTAGCATGTTAGAATTTCTAACCTTCTTAATCCAGCACCTTAGACCACTTGGCCATGCTACTTCCCATTCTAACTTTCTATTTTACAAAACACTTTGATAATAAGACTGAACTGCATGGAAGTAATATATCTTTATTGTAGTATTTAACTTGTTTTTGTCTCTTGAAATAAGGTTTATTTACCTGTCAGAATCACAGATTAGATACATCCAGCTATTGATAGAGCTTAAAAAAAAAAAAAAATTCGCTAAACAGATGTTTTGTCTTTTGGGGGAGGGGGGGAACACACACACACAAATTCATGGAAAATTTGAACAAATAATACATGCAGGAAAAGTCATTTATTTTTCTCTTTTCTATAACCTATACTTAAGTGGTTTGATTTCTGAATAATCAGTTGACCAAGAGACTACTACAATGATCAAGCCTTAGCTTTTCCTCTCCTATTTGAATAATCAATACCCTGAAACGAATGTAAGACATTGCGATGATGATTTCAAATATTCTCTTATTGTTAAGGTATCTAGTACAGCATAAAACCAATGAACAAAGCATGTAACTGAGTTTGAATCTTTTATTTTATTCTTTTTTTTTTTGCATTCTATAGAAGTAATTAAATTTGCAACTAAAGTGGGAATGCCATGTATTTTTCATCATCGTCATGCAGATTGTAGATATTCCTCTGAAATTAAGCTATTCTGTATGACATTCCTTGAATATTGGCAGTTGTTACTCTTTTAATATTTGTAGTGACCCATATATTTGAGATTTTCACCTTTTATCTTTGGTTGTGTTTTGCTTAATTCTATATAGTTTAAGAAGATTAAAATAATTTAATGGATAATCAGCTAAGTTGATGAAATTGCTGACTCGATGGACGTGAGTGTGAGTGAACCCCAGGTGGTGATGGACAGGGAGGCCTGGCATGCTGCAATTCTTGCGGTCACAAAGAGTCGGACACGACTGAGAGACTGAACTGAACTGAACTGAATAAGACCAAGTTTAGGTTCATTCAGAAACTGCAGTCTCTAACCCCACATTGAAGCTTATACTTCCATACACAAAGGTAAGGTACGATAGAGTGTGTACATATTTTAAAACTTTAGGTGATTATCCAAAAAATAATTTCAGCTCCGTTTTTAATGAAAATGAGAAAAAAGTTAACTTTTAAAACTAAGACTTCAATAGCAACTAATTGTGGCAGTCTGTATATTACTATAATAAAAAATGAGAGCTAACTAAAGACTTCTCGCCTTCAGTGTTATATTTTTCCTCATTGCAAAGAAATTGTAACTCATTCTGCTACTTTCAGTAGAGAGTTGTGCATTTAGAACAGTGCAAAAGGTTTAATTGTATTCCTAAAGTTCACTATAGAAATCTTATTGAAGAGTTCAATTCATTTCATGGGGATAGAGAAGAATTTGAGGTATAAGATGAGACCAAAATATCTAAAACAGAAATTGATGGTTGAAAGTATAAGAGACAGGAAGAACAGGTGCAAAATTCATTGGAAGAATCCCAATAGATTTTTTTAAGTGTGGTTTATTGACTATGCCAAAGCCTTTGACTGTGTGGATCACAATAAACTGTGGAAAAATCTGAAAGAGATGGGAATACCAGACCACCTGACCTGCCTCTTGAGAAATCTGTATGCAGGTCAGGAAGCAACAGTTAGAACTGGACATGGAACAACAGACTGGTTCCAAATAGGAAAAGGAGTATGTCAAGGCTATATATTGTCACCCTGCTTATTTAACTTCTTTGCAGAGTAAGTACATCATGAGAAAGGACTGGAAGAAACACAAGCTGGAATCAAGATTGCCCAGGGGAAATATCAATAACCTCAGATATGCAGATGACACCATCCTTATGGCAGAAAGTGGAGAGGAACTAAAGCCTCTTGATGAAAGTGAAAGTGGAGAGTGAAAAAGTTGGCTTAAAGCTCAACATTCAGAAAACAAAGATCATGGCATCCGGTCCCATCACTTCATGGGAAATAGATGGGGAAACAGCGGAAACAGTTGCAGACTTTATTTTTCTGGGCTCCAAAATCACTGCAGATGGTGACTGCAGCCATGAAATTAAAAGATGCTTACTCCTTGGAAGGAAAGTTATGACCAACCTAGATAGCATATTAAAAAGCAGAGACATTACTTTGCCAACAAAGGTCCGTCTAGTCAAGGCTATGGTTTTTCCTATGGTCATGTATGGATGTGAGAGTTGGACTGTGAAGAAGGCTGATCACCAAAGAATTGATGCTTTTGAACTGCGGTGTTGGAGAAGACTCTTGAGAGTCCCTTAGACTGTAAGGAGATCCAACCAGTTCATTCTGAAGGAGATCAGGCCTGGGATTGCTTTGGAAGGAATGATGCTAAAGCTGAAACTCCACTGCTCTGGCACCTCATGCAAATAGTTGACTCATTTGAAAAGACTCTGATGCTGGGAGGGATCGTGGGCAGGAGGAGAAGGGGACGACAGAGGATGAGATGGCTGGATGGCATCACTGACTTGATGGACGTGAATCTGAGTGAACTCTGGGAGTTGGTGATGGACAGGGAGGCCTGGTGTGCTGCGATTCATGGGGTTGCAAAGAGTTGGACATGACTGAGCGACTGAACTGAACTGAACTGAAGGAGACTCCATCAGATAGCATGGGAAACTGGGTTCTATGCACATGACTTTGACCCTTGACACCCATTTCTTTTCACCTTAACAAACACGAGAACAACAAAACTGAAATAAGTCAAGTGTCTCTTGGCTTCTAGAACATACATCTAAGTATCATGTACATAGGATTTGAGTTAGCAGATCTTCATTTCATTTAAGAAACTACCAAGTACCTACCATGTGTTACAGCAATAAGAAAAATGTACAAAAATGTCTGCTATATGCCTCAAGGGCCGGGGACAGAAAATAAACTAATCAGTAAACTATATAGTATGTTAGAAGATGAAAGGTTCAGTGAAGAAAAATTTAAAAGAGTAAAAAGTGTTAGAGTACATGGGTGTGAGGAATCAGTATTTCAGCAAAATGTTAAAAGAATGTTTCTCTAAGGGGATATGTGTGCAAAGATTTGAAAGAGATGAGATAGACAGTCATGTGACTGTCCCTAAGACAAGAGTTTCTAGGTAGAGAGAACCTTAAATGCAAAGTCACTTCAGCAGGGTCTTCCCTGGTGGATTTTAGGAATGTGTATGAGGACCACATGTGAGCACCTGAGTGAGCAAGGGGAGAGTGATAAAAGGTAAGGTTGCATGGGTGATGGACTGTCAATTTGTATGGAGACTTTTTGCCTTTCCAACAGATTCTGCTGCAAACCTTATATTTTTGAGATCCCAGATGTCTAATAAGTGTTATATTTTATCTGAAAAAATTTGGTGTGTATATTACTGTAAACCATCCCCATAAAATATGTTTTGTTCCACAGTGTGTGGGGAACACACCATTTCACTATGTTTTGAAATATTTCCCCAGGAATTCTAAACATAGTACCCTTTGGAAGAACTCCTGGTTGATCAATTTACATATTTCCTCTACTTGTCTTTTTGCAAGATCTTGTGATGTCATTGGGTATTATCACTTCTCTATTTTTGAATTACTTGTGTTCAGGCTCACCAACTTTATCAAACAGCTGGTATAAATGCTACATCACATTTTAGTCAAATGTCACTCATTTAATAGGTCATATGATTTTTATAGAAAGGAAATCTCTTTTATCTTTGTGTTATATATTATTTCTAGTAGCAATTATTAGTTTTATGTGTCAAAATCCAAAGTACTTTGTGAGTTATTTTATTTTTCTTAAAATTAAATCAGAAGATAGAATAAATCTACATTCACATTATTCAGGATGATGTGTGTCTGCATGTGTGCTAAATTGCTTCAGTCGTGTCTGACTCTTTGCAACCCTATGAACTGTAGCCTCCAAGGCTCCTCTGTCCATAGGATTCTCCAAGCAAGAATACTGGAGTGGATTGCCATGCCCTCCTTCAGGGGATCTTCCTGACCCAGGGATTGAACCCATGTTTCTTTTGTCTCCTTCATTAGCAGAAGGTTTCTTTATCACTAACGCCACCTGGGAAGCCCATTCAGGGTGGTAGAGTGTATAATTGGTCTAAAATAGCTTTCTGAGATTTGTGAGATATATGAAGGAAATATTTCAGAAGTTATTTCAATATTTGGGATTAAATATTTAATCCAAATTAAAACTGACTTTGAAAAATTTGTGATGGTCTAGTCAGGATGGATATATTTTACTTATGTAGTATTTATTGGAAAGGTCAAAATCCGGAAAGTTTAAATTTAGTTAGCAAAGAAAAGTCAAATTCAATGTACCTGAGATGCTGATCTGAGAAAAAGGAGGAAAAGATCAAGTAATAGATAGATCTAAAGAACTTGATTAAATTACATTGTAGGGTCAATAACAGAAGAAATTCCTTTCAAAGGGAATAGGTAAAATTGAGATCTTTAGTTTTAAGTCTGCTTTGCTTCTAACAAATATGTAAAAAAAATCAATTTCAGTGAATAAAGAGAATTATCCTAATAATGCATTCTAGAACATCCTTACTACTATAACCACTATAACTGTTCCAATTTTTAATGAAATGTAGTGATATTGTGATAAATAATCTATTGTGGAAATTTCAATGGATATTTACAGCCAAGTATTAGAAAACCTGTGTGGACTTCTAGTTTTAGATATTCAATGTTACTGGAATCAATAGATCATAGTGAGAACTATTTATGAATAGGGTATGCGTATTTAATGCCAAATTTTCTTCCTTCAGCATTATTTTAAAGCTTTTTCTTCCCTTCTAATAGGATCCCAATGAAGACTCTAGATGGTTTTTAGGAACCATCATGTGAAAAAACAGAGCCCACTTCCTTAATGTAAATTAAGAGCTAACTGGGTAATCACCAATTTTCAATAAATATTTTAGAAATAAGTATCAAATATCAGGGCAACAGATACAATAAAAAGTATCATTAATCAAATTTTATCTAAAAAGTCTAGAATTTTATTTTTTTCTCATTTTGTTAAAATAGTTCATTTTATTTTTAACATACATTTAACTAGCCATATGATGACAAGGATAAAAGTTATATATTATATTTTTCTGTGTGTAAATTCTTTCAAATATTTTTAAATCTGAACTTTTAAATAAGAAAATATTGATATCTGTGAAGATAAAATATTAATGATAATTTATTGCTATTTAAAATATTAGTTTCATAAAATATATTGTAGGTACAAATTATCAGTGAATTCTTCAAATGTTTTCCATAGTTTACATAAGAACTGATATAGGAAAACAAAAGAATTAAACTTTTTTCCCTAGAAGTAATATTATCAACAATGGAAACTAGAAATCTTCCTCAAAATGATCTATACAGTTCTATTTTAAAAATCTATTTTGTTCTGCTTTTCAACAATACTATTTATTTTATATTTGTGTTAGCTTTCTATTGCTGTTCTAACAAATTATCGTAAGTTTAGTGAGTTAAAGTAACACAAATTTATTATCTTGCAATTCCTGAGGTAAGAAATCAGAGATGAATATTATGGGGCTAAAATCAAACTGTTGGCAGGGCTGCATTTTTTCTAGAGGTTCTAGTGGAGAGTCTTGCTTTCTTGTCTTTTTCAGCTTTTGTTGTTATTTATTTACTCTCTTATCTCTGACTCTTTTGTGACTCCATGGACTGTAGCCCACCAGGCTCCTCTGTCCATGGGACTTTCCTGGCAAGAATACTGGAGTGGGTTGCCATTTCCTTCTCTAGGGGATCTTCCAACTCAGGGATCAAACTCATGTCTTTTGCATTGCAGGCAGTTTTACCACTATGTCATCTGGAAACCCTTTAAGATGCTGCCTGTAATCTTTGCTACATGGCCTTTCCTCTATAATCATCGTCCATCATTCCAAAATTTGCTTCCTTTGGCAGAACTCCATTCTCTGACTCTGATAATCCTCTTTTCCTCTTACAAAGACCATTGTGATTACAATGGGTCCACTCAGATGATTCAAGATAATTTCCTCAAGATCCTTTACTAAATCACATTTAGAAATTTTTTGGGCATGTAAGATAATCTTTTCAGTCTCTGGAGACTAGTTCATAAGCATTTTAAAGGGACTATCATTCTATCTGTTAAAGTATCTGAGATCACTTCAGCATTTTCATGACAAAGGACAGTAAGCACGTGTATGTGTGTGTGTAAGAAGCAGAAGCAATACACCACATCTGCCTTCAAATAACTCCACAAGCATCCCATCAGTAGGTATATCATTATCTATAATCATAGGAAAGGGCTGACTTTCCTCAAAGAATGAAAAGTCTATGTTGTCATATATTGCAAAAGACAGGCTGATGATTAAGCAGTACTTTATTCTTCAGTTTAATATATATGGATACTTTCAGTGCTCTGTGACTGTTTTTTATTTTATTCATTTTAAGCAGTAAATTTTCTCCCATTTTATTAGAACAAAGAAAATATTTGAAGACACTGCGTCTTTTCCCCTGGTGCCTCAGATGACAAAGAATCTGCATGCAGTGCGGGAGACCTGGGTTTAAATATTGGGTTGGAAAGACCCCTGGAGAAGGGAATGGCTACCCACTCCAGTATTGTTGCCTAGAGAATTCCATAGACAGAGGAGCCTGGTGAGCTACAGTCCATGGCATACAGTTAGACAAAACGGAGTGACTTAATATATTTATGAGCAAACAATATTTCTAAAATAGTGTGCCTTTTACCTTCTAAACTAGAATTTTCTTGGTTTGAATTTTTGTTCTCTTTCTATTCTGCCATGTATACTCTTATGGCAGAAAGTGAAGAGGAACTAATTAGCCTCTTGATGAAAGTGAAAGAGGAGAGTGAAAAGGTTGGCTTAAAGCTCAACATACAGAAAACGAAGATCATGGCTTCTGGTCCCATCACTTCAAAGGAAATAGATAGGAAAACAGTGGAAACAGTGTCAGACTTTATTTTTTGGGGATCCAGAATCACTCCAGATGGTGACAGCAGCCATGAAATTAAAAGACACTTACTTCTTGGAAGGAAAATTATGACCAACCTAGATAGCATATTGAAAAGCAGAGACATTATTTTTCTAACATAGGTCCGTCTAGTCAAGGTTATGGTTTTTCCAGTGGTCATGTATGGATGAGAGAGTTGGACTGTGAAGAAAGCTGAGCACCGAAATATTGATGCTTTTGAAGTGCGGTGTTGGAGAAGACCCTTGAGAGTCCCTTGGACTGCAAGGAGATCCAACCAGTCCATTCTGAAGGAGATCAGCCCAGGGATTTCTTTGGAAGGAATGATGCTAAAGCTGAAACTCCAATACTTTGGCCACCTCATGCTAAGAGTTGACTCACTGGAAAAGACTCTGATGCTGGGAGGGATTGGGGGCAGGAGGAGAAGGGGATGACAGAGGATGAGATGGCTGGATGGCATCACCGACTCGATGGATGTGAGTTTGAGTGAATTCTGGGAGTTGGTGATGGACAGGGAGGCCTGGCGTGCTGCAATTCATGGAGTCACAAAGAGTCGGACATGACTGAGAGACTGAACTGAACTGAACTGAATGTATATGATACTGCTTTGGAAAATACTGAAGGACTTTAATTTTGAAACTGATTCCTTAACTTTTTTTTTCGCTCAAAATATTTTCAATCACTTAAAATACACTACAAAACAAACTGAGATTATTATTAATTTCTCTTCTTTGGGCTATCCAAGTTGTTACTCAGGAAAACGCTTTCAGAAAGATTTGGGAACTCCTAACAAGGTGTATCACCAGAAGGTCAACACCGAAATCAGATTGATTATATTCTTTGCAGCCAAAGATGGAGAAGCTCTACACAGTCAGCAAAAACAAGACCAGGAGCTGACTGTGACTCGGACCATCAACTCCTTATTGCCAAATTCAGACTTAAATTGAAGAAAGTAGGGAAAACCACTACACCATTCAGGTATGACCTAAATCAAATCCCTTACGATCATACAGAGGAAGTGAGAAATTGATTTAAGGGCCTAGATCTGATAGATAGAGTGCCTGATGAGCTATGGAATGAGGTTCGTGACATTGTACATGAGACAGGGATCAAGACCATCCCCACGGAAAAGAAATGGAAAAAAGCAAAATGGCTGTCTGGGGAGGCCTTACAAATAGCTGTGAAAAGAAGAGAAGTGAAAAGCAGAGGAGAAAGGAAAGATATAAACATCTGAATGCAGAGTTCCAAAGAATAGCAAGAAAAGATAAGAAAGCCTTCTTCAGCGATCAATGCAAAAAATAGAGGAAAACAACAGAATGGGAAAGACTAGAGATCTCTTCAAGAAAATCAGAGATACCAAAGGAACATTTCATGCAAAGATGGGCTCTATAAAGGACAGAAATGGTATGGACCTAACAGAAGCAGAAGATATTAAGAAGAGATGGCAAGAATACACAGAAGAACTGTACAAAAAATATCTTCATGACCCAGATAATCACAACGGTGTGATCACTGACCTAGAGCCAGACATCCTGGAATGTGAGGTCAAGTGGGCCTTAGAAAGCATCACTATGAACAAAGCTAGTGGAGGTGATAGAATTCCAGTTGAGCTATTCCAAATCCTGAAAGATGATGCTGTGAAAGTGCTAGACTCAATATGCCAGCAAATTTGGAAAACTCAACAGTGGCCACAGGACTGGAAAAGGTCAGTTTTCATTGCAATCCCAAAGAAAGGCAATGCCAAAGAATGCTTAAACTACTGCATAATTGCACTCATCTCACACGCTAGTAAAGTAATGCTCAAAATTCTCCAAGCCAGGCTTCAGCAATATGTGAACTTCCTGATGTTCAAGCTGGTTTTAGAAAAGGCAGAGGAACCAAAGATCAAGTTGCCAACATCCGCTGGATCATGGAAAAAGCAAGAGAGTTCCAGAAAAACATCTATTTCTGCTTTATTGACTATGCCCAAGCCTTTGACTGTGTGGATCACAATAATCTGCAGAAAATTCTGAAAGAGATGAAAATACCAGACCACCTGATCTGCCTCTTGAGAAATTTGTATGCAGGTCAGGAAGCAACAGGTAGAACTGGACATGGAACAACAAACTGGTTCCAAATAGGAAAAGGAGTACATCAAGGCTGTATATTGTCATTCTATTTATTTAACTTATATGTAGAGTACATCATGAGAAACTCTGGACTGGAAGAAACACAAGCTGGAATCAAGATTGCCGGGAGAAATATCAATAACCTCACATATATAGATAACACCACCCTTATGGCAGAAAGTGAAGAGGAACTAAAAAGCCTCTTGATGAAAGTGAAAGTGGAGAGTTTAAAAGTTGGCTTAAAGCTCAAAGTTCAGAAAACGAAGATCATGGCATCCAGTCCCATCACTTCATGGGAAATAGATGGGGAAACAGTGGAAATAGTTGCAGACTTTGTTTTTCTGGGCTCCAAAATCACTGCAGATGGTGACTGCAGCCATGAAATTAAAAGACGCTTACTCCTTTGAAGGAAAGTTATGACCAACCTAGATAGCATATTCAAAAGCAGAGACATTATTTCACCAACAAAGGTTCGTCTAATCAAGGCTATGGTTTTTCCTGTGGTCATGTATGGATGTGAGAGTTGGACTGTGAAGAAGGCTGAGTGCCGAAGAATTGATGCTTTTGAACTGTGGTGTTGGAGAAGACTCTTGAGAGTCCCTTGGACTGCAAGGAGATCCAACCAGTCCATTCTAAAGGATATCAGCCCAGGGATTTCTTTGGAAGGAATGATGCTAAAGCTGAAACTCCAGTACTTTGGCCACCTCATGCGAAGAGTTGACTCATTGGAAAAGACTTTGATGCTGGGAGGGATTGGGGGCAAGAGGAGAAGGGGACGACTGAGGATGAGATGGCCGGATGGGATCACTGACTCGATGGACATGAGTCTGAGTGAACTCCGAGAGTTGGTGATGGACAGGGAGGCCTGGCATGTTTTGATTCATGGAGTCGCAAAGAATCAGACACGCATGAGTGACTGATCTGATCTGAACAAGTTGTATTTCCAAACCTGCCTTACTCAATGATTGTTTATATTGTGATTTTCAAAAATAAGGAAAACACACCTCATTAAATTTTTCAACATATTGTATTTTGTCTTCAGGCTACTTTTCAGTTCATCATAATTCTTTCAGGTTTGTTTCTAAATTTAAGTGCCCTGGAAGGAGTGCTTCTTTTCATTTGATTATAGGTTGACCTGTGAGGTTTTCTTTAATAACTGACCATCTTCACCTTAAATAATAATTTTGTTTCATTTGGAATTCTTATTAAATTAGTTATCTCACCTTAGAGTAATTTAGTTGATGGTGTCTGTTTTCTTCTTCATTCAAATTTAACTGATCACTAAATTTGACAATGAAAGAAAATTCTTGGAGCTTTGATAGAGACTTCAGTTCAGTTCAGTTCAGTCACTCAGTCATGTCCAACTCTTTGTGACCCTATGATTTGCAGCACACCAGACCTCCCTGTCCATCACCAACTCCCAGAGTTCACTCAAACTCATGTCTATCGAGTCAGTGATGCCATCCAGCCATCTCATCCTCTGTCGTCCCCTTCTCCTCCTGTCCTCAATCCCTCCCAGCATCAGAGTCTTTTTCAATGAGTCAACTCTTCACATGAGGTGCCAAATTAGTGGAGTTTCAGCTTTAGCATCATTCCTTCCAAAGAAATCCCTGGGCTGATCTCCTTCAGAATGGACTGGTTGGATCTCCTTGCAGTCCAAGGGACTCTCAAGAGTCTTCTCCAACAACACAGTTCAAAAGCATCAATTCTTCAGTGCCCAGCTTTCTTCACAGTCCAACTCTCACATCCATACATGACCACTGGAAAAACCATAGCCTTGACTAGACGGACCTTTGTTGGCAAAGTAATATCTCTGCTTTTGAATATGCTATCTAGGTTGGCCATAACTTTCCTTCCAAGGAGTAAGTGTTTTTTAATTTCATGGCTGCAATCACCATCTGCAGTGATTTTGGAGCCCGAGACTTAGTGAAAGATTATAACAAGTAAAGGTAAAAAAAAAAAAAAAAAAAAAGCTTCATTTTATGCTTAGAAGATTTACTTGCAAAGTAATATTGATAGTTCTTTCAAGAATATAGACTGTGAAATGAGTACAAGAGGGCAGTTATGAGAAATTTTATGGGCAATGTCAGGAAGCTGTGTTTCTTTGGTTGGTTGGTTGACATTGGTTTAGTTTAGTTTGTCATTTTATACTCTGCTGGTTTTGTATTGTTTCATTGTAATTTTGGTTGAGAGAGATATAAATCACATTTAAATCTGTATTAGTGACAAACCACATGAATTAACTATTCTTGAATATATCTGCAGAAATGAATAACATACCAAACATACAAGTTCAGCAGAGCAAATATTATTGTTTATTATTAACATCACATGAAAAGTGGATTCAGTAAGTTTCCTAAAGAGTTTACAAGAGATGGGGAAGGATGCTTAAGAAGTTAAATCTATTGAACTCCATATTTCTGTCACGACCCTAAACTGCCCAGGAGAATCAGAGCCCCACAGAAGTTGGGAGTCTTTGAAACTATGTGTGAATGCTAATTACAGCAAGTATTTATATTTAGAAATCCAAGTGGCCTCCCAGAAGCTAGGGAGATACTTCTTCTCCTACAGAACCAGCAAACCAACACAGACCAATTAATATTTATAAGTGCTAAATATATAAAATGTAGTATATTTTCCATCTTATTTGGCCCCCCAAATCAAAGATTGTGTTAATACTTTCTAACCAGTAACAATATAACAAACCATCCAGGTTTGCCCAGGACAGTCCCAGTTTTAAGACTTGGGGTCATATGTCTCAGGAAATCCCTTCATTTTCAGAAAAATCAGGGATGGTTACTCATTCTGATTATATATATATATATATATTCAGGTTAAATTTTCAATCATTCTGAATCACTGAGGTCCCAATTTATATTGTCTCAAACATCAAAGATAATTACTTGAGATTTCCAATGCCTAACCCTAGGTCCAGGTCTCTGAAACACGCTTGTATTGCTGTCACTTCCATTCGAGAGAATAAATTATGAATTCCATTGGCATTGGATTGCATAGAAAAAGATGTTTATATGTCATATGAATTGTTGGAGTAAAAAAAATACAAAAATAAAGGAGATAGAGAGAGTGAGAGCCTGGAAGCTGCTTTATTAGCAAGACTCTATGTACCATGGCAAAGAACACTCATTTTGAGAAAAAACATTTTTTTCTAAGTATTTCGCTTCTGTGGCAGTATCACCCTGATTCATACTTCTACCATGGCAGAAGAAGGTGACCTGAAGGCACATTTGTGATACATTGGCTGTGCTAATTTGGAACTTCTTTGCCTGATATGCAGTAATGATATATAGTTATAGTGACTTGGAGTTCCTTAGAGATCCCACTGCAGAAAAATGGATATCATTTGAATCTTGGATGTACTCATCCAATTTCTCTATTGTTCATTAAGCAGCACTGGTGGTGAGTTATGGGGAGAAAATCTATAAATATTAATATCTTATGTCATTGCAAGTAGTAATTTCCAGCTTATTATTCTCAAATATTTTCTAGTGAAGGAATTCTAGTAAAGTTAAAAAAAAAATCTTCAACTGTAAAAAAGTATTGGAAAAATAGATTAAGCCAAATGATTATCACTAGGGACAATAGAAATTTTTTTACAATTAATTCCACTTTTAGACTTTGTTTCAATGAACACCTTGCTAAATGTTATCACAGTATAGTATCAATAATTATACTATAATTTTGGAGTCAGAGAGACTTACATGCAAAAACTGACTCTACAATTCAGTGGCTTGATTATTTTAGACAATTATATTATTTCTCTGAGCCTCAGTTTCCTTAATTATAAAATGTAGACAGTTATCTTTAGAATTAGCATTGAAGATTGAGTGATAATATATATTAGGCATAAAGCATACAGTATGTGCTCATACTTTACCCTTCAAATCCGTTTAAAATTCACTGATCAAAAGGGGGGAGTGATCCTTCATCATCCGCTTATTCAATATATGAATTTCTTAAGGTAGTCTGATCTCTCTGCTTAGGTGGAGAAGAAATTGTTTCCTCCTTTAACACCTGGGGCAAAAGAGGGAGATCATAGGTGAAAGAAAGCAGTGTGGTAGAAATACTATTCCATTAGACAGCAGACACTTGACCTATCCAGTAATACCTACCTTTCTTAATTAAAGTCCAAAATCCTTAGAGCTGAAATAAATAAGGTTGTATTATTTTATCAAAAATGTTTCCTATTTTTTCTGTATTATCATTTTATGAATTATTGTGTATGCAATATACACAAATATATTGTAAAGTCAAGAATATCATATATACAATAAACATATAGAGTAATATAATACCTGCTCTTAAAGAATAACAGCTACTGTTTGTTTGCTGACTTTCTAGTATCTACAAACAGATTTAGAATCCCTTCCAAATCCTGCAGAATACTCTCCCAAATACCCCCAAAATTTGACTGATTAAAATGTATTCAATCTATTATAATTTTTATAAAAGTACAACACTTCTAAATAGCTTTACAGCTTAGTTTATATATTTGTGTGATGGAGATAAGATCATAAGGCTGTGTGAGATTAAATGAAACATTGCTTTGAAAAATCATAGGAGGGGACTTCCCTGGTGGCTTAGAGGTAAAGAATATGACTGCCAATGCAGGAGATGTGGGTTTGATCCCTGGTCTGGGAAGATCCCACATGCTGCAGAACAACTAAGCCCATGTACCACAACTATTGAGGCTGTGCCCTAGAGACTGGGAAATCACAACTACCGAGCCCACGTGCCCTAGAACCCGTGCTCTGCAACAAGAGAAGCCACCACCATAAGTCTGGCCACCACAACTAGAGAGTAGCCCCCGGTTGCCCCAACTAGAGAAAAGCCTGCTCATCAACAAAGACCCAGCAGAGCCAAAAATAAATAATAAACAAATAAATAATTTTGAAAAACCATAAGACAGTCTTGGTATCAAGCACTGTTGATTCAGTATGTAGCAGTATAATTTGTATATAACATGTATTCATTTTTGCTTTCAGTATTTCTTGATTCATACTTTTGTAAAAATATTAAATATTCTTATTTCCCCACTAAAATTATTTAAAATGAAACTATTTTCTCTAGATGATTATATCCATGTAGTAGTTAAATGTAGTGATACATATCAAACTAGATTTCAGTCTTAAATTCTGCTTCTTATCTTCATTGATGAAAGACATTTTTGATTTCTGGAGCAATTTAGTTTTTCTTTATCTTTCTTATTCTTGTAAGACAGTTCATGATTTCACAGACTACATCATAGCATAAACAAGAACTTCTAGATGGACTAAGCAATGGTAAATCTGAAACCTCTAGTTTTCTCCAAGTTCTTACTTACATGGTTTATTTAAAGCGCTTATAAGCTTGGACTCTGTATAACCAAACAGATGTTTCTCCACATCTAGCTCAGACACTCCTATCTTTAATTTTTATACATTTCATTTCACTTCAGGTTTCAGTGCCAGCTGCTGTGAAATAATCTTGGGACTTTAACATCGGTATAATTGGACCCACTGTGCACTCATAATGAGAATTCAGAAATTAAAATCAATACAAGAAGAAAACTATAGAAAAATCCCTAATTATGCCCTTTATCCATACATTTTAACCTTTTAGCTTCCACATCTGCTGCTGCTGCTGCTAAGTTGCTTCAGTCGTGTCCAACTCTGTGCGACCCCATAGACGGCAACCCACCAGGCTCCCCCGTCCCTGGGATTCTCCAGGCAAGAACACTGGAGTGGGTTGCTGTTTCCTTCTCCAGTGCATTAAAATGAAAAGTGAAAGTGAAGTTGTTCAGTCATGTCTGACTCTTAGCGACCCCATGGACTGCAGCCTACCAGGCTCCTCCATCCATGGGATTTTCCAGGCAAGACTACTGGAGTGGGGTGCCATTGCCTTCTCCGAGTTTCCACATCAGTCAACCATTAAAAAAATCAAAAGCCCTCAAGGAGCAGAAGCATATTTTTATATTGATTCCCTCTCTTTTACAGAGCTATGTCTCCCATTTTAATACTGATTTATAAGACTGAAATTTCCTGCCCCACCCCACCCCCCAGGTCTGCCATTCCTGCCTCTCTTTGCCTTAGACTTTCCTTTTCCTGAATCTTCCCATGTCCTTGGTTTCTCTCTTAAAACCTGAACAAATGTTTAATTTAAGAAATGTAAATATTGAATAGAGTTTCTTAAAATTCTATGAACATATTTTAAAAACTCATGCTTTCAAATAGAAAAGGCATTACCTGGTTGTTATCAAGTCAGTTCTAGGACACAGAGATGACTCCCATCTAGAACAACAACTGGGGGCAGGAGGGAGGGCATTTTGGGGATGGGCTCCCTCAGCCCATCAGACATAGCCTGGAACTGTGATGGGAGCTGGTCCAGCACACTTAATGCCCCAAGACACACCAGAGAAGTCAGCCTGTGAATTCTGACTTCCCTGCAGTGTGGATCCACAGCAGGACTGGAGAGGCAGAGTCCAGGCAAAATGATCAGCTGCAAGAGATAAACCATTATTCAGACTCAAAGCTGTATCTGAGCAAAGCAAAGGCAACAATTGCTGCTGCATGCATAGGAGGCAACTTGGATATCTGTCTGTAGGTGAATCACTATGGCCCATGTTCCATCATAAGCTAAGAGACTCCTACCACTTGCTTCAGCATTGCACCCCTGTGGGGCAAGGGTATCAGTGCTGGGAGAGAGGAAAGCACACACTTAAAGAGAATAGAGCCAGCCTAGACCTGATCCTCAGGATTTCTGCCCCAACAACTTAGGGATCCAACTCTCCCCCCACATAGGGTGATTATGGCCACTGAGTCAAGGGAAAGCCCAGCCATGCATTCAGCTCTAGCCCAGTCCCTCCATCTCCAGCCTCACCTCCTACCTAGGTGTTAGCTGCCAATAAACCCTGAGGAAATATGTGACTGGCATCCACATCAAATCTAACTTTCTAACCAAAGGCATAAGCAGCCTCTATAGAGATGCTCCCACATATGGACACCGCTTCAAAACAGCAATATGTAGCTGCTTCACCTAAATTAATATAGATAGAGAAAGTTAAGCAAAATGAAAGACACGATAATCTTTGTTTCACCCATTAAGTTTCTGATGCTCAGTGACTTTTTCATGGTCAAATGTTAGAGGGAGATGTATTGGTATAAGAACTTAGAATGCTAGCTCCTTGTTTAGGTTTTTATCATTATGTCTTCCATTGTCCAAACACTGTTAATAGTGTTTGTTGTAGGAATGAGACAGAATAAGAGGAGTAAAGGTATATTTGAAATAGTCTGCCTATATGAAATATGAAAATAGTCTGCACAATTAAAAAAAAAATATATATATATATAGCTTTTTACAACCATGAATGGGCTAATATGCGTTGAGTGTCTGTGAAATTTGCAGAGTTAACATTTCTGTAAATAGTATCCTTGGAGCAAAGATTCAGCTTTTGTTAAACCATATCTGACCTAACCTGCTTGACACTAAAGGAAACAGTGGAATAATAAACATTATCTCCAAATAGGAACTACTGAAATATTTACATTTTTGATTCAGAGTGAAGTAAAATCTACTAGTGCTCATTGATGGCTCAAATTCAGCTCCTTGTTTATAGTTCTTCAAAATACAACAAAATTTAAAAAACATGCCATCTTAAAAACAAACCATTGATTAATTGTGGTGTATATAAAATGAGGATTGTACATTAGAATTTGTGGCAAAAATTATGGTAGAAAACTGATCTAATTTCTCATTGCAGATCGGTTTATGTTACTTGTTAGAGATTTAGTTTATTTATATATATTCCTTCCACTGGGCTTTATTTTTTTTGATCTATTTCCATCATTTTGTCTAATTTATAAAACACAGTCTCTCATGTTAATATAATTTCTTCAGTCATTAAGTTGCTTTCAATGGAAACATAACCTGAAATTATTTTGTTTAAGGATGATATATACTTAAATTATACATTTATCTTCACATTTTTCTATTCAAACTTCTTATTATGACCGTACATGATCTAACCCTAATTATCTACCTCATTTTTTATTACTCACCCATAGGGACTAAAATTCAGCCCAAAAGACTTTTTATTTTTATTTTTAAACAAAAAAGCTTTCCACCCCTGGGATGTAGGTATACTGTTTTCTTCTTCTAAAATGATCTTACTTCAATACTTCATATTATTGGATTCGTTTCATTTTTAGGTTTCAGACTAAGTATTGTCTTCTAGAAAGTAGTTCCTTGCTATTCTGGTAGAGGAGAAAACAAAACAAAACAAAAACTCAATCCTTCAACCTTGAGCTTTTGTCATTTTCTCTTTAGCATCCAATCCTTTTAAATAAAAAGTATTTTTCCTTTTAAGTATAGCAGTTTTGACAAAACTAGAAAATATAAAAGTTGCAAATTTCTTACTTTTGGTTCTGGAAAAAATATTATATTAAAAGATATACTGCATAAAAATTAGAAACTAAAATACTTGAGAAAAAATGGTTCAAAGACATATCTATTAATATTATATATATATATATATATATATATATATAAATGTTCTGACACTATTTTTACATCTTTATTGTTGTTGATTCCTTGATTGGTAGAAAGACATGTAATATTATGAAGCTAATGTTTTCTGTATCCTTGGAAACAGGCTGTCCAAATTGCTGATTTGGGTGTGTTCACATATTCAAGTATTCTAGTCTTCTTCCTGTGTTTTGTCAACAACAATTTTTGCAAAGTTGTCATTATTTCCTTTTTTTTTTTTCATTTTTATTATTGAGAAATGAATTGTATGACTAGTTTTAATAACTTAGCCATTTTGGACCAATTTTTCATTTCAAGCCCCTCTTTGATGATCTGTCCTGGGTGTTCATTAGAAGGACTGATACTGAAGCTGAAACTCCAATATTTTGGCCACCTGATGTGAAGAGCTGACTCATTGGAAAAGACCCTGATGCTGGGAAAGATTGAGGGCAGGAAGAGAAGGGGATGACAGAGGATGAGATAGTTGGATGGCATCACCAACTCAATGGACATGGGTTTGGGTGGACTCTGGTAGTTGGTGATGGACAGGGAGGCCTGGGGTGTTGCAGTTCATGGGGTTGCAAAGAGTTGGACATGACTGAGTGACTGAACTGAACTGAACTTTGTTATTTAGCAACATATTTTTGTATCGTTGCTTACCCACTAATGAATTCAAAATAATACACATTTTAAGTCATTATTCTAACCCATTATTCCACATTTTTCTTTTAATTATTCTTCCAACACAGTTTTGTGTTCCTTTTATTATTTTATTTTGAAATATTTTTTGTCTATTTTCTTTCCTTATAATTAAGAATGTAGCCTTTTTTAGCCTTAAAAATTTAGTTGAGTCTTCAGTAAAAATATTTCCTTATTTATAGCAACAACCTAGCAAGAGTTGGAAAAAAAAATTGAAAGATAGGTGTTTGTGTACTCTTAACAAATATGTTCATTAACATTTATGAGTTGTCAGCAGAGATTCACTGACTTGATTATCTGTTAAAACTGAAAGACAAGTAAAAAAAAAAAAAAGATTGTAGTAAGGAAATATAAATGTAGGTCTAATCCAGGTTTATGGTTGATTCAATCTGTATTGAATAAATAAATATCTAGATAAACAACTGTTGACTGTAATGCCCAAGAATCTGTGAGTTGCTGAATCCACTGGAACCAGCTACAATATATGCTACATATCATAAAGCAAGATCCTCTTAGGTCTTCAGTTCAGTTCAGTTCATTTCAGTCGCTCAGTCATGTCCGACTCTTTGTGACCCCATGAATCGCAGCACACCAGGCCTCCCTGTCCATCACCAACTCTCGGAGTTCACTCAGACTCATGCCCATTGAGTCAGTGATGCCATCCAGCCATCTCATCCTCTGTCGTCCCCTTCTCCTCCTGCCCCCAATCCCTCCCAGCAACAGAGTCTTTTCCAATGAGTCAATTCTTCGCATGAGGTGGCCAAAGCAGTGGAGTTTCAGCTTTAGCATCATTCCTTCCAAAGAAATCCCTGGGCTGATCTCCTTCAGAATGGACTGGTTGGATCTCCTGGCAGTCCAAGGGATTCTCAAGAGTCTTCTCCAACAACACAGTTCAAAAGCATCAATTCTTCAGTGCTCAGCTTTCTTCACAGTCCAACTCTCACATCCATACATGACCACTGGAAAAACCATAGCCTTGACTAGATGAACCTTTGTTGGCAAAGTAATGTCTCTGCTTTTGAATGTGCTACCTAGGTTGGTCATAACTTTCCTTCCAAGGAGTAAGCACCTTTTAATTTCATGGCTGTAATCACCATCTGCAGTGATTTTGGAGCCCAGAAAAATAAAGTCTGACACTGTTTCCACTGTTTCCCCATCTATTTCCCATGAAGTGATGGGACCAGATGCTTAGGTCTTACTTAGCTTTGATTTCTAGCCAATTATAAAATAAGTAAAGAGAAAGTCCTGATCACTTAATTACTGTCATAAGGGATAACTATGTCCCAGTTCACATTTTTTTAGGATTACTTTTATTTTCTCCTCATAATCTTACACATTTGTTCTTATTATTGTTTCTTTTTTTTTTAATTTTATTTTATTTTTAAACTTTACACAATTGTATTAGTTTTGCCAAATATCAAAATGCATCCGCCACCGGTATACATGTTTTCCCCATCCTGAATTCTCCTCCCTCCTCCCTCCCCATACCATCCCTCTGGGTCATCCCAGTGCACCAGCCCCAAGCATCCTATATCCTGCATTGAACCTGGTCTGGTGATTCATTGCTTATATGATATTATACATGTTTCAATGCCATTCTCCCAAATCTTCCCACCCTCTCCCTCTCCCACAGAGTCCATAAGACTGTTCTATACACCAGTGTCTCTTTTGCTGTCTCGTACACAGGGTTATTGTTACCATCTTTCTAAATTCCATATATATGCATTAGTATACTGTATTGGTGTTTTTCCTTCTGGCTTACTTCACTCTGTATAATAGGCTCCAGTTTCATCCACCTCATTAGAACTGATTCAAATGTATTCTTTTTAATAGCTGAGTAGTACTCCATTGTGTATATGTACCACAGCTTTATTATCCATTCAGCTGCTGATGGACATCTAGGTTGCTTCCATGTCCTGGCTATTATAAACAGTGCTGCGATGAACATTGGGGTACACGTGTCTCTTTCCCTTCTGGTTTCCTCAGTGTGTATGCCCAGCAGTGGGATTGCTGGATCATAAGGCAGTTCTATTTCCAGTTTTTTAAGGAATCTCCACACTGTTCTCCATAGTGGCTGTACTAGTTTGCATTCCCACCAAAAATAATCACCAGTGTTTTATAGTTTTCTATATATATACAGGTCTTTAGTTTCTTTAGGTAGATATATTCCTAAGTATTTTATTCTTTTTGTTACAAAGGTAAATGGAATTGTTTCCTTAATTTCTCTTTCTATTATCTCATTATTAGTGTATAGGAATGCAGGGATTTCTGTGTGTTGATTTTATATCCTGCAACTTTACTATATTCATTGATTAGCTCTAGTAATTTTCTGGTGAATTCTTTAGGGTTTTCTATGTAGAGGATCATGTCATCTGCAAACAGTGAGAGTTTTACTTTTTCTTTTCCAATTTTGATTCCTTTTATTTCTTTTTCTTCTCTGATTGCTGTGGCCAAAACTTCCAGAACTATGTTGAATAGTAGTGGTGAAAGTGGGCACCTTTGTCTTGTTCCTGACTTTAGGGAAAATGCTTTCAATTTTTCACCATTGAGGATAATGCTGGGCATACACACCAAGGAAACCAGAATTGAAAGAGACACGTGTACCCCAATATTCATTGCAGCACTGTTTATAATAGCCAGGACATGGAAGCAACCTAGATGTCCATCAGCAGCTGAATGGATAAGAAAGCTGTGGTACATATACACAATGGAGTATTACTCAGCCATTAAAAAGAATACATTTGATTCAGTTATAATGAGGTGGATGAAACTGGAGCCTATTATACAAAGTGAAGTTAGCCAGAAAGAAAAACACCAATACAGTATACTAACACATATATATGGAATTTAGAAAGATGGTAACGATAACACTGTATGCAAGACAGCAAAAGAGACATAGATGTAGAGACATAGATGTATAGAACGGGGAGAGGGAGAGGGTGGGATGATTTGGGAGAATGGCATTGAAACATGTATAATATCATATAAGCAATGAATCACCAGACCAGGTTCAATGCAGGATATAGGATGCTTGGGGCTGGTGCACTGGGATGACCCAGAGGGATGGTATGGGGAGGGAGGTGGGAGCTGGGTTCAGGATGGGGAGCACGTGTACACCTGTGGTGGATTCATGTTGATGTATGGCAAAACCAATACAATATTGTAAAGTAATTAGCCTCCAATTAAAATAAATAAATTTATATTTAAAAAAAAAGAAAAATAATCAAGACTCTGATATCAGTCCTGCCTCTGCTCTATGAATATTTCTATTGGCTGCACCACATGAGACAATAACAAAGTGTTTAGTATTTACATTATATATGTAAATTTCATAAATTTATGAATGAACTTATAATAAATGAGATCCAGTTGATCTTTAAGAATGAAAACTGTCTTAATCAGTGCCTTTGTGTGAGTCTGTAACCTACTCAATTTAATTTTATTACCTCTGTGCCTTCTTCTTCTTAATTGTTCATACATTTTTAAGGAATATCTACCATAAAATAGGGGCTTCCCTGATAGCTCAGTTGGTAAAGACTCTGCCTGCAATGCAGGAGACTGCGTTTGATTCCTGGGTCAGGAAGATCTGCTAGAGAAAGGATATCCTACCCCCTCCTGTATTCTTGGACTTTCGTTGTGGCTCAACTGGTAAAGAATCCGCCTGCAATGTGGGAGACCTGGGCTCGATCCCAGAGTTGGGAAGATCCCCTGGAGAAGGGAAAGACTACCCACTCCAGTACTCTGGTCTGAAGAATTCCATAAAATATATTGGGTAAAATATATTACCATATATGCATTACCATAAAATATATTGCATTTTTTTTCATTTTTATTCATTTATTTTTGTGTTTTCATTTAAGAAACAGTAAAGGTGGCATTTTGGGAAGAATCGTGCAGATGCATGAGCCTTAACCATGTACAAATTTGTATAACAATCACAATCAGCATACAGAACAATTCCATCACCCCATAAAATCTCTCATGCGACTCTTTCATACTCACACCATTACCAGTCTCTGGCAACCACTAATCTTTTCTCTGTTACATTCTTAAGTTCTATCTTAAGAATGTCATATAAATGGAATTATAGAGTAGACAACTTTTTGAAACTGACTTCTTTAACTCATAATGTCAGCAGTTAAGCAAGAAGTTCTTAGATGTGATACCAATAGGATAGTAAATAAAAGAAAATTAATAATAACAAATTGGACTTCATAAAAATTTTTGCATTTCATATGTGAAAGACATAGAATTGATGCTTTTGAAATTGATACAAAATTGATATTAATGCTTAATATGTGAAAGTCGAAAAATTGATGCTTTTGAACTGTGGTGTTGGAGAAGGCTCTTGAGAGTCCCTTGGACTGCAAGGAGATCCAACCAGTCCATCCTAAAGGAAATCAGTCCTAAATATCCATTGGAAGGACTGATGCTGAAGCTGAAACTCCAATAACTTTGGCCATCTGATGTTAAGAACTGACTCCTTGGAAAAGACCATGATGCTGGAAAAGATTGAAGGCAGGAGGAGGAGGGGATGACAGAGTATGAGATGGTTGGATGGCATCACCAGCTCAATGGACATGAGTTTGAGCAAGCTACAGGAGTTGGTGATGGACAGGGAAGCCCGGCATGCTGCAGTCCATGGGGATCACAATAAGTTGGACATGACTGAGCAACTGAACTGAACTGAACTGACGTGAAAGACATTGTTAAAATAATAAAAAGATAAGATATAGACCCGGACTATACCATATATCTGACATATCATATATCTGACAAAGGAAATATATCTATAATTTATTTTAAATTTAATAGTGTCATAAACAGCCTGTTTTAAAAGTGGCCAAAACTCACAGAAGAAATACTTTTTATTTTATTATTCAAAGTTAAAAAGCAATTTACAATGTACAGTTTAAGTTTTTAAGATTTTTCCTCTTTTTCCAAATATCAATATTAAATTTCCTAATAGATGCTTTTATTCAACTATTATTGATCCATCTAATAAAACCCTTCACAGTTTTTCTAAAGCTGTATTAGAATAACTGAATGGTTGAAACAAATGTTGTTCTCACATTGCAGACTTATGATACTAAATGGCAAAAATGATTAAATTAAATGTATAAACCTAGAGATGAATTGCATTCTATATAACAGAGCACTTTTAAGAAATTATAAATTATTTCACTATTTCCAAATGTATTACCTCTTTCAACGTCTTCATATCTCCATATTTGTCTGTGCGTGTGTGTGTGCGTGTGTGCATTTGTTAGTCACTTAGATGTGCCTGACTGTTTGTAACCCCATAGACTGTAGCCTGCTAGTCTCCTCTGTCCAAGGAATTCTCAGGGAAGAATATTGGAATGGGTAGCCATATCCTTCATCAGGGGATTTTCCCAAACCAGGGATCAAACCCAGGTCTCCTGAATTATAGGCAGATCTTTACCATCTGAACCACCAAGGAAGTCCATCTCTATCTTTAATACACCCTAATTTACAGCTATTTTGACCTTTCCGTTATTTTGAGAATTACAAATGCTTCTAACTAGACAACCTAACACAATAATTATATAAGGAGATCTATTAGTTTGATTCAGTTCAGTTCAGTCGCTCAGTCATATCCAACTCTTTGTGACGTCATGGACTGCAGCATACCAGGCTTCCCTGTCCATCACCAACTCCCAGAGTTTGCCCAAACTCATGTCCATTGAGTCAGTAATGCCACCCAACCATCTCATCCTTTGTCATCCCTTTCTCCTCCTGCCTTCAATCTTCCCCAGCAACAGGGTCTTTTCAAATGAGTCAGTTCTTCACATCAGGTGGCCAAAGTATTGAAGATTCAGCTTCAGCATCAGTCCTTCCAATGGATATTCAGGACTGATTTCCTTTAGGATGGACTGGTTTGATCTCCTTGCAGTCTAAGCGACTCTCAGAGCCTTCTCCAACACCACAGTTCAAAAGCACCAATTCTTCATCACTCAGCTTTCTTTATAGTCCAACTCTCACATCCATATATGACTACAGGAAAAACCAAAGCTTTGACTAGACGGAGCTTTGTTGGCAAAGTAATGTCTCTGCTTTTTAATATGCTGTCTAGGTTGGTCATAACTTTCCTTCCAAGGAGCAAGAGTCTTTATTTCTTGGCTGCATTCAGCATCTGCAGTGATTTTAGAGCCCCCCCCCCCGCCCCAAATAAAAGTCTGTCACTGTTTCCACTGTTTCCCTATCTATTTGCCATGAAGTAATGGGACCAGACGCCACGATCTTAGTTTTCTGAATGTTGAGTTTTAAGCCAACTTTTTCACTCTCCTCTTTCACTTTCATCAAAAGCTTTTTAGTTCTTCTTTGCTTTCTGCCATAAGGGTGGTGTCATCTGCATATCTGAGGTTATTGATATTTGTCCCGGCAATCTTGATTCCAGCTTGTGCTTCATCCAGCCCAGCATTTCGCATGATGTGCTCTGGGTATAAGTTAAATAAGCAGGGTGACAATATACAGCCTTGAATAACGCCTTTCCCCATTTGGAAACATTCTGTGTTTCCATGTCCAGTTCTAACTGTTGCTTCTTGACCTGCATACAGATTTCTCTGGAGGCAGGTAAGGTCATCTGGTATTCCCATCTATTGAAGAGTTTTCCAGTTTGTTGTTATCTACACAGTCAAAGGCTTTGGCGTAATCAAAAAGCAGATATTTTTCTGAAACTCTCTGGGTTTTTCTATGATCCAATTGACATTGGCAATTTGATCTTTGGTTCCTCTGCCTTTTCTAAATCCAGCTTGAACGTCTGAAATTTCACAGTTCAATACTGTTGAAGCCTGGCTTGGAGAATTTTAAGCATTATTTTGCTAGCGTGTGTGATGACTGCAATTGTGTGATAGTTTGAACATTCTTTGTCATTGCCTTTCTTTGGGATTGGAATGAAAACTGACCTTTTCAGCCCTGAAAACTGCTGAGTTTTCCTGATTTGCTGGCATATTGAGCACAGCAGCTAACAGTATCATCATTTAGGGTTTGAAATAGCTCAACGTCAATTCACCTCCATTAACGTTTGTGGTGATGCTTCCTAAGGCCCACGTGACTTCACATTCCAGGTACTGGCAGCACTGGTTTCCTCTGAGGCCTGTCTTTTTGACTTACAGATGACTGCCATCTTGCTATCTTTTCACAGGTCATCCCTCTGTGTGCAGGTGTCCCTTGTATTTCACCCTCCAGATCCTAATCTTTTTTTCTTGTAAAAACACTAGTCAGATTAGATTTGGGCCCTAACACCCTTATAGTTAAAGTAATTACTTTTTGAAAGGCCCTATCTTTGAACAGAGTCATATTCTGATGTATTGGAGATTAAGACTTCAACAGATGAATTTAGGGGGCACACAATTCAACCTGTGCTAGAAGATATAGTAGGCAAGCATGTGTTGTGTTTTTCATACTGATATATTAAGTGGAAATTGTGAATTATTTGCTTATTTTACATTTGACCAATAATGTTAAGGAAATCAGTCCATTCTTTCTACTCTGATTTTCCAACATCACATAAGGATATTTAACATTGGCATTAGCTAATTGCACATAGGATTTCAAAATAATATTAATTTTAACTGTAAAACTATATTTAAAAATAAAAATCCAGGTACAATTTTATATAGCATTAAACACCCAAAATTTGGCCTATCAATCACAACCTTTCAGGATTCTACTCTTTCTCTCAAACCTTAATTCTATAAATAATTGAGAATTCACTCTATGTAAGTGGATTACTTTTTTAAAATGAAATTGAAAAGTTTGAAATATATTTAAAACTGCTTAATGTTTTGAATTAAGCTGTGGATCTTTTATAAACTGTTTCAAAAATAATTTTCTCCAAGTACATCAATTTAATTTAGAAAATATTAATGATAAATTTAAAACTGAAAGATGAACTAGATCAAACTACCCTACATCAGAGTATGAAAATTATTACTCTATGGTTTTATTTATAAAATTTTCCAGCCCACACTAATCTGCATGTCCATGGCTAAGATCCCAGAATAATAATACATTCATTTGCATTAATTTTCTACAGTGGATTATATTGATTCTGGCTCTCATACAATAGCAAAAATAATTTTATATGCGTACTTTTAATATTATAATTCACCCTGACTCTAAACTAATCCATTGTCAACTAATGAGGCCACCATTTATCTAACACAATTAAAACAAATCTTTTTTATAAATGAAAATTCTGTGTCTATATATATATATGCTGCTGCTAAGTTGCTTCAGTTGTGTCCGACTGTGCGACCCCGTAGATGGCAGCCCACCAGGCGCCCCCGTCCCTGGGATTCTCCAGGCAAGAGTGCTGGAGTGGGTTGCCATTTCCTTCTCCAACACAAATAGCTTAATCTGGCATAAATGAAACTCCCTGGCTGGCACGGCAATTACAAGTGAGGAAATATTGTCTCCTTATAAACACAGTAAACAATGTATGGTTTTGACCTAGATATTTAGTAGTAAAACACAGAACAAAAAACTCTGAAGAGAGTCTATAGTATCATTTGTGAGCACAGACAGATTCCATGGTTCATCTTTCCAAGGAGAAGTTTCAAAATTGATATGCAAGTAAATGGAGCCCATATGGAGACAAACTGACTTGCTAAGGAAGCTAGAGTTTCTGGGCAGGACTGAGAGATGACAGAATGGCAGAAAAATAGCCCCAGTAATCTTCTTAGGAGTTTCCTTCAGGTTGCCTGAACTCTTAACTGCACATGAATATCAACAGACTCTAAAAGGAATAATAGAACAACTACTGGCAGGTAGGAAATGAACAAAACTTTCAGAAGTGAACAGTATGGGAAGAAACATTGGCGTTCTGAGCTAGCTACAAAGGCTAATATGTATGTGCATATATACATACATAAATTAAAATGGCTCAGCAGTTAAGAATCTGCAGTGTAAGAGATTGAGGAAACATGAATTTAATCCCTAGTCAGGATGATCCCCTGGAGAAGGAAATGGCAACCCACTTCAGTATTCTTGATGGGAAATGCCAAGGACAGAGGATCCTGGTGGACTACAGTCCATGGAGTCACAAAGAGTCAGACACAACTGAGCACAGCACTATTACTCACATATATATATATATATATATATGTGAGTATATATATATATATATATATATAGTTTTGAGATTCCCTGATAGTTCAGTTGGTAAAGAATCCACCTGCAATGTGGGAGACCTAGGTTCAGTTCCTGGTTTGGGAAGATCCCCTGGAGAAGGGAAAGGCTACTCCATTATTCTGGTCTAAAGAATTCCAAGGACTATATAATCCATGGGGTCACAAAAAGTAGGACATGACTGAGCAACTTTCACTACATATAGTTTAAAACACTCTATAATTTATTCATAAAATAAAAGCAATGTAATTTATTTTGAGACAACTGAAGAACTTTAAATATTAACTGTTAACTTGAATAATAAATACTAACAATTAAATATTAATTATTAAGGCATTTTTGTTAATACTGTTTAGTGAGATAATGTTATTCTGATCTCACTAAATAGTATTAACAAAATGCCTTAACAATTCAAAATGCCCTTATTTATTAAGCTATGTACAGAAGCACTTTTGAGAAAGATAACAGGGTTTTAGGAGCTTTTAAAATAATATTTTACAATATAAAAAGAAAGGAAGTGACTAAGAAAAGAAAGAACAATTTGAGGAAGATATACAGAAGAGGAGACATAAGGAAGAAAAGAAAGAAGGATAATAGTTTGATAGCTTAAAACAGCAGCTTGTTGATTTTGTTCACAATTTTATAGATAAACTCTGCTGTTCCTGATGGGGCTAACTCTCTTATATGTTTTTATTTTAGCTATTTGCTGGAATATAGAATGGTTTTAATTGTTCTAGAAGTTGACAGATTTTTTTATTTTTGCCTCTGACTTTCCTGCACTTAGATTTTTACTTCCATGATTCTAGCTCAGTTTTGTTCACAAGCTTTCTCAGGGTTCCAAACATAGCAAAAGAAAACAGATATCAATTATGCAAACTCTCTTAAAGACTTTCTTCAGTTATGTTTCCTAAATGTATTATGATGCAAAGCAAAGCAGTGGCCCAGCTCAGATTCAAGGTATAAAGAAACATGTTCCACCTCTTGATGGGAGCAGTTGCAAAATTAGATTGGAAAATGCTTGCTAAGAAGTTAGGAAGATTATGTAGCCATCTGTAATCAAAACAAAAGGGAAGGAAGAAAGGAGGAAGAAAAGCGAAGGATTAACCAAGTATGACAGAATGTTAACTATTGGATATTAGTGCTGGGATGAGGCTTTCTTTCTACCTTAAATATTTTGGAAAACTTTTAAAATTCATAACAAGAGCAGACTGATAAACAGAAAAGTCATCCAACAAACATTTGGTTGTGTTTAGCAGTTTTGGTTAATTCTCCTCAATTACTGAGCTTCACATAAATTCCAGAAATGTTAAAAATGAATGAACAAAAATAAATTTAGGCTTGAATTTTTGATATATCATTTTTATATATCATGTATAGTATATATTGCCAAATCAGTTACCCAAAAGGACTATGGACCAACTGAAATACTTTCCAAATAATCTGCTTCCATAATATTTATATAGAGTTCATAAACTAAGTGTAAAATTGAGAGATACTGTTGGCAGTAAAAAGGAATATTTATTTGACTTAACATTTAAAATTTTAAAAGCACATTAAGGGTAGAGAGGTGTTCACTGCATTTGACATCTTACTTATGCACCTGTAGTGCAAAAAGAATAATGTTTTTTTTTTTTTTCTACAAGGTGTTGATCCTAGAGAAATGAACTGTCAGCAGCAGAGAAATCTGTCAGCCAAACAGAAACATTAAAATGGACTCAAGAAATTATTTACTATAATTTATAACTGCTTTTGAAAAATTAATATCTTGTTACTAGTTAAAATAGTCAATCTAGCTAAAATAATTATGTGGTTGTATAGGGAAATATTACTTGTAATTAGGTAGTTAACAACTGTAAATAGGATTTTAAAATTCATTCCAAAATTATGCAATTTATCAGTATTGGAGGAGTGTTATTTTATAAGTATTTTCTTTTATGGTAAGTTTCACCTTCCCTGGTTCATGAACAGGGTAGGTTTGAGGAAGCATATTTTTGTCTGCCTCCTTTTCTATTTTCAGATTGCTGGATTCTTCAGCTGCTAGTCTAAGATAAATATGAAGCAGAAAGATAACCAGGGAACTCACCACTAAGTCATTCCTTGGGTCTCCAGAGCCCTATCTCAGAGCCCTGAGTCAGAGCCCTCAGTCAGCCCAGAGCCCTGACTCCTTGTTAGAACATTTTTAGTTTTGTTTTGTTGTACTTATTCCTTCAAAATAGGGAAAATTACATCAACTCTATCTTCACAAAAGCATAAGCCTCTCCTATTAATTTTAGCATTGCTACTACCAAAATTAAAAGAGGGGACTATAGTGATTTTTTAGTGATAGGTGACATTCTGTTAAAATCTATTTTCTGTAATCATATATCTTATACAATCTATTCCAAAATTCAAAGTATCTACTGGGAAGAGACAGTACTATAACCTAAGTAGTGCTCTGTTCTCCTAATTTGTTTTGTGTTAGTTTGCCAATAAAATAAAACAAATAGAAAATGAATTTGATTTTCAAATATTTGCTAGTGAGAATTTTGCAAAATTTCTTTTCACTGAAGGCTATCTACCTAAAATAAGAGATGGCTGACTTGCCTGCCTCTTTCTTTTTATTCCCCCACTGTTAATTTTGTTACAATTTCCTTCACCTGTATTTACTGTAGTTCTCAGTGCCATAACCAGCAATCTGCTATAAGGTGTCGAAAATAAGGCAATGATGGCTTTAAATTCTTGTATCTAGAGCCTTTTATATTTCATAAAGAAACAAAAATGAATGAACAATTACTGATTTTTAAAATATATACCTGTGTATGTATATGTTGTATATGTAATATCCTAGATGGGTTTAGGCCAGAGAGAATTAACAAAAAATGTGCTCCGAGTTTTGAACATGTTTAATGAAACATACTCTGTGTTTTTGAGAAATGTAACAAACTGATAAACCTCAAGGAGATTGAAAAGTCATATTTTAACTTCAGAGGAATGAGCAAAGATGAAGATATTTACTACAGTTTTAAGAACATCAGCCAGGAAATTTCTCAGCAGGAAAAGCTGGAAGTCAATAAAAGCAAGTTAACTACTGTAATAACTCTCTGTGGCAATCTGGGAAATGCTTGTTTTACCTTTACCTCTAGAAATGAAACTCTTTAACAACAACAAATTTTTTTATACACACTCACACAGATGGAGATGAAGATAAATTAATCTGGTATATTTGTCCATGTGTGGAAATATTTTCCTTCTATATAGAAATCTAAACCAAAGCATGATTTAAATAGACGTCAAAAGCTGCATAATCCTGTCTTCCTATAATATTTTAATGTTGCAAAAATAGTTAAATGCTAATGTGAGTTTAATGTTTGCTCCCATTTCATTTAAATGAATCAAAAAATGAATCAAAGTGTTTTTTTAAAAGTTATAAATCTTGTTGAGAGAATTCATGCCCATTTACTTCTTACATGTCAGTGTACTGAAAGACATCACACAAGCTTTTCTTAGTTTTTACTTTGTTTAAACGTTTTAAACTATTTATAATTTTGATAAAAGCATTCATGACATAAGCATGATTTGAGAAATTAATGTTTTCATATTTGATCAGTGTTTTACCTTCTGATTCATACCTAAAATATGAATCCATATAATATATCCCAAATTATTAATAATATTTTGTTATATTTATTTGAACCAGGATTTGGCTTTTGAGTTAAAATATCAAATTTGGATTAAAGTATTTATTTCTATACAATGCATCTAACATTAAGTACTCTCTTTGTAATAAATGATAGTGAAGATTGAGTTGTTGACAGATTATAGAAGGTGGCAATGTATCTTTTTTTGCATTTTAAACAAAAAGGCAAGTTTAAAGCATATTTTCAAACACTTTCACAAATAATTTACACTAATAAATAGTCCTTTCAAAATTTATAGTTCTTAGGAAAGGTAAAAAGGCAAGATTTGAACAGAGAACATTTGTACTAAGGTATACTAACTCTTATTCTCTGCCAGTCCTCATTTTATGAAATTGATGAATTGTTTAATGCATTGATTACATGGAAATATGAAGGAAATGACTGAGAATCAAAACACTGCATAATTAAGATAACAGCATGATTAGTAGTAAAGAACATGGATCTGGGATCTGACAGAAATGAATTCAAATTCCAACTCTATGTCCTACATGCCCTGAGACTGTCGACAGATTGTATACCTGCTAAGTTGTTTCAATCGTTTCCAACTCTTTGAGACCCTATGACTAGAGCCTGCCAGGCTCCCATGTCCATTGAATTCTCTAGGCAAGACTAGAGTGTGTAGCCATTCTCTTCTTCAGGAAACAAACCTGGGTCTCCTGCATTGCAGGTGGATGGATTCTTTACCATCTGAGCCACCTGGGAGGCAACAGATAAGTTAATCCTTTATCAAATTATGATATCTCATATACAAATTAGCAAAAGTATTAGCTAACAGATTTTTTATGATAAACCATGATAATTTTATTTGACTCAGTGGTGCATATAAATAACCCACAAAATGTTAATTTTTTATGTAATTATTCTTAATAGACTTGATAATTTTTATCATTGTAGTATTTTACTTCTGTTTTTAAATTATCTGTATTTGCTTTCTGTAATTTAGAGTTAGATTAAAAAAGTCAAATTATATAGCAAAGAAGCTAAATCAGCATTATGGAATATATTATTTAAGGTTACTTAGTATACTTCCTTAGAGTAAGAACAACATAAGGCAGATTTTTAAATTAAATATATATCTTGACATATATATGAGTCTCAGTGAACTCCGGGAGTTGGTGATGGACAGGGAGGCCTGGCGTGCTGCAATTCATGGGGTCGCAAGGAGTCGGACACGACTGAGTGACTGATCTGATCTGATCTGATATATATATGTGTGTGTGTGTGTGTATGGAAGTTTAGAAGTCTATCAATATTGTCAGTGTGTCAGTTTATGCTATTCATCTATATACAATTGAAGCTGAACCATTCACATATTTATTCAAACATACATTTATTGTTATTCTTTATCATTATGACCTAGGATTAGCTTCCCAAAATATCAGAACACCAAAAATACATTTATTTTCTCTTTTGATTAAAGTAATCAAACAATAGATTGCTGACCACAGAAAAACCTTTTTAGATAGGAGTTCTATAATAATTGTGAAAATTCAAAACACCATCTGACAATTATGATAGTTTTGAAATATCTAGAACTAGATAGATCAAAACTGAGTTTGCATTTTGAATCTGTTAGCGTCATTGAATTGAAAACAACATAAGAACATCAGAACCAAGGAAAAATAACTGAGGCAAAACTGAAAAAATTGAAAAGAGCAAACGCTTTCTCACTGGTATTTACACATATGTATTGCAGGACAGAATGGAGAAGAACAAAACTAAATGTGGAATTACATTTTTATTTTTTCTTTCATACATAACAATTATAAAAAAATTTTCTTCTATGCAAGAGTTGTATAAGCAAATGACAATCCAGGAATTGCTATCAGCAAGAAGACAACAGGTGCTGGAAATGGTGAAAAAGAACCCTATACGTTGTCAGAGGGAATGCAAATTGGTTCAATCACTAAGGAAAGCAATATGGAGGTTCCAAAAAAATTAAATTTGAAATACCATATTATCCAACAATTCCACTTCTGAGTGTATATATACCTACCACAAAGAAATTAAAAACAGTTTATTTCAATGAGATGTATGCAATCCATGTATATAGCAGCATTATTCACAATTGCTGAGTTATGAAAGCATATATGTTTATGTACACACACACACACACACACACACATATATATACATACAATCACATATATACCCACATTCTTTGGCTTCTAAAAATACAAATGTTTATATCATTTTGCATATGAAACTAGGGGCTATTCAGTTCATATTTCTAAGGATATATATGTTAGCCTTTTATATCTTCCAATGTAGTGGTAATATTCTTTATTTCAGGGGCACGAACCATATTTCTGCAGCCCATTAGTGCTGATGATCAAACTGACGATAATGTTAAGATTGGGAATAAAGAAAATAAAGGATAATGGCTGCACTTAAGGCATATTTATATACCTGTGAGTTTATTTATTGAAGAATATTCTTTGAATGTTTATTCTGTTTGAGTCTGTGTTAGGATATTTTGTTTGGATACTTTGATGATGAAAATAGATGAACTCTATTTTTATGAATCTTTCACTAAATATAGCTGAAGTTGATGAAAAATTACAAAAAATAGTAGACAAATAGTAGGATGAAGCAAATCTCTATGCACTTTTCTGATAAATGATTGCATCATCCTGTGCAAATAAATTAGTGAAGTAGTTGGTATAAAAATATTTGAAAGATAATTGAAATGAAAGCTATGAATGATTAAAGAGAATGGCCATTTACAAAGCAGTGAATGTTATTTTTCAGAGCATTATGATTAGCAACATTTAAAGGCATGGACAGAAGAGATTTATTTATGTGATATCATAGATCAATGTGCTCATTTTTCTTTTCAGATCATAACTAATGATGTGTTGGTTAGTAGCTTAGTGTATTAGAAATGTTTACTACATTTTAAAGATTCCCAGATAGCTTCTCTTAATTTTTCAGTGCTGCAATTTTGTCTTTTTGACAGTTTCAATTACATTTCCTAGATTTTCCAACAGCTTCTCTTTTGTTGCCTTTGAATAAGTTCTTCCAATTAGGTCTGAACATTGCTCTCAGTGATTTTACCATCTGCTATCTTAAAAGCAGCATATTTTATTTTTAAAAGATTATCCCTTGGAATAATTTTATTTACATAGAGCTCTTCAAAATTATTCAATGTTGCACACCTCACTTGATACAAATACTTATTTATTATGTATTTTCATTCAATACCCCCTCATATACAACATGCTCAGCATATTCAAAGAGTAAATGTGATCTTTGTCCAATATGTTGAATGTATATAGTATGTCCTAGTTAAGAGGCTAAAGGTATATGATGTTACGAGTGCATGCTTGCTAAGTCATTTCAGTCATGTGTGACTCTTTGTGACCCCATGGACTGTACCCTGTCAGGCTTCTTTGTCCATGGAATAATCCAGGCAAGAATACTAGAGTGGGTTCCCATGTCCTTCTCCAAGGGATCTTCCCAACCCAGGGATTGAACCCCAGCCTCTTATATCTCCTGCATTGGCAGGCAGGTTCTTTGCCACTAGTGCTACCTAGGAAGCCCATGTGATGTTACAGCAAACCAATAAACATCTCAACAGTAAGATGCATAAATAGCTTACAGATGACCCTGTATTTGCAATTCGTGAATGAACAAAAGTGTTTTTCTACTTCCATGTCCAATCAATAAAAGGAGGAAAGATACTTTATTATATTTTGATTTAATATTTACTTTATTAAATCCAACATGTAACAGGTCCCTTTTTTGACCCCTTAATGATTTACAGTTTTTGGAATAATATAATAAGCTTCTCTAAATTTTGGTCATATTGCCTATCAGCTGATGAGTTGATCTGTCCTTGACATGCTTATCCTTAGAGATGTATGCTTGGGGAGATTTTATTTTCCCCTATTACACTTATTCCTTCTAGAACATACTTCAATATCTTGGACTCGTTCTTTTGAAAAAATGAGCAGATTATTCCTCCTCTCTCAGCTCCTCCTTACATACAAAAGGATTTCAAATATATGGTCTCTAAGTATTAGCTCCTTCATGTAATTAATATACAGAAGTTTGATTTTTACCCAGAATTACTATATCTCCATGAGAGTCTCATGTCCCATATGAATATCTTCTGACATCAAATGAATGAATCCATCATATCCATCATCTTACTTCTGTTTGTCATTGATTTGAAGGAGAATGCTATCTGGGCACTATCTAAAAGCATATATATATATATATATATATATATATATATATAATTTCACTTTAAATTATCCAACTTTCCACAAACATTTCTTTTTTTATTTTATTTTATTTTTAAACTTTACAAATTGTATTAGTTTTGCCAAATATCAAAACGAATCTGCCACAGGTATACATGTGTTCCCCATCCTGAGCCCTCCTCCCTCCTCCCTCCCCATACCATCCTCTGGGTCGTCCCAGTGCACCAGCCCCAAGCATCCAGTATCGTGCATCGAACCTGGACTGGCAACTCATTTCATACATGATACTATACATGTTTCAATGCCATTCTCCCAAATCTTCCCACCCTCTCCCTCTCCCACAGAGTCCATAAGACTGCTCTATACATCAGTGTCTCTTTTGCTGTCTTGTACACAGGGTTATTGTTACCATCTTTCTAAATTCCATATATATGCCTTAATATACTGTATTGGTGTTTTTCTTTCAGGCTTACTTCACTCTGTATAATAGGCTCCAGTTTCATCCACCTCATTAGAACTGATTCAAATGTATTCTTTTTAATGGCTGAGTAATACTCCATTGTGTATATGTACCATGACTTTCTTATCCATTCATCTGCTGATGGGCATCTAAGTTGCTTCCATGTCCTGGCTATTATAAACAGTGCTGCGATGAACATTGGGGTACACGTGTCTGTTTCCTTTCTGGTTTCCTCAGTGTGTATGCCCAGCAGTGGGATTCCTGGATCATAAGGCAGTTCTATTTCCAGTTTTTTAAGGAATCTCCACACTGTTCTCCATAGTGGCTGTACTAGTTTGCATTCCCACCAACAGTGTAAGAGGGTTCCCTTTTCTCCACACCCTCTCCAGCATTTATTGCTTGTAGACTTTTGGATCGCAGCCATTCTACTTCTAAAACTTCTTCATTAACACCAGGCCTTTAATTGAAATTTTGTTTTTTTCATTTTCACTAATAAATATCTCTGTGTCTAATCACAAGATATATAGCAAACGCAGAAACAAAGGAGGAAACAATGTTGCAATGCATTGTAGGGCAGCTGCTCAGCAACTGAGTTGTTCACATTCTTAGCCAAGAGTTCAGTTTCACACAGAAGCCTCTCCTAAAAAGCTAAAAATAACTACATATCAATGACTTTTGGAGTCCTTTGCAAATATCTTAAGGTAGGAATGCTGGATCTGTATTTGCCAAGTTTCAATAACAATATATATGCCATTCTATAGAAGAGTTATTATAATATTTCACCTCTTATCCAGTCTTTTTATATTAATTTTATCACAAAAGAATGTTTCCCTCTAGGTGGATCTTTTAGTTTCACAAAGGCAATTACATATCTGCTGGATAATGAAAAATTAATGTGGACTTCAAGTCTCCTTCATAATTAGACTGTTCAGTTCAGTTCAGTCTCTCAGTCATGTCCGACTCTTCGTGACCCCATGAATCGCAGCATGCCAGGCCTCCCTGTCCATCACCAACTCCCGGAGTTCACTCAGACTCACGTCTATTGAATCAGTGATGCCATCCAGCCATCTCATCCTCTGTCGTCCCCTTCTCCTCCTGCCCACAATCCCTCCCAGCATCAGAGTCTTTTCCAATGAGTCAACTCTTCGCATGAGGTGGCCAAAATACTGGAGTTTCAGCTTTAGCATCATTCCTTCCAAAGAAATCCCTGGGCTGATATCCTTTAGAATGGACTGGTTGGATCTCCTTGCAGTCCAAGGGACTCTCAAGAGTCTTCTCCAACAACACAGTTCAAAAGCATCAATTCTTCGGCTCTCAGCCTTCTTAACAGTCCAACTCTCACATCCATACATGACCACAGGAAAAACCATAGCCTTGACTAGACAGACCTTTGTTGGCAAAGTAATGTCTCTGCTTTTGAATATGCTATCTAGGTTGGACATAACTTTCCTTCCAAGGAGTAAGTGTCTTTTAATTTCATGGCTGCAGTCATCATCTGTAGTGATTTTGGAGCCCAGAAAAATAAAGTCTGACACTGTTCCCACTGTTTCCCCATCTATCTCCCATGAAGTGATGGGACCAGATGCCATAAACTTCGTTTTCTGAATGTTGAGCTTTAAGTCAACTTTTTCACTCTCCTCTTTTCACTTTCATCAAGAGGCTTTTGAGTTCCTCTTCACTTTCTGCCATAAGGGTGGTGTCATCTGCATATCTGAGGTGACTGATATTTCTCCCAGCAATCTTGATTCCAGCTTGTGTTTCTTCCAGTCCAGCGTTTCTCATGATGTACTCTGCATATAAGTTAAATAAGCAGGGTGATAATATACAGCCTTGACGTACTCCTTTTCCTATTTGGAACCAGTCTGTTGTTCCATGTCCAGTTCTAACTGTTGCTTCCTGACCTAGTACATCTTATAATCAGTAATAATCTTAAACAGAAATGTTTAGGAAACTTTCTCCTTTTAGCAGTGTTTGGATAGTCAAGAAACAGATCTTTTTTTGAATTCAAATACTGCTTGTCTATAGACACATAAAATAGACTGTTCTGTTTTTCCGTGAAACATCTAAAGATCTATGTGGCTAATTTAATCTTTCAGCTTTATATTCTCTATCAAACTAATACTAACTTTATATTAACTTATATCTGTTGTCAAAATCAGTTTCAGTTATTTTCACAATAACATACTCAACATTTCAAAGTTCCACAGCAAAATTTGGTTTTCTATTTTGAAAATTAACACTACTTGTTGAGATCACTGTCATGTTTCTCAAAGAATAAACACACCACTCATAGCAGTATCCATTACCAAACACCAATCCTGTTGTTTGCCAGCTTTCCATTAAAAAATGCTTTACGAAAGATAAGTACAGTGGACAATTTCCAAAAATAATACTGTGATTAAAACGATCAACTTTTTTTTTTCCTCTCAGCTTCTTTCATGGCTAGCTTCATCCTTCTGCTTTCCCTCAGAATAAATGAAGAGACCAATGTATAAGTGTACAATTTCTGTGGAGGGTGATGACCAATGTCTATGCTATATGCATCCCAAAATATTCCAAGAATTCGTAACAGAAGTTTACAACTTATGACTATACACACATAAAGACACACACATCTACTATCAATATTCTTAGCCAACTCTTCATGATCTATGCTATTTTGTTTGCTTCTAGGCCAGTGATCAACTTTTTAAAGAAAAGACAAATCCTTTATTTAAGCAAAAAATGTAACCTGTAGAATCAAGAAATGTCAAGTGGCTCCACATTGGCATTTCTGGTTCGATGGTTGGAGGCAGGGTGATGGAACAGAGACATGTCAATCCTATTCTCCCTTTTTTGTGATGATACAACAGAAGTCACAGTGGGAGAAACAAACAAACAAACAGACTCCTAACAGCACAGCTTGAGCACTTTTGCTCTAGATGCTTACATACCATAGAAGAGATATTTGAAAACTCATCTAGATGTTAGCTTAAAGTAGGAAGAGTGATGACATTTTCATTGTTCTTGCTGTGGATTCTCCGTAAAATGCTCATTTCATCAAGGTGGAGAGGGAAGTATTTCAAACTCAAACATTAACTTAATGACGAGTTTTCTCACATTTTACTAAGTAGTACTTGCAACATAAAAAGAATCAAGTGAATTTTTTATTGTTAAATATTTTAAATGAGGTTTTCAAATAAAAAAGCATCTTGGGCAGGGAAGATCTGGGCACTGGCTTTTGTTATTTCTGTGTTCAAGTTCTGTAAATTATCATAATGTGAAGTCAATTTTAAATCATACAACCTAGGCTAGGTTAAGGATTAGACTGAAATTTTGAAGTGAAATTAGTTAAGACTCTTTAGTTAGTGTTAGTTGCTCCTCATGAGCTTGCTAGGTTTCCAAACTGTATGTTAGGCACAAATCTGGAGAGTCTATATAACTAAATCAGATCCTATACACAGAAGTGTTAGTGATGGAAAATAACTGTTTTGGACACTGAGTCAGCATTCTAGTTATTGAACTAGATTCTCTGATTTATTAGATCTTCATTATTTGACTTATCTATTTATAGCTTATATAGTTCCAAAAGGAACTTTTTGTCACACAAAGTTACATGTAAATATAACAGTATTTTTAAGGGTCAGTGTGGACTTGCCTGAGTGTAATGATCACATCATTTCCTCTCTTATTAGCACTAAAAATGACAGTCATGGACATTTCATTTTTTATAGATATATAGGTATAAAAGTTATACTGTAAATACAGTGCTTTTACAAAATGCTATATTTAAAATAATATTTGTATTTAACTCTATCAGATTACTTCTTGTGGATCACTATATATTTTTATACTATTGCTGTATATTTTTCTACTATCACTGTATATTTTTCACCATATATATGTTTTTCTTGTGGCCACAAAATATATTTAAAGACTGGGAAAATAAGCCCATTTGTTTGTCACAGAAACAAAAATATTTTGCTATAGTTATTGTAAAGTTTATTAGTGTATTTCTCACCTGCCTGTGGAGTAGAAATATCTATGAAGATTTTAATTTTTTGTAAAAATTAAAATGGTGGGCCAATTTTAGGGATCAGAGCAGAACAATTTTATTCTTTAAAAAAATTAAGGTGACTTTGTTTAGACCCTGTTTAAAAGACCTCTATAATTCTAGTTTAAAAAAAATGATTTTGATTAAATTAAGGTCCCACTAATTTTATGAACCACAATAGAACAATACATCAAATGAAGTAAAAGTCACATTTATATAATATAAAGTAAAATCCCATGCCATACAAAAGAGGTTAATTTTTTGTAAAGCAGTTCTATTATCATGAATTTAATTTCATCACAAGCCTTTCTGAAAACTTTCATCTAGGGTGATTTGTCATTTTAGATAGTATACACCATAAGAATATCTCTGTAGTATGTTTAAAATGTGGTATTTTGTGTTAATTTCCTTGGTTGAAGTCCTAATTGCTTTTTAAAAATGCCTAAAATAGAAATGCGATGGAAACATTGAGATATCTGCTTTCAGCTCAGTTCAGTTCCATCGCTAAGTTGTGTCCGAGGCCCTGCGACCCCATGAACAGCAGCACGCCACGCCTCCCTGTCCATTACCAACTCCCGGCGTCTACTCAAACCCATGTCCATTGAGTCGGTGATGCCATCCAATCATCTCATCCTCTGTTGCCCCCTTCTCCTCCTGCTCTCACTCTTTCTCAGCATCAGGGTCTTTTCCAATGAGTCAGCTCTTCACATCAGGTGGCCAAAATACTGGAGTTTCAGCTTCAATATCAGTCCTTCCAATGAACACCCAGGACAGATCTCCTTTAGGATGGACTGGTAGGATCTATTGCAGTCCAAGGGACTCTCAATAGTCTTCTCCAACACGACAGTTCAAAAGCATCAATTCTTCGGTGCTCAGTTTTCTTTATAATCCAACTCTTACATCCATACATGACCACTGGAAAAGCCATAGCCTTGACTAGATGGACCTTTGTGGCCAAACAATGTCTTTGTTTTTCAATATGCTGTCTAGGTTGGTCATAACTTTCCTTCCAAGAAGTAAGTGTCTTTTAATTTCATGGCTGCAATCACCATCTGCAGTGATTTTGGTGACCAGAAAAATAAATTCAGCCACTGTTTCCACTGTTTCCCCATCTATTTCCCATGAAGTGACGGGACCAGATCCCATGATCTTAGTTTTCTGAATGTTGAGCTTTAAGCCAACTTTTTCACTCTCCTCTTTCACTTTCATCAAGAGGCTCTTCAGTTTTTCTTCACTTTCTGCCATAAGGGTGGTGTCATCTGCATATCCGAGGTTATTGATATTTGTCCCAGCAATCTTGATTTGAGCTTGTGCTTTGTCCAGCCCAGCATTTCTCATGATATACTCTGCATATAAGTTAAATAAACAGGGTGACAATATACAGCCTTGACGTACTCCTTTTCCTATTTGGAACCAGTCTGTTGTTCCATGTCCAGTTCTAACTGTTGCTTCCTGATCTGCATACAGATTTCTCAAGAGGCAGGTCAGGTGGTCTGGTATTCCCATCTTCTTCAGAATTTTCCACAGTTTATTGTGATCCACACAGTCAAAGGCTTTGGCATAGTCAATAAAACAGAAATAGATATTTTTCTGAAATCTCTTGCTTTTTTGATGATCCAGTGGATGTTGGCAATTTGATTTCTGGTTCCTCTGCCTTTTCTAAAACCAGCTTGAACATTACAACCATATAAATCTGGATGTGAATTCCTGCTGTAATAATTGTAAATTTGGACAAGTAATTTACTTACTCAGTGAATTTTCTTATCTGTAAAATTGGGATACAGTGTCTCTCATAAGAAGTTCCTGTAAATTAAATTATATAATATAGTAAAGATACTTAACTCAATAACTGACACAAGGAGAACTATCTGAGCATAATTGTTACAGTTTCTAATTTTATAGCTTCATGTAATATTTCAGAGGTTCCATGTACAGTCCTATAGTTTCTCAGTTTGTAGTTTCTTGTAGTTTCTCAGTTTGCTTCATGTCTATAAACACCTTGAATATTTCAAACTGTAATCTTGCTGAATTGCAGAGACTTTACCTAGCACTCTTTTAATAACAACAAAATAAAAATCTTTACTGACTCTTGGGCTTCAGTACCATTCAGTGAGCATTTCAATGGTCTTATGATGAGAGCCCAATGGGCCTGTGTCTTTTCTGTCTGAATAAATGGGAAGCCACAGGAACCCACAGAGGTCATTCTGCAGCATTCCTCTGACCTTTTGTGAACACATTTATATGGTTTATTGATTACAGACACAAGTGAAGCAGAAAAGAACAAATAAAAACATACTTACTGATTCTATATAGAAATAAATTACATTTATCTTATGTCCTGGTGTGTGGTCAGGTTATACCTGTTTGCACAAATCTATGTATCAGATCAGTCATTCAGTCGTGTCCGAAACTATGTATATACAGCAAATTCATAGTATTGAAAAAAAAAATATTCTTTAAACTTCTGAATTTGAAAAAAAAAGTACTATATAATATTGCAATATTAATTTGGGTAAAATATGATTAAAAATTCAAGCATATTTCCAAGTATTAACCCCTTTACTCTGACAGCTATTTCACCTACATTTTTTCCTTATGAAAATCTAAATTGTGTTCTCCACTGTCTCACCTTGTTCTAGCAGTCCAAAGTGCCCAACATTTAATAAAACATTTTTTGTTTATTTCTGTTTCTCTACAATCTCAATTCCCCAATCCACTACTAGTTCTTCGTGGAATTATCTTATGTAGTACTAATTCACAAGGACTCATTTTGCTACTGCTAAGTCGCTTCAGTCCTGTCTGACTCTGTGTGACCCCATAGACAGCAGCCCACCAGGCTCCCACGTCCCTGGGATTCTCCAGGCAAGAATACTGGAGTGGGTTGCCATTTCCTTCTCCAGTGCATGAAAGAGAAAAGTAAAAATGAAGTCACTCAGTCATGTCCAACTCTGAGCGACCCCATGGACTGCAGCCTATCAGGTTCCTCTGTCCATGGATTTTCCAGGCAAGAGTACTGGAGTGGGGTGCCATTGCCTTCTCCGAGGACTCATTTTACATGCTAGTAAAGTAATGTTTAAAATTCTCCAAGCCAGGCTTCAGCAATAAATGAACAGTGAACTTCCAGATGTTCAAGCTGGTTTTAGAAAAGGCAGAGGAACCGGAGATCAAATTGCCAACATCCACTGGATCATCAAAAAAGCAAGAGAGTTCCAGAAAAACATCTATTTCTGCTTTATTGAGTATGCCAAAGCCTTTGACTGTATGGATCACAATAAATTGTGGGAAGATTTTGAAAGAGATGGTCATACCAGACCACTTGACCTACCTCTTGAGAAACCTATTTGCAGGTCAGGAAGCAACAGTTAGAACTGGACATGGAACAACAGACTGGTTCCAAATAGGAAAAGGAGTATGTCAAGGCTGTATATTGATAGCCCGTTTATTTAACTTATGTGCAGAGTACATCATGAGAAACGCTGGGCTGGACAAATCACAAGCTGAAATCAAGATTGCCAGGAGAAATATCAATAACCTCAGATATGCACATGACACCACCCTTATGGCAAAAGCAAAGAAGAACTAAAGAGCTTCTTGATGAAAGTGAAAGAGGAGAGTGAAAAAATTGGCTGAAAACTCAACACTCAGAAAATGAAGATCATGGCATCTGGTCCCATCACTTCATGGCAAATAGATGGGGAAACACTGAAAACAGTGGCTGACTTTATTTTTCCCAGCTCCAAAATCACTGCAGATGGTGATTTCAGCCATGAAATTAAAAGACACTTGCTCCTTGGAAGGAAAGTTATGCCCAACCCAGACAGCATGTTAAAAAGCAGAAACATTACTTGGCCAACAAAAATCCGTCTAGTCAAGGCTATGGCTTTTCCAGTGGTCATGTATGGGTGTGAGAGTTGGATTATAAAGAAAGATGAGTGCCGAAGAATTGAAGCTTTTGAACTGTGGTGTTGGAGATGACTCTTGGAAGTCCCTTGGGCTGCAATAGATCCAACCAGTCCATCCTAAAGGAGATCAGTCCTGGGTGTTCTTTGGAAGGACTGATATTGAAGCTGAAACTCCAATATTTTGGCCACCTGATGCGAAGACCTGACTCACCGGAAAAGACCCTAATACTGGGAAAGATTGAAGGTGGGAGGAGAAGGGGACGACAAGAGGATGAGATGGTTCGATAGCATCATCGACTTGATGGACATGGATTTGGGTGGACTCCGGGAGTTGGTGATGAACACAGGCCTCGCGTGCTGCGTCATGGAGTCACAAAATTCAGTCGCAAGTGAGTGACTGAGCTGAGCTGAACTGAATTCACAAGTGCTTTTCTCAGGGTTTGCTTCTGAGAAAACATAATTGAAGATACATGAATTCCAATTAAATGTGTAAAACATAATCTATACTATTACTGAAAATATTCACAGTTATAAGAGAATATGTATTTTAAAATTAACTTGTTTTTAATCTTTGTTAGCAAAACCAAGTTTTCTTGTCTTTTATGAATTATCATAGTTAATATAAGTAAAATATAAAGTTCTTAAAATGTCAAGAGAAATGCAACAAAATACAAATTTAAATTGCATTTACCAGTTTTTTTGGTACCTGATATCTATTTAATAATACCACTTGCTGATTAAGCAAGTACTATAAAATTGCTGATGGTGTCTGCTGAAAATCATTTACATAAGACCGTATAACTTTTATACTGTCAAAATTAGCTTTGACAGCAAATGGAGATGAAGATTTGGAGCTTAAAACCATTATTAGTATCCAGTTCAAACCTCTCAGTATTTCTTGAATTATAAAAACTATTCATTTCAGTTCAGTTCAGTTCAGTCACTCAGTCGTGTCTGACTCTTTGCGATCCCATGGATCGCAGCACGCCAGGCCTCCCTGTCCATCACCAACTCCCGGAGTTCACTCAGACTCACGTCCCTCGAGTCAGTGTTGCCATCCAGCCATCTTATCCTCTGTCGTCCCCTTCTCCTCCTGCCCCCAATCTCTCCCAGCATCAGAGTCTTTTCCAATGAGTCAACTCTTCGCATGAGGTGGCCAAAGTACTGGAGTTTCAGTTTTAGCATCATTCCTTCCAAAGAAATCCCAGGGCTGATCTCCTTCAGAATGGACTGGTTGGATCTCCTTGCAGTCCAAGGGACTCTCAAGGGAAGGCCCAGGGGGATGGTATGGGGAGGTTGGGAGGGAGGAGGGTTCAGGATGGGGAGCATGTGATTTTTTTTTTAAAAGTAATAAAGAGAAATAAAAAAAAAAAAAAAAAAAAGAGTCTTCTCCAACACCACAGTTCAAAAGCATCAATTCTTCAGCACTCAGCCTTCTTCACAGTCCAACTCTCACATCCATATATGACCACAGGAAAAACCATAGCCTTGACTAGACGAAGCTTTGTTGGCAAAATAATGTCTCTGCTTTTGAATATGCTATCTAGGTTGGTCATAAGAGCTGGCCAAAAATCTTGTTCCGATTTTTCATAAAATGTCACAAAACAACCCAAATTAACACTTTGGGAAATGCAATATATACATATGCGTGTGTGTGTGTGTGTGTGTGTGTGTGTGACACACAAACACATATATTAGAATTAAATTTCCTGATTTCATTTAGTCAGTAGGTTATGCTGATACTTGATTGTCTTTCATGGTTACCTCAACATGTTTTGTTTTCAAAAAATTTAACCCAGAATTAGAAATCAAATGAGATTCTTCTGTAACAGATTTTAATAAGAAAGAATGTATATTTCATTCCATGCTAAGAAGTTTATAATTAGATTGCTAATATTCTCTGTATGTTTCTAAATACAATGAAATACAAATAACATATTTAGGATAGTAGTGAATAGTACAAAATTATTTTATACTCTTTTAATTTAGAATAGCTTTATATATGCAGAAAAAAATTGTGAATATTGTACAAAGTTTCTGTATAACCTGCACTCATTTATCCCTATTATTAACATCTTATATTAGTATGGTATACTGCTGCTGCTGCTTCTAAGTCTGCTTTAGTCATGTCCGACTCTGTGTGACCCCATAGACAGCAGCCCAACCGGCTCTACCATCCCTGGGATTCTCCAAGCAAGAGTACTGGAGTGGGTTGCCATTTCCTTCTCCAGTGCAGGAAAGTGAAAAGTGAAAGTGAAGTCGCTCAGTCGTGTCTGACTCTTCACAACACCATGGACTGCAGCCTACCAGGCTCCTCCATCCATGGGATTTTCCAGGCAAGAGTTCTGGAGTGGGGTGCCATTGCTTTCTCCAAGTATGGTATACTAGTCAGATGTAATAAACTGGTAATTATGCCTTATTTTAATAAAACACTTTGTTAGTCAGATTTCCTTAGTTTTACCTATTGTCCTTTTTCTGTTCCAGGATCCCATCAGAAAGACCATATTTTATTTAGTCACCATGTGTCCTTAGCTTCTTTTTGGCTGTGACAGTCATTCAGATATTGCTTATTTTTTATGACTATTTGAGTTTTCAGAAGTGATGGTCAGGAATTTTGCAGAATTACTCTCAACTGAGCTTCCCTGGTGTTTTTCTCATGATTAGATTGGTAATATAGATTTGGGGTACAAAAAGCACAAAGGTAAATTGTATATTCTACCAGCACAACGTCATTGATGATATAAACCTTAGTCACCTGACTGAGAGTTTTTGTCAGGTTTTTCTTATCCACATTTGTAATCACTCCAATACCTTTATGCTTTAAATCAACTAAGACAAAAATACTTAATTTTAGCTTAACTTATGCTTTTATGACTCTCTTTTCATCTTTATGTAGATCCAAAATTCCTTCTAATACTTTCTTGCAAAGAAGTTTTGGCAATGAATTCCCTCAGTTTTTGTTTATCTAAGGTAGTCTATATATCTACTTCGCATTTGAAGGATGATGTCATTGAATAGAGAAGACTGAGATGGTGGGTTTTTCCCTACAACATTTTAAATCTTTTACTCTACTATTTTCTTGCTTGGCATACTTTCCTCTTCTTGTTTCTCTAGAGGTAAGTAATTTTTTAAATTTAGCTTCTTTAAAGATCTGTTTCCTTGTCTCTGTGCACACGTGTGTGTGTGTAGGTGTGCATGTGTGCGTCTTCAGTTTTAACATGATATGTGTGTTTTGCTTATGTGGTTTTCTGGGCTTTTATTTGACTGTTTTGGTTCTTAGAATTTATCTTACTTTGTGCTTTGTTAGGTTCTAAGATTTGTAGTTTGGTGTCTGTCATTAATTTTAGAAAATTCTCTACATTGATACTTCCAATTATTTCAGCTATTTCAAACCTAAAAGATGATGCTGGTCAAGTGCTGCACTCAATATGCCAGCAAAGTTGGAAGACTCAGTAGTGGCCACAGGACTGGAAAAGGTCAGTTTTCATTCCAATCCCAAAGAAAGGCAATGCCAAAGAATGCTCAAACTACTGCACAATTGCATTCACATCACATGCTAGCAGAGTAATGCTCAAAATTCTCCAAACCAGGCTTCAACAGTATGTGAACCATGAACTTCCAGATGTTCAAGCTGGAATTAGAAAAGGGAAAGGAAACAGAGATCATATTGCCAACATCCTCTGAATCATCAAAAAAGCAAGAGAATTTCAGGAAAACATCTACTTCTGCTTTATTGACTATACCAAAGCCTTTGACTGTGTGGATCACAACAAACTGTGGAAAATTCTTCAAGAGATGGGAATATTAGACCACTTGACCTGCCTTCTGGTAAATCTGTATGCAGGTCAAGAAGTAACAGTTAGAACTGGACATGGAACAGACTGGTTCCAAATTGGGAAAGGAGTGTGTCAAGGCTGTATATTGTCAGCCTGCTTATTTAACTTATATGCAGAGTACGTCATGAGAAATGCTGGGCTGAAAGAAGCACAAGCTGGAATCAAAATTGCCGGGACAATACATCAATAACCTCAGATATGCAGATGGCACCACCTTTATGGCGAAAGTGAAAAGAACTAAAGAGGCTCTTGATGAAAGTGAAAGAGTAGAGTTAAAAAGTTGGCTGAAAACTCAACATTCAGAAAACTAAGATCATAACATCTGGTTCATTCACTTCATGGAAAATAGATGGAGAAACAGTGACAGACTTTATTTTTTGGCATTCCAAAATCACTGCAGATGTTGAGTGCGGCCATGAAATTAAAAGATGTTTACTCCTTGGAATAAAAGGTATGACAAAACTAGATAGCACATTAAAAAACAGAGACATCACTTGGCCAACAAAGGTCTGTCTAGTCAAAGGTCTGGTTTTTCCAATAGTCATGTATGGATGTGAGATTTGGACCATAAAGAAAGCTGAGCATGGAAGAACTGATGCTTTTGAACTGTGGTGTTGGAGAAAACTCCTGAGAGCCCCCTGGACTTCAAGGAGATCAAACCAGTCAATCCTAAAGGAAATCAGTCCTGAATATTCAGTGGAAGGACTGATGTTGAAGCTGAAACTCCAATATTTTGGCCACCTGATGTGAAGCACTGACACATTAGAAAAGACCCTGATGCTGGGAAAGATTGAAGGCAGAAGGAGAAGGGGACAACAGAGAATGAGATGGTAGGATGGCATCACCGACTCAATGTACATGAGTTTGAGCAAGCTCTGGGAGTTGGTGATGGACAGAGAAGCCTGGAGTGCTGTAGTCCATGGGATCGCAGAGTTGGACATGACTGAGTAACTGAACTGAACTGAACTAATACTTCAACTATTTCTCCTACTTCATTCTTTTATTTTTTCCTTTTTTTGGTAGTCACAATTTATGTTATACCTTTTGAAATTTTTATACAGTTATTTGATTTTTTTTTTCTTCTTTCTCTGTTTTGCAACTTGGAAAATTTCATTGATCTATCTTCAACATGACTGATTATTTCACTTGACATGGTGAGTAGAGGACAGGCCCATACAATGAGTCTCTAATTCTCTTAGAGTTTTTAATTTCTAGCATTTTCTTTCAGTTCTTTCTTAAAGTTTTTATTTCGGTTTGCTTTGCCCATCTGTTCTTGTGTGCTATATTTTTCCATTAGAGCCTTTTATATATGAATCATAATCAATTTAATTCTTTATCTGATAATTGCAACAGCTGTATAATATTTAAATTTTGTTCTAAGACTTGCTCTGTTAATTCAGGCTTGTTTTCCCTTGCCTTTTGGCATGACTTGTATTTTTTTTGAAAACCAGACATTATTTACTAGGTAAATAGATAAATGGACTTTTAATGTGAGAATTTATGTTAATCTAGCTAGAGCTTGTACTGTATTTAATGTGTCCTTGTTTTTAAATTTTGAGATACAATTCACATTATTATTAAATTTCACCAATTTAAAGTATATTACTCAGTGGTTTTTGGAATATTCTCACTATGCAAACATCACCACTATTTAATTCCAGAACATTTTCCTTACCCTGAAAAGAAATTCACATTCATTTGTAGTTACAACTCCTTTCCTCTAATCCACATCTCCAAGCAACCACTGATTTATTTTCTGTGTCTTTGCCTTTGCCTATTTTAGAAATTTCATATAAATGCAATTGCACAATATGTGGACTTTGTTTCTGGCTTCTTTCAATTAACATAGTGTCTTCAGGATTCATCCATATTGTAGCATGTATCAATTCTTCCTTCCTTTTTTTAGTCCAATTGTACTGCATTCATATCAGATCAGATCAGTCACTCAGTTGTGTCTGACTCTTTGTGACGCCATGGATCGCAGCACGCCAGGCCTCCCTGTTCAACACCAACTCCCGGAGTTCACTGAAACTCAGGTCCATCGAGTCAGTGATGCCATCCAGCCATCTCATCCTCTGTCGTCCCCTTCTCCTCCTGCCCCCAGTCCCTCCCAGCATCAAAGTCTTTTCCAATGAGTCAACTCTTCGCATGAGGTGGCCAAAGTACTGGAGTTTCAGCTTTAGCATCATTCCTTCCAAAGAAATCCCAGGGCTGATCTCCTTCAGAATGGACTGGTTGGATCTCCTTGCAGTCCAAGGGACTCTCAAGAGTCTTCTCCAACAACACAGTTCAAAAGCATCAGTTCTTCGGCGCTCAGCCCTCTTCACAGTCCAACTCTCACATCCATACATGACTACTGGAAAAACCATAGCCTTGACTAGATGGACATTTGTTGGCCAAGTAATGTCTCTGCTTTTGAATATGCTATCTAGGTTGGCCATAACTTTCCTTCCAAGGAGTAAGTGTCTTTTAATTTCATGGCTGCAGTCACCATCTGCAAGTGATTTTGGAGCCCAGAAAAATAAAGTCTGACACTGTTCCCACTGTTTCCCCATCTATTTCCCATGAAGTGATGGGACTAGATGCCACGATCTTTGTTTTCTGAATGTTGAGCTTTAAGCCAACTTTTTCACTCTCCTCTTTCACTTTCATCAAGAGGATTTTTAGTTCCTCTTCACTTTCTACCATAAGGATGGTGTCATCTGCATATCTGAGATTATTGATATTTCTCCCAGCAATCGTAATTCCAGCTTGTGTTTCTTCCAGTCCCGCGTTTCTCATGATGTACACTGCAAAGAAGTTAAATAAACAGGGTGACAATATACAGCCTTGACGTACTCCTTTTCCTATTCGGAACCAGTCTGTTGTTCCAACAGCTTATTTATCCATTCAGAAGTTAAGGCATATTTGAATTGTTTCCATTTTTTCTGTTATTGTAAACACTGCCACTAAGAACAAGTTTTTGTGTGAACATATGTGCAAAACACTCTTGGGAATATACTTAAGAATAGAACTGCAAGGTCATATTATAACTCTAAATATAATATTCTGCTGCTGCTGCTGCTGCTGCTAAGTCGCTTCAGTCGTGTCCGACTCTGTGCGATCCCACAGACGGCAGGCAGCCCACCAGACTCCCCCGTCCCTGGGATTCTCCAGGCAAGAACACTGGAGTGGGTTGCCATTTCCTTCTTCAATGCAGGAAAGTGAAAAGTCAAAGTGAAGTCGCTCCGTCGTGTCCGACTCTTAGCGACCCCATGGACTGCAGCCTACTGGGCTCCTCCATCCATGGGATTTTCCAGGCAAGAGTACTGAATTGGGGTGCCATTGCTTTCTCCAAGGAACTGCCAAACTGTTTTCTACTATGGTACACCACTTTACATCTCTACTAACAATGCATGAAGTTTCCAATTTTTACCTTTTTTGGTTATAATTTATTCTCCAGCTCCCCTCTTTTCTCCTATACCCATCGCTGACTGCAATGTTCCTAATATATTTCCTTGAAGCTCTACTACTGTTCACTATGTTTTTGAAACTTTGGAGCTAAATAACAATGCTAGGGGGTTCTACTCAGAATAATGTCCTTCTTCCCACTGAGATAGGCCTCCTTGGTGACTCTGATGGTAAAGAATCTGCCTGCAATGCAGGAGCCATAGGTTGGGAAGATCCACTAGAGGATGGCATGGCAACACATTCCAGTATTCTTGCCTGGAGAATTCCCATGGAGAGAGGGTCTTGGCAGGTTACACAGAGATAAGGCTATGGTAGTTTTTCCCTGGAATTTAGGCTTTTTTTTTTTTTTTCCCTGAGAAGAACTTGAATATATTTCACAATGATTATTTTTCCCTACCTTGGCCAAAGCCAAAGGATGTATTTCTCAGATCTTCCTTATGAAAACCATATGCTCATTTGTGAAAGACTAAAGCAAGCAACAGAGAAAAGGACAAAGAGTAGTAAAAAAAAAAAAATCATGTATATAGGCATATTAAAAGTTACAAAAATATAAAACAAATTCATGGTAGTGTATCTACTTATGAGTAGAAACAAACTGAAAGACCAAAGGTACTTATAATCATTTTCCATGTTAAGCTAAATCATTTTACCTTACAGTTATTCTTGACATCATATTATATGGTATCCAAATGCTTGTACATTGTCATATCTATATAGAATTGCAAAAAAGAGTAAATAGAAGCAATTTTTCTCATGTGAGATAATGCTTTACATTTTTAGTTTAAAAAGAAATACGTTAAATTATACCTAAAATTAATAAAGCAAAAAATAAATTAACTGTGATATATTTTTCCTCATAAGCAAAATTATTAGTTCTAACACTGTATAGGAGACAGGAATCAAGACCATCCCCAAGAAAAAGAAATGCAAAAAAGCAAAATGGCTGTCTGAGAGGCCTTACAAATAGCTGTGAAAAGAACAAATGTGAAAAACAAAGGAGAAAAGGAAAGATATACCCATTTGAATGCAGAGTTCCAAAGAGTAGCAAGGAGAGATAAGAAAGCCTTCCTCAGAGATCAATGCAAAGAAATAGAGGAAAAAAATAGAATGGGAAAGACTAGAGATCACTTCAAGAAAATTAGAGATAACAAGGGAAAATTTCATGCAAAGATGGGCTCGATAAAGGACAGAAATGGTATGGAACTAACAGAAGCAGAAGATATTAAGGAGAAGTGGCAAAAATACACAGAAGAACTGTACAAAAAAGATCTTCACGACCCAGATAATCACGATGGTGTGATCACTCACCTAGAGCCAGACATCCTGAAATGTGAAGTCAAGGGTGCCTTAGGAAGTATCACTATGAACAAAGATAGTGGAGGTGATGGAATTCCCGTTGAGCTATTCTAAATCCTGAAAGATGATGCTGTGAAAGTGCTGCACGCATTATGTCAGCTAATTTGGAAAAGTCAGCAGTGGCCACAGGACTGGAAAAGGTCAGTTTTCATTCCAATCCCAAAGAAAGGCAATGCCAAAGAATGCTCAAACTACCGCACAATTGCACTCACCTCACACACTAGTAAAGTAATGCTTAAAAATCTCCACACCAGGCTTCAGCAGTACGTGAACAGTGGACTTCCAGATGTTCAAGCTGATTTTAGAAAAGGCAGAGGAACCAGAGATCAAATTGCCAACATCTGCTCAATCATTGAAAAAGCAAGAGAGTTCCAGAAAAACATCTATTTCTGCTTTATTGACTATGTCAAAGCCTTTGACTGTGTGGATCACAATAAACTGTGGAAAATTCTGAAGAAGATGGAAATACCAGACCACCTTACCTGCCTCTTGAGAAACTTATATGCAGGTCAGGAAGCAACAGTTAGAACTGGACATGGACCAACAGACTGGTTCCAATAGGAAAAGGAGTATGTCAAGGCTGTATATTGTCACCCTGCTTATTTAACTTATATGCAGTGTACATCATGGGAAATACTGGGCTGGAAGAAGCACAAGCTGGAATCAAGATTGCCGGGAGAAATATCAATAACCTCAGATATGCAGACGACAACACCCTTATGGCAGAAAGTGAAGAAGAACTAAAGAGCCTCTTGATGAAAGTGAAAGAGTAGAGTGAAAAGTTGGCTTAAAGCTCAAAATTCAGAAAACTAAGATCATGGCATCTGGTCCCATCACTTCATGGCAAATAGATGAGGAAACAGTGGAAACAGTGGCTGACTTTATTTTTCTGGGCTCCAAAATCACTGCAGATGGTGATTGCAGCAATGAAATTAAAAGACACTTACTCCTTGGAGGAAAATTATGACCAACCTAGATAGCATATTAAAAAGTAGAGACATTACTTTGCCAACTAAGGTCCATCTAGTCAAGGCTATGGTTTATGGATTTTGGGATCTTCAACAAAAAATATATTTATAGGTATACATATGTCACCTATAATATATTCTGATGTATGGGAAAAACCAATACAATATTGTATATCAATTATTCTCCAATTAAAAATTAATTAATTAAAAAAGATTACATTTATAGAGAAGTGAAAGGAAAAAGAAAAGTTTTAGGCTTCCGAGGGTTACAAACTCTAAGAAGGTAAATATATGGGAGGCAAATAATACAGCAAGGTTTGTTTTAGAATCCTGTGGTATAGTCTCTGTACTGCTAAGTCTAGAGTCATCTTCAATAAAGCTGAAAGCATATCTTGCCTTTAGGTGGAAAAAGTGGAAGGTGAGAGGGCTCTTTCTGTACCTGATGCTTCTAATCTGTTTTCATCTCAAAATAGTTATTAATTCAGAAGCATATGTCATGGTGATATTCTGATTTTCTTTAGCCCTCTGTGACAAAATGTATTAATTAAAACTAGAAATGAAATAAAAAAAATTAGTCATGGGTAAGGTCATAACCTCTTCTCTAGAGGACCTCTGCTATCAATTACGCACTGAATATAGGAACAGAAATTGGGTACAGCAAAGAATGGAAAGGATGAAGCACAAGCTGGAATCAAGATTGCCGGGAGAAATATCAATAATCTCAGATATGCAGATGACACTACCCTTATGGCAGAAAACAAGAAGTACTGAAGAGCCTCTTGATGAACGTGAAAGAGGAGAGTGAAAATGTTGGCTTAAAACTCAACATTCAGAAAATTCATGGCATCTGGTCCCATCACTTCATGGCAAATAGATAAGGAAACAGTGACAGACTTTATTGTTTTGGGCTTCAAAATTACCGCAGATGGTGACTGCAGCCATGAAAAAAGACGCTTGCTCCTTGGAAGAAAAGTTATGATCAATCTAGACAGAATATTAAAAAACAGAGAAATTACTTTGGCAGCAAAGGCCCGTCTAGTCAAATGTATGGTATAGATGTTAGAATTGAACCATAAACAAAGCTGAGTGCTTAAGAATTGATGCTTTTAAGACCAAAATTAAAGTCTGTCACTATTTCCATTATTTTCCCATCTATTTCCCATGAAGTGATGGGACCAGATGCCATGGTCATAGTTTTCTGAATGTTGAGCTTTAAGCCAACTTTTTCACTCTCCTATTTCACTTTCATCAAGAGGCTCTTTAGTTCTTCTTCACTTTCTGCCATAAGGGTGGTGTCATCTGCATATCTGAGGTTATTGATATTTCTCCCAGCAATCTTGATTCTAGGTTGTGTTTCATCCTGTCCAGCGTTTCTCATGATGTACTCTGCATATAAGTTAAATAAGCAGGGTGACAATATACAGCCTTGATGCACCCCTTTCCCGATTTGGAACCAGTCTGTTGTTCCTTGTCCAGTTCAAACTGTTGCTTCCTGACCTGCATACAGATTTCCCAAGAGGCAGGTCAGATGGTCTGGTATTACCATCACTTGAAGAATTTTTCACAGTTTGTTGTGATACACACAGTAAAAGGCTTTGGCATAGTCAATAAAGCAGAAGTAGATGTTTTTCTGGAAATCTCTTGCTTTTTTGATGATCCAGTGGATGTTGGCAATTTGAACTCTGGTTCCTCTGTCTTTTATAATTTCAGCTTGAACATCTAGAAGTTTATGGTTCATGTACTGTGGAAGTCTGGCTTGGAGAATTTTGAACATCACTTTGCTAGCATGTGAGATGAGTACAAATGTGCAGTAGTTTGAACATTCATTGGCATTGCCTTTCTATGGGATTGGAATGAAAACTGATCTTTTCCAGGCCTGTGGCCACTGCTGAGTTTTCCAATTTTGCTGGCAAATTGAGTTCAGCACTTAAACATCATCCTCTTTTAGGATTTGAAATAGCTCAACTGGAATTCCATCACCTCCACTAGCTTTGTTCATAGTGATTTTTCCTAAGTCCCACTTGACTTCACATTCCAGGATGTCTGGCTCTAGATGAGTGATCACTACATTTTGATTATCTGGGTCATGCAGATCTTTTTTTGTATAGTTCTTCTGTGTATTCTTGCCACCTCTTAATATCTTCTGTTTCTGTTAGGTCCTTACCATTTCTGCCTTTATTGTGCCCATCTTTGCATGAAAAGTTCCCTTGGTATCTCTAATTTTCTCAAATACATATCTTGTCTTTCCCATTCTATTGTTTTCCTCTACTTCTTTACATTGATCACTGAGGAAAGCCTTCTTATCTCTTCTTGCTATTCTTTGGAACTCTGAATTCAAATGGGTATGTCTTTTTTTTCTCCTTTGCCTTTCACTTCTCTTCTTTTCATAGCTGTTTTTAAGGCCTCCTCAGATAATCATTTTGCCTTTTTGCATTTCTTTTTCTTGAGGATGGTTTTGATCACTGCCTTCTGTACAATGTCACAAACCTCTGTCCATAATCCTTCAGGCACTCTGTCTGTCAGATCTAATCCCTTGATTCTATTTGTCACTTCCCCTGTATAATCATAAGGGATTTGATTTAGGTCATGCATGAATGGTCTAGTGGTTTTCCCCACTTTCTTCAATTTAAGTCTGAATTTGGCAATAAGGAGTTTATGATCTGAGCCATAGTCACCTCCTCACCTTGTTTTTGCTAACTGTATAGAGCTTCTCCATCTTTGGCTGCAAAGAATATAGTCAATCTGATTTTGGTATTGGCGATGTGGTGATGTCCATTTGTAGAGTATTCTCTTGTGTTGTTGGAGGAGGGTGTTTGCTATGACCAGTGTGTTCTCTTGGCAGAACTCTGTTAGCCTTTTCCCTGCTCCATTCTGGACTCCAAGGCCAAATTTACCCATTACTCTAGGTATTTCTTGACTTTCTACTTTTTAATTCATTTCCATATAGTGAAAATGACATCTTTCGGGGCCATTAATTATAGAAGGTCTTGTAGGTCTTCATATAACTGTTCAACTTCAGCTTCTTCAGCATTACTGGTCAGGGCTTAGACTTGGATTACTGTGATATTGAATGGTTTGCCTTGGAAACGAACAGAGATCATCCTGTCATTTTTGAGATTGCATTCAAGTACTGAATTTTGGATTCTTTTGTTGACTTTGATGGCTACCCCATTTCTTCTAAGGATCCCTGCCCACAGTAGTAGATATAATGGTTATCTGAGTTAAATTCACCCATTCTAGTCCATTTTAATTTGCTGATTCCTAAAATGTCAATGTTCACTCTTGCCATCTCCTGTTTGCCTACTTCCAATTTGCCTTGATTCATGGACCTAGCATTCCAGGTTCCTATGCAATATTGCTCTTTACCACATCTTTACAGTTTTCCTTTATTGATTATCAATTATTGAATCTAAGTTGCCATTTTCTAATTTCTGGCAAAAAAAAATTTGACTATTGTTGGTTTTACTTGAGATTAAGGACAGTTGGAGTGCTTGCTGACAAAAAGGAGAGTTGACATATGATGCTCTATTACTATCTAAACAAAAATACTTAAAATACTTGGATAGCATCCCTGATTTTAACCCGTGTTGCTCAGTCTTTTTATTATTAATGACATAAGCTCTTCAGTTTAAAATGTCATCTTACTTGCTTTTGCAGGACAAAAGCAATGGAGACAATACCCTTTTGGCTAGTTCAAAATAGTAATTGTCAAGATTGTGGGGTCTTTTGTGGGTTATAAAAAATAGTCTCTTCAGAGTGAACTTGTAGAAAATTGCATTTTTCCTTGAATTAAAAAGGAATTAAAGTGTAATTAAAATTAATTTTAGCTAAAATTCCAATGAAAACACTTCTTAAAAATAACACAAGTGTACAAAACTAAAAATGTGCCTTGGGCAAGTCAGTAAATTGTTATGATTCTAAATTTTCTTGACTTCAAAATAAAATGTGTGGACTAGTCTGATATACTACATACCAGATACATATTTGTTTAACTGATATATAAATGACTTGAGCTTCCCTGATGGTGCTAGTTGTAAAGATCTGCCTGCAAATGCAGGAGATGCAGATTTGATCCTTGGGTCAATAAGATCCTCTGGAGGAGGAAATGGCAACCCACTCCTGTGTTCTTGCCAGGGAATCCCATGGACAGAGGAAACTGGTGGGCTACAGTCCATGGGGTCTCAAAAAGTTGGACACAACTGAGCATCTGAGCACCTAAATGACTTAAAGCTATCTACATTATATTCATATTCTATCAGTCAGGATACAAAATTGCTTTTATATTCTGGTTTAGTTTGTAGACTGATAATACTTTCAATATTCATTCTTCTTCCTTTTAAAAAATCTTATAATTCTGTTTACCTCAGGGTAATTACAAATTATTTTATTCAAATACATATGCTGAGATTGTATTTAGAGGGTAATAAACATAACAGTGGCACTGAGTTTTCCAATATATGTCCAAATATAAATTACAACTTCAAACTTGAAAAAGGTTATTAATGCTTAAAGACATTTGAAATGAAAAAAAAGGTAGCAAGTATTTCATCAGTTCAGTTCAGTTCAATTTAGTCACTCAGTCGTTTCAGACTCTTTGCAACCCCATGAATCGCAGTATGCCAGGCCTCCCTGTCCATCACCAACTCCCAGAGTTCACTCAAACTCACATCCATCAAGTCGGTGATGCCATCCAGCCATCTCATCCTCCGTCATCCCCTTTTCCTCCTGCCCCCAATCCCTCCCAGCATCAGTTCATGAATCATTATAAATATCAAAAAGAATATATTTGCTTTGGCAAACACAAAAACCAGAAGGACCTACATTTGGTAATACTGAAACTAATTTGCAAAGCTTAGGTACTGAAAAGTGATGTAGCACTATGGCTTCAATGTGATTTAGAGGTTAGAAGATGATTCTGTAATTTAAGACAAAGCCTGCAAGTACTCTATAAATATTAGGAAAATAATTTACAGTATTCTGTCAATATTAGTATGTGACATAGCTCTCTAGAGCCAGTGAATTTTCCATGAAGGTCTCATTAAAATGAAATGTATTGATCAAATCACAGCTTAAAATTCATGGAGCACATTCAAGACCATACAAGTTATGGTTATGGTATTTTGTTGTTTTTCTTCAGATAGTTCCTTTATGAATTAGCAAGGTTAGAAGCTTGATTTTTTTTTTTAATTTCTTAAAAGTTTGTCAGAGGAATTTTTGAAATAATATTTAGAAGCATTTCTGTCCTTTAGAATTATGGTTTACCTTTTTTCCATCATTGGGGCACCACTGGGACAACTGGAACCTTGTTTCAAACTCTAGCCAATAGTTTTACTTGAGTTTGTAGAAGAAATAATGATGTTCTACCCCATCTGAAGAGAAAAATTTAGACATGACACAAAGAGATTATTTACAATCCTCATTATCACCTAAGGCTTTCATATGAATGAGTCAGTTTGCATAGAAGAAACCTCTGATATAAAGAACTGATTTCATTATTTTATAACTTGCTACAAAATAAGTGATTGCTTATGTTTGTCAAAATTGGAAAATAATGATATTTGAAAACTGACTAATGCAAAGAGTTTGGCCTAAGATTCATCTAAGGGAAAACACTTTTCCTTTTTTTAAATAAAAATATATGAATGGCATTACTGGTAATGCAGTGCAAGCCACACAATGCCACACAAGAGAAATTTAAACCAAAATTATTAATTGATTACATAGCAAAGTGGTAGTTTTTTTTTTTTTTTTAATCTGTGTAGATCTACAATTACAAATGTACAGGATTGTTATTTTAAAAGCACACTGGCTTATTTTTTATTTGGTATATTGTTCTAAAGACCTAGTAAAATTTTCTTTCCAATATATGTAGTTTTCATTTTAGAGTCAAGGAAACCTCTCTGCTTTCCATTCTTTAGTTTTTTTCTCCTAAATATAGTTAAACCCTAATTTAGATTAATTATTATTTCTTTAATGCATTAGGCAAAGTTATAAACCATTTCCCCCAAGTTTATTCTTAATAGGTTACACTAAAAAAAATAAATAAAACTTGCCTCAGTCTCATTTATTCCAGTGCCTATTTAAATATCCATCTCTCATGTCATTCACTTTGCTTTTCAGAGATGCTAATATAATAATTGTTTATATTAACTACTATTTGTCTTGAGCCAGTTTTTATAATTATAATTTTAAAGGCAACTGGAAACAAAAAGGAAATAACATATGAATTCTAATGCTGGGTTGGTTTATTTCTCTTCCTCCTTTCTTGTCTCATCACAACAAAAATTTGGAATGAGAGACTACAAGGTTTAAAGCAACAGACAAATTACAGCTCAGTCACAGCTCAAGCAGACAGACGGAAGATACTATGCTCTAGAGGTGGGAGCAGCTAACCTTAAAAGAGTCATAATGATCCCTCTTGGCTTCCCCCTTTTTATACTTCCCATCTCCTATTTTTGGTTGTACCTTGTGCAAAATAGGACTTGTACCCATCACCAATTAAGAAAGAGAATGCAAATGGATGTATGTTCAAGGCTGATTGACAGTTGCAAGTTACATAGCAACAGGCTCTGTTGTGCATGTCTTCCTATAATTCAGTCTGTTACAATCAGATGTATGTATATATAGAATATTTATGAGCCTTTAATAGGCTCTTAGCTGCCTGAGGTTACATGAAGAAGCCCCTGTTGTTAGTTGTATCCACCTGTGACTTGGGTGCATGTGCAGGAGTTGGGAGTCTCTGTGGTTATGTTCATAGCATATCTGTGAGCTTTCCTGGGTGTGTCTCGTGTAGGGTTTAGAAATCAGCTTACATCCTTTTCAGCTAGGCCACCCGTCATTGCTCATGCCTAACTTTCTACCTAACACTAATGATATGCATTATTTGAAATGTATTATTTAAAAAAGGAAGTAATTTAAAATAAAATTGTCCCTCTAGCAAAACCCTGATATCCTGACAAATAGTTTTTTGTAATTTATAGCTGAAGGAATAAAGAAACAGTCTCATGAGTCAAATAAGCAATAGCAAAGTTACTACTAAAATGTAAGAGAGTGAACGTTTTTGGCCATCCTGTCATATACTATACGGAATTCTTTCTTTTTCTGTTCTTCATTTCTCCTTAATCATAAATTCTAATTATTTTGATCACATAAACTTATTCCATGATTTTGTTCATTTGTCCTACAATATTTTGCTATTAGACTAGATTATTGTATCCTTGGTTATTCAAGTAGGTTCTTGTGATTCTTGAGAATACAACACAAAAGATAGAAATATCCATTTGTTTTCCTTTATTTCTTGCTAGATGTTCTGCATTTGGAATTCCAGATAGCTGTACAATATCTATTATCCTTTGGTTGTCAAAGTTTTCTTGCCATGTGTATTATTCCATAGGGAAATATTGCAATTTCTGTGTTTTACTTTTCTTTGTATTGTTTACTACCTCTTTTCTTCAGCTAAGTTTCTCAACTAGAATTCAGTACCATATGTTATAAGAATATAGACATGACATTAAACAGCAATTTTAATTCTAGAGAAAAAAACTGGATTCCTGGAGTCATAATAAGATTGCATTTTCTTTTTTAAATACTGTTTTTTAATTATTAAAAGTATTCATTGAATTCCATGGTGAAAGTAGTGTGAAAGTGTTAGTCCCTTAGTTGTGTCCAACTCTTTGCAACTCTCTGGACTGTAGTCTGTCAGGCTTCTCTGCCCATGAAATTCTCTAGGCATGAATAGTAGAGTGGGTAGCTATTCCCTTCTTCAGGGGATCTATTCCCTGATCCAGGGATTGAACCTGGTTCTCCCAAATTGCAGGCGGATTATTTACCATCTGATCCACCAGGCAAGCCCTGAATTGCATGGTTGTTGTTGCTGAGTCACCCAGTGGTGTCCAACTCTTTGAGATCCCATGGATCACAGCATGCCAGGCCTCCATGTCCCTTACCATATTTTACCCAAGTTCATGTTCATTGCAATGGTGATGCCATCCAGCCATCTCATCCTCTGTCACCCCTTCTCCTTCTGTCCCCAATCTTTTCAGACATCAGAGACTTTTCCAGTGAATCAGCTGTTCACATCAGATGACCAAAATACTGGAGTTTCAGCTTCAGCATAAGTTCCTTCTGAGTACTCAAGGTTGATTTCCCTTAAGACTGAACGCTTTGATCTCCTTGCTGTCCAAGGGACATTCAGAAGTGTTCTCCAGCACCACAGTTCAAAGGCATCAATTCTTTAGCACTCTGCTTTTTTTATGGTCCAGCTCTCACAACTGTGTGTGACCACTGAGAAGACCGTAGACATGACTTACGGAACTTTGCAAGCAGAGTAATGTCTCTGCTTTTCAACACACTGTCTAGCTTCATCATAGAATTCCTGCCAAGATGCAATCGTCTTCTGATTTCATGGCTGCAGTCACCATCTGCAATGATTTTAGAGCCCAAGAAGAGGAAATCGGTCTACCATTTTGTTCCTTCTACTTGCCATGAAGCAATTGGGCCAGATGTCATGACCTTAGTATTTTTAATATTTAGTTTTAAGCCAGCTCTTTCACTCTCCATACCCTCATCAAGAAGCTCTTTACCTCCTCTTCACTTTCTGTCATTAGAGTGGTATCATCCACATGTCTGAGATTGTTGATGTTTCTCCTGCCTACCTTGATTCCAGCTTGTAACTCATCCAGCCTGGCATTTCTCATGATGTGTTCAGTGTATAGATTAAACAGACAGGGTGACAGCAGACAGCTCTGTTGCACACCTTTCTCAATATTGAACCAATCAGTTGTTCCAGCAGTTCAGTTCACTTTAGTCACTCAGTGTGTCCACCTTTTTGCGACCCTATGGACTGCAGCATACCAGGCTTCCCTCTCCATCACCAACTCCTGGAGCTTGCTCAAACTCATGTCCATTGAATTGGTTATACCATCCAGCCATCTTATCCTTTGTCATCCCCTTCTCCTCATGCTTTCAATCTTTTCCAGCATCAGGGTCTTTTCCAGTGAATCAGTTCTTTGCATCAGGTGGCCAAAGTATTGGAATTTCAGCATCAGGCCTTCCAATGAATATTCAGGATTGATTTCCTTTAAGATTGACTGGTTTGATCCCTTTGCAGTCCAAGGGACTCTCAAGAGTCTTCTCCAACACCACAGTTCAAAAGCATCAATTTTCAGTGAAAACATGTTTCAACAAAAACCCCGTGGTTCATACAGGATTTTAATTGTTGCTTCTTGACCCTATATACAGTAGAATTGCATGGTGTGGTGGTTTAGTCGCTAAGTCTAAACTTGCAACCCCTTGGACCGTAGCCAGCCAGGATCCTCTGTCCATGGGATTTTCCAGGCAAGAACACTGGAGTGGGTTGCCATTTTCTTCTCCCAGGGATCTTCCCAACCCAGGGATTGAAAGCAGGCCTCCTGAACTGCAGGCAGATTCTTTACCAACTGAGCTACCAGGGCATTCCCCCAAATCAGTGGACCTGTACCAAGTTATAACTTTGCCACTAGCTTGTTAAGTGATATCGGACAAAGTTATGTTAACCTCTTTCAATTTCTAATTTCTCATTCATAAAATTAATGGGTGGATATGGCAGGGGGAACGTGAATATACATACGTTGGGGTTTTGATAATCCTTTTACTGAAGAAATGTACTTTAAATTTTAAAAGTCTTTCCTTGATAAGTATCAATCAATCAAAATTTAATCAAATGTTTTATGCCAAGTACTGTATTAATGAAGCTACAAGAGTACAGCAAGAGATATCTTGAATAACTCAAAGAACATAAAATCTCATGAACAAGAGATATTAACCTAATTATAACAGAGGATTGTGCATATAAATTAAAAAATCATATGGTACTGAAATTGAAAGTATGCAATGTAGAATATATTATTTTAAGGTAGACTCAAAGTACATGAAGACGTTTAATGTCACACAGATAGCAGTTACAATTTATATAGTACACAGTATATATATATACACACACAAATATATATACATATATATATATATATATACACACATATGCACACATGTGTGTATATATTTAGGGTTTGTGTTTCAATATTGGAAGGTTAAACAGGAAATAATCATTGGCTGGATCGATATCTGTTTTTGTTTTTCATTTTTAATTGTTTTAATTTTAACCATTCCTGTATCTTATCACACTTACATTTTTCTGATTAATGAGATTAATTATGTTAGTTGTTTACTTTCATACTTCTTTATGTGAAGTGACTGTTCAACTTCTGCCCATTTTCTCTTGAGTGATATTTCTGCAACAAAATATTTACTTTGATTTTTGAGGGTTTTTTAGATTTCTATAAGCATTGTAGAAATAATTTGGAGAATTCATTGGAATGGATGGCAACTTTAAATTTACCCAAGTCCATAAAAGTGATTTTGAGTTATAATTTTGCTTCACTTTCATTCATGATGTCAACAATTGGACACTAACTTTATTAAATAGAAGTACACCATTTTATTAAATTCAGTATACTTAAAATATGTACTTGGGAAAATAAGATGATAATTTAAGAAACTGATATATATGTATACATATATATATATTTAATGGAAGAAGAGAGCAAGTGAGAAAGGAAGCATTTTTAGTCATTTTAATTATTAATAAAGAAATAATATTCAAAGTGAATCATCCCATGATAAAAGCATGTTATAAAAAAGTCAACTTGATTTTGAGGCCAGATTTTCTCAAATAGTAGATCTGTGATCCTGGGAAAATAACCAAGGCTGTTTGCTCTTTTATAAAGTAAAAATTATTATTACTTTAGGATTAAATTAGGTAACCAAGAAAATTGTATTGCTCTGAAAACAGTTCAGTTCAGTTCAGTCGTTCAGTAGTGCCCAACTCTTTGTGACCCCATGAAACTCAGCAGGCCAGGCCTCCCTGTTCATCACCAACTCCTGGAGTCCACCAAACCCATGTCCATTGTGTCTCTGACATCATCCAACCATCCATCCTCTATCGTCCCCTTCTCCTCCTGCCCTTAATCTTTCCCAGCAACAGGGTCTCCTCAAATAAGTCAGATCTTCTCATCAGGTGGCCAGAGTATTGGAGTTTCACCTTCAACATCAGTCCTTACCATGACCATCCAGGACTGATCTCCTTTAGGATGGACTGGTTGGATCTCCTTGTAGTCCAAGGGACTCTCAACAGTCTTCTCTGACAACACAGTTCAAAAGCACCAATTCTTCGGCACTCAGCTTTCTTTATAGTCCAACTCTCACATCGACACATGACCAATGCAAAAACCATAGCCTTGACTAGATGGACCTTTGTTAACAAAGGAATGGCTCTGCTTTTCAATATGCTGTCTAGGTAGGTCATAACTTTCCTTCCAAGGAGCACGCATCTTTTAATTTTATGGTTGCAGTCATCATCTGGAGTGATTTTGGAGCCCAGAAAAATAAAGTCAGACACTGTTTCCGCTGTTTCCCCATCTATTTCCCATGAAGTGATGGGACCAAATGCCATGATCTTTGTTTTCTGAATGTTGAGCTTTAAGCCAAATTTTCACTCTCCACTTTCACATTCATCAAGAGGCTCTCTAGTTCTTCACTTTGTGCCATAAGGGTGGTGTCATCTGCATATCTGTGATTATTGATATTTCTCCTGGCAATCTTGATTCTAGCTTGTGCTTCATCCAGCCCAGCGTTTCTCTTGATGTATATAAGTTAAATAAGCAGGGTGACAATATACAGCCTTGACGTACTCCTTTTCCTATTTGGAACCAGTCTGTTGTTCCATGTCCAGTTCTAACTGTTGCTTCCTGACCTGCATACAAGTTTCTCAAGAGGCAAGTCAGGTGGTCTGGTATTCCCATCTCTTTCAGAATTTCCACGGTTTATTGTGATCCACACAGTCAAGGCTTTGGCATAGTCAATAAAGCAGAAATAGATGTTTTTCTGGAACTCTCTTGCTTTTTCAGTGATTCAGCGGATGTTGGCAATTTGATGTCTGGTTCTTCTGCCTTTTCAAAAAATAGCTTGAACATCTGGAAGTTCACTGTTCACGTATTGCTGAAGCCTGGCTTGGAGAATTTTAAGCATCACTTTACTAGTGTGTGAGATGAGAGCAATTGTGTGGTAGTTTGAGCATTCTTTGGCATTGCCTTTCTTAGGGATTGGAATGAAAACTGACCTTTTCCAGTCCTGTGGCCACTGCTGAGTTTTCCAAATTCGCTGGCATAATGAATGCAGCACTTTGACAGCATCATCTTTCAGGATTTGAAATTGCTCAACTGGAATTCGATCGCCTCCAGTATCTTTGTTCGTAGTGATGCTCCTTAAGGTACACTTGACTTCACCTTCCAGGATGTCTGGCTCTAGGTGAGTGATCACATCATTGTGATTATCTGGGTCGTGAGGATCTTTTTTGTACAGTTCTTCTGTGTATTCTTGCCACCTCTTCTTAATATCTTCTGCTTCTGTTAGGTCCATACAATTTCTGTCCTTTATTGAGCCCATCTTTGCATGAAATTTTCGCTTGGTATCTCTAAGTTTCTGGGAGAGATCTCTAGTTTTTCTCATTCTGTTGTTTTCCTCTCTTTCTTTGCATTGATCTCTGAGGAAGGCTTTCTTATCTCTCCTTGCTATTCCTTGGAATTCTGCATTCAAATGGGTATATCTTTCCTTTTCTTCTTTGCTTTTCACTTCCCTTCTTTTCTCAGGTATTTGTAAGACCTCCTCAGACAGCCATTTTGCTGTTTTGCATTTCTCTTTTTGGGGGATGGTCTTGATTCCTGTCTCCTGTAGAATGTCATGAACCTCCATCTATAGTTCATCAGGCACTCTGTCTATCAGATCTAAACCCTTAAGTCTATTTTTCACTTCCACTGTATAGTCATAAGGGATTTGATTTAAGTCTTACCTGAATCTTCTAGTGGTTTCCTCCACTTTCTTCAATTTCAGTCTGAATTTGGCAATAAGGAATTCCTGATCTGATCCACAGTCAGCTCCCGGTCTTGTTTTTGTTGACAGTATAGAGCTTCTCCATCTTTGGCTGCAAAGAATATAATCAATCTGATTTTGGTGTTGACTATCTGGTGATGTCCATGTGTAGTCTTCTCTTGTATTGTTGGAAGAGGGTGTTTGCTATGACCAGTTCGTTCTCTTGGCAGAACTCTATTAGCCTTTGCTCTGCTTCATTCTGTACTTCAAGGCCAAATTTTCATGTTACTCCAGGTGTTCCTTGACTTCCTACTTTTGCATTACAGTCCCCTATAATGAAAAAGACATATTTTTTGGGTGTTAGTTCTAGACTGTCTTGTAAGTCTTCATAGAACTGTTCAACTTCAGCTTCTTTGGAATTACTGGTAGGAGCATAGACTTGGATTACTGTGATATTGAATGGTTTGCCTTGGAAACGAACAGAGACCATTCTGTCGTTTTTGAGATTGCATTCAAGTACTGCATTTTGGACTCTTTTGTTTACTATAATGGCTAATTCATTTCTTCCAAGGGATTCCTGCCCTAAGTAGTAGATATAATGGTCATCTGAGTTAAATTCATCCATTCCAGTCCATCTAGCTCACTGATTCCTAGAATGTCGATGTTCACTTGTGTCGTCTCCTGTTTGACCACTTCCAATTTGCCTTGATTCATGGACCTAACATTCCATGTTCCTATGCAATATTGCTCTTACAGCATCAAAACTTGCTTCTATTTCACCAGTCCCATTCACAACTGGGTGTTGTTTTTGTTTGGCTCCATCCCTTCATTATTTGTGGAGTTATTTCTCCACTGATATCCAGTAGCATATTGGGCACCTACCAACCTGGTAGCTCAAACAGTAAAGCATCTGCCTACAAGGCAGGAGATCTGGGTTTGATCCCTGGGTGGGGAAGATCCCCTGGAGAAGCAAATGGCAACCCACTCCAGTACTCTTGCCTGGAAAATCCCATGGACTGAGGAGTCTGGTAGGCTACAGTCTATGGGGTTGCAAAGAGTTGAACACGACTGAGCTACTTCACTTCACCTACCTGGGGAGTTCATCTTTCAGTGTCCTATATTTTTGCCTTTTCATACTGTTCATGGCATTCTCAAGGCAAGAATACTAAAGTGGTTTGCCGTCCCCTTTTCCAGTGGACCACATTCTGTCAGACCTCTCCATCATTACCCATCTGTCTTGGGTGGCCCCATATGGCATGACTGAGTTTCACTGAGTTAGACAAGGCTGTGGTCCATGTGATCAGATTGACTAGTTGTCTGTGACTGTAGTTTCAGTCTGTCTGCCCTCTGATTCCCTTTCTCAGTGCCTACCACCTTACTTGGGTTTCACTTACCTTGGACGTGGGGTCTCTCTTCACGGCTGTTTCAGCAAAGCCAGCCACTTCTCCTTACCTCAGACACGGGGTAGCTCCTCTGGGCCACCACCCCTGACCTCAGGCGCGGGGTAACTGTTAGTAATATTTAAATAACAGCATTACAAATTTTAAGTTAACAAATAAATGAAAACCTAGATAGTATATAATATAAAATATACTTTTTAAAACACATAATTACTATGACAGCATAGTAGTTCTTATTGCAAATTTGATTCAGTACTAATACAAGAAAAGCATACCAAGGGTAGGTAATCAGTGCAAAGATAGCCTAGGAACCCTCTGACACCAAATTTTTATATTATGTTAGTATACAAATAATTATAATTCAAATATTTATATAAGTAACAGTGATAAAATTAAATTATACAGGAGAAAAGAGGGGGAATTTTTGCTTCTCAGCTATAACTAGGTACACATTCATGGAAGAGATACTATTGGATTAGAGTTTGAAAAATGAGTGTGATGATGGTAGAAATTTCAATTAGGAGAGTGGCATGGAAAATACTCAGGTTACACTGGTAAGACTCTCTCTCTCTCTCTCTCTCTCTCTCTCTCTCTCTCTCTATATATATATATATATATATATACATATATATATATACATATATATATGTATATATATATGAAAATCTGTTCAGGTGAACTGAATGGAGACAAATAAACCAAGGGATAATTCAAAGCTTTTGTCAGAGATGATGAGTGACTAAGGCATTAAAATTCAGGAAAGGAAAGATATATATGGAATGTAGAAAGAGTATTGATGATCCTGCATGCAGGGCATCAAAGGAGACGCAGATGTAAAGAACAGACTTTGGGACTTAGTCGAAGAAGGTGAGGGTGAGATGATTTGAGAAGATAGCATTGAAACATGTACATTACCACATGTAAAATATATGACCAGTGCAAATTCAATGCATGAAGCAGGGCACTCAAAGTCAGTGCTCTGGGACAACCCAGAAGGATACAGGGGGAGGGAGACAGGAGGGAGTGTCAGGATGGGGGTACACAAGTATATCTGTGACTGATTCATATTGATATAATGCAAAAACTATCATATTCTTGTAATTATTCTTCAATTAAATAAATAAATTGAAAAAAATTTTTCAAATGTAAAAAAATTTAAGGAAACATTTATAAATATATATCCAACTTCAGTTCAGTTCAGTCTCTCAGTCGTACCCGACTCTTTGCAACCTCATGAATGGCAGCAGGCCAGGCCTCCCTGTCCATCACGAATTCCCAGAGTTCACTCAAATGTCCATCGAGTCGGTGATACCATTCAGCCATCTTATCCTCTGTCGTCCCCTTCTCCTCCTGCCCCCAATACCTCCCAGCATCAGGGTCTTCTCCAATGAATCAACCCTTTGCATGGGTTGGCCAAAGTATTGGAGTTTCAGCTTTAGCAAGAGTCCTTCCAAAGAACACCTAGGACTGATCTCCTTTAAGAGGGACTGGTTAGACCTCCTTGCAGTCTAAGGGACTCTCAAGAGTCTTCTCCAACAACACAGTTCAACTGGGACGACCCAGAGGAATGGTATGGGGATGGAGGAGGGAGGAGGGTTCAGGATGGGGAGCACATGTATACCTGTGGTGGATTCATTTTGATATTTGGCAAAACTAATACAATTATGTAAAGTTTAAAAATAAAATAAAATTAATTAAAAAAAAAAAAAGCATCAATTCTTTGGCACTCAGCTTTCTTCACAGTCCAACTCTCACATCCATACATGACCACTGGAAAAACCATAGCCTTGATGAGACGGACCTTTGTTGGCAAAGTTATATCTCTGATTTTTAATATGCTGCCTAGGTTGGCCATAACTTTCCTTCCAAGGAGTAAGCGTCTTTTAATTTTTTGGCTGCAGTCACCACCTTAAGTGATTTTTGAGGCCAAAAAAAAAAAAAAAAAAAGTCTGACACTGTTTCTGCTATTTCCCCATCTATTTCCCATGAAGTGATGGGACCAAATGCCATGATCTTCATTTTCTGAATGTTGACGTTTAAGTCAAATTTTTCACTCTCCTCTTTAACTTTCATCAAGAGGCTTTTAGTTCCTCTTCACTTTGTGCCATAAGGGTGGTGTCACCTGCATATATGAGGTTACTGATATTTGTCCCGGCAATCTTGATTCCAGCTGTGCTTCTTCCAGCCCAGCATTTCTCATGATGTACTCTGCATATAAGTTAAATAAGCAGGGTGACAATATACAAACTTGACATACTCCTTTTCATATTTGGAACCAGTATGCTGTTCCATGTCCAGTTCTAACTGTTTCTTTCTGACCTGCATACAAATTTCTCAAGAGGCAGGTCAGGTTGTCTGGTATTCCCATCTCTTTCAGAATTTTCCACAGTTTATTGTGATCCGCCCAGTCAAAAGCTTTGGCATAGTCCATGAAGCAGAAATAGATGTTTTTCTGGAACTCTCTTGCTTTTTCAATGATCCAGTGGGTGTTGGCAATTTGATCTCTGGTTCCTCTGCCTTTTCTTAAACCAGCTTGAAAATCTGGAAGTTCACGGTTCACGTATTGCTGAAGCCTGGCTTGGAGAATTTTGAGCATTACTTTACTAGCGTGTGAGATGGGTGTAATTGTGTGGTAGTTTGAGCATTCTTTGGCATTGCCTTTCTTAGGGATTGGAATGAAAACTGACCTTTTCCAGTCCTGTGGCCACTGCTGAGTTTTCCAAATTTGCTGGCATATTGAGTGCAGCACTTTCACAGCCTCATCTTTCAGGATTAGAAATAGCTCAATTGGAATTCCATCACCTCCACTAGCTTTGTTCATAGTGATGCTTTCTAAGGCCCACTTAACTTCACATTCCAGGATGTCTGGCTCTAGGTGAGTGATCACACCATCGTGATTATCTGGGTCATGAAGATCTTTTTTGTAGTTCTTCTGTGTATTCTTACCACCTCTTATTAATATCTTCTGCTTCTGTTAGGTTCATACCATTTCTCTCTTTTATCGAGCCCATCTTTGCTTGAAATATCCCCTTGGTATCTCTAATTTTCTTGGAGAGATCTCTAGTCTTTCCCTTTCTGTTGTTTTCCTCTATTTATTTGCATTGATCACTGAGAAAGGCTTTCTTATCTCTTCTTTCTATTCTTTGGAACTCTGCATTCAGATGTTTATATCTTTCCTTTTCTCCTTTGCTTTTCTCTTCTCTTCTTTTCACAGCTATTTGTAAGGCCTCCTCTGACAGCCGTTTTGCTTTTTTGTATTTCTTTTCCATGGGGATGGATCTTGATCCCTGTCTCCTGTACAATGTCACGAATCTCATTCCATAATTCATCAGGCACTCTATCTATCAGATCTAGTCCCTTAAATCTATTTCTCACTTCCACTGTATAATCATAAGGGATTTGATTTAGGTCATACCTGAATGGTCTAGTGGTTTTCCCTACTTTCTTCAATTTAAGTCTGAATTTGGCAATAAGGAGCTCATGATTTGAGCCATAGTCACCTCCTGGTCTTGTTTTTGCTGACTGTATATAGCTTCTCCACCTTTGGCTGTAAAGAATATAATCAATCTGATTTCAGTGTTGACCAGCTGGTGATGTCCATGTGTAGAGTCTTCTCTTGTGTTGTTGGAAGTGGGTATTTGCTATGACCAGTGCATTCTCTTGGCAAAATTCTAAATGAGAATACCAGACCACGTTACCTGCCTCTTGAGAAACCCATATGCAGGTCTGGAAGCAACAGTTAGAACTGGACATGGAACAACAGACTGGTTCCAAATAGGAAAAGGAGTGTGTCAAGGCTGCATATTGTCACCCTGTTTATTTCACTTATATTCAGAGTACATCATGAGAAACTCTGGGCTGGAAGAAGCACAATCTGGAATCAAGATTGCCAGGAGAAAAATCAATAACCTCAGATATGCAGATGACACCACCCTTATGGCAGAAAGTGAAGAGGAACTAAAAGGCCTCTTGATGAAAGTGAAAGAGGAGAGTGAAAAAGTTGGCTTAAAGCTCAACATTCAGAAAATGAAGATCATGGCATCTGGTCCCATCACTTCATTGGAAATAGATGGGGAAACAGTGGAAACAGTGTCAGACTGTATTTTGGAGGGGCTCCAAAATCACTGCAGATGGTGACTGCAGCCTTGAAATTAAAAGACACTTAATTCTTAGAAGAAAAGTTATGGCCAACCTAGATAGCATATTGAAATGCAGAGATATTACTTTGCCAACAAAGGTCCATCTAGACAAGGCTATGTTTTTTCCAGTGATCATGTATGGATTGAGAGTTGGACTGTGAAGAAAGCTGAGCACCAAAGAATTGATGGTTTTGAACTGTGTTGTTGGAGAATACTCTTGAGAGTCCCTTGGCCTGCAAGGAGATCCAACCAGTCCATTGTAAAGAGATCAGCCCTGAGTGTTCTTCGGAAGGAATGATGCTAAAGCTGAAACTACAGTACTTTGGCCACTTCCTGCAAAGAGTTGACTCATTGAAAAAGACTGATCCTGGGATGGATTGGGGGCAGGAGGAAAAGGGGACAACAGAGGATGAGATGGCTGGATGGCATCACCGACTCAATAGACCTGAGTTTGAGTGAACTCTGGGAGATGGTGGTAGGGAGGCCTGACATGCTGTGTTTCATGGCGTCGGAAATAGTCAGACACGACGGAGTGACTGAACTGAAGGCAGTTCTACTTCCAGTTTTTTAAGGAATCTTCACACTGTTCTCCATAGTGTCTGTACTAGTTTGCATTCCCACCAACAGTGTAAGAGGGTTCCCTTTCTCCACACCCTCTCCAGCATTTATTAGTCTTTTCCTAATTCAGTCTTCCCCAAAGCTCTGTTTTCAGTGCATGATTTTACACAATATAATGCATTTCATAAAAGCATATATAATAATTTTAGCAGAATGTTAAAGAGCCAAATGTGAATGAGTTACAATTAAGTGCAAGAAACATAAACCATCTAAGGTAACTTAAGCATAAGTGATTTAAGAATTGGTGTGTATAAAAATGTTGGAAATTTGAAGGAAAACACTAGAATGTGATTCCAGGAAAGACACCAGATCAATACCACATTGAATTAGATGACAGTATATCTCTTAGAACACCATGAAATTATACTCAAACACAACCTTGCCTATGCTATGGCTACAGCTTCCTGTCATCACCTGGGAAGCTAGAGAATGGACACCCATATCAGTCACCCAGAATAAAAAAAAAATCTGTACTGGAAAGTCAAGAAGACATCATCAACACCAAATTATTTCTAGTCATAAACAACATTGGAATTCAGAAATCACAATGTTTTTGCAAAGAACTCTCATTTGTATAACCATGCTTGTCACCAGAAAGAAACAAAAAAGCAACAAAATGTTTTCTGCCTTCTGTCTCTCTTTTGAGTTGCATGTGAGTGCAACTGTTATCAGAATCTAGCACCAGCCAGAAAACCAGAAGTGGGGATACCTGTGATATATAGCCATCTCCTCAAACTAAAAGGAAGAGAATGAAAGCTGAAAAAGACAAATCATAACATGCTTCACAGTATGTAATATTTGGACATGTCTATACTAGAAGGAAAACCAGAATAATCAGATTCGTGTATCTGCTCATAGTATGTTTGCATTTGAGTGATATCCAAAAATAGAAGCCATTTGGTCTAATACATGGTCTTGCAAGTAAATAGGCTCCTAATTAGAAATGTTGTGTCAATAAATACCTACGCTATAAAATGAGAGAGAATGCTTGAAAGAAATATAATTCCAATGCTGACCTTCCATCAAACAAACATGTACCAAAGTATAATTCATCTGTTAGCGGTGGTGGAACAAGGGTAAAGTGACAGAGTTGTTTGCTTTGCAAGTAGGTAGTAAATATGTGCATTGTTTTATTATGGCCTTTAAATTATAACAAGAGAAGCCCCCAAAGTGTGTTCTTTTTATTAAGCCTTGTGCTAGCAATTTTTTAAAGAAACAGATAAAATATAGTTCCCCCAAACTCTTTTCTGGTCTGAGTTCTTAACACTTTTTTTTTTTTTTTTAATTTTTTTATTTTTTAAAAAAAAATCACATGCTCCCCGTCCTGAACCCTCCTCCCTCCCAACCTCCCCATACCATCCCCCTGGGCCTTCCCAGCGCACCAGCCCCAAGCATCCAGCATCGTGCACTGAACCTGGACTGGCATCTCGTTTCCTACATGACATTTCACATGTTTCAATGACATTCTCCCAAATCTTCCCACCCTCTCCCACAGAGTCCATAAGACTGTTCTATACATCAGTGTCTCTTTTGCTGTCTCGTACACAGGGTTATCGTTACCATCTTTCTAAATTCCATATACATGCGTTAGTATACTGTATTTATGTTTTTCCTTCTGGCTTACTTCACTCTGTATAATAGTCTCCAGTTTCATCCACCTCATTAGAACTGATTCAAATGTATTCTTTTTAATGGCTGAGTAATACTTAACACTTTTTATATTAAAATTAATGTTACATATATCAACATTGATATTAAATCGTTCATGCTTGTTACCTTAAGTGGTTTCTGTTTCTTCTACTTAACTCATGCACATACTGCTGTTTAGGCATTCTTCTATAATTATTATACATGCTTTTCTGAAGTACCTTGTATTGTGCAAAATTATATACATATACTTTAAATTAGTGCATTTTGTCGCTTTTCTGTTAATAACCTATTGTAGTCTACGTAGAAGTTAATTTGAGAACAGTTACAGTAATCCTCCAATACAGCCTCACATTCAATTAAATGTTGTTTTTTTTTTTTTAAGAGCAAGTTTACAATTGTTTGGACCCTTGTCTCCAATACTGTGGGGCTACATAGTCCTATATTTAAGCAATAGATTTGAAGAAAAAAAGTGATCATACAGTAACTATAAACATGAAAGAAAAGAACTTGCATTATTTCCATTTTGATATTCTATGTGATCATGAAGAGTATATATTTTTGTTGAAATGTAAAAACCCCAATTTATTTAATCTTTTTATATGCAGTATCTTTATTTTCATATTTTTCACTATGAGCTATTGCCATTAAGTTCCATCATAAATCAGATTAAAGTGAACAGTTTGGATTTCTTTAAACGTAACCATGTAGCATGAATTGTTTTATTAGCATTTTTATAATGACTAATTTATATTTGCCTGAAAAAAGTAATGACATTATGAATATTCTAGATTTCACAGGATATCCAGTAAAGGTTAAATTAGAAATCACCTTATTCCAGTTATGTTACAAATTTCTTTTCTAAATGTATATCTTTGCCTAAGAGGATTTGCAGTTAAGTCAGTTATTAGAGAATTAGCCTAAAAACCTGATGAAATTACACTTCATAACCAAAAATAAGAAGACTAAAAATAATAAAGAATGAGTGGAATTTCATTTTTCCTTTACTCAAAACTGATTATTTTGCCAGAGTTTAAATGAGACTAGAGCAAAGTTTAATATATGTATGAGTTTTAACTTTTCTCAGTGACTGCCCTCCAGTGAGTCTATTTAAAACAAAAAAATTCATCAACATGAGTCCGCCTTGGGTGTACACAATACAATATTATAAAGTAATAAAAAATAATAAAAATAAATAAATAAATAAAACAAAAAATAGTTTCTACAAATATAAACCACTGAATATTATGGAATATTTTTATAAGCATATTTTCTAGGACGTCGTCTTATATCTGAAACAGTCTGTGCATTTTTTATAAAATAATCTTAACATGTTTCTATCTAAAATAAAATTTATTTCTCATGACCACAAAGTCCTGCCAACTACGCAGACCCAAAATTACATTGGCATACATATGATCTTTACTACCTCTCAGGGACTAAATAACAATTTTTCTGTTGTTCAGTCATTACATCATGTCTGACTTTTTGCAACTACATGGACTGCAGCATGCCAGACTTCCCTGTTCTTCACTATTTCCCCAGAGTTTTTTCAAGTTCATGCCCATTGAGTCATTGATGATGTCTAACCATCTCATCCTCTGCTGTCCTTGTCTCCTTTTGCCTTCAATTTTTCCATCATAGAGTCTTTTCCAATGAGTCTAAATAATAATAATATTAATAATAATTAGATGCACCTAAAAACTGTGTAGTACTTTGTGATAAACTATGTATTCTGTATTTACTAATAAATCATATTGAAATTTTAAACATGATCTAAGTCATGTTCATCAGACCTTTAGTTTTTTTTTTTTTTAATTTATTTAATGTTTTGGAAAATGCAGACTCCTTATGTCTTTGATATAAATGAGAAAAACTGATATGCATCATAATATGTAGAATATGATTGCAAATATAATTATTTCTGAGCAGCTGTAATTGATGGTACTTGGATCCTATTGGTTTAAAAAATGTTCTATTTGTTTTGTTTATGGCTAAATCTTTGAAAAAAAATGTTTCTCCATTGTACAATTTTAGCACTACAAATGAATTAGCTTAATTTCTCCTTGGTAATGAAAGGCCTATTCTATACATTTCTTTGCCTAGAGGACACTAGAGAATTCTCCCATCACATTTTTCCTGCCCCTGAGCTGGGATTACATCTGTCATGCAATCCAGAACAATCCTTTTCTTTGTGTAAGTGGCACTATCAAGGATTTATGGCAGCGGCTCCCTTCTGCTAGTGAGAGGAGAATAAGACAATATGTTTTAAAGCTGAGTATAAATCAATGTTGGTGGAAAGCAAACTTGAAAAAATTCCATATGTATGCCTATAAAAACCCCCAAACATTTGTGAGGATTTCTCTTTATACCTTCACCAGATGGTGGCGAGGAGAAATGACAGGAAAGAAAATTACCTTCTGTAATTTCAACTGATTTCATAGATCTCATCATTAGTGACAGCTGAGGTAGCTGAGCACTTTTTGATGTGATATGGAACAGTCAGCTTTCCTGTCTCTGAGATATTTTTGTTTTAACACAGATAAGGAACTTTGAACAAGTAGATGGTTGTGTGAGTTTCAGTGTCTCAGGCATGTTTCCAAATTCCAGGTCTGTTACATTCTTATTTATACTACTTACTACAAGTTCCCTGGAGACGGAAATGGCAACCCACTCCAGTATTCTTGCCTGGAGAATCCCAGGGATGGAGGAGCCTGGTAGGCTACAGTCCACAGAGTCGCAAAGAGTCAGACACTAGTGAGCGACTTCACTTCCACTTTCACAAGTTACTAAGCTTCTCAGAATCAGTGACCCCCATTTCCATCCCTGGGTATTGCCATATATCTAAACATTTACATTATAGACCAAAAAATTCCAATAAAATAGTAACACTACAACCATCATATTTTCCTTCAGAAGCTATACCACACTTGTAAACATTGTTTTCTAGGAGATATACCAAGAAAACTGTATTATTGGTATAAATACAGACAGAGTTCCTCTTTGGAAGTGTATGTCTTTATGAAGAGATAGGATTAAATATATCCATTTACATTAAAGATGAATTGTGCTCTTGTGATTTTCATAGTTTTCTCTCATAGGAAGTAATGCAATATCAGATCACTTCTTTAATCTTATTGGATAAGAGTTCAGTAATCTGTTAAACGGCTTTATGGTAGGTTTGTCAAGTTCTTTAAATGTCCTATTTAGCAAGGAATATAGCATGTAATTGTAACCAATAGCAATTGTTAATAAATTGTGATGACTATTGTTTTGAAAAAGAAGGTAAAGTGATACTATTCTTAGTTATATATTATTATGTAATATTTGTAATATATAATTATACATTTTTAACAATATGATATTAATGATACACCGATTTCTGAAGCCTATATTGAAATATAATTTGATTTTATTGACATTTTAATAACTCCTATGACTTTTGTTTGTATTATTACACTTTAAGGTGAAATACACAGTCCAACCAAGCTGCATTTATTTATTAATTTGACCATTTACCCAACAAACTTATTTTTGTTCTAACTTTTCCAAATGTTGAATAGTGAAAGCAATGTTTCAGGGAGACAATAATAGTTGTTTATTAACAGTTCATAATAAAGTGAAATATCTTGGATTATTTGACATTTTAAAATACATTTTATGATTTTACATACTGGTAAATATCTCCTTTCCTTTGCTCCTTACAATTGAAATTTTGATATTTTTGACCACGGCTCTTTCTTGACACTTTCAGCCATTCACCAAATCCACTAGAACAAAAATTATGAGTAGATTGAATGTCTCAAATAGTTAATCTTAAAAAATAAAACTAAACACAATTTAAAATCTTAAAGATAATAGGCTTTAACTTACTTGTTATTTACAAAAGACATTATTTAACTCAGCATCCTTAAGTGAGTTGACAGGGAAAAAGAAGACTAGAAAATATAAAGGGCCTAGTGTTTAATTTTTAAGATCTTGATTTTAATTTGGAAAAACAAACGCATTTTTTAAGATTCACTGAAAAATTTTTCATCAGTTATTTTTAAATATCAAATTTGTCCTTGAAACTTTTTTTATGAAATAATACATTGTTATCAAGCTGATTTTAAATACATAGAGACCATCTAATTCTGCTAACCATTGTCTAGGTCTTTTACCATCTTAGCAATTTCAAATAATACAATTAAATGAATTTATATATATTAATTATGCATATTATTAATTATTATTAATAATAAATAATCTGTGTGACCCCATAGACGGTACTCAACAGGCTCCTCTGTCCCTGGGATTCTGCAGGCAGGAATACTAGAATGGGTTGCCATTTACTTCTCCAGTGCATGAAAGTGAAAAGTGAAAGTGAAGTCACTCAGTCATGTCCGACTCTTAGAGACCCCATGGACTGCAGCCTACCAGGCTCCTCCTTCCATGGGATTCTCCAGGCAAGAGTACTGGAGTGGGTTGCCGTTGCCTTCTCCATCAAAGACAAGCAGGATGTGTTAAAGGAAAGTTGGGCAGCAAGAGGAAATGACTAATGAAGTCAGAGAAGCAAAGTGTCTCACTGTGATCAGCTGATTCTTGGGATAAGTAGATGATGCAGAATGTTCCATTTTTTATAGCTTACACAGGTTTGAGAACAAGGAATTAAGAAATAGTAAGAAGGATTAACAGTTAGAACTGGACATGGAACAACAGAATGGTTCCAAATAGGAAAAGGCTGTATATTGTCACCCTGCTTATTTAACTTATATGCAGAATACATCATGAGAAATGCCGGGAACAAGCTGGAATCAAGATTTCCAGGAGAAATATCAATAACCTCAGATATGCAGATGACACCACCCTTACGGCAGAAAGGAAAGAAGAACTAAAGAGCCTCTTGATGAAAGTGAAAGTGGAGAGTGAAAAAGTTGGCTTAAAGCTCAATGTTCAGAAAATGAAGATCATGGCATCCGGTCCCATCACTTCATGGGAAATAGATGGGGAAACAGTGGAAACAGTGTCAGACTTTATTTTTCTGGGCTCCAAAATCACTGCAGACGGTGACTGCAGCCATGAAATTAAAAGACGCTTACTCCTTGGAAGGCAAGTTATGACCAACCTAGATAGCATATTGAAAAGCAGAGATATTACTTTGCCAACAAAGGTCCATCTAGTCAAGGCTATGGTTTTTCCAGTGGTCATGTATGGATGTGAGAGTTGGACTGTGAAGAAGGCTGAGCACCAAAGAATTGATGGTTTTGAACTGTGGTGTTGGAGAAGACTTTTGAGAGTCCCTTGGACTGAAAGGAGATCCAACCAGTCCATCCTAAGAGATCAGTCCTGGGTGTTCATTGGAAGGACTGATGCTGAAGCTGAATACTTTGGCCACCTCATGCGAAGAGTTGACTCATTGGAAAAGACTCTGATGCTGGGAGGGATTGGGGGCAGGAGAAGAAGGGGACAACAGAGGATGAGATGGCTGGATGACATCATCGACTCGATGGACATGAGTTTGGGTGAACTCCAGGAGGTGCTGATGGACAGGGAGGCATGGCATGCTGTGATTCATGGGGTCACAAAGAGTCAGACAGGACTGAGCAACTGAACTGTGCTGAACTGAAGAAGGAATAAAGCCTAACTAAAGTTTGGTTAAAACACAGTAGACAGTAAGAAATGGGCAATCATGAGCACATTATTAAAGATATTGAACATACAGTTAAAAATCATTTCATAAAGAAAATTCCAGGTTAAGATGGCTTCACTGGTGAATTCTTTCATGCATTTATAAAATAAATAATTCCAATGCTAGATATAGTTTTTCTAGAAAATTAAAGAAAGACTACTTCTCAAATCATTCTATGAATCATTATTTTATAAAAAAAAGTTCAGACAAAGACATAAGGAGAAAAGAAAGCAATCCAAAACCCCTTATGAACATAGACAAACAATAATTCTAAAACAATTTTAACAAATCAAATGCAAGATTATATAAAATAGATACTACTTCATGACTAAGTAGAATTTATTCCAGGAATGCAAGGTTGATTTAACATTCAAAAGTCAATCAATGTTAGAATATCAGGACCTCTAATTCATTGCTGCTGGGAATGAATAATTGGAAGACAATTTGGCAGTTTCTTATGAAACTAAATATAATCATATAATATCACTCATTATTTCCCTAACAGGTTATCCACACTAAACTATTCAATATTTATATCAGATCTGTATTTGATGTCCAAAATTTGGAAGAATTACTATGACCTTCAATAGAGTTTCGAATAAGCAAACTATAGTCAGTGTCCTTAAAATGAAATACTACAGAGCAGTAGAAAGAATGAGCTATTAATTCATGTAAAATCATTGGTGAAACTTAAATGCATATTGCTGTTTGAAGGAAGCCATACTGAGAAGACTGTATACTGTGATTTGATTATATGGCATTCTAGAATAGGCAAAAATATAGAGATGTTAAACAGATCAGTGTTTGCCAGGGGGCCATTAATATGGATGGGCTGAATGGTGAAGCACAGGAAAGTGAAAGTATTTTATAAATAAACTATGATACTCTAATTGTGGTTACATGACATTCTTTATTTGGATAATCCCATTGATCTTTATTGCATAAGGAGTTAAACTTAACATATGTAAATTATATAAAATGTTTTGAGAGCAAGGCAAAAGCCCAGCATGCAATGAAAACTGTAACAAAAAAACTAATTGTACTATAAATGTATAAAATAGTAAGAAAGAAATTGATATAAAGACTGTGACTTAAGTAGCTTTGGAAATGAAAGCAATCTGGAAAATTAAAGGTAAAAGGAACTGTACATAAATATTGTACTTTTGTTGATAAGGTTGTTAAATTGTTTCCAGTGGTGGTTCAGTTAGCAATTCTGAAACTGCTATACTTGTATACTGAAAGAAATAATTAACTAAATAGTGGATGATGGGAGCCAGATTTCTTATTGGAAAGTTTACAGGTTACCAAAAGGATGAATGAATGAGCAAAAAGCAGAACGAATTACATGGTAAGGATTAGACCAGGATGCTGGGAAGATTATGGGCGAGAGGAAAAGGGGATGACAGAGAATGAGGTGGTTGGATGGCATCACTGACTCAATGGGCATGAGTTTGAGCAAAGTCCGGGAGATAGTGACGGGCAGGGAAGTCTGTCAGGCTGCAGTTCATGAAGTTGCAAAGAGTCAGACGTGATTTACTGACTGAACAACAAGAGTTGGAGATATCAGCATGAAGACAAGTTTGAAATATATATGTATATCGAGAAAGAGAGAGGAAGAGAGAGGGAGATCAATATACATGAGTTAGTACACATACATGTTTTCTTGCTCTGACAGCTGAGAGGACCTAGAAGCAATGACAAACTTGGCACCCACATCTTAGTTTCTAATATTTATCCCCAATGACAGAAACAAGATGTCCTTGGAGAAATGATTGATTTTAGAATTTACACAGAAGTTATACAGTTTCTCCCTAGTTGACCTATAGATTCAATACAATTTGAATCAATAATAAATTTTTTAGAGGCATTGGCAAGCTGATTCTAAAACTCATGTGGAAAAGCTGTTAGTAGAATAGCCAAAGCAACATTTCAAAAGAAGTACATAGTTAGAAAAGAGCACTACCTTATTTCAAGGTTTATTTAATGACTATTTACAGCAATTCAGTGTATTATTGTATAAATATAGGCAAATATATCAATAGAACATAATAGAGATCCCAGTACATCACTGTACATAAAATTGTTTTTGGACAAGGATGCAAAGGCAATTCATTGGGTAAAAGAGTAATCTTTTAACAAAAGTTTTCTAAACAATTGAATCACTATATGTAAGAAAAAATGAACTTTGAACTATCAGTTCAGTTCAGTTCAATTCAGTCGCTGAGTGGTTCCGACTCTGTGACCCCATGAATCACAGCACGCCAGGCCTCCCTGTCCACCCGGAATTCACTCAGACTCATGTGCATCGAGTCAGTGATGCCATCCAACCATCTCATCCTCTGTCGTCCCCTTCCCCTCCTGCCCCCAATCCCTCCCAGCATCAGAGTCTTTTCCAATGAGTCAACTCTTCGCATGAGGTGGCCAAAGTACTGGAGCTTCAGCCTCAGCATCAGTCCTTCCAATGAACACCCAGGACTGATCTCCTTTATGATGGACTGGTTGGATCTCCTTTCAGTCCAAGGGACTTTCAAGAGTCTTCTCCAACACCACAGTTCAAAAGCATCAATTCTTCGGCGCTCAGCTTTCTTCACAGTCCGACTCTCACATCCATACATGACCACTGGAAAAACCATAGCCTTGACTAGATGGACCTTTGTTGGCAAAGTAACATCTCTGCTTTTTAATTTGCTATCTAGGTTGGTCATAACTTTCTTTCCAAGAAGTAAGCGTCTTTTATATCTCACATCATATGCAAAGATGATTTTTAAAATGTAATCCACCAAAACGTTACTGCCTTGCTCTGACGCCTAGCACAGTGCTTTGTCCAGGATAGATATTTAATATTTCTTCAGTGCTAACAAACAAATATCCCTATTTGAGAAAATACACTGCTATCTTGAAAAATTTCTTGCATGTGTTTCTTGTTTGTTTGTATTTACCTAAAAAGTCTAGGTGCACCTTTTCCTAGACTTTAGAATCAGCAGCTCAAGTTTTCTTTTGAATCTATTGCAATGCATTCAAAACAACTTGCTTAAATGTGATAATGTGATGTTTGATGGGGAGCTCAAAAAGAGCCATTTTGTGTTATTTGGTACAAAATCGCTCTTTTTTCCAGCTTCAACATGATGCAGTTTCAGAATGGCTCTTTTAAATATGTGAAGATATTAAATGAGGTATTTGTATCTTTGTTGATAAGTGTAAATTATTTAGGATTGTGTCTATATGTCACTGACTGACAATTATATTTAAATTTAAATTAGGTGGCATTAGATATTTATTTTATCCATGCTCATTTATTATTATAACCATCTGAATTATTTTATTAGGTTTATTTTCATGCCTTATCACTATGAAAAATTGTCTGCAAGTTTGTTTTCTTTAAAAGTTGTGCTGCTTTTATCTGTAAAAATTCTTGAAGTGATTGAATGCATAGTACAGAACAATTCCTTCCTTTACATAAAGTGTAGTTGAATATAAGATTAAATTTATTCTTAAGAACAAATATATTAAATATATGTCTCTGAATGCACTTATAATGAAAATAGACAGAGCTATATAGACAAATGGGCAAGTTGTTCTAGATTAACAAAGATAAAATCCATCCATAAAAAACTATATTTCCTGATTCAAAAAATTAATCTCACCCCACACAATTTGAATGCAGCCCTTATACATTTTCGTACTGTTCTTTTAATGGTCATCAAGGCACTAGGACTACTGAAATATCATGGCTTTTAATTTGAAAATGTAATATTAATTATGAAGGAAAGAATGTGTCTATGCTTTTAGAAGAAATGTATTTTTAAACCAAAACTCTGGAGGGTGAAAGAGCATGTAAATCTGCCTCCTCAGGGTTTTCTCATAAGAGAGCTGTTTTCACATTTGTTTATTCATTTAACACATCTTTAACAAGTACTTATTTTTGTATACACTAAAAATGCTTCAAATACTAGAATAGTTTTGCCCTTAAAGAGTTCATCATATAAAAAAAGTACATAAGAAACTATAAAGTTTACAAAAAAATTTTACATGCATTTAAGAAAAAGTTCTTATCAACTACAGAGTGATAGTGTCTCTATAAATATAAGGACAGAAAATCATCATATTTCAATGAGAAGTAAACTAAGTAAAACAAGTCTATATGCCTAAAATCCAATACATAACTCTAGTAGGTTAAACAATGTTATGGGGTTATCATCTCCAAAAACCTAACCGAATCTTAAAGTAGTGCCCCAGTTATTAAGAATGAGCTATCTATCTAGGGAGGTGTCAGCTTGAAGAAAAATATTAACAACCTAAAAGTTGAGAGTTATGTTTTATTAATGGGGAATTTTAGGACTTATATCCAGGATGCAGCCTTTCCTGTGATCCTAAGGGAACTACTCAGAGAAAGCGAAAGGAGGAGACAGGTTATATAGAAATCTTATAACAAAGGGTAGATAGTCTGAACATCAAAAGATTATTGTTAATTAAAGAAAACCAGGTATCCCAAGTTGAGGAGTTTACTGCTTTTTCTATGTATGGGAAAATGCAAGAGTCTGGACTTACTGAAATCATTCTTTTGATATGCACTTCAGCTATCTGGACCAGAATCCTGTTTTCATATCCTGAGTTTCCTCAGGGATCACCGCAGGGAATGGTTGTAGTCTAATGGCTGCTAGATGTCAGACTTCTTCTTGAGTTCATTAGGGCTCACATGCTCACAATGGAGAACTGTAACCGCTGATAACTGTGACATCCTTGTTTACTGATATGGCTAGAAATACTCCATTTCTCAGAAGTGTGATCAAAAGAAGACTTTATAAAACATTTTACTGAAGCTTCCACTTGTATTTCCCAGCCTAGTTTACAGAAGATATATTGAACAGTTTGAAATATTTCTCAATTACTCAACAATGGTCTTTTCTGTCAATTGCTTATGATGATCAGAAAGGCTCAAATTTTCCCCACTGGTACCTAAATGGCTGTTCACTACTGTTTCAACAAGTCCCCTGGACAGAATATTTCTTCTTCCCCTCTCTCTGGCCTTTTAAAATCTTTTTTCTCTCAATTTCTCACACTCAGCCTCTTCTTGTCAAGTTTAAAAACTTTCAGCACCATCAGATTTATGAAATCATGGAGTACAAAATGGGAAAGATAAAAAATGACTTTCAGAGTTTTCTGCCCAAAGTATGGGATCACTGCAAGATAACTGCATATTTCACACTACTCAGATCAGCATTTTTGTGGGAATCTCTTGTTCTTCATCATGCTAAAAGAGTGTTCATCAGTTACTGTTTCATCATATACATATAAATCACTGATATCTTTTAGCTGGAAATGACTTAATATAGCACATTAAATGCTTAGAGGAGCATTAGAATATGTTAGAAAGGGAGTTGAATTCTCAGGAAATCATGAAAGACCAGAATCACAGTAAGCCACTTCTGGAAAATCTCTGCTGCATTTTAGCTATCAAGCAAATATTTGGTATTAATTCATCAGAAAGCTGATGCAAAAAGCCTCATCTGTGATTTAAATATGTGTCTGTCTACTGTTCTTTGGGTAAAATAATGACTTATCCTTCTCTTTCACATAAGTCTAGCCATTCTCAAGGGGAAGAGATTATACAAGGGCATTGATATCAGAAAGTAGTGATCATTTGGAATTATTTTAAAAGATGCCTACAGCTGGTAAAGAATCCACCTGCAATATGGGATACCTGGGTTCAATCCCTGGTTGGGAAGGTCCCCTGGAGAAGGGAAAGGCTACCCACTCCAGTATTCTGGCCTGTAGAATCCCATGCACTGTATAGTCCATGGAGTCGCAAAGGGTCAGACACGACTGAGTGACTTTCACTTTCACAGATATTTTTCAGAATGGCTCTTAAGTGATTCTACTCATTATTTACTCACTTGCAGTTAGAACTGTGCTGACAGATTTTAAGGTACATTATTTCATTTTTGGTTTTTGTTATGTTACAAACCATTCAAACATCTAATAGGTTTAGAAGACTGGATTATTTGGAGCCATAAGTAATATCAGGTCAATTTCAATTCTACTATATTTCAGTTCATTGAAGCCACTGAGCTGCAATTAAAACATCTCATTTCAGCATTATATTTAGCTCAATATACTAGCCAGTAAGATGGACTTTGCTGGTGCCATTACACATTTTACCTAAGGCTAAGGCTTACTACACTAGAGCTTTACGACAGTAGCAACATCTACATTTCTCTAGGACTACTCAGAGCTCCTCTTACAGTAGTCCAAAGTGTACGGCAAACAGCTTCCAAATTCTCGCCCAGAGTGTAAGGAGCTCCAAGACATCACTTTGTTCTAACAACAAATAAAAAACTAAATAAACTGAAAAGTCAACAACTCTTCTTAAATCTCTCTGAGAACTTGGGTCACAGGACAAATCACTGTTCCCCAACTTGGACACAGATCCACAGATACGAAGAATAACAACATAGTACAGCAGAAATCCCCACACAGAAACCACCAAAGGAGTCAGTATCAGAGTAGGAAACCTGAACTGTAATTGGCAATTGCTGGAGGCTCAAACTTGACAGTTAACAGCACCTGTGGAACCCAGACAGCTCTTACACTTTTGTGAGTTCATCTGTAGGAGCTCTTCCAGGTTCTCACAGTGATGATCAGGAAAAAAATCCCTCCAGTTTTTGGTAGGGAGAGAAGAAAATAACCAATTTGAAATATGCCATAGCACTGTGTTCTTAACAAGGCCTACCCTCAAGCAAAACTATTTTATCAACACCTAACTTACTGAGGTTTTATCAGAGCCTAACCAACCTAGGAAAAAGGAAATACCAAACTCTAGGCCCCTCTAGCCTGTCTCATCTAAAGTGGTGAGGGGAAAAAAATAATAAATTGAGAAGCACTAGTAAAGTTCACAGTTCAGGGGACAGGCTAATCAAATTGCAGAGAAATTACTCATACAACTACAGAATACTTCCTCTCCCCTTACATCTTATAACAACATTAATAAAGGCCAATTTATTGAAGTTCCTTTAAGCCAGTATATCATATCAATGTTTCAACAAAAAAATTATAAGACATAATAAAAGGCATAAAACACAGTTTGAAGAGACATAGCAAGCATCAGAAACAGACCCAGATATGATAACAACTATCATTAATATGCTGAAGGCTCTAATGGAAAAAATAAGACAACCTGAGAGAACACATGGAAGGTATAAATCAGAGAAATATAAATTCTAAGAAAGACTTGAGAGGAAATACTGAAGATTAAAATGCTATAATAGAAATGAAGAATGTCTTTGAAAGACCCATTAGTAGACTGGACATGGCTAAGGAAAGAATCTCTGAGCTTGAAGATGTAAAAAAAATAGAAATTCTTCAACTGAAAAGCAAGTAGAACAACAACAAAAGAACAAAATATTTAAAAACTTTGGGATAGCTACAGAAAATATAATATACATTCCTTTCTGGGAATAGCAGAAGGAGAAAAAAAAAAGTGACAGAAGCAATATTTGAAAGAAGAATGACTATTTTCCCCAAATTAATGTCAGACACTAAAGCACATATCCAAGAATCTCAAAGAATATCATATAGGATAAATATCAAAATAACTACACCTGGGCATATTATATTCAAACTGCAAATAAAGAAAAATAAAGATTTTTTTTTTTTTTTTCAATCTTGAAAGAAACCGAAGGGAGGAAGTAAGTGTCTTATCTATAGAAAAGCAAAGACAAAAATTCAGTTTCTCCTCAGAAAACATGCAAGGAAGAAGAGTGAAATATTTTAAGTGTTATGGAAAGAATAATGAATTTGGAATTCTGTGTCATCTGAAATTTTCCTTTAAAAATAGGGATAAATAAATATTTTCTCAAGTAGGAATTGAAGGAATTTGTTTCCAGTGGACCTACCTTGCAAGAAATGTTGAAAATTCTTCAGATAAAGGAAAACTACATATAAGAAACTTAAATTTAGATAAAGAAAGAGTATTAAAAAATAAATAGTGAAAGTAAAATACAAACTATTATTTTTCTTAATGGATTTAATAGATTTTTTTAATAATAGCACAATGTATGCAATAATTATAGTTTATGTGTAAGTGAATAAAATAATAGAAATGATGTAATTGATGGGAAGAAGGAATTAGGAATATTTTGTTATTATAATGAAAGTCGCTCAGTCGTGTCCAACTCTTTGTGACCCCATGGTCACATACAGTCCATGGAATTCTCCAGGCCAGAAAACTGGAGTGGGTAGCCATTCCCTTCTCCAGGGCATCTTCCCAATGCAGGGATCGAGCCTATGTCGCCCACATTGCAGGCAGATTCTTTATTAGCTGAGCCACCAGAAAAGCCCCAGAAGGTACTTACCCTACATGTGAAGAGGTATAGTGTTATTTGAAAGTACACTTGGATTAGCTATAATGTATGTTGCAAATGTAAGGGCAATCACCAAAAAAAAAAAAAAGTGGGGGGAGGGGAGGGAGGCTGGGAGAGAAAGAACTGTAACTAACATGATAAGAAAGGAAATAAATTGAATCATATAAAATGTTGAGTTAAAACTAGGAAAGGCAAAAAATAGAAAACAAGAATAAGAATAAACAGCATGAGCAACAAATAGAATATGATAACAAAATGGATGATGTCAGTTCAACTGGATCAGTAACTACTTAGTCTAAATGAACCACTTAAAAGAGATCCCCAAAATGGATCAAAAAACACAACCTAACTAGAATAATTCCAAAAAAAGAATTCCCAATCCCAAAGAAAGGCAATGCCAAAGAAAATTCACACTACTGCACAATTTCACTCATCTCACACACTAGCAAAGTAATGCTCAAAATTCTCCAAGCCAGGCTTCAACAGTACATGGACTATGAACTTCCAGATGTTTAAGCTGGATTTAGAAAAGGAAGAGGCACCAAAGATCAAATTGCCAACATCCATTGGATCATCAAAAAAACAAGGGTTCCAGGAGAACATCTACTTCTGCTTCATTGATTATGCTAAAGCCTTTGACTGTGTGGATCACAACAAACTGGGGAAAATTCTTAGAGATGGGAATAACAGAACACCTTACCTACCTCCTGACAAATCTGTATGCAGGTCAAGAAGCAGCAGTGGAACCCAAAATGGAACAACAAACTGATTCCAAATAGGGAAAGGAATACGTCAAGGGTGTATATTTAATCATGCTTATTTAACTTATATGCAGAGTATATCACATGAAATGCCAGACTTAATGAAGCACAAGCTCGAATCAAGATTTCCGAGAGAAATGTCAGTAGTCTCAGATACACAGATGACACCACCCTTATGGCAGAAAGTGAACTAAACAGCCTCTTGATTAAAGTGAAAAAGGAGAGTGAAAATGTTGGCTTAAAACTCAACATTCAGAAAACTAAGATCATGCTATCCGGTCCCATCACTTCATGGGAAATAGATGGGGAAACAGTGGAAACAGTAACAGACTTTATTTTTGGGGGCTCCAAAATCACTGCAGATGGTGATTGCAGCCATGAAATTAAAAGACACTTACTCCTTGGAAGGAAAGTTATGACAAACCTAGACAGCATATTAAAAAGCAGAGACGTCACTTTGCCAACAAAGGTGAATGTTTATTCCTAATTGTATAAAAATGTAGAGTAATATTATTTTAAAAATAGTCCAACTAATTGTTTTTATTAAAGAAACATATATTCTTTTCTGTTTTTCTCTTTCTAAGAGCATGCAGTGGAGTTTTAAACATCATCATTCAAAGTGTAGTTTTGGCCTTATATATGGACAGGCTAGTTTCCAACACTAGACTTGGAAACCAGTTGTTCTTTTGGCCTGAGCTCTTGTGGTCCTTATCAGTTCTGCTTTCATATCTGTTATCTTTATGTTTGGATACTGCTCAGTGAATTACCTTAGCGTCCATTGGATGAATATTATTACATTTTATCATGTCTTTTAAAAAAACTACAGGCTCAGGGTTTCATTCTCAATTTTTTCTATCAGATCAACTTATCCTACTCCACTTGGCATATAGCAAGCCCATAAGCTCTAATTCCAGTGTCTATAGCCCACTGCTGCCTGAGCCTCAGGGCCTAATTCTCTTGCTGAGTTCCAGGGAAACAGAACAAAACATTATCTGTGCCCTCACATTATTCTCATTTATCTAGTGAACTTACCTCAACACCCTAAGAAATTACTTAAATTTATATTTTATTTCTTTGCTTTTGTACCTGTCATAAAAATATTTTTCCCATACCAAGGAGTAGGTATTGAATATCTTTTCTTGTTTCTAGTTTCTTCTTTCCCCATTTTAGGTTATTTATTTTATCTAAATATTAGGTGAAGTCACTTATTTGAGTACTCTGAATTTGATTGTTAATAAATCAAGTCAGTAATTCAGTTCAGTTCAGTCACTCAGTCGTGTCCGACTCTTTGTGACCCAATGGACTGCAGCACACCAGGCCTTCCTGTCCATCACCAACTCCTGTAGTTTACTCAAACTCATGTCCAATGAGTTGGTGATGCCATCCAATCATCTCATCCTCTTTCATCCCCTTCTCCTCCCACCTTCAATCTTTCCCAGCATCATACTCTTTTCAAATGAGTCAGTTTTTCACATCAGGTAGACAAAGTATTGGAGTTTCAGCTTCAACATCAGTCCTTCCAATGAATATTCAGGACTGATTTGCTTAAGGATGGACAGGCTGGATCTCCTGGCAGTCCAAGGAACTCTCAAGAGTCTTTGCCAACACCACAGTTCAAAAGCATCATTCTTTGGTACTCAGCTTGCTTTCTTTATAGTCCAACACTTATATTCATACATGACTACTGGAAAATTTATAGCCTTCACTAGATGGACATCTGTTGGCAAAGTAATGTCTCTGCTTTTTAATATGCTGTCTAGGTTGGTCATAGCTTTTCTTCCAAGGAGTAAGCATCTTTTAATTTCATGGCTGCAGTCACCATCTGCAGTGATTTTGGAGCCCAAAATGTAAAGCCACTGTTTCTACTGTTTCCCCATCTATTTGCCATGAAGTGATGGGACCAGATGCCATGATCTTAGTTTTCTGAATGTTGAGCTTTAAGCCAAAGTTTTCACTCTCCTCTTTCACTTTCATCAATAGGCTCTTTAGTTCTTGGCTTTCTGCCATAAGGGTGGTTTCATTTATATATCTAAGGTTATTGATATTTTTCCCAGCAGTCTTGATTCCAGCTTGTGCTTTATCGAGCCCAACATTTCTCATGATGTACTCCGCATATAAGTTAAACAAGCATTTAGAATCAAACCCTATTCCTGGCAAAGACATTCAGAGAGCTTAAATACACCTTGTACACACCAGGACCCAGGGACCCCACAGAGACTGAGACAGAACTGTTTAAGCATCTCCTGTTGAAGTACTGGTCAGCAGTGGATTGCCACAGGGACAGGGGCTCTGGGTGCAGCAGACTTGGGTATGGCATAAGCCCTCTTGGAGGAGGTTGCCATTAACCCCACCATAGATTTGCCAGAACTTACACAGGACTGGGAAATAGACTCTTGGAGGGCATAAACAGAAACTTGTGTACACCAGGACCCAGGAGAAAGGAGCAGTGACCCCAGAAAAGACTGACCCAGACTTGTCCAGGAGTGTCCAGGAGTCTCCAGTAGAGGCATGGGTCAGTGGTGGCCTGCTTCAGGGTTGGGAGCAGTGAGTGTAGCAGTACATACATGGGATCTTTTGAAGGTCACCATTATCTTCATTACCTCCACTATAGTTTGGCCCCAGGTAAATAGCAGGGAGGGAACACAGCTCCACCCATCAACAGAAAATCAGATTAAAGATTTACTGAGTATGGCCCCACCCATCAGAACAAGACCCAGTTATGGGTGGGGCCATACTCAGTAAATCTTTAATCCAATTTTCTGTTGATGGGTGGAGCTGTGTTCCCTCCCTGCTATTTACCTGGGGCTAAACTATAGTGGAGGTAATGAAGATAATGGTGACCTTCAAAAGATCCCATGCATGTACTGCTACAGGTATATCAACCTTGTTTTTAGCCATTATCACTGTAGGTTAAGGCTGGGGTCACCAACTTCCAGGATCTAATGCCTGATGATCTAAAGTGGAGTTGATGTAATAATGAAAGAAATAAGGTACACAATAAATATAACACACTTGAATCATCCTGAAACCATTCCTCCCAACCCTTGTCCATGGAAAAATGATCTTCCATGAAACTGGTCCCTGGTGCCAAAATAATTGAGGATTGCTGAATTAAGGTGTATCATCCCTCTTTCACTAGGGTATTTTCTACTTCTCAACAATATAGTTCATTTTCAGAATAGGGAATTCTATATGCTTTCCTTTAGTTCCTTACTTTGTATATCACATTTAGCAGAAATCCTTTCAGCAGTCTGAATGATTTTTCTTAGTGTTCTTTACAGATGCAAATTTTCCATTATTTATGTTTTTGTTTTACTACATTAAAAGTGGGATAAAAGATTTTGAATCAAATTTTTGGAGGAAGGAATCTAAATTGTGAAGAGATAGCCTGGCTCTTCAGGAAGCAGCATTCGTTTTCTAAGGCCACAAAGGTGCCCGTATGAACAATAGTATGTCACCAATGTCTCAGAAAGTAATTAACTCTGGCTATTCAGTTACAGTTTCCATTTGCATTGATAAGAATTTCTATAACTTAAATTCTATAACAATTTCAGAGAAATTTTTAAATAATGGTAATCATTCACTTTTTCTGTAAATGAACATTATTTTCTATAAAACTAGAATGATAATAATTCCTGGATAATACTTTATCCAGGCCTGGATAATAATTTCCAAAGTTACATAGATTTTCAGCAGATTTATTGCAATTAAAATGGAGGCTGTCATGAACCAATAGAATTTGTAACAAAATATATATGAGATCAGATGCACTTACCAGAAGGTTAAACACCTCAATAAATGCCTGAGTTACTAGTTGTTTTTCAGTCACTAGGTTGTGTCCAACTCTTTGCAACCCCATGAACTGCAGCATGCCAGGCCTTCCTGTCCCTCATCATCTCCTAGAATTGAGTTTACCCAAGTTCATGTCCATTGAATTGGTGACTCCATCCAACCATTTCATCCTCTGCCACCCTCTTCTCCTTTTGCCTTCAGTCATTCCCAGCATCAGGGTCTTTGTCAAAGAGTTGGCCCTTTACACCAGGTGGCCATATTATTCGAGCTTCAGCATTAGGCCTCCTAATGAATATCCAGGCTTGATTTCCCCTAGGACTGAGGTTTGGTTACCTTGTTGTCCAAGGGACTTTAAGAGTCTTCTCCAGCACCATGAATTGAAAGCATCAATTCTTCAGTGTTTACCCTTCTTTATGGTTCAACTCTCACATTATGATTCTCACCATACATGACTACTGGAAAAATCACAGCTTTGACTCCATAGATCTGTGTCGGCAAAGTGATGTCTTTGCTTTTTAGTATGCTGCCTAGATTTGTCATGGGCTTCCCAGGTGGCGCTAGTGGTAAAGATCTTGCCTGAGAAGGCAGGAAATATAAGATACCCTGTGTTCAATCCTTGGGTTAAGAAGAACACATGGAAGAGGCCACAGAAACCCACTCTAGTATTCTTAGTTGGAGAACCCAATACAGAGAGGAGCCAGGTGGGCTACAGTCCAGTGGGTTGCAAAGAGTTGGACACAATTGAAGTGACTTAGCACACATATTAGGTTTGCCATAGCCTTCCTTCCAAGAAACAAGTGCCTTCTAATTTCATGGCTGCAGTTACCATCTGTAGTGATTTTGGAACCCAAGAAGAGAATATCTGTCACTGCTTCCACTTTTCCCCCTTGTATTTGCCATGAAGTGATGGGACCACATGCCATGATCTTAGTTTTTTGAATGTTGAGTTTTAAACCAGCTTTTTCACTCTCCTGTCTGACCCATTAGAGGTTCTTTAGTTATTCTTCATTTTCTGCCTTTAGAGTGGTATCATCTACATATCTGAGGTTGTTGATATTTCTCCCAGCAATATTGCTTCCAGCTTGTAACTCATCCAGCCTGGTATTTTGCATGATGTACTGTGCATAGATGTTAAATAAACAGAGTGACACACTGTTTATTTGTGCCTTGGCACATTCCTTTCCCAATTTTGAACCAGTCGTTCCATGTAAGGTTCTAACTGTTGCTTCTTGACATGCATACAGGTTTCTCAGGACACAAGTAAGATGGTCTGGTATTCAAATCTCTTGAAGAATTTTTTACAGCTTATTGTGATCCACACATTCAAAGGCCCTTGAGTAGTCAGTGAAACAGAATTCGACGTTTTTCTGAAATTCCTTTGCTTTCTCTATGATCCAAAGAATGTTGGTAATTTGATCTCTGGTTCCTCAGCCTTTCCTAAATCCAGCTTGTATATCTGGAAGTTCTCATTCAAATCGTGCTGAAGCCTAGCTTGAAGGATATTACATGTAACCTTATTAGCATGGAAAGTAAGTGCAATTATCTAGTAACTGAACATCCTTTACCACTGACCTTCTTTGGAACTGGGATGAAAACTGACCTTTTCCAGTCCTTTGGCTGGATTTTCCAAATTTGCTGACTTACTGGGTGCAGGACTTTAACACCATCATCTTTTAGTGAGTAATAGTAACTAGAGCCACTATTAGCAATATTAAATACATCAGTTTTGGGAGGTGCATTTTCCTAGATTCTGCTACCTACAAGATATTATTGTTTTATTATTATATTTATAAATACCATAATTTTAGTCATTATTATTTTTAATGAACTTCATAGACTAGAAAAAGAGTTAAAATGCTATAATTGAAAAAGATTTGCATATTCTTAAACATTATGTTGCTAACTTTAACCTCCAAGAGAATGGTATATTATGACAAAAATTAGACACATTTCCCTCTATAATTTTTAGTGTTTTGCAAGTATAAATGTTTCCAAATGCATATAAATGTTTAGATAGTAGTGAAGTCACTCAGTCGTGTCCGACTCTTTGCGACCCCATGAACAGCAGCCAACCAGGCTCCTCCATCCATAGGATTTTCCAGGCAAGAATACTGGAGTGGGTTGCCATTTCCTTCTCCAGGGGATCTTCCCAACCCAGGGATAGAACCCGGGTCATATAAATGATCATATAAATGTTTAAAGCTGAAAGAAACAGCATGAAATTTTAAAAAATATGAATTAGTAAATAAAGGAATAGCTATCAAAAGATAGCCTTTACTCATGTAATAAAATCGGCACCTGTCATTATAGTACAATGACAGCCTTCTGGAATCATCTCTTTAACAAAATGAATTTTTCCAACTGTTCTTGCCTTAAATCATATCAAACTTTATTTCTTTAACTTAGATCTTTGCCTCCTGTTAAAAAAATAGGGATTCATGAGAAATAGTTTTTAAGTGTTATTTGTTGTTCCACAAGATTATCTTGACTCAAAATTAGCTCTGAGAATACTAGGAACATGAGTCAACCTAGAGAGTGTTCCCCATACTCAAAGGGATGATTGTAAAATGCCATGTATGGAATATGGCTTAAATTTATGATCTTCAACTTCAGAGGAACTGAAATCAAGTGCTACATTTTCAACTGTGTACAATGTGATAATACTGAATCTCTGATTTTTCACTGTGTGTGTGTTCACTCAGTTGTGTCTGACTCTTTATGACACCACAAACTGTAGCCCACCAGGTTCTTCTGTCCATCGGATTTTCCAGGCAAGAAAATGGATGGGGTTGTCATTTTCCCCTCCTGGAGATCCTCCTCATCTAAAGATCAAAAGCTACATCTGTTGTGTCTCTTGCTTTGCCAGGCAGATATTTTACCCCTTCACCAACTGAAGGAAAAAAATAACAATGCTATATCATAAGATTTCTGGAAATTAAAAGGGACTGTGCTGGTGCTGGTGATAAATAACCTGCCTGACAATGCAGAAGATGTTAGATATTCAGGTTCGATTCCTGGGTCAAGAATATCCCCTGAAGTAGGAAATGGCAACTCACTCCAGTATTCTTGCTTGGAGAACCCCATGGGTGGAGGAGCCTTGTGGGCTACAGTCCATGGGGTTGCACAGAGTCAGAAATGACTGAAATGACTTAGCACTCCATGCTCATTAAATATGTGCCACCTTGTGACACACACATAATTATATCAAAATATATTTAGTGCAACTGAACATAATGAGATTTTTCCAATATTCTGTTTTCCTCTCAATCTTCTTAATTTTTGATTTCTACTTGGATATGGCTCTTTTTCCCCTGAAGGTAAAAGTGAGTAGTAGATCCAAAGACACATGTATTTGTTTTTGTTTTACTTATCTCTGCTGAAAGAGATATTTATAATACTGTGTATTATATTTTGGGGATATAAACCCTAATTTGTTTTTTCTGTATTAATATAATTGCACATACTCAAGGACAAATAAGAAACACAATTTTTTTTCTTTTTAATTTATTTTTTTATTGAAGGATAATTGTTTTACATAATTTTGTTTGTTTCAAACCTCAGCATGAATCAGCAATAGGTTATACATATACCCCTCCTTTTTGAACCTCCCTCCCATTTCCCTCCATATCACACTCATCTAGGTTGATATACAGCCCCTGTTTGAGTTTCCTGAGCCATACAGCAAATTCCCAATGGCTATATATTTTACATATGGTAATGTAAGTTTCCATGCAACTCTTTCCATGCATGTCATCCTCTCTTCCCCCTCCCCATGTCCGTAAGTCTATTTCCTATGTATTTTTCTCCATTGGTGCCATATAAATAAGTTATTCAGTACCATTCTTCTAGATTCTGTATATATGTGCTAGAATATGATATTTATCTTTATCTTTCTGACTTATTTCATTCTGTATAATAGGTTCTAGGTTCATCCAGAACTGACTCAAATGCATTCCTTTTTTTGGCTGAGTAATATTCCATTTTGTGTATGTACCACACCTTCTTTATCCATTCATCTATAGATGGACATCTAGGTTTCTTCCATGTTCTAGCTATTGTAAATAGTACTGCAACGAACAATGGGATACATGTGTCTTTTTCAATTTTGGTTTCCTCAGGGTATATGCCTAGGAATGAGATTGCTGGGTCATATGATGGCTTCATTCCTAGTTTTTTAAGGAATCTCCATACTGTCTCCCATAGTGGCTGTATCAATTTACATTCCAACCAACAGTGAAAGAATGTTTAAACATTTATTGTTTGTAGACTTTTTGATGAAGGCCATTCTGACCATTGTAAGGTAATATCTCATTGTAGTTTTGATTTGCATTGCTTTAATAATGGGTGATGTTCAGCATCTTTTCATTGTTTGTTCAGTTCAGTTCAGTCGCTCAGTTGTGTCCAACTCTTTGCAACCCCATGAATCGCAGCACGCCAGGCCTCCCTGTCCATCACCAACTCCCAGAGTTCACTCAGACTCACGTCCATTGAGTCAGTGATGCCATCCAGCCATCTCATCCTCTGTCGTCCCCTTCTCCTCCTGCCCCCAATCCCTCCCAGCGTCAGAGTCTTTTCCAATGAGTCAACTCTTTGCATGAGGTGGCCAAAGTACTGGAGTTTCAGCTTTAGCATCATTCCTTCCAAAGAAATCCCAGGGCTGATCTCCTTCAGAATGGACAGGTTGGATCTCCTTGCAGTCCAAGGGACTCTCAAGAGTCTTCTCCAACACCACACTTCAAAAGCATCAATTATTTGGCGCTCAACCTTCTTCACAGTCCAACTCTCACATCCACACATGACCACTGGAAAAACCATAGCCTTGACTAGATGGACCTTTGTTGGCAAAGTAATGTCTCTGCTTTTGAATATGCTATCTAGGTTGGTCATAACTTTCCTTCCAAGGAGTAAGCGTCTTTTAATTTCATGGCTACAGTCACCACCAGCAGTGTTAGCCATTTGTATATCTTCTTTGGAGAAATGTCTGTTTAGCTCTTTTTCCCACTTTTTGATTGGGTTGTTTGTTTTTCTGGCATTGAGTTGTATGAGCTGCTTATATATTTTGGAAATTAATCCTTTGTCAGTTGTTTCATTTTCTATTCTTTTCTCCCATTCTGAGGCTTGTCTTTTCACCTTATTTGTAGTTTCCTTTGCTGTGCAAAAGCTTTTTAAGTTTAATCAGGTCCCACTTATTTACTTTTGTTTTTATTTTCGTTACTCTAGGAGGTGGGTCATAGAGGATCTTGCTTTGATTTTTGTCACTAAGTGTTCTGCCTATGTTGTCCTCTAAGAGTTTTGTAATTTCTGGTCTTACATTTGGTCTTTAACCCATTTTTAGTTTATTTTTGTGTATGGTGTTAAGAAGTGTTCTAAATTCATTCTTTTCATGTAGCTGTCAAGTCTTCCAAACACCATTTATTGAAGAGGCTATCTTTGCCCCATTGTATATTCTTGCCTCCTTTGTCAAAAATAAGGTACTCATAGGTGAATGCTGGGATTTCAATTTTGTTCCATTGGTCTATATTTCCATTTTTGTGCCAATACCATGCTGTCCTGATGACTGTAGCTTTGTAGTATCATCTGAATTCAGGAAGGTTGATTCCTTCAGCTCCATTCTTCTTTCTCAAGACTGCTTTGGCTATTCAGGGTCTTTTGTGTTGCCATATGAATTGTGAAATTTTTTTGTTCTAGTTCTGTGAAAAATGCCATTGGTAACTAGATAAGGATCTCATTGAATTTGTAAATTGCGTTTGGTAGTATAGTCATTTTCACAATATTGATTCTTCCTACCCAGGAATATGGAATATCTCTCCAGCTGGCTATGTATATCATCTTTTATTTCTTTCATTAGTGTTTTATAATTTTATGTGTACTGTTATTTTGTCTTCTTAGGTAAGTTTATTCCTAGATATTTGATTCTTTTTGTTGCAATGGTGAATGGGGTTGATTTCTTAATTTCTCTTTCTGATTTTTCATTGTTAGTGTATAGAAATGCAAGTGATTTCTATGTATTGATATTGTATCCTGCAACTTTAATAAATTCACTAATTATCTCTAGTACTTTTCTGATACTATCTTTAGGATTTTGTACGTACAGCATCACATCATGTTCAAACAGTGAGGGCTTTACTTCTTCTTTTCCAATCTGGATTCCTTTTATTTCTTTTTCTTCCCTGATTGCTGTAGCTAGGACTTCCAAAACTATGTTGAATAACAGTGGTGAAAGTAGACACCCTTGTCTTGATTCTGATCTTAGGGGGAATGCTTTCAGTTTTTCATAATTGAGAATAATGCTAGCTATAGGCTTATTATATATGGTCTTTACTATGTTGAGGTTATTGACTATGCCAAAGCCTTTGACTGTGTGGATCACAATAAACTGTGGAAAATTCTGAAAGAGATGGGAATACCAGACTACCTGATCTGCCTCTTGAGAAATTTGTATGCAGGTCAGGAAGCAACAGTTAGAACTGGACATGGAACAACAGACTGGTTCCAAATAGGAAAAGAAGTATGTCAAGGCTGTATATTGTCAGCCTGTTTATTTAACTTATATGCAGAGTACATCATGAGAAACTCTGGACTGGAAGAAACACAAACTGGAATCAAGATTGCTGGGAGAAATATCAATAACCTCAGATATGAAGATGACACCACCCTTATGGCAGAAAGTGAAGAGGAACTCAAAAGCCTCTTGATGAAAGTGAAAGTGGAGAGTGAAAAAGTTGGCTTAAAGCTCAACATTCAGAAAATGAAGATCATGGCATCCGGTCCTACCACTTCATGGGAAATAGATGGGGAAGCAGTGGAAACAGTGTCAGACTTTATTTTTCTGGGCTCCAAAATCACTGCAGATGGTGACTGCAGCCATGAAATTAAAAGATGCTTACTCCTTGGAAGGAAAGTTATGACCAACCTAGATAGTATATTCAAAAGCAGAGACATTACTTTGCCAACAGAGGTCCGTCTAGTCAAGGCTATGGTTTTTTCCTGTGGTCATGTATGGATGTGAGAGTTGGACTGTGAAGAAGGTTGAGCGCCGAAAAATTGATGCTTTTGAACTGTGGTGTTGGAGAAGACTCTTGAGATTTCCTTGGACTGCAAGGAGATCCAACCTGTCCATTCTGAAGGAGATCAGCCCTGGGATTTCTTTGGAAGGAATGATGCTAAAGCTGAAACTCCAGTACTTTGGCCACCTCATGCGAAGAGTTGACTCATTGGAAAAGACTCTGATGCTGGGAGGGATTGGGGGCAGGAGGAGAAGGGGACGACAGAGGATGAGATGGCTGGATGGCATCACTGACTCGATGGACATGAGTTTGATTGAACTCCGGGAGTTGGTGATGGACAGGGAGGCCTGGCGTGCTGCGATTCATGGGGTTGCAAAGAGTCGGACATGACTGAGCGACTTATCTGATCTGATCTGATCTGATGTTGAAGTTGGAGAAGGAAATGGAAATCCACTCCATTATTCTTGCCTAAAGAGTCCTGGGGACAGAGGAGCCTAATGAGCTGCTGTCCATGGCATCGCACATAGTCAGACACAACTGAAGCGCCTTAGCTTGAGTGTATGCATTGGAGAAAGAAATGGCAACCCACTCCAGTATTCTTGTCTGAAGAATCCCAGGGACAGAGGAACCTGGTGGGTTGATGTCCATAGGGTCATGCAGAGTCAGACATGACTGAAGCAACTTAGCATGCATGTTGAGGTAGGTTCCTTCTATGCCCATTTTTTGAAAAGCTTTAACCATAAATGAATGCTGAATTCTGTCAAAGGTTTTCTCTGCATCTATTGAGATTATCATATGATTTTTATCTTTCAGTTTGTTAGTATGGTGTATCACATTGATTGATTTGCATATACTGAAGAATACTTGCTTCCCTGGGATAAATCCAACTTGATCATGATGTATGAGTTTTTTGATGTGTTGCTGAATTCTGTTTGCTAAAATTTTGTTGAGGATTTTTGCATCTATGTCAATCAGTGATATTGGCCTGTAGTTTACCTTTTTGTGTTGTCTTTGTCTGGGATTGGTATCAAGGTGATGGTGGCCTCATAGAATGAGCTTGGAAGTGTTCCTTCCTCTGCAATTTTTTGAAAGAGTTTTAAAAGGAGACGCATTAGCTCTTCTCTAGATGTTTGATACAATTCTCTGTCCTGTGAAGCCATCTGGTCCTGTGATTCAGTTTTTTGGGAGATGTTTGATCACAGCTTCAATTTCAGTGCTTATAATTGGGTTATTCATAATTTCTATTTCTTCCTAGTTCAGTTATGGAAGATTGAACTTTTCTAAGAATCTGTCCATTTCTTCCAGGTTATCCATTTTATTTCCATTCAGTTGTACAGAATAGTCTCATAATCCTTTGTATTTCTGCTTGTCTGTTGTAACTTTCCTTTTTCATTTCAAATTTTGTTGATTTGATTCTTCTCTCTTTTTTCCTGGAGTCTGACTAAAGGTTTGTCAATTTTGTTTATTCTCTCAAAGAACCAGCTTTTAGTTCTATTAATCTTCACTATTGTTTATTTCATTTATTTTTCATTTACTTCTGCTCAGATCTTTATGATTTCTTTCCTTCTACTACTTTTTTTTTCTTCTTTTTCCAGTTGTTTTAGGTGTAAAGTTAGGTTGTCTATTGAATGTTTTTATTTTTTCTTGAGGTAGGATTGTATTGCTACTAACTTCTCTCCCAGAACTGCCCTTGCTACATCCAATAGGCTTTGAGTTGTTGTGTTTTCATTGTCATTTGTTTCTTGAAATTTTTAAATTTACCTTTTGATTTCTTCAGTAACCAGTTGGCTTTTAGAAATGTGTTTTTTAATCTCCATTTGTTTGTGTTTCTTATAGTTTTTTTTCTTGTAATTGATATCTAGTCTCATATCTAGTCTCTTCCCTGTGGTCAGAGGAGCTACTTGATATGATTTCAGTTTTCTCAAATTTACTGAGGTTTGATCTGTGACTCAAGATATGGTCTCTCCTGGAGAATGTTCCATGTGCACTTGAGAAGGTATATTCTTCTGCATTTGGATGGAATGTCCTGAAGATATCAATGAGATTCATCTCATCTAATGTATCATTTAAGACTTGTGTTTCCTTATTAATTTTCTGTTTTCATGATCTGGCCATTGGTGTGAGTGGGGTGTTAAAGTCTCCTCCTATTACTGTGTTACTGTCAGTTTCTTCTTTTATGTCTGTTGGTGTTTGTCTTACATATTGAGGTGCTCCTATGTTGGGTGCACAGATATTTACAATTGTTATGTCTTCCTCTTGGGTTAATCCCTTGATCATTGTGTAGTGTCCTTCCTTATCTCTTGCAATCTTCTTTAAGTTCTGTTTTGTCCAATATGAGGATTGCTACTCCAGCTTTCTTTTGCTTCCCATTTGCATGGAATATATTTTTCCATCCTCTCACCTCAGTCTATATGTGTCTTGGGGTCTGAAGTGGGTTTTTTGTAGACAGCATATATATGGGTCTTGTTTTGGTATTCATGCAGTCAGTCTGTGTCTTTCGGTTGGAGCATTTAATCCATTTACATTTAGAGTAATTATTGATATATATGTTCCTATTGCCATTTTCTTAATTGCTTGGGGTTGACTTTGTAGATCTTTTTTCCTCTCTTGCATTTCTTGACTATATGAGTCTCTTTAACATTTGCTGTCAAGCTTGTTTGGTGGTACTGAATTCTCTTAACTTTTGCTTGTCTGAAAAGTCTTTTATTTCTCCATCAATTTTGAATGAGATCCTTGGCAGGTACAGTAATCTTGACTATAGATTTTTCCCTTTCAGTACTTTAAATATATCCTGCCATTCCCTTCTGGCCTTCAGAGTATCTGCTGAAAGATCAGCTGTTAAACATACAGGGTTTCCCTTGTTACTTCTCCCTTGCTGCTTTTAATTTCTTTCTTTGTGTTTAGTCTTTGTTAGCTTGATTAGTATGTGTCTTGGCATGTTTCTTCTTGGGTTTATCCTGTATGGGACTCTTTGTTCCTCTTGGACTTGGTTGACTATTTCCTATTCCATGTTGGGGGAAATTTTCAACTATATTCTCTTCAAAAATCTTCTTCTACCCTTTCTTTTTCTCTTCTTCTTCTGGGACCCCTATAAATTGAATGTTGGTGTGTTTGATATTGTCCCAGAGGTCTCTGAGATTATCCCCAGTTCTTTTCATTCTTTTTACTTTATTCTGCTCTTCAGAAGTTATTTCCACCATTTTACCTTCAGGCTCACTGATTTGTTCTTCTGCTTCAGATATGCTACTACTGATTCCTTCTAGAGTATTTTTAATTTTAGTCATTGTGCTGTTTGTCTCTGTATGTTTATTCTTTAATTCTTCTAGTTCTTTTTAATTGATTCTTGCATTTTATCCATTTGCTTTCAAGGTTTTTGATCACCTTTACTGTCCTTTTTCTGAATTCTTTTCCAGATAATTTGCCTATTTCCTCTTCATTTATTTGTGCTTCTGTGTTTCTAGTTTGTTCCTTCATTTGTGTAGTATTTCTCTGCCTTTTCATTTTTTTTTTTTTAATTGTGTTTGAGGTCTCCTTTTCCCAGGCTTCAAAAATGAATTCTTTCTTCCTTTTGGTTTCCACTTTCTTAAGGTTGGTCCAGTGATTTGTGTAAGCTTCATTTAGAGTGGGAGAAGGAAATGGCAACCCACTCCAGTACTCTTGCCTGGTAAATCCCATGGATGGAGGAGCCTGGTAAGCTGCAGTCCATGGGGTTGCTAAGAGTCAGACACGACTGAGTGACTTCACTTTCACTTTTCACTTTCATGCATTGGGGAAGGAAATGGCAACCCACTCCAGTGCTCTTGCTTGGAGAATCCCAGGGACAAAGGAGCCTAGTGGGCTGCCATCTATGGGGTCGCACAGAGTCAGACACAACAGCAGTGACTTAGCAGAAGCATAAAGGGTGAGATTTGTGCTGAGTTTTTGTTTGTCTGTTTGTTGTTTGTTTATTTTTCCTCTGATGAACAAGGCTCAGTGAGGTAGTAATCCTGTCTGCTGATGATTGGGTTTGTATTTTTGTTTTATTTGTTGTTTAGATGAGGCATCTTTCACAGAGTGCTACAGGTGTTTGAGTGATGCCCAGTCTTGTATTCAAATGGTTTCCTTTGTGTGAGTTTTATCTGATACTCCCTAGGGTTAGTTCTCTCATAGTCTAGGGTCTTAGAGTCAGTGCTCCCATTCCAAAGGCTTAGGGCTTGAGTTCTGGTCAGGAACAAAGATCCCACAAGTGGCTTGTTATGGCATTAGGTGAGATTAAAACAAATACTGAAAACGAGAAACCAAAGATGAATGCTAGACAAATGGCAATTTAAAAATCAGGCAATTAATAATTAAAATAATGGAATATGCACATATACATCTACACCCATGAACAAAGTCAAAACAGTCCAACAAATATAAAGTACAGTAGATTGACCCAGTGAAAAAAAGAAATAAAAAATTATATTTACCAGTTAAGAAGAAAACTAATGAAAGCACAAACTGGAAAACAAAACTAAAGGAAGTAATTAGTTTCCAATTAAAATAAGTAAATTTATATTCATAAATAAATAAAAGTACTACACGTTAAAAAAAGAAATTAAGTGCACACACACACACACACACAAAACTAAAGGAAAGTGGCAAGTGGGGAATAAAGCAATGAAAACAAAACTAAGAAATATGTTGAGACAAAAGAAAAGAAACAAAGAATAGATATATAAGGTTAAAAAGAGGTAGATGAAGATTTATATACATTAAAGATTAACTACAAGGGGGAAAAACAGTAGGAAAGGCAAACAAAGGGATAAATGCAGAAAATATATAATAGGTTTAAAAAATTAAAATTATAAAAAGGAAATGAAACACAATTTGGAGCTAAACAATTGGATTATAATGTGATGAGCCTAAAACATTGCTAGAAGGGAAACATAACAGAGTATATATATTTTTAAAAGAAGAAAGATAAAAATTAGTGACTTAAACTTTCATGTAAAAAAAGTAAGAAAAACAAGGTAAATTAAAAAAGCAAAAAATTTAAATTTAAAAATAATAAGGATGACAGAAATCATTAAAATAAAGGCAAGTGAAATATCCAGAAAGTAAAAATAAAAAATCACTACCCATTTGAAATATTATTGAATTATCTTTCAAAGATTGGAATCAAACTACCAGAAAGCAAGCAATTCCACCCATGCATGTATAAACTAAAAAAAAAAAAGTGTATGAGAATATGTATTAATGTCATACAAAATCTGGAAATGAAATGATAACCAATGTAACAATAGACAACTAATCGTAAAATATTGCTGGAATGGAATACTTCACTGAAATTTATTAAGAAGATAAAGAACTACTGCTGTGAACAAGGATATAAATGAATCTTATGCAAATTGTGTTGAGCAGAAGAAGTCAAATACAAATTGATACATAGTATATTACAGAGTCCCATTTTACCACATCAAAAATAGGTTTAGGCAGTTGATGTTGATTGAAATAAAAATGGTAACCTCTTGAAAGAATTAATAGCAAGGAGCAGAAAAGAGCATTCAGAGGTACTAAAAATATTCTGTACTTAACCTGTGGCTGTTTCATGGATTCTTGTGTATGTATGCATGTGTATTTCAATAGATGTAACTTACTGAAAATTCTACTAAGATCAGATTAGTCACGTGATAAAAATTGAAAAGTGCTGTGAAAATATATGCAATCTACTTTTGAGGATCCAAGCCATTTAATATACTATTCATAGAATTATAAATTAAAGAGTGTTTTCTAGAGGGCATGTGATATTACACATGAAGAATAAAATGTGTGGATTCTTTTTTAAAAATAGTCACTTCAAAATATTTATCCTCAGGCAACAATGAAAGAAGTGTGGTCATATTTATAGAAAAGTGATTGTGTTAATGAATAATATTAACAGTAAAAAGGAGAATTTCATTAAAAAGTACACTTGAATTAAAAATAGGATCCTATGTAAAGAAATACAAGCAGCCTATCACCAATGAGAAAAGAAAGCTTTGGTTCAAGAGGTTGTTGATACATTTTTTTCATCTATTTTTTCCATTACCTTGTAACTTTTGAGATTAGAAAAGGCAGGCAGGGGAGACTATGAGTATCTCTGTTTGGTTTCTCATTTATGCTTATTTTATGATTATAATATATACTTTTAACCACCTTTTCTTGTACACCCTGAGTGAAAGTCGCTCAGTCATGTCTGACTCTTTGCGACCCCATGGACTATACAGTCCATGGAATTTTCCAGGCCAGAATATTGGAGTGGGTAGCTTTTCCTTCTCCAGGGGATCTTCCCAACCTGGGGATCAAACCCAGGTCTCCCACATTGCAGGCGGATTCTTTACCAGATGAGACTAAAAGTTGAGCTTTTAAAGCTGAGCCTTGTACACCCTAGCAGATTACAATTCCTCTTTTCAAATATAGCCCATTATGGCTCAGACAGTAAAGAATCCATCTGCAGTGTTGGAGACCTGGGTTCAATCCCTGGGTTGGGAAGATTCCCTGGAGCAGGGCATGGCAACCCACTCCAGTATTCTTGCCTGGAGAATCCCCATGGACAGAGGAGCCTGGAAGGCTCCATGGGGTCACAAAGAACTGGACATGACTGAGCAGCTAAACACAACACAGCACCATAAATCTAGTCTTTTGGAGTAGGAGGAAGTCAAGACATCATCATATTTTTCAATAAGATTTCATGACAGGAAGGAAAAATATTTATAATTTTGAAGGCATTTGAAATCAATATGTTTTTCATTAAATATGCATTTTATAAAGTTGTTGAAATTTGCAAAATTATGTATAACATTAGCCTCAACTAATATCTCCCTTTTATATTTAATACATATTCAAACATTCTCAATGTTTTAGAGAAAATAAAAAGCTAATCAAAAAATGATATGAAAGTAGTCACTTAAAATTAATTTTTTTTCTAAGAATATTAAAGGTGTCTACAACATTAAACTGAGTTTTAAATTAGCCTAAACTGTGAGACCATATTTCTAATTTTGAAACAGCTTGATTCAAAGATATTTTATCTGGGGATAAAGCAGACAGTTTATAACAAAATCACTAAGTATGTAGTATTAAAATATAGGTATAGAAAATGTAATAAGGCAAATTACATGGATAAAGGGAAAATTCATTGAATATCCTTTTAGAACTGAATAACAAAAAATGAATTGCATGTACTGTTTTGATATTATTCTTTTCAGGTATTTGAGGATTATAATTTCCTAGTTATTATAGTTCTACAAATACTCACATCTTAGAAGGTTAAATACAGGTTTATCAAATATGAGACTGAGTTTACACCAATATTGAAAAAAATTCAAACAACATATTTTCCTCCCTTTGTCCCTGAAACTGAATATTTATTTAGTGTAAAATAAATATTTCATGCTAATAATACAGTTTTTGGAAATACCATCACAAACCAACTACAGAATTCTATAAGCCTGGCACCATGAGACAACTACATTTTATCTAATACCACTTAGGTTAAAACACTGACTCTTACAGATGCACATAATGTACAGGCATAATGCTCACTCAACAAATACTTGTTGAGTGTCTAAATCTAAACAGATACTCTCTGGCTGCTTGGAATACAACAGTAAGCAAAGCAAAGATCCCTCCTTTATGGAGTTACATTTTAGCAGAGTGACAAATAGTAAAGAATAAGCAAATGAATACAGAATACACTAAAAGGAAATATGGACAGAGGAAACCAGAAAAGAGGACTTGGCAGTTCTATCAGGGTGACTGGTGGTGGCAATATTAAATAGTAGTGAGGATACATTTTACTAAGAAAGTGAGATTTAAGCAAAGACTTTAAAGTGGCAAGACAGTTAGCTACTTAGATATCTGAAAGGAAATGATGCAGGCTGATGGAATAAATAAAGTGAACATTGTCAGTAAGGAGCACTGGTATTAAAAACAAACAAACAAACAAAAAAAAAACCCACAAGGAGACCCATGTGACTTAGAGAAATGAGTGAGATGGAAAATCGTAGATGACACAGAATAGAGGATAAAAGGTAACTAGATCAGGTAGCATCTTTTAGGGAATTGTGACAACTTCAACTTCTACTTTGAGTAAAAAGGGAAGCCACTGCAAGATTTTTAGAAAAGGGTTGAGAAAATCTGGACTCTACTTTGAATGGATTGCCCTTGAGAGCTGTGTTGTGAATAGACAGAAGAGGAGTTGAGGGGTGCAAGAAGGGAGGGTTTAAGAAACTGACAGTTGTCACTCAGTCGTGTCTAACTCTTTGTGGCCACATAGACTGTAGCCCACCAGGTTCCTCTGTCCATGGAATTCTCCAGGCAAGAATACTGGAGTGGGTTGCCATTTTCTGCTCCAGAGGATCTTCCCAGATAGGGACAGAACCTGCATCTCTTGTGTTTCCTGCATTGGTAGGTGGATTCTTTACCAGTGCACCACCTGGGAAGCCCACTATTGAGAGGGTAACAGGCAGGAAGGCCAGGGGTCTCCAAACAGAGGAAATAGCCTGCGAGTGTCAGACATTTTTATCTCTTAAGCGGGAGGAGGAAACAAACTAGCAATACCTTTTTCCTTCTCTATACAAATTTAAAAAAGGTTTCTCTTAAAATACTGTGTTGCCATAATGATACTTGGTTTCACCTGAAGTTAACTGTTCTCAAACCTTGAGATAACCAATGCATTTTTCTTATGAAAATGTTTGTCTTAAGCTAATCACTGCAGATGGTGATTGCAGCCATGAAATTAAAAGACACTTACTCCTTGGAAGGAAAGTTATGACCAACCTAGATAGCATATTCAAAAGCAGAGACATTACTTTGCCAACAAAGGTCCGTTTAGTCAAGGCTATGGTTTTTCCAGTGGTCATCTATGGATGCGAGAGTTGGACTGTGAAGAAAGCCTGAGTGCAGAAGAATTCATGCTTTTGACCTGTGGTGTTGGAGAAGACTCTTGAGAGTCCCTTGGACTGCAAAGAGATCCAACCAGTCCATTCTGAAGGAGATCAGCCCTGGGTGTTCTTTGGAAGGAATGATGGTGAGGCTGAAACTCCAGTACTTTGGCCACCGCATGCGAAGAGTTGACTCATTGGAAAATACTCTGATGCTGGGAGGGATTGGGGGCAGGAGGAAAAGGGAACGACAGGGGATGAGATGGCTGGATGGCATCACCGACTCGATGGACGTGAGTTTGAGTGAACTCTGGGAGATGGTGATGGACAGGGAGGCCTGGCGTGCTGGGATTCATGTGGTTGCAAAGAGTAGGACACGACGGAGCAACTGAACCAAACCGATGCTAATGTATCATGCATTTACCACAAACTCAGTCTTCAAGTTGGTTCTGCCAAATGGCTCAGACAAACCAGTATGTTACTCAGATATTGTTTCCCTAATCTATGTAAATGAAACTATTTGTATGGTGATCTGCCCTTCTACAAGATTCAAGTTAATCATTTTATGGCCCAGGATGAACCCTTTGGTGCCAAGATTATCCCAAAATGCATCTTATGGGTAAGGGGCCTGGCACCATTGAGTTTTAAGATATTCCTTTATTTTATTAACAGACTGCTAGTGACTAAATAATATCCAGCTGAAGACTAGCAGGGGAGTACTCTCTGCTCCCTTCTGGTGCCTATGTCAGAAGCTTTCTCTAGCTCCTTTATACTTTAATAAAATTTTATTACACAAAGCTCTGGGCGATCAAGCCTCATCTCTGGCCCTGGATTGAATTCTTCTCCTCCAGGGGCCAAGAATCCTGGTGTCTTTTTTCATTCAACAACAACCTTTCACTATTAAGAATACCATCTTAAAATTTCGCAAATTTGACTCCTCAAGAGATAAGAACATTTTTCGCATTTCTTGGTTTTCTCTCTTCCTCTTCATCACTCTCTGTTTTTCAATACATAAATAATTTACCATGCATAATTTTTTTAAGATGCTGCAAAGAATAATTAAGAATCTGAAATTCAAGGAAAGGCAGATGTGGGGGAAAAAAAGCAACATGCTTCTCCAAGTAGTTAATACAAAACTAAATTGCCCAGACAGTAAGAAAGACAAGAGTAAACAGACCTCAAAAAGTAATTAGGCAACTCTGAAGTTAAAAGACAAACTCTGACACCATGCGATTGTGACTCTACCTTAACTACAATAGAACTGTAGACAGTTTCCTGGCCTCCTCCTGTTCTAACATTTCCTGGGCTTCTCTATACCAATTTAATACTATTTTATAGCAAAACACTATCACAGCAGCATATCACATATTTCCAATGAAGCATCAAGCTTTTTTAAAAGTAGAGAAAACATTATATGTGTAGGTGGAAATCCATTATTACTGAGCCAAATTAAAAGATGGGCATACTGTAATTTTCTGACACAGTAGGGACACTGTAGAAAAGAATCTCTCTTCAAGTGACATTTTCCTTTCTTTGTTACTGGCCATAAAATGTATTTTCTAATTAAAACTTTTAAATGACTTTAATTACTGAAATAAAAAAGTCCCTCTGTCAAAATTAATCCCATGCCTATTTACTACTTATTAATGTGAGGTCATGAACTTGTTTGGCAGAAATAAAAATAAGATTAAATAGTCAAAATCTTAAAATACAGAGAAAAACTTCCATTTATGGTTGTTTGAATTTAGCTATCCCTCTATTACCATTGGGTTGTGTTATAATGGTTTTAAAATACAAATGGCTCTGTGGGTAAAGAATTGGCCTGCAATACAGGAAACACAAGAGGCTCAATTTCAATTCCTGAGTTGGGAAGATTCCCTGGAGGAGGAAATGGCAACCCATCCAGTTTTCTTGCCTGGAAAATTCCATAGACAGAGGAGCCTGGTAGGCTACAGCTCAAGGGTCTGTAAAGGTCACAAAGAGATGAACACGACTGAGTGACTAAGCACACATGCGTACTCTGAACCAGAAAAACCAGGGTTTTGGAAAAGAAATTTAAATTGATAGGAAGATTAAGAGGACTTTTTTCTTCAGGGAAATAGTCATTTGCCTGACTAAAATATACTGATTAGTATTCTACTCTATGGCCTACTTGGTCATCTTAGATATGATTTGTTTGACAATAAAAAATGTCAGTTGCTACTCAGTGGGTTTTACATGCTTTAAAAATATATTGTGAGGTTACATCTGCCTGAGATAGTCTCTACATTGTTCATGGGTTTTGAATTGTCTAATCAGACAGATGGAACAAATATCACCAGCTGCAAGGACCTTTCTTCTTCTACAAGCACAAGTAGGTACTTGCTATGCTTCTTTGCTAGAAGCTTGGAAAATGCTCTCCATCCATTTGAGCATTATAAGCAAAAGACTGCTGCTGCTACTGCTGAGTCGCTTCAGTCGTGTCCGATTCTGTGTGATCTCACAGACAACAGCCCACCAGGCTCCCCCATTCCCTGGGATTCTCCAGGCAAGAACACTGGAGTGGGTTGCCATTTCCTTCTCCAATGCATGAAAGTAAAAAGTGAATGTGAAGTCGCTCAGTCGTATCCAACTCTTAGCGACCCCATGGACTGCAGCCTACCAGGCTCCTCCATCCATGGGATTTTCCAGGCAAGAGTACTGGAGTGGGGAGCCATTGCCTTCTCCAAGCAAAAGACTATATGATACCAATAACAAGAAATTTCCATGATTGTCATATTGTTTCATATATAAATTTATCTCCTACTTGACAGAGTCTACTGCAATACCTTGTTGTTCTCATCCCTTCCTATGTATGACATGCCCCACCAAGCCCTCAATTTTACCTAAACTCAGCTTTTGCTTCTTTGTTGTTACATATACAAGTTTCATAACATGTCCCCATTGTGTGATATATTTAACTTTACAGAATATAATACTCACAATTCTCCCTTATCTCTTCCTAGAATCATTCTGAAAGTAAAAAAAAAAAAAAAAAGTCATCATTCTAGTAGTAAAACAGTTATGCTGCTAAGTCACTTCAGTCCTGTCCGACTCTGTGCGACCCCATAGACAGCAACCCACTAGGCTCCTCTGTCCCTGGGATTCTCCAGGCAAGAATACTGGAGTGGGTTGCCATTTCCTTCTCCAATGCATGAAAGTGAAAAGTGAAAATGAAGTCTCTCAGTTGTCCCCGACTCTTAGCGACACCAAGGACTGCAGCCTACCAGGCTCCTCCGTCCATGGGATTTTCCAGGCAAGAGTACTGGAGTGGGGTGCCATTGCCTTCTCCGTAAAACAGTTGTAGACTTAGTTTAAAATTTTAGTTCAGAGAGCTATCCAAAAGAACATCACCTTGCTCACAAAGCATTTCAATTACAAGTGACTAGTGTCATGAATATTTTAGAGTAAAATGTTCTTTACAAAGGAAACTGATGTATACATGTGTGTGTGTGTGTATTCATGCACAATATGGAGATGGTATAAAAGGTAAGAAGGTAGATAGCTAGAGTTGCTTTGCCCAATAAATGGTTCTCAGACATAATACATATATTGCAAAACATGTACCATTCTTTTCTATCTCCACCTCTCTCTAATCAACTTAAACTTTTTTCTTTTTGAATAGTTTTGGATTTATAGGAAAATTATAAAGGTAGTACAGAAAGTTCTCTCATATCCTAGACCCAGTTTCCACATATTTTTAACATCATACAGTAATAAGATATATTTCTCACAATGAATAACCAATACTGCTACATTTTGCTTAATCAAAATTCAAACTTTATTAAACTCTCTTTAGCTTTTTTTTTTTTTTAATCCTTTTTCAGCATCTCATTCTGGATACCACATTACATTTAGTCTGCATGCCTCCTTAGGCTTTTTCTGGCTTTGAAAATTTCTCAGAAATTCTTTGTTATTGATGACCATGACAATTTTGAGTTGTACTATTCAAGTATTTTGCAGAATGCCCCTCAAGTGAGATTTGTCTGATGCTTTTCTAATGATTAGACTGACTTATTGTGTTTTTGACAGGAAAACCACAGAGGTTAAATGCATCCCACATCTTGTCATATTCAGGTATATGATAATATATATTTATCAAAATGACTTATTACTGCTGATGTTAACCTTGATCACCTGGCCAAGGTGATATTTGTTCAGTTTCAATAATGTAAAGTTACTCTTTTTGTTCACTCTTTCCATACTGAACTCTTCAGAAGGATGTTACCATGTGCATCCCTCACTTGAAGGGTGGGGAGTTAGGTTCCACATCCTTGAGGGTAGATAATCTGTAATTCTTTGTAATTCTTCTTCACAGTTATTTTTTTTCTAATTTCTCCCATTTTTCATTTAATCAAAATCTGTTTATATTCGTATAAATACAGGCTAATAGGAATTTATTTTGAATTATAATCCAACAGCACTTTATATTGTTGCTCTCATTGGGAGTTTTTCAATTGACGCTTGTGTTCTTTTCTTATGTCTCCACATTGTGAAGATTTATGTTTGGTTTTGGTTTTAGGTGCTTTGGGTTTGTTGCTTTGATTTGCTGTTGTTGCTGTATAATGAATTGACTTTCCTGCACAACAAGATGCTCCACACTTATTGTATATATCTTGCCCAAACTTGGAATCAACCATTTTACCAAGGAGCCCTGATTCATTTTATTGGGAAAGTGGGAAAGTTTGGGTGCTATGTGCGGCAATTTGATACTATGCCACTAGGCTCTCTGAGATTACAAAGCAAAATACATTTGTATATGTTAATCCATGCATATTTACATATCTATAAATATCCATATATGTTATCAGCTGTTATTGTAGTAAACATTCTGATCTCTCCAACTCTAAGCCATAATCACATGTATTGTTCTAGTCTCTTCCTCTTACTGCTCTGTAACTCCCCACTTTAATAAGGAGAAACCTGGCTCCTGCCATCTGCCATCTACTTATATTAGTGTTCAATTCCAGTAGATGTGTATAGTTATTTCAAAATATTTAAATTGTACTCCTGTGGGAAACAACATCATCAACTAGAATACAGAATACATTTTCTTTTGCCTTTAGCCTTACAGACTTTATTCACTTACAGAGTTATTTAGGTCAACACCTTGTTTCTCCATCCTTTTAAGTGAAAAAATTTTCGTACAATAGTTCAATTCTTTTTTTTTTTTTTTTTTACATTCTACATTTCATCCCGTGATGGATAGAGCTTTTAAAATATTTTTTAAAGTTATAACTTTAGGGTTCAGTCTGTACATTGCTGGATATATACTTCTTACTCTCCCCACCAAGCACAGAATCAAATGGCATTAATTCCACCCATATTAGAAACTAGCTCTTAGAATGTCTCACTGGACTCTTCCACCTGACTTTCAAACCCTAACAATAGAGAGTTTTAAACCTTTAATTTATTGTACATCAATTTTTCTTCATTCCCTGAGAGGTAACCTATAAAAAATTCTTGTCTTGCTTAGTTTTCCACTTCATGTTTCTTTTCATAGCTTCCAAGTCCCTATTTGATAGAGCTCAAACAAAAATGACTAAAAATCTGCATACATTTCGATAGCAGTTCTTTCAATTGATAAACATCACATAAAAGTGAGAATTTCCATTTTACACTATCATATGTGTACAATATCATGGGTGTGTTGTATGCTACTATGTAAAACATGACACTAAATATAGAGTTGATGTAAAACACACACAATATATTGCTAAATCAAACCGCCTTTCACAAACTATTTATATTTGGGCCTACAATATAACTTTTTTTGTTGTTTTTAATCTAAGACTCTGTGTCTTCAAGATAGCTCTGCCACATTAATTTACTCTTTTGCAAATGTAGGTATGTTTAACTCATTTACTCACATATTTTATAGAAATTGTATGCCAAAAAAGTCTTTATTTTAAGCACATTCAGATCCGATTAGATGACATCAGTCGCTCAGTCTTGTCCGACTCTTTGCGACCGCATGAATCACAGCACACCAGGCCTCTCTGTTCATCACCAACTCCTGGAGTTCACTCAGACTCACGTCCATCGAGTCAGTGATGCCATCCAGCCATCTCATCCTCTGTCGTCCCCTTCTCCTCTTGCCCCCAATCCCCCCCAGAATCAGAGTCTTTCCCAGTGAGTCAACTCTTCCCATGAGGTGGCCAAAGTACTGGAGTTTCAGCTTTAGCATCATTCCTTCCAAAGAAATTCCAGGGCTGATCTCCTTCAGAATGGACTGGTTGGATCTCCTTGCAGTCCAAGGGACTCTCAAGAGTCTTCTCCAACACCACAGTTCAAAAGCATCAATTCTTCAGCGCTCAGCCTTCTTCACAGTCCAACTCTCACATCCATACATGACCATAGGAAAAACCATAGCCTTGACTAGACGAACCTTTTTGGCAAAGTAATGTCTCTGCTTTTCAATATGCTATCTAGGTTGGTCATAACTTTCCTTCCAAGGAGTAAGCGTCTTTTAATTTCATGGCGGCAGTCACCATCTGCAGTGATTTTGGAGCCCAGAAAAATAAAGTCTGACACTGTTTCCACTGTTTCCCCATCTATTTCCCATGAAGTGATGGGACCAGATGCCATGATCTTCGTTTTCTGAATGTTGAGCTTTAAGCCAACTTTTTCACTCTCCTCTTTCACCTTCATCAAGAGGTTTTTTAGTTCCTCTTCACTTTCTGCCATAAGGGTGGTGTCATCCGCATATCTGAGGTTATTGATATGTCTCACAGAAATCTTGATTCCAGCTTGTGTTTCTTCCAGTCCAGCATTTCTCATGATGTACTCTGCATAGAAGTTAAATACACAGGGTGACAATATACAGCCTTGACGTACTCCTTTTCCTATTTGGACCAGTCTGTTGTTCCATGTCCAGTTCTAACTGTTGCTTCCTGACCTGCATACAGGTTTCTCAAGAGGCAGGTCAGGTGGTCTGGTATTCCCATCTCTTTCAGAATTTTCCAGTTTATTGTGATCCACACAGTCAAAGGCTTTGGCATGGTCAATAAAGCAGAAATAGATGTTTTTCTGGAACTCTCTTGCTTTTTCCATGACCCAGCAGATGTTGGCAATTTGATCTCTGGTTCCTCTGCCTTTTCTAAAACCAGCTTGAACATCAGGAAGTTCACGGTTCACATATTGCTCAAGCTTCGCTTGGAGAATTTTGAGCATTACTTTACTAACGTGTGAGATGAGTGCAATTGTGCAGTAGTTTGAGCATTCTTTGGCATTGCCTTTCTTTGGGATTGGAATGAAAACTGACCTTTTCCAGTCCTGTGGCCACTGCTGAGTTTTCCAAATTTGCTGGCATATTGAGTGCAGCACTTTCACAGCATCATCTTTCAGGATTTGGAATAGCTCAACTGGAATCCTATCACCTCCACTAATTTTGTTCATATTGATGCTTTCTAAGGCCCACTTGACTTCACATTCCAGGATGTCTGGCTCTAGGTCAGTGATCACACCATCGTGATTATCTGGGTTGTGAAGCTCTTTTTTCTACAGTTCTTCTGTGTATTCTTGCCATCTCTTTTTAATATCTTCTGCCTCTGTTAGGTCCATACCATCTGTCCTTTATTGAGCCCATCTTTGCATGAAATATTCCTTTGGTATCTCTGATTTTCTTGAAGAGATCTCTAGTCTCTTCCATTCTGTTGTTTTCCTCTATTTCTTTGCGTTGATCACTGAAGAAGGCTTTCTCATCTCTTCTTGCTACTCTTTGGAACTCTGCATTCAGATCTTTTTATCTTTCCTTTTCTCCTTTGCTTTTCACTTCTCTTCTTTTCACAGCTATTTGTAAGGTCTCCCCAGACAGCCATTTTGCTTTTTTGCATTTCTTTTCCATGGAGATGGTCTTGATCCCTGTCTCCTGTACAATGTCACAAACCTCATTCCATAGCTCATCAGGCACTTTATCAGATCTAGGCCCTTAAATCTATTTCTCACTTCCACTGTATAATCATAAGGGATTTGATTTAGGTCATATCTGAATGGTCTAGTGGTTTTCCCTACTTTCTTCAATTTAAACCTGAATTTGGCAATAAGGAGCTCAGGTCTGAGCCACAGTCAGCTCCTGGTCTTGTTTTTGCTGACTGTATAGAGCTTCTCCATCTTTGGCTGCAAAGAATATAATCAATCTGATTTCGGTGTTGACCATCTGGTGATGTCCATGTATAGAGTCTTCTCTTGTGTTGTTGGAAGAGAGTGTTTGTTATGACCAGTGCATTTTCTTGGCAAAACTCTATTAGACTTTGCCCTGCTTCATTCTATATTCCAAGGCCAAATTTGCCTGTTATTCCAGGTGTTTCTTGACTTCCTACTTTTGCATTCCAGTCCCCTATAATGAAAAGGACATCTTTTTCGGGTGTTAGTTCTAAAAGGTCTTGTAGGTCTTCATAGAACTGTTCAACTTCAGCTTCTTCAGCATTACTGGTTGGGGCATAGACTTGGATTACTGTGGTATTGAATGTTGCCTTGGAAACGAACAGAGATCATTCTGTCATTTTTGAGATTGCATCCAAGTACTGCATTATGGACTCTTTTGTTGACCATGATGGCCACTCCATTTCTTCTGAGGGATTTCTGCCCGCAGTAGTAGATATAATGGTCATCTGAGTTAAATTCACCCATTCAAGTCCATTTGAGTTCGTTGACTCCTAGAATGTCGACATTCACTCTTGCCATCTCTTGTTTGACCACTTCCAATTTGCCTTGATTCATGGACCTGACATTCCAGGTTCCTATGCAATATTGCTCTTTACAGCATTGGACCTTGCTTCTATCACCAGTCACATCTATAGCTGGGTATTGTTTTTGCTTTGGCTCCATCCCTTCTTTCTTTCTGGAGTTATTTCTCCACTGATCTCCAGTAGCATATTGGACACCTACTGACCTGGGGAGTTTCTCTTTCAGTATCCTATCATTTTGCCTTTTCATACTGTTTATGGGGTTCTCAAGGCAAGAATACTGATGTGGTTTGCCATTCCCTTCTCCAGTGGACCACATTATATCAGATCTCTCCACCATGACCCACCCATCTTGGGTTGCCCCACGGCCATGGCCTTAGTTTCATTGAGTTAGACAAGGCTGTGGTCCTAGTGTGATTAGATTGACTAGTTTTCTGTGAGTAGGGTTTCAGTATGTCTGCCCTCTGATGCCTTTTTGCAACACCTACCGTCTTACTTGGGTTTCTCTTACCTTGGTTGTGGGGTATCTCTTCACGGCTGCTCCAGCAAAGCGCAGCCAATGCTTATTAAAATTTATCAGTTTTGTTATCAGGAATATAAAATCTTTACAATCTGCTTCACATGTTGATGAATTTAGACAGAGACTAATTAGGTGATATGGTTAAATGTCAGACACAACTTTAATGCCAAAAAATAATCTGGAGGCATATTCATATTAATTGCATGTTACTTTTACATTTTGTTAAACAAAGAGAGTTATTTTTTAATACAAAAACTGAAAAACAACAAGAAACAAAACCCAAGTCCAGATGGATGATTGTGTTGACAACTGCACTTACAATCTGTCTCTTTAACTCAGACATTAGCTTTGTCCCCAAGGCTAGAAATATTAGTCATTCTTGAGCTAAAACCTGTTTTCCTAAAACATTTTTCTATATTTTTTAAGATGCTATTAGGTTTATGCATAATCAGCAATCATTCTTACCATGACCTGTGCTCAGTTGTGTCCAACTCTTTGCGACCTTAAGGACTATTGCCTAAACCTTAATTCTTGTTCATCTTATAACCAAACTTTACTTAATTTTATTTCATTTTCCTAGAATTGTCAGAGATTCCTGGGTAACTCAGCTGGTAAAGAATTCACCTATAATGCAGGAGACCCCAGTTTGATTCTTGGGCCAAGAAGTTGCCTTGAAGAAGGGATAGGCTACCCACTCCAGTATTTTTAGGCTTTCCTGGTGGCTCAGATGGTAAAGAATCCACCTGCAATGTGGGAGACCTGGGTTCGATCCCTGGGTTGGGAAGATCTCCTGGAGGAGAGCATAGCAACCCACTCCAGTATTCTTACCTGGAGAATCCCCATAAACAGAGGAGCTTGGTGGGCTACAGTCCATAGGGTTGCAAAGAGTTGGACACAACTGAGAGACTAAGCACAGCACAGAATTGTCAGAACCCTTACCATATATGAATACAGCTCTAGCTGTAATTCAAGATTTGTGTTTTCAAGATGTGAACTTTACAAAATGATTTAAGTTTAATGTTCCTTAACCTAAGTAAAATAACTTTGTAGAGATATTTACATAAAAGTATCTTAAATTTGCAAAATTCCTATATGTTCTTTCTGAAAAGAATTAGCTCTAGATTTCATTCAGACATATGTACATGTCATATAAGTACATTAATCTATATTCATAATTGACTACAAATTTATGCTAGGGCATAATTTTATATTGTATGTAATTTTGGCATAAATAATATTTAATTTCATTTGATGTTTTCTAATGGCTTTTAAATTGTTAAAATTAACATTGATTTCATTATATAAGTTCTATGGTAAAGAATCTGCCTGTAATGCAGAAAGCACTGCTTCAATCCCTGGGTTGGGAAAATCTCCTGAATAAATGAATAGCTACACACTCCAGTGTTCTTGTTGAATAATACAATGGACAGAGGAGCCTGGCGGGCTACAGTCCATAGGGTCTCAAAGAGTCAAATGTGACCGAGTGACTTTCACTCACTTCACTACCCTTTTATTATTGTAATAAGTTACAATTTATGAAGCATGGTCTTTCCTATTGAACCTTTTCTTTTTTAGTATGTTCTAAGACCCAGTTCTTACAAAACAAATATTATACTTAAAAATTATGAGTTCATGAAAAGAGTTAGGCTTCAGGGACTGTCAGACACAGGTTCCAATACTACATTACTATGTATTAATTGTAATTTAGGCTTCCCACATGTCTCAGTGGTAAAGAATCTGCTTGCCAATGCAGTAGTATATTTGATCACTGGATCAGAAACATCTCCTAGAGGAGGGCATGGCAACCTACTCTAATATCCTTGCCTGGAAAACTCCATGGACAGAGGAACCTTGTGTGCTATAGTCCATGGGTCTCAAAAGAGTCAGACAGAACTTAGTGACTAAACAACAATTGTGATTTATTGGTCTAGTTACCTTACTTCTTAGACTTTTGTAAAAAGCATCTTTAAATAGACAATAACTTTATTTATTTCCCATTGCTACTGTAAACAATTACTACAAATTTAGTAGATAGAAAAAGACACAAATTTATTATCTTACTGTTGTAGAGGACAGTCAAAATCAAATTGTTAGAAGAATTGCTTTCAGAGACTCTGCTGCTGCTGTTGCCAAGTCGCTTCAGACCTGTTCGACTCTATGCGACCCCATAGATGGCAGCCCACAGGGCTCCTCTGTCCCTGGGATTCCCCAGGCAAGAATACTGGAGTGGGTTGTCATTTACTTCTCCAATGCATGCATGCATGCTAAGTTGCTTCAGTCGTGTCCGACTCTGTGCGACCCTATGGACAGCAGCCCATCAAGCTCCTCTGTCCACAGGATTCTCCAGGCAAGAATACTGGAGTAGGTTGCTGTTTCTTTCTCCCCAAGAGGCTCTGGGAGATAATTAATTTCATTGCCTTTTCCAGTTGCTAGAGGCCACCTGCATTTCTTAGCTATAGCTTCTTCCAGGAGAGAATCCAAATCTCTCTGTGCCTCTTTCTGTCTCTATTTTCTTTGTCTCTCTCTCCATTCCCTCTCTTTCTCCTTCTCTCTTCCTCTTTGCTTCTATCATCACACTTCTTTGTCTCTTTGTCTGACTTTCACTCTTTTACCCTCCCATCATAAATAACAGGCAATTACATTTGTACCACTTGGATAATCTTCCTATCAGGAGATCTTTAACTTAATTATATCTGCAAAGTCACTTTTGCCATGTAAGATAATATAATGACTGCTTATGGGAATTTGGAAGTGGTTATCTTTATGGGGGACACTATTCAGCCTACAACAGTAAGCATTTTTAAAAGTTTTTAAGAAGATTAAGTTTGGATATACAAATATTTGGTTTAATAGATTGATCTTATCTGATAGCTTATATATATATATACATATTTTATATATGTATATTAATTTTTTCTATCCACCAGATAAATGATAGTTTAACATTTTAATATATTGTGCTATATTTTCATATACTACTATGTTGTACAGATTGTGTTTTTATACATATAAATTCAATATTAGTTTATCAGATCAGATCAGATCAGTCGCTCAGTCGTGTCCGACTCCTTGCAACCCCATGAATCGCAGCACGCCAGGCCTCCCTGTCCATCACCAACTCCCGGAGTTCACTCAGACTCATGTCCATCCAGTCAGTGATGTCATCCAGCCATCTCATCCTCTGTCGTCCCCTTCTCCTCTTGCCCCCAATCCTTCCCAGCATCAGGGTCTTTTCCAATGAGTCAACTCTCCACATGAGGTGGCCAAAGTACTGGAGTTTCAGCTTTAGCATCATTCCTTCCAAAGAAATTCCAGGGCTGATCTCCTTCAGAATGGACTGGTTGGATCTCCTTGCAGTCCAAGGGACTCTCAAGAGTCTTCTCCAACACCACAGTTCAAAAGCATCAATTCTTCGACACTCAGCCTTCTTCACAGTCCAACTCTCACATCCATACATGACCACAGGAAAAACCATAGCCTTGACTAGACGAATCTTTGTTGGCAAAGTAATGTCTCTGCTTTTCAATATGCTATCTAGGTTGGTCATAACTTTCCTTCCAAGGAGTAAGCGTCTTTTAATTTCATGGCTGCAGTCACCATCTGTAGTGATTTTGGAGCCCAAAAAAATAAAGTCTGACACTGTTTCCACTGTTTGCCCATCTATTTCCCATGAAGAGATGGGACCAGATGCCATGATCTTCGTTTTCTGAATGTTGAGCTTTAAGCCAACTTTTTCACTCTCCTCTTTCACCTTCATCAAGAGGCTTTTTAGTTCCTCTTCACTTTCTGCCATAAAGGTGGTGTTATCTGCATATCTGAGGTTTTTGATATTTCTCCCGGCAATCTTGATTCCAGCTTGTGCTACTTCCAGTCCAGAGTTTCTCATGATGTACTCTGCATATAAGTTAAATAAACAGGGTGACAATATATAGCCTTGACATACTCCTTTTCCTATTTGGAACCAATCTGTTGTTCCATGTCCAGTTTATAGGATGCTTTTATATTTTTTGTGTGTGTTGAAATCCAATAAATTTTATTTATTTATTTATTTTATTTTGTTTTTTAACTTTACAATATTGTATTGGTTTTGCCATATATCAACATGAATCCACCACAGGTATACACATGTTCCCCATCCTGAACCCTCCTCCCTTTTCCCTCCCCATACCATCCCTCTGGGTCATCCAAGTGCATTAGAAGTTGATAGTTTGAAAAGTTGAAAGATTAATATTTTAAAATAAAATAAAATGTTGACATAAGCTTAGGGACATAATAGGAATGTTTACTGAAGTCACTGGAATATAATATCTTGGAAGAGTGTCTAATTTTACACAGTATTTGGAAGAGTGTCTAATTTTACACAGTAATGAATCATGCCTAAGTGTTGCACCTCAGCCTATACAGCTAGAAATTGCAATATTGCTGTGTTTGTTAAGCTTTAACATGACTTTCTTTTCCCATTGTAAAAGCATAAAATAACTGAATACAGCATTTCACTCTTCACCATGACAATTTTCACATTTATCATTTTTATAATAAAATGAATAACCCCATAATCACTGCTTCTTAAATAAATGTGTATACTCTGGTTAGTAATTTTTCCTAGCTAGTTTCACTTATGATTTTATGTTCCATGACATGGCCTCTTACTGTTCTTTACTAAGTTTTTTAAAAGTCACAATATTATATTTAGAAAAGCAGTGTAAAAAATTATAACTGTGTTGAGTATTTAATACATGTATTTAACAGTATAAGAACCTTTGAGAATTTAACATGGAGGAAATTTTTAGCATCATATTTTAAAACAAGTTTGTAATGCCTATTTTCCTTATAAGTAAACTTCCTCTTTGTATTCATATCATAAAATCTAAATTCATGGACACATTTATGATGCATATTTAATATTATAGTACACTGAACTGTCTATAATCTATGAACCAAACTGTGAAACATGAATTAATTTCATGATGTGAGCTAAATTGTAGCTGATAGAGTACAAAGGTGAATATTCAGAATTACAGAGCCAACTGCTAAATAAACACACACACACACAAACTTGGCATCAACCAGATAATAAAGAAACAGATGTTAAAAATCTTGTTCCATCATTTATTAATTGTGTGAATTAGGGAAACTCATTTAATCTTTCTTATCTATCTGTTCACCTATAAATTAACATAACCGACAGTGTTCCTTATGGTATTTATGAGGATTAAGGCTTGTTATAGTTTCTGGAGCAACACTACAAACAAAGCTAGTGGAGGTGATGGAATTCCAGTTGAGCTATTCCAAATCCTGAAAGATGATGCTGTAAAAGTGCTGCACTCAATATGCCAGCAAATTTGGAAAACTCAGCAGTGGCTACAGGACTGGAAAAGGTCAGTTTTCATTCCAATCCCAAAGAAAGGCAATGCCAAAGAATGCTCAAACTTCCGCACAATTGCACTCACCTCACATGCTAGTAAAATCATGCTCAAAATTCTCCAAGCCAGGCTTCAGCAACATGTGAACCACGAACTTCCTGATGTTCAAGCTGGTTTTAGAAAAGGCAGGGGAACGAGAGATCAAATTGCCAACATCTGCTGGATCATGGAAAAAGCAAGAGAGTTCCAGAAAAGCATCTATTTTTGCTTTATTGACTATGCCAAAGCCTTTGACTGTATGGATCACAATCAACTGTGGAAAATTCTGAAAGAGATGGGAATACCAGACCACCTGATCTGCCTCTTGAGAAACCTATATGCAGGTCAGGAAGCAACAGTTAGAACTGGACATGGAACAACAGACTGGTTCCAAATAGGAAAAGGAGTTCGTCAAGGCTGTATATTGTCACCCTGTTTATTTAACTTCTATGCAGTGTACATCATGAGAAACGCTGGACTGGAAGAAGCACAAGCTGGAATCAAGATTGCTGGGAGACATATCAATCACCTCAGATATGCAGATGATACCACCCTTATGGTAGAAAGTAAAGAGAAACTAAAAAGCCTCTTGATGAAAGTGAAAGTGGAGAGTGAAAAAGTTGGCTTAAAGCTCAACATTCAGAAAACGAAGATCATGGCATCTGGTCCCACCACTTCATGGGAAATAGATGGGGAAACAGTGTAAACAGTGTCAGACTTTATTTTTCTGGACTCCAAAATCACTACAGATGGTGACTGCAGCCATGAAATTAAAAGATGCTTACTCCTTGGAAGGAAAGTTATGACCAACCTAGATAGCATATTCAAAAGCAAAGACATTACTTTGCCAACAAAGGTTCGTCTAGTCAAGGCTATGGTTTTTCCTGTGGTCATGTATGGATGTGAGAGTTGGACTGTGAAGAAGGCTGAGTGCCGAAGAATTGATGCTTTTGAACTGTGGTGTTGGAGAAGACTCTTGAGAGTCCCTTGGACTGCAAGGAGATCCAACCAGTCCATTCTGAAGGAGATCAGCCCTGGGATTTCTTTGGAAGGAATGATGCTAAAGCTGAAACTCCAGTACTTTGGCCACCTCATGGGAAGAGTTGACTCACTGGAAAAGACTCTGACACTGGGAGGGATTGGGGGCAGGAGGAGAAGGGGACGACAGAGGATGAGATGGCTGGATGGCATCACTGACTCGATGGACGTGAGTCTGAGTGAACTCTGGGAGTTGGTGATGGACAGGGAGGCTTGGCGTGCTGCGATTCATGGGGTTGCAAAGAGTTGGACACGACTGAGTGACTGATCTGATAGTTTCTGGTATATAATGCATCAGTTCAGTTGAGTCAATCAGTCGTGTCCAACTCTTTGCAACCCCATGGACTGCAGCACACCAGGGCTTCCTGTCCATTGCCAACTCCTGCAGTTTAACCAAACTCATGTCCATTGAGTCAGTGATACTACCCAACCACTCATCTTCTGTCATCCACTTCTCCTTCTGCCTTCAATCTTTCCCAGCATCAAGGTATTTTCAGTGTGTCAGTTCTTCCATCAGGTAGCCAAAGTATTGGAGTTTCAGCTTCAGCATCAGTCCTTCTGATGAATATTCAGGACTAATTTCCTTTAGGATGGGTTGATTGGATCTCCTTGCAGTCCAAGGGACTCTCAAGAGTCTTCTCCAACACCACAGTTCTAAACATCAATTCTTCAGCTCTCAGCTTTCTTTATAGTCCAACTCTTACATCCATACATGACTACTGAAAAAAACTATAGCGTTGATTAGACAGACCTTTGTTGGCAAAGTAACATCTCCGCTTTTTATTATGCTGTCTAGGTTAATAATAACTTTTCTTCCAAGGAGCAAGGATCTTTTTATTTCATGGCTGCAGTTACCACCTGCAGTGAATTTGGAGCCCCAAAAATGAAAGTCTGTTATTGTTTCTACTGTTTCCCCATCTATTTGCCATGAAGTGATAGAACCAGATGCCATAATCTTAGTTTCTGAATTGATTATATTAGTATAATATAATAGAATTACAATTATCATTATTAGCATCTTCAAGACATTTCTCATATTTTATATTTAATTTCCCTATATGTATATCCTATAACATACTTTCTTTTCCTTTTATTTCTAAGAAATATGATTCCTTATTTAAATATTTTCATTCTCGTGAAGCTTAATGTAATGTGCTTTGGGCTTATTTTAACATTATAGTTTTTCTCTCAGCTTGTGGACTGCAAATTATTTAAAGATATTCCTCACCATAAGATAATACATATATGAGGTTAGTAAATAAACTGGTTAGTTGATTGGGGTTAGATTAAAAGTGAAAAATCTGTTATGTGAAAAAAAAATAAAGAGATATTTTTCTGATTCAGTTGTAAATTGAAAGCAATTAATTTGTAAGATTGAGTTCACATATAAGCCAAGATAATAGGACAGTTCTAATAGTTGTACTACGTTAAGTGACCAGTCATTTCTTAGAGCCCAGAAAATCCAGAAATCTTGCAGTAGCAAGTGTTTTATTTTGAGAAATTTTATGATAATGAAGATAGTCTGCATATTATGATATGCACTAATATTTTAATTATTTCTTCTCCTCATAAAGTTGTCCTTATTCCTATGCTAAATATAGAATTCCACTTCCAGATTTGTGTTTGGAAGTTTATTAATACTCTTAAAAGCTTTTGTTTGAAAAAAAAGAATTTATTCATCAACACCAATGAATTGCATTTTGTCAAAGACTATAACTTTCTCTGTGAGTAGTAATATGAACATTTATTTTATATTTATACAAGAGAAAAACAACTAAATTTCCTAATATTTCCTCCAAACATTGCAAAATAGGAAAACATTATTTTATTAATAGATATTAATACAGTTCTATTAATAAACTTCTATCAATGAATACAAATTATTTTAAAATATATAATAGAAATGGACAAAACATGCATAACAAAAGAAGGTTTGAAAGTGAAACTGTTAGTGGCTCAGTCATTTCAACTCTTTGTGACTCCATGAACTGTAGCCCATCAAACTCCTCTGTCCATGGAATTCTCCAGGCTAGAATATTGGAATGGGTTGCCATTCCCTTCTCCAAGGGATCTTTCTCACCCAGGTATCTAACTCGGGTCTCCTGCATTGCAGGCAGATTCTTTAGTATCTGAGCCACCAGGGAAATCCAAAAGAAAGTTTACTGAACTAAATGAAAGAAAAACACAAACAAATAAAAATTAAGTTTTATGAGAGGTGTTGGATAAAGGTAAATGACAAAGAAAGAGAGAATAAAATGAGCAAAAGAATTTAAAATTTCCAAAAATTAACTGGGAAAAAACGCAAATAAAAGTGAATGACTTTTGTATAATCAGTGTCCCTGGATGGGTGATTAGGGTGAGTGAGACAAAATTAAACAATGGAACATAATTAATGTTCCATTTCAAACATTCCAAACAAAGGAACAGTTTTACAATTGAAATTGTACAAACAATTCCAAACAATGTAGTTCCGAACAATGGAACAGACTAACTAATGTCTGAAGCTACAATCCAAAAATCATTCCATAAATAAAAGACTTAAATCTTGATATTGAAAGGACCCAGGAGTCATCTGGGAATGCTATCCTGCAAAAAACATCTAAAGTATACATCCTAGAAGGAAATGCTAGATTTCAAGATAAAAAGAAAAATTCTCAAACCTTCAGGTAAAAATCAAATAGGGTACAAAGAAAAAATAACTTAAATGACATCAGACTTTTCCAATGTAATATATAAACCAACCAGTCAATAAAGTCAATTGAGTAGCATTTTTAAGAACCCAATAAAAGAAATTATAACAAATATTTTATAGCTAGCTATGATGTACTATAAGACTTATATGGACTTGGAAACATCTTTGCTGTGTTTAATTTTATTTTTAATTGGTGAATAATTGATTTACAATATTGTGATGGTTTCTGCCATATACCTAAATGAATCAGCAACAGATTTACCTATGTCCCCTCCCTCTTAATCTGCCTTTCCTCCTCCCTCTCTGTCCCACTCCTATAGGTTGTCACAGAGCACCAGTTTTTGGTTCCCTGAATCATAGTGCAAATTCCCACTGGCTGTCTATTTTACATATGGTAATGCACATGTTTCAATACTACTCTCTCAAGTCATCCTACTTTCTTCCTTGCCCAATGTAATCTTAAACCTGTTCTCATGTCTGCATCTTCCCTGCTGACCTGCAGATAGGATCATCAGTACCATCTTTCTATATTCTATATATACATGTGCTAATATATAATAACTGTCTTTCTCTTTCTGACTTCACTGTGTATAATAGGCTCTCATCCATCTCATCAGAACTGATTCAAATGTGTTCATTTTTATAACTGAGTAATATTCCATTGTGTATATGTACTAAAGTGTCTTTATCTGTCATCTGTCAATGAACATCTAGGTTGCTTTCATGTCCTGCCAATTGTAAATAGTGCTGCCATGAACACTGGGTACATGTGTCTTTTTCAATTATGGTTTCCAGAGAGTATATGCCCAATAGTGGAATTGCTGGGTCATATGGTAGTTTTATTCCTGGTTTTTAAATAAGTCTCCATACTGTTCTCCATAGTGGCTATATCATTTTTATTCCCACCAGATTCCTTTTCTCCACACCCTCTCCAGCATTTATTGTTTGTAGACTTTTTGATGATAACCTTTTTGATTGGTGTGAGATGATACTACATTGTAGTTTTGGTCTGCATTTCTCTAATAATGAGCCATGTTGGGCATCTTTTCATGTTTTTATTAGCTACCTGTATGTCTTTGGAGAAATCTCTGCTTAGTTTTTCTGTCTACTTTTTGATTGGGTTTCTTGCTTTTCTGATATTGTGCTGCATATGCTGCTTGCATGTTTTGAAGATTAATCCTTTGTCAGTTGTTTCATTTGCTATTATTTTCTTTCATTCTGAGGGCTGCTTTTTTCAATTTGCTTATGATTTCCTTCATTTCCAAAAGCTGTTAATATTAATTAGGTCCCATTTGTTTATTATTGTTTTTGTTTCCATTAATCTAGGAGGTGGGCCATAGAGGATGTTGCTATGATTTATGTCAGTGTGTGTTCTGCCTATGTTTTCCTCTAAGAGATTTATAGTTCCCAGTCTTATATTTAGGTCTTTAATCCATTTTGAGTTTATTTTTATGTGTAGAATCATCCTAATTCTAGTTTCTTTCTTTTACACATAACTGTCCAATTTAAGATTATAGGACCATCTTATTCATAAAATGGCATAGGGAATTCAGTACCCATCAGTCTTTCTTAAAGAGTCTACTAGAGGATATTCTTTATCCAATCAAGATAGGACTGGGAAAACTTCAGTGAAAGAATTCTTGTAAGCACTTAATATTTATATATCATTATATATCAAACTACATAAAATATGATTATAATGATAGAAAACTAAGACATAAATGTATTGTTATGACAAAATAATACACTTAATTTTTTAAATGGAGAAAAAGAGAATAATCTTATAATTTTTATGTAATAAATCAGTGAGATTTAAAGTGTATCATTTAAAAGTGACAAACTAATTAAAAGCAAAACAGACAACTTAGGGTTTTAAGGTATAATTATGAAGGTAACCAATAAAAAAAAACACAAAACTTTTAAAATATCACTTTATTTTAACAAAAGAGAAAATATTGCACATTTGGTAAATAAAACAAGGCAGTCAGACACAGACAAATATCATATGATAAAGCTTATATGTTGACTATAAAACAAATTACAAATGAATTTATCTACAAAACAGAAATAGAGTTACAGGTATAGAAAACACACTTATGGTTACCAGGCAGTAATGAATGGAGGGATAAATTGGAAGATTAGGACTAACGTATATACTGTACTATATATGATACAGATAATTAGTAAGGACCTACTGTATAGTACAGAAAGCTCCACTAGGTACTCTGTGATGGCCTATTTCGGAAGAGAATCTAACAAAGCGTTGATATATGTTTATGTCTGGCTGATTCACTTTGCTGTATACCTGAAACTAACACAACTACACTCTAATTTTTTTTTCAAAGAATAAATAAGATACATTTTGTATGTTATATATATATAATTATAAAATAGGGTTTCCCTGGTAACTCAGATGGTAAAAAAGATGCCTGCAACGTGAGAGACTTGAGTTTGATTCCTGGGTCAGGAAGATCCTTGGAGAAGAGAATGGCAACCCACTCCAGTATCCTTGCCTGGAGAATCCCGTGAAGAGAGGCACCAGGTGGGTTACAGTCCTTGGAATCACAAACAGTCGAACATGACTGAGAGATTAACACACACACAACTATAAAATAGTATGATGGAGTGAAGACCACATTTATCAGCCATATCAATAGACATAAATTTTCATAAATCATGACAAAAATATTTCCAATCAGATTCACAAATCAAAATACAACTATAATCTTTATAAGAGGCACACTTAAATCAAAGTGACTCAGAAATGCAAAAATTAAAGAGTGACCAAAGATATAACTGAAAATATTGAAAATGAAGAACCAGTAGGACTAGCAATCTTGATATTTTAAAAATCAAGTATAAATCATATCGGAAAGATATGCGACAAGAAAAGTACAAATAATGCCAAAAGTCATAATTTACAATGAGAATTTAATGTCCATCAGTATTCATAGACTAAACTACTGAGAAATTATTGCTCAAAGGTAAAAGCTACAGAAGATTCAGTGTAATATATGTAGAAACACACTAATACCAGGTGATTCAGTACAAGAAAAATCAAATGAACAATAACAAAAATTAAGCAAGTTTATGAGATCTAACACAATCAATAATATAGATGTAATAATTATGCATTAAATTTATTTCTGATATTTGAGAATATATCTTAGCAAGAAAAGGAAGGTGTCCTTTGTGGCAAACACTGCTAGCTGCCTTGACTAGCCCATATCCATTCTCAGTTAGTCTTATTTGTTTCCCCAGAATCTCTTGCACTTAGTCGTGACTTTATGACCTGATATTGGACAGCAGGTTTTAAGGTGATTCTGTCAAGCTTTTAAGATATTGTTGTTGTTTAATTCTGTTGCTTTAATTTTCTGAGTGGGAAAGAGACTTTTAACTTCTTATATTTTACCTGTTTGAAATGAGAAGCCTGAAACTTCAGGAATTATTCCAACACCATAGAAATAAATGGCATAGGTGAGAATGTTGGAACAGATAGGTGGTGGGAGATTGCAATATTTATAACCTGGAGAAGCCTCCCATTAGCTGGGGACCTCCTACTTTGATACATTGTTGTTTAAGCAGAATAAATCCCTATTTGTTTAAGACCTCGAAGCTAAGTATATATTATTTGTTGTGTAGACAGACATAGTGCTTAAATAGCTGTTTATAATCACCACTACCTTCTCCTGATAGAAATTCAATTTTATAGATGTTAGTTTAGAGGATGCACTGGCTTATAAAATCAGAGGTTCTAAGGAATATTGCTTTCCTGTGAATTTTTTTCTATCAAATTCCCTTCAGTTATCAACACTGATATTCTCATTGATCTGTCGTGCTGAGTTTTGAGATGTGTGTTCTGCTTTTAAGGAGTACAGTATAATAAAGGGAACTTGCTTTTCTTCAAAACTGTGAATTACCAAATGAGAATGTTAGTTCACACAGCTGTTTATCCTGTAAAATCTGGCTTTATTCAATTCTATTGAAAATTAGTGTCAAATGAGGGTTAATCATTGCTTTTTTGGTATAATGTATTATGTTTATGTATTCATGTAATTTAGTATTATAAATAAATATTTTTGTTAATTCTTATCAGATACTTCTCAAAGTATTCATTATTTTTATTGAGTACTTCAAAATAGTTTCACAGGTAGGACCAGGTAGAAAAACAAAACATAAAAATAGTTTTCTCCCTATGCTTAAATTATTAGATTATAATAATAAACTTTGTTTTCACAAAGTTTAATTTCAGGCTAAATCAATATTCAAAGTACATACTAAGGTCTATTTGAAATTATAGCTTTAATAAGTGTTAAAAATTGTATTTTTTAACAGATGAGGCAGTGAGAATCTGAAATTTCTCATTGTTCTTATCCCTCAGGATTCTTCCTTTATCTGGCTTATTTTCTGAACTATACTCAAAACATAAGAATTAAGGAATATGCTTTATTAAAGGCTCTATGTGAAGAGTGGTTAGATACTTACAAATTTAAGAGTTTTTTTCCTATCACCTCTCATCTGCTTTATATAGCTGATAAAATTAAAGTAGAAATAAAAAGAGGAAAAAAAAAAACAGACTCTAAAGCAAAATTACAACAGTGGCAGAAGTCACATAATGTTTTGGCTAAAACATATTATCCTTTTAGGTTGAAATGGTGAGCTTAAAAAGATAGTAAAATTGCAGAAAAATTTTCCAGCAGATGCAAAGGTATTGGGATTTAAGTAGACTTCAACCATTTTAAAGAAGGAGAAATTGAGCTATACTCAGCATACATTGAAATATATTAGGGTTTGAGAAATGGAGATTACTTAGCATTTGTGAAGGAAAATTGAAAACTATAAAATCTATTGAGAGTATAATATTCTACTCAGCATGGAGAGTATGTTTAAGATTACCCTGAACGTGTCTCTGAGTTTGGTGAAGAATACATATCTCAGCATTTTAGTGTACTTAAAAAAAAAAAAAAAAGAACAATTAAGAATCACAGATATGCCACTTGCAAATAAAATGAAATCAATGTCTCTTTTAATGAGAACATATTTATAGTTTAATTAACAAGATAAAGATGCCAAGAATTTTTTCTTTGAAATATGTTCACCACCATATCTCCTGCAAAGTATGTGCATGATTTATATTCAAATATACTAATAGGTTTTGACGACATTTAAGATAATGAAGGTCTGAATATATAACCTGAGACTAGAGTTTTTTGCACCACACATTCTTACATTAATTCATCACACATTTATTTAGCCTCTACCCATCTATATGCTTGGGATACATCTACGAGTGAAGTAAACAAAGATCACTTCTTTGTGATCTTTGAGATCACTAATGAGAAACAGTCAGATGGCAAAAGAAGACATACAATAAACATTAAATGTAAGAATTAAAGTGTATAGTATATGTGAGGTTGGTAAAAGAAAAGCTTTGGGAGAGAAAGGCAGAACACGAGAGATAGATTAGGCATTATGTGAGTCTTAGTCCATTGGTATCTTCAGTTACTTTTCGCTCAGAAATAGAAGGACAGTTGGAGTATGAGTATAGTAGTTCCAGTGGTAGCCATGTCTCACTCTCAGCATCTATAAACAGTATCAGAGCAAGGACAACAGAAACCCCTCACTCCCCCAAAATAAAACTCTCAATAAACACTAAGGTGACAAATGAAATAAAATTGACAGAGAGCAATGTGGTTTAAGAGAAGAGAATGTGCTGTAAGTTTGAATAGATATTCACTCTCCTGTCAATAATATAGGAACAAATTATTCTGAAGTGGATCATCATCACAAACATCACAGCATATAACTCTTTCAAATACATTTTATGACAATCAAAAATAGTCTTATAAACATTTGTCCAAAATTAACTTAAAAAAAAAGCTCAGATCAGATCAGATGAGTCGCTCAGTCGTGTCTGACTCTTTGCGACCTCACGAATCGCAGCATGCCAGGCCTCCCTGTCCATCACCAACTCCCGGAGTTCACTCAGACTCATGTCCATCGAGTCAGCGATGCCATCCAGCCACCTCATCCTCTGTCATCCCCTTCTCCTCCTGCCCCCAATCCCTCCCAGCATCAGAGTCTTTTCCAATGAGTCAACTCTTCACATGAGGTGGCCAAAGTACTGGAGTTTCAGCCTTAGCATCATTCCTTCCAAAGAAATCCCAGGGCTGATCTCCTTTAGAATGGACTGGTTGGATCTCCTTGCAGTCCAAGGGACTCTCAAGAGTCTTCTCCAACACCACAGTTCAAAAGCATCAATTCTTCAGCGATCAGCCTTCTTCACAGTCAAACTCTCACATCCATACATGACCATAGGAAAAACCATAGCCTTGACTAGACGAACCTGTGTTGGCAAAGTAATGTCTCTGCTTTTCAATATGCTATCTAGGTTGGTCATAACTTTCCTTCCAAGGAGTAAGCATCTTTTAATTTCATGGCTGCAGTCACCATCTGTAGTGATTTTGGAGCCTAGAAAAATAAAATCTGACACTGTTTCCAATGTTTTCCCATCTATTTCCCATGAAGTGGTAGGACCGGATGCCATGATCTTCGTTTTCTGAATATTGAGCTTTAAGCCAACATTTTCACTCTCCATTTTCACTTTCATCAAGAGGCTTTTGAGTTCCTCTTCACTTTCTGCCATAAGGGTGGTGTCATCTGCATATCTGAGTTTATTGGTATTTCTCCCCGCAATCTTGATTCCAGCTTGTGTTTCTTCCAGTCCAGCGTTTCTCATGATGTACTCTGTATATGAGTTAAATAAACAGGGTGACAATATACGGCCTTGATGAACTCCTTTTCCTATTTGGAACCAGTCTGTTGTTCCATGTCCATTTCTAACTGTTGCTGCCTGACCTGCATACAAATTTCTCAAGAGGCAGATCAGATGGTCTGGTATTCCCATCTCTTTCAGAAAAAAAAAAGCTCAAGCTTGTTCTTATAGTAGTGTTTCTTATGAAGAACAATTAGGAAAATATTGAAGGATCAGCGGAGTACTGAAGCATCACACCACAATGATAGAATCCAGATCATACTTTTTATATAGATTCGTCTTTACTGAGCATTGCAAATAATATTTTTACATTTCATTAAATTTATTTAATAGGCAAAATAGTGATATGAATATAGGCAATTTTTGAAGTATACTATATCTGATAAGTACCTGCATTTCAAAAATTAGATATGGCATTCAAAGGATTTAAATCAAAGAGAATAAAAAGCTCATCTTGAATCTAAAAGAGCACATTTGTATTTTTCAAAGAAAGTTGGTTATAAACAGGTCTTAATGAATATGACACCACCCTTATGGCAGAAAGTGAAGAGGGACTAAAAAGCCTCTTGATGAAAGTGAAAGAGGAGAGTGAAAAAGTTGGCTTAAAGCTCAACATTCAGAAAACTAAGATCATGGCATATAGTCCTATCACTTCATGGCAAATAGATGGGGAAACAGTGGAAACAGTGGCTGACTTTATTTTGGGGGCCTCCAAGATTACTGCAGATGGTGATTGCAGCCATGAAATTAAAAGACACTTACTCCTTGGAAGGAAAGTTATGACCAACATCCGTTCAGTTCAATTCAGTTGCTCAGTCGTGTCCAACTCTTTGCAACCCCATAAATCAGCACGCCAGGCCTCCCTGTCCATCACCAACTCCTGGAGTTCACTCAGACTCACATCCATCGAGTCAGTGATGCCACCCAGCCACCTCATCCTCTGTCAACCCCTTCTCCTCCTACCCCCAATCCCTCCCAGCATCAGAGTCCTTTGCAATGAGTCAACTCTTTGCATAAGGTGGCCAAAGTACTGGAGTTTCAGCTTTAGCATCATTCCTTCCAAAACTAATACAATTATGTAAAGTTTAAAAATAAAATAAAATTAAAAAAATAATAATAATAAAAAAAAAACCTCTGTAAACAACAACAAAAAAAGAAATCCCAGGGCTGATCTCCTTCAGAATGGACTAATTGGATCTCCTTGCAGACCAACATAGATAGCATATTGAAAAGCAGAGACATTACTTTGCCAACAAAGGTTCATCTAGTCAAGGCTATGGTTTTTCCAGTAGTCATGTATGGATGTGAGAGTTGGACTATGAAGAAAGCTGAAGGCCAAAGATTTCATGTTTTTGAACTGTGGTGTTGGAGAAGATTCTTGAGAGTCCCTTGGACTGCAAGGAGATCCAACCAGTCCATTCTAAAGAAGATCAGTTCTGGGTGTTCATTGGAAGGATTGGTGCTGAAGCTGAAATTCCAATACTTTGGCCACCTCATGTGAAGAGATGACTCATTGGAAAAGACCCTGATTCTGAGAGGGATTGGGGCAGGAGGAGAAGGGAACGACAGAGGATGAGATGGCTGGATGGCATCACTGACTTGATGGACGTGAGTTTCGGTGAACTCCGGGAGTTGGTAATGGACAGGGAGGCCTGGCGTGCTGAGATTCATGGGGTCGCAGAGTCGACAACAACTGAGCGACTGAACTCAACTTAACTGAATGACTATGAAGTTTTCACCACTGATGATGAAATTTTGTTGTAGTTTGGAAAATTCTTTTCTAACAAATGTTTGAAAATCAAGTACTTTTCGGTTAAGCATAAAAGAAAAGAATGACTATTTGTATAATTTGATAAAATTAAAGCTGCAACTTATTTCTATCATTATAAAAATAAAGGTTTATATGAAGATACAGAAGTTATTTATTTGCTGGAAAGTTATGCTATTCATGCAAAAGAAATAGAAAACATGGCTAGAAATGATTTTTTTTCCCCAAAAATCCTGCCTTCCAGATTTGTTTTGCTAACTCAGTAAATTTAACAGATAAATATATTCAAAATGTAAAACATTATGGAAATTTAAATTATTTGAGAATAATAGTATCAGTAACCTGTTTTAAACATAACAGACAATAAGTATTTTAAATAAAACTGTTATTATTTTAAAATCTTTTAAGAAACGAGTTGCCAGTCCAGGTTCGATGCACGATACTGGATGCTTGGGGCTGGTGCACTGGGACGACCCAGAGGGATGGTATGGGGAGGGAGGAGGGAGGAGGGTTCAGGATGGGGAACACGTGTATACCTGTGGCGGATTCATTTTGATATTTGGCAAAACTAATACAATTATGTAAAGTTTAAAAATAAAATAAAATTAGAAAAAAAAATAAAATCTTTTACAATCAGTTGATGAGAATAGATTTAATAGAATCTCAGTGTGACTTTTTTTTTTCATGAATGGTATCTGGTAAATAAAATGATTTTCTAGAAAGTTTTCCAAAAACACTTAACTGCAAATCTATAGCAGTGTACTATATTTTGTACTAATCTAATGAGAGTGAATTTGACATTTAAGAAGTATATTAACAGATGGTCAGCAAGCACATGGAAAGGTGTTCAATATTGGTAATTATTAGAGACATGCATATCAGAACTACAATGAGCTATCACCTCACTCCAGTCAGGATGGCCATCATCAAAAATCTGACAAATAATAAATGCTAGAGAGGGTATAGATAAAAAGGAGCCTTTCTACACTGTTGACAGAAATGTAAATAGGCACAGCCACTGTGGAGAAGAATATGGAGGCTCCTTAAAGAAATGAACATAGATTTACCACATGATCCTGCAATCCCATTTCTGGGCATATATTTGGATAAAACTATAATTTGAAAAGATACATGCACTCTAGCATTCACTGAAACTCTATTTACAATAGCCAAGATATGGTAGCAGTCTGGATGTCCAACAACAGATGAATGGATAAAGAAGAAGTGGTATATATATACAATGAAATATTACTCAGCAAAAAAAAGAATAAAGTAATTCTGTTTGTAGTAACATCAATGGACCTAGAAATTATCACACTGAGTGAAGCAAGCCAGACAAAGAAACACACATCTCATGTGATATCACTTTTCTGTGGAGCCTTAAATAAATGAATTTATTTACAAAACAGAAAGAAATTCAGAGACACAGAAAACAAACTTACGGTTACCAAAAGGAAAACGGAAGGATGGATAAATTAGGACATCAATATTAACATATACACACTACTATGCATAAAATAGATAACCAAAAAGGACCTACTATATAGCATGGAAAACTATAAGGGAAATTTTGTAGCAAGCTACGAGGAAAAATAATCTAAAAAATAACATATGTCTGTATATGTACGTGTGTGTGTGTGTAATTGAATCACTGTGCTGTACAGTTGAAATTAACCAGATATTGTAAATGAACTATACTTCAATTTTAAAAAAGAAGAGAAAAAAAAGTACATGCAAATGATGAAAGAGGCTAAGGGCAGTGTTTCAAAGGACATAAATACGTGAGACCACTAAATAGAAATAATGAAGAAATAGGGCTTGGTGCTTTAAAAATATATTTCAGAAAGAGGAAAATTATTTGGAAGAATGAAACAGGTCTGATTCAATAATAATTTTTGAAAATTTTAATCAATTTTTCACTAATTTATTCAACTGCAAAGATTTTTTCCATTATCTTTATGGAAATAATTTTTATAAGATGAACTAAACAGACTTTTTCAAGATAATAAGTTCACATAGAAATATTCAATCAACTTCCAACTTTTAAAGTTCTGTACCTTTAAAAATTGTAACACAATCTACAGTATGAGCCAATAAATAATGTATTATGATAAGCTGAAAACTCTCCTAAAGATACTCCTGAACTGCTACACAAGCATTTGGCACCTCTATTTCAAACATACAGATCCCATGTATTACTCAAGATTTATGTGATATCCTTGCCTCTTCCACAGAGAAATTCTGGTTGATATTTCCTTTCCTTTTCCTCAGATTTCACAGGAAAATATTTGCTACTCTTTTATGGCATTTATCACATTTTACTTTGCACTGTAGGTTTTTATGTATGTGTCTGATACTTTCTAATTTGCCTAAAAACCTCTAAATATATGAAACTGAAATTTCATAGGCATTTATTTGGTACTCTTAATACATTCAAAATAAAATGATAATATTTATAAACTGTGGTGTGCATCATGAAGTATAAAAGAAAGAAGCAAGAAACAAGAAACATGTGAAACAACTACTAAAATTAAAAGGGTAACACTACAAATAATCTTGAACTCACCCTTCTATTATCCTGATCTTGTTAGGATCAAACACAAACTACATTTTATGTTTTATATTCTTTAGCTTTTCTATAATAGCTTATAAAAGAACCTGTGATTACATCATTTTGCATTTTATTGTTTGGTTAGTCTGTTTTTAATTTTTTTCAATGGCATCATAATTTATGCAGTCTTTTGTGACTTGCATTTTTATCTTGGACATTTTAGTCTGATGATAGACTACCACAGATCTACTTTACTTGTCTATGATAATTTATTTCTTTATTGGTTAGTTTTTTCTTCATATTTGTTGTTATAATCATTATTATGCAGTTTCCTGCCAACAAAGGTCCATCTAGTCAAGACTATGGTTTTTCCTGTGGTCATGTATAGATGTGAGAGTTGGACTGTGAAGAAGGCTGAGCGCCGAAGAAGTGATGCTTTTGAACTGTAGTGTTGGAGAAGACTCTTGAGAGTCCCTTGGACTGCAAGGAGATCCAACCAGTCCATTCTGAGGTAGATCAGCCCCGGGATTTCTTTGGAAGGACTGATGCTAAAGCTGAAACTCCAGTACTCTGGCCACGTCATGTGAAGAGTTGACTCATTGGAAAAGACTCTGATGCTGGGAGGGATTGGGGGCAGGAGGAGAAGGGGATGACAGAGCATGAGATGGCTGGATGGCATCAATGACTCGATGGACATGAGTCTGAGTGAACTCCAGGAGTTGGTGATGGACAGGGAGGCCTGGCATGCTGTGATTCATGGGGTCACAAAGAGTTGGACACGACTGAGCCACTGAACTGAACTAAATGCAAGTTTCCCCAGATGATTTAAGTAGAAATGCAGTTGCATTAGGTAACTACAATTTTTAAAGTTATTATGTCAATTTAGTATTCCTAATGGCAGTGTATAAAAGTTAACTCACATCCTCATCAAGATGTATTATTATCAGACTTAAATTTTGACCAGTGTGATGGATGTATAATGTTACATAGGTGTGATAAATAGCCCTAATGACACAAGAATCTTTACATACGCTTCTTGATGAAGGTCCATGGCTTGAGGCCAGAAAGCTTTGAACTTGGGCCGGCTTGGTCAGGATGCACATCCTCTCCACTGGAAACCCCTTCTCCTGCTATGTTCTCCAGGTCTGCCCACAAGAGCTGGTCAGGCTGGTCCCCCACAGGGCAGGCATTCAGTGCCCACATACGTATGGATTTGGAGCTGTGTGCAGAGCTGGCATGCCTAGGTGTGTGTCTACTTCTGCAGCCAAGAGTGTCCTGAGCAGGAGCCTGCTTTTGTAGATAGTTCTGTGGTTTTGGAGGACTTACCAGGTGGCACTAGTGGTGAATAGCCCTAGATAAAAAGAGGAGAATGGAGAATAAATAACAGAGGTGGTGGAATAAGCTCAAATTATTTTTGAATGGTTAATAGAGAAAGCATATGATATAAAAGCCAATAACTTTAAAGATAAAATATGGAAGCGTTATAAAAGCTATTAGTGTAATAAACACTAGAACAAAATTTGAAAGTTTATTTCTTATTTATTTATTTTTTGACCAGCTAAAATGTATTTTCCCTCTGTCACCAATACATCTCCTTGGACCCATTTTGCCCTCCCCAGCACCTTTTGCTCTATGGTTATCACCACTTTGTTCTCAGTATCTATATGTTTGTTTTTATCTCATTTGGCTTGTTTAAAAAACAGAAACTTTAGAACTAAAAATTCCATCAGAATTTCTAAAGTGGCAATGGAAAAATATGTAATTAGAGACAGAAATTCAGTAGAATGGAATAATATACACTTTAATTGTAATTAATTCCCTGATGGCTCAGTTGGTAAAGAATCTGCCTGTGATGCAGGAGACTCCAGTTCAACTCCTGGGTCGGGAAGACCTCCTGGAGAAGGGATAGGCTACCCACTCCAGTCTTCTTAGGCTTCCCTTGTGGCTCAGTTGGTAAAGAATCCGCCTGAAATGCATGAGACCTGGGTTTGGTCCCTGGGTTGGGAAAATCCCCACTGGAGAAGGGAAAGGCTACCCACTCCCATATTCTGGCCTGGAGAATTCCATGGGCTGTATAGTCAGTCCATGGGGGTCACAAAGAGTCCAACATGACTGAGCAACTTTCATTTTAATTATAATACACAAGAATGGTGACAAATCATTCCATCAATAAGTATGAATTGTATTAATTCACTTAGGATTCTAGTTTTCAGTGTTTTTATTTTGAAATGTTTGACTCAGAAAATCTTCATTAACAGTAAAATGAACATTCCATACAAGCTTCACCCATATTTAGAAATTCTGACCAGTTGAAACACTTAAAACTAGCTTTTATATATTGTAGAACTCTCCCATCGTTTTAATCACTTACTTATTGGCACAATAAAATGATTCCATTGGGCCCTATATACTTCCCTTTCACCACTCTAGAATCTGCCACTGTTGATGCTAGTTTTTTCATTACTATTAGGATATAGATTATATCATATAATGTCATTGTGTGTTGAGAATTGTATTTCTTATTCCAACTCAAAAATATGTGTTTTTTTTTTTCCATTTTATGTTTTTATCTTGTTTCTCACATAGGACAGCAGTATATTGCTCATTTGTTCAATACAGTAATAAGCTGGAAATACTTTCAAATTTTCTACACTATTAAAAACTAACTTCCTAAAGTACAAAGTATCTTTGTGATACTTTTCCTTTTCCCCTCAAATTATATCCTGTGCTGCTGCTGCTGCTGCGTCACTTCAGTTGTATCCGACTCTGTGCGACCCCATAGACGGCAGCCCACCAGGCTCCCTCGTCCCTGGGATTCTCCAGGCAAGAACACTGGAGTGGGTTGCCATTTCCTTCTCCAACACATGAAAGTGAAAAGTGAAAGTGAAGTCGCTCAGTCGCGTCCGACCCTCAGCAACCCCATGGACTGCAGCCTACCAGGCTCCTCCATCCATGGGATTTTTCAGGCAAGAGTACTGGAGTGGGAATATATAATTAAGATACAGTATTAAAAACTATTTAATTGCCTTAATTGGTTTCTTTTTAAAACTCTGAGGTAAATTTAAAATTTTATGTGAAGTCATACTCAAATATTTTTACTTTCATATTAAGGAGGTTTTCTCTTCTTTTCCCCATCTTTGTTTATTGATATTTTGTATATTTAAAACATAATTCCCAAAACTGTACTGACTGGTATACTTCAAGCAGTATCTCTTGTCTTATCTCTTTCAAGCTAGCCCATCTACCATGGTAGATAAATATATTCATTCATTTCTGATTATTCTTATTATGAAAGCATAAGGAAATGCACACATTTAAAAAACTACCATACTCTTTCTGTTTAGTTATTTATTTTTACACAAATGAGGGCTTACAGTGTACAGACTTTCCCCTTAACAACATATTCTGGAGATCTGGCTGTAGTTTACTTTTATTAAAAAAAAAAAAAAGCATTGTGTGTCTGTCTTTGTCATCCTCTTCATTAATGCATGTGTATATCTTTTATCTACAGTGTTGCAAAAGAGTATGCTGTCAAATTTTCAATTTTTCCCTAATTGATGAGAAATAAAATCTGTGTCACTTTATTTTGTATTTCACTTATCATTGAATCTAATCTTTATGTAGACTCATCTCATATAATTTTTTGACCAGGTGTTTTATTTCTTTAGGACTTCCCTGGTGGCTCAGATGGTAAAGCATCTTTCTACAATGCGGGAGACCTGGGTTCAATCCCTGGACTGGGAAGATCCCCTGGGGAAGGAAATGGCAATCCACTCCAGTACTATGGTCTGGAAAATCCCATGGACAGAGGAGCCTGGTGGGCTACAGTCCATGGGGTCTCAAAGAGTTGGACACAACTGAGCAACTTCACTTTTTTTCTTTTACTTTAAACATATTAATACTTTATGATCAGACTTATCATCTGCCTTTTCATTCATGTTTCTTGTCAAAAAGTTTAGCTTAGTTTAGTTATGATTGTCACTCATTTCCTTAATACATCAAATATTTGAATCATACTTATAAAGACTCCCCAAAGTTTTTTCTAGTAATTGTGCAATTTTATTTTTTTTTGTACTTAGCTTTCTAATCTATCTAGATTGTTTTGGTGCATAATAGAGATATAGATTTAATTTTTTTCCTAATTGGCCATATATTTTTCTAATACAGTTTCTTAGAGTCCATTTTTGCTCCAGTGATTTGACATGCCACCTTTATCAAATGCTGAATCTTCATATATATTGGGATATACAAGTGAATTATCTGTTTTATACAATTATTTATTTGTTACTTCAAAATTCACCTTCATTTCCCCTTATTGCTTGCAGGTCAATGATCAGACCTCAATATAGTTTGTACTCTGTACTCTGAGAGGAAGAGAGTACATTTGAAATGATTGGCTAATATAGTTCAATAGGAGCTAGTGGATATGCTTTGAACTGATTAAGAAGTTTTTTTTTGATCATTCATGGAAGGCTAAATAGGATATAAATTATTGACATGATAGCCCTTTCTCACGATTAGAGTCTCAAAATTGTGGCATGAATTTTTAGACTTAGTATTCATCTATATCTGGGAATGGTTCCTTGAAGCTTGTAAACATAGAAAGCCAATGAGAGATGAAGTAAAGATTCCTGTACTATCACTGAAGCATATTTAGGAAGATTCAGAAGGCTTGAGATGGAAGACTAAAGTGTTAAATGCTTTTGTGTTGTGAAACCCAGAGTCCACACTGGTCCATATCCCCCAGGAGATCATAGAGCACATCTCTTTAAAGAAGTTAAAACGAACTTGTGGGACTCACTCCAGACTTTGAAAATATGTTGTGACTGTCCTCTGTAGGTGGAGGTTAACAAGAGATATAGCCATTGGAAAGGTCTTCCTAGAATTCCAGAGTGGCCAATGAGCATTATTAACCTATAGAACTACTGTGAAAGTATTTATAGTAATAAGAATCAGACTGTAATTGCAGCTAGGGGTCTTTGACTCATAAGGATGGCTGGTGATGGTTGCTGTATTCACAGGTGTATGTCTGACTTCTAACTAATCAAATACAAAAGTAATAGCTTGTCACATTGTATTGCCTAAGTATCTGTTCACTTACATTTATTTTATATTTATTCAAAGTTCATGATAGAATTGGTGTGATTTATTTAAGTATAGTCAAATTATAGGCATTTAGGGAATGGAGGTGCACATTTGTGGAATGAATATTTTCCTGACATCAGCTACTGATTCAATCAAATTTATCAGTCAAAAGTTATAGATCAAGTGGAACACTGGATTACGGAATTGTGAAATACACACACATATGCAAATAGGATCTCTTCCATATGATCTTGCCCTGAGACTGGCACATATGCAATTGCATATGTAATTGTTAATACATATGTAATTGTAAATGCATATGTAATTATAAATACATATATATTGTAATATATTAAGGCTTAAAAATTGTAAATCCAGTGTGTTTCAAGTAAAAGAAATATTTAAGACTGCCATAGAAATTTTGGGAATGGTTTTTAGGAAAAAAAAAAGTATTTGCCTTAGTACTTAAAGGATGAGTATAAGCTTTCAAACTTAACACATGGAGAATGTCTTTTAAGGGAGTAATTCATTCTCATAAATTACAAGTATTTGATAATTTCAGTTTGTAAAGTTCAAAGTACATAAAATCCATGCACCTTCTTTACATAGTGTTCCATGGTTATGTGTCCCAATTTTGAAGGAGAACCTTTGGAAATAAGGGTCAGATAATTGTACTTAAAGTTGCAATCTGAAGGAAATTTATAAATAACCAGATTTAGAACCAGACATCTAGACAACAATGCTAACAGATATAAGTCAGATTAAAGAAATAGCAAGATAAAGAGTGGCTCTCTATGACCTTAACTGCCTTGATCAATGCTAAGAAGAGTGAAGAGCCTGGGTATTTTCTTTGATTTTCCTAGTTAATTTTCAGTAGCAATTGTCTTTTGAAGTTCCATTAAAGACTACTGTCCCAGTAGTCCTATCCTTTGAATTTCTTATCCCCTGTTCACAACCACTAAGAACAATTTACTGCTTATAATGTACACACACACACTTTTAGACAGATACAGAAAATTGGTTTAATAGGAGCCCATGTGGAGAATTGGAATAGACACTCAGACTTCAGGGTTAATCATGGTGCTTGGAGTGAAGTCCAACTACTGATTTCAAAAGGTTAGATGCTAAACCTACATAATAGTTGTTTAAAATACATGTGATTAAACTCCAGGTGGCTCTGGACCAATGTGTACTGTACAAGTCCCTTCAGCTCCATACAAAAGAAGTAAAAAGATTGTTAGGAATTGTGCTGAAATCTAAGGGCAAACCAGTTGATTTTATATTTTATGTTTGCTGAGGGACAATTGATAAAACAAAGACATTAAATTGACATATATTGTAACATCAGGGTCAGAGTCTCATTTTAGGACACATTCAAGTCTTAACATTTATCTAGCAATTGCTCTGACTTTTCAGCTCCATTTTACTTAATGATACACAGTAAACTGAATTGCTTCAGTGAAATGAGAAAGCAGCAAAAAAAATCTGTAGAAGATTTGATTGTGTTCCTTGGTGTAGCCTTACTCACTCAGTCATGTCCAACTCTTTGTGACCCCATAGACTGTAGCCCTCCAGGCTCCACTGTCCATGAGAATTCTCCAGGCAAGAATACTAGAATGTGTTGCCACACTCTCCCCCAGAGAATTTTCCCAACGCAGGAATCAAACCTAAGTCTCCTACACTCCAGGCAGATTCTTTACCATATGAGCCACTAGGGAAGCCTTGTTGTAGCCTAGTTTCTTAATAATGTTATACCTTGATTATATAACCTTTTGTCTCATGGTTTATCCACTGTGAAGATAAAAAGCCATTTGGGGCGATATAAGTCTCTACCACAGATGAGTAACACTTAGAGCTAGAACATTAAAAATAAATTATAATACTTGACTTTGAAATTTCTCTGTTTTCCTAGATTTATTGATTTTAAATCTAGTAAGGGAAAAATTTTTGTACATTAATGCATACATTTTTCTTAGTAATTATAATTCATATATTGCTTTGTCTGATCATTTGGTTCAAGTCTTAAGGGTGATGTCATTGCTACATGAATCTGTCCATTCAGAATCAATTTTACATATTTTAAAATGATATTTTACAGAAAGATGTAAAAAGTAAGTTACCAGAAATTGAAAGCTTTGTAAATACTCCATTCTCATGTTTGCATTTAAAGCCCCATGCATGCTGAGATTTTGCGTACAGGCTGAGATTTTTATATTTAAGCAGATGATAAAAAACAAGCCAACAACTGCACCAGTGAGTTGCTAAGCCACCAGAAAAAAAGTAAACTGTTCTAAGCTTAAGAACCAGTCAAGCTGTGAGCTGTGGAATCCATAAGCTGTGTGTAAAATGAGGTCAGTGAATCATGATCTTGTTCTGAACCAGAATCATTTGGATACACATGCACATCAAGATGACTTGTTTGAAGCCCAAGAGTTGGTGAAAATTACACATTGCAATACAGTGATATGCATATGCGTAAAGGAAAATTATTTTTTTCATTAGATAAATGTACTTCCGTATGCAATCAGTGTCAGTTCTTAGTTTTATTTTTGCATATCCATAATATCACCTTTTAAATTATAACTATTAAAGTCTACAAAATGGTAGCACATTTTTTTTAAACCCAGTTCATTTCAGAAACTGTTCAGAAACACAGCATGAAGATATTTTACTAAGAAAGAATCTGTAAAAAATGATACATTTTTGGGTAGCAACATTATTTGAGAGTTACTATGAGCAGACCAGATCCTTTCAAATATTTTCGGAAAGAATAAATAAAATTTCTATTTCTTCTTAAGTTACATAACTTAAGCATGTTTTGTAAGGTTTAAATTCAAACCCAGTTCAGAATATAGTTTATCTATGAGAACACAAATAACCACCCTATCTTGTGAAATGCAACATGGCAAAAGGGATAGAAAACTCACAAAGTTTTGAAAGAAATTAAAATAACTTTTTGTATTTTATGATTACTAGTACATAGGACATAAAAGAAGGGATAAATTTTAATAATAGGGAGCTAAATCTGAAAGACCTTCCCTGGCAGAATCCACCTGCCAACGCAAGAGACGTGGTTTTGATCCACGGTCAAGAAGATCCCCTGGAGAAGGAAACAGCAACGCAATCCAGTATTCTTTCCTAGGAAATCCCATGGACAGAGGAGCCTGAGGGCTCCATGGGGTAGCAAAAGAGTTGGGCATGATTTAGCAACTAAGCAACAACAATAAAGCTTAAAGAACTCATTGGAAATTAAAATGTCATCCTGAGTTGCATAAGAGGAAAACCTACCACAGAACAATAACCCTATCAAGTCTAGCTCCAGTCCAAAGCATACACTAAATGATGACACTTTGAAAAATAAAGACTGATGAATAACTATTTGTAAACCTTAATATGTTAACAATATAATTTTCTGTATAAAAAGAGATGGGACTTGCTGATTTAGGGAATGAACCAAAAGGGACTAAACCATATGTAATAAGTTGAAATATTTATGACATTATATCTGGAAATAATAATATTTTTCATTGCACTCTGGTAACCAATACAGGAAAGAATGCTGTGACAAAAAGATAAATTGATGCTTTATAAGACTAGAAGTTCTTCGGAAAAAAAGAGAGTACAACATTATCTTTTTTTATACCAAACACCTACCAGAGGTCCTTAATTAGTAAGTAAGCCTAGAAAATGCTGAAAATAGACTTTCTGTGATTTACAAGAATTAAAGAAGTACAGATTTAGGGACAAGTGAGATAATACACAAAAGAGATTACTGTACAGGACTATGCATTTTCGCAAACAAACAACAAAAAAAAATCAAATAAAAGAGCCCTGGTTCAGCCACTATGGAAAACAGGATGGAAGTTGCTCAAAAAATTTAAAGTAGAATTACAATAGGATCCTGAATTCTACTTCTGGATATATATCCAAAGAAAGTGAAAAAAGGAGTTTGAACAGATATCTTTACTGTCATGTTCATTGCAGCATTATTCACAAGAGCTAAGATATGGAAACACTCAAAGTGTCCATCAACAGATGAAGGGATAAAGATACAGAATATATACACACAAATTTGAGCAATCTCCAGGAGATGCTAAAGGATAGGGAAGCCTAACATGCTGCAGTTCATAGGGTCGCAAAGAGTTGGACACTACTGAGCAATTGAACAACAATGTATATATCCACAATCTTATATATACATATATATACTTGTGCATATATCCACAATTTTATATGTATATGTATGTATGTGTATGTATATATACATATACATATGTATATGAGATATGGTATTTGAAGATACTATATATATATTATATATGTGTATATATATGTATATATACATATACATATGTATGTGAGATATCTTATGGTATTTGAAGATACTATATATTATATCTTATATATATATATAAGTTATATATATATATATAAAACTCAGATAAAGACAAATACCATAAGATATCTCTTATATTTGAAATTTAAAAATGTTGAACTCAGAAAAGCAAAAAACAGAATAGTGATTACCAAGACCTGGATGAGAAATGGGAAGATGTTTAAGGGTACCAAACTGGGAGCTAGTATGTGAATACATCCTATAGTTCTAAGGCACAGAATAGTGATTATAGTCAATAATATTGAATTATAAACTTCAGGGGCTTCCCTATTGCTCAGACAGTAAAGAATCTGCCTGCACTTCAGGAGATCCAGGTTCAGCCCCTGGGTTGGGAAGATCCTCTGGAGAAGGGAATGGCAACCCAATCCAGTGTTCTTGCCTGAAGAATTTCATGGACAGAGGAGCCTGGGAGGCTACAGTCTGTGGGACTGCAAAGAGTCAGACACTGAGTGACTAACACTACTACTATTATAAACTTCAAGGGCTTTCTAGGTGGCACAGTGGTAAAGAATCCACCGGCCAATGCAGGAGACTCAAGAGACATGAGTTCTATCCCTGGTCAGAAAAATCCTCTATAGTAGGAAATGGCACCTTGATCCAGTATTCTTGCCTGGAAAATTCCATGGACAGAGGAGACTGGTGGTCTACAGCCCACGGGCTGACAAAGTGTCAGACATGACTAAGCAACTGAGCACACACTCATAAACTTCAAAACTGCTAAAGGCTAGATCTTAACTGTTCTCACACACAAAAAAAGTGATAACTATGTGATGTGATAGATGGTAGATGGTAATTATTTTGCAACATATGAATGTATAAAATCAACAAGTGGTACACCTTAAACTTGAATAATATTAAATGTCAATTGTATTTCGATTTAAGAGAAACTATAAAAAATGGGGTTTCTGTGCCTCCTGTAAAGAGAAACTGAGCCTTGTTTAAGAAAGCAGCTTACTGAGTTAGTCTACATGTTGTTATGTGGCCATGATATAGCTCTAACTACAAAATCTAAAGAAACTAAACATTACATAAGTTTATTCATCAGTTTACTTATGTATTTTTAAATGATAAATATACAAATGGCTTTATATATCTGGAGTGTTGAAGAGAGGTACCACTTCCTGATGTTATAAAATGCTACATGTATCTTAGAAAATTAGATTGAACATATTCCAAATCCCTCATTTAACAGGTAAGAAAGCTGAATCACAGAAATATGAAATTACTTACTTGCAATTACTCACATACTGTTTTGGTTAGTCACTGAGTTCAACTCTTTGCCACTCCATGGACTGTAGATGCCAGATTCATCTGTGCATGGGATCTGCCAGGTAAGAATACTGGAGTGGGCTACCATTTCCTTCACAAATACTTAGAATCAATTATATTTCAGGTCTCCTGACTCCAAAACTAGTATTTCCCCTTGATACAACCCAATAAACCCTGATATAATGCAATAAATTCAAGTGAGGGACCATGATTCTATGACTGTTTCAGAAATTCCATCCTACTATAAGAAAGCAATGATAACTTCCTATTCACTAAAAATTGAGTGTTGGAAAATTAGAGTATTTTCTGTTTATTCACACATATTACTGAGCTGTTTATGTACTGCAAACTGCTTTAATGTCTGATTGGTTTTCCAAAAATGAGAGAGGGAAGTGAGAAAACATGAGTCAAAGGAGAAGCAAGAATATCTTACCCCATACTATTGATAAACTGGCTTAATAATGCTACTATTTTAACGTGGTAGGAAGCATCCATTCCTACCACCTGAACTTTGTTTTGGTGTGTATTCATGGCTTTATGCAAACATAATTAATCAAGAACAACTAAAGAAACAAAAGAGCATTGATATTTTTCAAAATTAACTTTTATTGGAGTATAGTTCATTTATAATATTGTGCTAATTTCTGCCATATAGCAAAGTGAATAAGCTACACATATGCATATATCCAACACTTTCCAAACTGTGTGATAATATAAAACTGATTTTGCTCTAGGTGTCTCACAGTATCACTTTCATTGTTTCTTTGTAGAACAAGGAAAAATAAAATTATGCTTGTTCTCTCTTTGCTTGAAATGAGAGCTACTCAAATTAGCAAAATAGTGTGGGGGGGAAGTTGTGTAATATCTGTTATCTTCTGCTCTTGGTTCTTATATTTCTATACTTTTTACCAGTCATGGTACGTATTGTTTGATCATTATTCCTGAATTTTTACTCTATGGTCTCCTCTTCCCATCCAGTGTCATACTAAGTCATGTTAGAGACTAAGGCTAACATGTTAGAGACTAAGACTAACAAAAAATAAATAATCCTAACTTTATTTAAAATTTTGATATTTTTTTTCTTTATGGATTTTTGCTTCACATTTCATTTGTAACATATAATTTAACATGACTATAGATATTTTTATACACTTTAAATTATGTGCCTAAATAATCTTTATGGCCTGTACTTTTCCTTTCTCATAATATCCACATATGGTGATGATATAAAAACAATTTTTCCTCATGAAAGAGATATAGGAAGTAGTCCTCCTCTAATAATATGATGAATTATGTCTCTAGTTGAACGTTTTGATTTATTTGAAAATTCACAGGAATTTACTTTAAAAACTATTTTAACCTGGGGTTTTCTTTGTGGGAAGATTTAAACTGATTATTTTTCTATATAATGATTCTAAGAATAATCAGAAGTTGTATTTCTTCTTAAGTAAGTGTTTCTAATTTTTTTTCTAGGAACCTATTAATTTATAAGTATTGAAGGTCAAAACAAAAATGCTTCACACATTTCACTGTATTCCAGCCTTGTAAACATTCCCCCAATAATTCATAGTCAGTTTTTTGTTGTTGTTTGTTTTTTTAGGTCTTTCTTACTGTAGATATTCTTCCCAAATCAGAACTTCTGTTCTTTCAGAAAACTTATGGATTCTTAACATAAATTAGGTAAAATGTTGGACATTTTTGGATAGGATATAAAATTAAGAAATGATCCTTCTAAATATTTTGAAAAATATGACAGAAGCCAGAAGAAACACATATTGTTGATTATTGTGTATGCAGAAAAATACAAAGACTACAAAAGAGATTATTAAAAATCTATGAAAATGAATTATTGAAAATATTTTATTATGATCAATACAATAAAATGACATCACTAGAACAGGGATTAAACTTTTGAAAAACAGAACGAGGATTCGGTGCTCAAGTTAGGATGAATGACATTAGAAGATACTAGGGGAAAAGACCAGCTGCAACAGACAAGGAAAAGCACTATATTGTACTTTGAAACTAAAAACTCAGTGACTCAGAGTAGCTCAGAATTTATTGTTCAAAAAAAACCTAGCTATAGGTTACAATTTTGTTAGAAATGAGATTTCAGCACATACATGGAAATTTGAAAATATTTAAGAGAGATTATAAAGTATTGAAGAATAGACGCTAGAGGAGTTCAAAATGTCAAGGGCTATGTTAAAATACTCATTTATATGAACATCAATTTCACACAAAAAAAATTAGCATGAAATTTGAAGAAGATAAATATATAAATGATTTTCTGAGGTCACCAAGACTATGTTCAAGGATGATAGTGGAATTGGAAGAGAATGGTGAAAGCAGAGTAATTAGTAAATGGCTAAGTGATGGTATCAGAATTATGACCTAAAATACACATTTAGTAAAAGATTTATACCAAATACTATCTGTTGTACTGCATTTTAAGGTGTGCAAAAATGTGAAAAGAGAGTGTTTTTTTGAGGTATTTTTGAATACAGGGTTGGAGAATGGACTTTAGTCTGAAGATAGTCAATTTCAACTGAAGTTTGAATGTGGATGAGATCCTTTTAGAAATATTTCTAAATGTGAGAAGCATTTCCCATAAAGAATGTAATCAAGACACTGGAAAGAAAATATGGCCAGACAAGACATGTCTTGTCTGATAGACCTTAGAATGGGAGAAATATTTGCATACAAAGCAAGCAACAGGGATTAATATTCAAAAATATACAAACAGCTCATATAACTCAACACTTTAAAAAAAATGCACCAATAAAAAAGATGTGGAATATCTAAGTAGATTTTTAAAAAAAAATAAGACACATATATGGTTGAGAAGCACATGAAAAGATGCTCAGCATTGCATTAAAGAAATGCAAATCAAAGCTACAATGATGTATCTATCACCTCACACAGATCAGAATGGCCATCATCAATAAATCTACAAACAATAAATTCTGGACAGAGTGTGGAGAAAGGGGAACCCTCCTATATTGTTGGTAGGAAGGTAAGTTGGTGCAGCCACTATGGAGAACAATATGGAGGTTTTTTTAAGAATTAAAAATAGGGCTACCATAGGATCCAGCAATCCCACTGGTAGGCATATATTCATAGAAACGCATAATTTGAAAAGATACATGTACCTCAGTGTTCATTGCAGCACTATTTATAATAGCAAGGACATGGAAGCAACTTAAATGTCCATTAACAGAGGAATAGACAAAGAAAAAGTGGTACATATATACAACAGAATATTAGCCATAAAAAAGAATGAAAAATGCCATTTGCAGTAATATGAATGGATCTTGAGATTGTCATACTGAATGAAGTAAGTTAGATACAAAAAGATAAATATATGATATCTCTGATATGTGGAATCTAAAAAATGGTACAAATGAACTTATTTACAAAGAGAAATATAGTTACAGATATAGAAAACAAACTTAAGGTTACCAGGAGTTAATAGGGAGAAGAATAAATTGGAAGATTGGCATTGTCATATACACACTAGTATGTATAAAAGATAACTAATAATGACCTATTGTATAGTGCAGAAAACTCTACTCAATACTCCATAATGACTTATATGGGAAAAGAATCTAAAAGGGACTGGGTATATGTATATATATGACCTATTCATTTTTCTATATACCTGAAACTAACACACACTGTAAGTTAACTATACTCCAGTAAAAAATTAAATAAAAGAGAAAGAGGACAAGACACAGACTGAGAGAAAATATTTGCAAAAGACACATATGATAAACGACTGTTATCCCAAATATTCAAAGAACCCATAAAATCAAACAGTAAGAAAATACATAACCTGTGCATAAAATGGGTCAAAGACCTTAACAGACACCTCAGCAAGGAAGATATTCAGATGACAAGTAAGCATATAAAAATATGCTCTACAGCTTAAGTAGGCCTCCCTTGTAGCTCAGTTGGTAAAGAATCTGCCTGAAATGCAGGAGACCCGGGTTCGATCCCTGCGTTGGGAAGATCCCCTGGAGAAGGAAATGGCAACCCACTCCAGTATTCTTGCCTGGAGAACCCCATGGACAGAGGAGCCTGGTATGGCATTGCAAGAGTTGGGCATGACTTAGCAACCAAACCACCACCACATCCTAAGTAATCAGGAAAATAAAAATTAAAACAGCAGTGAGATACCACTACACACCAATTAGAATGGCCAAAATTAAAACACAGATAACACCAAATGCTGGAGAAGATGTGGAGCAACAGGAACTCATATGTTGCTGGTGGGAATGCAAAATGGTACAGACACTTTGAAATCAACTTGGCAATTTTCTTACAATCCTGCAGTTATGCTTCTTGGTATTGTATTTACCCAAAGGGGTTGAAAACTTAATGCCCACACAAAAATCTGCACACAAGATGTCTATAGCAGCTTTATTTATACTTACAAAAGGTTGGGTGCAATCAAGATATCCTTCACTATGTGAACGGATAAACAAACTATATTACATCCAGACAATTGTATACTGTTCATCTCTAGAAAGAAAGGAACTATCAAGCCATGAATAGACATGAAGGAGCCTTAAATGCATACTTAGTGAAAGAGGCCAATCTTAGCTACATGTTGTATGATTCCAAGCATATGATATTCTGGAAAAGGCAAAACTATGGAGACCAAAAAAAAAAAAAAAAGTGGTTGCCAGCAGTAGGGGGCAGGGAGTGATAAGTGAAGCACAGTGAATTTTTAGGGTGATGAAAGTACTGTGTAGGATGTTAAAATGACAGATATATGTCATTATACATCTGTCTAGACCCATACAATGTACAAGACCAAAAGTAAACTCTAATGGCAACTATGTTAATGTAGGTTTTATCTTTGATAGCAAATGTACCCCTTTGATGAGAGATGTTAACAATGAGGGAGGCTACTCGTGTTTGGAGGCAGGCAGTATGTTGGAAATCTCTATACCTTTTTCTCAATTTTTTTGTAAACCTATAATCACTCTAGAAAAATGAAATCTTTTAAAAAGAAAAAAAAAGACAAAATAATGAGACTAAATGCATCACAAGGGCTATCTGCCTCAACTTAATTATTGCTAAGTGAAATAATGCTCATTACTGTCAATGCCTATACCCAATATTTTCGTCTGAGTTAAGACACTAAGGTCTATCTCCTTGGCAGTGAAGAAATGATTCAGTTTAAATCTGTAATTGTATACTTATAATTTAATTTTTTCTAATGATAATCCTAATAATCTTGGACACGATCACTACAAACCAGAACCCTGGGACTTTTTAAAGAGTTTGGATAGATCATCTTTTCAGGATGTATAATCATTGCAAAATAAACTGAACTTTAAAGGATAATATAACCACCAGCACCACCAACCCCCAGATATGTTCATAAAATTGTTTGAGCACGTATATTTCTCATTCTTTAATTTTACAGTCCTTGCCAGTATAAATTAAAATGTCAATTGTCTTACCAATTTTACACTAAAATTATATGAAAGAATGCAAAATGTTAAAATCGTAAAATCCCAGACTTTCAAGTTAGCATTTACATTTATAAAATTTAGGGTAGAGGGAATTAAAAATATTGAATTCCTGCCTAATTAACATGAAGAGTATGCCTATGCTAATATTTCAAATGATTTTACAAGCTTATTTTTTATAAAGAAAACATAAGTAATATACTACTATGAAAAGTGAAAGTGAAGATGCTTAGTCGTGTCCAGCTCGTTGAGACCTCATGGACTGTAGCCTACCAGACTTCTCCATCCATGGGATTTTCTAGGCAAGAGCATCGGAGTAGGTTGCCAGTTCCTTCTCCAGGGGATCTTCCTGACCCAGGCAGATGCTTTACCCTCTGAGCCACCAGGGAAGTCCAACTATACAACTATAGCCTTTCCACATTATACAGAGAAGTAAAATTTTGGTTGTAGGAGTAAAAGAAATGTCTTAAAAATATGATACCCATCCTACTATTTTGGAATATTGAATAAACATTCTAATTCATTGATCATTTTGAATGAAACTTGAAGCCAATACAACTTGAAGGAAATGGCAACCCACTCCAGTACTCTTGCCTGGAAAATCCCATGGATGGAAGAGCCTCGTAGGCTACAGTCTGTGGGGTCGCAAAGAGTCGGACACGACTGAGCGACTTCACCTTCATCTTGAAGCCAATAGCAATTTAATGAAATTATTTAAGATATAGAAATACAATTTGAGGAAAGGGAAAAAATATATATGCTTCAGTACAGGAGTAAAGTTAGAATCTAAAATCTTTGCTGTAATTTCTAGGTAGTCTCCATAGTCTCCCAATCTCATACAAATCTATCCTGCTCCCTTGTGGTTCACATCATCTGGATTTTTTATTCTTTCTGCTTTATGCTTGTTGTCCATCGACATCCTCATCACTCTTCTTTAGCAAGTACTTTGCTGCTTTTTATTGTCATTGTTTCTTCATGATAATTTTATCTATTATTTCCCAGCAGCCCTCACAGAGTAAAAGTTGTCAAATTTCAACCTATTTTTTCTGCACATTCATACAACCTGTTTACTCATCACCCCAAATTATCCTTGTTTCATTTTCACTTCATTAGAAATATTTCAAGTTCAACAACTATCTCCACATTTTCTAAACCAAGATTGTGCCTTTTACATTTATTTTTCATTTTAGATCATATCAAAAATAATCCATCTCATCCCTCACTTCACAGCATATAATTACCTTTGGGATAAGCCATTTTGCTATTTTACTTTTTCCTGTTAGCCCCTCAACTGGTGCCAACCTTCATGCACCCAGCTTATTACATTTAAATGTCCTTAGTTGTCCTGTAAGCAGATTTTAATTAAATAATAGTAACATATCATAAGGGCTGCTCAGGTGACTCAGTCATAAAGAACTCACCAGCCAATATAGGAGACATGGGTTTGATCTCTCAGTAGGGAAAATCCCCTGGAGAAGAAAATGGCAAACTACTCCACTCTTGCCTGAGAGATCCTGTGGACAGAGGAGCCTGGTACGCTACAGTCCATGGGGTGACAAAAGAGTAGGACATGGCTTAGTGACTAAACAACAGCAAACATATTATGAGTTTCTCTTAATTTGGTTGCACTACCCTGTATTTTCAAAGTTCTAAACATGTTGCTATGTGTGCATTTAATTTGTTTTAACTAACTTTTTTGCAATCCAATCCACACACTTTTCTTAACCAGTTCTCTAGATGTTCATGGAGGTTGCATCCATTTCAGTGCTCAGAGGAAAGTACTGGGGTAAACATCAAGATAAATGCTCTGAAGCGGAACATATAAGATTTTTTTGACTTGATTATATACATAATTAAATTTACTGTGAACTGCCAAATTACTCACCAGAATTGCCTGCTACTTAATTGGGAAAATAGTTTTTCTTCTTCTTTCTCCTTTTCTTGTCTTTCTCTCCTTCCTTCCTTCTATCTCTTTCTTTCTTTTTACACACTCCAAACTATGTGACTTGAGCAACTACTCACTGTTTAGCCATTTAGCTCTACATTTTGTGACCTTATCCATGACCAATCTTTGTGTTGTCTTTATCTTTTTGTTGAATTGCAGGAGGTTCTTTTTTGTTGTTATTAATAAAGTTTTGTCAAATTTATAAAATAGGACATCTTCTATTAGTCTCTGACATATCAATTACATGGGTGATTCATTTCCAGATTTTAATGCTGAAAAATCAAATGTATCATTTGTGTTATGGTGACTTTCTAAATGAAAGTATTAACAATAATTATATAACTTTTTAAACTCTTTATATTAGACACTTATACAGGTACTATACATAGTTGTTCTGACTCTTTACAACCTCACAGGCTGCAGCATGCTAGGCTCCTCTGTCCATGGGATTATCCTGGCATGGGTACTGCAGTAGGTTGTCATTTCCTACTCCAGAGGAACTTTCCAACCCAGGGATCAAACCTGCATTTCCCGCGCCTCCTGCATTGCAGGTGGATTATTTACTACTTAGCCACTGGGAAGCCTTATGAATTATGTATATCAGTTCAGTTCAGTTGCAAAGTCATGTCTGACTCTTTGCAATCCCATGGACTGCAACATGCCAGGCCTTCTTGTCCATCGACGACTCCCAAAGTTTACTCAAACTCATGTGCATTGAGTTGGTGATGCCATCCAATCATCACATTCTCTGTCATCCCCTTCTCCTGCCTTCAATCTTTCCCAGCATCAGGGTCTTTTCAAATGAGTCAGTTCTTCGTATGAGGTGGCCAAAGTATTGGAGTTTCAGCTTCAAAATCGGTCCTGCCAATGAATATTTAGGACCAGTTTCCTTTAGGATGAACTGGTTGGATCTCCTTGCAGTCCAAGGGACTCTCAAGAGTCTTTTCCAATGCCACAGTTCAAAAGCATCAATTCTTCAGCACTAAGCTTTTCTTATAGTCCAACTCTCACATCCATACATGACAACTAGAAAAACTGTAGCATTGACTAGAAGGACCTTTGTTGGCAAAGTAATGTCTCTGCTTTTTAATGTGCTGTCTAGGTTGACATACCTTTTCTTCCAAGGAGTAAGCATCTTTAATTTCATGGCTGCAGTCACCATCTGCAGTGATTTTGGAGCCCCAAAAAATAAGTCTTCAACTGTTTCCTCTGTTTCTCCATCTATTTGCCATGAAGTGATGGCACTGGATGCCATGATCTTTGTTTTCTGAAAGTTGAGCTTGAAGCCAACTTTTTCACTCTCCTTTTTCACTTTCATCAAGAGGCTCTTTAGTTCTTTGCTTTCTGCCGTAAGAGTGGTGTCATCTGCATATCTAAGGTTATTGATATTTATCCCGGCAATCTTGATTCCAGCTTGTGCTTCTTCCAGCCCAGTGTTTCTCATGATGTACTGTGCATATACATTAAATAATCAGGGTGACAATATACAACCTTGATGCACTCCTTTTCCTATTTAGAACCAGCCTGTTGTTTCATGTCCAGTTCTAACTGTTGCTTCCTGACCTGCATACAGATTTCTCAAGAGGTAGATTAAGTGGTCTCGGATTCCCATCTCTTTCAAATTTTCTTCAGTTTGCTGTGATCTACAGAGTCAAAGGTTTTGGCATAGTCAATGAAGCAGAAGTAGATGCTTTTCTGGAACTCTCTTGCTTTTTGGTGATCCAATGGATGTTGGCAATTTAATCTCTGATTCCTCTGTCTTTTCTAAAACCAGCTTGAACATCTGGAAGTTCATGATTCATGTATTGTTGAATCCTGGCTTGAGGAATTTTAAGCATTAATTTACTAGTATGTAAGATGAGTTCAATTGTGCAATAGTTTAAGCATTCTTTGGCATTGCCTTTCTTTGAGATTGGAATGAAAACTGACTTCCAGTCCCGTGGCCACTGCTGAGTTTTCCAAACTTGCTGGCATATTGAGTGCAGCACTTTCACAGCATCATCTTTCAGGATTTGAAATAGCTCAACTGGAATTTCATCACCTTCACTAACTTTGTTCATAGTGATGCTTCCTAAGGCCCACTTGAGTTCACATTCCAGGATATCTGGCACTAAGTGAGTGATCACACCATTGTGATTATCTGGGTCGTGAAGCTCTTTTTTGTACAGTTCTTCTGTGTATTTCTGCCACCTCTCCTTAATATCTTCTGCTTCTGTTAGGTCCATACCATTTCTGTCCTTTATTGTGTGTATCTTTGCATGACATGTTCCCTTGGTATTTCTAATTTTCTTGAAGAGATCTCTAGTCTTTCCCATTCTATTGTTGTCCTCTATTTCTTTGCACTGATCACTGAGGAAGGCTTTCTTATCTCTCCTTGCTATTCTTTGGAACTCTGAATTCAAGTGAGTATATCTTTCCTTTTCTCCTTTGCCTTTTGCTTCTCTTCTTTTCACAGCTATTTGTAAGGCCTCCTCAGACAACCATTTTGCCTTTTTGCATTTTTTTTTCCCCTGGGGGATTGTCTTGGTCCCTGTCTCCTGTACAATGTCACAAACCTCCATCCATGGTTCATCAGGCACTTTGTCTATCAGATCTAGTCCCTTAAATCTATTTCTCACTTCCACTGTACAATCATGAGGGATTTGATTTAGAATATGCCTGAGTGGTCTACTGGTTGTCCCTACTTTCTTCAATTTAAGTCTGAATTTGGCAATAAGGAGTTCATGGTCTAAGCCACAGTCAGCTCCTGGTGTTGTTTTTGATGACTGTATAGAGCTTCTTCATCTTTGGCTGCAAAGAATATAATCAATCTGATTTTGGTGTTGACCATCTGGTGATGTCCATGTGTAGAGTCTTCTTTTGTGTTCTTGAAAGTGGGTGTTTGCTATGACCAGAGCATTCTTTTGTCAAAACTCTATTAGCCTTTGCCCTGCTTCGTTCTGTACTTCAAGGCCAAATTTGCGTGTTAACCCAGGTGTTTCTTGACTTCCTACTTTCTCATGGTGGAGAGTTCTGATAAAATGTGGTCCACTGATAAAGGCAATGGCAAACCACTTCAGTATTCTTGTCCTGACAACCCCATGAACAGTATGAAAAGGCAAAAACATAGGCCACTGAAAGATGAGCTCCCCAGGTCGGTAGGTGCCCAATATGCTACTGGAAATCAGTGGAGAAATAACTCCAGAAAGAATGAAGAGATGGGGCCAAAGCAAAAACAACACCCAGTTATGGATGTGACTGGTGATGGAAGCAAGGTCAGATGTTATAAAGAGCAATATTGCATAGGAACCTGGAATGTTAAATCTGTGAATCAAGGCAAATTGGAAGTGGCAATCAGGGGATGGCAAGAGTGAACATTGGCATTTTAGGAATCAGTCAACTAAAATGAACTGGAATGGGTGAATTTAACTCATATGACCACTGTATCTACTATTGTGGGCAATAATCCCTTAGAATAAATGGAGTAGCCATCGTAGTCAAAAGAGTCCGAAACGCAGTACTTGAATGCAATCTCAAAAACGACAGAATGGTCTCTGTCCATTTCCAAGGCAAACCATTCAATATCACAGTAATGCAAATCTATGCCGCGACCAGTAATGCTGAAGAAGCTGAAGTAGAATGATTCTATGAAGACCTACAAGACCTTCTAGAACTAATACCCAAAAAAGCTGTCCTTTTCTTTATGAAAGAAAGGCTTCCCTTTTGAGGCTTCCCTCATAACTCAGTCAGTAAAGAATCTGCCTGCAATGCAGGAGACCTAGGTTTGATACCTGGGTGGGGAAGATCCTCTGGAAAAGAAAATGGCAATCCACACCAGTATTCTTGCCTGGAGAATTCCATGGACAGATGAACCCAGCAGGCCACAATCCATGGACCCGTGAGAGTCAGACAAGACTTAGCAACCAAAGCACCATATACAAAGCAGCGAATTTTGACATATGTACTTTAATTACTAAATTTTATCTTAATTTAGTTAAAAGCTATCATGAGCATTATTTTAAACATGAGAAGACCAAGGATCAAAGAGTTTAAACATGTAACCATAGCCAAACAGCTACTAATATTAAGCAAAAATCTTGATTCAAAACTAGTTGGAATTACTACAGATTTATCACTCAATGACAACTCCATACTGTGTATAAAAAATTATACAACATAATATCTTTTAAGAGAAAGTTTTAAAATGGTTAAAATTCATGCAAATACTTGAGTATAGATATTATTTTCCTAGATAGCAAAGATTAATATAAAATATCAATTATTCTGCAATAATTCTATATGTGGAATTAACCCTAATCAATATTTCTGCAACATTTTTCAAGGAAATCAAATTTTTTTTTAAAATTTACATGTAGCATAAAATTCATTGCTTAGAAAGTGTTTTATCACTCTCAAATTACAGTGTGGTCTCTACATATTTATTCTTTTAGGATTCAAGTTTGATTTTTCACATTTAGGTTTAGAATTCATTTAAGATCATCCTTATACATGTCTTAAAGTAGAATATATTTTAGTTTTCTCCATAACATGAAATGATGTTTTTAGTCACTATCTACTGAATTTTTCTCTTGTTTGTGGTGCCTCCTTTATAACTCATCACTTAAAAATGGGTATATTTGTGCTGCAATTCATGGGGTCGCAAAGAGTCGGACACGACTGAGTGACTGATCTGATCTGCTCTGATCTGTGCACTTGATCTACTAGTCAATATTACTACAAAATTTTACTTAATATGTCAGGTAGAAAACTGTGCTTTTAAAAATATATATTTTATTCATGCAACAAATTCCACATGTATTTTAGAATGCTTAAATATTCTTTATTCCTTTGTTTTTAAATTTTTGTTGGAATATAGCTGCTTTATATGTTGTATTAGTTTCAGGTGTACAGCACAGTGAATCAGTTATATATATGTGCTGTGCTGTGCTGTGCTCTGCTCTGCTCTTCTAAGTTACTTTAGTCATGTATGATTCTCTGTGACCCTATGGACTGTATCCTGCCAGGCTTCTCTGTACATGGGATTCCCCAGGCAGGAATACCAAATGGGTTGTCATATCTGTCTCCAAGGGATCTTTCCAACCCAGGGATTGATTTACATGTATATCTACTCTTTTTGTTTTTTTCTGATTTTCTTCCCATTTAGGTCACCACAAGGCATTGAGTAGATTTCCCTGTGCTATACATTAGGTTCTCATTAGTCATCTACTTTATACATATTGTATATATGTCAATTCCAATCTCCCAACTCATCACATTCCTCTTCCTTGCTTCATAACCATAAGTTTCTTTTCTATATCCTTTTCTTTTTTTTGTTAATTTTATTTTATTTTAAACTTTACATAATTGTATTAGTTTTGCCAAATATCAAAATGAATCCACCAGAGGTATACATGTGTTCCCCATCCTGAACCCTCCTCCCCCCTCCCTCCCCCTACCATCCCTCTGAATCGTCCCAGTGCACTAGCCCCAAGCATCCAGCATCGTGCATCGAACCTGGACTGGCAACTCGTTTCTTGCATGATATTTTACATGTTTCAATGTCATTCTCCCAAATCTTCCCACCCTCTCCCTCTCCCACAGAGTCCATAAGACTGTTCTATACATCAGTGTCTCTTTTGCTGTCTCGTACACCGGGTTATTGTTACCATCTTCCTAAATTCCATATATATGCGTTAGTATACTGTATTTATGTTTTTCCTTCTGGCTTACTTCACTCTGTATAATAGGCTCCAGTTTCATCCACCTCATTAGAACTGATTCAAATATATTCTTTTTAACGGCTGAGTAATACTCCATTGTGTATATGTACCACACCTTTCTTATCCGTTCATCTGCTGATGGACATCTAGGTTGCTTCCATGTCCTGGCTATTATAAACAGTGCTGCGATGAACATTGGGGTACACGTGTCTCTTTTCCTTCTGGTTTCCTCAGTGTGTATGCCCAGCAGTGGGATTGCTGGATCATCAGGCAGTTCTATTTCCAGTTTTTTAAGGAATCTCCACACTGTTCTCCATAGTGGCTGTACTAGTTTGCATTCCCACCAACAGTGTAAGAGGGTTCCCTTTTCTCCACACCCTCTCCAGCATTTATTATTTGTAGACTTTTGGATCGCAGCCATTCTGACTGGTGTGAAATGGTACCTCATAGTGGTTTTGATTTGCATTTCTCTGATAATGAGTGATGTTGAGCATCTTTTCATGTGTTTTTCTATATGACTATTTTTGTTTTGAAAATAAGTTCATCTGTATCATTTTTCTAGATTCAAGATATAAGTGATATTATATGATGTTTTTGGGCTTCCCTTGTGGCTCAGTTGGTATAGAATCTGCCTGCAATGTGAGAGACTTGGGTTCCATCCCTGGGTGGGGAAGATCCTCTGGAGAAGGAAATGGCAACCCACTCCAGTATTCTGGCCTAGAGAATTCCATGGACTGTATAGTTCACAGGGTCACAAAGCATCAGACATGACTGAGTGACTTTCACTTCACTTCACTTTATACAATGTTTCTTTTATTCATTCTGACTTATTTCACTCTCTATGACTCTCTCTAGATACATCCATAACTCTGAAAATTGCGCTATTTTGTTTCTTTTTGTGGTTGAGTAATAGTTGAAAGTGAAAGAGGAGAGTGAAAAAGTTGGCTTAAAGCTCAACATTCAGAAAACTAAGATCATGGCATCTGGTCCCAACACTTCATGGCAAATAGATGGGAAAACAGTGTCAGATTTTATTTTTGGGGGCTTCAAAATCACTGCAGATGGTGATTGCAGCCATGAAATTAAAATACACTTACTCCTTGGAAAGAAAGTTATGACCAAGCTAGATAGCATATTGAAAAGCAGAGACATTACTTTGCCAACAAAGGTCCATCTAGTCAAGGTTATGGTTTCTCCAGTGGTCATGTATGGATGTGAGAGTTGGACTGTGAAGAAAGCTGAGCGCCAAAGAATTGATGCTTTTGAACTGTGGTGTTGGAGAAGACTCATGAAAGTCCCTTGGACTGAAAGGAAATCCAAGCAGTCCATCCTAAAGGAGATCAGTCCTGTGTGTTCTTTGGAAGGAATGATGCTAAATCTGAAACTCCAATACTTTGGCCACCTCATGTGAAGAGTTGACTCATTGGAAAAGACCCTGATGCTGGGAGGGTTTGGGGGCAGGAGCAGAAGGGGACGACAGAGGATGAAATGGTTGGATGGCATCACCGACTCGATGGACGTGAGTTTGAGTGAACTCCGGGAGTTGGTGATGGACAGGGAGGCCTGGCATGCTGCAATTCATGGGATCATGAAGAGTCTGACGCAACTGAGCAACTGACTGAACTTGTCAGGAACAGCGTTAGGCATTACTGACAAAATGGAGGCATGGCCCCCAACCCTCTCTCCTCATCCTGCAGGCATGTACTCAGGATGAAGGAGTTAGCCCTTGTGATTCTGACTTGTTCTTTCCTTTCTTTGGTTGAGTTGGCTGGAAAGAATATTAAGGTGCTTGAGAGAAGCCTGAGAAAGCACAAAGCCTTCTACAGTTGTGCCCAAAAAATAATCTATAAAGTAACCATTGACATTTGTTCAAGGATCTTTACAAAGAATGTCCCAGGATGTCCATATGTGCATCGATTTATCTCTGGGCTTTCTATTTTGTTCCATTAATCATTATTTCTGTCTTTGTGCCAGTACCATACTGTCTTGATAACTGTGGCTTTGTAATACAGCCTGAAGTCAGGCAGGTTGATTCCTCCAGTTCCATTCTTCTTTCTCAAGATAGCTTTGGCTATTCGAGGTTTTTTGTATTTCCGTACAAATTGTGAAATTATTTGTTCTAGCTCTGTGAAGAATACCATTGGTAGCTTGATAGGGATTGCATTGAATCTATAAATTGCTTTGGGTAGTATACTCATTTTTCACTATATTGATTCTTTCAATCCATGAACATGGTATATTTCTCCATCTATTAGTGTCCTCTTTGATTTCTTTCACCAGTGTTTTATAGTTTTCTATATATAGGTCTTTAGTTTCTTTAGGTAGATATATTCCTAAGTATTTTATTCTTTCCGTTGCAATGGTGAATGGAATTGTTTCCTTAATTTCTCTTTCTGTTTTCTCATTATTAGTGTATAGGAATGCAAGGGATTTCTGTGTGTTGATTTTATATCCTGCAACTTTACTATAGTCATTGATTGTTTCTAGTAATTTTCTGGTGGAGTCTTTAGGGTTTTCTATGTAGAGGATCATGTCATCTGCAAACAGTGAGAATTTTACTTCTTCTTTTCCAATTTGGATTCCTTTTATTTCTTTTTCTGCTCTGATTGCTGTGGCCAAAACTTCCAAAACTATGTTGAATAGTAATGGTGAAAGTGGGCACCCTTGTCTTGTTCCTGACTTTAGAGGAAATGCTTTCAATTTTTCACCATTGAGGATAATGTTTGCTGTGGGTTTGTCACATATAGCTTTTATTATGTTGAGGTATGTTCCTTCTATTCCTGCCTTCTGGAAAATTCTTATCATAAATGGATGTTGAATTTTGTCAAAGGCTTTCTCTGCATCTATTGAGATAATCACATGGTTTTTATTTTTCAATTTGTTAATGTGGTGTATAACATTGATTGATTTGTGGATATTGAAGAATCCTTGCATCCCTGGGATAAGGCCCACTTGGTCATGGTGTATGATCTTTTTAATGTGTTGTTGGATTCTGATTGCTAGAATTTTGTTAAGGATTTTTGCATCTATGTTCATCAGTGATATTGGCCTGTAGTTTTCTTTTTTTGTGGAATCTTTGTCAGGTTTTGGTATTAGGGTGATGGTGGCCTCAGAGAATGAGTTTGGAAGTTTACCTTCCTCTGCAATTTTCTGGAAGAGTTTGAGCAGGATAGGTGTTAGCTCTTCTCTAAATTTTTGGTAGAATTCAGCTGTGAAGCCGTCTGGACCTGGGCTTTTGTTTGCTGGAAGATTTTTGATTACAGTTTCAATTTCCGTGCTTGTGATGGGTCTGTTAAGATTTTCTATTTCTTCCTCGTCTAGTTTTGGAAAGTTGTACTTTTCTAAGAATTTGTCCATTTCTTCCACGTTGTCCATTTTATTGGCATATAATTGTTGATAGTAGTCTCTTATGATCCTTTGTATTTCTGTGTTTTCTGTTGTGATTTCTCCATTTTCATTTCTAATTTTATTGATTTGATTTTTCTCCCTTTGTTTCTTGATGAGTCTGGCTAATGGGTGCTGGGAAAACTGGTCAACTACTTATAAAAGAATGAAACTAGAACACTTTCTAACACCATACACAAAAATAAACTCAAAATGGATTAAAGATCTCAACGTAAGACCAACGTAAAACTCCTAGAGGAGAACATAGGCAAAACACTCTCCGACATACATCACAGCAGGATCCTCTATGACCCACCTCCAAGAATATTGGAAATAAAAGCAAAAATAAACAAATGGGACCTAATTAAACTTAAAAGCTTCTGCACAACAAAGGAAACTATTAGCAAGGTGAAAAGTCATCCTTCAGAATGGGAGAAAATAATAGCAAATGAAGTAACGGACAAACAACTAATCTCAAAAATATACAAGCAACTCCTACAGCTCAACTCCAGAAAAATAAATGACCCAATCAAAATATGGGCCAAAGAACTAAATAGACATTTCTCCAAAGAAGACATACAGATGGCTAACAAACACATGAAAAGATGCTCAACATCACTCATTATCAGAGAAATGCAAATCAAAACCACTATGAGGTACCATTTCACGCCAGTCAGAATGGCTGCAATCCAAAAGTCTACAAGCAATAAATGCTGGAGAGGGTGTGGAGAAAAGGGAACTCTCTTACACTGTTGGTGGGAATGCAAACTAGTACAGCCACTATGGAGAACAGTGTGGAGATTCCTTAAAAAACTGGAAATAGAACTGCCTGATGATCCAGCAATCCCACTGCTGGGCATACACACTGAGGAAACCAGAAGGGAAAGAGACACGTGTACCCCAATGTTCACTGCAGCACTGTTTATAATAGCCAGGATATGGAAGCAACCTAGATGTCCATCAGCAGATGAATGGATAAGAAAGCTGTGGCACATATACACAATGGAGTATTACTCAGCCATTAAAAAGAATACATTTGAATCAGTTCTAATGAGGTGGATGAAACTGGAACCTATTATACAGAGTGAAGTAAGCCAGAAAGAAAAACACCAATACAGTATACTAATGCATATATATGGAATTTAGAAAGATGGTAACAATAACCCTGTATACAAGACAGCAAAAGAGACACTGATGTATAGATCAGTCTTATGGACTCTGTGGGAGAGGGAGAGGGTGGGGAGATTTGGGAGAATAGCATTGAAACATGTATAATATCATGTATGAAACGAGTTGCCAGTCCAGGTTCGATGCACGATACTGGATGCTTGGGGCTGGTGCACTGGGACGACCCAGAGGGAGTGTATGGGGAGGGAGGAGGGAGGAGGGTTCAGGATGGGGAACACATGTATACCTGTGGCGGATTCATTTTGATATTTGGCAAAACTAATACAATATTGTAAAGTTTAAAAATAAAATAAAATTAAAAAAAAAAAAAGAATGTCCCAGGATGAGCATGTAGGCTGCAGCTTGAGGCCATGGGAACGATTATTTTCTGAGACCTGTTTGTGAGTGAAATACTTATGGCAAAAGTAGTTTGCTGAGTTTAGGGTTTAGGAATAATTAAGAATAGCTAGAAGCCTTTTTAGGAGATAGTGATCTTAAGATTCTAGAGGCAAACAGGATTTAGAAAGATAAATAAACTGAGGAATGTAGCATGAGTTACAATGTAATCACCAGTTAAGTATAGGACACATAAGAGAAAGTAGATAATAGAAAAGCCAATTCTGAGAGTATCCCTAAAGCAGGAACTCTGTTTTTAGGACAACAATGATTTCTGGAAACAGTAAATATGGGTGGGGGAAACTTAAAATGTCAAACCTCTGACCTAATGCTTTTGTCAAAGTATAAAAGAGAACATGAACCTTGCAGTAAACATGTAGCTCCTTACTATGTGAGTCAGAGACTGTATCATTGTCCGCTGACACTGCTCACCCCTTCAGGCTGACTCCCTGGCTGCTGGAGCTGGACTCCAGCATGAACTGAACTGAATAGTCCATTATATATTTATATCACAGCTTCTTTGTCCATCCCTCTGCTGATACATTTGTTATTTCCATGTTCTGGATATTGTAAATAGTGTTGCAGTGAACATCTGAGTGTGTGCATCCTTTTGAATTCTCCAAATATATGTCTAGGAGTAAAATTACTGGGCTATATAGTAGCTCTAGGGATTCCCAGGTGGCTCAGTGGTAATGAGTCTTCCTGCCAATGCAGGAGATGCATGTTCGATCCCTGCGTTGGAAAGATTTCCTGAAGGAGGAAATGGCAACCCACTTCAGTATTCTTGGTGAGTAAATTCCATGCATAGAGGAGTCTGGCAGACTACAGTCTTTGGAGTCACAAAGAGTTGGGTGCAACTGGGTGACTGAGCATGGATACACACAAGGTAGGTTTATTTTTAGTTTTTTATGGAACATCCATTCTGTTTTTCATTGTGGCTGTACTAATTTATGTTCCCACCAACAGTGTTGGAGGCTTTTCTTTTCTCCACATCCCCTCAAGCATTTATTGTTTGTAGATATTTTGATGATGACAATTCTGATTGGTTGAGGTGATACCTCATTGTAGTTTTGATTTGCATTTCTGTAATAGTGATGTTAGAGATCATTTCACATGTTTGTTGGCTGTATTGATGATGTCTTCTTAGGAGAAATATTTGTTCATTTCAGTTCAGTCGCTCAGTCATGTTCAACTCTTTGTGACCGCATGGACTGCAGCATGCCAGGCCTCCCTGTTGCATCATCAACTCCCAGAGCCTACTCAAACTCAAGTCCATCATGTTGGTGAGGCCATCCAACCATCTCATCCTCTGTCATCCCCTTCTCCTTTCTTTGTCAATCTTTCCCAGCATCAGGGTCTTTTACAGTGAGTCAGTTCTTTGCATCAGGTGGCCAAAGTACTGAAATTTCGGCTTTAACATCTGTCTTGCAAATGGTTATTCAGGACTGATTTCCTTTAGGATTGAAACTTCTTGCAGTCCAAGGGACTCTCAGGAGTCTTCTCCAACATCACAATTCAAAAGTATCAACTCTTTGGCGCTCAGCTTTCTTTATAGCCCAATTGTCACATACATACGTGACTACTAGAAAAACCGTAGTTTTAACTAGAAGGACCTTTGTGGGCAAAGTAATGTCCCTGCTTTTTAATATGCTGTCTAGGTTGGTCATAGCTTTTCTTACAAGGGGAAAGCATCTTTTTTTTTTTTTTTTTCTTTAATTTCATGGTACAGTCACCATGGTGCAATCTGCAGTGATTTTGGAGCCCCCAAAAATAAAGTCTCTCACTATGTCCATTGTTTTCCCATCTATTTGCCATGAAGTGATGAGACCAGATTTCAAGATCTTACTTTTCTGAATGTTGAGTTTTAAGCCAACATTTTTACTCTCCTCTTTCAATTTCATCAAGAGGCTCTACTTTATCTTCGCTTTCTGCCATAGGGAAGCATCACTGCATATCTGAGGTTATTGATATTTCTCCAAGCAATCTTGATTCTAGCGTGTGCTTCATCCAGCCTGGCATTTGGCATGATGTACTCTTCATATAAGTTATATAAGCAGGGTGGCAATATATAGCCTTGATGTATCCTTTTCCTGATTTGGAGCCAGCCTGTTGTTCCATGTCCAGTTTTAACTGTTGATTCTTGCCCTGCATACAGATTTCTCAAGGGGCAGATTAGGTGGTCTGGTATTCCCATGTCTTTAAGAATTTTCAACAGTTTGCTGTGATCCACAATCATAGGTTTTGGCCTAGTCAATAAAGAAGAAGTACATGTTTTTCTAGAACTCTCTTGCTTTTTCAATGATTCAACATATATTGGTAATTTGGTCTCTGGTTCCTCTACCTTTTCTAAATCCAGCTTGAACATCTGGAAGTTCACGGTTCATGTACTCTTGAAGCCTGGCTTGGAGAAATTTGAGCATTGCTTTGCTAGCATGTTGATGAGTGCATTTCTACAGTAGTTTGAACATTTTTGGCGTTGTCTTTTTTTGGGATTGGAATGAAAACTGACCTTCTCCAGTCCTGTGGCCACTGCTGAGTTTTCCAGTTTTGCTGGCATATTGAGTGCAGCACTTTTACAGTATTATCTTTCAGGATTTCAAATAGCTCAACTGGTTTCCATCACCTCCACTAGCTTTGTTTGTAGTGATGATTCCTAAGGCCCACTTGACTTTGTATTCCAGGATGTCTGGCTCTAGGTGAGTGATCACACCATTATGATTATCTGGGTCATGAAGATCTTTTTTGTATGGTTCTTCTTTGTATTGTTTCCACCTCTAATTAATATCTTCTGCTTTTGTTAGGCCCATACCATTTCTGTCCTTTATTGTGCTTATCTTTGCATGAAAATTTCTCTTGGTATCTTTAATTTTCTTGAAGAGATCTCTAGTCTTTCCCATTCTATTGTTGTCCTCTATTTCCTTGCATTGAGCACTGAGGAAGACTTTCTTATCTCTCCTTGCTATTCTTTGGAACTCTGAATTCAAATGAGTATATCTTTTCTTTCTCCTTTGCCTTTCTCAGCTGTTTGTAAGCCCTCATCAGACAACCATTTTGCCTTTCTTTTCCATGGAGATGGTCTGATCACCACCTCCTGTATAATGTCATGAGTCTCTGTCCTCAGTTCTTCAGGCACTGTGTCTATCAGATATAATCCCTTGTATCTATTTGTCACTTCCACTGTATAATCGTGAGGGATTTGATTTAGGTCATACCTGAATAGTCTAGTGGTTTTCCCTACTTTCTTCAATTTACGTCTGAATTTGGCAATAAGGAGTTCATGATCTGAGCCACAGTCAGTTCCCAGTTCTGTTTTTGCTGACTGTATAGAGCTTCTCCATCTTTGGCTGCAAAGAATATAATCAATCTGATTTCAATGTTGACCATCTGGTGATATCCATGTGTAGAGTCTTCTCTTGTGTTGTTGGAAGAGGGTGTTTGCTATGACCAGTGCATTCTCTTGGCAAATTCTGTTAGCCTTTGACCTGTTTATTTATTTAACCTGTCTATTTATTTATTTGACCTATTTATTTAGGTCTTCTCATTTTTTGATTGGGTTGTTTGCTTTTATTGATATTAACTGCATGTGCTGTTTGTATGTTCTGGAAATTAGTCCCTCATCAGTGGCTTCATTTACAAGTATTTTCTCTAATTTTGAACTCTCATGATTTCTCACTGCAATCAAAGACCTTCAAAATTGTTCAGATAATAAGAAATCATTAATTTCTTACATACAAAGAAAGATGCATAGGGGCACATGACTTGTAAGTCTCTCCAAAGAGGTTTCTATAACTTTTGCTTTATAGTCCTCATATTATTTAAAAGTCTTAATTATAAATTGCCATTTAACATTATAAAATGCCTTTCAAACATCTCTTGAGAATTTGTTTTCTCCTTTAGTCTATTAATATGAAGAATAATCCATAATATTAGTTTTGTAATGTTGAACTTCCCTTAACATCTTAGTATAAACTGACTTAATGATTATATAGATTTTTTTGAATATTTAACTTGGATAAATGCTATTCTTAAGCTTTCCAAAGCTATTTGTTGTTGCTGTTTAATTGCTCAGGCATGTCTGCCTCTTTTGTGACCACATGGAATATAGCTCACTAGGCTCCTCTGTGCATGGGATTTTCCAGGCAAGAATACTGGATTCAGTTGCCATTATCTTCTCCAGGGGATCTTCTTGACTGAGAGATGGAACCCGTATCTCCTGGATTAGAGGCAGATTCTCTACCACTGAACCACCTGGGAATCCCTTTTAAAACTCTATGCTGCATTAAATGAGGCTGAATCATCTTAGTTTGTAGTGTTCTTGATTGATTTTAGAATTATGATTATCTTATACATGTACACACAGAAATGCTCAGCCACTCCGTTGCATTCAACTCTTTTTAACCCTATGAACTATAGTCCACCAGGCTCCTCTGTCCACAGGATTTCCCAGACAAGAACACTTCAGTGGGTTGCATTTTCCTACTCCCAGGGAATCTTCCTCACACAGGGATCCAACTTGTGTCTCCTGCATTTGCAGATAGATTCTTTACCACTGAACCACCTGGGAAACCACCTGATTATCTTAACCTCCTAAAAGGAGTTGCACAACTTTTCTTGTTTTTCTGTCTTTACACAGAACTCATTTATGATGGGCTTTCCAGGTGGAGCTAGTGGTAAAGAACCTGCATGCCAGTGCAACTAGACATAAGAGGTGCAGGTTCCATCCCTGGGTCAGGAAGATTCCCTCGAGGAGGGCACAGCAATGCACTCCAGCATTTTGCCTGGAGAATCCCATGGACAGGGAAGCCTGGCAGGTTGCAGTCCTTAGGGTTGCACAGAATTGGACACGACTGAAGTGACTTAGCAGAGATGTACGCATATAAGATAGGGATTTTCATTTTATATAAAGTCTAGTAGAACTTACTTTGGACTTATTCGAGATGGAGATCTTTGAATAGATTTTACATTTTTATGAAAAAATAGGCTTCACTGTTGGCTCAGACACTAAAGAATTTGACTGCAATGCAGGAGACCCATGTTGGATCCCTGGGTGGGGAAGATCCTTGGAGAAGGGAATGGCAACCCACACCAGTATTCTTGCCTGGATATTTCCATGGACAGAGGAGCCTAGAAGTTTACAATCCTTGGAATCCCAGAGTCAGGCATGACTGAGTGACTAACACACTTCATTTTCATGAATAGTTAGAGGTCTATTTAAACTTTCTATTTTCTTTTGTACTGCTGCTACTGCTAAGTCGTTTCAGTCATGTCCGACTCTGCGCGACCCCATAGATGGCAGCCCACTAGGCTCCTCTGTCCCTGGGATTCTCCAGGCAAGAATACTGGAGTGGATTGCCATTTCCTTCCCCAATGAATGAAAGTGAAAAGTGAAAGTGAAGTCACTCAGTCGTGCCCGACTCTTAGCGACCCCATGGACTGGAGCCTACCAGGCTCCTCCATCCATGGGATTTTCCAGGCAAGAGTACTGGAGTGGAGTGCCATTGCCTTCTCCGTCTCTTGCACTACCTGTTGTCATTTTATATTTTTACAAAAATGTATGCAATTTATCTAATTTTCAAATATATTAACTTATAGTTTCTCCATATATTATTTATTATTTTTAATCATTTTATTGTTTTATTCTGTTTAGAATATTTTTATATTATTTATGCCTTCATTCTTTATTTTTTGTCTTACTAAAAATTTAATTACATTGTTATGCCCTCATTTCATTCACTTTCAAAGCAATGTTTTACAGAGTTGACCACTCTACTCCTTAAAACACTCTCTCCTCTTGACTCCTAAAGTTTAATCTGCTGCTCATTTTCCAGACCTTCCATCCAACCTGTATACACTGGCTTTCCTTAGAAACTTGTTTCTTTCCTTAGAAGTTGTTTCTTGACTTTCTAATTTTGTCTTTTGGCATTTTTCCTCTAAATTATCTAATTTGGTCATGGCACTACATATCACATAGAAAAATAAGGCTAATTCATTTACCTTTGGCTAAGCAGCAGATATTTTATTGAACTCTCCATCTGTCATATTCAGTAAATAAGACTCTTAATTTTGTTTCTAATTTCAGGGCTCCCAAAGCTCAGTCAAATGGCACCAGTATGCCCTCAGATCCTGAATCCAGAAATCTGCACCTAATTATGTTTTTTTCTTTTTGTAACCTTGAATTCTGAAACATTAGCATCTTACCATTTTCATCTACATGTATAAAAGAGAAGCTACTAATCTCTATCTTTATTTTTTGCCTAAGCCCATGCCTAGACTACTGAGATTCTCAACCACTCCTCTCCTTTCATCCACCAACTTTATAAAAAAATGTAGGGAATTTATTAAACTAAGAAATGGTACTAACTGAATTAATGAAAGATGATCAAAATGTACTAACTTTATTTTAATCATTTTAGGATAAGTTTTATACATATCATAATGAAAAAATTAGACAAGAAAGATATGTTATCATGGATCAAAGACTTCTTGGGTATATTTCACATATATAATAAAACATGGAACTACAATCACAGAAATTATCTTTCTATAATCACATTACTCTAACCACATTTGATTGAGTTTATACATTTTCTGACATGCCTGTTTAAATGGGCAGAAATTTTTCATCCCTTTAAGTAAGCTAATCAAGAGGAGAGTGAAAAAGTTGGCTTAAAGCTCAACATTCAGAAAACGAAGATCATGGCATCTGGTCCCAACACTTCATGGCAAATAGATGGGGAAACAGTGGAAACAGTGTCAGACTTTATTTTGGGGGGCTCCAAAATCACTGTAGATGGTGATTGCAGCCATGAAATTAAAAGATGCTTACTCCTTGGAAGGAAAGTTATGACCAACCTAGATAGCATATTCAAAAGCAGAGACATTACTTTGCCAACAAAGGTCTGTCTAGTCAAGGCTATGGTTTTTCCAGTGGTCATGTGTGGATGTGAGAGTTGGACTGTGAAGAAAGCTGAGTGCCGAAGAATTGATGCTTTTGAACTGTGGTGTTGGAGAAGACTCTTGAGAGTCCCTTGAACTGCAAGGAGATCCAACCAGTCCATCCTAAAGGAGATCAGTCCTGTGTGTTCATTGGAAGGACTGATACTAAAGCTGAAACTCCAGTACTTTGACCACCTCACGCAAAGAGTTGACTCATTGGAAAAGACCCTGATGCTGGTAGGGATTGTGGGCAGGAGGAGAAGGGGACAACAGAGGATGAGAAGACTGGATGGCATCACCGACTCAATGGACATAAGTTTGGGTAAACTCCAGGAACTGGTGATGGACAGGGAGGCCTGGCATGGTGTGATTCATGGGGTTGCAAAGAGTTGGACACGACTGAGTGACTGAACTGAACTGAATCACAATTTTGTTCTGTTATGGACTTCTGATGAGGTGGATCACAAACATAGCTATTAAAAGTGCATCATGACTAGACAGGTACGTAAATTAGTCTCATTCCCTTGCTATTGATCGATTTAGAAATAGGTGTGTGTCAAAATACTAGTCAACTCTTTAATATCTGATCATTTTAATATTGAAAGGTATCATTCAAGAGAACTAAGCTGAGATTTTCTGGTATTTGTAGAAAAATAATTCTGATGTAGTAACTTAGAATTGTGAACTGACAAATTAAGGAAGAACAAAATGTTTTTCATAAGCTAATGTAATGTGCATAATTTGACATCTCTAAATATTGTCATTTTATTACTCCTTTCTTATAAATCCCAAATCATCTACTTTGTGAAAACCTAATGTTTGTCATTTAAAAAAAATTTGGATAACATATTTGCTAAGTGTAACTTTGCAATTTGGTCAAGTTTTAACACCAGATTAAGAAGCCTGCTATCAACACGGCCTGAAAAAATGTGGCACAGGACAAATTGTGGTGGATGATAAAAGCAGTAATACATGACTAGGCATGCAGGCAATCTAGCAGTGTAATTCAGGGTGCAAAGGTAGGCTGAGCACGGATCAACAGGGAAGCCAATAAGAAAGTATATAAATAAGGAAGGAATGACAAACTAGACCTCATTCTTACTTTGCAAAGGAAGATTGCTATTTGATAAATTACTTATAACACTCAGAATTCTCCAAATAGTCTCTGATTCTCTGCTGTGTTTTCAGCCATTTAATAGTTTTTTTACAGGACACCCCTGTTTAAGGAAGCTTCATGAATTTTAACTTATAAAATAATTCCACAAACTGCTACATTAAGAATGGATACTAATTGTTGTTTTCATGAGAAAATAAATGGCAATTTTTTTTTAAAGGAACTAGTACAAGAAGGTAGCATCTGGAGCTAAGAAAACATAAACTTTATTTTCATTCCATAAATACTGCTGCTCTTCACACTGTTAGGGTCAATCAACCATGGTAATATATTTCATCAGGGATGTTTTTACTTGCAATACCAAAAGTAAATGGATATTTCTTTCTAGTATTTCTCCTTAACTGAGAGAGATGTTAGGCATTCTATTCCCTTTTTTCTCTACTTTCATTTGAAAGTCTAATCTATGTTTGCATAAAGGATAGAAAAAGAGCTTACAGTTAAATGCAAATCAAATCTTTGATCCAAAACAAGCTAAAGTGAACCCTTTATTTTCAAAACCCTGAAAACTTTGATCATGTTTAAATGCCACATTGAAATACTATGTATCAAACATATATACGAATATTTCTTTCATCTAAAAATCAGTATTCTTGATTTAAAAGACCAGACCATATTTAATACATTGAGCTATTATCACTCCAATCTATAAATGATAATACAAAATGAGAGGTAAAAATAATTTACATATCTCAGACATACACAAACAATCTCATATATATGTATTTGGTGAGAATTTTTGCCAAATAAAAATTCTTTATTTATAAAATTTTTTTCACCTGGCTTCCCTGGTGGCTCAGCTGATAAAAATTCCGCCTGCAACGCAGGAGACCTGAGTTCAATCCCTGGGTTGGGAAGATCTGCTGGAGAAGCGTATGGCAACCCACTCCAGTACTCTTGCCAGGAAAATTCCATGGACTATCATGGGGTTGCAGAGAGTCAGACAGGACTGAGTGACTTTCACTTTCACTTTCACTTTTTATGCCAAATAAGGGTGGTTTTAAGTTTGCATTTATGTTCTATTACTCATTTGAAGTCCATCAGTTGTCTAAAAGCAAATTCAACCAAAATAGACCCTAACAGAGAGATATCAGGATTGTCATTCATATATAAACTTAAGACTCCTGACCATGTCTCATGTGAAGAAGAAACATGGAAGTGAGACTCTCTTTCAAGCAGGTATTCTGGAAGGCTTTCTCTCAGAAGAAGAGAGTGATTTGTGACAAAATACCTTCCATAATAGCACAGGTAAAAAGAAAGATCATCTCTGTCAAGGGGTCTACAGAGGCAAAAAAAAAAAAAATTCCTGTAAAAAATGGAAACCCCAACCCTGTGCAATTATACTTTACAGATATTTTCAAATTTGAAAAGTATATGAATCTGACTTAAAGTCAGAGGAACAAATGTAAAATGGCGGGAGTCCCCAAAGTATGGTATTCACCCAAAAACAACATAAGCAAGATCTACAATAAAGATATTGGAAGGTAACTTAGATTTATAGATAGCTACAGAGAGCGAAGAGTTGACTCACTGGAAAAGACTCTGATGCTGGGAGGGATTGGGGGCAGCAGACAGAGGATGAGATGGCTGGATGGCATCACCGACTCAATAGATATGAGTTTGGGTGAAGTTGGGGAGTTAGTGATGGAGAGGGATGCCTGGTATGCTGCAATTCATGGGGTTGCAAAGAGTCGGACACGACTGAGTGACTGAACTGAACTGAACTGAACACAGATGGATATGATTCTGTGTGTAACACATAATGATTTGCAAGGCAGAATCAGACTAAGCAGGAATTCCACAATGTAGTAACAGAATCAACTGTTGACTATTCTTTTTCATATTATTATGCTAGCATAGTTGAATTATGTATTTTATAAATAGTGGACTCTTCATGCTAATTGCAACGTGATTAAAAAGTAACACTGGAAATATTTTTACCACAAAGAAATTATTAGATGATTTCAGCAAAAATGTTCAGTTTACAAGTTATAAGTTACTACTTCTTTTCAAGGAAGTCAAAATACACTGACTCTCATGTTATATGCCAAATGCTGGGGCAGGTGAAGTAGTATCTAAGGGCACATTTAGTTTTCAAAGATGGTAAACTTTGATGCTGGGAAAGATTGAAGGCAAAAGGATAAGTGGGTAGAGGATGAAATGGATGTTATCACTGACTCAGTGAACATGAATCTGAGCAAATTCTGGGAGATAGTGAAGGACAGAGGAGCCTGGAGTGCTACAATCCATGGAGTCACAAAGAGTCAGACACAACTTAGTAACTGAACAACAGCAGGTAGTTTAGACAAAAATCTCATATTACAAACAGCTGATTCTGGAAGCATTAACAATGCTATCAACACTAAATCAATTACATACAGCTAAGAAAGATGAAAGTTTAATATCTGCAAAATAAAAATCATCAAAACATAATTGCTTATATACACATATATAAGAGAAATAAAAAGAGAGATCATAAATATGTCATCATAGACATTCTTAAATTTTAAAATTGTAGAATATGAAATTCACTTGTGTTAGCCTAAGAAATTGTGAAGCACTTATATTTAATTCAAAATTGCTGTAAAAAACGTTACCAGAAGATAGTGATCATAAACAAAAGTCTCAAACATTACTAGTGGCTCTTGGGTTTTCATTATGTGTCAAAGAACTTGTCTCTCTGAGGGAAAATAATTTAAAAGTATAAACCTTAGGAAATATTGGTAAATTAAGTTTTAAGTCTGAAGTGAAGAATAATATGAACAATGAAGTACAGATGCAAAATTGGTAGACCTTGGAACTTATATGGGAGAACCTCTTTAACTTGGATGGGGCTCCAGCAAGTGAAGAACCCTGAACCGCAAGCTTCACAGTAACTCTTTTATGAGGTACATTTAATGAGATTCCTTCTTTCTTACATTAGCCATATTTAATGATTTTTTACAGTTATACAAATGTTGTTTCTCAAGGCATAATATTGAAACTGTCAAAAAAGTTACTTTTCAGATGGGCAAAGGCAAGCTCAGTTATAAAGCAGTGACAACTGTTTAGTTCTTTGAATTGTCAGCAAATGCAACAAGGAAAATGTGTTAAACATGACAAAGAATAGGGCATATTCTAACTTACTCTCACTTTATATCTTTAACTAAATCTAATTAAAGTATAAGAATTGTTCTTTTTTATTAGTTCCTTGGTAAATAAACATTCTTGGTTAATAAACATTCATGCTGTTTCCTTTGCAGCGTACCTCATTAGATAGCAGGTGGTTTAAATACTTGTATTTCAGCTTGCCAACAGAGTTTCATTCAATTTTCATGAAATAAAAAGTGGTTTCACAAAATTCCATTTCTTAATTCTATAAGAAATGTATTATATCATTGTTTGTTTTAGCTAAAACAGTGGTTATACAAATTACTTCTGGTGTTACTAATCTATAGGAAGTCATCTAATGTTCTTTCATATTAATAAGTTTAGCACCTCCTACGTGCTTGACATTGTTCTGAGTGTTAGAAGAATAAATTAAACAGAAAATGTTATTGTTCTCCTGTAATTTTACCCTCTGGTGGAATGAGGCAAACAAAAACATAGTTTCTGCTTTTAAAACTTTCAGAGAAAATATCTGTATTTCTATCACTTTATATTCTGTAAATACGTTGCTGCTGCTGCTGCTGCTAAGTTGCTTCAGTCGTGTCCGACTCTGTGCAACCCCACAGACAGCAGCCCACCAGGCTCCCCCAAGCAAGAATACTGGAGTGAGTTGCCATTTCCTTCTCCAAAGCATGAAAGTGAAAAGTGAAAGTGAAGTTGTCCAGTCGTGTCCGACTCTTAGCGACCCCATGACTACAGCCTACCAGGCTGTTCCATCCATGGGATTTTTCAGGCAAGAGTACTGGAGTGGATTGCCATTGCCTTCTCGAGTAAATATGTTAGTGACCGTAATTATCAAAAGTATTGTCATAATGCCTATATTACTCATGCAATTCAAAATGAATTTGTCTTCATATTAGTATGAATATCGAATCCATGATGACTATATGTCTTAAATAGGGAATGTGTCTGATAAATGCTGAACTAACCAATGTATTTATTTTTTTTAATTTGAATTTATTTATTTTAATTGGAGGCTAATTACTTTACAATATTGTATAAAGGACAGAAATGGTATGGACCTAACAGAAGCAGAAGATATTAAGAAGAGATGGCAAGAATACACAGAAGAACTGTACAAAAAAGATCTTCACAACCCAGATAATCACGATGGTGTGATCACTCACCTAGAGCCAGATATCCTGGAATGTGAAGTCAAGTGGGCCTTAGAAAGCATCACTACGAACAAAGCTAGTGGAGGTGATAGAATTCCAGTTGAGCTATTCCAAATCCTGAAAGATGATGCTGTGAAAGTGCTGCACTCAATATGCCAGCAAATTTGGAAAACTCAGCAGTGGCCACAGGACTGGAAAAGGTCAGTTTTCATTCCAATCCCAAAGAAAGGCAATGCTAAAGAATGCTCAAACTAATGCACAATTGCACTCATTTCACACGCTAGTAAAGTAATGCTTAAAATTCTCCAAGCCAGGCTTCAGCAATATGTGAACCGTGAACTTCCTGATGTTCAAGCTGGTTTTAGAAAAGGCAGAGGAACCAGAGATCAAATTGCCAACATCCGCTGGATCATGGAAAAAGCAAGAGAGTTCCAGAAAAACATCTATTTCTGCTTTATTGACTATGCCAAAGCCTTTGACTGTGTGGATCACAATAAACTGTGGAAAATTCTGAAAGAGATGGGAATACCAGACTACCTGATCTGCCTCTTGAGAAATTTGTATGCAGGTCAGGAAGGAATAGTTAGAACTGGACATGAAACAACAGACTGGTTTCAAATACGAAAAGGAGTACGTCAAGGCTGTATATTGTCACCCTACTTATTTAACTTCTATGCAGAGTACATCATGAGAAATGCTGGACTGGAAGAAACACAAGCTGGAATCAAGATTGCTGGGAGAAATATCAATAACCTCAGATATGCAGATGACACCACCCTTATGGCAGAAAGTGAAGAGCAACTCAAAAGCCTCTTGATGAAGGTGAAAGTGGAGAGTGAAAAAGTTGGCTTAAAGCTCAACATTCAGAAAACAAAGATCATGGCATCCGGTCCCATCACTTCATGGGAAATAGATGAGGAAACAGTGGAAACAGTGTCAGACTTTATTTTTCTGGGCTCCAAAATCACTGCAGATGGTGATTACAGCCATGAAATTAAAAGATGCTTACTCCTTGAAAGGAAAGTTATGACCAACCTAGATAGCATATTGAAAAGTAGAGACATTACTTTGCCAACAAAGGTTCGTCTAGTCAAGGCTATGGTTTTTCCTGTGGTCATGTATGAATGTGAGAGTCGGACTGTGAAGAAAGCTGAGTGCCAAAGAATTGATGCTTTTGAACTGTGTTGTTGGAGAAGACTCTTGAGAGTCCCTTGGACTGCAAGGAGGTCCAACCTGTCCATTCTGAAGGAGATCAGCCCTGGGATTTCTTTGGAAGGAATGATGCTAAAGCTGAAACTCCAATACTTTGGCCACCTCATGGGAAGAGTTGACTCATTGGAAAAGACTCTGATACTGGGAGGGATTGAGGGCAAGAGAAGAAGGGGACAAAAGCGGATGAGATGGCTGGATGGCATCACTGACTCGATGGACATGAGTCTGAGTGAACTCTGGGAGTTGGTGATGGACAGGGAGGCCTGGCATGCTGCGATTCATGGAGTCGCAGTGTCGGACACGACTGAGTGACTGATCTGATCTGATTGGTTCTTCCACATGTCAACATGAATCCACCATAGGCATACACTTGTTCCCCATCCTGAAATCCCCTCCCACCTCCCTCCCTGTACCATCCCTCCACATCATCCCGGTGTACCAGCCCCAAGGATCCTGTATTGAACCTGAACTCGTGATTCGTTTATTATATGATATTTTACGTTTCAGTGCTATTCCTCCAAATTATCCCATCCTTTCCCTCTCCCACAGAGTCCAAAAGACTGTTCTATACATCTGTGTCTCTTTTGCTGTCTTGCATACAGGGTTATCATTACCATCTTTCTGAATTCCATATATATACATTAGTAAACTGAATTGGTGTTTTTCTTTCTGGCTTACTACACTCTGTATAATAGGCTCTAGTTTCATCCACCTTATTAGAACTGATTTAAATGTATTCTTTTTAATGGCTGAGTAATACTCCATTGTGTATATGTAACACAGCTTTCTTATCCATTCATCTGATGATGGACATCTAGGTTGCTTCCATGTCCTGGCTATTATAAACAGTGCAGTAACCAATGTATTTAATATCCAGATAAACCCAGATCATTGTAACTGTCATGTTTTCAGTGAAGGAAAATAATAAATATATTCAGCTGTTTTCATTCTTCATATGCAGGAAGAGATAGTGTAAAGAAAGCCAAAAATCAGAGGAAAAAACAGACCAAAGAACACACTACAAGAAAAAACAGTGGAGAGAATATCATTACCACACATCTTACACAAAGCTTGAAGTTTAAATTTATTTTAGCATTTATGCATTTTTATCCAATTGATTTTTGGAATTTATTTGTCCTTTTCTAAGTAAATATTTCCAAACCTATAGATGATGCATTTAATATAGTCTGACAATCAACATACTGCACTTTTAGAAATACTGTGATAGGGAGTCTATAGGGAGGGTGTTCATAACATGCTATTGTGAAAGCAGAAAATTTTAGCGCAGTTCATAATGTTTCTACTGCTTTGAGTATAATATGAACACATGTGCGTACATGCTGAGTCACTTCAATTGTATCTGATTCTGTGCAACCCTATGGACCGTACCCTGCCAGGCATCTCTGTCTATGGGATTCTCCAGGCAAGAATACTGGAGTGGGTTGTCATTTCCTTCTCCAGGGAATCTTCCATACCCAGGGATTGAACCCACATTTCTTATGTCTCCTGTACTGGCAGGCAGGTTCTTTACCACTAGTGCTACCTGGGAAGCCCAATATAGACATATAGTTTGGTACAATTTGATTTAAAATTGATATTCTTAAAACAATCTGTGTGGTATGAAAACAATTAACTATATATTCAGAAGTATATGACTCTTTTTTTCCTTCTAGGAAATTTATATTTTCCAGTCTTACATTTAGGTCTTTATTCAATTTTAAGTTTAATTTTCTATATGGTATAATGTGATGCTCCAATTTCATTCTTTTGCCTGTAGCTGTCCTGACACCACCCTTATGGCAGAAAGTGAAGAGGAACTAAAAACCTCTTAATGAAAGGGAAAGAGGAGAGTGAAAAAGTTGGCTTAAAACTCAACATTCAGAAAACTGAGATCATGGCATCCGGTCCCATCACTTCATGGGAAATAGATGGGGAAACAGTGGAAACAGTGTTAGACTTTATTTTTTTGAGCTCCAAAATCACTGCAGATGGTGACTGCAGCCATGAAAGTAAAAGACACTTACTCCTTGGAAGGAAAGCTATGACCAACCTAGATAGCATATTCAAAAGCAGAGACATTACTTTGCCAACAAAGGTCCGTCTAGTCAAGGTTATGGTTTTTCCAGTAGTCATGTATGGATGTGAGAGTTGGACTGTGAAGAAAGCTGAGCACCGAAGAATTGATGCTTTTGAACTGTGGTGTTGGAGAAGACTCTTAAGAGTTCCTTGGACTGCCAGGAGATCCAACCAGTCCATTCTAAAGGAGATCAGTCCTGGATGTTCTTTGGAAGGAATGATGCTAAAGGTGAAGTTCCAGTACTTTGGCCACCTCAAGCGAAGAGTTGACTCATTGGAAAAGACTCTGATGCTGGGAGGGATTGGGGGCAGGCGGAAAAGGGGACGACAGAGGATGAGATGGCCGGATGGCATCACCGACTTAATGGACGTGAGTTTGAGTGAACTCCAGGAGTTGGTGATGGACAGGGAGGCCTGGCGTGCTGCGATTCATGGGGTCGCAAAGAGTCGGAAATGACTGAGCGAGTAAACTGAACTAAACTGAATGTTCCAATTTCATTCTTTTGCCTGTAGCTGTCCGGTTTTCCTAGCACCAGTTTGAAGAGACTATTTTTTTCTCCTCCATGCATTCTTGCCTCATTTATTGTGATTTAATTACCTATACGTTTATGGGTTTATTTCTAGGTTCTCTATTCTCTTCCATTGATCTACGTGTCTGTTCTTGTGCTAGTACCATGCTGTTTGGGTTACTGTTGCTGCTGCTGCTGCTAAGTCGCTTCAGTCGTGTCCGACTCTGTGCGACCCCATAGACAGCAGCTCACCAGGCTCCTCAGTCCATGGGATTCTCCAGGCAAGAACACTGGAGTGGGTTGCCATTTCCTACTCCAATGCATGAAAGTGAAAAGTCAAAGTGAAGTTGCTCAGCCGTGTCCGACTCCTAGCGACCCCATGGACTGCAGCCCACCAGGCTCTTCCGTCCATGGGATTTTCCAGGCAAGAGTACTGGAGTGGGGTTCCATTGCCTTCTCCTGGGTTACTGTAGCTTTGCATAATATAGTCTGAAGTCAGAGAATGTGAGGATCAGTTTTGTTCTTCTTTTCTCAAAGTTGCTTTGACTATTCAGGGTCTTTTTGGTTCCATGCAAGCTCTTCATTAGGTACATTGTTTATCCCTGTTTTCTTGGTTCCCCCGCCCAAAGGGTTTTGTTGTTGCTCTTCCATTTGAAACATACCCTTGTCTATTCTCATTTTATTTAATTTTCTCTGTCTCTATGAAATTAGATGAAACAGTTACCAACCCCAGTCTTGAGGGCCCTTGTGGAGAACATTCCTATGCAGTCTGCATGTTCCAAGTGGCTCTGATGGGTGAGCTGGATCTGAAATGAGCACAAGTTATGTTTTCTCTCTGGGTTTTACTGGCAAACACTGCCCTAGTGGGAGATTGGCCTGGAGCCTAGGGGCCAGAACCAGAGGCAGGAGCATGCTGCCCTTTTCCTATCCTCAGTGGCCATCCCCACCCTGTCAGGGGTAGTTTCAAGGGATACCCCTGACTGGGCCTGTCAGATGTGCACAAGTACGCATAGGGATGCCACTCCTGAAGGCACATGGCAGTCTCGGTCCTGCTCTGTCTTGTTCTCTCTGGAGTGTGTGCAAGGATGTTGGAGCTAGTAATTGCTGCCTCTGCCCACTCAGAGATGGAAGAGTGGCTGGCTGGCTCTGTCTTTCCAGGTATACACATTCACATTATCAACAGCAGCTTCCACCCTATTGAGGGTCAGAGTAAGAGTAAGAAGAGCTGGAGCAGGAACCTGATGTTGGATGGGAGAGTGTACTGGATGGTCTTGGCAAGATGGCCAAAGCCCCAGACTACTTTTAAAACTACTGCCTCTGTGCTGTGACTGGTAATAAGCAAATCTATGCATGAAGGAGTATCAGTTTCTTATAGCCCTCTGGTGAGCTCCATTGGTGTTTAGATAAGCTAAGGGGTCTTGATTTTCTGGTCTTGAACCCCAGAGCTGAGGTGCCTAATATGTGACTCGAATCCCTCACTCCATAGGGAGGATTTCCTAGCCTTTGGCATGCCCTCTTTTTCTGTGTCCCCCACTAGAAGTATGACTTCCAACCAGATTGCTTTTCCTTTCTTCCTACCAGGCTTTGTGTGGATTTATCTTTACAGGCTTGGTTGTAGAAGAGCTATTTTGCTGGTCACCAAGTCAATTTTAGTGAGAGTTGCTCCATACGTAATTGTAGTTTTGGTGTATTTGTGAAGAGAGGTAAGCCCAGTATCTTCCTATTCCACCATCTTGATCTTTCTCACATAGGCTGTATTCTTTGACAGCATAAAATAGGGACCTTGGTCTATGTTTCAAGCAAAAATACCTTTAGGTATAAACATTTAAATAGCCCATGACACTACTTAACCTTATGTCATCTAGGGATTTATTAGATGTGTTTCTCTACATGAGAATACATGCTCCATGAAGAGGCCTGGCGTGCTGCAATTCATGGGGTCGCAAAGAGTCAGACATGACTGAGCAACTGAACTGAACTGAAGGCAAGGATTTCAGTATTTGGTTCACTGCTCAATCTCCCAGTGCCTAAAATACTACATGAATGAATGGATGGATGAAGCTATCACAGTGTATATTAGGTTGATAAATTTAATAGTGACTTTCTTATATTCTCACATGGTGATACTTAATAGAAACAATTATTTTTCAAAATTTTCAGTTTTTAATAAATTTCAGATGCAACAAATACATTTTTAATTTACTCATTCAACATCCCTTCAACATTTACTGAGTGCCTCCTATTGTCAAACACATTGTTAGTAAAAGTAAAAACACCCCTATCTGTCTTCTATATTCAGAAAAACTTCATTTCTGATATTAAATGCCCAGAGTTTTCCACAGCAACCAGTCCTTTAACTCTCTAGACACCAACTAGGTGTTCTACAATTCAATCATGGCACTAACTATGTGGAATTGGCACATATCCCACAGGTAAGCAGCTCATTCCAAAAGACAAGCTCCTACTTCAGATACCAACCATAATTAACAGATCCCCAGGTTTTCCACTTTTGTCGCACTTGGCTACAAATCAGGAGTTCACGTGACTCTCTCCTCAGATCTATAATAAAATAAGTAACAGTTTGTTACGGTGCTACATTAATAGCTGCCGTTGATTGACTATCTAAAAAGGACTCAAAATTTAACTTAATTTCATTATCTCTACAAATGTGAAGGAAAGATGGCATTTCTATTTTTAATTATGGATCCTGAAGATCTACAAATATAAGCAGATTATGTATGTCGCACTTGGTAAAACTGATGATTTGAATCTAGGACTGCCTATCACTTAATTTCTCTTAACATTTCCTTTGCCCATGTTATTTAGAAATATGTTGCTTATTTGACAAATGCTTTGGAATTTTCCAGGTATCTTTCTGCTGTTCATTTTTAATTTAATTCTATTGTGGTCTAAGAACATTTTTAGCATGATTTCTATTTTTTTCATTTGTTAAGATACATCTTAAGGCTCAGAATGTAGACCACCTTGGTGAATGCGCCATATTAGCTTAAGAAGAATGTATATTTTGTTAATGTTGGATGAAATGTTCAATAAATGTCAATTAAATCCAGTTGATTGATGATGTTGTTCAGTTCAACTATATCTTTAATGATTTTCTGCCTCCTGAGTCTGTCAGTTACTGAAAGAGAAGCACTGAAGTCTCCAACTGTAAGAGTGGATTTAGCTATTTCTCCTTGTAGTTTGCTAGGGCTATCATAAAAAAGTACCACACACTGAGTGGCTTGAACAACATAAACTTATTTTATAAGAATTCTGGGGGCCAGCATTCTGAGATCAAGGTGTCAGTAGACTTGTTTTTTCTTCTCAGGCCTCTGTCTCTGGCTTGCAGATAGCTGTCTTCGCTCTGTGTCATGTGAAATTCCTCTGTGTATATCTGTGTCCTACTCTCCTCTTTTCATAATGACACCCATCCTATTGGATTAGGGCATACACTAATGACCACATGTTAACATTATTATATCTTAGAAAGTGAAAGTATTAGTTGCTCAGTCATGTCTGACTCTTTATGACCTCATGGACTGTAGCCTGCCGGGCTCTTTTGTCCATGGGATTCTCCAGGCAAGAATACTGGAGTGGGTTGCCACTTCCTTCTCCAGCTGTTATATGATAAACATTAAGTTGTTATATGATAAACATGATAAATATAAAATTGTTATATTTTAAATAATTGACCCTTTTATGATTATGTAATGTCTCTCTTTATCCTTGATAATTCTTTTTTCTGACGTATCCTTGCTTTGTCTGAAATTAATAGAGCTAATGGTTTGTATTTCTCTACCACTTTCAATATATGTGTGTCTTTATAGTTATAGTGCATGTTGTATAAAGAACATATAGTTGGGTCTTGATTTTTCTCCATTCTCTTTTAATAGGTAAATTTAGACCATTCTCATTTAAAGAAATTATTGATCTATTAACTGTTTTCTTCTCATTAAATATTTGCTTTTAATTTTCTTTCTTTCTTTGATTTTCTCTCTTTTTGTCTTGTTTCAACTGAGTAATTTATGTGATTCTTTTTTATATTCTCTCAGCACATCAGTTATACTTCTTTCAAAAATACTTTTACCAATTGTTAAAATTTTGCAATGTATGTCTACAGCTAATCTTTATCCTGTTTCAAATAGCACTATATCACTTCACAGGTAATGTAGGTAGCTTATCATTGAGTGCTCCCCATTCTTTCTTCCAGTTTCTTACTCAAGTGACCTCATTTATTTCACTTGTCCACAAGCTACAATCACCTAGTATATTATTGCTATTATTGGTTTGAGCATTTATCTATTAGAGCAATTGAGAATAAGAAAAAATGTTACCTTATCTTTATTCTTTCTCTAATGTGTGCCTTTCTTTATAAAGATCTGAGTTTCTGACATATTATTTTCTGTCTCTACCAACAATTTATTTTAACATTTCTTGCAAGACAAGTCTATTGACAACACATTCTCTCATTTATCTGTGAAAGTTTATTTTTCTTTGCTCTTAAAGGGCACTTTCACTAGGTAGGGAATTCTAAGTTGGTGAGTTTTCCTTTCAATTTTAAATAGCTAACTCCATTCTCTCTTTGCTTGCATGATTTTCAAAGAAAATTCCAATGTAATTATCATCCTTTGCTCCTCTATAGGTAAGATTCCTGCTATACTCTTCTGGTTTCTTTCAATAACTTCTCTTTGTCTTTTTTTTTTTTTTTTTTTGGCAGTTTAATTATGACATGCCAAAGTGTAGATCTCTGGATTCCTGGATTTGTGGCTTAGTGTTTCTCAACACTTTTGAACAATTCTCAGCCATTATTACAGCAAATATTTCTACTATTCCATTCAGCACAGTGGTAAAGAATCTGCCCACCAAGACATAAGATGCAAGAGACATGGTTTGATCCCTGGTTCAGGAAGATCTGCTGGAGAAGAAGATGACCACAGACTCCAGTATTCTTGCTTGGGAAATCCTATGCACAGAGGAACCTGGTGGGCTACAGTCCATGAGTCATAAGGAGTCAGATACAACTAAGCACATACACTACTACTTCTGCTACTGTTCTCTCTTCTATTTTTGGAATTATTATGTTTACATTACACATTTTATCATTGTCTCACACTTCTTGAATATTCTATATACTGATTTTTATTCTTATTTTTATTTTTGCTTTTCCTTTTTGTTAGCCTTTATTGACATAAACTAACTCACTGATTTTTTTCCTCATCTGTGTCTAGTCTACTGATGAACCAACTAAAGGCATTCTTTGCTCCTTCTATTGTGTTTGGTTTCTAGCATTTTATTTTCATTTATTCTCAGAATTTTCCTTATTCTTCATACCTCTTCTTGAATGTCACCACTTTTTCCAATAGAGAGCATCATCTGTTGTTATAATTCTTTTAAATTCCATGTCAAATAATTGCAAAATCTCTGCCACGTATTAGTGTGGTTCTAATGCTTACTTTGTCTCTTTGGACCAAATTTTCTTTGAATTTTAGCATACCTTGTAAATTTTTTTGGTGAAAGCTAGGCATGGTGTACTGATTAATAGAAAAATAGACAAATGGATCTTTAGTGTGAGATTTTATATTTATCTCGTAGAAGTTAGGCTTTGTTTAATATATGCTTTTAGCTATAGTTGTCAGAGGCTTTGATTTATTTCAGTGTCTCTATATATATCTTCTGTTGCTTTTGTTGTTCTCCAGAAGGTTTTTAGGCAGAGTCTGTTTCTAACTGCTCTCTCAGTTGTAATCCATTGTTACAATGGAGTCCTATTAATAAGGTTTCCCAGATGGTGTCATGGTAAAGAATCTACTTGCCAATACATGAGATGCAAGAGATGCAGGTTCTATCCCTGGGTTGGGGAGATCCCCTGGAGAAGGAAATGGTAACCCACTGCAGTATTCTTGCCTGGGAAATCCCATGGACAGAGGAGCCTGGTGGGCTACAGTCCATGGGATCACAGGAGTCAGACACAACTTAGTGACAAAACCACCACCACAAAAATATTGGGAAGGAGAAGTATTATATAATCATATGATTAATTCTTCATTGTATAATACTCAAGAATCCCTGGACTGTGAACTTAGGAAGAGTTTCTTATCACTTTTTTCCTCCCCTTGAGTGTGACAAGGAGGGTAAAAAGCCTCAAGTTGTACAACTGCCCTTCCCCTATGGCATATTACATTCTGATAAAAGCAGCTTCCCCTGAAGGCTGCATTTTTCTACTAAGAACAGAATGCTCTGAGCATTTGTCAGAATGGTTACTTTTCCCCTCTCCTTACTAAAAAAGCAGGAGGGAACTTTTCTACAGTCATCACGGTGAGAAACTGATGGGATTTTGGATGTAAAACTCCTGAAGAAGTGGGAGCAACTGTATGCCTCTTCCCCCAGGAGATTTTAGCTCTCAAGGTAGTCCAGACCCAGCCTCCTAGAAATCAGTCAATACTGTTTAAGTGTTCTTACCACTTACTGACTCCAGTGGATTTTACTCCCAATATGCTAGATTTCCCGTTATTTGAGTTTCTCTAGTTTTTAGAGAATCAGTTTGCCCTAGCATCTCAATTCTCTGATGGCTGTCAGAAGAGTTGACTTTTAGCTTTTTCAGCTTTTTTAAATTATAGGTTTGGGACTGACAAGTTACAAGTTCTTTACATGGTGAAGCAGAAAATGATGTGGGGACATGGGAGCAACCTATTTCAAATGCCCATATTTTTTTTACTGACTTTATCCAAGTCTTAGAGTGGCAGTAGTGATTGGATGAGTGAACTAAAAAAGGAGTTTTATTGTAACTATCCAGGCAATCAGTGATGAGAACAGAAATTAAGCTGTATATTTAAACACACACATGCAATATACAGTCAATTTATCATTATTGTCACAACACTAAGGTAAGTTGTAAGTAAGAAAATGTCTAACCAATCTGAGTATCTCCAGTTTGAAACTAAGGCAAATTGTAAACCATTCTCCAGGTTACATCATATTGTTTGAGGATTTGATTCACAGATCCCTGTCAATATGTTCCTGAAAGTTACTCAAGATGCTAAATATGATAGAAACATTTTAAAAAGTAAGTGCACTTAAATAATGATTTTTTTTTTTCAGAAATCCTAAATATTTACTGTCAGGAAATGTATCGATGGACATGACAAAATGAACTAATATATGATGCTGCTTTAGGCATGATTTGGAGGGTTAAAGGATTCAAACAAAAAAATTAAAGAATGTGGACATAATTTAATGAGGAAATATATACCAAATTTCATTGTGATTATTCCTGTGATACGGCATATATGTTTTTAGATAATTGAGTTCTCTACCATGATTACAATATCTATTATGATTTTATGCATAGCTTATGTGAGTCTCTTTTGTCAAAATACTTTATTTCTCTCTTTAAAAAATCTAATTATCCCTAAAAAAATCTAGGTATCTCTGCTTATATGTATAAAGTATGCTTTAATTTCCTAATTAATTTTATTTGAAAAAGACTATAACTTTTCTATTCCTTTGTACCAAAATTTTAAGCTTTCAGCATCTTTTTCTAAAACTAAGCTTTTATATTCTCAGAATTTAATAGTAATAGAAATTCAAACTGACACTCTCTATTGGGGTAATTAACTGGCTCACAGTGTTTTGTGATCTTGAGGCTTTATTTACCTCAAGTATAATTTGCAATATACTTAATCTGAAATGTTATTATACAGAGTGAAGTAAGCCAGAAGGAAAAACACCAATACAGTATACTAACGTATATATATGGAATTTAGAAAGAGGGTAACAATAACCCTGTGTACGAGACAGCAAAAGAGACACTGATGTATAGAACAGTCTTGTGGACTCTGTGGGAGAGGGAGAGGGTGGGAAGATCTGGGAGAATGGCATTGAAACATGTAAAATATCATGTATGAAATGAGATGCCAGTCCAGGTTTGATGCACGATACTGGATGCTTGGGGCTAGTGCACTGGGATGACCCAGAGGGATGGTATGGGGAGGGAAGTGGGAGGAGGGTTCAGGATGGGGAACACATGTATACCTGTGGTGGATTCATTTTGATATTTGGCAAAACTAATACAATTATGTAAAGTTTAAAAATAAAATAAAATTAAAAAAAAAAAAGTAAAATGGTAAGTGTTGCAAAGTATTTTATATGTCTTCTGAACATATATAGCATTTATTAGAGAGAGAAACTTCTAAATCAAGCTTTGTAAAAACCTGTGTTGCCTAAAGATCTAATTAAAGTTATATTCAGTATAATCTATCTGAATGCAATTAAATATATTTAATAGGTTGACATATCCCAGGTGGCGTTAATGGTAAAGAACTCACCTGCCAGTCCAGGAGACATAAGAGACCGGGTTTCATGGCTGAGTCAGATCTCCTGAAAAAGGGAAGAGCAACCCACTCCAGCATTCCTGCCTGGAGAATCCCATGGACAGTGGAGCCTGGCAGGCTACAGTTCCTAGGATTGCAAAGAATTACACATGACTGAACCAAGTTAGCATGCACATATGGTACCTATGTAAAATTTTTTGAATTAATTAAAATCACTATAAAACATTATCTTGATTCTCAATCACCTTTAATTCAAGTATCTCCATAGGTAGATATAATATCTTGCTAGGCAAAGTGCATAAGTTTGTAGCCCCAAACTTAGGTCAAAGTAAATACTAGCTTGTACTGTTTCTCAGGGTTCAAGTACTAGTATTATTGTTGACGTTTTGCCATGACAAATTTAATAAAAAAGAGACATTTTGCTCTGTCATACAGGTTTTCTAAGTTGGTTACATCATCTATGTATAGATGATGTAGATCCAGAAAAACTCTTTTATTTTTCTGCCAAGGTAGTTTTAATTTTCTTTAATATTTAGTAAACTATTATAATAAATTTTAAATTATGTGTAGTAGTATCATAACTTTATGCTAGTAAGATATGACTTTATTTGCCTCTTGTTGTATTTGCTGTTACACACGACTGTGTCTATTTTGATTAATGTCTTTGATGCCCCACTCTTTTAAGTGTCATTGTGTACAATGGTTCTATGTGTCCTATGAGAGTTCATTGCAGCAGGTTTGGAATTGGTCTAAACTCTTTTACTGAAATAAGAAACACACCCTCTGAGGACTGTCCACTGGTCATGGCATGAAACTTAATGTGTCCAAGGAATTTTAGGACTGTGTGTTGTGAATGACAATGAGGTTGGTGATGGCACATGCGTTTGATGAGACCACTGGCAGTATTTGTTATTTAGCCAATATATATACTTATTTGAACAGTGGGGTGTAAGGGACCCTGGCCAAGTCTGCATTTTAGATTCCCTGGTTCCTCCTTGTTCTGTGTATAGGTTGGTGGGTGCCTGGCTTGAGAGAAATAAAAAAAAACTGAGCCTTGTAAAACTCTTAGAGGAAAGAAAATTTAACCTAGTGGCACCTCTCTTGATCCCTTCTGTGTGGCAGACTTGGACATAAGCGTAAGTCCATAAGTAAAGTTTTACTTTAAATGTTTCTGCTATATTAAATCATTTTCCTGCAGTAATCTGTAGATTTGTATGGACTATCATTTTGGGTTCTGGACATCTTCTTTAGTAAATGAGTCCTGAGTGCCACAGATAGCACAATATACTATTGTACACCCTTACACTAACAAAGTTTCATAGCTGAAGGAGGTTTCAGCCAGCATCTGCCTTATCCCATTCACTTTAAGAAATAAGAAATTGAGAGGTCTGTATTTCCTTGCTAGCTGTTAGGTGGGTCACCTCTCAGGTACTAGAGGCCACCTGTTCTTGCCATGTGGCTTTACATCTTCATGCCAGCAGAGGCATGGCAAACCTATGACTTCCCCTCCTACCACCAGCCAGAGAAAACTCTCCACTTTAAAAGGCTTGTGTGAAAAGGGCAGTCTCACCTGAATAATATCCCTATTTAAGATCCCTATTTGAAGAAATTTCTGGGGGCCATCATAGAATTCTACCTGCCACAATACCTGAATAAATCTTTCTTGAAAAAATAAATTTCATGTAAAAAAAAAAAAGAAGAAATTGAAACAACCAACGTGTAAATTACTTAAAAAGCACATACCTAGTTGGACACAGGGGCTAAAACTACACCTTCCTCCAATGAAGGTAGTCCATTTCATATCATCATACCAAATCTAAACCTAATAAAATTATACCTAACTTACAGCTGCTATTAATGCTTTCTCAGAATTAAAATTATAGCAACAAGTGATTGGTTTGTGGTTTCCTTACATCAATAGAGTGTTTGTAACATGCTTATATCAAACATATTTTAGGACTATACATTTTTCTTTTACTTGTATAGTTTATGGAAGGACATCAGGGAAATCTGCTTTCTATATCATGATTAATATTTATATAAACATTTTTATACATAAATTGTGTTTATAATTATCAGAGTAAATTATATACTATGTTCATTTTATTAGCTGAGTAAAGATATATTATTATCTTTTACTCAAGAAACACATATATATTGAGATTCATTAGTGTTTATACATTTATCAGTGTATAAAATTATGTCTAATATTTGTGTCTTTAGGGTAATTTATGGACAATATAGAAAACATTAATAATTGAAATATTATGTGAGAGCTATTATTTATTTGTATTTAAATTTTTAGCATGTATTTATATATATGTGTGTGTGTGTATATTTTAACTTCATTGCAGAAATATATGGCACCTTAACATGCAATATTCAGTGATCTAAAGAGTATACTGGTCATATACTATCCATCTCTAAATATCTCCCCAGAATTTGAAGACTTACCTTTTAAACAAATAGTGAAAGACTGAAAAATAAATGGAAATGGGAAATACATACAAACAAATAAATAAGAGTGATAGGAACAACAACAACAACAAAAGAATAAAAGGAGGTAAAGAAGGAGCAATGGCAAGAAAAATTATCAATCAAATCTTTGTTTTGCAGTAACTAATGTGGAAGCCAGGGAAATATTCATACATATTTGTAGAAGGATATAACTAAGAAATAGAAACATGGTATCTATTAACTCTGTAGATTATAATCTCTTGCCATAAATTTCTGAACAGTATTTTTGGCTAATATGGAATCCATCTGGATTTTCGTCCTGACTTTTCCTTTAATTTTGTGTAGCTTTCTGTAGTTTTAATAATGACTAATGTATACACACAGACAGCATAATTTCTCGCTTGGAAATGCCACAGAAGGTGTTATTATCTATATATAATAAAAGACATTTTAAATAATATTAAACACAATGCAAAAATAATTTGAGTTTTTATTTCAACTGTTTTCAAGTATTATTATTTAACATTTTTCCTTAAAAATATTCTTCAAAATTCCATATCATATTCTTTATTGTTTTAAATTTGCTAAATATCCAAATCCTTTTATGTTGTAATGATGCCAAACTTATGTAATTATTACACAACTTTTTGTATGGTTTATTTACCTTTTTTATAGAACATTGCAATTGAAAATATTTGGCTTAATATTTCCTTAATCTATGCTAAAAATGTTCATCATTAATACTTCATTTTCTCTTTATGTTTTAAAAATATTAAAAAGTGAAAAATACAACTGTGTAATACAACTGTGCATACTGCAGCGATATGTAATCAAGCATCTGTTTTGAAAAAGTAATAAAAAATGATATGAAAAAAGTTTTATAGCTAAGAAAGTACTGTTACAAAAAATCAATTATTCTCTGAAACACAGGAAGCTGCTTTTCAGAAATTACAACAAAGAAAACTGCTGGTAACCATCCTACTGTATATCCATTTCTCAAAATAGTATAAGTACTTTCACAAAGTCAAATCATTCATTATGAAATGCCCCAAGGCATAGATTTTATCAGATTGAGCTTCACATTTCTCCTTTGCAAAGAAAATCATTTTCAGAAATAGGGAGAAATGCTTAGCAACAGCAACTCAGTTGCTTTAAACATATGTACTGACTATACAATATATAAATATTTGAATACAATTTATACTTGTAATTTAAACTGTTGAATAGATATTTTCACTGAATGTTTAAGAGCATAGCACATTTGCAGTAGCATTCATTGTGTTTCATAACCATGTACTGCAAGTAAAATTCTATAATAATAATGTAATCTTTTCACACAATAATTATTCAGAATTTTTAAGTACAAATGTTATGGAAATAACTGACTTCACAAGATGACATATTATAATAGATCCTCAAGCTACATATCTTAAAAATACTCAAAATCATTCTTTTTAAGCATAACACTTCAAATAAGCACTTTGTCCCATTAGCATTGAAAAAATATATTATTTTAACACCCTATAGCAGTTATTGTAGTATATATTTTATAGTTTCACAGATATAAGTCTAATTCAGAAAAGTACATTTTTTCCTTAAGCATATGAACAAAACTGGATAAATGAAAGCAGACTCATTAGAATACGAATGTTGCAGTTCCATGACAGGTTACTTTTCCTAGTATGTAACTTAACTCATACAAACAGCACCATCTGGAAAATGAGAAGAACATTTCGGATAGTCTCTTTCCAAAGAGTGTGAGTCTCTTTTGCACAATATTCAGCTACATAATTTAGAGCATATTAAAATCATAATGATTCAACTGGGAGTTAGTAAACACAATTTTTCTATTCTTTCAAGTTATAAAACTCTCTCCATTTGAGTGTCAGAATAAGTAATCAAGACTTTCCCATGATGCCACACAAATATTGGTAGTCTAAAGTGTTGTAAGACAAAATTAATTTGTGAACATTTAAAAAATTTGTAGGTATTTTAAATTGTACAAAGATAGCATATATACAAAACAGTATTTTTTTAAAATAACTTCACGTGTATACTTGACACTCTAAGTAATATAATGAAATAAGTACTAGAAAGAGATTATTTCCATATTAGAGATGGGAAACTAAGATTTAGTTTACAGGGTTTGTCAATAACCGCTTAGTCCTATGTATTAGAATTATCCTCAAAACCAATAAATCATTGATAGCCCAATTCCCTGTAGATTTTATATTCTCCTAGATCTGGGGAAAACTCCACTTAATCTTTTTGCATCTATACCTCAACAGAACTTTAAATATGTTAAGAAAACAAACCTAGTTTTATGTATTTGGGAAAAGTTGCAACTGTCTCCCATCATTTGTTGTTGTTTAGTTGTTAAGTTGTCTGACTCTTTTGCAACCACATGGTCTGTTGCCCACCAGGCTCTTCTGTCCATGTTATTTCCCAGGCAAGAATACCGGGGTGGGTTGTCATTGTCTTCTCCAGGGGATCTTCCTGACAGAGGGATAGAATCTGCATCTGTTAAATTTGTATTTCCCCTAATGTAAGTGTTTGCAAGCAAGGAAAAGCATCCTTTTGGTTCTATAAGTTTGGATATGTTTAATAAGAATCAGTCCTATGTTTTTAGTCACATCTCACTAAATTTTCATAAGTTATCTGTGCCCATCGCATTGACTTATATTCATACATTTGTAGTCACTGTGGACTATTTAGTCTTTGTGGGTTAAATGTTGTTGATGTTTGGATGCACCACTACTCTATAAATTTCTTTATGTAAAAAAAAATGTTGAGTCTATTTCATGCAGCTAAAAAATCTGATGTCCATATGAACTAGAATTCTGTGATCATTCTAAATCATCTTGTGAAATCATTTCCTATGTGCTGGGTGGGCTTATCAGTGGCATGACTATCCAAATTGTCAATCACTTAACATAGCCTCAAGCATTTAATTAATAAATTAATCCAGATCTCAACTGAATTCTTTGTTGCCAACATTAGGGATCATATTTCTGTTAAAAATTTATAGCTATTTCTCTGCCTTCATTTCTGATTATTCATACATCATCTGCTTTGGGTAAAGATATTCTGAACCACAGGTATAAATCCAGATTAATAATCATCTATATTCTGCATTGCATCATATTAATTCTGAAATACCCATTTGTTAAAAGTTATATCAATTATGGGACATTTTTCTTTCACAGGCAAATTGAGATGCACTGTTTCCTTTAAACCTTGACCTGTACGGCACATTTCCTTCATTTTCCTATCTGTGACTTTGAAATATATGCAAAATTTAGTTGTAGTTCTTACATGGCTAGTTTTTGAACTTTTAAAACTATACTAGTCTCCAGGGCAAGAGGAGGTTCCAACATAGTCAAATTGAAGAATGACAAAACAAACAAACAAATAAAAATCTCTCTCAGTTCAGTTCAATCAATCAGTAGTGTCCGATTCTTTGAGACCCCATGAAACACAGCACGCCAGGCCTCCCTGTCCATCACCAACTTCTGGAGTTCACTCAAACTCATATCCATCAAGTAGGTGATGCCATCCAGCCATCTCATCCACTGTTGTCCCCTTCTTCTCCTGTCCCCAATCCCTCCCAGCATCAGGGACTTTTCCACTGAGTCAACTCTTCGCATGAGGTGGTCAAAGTATTGGAGATTCAGCTTCAGCATCAGTTCTTTCAATGAACACCCAGGCCTCATTTCCTTTAGGATGGACTAGTTGGATCTCCTTGCAGTCCAAGTTATTCTGAAGAGTCTTTTCCAACACCACAGTTCAAAAGCATCAATTCTTCAGCTCTCAGCTTTCTTCAAAGTCCAATTCTCACAGCCATACATGACCACTGGAAAAACCAGAGCCTTGAATAGATGGACCTTTGTTGGGAAAGTATCATTTCTGCTTTTCAATATGCTATCTAGGTTGGTCATAACTTTCCTTCTAAGGAGTAAGTGTATTTTAATTTCATGGCTGCAATCACCATCTACTGTGATTTTGGAGCCCCCCAAAATAAAGTCTGACACTGTTTCCACTATTTCCCCATCTATTTGCCATGAAGTGATGGGACCAGATGCCATAATCTTTGTTTTCTGAATGTTGAGCTTTAAGCCAACTTTTTCACTCTCCTCTTTCACTTTCATCAAGAGGCTTTTTAGTTCCTCTTCACTTTCTGCCATAAGGGTGGTGTCGTCTGCATATCTGAGGTTATTGATATTTCTCCCAGCAATTTTGATTCCAGCTTGTGCTTATTCCAGCTCACGGTTTCTCATGATGTACTCTGCATATGAGTTAAATAAGCAGGGTGACAATATACAGCCTTGATGTACTCTTTTTCCTATTTAGAACCAGTCTGTTGTTCCGTGTCCATTTCTAACTGTTGCTTCCTGACCTGTATATAGGTTTCTCAAGAGGCAGGTCAGGTGGTCTGGTATCCCACCTCTTTCAGAATTTTCCACAGTTTATTGTAATCCACACAGTCAAAGGCTTTGGCATAGTCAATAAAGCAGAAATAGATGATTTTCTGGAACTCTCTTGCTTTTTCCATGATCCAGCAGATGTTGACAATTTGATCTCAGGTTCCTCTGCCTTTTCTAAAACCAGCTTGAACATCTTGAAGTTCACGGTTGACATACTGCTTACGCCCGGCTTGGAGAATTTTGAGCATTACTTTGTTAGCGTGTGAGATGAGTGCATGTGAGATTCTGACAGAATGTGTTCCAAGGGAGAAGAGAATGGCAAAGCACTTCAGTATTCCTGCCTTGAGAACCCCATGAACAGTATGAAAAAGCAAAATGATAGGATACTGAAAGAGGAACTCTCTAGGTCGGTAGGTGTCCAATATGCTACTGGAGATCAGTGGAGAAATAACTCCAGAAAGAATGAAGAGATGGAGCCAAAGCAAAAACAATACCCAGTTGTGGATATGACTGGTGATAGAAACAAGGTCCGATGCTGTAAAGAGCAATATTGCATAGGAACCTGGAATGTTAGGTCCATGAATCAAGGCAAACTGGAAGTGGTCAAACAGGAGATGGCAAGAGTGAACGGCGATATTCTAGGAATCAGTGAACTAAAATGGACTGGTGAATTTAACTCAGATGACCATCATATCTACTACAGCAGGCAGGAATCCCTTAGAAGAAATGGAGTAGCCATCATGGTCAACAAAAGAGTCCGAAATGCAGTACTTGGATGCAATCTCAAAAACGACAGAATGATCTCTGTTCATTTCCAAGGCAAACCATTCAATATCACGGTAATCCAAGTCTATGCCCCAACCAGTAACACTGAAGAAGCTGAAATTGAATAATTCTATGAAAACCTACAAGACCTTCTAGAACTAACACCGAAGAAAGATGTTCTTTTCATTATAGGGAACTGGAATGCAAAAATAGGAAGTCAAGAAACACCTGGAGTAACAGGCAAATTTGGCCTTGGAATACGGAATGAAGCAGAGCAAAGGCTAATAGAATTTTGACAAGAGAATGCACTGGTGATAGCAAACACCCTCTTCCAACAACACAAGAGAAGACTCTACACATGGACAAAACCAGATGGTCAACAACAAAATCAGGCTGATTATATTCTTTGCAGCCGAAGATGGAGAAGCTCTAAACAGTCAGCAAAACCAAGACCAGGAGCTGACTGTGGCTCAGATCATGATCTCCTTATTGCCAAATTCAGACTTAATTTGAAAAAGGTGGGAAAAACACTAGATCATTCAGGTTTGACCTAAATCAAATCCCTTATGATTATACAGTGGAAGCGAGAAAAATATTTAAGGGACTAGATCTGATAGAATGCCTGAAGAACTATGGATGGAGGTTCGTGACATTGTACAGGAGACAGGGATCAAGATCATACCCATGGAAAAGAAATGCAAAAAAGCAGAATAGCTGTCTGAGGAGGCCTACAAATAGCTATGAAAAGAAGATAAGTGAAAAGCAAAGGAGAAAAGGAAAGACATAAGCATCTGAATGCAGAGTTCCAGAGAATAGCAAGGAGAGATAAGAAAGCCTTCCTCAGCAGTCAATGCAAAAAAATAGAGGAAAACAACAGAATGGGAAAGACTAGAGATCTCTTCAATAAGATTAGAGATACCAAGGGAATATTTCATGCAGAGGCTCAAAAAGGACAGAAACGTTATGGACCTAACAGAAGCAGAAGATATTAAGAAGAGATGGCAAGAATACACAGAAGAACTGTACAAAAAAAGATCTTAACAACCAAGATAATCACGATGGTATGATCATTCATCTAGAGCAAGACATCCTGGAATGTGAAGTCAAGTGGGCCTTAGAAAGCATCACTACAAACAAAGCTAGTGGAGGCGATGGAATCCCAGTTGAGTCATTTCAAATCCTGAAAGATGATGCTGTGAAAGTGCTGCACTCAATATGCCAGCAAATTTGGAAAACTCAGCAGTGGCCACAGGACTGGAAAAGGTCAGTTTTCATTCCAATCCCAAAGAAAGTTAAAGCCAAAGAGTGCTCAAACTGCCATAAAATTGCACTCATCTAACACTCTAGTAAATTAATGCTCAAAATCTCCAAGCCAGGCTTCAGCCATACTTGAACCATGAACTTCCAGATGTTCAAGCTGGTTTAGAGACAGAGGAACCAGAGATCAAATTGCGAACATCCGCTGGATCATGGAAAAAGCAAGAGAGTTTCAGAAAAACATCTATTTCCGCTTTATTGACTATGCCAAAGCCTTTGAGTGTGTGGATCACAATAAACTGTGGAAAATTCTGAAAGAGATGGGAATACCAGACAACCTGATCTGCCTCTTGAGAAACCTATATGCAGGTCAGGAAGCAACAGATAGAGCTGGACATGGAACAACAGACTGGTTCCAAATAGGGAAAAGAGTACGTCAAGGCTATATATTCTCACCCTGCTTATTTAACTTATATGCGGAGTACATCATGAGAAACGGTGGGCTGGAAGAAGCACAAGCTGGAATCAAGATTGCTGGGAGGCATATCAATATGTATCAGATATGCAGATGACACCACCCTTATGGCAGAAAGTGAAGAGGAAATAAAAAAGCCTCTTGATGAAAGTGAAAGAGGAGAGTGAAAAAGTTGGCTTAAAGCTCAACATTCAGAAAATGAAGATCACGGCATGTGGTCCCATCACTTCATGGGAAATAGAAAGGGAAACAGTAGAAACAGTGTCAGACTCTATTTTTGGGGGCTCCAAAATCACTACAGATGGTGACTGCAGCCATGAAATTAAAAGATGCTTACTCCTTGGAAGGAAAGTTATGACCAACCTAGATAGCATATTGAAAAGCAGAGACATTACTTTGCCAACAAAGGTCCGTCTATTCAAGGCTATGGTTTTTCCAGTGGTCATGTATGGATGTGAGAGTTGGACTGTGAAGAAAGCTGAGTGCGGAGTAATTGATGCTTTTGAACTGTGGTGTTGGAGAAGACTCTTGAGAGTCCCTTGGACTGCAAGGAGATCAAACCAGTCCATTGTAAAGATCAGTCCTGGGTGTTCTTTGGAAGGAATGAATGTAAAGCTGAAACTCCAGTACTTTAGCCACCTCATGTGAAGAGTTGGCTCATTGGAAAAGACTCTGATGCTGGGAGGATTGGGAGCAGGAAGAGAAGGGGATGACAGAGAATGAGATGGCTGGATGGCATCACACTCGATTCATGTGAGTTTGAGTGAACTCTGGGAGTGGTGATGGACAGGGAGGCACGGTGTCCTGCAATTCATGGGGTCGCATAGAGTCAGACATGACTGAGCAACTGAACTGACCTGAGATGAGTGCAATTGTCCGGTAGTTTGAGCATTCTTTGGCATTGCTTTTCTTTGAGATTGGAATGAATACTGACCTTTTCCAGTCCTGTGGCCACTGCTGAGTTTTCCAAATTTGCTGGCATATTGAGTATAGCACTTTCACAGCATCATCTTTCAGGATTTGGAATAGCTCAACTGGAATTATATCACCTCCACTAGCTTTGTTCTTAGTGATGCTTTCTTAGGTCCATTTGACTTCACATTCCAGGATGTCTGGCTCTAGGTGAGTGATCACACCATCATGATTATCTTGGTTGTGAAGATCTTTTTCATACAGTTCTTCTGTGTATTCTTGCCATTTCTTCTTAATATCTTCTGCTTCTGTTAGGTCCATACCATTTCTGTCCGTTATCGAGCCCATCTTTGCCTAAAATGTTCCCTTGGCATCTCTAATTTTCTTGAAGAGATCTCTAGTCTTTCCCATTCTGTTGTTTTCTTCTATTTCTTTGCATTTATCACTGAGGAAGTCTTCCTTATCTTTTCTTGCTATTCTCTGGAACTCTGCATTCAGATGCTTATGTCTTTCCTTTTCTCCTTTGCTTTTTGCTTCTCTTCTTTTCACAGCTATCTGTAATGCCTCCCCAGACAGCCATTTTGCTTTTTTGCTTTTCTTTTCATTGGGGATGATCTTGGTCCCTGTCTCCTGTACAATGTCATGAACCTCAGTTGATAGTTCATCAGGCACTCTCTCAGATCTAGTCCCTTAAATCTATTTCTCACTTTCATTGTATAATCATAAAGGATTTTATTTAGGTCATACCTGAGTGGTCTAGTGGTTTTCCCTACTTTCTTCAATTTACATCTGAATTAGACTAGACAAGAAGGAGCTCATAATTGTATAGAGATTCTCCATCTTTCGCTGCAAAGAATATATTCAATCTGATTTTGATGTTGACCATCTGGTGATGTCCATGTGTAGAGTCTTTTTTTGTGTTGATTGAATTGGGTGTTTGTTATGACCAGTGCATTCTCTTGGCAAAACTCTATTAGCCTTTGCCCGCAAGGCCAAATTTGGCAGTTACTCCAGGTGTTTCTTGACTTCCTACTTTTGCATTCCAGTCCCCTATAATGAAAAGGACATCTTTTTTGGGTCTTAGTTCTAAAAGGTCTTGTAGGTCTTCATAGAACCATTCAACTTCAAGTTCTTCAGCTTTACTGGTTGAGGCATAGAATTGGATACCATGATATTGAATGGTTTGCCTTGGAAACGAATAGAGATCATTCTGTCGTTTTTGAGATTGCATCCAAATACTGCATTTCAGACTATTTTGTTGACCATGATGGCTACTCCATTTCTTCTAAGGGATTCCTGCCCACCGTAGTAGGTATAATGGTCATCTGAGTTAAATTCTCCCTTTCCAGTCCATTTTAGTTTGCTGATTCCTAGAATGTCGAAGTTTACTCTTGCCATCTCCTGTTTGACCACTCTCTCTAGAGAAAGTTATTTGGAGAAATAACACGGGACGTTCAGGTGCAAAGAGTAAAGCAACATAGAGTTTGGCATTTCACTTTGCAATTCAAAAATCTTTCTATTAAAAAAAAAATCTTTCTATTTAAGTTTGGTTCAACAAGGAAAGTGGTCAATTGAGAAAAGAAGGGAAACATTTTCAATGAAATTAGTAGTAACAGTAAAGACAACAGTTATTGCTGATTTGTTACTAGGTGGCTTTCAAATCCCTCATTACTATCTACACATTGTATTTTCTGCTAGTTTCCCAGATTATGTCCAAGTTTAAGATGGTAAATTATTTATTAGTATTTTATTTAACAGATATTTCTTTTTAACCTGCATATATATTTTTAAGTGTTCATTTAATTGTTGTAAGCTATAATTTTGCTGTTAGGGATCCCGTGGTGGTTCAGCAGTAAAGAATCCACCTGCAGTGCAGTAGACTCAGGAGATGCAGGAGATGTGTTTTTGATCTTTGGATTAGGAAGAGTAAGATGTAGCAACAATAAAACACATTAATGTCAAGTGCTATTAATTTATCCTTCTGGATTTTTACATGACAAATGGGTTAGAATATAAAATATATTCTTATTTAAAGAAGAGGATAAATTTAGTAACCATGAGGTAGTTCTCTATCCATAAATATATAATATTAAAAAGCCTCATTTTAACCACCTTTTAAAATTAGAAATCCATTTTCCAGTTGAAAGCAATCTGTACCTAAATAATAATAACAAAGATACATAATTTATTAAGATAAGAGATACTATGCAAGCTCCTTAACAGGCATTATCTCAAATCCTCTCTCTCTCTCACTCTCTCTCATTTTTTTGTTTTTAATTTAAATATAGTTGACATTGCTATGGTATTAGTTAGTTTCAGGTGTGCAACTTAGTAATTGTACTTAAGTACATCTTAGTGATTCAGTATTTTTTTCTAGATTACATAGCATTTAAAGTTGTTATCAAATAATGGTTTTATACCCTTGTTTTGTATAATATATTCTTATTGCTTATTTATTTTGTATATATAGTATTGTGCATCTCTTAATCCCCTACTTCTATATTGTCCTTCCCCCTTCCCTCTGCCACTGCTAACCCCAAGTTTGTTCTGTATATATGTAAGTCTGTTTTTGTTTTGTTATATTGTTTATACAAGTGATAGTGTCCCAAGCCAGTCCCTCTCATCATGAAGCTTCCACAAGCCTCTTATCCTTATCCATCAAAGGGAACACAGAATGAAATCTAAGTCACAGAAAACCAACCAAACTGATCACATGGATCACAGCCTCGTCTAACTCAATGAAACTATGAGCAGTGCCCTGTAGGGCCACCCAAGATGGACTGGCCACGGTGGAGAGTTCTGACAAAATGTGGTGCACTGGAGAAGGGAATGGCAAACCACTTCGGTATTCTTGCCTTGAGAACCCCATGGACAGTATGAAAAGGCAAAAAGATAAGACACTGAAAGATGAACTCCCCAGGTCGGTAGGTGCCCAATATGCTACTGGAGATCAGTGGAGAAATAACTCCAGAAAGAATGAAGAGACAGAACCAAGACAAAAACAACATCCAGTTGTGTATGTGACAGGTGATGGAAGTAAAGTCCGAGGCTGTAAATAACAATATTGTATAGGAACATGGAGTGTTAGGTCCATGAATCAACGTAAATTGGAAGTGATCAAACAGGGGATGGCAAGAGTGAACATTGATGTTTTAGGAATCAGTGAACTTAAATGGACAACTATGGGTGAATTTAATTCAGATGACCATTACATCTACTACTGTGGGCAAGAATCCCTTAGAAGAAATGGAGTGGCCATCATAGTCAACAGAAGAGTCTGAAATGCAGTACTTGGGTACAATCTCTGTTAATTGTACAGAATGATCTCTGTTAATTTCCAAGGCAAACCATTCAACATCACAGTAATGTAAGTCTATACCCCAACCACTAATGCCAAAGAAGATTAAGTTGAATGATTCTATGAAGACCGACAAGATCTTCTAGGACTAGCACCAAATAAAGATGTCCTTTTCATTATAAGGGACTGGAATGCAAAATAGAAAGTTAAGAGATACCTGAAATAACAGACACGTTTGGCATTGGAGTACAAAATGAAGCAGGGCAAAGGCTAATGGCTTTGGAAGAGAGCACACTGATCATAACAAATAACCTTTTCCAACAACACAACAGATAACCCTACAATTGGACATCACCAGATGGTTAATACTGAAATCAAATTGATTATATTCTTTGCCATCAAAGATGAAGAAGTTCTATACAGTCAGCAAAAACAAGACCAAGAGCTGACTGTGGCTCACATCATGAACTCCTTATTGCACAATTCAGATTTAAATTGAAGAACGTAGGGAATACAAATAGGCATTCAGGTATGACCTAAATGAAATTCCTTATGAATATACAGTGGAAGTGACAAATTGATTCAAGGGATTAGATCTGATGAACAGAGTGCCTGGAGAACTATGGACAGAGGTTCATAACATTGTACAGGAGGTGGTGGTGAAAACTATCCTGAAAATAAAGAAATGCAAAAAGGCAAAATGGTTGTCTGAGGAGGCCTTAATAATCACTGAGAAAAGAAGCTAAAGGCAAAGGCAAAAAGGAAAGATATACCCATCTGAAAGCAAATTTCCAAAAAATAGCAAGGAAAGATAAGAAACCGTTCTTAAGTGATCAATGCAAAGAAATAGAGGAAAACAATAGAATGGGACAAACTAGAGATCTCTTCAAGAAAATTTGATATGCCAAGGGAACATTTCATGCAAAGATGGGCACATTAAAGGACAAAAATGGTATGAACCTGATGGAAGCAGAAGAGATTAAGAAGTAGAAAGAATACACAGAAGAACAATAAAAAAAAAAAAAATTAAACCCAGAAAACCATGATGGTGTGATTATTCATTTAGAGTCAGACATCCTGGAATGCAGCAAGTGGTCCTTAGGAAGCATCACTATACACGAAGATAGTTGAGGTGATGGTATTGCAATTGAGCTATTTCAAATCCTAAAACATGTTTCTGTTAAAGTGCTGCACTCAGTATGCCAGACACAGAACAATGGAATGGTTCCAAATTGGGAAAGGAGTACATCAACACTTTATATTGTCACCTGCTTATTTAACTAATATGCAGAATACATCACATAAAATGCCAAGCTGGATGAAGCACAACCTGGAAGCAAGATTGCCTAGAGAAACAACCTCAGTATGCAGATGACACCATCCTTATGGCATAAAGTGGGGAGAAACTAAAAAGCCTCTTGAGGAAAGTAAAAGAGGAGAGTGAAAAAGCTGGCTTAAAACTCAACATTTGAAAAACGAAAATCATGGCATCCAGTCCCATCACTTCATGGCAAATAAATGGGGAAACAACAGAAACAGTGAGAGATTTTATTTTCTTGGGCTCCAATATCACTGCAGATTGTGATTGCAGCCTTGAAATTAAAAGATGCTCATTCCTTTGAAGAAAAGCTATGACAGACCTAGAAGGTGAAAGTGAAAATTGCTCAGTTGTGTCCGATACTTTGGGACTCCATGGACTATACAGTCCATGGAATACTCCAGGCAGAATAACCACGATGTTGTGATCACTTGTCTAGAGCCAGACATCCAGGAATGCGAAGTCAAGTGGGGCTTAGGAAGCATCACTATGAACAAAGCTAGTGGAGGTGATGGAATTCCAGTTGAGCTATTTCAAATCCTAAAAGATGATGATGTGAAAGTGGTGCACTCAATACACCAGCAAATCAGGAAAACTCAGCAGTGGCCATAGGACTGGAAAAGGTCAGTTTTCATTCCAATTCCAAAGAAAGGCAATGCCAAAGAATGTTCAAACTACCGCACAATTGCACTCATGTCACATGGAGGCAAGTTAATGCTCAGAATTCTCCAAGTCAGGCTTCAAGAGTACATGAGCCTTGAACTTCCAGATGTTCAACGTGGATTTAGAGAAGCCAGAGGAACCAGAAATCAAATTGCCAACATCTGCTAGATCATTGAAAAAGCCAGAGAGCTCCAGAAAAATATCAACTTCTGCTTTATTGACTATGCCAAAGTCTTTGACTGTGTGCATCACAACAAACTGTGGGAATTTCTTAAAGAGAAGGGAATACCAGATCACCTGACCTGCCTCTTGAGAAATCTGTATGCAGGTCAAGAAGCAACAATTAAAACTGGACCTGGAAGAGCAGGCTGGTTCCAAATCGGGAAAGAAGTATGTCTAGGCTATATATTGTCACCTTGCTTATTTAACTTATATGCAGAGTACATCATGCAAAAATGCCAGGCTGGATGAAGCACAAGCTGGAATCAAGATTGCTGGGAGAAATATCAATAACCTCAGATACATAGGTGACACCACCCTTATGACAGACAGTGAAGAAGAACTAAAGAGCCTCTTGATGAAAGTGAAAGAGGAGAGTGAAAAAGTTGGCTTAAAACTCAACTTCAGAAAACTAAGATCATGGCATCCATCCCATCACTTCACAGGAAATAGATGGGGAAACAATGGAAACAATGACAGACTTTATTTTCTTCGGCTCCAAAATCACTGTGGATGGTGACTGCAGCCATGAAATTAAAAAATGCTTACTCCTTGAAAGAAAAGCTATGACCAATCTAGACAGCATATTAAAAAGCAGAGACATTATTTTTTCAACAGAAGTCCATCTAGTCAAGGCTATGGTTTTTCCAGTAGTCATGAATTGATGTGAGAGTTGGACTATAAACAAAGCTGAATGTCAAAGAATTGATGCTTTTGAACTCTGGTGTTGGAGAAGACTCTTGAGAATCCCTTGGACTGCAAGGTGTTCCAACCAGCCATCTTAAAGGAAATCAGTCCTGAATACTCATTGGCAGGACTCATGCTGGAGATGAAACTCCAATACTTTGGCCACCTGATGCAAAGAACCGACTCGCTGGAAAAGATCCTTATGCTGGGAAAATTTGAAGGCTGGAGGAGAAGGGGAATGACAGAGGATGAAATCAATGGATGGCACACTGACACGATGGACATGAGTTTGAGTAGCCTCCAAGAGTTGGCCATGGACAAGGAAGCCTGGTGTGCTTCAGTCCACGGAGTTGCAAAGAGTCGGACATGACTGAGTGACTGAACTGACTGACTGAACACTGGAGTGTGTAACCTTTCCCTTCGCCAGGGATCTTCCCAACCCAGGAATTGAACCAGGGTGTCCTGTGTTGTAGGTGGATTCTTTATTAACTGTACTATCAAGAAAGCCTTGAGAATCCTAGACATCATATTAAAAAGCAGACATTACTTTGCCAACAAAAAAGTCCGTCTAGTCAAAGCTATGGTTTTCCCAGTATTCATGTATGGTTGTGAGAGTTAGACCATAAAGGAAGCTGAGAGCCAAAGAATTGATGCTTTTGAACTATGATGTTGTAGAAGACTCTTGAGAGTCCCTTGGACTACAAGGAGATCAAACAAGTCAATCCTAAAGGAAATCAGTCCTGAATATTCATTGGAAGGACTGATGCTGAAGCTGAAACTCCAATACTTTGGCCACCTGATGTGAAGAACTGGCTCATTAGAAAAGATCCTGATACTGGGAAGGATTGAAGGCAGAAGGAAAAGGGGATGGCTAAGGATGAGATGGTTAGATGGCATCACTGACTAATGGACATGCATTTGAGCAAGCTCCGGGATTTCATGATGCACAGGGAAGCCTGGAGTGCCACAGTCTGTGGAGTCACAGAGTCAGACGTGGCTGAGTGACTGAACTGAACTGAACTGAAGATATTAAAACTGACATCTTTGTATAAATTAATAATACAGCATATATATGTATAACCACAAAAAATTTTTGATAAATCTAAGCCTTTCAATTTCATGAAAACTAAATAAAAAAAGTTAATCACATTTTATGGTTGCAGGATAAAAGTCTGCAACTACATTCTTATGCAGATACTTTTTTCAGATTAATGTATACCTTTCTGCCATAGATTTTCTCATTATTCTCTCTCTTGGTGCGGTTTTATAAATCATCTGTTTAAACAATTCTTATTTTCACACAGTAAATTGTGTCTCAATATAGAATTACTTACACTTGAGACTTATGTTGATTTGTGTCATGTAGAGGGACTCCCAGGTTGAGCTGTAGTAAAAATCTGCCTTCCAATGCAGGAGATGCAAGAGATGCAAGTTCAATCTCCTGGTTGAGAAGATCCTCAGGAGCAGGAAATATCAACCGAATACAGTATTCTTGCCTGGAAAATTCCACGGACAGAGGAGACTAGCAGGCTACAGTCCAAAGGGTCGCAAAGAGTAAGATATGACTGAGAACACACATACACACACACACAGAATAATTAAGGACTGTGAAGTAAGTTAGTTTAAACATGATGTATATTTGCAAGTATTTTTGCTTTCATTGGAAATGCAATTCTATAACACTGTAGCCACAGTGTGAAAGAGAAAATCTACAACCTGGAATATGATTAAATATTTATCTATGAAAAATGTAACAGATAAAAAAATGACAATTTACTTATAAAGAAATAATAATTAAATTATTTTCTAAAGCTATTATAAATATATATTTTCTGATCTGAATATACAACAAAATAGCTGGAAAAAATTTGACCTCCTTAAATCAGAACCAGAATGTATTTTCATAGGTCTCTCTCTTAAATTTTCTAGCCAGGAATTCTGTATAAATAATCCTAGTCTTGTTTAAAGTAATGAAATCTGAAAGAAAAAACACACCATTTAGAAGAATTATAATGTGACAGTTTTGTTATGGTTATATATAGTTATATAATATTAAAACTAACATAGTATGTCAATTACGTCTCAAAAATATGTATCAACTGGTATAGTAATATCTATTGTCATGCAATACTCAGGAGATAGATCAAGTTAAAAATGTATTTTCCCTTTTATTCTGTAATTGCTTGCTAAATTGCTTCAGTCATCTCCAACATTTTGCAACCCTATGGACCCTCTGTAATTGCATTTTATAAAATGCTCACCAAGAGCATGTCATTTATTTAAGTATCCCCATAATGTATAAATATTCTTTAAATTGATTAGTTTTCCTTTTACTTTTTCTTTTCCTGTGTCTAGCTAGAGTCCACATTTGCTTGACCCTAAAAAAAATTGTGGTAAAAAGAAATATGAAATTCTTCTAACATGTTTTCTCTGCATTATTTAAGAGTTCCATATTATAGAGTGTATTAAAAATTATCTCTGCTTCAGCTGTATCATATTGACCTTTTGGCTTTATTTCCCTTGTGGACTGTGGACTATATAACCTTCTGCTTAGTTTTACCACTAATTTTAAGATTTTATTTCATTTTATTGTTGATGATGACTTCATACTTTAAAACTTGGATTATTCACTCAATAAATTAATCATAATTTTTATTTTGTAAATGCAGTTTTTATTTAGCAAAACATATTTCCTCACCAAAACACATATCGCATATAAATTATTAGTAGATATTGAAATATACATAATAATATGAAATCAATTACATTTTAATTTTCTTCTAATTTAAATTTACAGGATCCAGGAAACATTTGAGCTTGGTAGAATTAGTAATCTCAGCCTTTTACACTTTTTCAGTTCAAGTGTTTTCCAGAATTGCTGAATTCAGTAAAAGCAGCCTAATGTTAGTTATTTCTTGTTCTCTGGGAAATTCATCTAAGCTGACAAACTTCAAAGTAAAGATTTCTCAAACTTTACCACTTCAACTATATGCTTAGTATAATCATTCTGTAATCATTTCTCACTTTACCACTGGCTCACTCAGGTTACTCGCGACTCTGGTCTACTTGTTTTTCCTCAAGCACTTGAGGCTTTTTTTCCCTCTTTGGAATTTGTCAAATGGCTATACTAGTGCCTGAAATGTCTCCAAAAATCTCCATGGTTAACTCTCAAGACTTTGATCAAATGTCACACTGTATTTATATCTACAGTTAGTTTAGTCTCTCTATTTATAGTTAGAGCCCTCATCAACACCCATTACTCTTAATATCTTTTTCTCTGATCTGAATTTATTTTCCCAAAGTATTTCTCACCTTCCAATATGAAATACAAAACTCAAATTGGTAACAATTATTGCTTATTTTTTGTTTAACACAACTAGACCTTAGCCTCCATGAGGCTAACTATTTTTTTTTTCTCTTTTTGATAATTGATATAAGTGCCTAGATAGTGTTTGGCATAATAGGCAGTTGATAAATATGTATTTAATGATCGGATTTAATATAGAAGAAATTATTGTCAGTTCATATTTTCAGTATGTATATATTATCTATTTTGTCCCAATCACAATACTATTGCTGTGAGTATAATAATATACCAGACAAACGTGGGGCTATCATTAAGTTGATTATATTATGTAGTGAAAGATGGATATTGAAGAAAACTCAGTTACTAATCAATATAAATGTGAAAAGTCTCTGAAGGAAAGTGCTTGGACACTATGGACAGATAAAAGAGGGGAACTGAGCTACTCTGTGAGAGAAGGGACATGTGAAGAGAGAGGAAGGCACTCATAGAATGTGAAGTCTTCACTAACATACTAATCTTGAATAGTTCCGTGTTATGTTAGTGGCAAAATGAAAATGCTAGCCTTCATAAGATTTTCATCCGTAGTAATGTGCTCAAAAATGAGCAGCTTCCACAATGTCCTTCCAGTCAAACTTTTTTTTATCAAGAACTCTTTTGCATGGACCCACTGCACTAGAAGGAGACTAGTTAGGGTGATGATTGTATTGTGCATTGGGCCTCTCAATTAAAAACAAAATTCTTAGATAAAGTGTCCAAAAAATAATCACCAAACACCTAAGAAGAAGAAGGATTTGCCATAAATGACATTAGGATATATTTTGAAGCAATAATAAAAGCTAGTTGAGTATAAAGTGAAGAAGAACTAAAGAGCCTCTTGATGAAAGTGAAAGAGGAGAGTGAAAAAGTTGGCTTAAAGTTCAACATTCAGAAAAATGAAGATCATGGCATGTGGTCCCATCACTTCATGGGAAATAGATGGGGAAACAGTCTCAGACTTTATTTTTGGGGGCTCAAAAATCACTGCAGATGGTGACTGCAGCCATGAAATTAAAAGATGCTTACTCCTTGGAAGGAAAGTTATGACCAACCTAGATAGCATATTGAAAAGCAGAGAAATTACTTGGCCCACAAAGGTCCATCTAGTCAAGACTATGGTTTTCCCAGTGGTCATGTATGAATATGAGAGTTGGACTATGAAGAAAGCTGAGCACCGAACAAGTGATGCTTTTGAACTGTGGTGTTGAAGAAGACACTTGAGAGTCCCTTGGACTGCAAGGAGATCCAACCAGTCCATTCTGAAGGAGATCAGTCCTGTGTGTTCTTTGGAAGGACTGATGCTAAAGCTGAAACTCCAGTACTTTGGCCACCTCATGCAAAGAGTTGACTCATTGGAAAAGACTCTGATGCTGGGAGGGATTGGGGGCAGGAGGAGAAGGGAACGACAGAGAATGAGATGGCTAGATAGCATCACTGACTCGATTCACATGAGTTTGAGTGCACTCCGGGACCTGGTGATGAACAGGGAGGCCTGGCATGCTGCAATTCATGGGGTCGCAACGAGTCGGACACGACTGAGAGACTGAAATGAACTGAACTGAGCATTTCTTGAAGAGATACACAAAATGACAATGGAAAGAAGACAGCCCCAGGTTAGACCTATAATGAGATATAATTTTGATGAACGTAGATAAAGGAAAGACATTTTCATATAGAGAGCAGGAAAAAATGATTTACTACATATAAAAAAATATTGGTTTTTTATCATAGTATATAGAAACCACTGTCAGATAGATTAAATACTTGAGTATCAAAATGAAATATTTGAAATCTTTGGTGAAAAATATAGGGGAATATCCCTTAGATTGTGGAGAATGCAGAGAGTTTTAATCAAGTTAAAAAAAAATTTACACTAAATAAAATTGTTAAGAAGTTTGATTCTATTACAATAAATTAAGATTCATTGTTTGTGAAAGAGTAACTTATGTAAATTTAAAGTATGAGTTTCAAACTTAGAAAAGGCGTTAATAATTCATACAATTAACAAAAAAATTAATATCATGCCCAAGATGACCCAATGTACTAATAAGTTATGATGTCAAAATCTAAACCAGACAAATTTACTACAAAGTCTGTGTTCTTAACTAGGGTTCTGTGAAACAGTATAATAATAAACAGTTGAATAAATGTTTTTGCATATCTAAATTGCACTCATCTCACATACTAGTAAAGTAATGCTCAAAATTCTCCAAGCCAGGCTTCAGCAATACATGAACCATGAACTTCCAGATGTTCAAGCTGGTTTTAGAAAAGACAGAGGAACGAGAGACCAAATTGTCAACATCCGCTGGATCATGGAAAAAGCAAGAGAGCTCCAGAAAAATATCTATTTCTGCTTTATTGACTATGCCAAAGCCTTTGACTGTGTGAATCACAATAAACTGGAAAATTCTGAAAGAGATGGGAATACCAGACCACTTGACCTGCCTCTTGAGAAATTTGTATGCAGGTCAGGAAGCAACAGTTAGAATTGGACATGGAACAAGAGACTGGTTCCAAATAGGAAGAGGAGTATGTCAAGGCTGTATATTATCACCCTGCTTATTTAACTTCTATGCAGAGTACATCATGAGAAATGCTGGGCTGGAAGAAGCACAAGCTGGAATCAAGATTGCTGGGAGAAATATCAATAACCTCAGATATACATATGACACCACCCTTATGGCAGAAAGTGAAGAGGAACTCAAAAGCCTCTTGATGAAGGTGAAAGAGGAGAGTGAAAAGTTGGCTTAAAACTCAACATTTAGAAAATGAAGATCATGGCATCTGGTCCCATCACTTCATGGGAAATCGATGGGGAAACAGAGGAAACAGTGTCAGACTTTATTTTTTGGGGGCTCCAAAATCACTGCAGATGGTGACTGCAGCCATGAAATTAAAAGATGCTTACTCCTTGGAAGAAAAATTATGACCAACCTAGATAGCATATTCAAAAGCAGAGACATTGCTTTGCCAACAAAGGTCTGTCTAGTCAAGGCTATGGTTTTACCAGTTGTCATGTATGGATATGAGAATTGGACTGTGATGAAAGCTGAGTGCCGAAGAATTGGTGCTTTTGAACTGTGGTGTTGGAGAAGACTCTTGAGAGTCCCTTGGACTGCAAGGAGATCCAACCAGTCAATTGTGAAGGAGATCAGCCCTGGGATTTCTTTGGAAGGAATGATGCTAAAGCTGAAACTCCAGTACTTTGGCCACTTCATGCAAAGAGTTGACTCATTGGAAAAGACTCTGATGTTGGGAGGGATTGGGGGCAAGAGGAGAAGGGGACGACAGAGGATGAGATGGCTGGATGGCATCACTGACTCGATGGACGTGAGTCTGAGTGAACTCTGGGTGTTAGTGATGGACAGGGAGGCCTGGCATGCTGCGATTCATGGGGTCGCCAAGAGTTGGACACGACTGAGCGACTGAACGGAACTGATAAACTTAGTATGAAAAATTTATATATGTAGCATACAAATTTATATATATAGTGTAGATCAGTTTACAACTATAGCTATAGACACAGATTCAGAGAATGGAGCAGTACACAGCTCCCAGGGCTTGTTTATTTGCTTGTTTGTTTATATTTCATACCAATGACTCATTTATTTTTGTACCTCTTAATTTCCCTGATCTATTTCTCTTCTCCTCTACCCTCTTCCACTCTGCTGCTCACCTGTTTTCTGTATCTGTGACTTTGTTTTCTCTTTGATTATGTTTATTCATATGTTTTTATTTTTGAATTCCACATGTAAGTGAAATCATACAGTATGTTTCTTTTTCTGACATATTTCACTAAGCATACGACACTCTAGGTCCACTTGTCAGGTAGTTAGAATAGGAAAAAGGAGTCCAGAATGGCAGTGGCTAAAAGACAAGAAAGGGAAAAGCCCCTGAAAATAGAACAAAGGAAAGTCCAAGGGCCAGAGTGAGGACCTCAGGTAGAACAACCAAACTCCTGGCTAGCCCAATTTTTTAGAGCAGGCCCAGGGGAAGGAAAAAAAAAAAAAAAATATATATATATATATATATATATATATATATATATATATATATATATATATATAAAGGAGCCAAAGCACCAGGGGTCTCTCTCCCATGCTCTCTCTCTCTCTTCATGTCTTTTGGGTTGGCATGCCCTCACTCCTCAAGGATGTATTTTCCTTTATTTTCTAAATAAAACTGAGCTGTAACATGGAGCTGTAACACTGTCCGAGAGCTGTGACTCGCCAAGGGCTTTAACATCCATTGCTTCAAATGTTTGTTGTGATGAGACAAAACTGAGGAAATTACAGATTCCCCTGATATCTATGGTGCCGTGACTCTGATTTAACCTGGCTGAAACAATCTTGGTGCAGCCCCTGTAAGGAAGAGACCAAGCACAGCAGGAGCCCAACTCAGCGAAAGCTCCTACAGTGGAAGCAGAATGCAAAGAAAATCCAGCACAGGGGAAGTAACAAAAATCCCAGCATGCTGGACACTGGGACAGCAAAAGACGAATTCAGGAGAAAGCTCATGCGGCTCAGTCTTAAGATTTGAGAAGACCTCTGGTTAAGGTAGGAGGTCCTCGCTCCTATGGCTGGAGGGACATATGCCTAACAAAATTTTAATTCCTTTACAGTCTCTTGTTTCTTGTTTTCCACAAACCCCCATGAACAGGCGAGTGGCAGTGGGTGCAATGGAAGGACTCTGAAGAGGCTACTCCTTGGTATGTTCCAAAGGCTCCACTCTCTGCTGAGCCCCAGTAGCTGTTACCCAAGCCTGTGGGGGTTCTTCTGTCATTAATCTTCTTTGTGCCAAGGTTCAGGCAATGAAAACTGTGAGCACAGGTCAGGTTTTTAGTAGATTTTCCAGCAGGCTATGAAGGGAACTCCTTGGCATGTTTTTCCCACAGCTTTTTCCTCCCATCCTTCAGTTCCTGTCTCCTGGGACTTGAGCCCTGCCAAAACCAATGATGCCTGGCTTCAGAACCTAATGAAGCTCAGGCTCTGATGTCTCATTGCAAAAACTCAGTGAAAGACACAGCAATAGAAAAGAGGTGGATTTGTTAAGATTCAAACAGAAGCACACTCTGCAGCTGCTGCTGCTGCTGCTAAGTGGCTTCAGTCGTGTCCGACTCTGTGCCACCCCGTAGACGGCAGCCTATCAGGCTCCACCGTCCCTGGGATTCTCCAGGCAAGAACACTGGAACGGGTTGCCATTTCTTTCTCCGATGCGTGAAAGTGAAGTTGCTCAATCATGTCCGACTCTTAGCGACCCCATGGACTGCAGCCTACCAGGCTCCTCCATCCATGGGATTTTCCAGGCAAGAGTACTGAAGGATGTGGGCCATTGCAGAGGGCAAGGCTTAGGCCATGGACTTAAGCCATGGACTTAGGCTATGGAATGCTGACTGGCTAGGTTTTGTGAGCTGGGTGAATTTATATGTGAATGAGTGGGAGGATCATCCCAACCATTGGGAAACCACCCACTCCTCCATCTTTTGATAGTGCCTTGCATGGGGCTGTGATGGCGCACAAGCGTGGGCAGCTGTGATGACGCACAAGCGCAGCCGAGAGGAGGTACCCCACGTCCTAGGTCAGGGGCAGAAGCCAGGAGGACCCCATGCCCAACAGGGGCAGCGGCCAGGAGGAGCTACCCCACATCCAAGGTCAGGGGTGGCGGCCGAGAGTGCCAGGCTGTGACAGTGCAGGAGCAGACACTCCATGTCCAAGGTCAGGGGCGGCGGCCGAGAGGAGCTACCCTACATCTGAGGTCAGTGGCAATGGCCAGGAGGAGCAATCCCACGTCCAAGGAGCGGTGGCCATGGGGGAGCAGGAGGGCCTAGAGGAGCTACTCCACATTCCAGCTCAGGAGGGGCAGCGGTTAGGAGATACCCCTCGTCCAAAGTAAGGAGCAGCAGCTGCACTTTGCTGGAGCAGCCCTGAAGAGATACCCCACGTCCAAGGTAAGAGAAACCCAAGTAAGATGGTAGGTGTTGCAAGAGGGCATCAGAGGGCAGATACACTGAAACCATAATCACAGCAAACTAGTCAATATAATCACAATAGGACTACAGCCTTGTTAAACTCAATGAAACTAAGCCATCCCCTGTGGGGCCAGCCAAGATAGGCAGGTCATGGTGGAGAGGTCTGACAGAATGTGGTCCACTGGAGAGGGAATGGCAAACCACTTCAGTATTCTTGCCTTGAGAACCCCATGAATAGTTTGAAAAGGCAAAATGATAGGATACTGAAAGAGGAACTCTCCAGGTCAGTAGGTGCCCAATATGCTACTGGAGATCAGCGTAGAAATAACTCCAGAAAGAATGAAGGGATGGAGCCAAAGCAAAAACAATACCCAGTTGTGGATGTGACTGGTGATAGAAGCAAGGTCCAATGCTGTAAAGAGCAATATTGCATAGGAACCTGGAATGTTAGGTCCATGAATCAAGGCAAACTGGAAGTGGTCAAACAGGAGATGGCAAGAGTGAACATCAACATTCTAGGAATCAGCAAACTAAAATGGACTGGAATGGGTCAATTTAACTCAGATGACCATTATATCTATACTGTGGGCAGGAATCCCTTAGAAGAAATGGAGTAGCCATCATGGTCAACAAAAGAGTCCGAAATGCAGTACTTGGATGCAATCTCAAAAACGACAGAATGATCTCTGTTCGTTTCCAAGGCAAACCATTCAATATCACGGTAATCCAAGTCTATGCCCCAACCAGTAACGCTGAAGAACTTGAAGTTGAATGGTTCTATGAAGATCTACAAGACCTTTTAGAACTAACACCCAAAAAAGATGTCTTTTTCATTATAGGGAACTGGAATGCAAAAGTAGGAAGTCAAGAAACACCTGGAGTAACAGGCAAATTTGGCCTTGGAATACCAAATGAAGCAGGGCAAAGTTTTGCCAAGAGAACACACTGGTCATAATGAACACCCTATTCCAACTACACAAGAGAAGACTCTACACATGGACATCACCAGATAGCCAACATTGAAATCAAATTGATTATATTCTTTGCAGCCAAAGATGGAGAATCTCTATACAGTCAGCAAAAACAAGACTGGGAGCTGACTGTGGCTCAGATCATGAGCTCATTATTGCCAAATTCAGACTTCAATTGAAGAAAGTAGGGAAAACCACTAGACCATTCAGGTATGACCTAAATAAAATCTTTTATGATTATACACTGAAAGTGAGAAATAAATTTAAGGGATGAGATCTGATAGATAGAGTGCCTGATGAACTATGGAATGAGGTTCATGACATTGTACAAGAGACAGGGATCAAGACCATCCCCATGGAAAAGAAATGCAAAAACGCAAAATGGCTGTATGGGGAGGCATTACAAACAGCTGTGAAAAGAAGACAAGCAAAAAGCAAAGGAAAAAAGGAAAGACATAAGCATCTAAATACAGAGTTCCAAAGAATAGCAAGAAGGGATAAGAAAGCTTCCCTCAGCAATCAATGAAAAGAAATAGAGGAAAACAACAGAATGAGAAAGACTAGAGATCTCTTCAAGAAAATTAGAGATACCAAGGGAACATTTCGTGCAAAGATGGGCTCGATAAAGGACAGAAATGGTACGGACCTAACAGAAGCAGAAGATATTAAGAAGAGATGACAAGAATACACAGAAGAACTGTACAGAAAAGAGCATCAGGACCAAGATAATCACGAAGGTGTGATCACTCACCTAGAGCCAGACATCCTGGAAAGTGAAGTCAAGTGAGCTTTAGGAAGCATCACTACGAACAAAGCTAGTGGAGGTTATGGCATTCCAGTTGAGCTGTTCCAAATCCTGAAAGATGATGCTGTGAAAGTGCTGCACTCAATATGCCAGCAAATTTGGAAAACTCAGCAGTGGCCACAGGACTGGAAAAGGTCAGTTTTCATTCCATTCCCAAAGAAACGCAATGTCAAAGAATGCCCAAACTACCCCACAGTTGCACTCATCTCATACGCTGGTAAAGTAATGCTCAAAATTCTCCAAGCCAGGCTTCAGCAATACGTGAACCTTGAACTTACAGATGTTCAAGCTGGTTTTAGAAAAGGCAGAGGAACCAGTGATCAAATTGCCAACATCCGCTGGATCATCGAAAAAGCAAGAGAGTCCCAGAAAAACATCTATTCCTGCTTTATTGACCATGCCAAAGCCTTTGACTGTGTGGATCACAATAAACTGGAAAATTCTGAAAGAGATGGGAATACCAGACCACCTGATCTGCCTCTTGAGAAACCTGTATGCAGGTCAGGAAGCAACAGTTAGAGCTGGACATGGAATAACAGACTGATTCCAAATAGTAAAACAAGTACATCAAGGCTGTATATTGTCACCCTGCTTATTTAACTTCTATGCAGAGTACATCATGAGAAACGTTGAGCTGGAAGAAGCACAAGCTGGAATCATGATTGCCAGTAGAAATATCAATAACCTCAGATATGCAGATGACACCACCCTTATGGCAGAAATTGAAGAGGAACTGAAAAGCCTCTTGGTGAAAGTGAAAGAGGAGAGTGAAAAAGTTGGCTTAAAGCTCAACATTCAGAAAACGAAGATCGTGGCATCCGGCCCCATCACTTCATGGGAAATAGATAGGGAAACAGTGGAAACAGTGTCAGACTTTATTTTGGGGGGCTCCAAAATCACTGTAGATGGTGATTGCAGCCATGAAATTAAAAGATGCTTACTCCTTAGAAGGAAAGTTATGACCAACCAAGTAGCATATTCAGAAGCAGAAATATCACTTTCCCAACAAAGGTCCATCTAGTCAAGGCTATGGTTTTTCCAGTGATCATGTATGGATGTGAAAGTTGGACTGTGAAGAAAGCTGAGAACCTAAGAACAATGGTTTTGAACTCTGGTGTTGGAGAAGACTCTTGAGAGTCCCTTGGACTGCAAAGAGATCCAACCAGTCCATTCTAAAGGAGATCAGTCCTGGCTGTTCTTTGGAAAGACTGATGCTAAAGCTCAAACTCCAGTACTTTGGTCACCTCATGCAAAGAGTAGACTCTTTGGCAAAGAACCTGATGCTGGGAGGGATTTGGGCCAAGTGGAAAAGGGGATGACAGGATGAGATGGCTGGATCTCATCACCAACTCGACGGACATGAGTTTGAGTGAACTCCGGGAGCTGGTGATGGACAGGAAGGCCTGGTGTGCTGCAATTCATGGGGTCACAAAGAGTCGGACACAACTGAGCGACTGAACTGAATTGAACTGAACTTCCTGAGCCCCATCCGTGCCCACAATGTTGCCTCTACAGTCTTCTGGAGGTACAACCAGAAAATAGCTGGCCCTCGGAAGGGAAATACTGTGTAATATTCAGCCCCTCTAGATATTCAGGTCTTCATCTTCCATGTTTCCTGCAACATGTGCAACGTCAACATGTCAAAGTGAACCTCCTAGGGTGGGAGACAGGCACACAATTCCTGCTAGAAGTGCATCAGTTGGCATCTCTTCAAAGGCAATTGGGCTTCCAGGGATAATGCTTTTCACTTTGGGAACTGGCCCTGCAGGCTGTTTGGGCCCAAACCCTTACCACCCTTCTCCTAAGGTTACAAACATACCCCAGGATCAAATCTCCTTTTCACTTTTATGGAACATCTGGTCTGTTACCTCTTACCAATTTGTTCTTAAGCCAATTACTGACTCCTACAGGCAGGACCCTACCTTCTTGTAGGCAACATTGCTCCACCCAGCCTATTATTAAAGTACTTTAATGCCCCTAACAGGGCCAGATAACCTACTCCTTTGTCATTACTTCTGTTATTACCTAAAGTGGGTCTATGTTAATGAAATGTTTACCATTGGAGCCACCTTAACCTGCTCTTATGGAGGACTAGAGGAGGAAATCAGTGACTTACAGTCCCTTAAAGCAGTAAGAGGATAAGGCTTATGACTCCTTCACTAGGTTCCCAGTCTCAAGGCACAGGCTTGGATTGTTTTACATCATGGTATCTATTCCCATCTGTGGCGAATAAACTGGCAATGAGTTAAAATTATCACCCCTTAATCTTACCCAGCACTGGTTATGCTGGATTCCTTGGAAACATCCAGCTCCAGTCTGGGGGTCCCAGGAGATTAACCTGCCTTGACCTGCATAGGGATCTGGTCCTTGAAATGTTGTCATGCCTCAGCCTGCATGGAGATTCACCAGTCCAGGGGTCCCAGTAGGTCATCACGCCTCAACCTGTCCAGGGATCCAATTCCTGGGAGGCCGACCTGCCTCAACCTGCCTGGAGATTCGATCTCCAGGAGGCTGTCATGCCTCAGTTTGCCTGGGGATCTGCACCCTGACCCAGGGATGCCTGTCTCTCAGGTTGCAATAGTACTGGGTAGGATCAGCTTCAGAAAGACTCGCCCCTAAGGAAGTCCACTGGTGAAAACAGAAAGAAGCCTATTACTTGTGGGACTGTGCCCAGTCTCAGAAATAACTCAGGAGCCCAACGAGACCCTGTTGCCTTTCTGGAAAGGCTAAAAGAGGCCCTCCAAAAGTTTGCCAACCTGGACTTAGACTCTTACTAGGGACAGGTGATTTTAAAAGACACATTCCTGTCCCAATGTGCATAGATATCAGAATAAAGTTACAAGAGCTACAGCAGCAGGACCCCGTACCCTCTTTAGCTGAGATGGTCCAGATAGCCACAAATACCTTTTATAACAGAGAATAGGAGAAGAAGGCCAAGGCCCAGGAGAGGGAGAAAAGGAAAGAGACTAGGTGTGCCCAGATGCTGGCCACCTTCCAGGGAAGCCCTATGGCAAACCGCAAGTCCTTGAAGGACAAGGCAAGAAGCAAATCCCTAATCTGTAGACAGGCGGGGCATTGGGCCAAAAAGTGTCCAAACTACAACAATTCTTCTAAAACAGCTGGCTATAAATGCCATCAACTGGGACATTGGGCAGCACTCTGCCCTCAGGATGCAAGAGCCTCAAGGTCAAATGCCAAGTCCTCCCTCAGGATGGTTCAACAGGGCTAAAGCAGCCTGCTCTAGTCAGCCCACCTGTCACAGATAACTGTCACAGGGCTGGAGCCAAGGGTGCAACTGGATGTGGCAGGTAGTCCAAGAATTTATTGGTTGACACAGGGACTAACTACTCTGTACTGATCTCCTCCAGAGCCTTCTCCTCCCAAACCTGTACCATTTTGGGTGCTACAGGAAAAACAGCTACAAAAAGATTCACCTGAGCACTTTGTTGCTAGCATGGACAAATATTTTCCAACCAGTTTCCAATGGTTCCTCACAGTTCTCCTCCCTTATTGGGAAGAAATCTCGCCCTCCCTTCGAAAACTTGCAGCTATTGTAGTCCTGATAGAAGATGCTTTAAAACTTTCTTTTGGGGGCAAACTAACTATTTTTACAAGCCACCAAGTGAAACAGCTCCTAAATGGCAGAGGCCATTAATGGATGTCTGATCAAAGAATCCTCAGATATCAAATAGTGCTGATGGAAAATCCAGGCCTCACTATATCCCCTTGTAAGGTTCTTAACCCTTCCACCCTCCTGCCTACCCCCGAGGGCTCTCTCTCCTTTCATTCTTTCCTAGAAACCTTGGACCACAGGACAAAACCCCAAGAGGGATTGTTGGAAGATCCTTTGACCAATCTTGAGGAAATCTGGTACACTGATGAAAGCAGCTTTGTCTTGGATGGAAAAAGAAGAGCCAAATATGCAGTAATCTCCAATTTTGAGACCGTAGAGGCTAAACGTTTGCCACCAGGTACTTCAGCCCAATTAGCTGAGCTCGTAGCCCTGACTTTAGCTTTAGAGCTGGGAAAAGGAAAAACAGTAGCCATTTACACTGACTCCAGGTATGCCTTTCTGGTGCTACATGCACATGCTGCTATTTGGAAAGAAAGGCTACTTGACCACCTGAGGGTCCGCAATCAAATATGGTGATCAAATCCTTAGACTCTTGGAGGCAGTCCATTTGTCTGCTGAGGTTTTAATCTCCCACTGTAAAGGACACCAACAAGGGAGCATGGAAGTGGCACGAGGGAACCAAGCAGCTGATCAGGCAGCTAAGAGAGCAGCATTACAGAACAATGACCTAATAGGGCTCGCCACCTTAGTTCCACAGACTAATTTGCCAGAAATTCCTTCATATACGGAAAGCTAAGAGTGAGGGCTTTCAAGAAGATCATATGGGGTGGTTCCAAAAGTAGGGACTCCTTTTTCTGCCTGGGAACCTCCAATGGAAGTTGGTTAACTCCTTACATGCCACTATTGATTTAGGGGAAAAGGCCCTCCAAAGATTACTAGAAAGGTCCTTCACAGGAGTAGGCCTCCAAATGACTATAAAGCAAGTGGTCTCCTCTTGTCCCACTTGCCAATTAAACAACCCCCAAGGAGCTCGAAGACCCCAGCTGGCCCAGCCCATCCAACAAAGTGGAACCTACCCAGGAGAGGACTGGCAGATGGACTCCACCCAGATGCCAGTTTCTCCAGGGTATAAATACCTATTAGTCATGATAGATACATTCACAGGATAGATTGGAGGCTTTCCCACTCAGACTGAGAGGGCTAAAAAGGTAGCAAAAAACTGCTCCATGAAATCCTTCCAAGATTTGGTCTGCTCAGGTCATTACAAAGTGACAATGGAATATGATTTACTTCTAAGGCCACCCAAGGGGTCTCTAAAGCATTGGGTATTACTTATTATCTCCATTGTGCCTGGAGGCCTCAGTCTTCAGGAAAAGTAGAAAGAACCAACCAATTCTTAAAATTAACAATAAAAAAGATAACCCAGGAGACCTCCCTGGGATGGAAGGAGGCTTTACCAATAGCTCTCCTCCACACCCATATTACTTCCCTGGTGACTCAGATGGTAAAAGTGTCTGCCTACAATGGGGGAGACCTGGGTTCGATCCCTGGGTCAGGAAGATCCCCTGGAGAAGGAAATGCAACCCACTCTGGTATTCTTGCCTGGAAAATCCCATGGACAGAGGAGCTTGTTAGGCTACAGTTCATGGGGTCACAAAGAGTCAGACATGACTGAGCGACTTCACTTTCACTTTCTTTCTCCTTCACACCCATATTACCCCTAAGGAACAGGATGGTCTTAGTCCTTATGAGATGCTATTTGGGAGACCTTTTGTTTATGTCAATAACCTCTTCCTAGATCCAGAGGTTCAGACCCTCCAGTCTTATACCATAGCCATTGGTCATTTCCAACAAGATATACGCTTGTGGGGTGTGAACCAGGACTCAGAAGATTTTAAGGAGTCACCACTATATGCTCCAGGGACTCAAGTCTTAATTAAAGTCTGGAAAAATGGGTCCCCAAAGGCTCAACTCCAGCCCACTTGGAAGGGCCCCTACCCTGTAATACTTTCTACCCCCACAGCAGTCAAGGTACCAGGACATGACTCCTGGATTCACTACTCACAAGTCAAGTCATGGAAGAAAACAGAAGAGGACACTCAATACATCTATGAGCCCCTGGGAGATCTCAGATACCTATCCAGAACTACAAATGAGTGCCATTCTAATGAACACTCCAAAATCTAGTTTCTGAGGATAAGATTTCTCAGGATAGCTCTAAAGAGCCAAAACAGATTAGCAGGGGTTGTACTCCAAAACAGACAGGAGATAGATCTTCTGATCCCTGAACAAGGATGGACTAGAGCCATCATGGCAATGGGATTTTGGAGTTGGCTAATGCCCCTACTAGTCCTTATTGTGTCATATTTATGCTGCTTATGATTGCTTCATGTATTATCAATTGTCAGAGGATGAGATGGCTGGATGGCATCACCGACTCAATGGACATGAGTTTGAGTGAACTCCAGGAACTGGTGATGGACAGGGAGTCCTGGCATGCTGTGATTCATGGGATTGCAAAGAGTTGGACACGACTGAGCAACTGAACTGAACTGAACACATTTTGTCTCTTCCTAGGTCAACAAGCTACAACATGCAGTGCCAGTTCAACAAGGATATATAAAACTACAGCTGACCATGGAAGATATCACTCACCCTTAGATGGACACTGCTATAAGGACTCTGAGACCTGAGACTAGCAAGAGGGGTAGGCCCAATGCCCCTCCCCATCCCAGTTCAGCAGAAAGTAGCCAGAAAGACCTCGACACCCCTATTTCCAAAGAATTGGGCTTCCCATCTCTTAAGGGGGGACTGTTTGGTAGTTAGAATAGGAAAAAGGAGTCTAGAATGGTGCCTAAAATGTCGGGACCCACGTTAGGCATTACTGAGAAAATGGAGGCATGACCCCAACCCCCTCTCCTCGTCCCACAGGCATGGTCCCAGGATGAAGGAGTTAGGTCTTGTGATTCTGACTTGTTCTTTCCTTTCTTCAGGTGAGTTGGCTGGAAAGAATGTTAAGGTGCTTATTGTTCTTGAAAGAAGCATGAGAAAGCACAAAGCCTTCTGCAGTTGTGCCCAGAAATTAATCTATAAAGTAACCATTGACATTTGTTCAAGGATCTTTACAAAGAATGTTCCAGGATGAACACTTAGGCTGCAGCTTGAGGCCATGGGAAGGATTGTTATCTGAGACCTGTTTGTGAGGGGAATGTTTATGGCAAAAGAAGTTTGCTGAGCTTAGGGATTAGGAATAATTAAGAATAGCTAGAAGACTTTTTTGGAGAAGGCAATGGCACCCCGCTCCAGTACTCTTGCCTGGAAAATCCCATGGACGGAGGAGCCTGGTAGGCTGCAGTCCATGGGGTCGCTAAGAGTTGGACACGACTGAGCAACTTCACTTTCACTTTTCACTTCATGCATTGGGGAAGGAAATGGCAACCCGCTCCACTGTTCTTGCCTGGAGAATCCCAGGGACGGGGGAGCCTGGTGGGCTGCCGTCTATGGGGTCGCACAGAGTCGGACACGACTGAAGTGACTTAGCAGCAGCAGCAGCAGCAGAAGCCTTTTTAGAAGATAGTGAACTTAGGATTCTAGGGGCAAACAGGATTTAGAAAGATAAGAAATAAACTGAGGAAAGTGGTATGCAGCCCAGTCATAAGCATGAGTTACAGTGTAATCACAAGTTAAGTATAGGACACATAAGAGGAAGTAGATAATAGATAGTAAAGCCGATTCTGAGAGAATCACTGAAGCAGGAACTGTTTGAAGGGCAACAATGATTTCTGGAGACAATAAATCTGGGTGGGAGGGGAACTGAAAATGTCAAACCTCTGACCTAATGCTTTTGTCAAAGTATAAAAGAAAACCTGAAGCTTGAAATAAACATGTAGTCCCGCACCTTGATTCAGAGGCTACATCATTATCTGCCGACACCACTCATCCCTTCAGACTGATTCCCTGGCTGCTGGAGTTGTACTCCGGCAAGTGACACCCAACGTGGGGCATCTGAAGGGTAAGTAACTTCGTGACTGCAATGCAGAGTGGTTAGGATTGTACCTGTGGGAGGCCAGCACCCCTCTACAGTTTAGGCAGGGTGAGGAGGGTACAGAAGGAATAAGAATATTCTCTAGGAAAATGGGTTTCTCTGAATCCAAGAGTAGACAAATGTTTATTGAAATATTACTCCACATGTTAGCCCATAGAGGTGTTAAGGTACGCACAGGAAGACTGTCTAAATTTCTAATTTTTGTCCAAGAGCAATGCCCGTGGTTTCTTGAGGAGGGCACCATAAATCTAGAAACCTGGACTAAGGTTGGAGATCAGTTACATTAGTTTTATACTTTGCATGGGCCAGAAAAGGTTCCTATGGATGCTTTTGCTCTGTAGAATATGGTTAAGAACGTCCTGGACCCTCGGCATGAGGCTGTTAGACAGCCTTTGGGAGAAGCTACAGCCGTGGATGGTGGGTCTCTGCCTTCTGCGCAGATCATGTTTTCTGCCATTGATGAAGAAAAGGAGGGAGACTGTGCTCTACCTCTGGAGAATGGGGAGGACTTGCAGGACGCTGTGGCCAGGTGCCCTAGAGGGGCCTCTCCTCCCCTACGCAAACCTTTAAAAATTTATGCGTCACTTTCTGATTTAAGGCAATCGCCGCCACCTCCGTTTTCACCTCGCAGGGCCCAGGAGTTCCCCACTTTGCCCCCAAAGCCTCCCAGAGCATTGCCTGAGGCTGAGGAAGATAAAGAGTTTTCTGAAACAAAGGAGCTTTTGAAGCAGATGCATGCACAATATACAGAGCATGCTCCTTAGAGAAAACCTCATCAGGGGGGCCTCACCAAGGCTAGAAGAGAAGCGGAACAACAGGGGAACTTGGAATTCTCTATGGCCTTTCCACTAGTCTTTACCAAAACAGAAGTGGGAAGCAAGGAAGAGGGAAAATGGGAACCAGTCCCATATAAGCTGCTGAAAGAGCTTAAACAAGCTTGTCATGATTATGGGTCTACCTCCCCCTATACACTCACCCTGCTAGGCCTTGGCTGGAAGGTGGATGACACCATATGACTGGAGAACGGTTGCAAAGGCTTGCCTTCCTGGAGGAGAGTTCCTCCTGTGGTTGGCAGAGTATGATAAGTTGGCTATACTACAGTCAGCAGAAAACAAAACCTCTAATGGTCCACAGTGGAAACGGTGTCACACTTTATTTTGGGGGGCTCAAAAATTACTGCAGACGGTGACTGCAGCCATGACCAACCTAGATAGCATATTCAAAAGCAGAGACATTACTTTGCCAACAAAGGTCCGTCTAGTCAAGGCTATGTTTTCTCCTGTGGTCATGTATGGATGTGAGAGTTGGACTGTGAAGAAGGCTGAGTGCTGAAGAATTGATGCTTTTGAGCTGTGGTGTTGGAGAAGACTCTTGAGAGTCCCTTGGACTGCAAGGAGATCCAACCAGTCCATTCTGAAAGAGATTAGCCCTGGGATTTCTTTGGAAGGAATGATGCTATAGCTGAAACTCCAGTACTTTGGCTAGCTCATGCAAAGAGCTGACTCCTTGGAAAAGACTCTGATGCTGGGAGGGATTGGGGGCAGGAGGAGAAGGGGATGACAGAGGATGAGTTGGCTGGATGGCATCACTGACTCGATGGACATGAGTCTGAGTGAACTCCGGGAGTTGGTGATGGACAGGGAGGCCTGGCGTGCTTCGATTCATGGGGTCACAAAGAGTCGGACACGACTGAATGACTGAACTGAACTGAACTGAATGGTCCACAGCTCAGGACAGTGCGATTTGAGGCATTAAAAGGAGATGAAGAATACAAATCTAGTATAGCCCAAGCAAGGTTGTCTAAAGAAGCACTTAATCAGATTCTAGCCATTGGTATCTTGGCATGGAAATCTTTTCCCCCTTCAGATGGAAAGTTATCCACTTTGAGTAATATCAAACAGGGACCTGATGAGAGATATGAAGACTTTGTGGCCAGATTGAAAACTGCTGTAGAAAGAACTATTAAGAGTACTGAGCCAGCAGAGATAGTTCTTAAACAATTGGCTTATGAGAATGTCAATTCTACCTGTCAAGCATTGCTTAGACCTGTTAGAAGTAAAGGAAGTCTTTGGACTTACATACAGACCTGCCAGGAAGTAGGAACTTCATTTATGCAGGGGGTTGCCTTAGCCGCAGCCTTGAAGGGAGAAACTGCTGCCCAAGTTATTCAGGGAATGAGAAAAAAGATTAACCCTAATGGAAATGATTCTACAAATAGAGTGTTTCTCTTGTGGCCAAATGGGGCATTTTTGCTAGCAATGTCCTGCCAAGCAGGGACAACAAGCCATGCCAATACAGATTGAAACTAACCCTCCAAAGACACCTTGCCCTCAAGGCCAGAAGGGGTATCATTGGACAAAAGACTGTAGATCTAAATTCCATAAGGATGGGACTATGCTCACCCCCCCCGAGTACAAGGAAGTAATTTTTCCCAGTTTCAGGGAAATGAGCAGCAGGGGCAGACCCGGCCCCAGACAACAATAGGGGCAGTCGCATTGAATCCCTTTATTCCCTTTGTTCCATCTCAGACCTCCTCAGAGCAACCCCAGGTAGTACAGGACTGGACCTCAGTTCTGCCACTGCAACAATATTAACCCCTGACATACCGGTCACTCTGATTCCAATGGGAGTGGCTAGCCCCTTACCTGAGGGCATTGTAGGACTTATACTGGGGTGTAGCTCGCTTTCCCTTGAACGAATTTCAGTAGTGCCTGGTGCAGTAGATTCTGATTATACTGGGGAAATTAAAGTTTTTATCTCGCCGCCTGCCAAAACTGTGCAAATTAGTAAAGGTCAAAGAATAGCACAACTTTCGCTTTTACCTTATTATCAGACAAGAAGAACCTTGATGTCTCAAGCTAGGGGCCTCAGAGGATTTGGATCTAGTGATCTAGCCTTTTGAGTGCAGGAAATTACAGCTTCAAGGCTTTTGAAAGATCTTTTAATTCAAGGAAATAGAATGTCAGGGCTGTAGGATACTGGAGCAGATATCTCTTGCATTGCTGGAAAAGATTGGCCCTCATCCTGGCCAACACGTCTAACCAATGCTGGCTTGGTAGGAATAGAGTCAATGCCCTCTGTTGCTAAGAGCTCACAAATTTTGACATGGTCAGAAGAGAAGGGGGCACAAAGCACCTTTTATCCATATATGACTCCTTCACTACCTTTTTCTTTATGGGGGAGAGATATATTGTCTCAGATGGGAATGCTTTTATACAGCCCAGATGAAAATGTTACTAACCAAATGCTGCAAATGATGTATAATCCTGACAAGGGGCTTGGTAAAGATCAGCAGGGAATTGTTTCTCCATTAGAAACTGTTCCTAACAAGAATAGAGAAGGTTTAGGATATTCAAATTTATCCTAGAGGTTGCTGCTCTTGCTGCCGACCCTATTACCTGGAAATCTGATGATCCAGTATGGGTGGAGCAATGGCCCTTAACAGCTGAAAAGCTGCAGGCAGCTGAGGATTTAGTTATGGAACAACTGGTAGCCAGCCATATAGAGCCTTCTAATAGCCCCTGGAATACTCCTATTTTTGACATTAAGAAGAAATCAGGAAAATGGAGATTGTTACAAGATTTGAGAGCTATGAATGCAACTATGGAAGACATGGGGGTCCTTCAGCCAGGTTTCCCTTCCTCAGTAGCTGTGCCCTTTCAATATAATGTGATTGTTATAGATCTACAGAATTGTTTCTTTACCATCCCCCTGGCTGTTCAGGATTGTAAAAGGTTTGCTTTCAGTCTCCCTTCAGCTAATTTTAAACAGCCCTATAGAAGGCAATGGCACTCCACTCTAGTATTCTTGCCTGGAAAATCCCATGGGCGGAGGAGCCTGGTAGGCTGCAGTCCATAGGGTCACTAAGAGTCTGTCACGACTGAGCGACTTCACTTTCACTTTTCATTTCCATGCATTGGAGAAGGAAATGGCAACCCACTCCAGTGTTCTTGCCTGGAGAATCCCAGGGACGGGGGAGCCGTCTATGGGGTCGCACAGAGTCTGACACGACTGAAGCAACTTGGCAGCATAGAAGGTTTCAGTGGAAGGTTTTGCCTTAGGGAATGAAAAATATCCCCACCTTGTGTCAGAAATTTGTGGATCAAGCTGTGCAGAATGTTAGAGGAAGGTATAAAGATCTATATTTGGTACATTATATGGATGATATTTTGACTGCCCTTAAGGATAGAGCCTTGTTGCAACAAATCTTATCTGAATTGATTGAGGCCTTGAAAACTGGGGTTTAAAGATAGCTCCAGATAAGATACAAGTAAATCCTCCTTTTTCTTATTTAGGGAGGGTGTTAAATACCCATACTGTGAGTCATGTCCCTTTGCAGCTGTGGAGAGATCGTTTACTAACTTTAAATGATTTCCAGAAATTATTAGGGGGTATTAATTGGATACGCCCACACTTAAGACTAACTACTGCAGATTTAAAGCCTCTGTTTGATTGCTTAAAGGGTGATCCTGGTCCCAGTTCTAAGAGAAAATTGACTAGTGAGGCAAAGTCAGCTCTTGTTAAAGTGGATGAGGCTTTAAATGATCAGTTAATTAGGATTAATATTACCAGCTGCTGCTAAGTCACTTCAGTCGTGTCCGAATCTGTGCGACCCCACAGATAGCAGCCCACCAGGCTTCCCCATCCCTGGGATTCTCCAGGCAAGAACACTGGAGTGGGTTGCCATTTCCTACTCCAATGCATGAAAGTGAAAAGTCAAAGTGAAGTCGCTCAGTTGTGTCCAACTCTGTGCGACCCCATGGACTGCCGCCTACCAGGCTCCTCTGTCCATGGGATTTTCCAGGCAAGAGTACTGGAGTGGGGTGCCATTGCCTTCTCCAAATATTACCAGAGGATGAGATTTAATTATTCTCACCACGGAACATACACCTATAGGATGCTTGTGGCAAGAAGGCCCATTGGAATGGCTCCATCTACCAGTGACCCCAAGAAAAATAGTTTTATCTTATCCCAGCTTGGTGGTACAATTAATTATAAAAGGTAGAAAAAGAAGTGTGGAATTTTTGGAAAGGAAATAGCAAATATAGTGATTCCATTTAATAATGATCAACTGCAACTTCTTTTACAAAATAGGGATGATTGGCAAGTTGCCCTGATAGATTTCAGGGGTCAAATTTTGTTTCATTTGCCCTCAAGTCCCCTTTTGCATTTTTTGAAAACACATTCTGTGATTTTTCTGAGGAAATTTTCTATTCAACCTTTGGAAGGGGCAATTTTAGTTTTCACAGATGGTTCCTCTAATGGTAAAGCAGTCACAATTATTAATGGAAAATCCCATGTTCAGGTAACCGAAGAGACATCTGCCCAGAGAGCTGAGTTAAGAGTGGTTATTTGGGCTTTTCAACATTTGAGAGACCATACCTTCAATCTTTTGACTGACTCCCGATATATTGTAGGGTTGTTTCCTCATATTGAGACTGCTAATATTCCGGAAAATAAGACTACCATTTTCTCCTTGTTATCTGATTTACAGAAGGAGATTAAGCATAGAGATAAAAAATATTTTGTGGGACATATTAGAGTCCATTCTGGCTTTCCCAGCCCTTTACATGAAGGAAATGCTTTGGCAGATGCATTAAATAAAGTAATTGCTTTAAACTTACATGAAAAGATTGACAAGGCCAAAAATTCTCACAAAATTCACCACCAAAATGCAGCTGGTTTAAGGTATGAATTTCATATCCCTAGGGAAGCAGCTAGACAAATAGTTAAGTTATGTCCAAATTGCCCAACATCTTATTCATCTCTACCATTAGGAGTAAATCCCCAAGGCCATAGGCCTAATGCTTTCTGGCATATGGACGTAACTCATACCCTGGCCTTTGGAAAACTGTCCTTTGTGCATGTTACCATGGATACCTTTTCTCATGTTATTACAGCCTCTGCTAGATCAGGTGAAGCAGCAAAAAATGTAATTCAGCACTTGTTTCAATGATTTTCCCAAATAGGACTCCCTGAACAGATAAAAACAGATAATGCCCCAGCTTATACTTCTGCTGCTTTTAAGAGATTTTGTCGGGATGATTTGGGAGAATGGCATTGAAACATGTATAATATCAAAAAAAAAAAAAAGAGAGAGAGAGAGATTTTGTCAACAATTTTCTATAGTGCATTCAACAGGAATACCTTATAATCCCAAAGGCCAAGCCATAGTAGAAAGGGCGTTCCAGACTTAAAAAAATCAGATAGCTAAATTAAGGCAGGAAGAATTTAAGTATTCCTCTCCACATCATGTTCTACACCATGCTTTGTTTGTAATTAATCATTTAAACGTGGATACACAGGGGCAGACTGCAATGATGAGACACTGGATTCCTGAAGGGGCTACAGCTCAGCCCCTGGTCAAGTGGAAAGACTTCCTTATCAGAGAGTGGAAAGGGCCAGATGTGCTGTTAACTTGCAGGAGAGGGTATGCGTGTGTGTTTCCACAGGATTCCACTTCTCCTGTTTGGATTCCTGACAGACTGATTCTACATGTCCAGTCCCATGAGCTCTCCAAGATCATGAAGACCCATGAGGTCACTGAGATCCCTGGAGTCCTGGAGTCCAGGACCAAGGGAAGATGGGGAGATCAGACGCTTGTTGAGTCAGGACCTGAGGGAGCCAAGGAGAAGCCGAAGGGCGAATGACCCTTCACCTGAGGCTTCACCACTAGTACATCTCCTCAGGCACCTGGCGCTTCAGGATAGACATGCTGATCGAGTCCAACCATATTCCGGTTGTCACTGTCATCATACTCAAGCAACTACCTCCAGCACGGTGCCAACATGGGGCCAGCTGAAGCACCTTGCTCAACAGGCTGAAGAATTAATAAAAAGGGGGAGACATGAGGCCACTCCCATGGTAACGTTTGTGGCTATGCTTGCTGTGCTGGCTTGTCATCCAAGGCCCTCCAGTGCAGAAAAAGTTCATTGGGCCTATTTGCCTAATCCACCTTCATTTCAGCCTGTTGATTGGATGATGAGCCTATTTGCGTTTTTGTCAATGATACTCATCTTTTGGGCCGGGCTTCCATCTATCCTAATAATGCTAAAGCAGTGGTCAGTGCTCCCTTCAATTTTTCAGGTGTGTCCATTTATCCACCTATTTGCTTTGCCATACCTTCCTCCTTACAAGGATTAGATCCGGTTTTGAATGGATGTGTTAGCACTTCCTTGAAAGGTATGTTTACTGATTCTCCAAGAAGCAATGGCAAGAGAGACTTTTGGTCCTTACAGCTGCTGATGCCGGGGGTGCAAGAAAAACTATATGATGCCATAAAACAGGCAACCCCTCATTTAAAGGGCTTTCTGAGCTGTGCACTCCCCCCTCCAGATTCTGATGAACAAGGACTACAGGCCTGGGAAAGCATAAGCAGAATTTCTGGCTTTACTCATTGAAAAGAATGCATGTATGCCCTAAACTTATCTATTCCCATTGTTGCCACCAGACATTTTCTGACCGAATGGGGGTGCCCCTATCTTTCAGATCAACGATTGAACTTGATTTTTGAAGAACCTTATAGATCCATATGGAATGATTCATTCATCCCTTATTCTTCAGCAATTACTAGGTGGCATGTTAATGGATGGGTTCCTCCTTTAGTGAATTTCAATGGAACAGGTCCCATGCAGCCTGAATTATGGAGCGCATTGGCTGCTATGGCACCTGTGACTTCACATAGACCTTTAAATGAACAAAGATATATTGTATGGGCCTGCGTACATTCTCCCTATGCCTTTTTGTTGGCCAGAAATCGGAATGATTTGGAAGTTTTTGAAGGAGAAACTGTTTATAATGTTGAATGTGTGAATTGTTTTATATCAAATTGTGTTGATGGGAATGATTATAGTAATTATAAGGCTGTGATGATTGTAAAGCAACCACCATATTTTATGGTTCCTGTAAAACTAGAGGGACAATGGTTTGATGATTATGCATTGAAAATTTTGTATGAATTTAATGGCTTAATTTCTTGACCTAAGAGATTCATTGCAGCTCTGATTGTGGGAATAACTGCCTTGATTGCTATAATTGCTTCAGTTATGGTTTCTGCTATTTCCCTGTCAAAAGAAATGCATACTGCCTCGTTTGTCGATCAGCTGTCCAAAAATGCCTCCATAGCTCTACACAGGAAATTATAGATAGGAAAATAGAAAATAAGGTAAATGCTTTAGAAGAAGTAGTCCTGCTTATAGGGCAAGAAATTACAAATTTAAAAATTAAGTTGTCTTTAAGGTGCCATGCTGAATTTAAACGGATGTGCATTACCCCTATACAAGTGAATGATTCTGTACATTCTTGGGAATGCATTAGGAATCATATTTTATGTGTTTGGAATCATTCAGATTTTAGTATTGATATTTCTAAGTTACATCAGGATATTCAGAGTATGAAGCAGGTGGAGTCTGACTTTTCCTCTCAATGGCTTTCTAATTCCCTTTTTAAAAATCTGGAGGGGTATCTTTCCCATGGATCCTTTTTTACAATAATGATTAATGCGGCCATGTGCTTATGCCTGTTGGTTCTAATTTGTGTATTAGCCCCGTGCCTTTTCAGAATACTCAACTGAAGTGTTTCTGCTTTATGTACTGAGTTTCATACTTATGCTCCAAAAAATAAGGGGGAGATATTGGGAGCTGCGTTAGGCATTACTGAGAAAATGAAGGCACAGCCCCAACCCCCTCTCCTCATCCCACAGGAACTGTCCCAGAATGAAGGAGTTAGGTCTTGTGATTTTGACTTGTTTCTTCCTTTCTTTGGTAGGGTTGGCTGGAAAGAATGTTAAGGTGCTTATTGTTCTTGAAAGAAACATGAGAAAGTGCAAAGCCTTCTGCAGTTGTGCCCAGAAATTAATCTATAAACTAACCATTGACATTTGTTCAAGGATCTTTACAAAGAATGTTCCAGGATGAACATATAGGCCACAGCTTGAGGCCATGGGAAGGATTGTTATCTGAGACCTGTTTGTGAGGGGACTGTTTATGGCAAAAGAAGTTTGTTGAGCTTAGGGTTTAGGAATAATTAAGAATATCTAGAAGCCTTTTTAGGAGATATTGAACTTAGGATTCTAGGGGCAAACAGGATTTAGAAAGATAAGAAACAAACTGAGGAATGTGGTATGCAGCCCAGACATAAGCATGAGTTACAATGTAATCACAAGTTAAGTATAGGACACATAAGAGAAAGTAGATAATAGATAGTAAAGCCGATTCTGAGAGAATCGCTGAAGCAGGAACTCTGTTTGAAGGGCAACGATTTCTGAAGACAATAAATCTGGGTGGGAGGGGAACTGAAAATGTCAAACCTCTGACCTAATGCTTTTGTCAAAGTATAAAAGAAAACCTGAAGCTTGAAATAAACATGTAGTCCCGCACCTTGAGTCAGAAGCTACATCATTATCTGCATACACTGCTCATCCCTTCAGGCTGATTCCCTGACTGCTGGAGCTGGACTCCCGCACTGAAAGACAAGAAAGGGAAAAGCCCATGAAAATAGAAAAAAGGTCCGAAGACCAGAGTGAGGACCTCAGGTAGAATAAACAGCACTCCTGGCTAGCCCAATTTACATAGGGCAGGCCCAGGGGAAGGAAACAAAACATACAAAAAGGAGACCCAAAGGGCCGGGAATCTCTCTCCCATGCTCTCTCTCTCTTCTCTTCGCGTCTTTTGGGTTGACATGCCCTCACTCCTCAAGGATGTATTTTCCTTTATTATCTAAATACAACTGGGCTATAACACAGAGCTGTAACACTGTCTGAGAGTTGTGACTCACCAAGGGCTTTAACGTCCATCACTTCATATGTTTGTTGTGATGAGACAGAACTGAGGAAATTACACACTCTCCTGACACATCCATGTTGTGGGAAATGGTAAGATTTCATTCTTTTTTGTGGCAGAGCAATATTACATTATAATGTATATATGTGTACATATTTATATATGCATGCATATATATATATACACACACACACACACACATAAATGGATATATATGTCACATCTTCTTTATCCATTCATCTATTATGGACACTTAAATTGCTTCCATTTTCAGTATGATCAGTAGGTTGTCTATTGGTCCTTAAGAAGTATTTCATAAGAATTGAGCAAGGAATGTATAATTATACCACTGGGAAGTTTGGGGGCTTAAAAGATAATGCATGCATGAATATGTACACATGGAAATTCTTAGGTATTGATAACTTGATCAGAGTGATTAGATTAAAACATCTATTATCTATTTTACATAACTTCTTCTACCCAGCAGCTACTGGGAGAAAGAGCACAAGTAGTTGAAATGGAGTTCTTTCTCATGATAAGTGGTCTTTGAAAAGTGATTTGAATTTTGAAAACAACACTAAGCTTGCTGGTGCAATTATTCATTTTGGTGTACTGTCACTGAAAGTTTCTCTGTTTTTCAATGTAATTCTTTTTAAAATGAATAAAACATAAGATGAAAATTTAAAAAAAAGAAAATTAGAAATTTTCAGAACATTATTATCATAATATATGACATTTTTAAAATAGTTTGAAGTATTTCCCACTGTATATGAATATATATATTAATATATTTTGAGTTACAATGTACCTTGTTCTATAGCCTCATTTATGTACTTAAAATACTTGTGAATATTTTGAGTCTGTAAATGTAGTTCTCAAAATGGTTCTTAATGACTTAAGCTTCCACAAGCAAACTGTACCATTAATCTTTCAGTGAATATTTATTGTTAAACATTAATGTTAGTTTCAAGTTGTGCTATTAGAATTAAGCTTGCACTAAATATTAAAATGTGCATTCTAGTATTTATATATGTAATTACGATTAATTGATATTTAATTGAGATTAAATATTTAATATTTTTCTTAACAGAAAAAGATAACCCCATTGTAAATCAGCTGAGTTTTATGAATTTTAATCCAATATGTTAGGTCAAGAAATCTTTGTTTTCATCCTGTGACTAGTACCTAAATATTCACAGAGTTAATTTAATTTCAATATTTGAGTAGTATATGCTTCTTAGAATATGTAAAGACCAAAAATAATTTGAAATATTCTACTTTTATTCTTCTTCCTCTCTTAGATCACTCAAACAGAGAGAGAGAGGGATTCTGACTGTGGCATCTTTAATGCTAATTTTAATAATTTCTGGTGAATGAATGCTAAAAATATCAGGTAAATCTTTGACATGATACTATATTATCTCTTAGGGCTTATTCTGCCCCTTTCCACTAAATGCCTTGCCTCTGTATGATATCCTAATATTCTAGTATGAATTACTTCCTTCAACGGTATGATAAGGCAATAGATTTTCCATTAGGTTTGTTTTCAAAAAACTTCATTTTATTTCATCTGCACCATTGAAAATGGCTTAAAGAATTTCTACTCATCGTCTTTCTGAGTGGAGAGTTTTTGCTAGTTTTGCTGCAAATACTTCTTCTGGCAACTCACTCATGTCTTGGTTTCCTTCCTGTCTGATGTCTTGTCCAAGAACTTTCTATACTTACCTCAAATATTTTACAAAATTACTGATATTATTTGGCCAAGCAAATGAATAATGTATTTATTTACTTATTATGACCTAAGTCTTTGTGTCTGTGGAAAAAACAAAAATGTGGTGTTTTTATGGACTATCAACCTAAACAATCCTAGGAGGCAATAATCAAGCAAATGGTATTTATTTGGGTCAGATCATAGTTGTGGGGTGCACATAGATTCAGATAGGAATCCAAAGAGCACCCTTCTAGGGAGTAAAACAAGGAGATTTTTAAAGCAACAAAGGGAGGTTTACATGACAAAGAATTTGAATTGGAGTTGAAGGCAGAGCTAATTCTTGGCTAATGGTGTTTGAGAGCTAAGGCTCTCACTGTTTGTCTTAGTCACTCAGTTGTGTCGACGACTTTCCTACACTATGGACTGTAGCCCGCCAGACTCCTCTGTCAGTGGGATTCTCCAGGCAAGAATACCAGAGAAGGTTGCCATTTCCTTCTCCAGGAGATCTTCCTGACCCTGGAATCAAACACAAGTTTCCGGTATCTCCGGTACTGGCAGGCAGATTCTTTGCCATCTGAGTCACTAGGGAAGCCCAAGGTCTCTAAATAACTTAGTAAATGTTTATTTCCTTTTTGAACATAATTGTCATGAAGGCAAGCTTATCTCACTGAAGATTTTGCCTGTAATTCACATTAATATGAAGATAACACTAGAATGTAATAATAGATTAAAGGATTATTAAGAAATATGTCATTTTGGCAAGTTTCTTGACATATCCTAATGCATTTTACCTTAACATTCACATAATTGGTTTTTTATTTGAATTTCACATATACCCTCAAAATTGGTTATTTCTGCATAACTTTGCTGAGGAAATAGCAAGTTGTTGTTGTTGTTGTTTTGACCTAAACAGTAAAAGTTAATAGTATCTAGGCTGGCCTGTAAGTCAAAGGCTGCTTTTCCCTTTGTTACATGTCCTTGACCATAATTAAGTGCAGGGTACTTCTTGGGGCTGTTGTTCTTTCCCCTTCTCCAGATTGAAACTAATATCCTATTTCTATCATTTTACATTAGTTTTTCCTCTTTTGAACTATGTACACATTTGTAAATACCATATCGACCCTCATGTCTCATTTACTTTACCTATATTATGCTTATGAAATTTATAATTGTTGTTGTGTGTAGCAGAAGTTTGTCAATTTACATTTTGAAATAGTATTTCATTATATTAATATAGCTAGATATATTTATTCATTCTATTGTTGGTGAATAATTGATGCTTTTCAATATTTGAGTATTTATGAATAATACTGCTCTAAACATTTTGTACATGTCTTTTGGTTTTAATTTATGTTGTACATATATCGAGAAGTATAATTGCTTATATTTGGATGCACATATGTTCAGCTTTAGTTTGTTTTGTTTTTGTTATTTAGTTACTAAATCATGTTCAACTCTTTTGTGACCCCATGGATTGTAGCCTGCAAAGCTCCTCTGTCCATGGGATTTCCCAGGCAAGAATACTGGACTGGGTTGCCATTTCCTTCTCCAGGGGATCAGGGGTCTAACCTGTGTCTCCTGCATTGTGGGTGGAATCTTAACCACTGAGCAACCAGATTTGGTAAATCCTGTCAAACAGTTCTCTACAATAAGTGTAAAATTCACACTGTTAGAGGACTCAGAAAACTGGCTAGGACATCCCAACGCATACATCACTTTAGGATATCACTGTAGGATATTTCCCTTTGTAAAAGAGGTGGGTGTCTTTCTGGCTTTTAGATGAATAATTGGACTTTGTAAGAATTGAATGGGAGAAGGCAATGGCACCCCACTCCAGTACTTTGCCTGGAAAATCCCATGGATGGAGGAGCCTGGTGGGCTGCAGTCCATGGGGTCTCTGAGAGTCGGACATGACTGAGTGACTTCACTTTCACTTTTCACTTTCATGCATTGGAGAAGGAAATGGCAACCCACTCCAGTGTTCTTGCCTGGAGAATCCCAGGGATGGGGGAGCCTGGTGGCTGCCGTCTATGGGGTCACACAGAGTCGGACACAACTGAAGTGACTTAACAGCAATAGCAGCAGGAATTGAATGTAAGAGAAGAAGAGTATGGGTATGTTTGTGTGTGTGTGTGTGTGTAGTGTGTGTGTGTGTGTGTTTGTGCACAGGTGTGTATTTGCATAGGTAAGAGGCCAAATGTAGTTGAGAAAATCATGTTTGTCTAAGCTGTTTGTTCACTGCAGACCATTTCAATACCTTCAACTTAGTTACAGGAGTGTGCTCTTCAGCATTATCCCAATGTGGGCATTTAATCAAGATTGGTAATCTTTTCCTGGAAAGTTTGAATTGGAGCTGACATATGTTTTGCAGTTATTGGCCTTATAAATTAGATGAGAACTGTAGGGATTGAATTCTGTCATCCTTTATTTGGGTGCACAAACAATTTTGATGTTTAGATATAAGAAGGAATAACGCAGAGATGAGGAAAGAAGTAAAACATGATATGCCATTTTACATAAGAATTGTTAATTTGGCCAGAGTCCTTTTTGTGTCTGAAGTCTCTTACCTTTTACTAATCCTCTGTCCCCCACAATTACCTTTTTGTTGCAGTAGTTCTGATTTCCATTTCAACTTAAAAACAGTTCTCAAGAAATAATATGAGAAAGTATTTCCCAATTAATTATGATTCATTAATAAAGCTTATCAATTTCACTACTATCTTCACATATCAAGGCCATCACAGCTTTTTAAGTTTTTATTCAACATCATAAAAATATGTGTGTTGAATCCTTTGCACTAGAAAAAAGTTGAAAACATGTTTTGAGGACATGCCCTTCCTATGGTTCCCTTGTCACTCTGGAGAGCAGTTTTGCAATTCCCAGTCTAAACTATGAGTGCCATAATTTTAAGAAAAATTATATGATGTCTTTCACATGAAAAAATATCTGAGCATACAAATCAGCCCTGAAATTGTGTAGCTTAAAAACTACAAACTAAATCAGTAGTTATTAAATTCATTAATATCAGACTAGAATTATACTAAATACTAATATGCTTTTGGGCAGGTGATGGGATTGAGAGTTACCTTCCAGCAAACACTAGGCTCACACTTCTGTAAGGCCCAGTTAAAATAAAAGGATCTCTTGTATACAGTGTGAGAAACATTGTTCTAAAGAAATATATTCTTTAGAATATATTTCTAAAGAAATATAAAAGGGCTTATATTTTGCTGCAGCTCTTATCATGACCATAAGCATCAGGTTTAAAGTTTGTAGGAGGCTTATCTATCCTAGAGGCCTCCTTAGTAGCTCAATTGGTAAAGAATCCGCCTGCAATGTAGGAGACCCTGGTTCGATTCCTGGGTCGAAGAGATCCGCTGGCAAAGGGATAGGCTACCCACTCCAGTATTCTTGGGCTTCCCTAGTGGCTCAGCTGGTAAAGAATTCACCTGCAATGCAGGAGACCTGGGTGTGATCCCTGGGTTGGGAAGATCCCCTGGAGAAGGGAAAGACTACCCACTCCAGTACTCTGGCCTGGAGAATTCCATGGACTATAAAGGCACGTGGTTAAAGCAACACATTTTTTGGCTGTTCACCTCCAGAACTCTATGAAAAAGTTCAAAATATTTAACATTGATGTAGCCTGCCAGGGGCTTGATAGCACTACCATCAATCAATAGTGACAATTTCCAATTTTTATTTTATCAAGTGCAACAGCGCACATTAAAGACATCTGTTTTGTTTTGTGATATATTAAGTGAACTGTCATACACATTTCTTTGGTTCTCTTCTCAAACATGAGCTTTTCTACACTCTGAAAATAATTTACTAGAAAGATGGTCATTTAAGTATGTATAACTTGGCAAAAAAGGCATAAAGTAGATAAATTCTTAACTTATGGGTTTTTTTTCTAGGTCTCATCCATACAGAAATTACTTTGAGCCAGCATATTGTATAGACCTATGTTGTGACTTAGATATAGAAATGTCTATGGTATATGGAAAATATATTCAAGAATAAAGATCTGAAGCAACTCTGTCTTCTCTTCAATGTAAATCATATTTTAAAAATATTGAGATGATCCATAAATATAATAAAGATATTAAGATATATTGTTTTCTGAATTTATTGATTCCTAGGATCAGCATTCTACAGCATTTAATTTAGGCAGAGATGAATTTTATGTCGTCCAAAACTCTGGGCCCTCTTTTCATTTTCCAACCTCCCTGACCTCCTGTTACCTTTCTAGTACCCACTAAGCCCCTGAACAGCTACTTAAATATATTATATATATTTCCTTCCTATACAGCATGTGTTTACAAACATTGATAAAGTATTTGATAGGTACTAGGTATTTTAACACTGACAATGATAAGATGACATATTCCAGAAATAATGTTGTCATATGAAGAAGATAAAAATACATGAACAGCAACTAAAAGGGAATTTAACAAGAGCAAAAAAAATGCTTGTTTTAGGATCTAGGAAATATTCATTAGGAAAAAGTTACGTGTTGTTTACTGGGAGTCCTGCATTCTATCTTTTAATCCTAACCTGTCACCACTTGCTGGGGAACTTGAAAAATACCACTTCCTCAAAATTACAACTAATTTATAACCACTAGATTATCTAAAATTATTTATACACTCCAATTATACCTATTAGCTGGTAATATCTTCTGTTGTGTTTCTACTTACCTATATTTCATAAAATTGCAATCTTCCCTGAAATAATAGGTGAAACTTAGCATTAAGGAGGAACTCCTTATTACCTTGGGATATTTGTTTTATTTACATTTTTATAATTACTCCACATCCTAATGTCTATCTGATGTTAGATGAACAAATGATCATAAACATGTCAGAGAAGGATTTTAAGTAATATGATTATTTATTTGTAGTAAGAAATTAAATACCTTCAAAATGGTATATGTTGGGTGGCATCCAAACTAAATACTCCAAAGAAATTGCATGCTAAAATACAGCCACACTTGTATAACATTCTAATATTTGTGTAGCTTGATTCAGAGGGAACAAAGCAGATCTTTCAGTAAATATATGGAACTAGAAATATAGTGGATTTCCTTGAGTGCACATATTTACAGCATTGCAATTGAAAGAGTAAACTCTGGCACCACGCAGAGTTTTGGAACTGACCCTGGAACACCTGGGCTACACCAGCATCTTCATAATAACAGGTACACATGAAAGCAAAATTAAGAGGAAAACTTCCAGTGAAAGCATGCTCAATGTAGGTACTCAATTTAGACTTTCAGTAGTTCAAAATCCAGAATAACTAAGCACCAGTTCAGTTCCGTCGCTCAGTCGTGTCCGACTCTTTGGACCACAGGAATCGCAGTACGCCAGGCCTCCCTGTCCATCACCAACTCCTGGAGTTCACTCAGACTCAAGTCCATCGAGTCAGTGATGCCATCCAGTCATCTCATCCTCTGTTGTCCCCTTCTCCTCCTGCCCCCAATCCCTACCAGCATCAGAGTCTTTTCAAATGAGTCAGCTCTTTGCATGAGGTAGCCAAAGTAATGGAGTTTCAGCCTTAGCATCAGTCCTTCCAAAGAAATCCCAGGGCTGATCTCCTTCAGAATGGACTGGTTGGATCTCCTTGCAGTTCAAGGGACTCTCAAGAGTCTTCTCCAACACCACAGTTCAAAAGCATCAATTCTTTGGTGCTCAGCCTTCTTCACAGTCCAACGTTCCCATCCATACACGACCACTGGAAAAATCATAGCCTTGACTAGACGGACCTTTGTTGGCAAAGTAATGTCTCTGCTTTTCAATATGCTATCTAAGTTGGTCATAACTTTTATTCCAAGGAGTAAGCATCTTTTAATTTCATGGCTGCAGTCACCATCTGCAGTGATTTTGGAGCCCCAAAAAATAAAGTCTGACACTGTTACCACTGTTTCCCCATCTATTTCCCATGAAGTGATGGGGCCGGATGCCATGATCTTCGTTTTCTGAATGTTGAGCTTTAAGCCAACTTTTTCACTCTCCACTTTCACTTTCATCAAGAGGCTTTTGAGGTCCTCTTCACTTTCTGCCATAAGGGTGGTGTCATCTGCATATCTGAGGTTATTGATATTTCTCCCGGCAATCTTGATTCCAGCTTGTGTTTCTTCCAGTCCAGCGTTTCTCATGATGTACTCTGCATAGAAGTTAAATAAGCAGGGTGACAATATACAGCCTTCACGTACTCCTTTTCCTATTTGGAATCAGTCTGTTGTTCCATGTCCAGTTCTAACTGTTTCTTCCTGACCTGCATACAAACTTCTCAAGAGGCAGATCAGGTGGTCTGGTATTCCCATCTCTCAGAATTTTCCACAGTTTATTTTGATCCACACAGTCAAAGGCTTTGACATTGTCAATAAAGCAGAAATAGGTGTTTTTCTCAAACTCTTGCTTTTTCCATGATCCAGCGGATGTTGGAAATTTGATCTCTGGTTCCTCTACCTTTTCTAAAACCAGCTTGAACATCAGGAAGTTCACGGTTCACATATTGCTGAAGCCTGGCTTGGAGAATTTTGAGCATTACTTTACTAGCGTGTGAGATGAGTGCAATTGTGTGGTAGCTTGAGCATTCTTTGGCATTGCGTTTCTTTGGGACTGGAATGAAAACTGACCATTTCCAGTCCTGTGGCCACTGCTGAGTTTTCCAAATTTGCTGGCATATTAAGTGCAGCACTTTAACAGTATCGCCTTTCAGGATTTGAAATAGCTCAACTGGAATTCCATCACCTCCACTAGTTTTGTTCATAGTGATGCTTTCTAAGGCCCACTTGACTTCACATTCCAGGATGTCTGGCTCTAGGTGAGTAATCACACCATCGTGATTATCTGGGTTGTGAAGATCTTTTTTGTACAGTTCTTCTGTGTATTCTTGCCATCTCTTCTTAATATCTTCTGCTTCTGTTAGGTCCATACCATTTCTGTGCTTTATCGAGCCCATCTTTGCATGAAATATTCCCTTGTTATCTCTAATTTTCTTGAAGAGATCTCTAGTCTTTCCCGTTCTGTTGTTTTCCTCTATTTCTTTGCATTGATCACTGAGGAAGGCTTTCTTATATCTTCTTGCTATTCTTTGGAACTCTGCATTCAGATGCTTATATCTTTCCTTTTCTCCCTTGCTTTTCGCTTCTCTTTTTTTTGCAGCTATTTGTAAGGGCTCCCCAGACAGCCATTTTGCTTTTTTGCATTTCTTTTCCATGGGGATGGTCTTGATTCCTGTCTCCTGTACAATGTCATGAACCTCCGTCCATAGTTCATAAGGCACTCTATCTATCAGATCTAGGTCCTTAAATATATTTCTCACTTCCACTGTATAATCATAAGGGATTTGATTTAGGTGATAACTGAATGGTCTAGTGGTTTTCCCTCCTTTCTTCAATTTAAGTCTGAATTTGGCAATAAGGTGTTCATGATCTGAGCCACAGTCAACTCCTGGTCTTGTTTTTGCTGACTGTATAAAGCTTCTCCGTCTTTGGCTGCAAAGAATATAATCAATCTGATTTCGGTGTTGACCATCTGGTGATGTCCATGTATAGATTCTTCTCTTGTGTTGTTGGAAGAGGGTGTTTGTTATGACCAGTATATTTTCTTGGGAAAACTCTAATAGTCTTTGCCCTGCTTCATTTGGTATTTCAAGGCCAAATTTGACTGTTACTTCAGGTGTTTCTTGACTTCCTACTTTTGCATTCCAGTCCCCTATAATGAAAAATCCGACTCCTTGCGACCCCATGTATCGCAGCATGCCAGGCCTCCCTATCCATCACCATCTCCCGGAGTTCACTCAAACTCACATCCATCGAGTTGGTGATGCCATCCAACCATCTCATCCTCTGTTGCCCCTTTTTCCTCCTGCCCCCAATACCTCCCAGCATCAGAGTCTTTTCTAATATGTCAACTCTTCTCATGAGGTGGCCAAATTACTGGAGTTTCAGCTTTAGCATTATTCCTTCTAAAGAAAACCCAGGTCTGATTTCTTTTAGAATGGACTGGTTGGATCTCCCTGCAATCCAAGGGACTCTCAAGAGTCTTCTCCACAGTACCAAAGCATCCATTCTTCCGCGCTCAGCTTTCTTCACAGTCCAACTCTCACATCCATACATGACCACTGGAAAAACCATAGCCTTGACTAGATGGACCTTTGTTGGCAAAGTAATGTCTCTGCTTTTCAATATGCTATCTAGGTTGGTCATAACTTTCCTTCCAAGGAGTAAGCGTCTTTTAATTTCATGGCTGCAGTCACCATCTGCAGTGATTTTGGCATAGAATGACAAAAGTTACAAATACTTATAAATAAACAGCAAAGCTTACCCCCAAAGATTTCATAAATTAGAATCAATGCACTATCAAATGCAATATATAAGATCACCAAATGCTAAATGGTTAAAAAAAAATCAAAACTAGACATTCAAAATGAGCAAGGAGCAAAGAGTAAAACATAATAATAGCTAGGTAGGTTTAGTTGCTCTGTCGTATCTGACACTTGAGACACTTTTGGACTGTAGGCCGCCAGGCTTCTCTGTCTATGGAATTTCCCAGCAAGAATACTGAAGTGGTTTGCCATCTCCTTCTCTAGAGGATCTTTCTGACCCAAGAATGGAATCCAGGTCTCCTGCATTGCAGGCAGACTCCTTACCGACTGAGCCACCAGGGAAGCCAGACTTGTAAAAGAATTGAATGGAATATTTTAAAGGTAATGATTTAAATTAAAAACAGATTATTTAAATAGCAGTTTCAAGCCAGCTGAAATAGAAATAGTAAATTGGAAGACACGCTGAAAAAAAAAATGGCTGATGCTGCAGCTCAAAGGCAAAAGAATATGGAAAAGGATAAAAGAGAAATTAACAATTAAAAGGGGTGATTAAGCTAGTGTAACATAGATCATAGTAGATTTTCAGGAAAGAACAGAGAAAGTAAAGAAAGCTACCATTTGAGACAATAGTAAACCAGAACTTTACAAAGTATTTGAAAAATAAAACTTCAGATGAACTTAAGACCAATAAATTGCCAAGAATACAAATAAGATAGCTACCTTCAGGTATATTGTACTGAAACATCAATGATCTCAATAGCATCAAAAACAAAGAAAAGATCTTATACCTCGCCAGAGAAAAGAGAACAGCAATTAAACTGACAACATTATTTTCACTGGCAAATATGAAGTCAGAAAAAAGAAGAGTAACATCTTCAAAGCACTGAGATAAACTGCAAAACTATCTTTAAAAATTGGAAGAAAAGTACACTACATGCTGGTAAACAAAACCTGAGCAATTTTAACAGTAACAGCCCTAAGCTAGGATAAATTTTAAAAAATGTCTTTGGAGAGACACAAATGATTCTAGAAGCAAGTTGCAAATTGCAATAATAAATGTAAATAAATTAAATACTGAGATAAATCTAAACACTGTTTTCTACTGTTCCGTGCTACAGTTAAAAGCATGTTATGTGCCTAAACAGTATGATTTTCAATTCACCTCTGGTACTCATTAAATGATTAACATGAGTAAAGTGATTTACCTACTCTGTGTCTCAGCGTATTCACTAGTATAATGAATGTTGCTGCTGCTGCTGCTGCTAAGTCGCTTCAGTCGTGTCCGACTCTGTGTGACCCCATAGACGGCAGCCCACAAGGCTTCCCGTCCCTGGGATTCTCCAGGCAAGAACATTGGAGTGGGGTGCCATTGCTTTCTCCGATAATGAAGGTTAATAATAGCTTATTCTAGAGTTTTGTGAAGATTAAATCAGTGAATGGACTACAGCATATGATTGATGCATAGAAAATTCAATGTGTATTAGATACTGATATTACTGTAACTACTACTTTATAGAAATTATAATATTATGTGTAATGTTTTTAAAAGAGCTTAAATATTAGACAAGAATCACATACAACTGTGAAAAACTGAGAAAAATAATTTGAAATAAAATATTTTAAGGCCATTTTACTTTGGGGAGGATGAAATTGTTAACTATAGATTTTACTAGGTATTTATTATAAGTTTAAAAATAATTGTCAATACAAGCTTGTATAATAGCAAAAGAAGTAGAGAAACAAAGATAGAATAAAAACGAACAAATGAACAATTATCATTGAATTATTTTTATTTTATTTTTTGATTTATTTGAATGTTTTATTGAAGTTACAGGTGTACAGTATAGTGACTAACAGTTATTAAAAGTTATACTTCATTTAAAGTCATTATAAAATAGTGCCTATGTTCTCTGTTCATACTGTTCATGGGGTTCTCAAGGCAAAAGTTCCTAAGTGGTTTGCCATTCCCTTCTCCAGTGGACCACATTTCGTCAGACCTCTCCACCATGACCCTCCCGTCTTGGGCGGCCCCACGGGCATGGCTTACTTTCATTGAGTTAGACAAGGCTGTGCTCCTAGTGTGATTAGACTGACTAGTTTTCTGTGAGTATGGTTTCAGTGTGTCTGCCCTCTGATGCCCTCTTGCAACACCTACCATCTTACTTGGGTTTCTCTTACCTTGGACGTGGGGTATCTCTTCACGACTGCTCCAGCAAAGTGCAGCTGCTGCTCCTTACATTGGAAGAAGGGTATCTCCTCACTGCCAACCCTTATGAATTAGGACATGGGGTAGCTCCTCTAGGCCATTCCTGCACCATCGAAGCCTGGCACTCTCGGCCGCTGGCCCTGATCTTGGACGTGGGGTGGAGTAGCCATCATGGTCAACAAAATAGTCTGAAATGCAGTACTTCAATGCAATCTCAAAAACAACAGAATGATCTCTGTTCATTTTCAAGGCAAACGATTCAATATTACAGTAATCCAAATCTATGCACCAACCAGTAATGCTGAAGAAGCTGAAGTTGAATGGTTCTATGAAGACCTATGAGACCTTCGAGAACTAACACCCAAAAAAGATGTCCTTTTCATTATAGGGGACTGGAATGCAAAAGTAGGAAGTCAAGAAACACCTGGAGTAACAGGCAAATATGGCCTTGGAATACATAACGAAGCAGGGCAAAGACTAATAGAGTTTTGCCAAGAAAATGCACTGGTCATAACAAACACCCTCTTCCAACAACACAAGAGAAGACTCTACACATGGACATCACAAAATGGTCAACACCGAAATCAGATTGATTATATTCTTTGCAGCCAAAGATGAAGAAGCTCTATACAGTCAGCAAAAACAAGACCAGGAGCTGACCGTGGCTAAGATCATGAACTTCTTATTGCCAAATTCAGACTTAAATTGAAGAAAGTAGGGAAAACCACTAGACCATTCAGTTATCACCTAAATCAAATCCCTTATGATTATACAGTGAAAGTGAGAAATATATTTAAGGGACTAGATCTGATAGATAGAGTGCCTGATGAACCATGGACGCAGGTTCGTGATATTGTATAGGAGACAGGGATCAAGACCATCTCCATGGAAAAGAAATGCAAAAAAGCAAAATGGCTGTCTGGGGAGCCCTTACAAATAGCTGTGAAAAGAAGAGAAGTGAAAAGCAAAGGAGAAAAGGAAATATATAAGCATCTGAATGCAGAGTTCCAAAGAATAGCAAGAAGAGATAAGAAAGCCTTCCTCAGTGATCAATGCAAAGAAATAGAGGAAACAACAAAATGTGAGAGACTAGAGATCTCTTCAAGAAAATTAGAGATACCAAGGGAATATTTATGCAAAGATGGGCTCGATAAAGGACAGAAATGGTATGGACCTAACAGAAGCAGAAGATATTAAGAAGAGATGGCAAGAATACACAGAAGAACTGTACAAAAAAAGATCTTCATGACCCAGAATATCACAATGATGTGATCACTCACTTAGAGCCAGACATCCTGGAATGTGAAGTCAAGTGGGCCTTAGGAAGCATCACTATGAACAAAGCTAGTGGAGGTGATGGAATTCCAGTTGAGCTATGTCAAATCCTGAAAGATGATGTTGTGAAAGTGCTGCACTCAATATGCCAGCAAATTTGGAAAACTCAGCAGTGGCCACAGGACTGGAAAAGGTCAGTTTTCATTCCAATCCCAAAGAAAGGCAATGACAAAGAATGCTCAAACTACTGCACAATTGCACTCATCTCACACGCTAGTAAAGTAATGCTCAAAATTCTCTAAGCCAGGCCTCAGCAATACGTGAACTGTGAACGTCCAGATGTTCAAGCTGGTTTTAGAAAAGGCAGAGGAACTAGAGACCAAATTGCCAACATCCGCTGGATCATGGAAAAAGCCAGAGAGTTCCATAAAAACATCTATTTCTACTTTATTGACTATGCCAAAGGCTTTGACTGTGTGGATCACAATAAACTGTGGAAAATTCTGAAAGAGATGGGAATACCAGACCACCTTACGTGCCTCTTGAGAAACGTGTATGCAGGTCAGGAAGCAACAGTTAGAACTGGACATGGAACAACAGACTGGTTCCAAATAGGAAAAGGAGTACGTCAAGGCTGTATATTGTCACTCTGCTTATTTAACTTATATGCAGAGTACATCATGAGAAACCCTGGCCTGGAAGAAGCACAAGCTGGAATCAAGATTGCCAGAGAAATATCAAGAACTTCAGATATGCAGATGACACCACCTTTATGGCAGAAAGTGAAGAACTAAAAAGCCTCTTGATGAAGGGGAAAGAGGAGAGTGAAAAAGTTAACTTAAAACTCAACATTCAGAAAATGAAGTTCATGTCATCTGGTCCCATCACTTCATGGGCAATAGATGGGGAAACAGTGGAAAGAGTGTCAGACTATTTTTCTGGGGTCCAAAATCACTGCAGATGGTGACTGCAGCCATGAAATTAAAAGACGCTTACTCCTTGTAAGGAAAGTTATGACCAACCTAGATAGCATATTGAAAAGCAGAGACATTACTTTGCCAACAAAGGTCCATCTAGTCAAGGCTATGGTTTTTCCAGTGGTCATGTATGGATGTGAGAGTTGGACTGTGAAGAAAGCTGAGCGCTGAATAATTGGTGTTGAAGAGTGCTGAACTGTGGTGTTGGAGATGGCTCTTGAGAGTCCCTTGGACTGCAACGAGATCCAACCAGTCCATTCTGAAGGAGATCAGCCCTGGGATTTCTTTGGAAGGAATGATGCTATAGCTGAAACTCCAGTATTTTGGCCACGTCATGCGAAGATTTGACTCATTGGAAAAGTCTCTGATGCTGGGAGGTATTGGGGGCAGGAGGAGAAGGGGATGACAGAGGATGAGATGGCTGGATGACATCACTGCCTCGATGGACCTGAGTCTGAATGAACTCCAGGAGTTGGTGATGGACAGTGAGGCCTGGCATACTGCGATTCATGGGGTTGCAAAGAGTCCGACATGACTGAGAGACTGAACTGAACTGAACTGAAATGATGTTCTGTGTGTTGTACAATATATCCTTGTAGCTTGTTTTATATGTAATAGTTTGTACCTCTCAATCTCTACCCTTATATTGCCCCTCCCTCCTTCCTTTTCCCACCAGTAACCACTAGATTTTTTTCTCTGTTTCTGAGCATTTTCTTCTTTTTTGTAGCATCCAGTAGGTTGTTGTATTGGTTAGATTCTACATACAAGTGATTTTATACCAAGTCCATCCATGTTGTTGTAAGTGGAATTCTTTTTTATGGCTTAGTAATATCATGTTATACACATACACATATATATGTGTGTGTGTGTGTGTATGTATATATATACAGACATGTATGCATGCAAGCTTAGTCACTTTAGTTGTGTCTGTGTGCAACCCTATGGACTAGAGCCCTCCAGGCTTCTCTGTTCATGGGATTCTCCAGGTAAGAACACTGGAGTGGGTGGCCCTGCCCTCTTCCAGGGTATTTTCCCTACCCAGGGGTTGAACCTGTCTGTGTCTCTTACATCTCCTGAATTGGCAGGTAGGTTCTTTACCACAAGCGCCATCTGGGAAGCCTGTACACACACACACACACACACACACACACACATACACATACAAACACACACACACACACACATATCTGCCTTCTTTATCCATTCATCTGTTGATAGAGACACTTAGGTTGCTTCCTTATCTCACCAATTGTAAATAATATGAACATTGAGGTGCACATATCTTTTCAAGTTAGTGTGTGGTTTGTTTGTTTTTTTTTTTTTTTTTAGATATATACCCAGGAGTAGAATTGCTAGGTCATATGTTAGTTCTCAGAGAAGGCAATGGCACTCCACTCCAGCACTCTTGCCTGGAAAATCCCATGGATGGAGGAGCCTAGTAGGCTGCAGTCCACGGGGCTGCTAAGAGTCGGACACGACTGAGCAATTTTACTTTCACTTTTCGCTTTCAAGCATTGGAGAAGGAAATGGCAACCCACTCCAGTGTTCTTGCCTAGAGAATCCCAGGGACGGGGGAGCCTGGTGGGCTGCCTTCTATGGGGTCGCACAGAGTTGGACACGACTGAAGCGACTTAGCAGCAGCAGCATGGTAGTTCTATTTTTTTTTTTTTAAGAAACCTCCATCCTGTTTTTCATAATGGTTGCACTAGTTTACATTACCACAAACAGGTTACAAGGGTTCCCTTTTATTCACATCCTCCCCATTATTTGTTATTTGTGCTATTTTTAGTGATAACCATTATGACAAATATGACACAATAGCTTAGTTTGGTTTTAAATTTTCATTTCCCTGATGATTATAAAATAAAACATCATCAGTTAGTGATGTTGAGCATCTTTACATGTGCCTGGTAGCCATCTTCATATCCTCTTTTAAAAAAAAGTCTATTTAGTTCTCATTCTAAATTTTTTTGATGTTAAAATTATTTATATATTTTGGATACTGGCCCCATATCTACTGGGGCTTCCCCAGTGGAGCAATGGTAGAGAATCCACCTGTAATGCAGGAGACATGGGTTCAACTCCTGGGTTGGGAAGATCCCCTAGAGAAGGGAATGACTACCCACTCCAGTATTCTTGCCTGGAGAATCCCATGGACAGAGGAGCCTGGTGGGCTACAGTCCATGGGGTCTCAAGGAGTTGGACATGACTGAAGTGACTTAGCATGCACTTCCTTATCTGTTATATCATTTTCAATTATTTTCTCCCATCCCATAGGTTGTCTTTTTGTTTTGTTTTATGAAGTTTGGTTGTTGTTGTTGTTGTTTTTTTTTGCTATGAAAAAACCTTTATGTCTATTAGATCCCATTTAATTAGGTCTCCCACTGAATTATTTTAAAGGGTAAAAAGGAGAGAAAAAATATCACAGAAAAATAGGAAAATACCCAAGAAAAAGTGAGCAACTGAGAAAATTCATATATATAAGTAATCATAGTAAATGTAAATGGAATAATTGAACATGTGACAGATAAAGCTAACCTTACTGTCATGTACAATATCAATGAAACAATTATATGCTCTATGTTATATATTTACTAATTATATATGTATATATACACATATGTTTAATCAACATTGTTGATGTTCAGCCACCCAGTCGTGTCCAACTCTTTGCAACCACATGGTCTGCAGCCTCCCTCTCCCTTGTCATCTCTTGAAGTTTGCCCAAGTTCATGTCCATTGCTTCGATGATGCCATCCAGCCATCTCATCCTCTGACACCCTCTTCTTCTGCCCTCAATCTCAAAGCAATGTCTCTGCACTTTACTATGCTCTCTAGGTTTGTCATAGCTTTTCTTCCAAGGAGCAAGCATCTTTTAATTTCATGGCTACAGTCTCTGTATACTGTGATTTTGGAGCCCAAGAAAATAAAGTATGTCACTGTTTCCATTATTTCCCCATCTATTTGCCATGAAATGATGTGACTAACGGAGAAGGCAATGGCACCCCTCTCCAGTACTTTTGCCTAGAAAATCCCATGGACAGAGGAGCCTGGTAGGCTGCAGTCCATGGGGTCGCTAGGAGTTGGACACGACTGAGAGACTTCACTTTCACTTTTCACGTTCATGCATTGGAGAAGGAAATGGCAACCCACTCCAGTGTTCTTTCCTGGAGAATCCCAGGGACGGGAAGCCTGGTGGGCTGCCGTCTATGGGTCGCACAGTGTTGGACACGACTGAAGCAACTTAGCAGCAACTTAGCAGCAGCAGATGTGACTAAATCTTTGTTTTTTGAATGTTGAGTTTTAAGCCAGGTTTTTCACTCTCCTCTTTCACCTTCATCAAAAGGCTCTTTAGTTCCTCTTCACTTTCTACCATAAGATTGGTGTCATCTGCATAACTGAGGTTATTGATATTTCTCCCACAATCTTGATTCCAGCTTGTGCTTCATCCAGCCCAGCATTTTGCATGATGTACTCTGCTTATGAGTTAAATAAGCAGGGTGACAATTTACAGCTTTGATGTACTCCTTTTCCTGATTTGGAACCAGTCTGTTGTTCCATGTCCAGTTCTATCTGTTGCTTCCTGACCTGCATACATGTTTCTCAGGAGGCAGGTCAGGTGGTCTGGTATTCCCATTTCTTTAAGAACTTTCTGCAGTTAGTGGTATCCAAAAAGTCAGAGGCTTTAGCATAGTCAATAAAGCGGATGTTGTTCTGGAATTATCTTGCTTTTCTCTGATCCAACAGATGTTGGCAATTTGATCTCTGGTTCCTCTGCCTCTTCTAAATTCAGCTTGGACATCTGGAAATTCTCAGTTCATGTACTGTTGAAGCCTAGCTTGAAGAATTTTGAGCATTATTTTGCTAGTATGTGAAATGAGTGCAATTGTGTGGCAGTTTGAACATTCTTTGGCATTGCCTTTCTCTGGAATTGGAATGAAAACTGACATTTTCCAGTCCTGTGGCCACTACTGAGTTTTCCAAATGCTGGTACATTGGATTCTCCATTTTAGCAGCATCATCTTTTATAACTTAAAGTAGCTTAGCTGGAATTGCATCACCTCCACTAGCTATGTTCTATAATGTAAATAGATTACTGATTTTAGGAACCTCATAATCCAGCAAAGGAAGACAATTCATTCTTTATAAATACATAGCATGTATGCTGTGATAAAACTGTTCTCTGAGTGGAGACAGGAAAGAAGGTACAGGCATAAATAGATTAGTGTGATGATAGTGACAATTTTCTAGTGTTTTGCTGAGTATTGAGTTCACCTTATTCATGTCTTTATTATCATGCTTTATAATTTTTACATATGTTGCATTTTTGTTTGTATCCAATTATACATGATATTTGAAAATGACATTTTATTAGTCAAGGTTGCAACAGAAAGAGATCACACATTTAAATTAGTATAATTTGGAGACAGTTTAATAAAGGCAATATCTACAAGGTTTGGGCTATAAGAAAACCATAAGTTTTAATGCAATTCCCAAATTAGTAATATTGTAGTACCATTTCCAGACAGGAAGGTGTCATGAGCAGGAGTGGTTACCACAAGAAAGAGACAGAGAGATCTGTATGGAGACTATTGATCTTAAAGGAGGTGGGAAGGCATAGCCAGCCTTCAGTAATTTCTCAAAAGTAATCCAGAGGACTAAACTACTGACCTTACTCCTGCACTTCTGCCTTCTGGTACTCCATGTTGCCTGGATCATAGGAAAAGACAGGGACAAAGGATCTTTCACATACAGGATACACAGCTTCTCAGAAAACAGACCAAGGTGGGGAGAAAAAGAGCCTGCATCTGGAGAGAGTGAGCAAGTGGAAGGATTCCAACATGGTGTGTGGCAATATGATACAGCCAAAGGTTACTGCAGAACTTCCCCTTCAAAACCAATCTTGCCTCTTTGGAATGTAATTTGTATTGCAACTTTGCCTTAATTCAACAGCATATGGATTTTGGCCAACCTTTCACAAAATATGGAAAGTGTTTAGGAATATAAACCAAGGCTTGGAATAGTTACTGCTTTCTGCTGCTGCTAAGTCTCTTCAGTCGTGTCCGACTCTGTGCGATCCCACAGACGGCAGCCAACCAGGCTCCCCTATCCCTGGGATTCTCCAGGCAAGAACACTGGAGTGGGTTGCCATTTCCTTCTCCAGTGCATGAAAGGAAAAGTGAAAGTGAAGTCGTTCAGTCACGTCCGACTCTTTGTGAACCCATGGACTGCAGCCTACCAGGCTCCTCCATCCATGGGATTTTCCAGCCAAGAGTATTGGAGTGGGGTGCCATTGCCTTCTCTGTACTGCTTTCTAGCCCTTTCATTTTTTTTTTTTTTTTTCTTTCGGGTTTCTATGTCTTTCTTAAAATTAAGAGATGGCTTTAAGCAAGAAAATCTATGAAAATGAATAAACTACAGATTAAAACTACTCTAATGAAAACAGAGTCACTTTTTCTACAATAGAAAGTTCTGTTGGTTCTTATAAAGTAAATTTAAATTTGCCTTGCCCCATGGCAGTCTAAAGAAGTATGTCTCATTTATCTTCATAAAGACCAAACACTTTAAAAGAGCAGCCATTTGTTGTACAACAAATTATTTCAGAACTATTCTACTATTCTCAAGTTGTCACCAAACATCTTTAAAGTCACCTTTAAAAAGAACTTTCTCTCTTTTTGATGAACTTTCATAATATCCACCTTGTTTAGAATATTTAGAATATTTCTTAGATGTATAGTTCTTCTTTCCATACAAAGAAGTGTGTGTAAGGTTAAATAGAATAAGAGAGTAGTGAGTTTGTTCTAGCTCTTACAATGCACTGTTATTAATTTTTGTTAAACAGTTTAATTTATCTGATTTTTAGGTTATCGTTAAAAGGAGGAAATTTGCATGAAGATTCCTTCTGAATCTTACTACCTTAAAGTTTTCTAACACACACACACACACACACACAAAGGGAGCCATGATTACATGTGATCCAGCTACTTTTTTTTTTTTTTAACTTTCTCTTTCTTTTTATTTTTTAAAAACTAATTTTTACTTTTAAGTGCTTTGGTCAGTATTTTTTTTTAATACAAACTAAGCAACTATTGAGTAATTCCAATTATATACAGAATGTAGGTTACACTGATATTTTACAAACATGTGTTTTTAAGCCACTATAAAATTTGTTTTCAAATTGTAAATATGTGTATATAATATAATATTATTTACATGTTCTGTAGATTTCTTATATGTGTGCATGTTTACTAAAATACAAATTAGTTTAAAAGCTATCAAATTATCGTGTTCTTAAATTATAAGACTCAAATGGTAAAGGTCACAATTCTGGCTAAATTGACCTACAAATTTAGTTCTGTCTGAATCATAATTCCAGTAGAGACTTTCATAGACAAGACAAGGTGATTATAAATTATATAAAAAGGTAAAGGAATTAGAATAGCCAAAAGAATTTTGAGAAAAGAAAAAGAAAGTTTTAAGTTATCTATTAGAAAAGGGATAGACACAAAGATTGGTCAAATAGAAGAGTCTCACAAATATAGTGAATTGAGTTTTGACAATTATCATAAGCCCCAGAAATTTCATATTTCAGTATTTACCATAGAATAATTAAAACTTAATTTTTCAGAAAACTCATATACATGTTTATATAGTAACTATATCATGATCACCCAGGACAGGAATCAAAGCAAACCCAAATTGAAAACCAAATGGTGAAACCACCATGTAATAAAATTCTACTCTGCCAAAAAATGACTAAACTATTGGTACACATAGAAAAATTGGAGTGAATCTTATGGGTGTTTTGCTGTGTGAAACAAGCTTGTCTGAAAAGGCACATATTTATAAATCATTTCATTTGCATGGCATTTTCAAAAAGACAAAACTGTAGTGATGGAGAATAGATTATTCTTTGCCAGATGCTGGGTTGAGGGGAGAGTGGGACTGAAAAGACATAGCAAAGGGAATTGTTTTGAAGACCTTTTTGTATTGATCATAGTAGTGTTAAAATTTGTAGAACTATACACATGCAAACAGACACACAATTCAATTTTATCTTATGTGAATTTTTTTTTAAACTTTAAACAATATCAAAAAGATGGTAGCACATTTTCTTGGGTCATTTAATAAGTAGCACATCATTCTACTCGTTAGTGGAAATAAAGAGATTTACTCTGGTAAAATAACACTTTTTAATGCTGATAGTCCTGAAAAACGTAAACATAATTAAATCATCTTCAATATAGGCTTTGTTGGAGTCATAGGTTATCGTTAAAAGGAGGTTATCGTTAAAACGATTTTGTGAATCATTAAGATTCACAAAAACATAAACAAGTTGGGGACTTGGGATCTTAAAGCATTATATTGATTATATTGAACATTTTGTTATACAGATGATATCGTCTTCAACTTTAGATCAGAAATTAATACATTTAAAATAATAACACATAAGTTATTTTGCTTAAATGTTTCTACAGTGATAGTTATCATTTTTCAATCTAGTTTGAAATCTTCTATTTAATGGACAGTTCCCACACAAAAGTAGCCCCACATTTATGTGAAAAGAGATTCTTCTCTTTTGGGAGCCCTGAAAATGGAAGGCTGGAGTAATAAATGAATCATCAAGCCTCTGGCTTACAGAGGAAAAGTACTTTAATGAGCAATTTAAAAATGCCTTGAACTTTCCCTCTGCTTAAACAAAGCTTTAAACTCAGTTAATGTATACCTGTGGCAGATTCATTTTGATATTTGGCAAAACTAATACAATTATGTAAAGTTTAAAAATAAAATAAAATTAGAAAAAAAAATAAACTCAGTTAATATCTTGTACATTTTTATTATGAAACAATATTGGGGCTTGATATGTTTATACATTCATTAAAAAATAGTTCAACTTTGAAGTTTTTATATTTTACATTTGGCAATTGTATGTATAATTTAATCCTGATTATCATTAGCCAATCAATTGATTTTAAGTGGTACTCAGTTCAGGTGATACCTAAGAAGCAAAATCCCTATTTCATTATCTGTGTAAGGAAGTTATCTTCTAGAATCAGTGCACTTAAACTGCATTTGAACAGAATATATTCACCTTGTATTGCCTGTTTGATAACTTTTAATGGCTATTGAGCGAAAAACAAGCAGCTTAAAGAAACACAATTAAAACACTGGGCAATTAGGGAAACCTTTTTCTTGTATTTATTTTTAAATATTTTACTTTGCTTTTAAAACCAGGAAAAATATAAACATCTATAATATTTTATAAAAGCGTGTTGCTATTCTGAGTGTGACTGTTTTACAAAACAGGATAATAATTCCTGATAATAAAATTGAATTACACAATTTAAAAGTGTAATTCAGATTTTAAAAGTATCCTTTTCAAAGATAAATATGAATTGAAACAGTTTGAAGTTTCATTGAAATATCATAACAAAGGACTTCAGAAAAGAACAAAAGACAAAAAGACTTCTAATGTTACAGTGTTCGGGAGATCATTATAATATACAATCTATTTCTATCTCTAGGATGAATAATAAAACTTTTTCCAAGTTCAGTCAGTTCAGTTCAGTCGCTACTTAGAGACAAATCAAACATTCAGATTTGAGATCCAAACCTTCTATTGTAAGTGGCAAATTTTAATTCATGGTTAAACATCCCCAGAATTAATGTTCCCATTCTATTCTACTCATAAGATAAATACTATGAAGATAAACATTTTGATTTATGAAAGAATGTGTACTTCTTACTCTAACGAGAGGTGTGTCTCATGTTAATATTCTTGGTAAAATTTTAAATTTTGTATTCAAAAATAAAAGCATGGGTAACATTTTGTTATGACCACCACCAGCATCTATTGAGAATTAAAGATTCTTCAATAACATTGCTTTTCTGATGTAGATCCAAATATTAAATTCTATTGTATTCCTCATTTGCATAGTAATGTGACACTTATAAAAAGGTAAGTAGTAAGAATGTAGCATATTAAGAGTAACTTGTAACACAATGGTGAATATATAGCACTGGAATAATAATAAGCCTCTGTTTTAAAAATAACCATAATTTTTTTGTTCCTTTATAACTACGAATCATTTCTAGTTCTCTAATTTTTTCCTTCTTATTATTTAAAAATTGTGATAATACTCACTATTTTTATCCATCAGTCTCCACTGATATCCATCAGTATCCACTTTTCCATCTTTTCTATCTCATGTTAAAGAATAAGACTTATAGAAATGTCTTGTTTAAATTCTCAAATTCCACCTTTCTTTTCTTTAATAAAATGGCAGCTCAGAAGAATAAAAATGGCTAGAGATTGTTTAAATTGATAGAAATTCTTTAGGAAACTGCATGGAGGTACATTGAGATATTTTGAGACATCCTTACTCTTGGCCCTGTTGAACTTACTTATAGGAACTTAACAAAATAAAATAACTCAAAGTATTTTAAAATACATACACTTAAAAATTATAAAGTTTAATATATGAAAGATCAAAGACACTACCAAAGGATAATTTATCACATAAATGACAAGATATATTTAAGGCTATTAAATATGCATAACCATTAATCTTGAATACCTTTTAACACCATGGACTTTAATATTGATAAACCTACATGCATACACACATGAAAGATTACAAAGGGAGAGATCTACTCTATGATTAGTCCTTTTTATAAGATGGATATGTATGAGCAACAGAAAAATAAGAAAAAATAAAATAGGCATATGAATAAGTGATATTAAAATAGCATTTACATTTTCAAAATATAAAATTTTTTAATAAAATAATTTGCATAAAATTAATAATGTATGTAAAATAGTAATTTATATATAAAATTATAGTTTTTGAAATTCACTTCATATAATTAAATAACATAATCTGAAGGACTTCCTGGTGGTCCAGTGGTTAATGCTACATGCTCCTCAGGGGACATCGATTTGATAACTGGATGGGAAACTAATATCCTGCTCACCTCATGGTGTGGCCAATAAATTAATTAATTTAAAAAAATTAAAACAATGCTCTAAAACTTTAGACAACTGTAAAATGCTCCAATTATAGCCACTATGAAGCTTATTTCTTAAAGCCTTGTAATTCTAGCCAATACTCCTCTTATTTGGACTTTTATTCACCAACCCAACCAAATTTGTGAACCACTTCTAAAATATAATGTTTGCAATAAATTGAGCAAACATTATTGACCTTTTCCTGTTTGATTTTATAAAAAAACTCCCACAGGTCAAGTATATTCATTTTAAACTTAACAGATGGATGCTGATTTCTCTAAAACAGCTTTACTTCTTACCATTTCAATGACTTTTTTCATTTCTCTACTATGTGGGTTCCACATTTCCCATTCTCTTGCTAATTCAATGTGTTTATTGTCTCCAAGTTTTGGTTTAAGTAATTTTTCTTCCTGCAGTACTTTTTTCTTTCCCTTATATCCATTCTTTCAATTTATTCAAAGAACTTTCCTAATAATAGTATTCAATATTTATTATCTATCTTATTTGTATTTAATGCTAGTTAAAACGTCCATTAGTGTTGTATATAAATGGGCTTTGGTCTTCTTCTCCCATAGTAAATTTCCAACTTGATTGCAAGCTTTAGGGTGGCCAACATCAGTCCAGTTTTCATTTATATCTGCCACAGTGGAATCTCACTAAATGTTGTAACAAATATTTTACGGGACAACATAATAATCCTTCCAACTATTGTATAACTTCAACTGAACCCTTATCCATGTAGTCACATCAAGTTGCAAATCCCTGAAACCCTTTATACTTGTTACCTTGTGATCTGTGGGTGTTTTGGCTACAATTTGTATCTCATTGATTTCCAGGACAGTTTTGTCTGGTAGATGGATATTCTCATCCTGGAGGTAATATGCCAGTGAAATACTCTCATTCAGTCAGAGAGTAAGAGTAGATATGTCCATTTTATAACCCCTCCAAACAAGCTCTCAAATTTTGTGTTTACTTTTACCTTGTTACAGAACTGTATCATATTTCCCAGAACTGTTTCCACCATCTGTATCCTACAGTCAAGATGTCTTGGAGTTTTTAATATTGTTTTGATCACAAATTTTTATTTAGCAGTTATATAGAAAATAATTACAGTGTGTATTGTCCAAATATGAACCCTATTGCACACATGGTTACCAGAAAGAAATAGAGATCTTAACAAAAGTAATCTAACGGTCATACAATTTTCAAAATGTTTTAACAATTACTATTGATGCTGTAAAAACTTAAAAAGTTCATGGTTCAAATATCAGACATAAATTGGAGTTTTCCTTTTCACTTTGCCATTGTTGTTTCTTTCATTTAATGAAGGTGTTCTAGCAAGACTAAACAGAGTTATGTTATACTATATTGAAATTTACTAGGCTGGGAAAATTAGTTTTTTGACTAATTTAGGCATTATTTTCAAATATATTGACCATATTTAACTGAAAGAAAAACCAATTACTGCTTATTATGGAGCCTATGTCTCTCTTCTTTTTGGTTTATTAGTGTGCCTTTCAGGAAACACTTGATTCTGCCTTCCTCCATAGGACCTTACTGTCTGCCTCCTTTACCTCCAGGGGTCAAAGGAATGTTCAGAGGGTTAGGCTCCTTTAAGTAATGATTGCTAAAGCATTGTACTTGTCTCTTGTAATTTCTACTACATCAATGATCATATAACTTGCTCCTTTCTTTTCTCATATTTCTTTACCCATAGACATATTCTTTTGATTTTATCCTATGCAACACTCTCTAATTGTTAGTAGGCTGCTCAACAGACATGGTTCATTTTCATGCCAACATTCTTTCCTTTCTGTCAAGCTTGAAACTATAGTTATCCCTAACAGTGTTATGTCTAATAGCTTTAAAGCTGAATAAGTATTCATTTTCTTTTTAACAAGACTATAAAGAATGGCCTGAATTTAATGTTTCTTTCCTATCATTACACATTTGTTCTACATTCTGTGCTTATTAATCCTTATTTTTCAAAGTCTTGCTTTTCATTTGCTTAAATATATATATGAGCAAACAAAAAAAACATCAAACAGAAAATAATATCTGTCATTATTTAGCACTTACTGAGTATCAGATTCTATTCAACAAAAAATACTTTCATTTTCCCATTATACATGCAGGGAAACATGCACACAAAAAAACTGAGACTTGCCCAAAACATGGAAGTCACAGTGCTAGTATTTGAGCCTGGCAAGTTGGCTCTGGAATTCCAACTCTTAAACTGTACTGTTAACCTCAAAACTATGTGTAAAAATTGAAGACTCTCCTAAGACTCTTTCTTCCTTTCTTCAAAATCATTAATATCTAGTGCAGAAGAAACTCAAGTTCAGCATATCAAATGCAGAAGTAATAATAATAAACTTTCTCTCCTATATGATCAAGTCTTCATAGTGTCTCTTTTGTCTGTATATGTTCATTCACTCGGGAAAATCCAAAAATGGTATTCCTATAACTTTGACTGTGTGGATCACAATAAACTGTGGAAAATTCTTCAAGAGATGGGAATACCAGACCACCTGATCTGCCTCTTGAGAAATCTGTATGCAGGTCAGGAAGCAACAGTTCGAACTGGACACGGAACAACAGACTGGTTCCAAATAGGAAAAGGAGTTCATCAAGGTGGTATATTGTCACCCTGCTTATTTAACTTCTATGCAGAGTACATCATGAGAAATGCTGGACTGGAAGAAACACAAGATGGAATCAAGATTACCGGAAGAAATATCAATAACCTCAGATATGCAGATGACACCACCCTTATGGCAGAAAGTGAAGAGGAACTAAGAAGCCTCTTGATGAAAGTGAAAGAAGAGAGTGAAAAAGTTGGCTTAAAGCTCAACATTCAGAAAACAAAGATCCTGGCATCTGGTCCCATCACTTCATGGGAAATAGACAGGGAAACAGTGGAAACAGTGTCAGACTTTATTTTTTGGGGCTCCAAAATCACTGCAGACAGTGACTCTGCAGCCATGAAATTAAAAGATGCTTACTCCTTGGAAGGAAAGTTACGTCCAACCTAGATAGCATATTCAAAAGCAGAGACATTACTTTGCCAACAAAGGTCCATCTAGTCAAGGCTGTGATTTTTCCTGTGGTCATGTATGGATGTGAGAGTTGGAGTGTGAAGAAGGCTGAGCACTGAAGAATTGATGTTTTTGAACTGTGATGTTGGAGAAGACTCTTGAGAGTCCCTTGGACTGCAAGGAGATCCAACCAGTCCATTCTGAGATCAGCCCTGGGATTTCTTTGGAAGGAATGATGCTAAAGCTGAAACTCCAGTACTTTGGCCACCTCATGCAAAGAGTTGACTCATTGGAAAAGACTCTGATGCTGGGAGGGATTGGGGGCAGGAGGAGAAGGGGACGACCGAGGATGAGATGGCTGGATGGCATCACTGCCTCGACGGACGTGAGTCTGAATGAACTCCGGGAGTTGGTGATGTGTGACAGGGAGGCCTGGTGTGCTGCGATTCATGGGGTTGCAAAGAGTCGGACACAACTGAGCAACTGAACTGATAGCTACTCTGAAATATGTTTATTTCAATTTCAGGTCTTCATTTATTCTTATCTGGATTTCTGTCTCCAGACTCAGTTTTCCAATCTATTCTATGTGAAATCTTATACTACATTAAGTCCTTTATGACTTTTCTTACAAAAATGTGAGTCCATAGCACTGAGGGAAGTTCTACTCTTGCCCTGATGTTTTAAATGTTTAGACAGTGATCTTGGCCTTGACTTAACCTTCCCTTGGCTTTCTGGCCAATGTTTGATATAAGTTTATTTTATTGTTTCTCTACTAAGAACTCTTTTCAAATGTGATGTGTGTGTGTGTGTATTTTTTCAATGTGATATATGTATATATCACATTTCTTCTGTGAAAAATAAGAATGATATCTTTATCTGGCTCACCCACCTCACATCGCTGGTTTTGATATAAGATAATATATAGAAATGCAATTTAAAGTATAAAATACACACATATTTAGAGAAGACAAAAAACCTGCTGTTGATGAGTTCTCATGAGTCAGAATATAGTTCTGTGGTACTGACATCTGTAGTTATCATCCACTGTCAGGTACAAACTATTTTACGTTTATTGGACTGTTTTTTTAATCAGTTCCCTGACCTTTGAAAGAAAGAGTTCATCATTTATGTTTTCTGACTGAATATTCAGAAGCAAAAAATGCTTGTCTCTGCTCACTCATATTCATACCCTTTTTACTCACGTAACAGTACACGTTTCCCACACTTTCTTTCCTGTGACTTATTTTAATTCTCCTTTTTAACTCAAACTCTAAGATACTTTTAGTCACTTGCTATAAAGTGTTTTATTATCATTTAACCTTGAATATAAGATCTGTCCCATTTCTTTCTACCTTTTCCAGGAAATTCCTTCCTCCATTAATTTCAAGTTAGTATAAGCCAAGTCCAGAATGCTGCATGTCTTCATTATGTTTTAATAAGTTCTTTAATTTCTGATGAAATAAGATATTCAAGATTTATCTTGGGTTTTCCCTTTCCAAGCTCAGGAGCCAGTCATTTCTTCCAGGAGGCTTGGGGTAACTGGTCCAACTAGCCTGACTCTTTGCCACATATTCCTCATCCTTACCCAGCCTAGCATAAGTATGAAATATTACAATGGCAAAGGGCAAGAAGGAGAGCAAGCTCACAGTTAAAGTGCTTCTCAAGCTGCTTTTTACATTATGTCGAGTGTGATCTCAGTATCTAAAACAAGTGGTAAGATCAAACCCAGACGTAAAGGATACAGTAGAATGTTTCTGCAAAGTGGGAAGACTTGCCATATAAAGTTACATGGCAAACGGTGTGGATACAGTTCAGTTCAGTTGTTCAGTCATGTCCGACTCCCTGCAACCCCATGAACCCCAGCGTGCCAGGCCTCCCTGTCCATCACCAACTCCCAGAGTTTACCCAAACCCATGTCCATTGAGTCAATGATGTCATCTAACAATCTCATCCTCTGTTGTCCCCTTCTCCTCCTGCCTTCAATCTTTCCCAGCATCAAGGTCTTTTCAAATGAGTCAGTACTTCACATGAGGTGGCCAAAATATTGGAGTTGCAGCTTCAACATCAGTCCTTCCAATGAACACCCAGGACTGATCTCCTTTAGGATTGACTGGTTGGATCTCCTTGAAGTCCAAGGAACTCTCAAGAGTCTTCTCCAACACCACAGTTAAAAATCATCAATTCTTCAGTGCTCAGCTTTCTTTATAATCCAACTCTCACATCCATACATGACTAATGGAAAAACATTAGCCTTAACTAGACAGATCTTTGTTGGCAATGTAATGTCTTTGCTTTTTAATATGCTCTCTAGTTTGGTCATAACTTTCCAAGGAGTAAGCGTCTTTTAATTTCATGGCTGCAGTCACCATCTGCAGTGATTTTGGAGCCCAGAAAAATAAAGTCTGACACTGTTTCTACTATTTCCCCATCTATTTCCCATGAATTGATGGGGCCAGATGCCATGATTCATTTTCTGAATGTTGAGCTTTAAGCCAACTTTTTCACTCTCCTCTTTCAGTTTCATCAAGAGGCTCTTTAGTTCTTCTTCACTTTCTGCCATAAGGGTGGTGTCATCTGCATATCTGAGGTTATTGATATTTCTCCCAGCAGTCTTGATTCCAGCCAGTGCTTCCTCCAGCCCAGCATTTCTCATGATGTACTCTGCATAGAAGTTAAATAAGGAGGGTGACAATATACAGCCTTGACGTACTCCTTTTCCTATTTGGAACCAGTCTGTTGTTCCATGTCCAGTTCTAACTGTTGCTTCCTGACCTGCATACAGGTTTCTCAAGAGACAGGTCAGGTGGTCTGGTAGGACATGTGAATAGCTGCTACCAATAATTAAGTCTAAAAGATGATTATGTATTTCCATCTGATTATTGCCTTAATTATGTCATAAAATACTGCTATATCATGCTTCTATTATCTTTATTTTTAGAAATACCATAAATTGTTGGTACTATTTCCCTAATCAAGGTGAATTTAAACGAGAATTTATAATATATAAATATGTTATATATAAATAAATATCTCCAATTTGAGATATTTTGCATGTCTATAAGTAGTTGTTTAAAGATGCAATGGGTATAATTTAGGTTGCAGTATGCTGTTTTAGTTTTTCCACACTTTTTTTTGCTCTTTAAAGATGATTTTCATCATGGGAGAAATGGTTAACTCCTAGATTTGGGCAGAAAAAAAAAATGCAATATTAGTCTGAAACATCTTTTTCCAGCAAAAAGTAAAGAAGAATTAACAAATGCTGGAGACTTGCAGTATTTTCTGAACCAGCACGTATAGGATTGTTAGTAAGATTGATAACTATATTTCTTAGTCTGAGTGCTTTCTCAGGTTGGCAAAGTGTAGTTCAGTTTGTTTAGTCAATTGTGCCATTATAAATAGTTGAATTTACCTTCTGATTTCTGTAATCCTATTTTTTCTCTGCCTGATTTATTTCTGCAATTTGCTTCCTTCTTTTCTTTTACATCAAAACTTCAAGAAAACCTTCTCTCTTCAGGTAAACCCAGTTTGTTGGAATGAGTGTTTTTCCTCCACTTCACACTCAATCCCTTTCTTTTGATTCCACAGTTACCAATATCTGAATCTTTAAATATTATCCCTGTTCCAAACATTTTTCTATAACTATGTGAGTCTCTTTTTCTGTAGATAGTTTAATATGAAGCCCAACATTCATAATATGATGCTCAGTCAATCCTATTTTTTATGTAATTTCCACCTAGCCAATCTCTGGAATGGTCTCTGAAGTATGGTGTGCTATTTTAAGATATTTTCCTACTATCAATAGGTGTAAGTTATGAGTAGTTTAATGTAACATCTTTGCTTGATATGTATATCTTTTGAGAGGGCAGAGATATGGATATCAGCTGTCAACATTATTCTATGAAAACCTAGATTTTCATTTTTATATTATTGCTCTGGCTGAACCTTAACGTATGAAATGGAAGATGGGGAGAGAGGGAATCCTTAGAGCAGAGTAAACTTCTGAATCTATTACAATAGAGAAACAAAATAATTGTGCCCAGAATATATGAAGATGCATAAAGGAGATAATTTAAGTAAAATAAAAAAAATGATCAATCACTAATGGCCTGGTTTGGAATTAGGGATTAATAATATGATAGAGTCCAAGAAGGCAATGGCACCCAACTCCAGTACTCTTGCCTGGAAAATCCCATGGATGGAGGAGCCTGGTAGGCTGCAGTCCAGGGGGTCGCAAAGAGTTGGACACAGCTGAAGGGACTTAGCAGCAGCAGCAACAGCAGCAAGATGATAGAGTACCATAAAGTATTTTGATATAAATTAGTGAAAGTTCCTCAGTTGTGTTCAACCCTGCTCATGTGTGGACTGTAGCCTGCCAATCTCCTCTGTCCATGGAATTCTCCAGGCAAGAATACTGGAGTGTGTAGCTGTTCCCTTCTCCAGAAAATCTTCCCAGCCCAGGGGTCAAACCGGGATCGCTTGCATTGTAGGCAGATTTCTTACCAGCTGAGGAACCAGGGAAGATATGCGGAGAAGGCAACGGCAACCCACTCCAGTACTCTTGCCTGGAAAATCCCATGGATGGAGGAGCCTGGTAGGCTGCAGTTCATGGGGTCACTAGGAGTAGGACAGGACTGAGCGACTTCACTTTCACTTTTCACTTTCATGCATTGGAGAAGGAAATGGCAACCCACTCCAGTGTTCTTGCCTGGAGAATCCCAGGGACGGAGGAGCCTGGTAGGCTGCCATCTATCGGGTCGCACAGAGTCGGACACAACTGAAGCGACTTAGCAGCAGCAGCAGCAACAGCAGAAGGGAAGATATGAGAGCCTTGTTATAAGTCTACCTGGAATGTCAGGTAAAAGATATCACATGTCACAACTCTACCTGTGCAACCATAACTGAATGAAGAATTTAAACTACATTAAAAAAATAAGGGGGACTTCCCTGTTGGTCCTGTGGTTAAGAATCTATGCTGCCACTTCAGGAGGCATGGGTTCAATTCCTAGTTGGAGAACTAAGATCTTAAACATCACAGAATCCAGCCCCCCAAAAACAAAATAAACAACTTTCTGAGCTTCTAAGATACCCTTCCCTTTTGTAGTCCTCCAACCATCCATAGGTAGCTTCTAAAAGAAGCAAATGCACAAATACTATTTTTCTGATATGCCTCCTATAGAATTCTATGCCAAAAATTATTTCACCATTCCAAAATATTTAATTTTCACAGTAGCATTATGATTATTATTTCTATTTGCAAATGATGAAATTTTTCCTTAGAAAGGTTAGATTTTAAATATCATGCTTATTAGCTAAAAATAGCTAATAAGTGGTAAAGCAATTATTCAAAGTTATATCTAAGTACAATTATATTTTAAGATAAAATACTAGCAAATGAATACTTCACACAGGTGGCAGATAATAGTAAAGCCAGTAAATCTGAGTTACTTTCATTGTAAAAATGTCCACATCCAAATTGGAAACAGGTTTTTGAGAGGTAAATCACAGCATCTTGACATTTTAGTGACTGTCCACAGTATTCTTTTCACCCAATCAAGACCTGTCAGAATGGGTTTCACCACAGGAAATAGATTAGTTGATTAGGTCAAGCCAGGTCTAGGCAATTCCTATTTTACAATAAAAGAAAACACTGTGATTTTCTTAACTTAAGTGGATATTGACTTTTACTATGGTGAAGATCAAGATTTATTATCTCAAATGATAGTCAACAGACTGGCTGACAACTATTGACTTGGGGGAAATCACAGCAGGGCGGTGAACCACCACTGAACCTACAGAACGATCTTCTGTGTCTCTCACAGCAGGTTAAGGCCAGTCTTACATCAAGATGACGAGTCTAACTAGAGACAGGAACCATTAAAAAATGCATTTCCATTTACTTGGTTTGTGATGTTCCTTGAATATTATAGTAACTTTGAGAATAGTTGGTTTTAGCCCTACAGATTCAGAAATGAAGTCTCTACAGTGGTATGAAGTCTTAATTCTTTAGCAAAAATACTTATTTATCCATAGTTCAAAATGTTCTTAGTTAATATTTATAGCAGCTTAAGTTAAGGGAAGCAAGGTGGTAAAGAATTTGCCTGCAATACAGGAGACCCTGGTTCAATTCCTGGATTGGGAAGATCTGCTAGAAGAGAAGGGATAGGCTACCCACTCTAATATTCTTGGGCTTCCCTTGTGGCTCAGCAGATAAAGAATCTGCCTGCAATGTGGGAGACCTGGGTTCAATCCCTGAGTTGGGAAGATCCCTGGAGAAAGCAACAGCTACCAACTCCAGTATTCTGGCCTGGAGAATTCCAAACAGTTCATGGGATTGGAAAGAGTTGGATAGGACTGAACAACTTTCACATTAAGTATGATAAATCAAATTCCTACAATTGTAAGATTCATTTATACCTTTTTTGGGGTGTTCAATTACAAATATAACCATGCCATTTCACAAAACAGTTAAATGATAAAGTGATATTTTAAATCTGAACAACTGCTTAAAATTAACTGTTTTAAAAGAACTAATAAATTATATTGTATTATAAAATTCTTTTAGAGACATAATAAAAACTAAAAATGTCAACATTTTTTAATCAGCCTATGTACACAAACCTGACAAAATGTAGACAGAATAAGCCCCAATGGATATAGATCTAGGTAAACACTTTTCAGCTTTCCCTCATTTTTGTTAAGAAGCAAATATAGTATTCCTATTGCTGAAAGAAGGAAAAAAGACAAACTCAAGAAGAACAAGCAATAATCCATAGACTGTATAACAAAGCATGTAAACAAATAGGTTAAGAACAAAATGGAGGAAGCATGAATATCAAAATGTATATGGTAGGCAGAATCCTAAAATACCCCCTAAGATTTCCCATGCCCAGTATATACACACCTTCTCCCAGTTAATCCAACACTACTGTGCTTCTGTAAAGAGAGTTTGCAGATGTAATTAAGGAATTAAAGTCCCAACTCAGTTAATTTTAAGATAGGGAGAGTATCCTCAGTGGAACTAACCTAATTATATGAGACCTTAAAGAAGCTGGGCTCTTTCTAAAGAGGCAATAAAAGTTATAATAAGTTATCTCCACATAAAATAAATTATTTATTTGTGGCTTTGAAGGTACAGGGACTTAATGACAAGAAGTGAAAGCAGCCTCTGGTTGCTGAGAGTGGTCTGATCAACAGGTAATAGGAAGTGAATTCTGTTAACAGCCTGAATGAGCTTGGAAGAGAAACCCAATCTCCAGATAAGAATAAAGAACCAGATAAAGTCTTGTTGTTTAGTTGCTAAGCATGTCTGACTCTGTGACCCCATGGATTGTAGCCTACCAGGCTCCTCTGTCCATGGGATTCTCCAGGCAAGAATACTGGAGTGGGTTGCCATTTTCTCCTCCAGGGGATCTTCTCAACTCAGGGATGGAACCCATGTCTCTTGTATCTCTTGTATTGACAGTAGTATTCTTTATCATGGGCCACCAAGGATTCTGGTAAGTGGAGGGAATACCACTAGGGAAGGGAAGGTGATAGCATAGACCAAATACATGTTGATAGAGAGGGTAAGGTCCTATAGGAAATGCAGTGAAGAAGGAGTTGAGGTCTATCTAGGAAGATTGCATTTGATTAGAACAAGTAACCTCTCCCTCCTTGGGACCAAATGATTAAAACAAAGATTGATTTATATAAAATTGTGTTTAAGAGGTAATTAGAATGCTGAATCATTCAAACTTGATAGGCTTTGTTTTTACTTGAAGTAGAAGGCATTTTTTTTCTCTTTGCATTGAGAACAAGGGCTGTAAGAATGGATAGAACCTTAACCAGAGTGATTAATTTTTGGAAATATGACTGAAGAATTTATCAACAATAATAAATAAGCTGTCAAATAGTCTCAAAAATAAAACTAAGATTGTAGACCAGAAATTTAATAAATATTTTTTACTGTGGAGAAAGTTAAAATCTCATCATGTATGGATTGGCTGTCAACACATTTAGCCACAAAAGAGCTACTTAAAGCAAAATAAAAATTTAAAATATTTTCCCTAAAAATCTGATTTGATGAAAGAATGTTTATTGAAATTACCTTTTGAAATCACCTTTTTTTTGAAAAGTGTTACAAAAATTAGAGCAATCTCAAATGTAGAAACTAATTCCTTCCTAAATACCATGAGTACTATGTGAACTAGACAAAATAGAAATGGGGTCAGTTAACCCTCTGCTGACTCTAGCCTTTCTTGGAAAAAATCATTGAGGGGCAGAACTGTTTATTTTAATATGTCCTTCTATGCATGTTAAAGAAATATGTCTTTTAAATTTTTTACAGGAGAAAAATGTACGGATTCACTCAGACAACAATGCAGGGTAAAGTAACAGTTTTTGTCACCCTCCTTCTTTCCTTCTTTGTATGTGCTTTATGGTTAAGTTTTCTTAGTGTTATTTCAATAAATATTTATTGAGTTCTAACTTAATTCAGTGTTCTGAGTTTGGTCCAGGAATACATCAAAAACAAATATTAACAAGCAAATAAAAACAAACAATCAAGAAAACAATCAGGGTCTTTAATCAAATCTTGGCATACAATTCTTTGGAATAGGTGCTGGGAACAGAGTAAAACTGAGATCAGTCAGAAGCATTAAAGAGAAGTGCTCTAAAGTTCTCACAGGGTCAGAACAGGCTGGTTAGGAAAAGTGAGAACTGAATGAATCATGATTTGCTTAATAAAGACTTGGGAAGAGGAGAATATGAAATGTCAGAGGAAGAAGTGTAATTACTTTGTGACAGAAAGAGTATGGTCCCCAAACTCTGTTTATTTGAAAAAATTAGGAGAATTTTGGTATGACTGGAGCCTAAAGGTGTATGTGGGAGGGGAAGCAGATCTATATGCATCTGTTGCGACTGGATTGTTAAAAAATTTGGGGCCATTTTGAAGCACAAGCTGGAATCAAGATTGCCGGGAGAAATATCAGTAACCTCAGATATGTAGATGACATCACGCTTATGGCAAAAAGTGAAGAGGAGCTAAAAAGCCTGTTGATGAAGTGAAAGAGGAGAGTGAAAAAGTTGACTTAAAGCTCAACATTCAGAAAACGAAGATCATGGCATCTGGTCCCATCACTTCATGGAAAATAGATGGGGAAACTGGAAACAGTGTCAGACTTTATTTTTTTGGGCTCCAAAATCACTGTAGATGGTGATTGCAGCCATGAAATTAAAAGACACTTACTCTCTGGAAGCAAACTTATGACTAACCTAGACAGCATATTGAAAAGCAGACATATTACCTTGCCAACAAAGGTCCATCTAGTCAAGGCTATGGAAAAGGCGATGGCACCCCACTCCAGTACTCTTGCCTGGAAGATCCCATGGACAGAGGGGCCTGGTAGGCTGCAGTCCATGGGGTCTCGAAGAGTCGGACACAACTGAGTGACTTCACTTTCACTTTTCACTTTCATGCATTGGAGAAAGAAATGGCAACCCATTCCAGTGTTCTTGCCTGGAGAATCCCAGGGATGGGGGAAGAGTCCCTTGAACTGCAAGGAGATCCAACCAGTCCATCCTAAAGAAGATCAGTCCTGGGCGTTCATTGGAAGGACTGATGCTGAAGCTGAAACTCCAATACTTTGGCCCACCTCATGCGAAGAGTTGACTCATTGGAAAAGACTCTAATGCTCGGAGGGACTCGGGGCAGGAGGAGAAGGAGATGACAGAGGATAAGATGGCTGGATGGCATCACCAACTCGATGGATATGAGTTTGAGTGAACTCCGGAAATTAGTGATGGACAGGGAGGCCTGGCATGCTGCAATTCATGGGGTCACAAAGAGTCAGACACTACTGAGTGACTGAACTGAACTGAACTGAACATGCTTTAAAACTGAACACAAATACTTAAGTGTTTTAAGCAGTCGTGGCATTTACAAAGCATATCCTAACTTTAGTGTGGAGAATGAATTGGCAATTACTGAACTGGATTGGACTACAGGACTGGGATTAAGCACTTAATACAGAAATTCACTTTAATGTCTGACGGGTTATAGTGGCCTGACTCTGAGTTTTAGGTATGAGGAAAGGAAAAAGTGAAAGGATCTTAGAGAAGCAGTTTGGTGCCTATTTCAGTGTAGGAAGGGGATTAAGAATGTGGGAGTAGGGAACAGTGTAGGGAGAGGTAATAACTGGATTTCAGTGCAGCTAGTGAGCAAGGTAATTTTCAAGTTACTAAAAGCATATAAATTTTATTAGATAGCTGCCATCTATTGTAACGGATCTGCTGTCTGAAAAGTCCAAAATTTAGAGTGAGGGAATTGCTGAGCATGTTCTCAGCATTGCAAAGGCTCAGACTACATGAAAGTAGACATTTTAATCTTCACCATTGCTTTTCCTCCACCATTATAAATGGTCAAGACACATTTGACTATTATTATATTTGAGCCAGTAAATGTTTTAAGAATTATGCTTATCTTATTTCAAACAAATATCTATGGATAGTTTCTATAAATTCTAGTTTTGATATTTTTTCTAGAAATTGAATTTGCTTTTTGATGTTTTCCTCTATGATTTAATTGTTTGACATTGTACTTTGACATGATTTTAGTCTTGATATGAGGAAAGTGATACTGAATGTGACTATCAGTTCTCACTCTTTCCAGAACATTGATCTCAATTAACAAGACTTCAGGCTTTACCATTCCTAGATCTCTTCAAAGAAGATTAAAATATTGCTGAATTATAGCACCAATAAAAATATCAATACTCAAAAAATACAGTGTAACTGCTCCCTAGCTGGGACAAAAAGAAATTTACACCAAGGAGTCATTTTGTACAGTTAACTAGCTGCCATATTGACTTCTTTGTGATTACTGAAAAATTTATATAATGAATCATCTCTCCAAAATTAAAAATCATTTCTTTCTTCAGAAAAAAAAATTATTATGAAATCCTGGAAATTAATGAAAAATACTAAGAACAATTTAATACTAATTGTGATCTATTTTTAAACTGAAAAATATTATTTGGACAATTTATATTTACTTAATTGATCTGTACAGTTCCTTTTACTAATAAATTCTGTCATAATAGAAATAGCTTTGGTTACTATACTCTTCTTTGTCAGGTTGAAAAAAATTACTCAAAATGTATATTTTACACTTGTGAATAAATCTACCTACTGTTCTGCTTATAACATATGATGGGACAGCATTATTTACATATACACAATGGAGTATTACTCAGCCATTAAAAAGAATACATTTGAATCAGTTCTAATGAGATGGATGAAACTGGAACCTATTATACAGAGTGAAGTAAGCCAGAAAGAAAAACACCAATACAGTATACTAACACATATATATGGAATTTAGAAAGATGGTAACAATAACCCTGTGTACGAGACAGCAAAAGAGACACCGATGTATAGATCAGTTTTATGGACTCTGTGGGAGAGGGAGAGGGTGGGGAGATTTGGGAGAATAGCATTGAAACATGTATAATATCATGTATGAAACAAGTCACCAGTCCAGGTTCAATGCACGGTACTGGATGCTTGGGGCTGGTGCACAGGACGACCCAGAGGGAGGGTAGGGGAGGGAGGAGGGAGGAGGGTTCAGGATGGGGAACGCGGGTATATCTGTGGCGGATTCATTTCGATATTTGGCAAAACTAATACAATATTGTAAAGTTTTAAAAATAAAATAAAATTAAAAAAAATAAATCCAATATATTTTGCTTCTTAAAAAGACAACAAAATTACTTTGCCAAGTCACTGCCAAATTAAGTACAAAGGGGCAAAAATCATTGCTCAATTAAGAATGGTTGGGAAATACACCTAAATGTGACTTCCCTGGTGGCTCAGTGGTAAAGAATCCATCTGCCAATGAAGGAGACACAAGAGACACAGGTTCAATCCCTGGGTGGGGAAGATCTCCTAGAGGAAGAAATAGCAACCCACTCCAGTTTTCTTGCCTGGGAAGTCCCATGGACAGAGGAGCCTGGCGGGCTAGAGTCCATGGGGTCTCAAAGAGTTGGATGTGACTGAGCAACTGAGCATGCATGCATGCTTAAATGTAAAGAAAGAATTAAAAATTAGAAAAAGATATACTAAAGAAGAAACAAAAAAGGATTTTTTTCAGATGATAATTTGCTGTGAAAATATTAAAGATACAAGGGAAAAGCAACTGAATGTTCCTTTGTTTAGAAGTCTTACAAAATAAGAAATTAAAATGATTTAGAAATAATACTCTCATCAATGACTAAGTACCCAGGTGACACAAGTGGTAAAAAGCCTGCTTGCCAATGCAAGAGACATAAGAGACTAGAGACACGAGTTTGATTCCTGGGTTAGGGAGATCCCCTGGAGGAGGAAACGGCAATCCACTCCAATATTCTTGCCTGGAGAATGCCTGGAGAATGGACAGAGGACCCTGGCAAAGTATAGTCCCTAGGGCCACAAAGAGTAGGACAAAACTGAAGCGACTTAACATAACATTGAAATCGTTATGGCTAAGCTGTTGAGAATTATGTGGAGTAGTCACATCATTTGGCAAAAAAACATACATGAAAAAGGGACAAAAAATTACATTGCATTTACACCTTTTGAGTTTTGCTTATTTGATCATGTTCTAGATTTAACATAAATGTCTTTGCTATTATTTTATTATTTTTATTGAAGTACAAATGGTTTACAATGTTGCAGGTGTATAGCAAAGTGATTCAGTTATACACATATGGTCATATATATTTTGTGTATATAAATATATGTATATTTATATATATGTAGTCTATTTCAGACTCTTTTCCATTATAGATTATTACAAAATATTGAATGTAGTTTAGCACAGTCTACACAGTAAGTCCTTCTTGTTTAAAAGTCTCTGCTTCAAGAAATTTTAATTGTAGAGTATATAGTGTTAGTTGCTCAGTCATGTCCAACTTTTTGTGACTCCATGGACTGTAGCCTGCCAGGAATTCTGCCCCTGGAATTCTCCAGACAATAATACTGAGAGTGGGTTGCCATGCCCTTCTCCAGGGAATCTTCCCAACACAGGGATCAAACCTAGGCTTCCTCATTGGAGGCAGATTCTTTCCCACCATTTGAGCTACCCAGGAAGCCTGTAGAGTATAAAAGGCAGTATTATAATGCTTACTTTTCAGAAGAGATTCAAGGATGCTGACAATAAAATGAAGACTTGGATTTGAATGAGAAGTTTTGTTGCTACTAAATATGTGATCTTGGGCCTGTGTTTCACCCTGTTTGAAGCTTACTCCGCTTATCCACAAAATAGAGATTAAAAAAAAAAATCACTCTATTTCAAAAGGTCACTGTTTAGTATCCAAATCTTTTAACCAGTTTTTCCCATCATGCTTTGTTTTTGAAGATGTTACATTAACCTGAGAGAGTTCAAGATAAACAGCATGCCACATGTGGGGGTTAAAAATGGGCCACTAGAAAACATATTATGTTCCAAAATTATTCATTTAATGTTGTGATCTTTAACATGTGACTAACTCACTTCTCGTTAAATGATTTTATTTTTCCTTTGGCCACTTTTTTTCTGTCCATCAAAGACTGTTCTTCTGAGCTCATGCTTCAAAGCCAGTTTTTCCCTTATTAACCTCCCACTAATAGGCTAGTGAACTATCATGTACCAGGGTTCAATTTTTTTAATAGATATATAATAATAGCTGAAGAATCAAAACCTAATTACCTTATTTTAACCATTTAATATATTAAATATTTAATATAAATTAACAAATATTTATTATGTTCTTCCAGGCAGACAGTCATCATCACTAGGGATATAATATGTGGCTGAGAATATGAAGTATAAATGGATTTCCTGAATTCATTGGGCTTTTGGTGAATAACACAAAGATCAGTTAGTTAAAAGGCAGTGCAAGTGTAATGATGGTGAAGGCAGGGTGTTACAGGCTCATGGAAAGTCCTGAAAGATTAGAGAGGAACTTGGTTTAGAATCCCTGTCTATTCTCACAGTAAAAGACTAGTCAGAATTGCCAATGAAAGTAATAGAAAAGTTGGTGGAAAGAGAGGAGAAAAAGTATGCAGAGGAAATGCTATAAAAATTGAAGAAAACTTTAGAATGTCTTAAAATCACACTAAGGAATAGAGACTTAAGAACCACTAATTTTTATTTAGAAGGATAATTTTGGTTTGTTTGGAAAATGAGTATATGTAAAAGAGGCCTAGTAGGTAGGAAGATAATTGTTGAGACTCTCTTTAAAAGCAAAAATGATGACCTATTGAACTTAGGTTGTGGCAGAAGGGATAAAGAGGAAAGAGCTGTATAAGATCTCACAAAGTTAAATTATATCAGTTCAGTTCAGTTCAGTTCAGTTGCTCAGTCATGTCCAACTCTCTGCGACCTCATGAATTGCAGCACTCCAGGCCTCCCTGTCCATCACCAACTCCCAGAGTTCACTCAGACTCATGTCCATCGAGTCAGTGATGCCATCCAGCCATCTCATCCTCTGGCACCCCCTTCTCCTCCTGCCCCTAATCCCTCCCAGCATCAGAGTCTTTTCCAGAGTCAACTCTTCACATGAGGTGGCCAAAGTAATGGAGTTTCAGCTTTAGAATCATTCCCTCCAAAGAAATCCCAGGGCTGATCTCCTTCAGAATGGACTGGTTGGATCTCCTTGCAGTCCAAGGGACTCTCAAGAGTCTTCTCCAACACCACAGTTCAAAAGCATCAACTCTTCCGTGCTCAGCCTTCTTCACAGTCCAACACTTACATCCATACATGACCACGGGAAAAATCATAGCCTTGACTAGATGAACTTTTGTTGGCAAAGTAATGTCTCTGCTTTTCAATATGTTATCTACGTTGGTCATAACTTTCCTTCCAAGCAGTAAGCATCTTTTAATTTCATGGCTGCAGTCACCATCTGCAGTGATTTTGGAGACCAGAAAAATAAAGTCTGACACTATTTCCACTGTTCCCCATCTATTTCCCATGAAATGATGGGAACAGATGTCATGATCTTAGTTTTCTGAATATTGAGCTTTACGCCAACTTTTTCACTCTCCTCTTTCACTTTCATCAAGAGGCTTCTTAGTTCCTCTTCACTTTCTGCCATAAGGGTGGTGTCATCTACGTATCTGAGGTAATTGATATTTCTCCTGGCAATCTTGATTCCAGCTTGTGCTTCTTCCAGCCCAGCGTTTCTCATGATGTACTCTGCATAGAAGTTAAATAAGCAGGGTGACAATATATAGCTTTGACGTACTTCTTTTCCTATTTGGAACCAGTCTGTTGTTCCATGTCCAGTTCTAACTGTTGCTTCCTGACTGGCATATAGGTTTCTCAAGAGACAGTTCAGGTGGTCTGGTATTCACATCTCTTTCAGAATTTTCCACAGTTTATTGTGATCCACACAGTCAAAGGCTTTGGCATAGTCACTAAAGCAGAAATAGATGTTTTTCTGGAACTCTCTTGCCTTTTCCATGATCCAGCGGATGTTGGCAATTTGATCTCTGGTTCCTCTGCCTCTTCTAAATCCATCTTGGACATCTGGAAATTCTCAGTTCATGTACTGTTGAAGCCTAGCTTGAAGAATTTTGAGCATTACTTTAATAGCATGTGAGATGAGTGCAATTGTGTGGTAGTTTGAGCATTCTTTGTCATTGACTTTCTTTGGGACTGGAATGAAAACTGACCTTTTCCAGTCCTGTGGCCACTGCTGAGTTTTCCAAATTTGCTGGTATATTGAGTGCAGCACTTTCACAGCATCATCTTTCAGGATTTGAAACAGCTCAACTGGAATTCCATCACCTCTAGCTTTGTTCGTAGTGATGTTTCCTAAAGCCCACTTGACTTCACATTCCAGGATGTCTGGCTCTAGATCAGTGAACACAGCATTGTGATTATCTGGGTCGTGAAGATTTTTTTTGTACAGTTCTTCGGTGTATTCTTGCCATCTCTTCTTAATATCTTCTGCTTCTGTTAGGTCCATACCATGTCTGTCCTTTATCGAGCCCATCTTTGCATGAAATGTTTCTTTGGTATCTCTGATTTTCTTGAAGAGATCTCTAGTCTTTCTGTTGTTTTCCTCTATTTCTTTGCATTGATCGCTGAAGAAGGGTTTCTTATCTCTTCTTGCTATTCTTTGGAACTCTGCATTCAGAATATTTATATCTTTCCTTTTCTCCTTTGCTTTTCACTTCTCTTCTTTTCACAGCTATTTGTAAGGCCTCCCCAGATAGCCATTTTGCTTTTTTGCATTTCTTTTCCATGGGGGTGGTCTTGATCCATCTCCTGTACAATGTCACAAACCTCCATCCATAATTCATCAGGCACTCTATCTATCAGATCTGGTCCCTTAAATCTATTTTCACTTCTACTGAATAATCATAAGGGATTTGATTTAGGTCATAACTGAATGGTCTAGTGGTTTTCTGTACTTTCTTCAATTGAAGTCTGAATTTGGCAATAGGGAGTTCATGATCTGAGCCACAGTCAGCTCCTGGTCTTGGTTTTGCTGACTGTATAGAGCTTCTCCATCTTTGGCGGCAAAGAATATAATCAGTCTGATTTCAGTGTTGACCATCTGGTGATGTCCATGTATAGCATCTTCTCTTGTGCTGTTGGAAGAGAGTGTTTGCTCTGAGCAGTGCATTTTCTTTGCAAAACTCTATTAGCCTTTGCCCAGCTTCATTCTGTATTCCAAGACCAAATTTGCCTGTTACTCCAGGTGTTTCTTGACTTCATACTTTTGCATTCCAGTCCCCTATAATGAAAAGGACATCTTTTTTTGGGTGTTAGTTCTAAAAGGTCTTGTAGATCTTCATAGAACCATTCAACTTCAGCTTCTTCAGTGTTACTGATTGTGGCATAGACTTGGATTACCGTGATACTGAATGGTTTGCCTTGGAAACGAACAGAGATCATTCTGTCATTTTTGAGATTGCATCCAAGTACTGCGTTTTGGACTCTTTTGTTGACCATGATGGCTACTCCATTTCTCCTAAGGGATTCCTGCCCACAGTAGTAGATATAATGGTCATCTGAGTTAAATTCACCCATTCCAGTCCATTTTAGTTTGCTGATTCCTAGAATGTCAACGTTCACTCTTGCCATCTCCTGTTTGACCACTTCCAATTTGCCTAGATTATATTGGAATCAACTATGGAGGGAAAGGTCTGAAAACACACAGAAAAACATTTTCAGGTTTCTAGCTTGATCTTTAGAGTAATCAGTGTACAGTTCACTGAGATAGGAAATACAGGAGTAAAGAATTATCTGAGAGAGGTACTGATGAGTGCAGCTTTAGATGCTTAAAGAAAAACCATTAAGAAAAAAATCTCAGGATAGCAGTTTGAGAATCCACAGTATATAGATGGTATTTTTGACCACTGAAATACAGGATCTTATCAGGATAGAAGATATAAGATGAAAAAGAAAAGCAAAAAACAAACAAAACAGAACCAACACTGAGTAATACTGTATTTTATGAAAAGGCAAGGACAAAAGTCCACAATTAAGAATGAAAACTAGAAACTAAAAATGTTGGAACATATTGTTTGTTATAAATATCAATGGTAAAACATATCCCAAAGAGATGTGTGAAGTAAAGAGGCCATTACTGTTGAAATATTGAGAACAGTGAAGGATAAAAAATATTTTGGGATTTGGCCTTAATGAGATGAGCTTCAGTGGGTGGGAGAATAGCAGTAGAAAAACAGCCTGCCTACAAACAGAGTAAGGAGCTCAGGTGAATTCTATCAGCAATCAAGAAAGCTATAAAGGCAGGTAAGTTTGGTCAGATTGAGTGCTGAAGAGGAGAAAACGCAGGAGGAACTGGAATAGATCAGGGGTTGAAATGGAGTATATTCGTTTTATGCTATAATTTACTTTCTGGTTTCTAAAGATGAAAAAGATGTAGGCAACTTGAAATCCTAGAGAGCAGGAACAAGCAGAGAAAAGGGAGTGTTGAAGATAAAGAAGACAGGATAATCACTGGTGCCTAAGAAAGGTAGGATACTGGATCCAGCATTCAAGTGAGGGATGGGCTTTTGCAAAAGTCCTTTTTATTGTGTCAAAAGGTGAAGAAAGAAAGCCAATTGCTACAAAAGTTTAATCAAGAGAAGTTAGTTCAGAATTTATAGTTGGTCTTGTCTTTGTGAATTGGGAGCTTTGCTCTATTGAAAAGGAAGAGAGTAGTTACAAAGTTCAAGGTTTCAGAAAAGGATAGTGTTTTTAAAATAGTCCCTGTGGAAATGTGATAAATTTTAGTTATAAAAATATTGCTACTCAACATCAATGTTCCAGGTTCTCCAGGGGGTCTTCCCAACCCAGCGATTCAACCTGGGTCTCCCTGCATTCCAGGCAGATGCTTTACCATCTGAGCCACCAGGGAAGCCCCATTAATTTATAGCCATACCAATGTACAGTTAGCTTAATACAGAACTGAGGTTTCCCACAAAGATGTTCAGATGGGAAGGAAATGAAATAAAAAAGAAGCTTCTGACTTGATAGTGGTGAAAAAAAATGGACTTTGTAACTTCATCTAAATTAGAAAAGTAGTTGAGATATAAAAGATACTAAGGGGTTAAAAAAAAGGAAATAAATTACATAAGAAGCCCTTGAGAAAGTCAAAGAGTACATTTGGCAGGACTAAGGAAGCTAGAAATGTACAAAATTATAGTCAGAATGGAATGCTTTATTTTATTAATTTCCTCCTCAAAAAACTTCTAATTAAATATTTCATTGTCAAATTGTAGTGCAAAGTAAATGCCTTCTATACAATGATTCAAAACACAAATGTTGAGTACTGCCAGTCAACTTATTTAAATGTATGAATTTATGCTTTTTAAAAGCAAATGGAGAGCCTGTAAGTACTGCACACTGGTTGTTTGCCTGAGGATTTGAGACAAAATGCAGTCTGTGGGAGCCACTTCTGACAGGAGATCCCTCACAATCACTAGTTATCCAGAAATCCAAATCTAATCATGTTACTATCCTGCTTTAATAGAGTCAGTAGATTGCCATTTTTCTAAAAAACTGTCCCCAAATCTTAGCATGTTTTGTGAAGTACTTCCTAACTTGGCTTTTACCAACCTAATTCCCATCCTATCGCTCACAGGTTGTCTTTGCTAAAGCTGTAGCTTATCAAGCCACATGATGCTTTTGTGACTTTGTGCTTGGTCTTTCATTTACCTGAAAAAAAATTATTTTCTTCCATGTCCAAATAATAAATTCCTGGATATTTTAAGGCTCGATTTAAATATCTCCCCTGAAAAGACTTAATAACCCCTCCTTGACTTTACCCTCCTAAATCTCATCAAGTAGAGATAATCTATCATTGATATGCTGACTGAATCACATTCCTAGAGGTAGTGCATTTGGGGATGCATTATTTATTTATTTTTTTACATACCATTCACCACTATGAGACTGTAAGCTCTTTTTTAAACTATGTTAAAACGGACTGAAGCATATTAAAATTTTTAGTTTATCTGGACAAAAATTGATTAGAATTGGACAGCATTTAATGTAGCAGATAGAAAGGAGCTCTGAGGAGCTATGCAAAGTAAAGGAGTTTTATAGGCAAGAAGGAGCAGGAAAATGGATATTAAACTATGCCAAAAAGTGGGTCATTATTGCAAGGTTGCTTTCCTTTAGGGGATGGCAGGGGATGATAGATTACCTACTTGCCTGATGATCAGCCAATTCCTGATTGACTGGTTTAAGATTCCATTTCTAGGAGAACCAGAATATTAAGTCTTGTTTTGGTGATGTGAGGCTTAGCATAAGCAGTTCCCTTTGGGGCCTACTGTCTTGGTTATTTTGTTTGCATATACTCGGTATTTAATAAGTGACATATTTTATTAGAACTTAAAAGGGGTTCCATTTTGCCTTTTGGAAGGACAAATAAAAATTTTAAAATAATGGCTGTACTAGTTTGCATTCCCACCAACAGTGTAAGAGGGTTCCCTTTTCTCCACACCCTGTCCAGCATTTATTGCTTGTAGACTTTTGGATCACAGCCATTCTGACTGGCGTGAAATGGTACCTCATAGTGGTTTTGATTTGCATTTCTCTGATAATGAGTGATGTTGAGCATCTTTTCATGTGTTTGTTAGCCATCTGTATGTCTTCTTTGGAGAAATGTCTGTTTAGTTATTTGGCCCATTTTTTGATTCGGTCATTTATTTTTCTGGAATTGAGCTGTAGGAGTTGCTTGAATATTTTTGAGATTAGTTGTTTGTCAGTTGCTTCATTTGCTATTTTTTTCTCCCATTCTGAAGGCTGTCTTTTCACCTTGCTTATAGTTTCCTTTGTTGTGCAAAAGCTTTTAAGTTTAATTAGGTCCCATTTGTTTATTTTTGCTTTTATTTCCAATATTCTGGGAGATGGGTCATAGAGGATCCTGCTGTGATGTACGTCGGAGAGTGTTTTGCCTATGTTCTCCTCTAGGAGTTTTATAGTTTCTGGTCTTACGTTTAGATCTTTAATCCATTTTGAGTTTATTTTTGTGTATGGTGTTAGAAAGTGTTCTAGTTTCACTCTTTTGCAAGTGGTTGACCAGTTTTCCCAGCACCACTTGTTAAAGAGATTGTCTTTAATCCATTGTATATTCCTGCCTCCTTTGTCAAAGATAAGGTGTCCATATGTGGATTTATCTCTGGACTTTCTATTTTATTCCATAGAACTGCCTTATGATCCAGCAATCCCACTGCTGGGCATACACACTGAGGAAACCAGAATTGAAAGAGACATGTGTACCCCAATGTTCATCGCAGCATTGTTTATAATAGCCAGGACATGGAAGCAACTTAGATGTCCATCATCAGATGAATGGATAAGAAAGCAGTGGTACATATACACAATGGAGTATTCTGCTAAGTCACTTCAGTCATGTCTGACTCTGTGCGACCCCATAGACAGCAGCCCACCAGGCTCCGCCGTCCCTGGGATTCTCCAGGCAAGAACACTGGAGTGGGTTGCCATTTCCTTCTCCACAATGGAGTATTACTCAGCCATTAAAAAGAATGCATTTGAGTCAGTTCTAATGAGGTGGATGAAACTGGAGCCTATTATACAGAGTGAAGTAAGCCAGAAAGAAAAACACCAATACAGTATACTAACGCATATGTATGGAATTTAGAAAGATGGTAATGATAACCCTGTATACGAGACAGCAAGAGACACAGATGTATAGAACAGTCTCTTGGACTCTGTGGGAGAGGGAGAGGGTGGGATGATTTGGGAGAATGACATTGAAACATGTATAATATCATATATGAAACGAGTCTCCAGTCCAGGTTTGATGCACAATACTGGATGCTTGGGGTTGGTGCACTGGGATGACCCAGAGGGATGGTATGGGGAGGGAGGTGGGAGGAGGGTTCAGGATGGGGAACACATGTATACCTGTGGTGGATTCATTTTGATATATGGCAAAACCAATACAATATTGTAAAGTTAAAAAATAAAATAAAATAAAATTTAAAAAATTTAAAATAAGAAGTTTAATTCTCTGTATTGAAAATAAGGGGGAAGACTTGTTCCTGTCCCTTTTTCTTAAAGCGTTTTCTGCAGAAAACTTCCAAGTACTTTTCTCTTTGAAATACATATAAGTTGTTGTTGTTGTCGTTGTTGTTTTTAATCAGTTAGATGACTCAGGAATCACTTTCTGAAGGTCACAGGAGCTCTCTTTAATATGTAAATATCAAGAAAGGCTAACATCCAAGGAAGGTAACATCTATTTTTCCCAGTTTCTGTATAAGAATGGGAAACTAACTTTAGGGGGCACCTTTCTCCAGGTTCCTAAACTAGCTTTAGTTCTAAAGATAGAAGTGTGTTTTCCTCTGGTTAAAGCCAATGAGCTTACACAGATGATTAATCAAATTACCCTGCAAATCTAATATGAACTTTGTGTGACAAACTACAGCCAAGTTCTGTTACTCAATCAGTCAGTTCAGTTGCTCAATTGTGTCTGACTCTTTGCGACCCCATGAACCACAGCATGCCAGGCCTCCCTGTCCATCACCAACTGACAGAGTTTACCCAAACCCATGTCCATTGAGTACGTGATGCCATCCAACCATCTCATTCTCTGTGGTCCCCTTCTCCTCCTGCCCCCAATCTTTGCCAGCATCAGGGTCTTTTCAAATGAGTCAGGTCTTCACATGAGGCAAAGACTAGTTTTTGTTATCTTGAGAACATGCATGTAATGGCTTGTGTTTACTTGACTGCATAAAATAGAATTATTTCTATTTTGACAGTTTCTTAGTGTATTGCCAGGATAGCCATCGTATTCTGGTGTCATGCTTACTCAGTAATGCTTTTTCTCTCTACAACCTTTGGGAAGAGTTTTTCTGGGTTGATAGACTTTGGAGTGAGGCACATAGAACCTTCCTGTGTCCTCACAATGAGATTAGGGTCCTAAGATTTTATTCTTTATTGTAGTTCACCAACACCCTCAATGGCACCCCACTCCAGTACTCTTGCCTGGAGAATCCCATGGACGGAGGAGCCTCGTAGGCTGCAGTCCATGGGGTCATGAAGAGTCGGACACGACTGAGCGACTTCACTTTCACTTTTCACTTTCATGCATTGGAGAATGAAATGGCAACCCACTCCGGTGTTCTTGCCTGGAGAATCCCAGGGACGGGGGAGCCTGGTGGGCTGCCATCTATGGGGTCGCACAGAGTTGGACACGACTGAAGCGACTTAGCAGCAGCAGCAACACCCTCAAGATGAATGACTGCTAAAAACAAAATGAAACAAAACAAAAAATACAATAACTGTAAAAAAGGCAAAACAAAACTGTAAAACCCATAACTCAGATTTAACTAGTACTAACATTTGGTTATATAGTTAATTTTTACATTAATGATTTATTTCTATACATATGTATGTATTTCATAATATATAGTTTATGTGTATATTGTAAATTACATATATGAACTACATATGAACTTTACTTATATGTATTATATGTAAATTATTTAATTTTTTCCTTTAGCTTTGTCATCAATCTTGTTTCTACACTTTTTCATCTCAAGAATTATTTAAATTGTGTAATCATTTTATAGTACCTGACTACATTTCATAACGTTTGGCTGAAACTTCATTAATTTTACCAATCATATAGTTTATTAATTTTAAGTTGATTTCAGAGTTCATTAAAGCATTTCTTTTTTCTTGAAATATCCTAACATGTAAGGAAAAGGTCACATATAGAGGGTATGTTATTTAAATGTTAATAATTAAACAAATTATTATATATAGTTGATTTACAATATTGTGTTAGTTTCAGGTGTACAGCAAAGTGAATCAGTTATACACGTACATATACCACTTTTTTTTTTAGATCGTTTTCCCATATAGTCCATTACAGAGAATTTAGTAGTGTTCTCTGTGTTAAATATAGTAGGTACTTATTAGTTATCTATTTTACATATAGCAGTGTGTATATGTCAATCCCAGTCTTCCAATTTATCCCTCCCCTCCTATTTTCTGGTAATCATAAGCTTGTTTTCTACATCTGCGACTAAATTTCTGTTTTGTAAATAAGTTCATTTGTACTCTTTTTTTAGATTCCACATATAAGTGATATCATATGATATTTTTCTTCTGTGTCTGACTTACTCTACTCAATATGACAATTTCTAGGTCCATTCATGTTGCTGTGAATGGCATTATTTTTGTACTTTTTTATTTCTGAGTAATATTCTATTGTGTATATGTACCACATCGTATTTATTCATCCCTCTGTTGATGGACATTTAGGCTGCCTCCATGTCCTGGCTATTGTAAATAGTGTTGCAATGAGTATTGGGGTGCATGTATCTCTTAGAATTATAGTTTTTTTCTGGGTATATGCCAGGAATGAGATTTCTGGGTTATATGGTAGTTCTATTTTTAGTTTTTAAAGAAATCTTTTATTCTTAAATACTACTATTCATAGTAGTAAATTTTAGTAATGTTTGTAAACTACAGTAAAGACATCAAAATATATGTGCATATATGATATAGTATATATCATATATGCATATAGTTGTGAATATATATTTGCTTTTACATAGCATTTTCAGAATGTATTATGCAACTTAAATACTTAATACTGGACTATATATTTACTATACAAATAGCAACAGGATAAAATATTTTTTTCTTGTTTTTCAGGGGCTTTGGAAACATAATATAATTCATTTCCTGCATTCACATCTCAAAAATTGTTTAAATTTTTTAGGAAGATGCAAATAAAAGGAAAAATTTAAAAAAATACTTAAAAATTTCACTTTTAATATTTTTATCAATTTAAATTCTTGTAAATTTAAGGTTGATATTTACTTACATAAATAGGCAAGGCTATGGTTTTTCCAGTAATCATGTATGGATGTGGAGTTGGACTATAAAGAAAGCTGAGTGATAAAGAATTGATGCTTTTGAACTGTGGTGTTGGAGAAGACTCTTGAGAGTCCCTTGGACTGCAAGGAGATCCAACCAGTCAATCCTAAAGGAAATCAGTCCTGAATATCCATTGGAAGGATTGATGCTGAAGCTGAAACTCCAATACTTTGGCCACCTGATGCTAAGAGCTGACTTACTTGAAAAGACCCTGATGCTGGGGAAGATTGAGGGGAGGAGAAGGGGACAACAGAGGATGAGATGGTTGGATGGCATCACCAACTCAATGGACATGGGTTTGGGTGGTCTCCGGGAGTTTGTGATGGACAGGGTGCCCTGGCGTGCTGCAGTTCATGGGGTTGCAGAGCCACACATGACTGAGCGACTGAACTGAACTGAACTGAATGAATGCTATTCCCCTGATCTGTAGAGATCACAATACCAATGATTCAGAGTTGCTAACAGATTTACATATAAAATGGTGTAACTATTGCAGGCAGATGATGCTGTTGGTGGTAAAGAATCTTCCTGTCAATACAGGAAACAGGAATTCAATCCCTGGCTTGGGAAGATCCCCTGGAGGAGGGAATGACAACTCACTCGAGTATTCTAACCTAGAAAATCCCATATACAGAGGAGCCTGGTGGGCTACAGTCCATGAAGTCGCAAAGAGTCAGACAGTACTAAGCATGAGCACGAATATAGGGCGTCTGTCACATTGAAAGTACACAGATTTTAGTATTTCCCCTCTAATAAAAAATGTATATACATTTTTATAAATATTGAAAATATATTACCCAATTATTATTATATTACCAAGACTGTATATTGTCACCCTGTTTATTTAACTTATATGCAGAGTACATCATAAGAAATGCTGGACTGGAAGAAACACAAGCTGGAATCAAGATTGCCGGGAGAAATATCAATCACCTCAGATATGCAGATGACACCACCCTTATGGCAGAAAGTGAAGAGGAACTCAAAAGCCTCTTGATGAAAGTGAAAGTGGAGAGTGAAAAGGTTGGCTTAAGGCTCAACATTCAGAAAACGAAGATCATGGCATCCGGTCCCACCACTTCATGGGAAATAGATGGGGAAACAGTGGAAACAGTGTCAGACTTTATTTTGGGGGGCTCCAAAATCACTGCAGATGGTTACTGCAGCCATGAAATTAAAAGATGCTTACTCCTTGGAAGGAAAGTTATGACCAACCTAGATAGCATATTCAAAAGCAGAGACATTACTTTGTCAACAAAGGTCTGTCTAGTCAAGGCTATAGTTTTTCCAGTGGTCATGTATGGATGTCAGAGTTGGACTGTGAAGAAGGCTGAGCACCGAAGAATTGATGCTTTTGAACTGTGGTGTTGGAGAAGACTCTTGAGAGTCCCTTGGACTGCAAGGAGATCCAACCAGTCCATTCTGAAGGAGATCAGCCCTGGGACTTCTTTGGAAGGAATGATGCTAAAGCTGAAACTCCAGTACTTTGGCCACCTCATGCGAAGAGTTGACTCATTGGAGAAGACTGATGCTGGGAGGGATTGGAGGCAGGAGGAGAAGGGGACCACCGAGGATGAGATGGCTGGATGGCATCACTGACTCGATGTATGTGAGTCTGAGTGAACTCTGGGAGTTGGTGATGGACAGGGAGACCTGGCGTGCTGTGATTCATGGGGTCGCAAAGAGTCGGACACGACTGAGCGACTGATCTGATCTGATCTGATTACCCAATTGGTTCTATTTTCCCCTAAGTTTATTATTTTCCTTTAATTCCATCTCAAATAATTATTACTATAAGTTAAATGTGCTGAGTATTTTCTCATAACCATGAGCATATGCCTCTGAGATTGTTTTCAGAACAGCATTATATATAAAGCTATATTATCCCATTTTTCATCTTCTAATTGACCTCTCTTTCAATGTTTTGTATTCATTAGTCTTTTAAAAGCAAGACATTCTTCCAGCTACATTTTCCTTTGGTTTCACATCCATTCAAAATCTACCTTGTTCTACGCAGTATTAATGTCCCTCTGCAGATTGCTTTCTCAACCAAACACTCAGAAATTTTGTATAATTCCTTAGAGTAATTTTAATACTGTAAAAAGCATAATCTATATTCATATTTTTTTTCAAAACTTTGAAGCTTACATATCTTTGTTTTTGGTGCCTTCCTTTCCTTTATTCTCCTTCCCTGTAATCCTTTCAAACAAATCCTTTTACTTCTCTTTTCATTTGATAATCCTATAAGCATATTATCTTAGAGACCTTTAGTGTCCTCTGGAGTGACTTTGAACATTTGCTTACTCTCATTTACAAAGAGGGAACTGATTAGTGAGGTAAGCAAGGGTTTGCTTATCTTGTATTTTACTTAGGTATATATTACAAATAATAATGCTGCATTTGTGACTGGCAGTTTAGTTGTCAGAGGGAAACAGAGCCATGCACTGCTTCAAGGGGAACTTGTAGCACCTCATCATTGGGAACAACTCTGTAATCTTTCAGGGAGGATTTTTGCCAGTTCAATGAAAAATGCAGGAAGAAAGACAGATTTTTTTTTTTTTTTACAAAAAAAACATGACTTTGTTGCCAATATTTTGGCCTCTTGGGCACACCATCAATGTTTACTGTTGGACTAGCTCATAAGAAATGTAGGAGTTTTTGATTTTTATATCTGCCATTGTTATGCATCCTGCATGAGCCATGTTTATTCTATATTAGTCAGAAGTAGTCCTAGTCTAGAGCCTCCTGATGCATTTTAATTTTGAAAACTTTTTTTTTTTTTTGAGAGACCCAGCCTGACAGAGTTTAATATCATAAAAGAATAGTTGTAATCTTTTCTTTACAATTTTTAGCAAGTAAACTTACTCAAAATGTATCAAATGGAGTTAAACTTTTTATCACTATGATAAATGGAAAGGAACATTTTGACAGTAAGAAATTGTTTAAAATAAATACAATGAAACTGCCATAATATTGCTAATTTCCAGCCAAGTCTAACATTTGGCCAAGGCTCTGAGACTAAGACCTACTTCTCTTTTATAAAAAGGGATTAGCAAAAGTCAGGGATTGTTAAGTATATCTTCATGCCAAAATGAGACATCCCTCATGATCTAATCAGAAGGATTGAAACCAAATTGTAAAGGGAATCATTTTCTCCCCTATGCAATCCAATGTAATTTAAAGTTATATCTTTACACCTAAAGTCATCTCCATATCAATAGTAGCAACTGTCCCACATATTTGGAAATGCTACCCAGGTGGCTCAGTTGGTAAAAATCAACCTGTCAATACAGGAGACCCAGGAGATGCAGGTTTGATCCCTCTGTTGGGAAGATCTCCTAGAGCGGGGCATGACAACCCACTCCAGTGTTCTTGCCTGGAGAGTCCCATGGACAGAGGAGTCTGGCAGACTACAGTCCATAGGGTTGCAAAGAGTCAAACATGACTAAAGAGACTGAGCACACAGCCTGGGGAAAAGCTTCTTAATTCTAGAGTACAGATTTCATAGCTACCTGCATCTCCCCTGCATCTTTAGTATCACTGTACACAAGTTTGAAAGTGAAAGTTTTAGTCATTCAACTGTGTCTAGCTCTTTGTGACTCCATGGACTGTAGCCCAACAGGTTCCTCTGTCCATGGGATTCTCCAGGCAAGAACACTGGAGTGGGTTGCCATTCCCTTTTCCAGAGGTCTTTCCAACCAGGGATAAAACCCTTATCTCCTGCATTTCAGGCAGATTCTATACCATCTAAACCACCAAGTAGGCCTCACAAGGTATTACTCATCTAGAGAACCCAGTGAAAAATACCAGCATCCTTTGACATATTTCCTAATTAAGAATAATTATTAGTTGTATTTTTATCTAGTTAGGATTTAAGTATGATAAACTACTTTGGCCACCTCATGTGAAGAGTTGACTCATTTGAAAAGACCCTGACTCTGGGAGGGATTGGGGGCAGGAGGAAAAGGGGACGACAGAGGATGAGATGGCTAAACTCTGGGAGTTGGTGATGGACAGGGAGGCCTGGCGTGCTGTGACACATGGGGTCACAAAGAGTTGGACATGACTGAGCAAATGAACTGATGATCAACAAATATATTTAGCTTTGACAGTCCTGAAAATATGATAGGTTTCATCAGACTAACAGGTAAATACAAACTTCAATATTGTCCAGAAATTCAGCAAACCTGAAGAGCAGAACAAGTATTTTAAATATTCAAGTTTTGAAAATAAAATTTGTCCTCAATTATATATTTCACACTAATTTTCTTTAATTGAGTCCTTTAATGAATCTGTAGTTTCCTGAAGACAATCATGATTCCTCCAGTAAGATTTCTATTTTTTTGTAAAAGTCTCAGGCATTCTCATATATACACACACAAAGAGAGAAACACACACACACACACACACACAGATCATGCCCTGGACAGAGTCCAAAGTACATCACAAGGAAAATAGGAGACTGAAAAAAGAAAATAGACATTAAATGCAAGAAAAGATATTTCACAATATAAGAACTTCAAAAAATTAAAAACCTTCCAGAGTTACAATTCCAATCAGTTCAGTTCAGTTCAGTCACTCAGTCGTGTCCAACTCTTTGCGACCCAATGAAGTGTAGCACTCCAGGCCTCCCTGTCCATCACAAACTCCCAAAGTCCTGGAGTTCACTAAAACTCACATTCATCGAGTCAGTGATGCCATATAGCCATTTCATCCTCTGTCGTCCCCTTTTCCTCCTGCCTCAAATCTCTCCCAGCATCAGAGTATTTTCCAAGGAGTCAACTCTTCTCATGAGGTGGCCAAAGTACTGGAGTTTCAGCTTCAGCATCATTCCTTCCAAAGAATACCCAGGGCTGATCTCCTTCAGAATGGACTGGTTGGATCTCCTTGCAGTCCAAGGGACTCTCAAGAGTCTTCTCCAACACCACAGTTCAAAAACATCAATTCTTCAGTGCTCAGCTTTCTGCACAGTCCAACTCTCACATCCATACATGACCACTGGAAAAACCATAGCCTTGGCTAGACAGCCCTTTGTTGGCAAAGTAATGTCTTTGCTTTTCAACGTGCTATCTAGGTTGGTCATAACTTTCCTTCCATAGTAAGCATCTTTTAATATCATGGCTGCAATCACCATCTGCAGTGATTTTGGAGCCCACAAAAATAAAGTCTGACGCTGTTTCCACAGTTTCCCTATCTATTTACCATGAAGTGATGGGACCAGATGCCATGATCTTCGTTTTCTGAATGTTGAGATTTAGGCAACTTTTTCACTCTCGTCTTTCACGTTCATCAAGAGGCTTTGTAGTTCCTCTTAACTTTCTGCTATAAGGTTGATGTCATCTGCATATCTGAGGTGATTGATATTTCTCCCGGCAGTCTTGATTCCAGCTTGTGCTTCTTCCAGTCCAGCGTTTCTCATGATGTACTCTGCATAGAAGTTAAATAAGCACAGTGACAATATACAGCCTTGACGTACTCCTTTTCCTATTTGCAACCAGTCTGTTGCTCCATGTCCAGTTCTAACTGTTGCCTCCTGACCTGCATATAGGTTTCTCAAGAGGCAGGTCAGGTGGTCTGATATTCCCATCTCTTTCAGAATTTTCCACAGTTTATTGTGATCCACACAAAGGCTTTGACATAGTCAATAAAGCAGAAATAGATGTTTTTCTGTAGAGTTCACAAAAACCTCTTTCATTGTGATATTATTTATTCCAGCACTCTTTCCCCTCCTAGATCCAAAATAATAGACTGGGCCTCCAGCATACTCACAGAATCATCTCAATTTCTCAAGCAGACTGAGGCTCGGCTCTAATCTTGTTTATAAGCAGAAGCTCACAGTATAATTTAAAGGATATTTGGGGAAAGCACCTTCCCCATACTAATTATTATTCCTTCCTCATTGATACATAAATCAATATAGATTTTTGCAAATTTTTTCAATCTGGTAGTCCATTCTCTGTTTTCTACCCTAATAAACTTCTATTTCAATCCTAGTGAACTCCTAAGTCTTTTAAGTAATAGTAGTGTTAATTGCCAGTCATGTCCAACTCTTTGCAACCCCATGGACTGTAGCCCACCAGACTCCTCTGCCCATGGAATTCTCTAGGCAAGAACACTGGAATGGGTTGCCTTCCCTATACCATTCAGGTATGACTTAAATCAAATCCCTTATGATTATACAGTGGAAGTCAGAAATAGATTTAAGGGCTTAGATCTGATAGATAGAGTGTCTGATGAACTATGGAATGAGGTTCATGACATTGTACAGGAGAAGGGATCAAGACCGTCCCCATGGAAAAGAAATGCAAAAAAGCAAAATGGCTGTCTAGGGAGACCTTACAAATAGCTGTGAAAAAAACAGAAGCCAAAAGCAAAGGAGAAAAGGAAAGATGTAAACATGAATGCAGAGTTCCAAAGAATAGCAAGAAGAGATAAGAAACCCTTCTTCAGCGATCAATGCAAAGAAATAGAGGAAAACAACAGAATGGGAAAGACTAGGGTTCTCTTCAAGAAAATCAGAGATACCAAAGGAAAAATTCATGCAAAGATGGGCTCGATAAAGGACAGAAATTGTATGGACCTAACAGAAGCAGAAGATATTAAGAAGAGGTGGCAAGAATACACAGAAGAGATGTACAAAAAAGATCTTCACGACCCAGATAATCACAATGGTGTGATCACTGATCTAGAGTCAGACATCCTGGAATGTGAAGTCAAGTGGGCCTTAGAAAGCATCACTACGAACAAAGCTAGTGGAGATGATGGAATTCCAGTTGAGCTTTTCCAAATCCTGAAAGATGATGCTGTGAAAATGCTGCACTCAATATGTCAGCAAATTTGGAAAACTCAGCAGTGGCTACAGGACTGGAAAAGGTCAGTTTTCATTCCAATACCAAAGAAAGGCAATGCCAAAGGATGCTCAAACTACTGCACAATTGCACTCATTTCACCCGCTAGTAAAGTAATGCTTAAAATTCTCCAAGCCAGGCTTCAGCAATACATGAACCGTGAACTTCCTGATGTTCAAGCTGGTTTTAGCAAAGGCAGAGGAAGCAGAGATCAAATTGCCAACATCCGCTGGATCATGGAAAAAGCAAGAGAGTTCCAGAAAGGCATCTATTTCTGCTTTATTGACTATGTCAAAGCCTTTGACTATGTGGATCACAATAAACTGTGGAAAATTCTGAAAGAGATGGGAATACCAGACCACCTGATCTGCATCTTGAGAAATTTGTATGCAGGTCAGGAAGCAACAGTTAGAACTGGACATGAAACAACAGACTGGTTCCAAATAGGAAAAGGAGTACATCAAGGCTGTATATTGTCACCCTGTTTATTTAACTTATATGCAGAGTACATCATGAGAAACTCTGGACTGGAAGAAGCACAAGCTGGAATCAAGATTGCTGGGAGACATATCAATCACCTCAGATATGCAGATGACAACACCCTTATGGCAGAAAGTGAAGAGGAAATACAAAGCCTCCTGATGAAAGTGAAAGAGGAGAGTGAAAAAGTTGGCTTAAAGCTCAACATTCAGAAAACAAAGATCATGGCATCTGGTCCCATCACTTCATGGGAAATAGATGGGGAAACAGTGGAAACAATGTCAGGCTTTATGTTGGGGGGCTCCAAAATCACTGCAGATGGTGACTGCAGCCATGAAATTAAAAGACGCTTACTCCTTGGAAGGAAGGTTATGACCAACCTAGATAGCATATTGAAAAGCAGAGACATTACTTTGCCAACAATGGTCCGTCTAGTCAAGGCTACGGATTTTCTTGTGGTCATGTATGGATGTGAGAGTTGCACTGTGAAGAAGGCTGAGTGCTGAAGAATAGATGCTTTTGAACTGTGGTGTCGGAGAAGACTCTTGAGAGTCCCTTGGACTGCAAGGAGATCCAACCAATCCATTCTGAAGGAGATTAGCCCTGGGATTTCTTTGGAAGGAATGATGCTAAAGCTGAAACTCCAGTACTTTGGCCACCTCATGCGAAGAGTTGACTCATTGGAAAAGACTCTGATGCTGGGAGGGATTGGGGGCAGGAGGAGAAGGGGATGACAGAGGATGCGATGGCTGGATGGCATTACTGACTCGATGTACGTGAGTCTCAGTGAACTCCGGGTGTTGGTGATGGACAGGGAGGCCTGGTGTGCTGCGATTCATGGGGTCGCAAGTAGTTGGACACAACTGAGTGATTGATCTGATCTGATCTGATCTGCAGAGGATCTTCCAGACCCAAGGATCAAACTGGGATCTTCTGTGTCTCCTGCACTGCAGGCAGTTTCTTTGCCACCTGAACCATGAGGGGAGCCATTGCTCTTAAAAGCCCTTCCAGATCACCTTGTGACCATTCCTAGGCTTAAACTTCCTTGCCTGTGCTCCCACATCCCACCATTGTAGGTTTTATTGTTTCCATCCTTAGTTGTCTTTGATAGCCTCCCACCATAATTTAGAGAGTATTTTGAATCAGCTGCTGAGAAGTTCAGATACCAGCTTGAGTTTTCAATTAGTATTGGAACTTTGGGGCTGACTTTTTTTTCTAATTTGTTTAAAATGTTATCTTTTGTTTTAAAAGTTGTAACGATCTGTTTTCTTAATTAAAATGAGAATAGTGTCCCTTGTATTTTTTCTGAAGATTAAATAAAATAACATATGGAAAATATCCAGCACATATTTGAGACTACATAAATGGTGGTGGTTAATGTTAATTTTTTTGAGCTTTGAGTTACTCAAGAAAAAGGGTCACTTTTGATCCTAAGAGCTATATAATTAGTGTATATAACTTACTTTTTATATGTACTGGAGGTTATATATATTTGTTGTTGTTTTTCAGTCACGTAGTCATGTCAGACTCTTTGCAACCCCATGGACTGCAGCATTCCAGGTTTCCCTGCAGAGCTTGCTCAAACTCATTTGCATTGAGTTGATGATGCCATCCAACCATCTTGTTTTCTGTTGTCCCCTTCTCCTCTTGCCTTCAATCTTTTCCAGCATCAGGGTCTTTTCTAATGAGTTGGCTCTTCACATCAGATGGCCAAAGTTTTGGAGCTTCAGCTTCTGTCCTTTCAATGAATATTCAGGATTGATTTCCTTTATGATTGACTGGTTTGGTCTCTTTGCACTCCAAGAGACTCTCAAGAACCTTCTCCAACACCCCAGTTCAAAAGCATAAATTCTTCAGCACTCAGTCTTCATTATGATCCAATTCTCACACTCATATATGACTAATGGAAAAAAACATAGCTTTGACTATACAGATCTTTGTTGGCAAAGTGATGTCTCTGGTTTTTAATACACTGTCTATGTTTGTCATAGCTTTTCTTCCAAGGAGCAAGCATCTTGCAGTCACCATCTGCAGTGATTTTGGAGCCCCCAAAAATAGTCTGTCACTGTTTCCATTGTTTCCCCATCTATATGCCATGAAGTGATGGGACTGGATTGCATGATCTGTTTTTTTAATGTTGGATTGTTGAGTTTTAAGCCAGCTTTTATATATAATAGTACCTGAAATTTAATTTATTACTAATTTCAAAGATACAAATAATTTCAAGGCAAAGAGAAAGTTTGAGACCTACAGCCCCACATCTAAGATTCTTTCTTCCTATACTAAACATGCTTGCTGCTGCTGCTGCTGCTAAATCACTTCAGTCGTGTCCTACTCTGTGCAACCCCATAGACAGCAACCCACCAGGCTTCCCCATCTCTGGGATTCTCCAGGCAAGAACACTGGAGTGGGTTGCCATTTCCTTCTCCAATGCAGGAAAGTGAAAGTGAAGTTGCTCAGTCGTGTCCGACTCTTCTCGACCCCATGGACTGCAGCCCACCAGGCTCCTCCATCCATGGGATTCTCCAGGCAAGAGTACTGGAGTGGGGTGCCAGTGCCTTCTCTGAATAAACATGCTTAGGCTCAGGTAATATCTGAGGCTTCTAAGTGAGGTGTGTAGTCACCTCAATTACACAGGAATAGCCAGTTAAATCAAGAAACAACTCAGTATTATAGTTCAATAGATTCATTCCTTATATGATATTTCTCATATATTCCATGCTCAAGGCATTTCTTACATAAGGATCATTGTTTGCTAAGCAGAAAGTCTAGTATTAGCACACTGATAAGCTTGGAAAGAATAAATTAATCATAGAACCACTGTTTGACCATTTAATTATTGTGTGTTTGATGCATTCTGTAAAATTACCATTTATCAACCTTATCCCTCTTTAAATTACATATGTATATTCATTTGTATGTACTCTTCTATTGAGCCACTTCAGGAGCTTACAATTTAACTGCAATTCTCTGGTGTTGGAGAAGACTCTTGAGAGTCCTTTGGACTGCAAGGAGATCCAACCAGTCCATTTTAAAGGAGTCCTGGGTGTTCTTTGGAAGGACTAATGCTAAAGCTGAAACTCCAATACTTTGGCCACCTCATGCTAAGAGTTGATTCATTGGAAAAGACTCTGATGCTGGGAGGGATTGGGGGCAGGAGGAGAAGGGGGCAACAGAGGATGAGATGGCTGGATGGCATAACCGACTCGATGGACATGAGTTTGGGTGAACTCCGGGAGTTGGTGATGGATAGGGAGGCCTGGCGTGCTGCAATTCATGGGGTCGCAAAGAGTCGGACATGGCTAAGTGACTGAACTGAACTGAACTGATACTGCAGATGGTGATTGCAGCCATGAAATTAAAAAAACGCTTACTTCTTCAAAGGAAAGTTATAACCAACCTAGATAGCATATTCAAAAGCTGAGACATTACTTTGCCAACGAAGATCCATCTAGTCAAGGCTATAGTTTTTTCAGTGGTCATGTATGGATGTGAGAGTTGGACTGTGAAGAAAGCTGAGCATCGAAGAATTGATGCTTTTGAACAGTGGTGTTGGAGAAGACTCTTGAGAGTCCCTTAGACTGCAAGGAGATTCAACCAGTCCATCTTAAAGGAAATCAGTCCTGGGTGTTCATTGGAAGGACTGATGCTGAAGCTGAAACTCCAACACTTTGACCACCTCATGTGAAGAGTTGACTCATTGGAAATGACCCTGATGCTGGAAGGTATTGCAGGCAGGAGGAGAAGGGGACGACAGAGGATGAGATGGCTGGATGGCATCACCGACTCGATGGACATGAGTTTGGGTGAACTCCGGGAGCTGGTGATGGACAGGGAGGCCTGGCGTGCTGCAATTCATGAGGTCGCAAAGAGTCGGACACGACTGAGCAACTGAACTGAACTGAACTGAACTGAATACATCTTTTACTGTTACAGTCTGTGTAGTTATCATTGTCTGTATTAGCATCAAATCTGGCTCCTTTCTTTCAAGTCTTTCCTTTTTCACATTTGACCAAGAATATTTGGGAATTTACAGTGCAAAAAGTATCAGATCTGCTTCCAAATATTAGACATACAGAGAGAGACGCAAAGTGCAATTCACCCTCAGTATTAAACCTTGGGCATCGCCACTTGGTGTCAGTGATGACCACTCTCCTTCAGTCACAATGCAATTTTCCTATTGCTAAGAAGATGCCTGTCCCTCTGGTATCCTTGCACAGCCTCTGGGTTACCCTGTGCAGTGCCGGTGTCAGTCCTGCCCACACATTCCCCTGGCCCTTAGACAAAGAAAATGCATACTTCTACTCAGGCAGAACCATCCATATTGCCATAAAAATGGTAGGATTTTTAAGAAGGCAAGAGATCAAAACATTCAGTCTTTCTGACTTCCAAAATAAATCTAATTGGAGCCCTTCCCTCTCCTTTTCTTTGCATTACCTCAGTTGTTACAAACTAATACAACCGAGAAGGACCACTCAAGTAACTCCAAACCTAATGGCTGTGCTGACCAAAGCGGGCATTGTTGGCCTTATCTTTCAGAGAGGGACTGTCACCCACATGTAGATAAGTACATTTATAGATAAAATGAACCCATTTAATACTTAATTTCTACACATGAGCACAATGCCTGGAATGTATTGAGTGTTGATTAAGCTACAGAAATGCCTGCATTTATTCTATGTAGCTTATTAAATTGTTTCTACAGAAAATATATTCAATTTTAGCTATATCCTTAATTCAAATTCATAAAACACATATTATTTGCCAGAGACTATGCTAAGTACTTTGCATATATTTTCTCATTACATCAGTTATATATAGTGAATATTATTATTTCCATTTAACTGAAAAGTCTTACAGGCTTACCTGAATTGCTCATAGTGCCTAATGGGGTCAGGATTTGAATCTATATCTTTATGAATCCAGAAACAAATGTTTAACAAGGATGATAATACTATCTGCTCATTCAGTTCAGTTCAGTCGCTCAGTCGTGTCCAACTTTTTGCGACCCCATGAATCACAGCACGCCAGGACTCCCTGTCCATCACCAACTCCCGGAGTTCACTCAGACTCACATACATCGAGTCAGTGATGCCATCCAGCCATCTCATCCTCTGTTGTCCCCTTCTCCTCCTGCCCCCAATCCCTCCCAGCATCAGAGTCTTTTCCAATGAGTCAACTCTTCCCATCAGGTGGCCAAAGTATTGGAGTTTCAGCTTTAGCATCATTCCTTCCAAAGAAATCCCAGGGCTGATCTCCTTCAGAATGGACTGGTTGGATCTCCTTGCAGTCCAAAGGACTCTCAAGAGTCTTCTCCAACACCACAGTTCAAAGCATCGATTCTTCAGTGCTCAGCCTTCTTCACAGTCCAATTCTCATATCCATACATGACCACAGGAAAAACCATAGCCTTGACTAGATGGACCTTTGTTGGCAAAGTAATGTCTCTGCTTTTGAATATGCTGTCTAGGTTGGTCATAACTTTCCTTCCAAGGAGTGAGCGTCTTTTAATTTCATGGCTGCAGTCACCATCTGCAGTGATTTTGGAGCCCCAAAAAATAAAGTCTGACACTATTTCCCCATCTATTTCCCATGAAGTGATGGGACTGGATGCCATGATCTTACATAATAACTTCTATTATCTTATTATGAAAGTGTTCTTCAGATGGTTTTCTTCTGTGATTTAACAAATTATATATTAGGAACTCATTATATGCAGGTGAAGGAAGTATTTAAATGGTAGGACAAGAGAAAAAGGGGAAGAACTAAGGTAAAATCAGCCAGTACAGCCTCCTTTATTATTCTGATTTGCTTTAAGAAATTCAGATTCAATCAATTTGAATATGAGTGTTTTAAAAATATTAGCACTTTTGCAGTTTTATTGTTTAATATTTATCACACAAACATGCAGATACATAAATGTGTCAAGTTGATATGCAAACTCAACAGGATGAATTAAAGTATTATAGATTGTTTTCAATCTTTTCTTCCCTGTAATCTGAATGGTATTATATTAAAAAATCAAGTTTTTGATGGACTGGTCACTTTTTTCATCCAGATTATCATTAATATCTCCTAAGAAATTTAATATAAAATGTTAAGGTAATAAACCTATTATATTTCATCCATCTATCATTCTGTATGCAACTTGGAAGCCTTCCACACTTCAGAAGATAGCAAGGATTACACGTGCACTTAAACTCTTTATAAATGTAATTTGGAAAATTGTTCAAGGTTATTTTTATGCAAATAGCAATGGAAGATAAGAGCATAACGTTAAAGCCATTTAAAATATAAAATGAGATGTCCTGGAGGTGTGAGCTAACCTAAGGCTACTGTTATTGCTGTTGGTTAGTGATGAAGCCATGTCCAACTCATTGTGACCCCATGGAGAAGTAATCATATTGCAAGATATAAGTATCAAATCAATACTTTGTACATATTAGAGTTACACAAAGTTATATGCTGACTGTATCTCAGTAAAGCTGAACAAAATAAAAATTACAATTTACTGTGAAAAATCACTTAGGCATATTTTTATTGATAGATTAAATGATAGACTAAACAATTTTAGAAATGAATTATTATTTCACATTTTTTCTATGTATTAACTATGTATTTAGTACTTATAAGATGCTTTGAAGAACTTTAAAATTTAAATTTCCAGTTATTTTTTGATAATGTAGTGGGATGTAATTTTTATGATTTCAGTTATGTAAGAATATTTTTCAAATAAAGATAAATGTTCATTTTTTAATTTCCAGTGCTTTGCAAAATAGTTAACTTACAATATCTATTGGGAAAATAGTTAAATATATATTAATATGCTTGTTTCAAAAATTATTTTTGACCAAATATATATTCATATTTCAGTTGCCTCTAGACTCTTATTTCTTTTATTTTTTTATTTTTGGCTGCAATGTTTGTGGGCTTTTAGTTCTCTGAACAGAGATTGGACTTAGGCCCTCAGCAGTGAGAGTGGAGAGTCCTAACCATTGGACAACCAGGGAATTCCATAAGACTCTCATTTGAAAATTTCATTTCTTACAACCATATGCAATGTGTTACATGTATATGGCATTCAATGCCATTGTGATAGACTGACCAGTACATTTTAATACCAGAATTGAATATTTTCAGTTAATATAAACTTTAACATGTTATATACTGAGCCTAATTATTTCCCTGATTCACATTTTTATCACTTTATTTGTATTAAAGACATTTTCATGCCTTTTTTAAGACTATCACCACTGATGATCACCATTTCCAGGCCTGAATGTAGTTGAACAAGTAACCTAAAATCTGTAAAAAGGTGTAAAATCTGTAACTCCTGTTACTGTGAACTCTGTCTACCCTTTCTTAGTCTTTCCCACCTTTAGGCAGGGCACATGTTTCACAGTCATGGGACCCAATCTAGTGTATTTTTTCAGTTTAAAAAAGAAAAAGTAAAATCAAACTAAAAAATTACTGCACTCAAATTTGTATCAATCTTCCCAATAGATACTTAAATTAAAATTAATTAATATATAGAGAACATAGATTATAATTTCTTTAGAATATGTGGTCAGATCTATAATACTATCTAGACAAAGCACATACAATGCTCTCAGAAACTATCTTTGACACCTTTATATTGCTATATATCCTCACATTTATGTTTGAGGTAAAGTAAGAAATTACAAAAAGATTTCTTATTAATTTTGGAAACAGGATTAATGGGAAAGCAAAAATGCCAAATTATTAGTTGAATCATTAGGACTCCAAACCCTATTTCATTCGGTCATTTGATTTAGGATATGGGTCACTGAATGATTTTTTTAATCCAAATGAGAAATTGATCCAGGTGATCATTCAGTATTTATCTTTTTTGGAGGCTTTTAATAGAATTTTTAAAGAGTTGGGCAAATAATGAAAATATATCATTTAATTTTATAACTGTTAGAAAATATTTGAACAATAAAAGATATCACTTATCCAGAGTTTACAGTTTAGTAATCTCCTCTACAGACCTTATTCGGCTGCTTAAAAATATTCTTTAGTTTCTGCAATACTTGAAGGCAAAGCAATACAGCAAAAGGACCTTTTTCTTAATCCAGCTGTGCCCTGCTGTTCTTTGACCTAACCTCTTTCCTTCTCTTCAAAAGCTATCTTCATTTATATTGCTCTAAAGCCATTTTCTTTCATCTCTTATTATCCATTTATGCCTTCAGTCTTCTTCTCTTACAGTTGCTTCTTTTTCTCTACCTCTCTACTGTAATTGCTCTTTCAAAGGTCTTTGAGTTCCTTTGTCCCAAGTACAAGATACTTCCATCACCTTATCTTCCTCAAACTCTTTCATTGTTTTCCACTGATTTTTTTTTCTTTTTTTCTCTCTCTCTTTTTTTTTTGGGGGGGGGTCTCATTTAGTTATAATGGATGAATACGGTTAGATGTCTGATATTTTGTCAGCAAACCCCAAAGAGGCCTTATAATGATGATAAAGATCATTGAACCTAGAGCTTAAAGATTATACTATTTTCAAAATGTTCTTAAGGACCTCAATAAGAGGAATGAATTTGTATTTCTTCAACATTACATTGCTGATATGACAACTATAGTCTATCTCTGTTTTGTTATGCTGTTGTACTTTTTGCCACTGACAAGCTTCATTATATAATTTATAGTAAACAAGGCCTGTCATGACCTTTCTGGTTCCAATTATGCTTCATGTCTTTTAAACTCATCTTCTACTCATTGATTGAATCAGATTCTCTGATTCCTAATTTTAATTTCTGGTATGATCATCTGATTGGCCAGTTCGTCTTTTTCCCAGAAGGTACTTACTGGTTGTTAATCAATAAATGGGTTCTTGGGTCAGTTATATAAACCTTACTAGTTAAAGGGAAAGGTGCCAGTCATATGGCACAAAGCATGGCATTTGGGAAGCAGGGGTTGGAAGATGGTTTAATTTTATTTTCAAGAGCTATTAGATGTTTACAGTACTTTTTGTTTTTGGTATATTCCATTCCTTACCTGTCAGCATTATTGTTTTGCATGGAAGAGGTTTATTAACAGTTTGCCAGTGATGAACTGCTAATTGCTGTCCTAGAGTAGGCAAAAACCTAGTTCACATAAGCAACATGCCAGCGATTCCTGTCAACATCTGTGTTCTTCTGATAATTGGTTTCCTGATTTCCACTCCTAGTGGTTTCATATATATATGTGTATGTGTATGTGTATGTACATACACAGACACACATGCACATATATATTTGTCATATATAATTATATAACTATAACTTCCTATCATCTGTCTATATCAGAGGAAGAGTTTAAGGATTCCTTTTTTCAAGCCTATTTAGTTGCTAGAAATAGACACATCTAGACTCTCAGGCTAGCACAAATAAAGTTTTTTATTGGGTATCTCTAGAAAAGAAAATGAAATTTAGAATAGAAACTTTAATAAGGTCAGTCATCAAAGAGGTATGATAAAAGGTGATTCTTGTGTCAGTGCAGTTCTCTTGGCCTCAACAGTGAATCATTGATCTATAACCAACAGTGTTGATGTGATTCCTATTTTTGCCTATGTCTGTTCCTCTGCCAGTTGACTGACTTTTATTGCCGTTGTTATTTGCTACTGCTGCCTCTTCATTTTGTCCTGCACGTGATCCATTATAGTTACTGGAATATTACTATACCTCAGACATTGTCAGCTGCAAGTTAAACTTACTAACTCAGTCTTCCTGGTTTGTCCAGTATGAATTATTGGAAACAAAACTTTCTTTGGCCAAATGTATCACACAAGTGTGTGCATAGACCACCAACTAGACTCTCAATTTATTACCTTTGGGTGAGATGTCTATTCCTGGTCATACAGCTTGAATCAGGTCAATGATATAGCATTTGGTAAGAGAGATAAATATCTACGAATTGATGGTCATGGATGAGACTATGTTGATTATTTTGGGCTGTTGCCCAGGTAGGTACAGAGATTGGCACTGATCTAACCACTTCTGCTTCTTAAAAAGCTCTTCTCTATTTTCCCTCATATGCAACATATTTTATTTTTAGTCTATGATACATTTTTATCTGTCTCTGAAGAGAAAGAGAAGAGATACTTCTCTGAAAATTATCCTCTTTATTTTCCATGAATAAGTGTCTTAAGTATTTGTCCATATATACATATACATATACACACATATATATATATATATATATTCTTTGTCCTTTGATTTTTCTCAAGGCATAATAATTCTTATGAATTCAATTGTAATGTATTTTATATAGTTGTTGAGTCCATTGTTATAACTTCAATTGCCCTCTAAGATGCCAAGTCCATCTTTCCAGCCATTTACTTGTTTTCTCTACAGGAATATCCACCATGTTTATTTTACTATTTCAGAAACAAAGTGTTATTCTTAACAACCACAAGGTTAATTTCTCCTTCTGACATTGATATTTCCATTAATGGAATAACAATTTACTTAGTTACCAAGTTTTATCCTTGAACTATCTTTAATATCTTTTCTCTTCATCCCCTACATTTAGTCAAGTGCTATGTATTATACTCCATATTTTATCTCTACGTTATTTCTTGTATCATCTGTATTTTCTCGCTTACCATATGATTTGTGCCTTTATTACTATTCTTATCTGTGTTAACATAGTCAGTCTCTTTCCTCTCTACATGATCTATTCATCATTGTCATATTAATATTCTCACAAAAAATTTTGTTTCATCAGTTCCAGTTTCAGTCAAGTCACAGCAGTAAACAGATGGCTCATTCAAATTTGGTAATTTGAAGAGTTTAATAAAGAGATTTTTGAAAGGTGTTAGATGAGTGAAGAAAGAACACAAGGGATAATACCATACCCAGGGATTTACAAAACAATATTTTCCCCATTACTGTCCTTGAACGGGAGAGAGAATGAAGTGGTTATTTCACCCCACAGATATCCTGCCACCACTTGTGGTTCGTGTTCATGTCAGTCTCTCAGTTGTGTATGACTCTTGGCAACCCCATAGATGATAGGCCACCAGGCTCCTCTGTCCATGGAATTCTCCAGGCAAGAATACTGGAGTGGGTTGCCATGTCTTCATGCAGAGGATTTTCCTGACTCAGGGAGTAAACCTGGATCTCCTGCATTGTAAGAAGATTATTTACTCTGAGCCAAGAGAAAAGCCCCTGCTTCTGGTTGGGTAATCCCAACTGGAAACCCAAAGCAAGGAATCTCAAGAATGTGATTCACATGGGTGGGCCTTCCAGGGTGATGAGCAGAAAGTTTATCTGAAAGTCAAATTGATGATAGTTCAACCCTCTTATGGACTTCCCTGGTGGCTCAGACAGTAAAGCATTTGCCTACAATGTGGGAGACCCAGGTTCAATCCCTGGGTCAGGAAGATTTCTTGGAGAAGGAAATGGCAATGCACTCCAGTATTCTTGCTTGGAAAATCCTATGGATGGAGGAGCCTGGTAGGCTACAGTTCATGGGATTGTAAAGAGTCAGACATGACTGAACGACTTCACTTTCAACCTTCTTAAACATCAGTAGCTTCTCACTGCCTACTGAAACAAGCACAAAGTTTATAGACTTTCATTGAATGGTCTAAATTGTGCCCATTAGCTTTATTGGCTAAAACTGAGCTTATAGGAATAGTCCCTGTATTTTCATTTCACTACAGTATATACCTTACTATCTACTGAAATATATATATAGTATGCATAATTGGAGAAGGCAATGGCACCCCACTCCAGTACTCTTGCCTGGAAAATCCCATGAACAGAGGAGCCTGGTAGGCTGCAGTCCATGGGGTCGCTAAGAGTCGGACACGACTGAGCTACTTCACTTTCACTTTTCACTTTCATGCGTTGGAGAAGGAAATGGCAACCCACTCCGGTGTTCTTGCCTGGAGAATCCCAGGGACGGGGGAGCCTGGTGGGCTGCCGTCTATGGGGTCACACAGAGTCTGACACGACTGAAGTGACTTAGCAGGTAGCAGCATTATACATAATTATGCATTATATATAATTATATATTAATATATATAAATATATATATACATATATAATATACAAATATATATACATATTATATATATATATTTATTTATTTATTTTTTCTTTCTGGGGCATTATCTACCACCTGGAAAGAAAATATATGATTTGAGAGTTGCTTCACCATTTCTCGTTCACATTTCTTCCTCAGTGTGTATATATATTATATATATAGTATGCATAATTCAGTTTCCATCAATCTAATATCTATCTTATTTAGATACTTATTTTATTCCAACTTGCACTTGGGCAGAATTAGATGACCTCAAGGTCTCCCTGCCTCCCCGACAATGTACATGATCTGTATAAATCCCCTTTCTTTTGTCTGTAAACTAGACCACTGAATACAATGGGTATCACTCCTATTATTATAATCCCTTATATGACAAAGGGATTTTCCAGATATAATCAGTTGACTCTGAGTTAGTCAAAAGATTCTTCCAGATACACTTTACCTAATAAGGTGGGCCCTTGAAAGCTATGGGAGGCTTTCTTGGGGAAGAGATTCAAATTAAGGGCTTAAGTTGTCAATCAGTAAGTATTAGAGATCTTAGAGTAGGTCAGATTATAACTTCTCAAAATGACTTTAGAGATTGTTGGAACCTTATGAAACTTCAAATATCACTTCACCCAACTCATTAGCTTTGTAAATGAAACACAATAATACCTCCTAAGTGATCAAAACCATACTCATGATAATAAGTAAGTTATAGAGTATAGGTAAAGATTGAAGACTTATGATTTACCACACAGAACAATCTCTGCTACCTCCTTCTACATGTGATGAGGACAGTTGGCTTAAACAGGCAAAAGGAGAACCACAGGTTCCTGGATGGGTTCATTATAGCAGATGATGAAGCTAAACATCACTCATTATCAGAGAAATGCAAATCAAAACCACTATGAGGTACCATTTCACGCCAGTCAGAATGGCTGTGATCCAAAAATCTACAAGCAATAAATGCTGGAGAGGGTGTGGAGAAAAGGGAACCCTCTTACACTCCTGGTGGGAATGCAAACTAGTACAGCCACTATGGAGAATAGTGTGGAGATTCCTTAAAAAACTGGAAATAGAACTGCCTTATGATCCAGCAGTCCCACTGCTGGGCCTACACACTGAGGAAACCAGAAGGGAAAGAGACACATGTACCCCAATGTTCATCGCAGCACTGTTTATAATAGCCAGGACATGGAAGCAACCTAGATGTCCATCAGCAGATGAATGGATAAGAAAGCTGTGGTACATATACACAATGGAGTATTACTCAGCCATTAAAAATAATACATTTGACTCAGTTCTAATGAGGTGGATGAAACTGGAGCCTATTATACAGAGTGAAGTAAGCCAGAAAGAAAAACACCAATACAGTATACTAACGCATATATATGGAATTTAGAAAGATGGTAACAATAACCCTGTATACGAGACAGCAAAAGAGACACTGATGTATAGATCAGTCTTATGGACTCTGTTGGAGAGGGGGAGGATGGGAAGATTTGGGAGAATGGTATTGAAGCATGTATAATATCATGTATGAAACGAGTTGTCAGTCCAGGTTCGATGCACGATACTGGATGCTTGGGGCTTGTGCACTGGGACGACCCAGAGGGATGGTATGGGGAGGGAGAAGGGAGGAGGGTTCAGGATGGGGAACTCATATATACCTGTGGCGGATTCATTTTGATATTTGGCAAAACTAATACAATATTGTAAAGTTTAAAAATAAAATAAAAAAAAAAAAAGAAAATAGTCCACAATGAATTATAGTAACTATGCTTTCAGAGCAGCAAAGAGTTGTCTGGATTGAAACAGAAATTAATTAATTTACAGATGGATGAAAATATCAGTTATTACTGCTTGTTTTTTGGTCAGTTTCTCAGCTGAAAACATTTTTTTTTCCCTAAGCAAAAATGTTGGCTTAGGCTTTTAAAGGGTAAAAATATTAAAAAGCATTTGCATTCAGAAATGTCAAATAAAGAATGGTGTTAAATTTGATAGTATCAATTAGTCAAGATACCTCAAAAAAAAAAAAAAAAAAAAAAAGAAAAAGAAAGAAAAGAAAAGAAACCATCAGGGGAGATTTGAAGGAAATAGAAGGAGTTAGCACTTCAAAAAATGAATAATTTTAAAATTAGCATTTCTTTTCTACAAATGGAGTTAGAGAACAGAAGGCAGATGCTGTCTGATTAGCTCAGATTGTGCTAAAGGAGGGTCATTTGTTACTTCAATGTACAGGAAGTGCATAAAACAGTCATAACTGGAGCACATTCTCTTTGCCTGTGCCATGTTAATCATCGTTATTTCTTTTTCTGATCACTCCAGAAAGAAAAGTTACAGGTGTTAAATGAATGGGGCAAACATAAAAAAAGAGAACTACACTCCAGATTGTATTCTTTTCTGCAAATGAAGTGAACAGAAATGAAACTTTACACTTTTGTGAATAAATGAAGTTGTAGCTATCTCAATGTTAGTCACATGCTAATAAAATAAATACATCATGAACGGAATGTCCATGTTTACTTCATTCTCTACTTTTTTTCAGAACACTTGAAGTTTAAGAAAAATGCAAGACAGTTCTTTCTGTTTCAGCATTGTTTTTGGACTTTTTAACTTTTTGCTGAAGGAATATATTAAATTTGGACTCATATTAACTGTGGTATTTCAGGAAATAATTCCTGCATTAACTCAGTGTGGTTCAGAAGACTTGAGTTTCCAGTTGACTAGAGAATACATTGGAAAATCATCTGGATATCAAGGGTACACAAATCTCATCTCATGTTCGCTTAAAATAAAGATATGCCTTTCCTATTAAAAACAATATTTTAAACCTTTTTACATACAAGACTAAGATTTCAAATGAATTGCAAAGGTTGTTTTCAGGCCTGCTTTTAAAGAAACCTGTCGGTCTTCATCTTTCACTAATTAGAAAACTCAAGGTGATGTGAGTTACTGTGTATAATAACACAATTTTCATTACCCTACTAGTTAGTCAAACTCTAAGAAAACATGTGCTGATCTTTACTTTTATAGCAAACTAAAAATGCTATGCATCCACTTAAAATTTATACCATTTACCACATTAAGATTTGTGGCACACATGACTATGTCAGAGAGAATTACCTGCCTCAGATTCCCTATCACTTGTGACAGAGATGCAGCACACCAGGCATGATTTTTAGATTTTGATGTTACCAAATAAAATAAAATATTATTGTTAAATTTAAGTTAAATATAGAAAGGTTAAATTCTACTTTCAGTGGAGAAAAAAGCTAACTGAAACATTTTCTGCAGAACCTGGAATAATTCATCTCACTCTATTCTCTTGATAAACTGAGGATTATTACTCTATATAATTTCATTTCTTTTGGTTAAGAGCATTCTTACCTGAGAAGTGCCTACCAGAAAAAAGGATTAATATATGTCTTCCCAGGCACACACCAACAGCATATAGGTATGCAGACGGATTATTTTTTTTAGAATGTAAGTGCTTTACAATGTTGTATTAATTTCTGCTGTGCAACAATGTGAATCAATTATATGTAATTAATGGGCTTCCCTAATGGCTCAGGCAGTAAGGAATCTGCCTGCAATGCGGGAGACCTGAGTTCAGTTCCTGGGTTGGGAAGATCCCCTGGAGGAGGGCATGGCAACCCACTCCAGTATTCTTGCCTGGAGAATCCCCATGGACAGAGAAACCTAGCCAGCTGCAGTCCATGGGGTCACAAAGAGTCAGACAGGACTGAGCCACTAAGCACAGCACATATTGCCTCCCACCCCTCTCGGTCAGTAGAGAGCACAGAGCTGAGCTCCATGTGCTGTGTAGCAACTTCCCACCAGCTAACTATTTCACACAGGGTAGTATATATATGTCAATGTTACTTTCCCAATTCAGCCCACCCTCCTTCCCTCTTATAGCCCTGATCAGAAATATTTCAGGCTCTAAAGAAAGAACAATGACATTAGCCAACTTTGCATATAATTTTGCTGTACATGATGCTTTTTACGTCTTTCCTTCCTTGTGTTAGTTTGTGTCCTATGCTCAAATGACCACTACACACATAATATATAATAATGAAGACTAGTGGGGTTGTTCAAGGCAAGAGGCTCTGTTGCTTTGAGGCCATTGTTCGTTTTATTTAATGGAATAAACACTAATTTTGAAGTCAGAAAATTCTGAGGTTTTTTTATTTTAGGCACATATCTTAACATGATATTTTAAGCACACACAAACATGCATGCACAAGAATATTGTCTATTTTAGTTTTACTATTATATCCTATATGCATATTGCTATTTTGCAAATAGTTAGTATTAGATATCTCTGAATAAATAAATTATAGAAGCCATGTGTGTACATGGTAAAAAAAATCACAGTTTACAAGAATATGAAGGAAAATAAGAGACCTTCCTTTTCCCCATTCTTTACTCTGTATTTTTTAGAGGTAAGCAGTTTAATAACTTTTCTAATTATTTCTTATTCTGTTTATCTCAGCAGCTGCAAATGTTTTCTATCACCTCTATTTCTGAATTAATTTGCTTAAAAATTATCAACATTTTTTGGATGATTGAGTTCAACAAAAAATTCCTTCCAGTCTTCATATCTATCATTAAAATAGGCTTTCAAGTCATAATTACTGATATGAAAGTTCAACATCACATTTTATTGACTTTTACTTTTGTTTTTGTATTCTTTTTGCCTAGGACAGCTCAGTTTCCTTAGAAGATGACCTGCCTCTCAACACCCATCCCACAGAGGGCTCTGACTTCATGTGCAGTTTAGTCAGTTTACTTTCTCCCACTGCCAAATAACTTTTACTTGAGAATTAGACCAGTACTTGGATACAGTCTCTTTGTTCTTTATTTTTCATTATGCTTGGGTATATAGAAAATATTTAAAAAGATGTCAGTTAACCAATTTTGTAGATGATGTTTCTTTCTACTCTTGAAAAATTCTAGAGTCATCTCTTTCTTCTTAGTGTTAGGAAAATTCACCATTATATTTCTAGACATATGGGGCATTTTTATATTATGCTTTAGAGAACTGTTTATGAAAATTTGGATCTTCTATCCACTCTTGAAACGTGCTGGATTTTTTTTTTTTTCCTTTACTATACCCATAGTAGTTTTCCTCTACGTGTTCTTCAAACATTTATTACTTCTTTAGGGATCTTTGTCTAAAATATTTTCTTGGGATACCCAAAATTAGACGTTAGTCACCCTGCATTTACTCTCTGTGACTTATTTTTCCATAGCTTCCTTCTCCAGCTTTTAACCTTATATTTTGACATATATCATCCAATTTTATGATTACTTTGAAAATGAATTTTAAGTCTAAAAGGTTTTTTTTCATGATTTTTTACCTATTTTTGGAGTATGTGAATTGATTTACTATGCTTTATAAATGTTTTCTCTTATCTGATAATACCCACCATGCAAATCAAAGTTCATAAAAACATGACAAATTTAAAATGTGTGTGGCAAACTATAATCAGAATTGCAACCTGAAATAATACAGGGAGAGAAGATGACTGACAAAAGGATTCAAAGAGTCTTCAAAATACAGGTCTATGCTATGTAATAGTGCCTGTTTTATCTAAACCTAAAAATGAGTAACAATTGCAGTCCTTCTGTTTATCTATATACCAGAAAATCTCTATTATGTTGGCAAGTCACACATGTAGAAAGGTGTCACATTTTCCAGTATTCTAATTCTGTCTCTAAAGTTTTTCTGTAAGTATTCCAATATTCTTACTCATTATATATTAAAAAAAATGGGTTAGAAATAATGTAGTGCCAACATATTAATATTAACATAGATACATTTTATACAAACTTTCTCCTTATTACTGTAATTTATGTTTATTCTAGATTGAAATAAATGTGAATATGCTTTGTAATAGGAGAAAAATTTAACAGACTTGCATGTGAAATTATTTTCAGATTCCTCTCGAAAAATACATAGATTTATTTGTATGTAACCTGTGGAAAATTCTGAAAGAGATGGGAATACCAGACCACCTGACCTGCCCCTTGAGAAACCTATATGCAGGTCAAGAAGCAACAGTTAGAACTGGACACAGAACAGCCTGGTTCCAAATAGGAAAAGGAGTATGTCAAGGCTGTATATTGTCACCCTGCTTATTTAACTTATATGCAGAGTACATCATGAGAAACTCTGGGCTGGAAGAAGCACAAGCTGGAATCAAGATTGCCAAGAGAAATAATAACCTCGGATATGCAGATGACACCATCCTTATGGCAGAAAATGAATAGGAACTAAAAAGCCTCTTGATGAAAGTGAAAGTGGAGAGTGAAAAAGTTGGCTTAAAGCTCAACATTCAGAAAACTAAGATCATGGCATCTGGTCCTATCAGTTCATGGGAAATATGGGGAAATAGTGGAAACAGTGTCAGACTTTATCTTTTTGGGCTCCAAAATCACTGCAGATGGTGACTGCAGCCATAAAATTAAAAGACACTTACTCCTTGGAAGGAAAGTTATGACCAACCTAGACAGCATATTAAGAAGCAGAGATATTACTTTGCCAACAAAGGTCTGTCCAGTCAAGGCTATAGTTTTTCCAGTGGTCATACATGCATGTGAGAGTTGGACTGTGAAGAAAGCTGAGCACTGAAGAATTGATGCTTTTTAGTTGTGGTGTTGGAGAAGACTCTTGAGAGTTCCTTGGACTGCAAGGAGATCCAACCAGTCCATCCTAAAAGAGACGAGTCCTGGGTGTTCATATAAAGGACTGATGCTGAGGCTGAAACTCCAATACTTTGGCCACCTCATGAGGAGAGTTGACTCATTGGAAAAGACCCTGATGCTGGGAGGGATTGCAGGCAGGAGGAGAAGGGGACGACAGAGGATGAGATGGCTGGATGGCATCACTGACTCAATGTATGTGAGTCTGAGTGAACTCCGGGAGTTGTTGATGGACAGGGAGGCCTGGTGTGCTGCGATTCATGGAGTCGCAAAGAGTTGGACACGACTGAACTGAACTGAACCTGATAAAAAAGACATTCTGTGTTCGAAAGTCATTTAAAACACAAAGCAGAATGGCAGTTCACACTAATTCACTAATGTGTATCCCAGTGGTAATTAATTTAACTTTTAGCAGAGATTCCAGAAACTAATTTACTATATTGTGAAGGCTTGTTTAAGAAAAGGCTTTAACATCCTCTCTCAAATCCACATCCTGGATATCCCCAATGCATAGATATAAGCTATGATTTACTTTGGAAGATTATTTTTCCTAGGATAAAATAATTGATTTCTATAAATATTTGAAATTTTCACTTAAAATTCTGAGTGAGTTAGGAGTCTCAAAGCCAGGAAAAAAAGAAACATTAATTTTCCACCAAAACATTTTCTGCTCAAATTTCATATTGTAAAACATTAAAGAGAATCAAATTAGTTCTAGAAGAATAATTGATAAACATGTCTCTGCTTAAATTATTAACTCAATTAGTATGTGCTAGCATCACAGAATACCTGAGATACTGCTATTTTTAGAATCAAAAGGCCAAGGGAAATTAAAAAGTTGTGCAGTTCTTTCTATAAGAAAAATACCACAGAAATGAAATTATCCTGCAACATGTAAAATAATTCTTACTAAGAATCTATAAATCTCTTTAGGAAACTATTTTGTCAGAGATAACTTTTATTTTTCTTTCTGTGCTTGTTACAAAATTTAAATTGTTTTTAACAACCACACACACACAAAACCTTCGTCTTTCAATCAATAAATGTAAGTTGACATAGTTACTTGATCATCCTTATAAAAACAACATAAAAAGAAAGACTAGGTAGATCAACTTTTATGATACTCTTTTTTCAATATACCTATTAAGCACTTTATGTCAATCGTAGTATATAAGCCCAATGGAATTTTCAGATTAACACATTTCCTAGAATTCAAGACCTAGCAGGGGAAATGCATATGCAAACTCACAATTATGCAAAATAGAATAAAACAAATGCATAATGAGTGTACAAAGTGGTACAGATGTGGTAAGGGAGTTATAAAATATGTGGAAATTTTAAAAATAATATTTTCATAAAAGATATGTATTCCAGGTAAATAATAGGAACAGAAACTTAAATATGCCCACAAATACACATATTTCATTAGCAAGTATGCCTTTAGCCAACAGAAAAATTCATAATGAAGAGTCCTAGGTTGAGAATACTAGGAGCAGTTAGATTTCAGATTTGAATCTTTATATATATCAGACCAGATCTACCAGATCTGTCCTGAAACTTAATTAAAATGAAATCAGGAATATGATTAGAAACATCAGAAGTATTACAATAAAATATTTAAAATAACCAAAGATGTAAACTTCCATTTAGGAGAAAAGCCAGACTCAACTAGGATGCAAGCATTATGAATGAGGGCAGTGCCTGGCACTTGATTGCAGAGCTAGATTAGAAACTGGTAGAAATAAGGTACATTGAATGAACTTACAGAAATTCCCTCTCATTAGCTCTGAGCTATGGTCGTGATGGCCATGATTTTACTGTCCCAGTTATATAGTGACTTTTCCCTCCAGCATGAAAGCTTCATACGATATCAAATGGGTTTTCGTCATGAGACAAGATGTCACCCACAGAATGTTTTCATTTTGTTGTTTTGTGCAAGTTAAATGTATCAAGACCATCCCCATGGAAAAGAAATGCAAAAAAGCAAAATGGCTGTCTGGGGAGGCCTTCCAAATAGCTGTGAAAAGAAGAGAAGTGAAAAGCAAAGGAGAAAAGGAAAGATATAAGCATCTGAATGCAGAGTTCCAAAGAATAGCTAGAAGAGATAAGAAAGCATTCCTCAGCGATCAATGCAAAGAAATAGAGGAAAACAACAGAATGGGAAAGACTAGAGATCTCTTCAAGAAAATTAGAGAAATGAAAGGAACATTTCATGCAAAGATGGGCTCAATAAAGGACAGAAATGGTATGGACCTAACAGAAGCAGAAGATATTAAGAAGAGATGGCAAGAATACACAGAAGAACTGTACAAAAAAGATCTTCATGACCCAGATAATCATGATGGTGTGACCACTGACCTAGAGCCAGACATCCTGAAATGTGAAGTCAAGTGGGCCTTAGAAAGCATCACTATGAACAAAGCTAGTGGAGGTGATGGAATTCCAGTTGAGCTATTCCAAATCCTGAAAGATGATGCTGTGAAAATGCTGCACTCAATATGCCAGCAAATTTGGAAAACTCACCAGTGGCCACAGGACTGGAAAAGGTCAGTTTTCATTCCAATCCCAAAGAAAGGCAATGCCAAAGAATGCTTAAACTACCGCACAGTTGCACTCATCTCACACACTAGTAAAGTAATGCTCAAAATTCTCCAAGCCAGGCTTCAGCAATACATGAACCATGAACTTCCTGATGTTCAAGCTGGTTTTAGAAAAGGCAGAGGAACCAGAGATCAAATTGCCAACATCCGCTGGATCATGGAAAAAGCAAGAGAGTTCCAGAAAAGCATCTATTTCTGCTTTATTGACTATGCCCAAGCCTTTGACTGTGTGGATCACAATAAACTGTGGAAAATTCTGAAAGAGATTGGAATACCAGACCACCTGATCTGCCTCTTGAGAAATTTGTATGCAGGTCAGGAAGCAACAGTTCTAACTGGACATGGAACAACAGACTGGTTCCAAATTGGAAAAGAAGTACGTCAAGGCTGTATATTGTCACCCTGTTTATTTAACTTCTATGCAGACATCATGAGAAACGCTGGACTGGAAAGAACACAAGCTGGAATCAAGATTGCTGGGAGAAATATCAATAACCTCAGATATGCAGATGACACCACCCTTATGGCAGAAAGTGAAGAGGAACTCAAAAGCCTCTTGATGAAAGTGAAAGTGGAAAGTGAAAAAGTTGGCTTTAAGCTCAACATTCAGAAAAAGAAGATCATGGCATCTGGTCCCATCACTTCACGGGAAATAGATGGGGAAACCATGGAAATAGTGTCAGACTTTATTTTTCTAGGCTCCAAAATCACTGCAGATGGTGAGTGCAGCCATGAAATTAAAAGACGCTTACTCCTTGGAAGGAAAGTTATGACCAACCTAGATAGCATATTCAAAAGCAGAGACATTACTTTGCCAACAAAGGTTTGTCTAGTCAAGGCTATGGTTTTTCCTGTGGTCATGTATGGATGTGAGAGTTGGACTGTGAAGAAGGCTGAGCACTGAAGAATTGGTGCTTTTGAACTGTGGTGTTGGAGAAGACTCTTGAGAGTCCCTTGGACTGCAAGGAGATCCAACCAGTCCATTCTGAAGGAGATCAGCCCTGGGATTTCTTTGGAAGGAATGATGCTAAACCTGAAACTCTAGTACTTTGTCCACCTCACTCGAAGAGTTGACTCATTGGAAAAGACTCTGATGCTGGGAGGGATTGGGAGCAGGAGGAGAAGGGGACGACAGAGGATGCGATGGCTGGATGACATCACTGACTCAATGGACGTGAGTCTCAGTGAACTCCAGGAGTTGGTGTTGGACAGGGAGTCCTGGTGTGCTGCGATTCATGGAGTCGCAAAGAGTCGGACACCACTGAGCCACTGATCTGATCTAATCTGATCTGATAGTTTGAAAATGTAGAGTATTTGCTCCATTTTTCTGAATTTACAATACTCTGCATGACACATGATGTGATACATGTAAACTATTTTGTAAACTCTGAAAGCGTATATAATTTTGACTTTCTGTTATTTGTTTTTACCAGAAGAAGGAAGTTGTAGATACTTTGGAGGTGTTAGAACATGGCTGTAATATAAATGGTCACTGTTTCCCTCTGGCCTACACAGCATACAGCCAATATTCCACAATTTTTACCTTGCTTAAAGTAGTAACCACGCAAGAAGAATAGACCCCTCATACAGTCAGAGCACTGAAACAGCCACGATAACATGTGTTATTGGAGAAAGAAAGAGTTTATCCTTTTTTTTTGAAGACAGATCAAGATGCAATATACATCACACTACAATCATAAGAGGATGAGATGGTTGGATAGCATCACCAACTCAATGAACAGGTGTTTGAGCAAACTCCAGGAGATAGCAAAGGACAGAGAAGCCTCATGTGCTGCGGCCCTTGAGATAGCAAAAGAGCAAAAGAGTTGAAAAAGACTTAGTGACTAAACAACAACAACACAATCATACTTGTGAATTTTTGGAGAAAAGGAGCAGGTTGAAAAGGAAATAAATCCTACCTGTTATATATATATATATATATATATATATATTTGTGTGTGTGTGTGTGTGTGTGTGTGTGTGCGTGTGCTGTGCTCAGGTACTTCAGTTGTGTCTGACTCTTTGTGATCCTATGGACTGTACCCTGCCAGGTTCCTCTGTCCTTGGGATTCTCAAGGCAAGAATACTGGAGTGGGTTGTCATGTCCTCTTCCAGGGGATCTTCCCAATGCAAGGATCAAACCCAGGTGTCTTATGTCTGCTGCACTGGCAGGTGGGTTCTTTATCACCCTGAGCCACCTGGGAAGCAGGCAACTAGGAGAAGCAGCAGCAAGGAGTTTTAATTGTCTAAAAAGTAACAAAAGCAGACAGGTGTTAAGGTACATACTATTTCAATATTTTTTTTATACACAGATACAGTGGTTAATATGTAACAAAACAATTGCATTTCTTTCTCTTTGAACTTCCTACCTCCAAAATACTGACACAAAGAATAGCTGGACTTAAAAACTAACCATTAAAAAAGCAGAATGTAAAAAAAAAGCGATATTTTTCAATATTATTATTGAAATAGTAGTATTTGAATAATATTTCAATATTATTCAAATATTTAAACTGTGATATCCACAAGTTGACATCAAGTTGATGACATCAAGGAGTGACACAGATTGATAGCTACCTACCAAGAATCCATGATATCCTTTTCATGGAAGGAGGCTACCAGATTATTTCTTGTCAGTGGAACGTGGTGTTGTTCAGCCACTGACTTGTGTCCAACTCTTCGTGATGCCATGGACTGCAGCATGCCAGGCCTCCCTGTCCTTCATTACCTACTGAAGTCAGCTCAAACTCATGTCCATTGAGTCAGTGACGCCATCCAACCATCTCGTCCTCTGTCATCCACTTCTCCTCCTGCCTTCAATCTTTCCCAGCATCAGGATTTTTTTCCAATGAGTCAGCTCTTTGTAACCGGTGGCCAAAATATTGGAGCTTCAGCATCAGTCCTTCCAAAGGCTATTCAGGGTTGGTTTCATTTAGGATTGGCTAGTTTGAACTCCTTTCAGCCAAGGGACTCTCAAGCGTCTTCTCCAGCACCATAATTCAAAAGAATCAATTCTTCAGCATTCAGACTTCTTTATGTTACAACTCTGACATCAGTACTTGATTACTGGAAAAACCATAGCTTTGACTATTTGGTCCTTTATTGGCAAAGTAATGTCTCTACTTTTCAATACACTAAGTTTTTCATAGTTCCCCTCCACCCCACCAAGGAGCAAGTGTCTTTTAATTTCATGGCTGCAGTCACAATCCACAGTGATTTTGGAGCCCAGTAAGATAAAGTCTGTCTCTGTTTCCATTTTTTTCCCCATCTATTTGCCATGAAATTATGGGACTGGATGACATAATCTTAGTTTTTTGAATATTGCAATGTGTGTTGAAGTATTATGTGTCTCTGTCATTCCTAGGCTTATTTTTTGCTGTTGTGTTGCTCCTAGTGTTGTGTTCTGTGTTTTTGTAGAAGTAGATGTGCCTTCCTCCATCATTTTTTAAAATTCCTTTTGCATTTGGATGCAGAGGACTCAAGACTTATAGGCTGGGTAGGACAGGATGGAAAGAATTCTTATATTACCACAGGGAAGAAAAGTCTCCTGCCAATCAGGAACACACTCAATAATTTAAGTAGGCAAGAAATAACATCCTATTTGTTGAACATCTAAAGCATAGGACTTTTGGTTTACAATACATCAATTACTAATATGTTTCTATTCATCCTTAATAGTCCAACCACTGTCTGAACTGCTCATGAATTCCTTCATAGCTATTTGGGTTCAAGTGGATGTCCTCCCAGAAAAATTCTCTAAAATTATTGTCTAGTACACTTATTTAAGTATATAGTCAAGATTATTTTATGTATGTGTGCAATGTAAAGAGAAAAATAAAACCACAGTGTTTAATATTCAACAGAAGGACCAATTTAATAGAAATAAAAGTTTTGCAACTTAGAGCAATTGGAGCTAAGATTTGAAATCTGAATGGACTTTATTGTATATAGACTAACTTACTGGTAATAAAATATTGTATAATTTTCAATATGGAAATAATGTAAGGGACTCAAGTTATGAGCTGGTTAGTATATAGTGAATGGATTGAAGAAGAAAAACAAGTGTGTGTGTGTTTATGTAGATGGATGGATGGATAGACAAGTATGTTCCTACCCAGATTGTTTTTTTATATGTTTTTTCTTTAGATTATTTTATAATTCTTATAACACACATAAAGGACACAGGATTTGATGATATGCTAGCTTTAGAGTAGATATTTAATCAATGCTCATAGAATTGGAGTGAATGTATTGTTAAATACCTTTAGAAATTTTTCTCTTGATCATGTGTGGAACCATCTGATTTTGTCTGTAAAGATCCAATAGGAATCACATAGCTGGATGCACACAAAAGCAATACAGATGATTATACATTAAACTGAACAATTAAAAGTTTTCATCTAGGATGCTTATACTACCTACATTAACTGCTATAATTAAATAGACCTATTTTTATTATACACAATTGAATTCTCTAATAACTCTAATGTAATCAATATAATGTGTGAAATGTGGGTTAATTTGAACATGAAATGACTTGTTTCCTAGGATCAGGATTAAATTAAGGCATTCATTTCAAGTGGTAATTCAATCGACAAAATAATCACGAACAAAATTTTAAAATGCAAATGCACAGACATCAAATGTAAATCATTAAGAATATTTATTGCTCTCTAACATGAGTGTAGGTATACTTATTTTACCAATTGATTTTTATTCATTATATCTAGTGCTTGCTTTAGAGCTTAAAATACCCTGTAAATCTATTTTTTAAAATACACTTGCTGTGTATTGGACTAAACCAAAAGTTTATAAAAACATATATATACACACACATAGTCATGTGTTCATGAATTTTAATAGTTTATATATATAATAAATATACATACATATACAGCACATGTATTTATCCTTGCTTTGGAACTCAAAATCAAATCCATAGGACAGGGGACATGTAAAGTATATAAAGACAGAAAAGGGGGTCAATTCATCCAAGGCTCATCATAAAAAAATGTATCCAACACATGTGGAAATGTTACAGCAGTGAGATCAAGGGGTAGGGATGAGCCAAAATAGAGGGTTTGCATTTTAAACATGGAAATCTAAGTGGAAAATGAAATAAGACAGCTTCTGAAGTTCTGATAACCTGCTGTTGCTGAACAGGGAACCATATCACTCTTTGAGGAAAGAATTAAAGTAACGGAAAGTAGGCATAGGGATTTCTGGGTTTAATGTGTTTACATGAGTGGACTGGGAATAAGAGAGCAAATATAATAAATAGAAGGCGGTAGTAAGTTATTGGAGATGAAAATTTTAAGTGTGAGACTACTTTGAATGATGGTAAGATCCATGGTATGTCTATTGTTATACCTTCTAATATGGAAACAGTATGGTTGAAGTTAATGGGCTGGTTTCAGTGACAGCCAAGATGAATAAGGTGTCCTGGAACTACCTGATTTTTACCTGATATAATGACATAATTATCAGTAACATTCTCCTTCACTCTCAAATTTTACTAATTTGAATATAACTCATATGATCATCTTAACTCTGACCCAGTAGATAAACTACGAAGATTAGAAGGAATGGACTGGGATTCTTTAGGATAAAGGATAAAAGAGAGAATGGATGAGAATAAGCTGATTTTTTGAACAGGAACTGAACAGATTTTTGCATGAGGGAAAAGAAGTAACAGTTTGAAAGCCATCCAAAATTTTCCTGTATTTCTCCTCAGCAGAGCAATTTAGGCACTAGCCTGGTATACTCCATCATCTTGTGCATGCCCTATACTTCATCATGCACTTTACATGTATCATGCCCTTGACTGAAATACTTTTGTTCTCTTCCCCTTCTTCAAAACAATTCCCTTAACTGTTCAAAGCCTAGTTCTGCAATGATCTCAATAAAATACCTGTAAGTAAAATACCTTTCGGAGAAGGCAATGGCACCTCACTCCAGTACTCTTGCCTGGAAAATCCCATGGACTGAGGAGCCTGGTAGGCTGCAGTCCATAGAGTTGCGAAGAGTCGGACACAACTGAATGACGTCGCTTTCACTTTTCACTTTCATGCATTGGAGAAGGAAATGGCAACCCACTCCAGTGTTCTTGCCTGGAGAATCCCAGGGATGGGGGAGCCTGGTGGGCTGCTGTCTATGGGGTCGCACAGAGGTGGACACAACAGAAGAGACAGCAGCAGCAGCAAAATACCTTTAAGTAATAGGAATAATAGTAATGCAAATTGTGATTTGAGAAGGCTGCAACAAAAACTTCTAGGAAGTTTATAGTCCCCAGTAACTTAAAAATTGCAAAACTAGTCTGATGAGGTATATTTGATACTAATAATCAGTCTAAAAGGTAAATGTCAGTTCAGCTCAATATCGAGATGTGTTTAATCATGCATACTCAGCTTTTATCCTTTGATCAAGTAGAAGAAATTCCACTTGCAATATCTGAATTGCTACATAGCATGCTTAGTCAGTCGTGTCTGACTCTTCACAACCCCACAGACTGTAGCCCGCCAAGCTCAACTCTCTATGGAATTTTCCAAGCAAGAATACTGGAGAGGGTTGCCACTGCCTTCTCCAGAGTTGCTAGGTAGATTTGTGTACAAATAGGCTTATGAAGTTTATTCATAAAGGCCTCTTTGGGTGTTGCCACATACAAATATACTAGTGTCTAGGTTAACATCTATAGGTTGAGAAATTTTAATTTAAGAAAACATTAAAATAAAGGTTAAGAAAATTTGGTGGCGGCTATTGATATGGGTTTTGTTTTGTTTGGTGAGGTGGAGACAAACACACTCTCTTTGCTACTAAATTTTAATATCTTATCGCTGAAAGTCTTTGTCTTTCTATTTCACTTTTAATATCACACAATAGGGAGTCAGTTGCCTACAGTCAGTAAGACTAGGGAAGGAGAACCTGCCAATGCCCAATGATGTTTGTTAGACCTCAGGAAAGATACGGCTGCACTGGAGGAAAAAAGGTGACTCAACACTGAGTTTTGGTACTAAAAATGCTTAACAAACATTAAATGCAATAAAAATAATTTTTCTAATTTATAGCAACTATCTCCAAATACAGAATATTTTATACAATAATGTAAATGCAGCCTTATTTCTTTGAAAAAATTAAAGAGCATTGATATGTGATTCTTTCTCTTAGAAAGTTGTTTTCTTAGAAAGTTGTTATAATATCTTAAAGATACCTTAAAGATATTATATTGTTATAATATCTTAAAGACATTATAGGTGATTTCTACAAGGGAAATAATTTCAATTGTTTTATTAGAAAAAAATTACTTTTGCCAAATCTTGAGATTATATAGGCATTTTCTAAAATTGAAAAATACATGGCTGGTCTAAATTATGTTATGCTATCTTTTAATCATAATAATCTACCCTTAACCTACAATTCGGTTTTATTATCTTTTAGATTATATATCAGTTGAAACTCACACATTATGTATATTCATTTTTCAATAGAACCATTTAATATACACAAATGAGATGAGTGACTGGACAATTTTTCAGTGAACCAAATTACATGTATTAGAATTTTTAAGTAAACTAAAATTGGTGTTAAGTCAGATATCAAGATATCATTTTCTTTCATAACTACATATTTCTAGTACTTCTTCAGATACTTAAAAAATTAAGTGGAAATAATAATCTAAAAGCTTTTGTTATATAAGCATGTATAAACAATGTAATACAAAATTCAAATTGTAAAAAAGTTATAACTTTAACATCAATTAAACCTAAACATCTAATCTGTTTCATTCCATCTTTTGAACTCTATGAATGTATGATACAATGTGTGTTCTGTGTGTGTACCCATTTTTTGACCACATAGATGATTTAGAAACCACTGATATAATCATTGGCATCCTTATATTCCTGTGTTTTTGTCTCCAGTCTAAATTCTTTTAATGTGAGAATCGTTTGACTTTTAGCTTTTCAGTATTGTATCTTACTATTCATAACATTTCTAATGAAGAATAAAGTTTAAAAACTTATTATTCATAAGTTCTTATTCATAAATTTTGGCCTTTGGCCAAAATCATTAGTAATGCCCAAATTCCAAATTTAATCTTGATAATTTTGACATTTTGATAATCTGGTTTTGGGATGGGAATTGAGGAGGCTAACTCCAGATGTTAATCCAGAGAAAGTATTGGAAGATCTAAAATCTAGCACAGGAAGCAAGATATATTTTGGAAAGGTAAAGTCAAAATTGAAAAACAGGGCTTCCCTTAAAGGGCTGGTGAATAGATATTCCTATTCACATATAATATGTGCTGTGCAACTGTACCAGTCAATTACATATGATTAACTGTACTTTTTAGGATATTTTGAAGTACAGTGATGTTCATTAATTTGCCTTAGAGAGTAATAATTGGATATCTGAGGTACTTGTTTTGAACTTAGTGAAAAGTGAAGTTTTAAATTAGCTGTCTTTAAATATTATCAGAATGATAAGAGACCTTATGAAATACTATTATTTACTTCCACACACTTAGATTACATTAGGAAGTACTCAATAAAAAGCTCTTTATTTAAAGACAAAATAAAATATTTGTCCTTAAATGACAAAATATTATAGACATTTCAGTCAACTGAACTTGAAAGTAACACTCATTTCAGCCATACTATAATTGTGCATTGTTGGCCAGGTTTTCCACAGGATTTAATGTGGGGAAATAATTGTGTTTTACAAGGACTATTTGAAAACAGACTACATCATTATTCTTATTTTATTAGTACTACTGTTAAATAATTCTATTCACCATGTTATTTATGGATCTGTTTCTATTTATTTTTTTCTCATTAAGATTCATATCCCCATGCTTCTTTACATTCCAGGTAATTTTTTTGTTTTTATAGAATATCAGACATTGTAAATTTTAGATAATGGTCTAAGAATTTTTGTGTTCTCTGAAATATCTTTGGATTTTGTTCTAGGATTCAGTTTAGGTACTTGGAAACAATTTGATGCTTTTGATTTTCTTTATGCTATGTTGGATGAGCCCAAAACAGCCTTTAATCCATGGTTAATTTGGACCCACTACTGAGAAATCTACCTGATGTCCCATGTATTTGCAGAACTTCCTACTCTGGTTGTTCAGAACATGAACTATTTTCAGCTCTGTGTGATTATCAGTGGTTGTTCTGCTTATTTATTTCCAGGAGTCTTTCCACTCATGAGATTATTCCTCATGAGTGTGCCTGAGTATTGATTCAGATGAAGTCATGAGGAAAATTCTCTGAAGGTCTTAGGTACTCCCTCTCTGTGTAACTCTCTCCTCTCTGGAATTCTGCCTGATGAATTTTAGCAACCCTGATCTTCCTGAATTCTGTACTGTGTCTCCTCAATTCAGGGAGATGAGCAAGGCATGACCCTGAATTTCCCCATGGAAATTTTCCCCAAGAATAGAGCTGGGACAATCTTAGGAATCATATTATTTTTCCTTATTTCAAGGATTACTATCGTGAGATGCCTGTCACCCGGTAGGAAAAAATATGTTTCATATACTTTGGATATTTTTGTTTGTTTAAAGTGGGAAACAAATCCAGTCTCAGTTCAATCATGTCTAAAAAAAAAAAAATTCCCCATAAAGATCTCTTTAAAATACTTTATCATCTTTGAAACTGTAGTGGTTTTTTTTTAAACATTTTTAATTGTGTAATTGCATTACCCAGAAGTGTCTGTATTTTTGTTGTTAAATATTTTGTTAAATAAATTGTCAAGTACCTTTTAATTTTACTCTGTTTTATTTCAAGTTTTATCTTTATTAGTTCTTTGTTGAAGCATAAAATGTTTACTTTGAGTTTTCCCTCAGTTTCTTGAGTTGAAAGCTACTTCAAAAATTATTTTATATCTTTCATGCTTTTTGAACAAATGCATTAAAAATTTGACCTTTCTAGCCTTTAGAAGAATAACTTGCACCTCTTTGATTTATTTTACTCAGTCTCTTTATTTAATCTAATTTAGGTCTCATAGGATGCTCACTAAAATCTTGCATTTCCAGCTTTCTTCCTTGCCCATTGAGGCACCCTATATTATTTTCTCTTCTTATGGCTTGAAAATTTATCTGTTTCATGGTGTTGCCGCCTATCAGTGATACTATGTTCATTTTAGGTTTCCCCCTCAGGTGTGTATAAACATCATGATGCTTCAAGTATAGCTCAGAGTCTTCCTGTTGTAGAGAGTGAGTTTTTCTCCTAAGTTGCTAGGGGACAAATACAGTTTGCCAAAAGGAATATTTTTTTTTTTTCTTTAAGTAGCACAGTCTGGTCTGTATAAGAGATTCTTGAAGACATATGATAGCTTTGTTCTTATTCTTAAAAAAAAAAAAAAAGGAAACTCTGGCAAGATAATGATAAAAGCTGATGTATACTATGATGTATACCAAAAATAGCAATTCATTTTTTAAAGGCCTACACATTGCCTTTTGAGCCATCCAGAATCCACAAACATTTATGTCTGAGTCACCAAATATATTTCTATTTCTTTCTTGATAGTAGTGGGAATGGGTTTCAGTTCTTCATAACATTTTTTTTCTCTTCATTTTAATGAGCCCTAGAGAAAAATGAACTCAGGTAGTCAATGGCTATCTTGCCCCAGAAATTTTAGAATAATTTTAAATCCCTGTAGTGAGTTTATATGCCACATAGAACTCCATTCCACTATGAGACACATTCCCTCGGCTACCAGCAACATTGCCTGCTAATGACTTACCACTGAGTCTCCCTCCAGAAATTTTCTTCTGAAAGGAAAGTATCTTACCCAAGCTTATTCTCTCTCCTTGGGGTGGCCTTTGTCTAGTACCTCGTTCCATAGTGCAGCTGCTGCCTCCATTCATGTCAACTTTGAAGGACCACTTGAGTTCTGGAGTTTCTAGTTGCAGCCACTGAGGCTTTTGGTGCAACTTCATTGCAGTTCAGTCTCTCCTTCTGAATAAGCCAGCTTCCCTTTCACTCTGCCACAAGTTTTGTTGAAAACTTTGTTACAAATGTGTATACCCCAAACTCGATTCAATGTCTGTTTCCTTTAGATTTAAACCTAAGACAAACTCATTTGCTGCTGCTGCCGCCAACAACAGCCCACCAGGGTCCTCTGTTCCTGGGATTTTCCAGGCAAGAGTACTGGAGTAGGTTGCCATTGCCTTCTCTGAAGACAAGCGTATTTAATCACCTTTTCTATCATGCTTAAATATTCTGATTTACAATCTTTACATGTACAGATTTATTGTTTTTTTCATCTTTGTTCCTAAGTTTAATAAAATGGCATCCCCTTAAAAAGCCCAATATATTCAATAACTGAAGATTTGTATCTAATCTTCCTTCTCTCCAAGGAATTTAGTATATTAATTATCCCCTTTCTCAACTCTTCTCTGAGTGTGAGTGATAGTCGCTCAGTCATGTCTGACTCTTTGCAACCCCATGGACTAGAGCCTGGCAGGCTCCTCTGTCCATGGAATTCTCCAGGCAAGAATACTGAGGTGGGTTGCCATTTCCTTCTCCAGGGGATCTTTCAGACCAAGGGATCGAACACAGGTCTCCTGCATTGCAGGTTGATTATTTACCATCTGAGTCAACTGGAAGCCTACTATTAAGAGACATTTTTAAGTATAAAGACAAATCAACTTAAACAGTATCAGAGGATACATGCTTGACTTTATTTTATAATCAATAGACAATATATTAGAATATGTAATAAATCCATATACCTTTTCCAAAGGAACACCTGAGACAGAAGTAGCAATAAAGTTATAAATGACCGTCATCAATCAGGTGAAATAATTTAGATGAAGCTTGTCTCTCTCAAAGAGAGGGGGAGTGGGCTAGAAGTCAGGAAGGAAATACAATGTGCTTTTAACTTTGTACGAAAAATAATGTTCAGTTCCATGTTGTTGAACATAGTTCTTTTTTTGCCACATAAATCCTCTGCTTCAAATTACAGTCCAAATGCATTATTAAAACTCTGCTTCTGTCTTAGAATCTGTTATTTTTGTTGCCACTTCTTGATCTCTGTCCTCTGAAGCTTCTAATTCTTTGCTGTGTCTTCTGATACCTTGGCTACACTGTTCCTTGAAGCCTGGATTGCCTTCCCACTGTTCCCCAAAGTTGCCATATACTTCCCAAGGTCCTTCTAGCTCTGGTTGCTCCATGGCCACAGAAAGCTGTCAGTGCCATGAATCATGCCATTTTTCCTGTACTTCTGTTACTGATGCAGTTTGGATATCAAAGGAGGCAACCTGCTTTCCTTTGAGAAAGACCGTTCCCTTCACTTTGAATCAATATCCTCATCCAGTTGCTCTTTAAGGTCTTTCCAAGCATAACTAATGTTTGGCATTTCATTTGAGCACTGCATCACACACATTTCATTCATCTTCAAAACTTTCTTCTCTTACCCTTTGTTACCTTTTAGTTATTGTCCGATCTCATTCGTTGACCTTAAAAACTTTTGAAAAAGTGGTTTTGCACTCTCTCCATACAATCTAAAATAATTTTGATTAGGTTGATCAAATCATTCCACCTGTGTTAAAAATGCCCACTCTATGAGAGCAACAAGTACATTTTTTGCTACAGCAGATCATTTTAAGGATTTTGATTGATTCATTTGTAGTAGGAATAGTTTGTGATTATGATTTCCTTTACTGTGAAGCTCTTTCCTCCGTTGATTTCTATGAAAAATCTTCCTCTGGATACTTTTTCCTCAATATTCTTAGTTATTTTCTTTACTATTCCAATCCATAAGTACTAGCATTTCTCAAAGTCTGACCATGTTGGTCTTCCCTTCTCATTCTGTGTAATCAGTTGACTATAAGCTATATGCTGATGACACACAAATCTATATTTGTCTAAATCTCATACCTGGGTTCCAAATTCAAATATCCTATTAAAACTTACCAATTCCAATAGAATGATCATGACTATCTCACAATTAACATGCCAAACAAAACAAAAACAGTTCCATCAGTCTCTCTCCCAGACTTAAACATTTTCTTTAATTGCCTGCTGCAATAAATGGCACCATCATTTTGTAGAGTTACTCAAATAGGATCCTTGTAAAATATCATGGCTTATTTCTTTTCTAATCAATCATCAACACACATCAACAACTTAATTAACTATCAACTCTGCCTCCCTTAGCTCCATTTCTTGCCATACTGTTTAAAATCATGTCCTCCCTGAGATTTCATACTTGGATACTGCAACTGTATTCAAATTGTTCTTTATGCCCATTTATTAATGCTTTTCAACTTTTCAATTCTCAATACAACTGTCAAGTGATTTATTTCCTAATACTCAAAATTACTCCTATGAGTAAAATCTTTACTGTCATTTCATTTCCTACAGGAATACCATATTCTTTAGCAGGGCATATAATATATAACCTTACCAGTGAAGTGAACATCCAGCCACAGTACTTAATCTTTTACTACCTCAGTTCTTGCTAGTGTCAGGTTTGTAAAGAATTTCTAATCCTGCCACTGGGATTAGTAAGTAGAACCAGAATTGAAATTATACAATATTAGCCATAGAAAGGAGAGCCCAGATTGCAAAATTAAAAGTATTTCATTTCCAGGTAAGTATCTGATATATAAAAGGATGTATGTCTTTATTAAATTGATATCACTTTCTAATAGAAACAAGATTTAAAAACTTTTATTTTCAGTTCCAAATGCTAAAAATAATCATATGAACTTTGCAAGATACTAAGCATTTTCTTTTTTTTTATTTTAGCTCAGATAATTATTTTTTCATTTCATATATGATATTATACATGTTTAAATGCCATTCCCCCAAATCATCCCACCCTCTCATTCTCCCACAGAGTCCAAAAGACTGTTCTATACATCTGTGTCTCTTTTGCTGTCTCACATACAGGGTTATCATTACCATCTTTCTAAATTCCATATATATGCATTAGTACACTGTATTGGTATTTTTCTTTCTGGCTTACTTTACTCTGTATAACAGGCTCCAGTTTCATCCACCTCATTAGAACTGAGTCAAATGTATTCTTTTTAATGGCTGAGTAATACTCCATTGTGTATATGTACCACAGCTTTCTTATCCATTCATCTGCTGATGGACATCTAGGTTGCTTCCATGCCCTGGCTATTATAAACAGTGCTGCGATGAACATTGGGGTACACGTGTCTCTTTCCCTTCTGGTTTCCTTGGTGTCTATACCCAGTAGTTGGATTGCTGGGTCATAAGGCAGTTCTATTTCCAGTTTTTTAAGGAATCTTCACACTGTTCTCCATAGTGGCTGTACTAGTTTGCATTCCCGCCAACAGTGTAAGAGGGTTCCCTTTTCTCCACACCCTCTCCAGCACTTATTGCTTGTAGACTTTTGGATCGCAGCCATTCTGATTGGCATGAAATGGTACCTCATAGTGGTTTTGATTTGCATCTCTCTGATAATGAGTGATGTTGAGCATCTTTTCATGTGTTTGTTAGCCATCTGTATGTCTTCTTTGGAGAAATGTCTGTTTAGTTCTTTGGCCCATTTTTTGATTGGGTCATTTATTTTTCTGGAATTCAGCTGTGGGAGTTGCTTGTATATTTTTGAGATTTTCTCCCATTCTGAAGGCTATCTTTTCACCTTGCTAATAGTTTCCTTTGTTGTGCAGAAGCTTTTAAGTTTAATTAGGTCCCATTTGTTTATTTTTGCTTTTATTTCCAATATTCTGGGAGGTGGGTTATAGAGGATCCTGCTGTGATGTATGTCGGAGAGTGTTTTGCCTATGCTCTCCTCTAGGAGTTTTATAGTTTCTGGTCTTACATTTAGATCTTTAATCCATTTTGAGTTTATTTTTGTGTATGGGGTTAGAAAGTGTTCTAATTTCATTCTTTTACAAGTGGTTGACCAGTTTTACCAGCACCACTTATTAAAGAGACTGAGTCTTAAGGCATCCAGATAAATAAATTCCCTCTTTATATTGTTGAAAAAAAAAGTACCTACATGAGTAGCTTTGTTTTGCTTTTTGACATGTTACTGCAATGCTATGAATCAAATGACATAGAAATGATTCTTTTTTCCCCTGTTTTCTGACAATTTTAAATACCTCACATTTTTATTTTGCCTACTGACTTTCCCATTTTCACAGTAAATATATAAAAAAGAAAAGAATTACTAGAAATAAAAGTTTAAAAAATCAACATGAAATATTATATGAGATTTTTTTCTTTTTGTTGAGAGAAAATATAAAGAATTCAATAATTTTATAAAATTGGGGAAATTTAAGATGATCAAATAAACAAATGGTATTATCCCATATGTGAGAGATCTCTCTTCTAACCATTCAATTATCACTTTCTTTTGGTAACACAATAATTGTCCCCCATTTGTTTTAGGTGGAAATTAGGTACTTCATCTTTTTGTATTAAGAGTAAATATATGACTTAGTCCTCAATAATCACTGCACAATTTTCCTATGAACAAACAAATTTGTTCAAATTCAGACACATGGCCTAATTTAAACAGTATCTCAACTGTTTTTCTGAGGTTTTGTGAAAAGAATGGCTTTGTCTCCACTGAGGTGGTTCACTTTAGGAACAAGCTTACAATTCTAGCCATCATAGATGCTACCACCATTTATTTTTTCCTTTCTTTTGAGGATAAAATTCAAAGTCAAAAACCTAATATAACAAAGTAAATCCAGCATTCATTGTGCAAAGTATTATATACATGGAATGCTTAAGAGATTTTAAAAGTAAGACTGAAATAAATGAAGATGTATTCATTTTTTTAAATAAAATGGAATTCTACAGGATGTAGCATTTTATTATGGATTGAATGTTTATATCTCTCCAAAATTCTTAGGTTGAAGCCCTAATTCCCAGTGTGATAGTATTTAGAGATGGGGCTTTGGGGAGGTAATTAGGGTTAGATGAGGTCATGAAGGTCAGAAACCCTGGTCTGATGGGATCAGTGCCTTTACAAGTAGAGAAATGAGGGTAGAGATTGTTGTGAGAACCTGTTCTCTCTGCCATTTGAGGGCACAACAAGTTAGCCATCTGCAAACCAGGAAGAGAGCTTGTACCAAAATTTGACCATGTTGACACTCTTATCTTAGATTTTCAGTTGAAAGAATCATGAAAAAATAAATTTCCATTATTTAAGGCACACAGTCTATGATATTTTGTCATGGTAGTCTGAATAATATATATTTCAAAACTTTTATTTTAGTCAAGGAGTCTATATTTCAAATTCACTAAGAAGCATTTTCCTGAATCTGTGAAATAGGCCTAGGGAAAAGGGCACTGCAATTTATCTTGCTTTAATACATGAGGGTATTTTAGGTAAATTATGTAAGTTAATATAAGCTTATTATTTAAATATAACTCTTCCCTGTACTATAAAAATAATCATCAATATACCTAGATAAAATGTTCCTTGTTGCTATTCATCTTAAGGAATTATTTACTTTGTATTATACTAACCTAGTATTTAATAATATACAGGTGATACATGTTTAATATATTGTATATTCTAGCATATGTATATATGGGGTGGAAAGAGAAAGAGGGAGAGCTATTTTGGGAGTGAAAGTGCAAGTGAAAAAGTGAAGTCGCTCAGTCGTGTCCGACTCTTTGCGACTCCATAGACTGACCAGGCTCCTCCGTCCATGGGATTTTCCAGGCAAGAGTACTGGAGTGGGTTGCCATTTCCTTCTCCAGAGATATTCCCAACCCAGGGATCGAAACAGGGTCTCCTTCATTGTAAGCAGACGCTTTACTGTCTGAGCCACCAGGGAATTAGTATTTTAAATAATTATTGCTTTCCAACTATGATCTGATTGATGAAATAGACTTAATTTTTTATTTCCTTCTTTCTCTCCCCTGGTCATTCATCTACTATAGGAAGTTTCTATATTCCTAAAAAAAATCATACTTAATGATGCTACTTTAATTTCAAACATTCTACTTATTTCTTAGCTATGTGAATTGATTAATAAAGATGTTAAAATATCTCAAGTAAATGTGAATTTTAAAATGAGACAATGCTACAAATTTTCTGGATAATTTTTCATGACCACATATGTAAAACATTATCAGTGGATATGAGGTATTTAACCCCAGTTATGAATAAAATCATTTGTGGTATGAACAACCAGCCCTGATTAGAAAAGTATACTACCCAAAAAGAATCTCATTTACATACATGTCTGCCTTGTGGTCTCATGCCCTGTCAAGTACTATTAATAGACTTCTGGAACACAAAAGGATATATGATTTTCTCATGGCCAAGTCTCCTTTATCAAGTACACCTAAATAATAACTTTCATTACATCATCTCTTGGCTTCTCTGGTAGCTCAGCTTGGAAAGAATCCACCTGCAATGTGGGAGACCTGAGTTTAATCCTTGGGTTGGGAAGATCCCCTGGAGAAGAAAAAGGCTACCCACTGCAGTATTCTGGAGTCGCAAAGAATCAGACATGACTGAGTGACTTTTCACTCTTACATTATCTCTTTAAAGGAGGATGAAATAAATCCTTTTATTAATAAAACTAATGCCTTGATCTAAAGCTTACCAGATTTAACAAAATATAGAATGCTTAATTCGGAGAAGACAATGGCACTCCACTCCAGTACTCTTGCCTGGAAAATCCCATGGACGGAGGAGCCTGGTAGGCTGCAGTCCATGAAGTCGCTAAGAGTCAGACAGGACTGAGCGACTTCACTTTCACTTTTCACTTTCACTTTTCACTTTCATGCATTGGAGAAGGAAATGGCAACCCACTCCAGTGTTCTTGCCTGGAAAATCCCAGGGACGGTGGAGCCTGATGGGCTGCCATCATGGGGTCGCACAGAGTTGGACACGACTGAAGCGACTTAGCAGCAGTGGCAGCAATTATACTATAAAGCCTCAAAAAGTTGTAAGGATTTAAAATTTTCTCAAGAGGATGCATGTGTGTATGTGTGTGTGGTTGAGTGTGCATATGTGTGTGCACGAGTGGTTGACTGTGGGTAAGATATTTCTGCCTGCTCCTCTGAGCTCCATGAAGAATTGACTTGTAGAAACAGGTCTTCTTGCCATACAATGTTATGTTCTTGCCTGGAGAATCCCAGGGACAGGGGACCCTGGTGGGCTGCCGTCTATGGGGTCGCACAGAGTCGGACATGACTGAAGTGACTTAGCAGCAGGATGCTTAATTAATATTATAATATTGGGGAAATGTAATTAAATATTCATTTTCTATCTGAAATTCAAATTTAATTGTACATCCTGTATTTTATCTGCCAAGCTTACCTGAGGAATACTTTGAAACTGTTAAAACATCAGTTTTTAATCAAATTTCAAATATCTGATTTCAGATATTTAATTTGTAACCTAACATTTTGATAACTTGCTATATCCCCAAAGAAAAATTAATTGCAACTTATTGTTGAAATAATTTCTTAAATAATCTTTCTTTGAAGTTTGACAAAATTTAACTGAAGTTGATGCATTAATCTTTGAAACAATTATTTATAAATATGTGTATCTTATCTTTACTGTCTTCTGCAATAAATGCCAAAAGATTGTGATTAAATTGCGATGTAATTCAATGACTGCTTTGTATACTTAAAGATGCTTTTGCTAAAGATATCTGCAGAATACAATTTTACAAATTACATATAAATGCTTTTTATTAAATTTCACTTCTGAAAAATATTCTGTAATGTAGTATAAAATAATTTTTTTCAGAAGATGTTATCTAAAAAGTTCACTTATGACTTGTTATAATAATGGCTAAAGGATCACATTTCCCTATGTCCATGTAACAATATAACCCTAACACTGACTCTGGCTTAAACAGGTAACTTGCTTTGCCATTGAGACTATCATCTATGCATTGGGAGTAAGCCTTTGTTGTTCCCTCAACTCCATTTGAGGAAGCCTCAACTACTGGAAGGTGGGACTGATGCAGCATAGAGACAAGCAGTCCTGCTAAGATCCCTGAGACCAATAGACTAAGTGACTGTATTGTGAGTAACCCCAGACAGAGATTATCAGCAGAAGACTTGCTCAGCTAAATTCAATCCAAATTTCTGAACTATAAAATCACAGCAAGTTAAATAATTTTATTTTAATCCACTGAGATTTGCAGTGGTTTTCTATGCAGCAATAGGTAATTGATACACCCTATATTGCCTTCCTTGGTAGCTCAGAGGTAAAGAATCCTCCTGCAGTGAGGAAGACCTGGGTTTGATCCCTTGGTTGCAAAGATGCCCTGGAGAAGGGAATAGCTACCTACTCTAGTATTCTGGCCTGGAGAATTCACGGACAGAGGAGCCTAGCAGGTTACAGTCCATGGGTTCACAGAGTTGGACACGACTGAGTGATGCACATCACATAACCTATACTGTTTCAAATCATCTTTAAGAATGAATTATCAATGCATCATGTCAAACTAACAATTATAAGTAACCAGATTTTGCTATGAATCATAGCAGCACCTTGGCTTAGTATCTGTCTACATGTCTACATGATCTAAGGAGCACTTTCTCTTGAAGTGTGTTACTTGAGTCCTCTGGCCTCTTCACACTCTCCCTGCTGATACTACCAGTAAGAGTTTTAATAATAGTAGTATTTATGATGCTGTATTCTTCTAGCTTCTAGTAACAAAGTAGAGACAAGCAAATTCATTTCAGGTTAGCTGCTACATTAGCTGATTGATGATAATAGTTATGAATACCTTAATAATTTTGATTGGAATGAATACCCTATTAATGAAACTTATTAATAGTATTAAGAGCCATACATTGTTATACTTTCCAATAAGTGCCCATGTCAAACTGTGGTAATGTAAATTGAACAATTTTACAAACATTGTTTTCACTTGACTGTTAGATATTTTAGAAATATGCATATTTTATTGTTTTAAATAATTTGACAGGTGACTCATTTAAAATGATTTCATGCTTTTTTTCTGAGCAAATTGCATCAATGGGGCAATCATAAACAGATTTAAATATTTTTAGGGATAACTTTTATCTCCTTAATTCACTATTCTCTTTCTTTAAAAAATTTAAAATGTCTTAATTGTATACAAGTCATCCTCCATTTATTCCACTATTTGATAGCATTGACCAGGTGCCAAAAACTCTGATAAGCAGTAGCACTGGAAAATTTGGACATAAAGAATATGAATTTAAGACACAAGAGATATATAAATAATTAGCATTCAAGAAGTTCAGAGTATCTGTAGCAGAAATAAATTCAAAGTTTAATAGAAGAAAATGTTCAATTTACACTTACATGTGTAAATAAATAACTCTCTCTAGTTTCCAGTAAGAATTCATAAAAAATACAATGATTCTCATTATTGTAAAACTTTTAAACATAACTGGAAAGTAAGTAGTATAAGAGCCAAGTTTGGAGAAGGAAATGGCAACCCACTCCAGTACTCTTGCCTGGGAAATCCCATGGATAGAGAAACCTGGGTAGGCTACAATCCATGGGGTCGCAGAGTCGGACACCACTGAGTGACTTCACTTTCAAAAACCAAGTTAGTCATTTATATACAGGTATAAAATTTAATTTGGCCTCAGAATTTTATATAGCAATTATGTGTGAATGCATGTTTATCCTGCCTTCCAAACAACTGAACAAAATGTATACTCTGTCTGTCATAAAGTGGCATAGTTCCAGGCACTGTGTGAAATCAAAGGATGAATAAAACATGAGCCCTGCTTTATATTTCTCTTAATAAAGGAGAAAATTGTGGACTTCACTATAGCTCAAATGGTAAAGAATCTGCCTGCAATGCAGGAGATCTGGGTTCAATCCCTGGGTCAGGAAGATCTCCTGGAGAAGTAAATGGCAATCCACTCCAGTATTCTTGCCTGGAGAATCCCACAGACAGAGGAGTCTGGCGGGCTACAGTCCATGGGGTCACAAAGAGTCAGACACAAATAAGTGACAAACACACACACACACAATAAAAGAGACACACAAGTCACTGTATATTCAGAATGTGAAACAATACTGTAGTAAGTTCTATAATACAAAGTGGTAATAAAATGTTTAAGAGAGAAGCTTAATTCCAAATGGGAGGTTTTAGAAATGATTCATGGAGATGTAACTTTTCATATTTACTTCCCTTATGTTTCTTGATACTGGGAGAATTCAAAGGGCATTCTAGTAGAACCCAGCTTGGAAGGAAGGTCTGAGCAGGGAAATTACAAAGCCCCAAAAGATTGACAGATAGTCCCACTGAATTTAGGAGGAGGTCCTTCCTGTGTTTCAAGCACGTAGAGATGTTGATACCATTAGGCTTCAAGAAAGCCTTAAGGTTTGATTGGCTAGCACCACTTGTGGGTGAGAAGCCTACTTACTTACTCCAGTGTGAGTAACCTCAGTACCAGTTTCTTTTCACACCTTGGCATTGACAAAAATGAGATGCATTAACTGAAGTAGAAGTTGGAATCAAATATTGGAACTTCTGACTGCTAGGATAAGCAATTCACACTTTATCTTGTGAAAGAAGGAATCATGCAGACATTTTAAGTAAATTTTGATATGATTAAGTGGTAATTTTAGATTAATTTGTAAGTAATGTGGGAGACAAACCAAAATGGGGAAATATGTTTACCAGAGAATTTTGGGGGAGCAGAATTGCCAAAAGTTTGATGGAAGTATTGATCTGATGAAATAATAGGAAAAGATATTCCAGAGATATTATTTTTAAATGACAACTGGATTGCACATAATATCTGGAAATATGTAAAAAATATGCAATAAAATACAAATAAACATTTAGAATCACTTTAACTTTTATTTTTTTTTTAATTTTATTTTTAAACTTTACAATATTGTATTGGTTTTGCCAAATATCGAAATGAATCTGCCACGGGTACACATGTGTTCCCCGTCCTGAACCCTGCTCCCTCCTTCCTCCCCATACCATCCCTCTGGGTCACCTCAGTGCTCCAGCCCCAAGCATCGAGTATCGTGCATCGAACCTGGACTGGCGACTCGTTTCATATATGATATTATACATGTTTCAGTGCCATTCTCCCAAATCATCCCACCCTCTCCCTCTCCCACAGAGTCCAAAAGACTGTTCTATACATCACTGTCTCTTTTGCTGTCTCGTACACAGGGTTATTGTTACCATCTTTCTAAATTCCATATATATGCATTAGTATACTGTATTGGTATTTTTCCTTCTGGCTTACTTCATTCACTCTGTATAATAGGCTCCAGTTTCATCCATCTCATTAGAACTGATTCAAATGTATTCTTTTTAATGGCTGAGTAATACTCCATTGTGTATATGTACCACACCTTTCTTATCCATTCAGCTGCTGATGGACATCTAGGTTGCTTCCATGTCCTGGCTATTATAAACAGTGCTGCGATGAACATTGGGGTACATGTGTCTCTTTCCCTTCTGGTTTCCTCAGTGTGTATGCCCAGCAGTGGGATTGCTGGATCATCAGGCAGTTCTATTTCCAGTTTTTTAAGGAATCTCCACACTGTTCTCCATAGTGGCTGTACTAGTTTGCATTCCCACCAACAGTGTAAGAGGGTTCCCTTTTCTCCACACCCTCTCCAGCATTTATTGCTTGTAGACTTTTGGATCACAGCCATTCTGACTGGCGTGAAATGGTACCTCATAGTGGTTTTGATTTGCATTTCTCTGATAAGGAGTGATGTTGAGCATCTTTTCATGTTTTTGTTAGCCATCTGTATGTCTTCTTTGGAGAAATGTCTATTTAGTTCTTTGGCCCATTTTTTGATTGGGTCATTTATTTTTCTGGAGTTGAGCTGTAGGAGTTGCTTGTATATTTTTGAGATTAGTTGTTTGTCAGTTGCTTCATTTGCTATTATTTTCTCCCATTCTGAAGTCTGCCTTTTCACCTTGCTAATAGTTTCCTTTGTTGTGCAGAAGCTTTTAAGTTTAATTAGGTCCCATTTGTTTATTTTTGCTTTTATTTCCAATATTCTGGGAGGTGGGTCATAGAGGATCCTGCTGTGATGTATGTCAGAGTGTTTTGCCTAGGTTCTCCTCTAGGAGTTTTATAGTTTCTGGTCTTACGTTTAGATCTTTAATCCATTTTGAGTTTATTTTTGTGTATGGTGTTAGAAAGTGCTCTAGTTTCATTCTTTTACAAGTGGTTGACCAGTTTTCCCAGGACCACTTGTTAAAGAGATTGTCTTTAATCCATTGTATATTCTTGCCTCCTTTGTCAAAGATAAGGTGTCCATATATGTGTGGATTTATCTCTGGGCTTTCTATTTTGTTCCATTGATCTGTATTTCTGTCTTTGTGCCAGTACCATACTGTCTTGATAACTGTGGCTTTGTAGTAGAGCCTGAAGTCAGGTAGGTTGACCACTTTAACTTTTAATTTAATTTCTATAACAGCAGCCCTTGAAACAGTTCTTTTTTTTTTTTTTTTAAGTATACACATTTAATATGAAAAACACTCTCCTCTAAAAATGTAGTCATTTGCAGAAGGTCAAATAGTGAATTAGTTTAAAATAAAGGGAAGTACCTAAAAACCTACGTATCCTAACTCTTCTGTATATTTTTGATATTTCTTTTTTAAAGTCATGTTTTATTTTTTGGGAGACAAAACCTGCAAAATCTTTACTGATTATTTCAGTATAATCTTAGACCTCACTTGCAAATTTTCATAGTAATATATGAAACTTCTATAATTTTTAATAGTAGGAGCACCCAGTTAAACAAAAACAGCTCAAAAAATATATGTTATATTTCTGTTAGAAACATATTTTGCCTTTGTCCTAGTCAATTATGTATTTCCCTATGAGCATAGTACAAAACCTTAATTTTCAAAGAAGTTTTGTTCCCCCCAAGGAAGAAAAGACATTTATTAAAATACGAAATTTGGAAAATGCTATTCTTAAAACAAAGTGCCTCCTCTAACTACAGTTTATTATCTTCACCCTAATTCCCAAATGCCAGGAATAGCCACATGACTTTAATACATTAGCTCTGTTGCTGATGATATCTTTCAGAAATAGTGTTTCTACCTCAGTTTTTACAACATTACTTCACTTACTATTGATATTTTTTATTGCTCTTGGTGACTACATTCATATGTTTTTATATCAGGATCACTAAATAATATACTTTCCACTTAAAAACTTTGCACCTAAGCAGTTAAATTTCCTGTCTGTATTGAAAAAGCCAAGCTTTATCTTTAGAGTCTTCTGTAGACTTCAAAACAGGGTTTTCAGAAATTCTATTGCAGAGGAAATCTTCCTGCAGAAAACATTCCTTGTGAAGGAACTGGTAGTTGTGCAGTGATCTGAAAGTTTTATGTTGTTCGAAAATAAAATATGTAACCATATTTTCTAGGGACTGTTCTTTGTCAGAATGCCTTAAATCTTTGTTGCAAAAACTTTGAGAACTTTCAACTATGAATGTAAATTCCTGGTTTAGAAATATAAACTCTGAAAGTATTTAAAAATAAATTTTCATGCTCAGTGAACTCAGTGGTGTGGTGGTTTAGTCACTTAAAAATATCATTGTTTTAGCTAAGAATTCACACGATTTTAACAAAAACAATATTTGATGTATTTGATCCATCTGTTTTATATATATATGTAAAATAAAATTTAATGCAATTTCATTTGAAAGTAATTAAAGACAATTGGCTGAGAATACTGCTTTTTTTTTTTCCCCTACCATAAACTGAGAAATGCCATATCTATCTTTGGTTAAAAGGGATAAGGTTGATCAGAAACAAATACCTTTTTTTAAGCTATGCAGATAACAGGTATCTTATGAGAAATACAAATGTAACTTTATATATTTTTTGTTTCTTTTTGTTTAGATACTTCACCTTCAAATTCCTGATCACAAGCTTAGAAGATAGTTTTATGTTTACCAAAGATGAAAGGTAGGGTGGAGGAGTGGGGGATAAATTAGGAGTTTGGAATTAACATACATATACAACTATATATAAAATAATTAACACAGACCTACTATGTAGACCTACTGTGCAGATGTTGACTGCAGCCATGAAATTAAAAGACACTTACTTCTTGCAAGAAAAGTTATGACCAACCTAGACGGCATATTTAAAAGCAGAGACATTACTTTGCCAACAAAGGTCTGTCTAGTCAAGGATATGGTTTTTCCAGTAGTCATGTATGGATACAAGAGTTGGACTATTAAGAAAGCTGAGCACCAAAGAATTTATGCCTTTGAACTGTGGTGTTGGAGAAGACTCTTGAGAGTCCATTGGACTGCAAGGAGATCCAACCAGTCCATCCTAAAGATCAGACCTGGGTGTTCATTGGAAGGACTGATGTTGAAGCTGAAACTCCAATAATTTGGCTGCCTGATGCAAAGAACTGACTCATTTGAAAAGACCCAGATGCTTGGAAAGTTTGAAGGCAGGAGGAAAAGGGGACAAGAAAAGATGAGATGGTTGGATGGCATTAACAACTCAATGGACATGAGTTTGAGTAAACTCTGGGGGTTGGTGATGGACAGGGAGGCCTGGTGTACTGCAGTCCATGGGGTGGCAAAGAGTCAGACACAACTGAGCAACTGAACTGAACTATGTAGAACAGGGAACTCTATTCAATAATCTACAATAACCTATATGTGGAAAGAATCTGAAAAATAATAGATACCTACATGACAGAATCACTTTGCTATATGCTTGAAACTAACACAACACTACAGTAAATCATCTATACTCCCAATTTTACTAAGAATGAAAAAAAGAAATCCTGATCAAATTTTGGGAGGTGAACATTTATTTCTGAGATTAAAAACAAATCAAAAGAATACTGAAAATGATTATATATATATACACACACACATATATATATGTGTATATATATACACTCATACACACATATATATATATATATACAAAATACATATATGTGTGTGTGTATATATATATATACTGGAATTTAATTATTTAATAAATTAATAAATTAATTGTTTAATAAATTAAACAATTATATTCCTCTGTGTCTGTGTGTGTGTGTGTGTAGGCTTCCCTGGTGGCTAAGTGGTAAAGAATTTGACAGCCAATGCAGGAGATGTGGGTTCAATTCCTGGGTCAGGAAGATCACCTGGAGAAGGGAATGGCAAACCACTTCAGTATTCTTGCCTTGAGAACCCAATGAACAGTATGAAAAGGCAAAATGATAGCGCACTGAAAGAGGAACTCCCCAGATCAGTAGTGGTCCAATATGCTACTGGAGATAAGTGGAGAAATAATTCCAGAAAGAATGAAGGGATGGAGCCAGGCAAAAACAATACCCAGTTGTGGGTGTGACTAGTGATAGAAGCAAGGTCCAATGCTGTAAAGAGCAATATTGCATAGGAAGTTAGAATGTTATGTTCATGAATCAAGGCAAATTGCAAGTGGTCAAACAGTTGACAAGAGTGAAAGTCGACATTTTAGAAATCAGCGAACTAAATTGGACTGGAATGGGTGAGTTTAACTCAGATGACCATTATATCTACTACTGTGGGCAGGAATCCCTTAGAAGAAATGGAGTAGCCACCTTGCTCAACAAAAGAGTCCAAAATGCAGTACTTGGATACAATCTCAAAAATGACAGAAGGATCTCTGTTCGTTTCAAAGGCAAACCATTCAATATCACAGTAATCCAAGTCTATGCCACAACCAGTAACACTGAAGAAGCTGAAGTTGAACGGTTCTATGAAGACCTATAAGACCTTTTAGAACTAACACGCAAAAAAGATGTCCTTTTCATTATAGGGGACTGGAATGCAAAGGTAGGAAGTCAAGAAACACCTGGAGTAACAGGCAAATTTGGCCTTGAAATAAGGAATGAAGCAGGGCAAAGGCTAATAGAGTTTTGCCAAGAGAACACACTGGTCATAGCAAACACTCTCTTCAAACAACACAAGAGAAGACTCTACACATGTACATCACCAGATGGTCAACACTGAAATCAGATTGATTATATTCTTTACAGCCGAAGATGGAGAAGCTCTATACAGTCAGCAAAAGGAAGACTGGGAGCTGACTGTGGCTCAGATCATGAACTTCTTATTGCCAAATTCAGACTTAAATTGAAGAAAGTACAGAAAACCACTAGACCATTCAGGTATGACCTAAATCAAATCCATTATGATTATACAGTGGAAGTGAGAAATAGATTTAAGAGACTATATCTGATAGATAAGAGTGCCTGATGAACTATGGATGGAGGTTTGTGACATTGTACAAGAGACAGGGATCAAGACAATCCCCATGGAAAAGAAATACAAAAAAGCAAAATACTGTCTGGGGAGGCCTTACAAATAGCTGTGAAAAGAACAGAAGCGAAAAGCAAAGGAGAAAAGGAAAAATATAATCATCTGAATGCAGAGTTCCAAAGAATACAAGAGGAGATAAGAAAGACTTTCTTAGCAATCAATACAAAGAAACAGAGAAAAAGAACAGAATGGGTAAGACTAGAGATCACTTCAAGAAAATTAGAGATACCAAGGGAACATTTCATGCAAAGATGGGCACAATAAGGACAGAAATAGTAAGGACCTAACAGAAGAAGAAGATATTAAGAAGAGATGGCAAGAATACACATGAGAACTGTACAAAAAAGAGCCTCACAACCCAGATAATCATGGTGGTATGATCACTCCCCGAGAACCAGACATCCTGGAATGTGAAGTCAAGTGGGCCTTAGAAAGCATCACTACAAACAAAGCTAGTGGAGATGATGGAATTCCAGTTGAGCTCTTTCAAATCCTGAAAGATGATGCTGTGAAAGTGCTGCACTTAATATGCCAGCAAATTTGGAAAACTCAGCAGTGGCCACAGGACTGGAAAAGGTCCGTTTTCATTCCAATTCCAAAGAAAGGCAATGCTAAAGAATGCTCAAACTACTGCACAATTGCATTCATCACACACACTAGTAAAGTAATGCTCAGAATTCTCCAAGCCAGGCTTCAGCAATACATGAACCGTGAACTTCCAGATGTTCAAGCTGGTTTTAGAAAAGGCAGAGAAACCAGAGATCAAATTGCCAACATCTGCTGGATCATCGAAAAAGCAAGAGAGTTCCAGAAAAGCATCTATTTCTGCTTTATTGACTATGCCAAAGCCTTTGACTGTGTGGATCACAATAAACTTTGGAAATTTGAAAGAGATGGGAATACCAGACCACCTGACCTGCCTCTTGAGAAGCCTGTGTGAAAGTCAGGAAGCAACAGTTAGAACTGGACATGAAACAACAGACTGGTTCCAAATAGGAAAAGGAGTACGTCAAGGCTGTATATTGTCACCCTGCTTATTTAACTTATATGCAGAGTACATCATGAGAAACGCTGGGCTGGAAGAAGCACAAGCTGGAATCAAGATTGACAGAAGAAATATCAATAACCTCACATATGCAGATGACACCACCCTTATGGCAGACAGTGAAGAAGAACTAAAGAGCCTCTTGATGAAACTGAAAGAGGAGAGTGAAAAAGTTGGCCTAAAGCTCAACATTCAGAAAACAAAGATCATGGCATCTGGTCCCATCACTTCATGGGAAATAGATGGAGAAACAGTGGAAACAGTGTCAGACTTTATTTTTCTCCAAAATCACTGTAGATGATGATTGGAGCTATGAAGTTAAAAGACATTTATTTCTTGGAAGGAAAGTTATGACCAACCTAGATAGCATATTCAAAAGCAGAGACATTACTTTGCCAACAAAGGTCCATCTAGTCAAGGCTATGGTTTTTCCAGTGGTCATGTATGGATGTGAGAGTTGGACTGTGAAGAAGGCTGAGTGCCAAAGAATTGATGCTTTTGAACTTTGGTGTTGGAACAGACTCTTGAGAGTCTCTTGGACTGCAAGAAGATCCAACCAGTCCATTCTAAAGGATATTGGTCCTGGGTGTTCTTTGAAAGGAATGTTTCTAAAGCTGAAACTCCAGTACTTTGGCCACCTCATGAGAAGAGTTGACTCACTGGAAAAGACTCTGATGCTGGGAGGGATTGGGGGCTGGAGGAGAAGGGGACAACAGAGGATGAGATGGCTGGATGGCATAACTTACTCAATGGACATGATTTTGAGTGAACTCCGGGATTTTGTGATGGACAGGGAGGCCTGGCATGCTGCAATTCATGGGGTCGCTGAATTGGTCACGACTGAGCAACTGAACTGAACTGATAATTTTGTTTATGGGACTGTCTGTATCTTATAGGTGGATATTTGAGTACATTTATATTAATGATGTAGGTATAAAAATAAAAGATGAATGGAAGACGGCACTGGAGCTGATGCAATATGAACTAAGACTGTGCCAAAGCAAAGGTAGGTGACTTAGCACATTTTTAAAACATTTCTCATAGACTAGATTATTTTTAGCTAGATTAAGTGGATTGACAATGAGATTTTAATAGTCTGAATTCCCTGAAAGACCCCTTACAAGGTTGACATTTTTTATATTTATTTATTTTTTTTTATTTTTAAATTTTATTTTATTTTTAAACTTTACAATATTGTATTAGTTTTGCCAAATGTCAAAATGAATCTGCCACAGGTATACATGTGTTCCCCATCCTGAACCCTCCTCCCTCCTGCCTCCCCATACCATCCCTCTGGGTCGTCCCAGTGCACCAGCCCCAAGCATCCAGTATTGTGCATCGAACCTGGACTGGCAACTCGTTTCATACATGATATTATACATGTTTCAATGCCATTCTCCCAAGTCTTCCCACCCTCTCCCTCTCCAACAGAGTCCATACGACTGTTCTATACATCAGTGTCTCTTTTGCTGTCTTGTACACAGGGTTATTGTTACCATCTTTCTAAATTCCATATATATGCATTAGTATACTATATTGTTGTTTTTCTTTCTGGCTTACTTCACTCTGTATAATAGGCTCCAGTTTCATCCACCTCGTTAGAATTGAGTCAAATGTATTATTTTTAATGACTGAGTAATACTCCATTGTGTATATGTACCACACCTTTCTTATCCATTCAGCTGCTGATGGACATCTAGGTTGCTTCCATGTCCTGGCTATTATAAACAGTTCTGCGATGAACATTGGGGTACACGTGTCTCTTTCCCTTCTGGTTTCCTCAGTGTGTATGCCCAGCAGTAGGATTGCTGGATCATAAGGCAGTTCTATTTCCAGTTTTTTAAGGAATCTTCACACTGTTCTCCATAGTGGCTGTACTAGTTTGCATTCCCGCCAACAGTGTAAGAGGGTTCCCTTTTCTCCACACCCTCTCCAGCATTTATTGCTTGTAGACTTTTGGATCACAGCCATTCTGACTGGTGTGAAATGGTACCTCATAGTGGTTTTGATTTGCATTTCTCTGATAATGAGTGATGTTGAGCATCTTTTCATGTGTTTGTTAGCCATCTGTATGTCTTCTTTGGAGAAATGTCTGTTTAGTTCTTTGGCCCATTTTTTGATTGGGTCGTTTATTTTTCTGGAGTTGAGCTGTAGGAGTTGCTTGTATTTTTGAGATTAGTTGTTTGTCAGTTGCGTCATTTGCTATTATTTTCTCCCATTCTGAAGCCTGCCTTTTCACCTTGTGTATAGTTTCCTTTGTTGTGCAGAAGCTTTTAAGTTTAATTAGGTCCCATTTGTTTATTTTGCTTTTATTTCCGATATTCTGGGAGGTGGGTCATAGAGGATCCTGCTGTGATGTATGTCAGAGAGTGTTTTGCCTATGTTCTCCTCTAGGAGTTTTGTAGTTTCTGGTCTTAGGTTTCGATCATTAAACCATTTTGAGTTTATTTTTGTGTATGGTGTTAGAAAGTTTTCTAGTTTCATTCTTTTACAAGTGGTTGACCAGATTTCCCAGCACCACTTGTTAAAGAGATTGTCTTTAATCCATTGTATATTCCTGCCTCCTTTGTCAAAGATAAGGTGTCCGTATGTGCATGGATTTATCTCTGGGCTTTCTATTTTGTTCCATTGATCTATATTTCTGTCTTTGTTCCAGTACCATACTGTCTTGATGACTGTGGCTTTGTAGTAGAGCCTGAAGTCAGGTAGGTTGATTCCTCCAGTTCCATTCTTCTTTCTCAAGATCGCTTTGGCTATTCAAGGTTTTTTGTATTTCCATACAAATTGTGAAATTATTTGTTCTAGCTCTGTGAAGAATACCGTTGGTAGCTTGATAGGGATTGCATTGAATCTATAAATTGCTTTGGGTAGTATACTCATTTTCACTATATTGATTCTTCCAATGCATGAACATGGTATATTTCTCCAACTATCAGTGTCCTCTTTGATTTCTTTCACTAGTGTTTTATAGTTTTCTATATAGGGTTTTAGTTTCTTTAGGTAGATATATTCCTAAGTATTTTATTCTTTTCGTTGCAATGGTGAATGGAATTGTTTCCTTAATTTCTCTTTCTGTTTTTCTCATTATTAGTGTATAGGAATGCAAGGGATTTCTGTGTGTTGATTTTTATCCTGCAACTTTACTATAATCATTGATTAGTTCTAGTAATTTTCTGGGGGAGTCTTTAGGGTTTTCTATGTAGAGGATCATGTCATCTGCAAATAGTGAGAGTTTTACTTCTTCTTTTCCAATTTGGATTCCTTTTATTTCTTTTTCTGCTCTGATTGCTGTGGCAAAAACTTCCAAAACTACATTGAATAGTAATGGTGAAAGTGGGCACCCTTGTCTTGTTCCTGACTTTAGAGGAAATGCTTTCAATTTTTCACCATTGAGGATTATGTTTGCTGTGGGTTCGTCATATATAACTTTTATTATGTTGAGGTATGTTCCTTCTATTCCTGCTTTCTGGAGAGTTTTTATCATAAATGGATGTTGAATTTTGTTGACATTTTTGTTATCCTTTTTGTATAATTACTTCACCTGTACACAGAATCATACATATATATACACATATACTTTATATTTACAAAATTTAGTTAAAATCAAATCATTTAGTTTATAAAAGAGAGGTATCTTACAAAGTGAGTAAACATTAATAAAATACTACTACCTACTTAGTAATTACTCTAAAAAGGGAATTATGATAGTGTTTAAAGATGTGAACATTAACTTCAACAAGAAAAGTCAGCCCCTTTCTAAAAGTCTTAATCATTTATGCTGCAAAATGTTCAAAGTATGATATGTGTCACTATAGAAATACATTCTAGAGCTTTTAAAATGATGAAGAGATAGTATAAATATCCACTTATTATCCCTAAATCTATATCTTCTTAATCAGAATTATTTTTCTGCACAGTGATGTTTCATTAGTTAATAAATAGGACATCCAAATTAGATAACAAAATTATATTTTCCATTTTAATCACAAAATTCATTGTCAATAGATGGCAATAATATTCTTTGCAGCTGATTTTTTCTTCTCTTAAGTTATCCCTTCCTGATAAAAATTTCATAACAGAGTAAGGTTATTTATATCTGAAACATTCTGTATTTCTACCATTATAATTTTTCATGTCAATATAGGCCAGCTAAGGGGGAGGTATAGCATGACATTGCTTTATTAATGTAGACACTTTCCTGTGGATTGAAGTTTTCATCCTGTGTATATATAGAGGGATGTTATTAGCATTCAGATGTGGCTTTTCCATCAACTAATCCACTTCAAAATATTTGCATGAAATCAAATTTGCTTACCAGTGAGCTACATATAAAATATAATTTACAGACTTGGGTTCACATTAGTGAAGTTTAGTTATTTAGACCATAGAAGAATTATCAGTCAGTCTCATTACCAAGGGAAGACAGGCAGTGAATCCACAGGCACTATCACTTTGCCTGTCCTGAGTTGATTTATACAATGTGTATTTCAAATATTTAAAAATATGTCGATCTTGGAGTTTTACTGATAGAGTTGGTAACACTAGGATTGAAATTTGTTATTTATAAAATTTCATGAAGTGATAATCTTTTTTCCTTATGAAATTTACAAAGTATAAGTTTATTCCCATTACATTTAAGCAAATGTGAGGCTTACACATAGTTATCTAAATACAATGGTTCAAATGTCTTTAAAAGCTTATACATTAAAGAATATTTAAGCTTTAATGGCAACTTAGGTATACATTATTATATTTTTAGTGTAAATAATTGCATAGGTTGACCATTGTGCTATGTGGAAATATACAAGAAATGGCCAGCAATATCTTATTATATGCCAGGAAGTTTCTGAAACAGTACAAGCATTAATTCATATTTTCCTTAAAACAAATTCATAAGGTAGATACTGTAATTATTCCTGTTTTAGATGAGGACACTGAGTTACAGAGATTAAATAATTTTCCCAAGTCACAAAGCAAGTAAGGAAAGGAACTAGGATTAAAGCCCAGGCACAGTCTGATTCTGTCTGTTCATTAGCTCCACATGACTCTGAGGCTCAACAAGAACAGAACCTGAGCTACAGCACATTGCAATGAAATAACTTGATAAAATTGCAAATGTCTTTGAAAGAGAAAGTAATAAGACTGGGTTTGGGAGACTAAATAACTGCCCAGCTCAGACTAGGAGTGGAGCAGGAGAATCATATATGCAGGTCCAGGGCTACACAAAGCAGAAAGGAATCACTCAGGTGAAAAGCTTATGCTAAACTCCCTATCTGGGGAAAGAGCTTCATAGTTTTTCTCAGAAAGGGAAGTTTGTTTGTTTGTTTTGGGGGGAGGGTGGCATAATTAATAATTCTCATTTCTTAACATGAAGTTGATCATCCTCATATAATCCTTTGCATATTTACTAAAGGATTAGAAAAATTAACTGGTCAAGACTTAAACAAATCATATTAGGCATTACTTGGCTATCAGATATAGGGAATGGTATGCTTTTATCTATTATAGAATCTGAATTTATATTTTCCAAATATGTTTCATTTTCATCTGTTTGCAACTCTTCAGCATCCCCTTCTCCACATTTTAGTGCTATTTGTATTAAGATGCACTGTTGTTATTGTTCAGTTGTTGTTGCCCAGTCATGTACAACTCTTTGCAACTCAATGGATGCTTGTCCCTCACAATCTTGCAAAGTTTTCCCAAGTTCATGTCCATTGCATCAATGATGCCATCCAGCCATCTCATCTTCTGAAGCCCTCTTCTATTTCTGCCCTCAATCTTTCCAGCATTGGGGATTTTTCCAATGAGTCAGAGATTTTTCCAATGAGTCAGTTGCTCTCATCAGATGACCAAAATACTGGCATTCCAGGTTCAGCATCAGTCCTTGCAATGAGTATTCAGGGTTGATTTCCCTTAAGATTGACTGGTTTGATGATCTTGCTGTCCAAGAGACTCTCAGGAATGTTCTCTAACACCACAGTTCAAAGATATTATTTCTTTGGCACTCTACCTTCTTTACGGTCTGGCTTTCACAACCGTACATGACCACTGGGAAGACTCTGGCCTTGACTATATGGACCTTTGTCATCAGAGTAATGTCTCTGCTTTTCAACACAGTTAGCTTTCCTGCCAAGAAGCAAAAATATTCTGATTTCATGGCTGCAGTAACCATCCACAATAATTTTAGAGCCCAAGGAAAGGAAATTTGTCATTACTTCCACCTTTTCCCCCTCTATTTGCCATGAAGCAATTGGACTTCCCTGCTGGCTCAGACTGTAAAGAATTCACCTGCAATGCAGGAGATCTCGGTGGAATCCCTGGGTTGGGAAGATCCCCTGGAGGAGGGCATGGCAACCCACTCCAGTATTCTTACCTGGAGAATCTCCATGGACAGTGTAGCCTGATGGGCTACAGTCCATGGTGTCGCAAAGAGCTGGATACAACTGAATGAATAAGCACAGCACAATACAGTGTGGCTGGATACCATGATCTTAGTTTATTTTTATATATAGTTTTAAGCCAGCTATTTCACTCCCCTCCTTTACCCTTGTAAACAGGTTCTTTAGTTTCTCTTCACTTTCTGCCATTAGACTATATCTTCTGCATATCTGAGATTGTTGATGTTTCTCCCGCCTACCTTGATTCCAGCTTGTAACTCATCCAGCCCATCATTTCTCATGATGTGTTGATGTTTCTCCTGCCTACCTTGATTCCAGCTTATAACTCATCCAGCCCATCATTTCTCATGATGTACTCAAATTAAACAAACAGGGTGACAGAAGACAATCCTGTCCGACTTGTTTCTCGATCTTGAATTAATCAGTTGTTCCATACTGGGTTCTAACTGTTGCTTCTTGACCCGCATACAGGTTTCTCAGGAGACAGATAAGATGGTCTCGTATTCCCATCTCTTTAAGAGCTCCACAGTTTATCATGATCCACATAGTCAAAGCCTTTAGTATAGTCAATGAAATAGAAGTAAATATTTTTCTGGAATTTCCTAGTTTTCTCTGTGATCCAGCAAATGTCAGCAATTTGATCTTTGGTACCTCTTCCTTTTTTAAACCCAGCTTGGGTATCTAGAAGTTCATGGTTCACATAATGCTGAAGCCTAGCAAATAAAATTTTAAGCATGACCTTACTAGCAATGGGCTTCCCTTTTGGCTCAGCTGGTGAATAATCTGCCTGCAACGCAGGAGACCTGGCTTCAATCCCTGAATTGGGAAGATACCCTGCAGAAGAGAAAGGCTACCCATTCCAGTATTCTGACCTGGAGAATTCCACGGACCATATAGTCCATGGGGTCACAAACAGTTGGACACGGCTGAGACTTTCACTTTCACACTAGCAATGAAGATGAGTGCAATTGTCCGATGGTTAGCACAGTCTTTAGTACTATCGTTCTTGGGAATTGGGATGAGGACTGACCTTTCAATATGCATTAAAATCCGTATTCTCTGACAAACATCATTTTCACCTGTTTACATCTGCTCTTATCTTACACTTTTCTCTCTTGTTTTGTGTATCAGCTATGGTTCTCACTTCAGGCAACATGCTCACTTTGGCATGCCATCACTGCTCAGCAATAACATAGATCATTTTGTCCAGTTTTCTGCCCCAATTCTTGGAAAGTAGGTAAGAGATGATTCATACTCAAGACTTCTCATCAAGACATTATAGTTATAAAATTAAAATAACCAGACTAGTTTCTTCTTCTGATTTCATATTCACCAAACATCTTTTTGTATATTTTCTTTCACTTGTTGAGAATGACTAGTAAATATATTGATAATGGTTACTTGTTTCCATTTATCATACTATAACAATAAATTAGAACTTTATGCTATACACTGAGTAAAGCAAAATGAAAACTTTTATTTTCTATGAAAGCAATACCAAAATTTAAGAAAAAAAAAAAAACTTAGAAAATAATCCTGTCTTCACCAGGGTGGGGCCATCATTAATTTTAAATGGCAAAGTATAGACTTTGGAATCTTTAATTGTTAAGAATAGGTATGTTAAAATTGCTGATCCTATCAATTTAGTGAGTAAAGCAGTGGCTGATGGGTATAAGAAACTTGCACATTTCTGAATTTCAAGTCACTTTAGCACTCAGTGGAATCTTTCATTGTCTTGAAACTGATGATGTTTGCCTGTGGCTATTCAGAAAAGCAGATAACAGGAAAGAGGGGGCTCATTCTTGTCTAGTTTCATATGCAGCCACAAGAATAAATAGCTAAATAACCACAACATATTACCATTTGTACGTAGCTCATAAATATTATTTGGAGAAGGCAATATCACCCCATTCCAGTCCTCTTGCCTGGAAAATCCCATGGACGGAGGATCCTGGTGGGCTGCAGTCAATGGTGTCGCTAGGAGTCGGACACGACTGAGCGACTTCACTTTCACTTTTCACTTTCATGCATTGGAGAAGGAAATGGTAACCCACTCTTGTATTCTTGCCTGAAGAGTCTCAGGGATGGGGGAGCCTGGTGGGCTGCCATCTATGGGGTCGCACAGAGTCGGACATGACTGAAACAACTTAGCAGCAGCATAAATATTGTTACATTATTGTAATTTTACCTTTTGAAGACAAATTGGGACAAATACTAATTTTAGCTTTATTATACTAATGGATCAAATGGTATGTATTAATCTTGCTATAAATTATTAAATGTTTTAAAATTGCATTTTCTGTAATTCATATGCATATTTTAACAACTGTCTATTAATTTCCTTTCAATATAGATATAATCTACTAATCTTTGAAATCCATTCAGATAATTAAAATAAATTCTAGAATTAATGTGGAGTAAAAGTTTTCCAGGAAATTTCTGTGAACTTTATCTGTAGTTAAGTTTTGGTGATATTTGTATTTTTAGTACAAGTAAAGATTAAAAAAAAAATACACTCAAATATATACATCTTGATTCTCAATTCAGCATTATAAATCCAAAACTATGTAATTTCCTTTGGTTGAAAGTATATTATTTCTAAATTCCAGGAATAATATGGGATACAATCTTTCTTTTAAAAATGCAAAAATTTAGTAATTAATAAATATTTTGTGAATGCCTAGTGTGTCCCAATGATGTAAAAGCAAGTAGGGTAAGGAAGACCTGTAATTTCACACTGAAAACCTCCTTGTTGAAGGGGCTTTACAAGGCTATCATTGTATATAGTACAATAAGATAAGAAAAAAACATGGATAAATCCCAAGAAACATAATACAGAATAAAGTAAATCACTTTGCAGGGTCAGAAAATATTTCTGAAAGTATTTACCATTAAGATAAAATTATAATATAATTAAAACTTAATGATATAAAATAAATGAAGATATTTTAGATAAAAGGTATAGCATAAAGCCCAGAAAATGATTGATATTTAAAATCTGTAAATAATGTGCTAGCCTTAGATTAAGACATGTTAAGAGTAGTGCATAATGTAGCTAGAAAAGCTGGAAGATAAACAAGGATTTTCCTCAGTTTGTACACAACCCTTTTTATAACTATGTAACTACAAGTACATCTGTCTATCAATCTATCTGTTATCTACTCTTTACATGACTATATCTTGGTGAGGTAATGCCACAAAGTGATCCTGAATGTCACCACTATTCTGTAATGTTCCCTTTATCACTCTGAATACTTTTCATCAGGTAACTTTGGGTTCTCATTTTCATCTAGATTTTTTGAATGTCTGTATACAAAGTGATTTATATTATAGCCTTTTATCTTATATTCTCCTTGTATGTTATCTTCCTAGGTAATCTCATCTATTCTCTTTGATTTCAATTGCCATATTGGGCACTGCCCAAATATACCTTTTAGCTGAAATTTTTATTCAACTCATCGAACCCTACACTGAGCATCCAGAAAAGATCACAGACATTTGAAATGAAGTTCACGTCAAAACGAACTCTTAAAAAAAAAAAAAAATGAACTCATTATCCTCTTTCCCTGACACAATGCTTCTGTCTCTTCTAGGAACAGCTAGGTGCCTAGTTTAAGCCTACATTAAACCTAGTTTCTCAAAATTTTCTTGACACTTCTCACTTTGTCATCTACTTAATTAAATCATTACTTTTGCAGATTTCATTTCTAAAATATCTTTCTAATCTTCCTGTAAATTGGATCTCCACTGTCATTGTTATAGTGTCTATTTTTCTTTCTGTTTGGCCCTTTCTATTTATTCCTCATGCTACAGCCAGAGTGATCTTTCACAAAACAAATATTATTCTCTGCATAAAACCCTTTAGTGACCATGCAGTAGCAACATAATAATGTACCCCAAATCATTTTTTTACTTCATGTTGTCAAAGAGGATGCACAGAGAAAAAGGGGCACATCCATAAATATCTAATAATTAGAAAACAAGCAACCACCTAATTACTCTCTAGGTCTAGATCAGAAAATCACCACACATACAGAAGCTCTTGGACTCTTTTTAACCAAATAAACCCTCTTCCTACTCCCAAAGATGATTGTTAGCTTGACTTTTAATGTTATCTAAATCAAAACTCTAAATAATAAAAATCTAGCTTTGCCTAATTTTGAACCTAGATCCTATACCTACCATGGTGTTAATTATTCATACATCATTTTCCCTCCTTGGACCTAAGTGAGTACCCTCTCTCTGAATCACAGAAGTTGTACAAAACTAGTGTCTATGATGATTATTAAACAAAGGAATGTTTTTCTGTGAGCAGTTGTTCCTTGAATTATGGTGTTTACTATTTGCACTACCTGATATACAACTCTAACATTAAATTGTCATATATAGATTAGTTTTCTCTGAAATCTCTCACTACTAGAGTTCAACTGATTCTGAATACAGAAAACCAACCAAGCAGTGAGCCTATTTACTGAATAAATGAAGATGTCTCCTCACAGAGCAAAATCTTCAGTATTTAATGTTCATTCAGCCAGAGGAATGGTTTAACTTTGATTTTTTATCCCAATCCTAATATTAGTTTTGCCTGGAAGGAAGTGTTTTTCTATCAAGGGACAATTCCATAAATATTACAGTCCAGAGTAGGCACTCCAATTATGCCCCAGGTATTTGGTTTCATAGAACACTCAGGGAACTAGTCCTCAAAAGTAAGTACTTTGCATGATAAAATTTTTTAAAACCTCCATCCCAACATATATGTTCAACACTTCAAAAATATGTTGAGCCTGTCCATCTGCTACCAGATCTTATATAAGCACGAAAAAAAGTGAAAGTTGCTCAGGCATGTCCAGCTCTTTATGACCCTATGAACTATAGCCCACCAGGCTCCTCTGTCCATGGAATTCTCTAGGCAAGAATACTGGAGTAGGTTGCTATTTCCATCTCCAGGGATCTTCCCCACCCAGAGATGAAACCTGAGTCTCCCAAACTGCAGGCAGATTCTTTACCATCTGAGACACCAGGGAAGCCCAATAGGAAATGGATATTAAATTTCAATCATCTCTATTACAGTAGATTTGTGTTTGATGAATCTTCCTGCCACTTAATATTTATTGATAATGTTTAAAAAATTATAACCAAATATATAGCTAATTCTTTACTGAATACTGTATCTACTTCATATAAAATCATCTCAAAATGTTTACTAATGATGCTTTCTTGCCAAAATCCAAATAATATTTTTAAAAGTTTCACCTTTATTGTGTTAGCAACTTTATCATGTGTGAGCATCACTTTCTTCTTGAAATTCGCTTCTCTGGGGGGAATCTTGACATAAAATTTTCTTACTTTTTAATTTTTATCCTAGTTTCTCTTACATTTCTTTTTGTTTCTACTCTACTTTGAAAGAATTTGAACATCAAAGGAACTTAATACATATACTTTACAATTTTATCAAGTCATTTATTCTTCCTCATTAATTTATAAGAATATTTTTAAATTAAAAAAGATGTAGCTGTTCAGGTTCTTAAATACAAACCATAGCAACCGTCTCTGTGTAACTTAGAATAAATCGCCTAGAGAAGTTTATGATCTCAAAAATCTCACAGAAAAATATCAGGAGAAAGCAATGCCTGAAAGTCAGAATCACAGCCAAAGTCAAACTTGCATGATCATGGATACGTAGGTATTGCCTATGGATATTAGATATCACTGTTTTTGAAGTGAATTCTAAGTTGTGTTTCTCTGTTATTTGCTCAGTATGACAATAGTTTCTTTATCTCTTACATTACAGTTATTTGAGAAGTATTTGGAGGACTCTGGTCCATGCAGACATCCATAAACAGATTCCTTCTATCAGTGGATCTGCTTTGGCTTAGAAGTTCAAAGTCCTCCACTGGATCAACTGATGAAGGTAAAGCAACATATATCTCACAATATGGTATTTTTGTTTGTTTTCATTTTAATTCATTATTGACTGTCACTTAATTCACAGGGGGCCAATATCTAATCTGGAATTTATGTTCACGAGTAAATAAAAACTTGAGTTGTTTTTATTTTATTACCAAAATCAATTTTTTATAATTAAATTTTCACTGACTTGAAATGTCATGATCATACACAGAATTCTTATATATTTTTGCATCTAATTTGATGATTCTGTTTGGTTCATTGGTCTTTCTATGTCAAGTGTTTAAATGGAAGTATCAAATGTCATTTTGGGCAAAAGCAGAAGGGTATAGAGTTCTAAAGCAAGAAAGTTCCAGAAAAACATCTCTTTCTGTTTTATTGACTATGCCAAAGCCTTTGAGTGCGTGGATCGCAATAAACTGGAAAGTTCTGAAAGAGATGGGAATACCAGACCACCTGACCTACCTCTTGAGAAACCTATATGCAGGTCAGGAAGCAACAGATAGAACTGGACATGGAACAACAGACTGGTTCCAAATAGGAAAAGGAGTACGTCAAGGCTGTATATTGTCACCCTGCTTATTTAACTTATATGCAGAGTACATCATGAGAAATGCTGGGCTGGAGGAAGCACAAGGTGGAGTCAAAATTGCCAGGAGAAATATCAATAACCTCAGATATGCAGATGACACCACCCTTCTGGCAGAAAGCGAAGAAGAGCTAAACAGCCTCTTGATGAAAATGAAAGAGGAGAGTGAAAAAGTTGGCTTAAAGCTCAACATTTACAAAACAAAGATCATGACATCTGGTCCTATCACTTCATGGCAAATAGATGGAGAAACAGTGGCTGACTTTATTTTTGGGGCTCCAAAATCACTGCAGATGGCGACTGCAGCCATGAAATAAAAAGACGCTTACTCCTTGAAAGAAAAGTTATGACCAACCGAGACAGCATATTAAAAGCAAAGACATTACTTTCCCAACAGTGGTCCTCTAATCAAAGCTATGGTTTTTCCAGTAATCATGTATGAATGTGAGAGCTGGACTATAAAGAAAGCTGAGCACCGAAGAATTGATGCTTTTGAACTGTGTTGTTGCATAAGACTCTTGAGAGTCCCTTGGACTGCAAGGAGATCCAACCAGCCCATCCCAAAGGAAATCAGTCCTGAATGTTCATTGGAAGGACCCATGATGAAGCTGAAACTCCAGTACTTTGGCCAGTGATGTGAAGAGCTGATTCATTTGAATAGACCCTTATGCTGGGAAAGATTGAAGGCAGGAAGAGAAGGGGACAACAGAGGATGAGATGGTTGGATGGCATCACTGACTCAATGGACATGAGTTTGAATAAACTCTGGGAGTTGGTAATGGACAGGGAGGCCTGGTGTGCTGCAGTCCATGGGGTCACAAAGAGTTGGACATGACTGAGCAACCAAACTGAACTGAACTGTTCAAGTGTCAAAATAAAGTCTTATAATAAATTTCAAGATGTGGACTCCAGGTCGGTAAGAAGTTCAGTGGGTTCTCTCCTGATCACAGCAGTTTAATTGGTGAATATTATTATTTTTCAGTTGTTTAAATTCTTTGGAAATTCTTTTAAGGGCATATAGCAAATAGGATATCTTTCATTTAAGGAAATCTAACTGATGTTGGTAAGAACAGCTAAAGTTTATGGTATTTGAGTCATGATTTGCTACCATACCCCACCTATCCCGCCAGCTCCTATTAAAAAGCTCTGCTGCAGCCAGGTGCTGGTTCTCTATACCCAGATCCCAGTCAGGATCTGCTCCCGTGGGGTTGGTGTGGGCGTGCTGAAGCAGGCTGATGATGGTGTTTCTCATCCTTCTCCTCTGGCTTTATGGAGGGAGGTAGGCAGAGTCAAAAGAACCTATTCTCCCCTTTCCCACCCAACCCCCAGGTGAAGCAGGATGGCATACTGCTGCCTCAAAAGCCCATGATCTGATTTTCTCTTATTTGCAATAATTGACATAATTACCAACTAGAACATCTTCCAAGTTTAATGTACTTTCCATTTAAAATCTTATTTTCCTCAGAAAATATATTTTCATCATGAAGTTTCATCATGAAGCAACTTTGGGGAAATTTACTGACTTTTATCAACAGTTGTGGCTATCTCACTCAATTTTCTTTTCTTTTTTGGTCTTTAGCTTTATTTTGTTGTTCTTATTTTGACATGGACCCTTAGATTATTGATTGTCTTTTTTAATACATGCATTTAAACATGTAAATATTCCTCTACTTTAAGCTTTAGTTGCAATGAACTAATTTTAAGTCACATTTTTGTTAACTTTCAGCTCAGAAATATTTTCCACTGTGTCTTTTTTATATTTATCTTGGGGTTATTTAAAAGTGTATGTTTAATTACCAAATATTTTATGATTGTCTTTAAATTAGTACTTTTACCATTTCTACAACTATGTGAAAACTATATATATTTAATGCCATTCACTGCGCTCATCATATATGTGATTTCTACATGTTTTTGAACCCAGTATTTTTATATTGTCATTATAATTAAATGATGAATATTTATATGCAATTTGATTATTTACTTTACTACTCTTCATTCTTTATTTCCAATCACATGTGGTATGTTCTTTTAATGCAGATCTGCTGATTCTGAACTCTCTCAGCTAATGTCTAAAATTTATTTCACTATTTTGAAGAATATTTTATCTGTTCATAGAATTCTGGGTTGGCATTCTTTTCTTATTTCAGCATTTTAAAGATTTTCTTTCATTTGCCTTTGGCTTCCATGACTGCTCTTGAAAAATTCTGAACTTTTGTTGCTTCTTGGAAAGTAATTCACTTTCTTTCTCTGGTTGCCCTTAATTTTTTTTTTTTAATATAGTTTTACTGTAGTGTACCTAGGTATGGGCTTCTGTACAATTTTTATGCAGGTTTTGCTGAGCTTTTAATATAATAAAATCATTTATATGGTTCAATATCTTTGGTCAGTTTGAATAATTTTTGCCAAAATTTCTTCTAGTATTTTTTTCTAACTTATACTCTCTCTCCTTTCCTCCTGAATTCAAATCACAATTATACTAGACTTTGGCATTATGTTTACATGTCTTTGATGGTCATTTCTGTATATTGGCATTTTTTTTTTCTTTTATGTTTTGGCTCCAATCTGGATATTTCCTATTACCTACTTTGTATTTCACTAATAACTTTTATTTTGTGTCTAATCTGTTATTAATTCCATCTCTATTCGTTTCAATTATAGCACTTTCTTCTTTTAGTGGTTTCATTAGATTCCTTTTGAAAGATTCAATTGTTTTTTCTTTTCTCATATTTTGCTTAATTTGTTCTAGCATAATTAACATAGCTATTTAAAATATTTCAGTCCAAGAATTCAATCTGATTTGCCAAAATTCAAGTCATATCTCATTTTCCATAGTGAGCTTTTATATATTGGTTTTAATCAGTTGATTTTGCTTTATAGATAGATGCCTTATGAAGTCTTTTTTTAAATTGGATATTAGACATCACATATTAAAATTGTAGAAATTTAAATCTATGTTTCCTTCCTCCTGTGAGGTTTAAGTTTTCTTATGTAAGGAATATAGGATACAAGCAGATTATCTCAATTCTATAAAAGGTTGCTTTTTGTGCTTTGTCACTATTCGTGTTTCTTTATGTCTAGTTGCATGGCCTCTGCAGTCTCAACTAAAAGCCTAGGGTATTTAACAAAACCACTTTGTACTGGCATTAAACTCTATCTGCTAAAATCTGAACTTAGCTCTTTAGTCTGTCTACTTCAGGTTTATGCTAGACTTATTAGTCTTATCCAGTATATGATGAAGTTAGTAGCAGATAAGTGCTTGAAAAGATTACTTATAGATTTCTGTGGTTACTCCCATGACTTTCTCTTTTCTTCAGATGTTTCTTCCCATTTCCATCCAATTTCTGTTTTCTTAGTCCAGTGTGACTGTATATTCTGCCAAGTCCTATTTTACGACAGTAGGAGTTGATAAATGATCTCAGGGAAAATTCTATGTTAAGATGATATTCACTTGTGATTTCATTCTCTCTCAATAGTAGTCTCTCAAGTGTTCCCTCTATTGATGTCTCTAAAATTCTTTTAAATGGTCATTCCTACATATTACACAGATTTTATTGTTCTTTTCAGTAGAATAGGTTCATCCCACATAACATCCCCAGTCCAGGGCGGGTTGAACTTCTTGGTGGAAGCAGACGTCTCGTGGTCCCGTGCAAACATTCGTAAGACATTTGGTCCACATCCACAGGCCCATGTCCCTGATATTTAGTCCTGTTCAAAATGTCCATAAGATATTTGCTCCACGCCAAAGAGTCCTTAATATTTGGTTATATTTTTATTACTCAAAACATCCAGGGAGACAGTTGGTTCATGACAAAAGGTCTTATCCAGGTCTTATCACTGGTCATGAATCTGATATGTTCATGAATATTTGGATAAGACCAAATTTTAAGGTCCCCTTGGCATGGGGCCAAATATATTATAGATGTTTTAGACAGGACAGGATGTCCTGTAAGGTGCTTTTTGTAGCATCCTTAGTGCTAACTAGCTGGATATTTTTTATATATATATAAAATTTGAACTTTAATGTCCATACATTAACCATAAGTTTTTATACCTTGTTCCATAGCAATTATTTGAAATGAGAAAAGTCTAAATCTGATTTTTTTTCACCTATTTGATTTCAGGTTTTCCAGTGATATTGTTTTTTCTTGTTTAACTCTTCTTGCTTCAATTTAGCTAGTTTTAAACTTCTAACCTTTTTATTTTATTAAATTATTTGTTTTGCTTAATTTTCTTCTATAATTGTAAATATATTGAGTTTTACTCTTTCCTGATTTTATATGAATTTGTGTTTTTAAAAGTATGTCCTTTTTCTTTTATGTCCTTATATCTTTTCTTCCTAATAGGAGTGTGTAAGTGTTGGTCATTAGAATTTTTTCTTGGGTCTGAGGAAATTACTACTTACTTTACATTGCCAATTTGTGCCTATGAGATGAAAAATAAACTGTAAGTAGAATTGTTTCCCCGTTTTCTTAGGAAGTAGTTAGTCTCTTTAGAAAATTATGATAGAACCTTTTCTACTAATCTCCTTAGTTCTCAGAGAAAAATAGATACAGATTAACAGTGGGCTTCTAATTTTGGAAGTGTTTTCCAAACTTTTGCTTCTTTGAATACTTGTTCTACTATAGTTCACTAGATTGTAAAGATATGGCCTTCTCTATTGGAAAAAGATGCTGTTTTTGAGACTATACAATTTTTCTTGATCTTATTCCATTGCTGATTATTAGACTGATATGTGGGCTTTTTGTTTATGGTTCAGTAAATATTTTTATTTTGTTCATTTCTGAGTCTCAGTACCCTCCAGAGGTTTGTTTTTCTTAATAGTATGCCAAATTAAAGAAACAAAGTGTGTGTGTGCATCTGTGTGTGTGTGTATGTGTGAATATATAACATAATTATAAACATATATGTAACCTAATATATACATATTAGGTATATATATCTACTCTGTATTTGTATATTAAACATAAAATATATACTGCAAATAAATGCCCTAAAGTATTAATGTGCTTATATTTGCATTTATATATAAATATATATGTATATGGGCTTCCCAGGTGCTGCTAGTGGTAAAGAACCCTCCTGCAAAAACAGCAGACATAAGAGAATCAGGTTCTATTACTGGGCTGGGAAGATACCCTGCAGGAGGGCATGGCTAACCACTTCAGTATTCTTGCTTAGAGAATCCCATGGACAGAGGAGCCTGGGAGGCTATATGCCAAAGGGTCACAAAGAGTCGGACAGGACTGAAGCAACTTAGCATGCGTGCATGCCTATATGTGTATATATTTTTTGATTTTCCTTTTTTTTTCACTCTGCATGAGTCACTGCTACTTCTAAAACTTAGGATTGTTGGTAGATAAAATGGGTTTTTAGTTTTCTTTGGCCTTCTTTTTTCATTTTGACTGTACCTTTTGCACTCCTCCTCCAAAATGAATAAATGCTTTGAGCTTTTGAAAGTAATTGCCTTTATTCTTTATCATAGCTTACTGTAAACACAGCACATAAGCCTAGTGTAAGTGACCTCAACTCCCTTCTCTTGATATGTTCCAAACTACACTGCATTTAATCCTTATCTTCTGATGCTATGGGATTTGATGAGTCCCTTCCTATTTTAAGCACATGAAAAAAAATTTTTTTTATTCTTTTTACTTTTGGTGTGAAGGATTACATAATAATTTTAAAATACTGATGTTTCCATAACTTTTTTACCTCTTATACACAATTAAACTTAATTCATGTCAGGAGCTATGGTATTTGCTACAAATGTGTGTACATGTATGTGTGCTCAGTCTCTCAGGTGTGTCCAATTTTTTGTGACCCTATGGACACTAGCCCACCATACTCCTCTATCCATGGAATTCTTCAGGCAAGAATACCAGAGTGGGTTGCCATTTCCTTCTCCAAGGGATCTTCCCAGCCCAGGGATTGAAGCTGCATCTATTGCATCTCCTTTGTTGGCAGGCAAATTCTGAGACTACTGCACCACCTGGGAAGCCCATATTCTCTGAAGAGAATAACAAATAAGATATAATAATTTTGTTTTGCAATCCACACAATTTGCATTTTATAACTAATAAACATCTTAATTCAGTGCTTTCTTTAATATAATGGATCAAAGATAAATTAAAATTAGGAGGGTCTCCTTTTTGGTATCATGTCTCTTTAAATTGAGAATTAGCAAACAAGGTTCTTCCAATTATTACTCAAAATACACTTTACCACATTAAATTCAGGGAAATTCAAGTCTCTGGTTTCATCTCTACTTTCTAGTTCATTTGAGAGAAAAAAAGCAATTTCCTTTGTATAATGATTAATTTGTTACTCACTGCTTTTTATTTTAACTTTATTAATAATTAGGCCAAAAATCTGCTCTCTTTAAAGAATGTTAGGCATGCCAGAGTCACATTATAATAATAAAATTTAAATTAGCCTAAAAATATGAATAGAATACAAAATAAACACATAAATAATTTTTAGTGAGGATATTCCATTTCTGGTACACATCTATTCAAATATAATCACTTCGTTGTTAAGATTAAAAATATTGAAAACTCAGAATATGGATTTGATATAAAGTGTAAAAATAAACATAAAAATGTAAAATATATAAAACTGTAAAAACTGCAGCTTTGGTTTTGTGTGGGTTTAGGTTGTTTTTACCCAGTCCAGTATTCTTGCCTGGAGAATCCCATGGACAGAGGAGCCTGGCAGGCTATATTCCATAGGGTTGCAAAGAGTTGGACAATCAGACACACACACATGCAGGTTGTTTTTACAGTTACTTTAATGGCAATTGAAAGTAGCAACTTCCTGTTATACCTTATCTAAATGAAATAAAACATGGAACAACATTGTTAGTCCACTTTATTTTCACTTTTTATTTAAATTATCACTTTTTCATGTAAATATATGAATTAAGGTCTTGAAATCCCAGGGATTTTTGCCAAAGGGGAACGCAGTCCACAATATATTGTACCATTACATGACAACAAGTCCATTTATTCATTTAGCAAACATCACAATTCTAATGTGAAATCAAGCAATGTTTGAGATTTTAATTAAATGGAAATGTGTAATTTTAGCTGAGCAAAAGAAAGCAGTCAGCTATTACATAACCCAAGGTTTAAATGCTGGAAATACGTGTATTGGGTGAAATTCTATACCTACACAGTTTTATGTGCAAGCAATTGCTTTTGATCAATTAAATAGCTAACATACGTAGAACTAGAAATGACACATTTTATAAAATTGAAAAAATTTAAATCATTTTTAGTGGTCAGGATTTGAAATTTTATGGCATAGTTCTTAGTTAAGTGGGTGTCCTCCTGCTTTCATGGTTATCTTAACAAGCATACTATGTCTTACATCTGAAAAAAACAGGATTTCTTTGATATTGCATTCTAATAATTTAAGAGGTAGACCCTAGATCATTTTAATAATGTTTGGTAAATTTTTAAATTGTGATACATTAAATAGCAAGCACATCAGGAAACTTCTCATAAAACTATTTGCTGACAGATTTTCATAATTACTTGCCATGTTTAGCGATATATAAAAAGTGTTTATTGAGATACTCTCACCTAACTAGACTGCTTTAATTACAACTGGTGACTATAAGCATGGCCCATAGCTAATTCTTCTTAAACAAAGAAACAAACTATTATGGGGCTTTTCATATGATTTATTCAATTTGCCAACTGAATAAATTGGCTTTTTGGCATGTGATGGTTGCAGAAGTATCTTTCCTCTAGTTTCACCCTGATATTGTTCTACTTTTATTATTGTCTTATCCATATGGTATGCCTCAACTTTTTAAAAATATTGAAATTACCTATTTTGTCAGTGCTTTCTAGTGTGAAGGAAATTAAAAACAAGATATGGTGCCTTATAGTTGATTACTCTTTAAACTTGAGTAAAATTGGCATCCTCTGAAAGCTAGGACTGTGACATTGGATTCAGTGCCCAGTGTGCTAGTCTTAACCTTGTAGCACAATCAACCAATATATGATATAATATTAGAGAAGGGAAGGCTAATTGTAAGTTAATGAAAGGAGGAAGAGGGTAAATACATTAATTTGAATTTTGTTTATGGTCAGCGTGAAAGAAAAGAAAATGTTTAGATATGGCGAGCTAATTGAAGTTCCAGCCTTAATTATCTTGTTTCTGTGGGTTGCAGGAATACTGCCAAATTTATCATTGACTTTGTAGAAGAGTTCTGAGTACATATCTGACAAAGGACAGCTGAAGCAATGAGAGAGGTGAAGCATAAATATCCCCAAACAACCTATTTTCCATATTGAAATGTGTTTCTTCTAAGATGGGAAAGCTTTAATGAAGTTGAAGATGACTGCAAAGTGGCTTACCTGACAGATGAAGCAATAAGCCCATTCCCTCTCTGCAGCTAAAAGCTTAAAATTATCCATCTGTCATCTCTCTAGTGGGTGGAGATTATAATAGAAAGCAGCAAGCTATCTTAATTACATAACTATTCCAGTTCCAATTATATATCATGTAGCGTTTAAAGTACATTATCTCCCTACAATAAACCAAACATATAACAATGGCACTTCTCACTTTTATCTCTGACATTTCTATTTTTTATTACTAATTTTTGTTTAATGTAGTATTTTTTGACATTTTATCTTGATGTGACTTCTGTCTTTTTTGGTATTGAATTATGAAATATGCAGTGCTTATTTGTTGGCAATTACTATGTGCCTGAATCCATATCAGTATGTCATACAAGTTTTTAATAAGGAAAAAGGAAAGTAACAGCTTGATTTAAATATTTAAACTTTTGTTTTCTTAATTGTTTCTCTGTCACTTGGTACAATAGTTCTCAAGGTACCCTACTCCAAGGGACTATAAGGTGTATAAACTTACTCATATGACTTTGAGCAAAAGATGGTTGTGATTTAGTTCAATATTCTTCACTTCCATAGTTGGACAGATACTGCAAGTTCAAACATAGTACTGATTTTGAGATTTTTTTCCTTTCATGTGATTCACTCAATGATAACCTTGAGCTGTAACCTTCACAAGTGAGTATGTAACAGGTATATTGAGCTTGTTAGGATTAAGAACACTTAAAAAGGAAACCTTTTTAAATTTTCTACATAAAAGGGCACTGAGAACAGCCACTGAATACAGATAAAGTGCCATTTAAAATCAGACTTTGAAAGGTTGTATATATATATATATATATATATATATATATATATATATATGTGTGTGGGAATATATTCGCTCATATTCAGTGGAAGTAATCTAAAAAATGAAACTGCCATTTTTATGCAGGTTTTGTTTTAATATGGAAAAAAATATCTCCCAAACTTTTGTATCAGTTAGTTACCTCTGCATAACAAATTCCACCAAAATTCGTCAACATGTGACAATTAGTGTATACTTAGCTCACATTCATTTGGATCTGATGACATGTATGGGGCTTGCCTGCTGAAGTTTCTCTTTGTAGTTTTCTTGCCCAACCTAGGAACAATGTTTAGTCCCAGTACATTGACCTCACAGCAATGGCAGGAGCATAAGACACAAGGGGAAATGGACAAAGCCTCTTGTTAAAGTCCAGGCTTAATGCTTGTGCACAGTTTCTTCAACTTGACTTCATTTGTTAAATAAACTACATGATAAAGCCAAAGTCAAAGCCCAGGGAAATAGACTCTGTCCTTTAATGAGAGAAATTGAAAAACCACTTAACAAGGAATATGAAATTATGAAGGAGTGAAGAGGTGAGCTTAATAATGTGGTCAACCACCATTGAGTAGTTATCAAATGCTCATGTTCTAAGAATTGTGCTAACTTAAGGGGAAGATTGGAGAAGGTGATGGCACCCCACTCCAGTACTCTTGCCTAGAAAATCCCAGGGACTGGAGGAGCCTGCTAGGCTGCAGTCCATGGGGTCACTAAGAGTCGGGCACGACTGAGCGACTTCACTTTCACTTTTCACTTTCATGCATTGGAGAAGGAAATGGCAACCCACTCCAGTGTTCTTGCCTAGAGAATCCCAGGGACGGGGAAGCCTGGTGTGCTGCCAACTACGGGGTCGCACAGACTCAGACATGACTGAAGCGACTTAGCAGCAGCAGCAGCAGCAAGGGGAAGGTAACAAACTGAAGACAAAGTTAATATGCCAGAAGTGTTTATAGTCTCTTTAGGTGGATAACAAATATCTTGCAGGGAAAAAAAGATAAATTAATCATTGTGTGAATGTGATTTCTGTTTTGGTTATTCATTTTGCTTTTGAGGACTGTCTACACAGATTTTTATGTAAACTAAGACTCAGTGGGAGGCAGAACATGCCTCCCAGTATAGAAGCTGAAAATACTAGACTTTTTCTCATTTCCCTAGAATTTATGACCTTGTCATAAGATCTGGGCTCAACCAATGGTAGTGGGTAGGGATGGGAAAGGATGTTAGGAATTTTGAATTTTAAGCAGTGCTTGAACAAAAGAAGGGAGAATAAAGAATGTTCTCTGGTAGAAAGGGTGGTGCTTCTAGGGATACCTGAACTGCTGTCATCAACAAAAGCATCCAGACACAATGGTGCTGGTAGAAATGTGATCACTAGTGCTGCTGCTGCTGCTGCTAAGTCCCTTCAGTCGCGTCCGACTCTGTGTGACCCCATAGACGGCAGCCTACCAGGCTCCCCCGTCCCTGGGATTCTCCAGGCAAGAACACTGGAGTGGGTTGCCATTTCCTTCTCCAATGCATGAAAGTGAAAAGTGAAAGTGAAGTCGCTCAGTCGTGTCCGACCCTCAGCAACCCCATGGACTGCAGCCCACCAGGCTCCTCCGTCCACGGGATTTTCCAGGCAAGAGTACTGGTGTGGGGTGCCATTGCCTTCTCCAGACCACTAGTGCTAGACAGATATTAATATTTTTCTTGGTGGCTTTTGGCTGCATTGCTTTCTGACTTTAATCTATTTGTTTTTATTCCTTTATCTCATTCTGATATAGTCTTCTCATCTATATTCTCTCAATAAATTCCCTTTCCCTGCTCAAATAAGCTAGAGTCATATCTGTTGCTTAAGATTTCTAATCTTGCCCTATACTTTCAGCTTTTAAACAAAGAGGTAAATTATATATCATTTCAAAAAAGAAATAGTAGCATAAGCATAGGAATCAGGGAAAAGTTAAGGAGGCTATGGGACTTAACTGACTCTTACAAGATGCCAAAAAGTAAATAAAGGCTAGCTATCCCAAGCAAGGCAGATGGCATGAAGAATGTAATTTCCATAATGAACAGTAGACCACCACAGCACTGACTTCAAAGAGGTGATTAAGCTGGTCCTCTCTGGCCCTCTTTCTCCATTCCCTCTGCCATACATTTCACTGTGAGTTCTCTTAACATCTTATTGTAAGCATTTAATCCCACTCTTATAATAACCCTGAGTCTTTGACTTGCATGGGCAGTTTTCAGTTTATTATTACTTGAAAGTGAAAGTGTTAGTTGCTCAGCTATGTCTGACTCTTTGTGACCCCATGGACTGTAGCCCACCAGGTTCCTCTGTCCATGGAATTTTCTAGATGAGAATATTAGAGTGGGTTGCCATTTCCCTTTCCTGGGGATTTTCCCCACCCAGGGAATGAACCCAGGTCTCCTGTATTTCAGGCAGATTCTTTATCATTTGTGCCACCAGGGATGTCCTTATTATCACTTAGATGACCTCTAATAATAACATTGATTATGTTTATCACTTTCATTTGTGACTTCTGTGACATGCACCCTCCTGAGTTTCCTCCTACCTACCTGGCTACCTCTGTTCAGCCTCCTTTTCCAATTCACTTTCTTCCTGCCTCTCACAAAGGTGAATGTTTTTCAGAATTTTTTTAACAAACATAGTTTACTCATTATCCCAAGGTAATATCATCAATTCCCATATGTTCAAAAACCATGTATGTGCTGCTGTCCTCCACATATATATTTACAGCTCTGATCACTCTCAAATTCCAGACACACGAATTAACTGCCTAGAGGAACGCTCAAATTAGATGCCCTAGAGGCAGTTCCAGTTCAACCTATTCAAACTCAGCTTTTCACCCTTCTATTTACCTTGGTGAACAGTTTTGCTAATGCAGATATTTTTGACTTTTCCGCATTTTATATCACTATCTACTTTTCCGCATTTCATATCACTACTGCAGTCACCACTATCACTTCTATTTCTACGCCATATTGAATCAACCATTAGGGCCTATTGATTTTTCTTCTTTGACATTTCTCATCTGCTCGTCTGTCTTTTTTTGTTTTCCCCATCTCACTGCCATTATCTTTGTTCTGTTTGACATTCTCTCTCACTTGATTTATGGTAAGAGTCTCATAACTGGTAGCTCTTCAAGTATAGTTTTTGTTCAAATTTATTGAAAATACACCTACACTTTTTTATAAAATGATTGTTTAAATATGATTGCTGTATATTTAAAACTTACTTCAGTTCAGTTCAGTTCAGTTGTTCAGTCATGTCCGACTCTTTGAGACCCTATGAATTGCAGCACGCCAGGCCTCCCTGTCCATCACCAATTCCCAGAGTTCACTTAAACTCAAGTCGATCGAGTCGGTGATGCCATCCAGCCATCTCATTCTCTGTCGTTCCCTTCTCCTCCTGCCCCCAATCCCTCCCAGCATCAGAGTCTTTTCCAATGAGTCAACTCTTCACATGAGGTGGCCAAAGTAATGGAGTTTCAGCCTTAGCATCATTACTTCCAAAGAATACCCAGAACTGATCTCTTTTAGAATGGACTGGTTGGATCTCCTTGCAGTCCAAGCGACTCTCAAGAGTCTTCTCCAACACCACAGTTCAAAAGCATCAATTCTTCAGCGCTTAGCTTTCTTCACAGTCCAACTCTCACATCTATACATGACCACAGGAAAAACCATAGCCTTGACTAGACGGACCTTTGTTGGCAAAGTAATGTCTCTGCTTTTGAATATGCTATCTAGGTTGGTCATAACTTTCCTTCCAAGGATTAAGCATCTTTTAATTTCATGGTTGCAATCACCATCTGCAGTGATTTTGGAGCCCCAAAAAATAAAGTTTGACACTGTTTCCACTGTTTCCCCATCTATTTCCTGTGAAGTGATGGGACCAGATGCCATGATCTTAGTTTTCTGAATGTTGAGCTTTAAGCCAGCGTTTTCACTCTCCTCTTTCACTTTCATCAAGAGGCTCTTTAGTTCCTCTTCACTTTCTGCCATAAGGGTGGTGTCATCTGCATATCTGAGGTTATTGATATTTCTCCAGGCAATCTTGAGTCCAGCTTGTGCTTCTTCCAGCCCAGAGTTTCTCATGATGTACTCTGCATATAAGTTAAATAAGCAGGGTGACAATATACAGCCTTGATGTACTCCTTTTCCTATTTGGAACCAGTCTGTTGTTCCATGTCCAGTTCTAACTGTTGCTTCCTGACCTGCATATAGGTTTCTCAAGAAGCAAGTCAGGTGTTCTGATATTCCCATCTCTTTCAGAATTTTCCAGTTTATTTTGATCCACACAGTCAAAGGCTTTGGCATAGTCAATAAAGCAGAAATAGATGTTTTTCTGGAACTCTCTTGCTTTTTCCATGACCCAGCGGATGTTGGCAATTTGATCTCTGGTTCCTCTGCCTTTTCTAAAACCAGCTCGAACATCTGGAAGTTCACGGTTCACGTATTGCTGAAGCCTGACTTGGAGAATTTTGAGCATTACTTTACTAACGTGTGAGATGAGTGCAATTATGCGGTAGTTTGAGCATTCTTTGGCATTGCCTTTCTTTACTGGGCTTTTAATTTCTCTCAGAACTTCTATCTTGAACTGCTATATAATTGATATAGCATACAAAAATTTTTTTTTTTCCTTACCTCTTTAGGTTCAGCTTTTAATATTTCCGTCTCCCTCTCATGCCATCATAATCTCAGGAACACACTATATTTCAGCATGAAACTTATATAAAGTTTATAATCTTTCATTCATCTCTCTACCTCCTATCAGGTACTTCTGGCCCCAGCCAAATACATCCTAAATTGGATGGCACCTAATTACTACTCAGAAATCATCTTAGGTCTTACCTGTTCTCTGAAGGTACTTCAGAAAAACTCTCTGAGTCTGAGAAGGGCTCTTTCTGGGCCATCTAATAGCATCCTGAACTTACTTATTTTGAGCATTAGATGTTGTACAAAAACAGTTATGACTCATTTCAGTGTCAAACACTAGACTCTACATTTTTCAGCATCATGTTCTTAAGGTTTTATTGCATATAGTTGATGATAAATATGTGATTATTTGTTGGCTGACTGAATCGTGGGAAATAAGCTTAAAGACGAATATGAACATTGCCTATTAGGCAAAAAAGTAGTCTCAAGATGAATTAGTTTCAAATTGTTGTAATTCAAGACTGACTTACAAAGCATTTAAAATTTTAATGTGTTCTATACAGTTGCCATACTAAATTACTTGCCAATCCCAAGCAATAGATACTATTCAGAGCTTCTTATTTTTGCTTGTGTTATTACACTAGTATCATTTTATAACTCTTTTAAAGAGAATTTATATTCATTGCTATGATTTGCTACCTAATAAAACCTATTTGATTATTAAGTCTGTTTTTTAATACATTGATGCTGACTACTTGATTCAGTATCAAATACTTCAACTCTAATAAATCTTTTAAAGTAACATGAAATATAGCTTGTAATTTATATATATCAAAAATATTTGTAAAAGAGGCAGTTTTGCTGGGAAAGATTGAAGGTAGGAGGAGAAGGGGATGTCAGAGGATGAGATGGTTGGATGTCATCACCAATGCAATGGACATGAGTTTGAGAAAGCTCCAGGAGTTGGTGATGGACAGGGAAACCTGGCGTGCTGTATGTAGTCCATGGGGTTGCTAAGAGTCGGACACAACTGAATGACTGAACTGAACTGATAGTGAAAATTAATAAAAATCAGATATTATGAGTGTTTATGTTATATACATAGAAGAGTTTTATTTTCTTAACTATTAACCTCTTACTAAAAATGAGAATGGAATAATTAATTAATAATAGATAACTACATGCTAAACTCTTGCAAGAAATTTTGCAAGATTTTTCTATAAAATGCAACATACCAAGATTGGACTAATCCCTGTATATACAATTTTCTATAAAGAATATTTCTAACCTATGTTTCCAAACTAGGAGTAAAAATCTTTAATGCTCTGAAAAGAACCACTCCATCCATATGGTTGATCTAAATCTAGTTTCTAAGGAATTATTTAACTCAAGACTTGGCAAAGATATCAAGAATTTGAAGTTAGAAACAAAATATACTAAAAATATAGAATGAGAGAAATTGAAATTTGTTTAATCTTAAGCATAAATTGATATACAAGAAACTAAACTGTTTTCCAGTAAAGGTCTAATGTTTACTTTTAAATCTTCTAAGGGAAAAAAAGAGCGGGGTGGAATCTGTAGACCATAATATCTGTTTTACATGTTTATTATTGTTAATTTCATTTGTTAATTTCTTCTTATTATTAATTGTTAATATTTTTAACAATATTAATGATACCAAAATTAACAATATTAATGTATTAACAGTATTATTGTTAATTATTGAATATTGTTAATTTCTTATTGTCTTAATTCCACGTACAATTTTAAAATGTTCTTGCCCCTTTCCACTTTCTTTGACAATGTTCTTTGTATCAAGCCAAGACTTTAATAGATTTTTAGCCTTCATATTCTGATGTAAAAATATTTAATCATTTTTTAAGTGTTGTGAAAGAAATGGTTCCCCTTTATAATTGAGTTCCCCTAATGATGGTGAACCAAGAATATGTGTTCTCTTCTCCTTTTCACTATTGTTTTTGTTCAGTTGCAAAGTAGTGTCAGACTGTTTGCAACTCCATGAACTGCAGCACACCATATTTCCCTATCCTTCACTATTATCTTACTGAAACTGCCACACAGATATCTTAAAACATTAGAACAAAACTGTGGCCAGAACAAGAATAGGATTTCATAGCACAGGAGATTTAGTGCTGCGTTCTGGAAGATGGAGTAGCACTGGAAATATACTATGAGATTAAGAATAATTAATATAATATAATATATTATGAGGTTAGTTAAAATCCTCACTGGCTATTGCAGAGTGCACAGCTAAAGAGCTGATGATGTGACACTTGTGACCTCATAGAGGATCAAAGGTCAAGGTCTGCAGTGGAAATTAAGAATCACATGGGGTTTACTTTAAAATTTTGCTGTGTTAGCTGCACCAATCATATTCTTTTTAATAATTGGAGTGTAATTGCTTTACAATGTTGTGTTAGAAATGTGGATGGACCTAGAGTGTCATACAGTGTGAAGTTAATTCATAAAGAAAAAATCAAATTCTTGATTGAACAAAGATAGGCCAAATTCCAGAGAAAGTGAATTTGACTTATTGGGGGTAGAAGTGAAGTTGATGGGTATTGCTGAGTGGAAAGAAATTTCTGTCACTAGGAAATACAATCTTCCCTCCATAACCATAAGAGATTGGTTCCGGGACACCTGTGGATTCCACAGTCCATGAATACTAAAGTCCGTTATAAAATGGAGTAGCACAAAGGTCCCGTCATTTTTCCTTTTTTTAAAATTGAAGTATAGTTGGTTTGTAGTGTTGTACCAAGCTCTGTTGTACAGAAAAATGACTCAGTTATACACATAGATAAATCTTCTTAAATATTATTTTCTATTATAGTTTATCACAGTATATTAAGTATAGTGCCCTGTGCTATACAGATATTTACCCATTCTAAATGTAATAGTTTGCAGTTACCAACCCCAGACTCCCAGTTCATCCCTCTCCTTCCCCCTTCCCTTCTCCCTTGGCAACCACAAGTCTGTTCTCTATGAGTCTATGAGTCTGTTTCTCTTTTGTAGATAGGTTTATTTGTGCCATGTTGTAGATTCTACATATAAATGTGGAATATAAATGTCATATGGTATTTGTCTTTCTCTTTTCGGCTTACTTAGTATGATAATCTCTAGTTGCATCCAGGTTGCTGCAAATGTCTTTATTCTTTTCTTTTTAGTGCCTGAGTAGTATTCCACTGTATATATGTACCACGTTTTATCCATTCATCTGTTGATGGACATTTAGGTAGTTTCCATGTTTTGACTATTGTGAACAGTGCTGCTATGAACATAGGGGTGCATGTATCTTTCTGAATTACAGTTTTGTTTGAGTATATGCCCGGGAATGGGATTCCTGGATCACATGTTAATTCTATTTTTAGTTTTCTGAGGAACCTCCATGCCATTTTCCATAGTGGCTGTACCAACTTATATTCCCATCAATAGTGTAAGAAGGTTCCCTTATCTCTATACCCTCTCTAACATTTATTGTGGACTTTTTAATAATGGTAATTTTGACTGGTATGAGCTGGTACCTCATTGTAGTTTTGATTCTCATTTCTCTAATAATTAGTAATGTTGAGCTTCTTTTCATATGCCTATTGGCCATCTGCCTGTCTTCTTTGAAAAATGTGTATTAAGGTCATTTGCCCATTTTTTGACTGAGTTGTTTTATTGTTGATGTTGAGTTGTATGAGCTGTTTGTATATTTAGAGATTAAGCCCTAGTCTACCCGTCATTTGCAAATACTTTCTCCCATTCTGTAGATTGTCTTTTTATTTTTTTCCATTGCTTCCTTTGCTGTGCAAAAGTTTGTAAGTTTAATTAGGTCCCATTTCTTTGTTTTTATTTCTACTGCATTGTGAGACTGACAAAGATCACCTATCAATTTCATAGGTTAAGAGTCCCTTGGTCTTACAGCCACTTTCTCTCTTAATAGTACTAAACCAAATCCTGCCAGTTAATACACATGTCCAATCCTGCCAGTTAATACACATGTCCTATGCTGGATCATAGAAAAAGCAAGAGAGTTCCAGAAAAACATCTATTTCTGCTTTATTGACTATGCCAAAACCTTTGACTGTGTGGATCACAATAAACTGTGGAAAATTCTGAAAGAGATGGGAATACCAGACCACCTGATCTGCCTCTTGAGAAATTTGTATGCAGGTCAGGAAGCAACAGTTAGAACTGGACATGGAACAACAGACTGGTTGCAAATAGGAAAAGTTCGTCAAGGCTGTATATTGTCACCCTGTTTATTTAACTTATATGCAGAGTACATCATGAGAAACTCTGGACTGGAAGAAACACAAACTGGAATCAAGATTGCTGGGAGACATATCAATCACCTCAGATATGCAGATGACACCACCCTTATGGCAGAAAGTGAAGAGGAACTCAAAAGCCTCTTGATGAAAGTGAAACTGGAGAGTGAAAAAGTTGGCTTAAAGCTCAACATTCAGAAAACGAAGATCATGGCATCTGGTCCCATCACTTCATGGGAAATAGATAGGGAAACAGTGGAAACAGTGTCAGATTTTATTTTTTTGGGCTCCAAAATCACTGCAGATGGGGACTGCAGCCATGAAATTAAAAGATGCTTACTCCTTGGAAGGAAAGTTATGACCAACCTAGACAGCATGTTCAAAAGCAGAGACATTACTTTGCCAACAAAGGTTCGTCTAGTCCAGGCTATGGTTTTTCCTGTGGTCATGTATGGATGTGAGAGTTGGACTGTGAAGAAAGCTAAGCGCTGAAGAATTGATGCTTTTGAACTGTGGTGTTGGAGAAGACTCTTGAGAGTCCCTTGGACGGCAAGGAGATCCAACCAGTCCATTCTGAAGGAGATCAGCCCTGGGATTTCTTTGGAAGGGATGATGCTAAAGCTGAAACTCCAGTACTTTGGCCACCTCATGGGAAGAGTTGACTCATTGGAAAAGACTCTGATGCTGGGAGGGATTGGGGGCAGGAGGAGAAGGGGACAACAGAGGATGAGATGGCTGGATGGCATCACTGACTCGATGGACGTGAGTCTCAGTGAACTCCAGGAGTTGGTGATGGACAGAGAGGCCTGGCGTGCTGCGATTCATGGGGTCGCAAAGAGTTGGACATGACTGAGCGACTGATCTGATCTGATGCCACAAATCTTTCAGATTTCCTCTTCAGAGGACAGGGTGATTGACAAAGATATCAACAACCATGGAACTGATAGATGAGGAAACTCATAGTAGATGAACCAACAAGAAAAGTCTGTGTAGTTCCTTAATATAAAATTATTATAAGATCATCAGAAACATGAGAACTAAATAAAAGCAAGCTAAGTGAAAGATATTTTTTTAAAATAATGCTAGAAAAAATATAAACAATTTGGATAAGAGAAACATTTCATTAAGGCCAAGAAATTTTCAGAATGTAAACAACATAAATATCTCATGCATAAACCAAGAACAAAACTGTATGAAAAATGTGAGCAACCAGAAAACAGAAAGAGTTCTTAAAAGTTAAAGAACCCTAATTTCTTGAATAAAGAAGGATGCAATCTATTTGAAAACCGCAAGGTACAACCTAAGAAATAATCTATAAATTAAAGCACAATTGTTAAAAAAAAAAAGAAAAAGAAAAAATGTGCAAGTATGGGAAAAAAATGAGACCTAGAAGATAGAACGAGCCCAAAAAGTCATAACTATTAGAAGAACCAAAAATATAGCACTTAAAGGAAAGTCAAATTACTCTTATATACCTTGTTACATACCCTGGAAATTAAAGTGTCACAGAGAAAGTTTATTTTCTTTAATTATAGCCTTTTTCTATGAATCATCTTTTTTTCTTCTGATGCTAATTTATCTCATTTTGTTTTCTAGCATACCCCATGATCTCTGAGGGTCTCTTACTATTTTATGAACACAAAGTGCACTAATTTCTTGGTTGCTCTTGATGATTTCCTTCACTATTCTGGATGTTGGACTCTTTCTCATCACCTTCTTTGCTGAGGTGATCTAGGAAACTAGCTGCATTGACTTTCCAGGCAACTACCTGGGAGATCTAGCCACTTATGTGACTCATATAAAGAAGCAGAATGTGGGAAAAAAAAAAAAAAAGAGGCAGAATGTTTATGGATCTAGGAGGTAAAGAAGATAATAGACTTGAGAGTCCCTTGCTTAAATATTAACTACTGGTAAAATTAAAAAAAAAATGTCATTAATATAAAATATATAATATTAAGAGATCATTAAATTTCTTGTAATTGACCCCTTTGCTTATTTGCTTCACTGACTATGATGTACTTCAGAATACCTTTTATAGTAGGTGCAAGTGTCAGCAAGAATTTTTTTTGGTGACAAGACACAACAAATACTGTATATTTTGGCAGCTGTAATTCTAATGTAAAAGTTATTGCTAAAAACTGTTGATGTAGTCAGCAATATTAATAAAGTAACTTTTATTTTACTTTTATAAAGTAACAACAATATTTATAAAGTAACTATTGCAAACAGCTTTTCATATGTTAGAGTTATATTAGTAAATGAACTATCTCCATAATGGGAGTAGATACAGGGGGAGGGGGAAGTGGAATAACAAAGATGACATGAAGAGTGGAAACTAGGAAAAGTCTCCTAAAATAGCAATGCATTTTGCTCTCTACTGTGGATGTAGAAAATAAACAGAGCCTAAAAATTTCCTTGAGTAGTGTAGAAGTTTTATATCTATATCAATATGTCCAATTCAGCATGGATTCGAAATCATAGGGTGACCAGCATAGGGTCAGGGCAAGGAAGATGAGTTATGAAGATTATGTACCTACCCCTAGTACTGTGTACTGTCTTCTCTAATTAAGGCCTAGCTGACTGGTATTTTTCTTCTATAGTACAAAATAATCCAGATCTTGATCAATTTGTCCTCAAGCTTATAAATCCCCTTCCTTGGTCCCTCTCTAAATCAGTCAGCTGAAGAGAAGTTCCCAAGTTATTTCTTGCCAAATATTTTGATTGTGTTAGTATCTATTTATCTATGGATCAAATCAAAATAATCATTCTCTTTGTTTAGTGACAGCTGTCGCTATGCTGGGGATATTCCTGCTCATAGATACCTTTTCCCTGATATTTATACTTTTCTAAGATATTATTCTTTCACTCTGTAACATTCACCTGTAGATACCCCACTATATCTGCAGTGTTAAAACTGACTCAAGTACTAGCCAAGAGAATTATCTATCTCAGGAAATTCAACTTGGGTAAAATTTGGATTTTAATAGGGGGAAAAAAGGCACTAATACTGGAAGTGAATGTGAGTTATGCCTTGAAACAATCCAGAGGAGCAAAGAAAATTATCAAAGAGATAGGAGTTAGCATTTTTTATTCAAAAATAATGACACAAAAGTTTGGATATAACCAACACATATTTGTAACTTAATAAAAGCTCCAACATTTCTGCAACTGAAGCAGAATATATCATTTTTATGAAGAGTTAGGGAATTTACATGACAAAATTTAATGAAATATACTGTTAAGTGTTGCTGATTCTTTCTACAAATATATATATATGTGTGCATCTTTGTGTGTATGTGCATGTGTATTATGAACACACATATATTTTAAAGAATAGACCATATAAATGTCATCACATTTTAGGGAAAATTATGCAAATATGTCTGTAAAATGTTTAAGTTGATTTAAATGAAGTCAAAAGCAGTATGTCCAGGCCCCCTCTTTTTTTTTTTAATTTTGCTCTTCTCACAAGTGATTTAATAAATTTCATTTTTAAAAGTAAGTTATATGATTCTGGACATTTGTCTTACAATATTGGTAAATAAATCACAAATATTGATTTTTATTTTTAAACACTAACATCCTGCCACAGATTTGTTTAACCAATACTTTCTCCTGATTAAATTTTCATTGTTATTGTTGTTATTCAGTTGCTAAGTCATGTCTGACTCTGCAAGCCCATGGACTGCAGAATACAAACCTCCTCTGTCCTTCACCATCTCCATTTCAGTTTGCTGAAATTCATGTCCATTGAATCAGTGATGCCATCTAACCATCTCATCCTCTGCTAACCCTCTTCTCCTTTTTCCTTCAATCTTTCTCAGCATCAGGCTCTTTTCTAATGAGTCAGCTGTTTGCATCAGGTGGCCAAAGTACTGGAGCTTCAGCTTCAATATCAGTCCTTCCAATGAATACTCCAGGTTGATTTCTGTTTGGACTGAATGGTTTGATCTCCTTGCTGTCCAAGGGACTCTTCAAGAGTTGTTTGCCATTCTCTCCTCCAGTGGACCATGTTTTGTTAGAACTCTTCACTATGACCCATATGTCTTGGGTGGCCCTCCATGGCATGGCTTATAGTGTCACTGAGTTATGCAAGGCTCATCACCATGAAAAGGCTGTGATCCATTAAGGGGGAGATTTTCATTCAAGTTATTATTATAGTTTTATCACTTTCACAATTAAGCCCTAAACAAAGCATATGTAAAGCACAGTTGAAATTATGATGAAAATGTCCATTCGCTTTATAATTTTTCTCAAATTTTATTATAAAGAAGTATTAAGAAGAAGAATTTTTCCAGGCATGCATTTTATAAATATACTTTAAGATATAATTATCTATCAAATTATGTATTTTCTATGAGGATAATACTCAATTCAGAGATAGACAGAAATTTTCCTGAAAAAAGTCCCAATATAGTTTTATTAAAACCTCAGCCTAGATGGATGGAGGAGCCTCATGGCTGGTAGGGTACAGTCCATGGGTCGCAGAGTTGGACACAACTGAGTGACTTCACTCTTCTTCTTCAGCATAGATACAAGAATGTTTTAAATCAGGAAATTACAAGAGAAGTGAATGTAAGGCATAAGCATAGTAAGTACCCAGCTGTCTATAATTATTTAATCTCACCCAATTTTATTTTCTTTACAATTGTAACATGACTTAAACTTGCATTGGTATACTTATATTGAATATTTAACATATTTTTAATTGACATTTATTTATTCTCTCTTCCATAAATATATTAAGTCAGACACTGAACTTTCTGGGCTTTGTAACTTAAGGCCTGGAGACAGAGTGGTAAAATCAAAATAAATTTCACTGAACACATTATTTGAGCTTTATCTTGAGAGAAAAAAATATATATTTGGGTTAGAGAAATTAGATAAACAAGCTTTAATTAAGAGAATTGTTGTGGATATAAACACATCTTTTTTGTTCATTTTTTGATGTATCTTGTTGTTGCCTTTTTATGGTGTGAAATGCCATGATAATAGTTTGCTGAATACTCTTGGATTCTACTTTAAGTTGGAAACCATAAATTTGTCATGCCACTCATTTTCATTCCAGTGTAATTTTCTCTAGCAAGACTCAGCTACCAAGTAAAAGAGTCTAGAATGGAAATATCACAGTTTTCCAGAATTATTTCATCATGAACAATGGCTGTGTGGGGAAACCTTCAACGACATGAAATTCAGACCCCAAACAAGTGAGTTCCCAAACAACTCAACTTTTGGTGGCCTCATGCAGGTGGCCACAGTACCGTAGCCTTTAATGATCACAAAATCTGTATTTAGAATCACCTTGCTAAAGTGTACTTTTTTGCTCTTTAGAAAATATAATTATGAAAGCAGAAAAATAAACCTGTTTCTTGTCTCTGAAATTGCAGTGACTATAATTTTGATATGGTAAAAAAGGAAAAGGCATTTTAGTTGATGGTAACTCACGAATGTTGTCAATATTGAAGCTCTTTTCCTTGACATGGAGACAGGCACTTCTCCATGTTTAGATACTTTGCTTTTATCTTCCTCTTTATGACTGGTCAATAGTTCATCAGTATTTTATAGTCACTTTTCTACCACAGTGCTTGCATTTATGACATGATAGCATTCTCTAATTTCCTTTTTTAATCAGTCTGTGTTGTTTCCATTCTTTTATGGCATAATTACTGAGGAGTTCAGCATTCAAGTTTTCATTAACTAATAGTTATTTATAATGTGTTAGCTAGATTTCCTAATGAGTCAGTTTTCAACTATTGTAAGCAACTGCTTTTTCTCAAGTATTGCAAATGTAAGAATCATCTGTGATACTTCCAAAAACGGTGCTTGCTCTCTCCTCCTTGAACATCCCATCAAGTATGTTTGTGGCAGGACACATATCTATATTTTACCAAGAACTGTAGGTTGTCCTTCTTCAGGTGGTAGAAACCACAATCTAAGAAACACTGTTATAAGGCATGATATGTTGTATATATCATATTTTGATATTAAGATTTTTCTTTCAGGAATACTCATTGCTTAGTCTGTCTTTAGAGTGTATACTTCTAAAGCATGTTAAATCATTCCCTGGTAATACTTTGGGGAACTTTACTGTGTAGTAAAGGATACCAGCATTTGATATTATCTCTTGACTTATAGATAGAAAAATAAGCTTGGATCAGGATATCTCTGCCACTTTACTACCTTTTTTCCAGTTTAGTTCTATATCTTTAACCTTACTATTGCCAACCACTGTGACTGCAGTCACTACCATCTTTTCTAAAGAAAACAATAATTATATTTATTCAAAGGCTCTTATGTGTGAGGCATCAGTAAAAATTTGGAGAAAAGAATGGCAGATACATAGTGTATCTGTCTTCATACAGTTTTCAATCTTTTTACATTTACTTTTTATTTATTGAAGGACAATTGCTTTACAATGTTGTGTTGGTTTCTGCTGTACAACAGTGTGAATCAGCCATAATTATACATATACATCCCTTCCCACATAAGCCTCCCTCCCAACCACTCTCCCCCCATTCACCACTCTAGGTCATCACTGAACCCTGTTCTCTCTGTTATACAGCAGCTTCCCACTGGCTATCTATTTGACACATGGGAGTGTATATATCAGTTTGCAATCTTCTGTCAGAAACACATTTAATCAGATAATCATGCAGTTGACTTAAAATATAATTGTGATAAGTACTGTGGAAGATAAGTATTTATGATACTTGAAGTTGCATAAAGGGGTAAGATTTGAAAGGGTAAGTAGACCTTTAGAAGGAAGCTAAATGGTCTGAGAAAGTAAAAGTAACCAGTTGAAGAGAAGAGTAATAAAGAACACTTTAAATTTAGAAGATAATGCAATCAAAAGCTGAGAAGAAATTAGATATAAATACAATGTAACTTAGACATAATGAGAAGAAGTGAGATGTATAGAAGAAGATGGGATTGTTTTCGTCACTAAAGTCAAGTTCATGTAAACCATCTCCTAGCTCCCTCCCTTCTTTCCTTTCTTTCTTTTCCCCTCCCTCCATCCTCTCTGCCTTGCTCCATTCTTACCTTCTTTTTCTCTCCCTTCTTCCCTCTCTCCCTTCCTTTCTTTCCTTATTTCTTATATGTCAAGGATCCTTTTATAAAAGCAATGAGAAATAGTTGAAAGAACCTAAGTATATAAGTGGCATGATGAGATTTGTCCCTTGAAAATATCAGTGTGGAAAAACAGATTGAAGATGATGGTCGTCTGATGGCAATGTAGAGAGTAGAGATATCAGCAAGAAAGCCTGGTAGGGACCAGAGTGACTTTTAAAGGATAAAGCAAAGGAAATGTAAAAGTACCAAATGACAGTTATATCTTGTTTATAAAACTGACAAAATTTAGAAGTTGATTTGTATTTATCTCTAATTCTCCTTCCTTGCCATGTCAAACATTCAGGAATGTGACTTAAACAGCAGTATACACAGAGAAGCCATTTGCTGTCAAGTGGAAAATGGACAGAGGAACAGATATAATGTTGGTTTTAGAAGCCAGAGTTCAGTGTTGAGCAAATTAAATTTTAGATGTTTGTAAGACTTGCAATTATGAAGCTATAATAATAATTATGAAGCTATAATATTAAGTTCGTTTACTTAAAAAGGATATTAAGTTCATTTACTTAAAAACAAAAAAAGATAGTGAAAGCAAATCAAAGTTTTTTACTCTGATTAGGTCTAACCATTCAGAGCAGGAAACCAAACTATAATTTCACTCATGCTATCATTCATTCAGTCATCAATTTTTTTACCGAGCACAAAATATAGTAAATTTAAAAGATTCGAATATAAACACTATGTCTTCTATCTTAAAAATATTTGAAATTTTGCATTTTCCAAGTTCAATATCAGATTTGAGGAATAAAAATTTATCATCAGAATTAACACTCATACTACACTAGGTTGCTTCTTTACTATCATACAAGTTACTATTGCTGGAACTATTAAAGTGAAATGCCACATATTATAAAACTAATTACTCTATTTTGGTTGAAATAAATAAATATATGACTTTGTGAGAAACTCAAAGGTCTAAGATAAAGTTCAGGATATTATATGACAAAACAGCAGAATACCTACCTCTCAGGGACAATAGCTTATCATCATAGGATTCTATTTATATACCTAGCTCTGAGAAAGAAATTCTTGAATGCTAATCACAAGACAATCATAGGAATGGGTAGCATAAAACATTTTTACTGAGGAAACTGTGAGTCAACATATTGACCTTCCAAAATTAAAATACTAGAATGTTCAAATCTGGATAGTTTAACCAAGCAGGTACTTCACTCCATCCCTCTTCTTCCCCATGATGTAGCATGGGAGAGAGCGTGCAGCACAGAAACGATGATCACAGACCTTTAGATAAGTGACTTAATACTTGTAGTCTCAGCTTTCAATTTTACACCTATATCAAGCAATTACCCCTACCTCTTTTAGAGCCTATATTTTCACTTTCATACCATATATAAAGTTCTGTGCCCAAATCTACCTGATCTTGTACCACATATATCTATGTCTTATGCCTCACTATTCTTTAACATATATCCTGTTTTGATTAATAAAGAAGGTCACTGCCCCCTCCTTCTGAGCATACTTATTAAAGTCTAAGATTCGTTTTTGACATTTTGCTTGGAATAGCTCCCATCCACCCTACTTATTTTTCCAATCTTAGTCATTCACTTCAGACGTCTTTTAAAGTCAATACAAAATCCAAATTCCACACACACTTCCTTGGCTAATTTCAGCCTTGCATTTCATATTTTGGAAAATGGAAAATTAGGGGAAAAAATAAGAAGCTAGAAAGAGGTGTCCTGAGACAATTGCTGTGAGGGTGTTCAGGATCAGTAGAATTACATATGCCTAGAATAAACCAATGTGAAAAAAAAAAATCATTTTTAAACACTTCACACAAAAGGATACATATATTTGAAATTACTGATTCGATACTTTATTCCCTGAAACTCTAACTTAAAACTATAACATAGTTTCAAAGTTTATGCTTAACTATTTATGGTTCTCAAGATTGAATGATTAAGAGTTTAGGATCCAAATACAAGAATCTTGAAAAATATACCTTGTTTACTTTTGAATTTACAAAGCCATGCTACAACAAGAAATCAATATCTTGGCAGATGGTATGTATTCCCATATTGGAGCTAAAATCTAGCAGTCAGAGCAAGGCCTTAACTTAAGAATCAAAGTAAATAATAAGTACAGGAAATCATGAACTATGGGCAAGTAGTAAACTGGCCATGCCCTTCCTTACATCTTTGTTCATCTTATTTGTCAAACTATGCTTAGAAAGTAGGAGGAACAGCTCCCCTTAGTGTTAGAAAGTTGCCAGACTGCAATGAAGCAAAGGAACTACTGGGAGGAGCAAGGGATGAAGGAAGTGAAGTAGCTGAGACTGTTGTTTGTATTTGTTTAATCACTCAAACCTGAAAAACACATTTTAAAAATATTCAAATGCATGGTCTAAAAATATTGCATTATTTTTACTCCATTTTCGTTAGATAAAATGTGTCTGTAAACTAAACATAAGCTTTATGATTCACTGAAATCTTTACTGTTCAAGAGTTCTCAATGTCTGAATCTATGCGTTATATCCCATTTAGCCTCCAAGGTATCCCAGGGGCCCCATGGTGGGATAACAGGAAGAGAGTTCTGGCCAAGTGGATCAACATCTATCGGTTCTCTAATTCTCTTTAATTCAAAGGCCTTCACAACAACAAAGAGACCTGAAGGTCACTGATGAATGCTATAATGAATACATAAAAACAAATTCCTAGTTTACTGCTAAATACCTTTTATTAGCAAAGCACTAAAAGGGTTATGTGACATTGTTTTTATGGTATTATAATCCTAATCATTCAGGGATGACATATTGAGAGTTTATCATACTAATGTATATATTATATATATTCCCAAGTCCTGACACAGACCTCCTAAAACCCTTGTATTTCCTGGGTAATAGAGTATGTCTTTTGCTCTAAGGAGGCAACTCTGGGCAGGCTCCTGAATGAGGCCAGTCATCAGAAAGACCAAGTCACCAGAAGTTTAGAACTTTCAGCCCTACCTTCTATTATCCAGTCAGAGGAGAGGGGCTAGAAATGGAGTTAATGTTCAAACATTTTTATATATGAAACCTCCATAAAAATCCCCAAAGTATAGGGATCAGAGAGCTTCCATGTTACGGAGGAGCTGGTGTGTTCAGGGGGAACTGTGAAGCCCTTCCCACATAACTTATCCCAATCATCTGTTCCATATGGATGTTCATTTGTATATCCTTTATTATATTCCTTTATAATAATCATAGACAATAGGAAAACTGTTTACCTGAGTTCTGAGAATGGCTCTTACAAATTAACTGAACCTAAGGTGCAGGTCATGGGAACTCCCACCTGTAAGTGAGAATCATAATTGACAACTGGAAATTGCAATTGGCATCTGAGTTTGAGGTGGAGCAGTTTGTGGGACTGAGGCCTTAACCTGTGGGATCTGAAACTATCTCCAGGTAGATAGTGTCAGAAATGAGTTACACTGTTAGCACTCAGCTGGTGTCATAGAATTGCTTGGCATGGGAAACCTCACACACATTTGATATCAGAAGTGCTGTGAGAACAATAAAAGCTGGAGAGGGTGTGGAGAAAAGGGAACACTCTTACATTGCTGGTGGGAATGTAAATTGTTATAGCCTTGAACAATTACATCTATGAAAGATGGTATGGAAATTCCTTTAAAAACCATGAATAAAACCACCATATGACCCAGCAATCCCACCTTTAGGCATATACCCTGAGGAAACAAAAACTGAAAAAGACACATGTTCCACAATATTCATTACACCACTATTTATAATAGCTGAAACTGGAAACAACCTAGATGTCCATTGACAGATGAATGGATAAAGAACCTGTGGTACATATGTAAAATGGAATACTACTCCACCATAAAAAGAAATGCTTCTGAGTCAGTTCTAATGAGATAGATGAACCTAGAGTCTATTATACAGAGTGAAGTAAGTCAGAAAGAAAAATATAAATATCGTATACTGACACATATACAAGGAATCTAAAAAGATGGTACTGATGAATTTATTTACAAGGCAGCAATGGAGAAACAGACATAGAAAACAGACCTATGGGCACAGGGGGATGGCAGGAGGAAGAGGGTGAGATGTATGGAGAGAGTAACATGGACATTTACATTACCATATGTAAAATAGATAGCCAATGGGAATTTGCTGTGTGACTCAGGGAGCTCAAATAGGGGCTCTGTGAAAATCTAGAAGGGTGTGGTGGGGAGGGAGGTGGGAGGAAGGGGACATGGGTTTACCCATGACTGATTCTTGTTGATGTATGACAGAAGACCACAAAATACTGTAAAGCAATTATCCTTCAATCTAAAAAAAGAAAAAGTGTTGTGAGTATAGCTGTAGGGTGGGAGTAAAGGAGACACAGGGGGAAGAGTAAGGTTTTTCCTATACAACCTAATTGCTATTTTCTCTAGGTTATTACCTCTATAGAGGTAAATTATTAGAGGTAAACAAAGAACCAAACAACGGTTCTGCTCTCAAGCAGCACAACATCTAGGGTGGTGCTTCTCAGTTTTGAACGCATGTAAGAATCACCTGGAGTAATTACTTACAGTTCAGTTATTACCCACCACCACCTTTGGATGAGGGTAGTTCTCTGGAGTGGGGTTTCTAAATCTGTATTTGTTACATAATCAAATGATTCAGATGACAGTGGTATAGTATCACATTTTCCAGAAAATATTGTAAAAGAAAAGACAAATGCATGTATAGGAAATTATAATGTGATAAATGCTTTCTAAATAAAAAGAGTAGAAGAGACAGTAAATAATTTTAGAGATAAGAAACAGAAAGCTTCCAAAATTTTTTTCAATTCCATTTTTAATAAGATAAAATTTTGACTACTGGAAAAGCAGGAGAGTCTATTGCATGAAGGGAAGATAGCACAAAAAAATAAATGGAGGCATAAAAAGGTATTGTTGATTTGGGGAATAGTAAGGAGATCTATGAAAAAAATAAAAAAATAGGTTATGGATTATTTGTGGGAAAAAAGATGAAGAATTATGTGATAAAATTGAGTAATGACAGTAAATAGACATTAGATATCATGCTAAGACATCTTTGTGTGCTTGGTGGCTCAGTTGTGTCTGACTGCAACCCCATGGACTGGGGGTCCATGTAACCTGCTAGGCTCCTCTTGTCCATGGGGATTCTCCAGTCAAGAATACCAGAGTAGGTTGCCATGCCCTCCTCCAGGGGATCTTCCATACCCAGGATCAAACCGGGGTCTCCTGAACTACAGGCGGACTTTTTACCAGCTGAGCTCCAGGGAAGCCCCAAAATATCTTTATATTATACCATGCAAAACCGAATTCAAAGCAATAGAAATATCCAGTTTGTAACTTTCAAAAAAGACAAATCTGACAGAAATGTGAAAAATGAAAAAGAGAAGAGATTTAGATTGAGAGTCTTGTTTTATATATCTTTGATGTTTGTGAAAAGTTTCAGAATACTGTATCTATGCATTGTACGTATCAAAACAACAGTTCACAATTAAACTAAACATAATATGATTTATAAGGGCAAAAGGCTTTTCAGTTTAGGAAGAGAAGGAGATGACAGAGGATGAGGTGGTTGAATGACATCACCAACTCGATGGACTTGAGTTTGAACAAACTCTGGGAGTTGGTGATGGACAGGGAAGCCTGGTATGCTGCAGTTCATGGGGTCACAAAGAGACACAACTGAGTAACTGAACTGAATTGATTTTATAAGTGTTTTTCAGTTAAAAAAAGAAATGTGAAACTAAACTTATAACTAATCAAAAGATAGTTTATATTAAAGTATTTTATTTTATTATCTCATCATTGGGTTCTTTAGAAATTAAGAAAATTTTGAATATAATTTAATGAATAAAATAAAAGAAATCTAAAAATTCTTTAAATAAATGTACCTAGTAAATCAGATCATCTATAAACTTGTACAAAAGAAAATAGTACAAGTTAACCTCTAGGCTTTTAGACCCACTCTATAATTAAATACCAGCTTTGCGCCCAGAAAGGTCAAGATCAAAAGGCCTTGGATTGTATGTATATGTACTTTAGAGTTTGGAAATTGTAAAAGCTAACAGTAAATTATAATTCTTCATTAATTTAAAATCAATGCCCTGGGACTAAAGGAGGCAGCTAAGGGCAAACGGCTTTCCAGTTTAAAGAGTGCCAAAGACTTTATGAGTTTAAGTGGCTTGTGATGTCTAAGTACTATGATAAATGCAAATATCTGCATATATGTAAGTTCTGGAGAAGGCAATAGCAACCCACTCCAGTGTTCTTGCCTGGAGAATCCCGGGGAGGGCGGAGCCTGGTGGGCTGCCGTCTATGGGGCCACAGAGTCAGACACGACTGAGCGAATTAGCAGCACCAGCAGCAGCATGTACGTTCTAAACTAACTAACCCCACTGAAGTCAGTAGGAAAAAGAAATAGATTATAAATTTAGTTAGAGTTCCCACTTATGCCCGAGAATAAGATATTGAGATAGTGCCATCTTCAGTTAGGTCATTTATATTCTGAATTAAACACTTTTTAGTTCAGCTCTTCCTCCTGCTTTAAAGAAACGTTGTGGTTATTATAAAAGAGATTTAAAAAAAAATCAGTTCTGTGTAGAAGTAGGAGTGATTGCAGCCTAACCTGCAGAAGTGGGGATTTCTGGGAACTGTAAAATGAGCATAGGATAACACAAAGTAGAGGGTAGATGGGAAGAGAAAACCAATATAGGGTTCTAGAGAAGTAAACAGAGGCTCTCAACTCTAGATGACAGATTTCTCAACCTTCTGAAAAATCAGCAAAAAGGAAATTAACTCTAACAGCTGGATTAGTTTATAATAGTTTATAATGGATTGGTGGAAAAGCAGTGGGCTCAGAGATTGCCCAGGTGAAATGGCAGAGCTTTTCTGTCACAGAACATTGAGGTGCTGAGGGTTAGTCTTCAGACCAGAGTATCAATCATATAATTATTTTTACTGCATGTGTTCTTCAGTGGTGCCTGTTAGATACTGGGAAGCAGATTAGAAGAAAAATGAGAACTGATGTGATTTAATTATATACCAACAGCCAATAATTAAACTTAGGCCAAATAATTCTATTGTCCTAGACACAAGATAATTTAGATGGGAGCCACCAGTTTATGGATATCTGTAGGACAGCTCTTCTTCTCTCCCCCTCCATCAGATGGCCTGAGGTTCAGAGACCTTGATTAAAACTAGATTGTCTATTTCTTGTATGCTACTAATTTGATCAATCTGAGTGCCAGTTTCTACATCAGTAAATCTGGATAATGTTGCATAACTTTGTGGATGGTTCTGAGATGTAAATTAGGTATGCACACCTATAGGCCTTAAACAGTGACTAACATACAAGTGCTTAGTATATGTTCAGTTCAGTTCTGTTGCTCAGTCGTGTCTGACTCTTTGCGACCCCATGAATTGCAGCACACCAGGCCTCCCTGTCCATCACCAACTCCCGGAGTTCACTCAAACTCACGTCCATCAAGTCGGTGGTGCCATCTGGCCATCTCATCCTGCCCCCAATCCCTCCCAGCATCAGAGTCTTTTCCAATGTTAGATGTCAATACTTTATTAATTTAATTTATTTCTAAAACCATTAAACCAGCTAAACGTTAATTACAAAACTGTGAAACCATGTAATTTTAACTTGGATTCTGGAAAAGAAACCAATGGTTTCTTGTCTTCATGTATTGATTTTCTATAACATACAAAGCATAATAGGTATATTTAAAAATACATACTCTGTTAGAAAATTTAGATAGTCATTATTGATATATAATCCTAATATAAATAGATACATATACTCTTTTCAAGACAACTGGCATAGAATCTGTATGAATAAATTTGGTGTTTCATTGAACAAAATTCTCCAAGGTATGTGATTTAAAATTCCTCTCCAAATTCATAAAAGTGTATATATTTTGACACTATTTAACATGAAGATAGCAAATACTTAAAAAAATTTTCCTTTGCATGTCAAGTTTTACTTTCATTTTCTACATTTTTATAGACCTCATACAGAATCTATAAGCATTAGTTGCTCAGTTATGTCCAATTCTGCGGCCCCATGGACTATAGCCTGCCAGGTTCCTCTGTCCATGGAATTCTTCGGGCAAGAATACTGGAGTGGGTAGCTATTCCTTCTCTAGGGGATTTTTCTAACCTAGAGATTGAGCACAGGTCTCCTGCATTGCAGGCAGATTCTTTACCGTCTGAGCTACCAGTAACAATAAATATTCAACTGTTTCTTTATCACATTTACTTGCTTTGTATTAATTATTCAGAGTTGTTCTACATGCTCATTCTTTGCTTTCTATTGTTTGTCTCCACTTGTTTTTGACATCTTTTAATGAGGAGAAACATGCTTAAATAAAACAAAAATAACTCTGTTATTATTATAACTTTGTTTTCTGATACACAGTCATTGCATAGTAAAAATAAAATGCACCTCTACCTATGCTATTAGGCTCATTAAATCACAATTCTTGTGGTTGGGTTCCAACCTGCACTGTAAGAGAAAAGCTACTTAGTTGTTAAGAGTTTACTACACACTTGAGTTTCTGTTTTGGGGCTCCAAAATCACTGCAGATGGTGATTTTAGCCATGAAATTAAAAGATCTTACTCCTTGGAAGGAAAGTTATGACCAACCTAGACAGCATATTAAAAAGCAGAGACATTACTTTGCCAACAAAGGTTCGTCTAGTCAAGGTTATGGTTTTTCCAGTGGTCAGGTATGGATGTGAGAGTTGGACTGTGAAGAAAGCTGAGCGCCAAAGAATTGATGCTTTTGAACTGTGGTGTTGCATAAGACTCTTGAGAGTCCCTTGGACTGCAAGGAGATCCAACCAGTCCATCCTAAAGGAGATCAGTCCTGGGTGTTCATTGGAATGACTGATGCTGAAGCTGAAACTTCAATACTTTGGCCACCTCATGCAAAGAGCTGACTCATTGGAAAAGACTGATGCTGGGAGGGATTGGGGGCAGGAGGAGAAGGGGAGGACAGAGGATGAGATGGCTGGATGGCATCACCGACTTGATGGACGTGAGTCTGGGTGAACTCCGGGAGTTGGTGATGGACAGAGAGGCCTGGTATGCTGCAAATCATGGGTTAGCAAAGAATCAGACAAGACTGAGTGACTGAACTGAACCAAACCGAGTTTATATGAGATATATGGAGGATTTTATGTTATAATTATATTTATGTGAATAGCTAACTGTAGTGCTAAAGCAAGTGTGAGGTGCTTTTGTAATATTTTTGACATTTCAGTTTCTTTCAACCATTATGGTGTGGAAAAGGAATACAAAAATGTAATTCTACTTAAGGAAATGTGATGACTAACTCCAAGCAAAAATGATCATTAGAAGAAAAAACTAGTTTCTATGTTCAGCACAAATATTCTTTCAAAACGTAATAAAATCATACTCAATGATATAAAATTTAATGTTTACCATAGACTGCCAGGTATCATAAATGACTCTTTCACACACACAAAAAGAAAAAAACTGTTATGTTTAAAACACTTTCTCTCAAACAATGGCTATGCTTCCCTTGGGGATTCACCTGATGTATAGAGTAGGTGCCCTGTAAATGTTATTGGACGCTTTTGGACTATAAAGATGAGTTTGTTACTTTGACTATTTGAAATATTACATTACACTCTATTCCTCTGTGCTATGGTTCCATTTACTTAAGCATGTACATCAATATTATGTAAGAGTGGAGGAAGGGGAAATGAAACAACTGAAAATGGGTAGTTTTTCTTTAAATATCTGAGAATACTATCCAAGTGTTATCAGAGAGTAAGTTCTTGTCTTGTAACAGAAAAGATTCAGAGATAAGACACAGAGGTCAGTGAAGTAAGTTCAGTTCAGTCGCTTAGTCATGTCCGACTCTTTGCAACCCCATGGGTTGCCTGGAAAATTCCATGGATAGAGGAGCCTGGTGGTCTACAGTCCATGGTCACAAAGAGTTGGACACAACTGAGCACACATTCATTCATTCACTCAGGACTCCTATCATCTCAAGATATATGGTTTCCTGTCAGGCCAGAGGTTTCTGCTTTTCTTTATATGCCTAGGGATTCCTGTTGTTCTCAAGTTGTATGATTTCCTGCCATCTGGCCTGTGTCCCCTTTTCTCTGATTATATCTAGCTATTTGCCTGATCTAATGAAATAACTTTCTATTATAATAGTGAAAAAAAAAATCCTTATCAAGGGAGTGACAAAGAGTGACCAAACAGCACATACAGAGAGTTGTCTGGACAAAAGTTAATCAGAGGGAAAGTAAAGACAGTGGCAGAAGTAAGTGCAGTGTTTCAACATCTTCAACAATGCACAGCATCTGGTAGGACTAGGCATTGGAATCCAAGAAAGGCATTCTGGCCCTTTAGTTGCAGGGCTTTTAAATTGCATAGGTAAGCATTCACACCTCTATTGGTGTTATTTACAGAAGTAAATGGACAGGTCTTTAGCTTCCAGCTATGCATTCCTTCTAAATCGGCATTCATAATTGGGAACACCAGTCACTCCTCCCCTAATGTAACTCAAAAACTTGGGTTGAAACTTTACCAGTTTACCACCGAAACATACTATCAGTATTAACTGCCTAAGCATCAGGCTTTAGGAGGTTCCGCTAGAGCGCTACAGGAGATTGTGTGTGTGTGTGCGTGCTCACACGTCTGTGCTTTTAGTCTCTCGCTCATGTCCGAGTCTTTGTGACCTCATGGACTGCAGCCTGACAGGCTTCTCTGGCAATGGGATTCTCCAGGTACGAATACTGGAGTAGGTTACCATTCCCTTCTCCAGGAGATGTTCCTGACCCAGGGATCAAATCTAGATCTCCTACATTTCAGGCAGATTCTTTATTGTAGGGAAGTAAAGTTTACTTCTAGTCATATCCTTTCAGCCCAAAGATGAAATTTCCACAATATTGTCAACAGCTTATGTCATTTGAAACTGGGAGAGTTCTAAATTTAGGCAGTGACAGTGCCATGAGATATACTAGAGGACAAAAGTTAATTAAAAAAAAAAAAGGAGTACAAAGTTATCTTAAAGTCATTAAACTCTAGGGAGAAGGAGCCTATATTTAACCAAAAGAATAGGTCCCAATTTGCAGACTGGACCTTTAGAGCTTATAATAAATATGTTATTAGAGTTGAGCAGTGATTTATGGGAATGTATCAAGTGATAGACCTGTGATTGAAGAAGAAAAAGGAAAAAAATGGAACAAAAAAAATAAATGTCGATAGTTACTGCTTGAAAAGTTAAAAAACTTGAAAAGCTTATATACATGTATTATAATATATACATAATTATATAAAATGCAAACAATTACATGCATATCAACATATATTATCATAATTGAATAGATAATATAATTATATAATTATTTGTTTATATAAAGTTATATAATTTTATATGTGATCACTAACCTAGAGCCAGACATCCTGGAATGTGAAGTCAAGTGGGCCTTAGAAAGCATCACTATGAACAAAGCTAGTGGAGGTGACGGAATTCCAGTTGAGCTATTCCAAATCCTGAAAGATGATGCTGTGAAAGTGCTGCATTCTATATGCCAGGATATTTGGAAAACTCAGCAGTGGCCACAGGACTGGAAAAGGTCAGTTTTCATTCCAATCCCAAAGAAAGGCAATGCCAAAGAATGCTCAAGCTATCACACAATTGCACTCATCTCACACACTAGTAAAGTAATGCTCAAAATTCTCCAAGCCAGGCTTCAGCAATATGTGAACCGTGAACTTCCTGATGTTCAAGCTGGTTTTAGAAAAGGCAGAGGAACCAGAGATCAAATTGCCAACATCCGCTGGATCATAGAAAAAGCAAGAGAGTTCCAGAAAAACATCTATTTCTGCTTTATTGACTATGCCAAAGCCTTTGACTGTGTGGATCACAATAAACTGTGGAAAATTCTGAAAGAGATGGGAATACCAGACCACCTGATCTGCCTCTGAGAAATTTGTATGCAGGTCAGGAAGCAACAGTTAGAACTGGACATGGAACAACAGACTGGTTCCAAATAGGAAAAGGAGTTCGTCAAGGTTGTATATTGTCACCCTGTTTATTTAACTTATATGTAGAGTACATCATGAGAAACTCTGGACTGGAAGAAACACAGACTGGAATCAAGATTGCTGGGAGAAATATCAATAACCTCAGATATGCAGATGACACCACCCTTATGGCAGAAAGTGAAGAGGAACTAAAAAGCCTCTTGATGAAAGTGTAAGAGGAGAGTGAAAAAGTTGGCTTGAAGCTCAACATTCAGAAAACGAAGATCATGGCATCCGGTCCCACCACTTCATGAGAAATAGATGGGGAAACAGTGTAAACAGTGTCAGACTTTATTTTCCTGGGCTCCAAAATCACTGCAGATGGTGACTGCAGCCATGAAATTAAAAGACGCTTACTCCTTGGAAGGAAAGTTATGACCAACCTAGATAGCATGTTCAAAAGCAGAGACATTACGTTGCCAACAAAGGTTTGTCTAGTCAAGGCTATGGTTTTTCCTGTGGTCATGTATGGATGTGAGAGTTGGACTGTGAAGAAGGCTGAGCACCGAAGAATTGATGCTTTTGAACTGTGGTGTTGGAGAAGACTCTTGAGAGTCCCTTGGACTACAAGGAGATCCAACCAGTCCATTTTGAAGGAGATCAGCCCTGGGATTTCTTTGGAAGGAATGATGCTAAAGCTGAAACTCCAGTACTTTGGCCACCTCATGGGAAGAGTTGACTCATTGGAAGAGACTCAGATGTTGGGAGGGATTGGGGGCAGAAGGAGAAGGGGATGACAGAGGACGAGATGGCTGGATGGCATCACTGACTCAATGGACATGAGTCTAGGTGAACTCCGGGAGTTGGTGATGGACAGGGAGGCCTTGCGTGCTGTGAATCATGGGGTCGCAAAGAGTCGGACACGACTGAGTGACTGATCTGATATGATCTGATCTGATATGCAATATGCATAAATTACAAAATTATATATAGACAGAGATAATAAAATGACAACTCAGTTCAATTTAGTTGCTCAATCGTGTCGGACTTTTTGCAACCCCATGGACTGCAGAATGCCAAGCCTCCCTGTCCATTACCAACTCCCAGAGTTTGCTCAAACTCATATCCATTGAGTTGGTGATGGCATCCAACCATTGCATTCTCTGTCGTCCCCTTCTCCTTCTGCCTTCAATCTTTCCCAGCATCAGGGTCTTTTCAGATGAGTCAGTTCTTCGCATCAGGTAGCCAAAGTATTGCAAGTTCAGCTTCAGTAGCAGTCCTTCCAATAAATATTCAGGATTGATTTCCTTTAGGATGGATTGATTGGATCTCCTTGCTGTCCAAGAAACTCTCAAGAGTCTTCTCCAACACCACAGTTTAAAAGCATCAGTTCTCAGGTGCTCAGTTTTCTTTATAGTTCAACTCTCATAACTATACATGATTACTGGAAAAAACATAGCTTTGACTAGACGGACCTTTGTTGGCAAAATAATGTCTGCTTTTTAGTATGCTTTCTAGGTTGCTCATAACTTTTCTTCCAAGGAGCAAGAATTTTTTTAATTTCATGTCTGCAGTTACCATCTGCAGTGATTTTGGAGCCCCCAAAAATAAAGTCTGTCACTGTTTCCATTGTATCCCCATCTATTTGCCATGAAGTGATGGGAAAAGATGCCGTGGTCTTAGTTTTCTGAATTTTGAGATTTAAGCCAATTTTTTCACTCTCCTCTTTCACTGTCATCAAGAGAATCTTTAGTTCTTCTTTGCTTTCTGCCATAAGGGTGCTATCATCTACATATCTATAGATATTCCTCCCAGTAATCTTGAATCCAGCTTGTTCTTCATCCAGCCCAGCATTTCTCTTGATGTACTCTGCATATAAGTTAAATAAGCGGGGCAATAATATACAGCCTTGATGTACTCCTTTCCATATTAAGAACCAGTCTGCTGTTCCATGTCTAGTTCTAACTGTTGCTTCTTGACCTGCATACAGATTTGTCAGGAGGCATGTCAGGTGATCTGGTATTCCCATATCTTTAAGAATGACAATTAAAGCCCATGAAAAGGAGTGACTGGAATTGGAGTGGAATTCTGTCAGAAATTTCAAGAACAAAGAACAAGAAACAATTGCTTTGATGGAACAAAAAAATAACTTTATCTCTCCCTCGCACCATATGCAAAGGTTACTTCAAAATAGGCTAAAGTCCTGAAAATAAAGGCTTATATTTTAAATGAGAGATAAAAATTCTAGAACAAGACACATAAAGTGTTTTCTGGAGTTGATTATAGTATATGATATCAATTCAGTTCAGTTCAGTCTCTCAGTCATGTCTGACTCTTTGCGACCCCATGAATTGCAGCACGGCAGGCCTCCCTATCCATCACCAACTCACGGAGTTTACTCAAACTCATGTCCATTGAGTTGGTGATGCCATCCAGCCATTTCATCCTCTGTCATCCCCTTCTCCTCCTGCCCCCAATCCCTCCCAGCATCAGAGTCTTTTCCAATGAGTCAGCTCTTCGCATGAGGTGGCCAAAGTATTGAAGTTTCAGCATCAGTCATTCCAATGAACACCCAGGACTGACCTCCTTTAGGATGGACTGGTTGGATCTCCTTGAAGTCCAAGAGACTCTCAAGAGTCTTCTCCAAAACCACAGTTCGAAAGTTTCAATTCTTTGGCACTCAGCCTTCTTCACAGTCCAACTTGCACATCCATACATGACCACTGGAAAAACCATAGTATATAATATAGTGATATGTGTATGTCAGATGTATCTAAATTAGACTTGAGACATGTATTTGATTGGATGTGAATTTTATTCAAATGATGTTTAATGATGCAGGTAAAAGATAAGGGACATGGTCTCAGTGCAATAAGCCGTTGACAGTCAACTGGGAGGCTGGTATCAATGTCAGATCACCATGTACTTCCTGGCAAGAGATGCAGTCTAGACTTCCCAACTGGCTGAGGATGTTTTAGTGTGGAAGAGTGAAAAAAAAAAGGAAAGTGATATATGAATCTTTGTTTCTGCAATGTGGTTGTGTAACTTCTAATATCTTTCTCACCTCTTGATTCCTGACTTCCAAAAGACAGACATTGGGTTTCTCAGGTGGCACTAGTGGTAAAGAACTTGCACGCCAGTGCTGGAGACGTAACAGACATGGGTTCAATCCTGCATCAGGAAGGTCCCCTGAGAGGGGTATGGCAACACATTTCAGCATTTTTTTTTTAATTTATTTTTTATTGAAAGATAATTGCTTTACAGAATTTTGTTGTTTTCTGTCAAACCTCAACATGAATCAGCAATTCAGTTCAGTTCAGCTGCTAAGTCATTTCTGAGTCTTTGAGACCCCAGTGAATTGCAGCATGGCAGGCTTCCCTGTCCATCACCAACTCCCAGAATTCACTCTAATTCACCTGCATCGAGTCAGTGATGCCATCCAGCCATCTCATCCTCTGTCATCCCCTTCTCCTCCTGCCCCCAATACCTCCTAGCATCAGGGTTTTCTTCAGTGAGTCAACCCTTCACATGAGTAGGCCAAAGTATTGGAGTTTCAGACTCAGCATCAGGCTTTCCAATGAACACCCAGGACTGTTCTCCATTAGGATGGACTGGTTGGATCTCCTTGCAGTCCAAGGGACTCTCAAGAGTCTTCTCCAACACCACAGTTCAGAAGCATCAATTCTTCGGTGCTCAGCTTTCTTCATAGTCCAACTCTCACATGCACACATGACCAGTGGAAAAACCATAGCCTTGACTAGATGGACATTTGTGGGCAAAGTAATATCTCTGCTTTTGAATATGCTATCTAGGTTTGTCATAACTTTCCTTCCAAGGAATAAGCGTCTTCTAATTTCATGGCTGCAGTCACCATCTGCAGTGATTTTGGAGCCCCCCAAAATAAAGTCAACCACTGTTTACACTGTTTCCCCATCTATTTCCCATGAAGTGATGGGACCAGATACCATGATCTTAGTTTTCTGAATATTGAGCTTTAAGGAAAATTTTTCACTCTCAGGTGAGACGATAGCTGTCGCAAGAGGGCATCAGAGGGCAGACAAACTGAAACCATAATTACAGAAAACTAGCCATTCTGATCACACAGACCACAGCTTTCTCTAACTCAAAGAAACTAAGCCATGCCATGTGGGGCCACCCAAGATGGCCAGGTCATGGTGGAGAGGTCTGACAGAATGTGGTCCACTGGAGAAGGGAATGGAAAACACTTCAGTATTCTTGCCTTGAGAACCCCGTGAACGGTATGAAAAGGCAAAATGATATGATACTGAAAGAGGAACTCCTCAGGTCGGTAGGTTTTCAGTATGCTACTGGAGATCAGTGGACAAATAACTCCAGAAAGAATTAAGGGATGGAGCCAAAGCAAAAACAATACCCAGTTGTGGATGTGACTGGTGATAGAAGCAAGGCCTGATGCTCTAAACACCAATATTGCATAGGAACCTGGAATGTTAGGTCCATGAATCAAGGAAAATTGGAAGTGGTCAAACAAGAGATGGCAAGAGTGAATGTTGACATTCTAGGAATCAGTGAACTAAAATGGACTGGACTGGGTGAATTTAACTAGATGACCATTATATTTACTACTGTGGGCAGGAATCCATTAGATGAAATGGAGTAACCATATGGTCAACAAAAGAGTCTGAAATGAAGTACTTGGATGCAATCTCAAAAATGACAGAATGATCTCTATTCATTTCTAAGGCAAACCATTCAATATCAAGGTGATCCAAGCCTATGCCCCAACCAGTAACACTGAAGAAGCTGAAGTTGAACGGTTCTATAAAGACCTACAAGACCTTTATAAGTAAAACCCAAAAAAGATGTCTTTTTCATTATAGAGGACCAGAATGCAAAAGTAGGAACTCAAGAAACACCTGGAGTAACAGGCAAATTTGGCCCTGGAATACGGAATGAAGCAGGGCAAAGTCTAAAAGAGTTTTGCCAAGAGAACGCATTGGTCATAGCAAACACCCTCTTCCAACAACACAAGAGAAGACTTTACACATGGACATCACCAGATGGTCAACACCGAAATCAGATTGATTTTATTCTTTGCAGCCAAAGATGGAGAAGCTCTATACAAACAGCAAAAACAAGACTGGGAGCTGACTGTGGCTCAGATAATGAATTCCTTATTGCCAAATTCAGACTTAAATTGAAGAAAGTAGGGAAAACCACTAGACCATTCATGTATGACCTAAATAAAATCCCTTATGATTATACAGTGGAAGTGAGAAATAGATTTAGGGGACTAGATATGACAGATAGAGTGCCTGATGACCTATGGAATGAGGTTTGTGACATTGTACATGAGACAGGGATCAAGACAATCCCCATGGAAAAGAAATGCAAAAAAGCAAAATGGCTGTCTGGGGAGGCCTTGAAAATAGCTGTGAAAAGAAGAGAAGTGAAAAGCAAAGGAGAAAAGGAAAGATATAAGCATCTGAATGCAGAGTTCCAAAGAATAGCTAGAAGAGATAAGAAAGCATTCCTCACCGATCAATGCAAAGAAATAGAGGAAAACAACAGAATGGGAAAGACTAGAGATCTCTTCAAGAAAATTAGAGAAACGAAAGGAACATTTCATGCAAAGATGGGCTCAATAAAGGACAGAAATGGTATGGACCTAACAGAAGCAGAAGATATTAAGAAGAGGTGGCAAGAATATAGAGATGAACTGTACAAAAAAGATCTTCACGAACAAGACAATCACAGTGGTGTGATCATTCACCTAGAGCCAGACATCCTGGAATGTGAAGTCAAGTGGACCTTAGAAAGCATCACTACAAACAAAGCTAGTGGAGGTGATGGAATTCCAGTTGAGCTATTCCAAATCCTGAAAGATGATGCTGTGAAAGTGCTGCATTCTATATGCCAGGATATTTGGAAAACTCAGCAGTGGCCACAGGACTGGAAAAGGTCAGTTTTCATTCCAATCCCAAAGAAAGGCAATGCCAAAGAATGCTCAAAGTACCACACAATTGCACTCATCTCACGTGCTAGTAAAGTAATGCTCAAAATTCTCCAAGCCAGGCTTCAGCAATATGTGAACCATGAACTTCCTGATGTTGAAGCTGGTTTTAGAAAAGGCAGAGGAACCAGAGATCAAATTGCCAACATCCGCTGGATCATGGAAAAAGCAAGAGAGTTCCAGAAAAACATCTATTTCTGCTTTATTGACTATGCCAAAGCCTTTGACTGTGTGGATAACAATGAACTGTGGAAAATTCTGAAAGAGATGGGACTACCAGACCACCTGACCTGCCTCTTGAGAAACCTGTATGCAGGTCAGGAAGCAACAGTTAGAACTGGACATGGATCAACACACTTGTTCCAAATAGAGAAAGGAGTACGTCAAGGCTGTATATTATCACCCTGCTTATTTAACTTATATGCAGAGTACATCATGAGAAATGGTGGTCTGGAAGAAGCACAAGCTGGAATTAAGATTGCCGGGAGAACTATTAATAACCTCAGATATGCAGGTGACACCACCCTTATGGCAGAAAGTGAAGAGGAACTCAAAAGCCTCTTGATGAAAGTGAAAGAGGAGAGTGAAAATGTTGGCTTAGGGCTCAACATTCAGAAAACGAAGATCATGGCATCTGGTCCCATCACTTCATGGGAAATAGATGGGGAAACAGTGGAAACAGTGTCAGACTTTATCTTTTTGGGTTCCAAAATCACTGCAGATGGTGATTGCAGCCATGAAATTAAAAGATGCTTACTCCTTGGAAGGAAAGTTATGACTAATCTAGACAGCATATTCAAAAGCAGAGTCATTACTTTGCCAACAAAGGTTCGTCTAGTCAAGGCTATGGTTTTTCCAGTGGTCATGTATGCACGTGAGAGTTGGACTGTGAAGAAAGCTGAGCACCGAAGAATTAATGCTTTTGAACTGTCCTGTTGGAGAGGACTGTTTAGAATTCCCTGGTTGCAAGGAGATCCAACCAATCAATTCTAAAGGAGATCAGTCCTGGGTGTTCTTTGGAAGGACTGATACTAAAGCTGAAACTCCAATAGTTTGGCCACGTCATGTGAAAAGTTAACTCATTGGAAAAGACTCAGATGTTGGGAGGGATTGGGGGCAGGAGGAGAAGGGGATGACAAACAATGAGGTGGCTGGATGGCATCACTGACTCGATGGACAATAGTTTGGGTGAACTCTGGGTGTTGGTGATGGACAGGGATGCCTAACGTACTGCAATTCATGTGGTCTCAAATAATTGCACACGACTGAGCGACTGAACTGAACTGAACTGAGGGGAGGAAATCAGTGACTTACATTTCCTTAGAGCAGTTAGAGATAAATCTTATGGCTGTCTCACAAGATTCCCTGTCTCAGGGCATAGACTTGATTGCTTTATGTCATGATATCTATTCCCATCTGTGGTGAAGAAACTGGAAATCAGTTAAAATGCAACCCCTTAAATCTACCCAGCACTGGTCATACTGAAGACCTTGGGGGACACCCAATTCCAGTCCAGCAGTCCCAGGAGGTTGACCCACCTATGATCTGGTCCTTGAAAGGATGTCACACCGAAACATGTTTGGGAATCCGCCAGTCCAGGGGTCCCAGGAGGTCGACATGCCTCGACCTTCCCAGGGATTCGATCTTCAGGAGGCTGTCATGCCTCAGTTTGCCTGGGGGTCAGCACCTTGACCCAGGGACACCTGGCTCTCAGATTGCAACAGTACTGGGTAGGATAAGCTTCAAAAAGACTCACCCCTAAGGAAGTCCACCCATGGAAATTGAAGGAAGCCTATTAGTTTTTTTTCTTTTTTCTTTCCCTCCCTGTTGTCACTGACTTTCAGATGGGAAATAACCTATCCACTTCCCAACAGACACCCTTGAGATGCATCCTTGATAACTGGAAGTTGTCCGATCCTCTAACTCTAAGGAGAAGTTTCTTAACGTTCTTTTTGCCACTGTGTGGCCACGGTATCCTCTGGGGGACAAGTAACTTTGGCCTGAGGACAAGGGTTTAAATTACAATACCATCCTTCAGCTAGACTTGCTCTTCAAAAGACAAGGGAAATGGACAAAAATCCCCTATGTCCAAATTTTCTTCCAACTAAGAGATGTGAAGGAACTCTGTCTTAAGTATGGGATTGTTGTATGCCCTAAAAGTGAGTCTACTAGGCAAATGGTGTTAGGCATAGACAACCAAGAGAAGGAATCCGCCCCCCAACCCCCCCATGAAGGCTCACCTCCCATGGCTCCTGAGTTGCCTGGTACTCCTTCCTTGTATCCAAATGTGGCCCCATATCCAGGAGCACTCCCTCCACAAAAGCCAACTCAAGTATGTCCCTTAGTCAAAACTGGAGGAGAATTTGGACCAACCAGGTCCTTAAGCCCTTCTTCCTATTAGAACTAAGACAGATCAAACAAGACCTGGGAAGCTATACAGATGACCCAAGGCAAATATATGGATATATTCCAATACATTACCTTGGCCTTTGACTTGACATGGAAGGACATCATGGTCATATTTAGTCAAACTTTATCTGACCCTTAGCTTGCTAGGGTCTTAAAGGAAGACCAAAGGTATGCTACAGGGCTTCACATGTCAAATGATCAATATCCAGTAGGAAAAACTGAAGTCCCTCCTCAGATCCTAATTGGAATTATAATGACCCTGAGCACATCTGGGAAAGGGACCATTTCCTTATCTGTGTGAATGTAGGACTGAAAACAGCCCATCAAAAAGTAATCAGCTATGCCCGGGTCTCAGCAATAACTCAGGAGCCCAATGAGAACCTCATTGCCTTTTTTCAAAGGATAAAAGAGGCCCTCCAAAAGTTTACCAACCTGGACTTAGATTCTTACAACAGACAGGTGATTTTAAAGGACAAATTCCAGTCCCAATGTGCATCAGACATCAGGATAAAGCTACAACAGCTGCAGCAGCAGGACTCTGCTGCCTCTTTAGATGAGATGGTCCAGACAGCCACCAATACCTTTTATAACAGAGTAAAGAAGAGGGAGGCCCAAGGGCCAGGAAAGGGAGAAAAGGAAAGAGGCAAGGCATGGCCAGATACTGGCCACCATCCAGGGAAGGCCTATGGCAAATCCCAAATCCTTGAAGGACAAGGCACTAGGCAAATGCTTAATCTGTAGATAGGCAGGACATTGGGCCAAAGAGTGTCCAAACCACGACAAGTCTCCGAAAATAGTTTGCCACAAATGCTATAAATTGGGATATTTGGTGGCACTCTGCCCTTGGGACCCAAAAGCCTCAAGGTCAAGTGCCAAGCCTTCCCTCATGATGGTTCAATGGGACTGAAGTGACCCATTCCAACCAGCCCACCTGACACAGATAACCATGTTTCCCCATCTATTTGCCATGAAGTGATGGGACAAGATGCCATGATCTTAGTTTTCTGAATGTTGAGTTTTAAGCCAACTTTTTCACTCTCTTCTTTAACATTTGTCAAGAGGCTCTTTAGTTCTTCTTTGCTTTCTGCCATAAGGGTGGTATCATCTGCATATCTGAAGTTATTGATATTTCTCCTAGCAATCTTGATTCCAGCTTGTGCTTCGTCCAGCCCAGCGTTTCTCATGACGTACTCTGCCTATAAGTTAAACAAGTAGGGTGACAATATACAGCATTGACATACTCCTTTCCCTATTTGGAACCAATCTGTTATTCCATGTCCAGTTCTGACTGTTGCTTCCTGACCGTATACAGATGTCTCAGGAGGCAGGTCAGGTGGTCTAGTCTTTTCATCTCTGGAAGAATTTTCCACAGTTTGTTGTGATCCACAGTGTCAAAGGCTTTGGTGTAGTCAGTAAAGCAGAAATAGATGTTTTTCTGGAATCTTCATGCTTTTTTGATGATCCAAGCAGATGTTGGCAATTTGATCTCTGGTTCCTCTGCCTTTTCTAAATCCAACTTGAACACCTGGACATTCACGGTTCATGTACTGTTGAAGCCTGGCTTGAAGAATTTTGAGCATTACTTTGTTAGCATGTGAGATGAGTGCAATATGCTGTAGTTTGAGTGCTCTTTTGCACTGCCTTTCTTTGGGATTGGAATGAAAACTGACCTTTTCCAGCCCTGTGGACACTGCTGAGTTTTCCAAATTTGCTGGCACATTGAGTGAAGCACTTTCACAGCATCATCTTTCAGGATTTGGAACAGCTCAAGTGGAATTCCATCACCTCCACTAATTTTGTTCATAGTTATGTTTCTGAAGGCCCATTTGACTTCGCATTCTAGGATATCTTCTCTAGATGAGTGACCACGAGATCGTGATTATCTATTTTGTGAAGACCTTTTTTGTACAGTTCTTCTGTGTGTTGTTGCCACCTCTTCTTAATATCTTCTGCTTCTGTTAGGTCCATACCATTTCTGTACTTTATTTTGCCCATCTTTTCATGAAACTTTTCCTTGGCATCAGTAATTTTCTTGAAGAGATCTCTAGTCTTTCCCATTCTATTGTTTTCCTCTTTTTCTTTGCGTTGATCACTGAGGAAGGCTTTCTTATCTCTCCATGCTATTCTTTGGAACTCTGCATTCCAAGGGTATATCTTTCCTTTTCTCTTGTGCTTTTCACTTTTCTTCTTTTCACAGCTATTTGTAAGGCATCCTCAGGCAAACATTTTCCTTTTTGTATTTCTTTTTTGGGGGGATGGTCTAGATCACTGCCTCCAGTACAATGTCATGAACCTCAGTCCATAGTTCTTCAGGCACTCTGTCTATCAGATCTAATCCCTCAAATCTATTTGTCACTTCCCCTGTATAATCGTAAGGGATTTGATTAGGTCACACGTGAATGGTCTAGTGATTTTCCCTACTTTCTTCAATTTTAGTCTGAATTTGGCAATAAGGAGTTCATGATCTGAGCCACAGTCAGCTCCCAGTCTTGTTTTTGCTGACTGTATAGAGCTTCTCCATTGGTGGCTACAAAGAATATAATCAATCTGACTTGGGTATTGATCATCTGGTGATGTCCATGTGTAGAGTCTTGTGTTGCTGGAAGGTTTTGCTATAACCTGCATTCTTTTGCAAAACTCTGTTAGCCTTTTCCCTGATTCATTTTGTACTCCAAAACCAAATCTGCCTGTTACTCCAGGTATTACTTGACTTCCTACTTTTGCATCAAGTCCCCTATAATGAAAAGGATGCCTTTTTTGGGGTGTTAGTTCTAGAAGGTCTTGTAGGTATTCATAGAACTGTTCAACTTCAACTTCTTCAGCATTACTGCTTGGGCCATGGACTTGGATTACTGTGATATTGATTGGTTTGCCTTGGAAATGAACAGAGATCATTCTGTCATTTTTGAGATTGCATCCAAGTACTGTATTTCACACTCTTTTGTTGACTATGATGGCTACTCCATTTCTTCTAAGGGATTCTTGTCCACAGTAGTAGATATAATGGTCATTTGAATTAAATTCACCCATTCAAGTCCATTTTAGTGCACTGAATCCTAAAATGTCGACATTCACTTTTGCCATCTCCTGTTTGAACACTTCCAATTTGCCTTGATTCATGGACCTAACATTCCAGGTTCCTATGCAATATTGCCCTTTACACTATCAGACTTTACTTCCATCACCAGTTACATCCACAACTGGGTGTTGTTTTTGCTTTGGCTCTGTCTCTTCACTCTTTTCTGGAGTTATTTCTCCACTGATATCCAGTAGCATATTGGACATCTACCGACTTGGGGAGTTCATCTTTCAGTGTCCTATCTTTTTGCCTTTTATACTGTTCATGGGTTTCTCAAGGTAAGAATACTGAAGTGATTTGCTATTCCCTTCTCCAATAGACCATGTTTTATCAGAACTCTCCACCATGATTGTCCGTCTTGGGTGGCCCTACATGGCATGATTCATAGTTTTATTGAGTTACACAAGGCTGTGGTCCATGTGATCAGATTGGTTAGTTTTCTGTGATTGTGGCTTTCAATCTCTCTGCCCTCTGATGGAGAATGATAAGAGGCTTATGGAAGCTTCCTGATGGGAGAGATTGACTGAGGCGGAAACTGGGTCTAGTTCTGATGGGCGGCCATGCTCAGTAATCTTTAATACAATTTTTTTGTTGGTCGGTGGGGCTATGTTCCCTCCCTTTTATTTACTTGGGGCCAAACCACTGGCTAAAGAATCCCAATGTCTTTTTGACTTCAAGTGAGAGGCTCCAGGAGAAAAACACCAATAGATGACTTGGACAGTATAGTATAGGAACTCCTCAAAAGAAGGCAGAGGCTATGGTAAAATAAGCCTTAACTCAAGCACCTGCCTTGAGGTTGCCAGATCCAGAAAAAGCATACCAACTTTATGTCCATAAAAAAGAAGAAATAGCCTTGGGAGTGTTAACTGAAAGGTTGGGACTTAAGCCCCAGCCTGTAACTTACTTATCCAAGAGGTTCAACCCAACTGCCTGAGGTTGGCCTCCCTGCCTTTGAAATCTTGCAACTATTACGATCCTGATAGAAGATAATTTTAAACTCTCTTTTGGGAGCAAACTGTTTTTACCAGCCAACAAGTGAAACAACTCCTAAATGGGAGAGGCCATTTATGGATATCTGATCAAAGAATCCTCAGATATCAAATAGTGCTGATGGAACATCCAGGCCTGACTATATCCTCTTGTGAGGTTCTTAACCCTGTCGCCCTCTTCCCTAGCCCCAAGGGCTCTCTCCCCTTTCACTCTTGCCTACAAACCTTGGACCACTGGACAAAACCCCAAGAGGGATTGTTGGAAGATCCTCTGACCAATCCTGAGGAAATCTGATACACTGATGGAAGCAGCTTTGTCTTGGATGGAAAAAGAAGAGCTGGCTATGCAGTCATCTCCAATTTTGAGAACATAGAGGCTAAACGTTTGCCACCAGGTACTTCAGCCCAAGTAGCTGAGCTTATAGCACTGACTCAAGCTTTAGAGCTGGGAAAAGGAAAAAGAGTAGCTATTTACACTGACTCTAAGCATGCCTTTCTGGTGCTACATGTACATGCTGCTATTTGGAAAGAAAGAGGCCAGTTGACAACCCAAGAGTCCCCAGTCAAATATGGCAATCAAATACTTAGGTTCTTGGAGACAGTCCATCTGCCCACTGAGGTTTCAGTCTCCCACTGTAAAGGACACCAAAAAGGGAGTACAGAAGTAGCATGAGTGAACCAAACAACCAATCAGGAAGCTAAGAGATAAGCGTTACAGAACAATGACCTAATAGGGTTGCCACCTTAGATCCACAAGCTAATTTGCCAGAAACTCCTTCAAATACTGAAGGTGAGACTCTTAAAGCTAAGAGTGAGGGCTTTCAAAAAGATCGTATGGGGCTGATTCCAAAAGTAGGGACTCCTTTTTCTGCCTGGGAACCTTCAATGGAAGTTGGTTAATTCCTTACGTGCCATCACTCCTTTAAGGGAAAAGGCCCTCCAAAGATTACTAGAAAGGTCCTTCAGAGGAACAGGCCTCCAAACAACTATAAGGCAAGTGGTCTCCTCTTTTCCCACTTGCCAACTAAACAACCTCCAAGGAGCTCAAAGACCTCAGCTGGCCCAGCCTGCCAACGTGGTACCTACCCAGGAAAGGACTGAAAGAAGGACTTCACCCAGATGTCAGTTTCTCTAGGGTATGAATACCTATTAGTCATGATAGATACATTCACAGGATGGATTGAAGGCTTTCCCATCCAGACTGAGAAGGCTGAGGAGGTGGTAAAAAAAACTACTCTATGTAATCATTCTGAGATTTGGTCTGCCCAGATCATTACAAAGTGACAATGGGACATCATTTACTTCTAACATCACCCAAGGGGTCTCTAAAACATTGGGCATTACTTATTATCTCCATTGTACCTGGAGGCCTCAGTCTTTAGGAAAAGTAGAAAGAGCCAAATAATTCTTAAAATCAGTGATAAAAAAGATAACCCAGGTTACCTCCCTGGGATGGAAGGAGGCTTTACCAATAGCTCTTCTCCACACCTGCATTTCCCCTAAGGAACAGGTTGGTCTTAGTCCTTATGAGATGATATATGGCAGACCTTTTATGTCAATGATTTCTTCCTAGATTCAGAGGCTGATACTCTCCAGTCTTATACTATAGCCATTGGGCAATTCCAACAGGATATACTCTTGTGGGGAGTCAACCAGGACCCAAAAATTTCTAAAGAGTCACCACTGCCCCAGGGACTCAAGTCCTAATTAAAGTCTGGAAAGGTGGGTCCCCAAAGGCTAAACTCCAGCTCACATGTAAGGGCCTCTACCCTGTAATTCTTTCTACCCTCATAGCAGTCAAGGTACCAAGGCATGACTCCTGGATTCACTACTCATGAGTCAAGCCATTGAATAAAAAGAAGAGGACACTCAATACACCTGTGAGTCTCTGGGCGATCTCAGATACCTATTCAGAACTCATTCATTAGAATGAGTGCCACTCTAATGAATATCCCCAAAATTAAGTTTCTGGGGATAAGATTTCTCAGGATAGCTCTAAAGAGCCAACATAGCTTGGCAGTAGTTGTATTCCAAAACAGACAGGAAATAGATCTCCTGATCCCTGAACAAGGAGGGATTTGAGCCATCTTGAATGAGACATGTTGTTTCTGGGTAAATACCTCCAGCAAAGTTAAATAAAGTCTCACAGTCCTCAAGAAAAGCATTCAGATTCTACAGAATCTCAAAGAATAAGCTGGAGAGTTCTTGGAGTGGCTACAATCACTCTTTGGGGGATTCTTCTGGTGATGGGAAATTTGGAGTTGGCTAATGCCCCTATTAATCCCTGTCATTGGAGAAGGCAATGGCACCCTACTCCAGTACTCTTGCCTAAAAAAATCCCATGGACAGAGGAGCCTGGTAGGCTGCAGTCCATGGGGTCACTAGGAGTCAAACACAACTGAGCGACTTCACTTTCACTTTTCACTTTCATGCATTGGAGAAGGAAATGGCAACCGACTCCAGTGTTCTTGCCTGGAGAATCCCAGGGATGGGGAAGCCTGGTGGGCTGCTGTCTATGTGGTCGCACAGAGTCAGACACAACTGAAGTGACTTAGCAGCAGCAGCAGCAGCAGCAGCAATCCCTATTATCACCATATTGATGCTGCTTATGATTGCTCCATGTATTATCAACTGTTTAAACCATTTTGTTTCTGCCCACATCAACAAACTACAACATGTGGTGCCAGTTCAACAAGGATATATAAAACCACAGCTAACCACAGAAAACATTACTCACACTTAGATGGACACTGCTATAAGGACTCTTAGGCTTGAGCCTAGCAAGAGGGGGGAGGCCCAATGCTCCTGGCCATCCCAGTTCAGTAGGAAATAGCCAGAGAGACCTTGATGCTCCTATTCTCAAAGAATTGGGCCTCCCATCTCTTGAGGGGGGAATGTTAGGTAGTTAGAATAGGAAAAAGGAGTCCAAAATGGAGGTGGCTAAAAGACCAGGAAGGGAAAAGCCCACAAAAATAGAACAAAGGAATGTGCAAGGACTGGAGTGAGGACCTCAGGTAAAACAGACAGCACTCCTGGCTAGCCCAATTTACATAGGGCAGGCCCAGGGGGAGGATAAAAGATATATAAAAAGAGGAGCCAAAATTGGATTGGGGACCTCTCTTCTCTTCACATCTTTTGGGTCAGTATGTCCTCATGCCTCAAGGATGTATTTTCCTTTACTTTAGAAATAAAACTGAGCTGTAACATGGAGCTGTAACACTGGTCCATCTAAGGGCTGTAACATTGGTCTGTTACTTCAAATTTTTGTTGCAATGAGACATTACTGAGGAAATTACAAACTCCCCCAACACTATGACCAGTGCATTCTCTTGCAAAACTCTGTTAGCCTTTGTCCTACTTCATTTTGTACTCCAAGGCCAAATCTGCCTGTTACTCCAGGTATTTCTTGACTTCCTACTTTTTGCATTCCAGTCCCCTATAGTGAAAAGGACATCTTTTTTGGGTGTTAGTTCTAGAACGTCTTGTAGGTATAGAATCGCTCAACTTCAGCTTCTTTAGCATTACTGCTTGGGGCATGGACTTGGATTACTGTGATATTGATTGGTTTGCCTTGGAAATGAACAGAGATTATTCTGTCATTTTTGAGATTCTACCCAGGTACTGCATTTTGGACTCTTTTGTTGACTATGATGGCTACTCCATTTCTTCTAAGGGATTTTTGCCCACAGTAGTAGATACAATGGTCACCTGAATTAAATTCACCCATTCCAATCCATTTTAGTGCACTTATTCCTAAAATGTTAACACTCACTCTTGCCATCTCCTGTTTGATCACTTCTAATTTACCTTGATTCATGGACCTAACATTCCAGGTTCCTATGCAATATTTCTCTTTACAGCTTCTGACTTTACTTCCATCACCAGTTATATCCACAACTGCATGTTGTTTTTGCTTTGGCTCCATCTCTTCTTTCTTTCTGGTGTTATTTCTCCACTGATCTCCAGTAGCATATTGGGCATCTACCAACCTGGGGAGTTCATCTTTCAGTGTCATATATCTTCTTGCCATTTCATACTGTTCATGAGATTCTCAAGGCAAGAATACTGAAGTGGTTTGCCATTGCCTTCCTCAGTGGACCACATTTTTTTCAGAACATCCTTCAAAATTTCCCATGCATGCAGTGCCTCACTCAGTGTCCGCTAACCTGAAGCAGGCCACTGCCAACCCACACCTCCACTGGAGACTCCTGAACACTCACAGGCAAGTTTCTGTCAGTCTCTTTCGGGGTCACTGCTCCTTTCTCCTGGGTTCTGGTGCACAGAAGGTTTTGTTTGTGTCCTTAAAGAGTCTGTTTCCCCAGTCTTGTGTTAAGTTCTGCAATCAAATCCCACGGCCTTCCAAAGTCAAATTCCCTGGGGGTTCTCAGTCCTTTTGCCAGATCCCCAGGTTGGGAAGTCTGTTGTGGGTCCTAGAATTATCTTAACAACTCAAGAATTTATTTGGTATAATTGTTCCACAGTTTGTGGGTTGTCTGCTTGGTGGCTCTATGGTGTGGTTAATGGCAGCCTCGTCTAAGAGAGATTATGCCACACATATACGTATATGCTGATGTATACTTCCACAGGAGACACTCAAACACTCAAAGGGAGGTCTGGCTCAGTCTCTGTGGAGTTTCCTGGTGCACACAAGGTTTTGTTTGAGCCCTCCCAGCATCTCTGGAGGGCATGGGTTCTGATTCTAAACATGTCTAGGAATATGCTTCAATTGGAGGCAAAATTTCTCTCCATCTGTGAATTGTGAAATTCAGGAAACAAGCTATCTACTTCTAAAATACAGTAATGGAACAAGATAAGGACCCAGTTATAAACATTCCTATTCAAAAAATGGGAAAACGGAAGGCAAAAGGAATCAACTATCCAAAATAATTTTAAAATCCATATAGGGAAATTTCACTTAGTTTTAAAGCCACCCTTGATATCTTATGGCTCCACCCTCTGGGCTACTGGCTCCATCTTCCAAGTCATCCTATCATTTTCATGAAAGGTAGTAAGTGTTTACAAGTGTGTAGTTTATCAGCATGTTCTTGAATGTAGAATCTTGAATGTCTGACAGCCTTCTTCTTCTTTTTTTTTTTTTTTTTATTATGTCATCTCTGTACTTTTCAGTTAAAGTTTAATTCTCAAGAACTTCATGGTTCTTCTATGTTTTCACAAGAATTCACCCCATTAGATGTGATGCTCCTAGATAATGCTTTCTATATTTTGGCTTCTGCTAAGATGATTGAGAAAAATCTCTGAGTAACAAGCTTAATCTTCAAGAAGATTTTTTAGTGACTGAATATTCTTATCTGTTGTCTTTCTAAGGTATTATCAAAAGATTTTACAGTCACAAGCATGGTCTTTTCTAAAGTATATGCTCTCTCAGTTCAGTCAGTTCAGTTCAGTCACTCAGTCGTGTCTTACTCTTGGTGACCCCATGGACTGCAGTATGCCAAGCTTCCCTGTCTCTGCTCTCTAGACAGTGAATATCTTAATACCTTTTGAAATCTAGATGAGAATTTTCCAAATCACCAAGCTCTATTGTCTCTTTGCTTGTTCTTTCCTCAATTTATCTCTTTCCACTGGGATTTTACCATGAGAAGAAACAAGAATCTAAGCTATACCTTCAATACTATGCCCAGAAGTCTTCTCAGCTAAATGTTCAGCTTCATCATTCATAAGTTCTTCTTTCTATGTAATCTGCTATGTAGATACACTTCCAATCCTGCTATGTATTCTGCCCCTACTTACAAGGATCTCCTTTCCTCCAATTTCAAATACGATGTTCTTCAATCCCTCCTGATCTCTCAGCAGTAGCATCTTTAATGTCCATATTTCTACTAAGTATCTTCATGATAAATTAAGTATTTTCTAAGGCAATATGTTTTCCTTATCATATTTCCGATTTCCTTCATTCTGTTGTTACTGAGTCCAAGCTCATACTGCTCACCACAAAACAGGCCAATCAACTGAGAAACAAGGAAGGTGTTGGGACAAGGATATAGTGACTTTATTTGGAAAGCCAGCTGACCAAGAAGGTGGTGGACTACTGTCCCAAAGCACCATCTTTCCCAAATTATAGTGCAAGTTTTTTTTTATACTAAGTAGGTGGAGGTAAAGTCCTGATTCTGCCAAACTTCACTGGGGATGTGTTCATTTTTTCCTTGTTGTAGCCCTTGGTCAGGATGTTTCCTGTGATAGAAACAAAGGTATTTTAGCTTAAGGCTCATTACCTAGGAGGCAGGGTTCCCAGAGATAGGCCATTGTATGTAATCTAAACTTATAGGTAACATCCCTTCAATGATTAACTTGTACTGGCATACAAAGGTTCTTCCTTATTACACTGTCTCACTAGAGAAGTCCTTGACCTCTGTACCTCTACAGTCTGTTTAAGGACACATTAGGCCTTTTTTCATGCTCTTTGAAATGTGTCTGGTATCTTCCCATAGCCTAATTCCAAAGCCATTTACACATTTTATGCATCTATTATAGTAGCATCCTGTGTGTGGTAACAAAATGTGTATCGTTTTTTCTACGGCGATTTTAACGAATTGCCAAAAACTCATTGGTCTAAAGGAAAAAAAAAAAAAAAAGATTTATTATCGTTCTGTCCTAGAGGTCAGGATCTGAACTAGATCTTACTTTTACTGGGCAAAAATCATGGAATAAGTGAGGCTTTGTTGATTTTGGAGGCTCTGAAGGAGAATCCATTCTTTGCCTTTTATGTTGCTAGAGGCCATCTGCATTCCTTGGTCCACACCACCCTTCCATGTTTGGAGGGGTCACACAGAGACACGACTGCAGCGACTTAGCAGCGGCAGCAGCAGCAATGGTTGGCCATGTCTGGCTCTGACTCTTATTCTGCCTCCTGGATCCCACTTCTAAGGACTCTTCTGATTACTTCAGGCCTACTCAGATAATCGAGGAGAATGTCACTATTTTACTTTCACCTGACTAGCGATCTTAATTCCATCTGCAACCTGAATTCACCTTTGCTGTGTGATGTAACATACTCAAAGGTTCCAAGAATTAGGAAGTTGACAACTTTCTGAAGTGATATTTAGCCATATCTGAAAGAACTTTAACTTATCTACTAGGCAAAGTTCTCCAACTCTAATTTACCACAATTCCTAAGAGTGACATTGTGACAGTGTTTCTTATTTTGAGAAATTTTCCCATTCTTTCCTCTTTTATCCTCAGAGTTAAGCACATTAAGTGGCAAACAGTAAAGAACTCAGTGTTTCTTGGATAAAATGATTAATAACTGAGGGAGGAAAGCCATATTTATTTGATCCCACAACAAATATTTGATTATATATAGCCTCCTAAAAAACATACAAAATGTGCTTACTAAACTATAGCTGCCAATTTGAACCAAAGGATTTTGTTGGATTTTGTTTGTTTCTTCAGGAGTTTTATTCAAAAAATTTTAAAAATATAGAAATATTAACATTAAATATAGCCTACATACTTAGCTCTTTAGCAAAACAGTCTTAAAAGTTATTAATATAACTGTGTAAAAATTCATAATTGGACAATTAAATGACAGAATTTAAACCCTCAAATGAACTCAGATGTCATTTGTGTCAGTAATTCAAGTTTATAGACTTGCGACATGAGGTCCAGTGAAGCCAGAAAATTTATCTCTATCAAAATCTTATTAGCATAGAGAAAGAAATGAAATCCTTATCTTTTCATGCACTGTTTTTATTTTATTTTTGTTTTTAACTTGCTATTTATAATGAATAAAAATTTTTAAACTAAAATGAAATTGAAATAAATGTCTTTTAACCTAAAGTTAGGTATTTTTGTACCTATTAATACTATCTCATTAAATTTACACCAAACTTCTCTTTTATTTAAGAACTGAAGCAGTTATTTCATTTAAAATCTTTTGGTATGTTAGAAATTATTTTTTAAATAGAAGACTATTATATCACATATTATAAGCCAAATCTTTTGAGTAAAAACTTTAAAATTATACATATTAATAAATATGATTGAAGTTCATAACTTTCTCAGTTCAAACTTGCTTAAAGGTCTTAGCATCAAAGTAAATTATTATGTATCCCAATTTCTTTGCCTGAAATAATTTTTACATCTCAGCAGAAACCACTGTTTGGCAAAAATTTTGTCCTCATATTAATTTATGTTATTAAACCAACAGATAACTTACTTTAAGGTGTCCATGAAAACTCGCATTTTATTATTATTTTTCAATCTTTATCCACATATTTGACCAATTTATAATTAATTATGAGGTTATCAAGTATAATAAAGCCTCATAATATGTAAGTGATAAGATACACAGACCTTTGATTTGTTTTTTTAAGCAGTGTCAGGAATTCAGTTCTAGAGGAATAAGAATAGCTAATTTGCATTGCATATGAATGCTGCACTCCCTATGTAATAGCATCATAGTATGTCTTTTCATATTTTTATGAAATATTTCTGGAGAGTTTAGGACAGTTGAATTGGACATTCAAAAATAATTCATTATTAAAATACAGATAAAAAAGAAATAATATCTATAAACTAGTGTGTTTTACTTTGTTTAAAATGTTAAATATAATTCTGCTGCTTCTGCTTGTGTCCGACTCTGTGCGACCCCATAGATGGCAGCATATCAGGCTCCACCATACTTGGGATTCTCCAGGCAAGAATACTGGGTTGCAATTTCCTTCTCCAATGCATGAAAGTGAAAAGGAAAACTGAAGTCAATCCATCGTGTCCAACTCTTAGGGACCCCATGAACTGCAGCCTACCAGGCTCCTCCGTCCATGGGACTTTCCAGGCAAGAGTACTGGAGTGGGTTGCCATTGCCTTCTCTGAATATAATTTGAAGAGAACTGAAACACAAATTAAAATCATGTGTTGATAAAGTTAAATCATCACTATTCTAGATACATTTTTTGGCTTGAAAACCTAGCTTATATGATGACTTACACAAAAAGAATAAATTCTTGAAGACTTGTACTTGAAATTATTAAATACAAGATAATAAAATCAGAATTTGTGACACAATGAAATAGAAAGCATATTATTAAGAATTTATACATTCAATTCACCCCAAAGTTGGTGTTATTCCCATCCTTGTCACTTTTAAACAAACATCATGTGTTGTTAGTTCAGTTAAGTTGCTCAGTTGTGTCTGACTCTTTGCAACCCTATGAATCGCGGCATGCCAGGCCTCCCTGTCCATCACCAACGCCCGGAGTTCACTCAGACTCATGTCCATCGAGTCAGTGATACCATCCAGCCATCTCTTCCTCTGTCGTCCCCTTCTCCTCCTGCCCCCAATCCCTCCCAGCATCAGAGTCTTTTCCAATGAGTCAACTCTTCGCATGAGGTGGCCAAATTATTGGAGTTTCAGCTTTAGCCTCATTCCTTCCAAAGAAATCCCAGGGCTGATCTCCTTCAGAATGGACTGGTTGGATCTCCTTACAGTCCAAGGGACTCTCAAGAGTCTTCTCCAACACCACAGTTCAAAAGCATCAATTCTTTGGCGCTCAGCCTTCTTCACAGTCCAACTCTCACATCCATACATGACTACTGGAAAAACCATAGCCTTGACTAGACGGACCTTTGTTGGCAGAGTAATGTCTCTGCTTTTGAATATGCTGTCTAGGTAGGTCATAACTTTCATTCCAAGGAGTAAGCATCTTTTAATTTCATGGCTGCAGTCACCATCTGCAGTAATTTTGGAGCCCAAAAAAATAAAGTCTGACACCGTTTCCACTGTTTTCCCATCTATTTCCCATGAAGTGATGGGACTGGATGCCATGATTTTCATTTTGTGAATGTTGAGCCCTAAGCCAACTTTTTCACTCTCCACTTTCACTTTCATCAAGAGGCTTTTTAGTTCCTCTTCACTTTCTGCCATAAGGGTGGTGTCATCTGTATATCTGAGGTTATTGATATTTCTCCCGGCAATCTTGATTCCAGCTTGTGTTTCTTCCAGACTAACGTTTCTCATGATGTACTCTGCATATAAGTTAAATAAACAGGGTGACAATATACAGACTTTACATATGCCTTTTCCTATTTGGAACCAGTCTGTTGTTCTATGTCCAGTTCTAACTGTTGCTTCCTAACCTTCATACAAATTTCTCAAGAGGCAGATCAGGTGGTCTGGTATTTCCATCTCTTTCAGAATTTTCCACAGTTCATTGTGATCTACACAGTCAAAGGCTTTGGCATAGTCAATAAAGCAGAAATAGATGTTTTTCTGGAACTCTCTTGCTTTTTCCATGATCCAGCGGATGTTGGCAATTTGATCTCTGGTTCCTCTGCCTTTTCTAAAACCAGCTTCAACATCAGGAAGTTCATGGTTCACATATTGCTGAAGCCTGGCTTGGAGAATTTTGAGCATTACTTTACTAGCACGTGAGATGAGTGCAATTGTGTGGTACTTTGAGCATTCTTTGGCATTGCCTTTCTTTGGGATTGGAATGAAAACTGACCTTTTCCAGTCCTGTGGCCACTGCTGAGTTTTCCAGATTTGCTGGCATATAGAATGCAGCACTTTCACAGCATCATCTTTCATGATTTGAGACAGCTCAACTGGAATTCCACCACCTCCACTAGCTTTGTTCATAGTGATGTTTTCTAAGGCCCACTTGACTTCACATTCCAGGATGTCTGGCTCTAGGTGAGTGATCACACCATCATTATTATCTGGGTCATGAAGATCTTTTTTGTACAGTTCTTTTGTGTATTCTTGCCACCTCTTCTTAATATCTTCTGCTTATGTTAGGTCCATACCATTTCTGTCCTTTATAGAGCCCATCTTTGCATGAAATGTTCCTTTGGTATCATGTGTTGTTAAGTAGTGACTAAAATGCCTTCTCAGTCTTTATAAATGGTTTTTAGCTATTGAAGTTTCCCTCTTCATTATATTGTCTTATAAGGAAATTTAAAAACTTGGTAAGAAACTGTGCATTTTATTGTGAAATTATTTTAGAAACTATTCCTAGAATCCTATCAAAATAATAAGGAGAATCTATTGGGCAGTTCATGAATTTAGAGATCCCTTTCATGTAGTTTATTATTATTAGTTGCTTGTCATACACACTATAACATTTTAACCATTTGAGAAGAATTTTTGACAATTTAAGAAATTTTTTTTTCTTCTATAATAAAAGAACATTTAATTTTAAATATGATATGTTTGGATTTTTTTAAACTTGATGTATTTTACCTTAGATTAAATGTCTTAAAAAGCATGCAGAGAACTGAATTTTGACAAGGTAACTCTTCTGCTAGAAGAAAAAGAAAAATAACAGCCTTAAGTACGTGATACTTATCTTAAATAGCTGAAAAATAATCATCTGTAAGAAAATTGATATGATGTTTAAGGTTTAAATTAAATATTCTTCGTTTCTCTCTAGCAATGCTGCTGTTGCTGCTAAGTCGCTTCAGTCGTGACTGCCCCTGTGCGACCCCATAGATGGCAGCCCACCAGGCTCCACCATCCCTGGGATTCTCCAGGCAAGAACACTGAAGTGGGTTACCATTTCCTTCTACAATGCATGAAAGTGAAAAGTGAAAGGGAAGTCGCTCAGTCATGTCCGACTCTTCACAACCCCATGGACTGCAGCCCACCAGGCTCCTCCGTCCATGGGACTTTCCAGGCAAGAGTACTGGAGTGGATTGCCATTGCCTTCTCCATCTCTAGCAATAGTTAAGAGCTATTTCTAACTCAACAGTTAAGGATTTAAATGTAAATTCCCTATAAGTCAACCCAAGTGATCACTATTATTACTATTACTCAGTTAATTATTATTTTCATTTAAACTTGCATGCAAATAAAAGTGTTGCCTTTTGGTTCTCTTTACTAACCTCAATAATTTTTTGCTGTCTTAGCCCAGTTTTTTTTTTTTAATGGATTACAGTTTCAGAACTGAATGTAGTATGTTTACCAGAAAAGCATTATGCCACACTAACAAGGTTAGAGGCTTTGAAATCTGACAGACTACTTCATTCTGCATTCTTTCATTGACTTTAAAGGTAGTATTAGTTCAGGCAATTGGCTTAATTTCTTTAAACTTTGGTTTTTATATGAACCATCCTGTGGAATTTAAGAGCACAGTGCCTGAAGCAAAATAGGTTACTTAATGTAATGTATGTAATGCTTTTGAACTGTGGTGTTGGAGAAGACTTTGAGAGTCCCTTGGACTGCAAGGAGATACAACCAGTCCATTCTGAAGGAGATCAGCCCTGGGATTTCTTTGGAAGGACTGATGCTAAAGCTGAAACTCCAGTACTTTGGCCACCTCATGTGAAGAGTTGACTCATTGGAAAAGACTCTGATGCTGGGAGGGATTGAGGGCTGGAGGAGAAGGGGATGACAGAGGTTGAGATGGCTGGATGGCATCACCGACTCAATGGACATGAATCTGAGTGAACTCCAGGAGTTGGTGATGGACAGGGAGGCCTGGCATGCTGCAATTCATGGGGTCGCAAAGAGTCGGACACGACTGAGCGACTGAACTGAACTGAACTGAATATTTATTATTTTTATATTTACAGTAATAAGCTGAAGAGAACATATATTGATGAAAATATATCTATGCTGCTTATGCTTACACAAAGTCCTAAATTCATTGTACTAATGTCATGAAGAGTCTTTTTTTTATATTTGACTACTGTCAGCTTTCAAGCCCCACCCTTCTGAAATCCACCTTTGCTCTCTATCTGGGAATACTGATAAATAAGCCCAGATGTTTCCTTCTTTGGAACTGGTACAATATTCAATACACATAAGCCCTAGCCATGCTAGGGAACCATCATTATAACCCCATTACTTAATCACCATCAAACCCCAAACTGATTGTCACTCCCTGCTCTCTTAAGCCATTTTTGGACCTGCCTGGGAACGTGTCTGCTCTCTCAAAGCCTCACTTTGTGAATAATCTCCTGGGGTTTTTCATCATCACTAGTTTTGACATTCAAACCAAATTACAGATGTGTATGCAGGGTTCATCTTGTGTCTTAGGGATTAATAAAACAACTAATTTGGGCAATTTGAAGTGTTCCTAATTTTTGGCCTGGTTTTTTTGCATAAATCATGGACTCAATAGTGGCTTATGATAAATTTTAGATATTTATTTTTATTGCTACCTCTGTATATTCCATGTATTCCAAGCTCTGTTTTAAATGTTATACATAGATTAATTTATTTATTTTATTACAACATACATGTCAAGTAAATAGGATTTGTATCCTTGATTGCATAGGTAGGGAAAGGAGAGCAGGGAACTGAAAGTAAGCAGAACTGGGGCTTACAACTAGGCTGCAGGTTCCTTGCTTTTGTCCATGAATCCATGTTGTTCTCTATGATGTCAGAGATTCATTGAAATAATAAGGAAAATTTTCAATGAGTGAGGTAGATAGGCATGTTGGAGTGCGCATATCATTTAGAACTAAACACCCATTCCTTAATTACTTCTAAGAACCATGACATATAAAGATGTCCTAAAAATACTAAGGTATTATGATTTTTTTTATTATTAATGAAGTGCTAGTATCTTTTAAAACAGTGCTTTCTTGCCCTGTTTTCTATACAGTGAGTGTTAGGAGAATATATTATAATCCAAAAAGTCACCCTGGTTTCAGTGGACATGGCAGAATCCCTAGGGCCCAGAGGCTATTACTACCTAGAGAACTGACAAAGCCGATAATGTAGACTCTTTTGCAAGTTTCATATATGCCAGAGGGTGGGAGCTTAGTTCCAACATAGTTTAAAGAGTAGCCAGTTTAGTGAAGTCACTGGGGGTATCATTGTTCTTTGGAATGTTAAGGACTCCCCTCTAGGGGCCACAATCATAAAAATAAATCCACCAGCAGGTGTTTCACATTTTGTGTGTGATTATTTTGTCAGTATTGTCACCTCCTTGTAAGACATTCCCTGTGACCAGTTGTCTCAGGAGAAAACAGTTAACCCTTAAAAAGGGATGACTCTAGATGTTATGGTGGCACCAGTAGAAACTGAACTGCTAGAGCATTCACCCTTAAGTGGGTTTCACCTGAAGCATACTAGAAATGGGAAATCTTGTCAGCAGTTGAATTTTGAGAGGTATTTTTGTCTAGGAGAATAAATTGTATAATAGATTGGTACTTTCTAAGCATTCTATTGCCCTACATTTTCTCACCCTCTTGTAGTTAGGTAGCTAAGATGATGTGATATGATGACATCTAGCCAAAGGGCAAAGAGAGAAAGTAATGAACGTTAGCACTGCCCTTCAGCTTTATCTCGCCCTGTGTTGCAACTGAGCAATATTCAGGTTTCAATGGTGCTTCTGTCATATGTGGTTCTAAGTGATTTTTACAGTGGTGTCCCTCCTGATCTCTCCACCTCATCAAGCTTTGTATCTATAACAGGGATGAGAAGAAACATTCCCTCTGTTAAGTAACTGAGACAGTAAGATCATTTCCTCCTAGCATATTATAGTCTATTCTAATACTGATGGTCAAAAATAATTTACTGGTGCTATGAAATGATTTAACAAGATATTTGAATACTAAAAAGGAATGCGATTAGAGAATTAGTTCAAACAGATTTAAATCTGGGTTTAGAAATGTGGACTAAATTCACTGCTAAAAAAGTGGAGAAGAGGAAAGAATATATATTAAGATTTCATCAACCTTTTCAATTTACAAAAATGTTTCTTCTCATCTCCATATTTGAGTTATTTGCTGCTTTAGAACTTTTATGCCCAAGGGTAAAAATGGTTTCACCTGAGAATATAAAAGATACTCCTTTGAACTGTAAGCTCAAACTAGCACTTGGCCTTTTTGGATATATTCTGAGTGAGCAATTTATGAGTTTTGATGACAGATGAAAACTAGCTCTGATTATGCAAGCTAAAAACAGCTATTATTCAATATCCCAGAATCCCTTTTTAATAGGGCAAGAACAAGTCCAGTGAGCCTCATCCAATTGGATATACCTGTCTTGGATTTTGATTTTTAATAACAAAATTTACTAGAAAATATCAGAAAAAATTTTGATGTGGCAAAAGTACTGTAAAAGAATCTAATTATAGCACACAATGACAGAAATATCAGTAGTGATATTTAGTTTACAGCGAAGCTGTTTTCTGTACAAGTCAATTCATCTAGTACTTACTGGTGCTGCACAATGAGTCTTCAGTAAAGCATGCAAGTGGGATACTGTTGGCTGTGGTCATGGGTGCAGAGTATATGGGACCTGCTTCTCTATCTCTAGTTTTGATTTCATCACCTACCTACAGATCTACAGATAATTCAAGAAATTCTTGTTTTGATTTAAATCATCTGTTTTCAATATCTAATATTTCAAATGAGGAACTCCTGACTAATGAAGTTATCATTTTGAATCCAGACTTATTATCAAAAGAAATGAATCTAGAAGGAACTTTGATCAATCAGGTTTAAATGGAAAGGGAAAAATAAATCAAGAACATAATGAGATCAAGGAGTGTGGTTACTGGAAGTAGGAATATGAAAGAACTGAAAGAACAGGGGATTAAATTAAGAGACCTTGATCTTTAAATTAATATTTATGACATGGAACACATCTGGGTTCTGTGAAATGGATGTCAGAGGACATAGCTAAAATAGAATGCAAATAAAAGACCTTTGAATTGAGTCCATGAAATGAGGTTGGGCTCTTTGACTTGTCATTTATATGGACGTTAGAATTGCCATTATATTTGCAACTGTGGGAAAATTCAACATTGCTGAATGTGAGGATGTAAATTATAAATCAGTAATCTATGAAAAAGAGACATTATTAAGTATTCTATAAGACTCAAAGCTGTGCCAACAGGTAGAATAATTCTCATCTAAAAAGTGAAAAAAACAAAAACAAAAAAACAAGGTTTGGAATATGTCAGTGCCCTGTGGCATGTGGAGGGTTGGTGGTTAGAAGTGTATCCTTCACAGAGGGAGCTATTAAGGAAGTGATATCCTTGACATAGAATGCAATTTCAGCTAAAATGGAAAGATTTAAGCTTTTGAAAAGAGGCTAAAGGGAATTTGCCTTACCTTAGGAGAGAGAATTTCAACAAAATATTTGGAACATTTAGGGTATCACTTATGGTTTGTTAAATCATTTATTCATTAAGTAGTAGTGTTTTTTCCAGGTAGCAAGCACCATGAGAAGTGCTGGGAGTATAAGGTGAGTAAATTATTGTCTTTACCCTTTCAAGGGATCTTATAATCTGCTGCTGCTGCTGCTAAGTCGCCTCGTGTCCGACCCTGGGCGACCCCATAGAATCTTATAATCTAGAGGAGACAAAAAAGTGAAGAACCAATTAACATACTTCATGATAAATGCTTCAGGTGTATTTAATGAGAGCTGACATATGTTAACTGAATTAGGCTATTAGTTAAGGAAGATGAGAAGTATTAGAAGGGAGGTTAGAAAAATTTACCAAGAAGGAAGTAACCAAAATTGTGCTAGAAATACAAGGTAAGTAATTGTTCAAAGAGCTGAAAATGAAAATGATATCAGTTAAAAATATTAATAGTTGCAAACAGAAGAACTAGCACCTGTGAGCAGTATACCATGTTGAAAAATATAAGAGCTGATCATGGGTAGAGTATGTGTGAGTGTGGTATGTTCGCAGTGCAGGACAGGAAGTGAAAGTAGTAAGAGACAGTCTTGGATAGAGCAATGACAGCCAGGTCTTGAAGGGACATGAAAGGTTCATAATTATTTTGAATATTATACAAAGCAAGTTATCACATATGTATTTTGAAGCAATATATCTGAAAGAGGGAAGAGGACAACCGAAAAGAGAAAGAGTTGTTAGAAAATTGCCAGAACATGCTGCAAAACCCCTTCCTCTCTGCCCTGACTTAAAGCTAGCAGCCCTCTGTGCCATCTAGTTAATGGGCCATATTAATGCTGCTGCTGCTGCTTCTAAGTCGCTTCAGTCATGTCCAACTCTGTGCGACCCCATAGACAGCAGGCAGCCAGGCTCCCCCGTCCCTGGGATTCTTGAGGCAAGAACACTGGAGTGGGTTGCGATTGCCTTCTCTGATATTAGTGCTACTAGGTGTTGAATGTGATGCTTCCAGAACACAAAGAGGCCTCCCAATTACTGTGGTTCATATTTTGTGGTAGGTGTTTGAAAAGTACCAATATTTGTCTTTTATTTTGGAAGTAATGTCCTGGCCTGCCTCCAAAGATGAAAGTGAAAGTGTTAGTCACTCAGTCGTATCTGACTCTTTGTGACCCCATGGGCTGTAGCCCACCAGTCTCCTCTGTTCATGGGATTCTCCAGGCAAGAATACTGGAGTGGGTTGCCACTGTTCTCCAGGGGATCTTCCTGACCCAGGGATCAAACCCAGGTCTCCTGCATTGCAGGCAGATTCTTTACTATCTGAACCATCAGGGAAGCCCACCTCCAAAGGGCTAAAAATTCACTGTTATGTCAGGACCCGGAATCTTTGTAAGATTTATCTTCCATGTTCTGGAGTACATGTGTCTTAAACATGTATACTACTCTACAGGATGCATTCTATTTCTGCAGGGGGCATTCTAGTAAAGTAAATGCAGATGTGGTAGGGATCATCATTCTCCCTAGTAACATTTCTTCATGATTTGAGTATTATTATCACTATTATTACTTAAGCCTAATCTCCCCTAAGAAATAATACTGTTTCTGGTTTATGCCTTGGTTGTGTATATGCGTGTGTGTGTGTGTGTGTGTGTGTGTGTGTGTGTGTGTATGTCTGTGAAGGGGTACTTTTTAGAGAATTCTGCTTGGTCTTTCCCACTACATCTCTACTTCAGAATAAATTAAGGGCTTTATGTGAACGTTACTCCAATTTTCAAGTATATAAATACCAAATATACATCACAGATAAGGAAATGACCACTGTGTGGATCCATGCATCCAGTAAACCTATTGTGACTGAACATTAGCCAAGATTCTGGAGAGTTCACAGTGGACTTAATCAGATTCAGGATTCTGGTTGTCTGGTTCTAAGTCTGCATCTTTGCAGCACAAATCCCTGATTGTTGGAGGAAATCTTACTGCCCTCTCTGGTTCCCATAATCAGAGTGCATGCTGCTTCAGGAATGTATGCAAGGCTGCCTGCTAGGGAGCTGGGTATCTGGAGATGGGTAGTTACCATGGAGAGGCTTCTCAGGTGGCTCAGTGGTAAAGAATCCACCTGGCAATGCAGGAGATGTGGGTTCAATCCCTGAGTTGGGAAGATCCCCTGGAGCAGCAAATGGAAACCCACTCTGGTATTCTTCCTGAGATATCCCATGGACAGAGGAGCCTGGCAGGCTACAATCCATAGGGTCACAAAAGAGTCAGGCATGACTTAGTAACTTCACAACAACAAGCTATCAAAGAGCTAAGGGCTGAATTGACTGAAATCAATTATGATTCCCTGTATGATACTTCCCCTGGAAGTCACACACCTTTGTTAAACTTCAGAGTTCTGAAATAGGTATATCAGACAGATTCGGCCAGAACAACTGTGATGTAGACAGAGATGGTACTTCCTACTTCCTATACTTCCTACTCTACCATCACCACAGAATCCTTTTTCCTGCTATACTCTCTTGTCTCAAAGACACCATGCCCTATTAACCAGCTCCACAACTCACTGTGTATCAAGCACTTTTGGTTGGTCATTTGGCTATGGTAATTATGATCTCCTGAATTCTGATGGTTAAATGCTGTCACTTGCTTCCTATTAACATGGAGCCTCTCCAAGCCCATTAGTATTTATGGGCTTGTTTATCATGAGCCATGTCCTGCAGAAAGAAACCACCAACCCTCCCAATAATGCTATTGCCCAGCTCACCATCACAGTTCTGGCAGGTTTTGTTGGTGGTATTTTCTCTTGGCCCTCCACTGGCACATAAATTTTGGTACAGTTCACTGCCAAGTCAGATTAGCATTTATTGCTACAGAGAGGGCATTTACAGTCTAAAAGAAAGCAGTTAAGTATTGAGATTATTTTTCAAACTACTAAGGGATTCTAGATTAAAATCAAAGCAATTTTTCTTTTAGAACACAATAGCATGAAAGAGAAAAAGGGATCTGGCAATCAAAAACTTGTCCTTGCAAATCCAAACCAAAGCCTGAGGGCATTGCAGCACAACCTCATATCATATAACATAGACTAAAACATATAATGACATACAGAGTTTTTCCCACTGTACAGTTGCAGAGCAGGAACCTGTCCTGAGAGTCAATATGTTTGGGAAAGGAGAACAGAGATAACTCCCTCTGTCTGGCCTCTGTTTTAGAAAACCAATCAAAGAGAAACCTTTAGGAAATTCTGAAGCTATGAGGGTAGCGAAATTTTTTCCCTTTACTGATTTGAGTTTCTGGCAGGAGGTAATTTCAGATTACCCATTCAAAATGGGGTCATCACACTATTATCATAGGTAGAGAGAGAGAGAATCATATAGCCAACTTCAGTGAATACCTCAAATATTCATTCATCCCAGGGCATACAAGACTGCTCAGAATTGAGAGCTACTAAGCTGTAGGGGCAAAAGGCAAGGAAACTCTAGATCTGAGAATGTAAAAATAGACGGACAAAGTGGGAACTGATCAATGGTAAGTTTGTAACCTAGATCAGCAGTGATAATATGAGTTGAGGTTGGAGGATCAGTCAGCGGGGATGGCATTCTCAGCTCCCAGATTTGTCACCATGAGTTGACTGTGCTAAAAAAAGAGATGTGATCATCACTAGCACATTATGTCCATGTGGTGAACACCCTGCTAGCTGTATGTATGTATGTCTGTGCATATATGCACACTACATGTGAATACTGAGAAAACACAGGGAGAATACTGAATGAAAGAAATCTGAATATAACTAAGCCTTTGCTGCTGCCACTGCTGCTAAGTCACTTCAGTCATGTCCTACTCTGTGCGACCCCATAGACGGCAGCCCACCAGGCTCCCCTGTCCTTGGGATTTTCCAGGCAAGAACACTGGAGTGGATTGCCATTTCCTTCTCCAATGCATGAAAGTGAAAAGTGAAAGTGAAGTCACTCAATTGTGTCTGACTCTTAGCGACCCAATGGACTGCAGCCTACCAGGCTCCTCCATCCATGAGATTTTCCAAGCAAGAGTACTGGAGTGGGGTGCCATTGCCTTCTCCAAACTAAGCTTTTCAGCTCAGTTCAGTCACTCAGTCGTGTCCGACTCTTTGTGACCCCATGAAGTGCAGCACGCCAGGCCTCCCTGTCCATCACCAACTCCCAGAGTTCACTCAGACTCATGTCCATCGAGTCAGTGATGCCATCCAGCCATCTCATCCTCTGTCATCCCCTTCTCCTCCTGCCCCCAAACCCTCCCAGCATCAGAGTCTTTTCCAATGAGTCAACTCTTTGCATGAGGTGGCCAAAGTACTGGAGTTTCAGCTTTAGCATCATTCCTTCCAAAGAAATCCCAGGGCTTATCTCCTTCAGAATGGACTGGTGGGATCTCCTTGCAGTCCAAGCGACTCTCAACACCACAGTTCAAAAGCATCAATTCTTCGGTGATCAGCTTTCTTCACAGTCCAACTCTCACATCCACACATGACTACTGGAAAAACCATATCCTTGACTAGATGGACCTTTGTTGGCAGAGTAATGTCTCTGCTTTTCAATATGCTATCTAGGTTGGTTATAACTTTTCTTCCAAGGAGTAAGCGTCTCTTAATTTCATGGCTGTAGTCACCATCTGCAGTGATTTTGGAGCCCCAAAAAATAAAGTAATGCTCAAAATTCTCCAAGCCAGGCTTCAGCAATACGTGAACTGTGAACTTCCAGATGTTCCAGCTGGTTTTAGAAAAGGCAGAGGAACCAGAGACCAAATTGCCAACATCCGATGGATCATGGAAAAAGCAAGAGAGTTCCAGAAAAACATGTATTTCTGCTTTATTGACTATGCCAAAGCCTTTGACTGTGTGGATCACAATAAACTGTGGAAAATTCTGGAAGAGATGGGAATACCAGACCACCTGACCTGCCTCTTGAGAAATTTGTATGCAGGTCAGGATGCAACAGTTAGAACTGGACATGGAACAACAGACTGGTTCCGAATAGGAAAAGGAATACGTCAAGGCTGTATATTGTCTCCCTGCTTATATAACTTATATGCAGAGTACATCATGAGAAATGCTGGGCTGGAAGAAGCACAAGCTGGAATCAAGATTGCCAGGAGAAATATCAGTAACCTCAGATATGCAGATGACACCACCCTCATGGCAGAAAGTGAAGAGGAACTCAAAAGCCTCTTGATGAAAGTGAAAGAGGAGAGTGAAAAAGTTGGCTTAAAACTCAACATTCAGAAAACGAAGATCATGACATCTGGTCCCATCACTTCATGGGAAACAGATGGGGAAACAGTGAACTAAGCCTGTAGCTGTTCCTAGATCCAAATCTTAAAGCTGAAATGATTGATTGTCTTGAATAACAAGATCAAATTTCTGTAAGCATCAGAAATGGGGTTGATAAACTGAGAAGAATTTTATAAAATTTCATACTGTATAGTGCTATATGCACTATTATAGTCAATAAAATATCAAATCTACTTCACATGTTTAACAAAGAAGTATTTATGTAGTGGAAACAGTCTATTTGTATTAAATTCTGTCTATACTATTGACATAGGAAATTAGCTTTTCAAAGGAGCACTGATTAAAGTACTTCAAATGCTCACTTAATATGATTTTCATTAAAACATCTATAAGATAGATTCATATTATATAGCTGGTCAGTTGCTGGAGTTCAGTGGAAGAACAACAGTCCTAGTGATAACCTGATGAAAAGCAGTAAGGCATAAAGAAGAAGGGAGGGAGGTCAGGCAAGAAAGGGAATAAAAGAAATGAAGGAAAATGCAAAGACGAAAAGTAATAAACCTTATTTTGAAGGTACCTCATAGCTGCTAAAGCAACCAGGACTTGAAGATCCAAGAGCCCTAAGAGAAGGAAGCACAACTTTCTGTGCATAACTTTTATCCTCAGGGACTGTGCTGAATTTTGGGTAAGGCTCAAATTAGAAAATTCAAGACAGAAGGTTACACTTTAAAGATAGAAAAGCCCAGGGAACTTTGAGAACATTCTCAGTGATAGAATAAAAATTTGGACTTTATAGACATCAGGGAACAGGCTTGAGGGAACAAGACCCAGAGAGAAGAGAGGAACCTTTCCTCAACAGGTTTCTCCCCTCAAAGTGTTAGCTGATTTCTTAAGATGCTTAGGGTCAGAGGCTAAACAAAAAGTCAATGAAAAGCAGAGCAAAATTTTTGCAGTCTCACATTGCTAAGAGGATAAACACTGGAGTTCAGGAAGAGGGACTCTACTAAACATGTAAAATTCCCACTTGGGACCAATGAAGACTTAAACTTTGTCATGTCAAGAAAAATGAAGGGTCTGAAATTTTACTTTACAAGTTTGCCTGCTACAGTTTCACAGATACTAGCAAAACACATGAGACTACTGGGGCAAAGGCAAATAATTATTTTCAGCACAGCAGGCAACACATCTGCACTGTTTCTTACTACCCTTCAAGCCCTTTATTGGTGGTTTAGTAGCTAAGTTGTGTATGACCCTTGCGACCCCACAGACTGTAGCCCTTCAGGCTCCTCTGTCCATGGGATTCTCCAGGCAAGAATAATGGAGTGGGTTGCCATTTCCTTCTCCAGGGGACCTTCCAGACCCAGGAATCAAATCCAGGTCTCCTGCATTGTAGGCAGATTCTTTCCACTTACCTTGCCCTTTACCTTTTACCTCGCCCTTTAGGGGGAAGGTAAAATTGGGTCTGGGAGGGTGCTGCACACATAGTGAGTTTGTGTCACAGGTTTTGTCCCTCTGGCAGACAGGGCCATGTCAAAGGATGTATGTAATAGGAAACTGTGGTTTCAGGGAGACTTTGGCAGCCTGTCAACTGATAAGTGGGGCTGTGTTCCTGCCCTGTTCATTTTTTGGCCTGAGGTGTCTCAGCACGGGGACATGCAGGCTGTTGGGTAGGGGCCAGATCTTAGTGAGAAAATGATGGCCTTTAGGAGGGCTCATGTCCTTATTGTGAGTCGCAGCTGCCCCCTGCCTCTTCAGGTCCTCCAATACCAGCAGGCATTGTCTGGCCCAGGCTCTTGTGAGGTTACTGCTTTTCCCAGGATCCTGGTGTGTATGTGTATGCCATCCTATAGTGGAATTCCTGTGATCAAACCCCACTGGCCTTCAAAGCCAGATGCCTGGGGACTTTCCCTCTTGTTACCCGACCCCCAGGATGGGAAGCCTGACAAAGGGGTCAGAACTCTTGCTTCTGTGGGAGAACCTCTGTGATATAATTATTTTCCAGTTTGTGGGTTGTTCACCCAGTGGTTATGGGATTTGATTTTACCGTGATTGCACCCTTCCTACCATCTATAGTGGTTTCTTCGTCTCTGGGTATAGGATATCTGTTTGGTAAATTCTGGCATTTTTTTGTTGATGGTTGTTCAGCAGTTAGTTGTGATTTTGGTGTTTTCGTGGGAGGAAGTGAGCTCACATTCTTCTACTTTACTATACTGTTTCTAGAGAAAAGTCAGATACAGATTATTTTACTACCTTTGTCTTTAACCTCCCTACTAGCTTTGTGTATGGATGATTTTCTACCTTTACTGTATGTCTGCCTTTACCAGTGATCTTTTTTAATTTCAGCTTTTAAAGTTTGTCTGTTTCTAGCTGTGACCTTTTCTTTTTTTCCCCTAGAGAAGTTCCTTTTTTTAATTTGTAGTAAAGCTTTTCTGGTGTTGCTGAATTCTTTTAGTGTGTGCTTGTCTGTAAAACTTTAAATTCAACTGTCAAATCTGAATAAGACCCTTGCAAGGGAGAGTATTCTTAGCTGTAATTTTGTCCCTTTCATTACTTTAAATATATCATGTGACTCCCTTCATGTAGAGTTTCTGGTGATGAATCAACTGATAAAATCATAGGAGTTATCTTGTATGCAACTTGTTGCTTTTCCCTTACTGCTTTTGATATTCTCTTTTTAATTTTCGTCTTTTTCATTATAATGTGTCTTAGTGTATTCTTTGGGTTAATCCTGTGTGGGAATCTCTGTACTTCCTGGACTTGGAAGTGTCAACTACAAATTGGCACTTAACAAGAGCATCGCCAATGACTGAACAACAAAGGCATTTGCCATCTGCCTCTACAGAGATTGAACCCCATGCTGCTATAACTGTTGACCTTCAACAACCCCTGAGGGAGTTCAGGGTGGAGTGAGGCACTCTGTGCTCCAGGGAATCTGGTGGGACAAGTCTTTAGATTTTAGGAACCGATTTTATGATCTCAGTCCTTGCATCTCCTCATATCTAGTGAAGCACTAAATCCCTTCATGGTGACATCAGTTCCTCATGACTAACAAAAAACCTTTTGTAAAATGAGTGCTTCATGGTATTGGACTCCACCTTCACCAAAACTTATATATTGATTTTCCCCAACTGCCACTTTGGAACAGCTTCTCAGAGCTATCTGAGATGCTGCCTCCTGGGCTGCAGTCCTCATTTTGCCCCAAATAAAACTTAACTCACAACTCTCAAGTTGTACATCTTTCTTTAGTCGACAGAAGGCTGTTTTCTTCCCCAGGGTAGGGGAGTTTTCAGCTATTATGTCTTCAAATATTTTCTCAGGTCCTTTCTCTCTTCTCATTCTGAGACTCCTATAATGCAAGTATTAATAAACATGATTGTGTTTCAGAGGTCTCTTAAACTGTCCTTGTTTTTTTTTTTTTTCTTTTTTCTGTTCAGTAACAGTGATTTCCACTATTCTGTCTTCCAGCTCACTGATACAGAAGAATGAATCATTTAGTCTATACAGTGTACTTCTAACTCCTTCTAGTGTATTTTTCATTTCAATTATTGTATTATTTTATCTTTGCTCTGTTGCTTTTTTATTTTCCAACTTTTTGTTAAAAACTCTGAACTTCTTGCTCTTGTAATCTATTATTCCTCTCCCAAGTTCTTGGATCATCTTTATGATCATGACTCTTTACCCTTTCATAGGTAAGCTCCCTATCTACACTGCTGGGGCTTTCATCTTGTTCCTTTGTCTGGGACATGTTCCTAGGCCACCTCATTCTGTCTATGTTGTTATTTGTACTTTTATGTATGTGGTAGGTTAGTTACATTTTATTAACCTTGGAGAAATGCCTTCTGTAGGTGATGGCTCATGCATCCCAGCAGTGTCTCTTCTTGTCATCCAAATCATATGTTTCAGGGGTTCCCCATAAGTGGGTTGCATGGGTCCTCTGTTGTGTTGGGGTGACTGGTGTAGTAGGCTTGGTCAGACCCTAACCTGGTTTGTTGTTAGGCCCTGCCTTGGTGGTTGCTACTGGCTGCTCTTTAGTGGTGCCTGGTCATGAGGTGATTGGCTGCAGACCCCTAGTATGCTCTGGGGTTAGAGCTGGCACATTGGTGGATCAAGTCAGGGTCTCAAAGACACCAGGGCTATTTCTCACCCACTGGCAGGTAAAGCTAAGTCCTGGGGTTAGGCCTGGACTTTCAAGAAGAACAAGTTCCTGGAGTCTGACTGCAAAACCTAGAGATTCCAAGCTTTTTTTTTTTTTTTTTTTCTTTTCAGATTTTCTGCAGTGGGGGTTGGTTCCTGATGCCTTTAGCTATGGAGTCCAGGGTGTTCTAAAGCTTCACTGGCCTGTTATTGGACAAATTCAGGACCTGATTATTCCAGGGAAGCATCTGGCTATGTTTGGAGGCTGTAAGAACATGGTTTTCTTGCATCTGGTGTCTTGCCCCCAGTAGGGGAGACTGTTACTGTGGCTAAATACAGGTTTCCTGGAGGAAAGGAAACCTGCCCACTAGTGGTTAGAGCTGAGTCTTGGCCCACTGGTGGGCAGGGCCATGCCAAGAGGTGGCTGTGGGCTCACGAAGTCTTTACGCAGCCTGTCTGCTGATGGGTGGGCTGTGTTCCCTCCAAGTTAGTTGTTTAGCCTGTGGCCTCCCAGTACTGGTGTCTACTGGCTATTGGGGTGGGAGAACAGGTTTTGGTGCTAATGACCTAGAGGAAGGATCCCACTTTGGCAGCTTACAGCAGCAATGCCACAAGGTAGAATGTTCCCAAATATGGCTGCCACAAGGGTCTATATCCCCAGGGTGAGCAACAGCTGCCCCCTTACTCAATGGTAGACTCTTCAAGAGCAGCAGGTAGGTCTGATCCAATCTACTATCAAGTTTCTGCCTTTGCCCTAAGCCCTGATGAATGTGAGATTTTATGTGTACTCTTTAACAGTGATGAAGAAGGCAATGGCACCCCACTCCAGTACTCTTGCCTGGAAAATCCTGTGGATGGAGGAGCCTGGTAGGCTGAAGTCCATGGGGTTGCTAAGAGTCTGACATGACTGAGCGACTTCACTTTCACTTTTCACTTTCATGCATTGGAGAAGGAAATGGCAATCCACACCAGTGTTCTTGCCTGGAGAATCCCAGGGACAGGGGAGCCTGGCGGGCTGCCATCTATGGGGTTGCACAGAGTCGGACACAACTGAAGCGACTTAGCAGCAACAGCAGATTTAACAGTGAAGACTATTACCTCCAGTCCAGTGCAGCTTCCAACATTAAGCCCTGCTGGCCTTCAAAGACATGTGTTCTGGGGGCTCATCTTCCTGATGCAGGACTCCTGGGCTGGGGAGCCTGATGTGGCTGTATCTTTCAACTGGGCCTATTATATACTGCCAAATATGTATGGATGCAAGAGGTGGACTGTGAAGAAAGCTGAGTGCCGAAGAATTGATGCTCTCGAACTGTGGTGTTGGAGAAGACTCTTGAGAGTCCCTCGGACTGCAAGGAGATCCAACCAGTCCATTCTAAAAGAGATCAGCCCTGGGTGTTCTTTGGAAGGAATGACGCTAAAGCTGAAACTTCAGTACTTTGGCCACCTCATGCGAAGAGTTGACTCATTGGAAAAGACTCTGATGTTGGAAGGGATTGAGGGCAGGAGGAAAAGGGGATGACAGAGGATGAGATGGCTGGATGGCATCACCGATTCAATGGACGTGAGTTTGAATGAACTCCGAGAGATGGTGATGGACAGGGAGGCCTGGCGTGCTGCAATTCAGGGGGTCGCCAAGAGTCAGACACTACTGAGCAACTGAACTGAAGTGAACGGAACTGAAATAAAACTCAAGATCATCAACCAGTAACTGGGAGATCTGAGAACTAGGAAAGACTCACCAAAATTTGTCTGGACTCTCCAAGGAGGTGGATGGACATAAGAGGCCTCTGATGGTACCAGGCTCCAAATCCTCATAGATTTCAGGAAAAGGAGAGAAGTCAGATATGGACCTCTTCACATTTACCAAAAATGTTGACTTAAAAAATAAAAGCACAACTTAAAAGTTAAGAATTATGTTTTATTTAGCAAACTTGCTGATGACTTCACCTAGGAAGACAGCTTCTCAGATAACTCTGAGGGACTGTCCCAAAGTGATAATGGAGGAACCGGGATATATAGGAGTTTTGCAATGAAAACTAGGTAGTGGAACACTGAAAGACTCCTGTCAATTAAAGACAACCAAATAGCTAAAGTTAATGAATTTAGTGCTTTTCTATGTATGGGAAGATGCAAGAGTCTGGGCTTGGTGAAGTCACTCATTTGATATGCACCCTATCTAAGGCCAGTATCCTGTTTTTCTTCATTCTTAGTCCTCTCAGGGTGCACAATCAGGGGAGGCTACAGTGGCTGAAGGCTTGATGATCACGCATCCTTTGTTTACTGATATGGAGAATAGTCTGTGTTCACACTTCCAACTTGAAAGAGTTTTCACATACAAGCATGCACACAAAGCCATGGACTGGGGGAATGTATTATAGTTAGAAAGCCCAATTAAATTGTTTCACATGTTCCCTTTCATTGAATAATTATTATATAAAGAAGTTTCATTTGTTTTGGGTTGAATTATTGATTACCAGTCAGTACATTTTCCCTAATTTTTTTTTCATATTATAGGCTCACCAGTAGTACTATATAAGTCATTGTAGATGAGTTGCTATGTTTATAGACTTCAAATATGGTATTAGTTTCCCTAGATTTGCTTATTAGAAATATTTAAACATAATTTCATATTTTAGAATTAACTGCTACAAAGTAAAGAGTTTCGTTAATTGCTACTTGCATATTAATGATACCTGTTTTAATGTGACATTATGTATTTGTAGGTAATTTTTACCCTAAAACTAATAGTCAATGAATAGCTAATATGCTAACAATTTTGGTTTATTAATATTGCATGGGTATGAAAATATGTATGGTTTAATAAACAAACACTTCACTAAAATTTATAAAGATTTGAATATCAAAATGATCAATGTTCCTATATCCCAAGATTAAAATTACTGCCCTTTGGTTGCTGAATATGTAATGGGAATAAAAACTAGATTTTTTTATTATTGCATCCTATCCTATCAATTTTCTAATGTCCTTTGTTAACATTTATTACGTTTTAGGCTACACTGATCTGATGCATTTGGGTGAAACTTGAAAAATCCTGGCAAGAAATCTGTCATAAAGAAAATAAGCCATATAAAAAACAATTACAAAAATTACCATAATTTTAATTTATTACCCATGAAACTACAGGCTGTTTTTTTCCTTAAAAGACTAGCACAATGGCTCTGACTAGATTACTCTTCCTATGAAAAAATAAAGTTTGACAATATGGAACCTAACATTGTTGATTATGTTTATAAAAATGTTACTTACCTCACAGGAACAAAAATCAAATCTAAAGTCTGTCTTACTAAACATATTAATATCTCCATATAAATTTAAGGAAAAATCTTCACATGACCCTTCATGCTACATTATTATAATTATTACAGCTTTTTAAACCCTATTTCTTCACAAAGTTCCTTGTGTTACACTATACCCAAATTGCGATTTCAAAAAAAAGAGCCATGCTTTATTACTTTTTCTTTTGCATGTGATATTCTTCTTTGCTCCTTCTAAACTTATTTCTCCTCAGCCTACATGTTACAGATTAAACACTGTCTCCTCCAGGAAGCCACTTATGTTACCATTAGGCAGTTAGAGGTGCCATCCCATGGCCTCAGCCAAGCTTTGGGGATAAAGATACCCCATCATTTCAAGGGTTTGCTCCCTCTCATTCCAGTTAAACTGTGGAAGTGTCAGGTAAAGAACCCATGTTTAAATGTTATTTTTTAAGATTCTCTTTACTGCCTTGCTTAAGGCTTGACATTCTGCATTATTTTTAACAAATGATATGGAAAATTAAAGTGAAACAAATAGTGTAGCAATTCAAACTTTTAAATTTTTTAGTTAGTTTAAGTTGAAGGAAAAACAAAGTTTATATAAAACTTAAAACTAATTATGGGGGCTTCCCTGGTGGCTCAGTGGTAAAGAATCTGCCTGCCAATGCAGGAGACATAGGTTCGGTCTCTGATCTGGAAAGATCCCACATGCCACAGAGCAACTAAGCCCGTGGACGACAACTACTGAGCCTGTGCTCTAGAGCCCAAGAACTTCAACTGCTGAGCCCACATGCCACGCTCCTCGACAAGAGAAGCTACACAATGAGACGCCCTCACACCACAGCTAGAGAGTAGACCCTGCTTGCCACAACTAGAGAAAAAGCCCACGTTCAGCAGTGAAGACCCAGCAGGGCCAAAAATAGATAAAATTATACAAATTAAAAATAAATTTAAAAAGCTAATTACAGTTGAAAGTAAAATTAAGTTTGAGGGACACAAAAGAAGAATTCTGAAAGCTGATTATTAAAAATATCTTAAATGTTATATAGGATAAGAAAATTGAAGATAAAAGTTCCAAGAGAACATTTATTATAAAAATACTTATATACATTGGCTCAATTCATATAATGACTCAATGAAGTTACAATATTATATAATGATTTCGATTCATAGTATAATCTAATTTTATAGTAAAGTCAATTTATAAAATTGAAAATAACATTTAGAGATGTGATCGCTATAGTAATGATTGTGGAGGTGAAAGCTCATATTATTCTATATAAATTAAAAATACAGATACTATGCTTAAGGTAATATACAGTCTGTCTGGGTTAGTGTTCTGTATTTGACAATGTTTAAGGAAGTGGTTTCCTTATCTGTCAGTGTATCACCATAAGAGATCATAAAACTATGAGCCATTTTTAAATTGAAAATTTCAGATTTATGTCTCAAAACAACTACCACAAAATTCAGAACCTCTAGAAAATAAGTAAAATAATGCATATATTTAGTTATGTCATACACAAGTCTAGTTTTGGATCTCATTTTGCAACCACAGATCAAAAGATAAGTCTCTTCCCAGTAGCACTCCTCTTGTCTCTGGCAAAACCTATTAATAATTCTTAGAAAATAAAAGTAGAATCTGGTAATAAAGTAAAATCTAAATGTTTTTCTTCATCTTTGTATTTTGTTTAGTTTCACTGGCTCATAGTGTTCAGCCTGAGGAAGCCTTGCACCCAGTACTTCAGACTAGAGTTCCCAGTGCAAAGCAGCTGCACTCAGTACCTCAGCTCAGTGGTCCATATGCAGAAGTACCATATATGACACAATTCAGGACAGTGGTGGCAGGCCATGTGAATAAGTGCTGCGCCTGACAGCACTCTGCCTCTTTGTCTTCCTCCTAGTACAGTAAGGACTGCTTCACCGGAGACCTGTCAAGGACAGTGTGTAATCTAGAACACAAGATCATACCAAGGTTTCTTTGCTTCTGAACCAAACTTGGCCTTGTTTTACAGCCTCAAATGATCCTGGGCAGGAGGGTCTTTATTGGGGACCAACTCAGGAAATTCAGAAATAATATTTCAGCATCAAAGGTGGGACAGACAGTGACCTTTGTGCCTGCAGCCATCCACTAGGTTCCAGGTTCACCCTGGCTTCAGTGGGAGGAGACAGCAGAAGCTTTGGGAAGTTCAAGTTTGGATGACTAACTGTTCTATGAGTTCACGCTGATGTGGCAGAATGGCAACAACCTTCAGCTAAATTTAAAGAGACTTTGCCCAGCAACCCAACGTGTGGTTGTGCAGACACAGTATAGCCCCTAGAATGATATGGACTGTGCTGCCTTGAGGGGATCACAATGTTGGGGATCAAAGACTAAAACTTGTGTGTATCTGCCCACTGCCTCTTATGGTGCCAGACACCCAGGAACAATGGGGACCTGTGGGTGACAAGGAGTCATGGTAGTCTTCCTACTGTCTCCCAGTATTGCGGTCCTCTTGACCCCTGTACAAGGACAATAGTGGCTGCACCAGGGTTTTTCTTTTCCCCACTTGTCCACCTCCAGAGGTCAAGAGTAGCATCCTCCAATCATCACTTTCAGCTTGATAAAGGAAAATGGCCAACCCAGTGAGCCAAGAGGTAATATCAGAAAAAGCTCCATGTAATAAGTACTGCCTATCCAAACAGAACAAGGAACTTTGACCTGAGTTCAGAAAAATGCACCAGGTATGCCAAAATGACTATCATGAGTGACCCCCTGCCACACTATTGGACAGCAAAGCAAGGAAACTAGGACCCAAGCAGTGCCAGTGTGCCAAATGTAAACAGGAGGAATACGATGAGAAAATGCTCTCACTGCCCCCATAAGTGGGATAGAAATGGCAGATCCTGGCCACTATCCTCAAAGCAAATCCTCCAAATAAATGAAGAATTAGGGGTCAGGGGGTTCCTAAGCTGGCACTCCAACTGACCCCTGAGGAGCCCTGGCTAACAATGGACATAGGTGGAAAGCCTGTCAAATTCTTAGTCAACACCAGTGCCACTTAGTTCTGGACACCAAATCAGGCAAACTTGGTCACAGTATTTGTAAAATTAAGGAGGTATCATGGAAGGCTGAAAAACATTTACAGTGATACAAGCTTGTATCAAGAAATAAGAAAAATCTCAAACAACCTAAACTTACTCCTAAAGCAACTAGAGAAGAAAAAAACAAAAACAAAATTCAAAGTTAGTAGAAGGCAAGAAATTTGATGATCAGAGCAGAAATAAATGAAGACAAAGAAAACAACAGAAAAGATCAATGAAGCTACAAGCTGGTCCTGTAAAAAGATAAACAAAATTGATAAACCTTCAGCAAGGTACATGAAGAAAAAAGGGAGAGGGCACATATCAATAAAATTAGAAATGAAAAAGGAGAAGTTACAACAGACATCGCAGAAACAAGCCTCATGAGAGACTATTATAAAAAAAAACTATGTGCCAACAAAATGGACAACCTAGAAGAAATGAACAAATCGTTAAAAAGGTATAATCTCACAAGACTGAAGCTGGAAGAAATAGAAAATATGAAGAAAACAATGAAATATACTGAAATTGAATCTGATTAAAAAACTCACAACAAATGAAAGTCTAGAACCAGATGGCATCACAGGTTTGAGTGTTTGAATTCTATTAAACATTTAGAAGAGATTTTAACATATATATTTCTAAAACTATTCTAAAAAACTGTAGAGGCAGGAACACTTCCAAGCTAATTTTATGAGGCCACCATTAGCCTGATATCAAAGATACCACACAAAAAAGAAAACTACAGGACAATATCACTTAAGAACACGAACATAAAAATGTGCAACAGAATACTAGCAAACAAATCCAATGATACATTAAAAGGACAATCCACCATAATCAAGTGGGATTTATCCCAGGAATGAAAGGAGCTTTCAATATTTGCAAATCAATCAGTGCGATATACCACATTAATAAAATGAAGACTAAAAATTATATGAATATTTCAATAGATGAAGAAAAAGCTTTGGATAAATTTCAACATCCATTTATGATAAAAAGTTTCTAGAAAGTTGGCACAGAGGGAACATACCTCAATGTAATAAAGGCCATATATGACAAACCCACAGCTAACACCATATTCAAAGGTGAAAATGTGAAAACATTTCCTCTAAGATCAGAAACAAGACAAGGATGTCCATTATTGTCACTTTTATATACAATATAGTTTTGGAAGTCCTAGTCACGATAATCAGATAAGAAAAAGAAATGAAAGGAATCCAAATTGGAAAAGAAGTATTAAAACTGCCATTGCTTGCAGATGACAGGATACTATTCATATAAAATCCTAAACACATTACCAGAAAACTGCTAGGCCTCATCAACACATTTTGTAAAGTTGCAAGATATAAAATTAATACAAAGAAATAACTTGCATTTACATTCAACAACAATTCACTTCAGTCCTGTCCAACTCTTTGCAACCCTATGGACTGTAGCCCGCCAGGCTCCTCTGTCCATGAGATTCTCCAGGCAAGAATATGGGAATGGGCTGCCATGCCCTTCTCCAAGGGATCTTCCCAACCCAGAGACTGAACACACATGTAAGTCTCTTACACTGCCTGCATTGGCAGGTGGGTTCTTTACCACTAGCACCACCTGGAAAGCCCAAAGAAAAATTTAACAATCTCATTTATCATCATATTAAAAAAGGGTAAAATACCTAGGCATAAATCTACTTAAAGAAGCAAAAGATTTGTACTCTGAAAACTTTGAGACTGCTGAAAGAAATATATGACAGAAACATATGGAAAGATATATGATTTTCTTGGATTTGACAATATTGTCAAAATGACCATAGTGCCCGAGAGAATCTAGAGTCAATGCAATCTTTATCAAATTGCCAATGGCACTTTTCACAGCCCTGGAACAAAAAATTGTGAAAATTTTATGGTGACACAAAAGACCCCAAATAGCCAAAACAATCATTGAGAAGGAAAACTGGAGCTGGAGGAATCATGCTTCCTGACTTCAGACTATACTACAAAGTAACAATCATCAAAACAGTATGGTACACATACAAAACCAGAAATATAGATCAAAATAGTACAGTACTTGCACAAAAACAGAAGTATAGATAAAAATACTAAGATAGAAAGAAAAGACATACAATTATGTCCATGTGTTCAATTAATGCATGACAAAGAAATCAAGACTATACAAATGGAGTGCCGGGAGCCAGCACGGGAGTTCCCACCCATGACAAAGGTCATGCAGAGAGGCCTGATATGCAAAGGCAAGTCAGGACTCGAGGGGCCTCCCCTGGACCTGCCTGAGCATCTTCCCCAAAACCAGAATCTGTCTGTTTTACTATTTTATGACTTTCATCAACTCCTCTGACATTAATGGGGGGCTATCCCCAACCACCTTTCTCTGAAGGAAATCAACTTAGAGCTCTAGTTAATTAGCCTCCTGGGCATAATAGGAGTGTTTCAATCCAAACCCCTCAGACAGCTCTCTAACTTGCCTGACAGGTTTACCCGGACTCCTACAGCTACGCGTACGATTGCTTATAGCCTCCCAACCGTGAGAGGCATGGGAAGCTTAAGATATTCAAATAATATAGAACCTCTTGGAGAGTTAGAAATTGTTAGAATAGAACTAGTAGATTTTATTGTTGAGCCAATGCTTGCTGCCAAGTTTCCACATCCCCTATATTGTGTCCTTAGGAGTATATTAATTAATATAGTTGGTATATAGAAAAAATAAGTAGTGGCCTTGGTGTTAACAACTTTAGACCTTTAAGGTAATAAATTCTTTCCCTTGTTGTAAACCCACTGCACTTCTGCCCTATAGGAATGCAACTTTATCTAACACCTTCGGAGGATGGCGCCAAACTTTAAAATAATTACTCTTAGAGAAAATAAGTCTTATGGTTGACAAAACTTTATCAGAGTCATAAAATGTTAATAGGCCTTCTGGCCAGAAGATGATGTAAATCACCTAAACCATTTGTATACGATAAGTTTGCAGAAAAGAAAGCCTGGTCTTGATAAGGATCTAAGACTGCTGACTTTGCATGATTTCACATCCCCTATTATCCTCTATGCACAACTTAAGATATATAAGCTCCCTTTGAAAATAAAGCTATGGGCCTTGCTCATCAGGTTTGGTCTCCCCATGTCGTTCTTTCTTGCTTCCTTTTCTCCTCTGTTCTTCCTTCAGGATGACTGACTTGGAGCACAGGGGCTCTCTGAGACCACTTACTTGCCTGGGCTTCTAAGACCCACTCAAGATGGTGCCTAAGGTGGGGCACCTTCCGCGATTTGAGAGGGTGCCTGCAGCCTCTGTGGTCAGAGCAAGCCTGGTATCACAGGTTTTATTGTTTCTGACATAAACCAGTCAGATCAAGCCTCTTTCTCTCCCCTTTTGCTATCCTTTTGCCTAAGCCATCCTCCTGAGGGAATCCCTGGATCCAACCGGGGCTGGACCCCGGGAATGGAAAAAAGACAGTTTCTCCAATAAGTCATCTTCAGAAATCTGGACAGCTCCATGTAAAAGAATGTAATTAAACGTTATCTAACAACACACACAAAAATAAACTCAAACTGGATTAAAGACTTAAATGTAAGATATTATAAAAGTCTGGTATTATAAAATTCCTAGAGGAAATCTTATGCAGAACACTCTGACATAAATCACTGCAATATCTTTTTCGAACCATCTCCTAAAATAATGGAAATAAAAATAAACAAATGGTAGCTCATTGAACTTAAAACTTTTTGCACATCAATGGAAACCATAATAAAAATGAAAAGACAACCTACAAAATGGGAGAAAATATTTGCCAATGATGTGAATAACAAGGGATTAATCTCCAAAAAAGTATAAATAACTCAGTAAGCACAGTATCACAACACAAAGAACCAAAAACCCAATCAAAAAATGAACAGATCAAAATAGACGTTTCTCCAAAAAAGACATACAGGTGGTCAAAAGGCACAAAAAGATGCTCAACATCACTAATTATTCAGTTCATTTCAGTTACTCAGTTGTGTTAGACTTTTTGCAACCCTATGGACTGCAGTACTCCAGGCCTCCCTGTCCATCACCAACTACCGGCGCCTACTCAAATTAATGTCCATCACGTCGGTGATGCTATCCAACCATCTCATCCTCTGCCATTGCCTTTTCATTTTGCTTTCAAACTTTCAAATGAGTCAGTTCTTCGCATCAGGTGGCCAAAGTATTGGAGTTTCAGCTTCAACATCAGTCCTGACATTCAGTACTGATTTCTTTTTGGATGGACTGGTTGGATCTCTTTGCAGTCCAAGGGACTCTCAAGAGTCTTCTCCAACACCACAGTTCAAAAGCATCAATTCTTCTGTGCTCAGCTTTCTTTATAGTACAACTCTCACATCCATATGTGACTACTGGAAAAACCAGAGCTTTGACTAGATGGACTTTTGTTGGCAAAGTAATGTCTCTGCTTTTTAATATGCTGTCTAGGTTGGTCATAGCTTTTCTTCCAAGGAGCAAGCTTCTTTTAATTTCATGGCTGCAGTCACCATCTGCAGTGATTTCGGAGTCCAAAAAAATAAAGTCTGTCACTGTTTCCCTATCAATTTCATATGAAGTGATGGGACCAGATGCCATGATCTTAGTTTTCTGAATGTTGAATTTTAAGGCAACTTTTTCACTCTCCACTTTCATTTTCATCAAGAGGCTCTTTTGTTCTTCTTGGCTTTCTGCTGTAAGGGTGGTGTCATCTGCATATCTGAGGTTATTGATATTTCTTCTGACAATCTTGATTCCAGCTTGTGCTTTATCCACCCCAGCATTTCTCATGATGTACTCCGCATATAAGTTAAATAAGCAGGGTGACAATATACAGCCTTTGACGTACTCCTTTTCTGATTTGGAACCAGTCTGTTGTTCCATGTACAATTCTAACTGTTGCTTCTTGACTTGCATATAAATATCTCAGGAGGCAAGTCAGATCATCTGGTATTCCCATCTCTTTAAGAATTTTCCAGAGTTTGTTGTGATCCACACAGTCAAAGGCTTGCTGCTGCTGAATCACTTCAGTCGTGTCCGACTCTGTGCGACCCCATAGACGGCAGCCCACCAGGCTCCCCCGTCCCTGAGATTCTCCAGGCAAGAACACCGGAGTGGGTTGCCATTTCCTTCTCCAATGCATGAAAGTGAAAAGCGAAAGTGAAGTCACTCAGTCATGTCCGACCCTCAGTGACCCCATGGACTGCAGCCTACCAGGCTCCTCCATCCATGGGATTTTCCAGGCAAGAGTACTGGAGTGGGGTGCCATTGCCTTCTCCGTCAGAGGCTTAGGCATAGTCAATAAAGCAGAAATAGATGTTTTTTCTGGAGCTCTGTTCATTTTTCAATGATCCAGCAGACATTGACAATTTGATCTGTGGTTCCTCTGCCTTTTTTAAATCCTGCTTGAACATCTGGATATTCACAGTTCATGTACTGTTGAAGCCTGGCTTGGAGAAATTTGAGCATCACTTTGCTAGCTTGTGAGATGAGTGTAACTGTGCGGTTGTTTGAATATTCTTTGGCATTGCCGTTTTGTCGGATTGGAATGAAAACTAACTTTTTCCAGTCCTGTGACCACTGCTTCATTTTATAGATTTGCTGGCATATTGAGTGAAGCACTTTCACAGCATCATCATTTAGGGTTTGAAATAGCTCAACTGGAATCCCATAACCTCCACTATCTTTGTTCATAGTGATGCTTCCTAAGGCCCACTTGAGTTTGCATTCCAGGATATCTGGCTCTAGGTGAGTGATCACACCATCATGGTTATCTGGATCATGAAGATCTTTTTGGTATAGTTCTTCTGCGCATTGTCGCCACCTCTTCTTAATATTTTCTACTTCTGTTAGGTCTATACCATCTCTGTCCTTTATTGTGTTCATCTTTGCATGAAATTTTCCCTTAGTATCTCTAATTTTCTTGAAGAGATCTCTAATCTTTCCCATTCTATTATTTTCCTCTATTTCATTGCACTGATTACTGAGGAAGGATTTCTTATCTCTCATTGATATTCTTTGGTATTCTGCATTCAAATGGGTATATCTTTCTTTTTCTCCTTTGCCTTTAGCTTTTCTTCTTTTCAAAGCTATTTGTAAGGCCTTGTCAGGCAGCCAATTTGCCTTTTTGCATTTCCTTTTCTTGGGAATGGTCTTGGTCACTACTTCCTGTACATTATCATGAACCTCAGTCCATGGTTCTTCAGGCACTCTGTCTATAAGTTCTAATCCCTTGCATCTATTTGTACTTCTACTGAATTATTGTAAGTGATTTGATTTAGGTCATACCCGAATGGTCTGTTGATTTTCTCTACCTTCTTCAATTTTAGTCTGACTTTGGCAATAAGGTGTTCATGATCTGAGCCACAATCAGATCCTGGTCTTATTTTTGCTGACTGTATAGAGCTTCTCCATCTCTGGCTGCAAGGAATATAATTATTAGAGAAATGCAAATCAAAACTACAATGAAGCATCACCTCATACTGGTCAGAATGGCTATCATCAAAAATTCTATAAATAATGAGTGCTAGAGAGGGTGTGGAGCAAAAGGAACTCTCCTATACTATTGGTGGTAATGTAAATCATTACAACCATTATGGAAAACAGTATGCTGGTTACTAAAAATTAGCTATCATATGATCCAGCAATTCTACTCATGAGTATATGTTCAAGGCAGCACTGTTTGCAATAGCCTGGACATGAAAGTAAACTAAATGACCATCAACAGAGGAATGTATAAAAAGATGTGACACAGATATACAGTGGGATATTGTGTGTGTGTTAGTCCCTTAATTACATCCAACTCTGAGACCCCATGAACTATGTGTAGCCTGCCAGGCTCCTCTGTACATAGAATTCTTCAGGAAAGAAAGAATACTAGAATGGGTTGCCATTCACCTCTCCAGGGGATCTTCCTGACCCAGGGATTGAATCCAGGTCTCTTGCATTGAAGGGATATTCTTTACCATCTGAGGCACCAGGGAAGCCCATACAGTGGAATATTATTCAGCCATAAAAAAGAATAAAGAATGCCATTTTGCACTAACATAGATGGACCTAGAAATTGTCATATTACGTGAAATAAGTCAGAGGAAGACAAATCATATGATACTGCATATATGTGCAATCTTTAAAAAAAATGGTAAAAATTAACTCATCCACAAAACAAAAAGAGTTTGTTGTAGGAAACAAACCTGGAGATTATTATACATATACAATATAGTGCAAGTCAGACAGAGAAAGGCAAATGTATGATATTGTTTATATCAGGAATCTAAAAACAATGATACAAATGAACTCATTTACAAAACAGAAATATTCTCATCATTTCAGATCAGATCAGTTGCTCAGCTGTGTCTGACTCCTTGCAACCCCATGAATCGCAGTACGCCAGGCCTCCTTGTCCACCACCAACTCCCGGAGTTCACTGAGGCTCACGTCCATCGAGTCAGTGATGCCATCCAGCCATCTCATCCTCTGTCGTCTCCTTCTCCTCTTGCCCCCAATCCCTACCAGCATCAGAGTCTTTTCCAATGAGTCAACTCTTCTCATGAGGTGGCCAAAGTACTGGAGTTTCAGCTTTAGCATCATTCCTTCCAAAGAAATCCCAGGGCTGATCTCCTTCAGAATGGACCGATTGGATCTCCTTGCAGTCCAAGGGACTCTCAAGAGTTTTCTCCAACACCACAGTTCAAAAACATCAATTCTTCGGTGCTGAGCCTTTTGCACAGGCAAACTCTCACATCCATACATGACCACAGGAAAAACCATAGCCTGGACTAGACGAACCTTTGTTGGCAAAGTAATGTCTCTGCTTTTGAATATGCTATCTAGGTTGGTCATATCTTTCCTTCCAAGGAGTAAGTGTCTTTGAATTTCATGGCTGCAGTAACCATCTGCAGTGATTTTGGAGCTCCCCAAAAATAAAGTCTGACACTGTTTCCCCATTTATTTCCCAAGAAGTGATGGGACCAGATGCCATGATCTTCCTTTTCTGAATGTTGAGCTTTAAGCCAACTTTTTCACTCTCCACTTTCACTTTCATCAAGAGGCTTTCGAGTTCCTCTTCACTTTCTGCCATAAGGGTGGTGTCATCTGCATATCTGAGGTGATTGATATTTCTCCCGGCAATCTTGATTCCAGCTTGTGTTTCTTCCAGTCCAGGGTTTCTCATGATGTACTCTGCATAGAAGTTAAATAAGCAGGGTGACAATATACAGCCTTGACATACTCCCTTTCCTATTTGGAACCAGTCTGTTGTTCCATGTCCAGTTCTAACTGTTGCTTCCTGACCTGCATACAAATTTCTCAAGAGGCAGATCAGGTGGTCTTGTATTCCCATTTCTTTCAGAATTTCCCACAGTTTATTGTGATCCACACAGTCAACGGCTTTGGCTAGTCAATAAAGCAGAAATAGATGTTTTTCTGGAACTCTCTTGCTTTTTCCATGATCCAGCAGATGTTGGCAATTTGATCTCTGATTCCTCTGCCTTTTCTAAAACCAGCTTGAACATCAGGAAGTTCGTGGTTCACATATTGCTGAAGCCTGCCTTGGAGAATTTTGAGCAATACTTTATTAGCGGTTGAGATGAGTGCAATTGTGTGGTAGTTTTAGCATTCTTTGGCATTGCCTTTCTTTGGGATTGGAATGAAAACTGACCTTTTCCAGTCCTGTGGCCACTGCTGAGTTTTCCAGATTTGCTGGCATATTGAGTGCAGCACTTTCACAGCATCATCTTTCAGGATTTGGAGTAGCTCAACTGGAATTCTATCACCTCCACTAGCTTTGTTCATACTGATGCTTTCTAAGGCCCACTTACCTTCACATTCCAGGATGTCTGGCTCTAGGTCAGTGATCACACCATCGTGATTATCTGGGTCATGAAGACCTTTTTTGTACAGTCCTTCTGTGTATTCTTGCCACCTCTTCTTAATATCTTCTGTTTCTGTTAGGTCCATACCATTTCTGTCCTTTATCGAGCCCATCTTTGCATGAAATATTCCTTCGGTATCTCTGATTTTCTTAAAGAGATCTCTAGTCTTTCCCATTCTGTTGTTTTCCTCTGTTTCTTTGCATTGATTGCTGAAGAAGGCTTTCTTATCTCTTCTTGCTATTCTTTGGAACTCTGCATTCAGATGTTTATATCTTTCCTTTTCTCCTTTGCTTTTCACTTCTCTTCTTTTCACAGCTATTTGTAAGGCCTCCCCAGACAGCCATTTTGCCTTTTTTGCATTTTTTTCCTATGGGGATGGTCTTGATCCCTGTCTCCTGTACAATGTCACGAACCTCATTCCATAGTTCATCAGGCACTCTATCAGATCTAGGCCCTTAAATCTATTTCTCACTTCCACCGTATAATCATAAGGGATTTGATTTAGGTCATACCTGAATGGTCTAGTGGTTTTCCCTACTTTCTTCAATTTAAATCTGAATTTGGCAATAAGGAGTTCATGGTCTGAGCCACAGTTAGCTCCTGGTCTTGTTTTTGCTGAATGTATAGAGCTTCTCCATCTTTGGCTTCAAAAAATATAATCAATCTGATTTTGGTGTTGACCATCTGTTGATGTCCACGTATAGAGTCTTCTCTTGTGTTTTTGGAAGAGGGTGTTTGTTATAACCAGTGCATTTTATTGGCAAAACTCTATTAGTCTTTGCCCTGCTTCACTCCGTATTCCAAGGCCAAATTTGCCTGTTACTCCAGGTTTTTCTTGACTTCCTACTTTTGCATTCCATTCCCCTATAATGAAAAGGACATCTTTTTGGGGTGTTAGTTCTAAAACGTCTTTTACTTAGAGCGAAAAAAAAAAAAAAAAACTTAGACTATGGTTACCAGTGGAATAGGGATAGATTGGGGATTGACATGTACACACTGCTATGTTTAAAACTGCTAATCAACAAGGACCTACTGTATAGCACAGGGAGCTTTGCTCAATATTCTTTAATAATCTAAATGGGAAAATAATTTGAAAAATAATAGATATGTGTATATATATATGTGTGTGTGTGCATATATATATAAAACTGAATCACTCTGCTGTATACCTGAAACTAACACAAATGGTTAATCAACTGTACTCCAATATAAAATAAAAAAAGATTTAAATGATACAAATGGACATATATATAGAAACAAAAATAGACCCACAGATACATTAATGAAAGAGAAAAAGGGTGGGAGGAGGGATAAATTAGACATTTGGGATTAAGATATACATACTGCTATGTATAAAATAAGTAACCAATAAGGACCTACTGTATAGCATAGAGAACTATACTCAATATTTTATAATAACCTATAAGAGAAAAATAATGAAAGTTGTATAGGTATATATAAAAATCACTTTGCTGTACATCTGAAGCTGACAAAACATTGTAAATCAACTATACTTCAATTTAAAAAATAAAATTAATGAAAATAAATAAAATATGTAGAGTGAAAGTTTGTAAAGGATTACTTCTGTATTCCATGCGCCCCAGGGTCACAAGAAATTTTTGCTTTTCAGTGGCAGAACTCAAACATGCAACACAAACATTACTGTTCGACAGTCCTGCCCAAAGAAATAAAAAATTCTCCTACCATCTTTAGCTAAAAACTTTAGCTAAAAACCTAAATGATCTATATCTGGAGGAGGAATCCCTGCTCCTGTGTGTAGAGGACATTATTGATCACCAGCACTAAGGAAGCCTCTGGTAAAAATTTCATAGCCAATCTGAACCACCTAGCTGATAAAGAACATGAGGTAGCCAAGAAAAAGGCTCACATATCACAAATTCCAAAACATTGTCCAATAGCTAGGCCTGTATATGAAAATTTGAAAGGATGATGAGCCTTTGAATGTAATTTAGAATGTGAAGGGGCCTTTCAAGAATATAAAAAGCAATTCAGGCTCTATCCTGACCCTTCCAGATTTAGCTACATTCATTAGAGAAGGGGAATTATTCTTTGGGTACAGCTCCAAAGCTAGAACCCCTTACTCAGTGGTTGCTCATTTCTATACATAATTAGACAAAGTCCTAAGGGATGGTCACCTTACCATGGGAAAGAGCAGTCACTGCAACCTTGCTAAAGGAAGCCAAAAAGTTGTTTTGTCAGCCAATCGCTATATGGACTCCACACCAGGTTCAGGCTTTGGTAAATTCTAAGGGAACAGAATGGGTATCCCCCGGAAGGTCAATTCTATTTTAGGCTATGTTTTTAGACAATGAACTGGTTACCACAAATATTTTTCACACACCAAACCTTGCCACTCTGCTACCAACAGAAATGGGGCCCCTGCTGCATGATTGTATAGAAACCATTTAAAAGTGAGTGAAAGTGTTAGTCACTCAGTCGCATCCTACTCTTTTAACCCACTGTAGCCCGCAGGCTCCTCTGTCCATGGAATCCTCCAGGCAAAAATCCTGGAGTGGGTAGCCTTTTCCTTCTCCAAGGGATCTTCCTGGCCAAGGGAATGAATCTGAGTCTCCTGCATTGACAGGTGGATTCTTTACTGTCTGAGCTACCAGGGAAGCCCCGTATAAAAACCATGCTGCTTCTGCTGCAGCTAAGTCGCTTCAGTCGTGTCTGACTCTGTGCAACCCTATAGACGGCAGCCCACCAGGCTCCCCCATCCCTGGGATTCTCGAGGCAAGAATACAGGAGTGAGTTGCCAGTTTCTTCTCCAATGCATGAAAGCGAAAAGTGAAAGTGAAGTCACTCAGTCGTGTCCGACTCTTAGAGACCCCATGGACTGCAACCCACCAGGCTTCTCTGTCCATGGGATTTTCCAAGCAAGAGTACTGGAGTGGGTTGCCATAACCTTCTCCGATAAAAAACATAGATAGGATCTACTCCATTCACATCACCTCGGGAAAGGGAGCCTTTCCCAAATGCTGAAGAGGAATGGTTCACTGATGGGGGCAGCTTTATGAGACAGGAAAAAAGACTGGTAAGATAGGCAATATCCTCTCAGATGCAAGTCACAGAAGCAAGACTATCTTAAGGACTTCTGCCCAGAAGCAGACCTGACAGACCTCAGCTGTGCCTCAGAGCTTGCGGGGGAAGATCTTAAATATTCACACAGATACCTGGTATGAATATGACATCTTACAAATATTCAGGGCTATTGGAAGGGGAGATGTATGCTTTACTGTGAAGAATAAACAGGTGAAACACGGTTTAAGCATACTGAAGCTTAGAAGCAGTATAGCCTCCAAAAAAGGTAACAGTGATCCACTGTAGGCAAAACCAAAAGGAGGATGCAAAGACAATAAAAGGAAACAACCAGGTGGACACAACTGCCAAAAGGGTGGTCCTGGAACCAGTAACTTGGCAACTACCTCTAATAAAGCCAAATCCATCCAATTATTCCTTAAACTACACAAAAAAAAAAAAACTCCAAAAGAAATCCAGGAGTTTATGGGTGGCAATGAACAGGGGTAATAATTCTTTCCCTAAACTTCAGCTTCTGAAGACATCAGGAAGGCTCATTAAGGTACTCACCAAGGGGCAGAAACCCTATACAAATGGTTAGTTGAGGTCATGGTAATCCCTGGCCTGAAAAGTATAATCAGTAGGATACTGGAGACATGCCCCATATGTACAATGAAAAACCCCAACACCAGACCTTTCAGAGGTCCTCAGATAGAACCTATTCAGACGAGAAGAACATATTTTAGAGAAGACTGGCAGATTGATTTCACTGTCATGACAAGACACGAGGCAATTTCAGGTATCTTTTGATTCTAGGAGACACATTTTCTGGGTGGATAGAAGCATTCCCGGCTAGAATTGAAATGGAATCTGAAGTGCTTCAGGTCAGTTCAGTTCAGTCATGTCCAACTCACTGCGACCCCATGAAACACAGCACACCAGGCCTCCCTGTCCATAACCAACTACTGGAGTCCACCCAAACCCATGTCCATTGAGTCAGTGATTCCATCCAATGATCTCATCCTCTGTCGTCCCCTTCTCCTCCTGCCCTCAATCTTTCCCAGCATCAGGGGTTTTCCCAATGAGTCAGCTCTTTGTATCAGGTGGCCAAAGTATTGGAGTTTCAGCTTCAACATCTGTCCTTCCAATGAACACCCAGAACTGATCTCCTTTAGGATGGACTGGTTGGATCTCCTTGCAGTCCAAGGGACTCTCAAGAGTCTTCTCCAACACCACAGTTCAAAAGCATCAATTCTTCTGAGCTCAGCTTTCATTATAGTCCAACTCTCACATCCATACATGACCACTGGGAAAACCATAGCCTTGACTAGATGGACCTTTGTTGACAAAGTAATGTCTCTGCTTTTTAATATACTTACTGTCTAGATTGGTCATAACTTTCCTTCCAAGGAGTAAGTGTCTTTTAATTTCATGGCTGCAATCACCATCTGCAATGATTTTGGAGCCCAGAAAAATAAAGTTAGCCACTGTTTCCACTGTTTCCCCATCTATTTGCTATGAAATGATGGGACCAGATGCCATGATCTTAGTTTTCTGAATATTGAGTTTTAAACCAACTTTTTCACTCTCCTCTTTCACTTCCATCAAGAGGCTCTTTAGTTCTCCTTGGCTTTCTGCTGTAAGGATGGTGTCATCTGCATATCTGTGGTTATTGATATTTCTCCTGGCAATCTTGATTCCAGTTTGTGCTTCATCCTGCCCAGCGTTTCTCATGATGTACTCTGCATGTAAGTTAAATAATTAGGGTGACAACATACAGCCTTTGACATACTCCTTTTTCTGTTTGGAACCAGTCCGTTGTTCCATGTACACTTCTAACTGTTGCTTCCTGACCTGCATACAGGTTTCCCCAGAGGCAGATCAAGTGATCTGGCATTCCCATCTCTTTCAGAATTTTCCACAGTTTATTGTGATCCACACAGTCAAAAGCTTTGGCATAGTCAATAAAGCAGAAATAGATGTTTTTTCTGGAACTCTCTTGCTTTTTTTCAATGATCCAGCGGATGTTGGTAATTTGATCTCTGGTTCCTCTGCCTTTTCTAAAACCAGCTTGAACATTTGGAAGTTCAAGTTTCACATATTGTTGAGGCCTGGCTTGGAGAATTTTAAGCATTACTAAAATAAATAATCCTGAGGTTTGGGTTCCCAGAATCGTTACAAAGTAATAATGGTCCAGCATTTGTGTCACAAGTGACTCTTGACATAAATGGATCTCGTACTCAGCCTGAAAATCTCAAAATAGAGAGAGCCAACCAAACCATGGACTTCCCTAGTGGCTCAGATGGTAAAGAATCCACCCACAATGTGGGAGACCTGGGTTCAGTCTCTGGGTTGTGAATATCCTCTGGAGGAGGGCATGGCAACACACTCCAGTATTCTTGCCTGGAGAATCCTGATGGACAGAGGAGCCTGGCAGGCTATAGTCCATGGGGTTGCCAAGATTTGTACATGACTGAGTGACTAAACACAGCACATCAATCAAAGCTTAAAATAAGCCTTAGCCAAACCATGTCAGGAAACTCAAGAAATGGGTTAAGTTGCTTCTGACTGCCCTGCTCGGCATACAGTTAGCCCTTAGTGATAAGATAAAGTTATGTGCATTTGAACTCACTTCATAGACCCATTCCATAAGCCCAAGAGAAAGGACAATTTAACCCCCTAGAAATGGAACCACTCTTATATGCCTTTCAAGTAGGTGAAAGCTCTCATGGAATGTAATAAGCAGATGCTGCCTATACCCACTGACCTGGGGTTACAGGCCTTCTAGCCAGGACACTGGGTGCTCTTAAAAGGCAGCCTGCCAGATCAGCTCACTCTTAATTGGAACAGACACCACTTAGTGAATGTAACCACCCATTTTGCTCTGAAGTTGAAGGAGGTAACTCTGTGGCTACCTCACACTCAAATGAAGAGGACCCGCATTTCCCAAGCTCCAGAGAGACAACCTGGGGCAACCGACCCCCTTGATTACTTGTGTGAACCTCTCTCTGACCTGAAGCTTCCCTTCTGAAGAACAAAAGAGTGACCAGGGATATTCAAACCATGGCAATAAGCCTCAGCATCAGAGCACAGTTTTGCCTATAGGCAAAAAACCTGGATCCCTTCATTTTAAAAATTTGACATGTGACCATTATTATCTTCCTCATATTTGGGCCATGTATCTTAACTTGTCTGGGGTCCTTCATCTGAAAAGGTTAGACAAATGGCAGTCACTCAAGGATATGAACAGAGCTAAAATCTTGTGACATTTAAACATCTGAAGGTAGCTGAGGAGAAGGTCTGCACTCTACCCAGGAATAAAACAGTATCCCAAATCAAAAGGAAGTAGTTACAGAAGATGGACTTTCACCCTTCAACACCCCTCAAGAATGAGGAATAGGACAAAAGCCAAAAAGGGATTTATTGCTGGCCAAGCTTGTTAACAATTTCTGGAAAATATTTGGACTGTTTTCTTCACTCTTCACTCCTGTCCCTGCCTCTAGTTTATGCTGAACATGACAGATGTTGTGGTTATGTTAAAAAGTCAGATCTCATCATGCCACTCCTTACACAAAACCTTTCCATTTCTTCCCATCTCATTCATGATAAAAGCTGGTGTTCTTACTATGTCCACAATACTCTAGATTACAGACAGCTTCTCAAACTGCTAGTGGTGAAGGCTTTGTTGTTGATTATCTTTTATTTCCACTCTTAAAGTGAAAGTCGCTCAGTCGTGTCTGACTGTTTGCGACCCCATGGAGTATAGAGTCCATGGAATTCTCCAGGCCATAATACTGGAGTGGGTAGCTTTTCCCTTCACCAGGGGATCTTCCCAACCCAAGGGTCGAACCCAGGTCTACTGCATTACAGGTGAATTCTTTACCAGCTGAGCCACAAGGGAAGCCCTATATTTCCACTCTATATTCACTCAATTTTATAAAATAACTAAAAATGAGTTATTAGAAAACTGAAGAAAACCAGAACATGTGCCACAATATTTTTATATTACTAGATATAGTTACTTCATTATTCTATCAAATCATTACAAAATTTTCTCAATAATTTCTTGTGTCTATTTTATTATGACTAGTGACAAACTGGTCATGGACTACCACTGGCTGGAGGTCCACATACTGAGTAGCATTCCTCTAGAAGATATGCTTTCCCCTTTCCATTTATATCTCTTATTTTGCTACTCTCTTTCCTTTTCTCCACTTAAGCCACAGCTGTGCAATCAATGCCCTGGACATTCCAGGAACATTCTGCCTCAGAACTTTGAACTCCTTTTCCCCTGCCTAAAAGTTGTATGATGTATGTGCCAACTTCCTTTAAGACTTAATATTAAGTCTGAACCTCTAATAAGGTCTTTCTTGAGCATCTTATCTAGAAGTTATTCTCCTTTTAAGTATTTCCTAATCCTATTGCTCAGTTTATGATCTTTCTCTGTGCTTATTATTCTCTAACATCGTATGTTTATTATTTTACATAGTTTTTCTGTCTCTGAAATGTAAGCTCTGTATGCAGTAATTTCTACCTATTAACTTACTGTTGCATTCACAGCATCTATAACAGTTCTTGATATAATAGGAGCTTAAACAGATTTTTTAAAATACATGGTGATAATAGCTATTAAGCTGCCCAAGGTCTTATGAGTAGAATGAGGCATTAAGCATTTATCAGATCAGATCAGATCAGTCGCTCAGTCGTGTCCGACTCTTTGCGACCCCATGAATCGCAGCATGCCAGGCCTCCCTGTCCATCACCAACTCCCGGAGTTCACTCAGACCCACGTCCATTGAGTCAGTGAGGACATCCAGCCATCTCATCCTCTGTCGTCCCCTTCTCCTCCTGCCCCCAATCCCTCCCAGCATCAGAGTATTTTCCAATGAGTCAACTCTTCACATGAGGTGGCCAAAGTACTGGAGTTTCAGCTGTAGCATCATTCCTTCCAAAGAAATCCCAGGGCTGATCTTCAGAATGGACTGGTTGGATCTCCTTGCTGTCCAAGGGACTCTCAAGAGTCTTCTCCAACACCACAGTTCAAAAGCATCCATTTTTCGGCACTCAGCCTTCTTCACAGTCCAACTCTCACATCCATACATGACCACTGAAAAAACCATAGCATTGACTAGATGGACCTTTGTTGACAAAGTAATGTCTCTGCTTTTTAATATGCTGAAGAGGTTGGTCATAACTTTCCTTCCAAGGAGTAAGCGTCTTTTAATTTCATGGCTGCAGTCACCATCTGTAGTGATTTTGGAGCCCAGAAAAATAAAGTCTGACACTGTGTCCACTGTTTCCCCATCTATTTCCCATGAAGTGGTGGGACTGGATGCCATGATCTTCGTTTTCTGAATGTTGAGCTTTAAGCATTTGTAAAAAAGTTTAAATAGTTTACCTAACATATACAATATAATAAATTATCTCTTTTAAGATTAAAAAGAGAAACTGATATTATCAGCAATTATAGTACTTGTCCCTATTATCCTTATGATGAATACAGAAGCATTGCAGAATTGCTTGTGCATAAAGAAGAAAAGTACAGCTTACTTGTTTATGTGATGTTATTTTCAATGTATATACTTCCTATTGTGGGGTGATAAAATACAAAAGAAGACACAAAAGCTGTAATCAAGATTTCTGGGATAAATATCAATAACCTCAGATATGCAGATGACACCACTCTTATGGCAGAAAGTGAAGAGGAACTCAAAAGCCTCTTGATGAAAGTGAAAGAGGAGAGTGAAAAAGTTGGCTTAAAGCTCAACATTCAGAAAACTAAGATCATGGCATCTGGTCCCATCACTTCATGGCACATAGATGGGGAACCAGTGGAAACAGTGGCTGGCTTTATTTTTCTGGGCTCCAAAATCATTGCAGATGGTGACTGCAGCCATGAAATCAATAGACGCATATTCCTTGGAAGGAAAAGTTATGACCAACCTCTTCAGCATATTAAAAAGCAGAGACATTACTTTGTCAACAAAGGTCCATCTAGTCAATGCTATGGTTTTCCCAGTGGTCATGTATGGATGTGAGAGTTGGACTATAAAGAAAGCTGAGCTCAGAAGAATTGATGCTTTTGAACTGTGGTGTTGGAGAAGACTCTTGAGAGTCCCTTGGACTGCAAAGAGATGCAACAGTCCATCCTAAAGGAGATCAGTCCTGAGTGCCCATTGGAAAGACTGATGTTGAAGCTGAAACTCCAATACTTTGACCACTTCATGGTGGCCAAAGAGAGCTGACTCATTGGGAAAGACCCTGATGCTAGAAAAGATTGCGGGCAGAAGGAGAAGGGGTGACAGAGGATGAGGTGGTTGGATGGCATCAACAACTCAATGGACATGAGTTTGGTTAAAATCCGGGAGTTGGTGCTGCAGTTCATGGGGTCTCAAAGAGTCAGACATGATTGAGTCTGAACTAAACTGAACTGAAAATGCAAAATTGTCTAGAGGTATTACTGAATTCACAGAATCTTTAAATATATTGCACTGTCTTAGATACTGGTCATTAGAACCATAATCCTGAGATACCTGAAAATATATGTATAATTTTAAAGAGGTCTTCAGAATTGTAAATACTATGAACCACTGAGTTACTGTTATAGCCAAATGCTCTGGGAAACAAACTCACTCATAAGAACAGCGTGGATAGTGGAGTGCAGTTTGTTACACTGGTGGGTCTGAGGCAGAGTTTCCTCGTTAGCCAGGGATCTCGACCAACTTTTGTGAAAATCTTATATACCTTAATTGTACTGCTCAAGCCTGCATCCCCAGATTCCTTAAACCTAGCCTGGAAAGTGTTAAAGGGAGATACAATCAGGTTACAGCCATGATTCATTATCAGAAGGGTCAGCTGGTTATACATTGTAGCCTGCACCAATGGGTGCCATAAAGAATACAAAGGTGATTGACTACATAGGGGATTATTACATTTTTTTAGGAGACAGGAAATCTTGATATGGAATCTTGTGTTTATCATTCTGGGAGGCCATTTCAACCTTAGGTATGTTATCTCCATGGGGCACATAGTCCAAAGTTCAGTGAAAGTGCGAGCAGGCATACAGTCCAAAGTTCACTGAGAATGTAAGATGGCATTTCCTTCTTTTACAAGATGGAGGCAGATCGGCCTGTTTCTTTCCTCCTTCATTCCCCCATCTTGATTCTCTCAACTTCTAGTGTGAGCATCACTCATCAGGATGTACTACATTTTAGGTTTCCTGGTATATATTTGGGTAAATGAAATCAGCCTCTGTGATACAGTGAACAACACATTGGAGAATACAGGGTCACATAGCAGAATCAACAGAACAACTATAACAATGGTTAATATAGTTTTCCACCAATCACCCTTTAACCACAATAAAATAGAAGTCCCGAAAGGAAGATTATCATCAGACATAGCTTTTACTTGATCTTTCATGTCATCTAGAGTGGCTGATATATTGCCAGATAAATCAGGAATATATACACAACATTTAGCTTTGATTATAGCACAGGTTCCTCCTTGAGCAGCTGTAAGTACGTCTAAAGCCATTCTATTTAGAATTACTGCTTTTCTCATTTGTATTTATTCAGTATTTAGTGCTTGAATAGCACTTAGGCTGTCATTTAGGGCTTTTTGGGTGAAATTAGTTAGAGCTTCAAGTCTAATCATTATGTCCATAGTGCCCAATGAGGAAATAAATATAACAGCCAAATACTCATACCAATGGAAAACTGATTGTGACCATCCGGCCCATATGAAGGGTAAATTTAAAGGCTCTTGTATTGTTGACCTAATGTTTCTATGGGCAAAGTTCAGACCTAAAGTACAACTCCCTATCCATCCTGGGGACAGCTAAGGCCATAAATAGGCCACATAACCAACAGGTGCCATTAGGAGCAAACCACCTGGTTCTGGGGTTGAATCCTCAGTCTGTCTGGGGCCTTTGGTTGGATTGATTGGAATCAGAAGTAACTTTATAGGTCTTATGGCACTGTTCTGTCCATAGAAAGCCCATTCGTTTTAAATTCTTTTTATCTATCATTCAGTTATTATATCTAATAGTTTGTACATCTTGTTCCTATCAAATGTCAGCTATCCTAACAAGTTGTCCCTTTTCTGGAGTAACCCACATGTATTCATCTCATATCTGGTAAAATTGGTCAAAATATTGATTAATTTCTGATTGTTTGGACTTATTGGCTGTCACATAATATTGATAAGCATCTTCTGATCTAAAAGTATAATTAAAATGTATCCCATGGTCATTTGTCAGATTGTTGGCATTTTTATCGCACCAATGGGTAGTGGACATCACTAGATGGTTGACACTGAAATAAGATTGATTATATTCTTTGTAGCCAAAGATGGAGAAGCTCTATACAGTCAACAAAAACAACACTGGGAGCTGACTGTGGCTCATATCATGAATTCCTTATTGCCATCAGACTGAAATTGAAGAAAGTGGAGAAAAACATTAGACGATTCAGGTATAACCTAAATCAAATCCCTCATGAATATACAGTGGAAGTGAGAAACAGATTTAAGGGACTAGATCAGATAGACATAGTGCCTGATGAACTATGGACAGAGGTTTGTGACACTGTATAGGAGACAGGAATCAAGACCATCCCCAAGAAAAAGAAATGCAAAAAAAGCAAAATGGCTATCTGAGGAGGTCTTACAAATAGCTGTGAAAAGAAGAGAAGCAAAAAGCAAAGGAGAAATGGAAAGAAATACCCATTTGATTGTAGAATTCCAAAGAATAGCAAGGAGAGATAAGAAAGCCTTCCTCAGCGATCAATGCAAAGAAAAAGGAAAACAATTGAACGAGAAAGACTAGAGATCTCCTCAAGAAAAGTAGAGATACCAAGGGAACATTTCATGCAAAGACAGGCTCAATAAAGGATAGAAATGGTAGGGACCTAACAGAAGCAGAAGATATTAAGAAGAGGTTGCAAGAATACACAGAAGAACTATACAAAAATGATCTTCATGACCCAGATAATCACGATGGTGTGATCGCTCGCCTAGAGCCAGACATCCTGGAATGTGAAGTCAAATGGGCCTTAGGAAGTATCACTACGAACAAAGCTAGTGGAGGTGACGCAATTCCAGTTGAGCTATTTCAAATCCTGAAAGATGATGCTGTGAAAGTGCTGCACTCAGTATGCCAGCAAATTTGGAAAACTCAGCAGTGGCAACAGGACTGGAAAAGGTCAGATTTCATTCCAATCCCAAAGAAAGGCAGTACCAAAGAATGCTCAAACTACTGCACAATTGCACTCATCTCACATGCTAGTAAAGTGATGCTTAAAATTCTCCAAGCCAGGCTTCAGCAAGACGTGAACTGTGGACTTCCAGATGTTCAAGCTGGTTTTAGAAAAGGCAGAGGAACCAGAGACCAAATTGCCAACATCTGCTGGGTCATCAAAAAAGCAAAAGAGTACCAGAAAAAACATCCATTTCTGCCTTATTGACTAGTCAAAGCCTTTGACTGTGTGGATCACAGTAAACTGTGGACAATTCTGAAAGAGATGGGAATACCAGACTACCTGACCTGCCTCTTGAGAAACCTGTTTGCAGGTCAGGAAGCAACAGTTAGAACTGGACATGGAACAACAGACTGGTTCCAAATAGGAAAAGGAGTACGTCAAGGCTGTATATTGTCACTGTGCTTATTTAACTTCTATGCAGAGTACATCATGAGAAACGCTGGGCTGGAAGAAGCACAAGCTGGACTCAAGATTGCCTGGAGAAATATCAATAACCTCAGATATGCAGATGAAACCACCCTTATGGTAGAAAGTGAAGAAGAACTAAAGAGCCTCTTGATGAAAGTGAAAGAGGAGAGTGAAAAAGTTGGCTTAAAGCTCAACACTCAGAAAACTAAGATCATGGCATCTGGTCCCATCAGTTCAGTTCAGTTGCTCAGTCGTGTCTGACTCTTTGCGACCCCATGAATCACAGCACGCCAGGCCTCCCTGTCCATCACCAACTCCCCAGAGTTCACCCAGACTCACGTCCATCGAGTCAGTGATGCCATCCAGCCATCTCATCTTCTGTCGTCCCCTTCTCCGCCTGCCCCCATTCCCTCCCAGCATCAGAATCTTTCCCAGTGAGTCAACTCTTTGCATGAGGTGTCCAAAGTACTAGAGTTTCAGCTTTAGCATCATTCCTTCCAAAGAAATCCCAGGGCTGATCTCCTTCAGAATGGACTGGTTGGAGCTCCTTTCAGTCCAAGGGTCCCATCACTTCATGGCAAATAGATGGGGAACCAGTGGGAACAGTGGCTGCCTATTTTTCTGGGCTCCAAAATCACTGCAGATGGTGATCGCAGCCATGAAATTAAAACACACTTACTCCTTGGAAGGAAAGTTATGACCAACCTAGATATCATAGTCAAAAGCAGAGACATTACTTTGTCAACAAAGGTAAGTCTAGTCAAGGCTATGGTTTTTTCAGTAGTCATGTATGGATGTGAGAGTTGGACTATAAAGAAAGCTGAGCTCAGAAGAATTGATGCTTTTGAACTGTCATGTTGGAGAAGACTCTTGAGAGTCCCTTGGACTGCAAGGAGATCCAACCAATCCATCCTAAAGGAGATCAGTTCTGGGTGTTCACTGTAAGGACTGATGTTGAAGCTGAAACTCCAATACTTTAGCCACCTGATGTGAAGAGCTGACTCATTTGAAAAAACCCTGATGCTGGGAAAAATTGAGGGTAGGAGGAGAAGGGGATGACAGAGGATGAGATGGTTCATGTCATCACTGACTCAGTGGACATGGGTTTGGGTGGACTCTGGTAATTTGTTATGGACAGGGAGGCCTGGCGTGCTGTGGTTCATGGGGTCGCAAAGAGTCAGGCGTGACTGAGCGACTGAACTGAACTGAATGGGTAGTGGCTCCTGTGATTACAGTTTATATACTTTATTTTTGTTGTTCTGCCTGATGCAAGAAATCACATAAGGTAGGTATATCACCCCTCCATAGATGTGATACCCGCCACAGGAGTGTATCCATGACAGACATAGGCATGACTCCACATACCCAGCAGTTAGATTTTTTTATGGAAGTCAGCATAGGAGTGTGTCATGAAATGAAAGTGTTGTCTTGTGCTGAAACTATAGCTAGTCTCAAGAGAATACAGTCAAGTCCTTGAAGCAGCAGTTGATTGTAGAGCTCCATCTCTACTTCTTTAAGATGATCTTGGTTTCACAGGGATCAGTGGGGTCCTTTTGTGCAATCCACTTGGTGTCCTCTGGGTCTGTGTGGTATGCTCTCTTCACCCTTATGTGGTGGACCCAGGGAGTAACACCTGTAACATGGCAGTTAAAACTTCCATGGGGTGGTTAGAACAACAGTATGTGGACCTTACCATGTGAGGCCAAGGAGTCGTGTTTCTAGTCCTTGACCCACACCTGATTACCACATACAAATTCATGAATCTGTTCCCCAAGGGGGAATGGCACCCTTTCTTGTACAAACTTAGTTACCTGATTTATTATCTTACCCAGTTGTTCCATCTGCTGTGAAATCCCATCCCCCCTTACCTGTGGCAAATTTGCCCACACCTGTCTTACTATGGGAACGGACCTCCCATAGACAATTTCATAAGGAGAATAACGATGGGAACACAGGGTTACCCTTAATTTGAGTAAGGCTTCTGGAAGCAAGTCCATCCATGAACAACAAGTCTTTATGTTCCATTTTGAAAGTGTCTTTTAAAGAGTTCAGTTGTCTTTCCACTATTCTGGAACTCTGAGGCCTATATGCCATTTGTCATTTCCACTTGATAGTTAGAGCTTTACATACCTGTTGAATTAAGTCAGCTACAAAGGCAGGGCTGTTGTCTGATCCTATACTGGCTGGGAACCTGACTCTGGGGATTATTTCTCGAAGCAGACAGCGAGACAATTAATTTGCTTTTTCAGTTCATGTGGGGAAGGCCTCAACCCATCCTGAGAAGGTACATACCATGACCAGTAAATAATGATAGTGTTGGCAGAGTTTCATCTCAGTAAAGTCCACTTATAAATGTTCACAGGGTAGAGTGTCTTTTAACTGTATTATTGAAAGTTTTTGTTTGTGTCCAAGGGCAGCATTTACCCGTGAGCAAGCAGAACAGTTCCAGGATTCCTTTCTACATAAGGAAGAAAGTTGTGGAATTAAATATTTTCAAATTAATTCTTCCATTTTGTCATGTCCCAAGTTGGTTGCCTGGTGAACCTGAGACACCAGTGTAGGGTCTAATGCCTTGGGTACCAGTAACCTGCCATCCAGCAGTTCCCACCAACCTTTTTCATTTTTGGTGGCCCTTTCTGCGTCACAGCTGGTCTTGGGCCAGGGTATACTGTGGGAGAGTCAAAGTTAACTCAGGCATTTTTGAGAGTACAAAGGTTCTGATAGATCCCCCACCAGCAGCCCCAAATTTCTCAGCCGCATATTTTGTGGCTTTATCTGCTAGCCAGTTTCCCTGTGCTTGTGGGGTGTTTTCCTTTTGGTGACCCTGACAATTCATCACTGCTACCTTTTCAGGTTCCCATATAGCATCTAATAGAATTAAGATTTCTTCCTTGTTTTTAATGTCTTTTCTGTTGCCTGTTAGAAGACCTGTCTATATAAAGCCCAATGTACAAGTAAAGTAGCAAAAGCATACCAGGAGTCTGTGTAAATGTTTGTCTTCTTACCTTTTGGCAGCTGGAGGGCCTGAATTAGAGCATATAGTTCACCCATTGAGCAGACCAGTGTGATGGCAGAGAGCTAGCCTCAACGATGGTTTCTTCCATGACTTGCATATTACAACAGTCGCTGTCCTTGTTTCACCAGGCTGGTGTCATTGATGTACAGGACCCAATCTGAGTCTGGGATTGGCTGGTCTCTTAAGTCAAGTCTGCTGGCATAAACTTCTAGGCTTTCCTTACAATCATGTGAAGGCCCACCTTCTCCCACAGGAAGGAGAGTGGCTGGATTCAGGGACTGACAAGGCTCAATAGTAACATGGGGGTTCTCACATAACAATCCCTGGTATTGAGTAGTACAGGATGTTTACAACCATTTATGAGGGTCCCCTCACAGGAGAGTATTGACCTCATGGGAGACTTTTATGATCATATCTTGCCCCAAATTCAGCTTGGTTGCCTCCCATATCAGTAAGGCAACTGCAGCAACTGCCTGTAAGCATCCTGGCCACCTGGTGGCAACATTGTTCAGCAGTTTCGAGAGATAAGCCACAGGTCTGTTCCATGTCCCCATAGTCTGGTAACACTCCCAGAGCCACCTTGTCCTTTTCAAGTTAAGAGTAAATGGCTTAGCAAGGTCTGGTAGGCTCAAGGCAGGTGCTGACATAATTGCCAGCTTTAGTTCCTCAAAGGCCTGTTGATGTCTCTCAGTCCAATTTACTGAATCTCCTGTTCTGGTTAGGAGTTCAAATAATGGCTGGGCCATCTGGGAATAGCCCAGAATCCAAATCCTACAAAGCCCAGTGGCTCCCAAGAACTCTTAGACCTGTCATCTGGTTCTTGGTTGTGGGATTCTCAAAATGACCTTTTTTCTGGAATGGTCTAACAACCTCGTGCCTCCTCTCATAACAAACCCCAAATTATCTTACCTCCTCTTTGCAGATCTGTGCCTTCTTTTTTGAGACTCAGTAGCTGGACTCTATCAACAGCTCTACCAAAGCCTTGGTCCCTTCCCAGCAGTCTTCCCCATTCTTGGCAGCCAACAGCAAGTCATCCACATATTATAGCAACAAGAATCTAAACTTCTCTGGCTGGAATGATTCCAAGTTGGAAGCCAAGTCTTCCCCAAAGATGGTTGGGGAATTCTTAAATCCTTGTGGGAGGCCAGTCCAGGTGAGCTGTTGTTTGGTGCCCCCTGCTGGGTCTTCCCATTCAAAAGCAAAAAGGGGTTGAGACACCAGAATGAGGTGTATACAGAAAAAGGCATCCTTGGGATCTAAACAAGTATATGTATAGAACAGTCTCTTGGACTCTGTGGGAGAGGGAGAGGGTGGGATGATTTGGGAGAATGGTATTGAAACACATATAATATCACATAAGAAACGAATCACCAGTCCAGGTTCGATGCAGGATACAGAATGCTTGGGACTGGTGCACTGGGATGACCCAGAGGGATGGTATGGGGAGGAAGGTGGGAGGGGGGTTCAGGATTGGGAACACGTGTACACCCGTGGCAGATTCATGTTGATGTATGGCAAAACAAATACAATATTGTAAAGTAAAAAAAAAAGTAATAATAAAAATAAAAAATAAACAAGTATAGATCTTAGCACTCGGTGGGAGGAGACTAAGTAAAGTATAGGGGTTAGAAACGGTGGGATGCAGAGTCACGGTGGCCTGGTTGACCAGTTCGAAGTCCTGCGTAGGTCTATAGTCCTATCCCCCTTTTTTTTTCTTGACTGGTGTGTTCCAGGCTGACTGGCCTACAATCAGGATGCTCACCTGTTTCAGTTTGTTTACGTGTGGCAAAATGCCAACTCGAGCCTCTAGTGGCAGTGGGTACTGACATTTTCTGATTGGGGTGACACTGAGTTTGAGTTCTATTACCACTGGAGTTTGATGTATGACAAGCCAGGGGTGGAGGAGGCGGGGGGATGGGAGGAGGGGAGGGAGTATCTTTCACCCAAACCTCAGGGAATCATCAGATTAGTTCCCTCCCTAGGCTGTCTAATCCATACGGATTTCCTTTCATAGGGTCACTTAACCTCCATTAATCTTGAGGAGTTATGGAGAGGGAGAATAAATAGGTAGTTGAGCCCACCTGGAGAGTGGGTCTTTCTTGGGGGGTAAAAGGTCACTTGTACCCCCAATTTAGACAACAAGTCTCTCCCCAACAGAGATATTGGGCATTCAGGAATATACAGGAATTCATGAGTCACTTGATGTCCCCCCATCTGGCATTTCTGGGGTAAACAGAATAGTCTGATCAGCTTTTCTCTGGTTACATCTTCTATGGCAGTGGCCTTTATTGAGAGGGGTGTTACTGATTCAGTCACCACTGACATTTTTGCTCCAGTGTCCACCATAAAGTCAATAATTTGGTCCCCTACAGTATACTAACGCACATATATGGAATTTAGAAAGATGGTAACAATAACCCGGTGTACGAGACAGCAAAAGAGACACTGATGTATAGAACAGTCTTATGGACTCTGTGGGAGAGGGAGAGGGTGGGAAGATTTGGGAGAATGGCAATGAAACATGTAAAATATCATGTAGGAAACGAGTTGCCAGTCCAGGTTTGATGCATGATGCTGGATGCTTGGGGCTGGTGCACTGGGACGGCCCAGAGGGATGGTATGGGGAGGGAGGAGGGAGGAGGGTTCGGGTTGGGGATCACATGTATACCTGTGGCGGATTCATTTTGATATTTGGCAAAACTAATACAATTATGTAAAGTTTAAAAATAAAATAAAATTGGAAGAATGAAAAAAAAAAATAATAATTTGGTCCCCTGCTTTTAGTTTCACCATGGGCTTTCAGAGACCTTGTGTCTTCCAGCCTTGGCACCCCTACTCAGTCTTTAGTCCAGCCAGCCATATAACAGCCAGTGCCAACTCTTTTTCCCTGTTATTTTGGAGGCATTCATTTTTCTAATGACCAAACTCCTGGCATCAGGTGCATTGGTTTGGTTGCAGGGTGGCCCTGGGCCTTCTTGTAGAGGGCTTTCCACAGTATTGGCCCCAGCTCTCTCTCCTGTGACTACTGTACAGATTGTTTCCACTATTTTTAAGTTCATGGTACCTTCTGGTGGTCATTCTACTCCCATGCTGCTGCTGCTAAGTCGCTCCAGTCATTTCTGACTCTGTGCGACCCAGGAAATGGCAGCCCACCAGGCTCCCCTGCCCTTGGGATTCTCCAGGCAAGAACACTGGAGTGGATTGCCATTTCCTTCTCCAACGTATGAAAGTGAAAAGTGAAAGTGAAGCCACTCAGTCATGTCTGACTCTCAGCGACCCCATGGACTGGAGCCCACCAGGCTCCTCCATCCATGGGATTTTCAAGGCAAGAGTACTTGGAGCAGGTTGTCATTGCCTTCTCCATCCTACTCCCATAGAGGGACATTTGACCTCACAGAGTATGCAGAGGCATTTAAGCATCATCTTCACCCCATCAGTTCAGTTCAGTTCAGTCCCTCAGTCATATCCGACTCTTTGTGATCCCATGAATTGCAGCATACCAGGCCTCCCTGTCCATCACCAACTCCCAGAGTTCACCCAAACTCTTGTCCATTGAGTCAGTGATGCCATCCAGCCATCTCATCCTCTGTCGTCCCCTTCTCCTCCTGTCCCCAATCCCTCCCAGCATCAGAGTCTTTTCCAATGAGTAAACTCTTCGCATGAAGTGGCCAAAATACTGGAGTTTCAGCTTTAGCATCATTCCTTCCAAAGAACACCCAGGACTGATCTCTTTCACCTCATGCTAAGTCGCCTCAGTCGTGTCCGACTCTGTGCGACCCCATAGACCTCAGCCCACCAGGCTCCCCCGCCCCTGGGATTTTCAAGGCAAGAACACTGGAGTGGGTTGCCATTTCCTTCTCCAATGCATGAAAGTGAAAAGTGAAAGTGCAGTCGCTCAATCATGTCCGACTCTTCTCGACCCCATGGACTTCAGCCCACCAGGCTCCTCCGTCCATGGGATTTTCCAGGCAAGAGTACTGGAGTGGGGTGCCATTCCTTCTTAAAATTTTTAATCATATACTCCAGTAGATCTGCCTTAGATTCATTTTCTCCCATCTAGCTTATCTTCTCAGACTTTCTTATACTTTTCCTTTTTATTCTGTCTACAAAGTTCTTGGTACCCTATGTGCTTCTGATATTCCCACTCAATTAAACATTTAAATTGCCATTCCACCTCCTTCTTAACTGGGGTGAGAAGAGCCCTACCTGCCAGATCCCCAAGGGAGAAGGGGGACTGGCATGTCTTCACCTGCCAGTTGGCATGGCCGAACCAGAATGACACGTGGTCCAAGACTGTTTCTCTCTTGACTTTTAAAGTCTCTTTTGCCTTGGTAGGCTTGATCAGATGTAGATGAAAACACAGATGGGTTAAATATCCCAGGTCCAGGTCATCTCTGGAAAAGTCAATTTATACTCGCTTATGTATCCCCCTCCTTCTAGCTTGACAATTCTAGGGAGATTAAGAATTCCACAGCAGATGGGACCCCGTCTAGGGGAAGGCAGAATATGAGCACACAAAGACCAAGTTTCTTCCCCCCAAAAGTCTTCTCATGACCACCTGACAAATTTAGCCCGATATGGTGCAGACACTACCTCCACTAACTCCCTTGTGACATTTACAGTCTGTACATCCCCTACTCCACCCCAGGGGGTTGATCAGGCCCTCTCTTCCACCCTGCAGGGTGGGAACCTTCCTTACCTGAGTGCTCAATTCCCCTGCTGCCATCCACTGCCACTTAACATGGAAGGTCCAGGTGTCAAGAAACTGAATCTTTCCAGAAGGACGAGATGCCTCCCACCCTCTAGAAGATCTGAGCTATGAGGCCTCGGAGGAGCCCCAAATGGGAACTGTCTCCTCAAAGTGATGAGTTTCCTGGCCAATGCACCAAATGTTATAGCCAAACGCTCTGGGGAACAAGCTCACTCAGAAGGACAGTGTGGACAGTGGAGTGCAGTTTATTATTACATGGGCAGATCCGAGGCAGAGTTTCCTCTTTAGCCAGGGACCCTGACTGACTTTTATGAAAACCTTATATACCTTAAGTGTACTGCTCAAGCCCACATCCCCAGATTCCTTAAACCTAGCCTGGAAAATGTTAAAGGGAGATACAATCAGGTTACAGCCATGATTCATAATCAGAAGGGTCAGCTGGTTATACATTGTAGCCTACACCAATGGGTGCCATAAAGATTACAAAGGTGATTGACTGCATAGGGGATTATTACATTCTTTTTGGGGACAGGAAATCTTGATATGGAATCTTGTGTTTATCAGTCTGAGAGGCCAGTTCAGCTGTAAGTATGTTGTCTCCATGGCTACCAGGAACATAGCCCAAAGTTCAGTGAAAGTGCAAGCAGGCATATAGTCCAAAATTCACTGGGAATGTAAGATGGAGTTTCCTTCTTTTTCAAGATGGAGTCAGCTCGGCCTATTCCTTTCCTCCTTCATTAAGCAAACAATTGAATAACTGAAGTTAATTATATAGAAATATAGGAAAGTAAACTTCTAAAATTTATTTTACCTCCATATTTTAACGAGTAAAACACATATTCATCATAGATATGGTTACTGTTTACATCATAGATACTCTTTCTAGGTCTTAATTTTTATCCTCAGAAGGTCAGCAATACTAATTTATTTAAATGCTAGCTTGAAGTTTTATAGGAAGCTTCAAGCTTTTAAGGGCTTCCCTGGTGGCTCAGAGGGTAAAGCATCTGCCTGCAATGCTGGAGACCTGGGTTCGATCCCTGGGTCAGGAAGATCCCCTGGAGAAGGAAATGGCAACCCACTCCAGTACTCTTGCCTGGAAAATCCCATGGACAGAGAAGCCTGGTAGGCTACAGTCCATGGGGCTCACAAAGAGTTGGACACAACTGAGAGACTTCACTTTCAAGCTTTTAAAATTATTTGATAGGGACTGGTGTTTTTAATTCTGCTTTGAGGCACCCTGAATATTCTCACCTATAAATTCCTGGAAGTAGTCAGATTAGCAAGGAAACATTCCTTTGTAAATCACCACATTTGGTGGTACTTATCCTGTGGAATATTAGCCAATACACTGAGTGCTATTTTTACTAGCATTAAATTCATACATATTATTTCACCACTGGCGCTAGTGGTAAAGAATCTGCCTGATAACACAGGAGATGCAAGTGATGCAGGTTCGATCTCTGTGTCAGGAGGATCCCCTGAGGAAGGAAATAGCAACCCACTCCAGTATTCTTGCCCATAAAATTTCTTAAATAGAGAAGCCTGGTGGGATATAGTCCACAGGGTTGCAAAGAGTCAGACACGACTGAGCACACACACATATTTCACCAGAACAATGAAAAATAATTATTTCTTTACTTGTATTTATCCTTTCATATTTTAAGTCCAAAAGAAATCTGAATTATGTTTTTATTTCTTTTTTGGAATACCCTGTCATTTTCTGAAGATAGAAAATGACAGAAAAACAGAAACAAGAAAAAAGGAAGGAAAGAAGAAAAAGAGTGTCATTTCTCATTTAGATATTTGCAGAGTTTATATCAGTTACCTATTTAATTATTTAGGGTTAACTGCAGGAGACAGAATGACTCTTAGAAAGTGGGTTTGACAGAGAGAACTGGGTGTTTACAATGTAGTCAAATATGACTTCCAGTATTAGCTCCAACAAGTAAAGACCTTTGAAACTGTCTTTCTTGTTCTTACAACCAAACATAGTTGGAAAAAAACTGAAAACTAATGACTTTTGATTCATCAGAGAACAAAGGGCAAGCAACCACTTGAAAATCTGAACAAACATGTGGATCCGGAGAGTCACAACCCAAATCTGTTTACCTGGAGCAAACATAAAAAACATAAATGTTATTTTAATGATTTGCTGGAGTCTGAGTGTAGATTCACATGAGACTGAGGAATTACTGGGGTCCAGTCTTAACTGGGACTGCTACAGCCTCATAGTTTTTTTACCTCCAAGAACCACATCATGTTCCCACAATAAAAAGCCAAAGTAATATCCTCTAGAGGGTCTTCCCTTGTAGCTCAGTTGGTAAAGAATGTGCCTGCAGTGCAGGAGGCCCGGGTTCGATCCCTGGGTTGGGAAGATCCCCTGGAGAAGGAAATGGCAACCCACTCCAGTATCCTTGCCTGGAAAATCTCATGGACAAGGAGCCTGGTGGACAGCAGTCCATGGGGTCGCAAAGAGTCGGGTATGACTGAGCGACTAACACTAACTAACTAATATCCTCTAGAGTCTCAGCAGGGGAAGGGGGGAAAATAAAGCACTTTAAAATACATCCACTGAAGTTGCCATAACAAAGGCCTACTCCCTAGGGGAAAAGACTTCACTAGAGCCTTAATCTCCCCGGAGAAATAATAACACTTTCAATTCAACCCTTCTAGCATTTTCTGTCTCATAATAGGGACATGGAGGGAAGGAACATTATTAAGGTCAAAGTCCAGAGACATTTAATCATAAGAATGTGAAATGAAATGTTCCCCCTCCACTATACCAACAGAGCTCTAGTTGACAGAATTATAAAACACAGACCCTTTCTTCAGTTTAGTTCAACTCAGTTCAGTCCCTCAGTCATGTCCAGCTCTTTGCGAGCCCATGGACTGCAGTACTCCAGCCTTCCCTGTCCATCACCAACTCCTGCAGTTTACTCAAACTCATGTCCATTGTGTTGTTGATGCCATCCAACCATCTCATCCTCTGTCATCCCCTTCTCCTCCTGCCTTCAATCTTTCCCATCATTAGGATCTTTTTGAATGAGTCAGTTCTTTGAATCAGGTGGCCAAAGTGTTAGAATTTCAGCTTCAACATCAGTCCTTCCAATGAATATTCAGGACTAATTTCCTTTAAGATTGACTGGTTGGATCTCCTTGCAGTCCAAGGGACTCTCAAGAGAGTCTTCTCCAATACCACAGTTCAAGCACATCAGTTCTTCGGCACTCAGCTTTCTTTATGGTCCAGCTCTCACATCCATATATGACTACTGGATAAACCATAGCTTTGACTAGCTGGACCTCTGTTGGCAGAGAAATGTTTCTGCTTTTTAATATGCTGTCTAGGTTGGACTTATCACTGCAGATGGCGACTGCAGCCATGAAATTAAAAGACGCATGCTCCTTGGAAGAAAAGCTATGTCCAACCTAGATCCTTTCTTAGGAGCAGTACGTAAGAGAGCTCAAAGTCAATAGGGGAGGGCTTCCCAGGTAGCGCAGTAGTAAAGAATTCACCTGCCAAGGCAGGACATGCAAGAGACATGGGTTCAATCCCTAGGTCAGAAAGATCCCCTGGAGCAGAAAATGTCAAACTACTCCAATATTCTTGCCTGGAAAATTCCATGGACAGAGGAGCCTGATGGCTACAGTCCATGGGGCTACAGAATCAGACACAACTGAGTGACAGAGCACAGTCAGAGAAGTCAGTAGAGGAAGAAATAAAAATAATCCACTCCTCACACTACAGGAATTTAAAGACTGGCATTTGTAGCTAGGGCAAACATTAAAGATAGCCCAAGTACAGGCAGATTCACATTGTTAAAACACACACACACACACACACACACACACAAACACACACAATAAACAGAAACCTCAATTAAAGAGTTGGAAGACTGAATTAGGCTCCCACATTCTGCAATGATATAGAGCCCAATAGGGAAAAGAAAGATTTCTCTTCTTTCCTGGCAGGGACATAGCCAGTGAAAGGTCATGGACTCTTTATTTATTATAGCTTTCCCCATTTTCTTTCCCTCTCTACAGAGGCATGCTCATTCCCTTGCTGGGTGGAGACATACATGTAATTTGCCATAGACACTGAATTGAAATTCTCTGCTGATTCTAAAAAAAAAAAAAACCTTGCTGAAGAAATACCTGGCCATCTATTTACTTCAGGTTGACATTTTGGTGGCCTGTAGGGAAACGAGAAACATGATTCCCGGAGGCTCTGGGGATGGTAAGCAAAAGGTGCAGTATCCACAACTGAGTCAATTGTTACTGAATGCTTTTCTTGCTGACCCTAGTGTTTGAAGGTACACCTTTCTCCTGGATCTGAGCTCACATCCTCTTTGCATTTGAAGCTCCCTAGGCTTTATTTAGAGGGCTTCCCTGGTGGCTCAGAGGTTAAAGCATCTGCCTGGAATGCGGGAGACCCGGATTCAATACCTGGGTCAGGAAGATCCCCTGGAGAAGGAAATGGCAACCCACTCCAGTACTCTTGCCTGGAGAATCCCATGGACAGAGGAGCCTGGTAGGCTGCAGTCCATGGGGTCGCAAAGAGTCAGACACAACTGAACGACTTCACTCACTTCACTCACTCACTAGGCTTTATTTGAGATCTACTTTAGAGTTCCTGATTTCTGGTTAAGACCTTGTTTCATATGCTAGTATTTGTTTGGCACTTCAGCCTGATTTTTAAATCAGGCTATTTCAAAAATTCTGGTTTGCATTTGGCCCACTCCTTCATGAATAGGGGTTGCTTCACTGAAACTGTGCTGATTCAGTCTTTGATACATCCCTTTGAACAGAGGCTATTCTCTTGAAACTGGCTGAAAAAGCCTTTGGCCTGGCTCCTCCAGGACTAAGCTGTTATCTTGGAATAGGCTGGGATTAGCTTGGGAATGGTGTAAATTGAGCTGTTTGAGCTATAAGCTGTTTAAGGTACTTGAAAGTTATTATTATTTTTTTAAATTATTTATTATTTTTTTATTATTATTTTATTCTGGAAGAAAAACCTCTGAGAAATAGGATCCCCATTATCTAAATATTTTGAGGGCACTACCCCCCCAAACATACATACCCAAGGAGTCTGGCTGATTTTATATTTATAACCCTCAATCCCTGAATTCTTTCAGGACAGAGAGGGTGTGAGAATGGCCTGGAGTTTGCTCAAGGGGAGAGTACAGGTTCTGGCTTGCTGTCAAGCAGTGTAAAGAAGGATCAGTGCTGATGTGTGCCACATTACTGAACTTCTCAGTTGGAGATGTGTGCCTACTAGTACATGCAGAGGCTGGGTACTGAAACTTAGGCTCTGTGGACAGAAACCAGAGAAAGAACTTGGTTTGGCTATGCAAAGAGAGCTCAAAGGGCCTGGAGTGTGATCAGGGGCACTACTGCTGGCACACACAGGACAGAGCACAGGTCTGCCATAGGAGCCACACTGTGACCCTGTTCATGCTGGGATGTGGCTTGCTGGCAGTCAGCTTTGGGACTGTACATGTGCTGAGGATGCGGCTGACATTCCAGTCCATCGTTAGCGCTTCCTCAGCATAGGTGGGTCCAGGAGCAGAGCCAGCAGCAGGGGATATTATTGGCACACACAGCAAATGGTGGGTAGCATCATAGTAGACATAGACATTCACATGTGAATGTCTCTGTGGACACACCCTGAGACATGTGATATGCCACAGCTTATCACATGCCACAGCTTCTTTACAGTGAAAGCACTTTGATTAGAGCACTTAGAACCAGACTTGGGGGCTTATACTCTAGTAACTGAGGCACAGACTCTGTTCCCAATAAATCTGTGACAGCCACAGAGCAAAGAGGAAACCCTGCCCAACATCCAGTTCAGGTTTTGGTCACCACAACACCAAAAACATTCCCCTTATAAAGGGGAAAACATCCAACACATTCAAAGGAAAGACATTTCAGGCATTCTTATCTAAAATAGCCCTTGCACCAAAATATTGGACTCACAAAGTCTAGTCAGGGACGCTCTCAGAAAAAGTAAAACAGCCCTTCATGACAACTGTGGATAACTGTTTCTACTAAATTCATAGAATCAGAGATATTTAAATAAATTGAAAAGTTAGAGGAACCACTCTCAATTAAAAGAACAAGAGAAATCTCCTAGAATAACAAACAAAACAGACAACTCCAGTCTACTAGACCCTTAATTCCAAAGGAGGTAACAAAATGCTAAAGGAATTAAGAAAGGTTATCAATGGAAGTGCAGATCATTGTACCAAGGACCTGGAAACTAAAAAGAGGAATCAATCAAAATGTCAACTCAGTTGATGAGAGAAATATATTGAGCTAAATAGATACCCAGCTACAAGGAGTCCAGAGAGTCTCAAAAAGATGAACCCTACAAACCCATAGCAAGACATCATAAATAAAATTGCACAAGTTAAAGATAAACAGAGGATTCCAAAGGCAGAAAGAAAACCAAAATTGTAAAGGAACCCCATAAGGTTATCAGCTGATTTCTCCACAGAACCTTTACAGGCCAGAAGGGAGTGGCATAATATATTCAATATCCATAAAGAGAAAAACCTGTAACTTAGGATACTACACCCAGCAGGATTACATGGAAATATAAAATAGTACATTAAAATTACAAAATTTGGAGGAGGGGAGTTTAAAAAATGTAGATATTTTAGAATGTGTTTGAATTCACATAATTATCAGATGAAGAGAAAGTACATCTATTTATGGGTTAACATTTGAAAAGTAGAATAACAACAAATCAAAAACATACATAGAGTCATAGAAACCAAAAAGAAAGGAACTCAGGCAAAATACAAATGAAAATCATCAAACCACAAAACAAAAAGTAGAAGCAAGGAACAAAGAAGAACTAAAAAATCAATTGGAAAACAAGATTTAAAGTGGCAATAAATACATATTTATTGATAATTTCTTTGAATACCAATGGAGAAAGTGTTCCAATCAAAAAAGAAAGAGTGACAGGTTAAATTAAAAAGAAAAAGAACCTGCAATATATTGCCTAAAAGAGATCCACACTAGGGTAAAAGACACACATAGTTTGAAAGTCAGGGAATGGAAAAATATATTTCATACAAATGGAAAAACAATAAAGAGTAAGTAGCAATAGTCACATCAGACAAAATAGACTTAAAGTCCATAAAGAAAAAGGACAATATACAAAGATAAATGGATCAATATAAGAAGAGGATATTACACCCATTAAACTACATGCACACAATATAGGAACACCAAAATACATAAAACAAATACTAACAAACATAAAGAAATAAATTGATAGTAATACAATAGTAGGAGACATTGGTTCTCACTGACATCAATGGACAGATCATCCAGACAGAAAATGAATGAGGCAACAGAAATCCAAAATGACATAATAGAACAGTTAATATAATCAATATCTACAGGAAACCACATCCAAAAAAAAAAAAAAAAGGAATACATATTCTTTTCAAGTGCATAAGGAACATTCTCTAGGACAGAGCACACATAAGGACACAGAACAAGACTCAACAAATTTAATAGAAATTATTTCAAGCTTCTTTTCTAACCACAATGGTAGAACCTAGAAATTAGCCACAGAAAGAAAAACAAGAAAAAACTGATTATATGGAGACTAAACAACAATGGCACCCCACTCCAGTACTCTTGCCTGGAAGATCCCATGGACAGCGGGGTCTGGTAGGCTACAGTCCATGGGGTCACTAAGAGTCAGACACGACTGAGCGACTTCACTTTCACTTTTCACTTTCATACATTGGAGAAGGAAATGGCAACCCACTCCAGTGTTCTTGCCTGGAGAAACCCAGGGATGGGGGAGCCTGATGGGCTGCCATCTCTGGGGTTGCACAGAGTCAGACACAACTGAAGTGACTGAGCAGCAGCAGCAGCAGCAAACAACATCAGTTCAGTTCAGTTCAGTTCAGTCACTCAGTCGTGTCTGACTCTTTGCGACCCCATGAATTGCAGCATGCCAGGCCTCCCTGTCCATCACCAGCTCCTGGAGTTCACTCAGACTCATGTCCATCAAGTCAGTGATGCCATCCAGCCATCTCATCCTCTGTCATCCCCTTCTCCTCCTGCCCCCAATCCCTCCCAGCATCAGAGTCTTTTCCAGTGAGTCAACTCTTCACATGAGGTGGCCACAGTACTGGAGTTTCAGCTTTAGCATCATTCCCTCCAAAGGAATCCCAGGGCTGATCTCCTTCAGAATGGACTGGTTGGATCTCCTTGCAGTCCAAGTTATTCCCAAGAGTCTTTTCTAACACCACAGTTCAAAAGCATCAATTCTTCGGCACTCAGCTTTCTTCACAGTCCAACTCTCACATCCATACATGACCACTGGAAAAATCATAGCCTTGATTAGATGGACCTTTGTTGGCAAAGTAATGTCTCTGCTTTTCAATATGCTATCTAGGTTGGTCATAACTTTTCCTCCAAGGAGTAAGCATCTTTTAATTTCATGGCTGCAGTCACCATCTGCAGTGATTTTGGAGCCCCAAAAAATAAAGTCTGACACTGTTTCCACTGTCTCCCCATCTATTTCCAATGAAGTGATGGGACCAGATGCCATGATCTTCGTTTTCTGAATGTTGAACTTTAAGCCAACCTCTTCACTCTCCACTTTCACACAACATATTACTTACTAAGAAACCAATGCATCATCACTGAAATCAAGAGGAAATCAGAAAATATCTAGAGACAAATGACAATGAAAGCAAAACCTTACAAAATCTATGAGATGCAGCAAAGACTGTTCTGGAAAATTCATTTGAATACAGGACTTCTTGAAAACAAAGGAAAGATTGCAAGTAAACAACTTAATCTACTACCTAAAAGAATTTGCAAAATAACAAACAAAGCCCAAAGTTAGCAGAAGGTAGGAAGTAAGAAAGATCAGAGTGGAAATAAATAATACAGAGATTAAAAAGCTAATAGAAAAGATTAATAAAAGCAATAGCTGGCTTTTCAGGAAGATAAACAAAATCAGAAAACCTCTAGCCAGGCTCATCAAGGAGACAGAAAAGAGGATTTAAGTGAACAAAGTAAGAAATAAGAGATGAGAAATAGTAACCAATACTGCAAAAAGTACAAAAAAAATCATAGAAAATACTATGAACAGTTATATGCTAACAAGTTGGGCTACCCACGGGCAAGTTTCTGGAAACATAAGTCTGCCAAAGCTGAATCAAAAAGAAAGACAATTTAAAGAGACTGATCACCAGAAGTGAATTAAAAAACAAAACAAAACAAACAAACTCCATGTGTACAATAAATGTGATATAACACATCAGTAAATGAACAGATGAAAACCACATGATTATTTCAATAGATGCAGAAAAAGCATTTGATAAAATTCAACATTCATTCATGATTAAAAAAAATAAAACCCTCACCAAAGAGGATACAGAATTAATGTATCTCAACATAATAAAAGCCATTTAAGGGTTTATGGCAAGCCCACAGCAAATACAATACTCAATGTTTAAAGGCTGAAAGCATTCCCACTAAATTCGGGAACAAGACATGGATGCCTACTATCAACACCTCTATTCAACATAGCATTGGAAGTCTAAAGACAAAGAAGTCAGACAAGAAAAAGAAACAAAATGTATCCACATTGAAAGAGAAAAGGTAAATCCGTCATTCTATGCAGATGACATGAAACTTATAGAAAATTCTGAAGATTCCAGGCAAAAACTATTAGAATAAATGAATTCAGCAAGGATGTAGCATACAGTATTAATATACACAACTTGTTGAATTTTTTTTTACACTAAGAAGTGTCAGAAAGTTTAAAAAGTCAAATTTAAAATTACATTAAAAACCCACTAGGAATAGATGTAACCAAGAAAATGAAAGATCTATATGCTGAGAATTATAAAACATTGAAAAAGGAAAGTGAAGATGATTCAAAGAAATAGAAAGATATTCTATACTCTTGGATTGGAAGAATTAATATTGCTAAAACAGTCACTCTACTGAAAGCAACCTATAAATTTAATATAATCCTTGGCAAACTACCTATAACATTTTTCAGAGAACTCAAACAAAAAAACCCTGAAATTTATATGGAAACACAAAAGAGGGAATTTCCAAAGCAAATCTGAGAAAAATAAACAAAGATGAAAGTATAACTCTCCCAGACTTCAGACATTGCTAGAAAGCTGCACTAATCTAAACAGCATGGTATTGACATAAAAGCAGTCATGTAGATAAATGGAATGGAACAGAAAGCCGAGAAATAAACCCACAAACCTACCGTCAATTAATCTTCAACAGGAGGCAAGAAAATACATATAGGAAGCAACAATTACTTCAGCAAGTGGTTCTGGGAAAGATGGACAGCCTCAAATATATCAATGAAGTTAGAACAGTCCCTCAAATTATATACAAAAATAAACTCAAAAGTTGTTTAAAGATCAAAATATAAGGCTTGACATGATAAAACTTCTAGAAGAAATAATAGGGAAAACATTCTTTGTCATAAATCATAGTAAACTTTTCTCAGATCAGGTATGTATGGCAAGAGAAATTTAAAAATCAAAAATTAAAAATATGGTAAATAATCAAACATTTTTGCATAGCAAAGAGAATCATAAATAAAATGAAAAGATAATCCATGGACTAGAGAAACTATTTGCAAATGATGTAACTGACAAAAATTTATTTCCAAAATATACAGCTCATACAACTCAGTAGCAAAAGAACAACCCAACCAAAAAAATGAAAAGGCGACCTGAACAGACATTTCTCCCAAAATTGCAGACAGATAGCTTGCAGACGGGAGAAGGCAATGGCAACCCACTCCAGTATTCTTGCCTGGAAAACCCCACGGGCGGAGGAGCCTGGAAGGCTGCAGTCCATGGGGTCTCTGAGGGTCAGACATGACTGAACGACTTCACTTTCACTTTTCACTTTCATGCATTGGAGAAGGAAATGGTAATCCACTCCAGTGTTCTTGCCTGGAGAATCCCAGGGATGGGGGAGCCTGGTGGGCTGCAGTCTATGGGATTGCACAGAGTAAGACACGACTGAAGTTACTTAGCAGCAGCAGCTTACAAACACACAGAAAGACAGACAACATCACCAGTTATTTTTAAAAATTTAAACCATAAATTTTGTGAGGTATCACCTCACACAAGTCAGAATGACCATCATCAAGAAGTCTACAAATAATAAATGCTGGAGATGGTGTGCATATAAGGGAACACTTGCACACATTTGGTGGCAATATAAATTGGTACAGCCATTATGGAAAACAGTAGGGAGGTTCCTCAAAAAACTAAAAATAGAATAACTAGCACGTGATCCAGCAATTTCATTCCTGGGTGTATAGCTGAAGAACACAAAAAATATACTTTGAAAATATACATGCATTAAAATGTGCAGAGCAACTCGATTTGCAGTAGCTAAGACATGGAAGCAACATATGTGTTCATCAGCAGTTGAGTGACTAAAGAAGATATGGGTACATTATTTGTATCTATCTCTCCCTATCTCTCTGTCTTTATATATATACACACACACAACTTAATATTACTGAGCCATAAAAATAAGAAATATTGCCTTTATAGCAACATGGATGGACTGATAGATTATCAGACTGAGTGAAGTAAGTCAGAGAAAGACAAGTATCATACAATATAATATATGTGGAATCTAGAAATAATATAAATTAATTTATTTATAGAACAGAAACAGACTCACAGACACAGTAAAGAAACTTAAGGTCACAAAAGGGGAAATGGGGGATAAACTAGGAATATAGGATTAACAGATGCAGACCACTATAAATACAATTGAAAAGGAACAGGATTTACTGAATAGTAAATGTCTGGTAATAATCTATAATGGAAAAGAATCTGAAAAAAATATACCATGTTGTTGTACACCTGAAACCAAGGCAATATTTGTAAATCAACTATAGTTCAATTTAACCAAAAAAAAAAAAAAAGAAGAAGAAAGAAAATCATCAAAAAACAAAAGTCAGTCTTAATTGTATGCATTTCTAACTATGCAGACTGACCAGATCAAAGATAATTTTGAATATCAATGGCCATTTCAGGGAACATTTGAAATCCCAAAACTTAATTTTCTTAAAACTGAATTGAGCAACAATAGCTCATAACTTCCAGACTTGAGTGCAATACTTATTTCTACTGGTAGTTTGAGGCTTCACTGTGTTATCAGGGGGATTCCTTGATGGCTGGGACAGTAAAGAATTGGCCCACAATGCAGGAGACCTGGGTTCCATCCCTGGGCCAGGAAGATCCCCTGGAGAAGAGAATGACAGCCCATTCCAGTATTCTTGCCTAGATAATTCCATGGGTAGAGGAGCCTCAGGGCTAGAGTCCATGGAGTCACAGAGTCAGACAGGACTGAGCGAATATCATTTTCACTTTCACTTTATGTTATCTGGAGTCTAAACTTGCCTTGCCACAAAATAAGATTTTAAGATTAATGGGGCAAACAAATTATTAAATGGCTGCCAAAATTTTAAGCTCTTCTTCCTTGGCTTTTTTGTCTCAGGTTCCCCTCTGTCACCATAGTGTCTCTATCTCTTTGGTCCTCATGTCCAGACACCACTTCCACTACCATCTTCCTTGTTCTCTTCTACACTTCCTTTGCCTCCTCTGTACCCTCAGTTCTCTCACATTAATTTTCTTGCTGAGCTTTCCTTTTCTTTGAAACTCTCCCCACTCTTCCTCTGAACTTGTCAGAAGATTTCCCTTTAAAATTGAGCTTTCTGGGGTTCCAGAAGCTAAACTTTTAATTTCCTAGATTAAAGATGAGCAGTGAACCACTGTTGAAGTTTTTGTTTTGTTTTGTTTTCCCAAAGCAACCAAAGTTTCTCACAAATTTAATGAGGAATTCAAGCTTATCAACCTAGTTTCTCTGACTTACACCATCTAGTTCATATGCTTGTCAGTGAAGGCCAGGCCCAGCATTGGGTGAAAACTATGAATTGGGAAAATACCAAAACGTCTTTAGTATTGTAAAGGGAAGATCAGCTACTAATTTATCATGTGATCAGGCTTGGGCAATAGCCAAGTAATTTCACCAAGCAATTCCTATCATTTTTTCAAAGGCTATTCATTGCAACAAAATTCAGGCTTGCACACAAAAATATGATGAACCTGTTCACGGTTATTACAATTGACTTCCAATTATTTTTAAAGAAAATTCTGGGTCTCCTTCAGGCCTTGACTATCTAGGTAGCTTTTAACTCTCTGTTCATTAATGATCTGAACCAGGATTTTTCCCTTCTAGTAAAAAGGACCAAGATGGATGGGAAATTGTCTACTCCAGATTTAGTTGATCTGGTATACCAGTTCTCTCTCACTCTGGATAAGTACCTTACAAGTACCCACACTTCTCAATCTTTAAATCCAGTAAATGAAGGCCCCTAGATGAAATCAGAACTCATACACTTTCTGGTATTCTTGCAAAAAAAAACAGGACATTGGGAAAGCACTTATTACAAATTTAAGCATGTTAGGAACCTATAGCCTTTTAACCAGCTTTTGCAATGTTCTTCAAATACTTAATGATAGTGCTTTGAGGAAATATGTTTTTTTTTTTTTTCCTCCCCAGTCTGTCCTCTTAATCATCTTGGAGAAACATTTCTCAATATTGAAAATGAATCTCTTCCAGCTCTAACTGACAATGGAGTAACACTCCCAGCACTCAACTCTGTTACCATAAAATAACCCCTGCCTCTGAGTACTAATTGGGTATTGTGAAAGGAGTACATCAAAGCTTATGTAACTTACATGCAGAGTACATCATGTGAAATGCCAGGCTGGATGAAGCTCAAGCTGGAATCAAGATAACTTCAGATATGCAGACAAGATCACCCTAATGGCAGAAAGAAAAGAGGAACTAAAGAGACTCTTGATGAAGGTGAAAGAGAAAAGTGAAAAACCTGGCTTAAAACTCAACACAAAAAACGAAGATCATGGCATCCAGTCACATCACTTCATGGCAAAATGATGGATAAACACTGGAAACATAAAGTGACAGACTTTATTTTATTGGGCTCCCACATCACTGTGCATGGTGACTGAAGCCACGAAATTAAAAGAGGCTTGTTTCTTGGAAGAAAAGATACAACAAACCTCATTTCAGTTCAGTTCAGTCACTCAATCATGTCTGACTCTTTGCAACCCCATGAATTGCAGCATGCCAGGCCTCCCTGTCCATCACCAACTCCTGGAGTTCACTCAAACTCATGTCCATCGAGTCAGTGATGCCATCCAGCCATCTCATCCTCTGTCATCCCCTTCTCCTCCTGCCCCCTATCCCTCCCAGCAACAGAGTCTTTTTCAGTGAGTCCACTCTTCCCATGAGGTGGCCAAAGTACTGGAGTTTCAGCTTTAGCATCATTTCTTCCAAAGAACACCCAGGACTGATCTCCTTTAGAATGGACTGGTTGGATATCCTTGCAGTCCAAGGGACTCTCAAAAGTCTTCTCCAACACCACAGTTCCAAAGCATCAATTCTTCGGCCCTCAGCCTTCTTCATACTCCAACTCTCACATTCATACATGACTACTGGAAAAACCATAGCCTTGACTAGACGGACCTTTGTTGGCAAAGTAATGTCTCTGCTTTTGAATATGCTATCTAGGTTGGTCATAACTTTCCTTTTGAGGAGTAAGTGTCTTTTAATTTCATGGTTGCAATCACCATCTGCAGTGATTTTGGAGCCCCCAAAAATAAAGTCTGACACTGTTTCCACTGTCTCCCCATCTATTTCCCATGAAGTGATGGGACCAGATATCACGATCTTTGTTTTCTGAATGTTGAGCTTTAAGCCAACATTTTCACTCTCCATTTTCACTTTCATCAAGAGGCTTTTTAGTTCCTCTTCACTTTCTGCCATAAAGGTGGCATCATCTGCATATCTGAGGTTATTGATATTTCTCCCGGCAATCTTGATTCCAGCTTGTGCTTCTTCCAGCCCAGTGTTTCTCATGATGTACTCTGCATAGAAGTTAAATAAGCAGGGTGACAATATACAGCCTTGATGGACTCCTTTTCCTATTTGGAACCAGTCTGTTGTTCCATGTCCAGTTCTAACTGTTGCTTCCTGAACTGGACATAGGTTTCTCAAGAGGCAGGTCAGGTGGTCTGATATTCCCATCTCTTTCAGAATGACAAACCTAGATGGCATATTAAAAAGCAGAGGCATCAGTTTGACAACAAAGGTCCATGTAGTCAAAGCTTTGATTTTTCTAGTAGTCATGTATGGATGTGAGAATTAGACCATAAAGAAGGCTGAGTGCTAAAGAATTGATGCTTTTGAACTGTGGTGTTGCAGAAGACTCTTAAAAGTCCCTTGGACAACAAGGAGATGAAAACGGTCAATCCTGAAGGAAATCAACCCTGAATATTCATCAGAAGGACTGATACTGTAGCTGAAGCTCCAGTACTTTGGCAATGTCTTGAAAAGAGCCAACTCACTGGAAAAGACCCTGATGATGGGAAAGATTAAGGACAAGAGAAGAGGAGACAGAGGATGAGATGATTGGATGGCATCAGCGACTCAATGGACATTAGTTGAACAAACTCCTAGAGACAGTGAAGGACAGGGAAGCCTGGCATGCTGCGGTCCATGGGAGGGCAAATATTCAGATACGACTGAGTGACTGAACAGCACTTAGGTACTAAAAGAGTTTAGAGTAGAGAACTCTAATACACCTTTTCCTTTTTGTTTAGAGATATACAGCTTTTTCTCCTTAGTTCCTTTGCCCCTACACATTAATTAGGTGGATACTTCTTAGAGAAGTATCAAGCCAAAATTTCTTTCTCTCAAAAGGGAGAAAAAAACTCTATAATTTGACAGTAGTCATCAAAGTAACTAACCAAGTGAATCTCCTATGTTTCCATCTCTGATGGCACTAGAGCTTATTCTAGAAATATTGATTATTTGTCCATAATGAATCAGCTACCATTTTCTTTATGAGCAAAATTTCCAATTGATACTGGTAAAATTCACAGTGTGTCTCTTGCTGCTACTTCTTTTTAGTCACTAAGTTGTGGCTGACTCTTTGTGACCCCATGGACTGTAGCCCACCACACTCCTCTGTCCATCGGATTTCCCAGTCAAGAATAAGTGGGTTGGGTTGCCATTTCCTTCTCCAGCAGATACTGGTAAAATTTACAGTGCACCTCCTATCAAGACTCACATAGATTCCTCAAAACATCTTCCCAGAATTAATCAAAGCCATCTAAGTAAACAAGCCTTTAAAGATATAAATCTCATGATAGAAGATTTTAGGGTTCTAGGGCTCATGATCCCCTGTACTAGCTCCTATAACTCTCCCATTTTATGGGTGAGGAAACCTAAGGGCCAAGAGAGAAGGTTTTCCTAGGACCTCTGATCAATAAATACCACTATTGAGATAAAAGATCAAGATGGAAGAATAAGAAGATGTGAAATTCACTTTCCCCCATGAATGAATCAAAAATATATTGATGTGTGGAGACGTTTTAACTGACAACTAACTGAAGACTGGCATAAAGTTTCCTGTTTAACCAAGGCTATAAGAAAGATCTACATGGAATTGGGTAGGAAGGAAAAAGAAGCAATCATGATGGAACTTGTGCCCTTCAGAGGGGTCTCAGAAGAGGAGGGAATTACACTTCTCCCACAGGAGTGAGTGCTTTGAGCCACATATTGGGTGCTCCAGCCATGGTGTCCAACACTGGGAAGACAAGTCCCCTTGGCTGGTTGGAGGGTCAGTGGGACCTACAGGAGAGCTGTGGAAAGCCTGGACTACATCCTTGAGAAGAGTACACATGCTTGCTTTTACCTGAAACAGGGTATAGAGGACAGATGGAAACTGCAGCGGACACTGGCCTGTTTCCTGTAGCCATCCTGATGTGCACCCCAGCCTAAGTCAAGAACCATTTGCTTAACAACACAGCTCCATCCTGAGCAATGGTTGCCATGAAGGGAGAACTTAGTTGTGAGGGGAAAGCTGGCTCAGAGTGGCATCTGAGAATGGGGCAGCAGCAGGCATTAATGATACACACAGAGGCAGTACATTAGAAGAAGTCTAGTACTGTGACTGCAGCTAGGGCTGCCACACCCCCCATTCAGAGCACATGGACCCAGGCCAGATGCTCAAACCGGCCCATCTTGCCCTAGCATTGCTCCCTTCTAGGATAAAGCTGCTGATGCTGAGAGGAGGGAGGCCACACATTTAAAGGGAACAAAGCTAGCTCAGGTCCAACCCTCAGTGCCTCTGCTCCAGCATCTTGGGCTCCAACTCTGTCCCATAAGTTGATGGCCACTACTGAACAAAGAAGACACCCTGGCACATCTTGCTCTGGCCCTAGCCCCTGCAGCTCCAGCTCCAACTAAGGTGATAACTGCAAGCATACAATGGGGAGAAATGTGACTCATGTTCACATCAGATCCAGCTCTTCCAAGAAAGCCACTGGGGACAAGTGGACTATATAGGGACGCTCCCACACAAGGGCACCCCTTTGAGACCACATAAGTAAGAAATAAGTAACTGTTCCACTTAATTTCATAAAAAAAAAGGAAAGTTAAAATAAGACAAGAATTTGTTTCAATTAAAATATACAGAGAAAACCCCTGAAAAAAATAATAAAGCCAAAATATTTACTAGATATTCAAAGTATTAGTAATAAGAAGGCTAACTGAGTTAGGGGAAAGAATAGATGAGCATGGTAAAAATTTTAACAAGGAACTATAAAATATAAAAAAGAACCCTTCATAACTGAAGAGTACGAGAACTGAAAAATACACTAGAAGAAATTAACATCAGACTAGGTGATACAGAATGCAAAAGTGATATTGAAGATAGAATAATGGAAATCTCCTAATCGGATCAACAAAAAGAAAAACAATAAAAAAAATGAGAACAGTTTAAGGAACCTCTGGGACAATATCAAATACACAAATATTTGCATTATAGGGGTCCCAGAAGGAGAAAGTAGACATAAAGGGTTCAAAGTATATTTGATGAGATTGCGGCTAAAATATTCCCAATCCTGAAAAGAAACAGAAATCCAGGTACAGAAAGCATAGAGGGTCCCAAGCAAAATAATCCCAAACAGATCCAGCATAAGAGGATGTGGAATTCACTTTTATCCAAGACATATCATGATAAAAATGGCAAACTTAGATAAATAGATAATTCTAAAGGTATCAAGAGAAAATAAAGTGTCATATACAAGAGAATGCCCAAAGGCTATAAGCCAATTTTTCTGCAGAAACTTTGCAGGCCAGAAAAGAGTGGCATGAGATATTCAAAATGCTAAAAAGGAAAACCTGCAACTCACCAAGATTATCATTTAGAATTGAGAGAAAGACAAAATGTCAGACAACCAAAAACTAAAAGAGTTTATTCAGAATTAACTCATCCTGAAATAAATGTTATAGTTCTTTGGGCCCAAAATTAGAAATGAAAAGGGAGAAGTTAAAACTGGCAACACAGAAATACAAAGGACTATAAGAGACTCTTACAAGCAGCTGTTAATATATGCCAATAAAGTGGACAACCTAGAAGAAATGGACAAATGCTTATAAAGGTACAATCTCTCAAGACTGAACCTGGAGGGAAAAAAAATAATAATAACAACAGACCAATTACAAGTACTGAAGTTGAATCTGTGATTAGAAAATTCTCAATGAACTAAAGTCTAGGACCAGAGGGCTTCAAAGTGAACTCTGACAAAACATTTAGAGAAGAGTTATCACCTATTCTTCCGAAACTATCCCAAAAAATTGCAGAGGAAGGAACACTTCCAAACTCATTCTGTGAGGCCACTATCATCCTAATACCAAAACTCATACCCCCTGCATTGGAAACATGGAGTCCTAACCACTTGACTACCAGGGAAGTCCCTGCTTATTTTTGTTTTTATTTCTGTTACTCTCAGAGACAAATTCAAAAAGATATTGCTGCAATTATGTCAAATAGAATTCTTCAGACCAAAACCATCCCAAAGAAAAAGAAATGCAAGAAGACAAAGTGGGTTGTCTGAGGAGGCTTTAATAATAGCTGAGAAAAGAAGAGAAGCAAAAGGCAAGGGGCAAAGGGAAAGATATACCCAACTGAATGCAGAGTTCCACAGAACAGCAAGGAGAGATGAAAAGGCCTTCTTAAGTGAACAATGAAAAGAAATGGAGCAAAACAATAGAATGTGAAAGACTAGTGATCTCCTCAAAAAAGTAGAGATATCAAGGGGACATTTCATTCAATGAAGGGTACCATAATGGATAGAAATGTAAGAACCTAACAGAAGCGGAAGAGATTAAGAAGAGGTGGCAAGACTACACAGAAGAACTATACAAAAAAACATCTTAATGGCCGAGCTAACCACAATAGTATGGTAACTCACCTAGAACCAGACATCTTCAAGCGAGAAGTCAAGCATTACAATGAACAAAGCTTGTGGAAGTGATGGAGTTCCAAGTGAGCTATTTAAAGTCTTAAAAGATGATGCTGTTAATATGCTGCACTCAGTATTTCAGCATATTTGGAAAGCTCAGCAGTGGCCATAGGACTGGAAAAAGTCAGTTTTCATTCCAGTCCCCAAAAAGGATAATGCCAGAGCATGTTAAAACTAACCTACAATTGTTCTCATTTTACATGCTAGCAAGGTTATCCTCAAAATCCTTCAAACTAGGCTTCAACAGCACATGAATCAGGAACTTCTAGATATACAAACTGTATTTAGAAAAGACAGAAGAACCAGAGAACAGACTACCAACATTCATTCGATCATAGAGAAAGCAAAGGAATTCCAGAAAACATCTACTTCTGCTTCACTGAGTATGCTAAAGCTTTTGACTGTGTGGATCACAACAAACTGTGGGAAATTCTTAGAGATAGGAATACCAGGCCACCTTACCTATCTCCTGGGGAACCTCTATACAGGTCAAAAAGCAACAGTTAGCACTGGACAGGGAAAAATGAACTGGTTCAAAATTGGGAAAGGAGTTCATTAAACCTGTATATTGTCACCCTGCTTATTAAACTTATATGCAGAATGTGCTGTGCTAAGTCACTTCAGTCATGTCCAACTCTTTGCAGCCCTATGGACTATAACTTTGTTCATGGGATTCTTTAGGTATACAGGAGTGGGTTGCCATGCCCTTCTCCAGTATGCAGAATACATCATGAGAAATGCTGCACTGGATGAATCACAGGCTAGAATCGCGACTGCCTGGAGAAATATCAACAACTTCAAATATGCAGATGATATCACTAATGGCAGACAGTAAAGAGGAACTAAAGAGTCTCTTGATGAGGGTGAAAGAAGAGAATAAAAGAGCTGGCTTAAGGTGCAACCTTCAAAAAACTATGATCATGGCATCTGGTCCCATCACTTCATGGTAACTAGAAGGGAAAAAAGTGGAAGCAGTGACAGATTTTATTTTCTTAGTCTCCAGAAATCACTGCAGACAGTGACTGCAGCAATGAAATTAAAAGACACTTGCTCCCTGAAAGGAAAGTCATGATAAACTTAGTGCATTAAAAAGCAGAAACATTACTTTGCTGACAAAGTTCTATATAGTGAAAGCCATGGTTTTTCCAATAGTCATGTATGGATCTAAGAGCTGGATCATAAAGTAGGATGAGTGCTGAAGAACTGATGCTTTCAAACTGGGACGCTGGGAAAGACTCTTACGGATCCCTTGGACTGCAAGATCAAACCAGTCAATCCGAAAGGAAATCTACCCTGAATATTCATTGGAAGGACTGATGCTAAAGCTGAAGCTTCAATAATTTGGCCACCTGATGCTAAGAGCCAACTCACTGGAAAAGACCTTGATGCTGTGAAAGGTCTTGAAGGTAAAACGAGAAGGGGGCAGCAGAGGATGAGATGGTTATATAGTGTCACCGGCTCAATGAACATGGATTTGAAAAAACTCTGGGAGTTAGTGAAGGACAGGGAAGCCTGGCATGCTGCAATGCAAAGAGTCAGACTTGATTTAGTGATTGAACAACAAATACACTGGAAATGATGTTAGAGAAAAAGCAAACCTGAGCAATTTTCTTATTCAAGTTCAAAATGGGTCGCAAAGCAGCAGAGACAACTCACAATGTCAACGATACCTTTGGCCCAGGAACTGCCAATGAACAGTGGTGGTTCAAGAAGTCTTAGGAAGGATTTGAGAGATCTGGAGGTGAGAATCATAGTGACTGGCCATCAGAAGTTGACAAAGACCATCTGAGAGGACCATCAAAGATTATCCTTTTAAAACTATATGAGAAATTGCCAAAGAACTCAAAGTCAATCACTCTATGACCATTTGGCACTTGAAGCAAACAGGAAATGTGAAAAAGCTTGATAAATGGGTGCCTCACGAGCTGACCGCAAATGAAAAAAATCCTCTTTTTGAAGTGTGGTCTTCTCTTATTCTATGCAACAACAAAGAACCATTTTTTAGATTGGATTGAAGTGTGACACAAAGTGGATTGTATACAACAACTGGGGACAATCAGCTCAGTGGTTGGATGGAAAAGAAGCTCCAAAGCACTTCCCAAAGTCAAACTTGCACCAAATAAGGTCATGGTCACTGTTTGGTGGTCTGCTGCCAGCTTGATCCACTGCAACTTTCTGAATCTTGGTATTATCATATCTGAGAAGTATGTTCAGCAAACTGATGAGATGCACTGAAAAGTGTAATGCCTGCAGCTGGCATTGGTCAACAGAAAGGGCTCAATTTTTCTCCATGACAAAGTCCAACCTCTCCTCACATAACCAATACTTCAAAAGTTGAACAAATTCAGCTACAAAGTTTTGCCTCATCTGCTGTATTCACCTGCCCTCTCACCAACTTACTATCACTTCTTCAAGCATCTCAACATCTTTTTACAAGGAAAATGCTTCCAAAGCCAGCAGAAGGCAGAAAGGGCTTTGCAAGAGTTTGTCAAATCCCAAGGCACAGATTTTTGTATTACAGGAATAAACAAACTTATTTCTCACTGGCCAAAATGTATTAATTGTAATGGTTCCTATTTTGATTAGTTAAGATTTTAAGCCTAGCTATATTGATTTAAAATTCATAGTCCAAATTGCAATTATGTTTGTACCAAACTAATACGAAACAGAAATAGACCCACAGACAGAAGACACATTTACGGTTACCAAAAGAGAAATGAGGGGAGGGATAGATTAGGAGTTTGGAATTAACATATACACATACTACTAAATACAAAGTAGATAACCAAGATACCTATCAAGGTCCTATTTTATAGCACAGAGAACTTGATTTACTCTTTTGTAATAATCTTAAGTGAAAATAATCTGAAGAAAAATATATTTATATCTATATATAAATATATCTTAATTACTTTGCTGTACATCTGAAACTAACACAACACTGTAAATCAACTGTCAATAAAAATTACATTAATTAAAAAATGTGGTACTCAGATTCCAGACAAAAGAAAAAAGTATAATAAACAGTAAGCATCTGTAGGAAAGAAAAAATTCTACTGGTAATGCAAATATATAATAAAGGCTAAGGATCAACCACTTAAAAAGGTGGTCAGTATATGGCAAAAACCCACCACAATATTGTAAAGTAATTGGCCTCCTATTAAAATGAATAAACTAATTTTAAAAAAATAGTATTAAAAAAAGACAAAAAAGATTGTAAAGTCAACTATAACTAAATAATTTGTAAAGGGATAAAATTATGAAGATGTAAAATAATCACATCACAAATGCAAAATATGAGGGAGGAGAGGAAAAAATATAGATCTTTTAGAATGAGGCTTAACTCAATGATTACCAGTTTAAAATATATATAGTTATATATGAACATATATGAACTCCATGGTAACTGAAAATCAAAGATCTACAATATATATAGAAAACTTTGAAAGGCAGGCACACAGTATACTACTAAAGTCATCAAACCACATGGGAGAAAAAATAAATAAATAAAAGATGAAGAAAAAAGTACAAAAACAACCAGAAAACTATTAACAAAATAAGTATATACCTATGTTAATCACATTAACATCCAATCAAAAGACATAGTGTGGCTGATTGGATAAAATAAAAAAAAATTCATTAATATGCTGCTCAGAAGATTCACTTTAGAGCTAAACACACATGAATATTGAAAGTGAGTAAATAGAAAAAGATTTAATGCAAACAGAAACAACAGGAAAGTAGGGGTAAGCAATACTCCAAACAGAAAAAAATAGACTTCAAAACAAAGTCTATAACAAAAGACAAAGAAGGCCATTATATAAAGATTAAAAAAAATGAATATACGTTGAGGATACTGTATTCATTAACATACAGGCACCTAACACAAAAGCACCTAAATATACAAAGTGAATGCGAATAAACATATAGGGAAGTATTTTAGTAGTAAAACAATAACAGGAACCAATGAACAGATCATCTAGGCAGAATACCAGTAAGGAAATTTTGGCCTTAAATAATAGAACCAGTTCAGTTCAGTTCAGTCGCTCAGTCGTGTCCGACTCTTTGTGACCCCATGAATCACAGCCCACCAGGCCTCCCTGTCCATCACCAACTCCCGGAGTTCACTCAGACTCACGCTCATCGAGTCAGTGATGCCATCGATCCATCTCATCCTCTGTCATCCCCTTCTCCTCCTGCCCCCAATCCCTCCCAGCATCAGGGTCTTTTCCAATGAGTCAACTCTCCACATGAGGTGGCCAAAGTATTGGAGTTTCAGCTTTAGCATCATTCCTTCCAAAGAAATCCCAGGGCTGATCTCCTTCAGAATGGACTGGTTGGATCTCCTTGCAGTCCAAGGCACTCTCAAGAGTCTTCTCCAACACCACAGTTCAAAAGCATCCATTCTTCGGTGCTCAGCTTTCTTCACAGTCCGACTTTCACATCCATATATGACCACTGGAAAAACCATAGCCTTGACTAGATGGACCTTTGTTGGCAAAGTAATGTCTCTGCTTTTCAATATGCTATCTAGGTTGGTCAAATATAATAGTCCAGTTGAAATTAATGCATTTTTATAGGACATCCCAAAACAGCAGAGCACACATTCTCTTCAAGTGCACATAGAATGTTCTCTAGGATAGATCACAAAATAATTCTAGGCCACAAAACAAAGTTCAACAAATTTAAGAGAGCAGAAATTATATCAAGTTTTTTCCCCCCCTTGAACCATAATGGTATCAAACTAGAAATCAATTATATGATGAAAAATGGAAAAAGACAAAAACTAAAACAAAACAACAACAACAAAAGAGTAAACAATATGCCACTTAAGAAAAAAAAAAACACGAACAAGAGTCCATGAAGAAATAAAAAATAAAAAAGGAAATTAGAAAACGCCTCAAGATAAATGAAAATAAAAGACTTTTTAAAGTCAACTGGATTCAGTAAAAGCAGTTCTAAGAAGGAAGTTTATAGTAATACAGACAATTCAAGAAACAAGAAAAGTCTAAAATAAAGAATCTAATCTACTGTCTAAAGAAAATAGAAAATGAAGAACAAACAAAACACAAAGTCACCATAAGGAAGAAAATACTCCTAAAGATCAGAGAGGAAATAAATAAATTGGAGATTAAAAAATAAAGTACCAATGAAATCAAGAGCTTTTTTTTGTTTTAAGATTAACTACACTGATAAATCTTTAGTGAGGTATATTAAGAAAAAAGAGAGAGGGCTATGAACAAAACACGAAATGAAAGTGCAGATATAGCAGCTGGTATTGCAGAAAAACACACTGGAAAATCTAGAAGAAATGGGCTAGAACCATACAACCTTAAAAGACTGAATCAGGCAGAAATAAGCAATATGAACAGATCAATCAATAGTAGTGAAATTGAGTCTGTAAAAAAAAAAATTTTTTTTCCAGCAAACAAAACTCTGGGACTGAATTCCATCAAACATTTAAAAAAGAGTTAACAATTATCCTTTTAAAACTATTCCAAAAAATTAAAGAGGAAGGAACACTCATAAACTCATTCAATAAGGCCACCATTACCCTGATACCAAAACCAGACAAAGACATTACAAAAAAATTAAGTAACAGGCAAATATCAAAGAATATAGGTGCAGAAATTCTCAAAAATTTTTACCAAACTAAATTCAACAATATATAAAAAGAATCATACACCATGATCAAGTGGGATTTATTACAGAATGCAAGGATGTTTCAATATCCACTAATTAATCAATATGATACATCACATTAACAAAAGAAACAATAAAAAGTCACACAATCCTTTCAAGACACAGAAAAAGCACTTGATAAAAATCAATATCTATTTATGAGGAAAAAGTCTCTCAAAGTTGGTATAGAACATATCTCAACATAGTAAAGGCCATTATGACAAACACATAGTTAATATCATATTCAGTGGTGAAAAGCTAAAAGCTTTTCATCTAAAATCAAGAATAGAACAGTGCCCACTCTGATCGCTTCTTTTTCATATACCATTGAAAGTTTTAGCCATGGTAATCAAAGAAGAAAATGAAATAAAAGATATTCATAATTGAAAGGGAAGAATATCACTCTTCAGATGTCATGATATTATATATCAGATCAGATCAGTCACTCAGTCGTGTCCGACTCTTTGTGACCCCATGAATCGCAGCACACCAGGCCTCCCTGTCCATCACCAACTCCCGGAGTTCACTCAGACTCACGTGCATCGAGTCAGTGACGTCATCCAGCCATCTCATCTTCTGTTGTCCCCTTCTCCTCTTGCCCCCAATACCTCCCAGCATCAGAGTCTTTTCCAATGAATCAACTCTTATAGAAAACCCTAAATTATCTACCCAAAACACTATTATAACTAATAAATTCAGTAAAATTGAAAGATTAAAACATTAATATACAGAAATATATCACTTTTCTACACATTCATAATTTACTATCAGAAAGAGAATGTCAGAAAACAATCTTATTTAAAATCACACCAACATGAATAAAATACCAAGGAATAAACTTTACCAAGGAGGTGCAAAACCTATATTCTGAAAACTGGAAATTGAACATAACACAGAATAATGGAAAGATATCTCATGTTCATAGACTGGAAGAATTAATATTGTGAAGATGTTCATAATACCCTGAGAAATCTACAGACTTAATACAATCCCTATCAAAACACCCAAAATATATTTCACAGACTTGGACTGAATAAATGTAAAATTTATATGGACCCACAAAAGGACCCCAAATTGCCAATGCAAATGTGAGGGAAGAAAACAAAACTGGAGATATCATACCCGCCAACATTAGACTATACTTCATAGTTGGAGTATTCAAAACAGAAGGGTACTGGTGCAAAAACAGATACATAGATCGATTGTACAGAACAGAGAGCCTAGAAATAGAAATGCATTGATAGGCAATTCATTGATCACAAAGGAGACAGGAATATATGATGGAGAAAAGACAGTCTCTTAAATAACTGGTGGTGGGAAAATTGGGCAACTACAAGTAAAGGAGTAAAATTAGAACATTTTCTCATACCATACACAAAAAGAAACTCAAAATGGATTAAAGACCAAAACACAAGGCCTAAAATCATAAAGTCCTTCAGTTCAGTTCAGTTGCTCAGTTCTGTCCAACTCTGTGACTCCATGAACTGTAGCACGCCAGGCCTCCCTGTCCATCACCAATTCCAGGTGTTTACTCAAACTCATGTCCATTGAGTCAGTGATGCCATCCAACCATCGCATTCTCTGTCATCCCCTTCTCCTCCTGCCTTCAATCTTTCCCAGCATCAGGGTCTTTTAAAATGAGTCAGTTCTCATCAGGTGACCAAAGTATAAAGTCCTTAGAACACAACATATGCAGAACACTCTGACATGAATTATAGCTATATACATATATTTTTAATCTCTCCTAAGGAAAAAGAGATGGGAATACCAGACCACCTGACCTGCCTCTTGAGAAATTTGTATGCAGGTCAGGAAGCAACAGTTAGAACTGGATGTGGAACAACAGACTGGTTCCAAATAGGAAAAGGAGTTCGTCAAGGCTGTATATTGTCACCCTGTTTATTTAACTTATATACAGAACATCATGAGAAATGCTGGACTGGAAGAAACACCAACTGGAATCAAGATTGCCGGGAGAAATATCAATAACCTCAGATATGTAGATGACACCACCCTTAATGGCAGAAAGTGAAGAGGAACTAAAAAGCCTGTTGACAAAAGTGAAAGTGGAGAATGAAAAAGTTGGCTTAAAGCTCAACATTCAGAAAATGAAGATCATGGCATCCGGTCCCATCACTTCATGGGAAATAGATGGGGAAACAGTGGAAACAGTGTCAGACTTTGTTTTTATGGACTCCAAAATCACTGTAGATGATGACTGCAGCCATGAAATTAAAAGACGCTTACTCCTTGGAAGGAAAGTTATGACCAACCTAGATAGTATATTCAAAAGCAGAGACATTACTTTGCCAACAAAGGTCCGTCTAGTCAAGGCTATGGTTTTTCCTGTGGTCATGTATGGATGTGAGAGTTGGACTGTGAAGAAGGCTGAGCACCGAAGAATTGATCCTTTTGAACTGTGGTGTTGGAGAAATCTCTTGAGAGTGCCTTAGACTGCAAGGAGATCCAACCAGTCCAGTCTGAAGGAGCTCAGCCCTGGGATTTCTTTGGAAGGACTGATGCTAAAGCTGAAACTCCAGTACTTTGGCCACCTCATGTGAAGAGTTGACTCATTGGAAAAGACTCTGATGCTGGGAGGGATTGGGGGCAAGAGGAGAAGGGGACGACAGAGGATGAGATGGCTGAATGGCATCACTGACTCGATGGACGTGAGTTTGAGTGAACTCCAGGAGTTGGTGATGGACAGGGAGGCCTGGCGTGCTGCGATTCATGGGGTCGCCAAGAGTTGGACACGACTGAGCGACTGATCTAATCCGATCTGAAGGAAAAAGAAACAAAAGCAAAAATAAATGAATGAGTCCTAATTGAACTTAAAAGCTTCAGCACAGCAAAGGAAACAGCCACACAATGAAAAGACAACCTACTGAATAAGATTAAATATTTTTAAATTGTATGGCCAATAAGGGATTACTACCCAAAATACATAACAGCTCATACAACTCTATAGTTTAAAAAAAAATGTTTAAAAATGGGCAGAAGACCTTAATAGACATTTTTTTCCAAAGAAGACACACAGAAATCCAACAGGTGCATGAAAAGATGTGAAAATTTGCTAATCATCAAAGAAATGCAAACCAAAACCACAATAAGAGATCATCACCTTACACCTGTCAAGATGCCTATCATCAAAAAGTCTATGAATAACAAATATTGGCAAGGATGTGAAGAAAAGGGAACACTAGCAGAATGTTGGTAGGAATGTCAATTTGTGTAACCACTATGGAAATGGTATGGAATTTCCTCAAAAAAGCTAAAAACAGAACTAACATAAGATCCAGCATTCCAACTCCTTGTATATATATCTGAAGAACGAATAAAAACTAATTTTAAAAGATGCGTATATCACAATGTTCTTAGCAACATTATTTACAATAGCCAAGACATAGAAGCAAACTAAGTGTCCCTTAATAGATGAAATAATAAAGATATGATATATATACTCAATGGAATATTACTTAGCCATAAAGGAGAATGAAATTCTGTCATTTGAAACAGTGTGGAAGGACCTAAAGTATAGTATGCTTATTGATTTAATTCAGGCAGAGAAAGGTAGATACACCATGTTATGTCTTATATATGTAATCTAAAAAATAAAGTTGCCTATAACATAACAGAAACAGACTCATAGGTATAAAGAACAAGTTAGTGGTTACCAGTGGGGAGATAGAAAGCAGAAAGGGCAAAATAGGTGTAGGGGATTCAGAGATGCAAACTGCTATGTATAAAACAAATAAGCAATAAGAATACACCGTATAGCTAGGGAAACATAACCACTATTTTAATAACTATTAACAGAATATAATCTATAAATATACTGAGTCACTATGTTGTATTTCTGAAACTAATATTTTAAATTAGCTATTTTTCAGTTAAAAAAAAAAGGAAAGACTTACAAAAATAAGTAAATGACATGGTTACACTTCAACATCCTATTGCCCTTAAAACTCAAAAGTTACTAATGTCCATTTCCACTGAAGCAAATCCTTTACTGTAGTTGATATGTGATGCATTCTTTAGTATAAGAGTTGATGAAGCTAGCCAGTATTTTTTTGCCTTTACTTAGAGAGAGAAACAATTCACTTGGACAGTAATGCCTCAGTGCCTCTCTGAGAATCCTTCTTATTTCTAACAAATCCTGGAATCTGATCTATGTTCCCAAGAGGTTTTATTTTGCTACAGTAATGTGGCAAGCCTTCTCAAGCCTCCTCACAGAGAGTCAGCATCTACTTGCTTAAGCTTTTAGCTTTAAAGGAACACAGGTTTGGCAAATAAAAATTACAGTTTGTCCAAACCCAAGTTCTATTTTTAGGGTATGTATTAATATTATATCAAGGGCGAAATGTAGATCCAGATAAAGTTCCTGGTGTCCTAAGTCTCCAATACCCTAAACAAAGTGTCAACTGTGTGGTTTTCTTGGCTTAGTTATTGCCAAAACGGATTCTAAATTTCTCTTACAGCCAAATCTTGTCTGTTCTAGACAATAACAACCCCTATCCAATTTTATAGGAAGAATTGGAAAAATAGCTTTGAAGGCCTTACAGGAGGGTTTGATGAACCCACCTGCCCTTGGGCACCCCTTTTCTCTTTTTGTTTATGAGAAAAGAATGCCCTTGGGGCACTTACACAAAAATATGAAGACCAGCAGCAACCCATAGAATGTTTATAGACGGCAAATGGTCCCTGCTGGCTAAGATCTATTTCAGACACTGTAATTTTGGTTGAAGTCAACGGGAAAATCATTAAGAGATCTCCTTTAACAATTTTTGTACCTCATGCAGTAGATGCTCTCCTGAATTATCATCACACTAAACATTTCTCAGTCAGCCACCTCACAGCTTAGGAAGTCCTTTTGTTAACTGAACCTCACAGAACTCTTCTATGTTGTAGTAACCTTAACCAAGCTACTCTTCTCCCCTCTGTCATGGACAAAGTCCCTCAGGACTGCTTAACCGACTACCTCTTGGCTCCTTTCAGTCATCTACTGGAAAGGTCTTTGGGTAATGATGATTTCTCATGGTTCACTGGTAGTTCTTACCTAAAAGGTGACAGAGGTAAAAACTGCTGGATTTTCTTTTGCTACTCCTTTTGATGTTGTTGAGGCTGTATTTTTATCTTTGGCCTTTTGGCCCTATGACTACTTTGGATGAATTTTGTTCTCTTACATGGGCTTGTACTTTAGACAAGGACAAAACTGCCAATATTTATACTGATAGTAGATATGTTTCTGGAATAGCTCATGATTTTGGAATGTTGTAGAAGCCACATGGGTTCCTTACATTCAGAGAAAAGAAAATTTAAAATGTCTCCTATGTTGAAAATGCAGTAAGTTTATCTGCTGCTTTAGCTACTATTAAATTTCCAAGTATTCTAAATTTGGCTTTCTGGAAACAAAGGGCCAATCATCTTGCTGATATTTCTGCAAAGAATTCTGCCCTTAAAGGAACCAACAGCAGCCAAACCTCTATCATGTTCCAAAGGGATATTTTCCCAAATGATATCTTAGAAAATCTGGTTGCAAAAGCCAAAAAACTGGGTATAAAAGCTCAGAGAAAAACAATAATGGGAATACAATGATTTGTTTGTTAAAAAGAGAAAGTTCTGCTTTGGACCAAATAACAACTCAGTCCTATCAGAGACTCTAAAATTCCCTTTCCTCACTACGTATGTGCATTCAACTATTGGTCTAGTGCCAAAATCATTGTACTCATGATTCAATATTGGTGAGAAAACATTAACAAAGCCTCAAAAAGTGTCAACCTCATTTTCCCCACTTGTCTAAAGTACAACCCAGAGAAGCCTGTTTGTAGTGCTCCTGAACATTTTAAACTACCTAATGGACAACTGAAGGCCTGGAAAATGGATTTCAATAACTTCTGTCTCATGGATGCACGTAAGTTTTAATCATGGTCTGTATGTTTTCCTATTGGACTTGAAGCCTTCCTTTGAAGAAAGGTTATGATCTTTTCTGTGGTTAAATTCCTTTCGGGAAAGATCATCCCTATGTGGGAAACTGTTTTCAAGCTTCATAGAGATCAAGAAACCCATGTTAGTGTCAGGCAGTTTGACAAGTATGCAGTGTTTGGTCAGTTTTACAACATTTTCACTGTGCTTACCACTGTCAATTTCTGCTTTAGTCAAATGAATTGATAGCATTAAGACTCAATTGAAAACTTATAGAATCTCTGCAAATACCTTGGCCACAAGCACTTTCATTGATCCTTCTAAATCTCAGATCCATTCCTTTTGGAACTCATAAATTTTCACCCTCTGAAATAGTCACAGGAGACCATAGCAACACTTGGTTTCTGCTTCTTTTGACCTACAACTGATGAAAGGAGAGATACTCCAGCATGCAAAGTCCTAATTTCTTCTTTTAAAAAAATAACCATGATTTGGCAGAGCAGTCTTTTCATGGTGCACTCTCAGGAGACAATGATGTAAAGCATTGTACCTTGCAACCTGCATATTCTATTAGAAAAGATGCCTACAGAAGAACCCTCTTCAATGTACCTGGAGGATCCTTAGCAGACACTGCTAACCCACCTTCACATTGCCAAATTCCAAGGAATAAACTCTTGGATTCACATGACACACCTAAAGAAAGCACCAAACTCTAACTAGACATGTGCCTTAAAATTAAAGATTTCCCAGAATTGAAGCATTCAACATCTGATGATACAAGTTTCCCAAGATATCCAGAGTAGGTCTGTTGGAAGTTTGTTACCAGACCTTTGATGATGACATAATGATGCTTTCTAACATCTTTGATCTTCTTAATATATGGATGTTAGATAAAAGGTATCTACGAATTATCCCTCCTACCCCTTATTAATACTTGAATGTGACCTCAATTGATTCCCAACTTGTGTATTTTCCTTCCAGTGTGAGAAACTATACTCAGGAAAGGTTCTTCCTGGTATAGAAGGACAAAAAGACACTGAAACTAGAAAACCTGATCCTTGATCAGTGACCCTTTCAGAGAAAGATCTAGATCAAAAAGGGTAAATGTAAAAGGAGAAAAAAAAAAAAAAAATATATATATATATATATATATATGAAACTTCAAATAGAGTTGGGAGACCAGATGGAGGAGTTCTTATGCTCTATTATAATAGCAGAGTCCAACAGAAAGATTCCTTTTCCTTCCTGGCAAGGACTCAGCCAATGAAAAACCATGGATTCTTTGTTTGCTATAAATAATGCAATATATAGCCATGTCAACTTCCTTTTCCCCTCTGTGAATGGGTTCTCCTTCCTTTGCAGTATTGGGACATGAATGTAATGCATCATGGTTCCAGATCTTGAATTATAATTCTCTGTTGATTCCAAATGGCACCCCACTCCAGTACTCTTGCCTGGAAAATCCCATGGATGAAGAGCCTGGTAGGCTTCAGTCCATGGGGTCGTGAAGAGTTGGACATGACTGAGTGACTTCACTTTCACTTTCACTTTTCACTTTCATGCATTGGAGAAGGAAATGGCAACCCACTCCAGTGTTCTTGCCTTGAAAATCCCAGGGGCGGGGGAGCCTGGTGGGCCGCCATCTATAGCGTCGCACAGAGTCGGACACGACTGAAGTGACTTAGCAGCAGCAGCAGTTGATTCCAAATAAACTCTTCTTTGCTGGAGAAGTATCTGACTATTTCAGATCAACAACAAAATATACTTATCCTCCTCAATTCCTATTACCAGACACATCATGTGGAGCTTCCAACAAAAATTTTAAGGCATGACAAAGTGGTTAAAGATGCAGTCTGAAGATGCAAAGCAAGAAACAAAATCAGTCATAAAATGTTGATATTTTCAAAAAGGGAATTTACAATAACTATGGTAAATATGTTAAAGACTAATGGAAGAAAGTATGCAACATATAAAGACAGATGAGTAACGTAGGTAGAACAATGGACATTCTAAGAAAGAAACAGAAGATAAGATAGAAATAAAAACCAATGTAACAGAAATGATCTCTTTTTCATAAGGTACCAGGTTTCTGAAATAAGTGACAGATCATTTTGAAAAATAGTAGGGCATGTCAATCGAAGGATCTTTGGGCTCATAAGATTTGGGCATATATTAGATGATTTTGGAGAAGGTATAAGTGGATTGGGAAGCTCTTGATTATGTGCTTTTAGGAGGGTGGTGTAATACTATGATCAGATATTACACCAAATCTTATCTATAATATAAAGAATAAAGTGAGGATAAAACCATAAGTGGAAAACAAAACATAGTGGCCCCATTTTAAGTAGGAATGGAAGAAGTCAGTAACTTTTGTGGTGTAAACAATGCCCATCTAGTTATCTGTGTACAAACATGGTTATGGCATGATCTTCCTTTTATCTTAAGATGTAAGGATCACAGAATGGCTTGGCCTAACACATGTTTTGTTAAATTGTTTATTTTCAACAGAACATCAACACTAAAGCCTGAGTGAAAGGCCAGCTCACAGCAATACCAAAACTCAGCTCTTCAATGTCAGAAACTGTTGCTTTTGTTTTTTCAATTTGTTTAATCATCTAGTTTTATTTTAATTTCTATAGTAAACTACTTTTTTCAATGATGTATAATCTGTTTCATTGCTGCATTTATAAAATATTAATTTTGTATATGGGCTTCCCAAGCAGCACTAATGGTAAAGAATCTGCTGGCCAGTGCAGGAGACATAATAGCTGTGGGTTCAATTCCTGAGTCAGGAAGATCTCCTGGAGGAGGGCATGGTAACCCACTCTAGTATTCCTGCCTGGAGAATCCCATGGACAGAGGAGCCTGGTAGGATACAGTCCATACAGTTTCAAAGAGTTGGACACAATTGAAGTGACTTAGTATGCCATAAAAATGTGTATGTGTGTGTGTGTGTGTGTGTGTATGACTACTGAGATCTCCATGCTATAATATTTCAGTTGGGAGAGAAAAGATCAGATCTAAGCTATTTTAAACCCTTTTATTGTTAATGGTAGACTAAGATACTATCCTGGAGAATGCAATAGCACCCCACTCCAGTACTCTTGCCTGGAAAATCCCATGGACAGAGGAGCCTGGAAGGCTGCAGTCTATGGGGTCGCTGAGGTTCAGACACGACTGAACGACTTCATTTTCACTTTTCACTTTCATGCATTGGAGAAGGAAATGGTAACCCACTCCAGTGTTCTTGCGTGGAGAATCCCTGAGACGGGGGAGCCTGGTGGGCTGCCATCTATTGGGTTGCACAGAGTCGGACACGACTGAAGTGACTTACCAGCAGCTTAGCAGCAAGATACTATCCAACTTTAAGACTGTTAAGTTAAATATCTATGGTGATATTTATAATGTAATAATTAAAAATTTCAAACCACAAAATGGGGAAATAAGTTAAACAGATACACAAAGAAATAACTAAAGTTGGTACAGGGCTGAAGGTCAGAAGGGACAGAAATCTTAATTCAGCCTGTGAGGTCACATCTGAGGTAGCCACTGGGCTGAAGGAGAGACAGTGAAATGAGAAGCAAGCTCTGAGTCAAGTATCTCAGTGCAGGTAGATCATGCACCAAGTGCAGGAGACACTGGCATAGAAGTGAGGAAGGTGAGCAGGAAAGGAACAGAAGCCAAAATGTGTTTGTGAGCCAGCTGCTACCGTGAAATTCAAAATTAGACTGGCAAAGCAAGAGCAAAAGTAAACATGTGGGAGTTGAGGAAAATAGGTAAGAATCTGGCTTTGTCCATAAACAGCTGAAAAGACAAACAAGCATTTTAAGCAATAACAGGGATGACTAAATGTATGACTACCACATCGAACATGGACACAAGAACAGTCTTCAAAAGGCTGGAGACACAGGAACAATTTGGAATGTCTTTCAAACAGACTGAAGATGACTTCAGAGCATTGACAAAGAAACCCAGGGGCTCCTCACTTTCAGGCTCTATTCTGAAATGTATTTCTGTTGTGGTACCTGGATAAAGTAACTGTACAAATTATATGGTATGTCCACAGACTTCATTTTCACAATTTACCAACCCTACTCTTTATTAAGAAACATATCTCTTATAGACTAAGTCTTGTGGGACTGAATCCTTAACCTCTAGGATCGGATGCTATTTCCAGATACTATCAGAATTGAATTCATTTCTTGGTGATGTGGAAAAATACAAATATTGGTATTAGTGTCAGAATGGGCATCAGAATTGGGCCAGGTTTTACTTATTTTTCATAGAATTTTATGATCACAGATTGATAAGAATTCACTCCTGGAAATGACTAAAATTAAGGTATTGAATAGAAAAATAGAACAGATATTAAAAAGCCCTGTAAAGACAGGTGGTCCCAAAATGGTCTGATTGCATAGACTTTTACCAGCCTAGATATGATAATGCTAAGGGTTATTTGAAAAAGAATTTGAATAGTAATTTGAAGACACAATTAATATTAGTTTATAATAGCTAAAGGATAAAGAATAAGGAGAAAACCTTCCTGTTTTTACTGAGAATTTTATTATTGTTACTTTTTGATAGTTTCACATATTTTAATATATTTGATTTTTTTAATAACCTGAATTTATAATAAGGAATCAAGTAAACTCAATGCATATTTAAGAGTATATAATCAGGTCATCTATTTCCCTTAAATGAAAAAAAAATTACATATGTTTTACCTTCTTAGGCTATAGACTAAAATTTATGAAGGAATAGTAAAGGTTACATGAAGTACCACTATTAATAGCTTTCAAAATTAGACCAGAAAACTCACAGCTGATCTTTTATTATCATGTTAGTACTTATGAATGAATGAAGTCTGTATGATAATTAAGAAGTTATTTTTAGAGTGATGCAGTTCTGTGGGTGCATGTATAAATATACAAACATATATAATGTTTAGCAGAAGTGTAGACTCTCATTTAAGAAGTCAAAGTATCAGTTTTGATTATATAAACCATGAAATAAATTTTGCAAAAACAAAAATTAGATTCTACACACAGTAGTAAAAGCTACAATCTGTCTTTTCACTGGTATTGCATGTTAATTTCATAAGAGACAAAGAGGAACCATAATTATGGGAAACTGTGCTCATACCAAGATGTATATATTTTTAAAAAGAAGAAAACTTTTTTAATTTTTTTTTAAATTTTATATCCATTAGAAGGTACAGTGTGTTCTCAAAGTGCAAAAATAAATTTAGGAATATTCCATCCCATTTTGTAGAGAATAAGATGATTCATACTGATTAAGCTTCTTGTTGAGGCTGAGTGGTTTTAATAAAAGAAGGAAATCAATGACTGGCCATTGGAATATAATGGATCTGTAATGCTATATTTTAATGAGGCAGCAATGGGAAGCCATTAGAATGAAATGGATTGACCATCAACAGCACGTAAAATAATTTATTAAATAAGCCAATGTGCAGATAATAGTGTCACTAAAAGTATGCTGTAGGGATATACAAAAAGTGTGAGGGTATAGTTTACTGTTGAACTTCTACTTAAGGATTATTATCAGGCAAAACAAAAAACATAATTTGCTAATTAGTGCTATATATTTAGGACCTTTTTACCACTTTTAAATTATATGTTTTGTGTATTTTATGATATAATATAGTGAAAATTCATAGTACTTTGGTAAAAATCTGCAAATATATGTATGTTTTTAAAAATATGATTAATATTAACTAATTTTTAATGAATGGTTAAAGAGGTTAAGGTTAAAGAGGTTAATGGTATGAAGAGGTTAAGGCTTCCCTGATGGCTCAGTTGGTAAAAAAATCTGCCTGCAATGCAGGAGACTCTGGTTTGATTCCTGGGTCAGGAGGATTCTCTGGAGAAGGGATAGGCTACCCACTCCAGTATTCTTGGGCTTCTCTTGTGGCTCAGCTGGTAAAGAACCCGCCTGCAATGCCAGAGACCTGGGTTGGATTCCTGGGTTGGGAAGATCCCCTGGAGAAAGGAAAGGGTACCCACTCCAGTATTCTGGTCTAGAGAATTCCATGGACTGTACAGATCATGGGGTGGCAAAGAGTCAGACATGACTGAATGACTTTCACCTTATGAAGAGGCTACTGTTTCTTGTAAAATAACCTGTTCCCACTCTCTTATTTAATGCATGTCCTATATAATCATTACCTAATCAATATCATTTTTATAAGATCAGACATAATTTAGTAACCCAGGAACATAGTTCATTTATATATGTAGCTTTATATATAGCCCATGTGGTACTAACATGGCAGAGTAGAAGGATGTGCACTGATCTTCTCCTGTGAGAACTCCAATATTGCAACTAACCGCTGAACAACCATCCCCAAGAGACTGTTGGATCCCACCAAAAAAAGATACCCCATATCGAAGGGCAAAAGGAGAAGCCTAGCAAGACAGTTCAGTTCAGTTCAGTTCAGTTCAGTTATTCAGTTGTCTCCGACTCCTTGTGACCCCATGAATCGCAGCATGCCAGGCCTCCCTGTCCATCACCATCTCCCGGAGTTCACTCAGACTCATGACCATCGAGTCAGTGATGCCATCCAGCCATCTCATCCTCTGTCCTCCCCTTCTCCTCCTGCCCCCAACCCCTCCCAGCATCAGAGTCTTTTCCAATGAGTCAACTCTCCTCATAAGGTGGCCAAAGTACTGGAGTTTCAGCTTTAGCATCATTCCTTCCAAAGAAATCCCAGGGCTGATCTCCTTCAGAATGGACTGGTTGGATCTCCTTGCAGTCCAAGGGACTCTCAAGAGTCTTCTCCAACACCACAGTTCAAAAGCATCAATTCTTCAGTGCTCAGCTTTCTTTACAGTCCAACTCTCACATGCATACATGATCACTGGAAAAACCATAGCCTTGACTAGATGAACCTTTGTTGGCAAAGTAGTATTTCTGCTTTTCAATATGCTATCTAGGTTGGCCATAAACTTTCTTCCAAGGAGTAAGCGTCTTTTAATTTCATGGCTGCAGTAACCATCTGCAGTGATTTTGGAGCCCCCCAAAATAAAGTCTGACACTGTTTCCACTGTTTCCCCATCTATTTACCATGAAGTGATGGGACCAGATGCCATGATCTTCATTTTCTGAATGTTGAGCTTTAAGCCAACTTTTTCACTCTCCACTTTCACTTTCTGCCATAAGGGTGGTGTCATCTGTATATCTGAAGTTATTGATATTTCTCCCGGCAATCTTGATTCCAGCTTGTGCTTCTTCCAGCCCAGTGTTTCTTATGATGTACTCTGCATATAAGTTAAATAAGAAGGGTGACAATATACAGCCTTGACATACTCCTTTTTCTGTTTGGAACCAGTCTGTTGTTCCATGTCCAGTTCTAAGTGTTGCTTCCTGATCTGCATACAGGTTTCTCAAGAGACAGGTCAGGTGGTCTGGTATTCCCATCTCTTTCAGAATTTTCCACAGTTTATTGTGATCCACACAGTCAAAGGCTTTGGCATAGTCAATAAAGCAGAAATAGATGTTTTTCTGGAACTCTCTTGCTTTTTCCATGATCCAGCAGATGTTGGCAACTTGATCTCTGGTTCCTCTGCCTTTTCTAAAACAAGCTTGAACATCTGGAAGTTCACGTATTTCTTAAGCCTGGCTTGGAGAATTTTGAGCATTACTTTACTAGCGTGTGAGATGAGTGCAATTGTGTGGTAGTTTGAGCATTCTTTGGCATTACCTTTCTTTCGGATTGCAATGAAACCTGACCTTTTCCAGTCCTGTGGCCACTGCTGAGTTTTCCAAATTTGCTGGCATATTGAGTGCAGCACTTTCAAAGCATCATCTTTCAGGATTTGAAATAGCAAGACAGTAGGAGGGGTGAAATTGCACTTAGAATCAAACCTCATACCCAACAGAGAAGTTCAGAGGGCTCAAACAAAACCTTGTGCACACCAGGACCCAGGGACCCCACAAGAGATTGAACCAGACCTGCCTTTGAGAGTTTGAGTGTGAACAGTGGCCTGCTGTTCACAGGGACAGGGGCTCTGGCTGCAGCAGACCTGAGAGGTGCAGCATGTGATGAAAGTCTTCTTGGAATAGGTCGCCATTAGCCCCACTATAGAGTCATTGAGCAGATGACCCACAAACTGGAAAACAATTATACCAAAGAACTTCTGTCACTGTTGTGAAAGTTCTAGGGTCCACAACAGATTTTCCAACCTGGAGATCAAGCATAGGGAGTAAAACTGCAAGGAATTTGAATTTAAAGGCCAGTGGGATTTGATTACAGAATTTCCACAGGACTGGGGAAACAGATTCTTGGAGCACACAGAAAACATTGTGTGCACCAGAACCCAGAACAAAGGAGAGTGACCCCACAAAAGACTGAGCCAGACTTGCCTGTGAGTGTCCAGGAGTCTCTTGTGGAGGCATGGGTCAACAGTGACCTGTTGTGGGGACAGGGCCACTGAAAACAACAGTCCTGGGAGCCCTGGCAGGCTCATCTTCTCCAGGGAGAACTCCCAAATTGCAACTAATCACTGAACAGCCTTCAACATAAGTCCTTTTGAAGGAGGTTGCCACTACCCTTACCATAGTTTGGCCTCAGGCCAAACTATAGGGAGGGAACATAGCCCCACCCATCAACAGAAAATTGGATTAAAGATTTACTGAGCATGGCCCCACCCAGCAGATCAAGACCCAGATTCCCCTAAGGCCAGTCCCTCCCATCAGGAAGCTTCCACAAGTCTCATCCTTATCATCATAGGGCAGATAGAATGAAAACCAAAATCATAGAAAACTAATGGAACTGATCACATGCAATATCAGATCAGATCAGTCGCTCAGTCGTGTCTGACTCTTTGCGACCCCATGAATCTCAGCACACCAGGCCTCCCTGTCCATCACCATCTCCCAGAGTTCACTGAGACTGACTTCCATCGAGACAGTGATGCCATCCAGCCATCTCATCCTCTGTCGTCCCCTTCTCCTCTTGCCCCCAATCCCTCCCAGCATCAGAGTCTTTTCTAACGAGTCAACTCTTCACATGAGGTGGCCAAAGTACTGGAGTTTCAGCTTTAGCATCATTTCTTCCAAAGAAATCCCAGGGCTGAGCTCCTTCAGGATGGACTGGACAGACATAACATGCAATATAGCGTTGTCTAACTCAATGAAACTATGAGCCATCCCCTGTAGGGCCACCCAAGTTGGATGGGTCATGGTGGAGAGTTCTGACAAAATGTGATCCACTGGAGAAGGAAATAGCAAACCACTTCACAATTCTAGCTTTGAGAATCCCAAGAACAGTATGAAAAGGCAAAAAGATATTGCACTGAAAAATGGAATCCCCAGGTCAGTAGGTGCTCAATATGCTACTGGAGAAGAGTGGAGAAATAACTCCAGAAAGAAAGAAGATGCTGAGCCAAGGCAAAAACAATATCCATTTAGATGTGACTGGTGATGGAAGTACAGTCTAATGCTGTAAAGAACAATATTACTTGGAAACCCGAAATGTTAGGTCCATGAATCAAGGCAAATTGCAAGTGGTCAAACAGAAGAAGCTGAAGGTGAATGGTTCTATGAAGACCTATAAGACCTTTTAGAACTAACACCCAAAAAATATGTCCTTTTCATTTTAGAGAACTGGAATGCAAAAGTAAGAAGTCAAGAAACATCTGGAATAACACGCAAATTTGGCCTTGGAATACGGAATTAAACAGGGCAAAGGCTAATAGAGTTTTGCCAAGAGAACACACTGGTAATAGCAAACACCCGCTTCCAACAACACAAGAGAAGACTTTACACATGGACATCACCAGATGGTCAACACTGAAATCAGATTGATTCTGTTTTTTGCAGCCAAAGATGGAGAAGCTCTATACATTCAGCAAAAACAAGAAGATCAGGAGCTGACTATGGCTCAGATCATGAACTCCTTATTGCAAATTCAGACTTAAATTGAAGAAAGTAGGGAAAAACACTAGATCATTCAGGTATGACCTAAATCAAATCCCTTATGATTATACAATGGAAGTGAGAAATAGATTTAAGGGACTACATCTGATAGATAGAGTGCCTGATGAATTATGGACTGAGGTTCGGGACATTGTACAGGAGACAGGGATCAAGACCATCCCCATGGAAAAGAAATGCAAAAAAGCAAAATGGCTGTCTGGGGAGGCCTTACAAATAGCTGTGAAAAGAAAAGAAGCCAAAAGCAAAGGATAAAAGGAAAAATATAAGCACCTGAATGCAGAGTTCCAAAGAATAGCAAGAAGAGATAAGAAAGCCTTCTTCAGCAATCAATGCAAAGAAACAGAGGAAAACAACAGAATGGGAAAGACTAGAGATCTCTTTAAGAAAATCAGAGATACCAAAGGAACATTTCATGCAAAGATGGGTTTGATAAAGGACAGAAATGATATGGACCTAACAGAAGCAGAAGATATTAAGAAGAGGTGGCAAGAATACACAGAAGAACGGTACAAAAAATATCTTCACGGCGCAGATAATCACAATGGTGTGATCACTGACCTAGAGCCAGACATCCTGGAATGTGAAGTCAAGTGGGCCTTAGAAAGCATCACTACGAACAAAGCTAGTGGAGGTTATGGCATTCCAGTTGAGCTATTCCAAATCCTGAAAGATGATGCCGTGAAAGTGCTGCACTCAATATGCCAGCAAATTTGGAAAACTCAGCAGTGGTCACAAGATGGGAAAAGGTCAGTTTTCATTCCAATCCCAAAGAAAGGCAATGCCAAAGAATGCTTAAACTACTGCACAATTGCACTCATGTCACACGCTAGTAAAGTAATGCTCAAAATTCTCCAAGCCAGGATTCAGCAATATGTGAACCGTGAACTTCCAGATGTTCAGGCTGGTTTCAGAAAAGTCATAGGAACCAGAGCTCAAATTGCCAACATCCTCTGGATCATAGAAAAAGCAAGAGAGTTCCAGAAAAATATCTATTTCTGCTTTATTGACTATGCCAAAGCCTTTGACTGGGGGCATCACAGTAAACTGTGGAAAATTCTGAAAGAGATGGGAATACCAGACCGCCTGATCTGCCTCTTGAGAAATTTGTATGCAGGTCAGGAAGCAACAGTTAGAACTGAATATGGAACAACAGACTGGTTCCAAACAGAAAAAGGATTATGTCAAGGCTGTATATTGTCACCCTGCTTATTTAACTTACATGCAGAGTACATCATGAGAAACGCTGGGCTGGAAGAAGCACAAGCTGGAATCAAGATTGCTGGGAGAAATCTCAATAACCTCAGATATGCAAATGACTCCACCCTTATGGCAGAAAGTGAAGAGGAACTCAAAAGCCTCTTAATGAAAGTGAAAGTAGAGAGTGAAAAAGTTGGCTTAAAACTCAACATTCAGAAAAGGAAGATCATGGCATCTGGTCCCATCACTTCATGGTAAATAGATGGGGAAAGAGTGGAAACAGTGTCAGACTTTATTTTGGGGGGCTCCAAAATCACTGCAGATGGTTACTGCAGCCATGAAATTAAAAGATGCTTACTCCTTGGAAGAACGTTTATGGCCAACCTATATAGCGTAGTCAAAAGCAGAGATATTACTTTGCCAACAAAGGTTCGTCTAGTCAAGGCTATGGTTTTTCCATTGGTCATGTATGGATGTAAGAATTGGACTATGATGAAAGTTGAGCACTGAAGAATTGATGCTTTTGAACGGTGATGTTGGAGAAGACTCTTGAGAGTCCCTTGGACTGCAAGGATATCCAACCAGTCCATCCTAAAGGAGATCAGTCCTGGGTGTTCATTGAAAGGACTGATGCTGAAGCTGAAACTCTAATTCTATGGCCACCTCATGGGAAGAGTTGACTCATTGGAAAAGACTCTGATGCTGGGAGGTATTGGGGGCAGGAGGAGAAGGGGATGACAGAGGATGAGATTGTTGGATGGCATCACTGACTCTGTGGACATAAGTCTGAGTGAACTCCAGGAGTTGGTGATGGACAGGGAGGCCTGGCATGCTGTGATTCATGGGGTCACAAAGAGTTGGACACGACTGAGCAACTGAACTGAACTGAAACAGGAGATGGAAAGAGTGATCATCGACATTTTAGGAATCAGTGAACTGAAATGAAATGGAAGGGGCAAGTTTAATTCAGATGACCATTACATCTAGGCCTGCAAGCAATGGAAAAATTAAGAATCTGCCCTGTTGCCTTAATGATTAACTGAGATTATTTCCCCTTTTTCCTTTTAAAAATTGTCGTGATGGAGCAGAATCTTTAGAGTTGTTCTCTGGATATCCACCATCTCCCCCAGATTGCCAGCTTTTCTGAATAAAGTACCTTTTTTTCTCTACTGAAGCTTGCACCTCAATATACTGGCTGTTGAGCAGTGAGCAGCCAAACCTGCATTATGTTACAATTTCTCTTTCCACAGCTTAAGTCTTTATTTCAGATCTGACATTTTTTAATTTTATCTTTGAAGTTGAAATGGATATACTTACCTTATATCTCTACACATATACCCCTGAGAACTGTCAGTAAAATAGCTAAATAATCTTTCCTTTAGTAAAGATATATAAGTGCAGTTTTACTTTACTTAAATAATTAAGAAATCATGAACTTTTAAAACTCATTTCTGGGACATCCCTGGTTGTCTGCTGCTGCTGCTAAGTCACTTCGATCATGTCCGACTCTGTGTGACCCCATAGACAGCAGCCCACCCCCCACCCCCGCCCCCGTCCCTGGGGTCTAGTTGTTACGAATCTGCTTGCCAATGCTGCAGACACAGGTTCTATCCCTGGTCTGGGAAGATTGTACATGCCTCGCAGCAACTAAGCCTGCATACTGCAACTGCTTGAGCCCACATCCTGCAACTGAGGAAGCCAAAAAGCACCTAGAGCGGGTGCTCCACAACAACTGAAGCCACCACAATGAGAATCTCATCAGTGCAGAGTAACTCCCACTTGCCTCAACCAGAGAAAGCCTGCACACAGCAATGAAGATCCAGTGCAGCCAAAAATAAATAAATAAAATAAAATTTATTTCCAAGAAAGTTTAATTAAAATCAGAACTCATTACCTTTCACATGTAATCCATTCATGCAGAGAGAAGAATTTTAATTAAAAGTTCCAAATAAAGATAACATAAATCTATATTATAAAGTTTTTAAAACAATGTTTTGAATATATATTTCCTATGGCCAAACCCAGATTAATTCAGTCAACAAATACTCTTAAAAATTATTATGTATTTAATAGACTGATAGGTGATGCATCTGCAAAGATGGTACTACAATCTATTGAGGGGGAAAAAAACTCATTTTATCCATATACACATTCAGTACAACATAATAACAACTCTATCAAAGAAGTATATACCTTTTGAAACCTATTCAGAGGGACATTTCATAGGAAAAAAAGAAGCTTCAGAAAAGTCAAAGATGAACAGTACAAATGTTTCATTCATAAATTATATAAACTAAGAACACTTTCAGGGAGTTCCCAGTGGTTAGGATTCTGGACCTTCATTGCTGTGGCCCGGAGAAGACTCATTGGAAAACTGGGAACTGAGATCCCTCAAGCTGTGCAGCACAGCCCAGGGGAAAAAAAAAAAAAAAAACCTTCATTCTTATGTTCATAAATGTATTCTCACAAAAAGGTGGTGTATTTGAGTACATCTGTTTGTTCTAATCCAGAAGTAAAAGATAGAAAATATGCTTTTAATTGGATAAGTAAAGAATTAAATCAAGATATATGACACTAAGAGACTAAAAAGTTAGAGCTGATTCAAAAGATTACATATAACTATTAGATAACTATATATTAAATAGATAGCATGTAAATAATAGAATTTTATATCCTGCATAGAAGTAGTATCCTAATGCAAATTAGGAGGAGGGTAATAAGGCAAAGAGGTAATACATCATGTTTCTAGATGCATTAATTTCCCTGCATATGACTTAGCAGGAGGTATATGATCAAGTAGTAAGTATAAATGGATGCTGGGATAATACAAAATTTTACTATTGTATGTTATTCATCATTTCACTTTCCTTATATTTTTTTTTCTAAAATGAAAATGCATTATATATATAAAAGAAAGAATATATACAAAGGATAAAAAAGTGGAATTCTTATAAAATAAGTGTTTTAGTAAGAAATATTAAAGTTTCTCCAAAGAATAATGAATTTCTTTCAGGCCTGTATGTCTATTTATTTGCTAATGACATGTCCTTTCAAAGACAGTGACAATGGAAAATCTCATTTGTGGCATTTATAAAGTAAAAATTATATGGTTATTTCAATCACAAAATATAGTCTCCACCTTATAATTAGTTTCTAGATAATAAGTACAGCTTCTAACTTTAAATTCACATTACCTCTTATGTTCCTCAGGTCTGATATGAGAGTTTGCCTGTAGGTGGGGAAGTGATGTGATCAGCTGCTTCTTTGCCTTTTATCAGCTTTCATGTCATGGCTTCTGGCCTGTTGAGTATGAAGCAGGCAGAAGCCTTTGAAGATCCAAAGAGATAAGAAGAAAATAAGGCAGCTTCATCAACTCACTAATATGTAATACTTGGAAAGGCTTGTAGAGGTCCTGAGGTGTAAAGTGAGGTGTCTGACAATCTAACCTGTTGCAGACCTTCCAAAAAGGAGATTCTAAAAATAGGAATCTCGAATTCCTCTCTTTACTGACTGTAAAAATATTAAGGTTATTAATTCAGTCATCTCCAACTCTTTGCGATCCCATAGACTGCAGCCCACCAGGCTCCTCTGTCCACGAGCATTCTCCAGGCAAGAACACTGGAGTGAGTCGCCATGCCCTCCTCAAAGGGATCTTCCCAACCCAGGGATCAACTCCAGGTCTCCTGCTTTACAGGAAGATTATTTACCATCTGAGACACCCTATTAGGGGTTTTTAAAAAGGAGTTTTGAGAGAATTTGTTTGGAGAAAGCTGTATGGTTACAGAACCACCTCAGCCCAAAAATGGAGCACTGGGGTTCCTTCGATTAAATCAAGAGAAATGGGTTTCAGTGTGACCATTCAGAAACTTTGGTCTGTATCCCCTGAAATTAGTGGACAAGGTCTTTACTTCTGCCTACGAGAAAGAGTGAAGGAAAGTTGCTTGTGTATGAGGAATAGCTGAATTTGAGTCTATCTATCACATAACATGATGATAGGACTTTTGCTTATCTAAAGTTACCTGTTGTGACTACAAAGTCTCCTGAAGTGTTTATTTGGAGTCAAAAGAAATATATCATTCACTGGGTAAATTCTAAAGGGGCCATGAAAGGAGAAATAGTTGCTTATCATTTTTATTCTTCAGTTCTGCTTCAGTGTCCCTGGGTATGCTTGAATAGCATTTGCACAAGTTGTTTGTTGGTTTAAGAACAAACATAAGTGAAGACTATTTGTGTATCCTTTTCACAATTTAAATGAGTATGAATTATCGGTCTCTCTTTGACATTTTATGGTCTAGCCTAGCTCAATAATAGCTTTTTGGATAATAATGCTAATATTACTATTTATGTCCTGTAATATTTGATTTTGAGAAATAGAATATTTCCTGCCGTATCAGTAAACAAGGATGTCACAGTCATCAGGAATTACAGCCTTGAATAGGAGCTGCTGAGCCTAAAGGAAACTAAGAATAGCAACCGGCAGACTGCAGCCACTCCCTACAATGAGCCCTGAGGAGACTTAGGAAATGAAAACACAGGGTACTGGCCCCAGATAGCTGAGGTACATATCAAAGGAATGATTTCAGTGAGCTCAGATCCTGTATCTTCTCATATTCAGAAAAATGCTGAATTTCTTAACTTGGGATGAAGAGGAAAAGTTAAATTTTACATAACCTCCTGCTCCTTCTGCCTCTGTAACTCAGCTTGCTCCTTGCAAAGTCTGGATCACATAGGTCTCAGAAAGTGGAGACTCACAATACTAAGAACTGGAGCTATCTCACTTACCTTTGTCCTGCTCTTTGCAATCGCCCAGCCCCTGCAAACCCACAAACCCACTTAATCATGTCTGTCCATGTATTAAAATTCTATAACTCTTTTGCTCACAGCTCAGAGCTTGGAGTGTTAACTCCTCTCAGCCCACCGGTGTAACAAACCTGGGTTCTCCAGCTCTCCGAGTGTGGTGCTTGGTTTCTTGAGTACTGGTTTCTGCAACATTTCTATCTGATTTTCTTTAATTAAGAACAATCTTTTGATATTCCTGACTACTATCTTTTGTTCCCAAACTCCCAGATATCCTAGCTCCCCTCTCAGCTCCTCAGAACAGCTTCTTAAAGCTATCTGAAATGCTGTTTCCTGGGTTGCAGTCCTCATTTTGCCTTAACTAGAACTTAACAAGAACTCTCCGTGTATTTTTTCAACAGTTAAAAAGTCAATTCTCCGTATCATAAGCTTCCAATAGATGTTTGCATACTTTAAGGATTTCCTTAAAAATATGATAACATATTAAGTAGGACTTTACTAACATTTTTTAATATTAATGACCCTTATCAATGTGTGATAAAACTGTTTTTTAACTGATCCTAAAGTTTTAACTGACTTCATTTAAAACATTCAGTGTTTACAAATATTATTTACTTGAAATTATGCTGGGGATTTACTAGAGACATAAACATTCTGGATTGGTCATTATCATTTCCACCAGGTATATTCAGCATAACAATGCCAAGGTGAATGCACTGAGATGTAATATACAACATGAAAGAATTCATTCTGACAAAATCATTCAACTTACATATACCAAAATGTTGCCTTCATTGCTTCAACTTCCTTCCTCTTGCTTTCTGTACAAGATTTTACCACAGTTTTAGTATGAATCAATTTGTTTGGAATGAGTATCTGACAATCTTCAGGCTGTTCTGAAAATTAGAAATGTCTCTGCTACACTGTCTCAGGGGATGAAATTGCCAGCAATATTGTTGCCAAGTCCAAGTTCCTATTGCTTGCTGCACAACCAATCAATCAAGAGATGAGGTGTTGGGACAAGGAACAGCGTCTTTATTCTGAAAGCCAGCAAACCGCAAAGATGGCAGAATAATGTTCTAAAAACCTATCTTCCAAGATTTAGAATATAGGCTTCTTTTATACTAAAAGGGGAGGGAGTAAAGCCCTTCCAGCCAGACTCTCAGAAAGGATGTGATACTTTCTTCCTTCCAGCAGCCATTCAAACGTGGATCTGGTCAGGATGTTACCTGTGAGCTAAACAAAGGCATTTCAGCTTAATGTTCATTACTTGGGAGGCAAGGCTCCCAGAGATGGGTCATTATGTATAACTTAAGCTTAGAGGCCAACGTCCCTTTAGTGACTAACTTTTATTAGATTACAAAGGTTCTTCCCTATTACAATACTGCTAGATAGTAGCCATTCAAAAACAAAAGCTGTCTGGGTGACAAACTCATCTATCTCGAACTCCTCAGGACTTACTCAACTCTTTCCTTCTAGCTATAAACACTATAAAATATTTGTGACGTGATCCTTTTATATTACTTGGCCAGTAACTAGTATCACTGTCTTGCTCTGAATATGACATAGATTCTTTTAATCCTGATATTTTCTTTATTGCTGCAAACTGTCTCCCTTCTTTTTTAGGTCCTTTTTCTATATTCACTATGATTGTGTTGTTTGGTTCTGCCACTGAGAAATAAATCCTAATGTTTTCAGGAACTAACCTCAACAACCCTATCTACGTCTCGCTCTTTTGAGGCAGCAAAATATTCATTCTTTGCTTATGGTTTCCCATTATTTAAGTTCACCTGTAAATGAAATTTAGAATATTGGCTATTGCTTTCCCTGAAGTTTGCCTTTTGTTAAAGCATCTGCCTGCAATGTGGGAGATCTGGGTTCAATCCCTGGGTTGGGAAGATCCCCTGGAGAAGGAAATGGCAACCCACTCCAGTATTCTTGCCTGGAGAATCCCATGGATGGAGGAGCCTGGTAGGCTGCAGTCCATGGGGTCGCAAACAGTCGGACACGACTGAGTGACTTCACTTTCCCTGAAGTTTGCCTTTTGAAGAGAAAACTTGAGTTCAAGCTGTTTTCATTACTTATAGAACTAGTCCACTTATTTATAGCTGTCTTTATGTCTAAAACAGATTTTAGAAATGATTTTGTTTGTATTTTTTTCTCATAGATTTATAGCATGATTGCTCACTGTGAAATCATTCTTATTGAAGTCAGTTGAGCTTAGACATTAGTAACCATTTTAAAAGCTACATTTTTATAAAATACAAGCAATGTATTTTTCATGAAAATATTTTTAAAGTATGACAATCTGAAGTATCAGTTCTTTTCAATTTAATTTCTTGGAAATATTTAAATCCATATCTATCTCTAAAAAACACATAAGTACATCTATTACTTATGTGTATGTTCACTCTCTCTTCACTTATTTATTTATTTTTAAACAGGATCCTAAGAACAAATCTGAAGAATTGATACTTTTGAACTGTGGTGCTGGAGAAGACTCTTGAGAGTCCCTTGGATTGCAAGGAGATCCAACCAGTCCATTCTAAAGGAGATCAGTCCTGGGTGTTCTTTGGAAGGACTGATGCTAAAGTTGAAACTCCAATATTTTGGCCACCTCATGAGAAGAGTTGACTCATCAGAAAAGACTCTGATGCTGGGAGGGATTGGGGGCAGGAGGAGAAGAGGATGACAGAGGATGAGATGGCTGGATGCCATCACTGACTCGATGGACATGAGTTTGGGTGAACTCCGGGAGTTGATGATGGACAGGGAGGCCTAGCGTGCTGCAATTCATAGGGTCACAAAGAGTTGGACACGACTGAACTGAACTGAACTGAAGAACAAATCAGAGAAAAGATTACACAGGAATTTCACTAATCAAATTTGATATGGCAAATTATGTCTTGAACAGATTAAACACTAAGCATTGTTAACTATAAAAAAAACTAGTGTTAGCAATATTTTAATAAAATTTTTCTCATTCATATTTTTATTGCATACATTTGCATTACTCTAAAAACATAACACTTCTTATAGAGATAAAAGTTTATTCATGAATAAGAAAAATAATAACAGTCCATGACAGTTTTCCACCACATGTGTGCTCAGTCCCTTAGTCATATCTGACTCTGTGACCCCATGGACTGTAGCCTGCCAGGCTCCTCTGTCCAGGGGATTCTCCAGGTAAGAATACTAGAATGTATTGCCATTCCCTTCTCTAGGGGATCTTCCCAACTCAGGGTCAAACCTGGGTCTCCTCCAGGAGACTTTAGGAGAACCCACGTCTCCTTGGCAGGCAGATTCTTTACCACTGAGCCAGCCACCTGGAAAGCCCCACTTGTCTACTAATTAATAGATAAATTCTAAGTTGTTGTGTGTGTGAGTGTGTCAATACCCACAACTAAAAAAATTTTTTTTAAAAATGCACTATATGGTGTAAAGCTGGTTTAATCAGATGCTGGAGATGAAGACACTTGGAGAGCAGGATATATATCTTAATGTACCTTTGTTATGTTTTAATTCACTTTCTAAAACAAGTACATTTTATATTATTCTGTTAAAAACCAACTTTCTGATGCAAATACATTCTTACAAATTCATAAATAATTAAATATTTGAAGATTTTGGATATTTTAGTAAAATAAGGATTTTTGTATAATGATATGACATGTTACATAAAAACTTAATTTTAGCCTGCTCCTATAGTTCTTGACTTGGAAATGTAAATAATAACACAATTATGAGATACAATTTCATGTTTTCATATTCAGAATTATAATAAAATTATAATTTCCTTATTTATTTACATCAACCAATGCATTAAAGTTTGAACATCTTCCAGTAAACACATGTTTCCCAATCACACTGGCTAATAGTTTTTGTGAAAGTTCTCAGGAACAAATAATTTGTCACTGAAGGATATAAAGGTGCTCAAATATTCAGATCAATCCCAGTGAAATTAATCATAAAAACTCTCTACTCATGCTAAATTTACAGTTAAGTCTTAAATCAGAATGTATGCTTGTTATTTGTGACATACCTTGAAAAGTTTTCAAGCTAATTTCCATTATTTTATTGGAAGAACTTTTTGATGCTGATGGATTTTAATAATTCTTCCAAAATAAGACTGAAGGCCAGGAACATGACAGTTAAATCCCTGTGAATAACACCTAGTAAAGACAGTATCCTGAGTATATTAAACACAACTCACTATTGATTTTCACAGACACATTTTTTAAATAAAGGGATCAAAATATGTTGACATGTTGAGTACTGACCGTATTTAGAAATGTTTATCCGTATCTTTCTTTTTTCCCCATCACACTTTAATGGAAACTATAAAAAGAAGAAAGAAGAATTTTCTTAACTCTGAAAAATTAAAATTGGGGTATCACACCTGGTACTTAACAGAATGCCTTGATTAGAAGATAAAAAATAATAAGATACTATTTCTTCATTCCTTAAATGGAGAGTTTCAGCATACAGGAAAAAGGTTCGAATTTTGTGAATTTTCACTATTTGACAAAATTGTTACCCGAGCCATAGATGAAGACAAAACTTCTCCATATTATCAGTAAACTAGATAGTAAACAAGACCTTGTTTTTTAAGTCAGACACAACAGCATTGGTTATAGTTATACTGAATTTAAGTAAGTCATATGACTTGTTGATATAGGGAAAGCTAAATTTGCATTTAGGATTATGTATTGCTTGTTCATTTCATCATGTGCTACTTTTCTGTTATAAATGACAATCCTTCTGCATTCAGCAGAGTGAAGCTGCATCTTGCAGACAAATAACCACCATTGCGTGGTCTTAACCTGTTGAACAATAGTCAGTATGAAAACAAAAAGCTTTTCAGAGAAGGCAAGAATACTGGAAAAATTAAAATACATCAGTTTCAGTTTCAGTTCAGTTCAGTTGCTCAGTTATGTCGGACTCTTTGTAGCGCCATGGACTGCAGCAAGATAGGCCTCTGTGTCCATCAACAACTCCCAGAGTTTACTCAAACTCATGTCCATTGAATCGGTGATGCCATAAAACCATCTCACCCTCTGTTGTTCCCCTCTCCTCCCGCCTTCAATCTTTCCCAATATCAGGGTCTTTTCAAATGAGTCACTCCTTTGCATCAGGTGGCCAAAGTATTGGAGCTTCAGCTTCAGCATCAGTCCTTCCAATGAATATTCAGGACTGATTTCCTTTAGGATGGACTGGTTGGATCTCCTTGCAGTCCAAGGCACACTCAAGAGTCTTCTCCAATACCACAGTTCAAAAGCATCAATTCTTTGGCACTCAGCTTTCTTTATAGTCCAGCTCTCACATTCATACATGACTACTGGAAAAAACATAGCTATAATTAGAAGAACCTTTGTTGGCAAAGTAATGTCTCTGCTTTTTAATATGCTGTCTACATTGGTCATAACTTTTCTTTCAAGGAGCAAGCATCTTTTAATTTCATGGCTGCTATCACCATCTGCACTGATTTTGGAGCATAAAAAGATAAAGTCTGCCACTGTTTCCACTGTTTCCCCATCTATTTGCCATGAAATGATGGGGCCAGATGCTGTGAACTTAGTTTTATGAATTTTGAGATTTAAACCAACTTTTTCACTCTCCTCTTTCACTTTCATCAAGAAGCTCTTTTCTTTAGTTCTTCTTGGCTTTCTGCCATAAGGGTGGTGTCATCTACATATCTGAGGCTATTGATATTTCTCCCAGCAATCTTGATTCCAGCTTAGCTGGTAATAATGCTAAGGTTGATTTTCCTATTGTTTAGTAAAAATTATAAATGACTTCAAATCCCTTATGACTATACAGGGGAAGTGAGAAATAGATTTAAGGGACTAGATTTGATAGACACAGTGCCTGATGAACTATAGACAGAGGTTCATGACATTGTACAGGAGACAGGAATCAAGACCATCCCCAAGAAAAATAAATGCAAAAAAGCAAAATGGCTGTCTGAAGAGGCCTTACAAAGAGCTGTGAAAAGAAGGGAAATGAAAAGCAAAGGAGACAGCAAAGATATACCCATCTGAACGCAGAGTTCCAAAGAATAGCAAGGAGAGATAAGAAAGCCTTTCTCAGTGATCAGTGCAAAAAAATAGAGGAAAACAATAGAATGGGAAAGACTAGAGATCTCTTCAAGAAAATTAGAGCTACCAAGGGAACATTTCATGGAAAGATGGGCTCAATAAAGGACAGAAATTGTAGGGACCTAACAGAAGCAGAAAATATTAACAAGAGGTGGCAAGAATACACAGAACTGTACAAAAAAGATTTTTATAACCCAGATAATCATGATGGTGTGATCTCTCACCTAGAGCCAGACAGTCTGGAATGTGAAGTCAAATGGGCCTTCAGATCAGATCAGATCAGTCGCTCAGTCATGTCTGACTCTTTGCGACCCCATGAATTGCAGCACGCCAGGCCTCCCTGTCCATCACCAAATTCCAGAGTTCACTGAGACTTACGTCCATTGAGTCAGTGATGCCATCCAGCCATCTCATCCTCTGTTGTCCCCTTCTCCTCCTGCCCCCAATCCCTCCCAGCATCAGAGTCTTTTCCAGAGTCAACTCTTCGCATGAGGTGGCCAAAGTACTGGAGTTTCAGCTTTAGCATCATTCCTTCCAAAGAAATCCCAGGGCTGATCTCCTTCAGAATGGACTGGTTGGATCTCCTTGCAGTCCAAGGGACTCTCAAGAGTCTTCTTCAACACCACACTTCAAAAGCATCAATTCTTCAGTGCTCAGCTTTGTTCACAGTCCAACTCTCACATCCATACATGACCACAGGAGAAACCATAGCCTTGACTAGACGAACCTTTGTTGGCAAAGTAATGTCTCTGCTTTTGAATAGGCTATCTAGGTTGGTCATAACTTTCCTTCCAAGGAGTAAATGTCTTTTAATTTCATGGCTGCAGTCACCATCTGGGCCTTAGGAAGCATCATTATGAACAAAGCTAGTGGAGGTGATGGAATTCCAGTTGACCTATTTCAAATCCTAAAAGATGATGCTGTGAAAGTGCTGCACTCAACATGCCAGCAAATTTGGAAAACTCAGCAGTGGCCACAGGACTGGAAAAGGTCAGTTTTCATTCTAATCCCAAAGAAAGGCAATGCCAAAGAATGCTCAAACTACTGCTCAATTGCACTCATCTCACACACGAGTAAAGTGATGCTTAAAATTCTCCAAGCCAGGCTTCAGCAATACATGAACCATGAACTTCCTGATGTTCAAGCTGGTTTTAGAAAAGACAAAGGAACCAGAGATTAAATTGCCAACATCCACTGGATCATGGAAAAAGCAAGAGAGTTCCAGAAAAACATCTACTTCTGCTTACTGCCTATACCAAAGCCTTTGACTGTGTGGATCACAATAAACTGTGGAAGATTCTGAAAGAGATGAGAATAGCAGACCACCTGACCTGCTTCTTGAGAAACCTATATGCAGGTCAGGAAGCAACAATTGGAACTGGACATAGAACAACAGACTGGTTCCAAATAGGAAAAGGAGTACAACAGGGCTGTATATTGTCACTTGCTTATTTAACTTATATGCAGAGTACATCATGAGAAACGGTGGGTTGGAAGAAGCACAAGCTGGAATCAAGATTGCTGGGAGAAATATCAATAACCTCAGATATACAGATGACACCACCCTTATTGCAGAAAGTGAAGAAGAACTAAAGAGGCTCTTGATGAAAGTGAAAGAGGAGAGTAAAAATGTTGGCTTAAAGCTCAACATTCAGAAAACTAAGATCATGGCATACAGTCCCATTGCTTCATGGCAGATATATGGGGAAATAATGGAAACAATGGGTGATTTTGTTTTTCTGGGCTCTGAAATTACTGCAGATGGTGATTGCAGCCATGAAATTAAAAGATTCTTATTGCTTGGAAGGAAAGTTATGACCAACCTAGACAACATATTGAAAAGCAGAGACATTACTTTGCCAACAAAGGTCCGTCTAGTCAAGGCTACGGTTTTTCCAGTAGTCATGTATGGATGTGAGAGTTGGACTATAAAGAAAGCTGAGCGCCAAAGAATTGATGTTTTTCAACTGTGGTGTTGGAGATGACTCTTGAGAGTCCCTTGGGCTGCAAGGAGATCCATCCAGTTCATCCTAAAGGAGATCAGTCCTGGGTGTTCATTGGAAGGACCAATGTTGAAGCTGAAACTCCAATACTTTGGCCACCTTGTGTGAAGAGCTGACTAATTTGTAAAGACCCTGATACTGGGAAAGATTGAGGTCAGGAGGAGAAGGGGACGACTGAAGATGAGATGGTTGGATGGCATCACTGACTCAATGGACATGGGCTTTGGTGGACTCTGGGAGTTGTTGATCGACAGGGAGGTCTGGTGTGCTGCAGTTCATGGTGTCGCAACAGTCGGACACGACTGAGTGACTGAACTGAACTTAACTGATAAGTGATCTGTTTCTAAAGGCATAAAAATGTAATTTTAAATACATAAACCAAAACACTAATTCCTTTAGCAATATACTTAAAATGGGATAGATTTATTTTCTTATTACAGCTTTATATTTATTATATAATTATATATATATATAAATATATATAATTATTATATAATTATATAAATATAATTACTTATATTTAAGTAATTAATGTCTGTGTATCTAAAAGTCAAATGAGAAGGAATTAAATTATGGCTATTTTGTGCTTAAGTTTTGTCCTCAATAATGGTAGGATAAATACATGGCTGAAATATTCACTGCTCAGGCAAGAATAAAATCCTTCAGCAATACAAATGAGTGCTGACTAATTGATTTTTTCTGTATTCCAAAATTTGTTTAGAAGTAAAATGCTGCAAATCGAAACCTGATTTTCCATTAATATAAATTTGGCCCTCCATAGGCACAGGTACCCCATCCTTTGATTCAACCAAACAAGGATTGAAAACATTTGGAGAAAAAATTTCAGGGAGTTTCAAAAAATAAAACTTGAATTTGCTGCCCACTGGCAATGTTTATTCAGAATTTATTAAATACATTGTATTTATAGCTATTACATATCATTTACATTCTACTAAGAATTATACGTATTCTGGCGATGATTTAAGTATATAAAACAAGTGCTCAGTTATATGCAAATACTACACCACTTTATATATGGGACATAAACATGGGGAGTGGGTGGTCCTGGAACCAATACCCCTTGAATACTTAGGGATGGCTGACAACTGAAAAACTAGTGATGCATTACCATAGAAAATATGTTAATTCAACTATATAATTTGATGACTGCTTTCATTTAAGGGGTGGAATGGGGGAGGAGGGGTCAGCACAACTATGATTTAAAATCAGCTCTGCTACCCAAAACATGAGATTTCAGACTATAGCATATTTCCTTCCCCCACCCCCAATTTCTGAAATACTAGCATTTAGACTAGAGATTGCATTAAGTTCTTTTTTTCTTTAATGCACGAATGCTTTCCACACTAAAACTATGATCTGGCATCTTGAAGGATTGTAATGAACACATGTTATGGCAACTCTCCAATGAGTCAAATTCTGTGTAATTCCCATCCTTTGAGTGTATGTGGAATCTTTAACCTGTTTTTAACCAATAGAAAATGGCAAAGGTGATACATTATTACTACTTCTATTATTACATCACATTTTATAAACTCCATTTTAGGAAACTAGAATATGAAGTCTCTTGCTGACCTTGAAGAAGCAAACAGTCATGTGAACTTTCTATGGAGAGATCCACATACTAGGCAATGGAAGACAGTCTCTAGGACATGAGGACAGCTCTCATTTAAAAGCCAATAAGAAGCTGGGCCCTCAGTCATAAGAAAATGAATTTTGCCAACAACATCATTGAGCTTAGAAGGGTATTGTTCACATTCTTCCAGAAGAGAATGTAGCCCTGTTGATACCTTAATTACAGTATTATGAGACCTTGAGCAGAGGACTCTACTAAATCAGACCCAGAATCCTGACATACAGTGAGATTACATGTGTTGTGTTAAGCCCCCATATTTGGGACAATTTGCTACCTAGCAATGGAAAATAAATACAGGAATGCAGTCTCTGATCTTTTGTCTCTTTGGGAAATTGCTGGTTGGAGAAAATAACAAAAAACAACAAAACAAAAGAAACTAGCAAGCAAAAATTCATCTGAGTGGAGGAGTCATATATTTTTGTTTATTTCCAAGTGGTTTCTTTTTTTTTATGATTTTTGCACTTTTATTATGTTTTGTAATAAGGGAAATGTTATACCTCTCCTAGCAGGTATTTGGTAAAGCTTTTTAGTATTATAAGCATAATCTTGGTATAGAAATGTCTTCTACTTTTGGCTTGGTTTTGCAAAATTAAAAATGACAAAACTACATTACTTTCTTTCCTTAGCCATTCACCCCCTGTTAGAGTCATAACACTTGAATCTGTACTGTTACTGTCCAATGATTCCTTGTAATGCTTATTGAGTAAATCCCCAGTAAATTAGAGCAATTATCTCAAGAGGTCAAACTCCATTACTAACAAGTATGTTCAATACTTTAAAATTATTCTTTATTTACATTTTCACTTAAGTGCAGTATTTCTAGTAAGATTCTAAGCTCAGAACTTGGCGCTCAAGAAAACCTAAGAGAGCACTACTTCATTTTATAGGCTGGGATAGATTTCCCAGGAAAGTTGAAATTACTGCTCAAGATTAGTCATGTATAATATCATGGAATTAGTACAAGAACGTGGGACTTGGGATTTACAAAAATATATTTGAACATTTATACAGTCACATAAGATTTTGAAAATTTCTTAAAATTTAAATAACACTTAAATGTAAAATAAAACAATAATCATCATTCCTTCCATCTAAAGTTAAACATTGTTAGCACCTGGACATTTTGCTACCATTTGTACAGACAAGTATTGTATTGTACTGCACAAATATGAACTCTCAAAACTGTAAGCATAAAAGAATTATCATAAAATATGCATCAAGAAAAAACCATCTAGCGCAGGTGGTATTACCTTGTTAATTGAAGTGGCAGAGCAGAGACCTGAATGGAACACAACCAGGTGGGCTCTTGAAGCAGATTCCTTATTCTGAAATTCCTTAGGAAGTTCACTTGGAAATTTAAATGAGGTTAGCCCTCATTAAGGCAGTGTCCTTTGAAAGAAGAATTGAGGAGGAAATGGACTCATCTTCTTAGAAAAAGCACTGTAAAAAGAGGAACAATCTGTTAAAAATTCTGAGGTGGAACAAGAAGTTTTGTATTTTAAAATCAGCAAGGAGGCCATTGTGGTTGATTGAAGTTCTTCTTGTACTCTACAGTGCTTTTACAAATGAGCCCCCTACTGTATCTCTGACCTCACCTTGCTACCATCTTCCAGCTTATTTTACTCCAACATCATTTGCATTTAAGCAGTTTTAAGAAAATGAGTGCACAATCCATCTTACTATGTTACTTTACATGCTGTGTTGTTAATAGATGATATGATTCTGTGCTTACTGCAAGTGTACTGTAACTAGAGAATTAGATTCAGCCAGTGTTGTTTTTCTCCTGAGGTGGAAAAAAAAAAAAAAGGAAAGAAAGCGTTTTAAGAGTGGTTAGGGTATGCAATGGGATGATTATAATGATTGACTATGGAGTTCAAGCACAGAGAGAAGAAATTACATTAATGGTGATACGATTGAAATAGCTGATGTAAATGAAAAGTTAGCAGAATTAAAAGATCGTCATCATTGGGGAAAGGAACTTAGGATTCAACAAGTAATGAATGAACAAAGCAGAAAATAGAAGGTGTTGAAGTCAGTGAGATGTATGTCATAGACAGCACTTATTAGTAATGCTAAATTTAGGATTACGAAAAAAGCAATGACGGATGAGGCTTCTCTAGGACAAAACCAATACCTGAAAGGGCTACAGAGGAACTGCGGTTGTCTGGAGAGAGACTTTCATAAAAGCAGGAATATTCACGAAGGAAGTATTCAGATAAAGTACTATATATATAAAGTATTCAGTGGTTTGCCAAGTCCAAAAATGACAGTGAGAATATTTTTAAGAAGTGAAGTAACATAAGAGGCAGGAATGAAATAAGGTACATAGAGAAACTAATGAAATTAAACTTCAAGACATGACTTTGGAGTCTTGGTGCTTTCATATTGTGAATGGGGATGAAGATAATGTGTTTCATATTAGACACTCAAGGAAGAGAGTGCTAATGGTATTTTGAGTATTGTGAAATAGGAGAACTGGGTATGTGGAGCTTCTCATGATCCCTCACAACTGAAGCTGTTGCAGGAAGAGGGACCCCTTCCAGGGTCTGAAACTGGGCTCTTGTCTAACACTCAGAAATGAACTGTCCGAGGAGACACATGGGCTGACAAAGAAAGAGATCTTATTGGCAAAGGACACCAGGGTGAAGAGCAGTAGGGTAAAGGAACCCAGGAGAACTGCTCTGCCGCCTGGCTCACAGTCTCGGGTTTTATGGTGATGGGATTAGTTTGCGAGTGGTCTTTGGCCAATCATTCTAATTCAGAGTCTTTCTTGGTGGTGCATGCATCGTTCAGCCAAGATGGATGCTAGTGAGAGGGATTTTGGGAAGTGGATGGACATGTGGTGTCTCCTTTCGACCTTTCCTGAACTCTTTTGGTTGGTGGTGGCTTATTAGTTCCGTATTCTTTATCAGGATCTGCTGTCATAAAACAACTCATGCAAATAGTTACTATGGTGGCTGGCCAGGGTGGGCAGTTTCAATCAGTGTGCTTCCCCTAACAAAGCTAAGACATTGACTTCAAGGAAGGCGAGTGTTTTTCTGGGTACCTGAGTCACTTTTGCCTAAAGTGTCATCAACGTTGAACAGAAGAACTAGTTAGCTATAGTGTTTGAGTCAGGACAGGGAATTTGATTTTGACCCTTGGACAACTGGAAAAATTACTTAAGAGTTGCTCAAGACTCTACATTGGCCACTACTGATACAGTTGACAGTGTTCATGGAATCTTCATATAATTTAGGAACACAGGACTCAGCTGATTCCTACAGAACATTATTCAAGGCATCATGCAAAGAAATATATAGATAAAATGGTTTTATAAACTATGTAAAGACAAATTTGAAGAGGTAAACATGAACTGATAGAAATTGAATCAGTAGGGCTAATTAATGAGGTTTTAATACTTTAGTTTATTCTAGCATATTCTCTTTGAACTAATACTCTCTTTCAGTATAGGAAATAGTTACAGTTTTAGGTCTTAAATTATGTCCTATATTAAAAATCTTCATTCTTTACATAGTGCTACAGAACAATATTTATAAAACGTAAAGGCTTAAAAGCTCAAATGAAGATTCTACTTGGCAATAATAGCTTTGTCACATGAGGCAAATCACTTTATTTTTATTGACCTTGATTTCTTTATCTGTTAAAGATGGCAATGCCTTTTATTAAGCTTTTCTGTTCTCTTGCATCCAGAGCATACTTCTGTTATGACTAAGGTAATCATACAACTTATCTTCTAAATTATGGCAATTTTGAGAGTGAAAGCAGATGCTAGTTATAAATGTTGAAGATATACTTTTTACTAATTAATCTTAATTAAAGATAATATCTTTTCTCATCATTTTCTACTTTTGAAAAATGATAATATTCTATTTAAAAAAAAAAAAGACTGTCACTATGAGGTAGCACTCTCATGAGGGCTCAGATTCTACACTCTAAATTCAGAGAATCAAAAGTTTTGTACTGAAAGTTCGGTAGATCATGGGATATAGAAGAGTTACAAAGGTTATAAAGGAGTAATTAACAAGCTATATTTTAACATGAATAAATTATTATGATTTCTTAAGTAATTCAAAGTAATATGAACTACTTCATTTTTTATGGCAATTTGTTCCAATGATTAATTTGAACAAATTGCCATAAAAATATGAAGTAGTTAAATGCTAATACTACAGAGAAAATGGCTTTGATATCAGGAAACTATGTTTTGATGTAATCTATATGATCTTGGAAAATTTTCCCATTCTCATTCTAGATTTTATTATTGTAAAATATGATCTTAAAAGCCCAATTAACTGAGTTATTTTAAAGGATTGTGAAAACTTTTGAGCAGAATGTTTCACACAAATTAGGCTTTTAATTAATGTTTGTAATTCTACCCTTCCTTTTGGTATTAATACCATTTAAAACTTAAGAAAATATATAAAAGTTACTTTTTGTTCTCTAGCCAAACAGAAAATAATAAATCTGTCCTATGTTTTGACAACTCTAAATTAGGAGACAAATGCATAGTTAGTTATAAATGAACCTCTACAGAAAAGAGCAATGGTTGCAATTAACAAAGAATGATAACCAACCTTACTTTTATCTCTTAAGGAGATGGTCATTCTTTAACATGTGCCTTAAAAAAAAAAAAAGTAAAGATAAGCTCCTAAACCTTATCTATGCCAATAAATTGTAGGGACTTTTTTTCTGAGGCATTTTAGAGACTATTCTCTGTTATTCTCATTACCTAACCAATTTAATACAAATGACTTCCACATTAATTGTGGTTTAAGATTTCAACGTTAGAAACTTTGTGTTATATATTTTAAAATGAAATATAGACTGAGGATAAAATGAAAAAGCATTATGTTTAAAAAGTGAATTTGAGATGAGAAGACTAATGAATGTAAAATAAACATAACTATAAATAAAGTAAACATAACTATAATATCTCTGAGGGAGAGGCAGCAAAAGGCTTTTAGTAGACAAAATATCAATACTATGCCATAGACATGGTGAAGATATGGTCCACATTTTCCAGGATAAATTTTATTTCATTCCAAGTGACATTTTAAAATATACAAAATATGCTCATTCCAGTTTCTGCATATATAAAACTTTTGTGTAAATAGACTTTGTCAGCATATTAATATGACATTTTGGATCACACAGTACCATCATTGAATATGTGAGTGTCCCTATTCTCCTGGTTTTCTTGCTATCACAAGTTAAACATTGTCAACTGGCATACATAGTTTACACTTAGCTAAGTATTCTTATAATGCTGAAAAAAATTAACCTGAAAAGAAGTTGATTAATGACCTGTTTGATAATTCATGGTGAAGAGATCTTATGTACTGGCTTCTATGGAGAGTTCAAACACTCCACTCTACCTTGAAGAAACTATTTTAATCCAGGAAGTTATGAATAAAAAGAGTCAGTTTGCAATAAACAATGATAGGTAGCACGTCCATGTGGGTACATTCTATATAGTCAATTACATCTGAATATGTTTGGGGAAGAATATATAAGTGTATACACATTTTGTTGTTTAGTCACTCATTTGTGTTTGACACTTTGAGACCTGCCAGGCTCCTCTGTCCATGGGATTTTCTAAGCAAGATTATTGGAATGGGTTACTATTTCCTTCTCCAGGGAATCTTCCTAACCCAGGGATCAAACCCATGTCTCCACATCCCCTGCATTGCAGGTGGATTCTTTACCACTGAGCCACCAAGGAAGCCTGTATAAATATATACATGTGCATATACATATTTCCAATATCCTTTAGATTTTATTCAAATTTTGCATATTAATGTATATATTTTCCTTTAAATACAGAATGAAGTAAACATAAATATAACTTTTGTAGATAAGGAAACCAGGACTTAAAGCTGAACTGACTTTTAATAGAATTTTGATTTTTTAATAGCTACATTCCATGGTGACAGTATTCAGTGGAGCCAACAATTACCAAATGAGTCTTTTTAGTCCATATTGTACTGATACATAAACACATATAAGAATAATACAAAATCAGAAATCACTGAAGATCTAGCTGTATATGACTATTGTAAATTTAGTATCTGTAGATTATAATGCTTAATGGCATAGATTTTAGAATTAAATCTATCAGATGATCCTGTCTCTACAATTTGCATAATGTTGGACAAGTTCCTTAACTTCTCTACTCTTCCTAATTGGAATTAACTGATATTGAGAAACTTTGTATTTGTTGTTCTTAGACCTCTTTTATGGTCTCAGATGACTTCATTTTATTAAAAATTTTGTATTATGAATACTTACTACACTAACAATGTACTAATCACAAAGTTCATGTTATTATATATAGGGATGGAAACTGCAATCCACTTATAAGTCTCAATCAGGGATTTTAAAAATGATATTGATAAAATAAGGTTAAAGTCATAAGCAAATTTAGAGGCAGATATGTATATAAAACAAGTTTCACGAATCCCATTATACTGTGTAGAATTCCTTAATATAAAAATGTAAAATAAATAATACTTATAGAATATTTTCTTGAAAGAGCCCACCTTTTTCCATGCATGTTTTCTTTGAGATATGATGAGAAATGTGAGGGATTCTCTAGCTAGTAGATAAGGAATAGTCCATAAATATTGTAGTCAATATAAACTTTATGTTCAAAGGAAAGTATTTAAAAATTTGAAATTTGAAATCTCTGGATTTTCAAATCTACCTATTTGAAATCTCTGGAATTAGATTTAGCAAGTTTTCTGATCCAAATACAACCTTTATTATTCCATTCTCATGTTTTGTCCATTTCAGTGAATGAACTGAATGGTATTACCATCTGTCTAGAGTGTCCATAATGGGAATCTAGGAATCAACTTTTTTTTCTCACTTTCCACTATTCTTTGCTAATCCATAAACAAATTCTGTTTATTGTATATTTACTACTGACATACTGGTTTAGGCCACTATTCTCTTCTGCTAGGCAAGTGAAACAAGCATTCTAATTTTCTTCTTCCTTCTCTTTTACCTTTCTTCAGTTCATTCTATATTTACTGGTAATGTAGTCTTCAAATATAAATCAGATTGTTATTCGCTTACTTGAATTCCTTCATTAGTTTGCATCCCACTGCACTTAAATTAAAACCCAGAAATTTTTCTACAGCATACAATTTCCAGAATAATACGCTCTTCCTAGTCCTTCAGTTTCATGTCATCTATCTTTTTTGGCATAGTAAACCACAGCCACACTGATACTCTTTCAGTTCCTTGAACATGTCAAACTCTAAACTTTCTCTCACTTCATGGCTTCTTCACATGATTTTCATTTTGCCTGGAATGTTCTTCTCTCATTCTTGGCATCGTTAGCTCCCCGTCATTTTAAGCACAATTTCTGACTATGAATTTCTATGAAGACTATCTAACCATAATACAGCACATTCTTTTATTATACAGTTCTCTCTTTCTGCTTCATTTCATAGTCCGCCACAACTTGAATGTAATTTATTTTTCATTTTTTGCTTGGCTTAGTATGTCCATCCCATTTAAAGATTCACAAAGTACAGAAAAACATATCTCACTTATCACTATTTTCTTTGTATTTAATATGGTGCCTGGCACATGATACATTCTAAATAAATTCCTATTAAATTTACACAATAATTGTTTTTCAATCAGATTAGGCATCCGATTTTTGATGTGAAAATGTCCTTTAAAACAAAATAGAAAATATTCAGCTCTTAGAAAATACATTACAATTCTAGACATTTTGTGGAAATTAATTTAATCCTCCAAATTAAAAGGTTCCATAAGCTATACTTTACAGAAGTTCAAAGCACAGAGCTGACTGATAGAAAAAGCATCTACTGCAAATTCTCTGGGTTTCCACTTTCATTTATCTGTCTAAATTCATTTTCACTAATATGAATATCCTCCACTTGGAGATAGAAAAAAGTGAAGGTCTGAGTACTTATAAAAATTCCCCAAATCGTTATTACTTATGAGTTGGAAAAAAAGTGGAATTTGGACATGTTTATTAGATATTATAGTTCATTAATTTCCCTGATATATTTTTCATATATATATATATATAACTTTTTAGAGTCATAAGAATTAGAGAATATATATGATTTAGGGCCAAGTTATGAAACTTGTAGTCACTCCACTATAATGCCAAGTCTATACAGGCACACATCAGAAATACTATGGGTTCAGTTCCAGGCTAGTTTTAAAAAGCAAGTATCACAATAAAGTGAGTTGCAAAATTTTTGGTTTCTCAGGGCACAGAAAAATTTTATTTACACTACTCCATAGCTATTATCCATTTATAATGCTTCTAAGAACTGTAGATACTTTAATTTAAAAATGCTGCATTGTTAAAAATGCTATCATCTAAGTCTTCAACAAGTTGCAAGTTTTTGCCAATACAAGGTTTAAATACTGTGAAAATTACCAAAATGTGAGTCACAGACAGGAAGTCAACAAATACTATTGGGAAAATGATGCCTATAGATTTGCTTGACATAGAATTTTGATGAGGCTTTAACGTGAAAAAAAAAAAAGAGGCAATATCTGCAAAGCATGATAAAGTGAAACCAATAAAATGAAGGTATGACTATAATTTGAATAAGTAACAGTAATGACTTGTACATAAACATACTATATTATCTTTTATATTAATTTGAAAATCAGATTGTTGACAAATTATTATCATTTTAGAAGATGTAATAGTCCTAAAGGATTCAGAACCCAGGTATGACAAATGACAACAATGTAATTAAAATAAGTATCTAAAAAGCATACTCAGTTAATACATCTTCTGTGAATATGTTGATCCCAACACTGTACTACTAGAGTTGGAAGAAAAAAAGACTCATGGGTTTATAAAATAAATAATTCATCAAATTAACTAAAATTAAAGGAAATGAATTTAATTACTGGCCTGCCTATATTCTTTTTTCCTATAATATGTAAAAGATACATCAAGATAACCTACATTTATAAATCCTAGAGAAAAAACTTTTCTCTAGATGAAAGTGCAATCAGTTCAGTTCAGTTGCTCAGTAGTGTCCGACTCTTTGCGACCCCATGAATCGCAGCACGCCAGGCCTCCCTGTCCATCACCAACTCCTGGAGTTCACCCAGACTCACGTCCATTGAGTCAGTGATGCCATCCAGCCATCTCATCCTCTGTCGTCCCCTTCTCCTCCTGCCCTCAATCCCTCCCAGCATCAGAGTCTTTTCCAATGAGTCAACTCTTCATATGAGGTGGCCAAAGTACTGGAGTTTCAGCTTTAGCATCAGTCCTTCCAAAGAAATCCCAGGGCTAATCTCCTTCAGAATGGACTGGTTGGATCTCCTTGCAGTCCATGGGACTCTCAAGAATCTTCTCCAATACCACAGTTCAAAAGCATCAATTCTTTGGTGCTCAGCTTTGTTCACAGTCCAACTCTCACATCCATATATGACCACTGGAAAAACCATAGCCTTGACTAGACGGACCTTTGTTGGCAAAGTAATGTCTCTGCTTTTCAATATGCTATCTAGGTTAGTCATAACTTTCCTTCCAAGGAGTAAGTGTCTTTTAATTTCATGGCTGCAGTCACCATCTGTAGTGATTTTGGAGCCCAGAAAAATAAAGTCTGACACTGTTTCCACTGTTTCCCCATCTATTTCCCATGAAGTGATGGGACCAGATGCTATGATCTTCATGTTGAGCTTTAAGCCAACTTTTTCATTCTCCACTTTCACTTTCATCCGGAGGCTTTTTAATTCCTCTTCACTTTCTGCCATAAGGGTGGTGTCTACTCTGTAAAGGAAATACTGAAACTAATTTTGGAATATTAAAATCCTGATACTCATACCATTAGAGAAAATCATTTGTACATATTTGCCAAAAGCACATTAGCAATTGAAGAAATGCCATGTGTAAAAGTAAAAGCTGATAATGCAACAACAGACTATTTGATGCAAGCACTTTTTAAAAACTGTATAATCACTGTCATTCTGAGAAATCTAAAATGGTCTAATAAAGTTCTAAAAAGTTATGTTTTTTTAATGTCTGGCACTTCTGATAATGATAAATATAGGAATATTACTTATTGATCAAAATGAAAGAAAATAATTTTTATGATGTGTATGTTTTTTTCAGGTTTTAAAACTTTTTATTTGCATAAAAAATGTGCATTCCAATAATTAAAATCATTTGAACAACAACAACAAAAAAAAAATAGCACTCGGATTAAACTGCATTTTACAGCCCGCAGAACACCTAGGACCAACTTTTTACTCTAGATTTCACTGTTGTCCCACCCAGCTGCCTCCTTCACCAACATGCAAATTCTTTTCCTTCTCTGCCAGCCGCACAGGCAAATGGGAGAGGCAGGCGTGGGCCTACATTGTCAGGAGTTCTCCATTCTTTGATGTGAAAAGGGGTAGCACAGTCATATAATCTCGATCCAACCTCTTTGCATCTTACAAAATTACACAGCTAAAAGAAGTGAAATAAGAAGGCAATGCTTGTGGAATGTACAGTGCATACTGGCGGTGCATGCTTCATTATAACTCGCCTGCTGGCTTCTCCTGTTCAATCGTTTCTTTTGAAGGCAATGGATTCTTCTCTTGCGTTTCTGTTTTCTTCAATCTGATTTATCGAACTTCACAATTTCAGCCATATCAGGTTTGCCAGACACGGTTGCAGAAGTTGTGGAGCAAACCGCCAGCAATTAAAGTCTGGTCTGCACTGTGGCCGCCACCGAGTGCCAATGTGCATGATTTCAACTGCTATATTTTAGCTATTTTAAAGAAAGTCTTACTTCCTCTAAGGAAGTATAAGTCCTCCAAGCTTATTATTTTGATATTTATTTGGAGTACAAATTATGAAATTTCTATTTGTATTAGTTTTGTTTCTCCAGGAAATAGTCATCAAAAAACCACTTTTCTCTTTCCTTGATAATTTTATGCATTAATATAAGTGTTATGTCAGGTTATAAAGTCATTTTACATTAAACTGTTTTGAGGTGTCATATAAGGTACATTATGCTCAAAGAGTTTCTTATTGAGAGAAATTAAAGAAAATGTGGTGTTTCATTGACATTATGTGTATCTGCTATTTCTCTATCAGTTCCTGATATAACAAGGAAAATATCACAAATGGAAAACATGATAAAGTTCCTACCCTTTCATTTTGTTTTAAGCACTGACATTTATGAGCTGCATAAGGGCCAACCATTCTTCTGTGGAAAAATTCTTACTAATGCATGCAGCAAAAAAAATCACCTAATGTCAAAATTAAAACTGCATCAATGGTAAAAGTGCATCATGAATATTTGACTTGTTTTCCAAATGATAGAACTTAAAAAGTAATCCTGATTTTTTCACCAACATAAAAGCCTTGAACAAAACTGTAAAATTGTTTTTTATATTTCAAAGTAGAAGAAAACATTAACTGGACTAACTTGGAAAAAAAGAAATTTTGAATATCATGGATTTGTGTCTTAGAAGATGAGAGTCATTGCTTCAGTGATTCTACCAATGACATCATTCACTTTAAAAAGATGACATTTCTGAGGTGTGGTCATAAGATGGCAGAGGAATAGGATGGGGAGACCACTTTTCCCCCCACAAATTCATCAATCTCAGCCCCAGAGACCGGCATCCTCCACCAAACTATGAGCAGATTTCTAGCTACTAACCATATCTGCCAGGGGGGTCGCAACCTGAGATCAGCTCCCCAGAGGAGACACATGGCATGCCTGAGACGGTGCTCTCGTATCACACCCGGGGAAACTGAGAGCCCAGGCCAGGGAGGTGATTAAAATGCATGGCCCACTTGGGACAGTGCACTCACCACTGGTCGCTTGACACCTGGTCGCTTGAACTGCTCAGACCTCAGAAGAGCACAAAACGCACCCCAACTGAGTCTGTGACCTTGTAGAGTACTTGAGAACATGAGCCCGAGTGGCTTAGGCCTGGGAAGTGCATAAAATTCAGGGCATATTTTGAATAGTGCTGTGCAGAGCACCCTGGAGCCTGAGAAGTATAGACCCAGAAAGCACACACTGCTGTGAGCTGGGGCAAACTGAGTGTGGTCCATACTTTGTGAGCACTTCCTACACACACCAGTGATATTTGTTTGCACTGTGCCTCCATCCCAACAACACAACTGAACAAGTGAGCCTGAATAAGTGACCATCTTTGCCCCATTGTGTCAGGGCAGAAATTAGATGCTGAAAAGACTTGCAAACAGAAGAAGCCAAAATAAACAAAGAAAAGGGAACCGCTCTGGAAGTGACAGGTGCAAAGATTAAAACCCTGTCGTTAACATTGACAAAGCATTGGAGGGGAACTATAGACCTTGAGAAAAAGTGCAAGCTGAAACAAGGAACAATCTGAAACAGAACTGACCTCACACTGCCCACAACAGCTCCAGAGAAATTTCTAGCTATATTTTTACTATTATTACTTTTTAATATTTTTTTTAAAGTTTAAGTTCTTTATTACTCCTTGAATTTTCATTTTTCTAACCTACGCAGTTCAGTTCAGTTCACTTCAGTCCCTCAGTCATGTCTGACTCTTTGCAACTCCATGAACTGCAGCACGCTAGGCCTCCCTGTCCATCACCAACTCCCGGAGTTCACCCAAAACCATGTCCATTGAGTCGGTGATGCCATCCAACCATCTCATCCTCTGTCGTCCTCTTCTCCTCTTGCCCTCAATCTTTCCTAGCAACAGGGTCTTTTCAAATGAGTCAGCTCTTCATATCAGGTGGCCAAAGTATTGGAGTTTCAGACTCAGCATCAGGCTTTCCAATGAACACCCAGGACTGTTCTCCATTAGGATGGACTGGTTGGATCTCCTTGCAGTCCAAGGGACTCTCAAGAGTCTTCTCCAACACCACAGTTCAACAGCATCAATTCTTTGGCACTCAACTTTCTTTATAGTCCAACTCTCACATCCATACATGACCACTGGAAAAACCATAGCCTTGACTAGACAGAACTTTGTTGGCAAAGTAATGTCTCTGCTTTTCAATATGCTGTATATATTGGTCATAAATTTCCTTCCAAGGAGTAAGTGTCTTTTAATTTCATGGCTGCAATCACCATCTGCAGTAATTTTGGAGCCCAGAAAAATAAAGTCAGCCGCTGTGTCCACTGTTTCTCCATCTATTTGCCATGAAGTGGTGGGACCGGATGCCATGATCTTAGTTTTCTGAATGTTGAACTTTAAGCCAACTTTTTCACTCTCCTCTTTCACTTTCATCAAGAGGCTCTTTAGTTCTTCACTTTCTGCCATAAAGGTAGTGTCATCTGCATATCTGAGGTTATTGATATTTCTCCTGGCAATCTTGATTCCAGCTTGTGCTTCATCTAGCCCAGCATTTCTCATGATGTACTCTGCATATAAGTTAAGTAAGCAGGGTGACAATTTACAGACTTAACGTACTCCTTTTTTATATTTGGAACCAGTCTGTTGTTCCATGTCCAGTTCTAACTGTTGCTTCCTGACCTGCATAAAGGTTTCTTAAGAGGCAGGTCAGGTGGTCTGGTATTCCCATCTCTTTCAGAATTTTCCACAGTTTATTGTGATCCACACAGTCAAAGGCTTTGGCATAGTCAATAAAGCAGAATAGATGGTTTTCTGGAACTCTCTTGCTTTTTCCATGATTCAGCGGATGTTGGCAATTTGGCAATGATCTCTGGTTCCTCTGCCTTTTCTAAAACCAGCTTGAACATCTGGAGTTTACTGTTAATGTATTGCTGAATATCCATTTTCACTTAGGGATATAAATACTGGCTTGATTGCTCTCTCCCCTTTTGACTCTTCCTTTTTTCTCCCAGGTCACCTCTATCTCCTCCTCACCCCCACCTTCTCTTCTCTACGTAACTCTGTGATTCTCTCTTCCGGGCTGTAGAGAACATTTCAGTTTAGTCGCTCAGTTTTGTCCAACTCTTTGCGACCCTATGAATTGCAGCATGCCAGGCCTCCCTGTCCATGACCAACTCCCGGAGTTCACCCAAACTCTTGTCCATCGAGTCAGTGATGCCATCCAGCCATCTCATCCTCTGTTGTCCCCTTCTCCTCCTGCCCCCAGTCCTTCCCAGAATCAGAGTCTTTTCCAGTAAGTCAGGGAACTGATTATTGGCTAGATTGGTCTCTCTCCTTTTGACTCTCTCTCTTCTCCTCCTGGTCACCTCTATCTCCCTCCTCCTTCTTCTCTTCTCTATGTAACTCTGTGAACCTCTCTGGGTGTTCCTCGCTGTGCAGAATTGTTTCACCATTAACCTAGATGTTTTATCATCTGTGCTATATGGATGGAGAAGTTTTGAGGCCACTGTAAGAATAAAACAAATCCAGAGGCAGGAGGCTTAACTCCAAAACTATCAGAGAGCTCCTGATACTAGCAAACATTAATAGACAAGAACTCATCCAAAAGCCTCCATACCTACACTGAAACCGGGCTCCACCCAAGAGTCAACAAGTTCCAGAGCAAGACATACCATGCTAATTCTCTAGCAAGGCAGGGACACAGCCCTGAGCATTAAAGTATAGGCTTCCCAAAGCCATATCAAACCCATAGACACCCAAAACTCACTACTGGACACTTCATTGCACTTCAGAGAGAAGAAATCCAGCTCCACCCACCAGAACACAGACACAAATTCTCCTAACCAGGAAACCTTGACAAGCCACTAGTCCAACCCCACCCACAGGGAGCAGCCTCCACAATAAAGAGGAACCACAAACTTCCAGTCTACAGAAAGGACACCCAAAACACCACAATCTAAACAAAATGAAAAGGAAAAGGCAGAGAGATATTCAGCAGGTAAAGGAACATGATAAATGCCACCAAACCAAACAAAAGAGGAGATAGGGAGTCTACATGAAAAATAATTCAGAATAATGATAGTAAATATGATCCAAAATCTTGAAAACAAAATGGAGTTACAGATAAACATATTAGAGACAAGGGTTAAGAAGATGCAAGAAATGTTTAACAAGGACCTAGAAGAAATAAAGACAAGTCAATAAATAATGCAATAACTAAGATCAAAAGCATTTTGGAGGGAACCAAGCATAGAATAACTAAGGCAGAAGATAGGGTAAGTGATGTGGAAGCCAGAATGGTGGAAATAAATGAAGCAGAGGGGAAAAAAGAAAAAAAGAATTAAAAGAAATGAGGACAACCTCAGAGACCTCTGGGACAAGGTTAAATGCCCCAACATTCAAATCATAGGAACGAAGAAGACAAAAAAAGGGCGCATGAGAAAATACTTGAGGAGATAATAGTTCAAAATTTCCCTAAAATGGGAAGAAAATAGCCACCCAAGTCCAAGAATCCCAGAGAGTCCCAAACAGGATAAACCCAAGGTGAAGCACCCCAAGACACATATTAATCAAATTAACAAAGATCAAACACAAAGAACAAATATTCAAAGCAGGAAGGAAAAGCAATAATTAATACACAAGGAGATCCCCATAAGGATAACAGCTGATCTTTCAATAAAAACTCTTCAGGCCAGAAGGGAATGGCAGGACATACTTAAAGTGATGAGAGAGAAAAACCTACAACCCAGATTACTGTACCCAACAAGGATCTCATTCAAATATGAAGGAGAAATCAAAAACTTTATAGACAAGCAAAAGCTGAGACAATTCAGCACCACTAAACCAGCTTTTCAACAAATGCTAAAGGATCTTCTTAGACAGGAAACACAGAAAAGGTTTATAAAATTGAACCCAAAACAACAAAGTAAATGGCAATGGGATCATAGTTATCAATAATTACTTTAAATGAAAATGGGTTGAATGCCCCAATCAAAAGACAAAGACTGGCTGAATGGATACAAAAACAAGACCTCTATATATGCTGTCTACAAGAGACCCACCTCATACTAAGGGACACATACAGAGTGAAAGTGAAGGGCTGGAAATAGATACTTCATGCAAATCGAGACCAAAAGAAAGCTAGAATAGCAATACTCATATCAGATAAAATAGACTTTGAAATAAACACCATGGAATGAGACAAAGAAGGACACTACATAATGATCAAAGGATCAATCCAAAAAGAAGATATAACAATTATAAATCTATATATGCACCAAACATAGAAGCACCTCAATACATAAGGCAAATGCTAACAAGTATGAAAGGGGAAATTAAAGTAGCACAATAATAGTGGGAGACTTTAATACCCTACTCACACCTATGGATACATCAACCAAACAGAAAATTAGCAAGGAAACACAAACTTTAAAGGCTACAATGGACCGGTTAGACCTAATTGATATCTATAGGACATTTCACCCCAAAACAATGAATTTCACCTTTTTCTCAAGAGCATACGGAACATTCTCCAGGATGGATTACATCCTGGACCATAAATCTAGCCTTAGTAAATTCAAAAAAATTGAAATCATTTCAAGCATTTTTGTCTGATCACAATGTGGTAAGATTAGATGTCAACTACTGGAAAAAAAAAAAAAACTATTAAATATACAAACATATGGAGGCTAAATAACATGCTTCTGAATAACCAACAAATCATGGAAGAAATCAAAAAGTAAATCTATGCATAGAAATGAATGAAAATGGAAACACGACAACCCAAAACCTATGGGATTCAGTAAAAGTAGTGCTAAGGGGGTAGTTCATAACCTTACAAACTTACCTCAAGGAAGAAGATAAAAATCAAATAAATAACCTAACTCTACACCTAAAGCAACTAGAAAAAGGAGAAATGAGGAACCCCAGGGTTAGTAGAAGGAAAGAAGTTATAAAAATTAGGGCAGAAATAAATGAAAAAGAAAGGAGACTATACCAAAACAAAAAAACTGAAAGCTTGTTCTTTGAGAAGATAAATAAAATAGACAAACCATTAATCAGACTCATCAAGAAAAAAAATGGAGAAGAATTAAATTAACAAAATTAGAATGAAAATGGAGAAATCACAACAGACAACACAGAAATACAAAAGATCATAAGAAACTACTATCAGCAACTATATGCCAATAAGATGTACAATTTAGAAGAAATGGATGAGTACTTAGAAAGGTATAACCTTCCAAAACTAACCCTGGAAGAAATAGAAAATCTTAACAGACCCATCACAAGCATGAAAATAGAAACTGTAATCAAAAGTCTTCCAACAACAAAAAAGAAACCTAGGACCAGATGGCTTCACATGTGAAGTCTACCAAAAATTTAGAGAAGAGCTAACACCTATCCTACTCAAACTCTTCTAGAAAATTGCAGAGGAGGGTAAACTCCCAAACTTATTCTATGAGGCCACCATCACCCTAATACTAAAACCTAACAAAGATGCCTGGAAAATGAAAACTGCAGGCCAATAATACTGATGAACATAGATGTAAAAATCCTCAACAAAATTCTGGCAAACACAATACAGCAACATACTAAAAAGATCATACATCATGACCAAATGGGCTTTATCCCAAGGATGCAAGGATTCCTCAATATTCACAAAGCAATCAATGTGATACACCACATTAACAAACGGAAGGATAAAAACCATATGATTATCTCAATAGATGCAGAGAAAGCCATTGACAAAATTCAACACCCATTATGATAAAAACTCTCTAGAAAGCAGGCATAGAAGGAACATACCTCAACATAATAAAAGCCATATATGAAAAACCCACAAAAAAAATTATCCTCAATGGTGAAAAATTGAAAGCATTTCCCCTGAAGTCAGGAACAAAACAAGAGTGCTCACTCTCACCACTAGTTTTGCAAGTTTTAGCCAGAGCAATCAGAGAATAAAAAGAAATAAAAGGAATCCAGATTGGAAAAGAAGGAGTAAAACTCTCACTGTTCGCAGATGACATGATCCTCTACATAGAAAACCCTAAAGACACCACCAGAAAATTACTAGAGCTAATCAATGAATATAGTAAAGTTTCAGGATGTAAAATTAATACACAGAAACCCCTTACATTCTTATACACTAACAATGAGAAAACAGAAAGATATAAACAATCCCATTCACCATTGCAACGAAAAGAACAAAATACTTAGGAATAAATCTACCTAAAGAAACAAAAGACCTATATATAGAAAACTATAAAACACTGATGAAAGAAATCAAAGATGACACAAATAGATGGAGAAATATACTATGTTCATGGATTGGAAGAATCAATATGGTGAAAATGATTATACTACCATAAGCAATCTATAGATTCAAGGCAATCCCTATCAAGCTATGTACCAGTGATATTTTTTCACATAACTACAACAAATACTTTCACAATTTATATGGAAATACAAATAACCTCAAATAGCCAAAGCAGTCTCGAGGAAGAAGAATGGAACTGGAGGAATCAACCTGCCTGATTTCAGACTATAGTCATCAAGACAGTATAGTACTGGCAAAAAGACAGAAATATAGATCAATGGAACAAAATAGAAAGCCCAGAGATAAATCCATGCACCTATGGACACCTTATCTTTGACAAAGGAGGCAAAAATATACAATGGAGAAAAGACAATCTCTTTAACAAGTGGTGCTGGGAAAACTGGTCAACCACCTGTAAAAGAATGAAACAAGAACACTTTATAACACCATACACAAAAATAAATTCAAAATGGATTAAAGATTTAAATATAAGACCAGAAACTATAAAACCACTAGAGGAAAACATAGGCAGAACACTGGATGACATAAATCACAGCAAGATCCTCTATGACCCACTTCCCAGAGTAATGGAAATAAAAGTGAAAATAAACAAATGGGACCTAATTAAACTTAAGAGCTTTTGCACAACAAATGAAATTATAAGCAAGGGGAAAAGACAGCCTTCAAGATAGGGGAAAATAATAACAAACGAAGCAACTGACAAAGAATTTATCTCAAAAATATACAAACAGCTCATGCAGCTCAATACCAGGAAAATAAACAACCCAATCAAAAAAATGGGTCAAAGAACTAAACAGACACTTCTCCAAAGTAGACATACAGATGGCTAACAAACACATGAAAAGATGCTCAACATTGCTCATTATCAGAGAAATGCAAATCAAAACCACAATGAGGTACCATCTCACGCCAGTCAGAAAGGCTGCTATCAAAAAGTCTGCAAACAATAAAATGCTGGAAAGGGTGTGGAGAAAAGGGAACCCTCTTATACGGCTAGTGGGAATGCAAACTACTACAGCAACTATGCAGAACAGTGTGCAGATTCCTTAAAAAACTGGAAATAGAACTGCCATATGACCCAGCAATCCCACTGCTGGGCATACACATTGAAGAAACCAGAATTGAAAAAGACACATGTATCCCAATGTTCATCGCAGCACTATTTGAAATAGCTAGGATATGTACTCAACCTAGATGTCCATCAGCAGATGAATGGATAAGAAAGCTGTGGTACATATACACTATGTAATATTACTCAGCTATTAAAAAGAACACATTTGAATCAGTTCTAATGAGGTGAATGAAACTGGACCTTATTATACACAGTGAGGTAAGTCAAAAAGAAAAACACCAATACAGTATATGAACGCACATATATGGAATTTAGAAAGATGGTAACAATAACCCTGTATACAAGACAGCAAAAGAGACATAGATATAAAGAACAGACTTTTGGATTCTGTGGGAGAAGGCGAGGGTAGGATTATTTGAGAGAATAGCATTGGAACATGTTTTTTACTATATGTGAAATACATCATGAGTCCAAGTTTGATGCATGAAACAGGGCACTCAAAGCCAGTGCACTGGGACAACCCACAGGGATGGTATGGGGAGAGAGGTGGGAGAAGGGTTTGGGATTGGGGACTCATGTACACCCATGGCCGATTCATGTCAATGTATGGCAAAAACTACCACATATTGTAAAGTAATTAGTCTCCAATTAAAATAAATAAATTAATTTAAAAAATATAACATTTCTTTTAGCATTTTGAAGTGGTTATTGGCAGATGCTATATCTTTAATGCACAACTAGATGAAGCCACTGATGTCTGACACTGCAGACAGACTTGGTTTTTGACCTGTTTTTCGTACACTGAATCACATGAGGTAGGGGTTCCTACTGTTAACAGATATTAACACAAATATTAAAGGACATCTGAGTCTTCAAAATAATGAAACGTCTTTGCCTGGAAAAAATTTCCATAGGAAAATAAATCTTGACATTCTCTGAAAAGGCTGAACATCTCTATTGCATGGGCATATCTGAATTTTACTCTTTGGATCAGAAAGAATTTTTGCACATGGCTGGTGATAGAAGCAAGGTCCGATGCTATAAAGAGCAATATTGCAAAGGAACCTGGAATGTCAGGAACATGAATCAAGGCAAATTGGAAGTGGTCAAACAGGAGATGGCAAGAGTGAACAGTGACATTCTGGGAATCAACAAACTAAAATGGACTGGAATGGGTGAATCTAACTCACATGACCATTATATATACTACTGTGGGCAGGAATCCCTTAGATGAAATGCAGTAGCCATCATGGTCAACAAAAGGGTCCAAAATGCAGTACTTGGATGCAATCTCAAAAAAGAGAGAATAATCTCTGTTCATTTCCAAGGCAAACCATTCAATATCAGAGTAATCCAAGTCTATGCCCCAACCAGTAACGCTGAAGAAGCTGATGTTGAATGGTTCTATGAACCTACAAGACCTTTTAGAACTAACACGAAAAAAAAGATGTCCTTTTCTCTGTGCAAAAGTAGGAAGTCAAGAAACACCTGGTGTAACAGGCAAATTTGGCCTTGGAATATGGAATGAAGCAGGGCAGAGACTAATAAGAGTTTTGCCAAGAAAATGCACTGGTCATAGCAAACACGCTCTTCCAACAACACAAGAGAAGACTATACACATGGACATCACCAGATGGTCAACACTGAAATCAGATTGATTATATTCTTTGCAGCCAAAGATGGAGAAGCTCTATACAGTCAGCAAAAACAAGATGAGGAGCTGACTGTGGTTCAGATCATGAAATCCTTATTGCCAAATTCTGACTTAAACTGAAGAAAGTAGGGAAAATCACTAGACCATTCAGGTATGACCTAAATCAAATCCCTTATGATTACCCAGTGGAAGTGACAAATAGATTTAAGGGACCAGATCTCATAGATAGACTGCCAGATGAACTATGGACAGAAGTTCGTGACATTGTACAGGAGACAGGGATCAGATCATCCCCATGGGGAAAAAAATGCAAAAAAGGCAAAATGGCTGTCTGGGGAGGCCTTACAAATAGCTGTGAAAAGAAGAGAAGCAAAAAGCAAAGGAGAAAAGCAAAGATATAAGCACCTGAATGCAGAGTTCCAAAGAATAGCAAGAAGAGATAAGAAAGCCTTCCTCGGGGATCAATGCAAAAAAATAGAGGAAAACAATAGAATGGGAAGACTAGAGACCTCTTCAAGAACATTAGAGATACCAAGGGAATATTTCATGCAAAGATGGGCTCGATAAAGGACAGAAATGGTATGGACCTAACAGAAGCAGAAGATATTAAGACGAGGTGGCAGGAATACACAGAAGAACTGTACAAAAAGATCTTCATGACCAAGATAATCATGATGGTGTGATAACTCACTTAGAGCCAGACATCCTGGAATGTGAAGTCAAGTGGGCCTTAGAAAGCATCACTACGAACAAAGCTAGTAGAGGTGATGGAATCCCAGTTGAGCTATTTCAAATGCTGAAACATGATGCTGTGAAAGTGCTGCCCTCAATATGCCAGCAAATTTGGAAAACTCAGCAGTGGCCACAGGACTGGAAAAGGTCAGTTTTCATTGCAATTCCAAAAAGCAATGCCAAAGAATGCTCAAACTACCTCACAGTTGCACTCATATCACATGCTAGTAAGGTAATGCTCAAAATTATCCAAGCCAGGCTTCAGCAATATGTGAACCGTGAACTTCCAGATGTTCAAGCTGGTTTTAGAAAAGTCAGAGGAACCAGAGATCAAATTGCCAACATCCGCTGGATCATCAAAAAAGCAAGAGAGTTCGAGAAAAACATGTATTTCTGCTTTATTGACTATGCCAAAGCCTTTGACTGTGTGGATCACAATAAACTGTGGAAAATTCTGAAAGAAATGGGAATACCAGACCACCTGACCTGCCTCTTGAGAAACCTGTATGCAAGTCAGAAAGCAACAGTTAGTACTGGACATGGAACAACAGACTGGTTCCAAATAGGAAAAGGAGTACGTCAAGGTTGTATATTGTCACCCTGCTTATTTAACTTATATGCAGATTACATCAAGAGAAACACTGGGCTGTAAGAAGCACAAGCTGCAATCAAGATTGTGGGGAGAAATATCAGTAACCTGAGATATGCAGATGACACCACCCTTATGGCAGAAAGTGAAGAGGAACTAAAAAGCCTCTTGATGAAAGTGAAAGTGGAGAGCGTAAAAGTTGGCTTAAAGCTCAACATTCAGAAAACAAAGATCGTGATATCTGGTCCCATCACTTCACGGGAAATAGATGGGGAAACAGTGAAAACAGTGCCAGACTTTATTTTTTTGGTCTCCAAAATCACTGCAGATGGTGACTGCAGCCATGAAATTAAGGGACGCTTACTCCTTGAAAGAAAAGCTGTGACCAACCTAGATAGCATATTGAAAAGCAGAGACATTACTTTACCAACAAATGTCCATCTAGTCAAGGCTATGGTTTTTCCAGTGGTCATGTATGGATGTGAGAGTTGGGCTGTGAAGAAAGCTGAGTGCCGAAGAACGGATGCTTTTGAACTGTGGTGTTGGTGAAGACTCTTGAGAGTCCCTTGGACTGCAAGGAGATCCAACCAGTCCAGCCTGAAGGAGATCAGCCCTGGGATTTCTTTGGAAAGAATGATGCTAAAGCTGAAACTCCAGTACTTTGGCCACCTCATGCGAAGAGTTGACTCATTAGAAAAGACTCTGATGCTGGGAGGGATTGGGGGCAGGAGGAAAAGGGGATGACAGAGGATGAGATGGCTGGATGGCATCACTGACTCGATGGACATAAGTTTGAGTGAACTCCGGGAGTTGATGATGGACAGGGAGGCCTGGCATGCTGTGATTCACGGGGTCACAAAGAGTTGGACATGACTGAACAACTGAACTGAACTGAACTGAACTGTGACTCATTTTCTCTATGGGAATTCACTGACTGTCAAAGACATTTTCAAAAGTACTGTACAGATTACTCTCTGTTTGATCTTAACTAAGACTTTGAACTATGCTGTCTTAAGAGGTTTTGTTATACAAGAAGAATAGGTGCTTGTAGATTATATGGATGATTGCTGGACTTCAGGGTTTGGTGTAGAGCTCTTTGATTTAATATTTGCATTTAATATTTTTTGAGAGAGATAATATAATTTCAAATAATTTAGTATTCAGTATTAGAATATTTCATGTCCAATGGATATCTGATAGTGAATTAACTGGAAAATATTTTTATTGATACAAAGAAGTACATCTTTCATTTTAATACCTTAAGTCACCATTTTAAGTGCTGTCATTCTGCAAGAAAGACCTGATAACTGCTGAAAAGTTTCCGGTGGTGAGGGAAATATTTTTGTTGGTTCTATTTGAAAAAGAGAAATACCTGTCCATTTCTCTAAACGTAGAAATTTGCAGAAATGGAGATACTACAGAATTCTTGAAGAACTTCAGAAACTTATCTGGTTATGTATTCTTTTATATACTGTTGGTAGAGACAAAGAAAAATCTCAAATTTTGTGAGAGATAATCTCACTGATTTGAAAATTAAATAAGTAATAAAATTGAAGGCTATATTTTAAAATCTATATATAAGATTCTCAGAATTTTGGTGTTTCTTGACAAGAGATCATACTCATCTACTAAAGCAAACTAATGGAAATAAAAATTCTTTGCAACTGTAGAACTATGTGATTCTCCTCTCTACGACTACTGGAAAAACACTGACAAGTTTAAAATTAATCATACATCAAAGATAACTTATGCTTTCCATGTTAAGGACTATTCTTTAGACAGGTGTAGTTGCTTAGTCATTCAGTTGTGTCCTACTCTTTATAACCCCATACACTGTAGTCCACCAGGCTCCTCTGCCCATGGAATTTTCCAGGCAGGAATACTGGAGTGAGTTGCCATTTGCTACTCCAAGGGGACCTTCCCAACCAAGGGACTGAATCCTCATCTTCTGTGTCTCCTGCACTAGGACTACCACTGAGCCACCTGGGAAGCTTGTGGCACATTTTTAATTCTGAAATATCTTATAGAAAATTATGGTTTTATTTTTAAATAATGAAAAGGCAATAAAAATTATCTACTAATTTTTACCAGAAAATTTTGTGTGAATGAAGCATGAACTTGTTTAAGATTTTTTTCATCTATATGAAGAAAATAAATTGCAGATGTACTAACATAGAAATCTTGCAAATAATGATGTGTATTCAGTTAGGCACATTTTCTGTGGAAATGGAGATAAAAATTTCAACTGTTTATGAATATATCTTTGACCAAAACCACTGTATGCCTTATGCATTATAAAATAATTTTAATTATTTGGCATGAGAAGGCTATATAGAAAACTTCAGAAGTAACTCTTCTTTAAAATTATGTAATCAAAATATTATGAGAAGTGATACAACATGTATAAGAGAATAGAATATGGTAGAACTATATATTTTAGCAATGCAAAAATTGCACCACACCTGATATAGCTGCTATATAATAATACCTAACATTCGTTGGTGCTTCAGATTTGCAAAGTATTCTAAGACATATTATTATCATTCTTGATCCTCACAACTATAAAAATTGTTGTTGTTGTTCAGTTACTAAGCCGTGTCCAACTCTTGAAGACCCCATGAATTGCAGCACTCCAGGCTTCCATATCCTTCACTATCCTCCTGAAGTTTGCCTAAATTCATGTCCACTGACCCTGGCATAATTAATCCCATTTTCTTAAAATATGAGACAAAAATGGCTGGTAGATATCCACTGAATTTTATTCTCCTTTTCCTCTTGGGAGAAGGAAAACCACATATCACAGGCTTCCTTATAATCTAATTTGACTGAATTCTAAGCAATGGAATATGAGTGGAAATGATGTGTACAAATTCCATAAAATTTCCCATGCCTGCAGCTCCATATTCTTATCCTTATCCAGCAGACTTGAATAACAATGCCAGGGTGGCTTTCTACCTACACAATGGAAATAGTAGAGTTTCCATCATCCTGGGTCATTGAATTACTGTGGAGTAAAGCCCACTAATCTGGTCTGTACTGTTTACCCAGCCCAGCCAATCTGAAACTATCTTGGACTCTTTGTGAGCAAAAGATAAATACTTATTATATCAAGCCATCATTTGAGGTGATTATTAAGAACAATTCAGTATGCTCTAATATACCTATTAATCCCTGATAGCTCAGTGGGTAAAGAATCCACCTGCTATGCAGGAGACAAAGGAGAGAGAGGTTCAACCCCTGGTTGGGATGGTTCCCTGGAGTAGTAAATGCCAACCCACTCCAGTTTTCTTGACTGAGAAATTCCATGGAAAGAGGAGCCTGGCAGGCTACAGATCATAGAGCTGCAAAGAGTGGGACATGACTGAGCATACACATGAAGAGGAACTTGTAGTGAAGTAATTCTCTAACAAAAGCTAAAATACATGGCATTGAATTGACATATTAGCAGTTGGGATCAAGGAAGGATATTGCCAATTAAAAAAATTCAGAGCTATGTTGTGCTGTGGCAAAATATTTGGTAACACTGTCACATTTTATAACTGGGGAAACAGATCATGAGCCATTCCTATATCTCTAGGCTAAGGAGTTGGAGAACACTAAAATATCCATTTATATCTACAGTTACTTGCAGCTGTTAGAAAGTTATTACAGAAAAGTAAATGGGCTCAGAAAAAATGGCTTATTTCTAAGTAGTGAATAAGTGACACAACTGTGTTGGAGAAGCCAATTGCTTCTAGACCATAAATAGCAGGAAATAGGACTAAAATGTGCTTAGAAAAAGGATCAAGACCCCCTCAGTTGGGTGTTGCCATGGGACAAAATATCTTGTTTCATATGGCCTTAGCACAGCAACATTAAATTGGAGGGGTGGGGAAATAAAGCAGACTTAAGAATTACGGGGTAAAAGATTTGGATTGTGGTTATCGAACAGGAAATGTTCTGAAATCAAGTATCATAGTTCATGATCCTAAGATGCCCTTTTTCTCACATTTTAACATACCTGAAATAGAAAGTTATAAAATTGATGGGGTTTTACAATTACTAACATAATAAGGATGGCATCACCAACTCGATGGACGTGAGTTTGAGTGAACACTGGGAGATGGTGATGGACAGGGAGGCCTGGCGTGCTGCGATTCATGGGGTTGCAAGGAGTCAGACACGACTGAGCGACTGAACTGAACTGAACTGAACTGAACATAATATGGAAGTGAAAGTCTAGGAACATTTTGAGGTTTTTATTTATTTATTTATTTTGGTAGAGGGAGGGACAGATGGTAAATAAACACTCCTGAAGTGGGAGGAGTAGATATCTGTACTTAAATATAAAGCCAGTGTAAGAAACTGGTACCAAAGGCTTAAAATTATTTTTATAAATTTATTCTCTAGTGCTCCTTATGACATAAGTATATCATTGTGTTGAAAAACTTTACTGTCAATGACTGAATTGGGAAGTAGTTACAAAAGTTGAACTTTACATTTGAAGGCAGATTGAGGAATATTCTGACCTATTTGTTTGTATATATATATATATATATATATATATATATTTCATATATGTACAAGAATGACAATAACAATTGTTCTCCAAGTGTCATTCCTGCATTGGCTATATACATGTATTATTTGAGTTTTATTAGAAACTCAGGTCCCACCTAGACCTATTGATTCACAAACCAGAGGTGGAACTGAGCAATCTAGGGTGTAACAAGGCATCCATGTGATTCTGATATAGGATAAAGTTTGAGAATCTGTGGCCTAGGTAAAGTACCTAAGCCTTTTTTTCCCATTGTATATTCTTGTCTCTTTTGTCAAAGATTTTCTGATTATGGTTGTGTGGCTTTATTTCTGGGCTTTCTATGCTGTTCCATTGATCCATATGTCTGTTTTTATACCAGTACCATACTATTTTGATTACTGTAGATTTATAGTATTGCCTGAAGTCTGGGAGGATATGAAAAGTTGCTCAATCAGTTAAGTTCAGTTCAGTCTCTAAGTCCTGTCCGACTCTTTGAAACCCCATGAATTGCAGCAGGCCAGGCCTCCCTATTCATCATCAACTCCTGGAGTTCACTCAGACTCGTGTCCGTCGAGTCAGTGATGCCATCCAGCCATCTCATCCTCTGTCGTCCCCTTCTCCTCTTGCCCCCAATCCCTCCCAGCATCAGAGTCTTTTCCAATGAGTCAACTCTTCGCATGAGGTGGCCAAAGTACTGGAGTTTCAGCTTTAGCATCATTCCCTCCAAAAAAATCCCAGGGCTGATTGGTTGGATCTTCAGAATGGATTGGTTGGATCTCTTGCAGTCCAAGGGACTCTCAAGAGTCTTCTCCAACACCACAGTTCAAAAGTATCAATTCTTCGGCACTCAGCCTTCTTCACAGTCCAACTCTTACATCCATACATGACCAATGGAAAAACCATAGCCTTGACTAGACAGACCTTTGTTGGCAAAGTAATGTCTCTGCTTTTGAATATGCTGTCTAGGTTGGTCATAACTTTTCTTCCAAGGAGTAAGCGTCTTTTAATTTCATGGCTGCAGTCAACATCTGCAGTGATTTTGGAGCCCCCCAAAATAAAGTCTGACACTGTTTCCATTGTTTTCCCATCTATTTGACATGAAGTGATGGGACCAGATGCCATGATCTTTGTTTTCTGAATGTTGAGCTTTAAGCCAACATTTTCACTCTCCTCTTTCACTCACATCAAGAGGCTTTTTAGTTTCTCTTCACTTTCTGCCATAAGGGTGGTGTCATCTGCATATCTGAGGTTATTGATATTTCTTCTGGCAATCTTTATTCCAGCTTGTGCTTCATCCAGCCCAACGTTTCTCATGATGTACTCTGCATATAAGTTAAATAAGCAGGGTGACAATATACGGCCTTGACATACTCCTTTTCCTACTTGGAACCAGTCTGTTGGAGAAGGTCTATAGAGTCAGCAAAAACAAGACCAGGAGCTGACTGTGGCTCAGATCATGAACTCCTTATTGTCATATTCAGACTTAAATTGAAGAAAGTAGGGAAAACCACTAGACCATTCAGGTATGACCTAAATCAAATCCCTTATGATTATACAGTGAAAGTGAGAAATAGATTTAAGGGACTAGATCTGATAGATATATGGATGGAGGTTCATGACATTGTACAAGAGACAGGGATCAAGACCACCCCATGGAAAAGAAATGCAAAAAAGCAAAATGGCTGTGTGGGGAGGCCTTACAAATAACTGTGAAAAGCTTCTCAATATCACTAATTTATTACAGAAAAGCAAATCAAAACTACAATAAGGTACCACTTCACATGGGTCAGAATTGTCATTCAGTTGCTCAGTCATGTCTGACTCTTTGCAACCCCATAGACTGCAGCACACCAGGCTCTCCTGTTCTTCACTGTCTCCCAGAGTTTGCTCTAACTCATATTCATTGAGCCAATGATGCTATCCAACCATCTCGTCCTCTTTTGCCCCCTTTTCCTTTTGCCCTCAATCTTTCCCAGTATCAGGGTATTTTCCAGGAACCCTGGTCAGAATGGCCATCATTAAAAACTCTACAAATAAATGCTGCAAAAGATGTTGAGAAAAGGGAACTCTCCTACACTGTTGGTGGCAATGTAAGTTGATGCAGCCACTATGGAAAATAGTATGGAGATTCCTGAGAAAACTAACAATAGAATTACCATATGATTCAGCAATTCTATTCCGGGGGATATATTCAGACAAACTAGAATTCAAAAAGATACATACACCCCAATGTTAATAGCAGCATTATTTACAGTAGCCATGACATGGAAGCAACCTAAGTGCTCATCAACAGAGGAATGGATAAAGATGATGTGGTATGTATATACAAATATACAATGGGATATTACTCAGCCATAAAAGAGAATGGGATAATGCTATTTGTGGCAATATAGATATAACTAGAGATTATCATGTTAAGTGAAGTCAAAAAGAGAAAGGCAAATATCTTATGATATCATTATATGTGGAATCTAAAATATGACACAAAAGAATCTATTTATGAAACAGAAACAGAGTTATAGACATAAAGAACAGACTTATGGTTGCCTGTGTGGAGGGAAGTGAGAGGTTTAGGGTAGCAGTTGTAAGTTATTATATGGGAAATCGATAAATAACAAAGGTCTACTTGTATAGCATAGAGAACTACATTCAATATCCTATTGTAAGCCATAATGGTAAAGAATATTTTAAAAAGAATACACACACACACACACACACATATATGTGTATATATATATATATATATATATATATATATATATATATATGTATGTATGTAAAGCATCTGCCTACAATGTGGGAGACCCGGGTTTAAACCCTGGGTCATGAAGATCCCCCAGAGAAGGAAATGGCAACCCACTCCAGTACTCTTGCCTGGAAAATTGCATGGATGGAGGAGCCTGGTAGGTGACAGACCATGTGGTGGCAAAGAGTCAAACACAACTGAGCAACTTCACTTTCTTTCACTATATATATATATATATATATATATATATATATATATATATATATATATACACATGTATAACTGAATCACTTTGCTGTACAGCAGAAATTAATACAACCTACTTTAATTTAAAAATCAATTTAAAAATCTATGTTTAAGACCAAAAGGTCTATTTCAAAGCATGTAAATGCCTGTCCAGTAAGCATTTAGAGAAATAAGTAAATTATGGTTCAGAAAATAATGATGTGACAAAAGATATATTTGAGGAAATATGGTAGTGCAGAAGTGTAAAAAGTTTACTTGAAAAGTACATTACCAAAGAAATCATGAGCCTGACCTTGGAAAGCATTTGCTTCTGTGAGCCAAACAATTGGGCCACAGATTTATAGCAGTAGAAAATAGAGCTATTAAAGCTGTATAACATACATGGAGGACATAACTGCTACAACTTGATCAGTTGTGGCCATGGCAGGTAATAGACAAATATGGACTTGCCACAGGTTAGAGTCAGGAGCCATGGGAAATGGATGGAAGTTCACTTCTAAGAACAGACTCATTGCTGATAAAGAATTCTTCACTGGACTAACTCAAGAGGATTCCATCACATTTGTATAACATTTGTGATGTAACCATACTTCCTTTCTCTTCTTTGGAGTGGGATATTCAAAATGCAGGTATCTGTTCTGCCCTTCACAATTTTTGCATGCCTGTGTGTGTGTGCTTGGAGGAACAAGAGATATTTACTTATTCATTTTTGAATGTATAAGTTTCTGGATTACAGAAAGATGGATCTGGACTACAGATTCTGAACTGTGATCTTGATGCAGTAACTGGATGATGGGTTGGGTTGTCATGCTTTGAGGGGGACTGAGTGGGTTCTAAATATAGGGAATAGGGTGACATGGATATTTGGTGGGCAAATTTCAGATTGTGATAGAGTGCTAGCTGGCCTTTTAATTCATTCTGCTCTTTCACCTTGACAAATAGTTTACCATTTTTTCTGCATTTATTTGCATTTAAATGTTGCTACGTGGCCAAGTTCTAGCCAATGGAATATGAACAAAGTAACTGCAACTTTCAGGCTGTATAATTATCCCCCTCTTCAGATGACTGGAATGACAACGCTTAGGGTTATCCAGGAAGCCACATATTTAAGACTGCAGAATAGACTGGGTCCTTCAACACTTTCATGGAACAGCACACACACATCACAACTTAGATCTTAAGTCTACTTAGACTGTTATGAGCAAATCATTGTGTAACTATTGTGTTGGGTTGTAATATTTGGTGGCTGTTTGTAAAAGTTATGTGCTAGTTACTCAGTGGTGTGCAACTCTTTGCTACCCCATGGACTGTAGCTTGCCAGACTCCTCTGTTCATGGAATTCTCCAGGCAATATTGGAGTGGGTTGTCATTTCCTGCCCCAGGAGATCTTCCTGATCCAGGAATCGAACCCAGGTCTCCCATATTGTGGACAAATTCTTTACTGTCTGAGCCACCAGGGAAGCCCCTAAATATTATGTGCTTAGTCACTTACTCATGTCCATCTCTTTGAAACCCTATAGACTAGCCTACCAGGCTCCTCTATCCATGGGACTTTTCAGGAAAGAATATTGGAGTAGGTTGCCATTTCCTCCTCCATGTGATCTTCCCAGTCAAGGGACTGAACCCACAACTCCTATGTCTCCTGCATTGCAGGCAAATTCTTTACCTTCTGAGCCATCGGGAAAGCCCCCAAAACTGCTTAGCTGAAACATAATAATACAGCCTAAGTGTAATAATATATAAAACAATACAATATGTGGCTGAACTCAGAACCTAAGAAAATAATTTATACATTTTCCCATAACATCATTATATTCATCATAACTTTAAAAAAGTAAAAACTCCAACACAGTTGTTATTATTGACATGTACTTTTCTACATGATTGCATTTCTCCCCAGCATGTACATGGGTGTTTATTTTTGGACCCCAAAGAAGATTGATATCATAACTGCTTCCTATTAAACTCTGAGGCTTTAGAAAGCAATAAAAAGCTGTTACCTTCAGGTAAGATCAGATTGTGGAGGGACCACTTTGGTGAAGTTTAAGCCCAGTCTCCATTCATAAGAAGACATAAGTTTTTCCATGATCACATGCTATGCAAAGAATTTTAATCATTCATAATATGCACACATTACTAGACAGAATGAAAATAAATTCCAAAATTTTAGTCTTGTTCAAATAATTTGGAAACTTGCTCAACTAACCAAGTGCTTTAGGGAACTCCACATATCTTCTCCAATCCCCTTTTTCCTAATATATAAAATGAGGAGGTTGGATTAATAATTAAGTACCTAGGCATTCCACTGGCATATGAAATCAACATTTCTCATGACACTCAATATGTTGCATCTCTTAGTATATGCATCTGTATTGGTTTATTACTTCTAAGTTCAATATACAAAGTCCCTGTATCTGTTTCATCTTCATATTTGCCACAGACTCAATTCTAGACCTTCTGCAATTGCTCAGTGAGTACTTGTGAAATGAATAAATGGCTATCTTTGGTGTCAAATACTTTTCTAGAATTCTGAATAGGAATGTAGATAAATCAGCATGGCTTTAACTAATTTCATAACAAATGATGTTAGTGATGAGTTGCCTTTGAGAAACATATTATCTGTCTAGAATAGGTCAAGGCTATTCAGCTAGACTTTATATACTTGCATGAGATTCTTTCAAATGTACTTTCCTGCTTACATCTTTTTATATCTGCATTTAAAGAGGACAGTTCCTTTGATATAAGGTAACTGAATACAGATTTTATTTGTATTTTTGTACAGAATAAATAAAATATTCAAGAAATCAGCTTTAGTACAAAATGAAACACATTTTTAAAAAGTCCTTTTCTATCCGACCATTTCCCAATAGAGACTTGATTATTCCTTTAGCCTAATTAAATGAATGCCTTCCCAGTTAACCTGACTTTTATGGAGTAAGGTTGAAGATATACCTAATTACATGTTAATACAATACATGATACAAACAAAGAAGGAGTCAATGTTAATACTAGCTGGACTTCCCTGGTGGTCCAGTGGTTAAAAATTTACCTGCCAATTCAGGGGACACAGGTTTGATTCCTGGTCTGGGAAGATCCCACATGCCACAGAACAACTAAACCCATGCGCCTGACTACTGAGTCCATGCCTTAGAGCCCAAGAGCCACAACTACTGAACATGCATGTTGCAACTACTGAGCCCATGCACCTAGAGCCTGTGCTCCACAACAAGAAAAGCCACCACAATGAGAAGCCCCCATTACCACAACTAGAAAGCCTGTGCATGGCAAAGATCCAGCACAGCCAATAATAATAATAAATTAAAAAAACCAGCTAACATTAATTAAACACATTCCAGAGATCCTTAGACAATTAAGCACAATAGAATAGGGGGATGATGGAGGTTCTGCATAGCAGATAATGATAGAGAATTATTATTCCAATTACCATTAAAATCCCCACTGTAAATTCTGTAAATATTTGAGCTATTGGTCTTGGTAGTAGCTACTGACTTGAGTTTCAATTAGCAGGGCATCTATCATTTGGGGTTCTTGCATTCAGAATTTCAATCTAGAACACTATTTAAGGAAGACAAGGCCAGTAGTGATTAAATGCAGGAGTGGTGACTGAAATCCAGAAGAAGGAAAGAAACTATGAACTTAATTTAGAAAGAAAAATGTGTAACTACATTGTTATATTTGTTACCAAAATCACTCACACCTGCAACTCATATTATACAGCAATATATCCATCACAGAATCTATTGCCAAATTAGAAGTTAATAACTGGATTTTTTTAAACTCATTTACCCCCTTTCTGAAAAACAAATTAACAAAGCCCTATATTCTCAATTTGTTTTACTAGAGGTTATATAATTGTTTGTATTGTTCTCCAATGAAACCCACCTGTATTAAAGTAACTATTTGAGTTTAAATTTTGAATATGTTTACCCTAACTTTCATAAACAGATAGTCATTTTTCTTTACCAAGCTAGTTTACAGTCACAGGATGCAATGAGAAATAAAATACAATTTGAAGTTAAGAGACTTTAGTTCATACCCAGCACAACTGTCTGTAATCTTATGCAGTTTATCTGAAATGTGAAGCTGCTCTACTCTGGAGCCATATAAGAGAATAATATATGGCTATTGACAAACTTAATAACTAACTTAGAGTTGGCACTTAAAATATTGTTTTCATCCCACAGTGCATGAAATCTCTCTCTGTATAGAATTATGTTAAATAAATTTGCTTTTATTTAAAATACCAAGGTATTGCAAGTTCTGTTCCCCAAGAAGCCAACTTTGAGACACAGATGAACATGCAGTAAGTTTATCAGGAATTTATTCAGATCAACAGATTTGGAAAGAAGGAAAGGAAATGAGATTGGATAGAGGTATATATATCTTTCTTCAGTACCTCAGTTAATCCCATGTGGAGTTCAAAACTGATATAAATCCTTTGTAATTGTCTACTATTTTAGTGAGGAGGCTGAACACAACACTGGATACCAGCTGTCTCTGGGAAGGTAGTATGACCCTAAGTGAAGCTGTTCTTTCAAGCCCAGAGCAATTTACAGAGAAGTCTATAAACTGGCAAAACTCCCCACAGCTAGGAAAATAAATCCTATAATCCAAAAGGGAAACTTGGTTGGTGTATAACATAAGTGCATTGGGAGATGATATGTTATAGTAATTAAAAAGCAAACCTCTAAAGTAAAAGTATTTGGGTTTACATGGTTTATCATGTATGTGAGAGAACAGTTAAGGGTATTAGAATCTAGATTCTTCATGAGACTCTGAAGAATTGGAACTCAGACCTCAGAGGAAGTGTTGATTTCCTAGGAGACTGGAGGAAGGACACACAGAGCTATATCCAAAACTCTAAAAGGGATGCTGCACCCAGTTGGTACTGTCCTCAAGAACTGAGAGGTGGGACATCATGGAGCTAAGGCTTGAACAGGTTGTACCTTGGTTCAGGTACATCCAAGGAAGCATAATAGAGCTGCTGCTTAAAAAGCAAGAGCAATCACCCAACTAGAGACTGGAACCAACTGCTACTGTAAGGGTGAAGCGTGATTATTGCAGTCATATAGACTGGATGGCTAGCAAAAAAAACAAACAAGTTTTTTTTCCTCTGTCCTACAGTATCTCCCAGTGCAGGGAGTAGCAAACTACAGTCCATGAGCAAAATCTCACCTGCCTTGTGCTTTTGTAGTCTGTGAGTTACAATTTTCTTTTACATTTTTTTAAACTAAAAAAAAAAAAAATCATTACAGATAAAAATTATATTTAATTCAAACTTCAGTGCCCATAAAGTTTCACTGTAATACATCCATGCTCATTTGTCTGATTATTTTCTGTAGGTGTATTCTTGCTATAGAAATGGAGTTAAATAGAGGCACCTAAAAGCAAATCACCCACGAATACTAAATTATTTACTGCGCAGCCATTTCAAATAAAAGTTGTTGACTCCTTTTCTGTTACTCCCTGTTGGCAAGGGAGAAGTGTTGTCTGTAGAGTTCTAGCCTCAATACTACAAGGCAGATTATAAATGGGTACCTTTGGGGCTAAGAGACAGTAGTTTAGTGCCTGGCAGAGTTGGTTCTCTATACACATTGTGTTGTAAAATAGGTAAGTTTCTCCAATAAGTGTCAAAGTGTGTAATCATTTGATAAAACGGTCATAGTATTGACTGCTTCCCTGGTTCCTTTAGTCCCTGCTGCCCCAATTTTAGTCTTTCTTCCTTTTTCTCTCCAGTTCTCTTTCTTAATATTTTTCAATTTAAAAACTTTGGTAGACCAAGCCTGTCTTCTTTTCTTAGTCCTGTTATCTAATCTGTTATTTTCTTTCTCTCATTAAAATATTTCCAGATATCTCATACTTTGGAAACTGTGGAGTTTCTTACCTGACACTGTTTCTGAGCACAAAAGAAAACAGACTTTGTCCAAACAGCATGTATCTGAGAAGTTATTTATAACACACCAAGGTCATACTGCTCTCCATGTGACCTTACTCTAGGTGGTTTGGTAGACATCAGCATACAGTTGTAAAATGCCTTAATAGATCTCTGATGGATATCAGGGGCCTTGCATATGATGTAGGGAGACTGGGGGTCTTCTGTCTAGTATCCACTTTGATCTGTTCAAGTGAGAGAAGTTGCTCAGTTGTGTCCAACTCCTTGCCACCCCATGAACTGTAGCTTACCAGGCTCCTCTGTCCATGGGATTCTCCAGGCAAGAGTACTGGAGTGGGTTGCCATTTCCTTCTCCAGAGGATCTTCCCAACCCAGGGATTGAACCCAGGTCTCCCACATTGCAGGCATAGACTTTACCATCTGAGCCACCAGTGAAGTCCTTTATGTGAACAAGAGCCTGAAGTAAACAAGTCTTCCAGAAATCTCTAAAGTTTTAGTTATAAACTTTTCCCTCTACCCAAACTGTAAGAATAGGTATAGAGATACATTTTTAACATACTTCCCACCTTGACTGATGGCTTCCCTCATAGTTCAGTCGGTAAATAAACTGCCTGCAATGCAGGAGACCCAGATTCAATCCCTGGGTTAGAAAGATCCCTTGGAGAAGGAAATGGCAACCCACTCCAGTATTCTTGCCTGGAGAATCCCATGGGCAGAGAAGCCTGGTGGGTTATAGTACATGGGGTCGCAAAGAGCCGGACATGACTTAGAGACTAAACCACCACCACCTATGCCTGTTATTACCCTTAGAGAGAGTGATTGGTATTGAACTTAGTGGATTTGTGGCACTAATTTATGGCCTTGACATCTACAGGGATGATACAAAGGTGTAGCCTAGGATCCCCATGAATTTAAGGTCATACATGTTAACAAATTACAGGTAACCCCAACCAATCTACCATTGGTATGATCCCAATGGGTCAAAGATCTGTATTCTACTGGTATGACCATTTAGCAGCTTGTGTGTGTGTGTGTGCCTTCAATGGGGTTGGAGGATGTAATTGACCATATCTAAGCCTTGACAACTTTCGTAAGCTTTAAATGATAGTAACCGAGCTACCAGAGAAGGCAATGGCAACCCACTCCAGTACTCTTGCCTGGAAAATCCCATGGATGGAGGAGCCTGGTAGGCTGCAGTCCATGGGGTCCCGAAGAGTCGGACATGACTGAGAGACTTCCCTTTCACTTTTCACTTTCATGCATTGCAGAAGGAAATGGCAACCCACTCCAGTGTTCTTGCCTGGAGAATCCCAGGGACGGGGGAGCCTGGTGGGCTGCCGTCTATGGGGTCACACAGAGTCGGACACGACTGAAGTGACTTAGCAGCAGCAGCAACTAAGCATCACAGAAATAAAGATAAAGGCTCTAAAGGAACAGAATTGTCAATTGTGAGACAGAATGTGCCTTTCCTTGGGGGAGCATGTGAGGCCCAAGCACGTCGTAATGGAGATAGGTGACCTCTAACAGTTGGAAATGGAGAAGGCAATGGCGACCGCCTCCAGTACTCTTGCCTGGAAAATCCCATGGATGGAGGAGCCTGGCGGGCTGCCGTCTATGGGGTCACACAAAGTCGGACACAACTGAAGGGACTTAGCAGCAGCAGCAGCAGCAGCAGCAGCAACAGTAGGAAAAAGGCTTGGATTCACTTAAAATGTACACTAGCAAATATGAAAAGGTACTATCCTACACTTAAGAAATTTTAAACTGAGTCCATAAAAGAGAATGTATTAAACAGAACTGAGACTTAAAAATCAACATAGAACTATTTTAAATGAAAGAGAAAGTAGTGCCCAGACTTTGAGGTTTTTGATGCTAAGAGAACACGAAAAAGCTACAAGGGCTTAGTTGCATTAATTAACAAATAATAAATAAATGGCTTTCTTAATTAGTATGAATTATAACTCTCTCTCTCTTTATATATATATATATATATATATATATATATGTATACTACATTTTACATTTTGGCAGGAGGCGGAACTGTTGCATTTATTTCCCCGTCCATTTTAGTCCATTGAGAATCTTGAGAAATTCAGCAAAGATTACATTCACAGATCTCATCAAGTCATGCACCCAATATTTTCTCTTAATGTATCTATGCTGGAGAAGAATTCAAAGGGGCATTTTACTTTTCAAAGAAACAGTTCTGTCTTGAACTCTTGCTCAGCAAGCCCCAGAATGGATTGATGTTTTATGTCAGCCCAGCGGAGATTATGTGAGAAAGGAGGTTTAAATCAGTCCTTCAGATACTCAGTTCTTGTGCCATTCAAAAGACTAATATCTAAGGCCAGAACTTTGAAAAAAGAGGATACAAATTGGAAACTAGATTATAATTCAAGAGAAATCTTTTGGTTTCTGGTTTATCTTTCCTTTCTAAGAAATTCACTGAAATATTGTATTTCTTAATGACATCAATAACACCTGACACTTCCATCAGTTAATATCAGAGAAGACACTTTTATTTATAGAAGTAAACTCTGTTATACATTTTGATATGTAACATCCTGTACTCTTAATGTGCTAAGTCACTTCAGTCGTGTCCAACTCTGCAACCCCATGGCTTGTAGCCCATCAAGCTTCTCTGTCCATGGAATTCTCCAGGCAAGGATGCTGGAGTTGGTTGCCATTTCCTTCTCCAGGTGTACTTTTTATAATATCTTTTAATATGTAACATACTTGTACTCTTAATAATTTGATAGCTATTTCATAAAATGTTCATACTATTGAACTTCTTTAAACCATATTGGAGACTATCATATTGCCACTATTTTTCATGTAGTAAAATAATTTGAGAAAAGTAATTTAAAATGTATATGGTGAGTATTAGCATGTAAAAAAATTTTTAAAAATAACCATTATTTTAAATCTATATAAAATGTATTTTATTAATCTCTCTTTGATTGATTAACTACTGTTCAGTCAAAATTTCAGGAGAGTTTTAAGGCAATTAAAAAGCACATAGTCCACAATTTAAAGAAATAGAACATAGGAACATCATTACCTGGGGAAAAACAATTTACATAAAGAGTTTACAAAGTTGGCCCAAAGGTGAGATAATAAAGTTGGTAGGAGATATTATCAAAACGGTCTGGCAGCATGTGTCTTGGAAAGTGAAAGAAAGAAAGAAAGTAAATTAGTAAATTCAAATAGAACATTAAGAAAAACAAGACTAAATCTTAGTAGTATGCCAATAAGGTAATCAGTACTATAAGGAAGAGTATCAGCAGGACAATGGTAAAAATTTGAGATTAAATCCCATTCTGCTGAAAATACTGGTCCTATTTTTGCAAACTGTATTAAGCAGCTTCGAAGAAATATAAAATGCTTCTGTTTAAAGCATGAACATTTATGATAATTGATAATGAAATAAAACAAACAAGAGAACATTCTTGGTATGTTTGGAATAAAAATTGAGTTATATTATGAACATCTGGGGCTAGAGAAAGATGACATAGGTAACAAAGGCAGATAGAAAAATGTTTTTGCTGAAACACATAACAATGAAAATATACCTATATTTAATATTCTTTGTATCATACCATATATGATGCCTTAAAAGGAGTGACTATATTACTAATAAGACAGAAAAATAGATTTATATTTTCAGAATTTGAAATAGAAAAATGTTTTATCCTCATATGCAATAGTGTAGATTATTACCTATAAATAAGTCATCTCAAGTGGTCAATGCAAGGGAGAAAATAATGTAATCAAGACTTAATTTGTCATTTTAATTTTTGTCTCTTCTCTTGGAAAAGCAGATTGTTATTTATATGCTAGGTTGAATCTAAAGTACCAACAAGCACCAATATATCCTTTTAATTACTTTGTTTTATGTAATTTATATATTTAATTCTATTTTAAAAATATTTCCAATTGCTAGAAAAACAGAATTTGCATTTACTGAATACTGGCCGCTAAAAAAGATTGCACATTCTCATCCTTGTGTCTCCCTTCCTTTACTTTATTTCTGGATGAGAACTGATTTATTTCATGGGTTCAAAATGCTGGGAGCTGGAAGATATAAGAGGGACATTCTAATCTCCATTTTTCTTCCTGAAAACAGGAGACAAAAACTCCCATGGGTAAGATGCTCTTCCTGTACCAGGAGAAAAAAAAAAAAACAACTTTTTTTTTTCCTCAAAAAAACATGACTTTGATGTCAAAGGCAAGAGAATTCTGTACAAATAGACCTTGCTCAAATAATTCTTACCTTCCTTAAGCCTTTAGCTATCTCACACAGTTTAATTTTCCACACATTCCTCTCTTCATTAAACCTAATATAAGAGCAAGTAGTTTTTGCCATTTCTCTAGGTCATTTTCTTATGACAGCTCCCACATCATGTAAAGCTTTGGGAAATTTCTATGCTTTTCTCATGTTAATCTGTTTCATATTAGTTTGATTCTGAAACCCAGCTAAAAAACCTCTTTAAGAGGATGAGTGAGTGAAGTAGATGAGTGAGTGAAGTAGTCTGACTCTTTGCAATCCCATGAACTGTAGCCTGCCAGGCTCCTACATCCATGGGATAGTCCAGGCAAGACTACTGGAGTGGGTTGCCATTTCCTTCTCCAGGAGATCTTCCCAACCCAGGAATAGAACTCAGGTCTCCCGCATTGCAGGCAGACTCCTTACTGTCTGAGCCACAGGGGAAGTCCTAAGAGGGTAGAGAGAAATTTTTACTTCCCCTACACCTTATATTTCAAATCTTCTCCAGCTCAGATAACTAAGAGAATATATTGGGGTTAAAGCCAAAAGCTATGACTAACAATGTGTTGATGGTTCTCTCCAGTCCACTGGGTTTCTATCAGAGATGAAGCATTAAGTGATAGTAAGCAGTCTAAAAATTCAAGGGTGCTTGGTCAGTCACACCTTTCTCTGCCTCCATCAGATATAAGAACAATGTTCTTTATTGTAATATTGAATATTTAATATCTGAAAACCACATTAACTGGCGACTGTAAGAGAGAAGATGAAGAATGTTAACAGATCAATATCTACATCAGTTAGTTCTTTTATAAAAATCTGTTACATATCCAGAACTTTTCCATATTTACTGAAAAAAGGTAAAAGGGAAAAATGCTTAAGGAATTATATTCTATTTATGATAAACAACGAAAACACTTAAGAAAGAGTATAGTAGCTTGTGCTTGGGAATATAAGTTTAATGGATAGTGTAATCAAGTGGCTATTCAGACTGTGGAATTTTTCTTAAAGAAGCAAATTAGGATTATTAACTCAAGAGATTTCTATATCTTCATTATGTTCCCTATATTCTATATAGTATTTTTGTTTTAAGATATCATATTTTGTACTTAATAACATTTAACAGAATCAAATTTAACTTGAAAACTCAAGGTTATATTAAAAAAGAGAAACTGAAAGTTCAGTTCAGTTCAGTTTGGTCCCTCAGTCGTGTCCGACTCTTTGCAACCCCATGAATCACAGCACGCCAGGCCTCCCTGTCCATCACCAACTCCCAGAGTTCACTCAGACTCACGTCCATCGAGTCAGTGATGCCATCCAGCCATGTCATCCTCTGTCATCCCCTTCTCCTCTTGCCCCCAATCCCTCCCAGCATCAGAGTCTTTTCCAATGAGTCAACTCTTCGCATGAGGTGGCCAAAGTACTGGAGTTTCAGCTTTAGCATCATTCCTTCCAAAGAACACCCAGGACTGATCTCCTTCAGACTGGACTGGTTGGATCACCTTGCAGTCCAAGGGACTCTCAAGAGTCTTATCCAACACCACAGTTCAAAAGCATCAATTCTTCAGTGCTCAGCCTTCTTCAGAGTCCAACTCTCACATCCATACATGACCACAGGCAAAACCATAGCCTTGACTAGATGGACTTTGTTGGCAAAGTAATGTCTCTGCTTTTCAATATGCTATCTAGGTTGCTCATAACTTTCCTTCCACGGAGTAAGCATCTTTTAATTTCATGGCTACAGTCACCATCTGCTGTGATTTTGGAGCCCAGAAAAATAAAGTCTGACACTATTTCCACTGTTTCCCCATCTATTTCCCATGAAGCGATCGGCCCTGATGCCATGATCTTCGTTTTCTGAATGTTGAGCTTTAAGCCAACTTTTTCATTCTCCCCTTTAACTTTCATCAAGAGGCTTTTTAGTTCCTCTTCACTTTCTGCCATAAGGGTGGTGTCATCTACATATCTGAGGTTATTGATATTTCTCCCAGCAATCTTGATTCCTGCTTCTGTTTTCTCCTGTCCAGTGTTTCTCATGATGTACTCTGCATATAAGTTAAATAAGCAGGGTAACAATATACAGCCTTGACGTATTCCTTTTCCTATTTGGAACCAGTCTGTTGTTCCATGTCCAGTTTTAACTGTTGCTTCCTGACCTGCATATAGGTTTCTCAAGAGGATGGTCAGGCGGTCTGGTATTCCCATCTCTTTCAGAATTTTCCACAGTTTATTGTGATCCGAACAGTCAAAGGCTTTGGCATAGTGAATAAAGCAGAAATAGATGTTTTTCTGGAACTCTCTTGCTGTCTCAATGATCCAGGGGATGTTGGCAATTTGATCTCTGGTTCCTCTGCCTTTTCTAAAACCAGCTTGAACATCTGGAAGTTCATGGTTCATGTATTGCTGAAGCCTGGCTTGGAGAATTTTGAGCATTACTTAACTAGCATGTGAGATGAGTGCAATCGTGCAGTAGTTTGAGCATTCTTTGGCATTGCCTTTCTTTAGGATTGGAATGAAAACGGACTTTTTCCAGTGCTGTGGCCACTGCTAAGTTTTCCAAATTTGCTGGCATATTGAGTGCAGCACTTTCACAGCATCATCTTTTAGGATTTGAAATAGCTCAACTGGAATTCCATCACCTCCACTAGCTTTGTTCATAATGATGCTTTCTAAGGCCCACTTGACTTCACATTCCAGGATGTCTGGCTCTAGGTCAGTGAATACACCATCGTGATTATCTGGGTCATGAAAATTTTTTGTACAGTTCTTCTGTGCATTGTTGCCACTTCTTCTTAATATCTTCTGATTCTGTTAGGTCCATACCATTTCTGTCCTTTTTCGAGCCCATCTTTGCATGAAATGTTCCTTGGGTATCTCTAATTTTCTTGAAGAGATCTCTAGTCTTTCCCTTTCTGTTGTTTTCCTCTATTTCTTTGCATTGATCTCTGAGAAAGATTTTTTTATCTCTTCTTGATATTCTTTGGAATATTAATTTAGATGCTTATATTTTTCCTTTTCTCCTTTGCTTTTGGCTTCTCTTCTTTTCTCAACTATTTGTAAGGCCTCCCCAGACAGCCATTTTGCTTTTTTGCATTTCTTTTCCATGGGGATGGTCTTGATCCCTGTCTCCTGTACAATGTCATGAACCTCATTCCATAATTCATCAGGCACTCTATCTATCAGATCTAGGCCCTTAAATCTATTTCTCACTTCCATTGTATAATCATAAGGGATTTGATTTAAGTCATACCTGAACGGTCTAGTGGTTTTCCCTACTTTCTTCAATTCAAGTCTGAATTTGGTAATAAGAAGTCATGATCTGAGCCACAGTCAGCTCCTGGTCTTGTTTTCACTGACTATATAGAGCTTCTCCATCTTTGGCTGCAAAGAATATAATCAATTTGATTTCGGTGTTGACCATCTGGTGATGTCCATGTATAAGTCTTCTCTTGTGTTGTTGGAAGAGGATATTTGCTATGACCAGTGCATTTTCTTGGCAAAACTCTATTAGTCTTTGCCCTGCTTCATTCCGTATTCCAAGGCCAAATTTGCCTTTTACTCCAGGGTTTCTTGACTTCCTATTTTGCATTCCATTCCCCTATAATGAAAAGGACATCTTTTTTGGGTATTAGTTCTATAAGGTCTTGTAGGTCTTCATAGAACTGTTCAACTTCAGCTTCTTCAGCATTCCTGGTTGGGGCATAGACTTGGATTACTGTGATATTGAATGGTTTGCCTTGGAAACGAACAGAGATCATTCTGTCGTTTTTGAGATTGCATCCAAGTACTGCATTTCGGACTCTTTTGTTGACCATGATGGCTACTCCATTTCTTCTGAGGGATTCCTGCCCACAGTAGTAGATATAATGGTCATCTGAGTTAAATTCATCCATTCTAGTCCATTTTAGTTCGCTGATTCCTAGAATGTCGACATTCACTCTTGCCATCTCTTGTTTAACCACTTCCAATTTGCCTTGATTCATGGACCTGACATTCAAGGTTCCTATGCAATATTGCTCTTTACAGCATCGGACCTTGCTTCTATCACCAGTCACATCCACAACTGGATATTGTTTTTGCTTTGGCTCCATCCCTTCATTCTTTCTGGAGTTATTTCTCCACTGATCTCCAGTAGCATATTGGGCACCTACTGACCTGGGGAGTTCCTCTTTCAGTATCCTATCATTTTGCCTTTTCATACTGTTCATGGGCTTCTCAAGGCAAGAATACTGAATTGGTTTACCATTCCTTTCTCCAGTGGCCACATTGTCAGATCTCTCCACCATGACCCGCCTGTCTTGTGTTGCCCCACATGTTACTTCATGGCAAATAGATGGGGAAACAGTGGAAACAGTAGCCAACTTTATTTTTCTGGGTCCAAAATCACTGCAGATGGTGATTGCAGCCATCAAATTAAAGGACACTTACTCCTTGGAAGGAAAGTTATGACCAATCCTGACAGCATATTAAAAAGCAGAGACATTATTTTGCAAACAAAGGTCTATCTAGTCAAGGGTATTGTTTTTCCAGTAGTCATGTATGGATGTGAGAGTTGGACTATAAAGAAAGCTGAGAGCCAAAGAATTGATGCTTTTGAACTGTGATGTGGAGAAGACTCTTGAGAGTCCCTTGGACTGCAAAGAGATCCAACCAGTCCATCCTAAAGAGATCAGTCCTGGGTGTGCATTGGAAGGACTGATGTTGAAACTGAAACTCCAGTCTTTGGCTACCTGATTTGAAGAGCTGACTCATTGGAAAAGACCCTCATGTTGGGAACGATTGAGGGCAGGATAAGGGGCCGACAGAGGATGAGATGGCTGGATGGCATCACCGACTCAATGGACATGAGTTTGGATGAACTCTGGGAATTTGTGTTGGACAGGGAGGCCAGGCGTGCTGCGGTTCATGAGGTCACAAAGAGTCAGACAGGACTGAGGGACTGAACTGAACTGATCTCAAAATTAATATAAACAATTTCATTAGCATATAATTTTATTTTAAGAAGAAAGTACGTACTGTATTTCCCTTATTACTCTCCGTGTATCTAACACAGCATTCTAGTTATAGAGAGTGAGCTGACTGACTCTTTAGTACAAAGAATGTAATGTTTTTGTTTTTTTTCCTTTATTCCTAGGGTCTACCCTATATCTGACACAGAAAACATTTAATAACATGTATTGAGTAAGTGAATACATGAATATATAAATTAAAATAATGGTGAATGAATAACTAAATGAGAGGAAAATATGTAACATTTTTTGGTGTTATGATTGATATTCCTTCTAATCTCATTACTTAAAACAACCTAAGTATACATTTACATATATATATATATTCACACACATAACTATTAATTTATGCATGAATGTAGATATATCAATAGAAATTTAGAGGATATATATATATACACATAAGAAGGTTACATGGTTATTGTGGCTTTAATCTGGGGTTTCTTAAGTAAAAATTAAGAATTTGCTAAATGTTAATTCGGAATAGCTTACTTAACTAGGCTTATGATAAATTTTTTGAGTTCTTTAAATATTCTGAGAAGGTATAATTTCAAGTTTGGTTCTGGGAACTGATGATAATTAGAAGGTCTACTCCTAGCTTGTGAAATGTTTATCCATATGAAATGAAGTTACTATCAATGCTAACTTTAACTTATATATAAACTGAAACCTAGGCTCCCATGTGGTATTTTTGCTATTTGCTTCGAGATAAGGTGTCTTCTAGTTTTTAAATTGTTACTTTCCATATGGCTCACATCTATGTCTCTTGTTAGTTTGTAAAACATTTCCATAATGAAATATCCTTCTAGAGACATATAGATCTGTATATTCTCATGTGTGGGTGTATGTGTTCAGTCATGTCCAACTCTTTGTGACCCCATAGACTAAAGCCTGCCAATCTCCTCTGTCCATGGAATTTTCCAGGCAAAAATACTGGAGCAGTTGCCATTTTCTTACTCCAGGGGATCTTCCTGACCCAGGGATCAAATCCATGTCTCTTGTGTCCCCTGCATTGGCAGGTGGATACTTTACCACTGCACCACCTGGGAAGTCCCTCTGTACATTCCTAAATCCATGTAATTAATTAGTGTATTAAAATACATATTAATAATGCTTACAACTCATATAATAAAGGTTCTTTGCAGTGTTGTTCCCTCTGACTTTGCCAAGTTAAAAGTATAATGCTGACTCATCGTTAGCATATTTAGGTGCTTTAGGGCATTTTCCATGAAGAAAGAATACCTTTTGGCACTTTCTTTTCTTGTTTCTCCAAAATCTCTGAACTGATTTTGTGGGTCATGGGGTGAGGCCCATCTGTTTAATCAGATTTTTGCCTGATAATGCAGTAGACTAGAAAGTTGAAACTTAGCTATACACTCTTTTAAGTGTTGTAATTAGCCTCAGATCTGCTCAGAAGTTAAGTAATGAGTACATTTTAAAATGCAGATAATTGCAGAATGTAATTTTTGCTTGCTTAAGCTATTTCAAAATTCCTATGGGTTGAGTGTGTTCCATCAGCCAAATTGGATCAGGTTGGCTTAAGATGCCCTAATATACCACTAAAGGATATAAGCCAATTTATCTGCTCAGATGCCAGGAGCTATTATTACCTTGAGTCAAACAGAGTCATTGTTCAAAGCCAAACATACGTGTGTGTGTGTGTATTCCTTTCCTACTTAATTCAGTTCAAAGTGAATTGAACAACCAATACAATATTGTAAAGTAATTAGCCTACAATTAAAATAAATAAATTTAAATTAAAAAAAAAAGAAAAGACTCAAGAACAGTTTTGTTCATTTATTTCTTTTTATGATTATACATGACACAGAGGCACAGATACATGGATTTGGCCATAGATATCCCTTAAAGGGCCCATTCAAAGGCCAGGTCTAAAGGCAATGATTGGGTAATATAAATATAAAAATATTAGCGAATTGTATTTGGGCCTAGGTGAGGTGGGATGAGAGAGAATAAGGAAGAAATTTATATAATAATCCCTTTGAGTTAGAAATTTAGCTTCTTAAGGAATTTCAGAGCAGAAAATCAAGTTAGATCCATGACTATGGAAAAAATATGGGTGGTTAAAATGGATTGATTGAGAAGAAGGAACTTACTGATTTCCTGTAGATCCATGTTGCCCAATGCTCTAATTGCTAGCTACATTAAGTTCAGCTCAGTTGCTCAGTCATGTCCAACTCTTTGTGACCCCATGAAATGCAGCATGCCAGGCCTCCCTGTCCATCACCAACTCCCAGAGTTCACTCAGACTCATGACCATTGAGTCAGTGATGCCATCCAGCCATCTCATCCTCTGTCGTCCCCTTCTTCTCCTGTCCCCAATCTCTCCCAGCATCAGAGTCTTTTCCAATGAGTCAACTCTTCGCATGAGGTGGCCAAAGTACTGGAGTTTCAGCTTTAGCATCATTCCTTCCAAAGAACACCCAGGACTGATCTCCTTCATAATGGATTGGTTGGATGTCCTTGCAGTCCAAGGGACTCTCAAAAGTCTTATCCAACACCACAGTACAAAAGCATCAATTCTTCAGCACTCAGCTTTCTTCACAGACCAACTCTCACATCCATACATGACCACTGGAAAAACCATAGCCTTGACTAGATGGACCTTTGTTGGCAAAGTAATGTCTCTGCTTTTCAATATGCTATCTAGGTTGCTCATAACTTTCCTTCCATGGAGTAAGCGTCTTTTAATTTCATGGATGCAGTCACCATCTGCAGTGATCTTGGAGCCCAGAAAAATAAAATCTGACACTGTTTCCACTGTTTCCCCATCTATTTCCCATGAAGTGATGGGACCAGATGTCATGAACTTCGTTTTCTGAATGTTGAGCTTTAAGCCAACTTTTTCACTCTCCACTTTCATTTTCATCAAGAGGCTTTTTAGTTCCTCTTTACTTTCTGTCATAAGGGTGGTGTCACCTGCATATCCGAGGTTATTGATATTTCTCCCAGCAATCTTGATTCCAGCTTGTGCTTCTTCCAGTCCAGCGTTTCACATGATGTACTCTGCATAGAAGTTAAATAAGCAGGGTGACAATATACAGCCTTGACGTACTCCTTTTCCTATTTGGAACCAGTCTGTTGTTTCATGTCCAGTTCTAACTGTTGCTTTCTGACTTGCATATAGGTTTCTCAAGAGGCAGGTCAGGTGGTCTGGTATTCCCATCTCTTTCAGAATTTTCCACAGTTTATTGTGATCCACACAGTCAAAGGCTTTGGCATAGTCAATAAAGCAGAAATAGATGTTGTTCTAGAACTCTCTTGCTTTTTCGATGATCCAGCGGATGTTGGCAATTTGATCTCTGGTTCCTCTGCCTTTTCTAAAACCACCTTGAACATCTGGAAGTTCACCATTCACGTATTGCTGAAGCCTGGCTTGGAGAATTTTTAGCATCACTTTACTAGCGTGTGAGATGAGTGCAATTGTGTGGTAGTTTGAGCATTCTGTGGCAATGCCTGTCTTTGGGATTGGAATGAAAACTGACCTTTTTAAAATTCTAATTAAAGTTATACTAAATTAAAATTTCAGTTTCTCAGTCACACAGCCAATATTTCAAGTACTCAATAGCCGTATATGCCTAGTGGTTAACGTGCTGGGCAGCCCACATACAGACAATTTCTAACACTGCAGAAAGTTCTGTTGGAATGAGCTGCTCTCGAGTAAAGACCCTAAGGAAAAATTTTTCCCCACTGTTTGGTCACAGGGGGTTACAAATTCAAATCATAGCTATCATCATTAAGCTTAAAATACCTGCCCAGTTGTTCTGAAGCTACCCTACAAGAAAGTGTTATATTAATATCACCTTGGTTCATTTTCAAGACTCCTCAATGTTGGCTAATCTTTTCCTGTATATTTTCTACATCACTATCTAATATTTGTTTCAAATGTTCTCAATTATTGAATCTGATCGCTTGTTAAAAATAACTAAAGGTAACTTAATGTTCTTTATTATTACTTCATTCATATTTATCTTATTATTTCCTAATCTAATTTTGACACTCTGAATTTCTTTTCTCTCTACTCTTTTTCCTGAATTTAAACAGCATTTTTTTTTCGTTTTCTTCTGAATATCCTCTACTTTAGATATTTCTATCCATTCTTTGATAACTTTTAATTTTATTATTATTAAGAAACATTAAAAAACTATCTCAGAATAGAGAATACAGAATAATGGGCTCTTATGTGTTCTTCACTCATTTTTGACCATTATCAAGTCATGATTAAAATTCTCATCTCATACAACCCACCTCCACCATTTCCCCAGTTTTTTGAAATAATTTAAAAACATGATATTAAATATGATTGCATTTATATAATATCCTCTAAAAAGTAAAACTATAGATGAAAAATAATTAGTGGCTGCTATGGGAAAGGTTTGGCACAAAGAGGTATTTTTGTGTACATAAAACAGTTTAGAACAGCTGATTTTTGCTGTGGTTGCATGAATCATTACATGGAATAAAAATGCTTAGACTTACATAAACATACACAAATGCAGGTTAAAAACAATGAAAATTGACTAACAGCTATAGCTTAGATAGTGATTACCAAAATAATTTTCTTAGTTTTGATATTGTACTGTAACTATATTATGTCACCATTAGAGGAATCTTGACACTTTACATTAATTCCCAAATTCTCTGAGTCTATAATTAGCTTAGAATAAAAAGATTTAAAAAATTAATTTTAATAGAATAAAACTACTACAATACTTAGAAACATACTGAACAAATAAGTGAAAGACTTGTACATGCAAAATGCTAAAGTATTTCTGAGAAAAACAATAAAGATCTAGATATTGGAGCGATATACCATGCCTATTGATTTGAAAATCAACATTGTGAAATGTTAATTCTCTCAAAATTAATCTACAGATTTTAAGTGGTCACAATCATAATTACAGTAGAATTTCTTATAAAAATTGGCATGCTGAATCTATAATTTATACAAAAATATGAAAACTTAAAACATAAAACTATTATAAAATAATATACAGCCTTACACTGGCATTATGATTGGATAAAAATATCAAAGACAAAGAATAGACAGTTCAGAAATAGACCTACATGTATTTTGTCAATTATTTTTGATAAAGATACCAAAGCAATTCAAAAAAGACTTTTCAACTAATTACATTTAAAATATTATATATCCAATTGTGGAAAAAAAAGAATATCAACCTCTACCTTACACCATGCACAAGGTATAATTTGGGATAGATGCATTGCTAAACATAAAAGGCAAAACTAGGGCTTCCCTGTTGGCTCAGTGGTAAAGAATCTCCATGCCAATGCAGGAGATAGGAGTTTAATTCCTGATTCAGGAAGATCCCACATGCTTTGGAGCACCTAAGACCATGTGCCACAACTATTAAACCTGTGCTCTAAAGCCCAGAAGCCGGAATGACTGATTCCACATGCCACAACTACTGAAGCCCATGTGCCCTAGAGCCTGTGCTCTGCAACAATAGAAGCCACCGCAATAAGAAGCCTGTGTACTGCAACTAGAGAATAACTTCTGCTTGCCACAATTAGAGGAAAGCCAGCACAGCAACGAAGACTGAGCACAATCAAGAATAACTAAATAAATAAAATTATAAAAATAAATTTATAAAAAGTAAATCTTATAAAACATGGAAGAATATCATGACTGGAGAAAAGGCAAATTACTTTTTAGACAAGATACAACAAATGCCTTAAAAGTGTAAAGGAGTAAATTAAAAGCTAAATATCATTACAGTTAAAAATGCTGCTTGTCAAATAACTGTTAAAAATCAATAAACAAATCACTACCTGGAAGGAATTGTTTGCAAAATATTTTTTTCTTACAGAAAAAAAAAATCCCTAAATATATAAAAATCTCCATGTGACAATAAAGTGACAAGCCCAATAAATAAAAATGAGCAAAAGACTTGAACAGAAATGTTACAAAGGGAGATGTAAAAAAAGGTAAAAAAAATGCTAAGAAAGTGAACACTATCTGTCATCAAGGAAATTCAGTTTAAAATCACAATAAAATACCATTATGAAGCTGTAAGTTTGGCTGAAATTTAAATGTTGGACAGCACCCAATGTTGTTAACTACAGAGAATAACTGGAACACTTACACATTTGTGGTGAGTATATAGAACTACACAATGGAAAATTCTGTGGCAATGTATTATAAAGAGTCACATATAGCTGTCCTAGAAAACAGGGATTCCACTTCTGTGTATTAATCCAAGAGGAATGAAAGTGTATGCTCAAACAAATATTTGTAAAAATGTTCATGGCCACTCTATTCACAACAGTTAAACAGTAGAAATAAGCCAAATATACATCAATAAGAGGATTGATAAACAGTTCACTATATTTACACTTACTCATAAAAAGGAACAGACTACTGAAGCATGCAGCAACATGCATGAATCGAGCAGACACTTTGCTGAAAGAAATAATTCAGGAGAAAACTACTGCTATACGGTGCCAGTTGCATGACGTTTTAGAACAGATATAAGTAGGTAAAATTAATACATGGTAAAAAAAAAATAGCAAAGTGGTTTGCCTTGGGCTGAAGGGTGTTGATTGGGAAGGAACTAGGGAACTTTCTGAGACTATGGTTATGCTCATTGTCTTAATAAGGTCTGCTTACACAAGTGTACTCATTTTTCAAAACTCAAACTATACATAAGGATTTTACATTGCACTGCATCTAAACTAAAACCACTACAAAAATATTGAATTTTAGTTAGCTGGTTTCCATTCAACTACTCTATAGAGAGAGACACACACTTTGTCATACACATGTGAACAGAGAGAGACAGAATGAATAATGAGTCATTGAAGCCATATTACTTACCAAAAGTGACACACCACATGAAATATATGTAATTTCTATGTAGCATTCTGGAAAGTCTTTCTAATATAAGCCGTTTTTATAAATATCTCCTGGAGATTGAGGAATGAGTCAAGCATTAATCTATAAGCAGGGTATTCTAGATCTCAGCAAAAAACCACTTGAAACAGGTGCTATGAAATGAAAGCCTGATGTGCTAAAAGGTCAGGAAGAGAGTCAGGGTGGATAACAATAATTTCAGAATGTTGGTAGATTGCAAAATACTATAAGGTCTTATAGATCTTTGTAAGGATTAAAAAAAAAAAAAAAAACTCTGAGGGGAAAGGAGGGATATTATGTCATTTAAAGCAAAGGATTAACATGTGTTGTGCATAGACTGTAGAAAGGCAGTGGTGGAAAGTAATTCATATATCAGAGATGATGATAACTTGGTACGGGATAATAAATAAACAGAGATAGCAAAAATGGCTGGATTTTTAGATTTCAGAAATTTAGATTCATTGATTTTAGTTCTATCACTAGATATGCAACTTAGGTTTTAGAAGTTTAGATTTAGGTAGGTCACACACAAGATTGGCTCATTTAAGAGATATAAAATATGTAGTTGGAAATGTATCTGAATTTTAAGAGAGTGATTCAAACTGGAGAGACATACTTAGGAGGTATCAGTGTGAGGTTCTTCTCTGTAGCTCAGAGAGTAAATAATTTGCTTGCAATGCAGGAGACCTGGGTTCAATCCTTGGGTCAGGAAGATCCCCTGGAGAAGGGAATGGTAACCCATTCCAGTATTCTTGCCTGGAGAATCCCATGGACAGAGGAACATGGTGGGCTACAGTCCACGGGCTAGGAAAGAGTCAGACACGACTAAGTGACTAAGCACACACACAGTGAGAGGTTGTGTTTATAGCTATGAGTTTGAATGCACCCATGAGGAAAGCTGGAGTAGATCAAGACGATAAGAAGGCCAAGGCTGATTCTAGGAGTACTCCATGGTTTAGAGATTGAGAGATAAGGAGGAATTCACAAGGGAGAATGAAAAGCACCAGATAGCCAGTAGCATAAATGAGTAAAGTGGTGCTGTAGAAGGAAGACAACAGGGTTTCAAACTAGAGGGAGTGATTATTTCTGTCAAAGATTACTAATAGTGAATAAACATGAAGACTAAAATTTTGTCATCAGAGGTTATTGCTGACACTAACAAAAACAATTTTGTTTAGTGGTGATGTCAAAGCCTAAGTCGGAGAAGTCAATGGGGCCCCACTCCAGTACTCTTGCCTGGAAAATCCCATGGACAGAGGAGCCTGGTGGGCTGCAGTCCATGGAGTCACTAAGAGTTGAACACGACTGAGCGATTTCACTTTGACTTTTCACTTTCATGCATTGGAGAAGGAAATGGCAACCCACTCCAGTATTCTTGCTTGGAGAATCCCAGGACAGGAGAGCCTGGTGGGCTGCCATCTATGGGGTCACATAGAGTCAGACACGACTGAAGTGACTTATAGCAGCAGCAGCAGAAGCAGCAAAGCCTGAGTATATACCAGAGAAGATATACTGGGGAAACATGTATAATTTTGAAAAGAGAAAATTTGTTCAAAAGATAGTAGAAACATAGGATCATTGTTGGAGAAGGTGTAAGGTCAAGATGGAAAAAACTGCAGCTAGTGAGAAAAATCAAAGTATTTTAAAAGGCATGAAAGAGAGGGAAGAATTTGGGGGGCAATGTCTTCAAACAGCAAAGTAGATGGAGTTACTACTGGGAATATCATTAAACACAAAATCTTCAGGTAACCCAGGAAACCTTTCCATAAAAGTAGGAGAGAAAGAAAGCAGTTTTATTATTAAATAAGCTTTAAATCACCTGATGTGAAGCCCCAACTCATTGGAAAAGACTGATGCTGGGAAAGATTGAGTGTGGAAAGAAACAGGAGCAACAGGATGAGATGGTTGGATGGCATCACCAATTCAATGGATATGAGTTTGAGCAAACTTTGGGAGACAGTAAAGGACAGGGAAGCCTGGCACACTGCAGTTCATAAGGTCACAAAGAGTTGGACACAACTTAGCAAGTGAACAACAACGAGCTTTAAACTTAGTAAGTTCAAATATTTAGAGAAAGATCATTCTTTTAGAGAAAGTTCATCCTTTTTTGTAGCCAGAAGATACAATCCTTTGACATAAATGTTCTCAAGGTAAATAATAACTATTCTCTAAGTAAGAGGATTCCATAGTACCATTTATCACAACATAGTTCATCCTAGTTTACCTGTTAATTCAGGTGATCATGAGTATTTGCTAATTAGCTTTTTCCAAAGGGAAAATAAACTTTACATATGTGACAGGGGTTTCCCTGGTTGCTCAGTGATACAGAATCTGCCTGTAATACAGGAGACCACCTGGCAAGTAGGAGCCATGAGTTCAATCCCTGGGTCGAGAAAATTCCCTGGAGAAGGAAGTGGCAACCGACTCCAGTATTCTTGCCTGAGAAATCCCATGGACAAAGAAGGCAGGTGGGCTACAGTCCATGGGGTTGCAAAAGTCAGACAGGACTTAGCGACTAAACCACTCCCACCATCTTTGTGACAGGAGAAACTATGGCAACTGAGAGGGAGGTTCCAACTGAAGTTAGGCTCCTATCCTTCAATAGAAACTGGAATGCTTTCTTGATAATTGCATTTCAAAGAGATGACTCTCAGGTATTTGAGAAAGATATTACTTGGTCTTAAAACTGGCAAGAGACTTATTTAGCTTCTAAAAAGACTTACATATTAATATATTTTAAAGAAAAAAAATATTACATGTTCTAGAATAATGTTCTAGGAAAAGGACAGGGGCTCTTCCTGTATTTCCAACAGAGAGAATCAAGTCTCTTGTTTTTAATCTGTACTTGCCCTTACAGTATACATAAAGGAATACAGATCTCTTCTTGGAACATAATATTTTTTATAGAAATAGAAAGTAATATGGATACAAATACAAGGTCCACAATCCTTTATCCAAGACCTTTATAGCCAGATATGCTATAAAATATAAATTTATTTGGATTACAGACATGTAATGCTGTGATTATGGTTTCAGTGTGTCTGCTCTCTGATGCCCTCTCGCAACACCTACCATCTTACTTGGGTTTCTCTTACAATGGACGTGGGGTATCTCTTCACAGCTGCTCCAGCAAAGCTCAGCCACTGCTCTTTAACTTGGATGAGGGGTATCTCCTCACCACCGCTCCTCCTGACCTTTAATGTGGAGTAGCTCCTCTTGGCCCTTCTGTGCCCTCCCAGCCTAAGCCATGATGCGTAGGGCCACCCAAGACAGGCGGGTCATGGTGGAGAGATCTGACAGAATGTGGTCCACTGGAAAAGGGAATGGCAAACCACTTCAGTATTCTTGCCTTGAGAACCCCATGAACAGTATAAAAAGGCAGAACGATCGGATATTGAACAAAGAACTCTCCAGGTTGGTAGGTGCCCAATATGCTACTGGAGATCAGTGGAGAAATAACTCCAGAAAGAATGAAGGGATGGAGCCAAAGCAAAAACAATACCCAGCTGTGGATGTGAGTGGTGATAGAAGCAAGGTCCGATGCTGTAAAGAGCAATATGGCATAGGAATCTGGAATGTCAGGTCCATGAATCAAGGCAAGCAAACAGGAGATGACAAGAGTTAATGTCGACATCCTAGGAATGAGAGAACTAAAATGGACTGGAATGGGTGAATTTAACTCAGATGACCATTATATCTACTACTGTGGGCAAGAATCCCTTAGAAGATATGGAGTAGTCATCATGGTAAACAAAAGAGTCTGAAATGCACTACTTGGATGCAATCTCAAAAACGACAGAATGATCTCTGTTCATTTCCAAGGCAAACCATTCAATATCACAGTAATCCAAGTCTATGCCCCAACCAGGAATGCTGAAGAAGCTGAAGTTGAACGGTTCTATGAAGACCTACAAGACCTTTTAGAACTAACACCCAAAAAAGTTGTCCTTTTCATTATAGGGGACTGGAATGCAAAAGTAAGAGGTCAAGAAACACCTGGAGTAAAAGGCAAATTTGGCCTTGGAATATGGAATGAAGCAGGGAAAAGGCTAATAGAGTTTGGCCAAGAGAACGCACTGGTCATAGCAAACACCCTCTTCCAACAGCACAAGAGAAGACTCTACACATGGACATCACCAGATGGTCAACATCGAAATCAAATTGATTATATTCTTTGCAGCCAAAGATGGAGAAGCTCTATAGAGTCAGCAAAAACAAGACTGGGAGCTGACTGTGGCTCAGATCATGAACTTATTGCCAAATTCAGACTTAAATTGAAGAAAGTAGGGACAACCACTAGACCATTCATATATGGCCTAAATCAAATCCCTTATGATTATCCAGTGGAAGTGAGAAATAGATTGAAGGGACCAGATCTGATAAATAAAGTGCCTGATGAACTACGGACAGAGGTTCATGATATTGTACAGGAGACAGGGATCAAGATCATCCCCATGAAAAAGAAATGCAAAAAAGCAAAATGGCTTTCTGGGGAGGCCTTACAAATAGCTGTGAAAAGAAGAGAAGCGAAAAGCAAAGGAGAAAAGGAAAGATATAAGCATCTGAATGCAGAGTTCCAAAGAATAGCAAGGAGAGATAAGAAAACCTTCCTCAGGGATCTATGCAAAGAAATAGAGGAAAACAACAGAATGGGAAAGACTAGAGATCTTTTCAAGAAAATTGGATATACCAAGGGAACATTTCATGTAAGCATGGGCTCGATAAAGGACAGAAATGGTATGGACCTAACAGAAGCAGAAGATATTAAGAAGAGGTGGCAAGAATACACAGAAGAACTGTACAAAATAGATCTTCATAACCCAGATAATCATGATGGTGTGATCACTCACCTAGAGCCAGACATTCTGGAATGTGAAGGTAAATGGGCCTTAGAAAGCATCACTACAGACAAAGCTAGTGGAGCTGATGGTATGCCATTTGAGCTATTTCAAATCCTGAAAGATGGTGCTGTCAAAGTGCTGCACTCAATATGCCAGCAAATTTGGAAAACTCAGCAGTGGCCACAGGACTGGAAAAGGTCTGTTTTCTTTCCAATCCCAAAGAAAGGTAATGCCAAAGAATGCTCAAACTACAGCATCATTGCACTCATCTCACACACTAGTAAAGTAATGCTCAAAATTCTCCAAGCCAGGCTTCAGCAATACGTGAACAGTGAACTTCCAGATGTTCAAGCTGGTTTTAGAAAAGGCAGAGGAACCAGAGATCAAATTGCCAACATCTGCTGGATCATGGAAAAAGCAAGAGAGTTCCAGAAAAACATCTATTTCTGCTTTATTCACTATGCCAAAGCCTTTGACTGTGTGGATCACAATAAACTGTGGAAAATTCTGAAAGAGATGGGAATACCAGACCACCTGACCTGCCTCTTGAGAAACCTATATGTAGGTCAGGAAGCAACAGGTAGAACTGGACATGGAACAACAGACTGGTTCCAAATAGGAAAAGGAGTATGTCAAGGCTGTATCAGAGAAGGCAATGGCACCTTACTTCAGTACTGTTGCCTGGAAAATCCCATGGATGGAGAAGCCTGGTAGCCTTCAGTCCATAAGGCTGCTAAGATTCGGACACGACTGAGCAACTTCACTTTGACTTTTCACGTTCATGCATTGGAGAAGGAAATGGCAACCCACTCAAGTATTCTTGCCTGGAGAATCCCAGGTACTGGGGAGCCTGGTGGGTTGCCATCTATGGGGTCGCACAGAGTCAGACATGACTGAAGTGACTTAGCAGCAGCAGCAGCAGGGCTGTACATTGTCACTCTTCTTATTTAACTTCTATGCAGAGTACATCATGAGAAATGCTGGGCTGGAAGAAGCACAAGCTGGAATCAAGATTGCTGGGAGAAATATCAATGACCTCAGATATGCAGGTGACTCCACCCTTAATGGCAGAAAGTGAAGAGGAACTAAAACGCCTCTTGATAAAAGTGAAACTGGAGAGTGAAAAAGTTAGCTTAAAGCTCAACATTCAGAAAATGAAGATCATGGCATCTGGTCCCATCACTTCATGTAAAGTAGATGGGGATACAGTGGAAACAGTGTCAGACTTTATTTTTTTGGGCTCCAAAATCACTGCAGATGGTGACTGCAGCCATGAAATTACAAGATGCTTACTCCTTGGAAGGAAAGTTATGACCAACCTAGATAGCATGTTCAAAAGCAGAGACATTACGTTGCCAACAAAGGTTCGTCTAGTCAAGGCTATGGTTTTTCCTGTGGTCATGTATGGATGTGAGAGTTGGACTGTGAAGAAGGCTGAGCACTGAAGAATTGATGCTTCTGAACTGTGATGTTGGAGAAGACTCTTGAGAGTCCCTTGGATTGCAGGAGATCCAACCAGTCCATTCGAAAGGAGATAGGTCCTGGGTGTTTTTTGGAAGGACTGATATTAAGCTGAAGCTCCAATTCTTTGGCCACCTCATGCGAAGAGTTGACTCATTGGAAAAGACTCTGATGCTGGGAGGGATTGGGGGCAGGAGGAGAAGGGGATGACAGAGGATGAGATGGCTGGATGGCATCACTGACTCGATGGATGTGAGTCTGAGTGATCTCCGGGAGTTGGTGATGGACAGAGAGGCCTCGTGTGCTGCAATTTATGGGGTCGTAAAGAGTCAGACACGACTTATTGACTGAACTGAACCGAACTGAATGCTGTGATGTATACTTCATGTATTAGGAAAAAACCCAGTGAAGTTAAATAACACTCTGTATTCAAAACATTAATAGATCCATAGGGAAATATGTGAATATTCACACTAATTAGAATGGAAAGACTATAAATAGTTAAACATTAATTTTGGTCATGTTTTGCTACCAGATGAATAATAGGTCAGATCAGGTCAAGTTGAAACCAGATAAGAAATAAATGCTTTTAGTTTCCACAGCCTTTTGAATTTGGCTTGTGGATAGAAGATTTAGGATGTATCATGAGAGTGGGATAGTAAATAAAACGGAAATATAGTATGACTCATGAAAAGCTTTAAGAAGGTCATAATATGCCCTTTATATTAAAAAAGACTGTAGTAAGTGCCGGGGACCAGCCCCGGCTGATCCAGGGTATTCGAAGGAGAGACGGCGTAGGCGAGGATCAGGATACAATAGCTTCAATTAGATATTAATTAAAGATATAAAGAGTAATAGAATAAGGATAGCTCAGTAGGAAAATTCAGTGGAGAAAAGAGGCTGAGTAGCTTGGTTTACGCGGGAGACCAATAAAACTTCAAGACAAGAAGTTTGCACCACTTACGTAGGCCGCAGGCGTCCTTCCGTTCTCCCGAAGGAGAGGAGACACTGAGGCCTCCCCGGTCGGATCTTAGAAGCCCAGGCATAATTAGTAAGCATGGTGGGTTCCGCGCTCCAGATGGAGACTCAACCAGAGTGAGAGAGAGACCGACATGGGGAGACCAGTATTTCGAGAAACTGATCCCAATTCTTTATTTTCCAGAGTCTGTTTTTATACACTAAGATGTTATACAAAAGTCACGTGGGGACAGCAGTCCTGACTTTTATTAAAGTCAGGTGCTTCACACAAATGTATACAGAGGTCTTAGGGGTGTTACATCATCTTCTGGCCAGGGGGGCCTGCTGACAATTTACGACCCTCTCCTTGTGACAGCGGTCAGTCAGTCAGGACACTTATTTCTCCAGGGCTGATTATTCTCAAAACAGACGCCACCCAAGTAAAGTTACACTCCTACAGGGTGAGGGTGTAGTGGGTTTTAGTTAAGGAAAGAATTTACTTAGCCTAAGGTCTAACGTGATTAATATCAAAGGTCAATTCTATATATTCATTAATGTGTGTAAGGGCAGGGGATATGGAGACTTAGCAACAAACATTGGCTCAACAAATGAAAAACCCTTCACCAACACAATTTCTAATTAGCCCATTATACTTATACTAATAGTTTTCTAACTTTTCTAAGGAACCTGTTTTTAGAAGGTTTAAAGCATCTTGTGCCTCTCACGGTTGGGAGGCTGTGAGCGATCACATGTGGCCGGACAAGCCTGTCAGGCAGGCTAGAGAACCTTCAGAGGAGTTTGTAGGTTAAAACAGTCTTATCACGCCCAGGAATTATTATTAACTGGATCTCTAGGTTAACTCCTTCTCCAAAAGAGGTGGTGGGGGACAGCCCCCTGTAAAGTCAGAGATGTAGGTAAGAGCACAAAGTAGTAAAGTAGGCAGGCTCTGGTTATGGGGGTAGATGCTTGAGGAGTTCCAGGGGGACTCCTGAGGCTCGATCCCGCCTTTGCGTATGTCGAGCCTCCTTCCTCATGACCTTTGTCACGGGCGGAGTACCTCACTCTGGCCCCCAACAAGTAAGCATGACTACTATTTCTCTCTAACCACATTCATCTGTGTATTAACATCTCAAAGAAAGCAGAAATTTAGACTGACACAGGCCTGTTTATTTCTAGGCAAATTGTGAATGAGGGCAAAGGAATTCAGTTGTACTGTGAAAGAATGATTATAATGATATGATTTGGACTTCAAATTAGGTAAGGAGGGAAATGAGTTTTCAGTGAAGGTATATCATGAGTAGGTATACCATGAGGCAGGTATTCCATGAGGCAGGTATTCCATGAGGAAGGTGAAATCCTTATAGGGTCCAATAGACATAAGATGAGGGTCAGTAGAGCAGTGAGATACAAAAATAAAAGATGGCATACAGAATGGGGTTCAAAATTAAGGTTGTGAGGAAGCTGTTGGTTTATAACGACAAGATCAGTAGAATGTCCATAGGATTTAGTGACCCAGTCAAAATGCAGGACAAGTTCACTGGAGGAGAGAAGGTAAAGGTTATTGGAAACAATCTGCATGGAAATTTAAATTGCAATAATTATAACAGAAGTAGGGCAAGAGAGAGGAACAGTAAGTCATAAGTCAAAATAGGAAATAAGAAGAATGTCTGTCTGCACACAAAGGTAACTTTCTATTGTCCACATTTAAATTAAATAATTTTTTGTTTCTTTTTGTCTATCTTAAATTTCTATTTTGGAAAACCAAGATATTTTTATAGTATTTCATTGGCATATTAGTCATTTTTTTTTTTTTACTGATAATGAATTCTTTTTTACGGTAAGTTATTTATTTATATTACTAAACCATGACAAAATGTTTAAAACTATTAATAGTCACATATCAAAATTAAGGAATTTAAAAATGAAACCTTTTATTATAAAATACATTCAAAACTAATTTTTATAATTTTAAGGGGGTAGAAATTACACAATGTACATAATTTATTAGTTCAGCATTTTCCAAACTTTTTAAACAATGGATATCTATGAAGATGACACCACCCTTATGGCAGAAAGTGTAGAGGAACTTTTAGTTCCTCTTGATGAAAGTGAAAGAAGAGAGTAAAAATGTTGGCTTAAAACTCAACATTCAGAAAACAAAGATCATGGCATCTGGTCCCATCACTTCATGGGAAATAGATGGGGAAACAGTGGAAACAGTGTCAGACTTTATTTAGGGGGCCTCCAAAATCAGTGCAGATGGTGACTGCAGCCATGAAATTAGAAGATGCTTACTTCTTGGGAGGAAAGTTATGACCAACCTAGCATATTGAAAAGCAGAGACATTACTTTGCCAACAAAGGTCCGTCTAGTCAAGGCTATGGTTTTTCTGGTGGTCATGTATGGATGTGAGAGTTGGACTGTGAAGAAGGCTGAGCACTGAAGAATTGATGCTTTTGAACTGTGGTGTTGCAGAAGACTCTTGAGAGTCCTTTGGACTGCAAGGAGATCTGACCAGTCCATTCTAAAGGATGGATGTTCTGGGTGTTCTCTGGAAGGAATGATGCTGAAGCTGAAACTCCAGTACTTTGGCCACCTCATGCGAAGAGTTGACTCATTGGAAAAGACTCTGATGCTGGGAGGGATTGGAGGCAGGAGGAGAAGGGGATGACAGAGGATGAGATGGCTGGATGGCATCACTGACTTGGTGGACGTGAGTTTGAGTGAACTCTGGGAGATGGTGATGGACAGGGAGGCCAGGCATGCTGTGATTCATGGGGTCGCAAAGAGTAGGACACAACTGAGCGACTGAACGGAACTGAACTGATCAAATATAGGTTCCTTTCAAACTTTTAATCCAAGAAATATGGAGACTGATCAAGAAAGATTAATGAGCAAGGTTAATTAAATTGAATTCTAGAAACCTGCATGAAATGACAAGTTAGGTGACAGATTTTCTATTATGTATATTTGGTATAGAAAGAAATGCTCATTGTTCCTTTGTTTACTTCTTTTCTGAATGAGCTTGAAGGTAAGTCATCAAGTCAGATAATGGATTGCTAGATCTGTGATTCTTTTGTCAAATAGTTAAGGAGTTATTTACTTCCCTTAGTTATGGCAGGGGTCCTCTGCATGCACTATTTCAAGCACTGTGTTGCTTAAATTTGTGGAATTAAGAAGTTATATTTTCAATGCAAATCTCATCAAACGTGCAGCTTTGCATAAATAATGGAGCCAACCAATTGCATGCCTCTTTAATAACACATTCTTAAATTTGGTTTCAAAGACAGTGTTTGTTTATTTTTTTTTATTTTTTTTTTTTTATTTGGCAGCGGGGCCTGCAGGCAACATGGCTCCTGGCCTCGTTCCCAGGCTTCCAAGTTTTAGACACTTCCTCTCTCCGTCCTTCCAGACCTGAACCCTGCGCGCCCCGCAGCAGCCCCGGGGCTCGCGAAAGCTGAGCCAAAGCAGCCAAGCGGCGGGGGCCGCGCCAAAAGGCATTGCCATTGCAGCTCTTGTTTATTGATCATTATGCATTATCCACATCCTGGAAAACATTTGGCTTTAACTGAGAAGTCTGTATCTTCTCAATTAATTCTGAATAATTTGGGAGATTATGTCATTTGTTTATTTTATTAACATCTTCCGATCTATATCTGACAGTGACATACAATTAGTTATACCTAGTTTTGAGCATGGTACCATTGTTCATAAATTAATAAAACAAGCCTGTTTTTCAAGAACAGTATATATAATATTTTTAGTATATACTTAGAATTCTCCTATAATATTTATATCTTGTGTGTTAGTCACATATCTTTATATCTTATCTTTTAATATTATATGGCTTGCTAGCAAAAACTTTTATGGTGAATTTCTTTTTTTACATAAAGTAAACAATATAAAAATGTACTACTGGGTATAGACTCAACATAAAATAATTTCTGTATAATTTTCAAAAGCTGCATTTCTTTAGACAAATTAACTTTCCTCTAATATATTCTATTGCTGTCACCATTATGTTTAAGGTTTGGAATCAAATTTTAAAAATGTTTTGAATAGAGTTTCGATAAAAAGCAGTTTTAAAATGAACAGAAGAGTATTTAAGCATAATTTTATGGAAATAGCAAGGAATGATATTGTACTTTTGAAAGTAACACACCAAGCTCCAGGTTATTTGCCTTGGAATTAAGTAGGCAAGAAAGGCTAACAACCCCAAAGGAATGCACAGCTGACCCACTTACATAGTCAGCAGACTCATACAGAGTAAGAAAGGTGACTGAATTCTGGGGCAAGTGAGTATTTCTTAATTTCTAAAATTAAACATGCATTTAATTCAATGTAGCAAAAATATATGTTATATAATTCATATGATTTGAAGCTAAGTATCTCCAGATAATTCTTACTATACTGGGACAAATAAAAATTACTTTGTTGAAGTATATTAAAATAAAAATTTAAAAGAACTAGCATCTTTTTCATGATTTGAAATAAGAATACCTAATAATAAATATAAAATGTTGGATCAAAAGTTTATGTTATAAATGTAATAAAACAGAACTTTGAAGAGCTGTATTTTTTTTTTTTATCTTGTATGTCTTTTTAATTCTTTTGTTAACAACTTGCAAAGGTAAAAAGAAAGAAATAAATTTGTTTTTATTTGAAGTATTATCTTGAGAGAACTTTGCTCAATATTAAATTGCATAGTGAAGAGACTCATTTTTCATTTATTTTTATTCAGCTAAAGAATCAGTTAATATGCAATAGTGTAACAATATATAACACATATATTGTTATATTATTACAATATATTATAACAGTGTCAAATATTGTTCTAATTATCCCATAAAGAATTAAAGAGTGTCAAATCTATTGCTGTTCAGTCACCATGTTCGGTCTGACACTTTGCCATCCCATGGACTGCAGCATGCCAGGCTATCCTGTCCACTGTCTCCTGGAGTTTGCTTAAACTCATGTCCATTGAGTCGATGGTGCCATCTAACCATCCCATCCTCTCGTCACCCCATTCTCCTCCCGCCCTCTATCTTTTCCAGCATCAGGGTCTTTTCCAATGAGTCAGCTCTTCACATCAGGTGGCCAAAGTATTGGAGCTTCAGTATCAGTCCTTGCAATGAATATTCACAGTTGATTTCCTTTAGGATTGACTGTTTTGAAGTCCTTGCTGTCCACGGGACTCTCAAGAGTCTTCTCCAGCATCACAGTTCAAAAGCATCAATTCTTCAGCACTCGGCTCTCTTTATGGTCCAACTCTCACATCCATACAAGGCTACTAGAGAAACCATAGCTTTGACTATATGGACTTTTGTCAGCAAAGTGATGTCTCTCTTTAATAATATGCTGTCCAGCTTTGTCATAGTTTTCCTTCAAAGAAGCCAGCATCTTTTAATTTCATTACTGTAGTCACTGTCTGCAGTGATTTTGGAGCCCAGGAAAATAAAATGTGTTACTGTTTCCACTTTTACCCCATTACTTCATGGCAAATTGATGGGGGAAAGGTGTTTCAAGTTATTTTAATCTAAATCAGTAAAAATTTTCTAAGTTATTTTAATCAACATTAATTTGTTTTGAATTTGTTCCATAAAACAAAAGCAAAAAAAAAAAAAGACAATCATTATTATAAAATAAAATTGCATGCTATAAGTTGAAACCATTCATAAATTTCTGTAGAAATCAAAATACACTTATATTTATAGAACTTTCCTGCTGCTGCTGCTGCTGCTGCTGCTGCTAAGTCACTTCAGTCATGTCCAACTCTGTGCAACCCCACAGATGGCAGTCCACCAGGCTCCCCCGTCCCTGGGATTCTCCAGGCAAGAACACTGGAGTGGGTTGCCATTTCCTTCTCCAATGCCTGAAAGTGAAAAGTGAAAGTGAAGACCTTTCCTACCTGCTTCCAATTTACTAACTTCTTACTGTAGTGTAGTGTGTACCCAAAATAATGTAAGAATAAATACTGTGAAAAATGATCTTTTTCTTTATAAACCTGAAAACTAGTATCTTTCCACATTTTGTTTGCTAATCCATTAGGTTTATTCTCCATGGGTGAAATATTATCATAAAAATTCTGGCTTGCTCCTGCTTACTTTTTTTTTTTTTTTTAATAAACTTCTATAGTCTGAGACTTCTAGAGCCAAAATTGTAAGGAAATTTAGAATAATTTAAATGCATTAAACCCAGCTGATTATGAGCTTCCTTGATAGCTCAATTGGTAAAGAATTCACCTGCAATGCAGGAGACCCCAGTTCAATTCCTGGGTTGGGAAGATTCCCTGGAGAAGGGAAAGGCTACCCACTCCAGTATTCTGGCCTGGAGAATTCCATGGACTGCATAGTCCAAGGGGTCACAAAAAGTTGGACATGACTGAGTGACTTTCACTTTCATTAATCTCCATTTAGATATATCAGATGATATATCTTCAAGTTTCAGATATTTTATATCAATAAATTTTAAGAAGTATTTTTACATATCTTTTGAAGGGGACATCTTTACAAATTGGAAATAAAGATTAGTCAAAAATGTCTTACTACTATAAAACTTTTTGTTCAGCTTCATTTACATCCATAACTTCATCATAAGATTTTAAGAAGCTTTGTTTATATTTTTAATTTTAGATACTTTCATATGAATAACACTTTATGTTCTAAATATATTATTAAGAACAATGGAAGAAACAGCAAGAAATAAAATTTCAACTAATGACTTACATATCCTGAGGACTTCACACTTGAGTCTTTTTTACAAATAGCATCTTTATTGACAAGATGGAGGTCTAAAGTGGCCAACTTTAACTCAGAAAGCTTGTAAATGTTTGAATCAAACAAACTGTTGAATTCAGTTTTTTACTGCTCTTTAAAAAGTCACAGTTTTAATTTAACAATGGATATTTTGGGTGTAGTGATCCCTACACCCAAAACATCCATTGTTAAAGAGTAGCATTTGTTTGATAAATGTAGAAAATGTTAAGCTACATACTTTTCAAGTACAGATATTTAATTTGCAAATTGTTTTCTGAATGATAATTAGGAATATTTGCAACTATCAAATAAAATAAAAGTTTGTAGAAAATATGAGAAGTCTTTTGTTACATATTGAAAGAATATATATATATATATATATATATTGATACATATTCAAATAAAGTATACCTGCTGGAAGATAAAAGATTCTCTTAAGTTATACATGAGAATTTTCAAATTTATATGTATTATGTTATTAAAATTTGCAAAAGCCTTTGACTGTGTGGATCACAACAAAATGTGGGAAATTCTGAAAGAGATGGGAATACCAGACCACCTGACCTGCCTCTTGAGAAACCTATATGCAGGTCAGGAAGCAACAGTTAGAACTGGACATGGAACAACAGACTGGTTCCAAATAGGAAAAGGAGTATGTCAAAGCTGTATATTGTCACCCTGCTTATTTAATTTATATGCAGGGTACATCATGAGAAACGCTGGACTGGAAGAAACACAAGCTGGAATCAAGATTGCTGGGAGAAATATCAATAACCTCAGATATGCAGATGACTCCACCCTTATGGCAGAAAGTGAAGAGGAACTAAAAAGCCTCTTGATGAAAGTGAAAGTGGAGAGTGAAAAAGTTGGCTTAAAGCTCAACATTCAGAAAACGAAGATCATGGCATCCGGTCCCACCACTTCATGGGAAATAGATGGGGAAACAGTGGAAACAGTGTCAGACTTTATTTTTCTGGGGTCCAAAATCACTGCAGATGGGTGACTGCAGCCATGAAATTAAAAGACGCTTACTCCTTGGAAGGAAAGTTATGACCAACCTAGATAGCACATTCAAAAACAGAGACATTACTTTGCCAACAAAGGTTCGTCTAGTCAAGGCTATGGTTTTTCCTGTGGTCATGTATGGATGTGAGAGTTGGACTGTGAAGAAGGCTGAGTGCCAAAGAATTGATGCTTTTGAACTGTGTTGTTGGAGAAGACTCTTGAGAGTCCCTTGGACTGCAAGGAGATCCAATCGGTCCATTCTGAAGGAGATCAGCCCTGGGATTTCTTTGGAAGGAATGATGCTGAAGCTGAAACTCCAGTACTTTGGCCACCTCATGCGAAGAGTTGACTCATTGGAAAAGACTCTGATGCTGGGAGGGATTGGAGGCAGGAGGAGAAGGGGACGACAGAGGATGAGATGGCTGGATGGCATCACTGACTTGATGGACGTGAGTCTGAGTGAACTCCGGGAGTTGGTGATGGACAGGGAGGCCTGGTGTGCTGCGATTCATGGGGTCGCAAAGAGTCGGACAGGACTGAGTGACTGATCTGATATTAAAATTAATAAAAGGATTCTTAAAATATAACAAAAAGAAATCCTATGAAATATTGTTTCTACTTAGCTATCATTTAAAAAATAAACAAGTATTTTGTAAGAAGTTTTTAAATTAGTGATAGCATCAGTTTGTCTATATTCTTATGACTTGTTTAAGCTGTAAGTAATATATTTTACCAGCATATGGAAGAAATCAAGGTAATGATTATTTCCTGCCTTTGCTGATGGGAATATATTGTTCTGTGTATACTGCCCTGCAGCCATTTACCATGTTATATGGAATATATCACAATATAAAATTATTAAACTTAGCACCCAACTATCCATTGAATGTTTTAACATGGTGAAATTCAAAATATATTTAGTGTTTTTAAAGTAAATTTAAATCTTTGTAAATAAAAAGAGTTCAAAGCAGTGCTTATTAAGGTATTATTTCAAGCAAGCTTTACAAAATTATAATAGAGTAGTCATTTGGAAATTCAGCATGGAACTTACTTCCTATTGAGGAGTCTAATTACCAGACACTTTTTGCTCACATTGTCAGAAGGTTATGATTAGAACACATTAAAAAACCAGCAGATTCAGATCTAAGTGAACAACAAGGTACATAAGGTAAGGAAAGGTCTCCCATGAAAGCACAAGGCCACAGCCATTAAGTATCTTCTGTGAGAGTAAAATCATTTAGAAATCAATGCAAAATCTTTTAGAGTCCATGTTCAGTAAAATACAAATAAAACTGCCCGGAAGAATGAGAGCTTCTGAATTTTGGATGAACTAGAAATTACATGGAGAGTCATAGGGAGGAAAAAGACTTGAGTATGTAGATTCATAACAAATATAGCTGTTTTAATGCTTTATAGTTGTTACTGAGCATTGCTGCAAACACTATTATATTACTTCTAATATTATCATTTCAATTTTATGTTATAAAAATAGTAATGGATATACCTACTAAACTGGCAGAAACTATACAATTACTTTATTTGCATATTGAAAACAGAATATTTTAATTTTATAGATAGTATAGATAGGATTAATCTATAGAAATGAATAGATAAATAGAAAAGTTAGAGTCCAGAAATAGACATAAACATATGAAAAAATGTTTTTGACAAAACATTTGTGAAGGAGCTCAGTGGAAAAAGGGTAGTGTTTTCAACAATCAGTGCTGGAATAGCTGGACATCCACACAAATAAAATTTAGTAACACATCCTGCACTACACACAGATATTAATTTTAAGTGGATCATAGATACAAATGTAAAACCTAAAGGTATAAACTTTCAGAAGAAAACACGAAGACAACAATTTGGCCTTGTCTTGACCAAATAACTCTTAGCTATATTACCAAAAACATGATCTGTACAAGAAAATTTGATAATTTGACTTCATGAAAATTAAAAATACTGCTCTTCAAATTAAAGATTGGGGAATTACTATTTAGAATAATTATCTACCTTATCAGGTAAATTATTCATCTTATCAGAACTTATATTTAAAATATACAGAACATCAAAAACTCAGTAAGAAGAGCTACAATGAAAGTGGTCAAAATATTTGAACTGTTAATTTATGAAAGAGCATTTGCATATGACAAATTCATAAAATGTGTTCAATATTATTAGCCATTAAGAAAATGTAAAATTAAAGTCACAATGATTAACAGTAAATATCTCCTAGGTTACTATCTTTTAAAAGACTGACTATTGTAAGTGTTGGCAAGGTTGTGGAGCAACAGCAATTCTCATATATTGGAGTGGAAATGTAAACTTATACTGCTGCTGTTGTTTAGTCGCTAAGTCATGTCTGACTCTGTGACCCCAGGGACTGCAGCACACCAGGCTTCTTTGTCTTCCACTATATCTCAAAGCTTGCTAAATTCAAGTTCACTAAGTTAGTGATACATAGAAGAACTATACAAAAAAAGATCTTCACAACCCAGATAATCATGATGGTGTGATCACCAACCCACAGCCAGACATCATGGAATGTGAAGTCAAGTGGGCCTTAGGAAGCATCACTACAAACAAAGCCAGTGGAGGTGATGGAATTCCAGATGAGCTATTTCAAATCCTAAAAGATGATGCTGTGAAAGTGCTGCACTCAATATGCCAGCAAATTTGGAAAACTCAGCAGTGGCCACAGGACTGGAAAATGTCTGTTTTCATTCCAATCCCAAAGAAAAGGCAATACCAAAGAATGCTCAAATTACCACACAATTGCACTCATCTCACATGCTAGTAACATAATGCTGAAAATTCTCCAAGTCAGGCTTCAACAGTATGTGAACCATGAACTTCCAGATGTTCAAGCTAGATTTAGAAAAGACAGAGGAACCAGAGTTCAAATTGCCAACATTCATTGGATCACCAAAAGAGCAAGAGAGTTTCAGAAAAACATCTTCTTCTGCTTTATTGACTATGACAAAGCCTTTGTCTGTGTGGACCACAACAAACTCTGGAAAATTCTTCAAGAAATGGGAATACAAGACCACCTGACCTGCCTCTTGAGAAAGCTATATGCAGGTCAGGAAGAAACATTTAGAACTGGGCATGGAACAACTGACTGGTTCCAAATTGGGAAAAGAGGAGTACATCAAGGCTGTATATTGTCACCCTGCTTATTTAACTTATATGCAGAGTATATCATGAGAAATCCTTGGCTGGTTGAAACACAAGCTGGAATCAAGACTGCTGGGAGAAATATCAGTAACCTCAGATATGCAGATGACACCTCCCTTATGGCAGAAAGTGAAGAGAAACTAAAGTGCTTTTCACTATGAAGTGAAAGAGAAGAGTGAAAAATTTGGCTTAAAACTCGACATTCAGAAAACTAAGATCATGGCATCTGGTCCCATCATTTGGTGGCAAATAGATGGGAAAATAGTGGAAACAGTGGCAAACTTTATTTTTTTTTGGCCTCCAATCACTGCATACGGTGACTGCAGCCATGAAATTAAAAGATGCTTGCTCCTTGGAAGAAAAATTATGACCAATCTAGACAGTGTACTAAAAAGCAGAGACATTATTTTGCCAACAAAAGTTCGTTTAGTCAAAGCTATATTTTTTCCAGTAGTCATGTATGGATGTGAGAGTTGGACTATAGAGAAAGCTGAGCACCAAAGAATTGTTGTTTTTGAACTGTGGTTTTGGAGAAGACTCTTGAGAGTCCCTTGGACTGCAAGGAGATCCAACCAGTCCATCCTAAAGGAAATCAGTCCTGAATATTCATTGGGAGGACTGATGCTAAAGCTGAAACTCCAATACTTTGGCCACCTGATGTAAAGAGCTGACTCATTTGAAAAGACCCTGATGCTGGGAAAGATTGAAGGCAGAAGGAGAAGGGGATGACAGAGGATGAGATGGCTGGATGGCATCATCAACTCAACGGACATGAGTTTGAGTAAACTCCGGGAGTTGGTGATGGACAAGGAAATCTGGTGTGCTGCAGTCCATGGGGTCACAAAGAGTCAAACATGACTGAGTAACTGAACTGAACTGAACTGAACTGAGTTGGTGATGCTATCTAACCATCTCATCCTCTGCCACCCCCTTCTCCTTTTGCCTTCAATCTTCCCTGGTAGCTTAACAGTAAAGAATCTGACTGCAATGTTAAGAGATGTGGCAGGAGCTTTGGGTTCCATCCCTGGGTCAGGAAGATACCTGAAGAAGGAAATGGCAACTTACTCCTCTATCCTTGCCTGGAAAATCCTATGGACAGAGGATCCTGGCAGGCTACAGTCAATGGGGTTGCAAGAGTTGGATATGACTAAACAACAAACAAAATGATATTATCACTTTGGAAAAATTTGGCAGTTTCTTAAATTTTAAACATGTACCCAATCATGTAATGTTTATGACATCACACATTTGTCTTGGAGAACTACAAGACAAATTGAAGCATATGTCCTACAAAGAATGGTACATAATTGTTCACTGCACTATTATTTGCAAGAGACTTAAACTAAAATGACAACCAAAATGTTCATCTCCATGTTACTGGGTAATCGACTTTTGGTATGTGTGTTTGCACATATACTGGATAAAGAAACAGCAACCCATTCTAGTATTCTTGCCTGGGAAATTACAAGTACAGAGGAGCCTGGTGGGCTACAGTCAGTGGGATCACAAAAAAAGAACAAAACTTAGTAACTAAACAACAACAACAAAATATACAAAATACAGCAAAATATGAATGATTGATATATGAAACAACATGGATAAATCTCAAAGTGATTATACTGAGTGAAATAAACCATGCCAAATAAGGGGGGACATACTATGTGATTCCATGTATTAATGTATTAAACTCTTGAAAATGCACATTAACATACAGTGAGAGAAAGCAGATGGGTGGTTACCCAGGGCTGAGGGGTATGAAGGACAGCAGGAAAGGGTGAGAATGAAAACAAAGGGACATGAGGAAACTTGGGAGTGATGGATGTGTTTATTATCTTGATTGTATTGATGATTTCATGTGTATATATATTTTAAAACATCAAATTTTGCAACTAAAGTATTTACAGAGGATTTTGTGTTAAATACAATCCAACAAAAAGCCATAACCCTTATTAGCTTTGTGAACATAATTTAAAATAAAAAAGATATTGAAAAATGTAACAACAATAACAAGAAAGAATAAAAGGGGAATATGCCACAGCTACTTTCATGCTGCTCCAAACAAGCATAATAAGCAAACCACTAAATGTCTTAGAATAAAAGAAGTTTCGCCAACCACAAAATTATTTCTACCTACCAGCACAAATTGGTATTTTGGCCTGAGGGACCAAACACTGTTGGTAAAGGTAGCAAATGGGAAAATCTGGAGTAATAAATCACTCCCAAGAATTCTTTAGGAATGGCTCTTAAATTACTTCACAAAAATATCTAAAAGAAAACACCCAGGAAGCCAGTGAAATGGCTTTTGCTGAACCCATCTTAGTTTTCATGCTTTATGTTCCATGGGTAAGAAACCTTGATTAAACAAACTAAACTGTGGTTACCAGATTTATTTTGGAGAATAAAAATTTTGAATAAATTCACATAGAATTAATTACAGTACTAATACATGTCTTTTTGCCTTTTCATATTGCAAAAAAAATATGTATATTATTAAGATTGTAAAGGAAATGTTCATATAGATGAATCACAAACTGGAATCAAGATTGCTGGGAGAAATATCAATAACCTCAGATATAGAGATGACAGCACAGTAATGGGAGGTTCGCTGGTAGCTCAGACGGTAAAGTGTCTGCCTACAATGTGGGAGACCCGGGTTCGATCCCTGGGTCAGGAAGATCCTCTGGAGAAGGAAATGGCAACCCACTCCAGTATTCTTGCCTGGAAAACCCCATGGATGGAGGAGCGTGATAGGCTACAGTCCATGAGGTCGCAGAGAGTCGGAAATGACTGAGTGACTTCACTTTCCACCCTAATAACAGAAAGTAAGAGGAACTATAGAGCCTCTTGTTGAAAGTGAAAGAGGAGAGTGAAAAACCTGGCTTAAAACTCAATATTCAAAAAACAAAGATCATGATATCTGGTCCCATCACTTCATGACAAATAGATGGGCAAACAGTGGAAACAGTGAGAAACTTTATTTTCTTGGGCTCCAAAATCACTGTGGACAGTGACTGCAACCATGAAATTAAAAGAGGTTTGCTCCTTGAAAGAAAAGCTACGACAAACCTAGATAGCACTTTAAAAAGCAGAGACATCACTTGGCCTACAAAAGTCCATATAGTCAAAGCTATGGTTTTTCTAGTAGTCGTGTATGGATGTGAAAGTTGGACCATAAAGAAGGCTGATCACTGAAGAATTGATGTTTTCAAACTGTGGTGCTGGAGAATCCTAAAGGAAATCAACTCTGAATACTCTTTGGAAGGACTGATGAGGTTCCAATACTTTAGTGACCTAATGTGAAGAGCTGACTCATTGGAAAAGACCCTGACACTGGAAAAGAGTGAGGGCAGGAGGAGAAGGTGGTGACAGAAGATGAGATGGTTAGATGGCATCATTGACTCTATGGACATGAGTCTGAGCAAGCTCTGGGAGATAGTGAAGGACAGGGAAGCCTGGTGTGCTGCAGTCCATGGAGTAGCAAACAGTCTGACACAACTGATCAACTGAACCATAACAGTAATATACATAGACCATTTTCTCTAAACATCAGTAGACATGCAAAAAATAATAATAATAGTTCAAAGGAAATGTACAGTACTAAGAAAGCAAAGCAACAAATTTCCTCATGAAACAAAAGGAAAATGTAAAGAAAAAGATGATATTAATTACAAGATTTGTGATACATTTTCCCAAGTGATCTTGGATCAGAAATGAACAGTTTCTGGTGAAAGATATAATGTACAATGCAATAGAAAGTGACACACTGGCTAATATTTGACAAACAAGTCAGTGTTAAAAATTATTTTAGAATTTTGAAGAAAGAAAACTGAGAAAATATTAATATACTTGGGAAAAATAAATCAGACAAGTAATAATGACTCAATATTCATGAAACAGCAAATCTGAGTAAGAAGGGAATAGCCATAGAAGCAAAAATCAAAGCAATAAAACAGGATATTCCTATGCAGAATAAGCATGAAACTTAATGAAGAAGGGACCCAGCATTATCACTGATATTAAAATCTGAAACATTATTTTGTTAAACTTTTCACTCTCCAAAACTTAGGTAAACTAAAAGGATCTCAGTGGGTAGGAAGTTTTCCAATGAACAAAAAACAATTGCATTAAAAAAAACCAAAAGGTTAGAATTACAATAGATAAGACAATGCTTATTTGTATATAAGAACATGAAAGTGATTGAATTAATTTTCCAGGATGGCTGTCTGGTTCTTCTGTGATGAGACAGAGGGATTGTGTGTGTGTGTGTGTGTGTGTGTGTGGCAGGCTGGATTTCCATGTAAATTATATAAAATGATTTAAAGTGACCAATGCTCACTCTGTGAATCTTCTAGACTGGTATTTTCAGATGTCATATTATATGTACCATGTTGTTATTTAGGTGCTAAGTTGTGTCCAACTCTTTTGCGACCCTTTGGACTGTAGCCTGCTAGGCTCTTCTGCCCATGGGATTTTCCAGGCAAGAATAATGGAGTGGGTTGCCATTTCCTTCTCAAGGCAATCTTCCTGATCTTCCCAGGGATTGAACCCATGTATCCTGGATTGCAAGCAGATTCTTTTACCACTGAACCACCTAGGAAGTCCAAAAGGATACCATAAAATTATCAAACAATGTATGTAAAGTAGAAATTTTAATATTTTTCTCAAACATTGACATTTTAATTTATACTTAATGTTAATCCATATTAATATATTCCATTTATTTGGTGCCTATTCTACACATGACTAATTTGAATTCTTTTAAAATATCTCATTTAATAATAAAATTTTATAGTAAGTTATTATATACATTTTAGATAAGGAAACTGAGTAAAATGCTAGAGCATGTGCTGACACCCTTCTAATTGGTCATCCTGCCATTAATCATTGCTTGTTGATGCCTTTTCTGCATTGAAGCCTGAGTGATGGTCTTGTTGCCTTCAACATAAAGTCTGACCTCTATTGGTATGCTATGCCCTTTAGAATCTGGCCTTCCTCATTCTCACTGCCTTCCTACATCTCTCTCCTACTGAAATTTCAACTTCAGATTTTGACAGACAGTGCAACTTTGATTACATTTGCACATAGTTCTGTCTGCCTCGAAAGCCTGTCTTCTCTCTTATCCCCAGGCTACTTTCTACTCAAAATTCAGGATTTGCAAGGATAATTTCCTCCAAGAAGTGTTCTTACTCTCTCCAATTTCAAATAAATGTTTTGTGTGTTCCTATTTCCATTTTGTTCATATATATCATTATACTTTTTGCAGCACTATTTATACTACTACTATACTTTTTACTAAATTCTCTATTTTCTCTTTTTTCCATTAATAAATCATAAGATCTTTAAGGCTATGTTCTACCTCCAATGTCTAGAACATTGCCTGATATAATAGATACTCAATATTTGTTGAATAAATAAGCAAAAGCATACAAAGAAATTTTAGATAAATTGATAATGCTAGAAAGAAAATTATAAAAGAAACTGGAAAATGCACAATTAAACTAATGTACAATTAAGCAAATGCACATCAGAAATATTTATAAAAATATTAAAAGTTAAAGAGAAAATACAAAAGTATTCACAAGTGAACAAATTAAAAATTGTATCATTAGAAACACATACAAATTGAAATTCTAAGATAATAAAAAACAGCAAATCACATGAAGACAATCACAGTTAGGGAACTAAAATGGTTAATAAACAATATATATATTCAATTTCATTAAGAATCAGAAGACATAATTTCTGTCAACTAGGCAAGTACTAAAACAATGATGCATAATAGCAATCAGTTCTTTCCATGAATTTATAGACAGGCTGTAAATAGGAATGGACTTGGTAAAAATAGTATGATTATGCATGCAGAGCATAAAAAGTCAACAATTTCGAGTCAGTAGTTTCAATTTAGTAATGATTTGTTTTTAAAATGATAAGCATGCATATCAAGATACAGAGACAAACATGATCATCACAGGGTTATTTATAATAAGAAAATTAGAAACCACTTATATATTCAATAATAACAGAATTGCTGATAAATTATATATATATGTGATAAAGTACAATAGTACTACAATTATTATTGCACTATTATAATTATATATAATATGAAAATCATATATGATAATATGATATATGAAAATATAGATCTTCACAAATTCTCTTGTGAAGAGAATTCTCTTATAAAAATGATATACATGTAAATTAAAAGTACATATGCAAAAAAGAATACTGAAAATTGTATATATAGAGTAGTAACAAGGATTATGAACCTTGGTTTTTAATTTTATTTTTTTTTCTTCATTAAGAAAAATTGTATCTTTTTATTATCTTAGAATTTCAATTTGTATGTCTTTCTAATAATAAAATTTTTAATTTGTCCATTTGTGAAAATACTTTTGTATTTTCTCTCTAACTTTTAATATTTTTATAGATGTTTCTGACATGCATTTGCTTAGTTGTACATTAGTTTAATTGTGCATTTCTTCATATTTAATATTCAGAAAACAATATGGACATCTCTTAATTCATATAGGGTGAATACAATTATTAACAGCAGCAAAGTTAAAAAGCATGAATTATGAAACATCTTCATGTTTTAAATACTAATTTCATCGAATAAGTTCTATGCTTGCCACTCATGGAAATATTGCAAACATAAAATCAAACCACTGAAAGCCACTAGTATTCATGTTTTTAGCATCTTGTTGATTGTATATGAATGGGGAGAAATTATAAGTTCATGGAAATCAATTAGCCTTACAATTCTTTCCAATTGGGTTGAAAGGCTCACATCCATTTTGAAAAACAACAGTTACAGCTATATCATTTAAATATAAAAACATACATATGAAAAGCTCAGTGATCAAATGAACTATCCACTAAGGTTAGTTATTACCAGCAAGGAAGCACCAGGATATTACTGATAAATGCTGTCAATTAAGAGGGAAATATTATGCTAGGTTATGTGAGGTGATCTTACTGTTTTTGCTCCCACAGAAGAAAATTCTGAATGGAATACTGTATTATTCTGGCAACTGATTAGCATTTTGATGAGCTCAAAATTTGTTCACATGGAAATGAAATATTAAGGCAGACAGCAACTCAAACTGCCTATAGATGAAACTATTGCACAAAATGTTTTTCTATATTTTTAGATAATTGGTTGTCAAGGAATACACTCAAGATTGTTTCTACTTTCTCTGGTTACCATAGAGGTAAGCATTTAACAAGAAACAGGTTTATATATTTGGGCTAAAATATACCTTGTTTGGATTTAGTCTGTTAAAAATTAGTGCAAAACCAGGATCTATGTTCCTGTTTGGTAAATGATGACAAAATATTATGTCTCAAGATTATTGGAGAGTGAGATTCAATTTCTCTTTCATATAGTGAAGATTAAAAAAACTAAATATTAAATACATCTTGTCATTATTCAAAGAGAACTTATTCTGAAATTTGTAAGATTCTACAAAACTTTTTCAATTTGTAACATTTCATGCTCCATTAATTGCTAATGGAATATTACCATAAATCTACACTGTCTGAAGATACCTGATCATTCTTGAATATGCTTAAAATGTGATTTTTTTTACTATCTTGCTGAAATAAAAATGTTACATTGAAGTAATGAATATGAATGCCTTAAAAAAAAAAAAAACACATTAAAAGTAGATTACAAGTAGTTGAAATGTGTTTAAATTGTGCTTGGTCCTAACTGTGAGAAGAGAATACCAGCTTCCACTTGGGATATGCATTTGCTCTTTCAGTTCACAGTCTATTTAGTAAATGAATTCTTCTAACATAAGAAATGTTACCACAGTGGCTCATAAGTGTTAATGTACAGTCACAAATTGGAAGCCTCCATGCCCAATGCCATTTTGCTCCTATAGTATCATGCTTAGATCTCCATCATTCATTCACTTTTCAGGATATAAAAGTAACTAACCATTTCAACATGTTATTTTGTTTGTTCGTTTGTTTTTTAGTATAGGCACAAAAGAATTGCTTCCCTTTTATTATGCAAAAGAACTAGATGTGGGTGTCTCTTGGGAGGCATATTGTAAAAATTTTGTTGACAGAGAATTTTTATTCTTCTATAATATTTCGTGCAGCAAACATCTTTTACTCTTAAATATATATTACAAAAGTGAATTATAATGTATTTGGTCAGTATTATTGGCTTCCCTTTTCTTTTGACCTTCTTAATTTGATCCACTGACATTTGCTCATTTTAAAAATATCTCATGCTGTCTAAAATATAACAGACCGATGTCATCCCTATATTTCCTGAGCCTCTGGCTATCTACAATTTGAAAAAGAAACCACAAGGAGATAGTGCAATCTATTCAGTTTTGAAATATGTATATTTTATGAGCTTATAAAATATTCTGTTGGCGAAGGTAAAGTGAATGCTTATTAAGACCTACAATATAAAAGCTCATATAATACTTGGACCTGTTGGTGTCTGATGGAAATACTGCAGAAAATAAGGAGCTCAATTTGCTGTGTAATGAACTGAAACAACCACCAAACACATGCATTTACAGGTGGCATTATTTTGTTTATTAAAGAGTGTGCTTTATTTCCCGAGTTGAACTTTAGAATTAATTAAAATTAGTATATCCCTTCTTCTGAAAGAGAATTTTAGTGTTTCTAAACTGTAAGGTCCTTGAAATAATCTTCAGCAAATTTCAGATTAGGAAAACACACACAAAAGAAAAAGAAACAAATGTTAGCTAAGAGTTGTCAGGAAAAAAGATCCTTACAAAATAATCTATAATCCAAACAAAATTCTCAATTTTAAAGAACATTTTTCATAATTTTATTTATATATGGCTATAATTGATAAAAAATTGGTGGTCATTGAAGTGTTCAAAAATGCATTTTATAATAAAATAATATATGGGTGTTGTTTTACAGTACACAATGAGACAATATTCTGAAATTTGACCTAGTTTGAATTTCATACCCTCACTTTTTCTGAACTATCAGTGGTGATTTTGTATATTTAATTTAAAATTGCTATATGTTGTGGCTTTACATTCCATGATTTTAAGCACCTTAACAAGACTATCTGTGTTCTAAAACATAAAAATGTGGTATATAAGAAACCACAAATTTATTTATTATTCAAGATTTGAGGTAGACAGCTTAAAATACTATTAAGCTAGATTAAAAATATTGATTCTAAAGACCTGCAAACAAATGTACATACATCATATATATTCACTTGGTTTAATTATGAATGACAATTGGGCATGCTTTCTAAGTCCAATAATGTGTGATTTAATTTGAAATCATTTCTCAGGCATTAATATGATTTTACATATATAGTATACATATATATTGAATTATTAAAATATTCACTATCATGGTCAAATATGGCCAATAAAATTAAAAAAACATTCAGGAAATCACATTGCTGCTTTATAGATTTATTTACTGTAGACTTGTAACTGTTAAAATACAGATCTACCAATCAAGATAAATGTCTTTGTAGAAATAGAGTATACTTCAAAATGTCTCAATACATTCCTTTCAAAATGTATTTATGTATCTTTCTATAATATATATATTGCTATCAAATATACCATGCAATATAAATATCAACATATTAAACTCTCACCTGGCTAATTATGTAAATCAATCATGAGTGTATGTTATACTGAACTAATTTATGTACTAATAAATTCTTTTTACAAGTTATTTGATTTTACAAGTATTATTTTTGCCCTCCTCCATTCAAAAGCCCAACAGATAGAATATTTTGAAAAAAAAAGAGCCCATGTCATTTTTACCTTTTAGTTAAAAACCTCATGCTGATTCTGGGGGTGCAAGTTTTACCTAACTAAGCCAAAATGTTATTGCTGCTGCTGCTGCTAAGTCACTTCAGTCTTGTCCGACTCTGTGTGACCCCATAGACGGCAGCCCACCAGGTCCCCCGTCCTTGGGATTCTCCAGGCAAGAACAATGGAGTGGGTTGCCATTTCCTTCTCCAAAATGTTATTGAGATACCCATATTAGTTTTATTTAAATATATTTAAATATAGTCTTATTTAAAAAGTTTGATGATACATTTAACTATTTTATTTTTCTTCTGAGTGCAAGTTTTACCTAACTAAGCCAAAATGTTATTGAGATACCCATATTAGTCTTATTTAAATATATTTAAATATAGTCTTATTTAAAAAGTTGGACGATACATTTAACTATTTTATTTTTCTTCTGAGTCAATCTTGAAATGACATAATATTGTAAAAATACATATATTCATAAATTAACTCAGTTTAGTCTCAAAGTTGATATTTTTTTCTTAAATTTTCATAACTTAGAATTTCCATGTTAAAAAAAACAAACTTTTAACATTGATTCTCTGACATCTAAACAATGAACTTTTCTCACTTGTAGAAATCAAGAGCATAGGACAACAAGGATGTCTGTGATTCACAGAATGTGCCAGACACAATTTTATTGATTCTTAGGCAACAGGCTATATAGTAGGCAAGATTTTCCATTAATACATGAGAAATTCTCGCTTGCTTTGATGAATTGTACAATTTTTGCAATACATTGACATAGATGAAAAGTTCTCATCTCTTCAGTGAAAATTTGAAATTAATTTTTTATACTGGATGAATAACAATAAAAGATATTAATACTTTTTTTATCTACTGTATTGCACAGGGAACCTACTGGATGCTCTGTGGTGAAATAAATGGGAAGGAAATATAAAAATAAGGGGATATATGTTTATGTATAGCTGATTTACTTTGCTGTACAGTAGAAACACAACATTGTAAAGCAACTATACTTCAATAAAAACATTTTTTAAAAGTTATACTTTTAACTGCAAGGGACATGGAATTTAGCAACTATTTTTCTGTAAGCATTTATGCAGAGACTAGGAGAATTACAGTAGCTGAAAATGAGAGTTTGTTCTGCACACGCAAGTAAAACTTTCTATATACATGAAACCCAGTTTTGGGAATTTAAAAAAGAAAAGCCAGGGGCTATACGAAGGCTTCTTGGACTTCTTAAGATATACCCTTATGAATAAAAGATCAGGAATTATTAATGGGTATGATGAGCAATTTATAAGATAATTAGAAATCTTGAAGCTCCCAGACATTTTATACTACTTTTAAACTACAGAAAAATTCTTCCACTGAAAGAAGTAACATAGAAGAAAGTAATAATAATAACAAAAATTATTTAGGGGATTCTAAGAAATAAAATATAATTAAAATAAAAACTGTTAGAGTAACAGAAAAATCACAGAATTAAAAAAATAAAATCTGTAAGTTTTGTTTTAAAAACTGAAAAATAAATTTATGCTTCAAATTTCTTGATTCTAGATTCTGATTTTCACTTCCTGCTACTTGCTTGACTTAGAGCAAGTTTTTTAACCCTATGGAGCATTTTTATCCACTTGCCAAGAGAGATAATAATGCCTGTGTCTTACTGATATCATCAGGAATAAATTAGATATACATTTCTTACTCTTAAATACTTTGAAATGTAAGTTATTAAGAGGCTTTTTAAAAAACTACTAGTATGTGGGGAAATTTATTTACATACATTAGAATCCTAGTGTTAAAAAAGAAATTAATAATTATATAGTTCATTTTTATGTTGTTATAGATGCTGACAAAAAGCCAGAAAAACTTACAGGTTCTGTGACAAAAGTTTTACTAAAATTTGGGTTTCTTTTATTCAAGATGGGTAGCCATTTGCCCAAAATAATGCTGTTCTAAACAAACACAATAAAAAGTTTATGATGCAAGGATCTGAAATATAATTGAATTATTCATTTCATAGATATAACAGTAATTCATCATGGCAAGAAAAGAGGACAGTTTGGCTTAAAAGCTTTATGGCACTCTATATGCAATACTTAATTGCAAGCCTAAATGTAGAAGTCTATGAATGCTGAATCATTCATTTAAAAAATTAAAATGCTTATTTAATCTATTCATTTAGTAAACTGAAAGGCTAGTGTTAAGATAACTTCATTTTTAAAAACACCAATATTTCTATCTATACCATACTCTTTCTTATTATAATTATTATACAGATTGATAAACAACTGCTTCCTTATGATAACCTCAAATGCTTTAATGCTATAAATTAATCTTTTCTAACACTCAGTGGAAAATGGAACACAGTTGCTTACCATCTTTTTTCTGATATTTATGTAAGTGATAACTTTGATTAATTTCTTTTGTTATAGCCTGTCCCAAGAATGTTTCTCCACCATAGACTGGAAGTAGAAGAGTACATTCCTTACTAAGCACTAATTACTAGAATTCACACTAGACTATCTCTCTAACAGCTCTCAAAGTGTCCACCAAACTACTGAAAATAACAGTAAATAAAACATAAATATTATTGTAAATAAAGTCAGATTTTTCTTAGGAAGAATATCTGAACCTACAAAGACATATGTAATTAGGTTACTCATTTCCTATTCCTAAAACATGACCAAGCTAAAAGTAATTGTACCATGACAACTAAAAAATCTGAACGACGGGCTCATGAAGCCTCTGATTTTGATTTCAGAAACTTCCCAATGGATTTTTCAATATATATTGATGCAAATAATACATACATGGATTTATTTACAAGGAATGTGCTCTACTCATTTAGGGGGTACAATTCAACAGAATTTTGAAGAGCAATCAACAATGTAAGTTTAAAAGCAAAATGATCATTATTTAACATTTCTTTCTGCCAGTAGTTTAAAAATTATACTGATTTCTGTGTCTCTTTTGCTCAGGGCTGGTGCACTGGGATGACCCAGAAGGATGGTATGGGGAGGGAGGTGGGACAGGGGTTCAGGATGGGGAACATGCGTGCACCTGTGGCGGATTCATGTTGATGTATGACAAAACCAATACAATATTGTAAAGTAATTAGCCTCCAATTAAAATAAATAAATTTATATTAAAAATAAAATGCAAATTAGTATATAAAATTATACTGATTTCTGAATAAGAAATTTCTGATTAGTGAAAATAAGACAGTATTGATTGATTTCTTTATTCAAACACAAAATGATTATGTGTTTATACTCTGCCAAGTACAATTTTAGATGATGAAGACACCAGCATAAATAACATAAATCCATTATATTAGCAAAGTAGTATAATCCTAAGATAAATATAAGACCAGCCTATTCTTTTAGCAGAAAAGACATATATATGGAATTTAGAAAGATGGTAATGATAACCCTGTATGCGAGACAGCAAAAGAGACACAGATGTATAGAAAAGATGAACTTTTAACTCAAATCTTGAAGTATGAACATATTCAGTTCAGGGTCAGAGAAATTTACCTTAAGCTCTTGTTATAGGAGTAGTAATGAGCTAATTAGGTAAAAAGTTGATGAGAGTGGTACATTTCAGGGAAGAAAAATACTGAGGTTCAAAGACATAGAGATATAAAAATACAGAGAACTTGAAATAATAAGACTGGAATAAAGAAGAATAGAGATGTTAAGAATGGAAATCTGGGAAGAAGGCAGGAAAACAATTTGAAGGACTTCATAGTATATACTGCAGAATTTAAATTTCACCTAGAAGGCAATGAGAATGTAAGGAAAATGATGATAATTGTTTTTGAGGAAACCTGAGTTCAGTTTTGGACAAATATACAGAAGATCTATATAGAGCTACTCAGTAGGCAATTCGAGCATTTATTTAACATATAAGAGGTAATTAAAGACATAATGCTTGATTAAATCCCTCAAAGAGAAATTCTAGAGGAAGAGAAACAGAGAAATAAACATGAAACCCTTTAGAACAATAATACTTAAATGGATGGAGAAGGAGGACAATGCAAAAGTGAATGAAAATAAGCATTCAAAATGGTAGAAGGAAAACCAAGAGATAATTGTTTTATATAGCTCATGTTGAAAGAGAATGATAAATTATATCAAATTTTGAAGAGAAATCATATGAATTAAATAAGGACTGACTCAAGAAACTGTCACTTTAAGGAAAAAGCATTCAGAGTAGAATGCTGAGCTAAAGTATAAAAACAATTATGTATCTATGGGCTTCAATTTCAGTTTCAAAAAACAAATACCTGGACAAATAAAGATAAGGAATTGGAAAGAAATATAGATCATGTTAACACCAACTATATGTGTGCTATTTTAATTTTCTAAATATAATATATTTCTGCCCAAATTGTCTTAAAAAATGAAAACACTCTGAATTTTTTTATGTAAGAAGGCAGAATTTTAAAATGGTAAAAGTTTAGAATCAAACTTGCCTGAGTTCTAGTACCAACTCTTCCACTAATAAATTTTGCTTCTCTAAAAGCCAACTGAAAAAACACAACTTATGAAATAATTCTTTTTTACTAAATTGAAATTTTATCATAATATAAATCCTGAGATACACAACGTTTTATTATTTATTTTCTCTGTTTTATTCCACTGCTCCATGAATCTAATTCTGAGAATAAAACAGTCAAATTGAAACTAAAGGTAAAAAGAGCTCAAGAAATTAGAACAGAATAAATCAGTATCTTAATTAGCTCCTCATATTTTATGTATGTTAACAAAAATATAATGTGTATCACTATTTCTACTATATCCTCTTTAAGCAAAGTCACGATTTAAAAATTCTAGAAAAACTGTAGAGAGTGCTATTGGCTTGAATGATCATATTTGCAAATGAGTAAAGATGAAACTGGGATCTTGGGACTTCAGGAAATTGTGACATGTTCAATTCTTAGCCTAGGGAAAGCACTTTGGGGCAGAACAGCAGAGCTAACAAGAGCAATTCAGAAGGGAAAAAAAGCCAAAGTCAGTTAACCAAAATAGAAGGAAAAAAGCATAACAAATAGTGATTCCAATAAGGGGAAAAGGAAAGACTGTTGGTTTGATGGAAGTCCTTTGAAATGCACCTCCACAACCAAGTCTTTGTTTCTCCCCAGACCCCTTTTTCACCTTTTTTTTTTTTTCCCTGTCTCCTTTCTTTTAACTATGTCTATCTATAGCGGCTGCCATGGGTGCACCATAGCGCCCAAAGGCCGGCAGCCAAGAGGAGTTACCCCATGTCCAAGGTCAGGGGCAGCGGCCAAGGGTACCAGACTGCGATGGCGCATGAACGGCTGAGAGGAGCTACCCCACATCCGAGGTCACCGGGGGCGGCTGAGAGGAGATACCCAGTGTCCGAGGTCAGGGACGGCTGCCAGGAGGAGCTACCCCATGCCCCCATGCCCAAGGCCAGGGGCAGTGGCCGGGAGGAGCAGCCCACATCCGAGGCCAGGGGCAGCGACGAGAGGAGTTACCCCGCGTCCGAGGTCAGGGGCGGTGGCCGGGAGGAGCTACCCCATGCCCCTAAGCCCGAGGACAGGGGCGACGGCCGGGAGGAGCTACCCCATGCCCCCACACCGGAGGCCAGGGGCAGCGGTCGGGAGGAGCAACTCACACCAGAGGACAGGGGTGGCGACAAGAAGAGTTACCCAGAGACGTGTCTGTGCGGGCGCAGGAGGGCCTAGAGGAGCTATCCCACATTGAAGTTCAGGAAGGGTGGCGGTGAGGTGATAACCCTCGTCCAAGGTAAGAAGCAATGGCTGTGCTTTGCTGGAGCAGCTGTGAAGAGATACCCCACGTCCAAGGTAAGAGAAACCCAAGTAAGACGGTAGGTGTTGCAAGAGGGCATCAGAGGGCAAACACACTGAAACCATACTCACAGAAAACTAGTCAATCTAATCACACTAGGACCACAACCTTGTCTAACTCAGTGAAACTAAGCCATGCCCGTGGGGCAACCCAAGACAGGCGGGTAATGGTGGAGAGATTTGACAGAATGTGGTCCTCTGGAGAAGGGAATGGCAAACCACTTCAGTATTTTTGCCTTGAGAACCTCATGGACAGTATGAAAAGGCAAAATGATAGGATACTGAAAGAGGAACTCCCCAGGTCAGTAGGGGCCCAATATGCTACTGGAGATCAGTGGAGAAATAACTCCAGAAAGAATGAAGGGATGGAGCCAAAGCAAAAACAATACCCAGCTGTGGATGTGACTGGTGACAGAAGCAAGGTCTGATGCTGTAAAGAGCAATATTGCATAGGAACCTTGAATGTCAGGTCCATGAATCAAGGCAAATTGGAAGTGGTTAAACAAGAGATGGCAAGAGTGAATGTCGACATTCTAGGAATCAGCACTAAAATGGACTGGAATGGGTGAATTTAACTCAGATGACCATTATATCTACTATTGGGGGCAAGAATCCTTCAGAAGAAATGGAGTGGCCATCATGGTCAACAAAAGAGTCCTAAATGCAGTACTTGGATGCAATCTCAAAAACAACAGAATGATCTCTGTTGGTTTCCAAAGCAAGCCATTCAATATCACAGTAATCCAAGTCTATGCCCCAACCAGTAACACTGAAGAAGTTGAAGTTGAACGGTTCTATGAAGACCTACAAGACCTTTAGAACTAACACCCAAAAAAGATGTCCTTTTCATTATAGGGAACTGGAATGCAAAAGTAAGAAGTCAAGAAACACCTGGAGTAATAGGCAAATATGGCCTTGGAATACGGAATGACGCAGGGCAAAGACTGATAGAGTTTTGCCAAGAAAATGCACTGGTCATAACAAACACCCTCTTCCAACAACACAACAGAAGACTCTATACATGGACATCACCAGATGGTCAACACCGAAATCAGATTGATTATATTCTTTGCAGCCAAAGATGGAGAAGCTCTATACAGTCAGCAAAAACAAGACCAGGAGCTGACTGTGGCTCAGACCATGAACTCCTTATTGCCAAATTCAGACTTAAACTGAAGAAAGTAGGGAAAACCACTAGACCATTCAGGTATGACCTAAATCAAACCCCTTATGATTATACAGTGGAAGTGAGAAATAGATTTAAGGGCCTAGATCTGATAGATAGAGTGCCTGATGAACTATGGACTGAGGTTCATGACATGGTACAGGAGACAGGGATCAAGACCATTCCCATAGAAAAGAAATGCAAAAAAGCAAAATGGCTGTCTGGGGAGGCCTTACAAATAGCTGTGAAAAGAAGAGAAGTGAAAAGCAAGGAGAAAAGGAAAGATATTCCCATCTGAATGCAGAGTTCCAAAGAAGAACAAGAAGAGATAAGAAAGCCTTCTTCAGTGATCAATGCAAAGTAAAAGAGGAAAACAACAGAATGGGAAAGACTAGGGATCTCTTCAAGAAAATCAGAGATACCAAAGGAATATTTCATGCAAAGATGAGTTCGATAAAGGACAGAATGTTATGGACCTAACAGAAGCAGAAGATATTAAGAAGAGATGGCAAGAATACACAGAAGAACTGTACAAAAAAGATCTTCATGACCCAGATAATCACGATGGTGTGATCACTGACCTAGAGCCAGACATCTTGGAATGTGAAGTCAAGTGGGCCTTAGAAAGCATCACTATGAACAAAGCTAGTGGAGGTGATGGAATTCCAGTTGAGCTATTTCAAATCCTGAAAGATGATGCTGTGAAAGGGCTGCACTCAATATGCCAGCAAATTTGGAAAACTCAGCAGTGGCCACAGGACTGGAAAAGGTCAGTTTTCATTCCAATCCCAAAGAAAGGCAATGCCAAAGAATGCTCAAACTACCGCACAATTGCACTCATCTCACATGCTAGTAAAGTAATGCTCAAAGTTCTCCAAGCCAGGCTTTAGCAATATGTGAACCGTGAACTTCCAGATGTTCAAGCTGGTTTTAGAAAAGGCAGAGGAACTAGAGATCAAATTGCCAACATCCGCTTGATCATAGAAAAAGGAAGAGAGTTCCAGGAAAACATGTATTTCTGCTTTATTGACTATGCCAAAGCCTTTGACTGTGTGGATCACAATAAACTGTGGAAAATTCTGAAAGAGATGGGAATTCCAGACCACCTGATCTGCCTCTTGAGAAATCTGTATGCAGGTCAGGAAGCAACAGTTATAATTGGACATGGAACAACAGACTGGTTCCAAATAGGAAAAGGAGTACGTCAAGGCTGTATATTCTCACCCTGCTTATTTAACTTATATGCAGAGTACATCATGAGAAACGCTGGACTGGAAGAAACACAAGCTGGAATCAAGATTGCCGGGAGAAATATCAATAACCTCAGATATGCAGATGACACTACCCTTATGGCAGAAAGTGAAGAGGAACTCAAAAGCCTCTTGATGAAAGTGAAAGTGGAGAGTGAAAAAGTTGGCTTAAAACTCAACTTTCAGACAACAAAGATCATGGCATTCAGTCCCACCACTTCATGGGAAATAGATGGGGAAACAGTGGAAACAGTGTCAGACTTTATTTTTCTGGGCTCCAAAATCACTACAGATGGTGACTGCAGCCATGAAATTAAAAGACGCTTACTCCTTGGAAGGAAAATTATGACCAACCTAGATAGCATATTCAAAAGCAGAGACATTACTTTGCCAACAAAGGTTTGTCTAGTCAAGGCTATGGTTTTTCCAGTGGTCATGTATGGATGTGAGAGTTGGACTGTGAAGAAGGCTGAGCACTGAAGAATTGATGCTTTTGAACTGTGGTGTTAGAGAAGACTCTTGAGAGTCCCTTGGACTGCAAGGAGATCCAACCAGTCCATTCTGAAGGAGATCAGCCCTGGGATTTCTTTGGAAGGAATGATGCTAACGCTGAAACTCCAGTACTTTGGCCACCTCATGCGAAGAGTGGACTCACTGAAAAAGACTCTGTTGCTGGGAGGGATAGGGGGCAGGAGGAGAAAGGGATGACAGAGGATGAGATGGCTGAATGGCATCACTGACTTGATGGACATGAGTTTGTGTGAACTCCGGGAGTTGGTGAGGAACAGGGAGGCCTGGCATGCTGGGATTCATGGGGTCGCAAAGAGTTGGACATGACTGAGCGACTGATCTGATCTATCAATTTTCTTCCTAATTTACATCAATCTGCCCATCAACTTTTGCATCACTTTTCTGGGTCATACAGTTACCTCCAAAGACATATCTATTACTACCATTTATATTTTTTCATGGTCATACATACACAGGGCTGCATATCTTTCTGGGTGAATTGTCAAAGTGTGAATTTAACCAATCCTCACCTATGAGTTACTGAGTTTACTAAGTGGTTTATATGCCACTTAGGCAACTAATTGAAAATGGTACCCTGGATCTATCTTAGACTTCTCAGTGAACTATGTTATTAAAGAAAGAAAAGCATAAAAATGTCCTAACACTTGGTAATGTTGTGACTTTATGCTTCAGGGACATATTTTCTTTCATATTTTGAATCCTAATCTGATTCTTGGTAAAGTAGGAAAGATGCTGTGCCAAAGGAAGGTAAAGACACTTGGTGTCTTTTGTTATATTATCACTGAAGATGTGAACTTATTCCTTGTGGAAAAACTGAACAAATATACAAGAGAAAGATAAATAGATTCAATACTGAACACTCATAAATAGACTGTTGCTGCTGCTGCTGCTAAGTTGCGTCAGTCGTGTCCGACTCTGTGTGACCCCGTAGACGGCAGCCCACCAGGCTAACCTCGTCCCTGGGATTCTCCAGGCAAGAACACTGGAGTGGGTTGCCACTTCCTTCTCCAATGCATGAAAGTGAAAAGTGAAAGCGACGTCGCTCAGTCGTGTCCGACTCTTAGCGGCCCCATGGACTGCAGCCCACCAGGCTCCTCCATCCATGGGATTTTCCAGGCAAGAGTACTGGAGTGGGGTGCCATTGCCTTCCCCCATAAATAGACTACAGTTCTCAATATTGAACACTCATAAATAGACTACAGTTCCTGGAGAGAGGGACAGAGGCAGACAAAGAAACTAGCAAGGAGGTAATAAAATTCAAAATCCATGGACAAATCAGAAACAAAAGATTCCAATAAAATAATATTATAGACTCAGAAACATAGTAATAAGCCTACATTCACTGAATATTTTGTTGTTTAAAATTACTTTGGGAGAGGCACGTCTGTGCCATGTCATTTCCTTGGTGTACTTTAAAAGCAGCTCCCAAATTTATTTTCTTCATGAAAGAATATAACCAACAAATGTATTTGATGATTTGCATCCATTTGTTTTTTCAGGAAGCTACCTATTACAGAGAAATGTCCAGCTAGCCTGTTAACTTTAATCCCTGTCTCTCTCTTTCATATATATATATATTTTTAATATATGTATGTATATCCTTGATGACTACAACATAAAGATGTTTGATTCACTCTGAGTCTTCCTCATGAAAATATTATTCACAAAAATAATGTAGAGTTTATTTTTTCAAAGCAATGATAGAAAATATGATTATAGTTGCACAGTGCTGTGGATTCATATAAACTATGCAAAAAGCACATTGAAAAACAAAGAAATTTAGAAGAAGGTGAATGGTATATTTTATTTTCTATTCATCATTTAGAAGAGACCTTGATTGCAAATACATAATTTTTAGCCTCCCCTTTATAGTTAGGTTTCTGTAATCTATTCTAAAACCTTGAATTCATTTAAATGTATACAGATACTTATTAAGTTAGGCAACCCATTTAATTGCCGGAATTATTTTTGTTGTTCCTGTAATCAGTGTGCATTTGAAATCAGCTTGGGGAACTAAATATAACTTGACTGCCCTCAGTCATTTAAGCTCCTCATTTTGGGCTTTCTTAGGTATAACATAGAATCAGAAAATAGCATCTTTTCTAACAAGGTAAGTTTACACTAATATACTTTGTGAATGTTTATATTTAAAAATACTGACATCTTTAACATTTTGAAACACAAATTCATCATTTCGTGGGCCATGTTTCCGTATAATTACCTATACAATTAAAGTATTTTAATGTCACAGGCAAAAGTACTTGAATCAAAAGGAAATAATACCTAACATTTGAGTGCCAACAATGAAGAGCCTTTGCATTTATTATTGCATTCACACAAGAGGCATGAAAGGTGGGACAATTATTCTAACTCTGGATGGCCAGTGATATGAGAAATGCTAATTATACCCAAGGTCAAAAAAATGAATGGGCTATTCTGGTTTTCAATGCCAGGTTTATCTAGTTCTAAGATTATGGTTAGAAAGCAAATAGTATTTGTTTGATATGCTTTATTTTGTTGTTATTCAGTTGCTCAGCCATGTCTGAGACTTTGCAACCCCGTGGACTGCATCACACCAGTATTCCCTGTCCTTCACTATCTCCTAGACTTTGCTTAAATTAATGTTCACTGAGTTGCTTGTGCTACACAACCATTTCATCCCCCATTGTTCCCTTCTCCTCCTGCCCTCAATCTTTCCCAGTATCAGTGTATTCTCCAAAGAGATGGCTCTTCGCATTAGGTGGCCGAAGTATTGGGGCTTCAGTTTCAGCATCAGTCCTTTCAATATTCAATACCAATTTCCTTTAGGATTGACTGGTTTGATCTCCTTACTGTCCAAGGGACTCTCAAGAATCTTGTTCCAACGCCACAGTTCAAAAGCATCAATTCTTTGGCACTCAGCCTTCTTTATGGTCCAACTTTCATATCTATGCATGATACTGAAAAAACCATAGCTTTGACTAGACGGACCTTTGTTGGCAAACTGATGTCTCTGCTTTTTAATGTGCTGTCTAGTTTTGTCACAGCTTTCCTTCCAAGAAGTAAGAATCTTTGAATTTCATGGCTGCACTCACTGTCTGTGGTGATTCTGGAGCACAAGAAAATAAAATCTATCACTGTTTCATGCTTTATTTTATGTGTTTGCTGCTGCTGCTGCTAAGTCCCTTCAGTCGTGTCCGACTCTATGCAACCCCATAGACAGCAGCCCACAAGGCTCCCCCGTCCCTGGGATTTTCCAGGCAAGAACATTGGAGTGGGTTGCCATTTCCTTCTCCAACTCATGAAACTGAAGTCGCTCAGTCGTGTCTGACTCTCAGCGACCCCATGAATTGCAGCCCACCAGGCTCCCCCGTCCAAGGGATTTTCCAGGCAAGAGTACTGGAGGGGGTGCCATTGCCTTCCTTTTGTGAAAGATGATGCTGTGAAAGTGCTGCACTCAATATACCAGCAAACTTGGAAAAGACTCAGCGGTGGCCACAGGACTGGAAAAGGTCAGTTTTCACTTCAATCCCAAAGAAAGGTAAGGCCAAAGAATGCTCAAACTACTGCACAATTGCACTCATCTCACACGCTAGTAAAGTAATGCTCAAAATTCTCCAAGCCAGGCTTCAGCAATATGTGAACAGCAAACTTCCAGATGTTCAAGCTGGTTTTAAAAAAGGCAGAGGAACCAGAGATTAAATTGCCAACATCAGCGGGATCATCAAAAAAGCAAGAGAGTTCCAGAAAAACATCTATTTCTGTTTTATTGACTATGCCAAAGCCTTTGACTGTGTGCATCACAGTAAACTGTGTAAAATTCTGAAAGAGATGGGACTACCAGACCACCTGACCTGCCTCTTGAGAAACCTATATACAGGTCAGGAAGCAACAGTTAGAACTGGACATGGAACAACAGACTGGTTCCAAATAGGAAAAGGAGTACATCAAGGCTGTATATTGTCACTGTACTTATTTAACTTCTATGCAGAGTATATAATAAGAAGCGCTGGGCTGGAAGAAACACAAGCTGGAATCAAGATTGCTGGGAGAAATAGTAATAACCTCAGATATGCACCACCCTTATGGCAGAAAGAGAAGAGGAACTAAAAAGCCTCTTGATGAAAGTGAAAGAGGAGAGTGAAAAAGTTGGCTTAAGGCTCAACATTCAGAAAACGAAGATCATGGCATCTGGTCCCATCACTTCATGGGAAATAGATGGGGAAACAGAGGAAACTGTGGCAGACTTTATTTTTTGGGGCTCCAAAATCACTGCAGATGGTGACTGCAGCCATGAAATTAAAAGACACTTACTCCTTGGAAGGAAAGTTATGACCAATCTAGATAGCATATTCAAAAGCAGAGACATTACTTTGCCAACAAAGGTTCGTCTAGTCAAGGCTATGGTTTTTCCAGTGGGCATGTATGGATGTGAGATTTGGACTGTGAAGAAAGCTGAGCACTGAAGAATTGATGCTTTTGAACTGTGGTGTTGGAGAAGACTCTTGAGAGTCCCTTGGACTGCAAGGAGATCCAATCAGTCCATCCTAAAGGAGATCAGTCCTGGCTGTTCTTTGGAGGGACTGATGCTAAAGCTGAAACTCCAATACTTTGGCCCCCTCATGCAAAGTGTTGACTCATTGGAAAAGACTCTGATGCTGGGAGGGTTTGGGGGCAGGAGGAGAAGGGTACGACAGAAGATGAGATGGCTGGATGGCATCACTGAGTCGATGGACCTGAGTCTGAGTAAACTGCGGGAGTTGGTGATGGACAGGAAGGCCTGGCGTGCTGCAATTAATGGAGTCGCAGAGAGTCAGACCCGACTGAGCAACTGAACTATACTGTGGAGATTATTGACATAGCAGTTATATGTAAGAAATATATTTAAGAACTTTGAAAAGAGGTTCACGAAAATTAGCACTTTTAAAACCAACATTTTACATTTGTGTTCATAGCTCACAGTTGCAACATTACACGTAGGTAACTAACCAGTTAAGACTTCCAGATATTAGGGACTCTGTTAGATGCATTTGAAGAAAAAATCTCAAGGGAGTGCAGTATCCTCTGGCATGTTTTTGTGACAGAATCTTCCTGTAGTCATTAATGAAGATTAAAAAAAAAAAAAATTGAATTATTTCTGGCAGAAGATTGACTTGTTTTAGTTGATAGTATAACCGTAATTGGTCACATTTGAGTCTTCACTTTCTAGGAACAGTTTACCAAACATATCAACAAAAGATATAAAGATATATTAAATGCCCACTAGGTGAATACAATTTTAAAGACTCTAAAATACTATTTGGGTTTCCCTGGTGGCTCAGATGGTAAAGAATCTACCTGCAATGCAGGAAACCCCTGTTCAATCCCTGTGTTGGGAAGATTCCCTGGAGAAGCAAATGGCAAACCACTCCAATAATCTTGCCTGGAAAATCCCATGGACAGAGGAACCTGGTGTGTTTTAGTCCATGGGGTCGCAGAGTTGGACAGGACTGAGCGATAAACACTCACAAAATACTATTTATATGCAAATAAATGAGACATATGATTATTTCATTAGGACTTCCACCTGGATTTAGGTAGGATACATACTTATAAATAATATTTTATTATAAAATAATATATAGTTCACTTTAGTAGTTTAAACAGTACTAAGAATTGCAATCATTTTTTTTCCCCAAACTTTACTCTTCAGTTTCCTTTTTGAACCACAACAAAAGTATATGTTTTAAAGAGCTTTCCAAAGGAAACATTTAAAATACAATATTAATGAACTCAATTCATTTTATAATATCTTATACCGAGATTTTATAAGAAAAGAGTCAACTTACCTTAACAATATTATTCCTTTACAAAAAGGGAAACCTAAAATTCTATGCAGTGATTAATTTGAGAAGTTGTGATTTTGAACTTGAATTATCCCAAAGTAACTGATATTATTTAAAAGTTAGGGAAGAAAAGAAATTGAAATGTCAACAGACAAAGAGATGAAACATATAACAGAATATACGTGTAGTTAATTAATTAAAATGTATAAACTTCAAATCAGTTAATATTTTTTAATTCAAGAAACTATTTTTATCCTAAAATTATTGAATGTAACTTTTACATAGTTTTTAAGAAACAAAGGTATTATATGAACACAGACTTGCAAAACTGAACAAGTTCCATAATTATGCTCTGGTTTAGTATGTGTCAAACTGCTATTGATCTTTGTCTTTAAATAAATCTATTTCATGTATTACAGATATTATAATGTGTAGTTATTTACTACATATCAAACATTAAATAATTTAACAAATATGTGTTACAGGACACCAAAATCAATTATCACAGATCAACAGCCTCAGATATTTCTTGACAGCACATTTTTACCTAACAAAGACAAACATATAAATGTCACAATTTCTTCTTATGCAATACATTTCCCATGTTTCTATAAAAATTTAAGTGTTGCATTTTCACTGCAGATAAGGCCTCAAAGTAGAAATGATCACATAACCGGAATTATTAATAATGATAGGAATGATGGGACCTCCAAAGAATACAGGTCAGGTGAAGAATTTTAAACACCAGAAGTCCATAGGCCACAGTGAGCATAATGCCTGTAAAGATTAGAGGTATAGTAAAACAATATTGTCCTTCAGAGATTTGTGTATATGCTAATAGAACATGATGACTCTGGGGATCAAAACAGAAACATTCAGTGAGGGTACAACATAATACTATTTATAAGAAAATAAGAAATTAATGGAGAAGGAAGAGAATGAAGGGGTAGCTTCAATGAAAAGACATAATTCCTTCCATTTCCAAATATGAGCCAATTTTCAGTTCCATGATGCCTCTGATTCAAGAAATGGCTGAGTTCCCTGGATAAAAGTATATGATACCACATATACTTACATACTTTTATATACTTGATGTGATACCACATCAACTATATACTATTAATATAATTCTGCAGTCCTTTTCCAAAGGACCATCTTGCTATTAACTGAAATAAAAGGAATATCTCAATATTTCAAGGAATACTGGACACAGTGTCTGAGTGGATACTGGTAAATATAGGCATAAAATAGAACTTATGACCCCCTCAGTGTGTGAATATACATGGCTGGGTAATAAATGAAATGCCGGTTAAATTTCAGCTTATACTAAGATTTTCATGTATCTGTCCTTTTTCTTGTTACCAAGTGTTCATTTGGGATTGACATACCTGTAATGTGAAATAACACCCACATCAGGCCCTTGGCCTCTGGAGTAAGGAGTGGCATGGGGGGAGGCCAAGTGAAATCTTAGAAACTATTCCCTCCCTGGTCAAAAATGTAAATCTAAATCAACATTTTATGTTAGGGGGAAGGACATAAATTTTTACCACCCTTAAGGATCTATAATAGGTTGTTTGTTGTTCAGTCACTAAGTGGTAATGACTCTTTGTGACCCCAAGGACTGGGCACATCAAGTTCCTCTGTCCTCCACTATCTCCTGGAGTTTGCTCAAATTCATGTCCATTGAGTCAGTGATGCTATCTAACCATCTCATCCTCTGCCGTCCCTTTCTTCTTTGACTTCAGTCTGTCTCAGCATCAGGTCTTTTCCAATCTGTCATTGCTGCTACTACTGCTGCTAAGTCGCTTCAGTCGTGTCCAACTCTGTGCGACCCCATAGATGGCAGCCCACCAGGCTCCCCCGTCCCTGGGATTCTCCAGGCAAGAACACTGGAGTGGGTTGCCATTTCCTTCTCCAATGCCTGAAAGTGAAAAGTGAAAGTGAAGTCACTCAGTCGTGTCCGATTCTTAGCGACCCCATGGACTGCAGCCTACCAGGCTCCTCCGTCCGTGGGATTTTCCAGGCAAGAGTACTGGAGTGGGGTGCCATCTGTCATTGCTTTGCATCAAATATTGGAGCTTCAGCATCAGTACTTACAGGGAATATTCAGAACTGATTTCCTTTAGGATTCACTGATCCTTAACCTCCTTGCTGTCCAAGGGACTCTCAAAAGTCTTCTCCAGCATCACAGTTCAAAAGCATCAGTTCTTCAGCACTCACCCTTTTTTATGGTCCAACTCTCTCATCCATACATGATTACTGGAAAAAACACAGCTTTGACTACAAGGACCTTTGTCAGTAAAGTGATGTCTCTGCTTTTTAATGCACTGTATAGGTTTGTCATAATTTGCTTCCAAGGAGCAAATGTCTTTGAACTTCATGGCTATAGTCACCATATTCAGTGATTTTGGAGCCCAAGAAAAGTAAATCTGTCACTGTTTCCACTTTTTCCCTTCTGTTTGCCATGAAGTGATGGGACTGGACACCATGATATTAATGTTTTGAATGTTGAGTTTAAAGTCAGATTTTTCACTCTCTTTCATTTTCATCAAGATGCTCTTTAGTTCCTCTTTGCTTTATGCCATTAGAGTGGTATCATCTGCATATCTGAGGTTGTTGATATTTACCAGCAATCTTGATTTCAGCTTGTGACTCATCCAGCCCAGCATATAAACAGAGTGACAATATACAGCCTTGATATACTCCTTTCCCAATGTTGAACCAGTCATTTGTTCCATATTTGGTTCTAACTGTTGCTTCTTGACCCAAATACAGATTTCTCAGGGGACAGGTAAGGTGGTCTGGTACTCTCATCTCTTTAAAACTTTTCCACAGTTTGTTGTGATCCACACAGACAAGGTTTCAGTGTAGTCAGTGAAGCAGAAATAGATGTTTTTTTCTGGAATTCTCTTGTTTTCTCTATGATCCAACTAATGTTAGCAATTTTATTTCTAGTTCCTCTGCCTTTTCTAAACTCAGCTTGCATATTTGGAAGTTTTCAGTTCATATAACTACTGAAGCCTAGTTTGAAGGATTTTGAGTGTTATCTTGCCAGCAAGTGAAATAAATGAGTGCAATTTTGCGGTAGTTTGAACATTCTTTGGCATTGCCCTTCTTTGGGACTGGAATGAAAACTGACTTTTCCAGTCCTGTAGCCACTGCTGAGTTTTCCAAGTTTGCTGACATATTGAGTGCAGCACTTTCACAGCATCGTCTTTCAGGATTTTTAAATAGCTCACCAGGAATTCTGTCACCTCCACTAGCTTAGTTTGTAGTAATGCTTTGTAAGGCTCACTAGACTTCACACTCCAGAATGTATGGCTCTAGGTGAATGACCACACTATTGTGGTTATCCGGGTATTAACACCTTCATTAGTATGGTTATTTTGTGTATTCTTGCCACCTCTTCTTAATTTCTTCTGCTTCCATTAGTCCTTACTATTTCTGTCCTTTGTTTTGTCCACCTTTGCATGAAATGTTCCCTTGATATCTCTGTTTCTTGAAGAGATCTCTAGTCTTTCCCATTCTATTGTTTTCCTCTATTTCACTGTACTGTTCATTTAAGAAGGCCTTCATATCTCCCCCTGCTTTTCTCTGGAACTCTGCATTCAGTTGGGTATATCTTTCCCTTTTTCCCTTACCTTTTACTTTTCTTCTTTCCTCAGCAATTTGTAAAGACTCCTCAAACAACCATTATGCCTTCTTGCATTTCTTTTTCTTTGGGATGGTTTTGTCACTGTCTCCTGCACAAGGTTATGGACCTTCATTCATAGTTCTTCAGTCACTCTATCTACAAGATCTAATCCCTTGAATCTACTCATCACTTCCACTGTATGATCAAAAGGGATTTGATTCAAGTCATACCTGAATGGCCTAGTAGTTTTCCCTGCTTTCTTCAATTTAAGCTTGAATTTTAACAATGAGGAGCTCGTAATCTGAGCCACAGTCAGATCCAGGTCTTGTTTTTGCTGACCATATACAGCTTCTCCATCTTTGACTGTAAAGAACACAATCAATCTGATTTAGGTTTTGATCATCTGGTGATATCTATGGGTAGAGCTGTCTCTTGGGTTGTTTGCAAGGGTTTTGTTATGAGCAGCACGTTCTCTTGACAAAACTCAGCCTTTTGCCCTGCCTCATTTTAAATTCCAAGGCCAAACTTGCCAACTATTCTGTGTATCTCTTGACTTCCTACTTTTGCATTTTAATCCCCTATGATGAAAAATAATCTTTTATGGTGTTAGTTCTAGAAAGTATTGTAGGTCTACATAGAACTGGTCAATTTCAGCTCCTTTGGCATCAGTGGTTGGGACATAGACTTGGATTATTTTGATGCTGAATGGTTTGCCTTGGAAACGAATTAAGATCATTCTATCGTTTTTGAGGCTGCACCCAAGTACTGCATTTCAGACTCTTTTGTTGACTATGAAGGCTACTCCATTTCTTCTAAGTGGTTCTTGCCCACAGTAGTAGATATGACAGTCACCTGAATTAAATGACCCATTCCCGTCCATTTTAGTTCACTGATTCCTAAAATGATGCTGCTCAGTCTTGCCCTCTCCTACTTAACTATGTCTAATTTACCTTGACTCATGGATCTAACATTCCAGGTTCCTATGCAATTGTGTTCTTTTCAGCATCAGACTTTATTTTCAGCACCAGATACATCCACACAACTGAGCATCATTTCCACTTTAGCCCAGCTGTTTCATTCTTTCTGGAGCTACTAACATTTGCCTTCTTCTCTTTCCCTATAGTATATATTTTTGCCTTTTCATACTGTTCATGGGGTTCTCGCAGAAAGAATACTGAAGTGGGTTGCCATTTCCTCCTCCAGTGGACCATATTTGGTCAGAACTCTTCACTATGAGACTTCTGTCTTGGTGGCCCTGCACAGCATGGCTCATAGCTTCATTGAATTATGTAACCCCCTTCACCAAGACAGGCTATGATACGTGAAGGTGGTATGACCTAACATATCTCTGTTTCTTTGGTTTAACATATGCAAAAACTGGATGAATCTTAGATAATGACTAGAAACTACTAGTTCATCAAAGTAGTAGCCCTGCTCAAACCTATGATAGATTGTGCTGTTACCAGAAGGTTAAATAAAGACTCATGTATATAGCGTGTGATCATTTAGTAAATGTATTCATTTCTATACTGATAGGAGAAGAGTCCAAAAATAGTTCACATTCATACAGACCACAATAATATTCATTGACAATTTGCCTGGAAAATATGTTATCATTTTTCTGTATAATAATATGACTTTAAAAGATTTGGACTTTCTGTATATTCTGCTGCTGCTGTTGCTGCTGCTGCTACATCGCTTCAGTCATGTCCGACTCTGTGGGACCCCAGAGATGGCAGCCCACCAGGCTCCGCCATCCCTGGGATTCTCCAGGCAAGAACACTGGAGTGGGTTGCCATTTCCTTCTCCAATGCGTGAAAGTGAGAAGTGAAAGTGAAGTCGCTCAGTCATGTCCGACTCCCAGCAATCCCATGGACTACAGCCTACCAGGCTCCTCCGTCTGTGGGATTTTCCAGGCAAGAGTACTGGAGTAGGGTGCCATTGCCTTCGCATCTGTATATTCTGGAAAACATTAAATTGACTCACTACATTGGTGACTTCATGATGATTGGGAAAATGAGCAAGTCTCCTTATTGAGTTTCATTTTTGACTTTTGCAAAAAAACCAACAACTCCTTCTTTCCTCCCAAGCTATTTTCACTAACAATTTCAAACAAACCTAATCACATGAGGGAATCTCCTTCATATAAGTACCATCTCTTTCTCAATCTTGCAGAATTCAAATACTAACTTCAAGTGAGAGAAAACCATGATAGAATAATCAAAAGGCATGAAACTAAAGTCTTACTCTAACTAAAATAAAACCTTTATTGATGTTTATACAGAGAATGACATTTTAGAAACAAAATTTCTGCAACTGTTCTAACTTTACAGAAGCTCCAATATGTTTAACTGTCATGTTTCAAGCATTCTTAAAAATGAATGTATCATAAAGAAAAAAATAGGGTTATATAAGAAAAGTTCAATCTTCCAAGACTGAACCAGGAAGAAATAGAAATTATGAACAACTGATTACAAGCAATGAAAGAAAAACTGTGATTAAAAATCTCCCCAAAAAACAAAAGCCCAGGGCCAGATGGCTTCACAGGTGAATTATATTAAATATTTAGAGAAAAGCTAAGACCCATACTTCTAAAACTCTTCCAAAATTTTTCAGAGGAAGGAACACTTCCAAACTCATTCTACAAGGCCACCATCACCCTGATACTACAACCAAAGATGAACACAGATGCAAAACTCCTCAACAAAATTCTAGCAAACAGAATTCAACAACACATTAAACAACATATTGATAAACCCATGATCAAATTGGGCTTATCCCAGGGATATAAGGATTCTTCAACAGATACAAATCAATCAATGTGATACACCGTATTAACAAATTGAAAGATAAAAACCATATGATAATTTCAACAGATGCAGAAGCTTTCAACAAAATTCAACACCTATTTATGATTTTTTAAAAAAATAAAACTCTTCAAAAATGGGCCACATATAAGGAACCTACCTCAACATAATAAAACCCAACTCCTGAGAAACCTCTTTGTGGGTCAAGAAGCAACAGTTAGAACCCTGAATGGATCAACTGATGGCTTCAAGATAGAGAAAGGAGTACGACAGGCCTGTCTTCTGTCACCATGTTTGTTTAACCTATATGCTGAGCACATCATGAGAAATGCCCTGCTAGATAAGTTACAAGCTAGAATCAAGATGATCAGGAGAAACATCAACAACCTCAGGTATGCAGATGATACCACTCTAATGGCAGAAAGAAGAGGGCCTCAAGAGCCTCTTGATGAGGGTAAAGGAGGAGAGTGAAGGAGCCGGCTTAAAACTAAATATTAAAAGATTAAGATCACGGCATCTGGTCCCATTACTTCATGGCAAATAGAAGGGGAAAAGTGAAAGTAGTGACAGATATCCTCTTGTTAGGCTCTAAGATCACTGCAGATGGTGCCTGCAGCCTTGAAATCAGAAGACGATTGCTTCTTGGCTGGGAAGCTATGACAAACCTAGACAGTGTGTTGAAAAGCAGAAACATTACTCTGCCAACAAATGTCCCTATAGTCGAGGCTCTGGTCTTCCCAGTGGTCATATACAATTGTGAGAGCTGGACCATAAAGAAGTCAAAGTGCCAAATAAACAGTACCTTCAAACTGTGGTTATGGAGAAGATTCCTAAGAGTCCCCCGGGCAGCAAGAAGATCAAACCAGTCAATCTTAAGGGAAATCAACCCTTAATACTCATTGGAAGGACTGGATGAACTTCAGATGCTGAAGCTGAAACGCCAGTATTTTGCTCAATGGATGAGAACACCCAATTCATTGGAAAAGTCCCTGATGCTGGGAAAGACTGAGGGCAGAAGATAAGAGGGCATTACAGGATGAGATGCCTAGATGGTATCACTGAAGCAATGGACATAAATTTGAGCAAACCTGAGATGGTGAGGGATAGGAAGGGATGGCATGCTGCAGTCTGTGGGGTCACAAAGAGTCGGACGTGACTGGGCAACTGAACAACAGCAATAATGATGAACCCACAGCAAACATTATTCTCAATGGTGAAAACTGAAGCTAAGTTTTCTAAACTTAAGATTAGAAAACTAAGATCAGGAACAAGACAAGGGTGCCCACTCTTACCACTATTATTAACATAGCTTTGGAAGTCCGGCTGTGGCAATCAGAGAAGAAAAGAAAATAAAGGAGATCCAGATTGGGAAAGAAGAAGTAAAACTCTTACAGTTTGCAGATGACATGTTACTATTACATAGAAAACCCTAAAGATACCATCAGAAAATTACTAGAGCTAATGATTGAATTTAGCAAAGTTGTAGGATGCAAAATCAATACACAGAAATCACTTGCATTCTTATCCACTAACAATTAAATATTATAAAAAAGAAATTAAGGAATCAATCCTATTTACCATTGCAACAAAAAGAATAAAATACCTATAAATAAACCTACCTAAGGAGACAAAAGAGTTGTATACAGAAAACTATAAGACAATGATGAAAGAAATCAAAGGCAACATAAAGAGATGGAGAGATACTCCATGATCCTGGCTTGAAAGAATCAATATTTTGTGAAAATGACTACAGTATCAAATGTAATCTATAGAGTCAATACAATCTCCATCAAATTACCAATGGTATTATTCACAGAACTAAACAAAAAATATCATAATTCATATTGAAACATAGAGACCCCTAATAGCCAAAGCAATCTTGAGAAAGAAGAATGCAGCTGGAGGAAACCACCTTCCAGACTTTAGACTATACTTCAAAGCTATAGTCATCAAGACAGTATGGAACTGGCACAAAAACAGAATTATAGATCAATGGAACAAGATAGAAAGCCCAGAGATAAACCTATGCAGCTATTGATTGCTTGTTTTTGATAAAGGAGGCAAAAATATACAGTAGGGCAAAGATAGTCTCTTCAATAAGAACTGCCAGGAAAACTGGACAGCTACATGTAAAAGAACAAAATTAGAACATTTCCTAACACCATGCACAAAGATAAACTCAAAATGGATTAAAGACCTAAATGTAAGACCAGAAACTATAAAATTCTTAGAGGAAAACATAGGCAGAACATTGGATGACATAAATCACAGGAAGATCCTCTATGACCCACCTCTTAGAATAATGGAAATAAAATCAAAAATAAACAAGTGAGACCTAATTAAATGTAAAAACTTTTGCATAGCAAAGAAAACTGTAAACAGGTGGAAAGACAACCCTCAGAATGGGAAAATATAACATCAAATGAAACAACTGACAAAGGATTAATTTCAAAAATATACAGGCAGCTCATATAAATCAATACCAGAAAAACAAACAGTCCAATCAAAAAGTGGGAAAAAGATCTAAACTGGTATTTATCCAAAGAAGACATACAGATGGCTAATACATACATGAAAAGATGCTCAACATCACTCATTATTAGATAAATGCAAAATAAAACTACAATGAGATATCACCTCACATAAGTCAGAATGACCACCATCAAAAAACCTACAAACAATAAATGATGGAGAAGGTATGGAGAAAAGGGAACCTTCTTGCACTGTTCTTTGGAATGTAAATTGATACAGCCACTATGGAGAATAGTATAGAGATTCCTTTAAAAACTAGGAATAAAACCATCATATAATCCAGGAATCCCACTACTGGGCATATACCCTGAGGAAAACAAAATTGAAAAAGACACATATACCCCATTACAATAGCTAGGACATGGAAGCAATCTAGATGTCCACTGACTGACAGATGAATGGATAAAAAGCCATGGTACATATATTCAATGGAATATTACTCAGCCATAAAAGGGAATGCATTTGAGTCAGTTCTAATGAGATGGGTGAATCTAGAGACTATTACACAGAGTGAAGTCAGAAAGAGAAAAACAAATATCATATACTAATACACATATATGGAATCTAGAAAGATGGTACTGATGTACCTATTTGCAGAGCAGCAATGGAGACACAGACAGAGAACAGACTTACAGATATGACTGGAGAAGAGGAATGAGAGGGTGGAATGTATGGAGAGAGTAAGTTGGAAACATACATTGCCATATGTAAAATAGATAGCCAATATTTGCTGTATGACTCAGGGAATTCAAACTGGGGCTGGTTAACAGCCTAGAGGGGTAGAATGGGGAAGGGGGTGGGTTGGATGGTCAAGTGGGAGGGGACAAAGTAAACCTGTGGCTGATTCAAGTTGATGTTTGGTAGAAACCAACACAATACTGTAAAGCAATTATCCTTCAATTAAAAATTAATTAAAAAAGAAAAGTCTGTCCAGATGCAGCCTTATGTAAACCATAATGTTTCTAGTTTGATGAGACACCACTTATTCTCCTGTATATAGGATTTAGTCATGGAAGGAACAGATGGCTTTAAGGTAAGAGAATCAGAGAGTTTTCATTTCTTGTAGTGGATTTAAAGATTTCAAGAATAAAAAAGCAACATTAGATTTTAAAATTTTTGTCACACATTTATAATATTCATAAGCCACAAGGGGAAAAAAGAAAGATTTTATAGGGAAAAAAAAAGCTTACATAAAAGGGAATAAAATGAGACTTTAATAACTCACTTAATTATCCCTGAATGCTAGAAGCAATGCATTGCAAGTGCTATAAGAAAAAAAAAAGGGGGGGGGGGCGGGCTTCCCTTGTAGTTCAGTCAGTAAAGAATCCGCCTGCAATTCAGGAGACTTGGGTTCGATTCCTGTGTCAGGAAGATCCTCTAGAGAAGGAAATGGCAACTTATTCCAGTATTCTTGCCTGGAGAATCCCAAGAACAGAGGAGCCTGGTAGGTTTCCAGTCCATGGGGTCACAAGAATCAGACACGACTTAGTGACTAAACCATTACCATTACCATTACCATAGGAAAAATAAGTTGTATTCACCTTAGAATTTTACTCCAACAAAATTTCAAGGATGAATGAGGTTTACTTACATAGGTATGGTTCCTGAGACAGGGCTGGGAAGAGTTCATCCAAGACTGAGTATAAAGATTCAAATTAAAGAAACTGGAAGACATGGAGTACAATTCACGTAAGGAAAATGAAGCCAGAAAGACAGAGGGCTTATTAGACAAAATACTTGGAGATTCACAATTTAATGACAAACCCAAATTGTTTAAGCGATGATTTTTAAAATATGATTCTAATAACACTGTTATGTACCAGAAAATTTAATATTTATATAAGCACAAGTGTTAAAACCCAGTTCTTTAGAAATATTCATATAGACAGAGCTTGGAGGACTTACACAATGTACATTTCATTGCAGCATTGTAATGTGAATGCCATTTGTCCTAGTTTTTAAATATTTTATGGTAGATGACAAAGGATAACATTTTCAAAGTTGGTAAATAAAGATAGAAAGTTTATTAAGTTATTCAAATGGTACAATCACTAAAATAAAAAGTTGTAATATACTGATAAATAACCATAATGTAAAATGGGAAATGAAGTGAGAGACTAAATGTACAAGATTCTCAGATATAGACATGGACCATTTCTAATGAAAAATAAATGATACCTCAGAATCTAAAACCACAATACCAGAAGAACACAAAATACCGGAATGAACCAGAATACCAGAATGAACACAAAAGCCACATAGACTCACTCCCAGGGAGCAGATAAAGCCTTAATCCAGAAACTGGAGATGTGTGCCAGGCTGTAGTCAAGAGCATTAATTAAATAGTTACCAATATGTATATCAATTTTTATCCTTTTTGAATAGAATCATTTTAATTCCCTGCCTAAAAATCATATGCTGGGTGTGGACCAGAAAATCTGTCTTTTCAATCAACACATCTTCAAATCATGAGGAACTGTAACTAAGGAACCTCATCTATACCTAGTCATAATTTCAGGATAAGACCCAGTAATTAAAGCCTGAAACTGACGTCATAAAGTCCAAAGTGCTTTGGGAATCTTGGGGAGGCTGAGTATATTTTACACATGAGAGGAGTGATTGGATTGTATGTGTGTGAAAAATGGCCATGTTTTGTCATTTACCCCATTTAGACTTGGTATTCATTTGTCCATCTTTGTGAATCTGATCTGGCCTGGAGACAGGTTTTGACTATTCAGGCACAGATATTTCAAAACTTCAAAGCAGTTTTGCAAAGAATAAAATTTCAGGAAGAATTCAAAGAAACATTCATTTCATAAACTTAGAGAATAATCTTATGGTTACCATTGGGGGAAGGGAGATGGTGAAGGATAAATTAGGAGTTTCTGACTAGCAGATACACATTACTATATAAAAAACAGACAAACAATAATGACCTACTATACAGCATGGAGAACTATATTCAGTTGGAGAAAAGAAAATGAAGTTTATTTTTACTGTATGAAATGAGCAATAAATATTTAAAATATTTAGAAAACAGTGTATAGTCTATATTAAGTGGCACACCATGCCCATGGAACAACAGACTGGTTCCAAATAGGAAAAGGAGTTCGTCAAGGCTGTATATTGTCACCCTGTTTATTTAACTTATATGCAGAGTACATCATGAGAAACGCTGGACTGGAAGAAACACAAGCTGGAATCAAGATTGCCAGGAGAAATATCAATAACCTCAGATATGCAGATGACACCACCTTTATGGCAGAAAGTGAAGAGGAACTCAAAAGCCTCTTGATGAAAGTGAAAGTGGAGAGTGAAAAAGTTGGCTTAAAGCTCAGCATTCAGAAAACGAAGATCATGGCATATGGTCCCACCACTTCATGGGAAATAGATGGGGAAACAGTGGAAACAGTGTCAGACTTTATTTTTCTGGGCTCCAAAATCACTACAGATGGTGACTGCAGCCATGAAATTAAAAGATGCTTACTCCTTGGAAGGAAGGTTATGACTAACCTAGATAGCATATTCAAAAGCAGAGACATTACTTTGCCAACAAAGGTTCATCTCATTCAAGGCTATGGTTTTTCCTGTGGTCATGTATGGATGTGAGAGTTGGACTGTGAAGAAGGCTGAGCACTGAAGAATTGATGCTTTTGAACTGTGGTATTGGAGAAGACTCTTGAGAGTCCCTTGGACTGCAAGGAGATCCAACCAGTCCATTCTGAAGGAGATCAGCCTTGCGATTTCTTTGGAAGGAATGATGCTAAAGCTAAAACTCCAGTACTTCGGCCACCTCATGCGAAGAGTTGACTCATTGGAAAAGACTTTGATGCTGGGAGGGATTGGGGGCAGAAGGAGAAGGGGACGACAGAGGATGAGATGGCTGGATGGCATCATTGACTCAATGAACGTGAGTCTGAGTGAACTCCGGGAGTTGGTGATGGACAGTGAGGCCTGGCGTGCTGCGATTCATGGGGTCACAAAGAGTTGGACATGACTGAGCGACTGATCTGATCTGATCTGATGCCTATAAAGACAAAGTTAAAAATTGAGGCTATGGAATAGAAAATTTTTAACACAATGAGGTAGGTATTCTTAACTGATCAAAATAATCAAAGCTATTTCCAAAAAATCAACCTGCTAAAATTGTTGATGGCAATAAAGAAATACAAAATATATAAAGGCATCAATAGGGTTGTTATAATGATTCAGGTAAAAATTCAAAAATGAGTTGAACCAGAGGTATGTTTAAGGGAATGTTCTATACTCAACGTACATGGAAAACACAAAATTTGTTCAGCTTGGAATTAGTCAGAAAAGGATTTACTATTCATAGGAATAAGAAAAGCCAGTCTATTTATACTAATTATAAATTAAATTAAAACAAAATTTATAATGTTTCTGTAAAAGAGTACATTTATTTTCATTTCTACCATGAAAAATATTTTCAGTGTATATTTTATGATCACTTTAGTTGTTCACTGAGTGCCAGGATGAGAAAATATCTTACTGATGACTTATGTCAGTAATATGATCTGAGTGTACAAAGCTGTAAGAGTACCGCAGAAAAATCTGTCTGGGGTATATCAGTAAGAGTTGATGGCTACCTCTATGTTTTCTCTTCTACATCAAAATCAATTCAATTACTTTGAATAAAAAATGGTCTCAGTACCATAAGGCTCTAATTCACTAACTGTATTTAAACATATCTTTGAATGAGCTCATCAACCTGTATTAAATTATACACTTAGATTTGACTTTGGTCTCTCCTCCATGGTATTTTTTTTTTTCTCCATGGTATTTTAACTTAAACCTAAGATACTGTGCAGAACTATTCCTTTGATTCAGCTTGTCAGCTTTATATTTATGAAATGGATCACAAATACAATCCCACCCTTACTGTAGATATTTACCTTATTCATTCAGATTAAATTATTCTGTTATCTGTATTTTTCCAATATTTTCTACAGAAGTGTCCCATCCTTTGAAATCTATACTGGATAAAAAAAGTAAGACATAATACTGTTCTATTGTACATTTCAAATGTATTACCAGATCACTTGTTGTATGAATTCACAAGAAAAACTTGTATTTTCAAAAAGGAGAAAAAAAAGCATGGTAGTAGAATAGCATATTTCACATAATCCCGTTCAGCTGAGTGGTATTGCTATATATATATATATATATATATATATATATATATATATATATAGTTAAAATCTGGTTTTTAGGACTTCCCATGTGACTCAGCTGGTAAAGAATCTGCCTGCAATGTGGGAGACATGGATTCGATCTCTGGATTGGAAAGATCCCCTGGAGAAGGAAAGGCTACCCACTCCAGTATCCTGGACCCAGTCTTTTAGGTTTCCCTGATAGTTCCGTTGGTAAAGAACCCACCTGCAATGCAGGAGATGCCGGTTTGATTCCTGGGTCAGGAAGATTCCCTGGAGAAGTGATAGGCTACCCACTCCAGTATTCTGGCCTGGAAAATTCCATGGACTGTAGGACAATCCATGGGGTTGCACAGAGTCAGACACAACTGAGCGACTTTCACTTTCATTTTAGGGCTTCATTGGTGGCTCAGATGGTAAAGAATCTGCCTGCCAATGCAGGAGACCCAGGTTTGATCACTGAGTCGGGAAGATCCCCTAGAGAAGGGAATGGCAACCCACTCCAGTATTCTTGCCTGAGAATTCCATGGACAGAGGAGCCTGGTAGGCTACAGTTCACGGGGTCACAGAGTTGGACACGACTGAGTGATTCACACACACACACACATACACACTAGTGGTAGAGTGAATAGGAATTCACTGGCCAAAGCAGGGGACATGGGTTCAATCTCTAATCTGGGAAGATGCCAAATGCCTTGGAGCAATTAAGTCTATGAATCACTATTACTGAGCCCACATGCCACAACTACTGAAGCCTGCACACGCCAGGGCCCACAAACCACAACTAATGAGCCTGTGTGCCACAATTACAGAAGTCTGTATGCCCTAGCACCTGTGTGCAAAAACTACTGAGCCCATGTACTGCAATTATTGAAGCCTATGCACCTTGAGCCTGTGCTCTGGGATAAGAGAAGACACAGAAATGAGAAGCCCATGCACTGCAATGAAGAGTAGCCTCACTCACTGCAATTAGAGAAAACCCACTGCTAAAATGCCCTAAAGCAACCTACAGATTTACTCTTGCCTGGAGAATCCCATGGAGGGAGGAGCCTGGTAGGCTACAGTCCATGGGGTCACAAAGAGTCGGACATGACAGCGATTTCACTTTCACTTTCACTATCAATGGAAAGAGTGACAGACTATTTTCTTGGGCTCCAAAACCACTGCAGATTGTGACTGCAGTCATGAAATTGCTCCTTGGAAGAAAAGCTATTACGACCAACCAAGACAATATATTAAAAACCAGAGACATTACTCTGCCAACAAAGGTCCATCTAGTCAAAGCTATGGTTTTTCCAGTAGTCATGTATGGATGTGAGAATTGGACTATAAAGAAAGCTGAGTGCTGAAGAATTTATGCTTTTGAACTGTGCTGTTGGAGAAGACACTTGAGAGTCCCTTGGATATCAAGGAGATCCAACCAGTTCATCCTAAAGGAAATCAACCCTGGATATTCATTGGAAGGACTGATGCTGAAGCTGAAACTCCGGTACTTTGGCCACCTGATGGGAAGAACTGACTCATTGGAAAAGATCCTGATGCTGGGAAAGATTGAAGGCTGGAGGAGAAGGAGCAGACAGAGGATGAGATGGTTGGATGGCATCACCGACTCTGTGCACATGAGTTTGAGTAAGCTCTGGGAGATGGTGATCAACAGGGAAGACTGGCATGCTACAGTCCATGGGGTCACAAAGAGTCAGACACTACTGAGCGACTGAACTGAACTATCAAAACTCCAATGACATTTTTCACAGAAATAGAATTTTTTAAATGCTAAAATTTACATGAAACCACAAAGACCCTGAATATGCAAAGCAATCCTGAGGAAAAAGAAAAAAGCTGGAGGCATCACACGTTTGCAGTTCAAATTATCTTACAAAGTTATAGTAATAAAAGCAACAAGGTATTGGCAGGAAAAAAAAAGCAAGACACACAGATCAATGGAACAGAAATGAAAGCCCAGAAATAAACATACATATATGGACAATTAATTTACAGCATAGGAACAAAGAATACAGAGTAGAGAAAGAGCAAATCTACAACAAAAAGTGTTGGAAAAACTGTGCAACCACATGCACAAGAATAAAATTAGACCACTATTTCACACCATACACAAAAATCCACTCACACTAGATTAAGAAATATAATGAAATATTGGAACCCATAAAACCCATAAAAGAAAACATAGGCAGTATTCTCTTTGGTCTTAGCAACCTCTTTCTGGATATGTCTCATTAGGCAAGGGAAACAGAAGCAAAAATAAACAAATGGGACTCCATCAAAATAAGAAGCTTCTTCACAGAGAAGGGAACCATCAATGAAACAAAAAATACAATACACAGAATGGGAGAAAATATCTGCAAAGATATATACCCAATAAGAGGTCAATACTCAAAACATATAAAAACTCATACAACTCAGAAAAAAAAAAAAAACAACAACAACAACCCAAAGTGAAAAATGAGCAGATCTGAATAGACATTTATCCAAAGAAGACACGGATGGTCAACAGGAACATGAAAAAAAAAAAAAAAAGCTCAACATTATTAGGGAAATACTGTTGTTCAATTATTCAGTTCAATTCATTTAAGTCACTCAGTCGTGTCTGACTTTTGCGACCCCATGAATCACAGCACACCAGGCCTCCCTGTCCATTACCAACTCCCAGAGTTCACCCAAACTCATGTGCATTGGGTCGGGGATGCCATCCAGTCATCTCATCCTCTGTCATCCCCTTATCCTCCTGCCCCCAATGCCTCCCAGCATCAGGGTCTTTTCCAATGAGTCAACTCTTTGCATGAGGTGGCCAAAGGATTGGAGTTTCAGCCTCAGCATCAGTCCTTTCAGTGAACACCCAGGACTGGTCTCCTTTTGGATGGACTGGTTGGATCTCCTTGCAGTCCAAGGGACTCGCAAGAGTCTTCTCCAACAACACAGTTCAAAAGCATCAATTCTTCAGTGCTCAGTTTTCTTCACAGTCAAACTCTCACATTCATACATGACCACTGGAAAAACCATAGCCTTGACTAGACAGACCTTTGTTGGCAAAGTAATATCTCTGCTTTTTAATATGCTATCTAGATTGGTCATAATCTTCCTTCCAAGGAATAAGCGTCTTTTAATTTCATGGCTGCAATCACCATCTGCAGTGATCTTGGAGCCCAAAAAAATAAAGTCTGACACTCTTTCCACTCTTTCCCCATCTATTTCCCATGAAGTGATGAGACCAGATGCCATGATCTTAGTTTTCTGAAACTTGAGTTTTAAGCCAACTTTTTCACTTTCCTCTTTCACTTTCATCAAGAGGCTTTTGTTTCTCTTCACTTTGTGCCGTAAGGGTGCTGTCATCTACATATCTGAAAGTGAAGTCACTCAGTCATGTCCAACTCTTTGTGACCCCATGGACTGTAGCCTACCAGGCTTCCCCATCCATGGGATTTTCCAGACAAGAGTACTGGAGTGGGTTGCCATTTCCTTCTCCAGGGGATCTTCCTGACCCAGGGATTAAACCCAGGTCTCCCACATTGTAGGCAGATGCTTTACCATCTGAGCCACCAGGGAAGTCTCTGAAGTTATTGTTTTCCTCCCGACAATCTTGATTCCAGTTTGTGCTTCTTCCAGTTCAATTATTAGGGAAATGCAAATCAAAATGAATTCTTATCTCACACTTGTTAGAATTAATATTATCGAAAAGGCGACAAATAAGTGTTAGAGAGGGTGTGGTGAAAAGTGAGCCCTCATACACTGTTGGTGGAAATGGAAATTGGTATAGCCACTCTGGAAAACAGTATACAGACTCTTCAAAAATTAAAAACAGAATGACTATATGATCCAGGTGGTCTAATTCTGGGCATTTGTCCAAAAAATAGGAAACCGAAGTTATGTACCCCTATGTTCCTTGAAGCACTATCTATAATAGTGAATACATGGAATTAATCTAAGTGCCCATCAATGAATAAAGATGTGAGACATGTATAGACACATATATATAGGCTCTGTCCATGGGATTTCCCAGGCAAGAATACTGGAGTGGGTTGCCATTTCCTCCGATACACACATGCACACACACGCACACACATGCACACACACACTCACACACACACATACACACACACTCACACACTCTTACACAATAGAATACTACTCAGGTATAAAAAAGATGAAATCTCACCATCTGCAGCAACATGAATGGAAACTTTGAGTGTGTTATAATAAATGAAATGTCAGAAGAAGAAAGACAAATACTGTATTATTTCACTCACATATGGAATATAGATTTTTTTTTTATTTAAATAAATGAAGAAACCAAGCCAAACAAAAACACAAACAGAGATAGAGAAAATAGAGTATGGTTACCGGGGGGAAGAGTATTTGGAAGAGGGTGAAATGGGTAAAGGGAGTCAATTGTACAATGACAAGTGGAAAATAAACTGTTGGTAGTGAGCAAGCTGTAATATATGACTTTGACAAAAGTCAAAATATATTGTTGTACACATGAAATACAAAATGCTATCAACTAAAGTTACCTCAATAATTACATTTTAAAATGTTTTTCTAGTAATTGATTGACAGTTATTTTCTGAAAGATACAGAAAATTATTTCTAAACTTGCTGCTGAAAAATATGACAGAATTTTTCTATCACACTCAAAGGCTTTAGCTAATAGGTAAAAACAAACATATATAACACAGTATTTTTGAAAATAATTATATAAATCATTTTACTCTCTGCTTAATTTGAGGACCTAATACTTGATTAAAATGAAGCAGAAAAATGCAAAATTACCCTTTCATTATAACCATTCATAAAGTCTTATTTTTTAGAACTTGATAATTAACTTTTCCATAAGCTTCTACATGAGATTTACTCAAATATATCAATATTTTTTCTGAATAATGGGAAAAGGTAGTGAAGCACAATTTGCTACCTAATCAAACAATAAATTTTCTTTTTTCAAAGGGTTAAATACTATGCCTAACTTTCACAACCAATCCATTTACTGCACTAATTTTATGGGTTATTAGCTTGGACATAGTAGGCATGATTTTTGGTATCTTACCAACACTTAGATATTAACAGAAAGAAAGATTAAGACTGCCTGATGTTTCCAAAATTATTTTATTTCTTATTATTCTCCATGTTCATTCATGGAAATGACTTAAGATAGTAATGAGCATATTTCTGAAAACTTAGGATCATAGTTTGTTTCAGAGTAAACTTACATTTATGCATATTTCTCTACATAACAAAAAATAATTTGATGTCTATTAATCTCATCATTTTATTAGAACAACTATTTTGCACAGGTCCACCCCAATTTAGTGATCTACAACTTTTACAGAGAAAAGTAAATGCAATAAAATAATAATAATAAAATAAATAGCACTGTAGCATCTGTCCATTTTATGTAGAATAGTATTGATATCTGGGTGGCTCCATACTTGCAGTACAAGTCCTATGTCACCCAGAGTCAATTGGGTATTTTTTTTAAAATTGTTTTTGTCTCATTCTTTTTTTCTTATAGTCTCTTTTTCTTTCCTTCCTCCTTCTCGTCTTCTCTCCTTCTAAAAAAGAGACCTTTTCAGAAATTTCAAAGCATGTTGGATGCTGTTACACTGTCAACCTGTGTACAGTGTCAAGTAAGCAAAACTCAAAATTTAGCTGATATTCATTCTCAGAAAAACATTCAGAAGTATACAGACTTGTCTAGAATTAATACAAACATGGAAAAATCCTACATTTTAGATATATAACTGACATTCCCCTAAGCCTAGCTGACAAACATAGCTTCTATATTTATTTCCCCCTTAACTAACATTATTCAAATTCTCGGAAGATGATTACCTGGAAAGCTTTTACATTTCACATGCCATAACCATACTGCATACTGCAAATTTAGAATTTTATTAACTTATTTTGGCATTCCAGGAAAGGTGATTTTCTTCCATAGCCAATCACCACAATAAAATAAAATAATATCTGTATTATTTTGAATAGAAGGGAAATTACACTCACTTCATATGAAAAATAATGCCACCTGGCCTCATTTACCATATGCATTTCTACATTTCTTATTCATTTATCAATAATCAAGGTTTTTATGTAAGTTTAAAATTGGATGATGTCTTCACATGCTCATACATGTGTATCCTCTTGCTTTGACTTCTCTCACGGAACATTTACCTAAGAAAGAGGGTCTACTTTCCTTTCTTATCAGAAAGCTATGTAGGAAATTTAAATGTACAAATATAAGGTTATGCCAAATAAAAAGATACTGAAGACAATTAGACATGTACTTTAATTTTCCGCTATAAGAGTTATTAGAAATGTTACTTGCACTTCGCTTAAGGATGATATCAATATAAATTTTACAGGATCAAAAGAAACAAATGTAGTAACATCTGAAAATGTCTGGTACAGAATAAATGTTCAAGAAATAATATTCTGCATGCTTTCCTCACTTAGGATGCAAGTGTTATGGTTATTATCTTCAACAAGAAGAAAAAAATAAAGTTCTTCAAAACCATGCCCTCATTACTGAATTTCCTCTCTCTTTATATCTGGGACTTCCCTGCTGGCTCAGATGGTAAAGCATTTGCATACAATGTGAGAGACCTGGGTTCAATCCCTGGGTTGGGAAGATTTCCTGGAAAAGGAAGTCCCCTGGCCTATAGCATATCAGGCTTCCCTGTCCTTCACCAGCTACCAAAGCTTGCTCAAACTCATGTCCTTTGGGCTGATGACGCCATCCAACCATCTCATCCTCTGTCATCCCCTCTCCTCCTTCCATCTTTCCCAGCATCAGTGTCTTTTCCAATGAGTAGGTTCTTTGCACCATGTGGCCAAAGTATTGGAGTTTCAGCTTCAGCATCAGTCCTTCCAATAAATATTCAGGGTTGATTTCTTTAGGATTGCCTGGTTTGAACTCCTTGCTGTCCAAGAGATTCTCAAGAGTCTTCTCCAAACCACAGTTCAAAAGGATCAATTCTTTAGCACTCAGCCTTCTTTATATTCCAACTCTCATCCATACATAACTACTGGAAAAACCATAGCTTTGACGATATGGAACTTTGTCTGCAAAGTAATGTCTCTGCTTTTTATTATGCTGTCTAGGTTTGCCCTAGCTTTTCTTCCAAGGAGTAAGCATTTTTTAATTTCATGGCTGCAGTCACCATCTGCAGTGATTTTGGAGTCCAAGAAAATAAAATTTGTTTCTGTTTTTTCCCCATCTATTTGCCATGAAGTGATATGACCAGATACCATGATCTTAGTTTTTTGAATGTTGAGTTTTAAGCCAGGTTTTTCTCTCTCCTCTTTCACTTTCAAGAGTCTCTTTAGTTCCTCTTCACTTTTGGCCATAAGGGTGGTATCATCTGTGTATCTGAGGTCATTGATACTTCCCCTGGCAATTCCAGCTTTTGCTTCATCCAGTCTGGCATTTTGTATTATGTACTCTGTATAGAAGTTAAATAAGCAGGGTGACAATATACTGCCTTGACATACTCCTTTCCCAAATTGGAACCAGTCTGTTGTTCCATGTCCAATTCTAACTGTTGATTCTTGACCTGCATACAGGTTTCTCAGGAGGTTAAGTGAGGTGAACTGGTATTCCCACCTCTTTAAGGATTTTTCACAGCTTGTTGTGATCCACACAGTCAAAGGCTTTAGTGTAGTCAATGAAACATATTTTTTTCTGGAATTCTCTTGCTTTTTCTCTGATCTATTGGATGATGACAATTTGATCTCTTGTTCCTGTGCCTTTTCCAAATTCAGCTTGTACATCTGAAGGTTCTCAGTTCACATACTGTAGAAGACAAGCTTGGAAGATTTTGAGCATAACCTTGCTAGCATGTGAAATGAGTGCAGTTGTATGTTAATTTGAACATTCTTTGGCATTGCCCTTCTTGGGAACTGGAATGAAAACTGACCTTTTCCAGTCCTGTGGCCACTGCTGAGTCTTCCAAATTTGCTGGCATATTGAGTGCAACACTTTAACAGCATCATATTTTAGGATTTGAAATTGCTTTCTGGCCTTACTAAAGTCCAAATGGCAATCCCTGTAGTGCTCTTAAGAGAACTAAGAAGAAGGCAAACCTTGTAGGTTGAGCCATCAAAAAGGAGAATGAAAATATAAGAGAGGAAATCCAGATGCAGTGGCTGCTAATTCTAATTTTATAGGGAGTGGCCAGAAAGCACATTCAAAGAGCCAAGGACTGAGGCCTCACATTTTCAGACAGAGTTAGGGGAAGAAATTGAATTGGTTGGAAAAGTCAAGGTCCCAAATTATAATAACTAAATAAAAAACACATGAAAAAAATAACACATAAGCCTGAAGACAAGAAAATAGAAAACTTGTGTAAAATAATTAGAAAATCACTTGAGGAGCAGAAAAAATGAATATTGCCTCCTAAAAATGTCATTTATGCAAACAAATAGCCTATACATTAGGGATTATTATCATTATCATCCTTCAAACTAGAAAACTGATTTTTAAAAAGTTCCAAAGTCTTGCCTAAGATTCTTTGCTTATAAATATTAGAGTCCATTGATGCTTTTGAAGATGGTGGAGGAGTAGGATGGGGAGAACACTTTCTCCCCCACAAATTCATCAAAAGAACATTTAAACGCTGAGTAAATTCCACAAAACAACTTCTGAATTCCGGCAGAGGACATCAGGCACCCAGAAAAGCAACCCAAGTCTTCGAAAGGAGGTAGGAAAAAATATAAAAGACAAAAAAAGAGACAAAAGAGGGAGGGACAGAGTTCTGTCCTGGAAAGGGAGTCTTAAAAAGAGAGAAGTTTGCAAACACCAGGAAACCTTCTCACTGCTGAATCTGTGCTGAGCCTTGGAAGCACAGAGGGCAACATAACAGGGAGGAAAAATAAATAAACAATTAAAACCTGCAGATTGTGAGCCCGATGGTAACTCCCCTAGCGGAGAAGCAGTGCAGACGCCTGCACACACCACTAGCAAGAGGGGGCTGGGCAGGGAGGCGTGGTGTGGGCTGTATTGCTTAGAGTAAGGATCTGGCCTGAATACCCCGAGTGCTATCTGAGCAAAATAATTTGGGCTAGCAAACCAGACTGTGGGATATCTACCACACGAAAAGCCAGCCCTAACCTAAGACACCACCAGACCCACACACGGAACAAAGGACTGAACAGAGATAGCTGGCTGCAGACCATCCCCCTCCACTGACAGGCAGCCAGAGCCGGAAGGGGGCAATCGCAGCCCCAGAGAGACATTATCTATAAAACTGTAAGCAGGCTTTTCTGCTAACTAAAACTTCTTATGGGTCTGGATGGTGAATATCTGCCTGAGAAGGTGCGCCGGTTGTACACCTAGATAACCGAGTGGTGGGGAGGCGATGAGTTGCAGCAATCGCGCTTGCCAAACACCTCATCACCTGAGCTGCTTGGACCTGGGAAGGGCACAAAATGCAGGCCCAACCGAGTCTGCACCTCTGAGGACTACCCCAGTGCCTGAACCTGAGCGGCTTGGACCCGGGAGGTGCAAGCAGCCCAGGGCGGGCCACGGATGGTTCCCGGCGGAACAACCTAGAGCCCGAGCAGTGTGGGCAGGGAGGCTACATGCGCAGTGGGCGGGGCAGACCCAGTGTGGCTGAGGCATTGCGAGCACACGCCAGTGTTATTTGTTTGCACCATCCCTCCCTCCCCACAGCATGACTGAACAAGTGAGCCTAAAAAAAAAAAAAAAAAGTGTCCACCACCGTCCCCTTTGTGTCAGGGTGGAAACCACACACTGAAGAGACCAGCAAACAGAAGAAGCTATAACAGAGGGAACCGCCTTAGAAGCTACAGGCAATAGATTAAACCCTGTGGTTAGTACCGACTACAAAGGAAGGGGCCTATAGATCTTGAGAAATATAAGTCGGACCAAGGAACTAGCGGAAAATGAACTGACCCCACAATACTCACAACAAAACCAGAGAAAGTCCTAGATATATTTTTACTATTTTTACGATCATTCTTTCTTTCTTTTTTTTTAATTTTTTAAAAAAATTTAAGTCCTCTATTATTCCTTTAATTTTCACTTTTATAACCTACTATTACTTTTCAAAAAAAAGACCCTATTTTTTTTAAAAAAAAAGGAAACTTTATGTATATATTTTTTATAATTTTTGTGACCTTGTTTTTTTTTCTTCTTCTTCTTCTTTTCTTTAACATTGTATTTTTGAAATTCCAATCTCTATTCTAGATTTTTAATTTTAGCTTTTTGGTATTTGTTATCAATTTTGTACATTTTTTTTTTATAATTTTTGTGACTTTTTTTTCTTGCTCTCTTTCTTTCTCTTCTTCTTCTATATAACATTGTATATCTGAAATTCCAAACTCTACTCTAGATTTTTAATTTATGCTTTTTGGTATTTGTAATCAATTTTGTACCTATACTTTCTTTATAATTTTTGCGACTTTGTTTGTTTTTGTTTTTTTCTCTCTCTCTTTCTTTTTCTTCTTTTTTTTAACATAGTATTTTTGAAATTCCAAACTCTACTTTAGATGTTTAACTTTTGCTTTTTGGTATTTGTTATCAATTTTTTACCTATATTTTCTTTATAATTTTGAGACTTTGTTTGTTTTTTCTCTCTTTCTTTTCCTTCTTCTTTTCTTTAACATTGTATTTTTGAAATTCCAAACTCTACTCTAGATTTTTAATTTTTGCTTTTATGTATTTGTTACCAATTTTGTACCTTTAAGAACCCAATCTTCAGTACCCATTTTTCACTAGGGAGCAAGATTACTGGCTTGACTGCTCTCTCTCCCTTTGGACTCTCCTTTTTCTCCACCAGGTCGCCTGTGTCTCCTCCTAACCCCTCTCTGCTCTACCCAACTCTGTGAATTTCTGTGTGTTCCAGACAGTGGAGAACACTTAGGGAATGGATTACTGGCTGTATCTGTCTCCCTCCTTTTCATTTCCCCCTTTTATCCTCCTGGCCACCTCTGTCGCCTTCCTCCTTTTTCTCTTCTCTGTATAACTCCGTGAACATCTCTGATCAGTCCAGTTGTGGAGTGCACATTAAGGAAGTGATTACTGGCTAGCCCACTCTCTCCTCTATTGATTCCACCTCATCTCATTCGGGTCACCTCTAACTCCCTCCTCCCTCTTCTCTTCTCCATGTAACGCTGTGAACCTCCCTGACCCTCACGGTGGAGAAACTTTTCATCTTTAATGTAGATGTTTTATCAGTGGTGCTATATAGAAGAAGTTTTGAAACTACTGTAAAAATAAGACCGATAACTGGAAGCAGGAGGCTTAAGTTCAAACCCTGACTCCAGGGAACTCCTGACTCCAGGGATCATTAATTGACAGGAGCTCATCAAACGCCTCCATACCTACACTGAAACCAAGCACCACACAAGAGCCAACAAGTTCCACGGCAAGACATACCAAGCAAATTCTCCAGCAACACAGGAACACAGCCCTGAGCTCCAATATACAGGCTGCCCAAAGTCACCCCAAAACCATAGACATCCCATAACTCATTACTGGACACTTCATTGCACTCCAGAGAGAAGAAATCCAGCTCCACCCACCAGAACACCGACACAAGCTTCCCTAACCAAGAAACCTTGACAAGCCACCTGTACAAACCCACACACAGTGAGGAAACGCCACAATAAAGAGAACTCCACAAACTGCCAGAATACAGAAAGGACACCCCAAAATCAGCAATTTAAACAAGATGAAGAGACAGAGGAATACCCAGCAGACAAAGGAACAGGATAAATGCCCACCAAACCAAACAAAAGAGGAAGAGATAGGTAATCTACCCGATAAAGAATTCCAAATAAGGATAGTGAAATTGATCCAAAATCTTGAAATAAAAATGAAATCACAGATAAATAGCCTGGAGACAAGGATTGAGAAGATGCAAGAAAGGTTTCACAAGGACCTAGAAGAAATAAAAAAGAGTCAATATATAATGAATAATGCAATAAATGAAATAAAAAACATTCTGGAGGCAACAAATAGTAGAATAACAGAGGCAGAAGATAGGATTAGTGAATTAGAAGATAGAATAGTAGAAATAAATGAATTAGAGAGGAAGAAAGAAAAACGAATTAAAAGAAATGAGGAAAATCTCAGAGACCTCCAGGACAATATTAAACGCTAAAACATTCGAATCATAGGGGTCCCAGAAGAAGAAGACAAAAAGAAAGACCATGAGAAAATACTTGAGGAGATAATAGTTGAAAACTTCCCTAAAATGGGGAAGGAAATAATCACTCAAGTCCAGGAAACCCAGAGAGTCCCAAACAGGATAAATCCAAGGCGAAACACCCCAAGACACATATTAATCAAATTAACAAAGATCAAACACAAAGAACAAATATTAAAAGCAGCAAGGGAAAAACAACAAATAACACACAAGGGAATTCCCATAAGGATAACAGCTGATCTTTCAATAGAAACTCTTCAAGCCAGGAGGGAATGGCAAGACATACTTAAAATGATGAAAGAAAATAACCTACAGCCCAGATTATTGTACCCAGCAAGGATCTCATTCAAATATGAAGGATAAATCAAAAGCTTTACAGACAAGCAAAAGCTGAGAGAATTCAGCACCATCAAACCAGCTCTCCAACAAATACTAAAGGATATTCTCTAGACAGGAAACACAAAAACGGTGTATAAATTCAAACCCAAAACAATAAAGTAAATGGCAATGGGATCATACTTATCAGTAATTACCTTAAATGTAAATGGGTTGAATGCCCCAACCAAAAGACAAAGACTGGCTGAATGGATACAAAAACAAGACCCCTACATATGCTATCTACGAGACCCACCTCAAAACAGGGGACACATACAGACTGAAAGTGAAGGCTTGGAAAAAGATTTTCCATGCAAATAGGGACCAAAAGAAAGCAGGAGTAGCAATACTCATATCAGATAAAATAGACTTTAAAATAAAGGCTGTGAAAAGAGACAAAGACGGTCACTACATAATGATCAAAGGATCAATCCAAGAAGAAGATATAACAATTATAAATATATATGTACCCAACACAGGAACACCGCAATATGTAAGACAAATGCTAACAAGTATGAAAGGAGAAATTAACAATAACACAATAATAGTGGGAGACTTTAATACCCCACTCACACCTATGGATAGATCAACTAAACAGAAAATTAACAAGGAAACACAAACTTTAAATGATACAATAGACCAGTTAGACCTAACTGATATCTATAGGACATTTCATCCCAAAACAATGAATTTCATCTTTTTCTCAAGCGCACATGGAACCTTCTCCAGGATAGATCACATCCTGGGCCATAAAGCTAGCCTTGGTAAATTCAAAAAAATTGAAATCATTCCAAGCATCTTTTCTGACCACAATGCAGTAAGATTAGATCTTAATTACAGGAGAAAAACTATTAAAAACTCCAACATATGGAGGTTGAACAACACACTGCTGAATAACCAATAAATCACAGAAGAAATCACAGAAGAAATCAAAATTTGCATAGAAACGAATGAAAATGAAAATACAACAACCCAAAACCTGTGGGACACTGTAAAAGCAGTCCTAAGGGGAAAGTTTATAGCAATACAGGCATACCTCAAGAAACAAGAAAAAAGTCAAATAAATAACCTAACTCTACACCTAAAGCAACTAGAAAAGGAAGAAATGAAGAACCCCAGGGCTAGTAGAAGGAAAGAAATCTTAAAAATTAGGGCAGAAATAATGCAAAAGAAACAAAAGAGACCATAGCAAAAATCAACAAAGCCAAAAGCTGGTTCTTTGAAAGGATAAATAAAATTGACAAACCATTAGCCAGACTCATCAAGAAACAAAGGGAGAGAAATCAAATCAATAAAATTAGAAATGAAAAATGGAGAGATCACAACAGACAATACAGAAATACAAAGGATCATAAGAGACTACTATCAACAATTATATGCCAATAAAATGGACAACGTGGAAGAAATGGACAAATTCTTAGAAAAGTACAACTTTCCAAAACTGGACCAGGAAGAAATAGAAAATCTTAACACACCCATCACAAGCACGGAAATTGAAACTGTAATCAAAAATCTTCCAGCAAACAAAAGCCCAGGTCCAGACGGCTGAACAGCTGAATTCTATCAAAAATTTAGAGAAGAGCTAACACCTATCCTACTCAAACTCTTCCAGAAAATTGCAGAAGAAGGTAAACTTCCAAACTCATTCTATGAGGCCACCATCACCCTAATACCAAAACCTGAAAAAGATGCCACAAAAAAAGAAAACTACAGGCCAATATCACTGATGAACATAGATGCAGACATCCTTAACAAAATCCTAGCAATCAGAATCCAACAACACATTAAAAAGATCATACACCATGACCAAGTGGGCTTTATCCCAGGGATACAAGGATTCTTCAATATCCGCAAATCAATGTAATACACCACATTAACAAATTGAAAAATAAAAACCATATGATTATCTCAATAGATGCAGAGAAAGCCTTTGACAAAATTCAACATCCATTTATGATAAAAACTCTCCAGAAAGCAGGAATAGAAGGAACATACCTCAACATAATAAAAGCTATATATGACAAACCCACAGCAAACATTATCCTCAATGGTGAAAAATTAAAAGCATTTCCTCTAAAGTCAGGAACAAGACAAGGGTGCCCACTTTCACCATTACTGTTCAACATAGTTTCGGAAGTTTTGGCCACAGCAATCAGAGCAGAAAAAGAAATAAAAGGAATCCAAATTGGAAAAGAAGAAGCAAAACTCTCACTATCTGCAGATGACATGATCCTCTACATAGAAAACCCTAAAGAATCCACCAGAAAATTACTAGAACTAATCAATGATTATAGTAAAGTTGCAGGATATAAAATCAACACACTGAAATCCCTTGCATTCCTATACACTAATAATGAGAAAATAGAGAAATTAAGGAAACAATTCCATTCACCATTGCAACAGAAAGAATAAAATACTTAGGAATATATCTACCTAGAGCAACTAAAGACCTATATATAGAAAACTATAAAACACTGGAAAGAAATCAAAGAGGACATGAATAGATTGAAAAATATGCCATGTTCATGGATTGGAAGAATAAATATAGTGAAAATGAGTATACTACCCAAAGCAATTTATAGATTCAATGCAATTCCTATCAAGCTACCAACGGTATTCTTCACACAGCTAGAACAAATAATTTCACAATTTGTATGGAAATACAAAAAACCTCGAATAGCCAAAGCGATCTTGAGAAAGAAGAATGGAACTGGAGGAATCAACCTGCCTGACTTCAGGCTCTACTACAAAGCCACAGTCATCAAGACAGTATGGTACTGGCACAAAGACAGAAATATTGATCAATGGAACAAAATAGAAAGCCCAGAGATAAATCCACGCACATATGGACACCTTATCTTTGACAAAGGAGGCAAGAATATACAATGGAGAAAAGACAATCTCTTTAACAAGTGGTCCTGGGAAAACTGGTCAACCATTTGTAAAAGAATGAAACTAGAGCACTTTCTAACACCATACACAAAAATAAACTCAAAATGGATTAAAGATCTAAACGTAAGACCAGAAACTATAAAACTCCTAGAGGAGAACATAGGCAAAACACTCTCCGACATACATCACAGCAGGATCCTCAATGACCCACCTCCCAGAATATTGGAAATAAAGCAAAAATAAACAAATGGGACTTAATTAAAATTAAAAGCTTCTGCCAAACATAGGATACTATAAGCAAGGTGAAAAGACAGCCTTCAGAATAGGAGAAAATTATAGCAAATGAAGCAACTGACAAACAACTAATCTCAAATATATACAAGCAACTCCTACAGCTCAATTCCAAAAAAATAAATGACCCAATCAAAAAATGGGCCAAAGAACTAAATAGACATTTCTCCAAAGAAGACATACAGTTGTCTAACAAACACATGAAAAGATGTTCAACATCACTCATTATCAGAGAAATGCAAATCAAAACCACTATGAGGTAACATTTCACGCCAGTCAGAATGGCTGCGATCAAAAAGTCTACAAGCAATAAATGCTGGAGAGGGTGTGGAGAAAAGGGAACCCTCTTACACTGTTGGTGGGAATGCAAACTAGTACAGCCACTATGGAGAACAGTGTGGAGATTCCTTAAAAACTGGAAATAGAACTGCCTTATGATCCAGCAATCCCACTGCTGGGCATACATACCGAGTAAACCAGAATTGATAGAGACACGTGTACCCGAATGTTCATCGCAGCACTGTTTATAATAGCCAGGACATGGAAGCAACCTAGATGTCCATCAGCAGATGAATGGCTAAGAAAGCTGTGGTACATATACACAATGGAGTATTACTCAGCCATTAGAAAGAATACATTTGAATCAGTTCTAATGAGGTGGATGAAACTGGAGCCTATTATACAGAGTGAAGTAAGCTGTAAGGAAAAACACCAATACAGTATACTAACGCATATATATGGAATTTAGAAAGATGGTAACAATAACCCTGTGTACAAGACAGCAAAAGAGACACTGATGTATAGAACAGTCTTTTGGACTCTGCGGGAGAGAGAGAGGGTGGGATGATTTCGGAGAATGGCATTGAAATACGTATAACATCATATATGGAACGACTCGCCAGTCCAGGTTCGATGCATGATACTTGATGCTTGGGGCTGTGCACTGGGATGACCCAGAGGGATGGTATGGGGAGGGAGGAGGGAGGAGGGTTCAGGATGGGGAACACATGTATACCTGTGGCAGATTCATTTCGATATTTTGCAAAACCAATACAATATTGTGAAGTTTAAAAATAAAATAAAATGTAAAAAAAAAAAGAGAGAGAGAGAGAATTGATGCTTTTGAACTGTGGTGTTGGAGAAGACTCTTGAGAGTCCCTTGGACTGCAAGGAGATCCAACCAGTCCATTCTGAAGGAGATCAGCCCTGGGATTTCTTTGGAAGCAATGATGCTAAAACTGAAACTCCAGTACTTTGGCCACCTCATGCGAAGAGTTGACTCATTGGAAAAGACTCTGATGATGGGAGGGATTGAGGGCAGAAGGAGAAGAGGATGACAGTGGATGAGGTGGCTGGATGACATCACTGACTCGATGGACGTGAGTCTGGGTGAACTCCGTGAGTTGGTGATGGACAGGGAGGCCTGGCGTGCTGCGATTCATGGGGTCGCAAAGAGTTGGACACGACTGAGCGACTGATCTGATCTGATCTGATCTGATTGTTAACTACAGACAAAAATTTATACAGCAAACCTCGATAACTTATTCATCTTGCATTAGTGAAACTTTATAACCATTCATTACCAATTTCCTTTTTCCCCATTTCTATTTCCTGTTTCTCCATTTTGTTTGTTCCTATCAACCACAGTTCTATGAAAGTGAAAGTCACCCAGTCGTGTCTGACTCTTTGTGACCCCAAGAACTATACAGTCAATGAAATTCTCCAGGCCAGAATACTGGAGTGGGTAGCCTTTCCCTTCTCCAAGGGATTTTCCTAACCCAGGGATTGAACCCAGGTCTCCTGTACTGCAGGCAGATTCTTTACCAGCTGAGCCACATGGGAAGCCCAAGAATACTGAAGTGGGTAGCTTATTCTTTCTCCATCAGATTTTCCCAACCCAGGAATTAAACTGGGGTCTCCTGCATTGCAGGCAGATTCTTTACCAACTGAGCTATCAGGGAAGCTATGAGTTTGACTATATTACATACCTCACTTAAGTGGAGTTCAGTAACTGGTCTATTTCATTTAGCATAATATCCTCAAGATTCATCAAGTACTATTGCATGTTACTGGATTTCCCATTTTAAGGATGAATATTATTCCATTTGATGTAAGAACTACATTTTCTTTATTCATTTATTTGTTGATGGACACTTAGGTTATTTCTACATCTCAGCTACTGTGAATAGTTCTGAAATTAACAATGGGAGTGCTAATATCTCTTCAGGATCCTGATTTCAATTCTTTTGGATAAATATCCAAAAGTGGGATGGCTGGATCATATGGTAGTTCTGTTTTTAAAATTTTGAGGAATGGGTTGCCATTTCCTTCTCCAGCGGATCTCCCTGACCCAGGAATTGAAAGGAAATGGCTACTGACTCCAGTATTCTTGCCTGGAGAATTCCATGGACTGAGGAGCCTGGCAAGCTACAGTCCATGGGGTTGCAAAGAGTTGAACACAAGTGAAAAACTAACAAAGGGGCTTCTCTGGTGGCTCAGATGATAATCTGCCTGCAATGCAGGAGACCAGGGTTTGATCCCTGAGTCAGGAAGATTCCCCTGGTAAAGGGAATTGATATACACTTCAGTATTCTTTCCTAGAGAGTTCCATGGACAGAGGAGCCTGGCGGGCTACAGTCCATGGGGTTGCAAAGAGTCAGAGATGACTGAGAGACTAACACTTTCCTTTGGTAAGAGACATCAAACCAAGTGTGAGGTGATAGCTCATTGCAGTTTTGATTTGCATTTCTCTCATGTAAGTGATATTAAGTATCTTTCCATATATGTACTGTGGATATACTTTCCATATACATAGATATACTTTCCATATATCTTCCTTAAGGACATGTCTATTCATTCTTTAGTTTAATTTTTAATTGAGCTTTTTTTTTTCTTTTTTTGCCAATGAGTTGTAAGAGTTTCTTATGTACAATAAGTTTCCAACATCTGAACCTTCAAGTTGTGAACATTCAATGATGTGAACATGCATTTGCATGTCTAATCATGTAAATTAGTTCATGTGTCTGGCACTTTCACAAATGTGAAAGTGGCTGTGCTTTTGTGTACTTTACTATACAGTACTGTATAGAATGCAGTAGTAGAGTATCTTTATTTTGAGCTAGATCTGCAAGAGGACGACCTCACTGAACTCCCCTCTGTGCAACAGGACAATCTTACTAATGAAGACTTGATGGCATTGGAGTTCCAGAGAAAGGATAAATAAGAAATAAGAAGTAGTAGTAACTAAAGAATTAAAGATATTCACAACATGGGAAATTGTAAAGGTATTGTCTTTATTTTAGGAGGCAATGTTAGTTCTTGAGGCACAGGACCCAAACGAAGAACAGTACACAAAGGCTGAAGCAGCCATTCAGAATTCTATCCAGTGCTACCGAGTCATCTGTGATGGAAAAAAATAAGAGCTATCACCCAGAAATCATTGGATTATTTTTTCAAGACTGCAAATAGAATTGAATCCAGCAAGGAACCAGAACCTGTGCCATCAACGTCAGGCATGAATGTAACTGCAGCTTGCCCTTCATCTCCTATTGTTGATGATCCTTCAGCTCTACCATCTCCCACCTCCTTTCCATCCTCCAGGCAGTAACTATTCTTGCCTATTCACTTGATGCTAGCTCTTCTACTATACTATTGTATTTTTCAATGTACTGTACTGTAAGATTAAATTTTTTAATTTGCTTCTTTATGTATTATTTGTTTGAAAAGTATTACAAACATTACAGTATAAAACTATATAGCTGATTGTGTTAGTTAGGTACCTAGGCTAACTCTGTTGGACTTACAAACAAATTGGACTATGAACAAGCTCTTGGGATGGAATTTATTCATATGTAGGAGACTTACTGTATTTTGGAAAGTAACCCCTTATTTAACAGAAGATTTGCAAATATTTTCTCTCATTCTGAAGGTTTCCTTTCACTCTGTTGTTTTTCTTTGTTGTGCACTTTTCTGAGTTTGATATAGTCCCACTTGTTCATTTTCTATTTTGTGGCCTGTGCTTTTGGTGTTGCATTAACTGATATCATGGAGGTTTTCCCTATGCTTTCCTACAGTAATTTTAGGGTTTAGAATATTATGTTAAAGTCTTTAATTCATTTTGAGTTGATTTTTGTTTATGGTGTAAGATAGGGGACTGATTTCACCCTTTTGCACATAGATACCCAATTTTCTCTTCACCATTTGTTGAAGAGACTATCTTCATTGTGTATTCTTGGCATCCTGGTAGAAGGTCAGTTGACTGCACATGTATAGATTTATTTCTGGGATCTTAAGTCTGTTTCATTGGTCTATATGTCTGTTTTAATGCCAATACTATTCCACTTTCATTACTGCAGCGTTATGGTTTGAAATCAGGAAGTGTGATGATGCCTTCAGCTTTGTTCTTCCTTTGCAAGATTGTTTTGACTATTTGTGGCCCTTCATAATTACATATGAATTTTAGAACTAGATAAGCTTTTAATCACTAAATTGCATTTTCTTTAAGGTTCACATCATGGGATTTGTGTGGCTGTAGTAAGCATAGCATGATAAGGCTAAATATCTGATGCATCTGATACTATTGTTCTAAAGGTTTTCATCCTATAGGTTTTTGCTTCTTGTTTTCTTTTTGGAATATAGTCTGGTCTTTATACTTCTTTCTGCAGGCATGTCTATGTTATTTACAGAAGCTTAAAATTTTCTTTTCTATTTGACAAATATAAAATACAATCATATATATTTGATATAAAGATTTTCAAAATATTAGAAACAATTAAGTATGTATATTGAGCTCTCATGCTCATTCTTACTATTCTTACTAGGGTGTCTTCTTCCTTTTTACTTTCCTTGCTTTCTCCATCTCCCACCCTCTCCTTCTCCTTGCCCAGTTTCCTATTCTCTCTCTCGCGCGCGCGCGCGCTCTTTTGTTCTGGATCAAGGTGAGGGAAGGATTCAGTAGTGCTGACCTACCCTGAAGCATTCTTTTTCTAAGAGTGTGTCTCTGTGTCTCTAACATATGAACATATCCATATATTTTCTTTTTATAGCCTGCACATCAAATACCTTCTTGAAAAACTAAAGTAAGTACTTGAACTAAAGTCATTATTTTCCTTCATCAGAGAGAAAAGAAAGAAGCCTACAAATAACTTTTTCTTTATTTTCTGGTAGCCTGCCACAGATGAAGTTTACACTAATTAGAAACCGTCTGGAGGCATGAGAGCAGATTGAGCCTTCGGCTAGAAGTGCTTCCTGACAGGTGGTTCACCACAAAGCAACATTACAATTACCTAACACACTGTTTGATTTGTGTAAACCTCATTGCTACTCACATTATTTAATGAACTATGAGCATTCCTTCACTTCACTGCAGATTGCAGTGCTCCATTTTCATTTCAATTCAGGAATGAAGATTGCATGGTTTAAACCCATTTGTTTTTTTTTTTTTTTTTTTTTAAGTCAAATACTGCCTTGAATTTATAATTCTGAATTTGAGCAGCAGTTTTAAAATATCTACCTAAAACCAATAATGAAACAGGCAGGCAAAGTTTGTTCATAATATTAACAATATTAAGATTTAACCTCTTAGGCTATATTTCCCCCATGAATAAAAGAGAAAAACTGATTTTTCCAAATATATGTGTGTGTTCTGTGTGTGTTCCCATGTGTAGTGAGGTGGAAAATTAAAGCAATTGTCCAGATAATTCAAGCCTCTAAACACAAAATTGCCTCAATTCTTAAGTTTTCTGTGTATGTCTGCATAATCTATAAGTCCACTTAAATGAAACCAAAATATTATATTTTTCTTTTTAAAAAGTATAAATTACTTTATATCTACCTTAGCCTAACAGCTCATGTTCTAATGGCTCATGAATTTTTTGTTCTGGAAACAGAACAAAGGGTTATTTACAGTTTCCCAAAGAAGTAATTCTAGTTAAAAGAATCTGATAAGAATAGATATAGTTTTCTGTAATTTACTCTATTAAAATTGTTTTTTCTAGGTTGTCTACATATGCCTAGCATTGTGTTACATTCTCATAATAAATAGACTCAAGATTTTTTATTGCTTGGTTCTAAAGTTCAATTAGCTTTCAAATTGAACAAAATTTTACCTCAATGTTTTTTCAGGGCTTATCACTATTATCTACTTCCAGAAGCTTCTATTCCTATCTAATGGCTTACTTAATATCTCCTAGACACACCCCTATACTAGCAATGCCCTCCTAAAGGCATCATCTATTTATTTCTTCCCATCAGCACAAAAGCAACTCAGTACAGTTCTGCCTGATTCAAGGATGGACTCTTCAACATTATCCGTGTGCCTGACCTTCCAGATTCAGTAAAACACTCTCTGTAAGTCATGATGACCTAATTATGATGCAGTTACAAACTACCCACACCAAATTCATGACATAACAAAAGTTGCTCACCTGTAGTTCATTTTCAATGTCAGCTTCTAGACAATGTGCTCATTCATTGGAGACACTCAGAAATCCAGCCAAATGGAAGCTTCCTCTATACCTGTATCTCCATTAACACAGGGGTGGGATAATTAAACTGTGATGAATCATGCAACAACTCTGTGGTAGACTAAAAATGTCTGAGATTTTTTTATTCCTAGTCTTTTTTTATTATCATGGAGTTTAATCCCTGTCATATAAATCTGGCCTTGTTTTAGTGACCTGTCTGATACATAGACCATGGTAAAAATGACAATGTGTGAGTTCCAAGGCCTGGTTACAAGATGCCCTGAAGCTTAATGTTTTAGGGAGCTCTGAGGTACCATCCTTTCAGCCATTCTTACCATGGAGCCAGACAGGTAAATGAAGTTACTTTGCACTCTTCAGGCCAGATCTAGAGTTGCCAGCTGAAAACTACTAACTGATCTCAGGGTTCCCCTGTTGGTTCAGTGGTAAAGAACTCGCCTGCCAATTCAGTAACCACAGGAGAGGCCAGTTCAATCCCCGGGTTGGCAAGAAGCCCTGGAGAAGGAAATGACAAACCACTCCAGTATTCTTGCTTAGGAAATCCACAGACAGAGGACCCTGGCAGGCTAGAGTCCATGGGGTCTCAAAAGAGTCAGATACAACCTAGCAATTGAGCACACACAGCTGATCTCAGTCAACTAGACACCGAGCAAAAGAATCTACCAGTTCATCTTGATCTGAGTTTCTAATCTAGAAATTAGGAGTTATAATACCATGTGTGAAGGTGTTATATTTGGGGTAGTTTATTACACAGCAAACATAAGCAGACCAAACTATTTTAAAGCTTTCACTCAGTAACAAATGTTTCTTCTCATGACTAATTAGCCAAAGAAATGCCCAATGCAGAGAATATTACCAAATTCAATAACTATAACACTGGTGATTATAACAAATACCACCTTTTTTGAAAGCAATATATTTTGCTCCTGAATCTTTTAGAAATTATTTAACTGGCAATTACTCATGTGCTGCTGTTGATATATTTTCTATTTTGAATTGCTATTTTAATATTTTACTTTAACATGTTCTTATTGATTAGTTGTAGAATGTGTTCTAATCCTTGAAACATAAAGATATCAGAAAAAAATTAAAAAGTAAAGACAAATAGAGTAGCAGTATGAGTCAAATCAACAAGGCAGGGATGGCCACTGTGGATCTGTAATAGTGAGTAGATTTAGAAGAGGAACTGAAAATTAGAAACATTATAGGAAAGATATCAGGCAAAGTAGGCTGGCATTAAGTGGTAATAGAGCTGAAAAAGCAGACAGAGGGTTTTGTGTACATTTGATGCCATATGCATTTCAATAATTATTAGAAGATATAATAAGTATGGATTTGAAGCACAGCTTTCTTTGGCAAAGATATACAGTTTTCACTGAGTCTGAAAAGGCTACAACTAAAGAGAGCTGCCAGGATATGTTTTGTGAGTTGTATGTTACAGATGAAGGAATTCAGAATGTCACCCCAAAATATGCCTTTGTGATATAAATATTATCTTGTGCTGAAGGTAATTAAGAAGCAGTAAGCCCAGGAAGAGTTTCCCATTTTAGAAATGCCTAAAGGCAGGAACATAAATTCTCCTTATACTGTACTGACTCTTAGCCTAAAGACTGTACCAGGATAATCTGCAAACAAAATGTATTCCATTAGTTTCTTTTCCGGAGAGGGCAGTGGTGCCCCACTCCAGTGCTCCAGCCTGGAAAATCCCATAGACGGAGGAACCTGGTGGGCTGCAGTCCATGGGGTCGCTGAGGGTCGGACACGACTGAGCGACTTCACTTTCACTTTTCACTTTCATGCATTGGAGAAGGAAATGGCAACCCACTCCAGTGTTCTTGCCTGGAGAATCCCAGGGATGGGGGAACCTGGTGGGCTGCCGTCTACGGGGTCGCACAGAGTCGGACACGACTGAAGTGACTTAGCAGCAGCAGCAGTTTCTTTTCATGTATTTTACTTTCCACAGTATTGCTTGGAAGCCTAAAACTACTTTCCTTTTTCCTGTGTCTATATTGACTGTTCTGTGTTGAAGATGCTATATAAGCAGCAATACTAAACTACCACTCTAAGTTTCTTTTAGGCTTCACATGTCATATACTGGAGAAGGAAATGGCAACCCACTCCAGTGTTCTTGCCAAGAAAATCCCTTGAACAGAGGAGCTTGGTGGGCTACAGTCCATGGGATCACAAAAGAGTTGGATATGCCTTAGTGACTAAAGAACACGTCATATATACCATAAGCATTAATAAAAAATTTTCTTCTTCTTAATCTTCTTGTTAAAGAGCCCAGCTGAAAAGCTGAGTAAAGTGTTGCCTTAACTGTACAGACAATATTAGTAGTTATGGTTAACAGAAAGAAAAATGGTAATCTGAAAAAATTTTCAAGATGTCAGGAGTCTATGAAGCTTGTAAGACTTCTAAATGAATACAAGTTACCTTGGCTGGGAAACTTGAAGGATAAATTTCACTGCTACAATAAAATGGAAGAATTTAAAAGGCAAGCTGAATTGGAAAGTGAAAGCAATTTGTATATTTAACTTAACATGGATTTGGGTACTTATTCTAAGACAAGTAAATTAAAATAAAAAATAGAAAATATTCAGGGAAAAATGAAAGCATTAAATCTTGAAAAATTCAAAAGTACTTATTTTTCCTAGAGTTCATGTGCATTCTTAGTCTCCAGTTAAACAGTTTATTAATACTAATGTTCATCATTTGAAAAAATAACATTAGAAATTCAATTATCAGGGACTAAAAGAAAATAATAACCAACAATTTACCACATAACTGTCAAATATATCCTTTCTGATTATCTATACACAATAAAAACTACATACAATAAACACAATGAAAAATACACACAATAAAAACACTTAACAACAGACTAAATCACAAAGGTACAAAGTTGCAAATGCTTATGATATTTGTGGTATGATGAAGGATGCATGTGTACGTGCATGCTAAGTCACTTCAGTCATGTCCGACTCTGCAACCCCATGGACTGTGGCCTGCCAGGCTCCTCTGTCTATGGGATTCTCCAGGCAAGAATACTGGAGTGACTTGCCATTTCCTTCTCCAGAGGATCTTCCCAACCCAGGGATTGAACCCACATCTCTTATATCTCCTGCATTGGCAGGTAGGTTCTTTATCACTATAGTCATCACAAAAGCCCCCAAGATGAAGGCTAAACAGCCTTCGATTCTGTTTAAACCCAACTGTATTAGCTGAAAAAAGACACAAAGGTGGTCACTTGGAATAAAGTCTTTAAGAATCTGCCACTGCAACATTGTATTCTTCTGTGCCTAATTTTTGGTGAGACTGTACAAGAAGTTCAGATCACATCAGTCACTCAGTCATGTCGGACTCTTTACGACCCCATGAATCACAGCACGCCAGGCCTCCCTGTCCATCAACAACTCCCGGAGTTCACTCAGACTCATGTCCATCAAGTCAGTGATGCCATCCAGCCATCTCATCCTCTGTCGTCCCCTTTTCCTCCCGCCCCCAATCCCTCCCAGCATCAGAGTCTTTTCCAATGAGTCAACTCTTCGCATGAGGTAGCCAAAGTAATGGAGTTTCAGCTTTAGCATTATTCCTTCCAAAGAAATACCAAGGCTGATCTCCTTCAGAATGGACTGGTTGGATCTCCTTGCAGTCCAAGGGACTCTCAAGAGTCTTCTCCAACACCACAGTTCAAAAGCATCAATTCTTTGGCGCTTAGCCTTCTTCACAGTCCAATTCTCAAATCCATACAAGACCACAGGAAAAATCATAGCCTTGACTAGACCAACCTTTGTTGGCAAAGTAATGTCTCTGCTTTTGAATATGCTATCTAGGTTGGTCATAATTTTCCTTCCAAGGAGTAAGCGTCTTTTAATTTCATGGCTGCAGTCACCATCTGTAGTGATTTTGGAGCCCAGAAAAATAAAGTCTGACACTGTTTCCAGTGTTTCCCCATCTATTTCCCATGAAGTGGTGGGACCGGATGCCATGATCTTCGTTTTCTGAATGTTGACCTTTAGGCCAACTTTTTCACTCTCCATGTTCACTTTCATTAAGAGGCTTTTGAGTTCCTCTTCACTTTCTGCCATAGGGTGGTGTCATCTGCATATCTGAGGTTATTGATATTTCTCCTGGCAATCTTGATTCCAGCTTGTGTTTCTTCCAGTCCAGCATTTCTCATGATGTACTCTGCATATAAGTTAAATAAACAGGGTGACAATATACAGCCTTGACGAACTCCTTTTCTATTTGGAACCAGTCTGTTGTTCCATGTCCAGTTCTAACTGTTGCTTCGTGACCTGCATACAAATTTTTCAAGAGGCAGATCAGGTGGTCTGGTATTCCCATCTCTTTCAGAATTTTCCACAGTTTCTTGTGATCCACACAGTCAAAGGCTTTGGCATAGTCAACAAAGCAGAAATACATGTTTTTTCTGGAACTTTCTTGCTTTTTCTATGATCCAGAGGATGTTGGCAATTTGATCTCTGGTTCCTCTGCCTTTTCTAAAATCAGCTTGAACGTTAGGAAGTTCACGGTTCACATGTTGCTGAAGCCTGGTTTGGAGAATTTTGAGCATTACTTTACTAGCGTGTGAGATGAGTGCAATTGTGTGGTAGTTTGAGTATTCTTTGGCATTGCCTTTCTTGGGGATTGGAATGAAAACTGACCTTTTCCAGTCCTGTGGCCACTGCTGAGTTTTCCAAATTTGCTGACATATTGAGTGCAGCACTTTCACAGAATCATCTTCCAGGATTTGGAACAGCTCAACTGGAATTCCATCACCTCCACTAGCTTTGTTCGTAGTGATGCTTTCTAAGGCCCACTTGACTTCACATTCCAGGATGTCTGGCTCTAGGTCAGTGATCACACCATCGTGATTATCCGGGTCGTGAAGATCTTTTTTGTACAATTCTTCTGTGTATTCTTGCCATCTCTTCTTAATATCTTCTGTTTCTGTTAGGTCCATACCATTTCTGTCCTTTATCGAGCTCATCTTTGCATGAAATGTTCCTTTGGTATCTCTGATTTTCTTGAAGAGATCTCTAGTCTTTCCCATCCTGTTGTTTTCCTCTATTTCTTTGCATTGATCACTGAAGAAGGCTTTCTTATCTCTTCTTGCTATTCTTTGGAACTCTGCATTCAGATGCTTATATCTTTCCTTTTCTCCTTTGCTTTTCGCTTCTCTTCTTTTCACAGCTATTTGTAAGGCCTCCCCAGACAGCCATTTTGCTTTTTTGCATTTCTTTTCCATGGGAATGGTCTTGATCCCTGTCTCCTGTACAATGTCACGAACCTCATTCCATAGTTCATCAGGAACTCTATCTATCAGATCTAGGCCCTTAAATCTGTTTCTCACTTCCACTGTATAATCATAAGGGGTTTTATTTAGGTCATACCTGAATGGTCTAGTGGTTTTCCCTACTTTCTTCAATTTAAGTCTGAATTTGGCAATAAGGAGTTCATGGTCTGAGCTACAGTCAGCTCCTGGTCTTGTTTTTGCTGCTGTACAGAGCTTCTCCATCTTTGGCTGCAAAGAATATAATCAATCTGATTTCGGTGTTGACCATCTGGTGATGTCCATGTGTAGAGTCTTCTCTTATGTTGTTGGAAGAGGGTGTTTGTTATGACCAGTGCATTTTCTTGGCAAAACTGTATAAGTCTTTGCCCTGCTTCATTCCATATTCCAAGGCCAAATTTGCCTGTTACTCCAGATGTTTCTTGATTTCCTACTTTTGCACTCCAGTCCCCTATAATGAAAAGGACATCTTTTTTGGGTGTTAGTTCTAAAAGGTCTTGTAGGTCTTCATCAAATCATTCAACTTCAGCTTTATATGTAAGTTTTTAAATGAATAAGAAAAATTGTATCCAGTAACTGAGGGCAGATATTACACAGGTTCAAGTAACTGAAAATGTTCACAAGCTGCACTCACATTAGGCTCTTATCAAAATGTAAATAAAACAACACAGCAAGAGGCAAAAAGTACAGCCAAGATTTGAGGTTGCAGGGCTGGCATCTGAGAGACAACCAAGTCCAAGCCTGCATCATCCTTTTCATTCACCTTGAGCCTAAATCTCAAGGCTGTTTCTGGATTGTTTAGTGTCCAGTGTCTTCTATTCCCATCCAGTCATGTACCCAACCAATCAGGATGCTTAATTCTTCACATCATGAAATTTTCAATGTCTTTATATATTTTTCAACAGTATGTTTTTTATAAACAATGATATAGCATTTCAACAAATGGATATACATTCATTTAAAAAATTGTTAAAAATGTAGACAGTTTCTGTTTTTTTGTTTTGTTTTTACTGATTCTTGGTAATATTTGTCATTATTTTTAACAATTCTTATATAACATCCTTAATCCTACAATTTAAAAATAAAAAAAAGGAATGCAAAAGATTTCTGAGTGTTGATTTTATATCCTGCAACTTTACTATATTCATTGATTAGTTCTAGCAATTTTCTGCTGGAGTCTTTAGGGTTTTCTATGTAGAGGATCATGTCATCTGCAAACAGTGAGAGTTTTACTTCTTCTTTTACAGATGGCTAACAAACACATGAAAAGATGCTCAACATCACTCATTATCAGAGAAATGAAAATCTAAACCACTATAAGGTACCATTTCACACCAGTCAGAATGGCTGTGATCCAAAAGCCTACAAGCAATAAATTCTGGAGAGGGTGTGGAGAAAAGGGAACCCTCTTACACTGTTGGTGGGAATGCAAACTAGTACAGCCACTATGGAGAACAGTGTGGAGATTCCTTAAAAAACTGGAAATAGAACTGCCTTATGATCCAGCAATCCCACTGCTGGGCATACACACTGAGGAAACCAGAATTGAAAGAGACACATGTACCGCAATGTTCATCACAGCACTGTTTATAATAGCCAGGACATGGAAGCAACCTAGATGTCCATCAGCAGATGAATGGATAAGAAAGCAGTGGTACATATACACAATGGAGTATTACTCAGCCATTAAAAAGAATACGTTTGAATCAGTTCTAATGAGGTGGATGAAACTGGAGCCTATTATACAGAGTGAAGTAAGCCAGAAAGAAAAACACCAATACAGTATACTAATGCAAATATATGGAATTTAGAAAGATGGTAACAATAACCCTGTATACGAGACAGCAAAAGAGACACTGATGTATAGAACAGTCTTTTGGACTCTGTGGGAGAGGGAGAGGGTGGGGAGATTTGGGAGAATGGCATTGAAATATGTATAATATCATATATGAAACGAGTCACCAGTCCAGGTTCGATACACGATACTGGATGTTTGAGGCTGGTGCACTGGGACGACCCAGAGGGATGGTATGGGGAGGGAGGAGGGTGCAAGATGGGAAACACATGTATACCTGTGGCAGATTCATTTCAATATATGGCAAAACCAATACAATATTGTAAAGTTAAAAAAATAAATAAATACCAGGTGAAAGCCATCCTCAAAGTTGTCCTGGATGCTGCAAAGGGGGTTTTATTATTTAGCTAGTTAGAAATTTGTCCTCCCTCCCTTATCTTGACCAAGTGTCAAAACCAGGTTTTCAGGAGTCCTCAGAGATAAGGACAGAATTGTCATCCTCCAGTTGCAAAAATACCTCTATCCTACGTACTGGGATAGTTAGAAAAAAATCCTAAGTAGTCAACACAGGAGAAAGGACAGGTGTGTGTGTGAGTGTGTGTGTTTCTATGTGCATATGTTGTGGACCTTTCTCTGCTTTGTCTGAACCTCTTGTTTTCCTAGGATCCCAGATCTTCTAACCTGTGTGAGTCTGATACAGCAAATTAATCTATCGTAACAGCTCACTAACTCATGATATTATACACTTTCTTATGGCTAACATAATTATCCTAAGAGATACTTGTATCTGGAAAGATGATAAATGCTTTAAATGTGTAACTTATTTTTTAACTCTAGAATGCCATTTATTTGCAAAGACGGCATAATAGATATATTAAGCAAAAAACCTTCTAGGTTTCCATTTATTTTTTCTGTTTTATTTTAATAAGAAGATCTGAGTTACCTGCTCTTTTGATTATTGATTTTACTTTCCCCTCAGACTTGTGACACTACATTGTTTTCCTTTGCAATTTCCCAGGCTTCATCATCACTATAGGAATCACCACTATCTTTTTAAATAGAACTTGAGTATACAGTGTCAAATATTTCTTATGTTGCATACTATCTAAATTAAATTTTCTTTAGAGTGAGGTCATACCCGATATTCCTTTATACGAAACACAATGATAGGCCAATAACATATCCACATTATAAATATGAATAAAAATGATAAAAATGAAACTAGTTTTAGGAGTGCAGTTCTAACTATGCTTCACATTCTTTATAATAACATTGACATCTATTCATAACCATATATGATAAGGGCCATGATTTTTGTGTGTAGGGAGCATGAACAATCTAACACCAAAAGAAAAGCACAGAGAATGTAATTTTTAATGTATATTGAAATAGAATATAAAATGAATTGTTTGCAAAATATGCAGAATGTAATGAAGCAGGCAAAGGGAGCCCTTTGAAAATTAAGAAAAACTTCATTGCACTGAATGCTATTTTTCAAAGACACAAAAATCCTGCACGGGAGGTGTAACTGGAGTTAAATTTGTAAATGTTAAAAATTTTTGTTATAAATGTATAATTACACATCCAGGAGGGAAAAATTACAAGAAGTTAAACAACTGATAAAATTATCTTTTTTTTTGAATGAGGTAAATTAATATGAACAAAATATATAGTAGATACCCATGAATCTTTTATTAGAATTAAAGCATTACATATAGAAGAAATTATTTCAATATTTAATCATTACAATGTAGATGGGAAAGTTTGAAAATGACTTGGGATAGGAACCCACAAAAGATATAGGAAAATAACTATAATTAATACTAATAAGAAAGCCTCAATTTATTAAATTTTCGTTCTATACTTTAAGGATTAAAAAGTATATTAAAATGATATAGTGAAAAGTGACTTTCAGAATAGCTATTAACAATTATAATCATTTCAGTGTTTTAAAACTATAGGTACATAATCACGATTAATATTTAAGGTGGTTTTCTTGTGGTAACTCATTACACTTCATAAAAAAGAGTAAATTACACTTCATATCATGGTCAGAAAGTTAACTGCTGCTGCTGCTGCTAAGTCGCTTCAGTCGTGTCCGACTCTGTGCGACCCCACAGATGGCAGCCCACCAGGCTCCCCCATCCCTGAGATTCTCCAGGCAAGAATACTGGAGTGGGTTGCCATTTCCTCCTCCAATACATGAAAGAGGAAAGTGCAAGTGAAGTCGCTCAGTCGTGTCTGACTCTTTGCGACCCCATAGACTGCAGCCCACCAGGCTCCTCAGTCCATGGGATTTTCCAGGCAAGAGTACTGGAGTGGGGTGCCATTGCCTTCTCTGCAGAAAGTTAACTAATAACATATAAAAATGTTTTCAGAAAAGTTTTAAATAAAATGAGTTTATACTGGCCAATTTATTCTCATTAACTTTTAAGTTCAAACATTTGAACATAAAGGGAAATATTCAACATGGCTCAAGACCATACAGAACATAAAGAAAGTGAAAACTACTTAACTGGGATGTTTAAAATAAATTCTAAGATACAAGTTATCATTTCTTTAAATTATAACACTTACTAATACTAAAATATGAGATGCAGAAAGTGGCAATACATGATGGGGCCTACACTGCCTTACAAAATGTGATGGTTTTATAGCATGTTCAGAAATTTGCTGACATTCCTTCCTTCAAAAGGTTAAGCCTAATTCCTGTCCTTTTGAATGTAGGTCAGATTTAGTGACTAGCAGCTAGAAGGCAATAGCACCCCACTCCAGTACTCTTGCCTGGAAAATCCATGGATGGAGGAGCCTGGTAGGCTGCAGTCCATGCGGTCGCTAAGAGTCGGACACGACTGAGCGACTTCACTTTCACTTTTCACTTTAATGCATTGGAGAAAGAAATGGCAACCCACTCCAGTGTTCTTGCCTGGAGAATCCCAGGGACGGGGAAACCTGGTGGGCTGCTGTCTATGGGGTTGCACAGAGTCGGATACGACTGAAGCGACTTAGCAGCAGCTGCAGCTAATGAACAGAATATGGAAGAAATAAAACTATGTGACTTTTAAGATTAGTTTATAATATATATAATTTTACTTGGTTTTAGTTCTCTGATGGAATGCTGCCGTGTCATGAGGACACTCAAGAAGCCTATACAAAGACCCTTATTGTAAGGAAATGAAGCCTCCCACCAACAACCAGCACCAACTTGTCACCCATGTGAGTGAACCATCTTGGTAAAAAATTCTCTGGTCCCAGTCAAGCTTTCAGATGACTCCAGCTTTTTCACATTGACTGTAATCTCACTCTCACAGAAAGCGTTCAGCCAGATCCACTCAGCCAAGTCCCCCTGAATTCCTGACCTGTAGAAGTTTTAGGGATAATATATTTTTCTTCTCTTATTTAATCAGTGGTTATGTTCAGTTCAGTTGCTCAGTAGTATCCAACTCTTTGAGACCCCATGAACTGTAGCACACCATGCTTTCCTGCCCATCACCAACTCCCAGAGCTTACTCAAACTCATGTCCATCGAGTCAGTGATATCATCCAAACATCTCATCCTCTGTCATCCCCTTCTTCTACCTTCAATCTTTCCAAGCATTAGGGTCTTTTCCAGGGAGTCAGTTCTTTGCATCAGGTGGCCAAAGTATTGGAGTTTCAGCTTCAGCATCAGTCCTTCCAATGAATATTCAGGATTGGTTTCCTTTAGGATGGACTGGTTGGATCTCCTTGCAGTCCAAGGGATTCTCAAGAGTCATCTCTAACACTATAGTTCAAAGGCATCAATTCTTCAGCACTTAGCTTTTTTTATAGTCCAACTCTAACATCCATACATGACTACTGCCAAAACCATAATTTTGACTAGATGGACCTTTGTCAGCAAAATAATATCTCTGCTTTCTAATATGCTGTCTACGTTGATCATAGCTTTTCTTCCAAGGAGCAAGAGTCTTAATTTCATGGCTGCAATCACCATCTGCATTGATTTTGGAGCCCCAAGAGTCCCTCACTGTATCCACTGTTTTCCCATCTATTTGCCATGAAGTGATGGAACCAGATGTCATGATCTTCGTTTTCTGAATGTTGAATTTTAAGCCAACTTTTTCACTCTCCTCTTTCATTTTCATCAAGAGCCTCTTTAGTTCTTCTTCACTTTGTGCCATAAGGGTGGTATCTTCTTAGTATCTGAGGTTATTGATATTTCTCCCAGCAATCTTGATTCCAGCTTGTGCTTCATTCAGCCTAGCATTTCACATGATGTACTCTGCATATAAGTTAAATAAGCAGGGTGACAATATAGAACTCTGACATACTCCTTTACCTATTTGGAAACAGTCTCTTGTTCCATGTCCAGTTTCAACTGTTGCTTTTTGAACTTTCTTGCCTTAGTGACAATTAATATGAATTTTCTTCATGGAATTCCAAACAAAAATATAGTTTTATTTGTATAATAGTATAATATTTTGGTATAATCTACATATAGTTTGCATTTTTAATGAAATAACAATAGCTGTTTTGTCTTCCTGCATAGCTCTAATTTTTAATTTTTGGAAATTAACAATGTGTTTCATAATAATTGATACAAATCACTAACTCTTTCTAATGTTATCATACAAAGATATAGCAGTATACCACGTTGTATAAAAGAGTTTTTATTTCAAAGCTGGATGCACTATTGGGTTGGCCAAAAGTGCCTTCAGTTTTTTAGGTAAAAATAAAAGACATTTTTCATTTTCACCAAAAACTTTATTGAACAATATATTCACCATTTTGTTTCCCTAGTTTCTGACATTTTTCATGCAACTTCATAATTCCACTAACCCAAAACTTTTTATCTTTTTAAGCCAAGAACTATTTCACATGCCTTCTACAGTATTCCAGGGAATTGGAAATTTTTCAATTAAGGGAATTTTGTAAAGACAGAAATAAATATACATCTGAAAGGGCAATGTCTGGTTAAAACCATGAATGAATCAGAATTTCCCAGCCAAGCTGTAACAATTTTTGCCTGGTCATCAAAGAAATGTGGTTTTGCATTATACTGATGGAAGATTATGCATGTTACATTGACTGATTTGGACACTTTTTGTCAAGTGTTGCTTTTAGTTGGTCTAATTAGGAGAAGTAGTTTTTGGGATTAATCGTTTGGTTTTCTATAAGGAGCTCAAAATAGAGGACTCCCTTCCAATCTCACCATATACATAACATCACCTTCTCTGGATGAAGATCAGCCTTTGGTGTCTCTGGTGGTAGTTCATTTTGCTTGCCCCATGATCTTTTTCATTCCACATTATTGTACAGCATCTTCTTTTTATTACCCATCACGATTTGTTTTAAAAAACATTTATGCTATGTTTACATAGAGAATCACATGCAGAAATATGGTCAAGAAGGTTCTTTTCTTTCCCACTTATGTGGTAACCAAACAACAAAGCTCTTAATATAAGCAGGCTGGTATAAATGATTTTCAACACTAGATTTGGATATTTTGAGTATGTCAGCTATATCACATGTGGTATGATGTCGATCATTCTCAATTAATGTCTTGAGTGCTATAAAGGTCAACTGGTCTACCTAACTATGGTATATCATTCAATGAGACTGCAAACGACTTCTGATATGATCAATTAGTCACAGCACCTTCTCTTTACACTGCACATTTTTTTGTTTGTGTTTCAGTAGTACTTTTACATTTCTTTAAGTAACAAAGCATAATATGCTGAAAATGTTGCTTTTTTATTCCTTCTTTAATAGTAAAATAGCTATACAAAAGTTCACTAATTTTATTAAGTTTTTTAAATTGCATGTTAATATGACAGCTGTCACAATACAGTCTAACAAAATTGTTTTGAATCAAGTTAAAGACAACTAGGCACTACTAGAGTCATCTTATGGGGAAAAAAAAGAAAAAGAAAAAGGAATGAATTTTTTGGCCAGCCTAATACATGGAATTACAAATATTTCGTTCTTTCACTCTAGTCACTGGTGATCATTATATACCGTGATGTATCTTCAGAATATCTTAAACTTTCTATTTTGGGGCAAGAAGTCAACCTAGATTTGAAAATGTTAGCAAAAGATATGTTATACCCCCTCCCTACTATACATGAGGAAGCTGACAGAGAGTACACCTCTAGTAGGCTGAAAATGTCTCCCAAGTTGTCTATGTTTTAATTCCCAGAACCTGTAAGTACAGTATATTACGTTGTGGGCTTTCCTGGTCACACAGATGGTAAAGAATCTGCCTGCGATATATGAGACTGGGTTTAATTCTTGGGTCAGGAAAATCCCCTGGGGAAGTGAATGGTAACCCACCACAGTATTCTTGCCTGGAAAATTCCATGGGCAGAGGAGTCGGTTGGGCTACAGCCCATTAGGCTGCAAAGAGCCAGTCACTACTAAGTGGCTAACACTTTTCCTTTTCATGTTAGCTGCCATGACAACAGGGACTTTGCAGATGCAATTAAATTAAGTATCTTAAAATGATGAAATTATTCTGGATTTCTTGGATGAGCCCAGTGTAATCAGAAAGGTTTTAGTAAGAGGGAGATCAGAGAGTTAGAGTCGGAGAAGGTGAGGTGACTTGGGAAGCAAAGGGAGATAAGGAGACTGGAGGATGGAAGTTAAAGAGATCTGAAGATATTTCTGATGGTCTTAAAGATGGAGGAAGGGGCAACAAGCTAAGGAATAAAGATGCCCTCTAGAAGCTGGAAAAGGCAAGAAAACAGAATCCCCTTAGAACATCCAGAAGGACTACAGGCTCACTGACACCTTGATTTCAGGACTCTACAGACACCTAGAAGAGTAAGATAATAAATTCATATATCTTTGAGTCACTAAATGTGTGGTGATTTGTTATAGCAGCATCAGGAAATTAACACATGACTTCTCAAAGGTCTTATATACAGATAGTCCAATCTGGACCTCTACTGCAATTCCCCTGCATTTCAAAATTTCACCCCTAATCCTAAAGTACTAAAAGATCACTATAACTGGAAATCGAATTATTAGTCATATCAGCAAAGAGAAACATACAAAATACTAACAAAGGGGAAAAGTAAAACCATGACATAAAATTAAAGACTTTAGAAGGGGACTAATTTATTTTGAAATAAGGTGGACCAAATTATCTTAAATAGAAATACTGACATATATACGAAGAAAAGGTGTAAGAATCTTAGTAACTAAGTTAAGAAAGTAAAGTCTTTAAAACTCAACTATAAATACATTAGTTTTATAAATAGAAAATCTTTATCAGGCCTGTTACTTGCTGTGTATCTCAAACTTAAAACATGATTGGCATATGGCACTTTGGCCCATAATTATTTGTCAAATACATTTCATCTAAAAATTGAAGTATAAATAACAATTCAATGTAATGATGAACTCTACGTAATATAAATCTTATTTTTGAGCAGAGAATAAAAAGTGTTAAAGTTTCCAAAATTTTTTGTTAATGCAAAAATTTTCATTGTTATTAAAGTCTTAATATGCTCAATGTTTTCTGATATAGATTGTTGCTATCATCAATGAACCATTAGCTTAATTTTATGAACCATTAAGTCAGCCAGTGTTCCAATTATACTGGAATGAGAACCTTATAAAATCCAGGGGCCAAAAGGGAAATGATAATTTTTAAAAAGAGGTGATGACTGAGAAGCAGAAAGCATGGATAAGACCAAAATGTAGTGAGAACAGCAAAAGATGAATTAAAGAATGATCTATGTCAGATAATAATTTAATATAGAAGGGGACATTAAATCCAAGAAGGTCTCAGTAAGGAGTGAAAATCATCAAGCAAACTTTAAGTTCAAATTCAAGTAATTATTAAATGGGATATAGCTGGTTTAGTTCACAAGGATCTTTGATCTAAGATGAACTGCAGGAACTCAGAGAACATGCTGTGATACGTTCTGTGTATTTTGTTGGCATATGAGATTTACAAGGTAATTAGTGATTATAAAATAAATTGTGTATCACAAGCCTAGATCAGCTTTTACCCATAACAGCTTTTTATAAACAAATCACTTGAAATTACAATGATCTGTTTTGATAATCATAAAAGTACAGGCTTCATAAAGCATAATTTCAACAAAAATGCCCAAAACAAATGTGTTACACTAAGATGTTAAGTCAATAATTATTATATTTATATCTTTAAAATACCTCATACTTTTCTATCCTCGCATTTCCATCTTAGGCATCATAATCTAGATTCCCAATAAATGTACACATCTGGTTTTAAAATTTTGGAGTAATATTTGAAAGAATTTATAGGTAATTTAGCTATGACATTTTTGAAATGGTATAATAATCTATATCCCCTTCATACATCACAGCCTTGTGGTGGAGGGGGGGTTGCACATCTCAGTGAAGCTATGAGCCATGCCATGCATGGCGACCAAGGATGGACAGGTTATAGTGGAGAATTCTGACAAAACATGGTCCACTAGAGGAGGGAATGGCAAACCACTCCAGTATTCTTGCCTGGAGAACCCTATGAACAGTATGAAAAGGCAAAAAGATATGACACTGGAAAATGAGTCCCCCAGATAGGAAAGTGCCCAATATGCTATTGGAGAAGAGTGGACAGCAATTACTAATAGCACCTTAGTTGTGGCATGTGGGATCTAGTTCCTCAACCAGGAATCAAACTCAGGCCTCCTGCATTGGGATTGTGGAATGTAGCCAGTAGACTACCAGGGAAGTCTCACCCATGTCTCTCTCTGTTTTTAATTTACTTTTAATTGAAGGATAATTGCTTTACAATATTGTGTTGGTTTCTGCCATACATCAACAACATCAACATAAATCAGCTACAAGCATACATATGTCCCCTCCCTCTTGAATCTCCCTTCCACCTCCCACTCCATCCCACCCCCCTAGGTTGTCACAGAGCACCAGTCTGAGTTTCCTGAGTCATACAGAAAATTCCCACTGGCTATCTGTTTTACATACAGTAATATGTATGTTTTCATGCTACTCTCTCCATTTGTCCCATCTTCTCCTTCCCCAACTATGTCCACAAGTCTGTCTCTATGTCTGCATCTCTGCTGCTGCCCTGCAAATAGGTTCATCGATACCATCTGTCTGGACTCCATGAAAGTGAAAAGTGAAAGTGAAGTCGCTCAGTCATGTCCGACTCTTTGCAACTCCATGGGCTGTAGCCTACCAGGCTCCTCTGTCCATGGGATCTTCCAGGCAACAGTCCTAGAGTGGATTGCCATTTCCTTCTCCAGGGAATCTTCCCAACCCAGGGATCAAACCCGGGTATCCCGCATGGTAGACAGACGCTTTACCGTCTGAGCCACCAGGGAAGTCGTACGCATTAATATATGATATTCGTTTTTCTCTTTAACTTACTTCACTTTTTACAACAGGCTCTAGGTCATCTACCTCATTAGAACTGACTCAAATGTGTTCCTTTTTATAGCTGAGTAATAGTCCATTGTGTATATGTACTACAGCTTCTTTATCCATTCACCTATTGATGAACATCTAGGCTACTTCGATGCCCCAGCTATTGTAAACAGTGGTGCAATGAACATCAGGGTACATATGTCTTTTTCAATTATAGTTTCCTCAGGGTATATGCCCAGTAGTGGGATTGCTAGATATGATAGTTTTACTACTGGAGTAAAGGAATGTCCTTATGGAGTAAGGAATTTCCACACTGTTCTCCAGAGTGGTTGTATCACTTTGCATTTCCACCAACAGTGCTAGAGGGTTCCCTTTTCTCCACAACCTCTCCAGCATTTGTTTGTAGATTTTTTGATGATGGCCATTCTGACCAGTGTGAGATGATACATCATTGTAGTTTTGATTTGCATTTCTCTAATAATGAGTAATGTTGAGCATTTTTTCATGTCACATATCTCTTTTTACTTATTAAAACACTTTCTACATTTTATTCAAGAATTTTTTTTTTTTAATTGACCTGTCTTTCAGTTCATTGATTCTTTATTTTCTGGTAAAGTCATCCTGTGCGTTCTTAATTTTATTTTTCAACTCTAGAATGTTCATTTTATTCATTTTTAAAATTTAAGATTCCAATTATTTTTTTGAAAATCCTTATTGTGCTTTTTCCTCATTTTAAAAATTTATATTAACTTATCATAGTTATTTCAAAGATTATGTCTGCAGATTCCAGTAACTGGGCCACCTGTTTATTTCACATATATTGTCTAATATTTCTCTTGCTTATCAGCTATTGATTTTTTCTCTTCAAATGCTTCATCATTTTTACTGTTATTATATGCTGAAAACTGTGTAAGCCCCTACTCCAAAAGAAAACCCAGATGATCTAATCTTTCACCAGTCATGGGTCTCTCTTTACCTGATTAAAGAGTATAGTCAGGAGTTGATCTGGGTCAGGCTTGATTGCTATTTTAGTAAAAAATCAGTCCATCTTAATTTCACACTTGTTTTTAAGGCATGACCCTGCCTGTATAATGGGTCCCTCTCTTTGGCCTTAATGTTTTGTGGGAGATCAAGCTCCTTCCTTCAGATATCCCAGGTCAAGCTTTTTTTTTTTTCCACTTCCAAACAGTTCAAGTTGAGCAGCAGCTTAAGGGGAATAAAACTGTTGTGCCTGAGATAAATATCCTTCCTAAAGAGTCTTTTTTTCCCTCCTAAGTACTATATGATGTGGAAGACTGACTATGCCTTTTATAAACTTTCACCCTAGTTCCCCAGTCTCCTTCACAGCATTACAACACAACAAACATCCAATGGAAAAAAAAAAAAAACTATGAGTTTGTCTCTAGTTTGTAATTGTTCCCATCAGCTTCACATGACCACTACATTTTAGGTTACTTTCTCTTTCTCTTAACAGATGCTTTTTGGTCTAGAAAAATCCCAATATTTAGCCCATTGTGAGAATTAATGAACTCCCTTAGGAGCAAATTAGCTTCTGTTAGAAAAGTTATCTTCGGTCTGGAATATTTGCTTGTCTAATCCTCACGGCACCACAACTCTCTAATACCATTACACTATTATCTTGTAATTTATGCATTTTTTTTTTCACTGAGCCATATGAAATTTTTAATATTTTTTAGGTCAGAAATAAATCGCCCTAAGAGACTTAGCCAGGCAAGACCTATCATGTTTAATTCATAAGCAGGATTCTGACATAAAAACTTTTTACAACATATATTTACAGAATTTGCAACCAAAAAGCAATCTTTATGTTTTAAATCCAATAAAAATGATTAATTTATGCAACAAAGAGCTAATACAAGCCTTTTATTACTCTCAGACTTAGTGTTACAGGTTGAAGATGCAATAACTGGTGAAATAGACTCAGTTCCTACCTAGATAAGCAGAAACCTTTAATCAGGGAGACATTTTTGCCCATGTATTAATACAAACACATAATCTAAAAGGTATTTAGATGAAAAAAATTCAGTTAAGCTATGAAAATATAAAGTGGACCTGATCTAGGCTGAATAGTTTAGATAAGGCTACTATAAGAACTGGCTTTTAACTTCATAGCTGAAGAATGCCTTAAATAAGATAAAGCTAGGATTTAAATATATTTAGCTATATAAATGTAGATAAACAGAAGCATGTTTGCCAAAAATGAGAATACCTTAGTGAAACAATAAATCATAATCCTATAATAAAGTAGGACAAAGGAGGTAATGTGAACCCTTGAATGCAGGGGTCCGCAACCTCCAGTTAGATCAGAGGTTGCATCAGTTTAGGAATAAAGTACACAATAAATGTAATGCACTTGAATCATCCCGAAACCCTCCCCACCAACATCGGTCAATGGAAAAATCATCTTCCACAAAATGGGTCCCTGTTGCCAAAAAGGTTGGGGACCATGTCTTGAGTGTCATTTAATCTGGCTTTCATGGGGGCCAGAATATGTTCCTATGGAATTTTCATCTAAGTTATGACAGGAAATGTTGTTGTCAGCCATAAAAAGATAGTGAAGTCTTATATTTCAGACAAAGAGTATTACAGAGGAAAAACATGACAGTCCTTTAAGATGTTTGAAAATAAGAAAAATTAGAGATAAATAGCTATTCAAGGATTTTCATCAGGGAACTGACATGAACTGTTCAGCATTTTATAAGCTTTACTCTGAATTCAATGTGTTGAAATACCTGGAGAGAAAAAGCCTATAATCAAGAGGTGACTATTCCAGGATGGAAATGAGTAGTCAAAATTCCAGAGAGCACTATTAAGAGTGGCTATTGTGAAGAATTTTAGAAGACTAATGAGTCAGGGCTTTTTATCTGTTTTGATCTTGAGGTTTAAGAGAGAAGGAAGATCATACAGGAAGTAAGGGAATAAAGCAGCAAGCTTGTCATCTGAGAGAGATAGACTGGAATTTGATATTGTTGAAGTCAATTTTTAATGAGAGTTAAATTTAAAACATAGCCTATGTAGGCATTTGGCTGCAGTTGTGCTGAAATAAAGATCATTAGTGTTTAGAAAAGTAAAATAACTGAGAGGCTAGGATATATAAGATTAAGCAAAGTGGATATTGAAATCACTCAAGTGGATAGTAATTGGAAAGATGTCTAGGTAGAATAACATTGAAAAGCTTTAGAGGATGTAAAAGTTTTAATACCAATGACAGTGTTAAAGACAAGGAAAAACATGAATTATATGAATTATCCTTGGTCAGAAGTTGACATCAGACATCACTTTTACCAAGTTAATTCCACTTATACTTATTTATGTTTTGTTTTGATCCTAAAAACATCCATATTGTGATACTTTTGTTTTGATATTAGTATAAAAGAAAATGTGCCAGTTATGAAAGTAAATTACAAGAGCACAGTGTAGTAATTCATTTGGAACACAAGGTTAGCTGTAATAGTAATATTATATTAACCTAAATAATAAAGTTTAACTTACATAAATATAGCAAATTGCTTTTGTGAATCAAAGAATTCAGTACAACTATGAACAAAAGAATAAGACTTTTTTGTTTTACCTGAAAGAAGTAAATGAATACCTTTCTGTGACATGGATGCTCCTTTCTGTGCTTGTATTTTTACTAAAGAAGTCAAAAGAGTTGTCAATTTTAGTTAAGTGCTGCTATATTCAAAAGATTTGAATAGAAATCTATTCTTTAGCACAGAAAAGCAAAGAAGGATATATAGGACAATCCTGACAGTATTGAAATCAGTCCTAACCCATAAAGAATATCAGGGGAAGATAAATTACTGTAGTTATTTTCTGTTCAAAGTTCAAGTAAAATCTTTCCACTTTTGTAAAAAAAAAAAAAGTTTCCTAAGAGTAGTCCCAAAAATAAAACATGTAGAGATTTGCTATTTTTTGCTTACCTGCTTTTATGTAAATCATATACAGACAAACAACTCAGAAAAATATATATATATATGAATGTATAAGAGGCTAAGAAAACAGTGACATCTACAGCAGAAATAGTTAATGTAACATTTACAAGTGATATCCATCATAAGCTGAATATATCTATTTCATCTTCAGTCTAGAGAGTGGGAGCCTAGCTCATGTATGTGTATGCTATCTAAATAACAGAGGTGAATCATTCAAATCCTCTTTACTGTAATAAGAATGGAGAAACCTGCTGTAGCTAGCTCAGGGAAAAAAAATAGCTATCTCATACTCAAGTAATATATAAAAGGTAGATTGTGTAAAGTGGTTTCTTTTGTGAGGTCATGAAAAAAGCTTCTTCATGTAGCAAATAATTTTGGAATACTGTGTCTCAAAACAAATCAGAACCAAGAGGCAATAAACACATATACATCTAGACAGAAAATATAAATCAGAAAAGAAATAAACAGAATTGTAATCTGAAGTCTTGTTTTCTCCTAGTCAGCAAATATCAATGTCATTTTCTATATATGACTCAAATTTCACCTCTGTCCTGTACATGTCATTACTTTCCATCTACCTACTGAATATCTATCTACTTTCTCCAAATCTAATAACTTCTCAATTACCTTCAAGAGGTAGGTTCATGGTCACCTTTTTCAAAAAGTATCTCTGCATTCATGTTCCAGACTAGCATCAAACTGATGTTGTTATTGTTTAGTTGTGAAGTCAAGTCCAAATCTTTTGCCTGCCAGGCACTTCTACCCATGGGATTTCCTAGGCAAGAATACTGGAATGGGTTACCATTTACTTCTCTAGAGGAGAAGAGTCAGGGGATCTTCCCAACCCAGGGATCAAACCTGTGTCTCCTAAATTGGCAAGCGGATTCTTTAAAGCTGAGCCACCATGGAAGCCATGAAACTAATATTAGCAACTAGTATTAGTAGTTGCTAAAGTTATACTAAGTGCAGGATGGGAAGGATACATTGTACAGGGTATAATTCATGTCGGGCCAGATATGGAATACTCCCAGATGCATTCAAAATAAGAAAGACAAAGTTCAAAGGCAGAAAATATAATAGACTACACAAGTCTCTGATCCCTTGACTCAAACAAAGGGAGACTTTACTACTCTCTCTGGCCATCTCTGTGAAAAGTACACGAAATTGACAAACTCTCAGTTTAGACTACAGAATTTTATTCTCTGCTTTCAACCAAGGCTTTGCAAACTTCTTTCACTGGTCTTTAAATAAGCTTTCACTGATTTGCAAGAAAAAATTACAAAAAATAGCTTCAGTGTAATTAGTTCTTTATATGGCAACATGTCCCATCACTTCATGGCAAATAGATGGGGACACAGTGGAAACAGTGACAGACTTTATTTTGGGGGTCTCCAAAATCACTGCAGATGGTGACTGCAGCCATGAAATTAAAAAATGCTTACTTCTTGGAAGAAAAGTTATGACCAACCTAGACAGCATAAGAAGAAGCAGAGACATTACTTTGTCAACAAAGGTCCATCGGGTCAAGGCTACGGTTTTTCCAGTAGTCATGTATGGATGTGAGAGTTGGACTATAAAGAAAGCTGAGCATTGAACAACTGATGCTTTTGAACAATGGTGTTGGAGAAGACCCTTGAAAGTCCCTTGGGCTGCAAGGAGATCCAATCAGTCCATCCTAAAGGAAATCAGTCCTGAATATTCATTGAAAGGACTGATGCTGAAGCTGAAACTCCAATAGTTTGGTCACCTGATGTGAAAAACTGAATCATTTGAAAAGATCCTGATGTTGGGAAAGATTGAAGGCAGGAGGAGAAGGGTATGACAGAGGATGAGGTGGTTGGATGGCATCATCGACTCAATGGACATGAGTTTGAGTAAACTCTGGGAGTTGGTGATGGACAGGGAAGCCTGGTGTGCTGCAGTCTATGTGGTTGCAAAAAGTCGAACACAACTGAGCAACTGAACTGAACTGATGGCAACAAGTCCTATGTTAGAGATTATGTTCCTCCTCCATTTTTGGTGAAAATAAATGATAGTTTGAATAATCTATTTTGCTTGTATTAATGTCTCCATTCTATAAATTAAAAACTGTATTAGAAATTATACTTTAGTTACTTATTTTCCCCTTCCCAAGTGTCTATAAAAATCAAAGGGATCAATTGTCACTTAGTTTAGTTCAGTTCAGTAGCTCAGTCGTAGCCAACTCTTTGCGACCCCATGGACTGCAGCACATCAGGCCTCCCTGTCCCTCACCAACTCCCAGAGTTTACTCAAACTCATGCCCATTGATTGAGTAAGTGATGCCATCCAACCACCTCATCCTCTGTCATCCCCTTCTCCTCTTGCCTTCAATCCTTCCCAGCATGAGGGTGTTTTCAAATGAGTCAGTTCTTTGCATCAGGGAGCCAAAGTATTAGAGCTTTAGCTTCAGCATCAATCCTTCCAATAATATTCAGAACTGATTTCCTTTAGGATGGATTGGTTGGGTCTCCTTGCAGTCCAAGGGACTCTCAAGAGTCTTCTCCAACACCACGGTTCAAAAGCATCAACTTTTTGGTGCTCAGCTTTCTTCACAGTCCAACTCTCACATCCATAAGTGACTACTGGAAAAACCATAGCTTTGACTAGATGGACCTTTGTTGGCAAAGTAATGTCTCTGATTTTTAATATGCTGTCTAGGTTGGTCATGACTTTTCTTCCAAGGAACAAGTGTCTTTTAATTTCATGGCTGCAGTCACCATCTGCAATGATTTGGGAGCCCCAAAAATAAAGTCTGTCACTGTTTACCCATCTATTTGCCATGAACTGGTGGTGTTGGAGAAGACTCTTGAGAGTCCCTTGGACTGCAAGGAGATCCAACCAGTCCATTCTAGAGGAGATCAGTCCTGGGTCTTCTTCGAAAGGAATGATGCTAAAGCTGAAGCTCCAGTACTTTGGCCACCTCATGCAAAGAGTTGACTCATTGGAAAAGACTCTGATGCTGGTAGGGATTGGGGGCAGGAGAAGAAGGGGACAACAGAGGATGAGATGGCTGGATGGCATCATCAACTCGATGGACGTGAGTCTGAGTGAACTCCGGGAGTTGGTGATGGACAGGGAGGCCTGGCCTGCTGCAACTCATGGGGTTGCAAAGAGACAGACATGACTGAGCAACTGAACAGAACTGAACTGAACTAATCAAACCAGATGCCATGATCTTAGTTTTCTGACCTAGTTTTCTCAGTTTTCTTAGTCATTTAGTTACTCTCTAGATAAAATTCTTTTTGAGAAGAGGATATCAAAGAATTTTGTAACTCTGAAAGATCTTCTCAATTCTTCAGATTTTTAAATTGTTTTTCTTCCATTCATTCCCTCAAAAAACATTACTAAACTTCACCATATGCCTGACAGTATCCCAGTCACATAGGATATATGTGAAAATGCCAAACAAGTTACGTTCTCTAATAGAATTTAAATTCTATTTAACAGACAAAAACAATAAACAAGTATACTGATTAATGTATGATGCATAACTCACATAAAAGCAAAGAATATACAGTATGCATGCTGCTGCTGCTGCTGCTAAGTCACTTCAGTCATGTCCGACTCTGTGCAACCCCCCAGACGGCAGCCCACCAGGCTCCACTGTCCCTGGGATTCTCCAGGCTAGAACACTGGAGTGGGTCACCATTTCCTTCTCCAAGGCATGAAAGTAAAAAGTGAAGGTGAATTCCCTCAGCGACCCCATGGACTGCAGCCTACCAGGCTCCTCCGTCCATGGGATTTTCTAGGCAAGAGTACTAGAGTGGGTTGCCATTGCCTTCTCCATACAGTATGCATAAAATTAAATAAAACTATGAGCTAGTCACTGAGTAATTATTTATATTTGCAATATCACCATGGAAAATTTCTCTGAGAGGTAACATTTAAGCCAAGATTAGATTAACAGTCAGAAGTTAGTCAATGAAAATCTCTTTCAAGAAGATGGGAGAACAGTTGGAAAGAAAGGCCTGAAGGCATATTTTATGTAAAATGACTGATGCCCCTGGAGCTGTGCCCTGCAGCAGGGTTGATTCAAAAACAGAAAGAAGGCTAGTTTGCTGAAAAACATTAGGCAAGACTCAGGTAAAAGAGTAGGTTATGGTCAGAGAGATAATAAGGATTAGGAAATCAGTTCCAAAACATTAAGTCTCCTCAAATTTAGTCTTTCATTAAATAATAATTCACATCTATTGGATATTCAACATAATTCATATGTGCAATTACTGATTTCTCACAATAAGGCTTTAGTGTTTACTTTTTAGACCTCCATTTTATAGAGATAAAACTAAGATACAGTAATCTGTGCTCCATCACACAGATAATAAATGAGAAGCATTATTTGAGTCTTTAGTGTTTTCTATATATGATAATGTTTCATATATAAACATGTCTCTGGAAACAAACATCTACTTCCTTTTCTGATTTAGATGCCTTCCTTTGTCTTAATTAATTTGTCAATTATACCTCAAAAAAGTTGGGAGGAAGAATATCCTTCTAAACAGTTTCCTTAATTGCTTTTCTACTCAACCTTAGACATCACCAAGGTACTAAAAATTCTCATGAGGAAATAGCAACCTACTATAGTATCCTGGAATGTGAAGTCAAGTGGGCCTTAGAAAGCATCACTACGAACAAAGCTAGTGGAGGTGAAGGAATTCCAGTTGAGCTCTTTCAAATCCTGAAAGATGATGCTGTGAAAGTGCTGCACTCAATATGCCAGCAAATTTGGAAAACTCAGCAGTGGCCACAGGACTGGAAAAGGTCAGTTTTCATTCCAATCCCAAAGAAAGGCAATGCCAAAGAATGCTCAAAAAACCACACAATTGCACTCATCTCATATGCTAGTAAAGTAATGCTCAAGATTCTCCAAGCCAGGCTTCATCAATACGTGAACCATGAACTTCCTGATGTTGAAGCTGGTTTTAGAAAAGGCAGAGGAACCAGAGACCAAATTTCGAACATCTGCTGGATCAGGGAAAAAGCAAGAGAGTTCCAGAAAAACATCTATTTCTGCTTTATTGACTATGCCAAAGCCTTTGACTGTGTTTGACTGTGTGGACCACAATAGACTGTGGGAAATTCTGAAAGAGATGGGAATACCAGACCACCTGATCTGCCTCTTGAGAAATCTGTATGCAGGTCAGGAAGCAACAGTTAGAACTGGACATGGAACAACAGACTGGTTCCAAATAGGAAAAGGAGTACGTCAAGGCTGTATATTGTCATCCTGCTTATTTAACATATGCAGAGTACATAATGAGAAACGCTGGACTGGAAGAAACACAAGCTGGAATCAAGATTGCCAGGAGAAATATCAATAACCTCAGATATGCAGATGACTCCACCCTTATGGCAGAAAGTGAAGAGGAACTCAAAAGCCTCTTGATGAAAGTGAAAGTGGAGAGTGAAAAAGTTGGCTTAAAGCTCAACATTCAGAGAAAACGAAGATCATGGCATCCGGTCCCATCACTTCATGGGAAATAGATGGGGAAACAGTGGAAACAGTGTCAGATTTTATTTTTGGGGGCTCCAAAATCACTGCAGATCATGACTGCAGCCATGAAATTAAAAGATGCTTACCCCTAGGAAGGAAAGTTATGTCCAACCTAGATAGCATATTGAAAAGCAGAGACATTACTTTGCCAACAAAGGTCCATCTAGTCAAGGCTATGATTTTTCCATTGGTCATGTATGGATGTGGGAGTTGGACTGTGAAGAAGGCTGAGCGCCGAAGAATTGATGCTTTTGAACTGTGGTGTTGGAGAAGACTCTTGAGAGTCCCTTGGACTGCAAGGAGATCCACGCAGTCCATTCTGAAGGAGATTAGCCCTGGGATTTCTTTGGAAGGAATGATGCTAAAGCTGAAACTCCAGTACTTTGGACACCTCATACAAAGAGTTGACTCATTGGAAAAGACTCTGATGCTGGGAGGGATTGGGGGCAGGAGGAGAAGGGGACAACAGAGAATGAGATGGCTGGATGGCATCACTGACTCGATGGACATGAGTCTGAGTGAACTCTGGGAGTTGGTGATGGGCAGGGAGGCCTGGCATGCTGCGATTCATGGGGTTGCAAAGAGTCGGACACAACTGAGTGACTAAACTGAACTGAAAATGAACTGAACAGTATTCTTGCCTGGAAAACCCCATGGATGGAGGAGCCTGGCTGGTTACAATCCATAGGGTCGAAAAGAATTGGATATGAATGAGCGCACACACACAGCACACTAAATACCATCTTAGTGACTTTTTTCCCCCCCTGAGATTCTGTTGCTTAAAAGAGTATTCCATCCTAACATCCCAAAACATTTCAAGCTCAGCATGTCTCAAATTATTTCCTACCCTCCTAAGCCAGTGTTCCCTTTTGTCTTTGTGCTTCTTGTTTCCATGCACCAACTTCCTCCTATTTACCATAATAATAATGTTTGAAATAAGCTGCAAATGCACTCTCTTCCCAACCTTTTAATTTTTAGAATTGATCTTCCTAAATTGACCTAAACACTGTTTTATTTTGTTTAGCATTTATTGATTCAGGAAATAAATACAAAATTCTTAATAAAATGACTTTGAATCTGCCTACTTCTGCTTCTCATTTCTTACCTCTCTCCACCTCCTGTTATTACATATGGTTCTGCTCAGCTGCGTTAGCTAAGTTTTACCCTTTCGGTGTCCTTTATTTTTTTGACTGGGAAATGGTGATATTGACTGGATAACATGACCTTTCTGTAAGGGTTTGGGCAAGGATCATTATAAGTACCTCACATGTCTTAGCAAAGGGGAAGTGACAGATGGAGGGGAAAGAGAGCAAAAATAAAAGTTCTGATTTTACATCCTGTTGAGCCCATTCTTCTCTGAAGGGGGGACTGTTGACTCTATAATCACTTGCCAAACTACTGAGCATGTTTTGCTGAGATAGACAAATGAGTCCCTAAGGATCAACTGCCCCAAAACTCTTAACTCTACCCACATGACACTCTTGACACTGACAGCTCCCACTTTTGTGACACCAGGGCCAATTATCTCCTAATTTAATGACCAAAATTTAATGACTAAGAGATTGGTGGCTGGGGCTGAGGTGTCCAAGTCAGGATGAGTGTGAGGTGATCTCAGTTACAGGAAGTCAAAGATTTATTTCTTCTTTTTCCAAGTGAAGGCAGAGGGAATATGGTTGATGAAGCAGGCAGCTGGTACAACACAGAACCTACCTGGACTCTAACATAAGGCTGGCTGTGCTTTCCTCTGGGGCCTTGATGGGGCTACCAGCAGGTAAGCAGAAAGGGGACTAGAGGGGTAGGAGCCTCTGGGAAGGAGCCTGCCCCTGGGAGGCTATTCAGTCTTCCCTCTGCTGAAAGCCCAGGGAACAGGGAATAACTATCCTCATTAAACATCAGCCATTCTACTGCCATCTTTCACAGTGACACCTACAACTGCAGCAAGCCCTGGAACAACCAGTCACAGGACACTAAGAGCCATGGAACCACCACTCACAGAAATAGCAACATCAACCTAAAGTCCACAGTAGCTACTCAGTCCTGTTACCACCACCAGTCATGGTAATGGCTCAGTTCAGCTAACAAGCAACAGCACTGCCACCCACCCAGGAGCCTTCACCAGTGTCCCCAACCCAGGATCACCTCGTCTCTTGCCAAGTCCTGGCCAGGTCCTAAGGAGGCAATAGTCCAACTACACTTGGACTAATGGTTCCCAGCCCCACAGCCTGCTCCCAACCCAGATTCTCCTCCCCAGGGTGGAAGAGAGGTAAAGCTACAAGACAGTGGAGGACATAAGGGGAAGGAGACAAGGCCTCCTGCTATGGTTCAGAAGGGAAGAAGGAAAAGTAAAGAAGGGGACAAATACAGAGTGAGGACGAAGGCAGCAGGGAGCCTTAGAAGGCACAGTTGTGTAGTCTTGTGACCCTTTCATCTTTAACTTCTACAGGCCTAAAGCATCTATATACTGAACACCAACAAAACCAAAGCTTGAGGTGGGGGGCCAGGGGTGGGGGAGGCGGGTGGCAGGGTGGGTGGCTGTGAGAGTACTCATCTCACTTGCTTCTCTTTCTCATTCCACTGTGTGCAGCTCAGATTTGGATTCAAGCTAGTACTTAACCCTCATCCCTCACTCTTACCCTCCAAGTGTCCTATCACTATCAATCCCCTGCCACACTCCTTACTCTGTGTACCTGGATGCCACTCTCTCCTGTGACCCAGAGTCTTTCAGATCCCCTCCCCAGGAGCCACTGTATAGCACTGTCTATCTGAATTAAATGACTGTGGATTACAACGTGCCCTTCCCCCTAGACAGCCTGTGAGTAACCTTCCCTTTCTCATCACTTGTACTAGGTGTCTGGGCTTCTCAAGGGACCTAAGGGGATGGGGTGGGAGGGCTTGGTTATAGAGCTGATTCTGCCTCATTCTTTTGCAGTGGACATTTTTAGTTCAGAATTCATCCTTTCAAGATCTCCAAAGCCACCATGGCCTAGAGCTTCAGTTAGAGAAACGCAAGCCTCATTCTTCCACCAACTCTATTATCTCCCTTCTTGAAACCTCATATTTCCTTATCCTCTCAGGCCTATCAGAGCTAGGGCAACTGTCCTCCCCTCCTCTTTTACTCTGCCCATTCTCCCCCTTTCCCCTTTTGTTTCCTGCTCTGAATCATTGAGGTGAGCTCCTTACCAATCTCCTACTTCCCAAGGCCCCCCACATTCCTTTCTCCCTAACTTTATCTCACCCATCCCCATTATCATGCCTACTAGCCCTATGTTTCTACCAGGTTTCTCTTGTCCCAGTGACCAATCCATCTTGCTGCCTCTCATTATAGATCTGATCTTACCAGGCCTCCTCAACCTGGTGCTTGTTACTTTTCTGTATCATCAGGAGACAGCCACCCAGATACCAGACCTCTGAGCACTTTTCTCAACACCCAGGGCACAATTCTCAGCACTCAACTGACTCAGAGACAAAGTTATCTTCCTTCTCTGTCTTGACCAAAAATAGAGATAATACAATCAGGAAGGATGAGGGGAGAGATGTTTACTGAATGTAACTGGTTCCTCCTTCCCCATTACCAGTGGGAGAATAGTAAAATTCACTGAAATGTTTATCCTTGGTTTTTCTTGTCCATCCTATCAGGATTAAAAGCCATGTGTTTCTTGTTACATGCTTTTCTATGCCTTCCATGGTTGAGTCTCAGGGAGCCAGAAACTGCTGTGTTAGGGGGCGGGGAGGGCACTGTGTGACCCAATGCCCACAGGGGTCAAGTCCCCAAAGCTTGGCAAAGGTGGTGGTGTCAAGTCTGCCTTGCCTCCCTTCCTCTTCTTCTTTTGGGGCCCCTGGCTGCTCCAGTTCCCTCTCTCCTCCAATCCAGTAGAACCACCCATTCCAGTGGCCCTGCTCCTGATCCTCATATACAATTACAGGTGAAGCAGGGAGCAACAGCAATGAATGTGTGAAGGTCACAGCAGTGTCATGTTTTCTCTGAAAGCTACACCAGTTCTTCCTTAGCAACAAGAATGCCCTGCCCTACCCCCTGTGGATGGCAAACCGATAGGATTAAACCCACCACACCTGAGATACTCCTATCTCACCTGCAAAGGATTTTCATCAACCACAGAAGTAGTGGGTATTCTGACCTCTGTACTCCTGGGAACAACATGTCTCCAGCCTGGGCCACCCACTGAGCCTAACCTGATATCCTGGGTGGTGGTGGTGGTGGCTGGCACCTCCAAGGCGGCCTGTATGGACTCTAAAAAGACCTTCCAGACAGTCACAGCCTGTACAACCAATGAGTGCCAGTTTCCACTTAACAGTAAACCATGATGCAATCTCTGGGAGCCCTTTCCAATTGTAGAAGCCCCTTGAAAGGCTACAGAAAGCGGCCACCAGGACCCAGAGACGCACCACTTTGAGGGGAGCCCGCATATGGCAGCAGCAGCCACAACTTGCAGACACCCCGTATGACCTTGCTTCGACCTTGTGGACTGCAGTGCAGGGAGTCAGCAACGGCACATTGTACTCCCAGCAGGCACCCAGACACCAGGCCGTGATGGTCAGGCCCACCTCCACCCAGATGGCCAAAGCTTCCTGTTCTGGCAGTGGTGACAGAGATCAACACTCCCCTGGGTAGTCCAAGATGGCCCTGGGTGCTTTACCCAAGTCCTGACTCAGCATGCGCTTTGACCCTGAAATAATTCCTTCGGGCCAGCGGGGTGAGAGAGAACCCTGGGCTTTTGTTTCATAGAGGTGGCAAGGGCTAGGCCCGCTCACCTACCCCACCTCCCCTTCTACTTCACTGACCCGGTCTGGCGATGGCTGGTGCACCCATCTCCAAGGCCTGGACAGCACATGGGCCTGGAGCCTATGGCGGGCTACCTGGCTCACACATCCCACTCCCCAAGCCTCCCAAGCTCCCCAAGCCCCACGTTGTTTCCTCTGGAGACACCCAGAATATAGTAGATAGAAAGCTGTGTCCCCACCAGGTGGCATGGTGGGGACTCACGTACCTGCTCTCTCAACTTTGAAAATGTCAAGTTAGCTGGAAAAAGACAAAGTGGTCCTGAGCAGCAGCAGCATCCCTGCCGCCAAAGCAGAAAGTATTAACAAAAAGCACAAAAGATGGAACTGCGCAGGCGCACAGCTCTGGAGCGCTTCACATTTTCAAATTCGAGCAGTTGGAAGGGTGCAAGCGGAATATGTGGTCTCCTGATGAGGCATGTTTATCTATCCTGTCTATCTTAATTGCCAATACTCCAGTTCACTATTTGTGTGAACTTTATTGAGGTATGATTGACAGGTAATTTAGGCTTCAGTTCATCTCTTTCGTTGGTTATTTCAATATTGTAGTCTCCTGACAGAATTCCCTATCTGAAATTTGCTTCTCTTAAATTCATATTTCACAGCCATGGTGGTTATCTTTCTTTAAAAAAAAAAAAAAAAAGAGAGAGAGAGAGAGATTTCCATGTCCTTTGCTTGCATTCAATCACTTGATCACTGTACAAATTGCCATCTCATATCAACCCAACATCCCCTCATGTAGTCTACATAAACATAAAGCCCTTGACTTGCCTTTAGTCTGTCTTCCAGGTACACTTTTCCTCATCTTACTAGATATTCTTATTTTTCAAAACCAATCCTTATTCTTTTATGTCTATGTGAAATTGCAACTCATTTTTTATATACCTTCATCATCACCATCATCATACCATCACCACCACCATCATCAGCTGCCATTGACACGTGCATTCATAACACTATGTTAAACACACCATACATGTTATATTACTATGCTAATATAATTTGAGTTAAAAAAAATACTGAGGATTAAAAGATTGAGTAACTTACCTAATATTACAAAGTTCAGTTCAGTTCTGTTCAGTCGCTCAGTCGTGTCCGACTCTCTGAGACCCCATGAATCACAGCACGCCAGGCCTCTCCATCACCAACTCCCGGAGTTCACTCAGACTCATGTCCATCAAGTTGGTGATGCCATCCAGCCATCTCATCCTCTGTCGTCCCCTCTTCCTCCTGCCGCCAATCCCTCTCAACATCAGAGTCTTTTCCAATCAGTCAACTCTTCACATGAGGTGGCCAAAGTTTTGGAGTTTCAGCTTTAGCATCATTCCTTCCAAAGAAATCCCAGGGCTGATCTCCTTCAGAATGGACTGGTTGGATCTCCTTGCAGTCCAAGGGACTCTCAAGAGTCTTCTCCAACACCACAGTTCAAAAGCATCAATTCTTTGGTGCTCAGCTTTCTTCACAGTCCAACTCTCACATCCATACATGACCACTGGAAAAACCATAGCCTTGACTAGATGGACCTTTGTTGGCAAAGTAGTGTCTGTGCTTTTCAACATGCTATCTAGGTTGGTCATAAATTTCCTTCTAAGGAGTAAGCATCTTTTAATTTCATGGCTGCAGTCACGATCTGCAGTGAATTTGGAGCCCAAAAAATACAGTCTGACACTGTTTCCACTGTTTCCCCACCTATTTCCCATGAAGTGATGGGACCAGATGCCATGATCTTCGTTTTCTGAATGTTGAGTTTTAGGCCAACTTTTTCACTCTCCTCTTTCACTTTCATCAAGAAGCTTTTTAGATCCTCTTCACTTTCTGCCATAAGGGTGGTGTCATCTGCATATCTGAGGTTACTGATATTTCTCCCAGCAATCTTGATTCCAGCTTCCAGCCCAGCATTTCTCATGATGTACTCTGCATATAAGTTAAATAAGCAGGGTGAGAATATACAGCCTTGATGTACTCCTTTTCCTATTTGGAACCAGTCTGTTGTTCCATGTCCAGTTCTAACTGTTGCTTCCTGATCTGCATATAGGTTTCTCAAGAGGCAGATCAGGTGGTCTGGTATTTCCATCTCTTTCAGAATTTTCCACAGTTTATTGTGATCCACACAGTCAAAGGCTTTGGCATAGTCAATAAAGCAGACATAGATGTTGTTCTGGAACTCTCTTGCTTTTTCGATGATCCAGTGGATGTTGACAATTTGATCTCTGGTTCCTCTGCCTTTTCTAAAACCAGCTTGAACATCTGGAAGTTCATGGTTCACATATTGCTGAAGCCTGGCTTGAAGAATTTTGAGCATTACTTTATTAGTGTGTGAGATGAGTGCAATTGTGCAGTAGTTTGAGCGCTCTTTGGCATTGCCTTTCTTTGGGATTGGAATGAAAACTGACCTTTTCCAGTCCTGTGGCCACTGCTGAGTTTTCCAAATTTTCTGGCATATTGAGTGCAGCACTTTCACAGCATCATCTTTCAGGATTTGAAATAGGTCAACTGGAATTCCTTCACCTCCACTAGCTTTGTTCATAGTGATGCTTTCTAAGGCCCACTTGACTTCACATTCCAGGATATCTGGCTCTAGGTTAGTGATCACACCATTGTGATTATCTTGGTCGTGAAGATCTTTTTTGTTCAGTTCTTCTATGTGTTCCTGCCACCTCTTCTTAATATCTACTGCTTCTGTTAGGTCCATACCATTTCCTACCTCCTAATACTATCAAATTGGTGATTAGAATTTTAATGTATGAATTTGGGGAGAGACAAATTTTTAGCCCATAATATATTCCCTGGTGGCTCAGCTGGTAAAGAATACTTTTGCAATGTGGGAGACTTGGTTTATATTCCTGGGTTGGGAAGATCCTCTGGAGAAGGGAATGGCTACCCACACACTCCAGTATTCTGGCCTAGAGAATTCCAGGAACTGTATAGTCCAAGGCGTCACAAACAGTCAAACACGACTGAGCAACTTTCACTTTCATATGCCAAATAACAATCAAAGCAAAAACATGCCAAAATTTTTTTAATGTTTCACATGATTAAAATTTTCCAAGATATTGTTTTTATAAGTATGGATTTATTCAGTAAGTTTCGCTATTGTTCAGTTGCTAAATTGTGTCTGACTCTTTGTGACCCTGTGGACTGCAGCATGCCAGGCTCCTCTGTCTTCACTATCTATCAGAGTTTGCTCAAATTTATGTCCATTGAGTCCGTGATGTTATTTAGCCTCTGTCATCTCTATTACCCCCTTCTTTTGCTTTGAATCTTTCCCAGCATCAGGGTCTTTACCAATGAATTTTCTCTTTATATCTTGTGACCAAAATATTGGAGCTTCAGCAACAGTCCTTCCAGTGAATACTCAGGGTTAACTTCCTTTAGTCTTGACTGGTTTGATCTCCTTGTTGTCTGAGGGATTCTCAAGAGTCTTATCCAGTGCCACAATTCAAAAGCATCAATTCTTTGTTACTCAGCCGTCTTTTTAGTGCAAATGTTACATCTGTACATGGCTACTAGAAAAACCATAGCTTTCACCATACAAAACTTTGTCAGCAAGATATGTTTCTGCTGTTTAATACAGTGTCTAGGTTTGTCACAGCTTTCCTTCTAAGGAGCAAATGTATTTTAGTTAAATAATGTTTCTAAATGTGAAGGAGGTAACTTATTAATACATAACATGTTTTAATAATCAAGCACCTACAAATTCAAATTAAATAACTCATAAACTAATACTCAATGTAGAGAGACATGAAAATTTCATTATTTGATTTCTAATAACTTAAAAATAAAGATGACAGGATTAACACTTTTCCCAATCTCACTCAAAATTTCAATATATGTCAGAATGACAAATACACCTATTATAGATGATTCAAACCACATTGTGTATTGTAGTCTGATTTGGAATCTAGTCCTTTTTGCCATGTACATAAACTCAAAGGATAATCTTAGAGAGGAGATGTCTAAATATCAAAGATGTGTGAATGGGACCCTTTACTGGAAATGAAACCTTTTGGTGGAAGCCTAAGGTAAAGATGGGAATGTGCAGTTCTTTAGGAGGTGGTAGTGCTATATTAAGCATTCTCACAGTTGTCAACCTACCGCAAAATATACAAGAGTTGATCTTAATGAAAATATAAGTGTAATCTTAAAGAATTCATATAGCCACTGGTGAAGGCTGGTATACTCTTTCAAAAATCAAAGATAATGAAAAACTTCAAATGACTAGGGGACTTGAAGATTGTCAGCATTTTGCAATGTGCAATGTCCAAATTTTATAAATAAGTTCACTTATTACCTACACAATGTTCATACTTTCATACAGAATAAATATTTATTTCTTCAATCATTTTAAGGTATTAATTTAAAAATATGGAAAACTTTTTCTTATGTGGAAAAAGTGATTCTAAAATATAACTTATTAATGTTTCAAAGTAAGTAAAATAATACATAATCTTCTTAGACATCTACATCAGCTTGGTATGATAAATATGTATTGCCAGAAACTGGATTTTAACTCAGAGAATCAGATACTGAGGACATCTCCTGTTACTATTCCCTTCATCTTTGTCAGTGTTCAATTGAAATGTGTTACTCTTCTCTTCATCTTTGTCAATGTTCAACTGAAATGTGTCTGTGAACTTAATTGAAGTTTTAAAATAAGTTTTAATTTAGTCCATATTTATAATTATAAATGCAAATGATCCAACTGGAAACCGTCCAAATGTCTAAATCATTTGTTCCCTTTTCAGTACTTATTTAAAGCACTGAATAGGAAAAAAAAAAAAAAATCTTGCCTGTACCTGATTATATTGCTAGACACTAAATGAAGAAATAACAAAATGGAAGAAAATAAAATCTAACTAAATAAATATTAGAACAACTATGGTAACCAGAAATATTTTCAAAAATCAGCTTCTCCATATCTACTCATTTTGGCTCTCATAGGTCTCCTTTTTGATTTGGGAATAATAATTTTATAATACTGAATGTGTTCATAGAGCTAACATATTGCAGCTATACCCACCATTAAAATTTTTACACTGATTATACTCACTAATTACAACTGGGATGCAAAACAGATTTCATATTAAGCTACATTAAAAGGGAAGAAATTAAAATAGACCTATTTTTTAGAAGTATTATATTCTTTTGGAGACAGCAGATTCTACAGCAGCATTTGCCAATTAAAAACACCAGGCTAGTTCTTAAATAAAGGATTAAAGCAAAAGGTTACTTTCACACTTGGGTGGTATATGTCAAAACAGACATTTTGCCTGATGGCCACCCTTGTGGCAGATGGAATGAAAAGCTAGACTGTACAGTAAGAGATGACCATTTGTACAGTTCTATGTTAAATAATGAATTCAAGAAGCTTTTTCTATATCTGTGGCAGGCTGTCTAATTTGAATTCAGTCTTCATTTCAGCAAGACATATTTCACTTATTTACCCTTGTATATTCATCATGCATTTGTGTTTCTAATGCAACTCCTCTCTCCATGACTAACTTTATCCTTTCAGGAATGAGCCTGCTGGAGTGTGACATATGCAACACCATGTAATTTAAAAATCTAATATATTCCTATATGGAGTGTGTATCCAATATTCCTTCCTCAGGACACAGTATTGTTTACAAATGAAGGAAAGCAAAACACTCTGGCATTAGGTTCTGAAACTATATGCTGGGTAAAAGTAATTTGTCTGCTCGGAAAGTAATTCTAAATCTGATAGAACAATCAGATAAAGGTTTAGCACTGAATTTGAAATGGACAAGTGTGAGGTAGAAAGATCCAATCAGACTTTTGCACTTGCTTTTTACTGTTTCAGTAACGTATGGAGCTAACTTTTCTTTCCATGTCTTTGCTTATATTGTTTTGCATCTAGAATGCCTATCTTTCTAATTCCCAGTATCTTGATTACATCCACTTTTCAAAGCTTACGTCAAGTTGCATGTCTTTGTTGAAATCTCTTCTGCCACATAAGTAAGTAAATTACCTTGCTTTCTTCTAAGCCTCCTATACAATTTTTTTCTTTCTACACAATTAATTAAATGATGTTTAGGCACACATATTGTAGTCAGATGACAGTCTGAATTTTATCTCTGCCATTTACTAGCTGATGTCATTATCTTCTCATAAAAAGGAATAATTGTGGTACATTAGAAGATGATGATGATCGAATATCCTGAGGCAAAAAGTGATCTGTGGTAAACAAAAAAAGAAGAGCTTTTATTTTTCAAATGTAATGTAACTTTGTTTCATCAGGTACTTTTCTTTTTTATGTAAATGTTCTTTATCTGTGTGCTCTCCAGTATTACTTAAACTATTAATCCCTGGAGAGCAGAGATTGGGGCATCCATATGCACAAATATTGTTTTATATTTTTACATTATAAAATAAATGAATCTATAGCCATCTAGTTAGCCATCTATCTACCTATCTATCTATCTGTCTTGGAAACAGAATGGATAAAACACTCAGGACATTATAGAGATCAGTGCAAAGGGAAATAGTTAACTAATTTAACTTAAGTTGATACAGGTTAAAATATTCAATATACTAAGAAAGTAGATTTTTAAAAAATTTTCATCACAAGAAAAAATACCTGTCATTATGGGTGGTGATGTAAGTTACCTAAATTTAATGTGATAATCATTTCACAGTATATACATACTGTATATACAGTATATACACATCAAATCATTATATTGTACACCAAAACTAATACAATGTTATATGTCAATTATATCTGAATAAAAAATAAGCACTTAATGTATATCAAAATGTACTGTGACAGAAAAAGTCCTGTAAAACAAGTAAAATTTTGTTTAAGAAAGATAAAAGGTACAATGACAATCAAATATACAAAATTAAGTAAGGAAAAGAAATAATAATAAATTGCTTCCAGAGGACTAAAAATAAGCAACTAACAGAGGACTAGAAAGTTCAGTTCAGTCACTCATTCATGTCCGACTCTTTGAGATCCCATGAATCGCAGCACGCCAGGCCTCCCTGTCCCTCAGCAACTCCCGGAGTTCACTCAGACTCACGTCCATTGAGTCAGTGACCCCATCCAGCCATCTCATCCTCTGTCGTCCCCTTCTCCTCCTGCCCCCAATCCCTCCCAGCATCAGAGTCTTTTCCAATGAGTCAACTCTTCGCATGAGGTGGCCAAAGTACTGGAGTTTCAGCTTCATATCAGTCCTTCCAAAGAAATCTCAGGGCTGATCTCCTTCAGAATGGACTGGTTGGATGTCCGTGCAGTCTAAGGGACTCTCAAGAGTCTTCTCCAACACCACAGTTCAAAGCATTGATTCCTCAGTGCTCAGCCTTCTTCACAGTCCAACTCTCACATCCATGCATGACCACAGGAAAAACCATAGCCTTGACTAGATGGACCTTTGTTGGCAAAGTAATGTCTCTGTTTTTGAATATGCTATCTAGGTTGGTCATAACTTTTCTTCCAAGGAGTAAGTGTCTTGTAATTTCATTGCTGCAGAAACCATCTACAGTGATTTTGGAGCCCCAAAAAATAAAGTCTGACACTGTTTCCACTGTTTCCCCATCTATTTCCCATGAAGTGATCGGACCAGGTGCCATGATCTTTGTTTTCTCTGAATGTTGAGTTTTAAGCCAACTTTCTCACTCTCCTCTTTCACTTTCATCAAGGGGCACTTTAGTTCCTCTTCACTTTCTGCCATAAGGGGGGTGTCATCTGCATATCTGAGGTGATTGATATTTCTCCCAGCAATCTTGATTCCAGCTTGTGCTTCTTCCAGCCCAGTACTTCTCATGATGTACTCTGCATAGAAGTTAAATAAGCAGGATGACAATATACAGCCTTGACATACTCCTTTTCCTATCTGGAATCAGTCTGTTGTTCCATGTTCAGTTCTACCTGTTACTTCCTGACCTGCATACAAATTTCTCAAGAGGCAGGTCAGGTGGTCTGGTATTCCCATCTCTTTCAGAATTTTCCACAGTTTATTGTGATCCACACAGTCAAAGGCTTTGGCATAGTCAATAAAGCAGACATAGATGTTTTTCTGGAACTTTCTTGCTTTTTCCGTTATCTAGTGGGTGTTGACAATTTGATCTCTGATTCCTCTGCCTTTTCTAAAACCAGCTTGACCATCTGGAAGTTCACGGTTTATATATTGCTGAAGCCTGGCTTGGAAGTTTTGAGCATTACTTTACCAGCGTATGAGATGAGTGCAATTGTGCAGTAGTTTGGGCATTCTTTGGCATTGCTTTTCTTTGGGATTGAAATGAAAACTGACCTTTTCCAGTCCTGTGGCCACTGCTGAGTTTTCCAAATTTGCTGACATATTGAGTGCAGCACTTTCACAGCATTATCTTTCAGGATTTGAAATAGCTCAACTGGAATTTCATCACCTCCAATAGCTTTGTTCATAGTGATGCTTTCTAAGGCCCACTTGACTTCACATTCCAGGATATCTGGCTGTAGGTGAGTGATCACACCATCGTGATTATCTGGGTCATGAAGATCTTTTTTGTACAGTCTTCTGTGTATTCCTGCCATCTCTTCTTAATATCTACTGCTTCTGTTAGGTCCATACCATTTCTGTCCATTATCGAACCCATCTTTGCATGAAATATTCCCTTGGTATCTCTAATTTTCTTGAAGAGATCTCTAGTCTTTCCCATTCTGTTGTTTTCCTCTATTTCTTTGCATTGCTTGCTGACGAAGGCTTTCTTATTTCTTCTTGCTATTCTTTGGAACTCTGCATTCAGATGCTTGTACCTTTCCTTTTCTCCTTTGCTTTTCGCTTCTCTTCTTTTCACAGCTATTTGTAAGGCCTCCCCAGTCAGCCATTTTGCTTTTTTGCATTTCTTTTCCATGGGGATGGTCCTGATCCCTGTCTCCTGTACAATGTCAAGAACCTCAGTCCATAGTTCATCAGGCACTCTATCTATCAGATCTAGGCCCTTAAATCTATTTCTCACTTCCACTGTATAATCATAAGGGGTTTGATTTAGGTCATATCTGAATGGTCTAGTGGTTTTCCCTACTTTCTTCAATTTAAGTCAGAATTTGGCAATATGAAGTTCATGGTCTGAGCCACAGTCAGCTCCTGGTCTTGTTTTTGCTGACTCTATAGAGCTTTTCCATCTTTGGCTGCAAAGAATATAATCAATCTGATTTCGGTGTTGACCATCTGGTGATGTCCATGTGTAGAGTCTTCTCTTGTGTTGTTGGAAGAGGGTGTTTGCTATGACCAGTGCATTTTCTTGGCAAAACTCTATTAGTCTTTGCCCTGCTTCATTCTGTATTCCAAGGCCAAATTTGCCTGTTACTCCACAGTAAATGTATGATTTTTCAAATTTGAAAAATTTAGTTAACGGACAATAAACTTTAGGAACAGCTAAAATAAGAAATGACCTGATAATCATGAGTAAGTAAATACTGAAAATTCTTTTTATCATCAAATACCGTAATGGCTTTACAAGTTTTCTATCACCTCACCTTTCTGTCCTGAAATTCTTATATTTAGAGATAACTATCTTCAGAAACTTGTGGTTAAAAGTGAGGTGAATATGTATTTATAAACCACCTGACATGGAAAAAGAGCAAACAAAAATGTGATTGCAGAGGGTAAATAAATAAAGTGTGTGGGCAACTTAGACTATTACAGTATCTATTTCATGTGAATAATTATTGTCCTGACATTGTAAGAGAGAATTAAGATGAAAAAGAGTTGGTTACTGCTTTGAAAGTTATCATTGGTAAACAAAGTATGTAAACATTATAATAATAATATAAGGTATATTATGCCCACCCCGCATCCGAGGTCAGGGGCAGCGGCTGGGAGGAGCTACCCCATGCCCCAAGCCCGAGGGCAGGGGGGGCGGCTGGGAGGAGCTACCACACGCCCCAAGCCCGAGGCCAGGGGCGGCGGCCAGGAGGAGCAACCCGATGTCCAAGGAGCTGTGGCTGCGGGGGTGCAGGAGGGCCTAGAGGAGCTACCCACATTGAAGGTCAGGAAGGGCGCTTTGCTGGAGCAGCCGTGAAGAGATACCCCACGCACAAGGAAAGAGAAACCCAAGTAAGACGATTGGTGTTGCAAGAGGGCATCAGAGGGCAGACACACTGAAATCATACTTACAGAAAACGAGTCAATCTAATCATACTAGGACCACAGCCTTGTTTAACTCAATGAAACTAAGCCATGCCCATGGGGCAATGCAAGATGGGCGGGTCATGGTGGAGAGATCTGACAGAATGTGGTCCACTGGAGAAGGGAATGGCAAACCACTTCAGTATTCTTGCCTTGAGAACCCCATGAACAGTATGAAAAGGCAAAATGATAGGATACTGAAAGAGGAACTCCCCAGGTCAGTAGGTGCCCAATATGCTACTGGAGATCAGTGGAGAAATAACTCCAGAAAGAATGAAGGGATGAAGCCAAAGCAAAGACAATACCCAGTTGTGGATGTGACTGGTGATAGAAGCAAGGTCTGATGCTGTAAAGAGCAATATTGCATAGGAACCTGGAATGTCAGGTCCATGAATCAAGGCAAACTGAAAGTGGTCAAACAAGAGATGGCAAGAGTGAATGTCGACATTCTAGGAATCAGCACTAAAATGGACTAGAATGGGTGAATTAACTCAGATGACCATTATATCTACTGCTGTGGGCAGGAATCCCTCAGAAGAAATGGAGTAGCCATCATGGTCAACAAAAGAGTCCAAAATGCAGTACTTGGATGCAATCTCAAAATGACAGAATGATCTCTGTTCGTTTCCAAGGCAAACCATTCAATATCACAGTAATCCAAGTCTATGCCTCAACCAGTAAGGCTGAAGAAGCTGAAATTGAACGGTTCTATGAAGACCTACAAGACCTTTTAGAACTAACACCCAAAAAAGATGTCCTTTTCATTATAAGGGACTGGAATGCAAAAGTAGGGAGTCAAGAAACACCTGGAGAAACAGGCAAATTTGGCCTTGGAATACGGAATGAAGCAGGGCAAAGACTAATAGAGTTTTGCCAAGAAAATGCACTGGTCATAGCAAACACCCTCTTCCAACAACACAAGAGAAGACTCTACACATGGACATCACCACATGGTCAACACCGATATCAGATTGATTATATTCTTTGCAGCCAAAGATGGAGAAGCTCTATACAGTCAGCGAAAACAAGACCAGGAGCTGACTGTGGCTCAGACCATGAACTCCTTATTGTCAAATTCAGACTTAAATTGAAGAAAGTAGGGAAAACCACTAGACCATTCAGGTATGACCTAAATCAAATCCGTTATGATTATACGGTGGAAGTGGGAAATAGATTTAAGGGTCTAGATCTGATAGAGTGCCTGATGAACTATGGACTGAGGTTCGTGACATTGTACAGGAAACAGGGATCAAGACCGTCCCCATGGAAAAGAAATGCAAAAAAGCAAAATGGCTGACTGGGGAGGCCTTACAAATAGCTGTGAAAAGAAGAGAAGCAAAAAGCAAAGGAGAAAAGGAAAGGTACAAGCATCTGAATGCAGAGTTCCAAAGAATAGCAAGAAGAAATAAGAAAGCCTTCATCAGCAATCAATGCAAAGAAATAGAGGAAAACAACAGAATGGAAAAGGCTAGGGATCTCTTCAAGAAAATTAGAGATACCACGGGAACATTTCATGCAAAGATGGGTTCGATAATGGACAGAAATGGTATGGACCTAACAGAAGCAGTAGATATTAAGAAGAGATGGCAAGAATACCCAGAAGAACTGTATAACAAAGATCTTCACATCCCAGATAATCATGATGGTGTGATCACTGAACTAGAGTCAGACCTGTAATGTGAAGTCAAGTGGGCCTTAGAAAGCATCACTACAAACAAATCTATTGGAGGTGATGGAATTCCAGTTGAGTTATTTCAAATCCTGAAAGATGATTCTGTGAAAGTGCTGCACTCAATATATCAGCAAATTTGGAAAACTCAGCAGTGGCCACAGGACTGGAAAAGGTCAGTTTTCATTCCAATCCCAAAGAAAGGCAATGCCAAAGAGCGCTCAAACTACTGCACAATTGCACTCATCTCATACGCTAGTAAAGTAATGCTCAAAATTCTCCAAGCCAGGCTTCAGCAATATGTGAACTGTGAACTTCCTTATGTTCAAGCTGGTTTTAGAAAAGACAGAGGAACCAGAGATCAAATTGCCAACATCTGCTGGATCATCAAAAAAGCAAGAAAGTTCCCGAAAAACATCTATGTCTGCTTTATTGACTATGCCAAAGCCTTTGACTGTATGGATCACAACAAACTGTGGGAAATTCTGAAAGAGATGGGAATACCAGACCACCTGATTCGCCTCTTGAGAAATCTGTATGCAGGTCAGGAAGCAACAGTTAGAACTGGACATGGAACAACAGACTGGTTCCAAATAGGAAAAGGAGTACGTCAAGGCTGTATATTGTCACCCTGCTTATTTAACTTATATGCAGAGTACATAATGAGAAACGCTGGGCTAGAAGAAGCACAAGCTGGAATCAAGATTGTTGGGAGAAATATCAATAACCTCATATATGCAGATGACACCCCCCTTATGGCAGAAAGTGAGGAGGAACTAAAAAGCCTCTTGATGAAAGTGAAAGTGGAGAGTGAAAAAGTTGGCCTAAAGCTCAGCATTCAGACAACGAAGATCATGGCATCCAGTCCCATCACTTCATGGGAAATAGATAGGGAAACAGTGGAAACAGTGTCAGACTTTATTTTTCTGGGCTCCAAAATCACTGCAGATGGTGACTGCAGCCATGAAATTAAAGACGCTTACTCCTTGGAAGCAAAGTTATGACCAACCTAGATAGCATATTGAAAAGCAGAGACATTACTTTGCCAACAAAGTTCCGTCTAGTCAAGGCTATGGTTTTTCCTGTGGTTATGTATGGATGTGAGAGTTGGACTGTGAAGAAGGCTGAGCACTGAAGCATTGATATTTTTGAACTCTGGTGTTGGAGAAGACTCTTGAGAGTCCCTTAGACTGCAAGGAGATCCATGCAGTCCATTCTGAAGGAGATCATCCCTGGGATTTCTTTGGAAGGAATGATGGTAAAGCTGAAACTCCAGTACTTTGGCCACCTCATGAGAGGAATTGACTCATTGGAAAAGACTCTGATGTTGGGAGGGATTGGCGGCAGGAGGAGAAGGGGACGACAGAGGATGAGATGGCTGGATGGTATCACTGACTCGATGGATGTGAGTCTGTGTGAACTCCGGGAGTTGGTGATGGACAGGGAGGCCTGGCGTGCTGCGATTCATGGGGTCGCAAACAGTCGGACACGACTGAGCAGCTGAACTGAACTGAATTGATGCCTAATGTGAAATTATTAAGATACTAGTTTCTGTCTTTTATTTCTAGAAGACTTCCTCATTTAAATATTCCTAATCTACCACTCAAACTCCTGAAATTAGCTGCACATTTAACTTCGGTATCTCAAAGATATTTAACTTAAGCTGGAGGAAGTTATATAACTTCTACTCAGCAATCAGGCTGCAGAGGTCACTGTATGCAGGTAGAATTGTGTTGACTTAGGTACTCACTTTAATGTTTGGACTTCAAGGGGATCATACCAGTTCCTTTGACTGCAAGGAGATCAAACCAGTGAATCCTAAATAAAACCAGTTCTGAATATTCATTGGTAGGACCGATGCTAAAGCTGAATCTGCAATACTTTGCCCACCTGATGCGAATAACTGACTCATTGGAAAAGATCTCATGCTGAGAAAGATAGAAGGCAGCTGGAGAAGGAGACGACAGAAGATGAGATGATTGGATGCTATCACTAACTCTATGGACTTGAGTTTGAGGAAGCTTCGGAAGTTGGTGATGGACAGGGAAGCCTGACCTGCTGAAGTCCATGGGGTCACAAAGAGTTGGACATGACTAAGTGACTGAACTGAACTGAACGTAATAACTGTGATTTCACTTTTTCCATTTTCCCAATTTTACTCTGCCTTTTAGAAGATAGAAGTTCCTCTTTTACAGTCCCAATTTTGCTTGACTGACAGAAACCCAGTTCCTCCTGAACTTGCATCTTCCTCTAAACAATTTCCCTAATCATAGACCACAGGAGCAGAAGATATTAAGAAGAGGTGGCAACAATACACATAACTATACAAAAAAGATCATCATGACCCAGATAAAGACAATGGTGTGATCACTCACCTAGAGCCAGACATTCTAGATTGTGAATACGATTCTAGAATACGAAGTTAAGTGGGCCTTAGGAAGTATCACTATGAACAAAGCTAGTGGAGGTGATGGAATTCCAGATGAGCTATTTCAAATATTAAATGGTGATGCTGTGAAAGTGCTGAACTTAATATGCCAGCAAACGGAAAAATCAGCAGTGGCCACAGGACTGGAAAAGGTCAGTTTTCATTCCAATTCCAAAGAAAGGCAATGCCAAAGAATGTTCAAACTATCACACAATTGTACTCATCTCACATGCTAGCAAAATAATGCTCAAAATTCTTCAAGCTAGGCTTCAACAGAATGTGAACAGAGAACATCCACATGTTCAAACTGGATTTAGAAAAGGCAGAGGAACCAGAGATCAAATTGTCAACATCTGCTGGATCATAAAAAAGGCAAGAGAATTCAAGAAATGCATCTATTTCTGCTTCACTGACTATGCTAAAGACTTTGTGTGGATCACAACAAACTGGAAAATTCTTAAAGAGATGGAAATATCAGACCACTTTACCTGCCTCCTGAGAAATCTATATGCAGGTCAAGAAGCAACAGTTAGAACTGGACATGGAACAACAGACTGATTCCAGATAGGAAAAGGAGTATATCAAGGCTGTATATTGTCACCCTGATTATTTAACTTCTATGCAGAGTACATCATGAGAAGTACTGGGCTGGAAGAAGCACAAGCTGGAATCAAGATTGCCAAGAGAAATATCAATAACCTCAGATATGCAGGTGACACCACCCTAATGGCAGAAAGGGAAGAAGAACTAAAGAGTCTATTGATGAAAGTGAAAGAGGAGAGTGAAAAAAACTGACTTAAAACTCAACATTCAGAAAACTAAGATCATGGCATCTGATCCCATCACTTCATGGCAAATAGATGGGGAAACAATGGAAACTGTGAAAGATTTTATTTTGGGGGTCTCCAAAATCACTGCACATGGTGACTGTACTCTTGCTCCTTGGAAGAAAAGCAATTACCAACCTAGAAAGCACATTAAAAAGCAGAGACATATTTGCCAAAAAAGATCTGTTTAGTCAAAGTTATGGTTTTTCCAGTAATCATGTATAGATGTGAGAGTTGGACTGTGAAGAAAGCTGAGCGCTGAAGAATTGATGCTTTTGAACTGTGGTGTTGGAGAAGACTCTTAAGAGTCCCGTTGGACTGCAAGGAGATCCAACCAGTCCATCCTAAAGGAGATCAGTCCTGAGTGTTCATTGGAAAGACTGATGTTGAAGTTGAAACTCCCATACTTTGGCCACCTGATGTGAAGAACTGACTCTTTTGAAAAGTCTCTGATGCTGGGAAAGATTGAAGGCAGGAGAAAAAGAGGATGACAGAAGATGAGATGGTTGGATGGCATGACTGACTCAATGGACATGAATTTGAGTAAACTCCAAGAGTTGATGATGGACAGGGAGGTCTGGCGTGCTGCAGTCCATGGGGTCGCAAATAGTCGGACACGATTGACCAACTGAACTGAACTGAACTGATGCTAGGCAAAATAATGGATCCCATATTGTGTCTAGGTCCTTATCCCAGAAACCTTCGTATATGTTATGTTACATGGTAATGAAGTATTAAGGATGGCAATGGAATCAAAATTTTAAATCGGATAACTTTAGAAAAAGGATAGTATCCTGAATTATCCAGGTTGCCATCATATATTGGCAAGGGTCCTTTAAAAGTAGAAGAAGGAGGCAGAGGCTCAGCATCAGAGCCATATGATGTCAGAAAATCTTAGCCTTGGTCCTCAGTAGCTTTGAGTTAGAGGAAGTAGCCATGTTCCAAGAAATGCAGGCAGCCTCTAGAAGGGAAAGGCAAGGAAATGGATTCGCCTCTGGAGAGAGGAATAATGAAAAAGAAGGAGGAAGAATGGCTAATCCTGCTGGGTCCACATTTTAACATTTTTTTCCGTATCCCCAAAACATCTCAAATAAAGGGAAACTTTATTTTGCACTTCTCTTTTGTAACCTGTCTTCTTTGTACTATCTCTAGAGCTATCTCTGGTTCATTTCTGCAAGACTCACTTTTTTTTTTCCAGCAGCTTTGGCAAGTTGGAGAAGAGGAAACTAAAATTCTCCTGCCCAACTCCTTAGACTCAAGGTACATACTTTCATGTATGCTCTCACTGGTGGCATGCCTATAACACTATCCAGTGAAACTGCTATCTAACTTCACCGAAAAGACCTGAGCTGACTGCTACACATGAGACTAGGGATGTTTCAAATTAGGAGGCACTTCATTTTATGTTTTGGTCATGACATTTGCAAGCTCCTAAAAAAGGAACACTGACTTATCTTCTGTGTTTTGGAAGTCTCATAAGAGTAATGTCAATGGAATGAACTCTATAAAAATAATTTTGTCCAACATCTGTTGAGAATATTATCTGAATCTTCTTCAGAAATACTAAAATTCTAATGAAACTGTGAAGAAGCAGAAGTATTGTACCTGGCATGGATTCTAGCTTCTGGAGAGGTCAGAATGTTCTTGAATATTCTGAGGCTTTGTAAGAAAATGTTAAATTTAATTAGAACAGCAACTCAAAACAAATAGAATTGGAACATTAATATAATGCTCAGATATTTTTCTGTAAAAATTTTCAAATATTGTATATTACTTTATATTAACATTTTTATTAGCTGATATTCCTGACTGGATATGTATTACTGTCTTCACAAATCCAAAAGTTATCTTTGTACTGGAACATATAAAGCATCATGCTAAAGCTAACATTTTTATGAGTTTGGGTTTAGGAAATCTTTGTATGATATCATTTATGAAAAAGCCAAAGAGTCTCATTAAATACCTTTAAAAATCACTACAGGCTATACGTTGCTTTTATTGAAGAGTTTATTTTGTATTTGAGGAAACATTAGAAATCTTGCATCACTGTAATTTGATCACTTGTTTCTATTTCATGAATTATATTATTTTGCAGAGCTACATATATTTAAGCAATCAACTGTAAGGTAAGAATGAATCTTACTATTTATTAGAATAATATTCAATCCATAAAGTCACTAGAAGATAATTTCTCACAGATTTTGTGTATGTGTGAGTGTGCACATGCATGAGAATGAGAGAGGAAAGAGAGAAAAAGAACATTTTACAACTACTGGCTGATGTGTGTGTGTGTGTATATATATATATATATGTCAATATTCTTAAAAATTATGTTTATAAATCATCAAGATAATTGTCATTCTAACTGAATCAACTGAATATTTGGTATTATTTTTAGTAATGATTAAATTAAAATAACTAGCATCTGTTTGTTTCCAAGGCAAACCATTCAACATCACATTATCCAAGTCTAGGCCCTGACAAGTACTGCTGAAGAAGCTGAAGTTGAAGGTTCTATGAAGATCTACAAGACCTTCTAGAACTAACACCCCCAAAAGATGTCCTTTTCATTATATGGGACTGGATGCAAAAGTAGGAAATCAAGAGATACCTGGAATAACAGGAAAATTTGGCCTTGGAGTACAAAATGAAGCAGGGCAAGGCTAATAGAGTTTTGCCAAGAGAATGCACTGGTCATAGCAAACATCCTCTTCCAACAACACAAGAGAAGACTACACAGGGACATCACCAGATGGTCAATACTGAAATCAGATTGATTACGTTCTTTGCAGCCAAAGATGGAAACGTTCTATACAGTCAGCAAAAACAAGACCAGGAGCTGACTGTGGCTCAGATTATCAACTCCTTATTGCCAAATTCAGACTTAAATGGAAGAAAGTAGGGGAAACAACTAGACCATTCAGGTATGACCTAAATCAAATCCCTTATGATTACACAGTGGAAGTGACAAACAGATTTAAGGGATTAGATCTGATAGAGTGCCTGAAGCACTATGGATGGAGGTTCATGATATTGTACGGGAGGCAGTGACCAAGAACATTCCCTAGAGAAAGAAGTACAAAAAGGCAAAATTATTGTCTGAGGAGGCCATACAAATAGCTGACAAATGTATAGAAGCTAAAGGCAAAGGAGAAAAGGAACGATATACCCATTTGAATGAAGACTTGCAAAGAAAGCAAGGAGAGATAAGAAACCCTTCCTCAGTGATCAATGCAAAGAAATAGAGGAAAACAATAGAATGGGAAAGACTAGAGATCTCTTCAAGAAAATAAGAGATACCAAGGGAAAATTTCATGCAACGATGAGCACAATAAAGCAGAGATGGTATAGACCTGACAGAAGCAGAAGATATTAGGAAGAGGTGGCAACAATACACAGAAAAACTATACAACAAATATCTTCATGACCCAGATAAACACAATGGTGTGATCACTCACCTAGAGCCAGACATCCTGGAATGTGAAGTCAAGTGGGCCTTAAGAAACATCGCTATTAACAAAACTAGTGGAGGTGATGGAATTCCAGTTGAGCTATTTCAAATCCTAAAAGATGATGTTGTGAAAGTGCCTCACTCAATATGCCAACAAATCTAGAAAATGCAGCAGTGGCCACAGGACTGGAAAAGGTTAGTTTTCATTCCAATCCCAAAGAAAGGCAATACCTAAGCATGTTCAAACTGCTGCATGATTACACTCATCTTGCACACTAGCAAAGTAATGTTTAAAAATTCTCCAAGTCAGGCTTCAACATTACGTGAACCCTGGAACCTCCAGATGTTCAAGCTGGATTTAGAAAAGGCAGGGGAATCAGAGATCAAATTGCCAATACCAGTGGATCATCAAAAAATTAAGAGAGTTCCAGAAAAACATCTACTTCTATTTTACTGAATACGCCAAAGCCTTTGACTATGTGGATCACAACAAACTGTGGAAAATTCTTAAAGAGATGGAATACCAAAACACCTGACCTGCCACCTGAGAAATCTGCATGCAGGTCAAGAAGCAACAGTTAGTCTCGACATGGAACCACAGACTGGTTCTGAGTACATCAAAGGTGCATATTGCCACCCTGCTTATTTAATTTATATGCAGAGTAGATCATGAGAAATGCTTGTCTGGATAAAGCACAAGCTGGAATCAAGACTTCAGGGAGAAATATCAATAACCTCAGATATGCAGATGATACCACCCTTATGGCAGAAAGAAAAGAACTAAAGAGCCTCTTGATGAAAGTGAAAGAGGAGAGTGACAAAGTTGGCTTAAAACTCAACATTCAGAAAACTAAGATCATGGCATCTGGTCCCATCACTTTTTGGCAAATGGATGGAGAAACAATAGAAACTTTATTTTGGGGGGCTTATGTATTGATGCGAGAGTTGGACTATAAAGAAAGCTGAGTGCTGAAGAATTGATGCTTTTGAACGGTGGTGTTGGAGAAGACTCTTGAGAGTCCCTTGGACTGCAAGGAGATCCAGCCAGTCCATCCTAAAGGAGATCAGTCCTGGGTGATCATTGGAAGGACTGATGCTAAAGCTGAAACTCCAATACTTTGGCCACCTCATGGGAAGAGTTGACTCATTGGAAAAGACCCTGATGCTGGGAAAGATTGAGGGCAGGAGGAGAAGGGGAGGACAGAGGATAAGATGGTTGGATGGCATCACCGACTCAATGGACATGGGTTGGGTGTACTCTGGGAGTTGGTGATGGACATGGAGGCCTGGCGTGCTGCGGTTCATGGGGTTGCAAAGAGTCAGACACGACTGAGCGACTGAACTGAACTGAAATCATTGCTGATGTTGACTGCAGCCATGAAATTCGAAGATGCTTGCTCCTTGCAGGAAAGGTATGACCAACCTAGACAGCATATTAAGAAGCAGAGCCATTACTTTACCAACAAAGGTTTTTCAAGTCAAAGCTATGGTTTGTACAGTAGTCATGTATGGATGTGTGAGTTGGAGTATAAAGATATCTGAGTTCCGAAGAATTGATGCTTTTGAGCTGTGATTTGGCAGAAGACTCTCGAGAGTCCTTTGGACTGCAAGGAGATTCAATCCTAAAGGAAATCAGTCCTGAGTATTCATTGGAAGGACTGATTCTAAAGCTAAAACTCCAGCACTTTGGCCACCAGATGTGAAGAACTGACTCATTTGAAAAGACACTGATGCTGGGAAAGATTGAAGGCAGGAGGAGAAGGGGATGACAGAGGATGATATGGTTGGATGGAATCACTGACTCGATGGACATGAGTTTGAGTAAACTCTGAGAGCTGGTGATGGACAAGGAAGCCTGGAGTGCTGCAGCCCATGGGGTCACAAAGAGTTGGACATGACTGAGCAACCGAACTGAACTGAGAAGTTATTGATGGTTTGCTTTGTGCAAGGTAATGAATTAAGTGCTGTAAATGCACTATATTATTTACTGTTCACAACAATGTCATGTTATAGTTATGATAATTATCCTAATTTAAGCTAAGTAAACTGAAACTTTAAGAAGTTAAACCAATCCTATGATGAGCAAGTCATACAAACCAGTACTATTTGAGAAGTAAAAGAAGCTAGTAATTATTTATCTGACTTTGTGTATGTACATCAGAATTGTTCCAGTTAAACCAGGGCATATACACATATGGTAAGTAACAGAAGTAAGTGTTAGCCCCAGGGAACTCATAGGGTTTTCCAAATGTTTGATTTAACGACTACATGGTAAAATTGTGATTCTTCATGATGTACCCTGCATAGAAGTGAAATAAGCAGGGTGATAATATACAGCTTAGTTGTACTCCTTTCCCAGTTTTTCATTGTCTGTTGTTCCATGTCCAGTTCTAACTGTTGTTTCTTAACCTGCATACCAGTTTCTCAGGCAGCAGGTCAGATGGTCTGGTATTCCCATCTCTTCAAGAATTTTCCAGTTTGTTGTAATCCACAAAGATTTAGTGTAGTCAATGAAGCAAAAGTAGATTTTTTTCTTTGGAATTCCCATGCTTTCTCTATGATCCAATGGATGTTGGCAATTTGATCTCTGGTTCCTCTACCTTTTCTAAATCTAGCTTGTTTATCTGGAAATTCTCAGTTTACATACAGTTGAAGCCTAGCTTGAAGAATTTTGAACATTACCTTGCCAGCATGTGAAATGAGAGCAATTTTACAGTAGTTTGAACATTCTTTGGCATTGCCTTTAATTGGAATGCAAGCTGACCTTTTCCAGTCCTGTGGCCACTGCTGACTTTGCCAGACATGCTGGCAAATTGAGTACAGCACTTTAATCCCTTTTGATTAAAGAGATATCATATTATATTCTCTTTTTCCAGACATAATACAATATTAAATGCTCCATGATTGGTTTGGTATCATGAGCCAATGGCCTAATAAAATTAAACATTTCTCCTTGTCATCCATATTTCTCTTTTCACTTTTATTTACCCAAAACCAAAGCCAATTCGTATATTTCTGAAGTAGTAACATATTTCACTGATGTATCTCTGCACTATTTCCCTCCATCTCCAAGTGTCAAATTCTTACCAATATATAAGTTATTCCTAGTCTGATGTTCAGATGTGAATTTCTTCCTCCAAGACTCCTTTCTGGATTCATTTCTGGAAATTCCAAAACATGTTATTTGTATTGTTGATAGGAAATTATCACAATATTCATCAAATTTATCATAATTTTGTATATACTTTGTCTCCCCCAAATAAAATCTCAACTCTTACACAAGAATAAAAGCATATGGTTAAAATGTGCATATATAAGACTTATCTTCTTTTAAATTTTTTTTCTCTTTGGAATTAGCAATTTAAGCTTGAAAAAATATTTACTCCTTAGTTTCCTTTGGACTTGAGGGTATAAATGTGTGACATAAGAAAGAAAAATGTGTGAAATCCTTTCTACTCATAATCTAGAGAATCATTGTAATGAATTTTGACTACAAATATGTTTCTATAAATACTTGATGTAAATGTATTATAAATTTCAATATGGCTTTAGATTTTTATTTCACTCAGTTTCTCAGTTTTAAACTCATGTTATCTAATTTTGTCTAATACATACATATTTTTAAATTTATTAAGCTATGCAAGCCATGCTCTTTCTATCAGAAACTTTATAACATGTATATATTCAACTCATCAATACTTTTGCAAGTGAATATCATGCAAAAATTATTTTGCAACATGGTTTTGCTTGTAACTATTTTTTTTTTAACACAAGAGTTTCCTCTGAATGCTACTGACAGAAGCTATTTAATTCATTCAACATGGATGATATTTAGAACCTATGCAAGGTAGAATGATAGCTGTCCACATGCTATATTTATATGTAAGTTTATTATATATATATATATATTTAAAAAATAGTTACAATGATATATAAATAATTTCCAGCATTAGCTTTCAATTTCAAATGTCAATCAAAATAAAGGTAGATGAAAGTGCATCTTTACAAGCAAAACCATGTTGCAAAATAATTTTTGCATGATATTCACTTGCAAAAGTATTGATGAGTTGAATATATACATGTTATAAAGTTTCTGATAGAAAGAGCATGGCTTGCATAGCTTAATAAATTTAAAAATATGTATGTATTAGACAAAATAGACTATATATATATATATATATATATATATATATATATATATATTTGTTTCCTTCTCCAGGATATCTTCCAAACCCAGGAATCAAACCCAGGTCTCTCACATTGCAGGTGGATTCTTTACTATTTGAGCCACCAGGGAAGCTCTGGAATACTGGAGTTGGTAGCCTATCCTCAAGGGATCTTCACAACCCAGGAATCAAACTGGGATCTCCTGCATTGCAGGTGGATTCTTTACCAGCTGAGCTACCAGGGAAGCTACTCTAATTTTAGGAACCTTAAAAAAATCATCCAGTCTAAATAATCTGCCTCACTATACTTCTATAGTGCCTAAATTTTTATCAGTTAGTGTCACTCCTTAAGAATGTTGCCAAGAGAATGGACTTTTAATGCCTTACCTTAGAGTGGAAGCACATTGGTACAGATTTATCTTTATTGCAACTGTGTGGTGGCAAACAGCAGAATCCAGCAGTCTTAAGACAATAAATGAGTACATTTCAAGTTCAAAGTAAGCAGGAAAAAAATTCTAAACTGACAAGTAAAGGCACAAATAAACAAATGGGACCTAATTAACCTTAAAAGCTTCTGCACATCAAAGGAAACTATTAGCAAGGTGAAAAGACAGCCTTCAGAATGGGAGAAAATAATAGCAAATGAAGCAACTGACAAACAACTAATCTCAAAAATATACAAGCAACTCCTACAGCTCAACTCCAGAAAAATAAATGACCCAATCAAAAAATGGGCCAAAGAACTAAACAGACATTTCTCCAAAGAAGACATACAGAGGGCTAACAAACACATGAAAAGATGCTCAGCATCACTCATTATCAGAGAAATGCAAATCAAAACCACTATGAGGTACCATTTCACTATGAGGCAGTCAGAATGGCTGCCATCCAAAAGTCTACAAATAATAAATGCTGGAGAGGGTGTGGAGAAAAGGGAACCCTCTTACACTGTTGGTGGGAATGCAAACTAGTACAGCCACTATGGAGAACAGTGTGGAGATTCCTTGAAAAACTGGAAATAGAACTGCCTTATGATCCAGCAACCCCACTGCTGGGCATGCACACTGAGGAAACCAGAAGGGAAAGAGACATGTGTACCCCAATGTTCATCGCAGCACTGTTTATAATAGCCAGGACATGGAAGCAACCTAGATGCCCATCAGCAGCTGAATGGATAAGAAAGGTGTGGTACATATACACAATGGAGTATTACTCAGCCATTAAAAAGAAAACATTTGAATCAGTTCTAATGAGGTGGATGAAACTGGAGCCTATTATACAGAGTGAAGTAAGCCATAAGGAAAAACACCAATACAGTATACTAACGCATATATATGGAATTTAGAAAGATGGTAACAATAACCCTGTGTACGAGACAGCAAAAGAGACACTGATGTATAGAACAGTCTTATGGACTCTATGGGAGAGGGAGAGGGTGGGAAGATTTGGGAGAATGGCATTGAAACATGTAAAATATCATGTATGAAACAAGATGCCAGTCCAGGTTCGATGCACAATACTGGATGCTTGGGGCTAGTGCACTGGGACGACCCAGAGGGATGGTATGGGGAGGGAGGGGGGAGGAGGGTTCAGGATGGGGAACACATGTATACCTGTGGCGGATTCATTTTGATATTTGGCAAAACTAATACAATTATGTAAAGTTTAAAAACAAAATTAAATTAAAAAAAATAATAAAATAAACTGACAAGTCTTTGCCAAGGACATAAATTCCCAATGACCTAAGGTTTTTAAACAAAGATACCCCAGTCTTACCAGCAAAGGGTTTTAAGAGTCAGCAAATTTGCAGTGAACCCCAAATAATCTTATTGTGCATCAGAATTGAAGCTGATACTACTAAGGGAATTATTCAGCGTTGTTCTATGCATTGGGGAGGACCTTGAGAACTAAAGAAACCTGCCCCCCTACCCCAGCTCCTGAGGGTACAGAAGCAATAAAAAAGGGCAGGAAGGATATAGAACATTTGAACTCAGTCTCTTGTTCATCTAAGAGTTCCGGGTTGTTTCCCATGTTCACTCTGAGTCTCTCCACTGACTTTCACATGTTAATTCTGAGTTCCTCTATTGGGTTCTAGGGAATATTTTCCTTCTCAGAGAGGAAACCAGAACAGGGCACACAGATTGTTTGAATGGAAAGTAAGTCATCAGACTTTCTGCCTTATGACAACTTAGTTGGATTTTTAACAATGCATACCTAGTTAAGTGGGCTTCCTAGGTGGTGCTAGTGGTAAAGAACCTGCCTGCCAACGTAGGAGACCTAAGAGACTCTGGTTCAATCCCTGGGTTGGGAAGATACCCTGGAGGATGGCCTGGCAACTCACTCTAGTATTCTTGGCTAGAGAATCCCATGGACATAGGAGCCTGGCAGGCTACAGTCCGTAGGGTTGCCAAGAGTTGGAGATGCCTGAAGTGACCTAGCATGCACATATACATACATCTGGTTAGGTAATGCAGCACTGTGAAGAGAATCTCAATACATGATTTAGAAAGTGAGGAGATGTATCTTCCTAGAAATGAGTCTCAGGAGGAATTTCCCATAAATTGACCACATTTGGATTTAATGACTAACATGCTGGACCCTGGTGAGAAAAATACTGCAGTGTTGCCACTGTGAGTCATGATGAAAGGAAACCTGCAGGTCAAGATAAAAAGGAAAAGAAACCAATGATATTGCAATAAGAAGAGAAAAATAGATACCTGTTCAGTCTAGTAATATTTTTGTCTTTCCTTACCAAACTAAAGTTTCTAGTACTTACCAAAATAGTCTAACTGAAGCTCAGTTATACATCATACTCTTCATACCACAGAGACACACATCACCCTACACTCTAACCTCAGTATAAAGCCAGCACTCCATTAACACCTTTTTGTGTTTGTTTTTTGCTCAATCATCTCAAGCTCTTTCCTAAGGTCTTCAGTCTCTCTCTATATATGTCTCTCTCTCAATATTTTTTTTTTTTGCTATCTTTTTCTCTCAAAATATGTCACACACACACACACACACAGTCACACACATACAAAAACACAAATGCTCTTTCTTTTTCCTCTTTTGTCCTTGTTTCTGTGTTTTCTTTTCTGTTTTTATCCACAAAGCCTTTTCCTCGACAACTTTACTCTTCTTTGATTAATATGTCATGTACAGAAGTGAAAGTAAAATACTTTGCTAAAGAAAAAAAATGGTTCCTGGAACCAGAACCTCTTTTCCTATGGCCATTGAAGTTTGATAATAAAGAAGAGAATTTTTAAGCCTTTATTAGGATGTACCTTATTTCATTCAATTATATACCCTGGGGCCTACCAAAATCATTCATAGTCTTAGCACTCAGTCGGTTTCTTGAATGAAGGAAAAATGAGAGGAAGGCACTGTTAGAGTATTAAAACATTCTTCAAGCAATTCTTCTCTTTTACTGTTAAATCAAGATGGAGGAAATAATTGAATAAAATTCACAAAATTTAAGTGTATAATTAAATTAATTTTGATGAATGAGGTACAACCACTGCCATTATCATGATATTTTCATCATTCTAAAGAGTTTCCTAATTCTATATTCAGTCAGTTTCATTTTCTAAACACTGGTCCTGCTAGCTATTGATCTGCTTTCTGTCACTCTAATTTTGCAATAAAAAGTATGTGGTCTTTGTATACAGTTTCTTGAGGCACCAGTGATGTTCTCAGTGGCAGGACAGAGTTCTCTGCCTTCTAGTTAAGCATTAAATACACCATATATATAATTTACATGTATTTTTTCAGCTCAATATATTTAATAACAAAGATTTCTTTCACATGAAAACTTAAACACAATACCTCTAATTAAAAAAAATAAGTAAATAGGGAAATACAAATGTACATTGCAGAGTTTCTTTAAAAACATATATGTGCTGTCCTTGATTACTCAATCATGTCTGCCAGGTTCCTCTATCCATGGGGATTCTCAATGCAAGAATATTGGAGTGGGTTGCCATGCCCTGCTCCAGGGGATCTTCCCAACCTAGGGATTGAGCCATGTCTCTCACATTGCAGGTGGATTCTTTACCATCTGAGCAACCAGGGGAACTCCCTCCTGCCAAAAAAAAAAAAAAAAAATATATATATATATATATATATATATATATATATATATATATATATAATGTAAATGCTACATTTCAGCTTCTATGACATGCATTTAAATAGTGACCAGGAGAAAAAGTATAACCATAAAGAGAAACAGAAGCCATAGGCTATAGATGTGTATAAATTGGTGCAGGGAGGTATCTGTTTTAGAAAAATGGTTCATGAGATTGTGGAGGCTAGCACATTGAAAATCTGAAGGGTATACCAGCAGACTGAAGATACAAAGAGTTGATATTATAGCTTGAATCCAAGGGATTTTTGCCCAAGGGAGTTGTCAGGCAAAATTTCCTCTTCCTCTAGAGAGATCAATTTTGTTTGTTTTTCATTTTTTTCTATTAAGCCCTTCAATTGATAGGATGAGACCTATGAAAGATAGTCTGCTTTACTCAAAATCCACTGAGTTAACTGTTAATTGCTCTGCCCAGCCCAAAAAAAAGCAGCATAGTTTAGCTGACATGAAAAAATTAGCCATCTCAATTTGTGTCAGTTGAAAAATTTTAATATCTACTAGTACAAAGAGTAACTAAGAAAATCACAAGTAAAAAATGATAAAGACAAAAATTGAAATTGAAGAGATAATAGAAAATAATAGATATTAATATGTTTGAGTAAATTAGAAATGTTTTTTGAGTAAAGTTACAAAATAGATAAAACACAGGTAATTATTTCAAACCATGATGAATCTGAATATGATTTATACTGATGTAGCCATACTAATGTAACTCATTCTATAATTTTAAATGAGATGTTTAGACTTTGGAAACTGGATTTGCATCTTAATAGTTTATTTTATTTTCTACCTTTATTGAAGTGTGTGCAAATATTAAATTGTACATATTTAAGATGTACAATCTGATAATTTAATATTTGTATACATACACTGTAAAATAATCACCATGTTCAAGCCACTTGATATACTCATCACCTCATATAGTTACTATTTCTATTCTTCTTCTTTTCTTTGTGTTTGTATGTATGTGTGTGTGTGGTAAGAACACTCAAGATTTACTCTCTTGGCAAATTTCAAGTATACAGTACAGAATTGTGAACTATAGTCACACTATTGTACATTAGAGCTCCAGAATTTATGCACCTTCTAGAATAAACTTTGTAACCCTTAATTAAAATCTTCTCATTTTCTCCACTCCCAAGTCCCTGATAACCACCATTCAACTTTCTGCTTCTGTGATTTAACTATTTTAGATTCCACATGTACCCAAGATCATGCAGTATTTGTCTTTCTATCTTTGGCAAATTTTACTTTGTCTAGCTCAGATGGTAAAGAAACTGCCTGCAATGCAGGAGACCAGTGTCCGATCCCTGGGTAGGGAAGATGCCCTGGAGAAAGGAATGGCAACCCACTCTAGTATTCTTGCCTGGAGAATTCCATAGATAGAGGAGCCTGGTGGGCTACAGTCCATGGGGTCACAAAGAGTCATATGTGACTGAGTGACTAACACACACAATGTTCTTTATGATTGTACATGTGCTCACAATTGACAGTATTTCCTTCATTTTTAAGGCTGAATAATATTCCACTGTGTATATATAAATATACCAGATTCTCTTTATCCATTCATCCCTCAGTGAATATTTAGTTTGATTCTATATATTGACTGTGAATAATGATGTAATATAATGGGAATGTAGATATCTCTTCAAGATCTTTATTTCATTTCCTTTGTATATATACCAGACAAGGGATAGCTAGATCATAAAAATGGTTTTATTTCTAACTCTGTGAAGAGCCTTCATATGGCTTTCTACATGGTTGAAACAACCTGATTTTAAAATGAGCAAAGTATCTGAACAGACATTTCCTAAAAAGACACTTGGGCTTTCTGGTTGGCTCACTGATAAAGAATCCACCTGCCAAGCAGGAGACATGGGTTTGTTCAATCCCTGGGCCAGGAAGATTCTTTGGAGAAGAAAATGGCAGGCCATTCCAGTATTCTTGCCTGAAAAATCCCATAGACTGAGGAGCCTGGTGGGCTACAGTCCATGGGTTGCAAAGAGTTGAAAGTAACTTAGTGAATAAACAACAACAAAAATAACAAAGAGACACACAAATGACCAACAGGCATATAAAAAATGGCCAGCTTCACCAATCATCATGAAAATGCAAATCAAAACCATAGTGAGATATCATCTTACACTTGTAATGAAGATAAAACATAAGTGCACACGAGGATGTGGACAAAAGGAATTCCCTTGTGCACTGTTGGTGGGAAAATAAATTGGTACAGAATTATTCAGTTCAGTTCAGTTCAGTCGCTCAGTCGTGTCCGACTCTTTGCAACCCCATGAATTGCAGCACGCCAGGCCTCCCTGTCCATCACCAACTCCCAGAGTTCACCCGAACTCATGTCCATTGAGTCAGTGATGCCATCCAGCCATCTCATCCTCTGTTATCGCCTTCTCCTCCTGCCCCCAATCCCTCCCAGCATCAGAGTCTTTTCCAATGAATCAACTCTTCCCATGAGGTGGCCAAAGTACTGGAGTTTCAGCTTTAGCATCAGTCCTTCCAATGAACACCCAGGACTGATCTCCTCTAGGATGGACTGGTTGGACCTCCTTGCAGTCCAAGGGACTCTCAAGAGTCTTCTCCAACATCACAGTTCAAAAGCATCAATTCTTCAGCACTCAGCCTTCTTCACAGTCCAACTCTCACATCCATACATGACCACTGGAAAAATGATAGCCTTGACTAGATGGACCTTTGTTGGCAAAGTAATGTCTCTGCTTTTGAATATGCTATCTAGGTTGGTCATAACTTTCCTTCCAAGGAGTAAATGTCTTTTAATTTCATGGCTGCAGTCACCAACTGCAGTGATTTTGGAGCCCAAAAAAAGAAAGTCTGACACTATTTCCACTGTTTCCCCATCTATTTCCCATGAAGTCATGGGACCAGAAGCCATGATCTTAGTTTTCTGAATGTTGAACTTTAACCCAACTTTTTCACTCTCCTCTTTCACTTTCATCAAGACAGTCTTCAGTTCCTCTTCATTTTCTGTCATAAAGGTGGTGTCATCTGCATATCTGAGGTTATTGATATTTCTCCCAGCAATCTTGATTCCAGCTTGTGCTTCATACAGTCCAGCATTTCTCATGAATTATTACTGATATTTAAAAAGGTGAAGCTAGCATAATGTGCAAATAATATTATAATTAATTATTATAATTATTAATAACTAAAACCTTGTTTTACACATTAGGTTATGAGTTTAATGTGTTTTAAATGAAGTTAAAAATCAAAATACTTCATCTTTTTTTAAAAATGAATACAATAAGTTGGATCAAACCTACAAAACTACTTGATATGGAACAAAATATTAACTAAGTTCATGAGTTGATGAAATACCAAGTAGCAAAAATAAGAAAGATTGTTAAGAGTTTAAGTTTAAAGTTTTTTTTGTTTTGTTTTGTTTTAAAACTTTCACAAACAAGTAAATGTAATGTCTATGCTATTCACATATATGAAGAAAGTCAAGTTGAAGCTATCACTAAATCACATACTACTTTAACACATTGGTGGATAAAGAGATGATTAGATAACTGAAGGAAAACAATAAATAATGATGTCAATAAAGAATCAAGTTTACAAAAAGTGAGCTCTAAAAAAGCTTCAGTGCTGACTAACCTAATTTAAGATGCCTGGTATTAAATCAATATGGTCGTCACAATTCATTTTTTAAATGTTGCATCATTTCCACCTCGGTACCATATGGTGTATCAAATGACAAGGTAAAAGAGTCCCTCAGTATAAAAGTAAAGACTTCCACCATTAATTTAACTCCACTGCAGAAGAAAGGAGAAATAAAAATATGATTTTACTACAGCAAACCAGATGTAATTTCATGAGTTCATGAAATTAAGAACCATATAAGCCTGCAGTGTAATTAAATGTATCATCAAGCCTTATAGAGGCTAAGATTAACTTTGATTTAAGAGGATGTTCCCCAAATTTTTACTCAGAACTTGTTTCTCTCCTTTATTCTGAAAATCATATTTGTTCCACTGATAGTTTAACAGTAAATCAGAGTAGACAGCTGGTTTACAAACAGTTTAAACGAAAAACTACCCTCAGGTATTTTGAAAGAAAAATCTAAAATGGACTTACTGACATTATTTTATCTCCTAATACACTTCAGATATATATGCTTTTTAAAACTCTGCATTAATTGTACAGCAAACTAAGTATAATTAGAGCAAGATTTATCATTGTCAAAGTACACTTAGTTAATATCAATATGTATAAATATTCATTATGAATTGATCTGATACAAATTGATAATAGAGGTATGGGGCTTTACTTGTGTCTCAGATGGTAAAGAATCTGCCTGCAGTGCAGGAGACATGGGTTCTATCCCTGGGTCAGGAAGATTCCCTGGAGAAGGGAATGGCTACCCACTCCAGTGTTCTTGCCTGGAGAATTCCATGGACAGAGGATCCTGGTAGACTATAGTCCATGGAGTTGCAAAGACTTAGACATGACTGAGTGACTAATACTAACACACTTTCAAGAAGGGTTTAATACTATTTATTCTCAAAGATAAGGTATTAACAACTGACTGAAAATATAAAAAATTAAATTATCTCCCAGGTATAAAATCTGATTCTACCAAGAAATTAGATATTTTAATGGTCTAAAACTATTTATGTTGATGCACTATACTTAACTAAATATTTAGGTTTAAACAAACTTTAGCCTTGTCCTTGGAATGTTGTGTAAGTTGTTAATTTTAACACACCAAGATTTTTGGTGCATACATTGTTCTGGAATATGTATATTTGTAAGGGTGTCATGTATGGATGTGAGAGTTGGACTGTGAAGAAAGCTGAGCACTGAAGAATTGATGCTTTTGAACTGTAGTGTTGGAGAAGACTCTTGAGAGTCCCTTGGACTGCAAGGAGGTCCAACCAGTCCATCCTAGAGGAGATCAGTCCTGGGTGTTCATTGGAAGGACTGATACTAAAGCTGAAACTTCAATATTTTGTCCACCTCATGTGAAGAATTGACTCACTGGAAAAGACTCTGATGCTAGGAGGGATTGTGGGCTGGAAGAGAAGGGGATGACAGAGGATGAGGTGGCTGGATGGCATCACCGACTCGATGCACATGAGTTTGGGTGAACTCCAGGAGTTGGTGATGGACAGGGAGGCCTGGCGTGCTACGATTCATGGGATCACAAAGAGTCAGACACGACTGAGTGACTGAACTGAACTGAACTGAGGAAATTGTATTCATAAAATATTTTTAGCATTTATTTGTAATTTATATACAGCTGACATGGATACTATAGACAACAAAGAAAATGTTTTTAGATTCACAGAATTAGATATCTTTATCATATGATATGACACCATATCTTATTTTCAAAATAAAATTTGGATAACCTCTTTCCATGTTTCCTTTAGTTCAGTTTGTTGTTTTTATTGTTTTTCATTTATGAAATCATGTCCTATTCTTTGCAAGTCCATGGACTGTAACATGCAAGGTTTCTCTGTCCTCCATTATCTCCTGGAGTTTGCTCAAATTCTTATTCTTTGAGTTGGTGATGCCATCCAACCATCTCATGTTCTGTTACCCCCTTCTCCTTTTGTCTTCAATCTTTCCCAGTATCAGGGTCTTTTACAATGAGTCACCTCTTTCCATCAGGTGGCCAAAATATTGGAGCTTCAGCTTCAGTATCAGCCCTCTCCAGCACCACAATATGAAAGCATCAGTTCTTCAGTGCTCAGCCTTCTTTATGGTCCAATCCTTACATCTGTACATGAACAATGGAAAAACCATAGATTTGGCATATTCAGATCTTTGTTGGCAAAGTGATGTCTTTGGCTTTGATATGCTAAGTCTGTCATGACTTTGCTTCCAAGGAGCAGGCCTCTTTTAATTTCAAGACTGCAATCACCATGCAGTGATTTTGGAACACAAGGCGAAAAAAATTGACACTCCTTTCTTGACACTTTCCCTCCTATTTGCCTTGAAGTGATAGGACTGGATGCCATGATCTTAACATTTTGAATGCTAAGTTTCAAGCCAGCATTTCCACTCCCTTCTTTCACCCTCATCAAGAGGTTCTTTCAGTTCAATTCAGTCGCTCAGTCGTGTTTGACTCTTTGTGACCCCATGAATTGCAGCACACTAGGCCTCCCTGTTGGAGAAGGCAATGGCACCCCACTCCAGTACTCTTGCCTGGAAAATCCCATGGGCAGAGGAGCCTGGTAAGCTGCAGTCCATGGGGTCACTAAGAGTCGGACACGACTGAGCAACTTCACTTTCACTTTTCACTTTCATGCGTTGGAGAAGGAAATGGCAACCCACTCCAGTGTTCTTGCCTGGAGAATCCCAGGGATGGGGGAGCCTGGTGGGCTGCCGTCTATGGGGTCGCACAGAGCTGGACACGACTGAAGTGACTTGGCAGTAGCAGCAGGCCTCCCTGTCCATCACCAACACCCAGATTTCCCTCAGACTCACGTCCATCAAGTCAGTGATTCCATCCAGCCATCTCATCCTCTGTCGTCCCCTTCTCCTCTTGCCCCCAATCCCTCCCAGCATCAGAGTTTTTTCCAATGAGTCAACGCTTCCTATGAGGAGGCCAAAGTACTAGAGTTTCCGATTGAGTATCATTCCTTCCAAAGAAATCCCAGGGATGATCTCCTTCAGAATGGACTGGTTGGATCTCCTTGCAGTCCAAGGGACTCTCAAGAGTCTTCTCCAACACCACAGTTCAAAAGCATCAGTTCTTCAGTGCTCAGCTTTCTTCACAATCCAACTCTCACATCCATACATGACCACTGGAAAAACCATAGCCTTGACCAGATGGACCTTTGTTGGCAAAGTAATGTCTCTGCTTTTCAATATGCTATCTAGGTTGGTCATAACTTTTCTTCTAAGGAGTAAGCATCTTTTAATTTCATGGCTGCAGTCACCATCTGCAGTGATTTTGGAGCCCCCAAAAATAATGTCTGACACTGTTTCCACTGTTTCCCCATCTGTTTCCCATGAAGTGATAGGACCAGAAGCCATGATCTTCGTTTTCTAAATGTTGAGCTTTAAGCCAACTTTTTCACTATCCTCTTTCATCAAGAGGCTTTTGAGTTCCTCTTCACTTTCTGGTGTCATCTGCATATCTGAGGTCATTGATATTTCTTCCAGCAACCTTGATTCCAGCTTGTGCTTCTTCCAGGCCAGCATTTCTCATGATGTACTCTGCGTATAAGTTAAATAAGCAGGGTGACAATATACAACCTTGATGTACTTCTTTTCCTATTTGGAACCAGTCTGTTGTTCCATGTCCAGTTCTAACTGTTGCTTCTGACCTGCATATAGGTTTCTCAAGAGGCAGGTCAGGTGGTCTGGTATTCCTGTCTCTTATAGAATCTTCCACAGTTTATCGTGATCCACACAGTCAAAGGCTTTGGCATAGTCAATAACGCAGAAATAGATGCTTTTCTGGAACTCTCTTGCTTTTTCGATGATCCAGTGGATGTTGGCAATTTGATCTCTGTTTCCTCTGCCTTTTCTATAACCAGCTTGAACAACTGAAAGTTCACAGTTCACGCATTGCTGAAGTCTGGCTTGGAGAATTTTGAGCATTACTTTGAAAGCGTGTGAGATGAGTGCAATTGTGTGGTAGTTTGAACATTCTTTGGCATTGCCTTTCTTTGGGATTGGAATGAAAACGGACCTTTTCGAGTCCTGTGACCACTGCTGAGTTTTCCAAATTTGCTGGCATATTGAGTGCAGCACTTTCACAGCATCATCTTTCAGGATTTGAAATAGCTCAATTCCATCACCTCCACTAGCTTTGTTCGTAGTGATGCTTTCTAAGGCCCACTTGACTTCACATTCCAGGATGTCTGGCTCTAGGTGAGTGATCACAGCATCGTGATTATCTTGGTCATGAAGATCTTTTTTGTACAGTTCTTCTGTGTATTCTTGCCATCTCTTCTTAATATCTTCTGCTTCTGTTAGGTCCATACTATTTCTGTCCTTTATCGAGCCCATCTTTGCATGAAATGTTCCCTTGGTATCTCTAATTTTCTTGAAGAGATCTCTAGTCTTTCCCATTCTGTTGTTTTCCTCTATTTCTTTGCATTGATTGCTGAAGAAGGCTTTCTTATCTCTTCTTGTTATTCCTCTTTACTTTTCACAGTATAGATCAATGCATGCATACATACTAAGTCTCTTCAGTCATGTCTGACTCTTTGCGACCCTATAGATCATAGCCTTCCAGGCTCCTCTGTCCATAGTATTCTCCAAGCAAGAATATAGGAATGTGTTGCCATGTATTTTTCCAGTGGATCTTCCCAACCCAAGGATCAAACCCTCATCTCTTGCATTGCAGGCAGATTCTTTACCCCTGAGCCACTAGGGAAGGCCATATGGTTGAATACCATAGTCTAGAGTTCAAGTATTTCTCTTGGACTGTACTTTAGAAATTAGTGGATTTGCCAGAATTACATGTATAGATAAAATAGCCTGGTGCAATCTTGTTGGATGCAAGAGACTATAAAATTAAATAATGGATACTCTAACATATTTCTCTGAGTTAAAACCTGTATAAGGATATTTAAAATTCCTTTGTTCATGATAAAACATTTACTAAGAAATATTTTTATATTTTTAAATCAGGCATTTATTTTTTAATTTCTTCAAGTCTCAAAAGTTGTAATATAGTTTTTTTTTCTTCAGTGGATTTCACTATCTTTTTTAAAAATGCTGTAGTTAGATCATCCATGAACATATAAATTAAAAAAGATATTACCTCTAAAAGCTACAGTAATTTAAGCCTAAGGAACAAAACAATCTATTAAAAAGGTAGGGGTGTGTGTGTGTGTGTGTGTGTTTGTGTGCTCAGTCATGACTGACTCTTTTGTGGCCCCATGGACTGTAGACCATCAGACTCCTCTGTCCACGGGATTTTCCATGGAAGAATACCAGAGCGGATTGCCATTTCCTCCTCCATGGGATATTCTCAACCCAGGGATTGAACCCACATCTCCTATGTTTCCTGCCTTGGCAGATGGATTCTATACCAACTGCACCACCTGGGAATCCCCAGATCTGATGAAGATGGGCAAATTATTAGGAACCAAGCATCACCAATTTTCCATATCTATAATTTGTTGTACAGCCTCAAAACATGGTATCTTTAGAGAGAAAGTTCCACAACTCCTTTTTCACACCTAATTTGCTCACCAATTCTATGGGTTCTAACTGAAAATATGTGCAGAATTTGAACAATTATATCTCTTTATCTTACCCAAATCACCATCATCTCTTGCCTCTAGCGAGTATCTTTGCTTCTGCCTGTAACCCCACTAGATCTGCTTTACCACAGAGTAAACCGATTCATCCTAACAGTTATAACTCTTATCCTCCTATCATTTACCATGTGATCAAGATCAAGAATCCTCTTCTGCCTTTATGTTAGGATACAGCTTCTGGTAAATAAGGGAATTCACCCTAATATTTTTCTTACACTCATATGTCACTTGTTCTGGATTTTATACTAGGGTCTTGACTCTGGATTGTTCTAAATCACTAACATTTTAAAATTACTTTTTATTCTTTTCTTTCTGTTTCTCCATTTATTTTCATGAGATTGAAGTATAGTTGATTTACAGCATTCTGCTTTTCACAGTTGTTGCGATGGGATCTTAGGCAAGATGCACAACTTTTTAGTTTTGTTCATCTGAAAAAAGGAGATAGTATTAACTCTTAGACTTCCTTTTCCAGGTGATTGAATGAAATATTTTGCAAACTGCAAAACTGAGAAATATATGTAGACCTCGCTGAAAAATATCTAGCATATATTAAGAGTTCAGTAGTTATTACTGTTAAGCTTCCAAATCTCTTTTTTATACAAAAATTCTCTTTGATAGCTATACCCTCCAATCTTTCTTTCAACCATTTTTTTTCCTAGAAATTTTGTGTCTCAGTTTTCAGTTAAATAGTATTCAAGGGCATAGTGAACTTCTGAAAAACTAACTGACAATTGAATCTGCTTAAAAATATCCAATATAAATCATATATTATATCTATATTCTTTATATATTAAACAGTTGAATCTGATCAGGAATAATAAGTGCAAGTATAATATGTAGATTGTATAACAGAAGCTTTATAAATGTTTTTATTCAAAAACATTGATAAAGTAAAATTCAATATATATAAGCTTCTATTCTATTGATCTAACAGACTATCTCCATCTTGAGATTTACAAAACATTGAATAAGTATTAATTTCTTCAACATATAAATGAAATATATTTTGTGATGGCTCTGAAAGATACATGGAACTTCATCAAAATAATGTGAAAGCCAAGAACAGCATTAAAAAAAAAAATTGAAGTAAGATAGAGCCATCACATACAGGGAGTTTCTGCATGGGCACAGGAGGGCTGAGAGGAGCTATTCCATGTTCAAGGTCAGGAGGGGCAGCTGTGAGGAGATACCCTTCATCCAAGGTAAGGAGCAGCTGCTGTGCTTTGCTGGAGGAGCTGTGAAGAGATACCCTACATCCAAGGTAAGAGAAATTCAAGTAAGATGGTAGGTGTTGTGAGAGGGCATCAGAGGGCAGGCACAATGAAACCATAATAACAGAAAACTAACCAATCTGATCACAAGGACCACAGCCTTGTCTAACTCAGTGAAATTAAGCCATGCCATGTGGGGCCACCCTGAATGGGCGGGTCATGGTGGAGAAGTCTGACAGAATGTGGTCCACTGGAGAAGGGAATAGCAAACCACTTTAATATTCTTGTCTTGAGAACCCCATGAACAGTATGAAAAGGCAAAATGATAGGATACTGAAAGAGGAACTCCCCAGGTCAGTAGGTGCCCAATATGCTACTGGAGATCAGTGGAGAAATAACTCCAGAAAGAATGAAGGGATGGAGCCAAAGCAAAAACAATATCCAGTTGTGGATGTGACTGGTGGCAGAAGCAAGGTCCGATGCTGTAAAGAGCAACATTGCATAGGAACCTGGAATGTCAGGTCCATGAATCAAGGCAAACTGGAAGTGGTCAAACAGGAGATGGCAAGAATGAAAGTCGGCATTCTAGGAATCAGTGAACTAAAATGGACTGGAATGGGTGAATTTAACTCAGATGACCATTATATCTACTACTGTGGGCAAGAATCCCTCAGAAGAAATGGGGTAGCCATCGTGGTCAACAGAAGAGTCTGAAATGCAGTACTAGGGTGCCATCTCAAAAATGACAGAATGATCTCTGTTCGTTTCCAAGGCAAACCATTCAAAATCACGGTAATCCAAGTCTATGCCCCAACCAGTAACACTGAAGAGGATGACGTTTAACAGTTCTAGAAAGACCTACAAGACCTTTTAAAACTAAAACCAAAAAGATGTGTCCTTTTCATTATAGGGGACTGGAATGCAAAAGTAGGAAATCAAGAAACACCTGGAGTAACAGGCAAATTTGGCCTTGGAGTATAGAATGAAGCAGGGCAAAGGCTAATAGAGTTTTGCCAAGAGAGCGCACTGGTCATAGCAAACACCCTCTTCCAACAACACAACAGAAGACTACACATGGACATCACCAGATGGTCAACACCGAAATCAGACTGATTATATTCTTTGCAGCCAAAGACGGAGAAGCTCTATACAGTCAGCAAAAAGAAGGCGGAGAGCTGCCTGTGGCTCAGATCATGAACTCCTTATTGCCAAAATCAGACTTAAATTGAAGAAAGTAGGGAAAACCACTAGACCATTCAGGTATGACTTAAATAAATTCCTTTGTGATTATACAGTGGAAGTAAGAAATAGTTTTAAGGGACTAGATCTGATAGAGTGCCAGATGAACTATGGACGGAGGTTAGTGTCATTGTACAGGAGACACGGATCAAGACCATCCCCATGGAAAAGAAATGCAAAAAAGCAAAATGGCTGTCTGAGGAGGCCTTACAAATAGCTGTGAAATGAAGAGAAGCCAAAATCCAAGGAGAAAAGTAAAGATATAAGCATCTGAATGCAGAGTTTGAAACAATAGCAAGGAGAGAAAAGAAAGCCTTCCTCTGTCATCAAGCAAACAAATAGAGGAAAACAACAGAATAGGAAAGACTAGAGATCTCTTCAAGAAAATTAGAGATACAAAGGGAATATTTCATGCAAAAATGGGCTCAATAAAGGATAGAAATGATATGGACCTAACAGAAGCAGAAGATATTAAGAGGTGGCAAGAAGACACAGAACTGTACAAAAAAGAGCTTCACGACCCAGATAATCATGATAGTGTGATCACTCACCTAGAGCCAGACATCCTGGAATTTGAAGTCAAGTGGCCCTTAGAAAGCATCACTATGAACAAAGCTAGTGGAGGTGATGGAATTCCAGTTGAGCTATTCTAAATCCTGAAAGATGATGCTGTGAAAGTGCTGCACTCAATATGCCAGCAAATTTGGAAAACTCAGCAGTGGTCAGGACTTGAAAAGGTCCGTTTTCATTCCAATCCCAAAGAAAGGCAATGCCAAAGAATGCTCAACCTACCACACAATTGCACTCATCTCACACGCTCGTAAAGTAATGCTCAAAATTCTCCAAGCCAGGCTTCAGCAATATGTGAATGGTGAACATCCAGATGTTCAAGCTGGTTATAGGAAAGGCAGAGGAATCAGAGATCAAATTGCTAACATCCACTGGATGATTGAAAAAGCAAGAGAGTTCCAGAAAAACATCTATTTCTGCTTTATTGACTAAGCCAAAGCCTTTGACTGTGTGGATCACAATAAACTGTGGAAAATTCTTCAAGACATGGGAATACCAGACCACCTGACCTGCCTCTTGAGAAACCTATATGCAGGTCAGAAGCAACAGTTAGAACTGGACATGGAACAACAGACTGGTTCCAAATAGGAAAAGGAGTACTTCAAAGCTGTATGTTGTCACCCTGCTTACTTAACTTGTACGAAGAGTACATCATGAGAAATACTGGGCTGGAAGAAGCACAAGCTGGAATCAAGATTGCCAGGAGAAATATCAATAACCTCAGATATGCAGATGACAACACCTTTATGGCCGAAAGTGAAGAGGAACTAAAAAGCCTCTTGATGAAAGTGAAAAAGAGTTAAAGGGTTGGCTTAAACATCAACATTCAGAAAACTAATATCATGGTATCTGGTCCCATCACTTCATGGGAAATAGATGAGGAAACAGTGGCAACAGTATCAAACTTTCTTCTTCTGTGCCCCAAAATCACTGAAGATAGTAAATGCAGCCATGAAATTAAAAGATTCTTACTCCTTGGAAGCAAAGTTATGACCAACCTAGATAGCATATTCAAAAGCAGAGACATCACTTTGCCAACAAAGGTCCGTCTAGTCAAGGCTATGGTTTTTTTTTCAGTGGTCATGTATGGACGTGAGAGTTGGACTGTGAAGAAAGCTGAGTGCCAAAGAATTGATGCTTTTGAACTGTGGTGTTGGAGAAGACTTTTGAGAGTCCCTTGGATTGCAAGGAGATCCAACCAGTCCATCCTGAAGGAGATCAGTCCTGGGTGTTCATTGGAAGAAGTGATGCTGAAGCTGAAACTCCAGTACTTTGGCCACCTCATGCGAAGAGTTGATTCATTGGAAAAGACTCTGATGCTGGGAGGGATTGGGGGCAGGAGAAGAAGGGGACGACAGAGGATGAGATGGCTGGATGGCATCACTGACTCGATGGACGTGAGTTTGAGTGAACTCTGGTATTTGGTGATAGACAGGGAGGCCTGGCATGCTGCAATTCACGGGGCTGAAAAGAGTGGGACAGCATTTAGTGACTGAATTAAACTGAACTGAGCTGATATAAACTGCAGATAAGAGTAGATAATCTTTTCTTATTCATATTTGGCTTTTTTAGAAACTTTAAGCTTTATTCCTGGATAGAATACTATCAGAGACATTTAACCTCCTCAGATAGGAAGATGTTTAAAGGAAAATTTAATGTGTAACTGTGTTCTTCCTGGGACTAGGATTTCAGTCTTTTGTCCCATAATGATAAGAACATTTTCATACTTGAATTTTTCTGTGAATTCATGCTGCTCTGACATCCCCTTGAAAGTTGTTCTTGACTTTGAAAATGATGATAACAGTCCCCAAAAGTAGTTTTCATTACTGCTTTCAGGAAAATGTTTCAGATATTTAAAATCTATGAAAGCATGGAAAATTTACATGTTGTAGTCCTTTTTGCATAATATAAATGCTATAAAACATTAAATGAATATACATTATTTAGTTAAGGAATACCTGAATTCAATTAAGTGGATGAATTACTAAGATTTCCCTCACTTATAATTAATAATTTTCATGTGGAAAGATGAGGTGATTCTCAGGTTTATGAGTTTCTGCATGAAATGTGAATCTTCTTATATTTTCAATGATTTGTTCCTAGAAATTATCACTTAAAGATAGTTTTGTATTTACTATTTTCATTATTTAATGACCTTTTGAGCTTCAAAAATGGTATCACACCAAAACAAATTTGCCATCTGAGAAGCAAATACGTATGTGAGGCACATGTAACTTATGTTGAATATATTTCAAAATTGCAGCCATACATGATTAATATATAAGGTTGTTCTGGAAGAATAATAGCTGTTTTACCATTGAACCTACCCTAAACATACATATGACTCATGAAGTGAAGTGAAGTGAAAGTTGCTCAGTCGTGTCTGACTCTTTGTGACCCCATGGACTATACAGTTCATGGAATTCTCCAGGCCAGAATACTGGTGTATGTAGCCTTTCCCTTATCCAGGGGATCTTCCCAATCCAAGGATTGAACCCAGTTCAGTTCAGTTGCTCAGTCGTGTCTGACACTTTGTGACCCCATGAACTGCAACACGCCAGGCTTCCCTGTCCACCACCAACAATCAGAGTCTACTCAAACTCATGGCCATTGAATAGGTGATGCCATCCAACCATCTCAGCCTCTATTGTCCCCTTACCCTCCTCCTTTCAATCTTTCCTAGAATCAGGGTCTTTTCAAATGAGTCAGTTCTTCACAGCAGGTGGCCAAAATATTGGAGTTTCCACTTCAACATCAGTCCTTTCAATATTTAGGACTGATTTCCTTTAGGATGGATTAGTTGGATCTCCTTGTTGAACAAGGGACTCTTAAGAGTCTTTTCCAACACCGCAGTTCAAAAACATCAATTCTTCAGTACTCAGCTTTCTTTATGGTCCAACTCTCACATTCATACATGACTCTGGAAAAACCATAGCTTTGACTAGACGGACCTTTGTTGACAAAGTAATGTCTCTGCTTAAATAAGCTGTTTAGGTTGATCATAACTTTTCTTCCAAGGAGCAAGCGTCTTTTACGTTCATGGCTGCAGTCACCACCTGCAGTGATTTTGGAGCCCCCCAAAATTAAGTCTGTCACTATTTCTAGTTTCCCCCATTTATTTGCCATGAAGCAATGGGACAAGATGCCATGATCTTAGTTTTCTGAATGTTGAGCTTTAAGCCAAACTTTTCATTCTCCTCTTTCACTTTCATCAAGAGGCTTTTTAGTTCTTCTTCGCTTTTTGCCATAAGGGTGGTGTCATCTTCATATCTAAGGTTATTGATATTTCTCCCTGCAATCTTGATTCCAGCTTGTGCTTTATCCAGTCCAGCATTTCTCACAAGGTATTCTGCATATAAGTTAACTGAACCCTGGTCTCCTGCTTTGCAGGCAGATTCTTTACCAGCTGAGCCACAAGGGAAGCCCATATGACTCATGGTTAGAGTAAATATTTTGTGGTATTTTAGATAAGTATATTTGGTTGGTACAAATGTAATTACAGTTTTGGACCATGAATTTTAAGTCATTATATTTAGGCTCAAGCACATCTTTATTAATCAAAATAGGATCCATTACAAACAGAACATTTTTGCCAATGAGAAATAAGTTTGCTTATTCCTGGAGCATAAAAATCTATTCTTCACAACTGGAGAGCATTTTTTTGCATCTTGCTGATTGTGGAAGCATTTTCCCTGCAAAAAGTTATCGAGATGGTTGAAGTGGTAGTTAGTTGGTGAGAGGTCAGGTGAACAGGGTGGATGAGGCCAAACTTCATAGCCCAATTCATTCAACTTTTGAAATATTATTTGTTTTACATGTGGTCACGTATTGTCATGGGAAAGAATTTGCCCCATTCTGTTGACCAATGCTGGTTGCAGATGTTGCAGTTTTCAGTGCATCTCATCAGTTTGTTGACCATACTTCTCATATGTAATGGTTTCAACACGATTATGAACGCTGTAGTGGATCAGACCAACAGCAGACCACAAAGCAATGACCATGACTTTTTTTGGTGCAAGTTTCACTTTGGGAAAGCGCTTGAAATTTCTTCTCAGTCCACCAATGATCTAGTTATCATCGGTTGTCATATAAAATCCACTTTTCATTGAATGTCACAATCTGAGAAATAGTTGTTCTTGTGTAGAATAAGAGAAGATGACACTTCAAAACAATTTTTTTGATTTGCAGCCAGCTCATGAGGCACCTACTTATTAAGCTTTTTCACCTTTCCAATTTGCTTTAAATGCCAAATGACTGTAGAATGGTTGACATTTAGTACTTCTGCAACTTCTCTTGTAATTGTAAGAGGATCAGCTTTGGTGATGGCTCTCAACTGGTCATTGTCAATTTCCAGTGGCTGGCCACCGCAATCATCAACTTCAAGGCTCTTGTCTCCTTTGCAAAACTTCTTGAACCACCACTGCAGTGTATGTTCTCTAGGAGCTCCTGGGCCAAATACATTGCTGATGTTGCAAGTTGTCTCTGCTGCTTCACAACCTATTTTGAACTCAAGAAAGTTGCTCAAATTTTCTTTTTGTTTAACATCATTTCCATAGAATAAAACAAATATAAAAGTAATAACAAGTAATAAGTCACTTGGAGAAGGCAATGGCACCCTACTGCAGTACTCTTGCCTGGAAAATCCCATGGATGGAGGAGCCTGGAACGCTGCAGTCCATGGGGTTGCTGAGGGTCGGACACAACTGAGCAACTTCACTTTCACTTTTCACTTTCATGCATTGGAGAAGGAAATGGTAACCCACTCCAGTGTTCTTGCGTGGAGAATCCCAGGGACAGGGGAGCCTGGTGGGCTGCCGTCTATGGGGTCGCACAGAGTCAGACATGACTGACGCGACTTAGCAGCAGCAGCAATAGTCACTAGCAAAAGACATAAAGCAAGAAATGTGCATTAAAATGATCTATAACATAATGACATTTATTTGGAATGTATGCCAATAACAAATGGCAAATTCCAACAATGCAAAAACAGCAATTACTTTTGTACAAACATAATACCTCATTGAGTATGAAGCCCTCACACTTCGTAAATTGACCGGATTATGAACTTGACCATGAATTAATTGTATTGCCAACAAATTCTGTATAGAGAAAAATAAAAATGTTACAAACTAGATACAAAAATGATGAAAACGGATTGACAAAATAAATTAATATATTATATTTAGATAAAAGCACAGTATTTTATCAGTTTTTCCTTACTAAACAAAGCATAAATGTTTGGCAAATATCCAAAAACTAGTAAGTGAAGTCCAGAAGGTATTTGGTTATAGAACTTTAAACATTTGATTTAATGTTTGGACTTCATTTGTTATTACTTTCTCTGCTATTTCTCAGATTGCATCAATCTGTAATTAATTTGTCAATTACATGTTTCTAGTCAGAAATGTTGAGTCCTCTAACAGATAAATCTCTAGTTCTATTTTAAGTGCTATTTTCTTTGACTTTTAGTAGGTGCAGTAATAAACATTTACTCATAGTACAACAAACTTATTATAAATACAGAAAATATTTACCAAAAATATTGAATTCTAATTGTTGATAAACACATCAGGCCACTACATACCATCAGTTCAGTTCAGTTCAGTCGTTCAGTCAAGGAGATACCCCTTGCCCAAGGTAAGAAGCAGCGGCTGCACTTCGCTGGAGCAGCCGTGAAGAGATACCCCACGCCCAAGGTAAGAGAAACCCAAGTAAGATGGTAGGTGTTGCAAGAGGGCACCAGAGGAGAAACACACTGAAACCATACTCACAGAAAACTAGTCAATCTAATCACACTAGGACCACAGCCTTGTCTAACTCAATGAAACTAAGCCATGCCCATGGGGCAACCTAAGACGGGTGGGTCATGGTGGAGCGGTCTGACAGAATGTGGTCCACTGGAGAAGGGAATGGCAAACCACTTTAATATTCTTGCCTTGAGAACCCCATGAACAGTATGAAAAGGCAAAATGATAGGATACTGAAAGAGGAACTCCCCAGGTCAGTAGGTGCCCAATATGCTACTGGAGATCAGTGGAGAAATAACTCCAGAAAGAATGAAGGGATGGAGCCAAAGCAAAAACAATATCCAGTTGTGGATGTGACTGGTGGCAGAAGCAAGGTCCGATGCTGTAAAGAGCAATATTGCATAGGAACCTGGAATGTCAGGTCCATGAATCAAGGCAAATTGGAAGTGGTCAAACAAGAGATGGCAAGAGTGAACGTCGACATTCTAGGAATCAGCGAACTGAAATGGATTGGAATGGGTGAATTAACTCATAAAGTAACTCAGATGACCATTATATCTATTACTGCAGGCAGGAATCCCTCAGAAGAAATGGGGTCAACAAAAGAGTTCGAAATGCAGTACTTGGATGCAATCTCAAAAACGACAGAATGATCTCTGTTGGTTTCCAAGGCAAACCATTCAATATCACAGTAATCCAAGTCTATGCCCCAATCAGTAACACTGAAGAAGCTGAAGTTGAATGGGTCTATGAAGACCTACAAGACCTTTTAGAACTACATACCATAGAATTGAGCTATTTTTGTTTTATAATGAATGGTAATGATGAAGCCAACTATACCAATTCTTAGAACTGTGTTCCCATTGGTATATTTTTGGTAAATATTTCTTTAATAAATTTCCCTGTAATCTGTTACTTACAAATTTAGAAAACTGATACTCAAAGGTTTCATTAAAATATATGCTCACAGTTTTCTTTGGGAAACCAAAACTTGGCCAGGTTTATTCACTGGAACGCTGTGCTATGTACTGTGCATGCTGAGTTCCTTCACTTATGTTTGACTCTTTGCAATTCTATGGACTGTAGCCCACCTGGCTGCTCTGTTCATGGGATTCTCCAGGCAAGAATACTAGAGTGGATTGCCATGCCCTCCTCCAGAGGATCTTCCTCATCTAGGGATTGAACTACCATCTCTTAAGTCTCCTACATTGGCAGGCAGGCTCCCTACCACTAGTGCTACCTCAGAAGCCCCCTGGACTACCAGGGAATTCTCAAAATATGAACAACTATCTACAGGGTATGGATAAATCTACAATGCTGCACATTATTCTTTGGGAGGTCCCCTGGAGAAGGAAATGGCAACCCAAAAACTCCAGAGTTCTTGCCTGGGAAATCCCATGGGCAAAGGAGGAACTGGGCAGGCTACAGTCCATGGGGTTGTAAAGTCTGACATGATTTAATGACTAAACAACAGCAACAACAAAACATCATTCTTTAAAATTTTCTAATTTTGCCATTTTGTGTAATATATTTGGAAAATAGATTAGGAAAAATCACTTAGCTCTAGAAGTCTTCATCACTTACATTACTCTTCAAGTTTATAAATTTCCAAAATACTTCAAGAAACTCGTAGCTATTGAAAAGAATATTGAAAAAAATATGGTAGTGAAGTAGAAATTACTGGGCAGTCAGTATAGAACTCTGAGACCTTGGTCTTGTTTTCAGTAAACATCCTGCTCCATTGTCCTAAATTCTTGAAATGTATCTTTAGTCTGATAAATTATCAGCATTCAGATCCAGGGAAGGGCAGTAATTAAACTCTCTTCCATATGCTTGATGGAAAAAAAAACTGATGATTATTAATCTTAACCCCATACATCTGGTCCATTGTAAAATGACAAAAGTATATAATTGAAACATTCAGAAGCTTTTATCTTAGAGGGTTTTCCTCTTTGTGTATTTTTTCAGAGACACATTATCATTGATGTTTTGATTACCTATGGGTGTGTGTGCTCAGTCGCTAAGTCATGTCTAATTCTGCAAAACTGTGGACTGTAGCCTGCCAGGCTCCTCTGTTCATAACATTCTCCTAGCAAGAATACTGGAGTGGGTTGCCATTATCTGCTCCAGGGATTTTCTTGATCCAGGAATCGAACCTGCATCTCTTGCATTTCCTGCCTTGGCAGGCAAATTCTTTACCAATGAGCCACCTGGAAAGCTTCCATTACATAAACAGGATTGATTAAATCATTGGCTATTAGCCATTAATCCACATTTCAGCTCCTCTCCTGTACCTTGAGGTGAGAAGAATGGGACTAAATTTTCCTAATCACGAGGTTGATTCTCCTGTCAGTTCAGTTCAGTTCAGTCGCTCAGTTGTGTCTGACTCTTTGCGACCCCATGAATCGCAGCACGCCAGGCCTCCCTGTCCATCACCAACTCCCGGAGCTCACTCAGACTCACGTCCATCTAGTCAATGATGCCATCCAGCCATCTCATCCTCTGTCGTCCCCTTCTCCACCTGCCCCCAATCCCTCCCAGCATGAGTCTTTTCCAATGAGTCAACTCTTTGCATGAGGTGGCCAAAGTACTGGAGTTTCAGCTTTAGCATCATTCCTTCCAAAGAAATCCCAGGGCTGATCTCCTTCAGAATGGACTGGTTGGATCTCCTTGCAGTCCAAGGGACTCTCAAGAGTCTTCTCCAACACTACAGTTCAAAAGCATCAATTCTTCGGCACTCAGCCTTCTTCACAGTCCAACTCTCACATCCATACATGACCACAGGAAAAACCATAGCCTTGACTAGACGGACCTTTGTTGGCAAAGTAATGTCTCTGCTTTTCAATATGCTATCTAGGTTGGTCATAACTTTGCTTCCAAAGAGTAAGCATCTTTTAATTTCATGGCTGCAGTCACCATCTGCAGTGATTTTGGAGCCCCCAAAAATAAAGTCTGACATTGTTTCCACTGTTTCCCCATCTATTTCCCATGAAGTGATGGGACCAGATGCCATGATCTTCGCTTTCTCAGTGTTGAGTTTTAAGCCAACTTTTTAACTCTCCTCTTTCACCTTCATCAAGAGGCTTTCTCCTGTCAGCAACCCCCTATTCCTAGGTGGGGTACAAAAGTCTCCTCATTAACATAACAAGAGACATCTTTACTGTTGTCATCTCTTAGGAAATTCAAAGAGCTTCAGGAGCTCTGTGACAGAAATGAGGATGAAGGCCAAATACATATTTCTTATTATAAGTCACAATATCACATATGTCTTTTCCCACAGGTATTCACTTTCAGGAATTTGGTTGCACCTATTTTTATTGACACTTCCACTCTCTCTCCAGAGGAATTATAATTCACCTCCAAATGGTAAAGCATCATTTTATGCTCAGAATTGCCCACCCCCCCCCCCCCCCCCGCAACCATTGGAAGTGAGTGGCTATATAGGTAATATAAATTTGTCATCTTTTATAGCATATATTTACTAATTATTTCCTAAATGTTGATAAATTAAAAAATTAATGCACAGATTTGTCATCATGTTTTTAGTCATACAAACATATAGAAATGTTTATTGAGAAGATTATGAAATAAGTACTCTTTTATTCCCAATTAACAATATTTAGTTATTTTTTAAAAAGTATATAATTTAAAAAGAGACTAATACTTCATATGAATTGCCTTCATCCTGACTTACCAGGCATTAAGAGTTCCAAGGGGAGCCACAGGTTAGGTTAATATTAGGACCCTGATCATAGTAAAATTTAGACCTATAGTGTCTGAAATGGAATGTCCAACTCTAAGTATAAAATATATCTTAATTAATATTATCCTAACTTTTCCTTTTTGCATAAAATTATATGAGAATTCTATGGCTGAATGGCATCACTGACTCAATGGATGTGAGTCTGTGTGAACTCCGGGAGTTGGTGATGGACAGGGAAGCCTGGCATGCTGCGATTCATGGGGTCGCAAAGAGTCGGACACGACTGAGCAACTGAACTGAATTGAATGTACACAAACATGTACATAATCTGTGATATGTATAATCAAACTCTGACATTTTGGTTCAAAGAAATTATATTACATTTCTGTTGAGGTTTATTACCCCAAAAATAGAATTCATAAATAAAATAAAATGCAAGTGACTTGGGTTATATATCCAACTCTTTGCAACCCCATGGACTATACAGTCCATGGAATTCTCCTGGCCAGAATACTGCAGTGGGCAGCCATTCCCTTCTCCAGAGGATCTTCCCAATGCAGGGATCGAACGCAGGTCTCTCACACTGCAGGCAGATTCTTTACCATCTGAGCCACCAGGGAAGTGCATAGTATTATAAGCACCACCAACAAAAGTTTGTAAATGTGTTCAATATTTTTTATTTAAAATAATTAGCGTCATGGATATTACAAATATTTTATAAGAAACTGATAGCAGATAAAAATTGATTATATAATAGCTATTATCATTAATTAATGACATTATAAAATTTAATTTCAATTTTTTAAGTTAAAATGTTTTCTTTCTGTAATTTCAGTCCTTGCTTCATTTTCAAGAGCATAAAAGCAAACTAGTTTGCTTTTATTTTACAACCAATCAGAATTATTTATTGGATGAGCAAAGCATACTATGGATCCATAGCTAAATTTAATTTTTTTGTTTGCTTATTTCCTTGTTTTACTTTAAAATTTTAGTTAGATTTGGAATGTGTTCTCTCTTAACATTCGTCTTTTTATAATGTGTTACAAGTTTGATGCTTATATTTTAGGCTCTAACAAATTGTTTACGTTTTAATCACATGAACACGAGCTATGAGAATGAAAAATATTGATCCTTTTATTTCTTAACACAAATCTGAAAGCTTCTAGTGAAATAAAATAAAAGAGAATAGTAAAGAACTTCCTACACTAGCTTGTGCTTGTTTTAATAAACGTCTTTGGTTTTCTTCTTACTATTAGAGATGAAAAGAAGTGGCATCATTTCCTATTCTGCACAATTCATAGTATTTTGCAGCCATTGTAGCATAACACCATGGAAAGAACACAGGCTTTATTGACAGACAACGTGAATTTTAGTTCTAACTCTACCAGTTACCTCCTATGGGACACTGGGTGAGATGCTTAATTTTTATAAGCCTGAGGATCTTCATTAGTAAAGTAGTGATGATCACATCTATCTCAACATACTGTGAGGATTAAATGAAACATTGTATGCAGAAGAGATTAGCACTGCAAGCAGTAGTAGATGGTAACTGTTCTATTAAAACTATTATTGTTACTGCTATTAGAAAAGTAACAGGTGGTCCCAAAACAGTTATTGGGTTAGAACTGGTACCTCTTTTCAAGTCACCTCTCCCAAGATTAAAAATTAATTAAAAGAAAGAACATTTGGTTACATAGCATTAAACCTGCCACTACCTACTCTACTTTTTCCTTGTGTCTGGTAATTTCAGCGGTCAAACATATCATGGGGGAAATGGATTGCTCTCAAAACAGACCCCTGAATAACGGGGAAGAAATGTGCCTTGACTTGAATAGTAACTGACACAATTATTTTTCCTCATATGTTACAGAAAATATAAAGAATATACTCAATTTTGCATAGCTATAATATTTGAGTATTAAGTTCCATAGTTATCAAATTTTTATTATACAAGTGACTTACATATGTTTAAAATGAGATTCTGAAATGCCAATTTAATTTGCATATTGTGAGGAGTTTTAAAAATATTATTCTAGCATACATACCTATTAAAATTGTCATAGTCACCTTTATTAGTACACTTTTCCTAGGACAACTTCTGCCTGAAGAGTCCTCCCTGATCCTCCTTTTTCATAATTCTTAAACTTTTGTTAACTAATTGGAACCCTAACAGCACTTTGAACTGTGTAACAAAAAATAACTGTAGTATTTGTTGAGTGCTTAACATGTGCTGATGTACTGTTTTGTTTAATTATTTTAAAATATCTGTAACACAATATTTTCATTTTACAGTTAAAACTAATATTGTTAAGTTTGTTACCATAATGATTTCTGTAATAAAAATGTTAAAGAAATAGCTTATTGAGAAATCTCTAAAAACAATTAACTTTTAGGTATATTTCAGCCCCACAATGTGAATTCTTGCTTTTGTTAAGGACTTCTTATTCTGTTATCTCTTTAAACAACTCACAACTATTTTTGGAATGATAGAGATCAGTTGATTAGAGAAGATGTTAACAGGTCAGGTACATATTGCAAACTTCCTTATTTAGGCAACTTACAACCACTTTACATAAATCAATAATATTACCTGCTTAAAGCAAAACACAGCTTCCCAATTTCTCACATACTTTATCCCATGTTTTCATTGTCTTCCTTATAAATGATATCTAAAATAATAGGGGCAATTTGAAGTGAGTACACATTTTTAGGTATAAAGAAATTATGTCTTGTCTCTTCACACCCCACTCCAATACTCTTGCCTGGAAAATCCCATGGACGGAGGAGCCTGGAAGGCTGCAGTCCATGGGGTCGCTGAGGGTCGGACAAGACTGAGCGACTTCACTTTCTTTCACTTTCTTCACATTTACATTTCAATGCCTCCTTTCCCCGTCTCTTTCTTCTACATTCCACCTTAAACCAATTGGTGAAAGAGTGAGTGATAATATGTTTAATAATGTTTAGTGCATCAGTGATTGTAATAATGTAATTCATTAACAAATCAAACCCTCAAAGACCTTTACTGAATATTTATAAAGTTGGATATTACTGGATAAACTGAATTTATTTGCAGCAGTTATTTATAGAAGAAAACATGGAAAGATTACAAGTGGAGTGGCTGAAGCGTTTGCATGGAGGTGTATATATATTGGGCTTCCCAGGTGACTCAATGGGATAGAATTCACCTGCTAATGCAGGAGATACAGGAGACACAAGTTCAGTACCTGGGTTGGGAAGATCCCCTGGAGGAGTAAATGGCAACCCACTCTAGTATTCTTGCCTGGACAATTCCATGAACAGAAGAGCCTGGTGGAGCCTACAGTCCGTGGAAAGAGTCGGACATGACTGAGCACGCATATATATGTGTGTGTGTGTGTGTGTGTGTGTGTGTGTATTTTATATATATATAAAACCCCTCCACACCCATTGCCTACCCTGGTAACTTTCAGTTTTTCTTGCATATAGAATATGGACAACATAGTTGATAGAAATTATATGTAAATAGAATATCTATTGATAGAATCAATTTGAAATGGATTCATAGATAATCATAGGATTGAATTATTAACTTGAAACTGAATCATAGATAATCTTTCTAAACCTCCCCAACTCCTTTCTCTAATTATTTGTTTGTAAGCTGGTAAGACAGTCTGGTGAAATGAGAATGAAAAGATGTTTTTATTTTATACATTTTCCACCATCAATCAGTGATTTACATAGTGACTTTATTCTTAATTCTTATTTGAAAACAAAACAAAAAACCTTGACCACTGTTACCATAATAAACTGACAATGTTTTATAAAGAAGGCAATAAAATGAGGCACTTAGACAGATTTCAAATCCTCTGAATGCTACCTTCCGGCTAGATGGGAAAATCCCTAAATGCTTGCTACTACAATAAATAAACTCTGCCCACTCTGTTGACTATTATTGGAGCTCACTGGAGACTATTTCTAGCAAGGCACCATATGGTGCTCTCCTTTATATTACACACTGGAGCATACAAGCAATATATTCCATTCTGTTAAAGAATATATGAAGATTTATTGGAGTAGAATTCACTGTATCATTTGGTTTAAATCAGATTCATAAGATTTGCCAACCTTACTAATTACTTTGGGAAATATGATAAAAATACTCCTCAGTTTTTATTCTGGAGAGGTCATTTTATTCCAGCTTGAGATATCTCTCAAACTTTTTCTTAGGAACAGGAACTTGATGTTCCATTAGCATAATTGCATGCATCCTTCAAGCCTTGAGGAGGACTTCTGACACTGAAATTTTAACTGTGTCTGACTCCTCATTTTTTTTTTAAAGTAATTTCTCTGAAAAAATCCTACAAGATCAACAAAGTTATGTGTCATATGGAGGATTAAGGACATTGAAAATGTCTGTTCTGTGATAATAAATTTCTTCACTCCTTTAAAATGGAAACCTCAGAGGAAGTGATTTTGAAATGAGAAATTAAGGCTTAGAAGCAAGGGGTCATACATAGTTAACCTCTATTATCACCAACAAGTCAAAACCATATTAGTCTTGAGAACAATCAGATAAAATTTAGCAAATTGCCTGAATATTGGATAAGAAACACAATACCCTTTGCTAATATAAATTGAAACTGAACAGTATTTTAAGATACATTTTCTTTCCTGTATTAATGCATGATGTTTTAAATATTTATGTGAGAGGAATTGTATTTTTAAAATAGCAAAAATTATCACTAAATTGGCAAATCTGGCAATATTACTGGCTTATAGGCAACATGTTTGGCTATAATTTTTAACTCTTTGCTGCCTTCATGGAAATAATTCATTGAGTTTTGTTCTTTTCTTTAAACAAATATAAGAATATGGAAAAGATGAATGTCAAAATTCTTTACTGTTTGTAGTCCTTGATTTTAAATTATAGGTATTCATACATGTTATTTATTGATACAGTTGAAATCTAAAAATACAATGGAGAATATTTTTCTGAAACTGTGTCAAAGGATGAAATTAGTTGAAGAAAAAAAAAAAGGGTACTAGTTTTAAGTAAATATTTTAAATGGACTTCCCAAATGGCTCAATGGTAAAGAATTCACCTGCCAAGCAGGAGACATGTGTATGATGCCTGGGTCAGGAAGATTTCTAGAGAAGGAAATAGCAACCTACTCCAGTATTCTTGCCTGAAAAATTCCATAGACAGAGGTGCCTGGCAGGCTACAGTCTATAGGGTTGCAAAGAGTTGGACACAACTAACTGACTAACACTTTCACTTTTCAAAGACCCTTTCAAACTTGTTCAGAACAGTGTGAAACAGTGTGGAAAAGGATATGCTTGCTTCCACACCCAGATTGATATGTAACAGTCTGGAGGAAGAAAGTCATTCCAGCTGCCATTGTACTTCATTCTCTTTCAATGAAAATTTCCCTCTGAAAAGGTGATTTGAAAAACAATAGTAAAGAAAAACAGGCACAGAGATGAGTTGAGTCATTTAAGAGAGAGCCTATGTGCCTTAAATGAATCAATAAACATTGATTACCCAGTGTTCTGGTCCAAGTTGCTGTGTAACCAGTACTTTCCTATGGATGGAAAGTGAAGCAGACCATCTACATCAGAGACTGGCAAATTATGGCCCTGGACCAAAGCCAGTTCACAGTTTGTGTGCTTTGTTTTTTTTTTTTTTTTTTTTTTTAAGTAAGTTTTATTACAACTCAATTTCACCCACTGTCAGTGGCTGCTTTTGTACCACAAAGGCATAGTTGACTAATTAAGGCAGAGACCATAGGGCCAACATGGACAAAAATATCTGCTATCTTGCCACAAACAAAGAAAGTTTGCCAATCATGCTATAGATGCATATTTGAAAAGTGTGGACACTTAGGTTGTTTGTTTTCTGTTTCTCTACCTATTAAGGTTTAATACACCATCAGTGTGAAAGCAAATGATAATTGCTTTCTTTTTTTTTTTTTTTTGATCATTGCTTTCTTAAAATAATTTTTAATCTTGAAGAATTACCTTTGAAAATTAATTTCTTTAAGAAAATTAATTTTAACACTTTTTACCATTTATTGTTCCTATACTGCACAAGCAAAATACCTTTTATGAGAACGCAGGAACTCCAACAAAAATAGATCTGAGAATCATCTCAAAGAAGAATATGAGATGGTACAAACATTTTCCTTGAGAAATGTTCATGTATACTGCCACAAGAGTATAACAACAAGAGCTCATATCACCATAGGGTTTTGATTACACAGTGTGAGTAAACTAAATTCACTTATGCTGCACATTAGAGAGTCTCTGGAGACGATAATCAATGCAAATGGATATAAAGAGGGCTCTCAAATTCAGCATTCTTCCAATAACAAGAAGAGATGATGTATTTTGGAAGAGCTAAAATTTAAAATTGGAATTCCCTGTTGTATATATTTTAAACTAGAATCATTATCAAAGCAAACAAAGAAACTCAATATTATTAGTAATGTTATCACTACTACTAATAATATTGAGTACTCTTAATGTTATTATAGGCTTCCCTGGTGGCTCAGATGGTAAAGAATCTGTCTACAATGCAGGAGACCTGGGTTGGATCACTGGGTTGGGAAGATCCTCTGGAGAAGGTAACGGCTACCCACTACAGTACTCTTGCCTGGAAAATCTCATGGACGAGGCGCTTGGCAGGCTACAGACCGTGAGGTAACAAAGAGGCAGACATGACTGAATGACTAAGGCTTCAATACTTTAATCTTATCTCTGTGATTAATATTACAAATAGAAGTGATGGAAGCATTTGAAAACCTTTATTTAACTAAACTCTAATTGACATTCTGTTTTGATGTCATATCTGAGGTATAAATTGTTGCCATTGATGGTAATATCTATTATCACTAAAGTAAACTTATGTTTAGAAATTAAAATAAATCCAACACTGGACTTAGCTTTTCCTTTAATATTGAAGAACAATGACTTAACAACTATTTTCATCAGCATTCACACATTCTGTTAAAATTATTACAACAAATACATATCAATATCTGACAATTCTGCTGATGAAGATGATATAAATGATGAAATTGTAATAAGTCAATGATTAACTATTGTCAATGGCATTAAGTCAAAGATACTGTAATATGTTTGACTTTATGTATTCCATATACCTAGTCTTTTCAGTCAAATCAACTGGTAAATGAATCACAAAAGATGTTCACTTAAAGTTTCTATGAATTGGGTGATGTATTTAACATGTCTGGGTTATAAATATTATGTCTCTTTTTTAAAAAAACGTTATTGAATTACTACTATAAAAGCAGTACACTATACTCTTGTTCAGTCACTCAGTTGTGTCCCAGTCTTTGTGACCTCATAGACCGTAGCATGCCAGGCTTCCCTGTCCTTCACTATCTCCAAGAGTTTGCGCAAACTCATGTCCTTTGAGTCTATAATGCCATTCAACCATCTCATCCACTGTTTCCTCCTTCTCCTGCCTTCAGTCTTTCCCAGCATCAGGGTCTTTTCCTCTGAGTTGGCTCTTTGTATCAGGTGGCCAAAGTATTGGAGCTTCAGCATCAGTTCTTCCAATGAATATTCAGGATTGATTTTCTTTAGGATTGACTGGTTTGATCTCCTTGTGGTCCAAGGGACTCTCAAGAGTCTTCTCCAGCACCACAGTTTTAAACTACCAATTCTTTGGCTTTCACCCTTCTTTATGGTCCAACTTTCATTTGCATACATTGAAACTCTCACATTCACATATGGAAAACCATAGCTTTGACTAGAAGGACTTTTGCTGTGAAAGTGATGTCTCTGCTTTTTAATATGCTCTTTAGTTTCATCATAGCTTTTCTTCCAAGGAGCAAGCATCTTTTAATTTCATGGCTGTAGTCACCATCTCTATACACTAGTCTTTGAAAATTTTAAGGATGATTGGTAATTAAATCACAGTTATTTTCATTTTCTCTCTATTAGGTGAGGAATTTAACAAGTCTGGACCTTGTATACTTCATCTCCAAAGTGGGGATGCCAATATCTTGTTATTAAGATCAAGTATAGTTTAGATGACATGTAAGTTGTTCTTAGCACATGGTGGCCTAAAAGAAACACTCAGCAAAGTCACTGACACCACCACCATAAATAAAAATTGAGACAGATGCTAGAAAATACTAATAAGCAAGAGCTATTCACATTTTCCAAGTATGAGTTTCTTTGGTTAACCAAACAAATATGCTCATCCTTGTCCCTTGCTTTCTTTACAATAAAGACTGGAGGATGGAAGAGTTCTCTTTGTCTACCTTCTTTACATGTGTAGACCACCATCTGATACAGTTCTAAATGGTGGAAATTAGAAATATGCAGCATTTATTCCTTTATTCCCCATCCTGATTAAAGGAACCAATATGCTGGTACCTTGCCTTCCCGTTCTTTGTTTTAGAATTTCAATATTATGCCTGGAGCTTCAGCTACCATTTTAAGACTATAATGTAAAATACATAATGGAAACACCAGGAGAATTTTTGAGCACCAAGAAAAATTTTGTATATTTGTGTGCATACACGTAATTTTCTATGGAATGTTTTCTATAGGTGTTTACAATTAAGTGAACATGTTAACCTATATCATGTATGTGTAATATGGGACTTCCCAGGTAGTTCAGTGGTAAAGAATCCACCTGCCAATACAAGAAACACAGAGGATACAGATTCGATCCCTGCGTTGGGAAGATCCCCTGGAGGAGGAAATGCAACCCACTCTAGTATTGTTGCCTGGGAAATTCCATGGACAGAGGGATCCAGCAGGAACTAGTCCATGGGGTTGCAAAGTTCAAACATGACTGAGCACTGAGTATGAACAATGTGTAATATATATGCATACCAATTAGAAATATAAAAGAAATGAGTAGATCCATGTAGACATTATTTAGACATGTTCAATGTGTATATTTAAATAAAAGTAACAAGTTTCAAATTTGTGAGAGTATGTTTAACCAATAATAAGTCATGTAGCCAACTACACACAAAAAACTTAAATGTTATATTTGAGCTAGGATAAATAGATGAGTCTGTGTACATACATGGAACTGTATGTACCAGATGGTTAAAACTTCATATTTGTTATATAAGTCTTAAGGGAGGGGGAAGATGGCAGAGCAGTGCAAAAATGACCAGTTTTCTTATTAGACATATTCGTATTGCTATATTTGCTAAAATGTGAATACTTGGAATACTGTTACATGAATAACTCATCAACTCAAAGAGTATGTTAAATATCATATTAAATAATACTGAGAACTTATGAATAAAACTATATGAGAGAGAGGTAAGTGTTCATTAACTAAATCCAATTTAATTGAGTTTAGGAAATGTCCTGAAAGCTTAATGACACTTAATGCACTATCAGATCAGATCAGATCAGTCGCTCAGTCGTGTCTGACTCTGCGACCCCATGAATCGCAGCACGCCAGGCCTCCCTGTCCATCACCAACTCCCGGAGTTCACTCAGACTCACGTCCATCTAGTCAATGATGCCATCCAGCCATCTCATCCTCTGTCGTCCCCTTCTCCTCTTACCCCCAATCCCTCCCAGCATCAGAGTCTTTTCCAATGAGTCAACTCTTCTCATGAGGTGGCCAAAGTACTGGAGTTTCAGCTTCAGCATCATTCCTTCCAAAGAAATCCCAGGGCTGATCTCCTTCGGAATGGACTGGTTGGATATCCTTGCAGTCCAAGGGACTCTCAATCACTAGCTAATTATATTGTATACTTTTACTGTAAATTATAGTTTGTTGTTTTTTGAAAGTACCATGACAAATACTAATTTTTAAGTTGTAAAGCTAAAAAAAATAAGACGTAGATGAAGTTGTTTCCAGTTCTGTATTTAAAATGATCTCTTGAGTAAAAATTATCAGTTTAAAATTGAATTAATGAATAATTTAGAACAATAAATTAGTCAAGAGAGTATCTCTATGTCTTGTGGGTGAAATTGATTTCAATACTTGAACCTTCCTGACTTCAGATAGGATAGTAAACTTCATTACCTAAACTGGTCTTTTAATTCTATGAATTTATGACAGTATTCCTGAATCAGGTGTTCAAAACATGATTGTTTACTTCTAATACATTTTTCATCTGTGTCCACAAAAAGCAAGCATAAAAAAAAAAAATCAAACCTTTTGAAGGTATTTTGTTGGAGTGCTTTTGAACTGAGACTAAATAAAATTACTAGGATTAAGTTACAGTCTTAGAAAATGTAGTTACTCATGAGAATACTTACACTGTTCTAGATGCTAATGAAATAAATTTAGTTGTTTTTTTTTTTAATTGATTCAATTCTGCAAAGAAAATAAGCATTATGCAAACTGGATTACCTTTGTTTCAATTTTGTGAAGTTTTCAATGTATGCACATAACAATCCTTGTACTTAGAGGTCTTATGACTTGATGAAGAAAATAGAAAAGTAAGATTTTTGTGGTTATGCTAAACATTAGTGTAATGTTTAACAATGAGCTGTCAGTTTTAATTATAAAGGTAGCTGTAAACTCCAAATGATGTTTAGCATGCAAAAGAATGTGGTAGATGTTTGCCTCTGTGGAATAAACAAACAAACCACCATCCAACCATATTTTCTACAGTTTCACTGAAGACTGGTGAATGTAAGGGAGCCTTGATGAAACGGATTACAGAAAAGTGTTAGAGTTCCCTAAGTGGAGAGTTAGGGTAGCAACATCTGAGGAAAAACATATTTAGGATGTAAATAGGTTGAGGAATGTGTCTACAATTGGAAAGGGAATTTGGATAAAGAGAAATCAAACGAGTCTAATAACTGGACAGTTAGGGAAAATTGAAATCTCATAGTGCCTTGAGAACAAGAAACTGCCATTAAAATTCAAAATATTTTTATCCTTTACAACTCAGAAACTTACAAAATAATTAGAATTCAAGGAAGAGTTAAAAATAGAATAATATATTCAATCTTCACATTATCAGCTGATTACTGTGCTTGGATTCCTGGACTCTTCCAGAGAAGCAGCCAAAAGGGATCAGACTACATGATGCTAAACTTTGCCACTTCAGCTTATGTGTTATTTAAAATTGAAGGCAAACAATAAAGTTGAAGGCAAACAATAAAGTTGAAGGCAAACAGCAGATTCAAAGAAAAACATTTACCTCTCTCTTACAAATTTAGACTGGGGCCTGGCTCAGAAAGAGAGCTATCACCAAATATAATTTTCATCTAAATGACCTATTTAATTTGAAGGACAAACACCTAAATACCAAACACTTGCTCTGGGAAAGATTGAGGGCAAGGAGAACCAAGCAACAGAGGATGAGATGATTGGATGGCATCACTGATTCAATGGACATGAGTTGGAGCAAATTCCAAGAAATAGTGAAGGATAGGGAAACCTGGTTTGCTGCAGTCCATGGGGTTGCAAAGAGCTGGACACAACTTAGAGACTGAACAACAACAGTTGCTCTTCTTATTGTCCTTTGAACTACTCTCCTCCCCTTTCTAGTCCCAGGCCCCTATCTCTCTCCTAAACTCAGGATGGAATATAAAACTCAACTGCCTGTCTTGCCCTTCAGTTTAATATTTTAAGGGGATCTCATGCCTGGAGAATCCCAGGGACGGGGGAGCCTGGTGGGCTGCCATCTATGGGGTCGCACAGAGTCGGACACGACTGAAGCTATTTAGCAGCAGCAGCAGCATATATACATGGGCTTCCATGATAGGTCAGACAGTAAAGAGTCTGCCTGCAATGAAGGGGACCAGGGTTCAATCCCTGGGTCAGGAAGAGCACCTGGAGAAAAGAATGGCTACCCACTCCTGTGTTCTTACCTAGAGAATTCCAGGGACAGAGGAGCCCGGGGGGCTACAGTCCATGGGGTTGCAAAGAGTCCAACACAACTAAGAGACTAACACTTTCACTTTGTTCGCTTTATATAAATATATAAAATTAAATTATATACTATACATATATAACTCAATTTTTTTCTCCTATTAATATGTTTGTCAATTTAATTAGACCATTTAAATAACCTAAAAAGGGAGAAGGAAAAAATTTTTCCCAAATAAAGCTAAATATGAAGCAAAAGCATGGAGAAATACTGCCTGCTTTCCAATCTAAACACTGTCAAAGTGAAAGTGAAGTTGCTCAGTCGTGTCAGACTCTTTGGGACCCGTGGACTGTAGCCTACCAGGCTTCTCCATCCATGGGATTCTCCAGGCAAGAATACTGGAGTGGGTTACTATTTCCTTCTCCAGGGGATCTTCCCAACCTAGGGATAAACACTGTCAAGGTTCAAGGAAATATCTGAGAGTTAGTTTAACCAGAGGAGTATTCACTATAACCAACTCAGTTGGGCCCTTGCTTTTGCCAACTACCCCAAAATGAGAGCATTTACACTATGTAGAAAGAACAAACATAATTTTACTTCAGACACCACTATTCTTTTCTATACTATGTCTGTGTGTGTGTTAGTTGCTCAGTCCTGTCTGACTCTTTAGTACCCCATGGACTGTAGTCCATCAGGCTCCTTTGTCCATGGAATTCTCTAGGCAAGAATACTGGAGTGGGTTGCCATTTTCTTCTCCAGGGGACCTTCCTGACCCAGGAATTGAAGCCAGTTCTCCCACATTGCAGGCAGATGCTTTCCTGTCTGAACTACTAGGAAAGCCCACACTATTTCTGGAATACAGCAAAAAATTAGTGTAGAGTGACATCGCCAAATGGTGACATAAGTTATTCTTGACACTGCGCCCCGTCACAACAACAATGAATATGTATTCAACCAATGAGGGAATCTTTGAAAATAGGGGTAAAACTGAAGCACCTCTGCATCATAGAGACCTAAACAGACTGTGTTTGAAGGGTAAGAGAAGTTACTACACTTGACCACATTGCCCCTCCCCCTGAGAGTGCAAAACAACACAGAGCCTCTGGTTCCAGTGGGAAAAAAGTACCCAGGTGAAACAACTCTTTCATCATTGTGAGTTACTTTGTGGGAGCCTCTACTCTGATCTTGAATCACAGCAATTGCAGGTGAATCTGTGGGTTCCAGTCAGTTGAAATCCTACTGTGGTGAAGAAAGTGAGAAGGCTTGCAACAAGGAGCACATAGTTCCTACCTGTAGTGCTCAAGTAGGACCAGCAGCTTTGCTCATCTTCAGAACCAAGTCAAGGTTGCACTCTCATCAGGAAATGTGGCAGGTCCAGATCTACCTAATTTAGATCCTCAGACAAATTTTTTCTGGTCCTGGAGGCTGGTTGGCCTATGTCAGGAGATGTGTTGAGTTATAGCTCCATCCACTATGGAGAGTGACTTCTGGTCTCATCTGACCAGAAGAGCTGGTGACCACTTCTGGTTCAACTCAGTGGTGCTTGAGAAGTGAGAAGGCAGGTTATTCATTCCCAGAGCAAAACCAATACCAGTGGAGGCTCCCTGTGTTAGACACAATCAAGGGGATTGATTCATAGCCTAGGTTCAGGGTAGCTCCCAACCTATCCCAACCAGAGAGGCTAGTTGGAAAATTGAGAGTAGCCTAGAGTGGACCCTCCCCTTTCAATTCAGGCAAGGAAGGTGAGTCATAGCTCTACCCACTCTGGAAAGAGTCTTCCCACCCCATCTGACCACAAGGGCTGTTATTAACTCTTGGAAGCTGCACTGGTCCAGCAGGGGACAAGCTGAGAAAGGGCAGACTGAACTGATAGTTTACATAGCAAAGTCAGTGACGCTGTCTGTTCAGGAAAATTTGAATGTGGATCAACTTGAGTTAAGACAACAAACAAAGAGCTTAACTAGTTTTGGAAGTGCTTCTTCAGCTATGCCCAAGTAAGGAATTTAACTTGTATCTCTACTCATCTCTGAATACAGCCTTGAGTCTGTCTAGCCAGGGAACCTAACCATGTAGCACATGAGAAGCTGGGTAACCTATTCAATGGTGCCAAGTGTCAGTTGAACAGATTGCACAGCCCATAGAGCAGAGCAAACCTGGTGGCCTCACCTGACCAGGAAGTTCAGTATACCATCAAGCCTACTTTCAGCCTCCAAACAAAGAACTGTACAGAATTTGGGCATGGATCTGCTGCCCTGCCAGAGCAGGGAATCTTAATCATGGCCACATTTTCAAATGAGTAGAGAACCTAGACTCAACCATCTAGTAAGCTTGTCCAGAAAAGTTAGACAATCATGGAGCTCATCCTATAGTCCCACTTGGGTAGGGAATCAAGTCAGCAGTCCTGTCCAATTTTTTTCCAGCCTCTAGCACACTCCCTCATCTCAGAACTACTACAGATGCCTTGCCCATAAGTAGTCCATAAGTCCATAAAGCCTCCCTACCCAAGCACATTACCTGTAGACATACCCATAAACTCAAATCTGAGCTGTTTCTGCCAAAGAAAACCTATAATGTCTAGAAAAGGAATTTTTATTACTCAAATGTGCAAATTTTAATATAAGGAATCAAGGATCACAGTTCAGTTCAGTTCAGTTCCATCGCTCAGCTGTGTCTGAGTCTTTGCAACCCCATGGACTGCAGCTGTCCATCAACAACTGCCAGAGTTTACTCAAACTCATGTCCATTGAGTCAGTGATGCCATCCAACCATCTCATCTTCCGTTGTCCCCTTCTTCTTCCCACTTCAATCTTTCCCAACATCAGAGTCTTTTCCAATGAGTCAGCTCTTCACATGAGGTGACCAAATTCAGCTTCAACATCAGTCATTCCAATGAACACCCAGGACTGATCTCCTTTAGGATGGACTGGTTGGATCTCCTTGCAGTCCAAGGGACTCTCAAGAGTCTTCTCCAACACCACAGTTCAAAAGCATCAATTCTTTGGTGCTCAGCTTTCTTTATAGTCCGACTCTCACATCCATACATGATTACCGGAAAATCATAGCTTTGAGTAAACAGACCTTTGTTGGCAAAGTAATGTCTCTGCTTTTTTAATATGCTGTCTAGGTTGGTCATAACTTTTCTCCCAAGGAGCAAGCGTCTTGTAATTCCATGGCTGCAGCCACCATCTGCAGTGATTTTGGAGCCCACAAAAATAAAGTCTGTCACTGTTTCCACTGTTTTCCCATCTATTTGCCATGAAGTGATGGGACCAGAAGCCAAGGATCACAAGGAGATAGGATTTTCACTATTAAAGATGGGAATTTAAACTTTGAAAGGGACGAATTAGAATATTAGTAGAAATTCTGAAATTATTGTTATACATATATAATGCTATGTATATTGTGTGTATTATATACAGTTGTGTACTTACCTTCAAGCTTTTTCCACTGAGTGGGTTTAGAATAGCATTATCCAATAGAATTTCCTATGATGGAAATATTTTATGTCTGTGCTGTCCATTATGTAACTAGCCACATTGGGTTTTAAATACTTGAAATGTAATTAGTATGACTGATAAACTTACTTTTAATTGTATGTAATTAAAATTAATATTTACATTAAAAAAACTACATATTGATAATGGATATTTTATTTGACAGCACAGAACTAGCAAGTAAACATACGCCGTTAACAATGAGCACACAAGAGAACCCAATTTTTTATTTTCACTAAGAAAAAACAGGACTTTTAGAGAAAAGGTTGATTCCAGAGCTAGGTCAGGGAATGTATGATATGAGCTTGAAGAATTTTAGTGTAAGAAAGAAACAAAGGAGTTCTTAAAGAATGAAGAGTCATATCAAAACATTATGAGAATCAGCTTGAAGGATTCCTGCTACTTATATAAGGGACATTTGAACATCAAAATAAAGACTGATTATAATAAATTATAATCCACTAGATTAAAAAAATCAATGAGCCCATTGCATATACATAATACACAAATAGGGAAAAAAGAAAGGACTATTTCTTAAGGTAGAATGTCAACTGATAATAGTAGAAAAAATAATGGAATTAAGAAATTATTAGTGGATCCAAAGACTAGTTAGTGACTATTTGATGAAGAATAAGATATTTACATGCTCTAAAAATTTCTCCTATTTATATAGTCTTAAAGTGCATATCAAGAAAATATATCATTTGCCAGGAAAAATAATATTAACAATGAAGAGACTTGACAGACAACATCTTAGATAGTGGTCTAATTCTATATGTACCAATATAGGGACAACACAAGCCATCATGTGTTTCTTCATATGATACTCTGAGAAGAACATAAAATTATTTATGTAGTATTTCTGCCAAAAATGCATAACCTGAGTTCAATCATAAGGAATTTTCAGAAAAAAAAAACCCTGAAAGACATTTTTTAAAAAAACCAGTCTGTATTGTTAAAATGTCAAGGACAAGAGAGATAGATAATATTCCAAGTTAAATGAAACTAAAAATAAGTAGCAGCCAAATACAATGCAGGATCCTAAACAAAGAAAACAGCCATTAGGACCGTTAATAGTATGATTGACAAAATATGAGAATGAACTGAATTTAGATAATAACATTGTATCTATGATATAATTTCTAATGTTGATAATTGCTCTGTGGTCATATAAAAGAATGTCTTTGTTCCAAGGGAGTACATGTTAAATTATTTCAAGGTAAAGTGGCAAAGTTATCTCCAGTTTGTCCTCAAATAATTTAGAAAAAAAATAATAAAACATGAATGGAAATGTAAAGAATTGATAAATCTGCATAAAGAATTATTTATATAATCATTGCAACTTTTCTGTAAATTTGGAATTATAAAAATTAAATTTACATCAACTATATTTCCAAATAAAAGCAAAAACAGACATTTAAAAAGAATTATAATACCAAAACCTGTAAAACACTTAGAAATACATTTAATAAAAGATAGTTGGATGGCAACACTGACATGGACATGAATTTTAGCAGTCTCCAGAGTTGGTGATGGACAGGGAAGCCCAGCATGCTGCAGTCCATCGGGTTGCAAAGAGCTGGACATGACTGAGCGACTGGACTGAACTGAACTGAGTTGAACTGTGTTACTTCTCCTATAAAATGTGACAGACTCAGTATCTTAAGATGTCAGTTCACTTCAAAGTAATCTGTAAAAGTAACTCAACCCCAGTCAAAATTGTCAGGTTTATTTTGGGGTAGCATTTCACAAGCTAATTTAAAATTTTATATGGGAATATAAAGGACTTAGAATAGCTTCCAAAACTTCTTTGGAAAAGAATTAACAAAATTGGAGTCACTGCATGATGTGATCTCAGAATTTACTGGTATGCTACACAGGTTGAGACATTCACAAGGGATAGATAAATCAAAGTAAGAGAATAGAGAATCCAGACAACAAGCAACATAAACATACCGATCTTCTGCAGAAGTACCAATGCAAATAAAAGGGTATTGGAAAGTCAGTTTCTCTTTCTCAAGAGAGAAAGTGACCTGAAGTATGGATATATTTTAATGAGTACTATTATTTTCATAATACACTAAATAAAAATGACATTTTACTGCAAGAGATGCTAACTTCCTTTAAAAGACTATTTTCCTAACTTTTAGCAAGTAATGCACCTAAACATGAATATTTAAATTCTGAATGTTCTTGCACTAAATCAGAATTTGCATGAATTAATATTTCCATAAATGTCACTTTGTCAGTAGATTATCAAGAGTTCCAGCAAACTTTACTTCTTAAAAAGTCAAAAATTATGAATGGGCATGAATGAAATAACTATTGAGTGGTATATAGCATTCATTGTCAGCTGTGGAATTGTTCTTATTATGAGCATGTGACTCTGTTGCCACATGTAGGTTGCATATAGAATGTATTATTATACATCAACTTCAAAATAGAATCAGTTCATCTTATATACCAGCAATGAGAAAAATTTAGCACAAATAAGCATCTGCTGCTGCTGCTAAGTCGCTTTAGTCGTGTCTGACTCTGTGCAACCCCAAAGAGGGCAATGCACCAGGCTCCACCTTCCCCGGAATTCTCCAAGCGAGAATACTGGAGTGGGTTGCCACCTCCTTCTCCAATGCATGAAAGTGAAAAGTGAAAGTGAAGTCACTCAGTCGTGTCTGACTCTTCGAGACCCCATGGACTGCAGCCTACCAGGCTCCTCCATCCATGAGATTTTCCAGGCAAGAGTACTTACTGGAGTGGGGTGCCATTGCCTTCTCCGAACAATAAGCATACATAATTATAATTTAAAGTATAGCATAGGCCTTCTGGTAGTTATGACTTATCAGTTTTTCTTTCTATTCTGAAAATTTTGAAGTCAGTTTATTACATTCAAACCCATCCACCTAACATTTCATGAATGCAAAATCTGATCATATCCACAAGGTTTTCTAGTGATTTGTTCTCAAATTCATGCTGCTTTGATCTTGCTTTAATTTGGTTCCACAGTTTTGGTCCCATCACTCAATCATTATCCATTCTTGAACTGAATTCATTTAGTTTCTCTGTCTCTTAACTCTATAGGCTTCTCCGGAGAGTTTCCCTATTGTAGGTCAGTTTAGGTAATTATTTGTGGGAAGTGAGGATGTAGGCTGTTGTGAGAAACCAGAATGAGAGAGTAATAAAATTGGAGCAACTACTGTCAACTTAAGTCCCTTCCTTTACAGGAAAGGTTTGGGAATTAGGGGCAAAAAGGAAAATATTAAAGAAATATAAATGACAATTCATTTAGAGATGAATTCTCAGTCTTCAGTTTTACTGATTGACAAGTTAAAGAAAACTGTAATCTTTTTATACAAATGTAATATTTTTACACATATAGAAAGAAAGATATTATCTGGAAAGACAAGAATAATTACTTAAAAGCATAAAAGTTAAGATCAATAAATTCATTAAAATATTAGCCATAATGCTTTAAAGGGTAATTTCAAAAGAAAAGAAGGCAACATATTTTCTCTTGTCAAATCTGCAATTTTTTATGTTAGCAGTAATACAATTGTTGGCAAAGATTTAGTCAAGTGTGGAGCCTCTCATGTTGTTACTGGAATGTAAATTGGTAAAACTATTATGAAAGGCATTTGGCAATGTGCCTTAAGATTTTTATAAAACACTCATAATAGTTGACACATAGATTCCACTTCTAAGAATTGTAGTCTAGGAAGTAATCATAGAGGTATACACATATCTGTGTAAGAGGATGTTCATTATTAATTTGTGTGCAGTGAATTGTAAGAAACAGCTGATATATCTATAAAAAAACTAACAGTTCAGAAAATGATAACCTAACATTACAGTGAAATACTTCGTAGTCACTAGAGCCTTTAATTATTATTATTATTATTATTTTTTTGGAAGAGCATTCACTTAACATAGGACTTCCCTGGTGGCTCAGACGGTAAGGAGTTTGCCTGCAATGTGGGAGACCTGGGTTTGATCCCTGGGTTGTGAAGATGCCCTGGAGAAGGAAATGGCAACCCACTCCAGTATTCTTGCCTGGAAAATCCCAAGGATGGAGGAGCCTGGCAGGTTACAGTTTATGGGGTTGCAAAGAGTCAGACAGGACTGAGTGACTAACACTTTCACTTATGTAAAGGATTGCCTGTGATAAAATAGTAAACAATATGTGGATAGACTACTAGTGAATTTTTTTAAAATAGGAAACAAAGACTACCAGTCAGTGCTGTGAAAATAAAGAAGAGTCATTTTATATTTTTTCTATATTTTTCAAAGTTTAGCTTAATTCATTTGGCAATTGCTTGTTACACTGTGTATCCATTCTACCTTTTCTTTTTTTAAATCACTTCTGTATGAGTTTTAGCTCTGCGTATTGCCTTCCAGCAAGAGACAAACATTTCTCAGCTTTAATGTGATCAATTGGCTCTAAATTTTTCTAATAGATTGTCAGCCCATGTTTCATCAAAGTTTTCTCCCTTGGGAGTAAAACTGACTAGGAGTGAAAAGATCTAGAGCAGCTTCCTTAGATTTAAGAAATGCCGTACTAACAATGTGGGCCATCCTATTTACTGATTTCTTACCTCTGGACTGTTAAAGAGAGAAAAATAAATGTTAAAGCCGCAATATTTTCAGTCTTTCCATTATAGCATATAGTATGTGATATAATAACATAATAAATACATATAATTTTATAATAAAAGAACCAAGTATGTAAAGTGAGTAAATGACTAATCTTACTGTGTAAAATGCATTATAGTATGTAGAAGCCATGAGCTATCTTTAGAAGATTGTTGAGCTTGTAGTTTCCTCAAGTGTGCCTGCGTGCTCAACTATCAGATTCTTTGCAACCCCATAGACTGTAACCCACTAGCCTTCTTTGGATTTTCCGGGCAAGAATATTGGAGTGGGTTGCCATTTCCTCCTCCAAGGGATCTTCCTGACCAGGGATTCCACCTGCATCTACTGCGTCTCCTGCATTGGCAGGTGGATTCTTAACCATTGAGGCATCAGGGAAGTCCAGTTTCCTCAAGCACTGATGTTTAAAACTTGCAAGATGTTCATAAAAAACATACACAGAAGTTTTAAGAACATGAAAATAGGACACAATTCTTGATCTACTGTGAAGTTTTTCAGATGTTTTGAAGTAGAGAATTCTTTATTGTGAGGAGCTGTTCTGCACATTGAGGGCTTTGCTGGTGGCTCAGTGGTAAAGAATCTGCCTGCAATGAAGGAGACATTTAACAGCATCCTTGGCTTCTACCCACTGGGTGCCAGTAGCACTCTCTCAGTTGCAACATCCAAAAATAATCCAGATATTACCAAATGTTCACTGGGGCACGAAATTGTCCCTTATTGAAAACCACTGATCTACAGTAACCTCTCACCATGATGGGGAGCATAGCATACAATAAAATTGAGACCAAATTAATAAGCTGCTTTGGCTCTGATGAAAATTCTCTCTTTGACCAACTTCTAGTGAGGCTTTTCTGAATCCTCTTCCCAACTAGGTCTCAACCTTCAGACCTTTGTGTTTGTTTTTGCGTTGCCTGATTTTAGCCAGAATCTTGATAAATCCTTTTAATCAAAATTTCCTACCTGGATATTTGATCAATATTTAATTAAATTTCTCATCTTCTATCTTCTCCCAGGTGATATCTAATCACTCTGGCCTGCTTTCAGCAAAAATTCTGTTACATCATTTTAGCCAAACGGTTCTTTGGCTATACACTGACACTTCATCTTGTTTTTAGAATTGAGCCCAGTTCTATACTGTTTTTTTTTTTTTTTTATTGCAATAGTTCCTGTGGTAAGTCTATTTTTACCATTGTAACTACTTTTACCTCTGTAAAATCAAATCCATGTTTGATTTCCTTTGACAGGTCCACAGAGAGGTTATATCTGTTGGACAAAATTAGAAAATTCTGTTAACTGGATATTCCAGAGAATTTGAGGTAAAACTCGACATAGTAGGAATTGGGAGTGTGTAATTAGCTCAGTTTGAGGTGCATTGTGTATCAGATACCTAAATATATGTATTTATTCTAAACATCTTAAGTTTTTTGTTAAATTTATGCCATATATAAAGCATTTAGGTAGCCATCTCCTGAAGGAAAAAAAAAAAAGTGGACCTCACTCCACTCCAAGGAGTCAAGTAATTTCTTATGCAACTTTTTTAATGTTAAAAAGAAAGATACCAAAGATCACAGGACACATCCACATTAAGTTCTGATAAGAATAAATATCAGTAATGAGAAAAAAGCTTCTGTTTTGGATAATGCTTCATAGTCTGTCTTCCTTTAGTATGAATATGATATAGAGTACATAATAAACTTGCATCAATAAAGTGCCATTTTAGCTACAATTTAGACCTGATTGATTGTTAAAGCCTCATATCCTCAAAGTTAACATTAAGTATTAGAGATGAAAGAAAGGAAAGTTTGTGGTGACAGTCATTTTCTCTAAGGCAGCAATCCTCAATCTTTTTGGCACCAGGTTTTGTGGAAGACAATTCTTCCATCCTGCTGTTTGGCCTTGTTCCTAACAGTTCATGGACTGGTACTGGTCAGTGGCTTGGGGGCTGTGAAGTCCTGCTCGAAAGGATTAAATAATCTATTCATTAACAATATGCAACTCTCCTGAAATGTTTATTCTTATAATTCAATCTATTTGCAAGTTCATGGTTATGACCTGTGTGTCTCATATTATTTTGTGTTAATACTTTTTAATAAAAACTAGTATATTCTATTATTAAAATATTCTAATTTAAAGCAAAATTAAGATATTTATAGATAAGATTTTTTAAATAGTGGGGTTTAATGAAAAGAAAAGAATAAAAAGAACAACCATTGATAGATATTGTCTTTATAGTTAAATATGTAGTAATGCTTTCCTTTAATAAGAATTCAATTAACATATTTTAATTAAAAATATAAACTTATAATACATATTATATATATCATAAAGTGACATATGTTATTACTGTATCACATGCTTGTTATATATTTATATTATATACTTATGTAATATATAATTACAGTACATCTGTTTAATCAGTGGAAATTTAAAATTCCAAAGAACAGTAACTATGTAGATGATTTTGTAAAAGTAAAATTTTAATCTGAAGTTGGTTGATAGATATTATTTAAGTATAGTGATTTATATGCATAATCTGACGCACCCAGATTTTTATTGTATACAAATATTATTTATATTTAAGCCATCATCCCCAAAGGATAATTCAATGGTTATTCTGCAGAATTCACAAAGTTTCTACTGCTGTCCTAAATAATAGTTAGTAAACTTTTCCCAGAATACAACCAACTTTGGAAAAATGTAAGTTGTGTTTCTGTTGACATCTATTGTGGAAGAGATTTCCAAGTATTTAAATAGGGCCATCTGGTTTGGTCTGAATTAATTTCACTAGTGTCACTTTAGCATGGTGTTAGATTATCATACCAAGGGTAGGATTATCAAGGGCATGATTATCCTAATTCTTATTCATACTTGATTCTATACTTCACAAGCTAACTTTACCTCAAATATAGATTTTAAATATGTACTTTTAATTCATTTTAACATCAAACTTATAATGTAGTGGTGAGATGTGATAAAGCAATACAGGAATACCTCATTTTCTGATGCTTTATTTTATTGTGCTAAGCAGATGTGTTTTTTACAATCTAAAGGTCTGTGGCAACCCTGTGTTGAGTAAGTCCATCAGCACTATTTTTCCAACAGCAATTGTTCACTTTCTCTTTCTGTCACATTTTGGTTATTATTGCAGTGTTTCAAACTTTTTCATTGTTATTATATTTGATTTGGTGATCTGTAATCAAGGATCCTTGTTGTTGCTATTATAATTGTTTTGGGTGCAGCAAACCATGCTCATATAAACAGTGAACTTAATAACTATTGTGTGTGTTCTGACTACTCCACCTACAGGCTGTTCTTTCTCTCCTAGGAGCTCCCTATCTACTGAAACATAACAATATTGAAATTAAACTGATCAATAATCCTATAATGTCCTCTAATTGTTCAAGTGAAAGGAAGAGTTGCCCTTCTCTCACTTCAAATCAAAACCTAGAAATTATCCTTTTAGTGAGGAAGGCATGTTGAAAGCTGAGGTTGGCTGAAAGCTAGGCTTCTTGTGCCAGTTAGTCAAGCTGTGCATAAAAAGGACAAGTTCTTGAAGGAGTTTAAGAGTGCTTCTGCAAGGAACACACAAAGGTGTAAAAGCAAAACAACCTATTGCTTATGCAGAGAAAGTTTTAGTGGTCTTGTTAGATCAAACCAGCCACAATACTCCCTTAAATCAAAATCTAATCCAGACCAAGGCTCTAATAATCTTCAATTATTTGAAAGCAGAGACAGGTTAGGAATCCGGAGAAGAAAAATTTGAAACTAGTAGAAGCTTGTTCCTGAGTTTGAAGGAAAGAAGCCAACTCCATAATATAAAAGTCATAGGTCAAGTAGCAAAAGCTGATATGGAAGCTGCAACAAATTATCCAGAAGACATCCATTAAGATATTAATGAAGGTGGCTACACCAAACAAGAGATTTTCAACCTAGATGAAACAGCCTTTTTTTAGAAGGAGATGCCAGCCAGGACTTTAGTTAGAGAGAAGTCAGTGCCTGGCTTCCAAGCTTCAAATGATAGGCTGATTCACAATTGGTGACTTTAATAAGTTGAAGCCAGTGCTCACTTACTGATATGAAAATTCTGCTTAAGAATTATGCTTTTTCTACTCTACCTGTGCTCTACAAATAGAATAACAAAGCCTGACTGACAAAGCATATCTGTTTACAACATGGTTTGCTGAATATTTTAGGCTTCTTGGTAAGACCAGGCTTCCTTGATAGCTCAGTTGGTAAAGAATCCACCTGCAATGCAGGAGACCCCAGTACGATTCCTGGGTCAGAAAGATTGCTGGAGAAGGGATAGGCTATCCACTCCAGTATTCTTGGGCTTTCCTTATGGCTCAGTTGGTAAAGAATCCGACTGCAGTGAGGGAAACCTGGGTTTGATCCTGGGTTGGGAAGACCCCTTGGAGAAGGGAAATGCCACCACTCCAGTATTCTGGCCTGGAGAATTCCATGGACTATATAGTTCATGTGGTGGCAAAGAGTTGGACACGACTGAATGACTTTTATGTTCACTTTTATTTTTAAGATCTACTGCTCAGAAAAAAAGATTACCTTCAAAATATGACCACTCATTGACAATACACCTGGTCACCCAAGAGCTCTGACAGAGATGTGCAAATGGGATTAATATTGTTTTCCTGATGCTAATACAACATTCATTCTGTATCCCATAGATTAAGAAGTAATTTCAACTTTCAAGTTTTATTATTTAAGTTATATATTATATAATGGTATAGCTGCCATAGATAGTGACTCCTCTGATGGATTTGGGCAAAGTAAGTTGAAAACCTTCTGAAAAGGATTCACAATTCCAGATGCTATTAAGAACATTATGGTTTATGGAAAGAGGCCAAAATATCAACATTTAACAGGTGCTGGAAAAAGTTGATTCTAACTCTGACGGATGACTTTGAGAGGTTCATGATCTTAGTGCGGGAAGTAACTGGAGTTGTGCTAGAAATAGCCAAAAACTAGAATTATAAGTGGAATCTGAAGATGTAACTGAATTACTACAATCTCACAATAAAACTTTAACAGATGAGGAGTGCTTCTTATGGATAAGCAAAGACAGTGGTTTCTTGAAATGCAATCTTCTTCTAGTGAAGATGCTGTGAAGACTGTTGAAGTGATTAAAAAAAATTAGACTATTACATAAATTTAGTTGATAAAACAGTGGCAGATTTTGAGAGAATGAACTTCAATTTTGAAAGAAGCTCTATTGTGGATAAAAAGCTATCAAAGCTATTCTCAGAATGCTGCTGAGAATTTGTTTGTGAAAAAGTCAATTGATGTGGCAAATGTCATTGCTGTCTTATTTTAGGAAATTGCCAGAACCACCGCAGCCTTCAACAATCATCACCCTGATCAGTCAGCAGCCATCAACATTGAGGCAAGACTCTGCCAGCAGAAAGATTACAACTCACTGAAGGTTCAGACCATGATTCTTATTTTTAGCAATCAAGTATTTTTAAATTAAGATCTATACATTGTTTCATAGACATAATGCTATTGCACACTTGAAGGATTATGGTACAGTGTAAAGATGACTTTTATATGCACTGAGAAACCAAAAACATTATGTAACTCACTTTATTGTGATATTTGCTTTCTTGCTGTGGTCTGAAACTTAACCTGCAGTATCTCTAAAGTATGCCTGCATAATAGAGATAGTTTCTACCTAGATTATGTCCTTTGTGTTTAGTTGTACACTTTTGATTGCTTAAAGCCATAATATCATTGATAGGGCCCACATGGGGTCTCAGTTAAGATGGCTCTTTCTTTGTGTTGACCTTGCAAACAAAGAATAAAATCACAGTGACCCTTGACACTGACCAAATTGCTCAAATGATGTTCTGTTTTCCCACTGGTGCTTACCTTCTCAATGCTACGAGACCACCAAATTCCAGAACTCCAGCTACATGACCACAGGACTCAACTACAGGCTAAAAGTTAGCCAGGGGTATAAGAAAGACCCCGTCAGAAAGGGAGGATGCTGGTTCTTCTCAAGGGCTAGTCACCCTCTCATTTTCCCTCTAATAAATTTCCTTTTCTTGCCTGACTGCCTGAGTCGCTCTCTTTTTCTCTGCACTGGCCTTACAATCATCAGATAAATTCAAACAATAACCCAGACACAGATATTATGTTACCATTTTTCCTAAATAAACCAAAGTCACCCTAAATAAATCAATCAGCACTCCTAAAATGTTTTTATGTGGAGCCACTGAAGCAAAGTTCTTTGTAGCAAACAAAATTGCCAGAGGCTTTTTTGGCTAATCACTGTTAAATTCTTAATGACTCTTAAAAGCCTGAGTCTCCAACTTTGGTTTATACTTTAGTATCCAAAGCTTTCTTTGACCTTGAATACACATTCTTAATGGACTCAAAATTGGTCATTTTGTCCTCCTTTGTACTAAGTCAGAGGTTAGCTCTTCAATAAATTAATTTATATGTGTCATCATAGCATGGCAATGGGCACTCATCTTGGCAGTGGGCACTTATCAAGCTGTGTGATCTTGTAAAAAGACATCGAAACATTTAAGTATTACAGAGTATTTTTGCTATTATTTAAACAAGCATTATGTTCGTTAAAATATTTATAAAGAATTTATAATTCCTTGTAGCTATATTCACCCTATAACTAATTCCAGTGATATAAGGCAGCAATGTATTATTTTTAAGCTTAAATGATAACTTGTCCTTTCTGATTCTCTTAAATTTTCAGTCACCATTTTACATTAGAAAAGTTATTACAAATTCTCAGTTTGCTTTCTGAAACTTTTATTATTCTAGGTTGCAGATGAATGCAATGCAGAAGACCTAAAATATAAAACAAAGGTTGTTTTCAGAGCATCATTTCTCATCCTATCTGAATTATAAATCTTTTACGAATCTCTTCTAGAATATCTAAAGATCTATGGGATTTCTTTAAGCATTGGCTCAAACAATTTTTCAAGTTTGTGTGGCAAGAAAAACTGTCTCAGTCACATCTGTATTTCAAATTACTCTAAACATGGTTGATTTGACAACAACAAGGAAAGATGAATATTCAAACACCATGGTTATAATGATTAAGCATACAAATATTAAGATTTATAAAAGATACCATATTTTAAATATATATATATATATAATATGTGTTTTAACAGTGAACCTAAAAGAGAAAATTAATATTCATAATATTTCAGGATGTCCAGAATGTAACAAGCATGAGATTAAATTTTATTTATATCAGGCTTCTAAAATCATTTTACTTCTTACACTCTTATAAAAGGTTAGTTAAAACCTATAGTCTCAGTAAATCCTTAGAATAAAATCTTGTTTCTTAACCATATGTTGTGGATAGAAAAGGACTAGAAGATTATAAATCATCAGACATGATTGCTGTTGAAATAAAAATAGTCCATGGATCTCCTGACTTCTGATTCAACACAACAAACACTATACATACTCCCTTGCATATAAGAAAGAAGCAGAATCAGATGTAGAAATAACAGCTGAGAAAAAGCAACTACAAATAGGAGTCGGTGTGCTCAGCTGTTCAGTTGTGTCTCTTTGCAGCCCTATGGAGTGTAGCCCTCCAGGCTTGTCTATCCATGGCATTTTACTGGCAAGAATACTGCAGTGGGTTGCCACTTCCTTCTCCAGGGGATTTTTCTGACCCGGGGTTCAAACCCATGTCTCCTTTGTCTCCTGCACTGGCAGGTGGATTCTTTAAACACGGCACCACCTGCTGCTGCTGCTGCTGCTAAGTCGCTTCAGTTGTGTCCAACTCTGTGCGACCCCAAAGAGGGCAGCCCACCAGGCTCCCCCGTCCCTGGGATTCTCCAGGCAAGAACACTGGAGGGGATCGCCATTGCCTTCTCCACGGCACCACATGGGAACCCACAAATAAGGGTAGACATGGATATAGACGTTTTAGTGGAACAAACTTGTCATACCAAAGTATGCCTCTTGGGCTTGAAGATTACTTTTTTGTTTGTAAGAAACAAAACTTTCAGAAACAGCTTTTAATTCCTCCCAATAACTGCCTAAAATCTCTTTCTCTTAGTTGCCAATACTCAAGATAGTTACAGACCTCAATTACCTAACTTCTCCTTGGGCATCGTATTTTAATGGAGAACCTGTAGGTACATAACAAAATGTGCTTTTTCTCCTGTTAACCTGTTTAATGACAATTTAATTCTTAGACTACCAAAAGAATCTAGGAATGGTAGAGAAATGTTTTCTTTCTCCCCCATACTATGCATCAATTCAGTTCTGTTCAGTTCAGTCACTCAGTCATGTTTGACTCTTTGCAACCCCATGAATTGCAGCATGCCAGGCCTCCCTGTCCATCACCAACTCCCAGAGTTTACTCAAACTCATATCCATTGAGTTGGTGATGACATCCAGCCATCTCATCCTCTGTTATTGCCTTCTCCTCCTGCCCCCAATCCCTCTCAGCATCAGCGTCTTTTCCAATGAGTCAACTCTTTGTATGAGGTGGCCAAAGTATTGGAGTTTCAGCTTTAGCATCATTCCTTCCAAAGAAATCCAAGGGCTGATCTCCTTCAGAATGGACTGGTTGGATCTCCTTGCAGTCCAAGGGACTCTCAAGAGTCTTCTCCAACACCACAGTTCAAAAGCATCAATTCTTCGGCACTCAGCCTTCTTCACAGTCCAACTCTCACATCCATACATGACCAATGGAAAAACCATAGCCTTGACTAGACGAACTTTTGTTGGCAAAGTAATGTCTCTGCTTTTGAATATGTTATCTAGGTTGGTCTAGACAATTCTATATAGAATATCTAGTTATAATGTATTATTGATGTTTATATATTTAATTATATATTACTTATTTGCATTCTTATAAAGGTTAACAGAATTCCACTCCAAAATACGTCTCTGGCATGAGCATTATTTTGAGGTGATTATTTTGAGAAATTGCAAACACAGAAGAAGCTTAAAAACAGAGTAGATAATATGCTGTGTTACCAAGAAAACAGCTGTTACCAGAGATAAGTTTGTTTGATTTTTAGTTTTTTCAATAACATCTTTATTTTTATACTATTATAAGGGTTACTTTCCTGTATAGTTCCTATGAAATATTGGCTATATCCCTTGTGTTCAACAATCTATCCTCGATCCTATTTTAAAGCCAATAGTTGTACCTCTCACTCTCCACTCCTATGTTTGCCTCTCTCCCTAGTGGTAATTACTAGTTTCATCTCTATATTTGTGAGTCTCCTTCTTTTTTATTATATTCACTGGTTGATGTATTTTTTTAAATTTCACATATAACTGATATACAGTATATTTGTCTTTCTCTGACATTTCATTTAGCATAATGCCCTCCAATTTCATCCATGTTGCTTGCTGCAAATAGCAAAATTTGGTTCTTTTAACGGCTGAGTAATATTCCATTCATTTGTTGTTGGATACTCAGGTTTTTCCATAAATTGGCCATTGTAAATAATGCTGCTATAAACATTGAGGTACATATATCTTTTTGAAGTATTATTTTTTTTTAACTTTTTAAATATATACCCAGAAGTAGAATGGCTGGGTCATATGCTAGTTTTGATTTTCGTTTTAGGTGACTTTTTCAACTGAGAGAATTACTTGCATGTTTGCAAACATTTCTTCTTATCCTATGAATTGCTTTCCTCCCTTTGAGTCCCTAGTCCCCTATCTATCCCTTTCCTTACCTCAATATAAGCCACAATTGTTTCTTTTCCTATATTAATCTGTCTTTTATTACAGGGATTTCTCAACCAAAAACATGGAGGGAAACTATTTTTTCCTCCCCTACATGTAGAGAAAAATAGGAAATGTTCATTAGGGAACCACCTAATAATAGTTTTAGAGCTAGCAATAAGCTCTTGCTACTGTAATTCAATTTATTCATTAAGTCAGTATTTAATGCAGTATCTGAGATATTGTGTATGACTAAGTAAAAATAAAAACAAACATAAAACCTGATTGCTATGCTTAAGAGTCTCATAATCAGTAGGGAAATTTTAGCTATAGATATATTAAAATAAGAATTTCTGGAAGCATAGTTAAATATAGTAAAAACAGAAAACATGAATATAGAACAAATAATAGAATTTTCTATAAACAAACTTTATATGGTGTGTTGAATGAATCAAAATATGTGAAATCTCATAGTAAAATTTTCCATTAAGTAGTATTATTTTTTAATCAATAAGTGACTCCAAAGCAATGCACACTCCAAAGCTCTACCCCATGCCTCACTGAAAATCTGTTTGAAATACAAAAGTAGGGCTTCCCTGGTGGTCCAGTGGTTAAGAATCCACTTTGCAATGCAGGGGACACCAGTTTGATCCCTAGTCTGGGAAGATTACACATGCTGTGGGACAACTAAACCTGTGCACCACAACTACTGAGCCTGCACTCTGGCACCCACAAACTCACAACTACTGAGCCCATGTGCAGCAACTACTGAAGCCTGTGAACCCTTGAAACTGTGTTCCACAATAAGAGAACCCATCATAATGAGAATCTCACACATTGCAACTAGAGGGTAGGCCCTACTCTCTGCAACTAGAGAAAGCTCACACACAGGAATGAAAAACTGGCACATTCAAAAATAAATAAATAAAAATAAAGCTCACAAATTATTGTAAAAAGAAATATAAAAGTAAATGAGCAAAAAGTGAATCTCATAAATGAAAAAGTAATTAAGGCAATGAAGGCTTCTGCAGACGTTAAGATATTGCAACTAATTTTTCAAAAGCAAAGAGTAAGAGAGCTGTTTACTGATGTCTGCATAGTACAGAATTTCATATAGGTTTAGTGAATGTGTAACAAGCACAGAGGGAGTCAAGTGAAAATACAGGCAGCCTATTTCTAACCCCTAAGCAAAATACAGTGCCTTCTGTATTTTAACCCCTAAGCAAAATCCCTCCCTCACCCCTCAGCCACTCCCTGCCCCCAACCAAATTCTGGGTAAAGGTAAATCTTTCAGTGTAGAAGTTGGCTCTGCCAAAGAAAAAACAAAACAAAACAAAAAACTCGTATTCAAGTGTCAAAAGAATCTTAGGCAATTCATAATTTGCCAGCTTTTCTTAGTGTAAAATTTGTCCTGACAAAATATACTCTTCTCACAGTAACAATTGCTCCAAACTATTGAAGGTGAGCAGTATATGCCACCCCAAACTGTCACAGGTGGATTAATTTGAAATGAAGGCAATCAAGACCCAGCAACAGAAGAACCTTTCTGTCTGCCCCACATCTCTTAACTGCCTAAAAGAATTTGGATTGGAAGCCCATATCAGAGAAAAGTTATTACTAAAGATAGCCTTCTATCTGAAAGACTCATCTTCATGGCAGGGCAAATATCTAATTATCAAACATCTGCTCTTCCTGTAAATTACTATCCTTTCCTTTGAAGCCCTAGACTCCATCCCTTTTATTCTGTTCAGGGTAGAGGATAAGTCTCATTTGCCTGACTGACTTTCAGTCTCATAGTTTTATACTTTTATATGCACCTGTACATATGAAGTTGTCAGTGGAGTGTAATCTCCTCAGATCTGTCTTGTCTCAACAAAAATTTGAAGTGATGGGCATTAAAGCCCTTGGCGTGTCACAGCTCTCAGATAGTCTGTGTTGTAATTCTTGGGCAGATCAGTTTTATTTAGAAAATAAAGGAAAATACATCCTTGAGGCCTGGAGGCACGCTGACTCAAAGATGTGAAGAGAAGAGAGAGAGAGAAAGAGAATGTGCGTGCACAGGAGAGAGAGAAACTGAGAGACAGAGAGCACGCCCGGGGGGTGGGGAGGGGGGGGTGGGACAGAGACCTCTGGACCTTTGGCTCCTCTTTTCATATGTTTTTTTCCTTCCCCTGGGCCTGCCCTATGTAAATTGGGCCAGCCAGGAGTGTTGTTTGTTCTACCTGAGGTCCTCCAGGGACCTTCCTTTGTTCTATTTTTACAGGCTTTTCCCTTCCTTGTCTTTTAGCCACCGCCATTCTGGACTCCTTTTCCCTATTCTAACTACCTAACAAAGTTAAATTAGTTTTACTTCTCTCAATGTCAATGTCAGTTTGATTATTTGGGCACCCAAAGAACCTAGGAGGGAAGAAGGGAAGATTTTTCCACTTCAACAAAATGTAGTATAAAAGTCTTATGTACAATATACCATAAAACAGCTACTAACAATTTTCTTCATATTTCATAACTATGAAAGAAAAAATCATGATAAAAAACATGACCAGACCAGTATGTTAGGAAAAAGCAAAGCTAAAATCAAATGATCATAAAAAGATAGAGTGTAAGAAAAAGATACACAGTTTAGCAAAGAACTTAAAAATTTTTTAATAGATATACTCAACATATTGAGAAAATATGATATTCTTAAAATGACAATTTTATGCTGTGAAAAATGAACAGAAAACTCTAGAGGCCTCTTGGAAATTAAAAGTTAGGCAAGAAAGTACTGTCTTTAAAGTCTGTGAGAAATAGTTACAACTTAGAACTGTATATCCAGGTAAAGTCTTACAAAAATATAATATATTAAATATCTTATATAAACACTATATACAATATAATTATATAAAAGAGTAAAACCATTCAGTTCAGTTTAGTTCAGTTCAGTCACTCAAATATGTCCGACTCTTTGTGACCCCATGAATCACAGCACGCCAGGCCTCCCTGTCCATCACCATCTCCCAGAGTTCACTCAAACTCACGTCCATCAAGTCGGTGATGCCGTCGAGCCATCTCATCCTCTGTCGTCCCCTTCTCCCCTTCTCCTCCTGCCCCCAATCCCTCCCAGCATCAGAGTCTTTTCCAATGAGTCAACTCTTCGCATGAGGTAGCCAAAGTACTGGAGTTTCAGCTTTAGCATCATTCCTTCCAAAGAACACCCAGGACTGATCTCCATTAGAATGGACTGGTTGGATCTCCTTGCAGTCCAAGGGACTCTCAAGAGTCTTCTCCAACACCACAGTTCAAAGGCATCAATTCTTCAGCACTCAGCTTTCTTCACAGTCCAACTCTCGAATCCATACATGACCACTGGAAAAACCATAGCCTTGACTAGACGGACCTTTGTTGGCAAAGTAATGTCTCTGCTTCTCAATATGTTATCTAGGTTGGTCATAACTTTTCTTCCAAGGAGTAAAAGTCTTTTAATTTCATGGCTGCAGTCACCATCTGCAGTGATTTTGGAGCCCAAAAACATAAAGTCTGACACTGTTTCCACTGTTTCCCCATCTATTTCCCATAAAGTGATGGGACCAGATGCCATGATCTTAGTTTTCTGAATGTCTAGCTTTAAGCCAACTTTTTCACTCTCCTCTTTCACTTTCATCAAGAAGCTCTTTAGTTCTTCTTCACTTTCTGCCATAAAGATGGTGTCATGTACATGTCTGAGGTTATCGATAGTTCTCCCAGCAGTCTTGATTCCAGCTTGTGCTTCGTCCAGCCCAGCATTTCTCATGATGTACTCTGCATATAAGTTAAATAAACAGGGTGACAATATACAGCCTTTTCCTATTTGGAACCAGTCTGTTGTTCCATGTCCAGTTCTAACTGTTGCTTCCTGGCCTGCATACAGGTTTCTCAAGAGGCAGGTCAGGTGGTCTGGTATTCCCATTTCTTTCAGAATTTCCCACAGTTTATTGTGATCCACACAGTTAAAGGCTTTGGCATAGTCAATAAAGCAAAAATAGATGTTTTTCTGGAACTCTCTTGCTTTTTCAATGATCCAGCAGATGTTGGCAATTTGATCTCTGGTTCCTCTGCCTTTTCTAAAACCAGCTTCAACATCGACATTATCAAACAGAAAAGTTCTCAAAATATTTTCTCCATACACTTTCTGAAGAAGTTACTATAGATCATCTCCACATAATGAGTAAATAAAAAAAGAAAGAAAGAAAAAAAAAGGAAAGTAAGAGATCTAGAAAATGGCAGCCTTGTCCTGGAGAGCATAAAGTTTCTGAAATGTGAGGATGGTGTTCTCAGAAGTGTCCTGATTTAAAAGATAGAAACATTGAAAAAAAAAAAAAAAAAAGAATACAAAGCTAATATTTAACAAAAAATGTGAAATTCAGGTGAAACAAATATTTTAAAGAAGTTCACAATTTAAATATCAAGCTAATTATAACATGATCTGAAGTAAACAATTTTTTAAATTAAAAATAAGAGAGAGAGAAAGAGAATTAGTCTGATTTTGATTCTAGAAAAATTATCCTATGAGTGCCCCAGAAATATAGACATATCCTTAGAGAAAAAAATAAAACCCCAGATATCTATTTGATCCAGTAATTAAAAAATCACATTAACATATAAGATTTTTGCCATTCATTACTCTTTCAACATTTAGAATCAACCCAGAGGAAAAATGCAGAAGACTTAGTAGTAGGAGAGGGCATAAGCATTTATAACTTGGCAACAATAAAAGTGATAATGTAGGTTACTAAAGGTAAATCACAGATATTAAGCAAAGGTGGGAATAGAAAAAGTTGAAAGTATGTGGATTCTAACAGCATCATCCAATATATGGATTTCTTGAAAGACTGTGAAATATAAGTATATTGTTAGTAGTTTCTAACTGAAGAACAAAAGCTATTTTCAATGTCAAATACTGAGAGACACATAGAGAAGGATATGTAATCACACCTTTCAGGGCAAAAAGGTTTTAAATCAGCTCAGCATTAAATAAGAACACCTTGAAAGTATTGTCCTTAATTGCCATAAACTGAATTGCCAAGGTACTTTCTGCTTCTGTGTTAACAAAAACAAGCCAGAACAATTACTACTCTTTAAAATCTGAGTTTCCTCTTTCTTTGCCAGAGTCACTATCTTGTGTTCCTCATTTCAAGTATATCTACATACGCAACAATGCATTCTCCCCTGTTGATATGCTGAGTCTGTAATGTCAAATGTTTCTTTGTTCAGATCCTCAAATGTAAGCTCAGATTCATTTTGAAATCACCATGTGGAATAGAAATCATTTAAGTATTGATGGCCTCATTTGTCTCAGCTTTCAAACAGATTAAATAGTTCACAAAAGATTCAATAATAATGATATTTAGAATTTAAGCTGCAATGTCAAGGGTCATTAGAAAGTCCCAGGGTGACAGAAAATAACTGAATTCAAAATACCAAAGATTTTCTTGCTGTATTTTGTTTTTGTTCTGAAGAGTTGCATTATCTGTTACATTATCCAGGCTGAAAATAAATGGAACATTGGGAGAATCCAACAAGATTTTGCTATCCATTGTCATTTTTCATTTCCAAGAGCTCATTATATTATTTTCTTACTCATTGGGATTTAAAAACATCACTATTAAAAATATCTCTATTGGTTCAAGAATCAACATGGAGAAAAATTATATTTATAGAAATTATGTAAGACAAAGATAAGTGTAGGTATGGAAAGTTTTTCCCTCATAATGAATTACAAAAACACACAGAAAAATGTGTCAAGAGCCTTCCAATACACATTATGAACATTTTTCATTATGAACAATTCAAACTACAGTAAAAGACAAGAGAAATTGAAACTTTCAACAGATGTTAGTTTTTAAAAATAAGTCTGGTATATTAAGAATTTACCTTCAGCCAATGTTGTCATCTGAAAGTTTAAAAACCATAGACTGTACAACACAAGAAATGAATCTTAATAAACATTTTGAGTTTTCATTAACAATAATGTATCATTCGTTCATCAATTGTAATGTGTAACACACTAATGCAGGGTGATAATAAATAAAACTAAATAATAGGATATGTGTGAAGGCAGGAGATTGAGTATAGAGGAACTGTCTGTAATTTCTGCTCATTTTTTCTGCAAACTAAAAATTCCTTTTAAAAATTTAATTAATTTTAAACAGTGAAAGTGAAGTTGCTCAGTCGTGTCCCACTCTTTGCGATCCAGTGGACTGTAGCCCACCAGGCTCCTCCATCCATGGGATTCTCCAGGCAAGAAGAATACTGGAGTGGGTTGCTATTTCCTTCTCCAGGGAATCTTCCCTACCCAGGGACTGAACCCAGGTCTCCCGCATTGCAGGCAGACGCTTTAACCTCTGAGCCACCAGGGAAACACTTAATTTTAAAAAATATTGTTGAAAGGTTGTTGCTGAACCACAAAAGATGCCGGAATTCTTGGTCTCTGGAGGGGAAGAATTCAATCCAGGGCCAATGATGAGGCTTGATGGCTCAGAGCTTTTGCGTAATAAAGTTTTATTAAAGTATAAAAGAGATAGAGAAAGTTTCTGATATAGGCATCAGAAGATGAAAGGTTGTTGCTCAACCATGAAAGACACCTGGATTCTTGGCCTCCAGAGGAGACGAATTCAGTCTGAGGCCAGAGACAGGTTTGATGGCTCAGAGCTTTTGTGTAATAAAGTTTTATTAAAGTATAAAAGAGACAGAGAAAACTTCTAACATAGACTTCAGAAGGGGGCAGAAAGAGTGCCCCCCTGTTAGCCTTTCAGTTCAGTTCAGTTCAGTTCAGTCACTCAGTCATGTCCAACTCTTTGCGACCCCATGAATCGCAGCACACCAGGCCTCCCTGTCCATCACCAACTCCTGGAGTTCACACAGACTCACATCCATCGAGTCAGTGATGCCATCCAGCCATCTCATCCTCTGTCGTCCCCTTCTCCTCCTGCCCCCAATCTCTCCCAGCATCAGAGTCTTTTCCAGTGAGTCAACTCTTCACATGAGGTGGCCAAAGTACTGGAGTTTCAGCTTTAGCATCAGTCCTTCCAAAGAACACCCAGGGCTGATCTCCTTTAGAATGGACTGGTTGTTAGTCTTTAGCTGGATGTTATATAGCTACTAGCAGTCTGCTAATTAAAGAAAGGAAATGTCTCAAAATTCAGAGAATGGCACCAGGCCCCTTACCCACAACATGCATTTTGAGATAATCTTGATACTAGGTGAGTTATCCTGGGCCATAAAATGATTGACATGAATCTTGAAGAAAGGCAGATTTCCATAAAAATATATGGTTTCATTAACACAGATTAAGAGAACAATGTATGAGTGTAACATATTGGTTTGTCAAGTTGGTTCTGAACCTTTAGGTGGAACTGACTTGAAGACAGAGTCTAGGGTAAATACATAGTACATTAACATAGCTTAATGCAAACATTCCCATAAGAAAAATGCACTGGTTAGCTCAAGGTTTGAGAAAAGTTAAGTTCGTGTGGAACCAGTTGTGATTATGGCAACACAGAATTTTAAGAGAAACCTCTTTTTAAATTTGTATAGAGAAGGGAAAAAAATATAACACTAGTTTGTTTACTCTTGCTGTTTAAGAGAAAGATAAAAAATGTCTGACACTTGCAGCCTATTTCTTCCGTTTGGAGACCCTTGGCCTTTCTGTCTGTTACCCTATCATTGTTGTTAGGTCATTAGAATAGAAAAGAAGAATCCAAAATGGCAGTGGCTAAAAGACAAGGAAGGTCCGAGGACCTGAGTGAGGACCTCAGGTGAAACAAACAGCACTCCTGGCTAGCCCAATTTATATAGGGCAGGCCCAGGGGGGAGGAAAAAACATATAAAAAGAAGAGCCAAAGGGTCAGGTCTCTCTCTCGCTCCCATGCACGCGCGCTCTCTCTCTCTCTCTCCTCTTCATGTCTTTTGGTTGGCATGCCCTATGCCTCGAGGATGTATTTTCCTGCTTTTTTCTAAATAAAACTAAGCTGTAACACGGAGCTGTAACACTGATCTAAGAGCTATAACATGGTCTGTTCAAGACCCGAGAGCTATAAAACGGTCTGTCCAAGAATTGTGACTTGCCGAGGGCTTTAATTTCTCTTCAAATCTTTGTTGTGAAGAGACAGAACTGAGAGATTACACTTGCCTAACAACTGTGAAATAATTTTCCCAAATAACTACATTAGTAATTAGCTTTGGCTTTATTCTAATTTGCAAATAATAACTCTGTATCTCCTAAATCACTCACATTTTTTGAACAAATATTTCATTTTAGAGTTAGGAGACATGATACCTAGATTATTTAAATAGCTTTCTAAAGTTTTACAACTTCCAAGTAATAAAAAGAGATAGAAATTGAACCTAGTCTTGTTTCTGATATAAATATGCTTCATTATTGTTTGCTATTAAAAATTGCTTGCAGTCAGATTCTTTACCATCTGAGTCACCAGAGAAGCCCCTTAAAATTAATTTAAAGAAATATAAACACATGCCGTACTCACACAAACACCTGCCATACTCAAATTGAGTACAGTCATAGACTCTTATTTGTGGTGGTGTCAGGGGAGTGTAATCTCCTTGGTTCTGTCTCTTCTCAACAAAAATTTGAAGCTATGGATATTAAAGCACTAGGTGCATCACAGCTCTTGGAGAGTGTTATAGCTCCCTCAGTTTTATTTAGAAAATAAAGGAAAATACATCCTCAAGGCGTAGGGGCATGCCAACCTAAAAGACGAGAAGAAAAAGAGAGAGAGAGAGTGCATTCTGGATTCCTGTTTCCTATTCTAACTACCTAACAATGGGAATCTACAAAAAGAGAGTGACTAGGCATTTCAAAAATAGAGTTTATTAGATCTTTATTTACTTTTAATTGCACTTAGCCTGTTTTTCTTCCCTCTAACCTACTACTACGTTATGCCACTATATTTTGTACTGAAATCATAATTTTCATTACTCAGTTGAATAATTTTAAATTATTATTATTTTGCAAACAATGTAAATCAATTAAGTAATTGAACCAAAAGAAGAACTGAATAGAAAGATGCTTATGTCTTCTCAGACCTCAAGCTTGCCAGTGCAGCCAGATTTCTGGAAGAAACTGGAATTAGGAACTGAAAATTTTTCTCAGATCTTTGACTCTCTTTATCCTCTGAATTAATAGAACAATATGATATCCCAAAGTTTCTCCATTTTAAAAAATTTATATTTCAATACCTCCATTAGCTGCAAACTCAAACTAATCCTCTGACACCCTCTTCTCCTTCCACCCTCAATCATTCCTAGCATCAGGAACTTTTCCTATCAGCCAGCTGTTCGTATCAGATGACCAAAATACTGGAGTTTAAGCTTTAGCATCTGTCCTTCCAACGAGTACTCAGGGTTGGTTTCCCTTAAGAGTGACTTATTTAATCTTGCTGTCCAAGAGGCTCTTCAGAGTCTTCTTCAGCACCACAGTTCAAAGGCATCAATTCTTTGGCACTCGGCCTTCTTTAGGGTCTTGCTCTCACAACAGTACATGGCTACTGGGAAGACCATAGCCTTGACTATAGGGACATTTGTCAGCAGAATGATGTCTTTGCTTTTCAACACACTGTCTAGGATTGCCATAGATTTCTTTCCAAGAAGCAAATGTCTTCTGATTTCATGACTGCAGTTCCCATCCACAGTGATTTTAGAGCCCAAGAAGAGTAAATTTGTCACTATTTGCACTACTTTTCCCCCTCTATTTGCCATGAAGTAATGGGGCTGGAGGAACCAGAGATCAAATTGGCAACATCCACTGGTTCATCAAAAAAGAAAGAGAGTTCCAGAAACATATCTACTTTTGCTTTATTGACTATGCCAAAGCCTTTGACTGTCTGGATCACATCAAACTGTGGAAAATTCTTAAATAGATGGAAATACCAGACCACCTAACCTGCCTCCTAAGAAATCTGTATTCAGGTCAAGAAGCAACAGTTAGATCTGGACATGGAACAACAGACTGGTTCAAGTAGGGAAAGGAGTACGTCAAGGCTGTATACTGTCACACTGTATATTTTGCAGAGTACATCATGAGAAATGCTGGGCTGGATAAAGCACAAGCTGGAATAAAAAATTGCCAGGTGAAATATCAATAACCTCAGATATGCAGATAACACCACCATTATGACAGAAAGTGAAGAACTAAAGAGCCTCATGATGAAAGTGAAAGGAAAGAGCAAAAATGTTGGCTTAAAACTCAACATTCAGAAAATGAAGATCATGGCATCTGGTCCCATCACTTCAAGGCAAATAGATGGAGAAACAATGGAAACAGTGGCAGACTTTATGTTTTTGGGCTCCAAAATCACTGCAGATGGTGATTGCAAAGATGAAATTAAAAGATGCTTGCTGAAGAAAAGTTATGACCAACCAAGACAGCATATTAAAAAGCAGAAACATTACTTTACCAACACAGTTCTGTCTAGTCAAAGCTATGGTTCTTCCAGTTGTTGTGTATAGTTGTGAGAGTTGGACTATAAAGAAAGCTGTTCAGTTCAGTTCAGTTCAGTCGCTCAGTCATGTCCGACTCTTTGCGACCCCATGAATTGCAGCACGCCAGGCCTCCCTGTCCATCACCAACTCTCGGAGTTCACTCAGACTCACGTCCATCAAGTCAGTGATGCCATCCAGCCATGTCATCCTCTGTCGTCCCCTTCTCATCCTGCCCCCAATCCCTCCCAGCATCAGAGTCTTTTCCAATGAGTCAACTCTCCGCATGAGGTGGCCAAAGTACTGGAGTTTCAGCTTTAGCATCATTCCTTCCAAAGAAATCCCAGGGCTGATCTCCTTCAGAATGGACTGGGTGGATCTCCTTGCAGTCCAAGGGACTCTCAAGAGTCTTCTCCAACACCACAGTTCAAAAGCATCAATTCTTAGGCACTCAGCCTTCTTCACAGTCCAACTCTCACATCCATAAATGACCACAGGAAAAACCATAGTCTTGACTAGATGGACCTTTCTTGGCAAAGAAATGTCTCTGCTTTTCAATATGCTATCTAGGTTGGTCATAACTTTCCTTCCAAGGAGTAAGCGTCTTTTAATTTCATGGCTGCAGTCACCATCTGCAGTGATTTGGGAGCCCAGAAAAATAAAGTCTGACACTGTTTCCACTGTTTCCCCATCTATTTCCCACGAAGTGATGGGACCAGAAGCCATGATCTTAGTTTTCTGAATGTTGAGCTTTAAGTCAACTTTTTCACTCTCTCATTTTCATCAAGAGGCTTTTTAGTTCCTCTTCACTTTCTGCCATAAGGGTGGTATCATCTGTATATATGAGGTTATTGATATTTCTCCTGGCAATCTTGATTCCAGCTTGTACTTCTTCCAGTCCAGCATTTCTCATGATGTACTCTGCATATAAGTTAAATAAACAGGGTGACAATATACAGCTTTGACATACTCCTTTTTCTGTTTGGAACCAGTCTGTTGTTCCATGTCTAGTTCGAACTGTTGCTTCCTGACCTGCATACAGATTTCTCAAGAGGCAGGTCAGGTGGTCTGGTATTCCCATCTCTTTCAGAATTTTCCACAGTTTATTGTGATCCACACAGTCAAAGGCTTTGGCATAGTCAATAAAGCAGAAATAGATATTTTTCTGGAACTCTCTTGCTTTTTTGATGATCCAGCAGATGTTGAGAGCCAAAGAATTGATGCTTTTGAACTGTGGTGTTGGAGAAGACTCTTGAGAGTCCCTTGGATTTCAAGGAGATCCAACCTGTCAATCCTAAAGAAAATCAGTCCTGAATATTCATTGGGAGGACTGATGTTGAAGCTGAAACTCAAATATTTTGTCCACCTGATGTGAAGAACCAACTCATTTGAAAAGACCCTGATGCTGGGAAAGATTGAAGGTGGGAGGAGAAGGGGATGACAGAGGATAAGATGGTTGGATGGCATCACCAACGCAATGGACATGAGTTTGAGCAGGCTCCAGGAGTTGGTGATGGACAAGGAAGCCCGACGTGCTGTGGTCCATGGGTTGCAAAGAGTTGGACACGACTGAATGACTGAACTGAACTGAATGGTGCTGGATGCCATCTTAATTTTTTTAATATTTAGTTTTAAGCCAGCTCTCTCACTCTCCTTGATGCTCATCAAGAGGCTCTTTAGTTTCTCTTTGCTTTCTGCCATTAGAATGGTATCATCTGCATATTTGGGCTTCCCTGGTGGCTCAGAGGGTTAAGAATCTGCCTGCAATATGGGAGACCTGGGTTCAATCCCTGGGTCCGGAAAATCCCCTGGAAGAGGGCACGGCAACCAACTCCAATATTCTTGCCTGGAGAATCTCCATGGACAGAGGAGCCTGGCAGGCTACAGTCCTTGGGGTGCAAAGAGTCAGACACAACTGAGTGACTAAGCAGGCACAGCACAGCATATCTGCATACCTGTTGATGTTTCTCCTGCCTATCTTGATCATGCTTGTAACTCATGCAACCTGGGGTTTTTCATGATGTGTTCAGCATACAGATTAAACAAACAGGATGATGGCAGAAAGCTGTCTGTTTTTCCAATCTTGAACCAATTAGTTGTTCCATTTAGGGTTCTGATTCTTGCTTCTTGACCCATATACAGGTCATTGTATATCATTGATATACTGTTAAATAGAATTCCACTTCTGGATTTTAAGGAACTTAATATCTGAAATGTGTCAATAAAATACTATGTAGTAAGATAATACATATATCGGTATATATGTACATCTTTAGTGGTTTTGAAATTTTCTAATAATTTTAACTTCTTCGAATACTTCAAAGTATTCAAGTATCTAGTTTGTCTTTTCAAACTCTTTTGAAACAGATACAATATAGTGCATATAAATATGTCTCATATTTGGTAATTTATATATTCCCTTTATGATGATGTCTCTATGCTATAAACCAAGTTTTAATACTTATATATTTATCTATTTTTGGCTACACTGGGTCCTCATTGTTGCACACAGACTTTCCCTAGTTTCAGTGAGCAGAGGCTACTGTATAGTTGCGGTATGTGCGCTTCTCATTGTGGTGGCTTCTCTTGTTGCAGAGGACAGGCTCTAAGGCACAAGCTCAGTAGCTGTGGTATATGGGCTTAGCTGCTCTACAACATATGGGATCTTCCCAAACCAGAGATCAAACCTGTGTTCCCTGAATTGGCAGGCAGAGTCTTAACCAATGGACCACCAGGCAAGTCTCCAAACTAATTTAAAAGTAAGTAGTAACTCTGTCTTGTAATTTTTTTTGTAGCACTCAAATAATTAGTACATAATTACTCAGTGTGTGTGTGTATGTGTGTGTGTGCATTAGTGTGTAAAATGAATTGAGCAAATATAAGGACAAATCTAGCTACTGTCTGTTTACATGGTAACTTCAGCTATTAAAAAACTTATGTTGATAAATACTAATGCATGGATTGTGCTTTTGGTTTCTGGCCTTGTAAGAATTAAAGTCATTTTTGCTTTTTCTGTGTTAACTGGAAAGAATCTTGTATAGTTTATTACTAAAAATAAATATTTTATTACATTAACATATGTAACCTAATGACTTGGTTTAATAGAATGTGTACAAACAATTCATTGCTTTAGTTGATTAAAAAGAATAAGCCTCCTGATTAGTTGAATATCAGAAAGGTAACTAACCATTAATTCTGTAAAATATGGAAACATTGCCAATATGAATAGAATATTGCCAGTAAAACATTATTGAATGACCTCTGTTTTATTTTATTTCAAAAATAGTGTTTCCATCCCTTCTTTCCCAAGTTATTTGTTGCTGATTAAAATTGTATATCAAAGTAATTGTTTTTATTATTAACAGCTATCCCTGTATTTGCAGTAAATGTAAATTTGCTGTCCCATGTAGAGAAAACAGCAATGGAAAATTAATTATAAAAACTGAAATTTATTTCTAAGATGAATATGCAATTTTGTCAATGAATTGCATTGTATTGACTATTACCACTTACTTGTTACAAAAAAAAAATCGATAACTCCCTATTTGTATTGCGTTGCTTTAATATGACATTCATGCTTTGTCAAGCCATTTTATTTATTCTTTGCAAACTTATCAGGCAATTTTTATTTGTCACTGAAGAAATGAGTTCTTGGGTCATGTTACTTGGTGATTAGGATATGAAATGTATCAAGCAGGATGGACTCCATCAACAATAGTTAGAAATGAAAGAAATTTTTAAAAAATGATGTTATGGTAAAATATTTGAAATTTTACTTTCCAGCAAGATAGGTAGAACTATTTAATTGATTCTGTAAAATATTAAGTGTATATAGAAAGTTAATCAATTACTAAAAATAATGCAGTGCCAGTACATTCTGTTCTTAACAATAGGTCATTAGTAACAGTCTTATTAAATTCTTATTCTGCCACAGTAATCAAGACAGTGTGGTACTGGCACAAAGACAGAAATGTAGATCAATGGAACAAAATAGAAAGCCCAGAGATAAATGCACGCACCTATGGTCACCTTATCTTTGACAAAGGAGGCAAGAATATACAATGGAGAAAAGACAATCTCTTTAACAAGTGGTGCTGGGAAAACTGGTCAACCACTTGTAAAAGAATGAAACTAGAACACTTTCTAACACCATACACAAAAATAAACTCAAAATGGATTAAAGATCTAAACGTAAGATGAGAAACTATAAAACTCTTAGAGGAGAACATAGGCAAAAGACTCTCCAACATAAATCACAACATAAATCGCAACCGAGGCGCGACCCCCCCGGGCCCGACGGCGCGACCCGCCCGGGGCGCACTGGGGACAGTCCGCCCCGCCCCGACCCACCCCGGTTAGGAGGCCGGCCGGAGTGGGAGAGCGGTCGCGCCGTGGGAGGGGTGGCCCGGCCTCCCTCCCCCCCCCCCCCCCCCCCCCCCGAGACACCGAGACATCGGCGCGCGCCCCGTGGGAACGCCCCCTTCGCGGGGAGCGGCCCCCCCGCGGGGAGGGAGCGCCGGCAGGGGGGGAGAGCGTGGCGGCAAAGGGCTGGCTCCCTCGCCCCGGGATTCGGTGAGCCAACATAAATCACAGCAGGATCCTCTATGACCCACCTCCCAGAATATTGGAAATAAAAGCAAAAATAAACAAATGGGACCTAATTAAAATTAAAAGCTTCTGCACAACAAAGGAAACTATTAGCAAGGTGAAAAGGCAGCCTTCAGAATGGGAGAAAATAATAGCAAATGAAGCAACTGACAAACAACTAATCTCAAAAATACACAAGCAACTCCTGCAGCTCAACTCCAGAAAAATAAACAGCCCAATCAAAAAATGGGCCAAAGAACTAAATAGACATTTCTCCGAAGAAGACATACAGATGGCTAACAAACACATGAAAAGATGCTCAACATCACTCATTATCTGAGAAATGCAAATCAAAACCACAATGAGGTACCATTTCACGCCAGTCAGAATGGCTACGATCCAAAAGTCTACAAATAATAAATGCTGGAGAGGGTATGGAGAAAAGGGAACCCTCTTACACTGTTGGTGGGAATGTAAACTAGTACAGCCACTATGGAGAACAATGTGGAGATTCCTTAAAAAACTGGAAATAGAATTGCCATATGACCCAGCAATCCCACTGCGGGGCATACACACTGAGGAAACCAGAATTGAAAGAGACATGTGTACCCCAGTGTTCATCACAGCACTGTTTATAATAGCCAGGACATGGAAGCAACCTAGATGTCCATCAGCAGATGAATGGATAAGAAAGCTGTGGTACATATACACAATGGAGTATTACTCAGCCATTAAAAAAAATACATTTGAATCAGTTCTAATGAGGTGGATGAAACTGGAGCCTATTATACAGAGTGAAGTAAGCCAGAAAGAAAAACACCAATACAGTATATTATCACATATATATGGAATTTAGAAAGATGGTAATGATAACCCTGTATGCGAGACAGCAAAAGAGACACAGATGTATAGAACAGTCTTTTGTACTCTGTGGGAGAGGGAGAGGGTGGGATGATTTGGGGGAGTGGCATGGCAATATGTATAATATCATATAAGAAATGAATCGCCAGTCCAGTTTCGATACAGGATCCTTGGGGCTGGTGCACTGGGATGACCCGGAGGGATGGTACGGGGAGAGAGGTGGGAGGGAAGTTCAGGATAGGGAACACGTGTACACCCGTGGTAGATTCATGTTGATATGTGGCAGAATCAATACAATGTTGTAAAGTAATTAGCCTCCAATTAAAATAAATAAATATAAATTAAAAAAAATAAATTCTTGTTCTCCCATTTAAGAAAATAGAAATTTTTATTATTTTCCATGCTTTCTTCATTGCATGCATGCACACACACACACACACACACACACACACACATAAAATCTCCAACAGCCACCATAAAACATCTTTGCTTTAGGATATATTCCATCTTCTTGGTTACACTAGAAGTCAAACTCTACTATCGAAGTAAAGGGTAACATGCTAGCTGTCACAATCAGTTTATTTTCAAAAATGAGTGTTTCTGCTGCTCCTAGCAAAAATGCTTCTCCTAGCAAAGAATATATGGGTTAGAAAGATGGAGAACTTTCAGATTACTTAAATTATACATTTTGTCATTTTTCAATATGTGCCTTCCAATTTCCATGTATTGGAAATCCTATTTGCTACTCCTTCCAAAATTCTTAGCCCATGTAACTCTTAGTGGCACTTCTATTTATACATGACAGTCTGAGAGAAACATCACAAAGGGACATGGAAAAATGCTTAATATAAGATATATGCAGTGAAACCAATGCACAAATAGCAATAAGATATACATTTTCCTTTCTATATATTTTGATGAGATCAGATCAGATCAGTCACTTAGTTGTGTCCAACTCTTTGCGACCCCATGAATTGCAGCACGCCAGGCCTCCCTGTCCATCACCAACTCCCGGAGTTCGCTGAGACTCACTTCCATCGAGTCAGTGATGCCATCCAGCCATGTCATCCTCTGTCGTCCCCTTCTCATCCTGCCCCCAATCCCTCCCAGCATCAGAGTCTTTTCCAATGAGTCAACTCTTCGCATGAGGTGGCCAAAGTACTGGAGTTTCAGCTTTAGCATCATTCCTTCCAAAGAAATCCCAGGGCTGATCTCCTTCAGAATGGACTGGGTGGATCTCCTTGCAGTCCGAGGGACTCTCAAGAGTCTTCTCCAACACCACAGTTCAAAAGCATCAATTCTTCGGCACTCAGCCTTCTTCACAGTCCAACTCTCACATCCATACATGACCACAGGAAAAACCATAGCCTTGACTAGACGAACCTTTGTTGGCAAAGTAATGTCTCTGCTTTTGAATATGCTATCTAGGTTGGTCATAACTTTCCTTTCAAGGAGTAAGCGTCTTTTAATTTCATGGCTGCAGTCACCATCTGCAGTGATTTGGGAGCCCAGAAAAATAAAGTCTGACATTGTTTCCACTATTTCCCCATCTATTTCCCATGGGGAAGTGATGGGACCAGATGCCATGATCTTAGTTTTCTGAATGTTGAGCTTTAAGCCAACTTTTTCACTCTCCACTTTCACCTTCATCAAGAGGCTTTTGAGAACAGATGCAAATCTACAAAAATATAAAACTTCTTTTTCAAATTGTGAAAGTTTACCAAGGAATGTTACTATATAGCAACCACTCTTTAGTTTCCAAGAGGACACTAGAAAAATATTTTTATTGAACTGAATAGAAATATTTTATTAAACCTTTCTTTTTCTAGCTAGAAAAAAAATACTACCTCAAACAAATTGAAAAAATAATCTAACATTTTTGTCTTGGCATATAGTTATTCTTTTGGGGCTTCAAAATCACTGCAGATGGTGACTGCAGCCATGAAATTAAAAGACGTTTACTCCTTGGAAGGAAAGTTATGACTAACCTAGATAGCATATTGAAAAGCAGAGACATTATTTTGTCAATAAAGGTCCATCTTGTCAAGTCTATGGTTTTTCCTGTGGTCATGTATGGATGTGAGAGTTGGACTATAAAGAAAGCTGAGCACTGAAGAATTGGTGCTTTTGAACTGTGGTGTTGGAGAAGACTCTTGAGAGTTCCTTGTAGTGCAAGGAGATCCAACCAGTCTATTCTAAAGGAGATCAGTCCTGAGTGTTCATTGGAAGGACAGATGCTAAAGCTGAAACTCCAATACTTTGGCCACCTGATGCAAAGACCTGACTCATTTGAAAAGGTCATGATGCTGGGAAAGATTGAGGGCAGGAGGAGAAGGGGACAACAGAGGATGAGATGGTTGGATGGCATCACCGACTCAATGAACATGAGTTTAAGTAAACTCTAGGAGTTGGTGATGAACAGGGAGGCCTGGCGTGCTGCAGTCCATGTTGTTGCAAAGAGACAAGACTGAGTGACTGAACTGAACTGATATTTATTCTTTAGTCTATGAGCTCCAAAATCATAACCTCAGAGTTGTTGAGGTACTCTGTATATTTTTATTAAACATGAGTTGATACACATGAATTTTTTAGGAATAATACATGCCTTAGTCTATAAACTATTAATATAAAATTCAATCTATCTGTTGTTCTATCCTCTGTTGAGATACTTGTAAAATACTAATTGAAGATTAAATGCTTCTTGATATAAGGATACTTTTTTCATAAAATAAATAGATTATAAAGAATGGAAGTAGCAATTTAGAGTATTGTGTTAATGCACAATAACCTCATAAAATAACAAAAGCAAAGAAAACTGCATGTAAGTGGATCCCATGCACATGAGCAGTTGAATGTAAGTTTAATAGGATCTTCTTAAATCAGGGGATAAATGACCTTTCCGATCTTGAGTTAGAGATTGCAACATGAAGTATTGCCTCCATATGCATATCTGCTTTCGAATAATTTTACAATTCACCCTTTTGACCAGCCTATGAAAGTACCAGTAAAATATATAGCTTTTTGCTCTGACTACACAGAGAATAAAAACTCCCATGTGAATACTATTGAGGTCTCTTTCACATGGGTGCAAAATTCAACAGCATGATAAATCTAGCAGTAAAATTAAAGCATTTTGAAACTTTTACATGCTCATTTATTAATACTTTGTAGTTACTTGTGGTATAAAGTTTGATTTACTGCAGTCTGGAGGAGCCTTATCACCTCATAAATGGTTAACAATTAGGTATGCCCACACAGTTCACTCATCGATCTGAATAAAATGTTGACAGTTTCTGCCAGCAATATCATTAAAGTCAATAGTAGCTCATCATTTATGCCCTGAACTGACAGGATTATTATGGTATTGCTATTAATATGTAGCAATTACTTGGTATGTATCTTTACAGAAGGCTATCAATCAATGAATTTTAATGTAATGCACACACTTATAGATAAACTTTGACATCAAAATGAAGCTGCTTCACATAAAATAGATATGATAGTATCATATGTGCTCTTCTTCAGAGAATTCTTTATGGGCAAAGTTAAAAAACTCATCTTTACTCTAAATTCCATGTACTCAAAGCACTTATGAAATTGTTACTCCTGAAACTGTGAGAAGGAAGGCTCACAGATGTTGAAATGATGAAGTTAACAGGCTATTTAAGAACCTAATCTTAACAGAGGTAGAGAACCTGTTCAAGTCTTTTTTTATTTTATTTTATTTTTAAACTTTACAATATTGTATTAGTTTTGCCAAATATCGAAATGAATCTGCCACAGGTATACCTGTGTTCCCCGTCCTGAACCCTCCTCCCTCCTCCCTCCCCATACCCTCCCTCTGGGTCGTCCCAGTGCACCAGCCCCAAGCATCCAGTATCCTGCATCGAACCTGGACTGGCGACTCGTTTCATACATGATATTATACATGTTTCAATGCCATTCTCCCAAATCTCCCCACCCTCTCCCTCTCAAGTCTTGTGTAACTTCCACCACATTATGCCACCTCTGAGAATACAGCCATGTTCTTGGTAGTGGAGTGGCATATCGGGCAACTGTGTGCTTGGGGTTGAATTCATCTCAACGACAAGTGACAGCAGCATTCTTAGGCAATCTCTCATTGGGTGTGCAAAAACAGGGAAGACTGAATCAAGAGTTCTATAAAGACACAGTGAAGGACAAAATAGGAGCAATGGAGCGAAGCTGCTTCACATTAGAAAATAAATGCGGTAGAATCCTTGAAGTCTGGAAATATATAAAGTGGATCATTTTGAGGAAAAGTGTTACTCAGTTTGTCTGTGAAATGCAAAAGACTATCCTTGATGATAACTCTATTAACTAAGGAAAAACCAAGCTTTTTAAAAAAATAGAATGGTTCAGCACTGAAATTTTCAGCCACTTTAACATAACTTGCAGCCTCAATATAACTACAGACACTAAAATCATATTATTACATACAGAGCAGTGTACACTCAATTCCAGACTGATAATACATTTATACAAGGTTGACTAAAATTAATGTTTTATATAGGCCTACTTCTAATTTATCCTGCCCATTCATTTTTCCCATATCTTGGGTTATATACTGGTTCCCTTTGGAAAGCTGTTCTTCATGAATTAGCATTTTTAGTTTCAAAAAGAAAGAGTCTACTTTCATGCCTTACATCTTCATAGCTCATGTTTTGCAAATAGATGTTTAATTATTTGCCCTTCATGATGATTTTTATGATCCATTGTCCTTTGAAAGATGTTGTTGCTATTGCCTGTCTATTGTCACTGCATTGGGTTTCTGTTTTTCTCCCTAAACCTCTGTGTCCCTCCAAAATATATTCATCTAGCTTGTAAAATCACCAACTTTCTTGGACAGTAGAGCACATTTCAGAATGAATCTACTCTGAAAATGTCTCCTCTCCCATTAGTCCTGATCTGACAGGTCCTCACTTGTCCTAGTTTACTCTTTCACTATTCCAATCACATTTTTTTAAGCTCTGCAAATATCTCAAGCTCTAACTGCAAGTCACTTCTTTAGTTTTTCAAAGAAATGGTCGTTATGTAAACAACCAATTTATAAATTCTTTCATCCAACAATTAAAGCTTTATCACTGGAAAAAGTCTAATCTGATTTATTTGTATCTTTAGTGGAGAAGGCAATGGCACCCCACTCCAGTACTCTTGCCTGGAAAATCCCATGGATGGAGGAACCTGGAAGGCTGCAGTCCATGGGGTCGCTGAGGGTCAGACACGACTGAGCGACTTCACTTTCACTTTTCACTTTCATGCATTGAAGAAGGAAATGGCAACCCACTCCAGTGTTCTTGCCTGGAGAATCCCAGGGACACGGGGGCCTGGTGGGCTGCCATCTATGGGGTCACACAGAGTTGGACACAACTGAAGTGACTTAGCAGTAGCAGTAGCAGCAGCTAAGGTTCCATCCCAAGGGACACATCAACACTGTGCAGATTCTATCTCATATATGAAAGTCAACTCCCATCAGAGATGAACACGGGCTTAAGCTAAGGTAACTTATTTTCAGAAGCTCCTTTTGTTTGTGTAAATAAGATTTTATCGTTGCATATTTTTGAGCAAATTGTGCAAATGTGTGAAAGCCAAATTTCATAAGAGCTAGCAACATTTATTGTGAAGGGACCCACATGCTAATTATATCTGAATATGCTTCTTTGTAGCTGGAGTTAGGTGATTCTGAAATGTTCTTAGAAATTGTAATCTGTATGATACAGAAATAATACATGTGGGGACCCAAATATATACACCCATAGTCAAAATTCAAGTTAAATAAAATGTTACTGGACAGGCTTTCACAAATACTCTGATTTGAATTCTTCCCCTTGCATATTATATGAATACATTTATAAGGCAGTTCCAATACTAGATTTTTGTCTAAGAATTATCTGCAATTTCTTTGTGAATTTGAGCTATAAAACTGTAAATATAATATTTATTGGGTGCTTACTATGATCCAGGAAAATTTCTAAATCCTTGGCATACATTTGCTCATTTAATCATTATGTTATATCCTACAGTGATTTCAAAGATTGCACCAATTTTTTAATGAGGAAACTGAGACACAGTGAGGTTATTACCATGTCCTAAAACACACAAGAGCAAAATGTGGGTGTACAGTTTTTAATTCTAATGCTACTGCTTTTAAACGCTGAACTGATGTATAGTGATTCTGGACAAAATTTTCTATGTATATACATACATAAGGTTTTTATTTCAATATAGCATGGTGATTTTACACTCTGGGGCCAAGCTGGAAGATTTGGAAAGAATAGCTATCTATCACAAAATAATGAGCTCAATTACTTAACCTCCATGCTTAGAATATCTTACCTATAAAACAAGTACAATAATAGAGCTTAAGGCACAGGATTATTGTGGGGATTATGTGAGTTAATATATGTAAAGTGTTCAAAAGACATGTGTATAGGTATATCAATGTTTACTTATATATATTTATACACAAACGTTATTATGTGAGTCTGTTTGTATATTTATAGGCAACAGATCTATGGACTTAGAATATGTTGAAGTTAACATTTGTGTTTTCACATTTACCATTTTTTGGGGGTTAGGCTTAAATTTGTTCTACCATCAGTGTTTTGGTTGAGGAAACATCCCTTGGTATATCTATGAAGTCCTGATATACCTGACTCAGATGTTCTTGCTGTTGCTAAGGAATAGTAGAAAATGTGGTTGTCATTAAATTTCACTGGACAGGGAGCAAATCAAGAATCATCTCTGGGTAGCCAAGATGAAACCTTTGGATATTATCAGATTGATCTGCTTCTCACATAACATTTCTAAAAGGGAAATATGAATGGGCCTTATGATTCAGGATCTTCTGTGTCATCATCATGTGGATAAAATAATTAGTAGAATTAGTTTCTGTAACTCCTAGGTAAGCCAAAAGAATCACTGTACAGTGATAGTTCTCAATTTCTTTCCCATCCTTAAAATAGTGCCATGGGAAAGACACTTCAGATCACATATAGTCACTGTTCTGTTTGGGAGGTCTTCAAGAAGACCCTCAGTTTCAGTGACTCATAAGGAAACTCACAAAATTCAGAAAAGCCATTGCATTCAAAATTACATTGTATTAAACAACAACAACAAAAAATACAGATTAACTTCATCAAAGGGAAGCAATACATAAGTCAGGGTCCAGGAAGACCAGGTATGGAGTTACCTGGAGTGTGCAGAGAGTGCTCACTCCTCTGAGCCCCATGTTTGGCAATAAGCAGGTGGCATTAGAGGTAAAGAACCCGCCTCCCAATACAGGAGACCAGAGAGATGCGGGCCCAACCCCTGGGATGGGAAGATCCCTGGAGAAGGAAATGGCAATCCACTCCAATATTATTGCCTGGAGAATCCCATAGACAAAGGAGCTTGCTGAGCTACAGTCCATAGAGTTGCACAGAATTGGACATGACTAAGTGATTCAGCATAGCACATTGAGCATTGCTCACCAGGGAAATGCACATGAACCTTGAAGTCCAGTCTTTTAAACAGGAGTTGGTCACTTAGGCAAGGCTGACTGCTCATGTGGCCAGTCTGTGTGTAGCAAGGAATTTATCTTCTAAAGAGAGGTTTTGCCATTGTTTGGGCCCTGGGAGGTAACTTCTAAAACTCTTGGAATTTCCTGAGTGCTAAGAGTATCACTGTTATTCATAGTGGGCCCCGTGGATCACACCTGACAGCTCATGGGAACAAAATTAGTAGGAGCAGGGATTGGGCAGGCAAGAAAGACCAATCATGTGATTAGAGGGCTGGGACTTTGGGACACACGATATCTTGCTGACCTGGGGGAGGTATTGGAGTGGGCTTTAGATTAAGTTCAGTTTCTGCAGCAAATAAAACAATTATGTCTTAGGTACAAAGTCTCAATAAAAATCTCTTGATATGGAAGCTTGGGTAAGCTTTCTGAATTGTCAATAATTCATATGTTTTGTCACATATACCCGGAAGAAGGTCAAAGCTCTGCATTTGTAACTCTCTGAGACTTTTCCATTTAACTCTCTTCCTTTGATTGTTTCTGCTTTGTATCTTCTCTGTAATAAATGTGACCATGAATATAACAGTGTTCAATAAGTTCTGTGAATTTAGAAAATTACTGAATCTGAAGATGGTTTTGAAAAAGCCCTGAACTTACAGTTTGGTTCAAAAGATTTGGTAAGGCTTGGCAGTCTGGAAAATCGTGCCCTTAATTTCATGTTTGGCTAAATTCCTTGTATTGTAGCTCTCTAGTCCCTGAAGAGGTCAAGTGATATCATATGGCCCAAGGCCTCCACTATAAAATCCCATTGCCAGCTTGAACTATCTGGCAAACTCTAAGGTCCCCTGGTAAACAAAGACATTCTAAGGAAGCAGGACATTAAGAAAGCTAAGAGGTTACTTCCCAGGATCTGGTCATGAGTCAGGCCTTTCTTTGAGCAAGGATAAGCTTTTGCAGCACATCCATCCATTAACATTTTAAAATGTAATTGCTTCTCCCTTTCATAGTGAAAAGGAGTCCTAGGGGGCTGAACTATGTCCCCTTCAAAACTAGGATGTTGAAGCCCTAATTGTAAATGTGACTCTATTTGGGGATAGGGCTTTTAAAGAGGTCATCAAGATTAAATGAAGTTGTAAAAGTGGGGCCCTAATCCCATGTGACTGGTGCCCTTGTCAGAGGAGAAGGAGACACCAGAGATATGAGAAAGCTGAGAAAAGGCCATGTGAGGATATAGTGAGAAGGTGGTCATCTTCAAGCCAAGGAGAGAGGCCTTAGGAGGAATTAGCCCTGTTAGTACTTTGACTTTGAACTTCTTATCCCTAAAACTTATAGGAAAGAAATGCCTGTGGTATTTTGTTATGGCAACCCTAATAATCTAATATACCTAACAATAATCCACAAAACTCTAAAGGAATAAATATGAAATATTGCTCACTATTTGGGGAAATACAATAAAAGTATGCTGTAACTCATGCCAGAAGTACAAATATTATAGTTATACAAAATGAATAAAATATTTTTACCTTCTTCTACCTTAGGATTCACTATGAGAATTAATGTTACCTAGTCCCAGTTTTGGTATAGTTTCAAAGGGTTCCTTTATCCTTTACCCATGTTTAATTGGTCTTCCCTTGTGACTCAGCAATAAAGAATCCAACTACAATGCAGGAGATGCAGCAGGAGCTATGAGTTCAGTCCCTGAGATGGGAAGATCCCCTGGAGAAGGCAATAACAACCCTCTCCAGTATTCTTGCCTGGAAAATTTCATAGACAAAGGAGCCTGGCAGGCTACAGTCCATGGAGTTGCAAAAGAGTCAGACATGATTAGCAATTTAATGATGAGAAAACGACAGCACCATGTTTACTTTAAGTAAACTGAGGTGTCCTAAAATTGAAATACTCTGTGGAGAAGGTTATTATTTTTTTATTATATGTGCATGTTTCATCTTTATTTTTTATGTGCACTTCAGTTTATTATAATAGAGACTATCACATTTAATTATTTTTAATTTTTTTAATTGCTAGCAAAACATTTACACACCTATGTTTACATCCCTGATTTCTTACTTAGAAGTAGTCATATTTTCTGCACGGAGTATAACATATACAAATATTTTGCTTTAGGTTAGAATATGATCTAAACCATGAAGATTGCTGGTTTCTCTTTACTTGAGTCACTCTACTCCACTTACTTTGAAATTTATAGCATGATGAATCAAATTTGTTCTTGTTAGGTATAAAAATCATCAACTTTTTAATGATAAAAGAAATGTAAAATTTCTAACATAAAATTTGCACCTGTTCCATAGGAGCCACAGGGCTTTTATATGCACTATCTCATTTTAATTTCATGGCCAATATTATTCCCCATGAATGTTACAACTGCAAAGCTATAAGGGTATGGGAGGGAATTCAAACAAATGATATCACTTTTCAGGTGTGTGTTTTCAAAGTTCCTTTTTTTTTTTTCTTAAAACATCCTCATAACTAATATTCTTTATTGTATCAAAGAATTTCAGGCTAGTTGTTAGGATCAAGTAAGCATAACTATGAAACGTTTCTTACTGTTAGCTTTGCCAACGCCAGTAAATCCTTTATATGCAATATTTTGCTTGTTTTTTCTTGCTGTGTATAATTTGAAAAAGATAATACCGAGATTTTAGGCAGTACTATGATGTTTTAACTAGCTATATGTCTTATTTTCTAATGTGAACCAAATAGGAAATCTGCTTCTACATATGTCCTTTAATTAAGCCAGCTGTAAACTAATCACTGGGTTCTTTAAGGCATCTTGTCTATGCATGCAAAATTAACTGAGTATAGCATGGGTGATCTCTTTATTTTGACTGTCTTAAAAATCAATGAGTGCTGCCACAAGGACAACTTGACGGCAATGATTTGTATCCCCTGTGAAGACAGCTGTGATGAGGTAAAAACTTTACTTCTCTCCATTTACAGAGAAAGTACAAGGGTGTCATGGAAAAATAAATATACCTTTTTGCAAGCCTAAATTACATACTGAATGAGTTAGCAGAATGTTAAAAACACACTAGTTCAGTTCATTTAAGTTCTGTTGCTCAGTCATGACGGACTATTTGCGACCCCATGGACTGCAGCACGAACGGCCTCCCTGTCCATCACCAACTCCTGAGTTTACCCAAACTCATGTACAATGAGTCGGTGATGCAATCCAATCATCTCATCCTCTGTCGTCCCCTTCTTCTCCCACCTTCAATCTTTCCCAGCATCAGGGTCTTTTCAAATGAGTCAGTTCTTCACATCAGGTAGTCAAAGTATTGGAGTTCCAGCTTCAATATCAGTCCTTCCAATGAGCACTCAGGACTGATCTCGTTTGGGATGGACTGGTTGGATCTCGTTGCAGTCCAATGGACTCTCAAGAGTCTTCTTCAGCACCACAGTTCAAAAGCATCAACTTTTCGATGCTCAGCTTTCTTTATAGTCCAAATCTCATATCCATACATGACTACTGGAAAAACCATAGCCTTGACTAGGTGGAATTGTTGGCAAAGTAATGTCTCTGCTTTTTAATATGCTGTCCAGGTTGGTCATAACTTTCTCACAAAGGAGTAAGTGTCTTTTAATTTCATGGCTGCAGTCACCATCTGCAGTGATTTTGGAGCCCAGAAAAATAAAGTCACCCACTGTTTCCGCTGTTTCCCCATCTATTTTCCATGAAGTGATGGGACCAGATGCCATGATCTTTGTTTTTTTGAATGTTGAGCTTTAAGCCAACTTTTTCACTCTCCTTTCACTTTCATCAAGAGGCTGTATAGTTCCTCTTCACTTTCTGCCATAATGGTGATGCCATCTGCATATCTGAGTTTATTGATATTTCTCCTGGCAATCTTGGGTCCAGCTTGTACTTCATCCAGCCCAACATTTCTCACGATGTACTCTGCATATTAGTTAAACAAGCAGAGTGACAATATACAGCCTTGACATACTCCTTTTCCTATTTGGAACCAGTCTGTTGTTCCATGTCCAGTTCTAACTGTTGCTTCTTGACCTGCATACAGATTTCTCAGGAGGCAGGTAAGGTCATCTGGTATTCCCATCTCTTTCAGAATTTTCCACAGTTTATTGTAATCCACACAGTTAAAGGCTTTCGTAAAGTCAATAAAGCAGAAGTAGATGTTTTTCTGGTACTCTTTTGCTTTTTTGATGATCCAACAGATGTTGGCAATTTGATCTTTGGTTCCTCTGTCTTTTCTAAAGCCAGCCTGAACATCTGGAAGTTCATGGTTCATGTATTATTGAAACCTGGCTTGGAGAATTTTGAGCATTACTTTACTAGCGTGTGAGATGAGCGCAATTGTGTGGTTTTTTGAGCATTCTTTGGCATTACCTTTCTTTGGGATTCGAATGAAAACTGACCTTTTCCAGTCCTGTGGCCACTGCTAAGTTTTCCAAATTTGCTGGCACATTGAGTGAAGCACTTTCACAGCATCATCTTTTAGGATTTGAAATATCTCAACTGGAATTCCATCCCCTCTAGTAGCTTTGTTCATAGTGATGCCTCCTAAGGCCCACTTGACTTCATATTCCAGATTGTCTGGCTATAGGTGAGTGATCACACCATCGTGATTAACTGGGTCATGAAGATATTTTTTGTACAGTTCTTCTATGTATTGTTGCAACCTCATCTTAATATCTTCTGCTTCTGCTAAGTCCATACCATTTATGTCTTTTATTAAGCCCATCTTTGCATGAAATGTTCCCTTTGTAGCTCTAATTTTCTTGAAGAGCTCACTAGTCTTTCCCATTCTATTGTTTTCTTCTATTTCTTTGCACTGATCACTGAGGAAGGCTTTCTTATCTCTGCATTCAAATGGGTATATTTTTCCTTTCATCCTTTGCTTTTTGCTTCTCTTCTTTTCACAGCTATTTGTAAGGCCTCCTCAAACAGCCATTTTTCTTTTTTGCATTTCTTTTTCTTGGGGATGTTCTTTCTCCCTGTCTCCTGTACAATGTCATGAATCTCCATCCATAGTTCATCAGGCACTCTGTATATCAGATCTAGTCCCTTAAATCTATTTCTCATTTCCACTGTATAATCATAAGGGATTTGGTTTAGGTCATACCTGAATTGTCTAGTGGTTTTCCCTACTGTCTTCAATTTAAGTCTGAATTTGGCAATAAGTAGTTTATGATCTGAGCCACATTCAGGTCCCAGCCTTGCTTTTGCTGACTGTATAGAGCTTCTCCATCTTTGGCATTTTAACCAATCTTCAGTGTACTAGGTAGAGAAAGAGCATGAAGGTTGAGTGGGAAAAATTTCTCCTTTTCACCAGTTTGTCCTTGGAATAAAAAGTACTTGTGATATGAGGTCATGCAATAAATATTTATTGAATGAATGAAGGATTTCTGAAGCAAACAGATCTAGGGTTCAAATTATGCTTCTGTCTTTAATATACCTTGTGACATGGGAAAAACTTCTTAGCCTAGTAATCATCAATTTACTCATCTATAACAACATCTGTCTCATAGTGAATAATTGAAAATTAACAGTCTAATACAGTGGTATAGTTAGGGGTGTGCTTAATGTGCTCAGTCATGTGCAACTCTTTGTAACCCCATGGACTGCAGCCTATTAGGCTCTTCTGTCCATGCGATTTCCCAGGTAAGAATATTGGAGTGCTTGCCATTTCCTATTCCAGGGGATCTTCCAAACCCAGGGATGGAACCTGCTGAGCCACCTAGGGAGCCCCAGAGATAAGGATAGAGATAAAATATAGAGATATACATTTGAATATAGGCAGCATGGTATAAGCATATAATTTCTTTTATAATTATATTACACTTCTGTGATCTTTAGATTGAATAAGATAATCAAACTTCTACCCATAAATATAAAAACTGAGCAGTTTTTCAATTTTTCATGACAAATTATGCTTGTAGCCTAAGACTATTTAATTTTTCACGGAACATAGAATTCTGTGAATCACCTCATGTTTAGTTTTTCAGTCAAAAGTCAAATGTGTAATTTGATTTTCAGATTTAATTTTCTCCAGATGATAAATCTTTACCTAAGTGACTAGGGAAGGTTTTAGAGGATATAAAAATTCAGTGAGGGAAAAATATTAACAATTACTCATGAGAATTTTCCTTAATGAATTAGGTGATGCCGATCTTCCAAAATAGAAGAATTCCTGAGATTTTATGGTTCTTTTTTGTGAAATTTCATTTTCTTCTTTCATAGAATACATACATATATATATATAATTATTGTTTTTTTAATACTTATAATCCTTCAATGAACTTATAGCTCAAATTAGTAAGCTTTGAATGAAATATAAAGTCTAACATTTATATTGCTAAGTTTTGTGGTAATGGTTATTCTTTAGGAATACCTTTATTTTCTAAGTCATACAATCCTCACCACTCTAAAATCTCTGCTTATCTAGTTCACTCTTTGATATTTTAAATAGATTATTGCAAACTTTCTTATGTAGACCTATAATCTACATCTTTGCAAAGTTATAACTTATAACCTTGCAAATTGTCCAAAACACTGCCTCTTGGTCTTTTTTTCCCTCCTACTAACCATATTAGTAATCTCCACCTCCCACAAATTTTATGCCTCTCATAACAATTTTCATACAAAAGCACATTATTTTTTGCAATATACAAATATCATGCCATAAAATTATTTCCTTCAAGACAAATTTTTATATTAAAATTTTTTATATTATGTTTAATTGAGGTAATGATAACAATATGAAACAGGTAATTGAAAGACCTCACTAATGAGAACTAATGCTGGTTAACATTAAGCTGTAAGGAAAAAAAAAAAATCCTGCCAGGGAATTCCCTGGTATCCCAGTGGTTAGGACTCTGCTTCCAGTGAAGAGGGTACAGGTTTGATCTCTGGTCCAGGAACTAAGATCCCATATGCCATGTGGTACAGCCAAAAAATGGGCTTCCCAAGTGGTGCTAGTGGTAAAGAACCTGCCTGCCAATGCAGGAGCTATGAGATGCAGGTTCAGTCTCTGAGTTGGATTGCAAAGCTGCCCACTCAGGGATAGAAATGAACATCTTTCTAACAATGATCATAGCCAAAAGTGATAGAGCAGTATCTCAGGAATAAGCAGGGAGTAGAAATGGATGTAAAGAAACTGCAATACAAAGGAAATTTTGGACTAGGTTGCCATCCATTAAAAATAAAACAAGAGAAAAAAAAAAGGAAAAACACTTGTGAAGCTACATGGATAATCTATTAACTGAAAATATCTTTATAAGGTGTCAACATTTTAAATAATTTCTTCAATTCAGCTTTAAAAGCATTTATTACACTAATCAAATTCATAAATAAATATGAATCTGTTCTTTATATGATTCCATCAATTCTATCCTTCTCACTTCTACTGTCATTTCCAAGACTCCTGCCTATGATACTACTGCTTTATTTCATTTTCCTTCTTTTAGATTTTGGATTGTCATCAATTCAGTTCAGTTCAGTTGCTCAGTCGTGTCTGACTCTTTGAGACCCCATGAACTGCACCACACCAGGCCTCCCTGTCCATCACCAACTCCCAGAGTTTACTCAAACTCATGTCCATCACATTGGTGATGCCATCCAACCATCTCATCCTCTGTTGTCCCCTTCTCTCAATTTCAATCTTTCCTAGCATCATGGTCTTTTCAAATGAGTCAGCTCTTTGCATCAGGTGGCCAAAGTATTGGAGTTTCAGCTTCAACATCAATCCTTCCATTGAACATTCAGGACTGATCTCCTTTAAGATGGACTGGTTGGATCTCTTTGCAGTCCAAGGGACACTCAAGAGTCTTCTCCAACACCACAGTTCAAAAGAATTAATTATTCTGTGCTCAGGTTTCTTTATTGTCAAATTCTCACATCCATACATGACTACTGGAAAAACCATAGCCTTGACTAGACAGACCTTTGTTGGCAAAGTAATGTCTCTGTTTTTTAATATGCTGTCTAGGTTGGTCATAACTTTTCTTCCAAGGAGTAAGCCTCTTTTAATTTCATGGCTGCAGTCACCATCTGCAGTGATTTTGGAGCCCCCAAAATAAAGTCTACCACTGTTTCCACTGTCTCTCCATCTATTTGCCATGAATTGATAGGACCGAATGCCATGATCTTTGTTTTCTGAATGTTGACCTTTAAGCCAACTTTTTCACTCTTTTCTTTCACTTTCATCAAGAGGCTCTTTAGTTCTTCTTCATTTTCTGCCATAAGGGTTGTGTCATCTGCATATCTGAGGTTATTGATATTTCTCTCAGCAATCTTGATTCCAGCTTGGATTGTCATAGTATATTAATATTCCCCCCACTTTCTTTCTTTCTTTCTTTCTTTTTTTTGTCCACTGTTAGCTTTATAGTTAAGCATTCCATCAGTACTTACCTTTTCTCACAGACTACAAAGTACATTTTTGTTTTAACTTTCTGAAATCTTCATGCAGAAATTTATTCCACCATTGCTGATTGTCTTCAGTGAAAAGGCTAGTCTAAATTAGTTTTTTGCCATTACCTATAATGGAAATAATAACTACATTTGATTGTTTTATTGAGAAAACTTATAAAAATAATAACAGTTCCATAGGTCTGACTTTTGTAACTAAAATAATATTTCACCTGTAAAACTCTCATAACTTAAAATTTAAAAAAATTTAAATGGAAGTCTCTAGTCTTAATAAAGTTCTTACAAAAGAAAAATTTCAGTTGACTTTGATTTTCTCAAAACTATGGAAATTCAAAAACAAAAAAATTCTGTTTTGTTTGTGATACCAATTGATTCAAACTCATAGACACTAAAATTTACTGGCAATTTCAATAAAAAAAATGTTAAATAATGAAAATATATGGACCAGATTGAAATTAAATATTGTGATTTAATAGACACAGATAATAATATGATTCTTCCATGTATATCTATGCTTCTTTGTGAACCAACTTTTGCAGCTAAAGTCCCAAATAATGAAAGAAAATAACTTCAATTCATGGTGTTAGGTTTCCAGTGTGGCTCAGCTAGTAAAGAATCTGCTTGCAATGCGGGAGACCTGGGTTTGATCCCTGGGTTCAGAAGATCCCTGGAGAAGGGAAAGGCTACTCACTCCAGTGTTCTGGCCTAGAGAATTCCATGGACTATACATTCCATGGATTCACAAAAAGTCAGACACAACTGAGTGACATTCACTTCACTTCACTTCATGGTGTTACAAAATGATGAAGCAACATTTTCAAAAATTTTAAAAGGTAATAATCAGAAAATGGCAACCCACTTCAATATTCTTGCCTGGAAAATTCTATGGACAGAAGAGTCTGGGGGACTGTATTCCATTGGGTCACAAAGATTTGGATACCACTGAGTGACTGAGCATTAGCACTAACCATGGATTATTACCAAGAAATTCTAGGCTTAGGACTCTTTTCAGATGAAATTGCAGTTTCTCAAAGTCTGGTAAATCAGTTGCATCAGAATTTTCTAGGGTACCAGTAAAATGCAAACTTTTGAGTTCCACCTCTAATCTTTTGAATCTGAATCTCTTGCATTGATACCTGGGAATTTATGTACATAAAATGGTTTGTAGGCAATTCTTAGGCACTTCAGTCTCAGTGAATTGCTCCTGCCTCTAAATTGACTTATTCTTGCCCTAAGCTTCAGATCTATTTCATCACATGTTGCCTTGTAAGGTCAGTTTAGCATCGTTGAGGTAAATGTTGATGGGGATAACTTGCATGATCATTTGAACAAATGTAAATTTAGCCTGGTTCACTTTCAAAAATTCTGTTTCTCTTTTCTCTCCTTTAAAATTTGTTTCAAATTTCTTTCCTGATCACAAATAATTATTCAATTTAATTTTGATCTTGTCTAAAGAACAACATTGTCAAGCTTGTTCTTACTGTGTTCTATTGAAATTTAAAAGAAAAATTGAGTCAATATACTATTGAAATCTAACAGATCTCGGGCACACGTCAGAGTTGCAATATAGAGAGCAGCCAAGACGGCAGAGCAGAAGGACTCTCAGCTTACCTCCTGTCATGAGCACTCCAAAATTACAACTGTCTCTAAAACAACTGTTAGGGAACTGTTGTCCGAAACTGCCCACCTTAGCCAGGTGAGATAATAACTGCTTGAGTGAGCTGTCTCACAAAAGAGATTCCATCCGATAAGGAACTCCGTGCTGCCGGTGTTGCTGTAGAAAACTAACCAGGAGAATTTGGGAGGAGCCAAAATGAGAGAGGAGATTCCAGCCCATAGTATGAGCCAACTTCCCAGGAATCCTCAGGCTAGAATCCACCTTGGCTGAAAGATGCATGTGCAACAAGAAAGGACCCTCAGTCAGACCAAATGTGAGCACAAGCAAGATGACTGACCAGAGACGACTCTGAAAGCTAATGCCATTAACATAAAACCTGAGACTGTGAGCCTTGGCAGAGCAGTTCTCCCTGGTTCCCTTACCCTGCTGCTTTCCACCTGGGTATGCATGCATGCTAAGTCTCTTCAGTCTGTCTGCCTCTTTGTGACCCCATGGACTGTAGCCCACCAGGCTCCTCTATCTATGAGATTCTCCCGGCAAGGGTACTGCAGTGGATTGTCATTCCCTTCTCCAGTGGATCTTCCCAACCCATTGAACCTGCATATCTTAGGTTTCCTGCTTTAGCAGGTGGGTTCTTTACCTCTAGTGCCACCTGGGAAGCCCCTGTGCTTGGGGTGTCCCTTCCTGATAAGCTCGTTTGCTTTGCCTGAAGATGTGTCTCCTCGGAAATTTCATTTCTGAGTGTTAGACAATAACCCACTTTTGGGCTCTGGAAGGGGCCCCCCTTCTGGTAACACTAACATTGATGGAAGAAAAAAACAAAAAACTGGAACCTACCAGAAAAGACTTACCAGAAAAGGGAAGACAATGAGACAGGTAAGAGGAGCAGACTTGATACAATCAAATTCTGTAACCCTGGTTGGCTACCCACAAACTGGAGAATAATTAATTTCCAGAGATTATCCCATAGGAGTGAGAGTTATGAGCTCTATATCGGCTTCTCCATCTTGGTGCCTGGTACAAGGAAGACAAGCCCCCAGAGCATTTGCTTTGAAGGCCAGGGGCAGGGGTTAATTGAAGAAGCCCTCATTTGACTGTGGGGAATGGAGACTTCACTCTTTTTTTAAAAAAAATTATTTGTTTATTTGGCTGCATCAGGTCTTCATTAAAGTGAGTGGGATCTTCATTGCATCGTTTGGGATCTTTTGTTGTGGCACCCAGACTCTCTAGTAGTATCATGTAGGCTTCAGCAGTTGTGGGATCCAGTGTGTGCAGGCTTGGTAGTTGCTGGGCATGGGTTTAGTTGCTCTGTGACTTTTGAGATGTTAGTTTCCTGACCTGGGATTGAAACCTCCTCCCCTGCATTGGAAGGTGGATTCTTAACCTCCAGGGGAGTCCTGAGACTTCACTCTAAAAAGGCACACACAAAATCCATGCATGCTGGGACCAAAGGTAAATGTAGTATTTGATGGCAGCCTGATCCAGACCTACCTACTGGTCTGGGAGAGTCTTCTGGGCAGTGGGGGCAGAGGGATGTGCTATTGGTCCTTAGTGGGCAGAGGCCAAATATCCTACTAAACGTTCTATGTTGTAGACAGTCTTCCTGCACAGCAGAGACTTTGTCTAAAATGTCAATTATGCTACTATTGAGAAATCTGGTTTACGTGTGTGTGTGTGTGTGTGTGTGTGTGTATGTATGTGCTCAGTCAGGTCTGAATGATTGAAACCCCATGGACTGTAGCTCACCAGGCTCCTCTGTCCTTGGGATCTCCTGGCAAGAATACTGGAGTGGGTTGCCATTTGCTTCTCCAGGGATCTTCCCAACCCAGGGGTGGAAACTGTGTCTCCTGTGTTGGCAGGCAGATCTATCTATCTATCTATCTATCTATCTATATATATATACCCATCTCAAGTAAGTGTAACTATTATTGTTATTTTTCTTGTGAGAAAAGTGAGACTGGAAATGTTTTGTGATTTGATGATGTCACAAAGTGATTACAGTTGACCCTTGGCAACTCAGGGGTTGGGGTGCTAACTGCCTGTATAGTGGAAAATCCCTCTATAACTTTATAGTCAGTCCTCTATATAAATGGATTCAACCAACTATGGATCCTGTAGTACTACTGAAGTATTTATTGACAAAAATATTTATATAAGTGGACTCATGCAGTTCAAACCCATGTTCAGGGGTCAACTGTAAATGTTTGAGCCAAGATTGACTTTTACAACCTTTACAAGTGGTGCAATAGCTAATATTTATAGATAATTAGCCCAGTGTATCAAAGGTGATGGTATTAGCATTGTTTTCTTAAATCAGAATTTATGTTGTTTTCCTAAGTATTTTTAGTGCTACAGCTTAGATCTTGAACTAAATTATCCTCTTAGGTTTTAACCACTGAGATGAATCCAAAATATTCTTTACTACTGGCTTTTTAAGTGATGTAAATGAAACCAGCTGTTGAATATATTTGTGTGTGTATGTATATGAATATATATAAATATATTCATTTCTAGACATAACATTTTTGTGTGTATGTAGGTATAGATAAATACAGAGTTGAGTGAGTATAAACTTTTTCCCATTTTTTTCTCATTTTACAATGTCTGATTTTTCACAGGAATATTACTCACATTCATCTCTAACACATAAATTCAGTCTGTTAAAAGGCATGAGTCATTCTAAATACATTTATTTGTTTAATTTAAAAGAAATTTTTTAAATTCTGAAATTTCAATATATTTCACTTCAATGCCCAGTCCTTTGTTTTATAAACAAAACAAGGACTTGAATGATCACATACTCAGCAGATGCAGAGTGAAATTACAGTGAGAAAAGTTACTCTAAATAAGAATTAGGTGTTGTACCAACCTTCTGTTAAAACAGTCCTCATTTTAATATTCATAACTGCTATGGATGTTTGCAGTATCAAAGGATTTAAAATCATAAGCCATTGCCAAACAAAATAATTCCACTTTAAAATAACACATGGAATTATGATTATTTCTATAATTTTAAAAACATTGTTTTTAAAGATAAAACTTCATATAAAATACAATTGAATTGAATTATTAAGTATTTTTAAAGCTGTAGAATTATGGTTTAAAAGTTTTTAATGGGTTGTTAGTTTCTTGTATTCTCAATGTCTTTGGACAAAGGAAATTAGGGAAGTAGGAAATGTGTGTATCAAAAATCATAAATCATAAATAGCTAATTTCCTTTTAAACAAGGTGCTTATAACCACCTATTTTTAATAAGTTTTTCACAATTAAAATATTCCTCACAATTAAAATAAAATAATAATTTTCCCTTAATTTAAAGCTAAAATCTGATATGTGACACATATGCACAGTTTTGAAAAATAGAATACATCAGATTGAAGAAAAGCAGACCAAAAGTAGACTATTCCTTGAAATCTGTAACTTTGAAACTTTAAAAGATTTTCAAACATTGTGCTAAATTTTGCACATGGTATTCTTTGACACATTTCCCTTGAAGTAAAAGCTATTTCAAAATTATGAGAATTGTTTTTTTACCTTTACAAAGAAGGTCACATTGGAAACCTTCATAAAAATCTCATCAATAAACAGGTTTCTATGTATAATTAATTTTTGCTATCCTATATTCCTTTGCTTTACCTAGGTCTTAAACATTTCAAATGACACCGTATAAGTCATGATAAAATGAGTATTCAGAACTGGAAAAATGTGAAAACTTGTGATCCAAGATTTGTAAGATAATAGGAAGATCAACTATTAATACAGTGGAATCATCATCTCAGATACTGTATCTAGAACAAAAGTTGTTAGCTGAAGAAACTAAAGAAAACTTTTGGCTAAGGGAATAGTTCTGCATGGAAAGTACCATTTTTAAACTGTTTTTAAATAATATGTGGTATGTTCAGTTTTTTAGTGACCATTTCATTAATTTAATGCACACTGTATAGTAAATTAAAAATTTAGAAACATAAAACTAAAATGCTAACCTTGGCAGTTAGCTAAAGTGAGTTCATAAACTCAGGAAATTAGCAGTTTGAAAAATAAGCTGCTCTTATCCTGTCATATTGAAGGGTCTAATTGCCATTGGAAAGATTATTTTAAAAGAATTTAAAGTCTCATTTTCACAAGATGTTTCTCTAGAACCATAACAAATTCACTTTTTCAATAAAATATAAATGCAAATATGTTTGCTTCAATAACTTTTTTAAAAAAAAATCTATGATCTAGTGAATTGTTGACTAATCTGGGCAAGTACACCTATATAACCCTATGAACAAAAATATTTAAATTTAAATTTTTGGAGAACAGACTTACTGAATTTCTAAATGAATAAAGATTTTCAGAAACACTGACTTTGGGTATTGAGGCTCCATATATTAGCAATAACAAAATTTAAATCAGTTAGTACATTGCTCTATTTTTTTCTAGATGTATTACTAAACAAGATACCTTCTATGTTTACATAGAGTAGTAGCTAAAATATATTTACCAAAATTTTTATATTATAATTTTTCTTTTATTACCAATTTACTTGAAATCAATAAAAGTTTTGGAAAGTAAAGTTGCTTTTGTTGGTATATCTATCGGTACCCTAAAAATGGAATCAACGTTCCCTCGGTGCTAAGTAAATTGTAGAACCGGAAAGAAGCAGTGTGGGTTCTTAAAGTTAATGGCTAAGTGATAAAACCTGTTTAAGTTTAATCACTTTTCTTACATAGCCATTGATTTTCTTTACCACCTGTATCCAGTATGTCACACTTGACAACCATTCTCCATCACTACCCATCCAAAATTCAAGTATAGGCCCAAGAGTAGGGAGAAAAATGTTCCCACCAAGTTCACCTTGCAGACTCAGGGATGCCTGGATTAGCATCCTAGCTCTGGCATGTGCTACCTTTGTGATGTTGGCCAGTTTTTTTTAGCTTTTCATGCCTTGGGCTTCTCATTTATATAACAAGAATAATATTGTTCCTAGCTCATGAGATGATTGAAAGAAATAAATGAAATGATGAATATAGACCAATTTGTACTCAACAAAAATTCACCTTTAGTATGGATTAACCATACAGGTGAGGAAGGTTCAGTGAGAAATGACCAGTCTTGTGTGATCAATCAGACTTGAGCTCTCCTGACTCAGGTAAGTAATTCCTGAAGAGAGAGTATTTTCTACTTCATAGAGGGTATGAAAGTTTATCCTTTTAGAAAAAAATGTCTGAAACTTGTAAATAAGGCCATAAAATATGGCTGACATACCATACAGGGGAAGAGGTCACACAATAATTATCTAGGGCCTCATTGTTCAATAAGATGGCAGGAGCCACATGGCTATTGTGCACTTGAATCATGAAGTGTCAATTAAAATGTGCTGTTAAAGAACAAAACTGGTTCCTAAGACAGTGTTAAAAAAAACTCGAAATAATTTTTTCACATTGATTAGATGTTGGAAATGGCAACATTTTGGATATATTGGGTTAAATAAACTATGCTACTGAAATTCATTTTATCTCTTTATTTTTAATAAGTCCACTAAAAATGAAAATTATGTGTAGCTTGAGTTACATTTCTATATATAATAGACTGTGCCAGTCTAGGGGAAAAGACATGCCATTAGTTATTGATTAAGGAGTCTATGCTTTTGCAGTTATCTAACTTCTAGATATTTGTCTAATAAAGATGCAGATAACCTTAATGATACAAGATATTGCCTTGTAGACATTAAATTATTTCATATGTAACTCAGAAATTATATTCTAACATTTCTTTGATGCCTGTGTATCCTTGATTCTCAGATGCTTTTTGAAGCAGTCATGACATCTTACTGATTTCCTCATTAATTAACGGGTTTAAAAAATGTTTTGTATTTGCTTAAAAGTCATAAGTTTACCTTTGATAATCAAACTCTACAAAAAAGGGAAATCTGAATTTGTTTAAGTCAGAAATAACAAGCGCTTTGACCCTGTACAATATGGGAGAGTATTTAACAGACCTGTGTTACTAACAAGGTTCTGGTGTATGCTACTTAATCTTGTAGGTTGCTTAACTTCACTGAGATGCTAAAAATTTCTCTGTAAGTTGCAATAATGATACTTAGCTCAAAAGATTGGCAGTGTACTTTTAAAATATTTTTATATTAAGGTATAATTAATGTACAATATTATGTAAGTTGCAGGTGTATACCAATGATTCACAATTTTTAAAAGTTATACTCTATTTATACTTATTATAAAATATTGACTATATTCCCTGTATCTTCTTTATCTATTCTTCTGTTGATAAACACATAATTTTGTTTCATCTCTTGGCAGTTGTAAATAATGCTGCAATGAACATTGGATTGCATGTTTGTTTGTTTGTTTTTTTGAATTAGTGTTTTCATTTGCTTTTCGGTACATATCCAGGTGTGGAATTCTGGATCATATGGTAGTTTTAATCTTTTGAGAAGCCTCCATACTGTTTTCCACAGTGACTGTGCCAATTTATATTCCCACCAACAGTATCCAAGTGTTTCATTATCTCCATATCCTTGCCAGCATTTGTTATTTGTATATTTACTCTCTCTCTCTCTTTTTTTTTTTTTTGTTGGCCATACCATGTGGCTTGTGAGATCTTAATTTCTCCACTAGGGGTTGTATCCAGGCCCTCAGCAGTGAAAGTACAGAGTCCTAATCACTGGATTGCTGGGGAATCCTCTAAAGTTCTTTTTGATGTTAGCCATTCGGACAGGTGTAAAGTGATATCTCATTATGATTTTAATTTGCAATTCTCAGATAATTAGCAATGTTGAGCATCTTTTCATGTGCCTGTTGGCCATCTGTAGGTCTTCTTTGGGAAAAAAAAGTCTATTTACATCATCTGTCCATTTTTTTTCCTCCTTGGGTTTTTGTTTTCTTGATGATGAAGACATTGTTTTGTAAGAGCTGTTTATATATTTTGGATATTATATTATTATATATTTTGGATATTAATCCCATATCCAATGGCAGAAAATATTTACTCCCATTCAGTAGCTTATTTTTTCATTTTGTCAATGATTTTCTTTGTTTGTGAAAGCTTTTAAATACAATTAGGTCCATTTATTTATTTTTGATTTATTTCCTTTGCTTTCAGAGACAGAACCAGAAAGAATATTGCTATGATTTATGTTAAAATTTATTTTCTCCTAGGAGTTTTATGGTTTCCAGTCTTACATTTTGGGTTTTAATCCATTTTGAGTATATTTTTGTATATGGTGTTAGAGAATGTTCTAATTTCATTCTTTTATATCTAACTATTCAGTTTTCTCAGCACCACTTATTGAAGAGACCATCTTTTCTCCATTGAACATTATTGCCTTGTTTGTCATAGATTAAGTGATCATGTGGGTTTATTTCTGGGCTCTCTGCTCCATCCATTGATCTATGCATCTGTTTTTGTAGCAGTACCACACAATTTTGATTACTATAGCTTTGTAGTATAATCTGAAGATAGGAATTATGACTCCTCCATCTATTCATTCTCAAGATTGTTTTGGCTATTCAAAGTCTTTTGTTTTTCTATTATTCCATTAACTATGATAAGATATTTTAAATATTCATCACAGTGTATGAAATACAATTCAGTAAGTGGCATATTTTATTGTTATATATGATTAATATTTTTGAATGAATGAATAAGCCAGTAAAATAGTCTTTTATAAAGTTTATTTTTTATGGTAACATGCAGAACAGTTAAGAGAGAGGTATAGGTAGTATTAGGAGAAGACAATGGCACCCTACTCCAGTACTCTTGCCTGGAAAATCCCATGGATGGAGGAGCCTGCTAGGCTGCAGTCCATGGGGTTGCTAAGGGTCGGACACGACTGAGCAACTTCACTTTCACTTTTCATTTTCATGCATTGGAGAAGGAAATGGCAACTCACTCCAGTGTTCTTGCCTTGAGAATCCCAGGGATGGGGGGAGCCTGGTGGGCTGCCGTCTATGGGGTCGCACAGAGTCCGACACGACTGAAGCAACTTAGCAACAGCAGCTGCATAGGTAGTATTGTGAAAACCAGTTTGTAAAGTATAGGTTGTAGTGAAAGTGAAAGTCGCTCAGTTGTGTCCTACTCTTTGCAACCCCAAGGACTATGCAGTCCATGGAATTCTCCAGGCCAGAATACTGGAGTGGGTAGCGTTTCCCTTCTCCAGGGTATCTCCCAACCCAGGAATCGAACCCAGGTCTCCCACATTACAGACAGATTATTTCCCAGCTGAGCCACAAAACCTAGACAATCTGTGACAGCAGTAAAGAGAGAAATGGAAGAATGAATTTATTAGAAAGAACTAACAACATTTAGAGACACATTAAAAGTAAGTGCTATGAAAGGAAGAGCAAACATAAAGAATGGTGATGCCTTTTACAGATTTGTGATGTGAAAAGTAGTCTACTGAGAAGCATTCCTAAAAAAATTTTGTGTGTTATCTTTGAAGTAGAAAGACATATACATGATGATTTTTACAATCTTTTAGAAATCCCTGTGAACAAGACAAGTGGGAACTAAGAGCATTTGGGTATCTTGGAGGTCATTCACAATGGATGTAATAAAGCTATGAATGTGTGACCTGAAAAAGAATGAGTGTGGATAGATGGGAGAGTGGAGCCTTGGGAATTCAAATGAAGAGGTGTCACAATTGAAGTCAAAGAATACACTACAGAAATATTAGGGAGGAGAAATGCAGAATCACTATTTTTTGAGTTTTACTTGTCATTCTTTACTAAAATAATATGATTAGTTTCCATTTGCTATATTTTCTAGAATCTTAAGTATCTAACTTGCATGCTTCATAATTAATTCAATCTTCCTTATGTAAAAATTAATGCAGCTAGGTAATAAACTTGAAACTGAGATTCTGAAATGATGAAATGTCTATTATCCACAATAGAAACAATCAAGCTTATTTTGATAGTTTGCCTGTGCTTGAAAATTTTGCTGCTAAGTCACTTCAGTCGGGTCAACTCTGTGCGACCCTATAGCTTTCCTTAAAATGATCGATTTTTCCCTGTTTTATTACTAAAAGAAAATAAAATAAATTCAGATAAAATGTTGATGTCACATTAGCAAATATTTGAAATCTATCAATTTTTGAGCCTAATATTCATAATACATTAATATTTCACTATAGACTGAAAAAAAATTCTATCATACAAAGCTTAATTTTAAGCATCTTAGCCATTAGGGCTCAAATTTAGGTGTTGCTATTAATACAGATGAATAAGAACTTTTTATTGAAATAGGAGAAATAGGAAAACATTGACATTAATAAAATAGAAATGCTTGAGAAATATTTGATAAAATTATCTCCTCTACATGACTGGCTTTATTTTTAATTGCATCTCATCTTCATTATACTACAAAAAATTAATACCACTTTATTTAACAATAATGTGCATGTATTTCTGCAGATCACATGCCAGAAATTCTGGCTGCTTTCCGTGAACTTTAATTAGAATATTCAAACCCTTCTCAATAAGGAATTAACCTTTAGTTCACTACATTTTGAATTCTTCCAGAGAACATAGGTAATTATGATTTGTAGTAATCTTGGATAAATATATGGAAATTATGATTGTTATTGAATCAAAATATAATTAAAATATAATATTATGCATCATAATAAAATCCATAATCAAGAATATATAGGTTACAAAATTTTCTTTTGTAATTATTGACTTAAGTATGATTGTGTTTGTTGAAAGGAAAGTTATGACCAAACTAGACAGCATATTTAAAAGCAGAGACATTACTTTGTCAACAAAGGTCCATCTAGTCAAGGCTATTGTTTTTCCAGTAGTCATGTATGGATGTGAGAGTTGGACTATAAAGAAAGCTGAGTGCCAAAGAATTGATGCTTTTGGACTGTGCTTTTGGAGAAGACTCTTGAGAGTCCCTTGGACTGCAAGGAGACCCAACCAGTCCATCCTAAAGGAGATCAGTCCTGGGTGTTCATTGGAAAGACTGATGCTGAAGCTGAAACTCCAATACTTTGGCCACCTGATGTGAAGAGCTGACTCATTTGAAAAGACCATGATGCTGGGAAAGATTGAAAGCGAGAGAAGGGGACGACAGAGGATGAGATAGTTGGATGGCATCACCGACTCAATGGACATGGGTTTGAGTAGACTCTGGGAGTTGGTGATGGACAGGGAGGCCTAGCATGCTGTGGTTCATAGGGTCACAAAAAATCAGACACGAGTGAGCAGCTGAACTGGAACTGGACTATGTTTGTTATCTCTCTTTTTCTCTATTTTATACCCCCTTGCTCAGCAGGAACTGAATAATGGGTGAATAATACATACCAACTACACTGAGTTTTTGTCTTGAGCCTCCCAATCTAATGTGATCTTTCCCTATTTTGAACTGCCACAGTGCTGTATGTTCAGTCTCCATTGGCCCTATCAAATTAATTTATTTTAAACAAATTTATGTACTTCCTTTTAGGTATTAATAGTACAAATTGTATGTCAGGGACTATAATTTATTCCTTTTTCCTTAGCTTAGAATCTCACACATAGTAGGCATTCAATGACAATTTTTAAAATTAAATTGCTATAAGGTACTGATGAAGAGAAAGAGTAGAATTATGAATTCTACTACATTGAAATTCTACATTCTACTACAATGAAAAGGGCTTATACTCTCAACCATAAACATAATGCCATATGATCAATAAAACTAAAATCTCCTTATTTTAAAGTTTGAATATGAATTAAGATTTAAAATAGTCTAGTTTAATTCCCTTAACTAAGTTTCACTGGGAAAAAAAAAAAGAATATTTGTAAGTTAAAAAACAATTTGATTTCTGATGAAAACCCTGGATGATTCTAGTAAGGACATACTTTATGTGGAAAAGGATAGTGCTTGCCTAGTGACTCAGGGTAAAGAATCCACTTGCCAATACAGGATATACAGGAAACTCCGGTTCAGTCCCCAGGTTGGGAAAATCTCCTGGAGGAGAAAATGGCAACCCACTCCAGTATTCTTACCTGAGAAATCCTATGGACAGAGGAGCCTTGTGGGCTACAGTCCATGGGGATGCAAACGAATCAGACATGAATTAGTGATTAAACACAACAACAAGCTATAGATATTCATTTTAATAATATAAAACTTTATTATTTTTAAATTTAAAGGACCAAGAAAAGGAAGTAGTTTAAAATCAAGTAGATTGGAAATATTTAAGATCTTATTTTTGCTGTAAGAAATTTGAGAACTTAACACCCTACTCTTTCAAAATAGCTCATGAATAATTCTGATTTTTGTGTGTGTGTGTGTGGAAGAAGACTAGTGATTATTAAAAAATTGTACTTTTTAAAAACAACATCCTGCCTGCCCACCTCTTCCACTTATTTAAAGGTTATTTAGAGATTCTTCTCATTTGTGACAGAATATAGATATTTTATACATCATAATTTGATCTAACTTGGTATTTGAAACTAGAAACAAATACCCAGGTGGGACTTAATGGAATGGCAGCGTGAGTAGCTTGGCAAAATGTCTCACCCAGAGAAGTATGTATAAACTGGTCAAAATTAGCAAAGACAATTAGTCATTGTCTCTGGAGAATGACTTACAGCACACTGAAAAGCATTTATTCAACTAGGCCTGTGGAAATTTAGTAATAAGAGTGCAAGGCATTAGCATTCAGGTTGGTGGTTGCTGCCACTCCCATTGAGATTCATGGTGTAGAAATGTTATCCCAGTGTGCTGAGAAACCAGTAGTAGAGCCTATCTTTTCCAGTTCCACCCTGCAAAAGTTCTTGTTAGGTGGATGATAGTAGGCTGGCAATGGTCCCATTTCTCCACCTCCATTTGCCAGAAGGCAATGGACTATTGCCTGGAAAATCCCATGGACAGAGGAGCCTGGTGGGCTGCAGTCCATGGGGTCGCTAAGAGTCGGACACGACTGAGCGACTTCACTTTCACTTTTCACTTTCATGCATTGGAGAAGGAAATGGCAACCCACTCCAGTGTTCTTGCTTGGAGAATCCCAGGGACGGGGGAGCCTGGTGGGCTGTTGTCTGTGGGGTCGCATAGAGTCTGACATGACTGAAGCGACTTAGGGAAAGTCTGGCCAGGCAACTGGTAAAGAGTATAGTCCCCCAAATCCCCATAGCTCCATGTTGGGACATATTTTCCTGGTGGGTGATGTACAGTTGGCTGGTAGCACCAGTCTTTCCTCATCTACACAGGTCCTACACCCTAGATTGGCTTTTGCTGGAACCCACTGGGAAAGGTAAATTCTACCTTCAACACTTATTTCATAGGCCAGCTGTTCTGTCCTGTTAGGGAAAAGGTGAGGAGCATGTTAGGGAAGAAAGCCTCAAAGACTGGTAATAAATACCATGCTCTATCTGAGGGGAGGGACTGTTATTTGGAGCAAATCATGCTCCAAGCTGTGGTGATAAAACCAACAGAGCAGTCAGTTAGCAATCAGTTGGTGGGGGCAGTAGCTTGATACTAATAGAGGCAGACCAGCAAGAAGTTTAGATGTGAAATTGGGCAATAGACCATCAAAGATGACACTGCTAAAATGACAGCCATCTAGAAAACCATGTCTGTGCCCTAGACACACACTCTTTCAAGACTAACCAGAGAGAGAACTTACCAGCTAATAGCCCTTGGTGACTGAAGATTCCAGTTCCTTGAGTTCTTAGTAAGAAACATATGACTCAAAAATTCCACTTTTAGGTACATATGGAATAGACATGCAAAAATATGTTCATGCAACAACTTATACATTAATATTCATAGCAGAAATAGTGATAATAAACCAAAACTGCAAATAAACCAAATTCCTGTTACCTGATAAATTGATAAATAAATCATTATATATTTATCCCAATTGAATTATATTATGCAAATAAAAGTAAGGAAGTGCTGATACATGCTACAACATGGATGAATCATTCCACACCTATTAACAGTCATTCTCCATTCAACTCTTCCCTGGCCATGATAATCATTAATTCACTTTCTACCTCCATAGATTTTTCTGTTCTGGACATTTCATATTTGTTAATATGTGGTCTTTTGTGATTGGCTTATTGAATATTTTCAAGATTCATCCATGTTGTAGCAAGCATCAGCACTTCACTATTTTTATTTGTATAATACATATGTATATACCTATGGCTGACTCATGTTGATGTTAGGGAGAAACCAACACAATACTGTAAAGCAATTATCCTTCAATTAAAAATAAATAAATATAAAATTAAAAAATAGGTGTGGAATTTCTTCTCAGGGTGATAAAAATTTTCTTAAATTAATGGTTATAGTTGCACAGCTTTGTGAATATACTAAAAGTCACTGAGTTGCACACTTTAAAAGAATAAGTTATATGGATTTTAACTTAAATATGAAGGAAGCTGCTAGCAAAAACAATTAAAAAGCCTCATAATATTAAGTGAAAAAAGTAAGTCACAAAAGAATATATACTATATAACTCCATTTACATGTATTCCAGTATAAGCAAATCTATAGACAGAGAGTAAATTAGATATTGCCTAAGACTACTGATTGGTATGAGTTTTCTTTTTAAACTGATAAAAATGATCTAAAATTGGATATGATGATGGTTGCACAACTCTGTAAATATACTGTCACTGAATATTATACATTAGGTTAGAACATATTATTATATGTATATTTTCTCTAAAAAAATTTGTTATATAAAATAAAAGAAAGCACTGTTTAATGCACTGTTTCTGAATGAAATAGAAACTGTAAAAGAGACAAATTTCTGAAATATTGAAAGTTTCATTTTCTTGCTAAATTAAAAAAATATTTTTATATCTCTAAATTTTCAAGAATACAGTAGCATTGTCTTAGATAAATCAGAAGAGTCATACCCTAATTTTGTGTTATTTTAATGGGACAAATCCCATATGCAAAAGTTAAAATATTTATATGCTTCTGATTGACATGGTAATGTGAGAATAAATGATCCAGGTGGATCATTATGATTCAGAAATTGATAAAAGTTGTCCCCTTACGTTTCATAAAGTTGACTAGAAGGCCACTTGCAAGTGTTTTTGAACTTTATCATACAAGTTAGCTGACAAAAGTCCATCCCTGTAGGTATATAGCTCTGAAATAGAAAATTGTCAGTAGACATGTTTAATTTTCTTCATAGAAAGAATGATTAAGAAGAGGTTTATCAAAATGCTCTATTGTTTACTTCTTTCCTTAATTTCACTACTTTTGCAGAAAAATCACATGATGTCCTTCTAGAAATTAATTACAACTATGGTTATTTTATCATAATCAGACTGAAAGAATATTTCATGGCTTCAGTACAAATCATAAGAAAATCTTCTGTCAAGTTTTGAAATGCTTTCATTATTTTCCTTCCTCACAGTTAAAAACTGAATCCTGTTACTTTTGCTAAAGTCTTACGAGACCAAAACTTTTGTTTTTTTTTTTTAAATAAGGGAGAAAGTTCTAGAGGGCTCTGGTATTGCTGTTGCCTCTAATAGCCATCATTGGCTCTTGAGGCACGTATAAACCCGAGGCTGTAATAAAGTACAGGGAACATTTGAAGAATTGGGACCTTAGAGGCATATATATTTTCTACCATCTCAAAAGTACGTAATTGCTTCTTGAAAGCTGCAAGAATATTTGGACACCTAGTTTCTTCCAAAAATATCTTTTTATCCTCTTCATGTGAATTACTATACTGAAATATGTGTCCTCTTCCTGACACTTTCCACTTTGTTTTGTAGCAATCTGTGAACACACTTTACATTTTCTTGCCTACTATATGTACAGAATGCATGTGTGTGTGTGCGTGTGTGTGTATATGGGTGTAATACACAACTTGGAGAGTTGGATCCACATGTCAACATTTAATAATAAAATTACAAGGAAAATAAAATATTCACAGTCAATATTTAATGAAATACTGTAACAAAGACTAAATGTCTTTTTATATACTTTAAGCTATTAATAAGGTTAAAATAATATTAGTTTTTCAATTACATTTTGTATGAGAACTCTAATAAATAAAATATTTCTAAAAAATTCAAATAAACATGTGATTTACAATTTGATTGGGCTATAAAGAATTCTGAGAGGGAAAATATTCTCTAAGATCATATCAGAGATAAGATCAAATACTCTATCATACTTTTTAGCATAATATATCAGGTAATGAATTTACTTATTCTTTGCATGTTTATATAATGCACATCATGTTGAAATATGTACACTTGTGAAAGCTTTCATGATTATCCATAGAGATAATTGTTTATAGTTCCTATCAGATCAGATTAGTCGCTCAGTCGTGTCCGACTCTTTGTGACCCCATGAATCGAAGCACGCCAGGCCTCCCTGTCCATCACCAACTCCTGGAGTTCACTCAGACTCATGTCCATTGAGTCAGTGATGCCATTCAGCCATCTCATCCTTTGTCGTCCCCTTCTCCTCCTGCCCCCAATCCCTCCCAGCATCAGAGTCTTTTCCAATGAGTCAACTCTTCGCATGAGGTGGCCAAAGTACTGGAGTTTCAGCTTTAGCATCATTCCTTCCAAAGAAATCCCAGGGCTGATCTCCTTCAGAATGGACTGGTTGGATCTCCTTGCAGTCCAAGGGACTCTCAAGAATATTCTCCAATACCACAGTTCAAAAGCATCAATTCTTCGGCGCTCAGCTTTCTTCACAGTCCAACTCTCACATCCATACATGACCACAGGAGAAAACATAGCCTTGACTAGATGGACCTTTGTTGGCAAAGTAATGTCTCTGCTTTTGAATATGCTATCTAGGTTGGTCATAACTTTCCTTCCAAGGAGTAAGCGTCTTTTAATTTCATGGCTGCAGTCACCATCTGCAGTGATTTTGGAGCCCCCCCAAATAAAGTCTGACACTGTTTCCACTGTTTCCCCATCTATTTCCCATGAAGTAATGGGACCGGATGCCATGATCTTCGTTTTCTGAATGTTGAGCTTTAAGCCAACTTTTTCACTCTCCTCTTTCACTTTCATCAAGAGGCTTTTGAGTTCCTCTTCACTTTCTGCCATAAGGGTGGTGTCATCTGCATATCTGAGGTTATTGATATTTCTCCCAGCAATCTTGATTCCAGCTTGTGTTTCTTCTAGTCCAGCATTTCTCATGATGTACTCTGCATATAAGTTAAATAAACAGGGTGACAATATACAGCCTTGACGTACTCCTTTTCCTATTTGGAACCAGTCTGTTGTTCCATGTCCAGTTCTAACTGTTGCTTCCTGACCTGCATACAAATTTCTCAAGAGGCAGATCAGGTGGTCTGGTATTCCCATCTCTTTCAGAATTTTCCACAGTTTATTGTGATCCACACAGTCAAAGGCTTTGGCATACTCAGTAATGCAGAAATAGATGTTTTTATGGAACTCTCTTGCTTTTTCCATGATCCAGCAGATGTTGGCTATTTGATCTCTGGTTCCTCTGCCTTTCCTAAAACCTACTTTAAAAAGAATCCTCATGATCATTTATATCTAAACAATAATGGTTGAGATGGGGAAAAATCAAGGATAATATGTGACAACAAATATCCCCAGATGTTCAAAATAGGAGTTGTTAATCTGGTTAGATATTAACTGCCAAGAAATGCCTAACAGTGGTATATTTTTCAAGCTGAAAATTAAGATATATACTATATCTTAATTTCCTATATATAAATAGGAAATTCTATTATATAATTAGAGGATGTAGTATTCCATTCATGAAATATCCTAAGCAATTAAATAATTTGAAAAACTAATTTTAACCATGATTGCTAAAAAATTATGTATACATACTAGTAAGTTAGCAAATTAATGGCAAACACTAATTTTTAACAAAAGTAGTGCTTTGAAAATTTTCCAACATTGTTTTCTAGTGACAGAAAGCAAATATTTGACTTTTTATGTTTTTCTGTTAATATGAGTATCATTTATACTTTTAGGAACATAAATATGGCAAAAATAATGCTCAGATTTTCTAAAGTTTTAATTCTCCAGATAGTAGTAAGATCAATTTAAAGAATTGTAATGTTTTACTAGGGTACACTTTTATTTCTTTTTATACCTTACAGGAAAAAGGACACATATTTACCTCAAATAAAAAGGAAAGAGAAAATAAACATGATGGTTATATCTGTGGTGAGCTGCTTTTCTTTTTAATTTACCTGCAATTATTTTAATTGTTGAAAAATCTTTCTTCCACTATCTACTCCTGCACATATTTCTTGAACTCCCAGACATTTTGTTTTTCTTTATTAGCAAAACAGCAGCAGGGCAGTTTTGCTGGCTTTGTGTATATATATAGATGATACCAAGAATATTAGCATGCTTCTCTTTCAGGCTGACACACAAATTTGTGAATTATTCCATCTTGTGAAATTTATTTTGTAAAAATATTTTTGAGCTGTATGCTTATAATTTGTATGCATCTCTATGTATGTACTGATGCTTCAGTTTTACAAATTTACTTTAACTAATGCAAAGGGTGGAATTTGAGACTGAAAAAATAGGATATTGAGTTGATCAGATCTGGGCATGGATATGTGAAAGGGTATCTTTGCTTCCTTTTGAGGAGCAAGCAGGATGGTTGTGTGAGTGCTGCCCCCAAAACACCTATATGAATCACTTTTAGAAAAACGATTTCAATTTACACTTTTGAAGAAACATTTCCACTTTCTTCTTCCTGACTAACTTCCTTTCTCTGCAGTTCCAGATTCCATTTGGCTTTCTTCTCCTTCAGTCCTTTTCTACCACAGTTACTTCAATTGGTTATGAGGGGCTCTGAATTTAAGAAAATCCAATGCAAGTTTTGGTAAACTCCAGTGATAGTAAAAGAAAAAGAGATAGATGGCTGACTTTAAAATGTCTATGCAATATCAAGTTATCAGAAATCAATATTGTGGGGTAGTTAACAATAAAGTACATTTATAGCTTATGAGAAGGCAATGGCACCCCACTCCATTACTCTTGCCTGGAAAATCCCATGGACGGAGGAGCCTGGTGCAGGCTGCAGTCCATGGGGTCGCTGAGGGTCGGACACGACTGAGCGACTTCACTTTCACTTTTCACTTTCATGCATTGGAGAAGGAAATGGCAACCCACTCCAGTGTTCTTGCCTGGAGAATCCCAGGGACGGCGGAGCCTGGTGGGCTGCCCTCTATGGGGTCGCACAGAGACAGACACGACTGAAGCGACTTAGCAACAGTAGCAGCAGCATAGCTTATGAAGTACTGTTTAAATGTGGTTTTCAATTAATAGGTGCTCCTCTGGTGGTTCAGATGGTAGCTTTTACAAGGTTAGTTACTAATGGAATCAGAATTTGTCCAGTAGCTATCTGAATCTTTATTTTTCAGTCAGCTCTTAAATTTTCTTTGTGATTTATTTAAATATACAACATTAAACAACATGCTACAATGCAAACAGAGTCAGTGCTAATAATTTCACCTAATGGACAACTGTAACAAAGGTAGTATGGGTATACAACTCTAACTGTACTCTTATCTTGGAGATTAGAGAATGTATATGGGGTTTGTATGTATCAAAGGTCAAGGGGAAAAGGCCAAACCAAGTACATGCTCAAATAAGTAAAACTGGATTTTATGCTTTTAGGGAGACTTTCTCCCAAAGTTTGATCCTTTGACCACTAATAATCAAAGCCTCCTGCCAAGCCCTCTAGCTGTACCACTGAATTAGGATTCCCTTCTTACATTTACCTAACATCTTATGGAAAAGCCTGAAAGAACCTTTCAGCCAACCCAGTATCTTCTCCCTCTACTTGTATGAGCAATCCACCACAGATGTTATTTTAAATTATTGTGAGGCTTATTTAATGCCACTTCCCAGTGAATTTATTTGCATGCTTAATATGGATAACTTCTATTTAAAAATTTAAGGTCTTTAATAATGTGGTTCGGAGAAGGCAATGGCACCCCAGTCCAGTACTCTTGCCTGGAAAATCCCATGGGTGGAGGAGCTTGGTAGGCTGCAGTCCATGGGATCATGAAGAGTCAGACACGACTGAATGACTTCACTTTCACTTTTCACTTTCATGCATTGGAGAAGGAAACGGCAACCCAATCCAGTGTTCTTGCCTGGAGAATCCCAGGGATGGGGGAGCCTGGTGGGCTGCCGTCTCTGGGGTCGCACAGAGTTGGACATGACTGAAGCAGCAGCAGCAATAATGTGGTTTGAGTATAAGAAGGGGATATTTGGCACATGGGCTATCTTTTTAAAACACTAAATGATATCATTAGATAACTACCTATTCTTTATATACAGCTCTGATTAGGAGATGGAAGTATATGTCTATTTATATTTGCTTGTTTTAGTAAAGTCCCCATTTTTTCTTTTGTTGCATTTGTTTTCCTTTTCCCAAAGTTATTTTGTTTCTGTGATTCTGCTTCTTGTATGTTTGTTTGATGTGTATTGTTGTATTTTTAAGATTTACTTTTCAGTATTTTAATTTAGAAGTTTATGTAACATACTTGGTATGGACCTAACAGAAGCAGAAGTTATTATTAAGAAGAGGTGGCAAGAATACACAGAAGAACTATGCAAAAAAGATTTTCACGACCCAGATAATCACTATGGTATTGTCAGGGGCATGTGTTATTTCCTCGGTTCTGTCTTGTCACAACAAAAATTTGAAGCGATGGATCATTGTTAGAGCTCCATATTACAGCTCAGTTTATTTAGAAAATAAAGGAAAATACATCTTTGAGTCATGAGGGCATGACAACCCAAAAGACACGAAGAGAAAGAGAGAGACAGATACAGAGAGAGAGAGAGTGGCCCCTGGCCCCTTGGCTCCTTTTTTTATATGTTTTTTCTCCTGCCTCTGGGCCTGCCCTATGTAAATAGGGCTAGCCAGGAATGCTGGTTGTTATACCTGAGGTCCTCACTCTGGTCCTCAAACCTTCCTTTGTTCTGTTTCCGTGGGCTTTTCCCTTCCTTGTCTTTTAGCCACAGCATTCTGAACTCCTTTTTTCTATTCTAACTACCTAACATTCCCCTCTCAAGAGATGGGAGGCCCAATTCTTTGGGAATAGGGGTGTTGAGGTCTTTCTGGCTACTTCCTGCTGAACTGGGATGGCAAGGGGCATTGGGCATCTCCCTCTTGCTAGTCTCAGGCCTCACAGCCCTTGTAGCAGTGTCCATCTAAAAGTGAGTGATATTTTCTGTGGTCAGCTGTAGTTTTATATAGTCTTGTTGAACTGACACTGCATGTTGTAGCTTGTTGACCTGGGCAGAGACAGAATGGGTTAGATAATTGATAATACATGGAACAATCATAAGTGGCATCAATATATTATAACAAGGAATAGTAGGGGGATTAGCCAACTCCAACTTTCCATCACCAGGATGGCTCAAGTCCCTCCTTTTGGAACCACCCCATATGATCGTCTTGAAAGCCCTCACTCTTAGCTTTAAGAGTCTCATCTTCAGTATACAAAGGAGTTTCTGCCAAATTAGTCTGTGAAACTAAAGTGGCAACCCCTATTAGGTCACTTTTCCATAATGCTGCTCTCTTAGCTGCCTGATCAGCTGCTTGGTTCCCTTGTGCCACTTCCATGCTCCCTTTTTGGTGTCCTTTACAGTGGGAGATTGAAACCTCAGCGGGCAGATGGACTGCCTCCAAGAGTCTAAGGATTTGATCACCATATTTGATTGGGGACCCTCGGGTGGTCAGGTGGCCTCTTTCTTTCCAAATGGCAGCATGTGCATATAGCACCGGAAAGGTGTACTTGGAGTCAGTGTAAATGGCTACTCTTTATCCTTTTCCCAGCTCTAAAGCTCGAGTCAGGGCTATGAGCTCAGCTAATTGGGCTGAAGTACCTAGTGGCAAAGGTTTAGCCTCTATGGTCTCAAAATTGGAGACTACTGCATATCTGGCTCTTCTTTTTCCATCCAAGACAAAGCTGCTTCCATCAGCGTACCAGATTTCCTCAGGATTAGTTAGAAGATCTTCCAACAATCCCTCTCAGGGTTTTGTTCAGTGGTCCAAGGTTTCTAGGCAAGAGTGAAAGGCGAGAGAGCCCTCGGGGCTGGGCAGGAGGGTGGCTAGGTTAAGAATCTCGGAAGGGGACATAATGAGGCCTGGATTTTCCATCAGCACTATTTGATATCTGAGGATTCTTTGATCAGACATCCATAAATGGCCTCTCCCAGTCAGGAGTTGTTTCACTTGGTGGCTGGTAAAAATAGTTAGTTTGCACCCAAAAGTGTTTTAAAGCATCTTCTATCAGGATTGCAATAGCTGCAAGATTTCAAAGGCAGGGAGAAATCTTTTCCCAATAAGGAAGTAGGATATTCAGGGGCCACCAGAAACTAGTGGGAAAATATTTGTCCATCTCAGCAACAAAGTGCTCAGGTGAATCTTTTTGTAATTGTTTTTCCTGTAGCACCCCAAATGGTACAAGTTTCGGAGGAGAAGGCTCTGGATTAGGAGGTCAGGACAGAGTAGGTAGCCCTTGTGTTGATCAAGAAATTCTTGGACCTACCTGCCAGATCCAGTTGCACCCTTGGCTCCAGGCCTGTGATGGTTATCTGTGACAGGTGGGCTGGCTGGAGTGGGCCTCTTCAGTCCTGTTGAAACATGGTGAGGGAAAACTTGGCTCTTGATCTTCAGGCTCTTGGGTCCCGAGGGCAGAGTGCTGCCCAATGTCGCAATTAATGGTATTTGTAGCCAGCCATTTTAGGAGACTTGTCATGGTTTGGACACTCCTTAGCCCTATTCCCTGCCTGTCTATAGATTATACATTTGCCTCATGTCTTGTCCTTCAAAGACTTGGGGTTTGCCATAGAGCTTCCCTGGAGGGCAGCCAGCATTGGGCATGCCTTGTCTCTTTCCTTTTCTTCCTCTCCTGGACCTTGGCCTCCTTCTCCTTTTCTCTGTTATAAAAGGTATTTGTGGCTGTCTGGACCATCTCATCTAAAGAGGCAGCACAGTCGTGCTGCTGTAGCTGTTGTAACTTTATCCTGAATTCTGATGCACATTGGGACAGGAATTTGTCCTTTAAAATCACCTGTCCCTCATAACAATTTAAGTCCATATTGGTAAACTCTTGGAAGTCCTCTTTTAGCCTTTCCAGAAAGGCAATGGGGTTCTCATTGGGTTCCTGAGTTATTGCTGAGACTAGGCACAGTCCCACAAGTAATAGTCTTCCTTCTATTTCCATGGGTGGACTTCCTTAGGGGTGAGTCTTTCTGAAGCTTATCCTACCCAGTACTGTTGCAACCTGAGAGCTGGGCATCCCCAGGTCAGGGTGCATATCCCCAGGTAGGCTGAGGCATGTTAGCCTCCTGAAGATTGAGTCCCCAGGGAAGGTCGAGGCAGGTCAGTCTCCTGAGAATTGTGTCCCTGGGCAGGTCGAGGCGTGATGACCTCCTGGGACCCCTGGACTGGTGGATCCCTGAGCAGGTTGAGGCATGACAACCTTTCAAGGACCAGATCCCTAGGCAGCTCAGGGCTAGTCGACCAACTGGGACCCCCGGGCTGGAGTTGTGTGTCCCCAAGGCCTCCAGCATGACCAGTACTGGGTAGGATTAAGGGGTTGTAATCTTAACTCATTGCCAGTTTGTTCACCACAGATGGGAATAGGTATCATGGTGTAAAGCGATCTAAGCCTGTGCCCTGAGACAGGGAATCTGGTGAAGCAACCATAAGCCTTATCCTCTTATTGCTCTAAAGGAGTGTAAGTCACTGATTTCCTCCCCTAGTCCTCTATAAGAGTAGTTTAGGGTGTTTCCAATGGTAAACATTTCATTGTCATGGACCCACTTTAGGTGATAACAGAAGTAATGACAAGGGAGTGGGTTATTTGGTCCTGTTAGAGGCAGTAGAGTACTTTAATAATAGGCGGGATAGAGCAACTTGCCTACAAGGGGGCAGGGTCCTGGTTATAGGAGTTAGTAATTGGCTTAAAAACAAATTGATAAGAGGCAACACCCCAGATGTTCCATAAGAGTAAAGTGCAGACTTAATCCTGGGGTATGTGTGTAACTTTAGGAGAAGAGTGGAAAGGGTTTGGGTCCAAATGGCCTACAGGGCTGAACTCCCAAAGTGGCAAACATCCCTGGAAGCCCAATTGCCTTTGAAGGGATGCCAACAGATGGACTTCTAGTAGGCATTGTGTGCCTGTCTCCCACCCTAGAGGGTTCACTGTGAGATGCTGATGTTGTACATGTTGTAGGAAACATGGAAGACGAAGGCCTGAATATCTAGAGGGATTGAATACTATACAGTATTTCACTCCCAAGGGTCAGCTATTTTCTGGTTATTCCTCCAGAAGATTCTAGAGGCAACATTGTGGGCCCTCATGGGGCTCAGGAAAACAGCATGAAAGAGGAGGGAAGAAGGAAGGGCACAGCTTTTGACAGAATGACATAGCACAAGGGCATGACATAAACTGATTAAAATTAAATGGGTCCAAGGTGACAAGTCAAATTCAACTAAACCTTGATCCCCAGTCTGCAAGCTAAATGATACACCCAGGTGGCAGGACAGTTCCAAGGCACTGTCAAAAGACTGAGGAGTGGGTGGTTCCCCAATGGTTGGGGTGATCCTCCCACTCATTAGTATATGAATTCACCCAGCTGGAAAAAACTAGCCACACCACATTCCATGAGAAAGCACTTGCCCTCTGTTATGGCCCACATCCTGTGGAGAGTGTGCTTCTCTTTGAATCTGAACAAATCCACCTCTGACCTATCACTGTGTCTCTAACTGAATTTTTGCAATGAGACATCAGAGCCTGAGCTTCATTAGGTCCTGAAGCCAGGCATCATGGGTTTTGGATGGGCTCAAGTCCCGGGAGAGAGGAGCTGGAGGAAGAGAGAAAAAAGCAGTGGGAAAAATGTGCCAAGGAATCCCCTTCATAACCAGCTGAAAAATCTGCTAAATACCTGGCCTGTGCTCACAGTTTTCATTGGCCTGATCCTTGGCACAAAGATTAATGACAGAAGAACCCCCAACAGCTTGGGTAATAGCTATTAGGGCTCAGCAGATAGTGGAGCCTTTGAGACATATTGAGGAGTAGCCTCTCTAGAGACCTTCAATTGCACCCGTTGTGGCTCGCCTTTTCATGGGAGGTTCAAGGAAAGAAGAAATGAGAGATTGTAAAGGAATTAAGATTTTGTTAGGCATATGTCCCTCCAGCCATAAAAGCAAGGACCTCCTACTGTAACCAGAGGTCTTCTGGAATCTGAAACAGAGCCACGCGAGCTTTCTGCTGAGTTCATTTTTTGCCGTCCCAGTTTCCCAGCATGCTGGGCCTCTTGTCACTTCCCTATGAGCTAAGTTTTCTTCGCCTTCAGCTTCCACCACAGGAGTTTTCGCCCAGCTAGGCTCCTGGTGTACTTGGTCTCCTCCTTGGGGGGCTGCACTGAGTTTGTTTCAGACAGGTTAAATCAGAGTCATGGCACCATAGATGTCAGGGGAGTGTGTAATTTCCTCGGTTCTGTCTCATCACAACGAAAATTTGAAGCCATGGACCAGTGTCACAGCTCCATGTTACAGCTCAGCTTATTTAGAAAATAAAGGAAAATACATCCTCAAGGCATGAGGGCATGCCAACACAAAAGACGTGAATAGAAGAGAGAGAAAGAGAGACAGAGAGAGAGAGTGACCTCCAACCCTTTGGCTCTTCTTTTACATTTTTTTTCTCCTTCCCCTGGGCCTGCCCTATGTAAATTAGGCTAGCCAGGATTGCTGTTTGTTCTATCTGAGGTTCGCACTCCAGTCCTCGGACCTTCCTTTGTTCTATTTTCGTGGGCTTTTCCCTTCCCTGTCTTTTAGCCACCGCCATTCTGGACTCCTTTTTCCTATTCTAACTACCTAACAGTATAATCACTCATCTAGAGCCAGACATCCTGGAATGTGAAGTCAAGTGGGCCTTAGGAAGCATCACTACAAACAAAATCAAAGCCTAAAGGATGATGTCGTTAAAGTGCTGCACTCATATGTCAGCAAATTTGGAAAACTCAGCAGTGGCCACAGGACTGGAAAAGGTCAGTTTTAATTTCAATCCCAAAAAAGGCAATGCCAAAGAATGCTCAAACTACCGCACAATTGCACTCATCTCACACGCTAGTAAAGTAATGCTCAAAATTCTCCAAGCCAGGCTTCAGCAGTACGTGAACCGCGAACTTCCAGATGTTCAAGCTGGATTTAGAAAAGGCAAAGGAACCATAGATCAAATTGCCAACATCCACTGGATCATTGAAAAAGCAAGAGAGTTCCAGAAAAAACATCTATTTATGCTTTATTGACTATACCAAAGCCTTTGACTGTGTGGATCATCACAAACTGGAAAATTCTTCAAGAGATGGGAATACCAGACCACCTTACCTATCTCCTGATAAATCTATATGCAGGTCAGGAAGCAACAATTAGAATTGGATATGGAATAACAGACTGGTTCCAAATAGGGAAAGGAATACATCAAGGCTGTATATTGTTACCCTGCTTATTTAACTTATATGCAGAGTACATCTGGAGAAGGCAACGGCACCCACTCCAGTACTTTTGCCTGGCAAATCCCATGGACGGAGGAGCCTGGTAGGCTGCAGTCCATGGGGTCGTTAGGAGTCAGACACGACTGAGTGACTTCACTTTCACTTTTCATGCACTGGAGAAGGAGATGGCAACCCACTCCAGTATTCTTGCCTGGAGAATCCCAGGGATGGGGGAGCCTGGTGGGCTGCCATCTATGTGGTTGCACAGAGTCAGACATGAGTGAAGCGACTTAGCAGCAGCAGCAGCAGCAGAGTACATCATGAGAAACCCTGGGCTGGATGAAGCACAAGCTGGACCCAAGATTGCCAGGAGAAATATCAATAACCTCAGATATGCAGATGGCACCACCCTTACAGCATAAAGTGAAGAAGAACTAAAGAGCCTCTTGATGAAAGGAAAGAAGAGAGTGAAAAAGTTGGCTTAAAGCTCAACATTCAGAAAACTAAGATCATGGCTTCTGGTCCCATTACTTCATGGCAAATATATGGGGAAACAGTGGAAACAGTGATAGACTTTATTTTTTTGTGCTCCAAAATCACTGCAAATGGTGACTGAAGTCATGAAATTAAAAAACGCCTGCTCCTTGGAAGAAAAGTTATGACCAACCTAGACAGTATATTAAAAAGCCGAGAAATTACTTTGCCAACAAAGGCCCATCTAGTCAAGGCTATGGTTTTTCCAGCAGTCATGTATGGCTGTGAGAGTTGGACTATAAAGAAAGCTGAGAGCTGAAGAATCTATGCTTTTGAACTGTGATGTTGGAGAAGACTCTTGAGAGTCCCTTGTTGAGTCTGTTGGGAGTCTCCACAAGACTGCAAGGAGATCCAACCAGTCCATCCTAAGAATGTCAGTCTGGAATATTCATTGGAAGAACTGATGTTGAAGCTGAAACTCCAATACTTTGGCCACCTGATGTGAAGAACTGATTGATGTGTAAAGACCCTGATGCTGGGAAAGATTGAAGGCAGGAGGAGAAAGGGATGATAGAGAGTTGATGGCATGACTGACTCAATGGACATGAGTTTGAATAAACTCTAGGAGTTGGTGATGGACAGGGAGGCCTGGCGTGCTGCAGTCCATGGGATCACAAAGAGTCGGACATGGCTAAGCAATTGAACTGAGCTGTAGCATAGTTGTTATGCTTTTCAACTGAATTTTATAGATTTCCTTCTGACCCCTGAATTACATGCAACACATATAGAGGAGGGTCAGCCCAGGTGGCTCAGTAGTAAAGAATCTACCTGCCAGTGAAGAAAATGCAGGTTCTAGCCCTGAGTCAGGAAGATTGCTTGGAGGAAAAAATGGCAACACATTGCAGTATTCTTGCCTGGAAAATTCTATGGACAGAGGGCTACTGTCTATGGAGTTACAACAGTCAGACAGGACTCAGCAGGCACATACATATGCACACATTGAGGAATTTTACTCTAGTGTTTCTATCACTTCCAAAATTCGTACAATATATAATCTAGCCATAAACATGAGTACATATTTAAAAAAAGATGTCTTGCTTTCTTTTTCTGGTTTTTGCTGTAAGAATAATAGTATAGTTCTTTTTTAACATGAATATCTTCCATCTTCTTAGCACTAAATTGTTTAATGCCAAAAATGACATATTAACTATTGTAGTCTTATGCATAGGATTTGCCTTTGCATCCAAAGCTCAAACCATGGAAGAACAAAGGTTAATACCTCTTTGATAATATATTTGAATGCTTACACAGAGCATTTTAGTTTTGATCCTAATTTAATATAGATGTCCATGATATCAAATATGGATTAGTCTTTGAAAAATTGCTCTCTGGCACAAGATAAATTCTACTCTAGAAAAAAAATAGTAAAATAGTACTCTTAATCTCCATTACTATAATTAGTAAATCCTTTTATTATGACTTTAAAATGCAGTTATAAATTAATTTGCAGTTATAAATGATAGCATATACAATTGTGAATCTTGTAGGAAAATCCATTTGGTTTTATTGAATAATCTTTTCAAGTTTACACACATTGATTTTTATTTTCATGCTTTACTAGTATCCCTTTTTTTATGCAGGCACTTAGTAGATAAAATTTACTTGTTCTGCTTGACAGATCTGGAAACAGAATTTAAGCATTGTTTTAATTCTAAGAAATGGATAGAAATTTATATCAAATCCCTCTTGTACTTCTAATCTGTTACTTTTCCTCAAATGACATTCAAGCTGTCTAAAACTTTTATGAAAGTTATCAGAGCAAGACCTATTGAAAATCATTCCCATTCACCTTTTAATTTCAATATAACTTGGACAACTTGAGCTTTCTACATGTTTAGCATTTAGTCTCAAACTTTTTTCATAATCCAAACCCCTTATGTAAAGAAAGCAGTAAGTTAAAATAAAAGTTTTCTCAATAAGTCAAAATCTCTTTATGAATCTTGATAAGACCTGAGGATTCTTGGGTTTTATTTTATTTTGATATTTGCTGGAAGTTACTTTATGAAAAAAGGGAAGAGACATCTATTTTCATGCCTGGGTACTCTGTTCCAGTGTGGGTGTTTCTCTGCCTTAAAGCACTGTTATTAAACAGATAACCATCCCAGTCACTGATTGCCTAAGTTGTCAATCAAAGTTTACCTGAAAAACCCCATTAATATCATAATGTGAAAGTGCTGTTTTTAATGAAATCTTACTTTTGAGATTTTTTGACTTGAAGCCAAACACTGTCATACATGATGACCATGTGTTCATCCTTCATGAACATGAATACTAACTTTACATGCTTTTGATTTTAAAAATATTCAGTATTATAAATGTTGCATCAAGTTCAGATTTCTAATTATGAACATGACAAACACCTGTCCCATTACCCTTATAGCAAAAAGTATAATGAGACATAAATTTTGGATGTAAGGTTATTATAGTGTGGAGATATGATGTGGAAGGACATGATGCTATGGTATTCAATGGGACATCACCTCTCCCAAATGTAGGAAGTTAGTGAAGTTTGCCTGAAGAAAACTACATTCGATGGTAAGGTTTGAAGGATGATATGAGTCAGTTATATGGGTATCTGTGGGAGGGATATGTTTCTGTGGAGGGGGAGTGTAGGAAAAGATTGTTAGTTTGTCATTTTTCTTGTAGAAAACACAGAGTCTAAAAGCATGGAGTGCAACCAGGAATGGCAACTCCCACAATTATATTAAATGACTTACTAGGGAAATATTTGCTTCCTGTCTTCCAGTTTTTAACCTGTACCAGCTTAGAGGCCTACAAAGGGAGACACAGTGATGATTCCATGGAAATTTAAAATTAAAGATTACATCTGACCAATTTGAGTCCCTTCCAGAACGAATAGAGCTTTACTTTGATGCTGAGAGGATTGATCCAAAGTCTCAAGAGGCCCTTAGGCAATGGTAGCATGAATGAGTATGCCTGGGATCCTTCAAAGTGGTTTCAACTACCAAGTTTCTTGAGGAAAATTAATGTTACACTATAATGATTCAATAATAGAACTTCCAAATGCATGAATTATTCAGGACTAGATCCCTGCTATACCTCATTTGAGGAATCTGAGATTTTACCAAAGGCAAAGGATGCATGAACTATGTGGGTAAAAGAAAAAAATCATTAATACTATCCACAACCTCATGGCATGTTGCAGAAACAAGGCTTTTACTAGCTATTTATATTATTCCATCTGTCATTTATCATCATTCTTTCTTCTATCTATCTATCTCTGTCTATCTATCCAAGTTCTCATTTCCTTCTCTCTCTTTTTGGTAAGAGGATTATTACTTTAAAATACTGTGATTACTGTGATGGATTTTGCCATACATCAACATGAATCAGCATTAGGTATGCATATGTCCCCTCCCTCATGAAACGCCACCCACCTCCCTCCCCATCCCATCCCTCTAGGTTGTCATAGAGCACTGGCTTTGGGTTTCCTCCATCATACATCAAACACCCACTGGCTATCTATTTTATATATAGTAATGTATATGTTTCAAGACTTTATGCAATATGCAGTTTTAGTGATGAATATTTTTTTAATTTTTAAATTCATTGATTTTAATTGGAGGTTAATTACAATATTGTAGTGGTTTTTGCCGTACATTATAATTTTTTTTAATTTGATTCATAAGGTACAGGATATAAAGGGGGAATATTGACTTAACTATAAGAGAATAATATCATCCATAAATGGGTTCAGTAACTGCTGGAATGTTGGGTCATCTCTTTTGGGATAGAGGGTTTTTCATTTGTATGGAACATCACTGCACTGTGTTGAATGGTAACATGTTCTGTTGCTATAGTTCTAATCTGAAAGTTTAAATGTGGATACAAGTTATAGAAGAATATGTAGTGGCCTGATAGGCAAGGTGGTGTATAGCAATGAGCATTGATTCATTCTAGTGAAAAGCACATACTGCAAAATATGAAAAGCTCAAAATTGCATTTCCTGAATTTGTTTACATCTAGATGAATATGCTTTATTTTTATTAACTAGATGTAGTTGTGGAAGATATTGTATGCAAAAGCCTTATACTTCTGCAGCTTCTGTTGGTAGACTCAGTCTTATGAGTGTTTGCATTTCTTGGGTGAACTTTTTGATTTGGGATATTTGCTAATATAACTACTTTATGACTGTGGAAGAAACTTGTCATTCCCCTGGTAACCAAGTTCTATGGTGCTTTTGAAATCATCAGTAAAAGCTTAGTCTGCCATCTTCCTTCACCTCCACATTAACTATATAAGCAATTTAATATCTGTAATAGATCCTTTGTGCTTTAACTAGCCAGAGTGAATTTCATTTTTCTGGAGCTGAACAGTGATCAGTTCAGTGGAAACATCAACTAATAAAAAATATTTTATATGCTTTATATTTTTTTTCTATTTTTGACAAGGGGAAACTTCTGAGTGTGATGTGAACAAGAACTTTTATAGTTAATCCCACTTGGGGGATTCCAGAAGGAAGAGATGAGTGAGAGAAGTCTCTATTTTGGTATTTAGCCATTTGTGTTCTTGGATAGTTAAGAACTGTCTCTACTGCCATTGTACTCAAATACTTCCAGATATGAAGTTACTAATCGAGCAACTGATTTTAACGATATGACAAGTTATTCATGGGAAAACAAACAATTGACGTCCTTTTCACTTCTTCCTTACTTATACCACATTACAAATGAATCTGTTGTTTTCTAACAGTAAGGGGAGAATCAAGAAATCTTAGTCCATAATTTTTCAGAGAAGGCAAACAGTTTGGGTGACTTCATTTCAATGAAAAGGATCATAGTATCTGAACTTTATCTAAAGTTGCAATGCATTTCACACAGAAAATCAAAAGGGATGAATGAATGAATCATGGACAGAAAGGAGACAGAACAGAGAGTGATATCAGCGATTTCTTCCATTATTTTAGTGGTAAATCAGCTTAATACCAGAAAAGGCAATGGCAACCCACTCCAGTACTCTTGCCTGGAGAATCCCAGGGACAGGGGTGTCTGGTGGGCTGCCATCTATGGAGTCGCAGAGAGTCGGACACGACTGAAGTGACTTAGAAGCAGCAGCAGCTTAATACTTACATCATTGGGTAGTAAAAACTCCTGAGTTTTCATAGCAATGTTTTTTGTTTTTGTTTTTGTTTTAATTCTCTAGGGCTACTATCATTCCTTGTAAGGACCAGAAGAATGTTATGATAACACATTCCTGTTTATTCTTTTTTCTTTTTTTTTGGTGATTCCACGTGGCATGTAGGATCATAGTTTTTCAGCCAGGTATTGAACCTGAAGTCCTTCCATTGGAAACCCAGAGTCTTAACCACTGGAAGACCAAAGAAATCTCACACATTCTTTCTTTTACCCCTTTCCAATCTGTGTTGAGGAGATGCTCCTCAGATTTCCTAAGGCCAGTGTCTATGGGATAGGGGACAGGTAGCATATATATTAAACTATAACAACAGATGGTCAACACCGAAATCAGATTGATTATATTCTTTGCAGCCAAAGATGGAGAAGCTCTATACAGTCAGCAAAAACAAGACCAGGAGCTGACTGTGGCTCAGACCATGAACCCCTGATTGCCAAATTCAGACTTAAATTGAAGAAAGTAGGGAAAACCACTAGACCATTCAGGTATGACCTAAATCAAATCCCTTATGATTATACAGTGGAAGTGAGAAATAGATTTAAGGGACTAGATCTGATAGATAGAGTGCCTGATGAACTATGGACTGAGGTTCGTGACATTGTACAGGAGACAGGGATTAAGACCATTCCCATAGAAAAGAAATGCAAAAAAGCAAAATGGCCGTCTGGGGAGACCTTACAAATAGCTGTGAAAAGAAGAGAAGCGAAAAGTAAAGGAGAAAAGGAAAGATATAAACATCTGAATGCAGAGTTCCAAAGAATAGCAAGAAGAGAAAAGAAAGCCTTCTTCAGCGATCAATGCAAAGAAATAGAGGAAAACAACAGAATGAGAAAGACTAGGGATCTCTTCAAGAAAATCAGAGATACCAAAGGAACATTTCATGCAAAGATGAGCTCGATAAAGGACAGAAATGATATGGACCTAACAGAAGCAGAAGATATTAAGACAAGATGGCAAGAATACACAGAAGAACTGTACAAAAAAGATCTTCATGACCCAGATAATCACGATGGTGTGATCACTGACCTAGAGCCAGACATCCTTGAATGTGAAGTCAGGTGTGCCTTAGGAAGCATCACTACGAGCAAAGCTAGTGGAGGTGATGGAATTCCAGTTGAGCTAATCCAAATTCTGAAAGATGATGCTGTGAAAGTGCTGCACTCAATATGCCAGCAAATTTGGAAAACTCAGCAGTGGCCACAGGACTGGAAAAGGTCAGTTTTCATTCCAATCCCAAAGAAAGGCAATGGCAAAGAATGCTCAAACTACGGCACAATTGCACTCATCTCACATGCTAGTAAAGTAATGCTCAAAATTCTCCAAGCCAGGCTTCAGCAATATGTGAACCGTGAACTTCCTGATGTTCAAGCTGGTTTTAGAAAAGGCATAGGAACCAGAGATCAAATTGCCAACATCCACTGGATCATCGAAAAAGCAAGAGAGTTCCAGAAAAACATCTATTTCTGCTTTATTGACTATGCCAAAGCTTTTGACTGTGTCAATCACAATAAACTGTGGAAAATTCTGAAAGAGATGGGAATACCAGACCACCTGATCTGCCTCTTGAGAAATGTGTATGCAGGTCAGGAAGCAACAGTTAGATCCGGACATGGAACAACAGACTGGTTCCAAATAGGAAAAGGAGTACGTCAAGGCTGTATATTGTTACCCTGTTAATTTAACTTATATGCAGAGGACATCATGAGAAACGCTGGACTGGAAGAAGCACAAGCTGGAATCAAGATTGCCAGGACAAATATCAATCACCTCAGATATGCAGATGACACCACCCTTACGGCAGAAAGTGAAGAGGAACACAAAAGCCTCTTGATGAAAGTGAAAGTGGAAAGTGAAAAAGTTGGCTTAAAGCTCAACATTCAGAAAACGAAGATCATGGCATCCGGTCCCATCACTTCATGGGAAATAGATGGGGAAACAGTGGAAACAGTGTCAGACTTTATTTTGGGGGGCTCCAAAATCACTGCAGATGGTGACTGCATGCATGAAACTAAAAGACGCTTACTCCTTGGAAGGAAAGTTATGACCAACCTAGAATGCATATTCAAAAGCAGAGACATTACTTTGCCAACAAAGGTTTGTCCAGTCAAGGCTATGGTTTTTCCTGTGGTCATGTATGGATGTGAGAGTTGCACTGAGAAGAAGGCTGAGCACTGAAGAATTGATGCTTTTGAACTGTGGTGTTGGAGAAGACTCTTGAGAGTCCCTTGGACTTCAAGGAGATCCACCCAGTCCATTCTGAAGGAGATCAGTCCTGGGATTTCTTTGGAAGGAATGATGCGAAAGCTGAAACTCCAGTACTTTGGCCACCTCACGTGAAGAGTTGACTCATTGGAAAAGACTCTGATGCTGGGAGGGATTGGGGGCAGGAGGAGAAGGGGACAACAGAGGATGAGATGGCTGGATGGCATCACTGAGTCGATGGACGTGAGTCTCAGTGAACTCCTGGAGTTGGTGATGGACAGGGAGGCCTGGCGTGCTGGGATTCATGGGGTTGCAAAGAGTCAGACACGACTGAGCGACTGCTCTGATCTGATCTGATCTGATCACAACAGAAAAAAAAATGTATAAATGTTTTATTGCATAATGAAGGTCATAAAAAAGTATTATAGGTAAAAGATTTTGCTTTAGGGGCAACAAATCCAATGTGTAGCTGTTGGGAGTAATAACAGACAATTCAGTCAAGCTTTTCACTACATGGCATTTAAATAAGCAGAGTAGCAGTTACTACAAGCCTTTCCTATATAACACTAAATGTAGGGAGTGGATAATAGCATTTTCTTCGAACATTTTATAAAAGGTCCTGGACCTTACAAAGTAATGCTATTATTTAAAAATATTCCATTAAAGTGATTCCTCTATTCTACTCACAGGAAATGTTGAGAAATTCAATCAAATGATCCTGTATGGACAAGCATTTATAGTGGTAAAAAGCTAAGCAGAATAAGGTTTATGTAATAAAAACTGCCAGACTTAAAAACAGCTTCAAAAAAAAAGTAGTTTCAATTAATATCTTTGCCAAAATTTAATTTATTTACAGTAATTCTAGCTAGTCTTTGGAATGCCTATTCCCCAGAGTCTAATGAAACCTCAAAAAGAAGCTGCAAATTTAATTTGCCAAGGAAATTAAGGAGTTAATGTAAAGTGGCACAGGGACTATAGGCTGCTAACTGAAATACGAAGAAAAGCAAGCTGCTTCTTAGATTGTGGCTGGGCTCCTTATCTTAGTTTTCCTATAATTGCCTTGGGCTAGTCAGGGTTCCACTTATTTATTTAGGGTTCTGCTTATTTATTCATTCTTTTAGGATTTACCTGAGCTTATGTCCTAAAGGGATTTGAGGCAGCTTACAAAATAAAATACAATATGAAACACAAAATATAAAAAGTGAAAACCTGCTTGGATTCCTGGTCCTGTTCCCTCCCTTTTCTGCAGTCTCAGGTTTCTCTTTAACCTAGACATCAGTGTTAATCTGGTTCTTACATAGAGGAAAAGAAAGAAATCCTGGAGTTTTGAAGGCAAAATGTGCTCAGCCACTAGTTGTTGCTGTTCAGTCACTCAGTTGTGTCTGACTCTGCAACCTCATGCGCTGCAGCACACCAGACTTCCATGTCCTTCACTATCTCCTCAGTTCAGTTCAGTTCAGTCGCTCAGTCGTGTCCAACTCTTTGCGACCCCACGAATTGCAGCATGCCAGGCCTCCCTGTCCATCACCAACTCCCAGAGTTCACTCAAACTCACGTCCATCGAGTCGGTGATGCCATCCAGCCATCTCATCCTCTCTCGTTCCCTTCTTCTCCTGCCCCCAATCCCTCCCAGCATCAGAATCTTTTCCAATGAGTGAACTCTTCACATGAGGTGGCCAAAGTACTGGAGTTTCAGCTTTAGCAGCAGTCCTTCCAAAGAACACCCAAGACTGATCTCCTTTAGAATGGACTGGTTGGATCTCCTTGCAGTCCAAGGGACTCTCAAGAGTCTTCTCCAACACCACAGTTCAAAAGCATCAATTCTTCGGCACTCAGCTTTCTTCACAGTTCAACTCTCACATCCATACGTGCTGCTGCTGCTGCTAAGTCCCTTCAGTAGTGTCTGACTCTGTCCAATCCCATAGACAGTAGCCCACCAGACTGTCCTTGGGATTCTCCAGGCAAGAACACTGGAGTGGGTTGCCATTTCCTTCTCCAATGCATGAAAGTGAAAAGTGAAAGTGAAGTCACTCAGTTGTGATAGACTCCTAGCGACCCCATGGACTGCAGCCTACCAGACTCCTCCGTCCAAGGGATTTGCCAGGCAAGAGTACTGGGGTGGGTTGCCATTGCCTTCTCCCACATCCATACAAGACCACTGGAAAAACCATAGCCTTGACTAGATGGACTTTGTTGGCAAAGTAATGTCTCTGCTTTTGAATATGCTATCTAGGTTGGCGAGTTGCTCAAATTCAGCCACCAGAGACAGCCTTCACTTACGGGAAACTCTGAGAAGAGATTGCTTACCTAGATTTCCTGGATAGTCACTCAGCTTTTGTTTGCTTGCCTCTGTTTTTGGACTAGGCATGAATTCCAGCATCTTGGCCTCTGTCATGGTCCTTTGCTTGTCTTACTTTTGGTTTTCCCTGGTAGGTCAGCTGGTAAAGAATCCACTTGCAGTGCAGGAGACCCTAGTTTGATCCCTGGGTTGGGAAGATCTCCTGGAGAAGGGATAGGCTTACTTCTATTGTCTAGGAATCTAGTTTTCTGCCACATGTGGGCCCTGCTTTATCCTTGCATCCTAATCTTTACACACTAACTTGAAGTAACCAGATGAGCAAAAAATTATAGGACTCTAGCTACATTTGAATTTCAGCTGTTGGAATAAAAAATAGCTTTTTTTTTTTTTCTTTGTGTAAGTATGCCCCCCAAATTACATAGGAATTTCCTCAGAATCTCAACTGCCTCCTAAAAGAGATTGTAGTTGGGGCGTTCCTTGGTGGACAACTGGTTAGGATTCTGGGCTTTCATTTCCTTGACCTGGATTCTTGGTCAGGGAGCTGAGTTCCTGCAAAGGAAAATAAATACATACATAAATAAAAAGATTGTAGTTACCCATGCTTGGCAAGATTGTTTCAAGAATACAGAGAGATAATGTATGACATAAAACATTCTTAATCTAAAATAATTATTTGTCATTGGTTGAAATTCAAATTTAACTGGATGTCTTATATTTTATCTGGGAACTCTACCCTAACTTCTTAAAGATTTCCCTGCTTCTGTCACTACTTGCTTATGTGTCCCATGCTGACAGCTGTCAGAGAGCAGGTTTTTCTAGCCTGTTGTAACACATTTACTAGTGTTCCCTTTCTGGTCCTCACTGATTCATGTATGTTTATTACTTCCATTTTCTGTGAATAGTTTCCTGTAGATAGCATGCCCTGTGTGTGTATGTGAATTTCCTGTAATTGCCTCCTACTCTGTGTATTCCCCTAACACTCCTAGTCCCACAGACATTCCCCATCTGGCCTATTACTTTCACTTCACTGACATTAAGTCCTAGTTTTATCTGGGGCGATTCAATTAAGAGCAGCAAATAATTAGCAGTATTTACTTGGTTTCAGGCCTTGGTGAGATGCTGCAAATACAAAGAGCAACAAAGTATGTGCCCTATCTTTAAGGAGTTTGGAGTCAAGCCGAGGAATAGTATCAGAAGTGATTATAATATTGGGATTTCCCTAGTGGCCCAGTGGCTTAGATGCTGCACGGGGTACCCCCAAAGCATGGGGCCTGGGTTCGATACCTGGTCTGGGAACTAGATCCCACAAGCTGCAATTAAAATATCCCTTGAGTGGCCAAATAAGTAAATAATAGCATATTTTTGAGGCTTCCCCAATGGCTCAGTTGGTAAAGAACCCGCCTGCTGATGCAAGAGACACAAGAGGCACCAGTTCAATCCCTGGGTTGGGAAGATCCCCTAGAGAAAGAAATGGCAATCCACTCCAGTAATTTTACCTAGAAAATTCCATGGACTTAGGAGCCTGAAGGGCTATAGCCCTTGGGGATGCAAAGAGTTGGACATGATTGAATATCAATTTGATTAACAAAAATAATTAGCAGCTTCCACTTGGTTCTAGGTCTTGGTGAAATGCTTCAAATACAAAGGGAAACAAGGAATATGTTCTATCTTCAGGGACCTTGGAGTCAAGCAGAGGTATAGTATTAGAAGTGGTGATAATGCTGGCCAGAAACATTTCCTATTTTAATTCTTGCAGTAACCCAGCCAAGAATATGTATCATCTCTTTAAGAAAGAGAAAACGAGATTCTGAGGATAATCAACTTTTCTAAATCAATGCTTTCTCAGCTTCCTCAATGGCAACGTGGGATGGGAATCTAGACCTCTGACTTCAGATTGATTGTGCATTGCATTGGTCTACTCTCAGCTGAAATCATTATTAACATATAGCATTTATTATACATCCAGCATACCTCCCCAGAGGAGAGAGGATATAGCTGGTGAGCTGTTACATGAAGTTATTCCTTTTTTGTTTTTTCTCCTGTGACATTGATGACACAGGCTAGAAGGTCCACACTCATCAGTTTCTAAATTTCTTCCTAACTTGCATGGACTGACTTCAAGCAAACATTATTAATATACATACTCTTAATAAAGAAACTTATTTATATTGATGTGGTGATCAGAACAGAAAGCATATTATAAGCTTTTCCTTTTCCTCTACCTTCCTCTAAGTCTAGGCCTGGATGACTTCTCAGTCAGAGAGCCACAGGCTTGCTTGCTAGTCTCTTTGTGGTAGAAATAGTGATGCAAGAAAATTACTTCATCTCTCTCGGTCTTAAATACCCTATCTTCTGCTGTGTTTCCAAAACCATCTATCTTAGGGATGATGTTGGGAAAGAGGTGTCATACTCTAGTAGTGATTTCTTGAGGTAATTAGAGAATTTGTATGTCAATGCCTACCCCCTCCTTCTGGCTTAAACTAATAGTTGTAATGGAGGAGTTCAATGGTATTTGACTATTTACTTCTAATTAATGAACAATTAATCTACAAATATTCAGTGAACACCAGACATGAAGCCAGAAACAGGTTAAATATTTTCCAGTTTCCTCCCTGCAAGCAGCTTCCTCTGGTGAAAGCTTGAGGTGGTTTCCTTAGCTCTGGACTCTGTCTGATGACTCAGCTCAGCTGTTCACAGCTCTTGTAGCAATTTTTCTGTTTTGTTATTTAGTCGTTTAGTGTGCCCAACTCTTTGTGACCCCATGGACTGCAGCCCTCCAGGTTTCATGGACTGTAGTTCTCCAGGTTCCTCTGTCCATGGGAGTTCCCAGGCAAGAATACTGGAGTGTGTAGCCATTTCCTACTCCAGGGGATCTTCCCAATCCAGGGATTAAACCCAAGTGTCTTGCAAGTCTCCTGCATTGCAGATGGATTCTTTACAACTGAGCCACCTTCTTGCAGCTTAGCTGCTCACAGCTGTTTTAGCAAAAGTCCCTCAATTTCCTAATTCCACCTGTCCAGAGAGAATGTTGACTATTTTGGGTTCTATATGACATAAAATTTTGACCTCTGGTGCATGGAGTACCCTGAAATTAAGTTCCCAAGTTTGGTCCTAGGAACTGGGCTGAGAAAGCAGAGAGTTTGTACAGAAAAGGGCACTCACCGAGGGTGAGAGGATGGATAGATTTAATGGGTTGGGGCAGAGGCATTCTAAAATGTGTTTAGCAAGGATGGGTTTCAAAATATGGAGCTACATTGGGAATTTAAGTTATCAGGACTCCAGGGAGCACAGAATTAGTTCCAAGAGCAACAAAAAGTCTGGTTCAACAAAATGCTCAATGGATGCCTATTTGATGGGTATCACATCCCTTACTATCAGCTCTAAAGAGCTTGGATATGTTCCAGTCTCAGAAAATACTAGAAGTTAATCTATCCAAACAATAGAGTCTGTGGGGGAGTACTTTGTAAGTGACTTTTTTTTTTTGCATGATCCAATAATTAGCCCTATTATTGTAGACCCTATGATGGCTAATAATTCACTAGCACTGCAATGCCCTTTTATGCTTTTAAAATATGCTATGTTTTCAATAAACAAACACACATGACACAAACAGTGCAGACGAAGAGGCATCTTGAAATATGACATTCTATTTTATGTTTAGGCTTTTAATTCCAGAATATGAAAATTCTGGAAATGAGAACATTGCTTTTTAACACCTTTAAACTTTCTTTTTTCTCACAAATTCATCTTAGGTCTATATTCATATAGTATTGCTCTGCAACATTTTTTTTTGACATAAACATTGTCAAAGAGAAAAATTGCAAATGATTGATTCAATGAGTATTGCCATTGTTTACCATGAAACTTTAAGTCATTCTTCTATTGAAAATTGATCAGGGACAGTTGTCCATGATGGTGATGAGCTACAGTTCAAGTGCTGATAGAATACCTTTCCTGTGCTTCTGTTTGTTTCTTGAGGTTGAAAATATTAAGGGAATGAAAAGGAGGAGAATTATGTAAGCATGAATTGCTGGTGTGTATAAGAGATGTACATATCTATTTGTAACAAAATAAGATGATAAATAACAAAATGAATATTAAAAAGCTTTCTGAGACTGAGGCAGTCATGACAGTGAATGGAAGCCTACAGTTTCAAGTTTGAATCCAAGAACCACACATCACAATATAAACATCTTAGTGAAACCAGAAAAATACATACTTTGGCTATTAGTGTTCCATTCAATACTTCTCTAGGCTACCACTGCACATGACTGCCATCATCACACTTCCATTGCAGAATGGCTCAGCATCAGGAACCTGCTCTAACATTTTCATGGGCAGGATAGTTGCAAGTAGCCAAACTATCAAGGCTACATTAGGGTATGTCCAAATACTTCATCTGCATTTCTGAGTAACTTGCTTGTCTAGGACCTGAGAAAACAACTTTGCTGATTTGACACTAAATATGGAAGCCTTCCAGAAATTAAAAAGTAAAAGGAAGTTTTATTGTACATGATCGATGGATCTCAAATACCCGCTAAGTCTGAGTCAGACAGATGTGTCTAAAATAGTTTTAAGAAATCTAGCCCTCAGCACTTTTAAGGTGATCGAATTGCAAAGGGAATGCAAAATTTCCAGGTTGGCTAGTTTGCTATGCTAAAGTTTTAAAGTTAATCAAAGCTTTAAAGTTAAGCTCTCTCTTCCTCCTTTTCTCTCTCCTTCTGTTCTTCTCTTTTAAGTGTATTATTAGGGCTGGGAAGAAAACTATGCTCTTAACATAGGTGTAATCACTAATTAATTTTAGATCTGTCCTTTCCTGGCAAGCTTTGCCTTGTGTAACATCAGATGATTTACTGATGATATCTTCCAGTCTCAAAGGGCTTTTCAGTGAATAAATTTTTCATCAGCATAAATTTCTAGTTGGTGGGTTTTGGAATTGGATGCTGGTAGTCTTTAGGAACTGAGTCTACGTTAATATGGAGGTGGGGGTTGGGAGCTGGTTTTGGGGTGCTATCACAGGAAACTTGTTGACAGTATGTACTCATTTAAGCCCAGGGGATGCTCTCTTAGGAAGATCCTTTAAGCAGGCAGTGAAGTGTGGCAGAATCATAGTATATTATGTTCAGAAGAGAGAGTAGAAATCATTTAGTCCAATTCTGGACTCAAAGCATGAAACCCTGTAAAAGATCATTGAAGTTATATCTCTGAATATCTCCACTGAACTGTCTTAGATGGCCAAAATTCTATTTTGAGAGAAGAAAACAAATATAGTTTATTAACAAAATTCTCACATCTAAATTATGAGGTGTAACAAAAAATATGTTCCTAACTATTACAGGTATAACAAAGGGTAATATTGTTGTTGTTTAGTCGCTAAGTGTGTCCAACTCTTTCTGACCCTGTAGACTGTAGCCTGCCAGCCTCTTCTGTCCAGGAGATTTCCCAGGCAAGAATACTGGAGTGGCTTGCCATTTCCTTCTCCAGGAGATCTTCCCAACCCAGGGATCGAATTTGCATCTCCTATACAGACAAGTGAATTCTTTACTGCAGAGATAGAGAAGCCCCATAACAAAGGCTAATAGAGTAGGTTATTTCCACTTCTAACTTGTGGTAGTGGTTTAGTCGCTAAGTCATGTCTGACTCTTCCTACCTCATGGACTGTAGCACACCAGGCTTCTCTGTCAGTGGGATTTTCCAGGCCAGAATACTGGAGTGTGTTGCCATTTCCTTCTCCTGGGGATCTTCTCGATTAAGGGATCAAACTAGGATCTCCTGCATTGCAGATGGATTATTTACTGATTGAGCCACCAGTAAAAAAAAATAGTTCTAACTTGTAAGAATTAACAAATGCCTCATCAGCTTATTCTGCTTACTTTTAGGATAATTTTAGAAAAGAATATAGTTTTTTTCTTTTAATAATAAATTTCTTATTAATATTATTTATTTTGTGTGTGTTTTACAATTTCAGAATATATTCTCAGAATGTTCTCCTTATAGAAAAAAATAATTTCAAAAGTCGAGATGATATAATATTAAAGAGACTTCCTGCTTCTATCTTGGCTCACATTTACTCATTTTTTTTGACATTTAGCAAGTTACTTCTCTATACTTCATCTATAAAGTGGAGAAAATATTACCAACTTAATAGCATTAATGTGAGAATTAATTCATGTATACTGATTAGAACAGTATCAGGGTATATTAAAATCTTCCTAATCCAATTAGTATTGCCTCCATTTAACTCATCAAGCAACAAAGGGCCAGTCTAGTTTAGCTAACCTTTTTATGACTATATACTGATATTTGATGGTGATAGTGGTGGTGGTGATAATGATATTGAAAATGACAATAATGATGTTGATACTAATAATAATGATGTTTATACCTGTTGACTTCTGTTTGCATAGAATCAGTAGATCTTCAAAGTATTTTCACAAGTGTAATTCAGACAAATCTTGAGAGAGCAAAAAGCAAACTCTCCTTCTAGTGATTTCAATGGATTTGAAGATGTAGAAAAAAATAAATTTGATTGCAATGATTAGAAACAGCCAAAACCCCTAAGCCATGGGTTCCCATCCTCTGATATCTAATGCCTGATGATTGGAGGAGGAGTTGATATAATAATAATAGAAATGAAATGCACAGGAAATGTAATGCACTTGAATCATCCTGAAACTATCCCTAACCCCCACAAGCCTGTGAGAAAATTGTCTTCCATGAAACTGGTCCTTGGTTCCAAAAAGGTTGGGGACTGCTGTCCTAAACAAAACTGCATTAGGTAAACAAAAGTACAAATCTAATGTGTCTATTGAATACCTCAGTGGGTCAGGGAATACCTCTTGGAGGTAACATATGAGAAGAATCATGACAATTCAGTAAAAGGTTATCCGAGTACAGAAGAAAATGGGGCAGGAATACCTATGGTAAGCAGAGTGAAATCTTATCATAGAATCAGGGCAAGAAGTGGAATGGAGCCTCTTACAAACTGAGAGTGTTTTGTTAGAGTAGGTGTGCATTTGGAGAAGATGTTAGAATTAGAAGGAAAGATGAATACCTGTTAGGTCATAAAGGACCTAGCTCTAGCTGGTGAAAATCCTAGATTTTTATCTTGGAAAGAGCAAGTAGGCATTGAAGTATTTAAAGTATGTAATTCCTTATCAGTTTTGCCTTGAGATATCACTGCAGAAGAAATTTTGCGTGTCCCAGTCAGTCCATTCTGAAGGAGATTAGCCCTGGGATCTCTTTGGAAGGAATGATGCTAAAGCTGAAACTCCAGTACTTTGGCCACCTCATGCAAAGAGTTGACACATTGGAAAAGACTCTGATGCTGGAAGGGATTGGGGGCAGGAGGAGAAGGGGATGACAGAGGATGAGATGGCTGGATGGCATCACTGACTCGATGGATGTGAGTCTGAGTGAACTCCAAGAGTTGGTGATGGACAGGAAGGCCTGGCATGCTGCGATTCATGGGGTTGCAAAGAGTTAGACATGACTGAGTGACTGAACTGAACTGAACTGAACTGAAGACTAGAGGCAGCAGTAGACCCAAGTTTGATCCCTGGGTTGGGAAGATCCCCTGGAGAAGGGAATGGCTATCCACTCCAATATTCTTGCCTGGAGTATCCCATAGATAGAGGAGCCTGGCAGGCTACAGTCTATGGGATTGTAAAGAGTCAGACAAAACTGAGCGACTAATACTTTTACACTTTCAAGACTAGAAGCAGAGAGACCAACTAGAAGGTAATAAATAAAAAGGGCTTGAATCACATTTGCTGGCCAACTGAATGAAGAGATTAATAAAGACATATTCTAGAAACTTTAACTTCATTAATATTAAGACTTACAATACTTATAGATTTGATTAACTCACAGTATATAAAAAATGAACAGTAAAGAAAGTCATATTGGAAAAGTGCACATCTATGGAGCAAAGTAGCATGTTATCATGGCAAACCTGGAGGAAAGGCTTAAAAATGTGTATTAAGTAGATCATATCCTCATACTAAACAATCTTCTGTCAAATTATCATTTTCCATTAAAACCATTATTGACTTTTTTCCCTAACTTCTGTTGAAAACTTTAAAAAGATTTCATTTGCTGGCTCTTGATGCACTTGAAGAATTAACAAAGTCATATTTTGAAGGCTTGTAGTTCCTATGGAGATATCTGACATAATGCTTGGTTTTGAAATGCTTCTTCAGATAATATGGCCACAATAACCACTAAAATGTGAAAGAACAACCAGCAATCCACATTCCACAGAGAGGTCCAGAACTGCTGGCCCTGGAACTACAGAAGATCCTGAAGTCTGATGGCTGCCAAACCAAAATTGAGATGAATGCAGCTGTAGCATTGCCAGGATTCACTCTTGCAACCTGTGAAGTTGTCCAAGCTTTCAACATGCACAGGCTAAAGAGGGGAACATGAAGGACTAATGGAAAAGAACAGTCTTAACATCACCAGCCTCATTTAGTGCCCCAAATAGTGAATTCACAAGCTGCACATTTCAGAATGATTTCCCCTCACTGTTGATTTGTAATTCAAATAGTTCAACAAATTTATTTGGTGTTTTTTAATGATATTTATAGGAGATTTACAGATATTTAATGGGCATAATCCCTTAGGATCACAATTTTCATAGTAGAGAAACCATAGTAACCTTTCTAGAGCCTTAAGCAAAAGTTTATAGATACACATGAAACACCATCTTTATGCTCTTTTTCTCTTAGAAATTTTTGAGGTTTTCCTCTTTTAAAAGCCACACTGATGTTTTATGGAAGGAAAACATTGAAGAAAAATATTACAGATCCAGATTTGTTGAAATTATCATTGCTTTTTGATCAGATTGGCCAAAGAGGAAAATTTCAGAGACTAAATATTATTTTTCTGGGACTGATAGGGGCAAATGCTAGAACGTGAGAAAAATTTAAAGATAAATTACTAAACAGTAATCTTGTTATTTAGGAAAATGTAAAAAAAAAGGGGGGGAAAGAATTTTCATTTATTATCAAGTATCCTACAGTCTATCATGAGGATTTAAATTTAAGATTCTAGTTGTATGTCAGACTTCATAGTAACTATTCAAGCACATAACATTTTAAGACACTGGGTATCTACACTGTTTAAGAAGAGGAGGAGACCATACACAGTTTTAATGGATGCTGATTCAGCCTTTGGAGTGAGACATATGTAAACAACCCTTATGCCATGTTTGAAGTGTTATTTAAATTTTTAAAAAGATCAAATAAAAAGTTCTGAACATTCAGAGGAGTAAAACATGACATTGAACTAGATGACAATTGAACTATTCCATAAAATATAATAAGCTTGTGAAAATGTGAATATCCAGAAGAATGTTCCAGATAGAAAGATGAGATGCATCAAAAATCTCATATCTGAGAGACAGTATGGCATGTGGTGAAGGAAATTAGATTTGACCAGAGGAGAAAGTGCATGGTGAACAGAAATGAAATTAAAGCTGTTGGATCAGACTGTGAAGGGCCTTCAGAGTTAAGGAAAGAAGTCTAGGTTGTCTTCTCTGGCCATGATGATGTTGAAGATTTATGCGTGATGCAATTAGTCTCTTTTGTGGCAATAGAGTTGAAGAGAGTGAGAAATTTTCTAAGCTGAGCTAGGAAGGCATAGGCTAACAAAAAGCTGATCTCATTGGATGATTCTGACAATGGAGTGCTGTTGACGGATAGTAGAGCTGTTTCAGCTGTAAATTTGACGTGACTAGGCAATCAAATCAGAAGTTTAAAAAGTAGCATATAAAGAAAACTTCAGCTTACATGTCTAGATATGACTAATGCAGGACTTTTATGTTGCAGTTTCCCAGATAGCATCATTCCTACTAGTCGATTAGATAACATAGAAGGAAGAACAGATTTGAAAAGGGAAGTTGATAACCATACAATAGGATCATATTGTATTTACATATACATTTAAACTTGGTTGAGTTCATTATGGGTAGAATTATCTAAAATGCTTTACAAAATGCATGGCAACTTGCTCATATCTTTTATTATCTATTAAAGAAATGACTTGTTCTGTGGACAGCAGAATTCAAACGGTTGAGCAAAAGGAACTGAACTGGTGAGATAATTCAGAACATGCTTCATAGGGTTTGTGTGGAGGATTATTTGATACAATGTGTATGAGTACTTCACAAACTCTAAATTATAAAAATGGTTCATTTTTTCAATAAATACTTATTAAGTAACCTTATGGGTCAAATCTTACTCTGGGTGCTAAAAATAAAGAAATGAATAAGAAATAGTCCTTCACATATCACATTCATTTTTTCCCTACAGTAAAAAATACTTTCCTATGTATGACATTTGCAGTGTCCGTAGAGGTTGAATGTTTAGTTTTGAATTTTTGTTTTCATATTCCACAAAATGAGGGTGAATAAATAGAAAATTATTATTTTAGCAACAGTACTGGCTGCATGTCATTTATATCATACACATATTAATGTATAATAGCATTGACTTAATGTTTAGTGACTGTCTTCAAACTATGGTAGTATTAACTCCAATATTACCTTATTTGATCAGAATACCATGAAGCCAGCACAACTGTTATGTAATTTTATAACTTTCTGTTAAAATGATCACAACCAGACACCAAAAAGATAAGTGTTTGGATGAAGACTGCCTGGATTTTCTACTTTCTTGGTGTGTGTTCTTGAGCAAATTATTTATTGGTTCTAATGCTCATTTCCCTTCTATATAAAATGGAGATTAGCATGCTTATGTCATAGGAATGTGTAAAAATCACTGAGATAATGCATATAAGATACTCAACTTACTGCCAGACACATAATAGGCAAATGATACATATTAGCAACACTGAATAATTAAATGATAAATACAGTTATAATTCCTCTTCCCTCTGTCCTCTTTTTCATCTTCTCCTCATCCTCCTTCATCTTTTTCTGCCTCTTCTTCCTAGTTTGGATTTCTGCGCCAACAAGAAAGCAAACTGGCTACCAGCATAATGCTATGAGATTATTCTGAGTTGAACAGGCAACTTTCCCCCATCAGCTGCAGGATTACTTCCCCTGATTTACCTGATTCAAGGCCATAGCTTACTAGATATCTGGAAATAAAGAGCCATAAATTCAGAAACATACTCATGTGCCCAATTGGTGGTTTCTAAGTGATTGGAATGTAGTTTGAGCAGTGGGTGTGTTTGGATGTATTTGGAGCAGGTAGTGGAAGCTGTTGCAGGGTTTCATGCAATGGAATTGATCAAAGAGATTTTATATTAGCTATAGAGTAGTCCCTTTGAAGCCATTTTTAGAAATAACTATATTCTTTTGTTTAGAAATAAAAATTCAAATTTCAAAGGAAATCAAAACCAAAATTTCCCATCTATACAATACAAATTTTAAGGCCCTCTTTTGAATTCACCCTTCAGCCTGCCTCAGAGGAGCAAATTTAGAAAGCTTTTGATATAGAACATACATCCTTTTCCTTGTGCTTCAGACAATAGGGCAGCAGAGCAGGAAAAGATGCCCACAATTTGATAGAAAGGCACTATATGAATCTCCACTAAGCCCCAAAAATTATACTAGAAGCTGTATCAACCTGATCCCTCTTTTACATCCATGTAGGAGAGTCTACAAGCGTTCTTGTGGACAGTAAGTAGGGGTCAAGTGCAGTTGGTATACCCTGCTGTTGGCTTGAGCCCAGCATAGCAGATGTTCCTTTGTTCAAGGATGAGCAAACAGGAAAAAAAAATCAACATGAGGTCTATAAAAATTCTGCACCATAAGGAACAGGAGAGTATTTCCCTGAACAAGAGTTACTTCTAAAAATCACTTTCCAAACAAACAGAAAAGTGGTCTGTCATGTTCATAGTAGGATACAAGAAAATATTGTTACTTCTTAAATAATAATAATAGTAATAATAATAATGCTAATATTTACGTAGTATTTACAATGTTTATCTGCCAGGCTAAATACTTTATATATAAAATATTGCATGTATATACACATACATGTATCCTATATGTACACATCTTGGCTTCCCAGGTTGCTCAGTGGTAAAGAATCTGCCTGCCAATACACAAGACTCAGATTCAATCCCTGGGTCAGGAAGATCTCCTGAAGAAGGAAATGGCAACCTGCTCAAGTATTCTTTCCTGGGAAATTACAGAGACAGAGTAGCCTTGCGGGCTACAGTCCATGGGGTAGCAAAGAGTCAGACACGACTAAGCACAGATGCACACATAAAATATGTATACACATACATACATATTTATATACATATATATGTGTGTGTGTGTGTATATATATATATATATATATATATATATATATATAAACCTATCATTAGTCTAAAGCTTGATTATTTTTTGCAAACTGAAAACATTCACGTAATCAGGATACTGATATGTTTGTCCGACATACTGGACAAACATCCCTTGTCCTCCCTTTCTGTTGCTACCTAACTCTACCTCCACCCTCATGAAGGTAAAACGTTACCATCCAACAGTGTAAATTGACTTTACTTGTTTTCACTTGGTTATCATCTTAATAAAATGTATGTCTGTTTTTTATCATTTTTTCCAACAGAGTTATCAAGTATTGCAAGAGGTAAAGAACACGACTGCTGATGCAGGAGACACAGAGAGGTGGGTTCAGTACCTGGGTTAGGAAGATCCCCTGGAGAAGGGCATGCAACCTATTCCAGTATTCTTGCCTGTAGAATCCCATGGACAGAGGAGCCTGGTTGGCTACAGTCCATAGGGTTGCAAACAGTCCAACACAACTGAAGCAACTAATCACGCATGAGTGAAAAAAATCTTTTTTCATATACTTTTTTTGTTTAATATAGGTATTGTGGGCATCTTTCCCCACTCTGTGGGCTGTATTTTCATCCTTGCATGGGCTACTTTTGGTGACATAATTTCTGAATCTTAATATATCTGATTTCACTTCTTTGTTGTTTTTTTTCGTTGTACTCTGTGCATGTGTGTGTGTGTAAGAGAACTTTGTCTTTCAACTCCAAAGTTGTAAAGATTTCCTCCTGTGTGTTCTTTTAAAAGCATTATTGCACTAGCCCCAAGCATCCAGTATTGTGCATTGAACCTGGACTGGCATCTCGTTTCATACATGATATTTGGCAAAACTAATACAATTATGTAAAGTTTAAAAATAAAATAAAATTAAAAAAAAATAAATAAATAAAAGCATTATTGCTTTCCCTTTAACATTTAGACCAATAACTTTAAAATTCTTTCGTGTTTATAGTGTGAGATGTGTATGGATCAAGCTATATTCTACCCAGATAGTAATCCAACCAGCCCAGTCATTTTTTGAAAAGATCAAGGCTTCTGCTTATGACATCGCTCCCACATTTGCAATAAGTCTGTTGATAATACATGTGTGAATTTGTTGCTGAACTCTATTCTATTGGCCAGTTTTCCTATACATGGTTTTAACTACCACTAATTATTTTACAGATATTAAGTAGCTTAATTATTGCAACAACACAATAAATTAATACCACTAATAACCTGATATTATAGTTGTGGAAAGTAGAGCATTGAGATGTTGTTACTTTACAAAAATCACATTGTTTAGTCAATGGTAAATCCAATCATATAAGCTCTGATAAATAATAATAAGGTGAGATGTAGGTTGAAATGGAAAGATAATATAAAGTTAACCCTAGAATGATAAGGGCATTATGAACTCCAACCCTGCAGTCAAAAATCTGCTATAACTTTAGAGTCAATCCCCCATACCTAGATTCTGCACCTGTTCAGATTCAAGCAAATGCTGATCATATAGCATGGTAGTGAGTACCTAGTGAAAAAAACCCATGCATAAGTGGACCCACCCAGTTTAAATGGTGTTATTCAAAGGTCAACTGTATTTAAAGAATGACTTCAAGAAAACCAAAACTCAACAGCAAATGTAAAGTTTAGGTATGAATTGTGAAATATGGAATTAACAGGGCAGAAAACTCAATGTTCTTTCAATTGTTCATGAATCTATACAATTTTTACATCTTAATGTGTAATTTACCTCTACTTTTTGAAAGCATAACTCATTCTCAAGTATTATTTCTATGGAGAAATAAAAATGGTCCATACTACCACCTTCCAGGTAAAGGTAAAATATGATAAATATTGAAAGACTTGTAATTATTAACAAGATAAATTTTAGTGGATTTATAGTGAAATGTTTCTAATATTTAAGAGTTAATGGGAAGCAAGAAAATTTAGATATTTAAAAATATCTGTCTGTGGATATCATGCAGGAGACTACAGCATTTACATGGAGAGACAGGTTGAAAGAGTGTATTCTTTATCATTTTGTGTTGTTTTGTTCTTAACTACTTGGAGAGGAAAGGTGCTAATGCAGAAGAAAATGAAGCTATAGGGGATAAGTTTGTCTTCCAATTCTATCCGGCTACTTTATGTGCCTGTGACATCTGGGCAATATGGAAACAAACTAAGCCATAGATCACTGAAATTTTCTATATTTAAAAGAGACAAACTTTAGTAAGAAAAAGAAAACAGAAATTAGTTTCTGAATTATTTAGAAATATCACAGGAGATGAAAACTGCTTAGTAGTTTCCACTGTGTAGATAATGCATCATGATCAATAGATAAATGCTAACCTTACCTTAAGAGCAAATACAGGAATGCATTATTAAAGAGGAATAAAATTGGTTGACTTCATTATTCCTGCAAATTTAATGGTATGTGTATGGCTTAGGAGCCATACTTAAATTTTAATACAGCGCATTCTAATTGGACTAAAGACAAATCAAAAGAAACTTTATATGTAGTTGTTTTTCAGGAGACTTTATTAGTTTTAATCAGGGACATTTCTCTTGTGCATAGTGAAAACTCAAGTCATGCTTTGGATCTGCAGAGAATTGGGCTTTCTGATAACAACCCTTTCAGGGAACAGATGTTTAGATCCAGCTCACTTAAATGCTAGGATAAAGATACTGTTCACCTTTACTATTTATTTGTAAATGATTAATTTTAATTTTGAATTCTTATGTTTATTAAAACAAAAGATATAGATACCTAGGTATTCATTATTGAGAATAAGCAAACTAAACATAGATTTAGCTCTCTGCTCTGTTCTTTATGTTTTACTTTCATTTTATTCTTTTTTTTAACACCAAAAACATTTTGTATTGGGGTAGAGCCAATTAACAATATTGTGATAGTTTCAGGTGAATAGTGAAGGGACTCAGTCATACATATACACGTATCTTTTCTCCCCCCAAATCCCCTTCCATTCAGGCTGGTACATAGGCATCGAGTAGAGTTCCATATGCTATACAGTAGGTCCTTGTTGGTTATCAGTTTTAAATATAGCAGTGTGTACATGACCTTCCTGAAGTCCTTAAATATCCCTTCACCTAGGAACCATGAATTCATTTTCTAAGTCTGTGAGTCCCTTTCTGTTTTGTAAGTTCATTAGTGTCATTTCTCTTTAGATTCCACATATAAGGGATGTCATATGATGTGGCTCTCATCAAAGAATCTACAAACAACAAAGGCTGGAAAGGGTGTGGAGAGAAGGGAACCCTCCTGTACTGTTGGTGGAAATGTAAACTGGTACAACCACTATGGAGAACACAGTCACTTAAAAAACTGAATTTAGAGGTACCATATGACACCACAATCCCACTCCTGGGCATATATCCAGAGAAAAACATGGCCTGAAAGGTTACATGAACCCCAATGTTCATTGCAGCACTGTTTACAATGGTCAAGACATGGAAACCACCCAAATGTCATTGACAGAGGAATGGATAAAGATGATGTGGTATATACACACACACACACACACACGCACGCACGCGCACACACACACACGCACACACACAATGAATATTACTCAGCCATTAAAAAGAACGAAATAAGGCCATTGGCAGCAACATGGAAGGATTCAGAGAGTGTCATACCAAATGAAGTAATTCACAGAGAAGGAAAAATATTACTATGTTTTTCTTTTTCAGAAATAAATAATTGCAGATATTATCAAAGCTCCATCACTTATATTTTACTCCCTCCCAATAATAATCACTCTCCTGAAGTTTGTTTGTGTGTATTATTCCAATGTTTTTTAAAAAAATTTTAGCTCATATGCTTGGGGCTGGTGCACTGGGACTACCCAGAGGGATGGTATGGGGAGGCAGGATGGAGGAGGGTTCAGGATGGGGAACACATGTATACCTGTGGCGGATTCATGTTGATATATGGCAAAACCAATACAATATTGTAAAGTTAAAAAATAAAATAAAAAAATTTAGCTCATAATTGTGCATTCATATACCAATTTATATTGTTTTTCCTTTTATTTGAATGGTTGCACATCATATATGAACTTTTGTAAATTGTTTTTTCTTCCTATATTATATATTTTTACCTTTATTCATGTGAATATATGTAAATTTAGTTTTCTAATGGAGAATTTCATTATTTGAAGAAAATATATCAATTATCTTAATTAATTTGTTTCTACTTTTTCACTACTATAAATATTAAACAATGACCTGCCTCAGCCATGCAAATTCTTAGTCATATCCTGAAGTATTTCTTAGATACAAAGTTGAATGGAAATTGATTTCAAATGTGGCTGTAACAATTTATATTTCTAACAAATATGTAAGCCATTCTGTTTGCCCCACATCCTTAAAAAAACTTGGTGCTATCAGATGATAGTGTTTGCCAATTTGATGGTTTAGAAATGCCAAAATGAAAAATGATTTTTGATTTTGCAGTTCTCTGACTACTAATGGTGCATCTTTGCACAGCTTTATGGGCCTCTTGTTCTTATTTTTCTTTCAATTTGTTATTGATAGGCTTTCCCGTTTTTCTCTTTTGAATTGTTTAATGTCTATTGGCTGTTGTTATTTTAAGAATTAAAGCAGCATTATTACACATTATAGATAGCAATATTTCTTTGGGTTTTGAAATGAAAATATCTCTTCCCAGTTTGTAGTGTGTTTTAAAATTTACTTAACATATCTTTTGCACAAAATTTATATATTTTTTCTGGATGTTGGTGCTTTCTACCATATTTAAATGTGATACAAATCTTTTAATTACACCAATATCATAGTAATCCTCATAACTATAGAGCAATTTTATTTTTAATATGATTTAAGTATTTTAGTATGTACAGTGTGAACTAGGAACTTTTTTTGTACTATTTGATATGTAATTGTCTCAGTTTCATTTTACACTATTCATTATGTTACAGCATGTCTTTTCTCTGTTTTATTCCTCATAAAAATACTATATAAGAAAAATATTTGAGTATCTGCTCTACACAATACATAGTACTAAGTGGTATGAGGGAGAAATAAATAGGACCAATACATGATTGAAAGCCTGTATATGCAGTTTCTGGGCCTGGTGATGATTTGATTGGGATGGTAGAAGACATGGTGGTCGGAAAGTAAATTTTCAATTTGTATTGCATATACTTTTAATTGTTATCTATATTTTCCTTTATCACTAAAAAGACCCCATAAATAGAGCTTAAAACAGCCTTGAAGTCTTCTCTTATAAATAACATTTTTCTAAATGAACTTTCAAAGCTAGTTTTCAGGTAGTCAACTGATTGTGAAATTTGCAATTTGATCACTGTTACCATCTCCAATATCTGTGGAATTTCTTTAGCTTTAATTCATGAGGATCATTAATCTCTATGTATGGGCTCTTTCCCAACATTTTTTCCATTGGTTGGTGGGTAATTATTTCTGATGTCTCATCATGACTTTAGGTTCCACCTTACCATTTAATTAAACACTTTATTTCCCCTAAAGAACAGGCCATTTCTCTACCATCTTACTTCTGTTTGAAATAGATTTTACCATTTCCCTTATTAGCTGGTTTCAAAATTTTGACAAAATCTTACTACTTGCCTCTCCTTCCGCTTCCATATTCAGTTACCACTTCTTATTGAATCTACTACAATATATGTTGCAAATAATGCTTTATTTCCATGATTTCCTGGGGATTGCTGTAATAGTCTTCAAACTGTATCTTCTCTCTGTGGTCTTCTTCTCCTCCAATGTTTCTTTTTATTCATTGCCAATTAATATTCTTAAAAATTTTACCTGATCATTGAACTATAATGCTGAAAAATGTGTATCAGCTATCTAGAAGAGGAACTCAAACTTTGCAGTAAGTGATTCAATGACCTTTAAAACCTACCCATTATTTTAACCTTCCCACCAAACCCATAATTCCAGTATAGAAAATTTTCTGATTTAGATAAACTTGTTTAATCTTATTATTCTTTTACTTTCTGCTTTGGCTATGAACCTGTTCATGCTGTTCTATTTACCAGCTTTTCCAAATATACTATGGTAAAGTTGTTTCAAAACCTCTTTTTATACTGCTTGCTTTATAATATTTCATCTGAGTGTCAGGGTAAATTGATCACACTCTTGTTTATTTATGATACATTTTGCACAACATATGCATTCTTCTCATTTTAATGTTTTATTTATTTTTTAAAGTGCTTTTCTGTATTCCCATGGTCTGAATGTTTGTGTATTGCCAAGATTTATACTTTATAATGTAAAGGTGATGGTGCTAGAGGTAGACATTTTAAGGGGCAATTAGCTCATGAAGGTGTACCCTTCGTGAATGGGATTATTGCCCTTATAAAAGTGGCCTTACCCCAACAGCTGGCTGTTGATGTCAGTCTTCTATCCTCCAGAGCTGTAAGAAATATGTTTCTGTTCTTCTTAAGCTACACAGTCTATAGTAGTTTATTATAGAAGCCCAAAGAAATTAAGACGTATGTTCAGTGTGATAAGTTTACAAAACAAATCCAGCAATAGTTTAAAAAATAATAACACATGTAGAACAAAGTTTTGTTTAGTAAAACAAAATAGAAAACATTCAAAATATATAGCACTTTTACTGTTTAAAATTCAAAAGTATAATTCACTTGAAAGGAGAAAACTCTGTAATCACCTCAATAGTTACCAAAAAAAAAGCATTTGTCAAAATTCAACACTGTATTATAATAAAATTTTAATAGAAAGAAAGAGGGGAAAATTCTGCAATTTAATTAAAAAAACACCTATGGAAACTATTGGGCTAATAATCTACAGTAGTGAAAATATGAATGCTTTTCTTTAGAATCTGAAAGAAGGCAAAAATTTCTGTTTACATCATTCTATTAAGCATTTTGCTACTTCCCAGGCATTAAAGTAATAAAAGAAAAAGAAATAAAAGATGCAATGATCAGAAAGGAAAAAGTATAAGTGTATTTATTCATAGAAAACATTTTGTGTGTATTAATAACATCTTAAGTAATTTACAAAAATGAATCAAATGAATATTGCAATATTAATGCTAAAATTAAATATATAGAAATATACTGTGTTTCTAGTACTATCAGTGAACAAATGGAAATTTTTTTTTTTTTAAGGGAAAAAGACTGTTTACAGTAGAATCAAATACTTAGGATTAAAGGTAAGAAAATATTTGAAACACCTCCATATTGAATTATTTCATTTATGTGTTTTTAGAATCAGGCAAAATTAATCTCTATGTATGGTTCCTCTCATTGAAATGCCAATGTTTAGGAACTTTATCAACATATTTTTACAATATGAAAATATTCTAAAATAAATTTGTCAAAGATTGTCTTTAGTATGCAAGTCTAGAATAAATCTACTTTTAAAGTCCAACATGGACTTCCTTGGTGGCTCAGTCAGTAAAGAATTCTCCTGCAGTGCAGGAGACCCAAATTTGATTCCTGGGTCGGGAAGATCTGCTGGAGAAGGAAATGGCAACCCACTCCAGTGTTCTTGCTTGGGCAATTCCATAGACAGAGAAGCCTGATGGACTACAGTCCATGGCATCACAAAAGTCAGACATGCCTTAGCAATTAAAACTGAAAAGGAAAAACTAAAGTCTACTATATTTCAATCTACCTCTCTTTCAATCTACTATATATATAAATATAATCTATTTTTATTTGCTAAATAAATGACTAAATTAAATAATCTGAAAATTTATTTGTTCTGTTGTAATTATTACTATCATGAAACATTTATTTTAAATAGCTAGAGTTTCTGCAAGTAATTAAACAGCATGATATTATTTATTATCAATGTGGACTCAAATATTAAAAACTACAATTTCAAACTCATATTCTAATGGAGTTAGTTTTTATGTTTCTGATTTTTATTATATTTAAATTACATTCAAAGGAGTAATCAACAGATCATTATAAACTTCATGTTGATTACAGTAGTCTATTTTAAGTCCTTGTCTAATCGTGTTTTGTGACTATATGATAAATTAACATGCAAAGCATGTTTTGTAGCTTCTTTAGCATAGATGCATTTTTCAGAAGTTGAGACAAAATCAAGTATTTCATTTCAAATGATTGCTTAATATTTTTCTCTAGCTTTCATAACTTGAATTCAGAGGTCAAAGACAATAGAAATAAATTCTTACAGACAATTGATATTCTTAACAACTTTTGAAACTTTCCTCTGACACTGTTTGACAATTTATATATCTGTTGTTATAAAAGTTTTATCGGCAATAACATCTGCTCTCCATTATGGCGACAATACTCTTGCGCATAGTCTGGATTTTTGTCATTACCAGAAGCAGTTGTATATCTTCCAAAGTCATGAATTAAATCCTACCTCTCCAATCACAGTTTCTGATTATTTAAATCCATTTATGCAAAGGCTTCCACAATCAAAACTCCACTTTTAAAACCACCCTAGACAATTCCCTGACTATCCATGGTTAGAACTCCATGCTCTTGCTGCCTAGGGCTGGGTTTCAATCCCTGGTCAGAGAACAAGGATTCCAGAAGCCATATGGTGAAGCCAAAAGACAAAAGAAAAGAAAAAAGAAAAATATATCCTGGACCACATGGCAGTGGGGTTGGGGGAAATGCAGTGCCTGCTGGGGGAGATAGACCCTGTATGAAATGGGGGGAGTATAGACAGAGGGTTGCCTAGCCAGCACAGCCCTGGTAGGTGGCTCCTCTGGATCATGTCATGATAAATTAAATGTAAGGACATTGGCATTAAGCTACATAATTTCTCTATTGTGAAACTATGAGTTGGTCCCAATATCTGCAACATAGTTACCCAATAGTCATTTGTTTTCTTCATTTTCTTATCTATAAGCCCCCTTTTCTCCTCAGCTCAATATATAAGGTGATTTCTTACAAGAAATTACTGAAATATGTACATATGTTGAGGGAACTGTGAGCCAAGCTTGTTACTGCCAGAGAAGAGAGAGACAAATAAGAAAACTGGAAAAAACTAGAATGAATATTGAGGTATTACAGTATTTGATGCCAGTATCCACACCAACCCTCTGCCACACCCATTATGCATTCTATTCTCTTCCCATTGAGACTCTGTGTCACTCAGCTTTTGTTATTGCTGTTGTTCAGTTGCTAAGTCATGTTCAACTCTTTGTGACCCCATGGGCTGCAGTATGCCAGGCTCCTCTGTCCTCCACTATCTCCTGGAGTTTGCTCAAATTGTGGTGATGGAGAAGTCTCTTGAGAGTCCCTTGGACAGCAAGCAGATCAAACCTAAGTCAATTCTAAAGGAAATTAACCCTGAATATTCATTGGAAGGACTGATGCTGAAGCTCCAATATTTTGACCACTTGACACAAAGAGCCTACTCATTAGAAAAGACTGATTGTGGCATAATTTTAACTTTTATTATTAGTCTTTGGCACATACAATTTTAATTAGTTCCAGCCAAGAACATTTTGTTGGCATTGAATATGAGCAATTAGAAAGTGGGGAGATGGAAACTTATTTCCATTAACTTAAGTCAACATTCACTTATATTCATAATTTCTAACAAATTTCTGAAAAAAAAATTATTTAGCTTGTAGCCTCCTTTATGAGCTGTTTATTTTCAAAGCTGATTATCCATACCTCCCCAAGAAAACTTTAATGGTAAGTGAAATTCTAGAGATATAAGTTAAAGATATTTCCCATATTCTCATTTCTATTATTTTTCAAGTGGCTGGTATTGCAAATCATTTCATTCTCCAGTATCCTTTTTGTTAGTTTCTTTCATGACAATATTTTCTTTTTGGCTTTAAGTTCCAGATATCCTTTTCTTTTTTTGCCAGGATTCGAATGTTCTACCTATTATCAGTCAATAGATCAAATCTGTGTTTTTCATTATTACTTTAGTTGTTTTCACCTTGCTTTGAAATAATGTATGAATTTTATCAGAAAAAGTAGTATTTAGAGAAACTACATGTTCTTTTGGTCATTTATAAGGGAAAAAACACACTGGTTTCTTATGAATAAATATTAATTACTATACTATAAAATTATGAAATTATTTTGCCTTTTCCTTTTTGTTATATTGTTGAAATCATACAGTATGTAAACTTTTCAGATTGCTTTCTTTCACTTAGTAATATGGATAAAATGTCCCTTTATTTCTCTTCATAGCTTGATAGCTCATTCCTTTTTAGTGCTAAATAATACTCTACTGCTTAGATATTCTATAGCTTATTTATCCATTCATAGTTTATTTATTTATTTACCAAGGAATTTTGGTTCTTCTGTATTTTGGCAATTATGACTAAAGCTTCTGTTAATATAAACATCTGTGCAGGTTTTTGTATGGATATTAGTTTTCAACACCTTTGGGTAAATACCAAGAAGTACAATTGCTATACTGTGTGGTAAAGTGTATATAGTTTTGTAAGAAAGTACTAAAATATCTCCCAATGTGGCTGTACCATTTTGCATTTCCACCAGAAATGAATGAGAGCTCCCATTGCTCTACATTCTCTCCATCATTTGGTGTTGTTGGTGTTCCCAAGTTTGACCATTCTAATAAGTGTACAGTGGTATCTCACTGTTGTTCTAAATTGCAATTCTCTGATGACATATGATGTGCAGATTCTTTTCATATGCTTATTTGCCCCTTTATATCTTCCTTGGTAGAGGTGTCTGTTAAAGTCACTGACATTTAGTTCTTTGGCCCATTTTTTGATTGGGTCATTTATTTTTCTAAAAAGACATACAGATGGCTAACAAACACATGAAAAGATGCTCAACATCACTCATTATCAGAGAAATGCAAATCAAAACCACTATGAGGTACCATTTCACACCAGTCAGAATGGCTGCGATCCAAAAGTCTACAAATAATAAATGCTGGAGAGGGTGTGGAGAAAAGGGAACCCTCTTACACTGTTGGTGGGAATGCAAACTAGTACAGCCACTATGGAGAACAGTGTGGAGATTCCTTAAAAAACTGGAAATAGAACTGCCTTATGATCCAGCAACCCCACTGCTGGGCATACACACTGAGGAAACCAGAAGGGAAAGAGACACGTGTACCCCAATGTTCATCGCAGCACTGTTTATAATAGCCAAGACATGGAAGCAACCTAGATGTCCATCAGCAGATGAATGGATAAGAAAGCAGTGGTACATATACACAATGGAGTATTACTCAGCCATTAAAAAGAATACATTTGAATCAGTTCTAATGAGGTGGATGAAACTGGAGCCTATTATACAGAGTGAAGTAAGCCAGAAGGAAAAACATAAATACAGTATACTAACACATATATATGGAATTTAGAAAGATGGTAACAATAACCCGGTGTACGAGACAGCAAAAGAGACACTGATGTATAGAACAGTCTTATGGACTCTGTGGGAGAGGGAGAGGGTGGGAAGATCTGGGAGAATGGCAATGAAACATGTAAAATATCATGTAGGAAACGAGTTGCCAGTCCAGGTTCGATGCATGATGCTGGATGCTTGGGGCTGGTGCACTGGGACGGCCCAGAGGGATGGTATGGGGAGGGGGGAGGGAGGAGGGAGGAGGGTTCGGGATGGGGAACACATGTATACCTGTGGCGGATTCATTTTGATATTTGGCAAAACTAATACAATTATGTAAAGTTTAAAAATAAAAAAAAAAAAGTCACTGACATATATTTTAATTGGGTTGTTTGTGTCCTTATTGTTGAGTAATAAGCTTTCTTTAAATATTTTAGATAACAGCCAGATGTGGCTTCCACAACTATTTTCTCCCAGTCTGTGGCTTTTTTTTTTTTTTTTTTCATTCTCCCAACAGTATCTTTTCAAATTAGAAATTTTTAATTTCAATGAAGTCCAGCTCATCAATTATTTCTTTCAAGAATTGTGACTTGATATTGCACTCAAAAAGTCCTGGCCAAATACCAGTTTATCTAGATTTTCTGGAAAAGATAAAACTGTGAAGACAATAATATCACTGGGTTCTGGGGTTACAGAAAAGATTTGGAAGAATAGACTGAGAACAGATGATTTTTAAGGAAGTAAAAATGTTCTGAATGATGTTATACATATATGTATGGTATATACATGTCCTTTTACATTTGTCCAAACTAACAGAATGTAAGATGCCCAGAGTGAAATCTAATTTAAGCTATGGACTCAGGGTGATAATGATGTGTTAATGTAGGTACAACAGTTGAAACAAATGTACAACTCTGGTGAAGGATGTTGATAATGAAGAGGCATGCATGCATGGGGGCAGAGGCTACAGGGAAATTTCTTACTTTCTGCTTAGTTTTGTTATAAACCTAAAAGGCTCTAAAATATAAATCCTATTAAAAGTTATAAAATTAGTTGTCACTAACAATTTTGTACTTTAAACAAACATGATAATGTCATTACCAAAATCTTGTCTAATATATGCAGCAAATCTAATTTTGCCAGTTTTTTTTTACTTTTTATATTTGAAGAGGTCAAATGCATTTTGTCAAGCATTTTTTTCTTCTGGTTTTTGGAGATAGTTGCCATGTAACTTAGTTCTTATCTTAATACTATGTAACAAGATCACTTTGTACTAATTTTCCACAATACTCATTGGTTTATTTTTCCTATCTCAATTTTTTTCCGATAGTTTTTGCATGACCCATCTTTGTTTTAATACCAAATTAAATCTGTATATCTCTTCTCAAAGGAGATTGATTGTGGGCATAGTTACATAACACTTCACATGAAATGAAAGTGAATAGAATTACTTATACCTGCAGACACACACACAAATAAATTCAAGCTTTAAAAATGATAAAACTGAATAATAATAATAATAATAATGCCTGTGGTCTAGTAAAAGGTGTACCAATATATACCAATGTCAATTTCTTGGTTTTGATATTGTACTATAGTTTTATGTTTCCATTGGGAGAATCTAGGTGATGGTACAAAAATATCTTTGTATTATTTTTTCAAATTCCTGTGAGTCTCTAGTGATTTAACAATGAAAAGTTAAAAAGTTTGTTACATACTCAATAATTAGTATTATTAAAACCCTGTTAATCTGTCTACCTTCTTAATTAACAATTTAAAAAGTTCTAATTTTAGTAAAGAATACTTATTTAATAGTTTCATGCCATTTAACTACACATTTTATGAATATGTGGATGGGTGTAACCTTTTAAAGCCAGAAAAACTGAACTTAAAACACAGAGAGATTTAGTGGTGAAAAGGAGGTCTATAAAAATAAATTAATGTTTATAAACAGAACTTCTTTCCACTGATACCAAATTGGGCTTTAATTAAATATAATTCTCGTAAATCAGCCTATAAGCTAATCAATTGAGAGAGTACACTGGAAAGTTACTCTTTCTTTTATAAATAAATTTTTTGTATTTATCTAGTAGAAACTGTTTTAATTAGCTGACAAGATGTGCCTTATCAATGTTTAAAAAGAATATTAATAATATATTAATACCTTGCTGCATAAAGAGACCTTCTGGATTCTTAGATTATTGATTACGTAGCTGATGGTTAAGCATTAATGAACCATCTTTTTTCCTAATGTTCGAGTTTCTCCCTAGTTAGAAGTCCTGTTCTCAAGGAGACACATTTATTTTTGCAGGTCATCAATGTGCCATTTAGTGCATCATTAGTTTAATAGAGAAAGTCTGTTCTAGTGTATTAAACGCTATCCCAGAAGCCAAATGTTGTTTGGCAAATACAACGATAGTCTGAAATTTTGAGAAAACAATGTTGGATTCCAAAGTGAGTAAGCCAAAATTTGTGATATAACTTGCATTGTGAATAAAGCCAGGTAGGGCTTCAAAGGAAACCAATCACTGCTTATAGATCATGGGTCTTAGAAGAGACTAGCAGCCTAGTATGAAATAAGAAAGTAATGTCAGAGGATGAGTTGAAAAACAATTCTTTAAGAATTCTAAAGTCTAAAGTTTGAGTTACTATTCTTTCAGTATATCACCTAATAAGAAATGGAAAACAAACCTTAGTGATACTAAATATTGGAGTGCTACTAGTGAACAAATCTAGATGCTCTTTCTTCATAGTCACTTTAAAGAATAAATTCTATTTTCTGTTGCTCTTCTTTTTTCCATTATTTTACTTTTTATCGCCATCTTACTCTTTACTTGCTTTTTTCTATGTTATATATGGTATTCATTATGTTCTTTTGTAATTTCTAAATCTTTAAATTATTGTTTAAAAATATTAATGTTTGATCTGTTTCTTTCAACAAATATTCATTGAACATCTATTATTTTTCAAGTACATTATTTTGCAATAGAAACAGAGATGAATGAAACATAGCTGCTTCCATCAAATAAACTGATTGAACTAGAAAATTAATTAAAGTATGAGTATTTATCCTATGGTACTACCAGTACTATTTTTGTATTACCTTAATTGCTTACCATATATTTTTGTTACCTTAATTACCGTATCTGTGTTGCATCTGTTGACGCCCAGCTATTGAATTGCACAAGAAAGAAAGCTATAGATAAAATTAAATTTCTTGATGCTTGCAATAACAATGAGCTTACTTCCTTTGGGAAACCATGAAATGTCTCAGTAAGAAGGTGATTAAAGTAGATTATATTAGAATTTGGTCTTGTGTAAAGTGATTTTAGGAAAGGATCAACGGATTGAGGATTACTCTTAGATTGGTAATTGTCAAAAAATAGAGATAAGTCTCCTTGGGTAGTTTAAATACCTTGTTGAGGAAGCTGGAATAATGGAAGGAAGCTAAAGTTCCAATTGATTGAGGAGCAAAAGTGACTCAAGTTATCAGGAGAAGTTATGTTTAGTAATTTTTATGGTTTACATAGTATCTTTATTCTTAGGCATGATTAAGGAGTAATTTAATACTAGACTCCCTTTGTCACTGTAGCAAAGTGACCGTATCCAGTTAGCAACCTGTGAGAATGATTAAGCTCAGCAGATATACACCAAGACCCAGCAGTTCCTGCCACACATGCTCTTGGTTATCCGACTGCTTTTCTTATTCTTAGGGTACTATTACCATCCTAATTAGGAGACTGAAGCTTAAAGAAGAAACTAAATTTCAATTCTGCAACCAATAGAACGAAGTTCACACTAGTTTATTATTATTATTATTATTATTATTTCTGGGAGATATCACATTTTCAAAAAATTAATGCTATCTAGAAAAGTTATACACTTTTTATGCAAGACTTCAAAATGACATATATATCCAGAGTTTCAAAATACATGAGGTAGTAGCTAAGAGATTTTGTAGATGAAATGTGCAAATTCACAATAATCTTTGGAGGCTTTGAAATTTCTTTCCCAATAATTGACAGAAAAAGTAGAGCAAAAAAAAATAAAATCATCAACTTCATTGAATTTATATTTATAAAATACTCCAACCAATAATAATAGCCTGGTATATATCCTTCTTAATAACATATAAAATATTCACCAATGAAAGCCATATTCTGGGCCATAGTGCAAACTTTTACAAATATAAGAGAATGTAAATAATACTAAGTACATTCAGTAAATAATAGAGTCAAACAAAAAAAAATTAATACCAAAAAGGTATCTAGATATTGAGATGCACATTTGCACATATAAGTCAAAGAATACATTTCAAAAGAAATTTTTAAAATTGAACTGAATAATAAATGAAAATGAAACATAATAAAATTTGTGGGATAGTGGAACTTAGAGGGAAAGTGTAGTAGTAAATGTATATGATAAAAAGGAAGCCAAATCTAAGATAAGTATCATAAGCTTCAATTTTAAGAAACTAAAGAGAGAGAACAAATAAAATACAAAGAAAATATAAAAGAAGTAACTGGGATTTCTCTGATGGTCCAATGATTAAGACTCCAAGCTACCGAAGCAGGAGGCACAGGTTAGGGAAATAAGATCTCACATGCTGCACAGTGTAGGCAAAAGAGAGAGAGAGAGAGAGAGAAAGTAATAATAAAGACAAGAATAAAAATACATCAAATTGAGAACAACAGTAACAGAAAAAATTAATGAAACTACTAATTGGCACCTTGAAAATATCAATAAATTGATAAACCTCTAGTCATACTTCCCTTCCCTGGTGGCTCAGACGGTAAAGCATCTGCCTACAGTGCGGGAGCCCCGGGTTCAATCCCTGGGTCAGGAAGATCTCATGAAGAAGGAAATGGCAACCCACTCCAGTATTCTTGCCTGGAAAATCCCATGGACAGAGGAGCGTGGTAGGCTACAGTCCCCGGGGTTGCAAAGAGTCGGACACAACTGAGCGACCTCACTTTCACTTTCTAGTCATATTGACCGTGGTAAAAAGACTCTTGAGCGGGCCCCATGATTACCGCCTCCTCTGTTTTCTCCCTTTCTGTATGTGTGGGGCCTAAACTTTGCTTCTAACAATAGAATATGGAGAAAGTGATGGGATGTCTGTCCCATGATTGCCTTACATTACATAGGTCTCTGTCTTACTAGCAGAAATTCTCCTCTCTGGAAATAAGGGGCCCTGTTGAGGAACCCCACAAGGAAAGAAGCTACAGCTGTGTGTGTGTGTGTGCTCAGTTGTGTCTGACTCTTTGTGACTCCATGGACTGTAGCCTGTAGGCTCCTCTGTCCATGGAAATTCCCAAGCAAGAATACTGGAGTGGGTTGCCATTTCCTCCTTCAGGGGATCTTCCAGATCCAGGGATCAAACCTACATCTCCTACATTGGTTGGCCAATTTTTTTTACCACTGCATCAATTGGGAAGCCCCCAGAGCTACAACTCAGTTCAGTTCAGTCACTCAGTCATGTCTGACTCTTTGCAACCCCATGAACTGCAACACGCCAGGCTTCCCTGTCCATCACCAACTCCCAGAGCTTCCCCAAACACATGTCTATTGTGTTGATGATGCCATCCAACCATCTCATCCCTTCTCCTCCTGCCTTCAGTCTTTCCCAGCATCAGGGTCTATTCCAATGAGTCAGTTCTTCACATCAACTGGCCAAATATTGGAGTTTCAACTACAGCATCAGTCCTTCCAATGAATATTTAGGATTGACTGATTTGATCAACTAGTAGGAATCTACAGCTCCAGAAGTACAACTAGTAGAAAATAAATTTTACCAACAACCTAACTGAGCTTAACACATAGTGACACACACACACACATACATATATACATATATATATATATATATATATATATATATATATATATGAAGGTGACGCTGAAGGTGGAAGTTGCTCAGTCATGTCTGATTCTTTGTGACCCCATGGACTCTATAGTCCACGGAATTCTGCAGGCCAGAACACTGGTGTGTGTAGCCTTTCCCTTCTCCAGGGGATCTTCCCAACCCAGAGATCAAATCCGGGTCTCCGGATTTGATTTCAGGTGGATTCTTTACCAGCTGAGCCACTAGGAAAGCCAGCGATGCCAAAGAATGCTCAAACTACCACACAATTGCACTCATCTCACACGTTAGTAAAGTAATGCTCAAAATTCTCCAAGCCAGGCTTCAGCAATACGTGAACTGTGAACTTCCAGATGTTTAAGCTGGTTTTAGAAAAGGCAGAGGAACCAGAGACCAAATTGCCAACATCCACTGGATCATCAAAAAAGCGAGAGAGTTCCAGAAAAACATCTATTTCTGCTTTATTGACTATGCCAAAGCCTTTGACTGTGTGGATCACAATAAACTGTAGGAAATTCTGAAAGAGATGGGAATACCAGAACACCTGACCTGCCTCTTGAGAAATTTGTATGCAGGCCAGGAAGCAACAGTTAGAACTGGACATGGAACAACAGACTGGTTCCAAATAGGAAAAGGAGTACGTCAAGGCTGTATATTGTCACCCTGCTTATTTAACTTATATGCAGAGTACATCATGAGAAATGCTGGCCTGGAAGAAGCACAAGCTGGAATCAAGATTGCCAGGAGAAAGATCAATAACCTCAGATATGCATATGGCACCACCCTTATGGCAGAAAGTGAAGAGGAACTAAAAAACCTCTTGATGAAAGTGAAAGAGGAGAGGGAAAAAGTTGGCTTAAAACTCAACATTCAGAGAACAAAGATCATGGCATCTGGTCCCATCACTTAAAGGCAAATAGATGGGGAAACAGTGGAAACAGTGTCAGACTTTATTTTGGGGGGCTCCAAAATCACTGCAGATGGTGACTGCATGCATGAAATTAAAAGACGCTTACTCCTTGGAAGGGAAGTTATGTCCAACCTAGATAGCATATTGAAAAGCGGAGACATTACTTTGTAAACAAAGGCCGCCTAGTCAAGGCTATGGTTTTTCCAGTGGTCATGTATGGATTGAGAGTTGGACTGTGAAGAAGGCTGAGCACTGAAGAATTGATGCTTTTGAACTGTGGTGTTGAAGAAGACTCTTGAGAGTCCCTTGGACTGCAAGGAGATCCACCCAGTCCATTCTGAAGGAGATCAGCCCTGGGATTTCTTTGGAAGAAATGATGCTGAAGCTGAAACTCCAGTACTTTGGCCACCTCATGCGAAGAGTTGACTCATTGGAAAAGACTCTGATGCTGGGAGGGATTGGGGGCAGGAGGAGAAGCGGACGACAGAGGATAGGATGGCTGGATGGCATCACTGAATTGATGGACGTGAGTCTGAGTGAACTCTGGGAGTTGGTGATGGACAGGGAGGCCTGGATTGCTTCGATTCATGGGGTCACAAAGCATTGGACATGACTGAGCAACTGAACTGAACTGATATATATATGCAGTTTGTGATATACATATACATATATGTGTGTATATATACATATGTTTAATTCAGCTCATGCACTCAGTCGTGTCCAACTCTTTGTGACCCCATGAACAGTAGCATGCCAGGCCTCCCTGTCCATCACCAAATTCCGGAGTCTACCCAAACCTATGTCCATCAAGTTGGTGATGCCATCCAACCATCTCATCCTCTGTCATCCCCTTCTCCTCCAGTCCTCAATCTTTCCCAGGATCAGGGTCTTTTCAAATGAGTCAGCTCTTCACATCAGGTGGCCAAAGTATTGGAGTTTCAGCTTCAGCATCAGTCCTTCCAATTAACGCCTAGGACTGATCTCCTTCAGGATGGACTGGTTGGATCTCCTTGCAGTCCAAGGGACTCTCAAAGCATCTTCTCTAACACCACAGTTCAAAACCATCAATTTTTCTGCACTCAGCTTTCTTTATAGTCCAACTCTCACATCCATACATGACCACTGGAAAAACCATAGCCTTGACTAGACAGACCTTTGTTGGCAAAGTATTGTCTCTGCTTTTTAATATACTATCTAAGTTGGTCATAACTTTCCTTTCAAGGAGTAAGTGTCTTTTAATTTCATGGCTGCAGTCACCATCTGCAGTGATTTTGGAGCCCCAAAAAATAAAGTCAGCCTTTGTTTCCACTGTTTCCCCGTCTATTTGCCATTAAGTGATGGGACCAGAAGCCATGATCTTAGTTTTCTGAATGTCTAGCTTTAAGCCAACTGTTTCACTCTCCTCTTTCACTTTCATCAAGAGGCTCTTTAGTTCTTCACTTTCTGTCACAAGGGTGGTGTCATCTGCATATCTGAGGTTATTGATATTTCTCCTGGCAATCTTGATTCCAGCTTGTGCTTCATCCAGCCCAGCGTTTCTCATGATCTACTCTGCTGCTGCTGCTGCTAAGTTGCTTCAGTCATGTCCGACTCTGTGTGACCCCAGAGATGGCAGCCCACCAGGCTCCCCCGTCCCTGGGATTCTCTAGGGAAGAACCCTGGAGTGGGTTGCCATTTCCTTCTCCAATGCATGAAAGTGGAAAGTGAAAGTGAAGTCGCTCAGTCATGTCTTTCTCTTCACGACCCCATGGACTGCAGCCTACCAGGCTCCTCCGCCCATGGGATTTTCCAGGCAAGAGTACTGGAATTGGTTGCTACTGCCTTCTCCAGATCTACTCTGCATATCAGTTAAATAAGCAGGGTGCCAATATACAGCCTTGACGTTCTCCTTTTCCTATTTGGAACCAGTCTCGTTTTCCATGTCAAGTTCTAATTGTTATTTCCTGACCTGCATACAGGTTTTTCAAGAGGCAGGTCAAGAGGTCTGGTATTCCCATCTCTTAGTTTGTGATATATTATATATCATGACCAAATAAGTTTTAACCTAAGATTTCAAAGCTGATTAACAATCAAAAAACAACCAATATAGTTTGTCATATCTACAAAACTCAATAGATACAGAAAGAGTATTTGGCATCCAGTTATGATAAACACTCTCTATAAACTAGGAATAAAAACAAACTTTAATAGAACATAATTTAGCAAGAAATAGCAGCTAATTATCAATTCATGGTCCAATATAAATGTTTCTTAAATGCATTTTGATAAGCATAAGCAGACAGAACCATAAAGCTATGTATTGTGTGATTCCATTTATGTCACTTTCTGGAAAAGTTAAAAGTCTTGGGAAAGAAAATATACCAATGGTTGTTAAGAAGCTGGGGAAGGGGGAAGTTTTAACTCTGAAGGAATTTTTATTTTTTTGAAACTGTTATGTTAAGGTAGTTGCAGTGGACACATATCTCTTTAGGTTTGTCAAAACCTGCAGAAGTATATGTCATAAATAGTAAACCACAATGAGGGCTAATATTGAAACATTAACCAGGATGTGGGAAAAAATTATACACAAATCAAACTGTAGCAAATGAAACTATGTTACAAATATGCTTGATAAAATGCATTCCATAACTTCATCAAAGAAAACAGGGAGAAGGAAACAGATAAAAGTTACCTAGGAAACCTTTTTGAGCTAGATACAGTAATGCAAAAAGCAAACAAAAATGTATACATAAATACTCTTCTATAGTTAATAAGTGGGTTTTTTGTAGAGGTATAGATTAGCAATTGAATCTGTTTTATATATAAACTAGGGTTGAAAAGATACATGTACATATTTTAGATAATGAAGACCAAATTTCTTACTGTAAAAAACAAGTTACAATAGTCAAGGCAGGAAAGATAGTAGAACCTTATATTTGTGGAGTAAAGTCTGAGATATTAGATAGACTAATAAATATATATATGTGTACATGGATTTTATATGTATATATACATATATATTAGCAACTGTTTATATTTTTATAACTGTTTATATATTTATTGTATATAGTACAACCTGGAAATATATAAAACATAAATTAACATATGTAAATATATGTATTACATAATATATATATATATTCTAGTTTTGACTATTGACAAAAACATAAAATTAGACATCCTGGTAGCTCTGATCACATCTATTATCCAGATCTAGGTTTCTAATATTATCTTTCAAAAAAAGAAACCAGTCTTGATTCTAGGAAAGGGATAGGGAAAATATGAGTCTAGAGCATTTTGTACTACCAGAGTATATAAAGCCAAAACAAGGTAAGAAACAAGCAGTGTCATGTTCAAAGGACATAGGAGCCAACATGAAAGAGCTGAGATAAGCTTAAGCAGGAATAATTTGAGTAAATAAATAAATAATGATAATATTGGCTTATAGTACAAAATAAGTGCAGTGAGTCCATATGATATAAATAAATAATTGAATAAGTAAACAAAGGAGTGAAGGAAAAATCTTCCCTACAGAATAGTTTTAATTAAAAAATGTAAAAGTAATGAGATAAATGAAAAATGACTGTGATTCAACATAGTAACAATTCCTGATAGTAAAATACATCAGTAAATGCATAAATTAGTATGCATTTCTCCTTATTTAAGGAGAAATAAGATATCTAAAGAACTTCAAAGTATCTCCCTCCAAATATATATTAATTAATTTAAAATTATATTTACAAATTTGTTGATGCCCTTTCTAGTACTTAGAGCTTAATTTCCTTTCTCTTGACTATAATCTTAGTTATTTGCTTCCAATGAATGGAGTATGGCATGAGTAAATTTATAATTTTACATGGGGAAACCTGCTAGCCCCTTAGTCAAAAGATCAAAATTTTCATTATCAGTGGTGTTGTATTGATATCATGTACTTCCTAATATGGGACTTCCCTGGTAACTAAGATGGTGAAGAATCTGCCTGCAAAGAAGGAAACCCAGGTTTGATCCTTGGATCTAGGGAAAAGGCGTTCTTCCCAAAAGTTTATAAACCCAATCTAATACGAAAATGTCTTATACATCCAAATTGAAGGTCATCCTATTATACACTTCGCTAATATCTTGGTATTAAGTGGTAGACTCTTTTTGAAGGTCAATCTATTTGATCTTGTCTCAAGTAATTTTTCTGTGGATTAAAACTTCATCATCCATTTATCAAGTCAATTTCTATCTTCAGAATTAAAAAAGATCATGATATTCTTTAATTTGGCTAAACTAGTACCTCCAACAGTGTTTTCTTCAGGCAAATGGCCAATAATCAATTTTTATTTACTCCATTTTTTTTCTCCATCCTACACTACTTGGCAATGGATTCTCAAGATATATCTGATTTTTTATATACATTGCAGTATATAAAATTGTCAACTGGAAAAAATACTGTAAAGTTGGGACCCTGAGTCTTTCTGAATATGCACTTAGGTTGAAGTCTTTGAGTGAGAAGCTATTACTCCCCAGTGATATGTGGATGACAACACATTCTGCCAGCCAATGGTGATATTGCTGACATTTTTTTAGAAAGATACCAGAAATAGTTTTTAAAATAATTCTCAAAGGCTTTCATTATTTTTTACCACTGGCTAAGAATGTAATCAAATTTCTCACTTTTTTGCCTCTCCTTACAGTGTAAGTGTATGAAAAAAGAAGAATGAGTTTTGCTGACAAAATAAAAGCTTAATGTTTAAAGGAGCATCAATATTTATGACCAAAAACTCTCAAATATTCTTGGAGCAACAAGTAAATTTAACTATGAGGGCAACAACTATGACCGTCGCTTTGGTGCTCTGGGAGGAGGGCCACTGGTACCACTTTAGAGGTCAGAGTCCAGAATCAGAGTGCATCTAAGTTAGCTGTGACAAGAAAACTGATGATGGGGAAACGAAATTCAAGAAGGGAGATGATGTCTAACATGATTACTCTCAGAAGCAGGGATGCAGTTTTTCTGTGCTAACACAGCAGCTATCAATAGAAACTCAGGGATTTGTAGGGAATCACAAGACAGGGCAGAAAATAACCCATATCTTCAAAGACCTATCAAATGTTCAGGTGAAATAGATACATAAAATGATTATCACAGTATCTGATGTAGAAAAGCTAGATAAAAATTATTATTGGAGAATAGAGGAAAAATACATTATCTATACATTGAGAAATGCGGTGATATATTAAAGAAAGACTTCTGGAAGAATGTCCTGAGAGATGTCAATATGAGCCCAGGTAGAGTCCCAAAACTGTATGCTGTATGTGTAGAGAACTCTGAGCTGTTCTGAGCAATAGGATTGTCAAGTTCAAGACTGAGAGTAGCAGACACAGATGCTGGAGAGACAGACAGTTCAGATCAGTGGAGACATTCTTGATCATCCAATCTGAATTCCATCATCTAATTTGAATAAATTCTCAATTTACTATCATATGATCATATAAAACTGATTCACAGTTTATTTCCACTTAGAACATAACTGATTTTATGTTTCTTGAGGTCTAATTTCTCCAGAAGAGATAGTAAGGAGTTTACTTATAATATGATTACTTGATCTGATGTCACTTTTTTTTTTTTTTTTTTTGGTATTGTCTTCAACACTTTTCACTATACATGTTAGGAATGGGACGACCCAGAGGGATGGTATGGGGAGGGAGGAGGGAGGAGGGTTCAGGATGGGGAACACATGTATACCTGTGGTGGATTCATTTTGATATTTGGCAAAACTAATACAATTATGTAAAGTTTAAAAATAAAATAAAATTAGAAAAAAAAAACTAAAAAAAAAAAAAAAGAATTAAATAACTATTGATTTCTTAAACTGAACCCCAGAATATTTCCAAAATTCAAGTTTCTCACCCTATTTATTTTATATGATTTAACTAACATAATTTATGTGAGTGAACCATTTATTGAAAATTATTTGTCAGTGATGAGTTTAAAAATCTGGATGCTTGTGAAAATCTGACACAGTTGAGAGCCAAATATGCCTACTTTTCAGTGAGTAAAATGTATTAGAATGTGATATGTGTCAGTTGATTGCTTCTCTAGAAGACTGAAAATGAAGTGTTAGGAAAAAAGAGGAGAGTGTTTATATCACCACTACAGATTTGCATGCTTGCTGTTTTTGTTTTTATCCTTCAATTTTCATAGTTTCCAAGGAGAGGGGAAATGTGAAAATAGTTATCTTTGAAGAACTCAGAGTAATAAATATGCATGAGCATTTTTTCCAATTATTGTGGAAATTGCTTTTTGTATTTTATTTTATATTTTGTATTAAGGTGTTATAATTACCAGATTACATGTGGGTAAGCTGAACAAAATAGAAAGGAAAGATATACCCATTTGAATGCAGAGTTTCACATAATAGCAAGGAGAGATAAGAAGGCCTTCCTCAAGATCAGTGCAAAGAAATAGAGGAAAACAACAGAATGGAAAAGACTAGAGATATCTTCAAGAAAATTAGAGATACAAAGGGAACATTTCATGCAAAGACGGGCTTGATAAAGGACAGAAATGGTATGGATCTAACAGAAGCAGAAGATATTAAGAAGAGGTGGCAACAATACACAAAACTGTACAAAAAAGATCTTCATGACCCCGCTAATCATGATGGTGTGATCATTCACCTGGAGACAGATATCCTGGAATGTGAAGTCACGTGGGCCTTAGCAAGCATCACTATAAACAAAGCTAGTGGAGGTGATGGAATTCCAGTTAAGCTATTTCAAATCCTAAAAGATGATGATGTGAAAGTGTTTCACTCAATGTGCCAGCAAATTTGGAAAACTTAGCAGTGGCCACGGGACTGAAAAAGGTCAGTTTTCATTCCAATCCCAAAGAAAGGCAATGCCAAAGAATGTTCAACCTACTGCACAATTGCACTCATCTTACATGCTAGTAAAGTAATGCTCAAAATTCTCCAAGCCAGGCTTCAGCAATACATGAACCATGAACTTCCAGATATTCAAGCTGGTTATAGGAAAGGCAGAGGAACCAGAGATGAAATTGCTAACATCCACTGGATGATTGAAAAAGCAAGAGAGTTCCAGAAAAACATCTATGTCTGCTTTACTGACTAAGCCAAAGCCTTTGACTGTGTGGATCACAATAAACTGTGGAAAATTCTGAAAGAGATGGGAATACCAGACCACCTGACCTGCCTCTTGGGAAACCTATATGCAGGTCAGGAAGCAACAGTTAGAATTTGACATGGAACAACAGACTGGTTCCAAATAGGAAAAGGAGTACGTCAAGGCTGTATACTGTCACCCTGCTTATTTAACTTATATTCAGAGTACATCATGAGAAACGCTGGGCTGGGTGAAGCACAAGCTAGAATCAAGATTGCTGGGAGAAATATCAATAACTTCAGATATGCAGATGATACCACCATTGTGGCAGAAAGTGAAGAAGAACTAAAGAGCCTCTTGATAAAAGTGAAAGAGGAGAGTGAAAAAGTTGGCTTAAAACTCAACATTCAGAAAACTAAGATCATGGCATCTGGTCCCACCAATTCACGGCAAATAGATGGGGAAACAGGGGAAACAGTGGAAGAGTTTATTATTTTGGGCTCTAAGATCACTGCAGATGGTGACTGCAGCCATGAAATTAAAAGATGCTTGCTCCTTGGTAGAAATGTTATGATGAAACTAGACAGCATATTAAAAAGCAGAGACATTACTTTGCCAACAAAGGTCCATCTAGTCAAGGCTGTATTTTTTCCAGTGGTCATGTATGGATGTGAGAGTTGGACTATAAAGAAAGCTGAGCACTGAAGAATCTATACTTTTGAACTGTGGTGATGGAGAAGACTTTTGAGAGTCCCTTGGACTGCAAGGAGATCCAACCAGTCCATCCTAAAGGTGACCAGTCCTGAGTGTTCATTGGAGGGACTGATGTTGAAGCTGAAGCTCCAATACTTTAGCCACCTGGTGTGAAGAGTTACTTCATTTGAAAAGACCCTGATGCTGGGAAAGTTTGAAGGTGTGAGGAGAAGGGTATGACAGAGGATGAGACGATTGGGTGGCATCACCGACTCAACGGACATGAGTTTGAGTAAACTCCTTGAGTTGGTGATGCACAGGGAGGCCTGGCATGCTGCAGTCCATGGGGTGACGAAGAGTTGGACGTGACTGAGCAACTCAACTGAACTGAATTGAAGCTGTATCTACACAGATGTTTTCTCATGTCAATTTGAAAATATAAAATAAGCATATTGATTGGAATATATCCAGTGTAATCTGTGGTAAAATGCAGAGTTCATTTTTGTACGTACAAATAAAATTAGTATTTTCAAAATATAAAGTTCATTCTTCTTTTGACTTTTTCAGAACTCAGTTCAATTTGTATTTGTGTTTCTGTTTCTTCATGTAGGGCTCCTTCAACTCCAAGAAAGAGGACAAAGCAAGTTAGTTTACAGTCATAAAAGATATTCTTGGAATGATATAACATGAAGATTCTTGGAGTGGTATAACATGACACAGTGTTGTAAAGCCTCACAGGGAAGCTTTTGAAAAGGCTGACTCCAGGAACTGGCAAGTCCTAAGAAATCAAAAGTGTTGTTCTCTTTCCTCAATCTTCATTTTGTTCTTACTTCCCTTACTGTCTCTGTCTGCCTCTCTGTATTCCTCTTTATGGAAAGTTATATCTTTCTCTGTTTCTTTCTCCTGTTTTCTTTTTTTATCTGCTCTGTTCTTCTGTTTCATCTGACTGGCCTTCAATGAACCCAGCCTGTCCTTCCTTCTATATGACTGTATGGTTCACCGGTTTGATAGAAACTCACCAGAAACAATCAATTCCAGCTTCATATTCCAGACAGTGTTTCCAATTGATAAGGCTGATCAGGCTATTCATCATGGTTCAATAACCCATGGTTCTGAAGCAGGACCTTATGACTTGGAAAGAGACTCCATAAAAAACTCATTTAGGGGTCCTTGAGAAGGAGGCATAAGAGTGGGAAGAAAGTGGTTGGAAGAGAAATATTTGTTAATTCTGATAAATGGAATCTGTCTTGGGTTTCCACATGATGAATGTAAAGTTGAGGATGATTTTTCTTCCTGTTGAGGCTGAATTTTTTTTTTCCCCAGAATTTTCAATTAATACATTTTACAAGACAGATAAACGCCCATTTGCTCTCCCAAGAGATGAGTTTCTGCATAATAATATCAGGGAATTCTATTGATCCTCCCTTAATTGAATGGAAAGATCAAGACATGTAGACTATGGTAACCTGATAAGCATGAGTGTTTAGTTGCTCAGTCATGTCCCATTCTTTGTGATCCCATGGACTATAGCTTGCCAGTCTTTTCTGTCCATGGGAATTCTCCAGGCAAAAATACTGGAGTAAGTTGTCATGTCCTCCTCCAGGGACTAAGCATGTAGACCTCAGATTAATTGGAACCAGAAGGCTGATGATTAAAATTTCCTAAACATCACCTTTTTCCCTTACCACCAACTGATCATAAGGAAGCCCGTGAACTGATAACACTTCCTGCAACTCTTCCCCCAATGTTGCTTTAAAAACATTCAAAGACATCAGGAGTTTGGGTCTCTTGAGCATTAGGGGTACGTTCTGCTTCTCAGTGCCCTATGATAAATGCTGTACTTTCCTTTGCCACAACCCAGTATCAGTAGATTGGGTTTGCTGCACACAGGAGAGCTTTCCCAAATGCAATTTTGTAACACCTGTGGTGACTTAGTCTTTTTCTAAAATAATTCTGTTTAAAAAGATAATGAATTTTTGAGAATAAATGAAGTCAGAGTATATATCCACATATTAAAATGTATCTATTGCTTGAGTATGTGTACTTATGTGTAGTTAATATTCTCCTGGTCACCAATCTAGTGTGTAGCTAAGTAATTAAAGGATAAGACATCAAGCAAAAGTATAAACTATTTAATATTAAACAAAAAGTATTTTACTAATGAGCAAGAAATGTGGACTGCTTGCATCTTTTGTAACTCAGAAGGGAAAATTTGTCTTAGAATTTATTACAGTTTCCATCTTAGGGAGTGAGGTTAAAGTGGCATTTTAGGACTATTAAAAAGGCAACAAATAGGATCAACCACAATTTAATTGCTTCGAATCTCATGTCCTTGTATGAATTGTATGAATTTGGCTAACTATGCAGAAGATGAAGCTAAATTTACCTTTCAGTCAAAAACTTTCCATGTAAAGATTTCATCTTTCTGGAGTTAATTTGTGTTGCTTACATCAATTTTAATGAATTTATATAGTGTTTTGTTTTTTTTTTTTCTGAAAATACAAAAGTTATTTCAAGTTTTGTTTTTTTACAGTTTTCAAAAGAGGTGAGTAAAATATTCATTCATTGTATTTAATATCATGATATTTTTCTATCCTATATTAAAATTCAAGTGGTCCACATTTCTTGTTCATTGGTAAAATACTAGCTTTTGTTTAATGTTAAATAATTTATAATTTGTTTAATGTCTTATCTTTTAATTACTTAACTACTTGCAATGTGGGAGACTTGGGTTCAAACCCTGGGTTGGGAAAATCCCCTGAAGAAAGGAAAGTTTACCCACTCCAGTATTCATGCCTGGAGAATTCCATGGACAGAGGAGCCTGGCAGGCTACAGCCCATGTGGTCACAAAGAGTTGGACAAGACTGACTGACTAGCACTTTCACTTTTCATATATGAACCTGAAAGTTATGTGAGAACATATGATGAAGCTAGGAGCAATAAAGATTAAATAAGCCTGAATACAAAGTTTCCTGTATTAAAGACGGCAAAGACAAAAAAAAGTAAAATGGCGGCTTCAACAGGTCCAAAGATAGTTGACTTCATGCTTGAAAATGCTTGAAAGAGCTTAGGTAGTTAATCATTGTTTTGTGATATTGAAACAGACACAAAAAGACTACTTCTATATTGTTATGTGAAATTGCTTGTTTCTGTTGCTGTTATTCAGTTAGTAATTCCTGTCTGACTCAACCCCATGGACTGCACCACAGGAGGCTCCTCTGTTGTCCACTATCTCCGGGAATTTGCTCAAATTCATGTCATGCTATCTAATCATCTCTTCTTCTGCTACCCTCTTCTCCTTTTGCCTTCAATATTTCCCAGCATCAGGGTACTTTCCAATGAGTCAGCTCAAATCTTTGTTATTTAAACCATTATTAGTCACTGATTTAATCACCTCCTCTTAATCCCACTAATGTGGGTGGACCTACCCTAGGGTTATGAAGATGGCTGAACTGCCCACTCTGGCCATATGTGATCAATAATTGATTAGTCACAAAATCATAGACTGGGTACATGGATGCTGCAGGTTATGCAGGGTTACAAGGGGGTTGCACTAGGAAATAGGGCTGAGAGAGGCAGGCAGCCCTGTTTTATCAAGACAGTGTGGTATCCTCAAGGAACATGTGATTGTGAAGAGCCAACTCATTGGGAAAGACCCTGATGCTGGGTAAGACTAAAGGCAAAAGGAGAAGGGGGCAGCAGACGATGAGATGGTAAGATAGCATCACCAATTCAATGGACATGAATTTGAGCAAACTCTGGAAGATAGTGGACAACAGAGGAGTCTGGCATGCTGCAGCCCATGGGGTCACAAAGAGTCAGACATGACTTAGCTACTGAGCAACAACAACAGCAGTTTGAATAATCTAGCTATTAGCAGTGTACTTAAAACTGAACATTCAGGGATAAGCAGGACCTGTATTTTGTCCATTTAGTAAGGATGGTTGTTTAGCTAAAGGGCTTTCTTCACAGGAGCAGAATGAGGAGGGGGACTTCTGGTGGTAAGGCCATTATAGCAGCACAGTATGGAACCTTGATTTCAGGGCTTTCACCATAGTTGTATATTCAGTTACTTATAACTAAAAGCATCCTCACTGATAGACAACTTGATGAAAGGAATTTTTAATGAGCAGCTTCATTGTGGTACATGTGAACTTAGCTTTGAAAGTCACAGCAACAAGAGCATCAAGATATCATTTGATGGAGAAAACTCCAAGTGCTAGTAAATACCCATATTGATATATTTTGCCACTAACCTATACTGCTGGTCCTACCACTTCATGGGAAATAGATGGGGAAACAGTGGAAACAGTGGCTGACTTTATTTTTTGGGGCTCCAAAATCACTGCAGATGGTGATTGCAGCCATGAAATTAAAAGACACTTACTCCTTGGAAGGAAAGTTATGGCCAACCTAGATATCATATTCAAAAGCAGAGACATTACTTTGCCAAGAAAGGTCCGTCTAGTCAAGGCTATGGTTTTTCCAGTGGTCATGTATGGATGTGAAAGTTGGACTGTGAAGAAAGCTGAGCGTGGAAGAATTGATGCTTTTGAACTGTGGTGTTGGAGAAGACTCTTAGAGAGTCCCTTGGACTGCAAGGAGATCCAACCAATCCATTCTAAAGGAGATCAGCCCTGGGTGTTCTTTGGGAGGACTGATGCTAAAGCTGAAAGTCCAATACTTTGGCTACCTCATGTGAAGAGTGGACTCATTGGAAAAGACTCATGCTGGGAGGGATTGGGGGCAGGAGGAGAAGGGGACGACGGAGAATGAGATGACTGGATGGCATCACCGACTCGATAGACATGAGTTTGAGTGAACTCCAGGAGTTGGTGATGGACAGGGAGGCCTGGCGTGCTGTGATTCATAGGGTCGCAAAGAGTCAGACACAAATGAGCGACTGAACTGAACTGAACTAAACTGAACCTATACTGTGGAGCAGTCCATTTAGAACATTCAGAAGACTATTTCAGTTAGTTCAGTCCCTCAGTCATGTCCTCCTCTTTGTGACCCCATGGACTGCAGCACGCCAGGCTTCCCTATCCATCATCAACACCTGGAGCTTGCTCAAACTCATGTCCATTGAATCGGTGATGCCATCCGATGCCAACTGAACTGAACTGAGGTGAATATAACTAAATAAATTTTAATTTATATTTATTATATTTCCATTTGCTTTATTTGACCAGGATTCAGCTAATCTGTTATACCCTTTTCCACCACCCCATTACACAAATTTCTTGAAAGTTTCAGTCCAGTGGCTCAGTCGTGTCTGACTCTTTGCGAACCTATGAATCGCAGCACACCAGGCCTCCCTGTCCATCACTAACTCCTGGAGTTCACTCAAAATCATGTCCATCGAGTCAGTGATGCCATCCAGCCATCTCATCCTCTGTCGTCCCCTTCTCCTCCTGCCCCCAATCCCTCCCAGCATCAGAGTCTTTTCCAATGAGTCAACTCTTCACGTGAGGTGGCCAAAGTACTGGAGTTTCAGCTTTAGCATCAGTCCTTCCAAAGAACACCCAGGGCTGATCTCCTTTAGAATGGACTGCGTGGATCTCCTTGCAGTCCAAAGGACTTCTCAAGAGTCTTCTCTAACACCACAGTTCAAAAACATCAATTCTTAAGCACTCAGCTTTCTTCACAGTCCAACTCTCACATCCATACATGACCACTGGAAAAACCATAGCCTTGGCTAGACGGACCTTTGTTGGCAAAGTAACATCTCTGCTTTTCAATATGCTGTCTAGGTTGGTCATAACTTCCCTTCCAAGGAGTAAGCGTCTTTTAATTTCATGGCTGCAGTCACCATCTGCAGTGATCTTGGAGCCCCCCAAAATAAAGTCTGACACTGTTTCCACTGTTTCCCCATCTATTTCCCATGAAGTGATGGGCCCAGATGCCATGATCTTCATTTTCTGAATGTTGAGTTTTAAGCCAACTTTTTTACTCCCTTCTTTCACTTTCATCAAGAGGCTTTTTAGTTCCTCTTCACTTTCTGCCATAAGGGTGATGTCATCTGCATATCTGAGGTTATTGTTATTTCTCCCAGCAATCTTGATTCTAGCTTGTGCTTCTTCCAGCCCAGCGTTTCTCATGATGTACTCTGCATATAAGTTAAATAAGCAGGGTGACTGTATACAGCTTGACGTACTCCTTTTCCTATTTGGAACCAGTCTGTTGTTCCATCTCCAGTAAAACTTGAAAGTTTAATTACGTAATAATTTGGTAATCTGTTTAGAGTATATTTTTGCCTTCATATCCCCATGACAGTCTTTTAGAATTTCCCATTCATAATCTCTCCCTTTATTTCCCAGTTTCTAATAAAGCATGTTAAAATGGATTCTACTCTATGTGACCCTAGCTGTACTTCCATAGCTGTTTATGTGAACTTCTGATGTCCTGCATGTATTTAACATAGAAACCCTACCCAGACACTGAAATTTTGTCTGTAAATTTGGGCTACCGTCCTTCCAACTGACTCCACAATATTGATAACACTGACTTTCACCTTCACTTCATGTCCCATTGCTCAGTCCCAACTGCCACTCAACAATTCATTCCAATACATAACCCTATCATTCGAGGGTTCAATTCTTCATTTTTTGGCTTAGCACTTTTCCCCCTCATTTCCTTTACAGCTTGCCTGATAAAACTCTCTGTGTAATTAGATCAACTGAGTACTGGTAGTTTCATCTTGATCCAGGAACCTAAAATGAGGCAAGAAGTGTAAATGCATACCATGCAGCTGACTTACTCTTATTGGTTTTCACTAATGATTTCTTCAAAGAGTACTTTCACTGTTTTGATGAAGAAAGTTGACCTAATAATTGGAAAGACATAACTAAGCAAAAAGTTGTTCATGCAACATACACAGTTTAGTGATTTCCAATTCCTTGCCAAGAAACCATGATAGAAACATGATGTCTGATTATCCCATAAGCAGACATATGCTTCTTCAACTTTAATCTCTGCTCAGTCTAGACATTAGACCAACTGTCAATACAGACTGTGGGAAGGAAAGCCAAGAACCCTGTGGTACAAGTCAGCCAACTGTGGGTGACTGGGAAGGAATGACTTACCCAGTTTCTCGAACAGTGTATAGTAATTAACAGTGACTTACTGCAGTTATGCAATTACATAGAAAGTCCCCAAATCATGATTTAATCAAGTACAAAGGACAAGGAAATGAGTTCTGAGACTGATTAGTGAAGTAAGGTTCTATATCTTGGTTATAGACACTTGTCTGTAAATGGAATGATTTTGGTATCTTCAGTAGATACCTGTGGGATACTCATAGGTCTTAGGAGAAGAATTACACAGAATGTTTTTTGCTACAATGAGAAAGGCTGGAATTCAGAGTATCAGTTTTAAAGGGGCTGCTAACATATCTATTAGATTCACTGGAGATGAGAACTATCACACAGCTGTGGAGTCAAGGAGAATTCTAGGAAGCATGTTTGAGACACCGGATCCTGAATCCAAAGATCTTGATCTAAGTTTCTACCAGAAAGAATGGCTAAGGCTACCAGATTTCTTTGTAAATATTTAATCAAGTTAAGGATAAGCCCCCAAAAAGATGAATTTGAGGAAAAGGGTACCCAGGGTCAGAGTAAGCAGGGAAGAAGTCAGAAATATGTTCTTGTCTTTTATTGAGTTGGCCAAAAAGTTTATTTGGGATTTCCCATTACATCCTATGGAAAAACCTAAACACATTTTTTGGCCATTCTGTGTGCTGTGTGCTACTACAGGTTAAGAACTTAATCACTTTTCCTATTGTATATCTTCAAGGGCATTTCAAAAACATTTTTCATAAATTATACAATTTTATTGATAAAATAACTTTTAAAAATAATATCATCATCCATTATAAATGAAAGTGAAGCTTGAAAAAATGACATGGAGAACTAGCAAAGTACAAATGCAGGAAATGGGACCTGGGTTTCAGACGCCTTGTCATGGATAAGTCCACAGCACAGGAGTTTCTAAAGACATTGTTACAGGTGTTCCTAATACTATTGTCATATTCAGTGGATAGTAGATTAAATAACCACTTAATTTTACCATACTAGTACACATTTGTTATATACTTTGTATCTCCTAAAGATTAGCCTATGTGGTATTAGCATGACATTGGTCTCATGAATAATAAAATAATCTGTTTTACTTATCGATTTCCCTAAAGGGGATTTCTATGACCTCAGTCAGTTCAGTCGCTCAGTCGTGTCCGACTCTTTGCGACCCCATGAATCACAGCACACCAGGCCTCCCTGTCCATCACCAGCTCCTGGAGTTCACCCAGAATCAGGTCCATCGAGTTCATGATGCCATCCAGCCATCTCATCCTCTGTTGTCCCCTTCTCCTCCTGCCCTCAATCCCTCCCAGCATCAGAGTCTTTTCCAATGAATCAACTCTTCACATGAGGTGGCCAAAGTACTGGGGTTTCAGCTTTAGCATCATTCCTTCCAAAGAAATCCCAGGGCTGATCTCCTTCAGAATGGACTGGTTGGATCTCCTTGCAGTCCAAGGGACTCTCAAGAGTCTTCTCCAACACCACAGTTCAAAAGCATCAATTCTTCAGCTCTCAGCCTTCTTCACAGTCCAACTCTCACATCCATATATGACCACAGGAAAAACCATAGCCTTGACTAGACGAACCTTTGTTGGCAAAGTAATGTCTCTGCTTTTGAATATGCTATCTAGGTTGGTCATAACTTTCCTTCCAAGGAGTAAGCATCTTTTAATTTCATGACTGCAGTCACCATCTGCAGTGATTTTGGAGCCCCAAAAGTCATTCTCTACTGACCTCAGTAGAGAATCTAAAGCAATAGTTATACACATATGAATAGATATAAGTGGATTATATATGTATATATATATATAGTGGATTATGTGTATGTATATATATATATATATAAATACACACACATTTATATATGTGTGTGTATGTATATCGGAGAAGGCAATGGCCCCCTACTCCAGTACTCTTGCCTGGAAAATCCCATGGACGGAGGAGCCTGGTGGGCTGCAGTCCATGGGGTCGTTAAGAGACTGAGCGACTTCACTTTCATTTTTCACTTTCCTGCATTGGAGAAGGAAATGGCAACCCACACCAGTGTTCTTGCCTAGAGAATCCCAGGGATGGTGGAGCCTGATGGGCTGCCGTCTGTGGGATTGCACAGAGTCGGACACGACTGAAGCGACTTAGTAGTAGTAGTAGTAGTAGTAGTGTATGTATATAGATTTAAAAGCCCACCAGGCTCATCTGTCCATGGAATTCTCTCAGCAAGAATACTGAAGTGGGTTGCCATTTTGTTACTCATGGTCTCTTGTTTCTCTTGCGTTGGCAAGCAGATTCTTTACCACTAGCACCACCTGGGAAGTCCTTGAAAAGATCAATCAACTTAATTATTATGTGGTACATTTTTACCATTAATAAATAGAATTCAAACATGCTTGGTTGAGCATACTGGCTAAAGCCAAAGGAAATACTAAAGAGAAATTCCTCATTACATTTTAATCATTATGCTTTTATTTTACAATTTTTTTTTTGGTTTTGGTTCCATTGGTTATTATACACAGAATATATAATTTTGGAGGAAAATATTTTGCTTAAAATGTGTGTTTTTGTATAGAGGTTTGTGATTTTGAGTATTTTAATATCAAATGTATTTTAAAATTCTAAAATTAATTAATATATGAAATTAGCCAGTTGAGAGTTTAGTCCATAAATTGACACATAATGTAAATCATTTCCTCTAACTTATTATTGGTTATTTTGGACATTTATTACATTAGCCTAAGTATTGTTTTCACAGCTCGTGATATTGAAGTATGTTCTGAATACCGTGTATCAGTCTGCAAGAACATCTAAAGTAAATGTTGCAAACTTTTATAACAATCTGGCATTGTTGTTTCATCCATGCTTGTGATCAGTGGATGCATATCATTGAACAGGCTGTAGATCAGACAAGGTGTGGATACACTAGTGAATTAGTGTGCTGGATTGGACATGATGCAAGATATATTTTAGACATAAGGAGTAGGAGCATATTACAACATGCTGTGTCATAAAGTTATTTTGTTAACTCTAATTTAAAGCGATCAAAATCTGAAAAAAATAAACATTTACTTTTAATGGTTTCCATTTATACAGTCATTTAAGTCAAATTAATTTTTACTATTTTAATTGAATTAGTTTTAGTAATTTAATATAATTTTTATTAACCAAATATGATTTTAAAATCAATTTTAAGTACAAATTATAATAAAATAAATTAATTTATGTGTAAATAAATGAAATTTGAGAAGTTTATACTATTGTGGAAACATCCAAATAAACAATAGGGAATTTCCATCACCCTCAAAAGCTCCCTTGTATTCCTTTGCAGTCAGTTCCACCATCCCTGACCCCAGGCAGACTTTATTTGATTTACTTTTAATTATTATTTTTGTCTGTTCTGGAACATATTATAAATCAAATCATGAAATATATATCCCTTTGTGACTAGATTTTTCTGCTGAACATATTTTTGAGATTCACTCACATTTTTTGTATATCAGTAGTCCCTTATATCGGAGAAGGCAATGGCACCCCACTCCAGTACTCTTGCCTGGCAAATCCTTTGGACGGAGGAGCCTGGTAGGCTGCAGTCCATGGGGTCTTTAAGAGTCGGACACGACTGAGCGACTTCACTTTCACTTTTCACTTTCATGCGTTGGAGAAGGAAATGGCAACCCACTCCAGTGTTCTTGCCTGGAGAATCCCAGGGAGGGCAGAGCCTGGTGGGCTGCCTGTCTATGGGGTTGCACAGAGTCGGACACGACTGAAGTGACTTAGCAGTCCCTTATATTGCTAAGCAATATTCCATTTTATCAACATCCCCTAATATTTTTATTCACTCCATTGATAAACATCTGGTATATTTCCATTTGGGATTAATATGTCTTTGTGTGGACATATGTTTTCTCTTGGGTAACTACCTAAAGGTGAAATACTTATTTACATGGTAAGGTGTGTGGGAAACTGCAAAACTCTTTCCTAAAATGGTTGATTTATGTATACATCTACCAGCAGTGTTTGATAAATCCTGTTGCTCCACACTTTTTCTTAAACTCTTGAGACTGTCCCTCATTTTGACTTTAACATTCAAGTAGAAATGTATTGTTATTTCTTTGTAGTTATAATCTGAATTTTAGTTATAATCTGTAGTTATAATCTTGAACACTAAAGATGCTAAGCATGTTTTTAGGCAATTATAGTCATTCATATATCTTTTGTAAAGTAACTTTTCGTCTTTCACCCATTTTTAAATTATGTTTATTTGTATTCTTATTAATAAGTTATGTATAAATCCTTTGTCAGATATGACTTGCCTTTTCATTTCCTTAATAGTGTCTTTTGAGCAGCAGAAGTTATAAATTTAAAATTTACTTTAATTTTATAATTTAACATTATTACCTAAATTGGGGAAGTGAATTTTACATTCTTTTAACTGTGCTTTACATTTAATTAAATAAGTTTCACTTACCTTCTTTTGGTCAAGAAAGAAACATATCTCTTTGAATGTAATAACATTGTTAGAATACATGTTAATGATGAAATGCCTCAATAAATTAAAGATCCAATATTTTAACTAGCTTTATTCAGAAATATGAACTCACATTATAGAGTACCGTTTCCTACATAACTGAGAGTGAAGAGTTAAAACCACAGTGTGCTATCAGTGATTTGGCTAATGAAGCAAATAAAAGAACAAAACACAAGTGATATTTGCATAAAAAACACAAATGAGATCAAAACCAAAATAACTCCTTGAAAAAACACTGAATTTTGAAAAAGCAAGGAAGCAAATAAACAAATGTTCAATATTTCACATATAAACATTAAGTGTTTTACTTTTTTCTAGTAAGTGATACATCAGGCTGCTAAGACACATATATAACATATATGAATGCATGTTTATATAAAATATATTAATGCTTATATATACACACATATACATACACACACAATTTCTAAAACATTAGTGAAAACTTCAAACTTCATTAGTGATTTTGTTTTGGAAGTGTTTGGTGAATCTACTACATTCAGGTACTGGTTAATGGGAAGGAAGACCAACTCGTAGGATAAACACATTGTCAAAGCAAGATATTGCTAACATGGCAAGTCCTTTAGTAGAAATAGATTAAATGTGATAGTGATATGAGGGAACTATTCTTTTTTTCTATTTAATTGCCAACAAGTAGAACTAACTGATTACTATTATAAAGGTTTATATAGTCAACAAATGTTGCTTGGAGTTTTAACTGTTTTTAGGAGTATGTCCTGATGGCACAGATGTAATGACTTAAAAACATTCTGGAGTAGCTAGCCAAAGAAAGAAACTTATGCCAGATTGCAAGGCAGCACAGTAGTTTCTCCCCTGAAACTATCTTGCTGTGAAAAAAACATTGGCTGAACCAAAGTTGTTTTATGATATCTGTTAATGTGTGAACTTAAAGATTGCAAACAGCAAGTGTTATTATATGTTGTGGTAAGGGTAAGATGACTATAATGGATAAGATTTCTTACAAGAATATTTGATCTAAAAAATGAACTCTGTGTTTCTTAAAAAGTAGAAATCATTTTGAGCTCAAAATTTTAAAGATTTGAAATTAACATAAAGATATCTATACCGTTTTTAATAACCTTAAGATTTCAAAGCATGGAGGGAAGACCTTCCAAAAATTTATAATACTAGAAATATAGATTTTCTACATATTATTGTGACAAATTCCATAATTTATCATTAGCTATCTATAAGCTGAGTGAATATGATACTGTTGCAGATCAACTTATAAATTAATATTCTGAACTTGGTTCCCTATTAAAGATCACCTACTCATGAACTTCATGGAGCTAGAATCCATTTCATTCATTAGAAGTTGGTTTCAACTATAAAATATATTATGAACTAAGAAGGTAAATTGTTGGAACTTACTACTTTAAAAAGATTGAAAATGGAGTTTGAAAACATAGCATCACTATTTGATATAAAAGTTAAATTAATATCTAGAAATTGCTTTAAAATCTCTCCTTTCACTCCTCATATCTCTGTGAGATAAGTTTTACTGCTAGAAGTGTCATTAAAATAATCATAGAAATAGTTTGGAAATGCATCATCCCCTACAAATACCATGTAATCAGTTTAACCTAGATTAAATATATTAATAATAACAAAACTTATTTGATACATAAAACAAGTTTCATTATTGACATATACAATGTTTGTTCATAGCACACACATCTAATTTGAAAATTGTCAATTCTTTCATAACTCTCTTCTCTCCTTTCTGCTCTGCAAAAAAAAAAAAATTATCATAGACATAGAGGTTTAAAACTAAACGTATTTATTAGCTCTAAGTTTCTGAGACTTTAGATTTCTCATCTGGATTCTCTTTCTTCAGACTATCTCACAAGGCTTCATTCAAGGTGTCAGCCGTTACTCAGGCCCACAAGGAAGCTCAAGTAGGGAAGAATCTACTTCTAGTCTCAAGTAGTTGTTAGCAGGATTTAGTTCCTTGTAGGTTGTTGGTCTGAGAGCCTGAGCTCTTTGATGAATATTGACTGGAAGCCACTCTTGGTTCTTTGTCACTTAGGCCCCTCCATCTGGCAGCCTGCCTCACCAAATCCAGCAAGAGAGAGAGACCGCTAGTGAGATGAAAGTCATGATCTTACTTGTCTAAACATCGAAGTAACATCTCATCACCTTTTCTGTATTCTATTCATTAGGAGCAAGTCACTAGGTTAACCCATGCTCAAGGGTATGGGATTACACAGGAAGCAAGGATCACTAGGGACCATTTTAGAGTCAGCTCCTCAGAAATTCTATCCTTTCACAAGGACTTGGTGAAGAGGAATTTCAGAATGAACAGATTCTGAGGGAAGAAGTTGATTCTGGAAGAAATGTGGTTAATCCATTAAGGATACGCGTAGAGAACAAACTTGTACAATGAGGCTCCTCCTGATGGATTATTTGGATGAAGATGTCAACTCTTCTCTATTTTCTCCAAAACTAGACCTGGGTGACTACCTTTTGTTACAATTCATTAGAATTGAAATATAGGGCAGGTCTGTATGAGTGCTTGAGCTACCCACGTGGTTGTAGTGGTAAAGAATCCGCCTACCAATGCAGAAGATAAAGAGACACAGTTTCAGTCTCTGGGCTGGGAAGATTTCTTGGAGAAGGAAATGGCAACCTACTCCAGAATTCTTGCCTGGGAAATCACATGAAGAGCCTGGTGGGCTACAGTCCATGGAATAGCAAAGAGTGGGATATGACTTAGCGACTGAGCACATTTTCATTTATGCAAGTTCTTTTTGTCTGTCACTTCATATTTAGAAGGTTTTTTATTCATTGGCTATATACATTCCTTGCAATTTTTAAGTAAGATGTTATCTTTCCATTGCACTTATGAATAAGATATTTTTCAGTATAAATAATTACCATTGGTAGGAGGTAACTGCCTTCATTAAATGTGATACTGTTTATTAATTTTAATAATTTTTGAATTATTTACTTGTAGCTAGTATAAATGTTATTACCACAAAAGACTCATGCTTATTTATATTCTATGTCTTAATTAAGAGTTTAAGTTAAAAGCAAAATTTCTGAAAAAACTGCATTTTAAATTTTTTATAGAAGTGACAACTCAGATTAAATGAGGATTCTATTAATTAAGGACAAGTTATTTAGCCAATACTACTTGAAATAATTTTATTATTATAAAGTAGATGAATTCAGTGGTGTTCATGTAAGCATTCAAGTGATTCTTAGATCCAGCTATCCTTCAACTTTATTTCTGGAATCCTAAATTCATTTGCACAAACCAGAGACAAATTGTTGTACCATAAAGTAAAGTTTGGTTTAGGAAGTAAACAGCAATAAGTTCAATTTCTTAATTGTAAACTATTGATGGTGATTCTTGTTAATTGCTACATTAAGCTCATATTTTATTTTTGAACTATTTTGGGGTCAAATATGGGATTTAACTTTGGGAAAGATATATTTACATCCTTCCACTCAAACTTCCATTTTAACAGAACTTTTTTCCTATGATCTGTTTATAATTTTAAATTCTATATTTGACTATTTGTATATATGGTTTATCTCCCATACTAGAGTCCACACTTCTTGCAAGCTGAGTCCCGAAGAGCTAGAAAAAGGTCCTGCACACAATTTGTGTTCAACAAAAATTAGTAGAAAGAATGAAATGAATGTAATGCAATATTTTCAAGTTATTTCGTTGGTAACTATTTAAGCTTAGAGTTTCTGTTTAGACCTACATTATGTTTAATGAACCATGTTTTACCTTCTTTAAACAAAGAAAATACATTAATCTTTCTTCTCATTCTATAAACCTTGTACTTAATAGCACATTTCTGCCTTTGTAAAAAGTAGGATTAGATAGTCATTTAAATGAGCTCCAAGTTTTCTTGTGCTAAATATGACAGCTTTGAATATATTTGTACTTCTCTGATTCACTCACACCATGGAGATGTAATTTGGCAAGTAGTAATTTCCAGAGTAATAAACAAAATGAGAATTCAGAAGTCTGCAAGGCATACACTGATGAAAATGACACTTTTTTTTTTTAAATTCATGCAAGTTAGTTTTCTCTGTAAAAAATATACTCCAGAAATTTGGTTTGGCACTTACAATAAATTTCCTCTTGATATCATTAACACTGAAATATATTTTATCTAGTATTTCACCAAAAAATACATGAATAATTATTTGTAACTTGGGTTAAATATGCTGTTGGAATGACCAAGACTTTTTCCTTATTTTGATTTTACATATTTAAATAACTTGTCAATGAAATTACAAACATTTCATTTATGCAATTTACCTAATAGTTTTTAAATTGCAGGTAAAAATGTACTCACAGGGAGAAATAAATATGCCAGAAACAAACCAACATCAAAATGACAAGAATGCCCATATATGAGCATATAATTTCTGTTTAATTTTAAGCTATATTTGAATCCAGTAACAGAAGAGTTATAGACATTTTTAATAGTAAACTTTGGTCAAAATAATTATATCTTTTCTGTCTACTATTTCCAAAATTTTGAAGAGAAAACCTCATAAGAAACATTTTGAACTGTGGACTTATACATAGGATTTTAATATCTATAAGTTTTAAAGAGCTAATTTGCCTATTGCCTACATGCTGATTCATTAATTAAAGCATGTTTCAGTTCAGTACAGTTCAGTCACTCAATCTCTTTGTGATCCCATGGACTGCAACACACCAGGCATTCCTGTCCATCACCAACTCCCGAATTTACTCAAAATTATTTCCATTGAGTCGGTGATGCCATCCAACCATCTCATCCTCTGTTGTCCCCTTCTCTTCCTGCCTTCAATCTTACCAGAATCAGGGTCTTTTCAAATGAGTCAGTTCTTCACATCAGGTGGCCAAAATATTGGAGTTTCAGCTTCAAAATCAGTCCTTCCAATGAATACTCAGGACTGATCTCCTTTAGGATGGACTGGTTGGATCTCCTTGAAGTCCAAGGGACTCTCAAAGAGTCTTCTCCAACACGACAGTTCAAAAGCATCAATTCTTCCGCGCTCAGCTTTCTTTATAGTCCAACTCTCACATCCATACATGACCACTGGAAAAACCATAGCCTTATCTAGACCGACCTTTGTTGGCAAAGTAATGTCTCTGTTTTTTAATATGCTGTCTAGGTTGGTCATAGCGTTTCTACCAAGGAGCAAGTGTCTTTTAATTTCATGGCTGCAGTCACCATCTGCAGTGATCTTGGAGCCCAAAATAATAAACTCTGCCACTGTTTCCGCTGTTTACCCATCTTTTTGTCATGAAGTGGTGGGACCAGATGCCATGATCTTAGTTTTCTGAATGTTGAGATTTAAGCCAACTTTTTCACTCTCCTCTTTCACTTTCATCAATAGGCTCTTTAGTTCTTCTTCCCTTTCTACTATAAGGGTGGTGTCATATGCATATCTGAGGTTATTGATATTTCTCCTGGCAATCCTGGGTCCAGCTTGTGCTTCATCCAGCCCAACGTTTCTCGTGATGTACTCTGCATATAAGTTAAATAAGCAGGATGACAATATACAGCCTTGACGTACTCCTTTCCCAGTTTGGAACCTGTCTGTCGTTCCATGTTCAATTCTAACTGTTGCTTCCTGACCTGCATACAGGTTTCTCAAGAGGCAGGTCAGGTCATAAAGTATTCCTATCTCTTTCAGAATTTTCCACAGTTTATTGTGATCCACACAGTCAATGACTTTGACATAGTCAATAAAGCACAAATTGGTGTTTTCCTGGAATCTCTTGCTTTTTTGATGATTCAGCAGGTGTTGGCAGTTTGATCTCTGGTTCCTCTGTCTTTTCTAAATCCACCTTGAGCATCTAAAAGGTCATGGTTCACGTATTGTTGAATCCTGACTTGGAGAATTTTGAGCATTACTTTACTAGCATGTTTATTGATGTCCTTATAGAACTCTTACCATTTATGAATTATATGGCAACATTATCAACATCTTAAACAGAGTAAGAGGGAAGAGTATCGGGCCGGGGAAACTGTGCATAAAGCTGGAAATAAGCTTTGAGCTGGTTTATATGACACAGTGGAAGGTAATATCCAGGAGGCAGCCTCTCATAGTTCTCAGAAACTTCACCTTTGAATCAAGCAGACCAGGGTTAAATTTCTGATTTGCTGTCTATTAGCTGTGTTGCAAATGATTTTTTACTTCATATCTCAGCTGTTTTATGCAAATATGACAAAAATTATATCACATTTGATAGTTCTAAGGACTTCCATGGTGGCTGAGATGGTGAAATGTCTGCCTACAATGAGGGAGACCTGGCTTCAATCCCTCTGTCGGGAAGATCTCCTGGAGAAGGAAATGGCAACCCACTCCAGTATTCTTGCCTGGAAAATCCCATGGATGGCAAAGCCTAGTAGGCTTCAGTCCATTGGATCACAAGGAGTTGGAGATGACAGAGTGACTTCACTTTTCACTTTGATAGTTCTAAAGCTTAAACATTGTATATTTTAGGATTTCTTATGCATCAGTGACTACTTTGTGTTATTTTGCTGATAATGATGAGTCTACCCATGGAAATAGAAATGGCTATGATTTTGCTGCCAATGATTTTTCCATTAGGATAATTGGGCTTCCCTCCTGGCTCAGAGGTTAAAGCATCAGCCTGCAATGTAGGAGACCTGGGTTCGATCCCTGGGTCGGGAAGATCCCCTGGAGAAGGAAATGGTAACCCACTCCAGTATTCTTGCCTGGAGAATCCCATGGATGGAGGAGCCTGGTGGGCTACAGTCCACGGGGTCACAAAGAGTCAGACTCGACTGAGCAAGCGACTTAACTTATCCATTAGGATAACCAGAGGCAATTTGTGGGGGGGGGGGTGCCAGATTCCAAAGCAGTATTAAATTGTACAAGTATTTTAGTAAGGGAAATATACGGGGGAGTAAATGGTAAGAAAATATATGGATGATGAAAAATTGTCAGACAACATGCAGGTATGATCTGAAGCAGGGAGATGGACTACCTTATTATCTAGGGAATGTTCAGCTAAGTCCTCCTACAGGCTCAGAGTCAAAGTCTGAGGAATTCTGTTTTTTAGGAACAAGTCTGCTGTAAGTATCTGTCATGTCCAGTAATTGGGAAAAAACCTTACATGAAGCTTGGCTATAATGGATTTTTAGAGTATAGCAGTTGGGACCCATATGTGGGACAAGAAGCAAGAGTTAGAACTGGTAATGGAAGAACTGACTGGTTCAAAGTTGGGAAAGGAGTACAAGGCTGTATATTATCACCCTGCTTATTTAACTTCTATCCAAGTATAGCATGTGAAATGCCAGGCTGGATGAATCACAAGCTGGACTCAAGATTGCCAGGGGAAATATCAATAATCTCAGATATGCAGATGACATCACTCTAATGGCAGAAAGCAAAGAGGTACTAAAGAGTCTCTTGATGAGGCTAAAATAGGAGAGTGAAAAAACTAGCTTAAAACTCAACATTCAAAAAACTGAGAGTTTGGCATCTGGTCCCATCACTTCATGGTAAATAGAAGGGAACAAAGTAGAAACAGTGACAGATTTTATTTTCTTGGGCTCCAAAATCACTGCAGACAGTGACTGCAGCCAAAAAATTAAAAGATGGTCCTTGGAAGGAAAGCCATGACAAACTTAGGCAGTGTATTGAAAAGCAGGAACATAACTTTGCCAACAAAGGTCTGTAAAGTCAAAGATGTGGTTTTCTCATAGTCATATATGGATTTGAGAGTTGGACTATAAAAGAAGGCTAAGCACTGAAAAATTGATGCTTTTGAGCTGTGGTGTTGGAGAAGATTCTTGACAGTCCCCTGGACTGCAAGGAGATCAAATCAGTTAATCCTAAAGGAAATCAACCCTGAATATTCATTGGAAGGATTGATGGTGAAGCGGAGGCTCCAATACTTTGGCTACCTGATGGGAAAAGTCGACTCACTGGAAAAGACCCTGATACTGGGAAAGATCAAAGGCAAAAGGAGAAGCGAGTGGCAGAAGATAAGACGGTTAAATAGCGCCACTGTTTCAATGGACTTGAATTTGAACATAACGTGGGAGACAGTGAGGACAGGGCAGCCTGGTGTGCTGCTGTCCATGGGGTTGCAAAGAGACATGACTTAGTGATTGACCAATAGCCACAGTTGGGACTCTGGTTAATTATGATCCCTGTAGTTGGAAGACTGCAAGGCTCATTCCCTTTGGTGGATCCCCACTTAGAAGAGGTGTGCTGGATGGATTCAAGTTGGCACAGAATAACTACTCAGGCTATTTAGGAGAAGCAAAAGATGACTACTTATGGCTTTCATTTTATAGTAATCCTAGAAGAGTAGCATACTCACTCATTTTAGACTCAATGTTTAACCCATTTCTGTTGAGCCAAATTCAAACCTATATCCAGTAACTGCATTCTTTCCAAAAAATCCCTTAGAGTTGTATAATATATTTTAGTTTAGAAAAACAGTTATATCATTTACCTTTGCTATTTGAATGCCATAAAACCTATGAAATTGATGGTGGACAGGATGTCACTTGAGGAAACCAAGACTCAGATAGGGACAGGGGTTGGTGAGTGGAAGGTCTGGGCCATCAGAGATTTGCTTAACTCCAAGCTTGGTGTTATCAGTGGTCCATTCTTGTCTACTGGCTGCAGTCCTCCAAAAATGCACTGTATGGCAGCGATCAGGTTTTAAAATATCCTCAACAGGCTATATTGTCAGTTGAGGTAGTGATGGTCAAAAGAGGGGGAAGAGTCCAAGACAGTTTTCAGATCTGTGTGACAGACAGAATAAGACCACAATAAGATACAAGTAAATAATTCATATGCTTATGTCCCTCAGTGGAATCAATTTGTGGACTCATTATTTGGTGGTGGTTGTTTAGTCACTAAGTTATGTCCAATTCTTTATAATCCCATGGACTTTAGCATGCCAGGCTCCTCTGTCCATGGGATTTCTTAGACAAGAATATTGGAGTGGGTTACCATTTCCTTCTCCAGGGGATCTTCCTGACTCAGGGATTTAATCTGTGTCTCCAGCATTGCAGACAGACTTTTTTACCACTGAGCCACCAGATGTTCCCTACATTCATCATTTAGAGGGGGGTTTTATTGAAGGCAGCAGAAGAAGTGCATTTGTTCTGGGAACAAAAATAGATCAAGTGTGCAGGTGAAGTCTCTTTCTAGGATTTCAGAGCTTGTTATTTCATCAAGGTAATCAGGGTAATCAAACAAAATACATTCTTATTATTATACAAATGTGTAATTTCAGTGCAACTGATGTCAGCTTTGGAAATCACAAGAATAGTGTAGCTACTCACAATGGAACCAGACTCAAGTAGCAAATCGATCCTATAGAATATAAACCTTAGCTACAAGTTGATACATATTTACTTGCATATAACAAAATATCAGAGAAGGTGATGGCACCCCACTCCGGTACTCTTGCCTGGCAAATTCCATGGACGGAGGAGCCTGGTAGGCTGCAGTCCATGGGGTCGCGAAGAGTCGGAGAAAGAAAGATTTCACTTTCAGTTTTCAGTTTCATGCATTGGAGAAGAAAATGGCAACCCACTCCAGTGTTCTTGCCTGGAGAATCCCAGGGATGGGGGAGCCTGGTGGGCTGCCATCTATGGGGTCACACAAAGTCCGACACGATTGAAGTGACAGCAACAGCAGCAGCAGCAGCAACAGAATAACTGAAAATATAAAGATCATTTAAAGCTTCTTTTTAATCCACTTCTATTCACTGGATGGAAACATTTTGATTTAGAATAACAAGAGAACTCGATACTATTTACATATATCAGAGATATTCAAATAGGTCATGGTGTAGAGACTTTCTCATGCCTGCTATCAAGCTGGAAAACACATATAAGGTTTGAAAATAAATGTCATTTTGGTTTCATATTTGTCTATTATGAAAATAACAGTAGGAGCTAATTTGGAAAATTTTAAACTTTCTCTGGAGGTTTCACAAATATGTTGTCTTGCCTCAATCTGAGTTAAGTAAATTAATAAAACATATAAACTCACACATTGCCTGACTCCATGGATGTTCTTGCCAGCTGTTGTGACTTTATTGAATAATACATTATCCGTGTGATAGTGTATTTGTGATGATGAATTGCACTGTTACATAATTAGAGCAATTGTGTCCTGATGATATATTAACTCAATAACCCAGTAGCAGGCAGAAGAAAATTATTTTAGCAATTCTGATTCCACATGATTATTTTTAAGTTCATTGTGAAAACATTTAAGTTGTTTGTACTATAATAGCTCAACAAAACATATTTTTTTCCAATGCTTCCATTTTACAATTGAGAATCATTCCTGAATTGGGATAAAGTGTGTAATGCAGTCCTGGCTTAACTGTATTTCTAATTTTCTAAACCTGAATAGCTATTCTGAAACTCAATTTTCCCACCTGAAAAATGGAGGTAATAACTGTTTTCTTACAGTTTTATTGTAAGGATAAAGTGAGTTTTGGAGTTTGAGAGAATTTGTAAAGAAAGATGCAAAGATAAGATCATTTAGTGCTTCTGGGTTATGGCATGGATTTATAGCTGGCTCTAGAACTTGCTAGCTGTATTATCTTGGAGAAAATGATTAACTTCACTGTGCCTCAGTTTTGTCATCTTTAAGAATAACTACTTAGGATGTTATGCAATTTAATTGAGAAAAACACATCGTTTCTTAGAATAATCCCTCTTCAATCTAAATGTTCGTTAAAAAATTATTTAAAAAAATATTTTAAGTGTGTGACAAAATATCTTGGTCACCATAAAGATTAATTTTAAATGTCAGTTTGGGCCATGAGGTGCCCAGATATTTGTTCAAATATTTGGCTGGGTGTTTCTATGAAGGTGTTTTTGAATGAGTTTAACACTTAAATCAAATGACTGACTAAAGCCAATGGCTCTTCCTCATGTGGATGGGCCTCTCCCAAATAGCTAAAAGTCTGCATGGAACAAAATGTTGACCCTCATCTAAATAAGGGCTTCCCAGGTAGCACTAGTACTAAAGAACCTGCCAATGCTGGAGATGTAAGAAATATGGGTTCAATCCATGGGTCAGGAAGATCCCCTGGAGAAAGGTATGGCAACCCATTCCAGTATTCTTGCCTGGGGAATCCAAGGACGGAAGAGCCTGGGGGGTTACAGTCCATAAGCTTGCAGAGACAGACATGACTGAGTGACTTAGCAAGCACATTTGAATAAGAGAAAACTCCTTTTGCCTATTTTAGTGCCAGAATATGTTTTTTTTTCCCCCTGTCTTTGAACTTGAACTGAAACAGTGACTCTTCCTGGCTTTTGAGCCTGTCAGTTGTAGACTAGATCTAAACAATCAGCTTTCCTGCATCTTTATTTTGTGAACTGAAGATCTTGGACTTTGTCAACCTCCATAACAGCATGAGGCAATTCCTTAGGTTATTTTTATCTGTCTATCTATCTACTTATCTATCTCTGTTTCTCTGTGTATCTATCAATATATATTTACAGATATAAAGATATATATATATATTTCTCTCTCTCTCTCTCTCTCTCTCTCTCTCTCTCTATATATATATATATATATATATATATATATTTAGCTACCTATTTTATAGTCAGCCATCCACATCCAGGGATTCCGGATCCACAGATTCAACCAACCACAGATTAGCTGACACCTCATGTTTGTAGATACTGATCCCTTGGGTCAGAGTGCCTTTAACATTGTGCCATTGTATATAAGGGACTTGTGTATCCACAGATTTTGGTATATGTGATGGGTTCTGAAACCAATCCCATATATCCTATTTGTTCTGTCTTAAAGGAGAATCCTAGTGTATTCATAGATGTGTCTCCAGCAACTATTGTGATAAAGATTTTGCTTCACACAATGAACACAAAGCTAAGTCGAACATAAATGGTAACAAAGTACGGTATTTAAAATTACATTATATTATTCTTACAATTTTAGAATTTAAATAATGACTCTAAAATGAACTATATATTTGTTATAGGGTCAAATAGTTTAATAAATTAATTTTCTGTTTTTCATGGAGTACCTGAGTAGAGTCAAATTTATATCTTTTTGCCATATTCTGATTGAATTTTATGTCATATGTAGAGGAGGCCACAGACAGATAATTATTAGATAACAGTTCAGTTCAGTTCAGTCTCTCAGTCATGTCTAACTCTTTGTGACCCTATGGACTGCAGCACACCAGGCCTCCCTTTCCATCACCAACTCCTGGAGTCTACTCAAACTCATGTCCATCAAGTTGGTGATGCCATCCAACCATCTCATCCTCAGTTGTCCCCTTCTCCTTCTGCCTTTTACCCAGCATCAGGGTCTTTTCAAAGGAGTCAATTCGTCACATCAGATGGTCATATTTTTGTAAATTACTACTGATGCAGCTGAAACTCCAATACTTTGGCCACCTCATGTAAAGAGTTGACTCATTGGAAAAGACCCTGATGCTGGGAGGGATTGGGGGCAGGAGGAGAAGGGGACGACAGAAGATGAGATGGTTAGATGGCATCACCGACTCAATGGACATGAGTTTGGGTAAACTCCGGGAATTGGTGATGGACAGGGAGGCCTGGAGTGCTGGGATTCACGGGGTCAAAAAGAGTTGGACACAACTGAGAGACTGAACTGAACTGAGTGATGCAGTTTAGTTTTAGTAAATATTTTACTATGATCCTTTTTATTAAATAAATAAATAGATATTTGAGAGCATGTCAATTCAATACCAAGTGGGAGGAATTTGGTCAGGTACAGAAAAATCTCATTAATGATTCAATAAGTTTCAGCAGCAGTATTTCTGCTTGACATTTAAGAAAAACTAATTTCTAATACATTTGACTCATTATTTGTGGTAATTTTGTCTATAAATCTTCATTAACAATGGATTAGTGAATACTGAACATGGCTCCAAGGGGAAATACAGGTTTATGTTCCTGTGAGCCTCTGGTCACAATATTTTTCCAATCAATGCATAACCTTGTTTTATGTTTGTTTCTGTTTAAAGTCACCCACCTTATTAGATATATTGTTAATTCAGTAACATTGAACTCACTACCAACCCCACTATAACTTTTGCCTGAACTAAGCTTCTCTGCAAAGACATATCACTGTCTTCTTGCTCTTAAGAACACTGCATAGCACTTCAGCACTAAACTTGGGGGGTCATTTTAAATAGAAAAACTGCTAACAGTAAGCACAACAAGGTGAAAACCATGGCATTAAGCAGACCACAAAGACGACACTTGTTTGTAGTGTGAGAGCTAAAACAGGAAGGCAGAGCATTGCCTTGTTTGACCTCAGCTAAATATATTTGTATAGGGGACTCCAAATTTTCACTCTGTACATGTCTATGAAAATGACTTTGAGGTTAAATGCAGAATCCATGAATAAAAAGAATCAGTTCAACATTTGAAGGATATCTAGGTCTTCAATATTTCTATTAGTAACTTGTATATTTAAGTTGACAATTCTTAAGGGCATTGAACATAAATTTTAAATAAAACTGTTACTGTTGTTCAGTCACTAAGTCATGTCTGACTCTTTGCAACTCCATGGACTGCACTGTGCCAGACTTCCCTGTCCTTCACTATCTCCTGGAGCTTGCTCAAATTCATGTCCACTGAGTTAGTGATGCCATCCAACCATCTCATCCTCTGTCACCCCATTTTCCTCCTGCCGTCAGTTTTTACCCAGCAGACAAAATAATTAGAATAAAACTATTCTCCCAAGTAAGAAAACTGAGAACCTGTAACAGTTGTAGCAACACAGATGCAAATTAGTTCATTAGGAATAACACATTGCACAAAGTTGCTAGAAGAGTAATTTCAAGCAAGTAAAATATAAATGAGATTTAAAATTATAAAGTATTGAAATCTGGAAACAAAAGAGAATCCCCAAACATGGGAAAATTTTCATGTTTTAGATTGAATGTTTTTATTGGTTCAAAATAAATAGTTTTAATTTAAAAAAAAAAATTGCTGCACTGTGAGCATGTGGGATCTTAGTTCCCTGATCAAGGATTGAACCCCTTCTTTGTTAGTGTGGACGCTTAACCACTAGACTGACTGAGAAGTCCCCAAATGGAGTTTATATCCAAGAGCATTCCTAGCAGAAACCTGAAAACTAATTATTCTAGTTCACTGTATTAAATATGTAAAGTGAAGGCAGAAATCTATGTCTTTTTCATAAACAATTGAGTGGTCACTTTGATGTTAGTCATGAAAAACCAAACAGTGTCCTCTTCTCAAAATGAGGTTGAAGCAGTGCTTAAAAACTATTACTATGTCCTGTAATTTAAGTAAAAAATTCCTTGAAGCAAGAGGCATGGGAGGATGTTTACATGTTAATAACTATTGAATGAAAAAAATGCTCCCTTATTACCAAATGATAATAGTAAGGGTAGAATATTATAAGGGGGCTTTCCTAGGTGGCTGTAATGGTAAAGAACCCACCTACCAATGAGGAGACCTAAGAAACACAGATTTGATCCCTGGGTCAGGAAGATCCCCTAGAAGAGCATGCAACCCACTCCAGTATTCTTGCCTGGAGAATCCTATGGACAGAGAGGAACCTGGCAAGCTAGAAGTGACTTACACACACATACACTAACATGCACAGAATACTATAAAGAGATACATTTCATAACTAGACATATTTGGCTTCAAAACTCATCACCACAACTGTGAAGGTGAGTGATTTCAACTTCATAAGTGTATTTCACTAAGCTTCGTTTCCTCCCACACAGCTGGGTATAAGATGAAATGGTGATTACTGCTATTAGTCCTTGAGGAACATTACCTGCCTTAGAATCCCAGTTCTGCCACATGTGCTGTTTGGAAAAGGTACTATCTTCTCAAAATGCACCTTCCTCTTCTACTTCAAGAATACAATGTATAAGTCCAGATTCAGTTGCAAATACAAACTCTGTTTAACTAAATTAAACAAATAATTTATGCTAGAGAGTTTTTAGAAACATTGAAAAGGCTGAGTAAACAGACTCTATCCTAGTCTGAACGGAATGTAGTTTACAATTGGGCCACAGTTCCAAAGTCTGGCCAAAGCAGCCTCTGGTGCAACTGTGAAGGTAGCCAATTTGCAGCAATGCCAAGTGATAAATAGTTTAAATTTTTTGAGCCAAGCACACTGATATGTATTGCACATTGTATAAAATACTACAGTTAAGCTATTTTGACCTATTTAAAAAATGGAACATAATATGAATGCTAAAAATTACATCTGTGAACACGGATTTTAAATTCCAGTATCTCTTTGGGAAAAAACAAAACTTACTGAGACACTAAGGGCACTTTGAACCAACAATTTTTGGAAGCTTTAGTCATCGGATATTAAAGAGCTCATAGAATCATTGGGAAGGTTGGATAAATGGGCTCTATGCTGAGCGTCCAAGAATGTTCACAAAGCCACAATGCATAAAATGGCCAAGCCGCCAATGGAACTACTTACTGTCCCTTCCAAATTGGTAAACTGTCAGTACAGCTATTTGCCTCAGAACCTGTTCACCGTGGCTAAAATTCACATGCTTGCCTCTCTCCCCACTTAGTTGAAAATTTCAGTTTCACATGAATGCATCAAATTGGTGGACTCTAAATCCTGTCTAGCTCACAATATTTAGTCAGGTTTAAGAAGCACTTTATTAGCAAACCAGTCACCTAGAATAAAATCTTGCCTCTATATCAGGTAATTTCAAGATGGGCAGGACCCCAACCGATTGGCAGATGGATATTGAAGCTTAGATGATAGCAGAGGGTGATGCACTGATGTGGCAGAAAGGGCAGAGGTTGTCCTGGGGACCAAGTTCCAGGAGCAGAACCCTAGACAGGAAAACAAAGTCAATTTAAAGAATCTGGTAATTGTATAGCAAACGTGCTCGGTGGTCTTTATTGAAATGTAAGCCAATGAAGTGGTTACAAAGAATAAGGCAAAAAATGAAAAATACATGTCCTAGAAAGCAGTGGGGGCAGGTTTGAGGTCAAGCCTTGAACTATTCTGATCTATGGCATCCTTTGTTAATAATCAGATTAAGTCCTGAGCTGACAGGAGAAAGTTATATGACATCAGTTTAGGATACTGGAAGTCTTAAAATGAAGTGGGTAGAGTAAGAAATACTTTGCAACTTTTTTTTTTTTTTTTAATTAATTTATTTTAATTGGAGGCTAATTACTTTACAATTATGTCATGGTTTTTGCCATACATTGACATGAATCAGCCATGGGTGTACATGTGTTCCCCATCCTGAATCCACCGCCCCACCTCTCTCCCCATTCCATCCCTCAGGGTCATCGCAGTACACCAGCCCTGAGCACCGTCTCTCACGCATTGAACCTGGACTGGTGATCTGTTTCACATATGATAATATACATGTTTCAATGCTATTCTCTCAAATCATTCCACCCTTGCCTTCTCCCACTTTGTAACTTTTGACTTTTAGGCCTGTTTTCTATTTCTAAACAGAATAAAAGGTTGGATTTTTCCCAGGACTCAGATCACTCACTATTTATTTTGAAAATATGACATTTGTAACATATTCATTTTTAATGAGAAGATTAAGTTCAGGCAAAACTTCTAGATTAGCTTCAAATATTCCACTTATGAAGAAATCAAAAGCTATTAATGTCTCAGAGCATTTTTTAATTTTCCTAAGTCTTCAAGTAGAAGCATTAAGAAATGATAATGTTCCAAATTAATTTTATATTGTTTTTAATTTTCCAAAGTAGCAATGAATATTTTTCTCCCTTGAAACTAGCTTTAGCTTTAGGTATTAGACAGTACATAAGATAAGGGACAAAAAAGTCTAAGGGGCACTTAACTTACTCTTAATTAGGAGCTAAATATTAACTACTAGTAATTACATTTGAAAGACTTTTGAACAAATCACTTTTTGTCATAGTATGAGAGAAATGTCTTTATTTTGACTAAAATTTATAACTAGATATTTAATTCTTATTTCAAAGAGATAATACTTTATTTATCAAGACTTCCATGGATTCCAGGAACCTTTTTAGAAACAGGTTATACTTGACCACACGCCATTCAGATGAGCATTTGGTCAAAGGAGCTGAGTCCAAAATTCTAGTTAGTATCTTTTTTCCCCCTAATCTTTGGTAGCTGAATATGGTTTACCAAGAACTTTCTAGTTATTTAATCTATTCAGCTTGTCCATGTTCACAGTATTCACTTTTCTTCCTTTGTTTATGCATCCTTGACTTACTGCATTGTTCAAATAAATGAATAATTGCCAAAGCCACACACATTTGTGACTAATGTGGCCTCACTCTCATAATGAAGGTATACTCTGTTCAACTTGCCACGGGAATATATTTTCGTGTTACTTGACTATCTAATGCTTTTGGAGGGTGGCTCCTGACCAATCACCTTTAGAGAAAAATAAGTTTTCTGAAGAAAGGGTCTTAAAATGTTAACAGGCCTCTGGGCCAGAAGATGATGCAAATCACCTAAGCTTTTGCATATGATAAGTTTGCAGGAAGAAAGCCTGGCTTGCTGCATGACTCTACCCCTTCCCCCATTATCCTCTATGCATAACTTAAGGTATAAAAACTACTTTGGAAAATAAAGTGCAGGCCTTGTTCACCGAAACTTGGTCTCACCATGTCGTTCTTTCTCTTACCTGCTGGCTGAATTATTCAGCCTCTTTTCTCCACTGAATTTCCTCACTGAGCTATCCTTATTCCATTACTCTTTATATCCTTAATTAAAGTTTAATTAAGCAGTTGTTTCCTGATCCTTCGCGACGCCGTCCCCGCTTCGAATTCCCTGGATCCACCGGGGCTGGACCCCGGCACTTGACAATTAGTGTGAGAGTCCTTATCTGTTATTAACTCAAGAAATATCCCTCCAGGTCTACATGCCTGTTTGAGGAAAGAGCAAACATAAAATAGTCAGCTATTAAAAAACTATTGAGATCAAAGAGTTACACTGTAACCTTTAACATAAATGCTTTGAGCCTCTTACACTTGCTGTTTCCACTGTAGCTTCTTTTCATGGACCAATGTCCTTCTTGTTATTCAGGTATCACTCAAAAGTACCCTCTCAGTTAGACCTCCTCTGAACATCTAATTTATATTATAATGCCTTTGGTAATTTCTGCAAACCACTGAAATTATCTAATTCTTGCATTTATTTGTCCATGTTTGATTTTCTCTCTCTACAGCTCTGTGTCATTATAAGAACAAGGGTTTGATTTGTTTTGTTCACTACAGTTTGCTAGCCATTAAGAAAAATGCCTGGTACCTAAGAGGCACTTTATTATTATTTATTGAATGAATGTGAATAAGAATATATTACTTGAACTCTCCCTGTTTCAATTCTTTCAACTTGAAAACTGTGATAATGTCTCTATCACACGATGGTTGTGAGACTTCATCAAGATATCACATCTATGAAATATTACTATCAATGAGACTTGTGGCAGAGAAAATTGTCAAGTGAATGTTCTTTTCTCCATTTCTGATTTACTGAATCTCTGAGAATAGAATAAGAAACTTAGTATTTTAAAATGACACTTCAGAGCTATTTTTATTTATGTTAGAGTTTGAGTACTGTTTCATGTACCTTGATACCTAGACTAATGACTCTTCTAGGAATAAAATTCTTTTACAAAAATTTCAACTCTGTTAAATGGAAAAAACAAAACAAAACTCATAAACATGAGCTTTGAGATTTGTATCTATCCATGTAACTTGCATGTGCTCCTTCTAAAGTGAACATAAAATCAACTCTTAAAAAATGTTGAAATCTGTGAAAATCACTTACTTTGAAATTACTTTTTCTGAAACCTTTTCATTGCATGTTCTTGCCTCAGGCAGCAAGCTCTTCTTTGTCCAGACCCACAGTGATACTTACCTTCTTTAAGGATTTTGTCTACTAAATTAGAAGCAAAGCCAAATAAAAATCCTCTGGTCAGTCTTTTATAGTTGACATTTAAAAGATTGTTCTTAAGAGAAATGAGCATAGGTGAGTTAACATATACACATTTATGCCTTTTATCTCTAAGAGTAAAATGTTAATAAATAGCTTTTTCTCAAATAAATGAACTGCACTCACCAACACATTGAAAGACAAATAATTCATTTTGCATGGAGGGCAGAAGTTTGGAGTTCTTATGAAATCAAATCAATACTAATCCTCAGCGATTGAAATCTAACTGTTTTTGAGAGAATCTGAAGGGGGTTTGATTTTGTCAAGGGAATGGAGGTGTAGGCAAGGACTGGAGGGCATGCAATATGAATGGTGATGTGCTAAAAAGGAATAACTATGAAGTCATCTGCTTCTTTTTCATATGTATTTTCTCCCATAGGTAAAGTTTATGCCACCTTCCCCTCCCCAAAGTAATACATGTGGGTAACATTTTAGGAATTTGCCTTTATTCCCCAATTTAACAATATTACAGTACTGTAATTCATAACCTACCTAAATTTCACCTTCAGAACACAACTCTAATCCTCTTCTACTGTATTTATTACCCATTCTCAGGGTAAGAATGTCACTGAATACTGAAATAGCATGTTGTTGTTTAGTCGCTATTTAATGTCCAGCTATCGACTGAAGCGACTTAGTAGTAGTAGTATTGTGACTTCATGGACTGTAGCCCGCCAGGCTCCTCTGTCCATGTGATTTCCCAGGCAAGAAGACTGGAGTGGGTTGCCATTCCCTTCTGCAGGGGAACTTCCCTACTCAGAGACTGACCCTGCGTCTCCTGCATCTCCAGTACTGTCAAGTAGCTTCTTTACTACTGCCCCACGTTATTAATCATTGTTATTCCCTAAATTGAATATCATCATAGAAATTTGAATATAAACTCTGTATTCATTGATTCTCAGTATCTGTGCTGTTGCTGTTAAGTCGCTTCAGTCGTGTCCAACTCTGTGCAACCCCATAGACTGCAGCCCACCAGGCTCCCCCGTCCCTGGGATTCTCCAGGCAAGAACACTGGAGTGCGTTGCCATTTCCTTCTCCAATGCATCAAAGTGAAAAGTGAAAGTGAAGTCGCTCAGTCGTGTCCGACCCTCAGAGACCCCATGGACTGCAGCCTTCCAGGCTCCTCCGTCCATGGGATTTTCCAGGCAAGAGTACTGGAGTGGGGTGCCACTGCCTTCTCAGTATCTAAAACAGGATAATAAAACAACAAGCTAATCTCCTCTGAAATAATTGCCACTTTATTTATGTGTTATTTGGAAGAAAATTCTCAAATTACATATGTACTTATGCAATATTTTTCAAAGGATTTCAAGTTGTGTAAAATAATAGTGAAGCTATGTTAAATTTTCAATATAAATTGTATAATTGGAAATTATAATTTTTACACAGAAATGTGAGACTAACATAAATGAGGTTCATTTAGGCTACATCATCCATTTGGTTTCCCAGAAGATAGACTCAATAAATGCATTTTAAAAAGTTGTTTCTAGAAATAAACCATTAATTTAGGGACATTATGAAAAGAAATCAGTTTTCAATGGCTATTATTTAATATCATCCCTATGAAATGACTGATATTTCATGAGCAAGTCTCAGCAAGAACATATGTACATATACAAAGGTCATTTATGTAACAACCTTGATTAGGTAGCACACATCCAGGCATTATGCAGTGAAAAAAAAATCTTTAAGAAGTCACAGGAAAAAATAATACATATTCATATGTTTTCTGGGCTTCCCTGGTGGCTCAGCTGGTAAAGAATCCACCTGCAATGTGAGAGACCTGGGTTTGATCCCTGGATTGGGAAGATCCCAAGGAGAAGGGGATGGCTACCCCCTCCAGTATTCTGGCCTGGAGAATTCCATGGATTGTATAGTCCATGAGCTCACAAAGAGTCGGACACAACTGAGTGACTTTCACTCACATATTTTCTACTTAGAAAATGATTCTTCTCTTTCTTTCATAGTTCTCTCCCAGTTCTATGCTCTGTATAACAGCTGATTCTCCTGGTTTTGAAACCGAGAAGGACCCTGTGGGGTTTGAGAGAATAGAAAACTTCTTTCCCCTGTTTCTTGTAGGCAAGACTCCAGTCTCCATGACCTTCCCTGGGTTCCAAAGGGCAGATAGAACTTGGTTGCTAAACAAGGGAGGAGCAGGCAAAAAAGCACTTTAAGCAAAATTAAAAGAAACAGACAAGCTCATTAAGACTAGGAAACCAACCATCTGAAACCCTGCACATACCCTAATTTTGTCAGCAACTCCACCCTTTAAACTATTGCTATAAAACTCTTCATCAAATCCTACTAGGTTGGAACACATACTTTTCCAGGGCAGGAGCCCTCTGTGTCTCCCTTTGCCGGGCAAAGCAATATAACTATTCTTTTCTACATCACTCCAAACTGTATCCTGTATTCAATTTGGCACCCATACAAGCGAGAGCAGATTTTGGCATCAGTTTTAGTAGTTTATTTCTCCATTGTTCACATTAAGTTAAAGTTTGTTGTAGCCTTTGATACAGAATAATGTTATTAATTGTTGATTATAGGTTATTTTTCATAGTTGACATACATGTGTTTGGAGGATATGCTGAAATAAACTGATTTAGCCAATTTGTTCTCCAGAAGCCCAGAAGTTTTACTCTTATTCTTCCTTGAATCCAAACTATGAAACTTTCATTCTCACTACTTAAAAATAAAACAAACTCCCTCATCTATAATATCAGTTCAGTTCAGTCACTCCGTCATGTTCGACTCTTTGCAACCCCATGAATTGCAGCACGCTAGGCCTCCTTGTCCATCACCAACTCCCAGAGTTCACTCAGACTCAGGTCCACCGAGGCAGTGATGCCATCCAGCCATCTCATCCTCTGTCATCCCCTTCTCCTCCTGCCCCCAATCCCTCCCAGCATCTGAGTCTTTTCCAATGAGTCAACTCTTCGCATGAGGTGGCCAAAGTACTGGAGTTTCAGCTTTAGCATCATTCCTTCCAAAGAAATCCCAGGGCTGATCTCCTTCAGGATGGACTGGTTGGATCTCCTTGCAGTCCAAGGGACTCTCAAGAGTCTTTTCCAACACTACAGTTCAAAGGCAACAATTCTTCAGCACTCAGCCTTCTTCACAGTCCAACTCTCACATCCATACATGACCACAGGAAAAACCATAGCCTTGACTATGATATCAGTGACTTTCAAATGGCCAAATCCAAGGATCAGTTGTTGTATCTTACAATTTTTGGTCCTTTTTCCTCACTGTAATCTCCTTTTCCATCTCCTTTCAGTAGTTTCTTCTTACCTTCCTGAACTTGAAATATTGCAGTTTCTATTGCCACTCATTTCTTAAGTGATCACATCACCATAAATTTAAAAACAATCAATGTACTTACATTTAAAAAAATTTTATTCCCAGCCTAGGTCTCCCTCCTGAATTTTTGTTTTTTTGTTTCTTTAAATTTTATTTTATTTTTAAACTTTACAATATTGTATTAGTTTTGCCAGACACCGAAATGAATCCGCCACAGGTATACCCGTGCTCCCCATCCTGAACCCTCCTCCCTCCTCCATCCCCATTCGCTCCCTCTGGGTCGTCCCAGTGCACCAGCCCCAAGCATCCAGTATTGTGCATCGAACCTGAACTGGCGACTTGTTTCATACATGATATTATACATGTTTCAATGCCATTCTCCCAAATCTCCCCACCCTCTCCCTCTCTCACAAAGTCCATAAGGTGAAAAGGCAGCCTTCAGAATGGGAGAAAATAATAGCAAATGAAGTAACTGACAAACAACTAATCTCAAAAATATACAAGCAACTCCTACAGCTCAATTCCAGAAAAATAAATGACCCAATCAAAAAATGGGCCAAAGAACTACATAGACATTTCTCCAAAGGAGACATACAGATGGCTAACAAACACATGAAAAGATGCTCAACATCACTCATTATCAGAGAAATGCAAATCAAAACCACTAAGAGGTACCATTTCACGCCAGTCAGAATGGCTGCGATCCAAAAGCCTCCTGAATTTTTGAATTATGCTTCTATGTATCTATTTAATTTCACTTGTAAATCTAACAGGCATATCACATTTAGCTTGTTCAAGATTAAACTCATGACTTTCAACCTTATAACACATTTGCCTCCCAGTTTGTCCATCTTCATAAATGGCAACTCCATTGTTCTTTGGTTTACATAAATGTTAACCTATCATTTACTTGTTAATGAGTAGACTTTATTGCTTAGAGCAGTTTTAGGTTCACAGCAAAATTGAGTAGAAAGTACAGAGTTTTTTATATACACAGTGTCCCTACACAAGCCCAACCCCTTCTACTGTCTACAACCTGCAACAGAGTGGTACATTTGTTGTAACTGATGAACCTATACTGACATCCCATTATCACTCATATTCCATAGTTTATGTTGGGATTCACCCTTGGTGTTGCACATTCGATGTCATGAAAAATGCTTCCTTTTATTGTTATCTTCCATTTAGCTATCACAAATCTCTCTTGCTTCTATATTCCAAAATAATCAAAGCCTGAAGATTCTTACCACCTACATCATGGATCTGTGGATCATTGAAATAGTTTCTTGTCTAGTCTACCTGTCATCTATACTTTTTATCTAGTCTCCTTATGTAGTCTTCTTATCTGCCATCAGTCTGTGCTCTACACAAGTACCCAGTGTGGTTCTTTAAAAATCTTTTAAACCATCTATATTAGTTTCTCTGTAATTCCGTACACTCTTTAACTTGCTTATTTCTACCCACCTACATTTGTCTCCTTAGTGTTTCTTGAACACATCAAGCATGTACTCATCTCAACGTCTTTGGCACTTGCTGTCTCCTTTGCCTTTATTTCTTTTTTTACCCCAGCTATCAGCAGATCTTAACCACAAATCATCATCAACTGAATTATTCAGAATTTCTTTCTTAATTAAAAGGCAAGCTGATGGCTGTGGGGATAGACAATGACTTATTAGGGTCTTCCATTTCTCTGAATTAGTTTTCAGTTCTGAGAACAGGTCAGTTAGTTCAGTTAAACAGCTTTATCTCATTTTAGGGGGTGTGATGTAGGTGGACTCCAAAAGGTGAAGGTAATCAGGTAAGAGTAAGAGTCATTTATATGAAAACAAAAAATCCCCAAAGATTAATGATTGGAGCAAATTATAAAAGTTTCTGGGCCCAGGGGAAATAAATTAAAAGATTTTTAGATATTGGATTTGAACCATCTTTTGTAATTTTAAATGTCTCTGATGATGTCATTGGGTATTCAGGTAAACTTTCTGAGTGGTTCAGACAGTAATACATAAGAGGATTGTTATGACAATTTCTCAAAAGTTTGTAGACCAAGTTGTCTAAAAGGCTTCAAGGAAAGGGCAGCTTTAGTTTGAGAGTTTCTGAATTTGGAATTATCAGGTTCAGATAAAATAATAAAAGTTTCAATTCTCTTTATAAAGGTATAATTTATCAAATTGATGTGTTTTAAAAAACCCTCCCTTGTATCTGGAAAAACTAAAGATTTTAAAAAATAATATTTTAGAATTATAAAAACATATTTATTTGCTCATTCACTCCAATGCAACTAACTCTTGTTCCACTAGAGTCTAGTGCTTTCCATTAGTTCTCTCAACTTTGTCTAATGACTAAGATTGATAGAGACAGTGATAATTCCAAAAAGTTTGAAAGATTTTTGTAAAGGCTTAAATGATTTACCAAACATCTGCTGGTTCATAGAAAAAGCAAGAGAATTCCAGATAAACAACCACTTCTGCCTCATTGACTACACTAAAGCCTTTGACTCTGTCAATCACAACACAAAGTGGAAAATTCTTTAAGAGATGGGAATCCCAGACCACCTTACCTGCTTCCTGAGAAACCCGTATGCAGGTTAAGAAGAAACAGTTAGAACTGGACATAGAACAAAGGACTAGTTCAAAAATGGGAAAGGAATAGGTCAAGACTGTATATTGTCACACTGCTTATTTAAGTTATATGCAGAGTACATCATGAGAAACTAGAAGGATGAAACACAAGCTGGAATCAAGACTGCAGGGAGAAATATCAGTAACCTCAGATATGCAGATGATACCACCTTTATGGCAGAAAGCAAAGAGGAACTGAAGAATGTCTAGATGCAAGTGAAAGAAGAGAGTGAAAAAGCTGGTTTAAAACTCAACATTCAAAAAACTAAGATCATAGCATCTGATCCATCACTTCATAGCAAATAGATAGGGAAACAATGGAAACAGTGACAGACTTTACTTTCTTGGGCTCCAAAATCACTGCAGATGGCACCTGCAGCCATGAAATTAAAAGACACTTGCTCCTTGGAAGAAAAGCTTATGACAAACTTGGAGAACATATTAAAAAGCAGAGACATTACTTTGCTGACAAAGATCTGTCTAGTCAAAGTTACAGTTTTTCCAGTAGTCATGTATAGATGTGAGAGTTGGACCATAAAGAAGGCTGAACGCTGATGCTTTTGAACTGTGGTGTTGGAGAAGACTCTTGAGAGTCCTTTGGACAACAAGGAGATCAAACCAGTGAATCCTAATGGAAATCAATCCTGAATATTCATTATAAGGACTGATGCTGAAGCTGAAGTTCCAATACTTTGGCCACCTGATGCGAAGAGTCGACTCATTAGAAAAGACTCTGATGCTGGGAAATATTGAAAGCAGTTGGAGAAGGAGACAATAGAAGACAAAATGGTTGGAAGGTGTCACTGACTCACTGGACATGAGTTTGAGCAAACTCCAGGAGATGGTGAAGGACAGGGAAGCCTGGGGTGTGGCACTCCATGGGGTCACCTAGAGTGAGACGTGACTGAGCAACTGAATAACAACAATATATGATTTGCCCAGTGAGATGGATGCCTTGATCAGAGGAGATTGTGAAACATATCTTCCAACTGGGAAACACATGTTCTAACAGTTTCTTTGCCATTATGGGGGTATAAACCTTTCAGCAAGGGAAAGTATTAACTCATCAAAGGAAAAATGTGGTTAGCTGGAGAACAAGGAAGGAATAAGCAGCCATGTTGGGTTTCCCATAGCCCTGACTGTTTAATTTAGATTAGTTATTTTTTAACTCCCCCCCTCCTTTTTTTTTAAGGAGCAGACTCCTGCCATGTTCAGTTCAGTTCAGTCGCTCAGTCATGTCCGACTCTTTGCGACCCCATGAATTGCAGCACGCCAGGCCTCCCTGTCCATCACCAACATCCGGAGTTCACTGAGACTCACATCCATCGAGTCAGTGATGCCATCCAGCCATCTCATCCTCTGTCGTCCCCTTCTCCTCCTGCCCCTAATCCCTCCCAGCATCAGAGTCTTTTCCAGTGAGTCCACTCTTCGCATGAGGTGGCCAAAGTACTGGAGTTTCAGTTTCAGCATCATTCCTTCCAAAGAAATCCCAGGGCTGATCTCCTTCAGAATGGACTGGTTGGATCTCCTTGCAGTCCAAGGGACTCTCAAGAGTCTTCTCCAACACCACAGTTCAAAAGCATCAATTCTTCAGCGCTCAGCCTTCTTCTCAGTGCAACTCTCACATCCATACATGACCACAGGAAAAACCATAGCCTTGACTATGTTACAAGGACATTATAATGGCAAAATTAGAAAGTAAAAGTAGAATGGACTTCATCCACTTTATAGATTCTGTAGTTGCTTTGGTGTGAAAATCGCCTAGGATGTTTCTCTGATACCCTTTAGCATGAGCTTCAGTTTTGATGACAGATAACATTTTATGTCAGGGCATAAAAGATGTCCAGGAATTTCATACAATTTCTGGAATGCTTGCAATACATAACTATTCAGATAGAATATAAAGAAAGGTTAAAGTTACTTCTGATTTGATAAAGCTTCCCATGTAATTTAACATATCAAATATATCTAACATCTCTGCTTTTATAAGGAAAGAGACCAAATCTCAAAATTAATTCTAAGTCAGAAAGACTCACCTAGAATTTGATTAAAAAGTCAAATGAGTCACTGTTTATTCATTTAATCAAAATGAATGCTTATTCATTTAATCAAATTAATGGTTAACATTTTCAAATATATAGTTATGTAGTTCAGAGCAAAACCTAACCCTTTTAATATTGAGAAAACTAGGTTTTACGTAATAATCAAGCACCTAATAAAGATAACACAGGATGTAAGTGACTACTTTGACAAGACAGGGGCTTCCTGGTAGCTTAGACAGTAAAGAATCAGCCTGCAATGTGGGGGACCTGGGTTCGATCCCTGGGTTGGGAAGATCCCCTGGAGGAAGTCATGGCCATCCACTCCAGTATTCATGCCTGGAGAATTCCCATGGACAAAAGAGTCTGGGGTCACAAAAAGTCAGAGATGATTGAATGACTCAGCACATACACACTTGACAAGAAACAAGTTTTTTTTTTTTTTTCTTTTTAGACAGACTACTCAAAGGCAGTCTTTCACTGTTTAGAGCAGACCAATAGGGAAAAACAAAACAAAAAGACTGTTGTCCTTTGAATGAAAGAAACATAGATTCTGATTTCACCAGTTTATTATGGTTTTTTATATTAAAACTCACTTACTGAAATTAATTTTCATTTTATCTGGTCCTGAACACATACAAAATTTCTTTTTAAATACCTGCCCTGACTTTTTTTTTTTTCTTTAACAAAAATTTTCAACTTTCTGTGTTTATGTTAGTTTGTGTCTTGTTTTATTTCCCATTTAGAAATAACCAACTTTAAGACAAGATCAGGCTTACCTGGTGGCTTAGTGGTAAAGAATCCAGCTGCCAATGCAGGAGATGTGGGTTCAATCCTGGGTTGGGAACTTCCCCTGAAGAAGAAAATGGCACCGCAGTCTAGCATTCTTGCCTGTGAAATCCCATGGACAGAGGAGCCTTGTGGGCCACAGTCCAAGTGGTCATTAAAGAATCAGACATGACTGAGCAACAAAACAACAACAACAACAGGACAAGATAACTTCCTAAACAAAATCATCTCCATATACCTTATATCTTTTCTTACTAGACTTGTTTAACAATAAATCTTCCAGATTTCTATCTTATTTTAAAATAATCTTGACAGTGGATTCTCATTATTTAACTTGACAAAACTCTAAGGTTTTACCAAAAGACTTGGAGAAACTACTATTTGATAGACATAGCATAAGCATAGTTATTTTTATAGAGTCTACCTAAAAACTCTTATCCTGTTTATATCTATTTTATAACTTATGAAAATATTTTATACCAAGGTATTTTTGAATTTTTGCCAAATTTTGTAGCAGAGATAACATGAGCTTTACTTTCAGTAAACCTAAGTACAATAAGAGTAGAATGCTTAATGTTGATAATGCTAAAGAAATGTGTATGTTAATTAAACACACTCAAATAGCTTTACATGCATGTGCGCTAAGTCACTTCAGATGTGTCCAACCCTGTGATCCTATGGACTGTAGCCCACCAGGCTCCTCTATCCATGAGATTCTCCAGGCAAGAATACCAGAGTGGGTTGCCATGTCCTCCTCCAGGGATATTCCCCACCCAGGGATCAAACCCACATCTCCTGTAGCTCCTGCATTGTAGGCAGATTTCATTTCATTTTTTCTGCCTCTGAGCCACAAGGGAAGCCTAAATAGACTTAATACTGAATATTTCCCCAGATCAGGTGAACCTGAAATTCATTTGGGTTGATTTCTATTATATTTCTGAGAGTTTATATAAGCTCTTATTTGTTTAAGCCAATTATATAGAGCTTTTACAAATCAGTTTTGGCAATATCATCTAGAGTAGGGGTCCCCAACCTCTGGATCTAATGCCAGATAAAGTGTGCAATAAATGTAACACACTTGAATCACCCTGAAACCATCCACCACACCCTAGTCTGTGGAAAAACTATCTTTCATGAAACCAGTCCCTGGTGTCTAAAAGGCTGGGCACTGCTAAGTAGAGATAGCATACATATACAAACATATAGACAGCCACAACCTGAGATCTCATAGTTTTCATTTTAAAATTTTAGTCATGAGTCAAGTACAATATAAAACTCGCTAGTTTATAAATAACAGTTGAAATAAACTAGATTACTCTCTCAGATAGCTGAAGTCTTTTATCATTTGCAAAGATGAATTTTAAGACCTGTCTTTGCCCTTGACATGCAATTCTAAGGAAGCTATTTGGGCAAGAGAAATTTTAAAAGGTCTCTTTTATCTTTTTTCTTCTTTTTTAGGTTCTACTGATTGAGCCAAGGCTGCAGTCTCAGGCCATGAGGGCTGTCTACATTTAAAAGACACGATAAGCTTTATAACTTAAAGGGACAGTTTTAAAAAATGTATCTATTATCACAAGTCTTAGGGTATTTATGGCTAAAATTTTTTCTTCAGTATAGAATAATATTGTTCTAATATCCTGACCTTTTATATTATCTACCATCATTTTGAGAAGAATAGACCCAGATCTTCGGCCTGGCAAGTGTCAGTGAACCTTGACTAGTTTTCAGTATTTGTACTTTTGGTTTTGTAGATTTGCAAGACAATAACAGTTTTTTCTATTAGCCCTTTAATATTGGCTTCTAACTGATTTATTATTATTTGATCTGGTTCTCTGATCAGTTATTGTATCCAGGCCCTCTTGGAGTGTAGAGTCTTAGCCACTGGCTCACCAGGGAAATCCTCCAGTTTATAATTATTAGATCTCGTGTCAGCACCTTGGCTTGTCTTTATGACACAAATATTCCTTAAATATCTAGTCATCTTGAATGACCAGGCTAATTTGTGAGGACACAGATTGTTAAAAGCAAAATTCCTATTAAAACATATTGTAGTACATTGGTCTCTTCATGTGGTGCTTTCAAATGTCTGCCTCTGTAGATCTTGAATAATGGTCATTGGTTTTCACAAGAGCAAAATAATCCAATCTCTTTTCAGATTATATAAACCTATCAGATAGCATGATGAAAGGTGAATAGGAGAAAAACATTGACAGCCTCATTTTTCTATATGCAGAATTGTGATGTAGTCTCTGTTTCACTCAGACACCTCATGTCCATACTCAGGCATGCTTGGGAATCTATAAATTCAGTGTATCATTAACTCTGCCTCTTCAGAAAGAAAACATTTTCATTGGGATGAGTGGCAGGCTGTTGCTTAAATGTGCAGAGAGAAAGCTAGAGTCTGAAAATCTATGTTCCTTTATACAAAGATTTAAAAAGTTCTCTGCTTTTAGTGTCTAACATTCCTGTTTTAAATAATATCTTGTTTCTTCAATTTTAAAATTGTTTAACATAAAGTTCATATTATAAAATCAAATCTTTCTGATTCCTTTTGACCACCCCACCCCACCACTACATGCAAAATCACATTAATGGCCTCAAGTTCAGCTTTTTCTGAATGGGTGATTCAATTATTACTTTTTTATTAACATTGCAAACGTCCAACATTTTATTGTTAGCCTTCCCCTATGGCCTCATTTCCATTCATCTTTGTCTTCCTAAGTTTAAGTTATTATATTATTCTGTAGTCATCTTAGTGGAGTATTGGGTGAGAGAAAAGATTAATGTCTGTGTTTGGATCAACCATGTTTAACTGAATCACTCCTATTCTTTATTTCTTGTTACACTCGGAGCTTGTATCTTATTTATGTAAAAGTAACACTACATTTCAAGCATATAAATATAGTAACATTCTATTTCACTTCAAAGTATGTTGGAAGCAAAAGTCATCCTAGATCACAACTGTATGAAATGCCTTATTTTAAAAAAATGCACACTGAAACTTCTGGTTTCAGAAAATGTCATAGACTTGTTTATTCCTCCTGCTCCTCATTAATGACAACTGTAAACCCAGGAAATGGTGCCAGAGACCACATCAAAGCAGCACTTTGAAAGTGGTAAGAAGAGCTAGTTTTGAATCCCAAAAGTGGAGTTAATTTTGTACTCTAGGACGGGAGGGGATGCTGAGTAACAGAGGTTCTTGAGACATCTTACTCAGAAATGAAGACCACCCAAACCCAGCATTTATTGATTCTCATGCTAGCAACAGAAGGCAGCTTAGATAGGAAGGTTCCTCCATACCAAAAAGGAGTTCTTTTGACATCATCAGATGAGACTGACACCACTGGGAAGAAGGACTTCTTTCCTGCCAAAGAGACATCCCAATATCTTTCACCAGCAGACAGAACCAGCAGAAGAAATCCAGGTTCCTCAGGGAACAAAGCCCAGTAAACCTTTTTCATCTTTTTCACTGAGACTGTGACTCTCCTCCCCAACACAGACACCTGGGCACACTGGCCACACTAGAAATGAGACACGGCCGCAATAAGCAGCCTGGGCTAGGAATTATCTTTGTATTTACAAGATCTAGACTCTTGGATTCACAGACACCAGGGCAGGGGAAGGACACTGGTCTTGGGTCTCACCACACCCTTCTGCACCAAGAAGAATCAGAGGGTTGGTCAGGGGAAACCTCCTCTGCCCTCTCAGGCAGGCAGCATCAGCAGGGAACAGTGTGATTCCCACAGCATCCAAAAAAAAAAAAAAAAAAAAATCACACAACAACTCAGCAGAGCCGAGAGCCAACACTGCACAGAAAAGACTCTAAAAATTAAACTACATTTGAACCAAATGGACTAAACCACCAAAACCATGGACTAAATCTAAATAGGTGAATGATGATCTATGAACATATTTATTTTAGACCTGGAGTCTCCTTATATAATCAGCAAAATGTCCAAAATACAATGAAAAATAATGTCATACAAAGAACTAAGAAAATCACAACTTGTTGGGGAAAAACTGACACCAATATCAAGTTGAATCTAATGTTGGAATTATCTGATTAGGACCTCAAGTCACTCATCATAAAAATGCTTCAGTAGTCAATTAGAAATTATCATGAAGCAAATGAAAACATAGCAAATGTCAACAAACAAATACAAGTCATAGTAAATTACTGAAAGAAAATTGTAGCATTAAAATACAATAATTGATATTTTTTAAAACACAGGATGTACTCAGTGGTAGGGTGGACATGACAAAGAATAGAATTATTAATCTAGAAGGAAGAAAAATAGTATTCTTCCAATGTAAACAACAGAGAGAAAACAGACTTAAAACACATTTCCTCAGGGCAATAATATAAAAAAAGATTCAATGTTTCTATGATTGGAGCCTAAGAAAGAGAAAAAAAAGTGAGGTGCTGAAAGAATATGTAAAGTAATAATGGCTGAAAACTTCCCAAATTTGGGGGAAAGATAAAAATTTATAGATCCAACAAGCTGAGTAAATCCCCAAATGACAAACCTAAAGAAATCTAAATAAATCCATATCATAATTAAATTTTCTAAAACTAAGACAAAAGAAAAAGAAAACCCTCAAAGAATCCAGAGAAAAATGATTCATTGCCTATAGGGACCATCAGTTCAAATGACAGGAGATATTTCATCTGAATCCATGGAATAATATTATTCAAGGCCAAGAGAGAAAGACAATTTTACTACTCTGAATTCTGTATCTAGTGAAACTATCCTTTAGGAATTTAGGACAAATTAAATTTACTGTTGAAGGAAAACTAAATTTTTGAAGGAGCACTAGCCTTAAAGATGGCTATAGGAAAGTTTTCAAATAGAAGTTCAGTTCAGTCACTCAGTCATGCCCGACTCTTTGCAACCACATAGACTGCAGCATGCCAGGCTTCCCTGTCCATCACCAGCTCCCAGAGCTTGCTCAAACTCGTGTCCATCAAGTCTGTGATGCCATCCAATCATCTCATCCTATGTCGTCCCCTCTCCTTCTGCCTTTAATCTTTCCCAACATCAGAATCTTTTCCAATGTTCTTCACATCAGTTGGCCAAAGTATTGGAGTTCCAGCTTCAGCATTAGTCCTTCCAGTGAATATTCAGGACTGATTTCCTTTAGGATTGATTGCTTGGATCTCTTTGCAGCCAAAGGGACTCTCAAGAGAATTCTCCAATACCACAGTTCAGAAGCATCAAATCTTCAGCGATCAGCTTTCTTTACAGTCCAACTCTCACATCCATACATAACTACTGGAAAGACCATAGCTTTGACTAGATGTACATTTGTTGGCAAAGTAATGTCTCTGCTTTTTAATATGCTTTCTAGGTTGGTCATAACTTTCCTTCCAAGGAGTAATTGTCTTTTAATTTCATGGCTGCAGTTATCATCAGTTGCGATTTTGGAGCCCCCTCAAAGTAAAATCTGTCACTATGTCCGTTGTTTCCCCATCTATTTGCTGTGAAGTGATGGGACCAGATGCCATGATCTTAGTTTTCTGAATGTTGATTCTCAAGCTAATATATTCACTTTCCTCTTTCACTTTCATCAAGAGGCTCTTTAGTTCTTCTTCACTTCCTTCCATAAGGGTGGTTTCATCTGTGTATCTGAGGTTATTGATATCTCTTCTGGAAATCTTGATTCCAGCATGTGCTTCCTCCAGCCCAGCATTTCTCATGATGTACTCTGCATATAAGTTAAATAAGCAGGATGACAATATACAGCTTTGATGTACTCCTTTCCCAATTTTGAACTAATCTCTTGTTCCATGTCTAGTTCTAACTGTTGCTTTTGATCTTCATACAGATTTTTCAGGAGGCAGGTAAGGTGGTCTGGTATTTCCATCTCTTTCAGAATTTTCCAGTTTGTTGTGATCCACATAGTCAAAGGCTTTGGCATAATCAATAAGGCAGAAGTAGATGTTTTTCTGGTATTCTCTTCCTTTTTTGATGATCCAAAGGATGTTAGCAATTTGAACTTAGGCTCCTCTGCTTTTTCTAAATCCAGCTTAAAAATCTGGGAGTTCACAGTTCACGTACTCTTGAAGCCTGGCTTGTAGAATTTTGACCATTACTTTCATAGCGTATGAGATGAGTGCAATTGTGTGGTAGTTTGATCATTCTTTGGCATTGCCTTTCTTTGGGTTTAGAATGAAAACTTACCTTTTCCTATACTGTGGCCACTGCTGAGTTTTTCAAATTTGCTGGCATATTGAGTGCAGCACTTTCACAGCATCATATTTTAGGATTTGAAATAGCTGAACTGGAATTCCATCACCTCCACTAGTTTTGTTCGTAGTGATGCTTCTAAAGGCCCACTTGACCCTGTTCCAGGATGTTTGGCTGTAGGTGAGTGATCATACTATTGTGGTTATCTGGGTCATAAAGATCTTTTTTGTGCAGTTCTTCTGTGTGTAGTTGCCACCTCTTCTTAATATCTTCTGCTTCTGTTAAGTCCCTACCATTTCTGTCTTTTATTGTGCTCATCTTTGCATGAAATGTTCCCTTGGCATCTCTAATTTTCTTGGAGAGATCTCTAGTCTTTCTCATTCTATTGTTTCCCTCTATTTCTTTGCACTGAATCCTGAGGAAGGCTTTCTTATCTCTCCTTGCTATTTTTGGAATTCTGCATTCAAATGGGTATATATTTCATTTTCTCCTTTGCCATTTGCTTCTCTTCTTTTCTCAGCTATTTATAAGTACTCCACAGACACCCATTTTGCCTTTTTAAATTTCTTTTTCTTGGGGATGATCTTGGTCATTGCCTCCTGTACAATGTCATGAACCTCTGTCTATAGTTCTTCAGGCACTCTGTCTATCATATCTAATCCCTTGAATCTATTTATCACTTCCACTGTGAATCTTAAGGGATTTGATTTATGTCATACCTAAATGGTCTAGGGCTCTTCCCTACTTTTTTCAACATAGGTCTGAATTTGACAATAAGAAGTTCATGATCTGAGCGACAGTCAGCTCCTCATCTTGTTGTTGATGACTGTATAGAGCTTCTCCATCTTTGGCTGCAAAGAATATATTCAATCTGATTTCTGTATGGACAATTTGGTGATGTCCATGTGTAGAGTCTTCCCTTGTGTTCTTGGGAAATGGTATTTGCTTTGACCAGTGTGTTCTCCTGGCAAAACTCTATTAGACTTTTCCCTGCTTTATTCTGTACTCCAAAGCCAAATTTGCCTGTTACTCCAGGTGTTTCTTGACTTCCTATTTTTGCATTCCAATTCCCTATAAAGAAAAGGACATCTTTTCTTTTGTGTTAGTTCTCAAAGTTCTTTTAAGTCTTCATAAAACCGTTCCAACTTCAGCTTCTACAGCATTAGTGGTTGCGGCATAGACTTGGATTATTGTAATATTGAATCGTTTGCCCTGGAAACGAACAGAGATCATTCTGTCTTTTTTGAGATTGCATCCAAGTACTGCATTTTGGCCTCTTTTGTTAACTATGATGGTTACTCCATTTCTTATAAGGGATTCTTGCCCACAGTCGTAGATATAATGGTTATCTGAGTTAAACTCACCCATTCAGTCCATTTTAGTTTGCTTATTCCTAAAATGTTGACATTCAGTCTTGCCATCTCCTGTTTGACCACCTCCAATTTGCCTTGATTCATGGGCCTAACATTCCAGGTTCCTGTGCAATATTGCTCTTTACAGCATTGGACTTTGCCTCTATCACCAGTCACATCCACAGCTGGGTGTTGTTTTTGCTTTGGGTCCGGATCTTCATTCTTTCTGGAGTTATTTCTCCACTGATCTCCAGTAGCGTGTTTGGCACCTTCCAACGTGTCTGAACTGAACTGAACTGAACCTGGAGTTCATCTTTCAATGTCATATATCTTTTTGTCTTTCCATACTGTTCATGGGGTTCTCGAGGCAAGAATACTGAAGTGGTTTGTCATTCCCTTCTTCAATCTAGTTCAGTTCAGTTCAGTCACTCAATCATGTCCAACTCTTTGAGACCTCATGAAGTGCAGCACACCAGGCCTCCCTATCCATCATCAACTCCCGCAGTTTACTCAAGCTCATGTCCATTGAGTTGGTGATGTCATCCAGCCATCTCATCCTCTGTCATCCCTAGACAGCATATTAAAAAGCAGATACATTACTTTGTTGACAAATTCTGTCTAGTCAAGGCTATGGTTTTTTTCCAGTAGTCATGTATGGATGTGAGAGTTGGACTGTAAAGAAAGCTGAGTGCCAAATAATTGATGCTTTTGAACTGTGGTGTTGGAAAAGACTCTTGAGAGTCCCTTGGACTACAAGGAGATTCAGCCACTCCATCCTAAATAAAATCAGCCCTGAATATTCATTGGAAGGACTGATGCTGAAGCTGAAACTCCGACACTTTGGCCACCTGATGTGAAGAAGTGACTCATTTGCAAAGACCTTATTTCTGGGAAAGATTGAAGGCAGGAGGAGAAGGGGATGACAGAGGATGAGATGGTTGTATGGCATCACCGACTCCATGGAGATGAGTTTGAGTAAACTCTGGGAGTTGGCGATGGACAGGGAGGCCTGGTGTGCTGCAGTCTTTGGGGTCACAAAGAGTCAGACACAACTGAGTGACTGAACTTACTAACTGGCTCTCCAGTGGACTGCTTGTACGAACTGTCCACCATGACCCTGTATTGGGTGGCCCTACATGGCATGGCTCATAGTTTCATTGAGTTATACAAGGCTGAGGTCCATCTGATCAGATTGGTTAGTCTTCTTTGATTGTGGTTTTCAGTCTGTCTGTCCCCTGATGGAGAATAAGAGGTTTATGGAAGCTTCCTGATCGGAGAGACTGATTGCAGGTGAGACTGGGTCTTGTTCTGATGGCCAGGGCCATGCTCAGTAAATCTTTAATTGAAATTTCTGTTGAAAAACCTTGTGTGCACCAGAACCTAGGCTAAAGAAGCAGTGACCCCACAAAAGACTGACCCAGACTTTCCCTGAAGTGTCCAGGAGTCCCCAGCAGAGGCGTGGGTCAGTAGTGGCCTGCTGCAGGGTTGGGGGCACTGAGTGTAGCAGTACATGCACGGGACCTTTTGAAGGAGGTTGCCATTTTCTTTGTTACCTCCACCATAGTTTGGCCCCAAGTAAATAGCAGGGAGGGTACACAGCTCCACCCATCAACAGAGACCAAAGGATGGTGGAGGTATTTAAGATAACGGCGACCTCCTTCGAACTGTCCTGTGTGTGCACTGCTGCACTTGGTGCCCCCCCAGCACTGCAGCAGGCCACCACCAACCCAGACCTCTCCTGGAGACTCCTGAACATTCACAGGCAAGTCTGGGTCAGTCTCTTATGGGGTCACTGCTCCTTTCTCCTGGGTCCTGGTATGCACAAGGTTTTGTTTGTGCCTTTCAAGAGTTGTTTCCACAGCCTTGTGTAATTTCTGTAATCAAATCCCACTGGCCTCCAAAGTCAAATTCCCTGGGGGTTCTTAGTCCCTTTGCCAAGTCCCCAGGTTGGGGAATCTTTTGGGGATCCTAGAACATTCTTAGCAGTGCAAGGATTTCTTTGGTGTAATTGTTCTACAATTTGTGGGTGGTCTGCTCAGCGACTCTGTGGCAGGATTAATGGTGACCTCCTTCTAGAGGGTTTATCCCACAGGCTGTGTGACCAGGTCTCCTGCACCCACAGCCCTTGTCCCTGAGGCAGGCCACTGCTCACCTGTACTTTCACAGGGAGACACTCAACACAGTTGTGGCTCAGTCTCTGTGGAGTCTGTACTTTCACAGGGAGACACTCAACACAGTTGTGGCTCAGTCTCTGTGGAGTCTCTGGGTCCTGGTGCACACAAGGTTTTGTTTGATCCCTTCAAGTGTCTCTGGCAGGTATGGTGTTTGATTCTAAATGTGATTTCGCCCCTCCTACCATCTTGCTGGGGCTTCTCCTTTGCCCTTGGACATGGGGTATCTTTTTTTGGTAGAATCCAACATTCTCCTATCGATGGTTGTTCAACAGTGAGTTCTAATTTTGGAGTTCTTGCAAGAGAAGTTGAGTGTAGGTCCTTCTACTCTGCCATCTTGATAGCATAAAATGAAATGATAAAGGTTGGAATTTTGAAACATCAGCTAGGAATAAGGAAAAACAGGAAGAGCAGAAAAATGGGTATATAAAATAGATTATTCTGTTCTTCATGAGTTTTGTACATTATACTTTGTGATCAAAATATAAATTGTAGCACCATCTGATGCACAAAGCAATGATATATGCAAGTGAGAAGAAAATAAAACTAAACACAAGAGAGATTTCCACTCTTCACTGGAAGTGGTAAATTGTTGACACCAGTAGATTGTTTTAAGTAGTATATGCATATTATAGCAACCACAATAAAAACTCTACAAGAAGAGCAAAGCCACAATACTCTACACACTACTAGAAATAAAGCAAGATATAATCCTGACAAATATTTGGATAATAAAGAAAGTAATAAAAGTGAGACAGAGGAATGAGAAGGTGAATAAATAAACAAAAATCTCATAATACAGTGGTACAAACACATATTGACAACATATCAGTAATGTAATACTTTAAATGTAAATATTCTAAAAACACCAATCAGAAGACATAAAATGGCAGACTTGTTTAAAAGTAAAATGATCCACTACTTTCTGGCTTTAAGAAAATCTCATTTCAAACTTAAAGACAGGTAATTTGAAAGTAAAAGACTGGGAAAAGATACACTGTACTAACAATGAAATATGAGAAAGGTTGTATTAATATCTAATAATGTAAGCCATTTTATAGTTTTGCCAGAAGGAAAGAAAAAAAAAAGAAACAATTGGAAGTGTGGAGATATTTGAAAATATAATAACTAAGAATTTACTAAAATAAAGATGACAATATCTGTTAGAAGTGTAACATACAGTACCAAATAGAATGGATATGGAAGAAGTCACATCTTGACATTTTATGATGGAATTTAATAAACCATGAGTGAAAAGAATATTTTAAATATATCTATATTGTCATGAAATTTTAGGAAAAAATATAGAATATCTTTAAAAAAGAGAGAAATCTGGTCATCTAAAAAAGAATCAGATTATAGTCAGATTATCTTCAAGTACAATAATTTTCAAGCAGGCAATGGAGTAATGTTTTATAGCTGTTTAAAAAAAAAAAAAGCAACTACTTGTATGTTCTGACCTGAGGGTTAACACTAGCCACATTTCTTGGTGCTTGCTGAATATCAGATGCATAAGGTTGCAGGTTTATATTTCTCTGACTTCCTGATAACTTGTAGGTAGCTTGGTCTAAAGCTGATCAGAATGCACTTAATATCATCTCCTGTTGTTATCTCTTTTTGTGGCATTGCTGCTTGACATTAGGTGACAGCAATTTAAACCAATCACTGGGAAAATAGCTGTCACCCTCTGGAGATCAAAGGGCCTCCAGAAAGCGTTGGATCACCTTGCTGTGGAGAGGGAGCCATGAGATCCTAGGGAAATTGTGATTAAGCACATCCTCTGCCCCTGGGGTGAAAGCTGAACCCAGATATGAGCCAATTTCTGGCCATGCAACCTTCAGGATATTAGGTAACTAAGACTGCTTAAATTCACAAATATTATATACAGAAAAACTACTACTTGGAAATAAAAGTAAAATATTAACCATCCTAAAAAGAAATCTGACAATATTTAGCAAATTGAATGTGTATATTCCCTTTAACCCAGCAATCCCATGCCTTGTTTATATATACCAGAAAATTTCTCTGGATTGTGTAATAGATCCATGAGGAACCATGGAACATTTATTTAATGAATATATTTATGGTAGTAGAGAGCTGGGGTTACTCGATACCTTCATCTTTACGGTAATAGATGAATTCAATACTGTGGATAAAATTCTCTTAAATGCCATGTAGTAAGGAACCACAAATAAGATATACGTAAAATGATAAATAAATACCTAAGTGTAGTTTTACCAATAAAAATTAGCAAAGAGGCAAGCTGCATAGCATGCTATTATTGTTGTAATTTTAAATTTGAGACAGACAAGAAGGCATAACATATTTTACCTGACACTTCATTATCTAAGGACACACATCAAAACATGTTAGAATAGGTGTCTATTGTGGACTGTATGGAGCATCAAACATGACGTGGGAACGTGGATTAGGGAATGTGGGTTAAGGAGGTAACTAAAGTATAATCAGTTCAAACAAGAATATGATCATACACAATGATGATGATAATTTGCTGTAAACTGAGCAGTTTGAAAAATTGAGATCTATGTAACTGTCATCCTCCCAATCAATCAGTTTAAGCCTTCTAATTTGCTTGTTATAGGTAATGACTTCAATGAAATTATTTACAGTTTACAAAGGAAAAATTTGCCATGGTAAAACATTTTACACTGTTACTTTCTTATAAATTAAATGATCATTAGAAGATCTTTATTATTTTATAAAAAGATATCCACATCAAATTCAGAGTAATAATGCTTCATTTGTTCAAACACTAGAAAATTATCCAAAGGGTTATTTTGAAATTAGACTACTGATCTTGTGGATTTTGTTTTCTCTAAATTTACTAGTTTTATAAACATTACCTAAATAATGTTAATTTTATACCTGTTCAATTATGTATGTTTAATAATATTCAAATTAACCTAACTCCCCTTCAAATTCTCACCTATTTACTAAGAAAATCTAAATGCATTCAGAAAGGAGATGGTGTAATGAAATTGAAATATCTTTGGATTCAGTAATAATGGGCTTCAAACACAAGTTCATTTCCTGAATGTATAAATTTGAATGTGTATTATCAGTTTTTTTTTTTTTTTTTTTGACCAGACCACACAGCCTGTGGGATCTTAGCTCCCCGATCAGGGATTGGACCCATACCTTGGGCAGTGAAAGTGCAGAGTCCTAACCACTGGACTGCCAGGGAATTCCCATCAGTTTCTTTTTATGTAAAATTGAAATTGTATGTAATTGAGAGAAGGTTTGCAAGTATTAACTGAGATGATACACAAAATGCCTGAGTGTTTTGCTAGAGAATAATGAGTCACCTACTCACCTCACAAATCAGGATGTGGTGATGTCATGCCAAGACAGTGACAGATGATTCAGATTCCATTTTGATATAACATGAATGCTAAAATGTGAAACTTTTAAAACAATGAATATTTGTGCTAAAAACATTAAAATATTTATTGTTTGAATTTTGTCATCACTGTGATGACAGCATTTTCTTATTATTTATATTTCAAATAACAGTACATAAAGTACCAGTCTGATAGGCATTTTTGGTTTTATAACTTTGATTTGTTTTATTTTTTATTTCTTCCTCCTTTTCTTCCTTCTTTTTCCTCCTTCTCTTCCATTTCATTTTCTTTTCCTTTCCTCTTCTCATTTTTAAAAGAAATATAGACTTTAATGTAGAAATACAGAATTTGCACCTACTGTTTTTAGTTATTTACATGCTAAAATGCATAAATCTTGCTTACAGCTCAGCTTACATTTGTAAAGTACATTTGCATTAAATGCTTTGTAATTTTTTGTAGAAAAATAGAAACTCTTTACAATTAAATCTCTTTCATATATATATATAATTTATTTTATGAGAATCCTGTTTTCCCCATGTAATGCATAAGAAGAATGAGATTTCAAGATCTTTAAAATAAATGTATAAATGTTTTAAAGTCAATTTTTCATATGCAAAACTAAACTCAAATCTTAGGATTACAAACCCACCACTTGTCAAGAATATTTTATTGCTCTTCAGTCACTAACTCATGTCTGACTCTTTGCAATCCTATAGACTGCAGCACACCAGGCTTCTATGTCCTTGACCATCTCCCTGAGTTCTCTCAAACTCATGTCCATTGAGTCAGTGATGCCATCCAACCGTCTCTTCCTCTATGGCCCCTTTCACCTCCTGCCATCAGTTTTTACCAGCATCAGGGTCTTTTCCAATGAGTCACTTTTCACATCAAGTGGTCAAAGTATTAAAGCTTCAGCTTCAGCATCAGTTCTTCCAATGAATATTCAGAGTTGATTTTGTTTAGCATTGGCTGGTTTGATCTCCTTGCAGTCCAAGGGACTCTCAAGAGTCTTCTCCAGCACAGAGTTCAAAAACATCAATTCTTTAGCACTCAGGCTTCTTCATGGTCCTACTATCACATCCGTACATGACTGGAAAAACAATAGCTTTGGCTATATGAAACCTTGTTGGCAAAGTGGTCTCTGCTTTTTTGTCAGAGCTTTTTTTCCAAGGAGCAAGTGTCTTCTAATTTCATGACTGCAATCACTGTCTGCAGTTATTTTGGAGCCTAAGAAAATAAAATCTGTCACTGTTTCCAGGTTTTCCACATTTATTTACCATGAAGTGATGGGACTTGATGCCATAATCTTTAATTTTCGAATGTTGAGTTTTAAGCCATCATTTTCACTCTCTCACCTTCATCCAGAGGCTTTTTAATTCCTCTTTGCTTTTTGCCATTAAAGTGGTATCATCTGCATATATGAGGTCATTGATATTTCTCCTGGCAATCTTGATTCCATCTTGTGCTTCATCCAGCCCTGAATTTCACATGATTTACTCTGCGAATAAGTTAAATAAGCCAGGTAACAATATACAATTTTAATATAGTTCTTTCCCAATTTTGAACCAGTCAGTTGTTTCATGTCTTGTTCTAACTATTGCTTCTTGATCTGCATTCAGCTTTCACAGGAGGCAGGTATGGTGGTCTGGTATTCCCATCTCTTTAAGAATTTTCCATGGTTTGTTGTGATCCATACAGTCAAAGGCTTTAGCATAGTCAATGAAGCAGAAGTGGATAATTTTTTTTGGAATTTGCTTGTTTTTTCTATGATTCAACAGATCTTAGCAATTTGATCTCTGGTTCCTCTGCATTTTCTAAATCCAACTTGTACATCTGGAAATTCTTGGTTCACGTACTGCTGAAGTCTAGCTTGAAGGATTTTGAGCATTACCTTGCTCTCATGTGAAATGAGTGCAATTATATGATAATTTGAACATTCTTTGGCCTTGCCCTTCTTTGGGATTGGAATGAAAACTGACCTTTTCCAGTCCTGTGGCCACTGTTGCATTTTCCAAATTTGCTGGCATATTGAGCACTTTCACAGCATCATCTTTTAGGATTTGAAATAGCTGGAAATCCATCAACTCCACTAGGTTTATTCATAGTAAAACTTTCTAAGGTTCACTTGACTTCATACTCCAGGAGGTCTGGCTCTAGGTGAGTGACCACACCATCATTGCTATCTGGGTCATTAAGATCTTTTTTGTACAGTTCTTCTGTGCACTCTTGTCACTTCTTAATGTCTTCTGCTTCTGTGCATATACGAATTAATTAGTTGGTATTATTGCATTAGTGGGAGAAGGCAATGGCACTCCACTCCAGTACTCTTGCCTGGAAAATCCCATGGATGGAGGAGCCTGGTGGGCTGCAGTCCATGGGGTCTGGAGGAGTCGGACATGACTGAGCGACGTCACTTTCACTTTTCACTTTCCTGCATTGGAGAAGGAAATGGCAACCCACTCCAGTGTTCTTGCCTGGAGAATCCCAGGGATGGGGGAGCCTGGTGGGCTGCCGTCTATGAGTCGGACTCGACTCTGTGTCTATGCCGCACAGAGTCGGACACGACTGAGGCGACTTAGCAGCAGCATTGCATTAGTGAATTGTTGAATGTTGTTGGTATTATCTAATTTTCCTACCTACATATCTTTATGAATACTTTATAAGACTTTTAAATACTCACCTCGTTTATTTATTTTAGACAGAAAGTATGATATATCAAGGTTTATTTCATGTTATGATGTGCAATTTTATAATATAATATAATTTTTAATATGGTATCTAATTTTTTAAAGCAGTCACTATATTTTTCTTATGGTGTTATTAATAGAAGAAACTATCCTGAAGCTAATGTGGTTACATTAAAGTTTTAGATAAGTAGCTTTAGGTGTTTTCAACAATGAATCCTTAATATGTGATTTATACAAAGCATAAGATAGCCAATATACAGACATAAAAATAAACTATTATATAGTGCTTTGTTTGTGATAAGAAAACTGCCCATCAACCTATGAGTCTACTATTAATAGGCAATATTAAAGCATAGATTAATACTTTGAAAATTGCTAGTCTAAAAGGAAGTTTAGATGCAAGGTGAATTATAACTCTGCATGTATCATTTCTACCTCAAACTTTCAAAGGGGAAAGTAAACATTTCATCATTTTTCTTGAAAAGAGTTCTGAAAGAGTAAAATTAGATGATGCTTAGATTTGCATATAAGGTGTTAGACAGTTCGGAATTTTGAGAAACTTGTAGAATATAAACTTGGAAAAAAGACAAATATGTATTCTAAAGATAAGTATTTATTGCAGTTTGGAAAGAATGGATCACTTATAAAACTTATCAATCTATTGTCAGAATAAAACTCTGTATAATACATCACTCACAGAATTTTCTGTATCATATGAATTCTCAAGACAAGTTATTTTATTATTTTTTTTTATTTTTTTAAGACAAGTTATTTTAAAGGAGAACTTAAATACAGTTGTGTTTCAATTGCTGAAAGTTATATAAAAAGATGAATATCAAAGTTTATTTTCATCTCACTTCTTTATTTCTTTTTAAATTTTGCCCTTATGCTTGACAAGTTACAGAGAGAAGGATTAAATATTCATTTTCATTTCATTGAGACTAAATAGCATTTACCAATTTTGACTATGCTAGTAATTTATTTTAAAGTTGATTATTCTCACTTTGCATTTATATGTTGAAAGCAATTTTAAATAAGATATTTTAAAGATGTCAACATTTTCAAGTAACCCTGACCTAATCTAAATAATTTGATATTTAATCATGAAAATACAGGCATGAAAAATTTTAGAAAGACTGAGAGCTGAATTTGACTTTCTCCATTTCATTCTGAACTTCACAGTTGCTCTCTCCATCCAGAACTCTGTGGCTCTCCCGTGACAATACGGGGTAAGTTAAAGCCTTGGATGAATATTAGAATCGAGAAAAATCATGACCCTCTAGGATCCTTTGACTCCTGTATGAAATGTCAACACAATGAGGACATTGTAATATGAATAATTATTCTGGGTCTTCCCCAGTTAGATGCACAACTTCTTCTGGTGCCATGTAGGTGAGAGACAGCTAACCAAATGCTGCACCCCCATCCCTACCTGGGTGGATGATGCTTTTCATGCTATTTGCCCTCAGTTAGGTGGTGTTGCATGAACCAGACCCTCTAAGTCAATTAGAAAGTATAATATCAACAAACTTAAGGACTCTTGATAACAAGATAGGAGTAGCAATTCAAATTAGTACAGGGCTTGTAAAACAGTACTCTTAAGACAGCCTTCAGAATGGGAGAAAATAATAGCAAATGAAGCAACCGACAAACAACTAATCTCAAAAATATACAAGCAACTCCTACAGCTCAACTCCAGAAAAATAAACGACCCAATCAAAAAATGGGCCAAAGAACTAAATAGACATTTCTCCAAAGAAGACATACAGATGGCTAACAAACACATGAAAAGATGCTCAACATCACTCATTATCAGAGAAATGCAAATCAAAACCACTATGAGGTACCATTTCACACTAGTCAGAATGGCTGCGATCCAAAAGTCTACAAATAATAAATGCTGGAGAGGATGTGGAGAAAAGGGAAGCCTCTTACACTGTTGGTGGGAATGCAACCTAGTACAGCCACTATGGAGAACAGTGTGGAGATTCCTTAAAAACTGGAAATAGAACTGCCTTATGATCCAGCAATCCCACTGCTGGGCATACACATGAGGAAACCAGAAGGGAAAGAGACACGTGTACCCCAATGTTCATCGCAGCACTGTTTATAATAGCCAGGACATGGAAGCAACCTAGATGTCCATCAGCAGATGAATGGATAAGAAAGCTGTGGTACATATACACAATGGAGTATTACTCAGCCATTAAAAAGAATACATTTGAATCAGTTCTAATGAGGTGGATGAAACTGGAGCCTATTATACAGAGTGAAGTAAGCCAGAAGGAAAAACATAAATACAGTATACTAACGCATATATATGGAATTTAGAAAGATGGTAACAATAACTCTGTATACGAGACAGCAAAAGAGACACTGATGTATAGAACAGTCTTATGGACTCTGTGGGAGAGGGAGAGGGTGGGAAGATTTGGGAGAATGGCATTGAAACATGTAAAATATCATGTAGGAAACGAGTTGCCAGTCCAGGTTCGATGCACGATGATGGATGCTAGGGGCTGGTGCACTGGACGGCCCAGAGGGTTGGTATGGGGAGGGAGGAGGGAGGAGGGTTCGGGATGGGGAACACATGTATACCTGTGGTGGATTCATTTTGATATTTGGCAAAACTAATACAATTACGTAAACATTAAAAATAAAATAAAATTAGAAAAAAAAAAAAACAGTACTCTTGGTGTCAACAGATAGCAATGTGAATAATGCCAAAAGGGATATTACTAGATTTGAGTGCAATGTGCATACACGGAAAACATTTATTTTAGAAACAGGAAATGTAAAAATCATGATTTCCCAAATGAACAATTTACTAGGTGAATTGAAGAAGACATAATCACTGCTGAGACCAAGATTTTTAGCTAAAATATCAAATGAAAAGAAACATCTCCAAACACAGGAGAAAAATAATTTGATGTTAAGGACAAATATGAATTTGATGTTAGCTCAATATGAAAATGTGAAATAATATGAAGAGGTAATTCACAGAGGAACAAAGCCAAATGGTGAATAAGCATATGAAAAGACACTCAAACTAATTAGTAGTCAAAACTGAAATTAAAGTAACATTGAACAAATATTTTATACCCATAAGACAGGCTATTTTAAAAATTGAGATGATAATATAGATGAAGAATCAGATATAATTTCTCATATATGACTTATGATAATGTACATAATGATAGCAATATTAAGACCAAAATGGTAACTTCTATTAAAAAATAAAATATATGTAGACTCTGAACCATCATTCCCATTTCTGAAAATCAATCTCATAAGATTAGTTCTATAAAGATAATATGTCTCTAAAATTATGCATAGTATCATTGCTCAGAGAAATAGAAAGGAAACAATATGAAACCCTTCAATCTATCAATATCCCAGTGAGTCCTGATACACTTATAAAAGGAAGTAATGTGCAGCCAAGACAAAATAATTTTGAATTATATAAATGGAAAAAATATTTTCATTAAGAATACAATCTATATAACATTATGGCATATAAAATGAATAAATTGTTATATATAACAATGATGTTTTAGAAAATTGCAAATAGTTAATAAGCATTTATTATTATTAGTGAAGGATTTTTTTTTAATGTTGATTCATTTTAACCTCTAAAAGTTCCTATAGTTTATTTGGGCATATGGAGGTACATAGGGGTTGTACTTACTCAATATTATACAGGGAACAATGGTTCCATGCAAAAAGACATAGTTCATTTTCCTGATCTAAATATAATTGTTTAAAAGTTTTTTTTTTAATTTTATGTTTTGATATTAACCTAGTTAGACAGTTGAAATGTGAAAATATTCTGATCAACTAATACTGATGGGATCAGCATCATTAAGCTGGGAAATGGTCAGAAAGTCATTGTAAACTATGTGACAATTGTTCCTGTTAATTTATCAGTTTTAACAAAGAAAAGAGGTAGGTGTTGACTATTTATTTGGGTTTTATGTTTCTGAGTTTTGATACATCTGGTAATTAACCTCAGATAGCCTAATATGAAATTAATACCATCCAAACTTTTTTTTTTCTTAATTTAGGCATTTTTGCACCTGTTATTTCTGTCACAGACATTTGGCAAGTCATTTTATCTCGTGGAATCCACGCTATTCATAAGCAAAAGAGTTCAGTTGTAGTGCTTAGTACATATTGCACTGAGAGAATAATTGCTAATTGTTTTCTATAAATGTATTAATATTTTAAGCATAACTGTCAGTAGCTTTGGGGGATCCTCTGGTGGCTCAGTGGTATAGAATCTGCCTGCCAGCTCAGGAGATGCAGGATTGATTCCTGGGTTGGGAAGATCCCCTGGAGGAGGAAATGGCAACCCACACTAGGATGGGAAATCTAGACTGGGAAATCCTATGAACAGAGGAGCCCGGCGGGCTACAGTCAATGGGATCTCAAAGACTCAGACAGGATTTAGGGACTAAAAGACAACAACATGAGAATCTTTATTTTTTGTAGAGTAAAATTAATTAAAAATACAATTGTGACAATATTGCAAATGATGCACAAAAGTTAGAAAAAAAAAATATATATATATACACACATATATATGCAAATACTAATATTGAAGTTGAAGCTAGTGATTTCCCTGGTAGTCTAGAGATTAAGAATCCACCTTGTAATGCAAGGGACCTGGGTTTGATCACTAGTCAGGGAACTAAGTTCCCACATGCTGCAAGACAACTGAGCCCAGGCACTGCATCTACTGAGCGTGCACCCCACAAGTAGAGAGTCCATGTGGCACAACGAAAGATCCCACACAATGCAACTAAGATCTGAAACAGCCAAATAAATAATATATAAATATTTTTTTAAAAGAAATGGAATGCAAACTAGTATAGCCACTATGGAGAACAGTGTGAAGATTCCTTAAAAAACTGGAAATAGAACTGCCTTATGATCCAGCAATCCCACTGCTGGGCATACACACTGAGGGAACCAGAAGGGAAAGAGACACATGTACCCCAATGTTCATCGCAGCACTGTTTATAATAGCCAGGACATGGAAGCAACCTAGATGTCCATCAGCAGATGAATGGATAAGAAAGCTGTGGTACATATACACAATGGAGTATTACTCAGCCATTAAAAAGAATACATTTGAATCAGTTCTAATGAGGTGGATGAAACTGGAGCCTATTATACAGAGTGAAGTAAGCCAGAAAGAAAAACACCAATACAGTATACTAACACATATATATGGAATTTAGAAAGATGGTAATGATAACCCTGTATACGAGACAGCAAAAGAGACACAGATGCATAGAACAGTCTTATGGACTCTGTGGGAGAGGGAGAGGGTGGGATGATTTGGGAGAATGACATTGAAATATGTATAATATCATATATGAAACAAGTCTCCAGTCCAGATTCGATGCACGATACTGGATACTTGGGGCTGGTGCACTGGGACGACCCAGAGGGATGGTATGGGGAGGGAGGAGGGAGGAGGGTTCAGGATGGGGAACACATGTATGCCTGTGGTGGATTCATTTTGATATATGGCAAAACCAATACAATTATGTAAAATTTAAAAATAAAATAAAATTAAAAAAAAATAAAAGAAATGGAAGCTAAAGAAGGAACTACAAAGAATACATGGTAACATCAGCATAGTCAAATATCTGTGTAGGTAAGACTATGACTATACCTTCCTTATTTTATAGTGTAACAGAAATGATTGGATGGATTGCTGGCAGTTTCTGCCAGGTAGTATGTAGAATGACTCTTACTGAATTTCCTCCTAATTTTATTTATTGGCCAGGCATTATGCTACTTGTCCAGTGTCACTCTCAGGTTTCTGTAAGTAATTGTTTAAAAAAAAAATTAGGTACCTTTATAAGTGCAAGGGGAAGGCACATTCTACAAATCATTCACCAATGGTCCACTCCACAAGGAAAATACTTTTCATTATTTCAGTGCATTAAGTTATAGTGAAAAGTGAAAGTGAAATTTGCTTAGTCATGTCTGACTCTTTGCAACCCCATGGACTATAGAGTTTATGGAATTCTCCAGGCAGTTATAGTGAAGCATCTAAATTAAACAATAATCTAATTTATTCTCATATTCAATGGTAAATTTACTTTTTCAAGGAAAGCAGTGTATCACCACAATTTGACTTTGATTTATTTGATGATTTCATTCATTATTTTTGAAATATTGGTTCACTTGTATAAGTGGATTAGTACTGTTTCTCTAGCCTTTTACAGAATTCACTTTTGCTTTATTTTACTTTTAAATATTAACTTTGTATACTGCCCTCAACTCATTCTGCCCTGTTTTTTTCAGAAGGGAATAAAAGCCTTAAAAGAATAAAAAAGAACTTGATTATTTTGTGTGGCTTTTTAATATTTCTTCTCTAGTAAGAAGGATTCATATCATTTGTATTTTTTTGGAAGAAAAATATGCCTGGCTAGAGAACAGATGGTACAGCTAGTAACCAGGATTAAGGGTTTTATTCACAAAGCATTTGTGAAGCATTTCTGCATGCTTTTTCTAACTTTCTGGCATTTTGCCTCCAATTTGCATAGCAGCAGTTCAGATGTAGTAGGAAGTCCTGTGTGACATTATCATTTGTTGAAACTTACATAAAAGAAATTCAAGTTTATTAGTTGAAAAAGAATCAACAATTCAGAAAGAAAAAGTTAAAATTCAGATACTTAACAGTTATCATAAAGTCAATAACTCTACAAAGACAGCCTCCTACCGAAGAGGAGACTAAATATATTCCCCCAAAATGATTACATTTATCTTTCTTTTTATTTGGTGAGGATTCAGGTGACAAGTTCTCTGACCTGTGATGTTCTTTGTATATGAATTGTTATTGTTTAGTCTGTAAGTCATGTATAACTCTTTTGCGACCCTATGGACTCTACCTTCTTTCTCCTCTGTCCATGGGATTTTCCGGGCAAGAGTACTTGAGTGGGTTGCCATTTCCTTCACCAGGGGATCTTCCCAACCCAGGGACTGAACCCACTTCACCTGCATTGGCAGGCAGATTCTTTACCACTGAACCACCTAGGAAGCGCCATCTCCTATAAAGAGGTTCTTATCTTCTGCAGCTAGCAAGCAGAGAAAAGAGAGGATCAGAATTAGAAATTTACTTCAAGAGAAGTTAAGCCCCAAAGATAGTTAAATGTCCAATCAAAGCAGGTCTGTTTTGCCAGATTTGGGGCCTTCGTTTGTTCTTTCAGGAACAATATCCTGAATCATGGCATGGGAACATCTGGATAGATACCTCCAAAACTTGACCCTTTGAATTTTCTTAATCATCTAAGTCTACTCTCTGTTAGTGGACAATGAAGAGAACTTTCCCCTGAATGCAACAGGCTCCTCCTCATAATCCGCCTTCATCTCCCTTCATGAACATCATGTCATAAACTCTGGTTAAGTCATGATAGAACCAGCAGAGGAACAGTGAGCCTGATAAGAAAAGAGACTGCAAGACCTCACCAACATGTACTGTTGGGTTATGGAGGGTACATGTGTTTCTGGTTCTGAGTGTGCTCCGATAAGGAAGCCAGAACATAAATTATGAAAAAAATATATCAATATTAGAGAACTCTTCCAGGATGCAAGATTTAAGACCCTGGCCAAGACTCTGAGAAACTGCGAATATGCTTCCAAGAAGTCTCCTACAAACATGAAAATAAGCTACTGCAAAACACTGCTGCTGTTGCTAAGTCGCTTCAGTTGTGTTCGACTCTTAGCGACCCCATGGACTGCAGCCCACCAGGCTCCTCTGTCCATGGGACTCTCCAGGCAAGAGTACTGGAGTGGGGTGCCATTGCCTTCTCTGGAAATCTGCAATGAGTATATATAAAAAAATAGCTATCATTTTCAAAAAAAGAGAATGATTTTAAGTAAATACATGTGCCGGTATTAAAATTTGTTTCATGAGATGAAACATACTTCCTGAACAACCACTGCACCAGACACCATTGAGCGATGCTTTTCATTGCTGCTAAAGGGCCTCTCAAGCTGCACTGTAGTTTTTAAATGCACTGCTCTCCAACTGCTTTTCCTCTACGTGCGTACTATTTTTCTATAGTCCTCCTTTGTGGTTTGCCCTGATTACCAGATTCAGAATCATTCTTGTCTGTCTTTCAAGTTTCCTTAGTTCTGGACTAAGCCAATTTGATGCCTTGAATTCCTTATCAAATTTCCTGCATAATTAGTTAATTTCCTCATGTGCTCAGGCAAGTGTTTGCTTAAGGAACATGATGTTTACTTGAACTCCTGCAGGGAATAAAGGAACTCTTATTCCCTATCCCTGTTGCTTTTTATTATTGCTAATGTAAAACTTTTTGCAGTTTCTTTTTTCTCTCACTTTTCCATTTTAGTTAAACTGAGAAGAGGAAATTTATTATTTTTTTCCCTTCTCCCTAAATAATGGACCTAGGAAACTATGTGTCATTTTTTTTTATGTGTTTCTGCTCCATATCAGTTTTTCCCAATCTGCTCTGTGCTTGGGATGAGAATAGGGAAATTACATTTTACCATCTCTATTACTACCTAGCTTATTAGGTTCTCCCAATGTGGGGCACTAGGGGGAGACTGAAACAAAAGAAGCAAGCTGGTACTTGATTCTCTTTTTCCTGGCTCTGTTAGACATTCCTAAGCATCTAAGGACAGACAGGCTCTGCTCCTAGCTTCAACTTCTAAAATTACTCTGCTATGTTTGCTTAGGCAACTACAGAGCAGCCCTTCCAGCAACTGGGGACATATAGAGTGTCCTTATGCAAGCAACTGTATTCAGATCACATCACCCCATTCCTTCTCTCTCCAGTCACATTTGGGTTATCCCTTTCCCCACTTAAAAAAAAAAAAAATAGACTTTCAAAACCTGTGTTACCAATTTCTTGTGTTGTGTACTTTGTTTGTAATGTATCCAGTACAGAAAATATTAAATTCACTTGATTTTTCTAGTTTCTACTCTCTTACTGATTTTATGATTTTAAAATATTTTTATTCTGAAATTATTTTTTCTCATCTTAACTTTTAATTAAGCCAATGAATATTTATCAGTGCTTTTGTAATTAGAGATATTACAAAATCTCTTTGTAGAGTTAGAAATATTAACAGTTTACACAGAGAAGAACATCCAGAGAATATAAGATGTAATAGAAAAATAGCAACAATTTTTAAGAAAATTCTCTAAGTATAATTCATTTTAAAAATATTTCACTTAATTATTGAAACAATCTTGTGAGATTATTATTTCCCAGTTTTAAGAACAAAAAAATATATGGCTCAAAGATTAAATGAACTAAATTCATAGAGCTAATAATTGCTGAAAACTGCTTTTAAGCATTGGTATGGAATCTGGTCCCATCACTTCATGGCAAATAGATGGGGAAATAATGGAAACAGTGAAAGACTTTATTTTGAGGGGCTGAAGAATCACTACAGATTGTGACTACAACCATGAAATTAAAAGGCACTTGCTCTTTGGAAGAAAATCTGCAACCAAACTAAACAGCATATTAAGAAACAGAGACATTTCATTGCCAACAAAAGTCCATCTAGTCAAAGCTATGGTTTTTCCAGTAGTCGTGTATGGATGTGAGAGCTGGACCATTAAGAAAGCTGAGCACTGAAGAATAGATGATTTTGAACCATGGTGTTGGAGAAGACTCTTGAGAGTCCCTTGGACCACAAGGAGATCAAACCAGTCAATCCTAAAGGAAATCAGTCCTGAATATTCACTGGAGCTGAAACTCCAATACTTTGGCCACCTGATGCGAAGAAGAGACTCATTTGAAAAGTCCCTGATGTTGGGAAAGATTGAAGGCAGGAGGAGAAGGGAACAACAGAGTATGAGATGTTTGGATGGCATCACCGACTCGATGTGCATGAGTTTGAGTAAGGTCTGGGAGTTGGTGATGGAGAGGGAAGCCTGGCATGCTGCAGTCCATGGGGTTGGAGAGTCAGACACAACTAAGCTACTTAACTGAACTGAATGTTCTCCCCAGAACTTATACTTTTAGTTGCTATGCAGAAATGCTTGCATAGACTTTCAACTTTCAATCAATAAATATTAAACTTCTAATATACTTTGAGCACATCCTAATATTTTCATTTTAGAATATTGCCCTTTTTAATTTTAATAGTAACAATTTCTAATGAAAATCTGGATTTCTTAACAATATTATAAGAAACATTTCTACTTTGCAATTAGAATTATCAAAAAGTCAAAATATGCAAATAGTGCCAACATTAGTCTGTTGCCACTGCTGAAAATTTTTGATTGAAAAAAATGTTTAAATCAATTCCTTACCCCAAATTTACAAACCATTTCTATAGACATTGTCTGCTTAACCTAGATAATATTTTAAATATTTGAACACTTATCAACATAACAAAAACTTATTATACACTATAACCAAGGAAAACATTCCAAATAATTGAGGATTTAAACTGATAGTGTTTTCAATTTAATAGTAAACATTTTATTTCATTTATACTCATTTATTCATTTGAGCAGAGAAAGCAATGGCACCCCACTCCAGTACTCTTGCCTGAAAAATCCCATGGACGGAGGAGCCTGGTAGGCTGCAGTCCATGGGGTCGCTAGGAGTCGGACACGACTGAGCGACTTCCCTTTCATTTTTCACTTTCATGCATTGGAGAAGGAAATGGCAACCCACTCCAGTGTTCTTACCTGGAGAATCCCAGGGACAGGGGAGCCTGGTGGGCTGCCGTCTCTGGGGTCGCAAAGTCGGACATGACTGAAGCGACTTAGCAGCAGCAGCAGTAGCAGCAGCATTCATTTGAGAGGTAGCCCAAAATATAAGTTTTAAAAATATTTAAAGTTTAGCTTAGCCAAAATGCTAAAATAGAGTTTTTTAAATCATTTAAAAAAAATCCATGTGTGTATAAAACCTTATTAGTATTAATTGCAGTGAAAAACTTTTGAGAAAACTATGAACTTAATCTATAATGTAGCCATGTTTTTCATTTTTTCTAGTTATAAGCAGTCTCCATTTTCTCTTCCCTCTACTCAAATGTCCAAGTAGTTCTTACATACAATTTGGCCAAGCTTATCTGCATTATGTCAACAGATTTCATAAACCTTGCAACTTCATCTAGTTGCAATTCTGTTTGCTTTTGTTAATTACCATTTGTTTCAGAAATAATACTTGAATTCTCATTATGTACCTTCAACTATTTTTGGCACACTACAAAGATAAATAACACAAGGTACCTGGCTTTAAGCTACTCAGTTATTGAAAGAGATAAACACAAATAAGTGAGTTCATAAAGAAACAAACAAAACAGGATAGGGATACATATGTACTAGCATTGTTTAAAGTCCTACGGAAATACAGTGATGAAATAATTCTGAATGCATGAATAATTTTTTTATTATTAAAAAAAATCTGTGTGTATCTTTCAGAAATTCATTAGTGCTTGGGCCTTAAAAATAAATGTTTTATTTTATCTAAAAATGTGTTAGGCCTGAGCAATTATTTTTTCCTCTCAGCTTGCCATTCCAAAAGAAGTCAGGCTGTCCTAATTTCAGAGTCATGGATATAGAATCATCACTCAGCTAGTTGTAATTGTCTTAGTTGAAATCAAGAAAAAGCAATATGCTTTTATGGAGCAGTTCTGAAAATCTAAATATATATTATAGTATTTAGAATCCTAAGAGGTAAAAGATTGTGTTACAATCTGAAAGCAAGGAATATTAATTAGTTTACATGTGTATTTAAACTGGGAAGTTCTTTGGTGTGATCAGAATCAGCAAAGGGAATTTCTAAAAGATAAATGGCAGCTTTTGATATAATGTACTAAGCAATCATTTGTCCTCATTTTTGTTGTTTATAAGGTGACTGACTATAAAAAGTACTACATTATGCCACATTAGAACAAAAATTTTAAGTATCAAAGTTTATATAAGCAAAAGCCAGTTTATTGATGACTACTTTTTTTAATATAAGACAAAACATGATCTGTAATGCTTACATCTTTGATACTACCAATTCAAAGAAATACAAGTAAAACAGATTATGCTGTACCATGCTTGCCCCCTGACTTTCTATTAGACTCTTTGGGAGGCTGCATTTTATGTTTTTGGAGATAATAATGTATTGTTTCACAGCACAGTCTTGATAAAGGACAGAAATGGTATGGACCTAATAGAAGCAGAAGATATTAAGAAGAGGTGGCAAGAATACACAGAAGAACTGTACAAAAAAGATCTTCATGACCAAGATAATCACAATGGTGTGATCACTGACCTAGAGCCAGACATCCTGGAATGTGAAGTCAAGTGGGCCTTAGAAAGTATCACTACGAACAAAGCTAGTGGAGGTGATAGAATTCCAGTTGAGCTATTTCAAATCCTGAAAGATGATGTTATGAAAGTGCTACACTCAATATGCCAGCAAATTTGGAAAACTCAGCAGTGGCCACAGGACTGGAAAAGGTCTGTTTTCATTCCAATCCCAAAGAAAGGCAATGCCAAAGAATGCATAATTGCACTCATCTCACACGCTAGCAAAGTAATGCTCAAAATTCTCCAAGCCAGGCTTCAGCAATATGTGAACCATGAACTTCCTGATGTTCAAGCTGGTTTTAGAAAAGGCAGAGGAACGAGAGACCAAATTGCCAACATCCGCTGGATCATGGAAAAAGCAAGAGAGTTCCAGAGAAACATCTATTTCTGCTTTATTGACTATGCCAAAGCCTTTGACTGTGTGGATCACAATAAACTGTCGAAAATTCTGAAAGAGATGGGAATACCAGACCACCTGACCTGCCTCTTGAGAAATCTGTATGCAGGTCAGGAAGCAACAGTTAGAACTGGACATGGAACAACAGACTGGTTCCAAATAGGAAAAGGAGTACGTCAACGCTGTATATTGTCACCCTGCTTATTTAACTTATATGCAGATTACATCAAGAGAAACACTGGACTGGAAGAAACACAAGCTGGAATCAAGATTGCTGGGAGAATTATCAATCACCTCAGATATGCAGATGACACCACCCTTATGGCAGAAAGTGAAGAGGAACTAAAAAGCCTCTTGATGAAAGTGAAAGTGGAGAGTGAACAAGTTGGCTTAAAGCTCAACATTCAGAAAACGAAGATCATGGCATCCGGTCCCATCACTTCATGGGAAATAGATGGGGAAACAGTGGAAACAGTGCCAGACTTTATTTTTTTGGGCTCCAAGATCACTGCAGATGGTGACTGCAGCCATGAAATTAAAAGACGCTTACTCCTTGGAAGGAAAGTTTTGACCAACTTAGATAGCATATTCAAATTCAGAGACATTACTTTGCCAACAAAGGTCCATCTAGTCATGCTATGGTTTTTCCTGTGGTCATGTATGAATGTGAGAGTTGGACTGTGAAGAAGGCTGAGCGCCGAAGAATTGATGCTTTTGAGCTGTGGTGTTGGAGAAGACTCCTGAGAGTCCCTTGGACTGCAAGGAGATCCACCCAGTCCATTCTGAAGGAGATCAGCCCTGGGATTTCTTTGGAAGGAATGATGCTACAGCTGAAACTCCAACACTTTGGCCACCTCATGTGAAGAGTTGACTCATTGGAAAAGAATCTGATGCTGGGAGGGATTGGGGGCAGGAGGAGAAGGGGACGACAGAGGATAAGATGGCTGGATGGCATCACTGACTCGATGGACATGAGTCTGAGTCAACTCTGGAAGTTGGTGATGGACAGGGAGGCCTGGCGTGCTGCAACTTATGGGGTTGCAAAGAGTCGGACACGACTAAACGACTGAACTGAACTGAACTGAACTGAATGTTTCAATGTTTCTTGCTTTTCTGCTGAAATTTACATCTTATTTGTGACTGGAGAATATTTATATCCTATGAAAGTCTGGGTCAATAAAAATTAGAGAATTAAGATAATTTACCCCTGTGTAGTCAAAGCTGTGATTTTTCCAGCAGTTGTGTACAGATGTGAGAGTTGGACCATAAAAAAGGCTGAGGGCAGAAAAATTGACGCTTTCAAATTGTGGTGCTGGAGAAGACTCTTGAGAGTCCCTTGGATGTCAAAAAGATCGAAGTAGTCAATCCTAAAGGAAATCAGTCCTGAAAGTCATCGAAAGTACTGATGCTCCAATACTTTTTGGCCACCTGATGTGACGGGCTGACTCAATGAAAAAGACCTTGATGCTGGGAAAGATTGAGGGCAGGAGGTAAAGGGGGTGATAGAGGATGAGATAGTTAGATGGTATCACTGACTCAATGCACATGAGTTTGAGCAAACTCTGGGACGTAGTGGAGGACAGGGAATCCTGGTGTGCTGCAGTTCATGTGGTTTCTGAGTCAGACACAACTTAGTGACTGAACAACAGCAGCCTCTGAATATAAGTACCAAATCTGAGGTATTGATCTTTCCACAAAATCTTAATATTATTTTCTTGTTTATCTTCTCATTCTGCTAAGCTGAGGACATAGAACAAATACAGTCATAACTTGCCTTATGCCTAGTTTAATGGGCAAATTGATAAATACACATAATCTTAAGAATATTACATGCAACAACTCTCTTTGATAGAGTTCTTAACTAAGACTCTATGACAAAAATAATTGAGTATTAATATAAATCTCAAAACTTTGGTTACATTTAACCAACTTAAACATAAATGATGTATCATTTGGATTATAATCTCTATTGAACTAGCTGGAGGTATTGAGGCAAATGCTGGAGGTATAGAGACAAATATGTATTAACTTTCTTCCATGTTCTCGGGATTTATTGTCCTCTGATTTGCTACATGAAAAGCTACTGCTTGTTAGCTTCTTAAAATATTTCTAAATTATTGCTGTGATGGAGATATTACCCTGTCTCCCTCCTTTTTATGTGTCTTTACCAAAATATAAGATGAAGTCATTGATTTCATTATCTGAAAATTAGGCTCTCTTCTAGGAAAAACAGAACAAACAAACAGCAACAACAATAACAAAACACTAAGTGATAAGACACCTTCACAGAGGTATGGAGGAAATAGAGGAGCTCTAATCAGAGCCACACTCTGGCAATGACTTCCAGTCCTTCTCCTCCATGAAGTGAACCACAAAGTTGACTAATATGTTTGTGTAGAGGCTGGTGATCAGAAATCTGATGCCATGCTCTTCTACTGCTTCCCTTCAAAAGATAAAGTTCCCTGAAGGCATTATCATGCTGCCTTCTGGTCAGTCTTCACATTTTTTAAGCATCAGAGATCACTGCTGATACTTGAATTGCTTTCCAAGTTATACCACTCCCTTTTTCCCAGGGCTGCAGTTCGTAGCAAGATGATGCTGTGACTATAGTTTTCCTAGAATTTAACTCCTCTGTAGAGCAGTCTAACAGACAGTAGGTTGATGAAAACTGGGTAGAAGCGTCACTTATAATTGCTGTCTAATGACTCACAGCTAATATGCTACTACCAATTTGGGCATTTCTTCTTGAACTCCCCAATTCTACTTCACTTCATGCTTCATACTAACGTGGTTTTTGAAGATGAGCAAAATATAGACAGACTATTTAGATACCTGACCTAAACATTGCCTCCATCTTAACCTGTTACATATTGCCCTAATGATAGCTCTAATTTTCAATATATAAGGGAAGAATGCATAATTGTAACTATAACTTCCAAGATTTCATTGGCCTTTACAATGGCTTAATATTTGTGTAAATTTTTATATATATTTTTTCTGTGGTACTTTTGTGATCTCTCTACTTTTCTTCTCTTTATTTCACTCAACTTTCCTTCTTTTACTGAATAGTGTTCACTCTGCACATTGGTTTCTATTTCTATTCTATGGAAACACATATTTCTTTGCCTGTACTGAAAGGGTCAGGAAACACTTTCTGTAAAGAACCAGGTAGTAAATACTTTAAATTTTACACACCATACCATATGGTCTCTCTCACATCTATCCAACTTTGTACTAAATCAGCCTTAGTGAGTATATAAATGGATGGGCATGGCTGAATTCCAATAAAACTTTATTTGCAAAAGCAGATGGCAAGCCTTATCTTGCTGACCCTACTCTCCACCATATGCTTCAATTTAAGGGATTAAAAAAAAATAGGATATTTTTGGGCTTCTGTTGGTAAAGAATCTGCCTTCAATGCAGGAGACCCTGGTTCTATTCCTGGGTTGGGAAGATATGCTGGAGAAGGGATAGGCTATCCACTCCAATATTCTTGGGCTTCCCTGGTGGCTCACCTTGTTAAGAATCCCCCTGCAATATGGGAGACCTGGGTTTGATCCCTGGGTTGAGAAGATCCCCTGGAGAAGGGAAAAGCTACTAAACCCAGTATTCTAGCCTGGAGCATTCTATGGACTTTATAGTCCATGGGGTTGCAAAGAGTCAGACACAACTGAGCGACTTTCACTCACTCATTACTTTGGAGAAAACACTGCTAGAAAACTAATCTATTTCCCCTAAGGAATAAAATCCTCTTTTTTACTGGAACATTTTAGATTTGCCATTAAAATAAATAGAAGAAAATAACACAACAGAAATGTGAGTATAAGATAAAAATCAAAGTAAACATAATTAAAAGCTTTTTGAACTCTACAAATACCCTAGAGCTCTAATACAATGTTGAAAAATATGTGAGATACCTAATTGTCCAATTGGAAATAGCCTGTATCTGTCAAGCAGTCGCTTTGATAAACCAGTACTCTAACCAAATCATCTTTGCTCTTTGAATTATTAAGCATGAAAATAATCTTCTATCCTATCACATAGTAATTCTATTAATTTCCTTGTTTGCCCTAATTACTACATTGCTGGCTTTGATTTATTGCGTCATCAGCAGCAAAATCTTCTGAGATCTAGGGGGCTTTCGAATTACTCTGTAGGTATAGATTGACCATAAGTGAATTTGATAAGGAGAAAAAGCAAACAAAAGAAAAATATTAAATTCACATTCTGAAATTAACCCTCCAAACAAAAACATCAAAACTATAAACCAAGAATAATTGTCATGATTGGAGTTATGCTGATAATTTATAGATGCTCTCTATCCTCCTCATATGTGCTATTCCATTTGGTATACAAATGAATACTATGAATGATACCAACTTAAAAAAAAAAGTAAGAAATAGTAGTTAACATTACAGTTAACAACTGTACTGACTGGTGTTTATGCTAAAAGAAATAAAAATTTCTTTTGAAAGTAGAATTTTTTTTCAACTCTATATCCCATTTGCCTTCAGAGTAGCGCTCAAGTAGTATTTGAAATAATAAGTGAACAATTTGATGAATCAACTTTTTATTAAATGTGCATCTCCCTTGATGTAATTTGTGATTATGTAATATGATGCTGGGAGGGATTGGGGGCAAGAGGAGAAGGGGACGACAGAAGATGAGATGGCTGGATGGCATCACTGAGTCGATGGACATGAATGAGTCTGAATGAACTCCGAGAGTTGGTGCTGGACAGGGAGACCTGACGTGCTGCGATTCATGGGGTCGCAAAGAGTCAGACATGACTGAGCGACTGATCTGATCTGAATATGATTTGAAGAGTGGTGTTATTTTTCTTTACCCTGTATAAAGATATATTTCACAAAATAAGCAATGATGTCACCCTTCCCCTCCATATAATTTACATGTTTAATCATTAGTGGACATCCTTCTTTTTTGAGTGTTATATAAAATAACTAAGAGTATTTTCTCCGGGTTCGCTAATAGTTTCACAGATACTGTTCAGGGGTGAAGAGATTTTTACATTAATATTCTGTATCAAAATTATCACATAGCATTACATCCAAAAATAATGCAAAACCCTGAGAAATAAAAGAAATCCTAAATTGAGTAGAGATAAATTTCAGTCCAGGATACAAAGGAGATCAGCAGTGACAAGTCCTGGGTAGCCAAAAAGATGATGTGTCCAGAGCAATTTAGGGCTGAGGAGAGTAAATAAGAATTAAAGAGAGATAATGTAATATTTCCACTACATAAAGTTTGCTGTGGTTTGACAAATAGTTTTACCCAATATAATTAATTACTATTGGAGAAACATTGGAGCATTTTAAGTATACTTCAATGTATATGTACTTAAAGTCAGGAAATCACTAACTTGGTTCTATTCTTAACTTATTTGTGTTTCAAAGTTCTCAATGTTCTAAAAAAAAAAAAAAGGTTTTGATATTTCGTCTGAAGGCTAGGGCTTTTTAAGAAGGAATTTAGTATTCTAACAAGACATTTGTCTTTGTTTAAGGTCATCCCCACAACTTTGAAGAGAGAACATGCTGACAGTTTATGAAGCAAATGTCGTCTAACTACCCACAGAATAGGGCAAACTTACATTACCTGTCAAAGCTACACTGAGAAATTGCAGGAAAAGATAACTGTACAGAGAATGAGTCTATACTCTTGTCATTTTTCCCTCTGTGCTGAATATGCCACTAGAGAGTTAGAAAGAATCAGAATACTTCTCTGAATAGAAAATTAACAATGAATACTCTAACAAAGATGTGTAAATTACTGTTTCAATTTATTTGAAAAAAATAAGCAGTCTTCAAGGCATACTCATTTCACTCATTAATCACATAATCCTATTAGAAAAAAATACAGTAAAGCAGATTTTAATTTTAGTATGAGGAAAAATATTACAAGTGTCTGAAATCGTACCTGGATTTCCATAAATGGTCAAAAAATACATAGTATTTTATTAAAATAGCTGATTCTATTTTTAAAAAAATTAATAGGATTTCCTGAGTGTTAGTGAGGTTTTTCTGTTACTAGAAGTTTCTTCTTATTGCTGAAGTTATTAAAGGAAACTAGGAAACTCTAGGTGACTGTCATTTAGATATAAAGTATAAAGAATTATTTTATTGAGTTTATATTTGAATTAGATTGATCAATCTTTTCCTACTCTGTGGCTTTATGTTTTAGTAAGAATTCAATGATTGTGAATACATATAAAAATTCAATCAGATTAAATATCACAATTGTATATTTAGGTAAAGACTAATATACATATATGTGTGTACATGAAAGTTATATGAATGTGTGTATATATGATTATATACATGTATACATATATAATACATATATACCTATATAATCATATAGACATACATTCATGTAACTTTCATTCTCCAGTGGATGGTAAATGCATATAAGTCTGGTTCCTTACAGATAACCAAATGCTACTGTATATGAACCAAAAGCTATTTGAATTGAGTACTTAGAAAGCATTAATTATAATTCTGTAAAAATTTTGTGATGAAGGAATTGATGTTCAGAAGGTATATGCCATATTCAAGGTCTGCAGCTATAGAAGAAAATCAGGACTCTATTACTTCCTCTTAGTTTAGTACTCTTTCTCTTATTAGTATTTTTTAATGTATCTAAAGTATTTTTATAACCTACCCTTGAATCTGTGTTTGAAACCTTTAAGTAAGTAAATCTTTGCTGGAAACTACATTTTCCTTTTAAAATATATGCTATCAGAAATATATTTTTATTTAATGTAAATGAGGCAAGAGATAATGATTAGTATATAAGTATAATTACTTAAAGTTATAAAAATGGGAAGCTAATATAAGTACTGATCCTAACCTTCAGTGATTCAAGAGGTAGACTTGCAGATTACAAGTGACTGGATTCTGAACTTTTGCAGGAATTAAAAATGTCTAGTGATTACATGACAATGGGAGGAAATTTTTAGCATCCATTAAAATCATGAGTGTGAAACGAAGTTCTAATAACTCAGTTGACATTGTAATTAAGGCACAACAGATTGCAGTTTCTCAAAATCAAAACATGAAAGGGAGAGGAAATATTAGCACTATGTTAAATTATGCTCATTAAATATCTAGTTGTCCAGGTTACCAGACCAAACACAGATGGAATCTCTAATATATATTGCCTAATTTAAACCATACAAGGTTAACTATGTGTCTTAATAAGGTTTTACAAAGACTTACTGAAGTTTATTACAGGGGAAAGTAACATTTCTAGGTTGTAACAACTTGGAACTGACTCAATTACTTGGTCCCATCTGTGTCGCATCCAACATCCACACTGCCTTTAGCTTGAATATATTACAAGTGTCCTCATGATGTCTTAACTCTTCAAGTTAGAATGGTTTTTCTCTCAAACTTCATTTTCTTGTTGTCATTATAGAGACTGTTTTCTCTGTTTCTGTCTTTCTCTCTGGTTTATTGGTATATGCAATCCAGAAGCATGCCTTGCTAATTCTCATGGAGTCACCCTTGACTGATAGGAAATTGAAGCAAACACATACATACACACATTCATACAAATATAACATACATACACACTGCCCCTCTTTGTGTACCAAAGCCTTTATGACTGAGCTCCTGTGGTTCATGATAATGGCCAACATGGTGAAATGTGTCTTTCTTTCCCTTTTGATCCCCCTGTCCCTCATTCCTACTCCCTGAAATCAGTTTCCAAATAAACAACCTATAACCCTTTTCCCCAAAGTTTACTTTTGGGTATCCCAGTCTGAGACAGCCAAGGTTGATCCCTCACACTCTTCAGTGTGGTTGCTTAGGTCTGAATTACCTAGAGCCTTCTTGCCTATCTGGTGGAGGAGGGGAAGGATGTTAGTTGCTCAGTTGTGTCCGATCCTTGGCAACTCTATGGACTATAGCCCATTAGGCTCCTCTGTCCATGGAATTCTCCAGGCAAGAATACTGGAATGGGTTACCATTTCTTTCTCCAGGGGATCCTCCCAACTCAGGGATCAAACTCAGTTCTACATTGCAGGCAGATTCTTTACCATTTGAGCCTTTAGGGAAGCTCCCATCTGGTGGAAGCACACTTAGTTGTTAGCATGTCATTGAAGAAGGAAATGGCAACCCACTCCAGTGTTCTTGCCTGGAGAATCCCAGGGATGGGGAGCCTGGTGGGCTGCCGTCTCTGGGGTCGCACAGAGTTGGACACGAGTGAAGCGACTTAGCAGCAGCAGCATGTCATGGAGATATTTATTTATTTATGGTTGCTCTGCGTCTTTCATGGTTGTGCATGGGCTTCTCATTGCATGGCTTCTCTTATTGTGGAGCACAGGCTCTAGGTGCATGGGTTTCAGTAGTTGCATCATGTGGGCTCTAGGGCACATGGGTACAGCAGTTGCAGCTCATGGGCTCTGGAGAACAGGCTCAATAGTTGTGGCACATGGGCTTACTTGCTCCATGGTATGTGGAATATTCCCTGATCAGGGATCAAACACATGTCGCCTGCATTGGTAGGCAGATTGTTATCCATTGCATCAAAAGGTAAGTCCCAGAAATACTATCATTTTTTAAAATGTATCATGATATGAAAACTTTCAGAGCGGTGCAATAAGCTCTAACTGTATAGTGGCTTGTCATTTGACTATAAAGTTCATAAAGCTTACAAACAATTGACAGCAAATACAATTTACACAATTTTATTTCTGAAAATAAAATGTTCTTGTTTCTTACTCCATCCAATTAAGTTACTAATTTAGAGGGTGATAAGACTAACAGAGTAAGAAAAAAAGAAATTGTCTAAAGAGCATAGAGGGGCATAATGGAAAAGCATGCGCCTAAATAAGGTGAGAAATCACAAACTAATGTTGAAACATTTTGGATCTTTTAACTGAAATGTTATTTATTCTCTAGTATGTAGAAGAACAGACTGGTTCCAAATAGGAAAAGGAGTACATCAAGGCCAAGGCTATATATTGTCACCCTGCTTATTTAACTTATATGCAGAGTACATCATGAGAAACGGTGGACTGGAAGAAGCACAAGCTGGAATCAAGATTGCCAGGACAAATATCAATAACCTCAGATATGCAGGTGACACCACCCTTATGGCAGAAAGGGAAAAGGAACTAAAGAGCCTCATGATGAAAGTGAAAGAGGAGAGTGAAAAACTTGGCTTAAAGCTCAACATTCAGTAAACGAAGATCACGGCATCTGGTCCCATCACTTCATGGGAAATAGATGGGGAAACAGTAGAAACAGTGTCAGGCTTTATTTTTTTGGGCTCCAATATCATTGCAGATGGTGACTGCAGCCATGAAATTAAAAGACGCTTACTCCTTGGAAGGAAAGTTATGACCAACTTAGATAGCATATTCAAAAGCAGAGACATTACTTTTCCAACAAAGGTCCATCTAGTCAAGGCTATGGTTTTTCCAGTGGTCATGTATGGATGTGAAAGTTGGACTGTGAAGAAAGCTGAGCGTGGAAGAATTGATGCTTTTGAACTGTGGTGTTGGAGAAGACTCCTGAGAGTCCCTCGGACCGCAAGGAGATCCAACCAGTCAATCCTAAAGATCAGTCCTGGGTGTTCATTGGAAGGACTGATGCTGAAGCTGAAACTCCAGTACTTTGGCCACCTCATGTGAAGAGTTGACTTATTGGAAAAGACCCTGATGCTGGGAGGGATTGGGGGCAGAAGGAGAAGGGGACAACAGAGGATGAGATGGCTGGATGGCATCACTGACTCGATGGACATGGGTTTGGGTAGACTCTGGGAGTTGGTGATGGACAGGGAGACCTGGCGTGCTGCGATTCATGGGGTCGCAAAGAGTCAGACACGACTGAGTGACTGAACTGAACTGATGTAGATAAACTAGAAGGTTATTTTTGAATTATGTTTTAAATATTAAAATTAAAATACCTTTATTATGGGGGGAAAAAAACCCAGACTATGTGGCATAACCACATTATACCATCCTACCCTGCTTTCACTAGTTATGTGTACTCCTTTTGTCTAAAAGGTGACTCTCGACTACTTCAGAACCACTCTTGACACTCCTTAAAGTTATGTCTTCTTACGCATGAGTTCTTTGAAATTTTACCTTCCAATTTATCACCATGTTGGACAATACCTAAATACTCCATGAAAGGAAAATTCTTTCACATAGTTGACAAGTATGTAGAAATAATTAACCTTTCTCCGCCTATCACTGGATTTGACCTAAACATTATTAAAATATAAGTTTTGGATAAAATAAAAAAAATACATATGAGAATGGTAGTTTTTATGTTATATATAATATTCAAGAAAAAATGTGTGCATATTCACTTAATGCTTTCCTTTTCTCTGCCCCATTTTTAATTTGTTAGACATAATACATGTGGATTATATTTCTGTTAGAAAAAGAAAGAAATTTGTTTTATTATAATTAAAGTTTAGTTTCATATGATTATCATTTTAGAAGTTCAGCCAAACCTTCTACTATTCATTCCACTGTCTCTATAATGGGTATATCTATATGTTTATTTATTTACAATTACTTGTGTATATATGTGCATATATATATATATACACACACATACACACATGTATAACATATGTAATACAAATGTACTTATGAAATGTGTGGCTTCATATATATAAATATATATTTATTTATAAGTTATATGTATTGTAATTTTTGTACATTTTAAAGAAAATGCTTTAAACTTTAGCGTAAGCGTGCATCTTTTTTCCCACAACAGAAGTGATTGTCTTGTGCAGCCCTTGAAGACCACTGCTGAGCTAGGTGTTTGTCCTCCTACGTGAGGTATGGCTCAGTGCTCTTCTTCTTACAGGTTTTTTTTTTTTTCCATGTGGAGAGAAATATGGAATCTTAGTTCCCCAACCAGGGATTAAACCCATACACACCCCTTGCATTGGAAGTGCAGAGTCTTAACCACTGCAGCACCAGGGAAATCTGGAGAGTGCTCCTATTCTTAACTGACCTGGAATACTATACTCACAGGATACAGAACCATAGGGTACTTCATGAGGGATTGGCAAACATTGCAAAGAAACAAGAGTAAATAGTTTAGGCTTATCAGGCCATATAGATTCTTTTGCAACTGTTCACCTTGCTGTTGTAGTGTGAATTTAGTGCTGATACTGCTAGCTAGTGTTAAACAGGTGAGTGTACCTGTGTTACAATAAAACTTTATTTGTAGACACTCAAATCTAAATTTCACATAATTTTCACATGTCTTAAAATGTTAATCTTTGTGGGTTTTTTTCCCCATTTAAAAACTTAAAAACTATTGTTAGCTCATGGGTCATGAAAAACCTGGTTGTAGACAGGATTTGGCCAGTGAGCCTTAGTGTGCTGAGCCCTAAACAACAAGCACGAGGCAGGGGAAAAAAGAGGCTGAGAGGGAGAGAGAACAAAATCTAGGAATAAACCCTACCTATTTTACCACAGTTACATTCTTAGTGCATTCCTCATAGCCCAAAGCAGTACCTAACATGTAATAAATACATACTTATGTATTGAATGAAAGAATATGATAACACATTTTCTGTTGTTGATAGAACAGCTTTTCTAAGGCAATGGGAAAAAAGAATTTATTAAATGAAAAAAATGAGACTATTGGGCCCAATTGCTAATAATAATTATTAGTAAAAAACTAAACCACTGAAGACAGTTGATCATAGCTCTTCAAAGTTTATAATCAAAACCTTAAATTACTTCAAGCTGTCTAGTTTGGAATGTAATTTCTGAGAAGTCTTTTATATAACTAAAATACCTGTTAGTATATTTTGGTATTCTAAATAAGCATTTCAGAATTGGAACATTTTAAATTTAACTTCTTTTAACTTATGGTAATTAAGTAAAAAAAACAAAACTACTTAAAAAAATTACTCTTTTATACCTATCTGCCATTATTTATTATTTTTAATTCTGATATATTTTAATATTATTTTTGAGAAAATCTGACAAGCTGATTGTAATGTTCTATATCTCAGTACAAAGAAAATGTATTAACTAGGTCTGGGTTTAACTGCTATATAGTTTCACTATTTTATTTTATGTGGTATTTTTTTCTTCAGAAGGATTCTATTTTTTATGTGCTACTTAAACTCATTCTAAAATATTCCTTTATAGTATATATTCTTAGCAAGTTTTTCTTCAACTTCTTTTTATGCTTCTTTTATTTTTTAAAATTTATTTATTTCTATTTTTATTGATTTGGTTTTGACACTAAAATGTGTGGTAACCAGTAAGCAATACGAAAGGCTCCACAACATTCAAATGCTAGCATTCTCAGTCTCCTTTGCTTTCTTCCTTAAATTAAATTGAAATCATCTCAGGAGCCATTAGCCAGAGTAGCAGAAAGTCTAACATCTCCTTCTTTGACTCCACATCACCCCCATTTCCAATTTTTAGTTTTTAAAAATAATTTTGGTTGCACTGGGTCTTCATTGCTGAGTGCAGCTACTCTCTAATTGCAGAGTACAGGCATCTTATTATGGTGGCTTCTCTTGTTGCAGAGAATGGGCTCAAGAGCTCAGGCTCAGAAGTTATGGTGCACAGACTCAGTTATTCTGTGGCATGTGGAATCTTCCTGGACCTGGAATCAAATTTGTGTCCCTGAATTGGCAGGCAGATTCTTAACCACTGGACCACTAAGGAAGTCCCAATTTCTAATATTTGAAATTGATAATCCATTCTCAAATAATCTGAAAGATGTCTACTCTACTTCCCTATACAAGCAATGAGAGCTGTGTTTTTTAATCAATGCATGGATGCCTTACATCCACTGTCAGAATGTTATGCTACTGAGTACTGATTTTCCATAGTCTGACTATTACAGTCAAGGTTCTGAGGTAGATCTGCCTCATTTGAACTGGATCCAAGGAGAGGCAAAGAGTTTATTTTTTATCTTTTATGTGAGATTGACTCAGATATCAACTCCATTCAGTGTCAGATTTGATCCAGTCTGCCCTCTGAATTCCCAGGGAGTTATTCTTTAGGTTCTAATTTTTTCTAATAAGTAGTTCTCCAGGTTGTCATTTGAGACTGAAGAAGTGTAAACAGGTTTGTTTAGCTGTTTGCTGTGAAAATTTGCAACGGCTACGACTTGTACAAGCTTATTTACCTAACCAGGAATCAGGGAGCTTTTCTTTTTCTTACTATGAAACTGAAAAAGCACCTCCTGCATCCTGTCCCAAACTGATAGGGATTAATTGATTTCTTCATGGTGTCAAACACTATCAAAGATTCAAAAAAAGAGGTAAAGAAAATTTTTAGCCCTTTTATACTATGAGCGGAAAAGAACAACATAAGGCATAAAGTGTAAGATAAATACATTCAGCATGAGTGATGTTTCACTAACGTTGTCTGCTACATTTTTTGTTAATAAGTCATGATTGCAATTCCTGATCGTAATGTGGTATTTACCATTATACTTTAGATCATCCATATTTAAAAAACTAAATGTGATACATTAAAAAGATGTATCAAATGGATTTTACTAAACTGTAGAAATAAAACATTTTATGATAGGAAGTCTACAGCATTACAGTGAGAATTACTATGAAAATACTTTCATTAGTTTGTCTTGTGACAACTATAGAAATGAGACATTCTATAAACATTCAGTATAGGTACAGAAAGTCTTCACCAAATTATATAACTTTTTCCCTAGGGCACACATTTAAATATGCTGGCAAGTAACTCATTAAAATGATTACTTGTAGACTTTTAATTCAAACTAATAGATTTCATGTATTTTTGTGCTTGTTTATATTAGAAATTCATTTGGCATATGATAAAAATTAATTCTCATTTAATAACATACATTTCTTAAGCTCTTCATTGAGATGAATCTACATACAGGAAAGTATACATAAGTGTAAAACCCAATGCATTTTACTAAGATGAAGATATCTGTGTAACCAGCATTCAGATTAAGAAACAAAACATTAGTTGCATCTTAGATGAAGGTCTCGTGTCCTCTTCCAACTAACAGCCCACTGCCAACTGAAGACATTCACTTTCATAACTCCAAATCAATAGATTACTTTGGACTGTTTGATAATTTATGTAAGTGAAATCATACAGTTCATTCTTTTAAGTTTGACTTCTTTCACTCAATTTTGTATTTATGAGATCTATTCTTATTAACTCATGTAGTTATACATCATTTGTCCTCATTGTTGCATGGTTTTCTACTTTATCAATCTATCATGATTTATTTACCCATTCTCCTAATCACAGTACATGGCTAGTGAATAGTTTGAGGTTATTATGAATTGTACTATTACGGATATTTAATATTTAATACATGTCCTTTGGTGAACATGTACAGTCATTTCTATTGAGCACAAAACTAGAAATGGATTGCTAGCTCATATGATATACACATGTAATGTTTAGCTGCTGCTGCTGCTGCTACTAAGTCACTTGATTCATGTCCAACTCTGTGTGACCCCATAGACGGCAGCCCACCAGGCTCCCCCGTCCCTGGGATTCTCCAGGCAAGAACACTGGAGTGGGTTGCCATTTCCTTCTCCAATACATGAAAGTGAAAACTGAAAGTGAAGTTGCTCGGTCGTTTCCGACCCTTAGTGACTCCATGGGATTTTCCAGGCAAGAGTACTGGAGTGGGTTGCCATTTCCTTCACTGATAATGTTTAGCAGATATTGCCAAATACTTTCCTGAAGTGCTTGTACTAATTTATACTTCCTCAAGCAGCACATAAAAGTTGTGACTGTCTCATTTATTATTTCCTACCTTTTTTATTACTCTGAAGTGCATGTAGTAGTATCATGTTGTAGTTTTAATTTGTGTATCTCTGATGATTAAGGAAATTCAGTGTTTCATGTGTTTATTGGTCATTGGAAATCTTTTATGAAGCATCTATTCTATTCAAATATTTTGTTCAGTTTTTTCTATTGGATAATGTCTTTGTTTTTTTTAATTGATTTTGTAGTTTTTTATATATTCTGAATGGGTCCTTTGAGAGAGCCATGTACTATGAATATTTTCTCCTACTTAGAAGATTTCTTTTTTATTCTTTTAAAGGTATCTTTTGTTAGATATAAATTAAATAATTTCAATAAAGTTCATTTTTAACTTTTTTTACTTGTAAAATTTGTGTCTTTTTTAAACAATCTTTGCATTCCTCAAGGTCACAAAGATGTTTTCTTATGTTTTCCACTAAAGGTGTTTCATTTTTAATTTATATTTTTAATCCATTTAAAAATAATTTCTGTGTATAATATAGGACAGGCATTTAAGAGACATTAATAAAACATATCATCCTGTACTCTTTACATTGTATTTTCATAAATCAGGTGACCCTATGTTTTGGCATGGTTTTATATTCTTTCATCTGTCTTATTGGCCACTTTGTCTATCCTTAAGTTAATACACAATTGTCTTAATATTATAACAGAATATATTCTGATATCACTTCCATATATTAGATATATTCCATATATCACTTCTATATATTAGAAAATATATATGTAATTTAAAATTAAAAATTAAATAATCCATATTTTTTAAGATATGACAAATAAAAGTTTAGTATATATTAAAATTTTTATGTAGACCTTAATATAAATATAAATTATTTTACAGTCATAAGATATACATTAAGTATTATTTTAAAAGTAGTTCAAGCACAATATATATTTTTTTAAGTTAACTGTTTAAAAAAGAGTTCTCTATACTCTTCCAGTGTATTTAATTTTTCTTTGATGTATTTTATTACTTGAGATGTTATAGGTCACTGGCTTCCCTGTTGGTACAGATGGTTAAGAATCCACCTGCAATGCAGGAGACTGGGCTTTGATCCCTGGGTTGGGAAGATCACCTAGAAAAGAAAATGGCAACCCAGTATTCTTGACTAGAAAATTCCATGGACAGAGAAGCCTAGTGGGCTACAGTCCTTGGGGTTACAAAGAGTCAGACATGACTGAGTGACTTAACGTTTTCATTTCACTTTCTCATGATGCTTTTATTTGCCCATTGCTAGAAATAGGAATTTCTCTTTTTTCTTTCTTTTATTTTACTTATTTACTTTAAAGAACATACTCTTTTCAATTTATTATTATTATTATTATTATTGGTTACACTGCTTTTCAGGGATCTTAGTTCCCTGACCTGGGACTGAATTGAATCCAGGTCCTGTGAAGTAGAATTTCTGTGTCTTAACCACTGGATTGCCACAGAATTACCAGCATTTCTTCCAGAAGACAGGTTTCTGTCTGGTTGGGAATGAAATCAGAAGCCAGGAACTCAGCACTTATTTTGATTATTGTACTTGGTGCTCCATGGTATTTTAGTGAACAGAATGAGGACAGAAGGTATGTGACTGTGTGTGTATATGTGTGTAGTATGCTATTGTATACATATGTAGACATGCATTTCATATGCATATTATATATATATATATATATACACACACATGTACTTTTATACATACAAATATAATATCCTGCTGATAACTTTAACTCCAGTCCAGCACAATGAGATTTATTCTAGATTTCTTTCTTATCTTTTTAACTCCTTTTGCTAACACTGAGAAATCTAACAATGTATCAAAATATTTAGTTATTTTTTCCAATCCCCCTATATATATAACCAATATCCTTACATTTAACAGCTCCCACTCCATTTGACTTCTTTCCTCACGTGGGCTTCAAGCCTTACCAGGACTCCCTCTTTGCTTTCGTCTATGTAATGGTCCTTTGTAAAATTGTTAGGGGAAAAGGAAGTAAGGAAACAGAGGAATCATATTTTTCTTGGACAAATTTTGGAAGACAAATATAATTGCACTTTAAGGCAAGATTAATGACGAAAAATGAGAAAAGAGAAAGAGAATGATATAGTCTATATTTCATGAGGAGGGGTGAGGTCTTTCTTTTGGTCTTTATTAAGTAAGACTACTATTGTTTGTGTTAAGGGGTGTCATAAACAATATCAGTGGTCATATTTTAATCTTGATTTTCCTGTATATTTCTAATGAGTATCACATAATTATCAGCCTCTACACTGCAACTTATTAAAAGACAGAAATTGTTGATGTCTTCTATAGAATTCCAAAATAAAGTTAACAATATATAAATAAATATATATAATATATATATATGGTTTATCATTATTTTCTTCTGTTATCAAGCTGGAAGTAATTGCTAATACTCTATCTTACCTGTGATGGATTCATTTTGATATTTGGCAAAACTAATACAATTATGTAAAGTTTAAAAATAAAATAAAATAAAAAAAGAAAAATCATCTTATATTTTTTAAAGTATTTTGTGTCTTTTGAGTTCTACAATCATCATCTTTGTTGCTATTTTCAGAAATTGTTATTCATTTTTTAGATATTATATTAAGCACTGAATAGGCTATTAAACAGACAGGGTACCTGACTTCAGACCTTTACTCTGAGGTCTTACATGGAATGTGAATATTATTAAGTTACTCTTAGCTGCATAACAAATTGATCTCATATGTGTAGAGGTTCAAATATGATATGGTATTTTTTAGGAAAAGTAGTTTTCCAAGGTGATTTTTCTTGGTCAGAAGGAAGACATATCTTGTCGCAATCACTTAAACTAACAGAGCTTCTTAAGTCTTCAACATATGGCTTCTAAGTTCACCATGATAGACTCCATTGAGTCAACTAGAAGGTGGATGGATCACAGTGCACATGTGGGAAGTTCCTATGAGGCAGGCTTTAAGTGGCTATTCTCATTTGTTCTGTTCTCATTCCTTTGTCTAGAACTGTGTCACATGGCTACATGAAACAGCAAGGAAAGCTAGGAAGTGTAGAATTGACGTGTGTCCAGGGAAAATGAGAAACAGATTCTGGTGAATAACTAAAATTAGCTGCCATAATAATATATTAAATGCACAAAAAGCAGACATGCTGTGGTTGAAACTCAAAAGTGAGACTATATGCAACACACCCCACCCTACCCCCAGGAGATACTGAGTAGATATCCATTCAGCCTCTTAAAAGATAGAAAAAAATAACAGCAACAATCTTTTTCCAAAAACTAGGTTTTACTAGAACATTGTTTGGAAATTATTGCATAAAATGTACATATTTACTAACCAATTCTTAGAACTGTATACTATAAAAAATAAAAGCATATATCAAAAATAGTTATGTTACAAATGTACCCATTGATTCAGCAACTTTATTTCTGGGACCAGGGCTGATCTCCTTCAGAATGGACTGGTTGGATCTCCTTGCAGTACAAGGGACTCTCAAGAGTCTTCTCCAACACCGCAGTTCAAAAGCATCAATTCTTCAGTGCTCAGCCTTCTTCACAGTCCAACTCTCACATCCATACATGACCACAGGAAAAACCATAGCCTTGACTAGACGAACCTTTGTTGGCAAAGTAATGTCTCTGCTTTTGAATATGCTATCTAGGTTGGTCATAACTTTCCTTCCAAGGAGTAAGCGTCTTTTAATTTCATGGCTGCAGTCACCATCTGCAGTGATTTTGGAGCCCAGAAAAATAAAGTCTGACACTGTTTCCACTGTTTCCCTTCTTTGGAAGGAATGATGCTAAAGCTGAAACTCCAGTACTTTGGCCACCTCATGCGAAGAGTTGACTCATTGGAAAAGACTCTGATGCTGGGAGGGATTGGGGGCAGGAGGAGAAGGGGACGACAGAGGATGAGATGGCTGGATGGCATCATTGACTCGATGGACATGAGTCTGAGTGAACTCTGGGAGTTGGTGATGGACAGGGAGGCCTGGCGTGCTGCGATTCATGGGGTCGCAAAGAGTCGGACAGGACTGAGCGACTGATCTGATCTGATAGTATATAAATAAAAGTATATTTTAAAAAGTCTTGTATTAGACATGTATACATTGGCTCAGCAGTTCAATTTCTGAGATTCTATAACAAAAAATAAAATATGTTGGAAAGCTCTGTTCTCAGCAATTTGTTCTTCAGAATGTCTTTTGAACATTATTTGCAGTATCAAAAGCAGAATAAAATACAACAAAAATTGAGCTAGAATGAAAGTGGAAACCCTTCAATAGGCAAGTAATAGGAGAGGAATGCATCAATATTTTCAGATCATGAAATATTATGTGATTGTTCCTTAGAATTAATTTTATTTGGAGTATAGAAATTTCTGCAGTGTATTGATAGATGGGAAAAGCAAGATGCTGTTCATTGTGCATAACATGAGCTTATTTTCCTAAAATAATGGGAAAATAACCAATGTTTCTAAATGCAGAGCACATGTACGAGAGAAGAAGAGTTTTAAGCATGAGAGGTACCATTTTCTTTAATTTTTGCCATTGTTACTTTGTCATGGGTAAGGTCAGATGAGCTCTGGAAGTAGGAAAACATGAAGACTATATGGTAATTTTACCAAGTTAACAACAGCATTAATGATATAATAGATGATATTATCAATGGTAACACAAGAATATATATGAAATGAAATAAATGAATGGATAATCAGCACAAGTATAAAACACAGTTTATGCTATTGTGATGTGATTCAAGACTGGTTGCATTTGTTATTTGTCTTTACTTTTATATATTCCCTGATAATGTAGAAATGTTCCTATAAAACACTATTTATGGATTCTCTTTTTATAAAATACCATCAATATAAACAATGCTGGGTGAAAAAGAGTCAGAGATGAAATTCAAATTAAAATCATCTTATCCCAATAATCCTTGAAGAATGCATGTATTTTACACTTGTTTAGAACAAAAAGTTCTGTTACTTCTAACAGTAAATGTCCCTTGGGCGCATCAAGTTCATTTAGCAAGAACCTGATTATTAATGTATGTTTGTATGTGTGTGTTTTATTGGTTTGACTAAAATGGTTTGCCTAAATATAGGTTCTATGCCATATATCATGTAAGTGCCTCAAGTATGACGTACATTTAAAGAGTATTTCAGATGTGCATTTTTAGTAACGGTTCATAATAATAATCATTGTACTGATACTCTATTTTCAGAAGCTCTTCATGGAAACTAGAAGATCCAAGGTGGGATTTTAATTTCTCATTGACAATAAAACTGAGCCATCATAATATGGAATACAGCAAAGAGAATAGCCATAAATATTAAACAAATTTTGGTTCTAACTATTTGAACCAAACTAACTATTTGATAACATGATTTATCATGTCATTGCTGTTTCTTTGCTCAATAAAGAGGGAGTGAAACACATGCTGCCTATGAATTTATAAGAATTAAATGAATTAACTCAGTATTTCTTTACATGTACTTCTCTAAAATAGGAAGTGCTGGAGGTAGGCAAAGACAATATGCATAATACCTTTCCGGACAATATGTATATAGGTAGTGACATGGCTTGCCTGCTCAATGTGTAGACTCTTGGCCAAGAGCAATGATTTTTTCCTATATCTATAATGTTAGATCACCTTCTATCCTGCTCTCCCAAGGATGGTATCATTGAACAGCAGTGGAAATATATTTAAATTTATTTATTATTTACTTATTTTTGGCTGTGCATGATTTCTCTAGTTGTGGTGAATGGGCAATACTCTTCAGTTGCAGTGCTCAGGGTTTGCACTGCAGTGGCTTTTCACGTTCTGGAGTACAGGCTCTGGGGCACCTTGGCGCCAGTAGTCGTGACTCATCAGCTGAGTAGTTGCTGCTCATGGGTTCTAGAGCGTGGGCTCCATAGTTGTGGTACATGGACTCAGTTGCCCCGTGACATGCGGTATCTTCCCAGCCAGGGATGGAACTGGTGTCCCCTGTATTGCAAGGCAGATTCTTAACCATTGGAACACAAAGGGAGACCTGGAAATATATTTAAAGAGAGAAATAAGCCAGGTCTCACTGCAAACTAGATTAAAATAACTCATTAAGATTCAAACTTTTGTGACATACTTATGTACTAAAATAAAGACTTACCATTGTTAAGTAATTTAGGCTGAGTAAGAGAAGAGATCAGATTTCCTTTGTAGTTTCTTTTATCCAAGTCCTAGTGGATATTTATATCAAAGTCAACTAGATCCATGTTTTCTTTTGTTACATAAATGATGTTTTTTGAAACCTTTTATGTAACAAAACAAAAAAATTGAGCAAAGTTGAAAAATTGCAATATGTGAGTTACAGTGTATGAATATACATGAAAATATTCATAGTTCATTTCAAATATACAAGAATATTAGAGGAAAATGAAATAATACAGATTTGAAACATCACTGTACCACTGATCTTACAAGTCCTGCTATGGGACTTTTTGTAAATTGAATCAATTTTTAATATGTCCTTTTGTGTCATTGTAGGCTTGGTCCCTAAAATTGAACGTAAGGAAACGAATTAAGAGAAATTAGTTTAAAAAACAGCTATGTGCTTGCTGTCTCTTTTCTTGTGTCTGAGTCTTTGTGACCCTGTGGATTGTAGCCCACTAGGCTCCTCTGCCATGGGATTCTCTAGGAAAGAATATTGGAGTGGGTTGCCATGCCCTCCTCTTGGGTACCTTCACAACACAAGGATGGAACCCACATCTCTGGAGTCTCCTGCATTGGTAGGTGGGTGCTTAGCCATTAGTGCTGCCTGGGAAGCCCATTTTTGCATAATATTTTAAAAGTTTGAAATATTTTAGTGGTTTTTCTTTCATTAGAGGTTTGTTGAGAGGCAAGTTATCTCTGCACAATTTTATGGGCTTCCGAGGTGGTGCTGGTAGTAAAGAACCCACCTGCCAATGCAGGAGTAAGAGACATCTGTTGGATCCCTGGATTGGGAAGACCCCCTGGAGGAGGGCATGGCACCTCACTCCTGTATTCTTGACTGGAGAAGCACATAGAAAGAGGAACCTGGCAGGTTTTGCTCCACAGAGTAGCAAAGAGTCAGACACGACTGAAGTGATTTAGCACTGCACAATTTTATCTTCTCCCAATTGAACAATGAGAATATATTATAAGATGTACATTGATAATCATCATTATGATGTAATCATATAAGTAATTATATAATGATTATCATTAGTTAATGGCATATATGTATAAATATGTATGTGAACTAAATGTTCATATGAAAGGCTTTTTTTTAAATCCTCTTTTAGATGATGTCTAACTTTTCTTTAGGAGATACGTGCTTTGTGAGAAAATTATTTTATATTTTATTTTTCAATCCATTTTCTCAGGAAGAGACTTAAAGACTATATATGCTAAAGAAATATGTTAGATGCTTGTCACAAACTGATGTGTATGACAAGTTCACAGGCATTTAATTACTTTAAGTGTGGGAACACACCTGCCTAATAAATATTAAAAATTCTTATAAACATTTGCTATTGATCTGAAAAAGCTATGATCCCAGTTTTAACTTTAGAATAAAAATTCCAAATAATCTATATTGCTATTGTAACATTCTTAAACTTTTTGCAAAATGTAAATGAAATGTTTTGGGAAAATTTCAGTATCACTTCAAATATATTTGCATATATATTTGTCATGTAATTTTGGAGGGAGAGTAGTGATTTTCCCACTGTTAGGTGTATTGTAGGAATTATTAAGAGTTCTTTGTTTGTCAGTATAGTATCTTTTGTTTTATAAATGTCATGAATATATTCATAAGACTCAGACATGCTGATGTTTTAAGCTGAATATTAAAAAGAATAATGTTATCTTTAAATTAAGTACCAATTTTGAGACTTCCCTGGTGATCCAATTGTTTGAGACTTCACTTTCTTCAAATGCAGGGGGTGCAGGTTCAATTACTGGTGGTGGAGCGAAGATCCCACATACCTCACAGCCAAAAAACCCAAACATAGGACAAACAATATTGTAACAAATTCAATAAACATTTTAAGAATTGTCCACATCAAAAAAAAATCTGTAAAAAGTAAATTACCAATTTCCATAGTCAACAGTATTTCAGAGGACCTCCAAACATAGCTATGTTTTTGGTAATTTTTAGAATAATTTTGATTTTATAACAACTTCAAACTAGTATCTCTCTTCCTCTCTTTCACTCTTTCTCTCACTCTCGAGGTATTACGTGACTTGACTAGAAACAAGTAACCTTTTGATTTAAAATGAAAATATTACATCCAATTTATATCTTTCATAACCAAGTGCATAACTAGATAAATTAATTCTATACTTGAAATACCATTATAACAATTTAGTCAAATCAGCTAATTCATTTATAGTGAATTGAAATAATTTATGGTTTTATGTATAAATTTGAAGTACCAATTTATTTTTAATCCTGTCTTTAATCATTTCCCAGAGAAAGTAGCTTTGCTGATGACAAGTTATTATTGCCTATATCTTCAGGGGGAATTAGTTCAGTGTGGTGATGCATCACAGCAAAATTAAAATCAAATTTCAGTTGTCTCATAATAGTTTTTCATAATCATCTGAAAACCTAGTTAGTTAATACCACCGACATATTTTCTCTTCTGAAAACCTAACAGGTGTTTGGTAGATTTTCTTCATCTGTTACAAATCAGTCTTGATTCCAACTGGACACCTTCCATTCAATAGATGGACACTTTTATACTTGTAGATATCCTGCACCTGTTCAAACAATATCCGCTCCAAATCTCTCCTCTTAGTTGATGCTGGCTGTTCTGTTCTTGACACCTGGCCCATTTGATCCACATCATTGTCCCTATAGGAGAGATTTATTATACAGATACTATTGCACCTGTCTCAAATTATCTAAATCCATCTCTGTCTAGCACATCAACAGTCTTAGTAGAACTGTGGAGCAATAGGTTGACCTATGCTGAATCATATTTTTGCTTCATGACAAGATGATATATTAATTCTCTAAAATCTTCATCAAAGTTAATTGTAACTGTTACCACTAGAAATAATCTTTAAGACTTCATTCTTGAGTTTTTCCAATTTTCAGAATAAAATAGACAAATTTTAAGAGTCAGAAGTAATTTTCAAATCAGAAATTATAGCAAATGAAAAAACAAGCTCAAAAAATCTTTAAAATAGATTAAAATTTTTAATTAAATTAAAATTTTAAAAAATAGAAATTGATGTTTGATGTTCCTAATTGATGGAAAACTGTGAAATCAAGAAGTTATAACTAATGATACATAAATACATTTTGTAGAAAAAGAAAAGCAAATGCCCCTGAACTTACATAAAAATTAACATTATAATAAGACCAGTCTGATCTTTCACATCACAAAAATTTAACTACAGACACTCCTACGTGGGTTCTGAATTGGCAGATTTTCAATTTCAAATTCCAGCTGCAGTTTTTGAATATGTGGAGGCAGAATCGTGGATGCAGATCTAACTGCAACACACCATTTTATATAAAGAACTTGAGCATCCACAGATTTTGGTATCCATGGGGATTCTGGAACCAATCCCCTGGGGGTAACCAGGAAGTAAAGTACACAATATTTTGAAAAAGTTGGGGAAATGACATTCTGTCAATGGGAATATAAAATTGTGCAAACTTTTGGGAGGGAAATTTGACACTATTTAGCAATTACCTCAGAGAAGGCAATGGCATCCCACTCCAGTACTCTTGCCTGGCAAATCCCATGGACAGAGGAGCCTGGTAGGCTGCAGTCCATGGGGTCACTAGGAGTCGAACAGGACTTAGCGACTTCATTTTCACTTTTCACTTTCATGCACTGGAGAAAGAAATGGCAACCCACTCCAGTATTCTGGCCTGGAGGATCCCAGGGATGGGGGAGCCTGGTGGGCTGCCATCTATGGGGTCGCACAGATTCGGACACGACTGAAGCAACTTAGCAGCAGCAACAATTACCTATTCACTTAGTCTCTGATGTACTTATAGGAATCTAAAAATATTCTGGCTAATATATAAATTGCCATACACAAAACTTATTCACGTGACCTTATTTGTATAGCAGATATTAGAAACAGTTCAAATATCCATCAGGAATATAGGAGTAACAGGAATAAGAAGGAACAATAGCACTTCCATAAATGAAGTATCATACACGCTTGGGAAGAACTAGAAAAGACTTCTATGTAATGACAGGTTTCCAAAATAAATTGTCCAGTGAAAAAAGCAACTATAAGTATCTCTTCACAAGTAGACATTTAAGTAAGTTAGGTCGATACATAAATAAATGACTGATAGCTGAAGTTGCTTTTTGAGCTTTGCAGGATTACTAGGGGTAAGAAAGTCAGATAAATAAATATACCTATCTAAATATCTATATATTTAGAGAGACAATATACAGTCTTCCCTTGGCATCTACAGAGGATTCATTCTAGACCACCCCATGGATACCAAAATTTGCAGATGTTCCTTATATAAAATGGTATAAATTTTATATAACCTGGTTACATCCTCCAGTATACTTTAAATTATCTCTAGATTGTTTATAATAGCTAATACAATGTATATGATCTGTAAACAACTAAGAGCACAAAATAAATTCAAGCTTTGCTTTGCAACACTCAGGAATTATTTTTTCAAAAAAATTAATTGAATGTGAGAATACAGAACCCATGAATATGGAGGGCCAAATGTCTGCACCTGTGTGTGTGTTGTGTGTGGATATTTTGTGTTTAGAATTGTTTGAATGTTAAAAATTTTTTAAATAATTTTATATACATTAAAATAACACTTTTATTTTGAGATAATTTGGGGGTTGTAGAAATTTGCAAAATTAATGCAGAGTTTCTCTGTTGCAAAACTTTTCTTAATGTTAATATCTTCCGTAGCATAGGGTATTACCAAAAGCAAGAATTTAACATTGGTATAATACTTTTTAAAATAATACTTTTTATAATAATTAAAAATATTTTTAAGAAACATGAAAATAATAAATGGTGGTAACAAAATGGTTAGTAGTTGTGCGTGTGTGCTCAGTGGCTCAGTCATGCTTGACTCTGCGACCCTATGGACTGTTGCCTGCCAGGCTCCTCTGTCCATGGGATTTCCCAAGCAAGAATACTGGAGTGATTTGACATTTCCTATTCCACGGGATCTTCCCAATCCAGGGATGGAACCCACATCTCTTGTATCTCCTGCATTGTCAGACCTTTACCACTGTGCCAACTGAAAATAGTTAGTAGTTAGAGGGAAGAAATAGTAAAAGAAACAGAGGAAGAGAAAGACACCCCAAAATAGGAAAGTGGGGGTGTGATCCATAATTCATTCCTTGATGCACTGTTAAGTCATTCCCGTGCACTGTAGTTGTAATGGATGACTTTGTCCTAAACTATGGTTATGAAGATTTCAAAGTCACTTCCCTATGCTGCTGCTACTGCTGCTAAGTTGCTTCAGTCATGTCTGACTCTGTGCGACCCCATAGACGGCAGCCCACCAGGCTCCCCCATCCCTGGGATTCTCCAGTCAAGAACACTGGAGTGGGTTGCCATTTCCTTCTCCAATGCATGAAAGTGAAAAGTGAAAGTGAAGTTGCTCAGTCGTGTCTGACTCTTCGCGACCCCATGGACTGCAGCCTACCAGGCTCCTCCATCCATGGGATTTTCCAGGCAAGAGTACTGAAGTGGGTTGCCATTGCCTTCTCCGTACTTCCCTATAGTTAAAGTTTAATGAATAGTATTGTAGAGAAAAAAAGTATGAAATTTTGAGACTAGCGTCTGTTCCTAAAGAATAACTTTATCTAATCTACAGAGAATTTTGACCACCATGATGAGGAAAAAATATTGACTTTTATTTTATTTTTGATGATTGCTTTCCTCTTATTTATATTTAATGTAAGAGTTTCAAACTTTTACCCAAAACATCTATCCCAGATACCTTCTATACAATTGATATTTAATTTTAGATGCTGATATTTGGCTCATCAACCAAACTTCAGAATTTACACCTGAGGCATAAATTTATTTACCATGGGAAAATATTGAGTTCTAAATCAAGAGAGATTTTGGATAAGTTTTATGCTGTATATAAAATATGATTTATATTTAAATATATATTTTTGGTTAGATATAATTCTCAATATTATTGAAAATCTTTAGATAAAGATAATTACTGATGTCATGAAAACATCTATATATTTTTATTGTCAGACACTAGTGCTTTAAGACATATGTTTATTTATAAAGCAGTACTTTTGTCTAATTGTCAAAACGACTAGTAGAACTTTCTTTCTGTACGTTGTATAGGACAAGTTATTTTCAATAAAAGCAGTAATACGGGCTAAAATCACTAATATAAGTGATTAATATAATATAAGAAAAATCACTAATATAAGCTAGAAAAAGAAAAATGTTCAAATTAAACATAATTTAATCTTCTAGAGATGATATTTAGTAATTATCTGATTTTTGTTGAATTAGTTAATGTCTATTAGATTTAGTCTACTCATTTATCAAACAAGATTAGGAATTTAGTATGTATCCTGTGGAATTGTTAAAATGATCATATGATTATGAGCCTGACTTGCTGCTTACTGCTAAGGAAGAAAGTTTAAAATGATCATATACCACACCTCAAATAAAACCCTTGAAACATTGCATAAAGAATGTTACTTTTGTTATATCCTTACTTTCTGTTTCTATTTTTAATTACAGTGTTGGTATCATAGCAATACAAATTGTTTTGTAGTTGGGTTTAATTGCTTAATAATATATTGCAAATATTTCTACAAAATTATAAACTTAAAAATACTTTAGTTTTTAAAGCATTTAGGCTCGTAAGTATACATATACAAATATATATATAATTTTAAATTTTTATTGCAGTATAGCTGTTTTACACTGTTTTATTTTATAGGAATCTATCATTTGGAAGTATTCAATTCTCTAAACTAGATAATTTATATTTATTACTTTTGTTCCATTGTAAATGTTGCTATGTTAAGTATCCTAAAACAAAAGTTCTATAATTTTCTCTGATTATTTTCCTTAAAATAAATGTGTATATGTGGTATGACATGGTTAAAAGTGATAACATGGTCTCTTAGTATTTTTTCCCCCAAATATTCTTCCATACATTTGCACAGATCTGTACTTACACTTAAATTATTATTTTTTGTCCATTGGTTGCTGAACATGGGTATATTGAATCTGCTTTATGTATTTATTGACAACTGGTATTTATTTTTGGTGAGCTTGTTATTTTATCTTCTGGGTTCTTGACACATTCATTTAACTGTTGAAATCATATTTAAATTTTTTAGATGCAAGTTCCTACCAAATATTTAGAATTTGGTCACTATACCATTTGTTAATTATATGGCACTGACCATCATCTTGCACATTTCTCATAAAGTTGCTGAACACAGAGGTAGCAGATTAACTTTCCTTTTGCATATTAATTACAATTTACTGCATAAGGTTTCTTTTAAAATATATGATAAAAATTTTAATGTAATAATTATACTTTGGTGGCAATAGTGGTAAAGAACCCATCTGCCAGTGCAGAAGACGTAAGAGGCCTTCAGTCCCTGGGTCAGGAAGATCCCAAGGAGGAAGGCATGACAACCCACCCTAGTATTCTTGCCTGGAGAATCCCAGGGACAGAGGAGCCTGGTGGGCTATGGTCCATAGGGTCACAAAGAGTTGGACATGACTGAAGTGACTTAGCATGCATGCAAAAGCTTTTGGCTATCAGTCATTTATCTAAAATTAATTTAGCACTGAGAATTACCTGCAGTATTATTTCTTGAAAAACTACATATAAAGTTACAACTATTTAAGGATAAGGAAAAAGAAGGAAGGAAGGAGAGAAGGAAGGAAGGGACAATGGAAGGAAGGAAAGGAGAAAAAAGCTTTGGTTTTAAAAGTTGTCCTAATCAATTATATGTGGATTGGGAGACAGGGTCAGTTATTTCATATCATACAATTGAAAACCCCTGGGCATCATATTCATAATTTTATATGAAACACTGGCTGCAGAACTCATAAAAATAAACTACGCTCAAACATATGGTATACTATGCAACAATTCTATTAATATACAGCTTGTCTCATGGAATTAAGGGAAAAAGTCACTTTAAATAAACATAAATATCGTTTGAGTGACTAAGTTATACAAAGCACATTCTTGACACCATGGATAAGAATTGTGGATATAGAGTCATGACCCAAATTTTCTCTTCAGGGAATTCCTAGTTGGAGAGATAATCTAATGTCAGCTACCCTTTTACTAAAAGCATTCAGTTCAGTTCAGTCGCTCAGTCATGTCCGACTTTTTGCTACTCCATGAATCGCAGCACGCCAGGTCTCCCTGTCCATCACCAACTCCCGGAGTTCACTCAAATTCACGTCCATCAAGTCTGTGATGCTATCCAGCCATCTCATCCTCTGTCGTCCCCTTCTCCTCCTGCCCCCAATCCCTCCCAGCATCAGAGTCTTTTCCAATGAGTTAACTCTTTGCATGAGGTGGCCAAAGTACTGGAGTTTCAGCTTTAGCATCATTCCCTCCAAAGAAATCCCAAGGTTGATCTCCTTGATGGATGGAGGTTCGTGACACTGTACAGGAGACAGGGATCAAGACCATTCCCATGGAAAAGAAATGCAAAAAAGCAAAATGTCTGCAAAATGTCTGTCTGAGGAGGCTTTACAAATAGCTGTGAAAAGAAGAGAAGTGAAAAACAAAGGAGAAAAGGAAAGATATAAGCATCTGAATGCAGAGTTCCAAAGAATAGCAAGAAGAGATAAGAAAGCATTCCTCAGGGATCAATGCAAAGAAATAGAGGAAAACAACAGAATGGGAAAGACTAGAGGTCTCTTCAAGAAAATTAGAGATACCAAGGGAACATTTCATGCAAAGATGGGCTCGATAAAGGACAGAAATGGTATGGACCTAACATAAGCAGAAGATATGAAGAAGAGGTGGCAAGAATACACAGAAGAAGCGTACAAAAAAGATCTTCACAACTCAGATAATCATAATGGTGTGATCACTGACCTAGAGCCAGACATCCTGGAATGTGAAGTCAAGTGGGCCTTAGAAAGAATCACTACGAACAAAGCTAATGGAGGTGATGGAATTCCAGTTGAGCTATTTTAAATCCTGAAAGACGATGCTGTGAAAGTGCTGCACTCAATATGCCAGCAAATTTGGAACACTCAGCAGTGGCCACAGGACTGGAAAAGGTCAGTTTTCATTCCAATCCCAAAGAAAGGCAATGCCAAAGAATGCTCAAACTACCGCACAATTGCAGTCATCTCACACACTAGTAAAGTAATGCTCAAAATTCTCCAAGCCAGGCTTCAGGAATACGTGAACTGTGAACTTCCAGATATTCAAGGTGTTTTTAGAAAAGGCAGAAGAACCAGAAATCAAATTGCCAACATCTGCTGGATCATTGAAAAAACAAGAGAGTTCCAGAAAAACATCTATTTCTGCTTTATTGACTATGCCAAAGCCTTTGACTGTGTGGATCACAATAAACTGTGGAAAATTCTGAAATAAATGGGAATACCAGACCTGCCTCTTGAGAAACCTATATGTAGGTCAGGAAGCAACAGTTAGAACTGGACATGGAACAACAGACTGGTTCCAAATAGGAAAAGGAGTACATCAAGGCTATATATTGTCACCCTGCTTATTTAACTTATATGCAGAGTACATCATGAGAAACTAAAAGCATTAGGTAGACCTGTTTTTTCAGCTTAGTTACTTTCTCCCAGAAACTTGCTCTTTTCACCTCCAGTCCTATATATTGCTACTTTATTTATAAAATGTTTATTATAGCATATATAGTATATATATAATACATATTATATATAGAATTATATATATATATATATTTCACATACAGAGTTTCTTTCTCAACTTATAAATGATATTTACATCTGTCTATCCATCAGCTATCTAACAGAAAGAAACAGAAACAGAGATACTAGCCTAGAACTGTGCTGAGTAAAAGTAACGACTTAAGAAATAGCTACAGAATGACCCAATGTGCTGAAAACCAAATTCTATGTTACTTAAATGAAGAGCTTACTTTCCTTGTGTTTATTGAGAATTACTCAGTTCACATTATTTTCTAAGACAATATAACAGACAATGAGAAAAATGTGTAGCAAAGAATGAAAACTGGAAATAATCAACAAAGTCTTCAAAGTGGAAAATCTCTATAATTAATATGAAAATTATCATACATAGCACTATTGATTATAAAGATATTACATTAATGTTTGTAAGTCCCTGCTTATGAAACATGAAGGTATATCTTTAAGTATTTAAACAGCATTTGATTGTGTCCAAACAGATAAGTACTTATATTAAAAATGAAATATTACCAAAATATGGATATATGTTTAGCATAAGAAAAGTCTATAATTATACTTCAAATATGTACTGAGAATGTAGTTTCTCTTATTTAATAAGAAATCTTCTGGTGCTGAGAGAAGAGTGAATGGCAAATCCTCTAACTTGAACAACCTGTTAAAAGACAAATTTTATGTTATCTATGAAAAATATTTGTGACTCTAGAGGAAGAAAAGAACATTGGTGTGGCCAAAAAAGATTTTCTGCCTTGGAAAAATAAGTAAGCATTATGAGGATTTCAAAGGAATCAGACAAGCAGGACAGAAATGAAGTCCTAGTTTGAATAATTAACCAGAACAAACAAAAAATTTGATGCCTGAAATGACACAAGAAGAGACATCATTGTACTGTTACTGCTCAGAAACCCCAAAGCAGCTTTATGAGACAAGAACCAGCCAGTAGAATTCTGATTTCAATAAATATTTCAAATAGCATTCCACTTAGACTGGGAAAAACAAATGCTTATTTACATTAAATAGTACCAAGATCTAGTTTAATTAATAATTCTAATTAACTTGGTTAAAATTGAGTGGCACTTCCCTTTTAATTTTATTTTAAACTACACTATAAGATTCAGTATTAAATTCCATTTGATCCACAAATAGCAAAATATTTATTTAATATAGAAGTGGTGGAATGGTAGATCTCTCCTGTATTTTTAGTATCTTTACTTTTAACATTAAAAAAAACTGGTTTTTTCATGTGCTATTGTTGCCTGTATAAATTATTTATATTTTTTTCAAGAAATCTCAAAATTAACAATGTCATTTGATAAATCATCAGTTCAGTTCAGTCTCTCAGTCGTATCTGACTCTTTGCAGCCCCATGGACTGCAGCACACCAGGTCTCCCTGTCCATCACCAACTCCTGGAGCCTCCTCAAATTCATGCCCATCAAGTTGATGATGCCATCCAACCATCTCATCCTCTGTCATCCCCTTCTCCTCCTGCTTTCAATCTTTCCCAGCATCAGGGTCTTTTCCAATGATTTGAATGATAAGCCATGGATGTTAGTAAATTCTAGAAATTAAAATACATGACCTAAGATCAGTGAAGAAAGCTCTGTTATATACCTAAAACCCATCAGGTTTATTTTCCTCTCTCTAGACAAAAAAAGTGGATTAACTCCTACAAAGACATGCCTTCACTTATCTTTGGAGACTCTGTACTTGTTTTTGTACTAGTTAGGGTTATCCAGTAGTCTTCTCCGCTTTAATGGAAATGTTCTATACCTACACTTTTCAGTATGGTAGTCACTAGCCTCATGGGACCATCAAGCATCAGAAATACAGCTAGTGGGATTGATAATATAATTTTTTAAATTGTGTTTGACTTAGGGTAGTCTGAAAAGCAGAGCCTGAAACAGTAACTTACATAAGGTTAGTTTATTTGAGAATACAAGAGCAGGGAGCAGGAGTGAAGAACAGGGGAAGTGAAACAAAGAACAAAAAGTTAATATATGGATGTATTATCAAATTGGGCATGGATTGTAGCAACTGATGCTCAGTTTTTTAGGACTTCTGAGAAACTTTATGAAATTCATTTCAAGGTGTTTATACAAAAGATTAAAGGGAGAAGCATTTATCCCTTAGGTCCCATTTCCCACTGATTCAGAATCTCAAAGGCATTAACTTTCCCACACTTTAGGGTTATACATGTCAACTGAAAAAAAAATGTGCAACATAAAAGTTGAGAATTATGTTTTATTTGGTGGACAAAACTGACAACTTAAGCCCAAGATGAAGCCTCTCAGATAGCTCTGAGAGACTGCATCAAGGAGGTAAGAAGGAGCCAGGATATATATGTATTTTTGCAGCAAAGGCCAGGTAGTCAGAACATCAAAAGATTACCTGTAATTAAAGAAACCCAGCTATCTCAAGATAAGGAATTTAGCAGTTTTTTATGTATGGGAAGATGCAAGAGTCTGGAGTCTGGGCTTCCTGAAATCATTCCTTTGATAGTCACTTCAGCTATCCTGTGCTTTCTCATTTTGCATCTGCTCCAGGTGCATCACTAGGGGTGGTTACAGTGGCTGACTGCTGATGGTCAGCCTGTTTCCATTCAGAGTTTCCTCAGCGCTCACCATCGGGGTGATTGTAATGTGATTGATGGCTGCAACATACTTTGTTTACTGATATGGCAGGCAATTTTTTCATTGGCACATATACATGAAGACTAAGGATTTACCAGGGACTCTACTCTTAAGGACTTTAGAAGAAACTCACAATAAGAAGGAAGGTGATGCACATGGGCCCCAGATGAGGGACTTATGTGAAGCTGGTTAAAGATTTGTGAACACAGTCACCACAGCACTGTGTTGATAGCTGAATGATTTCCTGGGCTATAAGTATAAACATTTTAACTAAGTGAGTAAAATATATATGGTCTCTGATCTTATAGAACTTATAATCAATTGGAGTAGATAAGGAAATAAAGAATAAGCAAACAAAAAGACAATTAGAAAATGTAATGAGTGATGTTTTATTATTTATTTATTTATTATTTACTTTGGCTATGCTGAGTCTTCAGTGCTGTGCACAGGATTTCTTTCGTTGCAGCAAGGGGGGTGGGGGTGGGATATTCTCTAGTCATGGTGCTTGGGCTTCTCATGGCTTTTCTTGTTGCAGAACACAGGCTTTTGGGAATGCAGGCTTCAATACCTGCAGCTCACAGGCTCCAGAGCACTGGCTCTGCCGTTGTGATACACAGGCTTAGTTACCCTATGGCGTGTGGGGTATTTCCAGACTAGCAGTTGAATCTGTGCCCCCTGAATTGGCGAGTAGATTGTTAACCACTGAACCCCAAAGAAGTCCCGTAATAAGTGATGTTGAAAGACTAAGCAAAGTATATGGATACAACACAGTAGGAAGAGAGTTAATTTGATAAAATGATCAGAGAGAAAGATATCTTCTCTGAATAAGATAGTATTAAAGCTACAACATGGATAATACAGAGGAGGCCAGGGAAAAATATTGTTCAGTAGATCAAGGAAAATATGAAGTAAGTCATGTTTTTAAAATGCCCACTTGGGAGCAGAAAAAGAAACCCCTAGCCCTCTCAACAAACAGATGGTGAGTCATTATGGCTACCCTATCATTTCAACCAATAGTGTTGCCAAGAAGAATGATCCTTCATAGATTTATACAGTTGTTAAATCAATATTCTGCATTTCAACGGTTAGCAATACCCAGAAAGTTCCTTTATAATGAAAGTATATAAAGTCCATTACTGAAAAATGAAAGGAGTTTAAGCCATAAATTTTGGTTTCAACATTGCAGCAGGAAATATCTTTAAAAAAGTCAATTGTTCACTGGGAAAACAACAACAAAAAATCATGAAAGCTGGAAGAGAGGAAAAATACATTTTAAAGAAAAAGTGTTAATTTACCTGCATTTAACAGAGAAGCAAAACTGGGGTAGGGGTCTATTCTGATCATTGATTCATGAAAATTTGAAAGTTTTCAAAATATAATCTAATAAAACTGGAATAACAATATTGGATTTTGGTGGTTAAATTAATTTGGTTATCCTTGAGTGTAGATTACTTTTATTGTCTAATATCTCAGTATGGAAGATTTAATGCACTTATTTGGGGAAATTAAATTTAAGGCAGAAAACAGAATGTTTGAACCAAAGCAATGAAGCATTACTTGCCAAGTAACAAATCATAGATTTCAACTTTAACTTTCAGAACTATGCATTATGGGAAACCAGTTTCTGGTACCAGTACTGGTACTGGTACTGGAAACCAGTACCAACTCCGTACTCCTGGAACATTTTATTTTATAGGAAGAATTGTTTTTAAGTATTTGCATAAAATGATGAAATTATCAAATTTATTTTTAAAGCAAATGTTTTGTTTCAACTTTAATTTGCACTCTTATTTTATCTTGCAGTGGTCATTTTAAAAGAAACACAGATGCTATGGAAAAATATATATATATATATTTATATACGTCATCACCACAATAACTCCAGGTAGTAGACACCATTCTTAACCTAGTTTTACAGAAGAGAAAAATGAGGCACAGAGATATTAAGTAACTTCTCTAACTTGTTCTCCTGTACCCTTAGAGACTATAACAGTGTCTGACACAAAGCAGGGACTAAAAAATTGTTGTTGACAGTATTTTGTTTGTTGTTGACACGTACAAACTCACTTTTGAATGTCTCATTCTCCAAATGCTAAAGAAAACAAAATTTTAGCTTCTTCCCATGCTATATTCAGAACAAAGCCTATTCTTTTGCTAGTCTTCTCCATCTCATATTTTGGTCACAACCTGGGTAAATGCTCATTTCTTCCAAACCAAAAACTCATGAGTCATCCTTCAATATTTTCTATTTCTCATGCCTTACATCTAGTCATTTACATATTCAGTACTGTCTTCTAAAATACACTAAAAAATATGTTCCTTCCTCTCCATCTCTATTGCCAAAATGTTTCAAGCCAGCATCTTTAATCTCTTAAAGCAGAAATAGGCTTATGATCTTGTTACCAAACCAGGTTTGCTTGCCCAACATGCAGTAAGCCAGACACAGAGGTTTGCTTCCGAGATGAGGTTTATTCACAAGGCAGCCAACTGATGAGACAGTAGAATTAATCTCAAATACACCTCCCAAAGGCTAGGGGCTTGGCATATTTATGGGTGAAGAGTGTAGGGTGGTCACAGGTAGAGGGAAGGTTGACTGGAGGCAAAAAAACTGTGATGTGATCACTGCTCTTTGCAGGCATGTCTGAGTTACATGCTTCTTCATGGGATGTATGTTCAGAAAATGGCAGCACTAGCATGATTAGAGAAGGAAATGTCAACCCACTCCAGTACTCTTGCCTGGAGAATCCCACGGACGGAGGAGCCTGGTAGGCTACAGTCTATGGGGTTGCAAAGAGTTGGACACGACTGAGCGACTTCACTAACTAGCATGATCCAAGGCTGGAGTCTTTAGTTCTCTAATGTTAAAGTAAAATGGAGCAGGACCCTGTGGTTCTTTGCCCCATGTCCTCAGTCTGCCTTTTTTCTGTGGAAAAAAATTAGCCAAAGAATAAGCTTAATCAGAGAAGTGGGAAAATACCGAAGCAAAGAAAAGCAGTCAAACAAGACACACCCATAAAAGCAAAGTCAGTATGCAAGGCAAGGAGCTTTAGTTCTTTCTCAAGAGGTATAGATAATATTCTAAGCTATATCCTGTGAGCTGTCTTATATATACTGAAACCCCCATCAGGTAGAGGAAGTTAACTACATGATGGCCAGAAAGACTGTATCCATAACATGGACTGACACAATTCTGAGAATTAGCTTCAAGGAAATGGGAACAAACTGATCCTGGAAGTGAAGATTAACTGTATTTAAAATAATCAAGATGACTCTGGTCAGACCAATGAACAATTTCAAGGTAACTCTCAGAGCTGACTGTGCTGTTTCTGCATGTAGTCCATCCCCTTCACCTATAAAAGCTCTTGCCCCCTGATTATCAGTGGGGGTCAGTCAGGCTTTGGACAGGAGTCTTCCCCGCCACTCCCAGTCCCCACCCTGCTTGCCAACATCCAAGATAAAGCAAACGTTCCTGGAGCAGAAAGCAGCTGTACCTGCCACTTTCAGTAACAAAGGGTCACTTACTGGATAAGAAAGTCTATTCTATGCAGACTCTACTTAACCCCACAACACAATTTGCAAACTGTTCCTCCTGGAGCTATTCCTATTCCCTTTCATTGTTTTATTTCTCTCCAAAGTTTTTATCACCTATCAATACACTAAACATTTTTCCTATTTATTGTATTTATTTTCTGCTTTCTCTCACATAAAAAGTATAAACTTCATAGAGAGTATTCCTCAGTTCCTAGAATAGTTTCTAGGACATGACAGGTACTCAGTAAACACATATTAAATAGAAGGATCAGTCAATCAGTAATGAATGATTTACTAGACACTGCTTTATTTTGTGGCTTTTCTACATCTCCAATTTTCTGTTTATCCATGTGTTCACTCTGCTTGGTGGTTCTTCAAAGGCTGGATATTTTTCAATCCCTCAGCAGTCAGTCTAGAGGTCACCATCTCAGAAAAGTCTTCCAATACCATTCCATTTAAAGTATTTTTCATCTTTCTACTCAGCATCACTAATAATTCCTGAAGTGAAACTGAAGGTAAAAGTCACTCAGTCATGTCTGACTCTTTGCAACCTTATGGACTGTAGCTCTCCAAGCTCCTCCATCCACAGAATTCTCCAGGCAAGAATACTGGAGTGGTAGCAATTCCCTTCTCCAGGGGATCTTCCAGACCCAGAGAACAAACCCAGGTCTCCTTCACTGCAGATTCTTTACTGAATGAGTCACCAGGAAAGTTGCTAACCAACATCAACGTTTTTCATAATATATTTTAATCTATATCTATTAAAAAAAAATGTGTACCTGCACTTGATTTTTACCTTTCTCCCTAGTAAAATATGTAGGGAAAATCCTCAAGGGCATAAACTACCACGTCTGTTATTTTACCTTTAGTTATCAAACAAGTGCCTGGAACATAATTGGAATACAGTTGTTGGAGAGGGAGAAGTGGGCATTGGACTTTCAAACTTAATGCAGTTATCTCTGTGTAATACAATTACTGGAGGCATTTATATAATACTTGCCGGGAGCCGGTGAGGCATTCCGCTCGTGACAAAGGTCATGAGGAAGGAGGCTCGGCATACGCAAAGGTGGGATCGAGCCTCAGGAGTCCGCCCGGATATTCTCGAGCATTTTCCCCCAAAAAACCAGAGTCTGCCTACTTTATTGTTTTGTGCTCTCACCTCTGACTTTACTGGGGGCTGTCCCCTACCACCATCTCGCTCTCTCTGTTAAAGAGTTAACTTACAGCTCCAATTAATAAAGTTCCTGGGCAATTAGGAGTGTTTAAATCCAAACCCCTCAGATGGCTCTCTAACTCGCCTGACAAGTTTACCCGGACTCCTGCAGCTATGCATACGATTGTTTACAGTCTCCTAGCCTCCAGAGGTACGGGAAGCTTAAGATATTCAAATAGCTTAGAGCCTCTCAGAGAGTTAAAAACTGTCAGAATAAACTAGTAAAGGATTTCATTGATGAGTCAATGCTTGTTGCCAAGTTTTCACATCCTCTGAATTGTATCCTTGAATGTGTATTAGTTAATAGTTGGTATATAGAAAAAATAAGTAGTGGCCTTGGTGTTAGTAACTTTAGACCCTTAAGGTAATAAATTCTTTTCTTTGTTGTAAGCCCATTACACATCCGCCCTATAGGAATGCAATTTTATCTTTGGAAGATGGCGCCAAACCTTAAAATAATTACTCTTAGAGAAAATAAGTCTTTGTTGATAAGTCCTTGTCAAGAGTCATAAAATGTTAGTAGGCCTTCTGGCCAGAAGATGATGTAAATCACCTAAACCATTTGTATACGATAAATTTGCAGGAAAGAAACCCTGGTTTTTGATAAGAATCAAAGACTGCTGACTTTGCATCCCCTATTATCCTCTATGTGTAACTTAGGGTATAAAAGCCCCTGTTAAAAATAAAGCTATGGGCCTTGTTCACCAACTCTTGGTCTCCCCATGTCATTCTTCCCTTTAACTTCCAGCTGAGTCTCCATCTGGAGCGTGGAACGCACCACACTTACTAATTATGCCTGGGCTTCTAAGACCCACTCGAGAAGGTGTCTAGGGTGAGGCACCTTCCGCTATTCGAGAGGGCGCCTGCGGCCTACGTAAGTGGTGCAAACTTCTTGTCTTGAAGTTTTATTGGTCTCCCGCGTAAACCAAGCTACTCAGCTTCTTTTCTCCACTGAATTTTCCTACTGAGCTATCCTCATTCTATTATTCTTTATACCTCTAATTAGCATATAAATAGTCGCCTAGGCCGTCTCTCCTTCGAATACCCTGGATCAGCTGGGGCTGGTCCCCAGCAAATACTTATCTAGATTTATTTATATTTAACATATACTACTTATTTACTAAAAGATTTGCATATTTACAAAGAGACTATATCATTGATTATAATTATTATACCCCTTATATTTTGCTGGGTCTTCTTCACACTATGTGTGTTTGGAAAACAAGTTTCTAGGCAAGTAGATCCTAGTACACTAGGCAAGATTTACTCTGAAGCAGAAGCTAGTCCTAACAACATGGAACAACAACAGGCTCTTACCAGACCTCATTCCTGGCAGAGGTTTTGCATCTTTTGTCCTTCTAGACTTCATCTGTTAATAACATTTTAAAAATATTTATTTTGTTATTATATACTCCTCACTCATTTATGTCGTCTGCACTTGTTTCCCTAAATAATTCCATACTCTGCTTTGGAAAAGAATCTGCATATTCTGATCTGCTTTAAGATTCCTAGGACTATTTAACATTCCCAAGGATTCTGATAGAAGGTTCTCTGCTCCTCTTCCTCTTTCTTTTTCTCCTGGTCTTTATTCTTATCTCTTTTCGTATAAGTTATGCTATCTGGGGCCCTTTGGAGTACCAAAGAGACAACTCATTCACCAGTGTTCTTGTATATGAAGTGATAACCTCTTTGCATAACCCAATTCATTTGCAAAGAAGAAAACTCATTTTTCTGAACAGGCCTCATTTCTCTCTTCACTAACCTCCTTTGTAATTCTCATCAGTATTTTCACTGTTCTTGCAATTGTGTTTGATTCAATATAAGATTCTCACTGTTTCACCCTTTCACTGGTTTTTATGAAATCGCACTGTTTAAGTATTATGTCTAGCTTCCATTTCACACTCTGTTTTCTTCATGTGTCTAGTCTGATGTGCCTATTTTTTTCTCAGACATATTCATTTGGAGATTTTACTTCCACTTTGAATCCTGCATGACAAGGACATAATTTCCAATTTCATTTTCTTGCAAAAGTGACAAAGATGAGTTAAAAATACAAAATGATTTATTTAATTTTTGATATGATTATATTTAAAACACTAAAGGATTTGTATTTAGTTCTTTTTAGATGAAAAGAAAAATTTTAGACAAGTATTTTGGTGCTGTTTTTCAAAATAGAAAATGTTCCAATTATGCAGTTCTTTGCATACAAAATGAACCAAGATCCCATCATCAGCATGCAGTTTGAATTAATGTGTTCAAAGAAATGGTGATAGATACTCCCTGACTATTAAATTTACCAAAATAATTGAATTCATTTCTATTAAATCTAACTAGCATCTGTTGAACGGTAGGAAAACAACTGAAATAGATAAAAAATACCTGGATTCAGGTTCATTTGCTCATTCAAAGCATTTGTTGTTATGACTGATTTACTTTGTTTTTAACTCCTAGTGTGCTCAGACACTATATTAGTTACTAAGAATGCAAACTGAGCAAGAGTCAACATTCTTAGGCCTCAATTGCTACCCACTGAGGTAATTTTACAGTTGACGTTTGAACAACATGGATTTGAGCAAGTTCATTTACATGAGGATTTTTTTTTCAAAAATCATAAATAATACACTACTAAGTAATTACTTGTTGGTTGCATTGGTTCCCCTTGACCCACAATTCCAACAAGGGGTGTGGCCCAGATGTATATTGTACCCTCATTAGGCTGTGTCACAGCCAAGAAGCCCCAAGATTAGGAAATTCCCAATCTTTTAAACAGTGTACTAGTAGTCCTGGGCCATGTTTGCCTGGAGGAAGACATGATCTTTATCATTTCGTCTTGCAAACCAATTTGTCCTCAGCCCTACAGAGTGACATTATCTCTATCTTCCAAGACTATGTGCTGTACAAATGTCCTTAAAAAGATCAGATCAGATCAGTCGCTCAGTCGTGTCTGACTCCTTGCGACCCCATGAATCGCAGCACGCCAGGCCTCCCTGTCCATCACCAACTCCCAGAGTCTACCCAAACCCATGTCCATCGAGTCAGTGATGCCATCCAGCCATCTCATCCTCTGTCGTCCCCTTCTCCTCCTGCCCCCAATCCCTCCCAGCATCAGAGTCTTTTCCTGATTAAATACTAGGATAAAAACCAAAAAGCATTGTTTACTAACAGAGTGTTATACAGGTGTGTTTCCTAAGTTCATAATACGGTAGATGCAAACAGCTTGTAAAAGTAGACATAAGTTAATAACCACTTATTTTCCCAAGGTTTATGTAACTTCAAGTTGTGCTTTCTGGAAATCGATGTACTTTGTTCTTAAAGATAGCTCTTCCTTTATGATTTTTTTTCCTATGATTTTTGTCCTTAGAAGGCTTTTCTGTATATTACATAAAGAGTTTAGAAACATTATTTTGGTTCTAGAATTAGTTTTGATTTAAAATACCCATAAAAAGATCCATATGTTTTGTGAATGTCAGTGAGAAGATACATTGATTTAGGAAATAGAAATAAAAGTTAGTGGAACTTCTATTTCCTTTGTAAAGCCTTTAATTATAATTAAAAATTAATGTCAACATGTGGGTGAATTATACATTCTAAAATATAGTAACTCAATGAATATTCTCTGATACATAAAGATCTTTGGAAAAGCTAACAAACATTTATAACAACCTGTATCAAATAAGTTAGAGAATATTTATACAGTTTATTGAATGGGAAAAAAAAAAACTATATATTGATATTTATCATATCTTAATTAGATATTCAGTGTATGCATGCTAAGTCACTTCAGTTGTGTCTGATGCTTTGCAAACTTATGGACTGCAGCCCACCAGGTTCTTCTCTCCATGGGCTTTTCCAGGCAAGCATACTGGAGTGGGTTGCCATGCCCTCCTCCAGGAGATCTTCCTGACCCAGGGATAAAACCCACATCTCTTATGTCTCCTGCATTGGCAACCAGGTTCTTTTACCTGTAGCACCACCATGGGATGACCAATTAAACATTAAACCATACTTAACTGTAGATTTAGTCAAAACAAAGGGAATTAGGCCTTTGTTTTTATATATGTGTCTTTCAAAATCCTTTGAAGACATACCTTCTTTATGGTTTTAAGTGGGAGGGGGAATAGGCAACATAATGACAAAATAAAAGAATAATTTAGATTTTCCTGTTTTTATTGCTTTATGTCAACTTCAGTAAAATTATTTGCTTAATGTCCTTAATTTGGTATACCCAAATATATATAATAGTCTTTAATACCAGACAGACATATTATTTTTCTTAATATCTAATACCACATCCTTATGCTATAAGTTGAACTTAGCTGAAAAATAAAAGAGGTATATTCATAAAGAACAATGATGCAAATCAGTATTCATTAAAATATAAAAACTATTCCAGGAAGCCAAAAAGTGACTTCTAATCATCTTTAAGTAAAAATTTTAAAACTCTTCCTTCTAGTGTAATATAATAAAAATTAAAAATATGTTACTTTGGAAAAAATCAGAAATACTTCTAAACAAGTAGTTTTTAACTAGTATAACAACTTCCTTTTACTCTTTTTTTTGGAAAATTTCAAATACATACAAAACTTGAGAGAATCATGTAGTGTCTTCTTTTGCCCATCAATGACCATATTTTTATCTATACATCTATTGACTTCTCTCCTCATTTGTTTTATAACAAATTCCATACATCATTTTATTTTATTCATAAATGTTTCATGAGTATACTTTTAATTTGCTATTTTAATAGAAGCATTTTGAAACATTAAATGCAGAAATAAAGCAAGAACAGGAGGAAATGTCATTGAAGTTGTTAAAAATCAAATGATCTTTCAATTTATATTATGAACATTAATATTAATCAAGACAATGCATCTATGAACACACTGGATTATTCACTGAAGTATATACAAAGAAACATATACCAAACCTACAAACGTTAAAGAATCTACAAATATTAGACAATATTTATTTAGACAAACAGAATCCAGTTGAGTTTCATAGAATTAGAGAATGAACTTACATGGTTGCCAGAGGAAGGATGGCTGGAAGGGATAGTTAGGGAGTTAGGAATCACATGTACGCACCACTATATGGATAACCAACAAGGTCCTAATGTATAGTACAGGGAACTCTGCTTAATGTAATATCGCAGTCTGGACAGGAGAGAGAATGGATATGTGTATTTGTAGGGCTGAGTCCAATTCTCTGTCCATCTAAAACTATCACAGAATTGTTAATCTTCTGTTCAGTTCAGTTCAGTTTCTCAGTTGTGTGTGACTCTTTGTGACCCTTGGACTGCAGCACATCAAGCTTCCTTGTACATCATCAACACCTGGAGCTTGCTCAAACTCACATCCATTGAGTCAGTGAGGCCATCCAACCATCTCATCCTCTGTCATCCCCTTCGCCTACTGGCTTCAATCTTTCCCAGCATCAGAGTCTTTTCCAATGAGTCAGTTCTTCGTATCAGGTGACCAAAGTATCGGAGCTTCAGTTTCAGCATCAGTCCTTCCAATGGATGTTCAGGACTGGTTTCCTTTAGGATTGACTGTTTGATCTCCTTGAAGTCCAAGGGACTCTCAACAGTCTTCTTCAACACCACAGTTCAAAAGCATCGATTCTTCAGTGCTCAGCCTTCTCCATGGTCCAGCTCTCACATCCATGCACAACCACTGGAAAAGCCGTAGCTTTGACAATGCAGACCTTTGTCAGCAGAGTAATGTCTCTGCTTTTTAATATTCTGCCTAGGTTTGTCATAGTTTTTCTTACAAGGAGCAAGAATCTTTTAGTTTAATGGTTGCAATCACCATCCACAGTGATTTTGGAGCCCAAGAAAATAAAGTCTGCCACTCTTTTCATTGTTCCCCCATCTGTTTGCCATGAAGTGATGGGACCAGATGCCATGATCTTAGTTTTCTGAATGCTGAGTTTTAAGCCAGCTTTTTCACTCTCCTCTTTAACCCTCATCAAAAGCCTCTTTGCTTCTTTGCTTTCTGCCATAAGGGTGGTGTCATCTGCACATCTGAGGTTATTGATATTTCTCCTGGAAATCTTGATCCCAGCTTGTATTTCATCCAGCCCAGCATTTCACATGATGTACTCTGTATAAAAGTTAAAAAAAAAAAAAGTTAAATCAACAAGGCCACGATATAGAGCCTTGACACATTCCTTTCTCACTTTGGAACCAATCTGTTGTTCCATGTCCTGTTCTAAATGTTGCTTCTTAACCTGCATACAGATTTCTCAGGAGGCAGGTAATGTTCCCTTGGTATCTCTAATTTTCGTGAAGAGATCTCTAGTCTATCCCATTCTATTGTTTTCCTCTATTTCTTTGCATTGATCACTGAAAAAGTCTTTCTTATCTCTCCTGGCTTGGCAACTCTGTGGTCAGATGAGTATATCTTTCCTTTTGCCTTTCATGTCTCTTCTTTTCTTAGCTATTTGTAAGGCCTCCTCAGAAAACCATTTTTCCTTTTTGTATTTCTTTTTCTTGTGGATGGTTTTGATCATTGCCTCCTGTACAATGTGATGAACCACCATCCATAGTTATTCAGTTACTGTATCAAATCTAATCCCTTGAATCTATTGGTGTCTTCCACTGTATAATCATAACAAATTTGATTTAGGTCATACCCAAATGGCCTAGTGGTTTTCCCTATTTTTTTCAATTTGTCTGAATTTTGCAAAAAGGACTATAATTTAAATATAATTAATAACATAAAAGGGCTTTCCTGGTAGCTGAGTGATAAAGAATCCACCCGGAGACCTGGATTTGATCTCCTGGAGAAGAGATCAAATTTGGGAAGATCCGCTGGAGAAGAAAATGGAAAACCACTCCAGCATTTATGCCTGGGAAATCCCATGGACAGAAGGAGCCTGTCAGGCTAAATCCGTGTGTCCCAAGAGAGTCAGATATGCCTTACCAACTAAACAACAATAACAAATAGAACAAAAATTGCTATATCTTGTACCTTAAAATAGTGAAAAAAAACCCACATAAAATATTATTTATGAGCCATTTCATAAAAGTACTTTGAAAATATAAACCTGAAATCTATATTTCTACTTTACAAGTAGTGCTAAGAAAAGCAGAATAATAATATCCAATAGAGATTTCTCAAATAACCTAAGACCATTAGTTGTCTAACCTTCATACAGTGTAAAAATAAATCTTTAGGAGTAATGTTATTCAAACTTAATTATTTCCTGTCTTAAAGTTGAGCTCATAATATAAAAATATCTATAGAAAGTTTTCTCTTTAAGCATGAGTGATTTTTTTTCTCATTATGTTGTTTTTTGTTTGTTTGTTTTTTAACCCAGTATATCTAAGTCAGTTTGTTTAAAGAAATATCTTCCTAAGAATACTTTTTAACATTTCAATTCTCCATCATCACTCTATTGCCCTTAAAATATATCATTCTAAACTTTATTTTTAAAAATATATTTGAGAGATGAATAGGACCCACTGGGCAAAAATTACTCCTCTATAATAATATGGACCTGGAAATTCGTAATTTCTATTGAATTTACTTGTAACAGGGCCGTTTTATTTCTTTCCCTCTATGGCATGTCACCCTAATCTTAAGAAAAGTAGAAGAAATATTATAGACTTTAATTTTAACCAATTAAATGAATATTCTTGATTTTAATTTCCTGAAGTTTCATGTCTCTTTAAATTTCTTTAAAGAAATGAGACTTAAATTGAATTTTATAAAATCTTTGATATGCAGTTAATTTCTCTGTTATGGAAACTCAGATTTTTTAAGTTAGCAAAGTATTTACTTTTCTACTGTGGCCTGCAACATTTGGGGATTGCACCCCCAAAAGAAGTGCTCTAATTCTCAGAACCTGAGAATAAGAGATCGGCAAACTGAACTTAAAAATAGGGAGATTATACAGGTGGGCCTGAATTAATCACATGAGTCCTTGATGAAGCAGAGAGTTTTATGCAACTGATGGGTGAAAGGTGGAAGGGGCCATATATGAAAGAAAGAGGTTAATGGCCTCTGACTGACTGCCAGAAAGGAAAGAGACTTTGGACCTCTTGCTACAAAAATTGATTCTGCTAACAATAAGACCAAGTTTAAAGTGGATTCTTGCCTTCAGCTTGTAAACACAAGCCTGTCTTGATGGAGGCCTTGTTGTGAGACTGTAAGCAAAGCAGCCAAGCCAACTTGAACATTTGATCTACAGAACTCTAAGATAATAGTGAATGTTTTCTAAACTGCTAAATTGGTGGAGATTTATTATGTAGCAATAGAAAATGACTACACATACTTCTGAAAACCAAACATGACTTTGCTTTCACAAGTATTAAATTTTTAAGTCATCCAAAGGGCAAAAGATATTTGCCACATTAAGTCTAGGAAATAAAGTAAAAATAATTGCCCTCTGAAATCAAAATTATTAAATCAAGAAGGATACGTCCAAGTTACCATAAAAGAGTAACTTGGGTTAGAAACTTTTGCATATTCTGTGAATTTTAACAATGATAAAGTCCTTTTCTCAGAGGAAAAACAATACCTTTGCATTTGTAGCTACAAAAGTTTGTGTGGAATATAAAAATTGAAATGTAAGGCCCTCTCTTTAAAATGACAACAACTACAAGACTTGTACAGCACTATGGTAAAGTAGTTTTACATATCAACCTAATGAGAAAAATTAAATCATTTAGCATAAAAAGTAAATAAAGTCCACACACATCTATGGGGTCACAGAAGCAAAGAAGAGCAAGGCCTGCTTCATCATTGTCCAGAAGCAAGTGTCCCTGTAAATGGCAAACTGCCATTTTAGTTGTTTCCCACTCTCCTTTTCCTGATTTTATGCTCTAAAATCAAACATCTGCTCATTTGTTGTCCAGTGTAGTTTGTCTAAAAATTAAGTACAAGCTAGTCAAAATGCCTCACCTGTCTAATATCTCCAAAAGTTATATATGTCATGTTATAATATAACTCTTTCATATTTACTCCTAAGTCTTTCTTAGCTTCATCCACAGAAATTAACAATACCCCTCTGAAACAATTCTGACCTGGTGATGAGACTGTTTCTTGTCCTGCAAGCTGAATGTCAATCTGGACAATGATTATTTCCTTAAGCCACAAGTACGTGTGACCAGTGGGTTTTTTCCAGATGAGACTTTGTGTGTGCCTGTGTGTGTGTGTGCTGGCAGAGCTGGGGGATCCTTTAATTGAACTTGTAAAAATTTAAAGAAAATAATAATTTTAAATGTTTGGTATTAAAAAGAGGATTTGATCTCTTACTTGGTGTTATGGTTAATTTAAATTGCACTATAGCACATTGTTCAAAGGTTAGCTTAAAAAAGCCAGGAATAAATTTTTGTTTAGAATGATCAATATTCAAGGGGACTAATTAAAATGGTAGACTTCTTTTATAATCTTCTGTCAAAACAACATATGTTATTTCCTTTGACATTACTGGAAACCTTTCAATTTGCCACCTGCAGACCCAGAGAGCTCTTTGGAAAATTAATGACACTATATTACCTCTCTATCTTGCCCTCTCTTTCTCTATCTACTTATCTCTATCTTCCCTGCCTTACTCCTCTTCCTTCCTCTCTTCTTTTCTTCCTAAGAAGTCTATAATTATGAAAAATAATATTTATCTCAAATATCTGAATAAATTATTTCAAGTGCCTAATCAGTCAATATCTATTACCAACTTTGGAATTTTGATATATTTACTTTGTATTCCAATTTTTCCAAAGACAGAATTCCAGTTGTACTATTTTGTATTATTAACATACAGCATTATTTATACTAGTTACGTTGAAATGTGGGTGTAATAGAAGGTTAGAAAATATTCCAGGATAAAATGACATTCTGTCATCACCAGATTATTGTTTCTAAGAGCAGTACACACATAATAGTATTTATTTTCCATGATTTTACATTTTAAAATGTAATAAGTCCTTTTTTTCAGATCTGTGTACTGTGAATCTCTCTTAAGTCTATCAGTATAATTTTCCTTCTGTCTTCCACAGGATATCCTTTGAAGGGCAGACATTCTAAATATTGATGATATCTATTTTACTGTTTGTGCTTTTTGAATCCTACCACAAGAATTTTTTTGGCCTAACTCAAGGTCACAATGCTATTGACCTATATCCTTTGTTTCAGAAATGTAATAGATTTTAAGATTTTGTGTTTAGTGGATATGATACATTTTAATTTAATTTTTATATATGATGTTATTTCTATATTTCCATTTTTCTTCCATGAATGTATCTTATTTTTATAATCAGGAGTAATATAAAATAGCATCAATATTCATATGAGTAAAAATTTCTGTGTAAATAATTGATCACTTTCAAGTTACAAAGTTGAAAGTCTCTCAAAATGGTTGAAGACAACAAACGTTACTAAATGTATTTAGCACCACACTCCTTTCAGGGAACAAAGTTTTGCAAATACAACAAATGAATATTCTTGATTTTAATTAAATTCATTCAACAACAATGAATTTAAACCTTGCTGTGTGCTGTGCTTAGTCGCTCAGCCATGTCTAACTTTTTGTGACCCCATGGACTGTAGCCTGCCAGGCTCTTCTGTCCATGGCGATTCTCCAGGCAAGAATAAAAATACTGAAGTGGGTTGCCATGCTCTCCTTCAGGGGATCTTCCCAATCCAGGGATCGAAACCAGGTCTCTGCATTGCAGGCAGATTCTTTACTGTCTGAGCCACCAGGGAAGCCCATTAGATATAATTTACTTGGTGGATGTAATTCACATAGATTTAAAAGAAATGCAAAAAGTGTAAATACTACTTTGTAATGAGTTATTAGAAAAACAGAGGGAGTTATTTTGTTGCGGATAGAGAAATAATGAAGTGTCCTATTAATAAGCATGCTTCAATTTCTTCCCAATTAAAGAGGCTTATCAGGGAGCTCCCAATGGCTATTACCACCATCAAAGTAATCAGTCCACATACTAACATTTCAACGGTGAAATAACTTGAATTTTATTGATAACATCAAGCTATGTTCTTACTAAACATCATACAGGGTAGTGAGGGCTTTCATATTATTTTCATACCAAGAATTTTGGTCCCATAATTTCCTTTCTGGAAATGGTACCATATTAGTATTCTCAAGAAAAGCAAAACCCACAGGATATATATAAAGAGACATATATGAGACAATATTTATTATAGTAATTTGCTCACACAGTCATGAAGACCAACAAGTCCCATGATCTGCTGTGTGCAACCTGGAAAACCAAAAAGGTCAGTGGTAAAATTCAGTCTGAGTCCAAGGCCCTAGAATTAGAGGGCTGATGGTGGTAAGCCCAGATCTGAGTCCAAAAGTTGAGAACCAAGAGCACTGATGTCCAAGGGCAGGACAAGATGGAGGTCTTATACCAAGCAGAGAGAGAGACAAAGAAGGCAAACTCATCCTTCTTCTGCCTTTTTGTTCTATTCTAGCCTTCAGAGGATTGCATGATACCCAACCGCATTGGGGAAGGCCATCTGCTTTACTCAGTTAACGGATTCAGATCCTAATCTGTTCTGGAAGCACCTTACAGACACACACAGAAATAATGTTTTACCAGCTACCTGTGCATCCCTCAGCCCAGTTCAGTTCAGTCACTCAGTCATGTCCAACTCTTTGCGACCCCATGAATCATAGCAGGCCAGGCCTCCCATCCATCACCAACTCCCAGAGTTCACTCAGACTCATGCCCATCGAGTCAGTGATGCCATCAGCCATCTCATCTGTCATCCCCTTCTCCTCCTGAGACTAATACAACATTGTAAATCAACTATGCTCTCCAATATAAAATTTTAAACAATTTTAATGTTTCCTTTGTGTAGGAAGATAGCACTATTCCTTTCCTCTTATTTTATTACATAGTGAAAGAAATACACTCCCATATCAAAAGATGTGGGTGTGTATTCCAGCTTTAATGTTTTGTCAACATGTGACTTGGCAAATTGCTAATTTTGCTAATCTTGCTGACCCTCCACTTCTTAATTTTTTTCTTTCAAAAACTGAATGAGAGAACACCTGATGTAAATGTTGTCTGTACCCTGCAAAGGACCATAAAAAGATTCATTAGGTTCAGTTCAGTTCAGTTGCTCAGTCGTGTCTGACTCTTTGCAACTCCATGAATTGCAGAACGCCAGGCCTCCCTGTCCATCACCAACTCCCGGAGTTCACTCAGAGTCACGTCCATCGAGTCAGTGATGCCATCCAGCCATCTCATCCTCTGCTGTCGCGTTCTCCTCCTGCCCCCAATCCCTCCCAGCATCAGAGTCTTTTCCAATAAGTTAACTCTTAGCATGAGGTGGCCAAAGTACTGGAGTTTCAGCTTTCGCATCATTCCTTCCAAAGAAATCCCAGGGCTGATCTCCTTCAGAAAGGACTGGGTGGATCTCCTTGAAGTCCAAGGGACTCTTAAGAGTCTTCTCCAATACAACAGTTCAAAAGCATCAATTCTTCGGTGCTCAGCTTTCTTCGCAGTCCAACTCTCACATCCATACATGACCACTGGAAAAACCATAGACTTGACTAGACAGACCTTTGCTGGCAAAGTAATGTCTCTGCTTTTGAATATGCTATCTAGGTTGATCATAACTTTCCTTCCAAGAAATAAGCGTCTTTTAATTTCATGGCTGCTGTCACCATCTGCAGTGATTTGGGAGCCCAGAAAAATAAAGTCTGACACTGTTTCCACTGTTTCCCCATCTATTTCCCATGAAGTGATGGGGCCAGATACCATGATCTTAGTTTTCTGAATGTGGAGCTTTAAGCGAACTTTTTCACTCTCCTCTTTCACTTTCATCAAGAGGCTTTTTAGTTCTTTTTCACTTTCTGCCATAAGGGTGGTGTCATCTGCATATCTGAGGTTACTGATATTTCTCCCGGCAATCTTGATTCCAGCTTGTGCTTCTTCCAGTCCAGCGTTTCTCATGGTGTACTCTGCATAGAAGTTAAATAAGCAGGGTGACAATATACAGCCTTGACGTACTCCTTTTCCTATTTGGAACCAGTCTGTTGTTCCATGTCTAATTCTAACTGTTAGTTACTGACCTGCATACAAGTCTCTCAAGAGATCGGTCAGGTAGTCTAGTATTCCCATCTCTTTCAGAATTTTCCACAGTTTATTGTGATCCACACAATCAAAGGCTTTGGCATAGACAATAAAGCAGAAATAGATGTTTTTCTGAAACTCTTGTGCTTTTTCCATGATCCAGCGGATGTTAGCAATTTGGTCTCTGGTTCCTCTGCCTTTTCTAAAACCAGCTTGACCATCTGGAAGTTCACGGTTCACATATTCCTGAAGCCTGACTTGAAGAATTTTGAGCATTACTTTACTAGCGTGTGAGATGAGTGCAACTGTGTGGTAGTTTGAGCATTCTTTGGCATAGGTTGACCTATAAAGTTAACTATTGTGGTTATCATTATATACAATGTCTACATCAATTTTAACACTCCTAGATCATTTCAAATATATAAAATATAGCATTTGGGATTAAAAAAAATGCCTTGCTTTCATTTGCTCACTGATATCCTCTCTCTTCCTCAAATTGCACTACCTTTACATGTTTCCATCCTTTTCAGCCTGGTATAACTATACACAGCTATTTTCTTCTGTCCTTTAGAGAGCACAAGCTCGATTACTTGGATGATAAGGCATTGTAAGTTATAGAAATAAACATTTGAAACCAAATGTTTGAATTAACTCCTACCTTGAACATTTTGAGGCTGAATTAATACAGGGAATTCCATTAAATTTTCAGATCTTGGTTAACACATATGATTTTAAAAATGTCTTGGGCTTGGTGTTTCAATGTTTAAAGCCTCATGTATAATGCCAGACATGAAACCTATATCTAGAAAATATCAGTTTCCTTTTTATTAAGTGATAAATAAGGAATGAAGGAATTATAGATGTTTAGAGATATCAGTGTCTTAGGATCATATAGACTGATGCAAAGAAGGAAGAAAACCAACACGTAAGTTTAGTGTCAAGAATCTCAGGAATGTGTATTAGTTCAATGTCAGGAATATTATGACTTTCATCTTACTCCATGAGAAGGGCAGAAATGTGGGCAGAAATGTGTAAGCATTCTGATACCAGAGTGGCCAAGAAAGTCATCTGGTTGGGGAGGATGAGAATTCTGCATAGATTTCTCAGGAAGCATGCATCTAAGGCAAGGAACCATATTATCACAGCCTATACCTGAAAGTGAGGAGGTGTATATTCAAAAATAAGCAGGTTCTCATGGAAGACAGGCCCAAAGTGAAGGCAGAGAAAGTTTGCAAAAAGATTTTGGGTGACTAGCCTTGAAGCCTGTATGAAACAACTGATAAGTTCAAAACTGCGAAAGGAGTACGACCGGGCTGTCTGCTGTCACCCTGTTTGTTTAACCTTATGCTGAGCATATCATGAGAAATGCTGGGTTGGGTGAATTATAAGCTGGGATCAAGATAGTCAGGAGGAACATCAACAACCTCAAATATGCAAATGATACCATTCTAATGGCAGAAAATGAAGAGGAACTAAAGAGCCTCTTGATGAGGGTGAAGGAGGACAGTGAAAGAGCTGGCTTAAGACTAAATATTAAACAAACAAACAAAAAACTAATATTATGGCATCCAGCCCCATTTCTGCATGGTAAATAGAACAGGAAAGGTGGAAGTATTGACAGATTTCCTCTTCTTGGGCTCCAAAATCACTGTAGACAGCGACTGCAGTCATGAAATCAGAAGATGATTACATGTTGGCAGAAAAACTATGACAAACATCGACAGTGTGTTGAAAAGCAGAGACATTACTCTGCCGACAAAGGTCCATATAGTCAAAGATATGGTCTTCCCAGTGGTCACAAACGGTTGTGATAGCTGGACTGTAAAGAAGGCAGAAACCAAAGAATTGATGCCTTTGAACTGTGGTACTGGAGAAGACTCCTGAAATTTCTTTTAGGAAGAAATTGGACAGCAAGGAGATCAAACCAGTCAATCTTAAGGGAAATCAACCCTAAATATTCATGGAAGGACTGATGCTAAAGCTCTAGTATTTTGTTCATCTGATGTGAACAGACAACCCATTGGAAAAGTTCTTGATGCTCAGAAAGATCAAAGGCAGGAGAAGATGGCATCAGAAGATGAGATGGCTGGAGGACATCCCTGTGAACATGAATTTGGGAAAATTCCAGGAGATGGTAAAGGATAAGGAAGGCTGGTGTGCTGCAGTCCATGGGGTCGCAGAGTCAGACATGACTTGATGACTGAGCAACAACAGAAGCCTGAAACCAGCAGGTCTAAGACCACGGAAGGTACAAAGTTGAGAAGAACCATTCCAGACCAATAAGGAGAAAATCAAAACTCCATCAAAGGAAGAAGAGATCAGGAAATAAAGCTCCAACTGTTTTGTCTATACATAATGACCTTGGCAATTATGTAGATTAACAATGCTAGTGGTAAAGAACCTGCCTGCCGATGTAGGAGACTTAAGAAACGAGGGTTCAATCCCTGGTTCGAGAAGATCCGCATGAGGAGGAAATGGCAACCCACTCCAGTATTATTGCCTGGAGAATCCCATGGACAGAGGAGCCTGGCAGTCTACAGTCCATGGGTTGTAAGTGTTGGACACAACTGAAGAGACATAGCATGCATGCAGGCCATTCAATAAATAAGCCTGATCTGGGAAATAAAAAAAAACAGGACTCATGTAATATTCTAAATCCTTAGAAACAGTACTGCTAATATTTAGATACAAAATTTTGCTTTCTACAATATAATACAAAAGTTTAAACAGTGGGCTTCTTATCATCTGTATATGTAAATAATGCAATGTATATATTAATCACTTCATACCTATATTGTTCATTTTAAATGATATCTAGGTGATGACAATTAATGAAAAATTTTTGTCAAATAATAAAAATCTATTTATTTACTTCTTTTTAAATTAAAAGATATTTAGATTAAGACATTAGGATATGGAGAAGGAAATGGCAACCCACTCCAGAAAATCCCATGGACAGAGGAGCCTCGTAGGCTACAGTCTATGGGGTCACAAAGAGTTGGACATGACTGAGTGACTTGACTTCATTAGGATATTACTTCTAAACTAAGGTTAAGTTTTTAAAAGTTAGCTCATCAAGATATCAGTGATAGTCAAAATTTTTCTGTTAAATGTCATAAAATTAAGATTTTTTATTAATAGGTACAGTAATCTGAAATATATATGAAAACTAAGCTTTAATCTCAAAGGACAAATCAATTTATAATTACTGAACTCCAAATACTGTATGAATTTTATATGATCTTCACTATTTCCTGTATTTTAAAATATTTATTAGGATAATTCAGACTACTCTTAATGGTTTTCATTGCTGATGGCTTTATTCAAGGCTCACCCTAAGCAAAATTAGACAGAAGTTTAATTGAATCAATAATTTTTTTTTAAAATAGTTCCCAATCTATTCTGCCTCTTTTCCCTAACCCTTTCTTTCTCTCTTTCCAAGAAAGGTATATTCTAATTGAGACATTGCAGGTAGTAGAGCTAAAGTCCCATGCCACTCATAAAGACCATAAATGAGTAGTCACCTCCAGTAGCATATAATGTAGCTGCTAAGTTGCTTCAGTCATGTCCGACCCTGTGTGACCCCATAGACGGCAGCCCACCAGGCACCGCCATCCCTGGGATTCTCCAGGCAAGAACACTGGAGTGGGTTGCCATTTCCTTCTCCAATGCATGAAAGTGAAAAGTGAAAGTGAAGTCGCTCAGTCGTTTCCAACTCTTAGCGACCCCATGGACTGCAGCCTACAAGGCTCCTCCATCCATGGGATTTTCCAGGCAAGAGTACTGGAGTGGGGTGCCATAGCAACCATATGATTTACACTAAAAATGAGGATATAAAATTTGGCAGTTTGGGGAGTTATAGGTAAAAATAGCATTATAGGTAAAATAGGTATTACAGGTAAAAATAGCAGACTAAGTTCCAGATTTCAAAATGATAATATGTCTTTCTTTTTTTAAAGATTCATAGGGACAAAGTAAAACAATAATAATGGTGCCTCCTTTGCTTGGCTGCTATGTGGACTAAGAAAGTAACATTTCCAACCACACACCATAGTGTCTGGTACATGGCAACTGTTCAATACATAAGTGTTGTCATTTAGTCACTAAGTTTTGTCTGACTCTTTTGCGACCTCATGGACTGTAGTTCACCAGGCTCCTCTGTCCATGGGATTTCCTAGCCAAGAATACTGGAGTGGGCTGCCATTTCCTTTTCCAGGGGCTCTTTCCAACACAAGGATCACATTTACATCTGCTGCGTTGGCAGATGGATTCTTTACCACTGACCTACCTGACAAGACCTCAATATCTGATTGAAAGTGAAGCTGCTCAGTCGTGTCCGACTCTTTGCAACCCCGTGGACTGTAGCCCACCAGGCTCCTCCTTCCACCAGATTCTCCAGGCAAGAATATTGGAGTGGGTTGCCATTTCCTTCTCCAGGGGATTTTCCCAAGCCAGGGATCAAACCCAGGTGTCCCGCATTGCAGGCAGATGCAGGCAGATGCTTTAACCTCTGAGCCACCAAGATTAAAATGAACCAAACACATTTTCCTCTCTTGCCTTGCCTTTAAAGGTGATTGTGAGATTTCACTTTTTGGTAATCAGGAAATGAGATGGATATTTGGTTAAAATAGTTTGTTTTTGGTTTGTCTTCAGGTTTTCACCATTGTCACAAAAACTGACACATCCTATCACAAAAGTGTCCCCAAAAGAGGTCCTCTCTTCTTATGCCAAGTTCTTTTATGAGGGAGACAATACTTCCCAGCATTTTGTTGTCCAGTGGCTAACACATGTCCATCTCTTTGTGATCCCGTGGATGGCAGCATGCCAGGTTTCCCTGGCCTTCCCTGTCTCCCAGAGTTTGCTGAAAATCATGTCCATTGTGTTGGTGATGCCATCCAACCATCTCATCCTCTGTCACCGGCTTCTCCTCTCGCTCTCAATCTTTCCCTGCATCAGGGTCCTTTCCAATGAGTCAGTCTTTTCCGCTTCATATCAAGTGGCCAAAGTATTTGAGCTTCAGCTTCAGCGTCAGTTCTTCCAATAAATATTCAGGGTTGATTTCCTTTAAAATTGACTGATTTGAATTCCTTGTTGTCCAAGAGACTCTCAAGAGTCTTCTCCAGCACCATAATTGTAAAGCATCAATTCTTCAGCACTCAGTCTTCTTTATGTTCCAACTCTCACATCTGTACATGACTACTGGAAAAACCATAGCTTTGACTATACAAACCTTTGTTAGCAAAGTAATGTCTCTGCTTTTTAATATGTTGTCTAGGTTTGTCATAATTTTCCTTCCAAAGAGCAAGCATCTTTTAATTTCATGGCTGTAGTCACTGTAGGCAGTGATTTTGGAGCCCAAGACAATAAAATATGTCATTGTTTCCACTTTTCCCCCTTCTATTTGCCATGAAGTATATTTCCCAGCATACACAGCTGATGATTGCAAGGGCAGTACTTAAAATTCAGGTGATCTTCCTTGATAGACATTGCTTTTAACAGGCATGGCCCAAGTTTAGTGGCCTATGTCAGTGGTTCAACAAGAGATGATTACTTTTTTTAGTATATATCATAGCTTTATTCTCTCCTCTGGCAGTCTGTTTTGAGTTAGATGTTAAAAAGCCATTTTAATGGCAAATTATTTTTGGAAAAAAGACTTTTGCAAATCTAAATTTTAAAAAATTATTTGGAAATCCAGTACTCTCTGTGAAGATAGAATTTAAACTTTTATTAAAATCTGATAAGGAAGCATTGCAAGGTAGGATTCATGGAAAATGTAATATAATTAGTGAAGACATAATATTAAACTCTCAGCTGAAACATCACTTTGTTTAAAAAGTTTGAAGATATTTAAACAGTTGCATAGATATTTTTGTATTTTCTTAAGTGTGAGACATTTCTTAACCTTGCAAATAAATGTTAGCACATTTTGTTGAAAACTTAAACAGAAAATGCATTAAGTTTGATGAAGAGGTCATGTTAAAATCAAGAAAAGGAAAATTGTTAAGCCCATTCTGAGAGATAATAACAGTTTAAGCTGTATCAGTAGTAGGAAAAGGTTACTTTTAATTGGAAAGTTGGATATTAAGCTAATGAAAAGAAATTAGAGATTTCTTATTGTATACATTTCATTTAAAGCACATTGAAGGAGCTGACTTTTTGTCAAGAGTAATAGTTTGTGATGACTACGCCTATTACCTGTAGACTGAAACAATAGTCAACTGAGAACTGTTAACAGTTATTACCATTGAGCTATGTTTCTGTGTATCTGACTTGATATCTTTTAAGTATGGCTAATGAGGCCAAAACAGCCAATAAACTTATTTAGAATAAAAATCAGTTTTTATCAGTTGTAGGGACTTTACTGAGGCAGTCATCATCCTGTTATAGTCACCTTTGTCCTCCATCCTGACTGGTTATTGCAATGATCTACCAATTGTATGATATTTTTAGTGTCATCTCTGTTATGGACTGAATTGTATTTACTCAAATAAAAAATTATATTAAAAAGACTTGCCTATTATTCCATTTCTCAAAAAAAGCAACCTCATATAGCAACTTACTCATTTATCTGCTCACTTTTTATGAAGAGTTCTTTTGTACACACATGCTTGTATCACCTCTGAAACTTCTAGAGGAAAACATTTCTTTTAATCTTCCAGAGAAAGAGACAGCACCATGCAGGGGAAATAAAATGATGAAAGGAGTCAGGAGAATCATAAGGCTATGAAAAAAAGCTCCATAACTCAGAGAGTGGGTTCTGGAGCTAGAAAGTCTGAAAAGGAATTCTAAATCCGCTATATAATGTATGTGTGACATTGAATGAGCTATATAACCTTCATGTTTCTTCCTCAGTTTCTTCATATGTATGATGGGTAGTCTCATAGCTCAATTCTGGATATTACATCAGTTAAAATACAAAGTTCCTAGAACAGTTCCTCACTCATGGTGAGCCCTCCATAAACGCTGAAGAAGATTATGATGAGACTGTGCACCTCAGATTTCTCTTATGAAAAATTGTGAATCTAGAGGGCTTTTGGCTTTGACAACATTAAGATTTTTAGTTATGTCAGATACAAATGTGCTTTAGAAATAAAAGTAAACACTTTCTCTTATCTTTATTTTAGAATAGTCCTCATTTTTTAATAGCTAGAGAAACAACCAATGTACCATGAACTACGGTGCTTCTTAACCCCAGATTACACTGGAAGCCCTGGAAGATATTTTTATGTGCTAATATTCAGTGCCAGAAAAATTAAATCAGACCTAGGGATGGAGTGGGAAATTGGCCATCAACATTGAGGCTATTTAATGAGTAACTCTGAGCTAATTTAGGAAAAAATCTTTTCTCTTTTTATGGCTCTACATTTTCATTCGCCCATTAAATTTTTATGAAAAGAAATAAAATATATATAAACTGTTAGCATGTTGATGATAAATTGACAACAAATAAAAGCAAATAAATACCAGTAAGAGAAGTAAAAACAAAGGATCTTTTTCTCACTACTCAATGAAAATACTTCTGCAGGCATCTAGAATCACCTTCAGAAATTTGGAGATAATTTTCCACATGTTCACACTCACCACAGTTCTCTTATTTGCCTTTTCTGCTTCAATCGTTGATATTCTTAAATGGCACTTCTTTTAGTTACCCACAATTTTATATTAAAATGATATTGAATGCTGGAATTAATTTTTATTCAACTTTTTATTCTTCCAAAGTTCTTAGTAAGCATAATATTTAATTCATTCAGAAATGTTTATTGATCATAAACAGTACAAAATGTCTGTTGAGTCTAAAATACACAGAAAAGATAAGTTACTAAGACAAATTGAAAATTTCCTTGGGGAAAATACAACTCATAATGTTTCAAGATGTGATGCTTATGCTTAAAATATCTAATAAGTTTTCCAATTTGAACATTAAACAAAGAGGATTCTGTGTAGATGAAAAGAGCAAACTTATAAGTGATGGAACCAGAATGGATTCCCAGTCCAGATTATTTTCCAAAAGATCACAGCTTCCCCTAACTTCTCACCTTTTTGTCATCTAAAATGACTTTAGTGACCAAAGTATATAAAAATAATATAAACAAGAGGATATTTTTGAAGTAATGCTTTAAATACTACCTTGATTGAGCCCATGGAACCGTAGCATTTAGTCTTCTTGAGTCTATTCTAAGCCCCTTGGACTGCAAAGAGATCAAACCAGTCAATTCTAAAGGAAACAATTCTGATTATTCATTAGAAGGAGTGAGGTTGAAGCTGAAGCTCCAACACTGATACGAAGAGCCAACTCATTAGAAAAGACTCTGAATCTAGGAAAGATTGAAGGCAGAAGATTGAAAAGAAGACAAAGGACAAGACAGTTAAATGGCGTCACTGACTCAATGGACATGAGTTTGAGCAAGCTCCAGGAGATGGTGAAGGACGGGGAAGCCTAGAGTGCTGCAGTCCAGGGGGTCACAAAGAGTCGGGCATGACTGAGCAACTGAACAACAATTTAAGAAATGGTATAGAAGTTTTTGACATAAAAAAATTTTTGTTTAGAGAAAATCTGTGATTTTGCTATCTGCCTCAAAAATAGTTTGTGTGATGAGTAGTAAGTAATCAAAAGAAAAATAATTCCTCCAGAAATTGCATTCACTCATTCAAAATACTTCACAGGGACTTTTCTGATGGTCCAATGGTTAAGACTCTGCCTTTCAATGTAGGGAGTACAAGTTCAATCCCTCATCTGGCAACTAAGATCCTATGCACTGCATGCCCCCTGCCCCCAAATAATTTATTTATTAATTAAAAGACATACTTAACACAAAGTTTGGAGCATCAGTGTCCTCATCCAGGCATTCTCCTCACATCAAACACAGAAAGTGTGAAGTAATGATTTCTACATAAATCTACCTATCTTGCTTAAACTGATATGAGATATTAAGAAGGATTTACCCTTTTTCTTTCTCAGTGATATCTCTGCAGCAGTTCTGGATCACAGACTTCAATTGTTAAAAACCATAAAAATAAAAAGACAAAATATCCATTTCAGTGAAGACAGGTTTTTGGAAGAGCAGGTGGCTGATAAAAAGCCCCACTCCTTGGTGTTGAGGAAAAAACAGCAGTTGGAGAGCAGAGAACACCCTTTCCTGTGGAGTTTAAATTAAATTCAGATTTGTTTCAGCAGGGCCTTAATAGAGTCTCTATGCTTGGGATGTTTTGGCTAAGCTGGTGACTCCACATGCTTTTGCTGTGTCAAAGCCTATTTAGTCATTTTGTACATTCAATAAAATGGTATTAGTGATAACCAACTGGTATATGTATTAAATCTGTGGTCATTCTTTGGGAACTTGTACTAGAGGATTTCTTAATGTGTAAACTATAAGAAAAATATAACATTAATTCAGTTACAATAGCCTTTTGTATTTATCGCCAGTACTTAATATTTACTTTTTTTTCAGTCATAACTGAAAATCCCACTGATTTTCACTACCCAACTAAATCTTTATTGTCCAAAGAAGCTCCTCCTGTCAGTAATTAAAGAAAACTCTGCTTCTGAAAGAGCCCTGCGTTGCAAAGCAGGTATAGCAGTGATGTTTTACTGCCACGATTACACAGTGATGTTTTACTGATGTGTGCTGTGTGCTCAGTCACATTTGACTCTTTGCAGCCCCATGGACTGCAGCCTGCCAGGCTCCTCTCTCCATAGAAATTCTCCAGGCAACAATACTGGAGTGGGTTGTCATTTCCTACTCCAGGGGATCTTCCTGATCCAGAGATGAGACACACATCTCTTATGTTTCCTGCATTGGCAGGCAGGTTTTTTACCACTAGGGCCACATGAGAAGCCCATTACACTGGTAGTAACTTTTAAAATATATTTCTTTTAGTCACCTTAGAGAGGGGAATAGAAGTAATATAAGGATGAAAACTTGACAGATGAGAAATCAGATAAACTCTGTTTACTTCCCTTATTTTTTTTTTCTTTTACAATAACACTTCATATGTTTCTTTTGTCTTTGAAGTTGCAAGTGTTGGCTGCTCAGTCATGTCCAAATCTTTGTAACCCCATAGACTATAGCCCACCAGGCTCCTCTGTCCATGGCATTCTCCAGACTAGAATACTGGAGTGGTTTCCATTTCCTTCTTCATTCTTTTGTCTATTTAGTATGAATTGAAAGCTGTCAGCTTTGTATAAGCATTAAAAGCAGACTAGAATAGACCTCTCAATCAGTTAATATGTTTACATTAAGAAGCTTGGCCGTGTGTGGCCTTAAGGCTGAAGGCAGTCAAGGGATGAGATTCATTCCACTACCCATCACCTCTGATATGTTTTGAGCAACCAAATACAGACCTAAAGAATATGCAGATAAGGGTATTTAACACAGTAACATGTATATTTACTTAGCCAGTCATTAAATACTAAGGAGAGAGTTGTCCCATTTTTATTTGGAAAATATTTAGATCACAAAGGCTATTTAGTTTTGCATGCTTGATACAAGATGCACCAGATATTGTACAGTAAATATAAACAATGGTCTTAGGATGTATATGTTTATATAATCAGTTTAGTGGTCAATCATTTTAGGTGGAAATGGATAAAGGAAATTACAGTGAGTATAATAGAAGAAAATTGAAACAAGAATGAAAAATCACTGAATCAAGTGATTACTAATTGAGAGAATGAGTATTATTAGCTGATTACTTATTGAAATTTGCTTTACAAATTACAATGTTTCAATCTTCAGAAATAATGGGCTCCACTTTAAGTGAGGATATCTAAAGGTATCTGAAGAATCCTCTAGAGAAAGGAATGGCAACCCACTCCAGTATTCTTGCCTGGATAATCCCATGGACAGAGAAGCCTGGTGGGCTACAGTCCTTGGGGGTGCAGAGAGTTGGACACAACTGAGCGACTAACGCTAATGGAGGTCAGAAGTTCAAAATGGATCTTAACTAAAATCAAGGAGTCACCAAGGCTGTGCTCTTTTTGGAGCATCTGTGAGAAGATCTGTCTACATTCCATAGCTTGTGATCCCTTTCTAAGCTAGCAATGTACAGTTGAATCTTTCTCATGTATGTCACTCTGGTACTGACTCTTCTTCTGCCTCCCTCTTCTATCTTTCAAAACCTTTGTGGTTACATTAAGATCATTGGAATAACCAAGGACTATCTCACTATTTTAAAGTCAGTTGATTAGTGAGCAACCTTAATTTCACCTCCCACCTTCATTCTCCTTTGTCATATGATAGCATATTCAGAGGTTCTGGGGTTTGAATATAGACATATTTGAGAAGCCATTATTTTTCATACCACACAGCCTAAAATAGAGAGAGTTTCTCAATAGATCTCCAAACTGATAACAGTAACCACAGTTTTTGCTGTTATTAATGAAGAACCTGAGAATTTTGAGGTATACATACACACACACTTTTCTTAAAATGCTTTCTTCAGCTATCTCTATTAAAAATGAATCCTTGATAAAGTCAGTCTGTATTAGTTCCCTGTGAATGCTGTAACCACTTACTACAATGAAACAGTTTAAAACAATAAAAATTCATCCTCTTACAGCTCTGGAAACTTGAAGTCTGAATCCAAGGTTTTATTAGGCCTGTGCTTCTTCCAGAGACTCTAAGAGAAAATCTGTTTAGTTTGTTGTGGCCACTGGGATTCTTTGCATTAGTTGCTCACTCCATTCTCTGCCTCCACTGTCTTCTCCTTTGTGTGCTGTGAGTTCATGCTCTGTTGTTTCCATATATTTGTGACCCCATGGACTGTGGCTCAGTAGGCTCCTCTGTCCATGGGATTCTCCAGGCAAGAATACTGGAGGGCATGACAACCCATGCCCTCCTCCAGGGGATGGTCCTGATCCAGGGATCAAAACCATGTCTCCTGTTTCTCCTGCATTGCAGGTGGATTCTTTACCGAATGAGCCACTTGGGAAGCTCCTTCTCTTTGGGTGTCTGTCTAATCTACCTCTGCCTTCCTTTTATAAGGATACTGGTGATGGCACTTAAGACTTTTCTAAATAATCCTAAGTAATATCCTTATTTCAATGTTCTTAACTTAAGTATATCTGTAAAGATCCTTTCTCCAAATAAGATAGCATTTACATGCCCTGGGGAGTAGGATTTGTATGCATCTTTGGGGCCACTATTTGACTGACTTTAAGTCATATGACATAGAAGTAAATTAGAAAGTATGCATAAAAATGTGAAACTAATTTTTCCATCACACAGAGAAAAGATAAAGTTAATTTCTGGGTCAAGATTGGAAAAGCCCAATAACAAAAAGAAGAGTAAAATATTAATAAAGTTAGATATAAGACAGTGTTCCAGAGAAGTCAGTGATCCATTTTTATACTACCTAAGTGGTAGGGGGAAGGGGGGACATTCAAAACATGAACAGGCTTGCTGCTAAGTCACTTCAGTCGTGTCCGACTCTGTGTGACCCCATAGACGGCAGCTCACCAGGCTCCCCCGTCCCTGGGATTCTCCAGGCAAGAACACTGGAGTGGGTTGCCATTTCCTTCTCCAATGCATGAAAATGAAAAGTGAAAGTGAAGTCGCTCAGTCGTGCCTGACTCTTAGCCACCCCATGGACTACAGCCTACCAGGCTCCTCTGTCCATGGGATTTTCCAGGCATCAACAGGCTTAGGGATCCTTAACTAAGGAAAGTGTATTTATCTTCCTCCCAAAAAAATTCTGGGAGACTTTATGCCCATTATAGAACTTTAAACATCTAGCCTGATGTCAGAGCAATTGAAAAACAGATGCCTGAGATGCCAAGTCAAATAGAAATTCAGTGAGATAACAAAACAACCAGATATATGAGCTGGAAAATAGAAACACAAAGTTTGGACTCCTTGAATGGTATATAATAGTACATCTGAATAGTTCCTATGCTCCTGAGAAAAGAAAAAAATTGGCTACCAATTTACTACCAGGTAGTAAATCTGGAGAGGCATCCTGTTTGGAAAGAGAATGATGCAGAAGAAGTCAAGTAGATATGGAAACAGAAAAGCAAAAATGTTAACAGAAGTACTAGATATGAAGGTCTCACAAAAGTTCCTGATGACCAAAGACCAGAAAGGATTATGTATGTTTGCATTGTCTTCTAGGAAATAGAGAATCATAATGAACATGTGCCTTATTTCTCTAGATACTACCATAATGAATGAAGCACTGCAAATTAAGTCTTCACTGGGCAGAAGTATAGAAAGAGAAGAAATAAGGAAAACCCCACACTATGATTACCATAGCTCATTATGTTTTTATTTCCAAATGTAAGCAGAAAACCAACAAGCTAAACTGAATTCAGTTACAGAAACATAAATTTCCATTTCTTTTTTTATGTGTGAACTGTGTAAATGTGAAATTTTTTATTCATTGTATTTGTAATGCTTCTACATTTCCCAATCAAGTGATAGGGCCATGCTAAAATGCACATGAGAAAACTCACTAATTCCCAAAAAAGACCATTTTACCTCTGTCCGACTTTGTGAGAACATTTTCTTTACCTTGGCCTAAAACAGAAATTACTCTGGTTGCTTTTATCTAATGGGTCAGAGAAACTTAAGAAAGGGGTAAAAAAGGTCATATACTCTAAAGATCACTAGGTCTAAATAATAGAAATCAAATCTTTGAGGTTCGTTAAGTGTTTTATGTGTGTGTGTGTGTTGCTTTTTGTGTGTCAGTCAGTGCTATTGTGTACGTGTCTGTAAACTAACTTTGTCACTTCTCAAGTTCTCTAGTCATCACTCCAAAATAAACTTAAAGATTATATCAAGGTTAGAATGCTTATTCTTATTTCTCTCTTAATATTCTTTTCACCAAATTAATATTATAGCCAGGAAATATTACTATTACATTTGGATTCCAATACCTTTCTATCTCTTAAGAGTTTGAGTGTTTAGTCTTTGTTTCTGCTTCTGTTTTAGAATCAATTATTTCAAGACCCTTAATTTTAAGTAATTGCAGCTTTCTCATTTTTATTGTTGTATCTGTCAAATATTTTATAGCTAAACAATAAACTCAGGGGAAAGAAAGAATATTTCAGATCTTAGCTATCGAAATTGAAATAGGCATTCTTTGCACACATTTTAATATCTTTAGGGTGTGGCCTTAAACTTTTAGTTTCCTATGAAAAATCTCCTTTTATGAGTCATAAATAGCATTAGTTATGTGAACCAAAGTCAGAATACTTTAAATGGCTCAAAGCAATAGCAGGGCAAATCTGTTGTTTATGTATTTGGAAATCTTTCTCCACTACACATCTACACATACATATATATACATGTATATATATACACTCAATGCCATATATATATTTAATTTATAATAGTAGTTAGCAAACTTGGTATTTTATATAAAAATATAATACTCATATTTTATTTTCATGAGTTAAATACAATTAGGGTTGATGATGGAAATGTGGAAATGTGTGTACTAAAGGAGTTCTTGAAATTTGTAAAAATGTTTATAAACAAAAGTTAATTTGAAAACCATAGCAATGAAAGAAGTAGTTCTGTAATTATTTTCTAAATGTATATAATTAAATTTTTCTAAGAGGTTTTTCCACTGCGTCTAGTTTAACCATGTGTATGGAAAGGATTTGTGTTTATGCAAATGTAGCAATATATATGTTTATTTATGTATCACAATAATACTCTTGAAAATACCTTAAGACTAACTATTTAAATCTAGCTAACCTATTTATACCATATCAGCCTATCTTATCTTAAAGGTATATCTAGTTTAGAACCTAGACTAATTTTTTGTCACATAATCTAAAATTATAATAGAATCTTTGTAAAAAATATAGATGTTGAATAATTTTAAAAACATGAGATAATTTTATACACAATATATTTATCATGGGCAAAAAGACCACAACTTCTGATTTGCCTTGTAGGATGTACATTCTCATATTTCCTAGTTACCTTTCTTTTTCTCTTATTATCATACTTCTCTCAAATTTCATAAATGTGAAAAGATCACATTATACATGAATCATCCACATATTTATTTTAATTATATCATTAAATCCCTTTCATGAGAAGTATATGTTTGGAGATGCAAAAGCTTAATTCTGCATATTAAAGCTTCTACTGCATGTATTTCACAGAATTCACCTGAATACCTTGTGCCAAGCCTACTTTATTTCAAAGAAGTTAGAGAGATCAGTCGTGTCAAAAAACTCTTGATAGTTTAAGTCAGGTGAAAATTGAGATTTGATCATTGAATTTCCCAGTAAAAAAACTTAGTAGCAACTTTAAAAAGAATTTACAATAGGAATAGTAGAGGCAAAATCCTGATTGAGTGGTTTAAATTAGAAAAATAATAAAAATAAAGTAGAATAATAGGATACATCGAGTATAGAAACTCTAAGATCCTTTTTCTAAAAATGGAGAAGAAACATGAGGTGTAAAAGAAGGGAAAATATATATTCAAGCGAGGTCTTGAGCTTTGTGTGTCAGTTTTGTAGTTTATATAAAATGCAAGAAGCAGTAAAATTTTTTGTATGAAAGTATTCCTCTCAAAAGAGATCTCCAGAATCTCTTTTTATATGGGCACTGATCCCATTTATAAAGACTCTGCCCTAGTCATTAAATCAAATGCCACACCTCCTAATACTATCACATGGAGGTGAAGTTGTCAACATATGAATATAGGACAGAGAGCACATTATTTGGTCTAAAACACAATACTTAGGGGAAATTATTTAACTTAGGTTTTCATACAAGTCACATCATTGTCACAGGGAGAAAAAACTGAAGATATTTACTAAAAGCAACTAATAAAACATAATATCTACAGACTCAAAGAATAAAAGAAGTCTTCAGGTTGAGAAATGATATCAATAGAAACTTGTATATTCAGGTAGGAATGAAAAGCAGTGAATGTGATCTTGATAAATACAAGACTATTTTTTTCCCTCTCAACTTCTTTAAAATAGTAAGACTAAATAAAAAAATATAATACTTTATTGGGAAGTTTATTAGATTAATAGTTAAAATATGGAGTTGATTTGAATTTTAGAAAAATAAATAATTTAAGTATAAATATATTTCAGATATAGGGTGGAGTGTATTTACATTGAAAATTATTTGCTGTGTGTTTTGAGTTGAAACTTAACTGACCACTCTGCATTTTATTTGGTAAATATTGATATCTTAGGACATTTTATTGTGTTGGTATAATATTTTTGACATTTAGAGCATAAATGTTGAGCAGGTCATGAGTAGACCCATATAGTTTCAAAGTTTCTATTTTTAAGGACTACAATATTAACTCTAATTATTCCACAAACAATGTGTGCATATTGCATTTTTCAGAGCAACCACATAAACATGAGAAAAAGGGATGCAGTTTATTTTGACGGGTAACATTCTAAGCACTTAGCTAATTTAACTCTCACAAAAACTAAACAATTTCTATTATTATGTATATTTTACACAGGAGGCATCAGGGTGTTTTGCCCAAGTATAACCAACTGGTCTGTGGAGAGCCAGATTTTGCACTCAGGGATTCTGTCTTCAGAGTCTTGATGATGCGGTGGTGTGCAGCCTGCTATTTCTTCCAGAGAGATACATATTTGAAAATGTTACCAGGAAGAAATCTCTTTGAACAGAGAAAGAAATATCTCAATTTATGGTTATTTTTTCTCTTCTGTCTCCAACCCAGGTCTATTCTTTATCAGTTATTAACAGCAACAACTTCTCTGCCTGGGACACAAACTTAACAAGTTTCTTCCTGGTGAAAATATAATCATTTTAAACATTAAGTTTAAACATTATTGAAGAGATTATGCTAAAAAACATACCCCTAAATGTGTAATAGTTATAATAAGATCTAAGACAGAAGGTAAAGAATGGTTGCAGAGTGTAGCAGAATGATTTATACTGGGAACAGATCCATCCAAAGTGACCTTGAATGTGACCTTGAACTGTTAGATGCTTAACAGTTACTCAGCTAAGTGGGGAATATTCCAGATTGACGGTGGTTTACATCAAAATGAAATCAGTTCAGTTCAGCTGCTCAGTCGTGTCCGACTCTTTGCGACCCCATGAATCGCAGCACACCAGGCCTCCCTGTCTATCACCAACTCCCGGAGTTCACTCAGACTCACGTCCAACGAGTCAGTGATGCCATCCAGCCATCTCATCCTCTGTCATCCCCTTCTCCTCCTGTCCCCAATCCCTCCCAGCATCAGAGTCTTTTCCAATGAGTCAACTCTTCACATCAGGTGGCCAAAGTATTGGAGTTTCAGCTTCAGCATCATTCCTTCCAAAGAAATCCCAGGGCTGATCTCCTTCAGAATGGACTGGTTGAATCTCCTTGCAGTCTAAGGGACTCTCAAGAGTCTTCTCCAACACCACAGTTCAAAAGCATCAATTCTTCAGCGCTCAACCTTCTTCACAGTCCAACTCTCACATCCATACATGACCACAGGAAAAACCATAGCCTTGACTAGACGAACCTTTTTGGCAAAGTTATGTCTCTGCTTTTGAATATGCTATCTAGGTTGGTCGTAACTTTCCTTCCAAGGAGTAAACGTCTTTTAATTTCATGGCTGCAGTCAACATCTGCAGTGATTTTGGAGCCCCCAAAAAATAAAGTCTAACATCTTTGCCACTGTTTCCCCATCTATTTCCCATGAAGTGATGGGACCGGATGCCATGATCTTCATTTTCTGAATGTTGAGCTTTAAGCCAACTTTTTCACTCTCCACTTTCACTTTCACGAAGAGGCTTTTGAGTTCCTCTTCACTTTCTGCCATAAGGGTGGTGTCATCTACATATCTGAAGTTATTGATATTGCTCCCAGAAATCTTGATTCCAGCTTGTGCTTCTTCCAGTCCAGCGTTTTTCATGATGTACTCTGCATATAAGTTAAATAAGCAAGGTGACAATATACAGCCTTGATGTACTCCTTTCCCAATTTGGAACCAGTCTGCTGTTCCATGTCCAGTTCTAAGTGTTGCTTCCTGACCTGCATTCAAATTTCTCAAGAGGCAGATCAGGTGGTCTGGTATTCCCATCTCTTTCAGAATTTCCCACAGTTTATTGTGATCCACACAGTCAATGGCTTTGGCATAGTCAATAATGCAGAAATAGATGTTTTTCTGGAACTCTCTTGCTTTTTCCATGATCCAGCAGATGTTGGCAATTTGATCTCTGGTTCTTCTGCCTTTTTTAAAACCAGCTTGAATATCAGGAAGTTCACGGTTCACCTATTGCTGAGGCCTGGCTTGGAGAATTTTGAGCATTACTTTACTAGCATATGAGATGAGTGCAATTGTGCGGTAGTTTGAGCATTCTTTGGCATTGCCTTTCTTTGGGATTGGAATGAAAACTGACGTTTTCCAGTCCTGTGGCCACTGCTGAGTTTTCCAAATTTGCTGGCATATTGAGTGCAGCACTTTAACAGCATCATATATGGACAAATAAGTTGGAAGCATAGAATGTTATCAATAATAGTTTTAAGATTCAAGCCTGGAGTTAGAGTCTAGAGTGTAGATTTAGATTAGTCAAAGAACACTGCACTGGAATTGAGAAGTTACAGACCTTGGAGACTGGGTGCTGGATATGCATCCTTAAGGACAACCTAGAAAAACAGCAGAACTCAGAATGGAAAGAAAAAACATGAGTCAGGGGTACCTAAAGTTTAATGAGTGAGAGAGACTGGGTAACTGTTGGAAACTAGCTACAAGAAGGGGGATAAAATAGTGTAATAGAGCAAACCTTTACATTACAGTAACCTTATAAACAAGGGGTAGAATATCTAGAAGTGGCAATGAGCCTTTCATTTCTCCTCCATGCTAAGTTGCTTCAGTAATGTCCAACTCTTTGCAAACCTATGGACAATAGGCTACCAAGTTCCTTTGTCCATGGGATTCTCCAGGTATGACTACTACAGTGGGTTTCATGCTCTCCTCCAGAGGGTCTTCCCAACCCAGGGATTGAATCTGCTTCTCATTATGTCTCCTGCATTGGGTGGCTGGTTCTTTTACCACGAGTATCATTATCTTCATTACCTCCACCATAGTTTGGGCTCAGGTAAACAACAGGGTTCAAATTGCCAACATCTGCTGGATCATCAAAAACTCAAGGGAGTTCCAGAAAAACATCTATTTCTGCTTTACTGACTATGCCAAAGCCTTTGACTGTGTGGATCACAATAAACTGTGGAAAATTCTTCAAGAGATGGGAATACCAGACCACCTGACCTGCCTCTTGAGAAATCTGTATGCAGGTCAGGAAGCAACAGTTAGAACTGGACATAGAACAACAGACTGGTTCCAAATAAGGAAAGGAGTACTTCAATGCTCTATGTTGTCACCCTGCTTATTCAACTTTTATGCAGAGTACATCATGAAAAATGCTGCGATGGATGAAGCACAAACTGGAATCAAGACTGCCGGGAGAAATACCAATAACTTCAGATATGTAGATGATACCACCCTTATGGCCGAAAGTGAAGAGGAACTAAAGAGCCTCTTGGTGAAAGTGAAGTGGAGAGTGAAAAAATTGGCTTAAAGCTCAACATTCAGAAAACCAAGATTATGGCATCTGGTCCCATCACTTCATGGGAAATAGATGGGAAACAGTGGAAACAGTGACAGACTTTATTTTTTTGGGCTCCAAAATCACTGCAGATGGTGACTGCAGCCATGAAATTAAAAAACCCTTACTCCTTGGAAGGAAAGTTATGACCAACCTAAACAGCATATTAAAAAGCAGAGACATTACTGTGCCAACAAAGGTCTATCTACTCAAGGCTATGGTTTTTCCAGTAGTCATGTATACATGTGAGAGTTGGACTATAAAGAAAGCTGAGTGCAGAAGAATTGATGCTTTTCGACTGTGGTGTTGGAGAAGACTCTTGAGAATCCCTTGGACTGCGAGGAGATCCAACCAGTCAATCCTAAAGGAAATAAGTTGTGACTGTTCACTGGATGGACTGATGCTGAAGCTGAAACTCCGATACTTTGGCCACCTGATGTGAAGAGCTGACTCATTTGAAAAGACCCTGATGATAGGAAAGATTGAAGGTGGGAAGAGAAGGGGGAGACAGAGGATGAGATGGTTGGATGGCATCACTGAATCAATGGACATGAGTCTGAGTAAACTCTGGCAGTTGGTGATGGACAGGGAGGCCTGGCATGCTGCAGTTCATGGGGTTGCAAAGAGTCAGAAATGACTGAGCGACTGAACTGAACTGAAAGAACAGGGAAGAAACACAGCCCCATCCATCAACAGAAAATAGGATTAAAGATTTACTGAGCATGGCCCCGTCCATCAGAACAATACCCAGTTTCCCTGTCAGTAAATCTATGCCATCAGGAAGCTGCCATAAGCCTCTTATTCATATCCATCAGAGGACAGACATAATGAAAACCACAATCACAGAAAACCAAACTGATCACATAGACCACAGCATTGTCTAACTCAATGAAACTATTAGCCATGCCATGTATTGCTACCCAAGACAGACAGGTCATGCTGGAGAGCTCTGACAAAATGTGGTCTACTGGAAAAGGGAATGGCAAATCACTTCAATAATCTTGCCTTGAGAACCCCATGAATGGTATGAAAAGGCAAATAGATAGGACACTGAAAGATGAACTCCCCAGGTTGGTAGGTATCCACTATGCTACTGGAGAAGAGTGGAGAAATAACTCCAGAAAGAATGAAGAGACAGAGCCAAAGCAAAAACAACACCCAGTTGTGGATGTGACTGGTAATGGAAGTAAAGTTCAATGCGGTAAAGAACAGTATTGCAAAAGAACCTGGAATGTTAGCTCCATGAATCAAGGTAAATTGGAAATGGTCAAACAAGAGATGGCAAGAGTGAACATCGACATTTTAAAAATCAGTGAACTAAAATGAACTGGAATGGCCAAATTTAACTGAGATGATCATTATATCTACTACTGTGAGCAAGAATACCTTAGAAGAAATGGACTAGCCATCATAGTCAACAAAAGAATCCAAAATACAATAATTGGATGCAATTTCAAAAATGACAGAATGATCCCTGTTCATTTCCAAGGCAAACCTTTCAATATCACAGTAATGCATGTCTATGCCCCAGCCAGTAATGCTAAAGAAGCTGAAGTTGAATGGTTTTAAGAAGACCTACAAGACCTTCAAGAACTAACACCGAAAAAAAGATGTCCTTTCCATTATAGGGAACTGGGATGCAAAAGTAGGAAGTCAAGAAACATCTTGAGTAACAGGCAAATTTGGCCTTGGAGTACAAAACGAAGCAGGGAAAAAGCTAACAGAGTTTTGCCACGGGAACACACTGGTCATAGCAAACACCCTCATCCAACAACACAATTGTAGACTCTACAAATGGACATCACCATATGGTCAGCATCAAAATCAGATGGATTATATTCTTTGCAGCCGAAGATAGAGAAGCTCTATACAGTCAACAAAAAAAGACCAGGAGCTGACTGTTGCTCATATCATGAACTCTTTATTGCCAAATTCAAACCTATATTGGAGAAAGTAGGCAAAAGCACTAGACCATTGAGTTATGACCTAAATAATATCCTTTATGATTATATAGTGGATGTGAGAGATTCAAGGAATTAGAACTGAAAGACAGAGTGCCTGAATAACTGGATGGAGATTCATGACATTATATAGGAGGTAGTGATCAAGACCCAAGAGAAAGAAATGCAAAAAGGTAAAATTGTTGTCTGAGGAGGGTTTACAAATAGTTGATAAAAGAAGAGATGCTAAAGGCAAAGGGGAAAAAGAAAGCTATACCCATTTGAATGCAGAGTTCCAAATAATATTAAGGAGAGATAAGAAAGCCTTCCCCAGTGATCAATGGAAAGAAATAAAGAAAAACAATAGAATGGGAAAGAATAGAGATTTCTTTAAGAAAATTAGAGATACCAAGGGAACATTTTATGCAAAGATGGGCACATAAAGGACAGGAATCATATGGACCTAACAAAAGCAGAAGATATTAAGAAGAGGTGGCAAGAATACACAAAAGAACTGTACAAAAAATATCTTCCTGACCCAGATAACCACAATGGTGTGATCATTCACCTAGAGCCAGACATCCTGGAATGTGAAGTCAAGTGGGCCTTAGGAAGAAACACTGTGAAGACAGCTAGTGGAGGTGATGGAATTCCAGTTGAGCTATTTCAAATCCTAAAAGATGATGCTGTGAAAGTGCTGCATTCAATATGCCAGAAAATTTGGAAAACTCAGCAGTGGCCACTGGACTGTAAAATGTCAGTTTTCATTCCAATTCCAAAGAAAAGCAATGCCAAAGAAAGCTTAAACTACCCCACAATTGCACTCATCTCACACGCTAGCAAAGTAATGCTCAAAATTTTCCAAGCCAGGCTTCAATGGTACATGAACCAAAAACTTCCAGATGTTCAAGCTGGATTTAAAAAGGCACAGGAACCAGAGATCACATTACCAAAATGTGTTGGATCATAGAAAAAGCAAGAGTTCCAGAAAAAAGATCTACTTCTGCTTTATTGATTTCACCAAAGCCTTTGACTGTGTTGCTGCTGCTAAGTCACTTCAGTCGTGTCCGACTCTTGTGCGACCCCACAGACGGAAGCCCACCAGGCTCCCCCGTCCCCAGGATTCTCCAGGCAAGAACACTGGAGTGGGTTGCCATTTCCTTCTCCAATGCATGAAAGTTGACTGTGTAGATCATAATAAACCACAGAAAATTCTTAGAGATGGGAATACCATACAACCTGACCTGCTTCTTGATAAATCTGTATGCAGATCAAGAAGCAACAGTTAGAACTGAACATGGTAAAATAGACTGGTTCTAAATTGGGAAAGGAGTTCGTCAAGGCTATATATTGTCACCCTGCTTATTTAACTTATATGCAGAGTTCAGTTCAGTTCAGTCACTTAGTCGTGTCCAACTCTTTGTGACCCCATGAACCACAGCATGCCAGGCCTCCCTGTCCATCACCAACTCCCGGGGTGCACCCAAGTCCATGTCAATTGAGTCGGTGATGCCATCCAGCCATCTCATCCCCTGTCCTCCCCTTCTCCTCCTGCCCTCTATCTTTTCCAGCATCAGGGTCTTTTCCAAGGAGTCAGCTCTTTGCATCAGGTGGCTTAAGTATTGGAGTTTCAGCTTCAACATCAGTCCTTCCAATGAACATCCAGGACTGATCTCCTTTAGGATGGACTGGTTGGATCTCCTTGCAGTCTAAGGGACTCTCAAAAGTCTTCTTTAACACCACAGTTCAAAAGCATCAATTCTTCAGTGCTCAGCTTTCTTTATAGTCCAACTCGCACATCCATACATGACCACTGGAGAAACCATAACCTTGACTAGATGGAACTTTGTTGGCAAAGTAATGTCTCTGCTTTCTAATATGCTGTCTAGGTTGGTCATAACTTTCCTTCCAAGGAGTAAGCATCTTTTAATTTCATGCCTGCAGTCACCATCTGCAGTGATTTTGGAGCCCAGAAATATAAAGTTAGCCACTGTTTCCTCTGTTTCCCCATCTATTTGCCAAGAAGTGATGGGACGGAATGCCATCTTAGTTTTCTGAATGTTGCACTTTAAGCCAACTTTTTCACTCTTCTCTATCACTTTCATCACTCCAAATGCCAGACTGGATGAAGCACAAGTTGGAGTCAAGATTGCGGGGAGAAATATCAATAAACTCAGATGTGCAGATGATATCACCTTTATGGCAGAAAGTGAAGAAGAACTAAAGAGCCTCTTGATGAAAGTGAAAGACAGTGAAAATTTGGCTTAAAAAAAAAAAAAAGCTACGGTTTTTTCAGTAGTCATGTATGAATGTGAGTGTTGGACTATAAAAAAAGCTGATCTCTGAAGAATTGATACTTTTGCACTGTGGTGTTGGAGAAGTTTCCTGAGATTCCCTTGGACTGCAAGGAGAACCATCCAGTCCATCCTAAAGGAAATCAGTCCTGAATATTCTTTTGAAGGACTGATGCTGAAGCTGAAACTCCAATACTTAAGCCATCTGATGCGAAGAACTGACTCATTGGAAAAGACCCTGATGCTAGAAAAGATTGAAGGTGGGAGGAGAATGGGACCACAGAGAATGAGATGGTTGGATAACATCACGGACATGATGGACATGAGTCTGAGTAAGCTCGGGGAGATAGTGATGAACTGGGAAGCCTGGCATACTGCAGTTCGTAGGGTTGCAAAGAGTCAGATGTGGCTGAGTGACTGAACTGAACTGACTGTCACCTGGGGAACCCTATTTCTCCTCCAGATACAATCAAACAATGGTTGTTTTTATCTCTATTTCATAAATGTTTTGAGATCCCCTATTTTTTTTTCTTTCATTTGTTTCATTTTATTTTCTGTAATTTCATACTTCAAATTTAAGATCAATTCCTACTTATTTTCCTCCATAGTTCTTGTAAGTGAAAGTGAAAACTGCTCAGTTGTATCCAACTCTTTTCAACCCCACTGACTATACGGTTTCTGGAATTTTGCTAGCCAGAATACTTGAGCGGGTACCCTTTCCCTTCTTCAGGGTATCTTTCCAACCCAGGGATTGAACCCATGTGTCTCATATTGCAGGCAGATTCTTAACCAGCTGAGCCATAAGGGAAGCCCTGGTTATTGTAAAAATAATCATTTATACCCCATCTCTTTTTTCCTTTAATAAATTTTTACTCTTCCTTCTCTAAAATCCTTCCACAATTACCTAGTATCTAAAATGTAATATGACAAACTCCTTACTATAATTTATAATTTATATGATGAATATGAATCCATAATTCATATTCACAATATTGTCCTTCATAACAAACATGGGCTCAGTCCGACTTTCAACTTTGTCTCATGAACTTCTCCAGTTAGGACATTAATCTTCTGTGATACTAACTCCCTGTCATCCTTCAACAGTCCAGAGACTTGTCTTGCTTATTGTTGCACTTAACATCGAGAATATAAAACAATTTACTTGTATCTCTTTGAGATTTATATATATATATATATATATATATATATATATATATATATGACTGGCAGAGTGCCTGGTGTGAAATAGCACAAAAGCATGTTAATTTGGGTTCAGTGTGGCTCAAATTAAATTATTATCATTGATATATATATGAAATGACCCACAGAGGAGGAAGAGAAAAATTTGTCTCTAAAACTAAAGTGTTCTGCAAGGTAACACTTGTCTTCTAAACTTTCCCTTAAGAGATTGCTAGGAAATTAGTTTAGTAAGTGGCATTAGATTTGTGTTTCTTCTTAAGTACAGTAATCCAAGTGATTGGATTAGAAAGCAGGGAAATTTGCCCTTGGATTTACAACATGGTAAAGCCTGTATTCTGAACCAGAAAACTTTCATAACTAATGTCACAAATACTTACATACCAAGAGATTTCTGAGTAAATTTTCAGTCTTTTTTCTCCTAGTGGTTGGTCAGACTGTGTTTTGGCAAATGTAACATGCCAGTGAACCCTTAAGTTAATAAGGTATAAATGAAGATAGCTTGTTCTCTGACTGGCTATAACAGCCTGCTGGGTTTCATCAATCATGAAGCAGCTCAAGCTGGAACTAAACAACAAAGAAAAATACCAAAAAAAAAAAAAAGAAGAAGAACATGGGGAAGGGAAGAATGTTAGTTCTTTTAAATAGATAGGGATTATATTTGTGAAACTGAAGTGTCAGAAAATACCACAAGAATGTTTAAAAGACACTATGATGTAATTATTCTTGTGTAAGGATAATGATACATATTTTGAAAGATTAAATTTCTAACCTACTATTAACTGAATGAAGTAAAAATTAAATTGAACAGCTTTATAAAATTAAATTTAAGATAACAACAATTCCATTTAAATCCAAATGATTTCATTCTTGGATAATTTCAAGATGGTATTAGCAGTTTTAGTAGCATTAGTAGTTTAGATAGTATTAGTAGAATTAGTAGTTCGGTATTATATTTGGGAAATTTCTCTCTTACTCATATTTGCAAACACATCAGATCAGATCAGTCGCTTAGTCGTGTCCGACTCTTTGCGACCCCACAAATCGCAGCACGCCAAGCCTCCCTGTCCATCACCAACTCCCGGAGTTCACTCAGACTCACGTCCGTCGAGTCAGTGATGCCACCCAGCCATCTCATCTTCTGCTGTCCCCTTCTCCTCTTGCCTCCAATCCCTTCCAGCATCAGAGTCTTTTCCAAAGAGTCAACTCTTCGCATGAGGTGGCCAAAGTACTGGAGTTTCAGCTTCAGCATCATTCCTTCCAAAGAAATCCCAGGGCTGATCTCCTTCAGAATGGACTGGGTGGATCTCCTTGCAGTCCAAGGGACTGTCAAGAGTCTTCTCCAACACCACAGTTCAAAAGCATCAATTCTTCGGCGCTCAGCCGTCACAGTCCAACTCTCACATCCATACATGATCACATGAAAACCCATACCCTTGACTAGACGGACCTTTGTTGGCAGAGTAATGTCTCTGCTTTTGAATATGCTATCTAGGTTGGTCATAACTTTCCTTCCAAGGAGTAAGCATCTTTTAATTTCATGGATGCAGTCACCATCTTCAGTGATTTGGGAGCCCATAAAAATAAAGTCTGACACTGTTTCCACTGTTTCCCCATCTATTTCCCATGAAGTGATGGGACCGGATGTCATGATCTTCATTTTCTGAATGTGGAGCTTTAAGCCAACTTTTTCACTCTCCACTTTCACTTTCATCAAGAGGCTTTTTAGTTCCTCTTCACTTTCTGCCATAAGGGTGGTGTCATCTGCGTATCTGAGGTTATTGATATTTCTCCCGGCAATCTTGATTCCAGCTTGTGTTTCTTCCAGTCCAGCATTTCTCATGATGTACTCTGCATATAAGTAAAATAAACAGGGTGATAATATACAGCCTTGACGAACTCCTTTTCCTATTTGGAACCAGTCTGTTGTTCCATGTCCAGTTCTAACTGTTGCTTCCTGACCTGCATACAAATTTCTCAAGAGGCAGATCAGGGGGTCTGGAATTCCCATCTCTTTCAGAATTTTCCACAGTTGATTGTGATCCACACAGTCAAAGTCTTTGGCATAGCCAATAAAGCAGAAATAGATGTTTTTCTGGAACTCTCTTGCTTTTTCCATGATCCAGCAGATGTTGGCAATTTGATCTCTGGTTCCTCTGCCTTTTCTAAAACCAGCTTGAACATCTGGAAGTTCATGGTTCACATATTGCTGAAGCCTGGCTTGGAGAACTTTGAGCATTACTTTACTAGCGTGTGAGATGAGTGTAATTGTGCGGTAGTTTGAGCACTCTTTAACATTGCCTTTCTTTGGGATTGGAATGAAAACGGACCTTTTCCAGTCCTGTGGCCACTGCTGAGTTTTCCAAATTTGCTGGCATATTGAGTGCAGCACTTTCACAACATCATCTTTCAGGATTTGGAATAGCTCAGCTGGAATTCCATCACCTCCACTAGCTTTGTTTGTAGTGATGCTTTCTAAGGCCCACTTGACTTCACATTCCAGGATGTCTGGTCAGTGATCACACCATCGTGATTATCTGGGTCATATAGGTCTTTTTTGTACAGTTCTTCTGTGTATTCTTGCCATCTCTACTTAATATCTTCTGCTTCTGTTAGGTCCATACCATTTCTGTCCTTTATCGAGCCCATCTTTGCATGAAATGTTCCTTTGGTATCTCTGATTTTCTTGAAGAGATCCCTAGTCTTTCCCATTCTGTTGTTTTCCTCTATTTCTTTGCATTGATCTCTGAGGAAGGCTATCTTATGTCTCCTTGCTATTCATCAGAACTCTGCATTCAGATATTTATATCTCTCCTTTTCTCCTTTGCTTTTCGCTTCTCTTCTTTTCACAGCTTTTTTTTTTTTTGCAAACACATAGCAATGGGTTATTAAGAGTTAAAAACAAATCATAAGTGAAGAGCTGAATTAAAAAACAATAATATCTTGATTGAAAATGCAAAGTATTAAACAAGACATAAAGTTTAGTATAGCTTTTGAAAGGGAAAAGATACATGCACCCCAATATTCACTGCAGCAGCACTTACAATAGCCAGGACAGGTAACCAAATATTCCAGTATATATATGCTGTGCTGCTGCTGCTAAGTCGCTTCAGTCCTGTCCAACTCTGTGTGACCCTATACAGTGCAGCCCACCAGGCTCCCCCGTCCCTGGGATTCTCAAGGCAAGAACACTGGAGTGGGTTGCCATTTCCTTCTCTAATATATATATGTATACTGGAATATTAATCAGCCATGAATAATAATGCCATTTGCAACAACATGGATGAACCTAGAGATTGCCATACTGAGTAAAATCAGACACAGAAAGACAATTATGTGATGTAGCTTAAATGTGGAATCTAACAGAAGTAGAATCATGGACGTAGAAAACAAACACATAAAAAATAAACTTGATGATTAACCTCAGATAAGGGGGAGAGGGGTAAAGTGGGAGATTGGAATTGACATATACACATTATGATATATAAAATTAATAACTAAAAATAATGTGCTATATAGCACAGGGTTGTTCTTAGAGAAGGCAATAGCACCCCACTCCAGTACTTTTGCCTAGAGAATCCCATGGACGGAGGAGCCTGGTAGGCTGCAGTCCATGGGGTCAATAGAGTTGGACATGACTGAGTGACCTCACTTTCACTTTTCACTTTCATGCAATGGAGAACGAAATGGCAACCCACTCCAGTGTTCTTGCCTGGAAAATCCCAGGGACGGGAAGCCTAGTGGGCTGCCGTCTATGGGGTCGCACAGAGTCGGACACGACTAAAATGACGCAGCAGCAGCAGTTCTTGGTGAGTTGATTAGTCTTGTCCGACTCTTTGCGACACCATGGACGGTAGCACACCAGGCTCCCCTGTCCTTCACTATCTACTGGAGTTTGTTAAAAATCATTTTAATTGAGATGGTGATGCTATCTAACTATCTCATCCTCTGCCACATCCTTCTGCTATTACCTTCACTCTTTCTCAGCATCATGGTCTTTTCCAGTGAGTTGGCTTTCACATCAGGCGGCAAAGTATTGAAGCTTCACCTTTAGCATCAGTCCTTCCAATGAATATTCAGGACTCATTTCCTTTAGGATTCATTGGTTTGATCTCCTTGCAGTTCCAGGAACTCTCAAGCATATTCTCCAGCACTACCATTTGAAAGCATTAATTCTTCAGCATTCAGCCTTCTTTATGGTCCATCTTTCACATGTATACATGACTACTGGAAAAACCATAGCTTTGACTATACAGGCTTTTGTCAGTAAAGTGATGTCTCTGCTTTTTAATATGCTGTCTAGGCTATCCAGCACTAGAGCGGGGAGCAGCCGAGAGGAGATACCCCACGTGCAAGATAAGGAGCAGTGGCCATGAGGAGATAACCCACATCCAAGGTCAAAGAAACCCCAGGAAGATGGTAAGCTCTGAGAGAGGGCATCAGAGGGCAGACAGACTGAAACCACAATCACAAAAAAACTAAATAATCTGATCACATGGACCACAGACTAGTCTAACTCATTAAAACTATGAGCCATGCCATGTAGGGCTACACAAGATGGACAGGTCATCCTGGAGAGCTCTGACAAAATGTGATCCACTGGAGAAGAGAATGGCAAACAACTTCAGTATTCTTGCCTTGAGAACCCCATGAACAGTATGAAAAGGCAAATAGATAGGACATTGAAAGGTGAACTCTCCAGGTCAGTAGGTGCCCAATATGCTACTGGAAATCAGTGGAGAAATAACTCCAGAAAGAATGAAGAGATAGAAACAAAGCAAAAACAACACCCAGTTGTGGATGTGACTGGTGATAGAAGCAGGGTCTGATGCTGTAAAGAACAATATTGGATAGGAACCTAGAATGTTTGATCCGTGAATCAAGGCAAATCGGAAGTGCTCAAACAGGAGATGGTAAGAATGAACATTGACATTCTAGGAATCAGTGAACTAAAATGGACTGGAATGGGCGAATTTAACTCAGATGGACATTATATCTACTCCTTTGGGCAAGAATTCCTTAGAAGAAATGGAGTAGCCATCAAAGTCAACAAGAGAGTCCAAAACGTAGTACTTCAATGCATTCTCAAAAACGACAGAGTGATCTCTGCTCATATCCAAGGCAAACCATTCAATGCTCCAACCAGTAATGCTGAAGAAGCTGAAGTTGAAAGGTTCTATGAAGACCTACAAGACCTTTTAGAAATAACACCCCAAAAAGATGTCCTTTTTATTATAAGGGATTTTATGCAAAAGTAGAAGTCAAGAAACACCTGGAGTAACAGGGAAATTTGGCCTTGGAGTACAGAATGAAGCAGGACAAAGGATAATAGAATTTTGCCAAGAGAACACACTCGTCATAGCAAACACCCTGTTCCAACAACACAAGAGAAGACTAAATGTGGAATCACCAGATGGCCAACACTGAAATGAGGTTGATTATATTCTTTGCATCCAAAGATGGAGAAGCTCTATACAGTCAGCAAAAACAAGACCAGGAGCTGACTGTGGCTCAGATCATGAACTCCTTATTGCCAAATTCAGACCTATATTGAAGAAAGTAGGGAAAAACACTAGACCATTCATGTATGACCTAAATCAAATCTCTTACGATTATACAGTGGACATGAGAAATAGATTTAGGGGACGAGATCTGATAGACAGAATGCCTGATGAACTATGCACAGAGGTTCATGACATTGTAAAGGAGACAGGGATCAAGACCATCCCCAAGTAAAAGAAATGCAAAAAAGCAAAATGGCTGTCTCAGGAGGCCTTACAAATAGCTGTGAAGAGACATGAAAAGCAAAGGAGAAAAGGAAAGCTATGCCCATTTGAATACAGAGTTCCAAATAATAGCAAGGAGAGATAGGAAAGCCTTTCTCCATGATCAGTGCAAATAAATACAGGAAAACAATAGAATGGGAATGACTAGAGATCTCTTCAAGAAAATTAGAGATACCAAGGGAACATTTTATGCAAAGATGGGCTGAATAAAGGGCAGAAATGTTATGGACCTAACAGAAGCAGAAAATAGTAAGAACAGGTGGCAAGAATACACAGAAGAACTGTACAAAAAAGATCTTCATGACTCAGATAATCACGATGGTATAACCACTCACCTAGAGTCAGACAACCTGGAATGTGAAGTCAAGTGGGCCTTAGGAAGCATCACTACGAACAAAGCTAGTGGAGGTGATGGAATTCCAGTTGAGCTATTTCAAATCCTAAAAGATGATGCTGTGAAAGTGCTGCATTCAATGTGCCAGCAAATTTGGAAAACTCAGCAGTGGCCACGGGACTAGAAAAGGTCAGTTTTCATTCTAATCCAAAAGAAAGGAAATGCCAAAGAATGCTCAAACTACTGCACAATTGCACTCTTTCACATACTAGTAAAGCAATGTTCAAAATTGTCCAAGCCAAATTTCAATAATACATGAACTGTGAACTTCCAGAAATTCAAGCTGGTTTTAGAAAAAGCAGATGAACCAGAGATCAAATGGCCAACATCTGTTGGATCATTGAAAAAGCAAAAGAGTTCCAGAAAAGCATCTATTTCTACTTTTTTGACTATGCCAAAGCCTTTGACTGTGTGGATCACAACAAAATCTGGAAAATTCTTAAAGATATGAGAATACCAGACCCCCTGACCTGCCTCTTGAGAAATCTGTATGCAGGTCAAGAAGCAACACTTAGAACTGGACATGGAACAACAGACTGGTTCCAAATTGGGAAAGGAGTATGTCAAGGCTGTATATTGTCACTCTGCTTATTTAACTTATATGCAGAGTACATCATAATAAACTCTGGGCTGGATGAAGCACAAGCTGGAATCAAGATTGCTGGGAGAAGTATCAATAACCTCAGATATGCAGATGACACCACTCTTATGGAAGAAAGTGAAGAAGAACTAAAGAAAACAGCTTCTTGATGAAAGTGAAAGAGGAGAGTGAAAAAGTTGGCTTAAAGCTCAGCATTCAGAAAACAGATCATGGCATCTGGCCCCATCATTTCATGACAACTAGATGGGAAAACAGTGGAAACTGTGGCAGAGTTTATCTTTTTGTGCTCCAAAATCACTGCATATGGTGACTGCAGCCATGAAATTCAAGGATGCTTACTCCTTGGAAGGAAAGTTATGATCAACCTAGACAGTATATTCAAAAGCAGAGATATTACTTTGTCAACAAAGGTCTATCTAGTCAAGGCTATGGTTTTTCCAGTGGTCATGTATGGATGTGAGAGTTGGACTGTAAAGATAGCTCAGTGCCGAATATTGATGCTTTTGAACTGTGGTGTTGGAGAAAACCCCTGAGAAGCCCTTGGACTGCAAGGAGATCCAACCAGACCATCCTAAAGGAGATCAGTTCTGAGTGTTCATTAGAAGGACTGATGTTTAATCTGAAACTCCAATACTTTGGCCACTTGATGTGAAGAACTGGACTCATTAAAGACCCTGATGTTGGGAAAGATTGACGGTGGGAGGAGAAGGAGACAACAGACAACAGGTTAAATGACATCACTGACTCAATGGACATGAATTTGAGTAAAGTCTTGGAGTTTTGATGGACAGGGAGTCCTGGCGTGCTGAAGTCCATAGGGTTGCAAAGAGTTGGACAGGACTAAGTGACTGAACTGCACTGAACTAGGTTTGTCATAGCTTTCCTTCCATGGAGCAAATATCTTTTAATTCTGTGGCTGCAGTTACTGTCTGCAGTGATATTGGAGCCCAAGAAAATAAAATCTGTCACTGCTTCCACTTTTTCTCCTTCTATTTGCCATGAAGTGATGTGACCAGGTGACATGATCTTAGTTTTTTGAATGTTGAGTTTTAAGCCATTTTTTACTCTCCTTTTAAACCCTTATCAAGAGGTTCTCTATTTCCTCTTCACTTTCTGCCATTAGAATGGTATCATCTGCATATTCAAGGACAGTCTTGTCATGCTAAATGGCAACTCAGTAAAGCTATGAGCCTTGCTGTGCAGGATCAGCCAAGACTGTTGGATCAGAGTGAAGATTTCCAACAAAACGTGGTCCACTGAAGAAGGAAATGACAATCCATTTCTATGAACTGTATAGCACAAGGAACTCTACTCAGTACTCTGTAATGGCCTATATGGGAAAAGAATCTTAAAAACAGTTAATATTTGTATATGTATAACTCATTCACTTTGCTATACACTTGAAACTAGTGCAAAATAATAAATCAGCTATACTCCAATAATTTTTGTTTTTTAATGGCAGGGAAGGGAGACCTGATAAGGTAAAAAGTACAGAGTAATGATGAGTAGAAACTATTCAAATCAGCCATTTTTTGTGGAGGGGAGTGCAGAAACTTGAAGCAGAGTGCTTGAATTCAGAAACTGGGGTAGCACACCCCTATTCAAAGCATGCATGGATGCTAAATTGCTTCAGTCATGTCTGAATCTTTGTGACCCTATGGACCATAGCCCACCAGCCTCCTCTGCCCATGCAAGAATACTGGAGTTGGTTGTCATTTCCTTCTCCCTATTCAAAAACACATTTACAGAAAACTTCTTACTAACGACTATTTGAGCAATGACATGCAGCCACATACATGGGAGGGGAGAACAATGTGACTTTTGTGTCATATCCAGACTTTGATCAACTCAGTGACAGCCTTGCTTATTGGCTTTGACTTATTTTTAATATCACCATCACTATAGAAAAGGGGGGACAGACACAGACTTTACATCTATTTCAAACATGGAGACTCCACAGAAGCCAAAAGTAAGCAGACACAAAAGTACTAGATGAATAAAGGTGAATGAAGAAAGACAGGCCAAAAGGGACAAGGAAAAAAAATGTCCATCCATGATGAACCTGAAAATTAAAATTTATGAAAATTTTGAAAAAAACTCATGAAGAAATATATTACTAAAACCAAAAATATAAATGTTATTTTGACAAAATTAATATGTCCTTTGATGAAAAGGAAACCTGAACTAAGCATATGTAGATTCCTAAAACTGGAAGAGGAAAACATAATATATAAAGCAAAACAAGACAAAATGAATAGAACAGAAGCAACAAGAAATTCTAGATGTTATAAAACAATAATAGGTACAAATGAAAGAAGCAAAATACAGCATAAAAATACCAAATATTACCATGAAAAACTGAATAGAAAATTAAAGAAATATATCTGTGGGCCTTGTGAATATATATATATATATATGCACACATACACACACATATATATATTCTTTTTGGTGGTTAGTGACTTTACATCATTTTAATTATCTATACACATAGGTATATACATGTGTGTATGTAGGTATTTATGTATAGCTAAAATTTAGTTGCTAAGAAGGGGAGAATGGATTAAGAGATATTAATTATGTCTATAACAGTGTGTTTCTAAAAAAATCTTAGGTTTATTTGGCAAAATGGCAATATCTGTTAAAGCATTTTAGGGGGGCCACAGACTGTTTCAGTTTATTATAGTATCTTCTATATATTTGTGTATTATTAAAATGAGAATAGAGCATTGAATAACAAAATAAATAAGACACCTTTCTAATGATTTGGATGGCTGGACATTTCTAAATTGGGACATATATGCAACCTAATTTTTTCAAGAAGTTAAAGCTTTGGTAATAAAGTAGTCTAGATCAGTAGAAGTTGAAAATAATATGTGTGTGTGTAAGAGTGTATATCTATAAGCTCAGTTCAGTCACTCTGCCCTGTCTGACTCTTTGTGACCCCATGGTCTGCAGAACGCCAGTCCTCCCTATCCATCACCAACTCCCAGAGCCCGCTCATACTCACATCCACTGAGTTGGTGATGCCATCCAACCATACCATCGTCTATTGTTCCCTGCTCCTCCTGCCTTCAATATTTCCCAGCATCAGGCTTATTTCTAATAAGTGAGTTTTTCACATCAGGTAGTCAAAGTATTGGAGCTTCAGCTTCGGCATCATTTCTTCCAATGAATATTCAGGACTGATTTCCTTTAGGATGGACTGGTTGGATCCCCTTGCAGTCCAAGGGACTCTCAACAGTCTTCTCCAATACCACAGTTCAAAAGCATCAATTCTGTAATGCTCAGCTTCCCTTATGGTCCAACTCTCACATTCATACATGACTACTGGAATAATCATAGCTTTGACTAGACTGACCTTTGTTGGCAAAGTAATGTCTCTGCTTTTTAATGTTCTGTTTAGGTTTGTCGTAGCTTTCCTTCCAAGGAGCAAGCGTCTTTCAAGTTCATGGCTGCAGTCACCATCTGCAGTGATTTTGGAGCCAAGAAAATAAAGTCTCTCACTGTTTCCACTGTTTCCCCATCTATTTGACATGAAGTGATAGGACCGGATGCCTTGATCTTAATGTTTTCAATGTTGAGTTTTAAGTCAGCTTTTTCACTCTCCTCTCACCTTCATCAAGAAGCTCTTTAGTTCCTCTTCACTTTCTGCCATAAAGGTGGTGTCATCTGCATATCTGAGGTTATTGATATTTCTCATGGCCATCTTGGTTCCAGCTTGTGCTTCATCCAGCTCGGCATTTCACATGAGGTACTCTGTATATTTAAATAAGCAGTGTGACAGTATACAGCCTTGACGTACTCCTTTCCAAATTTTGAACCAGTTCATTGTTCCATATCCAGTTCTAACTGTTGCTTCTTGACCTGCATACAGATTTCTCAGGAGGTAGATACAGTGGTCTGGTATTCCCATTGCTTTAAGAATTTTCCACACTTTTGTGATCCACAGAGCCAAAGGCTTTAGTGTAGTCAATGAAGCAGAAATAAATGTTTTCCTGGAATTCTCTTTTTTTTCTATGATCCAAAGAATGTTGGCATGTGGATCTCTGGTTCCTCTGCCTTTTCTAAACCCAGCTTGAACATCTGGAAGTTCTCAGTTTGCGTGCTATTGAAGCCTGGCTTGGAGAGTTTGGAGTATTTCTTTGCTCGTATGTAAGATGAGTGCAATTGTGCATTAGTTTGAATATTCTTTGGCATTGCCTTTCTTTGGGATTGGAATGAAAACTAAATTTTTCCAGTCCTGTGGCCACTGCTGAGTTTTCCAAATTTGCTGGCATACTGATTGCAACACATTAACATCATCATCTTTTAAGATTTGAAATACTCAGCTTTAATTTCGTCACCTCCACTAGCTTTGTTTGCAATAAAACTTCCTAAAGCCCACTTGCCTTCGCACTCCAGAATGTCTGACTCTAGGTTAGTGATCACACCATCATGGTTATTTGAGTCATCTTGGTCTTTTTGTATAGTTCTTCTGTGTATGCTCCTGCCTCTTCTTAATAGCTTCTGCTTCTGTTAGGTTCATACCATTTCTGTCCTTACTGTGCCCATCTTTGCATGAAATGTTCCTTTGGTATCTCTAATTTTCTTTACATGATCTCTAGTCCTTCCCATTCTATTGTTTTCCTGTATTTCTTTGCATTGATAAAATATTGTTAGTTTATAATGTAAAAACACTATTATAATAAATGTGCATATTGATATGTAAATATATGTATACATACATATATAAATACATGTTGTTGTTGTTGTTTATTCACTGAGTCATCTCTGATTCTTCTGTGACTCCATGGATTATGGCCCACAATGTTCCTCTGTCCATGGAGCTTTCCAGGCAAGAACACTGGAGTGGATTGACATTTCCTTCTCTAGGGGATTTTCCTGAACCAGGGATCAAATCCATGTCTCCTTCACTGCTCATTCTTTACTAATGAGCCACCAGGGAAGCCTCATATAAATACATACTTATGTACAAATTGCATGCATATAGCTCATTTATACATCAGAAAGAGAGGGAGAAAAAGAGAATTAGCTCTGACTGAGAAAGCAAAAATCTACTCTTACATTCATCAGGCTGGGATGACAGATGCAGATAAAGCCAGCTGCCCAGTTAAGAAACATTTTTTTTTCCCCAAGGTCCCTCTGCAACTTTAAAATATCATAGCAATCCCTTCCTTGAGTGACTACTTTTTATTCACAGCAAAACTTTGTTCTCTGTCTCCAAAATGAAAGACTATCAGAAACTGTTGTTTGAAATTACATCAGTAAAATTGTATCATCCTTCTCTTGTCTGAAGGATCTAATTGGCTTTGACACAGAAGAGCAGCCTTGATTTTCCATCCAGATGGAGTAGACTTTCTAAACACACTTTTCCACATTTATCATAACTTTGTAGTTTTGAAAGAAACAAAATCCCAGGTTCTCTTTGCTGTCCAGAATAGATATTAACCTCTTTACATGAAACCTACTTTGATTTGAACCTGTCCAAACACTTGATTTGAATTTACCTAAACTCCATTCTTTCTCCTAACATCACAATTACTCCAACTTTTTCAGTTTTGGGTGAAATGTCCTTTGATGGCTTTTAAGTGTGCTTTCTCTGGTTGCTATGGGTCAATAAACCTAACTTTCTCAGTCTATAGTTTTGTCACTGATTGTCTTAGTTGATTCTCCTAGAGCTAGAGAGATGATAGATAGATATATAGATAGAGATATATTGTGACCTGAAACAAATAGACTGGCAAATATTTCTTCAGTAAAGATGAGTTTATTCAGGAATAACAGAGAACTGCAATTCAAGGTTTGCAACCATGATGAGTCATGTGCAAGTACCCAAGGGGCAAAAGAAAGAGAACACTTTTGTAGAGAGCCAAAGGAATTGTACAGGCTATGGTAAACAGAGTCCATGGTGTTTTATTGATTACCTTCTTGCTAGGAAAGAAGATAAAATTATTTTCTCTCCTGTTGGGCTCTGCTATCATCACAGGGCACGTGAGCTCCCCATTCTTGCCTCCTGATTCTACTTAACTGAAGTTTCTGCTAATTAATTTTTTACATCTTACTATACATCTTGATTAAGATCTTTCTCTAGATGCATTGCTGGTAGAGTCTGTTTTCTAGTCTCAGTAGCTTTTTGTCCTTCAGGGTCAAAAAAGACCTTTCCTGGGTGCAAGGTCTCATTTTGGAGGGAAAGTGACAGATTAGAAACTTACTAAGGTCGCATTCAAGTAACAAGGAGAAGTAAGAGAGAGAACTCTCAGGCATTTTTTTGTCTAAAATCCCTATGTTATGATCACAGACATCAGAGATCATCAGAAGCATTTTACCATTATTAAATGTTTGGCGACAAACTTCTAACAGGCCTGGTCTGGATATCTTGGGAAAGCTGACCTAATGGATGTCATCTGGTTTAATTCTGAAATATCTTAACTCTCAGATTTTATCAAGTGATGTGCAGGTCCAATGAGTGCTTGCACTTCCTTTAGATGTGTCATGTCAATCCAAGAGTCTCTTTCTTGGAGTTTGGGGGTACAAAGACTGGTAAGGAATATTTGACAGGAGGCTTTCCAGTGAGGTTGAAGAGAGTTCTTTCAGAGGTAATTTTCCAACAGACAAAATCTCCAGGTTGTAAAGTATGATTCTTAAGGTCTTCATCTTCTGAGTTTACACTGTGAAAAGACTGCCTTACAAAAACATGATTATTTTTAGTAGGGGAAATTAGGCCTTTGCAAAATTGTAGTTCCTATCCTTTTATCAGTTGTGTGTCAGAAGAAGGAATACATCAGGCCTCTTGTAACTATCTTAAAGTGTGAGTTTGTGAGTGCCAAACCTGAGATTGAACAGGATCAACAACAATGCTTTTGGTCAAGTTTTTACCAGGGCCTCTATAAATTTTGCCAACTGAATCCTAAAAATGTCATTAATGCGTTTGACTAAACCAGAGGATTGAGGCTAGTAAGCATTGTCCATCCAGTGTGAAAGCATATAGACCATGACCGAAATATATTTATATTTATGAGGCAAAGAAAATTAAATGAAATTCATTTGCCAGACCTCTAATGGTCCACCAGGTGGTTTAAAATGTCCAGGAGAAGGGCAAACAGACTCTGGGTTGTTTCACACAAATGGGAAAAGTGAGATAGCCACTTTTTTGGCCTTATTAATGTTTGCTCACTGATACTAATTCATGACTGCTATCATTTTTTCAGTAAACCAATGATCTAATGGTTGGGGTCATAATGGTGGGGAATGGAAATCTTAGAATTTCCAGTAAAACTATTGTTATCTGGTCCAAGCCAGAATTTTCCCTTTTTATCAAATCAACAATTTGTGAATTTCCAATTTTGCTTTTCCTTTTCTTTGGTAAATGGTTAGACCTCTCTTACAAGTTTCTAAAAATCATTTGGGGAAATATCCCTTTGGACTGTAACAGAGGCCTGGTTGTTGTTGGTCCCTTTAAAGACAGAATTCCTCACAGAAATATCAGCAAAATTATTTCTTTTAACTTACAGAAAGTCAACTTTAGAATGCCACAGAATCAATAATAGCCAAATCTACTGATAAAAATCACTAAATGAAGTGATTCTGGAATATGGGGCCAGCTTAATTTTATTTCTTCTGGAAATATGGAAGCCCATGTTACTTCCACAATAATCCAAAATCATGAATGACTCTGAAAGTATATCTACTATCAGCATAAATCTTGCAGTTTTGTTCTTGGCTAGATGCTGGGAGGGATTGGGGGCAGGAAGAGAAGGGGACGACAGATGGCTGGATGACATCACCGACTTGATGGACATGAGTTTGGGTGAACTCCGGGAGTTGGTGATAGACAGGGAGGCCTGGCATGCTGCAGTTCATGGGGTTGCAAAGTGTCGGACACGACTGAGCGACTGAACTGAACCAAACTGAAAGTACAAACCTGTATAAGAGTGTATAATTCAACTTGTTGGGCTAAAGTAGCAATAGGAAAAGATGCTGACTCCACAACATCGAAGGGAGTTGTAATAGCAAACTCAGGACAATATTTCCATTTTCACCTTTTAAATAAAACCATCAGTGAACCATGAGACGTCAAGATCACCCAGTGGAATTTCCTGTACATCATTATAAGGAGTCAGAAGGTGATTCATCAGTATTAAACAATTATGAGGGATTTTGTTAGTCACAGAGGGAAGAAAAGTAGCTGCATCAAGAGTATGACAATGTAAAAGAGTTCTGAGAGGTCCAGTTAACAAAAGGACTCCATAGTAGGTGAGCTAGCTGACTGAGAAATGCTGAGTGTGAAGTGAATTCAGGGAACCGTCTATTGCATGAAGTACAAAAATAGTTAAAGGGGATCCCATAATAATTTCCCCAGTGGTTTCAATGAAAATGGCAGTGTCTATAATGGCTCTTAGGCAAGGTGAGTATACCCATACCACAGAGTCCCATTGCTAGCTATAACACACTATGGATTAATATTAGTTGCCATGTTTTCGGGCTGAGTTTCACAAGGGCATTTCTTTTCTTCTTGTGTACAAAAAGAAGAAAGGAATCTGATAATTTGGAGTTCCAAAGGTAAGCGAGGGGGCATTAAATTCTCCTTTAAGGCCTTGAAGGCTGTGCCACCTGGTTCTTCCCATAAAATTTGATCAGGGTTGTTACTGTTGAGAGCAAAGCATATAGAGTTTTGATAATAGAGAAATCTGGAATCAAATTTAGAGAATAACCAAATGGCTTGAGAAAAACCTCACAATTGGCATTTAGGTTTAGTTTTGGGAAACCTAGGACACTAGAATATCTATCTGGATCTATGTGTAGCCCTTGTTCTGCTATCAGATGCCCTAATAATCAAACCTGGATTTGAGGAAACTGCAACTTTTCTTTGGTGACCTTATGTCCTTATAAGGATAAAACTTTAGTAAGTGGATGCTGTCTTCTGGGGACTAGACTTGAGAAGGAAAGCAAAGAAGCAAATCATCCACATATTCCTATAAAGTGGAACTTTTAATCATCCAGATCAGTGTGTGGGATTTGCAAGAAATAACAAAGACTCTTAGTATAACCCTGAGGTATTACTATCTAGCTGAAATTTTTTTCTTCTCAGGTGAAGACATAAAGCTATTGGCTAGCTTCATCAACCAGAACACTAAAGAATGCACTGCATAAATCAATTACAGTGAAGAATTTACTTCCAGTTGGAATGGATGTTAGTAAAGTATAAAAGTTAGAAACAACAGATTGAGAAAGGATTGAGAAAGCTGTTTATTGCTCAGAAGTCCCAGACAACCTCCACCCTCAGCCCTTAGGTTTTCTCACCAGTAATGTGGGAGTGTTTCAGGGGCTAATACAAAGGAAAATGAGGTCTTGAGCCTTGTAATCTTCTATTACAGTCTTGAAAGGATTATTTATAGGGTATTGATTAATTCTGGGAAGAAGTTTTGAGGTGTCCATTTGAAATTTGATAGAAGAGGTTCTATGAATTTTGCCAATATCAGTTGGAGATTTTGCCCATAAGGAAAGTGGCTACTGATTCAATAGGGACAAACGATCAGTGTTTCAGAGAAAAAAGGAAGTTTAGCAAGAAAATTAGCATGGGGGATTTGTGAGGATATAGAAGAGGCACAGCCAGCATAAAAAAAGGAGGAAGATGATGCCAGAGGTAGTATCTGAAACAAAGATGCCAAAGAAGAAGAGCCTGAGGCTTTGGGATACATTGTATCTTTCGTTAATCATTTGTTGGCCTCAGTTAATATTAAAACCTTATTTTGCAGAGAGGCAATTATAGACTCCTTATATCATTGGGAAGCCTCAAAACACCAATCAAAATAAGTGTTCCACTCAGTTCTGGAAATGTCTGAGCCACTGTAGTTCAATTTGGTTTCAAGGAAATTTGGTTTGGGGATTTCAAAAGTTCTCCATAAGGGCCTTTGGTCACTTTTGGTCTAGTTAGTTAGAAATGTGCATGACTTTTAAAGATAAAGTTCCCAAAGTCCTTGTATGGAGGCCACCCTCAAAATACTTAGATAACTGGGATCACATTTCTTAGAGTTTAAAAAAATTTTTTTTTTCCCTCCAGAGTAAAGAACATTTTTCAAATAGCTTGAACAGCATACAACACAAATGACTGTATTTAGACAACTTATAAGCCAATCCCAGCCAATTCAAAGGAAACAGCTTGGTTCCAGAGGAGCCAAGCCAAAGGATATTTTAACCAGTTTCCAGAGAACAGTCCCTCCAAAGGAACAGACTGAAGGCTAAAAAGCTGGTACCATTTCAGAGAAGTGACCCAACCCTTTTCCCAAAAGAATAGGTTAAAGGTTCACTAGCCTTGGTGAGATAGTCTGATCTCAAAATCAGACAGAGAGGCCATACCAGTACTTGTATACAGAAAAAGAATTTAACCTGAAAAAAAAAATGAAAAAAGACTTTAAATAGATTCAGAACAAACCTAAGGAGCTTCAAATGCAAAGAGGGCATGAGACTGGATCAGAAGAAAGATGGATTTTCAAACTCCATGATTGATGAGCAAAGGAGTAAGCAACAATGGTTCAGCTGTGGGTCCTATACCCATTTGCTCATGAGCCATAGAGCTATAGGGAGTTATCTCTGTTCTCTGTATGGGCCACCAAAATGCTGACCTGAAGCAAATGGACTACCAGATATTTCTCTAGCACAGATGGGTTTATTCAGGATCCACAGAAAACTGCAGTTCAGAGTCTGCAACCATGGTAAGCCAGGTGCAGTCCCCTCATGCAAAATAAAAAGAATGCCCTTATACAAATAAAAAGGAAGTTGGCAGGGATATAATAAGTAAAGAACTGTGGCTTTTCATTGACAGTCCTTGCCAGGAAAGAAGAGGGTCTTTCCTCTTCCTATTATATGTTAGGAAGATAGATAGTATCATTATCATGCCCTATTATCACAAGGCATGAGCTCTTCACATCTGATCTCAACTCTATTTAAATAAGATTTCTATTTATTAATTGTTTTTACATTACATAAATACTTAGACAATATTCCATTTACTAACCAGATATAGACACTTTACTCAATAGTTCAGTAAATCTAGTCAGAAAAGTAGAAACAAAGATTATATCATAGCAGAGAAGGATTCCTCAATTTAAAAATCTGACAATGTAGTCCACCAAATTAATGGATTTAAAGGATTATCACAATAGATGCAGAAAGCACTTACTATAATTCAGTACTCATTTGCAATATTAAAAACCCAGATTATTATCTGTCTGTGAATGGAAAATATCTCTATTAAGATAATTAAGGCCATTCCACTTATTTATTGACTAAATATCATTAGAAATAAGTGTACTATAGAATAATTGCCCTTAGTTTTAGGAGTAAGAAGTTCCCTGGGGAATTACCTGATGGTCCAGTGGTTAGGGTTCTGCCTTACATTTCCACTGCTGGGGCCATGGGTTCAGTCCCTGGTCCAGAAGCTAAGATCTCACATGCTACACAAGGCAACCAAAAAAAAAAAAAAAACCTGATATTTATTTCAGAAATGGATACCCTATTTCATTGTTTCTGTTATGTATTGTCCTGAGTAGAGAAATAAAACAATCAAAAAATAAAAGTTAAAGTCCCATAGATTGAAAAAGAGAAAAATTCCAATGCTTTTATAATGTGAATGTTTACTTGTAAGAGTGCATATAAAATACAGCAAAATATTTAAAATAAGTTAGCATAAGTGAACTAGACAAAAGAACAACACAAAAACATTGATATTATTTTTATGCATGAGAAAATGAAAGGATATTATTAGAATAGATTTTAAAATATGAGTTCTAAGAAATCTGTTTAGGAATTTTAAAGAAAATATGCAAATCATTTTTAAAAGCATATACTGTATGAAAAAAATAAAGATGTTGATTTTCTTGCAAGATCTATAAAAATTTGAGGCAATGCTTATAAAATTCAGGGCTTCTCAGGTGACTCAGTGGTAAAGAATCTGCTTTGCCAATTCAGGAGATGGAAGAGACTCACGTTCGATCCCTGGGGTCAGGAAGATCCCCTGGAAGAGGAAATGGCAACCCACTTCAATATTCTTGCCTGGAGAATTCCATGGACAGAGGAGCCTGGTGGGCTGCAGTCCATGGGGTTGCAAAATGACAGACACGACTGAGTGGCTGACCTAATACATACGTGCGCGCACACACACACACACACACATAAAAATCACAAATGTATTTTCTTTTAATGGAATTTAAGAAACCCATCCCAAATTTCACGTAAAAATAAATGGCCAAGAACAGGCAAAATAATTCTGAAAATAAAATATGAAACTTTCCCTGTTAAATTTCAAGACATACTATGCATGCATGCTCATAGTATGTCTTGAGCTATACTACTACTACTACGACTAAGTCACTTCAGTCGTGTCCGACTCTGTGCAACTCCGTAGATGGCAGCCCACCAGGCTCCCCCGTCCCTGGGATTCTCCCGGCAAGAACACTGGAGTGGGTTGCCATTTCCTTCTCCAATGCATGAAAGTGAAAAGCGAAAGTGAAGTCGCTCAGTCGTGTCTGACTCTTCGCGACCCCATGGACTGCAGCCTACCAAGCTCCTCTGTCCATGGGATTTTCCAGGCAAGAGTACTGGAGTGGGGTGCCATTGCCTTCCTATAAAATTTAGCAATTAAAACAATGCTATTGTAGAATTAGCATAGAGAAGTAAACCAATGGTTCAGAATAAGAAACAGAGAAAGGGACACCCACAAGTATAGAAACTTGATAACATGACAAAGGTGATTTTAAAATCAGTGGGAAGAGGATGGTCAACCCAATAAACAGTGCTGAACCAATGGACTGTTGGAATTTTTTAAAGATAATGTACTTACTGCTGGCCTCCTTTTAATTTTTATCTGGTGTGGTTTAGTAATAAAATCATTTCACTTTGTCCTCCTTTATGAACAACTTTCTAACTCTGCTGATATTGCAGTATGAAAGTAAAACACATGTGAATTCTATATTTACTCCTGAGAACCTTCATGATCTATTGTTGAGTTTGGAGCTGTGCCTGTGCTTCAGGTTGCCAGAGTCTGATCTCCAGATGGGGAGATGGTGGGACATTATTATATTTTGGATTAGGATTTTAAAGCCTTTTACAATAGTCGCTTTTACAATCAAAGCACTATAACTCTGGCTCTCATAGAATATAGCAGACAATGAATTTTTCAGAAGAAATGTCCTGAAGCCCAGACAGGTATAATTATTTGCACTATTTGGCACAAGTGTGGGTGAGAGAATAAATGATTCTATGTCTTCTGAATCTATTTCTTTATTTTCCAAACTAAACTAGATACACTATTTTAAAATCACTTTTAGTCCGTACCTATAATTTGAGCAGAAAAAATAAGAATGTGCTACATATCTTGGAGGTGGAAGAAGAAAGGGTGGGAGAGAGGATAAGGTTGCCTCTTGAGTTTAAGCCTAGAATTGCTAAGAATGGGCCTGTGTCTCGGAGAATTGCAGGGTGGGTGTCTGGCTGCAGATCAGAGAAATTCTGCCATCTGGAAGCTTTAATTCCCTGCAGCTAGACACTTTTAAAAAGCTGCTCATCTCTTACGGTAAACTTAGCTTTTCTGCTGTTCTGGCAACTATGCACTTGGTGTGCAGCCTGCTTCTGGCTATTAAGTTATTCTTGTCAGATAACCTCCTGTCCCAGACAGGCTGGAGCCTGTGGAGTGAGGTTCAGGCTGGGTTCATCATGCAAAGAGCCTGCACCAAGGTCAGGCAGAGCTGGGTTCTACTCACAGGTTGCATTTCCTGCAGATGTGAAGAGCAAGGAGAGGCAGCATCCTGGGGAGAAACCACAGTTTTGCACAGGCAGATCTTCCCATCAGCCTTCGGTGTAGGAGCAAGAGAGACAGAGAGGAAACCAGGGGCAAAGATTGAAAAAATCTAATTGTTGAGCACAGGAATTAAGACTGGAGACAACTGAAAAAAGTATTTGGTGTTTCAACTCAGATTGTGGGGCAAAACCTTCAGACTAAGAGTAGGGGCTCCCAGATAGCTCGGTGGATAAAGAATCTGCCTATGGATGAGGGAGACTCAAGAGATGAGGGTTCAATCCCTGGGTCCAGAAGATCTCCTGGAGAATAAAATGGCAACCTACTCCAGTATTCTTGGCTGGAAAATTCCATGGACAGAGGAGCCTGGCGGGCTATAGTTCACGGGCTTGCAAAGAGTTGAACATGACTTAGCACACACAAAAAATAAGGCACCCATGACCTCAGGGATAGAAAGAAAGGGAACTGTGTAAGAGCAGAACTTTACCTGGGTGATTTGTCCTTCAAAATACTTCACTGAAAAATATCTAAATGTCTCTCCTTTATTAGGCTTATGAAAACTCTATATACACATCTATGACATATACATATATGTGTGGTAATGACAAACCCATGTATGGTGATTATGAAACAAACAGATATGGGAAGAATTTTACATATTTATGTATTTACATGTTTCCTTATTACAAATTTGTTCTCATAAAAACTCTGACTCGAAAAAATTCTGTTCATTGAGGGAGTCACATGAGTGACACTTTAGAGCTTTGAATAATCCATTAGAATATAATTAAAAGCAACAACAACAAAATAATTACAGTGAGCAGGAGACTCAAAATGCTTCAAAAATTTCAAGCTGTAATGTAGAGAATCATGTATAATAAGTGTATAACATTTTTACTTATCTATTAATAATTAAGGATAAAAAAGTGCTTTGAGGGATAGAGAAATTTTTATCTCTAGAACACATAGTATTTTAAGTATTTTAATTGATTTGTTTCCTATACCAGTCAGGATTCTTAACCGCAAGCATCAGATATCTGCTTTGGCTATTTTAAACAGAATAGGAATTTAATCAAAGAAATTCAGTAGCTTACAGAAACTTCTGTATGTGTCTAGATCAAGTTTGAAGACTACACAGCCAGGAATAACATCACAAATGTTATCACCTAACAATTGCATGAACAGTTGAGAACAGACACTGCAAAGTGTGCCATGGACATCATCAATTTGGCATGCTGGGGATGCTGAAATCACTGCCAGCACTGCCTCTTCGATGTGGATAATGCTGCTCTCCCTGTCATCATGCTCACAAGGACAGCTTCCTCATATTCACTGCTTTTTGTATGTCCAGCTGCAATCATGCCATAATTGATTGGGCCCAGGTCACAGCCAGCATCCTGACTGCAGGTGGGCCTACCAGAGCAAGTAACCAGCAGTTTAATCTATAGCAGGGGAGATGTTTGCCTCTTATTACTTTTGGTGGTAAATCATAGTCAGTGGTTCTAGAGTCTCTTAATCACATCCACAGATATGATTTCGCTATTTCAGTATGACGGAGCTAAGGATCTTGATTTTTACTACACACATAATAAATAGATTTTGTTATGAATTAAAAAACAAGATAATAACTCCATCTGAGGACAGATGTTTTGAGTATGGAATGGTGACATTCAGAGACTGAAATCCAAATAATTCACTTCAGAAACAATCTTAGAAGAATATTATGGTCCTCTAAATGTGCATACAGCAATTCATATTTAAACTTCATTCCTTCTTCTGAATACATATAATTCTTCAATTCCTCTAGCCACTCCTTTGTAACTACTCAGATTCCAGGCCTAAAACTTAAGTGTTTGAGAGTCACTGAAGGACCCTTAAAATGAAAAAACCCACAGAGACAAAGAAATCCTTTCTCTCAAAAAGAAAGTTAAAAGCTCTGGTATTCCCTTTATATTCTTTTTTATATGCAAGAATCTACGATGTGGTATAATATAATAATATTCTAATGATTGCATTCTATGTATAATAAATCAACATAAATAAGATATAATTCAATGCATATAATTATATATCATGGTCATATAATAAATATTAATGTAGTAGTAGTAGATAGTTATTCTAAAAAATAAATAAAATATCACAATTCACTGTTGTCAACCAGGAAAATTCTTCTTTATTCTTATCTCAGACTGTCAGCACTTAACTTTTCTGACTCATCTAACGTACACATATTAAAAAATGTGGGATATTTCATGCTTTTATTAATTCAGAGCTAAATGGTAGATCTCATGTGCTGTATAAAATGAGTGCTTTCTTCCTGAATCCATGCACTGTTTTAGAGCAGGAGGACATATTACTCATCTTGACAACTCAGGCTGTTGAGCTTCACAAAGTAACCACCTAATTAATTCTTGCTTGAAAGGTAAACCTTAAAATTATACTTAATCTAGGAGCTGATGATAAAGTTTGAAAAGGAAATTGTAATTAAAATAAATTTTAATATATGATACTGCATTATATTAAACATAACACATTTTTAATCAAAGATAAATTATATCTTTTAGACATATCAGTCTCAACAATTAAGAAGTGGAAAACACTGATAACTGTCATGAAATTACGACAATCCTAGGATTGAAACTGTAATAACAATTACAATTACTTAGATTCAAACCAAAATCATTCATGCCTAAAAATATAACCCAGAAACAATGGGCCATGTCAGTCCTGAGGATTGTCCTACTCAGCTTGCCCCAGGGCTTCCCACTGTACTCCCATTTTATTGAACTACATCTAAAGTTATTGTAAATGTAAAAGGAAAAAAAAATGTTTCAAAAGTCTTTAACAGAAAGCTATACTAACACACTTCATAACTGATTTATGCTTCTGGTAACCTAAGTACCATATTCTTGCAAAGTATCACTAAGCCTTATCCAACTTGGCAGATCTTTCAGCTAATCCAATAAAGTAAACTAGAAAAGTTCAATTCAGTTCAGATCAGTAGATAAGTTGTTTCCGACCTTTTGCAACCCCATGACCTTTTGCGACACCATGGACTGCAGCACGCAAGGCCTCCCTCTCCATCACCAAAACCAGTTTACTCAAACTCATGTCCATTGACTTGTTGATGCCATTCAACCATCTCATGCTTTGTCTTCCCCTTCTCCTCCTGCCTTCAATCTTTCCCAGCATCAGGGTCTTTTCCAATGAGTCAGTTCTTCACATCAGGTGGTCGACTTACTGGAGTTTCAGCTTCAGCATCAGTCCTTCCAATGAATATTCAGGACTGATCTCCTTTAGGATGGACTGGTTGAATCTCCTTGCAGTCCAGGGGAATCTCAAGAGTCTTCTCCAACACCACAGTTTAAAAGCATCAATTCTTCGGTGCTCAGCTTTCTTTATAGTCCAACTCTCACATCTATACAAAACTACTGGAGAAACCTTAGCCTTGACTAGACAGAAGTTTGTTGGCAAATAATGTCTCTGCTTTTGAATATGCTGTCTAGGTTGGTCATAAATTTCTTGCCAAAGAGTGTTTCTGTTAATTTCATGACTGCAGTCATGATCTGCAGTGATTTTGGAGCCCCCCGAAATAAAGTTAGCCACTGTTAACACTGTTTCCCCAACTATTTTTCACGCAGCAATGGGACAGGATGTAATGATCTTAGTTTTCTGAATGTTGAGCTTTAAACCAACTTTTTCACTCTCCTTTCACTTTCATCAAGAGGCTCTTTAGTTCTTTGCTTTCTGTCATAAGGGTGGTATCATCTGCATATCTGAGGTTTTGATATTTCTCCTGACAACAATGATTCCAGTTTGTGCTTCATTCAGCTCAGCATTTCTCATGATGTAATCTGCATTTAAGTTAAATAAGCAGGTTGACAATACACAGCCTTGACGTACTCCTTTCCCTATTTGGAACCAGTCTATTGTTCCATGTCCAGTTCTGTTTCTTCTTGACCTGCATACAGATTTCTCAAGAGGCAGATCAAGTGGTCTGGTATTCCCATCTCTCAGAATTTTCCAGAGTTTGTTGTGGTCCACAAGTCAAAGACTTTGGTATATTCAATAAAGCAGAAGTAGATGTTTTTCTGGAACTCTCTTGCTTTTTCAGTGATACAACGGATATTGGCAATTTGATCTCTGGTTCTTCCGTCTTTTCTAAATCCAGCTTGAACACCTGGAAGTTCACAGTTCACATACTGTTGAAGCCTGGCTTGGAGAATTTTGAGCATTACTTTGCTAGTGTGTGAGATGAGTGCAATTGCAGTAGTCTGAACGTTCTTTGGTATTGCCTTTCTTTGGAATTGGAATGAAAACTGACCTTTTCCAGTCCTGTGGCCACTGCTGAGTTTTCCCAATTTGCTGGCATATTGAATGCAGTCCTTTCACAGCATCATCTTTTAGGATTTGAAATAGCTCAACTGGAATTCCATCACTTCCCTTAGCTTTGTTTGTAGTGATGCTTCCTAAAGCCCACTTTACTTCACGTTCCAGGATGTCTAGTTCTAGATTGGTGATCACACCATTGTGATTATCTGAGTTATGAAGATCTTTTTTGTATATTTTTTCTGAATATTCTTGCCACCTCTTCTTAATATCTTCTGCTTCTGTTAGGTCCATACACTTCTGTCCTTTATTGTCCCCATCTTTGCATGAAATGTTCCCTAGGTATCTCTAATTTTCTTGAAGAGATCTCTAGATTTTTCCATTCTACTCTTTTCCTCTATTTCTTTGCATTGATCCCTGAGGAAGGCTTTCTTACATCTCCCTGCTATTTTTGGAACTCTGCATTCAAATGGGTATATCTTTGCTTTTCTCCTTTGCTTTCACTTCTCTTCTATTCACAGCTATTTGTAAGGCCTCATCATAGAACCATTTTGCCTTTTTGCATTTCTTTTCCTTGGGGATGGTCTTGATCCCTGCCTCCTATACAATGTCATGAACCTTTGTCCACATTCTTCAGGCACTTTGTCTATCAGATCTAATCCCTTGAATCTATTTCTCACTTCCACTGTATAATCATAAGGGATTTGATTTAGGTCATACCTGAATGGTCCAGGGCTTTTTCTTCCTTTCTTCAATTTAAGTCTAAATTTTACAATAAGGAGTTCATGATCTGTGCCACAGTCAGCTCCTGGTCCCGTTTTTGCGGACTGTATACAACTCTCCATCTTTGGCCGCAAAGAATATAATCAATCTTATTTCGGTATTGACCATCTGGTGATGTCCATGTGTAGACTCTTATCTTGTGTTGTTGGAAGAGGGTGTTTGCTATGACCAATGCATTCTCTTGGCAAAACTCTATTAGCCTTTGCCCTGCTTCATTCTGTACTCCAAGATCAAATTTGCCTGTTACTCCAGGTATTTCTTGACTTCCTACTTTTGCATTCCAGCCCTCTATAATGAAAAGGACATCTTTTTTGTATGTTAATTCTAGAAGGTCTTGTAGGTCTTCATAGAACTATTCTAGTTCAGCTTCTTTAGCATTATTGGAGACTAGAAGTTAGGTAGTCAATAAATAATCCTCTAGTGATAAAAAAATACAAACATGCAATGATTAAAATTTATAAATAATGCTTAGTTTTTAACTTTTGCTTAAAGTTTTTAAACCAAATCATCTTCTGTATAATCACTGCAATCATAATTGCAGCAATAATTGCCGCTAAGTAAGTATCTCTTTTGAGCTTCAAAGTATATTTTTGTTTGTAAGATGATATCATATTTACTCAATAACTGTTTCACCGTATAAAATTTGAATGTTCTCAAATTAGCTGCAATCTTCTCAGATAATTCTTATCAGGTTAGTTAGCCCCTACTTCCATCTTCTTGAATGTCCTTTTAGAAATTGCATGCTTAGAATATTCAAATGTCAAATTCAGATTCACAATTAATTTATACCATACATTTTAAAAATTAAAATTATTGTTTTCTATTCAAGCCAAACACCTCACTTTAGTTTGATGGGAGATATTTACAACCCTTATTAAAGTTATTCTATTAAAATATTCTATACACAGTAAGTATGTGCTTCATGGTGATATAAACATTACTTCTTAAATTACAATAAAAAAAAGTTGAGTTTTTCTTTCTGGGATGTATCATTTCTCTTATGTGAGCCCATCACTAGCATTTTTAGTGAGTGAAAAATGACAACATTGTTTTAAGAACTATTATTATTCTGATCAAGGACACAAAACTCACAGTCATAGTTGACTGATGGATGTGAATTATTAAAATCTATTTGTCATCTGAATGTGAAATTTATTTTAATTGTATAGTTTAAAAAGTGCTGTATTGCTCCAGGTAAGTGAAGTCAAGTTGCTCAGTTGTGTCCAACTCTTTGCGACCCCATGAGCTGTAGCCTACCAGGCTCCTCTGTCCATGGGATTTTCCAAGCAAAAATACTAGAGTGGGTTGCCATTTCCTTTTCCAGGAGATCTTCCTGACCCAGGAATTTAACCCACGTCTCCAGCATTGTAGGCTCCAGATAAGGTATAAGCCAAATATAAATGGATTGATACCTTTAATTAGCAACATTCAATTAGTTGAAGATACTATCCCAACCATCGTACATATTTCAATGGGACAAAAACAGGTGTTGAATATATTTCTATTATTAAAATGAGATAAGCTATTGAACAAGGTTCAGGTAAATGGCTTAAAATTCTAATGAAAAGTTTAGATATGCTGTAATAATGATACTGTACCCCCAAAGGTTTTCATCTTGGATCTCTACATAGAGTCTGGTAAGAGGGACCCCTGTTTTGGACCTCATGCCTGAGACATCAGTATGTTATATACATAGATGATACTTGAATTCAGTGTTCAGTCCTGGGACATCACATACTAAAACCGTTAGCATCCCCTCTCCTTACACCATCACTCCACCCCAGAGAAATGAAGATCTATACCCTTAAAGCAAAAGATTATAGTCCTAATGCTGGAAAGTTTGTGGGCTGGCTACTACTAGGCCAAAGTGGATACTGCTTGTGAGTGTAATGGGTTGAAAAAACAGAAGCACTTAGGTAAGAAAAAAGATGAATCTACTATAATTTTTTTCAGCAGGAATGAAACAGATTCTTCCAAAACAAGACAAAACAAAAAAAGTGTCGCTTCTCAGTTGAGTTTAATGTGCATTTTCCTGCTTCATTTTGTGTTCCAGGTCACCGGTCTGCAGGAACTCAGTATCATTTGTGTAAGTGGCTGAGAAGCATTTTATCATATTTTAAAACTTGTGCCATCCTGAAAACTGGATATATAGATGATCGATCAATAGTCATTTAATGCACATTGAACATTACAGCTGTAAATAGTTTTATTTTTAATAAAATATTTAATAAGATTTATAAATAAACTTTTAAAAATTCAATTTTAACTATTTTGATTTTAAAATATATGCTTAATTATAGATTCTATTTTGCCTTTTCATGTATCATTTCAGAAGAAAACCTGAGAACATTTTTAAAAGCTTAAGAACATTCTATTTTTATCTTAGTGATTATTATTGATTGTGGTTTAGGCAGCTTTCTTCCTAACTCCCCTCTCATGATAGGGACTACAGAATCTAAATGGCCTAACCACAGAGACGTTTTCACCTCCCTTTGGAAAACCTGTAACTGTGAATTCTGTCTCTGTTCTTTTGAGAGATAAATCTCTTTAAAAAGCCTCTTGCCAATATTACAATCCAGGCTGTCTTCCTCAAAGACCTGCTAGCCATCTCTTTGAAATGTCATCATCAGGGAAGATGGAGTCTTTATCTTCCAGTCTCATTGGGAAGATAGGAGCTCAGTTTCTTTTGTAATCAAATTAGAAATCTATCTCCTGTCATAAAGTATGTGCAACTTTACTTTTCCTTTGAGTAAGGATAATTAACAGACATAGATGGCCTATGATCTCCATACTAACATCACCACTACAACACACACACACACACACACACACACACACACCAGCTCTTTAATACCCTTCACCTTTTGTTTTACTGGAGTTGAGTACAGTCTCTGATCTGTTCTCTCTCCCTTATTACAATAGCTTTGAATGAAGTTTTCCTTGTCTGTTTCACTTTTTCCAGTGCAAGTTTTGCTTTGATACAGTTATCACCAGCCCTACATAAATCACAATAATTAAATATAGTCATCTTTAATAAATTGGATGTTTGTTATTTTATTATTATATTTTAAAGTTTGTCATAATGAGGTTATATTTGTCAAGGCATAAGACATGTTTTATTTATTAATTTTCTAGTATAATTTATATTTTTTTCAGTATTGATATACTTATAAAGTCCTCATAGGCCCTGCAAATATTAGATGTGAGTCCATCTTAAATTACCTATGAGTTTTCATGTTAATCTATGAATTTCTCAATATCAATGACATTAGAAAAGCTTATCTTGAAGAATAATTTAAGAGATATCTGAAAATTTTATGCTAGGAAATAAGTTTTGTCTAAAGAGAGTATGAGGAATGTGCTTACTAATCCTGATTTATCCAGGGGCTACAAAAAGTTGTGTGCTTTCATTGCTGATGAAGATACCTGCAATAAACTGCTTGCCTTATTTTCACAAAAGTAGCATGTTAAAAAGCTTTTGTTTTATTCCAAAAAAGCTGGTTCTAATGCAAAAGACATTCCCTAAAGTATATTATTGAATTTGAGTAACTTGAACATTAAGATTTGTTCTAATATGATTTTATTCTTATCAAAACTGAATTATTCTGTGTTGAAGTCCACTTTTCTCATCTATTGATATTATCTGTATTTGCTTATAGAATAGCACTGATATTCTCCCAAAGGTCTAACCTACAGATTTCTTTAGATAGAAGGGGAATAAAGAGAAGTAAATTTCAAAGATTTTCAAACAATTCAAAAAAATAGGATCTATTTTATAATGAAGAGACTTACTAAATAGTTTTATAAAAAGTTTGCCTTTGTAAATTACTCATAATAATCATTGCTCACAGGTGCATTTTATTTTGTTAAAACTGAAGTATATTCATGTGGTTCATAAATGTTAAGATATTAAATTTTGCCCCAGTAACCAGCATACACTGTCTGATGTGTATAAAATATTAAAACAGACACATGGAAAACCAGGATAATTATTGTTTGCTATTTAACAGGAAGGATTCTATTTAAACAGATATGTAATTTCATAGCAGTAAGTTAAAACATAATTTTTACATGAATATTGAAATATTGTTTAAATATAATCACTGGTTAATGATAGTGTACATTTTTAGAGTCATCTGGTATAAAGTTTCTTTATAAAGCTAACATGCTGCATTTTAAATATTGTCAACTTGAATAATACATATCAGAATTAATCTTAACAGAGAAGTCATGCATTCTATAAAACTTTTTTTTGTGGGGGGAGTGGAGGATGTCCCCATTTTAAAGGGGCTTCCCAGCTAGCACTAGTGGTAAAGAAACTGCCACCAATACAGAGTTAAGAGACGCTGGTTCAACCCCTAGGCCAGGAAGATCCCTCCTGGAGGAGGTCATGGAAACCCACTCATGGAACACACTGGTCATGGAAACCAGTATTCTTGCCTGGAGAATCTCATGGACAGAGGAGCCTGGTGGGCTGCAGTCCATAGTGTCACACAGAGTCCGACAAGATTGAAGCGACTTATCACATCACAGCATACCATTTTAAAAATGTTTTACTGGTCCTAAAACACATTCCTAAAACTTGTGGTCCCTTATTATCAAAACAGATTTCAATGGTTTCCACAAACTTGGAATATTTTATTATTAATATTAAAAACAAGATAACACCATGGAGGTGATATCCACCTCATCTAAACTTTATACTCAGAGAAAAATTTGTCAAAACCTTTTAAAAAAATATGATGCCAGAAAAATCACAATAGTGTCGTCAAGTTTTTCCTGATAGCATCCTCTTCTCACTAATCAACCCTTGAAAGTGTCTCTTTGTCAAATTCCTGAAATGGCCAAGGAAAAAGAGAAAGAGATATAGATTTTCTGTTCTGCATTATTGTTCACTAAATTTCAGTTAGATTGTTAAACTTCCCTGTGGTTACTTTAAGATCTTTGTACCACTAAACCTCTGTAATTATTGGAGTCTGTACCATTTGTATTTACAACATGTGCTAAAGGTGAAAATTAATGCACATGCTATATACTTGAGTAATTTTACTTGAAAATTATGACAGATATATGTGTAGGTATATTAATTACTTTGGAAAAAAAGAATAAGCAAACATTAAATAGTTAGCATTTTGCCATGATTGGTGTATTTTGAAGGAAATACACATGGAGAGAGAAGGTAATACAATGTGAGAATTAAGCACATCTGCTCTAGAGTTGATCTACTTGTATGACTAATCTCCTTGCTTGCTCCCTCATCTGTATAATGGAAATGATGATAATTTTACTTTTGTAGACTTGTGAGAATAAAACTAAGCAATACATAAAAAGCAATAAGAAACTGGCTGGTGAAGCTCTTATTATTTCATGCGCTTTTTATAATATCAGTTCAGTTCAGTAGCTCAGTCGTGTCCAACTCTGCAACCCCATTAATTGCAGCACGCCAGGCCTCCCTGTCCATCACCAACTCCCGGAGTCCACTCAAACTCACGTCCGTCAAGTCGGTGATGCCATCCAGTCATCTCATCCTCTGTCATCCTCTTCTCCTCCTGCCCCCAATCCCTCCCAGTATCAGAGTCTTTTCCAATGAGTCAACTCTTCGCATGAGGTGGCCAAAGTACTGGACTTTCAGCTTTAGCATCAGTCCTTCCAAAGAACAACCAGGACTGATCTCCTTTAGAATGGACTGGTTGGATCTCCTTGCAGTCCAAGGGACTCTCAAGAGTCTTCTCCAACAACACAGCTCAAAAGCATCAATTCTTCGGCACTCAGCTTTCTTCACAGTCCAACTCTCACATCCATACGTGACTACTGGAAAAACCATAGCCTTGACTAGATGGACCTTTGTTGGTTAAGTAATATCTCTGTTTTTGAATATGCTATCTAGGTTGGTCATAACTTTCCTTCCAAGGAGTAAGCGTCTTTTAATTTCATGGCTGCAATCACCATCTGCAGTGATTTTGGAGCCCAGAAAAATAAAGTCTAACACTGTTTCCACTGTTTCCCCATCTATTTCCCATGAAGTGATGGGACCAGATGCCATGATCTTCGTTTTCTGAATGTGGAGCTTTAAGCCAAGTTTTTCACTATCCTTTTTCACTTTCATCAAGAGGCTTTTTAGTTCCTCTTCACTTTCTGCCATAAGGGTGGTGTCATCTGCATATCTGAGGTTATTGATATTTTCCCGGCAATCTTGATTCCACCTTGTGCTTCTTCCAGCCCAGTGTTTCTCATGATGTACTCTGCGTATAAGTTAAATAAGCAAGGTGACAATATACAGCCTTGACATACTCCTTTTCCTATTTGGAATCAGTCTGTTGTTCCGTGTCCAGTTCTAATTGTTGCTTCCTGACCTGCATATAGGTTTCTCAAGAGGCCGGTCAGGTGGTCTGGTATTCCCATCTCTTTCAGAATTTTCCACAGTTTATTGTGATCCACACAGTCAAAGGCTTTGGCATAGTCAATAAAGAAGAAATAGATGTTTTTCTGGAACTCTCTTGCTTTTGCAATGATCCAGCAGATGTTGGTAATTTGATCTCTGGTTCTTCTGCCTTTTCTAAAACCAGCTCGAACATCTGGAAGTTCACAGTTCATGTATTTTATAGTATATTTTAATGGTAATAAAGCACAACAGGTTATTCAAAGTGGAAAAAAGTTGTGTCTATTAAAAATAATATCCTCTGTTGACCATCAGAAATATCATATTTGATATCAAAATGTAGCCAAAAATTTATTCTTTTTGTTTTAATTATGACTTTTTGATAGGATATTTTTAATTTATTGCATTTTTAACCATTATTCACTACTTTTAGGTGTAATTTAAAATAAATTAATGTAAAATTCTTCCACGTCGTGCCATCTTACCAAAAATGTACACCCAGAAATAGTTTAGGAATATATGCCACATCTGCACAAGAAAAAGGAGTTAAGCAGAATAGAAAAATATGTATGATTTACTGAAGCTGAAAGCCCCCTCAATTTCACGACTATTTAAGCATGAAAATTGCTTAAAAATATTTGTGCTTTCAAATGAATAGATTCCATTTGGGGATGCAAATTGAGGCCCAGGGGACCTCACTTATGAAAGTTTATATCTTACAGATTCTGAACTAGAAAGATTTAATGTGAGTATTTATGCTTTATGTACAATTGAATAAACAATGTAGAAATGTGAAAAAGGGCATAAAAAAATACGCAGTCCTCATTAGCTAGCTTATACTAATGTTTATGTTTTGTGTGGATTAATTATATAAATAATATTGTTTATGTCACTGACATTTAAAATTTATATACATAGACTCACATAAACACACATATGCACACATATACTCATTATTAAATTATTGCCAAATATATAGCTAGAGTTAATGGTAATGAAATCCAAATGTAGGACATTCAGGGATACTGGAAATTGGAACACAAACACTTTGAGTTTTTCCCCCAAATATGAAACCAATCATTAGGATATGGGAAATGTGCGGCTTCATTTCCAGTGATAATTATGCAAGAGAATTGTGTCACTATTAAGCAAATAAAGCATCTAAGGCTCAAATGCAGATGGTTTGAGGCCTATCTCATGGTCTCTTCACCAAAAATCTAAACAGAGAGGAGCAATATATGTACATGTAAGCCCAAAAGAGGTAAGCAGGGCAGAGTTTTACTAACTTGTATGCCAGGACTTTCTAAGTCGTGAAGATTATGGTACTGGTTGTGGAGACAAATATAGGGGATACTCCTATCAAATTTCTTCTGACAATTAGCCTTTAAGTAAGAGGTAGTGTTGATGTATCAACTCTATATAGAAAAAGACTTTGAAAAAAGGCCAGCAATGAACCTGGCTTTCAACTAGTCAAGCCATGGAGGGAACAATCATCAACAGAGATAATTTATAATTTCTTGAGTGGTAAAGAAACCAAGGGATATAAATCCTGACACTTAAAGACAATATTTAATGTATATGTAGAATGAAATTCAGGAAACCAAGATTATGAATGACCAACTGTGTTGGTACATATGTGGACTACATATGTGTTGATACATATGTGGTACATATGTGTTTAACTGCAGCAAAGACTAGCACAACAGTGTTTAGTTGTCATCAGGCCAATACAAGCTAATGTTTGTTTGGTTGTAACTTTTCTATGAAAAGCTTCCTGCCCAATGAAGAAGAAAAGGTAAAAGAACCCAGATGTACTATAATGAATATCTGGAGTAGTAAATCTCATGACAATGAAAGAAATGAACATTCCCTCCTTTAAGTTCTAGTAATAAAAATCCAAGAGGTGTAACAGTTCTAATTTATGGACTTTTTTTCTTTAACAGGCTGGTAATTTATTCAAATAATGTAAAATAACAAAAGACCATCTTTGAACCACATGGGGACTCACCTGTGCTATCTGGAACCACCACTGCCAGAATCTATTTACTTAAATGTATTGTTCCAAGGCCAGTGGCTATCCATTTCTGAAGACTAAATCTGTCGGTAGATATTGAATGCAAATATTAAAATAGAAGACTGGTGCTATCATTGCCTTGGATGTGCCTCAATAGGCCCAAAGGGATAACAAAATTCTGGAGTGTTGATTGTAGAATCCTGGTACAGTGGCTCTTATCAAATAAAGTTAAAGGAATAGATATTAATCTTGTATTACTTTACTTCTATCCCCTCCCTTCTGAAACCTGCTCTAAAAATACCTTCCTGATGCTGTGCATGCTGCAAGATACATATCAAAACTGTGATTTACTTTGTTTTTAATGTATTACAATTTTGAAACAGTTCATGTGTAAAAATACATGATAAATAAAATATTAAAAGCTCATATCCACACTCCTTGCTAAAGATACTTACCATAGTACTGAAGCTCCTTCCCTCTCCTTAAGGTGAGAGGTTGCTGGTGCTAAGTCGCTTCAGTTGTGTCCGATTCTGTGTGACCCCATAGATGGCAGCCCACCAGGTTCCTCTGTCCCTGGGATTCTCCAGGCAAGGATACTGGAGTGGGTTGCCATATCCTTCTCAAATGCATGCATGCATGCTAAGCTGCTTCAGTTGTGTCCGACTCTATGTGACCCTATGGACAGCAGCCCACCAGCCTCCTCTGTCCACAGGATTCTCTAGGCAAGCATACTGGGGTGGGTTGCCATTTCCTTCTCCAAAGGTGAGAGGGAGGTGTGAAACAAATAGGTAAGTGCCTGTGTCTAAGAAAATTCAGCTGTATCTGATTCTTTGTGACCCTATGGACTATAGCCCATCAGGCTCCTCTGTCCACGGAATTCTCCTGGCAAGAATACTAGATTGGGTTGCCATGCCCTCCTCCAGGGATCTTCCTGACCCAGGGATCAAATCAGTGTCTCTTAAGACTCCTGCATTGGCAGACAGCCTCTTTACCAATAGTGCAAACTGGAAAGCCCAAAGAGAATAGGTATTTTTCATTAAAAGTAAATAATATTTAATCTCACTAGATGTGTCTCTATAATTTTACATTATATATTTGTAAGTTTAAGGAATATACCACTTATTTTATACAGTGGAAACAAATAGTACCATCAGTTCAATTTAGTCACTCAGTCGTAACCGACTCTTTAGGACCCCATGGACTGCAGCACACCAGGACTCCCTATCCATCACCAAATACCTGAGTTTACACAAATTCATGTCCACTGAGTCAGTGATGCCAACCAACCATCTCATCCTCTGTTGTCTCCTTCTCCTCCTGCTCTCAATCTTTCCCAGCAACAGGGTCTTTTCAAATAAGTCAGCTCTTTGCATCAGGTACCCAAAGTATTGGAGCTTCAGCTTCATCAGTCCTTCTAATGAACACCCAGGACTGATCTCCTTTAGGATGGACTTGTTGGATCTCCTTGCAGTCTAAGGGACTCTCAAGAGTCTTCTCCAATGTCACAGTTCAAAAACATCAATTCTTCAGCACTCAGCTTTCTTTATAGTCCAACTCTCACATCCATATATAACTACTGGAAAAACTATAGCCTTCACTAGATGGACCTTTGTCGGCAAAGTAATGTCTCTGCTTTTTAATATGCTGTTTAGGTTGGTCATAACTTTCCTTCCAAGGAGTAAGTGTCTTTTTTATTTCATGGCTGCAATCACCACCTGCAGTGATTTTGGAGCCCAGAAAAATAAAGTCAGCCTCTGTGTTCACTGTTTCCCTATCTATTTGCCATGAAGTGATGGGACTGGATGCCATGATCTTAGTTTTGTGAATGTTGAGCTTTAAGCCAACTTTTTCACTCTCCACTTTCACTTTCATCAAGAGGCTCTTTAGTTCTTCTTCACTTTCTACCATAAGGGTGGCATCATCTGCATATCTGAGGTTGTTGATATTTCTCCCAGTAATCTTGATTACTTCATCCTGCCCAAGGTTTATCATGATGTACTCTACATATAACTTAAATAAGCACGGTGACAATATACAGCCTTGAACTACTCCTTTCCCTAGTTGGAACTAGTCTGCTGTTCCATGTCCAGTTCTAACTATTGCTTCATGACCTGCATACAGATTTCTCAAGAAGCTGGTCAGGTGGTCTGGTATTCCCATCTCTTTCACCATTTTCCACAGTTTACTGTGATTGACACAGTCAAAGGCTTTGACATAGTCAATAAAGCAGAAATAAATGTTTTTCTGGAACTCTCTTGCTTTTTCCATGATCCAGCAGATGTTGGCAATTTGATCTCTGGTTCCTCTGCCTTTTCTAAAACCAACTTGAACATCTGGAAGTTCACCTATTGTTGAAGTCTGTCTTGGAGAATTTTAAGCATTACTTTGCTAAAGTGTGAGATGAGTGCAATTGTGCGGTAGTGTGAACATTCTTTGGCATTGCCTTTCTTTAAGATGGAATTAAAACTGACCTTTTCCAGTCCTGTGGCCACTGCTGAGTTTCCCAAATTTGTTGGCATATTGAGTGCATTCCTTTAACAGCATCATCTTTTAGGATTTGAAATAGCTCAACTGGAATTCCATCACCTCCACTAGCTTTGTTCATAGTGATGTTTCCTAAAGCCCACTTTACTTCACATTCCAGGATGTCTGGTTCTAGATTGGTGATCACACCATCATGATTATCTGGTCATGAAGATCTTTTTTGTCCAGTTCTTCTGTGTATTCTTGCCACCTCTTCATATCTTCTGCTTCTGTTAGGTCCATACCATTTTTGTCCTTTATTGAGCCCATCTTTGCATGAAATGTTCCCTTGGTATCTCTAATTTTTTTGAAGAGATCTCTAGTCTTTCCCTCTATTTCTCTGCACTGATCACTGAGGAAGTCTTTCTTATCTCTCCTTGCTTTTCTTTGGAACGCTGCATTCAAATGGGTATATCTTTCCTTCTTTCATTTGTTTTTTTGTTTCTCTTCTTTTCACAGCTATTTGTAAGGCTTCCTCAGACAGTCATTTTGCTTTCTTGCATTTCTTTTTCATGGGGATGGTCTTGATCCCTGTCTTCTGTACAAAATCACAAACCTCCATCCATAGTTCAGAAGGCACTCTGTCTATCAGATCTAGTCCCTTAAATCTATTTCTCACATCCACTGTATTATCGTCAAGGGTTGATTTAGGTCTTACCTGAATGGTCTAGTTGTTTTCCCCACTTTCATCAATTTAAGTCTGAATTTGACAATAAAGAATTCACGATATGACCACAGTCACCTCCCGGTCTTGTTTTTACTGACTGTATAGATAGAGCTTCTCCATCTTTGGCTGCAAAAAATATAATCAGTCTCATTTCAGTGTTGGCCATCTGGTGATTCCATGTGTAGAGTCTTCTCTTGTGTTGTTGGAAGAGGGTGTTTGCTATGACCAGTGCGTTCTCTTGGCAAAACTCTATTAGCCTTTGCCCTGCTTCATTCTGTATTCCAAGGCCAAAGTTGCCTGTTACTTCAGGTGTTTCTTGTTTTCCTACTTTTGCATTCCAGTCCCCTATAATGAAAGGGGCATCTTTTTTGGGTATTAGTCCTAAAAGGCCGTGTAGGTTCATAGAACCATTCAACTTCAGCTTCTTCAGCATTACTGGTTGGGACATAGACTTGGATCACCGTGATATTGAATGGTTTGCCTTGGAAATAAAAAGAAATCATTCTCTCGTTTTTGAGATTGCATCCAAGTACTGCATTTTGGACTCTTTTGTTGACTCTGATGGCTACTCTATTTCTTCTAATGGATTCCTGCCCACAGTAGTAGATATAATAGCCATCTGAGTTAAATTCACCCATTCCAGTCAATTTAAGTTCACTGATTCCTAGAATGTCAACATTCACTCGTGCCATCTCCTCTTTGACCACTTCCAATTTGCCTTGATTCATGGACCTAGTATTCCAGGTTCCTATGCAATATTGCTCTTTACAGCATCAGATTTTGCGTCTATCACTCTTCACATCCACAACTAGGTGTTGTTTTTGCTTTGGCTTCATCCCTTCAATCTTTCTCGAGTTATTTCTCCACTGATCTCCAGTAGCATATCAGGCACCTACTGACCTGGTGAATTCATCTTTCAGTGTCCTATTTTTGCCTTTTCATACTGTTAATGGTATGAAAATAGTATCATAATTTCTACTTTTACATGTTATATTTAGAGATTTAGCCTATTTTATACATGTATCCTTATTTTTTGCCATTTTGTTAAAATTCCAATCAGTTAACCTGCTTTGATTTACCTATGCTTTTCTCCATTTAATAAATATGTTGATGGTTTCTAACTTTTGGCTATTAAAAATATTGCTATAAATATTTTTGGAGACATACTTGTGTATATGTGTAAAAGCGATTATATTCTTTAAATCTAGGTGTAGAATTACTATGTCTTAGAGTATCAAAATCTCTGTATTTTACCAAATTGCTTACCAAAAGTTTTGTACCACACTGGAGATGTACCACACTGGACACTCTCCAGGACACACGAGAGTGTCCCTGTTTTGCTATATTCTCAACCTTCAGTATGATTGAAACTTCACAATTTGGATTTATATATTTTCTGAAATGGAATCTCCTGGTGGTCAATTTTTGCACTACCTGAAATGTAATACTTTTCACGTGTTTATTAACCCATTCAGATTGCTTTTACTTGAATTTGCCTTGATATATTTTCCCCATTGTTGGATTCTAGGTGGATAACTTATATGTGATGCATAATAATATTTTATTATTTACATGTGTTGATAATATATTCATTTATGTCTGTAGCTACAGTTATCTAAGATATCTTTATAATAGAATAAAATTTATCACTCTATCAACAAGTATTCTGAGTCACCATACTATTTTAAAATTCAAATACCAAACACACTTGAAGGCAGGACTGTGCTAACAAATTCTCAGGGATCACTTATTATTTCCTGCAAAGCTTTGACAGAAACAACTGAATTTTTGTTGTAAGGCTTTACTTTTATAGCCTCTTTCTGAGTAAAGTAAATCTATTCTAGTCTATTGTTTAGCTAAGAGTTTAATCTTTCAGCTAGCTTCATACAAGAGTCTCAGCTCCAGGCTAATCAAGCCCTTTGTTTCTCCTGGTAGGATAATTAAACTCAAAAGATACAGGAAATCTGCTTATTATTTAACTCTGTCTTGGCCAAGGGCACAGCTTTGTTGTTTGAAGTTAGAGAAATTCTGGAGTATCACAGATCTTCAAGAGTGGGGAACCGGAGAGAAGGCCTTTTGAGGATAATATGGAATTGCATTTGGATCCTCTTCAAAAGTCTTTAAACAAGCAAAGAATGAAAACCCTTTATCAATTTAAAAGCAATAGGCTGACTTTTGTTTATTTAAACGTTATTTAATTTAGGGATTCAGTCACATAGGTGCATATATATATATATATACACACACACGTATGTATATAGTATTTAGTATTTACTTCAAGAAAAATTGTGAACAGGTTTGAAATGAAAAGAGAGATGAAAGTGTTCTAAGAAGTTTTCCATGCAACCAACCAGATTTCTCTTTATTGCCTTACTTCTGAGCTACTTTACAATTCTATAAATTGTAGATTAATTGTAATATCAGCAGAATTTTTTTTTCTGATAAATATGCAATAATTATTTCTTTTGGAGGGAAATTACTTCTCCCTTATACCAATTTTGCAGCTATTTGTATATTCAGCTCATCATTCTTTACATTTTCCCTCGCCCACTCACCATGTGTGTATGTATGTGTGTGTGTGCGTGTGTAGATATGAAACTTTGAATTCTCCTTTGAACCAGTTTTAACACTTCTTGGTGAAATATCAGACTACCAAAAGTTAAGAATATTCAAATAAAAGAATAAAAATTATGTTAGACTTGAATTATTTGTACTAGAATTCTGGAAAACAAGAAGTATAGTAGAAAATTGTGAGAAAAAATGATTAGGAAACTAAAGTCATTGTCACTAAGATCTTTCTTTGATTCAAAACTGTCTCAGTTCTTAGGAAGATTGGTTAAAAATGTCAGTTAATATTTCTAAGAAATCTTTAATGCAGAAACCTCAAATTAGCCCAAGATGAAGCATAAAATTTTAATTCAAATTGACTTTTAAATGATGTAAGAAATACATTTATGGATGAATTTTGATTTATAAAGACCTAACTCTTTAAAACCTCTGCTTTCCAGGGCAAACCATTCAATATCACTGTAATCCAAGTCTATGCCCCTACCAGTAACACTGAAGAAGCTGAAGTTCAACAGTTCTATGAAGACCTACAAGACCTTCTAGAACTAACATCCAAAAAAGATGTCTTTCTCATAATAGGGGACTGGAATGCAAAAGTAGGAAGTTAAGAAACACTTGGAGTAACAGGCAACTTTGGCCTTGGAGTACAGAATGAAGCAGGGCAAAGGCTAATAGAGTTCTGCCAAGAGAATGCACTGGTCATAGCAAACACCCTCTTCCAACAACACAAGAGAAGACTCTATACACGCACATCACCAGATGGTTGACACCAAAATCAGATTGAATATATTCTTTGGAGGCAAAGAGGAGAAGCTCTATACAGTCAGAAAAAACAAGACTGGGAGCTGACTGTAGCTCAGATCATGAACTACTTATTGCCAAATTCAGACTGAAATTGAAGAAAGTGGAGAAAAACACTAGACCATTCAGATATGACCTAAATCAAATTCCTTATGACTATACAATGGAAGTGAGAAATAGGTTTATAGGATGATATCTGATACATAGAGTGCCTGATGAACTATGGACGGAGGTTCATGACATTGTACAAGAGACAGGAATCAAGACCATCCCTAAGAAAAATAAATGCAAAAAAGCAAAGTGGCTGTCTGGGGAGGTGTTACAAACAGCTGTGAAAAGAAGGGAAGCAAAAACCAAAGGAGAAAGGAAAGATATACCCATTTGAATGCAGAGTTCCAAAGAATAGCAAGGAGATATAAGAAAGCCTTCCTCAGAGATCAATGCAAAGAAATAGAGGAAAAGAATAGAAAGGGAAGACTAGAGATCTCTTCAAGAAGATTAGAGATACCAAGGGAACATTTCATGCAAAGATGGGCTCAATAAAGGACAGAAATGGTATGGACCTAACAGAAGCAGAAGATATGAAGAAGAGGTGGCAAGAATACACAGAAGAACTGCACCAAAAAGATCTTCATGACCCAGATAATCACGATGGTGTGATCACTCACATAGAGCCAGACATCCTGGAATGTGAAGTGAAGTGGGCCTTAGGAAGCATCACTACGAACAAAGCTAGTGGACATGAAGGAATTCCAGGTGAGCTATTTCAAACCCTGAAAGATGATGCTGTGAAAGTGCTGCACTCAATATGCCAGCAAATTTGGAAAACTCAGCAGTGGCCACAGGACTGGAAAAGGTCAGTTTTCATTCCAATCCCAAAGAAAGGCAATGCCAAAGAATGCTCAAACTACCGTACAATTGCACTCATCTCACACTCTAGTAAAGTAATGCTTAAAATTCTCCAAGCCAGGTTTCAGCAATATGTGAACCGTGAACTTCCAGATGTTTAAGCTGGTTTTAGAAAAGGCAGAGGAACCAGAGATAAAATTGTCAGCATCTGCTGGATCATTGAAAAAGCAATAGAGTTCCAGAAAAATATCTATTTCTGCTTTATTGACTATGCCAAAGCCTTTGACTGTGTGGATCACAATAAACTGTGGAAAATTCTTCAAGAGATGGGAATACCAGACCACATGACCTGCCTCTTGAGAAATCTATATGCAGGTCAGGAACTAACAGTTAGGACTGGACATGGAACAACAGACTGGTTCCAAACAGGAAAAGGAGTACATCAAGGCTGTATATTATCACCCTGTTTATTTAACTTATATGCAGAGTACATCATGAGAAACTCTGGGAAGGATGAAGCAAAGCTGGAATCAAGATTGCTGGGAGAAATATCAATAACCTCAGATATGCAGATGACATCACCCTTATGGCAGAAAGTGATGAAGAACTAAAGAGCCTCCTGATGAAAGTGAAAGAAGAGAGTGAAAAATTTGGCTTAAAGCTCAACATTTAGAAAACTAAGATCATGGCATCTAGTCCTATCACTTCATGGCAAATATATAGGGAAACAGTGGACACAGTGGCTGACTTTATTTTTCTGGGCTCCGAAGTCACTGCAGGTGGTGACTGCAGCCATGAAATTAAAAGATGCTTACTCCTTGGAAGAAAAGTTATGACCAGCCTAGATAGCATTTTGAAAAGCAGAGACATTACTCTGCCAACTAAGGTCGGTCTAGTCAAGGCTGTAGTTTTTCCTGTGTTCATTTATGGATGTGAGAGCTGGACTGTGAAGAAAGTTGAGTGCCGAAGAATTGATGCTTTTGAACTGTGGTGTTGGAGAAGACTCTTGAGAGTCCCTTGGACTGCAAGGAGATCCAACCAGTCCATTCTGAAGGAGATCAGCCCTGGGATTTCTTTGGAAGGAATGATGCTCAAGCTGAAACTCCAGTACTTTGGCCACCTCATGCAAAGAGTTGACTCATTGGAAAAGCCTCTGATGCTGGGAGGGATTGGGGGCAGGAGGAGAAGGGGACGACAGAGGATGAGATGGCTGGATGGCATCACTGACTTGATGGACATGGGTTTGGGTAGACTCTGGGAGTCGGCAATGGACAGGGAGGCCTGGCATGCTGCAGTTCATGGGGTAGCAAAGAGTTGGACATGACTGAGAGACTGAACTGAATTGAACTGAACTGGAAAATACAGAAAAAACTTACATGTAGCTCCACTATTAAATAGAATTTTTAAATCAATTTAAAACTTCTATAACAATAAAAATGTTCTCATTAAATTTTAGCAACCTGTGAAAATCTACATTAATAAATCTAAAACTCCTCTAAAAACATTAAATTAAAAAATGAACATTAATATACAACTACAGTTTAACTCTACATGCTTTGGCCAGATGTCTACTTTTGAATGAAGAACAACATAGAAAGACACTTAAATATTATGATAAATTAATCATAGAGAGTTTGGGCCAGAAGCAATGGTAACATAGCAACAGAGAGATATTGCACGTGGAGAGATTCATAAATCTTGAAGTACCATTTTATTAACTAAGCTGATAATTATGTGCTTCATGTAGTGATGATCAGAAATAATTACTTTAGGATTAGTAAAATATCCTTAAATTGTACTCAGTCATATGATTTTCAACTAAAATTCAGCAAATTAAAAGCATAATGAGATATAACTAAGTCTTTATGAGAATGACTAAAATAAAAAATACCAACTACACCAAATTCTGGTAAGGGTTCAAAGCAGTAAGACTTCAGTAGCAAAGAACCCTTGCAGAGTTGAGCTTAGTTTCTTCATTTCATCTTCAATAGAAAGACAAAGACAGGAAATAGCTAATTTTAGGACTGGTATCAGGAAAATACAAAATAAGCCTATAGAAAGTTTTAGTGCTAGGCAGTAATGAAATGTTAAAAGGATTTTGCATAGTATTGAGCATATTGCAAAGTACTGAGCATAGCTCCAGTAACCAAAACAGGAACAGTTTAAGTAATAAAATAAAAAGAATTTTGGATTAAATTCCTAAGAGTAAAAGAAATATTCATGAGTCTGTAATGATATAAATAAATGATTGAATAACTATATAACTGGGAAAAAAAGCAAACCTTCCCTTCAGAAGAATTTCAAATAATAATTATAGAAGAGATACATAATAATAATAATTGTTACAGGCAAGTTCCACTTATATCTGTTAAAATTAGTAGGCTAAATCTTAAGAGACAAGATATTTGTATATTCTCAGACATTCTCTCCCCTTATATTAGTTATTGTGATGATTTTAACACATGTTTACAAATTCTTTGATATTCCTTTCTCTTGAAGATGTAGCTTAATTCTCATCCTTTTTCACATGAGCTGGATTTATTGACTCACTTCTTAAGACTAGAGTATGAAGAAGAAACCAATAGTAGCATTGACAGTGAAGAAACATGGCAGGTACAACCTTAACCAAGCAATCAAGTTTAATGTTACCAGCAGTCAAAGTGATATCATAAACCTTCTGATATGATATCATGAGAGGGGCACTTTACCTATGTGACATTGTTCCCCATATCTACTCACTCAATTTAATCATGAGAAGACATAAACCAGATCCAAATTGAGGGACATCCTATCACATATCTTGCCAGTAATCTTCAATTATAAAAAGACAAGACTGAGAAATTCTCACAGATTAGAAGATCCCTGGGTCAAGAAGATCCCCTTGAAGAGGAAATGGCTACCCACCCCAGTAGTCTTGCCTGGGAAATCCCATGGACAGAGGAGCCTGGCAGGCTACAGTTTATGGGGTCTTAAGAGTTGGACATGACTTAGCAATTAAACAACAACAAAGAAGACATAATGATTAAGTGCAAGATGGTGTCCTACTGATTCATGGATCCAGAAAAGGACATTAGTTGATTAACTGGTGAAATGTGAATAAAATCCTTTTTTTTTTTTTTGGTAATGATATTGTATCATCATTAATTATTTAGTTTTGATAAAGAGAGTGCATGCATGCTTGGTTGCTCAGTCATGACTCTTTGTGACCCCATGGACTATAGCCTTCAGGCTCCTCTGTCCATGGAATTTTCTAGGCAAGACTACTGGAATACATTGGAGAAGATCCAGGGGATCTTCCCAACCCAGAGACTGAACCAGTGTCTCTTATGGCTCCTGCGTTGGCAGGCAGGTTTTTACCACTAGCACCACCTGGGAAACTGATAAAGAAAGTATGGTTATATAAAATACTAACCTCAGAGAAATACTATAAATCAGGGTTTATAGTAATTACTTTTACAGCTCTTTAAATTTACAATTATTTAAAAATAAGGCATTTATGTGCACACAGAGATCATGTGAGGACATAGTTGGAAGGTGTCAAGGGCAGAGGTCTCAGAAGAAACAAAATCTGTTGACACCTTGATCTTGGACTTCCAGCCTCCAAAACTGAGAAAAAAAAAATTTTTTTTTTTAATAATAAAGAGTTTGAAAGTGAAAGCAAGTCAGATTCACATCCTAGTATATTAAATAAGCCATTTTCCTTATATTTTGCCCATCACCTCTTTTAATGGCTAAATTCTGTTTCTTCAATTAACATTCACTATAAATATGAATGTTCTGTTAATTATTTAGTTCATATACACTTGTTATAGAATGCCCATTTAGGGAGAGCTTTTGTTCATTCCTTCTCTCTCTGGCTCTTTTTCAGCATAGAAAAATTTGGAGTCTGAAAATTTTTTTTTTTTTTTACTAAGCAACAGGATGTGCTTTCTTTTCTGTGCATAAGAGAAAGCAATACAAACTATAGAATGTTCATTCTGGTTTGCTTGGATGTGTGGCCCTTTAATATATGCTTTGAATTAGTTGAGTTATTTAAAAATTTAATGTTTTTATTAATATATTCCAATATAGAAGTGCAAATCTATAATGAGACAACTCTGCATGCAATTTACATGTGGGCATGCAGGTGTTGCACAGTGTTTTCAAAGTAATTTCAATAATTTCTACTTACTATTTTAAATCAGTCTTTCACAGTAATTGGTGAGATTATGAACATTTTCTGTTCAACAGATTACACCTGACTGTAGTGTAAACAGAAAGTAATTACAATTGCTTGAGGCTAGTGTGACTAACATCATATCACTTAGCATATACTGAAAAGAATTGAAGAGTAACATTTTCCAGTTGATCTATGAGAAAATTTGGTAAATAAGTATGCTTGGTCAGCAAAAGAAGGGAAATGCACTTTTAGATAATATGACTTCCTATCTTTGGTGTCTTACAAAGGATGAGAAACTGAACCGTATGCTCAGTAATACACACCTCTTTCTATATGCACAAATTTCAGCTGCTATCAGGTGATATCATACTGTGATAAAACACTGTGTCCATTATTTCTGTATGAATAACTTGAGAAGAAAATGGGATAAGAGTTTCCCGTGTAATCCATTAAAAAAAAAAAACTTCTGAAAAATAAACAGAAAATTTTCCATTAGCAAAAGATATATAAGACCACAATTTCCAATGGAGTGACTGCATATTGAGAGAGACCATTCTGTAATGGAAAAGTTAATGTGTGTGGTTGGTTTGCTGTGATAAGAGCATGAGAAGGAGAAGTAGAGATGCATGCCCACATCTGGATTCTTGTAGATTTAGCAATGGAAGTATCCCTGAGCAGCTACAAGGGACCTTGATTATGAACAACTGTAAGACCTAGAGAGAAACTAGCATCTGTGGGAAAACTGAGCATGTTTTAAATCTATTATGCTCTCTCATAACCAACCCTTTTATAAACACAATGCGCTTTTCCTGGAGGAGTAATATGAAATGCAATAGTACATATGTCTCAATAGTTCATTGATTATTGGATTTTCTTTTACTCATTTATAGTGTCTAATGTAACTGGGGCTTCTGCTGCTGCTGCTAAGTCGCTTCAGTCGTGTCTGACTCTGTGCGACCCCATAGACGGCAACCCACCAGGCTCCTCCATCCCTGGGATTCTCCAGGCAAGAACACTGGAGTGGGTTGCCATTTTCTTCTCCAATGCATGAAAGTGAAAAGTGAAAGTGAAGTCGCTCAGTCAAGTCCGACTCTTAGCGACCCCATGGACTGCAGCCTACCAGGCTCCTCCGCCCATGGGATTTTCCAGGCAAAAGTACTGGAGTGGGGTGCCATTGCCTTCTCCGAACTGGGGTTTCAGTAGTGACCAAATCAGGCATGGTCCCCATCTCTGTAGAATCCATAGTCTGGTGGACACTATAAATTCAAAAGAAATAAAAACAAATTATGTGGTTGTAAAATTAATACAAGTTTTGATACAGACAAGCAGAATTGGAAGAAAAGAGGACCATAACACTCTGAAGAAGTTCAAGCTGGACAATCTTTGAAGGTTTAACTAAGTTAAAATAGAAATTGTGAGGGCTGCCCTGGTGGCTCAGCTATAAAGAATCTGCCTGCAATGCAGGAGACACTTTATCCCTAGGTCAGGAAGATCCCCTGGAGGAGGTAATGGCAACCCATTCCAATATTCTTGCCAGGAAAATCCCATGGACAGAAGAGCTATATGGGGCACAGGCCACAGGGTCATAAAAGGTTGAATATGACTGAAGCAACTGAACACACCCACCCCCGCCACACACACACAAGGATTGTGAAGAGAACATAGAATGGGAAGATTGCTCCGGACAGAGACAGAAGCAAGTGCAAAAGCTCTACAGTGAAAGGAGCCTAGAGTATTTTAGAAAAAAAAAGATGCCTTATATAAACTGTAGTGATAAGGGGAGAATAGGGTGTAGGGTAAGTGCTGCTGGGCAAGGGGGGAATGCTAGAAAGGAAGCCCACTAATTGATTAATTAGCTCTTTCATTCAGTGAATATTTATTCACTAGTAAACCAAGTTTGTAAAAACATGCCTGGCACACACCTTTGAGAGACTTACAATATGGTGGGAAAGAAAGAGCAATCACGTTGGCACACGGACTAATTTAAATACAGTGGATTCCTAAGAGTGCTGTGAAAGACTACTTTATGGATGGGAGGAACTATTGAGGGAGGTCCTAGGGAGGTGAAAACTGTACTGAGGTTTCATAAGTGAGATTTTAGGGCTTTAATCCAAAATGACTTTTACTGTACTACACACTGTAGTCTAATTTTTTCTAGTACCTGGATTACAGGTAAATAAAAATTTTCACAAAATTTTGAGTTTTATAACTGAGATGTACTATGACAGAAAACATCAGAGTTAAAACAGAAGACTATACTTGGCCCTACTTAGCCAACTTTGCAGAAGAGGTCATGCAAGCTGAGCCCTGAGAGGTCATGAGGAATCCTATAAAATGGAAGAGTATAACAGGAGAACAAAGAGGAAGAGAGGAGAGTTTGTGAAAGGTCATGGAGACATGAGAAACAACACCTTTCAGGAAGCCTTCACATATTCACCACAGTGTAGGTCTGTTTGGAAGAATGGCTGGATCTGAGTCTAACCAAATAGGGAAGAACTACTCTGGCAGCACTGGCAGGCTCTGCAAAGTTCCTTGGGGGAGATGGAGCTTATACTTCATGAGTTTATACCTCGGGGCTGCCATTTAAGGTTTTAAATGACCTGATAGCATTTGTATTTTACAAAGGTCACTTCTACTTTGATTTGAAAAAAAAAAAAAAAAAAAAAGGTCTGTATTTGAGCAAAGAAAGATGCTGTATAAAAATTCTTAAATATTGCCACTGAAGTACTCCTAATGGAAGAGGAAAGAGAAGCATATTCTAGGGATCTAGTAGGGGAATCTGAAATTGCTCTTTGGCTGTAAAGGATTTCAACTTTAAGAAATAAATTAATGTAAATATTCTAAACTACTCTGTGAAATTATATTTGCATTTTTTGATAATTATAATACATTCTACAATATAAAAATTATTTGGAAGAAAACGCAAAGTCCTAAAAAAAATATCAGTTTGCAACTTGGCATCCCAGTATGTGACCACTTGGGGTTAATAAAAACAGTTTAAGAAACAAGATCTCACATTTAACAAACAGGAATATAGATATGCATAGAATGTTGATAGAAAAGCTATACATATGAGTGTATGTAGACAACTGAAACAAAACAAAGCAGAAATAAAAACAAAAACATTTTTCTACTAAATTAACATAAGAACAGTTGTAGAAGAAACTTCACCTGATTTGAATATTGCATCTATGTGCTTTGAAATTCTTAATTTGCTTAAAGATATATTTTAAAAATATATGTGTGAAACAATCTTTCTCTCTGCTGATTTTATACTTTATTAATGAAATTTCCTAAATTACATTTACCATAGTTTATATTTCAAGTAATTTAAAATTCTTAATTTTGATAAGAATGAAATCCTAGTTCAGTGTCTATGTCCCCATTTTTACTGCAAATACTAAACCAAGGCACGCCTAGGAAAAACACCCAACATACTTCATTATGCCAATTACATTTCTCTTTCCTGAGAAACAGAAAATATATTAAAAATTGATAATCAATATAGGACCTCATTTTTTTTGTGCTCTTCCTCTATACCATTAGGAGCTTTTAGATCTCCCATGATATTTAATCCAAATTCATACATATATCTGATATCTAAGTTCTATCTAAGGTCTCATCTAGAACTGAAATTTGATGATATTATGCTATATTTATGTACGTATTTAATGAATATCTCCTTGGCTGAGAAGGAAAATCCTGACATGGAGCAGTGTAAATGAATATCACAAAGTTAGGACAGAAAGAGAAAAAGTGATTAATCACTCTGCTATTTAATGGACTACTGTGTTGTTGAAATATCTTTTGAAAAAATTGTCACTTTTTGGTATTTTACCCCAAACAAAGAGACCAAAAATTTCTTCATACCCTCATTTTTTTCTTTTTCTTGCAATATTAAATCATTGACAAAACATTTATGTGTCACTCAAATAAATTCATTATCAGTATTTTGACTTTATAGCTTTAGGACATACTCGCCTCTCATCAGTATAACTATTCTTGTCACAAAAAGATTGAAATGTATTTTTTCCAATATACTTCACAAATACTTGTTCACATAAAGAGCTTTAGAAAAACTTCTAAAAGTGGCTGCTTCTGCTGGAAGTTTTCTCCTTTTGCCCTTTCTCTTCTGTTTCTATCTGAAATGTTGTCAAGATGGCTGGAACTTCAGCAGTCATGTGGTGATGAGACTACACTGAAGATGTAAATAATGATGATGAAAAGTGAAGATAGAAATTGACTAGGCTCTAATCATACAGAGTTTCTTTATTGGCACTGGGTTGTCTAAGCAAGTCTCTTACAAGAGAATAAAATCTTATTTAAACCAAAATTATTGAAGTTTTCAATTACCTGCAACCATATAATCCTGTGATACATTCAAATGAACCATCAGACTACTGGAGCATGAATTTGTTTCCCCTCTTTTTTTCCTCATTTACATTATACTTAGTAGGATATAAACATGTATGTAAGTAGTACACAAAGTCTTTCTTTTGCACTAAACACTATGGTGTAAATATCTTATTATGCCTTTTAATATTCTCCATTTTCACAAAATTACAGTAATTAAATAAAATACCTATTATACATTTCTTATTTTTTTGCTATTGTAAACAAGAGTAAATGAATGTACCAGATTTTCAAATCTAAGCTGACATCATGTACTATTAAAAATAATTAATGAATTGATCAAAACGTTACAAGTTAACACCAGGCAACTAGTTCTATACAAGAGTGCTATATTTGTGGTGGAGGGGGAATGGTTCTCTAAAACCAGGCTCAACATAACTGGAGGCAGTACAAGAGCTGGGCAGGAGAAATTGACAATCATGATTGTGTGATATGAAGCTAATTAAGATCATGGAAATCAAAGGCTCACAAGGGTGGTCTGATGTGTGACTCCACCACACATCAAAGGTATAGAAATGCTTACTGAGGTAAGACTGTTGAGAAACAGAGGACTATCTCATGATCATTGCTTATCATATTAAGTTTGTTTTGGTGCTAAAATAGCCTTACTCTGCACAGTTCAGTTCAGTTCAGTTCAGTCACTCATTCGTGTCTGACTCTCTATGACCCCATGGACTGCAGCATGCCAGGCCTCCCTGTCCATCAAAAACTTCCGGAGTTTGCTTAAACTAATGTCCATTGAGTCGGTGATGCCATCCAACCATCTTATCCACTGTCACCCCCTTCTCCCACCTTTCAATCCTTCCCAGCATCAGGGTCTTTTCTAATGACTCAGTTATTCGAATCAGGTGGCCAAAGTATTGGAGTTTCAGCTTCAGCATCAGTCTTCCCAATGAATATTCAGGACTGATTTCTTTTAGGATAGACTGGTTGGATCTCCTTGCAGTCCAAGGGACTCTTAAGAGTCTTCTCCAGCACCACAGTTCAAAAGCATCAATTCTTCATCACTCAGCTTTCTTTATAGTCAAACTGTCACATTCATACATGACTACTGGAAAGACCATAGCTTTGACTAGTCAGACCTTTGTTGGCAAAGTAATGTCTCTGCTTTTTAATATGCTGTCCAGGTTGGTCATAACTTTACTTCCAAGGAGTAAGCATCTTTTATTTTCATGGTTGCAGTCAGAATCTGCAGTGATTTTGGAGCTCCCCAAAATAAATCTTTCACGGTTTCCACTGTTTCCCCATCTATTTCCCATGAAGTGATGGGACTGGATGCCATGATCTTAGATTTCTGAATGTTGACCTTTAAGACAACTTTTTTCACTCTGCTCTTTCACTTTCATCAAGAGGCTCTTTAGTTCCTCTTCACTTTCTGCCATAAAGGTGGTGTCATCTGCATATCTGAGGTTATTGATATTTCTCCCAGCAATCTGGATTCCAGCTTGTGCTTCTTCCAGCCCAGCATTTCTCATGATGTATTCTGCATATAAGTTAAAGCAGCAGCGTGACAATATACAGCCTTGACATACTCCTTTCCCTATTTGTATCCAGTATGTTATTCCATGTCCAGTTCTAACTGTTGCTTCCTGACATGCATACAGATTTCTCAAGAGGCCGTCAGGTGGTCTGGTACTCCTATCTCTTTAAGAATTTTCCACAGTTTGTTGGGATCCACACAGTAAAAGGCTTTGGCATAGTCGATAAAACAGAAATAGATGTTTTCCTGGAACTCTCTTGCTTTTTCAGTGATGCAACGGATTTGGCAAATTGATCTCTAATTCCTCTGCCTTTTCTAAAACTAGCTTGAACATCTGGAAGTTTATGATTCATGTACTCTTGAAGCCTGACTTGGAGAATTTTGAGCATTACTTTACTAGTGTGTGAGATGAATGCAATTGTGGGGTAGTTTGAGCATTCTTTGGCATTGCCTTTCTTTGGGATTGGAATGAAAACTGACCTTTTCCAGTCCTGTGGCCACTGTTGAGTTTTCCAAATTTGTTATCATATTGAGTGTAGCACTTTCTTTGCATCATCTTTTAGGATTTGAAATAGCTCAACTGGAATTCTATCACCTCCACTAGCTTTGTTCGCAGTGATGCTTTCTAAGGCCCACTTGACTTTGCATTGGCATTCCAGGATGTCTGGCTCTAGGTGAGTGGCCATACAATCATGATCATCTGAGTCATGAAGATCTTTTTTGTACAGTTCTTTCATGTTCTTGACAACTCTTCCTAATATTTTCTGCTTCTGTTAGGTCCATACCATTTCTGTCTTTTATTGAGCCCATCTTTGCATGAAATGTTCCCTTGGTATCTCTAATCTTCTTGAAGAGATCTCTAGTCTTTTCCATTCTATTGTTTTCCTCTATTTCTTTGCACTGATCGCTGAGGAAGGCTTTCTTATGTCTCCTTGCTATTCTTTGGAACTCTACATTCAAATGTGTATATCTTTCCTTTTCTCCTTTGCTTTTCACTTCCTCTCTGTTCACAGCTATTTGTAAGGCCTCTTCAGACAACCATTTTGCTTTTTTGCATTTCTTTTTCTTGGGGATGCTCTTGATTCCTGTCTCCTGTACAATGTCACAAACCTCCGTCCATAGTTTATCAGGCACTCTGTCTATCAGATCTAATCCTTTGAATCTATTTCTCATTCCCACTGTATAATCATAAGGGATTTGATTTAGGACATACCCGAAGGTTTTCCCTACTTTCTTCAATTTAAGTCTGAATTTGGCAATAAGGAATTTATGATCTGAGCCACAGTCAGCTCCTGGTCTTGTTTTTGCTGACTATATAGAGCTTCTCCATCTTTGGCTGCAAAGAATATAATCAATCGGATTTTGGTGTTGGCCATCTGGTGATGTCCATGTGTATAATCTTCTCTGGTTTTTTGAAGAGAGTGTTTTCTATGACCAGTGTGTTCTCTTGGAAAAACTGTATTAGACTTTGCTCTGCTTCATTTTGTACTCCAAGGCCAAATTTGCCTGTTACTCCAGGTATCCCTGACTTCCTACTTTTGCATTCCAGCCCCATTTAATGAAAAAGACATCTTTTGGGGTGTTAGTTCTAGAAGGTCTTGTAGGTCTTCCTAGAACCATTCAACTTTAGCTTCTTCAGCATTACTAATCGGGGCATAGACTTGGATTACCGTGATATTGAATGGTTTGCCTTGGAAATGAACAAAGATCATTCTGTTGTTTTTGAGATTACATCCAAGTACTGCATTTCGGACTCTGGTTGACTATGATGGCTACTCCATTTCTTCTAAGGGATTCTTGCCCACAGTAGTAGATATAATGGCCATCTGAGTTAAATTTATCCATTCCAGTCCATTTTTCACTGATTCTTAAAATGTTGACGTTCACTCTTGCCATCTCCTCTTTGACCAATTCCAATTTACCTTGATTCATGGATTTGGCATTCCAGGTTCATATGCCATTTTGCTCTTTCCAGCATAGGACTTTGCTTCCATCACCAATCACATCCAAAACTTGGTGTTGTTTTTGCTTTGTTTCCTTCTCTTCATTATTTCTGGAGTTATTTCTCCACTGATCTCTATTAGCATTTTGAGCACCCTACAACCTGGGGAGTTCATCTTTCAGTGTCCTATATTTTTGCCTTTTCATACTGTTCATGGGGTTCTCAAGGCAAGAATACAGAAATGATTTGCCATTCCCTTTTCCAGTGGACTATATTTTGTCAGAACTCTCCAGCATGACCTGTCCATTTTGGGTGGCCCTATACAGCATGGCTCATAGTTTCATTGAGTTAGACAAGGCTGTGGTCCATGTGATCAGATTGGTTAGTTTTCTGTGATTGTGGTTTTCAGTCTGTCTGCCCTCTGATAGAGAAGGATAAGAGGCTTATGGAAGCTTCTTTGCACAGGACATGCTAAATCCTTTGTTTGTTGTGATACTTTAAATATAATGAATGCATTGCTTTTCCTACCATTCTTGGTTTCAGATACTTCCATTACCACATTTGCTGCTTCATACACATATGATGCTGCAAACTGAGAAAACTGATAAGCATGCAGAACAGACATAATTGCTTGAAATTTAACTTCAGAAAGCAAAAAAAGGTCTCCAAAATTTAAAAAATGTCAATTTCTTTTGTTACATCATTTTGTTGTTGTATTTGGTTTTATTTTGAAAAAGTAATGGATAATGTATTGTATAAGTATCAGAATCTTTTTTTCTTTTTAATGCCTCTGCATGGTGTGCAGATCCAGATACACACCTTTCATTAAGGCTGTTCTATCCACTCAAATACAAAATAATAGTAATAACAGTGGCAGTACTTTTTTCTGATATCATAACACTAATAACTAATACTGGTGATTTAGACACCAGTGCTTTGTTATTTTCTCCATTAAGTTATTATATTATCATTTATCCTTTGTATTGTTACTGAATCATTTTTATATTTTTAATCTTAAAGGATGTTGAGTTTATATTAGGCATTCAAGGAAAGTCTTAATTGCCTGGTCAGAGAGTTGTATTTATATGAAGATTTTCCCAGCTTACCAGGGATATACTTTTCCTAATGTGTTTCAGATCTATACACAATCCTTATTGTGCTCTCTTCCTCATACTGCTCTCTCCTTTCTAAGTATTTAAATCAATTTTTAATAATTATTTATGTTTAATTACGTGTCTCCTTTAGATGTTAAACTCCATGAAGGTTCAGTTTTGTTCTGTTTTATTATTGTAGACCCTGTGGCAGAAATAATTCTTGGTACAAAGAAGGTAATGAGTGTATGTTGTTTTTTTTTTTAAATTTTATTTTATTTTTAAACTTTACATAATTGTATTAGTTTTGCCAAATATCAAAATGAATCCGCCACAGGTATACATGTGTTCCCCATCCTGAACCCTCCTCCCTCCTCCCTCCCCATACCATCCCTCTGGGTCGTCCCAGTGCACTAGCCCCAAGCATCCAGTATCGTGCATCAAACCTGGACTGGCAACTCGTTTCTTACATGATATTTTACATGTTTCAATGTCATTCTCCCAAATCTTCCCATCCTCTCCCTCTCCCACAGAGTCCATAAGACTGTTCTATACATCAGTGTCTCTTGTATGTTGTTTTAAATAAATATATAAAAGACTGGCAGAATAAGGAGCAAATCTTTAAGGGACTAATGAAAAAAAGGAGATATAAAACAAATGTCATGGAGCATAGATGAGACAAAATTTGTTGTAATGTACATGTTTGCATAATGTGATCCAAGATAGATTTCCCAAAGCCAGAGACTTGGAATTACTACAGTTTTGTAATATTTGTCTTCTAATTTTGCCTCAGATTTGAATGTTCATGAGAACACAACTACATACTTTTTTTTCTTCCAGTCGCAGGTCTATTAAGTAGGGCCCTGTTTGCTAGTATATTTTAATAGCTTGCAGAGCCATATGGAGATCTACATTCAGAGAAGTTTTGCAACAAACATCTCTTAAATAAGTATATTGATTTTATTTTGAAGTAGTAAATTGACGTAACTGCTGTCATAAAAGTATTGTTGTTTATTCTGTTTATATGTGTAACTTCTACTACTCTTGGCTGAATTTTACTATTATTTGTTTGATGAACCAAACAAATTCTGATAGTTACCTGGTTTCTTGGGATCCATACCAATGTCCCCATGTGTCACTGTTTTTACAAACAACATTGTCAATCTTGGGATTGATGGCATATACTCAATTTGCATCTGTAATTTAAAATTATTTAATGATGAAAGACAAGATACCTTTCCATGGGGATAATATTAATTGCAATTATGCTGTGATCAGAAATGCAACATTAGTTCTGATAACTTGATCAAATTATGCTGTGAACTTAATATACTTTGTCATTATAATAAGGCAAAGTCTTATTTGTATCTTTTTTTTTCCTGTATTTGGAAATTACAAATCTGAAATGATAAAAGAAACAGTAACTATTTAGGCCAAGAGTTTATCTGAAAACTTCTATTAGCTTTCAATATGTTTTCTCTACATTTATGACCTCTATTCACAAACACTTGGTAGTACTTTTAAACAACAAGTACTAAGTTGTAGTATATTATTCATATAAGCCACCTAGGTATGCTTTGGTACCATGTTATATCCTAGTAATATTATGCAAAAGGAAACTTACAGAACACTTGAGTTTCTCTTCAGTAACTAGCTGGTAGGTTTTGTGGAAATCCAACCTGTAATATGGATTCAATGAGACAATATTTTAACCCAAAGAGGCAAAGTATCTGAACATCACTTTATAGTCTCACATGTGTTTCTTTAATGGATTTACACTAGATAATACTTGTGCACTGGCAGCACTAACCTTGGCTATTAGAAAAGGAAACACTCAGATGTGTTCCTTACATTTTTTTAAAGAAGCTATTTTTAAATTTCTTTTGGATTTTGACAAGTCCTCAAATGATAAAAATAAATGTTTGCTGTCCATTCTTTGTGTATTGACATATTAATGGAGTAAAAACACTAGCAGAAAGAAAACTTATTACTCATAGTTCTGTGATTCAGTTTTGCCATATGAACCAAAATAATAATGGTAATGGAAAACATACAGACCTCATTACTAGAGAAACAATGAAAAGACAAACTGACACAGTTCCTCTTATTCTCAAGATGTATAGCAGCCATTTACAGCAATACTATGAGTGAGTATTGTATTTCAGATATTAATATATTTCAAAAGTTTCTTCAAATTATGCTAACCAAACACAAAGAGGAGAAATGAAACAACAGTGAGACAACAATGAAACAAAAAAAAAAAATTATTTACTCCATAGTCATTTGATTTTTTTCCAAACATGATAAAATCAAAGCATATATCCACCAAACTTTATTGACCCAATATTGAGTGAAATATTTATTCAAATGTCTCAAAACTGAAATAGGAGTCTGGGACTTCTGAGTAAATTTGGATTGAGGATATACATAATTTATGTGGGTACAAAAATTTGATTTGAAAAAATTGTACTTGAAGTTGACTCTATTCTAAAAACAAAACAACCAAGGAAATACAAAACAATCATCTTAAAGTACTAGAGAGACATATACATTTCCTAGAAATAGAATGGAAATGTGAGCCACAAAGTGAGGATCTGGCCCAGAAGAAATGTCTACTTGAATAGGCATAAGTGGTAGCAAATTCAGTAGAGAGCTAAGTAGCTTGAAATCAACTGACTGGGATCAACTACCCGCTTCTGTTGCAAATCACAAGATAACCTCCAAATATTCAAGTTATAGTTTACTTTTCTATAATGGGGAATGTGATTAAAACACAAACAATAACAAAAAATACCAATGGATTTTCTATTCATTAAATAAATATTTATCGAGCACCCATATAGTGTGACACTCTTCAATTTACCAAGTAGGAAACAAGATGTCTATTTTCTTATGCTTTCATGGACCGTATGATTATTGAGTTGATTGAAATAATGTACTTAACACTGCACCAAGAATCTACCAATTATAAAAGAAAGTTCCTATAATAAATACTGTGAGGATTTATATTATTATTATTCAGCAAATTGTGAGCTAATATGAAATCTTTTGTCATCTGATGTCATTTGGTTTGACTTGATATGGCAGCAGTGGTAGAAGTGGAAGTGATCAACACTTGATGGCTGATAATAACCTCATTTCTCAGACTTCTCTATATAGTATATACATCTTTGATGATCAATGAAAAGTGGTCTAAGTTTGTGCCTACTGAAATTGGCCACAATCTGGCAACCTACTGAAACATGTTCAATCATTTCATTTAAACAGGTTTGGAAGTAAGTATATTTTCTGAAAGTTTGCTTATCTTAATTTATGAAAAGCTTTCAGAATCATAAAGTTTAATTAATTTTTTAATTGGGCTAACATAAAGTACAGTCTTTATGGAGCTCTTTATATTTACTACTCTAATAGATAATGCATTTTATAGTAAACAACAGAGTATATTTTATTCACTGAATCATTGGGAAGTTAACTTCACTTTAAATAAAGAATGACTTACACATTCTTGAAACTATATTTTTAAGGATAAACTTTTAATGCAATGAAAAAATCAGCAACTGTATCTCAATAACAAAAGGAACTTAAAACGTTTTTATTATTAGAATTCTAAGTTCTTGCTCAGTTGATTATATTAAACTTCATCCCACTTTCATTTTATCACTTGTTCTTCTCAACTTTTAATTTTCTGTATAAATTAATATTCCACTGGGTACATATGTATTATTTCTCCATGACTGCTATAACAAATTACCAGAAATGCAGGGGCCTAAAGCAATGAACTATTATTTTACAATTCTGTAGTTAGAAGTCTGACTTGCCCCATGTCACTTCAGTTGTGTCCTTCTCTTTGTGACCCCATGGAGATAGTCTGCCAGGCTCCCCTGTCCATGGGATTCTCCAGGCAAGAATACTGGGATGGATTGCCATTTCCTCCTCCAGGGAATCTTCCTGATCGAGGGATCGAACCTGCATCTCTTAAGTCTCCTGCATTGGCAGGCCAGCTCTTTACAACTAGCACCACCTGGGAAGCCCACTTGGCCCACACTAGGCTTAAAAATTCAAAGTGTTTGCAAGGCTTAATTCCTTCTGGAGGCTCTCAGGAAGAATCAGTTTCTTGACCTTTCCAGCTTCCAGAAGCCACACCCATTTCTTGACTTGTGGCCCTTCACTCTATCTTCAATGCCAACAACAGTGGCTTGAGTCTTTTTTATAATGCCATCTCTCCAGTTCACCACTGGAGGATTTTGTTGTTGTTGTTCAGTCACTAAGTCATGTCCAATTCTTCATGACCTCATAGACTGCAGCACGCCAGGCTTCCCTGTCCTTCACTATCCCCTAGACTTTGCTCAAATTCATGTCCATTGAGTCAGTGATACTCTCTAACCATCTCATTCTCTGCTGCCCTCTTCTCCTCTTGCCTTCAGTCTTTCCCAGCATCAGGGTCAGCCAGGATAGGTGTCTGCTTTTAAGAATCCATGCAATTAGATCTGATTCACCTGGTCCATTCAGGTCACTTTCTCCATCTCCAGGTCCTAAAAATAATCATATCTGCAAAGTTCACTTTGCCATGAAAGGTAGCATAGTCACAGATTCCAAAGATTAGTTTGTACGTGTCTTTGGGGATCATTATTCTGCCTACCATGTCTGTGAAATAATACAATAATGTGGAATAATAAATCATAAAATATCTAGATGAGATATATGTAAGGAAAATTATTTTAGACAAAAATATTTTATATGACTTGCTCAAAAATATAGCAAAAAAATCCATAAAGGATTTGTTATTTATTAAAAACTTAATGTAATGTCAGAAATTTTAAGTGACTTCATTATTTTTTTCTTAATATAGGTCATATTTTTTCTTATCATTGAGGCTTCCCTGGTGGCTCAGACAGTAAAGAATCTGCCTGCAATGCAGGAGACTTAGGTTTGATCCCTGAGAAAGGAAAGGTTACCCACTGTAGTTTTAGGTCCAGAGAATTTCATGGACTGTACGGTTCATGGGGTTGCAAAGAGTCAGACAGGACTGAGTCACTTTCACTTTCACTTTCTTTCCAGTATTCTTGCCTGGAGAATGCCATGGATAAAGAAGCCTAGTGGGCTAAAGCCCACAGAGTCACAAGCAGTCAGACACAACTGAGCAATCAACACTTTCACTTCACTTTTCACTGGATGACCATTTACTGTACATCACTATACTCAGAAGATACATGGGTTTACAGCAAATGTCTGTATTTCTCCTAAACCTTCCCTCTAGCTTGATCCATAGAGAAATCCATTTTAAAAGTGCATCATCTAGAAGCAAGAAAATTGCAAAATAACAGCAGTCAGTAAAGTATTATGAATATTTAGAAGAGTTTCAGAGAAATAAAGTTATCAAGCTGCTATAATTTCTAAGATATTTTGCAGAATAATAGTGAGTAGAAGGAAATGGCAACCCACTCCGGTGTTCTTGCCTGGAGAATCCCAGGGATGGGGGAGCCTTGTGGGCTGCCGTCTATGGGGTCGCACAGAGTCAGACACGACTGAAGCGACTTAGCAGCAGCAGCAGCAGTGAGTAGAAAATAGACTCTTATTTTCAAGGAATTTGCAGTCTGGTAAAGACGGCAGATATTAATGGAATAATTATTATATTGAATGTATAATGACAAACCAGGATAAATGTTCTGAATGAAAGTCACTGGGCTGAAAGAATCTGAGCTAGAAACCTGTATCAGAAAAAGCTTTCTGAGGTAACACCTGAGCAAAAGTAACAGCGTGAATAGTAGCTGAATATTAAAATGGAGGCAGGGAGTGCTGGGTGGCATAGAAGGTCTTCCTGGCAAAGGACAGAGTGGTTGCTTGCTCATTGGTAGAATGACCCATGATTTATCTAAAGAACCAAACCAAGATGCCTCTGTGTTAGAACTTATTAAACCAGGTAGTAGGATATATTGAAGCTTGAGAGAAAGACAGGGACCTTATAGATAGCACAGAATTTTATAGGTTATGCCAAGAAATTTTAGATTTTAAACTGGTTGAGTGATATCACAAGATGTGCAGAGATTACCTTGGCTACAATGTGGAGAATTGGTTGGAGAAAGGCTAGTGAGTCAGTCACCAATCAATCACTCAGTTGTGTCTGACTCTTACTGACTCTATGGACTGTAGCCTGACAGGCTCCTCTGTCCATGGGGTTTTCCAGATAAGAATACTGGAGTGAGGTGTGTGTTCCTCCTCCAGGGGATCTTCCCCATCCAGAGTTTGAACCTGCGTCTCCTGCATTTGTAGGTGGATTCTTCACCACTGAGCTACCTGGGAAGTCAGGTGCTAGTGAGGAAGATAGTGTAATAGGTGATGGCCTGCTTCAACCAAAGGAAGATGGTGACTGGAGCCTTCTACACAGTCTTAGAAAGATTTCCCAGATACATGCCAAATGTGTCAGAATTTAATGTGAGAAAATACCCAATACCCAACAGTTTCCATTTTTTTGGCAGGTTGTATTGATTGATAGCAATATATACATAATGAAACTCTTGTAATATTTCTCTTGACGTGTGAGCTTCTTTTAATGATCAGAGCTTTCTTGTGAGGAAAGACAGAAGCTATTTTCCAGTCTTACCAAGTCAGTGTAATTTCAGAAAAGGCAATTGTCTTGTCAAAAATAAACAGTAAATAGCAAATCAGGTCCTGTTGGACTCTTGATACCACTTTTTCTCCTTCTACTGCATTGAAGCCACAGAATTTAAGTCATATATATATATATATATATATATATATATATATGTATGTATGTATATACTATATCTGGTCTAGGAAAATGAACACTTCTGCTCAATTGCAATTGCCAATTTTTATTCTCTTTTCTTCTGCTGAATATTGAACAAAAATGATGACAAGCAACAGAATACTAAGTTGGGCCATCTCCATGGTTCCATTTCTCCTCTAACATTTGTTGACAAAGAATTTTGATTCTACATGCTCAATAACTCACCAGCATGCTTGCAGCTCAAGAACTTTTGAAGTAGACTTTAAAATCCATAAACACATTCTGGACAGATAATATCTCATGCTGGTCCCAGGGAAATGTCAGGAGCAAATACCACTCAGCATCTTTTAAGAGTTATCTTCTTCATTAAATTTTCTTCCTAAAGTGGTCAGTAATCTTAATTTTTAAAATGCCCCAAAAGGCTCCTATCAGCTATAGCATTATACAATCTGAAGTTAAAATTCATTAAATAGTTATGTGGAAAAGGGAACAAGTCATGTGCAATAAGGTAAAATTGCTGACACCGTACTCTCATAGGTTTTTTCCCAGAGGTTTTACTGCAGATATAGAAGAAATCACTCACTTATGAAGTTCAAAGAAACTTTTTAAATAGATTTTCGAGGGGGTACATTTTTTGAGAGATGCAGTAGGCAAGAATGAGATACTACTTACAATAATTTAAGGAGGAACATTTGGGCAAATACAAACTTTGAATTAACTGGTATTTTCTTATTTATTCAAAATTCAAGACTTTTGAAGCAGCCTATGCTAAAAATTCACTGTGAGGTTAAAAAAAAAAAAAAAAAAAGATTTCTATCAGTACAGACAACAGAGGCCTAAGCCCTGTTCCTTATCACTACAGTTACAGTTTCTTTTTTTCTGATATTTTAAAGGAAGTATACAGTAAACATTATGCATTACAATTGCTTTGTAATTCTTGGTATTCAGAAAAAAAATACATTTTACAGGATTTTTATGCTTCTGTAATATTCATCTTCCTTCTTTATAATTAATTCAGGCTTACTGGTAAGCTTTGTGTTATTTTGCCTCTCTCTAGAGATTTTTGTCATGAAAAAAAGATAGAAAAATATTCAAGGTAAGCGTATGCAAAAGCATACTAAAAAAAAATCATCTTGGAAAACTAGAATGCATCATGTATTGTTTTAAGAATTTTTTTTTTTTTTTTTTTTTTTTTAGGAATGACCATTCTAGAAAGAAGAGAGCACATATTAAGTACTTACAGTCTGGTAAATTAAGTTTGATAGAAAGGAAAAAAAGAAATAAATAAAATCTTGATTTAGACATAGAGCTTGAATGAGTGTGGTAATAACCAGTTACTTTAATGTTAGCAGTTTAGATAAATGTATACATTTAACAAAATAATTCTGTTTCATGAAATAAAGCAAAATCAAGTAGGGAAATAAAAAATAAATTATTTCACTAAATTATTTTTAAAACATTTAAATATGACACTATTATTGAGAAAATATCATTTAATATCAACTTATGAACTACAAAATATTCACTTATTCAAATTCAACACATTTAAAAACAAACAAAAAACTACACAATATTTGATGACTCCTGGTTCTTTTTAAAGATGGTAGTTTCACTTCTCCTGGACTCCTATTGTCTCCAAACGAGAGGAGTCCTTGCAATTTTGGATGTTTTTGGCTTCACTCATATGGTACAGAATGAGATTTTTTTATTCCAAGTAGCTATATACAAAGTTAGGAAAAGTGATCAGGCAGAAGATTGGCCCTAAATTCATATTTCAAATTTAAATCATAAAAGGTCTTCCTTCTAATTTAAGTTGAAATTTTTGTGCTTTGAGATACCCATGGAAAATTTTACACATGATACTACAAAAAGGTTAAAGGTCTGAAATTGTATCAAAGCAAAGGTGAGCCTAAGGCTAAATTGTGTTAAAAGTTTTTTCCCAGGTGAAGTCATGACACACTTTGTAAGTTGAGGAGATCCAACCAGTCCATTCTGAAGGAGATCAGCCCTGGGATTTCTTTGGAAGGAATGATGCTAAAGCTGAAACTCCAGTACTTTGGCCACCTGATGCGAAGAGTTGACTCGTTGGAAAAGACTCTGATGCTGGGAGGGATTGGGGGCAGGAAGAGAAGGGGACAACAGAGGATGAGATGGCTGGATGGCATCACTGACTCGATGGACATGAGTCTGAGTGAACTCTGGGAGTTGGTGATGGACAGGGAGGCCTGGCATGCCGCGATTCATGGGGTCGCAAAGAGTCGGACACGACTGAGTGACTGATCTGATCTGATCTGATCACATTTGGACCTAGCAGTTTCATACTGAAATCAATGGCATCTAAACCTCAAACTAGCTCTTGCATGAATATCTTCATTTGAAAGTAAATTGTAACATCTTACCTTATTATAAAAGATGAAGAATGTTGGCTGAGGCCAGACAAATAGTTGCCAGATTCCAATCATATTTTAAGTAATTTTACAATTCCACTGAAATGAATGCGTCTTAAATCCTATGTGTTCAAAATTACACAAAGCATCACTATGGCAACATGATTTTAAGGAAAAGATATTTCAGAGCTTAAGAAGTCTGAAAAGTAAATGTCAGAGACCAGTAATTCTGGGATTCTTGCTCTTTGAAGAATTCCATATATTTATATGAATATTTAAACATATTCAGTCATAGGTTACAAATTGTACCAAAAGTACATTTATGTATGAGTAAAATTACTTGTTTCATCCCAATAATATACTTAAAATATATCATCAGTGCTGGTTAATTTGAAGTGAATATAAATATAACAAAGTATGATAACATTTATGTTTACAAATATATCCAAAGTTCAACATTACTTTATATTTGTATAGTGCTTTTAAATTTTAAATGATTCATTTTATATAAAGAAAACTAGACAACTTATACTTGTGTTACCTTTGGTCACACACCTGTTTGTGTGTTAAAGACACAAAGTTTCAAAGAAAAATCTTAGTTCTTGGACTTATATTCATCAGTTTCATTTTAATGGAAGACTCAAAGAATGGTCTCATATTCTAATGCTAACCTGGTAATTTCTTCAATTTTCTGAAAAGGATCATAAATATACTTCCAAATGTACATATTAATAGTGTGTGAGTCTTTACTTCAGTAAATTGACTGCCTGAAACAATAGTCAAGGTATCTCTAGAATTATAAATGTGTATTCATAACCTCTCAGTAGACCCATGTTAATCTTTTTCTAAACCTTTATTTGTTTTATGATTAGTAAAAAAAATTCACATTGAAATATCCTAGGAACTGAACCAACACACAAAAAAAGATCCTTAAATGCAGATTAATTCATTTGACACACATCTAGTAAAATATGCATTTACATACCAGTGTGGGGAGAGCTTATTTTCCAAAACTGTAGCAGTCTAGCAAAATGACTTGTTAGATTTCTTTTAGAGAGTTAATAAGAACATAAACAAAGGACATACTTTATATAAAAAATATTTATTTAGAATTGTAATACTTTTTTAAAATGTTCAATAAAATTCTACTAAAATAATTTGTTTTATAATAATACTAATGCCATTAAATTGGGCATTATATTTTTTGTTGACATCAGCAATATATAAAAAAACTATTATGCCAAAGTATATACTTGAAGCACATCAGTTAATACTTACAAAAAACTTTATGAAAGTTTTTTAGGTTTTGAGATATGCTTTCCTTGGGTATTCAAGGAAAACTCTATTAAGCTAAAATAAAAAAAAAAAATCTCTGGCAGTCCTCTAAGTAAACATGATTCTTAAATTACTTCAGTTAAGGCCTTTAGGAAAATAATAATTCAAATTACCCTTGTAAAGATGAGATATTCTTTTCAATTACACCAATAGCTAAAAGTTAAGGGTAATTATTAGCTATTTGAAGACATCTCCTATAATTCTGTAGCTCAAGCAACATAATTAATGATTGGCATATTCTAGCACCTTATCTACAATAAGTTTTTCACAGGAGTCTAATTATTTAATGAAGAAATGCTTTCTGTAGGTATTTTTTCCCCCTCATTTAAAGTTAGCAAAAGAGAAAGACAAGTTAAATACTCAAAGAAATAAAAAAAGTTTTATGATAGAGGCTCATATATTAGGATTCAACCATTTAGGATGGTGTAGAGGAGAGAAATTTAAAATAAAATTACATGGGAAAATGACTTCCCTGGTAGCTCAGATGTAGGAGACCAGTTCAATCCCTGGGTCGGGAAGAGCTCCTGGAGAAGGAAATGGCAGGAGGAGCCTGGTAGGCTACAGTCCATGGGGTCTCAAAGAGTCGGAAATGACTAAGCGACTTCATTTTCACTTTCACATGAAAAAATAGCATAGCAGGTAAAGCAATAGTATGAACATAGACTTCATCAAATCTCTGACCTCAAGAGCTAAAATAATTCATTGAATGAAGAACATTTTACAAAAGAAACAAAACTGAGGTGCTTTTTGTTTTTTCTGTATAGAAAAGATAATTTTTGAGAAATACACTGTTTACTCCCAGGAGAGTAATTTAAAATAGCTTTTATAGTGTACAACTCAAGATGCAGATTGTTTCTGGTGAAATTCTAGATTTTTCAAAACATGCTTGATTCATTTCATTTTTCACTATACAAATCTTTCATAAAGCATTCATAGGAAAAGTGAAGTGAGATTAAATCAAACAACTATGCATAAAACAAAAATTATCATGATTTACTCACTTATAAACTTAAATATAATGGCCAAAATATATGCATCCTTATACAGGATGCATACAATGTAATACTAAGCCTAATAAGATAATCTTTTTATTTATAACAAGAAAAAAGATTAAACAAGGCTTAATCTATCAAAGTTAAATGAAATGAATACCTGATGCAACTATTCATATCACTCACTTATTCAGTAAAATGTCAGGCCCCTCTGTCCATGGAATTTTCCAGGCAAGAATACTGGAGTGGGTTGCCATTTCCTACTCCAGGGGATTTTCCCAACTCAGGGATTGAACCAACATCTCTTGCATCTCCTGCATTGGTAGATGGATTCTTTACCACTGTGTCATCTGGGAAACTTGAGAGCTTACTATGTGTTATATATCACAATTCACTAGGGAAATAGGGATCACAGACCAGACCCCTTAAGAAATTCTTAATGAGAAATTCTGTTTTCCTCAATTACTAAATACTTTTACTCTGAATGATCGGAAAAGGAAAAGGAGACTTGAGTCTTGACTTTGCATTTCTTATGTAGATGCAGTTTCCATGGCCTGTATTTTCCCAAGTGTCTAAATTCCTCCTTGATAGTATTTAGGCATCTAGGGCAGGAAATCTCTTCAGTCCACAAAGGAACCATTTGAAGCATTATTGCTGCAGTTCATTAAATGGTACCCTATTGGTTTAGAGTTAATAGGCTTTCTAAGCAGCAGCAGTAAGCACCTAAGTCCCTATCAGTGAGGAACTCTGCCCACAGATATGTTTTGTGCATGGATAATGAGGTTAATTGTTATAAGGTCAATTCATGTTCACAGGTAAAAAGGAACTACCAAGCATAGATTCGAATAAACAATGGACTTGTCTTAGCTCAATGAGGACTCAGAATTTCTAAAAAATATTAATATAGGTTGGGGCCCCCCAGGTGGTTCAGTGGTAATGAACCCACCTGCCAATACAGGAGATATAGGAGATGTGGGTTCAATCCCTGGATCTGAAAGATTCCCTGGAGAAGGAAATGGCAACCCTTCCAGTATTCTTGCCTGGAGAATCTCACGGACAGAAGAGCTTGGCAGGCTGTAGTCCATGGGGTCACAAGGAGTTGGACAGGACTGAAGCAACTTAGCATGCATGCATGGACACAGTTCTCTACCCTGATTTTTTTTTTAAGAGAGTATATAATATTCATTTGCATAACAAAAAACAGGCAGAAAAATTATTTCTTGAATTAGGTTCATTTTATATCTTATATTTTTAACCTATGCGGAATCTTTTATCTTTAATCATTTTTGAAAATATAAAGGAAAAAAATATATATATGTCATATATATACAATTTTAGCATACAAATATAGTACCTTTTTCTCTTTTGACTTAAAATGCTTCATCAGTTTGCCATGTCACATTAATTTTTAAATTTCAAACAAGATGCTAGCATTATTAAATTTTGAATAATTACTTTGAAAAATAGTATTAATATAAGAAAAAAGACAGAATAAGGCAGGTTTTGTGTCAATAGAAGCTTAAAATTATAGAATAATAATCACTTCCTCACTTTATCAACATAAAAACTTTGACATTTGAGAGATGAGCCACAAACATATTTTTAAAATTCAATCTTTAAAAATTAATATCTTGTGAATACAAAATGCAAATTCAGAACCTTCTAGCCTAATATTTCTTTAACTGCTACTGATGGAAGTTATTCAGAAATAAAACTTGGCTTCAAATATCCCATAAAGGAATAATAGTTCCTACTAGCTAATGATATATCACACAATTCTCTGAGGATTTCACACTGCTAATAGTTTCATAGCAAAATTAGCAGCTGGGAACTAATGTCCTTCAAAGGACATATTTTGATTAGAGGGTACTCGACTTTTACAACTGTTCTGAGCAATGCTGTTTAAAATATTTTCTTCTTAGGAGCTGCCCCAAGAAGCTTTGGAAATAAAGAAAGAGTACAATAGTTAACTCATCCAGACTAACATTCAGAACAGTCAACTTTAGAGAAATACTATTCTGCATCATGTCAAGTTTAATAAAAGGATTATTTAATTATTCAAGTAAACTGGAAATACTGTATTTCATCACCTTTGTTCTTGTAAAGCTTCATTTCCCTTGCATGTTTACAAGTGTTTCCACTCCTTTTAATATATATATATATATAGAGAGAGAGAGAGAGAGAGAGAGAGCTTATTTTGCTTTAAAGCTTAAAGTTCAGAACTTGAATATTTGCACTTTCACAATAAGAATTCTTTCTAATTTCTCCCAATTTTTAAAAGAACCAACCCAGTAATTTTTAATGACATAGCTCTTTGTACCAAAGTGTCCACTCTTATTCAATTGTAATTCAACTCAAAAGCAGGAGTCACTCTGCTAATGGAGCTTACTGAAATTACAGTTTTAAGATAGTTAAGAACATTAATAGGTTTAAAATCAGACTATTAGTTTTAGTCTGAAATCATTAATGTTTCATTATTGTTATTTATGTCAGGAAAGCAACTAGCTTAATTAGGGCACACTTTAAGTATCTCAAAAACAGTCCACAAGATTATGACCAGTCTTTACCAAAAGGCCAGTGCTTGAGAGGCAGACTATATGTGAAATCCTCTTCCCTATATGTGAAGGAGCATGCCTGGACAGATTTTCCTTCTTCTTATGCAGAAAGATAACTAGATAGAGGTGCATAAGAAAAAGTGAGAGATGCAGAAAACATGACATGGCAGATGTAGCAAAAACATGAACCCTAGTTCTAGGCAGTATCGTCCCTATGGAAAAGAAGAGAACAAAGACAAATTCAAGTACATTTCACTAGATATAAGTTTTGCATAGCATGCTGCTGAAGTTGACATAATGTTTGGATGATGCTCCTACTTTCAACTGCCTGAGCGAATTTTCTATTCTTGAACTTTAATTCCTTTAATTTAAAGCCTTATGACTTGTTTTAAAGTAAAGGACAATGCTTTGAAAGTGAAAAATGTAAGTATTAGTTGCTCAGTTGTGTCCAACTCTTTGACATCCCATGGACTGTAGCAAATCAGGTTTCTCTGTCCATGGAATTCTCCAGACAAAAATAATAATCCCCTTCTCTAGGGGATCTTCTCAACCCAGAGCTTAAACTCCAGTCTCCCACATTGCAGGCAGATTCTTTACCACTGAGTCTCCAGGGAAGCCCAAAGGATATTGGATTAGGGGACCCACAATTGGTTTTTCCATACACATTTCTTGTTAAATACTTTCCAACTGATGCTTGATTAAGTAGTCCTATCTTAGAATGGGAGACCAGCAGACTTAAATTTTAACACTCGCTCTTCTTAATAAATACTATGCTCTGGGTAGGATAGGATTTGTCTTTATCTGAGTTTAATGTTCATGATATACATGAGTTCTCTTGAAGTTGTCTCATTCAAGAGACAAGTAAATGCTACCATAAGGAAGAACTAGAAAAAATGTGTTTAACACAATTGTTGATCAAAATATATCAGTTGAACCTATTTAACAAATACCAGAGAACAAAATTTACCTGTTGGTGATGTTCAGTTAATTAAGAACTGGATAGAAGAATTTAGAAGGGCTTATGAAGTGGCTCATGAAGTGGCTCAGACGGTAAAGCATCTGCTTAAAATGTGGGAGACCCAGGTTCTATCTTGGGTAGGGAAGCTCCCCTGGAGGAGGACATGGCAACTCACTCCAGTATTCTTGCCTGGAGAATCCCATAGAATAAGATTGCCAAGACTCAGACATGACTGAAGCAACTTAGCATGCATGAAATGAGGATGATAGGGTGGGGTTTGTGGATCAGATAATATAAATATAAAAGTCTTTGACATGTGAATTACAAGCACAAAGGAGATTAAACATATTGAATAAACTTAATTCACATTTTATCTTGTGGCAGTAGAATTAAATTTGTTCATAAACTCAGACAAACAAAAGATAACATTCACCTGTTTGTAAAATTCAAGTCCAGCTCATAAATATTGGTGCATTCTCAGTTGCTCAGTCATATGCAACTCTTTTGTGACCTCATGGACTTTAACCCAGCAGGAATTTTCCAGGCAAGAATATTGGAGTGGGTTGCCATTTCCTCCTCCACGGGATCTTCCTGACCCAGGGATAGAACCTTTGTCTCCTGCATTGGCAGGTGGATTCTTTCTCACTATGCCACCCGGAAAGCCTGATTCTAATTAATGAGGTTGCATGAGAATTTTGGAGGCTTAAGTTGTGGTTTCAAAACAGGAAATTTACTTCCAATTCTCATTATATAATGATCCCTGGTGATGTCATCTTTTGTCCAAGACTCCTTGGTGCCTTGAAGAGCAGCAAATCTGCTCTATCCTACCCCTGAAGCATGGTATAGCTGTTTTCTATTACTGTTATAATGAAGTACCACAAACTAAACTCAAAGTAATACATATAATACATAATACATTGTCTCACAATTCTGTAGGTCAACAGTTCAGGTTGGCTTGGCTAGTTTTCCCTACTTTGATCTGTGTCACAAGACCAAAATCAAGGTGTCAGTTATCAGTTGACTGGTCTCTTTCTGGGATGCTCAATAATAATATACTTCTGAGCATACTTAGATTACTGGAAGAATCCAGAACCTTGCAGTCATATAAGACTGAGGTCCAGTATCCTTGCTGAGTATCCTTGCAGCTGCATTTAGGTCCTAAGGCTGTCTCCCAGGTACTTGAGCATAATCCCTGCTTCCCCAAGCCAGCAAGCATATGTCAAATTCTTCTCACTTATCAATTCTCTTTTCCTCTTTTTCTTCTCTCTTTCTTTTCTGCCACATCTTTTGGACTCTAGCCAGAGGATTTTTTGGCTTTCATGCTCTCATGTAATTAGATGGAACTAACCCAGTTACCCAAGGTAATCTCTGTATTTGAAGATGGGTACCTTAATTACATCTGCAAAATCACTTCATAGCAGTACTCATATTAGTGTTTGATTAAGTAACCATGGGACAAGAATCTTCCTGGACATTTTAGAATTCTGCCTATTACACAGAGACATCTTAAATAAGGTTGGAAACCTCATTTAGTCTTCGCTTAACCCATTCACCTGCACAAAATTTCATAATGAGATTTTGTCATCCTCCAGGGCTCTTCAGAGACATGAAAGTCCCTGCTAATCTGCAAACCATAGACATCTTTATTAGCCTATTGTGGGAAAGCTCTTCCTTCTCTCTCTTCTCCTTCCTTTCTGGTTTACCAAACGTGATCTCAGCGAGACAAGGCCCTCACAAATGACTATTAAAGATGTATCTTTAGTTGGCTTGTGTTTTATAAGTTCTAAAACCCATGCCATTCCTCCCTTTGACACAAAGAAATACAAATTTTCTGGCTGCTCTCTTGTAATGCGAAGGTGGAAGTTGAGCAAAGTAAGTAATAATAATAAGTAATCTCAAAAAAATCATCTTGCCAAATTGGAAAATTAGTTTTGAGGTGTTATTTATTTGTATCAGAATTGATTTGAAATGTTTGCTATATTGACACCAAGTTAACAGTGAAACATTACAAGGAATTCCTAAAATTGACAAAATAAGTTTTAGAAGAAGTGTGCAATAAAAGTAAGGGGAAGTTAGGTGTTTGTAAAGAACACTATGGCTGCCATAAAAAGGTATCACAAACTGAGTGGTTTAACAACAGTAATGTGTTATCTCCCAACTCAAGAGGGATCAGGCTATCACTGGTGTCATGTTCCACCTGAAGGCACTAAGGAAAGATCTGTCCCAGACCTCTCTCCCAGTCTTGGTAGATTCTTGACTTGTGTCAGATTAGCTCCAATCTTCAGAGAGTGTTCTCCCTTCATGAGTGTTAGTATCTGTTCAAATTGTCCCTTTTCATAAGAATACCAGTCATATTGCACTAAAACTCACCCTAACGACCTCATTTTAACTTACTTGCCTCTGCAATGACCTTATTTCCAAATAAATCCATATCTTAAAGTGCTTAGAATTAGACTTTAGGTAGACACAATTCAAACTGCATCAGTGATTTTTTTAAACAATACAATATGTGGTATATGTTTATTTTTGTGTCACCCTAGGTATTTCACAAAAGAAGCTTGTTTGGAGTTGGGAAATTTAGACTTGATTTCAAGTTCTGCTTCTTAACTGCAATATTCAAGCAATCTCATGGATGAGAGGAAGATAGCAACGGAGAGATAAACTGAGGAAGGAGGAGCACAGAGCAGCCTCATTGCAAGCTCCTGGCTTGCTTTCTCTGACAACACTCTCCTGGGATGATCAGACAACTAAGTAGCATTGCCCTACTGTTGGGGTCTGGAAAGAAGCCCAGAGAAAGCTGAGAGCCAAAATAAAGCTTCAACATGAAGCTCCCTGGGAGAAAGTATAATAATGGGGTCTCCTTTTTTATGTATGTGATGGGCATAGAATAAATAAAATCCTCATATATTAGAATGATGGTTTCCTCTTCAAAGCAAAGTGAAATAAAAAAAAAAATCACATGACAAACATTTATGAGAGGCAGTGAATGGGAGTCACTTTTAAGAGACCCTAGTAAATCCGCTGAGAGTAGAAAAGTGGACAGCCCAGGTCTGCTTGCTGCTTGCTAACTGGAAGGTGCCAGCTGTCCCAGTTTTTTAACTCAAAGGTTTTGAGTCCAATACTTTCACAGTCTCCAACGGTGCTCCCTTCCATCATCACTCATCTCCTACTTAGAGTGTTGAGAACATTTGCTTATTGTGCTTCTTTCCTCCAGACTTATTTCTCTTGAAAATGATACACATTGAGGTCAGAATGAGCTGGTCAAAACACAGACATGAGAATCTCTCAATCTAAAAATTACTTTTACTAAGTAGTCTTAGACCTACCCACTTTGTGACTTTGTTCATATAAATCCTCTCTCTAGAATGCCCTATTTCCTTTTCTGTCCACATAAATCTATGCAATATTAGAGATTCAGCTCAAAAGCCATCTCCTTTCTCTGAAGCATTCTTTGAATTCTGCAGACAAACCTAGGAGTTCACTTTTCAAATGCTGCCAGAAAAGCACTTAATTGTTACAACATTTTGGCTAGCTAGACAGGAATATGGGTTAGAGAGTCATATGAACTTGCCTAGAGTCTAGGAACTGTTTTGAAGCTGACTCAAATCTAACCCACAAATAGAGTTTAGAGAGGCACAGATATACCTAATTGACTTCAAGAACAAAACAGCACAAGAGAGTCTTTCATTTCTCCAGGTTGCATATTGTGCATTGCTTTAAACAGTAGGAAGTCAGTTTTGCTTTGCAGGGTAGAATGAAACTCCTTTAAGTGACCTTATTCCCTCATCTCTCCAGCAACATGCTTTGGCACTTAAAATTTCCTATATTGGATTTTCTTTGGAAAAAAATTGTCTGTAGAAAATTCTGTTGAAAAATATACAAATTATCTGAAAAATTCTACATTGACAATTTCTCTGGTATCTATGCCTTCTCCTCCATCTTTCCTGCCATGACTGATGCTGTAGCTTTATTCATATACTACTAATGGACTTCAGCCTCTTCATCAACCTATTAAAAACCAACAATACCAGCAGAGTTATTTTATTAATACATATGTGTGGGATCTAGAAAAATGGTACAGTTGAACCTATTTGCAAAGCAGAAATAGAGACACAGATGTAGAGAACAAATGTATGGACACCATGGGGGAAAATGATCATGGGATGAATTGGGAGTTTGGGATTGATATATCTACACTACTGTGTATAAAATAGACAATGATAACCTACTGTACAGCACTGGGAACTCTACTAATTGCTCTGGTGATGTAAATGGAAAGAAATAGAAAAAAGACTGATATATGTATACATAGTTGGTTCACTTTGCTGTTCAGCAGAAACTAGTACAATATTGTAAAGCAACTATACTTCAATAAAATAAAAAAAATACTTTTATAAATATGTCAGTTCTATGCCTGAGATATATCTCATGGTTCCCAATCACCTACTGAATAAAATCTAAATCTGTTTTCATCTCAGCCATACGACCTACATTAGAGTCATACAAAATAGTTACTTTTTAAAAGGTTTGCTCTGTAGTTCTCAAAGGAAGCTTCAGAATCTTCTGGGAGACATGGTTATTAATTCAAGTAACTAGTTCCAACTCCCAGAGTTTCTTAGTCAATAAGTCTGAACTGTCCCAAGGATTTCTATTCATAAGAAATTAGTATATGAACTGTAGGAGAATCATTTCTCTAAACATTGATGTCTTCATGTTTTGTTCTTGCTTTCCTTTAAACTTATTTGGTTTGTTTGTTTCTATTTTTGTCTTTTTGCCTGGCCTCCCTTTTTTTTCCATTCACTTTTTAACTTTTCTAAACTTCAAATGGTAACCCCTCAAAAAAATTCCAATTGTTTCCAGGCAAAATTCACTTTTACTTTATGTATTTTCATAACAAATAAATCTTTTTTACAAGAGGCTTTAACACATACCTTTATCATAATAATCATTAACTCATATTCCATTTACTTACTTTATAAAACTATTGCATTTTTACTAGATTTCAGTTTCTCTTTTAGGCAGTTGAATCCCTGGAGTCCATCCTGTATGTAGTGCAAACCCTGATAGGTTCATTAAGTATATAAATAAATGATTGGATTGGGGAGCAAATGAGAGAAAGTGAGAATGAGAGAGAGAGAAAGTGATCACATTGACTGTATTATTGATTAGGATGGGTTAATCTATCACACCTGCTTTTAAAGACTATAAAATTGGAAGAAAATAAATAATCCAACTTCAAGATAAGACAGAAGAATAATTCTTAAGCAAAAAATGTTAGTTGGGCCGGAATAGCCTGAGTTTAACCCCCAGAACTTGAAAGTCAGAAAGATAATGGTAGGATCTAAAAAGAGGGTAGAGGATGAGCAGTACTTATGATGAGAAGGAAATGGCAACTACAGTCCATGGGGTCACAAACAGTCGGACACAACTGAGTAACTCAGATAGCTCTTATAAATAATGCTTACTTGTAGCAATTTAGGCAATCAGTCACCACATACAAATATTGTTTAAAGCTGATGAGGCACTTACAAGATCTGATTTTCCAGATCTTCCTATTCTGAGTATGGACACACTTACTATATTTGGACATTTGAGTATTCAGCTCTCATCATCTACACCCACCGCTCTAAACTGGTCTTTAAATAGACTTTAACTTGAATAACCCAGATGTAAAAGTGGAAGAGATTCCCTTTTTACTTATTTTCTGCTGCTGCTAAGTCGCTTCAATGGTGTCCGACTCTGTGCAACCCCATGGACTGCAGGCCACCAGGCTCCTCTGTCCACAGGATTTTCCAGGCAAGAGTACTGGAGTAGGGTGTCATTACCTTCTCTAACTTATTTTCTAGTTTACTATTTATAGTGGGTAAGCAAATTTGCGGAACCTAAGAACTGGTAACTTAGGAAAAATTAATCTAGAAACCAATAATAGGTTTTTATTTATTTTTAAATTAAATTTTGAAAAATTGGTTACTTTGGCTTTATATTTAGAATGCTTATCAATAAATCCATGAGAAATGTTATTCTTGTAACATACCATTTTGTTACATTCAAATGATGTAGTACAAAAGCAATCATTACATTTTCTTTAGCCACTGTTGTCAGTTATTCTAATGTATCTCCTCATTCATTTCTTTAGACTGGTGATACAACAAAACTGAAGACAATATACCCTACCTTCAGCAGCATTTTCTACTCTGATCATTAGACTTAGGTTATCTTTTTAAATGTTTAACATAAAATTATAGATTTATTTTGAATTCATTGACTCTATAATGGATAAGTTCAGAAATAGCTACTCACAAGGAGATCACAGCCAAACTCTAGGTATTTTTCTGAACATAAATTTTAAAAACAGAGAAAAGTGAAAAAAAAGACCAATATCATTACAAAACTTTGCCCCCAAACATCAGTGTGTGTGTATACATATATTCTCTCTCATTATTTAGACAGAACATTCCCCTGACCATATCTGAATAAAAGATAAAGCTAGTCATTTTTCCACTTATAAAGCAAAGTTAATCTCTTCAAATATAACTTGCTTATTCTCCTAAGAAAGAAATCTGACTAATAAACATAACTGTGCATGTGTGTTAAGGTGGAGCAATGATAATTACTGAACTTTGGAAATTACAAATCAAAGTAATTTGGAAAATCTAGATTCAGGAAAATAGTGAGTTTGAAATACATCTTCTCCATTTACTTACTGTATGAACTCAGGAAAGCTTAAATTTTCTGCACATCCATTTTCTTTTTTGTAAAATGGGAAAAGTAATGTCTACTCTCATGTCAGGAAATAAGAGATAATATAAGTAATACATCTTACAAAAATTAATCAATAAGTGAGATATTCATAGCTATAATAATAATAATTGTTATAATGCTCCTTTCCCTTGCAATCCCTCTAATATTTCTTCTAAGTACGATGCAAAAGTATTAATTAGAGCTATTCCTCATCAGATTATCTATTTGCATTACAAACTTGAAAGAAAGAACTTCAAGAAAGAATATAGAAAACATGAAATATAGTTATTTTAAAAGTACAAATGGACTGTGTCTGAAGCAAAGGATTTTCTTGGTTGGTAACCTGCACAGACTGAAGGAACTGGCTGTAAAATAGTGTCTTAACAATAATGAGAGATCAGAGCTATCATTAAGGTGTTTCTATTTTAGGATGCATCCATGAAGACAACAGTTTGAGGAGCTGTTTTATCAGGATAACAAATAAATAGACAAAATAAGAATGTAACCAAGATTCATAGACATACAAACATATAATTTATTACATTCCGGCAATTATCCCACCCCAGCTAAAGCCTTTCTTTTTCTTTTGTATAGACGCTTAATATTATTTGAAACTGAAATTATTTTGCTGAAAATATGTGGAAAATGGGCTTCCCAGGTAGTACAGTGGGAAAGATGGCTGTCAATACAGGAGATTTAGGTTTTATCCCTGGATTGGGAAGATCCTCTGGAGAAGGGAAATGGCAACCCATTCCAATACTTTTGCCTAGAGAATTCCGTGAACAGAGAAGCCTAGTGGACTATAGTTCATGGGGTTGCAGGGTTGGGCATGACTAAGACTACACACACACAGACATAGAAAATGGTAAAAATTTAATGACAACATAATTTACCATGAGATATATATATGTCCCTTCACACAATTTTTCTTTGTCTTTCTTCTCTTATAAATACTTGCTGCAGTAGAAGAAAGTTAAAATGAGCACATAATGAACATCACTGTATTCTTTTATTATTATTATTATTATTGGAGTATAATTGCTTTACAAAGTTATGTTGGTTTCTGCTGTATAACAAAGTGAATCAGCTATATACATACCTATATCCCCTCCCTCTTGAACCTCTCACTCACCCCCATCCCACCCCTCTAGGTCATCACAGAACACCGAGCTGGGTTCCCTGTGCTATACAGCAGCATCCCACTGTTAGTTACAATCTCTTCAAGTTAGAAAAGAAAAGAAAAAAAAAAACACTTCTAATTTTATCTATTTCACACTACTATATCTTTTAAAGGTCACCCTCAGTATCAGAATAGTAAGGTAAAACACTCAGGAGCTGTAAGCTTGTGTTGACTAATCAACTGATATGTTATAATTTGCCTCTCATGTTTCTTTTGATTACTTATCAGAGAATCTTACAATTAGAAGCATCCTTTTTTTTTTCTCCCTAATTTGACAATATTATAACTAAGACATTCTTCAGATATTAACAGGAACCTCCTGTAGCTGTATGTAAGTCATTCCTTACTTTAAACATAAACATAATAAATGGAATTTTCAAAAAACCTACTTGTAAATGATAGATTCCAGCATCAAGTACGGGGTTAATGATGGGTAATGCCAGAGACAGCAGTAGTAATTTTATTATATTCTTATTGAGCTTACTGTTAGGTATTTGCCTTATGGTTTGGACAAAAAGAAAAAGACATCTCAAGTTTCTTGTGAAATGCACACTTGAATCATTTTTAACTAAATTTATAAGGACCTTGGACTGTCCAGGTGGCATTAGTGGTAAAGAATCCACCTCCCAGTGCAGGTAGATGTAACAGACATGGGTTCCATCCAAGTCAGGAAGACCCCCTGGAGAAGGAAATGGCAACCCACTCCAGTATTTTTGCCTGGAGAATCCCATGGACTGACAGCCTGGCGGGCTATAGTCCATGGAGTCACAAGAGTTGGACATGACCTAGCAACTAAACCACCATAAAGACTTTAATACAGACAAAAAAGAACTCCATTGCAATAAGAACTGCAATAAATCTCTCACCTAATTTCTCCACACTCTGTTTCTAATGACATAATTGAGAGGAATTCTAAATTAGGAAAAGTAAATTAAACTGTAGGAATGGGGGAGTTAGCAAGATATTTTTTGAAATTTTATTTTCTGTATAACAATTTAGATTTTTGCTATTTCTAAAATAATTATTGTTGTTTCCTATCTCAAGAAAATCAATTGTACAAGCTATCTCCTTATTTTTCTATTAAAAATTTTTATTTAAATGTTTACATGCCACAAAATTAAAATATTTATACACTTCAATAAATTTTTAGTGTTTTGCAAATTGTTCAACCATTACTATTGCAAACTCAGTAATATATAGTAACAATACTGTTTCATAACAACTTGAGACTTTTAAGAAAACTGATAGAATAAAGGAGACCAAATACAAATTTATAGAGTTTTTATGTTAACCTTGTATTTAACATTCCAGGCTTTCTTCATTTTTTTTCTATGGATTTGTTTTACGATCTGGTATTATTTCTTCATTCTACGTAGTTAACCCTCTCCTACTGTCAAGTGTATAGCATTTTTACAAGTTATATCCTCAACAGTACAATTTTATAGGTATTTTTATGCAATACATTTTAAACCACATAAGAGACTTTATTATAAACCAATTTTAATTTTCTCAAATCTTTGGCTGAATCTATTAATTATCTCATGTATTTTTCTTTGTTTTATTTCTGATAACATGGCAAATTTCATGAATTGGTTTTCAAATGACAGAGTACCTATACGTTCTTTTAATAAACCCTATTTGGTCATGCTGCATTATTCTCTGTATATGTTGTTTCAGTTGAGAAGTGAGTTACCAGGATAGAGCAGGTCAAACATTGAAAGGTAAATGTGGTTACATTAAATATCTCACAGCTTGTGCCAAATTTAAAAGTAATTACGTGTAACTTAGGAAATTAGTAAGTCACTTTTAAAATGTTATGTTACTTATTATTCACAAGGTGTTGGAAAGCATAAGTGTTAACCCTTCCATAAATAAAATATAGTGATATAAGTAGGGCCTCAGAAACAAAAGTTAGTTCTGTACCTTGCTCTATAGCATACAACTGCGCATGCTCTAGCGAGGCACTTCCCTGTTACTATCTGTATGGTAGACTTCATGTTATAGGAGAGATCTATTTTGGTGAGATATGCATATGGTGGCCAGAGGCCCTGGTCTGAAATTTTCACATTTAAATATTCACAGATAGCCGATTCCAAATAAGCTTTATGGAAATAATTTAACAAAATATGAAAGAAATTTAACAAAGAGATACCATTAAAAATGTCTGAGGCAAATATTAAAGCAAAGAATAAAAAACCGATGATCACCATACACATCTAGTAATCTAGAGAGATGGGAGCAGGCAGTAGGGAGAGAAACACATTCTCTCTGTGATCAATTTTAGTAATAAATAGAATGGAGTTTTTGTCTGAAAAAGTATTTTTTTTCCTCATGTTATATGCCTTCAATTACATATCTCTAAACGTTTTACCAAATAACTTGCATCTAACCACCCTCCTCTTTGTTACTGAGTAAGCAAGTGCATACATTTTGAAAGCTTAAACTTTACTCTTACTACTTGATTAGTTTCTCCAGTGAAGCCAGTCCACATGCAGGTCCTGTGGTTATTGTTATGTCATCTGTAGACAGTCTCTCCACAGGGGCTGCCAAATCCCTGCCAGTCCTGTGCCTATGCCAGTTACTTCTGCTGATTTTACTGCCAAGTTCCATTCTCTGAAAAGAGAGTAACCAGCCATGAGCAATATGTTCTTTTTCTGCAGATTGACAGGGCTGTGCTTTAATCTCCTCTTGTGTCTCATAACAGAAGCTTCACCAAAAACAAATTTTTTTTTTTTTTTTTACTTTCAGGCTATTCTAAACCACTGCTCATGATCCAGTGAAGAGGAGAAGAATGTAGAATTATTTACATTTAGTTGACAAAAGGATGTTGAAAATGAAGCATACATATGGAAGATTCTAGGGTAAGCTTTAGAGTTGGTATTCTGAACAGAATTTTTTCCTTAAGACACTGTACGTATGTAGAAGATTTTGGTATTCAAGGAACATAAGCTATACCTCATGAAGTAGAAGAGATGGATTCTGAACTAAGCTAAATGTGGATTTTTTTAAAAAAAATTCAATCAAACAGTTTTTAAGTGGTCTTTTAACTCTAAGCCTGACTCCAGTGTTCCACTAGCCATCTTTCCACTTCTTATTATACAACAAACTGAGCAAACCACTGTCTTAAATAGATGTAATTGGATAATGGGAAAAACACTGTAAATGGTTTGGTATGGTATATATTACAGGCACAATAACTGTTTACATTGTTTACTTCATCAGTTTCTTGAAAGACCAATCTGAAGCTGGCTTGTGAATTCATCTATTACCTAACATCTGCAAGCACTTGCATGTTTATTGAAACTAACACTATGGACTGATTCTACCATTACCATTTGACCTACTGGAAATTAGTTTCTTCAGTACAATATAAAGTTTGAACTAGATTAAAGGTCAAAAATTTATGCTACTTATCATATACATCTTGAGAATAAAGTAACTTTTTCAAAACTGAGAGGCTACATAAAGCTCAATCTGTGGAGTGTCTCTGTTATTTCTTTCTATCTAATAAAAACAAGGAGAATGAAAAAGAGAGGAGAGTGAAAAAACTGGCTTAAAACTCAACATTAAGAACACTAAGATCATGGCATCTGGTCCCATCACTTCATGGCAAATAGATGGGGAAAGAATGGAAATAGTGACAGATTTTATTTTCTTGGGCTCCAAAGTCACTGCAGATGGTGACTGCAGCCATGAAATTAAAAGACACTTGCTCCTGGGAAGAAAAGCTATGACAAAGCTAAACTGCATATTGAAAAGCAGAGACAAAGGCCTGAATAGTCAAAGCTATGGTTTTTCCAGTTGTCATGTATGGATATGAGAATTGGATCATAAAGATGACTGAGTGCCAAAGAATCTATGCTTTTGAACCATGATGTTGGAGAAGACTCTTGAGAGTCCCTTGGACAGCACGGCGATCAAAACAGTTAATCCTAAAGAAAATCAATCCTGAATATTCACTGGAAGGACGGATACTGAAGACGAAGCTCCAGTACCTTGGTCACCTGATGTGAAGAACTGACTTATTAGAAAAAATGCTGATGCTAGGAAAGAGTGAAGGCAGGAGGAGAAGGGGTTGACATAAGATCATATGGTTGAAAGGCAGCACCGATTCAATAGACATGAGTTTGAGCAAGCTCCGGGAGATGGTAAAGGACAGGGAAGCCTGGTGTGCTGCAGTCCATGGGGTCACAGAGTCAGACACAACTGAGCAACTGAACAACAACAATCTAATAAACTACCTCAACGTTTAGTGAATAAGCACAACCATTATCATATCCTATAATTCTGTTTGGTGATATGCTTCCAATCTCATCCATGATAGTTTTCTGTGTGTGTGCTAAGTCACTTCAGTCATGTTCAACTCTTTGCCACCCTATGGACTGTACCCCGCAAGGCTTCTCTGCCCATGGAATTTTCTAGGCAAAAATACTGGAGTGGGTTGCAGGGCCCTCCTCCAGGAGATCATCCCAACCCAGGGATTAAACCTACATCTCTTATGTCTACCTGTAATGGCAGGCCAGTTCTTTACTAGTACCACTTGGGAAGCCCTGTAGTTGAATAGGTGCTTATTCTCATATATAGTGTAAGATGAGAGGCCAGGAGTCATCTAGAGGGAATCTAGAAACTCAATTGAGGCCACTGACTGGGCATATTGGCTTTGCTGTATGTACACCTCTCCACCTGGCTAGTATGGCTGACTCATATCTTGGTGGTGAGATTCTGAAATGAAACTGTGTAAGAAACTGCCCTTGCATGCAGGCCACTAACACCTATTAATACTCTATTGTGTCACACTTAAAAATATCCATTTGGGCAAAGGTACTCACCTGGCAAATTCCAGAATTACATAGATGGTGATTTCAGAATGGTGTGAGTAATAGATTGTGTGATTAATTGGAGTTCCCCAAAGCAATGGTCTACAGGAAGTCTTTGGGAAAATGAATATCTGCTGAAATGACATAGAAGCTGATCCTTTTAAATCGGCTTTACAATCTCTTTGTTGTCATCAGGCCACTTGATTGGTATATAATTTACTTGGTCCTTGAGCCATTTGAATTTTCTGTCCTTGTAGAAGTGACTGCATCAATTTTGGTAAGCCCTGAAATATATGCTATTAAAACTATCTTTTTAAAATTTTGACATGTAATGTGTTCAGATATTTTATAGGCACTTAATGCTCATCTTTATCAAAACATTTGTAATACTAATATGAAGTAATTATACCCTTAAAAGAGCTCAATTGTTTTGATTTTTTGCCAGGGAATTAACTTGTACATGACCTAAAACAACTTACAATTTTCTGTCAGTCACAAATTCCAGAGATTTACTTCTTTAAATCTGACATATTCATCTAAGTATGCCAAAAGGGAAAAATCAAAATGTGAAATTGAATTGAAATTATATTTTTCCAATGTGCAAGCATATTATGATGTTTTATTTACTTGGTCTATTTTAGCCAATAGTCAACTACACATGATCCCGTTTGGTGTGGGGAAAAAGTAAAATATATAGACAAGGATCGATAGATGATAGATATTAAAATAACTTTATGAGTTTAAATCATTTTACTTATAAGTAAGCAAAAAGCATGAATCAATTTGCCTTAAAATATAATAACCTATTATATCACTTGATAGGAAGTTCAAGCGTTTGGCTCTGATCCAAAGCTGGCTCAACTGATGAAACAATGATATCATCAAAGGTACAGACTCCATTTCTCAGCTCTGCCATCATTATTGATAGGTTTTGGCATTCATTAAGCCTACTCTTCTTTCGAATTGTTAATCAGATATAGAGATCACATATGGATTAACAATTTTCAAGCAAGAAAAGATCATGGGTTCTCTCTTTCTTGTGTCTTTTTGTTGTTTCTCAGTCTCTATGTTGTGTCCTACTCTACGACCCCATGGACTGCAGCACACCAGGCTTCCCTGTCCTTCACTATCTCCCAGAGTTTGCCCAAACAAATATCTACTGAGTAAGTGATGCCATCCAACCATCTCATCCACTATCACCCTCTTCTCTTCTTGCCCTCAATCTTTCCAACATCAGGGTCTTTTCCAAATGGTCCACCCTTTGCATCAGGTGGCCAAAGTATTGGAGCTTCAGCTTCAGCATCAGTACTTCCAATGAATACTCAGGGTTGATTTCTCTTAGGATTGACTGGTTTAATCTCCCTGCTGTTCAAAGAATGCTCAAGAATCTTCTCCAGCACCACAGTGCAAAGGCATCAATTCTTCAGTGCTCAGCATTCTTTATGGTCCAACTCACATCCATACATGACTACTGGAAAAATCATAGCTTTGACTATATGGAATTCTGTGTCTCTTACTTTGGGACAAAAAAATATTTTCCCAGAAGACAATTAGTGTACTTTGCCAGCTTTGATTGGCAAGAAATAGTTTTCATTGCTATTCCAAAGCCAGGTATTTGCAAAGAGAGTGAGAAAGAGATCACTATTAATAACTTAGATTAATCACTTGGGATGGAATAGGTCTTGGAGAATAAATTACTATGGCTACTGCAGATGGTGATTGCAGTCATGAAATTAAAAGATGCTTACTCTTGGAAGGAAAGTTATGACCAACCTCAATAGCATATGAAAAAGCAGAGACATTACTTTGCCAGCAAAGGTCCGTCTAGTCAAGGTTAAGGTTTTTCCAGTGGTCATGTATGAATGTGAGAATTGGACAGTGAAGAAAGCTGAGCACCAAAGAATTGATGTTTTTGAACTGTGATATTGGAGAAGACTCTTGAGAGTCCCTTGGACTGCAAGGAGATCCAACCAGTCCATTCTAAAGGAGATCAGCCCTGGGTGTTCTTTGGAAGGACTGATGTTGAAGCTGAAACTCCAGTACTTTGGATATTCCATGTGAAGAGTTGACTCATTGGAAAAGACCCTGATGCTGGGAGGGATTGGGGGCAGGAGGAGAAGGAGACGACAGAGGATGAGATGGCTGGATAGCATCACTGACTTAATGGAGATGAGATTGTGTAAACTCTGGGAGTTGGTGATGGACAGGGAGGCCTGGCGTGCTGTAATTCACAGGGTTGCAACGAGTCAGACATGACTGAGTGACTGAACTGAACTGAACTGAATGCAATTTCAATTGTAAGGTTGGTTTCGCTTTTGGATGGGAGATAGCCTATTGTAACAGAAAGAATATTCAGAATCAGAAACACTGTATTGTAATCACTGCTTCCACAAGTTCATAGCCCTTTATTCAAAACCTTTAGAGTGAAATATGTTCCTAATTCATGCGCATTTTAAATCTTAGGTAACAATATGTACATTACTTAGCACCCATAACAGGAAAGGAACAACTTTGCATAATGAAGCACATTAATATTTTAGTAGTAAAACTTATGAATAGCTTCCTATTGGTTTTGGGCAAGAATTGTCACCTGCTCTAACTTATGTGTTAATTTTAATGTTTTGAAGTGAGGATAATCTTTTTAACAGATTGTTCAGATTCTTACTTCCAACTATGCATGAAAATATTTTACAAAAATACAGTATTTTCTTTAGTTTTGATTTTTAAATGATGTGAAATTTTATTAATTTTCATTTCTATATTCTACTGCTACTGCTGCTAAGTTGCTTCAGTCGTGTCCGATTCTGTGTGACCCCAGAGACGGCAGCCCACCAGGCTCCCCCGTCCCTGGGATTCTCCAGGCAAGAACACTGGAGCAGGTTGCCATTTCCTTCTCCAATGCATGAAAGTGAAAAGTGAAAGTGAAGTCGCTCAGTCCTGTCTGACTTTTAGCAACCCCATGGACTGCAGCCTACCAGGATCCTCCATCCATGGGATTTTCCAGGCAAGAGTACTGGAGTGGGGTGCCATTATTAACACTAACTTAGATGGCACTTGATGTTTCCTTGCTCTTTTTAAAAAACTCAGACTTCCTCTTCAGTTCAGTTCAGGTCAGTTCCTCAGTCATGTCCGATTCTTTGCGACCCCATGAATCGCAGCATGCCAGGCCTCCCTGTCCATCACGAACTCTCAGAGTTCACCCAAACTCATGTGCATTGAGTCAGTGATGCCATCCTGCCATCTCATCCTCTGTCGTCCCCTTCTCCTCCTGCCCCCAATCCCTCCCAGCATCAGGGTCTTTTCCAATGAGTCAACTCTTTGCATCAGGTGGCCAAAGTATTGGAGTTTCAGCCTCAGCATCAGTCCCTCCAATGAACACCCAGGACTGGTCTTCTTTAGAATGGACTGATTGGATGTCCTTGCAGTCCAAGGGACTCTCAAGAGTCTTCTCCAACACCACAGTTCAAAAGCATCAATTCTTCGGTGCTCAGCTTTCTTCACAGTCCAACTCTCACATTCATACATGACCACTGGAAAAACCATAGCCTTGACTTAGATGGGCCTTTGTTGGCAAAGTAATATCTCTGCTTTTTAATGTGCTATCTAGGTTGGTCATAACTTTCCTTCTAAGGGGTAAGCGTCTTTTAATTTCATGGCTGCAATCACCATCCACAGTGATTTTGGAGCCCCCCAAAATAAAGTCTGACACTGTTTCCACTGTTTCCCCATGTATTTCCCATGAAGTGATTAGAACTTCCTCTTAAAACCTTAGAAAAAGTTTTAAAACAAACAAAAAAAGAAATCTTCATCAAATTTCTTAATTCCTAGGAGTCAGATTATTGAGGTGAATTCAGACTTCTACAGCTTGATTCTTTTGCTTTCTTGTCCTTCATTCTACAGCTTTCTTGTTCTCTACTCTACATCTTTTAACAGACATTATATGCTAACTTTGGAGAAGGCAATGGCACCCCACTCCAGTACTCTTGCCTAGAAAATCCCATGGGTGGAGGAGCCTGGTAGGCTGCAGTCCACCAGGTCGCTAAGAGTCGGACACGACTGAGCGACTTCACTTTCACTTTTCACTTTCATGCATTGGAGAAGGAAATGACAACCCACTCCAGTGTTCTTGCCTGGAGAATCCCAGGGATGGGAAGCCTGGTGGGCTGCCGTTCCTGGGGTCGCACAGAGTCGGACACGACTAAAGCAACGTAGCAGTAGCAGCAGCAGATATGCTAACTTTAACACTAATCTAAATATGAATCACAACCTCAACTCTCATTGCTTTCTGAAAAGGAACAGAATAAAGACAGGGAAGAAGGGAAGGAAGACAGGAAAGAACAAAGAGATAAAAGAACAAAGGGAGGGGGAAAACAACCAACTGTTTTTCACTAGGAACCTCACTAAAAATATACACAAATTTTACTAAGTATATGTGGAAAGAATTGTTATTTTGAAATTAACACTTCTAAATATCCCATCAAATAATCTTGGTTTTTGTTTTGTGTGTGTGCCATCCTTATTTTTTTAAAAAATGGTTCTAGTTATATTGAATTAAAAGAAAAATAACAACCGAGTTTTCTAAAATTAACTATCTTCAATCCTTATTTCTGCTGACATTTATCATCCTTTAAAAATTAACTTTCTTTGCATCTCTTCTGTAATTTTTCAGGTTTTAAGCCATCATTTAGATATGAAAGTTAGCATAAAAGGCCAAGATTTAATGCTTTCTGCCTAACCCACTTATGCCACTATCATATATGCACAAAAAAACACAAGGCTCTTCTTATCCTCACAGTCTATTTATGCAATAATTTTTTGTTTATTTGACACTCAGTGCTTGTTATTATTCAAATAATAGCCACCAAGTATTATATATAATACTCATATATATTTAAATTTATTCTTTAAATATTATTCCTACATGACTCTAAGCCACCTAATTTACTAAGATTAAATTTCATTGTAAAACTTTTGCTTTTACTGAGAAAAATGTAATATTTATATCACTTTTGCATTTTTAGTGGTCTGTGTGCTTATTACTAAATAATTTCCATTTAGCTGCATGAAAGCCCAATGCCATCTTGACCTCTGATTGTCTATATGTAATGTGATTTTTCTCGTCTGGAGTCTTTTAAATTTTCCCTTTGTCACTAATGTTCTGAAATCTCACGGTTGCTTGTTTTAGTTTGAGTCTTTAAAAATCATTGTATTGAATACTCAGTAGACTTTAGTAATCTAGAAACATCGTTTTTCAGTTTAAGAAATTTTTATTATTTTTGGACAATTTTCTCTGCTACATTTTTCTCTCCACCCCTTCACTGGAACTTTTATTAGATGTGTGTTGGCTTTTCTAGATTAATTATTTTAAAGTCTCTGTGGAACACTATTTTTTTCCATATACCTATATTAATCAGAATTTTTCACATATATTTCCAAAGTTGCATATAAAGTGACATTTCATTGTTGACATTGTGCTATTTAAATAACATGAGATAGTCTACCCCAATAAATAGATTTTAAAATAATGAATTACTGGAAATTTATAGAATGTTTAATAAAATTAGTATATAATCTAGTATATATTTTATGTAAAATATTAAAGAACTATATATGCTCCTGGCAACACTTTTGCTAAAGATTCTTATTATTGTTTTGTAAAATTGTCAGGTTTTCCACCTATAAAATAAAAATAAGGTAGGCAAAATTAAAAGTTTCTTGCACCACTTAAGTAGCACTGTTCTCAGAAAAAGTTATGAGAAAATTTCATACTAAAGTCATACTATCTTGTCATTTAGAAATAGATAATTTAAGTTTCTGCTCTTGTTCTTCGGTCCTCCCCTACTCATGACATTTTTGTGCTAGATATATACTCATATTATGTACTACCCAAGTATCCATTTAAATGAAATATTATTATGAAGTTAACATGAGTTCCTAAGTGACTAAGATTTGATACCTTTGATAAATAAACAACTCATATAACTAATGGATAATCAGAATGTTACCTCAGATGAATCATTTAAAATATCATGTCCTGGGGAAAAATTTTTGTCATATATTAATAATATTAAATTATGCAATATAGTTTATGTAAACTGTAGTGTTTAAGTCATATTGGATTCCTCTTATCTTTCATATACTCTGGAAAAGTTATATTCTGGGAATATAACTTTCTGTTTCTGTCACAACACATTCTGAAGATAAAGTATTCATAAAATATCTTTTTAATCCCCAAAGAGAAGAGAGACTGATGGGGCAGTGGACTCCTGTATGAGTATTGGAAAATGACTCCCAGTGAAAATGACTCCCACTGACACAGTATGAAAGTGACAGCCTATCGCTAAGTACGGTCTGACTCTTTGCAACCCCATGGATTACAGCTGGTCAGGTTCCTCTGTCCATGGAATTTCCAGGCAAGAATACTTAAGTGGATTGCCATTTCCTTCTCCAGGGAATCTTCCTAATCGAGGAACTGAACTCACATCTCCTGCTTGGCAGTTTATTCTTTACCACTGAGCCACCAGGGAAGCCCCAAGACAGTATGAATGAGCTGGTAGGTCCTTTAGACACACATACACACACACACACAGTAAAAGAGAGAGAAACCACAAACTATACAAAACTGTCAACAATCCATCCCTTCAGTTTTGAAAATTACCAAAAGCAGACAACAAATTGAAAACTATATTCTTGGAGTTTGGGGTAAAAACAGCACTCTGGTGCCAACTTGCCTGAGATTCCTCCCATTGAGATACTCAGTCCAGTTGGCAAAAACAGTCTCATTAAAAATTTGAGAATTGCAGGGCAGGGAAATGATAAAGGAATGAGACCATGACCTTTGGTTCTAGAGGAGTGAAACTGATCCGTGTTGGTGCACAAAGCCCTGTGGTATTGTCAACTAAAGCTGACAAACTTAGTAGAAAGTGAGAATATGAGAAACCACAGCCTTATTAACCTAAAATATGAGTCCCAGTTGGGGTAGGAAACCAAGTGAAATATTAGCAAGATCCTGGAAATGAGGGTCACAGAAGGTATTAAAGTGTCTGAGCACAAACTGTGCACAAATCATTGACCACTAACCTATGCAACCACTAGTAACCCTGACAAAAAGATGAGGAGGAGGAGAAGGAGAAAAGCAAAAAAAAAAAAAAAAAAAGTGAGTAGAAGATACCAGTAGCTATACACTTTAGGGGGAAATATTTTGCAATTCTAGTCTAAGTTACTTAAATATATATATATATATATATATATATATATATATATATATATATAAAGCAGAGTACAGAAATATTTTCTCTATTATATGATCTAAATTTTAAATTTTCAATTGAAAGTTATGACATGCAAGGAAGTGTGAAATTGGACCCATGCTCAAGAATAAGTGTCACCAAGAGAAGCTGACTCAATGTAGGCACAGACATAGGGTTAGCAGTCAAAGATTTCAAAGAAACTATTAAATATACCTTCAAAAAATTAAAGCAAGTTGTAATGCAGATTAGTCAACAAATGGGGAATTTCAACAGGAAAAAAACTACAAATGAAAGCCAAATAGAAACTCTAGAGTTGAAAAGAACAAAAATTAAAATGTCACTAGATTGACTCAACAGTACGCATGATACTGCAAGAAAAATTAGTGTACTTGCAGCTTGATTGATAGTGATAAAAGAAATTTTCAAATATTGGGGTGTGGGGAAGTCATTCTGTGTTATAAATGGGTTAACTTAAATTTTATGTTAACCAAAACAGCCTGTTTGTGACCAATCAGACATACTTTGTACGTCTGCTTTAATTATTCAATAAAAGAATGCAAGCAAAGAACATCCATGTTAAAAATAAAGATTGAATGTCTCACTTCCTGGGAAACCAATTCTGGTACTTCTTCAGTGATGACTCCCTTTCTAGGTGCCAAGGCATACTGAGTTGCTTTGTATGTGCTGATAAGTTTTGTTTGTTATTTTTTTAGCTGTTAAAAATATATATATATATATGTATCCCTGACTTATTTGATGTTCTTTGTTCTGACAAGATTTAAAATGGTGATGAAAACCATGTTTCTCCAGAGTGGTTCTTCAGAGTTATCTGAGAGGCTGTTTTCCAGGTTACACTCCTCATTTTGGCTCAAATAAAACTTTTCTATTCCTATTATAGATTGTTTATTGATTATTTTTGAGGACAATGGAAATTAGTCCATAAAACAGAGAGAAAAAATATTGAAGCAAAAAACAGCTTCAGTGGCCTGTAAAACAGTCTTAAACATTATTTAATAGCATAGTTGTTATTGTTGTTTGGTGGCTCTGTCATGTCTGACTCTTTTGTGACCCCATGTACTATAGCCTGCCAGGGTCCTCTGTCAATGGAATTTCCCAGGCAAGAATACTGGAGTGGGTTGCCATTTCCTTCTCCAGAGATCATTGTAAAGATGGTCATGAAAGCATAGAAGGGAGAGAAAGGAACTGAAGAAACTATTTAAATACATAACTGATAAAAGCTTCCTAAATATGATTTTACAAGCACATTATTCCAAGTAATGAAATAAAGAATTTCCAACCCCTAAAGAGGCACAGTATAACTCTTCATGCCTTAAGTGTAGGCACATGTAGTGGTTTTCTTTCAAAGAATGCAGTACAGAAAGAGAAGGGAGACAAAATGAGTATTTCAAAGTGGAGAAACTTTACAAACACTACCTAAAGCCAGGTGATCAAGTTTAATATCAATAGTAATAAATCATATTAATAGTTTATACCCTTAATATAATTTGATAAGAATGGTAATTTATCTCTGTGATCTTTCTCCCCAGGACACATTACCCCAGCCCAATTTTACCAATAATAATGGTAAAAACATGCGACAAATCTCAATTGAGGAACATTTTACAAAATGTGCAATCAGTAACCCTTGGAAATGTCAACGTTGTTAAAAACAAGAAAAGCCTAAAAAACTACCCAAACGAAGAGGTCTTAAGGAGACACAAATAATAAATATAATATGGTAGCCTGGATGATACCTTGGGATTTCCAAAGGGCATTAGAGAAAAACTGAGGAAACTTCATAAAGTTTGGACTTTAGTTAATAAAAATGTGTCAGTATTAGTTCATTAATTGTGACAGATGTACCATACTTATGTAAAATGTTAATAATAATCTGTGGTCTTTTGGAACTCTCTACATTATTGTCCCAATAATTCTTTCAAATTAAAACTATTCTAAAATTAAAAATTCATTTTAAAATGGTCAGATAATTGATTTACAGATCCAAGCTTCTCAAAAACTTTCAGGTAAGACAAACACACAATGACCTACATCATGATAATCATATTCAAACTGCTGAATGACAGAGGTAAAATCTTGATAGCAGCAAAAGAAAAAAATGAAACTTAATTACATGTAAGGAAACAAGAAACAGCAGCTGTTAAATATCTGATATTGAGACAAACTGTGTCTTTATATAAGATCTTAAATTTAGATTATAGTAGTAAAATAAGCTGACTAAAAACAGTCATATTATTTGTGTCAAAAAGACCACATGCATTTTAGCCCTCCAAAAGTTTAGGAAGGTGAATATTCTCTTAGTAAGACTCTCACACCTTGGGTTTATAATACCTCTCTTCTTCACAGATTTTCTCCTCTTCACATATGTCTTCAGCTAGTTTTACACGGAGAATAAATGTACTTAAAGACAAATAATATTTTTTTACAATATTACTACATCATATGTCCTCTAGTTCAATAATATTTTGCAGTTTTTTTTTTATTTCAACAAATGTAGATAAAGGCAAAGAAAAAGCAGAAATCAATTAACCCTGCTTGTATTGTGCAGATAATGGAGAATCATTGGTGTTTTTTAGAGAAGAGAATGGTAAGATAAAAAATGTACAGCAGGAAGATTAATCTAGCAGTCTGTGTGTACAGGATAAATTAATGTTTGAGGGAATGAGAATCAGTTAATAGAGATTTTTTAAGAAGTGATTTTGTGACAATACCAGATCCACTCAATCTGTACAGATAGATTGAATTAGAAGGAATAACAGTTGCTTTATTGAATGTAAAAACTGAAGTAGGGAATGCTTAGAACAAAATAAAACAGAGAATGTAGGGAATGCTTAGAACAAAATAAAACAGAGAATGTAGGGAATGCTTAGAACAAAATAAAACAGAGAATGGGTCACAGGAAAAAATAGGAAACTGTGAACAGATATCACTATGAAAAATTCTCTATCACCTAATCCCAAATAACCTCTCCTGCTCTACCCTTTTCCTTCTTTACTCAAATCTAGTGCTCCTGCCAAACAGAACCATGTGCTGCTTTTCTAAGCAAGCCATGAACTTGTCATCTCTGAGGAATTTACTTGAGACATTCCCTATGCTTTGGCATGCATACAACTTCTATACTCAACTGGATCACTCATTCTTTGAGTAATATTAAATGCATATTTAGTAAGTTACTACTTGCAGACAAGATAGTATATCCTGTGGCTGATAGCTTAGTAGGGAAGTGAATTAGAAAACAAAGGATCCTAGTAGAGCATGGCCAATGATTTTATAAACATGTGTAAAAGCATAGTGCAATAGCACCAGTACGGGTAGGCAAACAAGAACCAGTCAATTGGAGACAAGGGACAGAAAAGCCTTGTTTCAGTGAATGCAAGTTAGATCTTATTCTTCGAGATCCATTTTTTCTAAGTTTGATAACAAAAATCACCAGGGCTACTGAAGAAGGGTCCATCCGTCATAGAGACTTTTAATGAGACTTTGAAGAATTTTAAACAAGGAAAACTATATAGTCAAGTTTGGATGTTGGAAAATAATTTTGGCAGATACATATAGGAAGATTTAAGAGATGTTGCCTTTGGCAGCAGAGTAATAATTGGCATCTAGAGTTGTAAGACTGGAGATAAAGAGGAAGATGTTTGCAATATGCTTTTAGAGGTGATCTGAATGACACCTAGTAAATGAGACTTTCATTGATAATATTTAAGTAGAGGATATCTCTCTCTTGAATCACTGCATCTTCCTCATACAGGTTAAAATATATTGCTATGGATAATCAAATATATTTATTTAAATTTTGCATCACTGCCATCTCACACACACAGCATACACACATATACTCACATAGGTGTGTCTCTGTATGTGTGCACAAATGCACATGTGTATATTAGTTTATCATATTTTTGTGGATGTAAGATCAAATTCATCTAGAAACTAAATGTTGTATTGAGTTCCTGCTCAGCTACTACTTACTGAATATTTGACTTAATTAAACCAACATGATTACAAGGGTAGCTATTAAAAGAAAACCTTGGTGAAGGATAGGACTGTGTAATAGGCTAGAATTCAGCTACAAAGTTCTGGCTGAGTCACTATTCTTTTTTAATCGTTTTACCCTTTTTTCCCAAGTGTAAAATGGGAATAATAATGGTTACCTGCCTCAAAAGGATGTTGTGAGGACTAGCTAGTTGACAGTTTTAAACTATTTTGAAGACGGAAAGTACTATAAATGCTCCAAGGAAAGTTTTTAAAGGCATATTGGAATAAAACCCTTGAACCATAGCATTAGGAAAGTTAGTACATCTTTTAGGCTGACAATCTTCAACCGATAAAGAATTCTATGGGAAATTAACTCCACAACATTCTTTATATTTTGTCTCTTTTCTACTTTCTTCTTCTGTAGCTATATATTTACCTAGTGATTCAATTCAACAAGAAAGTTTCTGTTATGCCATATTTTCAAACAGATGTTTCTCATAAAGAAAGAAATGCAATGAAGAGTAGAAAACAGTCTTAATCATACAGGAAAATGTAGTCTCTTCAATATACCACTTTACCCAAAATTTATCAGAACTATTTTTAAATTCACTTTATCACTTGAAATTCAAGGGTATAGTTGTAGTAGCCTAGATGTAAAAGTTCACTTGTAGAAATACTCTTTGTAGAAACACTCTTTAATAATTTTCCTAAACCACAAATATCAGATCTGGGTCAGAACTTTATTTTTCAAAATTTTTGCTTGTTGTGTTCTTACAAAGGCCAAATGAAATATTCAAAACTCTGAAAAAGAAATTATTTCCTCTAGTCATTCTGATTGAGAACATTTACACATTTACATAGCCTATGTTAAAAAGAGCAATCCCTACACATATGCATGAAAAAGAAAAACTGCATATTAGATAACTTTTGTGAGAAGGAAATGTTCATAAATAGAATGTAATGACCAACTTCACATGTGCTTTAACAAAGCTGAGACACATCATTACTATTCTATGTTCAGCATTTTAGGATAAGCCCATGAACCTGACATTCCGATCTTCACCAGAGAAAGAAAACAAAAAGCTAAGACTGGATTTAAAAAAAAGAAATTTCTTCATAGAAATAAGCATTTACACATCATTAATTCACTGGTTCTTGCCACAAAGAACATATCAGACTTTAACTATTAGGTTTTGAACCTGGATGGTAAAGTCAAAGGGGCATTTTTTTTTCTTTTTTTTTTAATTGAAAGATAATTGGTTTATAGAACTTCTTTGTTTTCTATCAAACCTCAAAATGAATCAGTCATAGGTATACATATATCCCCTCAATTTTGAACCTCCCTCTTATCTCCCTCCTCATCCCACACCTCTAGGTTGATATTTGAGTACCCTAAGCCATACAGCAAATTCCCATTGGGTATCTATTTTACATATGGTAATGTAAGTTTCTGTGTTACTCTTTCCATACAACTCACCTTCTCCTCCCATCTCCCATGTCCATAAGTCTATTCTCTATGTCTGTTTCTCCATTGCTGCCCTGTAAATAAAATTTTCAGAACCATTTTTTCTAGATTTCATATATGTGTGTTAGAACATGATATTATCTTTCTCTTTCTGACTCAGTTAACTTGGTATAATAGGTTCTAGGTTTATCCACCTCATCAGAATGGACTCAACTGTGTTCCTTTTTTATGGCTGAGTAATTGAGAAACCTATATGCAGATCAGGAAGCAACAGTTAGAACTGGACATATAACAACAGACTGGTTCCAAATAAGAAAAGGAGTAAGTCAAGGCTGTATATTGTCACCCTGCTTATTTAACTTATATGCAGGGTACACCATGAGAAATGCTGGGCTGGAAGAAGCACAAGCTGGAATCAAGATTGCTGGGAGAAATATCAATAACCTCAGATATGCAAATGACACCACCCTTATGGCAGAAAGTGAAGAGGAACTAAAGCCTCTTGATGAAAGTGAAAGAGGAGAGTGAAAAAGTAGGCTTAAAGCTCAACATTCAGAAAACGAAGAACATGGCATCTGGTCCCATAACTTTATAGGAAATCGATGGGGAAACAGTGGAAACAGTGTCAGACTTTATCTTTTTGGGCTCCAAAATCACCAAAGATGGTGATTGCAGCCATGAAATTAAAAGACGCTTACTCCTTGGAAGGAAAGTTATGTCCAACCTAGATAGCATATTCAAAAGCAGAGACATTACTTTATCAACAAAGGTCAATCTAGTCGAGGCTATGGTTATTCCAGTGGTCATGTATGGATGTGAGAGTTGGACTGTGAAGAAAGCTGAGCAGCAAAGAATTGATGCTTTTGAACTGTGGTGTTGGAGAAGACTCTTGAGAGTCCCTTGGACTGCAAGGAGATCCAACCAGTCCATTCTAATGGAGATCATCACTGGGTGTTCATTGGAAGGACTGATGCTAAAGTTGAAACTTCAATACTTTGGCCACCTCATGTGAAGATTTAACTTATTGGAAAAGACCCTGATGCTGGGAGGGATTGGGGACAGGAGGAGAAGGGGACGACAGAGGATGCGATGGCTGGATGGCATCACCGACTCGATGGACATGAGTTTTGGTGAACTCTGGGAGTTGGTGATGGACAAAGAGGCCTGTCGTGCTGTGATTCACGGGGTTGCAAAGAGTTGGACATGACTGAGTGACTGAACTGAACTGAACTGAATATTCTATTGTGTATATGTACCACAACATCTTTATCTATTAACCTGTCAATGGGCATATAGGTTGCTTCCATGTTCTAGCTATTGTAAATAGTGCTTAAATGAAAGATAGGATATATCTCTCTTTTTCAATCCTGATTTCCTCAGGGTATATGCCTAGGAATGGGATTGCTGATGAACATGTCATGGTGGAGAGTTCTGACATTTGTGGTCCATTGGAGAAGAGAATGGAGAAGGCAATGGTACCCCACTCCAGTACTCTTGCCTGGAAAATCCCATTGACAGAGGAGCCTGGTAGGCTGCAAACCATGGGGTCATGAAGAGTCGGACACGACTGAGCGACTTCACTTTCACTTTTCCCTTTCATGCATTGGAGAAGGAAGTGGCAACCCACTCCAGTGTTCTTGCCTGGAGAATCCTAGGGATGGGGGAGCCTGGTGGGCCGCTGTCTATGGGGTCACACAGAGTCAGACACGACTGAAGTGACTTAGCAGCAGCAGCAGGAGAAGAGAAAGGCAAACCACTTCAGTATACCTGCCTTGAGAAACCCATGAACAGCATAAAAAGGCAAGAAGATAGGACACTGAAAGATGAACTCACCAGGTTGGTAGGTGCCCAATATGCTACTGGAGATCAGTGGAGAAATAACTCCAGAAATAATGAAGAGATGGAGCCAAAGCAAAAAAACACCCAGTTCTGGATGTGACTGGTGATCGAAGCAAGGTCCAATGCTATAAAGAGCAATATTACATAGGAACTTGGAATGTTAGATCCATGAATCAAAGCAAATTGGAAGTAGTCAAACCATAGATGGCAAGAGTGAACACTGAAATTTTAGGAATCAGTTAACTAAAATGGACTAAAATGGCTGAATTTGACTCAGATGACCATTGTATCTACTTCTGTGGGCAAAAATCCCTTAGAAGAAAAGGGGTGGCCATCATAGTCAACAAAAGAATCCAAAATGCAGTATTTGGATGCAGTCTGAGAAATGACAGAATGAACTCTGTTCATTTCCAAGGCAAACCATTCAATATATGGTAATCCAAGTCTATGCCCTGAGCAGTAATGCTGAAGAAGCCAACGTTGAATGGTTCTATGAAGACCTACAAGACCTTCTAGAACTAATAGCCAAAAAAGAAGTCCTTTTCATTATAGGGGATTGGAATGCAAAAGCAGGAAGTTAAGAAACCCCTGGAGTAACAGGCAACTTTGGCTTTGGAGTACAGAATGAAGCAGGGCAAAGAGAATTCTCTCTCTGCCAAGAGAATGCACTGGTCATAGCAACTGCTAACAACACAAGAGAAGACTCTACACATGGACATCACCAGATGGTCAATACTGAAATCAGATTGGTTATATTCTTTGTAGCCAAAGATGGAGAAACTCTATTAAGTCAGCGAAAATAAGACTGGGAGCAGACTGTGGCTCATATTATGAATTCCTTATTGCCAAATTAAGAGTTAAATTGAAGAAAGTGGGGGAAAACCACTAGACCATTCAGGTATGACCTAAATCAAATCCCTTATGATCATACAGTGTAAGTGAGAAATAGATTTAAGGGACTAGATCTGGTAGACAGAGTGCCTGATGAACTATGGACAGAGGTTCGTAACATTGTACAGGAGACAGGGATCAAGACCACCCCCATGGAAAAGAAATGTGAAAAAGCAAAATGGCTGTCTGAGGAGGCCTTACAAATAGCTGTGAAAAGAAGAGAAGTGAAAAGAAAAGAGAAGTGAAAAGAAAAGAAGAAAAAGCAAAGGAGAAAAGGAAAGATATAAGCATCTGAATGCAGAGTTCCAAAGAATAGCAAGGAGAGATAAGAAAGCCTTCTTCAGGAATCAATGCAAAGAAATAGAGGAAAACAGCAGAATGGGAAATACTAGAGATCTCTTCAAGAAAATTAGAGATACCAAGAGAATATTTCATGCAAGGGTAGGCTGACTAAAGGACAGAAATTGTATGGACCTAACAGAAGCAGAAGATATTAAGAAGAGGTGGCAAGAATATACAGAAGAACTGTAAAAAAAGATCTTCATGGCCCAGATAACCATGGTGGTATGACCACTCACCTAGAGCCAGACATCCTGGAATATGAAGTCAAGTGGGCCTTAGGAAGCATCACTACAAACAAAGCTAGTGGAGGTGATGGAATTCCAGTTGAGCTATTCCAAATCCTGAAAGACGATGCTGTGAAAGTGCTGCACTCAATATGCCAGCAAATTTGGTACACTTAGCAGTGGCCATGGGACTGGAAAAGTCAGTTTTCATTCCAATCCCAAAGAAAGGTAATGCCAAAGAATGCTCAAATTACCGCACAATTGCACTCATCTCACACACTAGCAAAGTAATGCTCAAAATTCTCCAAGCCCTGCTTCAACAAGACATGAACTGGGAACTTCCAGAGTTAAGCTGGTTTTAGGAACGACAGGCAAACCAGAGATCAAATTGCCAACATCTGCTGGATCATCAAAAAAGCAAGGAAGTTCCAGAAAAACATCTATTTCTGCTTTACTAACTATGCCAAAGCCTTTAACTGTGTCGATCACAATAAACTGTGGAAAATTCTGAAAGAAATGGGAATACCAGACCACTTGATTTGCCTCTTGAGAAATTTGTTTGCAGGTCAGGAAGCAACAGTTAGAACTGGGCATGGAACAACAGACTGGTTCCAAATAGGAAAAGGAGTATGTCAAGGCTATATATTGTTACCCTGCTTACTTAACTTGTATGCATAGTACATCATGAGAAACGCTGGGTTGGATGAAGCATAAGCTGAAATCAAGATTTCTGGGAGAAATATCAATAACCTCAGATATGCAGATGACACCACCCTTATGGCAGAAAGTGAAGAAGAACTAAAGAGCCTTTTTGATGAAAGTAAAGAGGAGAGTGAAAAAGTTGGCTTAAAGTCCAACATTCAGAAAACTAAGATCATGACATCCAGTTCCATCACTTCATGGCAAATAGATGGGGAAACAGTGGAAACAGTGGCAGACTTCATTTTTCTGGGCTCCAAAATCACTGTAGATGATGACTGAAAGCAATGAAATAAAAAGACGCTTACTCCTTGGAAGCAAAGTTAAGACCAACCTAGACAGCATGTTAAAAAGCAGAGACATTACTTTTCCAACAAAGGTGCGTCTAGTCAAGATTATTGTTTTTCCAGTTGTCATGTATGGATGTGAGAGTTGGAGTATAAAGAAAGCTGAGCACTGAAGAATTGATGCTTTTGAACTGTGGTGTTGGAAAAGACTCTTGAAAATCCCTTGGACTGAAAGGATATCCAACCAGTCCATCCCTAAGAAAATCAGTCCTGAATGTTCATTGGACGGACTTATGTTGAAGCTGAAACTCTGATATTTTGGCCATCTGATCCTAAGAACTGACTCACTGGAAAAGACACTGATGCTGGGGAAGATTGAGGGCAAGAGTAGAAGGGGACGACAGAGCATGAGATGGTTGGATGGCATCACTGACTCAATGGAAATGAGTTTCAGTAAACTTCAGAAGTTTGTGATGGACATTGAGTCCTGGCGTGCTGCAGTCCATGCGGTCACAAAGAGTCGGACACGACTGAGTGACTGAACTGAACTAATCTGAACTGACTTATTCCTATTTTTTAAAAGGAATCTCCATATTGTCTTCCTTAGTGGCTGTATCAGTTTACATTCCCACCAATAGTGCAAGAGCACTTCCTTTTCTCCACACCCTCTCCACCATTTATTGTTTGTAGACTTTTTGATGATGGCCATTCTGACTGCTGTGAGATGATATCTCATTGTGGTTTTCATTTGCAGTTCTCTAATAATGAGCAATGTTGAGCATCTTTTCATGTGTTTGTTAGCCATCTATATGTCTTCTTTGGAGAAATGTTTATTTAGGTCTTTTTTCCCATTCCCCCCCCCCCCCACACTTTTTGATTAGGTTGTTTGTTTTCCTGGTATTGAGTTGAATGTGTTGCTTGTATATCTTGGGAATTAATCCTTTGTCAGTTGTTTCTTTTGCTATTATTTTCTTCCATTCTGAGGGCTGTCTTTTCACCTTGCTTATAGTTTTCTTTGCTGTGCAAAAGCTTTTAAGTTTCATCAAGTCCCATTGTTTACTTTTGTTTTTATTTCTGTTATTCTAGGAGATGGGTCATAGAGGATCTTGCTTTGATTTATCTCATTGAGTGTTCTGCCTATGATTTCCTCTCAGAGTTTTATAGTTTCTGGTCTCACATTTAGGTCTTTAATCCATTTTAAGTTTATATTTGTGTATGATGTTAGGAAGTGTTCTAATTTCATTCTTTTACATTTAGCTGTCTAGTCTTCCCAACACCATTTATTGAAGAGGCTGTCTTTTCCCCATTGTATATTCTTGCCTCCTTTGTCAAAAATTAAGTACCAATAGGGGCATGGATTTATTTATGGGCTTTCTATCTTGTTCCATTGGTCTATATTTCTGTTTTTGTCCCAGTACCATACTGTCTTGATGATTGTAGCTTTGTAGTATAATCTGAAGTCATCAAGGTTGATTCCTCCAGCTCCATTCTTCTTTCTCAAGAATGCTTTGGCTATTCAGAGTCTCTTGTGTTTCCATATGATTTGTGAATATTTTTGTTCTAGTTCTGTGAAAAATGTCATTGGTAATTTGATAGGGATCACATTGAATCTGTAGATTGCATTTGTTAGCATAATCATTTTTACAATATTGATTCTTCCTACCCAGGAATTTGGAATATCTCTCCGTCTGTTTATGTCGTCTTTGATTTCTTTCATAGGTGTCATAATTTTCTGTGTACAGTTCTTTTGTCTCCTTCAGTTCAGTTCACTCAGTCGTGTCTGACTCTAGTGACCCCATGAACAGCAGCACGCCAGGACTCAGTGTCCATCACCAACTCCCGGAGTTCACCCAAACTCATGTCCATTGAGTCAGTGATGCCATTCAGCCATCTCATCCTCTGTCATCCCCTTCTCCTCCTGCTTTAAATCTTTCCCAGCATCAAGGTCTTTTCAAATGAGTCAGCTCTTCGCATCAGGTGGCCAAAATATTGGAGTCTCAGCTTCAGCATCAGTCCTTCCAATGAACATCCAGGACTGATCTCCTTTAAGATGGACTGGCTGGATCTCCTTGCAGTCCAAGGGACTCTCAAGAGTCTTCTCCAACACCACAGTTCAAAAGCGTCAATTCTTCAACGCTCACCTTTCTTTACAGTCTAACTTTCACATCCATACAAGACTACTGGAAAAACCATAGCCTTGACTAGAGGCAACTTTTTTGGCAAAATAATGTCTCTGCTTTTTAATATGCTATCTAGTTTGGTCATAACTTGCCTTCCAAGGAGTAAGTGTCTCTTAACTTCATGGCTGCAATTACCATCTGCAGTGATTTTGGAGCCCCCCCAAAATAAAGTCAGCTACTGTTTCCACTGTTTCCCCATCTATCTGCCATGAAGTGAAGGGACAGGATACCATCATCTTAGTTTTCTGAATGTTGAGCTTTAAGCCAACTTTTTCACTCTCCTCTTTCACTTTCATCAAAAGGGTTCTTTAGTTCTTCACTTACTGCCATAAAGGCAGTGTCATCTACATATCTGAGGCTATTGATAGTTCTCCCAGTAATCTTGATTCCAGCTTGGACTTCTTCCACTCCAGCATTTCTCATGATGTACTCTGAATTTAAGTTAAATAAGGAGGGTGACAATATACAGTCTTGAGGTACTCCTTTCCCTATTTGGAACCAGTCTGTTGTTCCATGTCAAGTTCTAACTGTTGCTTCTTGACTTGCATACTGGTTACTCCTTAGATAACATATTTCTCAAATATGTTATAGTGCATGATTAAAATAACAGGCAGAAAACACCAAAGTCTAAAATGTATTTACTTATTTTTAATAAGTAAACTTATTTACATTTATTAAGAGTTTTCATCTTAAATCTGTAGTAATAGTGTTTATGGAAAATGTCTTCTGTTTTTAAAGATTAGTGAGATGTTCAAGAAATACTCAGTAAATATAAGTTTCACTGGCTTTATATTAATAAAATTTCATTTTAAACCATTTTGCTTTTACAAAAGGCTGACATTAGTACTGTTTACATTAAATATAAAAAAATCTGAAAGGAATTTTTGCTTTTATGAAAAAGGATGATATGTGAAATAATGTTTACTTTTTTTTTTTTTTTGCACTGTATCTTTAAAAGGTTATGCAAACTCCTGGCAGCAGCGAGATTTACATTACCAAGGTCCTTCCCTGGCATCCATACTTAGTTGTTGTTGCTGTTTAGTTGCTAAGTCATGTCCAGCTCTTTCTGACTCTAAACATTGTAGCCTTCTAGTCTCCTCTGTCCATGGGATTTTCCAGGCAAGAATACTGGATTGGGTTGCCATTTCTTTCTCCAGGGGATCCTCCCAAGCCAGGGGTCAAACCAGTGCCCCCTGAATTGGCAGGTGGATTCTTTACCTCTGAGCATCCAGGGAAGCCCATTTATACTCAGTGATCAGCTTAAAGTCACCATAGCTTTAAACTGTCTTTGAGCATCAGGGATCTACATTGATTTATTTTGTGCATTTATTAGCAAAATGTGTCCTAAGGTAATTGCTTGTTTGTTTCATGCCATTCAGAGTTATGAAGATTTCATAGGAACTCTCTACTTTCAGATAGTGAGAGAAACCTATACCTAGAAATTAGGTAGGCAACAAGGGGAAGACATTAGAATAATGTGATCATATACCTTGCAGCCAGTAATTTAATTGGGAGTAGACTATTAATAGATGTAGTAACAAATAAATAGTAAATTGTGCTGGTGAATCTGGCACAAGAATGTGATGTAGGGAAACTAGAAACAAGCTTTGTTAAGAAAATGGGCTTCAGAACAACTGCAACGAGTTTGATGCGTTGATGAGTTTAATGGATATTTCAGGTAATGAGTGAAAGCAAATGGTCCTCCATGATTAAATTTATTCCTACATTTATTATTCCAATTGATATAGTTGCTAATGGGGTTTTCTTAATTCTCTTTCTGAGGAGAAGGGAAACATATCAATCTGAATGCAGAGTTACAAAGAATAGCAAGGAGAGATAAGAAGGCCTGCCTAAGTGAAAATACAAAGAAACAGAGGAAAACAATAGAATGGGAAAGACTAGAGATCTCTTCAAGAAAAATTAGAAATATCAAGGAAACATTTCATGCAAAGTTGGGCAAAATAAAGACAGAAATGGAATAGACCTAACAGGAGAAGAAGATATTATAAGAGGTGGCAAGAATATACAGAATTACTATACAAAAATATCTTAATGACCCAGATAACCATGACAGTGTGATCACTCACCTAGAGCCAGACATCCTGGAGTGTGAAGTCAAGTTGGCCTTAGAAAGCATCACTATGAACAAAGCTAGTGGAGATGATGGAATTCCAGTTGAGCCATTTCAAATCCTAAAAGATGATGCTATGAAAGTGCTATACTCAATATGCCAGCAAATTTGGAAAACTCAACAGTGGTCACAGAACTGGAAAAAGTCAGTTTTCATTCCAATCTTAAAGGAAGGCAATGACAAGGAATGTTCAAACTACTGCACATTTCCACTCATCTCACACACTAGCAAAGTAATGCTCAAAATTCTCCAAGCTAGGCTTCAGCAGTACACGAGCTGTGAACTACCAGATGTTTCAAGCTGGATTTAGAAAAAGCAGAGAAACCAGAGATCAAATTGCCAACATCCATTGGATCATAGAAAAAGCAAAAGAGTTCCAGAAAACCATCTACTTCTGCTTCAGTGACTATGCTAAAGCCTTTGACTGTTTGGATCACAGCAAACTATGGAAAATTCTTCAAGAGATAGGAATGCCAGACCTTCTTACCTGCCTCCTAAGAAATCTGTATGCAGGTCAAGAAGAAACAGAACATGACATGGAACAATGGACTGGTTGCAAATTGGGAAAGGAGTACATCAAGGCTGTATGTTGTCATCTTGCTTATTTAACTTATATGCAGAGTACATCATGAGAAATGCTGGGCTGGATGAAGCACAAGCTGGGTCCAAGATTGCCGGGAGAAATATCAGTAACCTCAGATATGCAGATGACACCACCTTTATGGCAGAAAGTGAAGAGGAACTAAAGAGTCTCTTCATGAAAGTGAAAGAGGAAAGTGAAAAAGCTGGCTTAAAACTCAACATTCAAAACACTAAGATCATGGCATCCGGTCCCATCACTTCATGGCAAATAGATAGAGAAACAATGGAAACAGTGACAGACTTTCTTTTCTTGGGCTCCAAAATCACTGAAGATGGTGACTGCAGCCATGAAATTAAAATACTTTTGCTCCTTGGAAGAAAAGCTATGATAAACCTGGACAGCATATTAGAAAGCAGAGACATTACTTTGCTGACTAAAATCCATCTAGTAAAGGCTATGATTTTCCCAGTAGTCATGTATGGATGTGAGTGTTGAACTCTAAAGAAAGCTGCGAATTGAAGAATCAATGCTTTTGAACTATGGTGTTGGAGAAGACTCTGGAGAGTCCCGTGGGCAGCAAAGAGATCAAATCAGTCAATCCTAAAGGAAATCAGTACTGAATATTCATCGGAAGGATTGATGCTGATGCTGAAGCTGAAACTCTAATACTTTGGCTACCTGATGCAAAAACTGACTCATTGGAAGAGATTCTAATGCTGGGAAAGACTGAAGGCAGGAGGAAAAGGGGATAACAGGAGATGAGATGGTTTGATGGCATCACTGACTCGATGGACATGAGTTTGAGTAAGCTCCAGGAGTTGGTGATAGACAGGGGAGAATGATGTGCTGCAGTTCAAGGTGTGGCAAAGTCTTGGACATGACCGAGAGACTGAACTAAACTGAAAATAAGACAAAATGACAAAAGAATAAACCAAAAATCATCTTCAATTTCATTCTAAATATACTTGTCAACATAAAACCTAATTTTGAAAGCATAAAGAAGTGAGAAGCTTAACTTTCAAAATTTTGCTTGATAATTTTAAAGATAATGAATAATTAATTATTTATTATTCTTCAGTTTCATCTCATTTTCCTTGCACTAAATAGGTTCAGGGTTGTGATAATCTAGAAGTCTTGATTTTATTATTATCTTCATTAGTAAAAATTGTGAATCCTATTATTGTATTAGTTGTAATATATTTTTGCTAGAGATATCAATACTTTTCAGTAACATCTGTTTAAAAGTCTGTTTTCACACACATTATTTCAATTAGCCTCAATAAGTAAGGTGTTTGGATAGGGCACATATTATTTTTTTTATTTTATACCAAGGTAATCTAATAATCAGTGATACTAGATAATTCTATGTCACCCAATCATTATGGAACTAGAGTATTTTAAATTCTCATTTATTTTATTCTCCCACTGCATTTTTTCCTGCTGCTTGCTTTCACTTGAGACCTCTTTTCCTCCTTTAATCTCTGGCCATAATTAAAATTTATCACTGAAATACTGAACTTGTCCAAATTCATTATTGACCTAATTGAGAACAAAACATCTGTCTCAGCTTAAATTGCTGAAATTCTACCTTATATTCAAATTGGGCATAGAAGAGCTGTATTAGGTAATTTAATTATTTCCCTGCATAAACATATTCACTACAATATAGCCTGATAATTTTCATCACTCTTCTGATTAAAGGGAACTTAGAAGCAAAGATAAATCAAAGGAATAATTTTCAAAGTTTTCTGGAAGTTATATTTTAACCTATGTATATCTCTGAAACTTGGCATAAATAGTTCTATGCTTTCATAACTAATAGCAAATTCAGATAATTAACATTGTGTTACTCTATAGAGAATTTTTTTCTTCATTCTTCATCTGTTTGACTAATCAATATTAATGCCAAATATTAGCTCCTAATACAAGGGTTTCAAATGGTATTACCTGGTATACAATTGGAATTGTCACTCTAAAGTGTTAGAGTTTAATTACTACAAAATGGTAAAAAAAAATAAAGAAAGAAATAAAAAAGGCAAAAAAATAACTTCCACACAAATAAGCTCTGCTTCCCTTATATAACAAAAATAACTCCCCCCTCCCCCCCAAAAAATGCAAAAAAGCAAAATGGCTGTCTCAGGAGGCCTTACAAATAGCTGTGAAAAAAAGAGAAACAAAAAGCAAAGGCTAAAAGGAAAGATATACCCATTCGAATGCAGAGTTCCAAAGGATAGAAAGGAGAAATAAGAAAGCCTTCCTCAGAAATAAAGGAAATAAAGGAAAGCAATAGAATGGGAAAGACTAGAGATCTCTTCAAGAAGATTAGAGATACCAAGGGAACATTTCATGCAAAGATGGGCTCAATAAAGGACAGAAATTGTATGGACCTAAAAGAAGCAGAAGATATTCAGAAGAGGTGGAAGGAACACACAGAAGTACTATACAAAAAAGATCTTCACGACCCAGAAAATCATGATGGTGTGATCACTCACCTAGAGCCAGACATCCTGATATATAAAGTCAAGTGGGCCTTAGGAAGCATCAATACAAACAAAGCTAGGGGAGGTGATGGAATTCCAGTTGAATTATTTCAAATCCTAAAAGATGATTCTGTAAAAGTGCTGCACTCAATATGCCAGAAAATTTGGAAAACTCAGCAGTGGCCACAGGACTGGAAAAGGTCAGTTTTCATTCCAATCCCAAAGAAAGGCAATGACAAAGAATGTTCAAACTACAGCACGATTGCACTCATCTCACATGCTAGCAAAGTAATGCTCAAAATTCTCTAAGCCAAGCCTCAACAAGACATGAACCGTGAACTTCTAGATGTTCAAGCTGGTTTTAAAAAAGGCAGAGGAACCAGAGATCAAATTGCCAACATCCACTGGATCATCGAAAAAGTGAGAGAGTTCCAGAAAAATACCTATTTCTGCTTTATTGACTATGCCAAAGGCTTTGACTGTGTGGATCACAATAAACTGTGGAAAATTCTGAAAGAGATGGGAATACCAGACCACCTGACCTGCCTCCTGAGAAATCTGTATGCAGGTCAGGAAGCAACAGTTAGAACTGGACGTGGAACAAAGACTTGTTCCTAATAGGAAAAAGGCTGTATATTGTCACCATGCTTCTTTAACTTATATGCAGAGTATATCATGAGAAATGCTGGGGTGGAATAAGCCCAAGCTGGAATCAAGATTGCTGGGAGAAATATCAATAACCTCAGATATGCAGATGACACCACCCTTATGGCAGAAAGAGAAGAACTAAAGAGCCTCTTAATGAAAGTGAAAGAGGAGAGTGAAAAAGTTGGCTTAAAGCCCAACATTCAGAAAACTAAGATCATGGCATCCAGTTCCATCACTTCATGGTAAATAGATAGAGAAACAGTGGAAACAGTGGCAGACTTTATATTTTGGGGCTCCAAAGTCACTGCAGATGGTGACTGCAGCCATGAAAGAAAAAGACACTTCTTTCTTTGAAGAAAAGTTCTGACCAACCTAGACAGCATGTTAAAAAGCAGAGACATAACTTTTACAACAAAGGTCCATCTAGTCAAGGCTATGCTTTTTCCAGTAGTCATGTATGGATGTGAGAGTGGGACTATTGGTGAGCGCTGAAAAATTGATGCTTTTGAACGATGGTGTTGCAAAAGATTTTTGTGAATCCCTTGGGCTGCAAGGAGATACAACCGTTCCATCCTAAATGATATCAGTCATGAATGTTCATTGGAAGGACTGATATTGAAGCTGAAGTTCCAATACTTTGGCCACCTGATGCAAAGAGCTGACTGATTTGAAAAGACCCTGATTCTGGGAAAGGTTGAATGCAGGAGAAGGGGACAACAGAGGATGAGATGGTTGGATGGCATCATCGACTCAATGGACATGAGTTTGAGTACACTCTGAGAGTTGGTGATGAACATGGAGTCCTGGCGTGCTTCAGTCCATGGGGTCGCAAAGAGTTGGACACGGCTAAGCGATGAACTGAACTGAACTGAATGTAAATATCTTGAACAGAATTATTAAATTACCATAAACAGGGTCATGTGAGAAACAAGAAAAAATAATTGTAAAATCATAAAATTACTCAAGCAAGAATTAACTAAAATCTCATTAAAGTAATTAGCATAATTGATAAATGTATGTTTCTTTCACAAGGACCCTATTTAGCTCTGGAAACATCAGAAAAGCATATTTGGCACAAGTTACTTTAAGCATCAAGATACTTGAGTTGCTTTTGCAAATGGAAAAATCCATGATTTTGGTATGAATGAATCAGTTTGCCTCAGTAGAATGATGCTTTTACACATTCAGATCACAGTGACTTTTTTTTTCTGATTCTATGCTTATCAAACACATTTATGATTGTAATTTAACTTTCAGTCTAGCATATGTACAAATGGCATCTTAGCTACATTTGGGTTTTTAGTGTAGCGTGCTTAAAGAGAGAAAATTGCTGATCCACCTTTGAATTCAGGCATTAAACATCTGTCTCTGGGGGCTTGGTTAACGTGAGCCTGCATTTGTGACACTAATATATTCTTAGTGTGTTGATGCATCCAGTCCTTGTGCTTGCCAAGGCTAAAGAACCGACTGCAAGCAGCTGCAATGAACACTCAATAATGAGGACAAATGAAACATCCTGGAGAGAGCCAACGCCTCTCCTGCAACCCACATGCTCAAGGCAACTTTTATTTCAATTTCAATATTTAGCATTTACTGTGTATCTATAATCATGATAGTAGTTCCTGAGAATTCAGTTAGAAAATTTAGGGTTTTTCTAAGGAACTTAAAATCTCATTTATGAAATAATTTTATTCTTATTCTAAGGCAATGAGTAAGAGTTCTAAATATGAAAGACAATAGTGTATTAAAATTAGAATGTCAATCCCTTTATTTTACATCAACATAGAGGAAGAAAGCTTTCCCATTCTATATCCATACAGTTCAAATAATACAATCATCTTAAATCATATTTAGTAATCTTTCTTTTAAAATTTCTTTAAAACGGCCTACTTTTGCACTTAGAACAAAATGTATTATCTTTAACATGAATTTGCATTTTATGCCCAACTGTCCATGCCCATCTCATACTGCTCTCCCCCTTTCTAATCACACTCTGATTTCAATCACCTTCTTTGTGTCTTAGTTCAGGTTCCCTAGGAATGACTGAAAAAGAAACGTGTTTAGGAGGTTTATTGTGGAGCTCTGTGTGTGCATACCTAAGTTACTTCAGTTATGTCCAGCTTTTTGCGACCCTATGGACTGTAGCCCACCAGGCTTTTTTTCCATAATAGTCTCCAGGCAGGAATACTGGAGTGGGTTGCTATGCCCTCCTCCAGGGGATCTTCCTGACTGAGGGATCGAACCTGCATCTCTTATGTCTCCTACATTGGCACACCAGTTCTTTCTCACTAGCACCACCTGGGAAGCTCGTGGAGCTCTACTGGAGCTGAAAGAAAGTGAAGGAAGAATTCTTTTAAAATTCTTTCATAACAACTATACTTTTTTATATAAAATTAACAAAGTGTGTAATTATATTTTTCTTGTGTAGTATTTGTATTTAGTATTGCTCTACTTCATTTGTATTATATTACAATATTGAAGAGTACAGTTTTTGTCACATCTAGATAGTTAGCACAGACCCCTCATGACTTAAACATCACAGATGTTTAATAGATATATTTAAATAAATAAATGAGTCATGGTTATTTTTTCCCTTTGGCCTCAGTAATTGCTGACATTTCCTACTCACTATAATGATTTAGATTTGACTCTCTTTTTTCGTATGAATTGTGGGCTCTTTGTATTAGAATTGTCTCTGATATTCTAACACAGATGTTCTCAAAGTGGGATGCCGCTACAATCACCTGCAAGGCTTGTTAGGGCTCAGAGAGCGTAGTCCCACCCTGAGAGTTCTATTCCAGTACATCTAATAATAGGTTGTTGTTTCTGCTGTTCAGTGGCTCAGTCGTGTCCAACTCTTGGCAACCCCATGGACTGCAGCACACCAGGCATCCCTGTCCTTCACCATATCTCCTGGTTAGGACACTGTATTTGCATTGATGTTGATGCTGTTCTTTCAGGAATGGCTCTGTAAAAATATTGTCCTAGGGAAACTTTCAGATGAATATAGGGCTGCTTATAGTAATTTGCGGAGAAGGCAGTGGCACCCCACTCCAGTACTTTTGCCTAGAAAATCCCATGGACAAAGGAGCCTGGTAGGCTGCAATCCGTGGGGTTGCTAGAGTCGGACATGACTGAGCGACTTCATTTTGACTTTTCACTTTCATGCATTGGAGAAGGAAATGGCAACCCACTCCAGTGTTCTTGCCTGGAGAATCCCAGGGACAGGAAGCCTGGTGGGCTGCTGTCTATGGGGTCGCACAGAATCGGACATGACTGAAGCGACTTAGCAGCAGCAGCATAGTAATTTGGGTGATATTCTTATCCTTTTGAAGCCATTCTGTGGGATAGGACATGGGTCATCATTTGCCAAACCCAGTTTGAACATTTTTGATGAAGACATATATAGTGAGGTGTAAAATTGCATTCATCAGAGTATTAGAATCTAAAGCAAGAGTTATCAAAGTTAATGGAGAAAACACTATCCATTCTGTTCAGCAGAAAACAGAAGAAAAACAAGAGAGATGGAGTCACTGATGACTGTTTTTTCTTGGCTGTCTACCACAACCAGCTGATGGGAATGTAAATTCCAAGAGCGGCTTTTGGTAAAGACAGTGAACAGAAGGGAACAGAGCTGTAGCACAGATGGAGGCCCTTTAGACAAAAGTGAGTGGAAAACAGTTTTATCAATCACCACAGACAAAAACATCCCTTCCTTGGTGGCTCAGTGGTAAAGAATACCTCTGCCAATACAGGGGACACAGGAGACATGGGTTCAATTCCTTGGTTTGGAAGATCTACCAGAGAAGGAAATGGCAACCCACTTTAGTATTCTTGACTAGAAAATCCCATGAATAAAACAGCCTGATGGGCTATTGTCCATGGAGTCACAAAGAGCTGGACATGACTGAGCAAGTAAACAACAACAGACAAGACAACTGTATGGAGACGACTCAGGAAAGCTTTCTGTGTACTGAGCTGAGTCAGATCTCAGTTTCCATTTTCTTTATTTGTATAATACAAATAAGCTAATAAAACAGATATAGTTATTATACATGCACACAAACAGAAAATGGAATATTATTCAGCTTTAAAAAGAGGATTATCCTTTTATATGCATAAACATAGCTGAAGCTGGAGGTTATTTTTCAGGAGAAAAACAAATACTGCATGTGGTCATTTATACATGGAATCTAAAAACACATCAAAAAGTTGAACTCATAGAAACAGAGAGTAGGAAAGTGATTGCCAGAAGCTGGTGAGTGGAAAAAATAGGGACAGTGTGGTAAAAGGGGAGAGACTTTCAGCTGTGAGATGAATAAGAGCTGAGGTTATAATGCATAACATGGTGACTATAGCTGATAACAAAATAATTGACATATAACTGAAGTTTGTTGAGAGTAGAAAAATAGTCTCACCTAAAGAAATAAATGAGCTGATGAATATGTTAAACCTGATGGAAAAATCTTTTCACAGTATATATGTACATTAAAATGTCACACTGAGTGCTTAAATGTCTCAATTTAGTATGAAGAATAGGTTCACATGATTTTGGAGCCTGAAGAAGTCCCATGTACTGCCATTTGACAGCTGGAGACCCAGAAGAGCTGATGATATTATTCAGTGTGATTCTGAAGACCTGAGAAACAGAGGAGCAGATGGGGTAAATTACAGTCTGATGGCCAGAGTAGATGATATGAAATGTCTCCACTCATGTAATAAGTCAGGGAAAAAAGAGTAAATTACTCCTTCCTCCACCTTTTGTTTCATTTAGAGCCTCAAAGGATTGCATGAGGCTCATCCACAATAAGGCTTTCCTGGTGGTTCAGATGGTAAAGAATCTGCCTGCAATGCAGGGGACCTGGGTTTTATCTCTGGGTTGGAAAGATTCTCTGGACAAGGGAATGGCAACCCACTCCAAATATTCTTGCCCGAAGAATTCCATGGATAGAGGAGCCTGGTGGGCTACTGTCCATGGGGTTGCAAAGACTAACACTTTCACTTTCTTTTCATCCACAATAAGGAGAGCCATCTACTTTACTCATTTCACTGATTCAAATGGTGAAATTATCTGGCATACTCTCACAGATACACTCAGAAATAATGTTTAATCTGAACAGCCCGTAGTCTGTCCCAGTTGACACATGAAATTAACCACCACAGCTACTTAGCAACAAAAAGTATTTAATGAATATAAAAAGAGTTTGGCTTTACCTGATATGCATATCTTCATTTGGACATTCAGAAATCTAAGCTAACTCTAAGCAATTTTTCTCCTTGAATATTTTTGGAAGCCTTAGTTAATTCTGAGCATTAGTCTTCCAGACACTCTCCCTATACTAATTCATCATTCTATATTAAATTGAGCATTGGCTCTGTGCCTCATTCTAGAGCTTTCTTTTCAAAATCTGAATTTATCAAAGAGTAGCCTACCTGCCACATTTGGTTCTGAGGTTTTTCAAGTCATCTTCATCCTGACTGTATGTGATCATTTAAAAGCTATTTAAGTTTTTCCAAGCCTTCTCTCCAATTGTCCTTTTTAAAACTTCAAGGTCTTTTTTCTTTAGAAATTTTTAAATTAAAAAGAAAAATTCTAACTAATGAACATGCTTGTTTCTGTCAACTCACCTCCACTTTATCTTAACCTTACATTTCTTCTAAGATACCTATACATTTCACTTACCAAGTCTTTCCTTATAAAGAGAGAAATAGCTCTTCCTCTTGTTATCTTCTCTTTATCCTGAGAGGGAAGCAAATCCTTTTTGTTTATACAAAAAGGTTTTGATTATGTGGGAAGACACTTAATAGAAGTAGGAATGAAATCAAGTGGCTCTTACTATACAGATAAAGTAAGGAATGTAAAGTAGTGCAGTTATTAATTGAATCATCTCAATAAATAAGAGTTAAATAAAGCATCGTAAAATATATCAATGCATTAATTAAATATTAATATAATAACTTGATAGCAAAAATTAATCTAGATTACCTTCTAGGATCAAGACAATTTCTATTTGTTTTCACTTTTATCCTATTTAAAACATCTCTAGTATTAGATACTATTGTAGAACTTTTTAGTTCAAAGAATTAACATTAAGTTTTAAATATTACTAAATGATAGAGTATATTTTTATATATATTTGAAATGGTAAATGGGGTACTTAAGCTGCAAGAAAACTAAGAAAATTAAAATAAAAATTATCATAAGATTGATTAATAAACTCTTTAAAAATAATCTTGATGACTGATTATTTGCAATTCTTGCTAGCAAGAGTTGAGGGAAAACTGGCTTTAAGGAACCAATTTGAAAATATTGGTCTTATTTGTACACTACTTTTAAACAATAATTATTAGATTTATAGATCTCTGTGAACTGAATAACCTCCTATTGAATCACTAATTCCCTAGAAAAAGGTTTGGGACACCAGAAATTCAGATGGCTCTAGAAGTAAGGAACCCACCTACCAATGCAGAAGACATGGGTTTGATCCCCGGGTAAGGAAGATCCCCCTGGAGAAGGAAATGGCAATCCATTCCAGTATTCTTGCCTGGGAAATGCAATGGACAGAAGAGCAGGGTGGGATATAGTCCATGGGTTGCAAAGAGTTGCACACACACAGGACAAACCACCTTTTTCAAATCTTTGGGGGAGAAGGGTGATAAAGAGACTAAAATACAGTTATCCCACACTATCTGCAAAGGACATATTCCAGGACTCTTGGGATACAAAGATCTATGGATGTGGACCCCACAGATGCAAAGCTCATAGCTATGGAAGATTATACATATTTTAGCATTTCACACTGCATATTTAGTGTAGCTACTTCAAAGACAATGCAATTATTTATAAATATGTAACATGTCATATTGCTGAAAACATTTAAAATGCAGAGAAATTCCTATAATTTTATTAATAAAGATTGCTTTTAAAATATAAATAAAACATTTCTATGTTGATTTTTATATGTTAATGAGCTTTCATGCCATTTGTATAATTTTCTGTAAAAGCTTTTAAAAATGAGTATTTTGGAAAAGACATTTTATGTTTACAAAGTAAATGGATGGTTAGAAAGATGTAACATGGAAGGTAATAGAAAAGTTGTCTAATTTACTTCCCATGACTTGTATACTTTAACTTTTGAACACTGATTTATAAGGTTATAGCAATCAGCAACATATTCTACATTAAAACGTTAATAACTAAATAATTCAAGCTTGTTATTGTTCAGTCACTCAGTCATGTTTGACTCATTGCAACCCCATGGACTGCCACACGCCAGGCTTAAGCTTAACTAAAGTTAACTAAAGATTTTCAATTTTAAGACATGTTTTACCCAGGAGTCTCAGTGGTAAAGAATCTGCCTGCCAATGTAGGAGACGCTGGAGACATAGGTGTGAATCCTGGGTCAGAAAGATCCCTTGGAGAAGGAAATGGAAATCCATATTCTTGCTTGAAGAATCCCACGGACAGAGGAGCCTGCCAGAGGAGGCAGGTTACAGTCCATGGGGTCACAAAAGAGTCAGACACAACTGAGCAACTGAGCATGCACACACATGTTAGAATCAGGAGAACCTAGAAAAAGAACATGATAGAGTCTTATTTTGGTATATGCTGAACATGGTTAAGAGTTTTTGTGGCATATAAAATTATAACTATATTTCAATTCCCTTTGCAGACAACACATGCATTACTAGGCAACATACAAAATGTTTACAGGTATTGCTAGATCATCTTTCAATGTTTTTACTTACATACTAAAATATTTCTATTACTCACAAATAAATATTCCTCCTAAATATTAATGATGCATTCCTATTAATATGTAGGTGCTAATCAACAAATGAACACATTTGTTGTTCTCATGACATGGTAAAGCTTGGAGTGTGAAATGAAATAGATAATAAATAATGAACATGAATTTGCAAATTAATGTGCTGAAATGGGGTTAGGCCTTTCAAGAGTATGTTTTCATAAAAGGTTTATATAACTTGCTAATATTTAAAGTGAGAAGCAAAGGATGGAAGGGATACAGAGAGTTGTAGAGAGATTACAGCAGGCATAGGACAGATCTGGGGTGGAAACGGACATCATGTGTCCATACCCCACAAGCAAGGTGAGAAATGGGGCAGCCATAGAGCTTGAGGATGCTGAGGCAGATGGCACTGATGTTAGAGGCAGTGGTGAGGTATTTTCATTTACTCTAAGGGTAAAGGGAAAGACTTCCCAGGCTTCCAAGGTAGTGCAGTGGTAAAGAATCCACCTGCCAATGCAGGAAACAGAGGAGACACAAGTTCGACCCCTGGTTCAGGAAGATCCCCTGGAGTTGGACATGGCAACCCACTCCAGTATTCTTGCCTGGAAAATTCCAAGGATAGAGGATCTTCATGAGCTGCAGTCCATAAGGTTGCAGAGTTGGACACAACTGTGCAACTGAGCACAAACACACAAAGGGAAAGCCACTGAAATCTGAGAGGCAGGAAGATGACACTGTCTAATTTATATTTTGTGTGTGACAGAAAAAGAGATCAATCCCTTTAAGGAAACTATAGTTGAAAGATTTCCAGACTAGAGAAGGTATAAAATATAACTCAAAAGCACCTCAGGACATAAAGAATAAGCATTTAGAACTTCAGAATAGCCTATCTATAGGGCAGCAAACACAGATGACAACTGTTCCAGTTAAATAGGGTTTCTCTCTTGTACCTTTCCCCTACCACCTGGTCAACTCTAGAGCTGTCCTACCCAGCCTGTGAGTGGAGGGAAGGGAGTAAAAGAAGGGAAATAGGCCTCAGTTGTAGGACAAAAGAAAAAAAAAAAACAAAAACCTTTGAATTAGATGAGAATTTTTTATTTTTTAAAAAATATTTCAGTGGACCTAATTTCATACCTACCAGTGACAGTAAAGCCACAGTTTACCAGGAAGCCACAGTATCTGTATCTGGTAGGATACTGTTTTATCCTAAAATGGACATCACACTTGACATTTAGGGAATATTCAACAGAAGTTGCCAAAGGGGAAGATTTGTGGAGGAAATGGCTGAAAACATACGATATCTGATAAATAAATATTTGAGAAATGCTAAATATATTTAGATGAGAACCTCAGAGGAATTGTTACCATAGGTGGTTAAAAGAATCCAAGAAATAAGTTTCAGCTAAGCTGACAGGTATATCACTCAGAAAATACAGTTTATTCATTCTCTATATTTCCTTTCTTTTTGGTACCCTTCTCTCAATGAATGACACTATCTGCCACTGTATTACCTGAGTCAAAAAAGTGGCAATTATGTTAAATTAAGCTCTTCTCTTCACTCCACATATGATGCTGGCACCAAATAGCATCGACTCTACCTATTAAAAATGTCTTGGCAAATGCTCTAACAAACTTTTGTTCTCTCTCATGTTAATTGCAAGAGAATCCTGAGTAGTCCTTCTGCCTTTGATAGTTTTCCTTATTTGTATAGAGAGATGATTGTAAAAATACAATTTTCATAATTTCAGTCCCCTCCTTAAATCTTTTAAGATAATTCCAATAATTTTAACATAAATTCCAAATTCTCAACACACTATCAAAACTCTCTCAGGAATTAGAACCTTGCCTATAACTCTTTTCTAGAATGTCTCACCACACATTATTTCCTGAATATGGTTTACTGGTTTTTGTTGAATAATTTATACATGCTGTTTAATCATGTTCAATTATGGAGCAAACCTGTGCCAACTGAACCATCAAATAGTTCAATTATAATCATCTTTCAATTTTTATCTTAAATGTATCCACTTCTAGCAAGGTTCCATCTTTTTACACCCAACCATAACTGTAATGCTGCTGCTGCTGCTGCTAAGTTACTTCAGTCGTGTCCGACTCTGTGTGACCCCATAGACGGCAGCCCATCAGGCCCCACAGTCCCTGGGATTCTCCAGGCAAGAACACTGGAGCAGGGCATTTCAATTACCAAGATTAGTGGTGTAATCAGAGGTTCAAATCTTAAGAAACTTACCTATATTTTGCTGTTGTTATTATAACTTGTTTTTGCTTCATTTCATTAATGAATTGACTTGGGGCTTAAAAATTTCATCAGAAGACTGTTCTTCTGGACGTCTTAATCTTTCCTGGCCTCTATTTTTATTCTTCTCCCAAGTATGGGCAATATGACCGCTGACAAATGGTCACCCCAGTTTAATGTCACTCCAGTTTAGTCAGGTTGGTTCTTTCCTAATATCTATGTCTCAATCCCGATACCAGAAAGACTTGGATAGGCCTGATAACCCCAGACCCAAATACGATGTCCTTGGAGTTGAAAAATACTTCTTGGCACTCAGGTAAAGGCTCAATTGTTGGAGGTAGATATATAGTAATTGACATAATAACATATGGAGTGATGATGGAGATATCCAAATAAACCAGAAGATTCGATAGATGAGCAAATGCTTATATATACACACGAAGTTACCATAGTTCAATAATCATTTTTTCTCCAAAACCAGGGTGAGTCATAAGTTCTTTTTTGCGCTTATGATAACTTACATATACCTTTACCATGTTATATTGTAACATATTTATATTATGTTATATTGAACATGTATAACTATACATATAAGAATATATAGTTATATTGAAACATGGTACATATTTCATTGTACCATGCTTTGAAATTTCTCAGACTCTCTGATAGTAAAATTCTCAGTGATAGAACATTTCTTCTTGTTACTTCTGTATCATTAATACTTTGTGTGGACTCACAAAGAAAATAGGCATTGCACAAATGTTTGATAATAAATAAGAGCCCAAATCATAACACTCACATTTTCCTCTAAAATTGCATTTAATTAAGATCTGACTTTCTATTTGACTTATATTGAACAATGGAAAAGACTAATATTGTACTTGTTAAATCTTTTATTTCCATAAGTTACATATTTTGTTTAACATAATCGGTTTCATCACATTTGACAAAGATCTCCCAGAGACAAATTTATAGACCCTAATACTAAAAATGTGATTTTTGTCAATCTTAAGACATCAAGTTTGGAAAATTTGAGTACTGTCATTCAGTTTACATAATGTGTCATATATTAGAAATAGCTTTTTTTTCTGATTTGTTTCTTTTTCAGTATCTATGGTGAATAACTTTCAAAAAGAGCATAAGTCTAGTCTAGCCAAAGCCCCATTAATTTTTCTAATTATGTGGCAGAGGAAAATGCTTGTGCATTAACCATTATTAGGAGTACATTTAAATCATTATTCATTTATGGGATTGCATTAATTTCTGAATAATGTGGTACCACAGATGGATGATTCAAGGCAAAGCAGAGTTTCTTAGAATCTTTTAGTTACTCATTATATCAATCTGTCACTCTCTGTTGCCACCCACTGACACCTCTCAATCTAAAAAAAAATAACGTTATCAATCAGATAATTGGGTGAGACTTAGTAATAAAATTAAAAAATATATTTTTACTTAAAGTATTACATTCTCAGAAGACCAAACAATAATGTATAGCCCTTTTGAGCCCATTAGCTATGGAAGTTGCAAAATACCTTTCATTGATTTTTAAGCAATAATAATTTTCAGTTATTTATCTAATTCAGAAAAATTCCTTTTTTTCTTTTTTTCATTTTTAATGACTCATTAACGGAAGTAAGGGCTTCCCAGGTCGCTCGGTCAGTAAAGAACCTGCCTGCAATGCAGGCGACTCCAGAGATATGGGTTTGATTCCTGGGTTGGGAAGATCCCCTGGAAGAGGGCACAGAAACCCACTCCAGTATTCTTGCCTGGAGAATCCTATGGACAGAGGCACCTGGTGGGCTACAGTCCATAGGTCGCAAAGAGTCAGACATGACTGAAGCGACTGAGCACAGCACAATGCAAGTAAGCTTAATGCTAACGAAGATTTTTTTTTCTCTCTTAAAGTATCAGGAGGTTTATTATCTAGCAAACAAAAATGCTAAAGTGTTTAATGAATTGCTGCCTGGATTGTAAACGCTGATTCATCCATTCATGTAACTTACATTTAGGGGGTACAAATAAGAATTAAACAGTACTGTTAGATATTGGGCTATTTAGTTGATATGAAATTTAATGTCTATGGAATATCTGTAATATTTGTTTGCATTATTGTTCATCCAATTTTATCATAATTATAACAAAATAATATGTATTCATTAATATATTTAAGAGGCAGTACAATGTAATGGACTTATTGAGAGCACAGCTCAGGAGCCAAAGGGTTTGCAGTCAAGTAAAAGTTGGGCCCAGATCTCTACTATATTCAAATGAATGACATCGGACCTTGGTTTTTAATAGGAAAAAAAGCAGTTTATGTTTACAAAGAAAGGACTGATAATGTGTGTGATAGAGCCTGTAAGTGAGCATCAATATTGTGTTCTCTGCTTCATCAGGTCTCACACCAGAGTTCTGCCTCCCTTAAAGTTAATGAGATCATTTTCCTGGGTTCTGGCAAGTAAAATCTGACTGGCATTCAAGTGGTCAGTTCCAGATAATCTGCAAAAATTATCTCTTGGGATGCTCTGTTTATTTTTTCTTCAACTTATGGAATTTCAGGACATAGAGATGGACAATAAAAACACAGTGGTAACACTCTGAGTCGGTGGATCCTGTGAGGTACAAAGCCACTTTCCTGATGTCACTTATCTCCATCTGCATTGAACTCAAATAGGATTGAAAAATCAACTTTAATTATTAAGTCATCAATAGGCACTAGAATTTTGGAATTGTCAAAGTTAAAACTTCTCTAATGAAATATGCTAGAAACTGTTCTTAAAATATTTTATTTTTTATCAAAAATATTGGCAACTAAGTGAAGTACAGGCCCATTTGCAGATAAAGCTATTGAAGCAAGAAAAAAAAAGTTAAGCTGCTAAAGTGCCAGAGATGATAAATATCAAACTTGGAGCTTGAACCTAAGAAGTTTGTTTCTAGATCCAGCTTTCTTACATGTTATGCTATCTTTTGTGTATATACCCAATTGCTTCAGTCCTGTCTGACTCTGGACACTGCCAGGATATTCTGTCCATGGGATTTTCATGGCAAGAATACTGGAGTTGGTTGCCAAGCCCTCCTCCAGGGGATCTTCCCGATCCAGGGATCAAACCCAATGTCTCCTGCATTGCAGGTGGATTCTTTATCACTGAGCCTTTGGGGAAGCCCATGTCATCTCTTGCCTGCCTGTTAGGTTGCTTCATATCAAAGAGTCATATCCGACTCTTTGCGATCTTATGGACAGTAGCCCATCAGGCTCCTCTGTCCCATAGGATTCTCCAGGCAAGAATACTGGATCAGGTTGCCCTGCCCTCCTCCAGGAGATCTTCCCCACCCAGGGATGGAAACTGCATCTCTTAAGTCTCCTGCATTTTGGCAAGCAGGCTCTTTACCAACAGCGTCACCTGGGAAGCCCTTGCATCTCTTAAGTTGGCTCCAAAAGGCCAGCTATGTTATAGCCGAAGGGGAATTCTGTTTAGGACTTTGTCTCCATTTTAATTTTCTTTAAAGTCCTTCAATTACTTTAACCATTTGGTTTTCTTTGCTGTGTGCCACAAAATTTTCTGCTAAATCTCAGACTTTCTGCTGTGTCAGGTTCTAATGTTGGGTGAAGCTGGGGCAGAACAAGGAGGTCTTGATATTCTTTAGATGCAGAAAAGCAGTATCAATATCATATTTCTTCTCCAAGTTGAGAATTTATAACATTTGGCACTATCAGAATTAACCTTATCTTCTAATGTCTCCTATAAAGTAGAGATACTCAGAATCTCTGACTTACCTACCTTGAGTAACTTTGCCAATAGCTTTCTTCTTCTATTTCAGTTTTGGTCTGGGTTTGGCTTTCAGCAAGACAAACTGATCAGAGAAGAAGGGAAAAATCCAGGCAAACACTTAGGCAAATCAAAATAGAACTGCCAAAATCCAAATGGCCCTTTCTCAATTTTCCTGACACAATTTTAAGCCCTAATAAATTTTAGTTTATTTTCGTTCATCTAGACTTTTAATTTTAGAAACATTATTATTCAAAAATATCTAGCTGTGCTATTCAGTTAAGCCTTTATTATTTTATTTATTTTCAGATATATTAATGAGAATGTTATCTACAAAACAAGTAGCCAGATGATTTTTGAAACAAAAAGATGAATAAACATCATTATCCCACTCTTAGGGATGTGAAGGGGAAACAACACAGGTACAACAACAATAATAGCATAAGACAGTATGCTAAATTATCCTAAAGAAAGAACATTGTGGTATTTTATGGACTCAATCTAAATAAACAAATGCAAATAATATGCACGTGTTAATATCAGTTTCCCAAAAATCTGCATATTTTTCTGTATGTAAAAGTGAGATTTACCATTATCTCTTGCTTCTATTAAAGGAATGTATTCAAACATGCCTAATCCATGTTTCACTTGAGAATCTTTTCCTTTCTACCATTTCAGGCCAAAATGTAGTTATTTGCCCATGTTTGGTTAATTATTACTCTAACCTTCACTCCTGATAATTGGATACTTGAAACCAGATGGATAAATCAGTGTTTCTGAAACTTTTGCCAAACTATTATTTTTCAGGAAAGGAGCTGTGAAGGCAATAGAGACATATAACTATCATTAACAGTCTGGTTGGTCACCATGGAGACTGGTTTCCCAAAAACATTAACAAGAATCTAGAAATGGAGATTGATGACCTTGGGTCAAGATATGTCTGAAACTGAATGCATATCCTTAGAATTCTAGTAGATTGATATCCACTTGGTAATATTTAATAGATAGACAATGATATATTTAGCTTAATAGAGAAGTAGAGATCAAGTCCCTGAAACTGATACTGGGAGAAAGTAATCTCAGACCTCAAAGGTAAAGATTTGCTCTTAATAGGAACTTCCAATTTCTTTTTTCTCTCTACCTTTCAAATTTTCATGATGGTTGATTCCCAGAAGTTCTAATTCAAATCTGTTACTGTATTTCTGAATTAGTAACAACAGTGTAGCTAGAGAACTACTGATCCTTTGAATTGGAATCTTGCAATGGCAACCCACTCTGGTACTCTTGCCTGGAAAACCCCATGGATGGAGGAGCCTGGTAGGCTGCAGTCCATGGGGTCGCTAAGAGTCGGACAGGACTGAGCGACTTCACTTTCACTTTTCACCTTCATGCATTGGAGAAGGAAATGGCATCCCACTCCAGAGTTCTTCCCTGGAGAATCCCAGGGATGGGGGAGCCTGGTGGGCTGCCGTCTATGGGGTCACATAGAGTTGGACACGACTGAAGCAACTTAGCAGCAGTAGCAGCAGCAGGAATGGGAAAATCTACCTACATTTTTAAATCATTAGACAGACAACTCCTGCATTTAAATTGACAAGCCAGACATGGTTTCCTTAGGCTAATGACAAAACACTATGGTAAGCTTTTTGCTTTACTTTCTTGCTTTTATTTTTGCTTTGCTTTTCTTGTTTTTAACCCCAGGCAAACTCTCACTCCCTTATTCTGTGCTTTTGCTTTAGACTTTAAATTAAATACATCTCATGCATTTTCTTTCTTGCAAATCAAGCATTAAAAAAATAATTTGAAAATGGGACAGTGCAGAAAGTTGAAAGAATTTTTTAAGTGGTTTTTGTTTTTATAGTAGAGAAGGCATATGTATTAGACTAAAAAACCTTATAAACTATAATCAATAGTGCCGATTTTATCTGTAAGGAGAAAACTGCCCACTCCAAGTCATTGGCAGAGTTCCAACTCATATTTGTTTTCTACCTTTTCACAGGCACAGTCCTTGTCAATTTTCCTGTCATTGGAAGGAAAAGGGTTTGATGTCACAGTGAGCTGATAATGGGGCATGACACTGCAAGTATGTCAGTGGAATTCCTTTTTCCTTCAACCTACTCTCTGTATAGAAGTAATGCACTTCAGCAGTTGGGTTTTTTCCTACTCTTTCTCAGGCCAGCCTTACTCAGGATTGTCCTCTGCATAATTTGTCCCAGTGCTCCATGATCTATAGAGTTTGCTATTGTATGAATACTTCAACTCTGTGTGGTGAACCCAAAGAAAGACTAAATGATATGAGACATGGACATTCTGGAAGCTGACTTGAGTGTTCCAGTGCCTATTAGTTCCTCAGAGCCCTCTGTATCTTCTGGTTTGTCTCTTGTCATCACTTTTCTAGTATCCTTCTCAGTCTTCTGTCGTGGATTGTCTTGCATATTTTGTTCTCTATTTTATAAAAAAATTTTAACCTTTCCAATTAAAATGCTTTGAAGACTTAGTATATATAAATCATGTCTGATTTATAATGTATGTCTTGCCTACATATAATGTATGCCTATGCTTTTGTAATTAAAAACCTAAGACAAAATTTAAATTAAGAACACCATTAACTTGAAGTTGACTCAAGTGAGGGGAGGAAGAAGCAGTAGGTATTTACATTACTTAAACATTACATTACTGATGGGCACTTAGAGAAGGAAGGTAAAGTTTATTTGCATCTTGCTATTCTCTAACTTCATTTAATATCCATTCTCAAAACAATTATATGTAAATTTTTGACCACAGAAAGCCACAATTTGAAATGAATATTTTAAAAACAAGTTTAAAAATGGATTACACAAGTCAAAATTTAAGATGTTTTCAAAATTGCAACTAGAAATTTTATATAATATAGTGATTCTTTAATTTATGAAAGGGAAAGGGGATAAAAAATATGTAGCTGCCTCATTACCTTTATACCAGCTCTTTCTACCTTTCTACCTGATTTTACCAGTTTGACTAGACATTTGAATTATTGTAGATTTGCTGCAATTAGCAGAATGAGTGTTATCTAAACTTTTTATTTCGACATAATCATCTAGTTGCAAATTTTTAAGGTGATTCTACTTGAGGCTTATTGCTTGATTGCTAACTAGCTTTAAAAGAGTTTTTGAAAAATATTAATAATATACTTTTTGTGGTGTAATTGACTATCTCCATGATTGTAAAAAGATACTCAGACTTACACAAACTATTTTGATGAGACAATCACAACACAAATGAAAACAAGCAGAGGGAATAAGTTTATTCAAATATACTGTGCTGAGATATATATATATATATATATATGTATGCTGCTGCTACTGCTGCTGCTGCTAAGTCGTATATATAGTTTGATCTGATAAGCTTACCATCAATGATTGCTCAACTCCAGAGGGGGAAAATATGTGTGTATGTGTGTGTGTGTATATATATATATATAAATATAAATATATAAGGAACTATAACATCCATATTATAAGATTTATTTTGAGAATGATTTTCATTTTTTCTTCTTATTTTCATTAAAAGTGTGCTAAGGATTTGAATATTGATTTCTTTGATTCTTTTATGTTATTATACCATATAATTGAAGTATGTCTTTTATTATTATTTAAGACATTCACTGACTGCTCTTTTTAAAATTATTCTCACCATCTAGTATTCGACACCACCAAAGATAGCAATTTAATAAGATTAAATAAAAAAATAAATATCATCTTAAAATTACCTTATAAAGTAATATGTTTATTTGAAACATCTTGATTTTCTGTTGAAATACATTATGTATATTCTGTTTACACATAAATGTTCTAAAAAATTAAGTCAGTAAATGTCTTGTTTATGATAAGTCTTAACAATGAATTATTTGTCTTTTAGTTGATACGTGAATACGTTTGTCTTTCTGTATAATATTTTGTCATCAGTTCAGTTCACTCACTCAGTCGTGTCCGACTTTTTGTGACCCCATGTACTGCAGCACGCCAGGCTTCCCTGTCCATCACCAACTTCCAGAGCTCACTCAAACTCATGTCCATCAAGTCAGTGATGCCATCCAACCATCTCATCCTCTGTCATCCCCTTCTCCTCTTGCTTTTAATCTTTCCCAGCATCAGGGTCTTTTCCAGTGAGTCAGCTCTTCGCTTCAGGTGGCCAAAGTATCGGAGTTTCAGCTTCAACATCAGTCCTTCCAGTGAATATTCAGGACTGATTTCCTTTAGGATTTCCTGGTTGGCTCTCCTTGCAGTCTCATCGTTTTCCCTAAAACTGATGAAATTATATTTAACTCTAAGGCACTCATGTTTTCATAATATGGCATCTTTGAAATAAAAATATATTTAATAATCAATGGAATTTTACTACTATAATTGGTAGATTTCTTTTCTTTCCCAGTAAAACAAAATAACATTGTCTTAGAGTTGAAAAAAATCATGGTTTCAATAAAATAAAGCAGTACAAATATTCAACAAAAGTATAAAATATTACTTTGAGGTATCTCATCTTCAGGTTTAACTACCACACTGAATTTTGAGATTTAAATGATTTATTTATGAAATGACTAGTTTTGTGGTTCAATTTTTCATTCATAAAATATTTTGATTTTTTAAAAAGCATAATATAGAACTCTTCTATACTATGGCTTACTATTTTTTAGAACAATGGGTAACATTCTCCCAAATAAGTCACTTATTAGCTTTATTATTTAAGAGAAAGAAAAATAAAATTATTTAGAAAAAGCAGGATAGCTTGTTAGAGAAGACTTAAATTGTGAACCTGTTATAAAAACTAAATTTAGTTTAAATTTTTACTGTGACTACCATATACATTTTTTCTCTTTTGATAAATATTTTAAGTAAGACTATTTAAAGCACCTGGACTGTAGCCCATCAGGCTCCTCTGTCCATGGGATTCTCCAGGCAAGAATACTGGAGTGAGAGCTGATGTTAATCACAGCTCTGAGCTGAGGTATATGTCCTCAGGTTGGTTATAGTGATTGCCTCTGTCCTAAGATTGTCCAACTAGTTGGAATTCTGAACATGGAACTTATTAACCATTTTGATAAATAGCTGAAGAGAAAATCCTTTCACACTGGAAATCAGCATCCAGAATTTCTGCCAACCTTCCTGTGACTAGGAGAAAAAAGTCTATTTCTTTGACGGAAAATATTTACTTTTGTGGGATAATTTCCACAGTGGAAATCTTTTCAAAGAGAGAGCAAAAAAAAAAAAAAAAAACCTGTTCAGGGATGAAACAGTGCTCAAAGCACTCATTTGCTGTACAAAATAAGAGACATTGTTTTTCTTTCTTTCTTTTTTTAATATAAATTTATTTATTTTAATTGGAGGCTAATTACTTTATAATATTGTATTGATTTTGCCATACATTGACATGAATCCGCCATGGGCATACATGTGTTCCTATAGATAATAATGCCTGTTTCCTTTTAGACATTTTTATACATTTAATATTATACCTGGAGAATCCCATGAACAGAGGAGCCTGGTGGACTACAGGACCAAGAGTTGACACGACTAAAGCAACTTAGCAAACAGAAGCACATGCCTGAAATATGCAGCTTTTCCTTTCTGTATATATGTATTGATGCAAATTTTACCAATAACAGGATCCTAAATGGCAAAGCCCATCCTTAATTGTAATTCTGAAAACTCAGTGCCTATCCTTTTATTTTCTGGATTTTATTAATATTTGATGGGGGATGGGAACCTTCTTGGTTTTACCCAGTGACCAGACAGACACTACACAAGTGTAGATTTATATAGCAAATTGTTAGTATATATGTTTTTTCTAATTTCACAATCTTTATGCAATGGACTAACTATGACAAATTACTATAATTGTGTGTAATTATTTACATTTATATGTATTAAATTAAACAAAATTATAACAACTAATCTTCAAAATTCCAGTCTATCTATTTAGCTAAATAGGAATATTAAATTTTATGAGAGGTAGGGCTTAAGTGTTCAACCTCTATTTATTTCTATAATTATATCTATTTATCTGATAATAATCTAAAATAATATATGCATACATGCTAAGTCACTTCAGTTGTGTCCAACTCTGTTCAATTCTATGGACTGTAGCCTGTCAGGCTCCTCTATCCATTTGATTTTCCAGGCAAGAATACTATGACAAATCTGTCACAATTTAAGTATCATTAGAATAATTTACATTAAAAGGGACCTGGGCAGAAAAGTTGTAAGTTTAGTTCACTCATAGAATTAATTTGTAGCAAGTAGAAATCACAGGTAAAATTGAAGTACACTATCATATTCATTTCAATATCTCTTGACTTCTCATTTTTAATATGCATTTGTCATTATCTAACACTCAAAGGTACAATTCATTTATTCAACATATATTTTTTGAGTGCTAACTCTATGCCAGGCACAATTGTAGGCACTGGTAACACTTCAGTGAATAAAATGGAATCATCGCCTGCATTTATGAAGTTTCTGCAATATTAAGGAAAAAGTCAAATAAGTATATAATGCTACATTTGTGGTAAGCACATTTGGGAAAAACAAAACTGAGCTCTAACATTGCACTAGAGAAGGGCCCTCTGAGAAAATGACACTAAACAAAGGGTCATTCTTCACCAGAATAAAGTGAAGAAAGGAACCACACAGACACCTGGGTAGAGAGAATTCCTTGCAGACAGAATACCAGATAAAAAGGTCATAAGGTGGGACAGTGTTAGGCATGTTTGCTTTTCAGCAAGACCTAATAGCTCACATTGCTAAACTATATTGCCTTTTGATTTTTATACCTCTAGTCATTCATTGTCCTCTGAGTTTTAGCTGATATACATACCACTGATGCAGATAATATCTAGCCCTCATATTACATAGCTCTTTTCTTTTAGAATGGAAAATAAACCAAAATATTTAAACTTTTTAAAGACATTATAGAATATAACTACTATGAATGATAAGATAGGATATTATACTATTGTATCATTCTTTTTAAATATTTTTATTGGAGTACAGATGATTTATAGTGCTGTGTTAGTTTCAAGTATAGAGCAAAGTAAATCTGTTATACATAATATATATTTGTATAATATGTATATTCATTCTTTTTTAGATTCATTTAACATATAAACCATTACAGAGTATTGAGTGTTTCCCTGTGCTATGCAGCCAGTTCTTGTTAGTTATCTATTTTATATATAATAGTGTGTATATCTTGGTCCCAATTTCCCAATTTATCCTTCCCCTCCTTATCACCTGGTAACCATAAGTTTATTTTCTACATCTGTGACTCCTGTTTTGTAAAAAAAGTTCATCTGTGCCCTTTTTTTTTTTTGGATTCCACATATTAATGATATCATATTATATTTGTCTTTCTGTCTCTGACTTACTTCACTCAGTATGAAAATCTCTAGGTCTATCTGTGTTGCTGAAAATGGCGTTATTTTATTCTTTTTATGTCTGAGTAATATTCCATTGCATATATATACCACATCTTCTTTATCCATTCTTCTGTTGATGGACATTTAGGTTGCTTCCATGTCTTGGCTATTGTAATCGGTACTCCTATGAATATCTGGATGTGTTTATCTTCTGAACTATGATTTTTTCCAAATATATGCTCAGGAGTGGGATTTCTGGGTCATATGGTAGTTATGCTTTTAGCCTTTTAAAGGACCCTAAATACTGTTCTCCATAGTGGTTATACCAACTGACATTTATTGTTTGCAGATTTTTTGATGATGAGTAATTTCTTCTTAATAAGCCATTAACAAGAAACCCTCTTAATAATAAATTGTCTGTTTTACTATTGCATTACAATTGCTTTGCTTTCCAATAATTCATTTTAATTCTTCTTTTTTCATCTTTTAAATAGGAGTAAAAACTTTTACTTATTTTTCTGGATTGTCTGAAGATATTCAATGGAAAATTAAAGTATTTTGGTCTACTGGAAGGCTTTATCTAAATTTGATGCCTGTGATATTATTGGTGTGTTACAATTACTTTTGTCAAGGGGACTGAAAAGACTATACAAATAATTGAAATATTCTGTTTGTTCATTTTGCTTGAGATCAAGTAAAATGCAACAAAAAAAAGTGTAGGAAAAAAAAGTAAGAAACAGAATGGCTTACAAAGAGAACCTTCTTAGGTTGGAAAGGAAAAATACAATACAACCTTTGATGTATTAAGCAGCCCTGTACTATCACTGACACCATGTTTTACTCTTTTCTAACTGCTGAGGCAAGTTTCTATTGGTTCTCTGAACTCAGCTGGACTGTGTCCTTTTGAAGCTCCTTGCTTGAGGAGTAAAACTGTCCAGAAAATATAATATGCATATGCAGGGTACTGGACTGCTCCTCTCTCTCCTTTCCTTCCTTCACAAGGCTACAGTAAGATTAGTAAAAGTTCCTGCTGTTCAACTGCACACTATTAAGATCAAAAAAGAGGAAATGAACCAAAAAGTAGTGACAAAAAGGATGATAACCTATGGGTAAGTGGGTAAAGAAAGAAGACCTATCTCCATTTACTTAGAACACACTTCTTATATCATCCATAGCTATTTCTCTCATTGGACTCATGTCAGGATTATATAAAGCACAATCAAGATTACCCTCTTCAATAAAATAGATGATTCTTTTTATTTGAGTGTAAATATTTTTATTTGAATGTAAATATATTGAGTATAAATGTTTGAGTTGGACACGACTTACCGACTACAAAACAATGTACTGTCTTTATTACTGAACGACACAGAGAACTTATCTCAAAATTTTTGCCTCAAATTTAGTGATTCTGCTATCTATTTCTAGAGTTAAAAATAAATAAATGGTATCCAATGGCTTAAAACAATGAAACTGAAAGTCACTCATTCTTGTCTGACTCTTTGTGACCGCATGGACTGTAGCCCACCAGGCTCCTCTGTCCATGAAATCCTCCAGGTCAGAATACTGGAGTGGATAGCCCTTCCTTTCTCCAGGGGATCTTCCCAACCCAAGCATTGAACCCAGGTGTCCTGAATTGCAGGTGGATTCTTTACTGAGCCATGAGGGAAGCCCAAGGATACTAAAGTAGGTAGTCTATTTCTTCTTCAGCAGGTCGTCCTGACCCAGGAATTGAACTGGAGTATTCTGCATTGGATACAGATTCTTTACCAGGGAAGCCACCCCACATCCCACACACAAAAAAATAAATAAATGATAGGCAATGGCTTAAAACAATAATAACATTTATTTTGCCCAGGAAAGGCTTCAGTTGAGGCAGCTCATTCTGTCTCATTACCTGGCATCAGAGGCTCAGATACTGAGAGCTAAATTCATCAGAGGCTCACTTACTCACATGACTGGTACCTGAAGATGTTTACCAAGTGGAGTTGACACCAGAAAATCCAGTGTGGTTTCTTCACAGCGTGGCAGCTGAGATCCAAGAGTGAACCTCACAAGACAAGACAATACAGAAGCTGTATTGTCTTTTATGACCTTTCCTCAGAAATCACAATGTGTTGCTTCTGCTGTATTTTATTTAGTAGAAGGAAGTTACTACAGCTAGCTCATACTCATGGGGAGAGGAATTTGATGTCACATTACAAGGACATAATGGATGGAATACATATGGCTGCGGCTAGTTTTGGAAAGCATAATTTACGCAATCATTTTAGTTTAAATAACAATGTACCTATCTTAATTCTGGGCTTCCCAGGTGGTGCAGTGGTAAAGAATCTATCTGTCACCGAAGGAGACATGGGTTGGATCCCTGGGTTGGGAAGATCCCCTGAAGTAGGAAATGGCCAGCCACTCCAGTACTTGCCTGGAGAATCCCATGGACAGAGAAGCCTGGCAGACTAGTCTTCTGTGGGGTCATAGAGTCACATGCCTGAGGTTGAGCTGTCCTAATTCTATCCATTTGTCTCAGTTGTTGTGGCTGTTGTTTGCCTTACTTATTTATTTGTTTATTTATTTAGTTGTTCACCAGGTAGGACAGTTTATCTTGTTCCATTCGCTTTGAGTGTTAAGAAAGTATTTCCTAGCGCAATATTGATTCAAAAATATTTGTTGTCTATCAAGGAAAAATGTTACAATTTATAAGTGGCTATTGTTGTTCAGTTACTAAATCATGTCCTACTCTTGTGATTCCTATGTACTGTAGTCCACCAGGCTCCTCTGTCCATGGGATTTCCCAGGCAAGAATATTAGAGTGGATTTCCATTTCCTTCTCCAAGAGATCTTCCTAACCCAGGGATCCAACCCACGTCTTCTGCTTGACAGGTGTATACTTTCCCACTGAGCCTCCTGGGAAGCCTATAAGTGGCTATATTCTATTGGGAAAAAGTATTACTGTATTTGTGAAAGTCTAGATATTTCTTTACTTCATCATTGTTATCTGAATTATATACTACTTATTGCAAAAAAAAAAGGATCATGCAAATTAAATTCAATAATAATAAAATAACATTATCACTATTGTAAGGAAACAAATTATTGTTCTCTGTAAATCTACCTTTAGTTTGCACTTCTTAAAAAGCTTTGCTTAAGTGCCATTTGAGGCTGCTGATGAAACTACTTTGATGCTAAAGCTATTTTTCTCAGGAATATTTCGAACTGGCAATCTCTGTTGTTTCTTGTCACCTGTAGCTGTGGCAAAAGACTGTTTCCATATAAATGAATGAGAGAAGGCATCATAAAAGATTTATTTCTGCTGCCTCATTTTTCTTATTTATTTCTAACATTCTCCCCGTTTACCATGAGCTTCCTCACATTTCAGAAACAGCTAGTCATCTTTGAGAACAAATTGTGCTATTTACTTCTGTCCTCAGAGAAAACGAATGGTTTAGTGGGTGAGATGTCCAGAACAATAAGGAAAACTTGTGCTATGTATTCTCAACAGAAGAAATAGATCTTCTGTAAATAACTCCCAGCACAATCTTGGCAGGTCTCAGAACTGCACAGAGTTAGATATATTTTTTTCTTTATAACTTTAAAGCCTCTCAAAAGAAAAATCAGCAGAATGCTGTTATGCAGGTATGTAGACTCACCACAAAGTCATGGAAACAGAATATTCATAAAAAACAAAATGTTTATTTATGTTTCTCCATAATTTAGTACCCACACAGGTTAATTTTCAACTTCAGGGGCAGAAATTTCTTTGAGTAAAATGAATACAGATGAATAATATTAGACAAAGAAAAGGATTTTCTTTTTGTACAAATCAAAGTAAATTGACTATAAAGTTCAATAAATTATTATGAAATGTATTCAGACATTTGATAGGGCATTTACATATTTGTAAAAACTTAGTGGTTACACAAAAATTATTTAATTAATATTTGTTATTCTTATTACACAAATAAGAAAATTGAGATTGATAGAGATTAAGCAGCTTCTCTCCCTTCTCCCATCCCCTTAAAAAACAGTTACAGAAATACTTGCTCCCAGCAAATGGATTGAATTCATGATTTGATGAATACAGAGTTAGAGAATCTCAACACCACTCTCACATCTGACATCAACTGCAAGTTTTAAGGTCCAAGATCATTCTTAGATTCAGTCACAGAACTCAGAAAAGCTTTTGAACTCATGGTTAAGGATTATCATAGAGAAAGCATACGGATTAAAACCAGCAGAGGAGAGAGTCCAGAGGACAGGATTCAGGGGATCAAGGTGTAGAGCTTTTGGTTGTCTTCTCGCAGTGGAGCAATACAAAGAGGGCCTATTACTTCCAGCGGTGACATGGACAACACGCATGGAGTATTGCCAACCAGGAAAACTCATCTGAACCTTGGTGTACAGAATTTTTATTGGTGCTCAATCACATAGACACAGTTGACCACTCACATGGCTGACCTTAGTCTCCAACTCTTGCATGGTTGAACCTACATCAAGTAGTCCAAGGTCTCTCATCATAAACCATATTGTTATCAAAGCTTATCAGGCTGCCAGATGTCACCAGGTAAACAAAGACACTCTTATCAGGCAGGAAATTAATACCTACAAGCCAAGAGCAAAGGCTAAACAACTCTTTTGTCTAAAATCCTTTCCTGCACAATTATCCTGACACAATAGGTAATAAGTAGAAGTGTACTCAGTGATACATATCAAGGATGTTTGGTTGTATTTTTATTTTGAACTATAAAATGATCTGTTGCATAGAACTTGTTCTCAATTTATTAAGGATTATTTCTTAAACTCTATTTTCCTAAATTGCATAGCAAAGGAGAGGATTTATATAAATCCCACTATGAAATTATTTGGCAGATTAATACACTACCCATCTTTACTAAAAAGTATGGAACCACTTATACTTTGACTTAGAAAAGACCTTATTATCACAGAAGCCTCTAGTTTTTTTACATGCTCTGAGATACCAATTTGTCATTGTGATTTTTCAAACCATAATTATTCTATCGTGACAAGTCAACTCCAGAGATCTCTGTAAAGAACCATAAAATAGATTAGGAGGCCTACCTTCAGGAAGCGGATTTGAACAGGGACTCTTTGTACAGGTCCAGGTCTATAAGTTCAACTTTCCCAAATGAATATATTAATTTTATTTGAAAGCTGATTTTATATATTAGTTGAATTTATTTTTATGAGAGAACAAGTTCTAGTAGAACTGCTGCTGCTGCTAAGTCGCTTCAGTCATATCGGACTCTGTGCGACCCCATAGACGGCAGCCCACCAGGCTCCCCCGTCCCTGGGATTCTCCAGGCAAGAACACTGGAGTGGGTTTCCATTTCCTTCTCCAATGCATGAAAGTGAAAAGTGAAAGTGAAGTCGCTCAGTCGTGTTCGACTCCTAGCGACCCCATGGACTGCAGCCTACCAGGCTCCTCCGTCCATGGGAATTTCCAGGCAAGAGTACTGGAGTGGGTTGCCATTGCCTTCTAGTAGAACTAATAACTATAAAAAAATTCTCTGTGACATTCTGGAATGAGGTTTTTCAGATGCATTTTTGGTTGCAAGATCAAATTTAAAATCTAGTCCTGACTAGTCCAGCAGTGACATGGACAACACGCATGGAGTATTGCCAACCAGGAAAACTCATCTGAACCTTGGTGTACAGAATTTTTATTGGTGACTCATGGTTTTATTCTACAAAAATGTCATGTCAGCAAAATTTTCATCATCATCATTACACACTGATCTCTTATTGCAGCACATGTGCATGTTTTAAATAAAGTGAACACTTTTGTGTAGTGTATCTGATTATACAGAGCGTGTTTTGGTTAAAGAATAATACTATGCCGCACATATACAGATTTCAAAGAGAATGAAGGTTTCTTTGGTAAAAAGCCCTTAAAAAGTTCTTCTCTCAAGTGCCTTGGTAAAAAAAAATCAAGGCACAATGATGTTAAAATCATTCTTTTATTTATTTCTTTAAACACTGCTATGCCATTATGAAATGACATATTAAAAAGACGCTCAACAAAAATATTAAATGAATTTATAAGGCTATGATCCTGCATGTGTACCCTTACTCCATGTATTATTATTTCAGACATGAGATTTATTTTATGGTAAAGCTATTAGTTTTAAAACTCAAGAATAGTTTCTTTCATGCCCATCTCTTTTCTGAATAATCAGTAATAGAAATTGTTCTATTCCTATTTATTTGAATTGTGAAGAGAGCAATTATTTGGGAAATGAAAGTACTAGGTGAGATTTCCAGACTGAATAGAGGTAAAACCTGCTGTTTCCAATGTCTGATTATGTCAAGTTGTTTGGCATCAAACATTTTAAAAGGATAATGGATCTTAATTCATTTTGACACGTATAGTCTAGTCTGAAAATGCAGTGTGTGTCATGTTGCCTCCCAAGTTAAATGGAACACCTCGCTTACTTGGGTGTGGTACAGTATGTTGCATAAGCTTTCCTAGATATGTTCTATTATTAATTGTGAAATTATAAGCAGAGACATTGAGTTAATCATAATAAATGAGATTTTATATGACGGATTCTGTTATTTGGGAAAAAAGGCGGAGGGAGATTGGCCTTATATCACAAATACTTTAAGCTTTATATTAATTATAATTTTTAGTTCCCTGTATAATGTCACATTTTAACCATATAAGAAGGAAGTCATAACAATGGGATAAACAGACAATATGTGTGTTTCTCCAGGTTGTATTTCATATAAATAGGAGAATATAATATTTTTGTGTGATTTAAGGCTGCCTAGAAACCTATTTTTACCAAATGGTGGTGTAAAGAGCTTCTGTATGAAATGAAGTTCTCAGGGTTATAAAGGTGGATTAGAAAGATGTCTCATACATCATTCAGTGCCACATGAAATTCAGTATTAAACTGTAACTAGAGTGAGCCCTCCCAAATTGTTGATACTCAATTTTCTTTGACCCCCCAAAATGTAAATTTCATATGGTTTCACCTAATAAAACCATAAATAGATACTTGTCTACACAATTCTCTTTGTTCACACTTGCTTTTACCCAAAACTTTGTCCAGTTATGTTGACAATAGATGCTTTTTTATGATGAGATCAGAACCTAGGTTAAGGTATTTCTCAGACAAATATCACAATACAATTAGTTGATATATAGCTTGCAATATTATATTTTCTCTTTCAATCTATACATATCATATTGTGACCAGTCACTTGAAAATAACAAAAATAGGACTGAACAAATACTTAAACTACTTAAAAATATCTTGAAGATATTTTAGAATGTACTTTTTCTTAATTGAGATTACTTTCTTTAAGACCAATGAATATCAGGACCCCAGTGAACACCCCACAGTGAATACTGTAATTTAGAACATGTCATCTATACATTCTTTCTATTGTTCAAGGATTGAAAGTGAAAGTGAAGTCACTCAGTCATGTCCTACTCTTTGTGATCCCATGGACTGTAGCCTACCAGACTCCTATGTCCATGGGATTTTCCAGGCAAGAATATTGGAGTGGGTTGCCATTTGCTTCTCCAGGAGATCTTCCCAACACAGTGATTGAACCCAGGTCTTCCCCATTATAGGCAGATATTTTACCATCTGAGCCACCAGAGAAGATTAGTATTGTATTATTCCAAGTGTTGCACAGTTCTGGTATTGAGGTGACTACAATATTTTGCTGGAGAAGTGAATGGCAACCCACTCCAGTATTCTTGCCTGGAGAATCCCATGGACAGAGGAGCCTGGCGGGCTGCAGTCCATGGGGTCACAAGAGTCGGACACAGCTTAGTGACTAACCCACCACCAGAACATTTTGGCTCCTTGTTGATAATAGTTTTGTATTTTATTTTATTGCACTAATAGTGTTTTTTATTTACTAAGTTCTGGATAGCTTAAAACAGTAAAGTCAATTTGGGTTTACCAGCCCGTGTCTCAAAAAATGTAAAGTTGATGACCAAGATTTGCTTTATGGTTTGGACCTATATTCCTCCTCCTTTACATTATTTTGGTGGATGGCCTTTGCCCTACATTAGGTTGTTTGGTGATGTTTAAAAGCCTAAAATTCTCCTCTTAGACATTTGCATTCTCTTTGATTGTGAAATATCTTGTGAATATCTCTAAGCTCTAAACATACTTAAGATAGAAATTTGTCAGATTCTACTTATTCACTATACTAAACTCTCCTAACCAGGATATCATTAGCTTTGACACATGACTTCTAAAAGTACTTGAGCAGTTCTTGAACAATATACCAATGTTGGGAACCATTGTTGAAGCTACTTATCAAAGTATACTGTACTAAATCACTTCAGTCGTGTCCAACTCTTTGTGACCCTATGGACTGTAGCCTTCCCTCTGTCCATGGGATTTTCCAGGCAAGAATACGGAGTTGGTTGCCATTTTCTTCTCCAGATGATCTTCCCAACTCAGGATTGAACCTGCATCTCTCATATTTCCTGCATTGGCAGGCAGGTTCTTTACCACTAGTGCCACCTGGGAAGCCCCACTAATCAAAGTGTATTAAACCCCAAAGTAGAAAGATATTAATATGTATTAGGACAACACCTAAATTTACTTATTTTCTTCTCTTACCATAGTGCCACATAGCTTATTATGGAGTATGGATTTTCAGAGTGTTGAGGGAGGGAATAGTTTGGCGTTGTTGCAAATAGTGTAAAATTGATAAGGGATTTGGACTATTTAAAAATTATTATTTTGTGAACAAAGCTTTAGACGCCATTGTAGCTATCACATAGTAATACACTATATCAATAAGCAGACATTTCTAAATTCAGCAGACTATATCTGTTTTTATTCTTAGAATATTACATTCATAATCATAATTTTGTAGGCATAGGATAAATAAATCCTCTAAGATAATTATATTTTGTAAAAATGAACTGTGAACTCAGCTTCAGGTATGACCAAATAAGCTTCTACTTTATCAAACTTCAGATTGTAATGATAAACTCTGATTTTAAAAATGCTTCTTTAATATTTGAAGGCCCCAGAAAGGAGACAGAATGAGGTATATTCTATTGGAAATCCAACCTTTGGAAGAATAAAACAGCATGAGGTGAGTTATCCATTTTGATGGACAGTTACAATAGGTACTGCATATAATGGCTAAAACTCTGATTTTTTAAAAAATGAAGAACTAAAGAAGAGAAGAGAGAGGGAGAAAGAAAGGGAATTTCAAGTTCTCTTTATTAACTCTGCTCAAGTTTTTGTATGACAAAGAGAATAAACATCTCTGGATAAGTCAAAGCAGCTTAAGCTAAGGATAAAGCAACTGAAAGCAATTTGAGCAGTTGCCCAGAAGACAAGATTTGCAGTTTGAATCCAACCACGCTAATTGCTTTCTATAAAAAACAAACAACAAATCAATGTACTTCAAAGAAATAGAATCCAGAATCTCCAGAATATCACAGTTACAATATTTAGGATGCAATAAACATTATTTTCAATGTAAGAAAAGCCAGGAAAGTGCAGCCTATTCTTAAAAGAAAAGACACCCAACAGAGACCAATCCCAAGAAAATGCATATGTTAAATGTAGCAGACAAGGATTTTAAAGCCTGTATTATTATATAATAATATTCCTTGGTGGCTCAGACCTGGGTTCCATCCCTAAGTCTGGAAGATCCTCCGGAGAAGGGAATGGCTACCCACTCCAGTATTTTTGCATGGATAATTCCATGGACAGGGGAGCCTCACAGTCCATGGGGCTGCAAAGAATCAGACACAGCTCAGCAACTAACACTTTGACTTTCACTTCATTATGTAAAGCCTATATGAAAAATGAAAGGGAAATATGATAAAAATGAATATAAGGATTGAAAATCTAAGCAGATAAATGGAAAATACAGAAACAGCCAAAATGGATATTTTAGAACAGAAAATTAGAATATCTAAAATATTAAGAAATATACTGTGTGGATTAAATAGTGGGAGGAAAATTTATTTTCAAAAGATTTATAGAAAATTTCCAGTCAGAAGTAGAATGAACAAAATGACTGAAAGGATATTTAAGAAAATTCAATTCAGATATACTGCTCAAGACAAAGTGTTTGATGATGTTCTTAATTCAAATAAACTTTAAAATATATGTGCTATTTCACAAAAAAATAACATAAACAAGCAATTAAGCAATTTCTTTTGGTCCCATTTCTTTAATCATTATTCAGCAAAACCATTTACTTTAGCAATCCTCATGTATTTAAAGGGCCTTCATTGTGGCTCAAATGGTAAAGAATCTGCCCACCATGTGGGAGACCTGGGTTCAATCCCTGGGTTGAGAAGATACCCTGAAGGCGGGCATGGCCAAGAACACTCCACTGTTCTTGCTGGGAGAATCCCATGGACAGAGGAGCCTGGCAGGCAACAGTCCATGGAGTCGCAGAGTTGGACACAACTGATTGACTAAACACAGGCACATACATTTAAATGTTATAAAAATTATAGAAAAATAAATATTGTTCAAGTATTCCAATCAGCTGTACTATTTTTACATTATACTTAAAATAGTTTTGGCTAAAACACAAGAAAATATGGAGCAAATTCTTTCAAATGCCAAGAACCTTTTTTCAGAGGCATGGGAAAATGTAGTGAATATTATATCTAATATGAATTGGCATTTAATTAAGTACTTAATATTTGATCTTGCATTCCTCTTTTATTTTCTTATAGCCAATTTTTTCCAGTTTCTCCATTGTTAACTTCTTACTTTTATTTTACAACACTCTGTAATACAATATTATGACCAACTGTATAGTCTGTAAGCAATTTAGGAGATTTTTAGGGAAAGCTTTGGTATTCTACGAATCTCCTTGCCTCCATTCCTTGTGAAGAAATGATAAGTTGTGCTTTTACTATCAGCTCAAGCCTGGGAAGGGTGCTGTAATGCAGGACTCATAGTAACTGATTTACATCTTGAAGTTTTTTATATCTTGGAGTTTTTGATTTACATTTGTGAAATCTAAAGGACTGGGAATGGTGGGTAGTCAAGCTCTTCTGATAAAAAGAGGTTATTGAATTGGGTTCTTCCAAAGCTTCCAACAAAGGTCCGTCCGTAGTCAAGGCTACGGTTTATCCAGTGGTCATGTATTGATGTGAGAGTTGGACTGTGAAGAAAGCTGAGTGCCAAAGAATTGATGCTTTTGAACTGTGGTGTTGGAGAAGACTCTTGAGAGTCCCTTGGACTGCAAGGAGATCCAACCAGTTCATTCTGAGGGAGATCAGCCCTAGGATTTCTTTGGAAGGAATGATGCTAAAGCTGAAACTCCAGTACTTTGGCCACCTCATGCGAAGAGTTGACTCATTGGAAAAGACTCTGATGCTGGGAGGGATTGGGGGCAGGAGGAGAAGGGGACGACAGAGGATGAGATGGCTGGATGGCATCACTGACTTGATGGACGTGAGTCTGAGTGAACTCCGGGAGTTGGTGATGGACAGGGAGGCCTGGCGTGCTGCAATTCATGGGGTCACAAAGAGTCGGACACGACTGAGTGACTGAACTGAACTGAATGCTTCCAAATTTATTTTACGAGGTGGGAGCAGGAGAGAAAGGATACATGTGTTTGTTTCCTTGTTTTTTAGATATCATGTGTTTCCTTGTTTTTTAGATATCATGTACTCAAGACAGCTGGCCGGAGGTTTTTTGAATTCTGACCAACGACACTAGCTTAGAGGTCAAGGAGCTCTCAGTAAAAGGAAGTTAGATGCCAGAGGAAGCAATTAGGCAGATGACCAGATGGAGAAATTGCACCATTCCATATTAAAAAATAAAACTTCAGGTAAAAAATGACCACTGATGGAGTGTTTTCGAAGAACAGAGAGAAGCAGACAGAAGAAAAGATTTAGTTTTAAACCCTGCCAAGCCCAAGAAACACAGATATCAACTAATCAGCTTATGATAGAATCAGTTCATAAATATATTTTTCTACTCCCATAATTTTATATTGCCTCCTCCTCCAAACTTTAAAGCAGATGAAAGTAGTGTTTTGAATGAGGAAGCAGGAAAAAAAAAAAAAAACTCTTAATTTTTCTAGTTATACTTTTAAAAAATGTTATTGATTGGAATTATGAGCATGTGGTTGTTTAAAAAATTCCATAAATACTCCACTTATGCATTCTTATTTTTAAACCCTTTGAACAAAGTAGTTCGTTGACTGACTGTCCAAGACTGTTAAAGAAAATTAGTTAAATTAAGGCAGCTCTCCTCTGAGTATGTGCATCACAGGCTCTGCAGTTGTCTATGGGCTCCTACTCAGCCTTCTCCTTTGTAGAAGCTTAGTTTTTGCTGTAATTACTGCAAATATCCCATTAATCCACTCTGTTTTTTTGCCTAATTCCCGTTTTACAAACACCTTTAAATTTCGTTCCAATACACTAGTGTTGCTACGCTACAATGGCCTCTTGAATAGATTTCTATGCTGTACAAAGTAAGTTTTCTTGACATTTTTACCTTTTGCTTAATATTTCCTGACTTAAGAAATGTGGGTTCAATCCCTGGGTCAGGAAGATCCTCCTGAAGAGGGCCCTGCAACCCACTCCAGTATTCTTGCCTGGAGAATCCCATGGACAGAGGAGCTTGACAGGCTACAGTTCATAAGGTTACAAAGAATCGGACATGAATGAAGAGATTTAGCACACATGCAAACTAATGTAGCATTCAGCCACACAAGAAATTTTCTGAGGTAATTCCTTTTTATTAGGGAAGGTGTTGCCTTTTGTACCTTTCTTCAGAAATAGACCTAGTATGACCTTAGCCTTATCTTAAATTGCTACCTTAAGCTCCTACCTCTAATATTCAAGGCACAAGGCTTTACTTACTCCATCAGGTACACCAAGGCTTCCCTTGTGGTTCAGCTGGTAAAAATCTGCCTGCAAGGCAGGAGATCTAGGTTTGATCCCTGGAGAAAATCCCCTGTAGAAGGGAAAGGTTACTGACTCCAGTATTCTGACCTGGAAAATTCCATGGACTGTAAAGTCCATGAGGTTGCAAAGAGTAGACACAACTGAGAGACTTTCACTTTCACAGGTACACTAAAGCTTGAACAGAGATGGTGCATCATATTTCTAATTATCATTTAGAATTCAGGTCTGTATATTTCTCAAAGTACAATGAGGGACATTTGGGGAAGTCCAGTAAATATAAGTAGAATATATTGATATTAATAATTATTATATGAAAAGTTCACTAATATGTAAGCTAGATAAATAAGTTGCAACTGGAAGTCAAGATCTAGCTAAAAGCATCTAACGAAGATCAGTCCTGGGTGTTCATTGGAAGGGCTGATGTTGAAGCTGAAACTCCAATACTTTGGCCACCTGATGCGAAGAGCTGACTTATTTGAAAAGACCCTGATTCTGGGAAAGATTGAGGGCAGGAGGAGAAGGGGATGACAGAAGATGAGATAGTTGGATGGCATCATTGACTCAATGGACATGGATTTGGGTGGACTGCGGGAGTTGGTGGTAGACAGGGAAGCATGGCATGCCATGGTTTATAGGGTCGCAAAGAGTCAGACATGACTGAGTGATTGAACTGAACTGAACTGAATGATACGTAGAAGCCAGGAAATATAAGCAGAATTTCCATAGCTCTACTTGCCAGACAAAGCAAGATTTATAGTAAAGAATTGCAGTGTTTTCTGTGTTGCATTATTCTCCTCATCTGTTTAGTTAGACCATTTTTAGCAATCTCTGCATCACCAACCTTGTCAATATTACAATATCTTTATTGTTATTATTTTATTCTGTAGGAATAAAAGATCTATGAGGTTAAAATTGAATAAATAAATAATAAATATGGTGATATAAAACCAAAATCAGCAATACTTCATATATATATATACCTCAGTCAATTTTGCCTTAATTTCTGATGGATTGCTCACTCTATTTTCCAGAACTTATTTAACTCATTTTCCACCTTTCAAAAATGTGATCCTTTTCTCTCTGCAGATGACAATTCTCTTATTACAATGAGGTGATTAGGAAATTCATGTACATTCTCTCACTTTTTTCTTTCCACCTCAAAATTTCTTTGCTTTTCTTGTCACATTAAGGATTTTCCCTCACTTTTTCAAAAAGTGTGCATTTTATTTCTTCTGATTTTATTAGCAATTTCCTTTTTCTTTCACATGTTTTTCTATTCATCCACTAAATCATTTTCAGTTTACAGGTTCTTTTTTTTTTTTTTAAGTTTTGCTATTCTAAGTGAGGTTTGTTGACTGAACATGCTATCACCTGTTTACTTCTAAACCCTTGCTTCTTGGCTTCTTTTGTCATCACTCTATTAAATGGCTTTCTTAAAGGTGACCAGTGATGCTTCTCAGACTGCATTCTCTTTGACTACAAGGATCCATTGACAGACACTACTGGTTATTTCCATACAGTCAAGTTTAGTTCAAAAAATAGTTAGTCTACCCATTATGTCCCTGGAGCTGACTGATCTATATGAATACTGATTTTTTTTCCCTTTTATGTACAGCCTTAAGTTGCATCAGTGACTTAAGGTTTCAGGAAAATTGAGTATCAATGAAAGCTTAACTCAGTTCAGTTTAATCTCGCAGTCATGTCCAACTCTTTGCAACACCATTGGACTGTAGCAAGCTCAGCTTCCCTGTCCATCACCAACTCCTGGAGCCTACTCAAACTCATGTCATTGCATGAGTGATGCCATCCAACCATTTCATCCTCTGTTGTCCCCTTCTCCTCCCACCTTCATTCTTTCCCAGCATCAGGCTCTTTCCAATGAGTCTATTCTTCACATTAGGTGGCCAAAGTATTGGAGTTTCAGCTTCAACATCAGTCCTTCCAATGAATATTCAGAACTGATTTTCTTTAGGATTGACTGGTTGGATCTCCTTGCAGTTCAAAGGACTCTCCGGAGTCTTCTCCAACACCGCAGTTCAAAACCATCAGTTCTTCAGCACTCAGCTTTCTTTATAGTCCAACTCTCACAACCATACATGACTACTAGAAAAACCATAGTTTTGAATAGATGGACCTTTGTTGGTAAAGTAACGTTTCTGCTTTTTAATATGCTGTCTAGCTCGGTCATAGCTTTTCTTCCAAGAAGCAAGAGTCATTTAATTTCATGGCTGCAGTCACCATCTGCAGTGATTTTGGAGCCCAAAAACATAAAGTCTCTCACTGTTTCCATTGTATCCCCATCTATTTGCCATGAAATAATGGGATCAGATGCCATGATCTTAGTTTTCTGAATGTTGAGTTTTAAGCCAAATTTTTCACTCTCCTCTTTCACTTTTATCAAGAGGTTCTTTAGTTCTTTGCTTTCTGCCATAAGGGTGGTATCGTCTGCATATCTGAGGTTATTGATATTTCTCCAGGCAGTTTTGAATTCAGCTTGTGCTTCGTCCAGCCCAGCATTTCGCATAACGTACTCTGTCCTTTTCCTATTTGGAACCAGTCTGTTGTTCCATGTCCAATTTTAACTGTTGCTAACTACCCATGTTTAATTTCTCAGACAGAAAGCTTCATCTTGTGCATTCATAGCTGATATCTATAAGAATATTTCATATGATACTTTAATGGGAAGAAAATTCACTTCTTCCTGCGGACATGTCCAACTTACCTATCAGGTTTTCAAAGAAGAGAGATTTAGAGGAAAGATACTTTTTCTTTTTTACGTTTTTGCTAGATTATTTATGAATTCCCTAAGAGTATTTAAAACATTTAATGCTGTTTTCCAATGTACTGATTTATATATTTTAATTTGACTATCATCTCTAGCCAACCCCCAATTCTTTGATGTTTTACTTAAAAAAAAAAAAGCCTCCAAAAAATCTTTAAGCCAACTTAATCACTTGCTCCTTAAAGAAATAATGTGTTTTAAAAACTATCATGAAATTTACATAAAATCATATGATAAATTAAATTTAACCAGGTTTCTAAAATTTATTTACACTGGTCTCCACTTATGTTAGCATGTGCTACCTAAAAGTTTAACACTTAAAATCTCAGTTCACTTCTTTCCTTTTATGATACAAAGATCTATAATATCCCCAAGGGTAAAATTTTGCAAGTACTATTTACTAGCTTTATACATTTAATGAGCTCTACAAGTAACTATGATAAATTTCAAATCTCATCAAGGGCACTTGCCAGCAAGAGATTATTGTGAAGAGGTCTTCCTGAATCTAGTTCCTTTCCCCTTGCAGATTTAAATATATGGGTTATTCAGACCTACAGCACACCAAAGATTTATCTAAATTTATGCTGACTATGCATGTGTCATATAGAATTTTTTAAATGCTCATGTTAAAACAAGAAACCTGCATAATAAATTTGCAAATCACGGTTCATTATTCCAAGTTTAAATTAAGAAAATAATGCCTAAAGGAAATTCAACTAAAAATCTGCTTCTTGGTCACACAGTTCCCACAGGGAATTTATGTTCTATCAGTTTCTTTAGGGCATATTGTCTTAATTTAAATTTGAAGAAATGAAGGATGAGTTCTTAAAATTATGCTGCATATTTGCAGAATTGGGCTTGTATTATTTAATGGAATATGAATCAAACTTCTCAAACACTGATCAATAATTATATTTTTTGTAATGTTCATTACTTTTTTTTCAAACTTAGAAATGAGAAACTTGACAAGGCTAATAATAAATAACATTTGTTTGACCCAATTTAATGCTCCAAGCCAGGCTTGAGCAGTACATGTACCGTGAAATTCCAGATGGTCAAGCTGGTTTTAGAAAAGGCAGAGAAACCAGAGACCAAATTTCCAACATCTGCTGGATCATCGAAAAAGCAAAAGAGTTCCAGAAAAATCTCTATTTCTGCTTTATTGACTATACCGAAGCCTTTGACTGTGTGGATCACAATAAACTGTGGAAAATTCTGAAAGAGATGGAAACACCAGACCACCTGATCTGCCTCTTGAGAAACCTGTATACAGGTCAGGAAGCAACAGTTAGAACTGGACGTGGAACAACAGACTGGTTCCAAATAGGAAAAGGAGTACATCAAGGCTGTATATTGTCACCCTGCTTATTTAACTTATATGCAGAATACATCATGAGAAACACTAAGCTGGAAGAAGCACAAGCTGGAATCAAGATTGCCGGGAGAAATATCAATCACCTCAGATATGCAGATGACACCACCCTTATGGCAGAAAGTGAAAAAGAACTAAAAAGCCTCTTGATAAAAGTGAAAGAGGAGAGTGAAAAAGTTGGCTTAAAGCTCAACATTCAGAAAACTAAGATCATGGCATCTGGTCCATCACTTCACGGGGAATAGATGGGGAAACAGTGGAAACAGTGTCAGACTTTATTTTTAGGGGCTTCAAAATCACTACAGATGGTGATTGCAGCCATGAAATTAAAAGATGCTTACTCCTTGGAAGGAAAGCTCTGACCAACCTAGATAGCATATTGAAAAGCAGAGATATTATTTTGCCAACAAAGGTACATCTAGTCAAGGCTATGGTTTTTCCTATGGTCATGTATGGATGTGAGAGTTGGACTGTGAAGAAAGCTGAGCACCTAAGAATTGATGGTTTTAAACTGTGGTGTTGGAGAAGACTCTTATGAGTCCCTTGGACTGCAAGAAGATCCACCCAGTCCATCCTAAAGGAGATTAGTCCTGGGTGTTCATTGGAAGGACTGATCCTGAAGCTGAAACTCCAGTACTTTGGCCACCTCATGCAAAGAGTTGACTCATTGGAAAAGACCCTGATGTTGGGAGGAATTGGGGGCAGGAGGAAAAGGGGACAACAGAGGATGAGATGGCTGGATGGCATCACTGACTCAATGGATGTGAGTTTGAATGAACTCCGGGAGTTGGTGATGGACAGGGAGGCCTGGAACTGTGATTCATGGGGTCGCAAAGAGTCAGACACGACTGAACAACTGAAATGAACTGAACTGAACTGAATACCCATTTTACCCATTTATGAGACCTCTTCAATAAGTCTGTTGTTTGACCTATGCTATCTCTTGTGGCATGAGATAACAAATGTTAATGAAATTGAACAACTTAGAAATTTTTGACCTTGAACTCCACATTTCCTATGGCTAGTATGTGTTATTGGGAATCTGAGTCATCTTTAAGTTCCTGAAAGTGATATATAAAACAATATCCAGAAAAGATAATGGGTGGAAGTCCAGAGCATATGCATAAGGAATGCTACTGCTAAGTCACTTCAGTCGTGTCCAACTCTGTGTGACCCCATAGATGGCAGCCCACCAGGCTCCCCCATCCCTGGGATTCTCCAGGCAAGAACACTGGAGTGGATTGCCATTTCCTTCTCCAATGCATGAAAGTGAAAAGTGAAAGGGAAGTCGTGTCTGACTCTTAGCGACCCCGTGGACTGCAGCCTACCAGACTCCTCTGTCCATGGGATTTGCCAGGCAAGAGGGCTGGAGTGGGGTGCCATCGCCTTCTCCGATGCATAAGGAATAGCTGGCAAGAAATGAGAAAACACATGAGAAAAAGGCTGATAGAGCTCAGCAAGAAGAAGTGTTGGGGCAGTCAAGAAACAAAGCAGGATAGATGCCACAACACAGGATCTGAGTTCAGACACTTGGTTCTAAATATAGTAGACACAGAGCAGATGTAAAGAGTAGAATATGCAAATAATGGCCCCAATTTGGGTAAGTAAAGAAACATTCTACTAACTAATGCTGAAATACAGGGCAGAGTGTATATCTCAGAAAAAGCAGAAGTTCAGTAATTGAACTGGAACATGAAGACAGAGAGAGCAGTAAGTTTAATTTGATGAATAGTCATCAAACACAGAAATAAATTTTTTCTGAAGTATTGTACCCAGAGATTTGACATGGATGAACTACTAGTTAGCTTTCAAATCTACATTGATATTGAGAGGTCTGTAGAATAGAGGTCCATACAAGCTATTTTTATGAAACTGTTAAAGTTTTAAATAACTTAATATGAAATATTGTCTATTATAAAAATAAATTATTTTTATTCTTTTTAAAGGCAATTTTAATTTAAAAAATTATAGCTTTGTAGGGAGAAAGTTGATACAAAATAAATTACACATGTTAAAGCATGTAATTCATTTTAATAAATGCCCATTCCCGTAAAACTACCAAAGGAAGATAGTGTATATACCCATCATCCTCAACAAGTTTCCAAATCACTTTTTTAACATCTCTTTCCTGCCACTCCCTGTACCCTCATCTTGTCTACAGGCAAACAGTGAGTCATTTATGTTACTATAGATTTGTTTTCATCTCCTAGAATTTTATATAAAAGAATGTATACAATATGTGTTGCTTTTATCTAATTTTTTGGATTCAGTATAGTAATTATCATTTAAAAAATTGTTTTGAGATTTAAACCTCAAAACATTATTTTGAGATTCATCCATGTTGTTACTATGTGATGCAAGCCTGCTAAGTCTCTTCAGTCATATCCAACTCTTTGTGACCCTATGGACTGCAGCTTGCTGGGCTCCTCTGTCCTGGCTTGGGATTCTCCAAGCAAGCACACTGGAGTAGGTGGCCATTCCATACTTGAGGGGATCTTCCCAACCCAAGGACTGAACCCACTTCTCTTATGCCTCCTGCATTGGCAGGCATGTTTCTACCAGTAGCGCCACCTGGGAAGCCCTGTTGTTACTATGTCAGTAGTTTATTTCTTTCAACCTTTAAATAGTTCCAAGAGATTTTCCCCAGGGGTTTTTCAGACTTTTTTTATATAGCGGATTGTATCTCCTATGAACAAAGACTACTTAATTTCTTCCTTCACAGTCTGTACACTTTTTATTTACTTTCTATTCACCATATAAAACATTGAAATACAGTCAGTAAATTTGAAAAATCATTGTATGAATTTTAAATTTCCTGAACTTGCAAAGTGTGAATGTGGTTATGTAAGAAAATATCTCTGTTTTCAGGAAATATACACTGAAAAATTTAAGGATCAAGGGGAATGATATATGTAGCTTGAGGCTCTCAGACTCAATTTGACATTCAGTCTCATAAGAGCCTTAAAGGCCACACTTGGCACCAAGAGCCTGAAAAGCCACCCTTAGCATCATACTAGTCAGAAGGAGCAAAGAGGGAATCACAGCTTGCAGAAGGAGAGCATCAGGCATGGCTCTTCTCCAGGAGTCCTTGCTTCAGCCCAAAGGCTGAGAGACATAACCCAAATCAAAAGGTTATAGGAACCGATGTAGCTAAAAAGTTTCAGGCTCCACAGGGCCAGTATCTCCAATGAGAACTTCATAAACAGCAGTTCCCAGGCCAAAGGATATGTCAGTTATGAGTCAACACTTTCTGGGAAACCCATAATATGGTTTACTGTTGAGTATTCATGCAGTTTACCAATTTGAATACATTTTTTTCTATAAGTATCTAGCAACACAGTTGACAATCCAACATTTATCAGGTAATAAAAGGAACAGAGCTAGAGAGTTCATCAAAGACCAAATTTTCATGCAAATGAGAAATGCTTTTATTCAATCTTTAGTCATGACAACAATTTTCAGAAGGTTCATAAGAAAAAATAATAGTAACATGTGCATGTGCATTTGTGTGTGCAGAATAGTGACAAAACAAATGTAGCAAAATAATAGCTTCTCATTTTATTAGTTCATAGTCTTTAAAATTTTCACTGGAAATTCCTTCAGTAAACACTTCTTAATTGGTGAATCTAGATGTAGGGTCTTACAAATGAAAACCAAATAAATAAATAAAATGGGAGTTATCTCTACTAATCCTAAATATTTTCCACAAGTTTGATAAATTTTCAAAATAAAATGTTTTTTGTGAAGTGGAATGACATGTCAGAAAAAGGGGGCTTAATTAATGCTTCAAACACTGCAACTTTCTTTTTTAAAATGATTTTTGACATTTTACTTCTAAACAACCCAGATACACTTGTGAATTCACAGATATTAATTTTCATGAAAAAATAATCTCACTTTCCTTCCATGGTACCAATGCAATGTGCCATTTATCTGGACTTATAGAAAGCTTTTTTTTTTTTTAATCATTGATAAAAGCAAAAATATGATCTACTTATGCAGAATGATGCCATTCAAAGAACATTATCATGCTCTTTTAAAAAAATCCATTTCATTTCTCTATTGTGGTTGGAACATTGTAAATAAAAGTCAAAATTAATTATGTAGATGATGAAAAGCAAGGCATGTTCTATCTTTCTTAATTGGTGCAGAAAGTTGCCTTTTCATCTTTGCTGGCTACAATATACAAATCATATGGAATTCTACACACTTTCATAAATATAGAAAATGCAATCCACTTCATTTCCCAACATCTGGATTTCCCTTAAGGCTATTAAAGGAAATAAAAATGAAATCTTACATTCAAGTAATGAGGCCAGTCAGCAGTGGATAGTCATGAAATGAGACAACTCTCTTTTACTGATATCATTCCTGTCATACTCTACTAATCAAGTGTAAGGAAAGTATGGTGTATCAAAGAAGTAAATGTGGTTTTAAAAAACCACTGTGATGTTTTAAGTTCATTTTATATGATTTCATTATTCAATGATTCCACTTAAAGATTTCTGATCATGGGCAATACATGTATAAAGATATACTTTAAAAGAAAATTGCATTTTCTGTTTTCTTAGTTCCTTATAACCTTTAAAAATTTCATCAGAAATTTCTTCAGGAAACATTCCTTAAATATTTATTGCACTTCAAAGTGTGAGAAACTAGAAGAAATCAATCATTCTAAAGTAGATGTTCTCATTGCCATTTTACAGATAAGTAAAGTTAAGGGTAAATATTAAAATTGAATCAGGTAGGAAAAGAATGATCTTTAATATAGAGAGCTATAATGTTATTTTCATTTTAATGCATGTTTTTCTTTAACTTTGGCATCATAAGGCTACATATAAACATATGTTACTATATAGATGATCTTCACAAGGCATAGAAACCACCCCGATCTATTTCAGCAACACTTCCTTCACCTATTACTTGTTCAAATAGATGTAGATGCATATTTTTATTCATTCTGACTCAGTGACAGACTCCATGATTGTATTACATTAAATGCATTTTTATTTAATATGTAGCATTCTTTTTGAACAAAAATGTTTGGATATAGTCAACACTGTGTCAACATGGATTTTATATATCCATAATAATAGAAACTCCTACATATCAATAACCTCAGATATGCAGATGACACCACCTTTAAGGCTGAAAGTGAAGAAGAACTAAAGAGCCTCTTGATGAAGGTGAAAGAGGAGAGTGAAAAAATTGGCTTAAAGCTCAATATTCAGAAAACTAAGATCATGATATCTGGTCTGATCACTTCATGGCAAATAGATGGGGAAACAGTGGCTGACTTTATTTTTTCGGGCTCCAAAATCACTGCAGATGGTGATTGCAGCCATGAAATTAAAAGACACTTACTCCCTAGAAGGAAAGTTATGACCAAACTAGACAGCATATTAAAAAGCAGAGACATTACTTTGCCAACAAAGGTCTATCTAGTCAAGGCTATGGTTTTTCCAGTAGTTGTATGGATGTGAGAGTTGGACTATAAAGAAAGCTGAGTGCCAAAGAATTGATGCTTTTGAACTGTGGTGTTGGGGAATACTCTTGAGAGTCCCTTGGACTGCAAGGAGATCCAACAAGTCCATCCTAAAGGAAATCAGTCTTGAATATTCATTGGAAGGACTGATACTGAAGCTGAAACTCCAATACTTTGACCACCTGATGCGAAGAGCTGACTTATTTGAAAAAACCCTGATGCTAGGAAAGATTGAGGGCAGGAGGAGAAGGGGACGACAGAGGATGAGATGGTTGGATGGCATCACTGACTCAGTGGACATGGGTTTGGGTAAACTCCGGGAGTTTGTGATGGACAGGGAGGCCTAGTGTGCTGCGGTTCACAGGGTTGCAAAGAGTCGGACACGACTGAGCGACTGAACTGAATTGATCATTTCTAAATTGAAAGCAAATTATCACAAATTTTATTGCTTGTTTTCTCCATAGCAATCCTATACTATAGATATTATCATTCCCAAGTTAAAGGTGAGACAACTGAGGCTCAGACATACTCAATGACATACACTTCACAAGAAATAGAAAAATCAATGGTATATCTAGTTCTCAAGTCCAATATTCTTCTGTCCACATCAACAGAAAATTTTGCTTCCCCACCAAGTTTTGTGAAATAAGAAAGTTGGAAAATTAGTTGTTTTATTTCCTAATGTCAGGTTCTTTAGGGGAAAATGAAAACATCCAATACTCTAGGTCTGCAAAAAAATTGACTTGTTACCTCAAGAGTGATTAAAAGTATCACATTTTTAAAGGCTATACTCATGGCAGTTATGCCGAGTGGTCTTTGAGTGCTGTCAAGAACTGAAGAAGAGCAAGGGGCCAGATCTCTGAGAAAGTTGAATCCTCCTAGTCAAAAGTACAAAGGCAATGAGTGGCTGGCTGGAAGTATATCCAATTACCACATGGGACACAGGTCTGAAAGTTGAGGTGGAGGTTGTGACTTTCAGAGATTAGTCAATAAGCACCCTTAAAATTGTAATGGGAATGCTGGTTCTAATCTTAGCAAGTGAAGGAAGTGGATTCCTTGACCTGTAGAAACACCTAAACCCTTTACGCCATATAGACTCAGGCAATGAGTAGCTCAAAACTGCTTCTCAGGTACAAAGAAAGAGCATAACCTCAATAAATATACTGAAGAATCAATAAATGCATCTCAGGACTGTCCCTCAAGGAAATGAAGAGGTAAATTACTATACACCATTGGTCAAATGTTGTCCTCATAGGGACATAAACATAAACATCACAACTAAGAAATGCATGTTTGCGAGAAGTGAAAATCTCTGAGTTGTGTTCACCTCTTTGCAACTCCATGGACTACACAGTCCATGGAATTATCCAGGCCAGAATACTAGAGCAGGTAGCATTTCCCTTCACCGGGGGATCTTCCCAACCCAGGGATAGAACCCAGGAATGCATGAGCTGTTCTCAGTTCCTCCACTTTCACATCAACAGCAAAGCCCAAGGCTAGATACAAGGGAAGCTTGTAACATGCACTGTGTTGCTTGCAGCAGCACCTTAAAGAAGCTTTAAGATCAAGAGCTTCTTAAATAATGCATAGAAGTTCCTTATTAATTGCTCTCATACATCTAAGATGTACCACACCCTCTATTAAGTCTAATTCATCACAGGATTGACACAAAGGGAAGGTCAGTCTCTGATAAGATTTATGGTAAGAGGATTATGGGAGCAAATCTCCATTGCTGCATCTGTTTGTTGGAATATCCATCTCTCTTCTCCATCTCCCATTGTCATTTGCTTTCACCTTCAGTCAGTTGATCTGTATTGCTTGCCTTTGCCTTCACTTGCTTTACCTTTGTCAAACTGTGATGTCTTTAATCATGCATTCGCCCCTTAGTTCTCCTTATTGGGATGTAATTTTCCATCCTCTGGCTGTTTATAAGATACCTTGGCTTCTAATGGAAATCAGGATTCATATTTCTTGCCACAATAGTAACATTTTCTGTGCCTGCTGGATAATTTGCATTAACACCTTAATATGATCAGGTTTTGTGGCTTTAAGGTTAGTGAAAACTTTGGTATATTCCCTTTAAGACAAAGCTCTGAGCTGAACTTCATGTTTTATTAAATTAGCTGCATTTGAATGTTGGAATATATGAAAAAGCGAGTGAAGTTTATGGCCTTGAATCCACTGTGTCATTTCCTTCACTGTAAGAACTGTCTCTCCTGCTGTGAGACAGTGTTGTGTGTGATACTTCATCAATATATTTGACTCCTATAAGACTTGGGAGAGCAGGATTGTGATGATGGCAGAAATCATGCAGTCTAAGAAGGCAAATCCATAGCCAGAGCAAATGTTAACTGAGAAGCCCTAGGGATAGAGGTGCAGGGACAAGATCTGAACCTGAGATGAAGTATCCTCAGACTGGCCCTGCAAGAAGCTAGGCAAAGCCCACATATAACAATTGCTGCAGCAGTGGCTTTGTGTGTGTGAAATAGTGCATATTATATGTTTAACACAGGGGTCGTGGTATCAAGGCAGAAGGAGATTCTTGAAATCACTGATACTTAATTTCCAACCCACTTAAAGGTACTCAACATCATTTAACTTTATTTGGAAATTTGACCTTCCTTGTAAAGTATCTTATAAAAAATTTCACACTTTATATTAAATGATACTTCTATCCATGAAAAGTAATGAAATGTATCAATAAATTTTTATTTCAAAGGACAAGGGAGAACATTGCTAGAATTTGTATCTTCAGTTCAGTTCAGTTCAGTTGCTCAGTCATGTCCTATTCTTTGCTACCCCATGGACTGCAGCACACCAGGCCTCCCTGTCCATCACCAACTCCCAGAGCTTGCTCAGCCTTATGTCCATCGAGTCAGTGATGCCATCCAAACATCTCATCCTCTGTCATCCCCTTCTTCTCCTGCCTTCAATCTTTCCCAGCATCAGGGTCTTTTCAAATGAGTCAGTTTTTCACATCAGGTGTCCAAAGTATTGGAGCTTCAGCATCAGTCCTTCCAATGAATATTCAGGATTGATTTCCTTTAGGATGGACTGATTGGATCTCCTTACAGTCCAAGAGACTCTTAAGAGTCTTCTCCAATACCACAGTTCAAAAGCATCAATTCTTTGGCGCTCAGCTTTCTTTATGGTCCAAATCTCACATCCACACATGACTACTGGAAAAACCATAGCTTTGACTAGACAGACTTTGTCAGCAAAGTAATGTCTCTGCTTTCTAATATGCTGTCTAGGTTGGTCATAGCTTTGCGTCCAAGGAGAGAGTGTCTTTTAATTTCATGGCTGCAGTCACCTTCTGCAGTGATTATGGAGCCCAAGAAAATAAAGTCTGTCATTGTTTATCCATCTATTTGCCATGAAGTAACGGGACCAGATGCCATGATCTTTGTTTTCTGAATGTTTAATTTTAAGCCAACTTTTTCATTTTCCTCATTCAGTTTCATCAAGAGGCTGTTTAGTTCCTCTTTACTTTCTGCCATAAGGGTGGTGTTATCTGCATATCTGAGATTACTGATCTTCAAAAATCCCAAAGCAGCCACCAAGTGTAAATGGAGTTATATCACCTGATCTCTGACCCATTTGGTTATAGCTGGACAAATATTCCAACTGTTCATTCCAGAGTGATGTTATAAAAATTCTCAACTAGAAAAAAGAAAATGTCCTGAGATGCAGTAGTCACTGATTTTGTCTCTATGAAGTAAACTTCCCTATCAGGAGACTGCTTCTAATACTTAAAAAAAGGGAGTAGCATTAACCCTGAAGTGGTGTTAAACTCTTGGTCACTGACTGCTATAATCGTGGCTCTCTCTCCTTGTTTATCATAAAATCAAAGGAAACTGACATTTCAGCAGCTGACATTTGTTTTTATATAGGGAGAATTCAGCTCACAGTCAAAATCAGACACAAAATACTTCCCTTGGATTGCTCAAATTCCTTTTATTGGCTTATTCACTGGTAAGAATATTGTGGAACACAACTTTATTTATGGCTGATTACTGCTAAGACACTTTAATGGTGAATTCTCAACTGAAATGAATCAGTCAAAAGAAAGTACATGTGTACCTTAAACCCTTGGAATTTAATTCTATAATCATAAGAACAGTGTATGTATTGAAAGGGAGGAAAATCAGAAATAAAATTTCAGCATTTCTCTTTGTGTATGAAGTCAATACCTTGGTGATGTGAAGATGAAGAGCAAGGAATACCAGGAATAATTGTTTATATTGTTTATTATAAGCACCTTCCTGTTATAAAATGGAAGGAAAATAATACAATATGATACTAAAGTATTTGCAATAAATACTATACATGAGACACATATAAGAATGTTATCAAGGGACATAAAAGAAAATCTGAACAAAAGAAGAAACAGCATGAGGCTGGACAGAAAAACTTAAAAAAAAAAAATCATCATCTCATATCAGCTGTATAAGATTAATATATTTCCAATCAAAGTCTTCATAGATTTGCTTTTGCTATTTTTAACTTGGTTAATTTATAATCAGATGAATATGAAGTAATAGATCCTTAAAATATCCAAAAAAAGTTGAAAAGGAAGAATAGATGCATCAGTTCAGTTCAGTTCAGTTCAGTTGCTCTTTTGGTGTCCGACTCTTTGTGACCCCATGGACTGCAGCACGCCAGGCCTCCCTGTCCATCACCAACTCCTGGAGTTTACTCAAACTTATGTCCATTGAGTCAGTGATGCCATCCAACCATCTCATCCTCTGTTGTCCCCTTCTCCTCCCACCTTCAATCTTTCCCAGCATCAAGGTCTCTTCAAATGAGTCAGTTCTTCACATCAGGTGGCCAAAATATTGGAATTTCAGCTTCAACATCAGTCCTTCCAAAGAACACTCAGGACTGATCTCCTTTAGAATGGACTGATTGGATCTCCTCGCAGTCCAAGGGACTCTCAAAAGTCTTCTCCAACACCACAGTTCAAAAGCATCAATTATTCAGTGCACACCTTTCTTTATAGTCCAACTCTCACATCCATACATGACTTCTAGAAAAACCATAGCCTTGACTAGACAGATTTTGTTGACAAAGTAATGTCTCTGCTTTTTAATAAGATGCATGCCACATGTTAAAATTAATTTTAAAATTTAAATAGTTAAAACAATTTATTTGAGGGCTACAGTGCATGAGTAGATTTTAAAGAGACCAAAGCTTCCAAAAGCATGGTGTTGAGATAGGAGCCCTTACGAATGTCTTTTATGTGAGTTGGCATTTGTGTCTAACACATCTGAAAGTATAAACATTGGCAATAAGAACTCTTTATTAACCTCAAAATTATGCACATGTCTTTTTTTATATTCAGCAACCTAGATAGAATATTGAAAAGCAGAGACATTACTTTGCCCACCAAGGTCCATCTAATCAAGGCTATGATTTTTCCAGTGGTCATGTATGGATGTGAGAGTTGGACTGTGAAGAAAGCTGAGTGCTGAAGAATTTAGCTTTTGAACTGTGGTGTTCGGGAAGACTCTTGAGAGTCCCTTGGAGTGCAAGGAGATCCAACCAGTCCACTCTAAAGGAGACCAGTCCTGGGTGTTCTTTGGAAGGAATGATGTTAAAGCTGAAACTCCAGTACTTTGGCCACCTCATGCCAAGAGTTGACTCATTGGAAAAGACTCTGATGCTGGGAGGGATTGTGGGCAGGAGGAAAAGGGGACGACAGAGGATGAGATGGCTGGATGGCATCACCGATTTGATGGACGTGAGTCTGAGTGAACTCTGGGAGTTGGTGATGGACCGGGAGGCCTGGTGTGCTGCGATTCATGGGGTTGCAAAGAGTTGGACACAACTGAGTGACTGAACTTAACTGAAAGGAAAATGAAAAGGAAATGAAGATATTATATGATGTGTGCCCATTGATGTCAATATTTGCTGCAGAGAGTATACATGGGAGAGGAAATCGATCACATAAATTCATGCCTCAACAAATAGCACTGATAATGCAACACTTGAACATTGACTCTGGGACTTTATACACAATGGGTTATGTAATATTTATAGCTTTGTGTGGAAAATTGTGTAGCACAAGCTTGACTGAATTAATTAAATAAAATCTTGCTCTTTTAGGTTGGATTTCCACTGAAGTTGACAATTATTTGAGTGCATACAATTGACTAAGGAAGTGACTCCTGGAGGCACTGGTGAGATCATGGGGAAATGAGACAGTAAGCAAATTCCTGCTGAGGGCAACCAAGACTCAGTCCCACTGGGGATTCTGAGAATATACATGAAATCTGGTTCTGAGTTGTCCCTCTCTAGGATAAGGAATCTGAAATATTTATCCACTAACTTCCATCTGTGATTTTTGGGTGCTTCCCAGGTTATTAACTCCCTGGACTCCTTTTGAATGCTGATAAGATTCAGGGAGCATAACAGAGCAACCTCCAGAATTTGTAAGGCATTACTCCATTGTTTTACAGTTATTGAGACTAAAGTTATCACGGTGAATCTTTTTTTTTTTTTTTTTTGGCAGTGCTGTGGGGCATGTGGACTTTCCAGGTGGCTCAGTGGTAAAGAATCTGCCTGCCAACACAGGAAACACAAAAGACCTAGGTTTGATCCCTGGGTCAGGAAGATCTCCTGGGGAAAGAAATGGCAACCCACTCCACTATTCTTGCCTGGGAAATTCCATGGACAATGGAGCTTGGTGGGCTACAGTCCATGGGGTCACAAAAAGTTGGACATGACTGAGTGAATGAGCATGTACACATGCTGGGGCATGTGGGACTTAGTTCTCAGACCAAGGATTGAACTTGAGCTGCCTGCATTGGAAGCACAGAGTTTTAACCACTGGACCGCTAGAGAAGTCCCTCATTGTGATTTAATATGATATTTTCCTTTAGTAAGTATTTTTTTGTTGTTGTTCATTTGTCTTGTCTATTGTATATATTTCTGAAATAATTTTGGGTGTTTTCCTCATTTCAGACATTTTGACATTTTATGATTCTATGCCTTAGCTGCTCAGCTACTACCTCCTTCTTTTCCCCCTTTCTTCCTTGCCTTCCTCCCTTCCTCCTTCTTTCATTTTTTAGGGGTAGACAATAGAAAGCTGCTTAAGTATAAGGATTTTTTTTAATTAATTCTGGAAATTTAAAATAGCTATTCCTTTATTCATATTTACCTAAAGTTCGCTCTTTTACCTAAGTGCTCTTTTAATGGGTTGATGGATGGAGTCCACAGAACATGAATCTTGGAAGGTCTTCCTCAGATATTGCCTTTGTAGCAGATTTTGATGAATTCTAAGTGAAGTATTGGCAAGGGCACTAATCCTGATGATCATGTGAATTTGGAGCTCAGGCAAACTACCTGGGGGCAGCAGGCACCTCTGGTCTCCACAAAGCTGACTCATGTTGGTCCTTTACACTCTCCACAGACACAGAACCGCTGTTCTTCAGTCAACCTGAAGCTTGTCTCAAAAGAAGTTTCAACTCTGGTTGTCATAAGGACCCACAGCCCAGTCACCCTTCCTTTCTTTTTATCTTCTATGGCTTCGGTAATTCCATGTCAGTCCTATGTCCAGGGGCACAAAAGTCTCATGTTGATCCATTTTCTCACAATAGAAGTTGATTTCTCATCAGAAAAAAAAAGTGACCTGGAACTTTTAAGGATAAAAGCCTCTTTAGCCTCCTCCACCTCCAACTTGACAGAGGAATCCTTTGCTTTCAGTATTAAATAGAGGTTTAAAATCTACTTCAGTCTGAGGAAACAAGTCTGGCTGCGCTGCTGGGGCTTTTTTCTTTTTCTATTTGGAAGGATCATTTGAGTGAACAAGAACGTGTATGCTTAAATGGGAAAACTGTGAAACAGGAACCCAAGGGATAATGTACTGAAATATTGACACAGAACAAAACAGTGTAGAAATCAAAGTTGTTAGTACTTATATGGGAGAAAAATAAGGTTTAAATTATAGAAGAATTTATAACACAAAGCAGCCCACAAGTGACTGAAACTATTTGAAAATACTCTGTTAGCTGAAAGTGTTCTTTCATCTGATTATATACTACTTGAAATTTATCTATCTATCTGCCTACCTATCTATCTAGCAGGCTTTCCTGATAGTTCAGTTGGTAAAGAATCAGCCTGCAATGCAGGAGACTCCAGTTCAATTCCTGGGTGGGGAAGATCCCCTGGAGAAGGGATAGGCTACCCATTTCAGTATCCTTGGGCTTCCCTTGTGGCTCAGCTGGTAAAGAATCTGCCTGCAGTGTGGGAGACCTGGATTCAATCCCTGGGTTGGGAAGATCCTCTAAAGAAGGGAAAGGTGACCCACCCCAGTCACCTATACACTATACAGTCCATGGGGTCACAAAGAGTCAGACACAACTGAGCGACTTTCACTTTCACTTTCATATATATACGTGTATGTAAAGCAATAACCACAAAAACAGCAAAGACCTCCAATAAATATCAGTGTATTTCAATTAAATTCAACTCATTCAGTATCATTTTTAAAGATGTATACAGATAGTTGTTGATTTTGAGGGTGAGTTGTGTCTATAGTCATAGCCACACTGTCAGATAAGTAATTTTGGTGCTAAAAAGCAGGAAAAATTAAGTAGTCATTCAGAAACCCATTCATTCATTAAATAGTCGTTAAGCACTTATTTTTGTTAGGCATTACCTTAACTGATTTCTGCTCTTATGGAAGTTTAAGTTTCAGTGTAAAAGCAAAATATATTTAAATATAAGGACCGATGTTGAAGCTGAAACTCCAATGCTTTGGCCACCTGATGCAAAGAGCTGACTCATCTGAATAGACCCTGATGCTGGGAAAGATTGAAGGTAGGAGGAGAGGGGGGCAACAGAAGATGAGATGGTTGGATGGCATCACTGACTCAATGGACATAAGTTTTGGTAAGCTCTGGGAGTTGGTGATAGACAGGGAGGCCCGGCGTGCTGCAGTCCATGAGGTTGCAAAGAGTTGGACATGACTGAGAGACTGAACTGAACTGATAATTAATATTGTAATTATATGTAATATATGCACATACATACTTATATAAGCATTAGCTTATGTACACACCTACAAATACATATAAATGAGAATTTAACTGTAAAGCTATGAAGAAAAGATACCTGTTTCTAAATCTATAAAACGGGATGCAAATGGATGATGTTTTTGCTAAGATCTGAACTGTTGGTTGGTACTACTTAGGTTCAGAGTCTGTAAATATTTGCATAATTCCTGGATGACAGTGGAAATAAAACAATTTTTTTCTATCTGATGCAAATTATCTAGCATTCCAAAGTAGAAATTATTAAAAGAGGCTTTACCACTATCTGAACATCAGCTTTTGAAGAGGAAAAGGTCTCAGAGTATCCAGACATCAAGCATATCAAAATGAGACAATGTTTCTTAACTCTACAAGCATTAGTTCAGTGAAATCCATCTGTTATTTTCTCTGCTTACCTTGAGAATTACCTGTAAAAAATTCTGTAAATAAATCACAAACCTCTTAATACATCTTTTTTTATTCTTTTTGGTAAGCATAGTAAGAATCTTGTGACTTTAAAATTCTTCTTTTATTCAGATTTTTTTTTTTAATGGAGCATTAACACTAACCAAGCAAATAGGGACTATGGTGTAGAAATAATTTGTCAAATAATTCCCACAGTCTTGTCAAATCTCTTTTAGTTTCCTTTATAATTCATTTGACTATGTTTCAAATGAAAAAAAAAAATTCTCATTGTATTAAAACTGGAGTTTATATGTTTAAAGACTATCATGTTTTAATAGCAGCTTTTGCAACTCTATCAGCAAATGACTGCCTTTTAAAAGCTTTGTCCTTCTGGTCTATGTGGGCTCTACAGTGAATGGTTGGTATCTGAACAAGTAGTTGTAAAGTTTTTGACAAAGCTGCTATAAATTTTTCAGGAGATATTTGAGTTATCATTTTAAGCATAAAATTCTCTATTTAAAAATCTTTCTCTGTTGTATGCTAGAAACAAAAAGCTAGCTAGATAGCTAGCCAGATAGCTACCTAGCTAGATAATTAAATCCAGAATCAAGAATTGTAGCTATAATAACTACTATGTACTCTTCTGCTTGAACAGACTTAATTCCAGACAAAACTTAAGGTTTCAAGGTATTAAGATGTTACCTCAACATAGATTAAGTGAGTTACATATATCCCAAGTACATGACCATTGGTCAGTATTATCAAATATGCAATAGGAATAAGGCTATCAGGTAAATCAGCATGGATTTTTCAAAATTTGTGATCTCCAAAGTTGGAGGGGAGTCTATTGTTACTTTTAGTTGTTTGAAAACTTCTTCAAATTCTAGGGCTAAAACCAAAGGATGTAGAGAATTATCATGCAAATGTTCTTTCAGACATTTTGTTTGCTACAAAATATTTGGAGTCCATTGTCTACAATATTCTACCAGTGCCCCAGATTTTCTATACTTTTGTTTGTAAATAACTAGAGAAACACTAGAAGAAACCCCCAAATTCTCAAAGTGTCCTTTGTTATCAGTACTGAAATTCTTCTTAAATTCCAATCATAAATACTGACCTCCACAAGTATTTTGGCTTGTCTATGAAATCAAAAGGAAGGAAGGAAGGGTGGAAGGAAGGAAGGATGGAAGGAGTGGATAGAGGGGGAGAAGGAGGAAAGAGGGAAGAAATTGTGGAGGAAAGATCAAGTTCAGAGATAACTTTTGTAGACAGTGATACCAAAGTTGGAAGTCAGATTTGTTCAGAACAGTTAAAGGATAGGAACTACAGAGATGAGTGGTTAGGATTATGTACAAATTTGTATAGGGGTTGATCATCTTTAATTAAATGTACCATCCTTTTTTACTCAAATTATGAAACTACAGGGTGGATGTTCCTTTGCAAATTATTCCTTGTTTTTAATAATACTTCTATAACCAGTTTTATTCTTTTTAATTCAGCTCTCAAAAAATATTTTTTACACATAGCTATAACCTGTTCTTTTTTAAGAATTAATTTATTTATAAAAATTGGAGGCTAATTACTTTGCAATATTGTAGTGGTTTTTGCCATACATTGACATGAATCAACCCTGAGTATACATGTGTTCTCCATCCTGAACTCCCCATCCCATCTCCCAGTGTCATCCCAGTGCACCAGATCTGAGCACCCTGTCTCATGCATCGAACCTGAACTGGCAATCTATTTCACATATGATAATATACATGTTTTAATGCTATTCTCTCAAATCATCCCACTCTCGCCTTCTCCCACAGAGTCCAAAAGTCTATTCTTTACATCCCATCCCTCCCCATCCCATCTCCCAGTGTCATCCCAGTGCACCAGATCTGAGCACCCTGTCTCATGCATCAAACCTGAACTGGCAATCTATTTCACATATGATAATATACATGTTTTAATGCTATTCTCTCAAATCATCCCATTCTCGCCTTCTCCCACAGAGTCCAAAAGTCTATTCTTTACATCTGTGTCTCTTTTGCTGCCTCACATATAGGGTCATTGTTACCATCTTTCTAAATTCCATATATACGTGTTAATATACTGTATTAGTGTTTTTCTTTCTGACTTACTTCACTCTGTATAATAGGCTTCAGTTTCATCCACCTCATTAGAACTGATTCAAATGCATTCTTTTTAATAGCTGATTAATATTCCATTGTGTATATGTACCACAGCTTTCTCATCCATTCGTCTGCCAATGGACATCTAGGTTGCTTCCATGTCCTGGCTATTGTAAACAGTGATGCGATGAACATTGGGGTACACGTGTCTCTTTCCCTTCTGGTTTCCTTGGTGTGTATGCCCAGCAGTGGGATTGCTGGATCGTATGGCAGTTCTATTTCCAGTTTTTAAGGAATCTCCACACTGTTCTCCATAGTGGTTGTACTAGTTTGCATTCCCACCAACAGTGTAAGAGGGTTCCCTTTTCTCCTTTCCCTTCTCAGCTTTTATTTTTTGTAGACATTTTGATAGCAGCCATATGACCAGCTTGAGATGGTACCTCATTGTAGTTTTGATTTGTATTTCTCTGATAATGAGTGATGTTGAACATCTTTTCATGTGTTTGTTAGCCATCTGTATGTTTTCTTTGGAGAAATGTCTGTTTAGTTTTTTGGTCCATTTTTTGATTGGGTCATTTATTTTTCTGGAATTGAGCCACAAGAGCTGCTTGTATATTTTTGAGATTAATTCTTTGTCAGTTGCTTCGTTTGCTATTATTTTCTCCCTTCTGAAGGCTGTCTTGTCAACTTCCTTATAGTTTCCTTCGTTGTGCTTAAAAAGCTTTTAAGTTTAATTAGGTCCCATTTGTTTATTTTTGCTTTTATTTCCATTACTCTGGGAGGTGGGTCATAGAGGATCCTGCTGTGATTTATGTCAGAGAGTGTTTTGCTTGTTTTCCTCTAGGAGTTTTATAGTTTTTGGTCTTACACTTCAATTTTTAATCCATTTTGAGTTTATTTTTGTGTATGGTGTTAGAAAGTGTTCTAGTTTCATTCTTTTACAAGTGGTTGACCAGTTTTCCCAGCACCACTTGTTAAAGAGATTGTCTTTTCTCCATTGTGTATTATTTCCTCCTTTGTCAAAGATAAGGTGGCCATCAGTTCAGTTCAGTTCAGTCACAGTCGTATCTGACTCTTTGCAACCCCATGAATCACAGCATGCCAGGCCTCCCAGTCCATCACCAACTCCCAGGCTTCACTGAAACTCATGTCCATCGAGTCAGTGATGCCATTCAGCCATCTCATCCTCTGTCATTCCCTTTTCCTTCTGCCCCCAATCCCTCCCAGCATCAGAGTTTTTTCCAATGAGTCAACTCTTGCGTGGATTTATCTCTGGGCTTTCTATTTTGTTCCACTGATCTATATTTCTGTCTTTGTACCAGTACCATACTGTCTTGATGACTGTGGCTTTGTAGTAGAGCCTGAAGTCAGGCAGGTTGATTTCTCCAGTTCCATTCCTCTTTCTCAAGATTGCTTTGGCTATCCGAAGTTTTTTGTATTTCCATACTAATTGTGAAATTATTTGTTCTAGTTCTCTGAAAAACATTGTTGGTAGCTTGATAGGAATTGCATTGAATCTATAGATTGCTTTGGGTTGTATACTCATTTTCACTATATTGATTCTTCCGATCCATGAACATGGTATATTTTTCCATCTATTTGCATCATCTTTGATTTCTTTCATCAGTGTTTTATAGTGTTCTATATATAAGTCTTTTGTTTCCTTAGGTAGATATATTCCTAAGTATTTTAATCTTTTTGTTGCAATGGTGAATGGAATTGTTTCACTAATTTCTCTTTCTGTTTTCTCATTGTTAGTGTATAGGAATGCAAGGGATTTCTGTGTGTTGATTTTATATCCTGCAACTTTACTATATTCATTGATTAACTCTAGCAATTTTCTGATGGAGTCTTTAGGGTTTTCTATGTAGAGGATCATGTCATCTGCAAACAGTGAGTTTTACTTGATGTGGGTAAAACTTCCAAAACTATGTTGAATAGTAATGGTGAGGGTGGGCACCCTTATCTTGCTCCTGACTTTAGGGGAAATATTTTCAATTTTTCACCTTTGAGGATAATGTTCGCTGTGGGTTTATCACATATGGCTTTTATTATGTTGAGGTATGTTCTTTCTATTCCTGTTTTCTGGAGGGTTTTTTATCATAAATGGATGTTGAATTTTGTCAAAGGCTTTCCCTGCATCTATAGAGTTAATCACATGGTTTTTATCTTTCAATTTGTTAATGTGGTGTTTCACATTGATTGATTTGTGAATATTGAAGAATCCTTGATAACCTGGTATAAAGCCCACTTGGTCATGATGTATGGTCTTTTTAATGTGTTGTTGGATTCTGATTGCTAGAATTTTGTTAAGGATTTTTACATCTATGTTCATCAATGATATTGGCCTGTAGTTTTCTTTTTTTGTGGGATCTTTGTCAGGTTTTGGTATTAGGGTGATGGTGGCCTCATAGAATGGGTTTGGAAGTTTACCTTCTTCAGTTTTATAGAAGAGTTTGAGTAGGATAGGTGTTAGCTCTTCTCTAAATTTTTGGTGGAATTCAACTGTGAAGCCATCTGGTCCTGGGCTTTTGTTTGCTGGAAGATTTCTCATTACAGTTTTGATTTCTGTGCTTGTGATGGGTCTGTTAAGATTTTCTATGTCCTCCTGGTTCAGTTTTGGAAAGTTGTACTTTTCTAAGAATTTGTACATTTCTTCCAAGTTGTCCATTTTATTTGCATATAGTTACTGATAGTAGCCTCTTATGATCCTTTGTATTTCTGTGTTGTCTGTTGTGATTTTTCCATTTAATTTCTAATTTTGTTGATTTGATTCTTCTCCCTTTTTTTCTTGATGAGTCTGGCTAATGGTTTGTCTATTTATCTTCTCAAATAACCAGCTTTTAGCTTTTTTTATTTTTGCTATGGTTTCTTTTGTTTCCTGTACATTTATTTCTACCTTAATTTTTACAATTTCTTTCCTTCTACTAACCCTAGGGTTCTTCATTTCTTCTTTTGATAGTTGTTTTAGGTGTAGAGTTAGGTTATTTATTTGATTTTTCTCTTGTTTCTTGAGATCAGCTTGTATTGCTATGAACTTTCCTCTTAGCACTGCTTCTACTAAATCCCATAGGTTTTGGGTTGTTGTGTTTTCATTTTCATTTGTTTATATGCATATTTTGATTTCTTTTTTGGTTTCTTCTGTGATTTGTTGGTTATTCAGAAGCGTGTTGTTTAGCCTCCATATGTTTATATTTTTAATAGTTTTTTTTTTTCCTATAGTTGACATCTAATCTTACTGCATTGTGATCAGAAAAGAGGCTTGAAATGATTTCAATATTTTTAATTTACCAAGGCTAGATTTATGGCACAGGAGGTGATCTATCTTGAAGAATATTCTGTGTGCACTTGAGAAAAAGGTGAAATTCACTGTTTTGGGGTGAAATGTCCTATAGATATCAGTTTGGTCTAACTGGTCCATTGCATCATTTAAAGTTTGTTTCCTTGTTAATTTTCTGTTTAGTTGATCTATCCACAGGTGTGAGGGGATATTAATGTCTCCCACTATTATTGTGTTACTTTTAATTTCCCCTTTCATATTTATTAGCATTTGCTTTACATATTGTGGTGCTTATGTTGGGTGAATATATATTCACAATTGTTATATTTTCTTCTTGGATTGATCCTTTGATCATTATGTAGTGTCCTTCTTTGTCTCTTTTCATGGCCTTTATTTCAAAGTCTATTTTATCTGATATGAGTATTGCTACTCTTGCTTTCTTTGGTCTCCATTTGCTTGAAATATCTTTTTCCAGCCCTTCACTTTCAGTCTGTATGTGTCCCTTGTTTTGAGGTGTGTATCTTATAGACAGCATATATAGGGATCTTGTTTTTCTATCTATTTAGCCAGTCTTTGTCTTTTGGTTGGGGCATTCAACCCATTTACATTTAAGGTAATTATTGATAAGTATGATCCCATTGCCATTTACTTTGTTGTTTTGGGTTCAAGTTTATAAATCTTTTCTGTGTTTCCTGTCTAGAGAAGATCCTTCAGCATTTGTTGAAGAGCTGGTTTGGTTGGTGCTGAATTCTCTTAGCTTTTGCTTGTCTGTAAAACTTTTGATTTCTCCTTCATATCTGAATGAGATCCTTCTGGGTACAGTAATCTGGGTTGTAGGTTTTTCTCTTCATCACTTTAAGTATGCCCTGCCATTCCCTTCTGACCTGAAGAGTTTCTATTGAAAGGTCAGCTACTATCATTATGGGAATCCTCTTGTGTGTTATTTGTTGTTTTTCCCTTACTGCTTTTAACATTTGTTTTTTTATGTTTCATCTTTGTTAATTTGATTAATTTGTGTCTTGGGGTGTTTTTTCTTGGGTTTATCCTGTTTGGAACTCTCTGGGCTTCTTGGACTTGGGTGCCTATTTCCTTCCCCATTTTAGGGAAATTTTCAACTATTATCTCCTCAAATATTTTCTCATGATCTTTCTTTTTGTCTTCTTCTTTTGGGACTCCTATGATTTGAATGTTGGGGTGTTTAACAGTGTCCCAGAGGTCTCTGAGATTGTCCTCATTTCTTTTCATTCTTTTCTCTCTTTTCCTCTCTGCTTCATTTATTTCCACCATTCTATCTTCCACCTCATTTATCCTATTTCCTGCCTCCAATATTCTACTGTTGGTTCCCTCCAGAGTGCTTTTGATCTCAGTTATTGCATTATTCATTATTAATAGACTCTTTTTTATTTCTTCTAGGTCCTTGTTAAACATTTCTTGCATCTTCTCAATCTTTGTCTCCAGACTTTTTATCTGTAGCTCCATTTTGTTTTCAAGATTTTGGATCATTTTTATTATCATTATTCTGAATTCTTTTTTAGGTAGACTCCCTATCTCCCCCTCTTTTGTTTAGTTTGGTGGCCATTTATCATGTTCCTTTAACTGCTGAATATTTCTCTGCCTTTTCATCTTCTTTAGATTGCTGTGTTTGGGATGGCCTTTCTGTATGCTGGAAGTTTGTGATTCCTCTTTATTGTGGAGATTCCTCCCTGTGAATGGAGTTGGACTAGTGGCTTTTCAAGGTTTCCTGGTTAGGGAAGCTTGTGTTGGTGTTCTGGTGGGTGTAGCTGGATTTCTTCTCCCTGGAGTGCAATGAAGTGTCCAGTAGTGAGTTTTGAGGTATCTATGGGTTCAGAGTGACTTTTGGCTGCCTGTATTTTCATGCTCAGGGTTATGTTCCTGTGTTGTTGGAGAATTAGGTTGGTATGTCTTGCTCTGAAATTTGTTGGCTCTTAGGTGGAGCTTGGTTTCAGTGTACATATGAAGGCTTTTGGATGAGCTTTTGTCTATTAATATTCCCTGGAGTCAAGAGTTTTCTAGTGTTCTCAAGTTTTGGATTTAAGCCTCCTGCCTCTGGCTTTCAGTCTTGTTCTTACAGTAGCCTCAAGACTTCTCCATCCATACAGCACTGATGATAGAACATCTAGGTTAATGGTGAAGATTCTCCACAGTGAGGGTCACCCAGAGAGGTTCACAGAGTTACATGGAGAAGAGAAGAGGGAGGAGGGAGATAGAGGTAACCAGGAAGAGAAGAGGGGGAATCAAAAGGGGAGAGAGCAATCTAGTCAGTAATCAATTCCCTATGTGCTCTCCATAGTCTGGAACACTCATAGGGGTTCACAGAGTTACACAGAGAAGAGAAGAGGGAGAAAGAAGATAGAGGTGACCAGGAGGAGAAGAGGGGGAGTCAAAAGGAGAGAGACAGATCTAGCCAATAATCAGTTCCCTAAGTGTTCTCCACAGCCTGGAACACCCAAAGAGATTCACAGAGTTAGGTAGAGAAGAGAAGGGGGAGGGAGGAGATAGAGGTGACCTGGGGGATAAAAAGTAGAGTCAAAAGGGGAGAGAGCATCAAGCCAGTAATCACACTCTTAAGTAAAAATGGGTACTGAAGGTTGGATTCTTAAAGGTCCAAAGAGGATACCATTTGGTACAAATACCAAAAAGCAAAGATTAAAAATATTGAGTAGAGGTAAAACTCTCAAAAATACAATATTTAAAAAAAGCAAAATCACAAAAATTATAACAAATATACATATGAAATTTGCTTTAAAAATAGGGTCTTTTTTTTGCAAAGTAATAGTAGGTTATAAAAATGAAAATTAAAGGAGTAATAAAGAACTTAAAAATAAAAAAATTAAAATTAAAAAATGATGATAGTAAAATATACCTAGGAATTTTTCTAGAGCTGTTGAGAGCAGTGTAGGGTCAGTTCAGTTTCAGATAGTTCCTTGTTCCAGCTTATACTTCTCAAGGTCTATAGGCATCTTCCCATGTAGTCAATGCTAACTACAGGGTTTTAATCTGTTGTACCTGTCACTTCCAAAGTAGTTCCCTCTTCTTTGTTTATTTTGGCTTCCTCTGTTTTCAAGTCTCTTCAGTGTCTAATTTCTACCCTGACATAAGTGGGGCAAAAGAGGTCACTTATTTAGGCTCATTTGTTCAGTTGTGCTGGGGGGTGGGGAGGAACACTGCAAACAAATATCACTGGCATGTGTGGGGAGTGCTCGCAGTGTCTGAGTCACACTGGGTTCTGCTCACGGCATGTGTGCTTTCTTGGTCTACACGTCTCAGGCTCCAGATTACTCTGCAGGGGAACTGTTTAAAGAGGGCCCTGGGTTGTGTGAACTTCCCAGGGCTAAACTGCTCAGCTTCAGGTTCTCAGGTACTCCACAAAGGCACACACTTGGTTGGGTCTGCGTTTTGTGCCCTTTCCAAAGCCAAGCAGCTCAGGTGACCAGGTGCTTGGCAAATGCACTCTTCAAGATGTGTGGTGCATCTTATCACCTCCCTGGTCTTGGCCGCTCAGTTTCCTGGGTGCACAACGAGAATGCCCACTCGGCTGTGCTGTGTGTCTCCTCTGGGAGCTGATCTCTGACTGCGACCCTCCTGGTGGATGTCAACAGGTCCAGGATCCCAGGAAGACTTGGTTAGCAACTTGGAGCCTGCTCACAATTTGGTAGAGAATGCCATCTCTGGGCCCGAAATTGCCCCTCACCTTCCAGCTCTGCAGAGAAGGCAATGGCACCCCACTCCAGTACTCTTGCCTGGAAAATCCCATGGATGGAGGAGCCTGGTAGGCTGCAGTCCATAGGGTCCCTAAGAGTCGGACATGACTGAGCGACTTCACCTTCACTTTTCACTTCCATGCATTGGAGAAGGAAATGGCAACCCACTCCAGTGTTCTTGCCTGGAGAATCCCAGGGACGGGGGAGCCTGGTGGGCTGCCATCTATGGGGTGACACAGAGTAGGACACGACTGAAGTGACTTACCTTCCGGCTCTGGCTGCCACCCGTCTGCCTCTCTGCCTTCAGTATGGGGAGGCGCCAGTCCACAGCTTGTTAGCTCTTCTCTGGTATTTGCTCAGTCCTTTGTTCTCTGAGCAAGCCCGGCATTGCCTTGGGTTAGAGCTTTTTGCAGGGACGTTCTCTCTCTCCCTCTCTTTTTCTCTCTCTGGCTAACCCACAGTTTGGTTTGCTATCTCACGTTAGCCCCCTCAGATTGTCCTCAAGGCGTTCAGGCCCGGTCCTTACCCTAAGTATGCAGCCCACACCTCCCTGTTCAGCCCCCACTTACTTGTGGTGGACGTGGGCATCTGGTCTACTTCTTTGCTGGGAGAGCAGTTAGGCGCATATTCTGTGGCTTGTGTTTTTTTCTTTTTTTTTTTCCGCTCCAGGTTATGTTGCCCTCTGAGATTTCAAAGCTCCCCACAGACCCGCTGCTGAGAGGGTTACCTGGTGTTTGGAAACTTCTCCTCCTTCATGACTCCCTCTCTGGGACAGGTCTCAGTCCAGAACTCTTTTGTCTCTCTTTTTCTTTTATAATTTGTCCTACGTCCTTTTGTAGAGAATGGGCTGCCTTTCTGGGTGCCTGGTCTCCTCCACCAGCGTTCAGAAGTTGTTTTGTGGAATTTGCTCAGCATTCAATTGATCTTTTGATGAATTTGTGGGGGAAAAAGTGATCTTCCTGTCCTATTCCTCTGCCATCTTAGGACCGCTCACCCTGGTTTGTTTTAGTAAACTATATTTACAGGTCTTGATCTCAAATTCGACCTGTATTATTATTCCATAGGGTTTCATGCTTCAATTAACTTCAGATCAAGGTACTTTCCAGCATAGTACGAGATTGCAACTCTCTGCCATGCCCTCCCCCACCTTAATTTAAAAGAACGAACACACATAGTAACCAATTCATCGTCTTTTACCCTAAGGAGTTCAACAGACACCCCATCCAGATTACAGAATATGGTAGTTTTAAGCTGCATAGCAGGTCTTCCTCCAAAGATTTATAGGAGAATCAGGAGAAAGTTAGAATGCATGTTCCTCAGTAAGAGAACTTCAGTTCAGTTCAGTCACTCAGTCGTGTCCAACTCTTTGTGACCCCATGAATTGCAGCATGCCAGGCCTCTCTGTCCATCACCAACTCCTGGAGTTCACTCAAACTCATGTCCATAGAGTAAGTGATGACATCCGGCCACCTCATCCTCTGTCGTCCCCTTCTCCTCTTGCCCCCAATCCCTCCCAGCATCAGGATCTTTTCCAATGAGTCAACTCTTCCCATGAGGTGGCCTAAATATTGGAGTTTCATCTTCAGCATCAGTCTTTCCAATGAATACCCAGGACTGATCTCCTTTAGAATGGACTGGACAAGACAATAATTATATATCCTTATCATCAATAGCTATATATGACCTAACCATATAGGTATAAAAAGCCTTAGGACAAAATCCTTAGGAAACATTTGACAAATGACTCAAAACTGAGAGAGTAGGAAATTTCGGAGGTAGTCACTTATGAAACATATATGTTGACAACTTTTCCTCTGGCTGATCTATCCTTGCCTCTTCTGATAAATACTGGTGTTTAAATAGTTGGCAAGAGATTCCAAAGATTGACAAGACTAGAGTGTGCTTTTGATCCATCCCAGGGTTCATGTCTGTGAATTTTGAGCCACAACAAACTGGTAATGGAAATCAATGGGGAAACCCTCCCCCCCACCCCCCCACCCCCCCACCCCCCCACCCCCGCATTTTCTTAGTGTATCACTGCAGCTTCTTCCAGCTCACCGAAAAGTTTAAGTATTGCTATTGGCAACCCCTCCTGATGGGTTTCTGATGAGATGTTGTATAGTCCTTCCCTTGGCCACAATATCCCTTGATGTGATTATCTTATGGATCCCACAGTGCTTGCTTTGTTGAAAGTGCAAAATTGGCTGGAAACTGAATTTAATGCAGTAACCAGTGCATGTCTCCATGAATGAGGTCATATACTGAAAACATTCTTAGTAAGACTTCCACAGAAGTAATAGAAGCTTTTAAATGGGCAATATCTATTGATAAGAGAGTTATGTGGACAATCCAAGAATTCTGGGAAGTTTCTCAACGGCATCAGCTTTCCTGATAATCAAAATAGGAAGGGCTGGTTTTCCACGCATTGAGACAAGAAAAATGTAAATTCTGTTGTAGCACTTTGGTTTTCTTCCCCATGTTGTTATTTATCAGCTTAATAGTTTGTTTATTTGCCTTTTTTCAAGTAATTAGTTCAACTACTCTCCATCCTGTGGCCCTCATATGAGGGCACATGGTCTTTTATAGTGGTTCTCAATTACTTCCTTGTCAGGTCCCTTCATCATGTCTGCTTTACTAGCTACATGGTGTGTGGATGATATACGACTCTTACAGGATGAATTTGGGCTAAAACATGAAGTAGACTCAGGGGTTGACCACCAGATCCTCAAACCTGTTTCCTTAAACAGAACACATAATTCATGACCAGCTAAAGAAGTTGTGCTCTCATCCACCTTTACAGGGAAATGGATGGCAATTTATCCCAATTAAAGGAACTATCCTTAGATGACTGTAGGACTGGTTTCTCATATACCCATTCCAAATGTGACGGAAAGATTTAACATTTTAAGAGAAAGACTTTAAACAAGATTCCTGCCTTCCCAAATTTTGTAATCATATAATGATCTTAATTGGATTTTTTAACTTGTGTCACTCATGCTTTTTAAATAGTAAAATCTTGAATTTGGAGAACATGATTCATCTGGCTAGTATTACCAAAGAATGGAGATAAAAGGCAACCTTTTTATAATCCAAGGTTCCTCATCTGACTGTTGCATAGGCATAGAGCATAAGCCAGTTTGCTCAATTTAGGAACTAGTAGACATCATACCCTCCTCACCAGAATTGTTGGAGCAATGTAATACAAATCCACTGAAGTACTGAGTTTTATTTATTTATGTAACTGCTTTGTCCTTAGAATCTTACTGAGAGTCTAGAGATAAACAATTATTTGCATCATAACTGGGGTTTCTATGAGCAAGTTTAATCTAAGATCTTATTTGTAACAAAAATTTCCTTCCTTTTTTAAATTCATGGTTTCTTGCCTTTGGTGCTTATTGTAAGATATCCCTTCTTATTTTCTCTTCTCATGAAACAAACTTTCATTTCCTTGAGAAACTCAAGTTAAATATAATTATAATTTGTAATTATATTTCCTCCTCTACATGATTACTATATACCCTCAGGACTTGTTGATCTGTCCTAGTTCATTTGGCATTATTGGGTGATTCATCATATATTAAATAATACTAATCTCATCTAAATATATTAGCATGATGTTACAATATCTGATACTATGAATCACAAGACATTTCTTTGTGGTTATTTTTAATAGCAGACATAAGTGTAATTTAATTATGTGATTGCACATCACTAACAACAATCCAACTTGATAAAGCATGGTGCACAAACTATTTCATAACAAAATATTATTAGACTTTTCTAAAATATGATATGTTCACCATCTTTGGTGAATATATATTTGAGAGAATTGAGTTCCAAAAACAAATATAATTATTAATAAACTATGTTCAATAGAAGACTTATACCAAAATTCTAAATTACTTACTAAAGTCTTCAAGACACATTTCAAATGCTGTTTTTACTTTCAATTTAGAATGAATGTATGTAGTCCTTATAGGAAACTCCAGTGTGTATGTAGCACCACATCCTTATTTATAAATAAATGTCCTTCCTTACTGCTACATATTTGACCAATTGCTATATACATATCTGGAAATACCAGGAGCTATCCCATTTATTCCTGCTTGAAAAGATATTTCCTTTTGTTGTCAATAGATCACTCTGTTTTGCTGTACACTTTGTTAGTATAGTATATAACATTCTGTTATATAATACATATGTTTCAAATGCTTTCTGGGAAATTGCCACTTTATACACATACACATACCCAGTAACATAGCAGTGAAAGACAACAATAATTAATGAATAACATTTTGAGAGCTAATAAATAATGTCGATTATTAGTTCAGTGCATGTATTTTAATTGCCTATCCTATATGACACGGGGCTTCCCAGGTGGCGCTAGTGGCATAAAGAACCCATCTGCTAATGCAGGGATGTAAGAGATGCAGCAGGTTCAGTCCCTGAGATAGGAGGTAGGCATGGCAATCCATTCCAGTATTCTTCCCTGGAGAATCCCATGGACAGAGGAGCCTGGTAGGCTACAGTCAATAGGGTGGCAAAGAGTCAGACAAGACTGAAGTGACTTAGCATGCATGCATATACCACACCATACATAGTGGGATTACAAAGATGGTTACTGATAGGCTCTCTCCTTTCAAGAATGTCAGAGTTTGATGGAACTATAAACAATTTTTCATGAAGAAACTATGAAATACCATGAAATTGGACTCATTAAAAATGCCTGCGCTTGCTGCTGTTGTTATTATATTTGTCAGAATTTGGAAGCTACTTTATGTCTCCTTTCCCTTATACTAATTTTTAAAAAAAAAAGGAGAAAGAAAACATACTTTGTACAAATTTGGCATAATGAACTGGAGCAAAGAAATGGAAAATCACCTGAGAGAATTCAAATACCTCCCAAGGTAACTAAACTTTTAATTCACTCTAGGAAGAATAGATTTATAAAAGGATAGAAAGGGCGTTATATCATAAAATCAGAATTGGAAACTTGGCATAAAAAGCAGCTCTCCCAGAATTATCAGGGAAGAGGAGGACATCTTAGCCAGGTGGCTTACCTTGTGGCTCAGTGGTAAAGTATCTGCCTGACATGTAGGAGACCATCTGCAGTGCAGGAGACACCAATTCAATCCCTAAGTTGGGAAGATCCCCTAGAGGAGGAAATGGCGATCCACTCCAGTATTCTTGCTTAGAGAATCCTATAGACAGAGGAGTTTGGAGGGCTACAGTTCATGGGGTCACAAGAGTCAGACATGGCTTAGTGACTAAACCACAATCCCAAAAGAATCCCAGTGTCACTGAAATGACTTCAATTATTTTTAAAGTGGAAATTCATATTTCAGGAAATTTTTTACTGATTCCATTACAAATTTAGTTTATTTAATCTGTTCTGATTCCAAGATTACCAGTCTGAGTAATTTACCAATCTGAGTACCATGTTCCCACTAAAATAAAATCCAAATGAATTACTGAGACTTTCCCCAAGAGAAAATGACTTTTTCCTCATGGGAAACTAAACATCATGGGACTAAACATCAATACTTTCTTATTGAATACTTTATTCAATACTTTACTTACTTATCAATACTTTCTTAACAAATATTTCAGTGAGGCAGAAAGTTTCTGAACTCTCAAATACAGACCAAACAATTTTAGTGATGACTTCACCTGATTTCACTTATTGTCTCACCCTTGAGTTTAGAGAGCAGGTATGCATGAGAAAGTTACATGTGAATGGTTGGGCAATGTGAGACAGCTACATAACAGATGTACATAAAACTATAAAAAGTTAATCTGGACCATATTCAGGGAAGATATAATACCCTAACTGTATTACATGTGTGAAACTCTTATTGTTTTGTTTATGATATTTCATGTAAAGAAGGGGAAAGGAGTTTTTGAGGAGAGTAAGATCATCAATTATGAAATAAAACAAAGTTCCTAGTTTTGGTCATGACTGCAATAGCTATCATCTCACTAAATACACGTTGGTAATTCTCCAAACTAAGAATTCTCAAATACTGAGTGTCTGAGAGTAGGGAAGTATTGCATTTGTTGATTTTAACTCTTTGAAATGAATTGTCATTATCCAGATGTATTACCATTGCTATTTGTTTATCATGTAGGTCACCCATTCAGCAGGGGTGACTGGAATCATCTACACTTTGTTTTAGCTCCATCGATATAATTTACCAGTCTACAATGCCACATGTGGTTCATTTATACTTGTCATGTGTAGATTCTGCTCTAATATTTATCTCCTGGACCTTTCTGGGTTCCCTGCTTGAAATTTCTCCTGTGCTTTATCAGTCTTTAGAGTATAAACATAGCTGAGTAATTTATCTGCACTCATGATGTGGAAAGTACATGGATTTAGCATCAAAGTATCTTGTCCCAATCACTGATTTTATTACTTAGAGGCTGCAGGTACTGATACCAACTAAACACCTGAATTTTAGTGCCTTCCCGAGTAAAATGGAATAATAATACATTCTTCCAAATCTGCCACATGAATGTGCCACCATAAATATAACTCTGTTCTTTGCAAATAGAAGAAGGTTTGCTCAGTCACAAGAACCGAATCAATTAATGGTAAAATGACACCAAGTCACTTAAAGACTAATAAAAAATTTCATTGTCAGGAAGTTTTTCTCTACTTTTGGTTGTCTATCATACTGCAGAGAGTGCTTCCATATAATTGACTTATTTTTTTATAAATCAAGGCAATTTATAAATTGAGGTAATCTTTTATAAATCAAGGTATTGGCTTATTTATATTCCATCTACTTCCAAAAAGCAAATGAGTGAATGTACCATGAAAATATAATAAATAAGATTAGATAATATTAATAAAACATGAAGATAGTTTATAAAGGAGAAGAAAAGGAAATATATCAGGACATTTTGATAGCAGAATTATGCAACAAATTAACCAAGCACAAATTATTTCTGAGTTGTATGGCAGTGGGATGTTACCATGAAGTCTTGGGCTCCATTTTCAAATGCTTATGAATGATTATTTAGTCAAAATTTTAGAATTTCACCTACATGTTAATCATTTGTATTTAATTCACAGAGATTTCAGTTCCACATAATAAGATGCCCAGTGCCAGAACAAAGGCACTTATTTGGGAAGTTTCTGGCAGTTTGTACAGTGAAGACTCAAAAGAGATAAATATGCTGTGGGGAAGGCCAAGGCTTTGCAGTCAGACTACTGGGTTAGACATCAGTTTGTCCTCCTTAACCTCTATGACTTTGAGAAGTTCTCTCTATGCCTGTGTTTCCTTACCTGAAAAGATCCTCAGAAAGCCTATCTCATGCATGCTAAGTCACTTCAATCGTGTCTGACTCATTGCTACCCTATGAATTGTAGCCTGCCAGGCTCCTCTGTCCATGGGATTGTCCAGGCAAGAATACTGGAGTGGGTTGCCATGCCCTTCTCCATGGGATCCTCCTGACCCAGGGATTGAACCCACATCTCTCATGTCTCCTGTGTTGGCAGATGGATTCTTTACCACTAGTGCCACCTGGGAAGCCCACATCATAGTGTTTTCTTAAATAGTAAATGAGTCAATACATGTCAAGTCTTTAGAGCAGCGCTTGCTCATAGTTACTGTTTAATTTCAGTGTTTGCTGTTTTTAAAATCAAGTTATAGAACCATGAGATCAGTTTCTTTTGGAAAAGTCCTCAACATAAGTACCTTGGTAAAAAATAAATACTGATTACCCATGTGATGTTCCAAGAAAAAGCTGTGGGGTCATTTTAAATCAAGATGCAGGTGCAAGAGGCTAGCTATTATGTGTTCACAATATATGATGCATGTACTGTTTTGATTACAATTTAGAAAAAGGAGACAATCTTTCTACCATAAAAAGAGTAAAGAATGTGTCAGTGTGTGTGTGTACGTGGGGAGTAGTAAGGAATCAGAGTGTATAAGGTTCCTAGGTTCTTTCTGCTCCTACGTATACAGTATTTTTTGTTTTTGTTTCTTTAAATTTGTATGATGAAGTTGTATCTATGGGAAAATGTACTACGGGCTAGTGATTGCCTTATTTGGACCATAATGTCTATTATTAGCTGTTATCCTAAGAAACCAAAATATTGAGCTAACTTAAGAGAGTGTATATCGTGTAAGAACCTGAGCCTTTTCTCAGGAGAGCTGCCATAGGAGTAGTATACAGTATATTGTTCTGAACCAGTGGAGCTAATCCCTAGATGCATATTTGAATCACTTCAGTAAATTTAAAAACTTTAACATCTCCCAAGAATTTAAGAAATCATATACTTGACACCACGCACCACAATTTGGATTTAATTCAACTAAACTTGAATGGGAGTATTGCTACTTTCAGGAGAAGGCAATGGCAGCCCACTCCAGTACTCTTGCCTGGAAAATCCCATGGATGGAGGAGCCTGGTAGGCTGCAGTCCATGGGGTTGCTAAGAGTCGGACACAACTGAGCAACTTCATTTTCACTTTTCACTTTCATGCATTGGAGAAGGAAATGGCAACCCACTCCAGTGTTCTTGCCTAGAGAATCCCAGGGACGGGGGGAGCCTGGTGGGCTGCCATCTATGGGGTCACACAGTTGGACACGACTAAAGTGACTTAGCAGCAGCAGCAGCATTGCTACTTTCAAAGGCAGGATATAATCAGGGTGACTATTTTCCTGGATGCCTCAGACTGGCAAGGGGAGTGGCAGTAAAAACTGTGTCGAAATGGGATCTTTCCACTTTTCACTTTCAGCAGTGGAAATCTATACTTATTACTTTGGAGTGAGTGAGAAAATATCAGAAATCCTTGGAAATATTTATTATCTGGTAAAAATAATCCCCAAGAAGATAATTCTCAAGACAGTGCCAATTAAATGATATAGTAACTTATTCAGTATTTCAAAGTTATTCAGTAGTAAGTGTCAGGCACATACATCTATATAATTTTTGTATGCAATTGTACTATTATATTTTTGAGTTATAAAAATTATGATTCAAAATTATATATATATACATATATATATATATATACATACATACATATATACACACACATATTTATACATTACACATGTGTATGAAAGTCACTCAGTCATGTCCGACTATTTGCAACCCCATGGACTCTACAGTCCATGGAATTTCCTGTGCCAGAATACTGGAGTGGGTAGCCATTCCCTTCTCCAGGGGATCTTCCCAACTCAGGGATTGAGCCCAGAAATACATGAGCTGTTCTCAGTTCCTCCACTTTCACATCAATAGACAAGCCCCAGGCTGGATGCAAAGGAGAAGCTTGTAACATTCACAATGAGACACCAGGGAAACTCACAACATTACATATATGGTTAAAATCACAGATACTACAATAACTTGATTTATTCCAGAATACTTTTAAATTGATTTGAAAATATTCCCAGGTGGCACAGTGGTAAAGAATTTGCCTGCCAGTGTAGGAGAATCAAGAGACAGGGGTTCAATCCTTGGGTTGGGAAGATTCCCCTGGAGGAGGAAATGGCAATGCACTACGGTCTTCTTATCTGGAGAATTCCATGGACAGAGGAGCCTGGAAGGCTACAGTCCATGGGGCCACAAAGAGTCAGATATGACTGAGTGACCTAACACACACACACATGTAATTTTTACTGTGATAGGCAAAACAAAATAAAATAACATTCCTTGGCTAATAATGGTAAATCTCCAATGGTAAGGAATAGAATATTTTATAAAACTGGAAAGATCATTACATCAAATTGACCTTTATATAATTGAAGGATTTGGATATATACCTAATTTCAAAGAGCTTTTGGAATAGAAAGGATGCACTGACTGGATTTTTTTCTGTTATAAAATGACTAAGCTTAAGTTGGAACCAAATGTTAAAGCCATGTTACACAAGTTTTACCAAAGGAAAAAATTCATTCATAAATTGGCAAAGGAAGAGTTCTCCCGAAATAGACATATAAGAATATTATTTTTATTGAAATTCTAACCACCAGAAAAATCAGTCTTAAGTGGAAAATATAAATTAAGTTTTAGTGTGGATTATCACAGAAAAAGAACTAAAAAGCTTCAATATATAGTTTGTGAAATGGGTACATTTATGTCTTTTACTATGTGTTTACCATTTACAGTCAATTTAATTTTGGGTTCAGTCTTCAATTCTTCAAAGAATACTTAATAAATAATACATAAACAATAGAAGTTGCTTAATTTTCTGAAATTTTATCTAGTCATTTCTTATAGCAATTTCCAACTCTTAGCTCTGTAATTCTATATAAATTGTTCTTCAGATCAGATCAGTCGCTCACTCGTGTCCGACTATTTGTGATCCCATGAATCGCAGCACGCCAGGCCTCCCTGTCCATCACCAACTCCCAGAGTTCACTCAGACTCACATCCATCGAGTCAGTGATGCCATCCAGCCATCTCACCCTCTGTCATCCCTTTCTCCTCTTGCCCCCAATCCGTCCCAGCATCAGAGTCTTTTCCAATGAGTCAACTCTTGGCATGAGGTGGCCAAAGTACTGGAGTTTCAGCTTTAGCATCATTCCTTCCAAAGAAATCCCAGGGTTGATCTCCTTCAGAATGGACTGGTTGGATCTCCTTGCGGTCCAAGGGACTCTCAAGAGTCTTCTCCAATACCACAGTTCAAAAGCATCAATTCTTCAGTGCTCAGCCTTCTTCACAGTCCAACTCTCACATCCATACATGACCACAGGAAAAACCATAGCCTTGACTAGACGAAACTTTGTTGGCAAAGTAATGTCTCTTAGTAACTTTAAATCAGAAACAATTGTAAGAGGTATAATATATTTGAACTCTGTTTGAAAGTGAAAGTGAAGTCGCTCAGTCATGTCCAACTCTTTGCAACTCCATGGACTGTAGCCTACAAGTCTCCTCTGTCCATGGGATTTTCCAGGCAAGAGTACTGGAGTGGGTTGCCATTTCCTTCTCCAGGGGATCTTCCTGACTCAGGGATTGAACCCTTGTCTCCCACATTGTAGGCAGACTCTTTTACTATCTGAGACACCAGGGAAGTCCTTTGAACTCTGTTTAATGTGATACAACAAATGTGTGTTTCTTGATTTCCTCTCAACAAGTTCTTCAGTGGTGTTTTACTATTATGTTACTTGAAAAATATCACTGGGTTTTACTTTGCATCCCCTTTAGAATTTTAAACCTACTGTCTCCTCTTACTTTGTTTAATCTGTGTGGCATCATTATGCAATCAGGGTAGAGGTGAGGCCTACAGTTTCCTAGAGGCAACCAGTGAGTGCAGTCTATTCACACCAACTTATTCCTTCAAGTTCTTGTTTTTAAATTGCCTTGGTTAGTTAACAATCTTTGAGCTATATAATTATACTGTGCTAATATAAAATCCAGCAGATTGTATACTCTTCATAAATTTATGTGTGTGCATGCTTAGTCACTCAGTCATGTCTGATTCTTTGTGACCCTATGGACCAGAGCCCACCAGTATACTCTGTCCATGGGATTCTCTAGGCAACAATACTAGAGTGGGTTGCCATTTCCTTCTCCAGGGGATTTTTCATACCTAGGGACAGAAACTGCTTCTCCTGAAAGTCCCCAGAATTGTAGGTGGTTTCTTTGCTCCTGAGCCACCAGGAAAGCCCCTGTAAATTTATGTTTTTTGGTGAAAAGTCATGTAAAAACTCCTGAAACAAGAAAAAATGATCCTCAGAAACATTTACCTTTTATGTGTGTTTCAAAGTTTTACTATTTATGACTATTTTTTTTTTTTTAGCTACTACTATTAACTAAAATTACATTTGAAAATCAGACTATACTGGGAAATTATAGCCTAAAATGAAGTAAAATTTACATAATTATGTGACATAATGCATTATATCAAGTAGATATCTTAGAAATGGAGGTAAAACAATGTTTCTGTTGCAAAAACATGAAAAGAAAATTTTGTAAATGTGAAGGAAAGAGAAAACCTGAAGACTGATGGTCAGATAATATATAAGTTTAACAGTCTCTAACTCTCCATCCCTGATGTCAGGAAGTAGGTGCTCAAAATTAGGCTTTGAGTAGAGGTTTCAATTGCACTTATCTCACACGCTAGTAAAGTAATGCTCAAAATTCTCCAAGCCAGGCTTCAGCAATATGTGAACCGTGAACTTCCAGATGTTCAAGCTGGTTTTAGAAAAGGCAGAGGAGCCAGAGATCAAATTGCCAACATCTGCTGGATTATCAAAAAAGCAAGAGAGTTCCAGAAAAACATCTATTTCTGCTTTATTGACTATGCCAAAGCCTTTGATTGTGTGGATCACAATAAACTGTGGAAAATTCTTAAAGAGATGGGAATACTAGACCTCCTGACCTGCCTCCTGAGAAACCTACATGCAGGTCAGGAAGCAACAGTTAGAACTGGACATGGAACAACAGACTGGTTCCAAAAAGAAAAAGGAGTATGTCAAGGCTGTATATTGTCACCCTGCTTATTTAACTTATATGCAGAGTACATCATGAGAAACTCTGGGCTGGAAGAAGCACAAACTGGAATCAAGATTGCCGGGAGAAATATCAATCACCTCAGATATGCAGATGACACCACCCTTATGGCAGAAAGTGAAAAGGAACTAAAAAGCCTCTTGATGAAAGTGAAAGAGGGGAGTGAAAAATTTGGCTTAAAGCTCAACATTCAGAAACTAAGATCATGGCATTGGTCCTATCATTTCATGGGAAATAGATGGGGAAACAGTGGAAACAGTGTCAGACTTTATTTTGGGGGGCTCCAAAATCACTGCAGATGGAGATTGCAGCCATGAAATTAAAAGACACTTACTCCTTGGAAGGAAAATTATGACCAACTTAGACAGCATATTCAAAAGCAGAGATATTACTTTGTCAACAAAGGTCCGTCTAGTCAAGGCTATTGTTTTTCCAGTAGTCATGTACGGATGTGAGAGTTGGACTTTGAAGAAAGCTGAGCGCGGAAGAATTGATGCTTTTGAGCTGTGGTGTTGGAGGAGACTCTTGAGAGTCCCTTGGACTGCAAGGAGATCCAACCAGTCCATTCTAAAGGAGACCAGTCCTGAGTGTTCTTTGGAAAGACTGATGCTAAATCTGAAACTCCAGTACTTTGGCCACCTCATGTGAAGAGTTGACTCATTGGAAAACACTTTGATGCTGGGAGGGATTGGGGGCAGGAGGAGAAGGGGACGACAGAGGATGAGATGGCATCACCGACTCGATGGAAGTGAGTTTGAGTGAACTCGGGGAGTTGGTGATGAACTGGGAGGCCTGGTGTGCTGCAATTCATGGGGTCGCAAAGAGTCGGATACGACTGAGCGACTGCACTGAACTCATCTGAACTGAGAGAGGTTTCATGCATTGGAGAAGGAAATGGCAACCCACTCCAGTGTTCTTGCCTGGAGAATCCCAGGGACGGGGGAGTCTGGTGGGCTGCTGTCTATGGCGTCACACAGTCAGACAGGACTGAAGTGATTTAGCAGCAGCAGAGGTTTCCTTTAGGCACCTCTACTGAGATTTCCTGACAGAGAAGGAAGAAATCTTGAAGACACCTTGAACGTGAAAGTGAAAGTGAAGTTGTTCAGTAATGTCCGACTCTTTGCAACCCCATGGACTGTAACCCACCAGGCTCTTCCCTCTGTGGGATTCTCCAAGTCCAAGCAAGAGTACTGGAGTGGGCTGCCATTTCCTTCTCCAGGGGATCTTCCCCACCCAGGGATCGAAACCGGGTCTCCTTCATTCCAGGCAGACGCTTTAACCTCTGAGCCACCAGGGAAGCCTACCTTGCTCTAACTCAGTACTCAATATTTTATTAATGCACCCTTAACTTTTCCCTCTCACCCTCCCCTTGCCCCTAAAACCTTTTGTTCTGCATCCCCTAAGAACTGGGATGATCACTGAACTGATTTATCTGCGCTTTGCCCTTTTTGCTATTGGGGAAAGAGTGAGGGTTCGGAACAAGGAACTCAGTGCTTCCACCAGTTTTAGACTGTTGCATATACCATCACAGTGAGTGAGTAAAGGTTTAATTGGCTACTCTGACACTTGACGACTCTGCTTTCTAAATCTCCCAGATTAGCAGAGCTCGTGACACATCCTTGAGAAAGATATGAATCTTGCACCAAAAACATGAAAGAAATGCCAAGGCCACATCTATTTTCCTGATTTGTATATAATTCTAATTTTAAAATATTGGCAACACTGTCAATTTTTAAAGTTGCTGAGGAAGCTGGAAAATATAAAGCATTCTACTAGTGGTTAATTTTTATCAGTAACTCAGATAGCATAATATTAGAGTCATAGAAATTACTAAGCAATGAAGAATTCTTACCTTTTGTCTTCAGTTTTGTTTTCCATAGCCCTGATCTCTGATAGCAAATTATAATTTTACGACCACAATTGAGCAAAGTGGAACTAAGTAAAAAAAAAAAAATCTAATTTTCTAATAAATATGAATACTTTTGTAATTATAGGAAATAGTTACTTGGTTATAAAAAAAAAATTCCACTTCTCTAAAATGTTAACTCAGTAATTTATGTGCCATCATATATTTCTATAGGGACAAGAAAAATTAAAACAGGCAAGAGAAAGGTAAATTTCAATTCTCCAAGCTGTTTAGAAAGTTATTATATTATTTAATTACCACTATAAAATGATTTCCAAGTAGACTGAAAATTTTTATTTTTAATATTAATATCAATTCTTCATACACCTGCTTTGACTGCTGAAAAAAGGTTCTTCACTTCTTTCTTTATTCAATTTCCTTTTGGTAATACTTCCTAGGCACAGAACCTGAGCACTGTTCATCATGTCATTCACATTTTATTTTTCTCCTGACAGTATAAATATATTTCCTCAAATCCAACAACTTCTCATTCCCAAGAAGCAATTTCCAAGCCAAATGCAGCTTCTTCATACTGTTGATTTTAGAATTCATAACTTTGGTACATTCTTTTTTAAATTCCTCTCTCTCTTCTCAATTAGGATTTTTAGGTCTCCAGGGATGTTCCTTAATGAAAAAATTATAATAAAGCATGTATAAAATACATTTTTATCTTCTATCTGTAAAAAAAAAAGTGTTATATATTTTTCTTAGATCCTGCCATTCTAGAGATATCAATGTCAGCTACCAAGTACTTTTTTCAGCTACCAAGTACACTTTTTCAAGTGTGGTTCTGCTTCCACACTTGTAGGAAAACCAGTTCCTTTAAATAGCCCTTGTCCTTTGACTGGCAAGATAGTTTTGCCAGTCTAGAGGGATTAGTCTCCTATAATGAACCTTCTGACACATACGATTGCTACTTTACTATTCTATTACTCCTTCACTGAGTTATGAAGGCGATTTCTACTGATACTAAAACTAGACGTGATATTGAGGCCCCCTGAAGTCACCCATGAATTGATGCTGTGACTATTATCTAGTGCAAGTTTGTGAATCCAAAATTTAAAAGATTGGGTTTAACAGTAAGAATGTTAATGTCCAGTGATGACGAAGTCAAAGATAGCTGTAATCACAGCAAGTATTGAAACTTCTGTTGTTAATACATTGATGACTATCACACGGAACCTACTGCCATCCTGGTCCCACTCTTTGTACTATGACTAATCCTGCTCACATCTTGCACTGTGGGTCACACAGACATTTTATAGTAATGGTTCTTTTGAATTTTATTATTATTATTTGCAGTTTCTTAACATTGTATTTCCACCTACCCTATTTGGATGTAAATATACGTGATCAGAACCAATATACATTCTAAAGATCAGACAGTTACTGCTCTTAGAATATTTACAATCCTCCAACGCTTATGTAATTTTTTAAAACATATTTAAAATTCTTCCTATCAGCACCCTTGTAATACAGAGAAATAAAGCCCAGTCATTCATCCCATGAACATTCTGCTTGTTACAATGAATGTAGTTTGGACAAAGCTGGGAACTTTGTTCTATAATGTGTATGCTGCTGCTGCTGCTAAGTCGCTTCAGTTGTGTCCGACTCTGTGCAACACCATAGATGGCAGCCCACCAGGCTCCCCGTCCTTGGGATTCTCCAGGCAAGAACACTGGAGTGGGTTGCCATTTATTCCATAACCTAGAACCTATCCCCGACAAACATATCAAACTGTACCAGTTTTCTAAACAGAGTTTTGATTCATGGGGTTTTGATTCTGGGATTAATAAGACCTCAAATTTTGTGAAAAGATGACAAAATGAATCTTGAAAGATAATTTGCTGTCATAAACTCCAAAAAAGAGTATTCTGAAATTTATTTTATTAAATATATCCATTTATGTTTATAAAATTGGTCATTTACTCCTTACAGGAGAAAATTATCATATTAATATTCATCAAGCACATTATTATAAAATTCTGTTGTCATCTGTGGTTGACTTTGCACAATATGACCCCATTGAGGTTCTCTGGGCATGCACATTTTGAACAAAAGATAGAGTGAAGGAAAGAGATAAAGAATCCAGCTAATGTTAAAGTGAAAATCAGGTAAGAACTGCTACTCCAAATTAGGAACTAAAATTAGGAACTCCTACAAGTGTCTCTTTTCACCACCAGCAATGTAATCAGTTTTTCCCCAGATTCAGAATAGTCCTTTTCCTAGATAGGAATTAGGCAGTTACTATTCCTAGTAGCTCACTGATTTCTATTTTCACCTGTGACTGAATTCCAAACCAAGCCTCCTGCCCCTAGGGGCTGGATTTTTTTTTTTTCTTTTTGCCCTGAACCTCAGCTCCCCAGACAAAGGAGACTCTCCTATCCATCATGACTATCTGCCTCATTCACTGCATTTACCTGGATTTCCACAGACTTGGATTTCCCCCTGCTATGATGATTACCATTGTTTTTATAGTTAGCTTGAAGTGTAGCTAATTACCTTGTGAGCAACTTTTCTCATTTCATACCATGACTTCCCTTATTTTAATGATTTTTTAATTTTTATTTATTTTTAAAACTTACCTCTGGTCTTTCTCTCACGGAGAAGGCAATGGCAACCTACTCCAGTACTCTTGCCTGGAAAATCCCATGGACGGAGGAGCCTGGTAGGCTGTAGTCCATGGGGTCATGAAGAGTCGGACACTTACTGAGCAACTTCACTTTCACTTTCATGCATTGGAGAAGGAAATGGCAACCCACTCCAGTGTTCTTGCCTGGAGAATCCCAGGGACGGGGGAGCCTAGGGTTCTGTGCTCCTGGGGGAGCCTGTGCGACCCCATAGACTGGGCTGCAGTCTATGGGGTCGCACAGAGTCAGACACGACTGAAGCGACTTAGCAGCAGCAGCAGCAGCAGCAGTAGCAGCTGGTCTTTCTCTCAAGGAAGGATAATCAATCTATACCTCTCAAATCATATGTTCTCCCAAATGTCTGCTTGCACCTTTAATGACCAGAATCCACATCACAATATAGTCACCAAATACATATTTGAGAAAAACAAGAGGCATTTCCAGGGAGGGCAGCCAAGATATCACATTTGAACACCATAAACTGTCTCTAAGAAATGTTACCAAAACATATCCTATGTATCACTTTTAAAGATGATCGGACATTTCCAGGAAAGAAATACTACCCATGAATAGTTCAATCAATGGTAGCTGATAGATTCTTTCATCAGCTTCCAACTGATTTAAATTTGTTTCTCTTTGAATTTGCCATCACCTCTTTATCATTTGTAGGATGGCCTTGAAAAAGCTTGTTATTTCTTTGAGCCTCAATTTATCATCTATTCTATTGGGATAATGGTAAATATTCTAAAGGTACCCTGTGAGGATATCAGCATCCATAATTTTACATTCCATGGAACCATGGCACTTTCCAAAACCTAAAAAATACCTTACTTGTGTAAGGGTTTTTACATTCTTCTAAATAAAAATGAAAGTACACTCCACAACTATCATGTACTATCATAAAATCAAAGCAAAATAATTTTAACAGCAAGAAATGATATCAAGTTGGAACAAAAATAAAATCTTATAAGCTTAAAAAATACTTATCATTCAAAAAGCTAATTTGCATAATGTGTTTTTTTTTTAATTTCATTTTGGGCTTTTGAATAGTTTGTCATGAATTGAGCAGTATGCATCAAGCACAATGTAAACTACAGTGCAGGTGTTCAAACCTAATTACTTCTCCTTTTTAATAATGCAATTAGCTACACAATTTCAGGAGAAAAATTATTTTACTTTGGAAAAGATTGGAATTTCCCCAACTCACTCTTTAGACAAAGACAAATATAAACACTTATTTTTATTGTTATTACATTTCCTATATCACATTATGAGACACAAGGGTGAGTTTTTAATTAATATTCACACAGTTTCCTCATAAACTTTTCATTTGGGAAAATGCAACTTATTTTTTGAATCTGTATAAGGTGTATTACAAGGAAAAACAATAATGGTGGAAATCATGACACCAATGAGACTTCTATGAAACTTTGAAATTTGGTGATTATTATGCTTGAGTGAAAATAACTACGAAAACTACGTAATGATATTTGACTATAATTTTGAGTCATACAAAGAATTTGAATATAATGTACATAATTCTGATACATTACTTAAATAAAAGCACATTAAATCCTTAAAGGAATGACTTTCTTGATTATATTAGCACTGCCTATTAGCTTCTTATTGGATAATCATCATTTTTGTAACAAATGTTTATCTTTACAAGAGGTAACCAACTGCTCAGTGTTATAATTCAAAAATGCAGTCTTCTTTTCAAAAAAGAAAAAAAAAACACTACATTTCCTAAAAGACTGTTCCTTTGAGTAATATTGTAATGTACTTCCTTTGATTTATTTTTGTCCCCAGTTGTCAATTAGCTGAGGAGAAACTGTCATTCATTGCAGCATCTTAAATTTTATGACCAGAGGTTTTCTAGTATGTCATCTGTCCAAATGTCAACAGAAAAGACATTTTTTGTTAACTTTTAAACTATTTTTTCAGAAATACTATTTTGTTATCTGGTATACATTTAAAGTAGGTTTCCCTCAATTAATTTTAAAATCCATGAAAACATCAAAAGTCAACACACAGATGAAAGAAAAGAGATTTTCAGAATATGTGTTTCTTTTGTTTATCAGTAAAACATTATATTTAAGCAATCAAAGGGAATTAACCAAAGAAGACACAATTAAAAGGAAAGATATCCTGTGCTCATGGATTGGAAGAATTAATATTGTTAATATGTCCATTCTACCAACTACTAATCTACAGATTCAGTGCAATCTCTATTGATAGTCCAATGGCATTTTTCAACTATATGATAGTACGGAAAAAGAAAAACTACAGAGATGGTATACAGATGAATGATTGTCAGGGCTTAGGGAGGGAAAGATGAATAGGCAGACTATAGAGGAATTGTAGGACAAGGAAATATTCTGTATGATACTATAATGTCAGACACATGCTATTTCCAAACCCAGAGTGTACAACATTAAAAGTGATCCCTAATATAAACTATGGACTTTGTGGATGATGTGTCAATATAAATTCATCAATTATAATAAATGTACCACTGTGGTGCAGCATATTGATAGAAAGGGAGTAGTGTATGTACAGGAGAAGGGAAAATATTAGAAATCTTTGCATCTTCTAGTCAATTTGGCTGTGTACCCAAAACTGCTCTAAAAATTATATTTTTTAAAATTCATAATGATGCCATCCTATTGTCCTAGTATTTAGTTGCTGGAGACTGCCATTAACCCCAAAGAACATTTTAGATGTTAATGAATCCCTGAGTAAAACTAATAATAAGACCTTTATTTGTAGATAATTGAGAAACCAAGAGTGTGAAATATTTGCTAAAAATGACAGAAGTTGATACTTGCTCAAAAAAATTCTCTGGCCTCTATTTTTTTTTCTTAAATAACCAGGAGCATATCTTTAAATTTAACTATTATGATGTGAACAGAAAATGTGTTTTCTAAGAGTAATTTTGGATTTTATTTATATAGTGTCTGTCCAGGTCAGGAAGCAACAGTTAGAACTGGACATGGAATGACAGACTAGTTCCAAATAGGAAAAGGAGTACGTCAAGGCTGGATATTGTCACCCTGCTTATTTACCTTATATCCAGTGTACATCATGAGAAACGCTGGGCTAGAAGAAGCACAAGCTGGAATCAAGATTGCCAGGAGAAATATCAATAACCTCAGATACGCAGATGACACCACCCTTATGGCAGAAAGTGAAGAGGAACTAAAAAGCTTCTTGATAAAAGTGAAAGTGGAGAGTGAAAAAGCTGGCTTAAAGCTCAACATTCGTAAAACTAAGATCATGGCATTGGTCCCATCACTTCATGGGAAATAGATGGGGAAACAGTGGAAACAGTACCAGACTTTATTTTGGGGGGCTATAAAATCACTGCAGATGGTGATCACAGCCATGAAATTAAAAGATGCTTACTCCTTGGAAGGAAAGTTATGACCAACCTAGATAGCATATTGAAAAGCAGAGACATTACTTTGCCAACAAAGGTCTGTCTAGTCAAGGCTAGAGAAGGCAATGACACCCCACTCCAGTACTCTTGCCTGGAAAATCCCATGGACTGAGGAGCCTGATGGGCTGCCATCCATGGGGTCACACAGAGTCAAACACGACTGATGTGACTTAGCAGCAGCAGCAGCAGTCAAGGCTATGCTTTTTCCAGTGGTCATGTATGGGTGTGAGAGTTGGACTGTGAAGAAAGCTGAATGCCAAAGAATTGATGCTTTGAACTGTGGTGTTGGAGAAGACTCTTGAGAGTCCCTTGGACTTCTAGGAGATCCAACCAGTCCATTCTAAAGGACATTGGTCCAGGGTGTTCTTTGGAAGGACTGATGCTAAAGCTGAGATTCTAGTACTTTGGCCACCTTATGCAAAGAGTTGACTCATTGGAAAAGACTCTGATGCTGGGAGGGATTGGGGGCAGGAGGAGAAGGGGACGACAGAGGATGAGATGGCTGGATGGCATCACTGACTCGATGGACATGAGTTTGAGTGAACTCTGGGAGTTGGTTATGGACAGGGAGGCCTGGTGTGCTGCAATTCATGCAGTCGCAAAGAGTCGGACATGACTGAGCGACTAAACTCAACTATATGTAAAAATTTTTATCAGAATAATTAATTATTAGCCAACTTATCATCTGCCCTGTGTACTTTTTGTTTTGAAAGATAGTGAATATTTTTTAAGTACCAAATGTTGTGAGCATATATCTTAATTATGATTTCTTATATGCTTATATTATATTGAGCACTGTGAAAGTGTCAGTCACTCAGTCATGTCTGACTCTTTGAGATGCCATGGACTGTAGCCTGCCAGTTCATTTGTCCATGGAATTCTCCAGGTAAGAACACTAGAGTGGGTTGCCATTTCCTACTCCAGGGAATCTTCCTGACCCAGGGATTGAACCCAGGTCTCCTGCATTGCAGGCAGATTCTTTACCATCTAAGCCACGTAGAATGCCCCATTGGACACTGGTGGTTGAAAATCCTTTGACATTATACTTCCGAATGGACTTCTTTATATATATTATGCTGACCAAACATTAATTTCTTTAATATATGCTAAATGATGGTAGTCATTTGAAAAGTTTGTCATGATGCCTGAGATTACCACTCCATAAATGTGATAATCCATTGCTCTAAAGAAATCCATAAAATTCATTTTCTTTTAATTTTTAGGTGAATGAATTTATCTTTAATGAAAATAACATTTTATATTAACATTAATACAAACTTTAGCTTCCTCAAAAAAGATTACTTTTGAAACATTCTCTAAATTAGTCACATTCATTGTGACAAGAATATGAGAAAAACATTCAAAATATTTTTATTCATTTTAAAAACTTTTGGGCATTGATGATAACTTAGGAGCTTGTTGTCGCCTAAAATGTACAAAAAGACAAATAAGATCAAAGAGCCCAGAATCCTCAAAAAAGAAAAAAAAAAAAAAAGATCCCAAGATGACAGAGAAAAGGGAAATTATCTGATTATCCCCTTCTTATTCATTTAAAGTAAACTCATCTACTCACTGAAGAAGGAAATGACAACCCACTCCAGTATTCTTGACTGGAGAATCCAATGGACAGAGGAGCCTGGTGGGCTTTAGTCCATGAGGTTGCAGGGTCAGATATGACTGAGTGACTAACACATCCACTCACTCTTGTCAGAAAGTTAAACAATTTATGTCACATATTTTTCTTTCACCCACAAAAAGAATGAGAAAAATTTATTCAATCTACAAATTTAAAAATTGAATAAAATCTCTATAAGTGTAAACAGAAATTATTTATACTTTTGTACACTATCAACTACCAAAGAAGTCTTTGCAATGACTTATAATAAAAACACAAACAAAAAAAGTTTTTTAAAAAGCAGAATTTTAACATGCAAACACCACTGAGTAGAAAATAGTCTGAAACTTAAGAAAAGGGAGAGGGGAAAATTTGTAGATAATATCTTTTTTTTTTTTTTTTTGTAGATAATATCTTATTATCTACCAAAAAAATTCAGTTTTGGAAATTTTTCAGCTTCTTAATATATTTTTAACTCTGAAGGAAACTAATCAAAGTAGTTTGAAGTAGAAGATCCTTAATAAGATATTGGACAGAACCCTCAATGTTCTTTTTATAACAATTTTATAATATTTTCTAATTACATCCTCACTCTAAGTATTAATTGAAGTTGATGTGTACCCACACATATCTGCTTTAGTTGATGCACCCTTCTAAATGTATCCTCTCAGTGTGAGATTGAGGAAATAATGGAAATACAGATCTTCCTGAATTTATGATGAGGTTACATCGTAAAAAACCCATTTTTAAATCAAAATGTGTTTAATATGCCTAATGTGTGCTTCCAATGTAGCTCAGAGGTAAAGAATTCACCTGCAAATGCAGGAGACGTGAGTTCCATCCCTGGGTCAGGAAAATCCTCTGGAGAAGGAAATCATGGCCCACTCCAGTATCCTTGCCTGGAAAATCCTATAGACAAGAAAGCCTGGTGGGTTAACAGGCCATGGAGTAACGAAAGAGTTGGACATGACCAAGCGACTAAACAATAAAAACAACATGCCTAACACATGGAACATCATCCTTTAGCCTCATCTACCTTGAAGGGCCTCAGAACACTTATATTACTTGGGCAAAAATCATCTAACACAAATCCTTATTTTATAACATGATATTAAAGATTTAATGTAATTTTTTGAATACAGTATTAAAAGTGAAAAATAGAATGATTATATGGGTACAGAATTGTTGTAAGTATATAGATTTCTTACCATCAAGATCAGTCTCCCCTGGTGGCTCAGCTGGTAAAGAATCCTCCTGCAATGCGGCAGACCTGGGTTCAATCCCTGGGTTAGGAAGATCCCCTGGAGAAGGGAAAGGATGCCCACTCCAGTATTCTGACCTGGAGAATTTCATGGACTGTATAGTCCGTGGGGTCACAAAGAGTCAGACACAACTGAACGACTTTCACTTTCTCTTTTACCCTCAAGATTGCATGGCTGCCAGGGAGCTGTCGCATCACCAGAGAGCATCAGACTGCATTTCACTAGCCCAGGAAAAGTACAGTTCAACTGAATTCATAGCTTTTCACACCTTTATAAAGTCAAAACAATCATAATCTGGGATTATCTGTAGTCATTAATAACTTTTCTCCTTATTTCAACTTGATATTTCTGTTTTTCCTTATATACGGTGAGCTCTGCATTAAATAATTTTATATTTCAAAGGCCAGTAAATTTTATATGGGAGTCTTTTTTTTAAGTAATCAAAATGCTGCTAAGTCGCTTCAGTCATGCCCGACTCTGTGCGACTCCATAGACGGCAGCCCACCAGGCTCCCCCGTCCCTGGGATTCTCCAGGCAACAATACTGGAGTGGGCTGCCATTTCCTTCAAATTTATCTCCATCGGCAACCGCTTTTCCCAAAACTTGAGTCTTTGAGTTGGGAGTCAGCGTGTTGCTTTGCTTTATGACCTTACTTGGAAGGATGTGATGTATATCTTGGGACAAGTAATCAAAATAGATGAGCTTAAAATAGGTGATAGGTAGATGATGATTCAATTTATGAAAAGGTGATTTCTAGCTCAATATGGTGAGCTGAACACAGGAATTTACTTTCTCAAATTCTATTTACATAAATTATATGCAAAGGTCAAATCCATAAAACCATTGAGAATGGAGGCATCCTAAGAAGCATAGCAATTTGCTGAATTTTTGACAGAACACAAAAGTGTCTATATCAATGAATATAGCGCAGATCCTTTACAATAAAGTTCAAATTATTGTACTAGTAGAACTCAGCTGCATCCAACTCTTTGTGACCCCATGGACTGTAGCCCACCAGGCTTCTCTGTCCATGGGATTTTCCCTGCAAGAATATTGGAGTGGTTTGCCATTTCCTTCTGCAGAGAATCTTCCTGAGGAGAGATCAAACCCATATTTCTTGGGTCCCCTGCATTGGCAACCTGATTCTTTACCACCTGGGAAGCCCCGAAGCTCAAATTACAAGTACATCTTTTCAGTGTGGAGAAGAGGTGTGGGCTGCAGGGGAAGGAATCAGTAATTAAAGGATTACTTACACAAATAGCTGGTCTAATTATTTGTACCAACTTGCTGACCTCTCACTTATGAAGTAGCAGGCGAAAGTCAAATTTCCCAGGAATATCTAGGTTCCTTCTGTTAGGGGAAGCACACTGACTAAAACTGCCCACCCTGGCCAGGCACCATAGTAACCATCTGCATGAGTTGCTTTACAACAGGAGGTCCTGGTAAGGAACATGGAACTAATAAGCCATCACCAACAGGAAGAGTTCAGGAAAGGTCAAAAGGAGACACCACATGTCTGACCACCTCCCAGAATCCTTCTCTCTTGCATCCATCTTGGCTGAACAAGGAGTGCACCTCCAGGAAGGACTCTGAGTCAGAATGATTGGCTAAAGACAATCCAGAAATTAACCCCAACATCATAAAACCGGAGACTTCGAGCCAAGTGGCAGAGCTGTTCTCCTGGGTTCCCTTACCCTACTGCTCTCCACCCGGGTGCCCTTTCCCAATAAAATCTCTTGTTTTGTCAGCACATGTGTCTCCTCAGACAATTCATTTCCGAGTGTTAGACAAGAGCCCAGTTTCGGGCCCTGGAAGGGGTCCCCCTTCCTGCAACACTTCTGTGTATTTAGACTCTTGAAAGGAAACTGAATTTAGAACATGATATTGCAAACCATCAAAAATGGGGAGTGGAACAGGATATGGTAGTTAGGGAGAGAAGGAAGGGATAGGCTATACTTGAGAACTCTTCTCTGAAAGAAATTACATGAAAATACAACTCTTGTAGTAAGATAATACTGAAAGCCAACTTTCAGAGGTAAACCTACTTGGAAAAGGGAATTATAAATGGACAAAACAAAGTAAATTATTCAACCTAATTATTATGATGATTGGAAAACCCTGAATATGACATCAAAGAAAACCAATGGTTTGTAAAGAATTGAGTATGAAAATCCACAGGGGGATCATGTAGAAACTGAAAACATAAGCAGATTTGCTGGCGGCATAGCCAAACAATAATTTCAGTGTTAGATTATAGGCATCAGCTATAAACTGATGTCCTTCACACAACCTACCCTCCTCCAAGCCCAAATGGACAAAAGGCAACACATTCATATCTCTGGTTTCCTAGGACTGGGAGACTTCTCACCTCACAGTTCACTGGAACTGCCATACATTACACAGCAAGATGCTGCAGAACAGACAAAACTGTCCTCGCTCCTGAGAACACGCACTTGGAATCTTAAAGAAATTGAATCCTGTTGGTATTTGGTTGAATTTTCCAACTTCCATCCCTTAAAGAAGCAGAGGCTAAAAAAAAAACAAAGTAACAAAAACAAATGAAAGAAGCAGAGGCTTACAGCAATAAACGCAGACTGAGCATGTCATATTTATTTCATTGCACCAATTGGGGCCTTGTTAATGTCAGCTTATTTCTGAGTTTCCCAAGCCACCGCTTTAAAAGTACTTCATTCTTTTTTCTTCTTTCCCCCATAAGGAATTTTAAGATATCTCTTTTACTTAGGAAACTTCCATTCAAATTGCATTCAGGATTTTGTTTGTTTGTTTTGGTGTATTTTAGTGGATGTGTTTATTCTGGAGAAAAAGTTCAAAAACTTGGGACTTTTAGGAAATTTGGAGCCTTTTAATACAACCCTATGATCAAATTGTATCTTGGATATGAATTTCAAGTATCCATATCTTTTTATTTCTGATGCTCTAAAACAAAATAAAATCATCATGCAAATAGTAAAAAATTTTTGAAAAAGCCTTGGACAAAAACAAGGAAAATAAAATAAATATTTTGTGAGCTCAAATTAGTATTAAAATTAATTGATAGTTTACAATGTACACACATTTTAATGTGTAAATTTTTAAATAAAATAAAATTTAGGAATGCATTTATAGAATAATTTCTATGTACTTTAGTTGAATATTTAAATTTAGTTTTTTAGAGGTGTGATAGTTTTCAATAATTCAATAAATTTATGTTATTTTAATAAGCATGTTTAATATATAGAAATGAAGATTCAAAGTGGATATAGATTCTTTTAACACAATGCTTATATTTTTTCATAAAATAAAACAGAATCTTCATCCTGATAGTCTATCTACCTCATGCCAATCTTCTTCCTGTGGATACCCTTTTTAATTTTTCACCTTATCTGTCACTGTCTCAGAAAGTCCATTCTCTGATCCTATTATCTAAATTTGGTCACTTTTTTTTTTTAATTCTCTTATTTGTCTCTCTCACTTAGCAGAATTATTGATTATTTTCTTTTTTATTATTTTTTATTGTTTATCTTCCTTATTCACCTGTAAATTCTATAAGATCATGTTTCTTTGGTTACTATTATGTCCCCAGAATCTATCATAATGCATGACATTATCTTAAGTATTCAAAATCACTTTTTCATAATTTAATGAGTGAATAAACGGATTATTTCATGGTCTTACTATCTTGATGGCCAAATGAGTTTCTTGGTTTACAGAATCTTTTGAGGCTACATCCCCAAAGGTATACTATTTCTTTAGTCCACTTCCCACTGGTATTACTTTTTGTATATGCTTCACATTTGATATACTATGCAATCAAGAACAATCTCTTGTATCCCAGGCTTAGAATTATCCTAAAGGTGTCATTACCTTCACTAAAGTTTAGAAGGCTGCCAGTAAATGTCAGGTCACTTATGTTTAGTCATTCCTAAAACTCTGGTTACTTTATCAGTACCTATTGTGATACTCTCGGAGAAGGCAATGGCACCCCACTCCAGTACTCTTGCCTGACAAATCCCATGGACGGAGGAGCCTGGTGGGCTGCAGTCCATGGGGTCGCTAGGAGTCGGACATGACTAAGCGACTTCACTTTTACTTTTCACTTTTATGCATTGGAGAAGGCAATAGCAACCCACTTCAGTGTTCTTGCCTGGAGAATCCCAGGGACTGGGGAGCCTGGTGGGCTGCCGTCTTTGGGGTCGCACAGAGTCGGACACGACTGAAGCGACTTAGCAGCAGCAGCAGCAGCATTGTGATACTCTGCACTTGCTTTGATTGATTAGAATGTTTGGTTCACTCTTTGTGTTCTCTGTTGTTGGGGGCCAGAGTGAGGTACTCCGCCCATGGCAAAGGTCATGAGGAAGGAGGCTCGACATACGCAAAGGCGGGATCGAGCCTCAGGAGTCCCCCTGGAAATCCTCGAGCGTCTACCCCCATAACCAGAGCCTGCCTACTTTACTACTTTGTGCTCTTACCTACACCTCTGACTTTACGGGGGGCTGTCCCCCACCACCTCTTTCGGAGAAGGAGTTAACCTAGAGCTCCAGTCAATAAAAACTCTTGGGTGTGACAAGAGTGTTTTAACCTACAAACTCCTCTGAAGGTTCTCTAGCCTGCCTGACAGGCTCGTCCGGCCACATGTGATTGCTCACAGCCTCCCAACCGTGAGAGGCACGAGATGCTTTAAACCTTCTAAAAACAGGTTCCTTAGAAAAGTTAGAAAACTATTAGTATAAGTATAATGGGCTGATTAGAAATTGTATTGGTGAAGCGTTTTTCATTTGTTGAGCCAATGTTTGTTGCTAAGTCTCCACATCCCCTGCCCTTACACACATTAATGAATATATAGAAGAAATAAGTATTAACCTTTGATATTAATCACGTTAGACCTTAGGCTAAGTAAATTCTTTCCTTAACTAAAACCCACTACACCCTCACCCTGTAGGAATGTAACTTTATTTGGGTGGCGTCTGTTTTGAGAATAATCAGCCCTGGAGAAATAAGTGTCCTGAGTGACTGACCGCTGTCACAAGGAGAGGGTCGTAAATTGTCAGCAGGCCCCCCTGGCCAGAAGATGATGTAACACCCCTAAGACCTCTGTATACATTTGTGTGAAGCACCTGACTTTAATAAAAGTCAGGACTGCTGTCCCCACGTGACTTTTGTATAACATCTTAGTGTATAAAAACAGACTCTGGAAAATAAAGAATGGGGATCAGTTTCTCGAAATACTGGTCTCCCCATGTCGCTCTCTCTCTCACTCTGGTTGAGTCTCCATCTGGAGCGCGGAACCCACCATGCTTACTAATTATGCCTGGGCTTCTAAGATCCGACCGGGGAGGCCTCAGTGTCTCCTCTCCTTCGGGAGAACGGAAGGACGCCTGCGGCCTACGTAAGTGGTGCAAACTTCTTGTCTTGAAGTTTTATTGGTCTCCCGCGTAAACCAAGCCACTCAGCCTCTTTTCTCCACTGAATTTTCCTACTGAGCTATCCTTATTCTATTACTCTTTATATCTTTAAGTAATATCTAATTGAAGCTATTGTATCCTGATCCTCGCCTATGCCGTCTCTCCTTCGAATACCCTGGATCAGCCGGGGCTGGTCCCCGGCACTCTGTTACCCTCTGGGTCACAGTAGAGTGACTTGGGATCATACCTCTTTCTATAAATGTCCGGGTTTGTCACATCCACGTTGGATTAGGGGTCTAGATTAGGGAGCACTTTAGAAGAGTTTAGGAAACCAGAATTCTCCAACTGTTCCGGTGTCCTGCAACTATTACTGTTCCCAATTCCATAATTTCAGCTTTACCAAATGCTTATTAATTTTTCTTCCAAGATGTAGAAAAGCAGCAAATTTGGTCACTACAATTCATCAAGATTTATGACTAATACAAATTTACCCAATATTTCTAGTCAGTCAGCTATCCTTTCAGATTATATTTCAAATTATCCAATTGACCTAGTTTATTTACAAGTTCTGCATTACTATCAAAAGTACAAACTCAAACACATAAATAATAAATTTGTGTACTGGTAATATATGTTTACAACTCCAAGTTTCCCATTGTCCAACTGATAATTTAGAAGAAAACACAGTCTAAATGGAGTGTTCTACCTGATTATTCCATTATAAGTTATTCCCATATTTATTACAATAGACTCACCATTTTTAGTTATACTATCCCTACTCTATTTTCAATGAAAATATATATACACTATTCTGTATTATGAATTTTAGCTAATTGATATGTAGTGATAAATCATCAAACCAAATTCCTTGAAAATTATTCTTGTTCCACATTAAGTACAGACTTTATAATTTTTTTAAAACTAGTATTTATTAAACTAAAACCATCCATTTTTAATAATATAGATTTCCAACAACTGTTCCTCATATGAATGTCTAAAAATTAAAAGCATACTATTAAATACATCTGGTCATTTACTTTATTCTTTCTCTTGCAAAAACAGTTCATGCCACAATAAGTTGATGCACTGTTAATTCCAACAATCAACAAGGAAATGTTCCAGCCATCTGTGATGTTGTAATAAGAAGTCATTCATGCAGGCAATAGCCACTGAGTTGCAATAATCTGATAGTTTCTCTGAACCTAGCTATAGCTCTAACACATAAGGTGCCAGATTCAGGCACCATGTGATGAAAAGTACATCTTCTCCATATGGAAAGTATCTGTGGATACATTAAGCAACCAGCTTATCTCTCATTTTGCAAAATAAGCAAATGTTTGGTAAAAATAATATTTAAATTAAGCATCCCCACTCTAATATTTTTTTAATAAGAAAACATCTGGAAACCTGATTCTACAAAACATTACAAATACAAATTTAATAAGATAAGACATGGTATAAAGCTAACTTTAGATAAAACATTGCCATTCAAATTTTTTATTTTACTTTTTATTGAAATATAGTTAATGTACAATATTATGTTAAAGTACATGCATAATGATTTGACATTTGATTATTTTATGAAATGATCACGACTACAAGTCTAGCAACCATCTGTTTCCATACAAATTTACTATATATCATTAACCATATTTTTATGCTTTATGTTACATCCCTGTCACTTATTTGTTATATAACTGGAGATTTGTACTTCGTAATACCTTTCACCCATTTTACCCACTCCCACACATCTCTAACAGCTAACAATCATTTGTTTGTTCTTTGTGTCTATGAGTCTATTTGTGACCTGTTTTATTAGTTTGCTTGTTTTGTTTTTTAGATTCCTTATATATGTACGATTTTGCAGAATTTTTGTCACTTTCTGCCTAACTTATTTCACGTAACATAATACCCTCTAGATCTATCCATGCTGTTTCAAGTGGCAAGATTTCCTTTTGTATGGCTAATATTCAAATACATATGTGTGTGTGTGTATATATATATATATAGCATCTTCTTTACCACTATCCATAGTTTGTTTCATATCTTGTAATATAAGAATGCTGTAGTAACTATTTGGCGTGCATATATCTTTTCAAATTAGTGGTTTTGTTTCCTTCAGGTAAATGCCCAGAGTGAAATTGCTGGATCATATGGCATTTCTGTCTTTAATTTTTGAGAGTCCACCATACTGTTTTTCATAGTACCTACACTGATTTGCAATATTACCAACAGTGAAAGGAGGTTCCATTTTTTCCCACATCCTTGGCATACTTGTTGTTTGTTTTCTTTAGAATGATAGCCATTCTGACAGATGTGAGGTGGTACCTTGTTATTTTGATTTGCATTTCTCCGTTGATTAGTGATATTGAGCATCTTTTCATGTGTTATGTCTCACCATCTGCATATCTTCTTTGAAAAACAGCCCTGTACATGGAAAACTATAGGATGCTCATGAAATAATGCAGACAAATTAAGAGATAGATCAAACTTCTGGACTGGAAGAACTAACATCATTAAAATGACCATATTACCCAAAACAATCTACTGGGTTCAATGCAATCCTTACCAAAATACCCATGACATTTTTCACAGAACTAGAACAAATAATTCTAAAATTTATATGGAAATGTAAAATGCCCCAAGTATTCAAGCAATTTTGAGAGAAAAGAACAAAGCTGGAGGTCTCACACTCCTGTTTTTGAACTATTAGTATAAAGTTACAATAATAAAAACATTATTGTACTGGCACAAAAACAGACACCGAATTTAATGGAACAGAACAGAGAGCCTAAAAATAAACCCACATTTAATCTACAACAAAGGGGGCAAAATTAATCTACAACAAATAGGAAAAAGACAGCCTCTTCAGTCATGGTGTTAGGAAAACTGGATAGCTACATGCAAGAGCATCATACTAGATTACTTTCTCACAGCATATACAAAAATAAATACACAAGTGATTGAAGACTTAAATGTTAGGCCTGAAACTATAAAGCTTCTAGAAGAAAATGTAGATAGTACGATTTTTTACATTGGTCATAGTCCTATTTTTTTGGATCTGTCTCAAGCAAAGCAAACAAAATAAATGGTACTGCATCAAATGCAAAAGCTTTTGCAAAGGAAACTGTCAACAAAATGAAAATGTGGCCTACTTAATGGGAGAAGATATTTGCAGAAAGCATATTTGATAAGGGGTTAATATCCAAATTATGCAAAGAACTCATAAACTCAACACCAAAGAAACAAACAACCTAATTAAAAAACAGCAGAAAACCTGAATTAACATTGTCATTTTTTTAATTTGAGGAAGCTGATAGAAGTTTATATACTATATATGCCCTGGAGAATTAGTCTTTTGTGATAACTGTCTCTTTATAATTCTGAAGATCAGGAATATGATGTTATGTCTGTGTTTTCTTACAAAGAAAATAGCCAATTATCTTGGATGTAGATTCCTTAATACTATCAATTTTACTTATCTTAAAATATAGGCAACTAAAATCATGAAATACAATTTAAAAATGCATGAAGCTTTGTGGAAACAGTAGAGCAATTCAAGGCAAATTAAGCATAGAGTATTTTACAAGACAAAACTCACAGTCCATTTAATCATTTTCCTTTCTCAGAGATGGCAGCAGATGCATTAATTTGAAGAGTTCAGGAAAGACATCAAAGTTGGGTTGCACACTGAAATTTCCAACTTATTAAACATCTATTATAGCATAAATATTCCTGAGTAGATCAAAATATTTCAAGCAAGTAAACTAGTATATTCAGGAGAAAGTGTTCAGATCAATTAAACCTTAAGGAGAGTAGAAACTTGTAGGAAAAGTGACTAACCTGTGGTCTGATTTGCATTCTTTTATCCATACTTCTTAAAGATGGCCGCAAGTCTTGTTAATATTAAACTGCATGGAAACCTTCCTAGAAAGATTACTGTAGTAGCTGCTAGAAGGAAGGTGAAGCTAAGGGGATATGAGGTATATCACAAGAAGTATCTCTTGCATGGGTGTTCTAAGAATACTTTAGGCAAGCTGAAAAATATGAAGTATAATATTTTCACAAAAAAATGACAATTATTTTGCTAACTAGTGAAACTTCATGTGTAGATAGGTAGCTTGAAGTACTTAAAGTAACCATCTCTCATATGAGGACTTACTGATTACATACCTTTCCTAAAGGGTGAGTAACTGATCTGAGCAATGAATTTGCCTAGGGTGTAACCTAAACTAACCAGTACATGCATGTACACACATGTACACACACATACACACACACACATGCATGTGCACACACGATATAGCCTTGCCAATGCCAAAACTCTTTGCAACAAAATCACAAACATAATAAGTGTTATTTGGCCATTATAAACATTTGAGTTTGTATTCCTCCTAGGAAATCCTGTTGAGTGTACTCTTCCTGTTGACTACCATATAGATTGCTGTCTAGACTTCAGATTCTAGACTATCTATCGCTGTAAAACAAACATGGTGACTTCAATGTAAATAGCCGCTAATTGTCACTTTCCAGTTTAATCTCAGAAATTTGCACATGATTGCAATTATCATTCTTGGGAGGGAGGTTACTGTGATATTTGAAATATTTTCATTTGTCTGTGTAAATGTCTTGATCTAAATTTATTTTTGGAAAAGAGAGTATTCAGGGCTAACGTACAATCTTCTTATGTAAGTAAAGTAAGTATAAGATTTTTTGCAATACATTAAAATTATATTCTTAAATTGAAAAGAAATTCTGTCACTATTTATGAGTCTTGATTTTGTGATTAACATTGTTTGAAACTATTGAATAAATCTTTATTAAGTGTAATTGTTGAGAAAACTGTCAATTAATTGAAATAGAATGAAGCTAATTTTGTAAGTATTTTAAATCCTTTAGGTTCTACTTAAATTCATTCATCAAGAGAAAATAACTCTTAAAATGATATAAGTGTTGGAAATAAAATGATTGCTGTTTTAAACAGGAAATGAGATATTCTCCATTTCCTTTGCATTAGGCACAGAATTAATATGATGAAATAAATTAAGTACATAAGGAAACCCTGAATATACTTAAAATTGTATACCTAATCTGTACAAATTTAAGAAATAAAATTACTTTATCTTTAAAAGAATAAAGATAAAGATATCAGTTCAGTGCAGTCACTTGGTTGTGTCCAGCTCTTTGTAACCCCATGGACTGCACCAACTCCCAGAGCTTACTCAAACTCATGTCCTCTGAGTCAGTGATGCCATCCGACCATCTCATCCTCTATCTCCTCTTTCTCCTCCCACCTTCAATCTTTCCTAGCATCAGGGTCTTTTCCAATGAGTCAGTTATTTGCATCAGGTGACCAAAGTATTGGAGCTTCAGCTTCAGCATCAGTCCTTCCAATGAATATTCAAGACTGATTTCCTTTAGGATGGACTGGTTGGATCTCTTTGCAGTCCAAGGGACTCTCAGGAGTCTTCTCCAACACCACAGTTCAATAACATCAATTCTTCTGTGCTCAGCTTTGTTTATAGTCCAACTCTCAAATCCAAACAGGACTACTGGAAAAACCATAGCTTTGAATAGATGGAACTTGTCAGCAAAGAAATGTCTCTGCTTTTTAATATGCTCTCTAGGTTGGCCATAGCTCTTCTTCCAAGGGGTAAGCTTCCTTTAATTTCATGGCTTCAGTCACCATCTGCAGTGATTTTGGAGCCCAAAAAAATAAAGTCTCTCATTGTCCATTTTTTTCATCATCTATTTGTCATGAAGTGATGGGACTAGATGTTGTAGTTGATCTTAGTTTTCTGAATGTTAAGTTTTAAGCCAACTTTTTCAGTCTCCTCTTTCACTTTCATCAAAAGGCTTTTTAGTTCTTTGCTTTCTGCCATAAGGGTGGTGTAATCTGCACATATGAAGTTATTGCTATTTCTCCCAGCAATTTTAATTCTAGCTTGTGTTTCATCCAATCTGGCATTTCAAATGAGGTACTCTGCATGTAAGTTAAATAAGCAGGGTGACAATATACAGCCTTGACATACTCTTTTCCTGATTTGGAACCAACCTGCTGTTCCATGTCTAGTTCTAACTGTTGTTTCTTGACCTGCATATAGATTTCTCAGGAGGCAGGAAAGGTGGTCTGGTATTCCCATCTCTTGAAGATTTTTTCACAGTTTGTTGTGATTCACACAGTTAAAGGCTTTGGTGTAGTCAATAAATCAGAAATATATATTTTTCTGGAACTCTCTTGCTTTTTCAATATGGGCTTTATCTTTAATAATTCATGGGAAAGCAAACTGACATATAAGCTAAGAGCAGGCTGATATGAAGATATGGGCTTTATCTTAGACATTTCTTGGGAAAGTAGACTGACAAACTATTTGGTTTAATTTTATTTCATGTAAATAATAAAATTAGGAGATTAGGTTATTTTGGAGATTTTGTAATAAGACAGTCAAGTCTCAATTATCACTAGGGTATTAGCTTTCTTTTGGAACAAATTATTTATTTTCTTATTCCTAACCCCCAACATGTTGGGTTTCCCAGGTGGCACTAGCAGTAAGGAATCTGCCTGCCAACACAGGAGACACAAAAGACACAGGTTCGGTCCCTGGGCCAGGAAGATTCCCCTGGAGTAGGAAATGGCAATCCACTTCAGTAGTCTTGCCTGGGAAATCCCATGGACAGAGGAGCCTGGTGAGCTATAGTCCATGGGGTCACAAAGAGTTGGACGTGACGGAGTGACTTGAGTAACATGTATCACCCATGTAATAATTGCTGAAAGATCAGAATCCAGCTACTCTCTGTACCTAGAGTCTTCGTTTTGCTCTACTGGTGTCTTTAAATTGACATTTACACACAAAGTATGTCTTTTTAATTTTACACAGAGGAATAAACCAAGTCTAATCTGAGAAGTTGGCCTTCCCTGGTGGCTCAGAGCATAAAGTGTCTACCTGCAATGCAGGAGACCCAGGTTCAATCCCTGGGTCAGGAAGATCCCCTGGAAAAGCAAATAACAACCCACTCTAGTATTCTTGCCTGGAGAATCCCATGGACGGAAGAGCCTGGTGGGTTACAGTCCACAGGATTGCAAAGGGTCAGACACGACTGAGCAACTTCATTTTCAATCTGAGAAATTATTTAGTAGGAAACATAACACACTAGGCCATTTGACCACTTAATATTTATTCTTCATACTAACTGATTGGTTTAACTTATATTTAAAGAATATTGCAACACCCCAACTAATTGCAAAATATCATCCTACAGTTAAATATAATAAACATTATGGACTATTGGCTATATTGTTCTTTTCAGTTTGAATGAAAAATTGATTACAAATAACACACTGTTACAATTTGATTAAAAAGGGAACAGTTTAAGTAAGTTATAAATCAGAAGCAAGACTTGGCTCCTACACAGTATTACTACATTTGGGAAAATATTATGAAATGTGAAATGTATATCACCTGCAAAATAGAATAACAGAAAGAAATCATATACATAGTTGTTACCTTGGGACAAAATATACAGCTTTGGTCACATTTACTTGGTACATTTTAAAAACAGGCATATTCAAAAGCTGTCAATCACAATAACATATCTAGAGAAAGCCATGTTATTAAATACTAAATGTTAAAAAATACAAATGAAAAACAAAATAAATGATACCTGAATTACCAGTAGAGTATGAGTTAAATAGGAATTAGAATACCTCAATATAACTTTCAAATAATTAATCTCCTTTAAAAATTGGTCTTGTAGCTGTTAAGAAAATTGAGCCTTCTACCTGTTTTAATAAAAGTTTTAATGTATCAGTCCAGTTCAGTTCAGTCACTCATTCATGTCCGACTCTTTGCAACCCTATAGACTGCAGCATGCCAGGCCTTCCTTACCGTCACCAACTCCCAGAATTTACTCAAAGTCATGTCCATTGAGTTGGTGATGCCATCCAACCATCTCCTTCTCTGTTATCCCCTTCTCCTTCTGCCTTCAATCTTACCCAGCATCAAGGTCTTTTCAGTTCTTCACATCAAATGGCCAAAGCACTGGAGCTTCAACTTCAGCATCAGTCCATCCAGTGAATATTCAGGACTGATTTCCTTTAGGATGGACTGGTTTGATCTCCTTGCAGTGCAAGGGACTCTCAAGAGCCTTCTCCAACACCACAGTTCAAAAGCATCAATTCTTCAGTGCTCAGCTTTCTTTACAGTCCAACTCTCACATCTGAACATAACTACTGGAAAAACCATAGCTTTGACTAGACAGACCTTTGTTGGAAAAATAATGTCTCTGCATTTTAACATGCTGTCTAGGTTGGTTATAGCTTTTCTTCTAAGGAGCAATGTATACAAGGCTTAATAAATTTTAGGGTACATTCATTATCTCTGGCATTCATAACATCATGTGGACTAAGTTCATTAATATCATTTAACAAATGAGACAACTGAAGGCCATTTGAGAAGAGCTAGAGATGTAGCCAGGGTTCAAAAACAGATCTTTGTCTCCAGATCTACAATATAGCCTCCAAACTAGAGGAGTTAATTTTATTTTATCTGTATATATGTTTCCCTGCTAGTTTTGCTATGACCAGAGGGTAGCATAAAGTGAGCTCCCTGAGGTAGATTTTGTTTATTATCTGGGTGTTGACTGCACAATAGTTTCAGTAAAAATTCATCCAACTTTAACCTTATGACTTGTGCAATTATGTTAATCTTCAAAAAATAAACAAAAATAAAATAAAATAGTATTTCTGTCCAAGAGCACCATTTTCATTCATAGTAAATGTCATCACATTTCTCACCTACCCAATGCCACTCCTCCTGCTTTATTTTTCTTCCCCATCCCTTGCTTTATTTTTCATTATATAGCTTTTCACAATTTAATATATTATGTGTTTCACTCACTTAAAAATGTTTTTTCTCTCCAGTAGAATGGAAGTAACATGAGGCCAAGAATGTTTATGTGTTTCATTCACTGTTATGTAATCTGTGCCTAGAACATACTAGGTGCTCAATAAATACATAACAAATTAGTGGGTGAATCAATTAAATCAACAATGGAGAAAATGCACATAGTCGCAAGCATTCATGCACTCCATTCTCCTTTTATTCCTACTATATTCTATGCAGACTTCCATGAAAGCAACTTCGTATTTCATTGTACTATTTTATTGACACTTTTGAGATAATTGTGCATTCAATGTAGTTATATTAAATAATACTTTCCATGTAAACTTCACTCAGTTTCCCCCAATACTGACATTTAAAAAAAAACTGTAATATATCACAACCAAAATATTAAAATTGATTCAATCCACTGACATTATTTATATTTCCCCAGTTTTATCTGTACTCACTTGTGTATGTGTGTATGCGTGTATGCATTTAGTTTTATACAGTTCTGTCACATGTCTTTATGTTCATGAATCCACCACAGCAGTTAGGATACTGAAAGGTCCATCACAGTCCTTCACATTGCCCTTTAAAAAAGACACCTACCTCCCTTCCACTGGCAACCACTAATCTTTTCTCCATTTAATTGTATAATTTCAAAAATATTATAGAAGTGGAAGTTTGCAAACTTTAGCATTGCAAATTGGATATTTTCACTCAATATAATTTCCTGAAGTTTCATCTAAGTTGTTACATGATTCAAGTTAGTTCCTTTTTATTGATATAGTTTCCATGATATGCATGTATCACTGTTAAATTTTTTACTTTTTTGAAGGTAATATGGACTGTTTCCAGTTTTCAACTATTACAAATAAAACTGCTATGTACATTTGTATACAGATTTTTGTATGAACACAAGTCTTCACTTCTCTGGGATCAATTCCCAGGAGTGCAAGTGCTGAGTCATAAGGTAGTTGCATGATTAGTTTTATAACAAATTGACAGATTTCTACAGTGGCTGAACTGAGCAATGTGTGAGTGATCCCATTTCTTCATATCCTTGACATCATTTTGTATTGTCACTTTTTTTTTTGGCCAATCTGATAGGTATGAAGTCTAGTTTTGTTTATAAGGTGGTCTTTTCTTTAAAAAAAAAAGGGGGGGGGGAATCTGAAAGCCAACCTTTGTATTATTCTTTTCTGTATTTCCTGTACTTAATCTACTACCTGGCACATAGTGTGTCCTGAATAAATATATGTTGGATAAATAAATGAATAAGTTAATGGATGAGTAAAACTTTTATATTCTAAAATTTTAAGGTCCAATATATATAATTATTAACACAAAACAATGTTAGCTAAAAATAAAATCTATACCGTAATTAAATGACCTATCATAAATGTAACTAAAACAACGATATATTTCCATTATATTCATTGAATTTCATAGCTATAGTGTTTGAAATTATGATGTTATCAGCTGATTAAATTTCACTGTATTCATTGCATTACAAATATATAGTAAGAAAATGGTCTCTGAAAACTTACCAATATGATTTCATAATAAAAAGATTATTCCAGGATAATCATTATAGTTATTTTACAATAGAATTCTTATTAAAACTGAACATACTACTACTGAATGTTTATAAAGATGACAACATCTCATGATAAAACATTACAGCAACATTACACTCTGTTAGCAATAATAACATTTTCACCTTCCTTAACAAAGCAGGTCAGCTATTATATTATCACAGCAAATTACTATGAGCTCTATACATAAAACATTTTTTTTTCTCACCATTAGATGAGAAAATATAATTTTGTGCTTAGTATTCATTTTGGGCAAAATACTCTTATTATCTAAAAATGTGAATTGGCATGGAGTAGGCAGTGAACCAGCTGAACTCAAGGTTTCATTTCTTTTTAATTTAGGGGGGAAGAAATATGAAAGGCTCAAAATGAAATTACTTCATCAGAATTCACATTTGATTTTCATCTTTCAAGCTACCCAGCTGCATCAATGCTCAACTGACTATACTCCCAGATGCATTATTCAAGAAAGTTATTCAAGAAGGAATACTTGCAATATGTGTTATACTGAGTAGCAAGCTAATTAAAAGAAACTCACAGCTGGATTTTTTGAAGGCTTTGATCTTAATTGTAAGGTGCTGAAAATGCTTGTTGGTTGTATCTTATTCTTTGTACCCTAAATCTGAAGTCTTCTTAAAAAACTGGAAATAGAACTGCCTTATGATCCAGCAATCCCACTGCTGGGCATACACACTGAGGAAACCAGAAGGGAAAGAGACACGTGTACCCCAATGTTCATCGCAGCACTGTTTATAATAGCCAGGACATGGAAGCAACCTAGATGTCCATCAGCAGATGAATGGATAAGAAAGCTGTGGTACATATACACAATGGAGTATTACTCAGCCATTAAAAAGAATACATTTGAATCAGTTCTAATGAGGTGGATGAAACTGGAGACTATTATACAGAGTGAAGTAAGCCAGAAGGAAAAACATAAATACAGTATACTAACGCATGTATATGGAATTTAGAAAGATGGTAACGATAACCCTGTGTACGAGACAGCAAAAGAGACACTGATGTATAGAACAGTCTTATGGACTCTGTGGGAGAGGGTGGGAAGATTTGGGAGAATGTCATTGAAACATGTGAAATGTCATGTATGAAACGAGATGCCAGTCCAGGTTCAGTGCACGATGCTGGATGCTTGGGGCTGGTGCGCTGGGAAGGCCCAGGGGGATGGTATGGGGAGGTTGGGAGGGAGGAGGGTTCAGGATGGGGAGCATGTGATTTTTTTTTAAAAGTAATAAAGAGAATTAAAAAAAAAAAAAAAAAAAGAAAAAAAAAAAAAAAAGAAAATTAGTAAGAACTGTTCATGAATGAGTGAATCTTTATCTCTGCTCTCTCTCTCTTTTTTTTTTCCTATCAGAGCTTAATCAACTATTCATCGTTTATAATTTCTTACATTTCAAAGAGATCTCCTGAACAGGAATAATGGTAAGAATGCAATACTACATCTTCCAGGAATGTTCTGTTGTTTACAGTCAATTAAAAACACTACATTTAAAAGATATGTGTTCTGAAAACTGTATTCCTCTAATTGAAAATTTATAAAATGTTTGCAATGTTTTGCTTTGGGTTTATTTTTCTTCACCAAATTATAGGGCTTTATCTTTGCTACATGGGACCTAATGGGGTTGGGGAGAGAAAATAATAAGAGAATTTAAATGGAAAAATAATATGAAATAAATAAAATGGACTGCATGAAAAAACCTTGACCAAGAAGAAGCAGTGGAATAATTGAGTCTGGACACGACTGAAGCGACTTAGCAGCAGCAGAAGCAGCAGCAGTGTGACCTAAGAATCTACCTCTTAAGATCTGTATGTCACTTGCTTCAATTGAAACTATATAATTGTGCAAGTTATTTGTTTTTTTTTTTATTCCATAGGCAAGTTATTTTGTTGGAAGTAACTAAAATTTACTCCTATTGGCTTAAGCAGAAAAGGGAAATTTAATGTAAGGGAAGAGAGTGTACCATAATTAAACTGAGAGCAGAAAGTATATTTGGGACTTGCATTAAACTAGCAATCTACAAGAAAAATAGCATTTCTAGAACTTCTTGGTTTCTTCTCTGCTGTGCTTTGAGTTTAATCCTGGTTTTGTTTGTTGTTTTTTGTTGTTGTTGTTTGTTTCTTTCTTTCTCTCTCTCTCTCTCTGTCTATTTTCTTTTTTTGCCTCTTTGGCCAAGTCCTCATTCTAGTACTGTTATAGGTTAAATAGGATTAATGTATCTTCAATACAATTTCCAACTCTATAGACAGAAAAACAGGTTAGTCAAGTATGAATCAGAATCTACTCTTTGGAATCAACTAACAGTAGGGAGGGAGGGGGCATGTGGCTCACTGTCTGTTCAGCAGGGACCCATGTAGCTTCATTGAGAAAGGTATCGGGAGAATAGAAAAAGGGATTGAACTTGTTCACCTCATTGAAGGAGAGGCTATTATGGGATTTTGGAGTAGAAAAATAAAAATATATATTTTTTCTTTATTTATGCAACAATACAATGTTTGCTGTAAATGTCTTGTATATATAGATTTAGAAGAGTGAAGTGAGAGGAATGGGGTTTCCAGGTAGCACAGTGGTAAAGAATCTGCCTGCCAGTCCAGGAGATGCAAAAGATATGGGATTGATCTCTGAGCTGGGAAGATCCTCTGGAGTAGGAAATGGCAACCCACTCCAGTATTCTTGCCTGGAAAATTCTATGGACAGAGGAGCTTGGCAGGCTATAGTCCATGGGCTTGCAAAGAGGTGGACATGACTGAACAGGCACACTGACTTGTGTATATATACAGATTTAAAAAGTGAAATGAAAATAGAGGTATCTGGAGAAAAAAATTCAGAAGTTTTGTAGCCTGAATTGCTTCAGTGAATTAGTCTCTTGACTTGTCATATATATATTTTTTCTCTCTTGATATTATTTGAAAATGATTTGAAAATGAGCTGTTAAGCATGTTTTTGATGATTTCTCTTTCCTGTAAAATAATCACATAAATGGAACTAATGTTAACCTCAGAAAAGTCACTGAAAGATGTTTAGAAAACTGGAGAAATTTATATATGTTCATATTAAGCTCAGTGAATTGATATTCTCATTTCCAAAAATGGTCCATATTCTTAGGACATAGTATGTGTGAACAACCTCAATTTTCCTTCAAGTTATCTATTTCTCAGCTAGTTGATGTTATAATAAAATTCCTGAATTTTGCATTATATATTTTCACACCTAAATAAGCTTAAAATAAAAATTGAGGTATTTAGCATTTTTAAATTTTCAAAAAGATTGTTTCCTCATTTAATTAAAATTTATCTAAAATTTGAATTATATAAAGTCATTCAGATCAATCTCTATCAGCTATAAATATCTTAAATTATCATTATGTATTTTGGGATGGATGTGATTTGTTTGAAATGACCATGGTAAATTACCATGGTCATTTTCCTGGTTAATTAAGGCTAAATGACATGGTTAATTAAGGCAAAATTATAATAATAATTATTATTATTACTTATATTTTATATTTTTTAATTTTACAAAGACCTATAAATTTGCTTTTGTCTGGTCTTGATTAAAATTGTAAGGTAAGGATAGGAATTATTTTTCACCTTACCTCTAAGAAAGATTCCTAGAAATAAATTGTGTTGCCTATACTCATATAGCTTTACAGAAGCAAAAGCCAGGCAGCAAGAGCCAATCAAAAATCCACGTTGATTCAGATTCACTTTTCTTTCTATTATACTGCAGGGTCTAATACTCACTAATAATGTCTATGTACATGATAAGCATCATGCTCATTTAAAATAATCCAACTGGGATAATATTTTGTCTCTAACAGAAGCAATAAAGATTGCTTTGGGAAGAGAATTAACATTTCCTTTCAAGCAATTTTCCTTAAAAAAACCCTAGCATGTAATTATGTAACCTAAATATCCATAATTCCTTTGGTGCATTATTTATGATTTATGTAAATTCTTCTTGAGCCTATTTAGAATTTCTTTCTAAACTCCTTCCTAATGATATCCATGAAAGTACTAAATACTTATTTTCTCCATTTAATCCCAAGGCCAAGTCTTTATTCTAAAATTCTATGTTTTGGAGATTAGTTTCACATCCAATGTAGCTCCATTTTTAATATTTTCATCTATTTTCTTGAAAACACTAAGTAATTAGGTACTATTTAATTAGAACCACTCTTATTTAAGAGTAGAATCTAAACCTTAGGTTATTTTGATACCAAGCAGTGCCCTGTGGCAATCCTGTGCACAAAATCCTTTCTGTGTCCCCCATTTATTTGATTATGGGAAATAGGTTTCATTCAGGCTCCCTGACCTTCCCTGTGTTCTGAGGGGCAGATTCAAACAGTTATTAATTAGAAAAGGGAGAGGATGTGAGTCAATGGAGAAACAACAATATCTTCGCTGTTTTGCAGATACTGAAGCCCCCACTCCCAGGTAGCTCAGTGGTAAAGAATCTGCTTGCCAATGCAGGAGACACAAGTTTAATCCTTGGGTCAGGAAGATCCCCTGCAGGAGGACATGGCAACCTATTCCAGTATTCTTGCCAGGATAATCTCATGGACAGAGGAGCCTTGTGGGCTGCAGTACATGGAGATGCAAAGAATCAGATACAGCAGGGCACACACACACGAAACCCCCACTAGATGGAAGGATTAATGGTTAATAGTGGCATGCTGTCCACAAACATGTAGGCCCCACATTAGTAGGAACTTGAAGGTTGATGATGCTGAATCCTACTTACCTCATCACCAACCAATCAGAAGAATTCACAAGCTAATCACACCGTTGTTGAATCAGAGCTTTGACTAGATGGACGTTTGATGGCAAAGTAATGCCTCTGGTTTTTAATAAGCTATTTTTTATTGCCTAGACTAACACAAACTTCAAACAAATTTGTGAAATAAAACATACTAATTCTCCAATTTCAGAGGCTAGCACTTGATGTTAAAATATTTTACAGTAATACTAGCTAACATGCAAACTATTAATGTTACATATATTAACTCTTCTAATATTTTTAACAACCAGAGATGTACTATTATTTTCTGATTTTACAGGTAAAGAAAGTAAGATACAGAGAGGTTAAGATATTTGTATCTCTATATAGCTAGCAAGTGGTGGAGATGATACTTGAATACTGGCAATCTGGATAATCTGCTACTTATTTTTTGTTATTAGGATATATTATTTCTGACCCTGTGGATGGCAGCCCACCAGGCTCCTCTATCCATGGGATTCTCCAGGCAAGAATACTAGAGGGGGTTGCCATGCCCTCCTCCAGGGGATCTTCCTGACCTAGGGATCAAACCCATGTCTCTTACATCTCTTGCATTGGCAGGTGAGTTCTTTACCTCTAGTGCCACCTGGGATGTCCCATTACCAGCTTTCACTAAAGATAAATGATCCTCAGATGTTTTCCTGCTAGCACTTGTAATAGGTACAGATCTACTGGCTGATACTTACTAAAACCCTGACTAAAGGATCCTCCACCTGACAGGCAATGTGATCCAGATGCTCCTGTAAATTTCCAATGACTTCAACTTTCTTCTATTGCCCATCTCTGAGGACTGAACACCTTTGCCTGTCCATCTACAAGGGTGTCCTTTGTCTATTTTCCTCAAGCCAAAGATGCTTCCTGACTTTTGAAGACTTCATCAGATCAGATCAGATCAGTCACTCAGTTGTGTCCGACTCTTTGCGACCCCAGGAATCGCAGCATGCCAGGCCTCCCTGTCCATCACCAACTCCTGGAGTTCACCCAGGCTCATGTCCATCGAGTCAGTGATGCCATCCAGCCATCTCATCCTCTGTCGTCCCCTTCTCCTCCTGCCCCCAATCCCTCCCAGCATCAGAGTCTTTTCCAATGAATCAACTCTTCGCATGAGGTGGCCAAAGTATTGGAGTTTCAGCTTTAGCATCATTCCTTCCAAAGAAATCCCAGGGCTGATCTCCTTCAGAATGGACTGGTTGGATCTCCTTGCAGTCCAAGGGACTCTCAAGAGTCTTCTCCAACACCACAGTTCAAAAGCATCAATTCTTCGGTGCTCAGCCTTCTTCAGAGTCCAACTCTCACATCCATACATGACCACAGCAAAAACCATAGCCTTGACTAGACGAACCTTTGTTGGCAAAGTAATGTCTCTGCTCTTGAACATGCTATCCAGGTTGGTCATAACTTTCCTTCCAAGGAGTAAGCGTCTCTTAATTTCATGGCTGCAGTCACCATCTGTAGTGATTTTGGAGCCCAGAAAAATAAAGTCTGACACTGTTTCCACTGTTTCCCCATCTATTTCCCATGAAGTGATGGGACTGGATGCCATGATCTTCCTTTTCTGAATGTTGAGCTTTAAGCCAACTTTTTCACTCTCCACTTTCACTTTCATCAAGAGGCTTTTGAGTTCCTCTTCACTTTCTGCCATAAGGGTGGTGTCATCTGCGTAACTGAGGTTATTGATATTTCTTCCGGCAATCTTGACTCCAGCTTCTGTTTCTTCCAGTCCAGCGTTTCTCATGATGTACTCTGCATAGAAGTTAAATAAGCAGGGTGACAATATACAGCCTTGACAAACTCCTTGTCCTATCTGTAACCAGTCTGTTGTTCCATGTCCATAGACTAGTAACAAAAGAGAGGGTAACATAGTATCATTCTGGTGATCACTAAACCATCTTTGAGATCTCAATGGAGAAATAGTTTTTAACAAGTATCCTTGTATTCTCTTGTAAACAATGAACATTTCACAGTGAACACTATCAAATTTCTGAGGACTGCATATGTGGTGTTAATATCTAATTCAGAGCATCATGATTTTTGTAGTGGAGCTGTCCAATTGCTAGGAGAGAATCAACCTTTAAACCTGAGATTGACTCTGCCTTTACAATTAAAGTAACAACTTTAAGTCTTATCTAACTTAATAAATAAATAGACTATTATAAGATTTTTTAAACTACATCAACTATTTCTCTGGCTAAATAAAGAAATCAAACTGATCTAACTAGATGATCAATTAACCTTCTGCAAGTAGTATTTTATAATGATAAAACATATCTGTGTTTAAATAGACTCTTCTGAGGTTCATCCTGTAGTGTTAATGACTTGAGCTAGAAAATAAAGCCGTCTTTTTGTTTCTCTAAAAGCAGATTATACAAAGAAAATAAATTTTAAGTTTGTTTAGACAGATAGATTGTTCCAATTCAAAGCAGTCAGCCATGTGGAAAAATGTAAATTGTCCAGGCAGGAATGATATGCTACTCTATCCAGCCTCCATAACAACATCTGTTGTAAGCACAATAAATACTTATTGAATTGAAGTGTTGGAGCAGCAGTTCACCAACATTTTTACAAGAAAAGGCTGCTGGAAAAATTTGTAATCTTATTTTCACAGAAGTCATATTGCCAGTATTATTATCTAATGCCAAAGATTTTTCTTTCACATAACCTCAAACATACAAAATAACAGAAAGATAAGTTTTATATATATATATATATACATACATATATATATATATATATATATATATATGTATCTTACACTCTCATGTTTGATGGTAAGTTATATATGCAACTTCAAATAGCAGATCGGAGTAGTATTGTATATTTCTGTTATTTTCATCATTTTTCCTTCATCTGCTGATGTTAAGAATTCTGGAAAAACCATATAAACTGTGAAAGTCTACAACATAAGAAAGAAAGAAAAATTAACTGTGGACTTGTTTATATAATAGTGCCACATTTAGAGAAATTGTTTGGCCAGTTTAGCAATTGTCCACAGAAGGAATAGAATAAATCTGTCCGTTCCTTAATTACTGAGTGCTTCTGGCAGGTTTCCTCAACCTATTGGCATTTTGGAGCAAGTAATTCTTTGTTTAGTGATCTGTGCTGTGCATTGTAGGGTGCTTAGCAGCAGTGTTGGTCTCTGCCTACCAGATGACAATAGCATTCTCCTTTCCAAAACTGAGACAACCAAAAATGTCTCCATATAATTTCAAATGTCCTCTGGGAGCAAAAATCACTGGTTAAAAACCACTTAGCTTCATTTTGCAGTTCAAGCAAAACCAAAGGACAATTGTTTATTTTTCTTTTCCTCTTTTCAGTCTAGTATCTTTACTCTAGAGCTCTAAAGACATAAGGCAGATGCAAGCTTCATAATATGCCTAAAAGCCTAGATGTACAATTGATAATACAGAGTTACCAGGAACTGTCCACTGCTGCTTGATTGTTACAACTTGTTACAAGTTTTCAATTTTTTTTTTTTTTTCTAGAGAGTAGGAATCCATCACCTTATGTATTAATACCTAGAAATCAGAGCTGTCATTTAGTTACTGGAGCTCCTCAATCTGCCTGATAAATATGTTATTTGCACAAAAGAGATTACAGTTTTTCCAACCTTGAAAGAAGCCATTAGTCTTGAAGATGATTTTATAGAGTAGACAGCAAAGCTTGTATTCATACATGTTCATTTTTTTGTGGGAAGGTCAAAAAGAAATTCTTAGAACGTATGTGAACAGTTCTGGGTGTTTTCATTTGGGGCCTCAAGAGGTGTTGACTGTGAGGTTGTCCCCAGAAGATTTTTTTTTTTTTTAAACACATGGTGTGAATATATGTTTTGGCTTTTGTTCTTTATCTATATAGCCACATCACAGGGAGGTTTCTCTGGGAAGCTGACTCTGAGAATTTCATGCAGAAAGATTATTGGAGAAGGGGAGTTGGGTTGAGCAGGGGAAGGAGAACCACAAGACAAACACAGTAAAGGCCTTAGCACACCCCTTGGGGAGTTCTCAAGCTCTGATGGCCTTATAGAATCATCCTGTCTTAAGAAAAGGGAGTTATCTTCTATGAACTCCTATAAACCAATCCTCAGAATCTAGCTGCCCTGCAAATGCAGTGTGGATTTAGGCAAAGCAGATCTTTTGAGTTGAGGCCAATACCTGGAAAGGGATAGAGTTGAGCCGTGTCAGCCAGCAACTTTCCTGCAGCTGGAGTAATTGAGGCCTCAGTTCTCACTCATGCTCAGTGTGTTCAGTTGCTCTGCCCTATTCAGCCCTGTGACTCCCTGGGATTTCTCAGGCAAGAATACTGGAGTGCGTTGCCATGGCCTCTTCTAGGGGATCTTCCCAACCCAGGGATCGAACCTGCATCTCCTGGGTCTCCTGCGTCTCCTGCATTGGCAGGTGGATTCTTTACCACTGCACCACCTGGGAAGTCCAGTTCCCACTCAGCCATCTGCTAAAAGACACATATTGCTAGAGAAAATTATACACACCTACTTCCATAAGCTTGAGGGAGCTCTGAGATGCTCTTCTTAATTCTGCCCTCAGTATCTGATCTGGGAGATTTGTTGGATTTTGAAATTTTTAAACAAGGGATAATTTTCAGGACACTTGGAATTATTTTTTCCTTTCCTCTAACCCTTTACTAATACCTGAAAATGAATCAAAAGTTTCTGGAGTTCCCCTAAAATTAAGAGAAAAAGACTAGAATAATCATCAAAATGTGCAAGATCTGTCATGAAAGAAAATAACAGTCTTCTCATTCTAGATTATAGCAGTAGTCTCAAAAGTGCATGTGAATGAGAGTTGGTCATTCACTGAAAATTAAATCATATTTTTCCAATTGACATAAATATTAATTACATAAACATTTTTTCTTTATTGCAATAAAAATGACACCACATATAAAGGAAAATGAAAATTAGAAATATGTTTTCAAATAATAAAAATTGTTCATTACAATTTATATTTTTCTATCAACACAAATTCAAAATAGCACATGGAATATCTAACACAAGATGTGCATTAGTTATGTCATTGTAGTGTGTGATTTTTAGAATAAGTAATCCATGAGATTTTAGAAATAGTACAATAAACATTCTGAACAATAAACACTATCTTTAAAAGGTCTGATTTTTTTAAATTTTCACACAACTTTATTGACATATAAAATTATATATAATTAAGATGTACATGATTTTTTATATAAGTATATATTGTAAAAGAATCACTACATCAAGCTAATTAATCTATTCATCACCTCTACATAGTTATAATTTTGTTTTTGTGTGTGTGCATGTGTGGAAAAAGATTAATCTCTATCCTCTGCAGATTTCAATTATACAATACAGTATTGTTAACTATTGTCACAAAATACAGAATTCTTCTCTGCATGTCAACATTGAGCAGGCATCATTCTAAGCTCTGTATTGATCCAATTTTAGTTTATGTGCTAACAAAATGAGAACAAAAAAATCTTACTTTATAAAGCACTAATCTTCATTATCTTACCCATACTCACATTCATAAAAACAATCTATACTTAACACCATTGTAATTTGTTTTACTGATTATCATCATTTTTAATATCATAATGTTCTCATTTTTGAATTATAAAATATGAGTTATCTTTTCAAGATGATACTTCTTTTTCTGAGTCCTAGTTTTTCTGATAATGAATTGCAACTGCTATCACACATGAAAGAAAGGAAATCCCTAGAGAAGTAACCAAGAATAAGAGTATGAGTGTGCCCATGGGGAGCCAATGAAAATCCCAGTTGTTCAAACCTCCCATTCCTCCAATTCTACCACAAACTCTGGGAAGACTAATATGCAATATTAGCATTTAGCTGACTTTTTATTTCTTTTATTTATCTATCTGTTTCCTCTGATTATTCTCAAAAGATAAAAAAGAAAGCTTCCACACAAACAGATCCACATAAAGGCACAAGTTTATTTTCTCAAAGTTAACATTGTGGAGATGATATGCAAGAAGTAAAAGCATTTTCTTTCCTGCATCATTCCTCTGCTGAGCAAAGCAATGCAACGTACTGAGGAAGAAATAAATAATTTAATTCTAAAGATAAATAAAAGTATGAAGGCAGCATCAGTACATATACAAATGGTACCAAATTTTCTTCTAGGTGTACCAGGGGAAACTTGACTGGGAACAGGAGCAAAGTGCTGGAAAGAAAGAGGTCCTCATTCTAATAGTGACTAATGTTGGCTAATAGTGCTAAGACTGCATGTGCTAATAGTGATTAACACACATACTAATAGTGACTAATAACCTATACTGTTAATTACAATCAGTATTTTTCATTCCTGGGTGAACACCAGAATCTCTTGGGAGATTTGAAAAGCTGTCATTCCAGGGGTGCCATCCAATGCAATTTAGTCAGTATCTCTGGAAATAGGTCTTTAGAAGTAATACTTTTTAAATCTCCCCAGTGGTTATTCATATGCAGAGTTGGGAAATTCTACTTTAAACTATTGATATAGACTGCTAAACAGAGTTTTACTTTATATTTTTAGATTTCCCCAATATGCTTTTTACATTGTTGATGAATTTCCCTAAGTACACATACTTCCTGAAAAAAACAATGAATGCTATATATTTAAATAAATTTTACATGTAACTATTTTGTTTACTGTTATAAAGTAAATATTAAATATAAGATTTAGTTTCAACAAGTCTAACCATATTTTTAGTAGAAGTTATATAAAGTATCTAATGACTAGCAACTTCAATTGTCTTCTAATACATTGCATCAAATACATTAAAACTATCCATGAACTTCATCTAGTATTATTCATAACCTCATTCATATGAAAGAAACTTTAAGGATTTTCCTTCTATCTTGTAAGTGTGATGCATTATTCAGAAATTCTGTTTGTCTTCCTTTCAAACCATAATCTTATACTTATTTTCAACTAAGAGAAATGTTTTTGATTTTTTTTTTTTTCGTATTTGTTCTCTTATCCAGTCTGCTCTCCCTTATGGATTTTTTATCATATTCAAAAATGTTCATATTTCCTTTTATTTCTCTTTCAGTATTTATGTCTTTGCCTTTTTGTAAAGGTATTTTGAGACATTTTGAAAAGACATGTTTGAGAGTTTTAGAGACTACTTTTCTCAGAAATCCATCAGCTCCCTTTTCTAACTCATTAATTCAATCATGTTTTGTCTCTCTTTTTAAAGACATTTTTCCCTTAGGAAAAATATTTATCCATATATTCTGGCTTGATATTTTTATATGAAGACTTTTATGATAATTTGATAATTTTCTGTAGATTCACTATTATCTAGGTTAGAATCATATTGAGGGTATTTTAATTATATTTTTTAAAGTATTTCCTCTATTAACTGTTTCATTGAGATCTATTTTACAATTCTGAGAGTTAACAACCTCTTTTCATTGGATTGCCCTCCTCACTTTTGGTGAATTGCATTACATATATTTAGATTTTTTTATCATACTTAAAGTCAGAAGCAAGTAAATATATGTTGTCACCTAGATGAAAATCAGTGTACATTCAGTGGTAAACAGAGCTCTCCATTACAGGATCTTACGGTTGGTATTAATGTGGACATGGTGGACATATGAGATGAAGTGGCAAGATACACATATAGCTTGATTTACAGTTGTCAAAGTTCATAATCATCTAGGTTATTTTATGTCTGGGCCCTTTTCTCTTTCCATATCCCCAGTATCTGTTTCAGCAACACTCTAAGTTAAAACCACTTCATTATTCAGAAAGAAAGTGCACAGATTAATCATTTTTCCATTTCCGTTCCTTCTCCTATTGTTTTTGTGAAGGTGCAAAGTAAGACTGGGCATCCCAGGTGGTGTAGTGGTAAAGAACCTGCCTGCCAATGCAGGAGGCATAAGAGACATGGGTTCAGTCTTCGGGTCGGGAAGATCCCCTGGAAGAGGGCACAGCAACCCACTCCAGTATTCTTGCCTGGACAATCCCATAGGCAGAGGAGCCTGGCGGGCTACAGTCCATAGGGTAGCAAAGACTGGGACATGACCAAAGCAACTTAGCATGCACACAAAGTAAGACTACTCAGCATCTACCTAGTCTTTTACTCACAAGCTTTGGAAAGTAGAAGCAACCATTGCTTCAGCTAGAGTAACCAACCATCTTTAATGTCACCTACTGGCATATATAAGGATCCCCCTGAACCAGGTTTTCTAAAATGCAATATTTTAGTTAATCATGAAGATAATTATTAATGTCCCAACCATTATGGTGTTAGTTGTTTTGTGGCCAATAATTATTCTATTTTTCTCTTTCTACCTAATCCAGGCAGTGATTCAAGTACCTTGAAATTCTCTGTCCCTTTGAACTTACAACTTTCTTTTAGGTATATCTCAAAAAGTCTATCTATGATATTTGTCTTTTTAAAGCCACGATGGCTGTCTTTTGTAAATATGTCCTGTTATTTTCATTGGAATTGATTCACAGGCTCACTCTACCACCTTAGTCCAATCTCTTTCCTTCCATTTTTTAAAACATCATTTCTTATTTTGTCTGCCCTAGGACTCAGTTGCAGCAAGCATGTGCGATCTAGTTCCTCAACCAAGGATTGAACCTGGGTCTCCTGCAGTGGGATCTCAGTCTTATCCTCTGGACCACTAGGAAATTTCCATCTCTCCTTCCACTTTTAAAGCAACTTTTCCTAGTCACATACTTTTTATTTCTCTGATTAAGGATTATGCTGTAGCTTTTAGAATCTCCATATATATTTGAAAGTTACAAATACCAGAGAACTCATTTAAGACTGAGACCTAGTAGCACAATTTGTTTGTAAGTAGCAGTATTAGTATAATATAGGTAGCAGTATCTCTAAAGATGGCTCAGGTCTCAGAAGGCTTGAGAAAATATCAGTGGGGCAGGTGTGTATGCCGTATGGTAGAAGGACCCAAACTCTACCTGGTATGAGTTATGTTTAATTAGATTTAAAATGGATCTATAAGATTTTGTATACTTAATTTAACATTGAACCTTTACCAGCATCTATTATTCAATATTAAAAGAATAATATGATTGTTGCATAAAATCTATGCTATCTCTAGCAGTCCTCTTTATATTTATTTTTCTTCATTATTTCTGAGAAGTGACTAATATGGTTATCTAATGTAGGAAATTTGTAGAAAAGGGTTTTATTTCTTTTGCAGCTTGTATCATCTTTAAAAGAAAGGCTCATTAACTCATATTATGCCCCACTGATCCAACTGATCCAGCAGATATTTTGAGGGTGGCCGTATCAGTACCACTTAACAGATTCAAATCTAAAACTACAGTTAAGAATAAAGCATACTACATTAAATCAATTCTACTTAAGAAATGTTTATTGAAAACTTTTCATATATAAAGTATAAAAATGAATGAAACTCTGTTCTATACAGAGTTGAACAGTGAAATCAATGTATAGCTTCACAGAGAATAGTTTTAAAAAAACAAAAAGTTGAGAATTTGCAGTAAAAATGCTTCCACATTTTAGATTCAGAGTAAGAAGAGAAACTATCAAAAGATACAGAGAAAAATCAACTGAAAGTTAAGATTACCACAAGGATCTCAAACTGGCAGCCTCAAAGTCAAATGCAATAGTAAGATTAACCAGAATAAACCCAAAGAGAGAGAGGTTTGTGATTGATGAATCAATCTTTTTTTTTGAGAAACATTTTAGTGAGAGGGCTGTTGGCAGAGGCCATGTTAGGTGATGGAGTGGGTTGTAAAATACTATAGAGTATAGCCTATGCTTTCAAAGCATACAAGGGCGAGAAAGAGCATAGTCAAGGGTTGAATTTCTTGAGTTCTTAGAAGCCAAGGTCACTAGAGGAAAAGAGATAACCTAAAAATACAAAGGGAAAAGAAAAATTCTGGGAGGGTTGGCAGACACAAGACCAGTCATTCAAGTAGTTAAGTGTTTCTCTGAAAATGGAGAGAGAAGAAATAATTTAAATTATGAAGAAATTTGAAGTGAAAAGTAGAAATTTGAAAGAATTCTCATTAGACAGTTTCTATCATTCTATTAATGTAAAAAATCAACACCATAGGATGGAATTTCAGGCTTTATTTACTGCTTCACTAAACAAATCATACCTGACAATTTATATAAGTTTGGTACAGTGCTAATCACTGGGGATTTGTTGAAAAATGAAACAAGCATGATTTCTGCACAGGAACCTAAATAAAAGGTAAGAGCACTGATAAATATTATATAAATAAACAGGGATAATATGCATTGAAAAAAAGGGGGCTAGATAGAGAAAAGGGCTGAGGGAGAGGATTAGGCTTTTAAATCAAGTGAACAGAGAATTCCTCCTGACTTAACTGAAATTTAAAATAAGACTTGAAGGATGAGATGAAACTGTCCAAGTAAAAAATAGGAGGAAAATCATTCCAGATAGGATCCCAAAGATAAGAAAAGTCTTTCCAGTAGAAAATGGTACAGCTTTGTGAATGAGAAATGTTGCTTGCCAGATCAGTAAACAAAGGATGTTGCAGCTACCAAGCCACTGCAGTCCTCTCAAGGTGAACCTTAAGGGAATGCAGGCTGGGAAACATACTGGTCCTAGATAGCTAAGGTGAATATCAAAAGGATTTCAATGAGCCCAAAGTCTGACATTTTCTTATACATAGAAAAATGCCAAATTCATTAATTTGAGATCTCTGGGTTTTTTTGTTTGTTTATTTGTATTTGTTTTCAGCAGTAATTTATTGATATACTGATTTTCCCAGGTGACTCAGACAATAAAGAATCTGCCTGCAATGCAAAATACTTGAGTTCAATCCCTGGGTGGGGAAGATACCCTGGAGAAGGGAATGGCAACCCACTCCAGTATTCTTGCATGGGAAATACTATAGACAGAGGAGCCTGGCAGAATACAGTCCATGGGGTCTCAAAGAGTCAGACACGACTGAGTGACACTTTCTTTCTCTTTTGATGTACCAACTTTCTGGTCTTCTTTGCAAAAATATTTATATATCCTGGCTCCTCCCTTACCTATTAGGATCAGTCCCTTTAAGCTATCTGAGAGATTACTTCTTAGGCTGGAAGTCTTCAGAAAGGCAGCTGAAGAAAACATAATCTCAACTTTTAGTTTTGAAAGGTTGTTGCTGAACCACGAAAGATGCTGGGATTCTTGGCCTACAAAATAGAATAATTCAATCTGGGGCCAGAGATGAGGCTTGATTGCTCAGAGCTTTGTGTAATAAAGTTTTATTAAAGTATAAAAGAAATAGAGAAAGCTTCAGAAGAGGGAAGAAAGAGTGCCCCCCTGCTAGTCTTTAGCCCAATGCTATATAGCTATGAGCAAGCTGTTAACTATAGAAAGCGGAAACTCAGAGCAGCAATAAGCCCCTCACCCACAACATGCACTTTGAGATAACATCGGCACCAGGTAACACAGATTAGGAGAACAATGTGTGGGTAAAACACACTGGTTTGTCAAGTCATTTCTGATTCTTAGGTGGAACCGACTTGAAGACAGTTCAGGTCAGTTGAGTTGCTCAGTAATGTCCAACACTTTGCAACCCCATGGGCTGCAGCATGCCAGGACTCCCTGTCTATCACCAACTCCCAGAGTTTACTCAAACTCATGTCCATTGAGTCAGTGATGCCATATAACCATCTCATCCTCTGCCGTCCCCTTATCCTCTCTCCTTCAATCTTTTCCAGCATCAGGGCTTTTTCAAATGACTCAGTTCTTTGCATTAGGTAGCAAAGTATTGGAGTTTCAAAGTATTGGAGTTCATCTCCAAGGCAAACCATTCAATATCACAGTAATCCAAGTCAATGTCCTGACCAGTAATGCCGAAGAAGCTGAGGTTGAACGGTTCTATGAAGACCTACACGACCTTCTAGAACTAACACTCCACAAAAAAGGTCCTTTGCATTGTAGGGGACTGGAATGCAAAAGAAGGAAGTCAAGAAATACCTGGAGTCACAGGCAAATTTGGCCTTGAAGTACAGAATGAAGCAGGGCAAAGGCTAATAGAGTTTTGCCAAGAGAACACATTGGTCATAGCAAACTCCCTCTTCCAACAACACAAGAGAAGACTCTACACATGGACATCACCAGATGGTCAATACCAAAATCAGATTGATTGTATTCTTTGCAGCCAAAGATGGAGAAGCTCTATACAGTCAGCAAAAACAAGACTGGGAGCTGACTATGGCTCAGGTCATGAACTCCTTACTGTCAAATTCAGACTTAAATTGAAGAAAGTAGGGAAAACCACTAGACCATTCAGATATGACCTAAATCAAATCCCTTATGACTATACAGTGGAAGTGAGAAATGGATTCAAGGGATTAGATATGATAGACAGAGTGCCTGAAGAACTATGGACAGAGGTTCATGACATTGTATAGGAGGCAGGGATCAAAACCATCCCCAAGAAAAAAGTGTAAAAAGGCAAAATGGTTGCCTGAGGAGGCCTTACGAATAGCTGTGAAAAGAAGAGAAGCTACAGGCAAAGGATAAAAAGAAAGACATACCCATTTGAATGCAGAGTTCCAAAGAATAACAAGGAGAGATAAGCCTTCCTCAGTGATCAATGCAAAGAAATAGAGGAAAACAATAGAACGGGAAAGACTAGAGATCTCTTCAAGAAAATTAGAAATACCAAGGGAACATTTCATGCAAAGATGGACACAATAAAGGACAGAAATGGTATGGACCTAACAGAAGCAGAAGATATTAAGTAGAGGTGGCAAAAATACCCTGAGCTATACAAAAAAGATCTTCACGACCCAGATAATCATGATGGTATCATGATTATCCACCTAGAGCCAGACATCCTGGAATGTGAAGTCAAGTGGGCCTTAGGAAGCATCAGGAAGAACAAAGCTAGTGGAGGTGATGGTATTCCAGTTGAGCAATTTCAAATCCTCAAAGACTTGAAGTCAGAATCTAGGGTAAATATATTCCTCATTTACATAGCTTAAGATAAACATTTCCTTAAGAAAAAGGCATTGGTTAGCTCAAGGTTTGAGAAAAGTTAAGTTCAGCTTGTCTTCATGTTGATTTCATGGCAACACAGAATTTTAAGAGAAACCTCTTTTTAAATTTGTGTAGAGAAGAGGAAAAAAAGTTAACACTTTTTTGTTTCCTTCTGCAGGAAGAGAGAGAGAAAAATGTCTGACACTTCCAGCCTATTTCCTCTGTTGGGAGACCCCTAGCCTTGCTGCCTGTTACCCTCTCAGTATGGGCAATTTTTTTCAGTGTGATGTAGGATATCTATGGGTTCCAGTTTAGATGTTTACAATGAGCCTCCTGTTTGCATTTCTTGAGACAAGGGATAGGTGGGCTCCATTTGTTCAGTTCAGTCGCTCAGTCCTGTCTGACTCTTTGCAACCCCATGAACCACAGCTCGCCAGGCCTCCCTGTCCATCACCAACTCCAGGAGTTCACCCAAACCCATGTCCATTGAGTTGATGATGCCATTCAACCATTTCATCCTCTGTTGTCCCCTTCTCCTCCTGCCCTCAATCTTTCCAAGCGTCAGGGTTTTTTCCAATGAGTAAGCTCTTCACATCAGGTGGCCAAAATATTGGAGTTTCAGCTTCAACATAAGTCCTTCCAAAGAACACCCAGGACTGATCTCCTTTAGGATGGACTGGTTGGATCTCCTTGTAGTCCAAGGGACTCTCAAGAGTCTTCTCCAACACCACAGTTCAAAAGCATCAATTCTTCAGCACTCAGCTTTCTTTACAGTCCAACTCTCACATCCATACATGACTACTGGAAAAACCATAGCCTTGACTAGATGGACGTTGGTTGGCAAAGTAATGGTTCTGCTTTTTAATATGTTGTCTACGTTGGTCATAGCTTTCCTTCCAAGGAGTAAGTGTCTTTTAATTACATGGCTGCAATCACTATCTGCAGTGATTTTGGAGCCCAGAAAAATAAAGTCAGCCACTCTTTCCACATCTATTTGCCATGAAGTGATGGGACTGGATGCCATGATCTTCGTTTTCTGAATGTTGAGCTTTAAGCCAATTTTTTCACTCTCCTCTTCACTTTCATCAAGAGGCTCTTTAGTTCTTCTTCACTCTCAGGCTTAAGAGTGGTGTCATCTGCCTATCTGAGGTTATTGATATTTCTCCTGGCAATCTTGATTCCAGCTTGTGCTTCCTCCAGCCCAGCATTTCTCATGATGTACTGTGAATATAAGTTAAATAAGCAGGGTGACAATATACAGCCTTGGTGTACTCCTTTTCCTATTTGGAACCAGACTGTTGTTCCCTGTCCAGTTCTAATTGTTGCTTCCTGACCTGCATACAGATTTCTCAGGAGGCAGGTCAGGAGGTCTGGTATGCCCATCTCTTTAAGAATTTTCCACAGTTTGTGGTGATCCACAGAGCCAAAGGTTTTGGCACAGTCAATAAAGCAGAAACAGATGTTTTTCTAGAACTCTGTTGCTTTTTTGATGATCCAGCTGATGTTGGCAATTTAATCTCTGGTTCCTCTGCCTTTTCTAAAACCAGCTTGAACATATGGAAGTTCACAGTTCACGTATTGCTGAAGACTGGCTTGGAGAATTTTAGGCATTACTTTACTAGCATGTGAGATGAGTGCAATTGTGTGGTAGTTTGAGAGTTCTCTGGTGGCTCAGAAGGTAAAGCGTCAGTCTACAATGCAGGAGAACTGGGTTCGATCCCTGGGTCGGGAAGATCTGCTGGAGAAGGAAATGGCAATCCACTCCAGTACTAGTGCCTGGAAAATCCCATGGACAGAGGAGCCTGGTAAACTACAGTCCATGGGGTCACAAAGAGTCAGACATGACTGAGCGACTTCATTTCATTTGAGCATTCTTTGGTATTGCTTTTCTTTGGGACTGGAATGAAAATTGACCTTTTCCAGTCCTACGGTCACTGCTGAGTTTTCCAAATTTGCTGGCATATTGAGTGCAGCACTTTCACAGCATTATCTTTCAGGATTTGAAGTAGCTCAACTGGAATTCCATCACCTCCACTAGCTTTCTTCTTCCTGTTGCTTCCCAAGGACCACTTGACTTCACATTCCAGGATGTCTAGCTCTAGGTGAGTGATCACACCATCATGATTATCTGGGTCGTGAAGATCTTTTTTTGTACAGTTCTTCTGTGTATTCTTGCCACCTCTTCTTAATATCTTCTGCTTCTGTTGGGTCCATACCATTTCTGTCCTTTATTGAGCCCATCTTTGCCTAAAATGTTCCCTTGGTATCTCTAATTTTCTTGAAGAGATTTCTAGTCTTTCCCCTTCTATTGTTTTCCTCTATTCCTTTGCATTGATCACTGAAGAAGGCTTTCTTATCTCTCCTTGCTGTTCTTTGAAACTCTGCATTCAAATGGGTATATCTTTCCTTTTCCCCTTTGCTTTTCCCTTCCCTTCTTTCCACAGCTCTTTGTAAGGCCTCCTCAGGCAGCCATTTTGCTTTTTTGCATTTCTTTTTTTGGGGGGGGATGGTTTTGATTCCTGTCTCCTGTACAATGTCAGGAACCTCCATCCATAGTTCATCAGGCACTCTGTCTATCAGATCCAGTCCCTTAAATCTATTTCTCCCTTCCACTGTATAGTCATAAGGGATTTGAATTAGGTCATACCTGAATGGTCTAGTGGTTTTCTCCACTTTCTTCAATTTCAGTCTGAATTTGGCAATAAGGAATTCATGATCCAAGCCACAGTCAGCTCCTGGTCTTGTTTTTACTGACTGTATAGAGCGTCTCCATTAGGTGTCGACCCTCTGGTGATTTGAGGCATTTATAATCAGCCTCCTGTTTGCCCTCTGAAATGGAAGTAACAACAGAAACAATAAATAGCCAGTGTTTATCTCTTGTAAACACCTTAAGGGAATAGTCATGGCAAAGGCATAGTGGTAAAACCCTGTCTGAGTAAAGGATTAAGGTATCTCCTTATCTCTTCTTTTGGGACAAGGGAGACACTACACATGTGCAGAAAGATTCCATGAGTCTTGCTCCTCCCAGAAGCCTTCATTTTGAGACCCATCTTGACTGAGAGGTGTATACACACCCAAGGGAGGGTCCCAGGCTAGGTCAGGTGTGGAAAAAGAAATCAGATAATTGGCCTGAAGGAAGACAAAGACCCAGAAGAGCTGATCTTTATAAATGACCTAACGGCTTTTTACTGTGCTCCTCTTCACTAGGAGGTATGCTTACATTCTTTCTCCCTAGGTGTGCATCTCTGCCTTGCTTCTGTCTTAACTAAACAAACTGTTTCTCTAGGTGCTCTCCCACTTGCTGTGCTATGTCTCTAATAATAAACTTGTACCTACATTTACAATTTTTGCCTCCATGATAAATATATTTTTCCCTGGGGACAAAGTTCCATGGAAAAATAACTTCTAACCTCTAACCCTTGCTGGTATGATGACTAGGATTCCTGGTTCTCATCAAGGCTACCCAGGTTCACTTCCTGGTCAGGGAATAAGATCTTGCTGCTGCCTTGCAGAAATCAAGTTGACAGTTTGTTGAAAGAACTGAAATGCAATTGACCCTTGGACAAAATGAGATTGAACTGTGCAAGTTCATTTATATACAGATTTGTTTTTCAATAAATGCTGCAGTACTACACAATCCTTGGTTAGTTGAATCTGCAGGTTGTGGAACCATGCAGAGTGTGGACTGTGAAGTTTTTTCAGTGTAGGATTTTTGACTGCAGAGAATAGGTGACCTAACCTCCACTATATTTGAGTCAACTGTAATTTGAGTCAAGACTAGAAAGTAAGTGAACAAGTGAGAACATAACAAGATATGAGCTTGGGGAAGTATGCAGGAGTCAGATCACGAAAAACTTTGTATAACAGGTAAAAGAATTTGAATTTTGCTATAGCTACAATGAGAAATCTGTAATATTTTAAGCAAGGACAAAATACAGTTTTTTTATTCTAAGAAGATCGCTTGGAATATTGTATAGAATATGGTCTGGAAAAAAGCATACAAGAAAACAGAAGAAGTTAAGAAGCAATGAGGACTGGTGGCACTAAGATGGTGGCAGTAAATATAAAAAAATAATGGACAGATTTGAGGTGTTCTTGTGAAGATGATTGATATGGGGTTGAGGGAAAGAAAAGCAACAATAATAACTTTTAGATTTTGGATTTAGCTTCCTATATGATTGTGGCATTTAAAGAGATGGGAAACAGGGGAGGAGCTAAGATGGCAGAGGAATAGGACGGGGAGAACACTTTCTCCCCCACAAATTCATCAAAAGAACATTTAAACGCCAAGTAAATTCCACAAAACAACTTCTGAATGCTGGCAGAGGACATCAGACACCCAGAAAAGCAACCCATTGTCTTTGAAAGGATGTAGGAAAAAATATAAAAGACAAAAAAAGAGACAAAAGAGGGAGGGACAGAGCTCCGTCCTGGGAAGGGAGTCTTAAAAAGAGAGATGTTTCCAAACACCAGGAAACATTCTCACTGCCGAGTCTGTGCTGAGCCTTGGAAGCACAGAGGGCAACATAACAGGGAGGAAAAATAAATAAACAATTAAAACCCATAGTTACCATAGGGGAGCCCTACGGTAACTCCCCCAGCGGAGTAGCAGCGCAGACGCCTGCATCCGCCATTAGCAAGTGGGGGCTGGGCAGGGAGGCACGGCTTGGACTGCATCACTTAGAGTAAGGATCTGGCCTGAATACCCCGAGTGCTACCTGAGCGAAATAATTTGGTCTAGCAAACCAGACTGTGGGATATCTACCACGCAAAAAGCCAGCCCTAACCTAAGACATGGCCAGGCCTGCGCACGGAACAAAGGACTGTACAGAGATAGCCGGCTGCAGACCGTCCCCACTCTGGTGACAGGCAGCCAGAGCCGGAAGGGGGCAATTGCAGCCCCAGAGAGACATTATCTACAAAACTGTAAGCAGGCTTCTTTGCTAACTAAAACTTCTTGGGGTTCTGGACAGTCAACATCCGCCTGAGAAGGTGTGCCGGTTGTATACCCAGATAACCCAGCGGCGGGGAGGTGATAAGTCACAGCAACCGCGCTAGCCAAACACCTCATCATTGAAAGACAAGTATATGCTTGTCTTTCTTGTCTGAGCTGCTCGGACCTGGGAAGGGCACAAAACACAGGCCCAACCGAGTCTGTGCCTCTGAACACTACCCGGGTGCCTGAACCTGAGCGGCTTAGACCTGGGAGGTGCAAGCAGCCCAGGGCCGGCCACAGATGGTTCCCGGCGGAGCAATCTAGAGCCTGAGCAGTGTGGGCAGGGAGGCTACACGCGCTGTGAGTGGAGGCAGGCCCAGTGTGGCTGAGGCACTGCGAGCACATGCCAGTCTTATTTATTTGCAGTGTTCCTCCCTCCCCACAGCACGACTGAAAAAGTGAGCCTTAAAAACAAAACAAAACAAAACAAAAGGTGTCCACCACCGCCCCCTTTGTATCAGGGCGGAAATCAGACACTGAAGAGACCAGCAAACAGAAGAAGCTATAACAGAGGGAACCGCCTTGGAAGCGACAGGCAATAGATTAAAACCCTGTGGTTAGTACCGACTACATAGGAAGGGGCCTATAGATCTTGAGGACTATAAGCCGGAACAAGAACCTAGCCGAAAATGAACTGAACCCACAACACCCACAACAACATCAGAGAAAGTCCTATATATTTTTTTACTATTTTAATGATCATTCTTTCTTTTTTTTTTTTTTAATTTTTTTAAAAAAATTTAAGTCCTCTATTACTCCTTTAATTTTCACTTTTATAACCTACTATTACTTTGCAAAAAAAAAAAAAAATAAAGACCCTTTTTTTTTAAAAAGCAAACTTCATATATATATTTTTTATAACTTTTGTGACCTTGTTTTTCTTCTTCTTTTTCTTTTCTTTAACATTGTATTTTTGAAATTCCAAACTCTGCTCTAGATTTTTAATTTTAGCTTTTTGATATTTGTTATCAATTTTGTACCTATTTTTTTTTACAACTTTTGAGACTTTTTTTTTCTCTCTTTCTTTCTCTTCATCTTTTCTTTAACATTGTATTCCTGAAATTCCAAACTCTACTCTAGATTTTTAATTTGTGCTTTTTGGTATTTGTTATCAATTTTGTACCTACATCTTCTTTATAATTTTTGTGACTTTGTTTTTTTTTTTTTTTACCTCTTTCTTTTTCTTCTTCTTTTCTTTAACATTGTATTTTTGAAATTCCAAACTCTACTCTAGATTTTTTAACTTTTGCTTTTTGGTATTTGTTATCAAATTTGTACTTACATTTTCTTCATAATTTTTGTGACTTTTTTTTTCTTTTTCTTTTTCTCTCTTTCTTTTCCTTCTTCTTTTCTTTAACATTGTATTTTTGAAATTCCAAACTTTACTCTAGATTTTTAATTTTTGCTTTTAGGTATTTGTTACCAATTTTGTACCTTTAAGAACCCAATCTTCAGAACCCGTTTTTTTACTAGGGAGTGAGATTACTGGCCTGACTGCTCTCTCCCCCTTCAGATTCTCCTTTTTTTCCACCACATCGCCTGTGTCTCCTCCCTAATCCTTCTCTACTCCACCCAACTCTGTGAATTTCTGTGTGTTCCAGACGTGGAGAACACTTAGGGAACTGATTACTGGCTGGATCTGTCTCTCTCCTTTTCATTCCCTCCTTTTATCCTCCTGGCCACCTCTGTCTCCTTCCTCCCTCTTCTCTTCTCTGTATAACTTAGTGAACATCTCTGAGCAGTCCAGTTGTGGAGTGCACATAAGGAAGTGATTACTGGTTAGCCTGCTCTCTCCTCTATTGATTCCACCTCATCTCATTTGGGTCACCTCTAACTCCCTCCTCCCTCTTCTCTTCTCCATGTAATGCTGTGAACCTCCCTGGGTGACCCTCACGGTGGAGAAACTTTTCATCTTTAACCTAGATGTTTTATCAATGGCTGCAGAGAAGAAGTTTTGAGACTACTGTAAAAATAAGACTGATAACTGGAAGCAGGAGGCTTAAGTCCAAACCCTGACTCCAGGGAACATTAATTGACAGGAGCTCATCAAATGCCTCCATACCTACACTGAAACCAAGCACCACACAAGGGCCAAAAAGTTCCAGGGCAAGACATACCAAGCAAATTCTCCAGCAACACAGGAACACAGCCCTGAGCTCCAATATACAGACTGCCCAAAGTCACCCCAAAACCATAGACATCCCATAACTCATTACTGGACACTTCATTGCACTCCAGAGAGAAGAAATCCAGCTCAACCCACCAGAACACCGACACAAGCTTCCCTAACCAAGAAACCTTGACAAGCCACCTGTACAAACCCACACACAGTGAGGAAACGTCACAGTAAAGAGAACTCCACAAACTGCCAGAATACAGAAAGGACACCCTAAACTCAGCAATTTAAATAAGATGAAGAGACAGAGGAATTCCCAGCAGGTAAAGGAACAGGATAAATGCCCACCGAACCAAACAAAAAAGGAAGAGATAGGGAATCTACCTGACAAAGAATTCCGAATAATGATAGTGAAATTGATCCAAAATCTTGAAATCAAAATGGAATCACACAGATAAATAGCCTGGAGACAAGGATTGAGAAGATGCAAGAAAGGTTTAACAAGGACCTAGAAGAAATAAAAAAGAGCCAATATATAATTAATAATGCAATAAATGAGATAAAAAACACTCTGGAGGAAACAAATAGTAGAATAACAGAGGCAGAAGATAGGATTAGTGAATTAGAAGATAGAATGGTAGAAATAAATGAATCAGAGAGGAAAAAAGAAAACCGAATTAAAAGAAATGAGCACAATCTCAGAGACCTCCAGGACAATATTAAATGCTACAACATTCGAATCATAGGGGTCCCAGAAGAAGAAGACAAAAAGAAAGACCATGAGAAAATACTTGAAGAGATAATAGTTGAAAACTTCCCTAAAATGGGGAAGGAAATAATCACTCAAGTCCAAGAAACCCAGAGAGTCCCAAACAGGATAAACCCAAGGCAAAACACCCCAAGACATATATTAATCAAATTAACAAAGATCAAACACAAAGAACAAATATTAAAAGCAGCATGGGAAAAACACCAAATAACACACAAGGGAATTCCCATAAGGATAACAGCTGATCTTTCAATAGAAACTCTTCAAGCCAGGAGGGAATGGCAAGACATACTTAAAATGATGAAAGAAAATAACCTACAGCCCAGATTATTGTACCCAGCAAGGATCTCATTCAAATATGAAGGAGAAATCAAAAGCTTTACAGACAAGCAAAAGCTGAGAGAATTCAGCACCACCAAACCAGCTCTCCAACAAATACTAAAGGATATTCTCTAGACAGGAAACACAAAAACGGTGTATAAATTCAAACCCAAAACAATAAAGTAAATGGCAACAGGATCATACTTATCAATAATTACCTTAAACGTAAATGGGTTGAATGCCCCAACCAAAAGACAAAGACTGGCTGAATGGATACAAAAATAAGACCCCTACATATGCTGTCTACAAGAGACCCACCTCAAAACAGGGGACACATACAGACTGAAAGTGAAAGGCTGGAAAAAGATTTTCCATGCAAATAGGGACCAAAAGAAAGCAGGAGTAGCAATACTCATATCAGATAAAATAGACTTTAAAACAAAGGCTGTGAAAAGAGACAAAGAAGGTCACTACATAATGATCAAAAGATCAATCCAAGAAGAAGATATAACAATTATAAATATATATGCACCCAACATAGGAGCACCGCAATATGTAAGACAAATACTAGCAAGTGTGAAAGGAGAAGTTAACAATAACACAATAATAGTGGGAGACTTTAATACCCCACTCACACCTATGGATAGATCAACTAAACAGAAAACTAACAAGGAAACACCAATTTTAAACAATACAATAGACCAGTTAGACCTAATTGATATCTATAGGACATTTCATCCCAAAACAGTGAATTTCACCTTTTTCTCAAGCGCACAGGGAACCTTCTCCAGGATAGATCACATCCTGGGCCATAAATCTAGCCTTGGTAAATTCTGAAAAATTGAAATCATTCCAAGCATCTTTCCTGACCACAATGCAGTAAGATTAGATCTCAATTACAGGAGAAAAACAATTAAAAATTCCAAGATATGGAGGCTGAACAACACGCTGCTGAATAACCAACAAATCACAGAAGACATCAAAAAAGAAATCAAAATTTGCATAGAAACGAATGAAAATGAAAACACAACAACCCAAAACCTGTGGGACACTGTAAAAGCAGTCCTAAGGGGAAAGTTCATAGCAATACAGGCATATCTCAAGAAACAAGAAAAAAGTCAAATAATCTAACTCTACACCCAAAGCAACTAGAAAAGGAAGAAATGAAGAACCCCAAGGTTAGTAGAAGGAAAGAAATCTTAAAAATTAGGGCAGAAATAAATGCAAAAGAAAAAAAAGAGACCATAGCAAAAATCAACAAAGGCAAAAGCTGGTTCTTTGAAAGGATAAATAAAATTGACAAACCATTAGCCAGACTCATCAAGAAACAAAGGGAGAAAAATCAAATCAATAAAATTAGAAATGAAAATGGAGAGATCACAAAAGACAACACAGAAATACAAAGGATCATAAGAGACTACTATCAGCAATTATATGGCAATAAAATGGACAACATGGAAGAAATAGACAAATTCTTACAAAAGTACAACTTTCCAAAACTGAATCTGGAAGAAATAGAAAATCTTAACAGACCCATCACAAGCATAGAAATTGAAACTGTAATCAGAAATCTTCCAGCAAACAAAAGCACAGGTCCAGACAGCTTCACAGCTAAATTCTACCAAAAATTTAGAGAAGAGCTAACACCTATCCTACTCAAACTCTTCCAGAAAATTGCAGAGGAAGGTAAACTTCCAAACTCATTCTATGAGGCCACCATCACCCTAATACCAAAACCTGACAAAGATCCCACAAAAAAAGAAAACTACAGGCCAATATCACTGATGAACATAGATGCAGACATCCTTAACAAAATTCTAGCAATCAGAATCCAACAACACATTAAAAAGATCATACACCATGACCAAGTGGGCTTTATCCCAGGGATGCAAGGATTCTTCAATATCCGCAAATCAGTCAATGTAATACACCACATTAACAAATTGAAAAATAAAAACCATATGATTATCTCAATAGATGCAGAGAAAGCATTTGACAAAATCAAATCCATTTATGATAAAAATTCTCCAGAAAGCAGGAATAGAAGGAACATACCTCAACATAATAAAAGCTATATATGACAAACCCACATCAAACATTATCCTCAATGGTGAAAAATTGAAAGCATTTCCTCTAAAGTCAGGAACAAGACAAGGGTGCCCACTTTCACCATTACTATTCAACATAGTTTTGGAAGTTTTAGCCACAGCAATCAGAGCAGAAAAAGAAATAAAAGGAATCCAAATTGGAAAAGAAGAATAAAACTCTCACTGTTTGCAGATGACATGATCCTCTACATAGAAAATCCTAAAGATTCCACCAGAAAGTTACTAGAACTAATCAATGAATATAGTAAAGTTGCGGGATATAAAATCAACACACAGAAATCCCTTGCATTCCTATACACTAATAATGAGAAAATAGAAAGAGAAATTAAGGAAACAATTCCATTCACCATTGCAACGAAGAGAATAAAATACTTAGGAATATATCTACCTAAAGAAACTAAAGACCTATATATAGAAAACTATAAAACACTGGTGAAAGAAATCAAAGAGGACACTAATAGATGGAGAAATATACCATGTTCATGGATTGGAAGAATCAATATAGTGAAAATGAGTATACTACCCAAAGCAATTTATAGATTCAATGCAATCCCTATCAAGCTACCAACGGTATTCTTCACAGAGCTAGAACAAATAATTTCACAATTTGTATGGAAATACAAAAAACCTCGAATTGTCAAAGCTATCTTGAGAAAGAAGAATGGAACTAGAAGAATCAATCTGCCTGACTTCAGGCTCTACTACAAAGCCACAGTCATCAAGACAGTATGGTACTGGCACAAAGACAGAAAAATAGAAAGCCCAGAGATAAATCCACACACATATGGACACCTTATCTTTGACAAAGGAGGCAAGAATATACAATGGATTAAGACAATCTCTTTAACAAGTGGTGCTGGGAAAACTGGTCAACCACTTGTAAAAGAATGAAACTAGAACACTTTCTAACACCATACACAAAAATAAACTCAAAATGGATTAAATATCTAAACGTAAGACCAGATACTATAAAATTCCTAGAGGAGAACATAAGCAAAACACTCTCCGACATACATCACAGCAGGATCCTCTATGACCCACCTCCCAGAATATTGGAAATAAAAGCAAAAATAAACAAATGGGACCTAATTAAACTTAAAAGCTTCTGCCCAACATAGGATACTATAAGCAAGGTGAAAAAACAGCCTTCAGAATGGGAGAAAATAATAGCAAATGAAGCAACTGACAAACAACTAATCTCAAAAATATACAAGCATCTCCTACAGCTCAACTCCAGAAAAATAAATGACCCAATCAAAAAATGGGCCAAAGAACTAAATAGACATTTCTCCAAAGAAGACATACAGATGGCTAACAAACACATGAAAAGATGCTCAACATCACTCATTATCAGAGAAATGCAAATCAAAACCACTATGAGGTATCATTTCATGCCATTCAGAATGGCTGCGATCCAAAAGTCTACAAGCAATAAATGCTGGAGAGGGTGTGGAGAAAAGGGAACCCTCTTACACTGTTGGTGGGAATGCAAACTAGTACAGCCACTATGGAGAAGAGTGTGGAGATTCCTTTAAAAACTGGGAATAGAACTGCCTTATGATCCAGCAATCCCACTGCTGGGCATCAACACCAAGGTAACCAGAATTGAAAGAGACACGTGTACCCCAATGTTCATCGCAGCACTGTTTATAATAGCCAGGACATGGAAGCAACCTAGATGTCCATCAGCAGATGAATGGATAAGAAAGCTGTGGTACATATAAACAATGGAGTATTACTCAGCTATTAAAAAGAATACATTTGAATCAGTTCTAATGAGGTGGATGAAACTGGAGCCTATTATACAGAGTGAAGTAAGCCAGAAAGAAAAACACCAATACAGTATACTAACACATCAGATTAGATCAGATCAGATCAGTCGCTCAGTCATGTCTGACTCCTTGCGACCTCATGAATTGCAGCACGCCAGGCCTCCCTGTCTATCACCAACTCCCGGAGTTCAGTCAGATTCACGTCCATCAAGTCAGTGATGCCATCCAGCCATCTCATCCTCTGTCGTCCCCTTCTCCTCCTGCCCCCAATCCCTCCCAGCATCAGAGTCTTTTCCAATGAGTCAACTCTTTGCATGAGGTGGCCAAAGTACTGGAGTTTCAGCTTTAGCATCCTTCCTTCCAAAGAAATCCCAGGGCTGATCTCCTTCAGAATGGACTGCTTGGATCTCCTTGCAGTCTAAGGGACTCTCAAGAGTCTTCTCCAGCACCACAGTTCAAAAGTATGAATTCTTCGGCGCTCAGCCTTCTTCACAGTCCAACTCTCACATCCATACATGACCACAGGAAAAATCATAGCCTTGACTAGACGAACCTTTGTTGGCAAAGTAATGTCTCTGCTTTTGAATATGCTATCTATGTTGGTCAAAACTTTCCTTCCAAGGAATAAGCGTCTTTTAATTTCATGGCTGCAGTCACCATCTGTAGTGATTTTGGAGCCCAGAAAAATAAAGTCTGACACTATTTCCACTGTTTTCCCATCTATTTCCCATGAAGTGGTCTCCCGGAAATCTTGATTCCAGTTTGTGTTTCTTCCAGTCCTGGAATTCAGAAAGATGGTAACTATAACCCTGTATACGAGACAGCAAAAGAGACACGGATGTATAGAACAGTCTTTTGGATTCTGTGGGAGAGGGAGAGGGTGGGATGATTTGGGAGAATGGCATTGAAATATGTATAATATCATATATGAAAAGTCGCCAGTCCAGGTTCGATGCACAGTACTGGATGCTTGGGGCTGGTGCACTGGGACGACCCAGAGGGATGGTATGGGGAGGGAGGAGGAAGGAGGGTTCAGGATGGGGAACACATGTATACCTGTGGCAGATTCATTTTGATATATGGCAAAACCAATATAATATTATAAAGTTAAATAAAATAAAATTTAAAAAAATATATATAAAAAATAAATAAATAAATAAAAAATAAAATAAAGAGATGGGAAAGATTATAGGTTAGGGAATATGCTTGCTGGGGATAGATATTTTTGGAGTAAAATAAAACTAATAAAGGAAAATATAATTTTGAAATTGAGTAGAGAAGAAAAGGATAATAATATTGGGCATCCAGAATGCCAAGCAATGTTTGAGTAAAAAAATGAAAGAAGAAATTGACTTCTCTAGAATATACAATGAATGACAAGGAGGGGCAGAGACAAAACTTCAAGAATTGCCTGATTGACAACGAGTGAAATGTCAGAAACAAGGGGGCAGCTATACTGGTTCAGAAGGTTGATTATTATGGAAAAGCACAAAAAGAGGGCAAAATGAATGCACAAGTAAAAAAGGTGAACAGAAGATAAGGTGTTGCTTCAAAGAAGATGATTTCAGATGTTCTTTGTGGGAGATAGAACAATTACAATTTTATGGCAAAGCTCAAATTTAGATGAAAGGGAAATTTAGATACACAAATAGTTTGTATTTCTAAGTAATTGCTTTCCAAATAATTATCTTCAAATGGTCAGAGTTTTGCATGAACTTACATTAAAATTTTATCAGCATGACTTTAGGGATTTGTGTCATTAAAATAAAAAACATTCCAGCCAATAAAACTTTGAACTGCTATCTGTTTATATTTTAATGTGAGCCTGTAACTGAGCTTTGGAGAAGGTGGCTGCCCTTGAAACATTGGGCTTGATTACCTCCTCTCTGCAAACTCAAAAGTACTACACTGAAAAAACTTTATAGTGTGCCTTCCATATGTGCAAATCTCAAGGTACAAATAAACTGCAGAAGAATAAATGTTGGCAAATAGTCTATTAATATTTATTAAATACCAAATATTGATTCAGTATCTGTAATTATTCCTAAAGGTATACTGTATATTCTGATTATGATAATAACAATAACAGAAATAATAATTCCATTTGTTGAATACTCATTAGGCCCAATTCTCTTGTTTAATCCTTTTATAAATAAAATCAAACTTAATTTTCATAGCCCTGTCTGGTAGGCATTATTATTATATATATTTACAGATTAATTGAGAATTAGAAAGACTAATTTGAAGATTAATTGACAATCATAGTACTTACAAAAGATAATGTTGGGACTATTTGATTCAACCTCTTCATCTGGTAGAAGAGTAAAGCAAGACTCAGAATAAAGAAATAATTTGCTAATAGTCACATGGCTACTGAGCTATTTCCTAGGATCATTTAAGTAATTTTTATGTCAGGATAGAAGTTCCTTAGAAGAATTATATTTGAAACATCCTTGAATTGCAAATAATAATTCAATAGCTAGAAACTCCAGAAGATAGAATATGGTAACTAAAGATATTTCAACCGTTTAAAAAGTGTTCTAGAAACAAATTTGACTTTGACTTAAGCTAATGGTTTATATAATAAAATAAGTAGTAGAAAACAAGGTGAAAGAAAGTGAAAGTCAAAGTTAAAGTGAAGTCCCTCAGTCATGTCCGACTCTTTGCAACCCCATGGACTGTAGCCTACCAGGCTTCTCAGTTCATGGGATTTTCCAGGCAAAAGTACTGGAGCGGGTTGCCATTCCCTTCTCCAGGGGATCTTCCCTACTCAGGGATTGAGCCCGAAAACAAGGTAAACATTATTAAATGAGCACAGACTAAATTAGGCTTGAAAAACTGCTTCTTACTGAGCCACAGTTTACTGATTTATCCCTTTAAAAAGAACATAGTTCAGCTTTTCAAAGGCCGATATGCAATCTCTGTCTCTACCATCTGTCTCTATCTGAGTTGAGGCTAGTTATCAGTAGGTTTCCTCAGTCTTAGATTTCCCATCTATAACATGATTTTAACAATGCCTCTTTTATATTTTCAAAACTTCATTAACAAAGTATTTTATCTTTTACTTTTTGCAAGTAAAGAGATGTTAATTTTCAGTAATTCAAATTTATGGATATTACAAAAGCTGAATATTCAGTTTCTCAATATTGAGCCTTCTTGTTTTGGTCTTCATTAGCTATAACTGGGAGAAGGCAATGGCACCCCACTCCAGTACTCTTGCTTGGCAAATCGCATGGACGGAGGAGCCTGGTGGGCTGTAGTCCATGGGATCGCTAAGAGTCGAACATGACTGAGCAACTTCACGTTCACTTTTCACTTTCATCCACTGGAGAAGGAAATGGAAACCCACTCCAGTGTTCTTGCCTGGAGAATCCCAGGGACAAGGGAGCCTCTAGGCTGCCGTCTCTGGGGTCGCACAGAGTCGGACACGACTGACGCAACTTAGCAGCAGCAGCAGCAGCTATAACTATTACTTTCCAAATTTTACAAAGATAAATAATATCTGTTGGATTTCTCTTGAAATTCAAATAACGTCAAGGTTTGATAACAAAAATTAAATTGTGTGGTCGGTGAAACAGTCACTTTTTGGTTTATCTTTGGGCGAGTTCTAAAAGTCTAATTTCATCCTAGATTTCTTCCAACTTCTCAAGCCAGATCTGTCTATAAGAACATGTGAAGTTATTTCGGTCAGTTTTTTTTTGTTTTGTTTTGTTTTTTCAGTTGAATCATTTGAATTTTTTAAAAAAAATTTAATTGAAGCATAATTGCTTTACAATGTTGTAGTGATTTCTGCCATACAACAAAAAGTATTCAAAAAGTATAGGTCATCAGTTCAGTTCAGGTGCTCAGTCATGTCCTACTATTTGCAACCGTATGGACTGCAGCATGCCATGCTTCCCTGTCTATTAACATCTCCCAGAGCTTGTTCAAACTCATGTCTATCAAGTAGGTGATGCTATCCAACCATCTTATGCTCTGTCGTTCCCTTCTCCTCCTGCCTTCAATCTTTCCAAGCATCAGGTCTTTTCCAATGTGTCAGTTATTCACATCAGGTGGCCAAAGTATTGGAGCTTCAGCACAGCATCTATCCTTACATGAACATTCAGGACTGATTTCCCTTAGGATTAACTAACATGATCTCCTTGCAATCCAAGAGACCCTCAGGAGAGAGTACAAACTGAATGAATATATTATCCTACAATCTATTTCATTCAATTTTCATTATAGGGGACTGGAATGCAAAAGTGCAAAGTCAAGAAATACATGGAGTCACAGGCAAATTTAGCCTTGGAGTACAGAATAAAGCAGGGCAAAGGCTAATAGAGTTTTGCCAAGAGAACGCACTGGTCATGGCAACACAGGGAAGAATCTACACATGGGCATCACCAGATGGTCAATACCAAAATCAGATTGATTATGTTCTTTGCAGCCAAAGATGGAGAAGCTCTATACAGTCAGCAAAAACAAGACAGGAATCTGACTGTAGCTCAGATCATGAACTCCTTATTGCCAAATTAAGACTTAAATTGAAGAAAGTGGGGGAAACCACTAGACCATTCAGGTAAGACCTAAATCAAATCCTTATTATTATACAGTGGAAGTGAGAAATAGATTTAAGGGACTAGATCAGACAGAGTACCTGATGAACTATGAACAGAGGTTCATGACATCGTAGAAGAGACAGGGATCAAGACCATCCCCAAGAAAAAGAAATGCAAAAAAGCAAAATGGCTGTCTGGGGAGGCCTTACAAATAGCTGTGGAAAGAAGGGAAGTGAAAAGCAAAGGGAAAAAAGAAAGATATACCCATTTGAATGTAGAGTTTCCAAAGAATAGCAAGGAGAGAAAAGAAAGCCTCCCTCAACGATCAATGCAAAGAAATAGAGGAAAACAATAGAATAGGAACAATTAGAGTTCTCTTCAAGAAAATTAGAGATACCAAGGGATTTTTTCATGCAAAGATGGGCTTGATAAAGGACAGAAATGGTATGGACCTAACAGATGCAGAAGATATTAAGAAGAGGTGGTAAGAATAAAAAGAAGAACTATACAAAAAAGATCTTCATGACCCAGATAATCACGATGGTGTAATCACTCACCTAGAGTCAGACATCCTGGAATGTGAAGTCAAGTGGGGCTTAGGAAGCAACAGGAAGAACAAAGCTAGTGAAGGTGATGGAATTACATTTGAGAAGTTTCAAATCCTGAAAGATGATGCTATGAAAGTGCTCCACTCAATATGCCAGCAAATTTGGAAAACTCAGCAGTGGCCACAGGACTGGAAAAGGTCAGTTTCATTCCAATCCCAAAGAAAGGCAATGCCAAAGAATGCTCAGACTACTTCACAATTGCACTCATCTCACACGCTAGCAAAGTAATGCTCAAAGTTCTCCAAGCCAGGCCTCAGCAATACATGAACTGTGAGATTCCAGACATTCAAGCTAGTTTTAGAAAAGGCAGAGGAACCAGAGATCAAATTGCCAACATCCACTGGATTGTTGAAAAAGCAAGAGAGTTCCAGAAAAACATCTATTTCTGCTTTATTGACTATGCCAAAGCCTTTGACTGTGTGGATCACAATGAACTATGGAAAATTCTGAAAGACATGGGAATACCAGACCACCTGACATGCCTCTTGATAAACCTGTATGCAAGTCAGGAAGCAACAGTTAGAACTGGACATGGAACAACAGACTGATTCCAAATAGGAAAAGGAGTACGTCAAGGCTGTATATTGTCACCCTGCTTATTTAACTTCTATGCAGATCATGAGAAACACTGGGCTTGAGGAAGCACAAGCTGGAGTCAAGATTGCCAGGAGAAATATCAATAACCTCAGATATGCAGATGATACCACCCTTATGGCAGATAGTATAGAAGTGAAAGAAGAGAGTGAGAAAGTTGGCTTAAAGCTAAACATTCAGAAAACTAAGATCATGGCATCCAGTCCCATCACTTCATGGCAAATAGATGGGGAAACAGTGTAAACAGTGGCTGACTTTATTTTTCTGGGCTCCAAAATCATTGCAGATGGTGACTGTAGCCATGAAATTAAAGATGCTTACTCTTTGGAAGGCAAGCTATGACCAACCTAGACACATATTAAAAGCAGAGACATTACTTTGTCAACAAAGGTCCATCTAGTCAAGGCTATGGTTTTTCCAGAAGTCATGTATGGATGTAAGAGTTTGACTATAAAGAAAGCTGAGCACTGAAGAATTGATGCTTTTGAACTGAGTTGTTGGAAAAGACTCTTGAGAGTCCCTTGGACTGCAAGGAGATCCTACCAGTCCATCTTAAAGGAGATCAGTCCTGGGTGTTCATTGGAAGGACTGATGTTGAAGCTGAAACTCCAATATTTGGCCACCTGATGTGAAGAGCTGACTCATTTGAAAAGACCCTGATGTTGGGAAAGATTGAAGGCAGAAGGAGAAGGGGAGAATAGAGTATTAGATGGTTAGATGGCATCACCAACTCAATGGACATTAGTTTGGGTAAACTCCGGGAGTTGGTAATGGACAGGGAGGCCTGGCCTGCTGCAGTTCATGGGGTCAGACATGCAAAGAGTCGGACATGACTGAGTGACTGAGCAGAACTGAACTGAACTGATTATGATTACTTCAACAACTATGATAGCTCATACTATCATATTACACATGACTTACTAAATAGGCAACTAAGTAGACAAATTTGTGACATTAAATATTTGCTGTTAGCAAACACTTTAGAATTGTTGTTTGGACATAGGTAATGGAGATTTTTAATTCCAGCACAATTCACTTGAATTTTCATCCAATAGACATTTGGGCCACACAGCATGTTTTTTATTATAAAGTGAATGATTTTATGAATGTAATATTTTAGGAATTATATTCACTAATCAAGACTGAGTATAGGTTCAAATTGTTTAGGAAGTTATTAATACAGTCTAAGAGAAATTTAATAATTAACAAGGCTATTGAAAGACAGAAACTACTATGATAACTGAATTGCATATAAAAGAAAATAATTAAAAATTAAATTAATAGTTAAAAATTAGAATTGTAGGAAAAAATCATTAAAATATTCTTTATGTCTTTTTAAGCAACAAATCTAGATTACCCAGAACTAGATATAAAATATAGACAAAGGATATATAGGTTTTATTCACTTTATTCACACCATTATGTGAAAAGAAAAAACAGGTGTCCTTTTTTGATTTTTTTTTTTTGTTTGTTTAACTGCATTTGATGTAGGTCTGATCTCTTTTCTAAGAACTTTAAAGTTGGAAAGGCTCATATTTGTTCCTGTGGATATTGTTACTGGCTTTAAATCAATGCTACATCTGTAAGAAAAAATAAACACTAACTATTAGGTTATCTATTGAGAATATAACATAAAGGCATAAGAACCCCTGAGGAAATTTTGCTGCCACATTCTGACATCCTTAAATATGCTTAAATACATATTCCCTCAAAGTAGAGTATAACTGAGTATACATCTTCGTTTTACAACTGCCCAAGAGAAGTCATGAGTATCCCTGGTGGTTCAGATTGTAAACAATCTGCGTGCAATGCAGGAGACCTGGGTTCTATCCCTGGGTCAGGAAGATCCCCTGCAGAAGGGGATCTTCCAGTATTCTTGCCTGGAGAATTCCATGGACAGAGGAGCTTATGGGCTACAATCAGTCCATGAGGTTGCAAAGATCAGACACAAGTGAGTAATTAACACTATGAGGAGTAATAATGCTTAGGAATAATATAACAGTTGTAGCACATCAGTTTATTTGAAAGTGTGTATGTGCTCAGTCATGTCCAACTCTTTACAACCTCATGGGCTATAGCCCACCAAGGCTCTCTGTCCATGGGATTTTCCATACTCCAGTGGCTTTTTCCAATCCTTAGATTGAACCTATGTCTCTTGTGTCTCCTGCTTTGGCAGTCAGAGTCTTGACCACTGCACCACCAAGAAATCGTAAACTGTACGTTACTATACATGTATTTGTTTTTACAATGCTATAAAAATTCACATTTTCATTAAAAATAAGTCATTTATAAAAGTAATGAGCAATAAAATTATTCAATTTCATGGAAAAAAATTATTCCAAAGTAGGGCTAGTGAACTTCTAGAGTAAAAAAAAAAAAAAAAAAACAATTTTTGTTTATTAAGATATTATTTCTTAAGTAGGTAAGTTAACTGAAAGAAGCCAGATAAAGTTTACTAAATGGATAGGTTTGTCCAAAACGAAAGGTACATTCTTAATAAACACAGGATTCTTGAATTTTTCCTTTGGTTCAGAAGAAAAACACTATTGTATGTAGGGAGGAGGAGGACTCTCTCCCTGCAGCTATAACTATGCATTTAAACACAGGATTATTTTGTTGTTTAATTTTACTTAAAATACCTTCACGTCTCTCAGTTTAACTCTTACTTTAAAAAGGACCATAGAAAATGTTATAAATTGGAGCATATATACTGCATACACTTAATGATTTTTTTTGTTGTTGTAACTGAGGCTTTTTAAAAAAATCATCATCTTACAGGAGAAGGAAGTAAATCATATAAAAGTTATGACTTCCCCATAGACACATAGTTAGTTTGAATCAGTTCCCAAATTGCAACTGAATCTGATTTCAAAAGGGATATCTAGAATCATTTAATTATGGGGGAAAAAATAGGAAAGGTCCCAAAGCATTGTAAATGAAGGTGGGGACCAAATTAAACTGGAAAAAAAGAAAATCAAAACAAAAGGAATTTCTCATATCCTATGCAAGTGACCACTTTTCCTAATGTTTATTTAAATGTGTTTTACATTTTACTGAAAAAGATTATTTATTTATTTTTTTATTGAAGGATAATTGCTTTACAGAATTTTGTTTTTATCTGTCAAGCTTCAAAATAAATCAGTCATAGGTATACATATATCTCTTCCCTTTTGAATCTCCCTCCCACCTCCCGACACACTCCACCCCTCTAGATTGATACCTAGCCCCTGTTTGTGTTTCCTGAGCCATACAGCAAATTCCCATTGGTATCTATTTTACATATGGAAAAAGAAATTCCAATTCAGACACTGAATATATCATGACTGGGAAGTCAAAATTTCAAAGATAAGCATGGAATTCATTAAAGTCCAAAAAAGTCTTGCACTTTAGTAATACAATATGTAAATGATGAATGATTCCAATAATTCTTTTGATATATTTCAGTTTCACAGTGGTTATTATTTGACCTCTTGTCAGTAGGATTATTTAAAGAGAGAGGAGATAACTCTTTTGTGAAAAATTTCAACTTAGCATACATTATTTAACCAAGGTGAATTTTTATTTTAACAGCATGAATAAAAATTATGAACATTTCTTAGCTTTATTACAATAGTTATTAACAATTCTTGCTGCAATTATAACTAATAATGGTTCTTATGTCAGTCATTGTACTTAACGATATTATTAATGATATCATTCATTTATGCATCTTAAAGCAAATTAAAGATACAGTATTCTAGAATAGTGCAAATTTTGGGAAGTTACCATTTGACACCACTTATGAAACAAAAAGTTTATAACAACAAAAGAATTGATTACTAGAATACTTGGAGCACTAACTTTGGTCTACTTTCACTTTATTTCCTGTGTATATTGTGAGTTCTTGTTGAACAGAAGTTAAATCTTATTGCAATTTTTGTTTTTCAGATAATAATTGATAATATGTCAAATAATTCATACCAACTTCTGTTCAATAAATGTTTATTGCATAAATGACTCAACCAATAGATTAAGTGGTTATAACATTTAAAATTATATATTAGTAGAAAGAATGCTTTTTTTGGAATCAAAATTCCAAATTATGAATCCCTTCTTAACCCATATACTCTCTTATTATGAGAGTTTAGAGAAGCCACATGTTCACTCTGATTCTAATGTAACAAATGGGGTAAATAATGTTGTATCTCAAAGCTTCTGTATGTATTAAATGAGACAATGCATGAAAAATAATTTGACTAATTTTGAAATTATGAGACTTCTTAGCTCTCATTTATTTTGATACCACACAGGAGTAATACAAGCTATTATATCACATATAATTATCTTAAATGAGTCAGATTCTTCTAGTACCTATTTGTCAGAGATGGCATGGTACAATAAAAATAGAATTAAAAGATATAGGCTTTCCTCTGATTTTTAATCTTTAATTTGTTATATTTATGAACATCTTTGTTATCTTTGAAATTTGGATGCTTCATTGGTAAAATATGTATGTTTGTGTTCACTTATGTCCAACCCTTTGTGACCCCCATGGACTGTAGCCTGCTAGGCTGCTAGCCTCCTCTGTCCATGGGATTTTTTCAGGCAAGAATGTGAGAGTGGGTTGCCATTTCTCTCTCCAGGGGATCTTCCTGAGAGATCCCCTAAGATTGAACCCACATCTCTTGCTCTTTCTGCATTGGCAGGTGGATTCTTTACCACTGGCACCACCATTGACGAAATAATAATATAATATTGGAACATTTCTATATACTCTCTGTTCTGCTAGGCCTTTAAGGATTCTTTAGTGGGCATAGTAATATTGAATTATATAAACTATATTCCTTTGATAAAGTGAAAAATATTTATAACTAAATATGTTATAAAAAAAACTGTGTAGTGCATAATCTATAAAACTATTGAATTACTATGTTGTACACTTGAAACTAATATAATATGGTATATCAATTACACTTCAAGCAATAATAGAAAAAGAGTACCAAAGTCAAATATTTAATCTGCATTAAATAAATATTACAGACTTATGAAGCATATGCTTTTTAATATAAATCTTTTTTTGGTTTCTAATTATGTATCTCTTGCTTTCTATTCTTTCCTTATCTCTTCCTCTCTCTCGATCTTTATCTGTGTGTGTATGTGTGTACACACTAAATTATCTTAGTTTCTATTTCTATTTATTATTTAATAATTTTATCTTTCTCTGCATACGTATATATGAAAACATGATTAATTTTCTCTATAACATTTGACTATCATGACATTCTATCTTGACCCATAAACCACATATGAAAACCGATCTTAGCTATATTTTGTCATCTTGAAGTTTAAACAAAACAAATTATTTTGCTTAGCTACAAGTTTTACTATACCTTTTGAGTACTTAATAACTTTTATTTCCTTCAACCAAAGGCTGTGTTACATATAATATGTCTACCTTTACATCCACCATCCCAGAAGTCTCCTTTTGCTGAGTTATTGTCATTTAGTGTAATTTTGAGTTTCATGAGACTCTGATGTTATAATAAAATAAATTTAAGTATGCAAATTATTAAAACATTATTTATGGCAACAGGTATATTAGAAATAAAATTTTAAATTATACATATTTGCTTACCTTTTTAAACTGGAAAAATAATTCATTAAGTGCTTAAGTTGACAATATGGAGGACAGAAACAAGAAGGAAACAGAAGCTACAGTTCTCTGAATATACTCTTTTGTAGATTTGGCATTAGAAGCATGTAAAAGTTTTGCATAATTATAAAACAAAATTAAATCAAAGGAGAAAAAAAGCAACACCTATAATCTGTGAACAAAACAGAGTAATTAAAGTTGAGCAGATAGCTCTACCATGCAGAGAGGAAATATTTTAACTGAGCTTAAAATATAAAATTTGATTGTAAATAAAAATAATTGGGAGAAAAAAGGAAAAAAATCTTAAACAGCTTTTAGTGATACTGTTAGAGTCAATACCTATTTGAAATAAGCATCACAAATAGTTTCAGTAATGTTTAGGGAACTAATATTTTAAGTGTAAGAGAAAATAGATGATATTGAAACCATATACCACAGATTGGGACTCGAATCCAGCCAAAACCCTGCTGGGGACTTGAACTCATGTAGCTGGGACACAAACAAATCCAAAACCCAAGGTGCCTGATTTTAGGACCCTAACCCTAACCCTAACCCTAACCCTAGCCCTAACCCTAACCCTAATCTGAAGCTCAGATTCTTGATGTCTCATCACTAAAAGAATTCAGTGAGAGACAAAGTGATAGGTAAGAAGTGGATTTATTCAGATTCAGAGAGCAGCACACTCCATAGACAGAGTGTGGGGCATCACAGAGAGCAAGTGTGGCCCCAAAATTTGGCATGGTTAATTTCTATAGGGTGGGAATTTCATATGCTAATGAGTGGGAAGATTATTTGGGGGAAGGGGTAGAGATTTCTAGGATTTGGATCACCACCCATTCCTTGGTAGTTTAGCAGTGCCTTGGAACTGTCATGGCACCTCTGGGTGTGTCATTTCACTTGCTGATTGAGTATCAAGGTCTAGTCTTTTCTGCCAACTTGATCCCATTTGATTCTAATCAGTTTATGTTGTGTCTTTTGGTTAGGTCATTCTTTCAAAAATTGTACCCTCCCCCTTTACCTCCTGTTACAATATATTAAGGATTTAATAAAACCACACAATTCTACATTTAAACTAGAAATATCAATATAATTCCCAAAATACTTCCTTTTTTAAATTATGCATATTTTCTAGTTCTGTTCATTACAATAGGTATGGGAACAGTGACCAATTCCATGAATAACAAGCACACTATCTTCCAGATAGTAGATTTTGAATATCATTTCTCACGACTACTTTAAGAAATACAAAGAATAAAATAAGAATTACAGAATTCAAGGTAGAGAAGAGGAACATAGAATAAGCCATAGCATTGGCCTGTAATATTGTATATTCTAGTAAACTGATACAGATAAAATTAAGATAATTCAGTAACAATTGTTATTGAAAACCTATCAGCTATTATCTGTATTTAAGAAATTTTATATGGAGACATACACAAATATTCCAAAACTCATATAGCTATGGTAGGGGATTGGTTCCATGACCCTCCTTCATACCAAAATTCATGGATGCTCAAGTCTCTTATTTTATAATGACCTAATGTCAATACAATGTAATTCTTTTGTAATAGTTGCAAGCAGGGCAAATTCAAGTTTTGTGTTTTGAAAATATCTGGAATTTAAAAAAATATATATTTGCCATTTGCTGTTGGTTAAATCTTTCAATCTGGAACCTCTGGATACGAAGGGCTGACTGTACTTATTTGTTTCAGGAGAGAAGCAATAAAGGACATCAAGCCCCATAAGAACTGAATGTCTTCAGTCCAGGTATGTGTTTCAAAATAAAACTTAAGATAAAGGAAAGTATGGGTGTGCAATAATTAGTGAAAATTATGACCATTAAATTTTCTTGCTAAAGTAAACCTTTCTGTATCTTCTGGAGATTTTAAAATTTCTCTCCACATCTAGTCTTTATTCACAGATCATGCTTTTATTGTACTTTTTAAAAGAATGTGTAAGCTTATTATTAAAGTTATCATTCACTAGGACTGAACAGAAAAATTATTTATGTAGTTTGTATTACTTTGCATAATTTATATTTCTTATTGAGAGGGGAAAATATACCAGAGCACACTAATTCTACCATCTAACTTTTATCACTCTTAAATTTTAGCTTCTAACCTGTTTTTTTCAAGTATCTTAACATAAAATGTTTTAAAAAATTGATGACAAACTTCATCTTTTCTCCTCTAGTATAACTTCCATATCACAATATATTCTCTGTCTTTCCCTATTGATTGTTCAGTTAGTTACAAATCCTATCCCTTAATAGCAAAAGAACAGATTCTTATTGGCTTAAAAGCTTTGCGAATAATCATCCAGCTACATTGCCACAAATTAGACTAGCTATTACTGAATTTTGCTCTATAGTATACTTAGCCATACATCTTTAATGTACATCAATTTCTAAAACCACATATAGTTAATACATTGATGCAACTCAGTAATCCTCTTCTGAGAGATGTTCAGAGGAGTGACCTGAAGCAGCATTCCCTGAATATGCATGTTTGTGAAAATACTCAGGTGCCTATTTCTTAGAGATCCTCAGTGCACATTGTCATAGTAGCACTATAAATTAAAACATCCAAGGGGGCTTCTCTGGTGATTCAGTAGTTAAGACTCCACATATCCAGTGCAGGTGGCACAGGTTTGATCCCTGGTCAAAGAAATAATATCTCACAAGCCACAAAATGCAGCTAAAAAAGCAAAATTAAAAGTTTAAAGGCTAAAAATCAATGATTTTAAAAAATAATAAATACATAGATGAAAGCATCTGAGAAATCCATCTGTAAAATTATTTATTCAGTTGTTTGTACCAAGGTTTCCTTTACTTGTTGAAATATAGAATGCTTTTTCATTACAACAGATCAGTGTCTGTGTATGTATGTATGTAAGCTGCATTGGTTTGTTTTGTTTGGATTTTTTTTCTATTATTTCCCAATATACTACTTTGAGGAATGCTGAAATGACATTTAGTCTGTCGTCGATACCAGAGTAACATATAACCATGGATGAATATGCATGATTAAATAATAACTCACTGACATTTTAAGAGTTTTTATTGCTTGGTTTACCATTTATTTATGCAGTTCATTATTATTCTCTCTTGGTGGTGGCTATAGAGTGTATAATCTCCCTAAAAAGCACTATCTTCTGTAAGATATCTTTATTTAAATTCAGATGTCTTACTGGCTCTGAGGAAAATTGCTTTTTAAAAGTAAAACAAACACTCCATACTGTACTTAGTTACCAAGCAAAACCAAATAAATGCCTCTTTTCAAATTTCTAGTTACCATTTCTTCACATCATGCATAGTTAAATAATTCCAATGGCTCAAGTGGAACTCAAGTGTCCAGTTCGAAGATATCAGGAGTGGTCCAATAAGCTTGGGCAAAGACAGGCTTTTCTTACAGGAAAATCTGTTTTCTTTCACTTCAGCAACTATCAAAAGTGAGTGTTAGTCACTCAGTTCTGTCTGACTTCTGTGCAACCCCATGGATTGTAGCCTGCCAGACTCTTCTGGCTCCTCTGAATTCTCCAGGCAAGAATATTGGAATGGATGGCCATTCCCTTCTCCAAGGGATCTTCCCAACCTAGGGATCAAGCCCTGGTCTCCTGCACTGCAGGTGGATTGAAAATAAAATGGAATAAGCATGAGTTTAGAGTATTATCTGATCTAGAAGAGTACCTGGTCAATAGTTAGCTCTCAATAAAAGTTAATTGTATTTAATACTCTACATTGCAGTTTATATATATATATGTATATATATATATGATGTATATTTATGATTTGGGATAATAAACACTATTTTCTAGGTTCCCCATAGTTAGTAAGTAAATTGTCTTAAGTTCAAGCATATTACTGACTTTTGAAGGACAAAAACATTGAGATCAGAAAAAAATTTCCTTAAGCTCAGATAAAGACATTTAATTAGTATTTCACTTCAAAATTTTTGTATTTACTCATCCAAATTAAATTAGTTAAAATCATATCTCACAGAACGTTTCCTTTTCCATATGTGCTCTGTCTTGAGATGACACTGTAAAAGTTTATTACTCAAGAAATATGCAAATACAATGCTGGTATTAATAAGAATATTATAATTATCTATGGCAATTGAATTTGTCTCACTCAAGACAAAAACTTTTGTCACATGGGATTAAAAATTATCATCATCAATATCATCATTAAATTTATTTTCTCAAATATATACCACTGTTTTAAGTGAGTGCCAGCAAAAACTCACCTTAGAAAAATGTTATTTTATCTAGAATATATAAAAACGTTTTTGACAATTTGGAGAAGTGATTTTTTCCCATTGAAATTCTTACAGAGGAGTAGTAAATGCATATTGGTAATTCTTTAAAGTCAATTCCCTATTAAAGTAACTATGTTACTAATATTTCTAGTTGCTTGTTTGCTAAATCACTTCAGTCATGTCTGACTCTTTGTGATCCCATGGACTGTCATCTGCAAGTCTCCCCTGTCCATGGAATTCTTCAGGCAAAGATAACCTGAGTGGGTTGCCATTTCCTCCTTCAGGGGATCTTCTGGACCTGGGATCGAACCCATGTCTCTTATGTCTCCTGCATTGGCAGGCAGGTTCCTTACCACTAAGCGACAAAATGGTCAGTGAAGAAGCGAGTGAGTGAGTGAAGTCGCTCAGTCGTGTCTGACTCTTTGCGACCCCATGCACTGTAGCCTACCAGGCTCAAAGTTTCCTATATATACTTTTTCTTAACCTGACAATTTTAGTAAGTATTAAATGTTACCAAAGCTAGGATGAACAGTGAAGGAAGCATTAAGTTCCTTATTACATACTCATTATTTATTACATACAACTTGCTATTTTACTACTTCTTCTGGATTATTTCTCACAAAAATTTAAAAGAAAATCTGGAATGTCTCCAATAACCTTGTAAGCTATTATTGATGTAGGCTGAATGAACATTTTTTTAGAAAAACTGAAACTAATTTCAAGTATCATATAGTACATGTGGGTACATTCCCAGCCCAGGAATGGAACCAGGGTCTTGCATTGCAGGTGGATTCTTTACCAGCTGAGTTACAAGGGAAGCCCTACATGGTACAGAGAAATAGGATACTTTTTAGGAAAGGTTTGGTAGAAGTAGAAATAAGCTATAAATAACTCATATACAAAGTCCAAAGCTACTTATATCTACTTTATAAATATTAATTGATTACAAGCTTCCAAAAGATGTTAGTGTTATTCTAAAGAGTTCTAGAAACACTTACCTTTGTATTTTTGCAATATTTTTCATATTTTTTTTCAATGACTGAATGGAAAACCCCTAATCCTTAATAGAGCTGTGTTCCTTTTATACAAAATACATTTTGAATGGTCAGCAATCATCCTATTTTTATGCTTGAATAACAGATAATTAATACATTAAAATTCATGTAATGTATTTTTAGATCCCCAGAAATGACTCTTCATTATTAGATGTTGATATTTAGTATCCCCCTCCTTTTAATGGTTAAGTTTTAGCTTCATTTATGATTATCAGCTTTCCTCATATCTGATTGCTTTTTTACTGACAGGCTAGATTTCATCACAAAATTATTTCTATATGTGGGCCTTCAGTACCCATATTATTCCATTTTCCCAGCTTATTTTTCCAAAAAGTTAATTATGTGAAATTGACTCAAACCAAGCAGTGAATTGGTGAACCAGGCCTAAATCTATGACTCACATTCCTGATCCTTTTTATCTAACCTTTTAAGCAATAATTAAATACTTTCAGCTTGTGTGTGTGTGTGTGTTCCATTTTTTATCAGCACATTCTACTACTTATCTTCTTTAAATGTTATCTGTTCTCTGTCATTAAATGCTGTGGATACTAAGTACTATCTGCAAAAGCTATGTTTTACTGTTTTCTAAAAGAATTTCATTTTGGTTTTTATTTTCACTGCTGTGACTTTGTCTTTTTTTAACCACAAGCACATGTAGATGGCATATGTCATTCTGTACCCTTTCTTACCAGATACACTGCTGTCTTTCTAATTCCTTTCTGTTGTCAAGGATATTTTTGCATGTCCTCAACAATAATGAACAGACTCTATAAATTACTGAAATAAAAGTGTATATATTTTTTCATCTTCAAAATCTGGAAATAGTAAAGAGACACAAAAACTAATGTTAAGCTATGGTGTTCAATAGCTAAGTGATTGCATATCTCAGTCTTTACCATTTTGCATTTATAAGAGTAAATCATATGACTGCTTCTCTAATTTTCATTTATTGAATGAGGCCCAGGTTCAATACCTGGGTCAGGAAGATCCTCTGGGAAAGGAAATGACAACCCACTCCGGTATTCTTGCCTGGAGAATCCCATGAGTAGAGGAGCCTGTCAGGCTACAGTCCACGTGGTCTCAAGAGTCAGACACGACTTAGTGACTAAACTACCACCACCTAATTTTCATTTATGAACTTATTAAATTAAAAATACCACAATGTATAACCACAAGAAAATATTGCACAATCAAAATGAAGGAAAAGTTCAAAGAACTTAGACTAAATTCAGCTTATCCTGCAAACTTTTTGCCTTAATTCATAGGCAAACCTAGAGCAACATGAGTCATGCAAAAGATAGTTTAACTGATACTGTTTAAAAATATGGCTAGAGAATGTAATATGGATTTGTGTGTAAAGAAATAACAGAAAGTGAGAATAAAGAAGAGAGAAGTGCTACCCAAACCGAGAGGGGCTTTAGAAGCTGTGCTAAATATTAACACTTAAAATTTAGACAGAAGCAATTAATGATCTGTTAAATATTTTTAAGTAACATTGCAGTATCAGAATACTGCATTTATGATATATGTAAGGAAATTGTACATAAATACCATTATATATTTTCACTAACACTTTATATGTAAATGGAGTAAAATCATCTTAGTCTTATGACACAACTGTTTTTAGCTCTTTGAAGATATGTAAGTCTTCCCTTTCTTCATATTCTTTCACCCCTTACCAGTTAATGAAAAAAAGAAATCCTAAGGAATATATTGACATAAATTTGTAGCTAACCAACAAGGTCTTATTGTATAGCACAGGGAACTACATCCAACATCTTATAATAAACCACAATGGAAATATATATGAGAAAGAATATATATATGTATATAATATTGATAATTTGATAAACTTGAAGCTCATCAGGAGTCCACCTGAGGCCAGATTAAAGGAGTTCAGGTCCTCTGCCTTATCCACAACCCCATTCTTGAACCATTGCTTATAAAACTCCTTACCAAAACTGCTTGGGTCAGGACACACAGTTTTAAGGGCAAGAACCTGTTGTAACTCCCTTTTCCTGGCAAAGCAATAAAACCATTCTTCTCTACTTCATCCAAAACTCTGACTGAGATCTGACTTGGTACTGTTGCACAGAGACTGAGATTTCATCATTATCCACTGCCAGCCAGACTCCCAGAACCAAAAGTGGCATACAATTTTACTGCTTTTTGCTCAACAAAAGAAATGACAACCAAAACTATGGGGAAATTATTTTATAAATGATAGAAGACATATATGTGGTCCAAGTCAGAAAATGTATCTTGTTGATCTGCATTCTGGAAAATTCAGTCAATTCAGTCATTCAGTCATATCTGACTCTTTGAGACACATTGGACTGCAGCATGCCAGGCCTCCCTTTCCATCACCAACTTCCAAAGTTTGCTAAAATTCATGTCCATCAATTTGGTGATGCCATCCAACTATCTCATCCCCTATCATCCCCTTCTCCTGCCTTCAATCTTTCCCAGCATTAGGGATTTTTCCAATGAGTCACTTTTTTGCATCAGGTGGCCAAAGTATTGGACCTTCAGTTTCACATCAGTCCTTCCAAAGAATATTCAGGATTGATTTCCTTTAGGATGGACTGGTTGGATCTCCTTGCAGTCCAAGGGACTCTCAAGAGTGTTTTCCAAAACCACAATTAAAAAGCATCGATTTTTCGGCACTCAACTTTCTTTGTAGTCCAACTCTCACATCCATACATGACTACTGGACAAACTGTAGCTTTGAATAGACGGACCTTTGTCAGCAAAGTAATGTCTCTGCTTTTTAATATGCAGTCTAGGTTGGTCATAGTTTTCCTTCCAAAGAGTAAGCGTCTCTTAATTTCATGGCTGCAGTCACTATCTGCAGTGATTTTGGAGCCAAGAAAATAAAGTCTGTCACTGTTTCCATTTATTCCCCATCTATTTGCCATGAAGTGATGGGACTGGATGCCATGATCTTAGATTTTTGAATTTTGAGTTTTAAGCCAGCTTTTTCACTCTGGAAAATAAATTTTTCAATTTGGAAAATTAAAATGCATTAATTCTTGCCTACCAGGAATTTTTTTAAAGTAGAATGGATGAATGGATGCAAATTACTGCACTAAGATGGAGTTCTGGGTAATTTTAAATAGTTACTTGGGATAATGGGGGATACCTTGAGTGGAAAGAGCAACTCTTGTCATTTGTACATCTATTCATTTGCACTAACAGTTCAGTGTTGTGTCCTACCTCATTATTTCTATGAAAAGGAGAAGTCATACTTCACCATTCCAAGCTTTAGTACAATGCTAAACATAGTAGGTCCTCAAAATATATTTTAATAGCTGAATAGTATTACAGATATAAAACATCTAGATAATAATAATCAAGAAACAGATTAGCAATTAACATGTTGTTTATTTATGACATTATCTTCTATGATTTATGGAAGCTACTAAAAGCCACAGATCCTGATCATATCTCCAACATAACAAACAATGTAATTAAAGACTGTAACTAGATGATGAATATAGGCATGAAAAGAGTGTTGATGGCACTAAAATAATTTATCAATGATTAATGTGAAGGTGGCTATACAGCTCCTCTTAAAAACACATTGTTTAGTTTACAAATGTTTGTTAACATGTCCTTCCATCAGTCCCCCTTCCATCTTGTGGAATTTCCCTCCCCTTTCTCTACTATCTCAGTACCTCAGATGATGGTACCACCATCTTCCTGTTATTAAGCCACACAAGAAAATCACATGGGCCTCATTTAAGCCAGCTCTTCTCCATTTCTGCTATTCCTTTGATGCTGTATTCCTGGCAATTAATCACCTTGTGCTGCAATTCTTAACAGCACTGAAATTCTCGCTTCTGCAAAGTGAAACATAGAGCAACTATGTCAAAATGGTTTATAAAAATTTAAAACAGCAAGATATTAGTCTCAGAGCTAGCAGATTCCATTATCAAGCACAATAATACATTTATATGATAGTTTTCAATTCTAAAATTTAAATGCACATTTTTGAGATCTCTAATAAGAAGAAATTTGGTCCCCATGCCCATGGTAATTTGGAGAAGTCAGTAAGTGGAGGTGCAAGTTAGTCTCCCTTAACTGAACTCGCCACGTATCAGAACTTGCCAGACAGTTTTGCAAACTCAGGAGAATGGTTTTTGTCACATTACCAAGAATGGATTTATTTTTCTCAAGCAGTCTGAAAAGTGAAAGTTATAGCTTTCTTTAAATAATTCAAAACAACCTCTTGAAATTCAAGCCAGAAGTTCAAATATAAATATCCGAAATGGGATGCTGTAAATACTTTCATTTGCATTCTTGGTCCGAACAATTCATGAATGACTTGGAAAGTCTATGGCATGGTAATTTGCAACTTTGCCGAAACAAATTCCAGTCATACACCTGCTGGAAGTCTTAAATGTGGAAAAGAGACATTCATCTGGGAACTGAGCCTGGTTTACTACACAGCATCAAGAATTCAATGCAGTTTCCCTCTTTTCCACTTGTGTCTGCTCTCAAATAAACAATACGGGGCTGAAGGTTGTTACTTCAACTTTTCGTTATCAATTTGTATGTATAAATTTTGAAGATTTGAATTCTGAGGGAGATGGGCTTAGAGATTTTTATTTCCTACTAAAAATTAGAATTAAGTAAATGTCTCTCTGAAAACCACACACATACATACACATACAACCTGTTGTGCTGGAGCTTTATGCTCATCCAAGGGTAGGTTAAAGCATCTGCCTCCAATAAGGGAGACCTGGGTTCGATCCCTGGGTTGGGAAGATCCCTTGGAGAAGCAAACAGTAACCCACTCCAGTATTTTTGCCTGGAGAATCCCATGGACAGAGAAGCCTCGTAGGCTATAGTCCACAGGGTCGCAAGAGTCGGACACTACTGAGCGACTTAACAAGGGCAAAATCAAAATTAAAGGGAAAGTGATTTTTGTTCCCTTGTCCTAGAAGTAAAGTAATAAAATCTTACCTTCTTTAACACTTTCTTAATAATAATCTGAGCAAAACATTTTAAAATGACAATTTCAAATAAAACTGTAGTGTGGTAACTACTGTAATTACAAGTCTATATATTTTTCTAAGATAGTACTACTTATAAAATCCTAAAGGACAGAAAGAATATAAAAGCTAATGAAGTTTTTATGCTTTGACACTAACAACAAAATTGAAGTATTCAGTAAGAAACAGTTTTTGGTGTCTTTCTGTAATATAAATATTGAGATCTCTAGAATAGTGGTCATCAAATATAAATAATGCTATTTCTGGGTGGTGTGATTTTGGGTGGTTAAGATTTCTTAGTATTTTTCTGCTTTGCTCAATTAAAAAAATAATGCACTATATTTTCTTAAATAATAGACAATTGAAAATAAAAATCCTTTGTAATACTTTTAAATATTATATTGGCATTCTAAAGATTTGTTTTATTGTGAACTTTTATCATTCACTAAATTTACAGAAAACCCAAGTTTCAAGTCAGTTAGGTTTAGTATGCAATCATTTTTGGCTGGAGTGAGAATAGGGAGAAAGTGTTCTTAATGAATAATCTCTTTTAACATACATTTTCAAGATAAAGCTAGACTTAAAAGATGCTTACTCCTTGGAAGGAAAGTTATGACCAACCTAGACAGCATATTAAAAGCAGAGACATTATTTTGTCAACAAAGGTCCATCTAGTCAAAGCTTTGGTTTTTCCAGTAGTCATGTATGGATGTGAGAGTTGGACTATAAAGAAAACTGAACACTGAAGAATTGATGTTTTTGAACTATGGTGTTGGATTAGACTCTTGAGAGTCCCTTAGACTGCAAGAAGATCCAACCAGTCCATCCTAAAGGATATCAGTCCTGGGTGTTCATTGGTAGGACTGATGTTGAAGCTGAAACTCCAGTACTTTGGCCACCTGATGCAAAGAGCTGACTCATTTGAAAAGACCCTGATGCTGGGAAAGATTGAGGGCATGAGGAGAAGGGGACAACAGAGGATGAGATGGTTGGATGGCACTACCGACTCAATGGATATGGGTTTGGGTGAACTCTGGGAGTTGATGATGGACAGGGAGGCCTGGCATGCTGCAGTTCATGGGGTCACAAAGAGTTGAACACGACTGAGCAACTGAACTGAACTAAACTGTGTAATCATGAGTCCTACTTCACATTTTATGTATTTGTATTCAGCTCATTTGTTGAGAGGATTGGATAGCATCACTGACTCAACGGACATGAGTTTGAGCAAACTCTAGGAGATAGTGAAGGAAAGGGAAGCCTGGTATACTGCAGGACATGAGGTTGCGAAGAGTCAGAGACAAGCAAGCCACTGAACAACCACAACTCATTTATTGATATATGAAACAAATTATCTAATTGGAAGATATTTATTTAATTCAAATTTATTATTTGTTATATTAATTTTAATCATAACATTGACTTTAATATACTGGTCACAAATTGTGCTTGTCATGCATTAACTCATGGATGGATGTGTCTATTTTTTTTACAGCTGAAGAAAAGAAGGGTTAGAGAATGAAGTAACAGCAAATGTGTAAAACTAGTAAGTGATATAAAAATCAAGATTTAAATCTATGAGCACCTAAGTTTTACATATATTATTTTAATGCATTCTTTTGAAATTAAAATAATTTCTAAACTATATAAGATCTTTCTGTGTGTCATACGTTAAATTTTTTCCAATTATCATTTCTTTTAATCCACATAAATATACGAAGTAGATACTATCATTATCCCTTTTTACAGATAAAAATAATTACATAATTTACCCAAAGTCATGCACTTAATAGTCACAGTAATGCTTGTTGATATTCAGTATCCCACCTAGCTTTTTAACTCTTACCACAAGGCCATTAGGCCTCTAAACCTTTCCCAGACTTTCTTGCCCAAGAGTTCCTGTGATATATTTCTTGGGCTCCCTTTAATCTTCAAACCAAAAATGGCCAGTTACAGCACCCTGACACTGATGCCTCCCTCCTCCCCGTATAAGGATCCTTGTGATTATTCTGGAACTATTCAAGTAACCCAGGATAATTTTTCAATATCAAGGTTAGTTGACTAGAAACTTTAATTTCTTCTGCAACTTTCCTTTGCTGTATAACCTAATATATTCTAAGGTTCGGAGGATAGGGACATGGATATCTCTGGGTTGGGTATTATTCTGCCTATCACAATTGGCTATAAAAAAATAGACCAAAGATAAAGATTTTAGATCACTAACCTTTAACTGGATGACTATTTGATTCAGCTTGGTTCAGTTCAGTTGCTCAGCTGTGTCTGCCTTTTTGGAACTCCATGAACCACAGCACACCAGGCCTCCCTGTCCATTACCAACACCCAGAGTTAACCCAAACTCATGTTCATTGAGTTGGTGATACTATCCAACCATCTCATCCACTGTCGTCTCCTTCGCCTCATGCCCTCAATCTTTCCCAGCATCAGGGTCTTTTCAAATGAGTCAGCTTTTCGCATCAGGTGGCCAAAGTATTGGAGTTTCAGCTTCAAAATAAGTCTTTCCAATGAACACCCAGGACTGATCACCTTTAGGATGGACCGATTGGATCTCCTTGCAGTCCAAGGGTCTCTCAAGAGTCTTCTCCAACACCACAGTTCAAAAGCATCAATTCTTCGGCGCTCAGCTTTCTTCACAGTCCAACTCTCACATCCATACATGACTACTGGAAAAACCATAGCCTTGATTAGATGGACCTTGGTTGGCAAAGTAATATCTCTGCTTTTTAATATGCTGTCTAGGTTGGTCATAACTTTCCTTCCAAGGAGTAAGCATATTTTAATTTCATGGCTGCAATCACCATCTGCAGTGATTTTGGAGGCCAAAAAATAAAGTCAGCCACTGTTTCCCCATCTATTTGCCATGAAGTGATGGGACCGGATGCCATGTTCTTCATTTTCTGAATGTTGAGCTTTAAGCCAACTTTTTCACTCTCCTTTTTCACATTCATCATGAGGCTCTTTACTTCTTCTTCACTTTCTGCCATAAAGGTGATGTCATCTGCATATGTGAAGTTATTGATATTTCTCCCAGCAATCTTGATTCCAGCTTGTGCTTCATCCAGCCCAGCATTTCTCATGATGTACTCTGCATATAAGTTAAATAAGCAGGGTGACAATATATAGCCTTGACGTACTCCTTTTCCTATTTGGAACCAATCTGTTGTTTCATGTCTAGTTCTAACTGCTGCTTCTTGACCTGCATACAGGTTTCTCAAGAGGCAGGTCAGGCGGTCTGGTATTCCCATCTCTTTAAGAATTTTCCACAGTTTGTGTTGATCCACACAGTCAAAGGCTCTGGCATAGTCAATAAAGCAGAAATAGATGTTTTTCTGGAACTCTTTTGCTTTTTCAGTGATCCAGAGGATGTTGGCAATTTGATTTCTGGTTCTTCTGCCTTTTCTAAAACCAGCTTGAACATGTGGAAGTTCATGGTTCACATGTTGCTAAACCCTGGCTTATAGAATTTTGAGCAACACTTTATTAGCATGTGAGGTGAGTACAGTTGTGCAGTAGTTTGACCATTCTTTGGCATTGCCTTTCTTTGGGATTGGAATGAAAACTGACCTTTTCCAGTCCTATGGACACTGCTGAGCTTTCCAAATTTGCTAGCATATTGAGTGCAGCACTTTCACAGCATCATCTTTCAGGATTTGAAATAGCTCAGATGGTATTCCATCACCTCCACTAGCTTTGTTCGTAGTGATGCTTTTTAAGGTCCACTTGACTCCACAATCCAGGATGTCTGCCTCTAGGTGAGTGTAAGTATCACACCATCATTATTATCTGGGTCAGGAAGATCTTTTTTTTACAGTTCTTCTGTGTATTCTTGCCACCTCTTCTTAATATCTTCTGCTTCTGTTAGGTCCATACCATTTCTGTCCTAAATCCCATGGATGGAGGAGCCTGGTAGGCTGCAGTCCATGGGGCCGCTAAGTTGGACACGACTGAGTGACTTCACTTTCACTTTTCACTTTCATGCATTGGAGAAGGAAATGGCAACCCACTGCAGTGTTCTTGCCTGGAGAATCCCAGGGACGGGGCAGCCTGGTGGGCTGCCATCTATGGGGTCACACAGGGTCAGACATGACTGAAATGACTTAGCAATAGTAGCAGCAGTTGAATGAAATGTTCCCTTGGTATCTCTAATTTTCTTGAAGAGATCTCTAGTCTTTCCCATTCTATTGTTTTCCTCTATCTGATTACTATGGTCTTCTTTGAGCAAATATGCCAAGTTTCCCCCCCCAAAAAAATGTATTTGCTATGGTAATTGTTGTGATGATAGCTGTGGCAGTATTTTGTGGGAACTTCGATATTGTAAATATTGTATATAAAGGCAGTTTCCAAATTTTTCATTTCATAACATTGTTCCTATCAAGGAAATTTGTGTTTATATTATGAAAATGTCTATTTTAAAAATTAACAGTATTTGAAGAGATAAAACACATTTCTGAATTCTGTTTTAAACCAATTTACACCTATTAGAATGTGTTGAACTGAAAAAGGAAATATCCATATTTTCAGCATGCAAATGCAAATGTTTTCCGTGTTTTGATGTTTCAGAGGGTGAGAATGCTCCTTGGGTCAGCTAAATTTTACTACAGATATGTCTAATTATATGCAGAAATCCATTAGTGCCAAGGTAAATAATACTGATTTCTGTTTCCTCCTAATAGGCATCATTTAACATAGAAATAATGAATCTATGGAAAATAGTAAACATTCTTTTGGAGGAAACACCTTTTTATCTGCCACTCCTGATTCAAGCAAATGCATGCAAGAGTATCAAACCAGAATACCTTGCAGCTAAAATAGCTGAGATTCAAATCACTGTTCTGCTACTTTCATGCTGGCTGACCTTAACGATCAGATTTCTCATTAAAAAAAAAAAGATAGAGACAATTATATAAATGTTGTGTTGTCAGGAGAGTTAAAGAAGGTGAATTAATTTCTCCAAAAATATTTATTATCTATTCATTGGCAGGTGCTTTTCTAGGAGTTGGGCATCAAAGAGCTCACATTCTGGGGGCAGGTAGACAAGCAGGTAGACAAATACACGAATAAACATTATAGTGTCTTTTATGGTAAAAAGTGCTAAAGATGAACCATTGAAGGGGGGTAGGAAGTACAGCAGTCTGGTCAGGGGTGACCTCATTGAGAAGGCAACCACTTTCAAGCACCTAAAGGAAGTGAGGGAATCAGATGTGCTATTACACATAGAGAACAATAAGTGTCCATAGAAGGACTTCCTTGGTGGTCCAGTGGTTAAGACTCTACTGTAGGGGGCTTGGGTTTGTTCCCTGGCCAGGGAACTGAAATATTGCATGCCCACCCATGTTGTCCCTCAGTCATGTCCGACTCTTTGTGTCCCCATAGACTATAGCGTGCCAGACTCCTCAGTCCATGGAATTTTTAGTGGTATGAATACTCGACTGGGTTGTCATTTCTTACTCCATGGAGATACTGCATGCCATGCCCCATGGTGTGTGTGGGGGGGAAGGTGGGGGGAGTGTCCCATAGAAGAGTAGGTTCAAATGACTCAAGTTGGAAGAAGCATAGCATTTCTAGAAACACAAAGAAGATAAGTATAACTGAAGTAGGGAAAGTGAAGGACAGTGTGACACCAGGTGAATATGGAGAACCAGAACTATACCATATCAGGAAGGCTCATGTGATGGCTTTATTTTCACCCTAAGAGAAAAGGGAAGCCATTGATGAGTAAGCATGAAGGCAATGTAATTGTAGTTGTTTTTATTAAACATGTTGGCTTTTGTAAAGAGAATGGGGGGGGGCAAGAATTGAGGAAACTGAGGAAGATACAGTAATTAATGGCCTATTCTGGCATTCCAGATGAGCCATAAAAATGACTTGTACTATGTCAGGAGCTAGAGAGATAAAGAGTTGAAAGAAAAATTTAGGACCTAGAATCTACAGAATTTGGGGACATATTATTCCTGGGGTATAAAGAAGAAATCACTGTCAAAGATGACCTCCTAATTTTGGTATGAAATACTGGGTGAATGGTGGGGCCATTTTCTGAAGTGAAAAGGAATGGATAAAGAGCTAGTTTGGCAATTAAAGTGGAGTTGCAAAGTTGGGGAAGATCGTGAATTCAGATATGAAAAGTTCACGTTTGCGGGGCTTGTGAGATGTCCAAAAAACTACTGAAAAGAGTTGCATACACAGGTGTGAAGCCCACATGGAGATCTGGCCTAGAGGCTCAGATTGCTGAAGGTTGAAGCAATAAAGCGCTACAGAAGCAGTGCCAAGGGGGAAGTCAAGCTTCCACTAAGGATAGCAAAATGTGCTGAGGGAATATTCTGAGCAGTGGAAGGATCTGGTCATTTACTGACTGTAAAGCTGAAATGGCCCAGAGAATGAGTAGGAGGTAGAGGAGTAAATACCTGTGAAGGGCAAAGGATGTAGGGAGCCTTTGAGGGATATGGAAGGCCTCTAAAGTTAATTTACATATTTCTGCTCTGAACCATTGCATGTTGATTTTGGAGACATCTTATTTCCAAATTCTTAAAATTTATCTTACTATAACATCTGTGTATTGATAATAGCTTTCACATTTAAACTATCACATCAGATGAAATTTAAGAGTAAATGTTTTGATTCAATGCTATTTAATCTTATTGTACTTCTAGATAATTATTTTTCTCAATTCATACACTGTGACTTCTTTGAATATTATATCATGATGTATCAGATATTTCAAGTAAGGATTTCACCTACATGAGCTATAATTTTTTCCCAAACTCAGTGTTGAGAAATGAAATACTAGTTGGTGATGTTATAAAGTCCACAGTGATAAAAGGACTAAAATAAAGTAATAGATTTATTTTTTTTCCAATTAACCTATTTCATGTAATCTCATTTTAAAATAAAATTACATGTGGTCACTACATATTATTAGTATTCATTTAAAAAGTGAAGCAATTTTCATGTCAATAGTAAACACAAAATTATATCAAAGATCTTGAAAATGTTTACTAAAATGACATTAAGAAATGAAATATATATATTAAAATAGAAAAAGCTTAGTCAGATATGGTAGTAACATACATCAGGAACAAAATGTGGAAGACCTGGGTAATAAAGAAAATAATTATTTGATGAAATGGCTGATAATTTCATGGCCTATATGATATGTCAAGTTTAAAAAGAAACAAATTTACATCCAACTATTCAGATAATGTCCAGAATTACTGAAATACATAAAAATATAACGAGGAGCTATACAAATAGACAAGAAGCAGAAGAAAACGAATTTTATGAAAGAATAAACTTCAAATAATTTCTCCAACAATTTCAATTAAATAAATTATAAGAAGAGAAATATTTAAATTTTGAGAAGAGAAAAATATGTCTTTTGGACAACCACAATCTGTAGTACTCAGTAACCATAAGATACAATACATGCTCTCAAGAGACACTGTGAGATTTGTTTTTCGATAAGTTTGTGACTACATTCAAGCCCTGGAGTCTAAGAGTTACTATCTGGAAAAGTAAAACATATATAGGGTAGTAACATAATATTTCATTTCCCTTAATTTATGCAAACTGTATCAATTTTGAAACTTGTATTGATAAAAATTTGTAATGACAAAAGATAAAAACACCACAATCTCCTCTGCAGTCTTTCAACTGCTCAAAAGATGTCTCAACATTTCCTACCTAGTTGAACCAGAAGATCTCCTAGGGAGCGTCCTCTGTATGTAATGTGCAGTTGCTCTCACACCTTTGATGTAAGTTAATAAAAATATTAACTTCAGTTAGACTAAGTGTATAAGTATATTTTGTTCCCTGCAGAGATCTTGGTGCCAGTTAGCTTGCTCCTCCCTTAATCTTGTATTTCTTCTCATCTAGAATGACTTTCCCAAATCTATGTGATAAAAAAGCCACTTTCTTTACATTTATTCAAAATCATATGTATGTACTTTTTTCTAATTTATCACCCACCAACCAACAGTCTATCAAAGTTTCCTTTTATAAACATCCTCTCCAACACATATTTCTTGTGTTTTGGATTATAGCCATCATTATCATTATGGCATCCTTGTATGCTGAGCCTTTTGGCTAAGATCAAGTGTAACATGGGGGCTTCCTTAGTGGCTCAGTGGTAAAGAATCCACCTGCCAATGCAGGAGACACAAGAGATGTGGATTCAATTCCTGGGTCGGGAAGATCTCCTGGAGTAGGAAATGGCAACCCACTCTAGTACTGACTGAAAAATTCCATGGACAGAGGAGCCTGGTGGGCCACCATCCATGGGGTTGCAAAGACTTAGCACAACTGAGAATGTGACTGAGCTCTTCTGAGTTATGAATTCTCTTGAATATTTCAATTATAACAACATTCAAATTTTTTTAATTAGGAAAAATTATATATTGTTCCAGATATTAGTTGGTTGAGTAGATTCAAAGAAACTTAAATGTTAAAAAATACCAATGATTGTCCCAGTGCACCAGCCCCAAGCATCCAGTATTGTGCATCGAACCTGGACTGGCAACTCGTTTCATACATGATAGTATATATGTTTCAATGCCATTCTCCCAAATCTTCCCACCCTCTCCCTCTCCCACAGAGTCCATAAGACTTCTATACATCAGTGTCTCTTTTGCTGTCTCGTATACAGGGTTATTGTTACCATCTTTCTAAATTCCATATATATGTGTTAGTATACTGTATTGGTGTTTTTCTTTCTGGCTTACTTCACTCTGTATAATGGGCTCCAGTTTCATCCATCTCATTAGAACTGATTCACATGAATTCTTTTTAATGGCTGAGTAATACTCCATTGTGTATATGTACCATAGCTTTCTTATCCATTCATCTGCTGATGGACATCTAGGTTGCTTCCATGTCCTGGCTATTATAAACAGTGCTGCGATGAACATTGGGGTACACGTGTCTCTTTCCCTTCTGGTTTCCTCAGTATGTATGCCCAGCAGTGGGATTGCTGGATCATAAGGCAGTTCTATTTCCAGTTTTTTAAGGAATCTTCACACTGTTCTCCATAGTGGCCCAGAGGGATGGTATGGGGAGGGAGGAGGGAGGAGGGTTCAGGATGGGGAACACATGTATACCTGTGGCGGATTCATTTCGATATTTGGCAAAACCAGTACAATATTGTAAAGTTTAAAAATAAAATAAAATTTTAAAAAAATTTAAAAAAAGAAAGGAAAAAAAATACCAATGAATATTATTTTAAATCATGACTTAGTCATTCAACCAGAATGAATGAGCTAAGGTAATTTATTCAGCTAATTAAATAAATAGATTGTAATGTTTTTTTCTCCTATCCATAAAGGAAAGCTAGAGGAAGAAATCTGGATTTCTGCCCTGGCCTGAAGCTTGTGTCCGCCTTCCCCAAATTCATATGTTGAACCCCTAATTTCTGACAAATTGGTATCCAGAGATGACAACTTTGGGACATATACAGTCATATGGGTGGAGCCCTCATGAATGGAAATAGTGTCCTATAGGAAGAGATGTCAGAGAGCTCAGATCTTTTCTCTTTGCTTTCTGCTATGTGGGGACACAAGGAGAAACTGTCTGCAAAGCAGAAAGAGGGCCCTCACCAGACACCAGATCTGCTGGTGCCTTGATCTCAAACTTCCCAGAACTGTGAGAAATACATTTTTATTGTTTAAGCCACACAATCTATGGTAAATTCTTACAGCAACCCAAACTAAGACAATTTCCTTTTGGAAAATAAAGAAAAATGTACATTATTTATATTTAAATACATTTTATTTTTTGTTTTCTAATTAAATGTACAGAATAAGAAATAATTAAATCTGATGACAATTGGTGGTGCGTAACTTAAATCTACTAAACATTGAAGAAAATGTCATATAAAATTACAAAATTTTTGCTTAATTTAAAAATCACCTGTTTTAACTATATCTTAGTTACACACACATGTATTTAGTAATTAGATTACAGTTTCAGCTGATACTTAGTAAAAGCAACTAGAACCATTAAATTCTACTAAATATATTTAAAAATTGAATCTAGGCCATGTTAATAGTATATAATTAATATTAATATTGATGAACACTCTGCAATAACTTTAGATAGATGTTATTAAAATCATATTTTACATAATATAAGAAACAAGTGAAGAGGGTAAACTGTAAGTAAGGTGATGAAGCTTAAATCCAGGTGTTAATTTCTCTTTGACAACTCGGACTGATGGTGATCTTCATGACCAGTTGACTTCTATTGGTTCATCTAGCGTAACATTATTCCCTGTTAGATCAATGTCTAATATCTTAAAAAAGAAAAAAAAACCAAAAATGGTAATTAATTGTTTAATCAGAACTGTGGGTTTTTTTTTCAACAAAAACTAATTCCATAAATAAATACTTTATAAGTAAACACATTATAGCTTGTTTTTCTTTCCTATTTTGATGAATTTTTACTTCAGAGAGTTTGCAACCATTTCAGTAGTACTTCCAGCCCAACCACCCATTATACAGATGATGAAAATAAGTCTCAAAGAGGGCGAATAGCTGTCAAAACACAATCAGAAACTATTTACCGGTTATTTCTACAACTTTTCTCTTTCTCTATGACTCATAAATACTCAATTATAATTGCATTACATATACCTCTATGCTTTCTGCCCTCAAATATTATCCAGTCATCTACACACAGAATTTAGATTTTGGTAATATGCTTCCTTTTGCATCGGTCTCAAAGGGCTTTATGCTGAATTTATTGCCAATGATTTCATTGCATGTATGTTACTTTCTTTCACTGGAGAGAATCTCTATCAGACCATATAGGGACTAAGTAGGGAGGTGACTAATGAAGCAGCTGTACTTAAATAATCATCTGTAATATAATGAATTCACTAGACTTTCCCATTGCTCTGATACACTCACATGACTCTCAGTGCCTTTAGCTCAGAAAGTTGGATTCAATCATCAAATATGTAAGAGAAGAAGAAGATTATGAGCATTCCTTTACTGCTAACCAAATACCAAGTATGCACGTAGGGACATTATACAATTTATTCTTTATTAGAGCACCTTAGAATTTCCCACACATTATAGTAGAAGAGTTTAAAACATAACAGGTAAATAATGTTCTTAGTATCTAACAGCTAGATTTGAAACTGATCCATCTTATACAAAAACCTAAGAAAATTCTTTTATTTCAAACATGAAGAACAAACCCATGCATCTCATAGCTCTTAATAGCTGCATAGATGGCAACTAGGCGTAATCGTTGCTAGGTAAATATTTTTAAAATTGCACTGATACAGCAATTAAATCATCTTTTGTATGTTATTCCTACACCCATGGGCAAGGGTCACCAAGTTAGAGAAAGAAATTGATCACTCCTTCCTTTTCCCATATATCTATAAAACCTTATAAAACAGAAGGTGTTCATAAATATTTGTTTTATTTAAATGTACTTAGAAGGGATTGCTCCATTTTTTGGTAAACTTAACATCTTCTTTTAGAATCATTGAGATTATAAAATATTAAAAAATATTCTTAATATTTAAAATTCTTTGTGAATATTTGAAAGCAGTGGAATGAACTTTTCTTTATAAATAGTGATTTTTTTTAATGCCAAGTATTTGGTCAAAATTAACTTGAAATAATACTTCATATGTTAAAATACCTTATTTGACATTGCTTAACTGACTGTATTTAGTTTTACAGTAAAAGTTGTGAGCTTTATTTTTCACCATTGTAGAACAATGAACAAGAACAAGAAAGAACAAGAAAATAAATAAGGGAAACCATCATTCTTTAATCTCATTGAAAACTGGGTTATTAAAAGAAATGCTGATTTCTGACTATGATGGATAATTATTGACTGTTTATTCTTGGGGAATTAATTTTCCCTTTCAAGCCCAGTTTCCTAGACTGTCATATAAGACTGCTGGACTAAACCACTGATTCCCATACTATAGAATTTTATAAACCAGTAAAAATTTAAGAAGAAAAAAATGAGGGTGAGGTGCTAAGTTATCAACTTTTATTCTACCATAGAGGGACACAAAATACATAAAACTCTAATTTCTCAAACGCTATAGAGTTTAAAGAAATTTAATGTCAAGGTAGTAATTAAGACTCAGATATATATGAAAGGGGAAATTCTGATTGCCTATAGAATAGCAGTAATAATAGGATAGATGCTAAATTTCAACAGAATGAAATGACTTTTCAGGTGCTGTTCAACTCTCACAACTTGTAAAATTATGAAAACCTAAAATTGTGTCCAAGACACAATTATTTTCTTTTTCAGTTGTAGTCAGCCAAACAACTAGCTGTTTTGTAAATTATGTTCACTGAAGTGGTCAGTTGATTAAAAAGCCAGTTGTTTTCATTCAGCTTTAAACACAAAACAGGTATGTGTACACACACTTAACGTTTTAGCAGTTTAGATGTAGCCTTGAACTTGGATCAAACAAAACAGTTCATGGATTCTAAAATATATGTTCTTTAAAATCTATTTTTGTAGAATTTAGGATGAGAAAGAGTTTAAGAGATTTTTTACTTGCATATTCTTATTTAATAGGAAAGAAAAAGAAACACTGAAATTATTTAATCAAAATAAAAAGCTCATTACTAGCAGCAAAGGGACTTTAACATAAGAATCCTGAGTCCTTATTTAATGTTTGATTCATATCCTTGTACTGTATGCCATATTATTCATAGATGTTAATTGATAATTCTATTCATTTTGAAAGGGCTTTCAAGTATAATTTATCCAAGACATATTAAATGTTCAAATGTGAGCATTTTGTTTTAGAAAACCATTAGGTTTTGAGGCACTTTATCGTAAAGGGATGAAAATAATTTAGAGGTTTAATGTTAATTTTGCTTTGATTATGTCAGAACAATTATAAAATAGATTCCACTAGGTTGATTTCTATGACAAGTTACCAAGGATGATAATATAGAAATATGTATGAAAGTTTAATGAAAATAAATAAATAAGGACAGTAATAGGTTGTGTTTTTTTGTTTGTTTATTTGTTTGTTTGTTTTTTTAGATCTAAGAAATGTAAGAGGTTCACACAGGTATTTTGAATAGGTCCTTTTAAAAAGACACATTTTCTTCTGTCAATTACCTCCAGGTTTGGGTCTTCAGTAAAATTAACAGACTCTTTATTTCCGTTGTGTGTGAGAGTAACCTCACTAACACGCATCTTTTCTTTCCCCCATATGTGGATATATCCAAGCCTCATTTCATTTCTGTTTATGTAACCATTTTTCAGTATAGTGCTCGTCAAGATGGTCTATGAAGACAAAGAAAAAGAAATCATTTGAACCTTTCATCTAGCAAGAGCAATTAAATCTTTTGTTGTTGTTGTTTAGTTGGTAAGTCATGTCCAACTCTTTGCGACCTTATGGACTTTAGCCTGCCAAGCTCCTCTGTCCATGTGATTTCCCAGGCAAGAATACTGGAGTGGGTTGCCATGCCCTCCTCCAGGGGAATCTTCCCAACCCAGGTATTGAACCATTGGCAGGTGGATTCTTTACCACTGAGCCACCAGGGAAGTCCCATTAAATATTTAAAAAGCATATATATGTTAACCAAACTATATCAATATTTCATAGTATACAGATTGTTTATTCATATATTTAAAAGAGGTATATTATATAACATACATAGTATGTAAATACAAAACATGGCATAAAACTTCAAATATTATTTAACACAATTGCATATAAATGATCCGTAATGAATACATACCTTATTTAAATTAAATTGTACCAAGGAATATAGGTCTCTTTCATAGGTGTCTATGGGAAAAAAAGAGTGATGTATTTATATTTCCAAAAAATAATCTGTAGTAAATACTAGCATATTTTTCTTTTCTTTCACAGTACAAAGGATACCAAATACCATCAATGTATATCTTATTCTAAGTTTATGTATCATTCAAACACATTCTGAGGAGCACTGAAATATGAAGAATAAGTCATGTATCCATGTAGACAGAGTCCTACATGGATAGGCAGATTGATGTGTGTGTGTTTGTGTGTGGGAGAGTAACTCTAGGGGAGACACAGATCTAAACACTTCTCTAGGAGGGTGGAAGAAGTATAAGAATAAACAGAATTAGGTGTGATAATCAGCGACACTTCCTGGCCATCTTGATGGCTGAGAATAACAACATAAAGGAAAAAGAATATGATGGCAACTTATCTTAGTGTCATTTGAGAAAAATATTCATTGTTAGAGATTATTAACAGGAAAATTGAAATCAAATGGATAAAACATAGGCTTTATAATCATCACTTTAAATTAGGTATAATCTTGCCATGCTAAGTCGCTTCAGTCGTGTCCGACTCTGTGCGACCCCATAGACGGCAGCCCACCAGGCTCCGCGATCTCTGGGATCCTCCAGGCAAGAATACTGGAGTGGGTTGCCACCTCCTTCTCCAATGCATGAAAGTGAAAAGTGAAAGGGAAGTTGCTCAGTCGTGTCCGACTCCTAGCGACCCCATGGACTGCAGCCTACCAGGCTCCTCTGTCCATGGGATTTTCCAGGCAAGAGTGCTGGAGTAGGGTGCCATTGCCTTCTCCAAATCTTGCCATACTGAAAATCAATTAAAAATGTAATCTTAGAGCTAAAATTTATTTAGTATCTGTCAAATTCTAACTACTTTATCACTATGCTGTAAGAAATGTATTATTATTTTTCCTACTGTATAGAAGAGAGAAATGAGTCCCAGAGAAATTAAATAAATAGCTCAAAATGAAACAACTAATTAATATCAAGTCTGAACTTATCTCCGGTTTTCTCTGATTTCTATGATTGTGTTCATATGTAAAACCACACAAACATGTAAGACAGAAAATCAAAAGTAGAGTCAAAGGCATGATGAAAACAATTATTAGGATAACATTGAAAAAGTAACAAATTTTAATTCCTTCTTCTATTACCATGCCAGCATTGTATTCATTAATTCTCTGAAGAATAAAATGCTTAATTGGATAATAATTTTGTTTATAAAAAATTAAATTATATTCTCTGTAAACTTTTTCTCTATAAATAGATTAATTCATATATGATTTAATAACACATTTGAGGCCAAAAAATTAGACTAATTTTAAAATACATAAGTATAACAAGTTTTTAAGAGCAATTTTTAAGTACAGATCTATGAGATGAAAGAAAGCAAAAGTGACAGCTATTAAGAGCATATGAACAGTTTTTTTTTGTTTTTAATGAATAAGAGAAAGATACCACGTATGATCTTACTTCAAGGTAGACATATGTTTATTTCACTAAGATGAGTAGGACAAATTAATATTTTACTAAACTACAACCTTATTAGCTAGAACAGTCAAAATTTACTTAATATACCCACATTTCAAAATAAGTTTATTTTGCTTTATCTTATTTTTGTTTTTTGAGAAATATACATGTCTACAAATAAAAGTGATTGGGACAGAGGAAAGGGACCAGATAGACAATTAAATAGTTAATTCCACTAGGGAATTTTAAGTTTAAAAAAAAAAAAGAAGAAGAAGAAGAAAGAAAATCCTGTAACCTAATGATCACTCAGGAAAATAGGTTTGCTTAACTACAAAATCAAGCAGGCTTGCTTAGCAACAAAACCATACAATGCAAGCATGAGACATGGTCCAAAAGAATAAAACAAAAGTGGAGTGAAACCCACACCCTGCTCAGTAAGATCAGTAAGTTAATGAATCCTGGGACAAGCTTTTATGCATACACTAAAAACAAAAATATAAGGAAAAGATGACATTACACTGAAACCTGAGATAATTTACTATATTTTAGTATGTTACCCCCTTTTTGCTCATTTCCACTGTGCCATGACAGTCCCCATTTGACCATGTAGGAATAAGAAAACTCCCTCCCTTGCCTGATGTGGAGGAGGAGCTGATGTTGGAAGCTTGATGTCTACTCAAGAATGAGGAAGAAGGTGGTCTTTTCTCCCTCCCCACCTCTCCTTTGATTATAAAACAGTAGCCCACTAAGTTCTCAGTGCAACATCCTCTTGCCCACCTGCTTATAAACCTCACAAGAGCCCAATTCTTGCATCTTATTGAGAATCCTCTTGCTTAATTCTTTCTGCCCTGAAACATAAAGAATTGGAGCCTCCCAAAACACATTTTTACAGTTTCAATAGTATTCCTTAAAATTTAAATATACTTAAAAGAAAATTTTATTTAGATACCTAGTTTATTGGATAGGTTGGCAAGCTTGTTGTAAGAGAAAATTTCTTCAGAGATTCTGATCTAATAAATCCAAAGATTCCAAGCATTTGCTATGTATTGTTGTTGCTATTCATTTAAGAAATTTCAGAGGATTTGCTGAAACCTTTATAATTACTTATAACAAATATACTGAGATTGTGAAATATAACCAAACTAGTAGATAGAATGGGTCAGAACAACTTTGTATGTTTGTATAAAGAGAACATAGAGAAATATATGAATTCTGCTCACTTTTCAGTGATAAAACAAAAGAAAAACCTGCCATGAAACTTCAACAGAGTAAAGGTTTTACCAAGTTCTTTCATCTATATCTTAGCTTGATAGAAATAGCTGTATTAAAAAAAAAAAAAAAAAACTAAGAGAAGCCTTGTCTCCCTACTGTTAAAATGAATTATCTAAATTTGCTAGAGAGTGAGATTCAAATATCCCAAGACAAGCATGCAAATTATGCATAACTCAACTTTATACCCCTGGAGAATTGTAGGCAAATTCAAAGTGCCTCCTAGTGAGGAAGAAAGGCTATAAACTTTGTAGACCCTCAGTTAATGTGTTAATGAAGTTCAGGGCTCTGAAAACAAGATTTTATTTAACTAATAGCAGTTCAGTCACTTTCTAATTCACAAAATACTAGGAAAAGCTTATTTATTTATTTATTTATTTTGAGGCTTGCTTATTACCATATGATTCTTATATCACTTTCTGATATAGATTACTTACTAATAGATTCCTATTTCTTATGGTTGTAGAATATTAACTATGATTAACCTGAAAAGACGAAAGAAAGATGTCTTTGCTATTAATGAAAAATCTCTCATCTATGGATAATGTATTTAAATTGTAGTAAACTGTCCTACAGCTCCACACAGATGTTAGTTGCTATGACTAAGAGCCATGTCAAGAGAATACTTAGATCCCCATCTTAGGGAGCTGACATTGCTAATCCTCTAACAGTGTTTATTTAACAGTGAAATAATAACCTGGGGGCACTGACTCAAAGGCAGATTTCTGGGCCTTTCCTTAACTTAATGGAATTTGGATGGCCTTAGAATATCCATTCTTTACAAACTTCTCAGGAAGCAGAGCACACACTGCTAAAAGTTTAGCAGTTAAGTCTGATTTTGAGGAATAGCCATGGAGTAAACAAAGATTTAAATTTAAATCCTCAAACTTTTCATGTAAAAAACTGTAAAATATTAAAAAAGAAAAACAAAAAAGCAAAAGCTATAGCCATAAAGCATACAGACTAAGTTTAAATTTGTTTCTGAACTATCTCATGTTTTAAAGGCATCGTTATGCATCAATATGTGCACATGGGAAAGTGGCTTTTCAACTCAGCTGACCGCACACATACTGAATGTCTATTATGCAAACAGAACTGGCTAATTCTGGGAATACAAAGATGATCAGTATACCATCCCTGTCCACACAAATCTCTTTGTTATCTAGAGGTTGACCATAGGGATTACATATATTTAGGATAAGAAGAACATCTTTAAATATTTGTAAGTCTATTTTTAAGTTGACTCAAATATTTATTAAACTATTTTAGCTCTCAATCACATTATTGGCTTTTTTTGTACTCAGCTTCCAAAGCACAATAATAGGTAACCAAAAAATAATGTGAGATAATATGTATGTTATCAGTTATATTTAATCTCCTGTTGAGTAGTCATTGCTATTTTGGACTCCTTTTTCCTACTCTAACTACTTAGTGAGTGAAGTCGCTCAGTCGTGTCTGACTCTTAGCAACCCCATGGACTGCAGCCCACCAGGCTCCTCCGTCCGGAGGAGACAGACATGACTGAGCGACTTCACTCACTAAGTAGTTAGAGTAGGAAAAAGGAGTCCAAAATAGCAATGGCTAAAAGACAAAAAAAGGAAAAAGCCCACAAAAATAGGTCAAAGGAAGGTCTGAGGACTGGAGTGAGAACGTCAGGTGAAGCAAACAGCCCTCCTGGTTAGCACAATTTACATAGGGTAGGCTCAGGGGTAGGAGAAAAAAAAAAAAAAAAAAAACATAAAAAGAGGAGCCAAAATTGAGCCTCTGGCTTCTCTTCTCTTCACTTCTTTTGGGTCAGCCTGTCCTCACATCCTGCCTCACACTTTGAGGATGTATTTTCCTTTGCTTGCCAAATAAAACTGAGCTGTAACTGACATAATACTGAGCTGTAACACTGGTCCATCCGTCGCTTCAAATTGTTGCTGCGGTAAGTCAGAACAAAGGAAATTACACACTCCCCTGACATATCTGGTGCTGTTTCTTGGATTTAACCTGGATGAAACAACGTCAGCCTGGCCCTCATGAGGCAGAGACCAAGCATAGCAGAAGCCCAACTTGGTGAAAGCTCCCATGGTGGAAGCTGAATGCAAAGAAAACCCAGCACAGTGGAACTGACAGGATGCCCAGTGAGCTGGAAACCAGGACAGCAAAAACAAACTTGGTAGAAAGCTCACATGGCTCAGTCTCAGATTTCAAAAGACCCTGTTAAGGGGTTAAGGTAGGATGTCCTCGATCCTATGGCTGGGGTGACATATGGCTAACAAAATCTTAATGTTGTGGCCTGGGTGTGGGTTGGAAAAGAATTTCCAGACATGAGGCAGAATGAGAGGCAAATAAAGTTTATTACAGTGGAAGACACTATTAGAAGAGTGGGCCAGCACAAGGGAGAATCAACATTGAACAGGGGTCCTTAGTCCACTTTTATATCCATGGTACAAAGAGTTGGATAGGGGTTTTGTGGGTAATTTGCTGATTGGATGAGGCACATATACTGGGTGGGGGTAGGGAAGAGTAAGGCAAATATCTTCTCCCTATGTGGTAGTGGAGTAGCCATCATGGTCAATAAAAGAGACCAAAATGCAGTATTTGGATGCAATCTCAAAAATGACAGAATGATCTCTGTTCGTTTCCAAGGCAAACCATTAACTATCACAGTAATCCAAGCCTATGCCTCAACCAGTAACACTGAAAAAGCTGAAGTTGAATGGTTCTATGAAGACCTACAAGACCTTTTAGAACTAACATCCCAAAAAAGATGTCCTTTTCATTATAGAGGACTGGAATGCAAAAGTAGGAAGTCAAGAAACACCTGGAGTAACAGGCAAATTTGGTCTTGGAATACAGAATGAAGCAGGGCAAAGGCTAATAGCGTTTTGCCAAGAGAATGCACTGGTCAAAGCAAAACCCTCTTCCAACAACACAAGAGAAGACTCTACACATGGACATCACCGGATGATCAACACCAAAATCAGACTGATTATATTCTTTGCAGCAAAAGATGGAGAAGCTCTATACAGTCAGCAAAAACAAGACTAGGAGCTGACTGTGGCTCAGACCATGAACCTCTTACTGCCAAATTCAGACTTAAATTGAAGAAAGTAGGGAAAACCACTAGAACATTCAGGTATGACCTAAATCAAATCCCTTATTATTATACAGTGGAAGTTAGAAATATATTTAAGGGACTAGATCTGATAGACAGAGTGCCTGATGAACTATGGATGGACGTTCGTGACATTGTACAGGAGACAGGGATTAAGACCATCCCCATGGAAAAGAAATGCAAAAAAGCAAAATGGCTGTCTGAGGAGGCCTTACAAAGAGCTCTGAAAAGAAGAGAAGTGAAAAGCAAAGGAGAAAAGGAAAGATATAAGCATCTAAATGCAGAGTTCCATAGAATAACAAGGAGAGATAAGAAAGCCTTCCTCAGTGATCAATGCAAAGAAATAGAGGAAAACAACAGAATGGGAAAGACTAGAGATCTCTTCAAGAAAATTAGAGATACCAAGGGAATATTTCATGCAAAGATGGGCTTGATAAAGGACAGAAATGGTATGGACCTAACAGAAGCAGAAGATATTAAGAAGAGGTGGCAAGAATACACAGAAAAACCGTACAAAAAAGAGCTTCATGACCCAGATAATCACAATGGTGTGATCACTGACCTAGAGCCAGACATCCTGGAATGTGAAGTCAAGTGGGCCTTAGAAAGCATCATTACAAATAAAGCTAGTGGAGGTGATGGAATTCCAGTTGAGCTATTCCAAATTCTGAAAGATGATGCTGTGAAAGTGCTGCACTCAATATGCCAGCAAATTTGGAAAACTCAGCAGCGGCCACAGGACTGGCAAAGGTCAGTTTTCATACCAATCCCAAAGAAAGGCAATGACAAAAATGCTTAAACTACTGCACTCATTGCATTCATCTCAAATGCTAGTAAAGTAATGCTCAAAATTCTCCAAGCAGGCTTCAGCAATAATGTGAACCGTGAACTTCGAGATGTTCAAGCTGGTTTTAGAAAAGGCAGAGGAACCAGAGATCAAATTGCCAACATCCGCTGGATCATTGAAAAAGCAAAAGAGTTCCAGAAAAACATCTATTTCTACTTTACTGACTATGCCAAAGCCTTTGACCATGTGGATCACCATAAACTGTAGAAAATTCTTAGAGATGGAAATATCAGACTACTTGACCTGCCTCTTGAGAAACCTATATGCAGGTCAGGAAGCAACAGGTAGAACTGGACATGGAACAACAGACTGGTTCCAAATAGGAAAAGGAGTACTTCAAGGCTGTATATTGTCACCCTGCTTATTTAACTTATATGCAGAGTACATCATGAGAAGTGCTGGGCTGGATGAAGCACAAGCTGGAATCAAGATTGCCGGGAGAAATATCAATAACCTCAGATATGCAGATGACAGCACCCTTATGGCAGAAAGTGAAGAGGACCTAAACAGCCTGTTGATGAAAGTGAGAGAGGAGAATGAAAAAGTTGGCTTAAAGCTCAACATTGAGAAAACGAAGATCATGGCATCTGATTCTGTCACTTCAAGGGAAATAGATGGGGAAACAGTGGAAACAGTGTCAGACTTTATTTTTTGGGGCTTCAAAATCACTGCAGATGGTGACTGCAGGCATGAAATTAAAAGACGCTTACTTCTTGGAAGGAAAGTTATGACCAATCTAGATAGCATATTGAAAAGCAGAGATATTACTTTGCCAACAAAGGTCCGTCTAGTCAAGGCTATGGTTTTTCCAGTGGTCATGTATCGATGTAAGAGTTGGACTGTGAAGAAAGCTGAGCACCAAAGAAGTGATGCTTGAACTGTGGTGTTGGAGAAGACTCTTGAGAGTCCCTTGGACTGCAAGGAGATCCAACCAGTCCATCTTAAATGAGATCAGTCCTGGGTGATCATTGGAAGGACTGATGCTAAAGCTGAAACTCCAATACTTTGGCCACCTCATGTGAAGAGTTGACTCACTGGAAAAGACCCTAATGCTGGGAGGGATTGGGGACAGGAGGAGAAGGGGACGACAGAGGATGAGATGGTTGGATGGCACCACCAACTCAATGTACATGAGTTTGAGTGAATTCCGGGAGTTGGTGATGAACAGGGAGGCCCTTCGTGCTGCGATTCATGGGGTTGCAAATAGTTGGACATGACTGAGCGACTGAACTGAATGGGGTAGGAAGGGAGACAGGTTATAATGCTCAGGAGGACCTGAAATTTGTTAATAGTTACAACATGGGGAAAGGAAGGATGATAAGGGTCTGGTTTTTCCATTCCTGCATTCCAAGATCCTCCTTGGTTTTATATGCTCTTTTGTCCTTGGGTCACCACACTTAATTCCTTTATAATCTCTCATTTCTTGTTTCTTTGAACCCCTTGCAAACAGGCGAGCAGCAGTGTGTGCAATTGAGGGACTCTGGCAGGGGCTACTTAGTAGCTGTTGCCCAAGCAAGCGGGGGTTCTTTGTCCTTAACCTGCTTTGTGCCAAGGATCAGGCCAATTAAAACTGTGAGCACAGGTCAGGTATTTAGCAGATTTTCCAGCAGGTTATGAAGGCGATTCCTTGGCACGATTTTCCCACTCTTTTTTCCTCCTTGTCTTCATCTCCTCTCTCCATCTATGCAACTGTTTACAAAATATTGGACAGGTCATCATTTTTCAATTACTGAAGGTTGTGTTTGAAACTGATTACCTAAGATTGGGACTCAAATCTACGTGGCAGGGACTGTGCTATGCTTAGTCAGTCAGTCGCATCTGACTGGGACTTGACCCTAGCCAAAATGTACAGTGCCTGGTCTTAGGACCTAATGAAGCTCAGGCTCTTGATGTCATTGCAAAAACGTCAGTGAGAGACACAGTGATAGGTAAGAGGTGTATTTGTTTGGATTTAGAGAGGAGCACAGGCCACAGAGGGCAAGTTCCAGTGCTGTGGCCATGGAATGTGGTGTGGTTAGTTTTTGTGAGCTGGGTGATTTCATATGCTAATGAGTAGGAGGATCATTCCAACAATTGGGGAATGCCTTGGAACAGTCATGATGCCTCTGTGTGTGTCATTTAGCTTTCAGATTAAGAGGCAAGTTTTAGTTAAATTTGATAAATTTGACTTGTGTGTCATCTTGGGCCCATTTGATTTTAATCAGTTGACTTGTGTGTCATCTTGGACCCATTTGATTTTAATCAGTTTATGTTAGACCTTGGGCTATGTCATTCTTTCAAAGGTTGTGCCCTGCTCCCTTAGCTCCTGTTTCATGCTCTTTTCCTAAGCCCTATCAGGGCCCACAGTGTTGCCTCTATAATCTCCTGGAGGGAAAACCAGAAAATAGCTTGCCCTTGGGAGGGAAATACTGTATAATATCCAATCTCTCTAGATATTCCAGCCTTCATCTTCCATGTTTTGTACAACATGTGCAACAACGGTATTCTCAGTGAACTCACTAGGGCTGGTGACAGGCACACAATGCCTGCTAGAAGTCTGTCTGTTGGTGGCATCCCTTTAAGGGCAATTGGGCTTCCATGGATAATGTTTGCCACTTGGTGAGTTAGCCCTGCAGGCCATTTGGGCCCAAACCCTTATCATCCTTCTCTTAAATTTATAAACGTACCCTCAGATCAAATCTCCTCTCCACTTTTATGGAGCATCTGTTCTGTTGCTTCTTACCAATTTGTTCTTAAGCCACTTACTAACTCCTACAACCAGAACTCTGTTCTCTTGTAGGCATTGCTCCACCCTGCTTATGATTAAAATATTCTTAATGCCCCTAACAGGACCAGATAACCCAATCCTTTGTCATTACTTATTATTACCTAAAGTGGGTCTATGACAATGAAATATTTACCACTGGAAACATCCTAAACTGCTCTTATGGAGGACTAGAGGAAGAAATCAGTGCCTTACATTCCCTCAGAGCAATAACAGGATAAGGCTTATGGCTGTTTCCCCAGGTTCCCAGTTTCAGGCCATAGCTTTGTATTGCTTTACATCATGGTATCTATTCCCATCTGTGGTGGAGAAACCGGCAATGACTTAAGATTACAACCCCTTAATCCTAAGCAGCAGTAGTCATGCTGGATACCTTGGGGACGCCCAACTCCAGCCTGGGATCCCAGGAGGTTGATCTGCCTCAACCTGCCTAGGGATCTGGTCCCTGGGAGGTTGTCACACCTCAATCTGCTCAGAGATCTGCCAATCCAGGGGTTCCAGGAGGTTGACATATCTCGACCTGCCCAGGGACCCAATTTTTGGGAGGCTGACATGCCTCGACCTGCCTGGGGATTTGAACTTCAGGAGGCTGTCATGTCTCAGCCGGTCTGGGGATCTGCACCCTGACCTGGAGAAGCCTGGCTCTCAGGTTGCAACAGAACTTGGTAGGATACATTTCAGAAAGATTCACCCCTAAGGAAGTCCACCCGTAAAAATAGAAGGAGGCCTACTCTTTTTTTTTTTTTCCCCTCCCTGTCATCACTATCTTTTTTCAGGTAGGAAATAACCAATCCACTTCCTAACAGACACCCTTGAGATGCACCCTTGAGATAACCAGAAGCTGTTCAATCCTCTAACCTTAAGGAGAAGTTGCTTAAAATTCTTTGTGCCATTGCCTGGCCATGGTATCCTCAGGGATAAGGAACTCTTGCCTGAGTATGGAAGTTTAAATTACAATACGATCCTGCAGCTAGACTTATTCTGCAAAAGACAAGAGAAATGGACATAGATACCCTGTCCAAATTTTCTCCTGACTAAGTGATATGAAGGAACTCTGTCTTAAGTATGGGATTGTATACCTGAAAGTGAGCTGACTAGGCAAATGGTGTTAGGCACAGACAACCAAGAGAAGGAACCCCGCCCCTCCCCCCCTGCCTGCCGCCCCCATGAAGGCTTACTTCCCATGGCTCCCGAGTTGCCTGGTGCTCCTTCCTTGTATTCAAAATTGCCCCCATATCCAGGATCACCCCCTCCACAAAAACCAACTTGAGTACGTCACTTAGTTGAAACTGGAGGAGAATTCAGACCAACCCGGGTCCATAAGCCCTTCTCCCTCTGAGAACTAAGATAGATCAAACCAGGCCTGGGAAGCTATACAGATGACCCAGGCAAATATACAGATACATTGCAACACATTACCTTAGCCTTTGATTTAACGTGAAAGGACATCATGGTCATATTTAGTCAAACTTTTTCTGACCCTGAGTATGCTGGGGTATTAAAGGAAGCATGAAGGTATGCTAGGGGGCTTCACAGGTCAAGCGATAAATACGCAGTGGGGGAAACTGCGGTCCCCTCATCAGGTCCTAATTGGAATTATAATAATATATAATATGGGAATTATAATAACCCTAAGAACATCTGAGAAAGGGATTATTTTCTGATCTGTGTAAAGGCAGGACTAAAAGCAGCCCAGCAAAAAGTAATCAGCTATGCCTGATTACTCAAGAGCCCAATAAGAACACCATTGCCTTTCTGGAAAGGCTAAAAGAGGCCTTCCAAAGTTTACCAATCTGGACTTAGATTCTTAAGAGGGACAGGTGATTTTAAAGGACAAATTCCTGTCCCAATGTGCATTAGACATCAGGATAAAGTTATAACAGCTACAGCAGCAGGACCCTGCTACCTCTTTAGATGAGAAGGTCCAGACAGCCACCATACCTTTTATAACAGAGAACAGGAAAGGGAGGAGCCAAGGCCCAGGAAAGGGAGAAAAGGAAAGAGACAAGGCATGCCCAGGTGCTGACTGCCCTCCAGGGAAGCCCTATGGCAAACACCCAGCCCTTAAAGGACAAGGCAGGGGGCAAATACCTCAATTATAGACAAGTGGGACATTGGGCCAAAGTGTCCAAACCATGACAAGTTTCCTAAAATGGCTTGCTACAAATGCCATCAGTTGGGGCATTAGGTGGCACTCTGTCCTTGGGACACAAGAGCCTCAAAGTCAAGCGCCAAGCCTTCCCTTATGATGGTTCAACAGGACTGAAGCAGCCCACTTCAGCCAGCCCACATGTCACAGATAACCATCACAGGGCTGGAGCCAAGGGTGCAATGGGATATGGCAGGTAGGTCCGAGAATTCCTTGGTTGACACAGGGGCTACCTAGTCTGTCCTGACCTCCTACTCTGGAGCCTTCTCCTCCCAAACTTTTACCATTTTGAGTGCTACAGGAAAAGCAATTACAAAAAGATTCACCTGAGCACTTCTTTGTTGCTAGGATGGACAAATATTTTCCCACCAGTTTCTGGTGGTCCCTGAGTGTCCTATTCCCTTATTGGAAAGACATCTTTCCCTGCCTTTGAAATCTTGCAGCTATTGCAGTCCTAATAGAAGATGCTTTAAAACACTCTTTTGAGGTCAAACTATTTTTACCAGTCACCAAGTGAAACAACTCCTGAATGGGAGAGGCCATTTATGGATGTCTGATCAAAGGATCCTCAGATATCAAGTAGTGCTAATGGAAAATCCAGGCCTGACTATATCCCCTTGTGAGGTTCTTAACCCAACTACCCTCCTGCCTACCTCTGAGGTCTCTCTTCTCTTTCACTCTTGCCTAGAAACCTTGGACCACTGGACAAAACCCAAGAGGGATTGTCAGAAAATCTTCTGACCAATCCTGAGGAAATCATGTACACTGACGGAAGCAGCTTTGTCTTGGACAGAAAAAGAAGAACTGGATATGCAGTAGCCTCCAATTTTGAGATCACAGGTGCTAAACATTTGCCACCAGTTACTTTGGCCCAATTAGCTGAACTCATAACCCTGACTTGAGCTTTAGGGCTGAGAAAAGGAAAAAGAGTAGCCATTTACACTGACTCCAAGTATGCCTTTGTGGTGCTATATACACACTGCTATTTGGAAAGAAAGAGAACACTTGACCACCTGAGGGTTCCCAATGAAATATGGTGATCAAATCCTTAGGCTCTTGAAGGCAGTCCATCTGCTCATTGAGGTTTCAGTCTCCCACTCTAAAGGGAGCACAGAAGTGGTACAAGGGAAACAAGCAGCCGATCAGGCAGCTAAGAGAGCAGCATTACAGAACAATGACCTAATAGGGGTTGCCACCTTAGATCCACAGACTAATTTGCCAGAAACTCCTTCATAAACTGAAGGAGAGACTCTTAAAGCTAAGAGTGAGGGCTTTCACAAAGATCATATGAGGGTGGTTCCAAAAGGAGGGGTTCCTTTTTCTGCCTGGGAACCTTCAATGGAAGTTGGTTAACTCCTTATATGCCACTACTCATTTAGGGGAAAAGGCCCTCCAAAGATTACTAGAAAGGTCCTTCAGAGGAACAAGCCTCCAGACAACTAGAAGGCAAGTGTTCTCCTTTTGTCCCACTTGTCAGTTAAACAACGCTCAAGGAGCCCAAAGACACCAGCTGGCCCAGCCTGCCCAACAATGTGGTACCTACCCAGGAGAGGACTGGGAGAAGGACTTCACCCAGATGCCAGTTTCTCAAGGGTATAAATACCTATAAGTCATGACAGATACATTCACAGGATGGACTGAAGGCTTTCCCACCCAGACTGAGAAGGCTGAGGAGGTGGTAAAAAAAAAACTGCTCTATGAAATCATTCTGAGATTTGGTCTGCCAAGATCATTACAAAGTGACAATGGGACATCATTTTCTTCTAAGGTCATCCAAGGGGTCTCTAAAGCATTGAGCATTACTTATTATCTCCATTGTGCCTGGAGGACTCGGTCTTCAGGAAAAGTAGAAAGAGCCAATCAATTATTAAAATCAGCGATTAAAAAGATAACCCAGGTGACCTCCCTGGGATGGAAGGAGGCTTTACCAATAGCTCTCCTCCACATCCATATTGCCCCTAAGGAACAGGTTGGTCTTAGTCCTTATGAGATGCTATATGGGAGATCATTTGTTTATGTCAATGACCTCTTCCTAGATCCAGAGGCTCAGACCCTCCGGTCTCATACCATGGCCACTGGGCAATTCCAACAAGATATACACTTGTGGGGTATCAACCAGGACCCAAAAGATTCTAAAGAACCACCACTATGTGCTCCAGGGACTCAAGTCCTAATTAAAATCTGGAAAGATGGGTCCCCAAAAGCTCAACTCCAGCTCACATGGAAGGACCCCTTCCCTGTAATACTTTCTACCCCTACAGCAGTCAAGTTAACAGGATACGACTCCTGGATTCACTACTCACAAGTCAAGCCATGGAAGAAAACTGAAGAGGACAATCAGTATACCTGTGAGCCCCTGGGAGATCTCAGATACCTATTTAGAACTACAAATGAGTACCATTCTAATGAACAGCCAAAAATTAAGTTTCTGGGGATAAAATTTCTCAGGATAGCTCTAAACAGCCAGCACAGCTTGGTAAGGGTTGTACTCCAAAATAGACAAGAAATAGATCTCCTGATCCCTGAACAAGGAGGGACTTGAGCCATCTTGGATGAGATATGTTTTTTCTGGGTAAATACCTCCAGCTAAAGTTTAAGAAAGTCTCACAGTCCTCAGGAAAAACAAAACATTCAGATCCTACAGGAGCTCAAAGAATGAGCTGGAGAGTTCTTGGGGTGGCTACAATCTCTCTTTGTGGATCCTTCTTCTGGTGATGGAGGATTTGGAGCTGGCTAATGCAGAAAGCTGAGCACTGAATAATTGCTGCTTTTGAACTGTGGTGTTGGAGAAGACTCTTGAAAGTCCCTTGGATTGCAAGGAGATCCAACCAGTCCATTCTAAAGGAGATCAGCCCTGGGTGTTCTTTGGAAGGATGATGTTAAAGCTGAAACTCCAGTACTTTGGCCACCTCATGCGAAGAGTTGACTCATTGGAAAAGACTCTGATGCTGGGAGGGATTGGGGGCAGGAGGAAAAGGGGGCGACAGAGGATGAGATGGCTGGATGGCAACGCTGACTTGATGGACCTAAGTTTGAGTGAACTCTGGGAGCTGGTGATGGACAAGGAGGCCTGGTGTGCTGAGATTCATGGGATTGCAGAGTCAGACATGACTGAGTGACTGAACTGAACTGAATGCCCCTACTAATCCCTGTTATCACAATATTGATGCTGCTTGTGATTGATCCATGTATTATCAATTGTGTAACGCAGTTTGTCTCTGCCCAGGTCAATAAGCTACAACATGCAGTGCCAGTTCAATAAGGATATATAAAACTACACCCGACCATGGGGAATATCACTCACCCTTAGATAGACACCACTATAAAGACTCTGAGGCTTGAGATTAGCAAGAGGAGGAAGCCCAATACCCCTCACCATCCCAGCTCAGTAGGAAGTAGCCAGACAGACCTCGATGGAGGCCTCTATTCCCAAAGAATTTGCACTTCCCATCTCTTGAGGGGGGAATTTTAGGTACTTAGAATAGGAAAAAGGAGTCCAAAAAATAGCAGTGGCTAAAAGACAAAGAAAAAGCCTGCAAAAATAGAACAAAGGAAGGTCTTAGGACCAGAGTAAGAACCTCAGGTGAAGCAAACAGCTCTACTGGCTAGCCCAATTTACATAGGGCAGGCTCATGGGGAGGAGGAAAAAAAAATGTATAAAAAGAGGAGCCTCTGGCTTCTTTTCTCTTCTCTTCACTTCTTTTCGGTCGGCCCACCCTCACGATTCAAGGATGTATTTTCCTTTGCTTGCCAAATGAAACTGAGCTATATCACCAAGCTGTAACACTGGTCTGTCCATTGCTTCAAATTTTTGCTGCGGTGAGACAGAACTGAGGAAATTACACACTCCCCCAACACTCCTAAATGGAAGACTTACCAATAGTCTCTCCATCATCCCAAAACAGAGATCCTTGTGCCATCTGATTATCATCTGCAGCAACAATGAGCTTCATGTAATTCTGTCGGCTGTAAAAAGAATATAATTTTATCAACATTTAAAGAGTATCAAGTGTTTTATTGTATGTGTCCAAAGAACACAAATAAGAATATCAATTAAGGAGAATACAAATTGTTTTAGGAAAATAAAATAAGAGGATTTTCCTGGCTTCCTTGCTGGCTCAGATAGTGAAGAATCTGCCTGTAATGCAGAAGATCTAGGTTCAATCCCTGGCCTGGAAAGATCCTCTGGAAAAGGGAATGGCTACCTACTCCAGTATCCTTGCCTGAAGCATTCCCTGGAGAGAGGAGCCTGGTGGGATATAGTCCATGGGATCACAGAGAGTCAGATACAACTGAGTGACTAACAAGAATGGAAAGTATATAAACCACAAATCCTTCATATTTAATAGAAAATATCATGCATATCTTTTATATCAAGGATTCACCTACTATAGAAAATCAGAAGTGACCTCATTTATAATTAAAACTATGTTAAGGTTATTAATGTATTTATTTATACTTTCCATGATAATTCTGCGATTGACCATTAAACATAAAGCTATTTCAGTAGCATGTTTTAATCCTTATGACTTAAGTTATCTTCATATTTCCATATATAAATAATTTAATTATCATTGGCAGTTGTTAATAAGAATGTAAAGAGTAGCTAGTAGAAAATTGCAAATCTTCTCCTTGGATTGAGCAATACTTACCATCTTCTGCCTACAATATGCTTATTTCTGAATTAAGTATCTGCTTCCATGTTCAGTATACAAATCACTTGGTTTAACAGCCTTATACTGCCATGGAAGGATTAATTATGTTTAGCTATCTGCCTTTTCTGAACACAAATGTTAAAGGCTGTACTACTATGGAAGTCTCCTAAAATATCCAAAATATCTAAAGTTCAAATCTCCATAGCAACTTTATACTTTCCGTGTAAAGATTTTAGCATGTCTTAGCAAGTATGTATATATGTATTTCAGTTCACTGTCACTGAATTAAAATATAAGTAGATCTTATTAGCAACATGAAAATACGGTTTAACATAATTTCCCAACATACTTAAATGAGATTAAGAGAAGCTTCACAACTTTCATTCTACCCTGTATATAGAGTTTACCCTTGAACAACATATATCCAAGTAAGCACAGTTCCTCTGCACCCACAGATTCAGCCAATCACGGACTGAGTGGTACTGTACTATTTACTATTGAAAAATATCCACATATAAGTGGACTCATGTAATTTAAACCCATGTTGTTCAAAGGTTAACTGTATACCTAAATATCTTATTTACTTTACCCATTTATACACGCATACCCACACACACACACACACACACAGAATGGCCTCTCTAGTCCTCTTTAATAACAAGGATTCTTCAAGGCACAACTTATAACTGGTATCCTTCACGAGACTCTCACTTCTCAGGTGCAATTATTTTTCTCCTCTTTAATTGATATCAATATAAAGTATTGGAGGAGTACTGGAGCAGAGCATGGCAACCCACTCCAGTATTCTTGCCTGAGAATCCCCATGGACAGAGGAGCCTAGCCAGCTGCAGTTCATGAGGTTGCAAAGAGTCAGACACAACTGAGCAACTATCCACAACACAAGATAAGGTGTTGATAGAAATGGATCTGGATGGCTTTAGGAGATAGAAATAACCTATTCATGCCAGCTGGGGCTGTCAGCACATGTGAGACGAGGTACAACAGGACATGAGAAGAGGAACAGAACTGAGTCCTCTAGAATCTGAATAGCTAAGCCAGGAGTTGAACAGTGGAAATAGATCCTGTGATTGGTATCAGAGATTCATTCTTACATCAGTCATAGGAGACAGAATGGACCCACAACCCCTGGTAGATATGACACATCATTGAACAAGAGGGAGATAATGTCACATAAGTGGTCTTAGAAGATGTTCAGTTATAAATGGTAATGGATAGAAAATATGAATTAACTTTCATTGTAAAATGGGACAAGATTGATAAAAACAGGTCTGGTTCTTCTATGGACAACAGAAGACTTAGCAGTTTGAAGGAGTAGTGATATTGTCAATGGATACCTACTTTGATAAACTAAAGTGAATCAGGGAATGTGTCATAGTACTGATGGAGGAAGAAAAGGGGGACTGGAAAAGACAGAAGGAAAGGGAGGTCTTCTGAGCATTGTTTGCTTAAAATTCATAGAAAAGCTCATTTTAAAAATATACTTTAATGAATAAAATAATACTTCTTTCCACATATCAGACTCAGAAAAAATAATAAGTCTTAGGTGAGGCAGCCATTTAAAAATACAAGACCTTTGCATGTTATCAATACCTTTGCATGTTTGTACAGAAGACATTAAATTTCAGTTGTTTTTTTGGTCCGGAAAACATTCCTATCATGTTGGAAGTCAATTTTACATGAGTCAAGTTTCTGCATATTTAAGTACTAACAGTTTTTCTCCCTTCAAAGCAAATAGTGGATAATTTACTCAAAGTCTATTATAAAAGGTTGAGTTTCCCAAAACTTGGCATTTCTTCATTGTGACACAAACCTCCTGCATGGACAGTATCCACCTAGGTCACTTGATATCACTCACCTATATGGGACTTGGAAGTCAAATGAAAACTGAAGGAAACATGAAGCTCATATTTCTTGCTTTGCCATGAGTAAGACCTTTGTCTCAGACACAGTAGTCATGAAACTGGCAGGCTAACCTGTAAACTTGGAAGTAGGATAAAATCTCAGACCTTTCCTGGTTCTTGACAATTCTAGCATTATGTATCTGAAAATCTAATCTGAGTTCAGTAAACACTTTGTTTTTATTGCTGTTGATCAGTTGCTAAATCGTGTCCAACTCTTTACAACTGTAGCTGCCAGGCTCCTCTGTCCTCCACTATCTCCCTGGTGTTGCTCAATTTCATGATCCATTAAGTCGGTGATACTCTCTAATCATCTCATCCTCTACTGCCCCCTTCTCCATTTGTCTTCAATCTTTCCCAGCATCAGGGTCTTTTCTAATAAGCTGGTTCTTCACATACAGGGCTAAAAAGGGGCTTCAGCAACAGTCCGTCCAATGAATATTCAGGCTCAATTTCCTTTAGAATTAACTGGTTTGATCAACTTGCAGTTCAAGGGACTCTCAAGACTTACACTTCACTTACCTGTAAAATGTATTGTTAGCAGGCTCTTGACATGGTAGGATGTAACCACCACGGACATGTAGGTTTATTTCATATAAAGGAGCTGCAAATGTATGAAATGTTTCTCTGACACCAATATCTTTGCCCTGGAAATGGGACAGTTGCAAGAAAAGAACAGAAGCAATAAAAGAATCATCAGCAATACTGGTACTTGAGGGGGCACATTTATAGAATCAAATAATATACTTTTTAATTAAAAAAATAAAACCACACACATTTATTCAGGAAGTTATGTTGGTTAAAGGATAAACCACTTTATTCCTTAGTTTATTTATAGCTTTGAAATTAACTTACCACTATTTTTTGTAGTATGCACATGCAGAAAATACATGGGTGTTTGATGGGTCACAAAAGCTATTCTTGACTTGTCACATATATTATTCTTGGAAGGAATGCATTACTGCTAACAATCTTCTTGCATACTTAATAAAAGGCAATGACCTTTTTGTGCACAATGTACAATTTTGAAATTTATTTAGTAAAATAAATCCATGACTATATAACAATCTATGGCACAAAAAATTAACTCTCTCACTGTTTGTTAATTTGATTCAGATATAATTGGTAAGAAACATCTTAGTCTTTTTAAATGGAAAGGAAAATAAATATGTCATTATTAAAAAGGCTATAATCAAGATGTTACTCATTTATATTTTGTCAGTCCCCCAGAATTCTTTAATTACTTACTGTATGGTAATCAAACCACCGAGCATTAGGGACATAGCCTTCTACAGTGTCAACGTACTGGAATTTAAAAATATAGTCATTAAAAACATATATACCAAAGAATATTATTTTGTGAACAAAAATATATGATGGGACTTACAGGTTCCAATACAGGAGTAACCATAAATGCTGGACCCCACAGAAACTGTTTGAATATATCCCAGGTTGGTTTTTCATTTAAAAACCTGGATAAAATATATACAAAGTTAAATCAAAGACATTTAGCTCTTCTAAATACAATAAAATAATTATTAAAATCATATTTTGAACTATGGACTTCTGTGGATTGAAATGCAAATCAAACTATAAAAGATCAAAAACAATTTCATCACTTGGAATTCAATATGTGAAAGTCATTCAGTCATGTCCAACTCTTTGTGACCTTATGGACTATACAGTCCATGGAATTCTCCAGGCCAGAATCCTGGAGTGGGTAGCTATTCCCTTTTCCGGGGATATTCCCAACCCAGGGATTGAACCCAGGTCTCCGGCATTGCAGGCAGATTCTTCACCAGCTGAGCCACCAAGGAAGTCCTGGAATTCAATATGCAGTGGTACAATATTTAATGAGTAAATCTGAGTATGACTAAACCTTCTGACAAAATGCAGTGTTGCAATGGACATGTAAGACCAACTGAGTGAGAAATCTCCTTTGAAGTGAACTTACATAGGTTCAAATATTAACTTTGCCAAGTAGAAGATCAAAAACACAGGAAGCAAAGATACAAACACTCTGGAAGAAAAGTGTGAGGCTGTGAAAGTGCTGCACTCAATATGACAGCAAATTTGGAAAACTCAGCAGTGGCCACAGGACTGGAAAAGGTCAGTTTCATTCCAATCCCAAAGAAAGGCAATGCCAAAGAATGTTCAAACTACCGCACAGTTGCACTCATCTCACATGCTAGCAAAGTAATGCTCAAAATTATCCAAGCCAGGCTTCAGCAATACATGACCTATGAGCTTCCAGATGTTCAAGCTGGCTTGAGAAAAGGCAGAGGAACCAGAGATCAAATTGCCAACATCTGCTGGATCACGGAAAAAGCAAAAGAGTTCCATAAAATATCTATTTCTGCTTTATTGACTATCCCAAAGCCTTGCACTGTGTGGATCACAATAAACTGTGGAAAATTCTGAAAGAGATGGGAATACAAGACCACCTAACCTGCCTCTTGAGAAACCTATATGCAGGTCAGGAAGCAACAGTTAGAAATGGACATGGAAAAACAGACTGGTTCCAAATAGGAAAAGGAGTACGTCAAGGCTGTATATTGTCACCCTGCTTATTTAACTTTTATGCACAGTATATCATGAGAAACGCTGGGCTGGACAAAACACAAGCTGGAATCAAGACTGTCAGGAGAAATATCAATAACCTCAGATATGCAGATGATACCACCCTTAAGGCAGAAAGTGAAGAGGAGCTAAAAAGCCTCTTGATGAAAGTGAAAGAGGAGAGTGAAAAAGTTGGCTTAAAACTCAACATTCAGAAGACTAAGATCATGGCATCTGGTCCCATCACTTCCTGGGAAATAGATGGGGAAACAGTGGAAACAGTGGCTGACTTTATTTTTGGGGGCTCCAAAATCACTGCAGATGGTGACTGCAACCATGAAATTAAAAGACGCTTACTCCTTGGAAGGAAAGTTATGACCAACCTAGATAGCATATTCAAAAGCAGAGACATTACTTTGCCAACAAAGGTCCATCTAGCCAAGGCTATGCTTTTTCCAGTGGTCATGTATGGATGTGAGAGTTGGACTGTGAGGAAAGCTGAGGGCCAAAGAATTGATGCTTTTGAACTGTGGTGTTGGAGAAGACTCTTGAAAGTCCCTTGGACTGCAAAGAGATCCAACCAGTCCATTCTAAAGGAGATCAGTCCTGGGATTTCTTTGAAAGGAATGATGCTAAAGCTGAAACTCCAGTACTTTGGCCACCTCATGCGAAGAGTTGACTCATTGGAAAAGACTCATGCTGGGAGGGATTGGGGACAGGAGGAGAAGGGGATGACAGAGGATGAGATGGCTGGATGGCATCATCTACTCGAAGGACATGAGTTTGAGTGAACTCCGGGAGTTGGTGATGGACAGGGAGGTCTGGTGTACTGTGATTCATGATGTCGTAAAGAGTCGGACATGTCTGAGCGACTGAACTGGCCTGAACTGAACTGCTTAATTTGAGTAAATATCCTCTGCATATTTTTTACTGGTTTATGAATAGTGAAATCTAACAAATTACCTCATTCAATTACTCTGATAATATAGGGCACACAAGAAGATAAGTATATCATGATTATTTCCATTTTTTTTTTCGTTTGTATATGTGTTTGTTTTTTACTTTGTGTAACATCCATAAGAAATGTATTTGCACTAAAAACAGAACATGTTAATGTTTTTGCAACTATATTCATAGAATTGAATTTCAAGATTTGGTCATATATAGTTTGCAATTTAAAGAGTAAATCCAAAACAATTTTCTATAGATAATGGGAGAAATAGGATGGTCTTCTTCAGTCAGGCATTTGTATGTGGTACATTTACTGGATTGCAGTAAACTTCAGTTAAATAAATTATAATATAGAGATAATATTACTTATTTCCAAGAATTCTCAAAAATACACAATGTAATAAGGTCTGTAAGTAATCTAAAACAATACTTGGTGTATAGTAGTTATTTTTAAAAATTATTACTTTTTAAAAACTGGTTAATGTATTTCATTTTTAATGGCACACATTGGACTGCTTTTTAGTAGATTTCCTCATGTAAATACTTATTAATCCAAAACGTACACTAAAACAACAAAAAATGTTTTAGTTTAAAATATTTTATATTGAAGTGAAAGTAGATTGGAAAGTGAAAGTCAAGGTCGCTCAGTCATGCTGACTCTTTGCTATCCCATAGACTACTCTTTGCTATTCCATGGGGAGTCCATGGAATCCCCCAGTCCAGAATACTGAAGTCGATAGCCATTCCCTTCTCCAGGGGATCTTCCCAACCCAGGGTTTAAATCCAGGTCTCCCGCATTGCAGGCAGGTTCTTTACCAGCTGAGTCATCAGGGAAAGCCCATTTTATATTGATTATTGAATAAAACAAAGAAAAGCTATTCTCTTTGTGGTAGGAAAAAAATAATGTGAACTTACTCATGCAAAAGGGGTCGGATAACAGTGCCACCATGAGCATGAATTTCATACATCTGTGTATAGAAGTAGGGCAATAAAGTGTATCTAATATTTAGAATATCCCTTGACATTGCAGAAAAAGTTTTATTCCAGGAAGCAGGATCTTGTCTCTGAAACAAAGCAAAATGAAATAGTCATAAGCTCCAGTCCTTGGTTAAATCATAATTTTCAAATACATATTTGAAGGATAAAAAGTATGGAATAATTTGAATCACCATCATATGCTATATACGTTCTTCACAAAATTCTTCTGGAGTAATATTTCTATCTCTTATGATGGAAAGACAGAGCATAATATTAACACTCTAATAAGAAAACGCAAATTAAGCCCATACATGATTTCATGTAGGTGAACCTACTTAAAGAGTAGTTTATATTTGAATAGGTGACAATTACCCTTGTCAACTGTGGTGATACTCACTATATGATGAAAAATCTAGGGGAGAAACAGAATGCTATACAAAAGTGGATTGAAATAGAGACATGCAAAGTCCATCACAATAACCCTGCACACTGTGATCTCATGAGAAATGAATAAACTATGGTACTGAAGAATTAATAGTATAGGAAAAGGAGAGGATCAAATTACTATTGCATAACAAAAAAGAACATGCCCACCAAATCTGCTCTGGAACCACTCTCCAGGTAAAAAGCCTAAAATTGATACTTGAAAGTTAAAAACTTCTCAATAATGTTATTATGGGCTTCCCTGGTGGCTCAGTGGTAAAGACTCTGCCTGCCAATGCAGAAGACTCAAGAGACGCTGGTTCAATCTCTGGGTCAGGAGGATTCACTGGAGGAGGAAATGGCAACCCGCTTGAGTATTCTTGATTGGGAAATTGCCTGGTGGGCTATAGTCCATGGGGTTGTACAACCCATGCATGCACCCAAACAATGTTATTGCACTTACTGGTTAAAAAATAATAATTGATTACTATCTTCCATTCTACTTTATACCAAGGGAACAAACAAGACTGCCACATGACTGCAGGGGACAAAACTTTCAATGTTTTTTGTGGTTATCAACAGGAACAGAGTTTTTAAGAGTGGTATCCTATCTATGAAGATTCCAACTTTTCTAGATTCCAGTAGTAAAAATGTTTGAATGGTGACCAACTGTTACATTGGTACATGTAGAATTGGAATAGGCAACCTTGAAAGTACAATGATCCAATAACTATTAAGCTCTGTCTTCTCCTACTGTTAGCAGTTTCCAAGTCAAGTTAGAAGAAAGAAGCAAAGACCATATCTGTTGCATACTAACTTTGTTGACATTATTTCAGTTTTTAAATGCTGAAAATAAGCATTTAATCCTAAACCATACATCCCTAAATTCAATTATACTACCTCCTAAGCTTGAGACTTCTGTTCTTCACATTTTCATTCAGAAATACTTCACCCTTTCCAACTTCATAGTCTTAAAAACTCCAGGCACATTCCCACCTTGTGGTCTTTCACTTGTTCCCCTGACTTGAAATTCATCCCCATATGTTTAAATTTGTTTCTTTCCCCAACTCAAGTCTCTGCTCTAATGCTAATGTCACTTTATCCAAGAGGACTTCCCTGAGCACCCCCTCTAAAACAGAACCCTCATAAATCTTTATCATTTTAGCTTACTCAAGTTTTCCCTCATATGACTTATTTGGACTTGCTCTTCTATAATATATTATATATAATATACTACAACTACTAAGTCACTTCAGTCATGTCTGATTCTGTGTGACCCTAGAGACGGAAGCCCACCAGGCTCCCCTGTCCCTGGGATTCTCCAGGCAAGAACACTGGAGTGGGTTGCCATTTCCTTCTCCAATGCATGAAAGTGAAAAGTGAAAGTGAAGTCGCTCAGTCGTGTCCGACCCTCATCGACCCCACGGACTGCAGCCTTCCAGGCTCCTCCATCCATGGGATTTTCCAGGCAAGAGTACTGGAGTGGGGTGCCATTGCCTTCTCTGTATATATAATATATATGTATATAAAATTGTCTATCATCTCTATCCTTCCTGCATTATATAAATCATATAGCGCAAGGACTTTGTAAATTATTAAATAATAGATTTTCAATGAATTCCTCTTGAATAAAAGAAGAATTAAGGAATTATTAAAGAACCCCTGTTTAGGATTTTATTCATTCAAGCCTCAGTCTCCCAATAATACAGCATTCTGAATTGCATTATTGACATAATGTTCTCCTGTTAAAATATTCCTATCTTATCAACTTCTCTATTGCCCAACTTAGTATAAATTATTACAAAGAATTACAAATTCTCCCAAAATTACAAACTCTCTCATGCTGCCTTTAACCTTGTATATATTTTCATTTTGTAATATAAATTTTTCCTTCTATTCTGACTAAAATTTCCCAGAGGTGACATGAAGAATTCACAACACATGATGAACTCTACCATTCAGTTATTATGGCTAGAGTGCATCCTTAAAAGACCAACTCCATCTACAATTCTTCCATGAGGTGCATTTTGATAATTTATCTTTTTTTCTATATTTTTTCACCAAAAGTGAATATCACAAAATTTAGCACTTAGTTAGATACTATCTTCAATTGTTTATACTTTTCCATGAGCTGTGTGCTAAGTCGCTTCAATCGTGCCCAACTCTTTGCAACCCTATGGAACATAGCCCTCCAGGTTCCTCTGTCCATGGGATTCTTCAGGCAAGAATACTGGAGTGGGTTGCCAACCTCCTCCAGGGGATCTTCCAGCCCAAGGACTGAACCCACTTTTCTTATGTCTCCTGAACTGGCTGGCAAGTTCTTTACCACTAACGCCACCAACCACCTCACTCAAAAAGTTCTTCCAGTTTAGTGAAGTATATATAAAGTATATAGTGCTACCACATATAAATTAGTTCTCATGATTCCCTTTTCCTTTTATTTCTTCTCAACTCATTTTTAAAATGTTTGCTGTTTAAACTTGCCAATTTCACGCATTGATACTAATATTTTAAATGACTTTTTCTAATTATTTAGGTTGAAGTCAATTTTTTTTTATTGTTCTATCCAGGTTTGTAAGGATTTCCAGAAGCAGTTTTTGCCCTGGCTTCCACAAAATTATATAGAGCAGCAGTACATATGCCAGCCAACCAAGTCTTAAACCCCAAAGTATAAAGAAAACCCAAATCAGAAAATTCTTAAACTGATGGGCTTAGATGCCCTCAGTAAATGTAAAGAGATTCAAAGCTGGAAATCAGCCAGGAAGGGTGAATTCTTGTCAAAGATGCTTAAGGTTAGTGGGACAAAGGAATGAGAGTAAATGCAGTAATTACATACTCTAGTAAATGCACTGTTGTGATTTCTTGCATATGGATAAAATGCTCCAAGTTGCATCCAGCGGGCACAAAGCTGATATTCTGAATTGTTGAAGAAACCACAGATATCTGCTCCAGTCTAAAATACAGTTATATTTAATGAATGTTAATAGTATGTTTTTTAATATTCACAAGTGATGAAGATAAGAGGAATGGAGCTACTTACATATGACATTCCAAAGAGACTAAATTCCATCATACCTAAAAATTAGAAAAGAAAATTGTAGAAATCAATATTTTGATATTTGCTTTTTTCTATTTATTTTTTCTAAAACTGACCTCTAATTCAATAAAACAGCTTTTCAGATTAATACACTTTTTATTTTTTCTTCCTATAAAATGTATGCATTTTTTTACTTTATAGTGTTAATGACATTTATAAAAATAAGACTCTGATTCTTTCAAGATGACACATTTAGATCACAAAACTGTTATGAACAAATTATAGTATAAGAATATGTTAATGGCTTCTTTGGTTTTATTATTAAAATAAAAGGCTGTTTCTGTAATTATTTTGCCATAGATCTTATCATCTGAAACAAACTGAATTATCCTTATTAGACAAAATCCCCTGAGGAGTGATCATTTTCATGAAATAGAATGTATGTGAATTTCCAGCTCTCCTTTTAAAGGAATATTTCTAAACATTGATTAAATGTTTTCCTTGAATCCTAATATAAATATAAAGAATATTTAAGTCTGTATCTGAAACTGAAAAATAATGCCTTTAACAAAATAATATTTTATTTACTCTTTATTCAAAGATAGTCAGAAAACTTTAAAAGTTTGTTTGAGATGTTTCATACTTTAGCATCTACAAGATATTCTTATTCCCTAGACTCTAGAATTTCTATCCATTTCTTTTCTTAGTTCTATATGTTATCTTTCCATTTCTGCCCTTTCACAAAAGGAAACTGAGACCAAAAGAGACAAAATTATTTTCTCAAAATAAGCTAAATCCTGCTTTCTGGCCCACTGCTTTTTCATTATGCTATTTGTCAGAGAACATGGTGCCAAAAGCATATTCAAAGGACTTATAAAGTATATGAACTAGCAACAGTGAATAGCTAATACAAACTTCAAAAGAATAATGAGAAAGATGGTGACTCTCACATACCAATGATAGATTTTTCCAAATTGTCCCATGTTGCATAGTTGTCTCCAAGCCAGTGTCCTGACCATCGTCCAGCAGAGGGATATGTGGAACGAGAAATAATAATTCCTCTTTTGCCAGTTGCCTTTTGCAATGCACTAATATAGATGGAGAGGAACTATGAGTTCTTATAATATATGAGATATTTTCTTCATATATTTCTACATAAGACTACTTCCTTAAACAAAAAAGTATTTTATTTATGGTGTCTATGCCCCCAATCCCTCCCAGCATCAAAGTCTTTTCCAATGAGTCAACTCTTCGCATGAGGTGGCCAAAGTACTGGAGTTTCACCTTTAGCATCATTCCCTCCAAAGAAATCCCAGGGCTGATCTCCTTCAGAATGGACTGGTTGGATCTCCTTGCAGTCCAAGGGACTCTCAAGAGTCTTCTCCAACACCACAGTTCAAAAGCATCAATTCTTTGGCGCTCAGCTGTCTTCACAGTCCAACTCTCACATCCATACATGACTACTGGAAAAATCATAGCCTTGACCAGATAGACCTTTGTTGGCAAAGTAATGTCTCTGCTTTTAAATATGCTATCTAGGTTGGTCATAACTTTCCTTCCAAGGAGTAAGCATCTTTTAATTTCATGGCTGCAGTCACCATCTGCAGTGATTTTGGAAACCCCAAAAATAAAGTCTGACACTGTTTCCACTGTTTCCCCATCTATTTGCCATCTAACTCCAAGAGTTGGTGATGGACAGGGAGGCCTGGTGTGCTGCAATTCATGGGGTCGCAAAGAGTCAGACACGACTGAGCAACTGAACTGAACTGAACTGATGCTGTCTCTTGCTATAGCTAGCTCTTTACAAGTGAGTCTTCTCTCTTATACTATAAAATCCTCACAAACATGGAAGACATCTTTTTTCCCTTCCAACATTTAGCAGAACAACATGCCTAAGTGGCCCTTTTGCTATTTGACCAGTGAATACAAGCCAACTATTGATATTATCAACTCAATTAATTATATTGTGAGCTTTGGAATTAACTCATTTCATTCTACTTAAACAGGTTCTCTTAATAAAGTTTAGGCCCTATTAATGCTTCAACTCTTATCTATAATTTGTCAACAATTAATCTCCATATCACTCTGCAGAGAATCTTTGCTATAATACTCCCTGTTTTAGAGGGTAGTTTTAAGACAGAAAGGCTTCTCTAGGTCTTAAAAATTTTTTTAAAAATTAAAAATAGTTATTCTATTTTAAGCATAGAATCTCTCCAAAGCCAGATCTCAAAAGAATGGTTTTAAAAATTAGATCATATATTTTTCTTTTCCTCTCTTTTCAGCCTTTGAAGAACAAGTTTATTGACTTTATTATTTATTTAAAATATATGCTAGTGTTAAGAATAATACAATATATTATCTGTATCTCTCTATTATAATAATAAATGTACCAAAAATAAAAAAACACTATTGTATTAGTTATAAAAATAATTGCTTTTATTTTATTATTCAAAATAAATAGTATATGAATAGGGACTATAGAACTATATTGGAAAAATATTTCAAATTCTTAGGCATATTTGTAACCTACAGGCATGTTATCAACTGTATGTAATCATTTCCTTGTTAAAGATGGATCACAGTGTGTACTGATTTCTTTATACATAAAAATTCTTCAATGAGACCTTGAGACTCTGGAGGTTTAAGGAATGCCTTAATCTTCTTTGTACTCCTTATACCTAATATAGTGCTTGGCATATAATTAATTTTTGAATTAATATCTCAAACTTATAGGAAACAAAATTATTGAAACTGAAATAATGAAACTGAAAATGGTACAGTCTGAATAACTTGAAGAAAAATATTATGCTTTTCATTCTTTCAGTTTTTTCCAATGTTAAAAAGTCTTACTCTCCATCATTTGTTTAAATGTAATTTATTTATAGCATCCTTTTACATTTGCAAGATCTTTAAATGTATAATGACTATATTTAATCTCTATAATAGCTGAGAGTTCAACAATTTTATTCTCATTTAACTGAAAAAGTTAAATAATAAGAAAGTACTTAAAAGATATAAAAAGTCTATGGCTATGCATAAATTGAGCTATTTAACTCAACATTTAAAATCTATTAATCTTTTAATTTAAACAACAAATATGGTTAAACTTTTACTGAAAGATTTTATGTACAAGAACAAAATTAATATTAAATGGATGTTCTTTGGAAAACTGTACCGATATCTTCCTCATAATGCTATTTAAGAGCTGAAAATGGATTTTAACTTCCCCAAATAACTTATAACGTATCATATAACAACATACCAACTATCTGGAGATTTACCTAATTTTTCCCTGAATTTATTTATACAATTTTAATAGCTGTGGTAAGATAAAACTGGTTCACTTAGATGTACTAAACATTGCACAGTGTGTCAGGAACCATGCTAGATTCTGTAATGTGCTCCAGAAATTCAATTTATTTTGCTCTGTGGAAAAAAAAATTTTTTTTCACTTCCCTTAAAGTACATACATTCATCTCAAGTTATATAAGTTTTGCTAATGGGTTCACCAGTCACCTCTCAATATTTCTGTTATTTTTAATATCTATAGTTTTATGGTAAAGTGAGGTTAGGGAAGGATAATTGTGCTCCATATTATGTTCCAATAGGGTTAACTGAAGAAGCATTTGTCTCAATAAAAAAGTATTACTCTTAAGAAATACATCTACTAGTTTTTCTGAATGCCCTTACATTGGGATTTAGTGAACAAATCTATAGTCAGTCATTCATGTAATAATATCTTAAACAATTCACCTATTCTAGGTTGAAAAGAGTTTGGTCCTGGAAATAAGATGTGTGTTTCGCTAAATGAGGAAATATTACCCATACCCTTTACTGCAAAATGCTTTTCATTCTTTTACCAACTTTAGCCATCTACTAGATTACCGGTTTTCAATCCTGGATGCTCATTACAACCCCCTAGAGAACTGTCTTATGATCTAGCAATCCCACTGCTGGGCATACACACTGAGGAAACCAGAAGGGAAAGAGACACGTGTACCCCAATGTTCATCACAGCACTGTTTATAATAGCCGGGACATGGAAGCAACTTAGATGTCCATCAGCAGATGAATGGATAAGAAAGCAGTGGTACATATACACAATGGAGTATTACTCAGCCATTAAAAAGAATACATTTGAATCAGTTCTAATGAGGTGGATGAAACTGGAGCCTATTATACAGAGTGAAGTAAGCCAGAAAGAAAAACACCAATACAGTATACTAACGCATATATATGGAATTTAAAAAGATGGTAACAATAACCCTGTGTACGAGACAGCAAAAGAGACACTGATGTATAGAACAGTCTTTTGGACTCTGTGGGAGAGGGAGAGGGTGGGAAGATTTGGGAGAATGGCATTGAAACATGTATAATATCATGTATGAAACGAGTTGCCAGTCTAGGTTCGATGCACAATACTGGATGCTTGGGGCTGGTGCACTGGAACGACCCAGAGGGAGGGTAGGGGAGGGAGGAGGGAGGAGGGTTCAGGATGGGGAACGCGGGTATACCTGTGGCGGATTCATTTCGATATTTGGCAAAACTAATACAATATTGTAAAGTTTAAAAATAAAATTAAACTAAAAAAAATAAAAAAAAATAAAAAATTCAGATTCTTGGGCTACAGTTCAGATTAATTAAAATCAGAATTTATATAGTACAAGAATCTCCAATTTGGTACTATATTTAAAATAGATGACCAACAAAGGTCTACTGTATAAAACAGGGAACTCTACTTATATTCTCTTAACCTAAATGGGAAAAGAAACTGAACCACTTTGCCATACACCTACAAATAGCACAACATTGTTAATATGTTGTGTTATATGCTCCAATATAAAATAAAATTTAAAAAATATCCAGTTGATTACAATGTGTAGTTAAGAACCAATGATCTAGAGTTGCACTGTGTAATTTGGTGACCATAAGCCACATGGTACTGTTTAATTTAAATTTATGAAAATTAAATAAAATGTAAAATTATTTTCCTGAGTTACACTAGCCATATTGTTCAACAATCATATATGGCTGGTAGCTACCATATTGAACAATCCAGAATTATAGAACATTTGTATCATTGCAGAAAAATCCATTGCACAGTGTTAATAGAGACTTGATATTTAAAGAATTGACTATGTTTCATCATTATTAGCCTCATATAAGAATTTGTTTAATAGAGCTATTAGTGGGCTTCCCAGATGTTGTGGTGATAAAAAATCCATCTGCCAATTCAAGAGACATGGGTTCAATCCCTGGGTTGAGAAGATGCCCTGGAATAGGAAATGCAACCCACTCCAGTATTCTTGCCTGGAAAATTCCATGGACAGAAGAGCCAGGCAGGCTACAGTCCATGGGGTCGCAAAGAGTCAAACATGACTGAGCACAAGTATGATTATTAAAGTTTGAGAAGCTCAAAGTCAATTACATAGTTTCTTATTTGCTAATAATAGATTTAAATAGCAGATTTAGCCTAGCATTTGTGCTTTAATTAATGACATCAAACTATATATTTTTTACTCAAATATTCATTAAAAATTATTCTTTGAGCACTTACTATTCCTGAGGCATTGTGCTACTATGAGCTGAGTACATGCTTGGGAACAAAATAAAATGATTCAGGGTCCTTTGGGAATAGGATGAAAATTTAAAATAAATATACAGAGAGAGAGAGAAACTATTCTAAGTGCTTTGAATGGCCAAGTAAGGTAAGGTCATCAGGGAAGGACTCAAAGTAGGAACATTAATATCTAACAAATAATAGAAAGGATGATTATGAAAATTGCTTACTCATAAGTTGGTTTCAGCTGTGACCATCCATATAGATTGTGAACATCATAATGCAAAACAGATGATCCATCACTAAGAATCTGCTCTGTTTCCATACACACGGTTCTGAAATGTAATCCATCAGTTCTTTTTGTGAGTTCTAGGGAGAATCAATGAAAAAACATTAATATGTTATAAAGTTATCTATATTGAAATGTGGAACCTGTAGTCATAAGCTATTTTGGTAAAACATTAATCACTGTTTGAAAAAGAGTACTTTTTAACCAATTGTGCACTTTGTTTATGCTAATTTTAAATTAAAAACTGGTCTGCAATTGTAAGTGATTGCAATTACAATTGTGACTGGAAAATATGTGCAAAATTTTACTTTATTTAGTAACAAAAATGTTAATAATATGAATTCATAAAACCATGAAAAATGTACTTCTTAAAATCTACTATATTTTACGCATTTAGATGAGAAATACTGATTAAATAGATTTTTTTTAAAAAGACTCCATTTGCTAACATAAAGCCCTGGGATAAAGAGCCAGGCAAATGCTACAATAGCACTATCTCTTGTTCCAATTTTTTCTCAGTTTCAGATTAAAATTTTCAGAGCTTTTATGCAGTTTACTGACTATGTAGGAGTATATGGATGAATGCCAAAAGACTGTACTTTTCTCTCCTAGGTCAGGGACAACCAAGGAAGTGTTGTTAGCATTCTTTCACTTTTTCCCTAGTGAAGAAAAACTTAAAAAAAAAAAAAAAACTTTATGAAAGATTTAAAGATTTTTATTCAAACAATACTAAGGATTCTCAAATCTGAGAAGATTCATAAGAAAATCAAAATAATCAAATTTAGAAATGTATTCATATAGGTAAAGCATATTTCTTGACTTTTTTTTCCCTCAAAGTAATGTTAGATGATCTAGATGATATTGGTAATGAGCTGAGGTGTAGTCCAGTGTGCAAATGGGTAGTGAGAATTGAGAATGTGAATCCTGTTCTCTAAATCATAAAGTATATAAACCTGATAAATAAATGATAATAACATGATAACATCAAAGGTATAACGGCAATATTGTACCTGGGAAATAAGGTGGATAATTCAACTCTGCATTTCTGCATTGATTAGTAGTTGTTCCATTTACAAAACTTGATGGTTCATTCGTATTCTTAAAGAGAGAAAGAAAAGTAAACAAAAAACAAATTTAGGGCTTATCTTCTTAAAAGAACTAATTCAGGAACTCAATAAATTGAAATAGCATATCCAAATAACAACACTTTTAAAAAGCAAAAATATAAGACAATCTCAACAATACCAAAGAATTTTGTTTAGCTCAATATTTCTTAACATTTTACAGTTCATGTCTCCTTTTTTAAAATATAAAATGTCCTATTTTCCTCTGTAGATAAAACCTACATGTAAAAGTAAATTGTTTTCTGTGTTTCTAGACATAAAACTAAATTATAATAGTGTATATTTTTTTCCCTCCACTTCTGCCCTGGAACTTTGTATAATTTTTATTTTTGAAAAATTGCTTGTGGTTTTTAAAACTTCAAGATATAGTTTATAAATACAGAAAACTTCAAAAAGTCTCTATTGAATACACATCTTAGTAGCCACATATAAAGGGACCATCGTATAAATATATAAATTAGTTGCCAGTTAAAGGTGAGGAGGAAATGGCAACCCACTCCAGTATTCTTGCCTGGAGAATCCCATGGACAGAGATGCATGGTGGGCTATAGTCCATGGGGTCGCAAAGATTTGGACGCAACAGAAGAAAATAACACACACATTTAAAGGTGATTCCTTTAGCATAAAAAGGTTATTTTTTCTGGAACAAGATATAATTCTTAGGGATTATTTAATAAAATCCCTTATAGTGCACAACTTTATACATAAAATAAAATTGTATTTCCATTAATTTAAAAAATACATACTTTTATATCCTCAAGGCTTGTACTTAATATCACCTCTATAATTTTTTTTAATTCAAAAAGCAAATAAATTAATGCAGACATGCTGAAAAATCAACAGATAAGTTCACCTACAAAAATCTAGAGAAGTATTATGTAAAATATCCTGTATTAAATGTTTACTTGTGATATAGTAAATTCATCTTATGTTATCTCAAAATGTTATTACTAAAACTCTTATATCAACACTTTAAAGTTACACATAAAATTAAAAAATTATTTAAAGGATGATTTTGCTACATCTGTAAGAGACTATGACTTCTTAAACCAAAGACTGACAGTTGAGTGTAAGATTTATTCCTACATTAAATGAAAATAAAATAAATATTTATAAGCACTTATAAATCATTAAAGAGACTACTTTGGTTTCTTGGTAAAGTTGAAATTCAATTTTAATATTCAGCAAAAAACAGCCAAATACTTGAATTGTTAAAACTGCATTTTATCAGTTCTTTGCATAAGAAAATTCTACAGAAAAAAATGAGTGAGATAATTTCATAAAGAATACTTTGTTAAGATTATTAGAACTTAGTAAAATTTTTGCATAATCAGTACACAATAAATAACTTAAAATATAAATTTCTCAAAGTTTACTTACAATCCACAATCCATCAAACTTCATCTGGTTATTATAAAAATCTATAATTTCCCTTGCCCACCACTCTGCTGTGGAATTCCTGAAGAAATCTGGAAAAGCTGCATGAGCTTTGATAGCCTGTAAAAACAAAAATTAGACCAACATGTAGAAAGTCATAAAAGAAATCTTATATTTCAGTAAGACATTTATCTATCAGATTCACAAATTGTGAACAAGTGATAGTAAAGGCAGCTTGATCTCAACCCTAATGAATGAATATCCATGATCATCCTCCAACAACCAAGTCCATGTGTGTCCTTAAATCTAAACTGAGTTTCTCATAGACAACATATATATAACTTACAAACTGTTAGCTAGACTAAGAAAAAAGAGAAAGTTAAATAAAATCAGATATGGAAGATGAGAATTACAACTGATGTCACAGAAATAGAAAGGATGGTAAGAGGCCACGATAAATAATTATACAACAGACTAGATAGCCTAGAAGAAATGGACACATTCCTAGTTTCACACAAACTAACAATATCTGATGAGTAGATATACGAGCATCCTCAACCAAACTATTAGCAAAACACATTCAACAGCACATCAAAAGGATCATACACCATGAATAAGTGGGATTTTTCCCTGTGAGGCAAGGATTATATAACACACAAAAATCAATTACTGTGATACAGCATATCAACAGAATATATGGTAAAAATCACATGGTCATATCAATAACAGTGCTTCCCCAGTGGTTCAGTGGGTAAAGTATCCCCCTGCAATGCAGGAGCCACAGGAGATGCAGGTTTGATCCCTGGGTCAGGAAGATCTCCTGGAGAAGGAATTGACAACCCACTCCAGTATTCTTGCCTGAAAAATCCCAAGGACAGAGGAGCGTGGTGGGCTATAATCCAAAGGGTCCCAGAGTCAGACATGACTGAATGACTAAGCATAAGCATATCAATAAACAATGCAGAAAATATATTTGATAAAATTCAACACTTTTTCATGATAAAAACAAAAAACTCCCAACAAATTAGGAATAGAAAGAAATTACCTTAACATGATGAAGACTATATATTAAATGCCCAAAACTAATATCATACTCTTTAGGAAAACACTTTCAGTTTTCTAGTTCAAATAAGAAACAAGATAAGGCTTCTCACTCTCACCACTTCTATTTAACATAGTCCTAGCCAGAATACCTAGACATAAATAAGGGGGAAAGAAGCATGCTAATCAGAAAAAAGAACTGAAAGTGTCTCTGTTGTAGATGATGTAATCTTAGAAATCCCTAAAGAACACACACACACAAAACTATTAGAATTAATAAATAGGTTCAATAAAGTTGGCAGAATACAAAATCTACATGCAAAAATCAGTTACACATCTGTACACTAACAATAAACTATTTGAAAGGAAAATTAGGAAAGTAATCCAATATATAATAGCAATAAATAATAGTAAAGTACTTAGAAATAAACGACTAAGGAAATAAAAGATTTGTACACTAAAAAATATAAAACATTACTGAAAGATATCTAAGAAGAAACAGACAAATAGAAAGGAAACCAAAGTTCATGGACTGAAATAATACTGTTAAAATATCCACAGTACTGAAAGTAACCCATAGATTCAATGTAACCCCCATCAAAATCCCAATGACATATTTTACAGAAACAGAAAAAACAAGCTTCCAACTTATTTGGAACCACAAAAGGCCTTGAATAGTTCCTTAATCATAATAATCTTGAGTAAGTAGAACAAAGCTGAAGGCATTAGGTTTCCTGATTTCAAGATATATTCCAAAGCTACAGTAGTGAAAAGCATGGTCTTGGCATAAAAATAAACATATAGGCCAACCGCAGAGTTAAAGAGCCCAGAAATTGATCCACACATGTATAGTTAACTGATCTTTGATAAGAGTGCAAGAATATGCAATGAGGAAAGTATAGTCTCTTTAGCTAATGGTGCTGGAGAAACTGGTTATTCACATGCAGAACAGTGAAATCTCTAATTATTAAATCTAAGTGCTGAATTTCTTTTAGTTCTACAATTAATCAATATGAAACTTACATTAGCAGCTTCATCTTCAGTTAGACTTTCATCTATTGTCACATTAGGCAAATCTGACCAAACCTACAAAAAGAGAAGAAATGAGAAACCAGTTCAAAATAAATTCAGTGTGGTATGACTTTTGTAAATAAAGTTTTATAAGCAAATAATAAAAAATAATTCCTTCAATTATTTGCTTAGTTTGTGTTTTGGCATATGTATCATTTGGAAACTATTTCCATTTTCCATATTAATCTTTTTAATATGACAAATAAAAAAAATCCAACCTTGGTGTAGGTAGTGATTTTGAAAACAATGCGTGTAACCAAATTGTCTAGTCAACAATTAATTTGAAACACGTACACCAAATTTAATTTAATGTGATATATTAAAATTATTTCTACACTTGCTCCAGGATAACACTTGAAAAACAAAAATATATATAGTTTTATATGAAAGGAATTGAATATCTGAGTTGAATGATGCCATACTGAGGCAAATAATCCTCTTGGTTTTCACAGTAGTACTAAAATCCTCTCACCACCATATTCCTACTCCAGTCACTGCTTCTTAGTCTACCAATGTTTCTTCTACTCCAATCACAAACACAAAACAGGACTCAGATTCAATCATGCCAAAAGCTCTGGGATTTAAATCTATGTTGTAGAAAGTAGAATCCACAGAAGGGTAATTACATATAAGAGATTAGTTGCTGATAGAGAATAGTGCTTAAAAGGTAGTAAAATGAAAAAATGTACAAAAATATAGAATTAGAAGAAAGTAGGAGGGAAATAATCCCTTTTTTTAAAATTAATTTTATTTTATTTTTAAACTTTACATAATTGTATTAGTTTTGCCAAATATCAAAATGAATCCACCACAGGTATACATGTGTTCCCCATCCTGAACCCTCCTCCCTCCTCCCTCCCCATACCATCCCTCTGGGTCGTCCCAGTGCACTAGCCCCAAGCATCCAGTATCGTGCATTGAACCTGGACTGGCATCTCGTTTCATACATGATATTTTACATGTTTCAATGCCATTCTCCCAAATCTTCCCACCCTCTCCCTCTCCCACAAAGCCTTTTAATAATCAATATTCTATACTTGCATGTTTCTTAAAGCATTGTGATTTTTCACCTTTACCACAGAATTTTTTCTATTTTATCTTTATCTTTTTATTTTGAAATACTCTCAGACTTATAGAAAAGTCACAAACAATATACCTGGTATTTTTCTATACCCTTCACCATGCTTCTCTTAATAGTAATATATTTATAACCACTGTACAATTATCAAAACCAAGAAGTTAACATTAATACAATATTACTAGCTAATCTATAGGCCATGTTCAAATGTCACCACTTTTATCACTGATGTTAATATTTTTGGTCTAAGATCCAAATAGACTTGCACATTGCATTTAATTACATCTCCCACTATGGAAATTATTTTCATTTCAATTGTGACTAGTGGATTTTTTTCTTTACTCTTTAAAAAAAATGTATTCTATATTGGAGTATAGTTGATTAATAATATTGTGTTAGTTCATATACATATACATGCATCTATTGTTTCTGAAATTCTTTTCCCATTTAGGTTTTTATAGAGTATTGAGCATCTTTACTCTATGTATAAGCCAAAGGAGGATGTTTTCTACAGTGTATTAATATAATCAGATCTGAATATTATTGTCTAAATGAAATACAATGAATTATGTTCCCTGTTCAAGTAAGGAATATAGGTATAGCTTTTACAATAATGCTATGCTATGCTAAGACACTTCAGTCGTGTCCGACTCTGTGTGACCCCATAGACGGCAGCCACCAGGCTCCCCCGTCCCTGGGATTCTCCAGGCAAGAGTACTGGAGTGGGTTGCCATTTCCTTCTCCAATGCATGAAAGTGAAAAGTGAAAGTGAAGTCTCTCTGTCGTGTCCGACTCTTAGCAACCCCATGGATTGCAGCCTACCAGGCTCCTCCATCCATGGGATTTTCCAGGCAAAAGTACTGGAGTGGGGTGCCATTGCCTTCTCCGTTTACAATTATACAAGATGTTTTAAAGAGAATTACAATGTGAGAGTTGGACTGTGAAGAAAGCTGAGCACCGAAGAATTGATGCTTTTGAACTGTGGTGTTGGAGAAGACTCTTGAGAGTCCCTTGGACTGCAAGGAGATCCAACCAGTCCATTCTGAAGGAGATCAGCCCTGGTATTTCTTTGGAAGGACTGATGCTAAAGCTGAAACTCCAGTACTTTGGCTACCTCTATTCAAAGAGTTGACTCGTTGGAAAAGACTCTGATGCTGGGAGGGATTGGGGGCAGGAGGAAAAGGGGACGACAGAGGATGAGATGGCTGGATGGCATCACTGACTCGATGGACGAGAGTTTGAGTGAACTCTGGGTGATGGTGATGGACAGGGAGGCCCGGGGTGCTGCAATTCATGGGGTTGCAAATAGTCGGACAAGACTGAGCAACTGAACTGACTGACAAATATTAAATGACTTTTGTAGTATAGAATAATGAATAACCATCTTATTAGTAGTAATTTTATAATAAAACACAAAGGTACCAAGAAATATAAAAAACAAATGAAAGATGAAACGAATAGTATTTGGACATATGATGTATGAATTCTTTCTAACAGTTTGGACTGAACTCATGGAGTATCTATTATTTTATTTATTAGCTATTAAATCATTGTATCTCTTCTTCTGAATATGCCTTAACAGTAGCTTAATTAAGTAGAAACTTTCAACAAAATAGCATTTTTACACTTATTTTATTTCAAGCTATCAATTCAATACCTTTGCCCAACAAATATCACTTGTGTTAGGCCATTTGACAAAGACATCTTTCTCCTGTCCTCTTTCAAAGGCAGGGTAAGGCTTCGTTTCATTTCCTGAAATTGCTGGATCCTAAAATGAAAATGAAATACAAAACAGGTGTCTATGATATGGAAGTATAGCCCGCTGGGTAGCTGTTATGAAATATTACAATTTTCCATTTTTAAATTATCATTGTATTGTATTATCACATAGACTGACAGATGGACTGATGGTATAAATTTTTATTTTATTTTATTTTTTAAACTTTACAATATTGTATTGGTTTGGCCAAATATCGAACTGAATCCGCCACAGGCATACATGTGTTCCCCATCCTGAACCCTCCTCCCTCCTCCCTCCCCATACCATCCCTCTGGGTCATCCCAGTGCACCAGCCCCAAGCATCCAGTATCGTGCATCGAACCTGGACTGGTGGCTCGTTTCATATATGATATTATACGTATTTCAATGCCATTCTCCCAAATCATCCCACCCTCTCCCTCTCCCACAGAGTCCAAAAGACTGTTCTCTACATCAGTGTCTCTTTTGCTGTCTCATACACAGAGTTATTGTTACCATCTTTTTAAATTCCATATATATGCATTAGTATACTGTATTGGTGTTTTTCTTTCTGGCTTACTTCACTCTGTATAATGGGCTCCAGTTTCATCCACCTCATTAGAACTGATTCAAATGTATTCTTTTTAATGGCTGAGTAATACTCCATTGTGTATATGTACCACAGCTTTCTTATCCATTCATCTGTTGATGGACATCTAGGTTGCTTCCATGTCCTGGCTATTATAAACAGTGCTGCGATGAACACTGGGGTACATGTGTCTCTTTCAATTCTGGTTTCCTCAGTGTCTATGCCCAGCAGTGGGATTGCTGGATCATAAGGCAGTTCTATTTCCAGTTTTTTAAGGAATCTCCACACTGTTTTCCATAGTGGCTGCACTAGATTGCATTCCCACCAACAGTGTAAGAGAGTTCCCTTTTCCCCACACCCTCACCAGCATTTATTGCTTGTAGACTTTTGGATCACAGCCATTCTGACTGGCGTGAAATGGTACCTCATAGTGGTTTTGATTTGCATTTCTCTGATAATGAGTGATCTTGAGCATCTTTTCACGTGATGGTATAAATTTTTGTGTTCTAGCTTGATTGTTTTTTAAATTTTTAGAAGGAAAATTTAAGAACTTTTGAAAATGTGTTAGCTATGATTATAAGCAAGATTACTAGCATTTTTGTTTTGCTTTTATTTCCCCAGTGGGATTTCTAACTGCCTAGCTTGCTTTTTGTAATGTATTGATGAAATATTCTCCCCATAGAATCACTAATTTGAAGGCAAATTTTTAAACATGACAAGCGTAAGAAGCAGTCCCAGAGAAAGATATGAGAATCTTAAAGGAATAGAAAAATCCATCATCACTTTGTGATAGTGTCTATAAACTGAGGTCAGTTTGTAGCTTGGGTGATTATTAAGAAACAGCCTGTCTTTGACTCCCAGCTTTATTTAATCTTAGGTCTCTATGGATAAACCCAAGAATGAAGGTAGCCTTGTGGCTGCCCATGTAAATGAAGTGTTAAAGGAAGAAAGGTTTAGATTTGGGAGTAGAATTCAAACTTACATGTTTCATATTTTGAAACACCTTTTCCTCCCTCATTAAGAAGAGAAATCTGAACAAAACTAATATAATAAGGCTCAGATAGAAGATGAAATACCTCCAATTAAATTAAATACAATTAAATTTAAAAAAAGAAGATAAAATATAAGTACTGACCAGGATAATAATGTACCTCATTCCCTCACTTCTTATTTTGTCAACAAACTGAGGAAGGTCATGAAATTCATCATCAATTGTAAAGTCTAGTTGCCTTTCCATGTAATCAATATCTGTGTACTGAACATCCTGAAAAATATGAGAATTGTAGTGTGGTAAGAATCAGCAGAGTGAGTTCATCACATTCTATCATGTTTATAAAAGTAATAGTAGTATGAAAGTTTCAATGCTTGAGAATTGAGTAATGTGATATTCAAGAAATAAAAATAGCATGTATAGATGCAAAATATTCTAAGAACAAGTTCATATAAATGCTATGTTTTGTTAAAAGTTCATTAAATAGTAATTCTGATTTAGAAGTAAAAATCCTTTCAAATAAGTATCTTTTGTTTTATAATTCCCAAAAGAAATAAGACATAAGAGTAAAGGACTTATGAGGTCATGAAATTATACTAAATGATAACTTGGAATTTTGTACAGTATACGGAAAAAAAGTATTGCTCTATTTCTGGAAACAAAAGGCAAATATGGGATAATTTCAATAATTCTAAAATTATAAAAGGAGAAAAAATTATTAATAAATTCATCAATTATTTTGTTATTCTTATATCATCCACCAAAGTCATTTTCAAAATAATAGCCTAAGCTTAAATAAGCAAAATATTATTTACCAGTAGATATTTACAAATATATTTACATGAATAAATGCTTGCATTATATTATTAAATCTTTAATTTAGGCCTAAAGTACTTTAAAAAATTATTTTCTGTTAAAGACAATTTCTTTTTCTAGATATTACAAAAATATGGATAGCATAGGACTAATAATGAAAAAATCTTCTTCAAAATTTTTTTTCACTTTCATATCACTACATCATTAACCTATACAATTAATTTCCTTATAATAATGTATTCAGGAACCATATGTTGGATTCTACTGTGTCTTGATGTCTTATAAATGAGACTCTACTTATTCTTCTTAGAGTGAGTTCTTATATACAAAGCATTCTAGATTTTAATATTTAAATATTACCAGGAGGATACCTGAGATTTCTTAATGTTGCTAAAAAATAAAAATCACAGGAACTGATTATTTCTGGATACTTAAAAATCTTTAGTTTCCCACACATTGAGGGAAGAGGATATTCTGCAAGCCCACTGATTCTCTATGACAGCTGTCATCAATTCCATGGCAAAAATCGTTTCACCTCAAATTGTTTTTCTTTAATTTGTTATATCAGTTGATGAAATAAGTTCACTGGATTCGTACTCTCATTTAAAAGAAGACAATAAATGTGTTTGACTACCTATGAGACACACAGTTTCTCAGAGAAAAGCAAGTGCATAGTGACTTGTTTAGCACAACTTACAGTCATAAGACTGATGAGAAAGAAGGAAAAATAATGGTATTAGCCCTTTCTTTATCCCTCTGCTAAAGACAATCAGTATAATCTGATATCCAATTCATTTGGTGCTACTAACAAACTACACATTGCTTTTTGTCAAATGTTTAAATAATTTTAAAGTGTATGTTTATTTTATTCTGCTTTTGTAGATGACATATTTAACACTGTTTTAAAAATTGATATACATACATAGGGGATCTGGGCAGCCACCATGTCATTATATACTTCTTCAACTTGTGAAGTATTTCTGTATCCATAACGACATAACTGGAATCCCAAAGCCCAATAAGGTGGCATGACTGGTTGGCCGATTACCTTTGAAAAAAAAAATTCCTGGTGAACTAAGATAAATACTTTATATTATAAAGAAAACTTTATCTCTTTTTAAAATCCACAATCATACTTCATGGTATTGCTTTGTTGTGACTTCTGGAGATGGGCCCAAAAACATATAAAAGTCCAAGATTCCTCCAATCATGCGATATGTCAGAGCAGGCATTGGCTGAAATGTAACATCTGGAAATCCAAAATATGATTAAATTTTGTCTATATATGTTATTATTTTATTTGAGTCACATAAAATATGATTTTTTAATTTAAATTTTTAAAAAATTGTTTTACCCATTGCATTGCTGTTAAGTAAGAGAACTCCATGAGCATTGTTCTCATCTTCCAGAGCCATGTAATAGGGATGAAATCCATAGGAATTAAGTTTGTACTAAAATTGAAAAAAATAAACATAATGTATATTTAAATAATAATAGCATGTGAATTTTTGTCAATGTAATATTTAAATTCACTATAAGACTGAGCCTAGGAATTTAAATATTCCTTCATTGCACAGCCAAACTATGACTGAATTAAAACAAACCCTTTTTTTTTAATTTATTTATTATTCAAACCATTAGTGCATTAGAGTATGAGAATGAATATACAAATGTGTAACACTCACAAATACTGCCAAATTAACTTACATAAAGAAACCACTGGTTTTAGAATAGTTGGGTTTCTTTCCATAGATTATGTATCTTAATTTATTTATGAATTGGTACTTCTTTTTCAATAATAGAATGTTTTATTAATGATTAAAGTGATAAGTACTCAATCTCCCTAAGTACTTAATGGGGTATCTAAGTTTCTATAATAATTCTTTTTTTCTCCTACTGAGCATTTAATTTCATTTTCAGCATCATCTTTTAATTTTTCAGAACGGAAAATCTATACGCAGAGTCATGCAATGTCAAGATTACAAAGCTTATAAGTTGATGATCCCTAATCAAATTAGTGTCATTGACCCACAATGAATCCTAGTAACTGAGTAGCTTGTGACAGAAAATTTATATATTTAAGACCAAGGTTATATGAACCTAATAGTGCCAATACTTAATGTTGAAGGGTTTTTGTTTTTTTGTTTTTTTTTTGATTCCCCAACCAAGGATCAAACTTGTGCTTCCTGCAGGGGCAGTATGGAGTTTTAACCACTGCACCACAAGGGAAGTTCCTGAAGGGTTTTAAAGAGGTAAACTTTGGTAAGACATGGTCTTTCAAACTGGAATAAATGAAAAACAGCATTCATAAGTTTGAACTATTGTGATACAAATAAAAGTTGTATGAGCACCTTAAAATAAAAAGTGGTTATGATAGTATACACATTTATAATCTCATGCTGAATATATCCTTTAAGTACACATGACATATGAAAAATGTAAATGAACTAGTATTTTTATTAAAATGTACTTTGATATATTTAGAGTAATTATAGTTAATATTAATTGTGAGAAATATATTAAATATTCATGAAATATACACCATTAATAAGACAAAACTTTGGGGAAAGTGTCATGAGCATATAAAAATATTTCCTAAACTTGTAACTAACAGCATAACCTCATAAAAATGCACAACTGCAGCTTAGGGTAACAAAGGAAAAAGTGAGAATCCAATCTTTATCTAAGGGGTAAAAAAAGAAAATTTCAAGGAGAACCTTAGCCAGTTATTTTTTAAAAGCTGAAAGTAAACATGGATTTGGCAGGGAATATTGAATCTGAATGTTCTTTCTATGCAGTTGAGAGAGTAAGCAATTGGGTCACGACCTCACTTCTCACTGTAGTCAATGATGTTATCTGATTAGTCATTTACTTTCACCTGTACTTTATTGTGACTTTTTGTTTTTCAGAAAAACACTCCAGCAACTGTCATGATTTCTAGTCCCTTTTATTGTTTCAATATTGAAATACAGGCCAACAAAGAGATGGCTGTATCTTAGTTGCCACTTATGGTAGTCAAATACTGGTACTTACACCAGGGGGTTGGTCTCTTGTGAACATTCCCCAAGTATGCCAGTTCAGGTCACGCTTAAATGTTGTGTGTTCCATTTCCCCAAAACCATACACATATTCTGAAGGCAGGCGGGTAGATATCTGAATGAACTGGTTGTTAAAAGCAAAACCAGGAAGGCGAGAATCCCAACTGAAAACAAAAGAAAACAATTTTATTCCTGTATATGCATACAAATAGGATCAAAATAATAATGGTAATTCTTTCTTAGGTGATGTTAAAATCAGTAGTATTTTTCCCTATATAGGGCTTACCATACCCAGATATAGATGGAAATAGATTATTCCAATACTTTTGTGGCTAACATAACAAATATCAAAATATGTTTTACAAATTCATAATCTTATTATGACTATATGTGTCTTTAGATATATATCAGTTTTTAAAATAAAATCAATATAATATATAAATAATATACGACCTAGAAGTAATAAATGTCCTAAGAATTGAAAGTCCTTCATTTTCCTGTTCTCTTGAGAGAATCAGCAAACTTTTACTACATATAGAATAAAAAGAAATCAATATCAAAATAAATAACACATATGTATATTTTAATTTCAAACTCTATTACTATATCCTATCATTTTCTTCATCTTTTAATTTATATTTGTAAAAACGTGTTTACAAAGAAATCCAGAAGAAATGTGTTACAGAGAATGTCATTTACAATAAGAAGATAAAAGAAGAGGAAAAGAAAGTTGGCAGAGGAAGAAAACATATTATTACAAAAAATTTGGAACATATTCATATTTTTATATTAATGATTTTGGAAAAGTATTTGCTAAAGAATAATGCTGCCTGAATAACAATAAATAATGTCTCTGAACCAGGGATTTTCCACAAAATCATTTAGCTTTTTAACATTTAGAATGAAACTCTTGAACATTTTGAAACAATATAACATGTTTTTCTTCATTATTTGTATCCATACTGACAATACCTGAAAACATCCTGACAATATCATGTAAAGAATAGCAAGGAAAGCTTAAATTACATAGAAGTATTTTGTAATAGAAAATACATAAGAGTGTACTTTGTAGAACTTTTCACTAAAATAAAGGAAATATTTTAAAAATTAAATTTATTCATTGAACATAAAAATCATATCTATATGCATGAATCTAAACTTCCTTTCATTGATTCCTGACAGAGATAGTATTAACTTCATCAAAATCCAGAACTAAAAAACTCCAATTTCAATCGTTCTAGTAAAATATTGACATATTTCTAAACACATTTATAAATACTTATTTTGACAACACTCCTCAGGCTTTTCAACATGAGTCTTTATTTTTGCTCTCAGCTTGAATAGAAGAATGGGTCTGATATTTAATAATCAAATTCATCACATCCAAAGTGTCAATAAAATCTTAGACCAATTGTTGACGGCTCACTAACTTTTGTTTTTGAATGTTAAAATAAGCCAATTATTTAATACCTTTAAAGCCACTTTTGATTTGATGACACAGTAAGTAGCACAGTGAAGGCTGTGAAAATAATCATCCAACTTTGCCACCTAAGCTAAAATGAAAATGTCCTTCATATCAAGTAATTTAATTACTTACATAACTCTTCTTGTGCTTCTTCTTCGAATCTGAATGCCAAAAGGATTTTCCTTGATTTCAACATCATAAAGTCTAGTTTCATAAGTACTTGTTGGTGTATTTGGAATGTTCAATGGTACTGGAACTTCATATCTCTTATTTTGGGCATCATAAATCTATTACAGAGAAATAATGAAAAGAGATATGTTTAGTTCTTAATAGTGACATATTAGATTCTTTGTGACCCCATGGACTATAGCCTGCCAGGCTCCTCTGTCCATGGGGATTCTCCAAGCAAGAATACTGGAGTGGGCTGCCATGATCTTTCCAACCCAGGAACCCAGGTCTCCCACATTGTAGGCAGATTATTTACCATCTGAGCCACCAGGGAAACCAGGGAATACTGGAGTGGTAGCCTATCCTGTCTCCAGGGGAACTTCATGACCCAGGAATCAAACTGTTGTCTCCTGCATTGCAGGTCGGATTCTTTAGCAGCTGAATTATCAGGGAAGCCCAATATATTTAGGTACATATCACTAAATAATTTAAATAATGCCTCAAACAAGAACATTTAAATTCTTATTTACATAATTCTTAATTTTGTATCCATGGCCCATATATCTATTTCAAATTCCATAAACATATATAGATGTATAATGAATTAAATTATGTACTGTATTTTACCTGTTTTAATGTTTTGTAATTCATTTTTTCATACAGTAAGACCTCTTAAAGAAGAGAAGTTTCAGAGCTAGATATTCACTTATATGGATACACAAAATTATTTACCACTCATGGTTAGACACAGTTGCCTCAATATTTTTGCCTTATGTATGATTTTACAATGAATATTAATGCTAATTTATCTTCATTCACATCTTTACTTAGTATATTACTTACAAGTGATAATATTAGGTCAGAATATATTACAATTTGTAGGATCCTTGATATCTATTGGTAAACTGTTTTCCAGAATTGGTGTATTAATGAACATTCTTATTAACATATGTACTCTAATACTATTCTTTGTTAAACAAGAAAACACTTTTTTTTTTAATTGCCATTTATTTCCTTGCTGATGAGGATAAACACTTAGTTTTCTCATTTTTTGTATTTGTCTTTAATTTCTTTCATTTTTATTAGCCTCCAATTAAAATAAATAAATTTATATTAAAAAAATAAAGGGTGTTAAGTATTTTAATATTTTATTCCAGATTGTATTTCTTCAGTTAAATGTCGGCATATGTATGAGTTGAAATTGCTTTCCATTTGTCATATATAAGTCAGTACCATTTCTAATAATTTTCTTAATGGAGTTCTTCAGTGCTCTTAAGTAAAAAATAACTGCTAAGTATAACTATTGAAAGAAATTATCTCTTTCGTGTTTCTTACTGTATTGGCCATAAACTTCAGATCACTGTTTAAAAAGAATGGAAACAATAAGGATCTTATTGTGTTTGTTTTGTCCTATTTTGTTTACTTGAATGGAACAACCAACAGAGTCCAACTAAACGATTTATCAATTTATCAAGAATTTAAATAATTAAAAATCACCACTATATGCTTACTTATTCAAAAAGCTAGCAAAAACAGAAAGTTTTACTTATTGTGCATCTAGCTATGAGCTCTGTAGGAAGACAATAAAAGCTTTATAGAATCAAAAGATCATCAATCCAATTAACAATCCTTAATATTACATGAAAAACTCAAGCACCTAATCTATTTAAAATTTTTCTTGAGAGATGAATCATGCATTGTGATAGTTTATAATAAACATACCTTAAACTGCAACATATCATCTTTGTGATATTTCACCTCCACACGAAGAGACGAAATGGAATCGGAAGGCAGCTTTATTCGATTTGCAGTATTCAGCTGGAGGTCAGCTGTTATACCCACTGATGAGTACTGAGTTGAGTGGACTAAATAAGAGTTGTCTTCTTTAGGAAAGTAACACTCAGGTGCTTTGGATCCTAAATGAACCTAAAAACACAATACATGTTCATTTCAGAAATTGTAAGAATTGTAATTTTTAGCTAAAGAAAACCAGAGTAGACATGTTAACTACATGTATGATTTATAAAATGTTTACATTAAAATCTATAAATAACTTACATTAAATATTAATTACAAATTTATATTATTTAGTGCAATAAAATACATTAAATAATTTACAAATTATTTAATACTAAAATGAAAGTACAATCATAACACAAAATATCTATCAGGAAACATTATCTATCAGAGTAGCCATTCCCTCTCCAGTGGGACCTTCCCAACCCAGGGATTGAACCCAGCTATTCTGCATTGCAGGCAGACCCTTTTCCATCTGAGCCACCATCCTCAGAAGACATCAACTAGACCCAAACTGATGGACATTCTACCACAAACCTTGCCAGTAATCTTCGATTATAAAAGACAAGACTCATAAATTTCACAATTTAGGAGGAAACAGAGATCAAATTGCCAACATCCATTGGATCATCGAAAAAGCACCAGAGTTCAAGAAAAACATCTACTTCTGCTTTATTGACTACGCCAAAGCCTTGGACTGTACACAAACTGTGGAAAATACTTAAAGAGATGGGAATACCAGAACACCTACCTGTCTTCTGAGAAATCTGTATGCAGGTCAAGAAGCAACAGTTAGAACCGGACATGACTGGTTCCAAATCAGGAAAGGAGTACATCAAGGCTGTATATTGTCACCGTGCTTATTTTACCTATATGCAGAGTACATCATGCGAAATGCCAGGCTGGATGAAGCACCAGCTGGAATGAAGATTGCCAGGAGTAATATCAATAACCTCAAATATGCAGATGACACCACCCTTATGGAAGAAAGCGAAGAAGAACTAAAGAGCCTCTTGATGAAAGTGAAAGAGGAAAGTAAAAAAGCTGGCTTAAAGCTCAACATTCAAAAAACTAAGATCATGACATCCAGTCCCATCACTTCATGGCAAATAGATGGGGAAACCATGGAAACAGTGGCAGGCTTTATTTTCTTGGGTTCCAAAATCACTGCAGATGGTGACTGCAGCCATGAAATTAAAAAATGCTTGCTCCCTGAAAGAAAATCTGTGACCAACCTAGACAGCATATTAAAAAGCAGAGACATTACTTTGCCAACAAAGGTCTGTCTAGTCAAGACTATGGTTTTTCCAGTAGTCATGTATGAATGTGAGAGTTGGATTATAAAGAAAACTGAGTGCTCAAGAATTGGTGCTATTGAACTGTGGTGTTGGAGAAGACTCTTGAGAGTCCCTTGGGCTGCAAGGAGATCCAACCAGTCCATCCTAAATATTCATTGGAAGGACTGATGCTGAAGCTGAAATTCTAATACTTTGGCCACCTGATGCAAAGAAGTGACTAATTGGAAAACACCCTGATTTTGGGAAAGTTTGAAGGCTGGAGAAGCGAACAACAGATGATGAGATACTTGGATGGCATCACCGACTTGTTGGACATGAGTTTGAGTAAGCTCCAAGAGTTGGTGATGGACAGGGAAGTCGGGCATGCTGCAGTCCATGGGGTGGTATAGAGTCAGACACAAGTGAGTGACTGAACTGAATTGAACTGAGGAGATCCTTGGGTCAGGAAGATCCCCTGGAGAAGGGATTGGCTACCCACCCCAGTATTCTTGCTTGGAGAACTCCAGGGAGAACTGCCAGAGGAGCCTGGCACAACGGAGTGACTAACACATTCACTTTCTTTTTAAATCTCAGTGCCTAAGTTGTTTGGCTGAATGTGGCTTGAAAAATGCTGGAAATCATGCAGATTGCTCTCCCTTTACATAATCATGAAAGTTAGAGTGGGTCCAAAAGACACAATCATGGTATATTTGCCTCGTTCATTCACTATCACACTGCTCTGGATAACATTTTCCTTTTGTCTTCATGAAAAATCCTCCCTATTCTCATCATCTCCTAATGATCTTCCTTATTACTTCAGTATGAAAAGGAAAGCAATCAGAAGAAATATCAGAATGAAACAGGACAACTACCCAACCATCTCTTTACTTCCTGTTACAAAATATGTTCTGCCTGTGATTCTATATAAGGAGAACCATTTCATTTGTGCACCCAGTCCCATGCCTCTTTGCCAGCAAAGACATTCTCCTGCAATTCTTAACTTTCTGTCCTGTATCACTAATATTCCACTCATTACAGGTTATTCCCAATGGCATAAACTGATTTGATTTTTCCCATCTTGTGGTGCTAGTTGTAAACATTGCACCTGCCAAGGCAGGAGATTCAAGAGATGTAGGTTAGATCCCTGGGTTGGGAAGATCCCCTAGAGAAGGAAATGGCAACCCACTCCAGTACTTTTGCCTAGAGAATCTCATGGACTGAGGAGCCTGCCAGGCTACAGTCCATGGGGCTGCAAAGAGTCAGATATGACTGAGGTGACTTAGCATGTACTCATCTTAAAGAAACTGTCACCTCGTTAATTTCTCCAATTACTGCTCTATTTTTTATGCTTTTCTTATGGCCAAATACAAAAAGCTCACCATATTCTCTATATCTAAGTTGTGACTTCCGCGTTAATGGAATCTCATTCTCACTCTGATGAGGCTTTTATTCCCATAACTCTATCAGTATTTCTGTTGTAATAGTTACCAAAGACTTCCATGATGCCAAATCCATGCCACTTTTCAGTTCTTATCTTACTAATTTTTAAACATAATTTGTACAATTGGTAATTTTCACTGTCTTGAAATGCCTTGTTCGCTTGGCTGACAAGAACAACAATTAGATTGTTTTCAATCTAATTCATTTACGATTTATTTTCAGTCTTTTAACTGATTATCATTTCACTGAGTCAAAGCTTTGGATGATTCAGAAGTTTAGTTTTTGAACTTTCCCCTTCTCAAGCTCCTTCCTTTGATGATGTCACTGCATCATATAACTTTAAAATATATATATATATATACTGACTCTACATTTTATATATTACCAATGATGTAAAATTTTCAATTTCATTAGTTTCAGTTCAGTTCAGTCACTCATTCGTGTACGACTCTTTGCAACCCCATGGACTGCAGTACCCCAGGCTTTCCTGTCTGTCACCAACTTCCAGAGCATGCTCAAACTCATGTCCATTGAGTTTGTGATGCCATACAACCATCTCATCCTCTGTTGTCCCCTTCTCCTCCTGCCTTCAATCTTTGCCCAAATCAGGGTCTTTTCCAATTAGTCAGTTCTTCACATCAGGTAACCAAAGTATTGGAGTTTCAGTTTCAGCATCAGTCCTTCCAATGAATATTTAGGACTGATTTCCCTTAGGATGGACTGGTTGGATCTCCTTGCAGTCCAAGGGACTCTCAAGAGTCTTCTCCAACACCACAGTTCAATAGCATCAATTCTTTGGGGCTCAGCTTTCTTTACAGTCTGACTCTCACATCCATACATGACTACTGGAAAACCATAGCCTTGACTAGATGGACCTTTGTCAGCAAGGAAATGTGTCTGCTTTTTAATATACTGTCTAGGTTGGTCATAGCTTTTCTTTTAAGGAACAAGCATCTTTTAATTTCATGGCTGCACTAGGCATCTGTAGTGATTTTGGAGTCAAGAAAATAAAGTCTGCCACTGTTTCCATGGTTTCCCCATCTATTTGCCATGTAGTGATGGGACTGGATGCCATGATCTTAGTTTTTTGAATGTTGAGCTTCAAGCCAGCATTTTCAGTCTCCTCTTTCACTTTCATCAGAAGGCTCTTTAGTTCCTCTTCACTTTCTTCCATAAGGGTGGTGTCATCTGCATATCTGAGGTTAGTGATATTTCTCTGGGCAATCTTGTTTCCAGCTTGTGCTTCATCCAGGCTAGCATTTCACATGATGTACTCTGCATATAAGTTAAATGAGCAGAGTGACAATATACAGCCTTGATGTACTCCTTTCCCAGTTTAAAATCAGTCTTTTATTCCATGTCTTGTTCTAACTGTTGCTTCCTGACCTGCAAACAGATTTCTAAGGAGGCAGATATAGTTTGTTGTGATCCACAGAGTCAAAGACTTTGACGTAATCAATAAAGCAGAAGTAGATGTTTTTCTTGGAGAAGGCAACGGCACCCCACTCCAGTACTCTTGCTTGCAGAGTCCCATGGACAGAGGAGCCTGGTGGGCTGCAGTCCCTGGGGTTGCTAAGAGTCGGAAACAACTGAGCGACTTCACTTTCACTTTTCACTTTCATGCATTAGAGAAGGAAATGGCAACCCACTCCATTGTTCTTGCCTGGAGAATCCCAGGGATGGGGGATCCTGGTAGGCTGCCATCTATGGGGTTGCACAGAGTTGGACACAACTGAAGTGACTTAGCAGCAGCAGCAGCAGCAGATGTTTTTCTGGAACTCTCTTACTTTTTCTATGATCCAAAGGATGTTGGCAAATTGATCTCTGGTTCCTCTGCCTTCTCTAAATCCAGCTTGAATACATGGAAGTTCACAGTTCATGTACTGTTGAAGCCCATCTTAGAGAGTTTTGAGAATTACTTTGCTAGCATGTTAGATGAGGGCAATCGTGCAGTAGTTTGAATGTTCTTTGGCATTGCCTTTCTTTGAGACTGGAATGAAAACCGACCTTTGCCAGTCCTGTGCCCAGTGCTGAGTTTTCCAAATTTGCTGGCATATTGAGTCCAGCACTTTCACAGCATCATCTTTTAGGATTTGAAATAGCTCAACTGGAATTCCATCACCTCCATTAGCTCTGTTCATAGTGATGCTTCCTAAAGCCCATTTGACTTCACATTCCAGGATGTCTGGCTCCAGGTGAGTGATCACACCATCACAGTTATCCAGGTCATGAAGATTATCTCACAATTGGAAAGCTTCACTTTGATTTGTATTGAGTGTCTCAATTTTAATTTGTCCAAAACAAAACTCTTCCTCTCCTTGCTTGTTTCCCCATAGTTTTGACAGTGTGTTACTAAATACTTTCTCTTTTTCTCAGCTGTTTACACCAAAAACTTGAAGTCATTTTACTCTTTTCTCTCATATCCCATATCCAATCAAAGAACAACATTTTCTAGCTTTATGTTAAAAATATGGACAAAAATCAATCGTGTGTGTGTTTACTCACTAAGTTGTGTCTGACTCTTTGTGATCTCATGGACTGTAGCCCACCAGGTTCCTATTTCCATGGGATTTACTAAGCCAGTATACTGGAGTGGGCTGCCATTTCCTCCTCCAGGATATCTTCCTGACTCAGTGATTGAACCTGAGTCTCCTGGGTCTCTTGCACTGGCAAATGGATTCTTTACCAATAAGACACCTGGGAAGCTCCCCACAAAGTCAAACACTTATTACTAATTCTACCTTTACCACTTTGGCTCAATCTACCAATATTTTACTTTGTTTACTGGAGTAACCTCTTTCCTGGTCTCCCTGTCTTAGTCTTCTCACATTCTGTTCTCAACACAGAAACCATTATAGTTTCATTAACATGGAAATTTAATCTACTTATTTGTCTATTCAAAACTCTCTAGTAGAATTCTATCTCGGAGTAGAAATTTTATTCCTAAATGTAGTCAAAGTAATGGAACTATATTATCTGTTTTCATATGTCTGTAATTTTATCTCTGGCTATTCTTCCTTCCACTCATTCTGTTTCAGACACGATGGCCTCCTTGCTGTTTGTAGACTCTACCAGGTACATTTTAACTTCAGGTTCAATTCAGGCTGATTTATTTTCTTTCTGGAATATTATTCCTTCCTTTCTTCCCTTTGTCTCTTTTAACAAATGCCACCTTCTCAAAGAAACCTTTTATGCATACTAATTATAGTTATACCAACGACATCCCACATCCTCCCTTTTCCTTTTCTGCTTTTTGATCTCTATAATAATTATCTAACATAGAACACAATTTTTATTTTTTAAGTTTTTAAAATATTTTTTGATGTGGACCATTTTTAAAGTCTATTGAATTTGTTACAATATTATTTCTGTTTTACGCTTTGTTTTTTGGCTGCAGGGCATGTGAGATCTTAACTCCCTGAAGAGGAATTGAACCCACAGCCCCTGCACTGGCAGACAATGTCTTAACCACTGGACCACCAGGAAAGTCCCTAAAACAACTTTTTAAGTTACCTGTTTGTTTTCCCACACTGAAATATAATCCCTAACAGACAGGAGAGTTTCATTTATTTTGTTCTCCTTAGAACAGTGCCTAGAACATAGTAGTGCTCAAGTATTTGTTAAATGAATCAATGAATAAACAGTATGGTCTAAAGAAACATTAATTTTCTAAATTATATTTGATAAATTTCTAATGTTAAAGCTCCACTTATTTGAATTAAAAATCTATAAGGTGTTGAATATGAAGACTAATAGTAATGAGAAGAGTATATTTTTCACACTTTCTTATTAGAAGTTATTGGAGCTTTAGTACCATCCTTTAGATTCATTTTGATAACAGAAGTGACCGTGCACTGAACTCAATGGAGGATGGGTATGGATTTGAATGAAGAGTTGCAATTTAAAAAGAAGATACTGTAGGCAAACTGTAATGATACTTCAGTATTTGTTTTTATTGATTTCAGAATCTTTTCTCCTTCTCACTTGTTTTCTTCAGCTCTTTCATAAACTTTCCTAATGGTAAAGATTATGCAATTTTACCAAGCAATGAAGAGGAATGAGGGCCATTTCTTTTGGGGCAGGTATTCTATGTATTCCTCATATAAGTGCAGATATTTCTAGGAAGTTGCTGGCAGATGTGTCTAGACTCTTCTAAGTGTAATAAGACATGCGTTTAATTTGTTGGTAACATGAAATTTGGAAAACTCAGCAGTGGCCACAGGACTGGAAAAGGTCAGGTTTCATTCCAATCACAAAGAAAGGCAGTGCCAAAGAATGCTCAAATTACCACACAATTGCACTCAACTCACATGCTAGTAAAGTAATGCTCAAAATTCTCCAAGCCACACTTCAGCAATACGTGAACTGTGAACTTCCAGATGTTCAAGCTAGTTTTAGAAAAGGCATAGGAACCAGAGATCAAATTACCAATATCTGCTGGATCATCAAAAAAGCAAGAGAGTTCCAGAAAAACATCTATTTCTGCTTTATTAACGGTGCCAAAGCCTTTGACTGTGTGGATCACAATAAACTGTGGAAAATTCTTAAAGAGATGGGAATACAAGACCACCTGACCTGCCTCTTGAGAAACCTGTATGCAGGTCAAGAAGCAACAGTTAGAACTGGACATGGAACAATAGACTGGTTACAAATAGGGAAAGGAGTACATCAAGGCTGTATATTGTCACCCTGCTTATTTAACTTATATCCAGAGTACATCATGAGAAATACTGGGCTGGAAGAGGCACAAGCTGGAATGAAGATTGCCGGGAGAAATATCAATAACCTCAGATATGCAGATGACACCACCCTTATGGCAGAAAGTGAAGAACTAAAGAGTCTTTTGATGAAAGTGAAAGAGGAGAGTGGAAAAATTGGCTTAAAACTCAACATTCAAAAAACTAAGATCATGGCATCCGGTCCCATCACTTCATGGCAAATATATGGGGAAACAGTGGAAACAGTGGCTGACTTTATTTTTCTGGGCTCCAAAATCACTGCAGATGGTGACTGCAGCCATGAAATTAAAAGACACTTACTCCTTGGAAGGAAAGTTATGACCAACCTAGATAGCATATTCAAAAACAGAAACATCGTCAACAAAGCTCTGTCTAGTCAAGGCTATGGTTTTCCTAGGAGTCATGTATGGATATGGGAGTTGGACTGTGAAGAAAGCTGACCGCCAAAGAATTGATGTTTTTGAACTGTGGTGTTGGAAAAGACTCTTGAGAGTCCTTTGGACTGCAAGGAGATCCAACCAGTCCATCCTAAAGGAAATCAGTCCTGGGTGTTCATTGGAAGGACTGATGTTGAAGCTGAAACTCCAATATTTGGCCACATGATAACAGCTGACTCATTTGAAAAGACCCTGATGTTGGGAAAGATTGATGGCAGGAGGAGAAGGGGATGACAGAGGATGAGATGGTTAGATGGCATCACCGACTCAATGGACATGAGTTTGGGTAAACTCCAGGAGTTGGTAATGGACAGGGAGGCCTGGGGTGCTGCGGTTCATGGGGTCCCAAAGAGTCAGATACGACTGAGCAACTGAACTAAACACGAAATATATGTGCTTTTGTTTTGTTTTGTTTTTTCCCCAACAAATCCCAATGATGTAATGAAAAGCCGAGAATTTATAAAATAAAATAAGCACATAAGGGTACTCTTCTCATATACCCTTCTGTAAAAACCTCTGCTTTTAATTGTTCTTGAAGTTTTGACCAGAATTACTGGCAGAAATTGTCACCTCTTAGTGGACCAGTTATAACCCATCAATCAATTTCAGAAGTTTTGATAACTTGAGACAATGCTTTTGAAAGACTATTCCCTACTGGCAAAATACCTTACTGAACTGAGCTAGTCAGTCACAACCAACATTTAACAGATTGCAACAAATAGAATGCTATTTTATTAAATAAAGTTACACTATTTCTAAAGTACCTGGAGAGCAATTTACACATACATTTAGCATCAGATCAGATCAGATCAGTCGTTCAGTCATGTCCGACTCTTTGCGACCCCATGAATCGTAGCATGTCAGTCCTCCCTGTCCATCACCAACTCCCGGAGTTCACTCAGACTCATGTCCATTGAGTCAGTGATGCCATCCAGCCATCTCATCCTCTGTCATCCCCTTCTCCTCCTGCCCCCAATTCCTCCCAGCATAAGAGTCTTTTCCAATGAGTCAACTCTTCCCGTGAGGTGGCCAAAGTACTGGAGTTTCAGCTTTAGCATCATTCCTTCCAAAGAAATCCCAGGGCTGATCTCCATTAGAATGGACTGGTTGGATCTCCTTGCAGTCCAAGGGGCTCTCAAGAGTCTTCTCCAACACCACAGTTCAAAAGCATCAATTCTTCGGTGCTCAGCTTTCTTCACAGTCCAACATTCACATCCATACATGACCACAGGAAAAACCATAGCCTTGACTAGACGAACCTTTGTTGGCAAAGTAATGTCTCTGCTTTTCAATATGCTATCTAGGTTGGTCATAACTTTCCTTTCAAGGAGTAAGCGTCTTTAATTTAATGGCTGCAGTCACCATCTGTAGTGATTTCGGAGCCCAGAAAAATAAAGTCTGACACCCTTTCCACTGTTTCCCCATCTATTTCCCATGAAGTGGTGGGACCAGATGCCATGATCTTCGTTTTCTGAATGTTGAGCTTTAAGCCAACTTTTTCACTCTCCACTTTCACTTTCATCAAGAGGCTTTTGAGTTTCTCTTCACTGTCTGCCATAAGGGTGGTGTCATCTGCATATCTGAGGTTATTGATATTTCTCCCGGCAGTCTTGACTCCAGTTTGTGCTTCTTCCAGTCCAGCATTTGTCATGATGTACTCTGCATATAAGTTAAATAAACAGGGTGACAATATACAGCCTTGAAGTACTCCTTTTCTTATATGGAACCAGTCTGTTGTTCCATGTCCAGTTCTAACTGTTGCTTCCTGATCTGCATACAAATTTCTCAAGAGGCAGGTCAATCTCTTGAAGAATTTTCCACAGTTTATTGTGATCCACACAGTCAAAGGCTTTGGCATAGTCAATAAAGCAGAAATAAATGTTTTTCTGGAACTCTCTTGCTTTTTCCATGATTCAGCGGATGTTGGCAATTTGATCTCTGGTTCCTCTGGCTTTTCTAAAACCAGCTTGAACATCAGGAAGTTCACGGTTCACATATTGCTGAAGCCTGGCTTGGAGAATTTTGAGCATTACTTTACTAGCGTGTGAGATGAGTGCAATTGTGCAGTAGTTTGAGCATTCTTTGGCATTGCCTTTCTTTGGGATTGGAATGAAAACTGAGCTTTACATTTAGCATAGCATGTACTAAACCATGTCTTTGGAGAAGTAATTAAGATAAATTACCTATTAGAAGTTTAATTTCAAATTTCAAATGCTTCTCTAGATGAATTTAGTTTGTATGCTGTAGACTTAAAATTGTAATATGTACAGTTTACATTGAAATGCTTATGTGAAATCCATTCATGAATAATTAAAAATCTTATTACCGTTTGCCATAAGCAGCCACGTTCTTTGCAGCGTTCTTTAGTTGCAGTGTTTGAATCTGGATAACAAGTAAACTTTTCAACTTCCAAGAAAGTTTGATCCCATTGAACAGTAAAGTTTCCTCCAAGGTTAAATGTCAGATTGTGAATTAGTAGAATCTTTGGGGACAAAGAAAACAGTGAAAAGTATTTCTGACCATTGGATAATTCAAAAATAGTTAGCATTTATAAAATGCAGCAACCCATCAGCAATTTTTAAAATCGAATCTTAATAATTTTAATGCAACACTAAAAAAAAAAAAAGAATAGATAGGAGAAAACATGTCATCCCACTGGAAAAGCTAGAACCTCAAGACAGGAAAACCATGAGAAATTACAGAATACTGATGAAAAACATCTTTAAATCTAGACATGAGTTTACTTCTCAGTTCTGCCAATAAATGCTCATGAGTCTAAGGAAACACCTATCTTGTTTTAGCTTCAATTTCCTGCCTCTGTAAAATTAGATTAACAGATAAATAATATGTGAAATTTAAAACACACACAATGCTTGGGGCACAAGGCTTAGAATATCAGGTATGAAATAAATATTAATTTCTTCAATGAAGACAATGTTGACACTGGTTGATGTGGAGGCTTCCTGAGTCAAATCCACTGCTAACAATATTTGAGGTACAAATTAGGAAATGATATGGCAATACACAAAAAGAAAAAAATGAGAGGATAGTGTTTTATGTGTGTATATATATATATATAGTGTATTGAAGTGTATACACACACATATATATGTGTGTGTGTGTGTGTGTGTGTATGTATAGACAGATAGATAGATAGACATATGAGCTTTCTAGGTGTGCTTCTGATTAAGAACCTGCCTGCCAATTCAGGAGACATAAGAGATGTGGGTTTGACCCCTGGGTAGGGAAGATCCCCTGAAGCAGGAAAAAGAAACACACTCCAGTATTCTTGCCTGGAGAATCCCATGGAGAGAGGAGCCTGGAGGGTTACATTCTATAGGGTCTCAAAGAGTTGGACATGACTGAAGCGACATAGTAGGCATACACACACATATATGCATATCCACAATACATGTATGGGCTTCTCTGCTGGCTAAGTAAAGAATCCACCTGCAATGCAGGAGACTTGGGAGTTGATCTTTCAGTTGGGAATATCCCCTGGAGGAGGGCATGGCAACCCATTCCAGTATTCTTACCTGGAGAATCCCCATAGACAGAGGAACCTGATGGGCTATGGTCCATTTTGTAGCAAAGAGTTGGACATAACTGATCAACTAAGCACACGCAACATATACATATGTATACAGAATATATCAGTTCAGTTCAGTTCAGTCGCTCAGTCGTGTCCGACTCTTTGCGACCCCATGAATCACAGCACATCAGGCCTCCCTGTCCATCACCAACTTCTGGAGTTCACTCAAACTCATATCCATCGAGTCAGTGATGCGATCCAGCCATCTCATCCTCTGTGGTCCCCTTCACCTCCTTCCCCTAATCCCTTCCAGTATCAGGGTCTATTCCAATGAGTCAACTCTTCGCATCAGGTGGCCAAAGTACTGGAGTTTCAGCTTCAGCATCAGTCCTTCCAAAGAACACCCAGGACAGATCTTCTTGAGGATGGACTGGTTGGATCTCCTTGCAGTCCAAGGGACTCTCAAGAGTCTTCTCCAACACCACAGTTCAAAAGCATTAATTCTTCAGCACTCAGCTTTCTTCACAGCCCAACTATCTCACATCCATACATGACTACTGGAAAAACCATAGCCTTGACTAGACGGACCTTTGTTAGCAAAGTAATATCTCTGCTTTTCAATATGCTATCTAGGTTGGTCATAACTTTCCTTCCAAGGAGTAAGCGTCTTTTAATTTCATGGCTGCAATCACCATCTGCAGTGATTTTGGAGCCCAAAAAGATAAAGTCTGACACTGTTTCCACGTCTATCTGCCATGAAGTGATGGGATGCCATGATCTTAGTTTTTTGAATGTTGAGTTTTAAGCCAACTTTTTCACTCTCCTCTTTCACTTTTATCAAGAGGCTTTTTAGTTCCTCTTCGATTCCTGCCATAAGTAAGGGTGGCGTCATCTGCATATCTGAGGTTACTGATATTTCTCTCGGCAATCTTGATTCCAGCTTGTGCTTCTTCCAGCCCAGCGTTTCTCATGATGTACTCTGGATATAAGTTAAATAAGCAGGGTGACAATATACAGCCTTGACATACTCCTTTTCCTATTTGGAACAAGTCTGTTGTATACTGTTGCTTCCTGACCTGCATATAAGTTTCTCAAGAGGCAGGTCAGGTGGTCTGCTATTCCCATTTCTTGAAGAATTTTCCACAGTTTATTGTGGTCCACACAGTCAAAGACTTTGGCATAGTCAATAAAGCAGATATAAATGTTTTTCTGGAACTTGTTTGCTTTTTTGATGATCCAGAAGATGTTGGCAATTTGATTTCTGCTTCCTCTGCCTTATGTAATATCAGCTTGAACATCTGGAATTTCACAGTTCACGTACTGCTGAAGCCTGGCTTGGAGAATTTTGAGCATTATTTTACTAGTGTGTGAGATGAGTGCAATCATGCAGTAGCTTGAGCATTCTTTGACATTGCCTTTCTTTGGGATTGGAAAGAAAACTGACCTTTCCCAGTCCTGTGGCCACTGCTGAGTTTTCCAAATTTGCTGGCATGTTGAGTGCAACACTTTCACAGCATCATCTTTCAGGTTTTGAAAGAGCTCAATTGGAATTCCGTCACCTCCACTAGCTTTGTTCATAGTGAAGCTTTCTAAGGCCCACTTGACTTCACATTCCAGGATGTCTGGCTCTAGGTCAGTGTTCACACCATCGTGATTATCTTGGTCTTGTACACTTTTTTGTACACTTCTTTTGTGTATTCTTGCCACATCTTCTTAATATCATCTGCTTCTGTTAGGTCCATACCATTTATGTCCTTTATCGAGCTCATCTTTGCATGAAATGTTCCCTTGGTATCTCTAATTTTCTTGAAGAGGTCTCTAGTCTTTCCCATTCTGTTGTTTTCCTCTATTTCTTTGCACTGATTGCTGAGGAAGACTTTCCTATCTCTCCTTGCTATTCTTTGGAACTCTGCATTCAGATGCTTATATCTTTCCTTTTCTCCTTTGCTTTTTGCTTCTCTTCTCTTCACAGTTATTTGTAAGGCCTCCTCAGACAGGCATTTTGCTTTTTTGCATTTCTTTTCCATGGGGATGGTCTTGATCCCTGTCTCCTGCACAATGTCACAAACCTCATTCCATAGCTCATCAGGCACTCTATCTATCAGATCTAGGCCCTTAAATCTATTTCTCACTTCCACTGTATAATCATAAGGGATTTGATTTAGGTCTTACCTGAATGGTCTAGTGGTTTTCCCTACTTTCTTCAATATAAGTCTGAATTTGGCAAAAGGATTTCATGATATGAGCCATAGTCAGCTCCTGGTCTCGTTTTTGCTGACTGTACAGAGCTTCTCCATCTTTGGCTGCAAAGAACATAATCAATTTTATTTCGATGTTGACCATCTGGTGATGTCCATGTGTAGAGTCTTCTCTTGTGTTGTTGGAAGAGGGTGTTTGCTATGACCAGTTCGTTTTCTTGGCAAAACTCTATTAGCCTTTGCCCTGCTTCATTCCATATTCCAGGGCCAAATTTGCCTGTTACCCCAGGTGTTTCTTGACTTCCAACTTTTGCATTCCAGTCCCCTATAATGAAAAGGACACCTTTTTTGCATGTTAGCTCTAAAAGGTCTTGTAGGTCTTCATAGAACCATTCAACTTCAGCTTCTTCAGTGTTACTGGTTGGGGCATAGACTTGGATTACCGTGGTATTGACTGGTTTGCCTTGGAAACGAACAGAGATCCTTCTGTCATTTTTGAGATTGCATCCAAGTACTGCATTTTGGACTCTTTTGTTGACCATGATGGCTACTCCATTTCGTCTAAGGGATTCCTGCCCGCAGTAGTAGATATAATCATCATCTGAGTTAAATTCATCCATTTCAGTCCATTTTAGTTTGCTGATTCCTAGAATGTCAACGTTCACTCTTGCCGTCTCTTGTTTGACCACTACCAATTTGCCTTGATTCATGGACCTGACATTCCTGGTTCCTATGCAATATTGCTCTTTACAGCATTGGACCTTGCTTCTATCACCAGTCACATCCACAGCTGGGTATTGTTTTTGCTTTGACTCCATCCCTTCATTCTTTCTGGAGTTATTTCTCCATTGATCTCCAGTAGTATATTGGGCACCTACCTACCCAGGGAGTTCCCCTTTCAGTATCCTATCATTTTGCCTTTTCATACTGTTCATGGGGTTCTCAAGGCAAGAGTACTGAAGTGGTTTGCCATTCCCTTCTCCAGTGGACCACATTCTCTCAGACCTCTCCACCATGACCTGCCCATCTTGGGTTGCCCCACACAGCATGGCTTAATTTACAAATATAATAGTATATTGTAGTGTGTGTATATATATATATATGTGTGTGTATATATATATATATATATATATATATATCAGAGAAGGCAATTGCAACCCACTCCAGTACCCTTGCCTGGAAAATCTGATGGGCGGAGGAGCCTGGTAGGCTGCAGTCATGGGGTTGCTAAGAGTCGGACACAACTGAGTGACTTCACTTTCACTTTTCACTTTCACGCTTTGGAGAAGGAAATGGCAATCTACTTCAGTGTTATTGCATGGAGAATCCCAGGGGCAGGAGCCTGGTGGGCTGCCATCTATGGGGTCTCACAGAGTCGGACATGACTGAAGTGACTTAGCAGCACACATATATATATAATAGTATATTGGAGTGTATACTATTTATTCCATACACTATAATTTTCATTGTTGTTGTTGCTGTTTAGGCCTTTACTCATGTCCCAGTCTTAGGGACCCAAGGACTACAGCACACCAGACTTCCCTGTCCTTCACCATCTCCTGGAGCTTGTTCACACTCATGTCCTTTGAATCTGTAATGCCATCCAACTATCTCATTCTTTGTCATCCCCTTCTCCTCCTGCCTTTTATCTTTCCCAGCATAAGGTCTTTCCAATGAGTCAGCTCTTTGCATCAGGTAGCCAGGAAATTCAGCTTCTGTACCAGTCCTTCCAGTGAATATTCATGGTTGATTTCCTTTAGGATTGACTGCTTGGATCTCCTTGCAATCCAAGAGACTCTCAAGAGTCTTCTTCAATACCACAATTCAAAAACATCAATTCTTCAACACTCAGTTTTCTTTATGACCCAACTCTCACATCCGTACATGACTACTGGAAAAATAATAGCTTTGACTACATAGACTTTTGTTGGCAAAGTAATGTCTCTGCTTCTTAATATGCTGTCTAGGTTTGTCATAGCTTTTCTTCCAAGGAGCAAGCATCCTTTGATGTCATAGCTGTAGTCACTGTCAGCATGATTTTAGAACCAAGAAAATAAAGTCTGTCACTGTTTCCATTGTTTCTCCATTTATATGCCTTAAAGTGACAGGACCAGATGTCATGATCTTAGTTTTTTGAATGTTGAATTTTAAGCCAACTTTTTCACGCTCCTCCTTCATCTTCATTAAGAAGCTCTTTAGTTCTTCTGCACTTTTTGCCATAAGGGGGGTGTCATCTGCATATCTTGATTTATTGATATTTCTTTTTTCAATCTTGATTCCAGCTTGTTATTCATCCAACTTGGCATTTCACGTGATGTACTCTTCATGTAAGGTAAATAAACAGGGTGACAATTTACAACCTTGATGCACTCCTTTCCACATTTTGAATCAGTCTGTTGTTCCAGTTTGATTCTAACAGCTGCTTCTTGACCTGCATACAGATTTCTCAGGAGGCAGGTAAGATGGTCTGATATTCCCATCTCTTTAAGAATTTCCCACAGCTTGTGATCCACACAAAGGCTTTACTGTAGTGAATGAAGCAAATTAGATGTTTTTCTAAAACTCTCTTGCTTTTTCCTTGATCCAATGGATGTTGGCAATTTGATCTCTGATTACTCTGCCTTTTCTAAATCCAGTCTATACATATGGTAATTCTCTGGTCATGTGCTGTTGAAGTGCAGCATGGAGAATTGTAGTTTGAACGTTCTTTGTCATTACCCTTCTTCCGGATTGGAATGAAAACTGACTGGTTCCAATCCTGTGGCCACTGCTGAGTTTTCCAAATTTTCTGGCATATTGAGTGCAGCACTTTCACAGCATTATCTTTTAAGATTTGAAATAGCTCAGCTGGAATTTCATCACCTCCACTAGCTTTGTTCTTAGTGGTGCTTTCTAAGACCCATTTGACTTATCACTCCACAATGTTTGGCTCCAGATGGATGAACACACCATGATCTTATCTAGATCATTAAGAACTTTTTTGTATTGTTCTTCTGTGTATTCTTGCCACCTCTTCTTAATCTCTTCTGCTCTGTTAGCTCCATATCATTTCCGTCCTTTATTGTGCCCATCTTTGCATGAAATGCTTTTCTCCTTTGCCTTTCACTTCTTTCAGCTATTTGTAAGACCTCCTCAGACAACCATTTTACCTTTTTGAATTTCTTTTTATTGGGGATGGTTTTGATCACTGCCTCCTGTACAATGTTCTGACAAAATATGGTGCACTGGAGAAGGGAATGGCAAACCAAATCTTGCCTTGAGAATCCCATGAATGTTTTTTCATTGTTACAATATTACAAATTTTTCTTTGGTTACCGTTTATGACAGTGACAAAATTTACCACAATTTCATCTGTACAGTTTTTTTTTTTTTTTTTTATCCTTCATAGCTCTAATTTAGAAATAAAAAGTCATATAAAGATTAAAAGCTTAGAGGAATTAGAAAGATGTACTTCCAAGTGTCTTTGTAAATCTTTGTTGTTGTTTAATTGCTAAATAATATCCAACTCTTTTGTGACTTCATGGGCTATAGTCTGCCAGGCTCCTCTGTCTGTGGGATTTCCAGGCAAGAATACTACAGTGGGTTACCATTTCCTTCCAAAGGGAAACGTCCCAACCCAAGAATCAAACCCTTGTTCCCTGCACTGGCAGGAGTATTCTTTACTGCTGAGTCACCAAGTCCTCATAAATCTCTACATTAGCATAAAGCTAGAAATAAATATGAACTGGAATTGTAAAAAACATATAATAAAATGATTTTGTATTGTGCCCCCATATAATCTTTACTAGACTCATAAAATTCTCAATAAGCCTAAGTTGTTTAATTTATATTGGTGAGTTCTTATAGTCACAGGAATATATATTTTATAGTATATTTACTAAATAAAAAAACAATTAACCAATACATATTTTATGGAAATTCCTACATGGAAAACTCTGGGCTAGAGGGCTTAGGAGCTAGACAAAAACACTGCAAAATCATGTTATATATGTTAATTTAGAATTTATGCTAACATTACTAATAATTAGGATTATAGAAATGGTAGGAAAGTAAATGCCAATAAAAATCACTTCTATGTTTTAAATTATTTTATCTAACATAGTTAAGCAACATTATGACTAAATATTTCATTTTACTTATGAGGAAGCTGAGATATTAATCTATTATTTAAATGCACAAACTGCAGGTCTAGAATTGAACCCAGTTCTGGTACTTCTTTACCCTCTCTAGTACATTTGTCAAAGGAGGAAAGAATGAGGATAAAAAAAGGGCCCACTATAAGGGAAGAGTGTTAACAAAAATTTGAAAAAGAATATTGATACAAGATATGTTGAGGACAAAAAGAACTTATGAAAGGAGAAGTGGGAAAAACTGAAGAAATGAATTCAATCAATAACTTAATGAGTCTTAAATGAGAAGTTAAAACATTTACATTTTTTATTGTATGCAGTAGGTAAAATAGAGAAATGGAATAAAAAAATATTAGGAAGGCAGAGATAAGTGATGTCTAAGAAAAAATTGAATAGAGAGGGAGTAGTATGAATTAACCTTATGGTTGATATCTCAATATAAATTGAAATGACCTAAAATGGGATATAGCCAGCAAAAGGAAAATAAAACTAGAAATGTAATGAATAAAAAAATCATAAAACCATGAGCCTGAATGATTATATGTTAAAAATGACAGAATATGACACTAAAATATTTTAAGAGATTGTATTTACCTGGTTGGAAGCATCATAACTGAAATTGTAATGAGCTCTCAATGGTTGATTATCTTCTATCACTGAAACTTCTGTAACAGTGTTTATCAACCCAAGGACTTTTATAGTCTCAAATGCTAAAGCAGTTCCTTCTGGGTACGATGAATGCATACATGTGATATCTAGCTTGTTCTGGAAAATATATATATCAAATAGATGGTCACTGGATACAAATCAGAAATAAAAATACAATTGTATTTATAACAATGGATTAAATCTTATAGTTATAAATATATATAAATTATATTCTGTTTACCAAATAAAGACAATTAACCAACACACATTTTTATGAAAATTGCTAAGTGAAAAACTCTGAACCCAAAGGGTGTAAGAATTAGATAAAATTCTAAGAAAATATTTTGAATCTCACATAATTTAGAATTCATTTACACTGATATCATTAATAATTTAGTATTTAGTATTTATATATATATATATAATAAGTAAATAACCAATCATCTATCCCTACATTCTCAATGGCCCTTCATGTTCAAGTACCCTATATAAATATACTTATTATTAAAAAATTACATATATATACTATTTATATATAATTTTTTTATATTAAATTTTTTATTTTGCACTTTATTTTATTTGCATTTTATTTTATTTGTATAGCAGATTGACAATGTTGTGATAGTTTCAGGTAGACAGCAAAAGAACCCAGTCATACATATACACATATGCATTTTCTCCCAATCTCCCTCCCATCCAGGCTTCCATATACTATTTATATATAATTTTTATATATATACTATTTGTATATAATATATATATATACTATTTATATATAATTTATATGTATATACTATTTATATATAATATATATTATTTATTTATATATATTATTTACATAATAATTTATATTATATAAATTATTTATATATACATATTATTTATATATAATATAAATTATATTATATAAATTATATATAATAATTATATATAAGTATTTATATTTATATAAATATTTATATAAAAATAAAAGTATATATAATAATTATAAATATATAAGTATATGTTTATACTTATTGTAAAAAATTAAAATTTTTTGGTATATATGCCATAAAATTATTTTCAGAGATAAATTATGCATGATGCAAATCATGCATATCCCTTCTCATTCTAGGCTTAATGTTGGTGAAGAATAACTTAGCTTTAACAAAAAAAAAAATATATGAAGAAATCTAACTTCTACAAGAAGCATTGCTACTAATTATTCAAAATTTAACCTTGTGCAAAGCGTTTTCATTTTCACCCCAAATGCATGACAGTCACTGCTATGATTGGTATATTAAAACATTGTCAAATATGCTGAGATTATTTTCCTAAGATCTGCTTAAACAAGACATAGTGCATCAAGAAGTCTAATGATTTTGTGTACAAACTTCATCATCAGAAACTCATCTATTATATTGAAGTATACTATTATATTGAAACATAAAAATCTAAGGTAATTCATATACAATTTAATAATTTAAATTAAATGATTTTTTCCATTCCTTTCCATTGATCTTTGGAGAGAAATGCACTTTTCCAAGAAAAGGCACAATCTAGACATTAACAAGCTATTATATTTAACTATGTGTTCAAGGAGAATGCTTACATTAGAAACTGAAAATGTATATAAAATGTAGTTGCCCTTTTGGATGGTATCTGTAATGGGGGAAAAATAAGTTATCAGATCAAAATAATGTCAAATTTTTATTTTATTATTACAGTTAGACAACACAGGAACATTTTTTAAAATAAGTATTATTTATTAAGCAAATTAAATAAATTATTTTCATTAAACTTCTTAATTATCTTTAAATAAAATAACTTTGGTAGTTTATTTTCCCAGGAAGTAAAGGTAATAAATGCATCTTTGCCCAGTTTGATTTTTCAGACCAGTAAAATCGTTCTAGAAATTCAGAGAATGCAAACTTGTAGCAAAATATATACAATTATAACTATTGTTTTGAATAATATTTTATCTCTCTCTAATAAACTGTGTAACAAGAAGTTTATCTTGGGAAGACATGGGACACCGCAATATTGTTTTGCATCTTTCAATTTTTTTTTCATTATCTAAAGGACTGAATGTGGAGACATATTAAAGATTCATGTACACTTTAATGAGAAAAAATGGAAGAAAATAATTATTTTCTGCATCATATATGAAACATAGCATTTTTATCAACATGTTTCTTTAACAGGAAACTATAGATTATAACTAAAATATTTGGGAGAAAATAGAGTGGAAAATATAAAGAGAATCCTAGGATTTATATAGACTACTTTGAGTAACATTAATTAACTTAAAATTTTAATCCTAGGGAATAAAATTAAAATCAGAATCTGAATTGAAGGTTATTTTGCTGTTTATGTATTTGATTATTCAGAAAATTCTGATTTTAACTTTTCAACACACTTAAGTATATAGTCATCATATTAGATGACTGATTAAATCATAACTCCATATTTTAACCATCTTATATGAAGTAAGAGAAAGAAATGGCAGCCCACTCCAGTGTTCTTGCCTGGAGAATCCCAGGGATGGGGGAGCCTGGTGGGCTGCCGTCTATGGGGTCGCACAGAGTCGGACATGACTGAAGTGACTTAGCATAGCATAGCATATGAAGTAAATTATCAATATAGTTTTTAATAATTTATTTATTTTTTATTGAGGGATAATTGGTTTACAGAATTTTGCTGTTTTCTGTCAAACCTCAACATGAATCAGCCATAGGTAAATTTTTGCAAGTAGGAAAAATTAATGAACTTGGAAACAAATAATTTGAGAAATAAGAATAACCTTAAAGTCAAGTCTCACATGCTACCAATAGAGGTATTGTCTCAACAAAATTCTTTACCTGATGATTATGAACAGTTTATTAATGTTTCTGCTGAAATCCACTCTTACTGAATTTCTATGTAATAAGTGTTTGGAATCTATACTCAGGTCAGAGCTAACCTTAGTATGCTTAGACTCTAACATATTGAGTGAGAAAGAGAAGTCTGGTGTGCTGAAGTAGAATGAAAAATGGAGAGCAGTAAGGAAAGATTTGTGTGAGAGTGCATGTGTGCATGTGTGTGTATGTAAAATCTACAGGACATGGTGAGTACTCTGGATGTTGGTAAAGACTGTGGCTCCTGAATATAATGGTGAATTGTTAGAGGGTTTTGAGCAAAGAGGTGAGCAGAAAGAGATAATTTGAATCATCTTCTAAAGGGCTTACTCTATCTGCCAGTTGGTAAAGAGAATGTAAAAAGAGGCGGCTGACAACAGCCATCAACCTATAGACTGATTAGGGAGCTATTGCAGTAATTAGAATGAAAAGTAGTGATGATAACAATGGTCGAGTTGATAAGATTCCTAGATCAAGATGGAACCAAAAGAGATTCCTAGGTAAGAGTGAACCGTAAAGTTGTTGGCATCTTGTAGAGATGAAGTTACCATCAACTGACAAGTGGAAGACAATGCATTTAATGGAGCAGATATACTGTGGTAATTTACATATTCACAGGCAGGTAAGACTTCAAAAAGAACAGAATTTTTTCAAAGATTCCATATTTTTCAAATTGTAAGAGAACACACCAATACATAGACTATTTCTTGGAGCTTAGTTAGAGATATTGGATGCTTTATATACTATAATAGGCTACCCAGGTGGCTCAGTGGTAAAGAAGCTGCCTGCTAATGCAGGAGACACAAGAGATGAAGGTTCCATCCCTGGGTTGGGAAAATCCCTTGGAGGAAGAAATGGCACCTCAGTATTCTTGCCTCAAAAATCCAGTGGGCAGAGGAGCCTCACGGGCTACAGTCCATGGGGTTGCAAAAGAGTCAGACATGACTGAGCACCCAGGCAGGCCATATACTATAAAACATCTGAGAAGTAGTGAGCTATAATAGAAGGTAAACTATAATTTTTATACACACATATATAAAACATATATCTAAGAGTCCTCTATTAAAAAATGAGATTAAAAAACCTTAAATTTATGAGTGTTTATAATTGACTAAGTAAATCCAAACAGATTAATTTTCTATAGCATAATTTAATTTTAGAAAGAATGATTCTATTTTTATTCCCTTGATGTACTGAATTCTCAACTTTTGGGCTAATTAATTAGAAGACATTTAATAATTCAAATAAATAATGACATTTATATGGTAAAATCCTTATCTCAAATAATTTGACATTAAATATTTTTATTGAAGTATAGTTGATTTACAACACTTCAGGTAAAGTTATTCAGTTAAACATATTTATATATATACACATATGTATATTTCTTTTTTGGATTCTTTTCCATTACAGTTCATTAAAAGATACTGAATATAGTTTGCTGTGCTATATACTAGGTCCTGGTTGTTTATATATTTTATATATGGTATTGTGTATTTGTTAATCTCAAATTACCAATTTATTCCTCCTTTCTACATTGAGTAAACTTTAATGTTGGTTTTCTTTTACAGTAATAAAATTTTAGTTTTAACCACTATAATCATCTAAGATAGTTGAAAATAGGATGCAATTTACACATCTGTGAACTTATTAACTACTTTAATTTTTATTCAATAATCTAATAAATAAAAGTATCTACACTTGTCAAAGATTTTTACAATAAACCAAGAGAGAAAACTAAATGTTGTAATTAAATATACATAATTTAAATAGCAATGCTAAATTATATAAAGTTACCTAAACTCTTAAGATAGATAATAAAACAGAAATTAGAAATTTAAAAAAAAATTAAAACGTGACATTTTTAAATGAATGTAATTTCATAATAAAAGCAAAACTTCCCATCATCAAAATAAACATTTTAAAGCATATCACTTTGAAACTTACCTTTAGTTTCTCCATCATCCCAGAAAAAGTCTCCTTTTGCTGTGTTATTATCATTTAATGCAATTATAAGTCCTAGAGGGTTCTTTCGGCTGTTAAGTAAGTTTGGGTGTATTTATGAGTAAATATAAATTTATAATAGTAAAATATCCTATAAATAAATCCATTTCAACATGAGGATTTGTAGGATTTCTGCACAAAAAACATTGATATTAATAAAATTCATGTCTATTTTTATTAATAATTTATCAATGAGAAAAGTAATTTATATATTTAGAAAATAAATGAAAGAAATAAATACAATAAATATAGTATGGAACTTCTTGGAGGCTAAGACACCACCATCAAAATTGAAACAGTAAAATAATATTTCAATTCAAACAACAAAATTAAATATATCTTATGAAGTACCATATGTATTTGTCACAAATATATTAACCCTGAATTACAATGCATCAAGGTTACAAAACAATGAAAAAAACTATAAAATAAACTTTTAAATGCCAAGTAGAATCTCTAATAATCATAAAAATGAAGCTAATTATACCATGTGAAATGAAATGTGGTTAATATTTTTTTAGTTGTATATTACTATTGGTTTCTAAACTTAAAATAAGGCTGTATAGTCCAGGTAACTGCTCTATACAGAATATATTCTTTCTAGCATACACTCATCAGAGCGTATGTTTCTCTCATTTGATACATCTCTAGAGTATAACTAATGATTTTGAGAACATAATCATGAAACATTGAGAATATGAAAATAATTCTAGGAAACAAACCTAATTACATGACTAACTAGTTTAATTCATTCACTCATAAATTTGTTCCTTCAACAAATATCTAGGGAAAACCAGGAGCTTATCCCATAGTAGGGCTTCCCTGATAGCTCAGTTGGTAAAGAATCTGCTTGCATTGCAGGAGACCCCGGTTCGATTCCTGGGTCGGGAAGATCCCCCAAGGCTACCCACTCCAGTATTCTGGCCTAGAAAATTCCATGGACTGTATAGTCCATGGAGTCACAAAGAGTCGGACACGACTGAGGGACTTTCACTTTCACTTTCTTTCACTTTCATTCCATAATAGGGTGACACTATTGGTATGTGAACTAAAGTGTGAAAAGTTGTGTCCCTGCCTTCATGGAGTATATAGTTGAGGAGAAGAGACATACTACATATAAGAACAAGTAAAAATATAATTACATATATTCTTAATGCTATGAAGAAAATACAGCAGGGTAAGGAACATAGAGTGACTATCTGTTGAGGTGTTGTAGAACATGGGGAAATGTGTAGATGCAATATGACACATTCTGTCCATATACCCAGAATGAATTTTGCAAGATGAAGTACCAGAATTTTCAAGTTTCTCCTTTTTTCTAAGTAGTTCTAAAATGTATTCTTACTGAACAACTTAATTTCTATATCATTCTTTACCTATACAGAAATATCTACCTCGTTTATTGACTTTAAACATTTTACCTGGAAAACAATCATTTTGACATTTATATATTGATGATACAAACAGGTAACAACTGACACTTTAATCAATTATATAACATTTAATATTTCACTATTTAGTAATAATCAGCAACTAATTTTAATTATATATATTCTTTACAGAAATAAGTCAGTACAGTTTTGACACAGGAGATAAAGTTCTAATCTAATTATGCTCATTTTTTTAATTAAAATGTTGTTGTAATATATTAATACATAATTTGATTCTTTATTCTTTTTATAACTATGAAAGTTATATGTAAGAATCCCTTGCATTAAATATCTTCTGGTTAAAAAGCTAAATATCAATCATTGATTTTTTAATAAATATGTGAAACATTAAATATTAAATTATAGTTCAGATTTCAATTAATGCCTTTTGCAGAGTTGGACACGACTGAGCGACTGAACTGAACTGAACTGAACTGAATTTTACCTTGCTGTTGTAGTTACAGCAGGTTGTTGAAAGGGGATAATGTAACCGCCTCTAAGATGTAATCCTATTTTGTCTGCTGGAAGCTGCATATCAACACGTTGTTTTCTCCATGGCTTTTTTACACCCTAATATTTGGAAAATAAAAAGTAATTTCACAAGAATTACACATAAAATTTACACAGAGAAATAATTCTTATTATGAGCCATTCATGTCATTTTAGTGAATAGTAACATGTTGTTTCCTAACTTTTAAAGAAACTTCTTCAGTTTACTGAATAAATTTGGCTAAAAATAAATTCAGTTTAACAAAAAAAATCACCATAGAGAAATCCATTTCCTTTCCACAATAATTAATAATATTCTTAATTAGTCCTATTTTTATTCTTTGTTTTCAGTTAAAGTTAACCAGGTCTCTTGAAAGGATTAAAAAAAATCTTTCTTATAAAAAATAAAGGTTCTGCTTAGCAAATATAAGTGCACTGCAAAATACTTCCCTTTAAAATACACAATTTTTCTGGAAGAATATGTAAAATAGGAAAAGTATTAAAATAAGTTACCAATTCTTCTTAAAGTTACTCTTGACCTTTTACTTCCACAGTTTAAGATGGATAACTACACTGAAGAATATACTTCATATTAATCATGTGCAATGGAACATATACCTGCTCACATGTAAAAAAATATATACCTGTGCAGACTTTTATGCATTATTAAAATCTGAAGTTGCTATTTTTTAGAATAATAACAGAAATATTGTTAATTTCCCATGTATAAATGTTGGACAATATATACTTTTGAACTATTATTATATTAGGTTTACTTACAGTTTCAAAGTCATACCAAGTGGCATCAGGGATGTATGCACTCACTGTTTCTGCACCCTAAAATAAAGCAAAATAATGTATATGTGGAGAAGGAGATGGCAACCCATTCCAATATTCTTGCCTGGAAAATCCCATGGACAGAGAAACCTGGTGGGCTATAGATTCCATGGGGTTGCAAAGAGTCAGGCACAATTTAGCAATTAAACAACAACAATTTATATGTAGATATATATATTTTACTTCTATATGTAACAGAAAAGAGTCACATCAAATGTCGGATTTTCATAGTGAAGTGAAAAGCTTCCTTTGTATGTTACACTACAATATTTTCTATATATAACAAAAGGCTATTTTAATAGTTTTAGATACTTTCATAATATACAATATTCCAAAAGCAAATATGAAATAAATTTTAGTGGCAACTAAAAAAATGGATGCATATATTTGTATCATTATCATCTGCATGGTAAGCGTGAGTGTGAACACATTCATTTCTATATATTTCCATGACATACCAACTTTTAAGTAACAGGCAAAATCCAAATATTTCATTCCACTATTTTTTCAACATTTTCATATGATCTATTGGCTTTCAAGTTCTCCTTTATTTACAGTATAGCACAATTTCAATGTCTATGACTACATGAATGACAGTTATTTGTTACTATTATAAGATTTGATATGTTTCATAAATAAAGCTTTCTTTTGTGGAAGAATACTAATTTTATACAATTTCTTCTCCCCAGTACATATTATATACTTGAAAAGCATAAATCTACTTAATATACTTATAACTTTTCAAAATTTCTTCTATGTTTTAGAATTTAATTAAACACTTATCAGTTTGAAGCATTCTACTGAGTAACATTTATTACCCAGATGTTTTGTAATTTAGTGTGGATTTGATTACACAAAATTCCCTTTAAAATTTATTAAAATTGTATCCTACCTGTCTCAATACAGGGGTTATAAGTAATGAGGGGCCCCATAAGAACTGAGTATCTTCAATCCAGCTATTAGTATCCTCATAAAACCTAAGAACAATGGCAGTGTTTACAACATAAAGATAAAAAATGTTAATCCAAACATGTCAATTTATTATCTTTTAAGTTATTCCCTGGGAATAATCATTGTCTTTAATTTTGCTTGATATGTAAAATTGACTTTATAACGTCAAAACTGACTTAATATGTAATTTTGAATCTATAATTATTAATGCATCCTTATGGTACACCTGACACTCAAGAAAAATGAACATAGAAAGGAAAGTAGAAAGTGAAAAAAGGTGGGAAAGAGGAAATTACTTCATTTGGGACTCAAAAAAATAGTCTATCATATATGATAAATAAACAACTATAAAAATAAAAAGTATAATAAACTACTCTTCTGTTTAATTCATTTTTTCCCGTAAAATAGGTTCATGAACTATCAGAAATCCTTCATATTCTACTTTCCTCCTTTTTATACTTTTTCCTTATAAACTTCAATTTGACTTGGACTTGAAGGGATCTTTAGTCATTTCTTGAGGAACGACCTTGTTTTCATCAAGAGATACAAAGACAGGCACAATTCATTGTTTTATAACTATACTATATGTGATTTATATTTAGATAATTTTCACAATATGCATGATTATATTTTTAATATTTTCTTGTTTATTTACTGATATTTAATGTTTTATTTGATAAATAATATTAAATGATATTTAATATATGTTTAATATTATATATTTAATATTACTTACTGATATACTTTAATATATTCTACATATTTCTTTCCTTTTAAGTTCTATACAATTATCACATTTATAGATTGAACTTGTCCATTTCACCAAATTAATTATATTTACTATCATTTCACATTTCACCAAATAATTTACATAAATGTCAAGAAAAGCATCAGAAATCCACATGACATCTTTATCTACTCTTAATTTTTTATTATTTATCTGAATATAATTTGAAAGACTGAAATTCTTGAACATAGTACTCACTCATGAAGAAAAGGCCTTGCTACTGTTTCTCCAAACATATGGGCTTTATAAAATAGAGTATAAAGGAAAGGTAACAAGGCATAGCGAATATTCAAATAGTGTTTTGATGATTTAACCAAAAGAGAATCCTTTCCAAAAAATGCTGGATCCTGATGCTGTGGGATAAACAGAGAAATTGAAATAAGAAAGTTGGAATATGAATACAAATTGAAACATAAGCATTTAATCTATTTTTGAAAACCAAAATGTGTACTTTGTGGCATGCTTATAAAAAGTTGAGATGACCCCTATTTCATCACTGAAGTATATGAATTTCTAGTTTTTATGTTTTCATTTTGATATATATACTAATTAAACTTTATTTTAAAGTGGACATTTCCCTTTTGAATATACATTCTTGGAGAAGATAAAACATATTTTAACAAAGTATTCTTCATTTCTATTATTTGCGGTAGATTGGACTATTGGTCCCAATTTTCATGCCTCCTTGTACCCACAATTTCTGTTATATAACTCTTATTAGTATCTACCTCTAACAGTGGAATGCATTTCCCCACTATTTGACTTTGATATACTCTGACCAATGTAGTCTTAGGACACGGGACACCGTCAAGTAAGGGCTTGAAACGTGCTTGGATTGCCAAAGAATTTGCTGCCTTGCACCTTGTCACTGCTATTAGAACAATAAGCTCAAACAGTCTGCAAACCAAGGGACACAACGAACATAGCCATCTGGTCAGCCTTGTAGGCTTGCAACCAGCAAGAAGGACAGCCTTCTTGCTGAGCCTAAGCTAGCTCAGTTGACTCTTTCAGCCAAGCTGTAATGATGTAAGCAAACCTGCTTAGGTTTCCTCAAACCAGCTACTGCCTGCCTGGATACACCATAATGTTTACGCCAAAGCCACAGTTTCCTTTGGCTGCTTCCTGGAAATCAATGAGCTTGGTGGGATATATAAGACCCATGCCAAGGAGATACAGGTCTTTCCCAGTGGTCAACTTTGCCTTGCGGACTCCCTATCGGATGAGTCAAAATTTCCGTTGAACTGGGCTGTAGGATATAACTCTTTATCAAACCTCCTTCTTTGCCTTCATCTGCTTTCAGATTTAGGCCTGAATTGTGATGAAGCTCTCTCCACTTTCTCCTTCTTCCTCTTCTTTATCCACCACAAGTATTTCAGCAATAAATTGCTAACGTTTCTAACTCTGTCTTGGTGTCTGTTTTTTGGAGGACATAAATGAACACAAGTATAATTTAATTCACATGAGGATCTCCCAAGAACACAAATTTCTTGAAGCATCACTTAGGTGGATTAGGAAATAACGACTATCCAGTTTATACCTTTTACTTCTGTATTGTCATGCTTCCTTCCAGGCGGAGCTCTGAGTGGCTGTCCTTCTTCTCAAAGAGAATTAAGCCCCATTGTGTGTACGGTGAATAATTTCTTAACCAGTATGCACTTAATTGACTTAATGCTTTCACCTAATTTTCTCATTCCCTCTAAGAAATATGCCTATGAGAGCCCATAGCTCAGGGTTGGTAGATTAACCTCTCACCAGTTCAGATGCATGTTTACAAAGTGTTAGTTTTATTTTTTTCCCCACCTGTCATTACAGTTTTACTTATTAAAGAAAAATTATGGACCCAAACTACTTTGCAAGTGTCTTTAATTTCTTGGGTATCTTTAATAAAAGAAAAATGATAAATCCTTAAGAATATATTCTATTTATGAAAGAAAGTTACCTGGAACTTATTATTAGAATGTAAGAATTCAGACTCAAAAAGCTTTGTCATTAACTTAAAATATTATAATTTCACACATGTGTACATGTGTTAGGCTTAAAATATTTCTGCGATACTGTCATGATTTCCTTATTTGATCATAGTTTTATATATAAAATACAGACCTTGAGATGAGGAGTTCCAACTCGTCTTTGTGAATTATACCACAAACTTTCAGACCAGATCTCTATACATATACATTTAAGCACATTGCTAAAAATAGGATTATGTTTTATTTTGAAACATGGAGAACAAGAGGCATTTACCTCATATCCATCAGCATTATGGTTTCTGGCATACGGATAAAAAGCTCCAAGTTGCATCCACCTTCTGCAAAGCTCTTCTGTGGTCTCAGCCACAAACCCACAGATATCTGCTCCAACCTAAATAACATATATATCTATTATTTATATTGTAAAAATTCTCAAATTTTCCCAGGGCATCACATTTATACAACTGATTAATCTGTACCAATTTATAGTCTTTGTTTTACTGTCTTACTACTCCTCCTTGGTCTAATTGATTTTGGATTTTTGCCACACACTTGCCTCTAATTCAATGTATAAAGCTGAAACTTAGTTATTAAAATGTGTGGCTTCTTAATCCAAAACTCACCACCTGTGATTTGACTTTCCCTATTTATATTGCTGTAGGAGTAAAAGAGTAAAAATATTGCCAGATGTATGATCACATATAATTGCACTTTTTGTCCCTCAAGAACTCTTCAGAAAAAATGACTACTTAACTATTCAGTATTTAATGTTTACAGGCATTTCTCTGTTTTTGTAAGTGATATATATGTATCTATGCTGCTGCTGTTAAGTCACTTCAGTCATGTCCGACTCTGTGCGACCCCATAGACGGCAGCCCACCAGGCTCCCCCGTCCCTGGGATTCTCCAGACAAGAACACTGGAGTGGGTTGCCATTTCCTTCTCCAATGCGAGAAAGTGAAAAGTAAAAGTGAAGTCGCTCAGTCTGTCCGACTCCTAGCGACCCCATGGACTGCAGCCCACCAGCCTCCTCCGTCCATGGGATTTTCCAGGCAAGAGTACTGGAGTGGGGTGCCATCGCCTTCTCCAATATGTATCTATAAATAATATATAATACTATTTTGCATTCTTACTAGCTTTACATAAATGACATGTATGTGTTATACGGCATCTCACTTCTCAAAGAATTATTTTTGTGAGATGCAATTAGGTTAATATGGCTGCAGTTCTCTATTGTATGGGATCCCATCACTATAAAATATGATTGTATGAAGTGTGTATATAAGCATCTTTGTGAATATATATGTATATAAGACTACGTTCCTGACTTATTGGAAAAGTATATTTTTTAAATCAAAACTAGTTGCAACTTGTCAGGTAACATTTAACAGGAGGATTCCTGCATGCTGTTTTCTATTTCTCAAGGATTCTTTGTTCCTTATCAGTTCCTATTCCAAGAATGAGTAGAGCTGCACACCATTCTCAGGACTGAGGTCATAGGATGAGACATACAGTGACTCTTTTCAGTGTCAGCAACCTTGTATGTATTAGACTATCCATACCGGGGCTATTGATAAAATTTCATCTTGTGTAATAGCTGAGTAATCATCTAACTAAAGATATATAAGCTTGCATTTCTGCTAATAAAGCACTCTTGCTCCATCAGAGCTCAGGTCCCTGTCTTTCTTTCTTTCTTTCTTTCTCCCTCTCTCTTTCTCTCTTTCACTTTATCGTCGACTCTGGACCACCAGGTTCTGAGTCCATTAAAGGACCCCAACAGTAACTGCTTATAGTAAGTACAGTCACAATACAGGAATGTTCCCACTTGCTTCATTTTCTTGCTGATTTCTGATAGTTTCAGGTTTTTAATTTTTATCACCTTATATATTAATGCGTTTCATTAAAGTTTTTACTTGCATGGCTCTTATTACTAGGAAAGTTGAGAATTTTTTCACTTTTTTTTTAGTCCATATGTATTTCTCTTTCTATAGAATTGCTTGACATGTCCTTTGCTGATTTTTCTACTCTCTTACCTTTTACAGATTTATAGTAGGTTATTTAAATTAAATATTACTCATTTATTACTTATATGAATTGAATATATAATTTTCCAGTAGTAGGAAACATTTTATTTTAATTTTTAAAATAGACATTAGATGAACAGAAAATTTCATTTTGTAACCAAATTTGTTTCTTTATTAGTTGTGCCTCTGTGCTCTGTTTAAGAAATTCAACTCCTAACCTTACATCATAAAGTTACTCACTTATATTTTCTTCTATGATGCTTAAAGTTTACTTTTCACACATAGGTTGTATATTATTTGAGACAGAGAGTAATTTTATTTTATATTTTAAATGGATGATCAATTGTCCATATGAATGGTTGATACTTTATTTACTGAGCTGCAGTGATAGTGCTACCATTAAACAAATTTCTATTAATGTATGGACCCATATCCTATTTTGAAATATTAATTTATCTGATCATTCACAGTTAAGTATCATTGCATTATATTATTATTTTAGCTGATAGGGCAAAATCCATGTGCTCTTTTCTATGTCTTTAAAGTGTATTGTCTTCCACATGAAGTTTAGAGTAACTTTATATGTTCTTCAAATTCTCTTTATAGTTTAAAATAGAATGTTACTGAATTAGATAACAGTTTTGGGAGAAAGCCTATTTCTATTAGACTCCTTATCTATGAATATGGTGTATCTTTAATTTACTAAGTTACTACAATTTCTCTCAAAAAGTCCCACACTTAGCTTGAATACTTACTCCTGGTTATTGCTTATTAGTTAGTTGCTATACCATACATAACATCCTATCTTGGAATACGTTGTAACATTGCTTATTTTTTCTTTTTTTTGTACAAAACTTGCCATATATTGATCTATTTTATTCAAAATTTCAGAGTCACCTTTTTATTTTGACATTTGTTTCTCTAGAGACATTGCTTTCATGGCATTCATCTCTTATTTTCATTACATTTCATTGTTTTCTTTTTCTTAATTCACGTACTTCACTAATTAATGTTCAAAACTTCTTTGTTTATAATCTAAGCATTTAAGGCTAAAAATTTTCTTCTAAATACCAATTTGTCTGATGTCCCAAATTTCTGATATGAAGTACAATTGTTTGCATTCAATTCTATGGTTTCTCTCCCTCATTTCCATTCAGTTTATTTTGGTGAATCAATTGGTAATGTGTTTACTTTACTTTCCAAATTCAAGATGGGGTGTGTGTGTGTGTGTGTACGTGTGTATGTAGTAGCTTTTTTGTTTTGTTTTGGTTTGTTTCTGGTTTTCATTTTGTTTGATACATATGAAAGAATAAATCACTATAATCTTAAAAATATTTCATATTTATTTTGTTATGTAATGATACTCCTTACTGTTGAAAATCAACATGTATAGTTCTTTATTTGCTTGATATAGAGACTTACCTGATTTCTTACATTTGGAATAGCTTATGTAATTTTCTCTGCTTTAAAAATTTGAAACATTTCTGTCATCTTTTCTCTTTTAAATAGAAGAAACAACTTTATTATCTTTTTAACATAAATTGATAATCTAGAGAATTTTGAATATATCTAGACAATTGATATTTACTTTCTTTACAATGCCAATTTGGATTTTTCCTTACGGTTTTCTCTGGTGCTTTTGTATTTATTATGTAAGATTTTTCTGTGCTTTGTTTATATTGACTCTTGTTTTAGGAATTAGTATGATTTGACCAAATTTTGTTCATTCTCGCTTTACACTCTAATGTTATAGACACCATTCACAATCTTATTTTTCTCATAAAGTCTCTAGGAATAGAAATTGAAATTTTCTGTCATATGCCTTTAATCATTTAACTGAAAATCATTAAGATGACAATATTACAAAATTTGTAATTACAGTGTTTATAAATAATATTGTAAAAACTACTTACCAAAGGTATTCCAAACAAACCAAACTCCAGCATTCCTGTAATAGACCATTCCATTTGTTCCCAAGAAGCAGTATTGTCTCCTAACCAATGTGCAGAATGGCTTCCAGATCCAGCAAAAGTTGATCGGGTAAGAATAAAGCTTCTTTTATTAGGAAGAACTTTTTCTATAGCTCTAAAAACAAAATCAAATTAATAAATAACATCTATTTTAAAATAATATTGATATGATAAATTCTAAAATATTAAATTCAAGGCATATATTAGTTTTTAGAACCAAGCTATAATAGTTACAACTATTAGTATTTTATATTAATTTTGCATTTACATATTAATATTTACTTAGTAAAATACATTCAGATCAAACATGGAAAAGAAATATTCTAGAAATGATTTAGACTTTGAATAATTTTCTTTACCAAATTAAACATGGATTTTCTGTACCCAGAAAACAAATCAATATTTGTTTTTGAAATATATGATTTAAATCCATTGAAAAATCTCTTTATAATATAAAGTACATTAGTCCAAACTTGAACCCAAAACACATTTTTTGTGATTCAGTGATGCTCAATTCAGTTTAGTTCATTCAGTTGCTCAGTTGTGTCCGACTCTTCATGACCCCATGAATTGCAGCACGCCAGGCCTCCCTGTCCCTCACCAACTCATGGAATTCACTCAAACTCATGTCCAACAAGTCAGTGATGCCATCCAGCTATCTCATCCTCTGTCGTCCCCTTCTCCTCCTGCCCCCAATCCCTCCCAGCATCAGAGTCTTTTCCAATTAGTCACCTCTTGGCATGAGGTGGCCAAAGTACTGGAGTTTCAGCTTTAGCATCATTCTTTCCAAAGAACACCCAGGACTGATCTCCTTTAGGATGGACTGGTTGGATCTCTTTGCAGTCCAAGGGACTCTCAAGAGTCTTCTTCAACACCACAGTTCAAAAGCATCAATTTTTCAGCACTCAGCTTTCTTCACAGTCCAACTGTCACATCCATGCATGACCATAGGAAAAACCATAGCCTTGACTAGACAGACCTTTGTTGGCAAAGTAATGTCTCTGCTTTTGAATATGCTTTCTAGGTTGGTCATAACTTTCCTTCCAAGGAGTAAGTGTTTTAATTTCATGGCTGCAATCACCATCTGCAGTGATTTTGGCTGATCATACATTAATGTCTATATTTTCAAATATTATCTAGCAATGTTGATGTAAAACTTATATGCTTGCAAAGCATTTTATTTTGTTTTAGAATTTCATCGTCCACAATACTAGCATTATTCATCTCACCTCTATTAGTACTTGAATATTGTTGACAAATTTTTCCATAATTGGAAAATAATCAGAAAAAAGGTAATAAAATTTTAATTTGGTAGATTACATTAATAAAAATATAGTAGTATACTGAGGTGCTTTTTTAAAATTACCTTTATATGAACTATAATGTTCTTTCTAGAATTTATTTACTTATACTCTATTATATATAGAGAGAAGTGAACACTATGAAGATAGCATATACAATTTTAATATCCTGGTATGCTTTGGGACCAAATATGCTTTAGAATTAAAACTTGATCACAGTTGCTTAATTATGATAAAATTTAAAATTTATTGATCCAGAACTTTTTTTTGACTTACTATTGAATTATAGGTCCTTATACAATGCTTGAAAAAGTAAGCAATCCATATATAATTATCTCCTTTCTCTGCTTTGTATCATGCTACTTTTTTACACACAAGCAAACACATTTTATAGAGAATTACTTGTGAAATACTACATAGAAAACCACATTTTAAATGAAATACTCTTTAAAAAAAAAATAGTGACTTGTCCAAATAGCACCATTGTCTTAGGCCAGTTATGAGATTCATGTTTAGAATACATGTTCAGACACACCAAGCTGAATCAAAATTTAGAAGGATAATTTCAGTTGATGAATTAAAAAAGGATCACAGTTAAGTACATGTATCATGTAATTCTTAATAATTAAGTTTTAAATATGTGAATATTTAATAAAAGAGGTGATGCTTTTATGTCCTAATTTTTCACAATGAAAATAGTATCTTTCTTTCCTTTCCTACAGTTGTTATTATCCACTCTATGTAAATTACCAATTACATTTCTAGACAATAAATATTAGAGAGTATTCTGAATGAAACTGCACTTACTTCTCTGTAGCTATAGACATACTATATCCATAGAGGCTGTGTACATCATACTGTTTTCCCCAGTATTGCATAGCATCCATGCAAATTGTTTTGGAATACATGAGTTTGTCAAGAATATCTTAGAAAAAAAAAAGAAAGAAATAATTAGGTAAGAAATATTTTGCCATTTTAAGCTTCATAATTCTTAAGTGATGTGCTATGTAATACTATATGTAATGAAAATATAATGAGAGACATCACTTTATGCTAAGTTCCAGTTGGGTCTCTACCCTTTATTCTCATTAACTGACCATTACATTTGCACTTAAAGTAATACATACTATGTTTCTTAGCTTCAGTAATGAATAAATTCGTGGAAATATTAGACTTTAACATGTATATAGAAATATATACATCTGTATTGTAAATCATATAATTATAGTCCTATTTGAAAATTGTGTAACTTTTTAAAAATATAACCTAATTCCACACATGTAGATTTGTTACACAACAGAAAATCATTTAAATCTCTGCTTTTCAGTTTTTATTGTGTTTTAATTTGCAGGCTTATGTAGCATTGTAATAATTATTGCTTTCTTCAGATGTCCTTATTACAATGTATTTCCCTAAGATCACTTATTTGCCTTTATGTTAAATTTTTACCAGTTTTAATGATGAAAACATGCTTTTTAAAATAGGTGAGAAGTTATTCACATTTGTTATTGCTGTTGTTTAGTCATTAAGTCACGTCCAACTCTTTTGAGACTCCATGGAGTGTAGCCTACAAGGATTCTCTGTTCACTGGAATTGCTATTTCCTTCTCCAGGGGATCTTTCCAATGCAGGAATTGAATCTGTGCCTCCAGTATTTACAGGCGGATGATTTACCACCAATTCCCAAGGGAAGCCCAACTATTCATATTAGCTACATCTAATAATGGCAAAGGAGGAAAGGAAAGATATTCCCCTTTGAATGCAGTGTTCCAAAGAATAGCAAGGAGAGATAAGAAAGCCTTCCTCAGTGATCAACGCAAAGAAATAGAGGAAAGCATTAGAATGGTAGAAACTAGAGATCTCTTTAAGAAAATCAGAGATACCAAAGGAATATTTCATGCAAAGATGGGACAGAAATTGTATGGACCTAACAGAAGAGAAGGCGATGGCACCCCTCTCCAGTACTCTTGCCTGGAAAATCCCATGGACAGAGAAGCCTGTTAGGCTGCAGTCCATGGGGTCGCTAAGAGTCAGACACGACTGAGCGACTTCACTTTCACTTTTCACTTTCATGCATTGGAGAAGGAAATGGCAACCCACTCCAGTGTTCTTGCCTGGAGAATCCCAGGGACGGCGGGGCCTGATGGGCTGCCGTCTATGGGGTCACACAGAGTCGGACACGACTGAAGCAACTTAGCAGCAGCAGCAACAGAAGCAGAAGATATTAGGAAGAGTTGGCAAGAATACACAGAAGAACTATACAAAAAAGATCTTCATGGCCCAGATAATCATGATGATGTGATCACTCATCTAGAGCCAGACATCCAGGAATGCGAAGTCAAGTGGGCCTTAGGAAGCATCGCTACAAACAAAGCTATTGGAAGTGATAGAATTCCAGTTAAGCTATTTCAAATCTTAAAAGATGATGCTGTGAAAGTGCTACATTCAATATGCCAGCAAATTTGGAAAACTCAGCAGTGGCTACAGGACTGGAAAAGGTCAGTTTTCATTCCAATCTCAAAGAAAGATAATGCCAAAGAATGCTCAAACTACCACACAATTGCATTTATCTCACACAGTGGTAAAGTAATGCTCAAAATTCTCCAATCCAGGCTTCAACAGTACCTTAACTATGAACTTCCAGATGTTCAAGCTGGTTTTAAAAAAGGCAGAGGAACCAGAGATCAGATTGCCAACATCCGTTGGATCATTGAAAAAGCAAGACGGTTCCAGAAAAATATCTACTTCTGCTTTATTGACTATGACAAAGCCTTTGACTGTGTGGATTACAACATACTGTGGAAAATTCTTCAAGAGATGGGAATACCAGACCACCTGTCCTGCCTCCTGAGAAATCTGTATGCAGGTCAAGAAGCAACAGTTAGAACTGGACATGGAACAACAGATTGGTTCCAAATAGGAAAAGGAGTACATCAAGGCTGTATATTGTCACTCTGCTTATTTAACTTACATGCAGAGTACATCATGAGAAATGCTGGACTGGATGAAGCACAAGCTGGAATCAAGATTGATGGGAGAAATATCAATAAATTCACATATGCAGATGACATCACCCTTATGGCAGAAAGCAAGGAAGAAATAAGATGAAAGTGAACTAAAGATGAAAGAACTTTTGATGAAAGTGAAAGAAGAGAGTGAAAAAGTTGACTTAAAACTCAATATTCAAAAAACAAAGATCATGGCATCGGGTCCCATTAAAGTGAAATTTGAAAGTGAACTCGCTCTGTTGTGTCCAACTCTTCGTGGCCCCATGGACTGTAGCCCACCAGGCTCCTCCATCCATGTGATTCTTCAGGCAAGAATACTGGAGTGGGTTTCCTTTTCCTTCACCAGGGGATCTTCCTGGCCCAGGGATCAAACCCAGGTCTCCCGCATTGCAGGCAGACACTTTAACCTCTGAGCCACCAGGGAAGATCATGGCATCTGGTCCCATTACTTAATGACAAATAGATGGGGAAACAGTTGAAACAGTCACAGACATTATTTTTGGGGGGTTCCACAATCACTGCAGATGGTGACTGCAGCCATGAAATTAAAAGATGCATGCTCCTTGGAAGAAAAGTTATGACCAACCGAGACAGCTTATTAAAAAGCAGAGACATTACTTTGCCAACAAAGGTCTGTCTAGTCAAAGTTATGGTTTTTCCAGTAGTCATCCATGGGTGTGAGAGTTGGACTATAAAGAAAGCTGAACACCAAAAAATTGATGCTTTTGAACTGTGGTGTTGGAGAAGACTCTTGAGAGTCCCTTGGACTGCAAGGAGATCCAACCTGTCCATCCTAAATGAAATCAGTCCTGAATATTCATTGGAAGGACGGATGCTGAAGCTGAAACTCCAATATTTTGGCCACCTGATGCAAAGAACTGACTCATTTGAAAAAACCCATATGCTTCAGTGGGAAAGATTGAATGCAGGAGGAGAAGGGGACAACAGAGGATGAGATGGTTGGATGGAATCACTGATTCAGTGGATATGAGTTTGAGTAAACTCCAGGAGTGGGTGATGGACAGGGAGGCCTGGTGTGCTGTAATCCAAGCGATCGCAAAGAGTAGGATGTGACTGAGTGACTGAACTTAACTGCATAATGACACAGAATTACAGCATAGTGCTCAAGGAAAAAAAAAATTATCATTTACATTATGATTTCAAACAAATTTTGTTTCTTTCATTTATCATTTAATCATGGGCAATTCATCAGTGGTAAAGACAAATATTCTACACCAAAATTTAAAAATGTGCTCCTTTCCTTAAGCATAAATATTTTGAACAAAAATAAACACCACAGTTATTTCAGGGTCTCAAAATTATATCAACATCTGTAATTTAGAAAGATATGCTTGAATATACCAGTAAATAAATATAGTTTTTCTCAATTAACTGTAGAAGATAAATGAAATTTACCGGGAGTAAAAGGTGGGTAATTCAGGTTGTTTGCACTGCATCCTTTCTTTGAACCTTGAACAAAGCTGGAAACTTCATTCATGTCCTGAATGGATATAAGATAAAAAACAACATATTTTATATAGTTGTAAATCATATCTGTAGAAGGTCTCTATTTATTTGTAAATATTTTATCAAGCGCAACCATGACATTCTTCTCCAGAAGGCAAATATAACCTGCTGCTGCTGCTGCTAAGCTGCTTCAGTCGTGTCCGACTCTGTGAGACCCCATAGATGGCAGCCTACCAGGCTTCCCATCCCTGGAATTCTCCAGGCAAGAACACTGGAGTGGGTTGTCATTTCCCTCTCCAATGCATGAAAGTGAAAACTGAAAGTGAAGTCGCTCAGTTGTGTCCTACTAACCTACAAACAACTTGTTTAACTATTCTCACTACTTGATTCTACTTCTAGTATGAACAAATTATTATAGTGAGAAAAAATATTACTTATGTTTGCATAAATATATATACCAGATAACAGAGGTATCTGGATGGATTTAAAAGATTATACGGAGAAGGCAATGGCACCCGACTCCACTACTCTTGCCTGGAAAATCCCATGGACCGAGGAGCCTGGTGGGCTGCAGTCCATGGGGTTGCTGAGAGTCGGACATGACTGAATGACTTCACTTTCACTTTTCACTTTCATGCATTGGAGAAGGAAATGGCAACCCACTCCAGTGTACTTGCCTGGAGAATCTCAGGGACGGGGGAGCCTGGTGGGCTGCCGTCTATGGGGTTGCACAGAGTCGGACACGACTGAAGCGACTTAGCAGCAGCAGCAGCAGCAAAGGATTATATACAACAAAAATATACTTGATTTACCTTGTTTAAAATATATATAAAGCATTAATCATATTAGATTAAATGTATTAAGCAATGGTCTTTTAAAATAACTGTATTGATCTTCTCACTGAACTTATCATTGTACATATTTCCGGCACATTCATTTATTTAGCATAGTTTATTAATTTCAGCTGGCATTTATCTAGTTTCTATTGTGTGCCTTGCTAGCAGCTAGACACAGCACTTTTTGCCTGGGCTTCCCTGGTGGCTCAGATGGTAAACAATCTACCTACATTTCAGGAGACCTTGGTTCAATCCCTGGGTTGGGAAAATCCCCTGGAGAAGGGAATGGCAACCCACTTCTGTATTCTTGCCTGGAAAATCCCATGGACAGAGAAGCCTGGTGGGCTACAGTCCTGCTGCTGCTGCTGCTAAGTTGCTTCAGTGGTATCCGACTCTGTGCGACCCCATAGATGGAAGCCCACCAGGCTCCCCCGTCCCTGGAATTCTCCAGGCAAGAACACTGGAGTGGGTTGCCATTTCCTTCTCCAATGCATGAAAGTGAAAAGTGAAAGTGAAGTTGCTCAGTCGTGTCCGACTCTTCACCACCCCATGGACTGCAGCCTACCAGGCTCCTCCATCCATGGGATTTTCCAGGCAAGAGTACTGGAGTGGGGTGCCATTGCCTTCTCCGGGGCTACAGTCTATGGGGTTGCAAAGAGTCAGACACAACTGAGTGACTAACACAACTCCTACACTTTCATGAGACAGTGAGAATATAAAAAAGGTGAATAGCATTTTAGTAATCTAATAAAAATGGCTATGACCTTATTGAATCCCTGGAAGAGTTTCAGGGAACCCTAGGGCTGCTGGACCACATTATAAGAACCAGTTCTTTGTAAACTGAGGCCTCAATATTATCTTCCTGCTTACTAGTTCTATGTCCACAAACAGTTGAGTAAAATCTTTGAACTAAAAAAGATAATTCATATAAAATCATTTATAACATGCTCAAGAAATGTGTGTCTTTCTCCTTCTCTGTTAATATACCAGACTTCTACATATTTTTGAGTCTTATTTCCCACATCTCTACAGTATGTTGTTTCTGCTCTCACAAAGGTATCAAACTCAATCAATTCCTTTGTTAATTTGGTTTTCCTCAGAGGACGCATATTCTCTTCATTACTCTTCCCTTCTTCAATCCACATGATGCTCAGATGGAATTAATGTAAGAAATTAAGGCCATTCAGGAAGAAGATATAATTTCTCATCTTGATACACATTTTTGTTTTCTTAAGAGCCACAAAGAAAAACAATTAAGTAGTTATTCTAAAGTATACATTGGGGTTATTTTACTAAAATTACCTAATATATTCAATTTTTCTGTCATATGTCCAGTAGAATTAATACAAGGAGATACTATAGTTGAACAGGCAATAATTTTAGATAAACATAAATATTTTTTTCTTCTTGACTGCACAAATTGAATTAAATTTAAACATAGCATCAAGTACTGAAATTCATAAATGGAACTGAGTTGTATTATTTTAAATTTTGTCTTTTTCTAAAATATTTTATTAACTCTTGTATATAATATCACTGAAGAAATGCAAGAGCAAACATTTAACTCTGATATTAATGTTATTCTGCTTGAACTGTGTATTTGTAACTTGCAATAAAATTGCAGCATTCACTCAAAATATACTTTATCTTATTCAATTTAAGAGTAAATAAAATAATTTAATATAGTATTATAATAAAATAACTTAAAATGAAATTTGATCATTTGTGTGATTTTAACTATATTCTATAGCAAATGGATAGCATTTAATATTTTATTATTTTTAATTAAAATGTCTTATCTATTTGGAAAGATTATATTATTAATAAGCTAAACTTACTACTCATAATTTGAAGGAATTGATTTGTATTTCTTTTAATGTATTTTGTATTTTTGTTCTTTCAGAATTCTGAAAATACTTTTCTCTAACATATTCAAATCATTTAAGTGATGTTACATTTATATAATGTCATGTAAGAAGTGATTTTGATTAGCATTTCAACATTAGAATCAGATTGAAAGTTTTGTAAGTTTTGAGGCAAAGAACTCAGTGAATTGATAGTAAGATGTATTCCTACAGATTTTCAGGTATTATTAAAATCATCTCAAGTCTAGTAATGACTATTTGTAGAAATTGGCAATGGCGTTTTTAGGGGTACTTTATAAAGTCCATTGAAAATTGTATAATAATCTGGTGATATTACATAACTTCACATTTAAACTAAATCTAAGTGAAGTGAAGTAAAATTGCTCAGACGTGTCTGACTTTTTGTGACCCTATGGACTTTAGCCTATGAGGCTTCCCTGTCCATGGGATTTTCCAGGCAAGAGTATGGGAGTGGTTGCCATTTCCTTCTCCAGAAGTCTAAATGATAATGCCCTTATTTTCAAAGAAATTCAAATAATAAACTTTTTCTAAGAATCTTATGAAATGTCAAGAGAACATATTCAATTAAGCCTTCAGTTTTTTGGGATACTTTGAGCATGTTTGTATATATTTTCTTGATGAATTTTAAGTTTCCCAACACTATATATTAAATTATTAGACTTCTTAATGGGAAAACTCAAATGTTCAGATTTTAAAGAATAAAACCATAATAACAATGTGATTACAAAAATATGCCTATTTTTTCAGAAAAAAATGGAAATGTTCTTTGAATTTTAAAAATATTGACTGATACTTTTATTTTAAAATCACATTTTTAGTCTTAATTGTACCAAATGCAGTTGGCTCTTATTTCTAAAATATTAGATTACCTTAAGAATGACACAAAAAATATAATTCAACTGTAATATATGCTTATATGCAAAAAATCTATTTTTCTGTTTCAATTAAGCTCATGATATTTTCTGAAGTGATTTTAACACTTAAAATTAAAAAGCATTAGCATTGAATCTAAATTAAAAATCTACCAAATTATAAAATTATACAAATATTTTAAAATTTGACATGAAAATAATTTTTCATGAGTTAAATAATACTCCTTTACTGTATATTCATTGTCAGAAAAAATAATTTGAATAAAATGAAAAAAGTAGAGAAACAACTAGCACTAGAATTTGGCAGTTATTTAGGAAAGAGCTGGAAACAGAATATCTACTACATAAACCAAATGTATGGTGGCGCTAAGAGTAAAGAACCTGCCTGTCAATGCAGGAGACTTAAGAAATCTGGGTTTGATCTCTGGGTTGGGAGGATGCCCTGGAGGAGGGTTTGGCAACCCCTTCCATTAGTCTTGCCTGGAGAAGTCCATGGATGGAGGAGCTTGGAAGAGTACAGTCCACAGGGTTGCAAAGAGTTGTACAAGACTGAAGCAACTCAACATACACAAGAACAGAGTATATATGAATATGGTGATCTTTGGAAGGAATGATGCTAAAGCTGAAACTCCAGTATCTTGCCCACCTCATGAGAAGAACTGACTCATTCGAAAACACTCTGATGCTGGGAGGGATTGGGGGCAGGAGGAGAAGGGGACGACAGAGGATGAGATGGCTGGATGGCATCACCGACTCAGTGGAAGTTGAGTTTGAGTGAACTCCGGGAGTTGGTGATGGACAGGGAGGCCTGGAAGTGCTGCGATTGATGGGGTTGCAAAGAGTTGGACACGACTGAGCGACTGAACTGAATGAGCTTTGAAATCATACTGGTCATCATTCTGTGTTTTTTTTTTTTTTTTTTCCTTTTTGAATTAGTCAAAATGCTTCTGTGTTAGTGTCATAATTACTCTGACTTGCTCAGATGCTCTTCTTCCCATCCCTCCCTCTCTTTGGATATGAATCAAGTGTTTCATTCTTCAATAGACTTGGAAAATGGAGTATTTTCTCTTCATAGCTCAGTCAAATTCTCTTGCACTATGGCTAAATGCCATTTATACTTGTAACTCTGATGCAATGGACTCAAATTGTTTCCTATGCAATAAAAAGAAAGAAAGGAAGGAAGAAAAGAAGGAAGGGAAAGAAGGAGGGAAAAAAGGAAACAAAGAAAGGAAAGAAGGCAAAAAGGCACTTCTAATTTAAATAAAGCAATTGAAATTGGAGCTAGAATTGAAAACATAACTCAAGAGAAGTTTGCTTAATTTTATTATTATTATTATTATTATTATTATTTTGTCATTTCTACCAGCACTGAGTGTTGTGGATTCTATCAAGAATTGTGGCTAAAAAAGGAAATAAAGAAATGAGGTAGGATTGATGGTGACAAGTATGGTCAAGGATTCCCTACCCGGCTTTTTTCTTCACCTTAAGGAAAACTTAAATAGAATTAAGTGAAATAAATCATTAGCAAAAGAGATTTAAAAATATAGAAGGCAAACTGCACAGAAGAGAAAGAAAAATCCACATGGGATGACTGATTCTGACTGGAGTAAGAGCCACTTCATCAATTGAAGATGAAGAAAAAGAGGAGGGATTCTGGCTTTTATGGGTTGGGGTGGGAAGTGGAGACAGTTCATGTCATAGTCTTCCATTATCTCGATAAAGGAGAAAGAGAGGTCCTCTCTGTAGATAAGAGCTGTTAGTAAAATGGAGTATTCACTGGGGATAAATGGAAATTTAACTGGTAAAAAGACAAAAGAGAGGATTGCTTGATGACAGTATGTCTTATGAGTTTTGGGGTGAAATTGTAGTTATCTCACCAATAACTGTGTTGTGTGGAGCATCTGATAATTTGCAATGTTATTAAAAAGATAGAAAGTAAATCATGAAAATAAAATGCCAGCAGCTAGATATTATCATTGCAATCTCACTAATTTTCTGTCAAATAACTAAATGCCTCTCCATCTTCATTCTGTTATCATCATAAGGATTCTGAAGGTTATGCTAATCTTTTATCAACTCCATGTTTTCATGATGGTGAAAAATAAACACTTGTAATTGATTGGATAAATAAATGATTAGATGAATAATTTAATAATGACTGAATTAATAGTGAAAATTTCAGGAAAGTGGAGATGCTGTGACCTCAAAGGTCAAAAAATTTAGCTATACCCAGATATCTATTATTTTTCCTTCCAAAATTTTGTACAGCTGTAATAACTTTGTAAAACATGGCTGATGTTCTGTACCAAACTATTAGATTTTTCTTTTCCTGAAATACAGAGTTCTCAGATCACCAAGTAATTTAATTCCCCAAATGGACAGGCTCCTCTGTCCATTCAGGCAAGAATACTGGAGTGGGTTGCCATTTCCTTCTCCAGGTAATTTTCCCAACCCAGGAATCAGACCTGTGTCTCCTGCATTGCAGGCAGTTTCTTTACCACTGAGCCAACATGGAAGCCAAGTATCTTAAACAAAAGACACTAAATCATTGACTATAATCACTATTATTTTAAATCATAAACCTACCAGTAGGCATCAATAGCTACAGATATAAAAATTTTATCCAAAGAAACTTTTAAACATTACTGTTTCCCTTTAATAACTTTACCAGTAAACATACAATTTTGTCTATTTATTGTTGTCCTCTGTCTTGAGATAAAACACTTAACTTATTGCCAACATTGATTTGTTCTACTCATAACTTATTAAAAGAAAGTTTCTAAAGGATAAGAGCTTGTTCAAGCCCATGTTGCTGCAATTGCTTAACTACTGTAGCTATTAGTAAAAGTTTTTGAAGTTGCACTACAAATTTTGTTAAATGTTTTCAACTTAAATTATTAGTCATAAAAATATAACCCCATTAGTTACAGAAATAAACTTTATTCTATAAAGAATATTATTAGATGATAAAAATCTCAGTTAATAGTTCTTAGTTTTAGTTCTGACCCATGAACATGTCAGGTATGATATTTATATATTCTATAAAAAAATATAACATTATTTTATGCTTAATACATTATAAAGTACATCTCATTGAACTTATATTTAATTTATGGAAAAATAATTCTATGTTCATTGTCCAAAATCACAAGTCTAAAATAACTACTTACAATCCAAAGTCCATCATAATTTACTTGTTGATGAAAAAGGTAGCATTCATTTGCCCACCATTCTATGCAGCTTGGATTTGTGAAATCAGGGTATACTGTTAATCCTGGCCATACCTAGAAAAACAGATTATTCCTATATATACAAATGTAAAAGAAAACATAAATAATGGAAATTCAGACTGAGTGAAGAGGAAGAGTAAAAATTCTTAAAGTTATGACATGGTACTTCTTTAGGTATATGTGATCCCTGGACCACCTACATTTATAATAATCTTAGGTCTGCTTGAAAGCACAGACATATTCACTGTGTGATAAGAGGAATTATATTAGTGCATTTCCAAAGGCATATGTTCCCAAGAAATTTAAGCTAAAAGGTTCTTTTTGTGTTTATTTATTTGTGTGTGTGTGTGCTTAGTCACTCAATTATGATGTTCTTGGGACTACTCCAACTGCTTTTAATTATTACTTCATTAAATCTTCACTAGAACTTTAGGAACTAGGTACTATTTTTATCATCACTTTACAGATGAGGTAAGTAGTATAATTAAACCCATTTTGCTGATGAAAGAAGTGATAAACAGAGGAGCTTTTCAAAATCACTTGCTAATAAGTAGTACAGAAGGAACCTTATATCCAATCACATATCCAAGCAGTCTCATATCCAATTCCATGCTATTAAACACTAGATGCCTCTTTATGATTTATGCTCCTTCATATTATTTTACTTACCATGTAAAATAATGACATTTAGTAAGATAAATTCAATTTCAGATGTATTGAGACAAATAATATTGTTTTATATTCAAATTACGCATATTAGCGATCAGATCTGTCCATATTCAATAGAACAGGTCTTGGTAGTGGTTTAGATGCTAAGTTGTGTCTGACTCTTGTAACCCCATGGACTGTAGCCTACCAGGCTCCTCTGTCCATGGGATGCTCCAGGCAAGAATACTGGAGTGGGTTACCATTTCCTTCTCCAGAGGATCTTCCTGACCCAGGGATTGAACCTGGGACTCCTGTTTTGCAGGCAGATTCTTTACCAACTTAGCTACCAGGGAAGCCCTGGTATAGGTCTTAACAGAATGTATTTTTTAAGATATTAATGATATTAGGGGAGGAATATTGGGTTTTTTTTCCCTGATGGAGCTCATAATTAAGAACATTTTTATCAGAAATTTTAACTTTGGTGAATATGATTAAATAAAAAGTGATGGTTAGTATAGTCTTTATTGTTGTAAATAAAGCTATAATAAATATGTTTCTATAAGTTGATATTTTCTGCTGTTTCATTTCCCTTGACTAAATTACAGCATTGGAATTATCAGGTCAACAATCTACACATTATGGGTTTTGATATGTCTTATAAAGCTGTCTCTAGAAGAATATTTATCTTGATTAAAAATTATGCCTTTGGGAATCGGGCATTTTCTTCACACTGCTCTTTATTAGTTCCATGATATGAGGAAAGTTAAAATTGGAAAAGGAAATTTAAACATTAAAGCCATCTCATATTGGCTTTTTTTCAAATGTAAAGTATGAAAAATAACTTTAATTATAGATATCTAATGATTTTATTGTAAAATCATTATACCATAAATGTACACCATAAATCTTATTATCCAACATGTAAGTACTAAATTTATACATGCAATTATTTTACATCAAATATGAGAATTGCTGTAATCAAGGTATTTATCATATTTGTATAAATAATTTCATTGCTTATCATTAAACATTTTCTGCCTTCTTACAAGAACTGTTTTAGAGATAATTGGAATATTTACCCTAAAACTTCTCTATGCAATTAAAATAGCAAATCCAGATTTGAAAGCAAGCAAATTCTCTGAGACATGCACATACATACACAACACACACTCAGAAACACTTGTTGTACAATAGAAAATCCAAGCAACACAAATTTAATGAATATCATAATTTACCTCTCCAATAATTGCTGTAGTCCCATCTGACTCATTTACCCACACCTTTTGGGCAGTTCCCCTATCATAGGATTCATATGCTGCCCCATTCGCACGTTTCTCTATGGAAACTGCAGGGTCCTAATTAATAGAGAGAAGAAACTAGAAAATCAATTAATTTTCAAATGTGTAAATACTAAAAATTAATATATATGTTCAGTTATTACCAAGATGATGACGTATTTCTGCCCATGAGCATGCAAATCTTGAACAAATTCTGGGAGGCCGTTAAAGGTAACTTGATCATAAGTAAAGATTTTCTTGTCTTCCATATAGTCAATATCAGTGATTTGTGTATCCTAAAAATTATCAGAGTATATTTCAATAAACAGTACTGAAAGAATCCTTTAATCACATCAACCCTAAAGTCCAAAGAATTTCTATTATAAATTTAATGATTAAAAGGAAGAAAGCTGAGTACCGAAGAATTGATGCTTTTGAACTGTGGTGTTGGAGAAGACTCTTGAGAGTCCCTTGGACTGCAAGAAGATCCAACCAGTCCATTCTAGAAGAGATCAGCCCTGGGTGTTCTTTGGAAGGAATGATGCTAAAGCTGAAACTCCAGTACTTTGGCCACCTCACGCAAAGAGTTGACTCATTGGAAAAGACTCATGCTGGGAGGGATTGGGGGCAGGAGGAAAAGGGGGCAGGAGGAAAAGGGGATGACAGAGGATGAGATGGCTGGATGGCATCACCACCTAGATGGACGTGAGTTTGAGTGAACTCTGGGAGATGGTGATGGACAAGGAGGCCTGGCGTGCTACGATTCATGGGGTCACAAAGAGTTGGACATGACTGAGTGACTGAACTGAACTGAACTGAACTGAACTTAGATCTCTTTTATTTCACTAAAGACACAATGATATGGCTTATAAAGCTAGTTTTTCTAATCATTATTCACATTTGTTTAAGTGATGATCACTCAGTATGTATTATGTTATAAACACATGCATGTGTACATATATGGGCTTGTATAAAAAACAAAAATCTTCACATTAAATAAAATACATAAAATTATATTACATTAAAAGTATACAAACTTTAAAAGTATATATAAAAAACAACATAATTTTGTTCATACTTCAACATGTGCTCTATTCTGGTATAACTCATAATCAGTCTCAAAATTCAGGTACACCTGGGCATTGTGTATCGACATAAAGTGTACTTCATCATTAATAAGCAGCTTAATAACCTATATCTGTTCAAGCTGGTTTTAGAAAAGGCAGAGGAACCAGAGATCAAATTGCCAACATCCACTGGATCATGGAAAAGGCAAGAAAGTTCCAGAAAAACATCTATTTCTGCTTTATTGACTATGCCAAAGCCTTTAACTGTGTGGATCACAATAAACTGTGGAAAATTCTGAAAGAGATGGGAATACCAGACCACCTGATCTGCCTTTTGAGAATGTGTATGCAGGTCAGGAAGCAACAGTTAGAACTGGACATGGAACAATAGACTGGTTCCAAATAGGAAAAGGAGTACGTCAAGGCTATATATTGTCACCCTACTTATTTAACTTATATGCAGAGTACATCATGAGAAATGCTGGACTGGCTGAAGCACAAGCTGGAATCAAGGTTGCTGGGAGAAATATCAATAACTTCACATATGCAAATGATATCACCCTTATGTCATAAAAGCGAAGACGAACTAAAGACCTCTTGATGAAAGTGAAAGAGGAGAGTGAACAAGTTGGCTTAAAACTCAATATTCAAAAAACTAAGATCATAGCATCTGGTCCCATTACTTAATGACAAATAGATGGGGAAACAGTTGAAACAGTGACAGACATTATTTTTTGGGGGGCTCCAAAATCACTGCAGATGGTGACTGCAGCCATGAAATTAAAAGATACATGCTCCTTGGAAGAAAAGTTATGACCAACTGAGACAGCTTATTAAAAAGCAGAGACATTACTTTGCCAACAGAGGTCTGTCTAGTCAAGGCTATGGTTTTTCCAGTAGTATGTGCAGATGTGAAAGTTGGACTGTAAAGAAATCTGAGTGCCAAAGAATAGATGCTTTTGAACTGTGGTATTGGAGAAGACTCTTGAAAGTCCCTTGTACTGCAAGGAGATCCAACCAGTCCATCCTAAATGAAATCAGTCCTGAATATTCACTGGAAAGCCTGATGCTGAAACCCCAATACTTTGGCCACCTGATGCAAAGAACTGACTCATTTGAAAAGACCCTGATGCTACGAAAAATGGAAGGCAGGAGGAGACAATAGAGGATGACATGGTTGGATGGTATAACCAACTCAATGGACATGAATTTAAATAAACCCCAGGTGTTGGTGATGGACAGGGAGGCTTGGCGTGCTGCTGTCCATGGGGTCACAAGGAGTTGGTCACGACTGAGTGACTGAACTGAACTGAACTTATATTTGGCAAACATGGTAATCCTGAAAATGCCCTGCATTTATTTTTATGCAAAAATATTTAACTTTATATATATTCCCACAAACCCTTCATCCTACTTACAAATGGTATGCCAGCATCCCGATTTCTTTGTACCACTGCTTTCACTACATCAAGTGTCTTGTAATTCCAGCGACTCAGCTGAAATCCAAGATTCCAATAAGCTGGCATTGCTGGTCGTCCAATGAGCTTGAAGTAAATGGATATTTAATTACTTTCAATGACGAACATTAGAAACTAATATTAATATTAATTGCTGTATCTCTAGTATTGATTTGAATTTAACTACATATATTAAATGATTTTGTGGTATCTACATTCTAAAATGGATATTCTCTTAGAATTGTGTTATGAAACACTTAGCAAGTTTATGTTCAGTCACTCATCTTTTATTTTGTGTTAAAACATCAGAAAGGTAGCACTTTAAAGGTAGCATTTATAAAAGTGTATTTTGCTGTGCATGGAAAATTAAAGAAAAGAATAAAACGATAGCATTAAAGATATTAGAGAACAAGAAAACTGTCCCACTGCATTCCCACTTCCTGTAGCAACAAAATGAATGAATGATAACATGTAAGAAAAGGAATTTACAATTGATGTAAATGTATGACAATGTTGATAAAATGTATGACAAAAATGAGTGACAATGTTAAGTCATTGTATTTTCTTCAATTTAAGCACTAAATTTATCTTTTAAAACTTGGTATCAAATAAAACTCTGCCAAAAGTCAATATGTTTACACTATTCATAAACATATTATGTTCCATAAAATTTTAAAGATTTAGACATGTGATTGAAATTTCTGTGTGTGTATGTTATACATATCACATAATTTATTTTCATAAAAGTATATAAAATAGGTGTTGCTATGTATTATGTTAATTTATGTACTTTTCATCTTATACTTTATATGTATATATCATCTTTAAAACGTATAAAATGGTCTGGTCATTCAAACGCATTAAAGTTTTCAATTTTGACATCCTGGCACCACTATTGAGTTAATTTGTACAGAAAGGATAGCTTGTTCTTCTTCAGATAAGAAATAGTTACTTTTGTCTATTCTCTATCTAATTTGTTCCCCCACTGAAATTAATAGTGCTATATTCCACACGTCTTTTTTAATTTAAATTCAAGATTTTGCAAGCTTACCTATAAAATGATGTATGCAAGTGGATAACTGTATTATTAATGCATGAATGCTGCATTGGCATGTCAAACATGACTCATGTTCAGGTAGTGCTGACCACAGACTTTACTCAGCATGTAATAGACAACTATCCCAACTAATATTTCACAAATCAAATCTTAAACTCTTTCAAAAATGTGCTGTCACCTGTTTTGATGGTGTGACAACCATACACAATAACTATGATTTCATATTAGAGAGACTGTAAATTTTGTGTACATTTCTGAAATTCACATTTATGAACAGCAATTTGGGAATTGCAAGACTTTGTAAATTATTCAATTGGGTAAAACTCTAGCTACTGTTAGTTCAGGTTTTTAGATCATAACTAAACTTTTTGATAGTAATTACTTCTCTTTTGATATTATTCTAGGAAATGGGAGTTATATGTCAAAAGATTTATCAGTAAAACAAGATTTAAAAAATAGGCATAATTCTTAAATTGTATGTCTATAAAAATGATTTATTTTTCATGATAACACCAAGATTCATATATGCTAATAGTCACAGAATAACAATTTACATGGGAGAAACATTCAGAATCAGGCTCAAAATAAGTCCTGAGTTCTTCACCTTTCTAAAGTCCTTCTTGGGCTCATGTACAATAGCATGTTATTTAATAGGTAAATGAAAGTTGTTAGATAGTATGTTTAAGGTGTAAGACTTTTCAAAATCTGCCTTTCTAAATCTGATTGTCAGAGCCAATTTTACTGGGATTTACCTACTGTAGATTAACACCAAGTGTCAGTAACCCTTTTTTAAAACTTAGTTGCCTCCAGAATTCTTATCAAATGAAGACAAGATACCCCATTTTGTTTTATCCCATCAAATAAGGTCGTAGTTTAATATGTAACATCTCAAAGAAATCAAAATACTGAACTCAGCTGCCTGGAAGCAAGAACTGATTTGTTATCAGAAATATAAACTTCTAAATATACCTAGGTGTCATTGTACAAGAAAAACAAAAATAAAAAGTATCTTCTCATATCTGAAAAATGGTAAGGTATAAAAATATATTCAGCTAAGAGGCCTCCAGTAGCTTAGCTAAAATCATTTCAATACGTTAGATGAAAGAAAAGTATGGTAGAAAAAATTTTTAAAATAGACCTGCAACACACCTCTTGATACTGTTGAACTACTTGTTCTGGTGTGTCTCCCAGAAAGATATAAAAGTCCAGAATTCCACCTATAACTCGGTAAGTTACTATTGGAGTAGGTTGGATGAAAATCTCTACAAAACAAAAATTGGAAAAGCATATGTATATAGTAAAAATGTACATAATGAGAAAATAATTGCAATGCCTACTTAAAGTACTTCACATTAATCACATAATTTTAGAGTTTTTTATTAAGATAAAATATGATATTTAAGATAAGAATACAGGATAAAAGTGGAATGCCACCATATATGAAGTTTATGGTATGTTATTCCAGATATTCCTTTTACAGATGTTGGCAAAAGCTCCCCTAGAAACTGCTTAGCAGAGAATAGAGGATCAGTCCTTTTACAATAAAAAATATTTCTTTTTGAAGTTGCATCCCAATTAGTTATTTTATTTGAAGATTCAGTGAAAGATCATATCACATGTTGATTTCTATAAAATAAAACTATGAAAGTTTTAATTTTTCTATATGTTAAACATAGTAATTGTCTGGATAACCATATGCACTGCTCTTGCTGGAATATTATTATTTTTGTAGTTTTTTTTAATTATCACTAATTCATCTATCAAATATAGGTATCACATTATTCACAACACTAGAAAATAAAAGGTTCTACATTATTTGAGTTATGGTAAACTGAAATGTGATTCTTCTCTCTTTTTATCCCCATAGAGACCTTTGTTTTTTTAATCTGCAGGGCATATGAACTTAACAATCAAGGCTATGGGAATGGGAATAGTCATTTACATGGATATATTCGATGTTGCTCTGGAGGGAAAAGGAAGTGTCTATATATCATGATATAGCATACTTCCCCCAAAACAGACACACAAATATCCATATCTCAGGCTCCTCTGTCCATGGAATTCTTCAGGAAAGGATACTGGAGTGGGTAGCCATTCCCTTCTCCAGGGGATCTTCCCAACCCAGGGATCAAACTCAGGTCTCTTGCATTGCAGGCAGATTCTTTACCTGAGACACAAAGGAAGCCCTCGCTAACTATAAAACCTGCTTATAATACTTTCACACTCTAAATCACTAACAACAAAGTTTACTCTGTTATAATATATCTATGATTGGAATAAATAAAGCAGTTAAAACATTTCAAGTCTCATTTGAACATATTATCAGATAAATTACTCTTACCCATTGCATTGCTGTTCATTAAGAAAACACCAAATGACTTTCCAGAAGTATCCTCAATGCACATGAAGAATGTTTGATGGCCATATAAATTATTATTATTCTATAAGGCATAAATTTGAAAATTAAAACTTAAAATACGTTTAAAATTAAAAAGTATACTTGAATGGCTTTTATGTATTTCTATATTTTTCTGTAATTTACTCCTCATATTCTATAATAATTTTTTCTACTATATACCATATGAAACATTGTAGCACAAAAGTCATTGATAAGTCATTTTACTTATTAATACATTAAGATATAGGTATATAACTATATATTATGCTATTAATAGATTATTTAACTTTCTTTTATGTTTTATGATGATTAAATGAGTTTTAATAAGCCATTCATCAAGTATATTTCAATGAAAAAATAAACTATCTGTGATAGGGTAATGGAATGTTTATATATCATGTCTCATGTTCGCCCCAAGGTATTGCCAGGAATTCTAAGATGAATTCCACTTCATATAACTTTTTCAGTATAGTTGTTGAGAGCTGATGAGTAGCAAAATTTATTAATATTTTTGTACCAAATGAGGATCTTTAAAACAACTGACTTACTCATTTCAGTAGCACTGGAAATTTAAAAATTAGTAACATTTGACTCAAAGCAATCATGAGTCAATTTTTAAAAGCTTTTTAATGCTATTGTATTTCTCATAAAAAACTGCATACTTTTGAAATTCAGAAATATATGTACACAAATAATAACTGATGACATCGTAACAAAATATAAATAAACTATTAGAAAATAAAGATTAATTCTGCATGGAGGAGTTTGGGAAATTTTCTTATGAGGTGAGATCAAATGAGCTATCAATGGTGTGTATAAATAATAAAAAACTAACTTCTTATGAAAATATGTGAACCTAAGAAAGATTATTATGTTATAGATGAGGAAAAAGTAGATATAGATGCAGGACATGATGTCCACTAGATAGACAGACAGCACATATACAAAGCCATGTCGAACATGGTAAGTGTTTGGAAGTGTTCTTATGTAATGACTAGTCCTAGATAGTGTAAGTACAAGAGTAACTGAAAAGTGGTTGATAAAATATAAAAGTGAAAAGTCAAAGGAAAACATTCATAAATTGGAAATACCTTTTAAAATATTCATAAAATCTGTTCACTTATTTAGTTAATTTAGGACTTTGATATGAATCTTCACCTCTAAAGTAAAGAAGCTCCTGGAATATATATCACTGACAACAAAAAATGATGGTTATAAAAAGGCTAGAAGGGAAAGAGACACGTGTACCCCAATGTTCATCGCAGCACTGTTTATAATAGCCAGGACATGGAAGCAACCTAGATGTCCATCAGCAGATGAATGGATAAGAAAGCTGTGGTACATATACACAATGGAGTATTACTCAGCCATTAAAAAGAATACATTTGAATCAGTTCTAATGAGGTGGATGAAACTGGAGCCTATTATACAGAGTGAAGTAAGCCAGAAGGAAAAACATAAATACAGTATACTAACGCATATATATGGAATTTAGAAAGATGGTAATGATAACCCTGTATACGAGACAGCAAAAGAGACACTGATGTATAGAACAGTCTTATGGACTCTGTGGGAGAGGGAGAGGGTGGGAAGATTTGGGAGAATGGCATTGAAACATGTGAAATGTCATGTATGAAACGAGACCAGGTTCAGTGCATGATGCTGGATGCTTGGGGCTGGTGCGCTGGGACGGCCCAGGGGGATGATATGGGGAGGGGGGAGGGAGGAGGGTTCAGGATGGGGAGCACGTGTATACCTGAAATTTAAAAATTAATTAAAAAAAAAAAAACAAAAAGGCTAGAATTATCTCCTTTCAAATATAATTATTTTATTTATAACAAGAAATATAGTTCCTTACATCACCAGGAAGTTGATCCCGAGTAAAAATTGGCCATGTTTTCCAATATAAATCATGACGAAATCTCTTATGAATATGTTCCCCGAGACCATAAATGTATTCATTGGGAAGTCTGGCTGAGATCTGTAAATACTGGTCAGAGTATACCAGGGGACCAATGCTGGTGTCAAACCTAGAGCATGAAATAAATAAAAGAGCTAAAAATATATAAAATGCTCTGCTAAATATGGATCTATGTTATCATCCAGAACATTTCATTTTAAATAGGTCAGTCTTTAGCTGTGATTACTTCTTATGAACACATGAATTGTACCATAACCAGAACTTGTTAATTTTATTAACACAGTTTGCCTCATCATCAACAATATGATTCTTCACGTGCATCTCTCTCCTTTTATCTTTACTACAATACTGAAGCACAACCACTATTATAAATTCATTTCACAAATGTTACAATTTGGACAAATTTACTCATGTTTTCAAGGTGACAAACTGGTAGGAAGCACAACCAAATTTCAAACCCAGTTTTGACTTTCTACAGAGACAGAGTTTTATTTTTTTTATTATTTATTTTATTTTATTTTTAAACTTTACATTATTGTATTAGCTTTGCCAAATATCAAAATGAATCCGCCACAGGTATACATGTATTCCCCATCCTGAACCCTCCTCCCTCCTCCCTCCCCATACCATCCCTCTGGGTCGTCCCAGTGCACTAGCCCCAAGCATCCAGTACGTGCATCGAACCTGGACTGGCAACTCATTTCATACATGATATTTTACACGTTTCAATGCCATTCTCCCAAATCTTCCCACCCTCTCCCTCTCCCACAGAGTCCATAAGACTGTTCCATATATCAGTGAGAGACAGAGTTTTAAAATGTAGTACTATACTGGTTTCTATACCTCTATACATGTATTAAAATTAAGTTGAAAATCATTTTTCCTGAAAAAGAAAGGTTTCATGTTTTATATATATCAGATATAAACTATGCAAAGTGTCAAATAACATTTCTTTTGTGATTTAACATAAAATCAACTTCAAGTTATCAAAATACATTTATGAAAATTAATTGCTGAGATTAAGTCCTGATAATCATCCAATTAACCTTTCTCGGAAACTCAAGAGCAGCAATATTGAAAATTACTAACTTTTTTGCCAGAAATGTCCCTCAAAATAAATTTATAATGAAGGCATTAAGATAATGTTTAAATTATTATATATGGCTATTTAAATTTATTATGTGTAAATTTATTCAATTAATTTCATACACATAATGAAAAATCCTCCAATACTATGGAAATTTGTCCCTCTCTGAATAGTAACTATTTGATCCTACCAGTTGAAAGAGAATGTGATAGATAACAAGGAAAAGACATATAAGGTTTTTTAGGTATGCAAACTATATGCAAGGCTAAAATTGTATCAGTGGCTCTCTTCATTTCAACTTCGGTTGGCCCATTCTATACTTCATATTCTGGTACATTTCATCCATAAGAAATTAAAGCTTCTTTGATATTATAATATTTAAAAACATGTACACCCACCCTCTTTTGGAAGGAAATTTATTCTTTCTGAAAATGCCCTAAAAATGAGACTTTTGTGGTTCTATGATAATACAATAAAACTGACCAATTATTTAAACTTAACATAAATATAATTACTTACAAAATTTTACTATTGCTTCTTCTAGAAATTTTAATGCTAAATGGATCATGTATAACCTCCACATTATACAGTGGATCAGAAGATGCAGTTCCACTAAATTCTTTTACAAACTGATGAGGAACTTCATATCTTCTATTATTTGGATCAGTGATCTGCAAAGATATTTTAAAATTAGCATTATTTGATTCAAAACTGTTACTGAATTTTTCAGTTCTGAATTAGGTATTAAATGCAAGTTCCAAATACAAAACAATAAATCTAATGATTTTATAGAAGAGTTATTAATCTAGTCATAAACTTAACTTACATTGTTGAATGGCTATGCAAAGAATAAATTGTAATACTGTTAAGGAATTAATAGAATCAGTTAATTATAAAGGTACTATATCAAATATAATTTTTATTGACCAATATAAAAAATCATGAGACTATTATTAAATATTGATTCTTAAATAGTAGATTTTTGTGAATTTAATTATTAATTATCCATGCAGTATTTTGATGATCACTCACTAACAAGTCCTGAAAGTAATTTGAATTTTGTTTTAAAAAAACAATTTTTGTGAAATTGTTGCTACAAGTTATTGTACAAAGGATATATTGTTTTTTCTGCCAATCCAAAAGACCATACTGGCAAACAATTTGGTAAAGAAAGCAGAAATTAGTTTCTTTAAAATCATGACTAGAAGTGATACCAGTAAAAAGAACTAGTGACTGTGTCACACTTACATGGAACAATTAACAGCTTCCTTAAATTAAATTCTAAACTAATCTTTTATCACAGTCTGTAGTTCAATAAAAAAAAAATTACTACAGTTTTTTGAGTGTTAGTTCTTCTCAGGACACTGTATCAAATATTTTACGCTGACTATATTATTAAATTCTTTAAAAACTACTGCCAGAGGAGCTAGTTCGTATGTTCTATCTGAGGAGAAGGCTCAGAGAAGTGGAGTAACTAGTCCAATAAGTTCTTTTCTTTGGAATAGACATTTATTAAGAGGGAAAATGTCTTGGTGGGTTAGAGGGTATACTCATAACATGCTATTTAGTATTAACTTTTCTTTAGGAAACTCAAAAACCAAACCTTGAACCGCACACGATTGCGTGTCTGACTTTGAGTTGTGAGGAGAACGCTGTTAATGTCATTTCCAAAGAGTGTAGGTGAAGCTTTCCTTTTTAATTTGGCTTCAACTCCTTGAAGAAAAAAAAGTTGTATGAATTATGGTTTTATTTATAATGATTAGTAATCACTAAATATTTTCATATTTTTTCCAATTTTATTGTAGGTCTCACAAATAACCTTTTCTTTTTTTAATTTGAAAGATAGAATCATGAAAAAAAAAAGTTCTTAACATACCAAATTTGAACATTCTTGTGTATATGTTCCTATTTGATTTTATTTAAGATATTTTTCCAAAGAAAAAATTTAAATATACTTTTTTTATTCAACTTAAAATATGTTGGATCACCATGGTAGAACACTTCTCACCAGCATTTGTTGATGTTACTTTCTCAGCATTATAGCCGTGGTTATTTACGAAGAAGCACCAAGGAATAACAGAATCATTCCATGGCCTCCAGCAGCAACCTCGAGCTGCACAAAGTGTCTGATAAAACATTTATTAAAGGAATCATAGGATTAGTACTGTTATTATATATGTTGGTCTCTATTTTTTAAACATTCACTCATTACAATAATTGTTTGAATGAATATTTAAAAATGCTTATTTCTTCAAATATGTAATGAACTAAAATATCATTTATTCTTTTGTTCCTTTCACTTTGAAGAAATGTAAATATTTGATAAATTGAATTACATCAGTGATCGATGCTCTGAGTTGTGATTTATCAATTTTCCATATGAATACACATTATCATAAGGTCATGTTATTTTCAAGATTCCTGCCCTCCAGATAATTAATTATAGTCTGTTATGTTGCCATGTAGCCAGTGCAGAAGAACTAAAATATTTATTGTGCACCAATTACGTATCAAGTTGCAAATGAGGCTATAAAGAAGAGATGGTCCCAAATTTAAGCCTAGGCAAAATGTTTAAGGTCTTTATTTCCAGATAATTATTAGTTTGATATGATTTATACTATTTAAACTAGTTCATATGCCAGCTGTTGCAACTAGTAGCTGCCATTACATCTAATGTATAAAGTAAAATAATAAATTCTCCTTAATATTATGATCTATATGGAAAGATTACATGAAGGGAAAGAAAGATTATATATGTTTATAGTAAAATTTGAGTTATATGGTGATGATGTGTGTTAACATTGGTATAATAAAAAATCTATTTAATATTTAAGTTTAATAGTGTAACATATTTTCGTAATTTGAATACTTGTGAGACATTTTTCTTGGCTATTTGCCTTGAAAAAAATTTTTTAAAATCTCCATGTTTACCAGTTAACGGTACACATGTTAAATTCTCTCCCATTTTTTTTTTCTTTTTTTTTCTTTATGGAATTCTCTCCCATTTTTAACATCAAAGTGGCATCAGGTACACATATACACAGGGGCTTCCCAGGTGGCTCAATGGTAAAGAATCTGCCTGTAAATGCAGGAACCACAGGTGATGCAGGTTCAATCTTGGGTTGGGAAGATCCCCTAGAGGAGGAAATGGCAGCCCACTCCATATTCTTGCCTGGAGAATCCCATGGGTAGAGGAGCCTAGCAGGCTACAGTCCATGGAGTCGCAAAGACTCAGACATGACTGAGCTACAGAGCACACATACATACACACATACATACGTGTACACACCCATACACATGCATATATGTTATAAAAATGATAGTTCAACAGGAACTGAGCATTTTGGAGTGTCATTACCTAACAGAATCTGAAGTATGTGTGACTTTTGATATAAACATCACAAAATGGGAATACACACATATACACCTTTACTCATTGACCTTTTAATCCCATACAAGTTATAATGACTAAGGAAGAGTCAATTTAGGGTTAAGTGAATCCATTTATTTACACTTAATTTGCTCCAGTTGAATTCCTTCTCCCCAAATAATAAAAAAATAAATGGTTTTTAAAATTAAATAGTTACAAGAATCAATGTTACTTTATTTTCCACAGATTCTTCTTGTTAATGTCATTATCACAAACAATTTAATAGAGTGTAGATATTCTTTCTTAAAAGTTATATATTTATCAAAGGTCACACTTTTAAGCAGTAGTTTGAGAGGATAGAATTTCATAAAGAATTATAAATTTAACAATAGATTTTTAAGTATGTAAAATATTAACTGGCTATTTTGAATTGAAGTACAGAAAAGCAGGCTCAGTAATTTCCATTATCTCTCATCTGTGCATACATAAATAAAAATAAGTGTGGCCTAATAAATGGCTATACTTTTTAAAATATGAATATATCCAATATTGAATAATTGTCTTAATATAATTATCATACTATATATCTATTCATAGATATATAAAATACTTTGGTTGCAGACCTGTGTGGGAGATCGTTCTGGAATGCAGTTTATTCTCTGGTTGATAGGATCGTTCAGTACACTTGGGCATGTGCCTCGGGTTGAATCACTGATTTCTGAGACAGAAACAGGTCAATAAAACAAAACATGGTTTTAAATTTACTTTTCAAATTTTCAAGTAACAAATACATTTAAAGTAAATACAAATATATATATATATATAATGAAAATTAAACTTAACTTAAAAAAAACCCTACAAATTCAATTCCTAATTACCGAAAGGAAATGATCCAAAAGCCCTTTGACTGTTCCTTAAGAGAATCAAAGTATATTCACAGAAGGTCTTAAAAGACAGACTCAAAAGGAAACAAAATGTTTTCTGCACCATACTCATAAACTGTGTTTTAGAGATGAAGAAAGAAGATGGAGAAATATGTATGGGAAATATATATGGAGAGAGGATGCAGAGAAGGAGACAAGAATTAGAGAAGAAAAAAAGTTTAGGAGGAAGAAGATACTTAAACAGAAGAGAAAGAAGAGAACAGCAAAGAAAAGCAAAACCTCAACTCTATATAATAAAGAGGGACTTTCTAGCAACCAGAGATGAGGAAGATAAATTTGATTGCTTCATAATAGAGCAAGCTTTCAGTTTACTAGAAGAATATGAAACAAGAGGCAGCAGAAAACACTAACTACTGTTAGACTAGAAAATAATTTGCAGTACATTTTCCACTTCTGATTTAATTAGGAGAGAATGATGAAGAAAGAAAAAGTAGATCAGGTGGATGAAAGTAGCATGCGTTAACTCTAAATTAGGATATAAATATTCAGGAAAAAATGATAAACACTTCAAGCCTGTTTCACCTACTCTCTGTTTCTCTGATATGACCTCACTCTTTAAAAAAAAAAAAAAAAAGTCTATGACAAAGATGTTATCCCCTTAAATTTCCTAACCCCGCTTGCAAATGCTGAAAGCTAGAGTAAAACCCGACTAATGAGATTTCCCACTAGTTAGAAGAACCTCACTGGTAACTACAGAAGATTACTGTGCTGTTTATTAATATTTTGTTTCTTTTGCCTATTTTCTAGTTCTAAAGCAAGGCCATTAATATCAAAGCATACGAATTTCTTAATTGCAATGACACTTCATTGAAATATCTGTACTATAATGGCTAGAAAAAGTTGGAGTAACTGTAACTTACCTGAGATCTTTAAGTATTTCATCTCATATAGATCTCATATAGATTATAAACTACTTTTCAAGATCCATAATTATTATAGAGTAAACTTTATCTCAACCTCACTATAATGTATAAGTATTTTCAATATTATTTACCTTCAACAGCAGGTGTCTTAGTTGCTAAAACAACAATTAGGGCAATAGCTATTATTGTAACTATAGCAAAGAGGACAATCAGAGTAATTTCTAATCCAGAAAATTTCTGCTTTGCCATCTAAAGAAAGAAAAAGAATATACATTTGAAATGTAGAATATATAATAAATGACCATAATTATCATAAAATTATATATTTTTTCTACTAAGCATAATGCAAGCAGAGCTGCAGACAGCTCTAACAGTTTACAATCTAAAATAATGCACATTTGCAAAAGGGTTAACAACACATGCAATTTCAAGTAAAAGACAGAATTAGTGATGAACATTATAGTAGTACACTGAAATGAAAATATAAAAGGAAAAAAATTTCTGAGAGTGATTAGTTGCTTTCTCATTTTAGAGCAATTTTTAAGTCAAGGAAAGCTTATATTTGTATTGTGATCCTTAATTCCACAACAACTGTATGAAGAAGACACTGTTATTTTATGAACTTCAGGCTTAGAGAAAATAGTATTTTTTCAAAGTAAAAAAAACCAGTTCTTCCTACTATAACTATTGCTCTGCAATTCCAGCACTGCTTTCTTATAAGGCTATTATGGAAAAGTATATAAATATAAATATGGGGCAAATAAACTAAATATAAACATATAAAAGAATACAAATATAAAATGTTGTAGAAAATACATATATACAGGACACATACACACACAGATACATATATATGCTATACATTTAGGAGTTGTTGCTTTAGAAAAGCATTTAAACTACATGATCGCCAAATTCCGCTCTCAAATAGCAAAATATACCAGACACTCAAATCAAAAATGTATTTATTTCAGATAATATTATGTATTTGAGTTATTGTCCAGAGTTGCCTAAATGTAGGTAGGGAAGAGCTCTGCTGCTGCTGCTGCTAAGTCGCTTCAGTAGTGTCCGACTCTGTGCGACCCCAAAGACGGCAGCCCATCAGGCTCCCCCCTCCCTGGGATTCTCCAGGCAAGAACACTGGAGTGGGTTGCCATTTCCTTCTCCAATGTATGAAAGTGAAAAGTGAAAGTGAAGTCGCTCAGTCTTGTCTGACTCTTAGCGACCCCATGGACTGCAGCCTACCAGGCTCCTCTGTCCATGGGATTTTCCAGGCAAGAGTACTAGAGTGGGGTGCCATTGCCTTCTATGAGGGAAGAGCTCTTCTCTAGTAATTATCTTAAAGCCTATTTGTTTAACTTAGTTTTGATCATAATCTATCTCTCCTTGTCTTTAAGCTTTTATGATTTTTCTATATTTTATGTTGCTATATGGTTTAATTCAATGGAATATACCTAGGTAGAAATTGAGAATTTTCACAGTTCAGTTCAGTCACTCAGTCGTGTCTGACTCATTGCGACCCCATGAATTGCAGCAAACCAGGCCTCCCTGTCCATCACCAACTCCCAGAGTTCACCCAGACTCACATCCATTGAGTCAGTGATGCCATCCAGCCATCTCATCCTCTGTCGTCCCCTTCTCCTCCTGCCCCCAATCCCCCCCAGCATCAGAGTCTTTTCCAATGAGTCAACTCTTCGCATGAGGTGGCCAAAGTACTGGAGTTTCAGCTTTAGCATCATTCCTTCCAAAGAAATCCCAGGGCTGATCTCCTTCAGAATGGACTGATTGGATCTCCTTGCAGTCCAAGGGACTCTCAAGAGTCTTCTCCAACACCACAGTTCAAAAGCATCAATTTTTCAGCACTCAGCTTTCTTCACAGTCCAACTCTCACATCCATACATGACCACAGGAAAAACCATAGCCTTGACTAGATGAACCTTTATTGGCAAAGTAATGTTTCTGCTTTTGAATATGCTATCTAGGTTGGTCATAACTTTCCTTCCAAGGAGTAAGTGTCTTTTAATTTCATGGCTGCAGTCACCATCTGCAGTTATTTTGGAGTAAGTGCTCTTATAAATTGCTGGTTTTAAAATCAGTTTTTCTGTCTTTGTGCCAGTACCATACTGTCTTGATAACTGTGGCTTTGTAGTAGAGCCTGAAGTCGGGTCAATCCCATTGCTGGGCATACACACTGAGGAAACCAGAAGGGAAAGAGACACGTGTACCCCAATGTTCATCGCAGCACTGTTTATAATAGCCAGGACATGGAAGCAACCTAGATGTCCATCAGCAGATGAATGGATAAGAAAGATGTGGTACATATACACAATGGAATATTACTCAGCCATTAAAAAGAATATATTTGAATCAGTTCTAATGAGGTGGATGAAACTGGAGCCTATTATACAGAGTGAAGTAAGCCAGAAGGAAAAACACCAATACAGTATACTAACGCATATATATGGAATTTAAAAAGATGGTAACAATAACCCTGTGTACGAGACAGCAAAAGAAACACTGTTGTATAGAACAGTCTTATGGACTCTGTGGGAGAGGGAGAGGGTGGGAAGATTTGGGAGAATGGCATTGAAACATGTAAAATATCATGTATGAAATGAGATGCCAGTCCAGGTTCGATGCACGTACTGGATGCTTGGGGCTAGTGCACTGGGACGACCCAGAGGGATGGTATGGGGAGGGAGGAGGGTTCAGGATGGGGAACACATGTATACCTGTGGTGGATTCATTTTGATATTTGGCAAAACTAATACAATTATGTAAAGTTTAAAAATAAAATAAAATTAAAAAAAATAAAATAAAATCAGTTTTTCTTTTTGCCTTCTTATACTCGCCCTTTCTCCTCTGTCTATGTCAGTTCATATATGGAGTTGTCCCAATCTAAAAACTTTTTTTCTCTCTTCCATATCTTTCTACAACAATAAAGCACTCAACAAGTCTTGCTGATTCTACTTCTGGAATAGTTTCAGAATTTTACCCTTATCTCCAACAATGATATATTTTTTCTGGATAACATGTCTTAGTACATGCTGTTTAATCTTTCTTCAATTCTTCCACACCTGCTCTTCTAGTTCCAATTTATGCCCAGTTCAAATACTATGTAATCTGTGAAAGTTTTCTTACTTTTACAAGCAGAGTTAAATCTCTTCTTTTCCTATTTTACAACAATATATAGTATATCTATTGTAATTATTTAAGCACGTGTTAATTTCCTCCATTGTATTGTCACATTCCTAATAGCAAGAATCATGAAAGTAGTTCAGATCCTAACATCAAATTAGTATAAGCTCAATTTTAAAAATATACCTTATGATTGAAAGTTTAAAGATTAGCATTCAGTTTTAGCTTATGATTTTCTGTTATAGATATGTAAGCTGTTTACTGCATCAGTAATCTTCAGAGAACTTGAATGAATGTAAGCTAAATTTAAATAAAGCACCATGATCTAAAAGGCTGTTTAGAAAATGAATCCGGGTTGCTCAATGTTATGTGAGAAACAACAGAAATGCATTTAATGCTTAACTTGAAGTAAGTTTAACCTACACACAAAGTAATTTTATTTTGAGATCAAGAAGCCAATAAAAATGATTGTTCTTTTCTTTTGTTAAGGGAAATCTAAAAAAAAAAAAAATGCCTTGTCATGAAGCTAACCCTCTTTAATTTAAATAAGTCAGAACAAAAATGTACCAAAATTACAGTAACAATAAATTAGAACAAAATAATAACAAAATAATAAGTCAGAACAAAAATGTACCAAAATTAAATTATTTATATGAGTACTTATAAATGATTAGTACTAAAGTTGGTCATAAGCTGTAGGTGATAATTATAGTAATTGTATTTTGGATTGCAGTAATTTTAAGCAAAGTATTTTTGGAGAAATTATATACTGATGCCATTTCTCTGTATATTTGTTTTCAAATGAGTAATACTACTAATTTTAAAGATCACTAACGACTGGTCTTTAAAAAAATTAGCTAGAAAAGATTTAAGTGTTTTATAAGTGTAGCATTCCATTCAGCATATATTTTTCTTAAATATATATTTATCATGCCTACAGTATTTCTCTAAATTTCAAAATATATTTTATATTTATTTTCATCTATATAGAACAACTAAACTTGCTATCATTCTACTTGGGTTTGACAGTTTTAATGAATAGCTGGTTGAATAAAATATTCTATCTTTTAAAACATTTTAGAAATGTTTTTTCCTGTTTTAGTACAAGGGGCTATACATTTAATATGGAAAATGAAAATATGTTATCATTGCTATTTTAACCAATTGAAGATAGACAGGAATACTGCTAACATGAATTAAAGGAATACACACACAATTACTTGGAAACTCAAATGTTTATTTGAGTTTCCAAGTAATTATTGAGTTTCCAAGTTTATTATTTCTTTGTTTTCAAACAAAGAAATTCGATAGGTAAACTTACCTTATTTCATAGTCTGTTCTTTCAGCTCTGCTGTACCAGAGTTGAGTAAGGCTGCCAAAGTAATGATCAGGGAAAACTTCTCAGCTATAAACTGAGCTACTCATAAAGTTTTATTGCACTCTCACCAGCCTATCAGTATTTAATAAACTTCTGTTCAATGTGCAATCATAAAAAAAACTTAACCCTGAAAACTGTTGTGTAAATCTCTCTCTGGGAATCTAGGTTAATTAATAATTGTGCCCTCAGATAGTCTTTGATTTCTGGAAGCTATGACTAGCCTAAGAACATAAAAGTACTTATTTATAGTGTTTATTTCCCTTTTCAAAATTGTATTTCTTTTACCATGTAGATGCTGTTTCATTTACTGTTTTATCTCATTGTGCAAAATTTAAACTCTCATTGGAAAGTTCAAACATACTTGTAAGCTAGGATTTGAAAAATACTTGTAGGAAATGACAATTGGCAGATAATATTTCATAAAAGGCAGTGATTAAATAAGTTATCTCCTGTGTCTTGTTATTAAACTTAAAGTTGAAGAACTAACAAAATCCCTAAGAAAGAAGTGTAAAAGTATAGATATATAAATAAGTAGTACAGAAATAAAATCAACATTTTATTTATTTATTACTTATAGCACTGATTTTATTATCAAAAATTATTGCATAAACACTTAACTTTTCATACAGAAAAAATATAGGATATCAATTATTACACTATTGGTTTAAGTTAAAATAATGTTTAAGGGCAAAAGACTTGAAACAAGAGCCCTGCATACACATACCAGCTGTAACACATATGTCCGAGAAACTCTGGGCACATTTGTTAATTTTATTCAAGCCTCCATCTCTGTATCTACAAATTAGAAATAAAAACACTTACCCATAGTGTCATCATAAGAATTATATGTGCTCACATAGCCCATTATCATTATTACAGCTTTGCTACCACAGAGTACAATTTGACTCTGAAATGGTTAGTATGAGTTCTGCATATAGTCAGGGCACTACATTTTCAAAGGAATTTGTATTAAAACAGTGTGGTCACACAAAGTAGAGTAACTAGTTTCTTGAGGCATCCTGAATATGAGTTTAAACAGAAAGAGTAAAAGAAGTGTACACATGGATTACTCTTAAAACCTGGGGAGATATAAAGGAGAACTTCCAGTACATAAATAGCAGTGATATGGAAATAAGATTAAAGTGATTTCTCTCAATTCACAAAGCATATAATTCTTTAAGTGGAAAATCTCATTAAATCAACTTAAATCTTCTAGAACCAAGAGGCGAGTGGAACAAAGTCACAGGATATAAGGTTTATATAACAAAGGTCATTCATGCTTCTATAAAACAGCAATGAATGATTGGACAATGAAACTAAAATACAGACATACAGGTAGATAGAAATAGATATGCATATTTAGAGAGATATAAATGAATGGGGCTTTCCAGGTGGGGCTTAACTTCTCTTCCAGACTCCAGTTAATCTGATTTTCTCTTTCTTTCCCTAAAGTATTCATCTACCACTCCCCAGCAAAACAATGCAACTTGTTTTAATCCCAGTGCAGTATTCCAATAGCACCTATTGCCTGGAGATAGAGATTTAAACTTCTTAACTTTATATTTACACTCTAAATTTTGCATTTGCCATTTCATCTGACATCCTCAGTGAACCCACTCTCCTGCCATAACTATTACTTAAGCTCTTCCACTTTCTTACTCTCACACCTGTGCTTATTTGGTCCAAAATCTGGATTGCCCTTCTTCAATGCAAGCTCTATCTTTCTAGTATCAGTTGACATCACTTTTCTACCAAAGGGACATTTGAATTCTTCTACTTGTCCTCAAGAGCATTAGTTAATGTCTCCCCATTCCCTTTCATAACCATGTATTTTGCAATTGTGTTACAGTACTGCTTTAGCTTATGTATTACCACTATCCATGCTTCCTTAGGGCTTCCCTCCTAGTTCAGTCAGTAAAGAGTCTGCCTGCAATGCAGGAGACCCAAGTTTGATTCCTGGGTTGGGACAGAGAAGCCTGGCAAGGCTACAGTCTATGGGATCACAAGAGTCTGACGCGACTAAGCACACAGAGCACAGCATGCTTGATTATATTGCCCACATGAGACTGAGCACATTTAGCAAGGACAATGACTTCTTCACTCAATTCACAACACTACACACAACATTTTATGGAGCAAGATATAGCAGTGACTGTAAATTGTATATCTATATCAGTCCTCCCTTGTCAAAGTTCACCAGCAAAAACCCATCAGGAACATGACTGGATTCAAGCAAGGAAGGGCAGGATGTCTCAGACAAAGTTGGCAGTGTTTATTATAGAATTTGTACTTACACTGTGTGTATGTGTGTGCATGTTCAATCTTATTCAACTCCATTGACCCAGGGTTTGAACCCAGGTCTCCTGCATTGACAGGCAGATTCTTATATTAAGCCTTATATTAAGGGACTTACATTAAGTGGACTTATATTAAGTGACTTTTATTAAGTTATAATATAACATCATATATGCCATGCTGTGCTAAGTCGCTTCAGTCGTGTCAGACTCTTTGCAACTCTATGGACTGTATCCTGCTAGGCTTCTCTCTCCATGGGATTTTCCAGGCAAGAATACTTGCCAGTGCCCTCCTCCAGGGAATCTTCCAGACACAGGGATTGAATCTATGTCTCCTGCGGCTCCTGCATTGGAGGTAGATTCTTTACCACTGAGCCACTGGGGAAGCCCCAATATAATATATATATATATATATATATATACACACACACACTTCCCCCCATATCCTCTATTTAGAATAGAGGATATGAGCCAGACATATATTGGTTCTATAAGCCAGCTTTGAGTGTGTATCCCCAGTAGACAAGAAGTTAGGAGAGATTTAAACTCCTGGATCACCTTGTGGACCAGAAGAACCTATCTACCCTGGATCATTAAATTTCCTCTAAAATGTTAAACGGGAGAAAAATAATCTGTCTGCTTTAAATCACTGAAGATTTGAGCATCTTTATTAGAGCACTTTATACACATCTAATACATATGGTAAGAATAGACATTGGCTACTGAATTATAAATTCTAATGATAAAATATTAAGAGTATCCACTATAAATCAAAAGATTGCTAATTGGATTATGTGTACTATCTGTGACCTCCTTTGGCCTTCAATTGTGTGGCTTGCCAAGTATTTTCCCAAATCAGGAAATTATATGCATACATATGCATAAATATCTAGAACTAATAGATAATAAAATATTAAAGGGACTAAGAGAATCACTACAAATGATTGCCAAATTGAAATAAAAATTCATTATTACTTTATTACTCATGCTTTCCTATGTTGGGGGAAAGAATTTATTTCTGTCAAATTTGCACTCTTGAAATGTGAGAGTGATTTGGATGGGAAGGGCTGGGTCATTTTGAATATAAGTTCTTGAAGAACTAGTAAGGTAATTTTCAAAATAAGTCATTTAGGACTTTCCTGGTGGTACAGTGGATAAGAATCTGCCCTGCAATGCAGGGGACTTGGGTTCGATCCCTGGTCCAGGAAGATTCCACAGCATGTGGAGCAACTAAGCTCATGTGCCACAACCCTAGATTCCACAAATTGCAACTACTGAGCCACTGTGCTGCAACTACTGAAACCCACACAGGTAGAGCCCGTGCTACACACAAGAGAGGCCACCAAAGTGAGAATTCTCTACACCACAACAAAGAGTATGCCCACTCACCGCAATAAGAGAAAGCCAGTGCATAGCAACAAAGATCCAGAGTAGCCAAAAAAATTAAAAATAAATTTAAAAAAATGTCAATCCTCACTGGGAAAAATTGACATGATAGATTGTTATCTATTAAGTTCCAATCATATGATATAAAATATATTTTGTGTAATACCAGTCTATGCAGTTGACATAAAACTGGAATAACTAATAAAAATGAATGCCTGAAAGTAATCTAATTATTATTGTATTTATTGCAAATATCATTGAAACTATATAAATATCAAAATGATATTTGTTTTATGAAAACTGTACTAAAGTTTCCAACTTATTAATAACTTTTTTGACCCTATTTCCATATTTGGATTCTAGGCAATCTTTGGTAGGAAAAAGCACTTTTTGATGATGGGATATTCATTCATATTTAAGTAAGCAGACTATGATTTATTTCAAATGGCTGCTGCTGCTGCTGCTGCTAAGTCACTTCAGTCCTATCTGACTCTGTGTGACCCCATAGACGGCAGCCCACCAGGCTCCCCCGTCCCTGGGATTCTCCTGGCAACAGCACTGGAGTGGGTTGCCATTTCCTTCTCCAATGCATGAAAGTGAAAAGTGAAAGTGAAGTCGCTCAGTCGTGCCTGACTCTTAGCGACCCCATGGACTGCAGCCTACCAGGCTCCTCCGCCCATGGGATTTTCCAGGCAAGAGTACTGGAGTGGGGTGCCATTCAAATGGCTACTAATGTATATATTCCTGAAATAGTAGTTTCATGCATAACAGTAAAGAAAAAGAAAAACAAAGTGACTAGAGGATGTTCTAAGATGAATCTGATCCCCTTAGCACTGAAAGATTTACTCACTTTAAATAAATATTTACTAAAGACTTAAAGTCATTTTTCTTTGGCAAATAAGAACACTGAAGCCTTCTTAGAAACCAACTTTCTAAACCCTTCTGGAGTAATTTCTACATTAAGAATAATCAGTAAAGTTGCATAGAACTCTATGTCTAATTCTGTGAAGGTTTCAACAGTGACAGTAAGTTTTCAATGACACATGGACTAAACACTTCAGTTTCTTGTTTCTTCACCCATAATAATATTTATTAGCTGAAATATTTATTATCTGGCAATTACTAATAGGGAATTTTAAATAAATTTAAATATAAATTATTTGAAGGTAATGAAGTAGCCCCTATGAGTGAGCATCTCCAAGATGTAACCTTTTTACACTTTCAGTTAAAATTACATCAGATATTTTCCAATATTCATTTTAGTATTCACCCATATCAGAAATAGTTTCATGAAACATAAGTTTTAGGAGGAAAATATACACTCAAAGCTCATTTAACTCATAAGTTTTCCAAGACAATGAGCAACCATTGAACTAAGAAATTCTGCCCAGCTCTAATACTTACATTCAATAAATTCTGAGATTTTTATGACCATTCTAATCCGTTGATACATTACCATATGCCAGCTTTGCATTAAGGAGAATAAAGTGATGAATGGTACTCCCATTTCTATGCTCACTGCCTCATAAAGTATGTGAGACTTTGCACTAGGTACAAAAGTCTTAAGTTATGAAACTGTTTATGACACAATAGGAAAATTGTCTAATTAAAATGAGAAAACAAACCAGAGTTAAAACATTTTATATTATTAGCAAACTTCTCTGATGTTTTCAGAATATATAAAACAAGCTTACAATACAAATACTGTAATTATTTCCCCCAGAATGTCTGAGAACTTATACCTACAATATAAAGTCAAATATTAATAGTTGGGGTTAATTTTAAGTTTGGACTAGATTACTTGAATTATATTAACAGAAATTCTAATCCAAGAAAAATACATGTATTGTATGTTACCTATAATATACATATCTGATTAACTGTTGTGCTCTTTCCCAAGTAGCACAGGAAAACGACTCAAAATATATCATGCTTTGGATAGCCACAAGGTTGCCAGCACAAAACTGAAAACTCGCACCAAGACATATTTTATCAGCTTCTTCCATCAGCATTGAGTTGCTAAAGAATTTTATTTTTTGACAGGTCAATTTTAACAATATGACTTCTAAAAAAAAAAGTTTATTTATACTTCAGAATGTGGACTTCTGCCTGGAATATAGAAATCTGGAAAGATCATAATGATATCAATTTTAAAACAACAAAAAGTCAGTTAACCTGCAAAACCACAACTTTTCTTGAATTCACTGGTAACAGGTAAAATTGATAACTTGAAATTGAAGCTAGAAGAATGCAAGGAGACACAGAACACATTTGCTTAACCAAATTACATGGACACCAATGTCACACAAGCCAGTAAGGAAAATTCAGTTAAAATTTGTACTGAATTGCTAGAGGTTGAATGTGGCTCATATGAAAGTAACCCTGAAAGCCAAAGACAAGGGACATTTGTACCTATTCACAGGCTCTTTTTAAAAGAATCTTTTTAATGTGGGCCATTTTTTAAGTCCCCCACCTTTTTTTAAAACTTTTAATTTTGTGTTGGAGTACAGCTGATTAATAATGTAACAGTTTCAGGTGGACAGTGAAGGGACTCAGTAACAAGTATACATGTATTCATTCTCCCCCAAAGTCCCCTCTCATCCAGGCTGCCACACAACATTGAGTAGAGTTCCCTATGCTACACAACCTTGTTGGCTATCCATTTTAAATATAGCAGTGTGTACATGCTGATCCAAAACTCCCTATCTATCCCTTCTGCCTATCCTTTCCCCCTAGCAACCATGTTAGTTCTCTAAGTCTGTGAGTCTGTTTCTGTAAACAAGTTCATTTATATTTCTTTTTAGTTTATGCATATAAAGGATATCAAACTATATTTCTCATTCTCTGACTTACTTCACTTAGTATAACAATCTCTAGGCCTATCCATGTTGATGCAAAAGGCATTATTTCATTCTTCTTTAATGGCTGAGTAATATCCCACTGTATATACATACCACATCTTCTTTATCAATTCCTCTATCGATGGACAATAAATGACTTTTCATATGCTGAAATATTTTCCCTCTATACCCACTTCCATTCAGTTCAGTTCAGTTCAGTCACTCAGTTGTGTCCAACTCTGCTACTGCATGGACTACAGAACGCCAGGCCTCCCTGTCTATCACCAACTTCTGGAGTTTACTCAAACTCATGTCCATTGAGTTGGTGATGCCATCCAACCATCTCATCCTCTATCATCCCTTTGTCCTCCCACTCTCAATCTTTCCCAGCATCAGGGTATTTTTGAATGAGTCAGTTTTTCACATCAGGTAACCAAAGTATTGGAATTTCAGCTTCAAAATCAGTCCTTCCAATGAATATTCAGGACTGATTTCCTTTAGGATGGACTGGTTGGGTCTTCTTGCAGTCCAAGGGATTCTCAAGAGTCTTCTCTAACACCACAGTTCAAAAGCATCAATTCTTCAGTGCTCAGCTTTCTTTATAGTCCACCTATCACATCCATACATGATGTGTATGGAAAAACCATAGCTTTGACTAGATGGATCTTTGTTGGCAAAGTAACATCTCAGCTTTTTAATATACTGTCTAGGTTGGGCATAACTTATCTTTCAAGGACAAGTGTCGTTTAATTTCATTGATGCAGTTACTATCTGCAGTGATTTTGGAGCCCCCCAAAATAGTCTGTCACTGTTCCCATTCCATTAAGTGGCTTTTCTTTCTTTTATGAAAAGTGGCTTTTCATAAAAAGCCACCATTTATGAATGGTGGCTTCTCTGGTTGCTCAGCTGGTAAAGAATAAACCTGAAATGCAGGATACTTGGTTCAATTCCTGGGTTGGGAAGATCCCCTGGAGAAAGGAAAGGCTACTCACTCCAGTATTCTGGCTTAGAGAATTCCATGGATTGTATAGTCCCTGGGGTTGCAAAGAGTCAGGCACAACTGAGTGCCTTTCACTTTCACTTTCATCATGAATGGATGTTGAATGTTATCAAATGCTTTTCTTTCCTCTCTTGAGATGATCATGTGGTTTTTGTCTTTTCTTTTGTGGATATGGTATATCACATTGATTGACTTGCCTATGCTAAACCATCCTTGTGATTCTAGGATGAATCCAACCTGGTCATGATGTATGATCTTTTTTGTGTATTGTTGGCTTTGGTTTGTTAATATCTTTTTGAGAATTTTTTGCTTCTATATTCATCAAAGATTTTGGGCTGTGACTTTTTGGTAGTTTCTTTGTCTGGTTCTGGTATCAGATATCTTGTTTGGGACCCTGAATGCTTCCTGTACCTAGATATCTGTTTCCTTCTTTAGCTTTGGGAACTTTCCATTCATAATTTCTTAAAATACACTTTCAGTCCCCTGTTCTCTTTCTTTTCCTTCCAGGATTCCTATTATGTATAGATTGGCATGCTTTCTATTATCCCATAGGTAACTTATTTGCTTCCATTTTTTTTTTTTTTAATTTGGTGTTCTGTCTCTTGTCCTGATTGAGTGATTTCCATTATTCTATCTTTTAGATGACTTATTTGTTTTTCTGCATGATTCATTCTGCTATTCACTGCCTTTAGCTCAGCTTTTGAATTGGTGAGTGACTTTTCTAACATTTCTTGGTTTCTTTTTATAATTTCTAGTTCGTTTAACAGTAACTTTCATTTCTATCAATAACCTTTCTTAATTCTTTCCTTATTTTCATTATTTCCTTTTTGAACTTGGTATCTATTATACTGAAGAGTTCTGTTTCTTTCTTTTTTTGAAAGCGATAGAGTCAGGATTGATTTGTTTTTTATTTTTTTTTCAAACTTTAAATTTTTAACTTTGCATTAAAATATAGCCGATTAACAATGTTCTGGAAGTTTCAGGTATACAGTGAGGAGATTTAACCATGCATATACATATATCCTCTCGGCCACTGCCCCTGACCTCGGACGTGGGTTAGCTCCTCTCGGCGCATGTCTGAGGTCAAGGGCGGAGGCCAAGAGGAGCAACCCCACCTCCAAGGAATGGTGGCTGCGCAGGTGCAGGAGGGCTGAGAGGAGCTAACCCACATTCAAGGTCAGGAGGGGCGGCTGTGAGGAGATACCCTTCGTCCAAGGTAAGGAGCAGCGGCTGCACTTTGCTGGAACACCCGTGAAGAGATACTCCACATTCAAGGTAAGAGAAACCCAAGTAAAATGCTAGGTGTTGCAAGAGGGCATCACAGGGCAGACACACTTAAACCATAATCACAGAAAACTAGTCAGTCTGATCACACAGACCACAGTCTTGTCTAACTCAATGAAACTAAGCCATGCTGTGTGGGGCCACCCAAGATGGGTGGGTCATGGTGGAGAGGTCTGACAGAATGTGGTCCACTGGAGAAGGGAATGGCAAACCACTTCAGTACTCTTGCTTTGAGAACCCCATGAACAGTATGAAAAGGCAAAATGATAGGATAATGAAAGAGGAAGTCCCCAGGTTTGTAGGTGCCCAATATGTTACTGGAGATCAGTGGAGAAATAACTCCAGAAAGAATGAAGGGATGGAGCCAAAGCAAAAACAATACCCAGTTGTGGATGTGACTGGTGATAGAAGAAAGGTCCAATGCTGTAAAGAGCAATATTGCATAGGAACCTGGAATATCAGGTCCATGAATCAAAGGAAATTGGAAGTGGTCAAACAGGATATGGCAAGAGTGAATGTCGACATTCTAGGAATCAGTGAACTAAAATGGACTGGAATGGGTGAATTTAACTCAGATGACCATTATATCTACAACTATGGGCAGGAATCCCTTAGAAGAAATGGAGTAGCCATCATGGTCAACAAAAGAGTCCAAAATGCAGTACTTGGATGCAATCTCAAAAACGACAGAAGGATCTCTGTTCGTTTCCAAGGCAAACTATTCACTATCACAGTAATCCAAGCCTATGCCCCAACCAGTACCTCTAAAGAAGCTGAAGTTGAATGGTTCTATGAAGACCTACAAGACCTTTTAGAGCTAACATCCAAAAAAGATGTCCTTTTCATTATAGGAGACTGGAATGCAAAAGTAGGAAGTCAAGAAACACCTGGGATAACAGGCAAATTTGGCCTTGGAATATGGAATGAAGCAGGGCAAAGGCTAATAGAGTTTTGCCAGGAGAATGCACTGGTCATAGCAAACATCCTCTTCCAACAACACAAGAGAGGACTCTACACATGGACATCACCAGATGGTCAACACTGAAATCAGATTGAATATATTATTTGTAGCAAAAGATGGAGAAGCTCTATACAGTCAGCAAAAATAAGACCAGGAGCAGACCGTGGCTCAGATCATGAACTCCTTATTCCCAAATTCAGACTTAAATTGAATAAAGTAGGGAAAACCTCCAGACCATTCACGTATGACCTAAATCAAATCCTTACGATTATACAGTGGAAGTGAAAGTGAAAGTGAAAAGTGAAAGTGAAGTCACTCAGTTGTTTTCAACTCTTTGCGACCCCATGGACTGTAGTCTATCAGGCTTCTCTGTCCATGGGATTTTCCAGGCAAGAGTGCTGGAGTGGATTACCATTTCCTTCTCCAGGGGATCTTCCTGACCCAAGAATTGAACCCAGGTCTCCTGCATTGCAGGCAGAGGCTTTACCGTCTGAGCCACCAGGGAAGCCACAGTGGAAGTAAGAAATAGATTTAAGGGACTAGATCTGATAGATAGAGTGCCTGATGAATTATGGATGGAGGTTCATGACATTGTACAGGAGACAGGGATCAAGACCATACCCATGGAAAAGAAATGCAAAAAGAGCAAAATGGCTGTCTGGGGAGGCCTTACAAATAGCTATGAAAAGAAGAGAAGCGAAAAGCAAAGGAGAAAAGGAAAGATATAAGCATCTGAATGCAGAGTTCCAAAGAATAGCAAGGAGAGATAGGAAAGCCTTCCTCAGTGAGCAGTGCAAAGAAATAGAGGAAAACAAGAGAATGGGAAAGACTAGAGATCTCTTCAAGAAAATTAGAGATACCAAGGGAACATTTCATGCAAAGATGGGCTTGATAAAGAACAGAAATGGTACGGACCTAACAGAAGAAGAAAATATTAAGAAGAGGTGGCAATAATACACAGAAGAACTGTACAAAAAAGATCTTCATGACCCAGATAACCACAATGGTGTGATCACTGACCTAGAGCCAGACATCCTGGAATGTGAATTCAAGTGGGCCTTAGAAAGCATCACTACGAACAAAGCTAGTGGAGGTGATGGAATCCCAGTACAGCTATTTCATATCCTGAAGATGATGCTGTGAAAGTGTTGCACTCAAGATGCCAGCAAATTTGGAAAACTCAGCAGTGGCCACAGGACTGGAAAAGGTCAGTTTTCATTCCAATCACAAACAAAGGCAATGCCAAAGAATGTTCAAACTACCTCACATTTGCACTCATCTCACACGCTAATAAAGTAATGCTCAAAAATCTCCAAGCCAGGCTTCAGCAATATGTGAACCATGAACTTCCAGATGTTCAGGCTGGCTTTAAAAAAGATAGAGGAATCAGAGATCAAATTGCCAAAATCCACTGGATCATCGAAAAAGCAGGAGAGTTCCAGAAAAGCATCTATTTCTGCTTTATTGACTATACCAAAGCCTTTGACTGTGTGGATCACAATAAACTGTAGAAAATTCTTCAAGAGATGGGAGTACAAGACCACCTGACCTGCCTCTTGAGAAACCTATATGCAGGTCAGGAAGCAACAGTTAGAACTGGACATGGAACAACAGATTGGTTCCAAATAGGAAAAGGAGTACGTCAAGGCTGTACATTGTCACCCTGCTTATTTAACTTATATCCAGAGTACATCATGAGAAATGCTGGACTGGAAGAAGCACAAGCTGGATTCAAGATTGCCGGGAGAAATACCAATAACCTCAGATATGCAGATGACACCACCCTTATGGCAGAAAGTGAAGAGGAACTAAAAAGCCTCTTGATGAAAGTGAAAGAGGAGAGTGAAAAAGTTGGCTTAAAACTCAACATTCAGAAAACAAAGATCATGGCATCTGGTCCCATCACGTCATGGGAAATAGATGGGGAAACAGTGGAAACAGTGTCAGACTTTATTTTTGGGGGCTCCAAAATCACTGCAGATGGTGACTGCAGCCATGAAATTAGAAGATGCTTATCCCTTGGAGGAAAAGTTATGACCAACCTAAATAGCATATTGAAAAGCAGAGACATTACTTTGCCAACAAAGGTCCGTCTAGTCAAGGCTATGGTTTTTCCATTGGTCATGTATGGATGGGAGAATTGGACTGTGAAGAAAGCTAAGCGCTGAAGAATTGATGCTTTTGAACTGTGGTGTTGGAGAGGAGTCTTGAGAGTCCTTTGGACTGTAAGGAGATACAGCTAGTCCATTCTAAAGGAAATCAGTCCTAGGTGTTCATTGGAAGGCACTTCCATTGGCCCCACCTCCAGTGTTGAAATGCAGGCAATCTGCGCTGGTGTTCCTCAAGGTTCAGTGTTCACAAAGCTGCCAGCATGGATCCTTGGGTGCCAATATGTTGAAGAAATCAGGAACCCAGAACACAGTACCTGGACCTTCTGTGGGAGCAATGGAAGCAACCCAGACCCTGGCCCTGCTTCTGTGTGTACACTCCCGCAAAGCCCACAGATGCTGAGGCTGGACCCATCCCAGACACTGGAGTACCTGTTGTCTTGCTGGCAGAACTCACAGAGGCAGCAACAAGAAAGAGGCGGCTATGGTGGATCTAGCCCTTTCCTTGCTTGTGCATTAATAGTGGGATTTCAGTGGCAGTACATGTTCACTGTACTGTGAGCATGCCAAAAGTGAGGTTGCTATGGTGGGCCCTGGCCCTCCATCCTTGCATACCTTAGTGAGGACATTTTGCTTCTGTGATGGGGCTGTGCTTCCTCCATGTACACCTCCCCTCCACGCCCCATCCAACCCCTTGTGGACCATACCACACTCAAGCCACTTCAGGCTGTTTCTGTGCAGCCAGCCCCAGTCCTCTGAAGCCCAGGGTTCAGCACCCAGACCCTGCATGTACCAGCAGGTGCATATATGGGCTGAGGATTTCAGTAAGGTAGCATGGATCCTCTGTGACCTCTGCCACCCCACCTAGTCTTTTCTTACAATTAGATTACCTTCGTAGTTCACTGTTGAGTCTCTGCCCCAATTATGGCTACCCTAGATAGAGTGCCATGCTGTGATGTGGAGTAAGCAGGGCCTGAGAATTAACTTGGCTTAGGCTAAGGTGTGGGATTGGACAGTGACCTCTTTCTTCCCTTCCTGGGGTGCCAGTGTACATATGCTCTTTATGAGTGGAATCCAAGAGTCTTACTGGCATTCTGTTGGTCTCAGTGGTCCTCCAACAAGACAAGAGGGTTTGTTTCTATATCTCTGTTCTTTATAAAGATGCTTATATACTTTCTGGATCACCAGCCCCTTTTCTTTACCTCGGTTCTATCATTCTACTGCTAATATGCCCACTTACGTTTACTAACAATTACATTAGATTTTGCAGTTAGAGTAACTGAAATGTGCAAAAGGGAGAAGACATTGAATAAGAGGATTACTATTTGAGCATTTTATAGATTAGAAAGACTACTGATATCTGTCAGATATGACTGGGATAACATCAGAAATAAGAACTGCATGCACAGCTTATACTGAGGAGAGATATTAAGAGTCAAATCTATTGACATAGGCCAAATAATGAGAGGTTTTTTTTTTTTAGTACTAGGAATTTAAACATAAACCTGAAATGAAACCAATTGCCTCACAATGAAGTAAATACAAAGTAAACCAATGATTTTGGCTTGAGATGTCTGGTTGAGTGGTCTGATGGAACGTCACAACAGGCTAAGTCACTGCAAACAATGGTTTCCTGGCTGTGACCACCAGCTGTCACTTCTAACAGGGCAGAATCATTTTAAGGGAATGGAAAAAGTGAGCACCACTTCTTACCGTGTTCTCCCTCATACTGCCATTCTCCCTCTGCCTGTGTCCTGGATGTAGCAGAGACCATCCACCAACCAGGACAGGGTAGGTAGGCCAACAGGGAGGGGCCAATCACTCTGTTCACCTACAGCCAGACTCACCCCTACAGCACTTCCTGTGGCTCTAGCCTGGACTCCTGTACAGGAATCTGGCTCTGGAAGTGGCAGCTGGAGAGGGTAATAAGACCTCCTGCTGCATGAAATTGGGTGAATGAATGGGTGAGCTGCAGGGGTCACTTGCAAAGCGACCAAGAGTGGTAAGGAAACAACTCATTCAGGCAGATGCTTTTGAAACCTAACTCCTAAACTTGCCTGTGGCATGAAGAATGGCATCTCTCATGGGAGAGAAGAGGGTGAGAAGCCATATTCTCACTACTGAGTCTTTCTAGGAGCCAGGGCTTCAAACCACAGACTCCTGGTTCCTTCTCTCAACCACCCCCTCTACTCTCCACTCTCCTTGTGCTTCTTTGTCTTCTTCTTTGCTGACCTGCTGTCCTTTGATGTGTGCCTTGTCCTCTTGCCTGTATCACTCTCAGAGACTGAGCTGTCAGAGTCAGATGACTTCCTGTCTCTACGTTTACATTTCTCCTTTCTTTTTCTAGAAGAATTTCTCATGGGGTCAGGCTTTTCAAACTCTGTTGACTTTGCCTTTTCCTTCTCTTCCTCATAGGAGAGTACTTGGTCCCACCTGGTTGCATGAAACAATCCTTTGCAAAGTGGCTTTTACAGCAACACTTCTTGCAGGTGGTGTTCAGGACAGCCTCAAGGGTGATCTTCTGCCCAGTGTAATCCTGGAAGGACCGCCTCTGCCTCTCTTCTTGCTCAGTGATAATGTTGTTGGGATCAAGGTCCTTCCCAGTCCCTTAGTTGACAGCCTTCATGGAGAAGGATAATTTTATCCTATCATTTTTTTCTCTCGGCCAGTAAACTTCATCCACACTTTGTCTCCAACATCTACTATCTCAGAGGGCTTATCCACGCAATAGGATGACATGTGAGTTCAAATCAGACCTTGCTTCTGACAGCCTGGAATTTTGATAAAGGCTCCATAGTCTATGACTTAGCAACCTCTCCTTGGAAAATAGTGTACAGAGCAGGCAAGTTCTCCATGGTCTCGGGTCTTCCTGAATTCATCCTTAATGTTCTATAGCTCCTCCATTTCTCTTCTGCTAAAGCTAATTGAAGTGTTTCGGTGTCAGCCTCTGGTCTTCCCCTTGCAGCATTAATGACAGATTTTTAATCACACAGAACTACCTCTTGTCCTTAAAGTATAATTCCAGAAATCAAGAATGGAAACCCATTATCCAAAAATATTGTATTTACTTCCTTAAATCATAATTTTCTTGGTTTCAAGGTCAGCTGTAGGACACAAATGAAAGAAAAGAAACAAAAAATAAAGCTGGATGTATGGAGGTATAAATTTAAATAATCTCATTTTATATATGTTTTATTATAGTAGTTAACATCTAAATTTATTTCCTACAATCAGCAAGAAATAAAGAGTTTGAGATTAAATCAGATTAGATTATATTTTGAGTATTCTGTTGGTCACTTTGTGCAATAAACGGGGGGAGTACATGCTATTTGTTTGAAGAACATCTGTCCTACCCTTGCAACAACATCAACATTCAAGTTAGTGCCAACAAGCCCAAGTGAATTGCTTTTGAAATGTCATGAGCCTACATTTCTCTTTCAAGGCCACTAACAGAAAAAGAATTTTTGAAAAATCACCAAAAGAAGATAAATCTGCAAAGGAAAATGACTAAAAGTCATGTAACACAGAAAAAATAGCATTCAAAACAGAGAAACATGATCATAAAAATCATTTAATAACTGAAAATGTACAATGTTATGTAAATCTAGGTTGCTTATTATAAAAAATAATTTATTGATTGAAATAAAATTCACTACTTGAAATATTTTGAATATTTCAGGTTGTGTTCCAGTTACCTTGATGTTAAGGAAAAAAGAATTTATATTTAAAAACTAGTTCCCACAAACAATTACCTCAAAGATAAAACACTTTAATATTATAATAACATCCTGGAAGAGTTATTGGAGCAAATTGTTGAAGTAAGATAAAACAGCTGGCATTATGGAATAAAAATAGTTTCCAGTAAAGAAGAGAAAATGAAGGGAGTTCACATATACTAAGCCTTGGTATAAAATACTGTGCTATACTCTTATCTCATTATTTTATTTTACCCCCTCCCCCTGAAAAATGAACACTGCTCTAGAGTTACAGGTGTGGAAGGCAAGGTTCAATGACAGTCCGTGAAAGAGCTAGAGATTTCTATCTCCAAAGTCCATGTTCTTTGCATGAAAGCATAAATATCTGGAGTTTAGCCTATCATATATTTTAAACAGTAAATAACAATTTCATGCCCAATATAATCATGAATAAGCTCCAGCACTATCTGAATCACCAGGGTGAATTCCCAGAGTTCATCAGGTCATTTTTATTTATAAAGATATTAACTTGATACTGAGAGTGTACATGCAGGAATCACGTCTTAGCAGCAGTGTATAAGTTTCCAATGAGGCACTTTGCCAAGGATACTTTGTTTTTCTCTTAACCATGGAGACTGGAAATGCAGAAAGGTGGTAAAATTTTTTGAATTAAGTAGATAATGAAAAATGCACATAAAAGATAAAAATTGTTGCATGTCCATGGGCGTCTGTACAATCTTAAGTGTATCTAAGACTCCTTAACCATCTCCAGAAATTCTAAAATAATCCATATATAGATAAGTCTGTGATACCAAATCAGTTCAGTTCAGTCGCTCAGTCCCGTCCGACTCTTGGAGACCCCATGGACTGCAGCACGCCAGGCTTCCCTGTCCATCACCAACTCCTGGAGCTTGCTCAAACTCATTTCTATTGAGTCGGTGATACCATCCGACCATCTCATCCTCTGTCATCCCCTTCTACTCCTGCCTTCAATCTTTCCCAGGATCAGGGTCTTTTTGAATGTGTCAGTTATTTGCATCAGGTGGCCCAAGTATTAGAGTTTCAGCTTCAACATCAGTCCTTCCAATGAGTATTTAGGACTGATTTCCCTTAGGACGGACTGGTTGGATTCCCTTGCAGTCCAAGGGACTCTCAGGAGTCTTCTTCAATACCACAGTTCAAAAGAATCAGTTCTTCAGCTCTCAGCTTTCTTTATAGTCCAACTCTCACATCCATACATGACTACTGGAAAAATCATAGCTTTGACTAAATGGACCTTATTTGCCTTTGACTCTGTAGAGGCAAATAATGTCTCTGCTCTTTAATATGCTGTCTAGGGCATAGCTTTTCTTCCAAGAGCAAGTGTCTTTAAATTTCATGGCTGCAGTCATCATCTGCAGTGATTTTGGAACCCAAGAAAATAAAGTCTGTCACTGTTTACATTGTTTCTCCATTTATTTGCCATGGATACCAAATAGCAGCTATAATATTTACTTTAATGGTTAATTCTTCCAAATAAATGACCAAAAGTGTACCACTGTGACATTCAAAACTGTAGCATTCAAGATTTTTCATAGACAGCTCTTCCCTTTGCTGACTACCCATTCTCTTTACCCTGAATCATTACCTAAATCTTGCTTATGGAAACTGCACTAAAATAAACATTTAACTCAACAACTGAATATGGTCAAATCAGTACCTTACTGATTCTAAGGTAATTCAAGGGCTTAGAAATTATTACAGTATGTCTCTGATATATGCTTATTAATTTGGTTAACAGAGGGCAGATAGCTCTTTAAACAGTTTATGAAATACTGTTAAAAAAATTCTAGACCTTAATATTTGCTTCATATCTATGGAGAAATGAAAGATTATTCCATAAACAGTGTTAGAAAAAGAGGGTAGTCACCTGGAGAAAAATGATATGTTGCATTTTTACCTCACCTTTTCTCTAAAATTGGACTCATATGTCAGGATTTATAAGAGGGGGAAAAAGCAAGAATCAAAATAGTGCACATAAAATGCAGCATGAACATATATTACAATCTGAGAAAATAGCATTCTACTGAAAACCATATATATATTTATATTTATGTTACATATGTTACATATATGCACTATACACACCCACCCATATGCACACACCAGGTATTATTTCTAGAGTCTTTTCCTTTTTACTCCTGCTGAACTTTATGAGGCATTCATCTTGGAAGGCTGCTTGGTCCAGAAGAAAGAACTAGAATAATAATTAGTAGCTCTGTATATGGAGAAGGCAATGCCAACCCACTCCAGTACTGTTGCCTGGAAAATCCCATGGGCGGAGGAGCCTGGTAGGCTGCAGTCCATGGGGTCACTCAGAGTTGGACACGACTGAGTGACTTCACTTTCACTTTTCACTTTCATGCATTGGAGAAGGAAATGGCAACCCACTCCAGTATTCTTGCCTGGAGAATCCCAGGGACAGGGGGGCCTGGTAGGCTGCCGTCTCAGGGGTCGCACAGAGTCAGACATGACTGAAGCAACTTAGTAGCAGCAGCTCTGTATACAAGTCTCAGCTTTAACATTTCCTGACCATATAATCTTGGGTAAGTACTTGAACCTCTTTGTCTCAGTTTACCTCAAGTATAAAGCAAAGATTAAAAAACCTTATTTTAATAAAATTCAGTGTGTCATAGTAGCCTCAAAACCTCTGACTTGACTTACTAGGACATACTGACTTTTAATCTTTGTTTAAACCTTATTTTAATAAAAGTCAGTGAGTCTTAGTAAGTCAAGTCAGGGATTTTGAGGCTACAAACCTAAGTCTAAGGGTTTGCTTTGTTATTTCTTGGTTGTGGGTCCTTGAAAAGTGACTTAAACCATTTACACTTAATTTTCACAACTGATATCGAGGATAATATCTATCTCCTAGTGGTGCCAATAAAAACAATGAGGCTCAGAAAGTTTAAATGATTTATTCAGAGATATAAGATAGTGACAGACAGAAAAGTCTACATCTGTTGTCTGATTAAATTTAACCTATTCACAACATTGGCTACCCAGGTGGCTCACTGGTAAAGAATCTGCCTGCCAAGCAGAAAACCCAGGCTTGATTCCTGGGTCAGGACGATTCCCTGGAGGATGAAATGGCAACCCACTCCAGTATTGCTGCCTGGGAAATCCCATAACAGAGGAGTCTAGTGGGCTACAGTCCATGGGCTCACAAAAGAGTCAGACACAACTTAGTGACTAAACAACAACAAATTCATAACATTGTAGATCATATTTTCAAACAAAATGTCCTTGATAGCAATATAAAAATATAAGGACACACATAAATTTTCTTAAATTGCTCTAGATTAGCATGAATAGTACAACTCTAATTATATAACTAAGAAAATTCTTACATACTTTGGGGATTTACAATATATTGACTTCAGAGTTTCTTATTAACATTTAATTGCCTTAAAAGCAGTGAAAGCTTGAAACATCATATGATTAATTTTTAATGACATGTTTTCTATCTCTTTGAAAAAAGATATTATTTAGCAAAATAATTTGAAAATCAAAATATACAGGATTTATTTTTGTATTGGATTTTTGTGAGAGAGAAGGATTTGGAGGTAAGCTTCAGGATAACTAAATATAAATGGCACAACACAGGCTGGAAATTAGTATTAATAACTTGAATATATTTTGGCTTTGGCTAACAGCATATGTCCCTTTCTACACATTCTTTAAATTCAACTTGTTTTGGAATATTTGAAATAATTTTAATATTTGCTTTTCTCAAATTAAAACAGTACAACAAATGCTATATAATAAACATGATTCTGGCTGTAGAACCCTGACAATTCACAGTCAATCTGGCTAAGAAACTGTACACTAATTAATACAAACGGTTATCTTGAAGAACTCATATTTAGAGCATCAATGTAAAACATATCCAATGCCAAAGTCAAATTTATGTCTATCAAATAGTTTTGTTGTTTAAATGTTTCCTTTGATTATGACATTTTTCCCACTACCATCACATTCAAATAGTAAATTTATTTTATCAGGATGAGTTACACTTATCCTTACTATCTAAAAGATATATTTTCACATACATAAACATCAGTCAGAAATCAATGTCAAATTATGGAAACTCATTTGAATAAAGAGAAAACTAAAGGGAGTAGATGACAGTACCATATACCCATAATTGCTAAAATAAAAGTTTGAAAGCTGAGTTGATACACAAAAAAATATAACTGAATATTATTATTAAAGATAAGAGTAGAAAAAAGTCTTAGTACACTATTTTTCTTTTTTTAATTCATTAGTTGTTCTGTCATGTCTGACTGTTTGCAACCCCATGGACTATAGCCCTACAGGTTCCTCTGTCCATGGGATTTTCCAGGCAAGAATACTGGAATGGGTTGCCATTTTCTTCTCCAGGGGATCTTCCTCACCCAAGGGCTGAACCTGGGTCTCCCTGCATTGCAGGCAAATTCTTTACCAACTGAGCCACTAGGGAAGCCCAGGTACAATATAGTGAACTATAGAAGGAATTCTTTCCATTCAGGTAAAAGATGTTTTAAGTAAAAGACTATGAAATGAAATAAAAAGCACTACAAGGTGGTTAATAGATGCTTGTTTAAGGACCAGGTAAATAACCATAATACATTCCTTACTTCCAAGCTCTACTCAGAATTTAGAAACAAGTATTTGAAAAAAACATTTCAAGATCTCTGAGTATTCTTGGTCACTGAGTTAGAACATGTTTTTAATCACTGAACCTATGCGATAATTAATGATAAAACACAGATCAAGAACATGTACTTATTGAATCAAGGGCATTATCAAACTTACTTTCATTTTTTATGCAAATATAAATGAAATAAAGCCATAAATTAAAGGGTTGTTAGCATTGTGTTTTGATTTTGTGTAGGCTTGCTGGGTAAAGATCTGAATTTTATGATGCTTCATAGTGTTTACCCTCTATCACATATTCAGTCCACAACTTCTAGAATAAGTATGTTTTGAATATCCTAAATAACTGTAAAGTGTAGGAGTTACATAATTTACAGAAATAACAAGGCAATATACATGGCATTCTGTGGTTTCATCAAACATGCCTAAAATAAGACAAAAAACATTCTGATTATGACTTATAAAGATGCTTTTCACAGCATTCTTTATTTCTTTTGTCAAAACTGTTGGGACTGTCATTTTTTTTTAATAGACAAAACTCAAATGTAGTTATTAGATGTTATGCCTTAAAGGATAATGTCTTCAAGTGTGGAACTTCAAATGAAGACTTTAAGAAGGCCATGTAAGAGTATCATGAAAATTAATTTGCTTACTGAGAGATGTAAGCAATCAGATCTGAAGACATTCATACTATCACAATAGCCAAGCTATCAGAAGATAGTTGATAAAAGCAGATGTCCCAAGCCATTCTCTGAGGCTTTCTGCTATCTAGGTTCAAGAAAAATCAATGGGAAAACTAATTTCAATTGGCAAAGAGTAAAAGATATTTCCTCACATCATTAATATGTACCAAGTATTTCATCACTGTAACTGCATAGACAAAACTTATTCAAATATTTACTTAAAATGGGTACATTTTATCACATGTAAATTTCCTCTTAAAAAGCTGCATTTCAAAGTTTATAGGAATTGTAGAAATACTGTGAATAAGAATCTAAGACTCACCCATATATAGTAACCATGGTCATGAATTCTTTCTAGATTCAGTCTTGAAGACTTTTACAAACATGCCTTCATCAAACTAACTGAACATTAATACTGTTTCAGTATTCACCAGATGTATGTGGTCATAAAAAGGCCTGTTCAGGGTTCACACATAGATTTTAGGACCTATCAAATCTGTATGTTTAACAACTTTATGACGTGATTACTAGAATTTGCACATTTGAAAAACAGGGTTTTTGTTTCCCCAGTCCTGATTATGATTATTCTTCTACTCAGTTTTTCAAGCAAAATTCTTTCAGCTTTAGTTTCTATTATTTGGTGAAATGTCCACAGTTTTATGGACTTCTGCTTTCCAGAATTCCAAATATTAGGGTATGCACCGACGACATCCTAATCAAGAATTCAAAAAAGAATAAATACAATAAAAGGTTAAAGATCTCCTACTTTGGTTCATTACATCAGGTAATGGAGTGAAAGGAAAGAAAAATATGGCATTTGCACTTCCAATGTCACCTTCCTAGGTATAAACGCATTAAGGTTATGAACTTTGGTCAAAAACAAAGAAAAAGCTTCAAGCACTTTAGAAGCAATTTAATATCTTGAAACAAAACATGAGCAAAAACCAAAAAGGACTTTATAATTTCACTGGTGCTAGTGGTGCTCAGTCACTCAGTCATGTGTAACTCTTTGCAACCCCATGGACTGCGGCCTGCCAGGCTCCTCTGTCCATGGAATTCTCCAGGCAAGAATACTGGAGTGGCTAGCCATCCCCTTCTCTAGGGGATCTTTCTGACCCAGAGATTGAACCTGGGCCTCTTGCATTGCAGGCAAATTCTTTACTGTCTGAGCCACCAGGGAAGCTGTGTGTGTGTGTGTGTGTGTGTGTGTGTGTGTGCGTGTGTGTGTGTATACATATATATATATATATATATATATGTATATATATGTATATATACATACATAGACTATATACCCCATGAGGTATATAGGGGTCACACAGAGTCAGACACGACTGAGCAACTTTCACAAAAAATATATATATTCCTACCAGGGAAGCCTAATAAGCCTTTTTTTTTTCTTTCTTTTTTAGGAAGACTCTGTTAAACAAATAATTGCTTTATTAATACAAACTATTAATACATACCCAAATTATAAAGTGCTAAGAAATTTAAATATCTAAGTCATAGCAAACAGGTGGCAATTCAACATCCAGAGTCGACAGAATACTTGAGAGAGACTGCAACAGATTAGACTCCCACAGCGGAGGAGACATCTTCAGAGGCGAAAAGGGGCCCACGTGTAACAGCTGTTCAAGCTCCCTCTCCTCATCAAGGATCATGAGAGGCACTCCATTCAAGGGGAGGTGTTGCATCTGGTGCTCCTCAGGCAGGTTAAAACTCTCAAAATCTAGTGGATTGAAGGGAAAGAATTTTTCTATTTCCAAGTAGGTGTCATCTGAGGCAGGAACATAACTTTTTGCTTTAACAGTCTTCTCAGCAATCTTTTTGGTAAAGAAAGTTGTCTGTTTCTGTCTGAGCGGTCCATTCATCTTAACCGATTTTTCTGTAGCTCTGTTGACAGTTCCCAAAGTCTTTCTGGCAGCTTTTCGTAAAGCTGGTGGAGCATCAAACATTTGTCAACACGTGGCATTGAAATCTGAGATCTTCCATCTAAAGCTTTGACTGAAGGCACAGACCCCATGTTCAGCCTGTCCTTAGAAGCCACATGGGTGCCTGGTTCATATATACATGTATGTGTATATATATATATACTATTCCTCCTTCTCTCTCTTCCTTTGCTCCATCTATCCACACAGATGTAGTTTTCTAAGAGTATTTCCTGGCTGGCAAAACTGGTGGTAAGGAAGAAATAAGGAGAGAAAGGGTCTTATTAATATATATGTAAGAACAGTGATGTAGAATTTTAAAATTTTAATGTGATCACAAATATTAATGTTTTTAAAACTGGGGAAAAGAGACCAGACAACTAAGGAGTAACAATGCATCATTTTGTTGAAATTCTTTTATTCTTTATCTGTTTTGCATAATATTTTGCTTCCTGCCTACCATTGCTGTCTTTCTTCTCTCTCCCTGACTCCTGACCTTTCATTCTACTTCACACTTTCTTGTTTATTGCATTTATTAATCCGTATATAATATGATTGCTTTCTCTTCAGGTGAACAGCTTATCAAGTTTTTATAGTTATGTACTTTAAATATTTTGGAGGACAAGATTTGACATAAAGTGGATACCACTTAATAACAAGCTGTATTTAATTGCATTTACCTCTACTTGTTTTAAACTAATCTTTGTCCAGTACAAAAATCCTATGATAACCATCCATAAAAATTATGAGATAGCACACACAATTTCAGGGTCAGCTTTTCCGCATGTGGTTGAAAACACCTGCTCTTCCGAGGCATATACATTAAGTAAAACCCAAGATTTAGAATACAAATACTCTTGGAATATAAGTCTGTCAGACTTTGCAAGGGAAAGATAAATATTTCATTTATTCAATTTGTTCTTGCCTTTAAAAGAAAAATACTTTTGAGAATGGCTGATAAAGAACATCCAGCACTTGTTTTCATGGAAATCGATGCTCTGTGAAGCCATTTACTAAACAGCACCTTGATTGCCTGAAAGAGTCAATGTGTCTTATAAAGAGATGTTTCCAGGAAGCACAAAGAAAGTCTAGTACATTTACACAGTGCCATTTTTTAAAAATAGGCTAAATAATTTGTTAACATGGTTTATCTTTCAAAACATTTTGAAAACAGAAGACTTTTAAAGTTGAATAATCATTTTAGCAAGGTGAATCCTTCAGAGATAACAGAAAATTCTTGGGAGATACAATTAAAGTTATGACAAAGTACAAATTAAAAATTGAGCACATACTTCAGTATGAAAGCTTCCACATATCTAAGATATAATTCTGAAGAAACTTACATAATAAAGCTGTCATTTCTTAGACAATGTCATTTCATGAAATTACAGACTTTTCTTATCATGGTTATATTTTATTAAAATTATAAATTTACTTTCTCATTCACAATCGTTTTAGTCACCAATTTTAATTTTGATACTCTCTTAAGTCTCAGAAAATATATACATATGTACAATAGAAGTAGTAGGTATGTATGTGTATATATGTAATATGTATACAGGTATATGTGAATAGATAAAACAACCATATAGGTATGTGGATATGTACAGTAGGCATATAAGTATGCAGAGGGTAATGTGTGTGTGTGTGTGTGTGTGTGTGTGTGAATGTATTGATAGGGACTTTGTTTTGACTCTACATCCTGTAAAATGTAAGTCCTTAATAGGTAGGTAATGAATGACTTAAGTTCCAAAATTTAGTATTAAACTTAAACTGAAAAATCTTTTTGTATCCTTGAAAATATACTATTCAACTATTCAAATGTGGCTATTTCAGTTATCCTCAAATATGAACTTTGCTTCTGAATCTCATGCCACAGGCTTTACTATTTTCTTGAGATGAATAAGGACTACCTTATTGCACAATACTACTGACCTACAACCTATTATATAACCTAAGTTAAAAAACATCCTAATAGGACATTCGTTTTCTAACTTCAAGATAATCCACCATGAACAACCGTCTTTCAAAGTGTCCTTCATAAGTTATTTTTCACACGATATTATAAATAATAATATTGCAATATTCTTACTCAGGTAAACATTTTCATAAACTTTTATGCATATAATGGCAATATTATATGAAACAAAAACAATATAAGGCTAAAATATGTGATTCATTTATTCAAAAAAGCATGCTCCCAAGCATTGCTCTAGGAACCAAGAATAAAAAATAAGACAGATATGATCCATGCTTTGATAGAAATTAGTCTATCAAATTAACAAGACTATGACATTATTTACATAATGATACAACACTCTTAGTCACATTCCATCTTGTGATAGAGGTGCTTTAAATTAGGTAAACATTAACAGAATTAACCTAGAATGAAAGAGCTATAAAGATATTACTAAGTATACACTAAGATTTTACTAACTAATATATTAAGATTTTACTGAGATATCGTCTAGCTTTATCTTTTTATGTGCCAGTGATTCTACATGGTCTCAAATCCCTGACCTCAGCACCTGGAGATCAGGCTACTGATCAATACAAACCTCACCATTTCCCCTCCTGCCATCAGAAGACATATTCTCTGCTAAATACCCAGGAATGTTATAAGTCTCTCTAAACAATTGCTCTCATACTGCCTTGTTTCACTTCTCCCCTAATCCTCACAGTCTTCCTTTAATGCTTATAAATTTCCAGTTTTCTCAGTATTTTTAAACTATTGGCCAATCAGAAATCCTGAGAGAATCCCATTGACTGCCTAAATGTGTCTAAACTGGGAAAGCATGTGTCTAAACTGGGAAAGCATGACTTCTAGAGAGGTTCATCTGAAGGGCTGAATCTAGGGTGACACATAAAGTTAGGCACATTGCTCTCAGTAAGTCACACCCACTCCCTCTCCCTAAGGCCATATTCAGAAGTCTCACTGTAATGGGAATAATTCTCTGATCTCCAGGATGAGCTGTCTGTAAGGATGCTCCATCATTCTATGTCAAATGAGCTTTCTCATTCAAATACTACATAATCCTAAACGCAATGAGTAAACATTAAATGGTTTCAGACAGGGGAGTAACATAGTCACATTTGAATTTTAGAAAACCCTCTAAATGCACGTAAGGAAGATACACTGAATAGTATGCAGCAGAAGTAACCTACTGCTGGTGGCAATTCAAGAGAAGGATGTTTGCTTGGATCTAGATAGTGACTGTGAGCATGAAGAAAAGTGCCAGATCTGAAGTAGGAGACAAAGTCCTTGCTGTGACCTAAAAAGCCGAAGCTGGTATGGTTAAAGAATATTTTTTTCTTGCCGTGAGGAAGTTGACTTCTAGCAGCAGCAGCAAGGAAAACAAAAGAGTAAAAATACCTATCTTAGAAGGTGAGTAGTGCGTTGAACAAAGAAAAAAGTAAATAAAGTAGCATAGATCACAAAGGTGGGGATAAGGGTTGTATAATGAAATATCCTGATCAGATGATGCATCTTCAAGAACAGGTGATCTAGGTAACACCTCAAGGCAGTAAGGAATTGAACCACAGGCAAATTGAAGCAAATACGGTGGGCAGCGGGGTAGGAGGCAACAGACATCGTAAGCAGGGACACTAACCCAGTGTGGGAGGGATGACCAGAGCATGAGAGCTCTGCGGAGAGGCTGCATGGGCCTGGGCGCTCTGCCCTCCATGTTTGCTAGCCAGCCTCCGCTCTCACCTCACTCCCTGGATGGGCCAGAGCCAGGAGAAGCACAGGTGCAGCCCCTGGGCCCCATCACCTTTGACCTCCATCCTAGTACCTGGGGGCTCCCTGAGTTCCCGCCTCTGCTTCCAGGACCTGGGGAGCCTCCTTCCCTGCCGACCTAGTGCTGCTGTTGAAGTGAGTGAGACCCGGAAGTTGTGGAGGAAAGAGACTGGAGGGGTTGGAGGTAGGCCTGAGGTCCACGCGGTGTCCCTGCGGTGAGGACAGAGCTGAGGACCGGAAGGTGAGATGCTGCCTCCCGGCTCCTCAGCACCTGGCCTCCTCCTCTGAGGAAGCCTGTGCTATAGCTAGAGCTGCGCAAGTCGCGTGAGTGTGGGGCTTGGCCTGTGGGGCCTGGTAGACAATTATGGGATTTCAGCTTTTCCTCGAGACAAGTGAGAGCCATTCAGTTTTGAGCAGAGAAATAACACTATCCGGTTTAATGAGGCCCCTGGCTGTTGTGTAGGTATTGCTTATAGAGGTGGAGAAGTTTGTTGAGACAACTGAGCATCATTTGGTGATGTGTCCCAGGATAGTAATGATGAAGGTGGTGAGAAGTGGATCCTGGAGTCAGGGATGTACATAGAGATTTTTGTAAATGGAAGAGGAAGCAGGAAAGAAACAACAATCTGTTTATATGTTTCATTCTCTTTATGCCCCCTGCCTGGCACCAGTTCTCAGGTTACGTGTGTCCCATCACCACTTTCTCTTCTTGTGTGCTTTTGTTCTTCTTTATTGATGATGTTAAACAAACCAAGTATAGTTAAACCTCAACTTTAAAGAGTGAAACATGTTTACTTTCTTTGGGCTTTCTTCTCAGTCACAACATTCAATTTTAAGTCCCCAGAAATCAGCAGAGACCAGGATACATAGAGTCAAACACAGCCTTTCTCAGATTAAGGCTGTGTTCCTTCTATTAATACATTGGTGTTTTATGAATTAGGTGCATTCAATCCCTGGGAGTAAGGTTGAAAACACAGAATCGGATTTTTTTTTTTTTTTTTTTTTTACTGTTTTGAACGGTTTAATGATTATCATTTATTTTGAAATTTCCAATAGTCTTATAGAGAAAATATATGATTTTTCTATTTATCAAAAGTGATCACGTCTTTATATAAGATGAAGAAACATTTTATCAGATTATGCATTATTTGGTGTCATCTGATTCTTTTTATTCTCCCATACATTGCAACCATTTATAATCATTTATGTGTTGCAATTTCTTTTTTCTTTTTAATATAGTGGGAATGACTTTTTTGTTTCACTTGAAAGAAGAAACTTTTGGTGGTGGACTGAGTGTCCAGGGAAGGGAAGGAGAGAGTTAGGGATTTATTGTTTATTGACACTTTTTAGTTTTAGATTGGGCTTCCCTGATAGCTCAGTTGGTAAAGAATCTGCCTGCAATGCAGGAGACACCGGTTCTGTAGATTCACACGTAAGTTGTAAGGAATAATATAGAAATATCTCATGTATTCTTTACCTAGTTTCCCTCATGGTAACATTTGAAAAAAAATTATGATACAATATGACAACCAAGATATTTATATTGATACAGTCAAGATGCAGAACATTTCCATAGCTACAGGGATCCTGTTTGTTCTTTTATGTGCTGTGCTGGGCTGTCATGCCCAACTCTTCACGATCCCATGGACTATACCTGCCAGGCTCCTCTGTCCATGGGATTTTTACTGCCAGGAATACTGGAGTGGGTTACCATTTCCTCTTCCAGGAGATCTTCCAGACCCAGGAATCAAACCCACATCTCCTGCTTCTCCTGCACTGGCAGGCAGATTCTTTACCACTGCATCACCTGGGAAGCCCTGTGTTCTTTTGCAGCCATACCCAATTTGCTCCAAGTAGCTATCTTCTAAATCCCAGCAACAACTCCTCTGTTTTCCATTTATATATAATTTTGTCATTTCAAGAATGTTAACATAAATAGAGTAACTTACCTTTTAGGATTAGCTTTTTTCACCCAGCATATTTCTCTGGAGATTTATCCAAGTTGTGTGCATTAGTAGTTCTTTTTTAATGTCTGAGTAATTTTTCATGGTATAGATATTACACAGCTACTTTAACTGTTCACCAGTTGACCATCTGGGTCATTTCCAGTGTTTAGGCTACTACTAATAAAGCTGATATAAAATATTTATATACAGGTTTTGTTGTGAACATACATGTTCATTTCTCTAGGATAAATGTCCAAGAGTGCAATTTCTGAGTAGTATGGTAGTTGCATGTTTAGTTTTATAAAAACTGAAACACTTTTTGAAGTGACTGTACCATTTTACATTCTCATCAGCAGTGTATGAGTGATCCAGTTTCTATGAATCCTTACCAGTATTTGGTGCTGTCACTATTATTTTATTTTAGGCATTATGGTAACTAATATCTCACTGTGGTTTTAATTGACATTTATTTGCCATCTGTATGTCCTCATTAATGAAAAGTCTCTTCTGCCCATTTTCTAATTGGATTATTTGTTTTTATTATTATTATCATTGAGTTTTGAGACTTCTTTATACATTCTAAACACTTGACCTTTGTTGCTGGTACTTCCAATGCTATGTTGAATGAGTGGTGAGAGTGGATATCCTTATCTTGTTCTTTGTAGATTTAAACATTTACTCTTTGGCTATTAAATATAATGTTAGCTATACATATTTTTTTGTTGTGGATGCTTTGCATCAAGCTTATTCTTATTTTTGTCATATATGGATGTTAAAATTTGCCAAAAGCTTTTGCTATATATGTTGATATAAGCATTTTGAGCTAAGGAGTAGATAGGCCCCAGACAGAAGAGCTGCAAATGCTAATTCTTTGAGATGGGATACTAATGAGAGCATTGAGCCCTGGGCTGGGTGCATTTGTGTGGATTTCCCAGCCTGACACATGCACAGAGAAGGCCCTCAGTCTAGCAGAAGGACAAAAGGAGGAAGAAGATGACAGCTGTAATTCATATTGGCTGAGATACATGCACACTCCAGGACCAAATATGGAGATGATTGGCCAGAGACAACCTGGAAAACTGTCCCATGTAAAGACCATTAGTCACCCTCATAACATGTAAGTCATTCAGAACCCACCTGTGTTCTTTCACTGGTACTTTGCTCCCAATAAACACTTTTATATTTTTCACAATTTTGGTTTCTTCACTGAATTCTTTCTTCAAAGACAACAAGAACCAGGGTCCTTCTTCCATCTTTTCACTGCCAGAATCAATATGAATTTTAACTTCTGTAATATGTTGATATGGTGGATTACACTGATTTATGTTCAAATACTGACCAAGCTTTGCATATACGGAATAAACTATACTTGATTATTTCTAATTCTTTTAACTATTGTCAGATTCTACTTGCTGTTAAGGATCTCAGCCTCTGTATATATGAGGAATGTATGTTTGTAGTTTTCTTTTTGGGGGGTTCTGACTTTTTGCCTTATTTTGGTATATAAGTAGTACTAGTTTCATAAAATGAATTGGAAATTTTTATAATCTTTTATATTTTTTTGAGTTTGTATTCATTCTTTTTTGGTAGAATCTCCAGTGAAGCCCTTTGGACCTAGGTATTTCTTTTTTGGGATGTTCAAAATTGTGAACTCAGTTTCTTTAATATTCATAGGGCTACTTAAATTACCTATTTCATATTAAATGAATTTTGAGAGCTCGTGATTTTTTTTTTTTTTTTTGAAGAATTGCTCCATTTCTTCCTTGTGTCAAATCCACTTGTGTAAAGTTGTTCACAGTATTTCCTTGTTATTATTTTGATGCCTGAAGTGTCTATTGTGATATTCTCTATTTCATTCTTGATATTAGTAACTTGCATCTTTTTTGTTTTTTTTTTTTTCTGTTTTGCTAGAGGTTTGTCCAATTTTAATATCTTTTCAAGGAACCAGCTCTTTCTTCTCTTTTCATTGATACTTCTATATTGTCTTCTGTTTTCAACTAAATTTAAATCTGCTGTTATTTTTACTATGTCTATCCTTCTGCTTGCTTTGGGTTTATATTTGTCTTCTTTTCCTAGTTTTTTAAGATTAGACTTAGATTATTGATTTGTGATATTTCTTTTCTAATATATGCACTTAGTGCTATAAACTTTCCTCTCTTCATTGCTTTAGATTTGTCCCGTAAATCTGATATGTTGTATTTGCATTTTCATTCAGTTCATTAAAAAAAGAAATTCCCTTGAGACTTTCTCCTGGGCACATGGATTATTTAGAATTGTGTTCTTTAGTTTCTAAGACTTTGGAGATTTATCTGGTGTCTTTCTACTATTGATTTCTGGTTTTACTTCATTATGGTCAGAAAATGCACTCATGATTTCTGCTCTTTATATTTGTTTATGTCCCAGAATATGGCCTGTCTTGATGTATTTTCTGAAGACTGGCATGAAAAGAATGTATACTGCTGCTGTTCCATGAAGTCTTGTATAAATTTTAATTAGATCCAGTTGGTGTGGTACAGAGTTTATATATCCTTACTGATTTTTTTGTCTAGTTGTTCTATCAATTGTTGAGGAAAGATGGGTGAAATAGCTATAATTGTAGGTTTTTCTATTTCTACTTTTAGTTTTACTTACTTTTGTTTCATATATTTTGCAGCTTCATTTTTTGATGCATATTTATTTAGGATTTCTGGAATTGCTGTATTTTCTATTTGAATCGACTTTAATATATAATGTCCCTCTCTGTCCTTGTTAGTTTTATTTTCTCTGAAGTTGATTTGTTTTGATATTTACATCGCAACTCTCACTTTTCTTTATATAGTGTTTATATGATACATATTTTTCCATTCTTATACTTCCAGCTTTTTATACATGAAATGATTTTCTTATAGACAGCATATAGTTGGGCCATAGTTTCTAATCAAATCTGGCTTTGTGTTTTAATTGGTGTATTTATACCACTTACAGCATATTTAATATGTTAAGGCTTAAGCCTGCCTTTTTCTCCTATTTGTGTTTTTTCTTTTAATGTATCTTTCTAGTTATTTTGAACATATCTTTGTATAGTTTTTCTTAATTTATTTCTTAATTGTATATATTACATTATATATACATATGTATTATCACAGTCAATTGGAGTCATTATTTTATAAAATTTTGTGAAGTATGGAAAACTCATTTCTCTATATATCCTTTATCTTCTATTTGTAATTGTTTTAAATACTTTTACTACATGCATTTGGAACCACATAGGACAGTCTTATGATATTTGCTTTAATATTCAAACTTAAAATATTCAGGAGTAGAGGGGAAATTTATTCCATTTACCCATATTTTGCTTACCATCCATGTTCTTTTTTCCTACCTGTTGTTTCAAGGTTCCTTATTTTATCATTTACTTTCTGCTTAAAAAAAACTTCCTTTAGCTAGTTTTTTAGGGGAGATCTTTTGATGACAAATTCTCTTAGTTTTTCCTCATTGGAGAGTGTTTTGATTTCCCTTTCATTTCTGAAGGATATTTTTGTTGGGTATAAGATGCTGAGTGACAGTTCCTTCCTGTTGTGCCCATTTCTTTTGTCTTCTGTGATTTCTGATAGGCAATAGTCTGTCATTTAAATTGTTTTTCCCTTACAGATATAGTGTCATTTTTCTCTGACTGATTTCAGGATATTTTCTTTGCTTTCATCTTAATTATGGTGTATCCTTAGGTTTCTCCTGTTTGTGATTATTATTTCTAGAATCCATAGATTCATATCTCTTGTCATATTTTAAAATTTTCAGTTGTTATTTTTTCAAGTATTTTTTTCAGCACTGCCCTAGTTTCTCTCCATCCACAATTATGATGGCAAAAATACCAGATCTTTATTATAGTACAAAAGGTGTCTGAGATTTTGGATTTTTCCCATCCTACTTTTAATTAGTTCAGATGGACAATTTTTATTGTTCTGTCTTCCATGTTACTGATTCTTTCTTTTGCATCTTTCTTCTAAAATTTTCATTTGGTGGTTCTTTTTATGTTTTGTTTATTTACCAAAACTTTCTATTTATTTTCTAATTTTTTTTTTAATTTTTCAAGAGTGATCTTAAATGCTTGCTGAAATACTTTTACCATGGCTGCTTAACAACCCTTGTGAGGCAGTTGTGAGCCAACATCTCAGTGTTGCCATCTATTGATTGTCTCTTTTCATTTAGTTAGAAATCTTCCTGGTAGTTAATAATGAATGGTTTGTGATTGAAACCTGAATATTTAGTATTGTATTGTGAGAGCTTACATCTTACTTAAATCTTCTGTTTTAATTGGCTTTATGTGACACTTCTTGCTTCATTGGGGAAAATAAGTGTACCTTCTCGTTACTACTAGATAGAGGTAGAAGTCCAGTTTCCCCTACTTGGTCTGCACTGACACATGAAGGGAAGAAGGATTCTCATTTTATTGCATGAGGGTGGAGCTTCTAGCTCCCCAAGTATCTACAAATGCTGCAATAGGGGTAACCTTATTTGTGTCAGGTGATGGCAAAAGTCCTGACTCCATTAAGCCTCCTTTAACACCTTGCTAGAGGGGAAGGGGCAGGGCATCTGGTTATTACCCAGACAGGGTTCAAGTCCAGACTTCCCATGTGATCTCTACTGCAGCAATCTCAATAGGGGTGTAGAGACACGTTAGTACATACTGGTGAGGGCAGAAGTCTCTCCTCTCCACTCTGATTTTGCTAATATGGTTGGCTTTGGACTACAGTTTTGTTTGCTTTTTTACTGTAGTAGAGTGGTTATTATATAAAAGTATTTTTGTCTTATTTAGGCTCCTCCTTTCTAGGGATTTTTTTTTAATCAACCAAAAATATAATAAATTGCTTATATCCATGTGATATATAGGATCTGAATATCAATATGTAAAGTAAGGTCAAATAAGGTATTACACTGAGAAGAGAGGCACTGAAATGAATTGTAGTGGAGGTTAAGGCTCAGAAACTCCATTAGTCCACAACTATCGTCACCAAGTACTTAAATTTCTGGGATAGGAGAAGCTTGGGAAATGCTAACGGAATTAAGAAATCTAAGAAACCTAGTCATGTTGTGCAAGTCAGGTGGAACAATCATTTAAACTTTTCTGATCTCTGTTGTGCTCATCTAAAAAAATGAGGGGGTGGATTGGTTAATCTTTCAATGAATTATTCTAGCAATGTAATTCATTCTATAGTTCTACTAAGTCATCATACGTATAGATAAATCAATATTTTTTTTCTGTTGAGTTTAGTGAAATTAAAAGAAACTTACTAATATTTAGCTGAGCAAATCACAGTATGATTCAAACATTATTCAACACTTACCAGTGACAATATTTGAGAATACATTTTCAATCAGTTTAAGTTATAAATAAAACATAAAATTATTTAAAAGTGATACAACCTATTAGAACCAATCAAAACTTGCCTGTTCTGTGTAACTATGTCTATCAAGCAGTTTTTATCAGTTAATGGACCATTACCAATCCAATAAATACTGAAGTACAAAGAACTAAGCAACTCTGTGGAAAAGACAAATCATATATTTTTTACACGGTATTATAGAAAATACTCTTTGGGATTAGTAAGATATAATCCATTTAAATTACAGGCATACCTTGTTTTATTGTACTTTACAGATAATGCATTTTTTACAAAGTGAGGGATTGTGGAAATTCTTCATTGAGTATGTCTATCAGCACCATTTTTCCACCATTTGCTCATTTACTGTTTCTGGGTCACATTTTGGTAATTCTCACAATATTTCAAACCTATTACCAGCAAAAAAAAAAAAAAAAAAAAACTTGCTATAGTTTCAGATGACAGTATTTTTTTAGTAGTAAGGTATTTTTAGATTAGATATGTACATTTTTTAGACATAATGCTATTAAGACTACAGTGCAGTGTAAATTCAGAGAAGGCAATGGCACCCCACTCCAGTGCTCTTGCCTGGAAAATCCCATGCACTGAGGAGCCTGGTGGGCTACAGTCCATGGGGTCACTAAGAGTCGGACACGACTCAGCGACTTCACTTTCACTTTTCACTTTCATGCATTAGAGAAGGAAATGGCAACCCACTCCCATGTTCTTGCCTGGAGAATCCCAGGGATGGGGTACCCTGGTGGGCTGCCATCTCTCTGGGGTCGCACAGAGTCAGACACGACTGAAGCGACTTAGCAGCAGCAGCAGCAGTGTAAATTACATTTATATGGACTGGGAAACAAAAAAAAATTATGTGGCTCACTGTATTTCTATATTCACTTTATTGTGGTGCTTTGGAATCAAACTTGTAACATCTGAGGTAGGCCTGTACATGTAGCCAAGTGCTAAGTTTTTTTTTGTTTTTTTAATTAGAGTATAGTTAATTTATAATGTTGTGTTAATTGCAAGTGTACAGAAAAGAGAATCAGTCATATATATATGTGTGTGTGTGTGTATATATATACACACACTGTACACACACAATCTTTTTCAGATTCTTTTCCCACATAGGTTATTACAGAATATTGAGTAGATTTCCCTGTGCTAATGGCAGATCTTTGTTAGTTATTTATTTTATATCTGTTAATCTCAATCTCCTAATTTATCATGTCTCACCACCTTTCTCCTTTGGTAACCATAGATTTGATTTGAGATCTATCAGCCTGCTTCTGTTTTGTAAAAAGTTTCATCCGTCTCATTTTTATTAGAGTCCACATATAGGTGATATGGATTATATTTGTATTTCAGATGATATTTGTATTTCTCTGTCTGACTTACTTCACTTAGTATGATAATATTAAGTTCGTCCATGAGGTACTAAGTTTTTGTGTAGCCTTAAATTTCTTACTCACTAGAAGTGTGACCTCTGCCAACTCATATTTTCACCAGTTCCTCAATTGTAAAATGATGGCAGTTCAGTAAGTCTATCTTAGATATTCATTTCAGTTTTAAAGCTTTATGATTGTATGACTCAGATTCACTTATTTGTAATTTAGTTATTTGTGGTAAAATACCAAGGGTCAAATTCCATCACTAAAAGAATGTTTCATTCTGCTTTATCACAGCCATACCCAGTTATATATACCCCTTTGCGTCACCTCGGTGCCTTTTCCTGCACCTTCACTTTACAGTTCTCTTTGGCAAGTCCTCTGTGCCAAACAGTTACTGCTCACATGCACAGTTGCCTCTTTGGCCTGATTATCAATTAGAACTGTTCTACTTCCATGATATTAAACTTAGAATATTTCCCTGCCACTTTCATAGTCCCACCATTCCTTCTCCTCTTGTTGTTCAGTTACCCAGTTGTGTTCAACTCTTTGCAAATACATAGCCTGCAGCACCCCAGGAGTCCCTGTCCCTCACCGTCTCCTGGAGTTTTCCCAAGTTCATGTTCATTGCATTGGTGATGGCCGCCATTCAGCCATCTCATCCTCTGACACCCTCTTCTCATTCTGCCATCAATCTTTTCCAGCATCAAGAACTTTACAAATGAATCATCTGTTTTCATTAGATGACCAAGATACTGGTGTTTCGGCATCAGTCCTTCCAGAGAATATTCAGGATTGAGCTCCCTTAAGATTGACTGTTTTGATCTTCTTGTGGTACAAGAGACTTTCAGGAGTCTTCTCCAGCACCACAGTTCAAAGGCATCAATTCTTTGGTGTTCTGCTTTCTTTATGGTCCAGCTTCACAACCATATGTGACCACTGGGAAGACCATAGCTTTGACTATATGGACCTTTGTCAGCAGAGTAACGTCTCTGCTTTTCAACACACTGTCTAGGTTTGTCATTGATTTCCTGTCAAGAAGCTATCATCTTATGATTTCATGGTTGTATTCACTGTTTGCAGTGATTTTAGAGCCCAAGAAGAGAAAACCTGTCACTACTTCCACCTTTCTGTTTACCATGCAGTAATGGGGCCAGATGCCATGATCTTAGTTTTGTTTAATTATTTAGTCTTATGCCAGCTCTTTCACTCTCCTCCTTCACCCTCATCAAGAGACTCTTTAGTTCCTCTTCACTTTCTGCCATTAGAGTGGTATCATCCACATATCTGAGGTTGTTGATGTTTCTGCCGCATATCTGAGGTTGTTGATGTTTCTCCCGCCTATCTTGATTCCAGCTTGTGATTCATCCAGCCCAACATTTCTCATGATGTGCTCAACATTTAGGTTAAACAAACAGGGTGACGGCAGAAAGTTCTGTGGTAGTCCTTTCTCGATCTTGAACCAGTCACTTGCTCCTTACAGGGTTTTAACTGTTGCTTCTTGACCCGCATAAAGATTTCTCAGGAGACAGATAGATGGTCTGGTATTCCCATCTTTCTAAGAGTTTCCACAGTTTGTCATGATCCACATAGTCAAAGGCTTTAGTGTAGTCAATGAGACAGAGATAGGCTTTAGTGTAGTCAATGAGACAGAGATAGATGTTTTTCTGAAATTTTCTTGCTTTCTCTATAATCCAGCAAATGTTGGCAATTTGATCACTAGTTCCTCTTCCTTTTCTAAACCCAGCTTGGACATCTGGAAGTTCTTGGTTTGCATAATGCTGAAGCCTAGCATGCAAGACTTTAAGCATGACCTTACTAGCATGGGAGATGAGTGCAGTTGTCCGATGGTTAGCACATTCATTGGTACTACACTGGATTCATTTTCTCCACTAGGTTCACTGAATTCATGTCCACTCCCCCTGCCCCGCCATTCTATTAAGTCCCACAATTCTAAGCAGTACAGAAGAGTCACCTAATTGCTAATTGAATCCCCTAAGAAGTCATGTAATTTCAGAGAAACCTTCAACTGTACCAATAATTTCTTTTATTATCAACAGTCAGATGTCAAGCCGCTATTAAGAGATCTATAAACAGGTTCACATTTTTAATTATTAATGAAAAAATCCTCCTCTCTATTTCAGGTCCCATTTAAACTTATATACTGCCAAATTTCTTGAACTTTTTACACTGTCATTTGGTGCTTCAGTTTCTTACACATTATCATTACATTTGTGCACTGGTTATCTAGTCACATTCCTTCACTGATCTCAAAGGCCTAACACTCAATGCCTCATAAATGCTGAATCAAATGACACTTTCTCTGTCATCACATTTCCTTTCGAAGCTCTTGTCATTATCAACCACCAAGTGCTTTTCAGTTTCATGATTTTCATTTTCTACCAAGCAATTATATTTCATCCCCAGAATTCTATCACTTTTGCTTATTTTCTTTTTCTTATAATATTTTTAGGGGATATCTTTAAAAAATAAACCTGACTAACTAGCTCTGTGCTGATCACTGCCAAATTCTTAACTCCCACTACATTTCTCAGAATTGTGTTACTTGATCTTCCCTTATGAAAGTCCTATCAACCTCTCCAGCACAGTACAATTAAATTGAACTTTATCCATAATAACATAATAGGAAAATTTAAAGATCCTAACTTAGAAGAAATAATATATACTGAAGAACTCCAAATGAAAAGACAATGATTTAAAAGATTTCTTCCAAATGTGAAATCAGAGGTTAGGTTTTAGGAACAGAACAGCCCAATACTTCTCACATGGTATATGTTTGCTGCTGCTACTGCTGCTGGGTCGCTTCAGTCATGTCCGAATCTGTGCAACCCCATAGACGGCAGCCCACCAGGCTCCCCCGTCTCTGGGATTCTCCAGGCAAGAACATGGGAGTAGGGTGCCATTTCCTTCTCCAATGCATGAAAGTGAAAAGTGAAAGTGAAGTCGATCAATCGCCCAGGCTCCTCCGTCCATGGGATTTTCCAGGCAAGAGTACTGGAGTGGGGTGCAATCGCGGTGTTTAGGATGCTGCAAAAATTAAGATGAACACTTAGTCAGGCACCTAACTAAGTTTTCAATACGTAGTTCATGATTTGGGTCACAGTCAGCTCCCAGTCTTGTTTTGGCTGAGTGTATAGAACTTCTCCATCTTCAGCTGCAAGGAATATAATCAATCGGATTTCAGTATTGACCATCTGGTGATGTCCATGTGTAGAGTCACCTCTTGTGTTGTTGGAAAAGGGTACACATATATCCCCTCCTTTTTGAACCTCTGTCCCATCTCCCTCCCCATCCCACCTCTCTAGGTTGATACAGAGCCCCTGTTTGAGTTTCCTGAGACATACAGTAAATTCCCATTGGCTATCTATTTTACATACGGTAATGCAAGTTTCCATGTTACTCTTTCCATACATCTCACCCTCCCTCCCCTCTCCCCATATCCATAAGTCTATTCTCTATGTCTGTTTCTCCATTGTTGCCATGTGAATAAATTTTTCAGTACCATTTTTCTAGATTCCATATATATGAGTTAGAATACTGAATCTATCTTTCTCTTTCTGACTCACTTCACATTTCAGTCGCCTGTGATGAGAACATCTCTTTTTGCTGTCTGTTCTAGAAAGTCTTGTAGGTAGGTCTTCACAAAACTGTTCAACTTCCACTTCTTTGGCATTAGTGGTTGGGGCATAGACTTGGTTTACTGTGATATTGAGTGGTTTGCCTTTGAAATGAACCAAAATCATTCTGTTGTTTTTTAGATTGCACTAGAGTACTGACTTTTGGACTGTTTTGAGGGATACTCCATTTTGTCTAAGGGTTTCTTGCCCATAGTAGTAGATACAATGGTGGTCTGAATTAAATTCACCCATTCTGTACATTTAAGTTCACTGATTCCAAAAATGTCGATATTCACTCTTGCCATCTCCAGTTTGACCACTTACAATTTATTTACCTTGATTCATGGGACTAACATTCAGATTCCTATACAATATTGTTCTTTATAGCATCGAACTTTACTTTCACCACCAGATGATACATCCACATCCGCAGTTATACATTGTTTCTGCTTTGACTCAGCCTCTTTATTCCTTGTTAAGCTATTTCTCTTTTCTTTTACAGTAGCATATCAATAATCCCAGATATACAGATGACACCACCCTTATGGCAGAAAGAAAAAAGGAACTAAAGAGCCTCTTGATGAAGGTAAAAGAAGAGAGTGAAAAGCTGACTTAATACTCAACATTCAAAAAACTAAGGTCATGGCATCCAGTCCCATCACTTTATGGCAAATAGATGGGAAGCAATGGAAACAGAGATAGACTTTATTTTCCTGGGCTCCAGAATCACTGCAGATGGTGACTGCAGCCATGAAATTAAAAGACGCTTACTCCTTGGAAGAAAAGTTATGACTAACCTAGACCTCATAATAAAAAGCAGAGACATTACTTTTCCCAAAAAGGTATGTCTAGACAAAGTTGTGGTTTTTCCAGTAGTCATGTATGGATGTGAGAGTTGGACCATAAAGAAGACTGAGTGCCAAAGAATTGATGCTTTTGAACTGTGGTGTTGGAGAAGACTCTTGAGAGTCCCTTGGATTGCAAGGATATCAAACCAGTCATTCCTAAGGGAAATCAGTCCTGAATATTCATTGGAAGGACTGACGCCAAAGCTGAAGCTCCAATATTTTGACCACCTGATGCAAAGAGCCAACTCATTGGAAAAGACCCTGATGCTGAGAAAGATCAAAGGCAGGAGGAGAAGCGGATGACAGAGGACGAGATGGCTGATGACATCACCGTCTCAATGGACATGAGTTTGAGCAAGCTTTGGGAGATGGTGAAGGACAGGGCAACTGCATGCTGTAGTTCATGGAGTTGCAAAGAGTCAGACATGACTGATGGACTAAGCAAAATAATAATTAGGGTTAGGCAAACAAGGGAACTAGCATAAAATTTAAGGACATACTGACACTTGGTTCATTTAGGTGCAGGGTGTGCATTTGCATGGAAGAGTATCTCCTTAAATTTTTAAATATTTAAGAGACAGGCACTTTGCTTGTCTCACCGTAGCTATAGCCTTAGCCCTACCATTTATTAAACTTAATAATATAGTCTAAAAATCTTGTAAAAATTAATGCACCATAAAATTAGGACAACTTGCTATGCCACCCAAACAATAAGATACTTACGAATAAACTTCGCCAAGGAGGTGAAAGACTTATTTGTTGAGAACTATAAAACATTAATAAAACTTATTTGTTGAGAACTTTAAAACATTAATAAAGGATATTGAAGATGATTGAAAGACATGTAAAGATATCCCATGCTCTTGGATTAGAAGAATATTGTTAAAATAGCCATATTACCAAAAGCGATCTACACATTTAAATCTATCCCTATCAAAATACCCATGACATTTTTCACAGAACTAAAACAAATAATCCTAAAATTCATACGAAACCTTAAAAGATGAAGATTGCCCAAGTAATCCTGGAAAAAAAAAAAAAGAATAAAACAGGAGGCATAACCATCCCATCAGATCAGATCAGATCAGATCAGTCACTCAGTCGTTTCCGACTCTTTGCGACCCCATGAATCGTAGCATGCCAGGCCTCCCTGTCCATCACCACCTCCCGGAGTTCACTCAGACTCATGTCCATCGAGTCAGTGATGCCATCCAGCCATCTCATCCTCTGTCATCCCCTTCTCCTCCTGCCCCCAATCCCTCCCAGCATCGGGGTCTTTTCCAATGAGTCAACTATTCACATGAGGTGGCCAAAGGACTGGAGTTTCAGCTTTAGCATCATTCCTTCCAAAGAAATCCCAGGACTGATCTCCTTCAGAATGGACTGGTTGGATCTCCTTGCAGTCCAAGGGACTCTCAAGAGTCTTATCCAACACCACAGTTCAAAATCATCAATTCTTTGGCGCTCAGCCTTCTTCACAGTCCAACTCTCACATCCGTACATGACCACAGGAAAAACTATAGCCTTGACTAGACAAATCTTTGTTGGCAAGGTAATGTCTCTGCTTTTGAATATGCTATCTAGGTTGGTCATAACCTTCCTTCTAAGGAGTAAGCGTCTTTTAATTTCATGGCTGCAGTCACCATCTGTAGTGATTTTGGAGCCCAGAAAAATAAAGTCTGACACTGTTTCCACTGTTTCCCCATCTATTTCCCATGAAGTGGTGGGACCGGATGCCATGATCTTCATTTTCTCAATGTTGAGCTTTAAGCCAATTTTTTCACTCTCCACTTTCACTTTCATCAAGAGGCATTTGAGTTCCTCTTCACTTTCTGCCATAAGGGTGGTGTTATCTGCATATCTGAGGTTATTGATATTTCTCCTGGCAATCTTGATTCCAGTCTGTGTTTCTTCCAGTCCAGCATTTCTCATGATGTACTCTGCATATAAGTTAAATAAACAGGGTGACAATATACAGCCTTGACGAACTCTTTTTCCTATTTGGAACCAGTCTGTTGTTCCATGTCCAGTTCTAACTGTTGCTTCCTGATCTGCATACAAATTTCTCAAGAGGTAGTTCAGGTGGTCTGGTATTCCCATCTCTTTCAGAATTTCCCACAGTTTTTTGTGATCCACACAGTCAAAGGCTTTGGCATAGTCAATAAAGGAGAAATAGATGTTTTTCTGGAACTCTTTTGCTTTTTCCATGATCCAGCAGATGTTGGCAATTCAATCTCTGGTTCCTCTGCCTTTTCTAAAACCAGCTTGAACATCAGGAAGTTCACGGTCCATCCCATACTTAAGACAATACTGTGAATCTTCGGTAATCAAAACAGCATAGTATTGACATAAAAATAGACATATGGATCAATGGAAGAGAATAGAGCCTGGAAATAAGCCCACACACCTAGAGCCAATTAATCTTCAACAAAGGAAGACAAAAACAATCTCTTCATCAACTGGTGTTTGAAAAGTTGGACAACTGCATGTAAATCAATGAAGTTAGGCGACACCCTCACCATACACAAAAATAAACTCAAAATGGCTTAAAGACCTAAACATAAGACATGATACCAGTAAACTTATTAAAAAATAACATAAAACATGTTTTATGACATAAATCATATCAATGTTTTCTTAGGTAAGTCTCCCAAAGCAGTACAAATAAGAACAAAATAAGAGTTCTTTTGTGGTACAGTGAATAAATATCAACTTGCTAATGCAGGGAGCATGGAATTGACCACAATTCAGGAAGAATCAACATGCCACAGAGCACCTAAGCCCAAGAGCCCTAACTACTGAAGTCCACATGCTCTAGGGTCCACAAACCACAACTATTGAAGTCCACATGCCTTAGAGCCTGCATGCCACAATTACTGAGCCCACACGCCTAGAGCCAGTGATCTGCAACAAAACAAGCCAGCACAGTGAGAAACCTGTGCACCTCAAATACAGAGTTGCAACTAGAGAAAGTCCATGCAAAGCAACGAATACTTAACATAGTGAAAAATAAATAGATAAATAAAAATGAAAGCAAAAATAAACAAATGAGATGTAGTCAAACTTACCAAACTTTTGCACAACAAAGGAAACAATACACAGAACAAAAAAGAACTTGCAGAATGGGAGAAAACGTTTGCAAATGATCTGACAGAGGCTTAATTTCTAAAATATACAAACAGCTCATACAACTCAACAACAACAGCAGAAAACAAACAACCTTATTAAAAATGGGCAAAAGACCTAAAGAAACATTTCTCCAGAGAAGAAATACGGATTTCCAATAGGCACATGAAAAGATGCTCAACATCACTGATTATTAGAGAAATGCAAATCAAAACTGCCATGAGATACCGCCTCACCTTGGTCAGAATGGCCATGATTAAAAAGTCTACAAATAACAAATGCTAAAGAGAGAGTGTGGAGAAAAGGAAACCCTGCTACATGTTAGTGGGAATGTAAGCTGTTACAGCCACTATGAAAAGCAGTATGGAGCTTCCTCAGAAAACTAAAAATAGAATTATCTTATGATCCAACAATCCAACTCCTGGACATATATTCAGACAAAACTCTAACCCAAAAACACATATGCACCCCTCTGGTCATAGCAGCACTATTTACAATAGCCTGGACATGGAAGCAACCTAAATGTCCATCAACAGAGGAATAGATAAATAAAATGTGATACATATATACAATGGGATACTATTCAGCCATAAAAAAGAATGAAATAATGCCATTTGCAACAACATGGATGCAATTAGAGATTATCAAACTAAGTAAAGTTAAGTAAAAATGATAGAGATAAATATGATATCACTTGTATACGGAACCTAAAATATAAATCAAATGAGCTTATCTATAAAACAGAAACAGAATCATTGATATAGAGAGTAGATTGCTGGTGTCAAGGGATAGGGAGATGAGAAAAGGATCAATTAGGAGTTCGGGATTAGCAGATACAAACTGGTAAATATAGAAGGGAATAAACAACAAGGTTGTACTATATAGCACAGAGAACTATCTTCAATAGCCTGTGTTTAAAACATAATGGGAAAGAATTTGAAAAATAATGTGTTTAAATATATATATGTATGTATGTATGTGTGTGTGTGTATATGTGTGTATAACTGAGTCACTTTGCTGCATGGCAGTATTTAGCACAACATTGTAAAGCAACTATACTTCAATAAAAAAAGAAACACTTGCTAAGCCATAATAATGTACTCATAGACTCAGACCATATTGTTTCATTATGAAATCATATACAGTATAAATTTTAATTTAAAACATTAGTCAACGTGAGAATGGTTAAATAAATTGGTGTATATTGCACAGCCATTAAAGATATATTTAAATGATTAATGATATTATTAAAATAGCATGTATACTCATAAGCAAAATAGGGAGGCTCCCTGGAAAATCGCATGGACAGAGGAGCCTGGTAGGCTGCAGTCCATGGGATCACTAAGAGTCGGACACGACTGAGCGACTTCACTTTCTTTTTTTTTTTTTTTCTTTTGGCTTTGTCCACCTGACGGAGCCTCCAAAAATTATGACCGTGCAGCCTATACCCCTTTCGATGCGTAGCTGCATACTTTTCACTTTCATGCATTGGAGAAAGAAATGGCAACCCACTCCAGTGTTCTTGCCTGGAGAATCCTAGGGACAGTGGAGCCTGATGGGCTGCCGTCTATGGGGTCGCACAGAGTCAGACACGACTGAAGAGACTTAGCAGCAGCAGCAGCAAGCAGAATTTATTATCTGATTCAAGTGATGTCTACATATAGATATGTAAGTACATGTGCAGTTTTAAAAATATATATATCAAAATGTAAGTAATTTTGGTTTGTAATCTTAAAGTGAAGTCGAAAGTGAAGTCGCTCAGTCGTGTCTGACTCTTTGCGACCACATAGACGGTAGTCTCCCAGGCTCTGTGATCCATAGGATTTTCCAGGCAAGAATACTGGAGTGGGCTGCCATTTCCTTCTCCAGGGGATCTTCCCAACCCGGGGATCAAACCCGGGTCTCCTGCATTGCAGACAGATGCTTTACCGTCCGAGCCACTAGGGAAGCCCTTAGTAATCTTAACTGGTTATTTAAATATTTTGCTTTATATTTTTCTGTATGTCAACTTTTTAAATAATCTTGGACTAAGAAGGAGAAAATGATGTGTTTACTGAATGTGTACTGTATTCCAAGTTTAAAGTATTTGGTAATTTAAGATAAATAAAATATAATCCCTGCAAATCCCACTGTGTAGCAGAGAAGACAGATGACACACACACACTCCTACACACATAAATGACTGGTCGTGGTGTAATATAGAGGATTTCATGCTATAGGGTCAAAACCCCGTTTGTGATAGCAAAATAATATGCTCACTTCTTAAAAAATAATCAATTGTGTATGAAAACCAGATGAGTTGGATGGAATTACTAAAACCAAACCATAGCTCACTCTTTTTTCTTGATTCAGTTTTCCCTAAAAGTAACTAGAGGCAGTGTTCGCCTCTAGTAAGTGATCAATTGATGCCTAAACTTTTGGTGTGGTTCTCCATGCAGCAATGCATTTTAGATGAAAAAGAGAGTAAAGGATTGAACATTGAGTTAATATTCATTGTAAAGTTATTTCTGCCCATTGAAAGAGTGTAATCTTTATTTTCTTTCATTTATATGTACATTTTAAGAGAAGTTATTGATAAAATTTGACATTTTTTGCTTAGCACAAGTTTGTGTCTGTAAATGAGCATTATATGTTTTAGGTTCTGCACATAATATACTTTGTTAATAAACTTAAATATAAATGTGTGGCCCCGGCTGATGCAGCAAAGGCAATAAAAATATTTTACTATGCATTCCATTAATCCAATTAATTTATCATTGCTTTGATAGGATGATTACTCTGCTTTATTTGACCTCAGTAGTAAGTTTTATAACTGACAATATTTAGTACTTAAGATTTTACTATTTTCCAGCAACACCTGTTATTTTACCTTACTCCACATGTAGCCTCAAAAAAATGGAAGGGTTCTTTGTTCTGACAGTTCTTTTTACACTACTTAGTCTCCACACTCAATTATTCCTGAAACTGTCAACAAATACCTAGATATAACAGTTGAAAGTCAAGTGCTTTTCTTCTGTCTTTTCTCTTTCCTTTTTTAGTTGCCCACGATTATCTAAAGTCCTACTTAAAAATTACATTCCGCAGGCAAAACAATAGAAACATTGAACATGTCAGTGATAGTGAGGGACTCAGGAGGAAGGAATGAGAGGTGAATAAGTGACACACAGGACATTTTTCAGCAGTGAAACTATTCTATATGTAATAGTGGATGTGTTAGATTCCTGGACCTGCCTAACAAATTAACAGAAACTGGGCAGCTTAGAACGGTCCTGGAGGCTAGAACTCTGAAATCAAGGTATTGACATGGTTAGTTCCTTTGGAGGGCTATGAGGGAGAGTCAGTTTCATGACTCTCTCCTAGCTTCTGGTGGTTTGCTGGAAGATTTTGCATCCTTTGGCTTGTAATGCATCTCTATGATCCCTACCCCTCACCTTAATGTGGCATCTCCCTGTGTCCCTGTATCTAAGTTTACTCTTTTTATAAGGATGCTAGCTTTATTGGGTAAGGGCTCACCTCAGTGACCTTATTTTACGTTTCATCTCTGTAAGGCTCTTTCTCAAATAAGATCACATTTCGAGGTACTAGGTGGGGGGTAGAACCCAAACATGTATTTTGGGAGTGTGATGCAATTAAATGAATAATGGGTGGATATGATATTACACATTTTCAAAAATCCATGAAACTTTACAACACAGAGTGAGACATAAGAACGCAATTTTAAATAATAATTTAGGAAATCAGCAGGTCCTAGGGAAGAATGAACACTGTGACAAGGGAATCTAATTGAATTATAAATGTATAAAACAATCTCATGGAGGGGTCATAAGGTGGAGTTACTGACCTAAGTAACTTTGGAAATGAATGGAATCTGTAAAATTAAATGCAAAAGGATCTGCCCATAAACACTGTACTCTGGTTGATGATTTATTTTTTTCCACAGGAGTACAGGTTATCTATCTGAAACTGCTGTACATAATTCTAGAATCCAATAAGTAAGTGCATGGTGGTTGATGGGAGCAAGGTTTATCACTATTGAAGTGGGAATTTACAAATTATCAAGAGGAAAGACACTAAGATTATTCATGGGGTAAGAGTAATCAGCATTCAGAAAACTAAGATCATCGCATCTGGTCCCATCACTTCATGGCAAATAGATGGAGAAACAGTGAAAATAGTGGCTGACTTTATTTTTCTGGGCTCCAAAATCACTGCAGATGGTGATTGCAGCCATGAAATTAAAAGACGCTTACTCCTTAGAAGAAATGTTATGAACAACTTAGACAGCATATTAAAAGCATATTAACAGCATATTAAAAAGCAGAGACATTACTTTGCCAACCAAGGTCCATCTAGTCAAGGCTATGGTTTTTCCAGTGGTCATGTAGGGATGTGAGAGTTGGACTATAAAGAAAGCTGAGCTCTGACAAATTGATGCTTTTGAGCTGTGGTATTGGAGAAGAGTCTTGGACTTCCCTTGTTGGAGAGTCCCTTGGAGTGCAAGGAGATCCAACCAGTCCATCCTAAAGGAGATCAGTCCTGGGTGTTCATTGGAAGGACTGATGTTGAAGCTGAAACTTCAGTACTTTGGCCACCTGATGTGAAGAGCTGACTCATTGGAAAAGACCCTGATGCTGGGAAAGATTGAGGGCAGGAGAAGAAGGGGACCACAGAGGATGAGATGGTTGGATGCTATCACCAACACAATGGACATGGGTTTGGATGGACTCCAGGAGTTGGAGATGGACAGGGAAGCCTGGCGTGCTGCAGTTCATGGGGTCACAAAGAGTTGGACACAACTGAGCGATGGAACTAAACTGCAGAGTAATCAGAACTCATGTTTAACTGAGTTCACTGATGGTTAAATACAGAAATATTCATAGGTGTGCATCTATACATTAGTGTATAAAGATAGATTTATTTTCTTTATCATTTGAGAGGGCTTTAAAGTAAAGTCATCCCAGTAGTGATGACTATGACTGGAACCTAGATCTTGGTTTATAATATCATTCACCACTAAGAGGAACCAAGGTTTCTTTTAGAAATGACTGTGACAGGAAATAATTAAGATGAGCCTCAAGCAGGAGCATCTTAGAAAGTTAAGGAAGTGCTAAAATATCACATTAATGGGGACATAAATGTATCAAAGGGGCAAAGGAGTTAAGTGAAAGATTTGAAAATGTTAGTATTGGATTATAACCAGAAGTATAAAATAAATACATATGATTCCATACTGAAATGATTGACTAAGTTAACACATGGAGAAAAAAAGATAAATCCCTCATGCAGAAGAATTTCAAATAAATTATACAGAAACTTGCCCTAAAGGCCTATGCTGCACAAAGTGTACAGTATGGAAAGGAAGAAATAAACAGTAATTTTACAGTAGAGAGACCTTACAGTACTTCAGCCAAGGGATCAAGTTCAACATCAACAGTCATAAATCATGTTGATTGTGTGTACATTTGATAAACATGGCACTTTATCTCTGTGATCTTTTTATGTATAACCCATTAAAAATTGCATTTCACCTTGAAAATTCTATTTTTACTATTTCTCTAATTAATGAAAATAGTTGGAGTGCAAATACTATTTAGAATATGTTATTGACTATACCTCCTCTCCAAATTCATGTCTTGAAAGCTCTAACCCCTCCTATGGTGTATTTAGAGGTAGAGGCTTTGAGAGAAAATGACATTTAGATGAGGTCATGAGGAAGGGACTCTCTTGATAGGATTAGTGTACTTGAAAGCAGAGGAAAAGATAAAATAACAAGGATATGTTATCAATTCAATCATAACATATCCTTGTTATTCATGGGTTCTGTTAGTGAATTCACCTTCTTACTGAAATCTGTTTGTAACCTCAAGGTTAATACTTGAGGCAGTTTCTAGGGTAATTGCTGGACATGCTTAGAGCACCTTCAAACATACATATATTCAGCTGAGGTCAAACATGCAGCACACTGTCTAGATTCAGTTTTTGTTCAGAGATGACCAGGAGATGGAGAGAGTAAGGGGCAGTGCAGTATATTGCAAGATGCTCTAGATTTGGGGCCAGTTGGGTGAGATTTGGATGTGGACTCTGGCATGTATAATGGGGCAGCCTCAGGACAATCACTTTCCTGAGTGATTTCTCAACATCATTTTCTTTTTTGCAAAATAAAATAGAATTTACCAGAATGAGTTGTTTTTAGGATTTAGTATTATACTCTATATGTGATATGTGTGTGCATTGCATGCATGTAGGTATACATATATATGTATTTCTCCTAGAAGCAAAAGTTCAATATTTACTTACTCAGTGTTCCTCTAACATTTATAGAAAATTACTACTGGGAATAATAAGAACACACCATTTTTTCAGTGTGTTATATACCAGAAACTCTGCTAGGTAAAAGATGTGCACAGCCTCTGACTAGGAAGAAGTTACAGTCAAGTGGGAAAAGGTATTATTTTAATAGGAGAATTTTTTTTTAGCTCAAGTTGAAGGAGATAGAATGCAGGCCCTATTTGGGACATCTGAACTACAAGGACTATTTCACTTCTGATTTTTCCCACTGATTCCTTCCTAGAATTTAGATCTGAGTTTAGAGCAGGCATATCAATAATTCCAATTTTATACTCAATTTTTTAAAACAATTCGCAATCCAGTTCTCTCTAAAACCTTTGAAATGTGTCCTTTCTTCCTGTTTTGTGTCTTCCAAAAGTATTCACAGCACATGTTTAGTGAAGGTGTGCTTGTACCTTTACTAGCCTCAGGCACTGACTATAAGAGTTTATTTCTTTGTGACTGGGTGTTTATGATGTTTACATTCTAACCTAGAATGTAACCTACCTCCTTCTAACCTAGAATACTTATGCTTCTGTTTTTAGGTATTAAACAATATAAATCATCTATTATACCATCAAAGTTAATTTTCCTGTTATTATTTTTAACCTCAGTGAATGCTTGAAAAGTTAGAGTCCGATTAGTGAGTTTAAATGGCTTTTAGTAAGTTTTAGTGCTAAAAATTTTTATAATGAATTGACAGTAATATGTCAATTTCTACTCCCTGAAATTGAAAGACGTGCATTAAATTCAAATAACGTATTTTCAAGTAAAGTATATACCCTGTGCATTCCAACACAAATTTATGATGTGACATATGTTTACAGACTATTAAACTATCATGAATACAGATTTAAAAACTTACAAGTTGAAACAGAAAGCATGGTATAGGTTAGCTCCAATCTTTCTCTTATCATCCCAATCACTAACATTTAAGCATCAGTTTATGGAAATAACCTACAAAAAGCAATAACTACCCAATTCTAAAGTCCTGTCTCATCTCAGTTCTCCTTTGAGACTATCAGTTATCTCATCCCATTCAGGCACTATTTTAAACACTCTCAATTCTGATTTTCACTTTAATCCTGCTAATATAACATCTTTTGTATGGTCTGGAGAAAGCTCTCCCTGTCTCTGGTCTAACAAAAGCTTATTGTCATAACCCAGCACCTGCTAAACCTTAGTGTAATCTGTCCAAATCTGTGGAATCTTACCCAGCTGAAAAAAAAAGAAGTTCACATGTGTCTTACCTTATATGCCACCCTGAAAAAAAAAAAAAAAAAACACTTTATAATCATACATTCTCATAATCTTTGTGGTGGTAAAAGTAACATGAATTTTACAGCCAATGGAAATAAGTTGTCCCACCAAAGTGGAAATTTCCCAGTAATATTCAAGTCTGTAATGTCTTCAGTTCAGTCCTCAGTCATGTCCGACTCTGCGACCCCAGAGACTGTAGCACGCCAGGCTTCCCGGTCCATCACCAACTCCTGAAGCTTGCTCAAACTCATGTCCATCGAGGCAGTGATGTCTTATCCCTATCTGTGTAAGCTCTGAAAGTTGCAAGCAAACATTGACAAAACAGCAAGAAAGAGATAGAGACAGAAAGGGACATCCGGACTGGTTTTTTTTTTTTTTACTTTTAGGAAAACTTTAGTCTGTTAAGACTGGCACATACAACCCTATATAGCCTGATAATCTATTTTTGGTCTGTTCTTCTGGACTTTCTTCTCATTCCTGAAGCCTGGCTCAAGCAGAAATTATTAATTCATTGTTTAATGGAATGATACAAAATATGCATATTTCATATCAATCCTGGTCATTCTGTTCTAGTCCATTTGGGTTGCTATAAAAATATTATAGACTAAGTGGCCTATAAAAAAATGGAAGTTTATTTCTTACAGTTCTGAAGGCTGGGAAGTCCAAAATCATGGCACTGACAGATTTGTGTCTGGTAAGATACTATTTTCTAACTCTTAGACCATAGTCTTTTCTCTGAGTTCTCAAAAGGTAGAAAGAGCAAAGGAGCTCTCTGGATTCCCTTTCTGAGGATACAAATCCCATTCCTGAGGGTTCTACCCTTATAATCTAATCACTCTCCAAAGGCCCCATCACCTAATACCATCACAGTGGGCATTAAGATTTAATATATATGAGTTTGGGAAGGGTAATAGCATTCAATCTGTATAGCACATTTGTAAAAACAAGACCAGCCCACCTAGTTGGGATATATTCTGAGGCTTAACATAGCAACCCCATCAATATGAACCCTCAAAATCCAGCCTTCTACAGGATGTACTACCCTTTTCTTGAGTACAAATCCAGAGGGAATCACTTTTATAAATTTTTGCTCTCTTTAGTTATGCTAGAGAATAGTAGTTCATATACTTTTCATTCAGTTTAGGAATAAAAATGTGCTGATGTAAATTTTCTTTTTTATATCCAGATAGTCCACTTTAGCAGATTTCCTGCATCTATATTAGGCACTTGTATAAAAATAGAAGTTTCCCCTTTAAACACATGGATAACATACTAACATGTTTAGTGATGAAGCATTAAAGACAAGTACAAATAAATATATTTTCCCACTACCTCTCTACCCTTTAGGAGAAATTTCTTAGTTGGAGGAGAATAGTATTCATCTCTCTGTGCTTTAAAATTATATATAAAATGATCGTACCATGTGTATTTCAATCTTAAAACAAGTAAAACACATGTTTTCAAAGAATTCATGATTTCATTTCTCCCTGTCTAACCCATAACATAATATTTCATAAATGGCTAAGATGATAAAACACAGTTTTAAGAAGCCATAGTATTGAAGCTCTTTTCTACTAAGGCTGAATAATTAAGGTCAGTTTCTTAAAAATCTTGACTTTAAGAAAAAAAATTATTTTTGAAAGTTCAGAACATTCCATATCATGTAAAAGTTTATTTGTGTAAATAGGTTTTGTCATAACAACATTCTGTATTTTTTTTCCTTCAATGAAACATTGATGAACATATATCTTAAGGGGTAGATTTTGCTCTCCCATGAACTTCTGAAATCCCATTTTAAATAATAAGACCAGAATTCTGTGAAACTGATTGCTGACTATGACCTTCTGAAAATGGTATTAAAATTGTTTTTTAGAAAGGCAAGATCTTTACTTTTGGGTGTCTTACTAGAATGGGTAAAGGACCTCAGTATGTTTTGGTCTTTGCTTTCATACACAGGGTATTTGTCTCTTCTCCAGCATCTAATTTTGCCATAGATTTTTCTGGTAAAAGAGACTTTATTCTACTTAGTGTTTGTTTGGGGTAAATGGAATTGCCTTCTATTATTCATTTGAAATAAATGTTTAAAGGCAAGTTACATTAAAAACACCCTCTCCCCTCTGTGGGAGAGGGAGAGGGTGGGAAGATTTGGGAGAATGACATTGAAACATGTAAAATATCATGTAAGAAATGAATTGCCAGTCCAGGTTTGATGCACGATACTGGATGCTTGGGGCTAGTGCACTGGGATGACCCAGAGAGATGGTATGGGGAGGGAGGAGGGAGGAGGGTTCAGGATGGGGAACACATGTATACCTGTGGCGGATTCATTTTGATATTTGGCAAAACTAATACAATTATGTAAATTTTAAAAATAAAATAAAATTAAAAAAAAACAAATAAAATGAAACTTTGTAGAGGTTTCAGTGCAACCTATAATAAACTAAAACATTGAAATTAAAAACGTAATGAGTCAGTATTTAAAAATGTTTTAAACACATATGTCTATATAAAGCTTGGAAGATAGAACCTCAGTTGATAAAATGTACCATAATGATTCACAAGTTTAAAAGTATTAAGCAAAATAAATGCTTTTGACAAAAAGGCAAATATATTAAGGTAATCCCTTAGACAAATTTAGAGCAGAATAATTATGTGGAATTCAAATGTAGTTTGAATTTGGTACCAGCATTCTCACACATACAAACACCCATCAGTCAAACAGATTTCATTATTACCATTAACTACTGCTCAGAATACAGAAAGGTGCTCAGAAGTAAGAGAATTTCACTTCTCAAGGACTCTACATATAGTTTAAGGGATTATGTTTTGAACTTATAACATCTTGCTCTAAACACCTGAATAACTGGTAATGCTTAGACATGGTTTGGCATTTCTTTAAACAGTAAATTTGCTTCTAGGTCTGTTTAGTTTTGCTGAATTGAAATTCATGCTATATTCTAAGTCTTGGATCTTGGTAAATGAGATCCCTTGGTAAATGGGGTAAATAATCTATTATTTGTAGCAGGTTTGGGAAATGTGAAACTTTTATCAGACTTGTAGTGTCACTTTATGTGGTCAAGGCCATGTTCCTTACATCATTTTTATTTTGGCTATCCTTGGTTTATTCTTATCAGACAGTTGAATTTTCAGTCATATATACTCTTTTATTTCACACACACACACACACACACACACATACACTTTCCTAACCTACAGGCATATTCTTTTATACTTTATCATTCTTACTTTTCAGTCCCATTATTGAGTCATCAGTAGGTGGTTTCAACCAAAAACTGAAAACCAATGTTTGGCTTACTTATACATGCTTTTCACCATGCTGACTTACTGCATTGCTTGTTGCTGTTCAGTCGCGAAGTTGTGTCTGACTCCTTGCAACCCCATGGACTACAGCACATCAGGATTCCTTATCTTTCACTGTCTCCCAAAGTTCTCTCAAACTCATGTCCATTGAGTCAGTGATGCCATCCAGCCATCTCATTCATGTCCACTGTTACCCGCTTCTCTTTCTGCCCTCAATCTTTTCCAGCATCAGAGTCTTTTTCAATGAGTTGGCTCTTCATATGAGATGACCAAAGTATTGGAACTTCAGCTTCAGCATCAGACCTTCCAATGAATATTCAGGGTTAATTTCCTTTAGGACTGACTGGTTTGATTTCCTTGCTGTTCAAGAGAATCTCAAGAGTTTTCTCCAACACCATAGTTCAAAAGCATCAGCTATTCAGCACTCAGCCTTCTTTATGGTACAACTCTAACATCCATACATGACTACTGGAAAAACCATAGCTTTGACTCTATGGAACTTTGTCAGCAAAGTGATATCTCTGCTTTTTAATATGCTGTCTAGGTTTTTCACAACTTTTCTTCCAAGGAGCATGAATCTTTTAATTTCATGGCTGCAGTCACCATCTGCAGTGATTTTGGAGCACACAAAAATAAAATCTCTCACTGTTTCCATTGTTTCTCCATCTATTTGCCATGAAGTGATGGGACCAGATACCATAATCTTAGTTTTTTATGTTGAGTTTTAAGCCAACTTTTTCACTCTCCTCCTTTACTCTCATCAAGAGGCTCTTTAGTTACTCTACTTTCTGCCATAAGGGTGGTGTCATCTGCATATCGGAGTTTAATGATACTTTTCCTGGAAATCTTGATTCCAGCTTGTGTTCATTCAGCCCAGCATTTCTCATGATGTATTCTGCATATAAGTTAAATAAGTAGGGTGACAATATACAGCCTTGATGTACTCCTTTCCCAATTTTAAGCCAGTCTGTTGTTCCATGTCTGGTTCTAACCGTTGCTTCTTGATCTTCATACAGGTTCTGCAGGAGACAGCTAAGGTGATCTGGTATTCCCATGTCTTTTAGAATTTTCCATAGTTTGTTGTGATCCAAACATTCAAAGGCTTTAGTGTAATCAATAAAGCAGAAGTCAATGTATTTATGGAATTTTCTTGCTTTTTCTATGATCCAGTGGATGTTGGCAATTTGATCTGATTCCTCTGCTTTTCTAAATCTAGCTTTGCCTTTAACACTTGCTATTTCAAAGTATTTTAAAGAGCTCAAGATTTCTTCCTATTATCAAGCCATTATTCTGTGCTTTACTTGTAAAATACTAACTTGATAACTTTCCTCTTATGATTTACTGTTTCAGTAGGTACTGGTATAGTTTGTCCCAAATGGTCGACCACCTACCTAAAATATATGTGTAAGAGCATGTGAACCGAACAATTCTCTTATTTTCTTCACAGTGTTCCTTCTCTTTCCTCTGACGCTGTGTCTATTTTTTTGAAATCTTCAATTTCTCTATTACATAAAAGAAAGAGAAAGTGAAGCTGCTCAGTTGTGTCTGACTCTGCGGCCCCATGGACTGTAGCCCACCAGGCTCCTCCATCCATGGAATTTTCCAGGCAAGAGTATTGGAGTGGATTGCCATTTTCTTCTCCAGGGGATCTTCCTGACCCTGGGATCAAACCTGGATCTCCAGCATTGCAGGCAGATGCTTTTACCATCTGAGCCACCAGGGAAGCCCCTATTACATAAACATCCCATAAATATTGCTCAGAATTTTTCAAAGGAGGTCAGCATCATTTTTATTTGTTAAATTGTGTAATTATACACATTAGTAAGTCAAAAAACACATTACTTTTATTTAAGTGAGCTTTTGCATCCAGGCTTAATTTTAGTATGAGATAGTATTTCTGTTTAGACAGACATTTAACTTTTCATGTCCCTAGATGACTTTGCTAATTGTCTTCTACTAAGTGTTATTAATTCAGTTATACCAAAAGGTTAAATAAATCTAACAAGTTAATCTCTGTACTTCATCTTTTCTCCTTCTTGTATAACTAAGTCCATCTGCCAAAAGAATTTGTCCTGGTCAAACAGCGAGAGGACAAGCTCTTGTTTCATTTTAACCAGATAGTCTCTCTTATTAAATCGTAAATATATGATAGGAGCCCAGTCTCATTTATCTCCAAACTTATCTTCCTTCACCCTCCCTTACCTCCTCCTGTGAATGGTTATTATAGTGCTCTGAAGATAGTAGGTTATTTTATTTAGGGACCATTACAAACATTATTTTGTCCTATGAACCATGCTAAATAGCAGTGTATACATAAATTCCCATCAAATTTTCACAAGTTGACACCATTTTATAAAATAAGAAACTAATGCTTAACAATGTAAAGTCACTTGTTGAAGGTCACATAGCTGTTAGTGGAGGTCTGGGACTCAGTACTAGGCATTCTAACTCTAGATCCCATCTCTTACTCAAGCACTCTGTGACTCCACCTCCTGCCTCCCTAGAGAGATTGACCGGTTTTTAACTGGTATACTTTTAGATTTCTTGTGATCCTATCCTGTGATACTGCATTTGTGTTGCTTCATTTATGTCCAGTCTTTAGTGTCGCTCAAGTGTGCTGTGCTTTAAATGCAGATGACCAAGCAGCCACAATGTAGGACTTCTGTTATTCTGCTATGAAGAACAGTGTTTTTGGCATACAAATTTCTCAGACCACTCTAGTTGTACTCAACCTCCTCTCATTTTTATTGCTTTCACTGTTGAATTCTTAGCTCCATATCCTAATTTGTAACAGTTTCTATTCTATATATTTGAAGTCCCTTCTAGACATTTAACTTTTTTTTTTTTTTTTTACTGGAACAGATTGTGCTTATGCCTTGGATTTAAGGTCCACTTCAGCTGTGAGTGAGGTTGCTTTCTTCAAAATCCTATCTTCTTAGTTCTTCTCCATTCTGTCCACCAGGGGAGAGGTATTTGGATTTGCGAGACTGAGTCATATTAATTCAATTATAAGGAATTATGTATAAATTAAATATTAATATCTTTTATTTACAGTGAGAACTGTGTCACTGGATAATCAGTGAGAATCAGAGAAATCAGGATAGTTCCATGTCTCACAGTGGCATTTCTTTCTGAAAAAAATAGCAAGGTAAGAAAAAATTGAAAAGAGAGTGTTGGTTGATGGGCATAGATCAAGCAAGAATAGTAGCTGGATAATCTTAATGGATAATTCATTCTTATCCACAGCAGGACACTTAACCTTGGTGTTTCCTCAGGAGGCACCTACATTTCTGACACAGTGTCAGTGAAGTAGTGGTAAATTCTTATTCACTGACTTGTTTTAGTTAGTATTTGGTTTTAGTAGTTATTCCTCTAACTTGATTAGGTTTTTGTTTTCATTTATTCATTGACTAATTCATTTAAAGATATTTATTCAACACAGACTATGTGCTAAGCACTGAGTAAATCATGAAGACACCATATTAACAAGGCAGACATAGTTTCTGCCCTCACTGAACTTATAGTTTAGTGATGGAGTCAGTTACTAAAGAAGTAAGTACAAGAAAATGATTTACAGCTGCCTTCATTACTCTAAAGGAAAAGTGAGTGGTGTTGTGAGGTTGCGAAACAGAGGACCCAGTTTTCTGTGGGAAGTCAGAGGAGACTTTCCTGTGGAAGAGATTTTTTAAGGTAGGCTTCCCTTGTGGCTCAGCTGGTAAAGAAACTGCCTGCAGTGCGGGAGACCTGGGTTTGATCCCTGGGTTAGGAAGATCCCCTGGAGAAGGGAAAGGTACCGACTCCAGTATTCTGGCCTGGAGAATCCATGAGCACAGTCTGTGGGGTGACAAAAAGTTGGACACGACTGAGCGACTTTCACTTTAGGATTTATAGCATGGACATGACAGAGAAGTAGAGGAAGAGACTTTTAGGCAGTGGGGACACAGAGCAAGGTCCCCAGGTGGGAAATAACTTGGGTATTTTAAGTAATTAACAGAGAGTAGATATATGGAAGCTTAGTGAATGAAGGAAAGAGTGATTAATAATGAAGGGCAGAGGTGAAGATTTGGGAAGTAGAGACCAAGCAGGGGATTCCTGAATGTATTACAGATTTTGGACTTTCTAAGAAGTTGTTGAAGGGTTTTTAAGCAAGGAAGAAACTAGTTAGGATTCCATTTTAAAATTATCAGTTTGACTGCTAGGGCTATCAAGTATTTATCTGGGTAGGGTCAAGAGTGAAAACTGTTAGAAATAATTAGCTATTGCTTAGTTTAGGAATAAATTATGATGGCTTAAAGAATGGTTTTCTAGTGGTAGATAAAAACAATTCCAGAAATATTAAGGATATAAAAATCAATAGGCTGTTTTTTTCCTGCCATGGATTCCTGAGACTACACTTAAATCATTCTGACCAAATATGATTATATAAGAAACTGACAACAGAAATAACTGCCTGAGTTATTCTGCAGATGGATAACATTTTTTATTATGAATGATTGCATTATGCTTATGATTTTTACTTTAAGAGCCTCTTTTTAAGTTCTAAGGAGTAGAATATTGCTGACTCCTATAGATTTATTGCAGAGATCAATAATTATTTATTGAAATGTGCATAGTGGTGAGTGCAGTCATAGCAACCTAAAAGATTTTGGAAAAACCTGATTCCCAACTGTACAACCACTATAACTTCAGCCATTCTTTCATAGCACTGTGAGTCCTTTTCTACTGTTCACAGAAGGCTGTATGGAAACAATGATTATGAATCAGTTCAGAGATAAAAATGGCAAGACAACCAAATTCAGGGAGCTGGAGTTTATTTCCATAAAATATGCTAAAATGAATATTTTAAAACATGATGATATGAGATTCTTTTTTTTTCCTTGCAAAAGGAGTGTAATGATTTCAGATGCAGTTGTTTGAACAAGTCAGCATTTTTCTAAATCTATTTGCTTAGACCACTTTAATAATATACAGTAGTTTGAATAATTATAACTGTATCATTAAGTGACTTGCATCTCAGGACTTATAAGCATCAAGTCACGGTTAATCTTTTCCTTCAAATAATTTACAGACTTTGCATTTTATACACTTAATAGTTGTTTCAAGCTAATACAAACTGAGACAAAAATGAGCTGTGAATAAGGAGCTTGAGCTGTGTTCTTTAAATTTCAAAAGGTTCTTGCCAAGGGCTGACCTTTGTGTTGGTCATTAGATTACATATCAAGGTATCAAAAAATATCAAATAGTAATTAACTCCTTCTTAATTCCTATACTGTTTTATCTATAGCAGTAGTTTTTAAACCTTTAAATAATTTTGCATGTGTAGATGACATCTCCAAAAACTAGTCTGTCATTTCCTTGAGATAATACAGTTTTGTATTCATAGTGACTTGCCTTCCAGCAGATGTTCAGTAGCCCTCTGCAAAATATGGATCTATATATCCTTGTCAGTACCTCACATACTTCTTGATAAGTAACTTTGCATCATTCCTAGGACACCTGAAAGTCACATTTTTAAACATCATTTAAGAAGCATCATGTTGTATCATTTTAGTTATAAAATCCCTGCCACTGTTGCCCGTTTTATGGCAGGTTTAAAATTTAAACTGATATAATTAAATTCTTCACTCAAAACAAGATACAAATGGGGTGAGCGGGGAGGATTACTGGTTCAGAAACTGGACTAAGTGAAACTGAGAAAGGTCAGGCATCAGTATCACAGACAGCAATGTTAAAGTCATTCAGAATTAAGCCTTTAAAAATGACATCTCTTACTTTAAGAAAGAAGCCTATAGAATATCATTCAGAGAACTTTCAAAGATATTTTTAAATAGTACACACGTTATTGAAGGCTCATCTCCTATTTTTATTCTAACAGTACTTAAATTATGAAAACAGGTTCTCCGCTCAGCACTATGGTGGCTGTGTCTGCACAGGAAAAGCAAAGGAGAGAGTTGAGACCATTATTCCTGAAACACCAGTAAGATTAAATAACCCTTTGGATGAGGAAGAAGTGGGAATGTTTTTAAACATTCACACTCCCATTCTTCATATATGTATGTGAAGTCAATCTTTATTGGCATTTTATCTATCCCCACGGGCTGCATTAAAGGACTAAATCGACTAATGGGATTCATGGCCTGGGTTCTACCATGCTAACTCTAAGTAAAAATATTCATTTTCTTAATAACATTTCCTTGTTTGTGAATGCTTTAAACCTTATTATTCTCTACTGTTTAGCATGTATGTGTGCTCAGAGAATAAAATATAAGCAGATAGAAAAGTATAAACATAAGCTATAAACAGAAGGATAAACAGAGCAGAAGGATAAGTAGAAGGATAAGTGCAGTTCAGCTCCAGTCCTTTCTGTACTGTTCACACTGAAGAATCTGAGTCTCAGGAACCTATGTCAACACAATTAAATAATTCTAGGGAATGTGTCTGATGCCCAATAATACCAGCACAGGGGAAATATGACTAGAGTTTGAAAGATTATTAGTAGTTAAGAAGCAATCTTTGCTCCTTTGCTTTATATTCTACCAACTTACATGTGCCCACCTTCCATCTAATGAATGATAGAATAACTCTTAATTGGTTAGTATGTATGCAACTCATTTCCTGTTTTCACATTCAGTAGTACTTTGAGGCTACCCTTTTGTCCCTCTTCAGTGTTCAAGTCACATGTATAATGAACCTGTCACAAGATTAAATATAACATATAATTCCAATTAGACTACCTTATGATTAGCATGGAGTCTAGATACATGATGATACTTTTAAAATCAGGTAGCCAGCAAATTCTGGGTATTTTGGTTATGAACAGCACAAAGGAAGTATCCTATAGCATCATGAAGACATACTGGTCTTTCTTACCCTGGAGATGACTAATTTCTTGGCTCAGCCAGAATTTACTTCTTGGCACTGGATAAAACTTATGCCAGGATTTAAAATATTTTACCTTCCTTCAGAGAAGATTAAGAGCAATCCCTCATTTTTGGCACGTTAGTCTTCTCACTCTCTGACTTTAGAATGGTTTCAGATGGACAGAGGAAAGGAACATGATAATTGAACATTTCCAGCAGCCCTGGGCCTTTTCCAGTGTAGGAATCTACTAAATATTTCTATCAAAAGCAAATGTGACTCCTTTGGCTAAATTCACCATTCTCATCCTCAAAATATCCTTTCTTACTGCTCTAAAAAGCACTATATGATTAGTGATGGACTGAATACAGGAAATCATGTTCCTTATAAGGATTGTTTTTTTTCACTTTGAATTCCATTATTACATTGATGTAGTAGTTTTCCCACTGAGAAGGATATTGATATTAAAAAATTATATACTCTCCCCTCTGAAATAAAAGTGTTAGTCACTCAGTCATATCTGACTCTTTGCAACCCCATGGACTGTAGCCCACCAGGTTCCTCTATTCATGGGATTTTCCAGGCAAAGAAGACTGGAGTGAGTTGCCACTTTCTTCTCCAGGGGATCTTCCTGACCCTGGGATCGGGTCTCCTACACTATAGGTGGATTCTTTACCATCTCAGGCACCATAAATTCCAAACTCCTTAGTATGCATTTAAGCCCTTCTCAGTATGACCCCAGTCTGCCTTAACAGTTTCATCTTTATTCCTTTCAACTCACCAAAACTCTTCAGTTGTCATAACATTTTGTTCCCTTTTATACCCCTGTGGCTTTGTTCAAGTCATGCAGTTACTCTCAACTTGGGATTTTACAGTGGAGCCCTTGTATTATAGGGTCCTTAATTAGGGAATGTTAATATGCACATCCTTCTGTGGCCCCGAACAAGGCCTGGCATTTTGAGATTACACTTACCTTGGATAGGAATCTGAATACACTCTACAGAGAAAAGTATAGAACCAAACAGGAATGTGTCTAACTGGCATCTGATAGAAAATTTCTTTGCAATCTGAAGCAATATCAAAATTACTTTCTGATGACAATAATGATGATAATGATGATAGTGGTGATCATCATCATAATTGTGTAGTGGTCATCATTTATTGGACACATACTGTGGAACAGCCATTGATCTAAAAGTCTTATGTACATTATTGCTAATATATCTTAACAAGTCTAACATGAAACTCATGATTTTCATTCTAGACATGTTTTCAATACCACCTTCCCTCTAGTCACCTGTCTCAGTGAAAGTCACCACCATCTATTCAGTTCTTCTAGCCAGAGGTATAAAACATCTTTGATTCTTTCCTTTGCTCATGGTTTATATCTGTTAGTAACTTCACCCATTGTTTCATGGGTGAAGATAGCCTCAGCATATATTTCACATCTACTTCCTTCAATCTTCACTGCTACCATCAAGTCTAGGCTGGTATGTGGAAGAAAATAAAATTTAAAAAGTAAAAACAATGCTATTAAATTCAATATGATATCCTGAGTTGGATCTTAGATCAGAAAAAAAAAAAAGGAAACTTGTGAGGAAAAAAAACTGTTGAAATGTAAAGTTGTAGTTGAACTAATAACGGTGTACCAATTTTTATTTTTGACAATCGCATCATCAGTATGTGATATATTCTTAGGGTAGCCTGATTGAATGATACACATGAAACTCTCTTTACTATTTTTGCAGCTTTTCTGTACATCACAAATTATTGCAAAGAAAAATTCTTTTATAAACCCTACTTTCTTAGCTGCTATCTAGTCCCCTTCAGTCCATTCTTCACAGTTGCTAGAGTGATCTTCTTATAATATAAATTTGGCCATGTAACTTAGAGAGTTTAAGCATCTCAGAAAGAGTAAAACAACCTGCCCAAGATTATATTGGTATTAATGGCTGAACAGGGAGTCTCATCCAGATCTGACAGAATTCACTGTATCTTAAGCATTTTACTCCTGGGTTCTCTATGTGAATCGTGAATTCAACATGTATCAGAAAGAAATCAGTGTCTCCCAGCTTTGCATATGTCCTACTCATGGTATAATTCAGTCTGATTCAAAATCCTAAGAAATCCTCCTCAATACCAACTAAACTGCTAGGCAAGAGATTAAAAAAAGATGTGTGTGGGGGGGTAGGGGGGTTTAATGTTTTTCAGCTACAATGCAGTGTTTGAGATTTTTATCAAGGTATGAGTAAAGTCTTCCTGAAAGGTTATTACAGTAGTCACAATTGCCTTCACAATGATGCCTTACAGGGATGGACTTTCAAAAGGATACACTATCAAATGGGTCATTAGCAGAGGTTCCACATCCTGAATACTGAGCTTCATTCTCCCCTTCCTTACAAAGCAGTACCTGAATCATGAAGACATCCTTTGTAGTTTAGGCCCATCCCACATTCTTGAGTTTAATGGGGAACTAAGATTATGTTTAAAAAAAAGACAAGGATTTTCAAGCTGTATTATTATAGGATACTCAGCTCAGTATTAGGTCAAAGACCCCTAATATCCCAAGTTCCATTTTCACAGGGGGAAGGCATTTAGCAATGAGACCTATTATCTCTGGTTATCTACATGATCCTCATTAACCTTAGCTTTCTGTTGACCCATAAGTAGCTTTAGTGGAGAAACTTGGACAAAGGATGAGATTCCAAGCTACAGTAGTCTTTTCTTGTCCAGTTATCACTTCAGTTGTTAATAGCAGAAGGCAGAGGAAAGCTATGATAAATCTAGACAGTGTTTTGAAAAGTAGAGACATTACTCTGCCAACAAAAGTTTGTGTAGTCAAGGCTGTGGTCATCTCAGTGGTCACATATGGTCATGAGAGCTGTACCATAAAGAAGGCAGAGTGCCAAAAAAATTGATGCCTTCAAACTGTGATGCTGGAGAAGATTCTTGAGAGTCCCTTGGACAAAAAGGAGATCAAACTAGTCAATCTTAAGGAAAATAAACCCTGAATACTCCTTGGAAGGACTGATGCTAAAGGTGAAACCCCAGTATTTTGGTTATCTGATGTGAACAGCTGACTCATTGGAAAAGTCCCTGATGCTGGGAAAGATCAAGGGCAGAAGGAGAAGAGAATGTCAGAGGATGAGATGGCTGGATGGCATCACTGATGCAATGGACATGAACTTGGGCAAACTTCAGGAAATTGTAAGGAACAGGGAGGCCTGGCATGCTGCAGTCCATGGGGTCGCAAAGAGTTGGACACAACTGAGTGACAGGACGACAACAACAAAGAGCCCTAATATCCCAGGTTCAGTTTTCATGGGGTGGAAGATATTTAGCCCTGAGACCTGTTATCTCTGTTTATCTGTGGGATACTCATTAGACTAGCTTTCTGTTGAACCATAGTAACTTTAGTGAAGAAACTTAATATCACAAACTATAGTTTTCTTTGCTTCTAGTTGTCACTTCAGTTGCTAATTGCAGAAAGCACAGGAAATCTTAATGCATATAATACTCATTTAACAAAGATTCATAGTTGTTGGGATATGTGTTTTTATATTTTTCATTTGTTTTGGCATTTTCATCTTTTAAGATAATAGCATAATCCATAATATTACAAAAATAATAATGACTCAGAGCAGAATCTACATACCGCAGTGATATATTGGAAATCCTCAGCTCTTTAAAACAAATCTGATCATGTTGCAATTTCATAACTATATGCAATCAAAAAATACATTTTATTAGGAGATGCAAAAGGCCTTTTATGTTTCTTAGATTTCAGCATGCTGTAAAGCTCCAGTGAGATATATAGTTTATGACCATTTTCAAGGCATGGAAAAATTTTCCCTGTGAGTTATTCATTACTACCATATCTGCCCTCCATACAACATCATGTTTTTACATAAGCTGGTTATTCAGAAAAATTCAGGTTGATATGCTTACTAACTTTTACGCTGGGTCAAGATTTGATTCTCAATTTGTGTCGCATGTTCATAGCTTTTATAAGTTGTATGTTAACTTTTTTACCCATGTTTGTAGCATTTTTATTAATGGAAATAGTAATAAAAGTATGTGGAATATAAGTACATATAGCTATATATTTGAAGATTTTACTTTAAAATCCCAATATATTAGTCTTTAATATCATATTTTTATATTTTAATTTTATATAAGCTTACTTTACATTTGAGGAATTCATTATCTCTACATGCCTGATTCTGTTTAATAAGCAAGATACTCTTATGTTACATCTTCTAAAACACAGTGTACTATATATCATTTATTTGCTTTGACAATCATTTGAAATTCTGCAATTCTTTTGCACAATAACTTCTAAGATATGTGAATGAAGTATACTCTAGATGTATTAAAAGATACAAATGTACAATTTAGGATCATTTTTTTAATAATAGAATTAAAATTGAAACACAGTATATTTCAATAACCCCATAAAATGCCAACAGGAATATGCAGTTTTAATGCAAAGTCAAGCAGTCAAGACAGTTAAGGTGTAGCACCACAGTAGCAAGCTTCCTGATACCCAAAAAAGAACTCTGAATTTACATAAGCTGAAGATAAATGAAATAAATATCTGCAAATTATAAAAGTATGTCATTGTATTTGCCTTACATGTTTATTTTTGGTCTAATTTTACCATCAACTAAACTTTCATTGATTGCCTTATTATTTCCTTTGGTAGGATAGAAAAGAGTGTGATCATAGTAGCATTTCAAAGTTCAAACATTAGTACAATGAAAGATCAGAAAGATAAATTCAAGAAACAATTCCACCTGCCATTGCATCAAAACAATAAAATACCTAGGAATAAACCTACTTAAGGAGACAAAAGTCCTGTACTCAGAAAACTGTAAGAAGCCTGTGAAGGAAAGAAAAGACAAAACCAGATGGAAAGATATACCATGTTTGTGGATTGGAACAATCAGTATTGTCAAATGACTATACTACCTAAGGCAATCTACAGATTCAGTGTAATCCCTATGAAATTACCAATGACATTTTTCACAGAAGTGGAACAAAAAATTCTCAAAATTTGTAGAGACACAAAAACCTCAAATAGCCAAAGCAATCTTGAGAAAGGAAAACAGGGCTGGAGGAATCAGGCTCCCTGACTCCAGATTATATACAAAGCTGCAGTCATCAAAATAGTATGGTACTGGCATGAAAGTGAAAATATAGATCAATGGAACAGGATAGAAAATCCAGAAATAAGCCCATGCACATATGGTTATGACAAAAGAGGCTAGACTACATAGTATTGGAAAGACAGTCTCTTCAACAAATGGTGCTGGGAAAAACTGGACAGCTACATGTGAAAAAATGAAATTAGATCATTCTTTAACTCCATACACAAAAAACAAGCTCAAATGGATTAAAGACCTAACTGTGACCCAGACACTGTAAAACTCCTAGAGGAAATCACAGCAATATTTATTTTGATCCACTTCCCAGAATAATGGAAATAAAACCAAAAATAAAGAAATGGGACCTAAATAAAATAAAAGCTTTTGCATAGTAAAGGAAACAATAACAAAATGGAAAAGCAGTCCACAGGTTGGGAGAAAATACTTGCTAATGATGTAACTGATTAAGGATTAGTCTCCAAAGATGCTTAGCAACACCAAAGAAACAACCCACTCAAAAAATAGGCAGAAGACTTAAAGTCGACACTTCTTCAAAGAAGACATACAGATGACCAATAGGTACATGAAAAATGTTCAGCATCGCTGATTATTAGAGAAATGCACATCAAAACTACAATGAGGTATCACCTCACACCAGCCAGACTGGCTGTCATCAAAAAACCCCCAAAAGAGTAAATGTCAGAGAGGGTTTGGTGAGAAGGAAAGCTCCCTACATTGTTGGTGGGAATGTAAATTGGTACAGCTGCAATGGAGACCAGTATGGAGGTTCCTTAAAAAAATAAAAATAGAGCTACCGTATGACCCTTCGTATATTCGGAGAAAAACGTTATCTGATAGGATACATGTACCACAATGTCACTGCAGCACTATTTATCATAGCCAAGACATGAAAGCAACCGAAATGTCCATTGACAGAGGAATTGATAAAAAAGAAGTGGTATATATACGCAATGGAATATGATTCAGACATTAAAAAAAAAGAAATAATGCCATTTTCAGCAACATGGATGGACCTAGAGAGTGTCATCCTTAGTGAAGCAAGTCAGACAGAGAAGGGAAAATATTGTAGGATGTCTCTTAATTGTGGAATCTAAAAAGAAATGATCCACATGAACTTAGTTACAAAACGGAAACAGACTTACAGACTTAAGAGAAGGAGTTTATGGTTGCTGGGAGAAAGGACGTGGGGAAGGGATACTAGGAAGTTTGGGGTGAATATGTGCACACTGCTATACTTAAAATGGACAACCAAAAGTCCTGTATAGCACATGGAGCTCTGCTCAATGTTATGTGGCAACCTGGATGGCAGGGTATTTTGTGGGAGAATGGATACATGTGTATGTATGACTGAGTCCCTTCTTTGTTCACTTGAAACTATCACAACATTGTTTGTTAATCAGCTATATACCCCAATACAAAATAAAAACTTAAAAAAAATAAATAACAAAAAAGATTCAAATGTTAGTAAGAACATAAATGACTTTTTTTCTCTTTTTAAAGTCTGGCATTACCTAAGTGAAAATGTGGTTAGCTATGCATTAATATTTGAATCTTATAAGATAGGAATATATTTTATATATTATTCATATGATGAGCCATGCACTTCTTCACTCATCAGCTAAATTTACCTCACCATTATCCACAACAGGATCAGAGACTGAAATATATGAATAGAGATAGTCATCATCTGTCACTAAGTGTGAAATTTTGTAGTGATATATTTGGATGGTATAGAAAAATTAAAAATTTAAATTGCACATCTCTTTAAAGGAAGGTTGTGCATAAAATTCGTGTATATATGCCCTACTTTACTTACCAATCTTGGCTGGATTAATATTTCAATAAAATTTTCAGTAAAGCAGTAAAACTATCAGTTAAACAATGATGACAATGAAGACATCAACAAAGCCTATTAAATTATTGCTCTTATTTATAAACATTTAAACAACTGAGCACAAGCTTCACTAATGCAACATCTGCACACTACTGGGTAAATTCCTTTGCTTTGGGTGCTGTTGAGGAAGATAAAACTCAGTTTTGTAGATCCTCCCTCTCCCTCCTTCCCTCTTTTCCTTCCTTCCTCCTTCCCATCTTTCCTGTCTTTCTTTTCACTATTTTCTCCCAAGAGACAAACTCACACTACTCAGTTTCTTCGGTCTTATTTCCTTTAGGTCAGTGTGTATATTACTAGTACAGAAATGAAAGAAAAATATAAAAGGCTATTAATTTCACATACTGTCATAGTTCTTACCACCTCTTCCATACTCCAGCCCCCTCTATCTCTTTTCAGCTTTGCCCTGGGTTACATACCAAAAGGCTATAAACTTTTTGCAAGAATTCATAGGCCTTACATATTTTAAAACTCTGTTCATGTATTTAGTCAACAAATATTTACATACTGTCTATTGTTATGAAGGCTGTGTATTCGAAATAATGGGGAAAAATCATAGTGTTGTAGCTATTCTAGAAACAAGATAAGATCCATAAAGCTCAGAAATTTGATCAGAATGCATTTTCCATAGCTATGCAAAATATGGTCCCAGACAAGAGCTACAGAAGACTTGAAGAGAGTGTGTATTCTCAAGTGCTTATAATATAATGGATAAGTCAATAATTCTTGGTTTAGACAGGCAAAGTGACTGAAGGACACTTAGGGTAAAATATTCCAACATAATTTATCTAAATCAGCATTGCATACATGAGTATTTGAGAGAATATCAAAATTTTGTTGTATCAGTAAAGGTCTACTGGATGATGGAAATTGAAACTAAACTTAGATGTCCATGAGAGATGTGTATTTTCAGAAAATAAAAGGATAACCATGGTGATTTGTACAAACATGGAAATTAGCAAATTGCAAACACTGAAAGATAAAGCATTTACTTGGATGCAACTAAAGATACTTGCTGAGAACAGTAGTTCCCTAAGTTCAGGTTGATGAGTGAATATATCAGAACTACCTTAGGAGCTTTTTCAACCGACAACACACTATCTTCTCTCTTGTTTCATTTTCTGTGTGAAATATATATTTGTTTATTACCTTTTTGTGGTGCCTCTTGTAGTGGAAATAAGTGTGGAACTTTGCATGTTGCAGTTAGTATAGGCAGAGAGTAGTTTGCAGAGAAATTTCCCAGAATTGGTATCTCTACCTGCCCTTCTTTAGACACAGTGATTTATAGAAATGCTAATTTAATTTTGAAATGGGGTAGAAGTAGTGCATTTATCATCTCAAAATGGGGTAGCCATGCTTAAATTAATGAGACGAGAAGTGATTTATTGTCAAACTTAAGCCTGGTTTGTTTAACAAAGAAAACATTAATTACCAGATTTTATGTATTATTCAGCATTCTACAGTATATTTTAACCCTGTTTTAATCCTTAATTTAAATCTTCTTAAAATTTCATCTGTGTGCAGTGATGCATTATGTAAATTTATTTGATAAAGTTATTAGTAAATAAAATCCATATATGTGTGTATATATTTATATGTGCAGATCAGTCGCTCAGTCATGTCCAACTCTTTGCGACACCATGAATAGCAGCATGCCAGGCCTCCCTGTCCATCACCAACTCCCGGAGTTCACTGAGACTCACATCCATCGAGTCAGTGATACCATCCAGCCATCTCATCCTCTGTTGTCCCCTTCTCCTCTTCAGAGTCTTTTCCAATGAGTCAACTCTTCACATGAGGTGGCCAAAGTACTGGAGTTTCAGCTTTAGCATCATTCCTTATATATATTAAAGTTATCTAAGCAGTACTCAGATATCAGTTATCTACGTTTATAAAGAGATAAGAGTTTATGATCCAAATTAAGGAGTAATTTCAGTATGACTTGATAAAATTTAAATTAAAAATACCAATAGAGAAGAACAATATTATAGCTAATGAAAACTGTTTAAATTACATATTTAAACAAGAATCATCATAGATCTAGGATATACTGCATGACAAATTGCAAATATCTGTTGGATCATAGAAAAAGCAAGAGAATTCCAGGAAAACATCTATTTATCCTTCATTGATTATGCTAAAGCCTTTGTGTGCATCACGACAAACTGTGGAAAATTTCTTAAAGAGACCGCCTTACCTGCCTCCTGCAAAACCTGTATGCAGGCCAAGATTTAAATTGCCAACATCTGTTGGATCATACAAAAAGCAAGAGAGTTACAGAAAAACATCTACTTCTGGTTTATTGATTATGCCAAAGCCTTTGACTGTGTGGATCACAACAAACTGTGGAAAATTCTTTAAAAGATGGGAATACCAGACCACCTTACCTGCCTCTTGAGAAATCTGTATGTAGGTCAGGAAGCAACAGTTAGAATGGGACATGGAACAACAGACTGGTTCCAAATCGAGAAAGGAGTATGTCAAGGCTATATATTGTCACCCTGCTTATTTAACTTATATCCAGAATACATCATGCAAAATGGTGGACTGGATGAAGCACAAACTGGAATCAAGATTGCTGGGAGAAATATCAAATAAATTCATATATGCAGATGATACCAGCCTTATGGGAGAAAGTGAAAAGGAACTAAAGAGCTTATTAATGAAAGGAAAGAGCAGAGTGGAAAAGCTGGCTTAAAACTCAACATTCAAAAAACATGAAGATCCTGGCATCTGGTCCAATCACTTCATGGCAAATGGATGATGGGGAAACAATGGACACAGTGACAGATTTTATTTTCTTGGGCTCCAAAATCACTACAGGTGGTGACTGCAGCCATGAAATTAAAAAACACTTGCTCCTTGAAAAAACTGGAAATAGAACTGCCTCATGATCCAACAATCCCACTGCTGGGCATACACACTGAGGAAACCAGAATTGAAAGAGACACGTGTACCCCAATGTTCATCGCAGCACTGTTTATAATAGCCAGGACATGGAAGCAACCTAGATGTCCATCAGCAGATGAATGGATAAGAAAGATGTGGTACATATACACAATGGAGTATTACTCAGCCATTAAAAAGAATACATTTGAATCAGTTCTAATGAGGTGGATGAAACTGGAGCCTATTATACACAGTGAAGTAAGCCAGAAAGGAAAACACCAATACAGTATATTAACGCATACATATGGAATTTAGAAAGATGGTAACAATAACCCTGTGTACGAGACAGCAAAAGAGACACTGATGTATAGAACAGTCTTTTGGACTCTGTGGGAGAGGGAGGGTGAGATGATTTGGGAGAATGGCATTGAAATATGTATAATATCATATATGAAATGAGTCGCCAGTCCAGGTTCGATGCAGGATACTGGATGCTTGGGGCTGGTGCACTGGGATGACCCAGAGGGATGGTATGGATAGGGAGGAGGGAGGAGGGTTCAGGATGGGGAACACGTGTATGCCTATGGCGGATTCATTTCAATATATGGCAGAACCAATACAATTATGTAAAGTTAAAAAATAAAATAAAATTAAAATAAATAAATAAATAAAATAAAAGCTATGACAAATGTAGACAGCATAGTAAAAAGCAGATAGTTTGCCAACAAAGTTCCATATAGTCAAAGCTATGGTTTTTCCAGTAGTCATGTGTGGATGTGAGATGTAGACCATAAAGAAGGCTGAGTGCCAAAGAACTGATGCTTTACCTGTGGTGCTGGAGAAATCTCTTGAGAGTCCATTGGTCTGCAAGGAGATCAATCCAGTCAATTCTAAAAGAAATCAATCCTGAATATTCATTGGAAGGACTGAGGCTGAAGCTGAAGCTCCAATACTTTAGCCAACTGATGCAAAGAGCCAACTCATTAGAAAAGATCCTGGTGCTGGGAAAGATTGAAGGCAGGAGGAGAAGGGGACAGCACAGGATAAGGTGGTTGGATGGCATCACCAACTCAATGGACATGAGTTTGAGCAAGCTCTTGGAGATGGTGAAGGACAGAGAAGCCTCGTGTGTGGTAATCCATGGGGTCACAAAGATTCAGACATGACTGAGCGACTGAACAAGAAAAATAATGAAAACTGTTTTAAATTACATATATTTGACTCTGGAATAGTCATAGATCTAGGATATATTATATGACAAATCACAGTAAATTTTTAATAAATAATTATTTTCCTTAAATATTCATAACTGGTTTATGTTCCTTAAATAAACTCTGATATGGGGCAAAGGATAAAAATATGTTAACACAGCCCCCAAATTAACTGTGTTGTAATGATTTATGTGTTATTTGGAAAAACCACTAATTAAAAGAGAAGACTTCATTTTACACATCTATAACATGAATTAAGTTAATTGTCTTAGTTTGCATCATTACCTTCCTTTATCCTTATAATTTCTTTTGCATTAAAATTTATTTTTTATGCTCCCTGACATCATAATACAAAAATAAATTCAAAATGGATTAGAGACCTATATGGAAGTTTATATACTATGAAACTCTTGTGCCTATAAGTCGCTTTCAGTCATGTTTGACTCTTTGCAACTCCCTCGACTGTAGCTCTGCATGCTCCTCTGTCCATGGGATTCTCCAGGCAAGAATACTGGAGTGGGTTGCCATGCCTTCCTTCAGGAGATCTTTCTAACCCAGGGATGGAACCCATGTCTCTTATGTCTACTGCATTGGCAGACAGGTTCTTTACTGCTAGAGCCATGAGGAAAAAACAGGCAGAACACTCTTTGACATAAACTGCAGCAGTATCTTTTTTGATCCACCTCCTAGAGTAAAAAAAATTAAAACCATAATAACCAAATAGGACCTAATTAATCTTACATGTTTTTGCACAGTAAAGAAAACCATAAACAAAAGAGAAAACATTTATCAAAATGAAAGAAAATATTTGCAAATGAAGCAACCCACAAGGGATCAATCTCTGAAATATACAAGCATCTCATGTAGCTCGGTATCAAAAAAAAAAAGGCAATAAAAAAATGGACAGAAGATCTAATATTTCTCCAAAGACATACAGATGGTTTAAAAAGCACATGAACAGATGCTCAATGTCACTAATTATTAGAGAAATACAAATTAAAACTACAATGTGGTATCACCTCACACCAGTGAGAATGTCCATCATCAAAAAATTTACAAACAATAAATGCTGCAAAGGGTGTGGAGAAAAGGAACTCTCCTACCATGTGGTTGGGAATGTAAATTGGTACAGCCATTATGGAGAACAGTCTGGAGATTCCTTAAACTAAAAACAGAACTCTCATATGATGGAGCAATCCCACTCCTGAGTATATATCCAGAGAAAATTATAATTTGGAAAGATACATGCACCCCAATGTTCATTACAGAACTATTTACAATAGTAAGGGCATGGAAGCAACCTTAATGTCCATCGACAGATGAATGGATAAAGAAAATGTGGTGCATATATTCATTGAAATATTACTCAGCAATAAAAAAAAGAGCAAAGTAATGCCATTTGCAGCAACATGTATGGACCTAGAGATTATCCTACTGAGTGAGATTAAGTCAGACACAGGAAGACATATATCATACAGTATCACTTACACATGGAATCTTAAAAAAGGGTACAAATGAACTTATTTACAAAACAGAAATTGAGTTACAGATTTAAAAATAAAAATTATGGTGTAAGAAAGGGAGGGATAAATTGGGAGATTGAGATTGATATATACACACAAAATATTTACTTTTAATTATGATTGGTTTAATTATTGTTAAGGGTTAATTTCATGTCAATGACTATGTCAAATAATGGAAATTGAAATGGCTTAGAATCGTGTTGGAAGATACGGTGAACCAACTGTATCTTGTATAGGTTTAACTCTTCCAAAGGTAGAACATCAAAAAATTATTATGAAAGTCTAGTTCAAACTTTCTCCACTAAGCCTTTATCAAATGGTCTTCAAAAAGAGAAAGCATATTTATTTTTTTCTCTTCTCTTTCCATTGTCCTTCATGTTGAGGAAGTTTTACTAAAGGAAAAAGGAGAGGTCATGGACTTAATTATTACACAAACAGATTATTTTTACCCATTAATATTTTCTTTGCCCACCTTCCTCTTATTACCTGCTGAAAATATAAAGCATCTAATAAACTGTTAATTAGAAATAAAGGACTAGATTTCACTTTTGAATACAAATTTTGTGAAGAAGAGCATAAGTAAGCAAAAAAAAAAAAAAAATCCCAGTTCAATTCAGTACATATAAGATGCCCAATTTAGGTAGATTTTAGAGTTGTTTTTTTTTTTTTTCCCCTGCAAATTACTGTATATGGTTAATAGTTTACATATTGACAGACTTGTTTTATTATAAAGCTAGTTATGAAAGGCAAAAAAAGAGACATTTTAAGATAAATTGCCATAATTCTGGTGGGGAAAGAAACCTTTAGAATTCTAATGAACATTGTAACAGCTAAATGGAAAGTTTAAATTGCAAATAAGGGAAATCTGCTGAAAATGTGTGGATTCCAATAGGAAGAGTGGGTCTTAATACAGGTATTTTACATTATTGTTTTAATTTTGATTAAACCAATATTTTGAATGCATGGCAAAGACAAAGGCATTTTAGAGTAGGAAAATCAGGGCATTGAGATTTTAAAGATAAGGTCCACAGTTTTAAAGCATTTGGAGGTTCTCTCTTGATCTTTAGAAGTGGTTCTGAGTTTATTATTTTAGATTCTGACTTTTTTCACTGGACTTAAACATGATTTCACAGTGAAATGAGATATGTTGAATTATTTTCTCAGCTTCAGGTGCAAGATAAGTGAATTGAACATTTTGTTATCGGGTGAGGGGTTTCTCATCATTCCCTCATCTTGCCTTAGCACCTAATTTGAGCTCAGTGATTGTGCCCTTAGTCACAAGAATATCTTGGTACTGAGTCAAAAACAGAAGTAGAAGCAGAACTGTCAGGAATAGTGAAAGGAATAAGATCAGGAGCCAGAAGAGAACTTTCCATTCCTTCACATAATCAGGTGACATCCTTGTTTCAGCATCCTTTTTCAGAGCTAACTTTGCCACCTCAGGTTAGGCAAGATATGCTCTTGTTTTAAATTCTACCAAAAATCATTATTTAGTATTTCATCATGCAAATAAACTCTAAACCTCAAAAGTTCCCAGTAAAGTAGGTCAAATGCACAAAAACCCTGCATTCAGATATAATACGATATCAGTAACATGGTACTTTTCCTCTTCACGAGAATGGTCTGCTAATTCCTCTTTAAGAGAATGGTCTGCTAATTATTACAATTGAATTAAAATAAAGTACTCAGGTTTATTTTTAAATGGTTATTAGCACATTCTTTTCAATGAAACTTTTTTGATACCATTGAATACACTGTAAATTCTACCAGTTTACTATACTCATAAACACATGGATGAACTGATACACTAAAGAAATATTTAATTATGTATGCTGGGCCTTTTTATACTGGGTGTTAATGAAGAAAGGCTCCTTTTTACTAGTGTTCATCTATGTTTTAATGTTTGAAGGTATTGGGTCACCCATAAATTTATGATAAAGTCTTCCTGGCTATATATCTTTGAAGTTCATCACAAGTATCAGTTTCTATTAAAATTTTAAAGTCATATGAAAAATTATCTATATTTATGCAATACAGAAGAAACCATACATATTCTTAAAAAATGTATATTATTTTCAGGAGCAAATAGTATCAGAATTAAAGAGGATAGTCAAACCATTACTTCTTCACAACTAGCAGACCTGGTGTACACCTGCCTTCTTGATTGAAAAATCTTTGCCTTATATTTATATTTTGTAAAAGCATACTAGAAATGATCACCTCTGCTTATTATTATTACTAGTATTATATATTATATATCAAGGATATTATTTTAAAAAGTAAAATAGGATGCTGAATGTCTTAAATAAGTCCTTTACTTATATTTACCTTTAAGATTTCACTTTTTCTATATATCTAAATAAATTACAAAGATCTTATCAAATTAATAAAGCTGCTGAAATTGTTTTTACCTGTAAAATTTATTTTGGAAATATAAAAATGAAAGAAGCACTTGCTTTTCATTTGACTTGTGTTGCATATTTATAAGAGATTAGTTTCTTTTCTGTGAGGACTTGACTTAAATCACAGTTTGACTGAGATTTGTCCCCTATGACTTAAATAATAAAATGAAACAAATTGGAAGATAAAAGACTTTTAAATTCAAAGATACTAATTACAGAGTTACTTTTTACATGTGAATATTCCCAAAGTGAAGACTCATAATTTCATCCAGCTTTACTTGGACGGTAGCTAAACAGAAGCAAGGAAAATAAATGCATAAAACTGAAATTATTATACATGAAAGAAAAAGATCCATCATTTACATGTATGTATAATCCAGCATATATAAACTCTATACATGTATATACAATGTATATACATATATAATAGTACTATATTTATATACACACACACATGACTGCCCAATTACACGTGTTATTGCTCCTATTTTAAAAGGCATGTAGTATATTTGTTAAGCAGAATACTTATATAGTAAAATTCGTGATAGTTATTTATGTTCTGTTTACCTGAATTTTCACAGTTGAGAATTTTGAGCTAAATATATTAGAAATGCCTAAGCTTAGACTTCCCTGGAGATCCAGCGGTTAAGACTGCAGGGGGTACAGGTTCCATCCCTGGTCAGGGAAGTTCCGCATGCCACATGGTTCGGCAAAAAGGAAAAAAAGAAAAAAAAAATGTCTAAGCTCAAATTCAACTTGCTCAAGTCACTTAAGATGAAGTCTTCTTTTAGTCATTTCCTCTCACATTATCTTAACTCATTACAGTCATATGTCTTACGTTTTGTGGAGCATCTTGTTAATGATTGCTTTGTTGTAGCAATTTTACAAAAAAATACAACATTTATTGGCTTAGACAACATAATTGAAAAAGGTTAGCACTGTGTGAGCAATGTATTTATACTAAATGGATCAAAATAATGTGTTACAATAGTCAAAGAAAAGTTATGTTCTGTGATTGCATTACCAAGTTTAATAATTCTAAACACAAGTATTTTTTGTAGATAGTAAGAATTTAAAACTAGGATTCCTAGATAAGGGGAAAAAAAAAAGCTTTTCAAGCTCAGTAAGCTTTTTCCTTGTGATCTCTCTTTCTAAACTTTTATTTAAAATATGGTACTCATTATCCTTATATTTTTTAGTATTTTGCAATTAGATGAAACAATACTTTTAAAATTAAAACCTAAAAGTATTCACATAATAATTCTGTATAGAAAAATAATGTGTTAAAACTAGTAGTGAGTCAAACTAACATTTCACTTTCGAGTATTTTCTACTCACCATCTCATAGTTAAAGGGCTAAAACAATACATGTTATTGTCAAATATTGTTATTCTAATTTGTACTAAAACAGCAAAGAAGATAAGAAGATATTAGTCAGATCTGGGACTGCTTCAGTCAAACTGACCATCATTATGAAGTGAATTAATAATCTGTCTTTTAAAAAAAATAATCATTTTACTGCAGCAAAAACATAGAACAAATCCTAATCATAGGACCTATGTTAATGCCCATGGTACTTGAAGAAAATGTTATCTGATATCATAAATTGAAGCTAACTTAACTATTTTTAATGCACAGCTAAAATAAGTGGCCTTGCCCAGGGGATAGAAAACTCCATGGAAGCAAAATATTATCTCTTTAGATACAAAATTTCATTCTCATGTAAATTTATTTTCATTAAATAAATTTATTCCTAATTCAAGGATAAAATTCATACCTATATAAGAAGAGATAGTCTTACTTTCTGTATTTAATGAATAAAATATAAACATTACAGTTATCAAGTTATAATTTGATATGGTTTATGGACACTTCAAATGTTGAAAGATCTGGTTTTATTAGGGATTGTACTATAGTCTGATTTGTATAATATGTCATGTTATGATTGTATGCATAGTTGTTAAGGAAATGATGATAATGTTAGAAGTATCTTGCTTTGCACTCTGAGTTTTATTATGCACATGCTTTATGCTAATCATTAAAACATTTGATTAGGAGGAATAGGAACATGGTAAATACCTAGTCTAGAGGGACTTCATAAATCTGATAGTAAGCCACTTAAAGGTTAATACTAACTTTCTGTACCTTAAAAAATAAAATTGTCAGGTAAAGGATGAAGAGATGATTAGAAAGAACAAGGAAGGTGAGATAACTTAGAAAAAGGTAACTTCTGGGAAAGTGAAAAGAAGAAACAAAGAACAACAGCTATGTAATAGTGGATCTGATCCTCTTGCAAAAGATCTGTATTTCAATATTGTATATAGAGAAATAGTGAATTATGCCCAAGGGCTTTTCTTCATCTGAACTAATTCCAAAATATACTTCAAATAATGGAGGAGGAAAGTTTTAGATATAATGTGCCAAATACAAGGTAGTCCTGAAAAGTTGCGTTTTACATTGATATACTTGTGTTTTTTATTTTATGCATATCTATGTTATTACTCATATATAATTAATCAAGAAATACAAATATGTTATTCTAGACATTCATGGGGCTTTTTTAAGTACCGTGCCTTAGTTTCGTATCAGTTAAGGAGCTTTAGAAGCTACTAGTCTTCTTTTTTATGGAAAAAAAATGTGATGTAAGGCATCAGGGCCTGCAGTGAATTACATTCAAAGCATAATGATAATTTCTACTAAGGGCAACTGGAGGAAACTAGCAGAGAACGCTGGCCTCACTGCACAGCTCTGCAGGTAAAGGGTCTATGAATCTCTGGAGCTCTGCTGTCCTCTACTGGCCTGATGAGATAAATGCCTGTCTCAAAGCTCTCTGGTTTCTTTGTATTAGTTCAGTTTCCTTCACAAACAAGATACTGGCACCTTAAAAATACGATTTTCTTTGGTTTCGCTCACATGTAAATGGATAATAACTCAAATTATTGTCAGATTAATTTTGTAACATAATTTTAGTGTCATACAGAAAGATAAACTCATTCAGCATCCTGTCTTAGTTCAAGCATGTTTGGGGTCGGTTGCAGTAAGCGGTTGATAAAAGCAAGAGCTAAAATATAACAATGACAGCTTTCAGAAATAACAGAATGCTGACTGTCAAATTGGCTCCCAGGCCTTATACTTTGATTGGTTGGTGTGTGTGTGTGTGTGTGTAAGTAATTTTAGTGCATATTTTTTAAAAACTATAGCATTCCTTTAAGCCTTTAACTATCATACGATTCATGGATTCTTGATCAGTGTTTCCTAATTAATCCTGTACTTCTTAGCAATATATTTACAGTTTCTCCCAACTGCATCCTGCCTAGGAAAAATGATACATCATTGGAGTACTAAGTTTGAAACTCATAATTCAAGAGAAAGAAGTGAACTATATATTGATAAATCACATTTTTTTATGTCCCATTTTTATCCTAGGGTGTGGAATGGGTGTCGTGAGTTACAAGATTTATTAACATCACAGTGCATCAAACTTGTTAATAAACTAGCTTTCTGTGTAAGAAGTAAAAGAAAGATTTTAAAAAATGGGAGCACAAAAGGCATGGCATAGCTGGAGTTTAAAGTTCAAGCTTTGTATCCTCTATATATAATGTATTATGTTTTTCAAAAACTTTTTATTAGGAAAGCTATACCAGACGCATAATCACTATACAATGATTAAACATTACCTTTACAATTTATAATCACTGAAATTACAGAATAAATATATGCACATTTCTTTTGAATCTTTGTGTGTGAGAGAGAAAACATTAAAAGTGCTTCCTACAAAGCTGTTAGTGATATATACCCAGTTGCTTTTTTATGTTTTTTTTATATTATATATATATAAGAAAGTGCAGATGTTCTCCAAAAAATCTTGGCATCAAGCTGAAGTGTCACAAAGAAGGTGCTCATCCCTAGGTGAGTGCCTCCAGCTGTTAAACCATCAGGCCTCCACTTCAGTAGGCTCCAGCCTAGAAGATGACTTTTCCAGGGTGGTAGGAGAGATGTTTTGAGCTGTACACTAGAGGAGAAAGGAAGGTGAAGCTATGGAGAGGATAGGAATGGATCAAACCTGAACTAATTAGATTGGGTTGAATGGATGAGGGGTGTGTGTGTGTGTGTATGTGTGTGTGTGTGTGTGTGTGTACCTACACCAGAAGGAAGAAACTGCAGGTTTAGGGACCTAACTATGTGCAGGGATTTGTGATGTGCATGTGGGTATGTGTGTGACAGAAAAAACGAGTGGGTGAGAACATTCCAGCAAAGCCCGCCCCCTCCCTCCCCGTCTTGCAGTTTCCAGGCATGCAGCAAACTGCATTGTTAATACATGTACAGAATCTGTGCCATGATGGGAAGAGGAACGAAAACCACAAATGGCAATCTGTTTTCCCCCCTCCCTGTCAAAACAAAACTACAACTAAAAAAAAAAGTTACTGAAAATAAAAAGACACATTGAATTTTACTTAATTAGGATCAATACAATGATCCCCAATATACCTTATACATGGCACAGTCAAAGTCTCAAGTTTCAGTATAAAAAAATAATGATAACATTTGCTGGCAAAAGTCTGCGAAGGCACTTCATTGATTAATGATCTGTGTATGGCCCTTCCTCCAAATCACATCTGAGTGGGGAGAGCATACATCTGTATTTTCTAGTTATCATGCGGTTTCAGTTCTGTTCAGGGCAGGGAAGTTTGTGAGGATGGAGTTATTGGGACAAGTGTAAAGGGAGCAAGGGATATATTTCTTTTATTTTTCTTTTCTTTTGAAAAAAAAAAAAAAGCACTAATGTATTTTTCTTTTTCCGTTAGAACCTATATGTTGTCTTCTCCAGGACTTCGAGGTAATCCGGCTTGGTTTGAAGTTTGGCCCTTAACTCGAGGTAATCACTTTTTTGGGTTTGGTGGTCTGTGAAGCCCTTTCCAGCCGAGAAGAGAAGGGTTTCTTTGAGCCTGGCGTCCTGCTGTAAGTCTGGGTATTGCATGCCAGGAGGATGGACATGCAGTTCCTTTAATTTGGGCACTGTGCCATAGAGACAGTCCACAAACCCCACCGTACAGGGGGCTGGTTGTGGCCTCTCTCGGTCTAGTAGCATACTGCTGCCACCACAACCTCCCCCCGGAGGAAACAGCACCACCCCGCCATTCTTCTCGTGGTGGCGGAACCCAACCAAGTCTCCCCCAGTTCCCGCAACTACCCCGGAAACCCCACCAACTGCTGAGTGGTGAGGGTGAGGGTGATGATGATTCATGGTCACTATGGTATTGAGCTGGGAGCTGGACACTGCCAGCGCCCACTCCTTTTCTTTTTCTAGCAAGGTCCGGTAGTTGCTGTGGTTCTCCTTGGGTGTCTCAGCAAACTGCTCACTTCCTAGGAGAACCTCCCCCATTCCCGGAGGTTGTGTCACAGGAGCCCCACGTTCTGCACCCCCTGCCTCTGGCCCTGATGAAACAACCACCTCCTCCTCCTCACGAGGCTTGTAGATGGGGTTGTTGCACATCTGAGTAACGGGATGAGGAATGTACTCGTATACATGACCCACAGGAGGGGCCTTCTCTGGGGAAGAAATAGTTGGTCGGCCCCCACCTCCATTTCCACCTCCACCACCTCCACCATCCTCAAAAAGTCGGTGGCATTGCATCTGGATGCCAGTGAGGTCCACGCCTTCCTGCCTCTTGCTTCTAAAGGGCAGCTTCTTCCGGCGCCGTCGGAGGACATAGGCAAAGAGGCCTGCAGCAACAAAGACTGCTGAAAAAAACAGAACCAGCAGGCTGAGAATCAACACAGAAAGTGGCACAGGGCCTCCAGGGGGAGAGAACTCATAAGGTGATGCACTCGTCGGCCCCCCAGCAAGGTGAGCATCTCCAGGCTGAGCGGGGGATGCTCCAGCTGGTGCGATGTGTAGCATCTCTGGGCAGAGAACTTCCAGTTCAATAGTGCGCACGTCACGGTGGGTGAGGTTCTCAGGGCTCCTGCATAGGACATCACCCACCACACTGACTGAGCTGATGGTTTCAATCCACTGTTTGAAGGGAACCAGGTCACAGGTACAGTCCCAAGGATTCTCATTGAGGTCTATCTGGACAATGGCATTCAAGTGTTCTAGGACACCAGCCACAGGAAGATAGAGGAAGTAGTTCTTTCTCAAGTTGAGCCGAGCCAGGGATGTGCCTGCAAAGGCATCTGTTGGCAGGGTCCTCAGCAAGTTATTGTTGAGGAATAGCAGCTTCAAGTTGGGCATGAGGCTGAAGGCTGCAGGCTGGATTTCCCGGATGACGTTGAACTCAAAGTACAAGTAGTGCAAACTCTGTAGGCCTCGAAACATGCCTGGAGTCAGCTTCTCGATATCGTTGCCATTGAGAAAGAGGCTCTTTAGGTTAGGCAGGTTGATGAAGGCCCCATCCTGGACATAAGAAATACGATTGTTCCCCAGATGTAAGAGATCCAAGGAAGAGAAATTCCAAAAATCAGAACGGTATATTTTCTGAATCAGATTGCTACTCAGGTACAATTTCTTGGCATTCAGAGGCCTTGGAAGAAGTTCAGAAATGTTATTAAATCCTCGCTCTTTGCAGTTGACAGTCAAACCAAGGTCATTGATATGCAAATTACAGGTACACCCAGTAGGGCATATAATGGGAATGGGTGGTCTGGTCTGATAAGGAGCAATGGGAGGTTGGTTTGGACCAGGGTATAAAGCTTGAGATGTGGACGGTGGCCTTGGTGTTCGAGGCTGTTTGGTGGGTTTGGGCTGTTTATTTGAGGACTTGTATTCAACAGAAGAAGCAGTAAAATGGACAGAGGACAGCATTGAGGAAGGCTTAGTTGGCCATGCATTCTCCTTGTTTGATGACAAGTGGGGAATCCCCAAACTAGCCTCTACCTCAGAGTCAGACAACAAGGGACAGAGTTCTGTTTTCCTGATTTCTCTCAGGTCCTTTCCATGAAAATGGAAAGGAGTCTCACAGGTGATATCTCCCACCAGGGCAGTGTAAGGAATGCGTTCCAGCCAACTCTTCAGTTGCACGATTTCACATGTACAGTTCCAGGGATTTTCTTCCAGCTGGAGCTCCATCAGGCTTCTGCCAATATGGTCTAGCATTCCTCGGTAAAAAAGAACTTTTAACCTGTTTCCACGCAGGTCCAAGTGGGTTAAGGAGACAGCCTTAAATAAATTTGTTGGAAGCATGGGAATGAGATTATCATTTAAAATCAGAACTCTCAATTTACTTAGATTCCGAAATGCCCCACTCTCAATACGTTTAATTACATTGTAGTCTGCCTGAAGATATTCCAGACTTTCCAAGCCAAGGAAGGTGTCATTTCTGAAGATGTCTAGCTTGTTCTCGTGAAGATACAGTCTCTTTAAAATCTTAAGACCGTTGAAAGCTCCTGTTTGAATGTCCTGCAATGCATTGTTCCCAAGGTTAATGGACACAGCATTATTCAAATGAAGAAAACTGTTGGTGTACAATTTCCTCATTGAATTTCTCTGCAGATACAGTTTAAAAGGTCTTGACCAGAACTCAGTAATCTGACTAATATTTGTAAATCCTTTGCTGTCACAATGTATATGAAAGAGGCTTTCTTTAACTTCACAGTAGCATGGATCAAAACAGGGCTCATCTATTTCCTCTGAGTCCTCTATGAGGGGAATCGGGGTAGTCCATCCTAAAGCAATTGTGCTTAGAAGAATTATCCACAACATCCTCCCTCTGTGAAGCATCTCAGCTATAGAAGGTTTCATCATTCGCGGTTGATTACAAAACTGCAACAGAAATAAAGATGCAGATTTTTAGCTTTTCATCATATACACTACTCTAATTGACTCCTATATGTGGACCTTTTTAAGAGTGATATAAAAACTTTAGTAATTGTTGAACTGACACTCAAAATGACCTATCAACATGCTTAATATGTCCTATATCTTAAAATTAGGAGACTGAAGTATTGTGCCATGTGATGACATTTTCCTGAATCAAGCCATACCTGGGGAAGGGTGTATCATTAAATCAAAAGCATCCTTTGTTGTCTCTTGTAGCAAGCAAGGAAACTGGCATACAGTGATTCCTCTTAGGGATAGGCAGATTCAGTAATAATGGCAATTATTTGGCTATTACACTTGTTTGCCTGTTAAAACTCTCATTGCTATCAGAGGTGCCTATTATGGATCTGATTGAAACTCTGATGGAAGAAAATGTTCTTTAAACTATGGGTTTCTGTTCATAAAAAGATATGGCATGCCTCAAAGTTATTAGATTAAAGAGTATGATAGATTATGAGCCTTTGGACCAACATCAGATGTTAAGCTGTGTAAGATGATTGGTATCTCAGGAAAACCCAAGATTTCTCTTAAGAAATGAGCACAATATGCTTAATTTTAGTGCATGCCCAGTAACTCACTGTACCCCAACCCCTTTTGCCCAAGCACAGATTATTAACATCTCCTTTAATTACATTATTTCTACATATGTGTATCATTTGGCTGTTTAAATCCTTTAGGCGTGATTAGCCTTTCTAAAGAACAAGCCCATGCAGTTGTCAGAGCTAAAGATAGTGACAGCTAAAGGGTGCTGAGCCTAGGAGTGTCTGTATTAAAACACTTGCAGAGCTTAGTTTGGAATGTATATCTGTTCCATCATGATCAACTGAGGAATCCTGCAAAAAGATGGAATGGCAGGTGGTTTGTAGAGGAGGTTTGGGTAAAGGCAAGAAATAGTGGAAACCTGGATTCTTACCTCCTGATAAATGATCACATGAAATACATTTCAGAAAGATATTGCTCTTTTCCAATGAGAAGGAACAAATACAGTGCACTAATCTAATAATTCGGAGCTTTCCTCCATGGATCTCTTGGAGCCTAATATCCATATATGAAAATGCATATATAAATAAATTATAATGATGCAGTTATATTAGATTGCCCTTCTAAGTCACTGAAATATCAATCAAAATTAAATTGTTTTTGATCAATAAAAATAGACCGGAGTTTTTAGTATGTATTTTCTTTCCACACAGATGCATCCATTAAGGAAATATTTTGTCAACCTAACTTAAAACACAATGATATAACTTATAGGGAGAGTGAAAAGAATAAATCTCCACATTCAGCTTGCATATGATGTACACAACTGTACGGAGAGGAGAACCCTTAAGAAAGCAAAGAGAAATTTGCCTCAGGCATGCAGTACTCAATTTTTGGAAACAATTAAATGAAAAAAGAAAGCAGATGAGGCTACACTGCAGTATAAGTCTTCCTTGTACCCCTTTTAAAATATTAAAACCTACTTAAGTTCTTTCTTTTTTACCATTCTTTTTTTTTCTATGTTTTTCCTTGTTTTTGAGGTCCCTGATATTTAGACAAGAAAAGCTCCATATGGCTTTGACTTACCTATTTTGCAGGATTTTTATTTTTTTAAGCATTGATCATCGGGGGAGGGGGGAAGGAAAAAGAAAAGAAGAAGAAGAAGCTTGAGTTTAAGGATTCTTTCTTTCCCTCCCCCTTCCTTCCTTTTGCTGAAGCTGAAGCAAAGGGGGATAGTGGGGGGTGGGGGGAGAGACCACAGAAAAAAAAATAAAAGCAAGCTTGAGACGTGCTGGGAATGCAAGGGGCCTTTCAATGGGTTTCTTTAGAATGCAGAACTGCCGCTTGGCACACTCAATAGAGGAGAGAGAAGGGGCTGCTGCAGGCTTCCAGCTTCGCTGCCGCCGCCGCCGCCGCTGCCGCCGCGGTAGCTGCTCTCCCTGGGTACCGGCAGCACATCATTGGGCACTTGGAGGAAGGGCGGCAGGAAGGCAGGGAGGAGGGCAGGCTCAATCACAGTGCAGAATCGCGGACTTCTCTTGCGCTGGCTTTTTTTTTTTTTTAATATGTGCTGTAACCCTGGATCCGGCTTTCCACGTCACGAAAATGAGCCCCGAGAAGGGGAACGCGCTTACCATGGGGTCGGGCGCGAGCACTAGGAAGCCGTGACTATACAGTTGTGTGGGTGTGAGTGTGTGTGTGTGTTTAAGGGGAGAGAAAAGAAGTGGAGGGGTCAAGATGACAAACTGTCAAAATTTTTTTAAAAAGGAAGAAGAGATCAACCAAAGGGAAACATTCCTTTGGTCGGGACGGGGGAAGGGGTGGTTGGCTTTTTTTTTTTTTGATTTCTTAATTTAACTGAAGGAAACCATTGCCTGACTAGTTTGCTCCTCTAGTTCCCAAATCTCCGCTCTCTAGTGTAGACAGTTTGAAAAGTAAGACTGTTCTTTAGAATTATCGTTTTCACAGCCCACACTTACTCTCAAAGACGGGGATAAAGGGAAATTCAGGTCTCCAAAGCAGAAGAGCTGAATATAGCTGATTCTGCTTGGGTGTCCTGAGTAAGAGCTCAGGCAGCCTGAGCGACTTGGACCGAGTTTCTCCTGCATTTTGCTTCGATTTCTTTGCACCAGGAATCCTTTTGTTGTGCAGCAGTTCAGAGCCTTCGATTTCCCCTGGATTCAACAGCTCTGGCTGCTTCCACCTTCTAAAAACCAGAGACAAGCCAGTGCTCTGGAAGGATACGCAGACCACTTGGATAACAATGACATATTTCACTTCTTCCACCAGGAAAGACCTCGCTGGGATAGGGGGCAGCATTTCAGGGTTTAGATTCTTTTTTTTTTTTTTTTCCTTTCATTTATTTGCCCCGCCCCTCCCCCCCAACCCCCTCATATTTCTCCGTGGTATTTTCGGGAAGAGGATGGTAGAGAGTCCTGAGGGTGGGGTTGATTGAGGGAAGACATTTCAGTGAAGAGGAGCCACCAGATCAGAGCTCACAAGGATTCTCTAAGAAGAGTTTTTAAAGCCTCATCTGATGGTTTTACAGTCCTACCTGCTGGGACGAAAATGCACCTTAGTAGGGAAACTGGAGAGAGGCAAGTGTGCAGCAAAGGAGTCTAGTTAGCGACAACTGTGCCTCGAGGATGTCGCCCTCGCCCCCACAACACACATGAATCCTGTCATCATCTCACGGGGAAAGGAAAGGCTTTATGGTCGCTAAAGAACTGGACTTGCCCAAGGGCTCAAAGTTAGCTAGCCCGTAGAGGTGAGTTTTTCTTAAAGCACTTTTTCACGAGACCAAATGTATATGTCATTACCATTCTAAATATATATAAATAATCTAACAGAAAAAAAACCGTTACTTAAAAATCAGTCATAGGATATTTGCATATTTTGCATTAGAAGTGACCGCACCTGTGTCCGACACTCCACAGTGGCTGTCAGAGACTAAGTAAGAAGGAGGGCAGGATTCTCTTAACGTTCCCCAACCTTAACATTCCAGACCCACCCAATCTATCGGTCTCTCAGCCAAGAGGCTGAGCTCAGAACAGAGCAATCCCGTCTCTTTCACCAGCTGCCCCCCGCCCCAGCCCCCAACACCACCTTCTGTACCCAACGTGCAGAGATGGTGACTATTTCAGGAATCTTATCGGAACCCAAGATGCGATGGAATCGATGGGTAACCGGGAGGCTTCCCTGCGCTCCAGTGACAGTAAATGGCCCTCTCTGCAATCATTCTCTGTTCTGTCTTGAACTACAACCACCACCACCACCACCCCCCACCCCCACATCCCGCTCCAAGTTCTTGATCCGGGACATGTCCTAAAGGGCATTTCACCATTTTCCTTCCCTTTTTCTCGATGCAGGGTATCTCAGAGATAGGAAGAGCTCCAAAAGTTAGGAGATGAAGGGCCCTGGAGTCCGGATTTCGACCGCTTCCTGCTGCGAGCGCCCGGCATCATTTGTTTGTCCACAGGGAGGACAAGAAGCCCTTTCTCCCCACAGTGCCCCCTCCCACCTCCCCCTCCCCTTTGCTGGATCTCCGAGCCCACTAATCTCTCCATATCTAAGATTAAATATTCCAATATGGAAGCAAAATGATCTTCCCTAGAACAAATAATTAAAATGCTGCATCATTCATTTTCTGAAAAGCCCTGATCCTTCCAGAGGTCCTTTTCTAATCTGTCGCCAGGCGAAACGCACAATGGGTCTGTTTAGAAATGGAAAATGATTAAAAAGCTCAAGCCATTTTCCTTCTATCCTTTACAACACGAGCGATCCGCTGGGGGAGGGGCCCTTCGCTCTGCCACCTGGCCTATTTGTTGGAGTTACTTACGATTTACACCCCCAAGAAAAGGGGTCCGAGGATATTTTAGTTTCCAGTACCACTCTTTCTATCATCGTCCTTACAGCTAAATGATCCGCTTCAAAGATATAACCCTCGAGCACCTGTGAGCGTACAGAAGCCACCGCGGCCAAACTATACGCTCTACAAAGAACATCCTTACACGCGAGAACACTGGTTTCAATTAGGCAAAGTAGGAAAGGATGGCGGCGAGTACCTATCAGTGCAGAGCGCTCTCGATCTCCGAGGTTTACTCCAAGGGGCTTCCCAGCGAGAGGTGCAAACTCTCTGGGAGGCAGAATTATATCCATCATGCCGTAGCCTGCAGTTTCTCCTCCCCAGGCCGCCAACTTTCAGAAAGGCCACCAAATCACGCTTGTAATCCTTTCAAGTGTTTCCACCTTTGAGACTCGCAGGGAAATGGTCGCTGCATACCAATGGGAGAGCCGGGCGCACACCTAGCGCGGCAATGCCGGTGACAGACACTCAGGACCACAGCTCTATATACCCTCGATGGCAGGCAGGCAGCGTGAGTGTCCCAGGACTGAGCTCTTTGATTTCAGATCTCGGTGATCTCGATTCAGCTGTGAGCTCCACGGTCCCCGAGAACCCTGGCTCGGTCTCCGGGTTTTTCTCTCTAGCTTCCTGAAAGGTTGTCACTCAAAGCGCAATCCCTTCCCGAGGCCTCCTTCCCTAAAGGGAGCTGGGATTAGACCTTGCCTTCTCCCGGTGTCTTTGCTCTTGACCCTTTGGGTAGGTGGAAGTGGGGATGGGTGCTGTGTAGATGAGAGAAGAAGAGGTGGGGTGGAGTGGGAAGCAGACTGGAAGGGGGTGTCCAGATCCCAGATCCCAGCATTGGCCAGACAGCGAAGGTGGGGGCGGGGGGAGGAGGAGAGAAAAAGAGAGACGGGATACAAATACAACAGTATGGCTGAACACTCCAAATTCTACTTGAATTTGGGGGATCTCGGGTAAAACACCAAGGTGAAGCGATCCGGTTGGCAGAAAGTGAGCCCCCTGACAGCTCACCATTCAAGCGTCCTCACTTCTGGAGCAGGAGAGGGTGGGGGGCGGGGAAGGGGACCGCGGAATGCTTCAGGCCAAGGAGACGCTCTCGGCGGCAGCCTCATTTAAGACTGACCTGCTTTAAAAGTGCCACTTTAATGGCCTAGGAAATAACTAAAATCGGATTACACGTTACTTACCAACGTCTGCACCCAAACTGGGAGCACCAGGTCGGGTGTTAGGAGACAATATACCGAACGCCAGGCTGGAACCCGAATGCAAATCCATCAGCCGCCCCCAAATCGCTCATGGAGGGAGCGCCGCTCGGGAGCCCCCAGATCAGCCCATCACCGGAGCCTCCGCCAGCTTGTCCCCCCAGCACCCCCGGCCCCTCCTCCGCTCCAACTGTGTAAATCAGCCGCCGCAGTCCTCTCGCCGCGCATCGCAGGCAAATCCCTGCTTAGGAAGCAAGGAAGCAAGTGATATTCATATTCTCTCTCTCTCTCCTCTTTTGATCGGTCACAATCTGGCAGCTCTACAAAGAAAAACCCTGTAAATTTGACTAACAAGAAGTTAGCATTCTGTATCTCTGGATTGATTTTAACTTTTATTTGCAAATGAGAGATGGTTGTTTGGAAAATTACAGCCCAGGCCTGAGGGGGTGGGGGTGATCAAATTAAGCGCATCTGACCTGTCTCGGTGGGCGGTATCGCTAAACGCCTCCTAGAAGCAGTTTTCAAGTTATTTGCAGTAGACCTCCACCTTCATGATACATAAGTGACAATTTGAGAGTACGTATATTTGCTCATCTGTTTACACCTGCTAAGAAAGAAGAAAATAAGATTGTAGAGTGAAGGATGGTGGGGGAATTTAACGGAGATATGCTGGATAGAGACAAATTAAGGACACTTGAACAATTGTTGCACCTATGTGAAAGTATTATTGCAACATTATATACCCACTGAAGGCGACCATTACCCCCACTGCAGTCATACTAAAGCAGTCACTTAATGCTCCATTCAATCTGCAGTGTAAACCAACGCAGTTCTTAATAGATCCCGTTCATCAGAGACTTGTGTTGGTAGAGAGGGCAGTCTTCCACTAGCTACCAAACTGAATAGGACAGAGTCTGCAGAATCATCTCTGTATCTCTTACCATTCCTTCCTGAAGTGAATGCAATAAATTGTCCAAGACGGGAGAAGTTGTGTAGCTATTACAATTGTAGATGTAACGTGAACTCACCCTATTTTCAAAAGCTTTCAAAGGAACTCTAACTCAACCCTTACTAAGAGACAGTGCTTTCATATATGAAAATCTCTGAGGAGCAGGTCTCAAGATACGATTTTAGCCTTTATTTAATGGATTCTATTTTCTGTGTTATATCATTGTTACTCTTTATTATATGCATATGAGAAGTCTAGTGTCCATATTACCTTCATTAAAAAATGACAAGGATGAAACTGGTTATATTGAAAAACTAGAGGCCTGTGAATTTTTTTGGATCAAATATATGCCAAAGTCAGTATACTAACTGTATCAGTTATGTATAAAGTGTGAATACATATTGTTTTTTTAAAAATAATTGCAATGTTCCAATTTGTTTTCCAAAATACTGTTTCCTTTAAAACTATTTAGATTAACAAGATATCTATAGGAACCAAGAAAGTGATAAAAGAGTACCATGATATCAAAACTTATTCCTGTAAATGTAGCTTTGCATATCTACTGGCATGAATTCCAAACATTTCCTCAGTATTTTCTTAGGTAATAAATACTTCCATATGAATTTTACATAAGTGAAAACATGGATATGAAAAGAACATTTATCTTAGGTTTCACAATCATTAAGTCTTTAAGTTCAGTTTTGAAGAGCTATATCCAGGAAAGGTTGCAAAAAAGATCCATACCTATAACAAATCAGTCTGATTTAGAGGAAACCAAGCTACATCAGTAAGCTGATGAGTCATAGACATGTTTCTGGCCTTTTCAGGTGGTTGCTCAATTTGAGGAGAATCACTCCTGAGTACACCATATTCTATGTGGGCAGGTGTGAAATCACATACACACCCCTGAGCTTTAGGACTGGAGGATATTAGAGTAACCCTGAAAGCCGTCAGGCAACATCATTTCTAAAACAGCTGAATCTCTTTAACTTTTGAAAAAAATTTTTTTCATTTTATTTGATTTTCAAAGTTATTTGTTGATGAGAGGACCCTGAACATGTTAATACTGAGCAGATTTTGGTATGGCTTGAGGGTACTGGGGAGCTACATAAGACTGAATAGAGAAGGCAGATTGTTAGTGTTGAGTACTTCCAACACAAATATTTCAGGCTATAAAAATGTTGTGGAGAAGGCAATGGCAACCTACTCCACTATTCTTGCCTGGAGAATCCTGTGGACAGAGGAGCCTGGTGGGCTGCTGTCCATAGGGTCACACAGAGTCGGACACGACTGAAGCGTCTTAGCATGCATTCATGCATTGGAGAAGGAAATGGCAACCCACTCCAGTATTCTTGCCTGGAGAATACCCATGGATGGAGGAGCCTGGTGGGCTGCAGTCTATGGGGTCACACAGACTCAGACACGACTGAAGCAACTTAGCAGCAGCAGCAGGGTAGTAAATTTCATGGGCCTTAGAGTGATTCTGTATTGTGAGTTTTAGTGGATTCTGTGAAGGCAATTATATGTCCATGCTTGTGTGTGCTTAATTGCCCAGTTATGTCAGACTCTTTGCTACCCGTTGGGCTGTAGCCTTCCAGGCTCGTCCGTCCATGGGGTTTTTCAGGCAAGAATACTAGAGTGGGTTCTCATTTCCTTCTCCAGGGGATCTTCTCAACTCAGAGATCAAATACGTGTCTCCTGTTTCACCTACACTGCAGATTCTTTACCTGCTGAGCCATTGGGAAAACCTTTTATATGTCCATAGTTTTATTTTGTGTGCTAAGTCTCTTCAGTCATGTCTAGCTCTGTGCAACCCTATGGACTGTAGCCCAGCAGACACCTCTGTCCATGGGATTCTCCAGGTGAGAATACTGGAGTGGGTTGCCATTCCTGTCTTCAGGAGGGTCTCCCTGACCCAGGAATCCAAATTTCATCTCTTACATCTCCTGCATTGGCAGGTAGATTCTTTACCACTAGTGCCACCTGAGAAGTCCTTAGTTTTGTTTTAATTACATATAAATTTACATTGTGAAAGGGAGAACTCTTATGAAAAAAACTGTTCTTTATTAAAAATGCATAATGGATAAAGGGAAAATGTAGCCATAACATACAAAATATAGTTTTCAGTTCAGTAAAAATTAAATGTTTATAATGCTGATTGACATATATTTTTAGTTACAAAGACTTTATAATGCTTCACAAGGTTCCTTTTTACTACTGTGCCATTTTCCAGAGAAAGACAAGGGTATTAAAATGCATAAAGGAGGCACATTTCTTTTGTCTAATATATATTTTACTTACTCTGATTTAAATGATATAAATACATCTTTTGAAAGATTTAAAACTAATTGAAATATCACTACAGAGTTTGTTGTATAATGGAACATTCACCCAAGAAAGTTCCAAACTGTAGCAATTTATGATTTTATATAGCATATCTAAATTATCTAAATATTGTATTCATTTGTCTTCAACTATTGCATAAGCATTGTGAACCCTATTTCTTTCTTTTATTTATTTGTGGATTCCAAATAATTTTCAGGCCAATAAGCCATGTATTTAATAATTATAAAAATGTTAATTGTAGCCTCATTTCATCAACTTTTTAGATCATTGTTGAAACAATTGAAAATACAATTACTTACACAAGTTTTAAAATGGAAATTTAGCCTGCCAAAAATAAATAGGCAAATAAAAGTATGAGGAAACAGAAATTAAATATTTTTAGTTTTGTTTTGTTTTTGAGCTTATTGGTATTTATTGAGAGAATTCAAAGGCTTGATTAATTGATACTGAGATTATGTTTTACATAAATATTTATTAGAAAGATATAGATCTTTCTAAACCTCCATAAGAAACATGCTTGTACCATTTTATATCATGTAGAAAAAGCTCAAGAGCACTCATAACTTTGTTCAAAAGCATCTTGTAAAATTTAGTTAATCAACTTAGATTTGTAATGTTAGCTGCACTTTCATTATAACTAACAAGCCATAAGTATGGGGTAGGTCCAAGATATTCAATTAGACAGTGATCTTTTCTATCCTGTTTCACTGAAACATTTAGATACATTTTATAGGCATCCGTCAAATGAAATCTCAGTTTATTTTTGAAGTAAACACATCTTTCTCGAAGAAAAACTATTTTAGGATTCCTAGAGTAAATCTTTCAATATGAACATATTTCCAGATTTTTATTTGTAATTTGGATCAAGCTTAGAAAGTTGTTTCTTTTATAAAAGATTTTCTAAATTTATTTGGAATTAACAGATTATAGGTGTTAAGATTAAATTTACTAAGAGACAAAAAAAAAAATCCTTAAGAGATCAAATTAGGAGCAAATATATTTTTTGAAATGAATTAAACTGTTGAATAATATACCAGGAAGTAAGTAATCTGTATTATATGTAATGGAAAAATGTAAACCATGTAAGTTTTATCAGTGAAAGAAGTGTTTTCAAAAAATATATGATGAGAGAAGAGCATAAGAGTAATTGTATAACATAATAGAACCTCAGAATTAAGTGGGACTTGAAAGTTTATCTTGTTTGATCAACTATGTGATAGTCAAACTCCTACTTCACCATCCCTTGCCAAGTTGTTATCTAGCCTATGCTCTTTAGTATTGCCTAGGATGTGGAGCATAGTACATTCCAGGGAAGCCCATTTTATTTTTTGATAAATGTAATCAATAGAAAAATGTTTAAGCAAACTAAAAATAAAACGTTTTCTTCTACTTCCTATTAATTTGCATTAGTTACCTCTTTTTTTAAAATTTTATTTTATTTTTAAACTTTACAATATTGTATTGGTTTTGCCAAATATTGAAATGAATCCGCCACAGGTATACATGTGTTCCCCATCCTGAACCCTCCTCCCTCCTACCTCCCCATATCATCCCTCTGGGTTGTCCCAGTGCACCAGCCCCAAACATCCCATATCGTGCATCGAACCTGGACTGTCAACTCGTGTCATACATGATAGTATACATGTTTCAATGCCATTCTCCAAAATCTTCCCACCCCCTCCCCCTCCCACAGAGTCCAAAAGACTGTTCTATACATCAGTGTATTAGTTACCTCTTAAGAATTTGTTGAAAAAATCTGAGGTAATAAACTATCTATTTATCTATTTACTCAGAGAAACTCACCTGGCAGGTAGAAATACAGAACCAGATCTTCAAGAGATGCTGCTGCTGCTGCTAAGTCGCTTCAGTAGTGTCCAACTCTGTGTGACCCCAGAGACGGCAGCCCACCAGGCTCCCCCTCCCAGGGATTCTCCAGGAGAGAACACTGGAGTGGGTTGCCATTTCCTTCTCCAACACATGAAAGTGAAAAGTGAAAGCGAAGTCGTTCAGTCGTGTCCGACTCTTTGTGACCCCATAGACTGCAGCCTACCAGGCTCCTCCATCCATGGGATTTTCCAGGCTAGAGTACTGGAATGGGGTTCCATTGCCTTCTCCATTCAAGAGATGAGTTAGAGCTAAAGGAGTCATTTAAATTGATGTGAAGTCATGAAACTATAGAATTTGTAATAATTACTGCAGGGAGAAAATGTTAGAGGACTTTATAGGACTTAAAAATTATTTCTGAAATATTCAAAATATTTAAGCTAATTTTCATGGAAATCTCCAAGGGACCACATTTGAAGTTCTATATGTGTCCTCAATGTAATTTCAGATCAACTGCAGCATCATAGAGGAATATCATTTGGTATCAACGAAAGAAGCTGGAGAGCCAAAACAATACATTTAGATGTTTATAAGTCAAATCAAATTTTCCATGGTCTTTGAATTTTTGATCTCTAAATGATAACATGAATATGGAGTGAATATTGTTATATCAGACTGGTTTCAATATAAACCTGATGAAAAATGCTTTCCCCAGCAACTATGGGACAAGATAAAAGGCTTTAATACAATCATGTTCTCAAAATCACAGATAGTGAAAATCTTAAATAGAACTTTGCATTTTAGGGATAGAACAAGAATGTTATAAAACACTGAATATAAATAAATGTTAGTAATTCCTAAAGTGACTTATATAAAAAAAAATTATTTTCCTGAATTTGGCTACCTCCCCTATATCACTCTGCTTGGTTACTTAGCCACACAGCTCCTTTTAGCTTTTATGTTGTTGTTTTCTTCAATCACTAAGTTGTGTCCAACTTTTTGCAACCCCATGAACTGCAGCATGCTAGGTTTCCCTTTCCTTCACTATCTCCCAGAATTTGCTCAGACTCGTCTCCACTGAGTCCAGATGCCACTCAATCATTTCATCCTCTGTCACCCCTTCTTCTCCTGCCCTCAGTTTTTCCCAGCATGAGACTTTTCCAGTGAGTTGGCTATTTGCATCATGTAGCCAAAATATTGGAACTTCAGCTCCAGCATCAATCCTTCCAATGAATATTCGGTGTTGGTTTCCTTTAGGATTGACTGGTTTGATCTCCTTGCCCTCCAAGGGACTCTCAAGAGTCTTCTCCAGCACCACAGTTTGAAAGCATCAGTTCTTCAGCACTCAGCCTTCTTTATGATCCAACACTCATAACATACATGACCACTGGAAAAACCATAGCTTTGATTAGATGGACCTTTGGTAGCAAAGTGATGTCTCTGCTTTTTAATATGCTATATTTGCCATAGTTTTTTTCCCCAAGGATCAAGTGTCTTTTAATTTTGTGGCTGTAGTTACCATCTGTAAGGATTTTGGAGCCTAAGAAATAAAATCTGTCACTGTTTACACTTTTTCCCCATCTATTTTCCTTGAAATGATGGGACCAGATGCCATGATCTTGGCTTTTGTATGTTGAGTTTTAGCCAGCTTTTTCTCTCTCTTCTTTCACTTTCATCAAGAGGCTGTTTAGTTCCTCTTCACTTTCTGCCATTAAAGTGTTATTATCTGCATAGCTGAGGTTTTTTATATTTCTCCCATCAGTCTTGATTCCAGCTTGTGATTCATCTAGTCTGGCATTTTGTATAATGTACTCTGAATATAAATTAAATAATCAGGGTGACATTATACAGCCTTGAATTATTCCTTTCCCAATATTGAACCTGTCCTTTGTTCCATGTCCATTTCTAACTGTTGCTTCTTGTCCTGCATACAGGTTTCTCAGGAGACAGGTAAGTTGGTCTGATGATATTCATATCTCTTTAAGAATTTCCCAGTTTGCTGGGATCCACACAATCTTGATGACAAGATTAGTGTACTCAATGAAGCAGAAGTAGATTTTTTTGTTTGGAATTTCCTTGCTTTTTCTATGATCCAGCAAATGTTGGCAATTTAATCTCTGGTTCCTCTGCCTTTTCTAAATCCAACTTGTGATCTGGAATTTCTCAGTTCATGTGCTGCTGAAGCCTAGTTTGAAGGATTTTGAGCATAATCATGCTAGCATGTGAAGTGAGTGAAATTTTATGGTAATTTGAACCTTCTTTGGCATTGCCTTTCTTTGGGATTGGAATGAAAACTGACATTTTCTAGTCCTGTGGCCACTGCTGAGTTTTCCAAATTTCCTGGCATATTGAGTGTAGCACTTTCACAGCATCATCTTTTTAGGATTTGAAATAGCTTAACTGGAATTCCATCACCTCCACTAGCTTTGTTCGTAGTGATGTTTCCTAAGGCCCACTTGACTTCACATTCCAGGATGTCTGGCTCTAGGTGAGTGATCACACCAAGGTGATCATCTGGGTCACGAAGATCTTTTTTTGTATAGTTCTGTGTTTTCTTGCCACCTCTTTTCAATGTCTTCTGCTTCTATTAGGTCCATACCATATCTGTCCTTTATTGTGTCCATCTTTCATGAAATGTTCCCTTGGTATCTCTAATTTTCTTGAAGAGAAAGTCTTTCCCATTCTATTATTTTCCTCTATTTCTTTGCATTGATCACTCAGGAAGGCTTTCTTATCTCTCCTTGCTATTGTTTGGAACTCTGCATTCAGATGCTTATATTTACCCTTTTCTTCTTTTCTTAGCTACTTGTAAGGCCTCCTCAGACAACCATTTTGCCTTTTTGCGTTTCTTTTTCTTGGGGATGGTTTTGATTACTGCCTCCTGTACAATGTTATGAAACTTTATCCATGGTTCTTCAGGCACTCTGTCTACCAGATCTAATCCCTTGAATCTATTTTTCATCTCCACTGTATAATCATAAGGAGTTTGATTTAGACCATACCTGAATGGCTTAGTGGTTTTCCCTACATTCTTCAATTTAAGTCTGAATTTTGCAATAAGGAGCTAATGATCTGAGCCACAGTCAGCTCCCAGTCTTATTTTTGCTGACTGTATAGAGCTTCTCCATCTGTGGCTGCAAAGAATATAATCAGTCTGATTTCAGTATTGGCCATCTGCTGATGTCCATGTGTAGAGTTGTCTCTTGTGCTGTTGGAAGAGAGTGTTTGCTATGACCAGTGCATTCTCTTGGCAAAACTCTATTAGCCTTTGCCCTGCTTAATTTTGTACCCTAAGGCCAAACTTGTTTGTTACTCCAGGTGTCTCTTGACTTTGTACTTTTGCATTTTAGTCCCCTATAAGGATAAGGACATCTTTTTTTGTCCTATTAATTTATCTACTTTTATGTTATATCTATTAATAAGTCTCCCTTCACATTTCTGTTGTTAGTGTTTTGTGTGTGTGCTGTGTGCTCAGTCATGTCTGACTCTTTGTGAGATCATAGCCCATTAGGGCCCTCTGAACATGGAAGTTTCAAGGCTAGAACACTGGAGTAGCTTGCCATTTCCTACCCCAGGGATCTTCATGACCCAGAGATCTTACATCTCTTCCACTGGCAGGCCAGTTCCTTAAAACAGTGTCATCTGGAAGGCCCCGCTCAATGTTTAGTTGATTACTATATCTATAAATCTGTCCTTTTTAATGTTAAAATTGATGTTTTGTGTGTGCTTCTACATTTGGAAATCTCAGCATAGATATATGATTGCATGGGTGCTAATTTTTTACCTTCATACAAACGAAATTCTCTTCTTTCACAGATAGTGATCTGAATTTTATTTCTTCTAATGGTTGGTATTTTTAAGAACTCGGTGAGTGGGAAATGTTTATTTTAAATGCTATTTTAGCAAATTTTTAAAATAAGAATAAAAAAAGATACCATTCACTGTTTTTAATGATGACAAGATTATCAAACAATGTGGAACTGATGATGCTATAAATTTACTCCCCTCTAAAAATATAATTAAATACCTTCTAGAAATCTTCACCAAAAATATAAATAAAAGATAAGGATTTTGTATATTTAAGCATGTATTTTAATGTGATGTGCACTTAATATTTTCAAAGGATAATCTGAACAAACACTAATTTTCTTATTTCTTGATTTGATTGGATATTTTTATTGAAAAGGTAGTGATGAGATGTCTCTTATGGTTAACACAGTGACAGAGTGTTTGCTAACTGTCCCAACTCCCTCTCATTTTGAAATACTTTATGACTGATTTTGTAAAATTTCATTTGAAATGCCATGAAAAGTACACAAAATATGTCTACACATGTACAAATGACCCACATCTGTATGTGTTTCTGTATTTGTGTGAATTAGGATATAAAATTGGAAATTAATGGATTCTTTATAAAATATTTGAATTGTTTTGTCTCTAAAATTATCTTATTTCTAAAAGGGAAGGCATACCTAATTTTAAAACTATAATATAACAAGGGCTTCCCAGGTGGCAGTACTGGTAAAGAACCCACTTGCCAATGCAGGAGACGTAAAAGATATGGGTTCAATCCCTGGATTGGGAAGACCCCCTAGAGGAGGGCATGGCAACCTACTCCAGTATTCTTGCCTGGAGAATCCCATGGACAGAGGGGATTGGTGCACAACAGTCCATAGGGTCACAAAGAGTCAAACACAACTGAAGCAACTTAGCATACACATAGTATAACAAACAAAATAGTTATCCATAAAATATTAAAATTCAGACATATATCTTAAATTCTCTTTTATTGATATTGGATGATAATATTCATGGTTTTGAAAACTCTTGAAACACTCATGCCACAAAGGATCAGAAGATAATTTTTAGGAACTGATCTTTCTCTGGCTTAAGCCAATGCCCTGGAAAAATAACTCTGTTCAACAATAGGTTGACATCACCTGCCCATGTGCAAGTACTTTCTATCATTTATAAAACAAACCAAAAAAAAGGGTATCATGATTTTAAAGTACTAGTATCTTTTAGCTCTTATGCCAAAACATATAAAAATTCAAAATATCCAAGTCTGGAATACTTTTAACATTCCTTAGAGTCTTTAGCAATGTAGTTTAAGAAAAGGGTTTTTCTTCTTTTTCTGGAAGAAAAAGATATAGTGTTGGCTCATGGAAATTCAAAGACTCAAACAAATATATAGACCTCATGGGAAACATAATTGGAAATTAGGCCAGACTTCATCTGTCTCAGGGTCCAAATGGCCTTCCAGTTACCTACCTCACTTCCCATCTGTTCTGTACAGTAGCCAGAATAATTCTTAAAAATGTAAGCCTGATATCATCTTCTGGTAAGCCTCACCTCTCTAGGTAAAAGCTAGCATTCTGACACAAGTTCACAAGCCCTGTGTGATCTTCTCACTCTCTCCGTATCTGACTTCAGATCCTATTGCCAGCTCTCTTGCTTTCACTATACAAGGCAGTTTTCCCCCTTTGCTGTTGCTTTGATTCATCAAGCACACATTTGTTTCAGAGCTTTTGTACCTGCCTTGCACTCTGTCCAATATCCCTTTTCCACAAATATCAGCATGGCTGGCACCATCATTGGCATACAAGTTTCCATTCAAAAGGCACATGATCAAATATCCCTGCCCATTTCCCCAGGTAGCATTTCCCCCATTACTTTTAAACTGCATTCCCTGCTTTGTTTTTGCTTCTACAGTTTTTTCAACTAATGAAATATAATTTATATGCTGGTACATATTTACCATCTCCCACTACAAGAACAAGCTTCGCAAGAACAGGGACTTTGTTTTAGTTATTGTGGTATTCCTAGCACCTAGAACAGTGCCTAGTACACAATGGGAACTCCATATGAATGTATTAGAGGAATTAAGAGAACGAATGGTTTCTCTAATCTCTACTTGTTTTTGAGTCTGCACCGTGTTTTTTTCCCTTATGCTAAGCTTCTTTCTCTACATCAGCTAACACATGGTTCTTAATTGCTGTGTGGCCTTTCAGCTGCAGTGTTCTCCACCAACTGGCAGCTTCTCCCTTTTACTTTAGTTCAAATTCCTCAAAATCTAATTGGACAGGTTTCTATTTTTCCCATAAGTTTCTGGCCCATCTCTGGATGTCTTCTTTCTTCAGGCATATATTCCTGGTCTAATAAGGCTGAGTATGGATGACTAGATGTGAGGAGATGTGGGCAGGCAACCAGGCAACACAAATATGTCTAGTACAAATAACCATTACAACTACATCAGCAACAGTGCTCTTCCCTGTCCCAAGTCTTGCTCATGTGTCTCATATCACTCTTCAGTTCAAGGCTCCTATGTTCTGCCCCGTGTCCTTGATCAAATGACTGTTCTAGGTATTTTTGTTGTTGTTGCTGTAATATTTTTTTGTTAGATATAACCATGCATCTATAAAACCTCTATGATATGTTTCTGCCCTGATCCTAAAGGCAACAAAATGAACTCCCATGCCTATCAGGCCGTTCCACTCATGTTTTTGGACAATAAGCAATAAAACTCAAGTGTGTCTACATAGAACCTATCGTAGACACACCCTAAGGTGACCCTCAGTGTGTAAATACCCTTACATAACTCCCTCTTCTTTGGTATAACTAGAACCTATGACTTGCTTCTACCCAATTAAAAAAAAAAAAAAAAAAAGAAAGATATTTGTAGATGTAATTAAAGTCACAAATTAGTTGATCTTGAATTCATTGAAAGGGAGATTATTCTGAGTCAGTCAGACTTAACTCAGGTGAAAGTCTAAAAGAGAGACTGCTGCTTCCCTGAAATGAAGACGTGTTTTCCTGGTGGCCTTGAAGAAGTCAAGGAAATGAATTCTGCCAGTAACCTGATTTAATTTAGAAACATTCTTCCCCAATCATGTCTCTAGACAAGAATATGGTCCAGTTGATACCTGCATGCAGCCTGTGAGACTCTGAGCTGGGTACTCATCAAAGTTTTGTCTGTGGATGGCTGCCCTACAAAACCTGACAGGTAATACATTTAATTTGTTGTTGTTGTTACATAGAACACTAACACAGGCCTTTTATCTTAATTCATTGTAAAAGACAGATGTTTAGACTCCACATGTTGCTTTCATTTTTAGACTCCAGTGTGTGACTTTGACTTGGACCTTTTTGCTTTCTATAAGTTTTACATGCTAAATTGAAATAATTGACTTCCTTAGTATACTTCTATTTGGGGACTTAGTCTTTCCCTATATTTTTCTCTTGTCTCAGTGTCTTGAGATTAATTTTAGACCTTCTTTCAGGGGACAGCACATGATTATAATACTTTTTTTCTCCTTCTAGCCACATAATCTTCTCTTTTGCATGCAGCATCCATTTTCTATCATTTTTAGCTTTTGGTGATGATGTAGATAGGCAGAGTAACTCTGGCTATGAAATTCATACATCTACTCTTCTCATTAATATCTCTTTTTTTCTATTTATGCATGTAAATTTATATTTTAATGAAGACATTCTTGAGATTTTGGGGATTTTTTACATAAAGAATGATTTTGTAAGTTCAAAATATTTATCAGGGGAAACTTTATCCTCTAATTTATCTCTTTCTTACATTTACATTTTCATGTATAAAATTTTACTTGGTAAAAGTTAGGCATATCTGTATTTGGTCAGTGCTTATTACTTTATTATTTGTAAATTTCCAAGCCTTATTTTTCTGTTTGTTGTCTTAAACTATATATTTCAGTGTCTTGTCATCTAAGAAGTTCTGGTGCAACACTAACCATAGTGCAACATGTAAGTCATGTAATTTAGTAATCAGTTAACTAATATGTTTTCATATTCCACAATAGTAGGAGTTGAGGATATACAGACATGAAGAGTTAACATTCTTTTTTAATCTCATCAGCACATAAATTTTTAGAGACTTTACAAACCCACAGAAATTATGGCTTGATTATTTGGTACATGCTCTATTTAAAAGAAAAAAAAATCTAATGTTTCTTAAGAATATGTTTAATGGCATGCCTTTGAAAAGCCAGTACGTTCATTTATCATACATACATAAATAAAAATTAAGATGAACTATTGATGAAACAAATTTATTCTCTGTTTACCCTGACAGAAATTCTCAAACACTGATTTGAAATTGAAGTGTTAAGAATTTCTATTTCCCACAGGGGTCTCACAGAGTATATAATCAAGCTCTAGTCCACATTTGCTTGAAAAACTATAAATCACTGTAGATGTGTCTATTACTAAATAGTTTAAAAGTCAAATTTTAATTTTAAAGGAAAAGTGAAATACCAAATCATGATGCTTAGTGGAAGTAGGACTAGTGGTTGAATGGGGATTGTGGATGGTGATGCATATTCATTTTGATCTGTAGGGAGTAATGAAACATCCAATAATCACATTTCTAAATGCATATCACAGTAGATAAGACTTTAAGTGCTCCATTCAATTAATTAATTAAGCTTATATCTCATTCAGGTATACAAATTATCCTCTTTAAGGGAAAGAAGCTTAGGGAGATATTTAGAGGGAAATTAATTCAAAGAGCTTTTGTTGAAATATTAAAGTCATATGAACACCTTATCACATGTGCTTGAACTGAAACTGGTTTTCCTTGTTATCATTCTCAAGTCAGTATATTGCATTGATAAGGAACACACTAAACATTTCCAGAGGTAAGTTTTGTAATTTTTAAAGTAGCACAGCATGTTTAACATGCTTACATTATGTTAGTTCAGAGGCATATATTTCTCTTTTGAAAAGCTGCCTTTGAGTTAGCTACTAAAATATTGAAAATTTCTGATAGTAGCCAGTGTTGATTATTTTCTTTTGAGATGAGACAAGAAGAAGCAATTAATTTGGCATCTCTTGATATTTGTACCTAAAAGAAATAGAAGTTTTCACTTTATTGTGATGTGTAAAAGAAAGAGAGAATGCTCATAGGGAACAGAATGAGACTCTCCTACATTTTTCTGTCTTTTAAAAAAATGTTCGCAGGAAAGTGTATAGAACGGTATGCTTATTTAACAAAGAATTTGCTGTCATTTTTGTTACACCTAGTTGTTTTAAGCTTGCTGTGGCTGCCTAAAGACGCCTCCAGATGGCGCCCTAGTGCTCGTTCTCTCCGCCCAGTGGCCGACGGAATACCACCAGCTGCCAGGGAAAACGAGCTTGGAGCTGGCGGCAGGGCTTAAACCGGCGAAGCTCTGAGATGGGTTGCTGAAGGATTCCGGGAGGCAGCTGCAACAGGGCATCACTCACTGTCCAGGCATATCCGTTTCTGAGTGCAAAAGGAAGAACTTGAGCGAGCGGCAATTGGAGTGAAAATTGCTTTGTAGTATCTAAAAGCAGCATGGATCGTGGGCAGCTGAGCTGGTACGTGCAAGAGAAACTACTGAATGGAATTGTGCTGGGTAGGAACCCATCTGATTATTCTTTGTGTACCAAACGTTCTCTGTCCTGAATTGTGCTTATGTGTATACCCTCATTTCATTTTCACCTGGATCATGGGGGCTTGGGATAACAATCTTTAATTTTTCCAACATGATATAATAAAAGCTTTACAGAACATTGTTTATTGATAAAATATGACCCGAATCATGGTCTCAAGAAACACATGACAGTGGCACAAAAATACTTTTATATTTCTTTGTTAGAGGGGAAAAAGAAGAAGAAAGTAAACCTAAACCATATTACCATGTAATTTTACCAGATCGACTTCTAAAAACCAAAAAATATTTATATTTAACTACCAGGGATTAAATATTAAATCACTTTTACCTGTAGGTGTAGGCATAAACACACCTGTAAAATATGAGTGATTTTCACATCTGTGTGCCAGAAAGAATGTTGTGTAACTATGAAAACAATGAAGATGGAAAATATGTGTTTTGTGTGTAATTTTGTGTAGTCTAATATGCCATGTAAATGTGTGTTGTGTATGTGTAGTCAGTGGCATGCATATGTGACTCTGTTGCAGAAATATTGCACAGTTATAAAAAAGAATATGTTGGATATTAGATGGATTTTTGCACCTTCACATACACACACCAATTTCTAGCTAGATAACTTAGTATGAAGATTATCTATTGAAAAATATTAAATTTAAAGAATGTACTTGTTTCACTGTTTCATTCAGTTGTGTGCTTAGTTTTTTGTGCTTTTAAACTTTGGGGAAATGTTTTTTTATATTTTGAACAGGAAATATTGGCTGACATGATTATATGAAAAGAGGATACATAGATATATAAATTCAGGTTCCCTAGAGTTGAGATGGCCAAAATGCACAAAAACTCTGAAAACTTTAGAGTTCTAACTAAGAGTTCATATTAGAAACTAGCCAGAAAATGAATGATTCAAAAGTTCAGAATTAATTTGGAAATATCAGACGCTGAGTTGCTGAGGTTTTACTGTTAGTATTAATACTCTAAAACTAATGTTAGACCACTTATAAACTTGTATGTATTCCCTTGTAACAGATGTGTAAAGTGAATCAGATACTGAATTTTATGTGCTGCCATTGCAAATATAACACAATTCAACATAAAAAAATGAATTGAGTTAACTATGTAAGATAATATGCTAAAAAAGAAAAGCCTGAGATGCCAAGAAAAGTTAGAGGCAGTTCCTGCCCTCAAAAAGTGGTCAGTCAAATGACCAGGATGGGCATATATATGAATATGAGTACCCAGTAAATTACAAATCAAAATAAATGCTACTAGAGAACAGTATGCACAAGGTTTATAGCATTTAAGTGGAGGGAAAAATTGGACTTAGGGGTTTAGTAGAGACCACATTGGAAGGCTCTCCTCTCAAGGCATGGACAGAAAGAGCAATTTTGGTGGGTGAAAATGATAATGTCCTACCACACATTTCATTTGTGTTGGGCTCTGCCTTCTCCATTGGTCTTAGATGTGAGCAGTAAGAGATCATATCATACAGGCGGGTGAGGCAGTATTGGAGATGGCCTTGAACATTGGGCTGAAAATTTTGGATTTTATCACTAGTTTGTGCCCAGTGCCACTGACAATATAGGCATTCAGTACTCTTCTAGAAACATTGAGGGCTGTGCATAACAGTGAGAGCCAATATGAGATTTTTACAGTAATTTTGTAATTAACTTATTGTGTATCTACCATATGGGAATATAAGTTCCAAAACACAAAGTCTTTCAATATTATATCCAGAGAACCTAGAAATTTCTTGAAAAGTGTTTATCTACCATAATAAATGAATGGTAGAAGGAAGACAAGGCCAGGTTTATTTATTATTTACATGTAGATTTCCTAACACTCAACAATGATTAACAACCTCAAAATTTACCAAGCTCTTTGGAGCTGTTGTTCTAGTTGATTGCTTTTATGGCTCAAGTAAGGCAGAGCAAGTTAGAATAGTGGCTAGGATAGCCACTGTTGATGTTTAATCTTACTCTGTCTTTAACCTCTTACACGAATAGTCCTGCCTTTATGGTTTTAAAAGTGTTATTAAGACAGTTATAAACTGTATAATTATTCAGGCAGAATTCACCAGCTTATCTTTATATCTCTTCAGTAGAGATAGAGTAGATATATAATACATGTTAAAGCAATAAATTTAAGGAAACAGTTGAAGAGTTTGAGGACTGTTTTTTTGCATCCTATAATAAAAGCTTCTCTTCTTACACGAAGATCAAATATTTGGTTGTCCATAACATAGTTTAGGTCATACTCTCTACAGCTCTTTTACAATTGTAGGAGTCCAAAGTAATTTCTTGGGAGATCCTTAGGTATTTGCTTACATAGTTTTGGGGAGCACTGAGGTAACATTCTTGGGGTCCCAGCCTTCACACACAGGCTGTCCTTTTTTTTGTCTTTGTGTAATGATATCTATACCTTGTATGGAGAGTGATAGGCATATGTAAAGAAAAACTTGTGTCATTTGAAAAGATGACACTAAATGAAAATAAACATTTTAAAGAAACTTATAAATGTTATCTACTTAAATTATAGATAGATGTATAGTGTCTTACAAATAAAGAGGCTAAAAAACAATGTCACTGAATCCACAGCATTAAAAATTATACAAAGACCTGGAATTTCCCCTTTTGTCCAAGACAGACCTGTCTTCTGTGATGATGATATTTTTGTTTTAATTTGATTTTATATAATGTCTCCAAAATTATGCAAGAGTGTAATTCTTCAACTAAAAAATTGTTGGAATTTTTTAAGTGTCAGTTGAAGTGAGGAAGCAGAATTTCTCTGTGAGCTAATCTGCACAGAGTCAGGCGCCTTCTCTCTTCAGTGTCAGAAAGACACATTTCCACACCATTCCTTGGAGTTGGATCCGCTGTTACTGTTTTATTTTTAATCCATATGAGAAGAAGTAGTAAGATATAGTGACCCAAGACTTTCACCTTATTTTAAGCCTTGGAGCTTGGCTCGGCTAGAGACTAACGGCTTAGAGGAAGCATACCTTGTTCAAATAAAGCTAAAAATTCAGCTTCAGAGAAATATACTGCAGTGAGTACTGCAGGATTTCCCCCCTAGTGGTTGAATTAAAGCTGCTGTTTCTTGTAACAATTGAAATATACTTTTCTTGGCATATTGGAAATAGTTTGGTGAAGATTCTCTAACATACATTTTTAAAAACTTATTTCAGGAGAGCACATTTTTTTTAATTTATTTAAGTGATCATTTTGAAAGATACGTTGCCTTGAAAAATATACTAGATGCTTTCCTTTATTTGGAAAACTAGGGATTCAAAAAACACAGATACAAAATATATATAAATAATAGAAAACTGTGCTACTGGATCCCATGTTATGCTCCTCTTTCTTAGTGTAGAGAAAAGTTTTCTTCCTCTGGTGTCCTGATATTACTCTTTTCTGTGGTCAGTGCCCCAAATCATTTTAAGATGATTTTTAGCTTTTCCAACCATAATGCAAACTCCTTAAAGAAAGGAAATAAATCCTGTGTTTCCTTTGAATCTTCCTATTTTACACTACCAGCCACAAACAGCACTGAAGTTTGTTTACTTGATGATTAAGTAAAGATGAAATTCTTTTTTTTGTACAAATTCAAATAAGTGATTGTAGTCATATAGAAGTGACTTCTAAAAGGCAAAATGGAAATCTTTCTAGACTCTGTATACTGGGGCTATATCTGACACACCACAGCAGAAAAAGAAAGTTCCTTCTCCTCAAATAAAACTTTGAAATGAGACATCTTTTTAAAAAATAATATTTGAAATATGAAGATATCTATAAAGGCCTCAAACTTACCTTGACTCAGTAAAGTTATTTATATCTGGAATAGATACCTTCTGGCATGCCTGTGTCTCTGGGATGTTGTGTAACTACAAGTAGTCAGAATTGCTAAAAGTTCAAGCAAATCAGAAGAGTTCCTAACAGCAGAAATTAACCTTATGGAACCTTAGAAGTTTTGACATGCTTTAGAACCATTCCTGGGGGAAAAAAAAATCATGTGCTTTTATAATCAGTATATTTATGAGCATACAGCAACCTGCCACCAAGATGTATAAAAATGAGAGTTAGTAGCATCAAACTTCTATTTTAGAAAGTGCTAAAGCAAAGTAACAAAAGATCTGTGGCTGTTTCATTAACAGAAGTGAAGAACTTCTCTTCTGTCTCTGGAACAAAGACTAACAGAAGAGCCCTTAGTTACTAAGATGCATTTTTTCTGGTCTCAGGCTCATTAACGATGGAAGTAGGAGGGATAGGGTATAAAGCAGCAGCTGCAGCTGTGGGCACTCAGATCATTTTTCACCTGGCATAAAGTTAACGCTGGCATCTCCAGAGTTCCAGCACAGAACGCCAGGGAGCAAATGCCAGCTGATTGTTGTTCCTCACCAGCTTGCTGGCTAACTCTAGCTCATCCTTCAGATCTCTACTGAAGGGCTGCTTCCTCCAGTTTGCTTTGTCTGACCTCTCTAGATTACACTTAACACCGTTCTCGCTGTTATTATGGGCTCATATCCTCATGGTTGACATCACACTTCATGCTCAAAGACCTGATAGCCCTTCTTATTAGACTAAAGGCAAGAGCTGAGCCTTGAGCAGTATTGCTCAGTGTCTGTGTCTGGCTTACAATAGGCTGGTTAATATTTATGAATATTGTCTGTTGCCTGATGGTTTAATGACCATGTGTAGGCTTCGATGTCAGTAAATGTTGCATCTGACTCTCAGTGTCACGTGTAAGGTGAGGAGTAACTCAGCTTCTTAGTCTCCAAATCCTCATGTACTATCTAGGGCAGTGGTATACCTGCCTCTTAAAGGTGGTTGTTAAGGTTAAAAATAGTATCTGGTATTATTATTATTATCATTATTATGTTATGATCATTTTCTTCTGGGCTTTCTAAACATTAACTGATTTAATCCTCAAATGAAAAGGCTTATCAAGTTGATACTATTATCATTCTATTCTATATAAGAAATAGAGACACAGAAAGGTTAAATTACTTGCCTAAGGTCACAGAGAGGATAATTAAAAAAAAAAAAGGAAAAGAACAGTGCCCAGAAGAGAGCGAATACTGCCATTTTATTTTGGGAAGGCTGATTCTCATGTAAATGAAAAATTATCCCACACAGTTAAGAACAGTTTGTTCCCTGATTTCAGAGCCTTCTGTTGCAGATATTTTATTTGTAGAATTCTCATGGAAGCCAAATATGGTCAGAGGAAAATTAATGTGTATAATCTGAGAGAAGATCCTTATCTTTTATTAAGTATTTTACAGTATTGGGTATAACAGAAACTAAAGAAACCCTTGTAAGAAATGTATTTTTGTTGTGGATGCCAGGATAAAAAGAAGCAAGTGATTGCATGGCCTATTCTAATATTTTGAAGCATTTTTTGTTTTATTTATAAATAAATAAAGTTGTTGATGGACAGGGAAGCCCGGCATGCTTCAGTCTGTGGGGTCACAAAGAATCAGACATGACTGAGTGACTGAACTGAACTTACCTATAAATTTTATTTTAATAATGTTTACTTTTTCTCTCTGTAAAATGTACACATATTTTATAGAAAATGTGTAAAATCAGAAAAGCTACAAATACAAAGAAGAAAACAAAAGTAATACATAATTACTAAACCCAAAGATAACTATTATTACTACATTGATATATTTCCTATCTTTTGAGAAAAGTGCCAATATATATGTTTATGTATACACATGCATGTGTACATACAGTTTCAAATGAAATAATGTAATATAATTCACATCTTATTTTATGCCTATTATTTTGACAGCAGTTCTCTAAAAATTATAATATTTAGTGCTTGTATATTATTAAACTGTGTGGCTCAGCTTATAATTTTAATTAATAATTTCTCTTTCTTTGATAGTCTCCTAATTTTGGAAATTCTATTGTTTCCAATTTTAGCCTATTTAAACAGGCTTGTTATGGTGGTTTACATAACAGATGTACCTCCCAAATAATCATATTTAGATGACTCATTAACATAAGGTTGTTAAAAAGTGGTAATGCATTTCTACTCATAAGTAAAGAAGCTAAAAGAAGACTTTTAAAATGGGCTCATGCTTAAGGAGATTGAAAAAGGAAAAAAATGGAATTGTAGATGGAAATGCATTAACGTTTCTAAAATCTTGGTATGCTATAAGTTATAAAGGTCAGTATTGTAATCACCACTTTCCTGTGATTTACCTGGGCTCAACAAGGTCGAATGACAAGATCAGGCTGCTGTAGTATCATTACGCGTGTGCGTGCTAAGTCGCTCAGTCACGTCCGACTCTTGGCGGCCCCGTGAACTGTAGCTCTCCATTCTTCTCTGTCCATGGTATTCTCCAGGCAAGGATACTGAAATGGGTTGCCATGCTCCTCTCCAGGAGATCTTCCCCACCCAGGGATTGAACCCATGTCTCTTTAGTTTCCTGCACTGGCAAGCGGGTTCTTTACCACCAGTGCCACCTGGGAAGCCCTCTGGGTAGTATCATTGCCAGGATTCAAATATAAGGCTCACTTTTCGGCCCTTTATCTTTTTCATCCTACCATACAGTCTACACAGCATGCTGGCAATGTTCATAGCTCCACATAATACTTAATTTCTTTGAGCCTCTGTTTCATTTTGTGTAACATAGAAGCAATGATTCTCACTGCATAGAATTATTGTGATGATTAGTTTGAAAATTATATGGAACTGAGATCTTAAAATATATGTCCTGAGGCTCAGTGTTAGCAATGAGACTGATATGTCATAAAGTACTCTTTCACACTGATAGAACTTGGTAATCCCCTGGGAATTGAGGGGCTGGCAAAAGGCTTGTTAATCCAAATTCCCACGCATGAATCCAGGAGATTCAGTCTGTTATGGGTCACTGTTTTTGTTTTTAACAAGTTCCCTTGGTGATTTTGATGATATTTTATTAAGTGGCAAGGAGAGATATAGGCAACTAGAAAAATGAGGCTGAAGGGAGGATGAAAAGTTTAAAATGAGACACAGAAATTTGACAGTTGTCAGATATTAGTTGAAAATAGATGGAGCCTTCTCCTGAGATCGTTCAGCCCCCAGGGAGAGCATAGCATGTCTGGAAACTGTCAGGATATAAAACCAGCTCAGGGCTTGAAGGCCTCATTTTCCTAGGTAGGTCATTTGAAATACAAAACACAGTAAAGGAGCCTGAAATCAAAAGCAAAAATAAAACTCAGTTTGACTAACAGAAATGGTAGACAGTAAAGTTTTATTGAGGTTGGTGGGATATGCTTTAAAGAATGTTGATTTTTAAAGTAAATGCATTGGATCTTTGATGTCTATGTATCATAATCAGACATACACTACCTAAACTGAAAAATCTAATTTGATTTTTTGATTTGACTTATAGAAAATGTGGTATTTTAAGATTAGATTTTACCTTCTCTGCATATCCATTGGAGTTTTTCCAGCCTTTCATATTGAGTAGTAATTGATAAAATTGGTCTTGCCTGCCACATGAGGGGAAAAGGCAATGGCACCCCACTCCAGTACTCTTGCCTGCAAAAGCCCATGGACGGAGGAGCCTGGTAGGCTGCAGTCCATGGGGTCGCTAAGAGTCGGACACGACTGAGCGACTGCACTTTCACTTTTTACTTTCATGCATTGGAGAAGGAAATGGCAACCCTCTCCAATGTTTTCTCCTGGAGAATCCCAGGGACGAGGGAGCCTGGTGGGCTGCCGTCTATGGGGTCGCACAGAGTCGTACTCAACTGAAGTGACTTAGCAGCAGCTACATGAGGAGCTCCTGGAAGACAGGGTTCTCGATTCATTCAATGAGGGTTTGTAAGAAAAAGTTCTTGAATGAGTTACTTTTTAACCCATATTGTCATTATCTTTAATACCAGATTGAAATATTTTTTAACTTTTAAAACATATTTTTATGGGACACATATATTACTAACTCTTTGAAATGATACCAAAGATTTTAGGACATTTGTTTTTTTCTATTTATTTTGTGTATTGATGTTATATGTAACACCAGTGTTCTTTAAAATTGTGGGTTTTTTCCTCAGGAATTAGTAAACTGCCTGACAGTTTCTTTAAAAATTGTTATTGAAAGTATTAAATTCTTTGTTGTACCTTCAGCTAAAGAAAAATTTTCAGTTGTTCCAAGCAATTTTATTGGTATATTACCAAATAAAAACCTGAATGAAGGCTAGATATTTGACTCATAAGAAGTGATATTCTTAGTTTACCAATAGACTTTTTCTGGTTTAAAATAACCAGTTCTCTATAGTTGTGTTTTTGAATTGGCCCTTAACATATAATCTTAAAATCTTAGAGGGCTAAAGAAAAGCTTAAGAAGTGATTTTCAGGATGATATCAGAATCTCTTCAATTTCAAAACACTTTCAAAGAAACTATGCTATAACTTCCCTTGCTTATTCATCACCATGTATAGCTACTTGCATTGTTGTGAAATTCTTACCTAAACTCTTTCTGAAGTCTCTCTTGCTGCTACACAGGCCCACATCCTTTTGCTTGATCTTAGTAGAGACTTAGAATATCACTAGAATCAAATGGTTCTTTTAATATGTGTCATTTAAATATTAGAAAGTTATTATCAAAGTCTGCCTTAGCAAGTAATTCAGACAAATGACCTACATCACCTGTGCTCTTCTGACTATTTCCTTCTGCAGAGAATCCAGAGCAGGGTGCTGCATGCTTCACAAGGTAACTACAAGAGGGGCTTTTCCAGGCCTCCTTATTCTTATTTCTAAGTTTTAAAAATGAGTTTCCCTGGTTTAGCTTTATCTAAACTCTTTATTAGTTGTCACTTCTTGCCTTTCCACTCTTGCCCAGCCACAATCAAAAACAAAAAAATGGCAGCTGAATCTTTTAAAAAAGAATCACTTTGAGTATGATTTCATATACTCATGATTTTATATGTAAATTTCAGAGACACCTATCATCATTGTCCTTTAGGCATACAGTATTCATATGCAGAGCATTATCCCAAACATTAAATGGGGTTATAAATAATGCAAAAGAGTAAACCTTGCCCTTGAGGTATATATGTGACAGTAGCAATAACATTACCATTCACTTGCTGTATATTGAATCTTGATAACGATATTGGTGATAGGTAATATTATGAATACACTGGGGGAAAAAAAGAACAAAACTAAAATTGTCTGCCTAAATGATTGTCAGGGCAGAAAAATTTTCTTTCTGCCCTTCTAGGTTCTTTAGCTGATCTAGTAAGTAAGTTGACATAATTTAGATTAATAAGAACAGAATAAATTTATTTTCATATGAGAGTCCCATAAAAATATGGGACCCAAGAGGAATCAGACAGTTGAGGCTTATATGCTATCCTGAGCTAAAAAAAGAAATAGGGTCCCAGGGCTTCAAAGAGGAAGAAGACAATTCACAGCAAAATGAGAAGAACAGGTATTTGATATCAGAAGTTTAAAAAGTTATATTTTGTAATAGCTCTCTTTCTGGCCCAATCCCTCTATTTAAATTCTTTTAGGCAGTTGCTGCTGCTGCTGCTAAGTCGCTTCAGTCATGTCCGACTCTGTGTGACCCCATAGACAGCAGCCCACCAGACTTCTCCGATCCTGGGATTCTCCAGGCAAGAACACTGGAGTGGGTTGCCATTTCCTTCTCCAATGCATGAAAGTGAAAAATGAAAGTGAAGTCGTTCAGTCGTGCCCAATTCTTAGCGACCCATGGACTGCAGCCTACCAGGCTCCTCTGTCCATGGATTTTCCAGGCAAGAGTACTGGAGTGGGGTGCCATTGCCTTCTCCGTTAGCAGTTAAGGGAGAGGCAAAAGATTTTCCTGGGTCTGCTGGGTCTTGTTTGCCTTCAGCTCAAAATAATCCAATGCTAAAATGGCATGTTTTGGGGTGGCATAATCTGCTCCCCATCATGGTCATGTTGATCATTTCATCTGCTTCCTGAGTAATAACTTTTTGTAGAAGTAAAGACCTATGTTTCAGCTTAGAAATTTGACCTGATGTTTCTGTTCCTTTAGAGTGTACTCATCAGTTATTGCACCATAGTTTTGTCCTACCTAGTTCTAGTTACCAAAATGTCCATGATTTTTCTCATTCTTCTCATTTTGTAAGGTACCTTCTCTTCTGACATGTGCACAGATTTTTCAGTTTGGTAAAGTTGTTAAGGTTTCATTAACACTTTCTACACTGAATCTTCTAGTCAATGTCAAATGGAGCTTATTATGTAGATATGTCACATATGGGAAATTAGATTCATTATAGATTAGCTTTGTCAAATTTATGCCTGTTTATTAAAATTGGGTCTAGTTCACTGCAATCAGTTATTCTGAACTATCTGCATGATTTCATAAGTCAGTTTCAGAGGCACTTTACATATGTATTGTTCCATTTTTTGGAATAAATATTTGTCAGCTTTGCAGATAGATTTTTTTCACTGTTCTGTGTTAGAATATTCCTGGAAAATAAAAGTAGTCACCCTAGCCTTAGCCAGTACTATGAAAATGGGCAAATTACAAATGGCCAAGGAGATACAGTACTGAGTTTGTGAGCAAGAAAATCCTCATCAATAAGGTAAGGGTATTTTTTTGCCTGATTTGATGATACATATCACATTGAGAGGGGCTTCACTGATAGCTCAGCTGGTAAAGAATCCACCTGCAATGCAGGAGATCCTGGTTTGATTCTTGGGTCGGGAAGATCCCCTGGAGAAGGGACAGGCTACTTACTCCAGTATTCTTGGGTTTAAATGCTAAAGAATCCACCTGCAATGAGGGAGACCTGGGTTCAGTCCATGGTTAGGGAAGATGTCCTGGAGAAGTGAAAGGCTACCCACTCCAATATTCTGGCCTGGAGAAATCCATGGACTGTATAGTCTATGACGTTGCAAAGTCAGACACGAATGAGCAACTTTCATTTCACTTCACTTCATCACATTGAGAAAAACAAGAAAAACTAGGTTTGTATAACTATTAGGCTAAATATCAGAAAATGATGCTTTGTGGATTGCTTTCTTTATTTTTAACTTTTATTTACCTCTAGTAAGCAAACTGTAGAGCTTGAGAAATTGCTCTGTTTAATTTTGCCTACAATTCTACTTAACCAAATTAAATTGCCATTTGTGTTTTTTTATTAAGAAACATTGTTGAGGAGGAAGTTTTTTGTATGCCAGGTAGGGAATGAAGTGTTCCAAAATTGTTATTTTCAGTAGTTTCCTAGGATCTGATTTAAAAAATTAAATGATATCAAAACTAATTTATTACAAAGATGAATGTGAAGTGGAGATTAATATGAATAAAATAATTTTATCTAATAAAATACCAGGAAATATGCTTTCTTTAAAAAATGGCAGTGATGATGCAGGTATCTTACTTGACATCTGGGGCTTCATTTTGATAGGGTAGACTACTGATTTACTACTTTCAAATGCCAGCAAAGTGTGCATGAAGGCTGTTTTTATGTATTAAAACTGAATAGAATACTTCAAATTATATTGCATAAAGGTTAGGATAAGGCCTGGGAAATAGCAGAAAGGTCTTTACCCCCACCCCATTCTTAATTTATTTTGCTTTTCTTTCTGTACATCACCTTCCTTTGTCTTCACTGCTTTCCTTCTCCATCCCACACCTTGAACAGTAATTTTAGAACACTGTGAAAATAAGGTAGTGCTGGTGGAATAGGGCTTCCCCCGTGGCTCAGCAGATAAACAATCCACTTGCCATGCAGGAGATATAGGAGACCTGAGTTTGATCCCTGGGTCCAAAAGATCCCCTGGAGGAGGAATTGGTAACCCACTCCAGTATTCTTGCCTGGAGAATCCCATGGATAGAGGAGCCTGGCAGGCTACAGTCTATGAGGTCTCAAAAGAGTCAGACACAACTGAGCTCCTAAGCATGCTTACACAGGTGGGATAGGAGAAGCAACTGAAAGAGTTAACCTACATTTCAAAATACATACATCTGCACCTGCAAGAAGCCTTTTGCCTTCAGAGTCAACTCTTTATTATTTAGATAACTCTCTGCTTTACAGAGGTTTGGCTGTAACCCCAGACTTGCTTCTCTGGAACACCTAACTGTTCTTGGCTGCCAGTAGTACAGGGTCTCCTTAGGAAGGATTCAGCTTCAACAAAGAGGAAAAGGCTGTTTGAGTACATGTGTGTGAAAGTGTAAATGAATCCAGATTCCAAAGGCAAATATAGAGGGTTTGGGTGCACTGATTTGTGCTTCCCCAAACATGCCTCTTTTTTTACCTTTTAAAAAGACATTTTGAGGTGGGTGTACCTTTAAGGTATTTCAATGTAGTACATACTCAAATATATTTCACAAGGTCTTTCTTAGCTTCATGCAAAACATTCATCCATCTGTATGTTCAGTTACTTCACCCTGGTTACACACATTAGATAATGAAATATTTGTTTTCCTTTCAGGGCTACCCTCAAAGGACTGTTACATTTTTAACCTTCCCTGAAGAAATTTTAGCACTTCATAAAAAGAAAATGTACCATACATAGTGATCCTCTCAATCTTCCAGTGGGAGAAGATAATATGTGCTGGCATTATGGATCCCTGATCTTTGGAAGTATGTATTTGTAAAATCTAAATATTTAAGAATATGACAAAGCAAGACATAAATATCTGCTAGCATCTTACTTTTGACTGTTGTTGTTCAGTTTGCAACCCTATAGACTGCAGCATGCCAGGCTTCCCTGTCCTTCATTTTCCAGAGTTTGCTTAAACTCATGTCCATTGAGTCAGTGATGCTATCCAACTATTTCATCCTCTTTTGACTACCAAACATATAAAACAGTTATAATCACTATAGTAGGGAAGAGACCATTGTACATTTCCTGTTCTTGATGTCTTTCTTTCTGGGAATATCTACTCAAAATTGAAACCTCAGCAGAAACAAGATAATGGATTCTCACATAAAAATAATGTAGTGGGGCATATTTAATGTGAATTCTGCTATCTTTCTCAACCATAGGTGAAAAATATTAGAGCTATGGAACCTTTGTATTTAAAAGGACATTAAAAGTATTACAGTCTAGCATCTAGGGAAGGAGGTAGTATTATGGGATGAAAAGAGAACTTGGGACCAGATTATTTAGCACCTCTCATGTCGATTCAAAGTTTGAGCTTTTATTCATTGGACACTGAAGGCTTACCTGTGGTTTCTGCATGATTTAATAGTGTTACTGCTTTTGTGTTTCAGAAAGATAATCCTGGAAACAAGGTGAAGGATGAATTGGAAAAAAATAGTCTTATTGGGAGAAAATGAGAAACCAAGCTAAATCAGTGGCAGTAATGATGGAAAGAAGGGAAAATATTTAGAAATACATATGAGAAGTAGGTTAACAGACAAGGGAAAATAAAGAGTTAAGGATGACTCTGAGATTTCTAGCTCATGTGACTGGGTAGCTAATGATGCTGTTAATCATAATAGGGAATGGCAACTAAGATTGTTTCAGAGGAGACTTCAGATTTTCCTCAGGCTTCCCTTTGATTCAGATGGTAAAGAAATGTGCCTCCAATGTGAGAGACCTGGTTCAGTCCCTGGGTCAGGAAGATCCCCTGGAGAGGGAAATAGCAACCAACTCCAGTATTCTTGCCTGAAGAATTCTATGGACAGAGAGGCCTGGAAGGCTACAGTCCATGGGGTTGCAAAGAGTCAGACACAACTGAGCGACTAACACTTTGAGATTTTAAGGTGAAGATGGGATAATAGGATGGAGATAATGAGTTTTGAATTGGTCATTCTGAGTTTGTTACCTGTGGAAATACATGTAAAGCAGTGTTTCTTAGCTATGGGTACTGTAAACATTTTGGGTAGGATAATTCTTTATTGTGGGGAGCTGCCTTGTGCATTGTAGAATGTTTAGCAAAATCCTTGGCCTCTACCGAATAGTTACAAGCAACACTCCTCTCACTAGTGCCAACCTAAAATGGCTCTAGACTTTTCCAAGAATTCTCTGAGGCACGGACAAAATTGTCCTCAGTTGAGAGCCACTGAAATACAGACAACAGGAGGTTGGTGCAATTGTGTGACTGGGATTTAGGATACAGATGAAACTTGAAATCAATATTTAGAATCATCAATAATAGCAATTTACACAATGTGAGAAGATGAGACTGTGCAGGGGAAGAATATAGATGACTATATTGTTATCTGTTTTTTGCTTGAACAACTCCAGAGACTGAAAATTCCTAAATTCATGAGATAGACTGAGGCAGCCCATTCTATTTCTAGATACTTCAAATGCTTTCTATTATTACTGTTATGCATTTTTACATATTGAACCATGTTGAGCCAAAACTATTCTTTTTATACTTTCATCCTTTGGTCCTGTGATACTGTGATTTACATATACATGGTCATTCAGATTATGAAAATATATTTCTCATGCATATTTGGTCTTTGTCCAGAGTTCCTGGCTTACAAATCCCCAAAATCCTTGGAATTTCCTGAGCAGTAGAGCACTAAGATCATTTTTTATTATATTTGGTTTTTAGTCCTCAGTTCCTGAAAAGACTTCAGAGTCATAAGGGTGAGATGAGTGTCTTGTTATATGTAACAAGCCCTTTCACCAACAGTGGGTTTATGTTAATGAAAGGAGGTTTTGGAGGGCACTTAGAGATAAGGGCTGGTTACCAGGGGAACCAGCCATGGAGTAAAGGGCTGGAACTTTCATTGTCCCTTCTTGATTTCCAGGAAGGGCGAGGGGCTAAAGGTAGAATCAACCATCAGTGGCCAGTGAGTTAATCAATTATGCCTACATGATAAAGTTTCCATAAAAACCCAAAAGGGAAGGTGTTTGTGAGAACTTCCAGGTTGGGGAACCAGAACACCTTGACATGCCACAGTGCCAGGCCCCAAGCTCCACAAGGAAACAAGATCCTATGCACCTCTTCATCTGATTGTTGATTCCTATTATTTAATATCTTTGGTGATTAATTGGTAATTTAAGGAGCTTTCCAGGTGGCATTAGTGATAAAGAACCCACCTCCCAATGCAGGAGACATAAGAGATGTGGGTTCGATTCCTGGGTTGGGAAGATCCACTGGAGGAGGGCACGACAACCCACTCCAGTATGCTTGCCTGGGGAATCCCTTGGATGGAGGAGCCTGGCGTTCTACAGTCCATGGGGTCACAAAGAGTCGGACATGACTGAGTGACTAACACTTTAACTTTCACTTTCTTAGTCAGTAAATAGATTTCCTAAGTTCTTTGAGTCATTCTAGCAAATTAATCAAATCCAGGATGGGAGTCCTAAAAACCTCTGATTTATAACCAGTCTGTCGGAAGTACAGATAAGAGCCTGGACTTGCAGTTGGCATCCTGATTTGGAGTGGTCATTGGAAGCTACAGTTTGTATCTGGCAGGGTCAGAAGTACAGACAACCTGTACTTGCAGTTGGTCTCTGAAGTGGAGGGTGGCCTAGTGGGACTGAGCCCTTAACCTATAGAATATGATCTCCAGGGAGATAATGTCAAATTGAGTTGAATTGTAAGGTACCCTGTTGGTATCCTGAGATTTGTTTGTTGGTGTAAAGAATCTCCCTGTCCCCACATGCATTGGAAATGGTATCAGAACCTGTTTAGGTATTAATTTTGTTTTCATGGGACACAAAATAAATCTAATAGTGTAAGTCAAATTACTGTCCCTAAATCCCTTCACATATTTTAATATAGCTATTGAATTGATTTATAGTGTAATTCACTATTATTTTGTCCTGCTAAATATCCTTAATGTTTTCAATTTATCTTTATATGTTATATTGTGAGACTTTTACAACATGATCATTATTAGATGGTGACCATTTGAAATATCCTTCGTAAGGTATAAACCAGAGAACTGAGCAAACACCGTGTTGTCCTGTCCAGTTTCAGTTCAGTTCCGTTCAATCGCTCCTTTGTGTCTGACTCTTTGCAAACCCATGAACCGCAGCGCCCAGGCCTCCCTGTCCATCACCAACTCTCGGAGTCCAACCAAACCCATGTCCATTGAGTTGGTGATGCCAACCATCTCATCCTCTGTCATCCCCTTCTCCTCCTGTCCTCAATCTTTCCCAGCATCAGGGTCTTTTCCAAGGAGTCAGCTCTTTGCATCACGTGGCCAAAGTATTGGAGTTTCAGCTTCAGCATCTGTCCTTCCAATGAACACCCAGGACTGATCTCCTTTAGGATGGACTGGTTGGATCTCCTTGCAGTCCAAGGGACTCCCAAGAATCTTCTCCAACACCACAGTTCAAAAGCATCAATTCTTCAGCCCTCAGCCTTCTTCACAGTCCAACTCTCACATCCATACATGACCACAGGAAAAACCATAGCCTTGACTAGATGGACCTTTGTTGGCAAAGTAATGTCTCTGCTTTTGAATATGCTATCTAGGTTGGTCATAACTTTCCTTCCAATTTAGAGAAAAGAAACCTTCAGTTTCCTGGGTTTAGTGATCATATTTTTATTCAAATATCTCAAAAGTGCATTAGCTTTTTTGTCAGCAGCATTATATCACTGTCTCTTTTATTTTGTATGAACTTACTGTTAAGTCATATTCCATATTATATACCACTAAATTTTTGTTTGTTTCTAACTCAGGCATGGAACTTTATATTCATCCTTTTAAAAATACACTCTCCTTTTCACCATTTCCACCTGCCTGTTCATTTTGAATTATGATTTCATCATCCAGCATGATTTTAATTTCTCCCAGTTTCATGCCATCTGCATAGCTGACCTGCCTACCCCACAGACATATTCGCTCAAGACATTAATAAAAATGTGAGTAAGTTTCAGATCAGATCAGTCGCTCAGTCATGTCCAACTCTTTGCGACCCCATGAATCGCAGCATGCCAGGCCTCCCTGTCCATCACCAACTCCCAGAGTTCACTGAGACTCACATCCATCAAGTCAGTGATGCCATCCAGCCATCTCATCCTCTGTCGTCCCCTTCTCCTCCCGTCCCCAATCCCTCCCAGCATCAGAGTCTTTTCCAATGAGTCAACTCTTCGCATGAGGTGGCCAAAGTACTGGAGTTTCAGCTTTAGCATCATTGCTTCCAAAGAAATCCCAGGGCTGATCTCCTTCAGAATGGACTGGTTGGATCTCCTTGCAGTCCAAGGGACTCTCAAGAGTCTTCTCCAACACCACAGTTCAAAAGCATCAATTCTTCAGCACTCAGCCTTCTTCACAGTCCAACTCTCACATCCATACATGACCACAGGAAAAACCATAGCCTTGACTAGATGAACCTTTGTTGGCAAAGTAATGTCTCTGCTTTTGAATGTGCTATCTAGGTTAGTCATAACTTTCCTTCCAAGGAGTAAGCGTCTTTTAATTTCATGGCTGCAGTCACCATCTGCAGTGATTTTGGAGCCCCCCCCCAAAAAAAGTCTGACACTGTTTCCACTGTGTCCCCATCTATTTCCCATGAAGTGATGGGACCGGATGCCATGATTTTAGTCCAGAGTTAATGTGACTACATAGTGCTATGGATTTTCTCTTCAGTGATTTTCCAGCTACTTTTTTACTTAAAGGTCTTTTTATTTTTATGGAGTACTATAGAAACAAGACTCATATGGATAGACATTATGGTCAGCTTTTTTTTCCCCAGACAAAACTTCCAAATGTAATCCTCCTATACAAAATGGTTAAGATAAAATATGTTTCATTTATAAAATGGGATGAAATACCATCATGGGGAAAATGATTTTTATTAAGTGATAAGGTAGTGTTAAGTGATAAAAGCAGGGTACAAATTTGAATACAAAATATGACATCACCATTTATAGACAGAGGTAGATACATACAAATATAGATGTGGTGCTAGATACAGAATACACCAGAATCTAAAGAATTCCCTCTAATGTGACAGTTATGATTGATTTTTTTTCTTATCAATATTTATAGTCTCAAATGCTATGTAATGAATATATCACCTTTATACACAGAGCATAAATAGTAAAATATGTCTCTACATTATGTAACTTTGAATCACAAAATTAAAAACAGAGAAGTATGTTGGATGGCTCTATAGCAAGAAGTGGTGAGTCAGAGACAGGTTGAGTAGTGATTATGCTGGTCTGAATGGGATGAAGACTTAGCACTAAGTGATACAGAAGGTTTTGAAGCAGTAAATTAGCAGAAAACTAAGTTTTTAATTCATCCAAATACATTAATTTCATGTCACACATCACATTTAAAGGAGAAAAAAGCAGTTTATGGACGTTTAAACAGTTTTCCCACTATTAAGTATGCCCAAATAAAAGGTTGATAAAAGAAAAAAAGATGTCTTTTTATTTTTGTAATGAAGCCTGCAGACCTTCAAATATAATTCAGGGATTAATATTTGAATTCAAATTACTGTCTTTAAAAGCCCAAAGAGCTAATGCTATTAAATCATCTATCTATGTATTTCTAATTATATTTTAAGTAGGCTGAATCACATATTAAATGTAAAAGCACACTTTCTTTTTAAAAAAAGTAAATGGAAAATTACCAAAGACATTTTCTTTGTAATTTGGGAGATGAAGGAGATAGATAATGCTAACCATTAGGTATCTTGTTGCAAATGAAAAGCTGTTTTATAATTCTTATCCAAAGCAGATATTAGTGTGGTAGATGATTTTAAGCATTTCATTTAGAGATGTTTTTGAAATTTTTCTAGACTTGTTCTTCAGTTAGTCAAAAAATCAGATTCTGGGAACCAGAGACTTTGGTTTTACAATATTCTAGCCACCCAGTGCTGTGGTCTCAGTTTTCTTGAGGGAGTTAAGATGCCTACTAATATCTCGTAATACAGAGTGAAAAATTATTGCTTTCTTACACCATTAAATCCTTCGACCTACTTCTCTACTCTTTGAGAACTAAACTTTATCAAGGTATGATCCAGGAATGGTTTTGAGTATAAGCCCTTCAAGCCCTAAATACATAATTTGCACATTTAAAGATGACAATGTAGATTTAAAGCTACTTCAACTAACAGTCCACCTTTAGTTAGAAAATAGCTCATATTCTCCCCAAGACCATTTATTTCCTCAGGAGTGAAGAAACAGGAACAGACAGAAAACCCCAATCATAGTTCATAAAGAAAGAGTTTTTTTGTAAACCTGAGATGAAATCATCAAACAAGAAATTATCTTTGGTCTGCACAGGGATAAGAGTTGAAGGGAAGCCTCCTTGATTTAGTTGTTTCAGTTATCCCAAAGCCCATTTATGAAATTTCAACAAATCAAAATTAGCCTGATTAAAATTTTATTTTGTTTTATTTTTGTTTTTTGCTTAAAAGCATTTTATTGTGAAATATATTACATATACAAAGCATACACAGTATATATATATATATATATATATATGTTCAGTTCAAAGATTAGTGATAAATTGAACATCTTTGAACACACCACCTGAAGAAGCAGAGAACCTTGATGTGTTCCTACCCTGATAACCTCCTATGCTTTCTCCCATAGAGCTGGTCACTCTTCTGAAATTTGAAATCATTCAGCAAAGTACAAGTTTAAAGTGTACAGAATAATGATTTGACTTACATATATCATGAAGTGATTACCGCAGTAAGGTTAGTGAGCATACATCATCTCATATAGACACAAAATAAAAGAAAATGAAAAAATATTTTTCTTATTATGAGAACTCTTAGGATTTATTCTCTTAACTTTCATAATTGCAAATTTTGTCTTGATAACCTTGAAGTGTTGAGAGAAAATGCCAGAAGAGGATTGGACTTTTATAGTGGAGATTATTAACTATCTTAATAGTTCATATGGAGAAGGCAATGGCACCCACTCCAGTACTCTTGCCTGGAAAACCCCATGGATGAAGGAGCTTGGCAGGCTGCAGTCCATGGGATCGCTGAGGGTCGGACACGACTGAGCGACTTCACTTTCACTTAATAGTTGATAAGTATAAGATGAAGGAGTGAGCCACAGAGCAGGGATAGGCAGGATAAAAATGTGATGGTTCTTTTAGAAATAGAAAAAGTTTCCTGAGTAGAGGGCTCAGCTGCTAAAGAATCTGCCTGCAATGCAGGACACTTGGGTTTGATCCCTAGGTTGGGAAGATCCCCTGGAGAAGGGAAAGGCTTCCCACTCCATTATTCTGGCCTGGAGAATTCCATGGGAAGTCCATGGGGTTGCAAAGAGTCGGACACAACTGAGCGACTTTCACACACCTGAGCAGAGACCACTAGAACCTGCTAACACATTTTTGAAAATATGAGACAACTTCAGTACCTTAATTTTTCCTTCTCCTTCCTCCTTGTCCTTTTTTTTTCTTAATTTTACTTTTTAAAAAAGATTTTTTAAGATGTATTTTAGGTTCACAGAAAAGTTGAGCAGAAGGTGGAGATTTTAGCCTCCTCCATCATCAAATATCCCCCACTCAAGTGGCTCATTTGTTACAATTAATAAACCTACATTGACACAGTCACCCCAAATCCATAGTTTACCTTAGGCTCTCTCTTGGTATAGTACATTCTGTGGTTAGCAGCAAATAAATAATGACATAAATCCATCATTACATTACCATAGAGAGTAGTTTCATTGCTTTCAAAATTTTCCACGTTCTGCTATTCTTCCAAGTCTCAATCCCTGGCAACTATTGATTGTTTTACTGTCCTCAGAGTTTTGCCTTTTCCAGAATATCATGTAGTTGGAATTTGTAGCTTATAACTTTTTCAGATTAGCTTCTTTTACTTAGTAATACTCACTTAAGATTCCTCTGTGTCTTTTCATGTCTTAATATTTCACTTCTTTTTAGTGCTAATATTCTGTTGTCTTTAGGTACCATAGTTTATTCATTCCCCTACTGAGGGGTGTCTTGGTTGCATACAAATTTTGGCAATTATGAGTAAAGCTGCTGTAAGCGTCCATGTGCCAGGTTTTTGTGTGGACATGAATTTTCAACTCCTTCAAATAAATACTAAGGAGTGCAATTAGTGCATTGTATGGTAAGACTATGTTTAGTTTCCTGAGAAACTGCCAAACTGTACAAACTTCCAAAGTATACAGTTTTGCTTTTGCACCAACAATGAATGGGCATTCCTATTGCTCCACATCCTCACCAGCATTTGGTGTTGTCAGTGTTCTGATTTTGACCCCCCTAATAGGCATGTCGGAGAAGGCAATGGCACCCCACTCCAGTACTCTTGCCTGGAAAATCCCATGGACAGAGGAGCCTGGTAGGCTGTAGTCCATGGGGTTGCTAAGAGTAGGACACGACTGAGTGACTTCACTTTCACTTTTCACTTTCATGCATTGGAGAAGGACATGGCAACCCACTCCAGTGCTCTTGCCTGGAGAATCCCAGGGACGGGGGAGCCTGGTGGGCTGCCGTCTATGGGGTCGCAAAGAGTTGGACACAACTGAAATGACTTAGCAGCAATAGGCATGTAGTGGTAGCTTGTTGCTGTTTCAATTTGCACTTTCCTGGTGACATATGATCTAGAGCATCTTTTCGTATGCTTATTTGCCATCTGTATATCATCTTTGGTCTTTGATGATATGTGTTGGAGGGGTTTTGAACCATTTTTAACTGGGTTGATTTTCTTATTCTTTAGTTTTAAGAGTGCTTAGTCACTCAGAGTCGTGTCTGACTCTTTGCGACCCCATGGACTGTAGCCCACCAGGCTCCTCTGTTCATAGGGATTTTCCAGGTAAGAATACTGGAGTAGATTGCCATGCCCTCCCCAAGGGGATCTTTCCAACCCAGGGATCAAGCCCAGGTCTCCCACATTGCAGGCAGATTCATTGCTGACTGAGCCACCAAGGAAGAGGTCTTTGTATAATTTGGATCGTTTGTCTGCCCAGTGACTAAGTGGTGTCTGACTTTTTGTGACCCCATGGACTGTAGACTGCCAGGCTCTTCTGTAAACAGAATTTCCCAGGCAAGAATACTGCAGGGTTCGGTGTACTGTCTTTCATCTCTTCTTATAAACTTTACAATCATCCTGTTGATATCCACAAATAACTTGCTGGGATTTTTATTTGGATTCTATTAAATTTGTAGATCCATAGGGAGGAATTGATATCTTGACAGTATTGAGTATTACTGTCTGTGAATGTTGAATATCTTTTTTTTTTTTTTTTTAGTTTTTCTTTGACTTTGTTTATCAAGATTGTTGTAGTTTTCCTCATAGATCTTATACATATTTTGTTGCATTTATACCTATGTATTTCATTTTAGGGAGCACTAATATAAATTGGGCTTCCCTGGTAGCTCAGATGGTAAAGAATCCACCTGCATTGTAAGAGACTGGGGTTTGACCCCTGGGTAGGGAAGATCCCCTGGAGAATGGAATGGCTACCCACTCCAGTATTCTTACCTGGAGAATACCATGGACAGAGGAACCTGGTGGGCCACAGTCAATGGAGTTGCAGTCACACACGACTGAGCAACTAACACTTTGACTTTCATTTTCTTTCACTCTAAATTGTATTTTTAATTCCAAATTTCATTTGTTCATTGTCAGTATTTAGGAAAATGATTGACTTTTGTATATTTACTTTGTATTCTGCAAACTTTTTATAATCACTTGTTAGTTCTAGGAGTATTTTTTTTCCATTAAAAAAATTTCTACATAGATGATCATGTTGTCTGTAAAAACTATTTTATTTCTTTCTTCCTAATATGTACCCCTTTTATTTCCTTTCCTTGTTTGAATGCATTAGCTAGAAACTTTATTATAAATGGGTGTTAGATTTTTCAAATGCTTTTTTGCATCTATTAATATGATTACCTGATTTTTCTTTTTTAGTCTGATGTGATGAATTACATTAATTGATTTCAAATATTGGAACCAGCTTATGTATATTGGGATAAATTACATTTGGTTATGTTTATAATTCTTTGTACACATTTTAGATTTGATTTGTTAATATTTTGTTGAGGATTTTTACATTTATGCTCATAAAAAATATTGATCTGTAGTTTTCTTATATTTATCTGAGACTGGCATTTGAGTAATGCTTGCCTTACAGAATGATTTTTTTCCCCCTCTGCTTTCATCCTCTGAAATAGGTTATGAGGAATTGGTATGCTGTCTCTAAATGTTTGGTGAAACTCACCAGTGCACCTATCTAGGCCAAGAGCTTTTTGTTTTGGAAAAGCGTTACTTATTTATTCCATTATTTTAATAGATATGAGGTACTGAGATTGTTTATTTCTTCTCATGTGAGTTTTGGCAACTTTTGACTTCAAGGAATTGATTCATCTAGATGATCAAATTTGTGGGCATGAGGTTGTGCAAAGTGTTTATTTTGCATGGTATCAGCAATGATATTATCACTGCTCCATTTGTGATATGAGAAATTTGTGCCCTCTGTCTTTTTTTCATAGTTAGTCTGACTAAAGTCTGATTTTATTGATCCTTTCAAAGAATCAGGTTTTGGTTTTGTTGATTTTTCTCTTGATTTCCTGTTTTCAATTTCATTGATTTTTTTTTTTCTCTAATTCTTGTTATTTCTTTTCTTCTGCTTCTTTGCATTTAATTCACTCTTCTTTTTCTAGTTTCTAATATTAAAACTTAGATTGGTGATTTCAAATCTTTATTCCTTTCTAATGTATGCATTTGATACTCTAAATTTCTCTGTAAGCACTGCTTTCCCTGCATTCCACACATTTTGATGGTATATTTTCATTTGTATTTAGTGTAACATATTTAAAAGTTTTTCCTTGATGGTTATTTGAGCCATGTGTTACTGAGAATTGTGTTGTGTGATCTCTACATATGTTGGAATTCTCTAGTTATCTTTCTGTTACTGATTTCTAGTTTAACTACATTGTGGCCTGTGAGCCAACATTATATGTTTCATATTCTTTTAAAATTGTTTTTGTTAAGGCTTTTTTTTTTTTCCTTTTAAAGTTGGCCTCAACAGACATGAACTAAACCACACATTTTATAATTTATGTGATTATATGAAGGTATTTCGGAGAAGGCAATGGCACCCTAGTCCAGTACTCTTGCCTGGAAAATCCCATGGATGGAGGAGCCTGGTAGGCTGCAGTCCATGGGGTCGCTAAGAGTCGGACACGACTGAGTGACTTCACTTTCACTTTTCACTTTCATGCATTGGAGGAGGAAATGGCAACCCACTCCAGTGTTCTTGCCTGGAGAATCCCAGAGACTGGGGAGCCTGGTGGGCTGAAGTCTATGGGGTCCCACAGAGTCAGACACGTCTGAAGCGACTTGCAGCAGCAGCATGAAGGTATTAAAGCAGAGTAATTTAATTTTCTATATAAAAGATTACTTCCTTATGGCTCTAATGAGTGGCAGTTGTGTTTCCATTGATGAATGATTTCTGTTTTCTCATGTAAAGTATTTCTTCTGAATCCTTGTGATCAGTGAGCATCATCATTTCTCTTTAGTGCTTGAGTCTATTTATGGAAGGTAAATTAAAAGAGAGAAAATTCTGCCGTGTGATCCTACATCCTTTACTTTGCTTGGTATTTCAACTTTAAAAATAAATTACAGAAATGACATTTTGAACAAATTTATGTAAGAAAGTGAGGTTTCAGAGCGTTTCATTATTTAAGAAATTCTATATATTTTTATTGTTTATAAACTTTATTGAATTATTTTATAAAATCACTTCTGCTGTGTGTGATGTCATGGAGCTTTTAAGTATCCTATTTTAAGTGGACATTCCAGATTTAATAACTTACACAGTAGTTTCTCAAACTGATGTGCCTGTACCAGCAATATGAGCATAACCTGGAAACTTTTTTGAAATGCAAATTCTCAGACCCCTTTCCAAGAGGCACTATCCTTGAACCTCTTGGGGAGAGGTTCATCAGTCTCTTTTAACAATCTTCTTTTTAATTCTGCCGCAGCTAAAATTTGAGAGCCTCTAGTTTGTAGAATCAAATGCATGAGGTGGCCAAAGTACTGGAGTTTCAGCTTTAGCATCATTCCTTCCAAAGAAATCCCAGGGCTGATCTCCTTCAGAATGTACTGGTTGGATCTCCTTGCAGTCCAAGGGACTCTCAAGAGTCTTCTCCAACACCACAGTTCTAAAGCATCAATTCTTTGGTGCTCAGCTTTCTTCACAGTCCAACTCTCACATCCATACATGACCACAGGAAAAACCATAGCCTTGACTAGACGGACCTTTGTTGGCAAAGTAATGTCTCTGCTTTTGAATATGCTATCTAGGTTGGTCATAACTTTCCTTCCAAGGAGTAAGCATCTTTTAATCATGGCTGCAGTCACCATCTGCAGTGATTTTGGAGCCCCCAAAAATAAAGTCTGACAGTGTTTCCACTGTGTCCCCATCGATTTCCCATGAAGTGATGGGACAGGATGCCATGATGTTCATTTTCTGAATGTTGAGTTATAAGCCAACTTTTTCACTCTCCACTTTCACTTTCATCAAGAGGCTTTTTAGTTCCTTTTCACTTTCTGCCATAAGGGTGGTGTCATCTGCATATCTGAGGTTATTGATATTTCTCCTGGCCATCTTAATTCCAGCTTGTGCTTCTTCCAGTCCAGCGTTTCTCATGATGTACTCTGTATATAAGTTAAATAAGCAGGGTGACAATATACAGCCTTAACGTACTCCTTTTCCTATTTGGAACCAGTCTGTTGTTCCATGTCCAGTTCTAACTGTTGCTTCCTGACCTGCATACAAATTTCTCAAGAGGCCGGTCAGGTGGTCTGGTATACCCATCTCTTGAAGAATTTCCCACAGCTTATTGTCATCCACACAGTCAAAGGCTTTGGCATAGTCAATAAAGGAGATAGGTGTTTTTCTGGAACTCTCTTACTTTTTCCATGATCCAGAGGATGTTGGCAATTTGATCTCTGGCTCCTCTGCCTTTTCTAAAACCAGCTTGAACATCAGGAAGTTCATTGTTCACGTATTGCTGAAGTCTGGCTTGTAGAATTTTGAGCATTACTTTACTAGCATGTGAGATGACTGCAATTGTGTGGTAGTTTGAGCATTCTTTGGCATTGCCTTTCTTTGGAAAACGGCGGCGGTGAGGAGATACCCCTCATCCAAGGTAAGGAGCAGCAGCTGTGCTTTGCTGAAACAGCTGTGAAGAGATTATTCCCAAAATAAGCGAAACCCAAGTAAGATGGTAGGTGTTGCAAGAGGGCATCAGAGGGCAGACACACTGAAACCATACTTACAGAAATCTAGTCAATCTAATCACACTAGGACCACAGCCCTGTCTAACTCAATGAAACTAAGCCATGCCCATGGGGCAACACAAGACGGGCGGGTCATGGTGGAGAGATCTGACAGAATGTGGTCCACTGGAGAAGGGACTGGCAAACCACTTCAGTATTCTTGCCTTGAGAACCCCATGAACAGTATGAAAAGGCAAAATGATAGGATACTGAAAGAGGAACTCCCCAGGTCAGTAGGGGCCCAATATGCTACTGGAGATCAGTAGAGAAATAACTCGAGAAAAATGAAGGGATGGAGCCAAAGCAAAAAGAATACCCAGCTGTGGATGTGACTGGTGATAGAAGCAAGGTCCGATGCTGTAAAGAGCAATATTGCATAGGAACCTGGAATGTCAGGTCCATGAATCAAGGCAAATTGGAAGTGGTCAAACAAGAGATGGCAAGAGTGAATGTCGACATTCTAGGAAACAGCAAACTAAAATGGACTGGAATGGGTGAATTTAACTCAGATGACCATTACATCTACTACTGTGGGCAGGAATCCCTCAGAAGAAATGGAGTAGCCAGCATGGTCAACAAAAGAGTCTGAAATGCAGTACTTGGATGCAATCTCAAAAATGACAGAATGATCTCTGTTCATTTCCAAGGCAAACCATTCAATATCACAGTAATCCAAGTCTATGCCCCAACCAGTAATGCTGAAGAAGCTGAAGTTGAACGGTTCTCTGAAGACCTACAAGACCTTTTAGATCTAACACCCCCCCAAAAATGTCCTTTTCATGATAGGGGACTGGAATGCAAAAGTAGGAAGTCAAGAAACACCTGGAGTAACAGGCAAATTTGGCCTTGGAATACGGAATGAAGCAGGGCAAAGACTAATAGAGTTTTGCCAAGAAAATGCACTGGTCATAACAAACACCCTCTTCCAAAAACACAAGAGAAAACTCTACACATGGACATCACCAGATGGTAAACACCGAAATCAGATTGATTATATTCTTTGCAGCCAAGGATGGAGAAGCTCTATACAGTCAACAAAAACAAGACCAGGAGCTGACTGTGACTCAGAGCGTGAACTCCTTATTACCAAATTCAGACTTAAATTGAAGAAAGTAGGGAAAACCACTAGACCAATCAGGTATGACCTAAATCAAATCCCTTATGATTATACAGTGGAAGTGGGAAATAGATTTAAGGGCCTAGATCGGATAGAGTGCCTGATGAACTATGGAATGAGGTTCATGACATTGTACAGGAGACAGGGATCAAGACCATCCCCATGGAAAAGAAATGCAAAAAAGGAAAATGGCTGTCTGGGGAGGCCTTAAAAATAGCTGTGAAAACAAGAGAAGCAAAAAGCAATGGAGAAAAGGAAAGATATAAGCATCTGAATGCAGAGTTCCAACGAATAGCCAAAAGACATAAGAAAGCCTTCCTCAGTGACCGATGCAAAGAAATAGAGGAAAACAACAGAATGGGAAAGACTAGAGATCTCTTCAAGAAAATCAGAGATACCAAGGGAACATTTCATGCAAAGATGGGCTCGATAAAGGACAGAAACGGTATGGACCTAACAGAAGCAGAAGATATTAAGAAGAGGTGGCAAGAATACACAGGAGAACTGTACAAAAAAGATCTTCACGACCCAGATAATCACGATGGTGTGATCACTCATCTAGAGCCAGACATCCTGGAATGTGAAGTCAAGTGTGCCTTAGAAAGCATCACTATGAACAAAGCTAGTGGAGGTGATGGAATTCCAGTTGAGCTATTTCAAATCCTGAAAAATTATGCTGTGAAAGTGCTGCACTCAATATGCCAGCAAATTTGGAAAACTCAGCAGTGGCCACAGGACTGGAAAAAGTCAGTTTTCATTCCAATCCCAAAGAAAATAAAGATAATATTACTTTGTAAATTTTTAATGAGAATTAAATGATACTTTTTATTTTTCAATTAGTGTAGTGCCTGCCATATACTAAGTTTCCTGTAATCTATCCGTCTATAATCTACCTCTTTTGATATGTGATGATATATGAAAGTAAGTTCAGGTTTCCTTGGTAAAGGGAAGCTCAGCTGTTAAAGAATCTGCCTGCAATGCAGGAGACCCTGGTTCTATTCCTAGGTTGGGAAGATCCCCTGCAGAAGGGGTAGGCTACCCACTCCAGTAATCTTGGGCTTCCCTGGTGGCTCAATCAGTAAAGAATCCGCCTGCATTGCAGGAGACCTGGGTTCTATCCCTGGGTCCCTGGAGGAGGGCATGGCAACCCACTCCAGTATTCTTGCCTGAGAATCTCCATGGCAGAGCCCCTGGTGCACTACAGTCCAAGGGTTCACAAAGAGTTGAATGCGACTAAGCAGAGTGCACATGAAAGTAAGTTCAATCTTACCTTCAATATAGTATTCAATATAAATGTCGTGCTTAGTCGCTCAGTCGTGTCCTACTCCTTGTGACCCCAGGGACTATAGCCCACCAGGCTTCTCTGTCCATTGGGATTCTCCAGGCCAGAATACTGGAGTGGTTTGCCATGCCTTTCTCCAAATATAAATGTTAGCAACCATCAATGTTCTGTCATAAAATTATATCTGTAAAATTGGTGTTCCGGGACAATATATTTTCATATAGTTGGAACATGCCCCTTTATATTTATTTTCTAATGGTTTTAAATGTCTTAAAGGTATTATTATATACCAAGTGTTTGTTTTGTTAGAGATTCTGAACCTACCTATAATGGTAAAATATTGGTTTCCAATCTTACCAATTCTTTTTCAAATTTTTCCCCTTACTTAAATTACTTTTGTTTCTCAGCCAGAGTATGGTTGTATATGTATTCTCATTTCTAAACTCTTAACTCTATTTTCCTTCCTTTGACTCATTCTCATTCCCTTTCTTATCTTATGCCTCAGTAATGACAGCATCTTTAGTTCAGCTAAAATGAGCAGGTTATCATTATGTTTAAAGTACAGAGCAGTACAGAGAGTAAGAAGATCGTAGGTTATTTTAACTTTATTTTATAAAATTCTTATGGTTGTATTATGCCTCTATGGAGCAAAATAAATGTCACTGAAAACTGTTAAATTTTGCCTTTAGTTTTAAGTTAACTTTCTTAGGTTTGCAACAATATTCACTGCTTGTTGATTGGGATTCTGGAATAGTAAATCAAAGTGAGAAAAGTACTGAAAACATTGATTAGTAGAGACAAAAAAAAAAATCTTTAGCTGTTGAAAATGATAGAAAAATAAGTAATAGACTAATTTTAGAAAATTGACAGATATGAAAGTTATGCATTTTAACCCTTTTAAAATACAATATCTTCCTTTTGTCTTCAAACATAGATATGTGTCCTCTGCATTATAATTTTTTATTTTGACTTGCTATCCCTTGCCTTGAAGTCTTTCTAGCTCATTCATATAGGGTCAAACTGTTTGATGCTTCTACTTCCACTTTGTATCTTCCCTTTCTTAAATTCTTGCACCCTCATTTCTATCCCACCTCTCTATAGACCACTGATCTCAGAAAAGGTCAGCACCTTGCATTGACAGGAGTGACTTCACATATCACCCTTAACAGTACATCAGGTTATAAACAGTGTGAGAATAGACTGCAGAAACCATTTCGTTGAAGTATTTAGTTTACAGATAAGCAACTCCTGACCTAGAGAAGCTAAATGAAATGACCTAATCAAGACTTATTAACAAGTTAGTGACTGGAGCAGAGTAGAAGTCCTATACCCTGATTTCTGATTCAGTGTAGTTATAAGATTAATTACAAACTTTCCAGTTGTAGAGCTAGAAATAAAACAGGATCTTGTTCTTATACATGAATGTATCTTTACTAATTTTGGTTGTAGGTAGTATTTCAATGCTTACTGTGTACTAAATGCTTGAGTGTTAAGTGTCTTGTACAGTGGACCTCCTTTAATCTTCACATTAATCCTACAAGGTCAGAAATGTTATTATCCCCACTATACAGATGAGAAAAATTAGGCAGAAAATAAGTTGCCTGATATTAGATAGTCATAGATTCAGAAAGTCCATATAAACAATAATACATGAAATATCTATGGGGGTTTTCCCTGGTGGCTAAGATGGTAATGAATCCACCTGCTATGCAGGAGACCTGAGTTCTATCATTGTGTCAGGAAGATCCCCTGAAGAAGAGAATAGCAATCCACTCCACTATTCTTGGCTAGAGAATTCCATGGACAGAGGAGCCCGGTGGGCTACATTCCATAGTGTTGCAGAGTCAGACATAACTGAGCATTAATACACACACACACACACACACACACACACACACACACACACACATACACTGTGCTATGCTTAGTTGCTCAGTCATGTCTGACTCTTTGTGACCCCATAAACTGTAGCCCATCAGGCTCCTCTGTCCATGAGGATTCTGCAGGCAAGAATAGTGGAGTGGGTTTCCATGCCCTCCTCCATGGGATTTTCCCAACCCCAGGAACTGAACCCAGGTCTCCCACAATGCAGGTGGATTCTTTGCCGTCTGAGACACCAGGGAAGCCCACGAATACTGGAGTGAGTAGTCTATCCCTTCTCCAGGGGATCTTCCTGACTTAAGAGTCAAGCTGGTGTCTCCTGCATTGTAGAAGGATTCTTTACTAGCTGAACTACCAGGGAAGCCCACACACACATACACATATACATCCAGATCCTCTTAGATAGTTATGGGACAATTATGGGAAACAGTGGTCAGATTGCTCCTGTGGGTGGCCAGGAACTGGAGTCCTCTCTTATCTAATCAAAGTTGGAAAGAGGCAACAGTGGGGAAAACAGCATTCAGTTCAGTTCAGTCACTCAGTCGTGTCTGACTCTTTGCGACCCCACGAATCGCAGCACGCTAGGCCTCCTTGTTCATCACCAACCCGAAGTTCACTCAGACGCACTTCCATTGAGTCAGTGATACCATCCAGCCATCTCATCCTCTGTCGTTCCCTTCTCCTCCTTCCCCCAATCCCTCCCAGCATCAGAGTATTTTCCAATGAGTCAACTCTTTGCATGAGGTGGCCAAGATGCTGGAGTTTCAGCTTTAGAAGCATTCCTTCCAAAGAAATCCCAGGGCTGATCTCCTTCAGAATGGACTGGGCTGGATCTCCTTGCAGTCCAAGGGACTCTCAAGAGTCATCTCCAACACCACAGTTCTAAAGCATCAATTCTTTGGCCCTCAGCTTTCTTCAAAGTCCAAATCTTACATCCATACATGACCACAGGAAAAACCATAGCCTTGACTAGATGGACATTTGTTGGCAAAGTAATGTCTCTGATTTTCAATATGATATCCAGTTTGGTCATAACTTTTCTTCCAAGAAGTAACCTCTTTTAATTGCATGGGTGCAGTCACCATCTGCAGTGATTTTCGAGCCCCCCAAAATAAAGTCTGACACTGTTTCCCCGTCTATTTGCCATGAAGTGATGGAACCAGATGCCATGATCTTCGTTTTCTGAATGTTGAATTTTAAGCCAAATTTTCCCCTTTCCTCTTTCACCTTCATCAAGAGAATTTTTAGTTCCTCTTCACTTTCTGCCATAAGGGTGGTGTCATCTGCATATCTGAGGTTATTCAGTTCAGTTCAATTCAGTCATTCAGTCATGTCTGACTCTTTGTGACCCCATGAATCGCAGCACACCAGGCCTTCCTGTCCATCACCAACTCCCGGAGTTCACTCAGACTCACGTCCATCGAATCAGTGATGCCATCCAGCCATCTCATCCTCTGTCATCCCCTTCTCCTCCAGCCCCCAATCCCTCCCACTCTTTGCATGAGGTGGCCAAAGTACTGGAGTTTCAGCTTTAGCATCATTCCTTCCAAAGAAATCCCAGGGCTGATCTCCTTCAGAATGGACTGGTTGGATCTCCTTGCAGTCCAAGGGACTCTCAAGAATCTTCTCCAACACCACAGTTCAAAAGCATCAATTCTTCAGTGCTCAGCCTTCTTCACAGTCCAACTCTCACACCCATACATGACCACAGGAAAAACCATAGCCTTGACTAGATGGAACTTTGTTGGCAAAATAATGTCTCTGCTTTTGAATATGCTATCTAGGTTAGTCATAACTTTCCTTCCAAGGAGTAAGTGTCTTTTAATTTCATGGCTGCAGTCACCATCTGCAGTGATTTTGGAGCCCCCAAAAATAAAGTCTGACACTGTTTCCACTGTTTCCGCATCGATTTCCCATGAAGTGATGGGACCAGATGTCATGATCTTTGTTTTCTGAATGTTGAGCTTTAGCCCATTTTTTCACTCCCCTCTTTCATTTTCATCAAGAGGCTTTTTAGTTCCTTTTCACTTTCTGCCATAAGGGTGGTTTCATCTGCATATCTGAGGTTATTGATATTTCTCCCGGCAATCTTGATAACAGCTTGTGCTTCTTCCAGCCCAGCGTTTCTCATGATGTACTCTGCATATAAGTTACATAAGCAGGGTGACAATATACAGCCTTGACATACTCCTTTTCCTATTTGGAACCAGTCTGTTGTTCCATGTCCAGTTTTATCTGTTGCTTCCTGACCTGCATACAAATTTCTCAAGAGGCAGATCAGGTGGTCTGGTATTCCCATCTCTTTCAGAATTTCCCACAGTTTATTGTGATCCACACAGTCAAAGGCTTTGGCATAGCCAAAAAGGCAGAAATAAATGTTCTTCTGGAACTCTCTTGCTTTTTCCATGATACAGCGGATGTTGACAATTTAATCTCTGATTCCTCTGCCTTTTCTAAAACCAGCTTGAACATCAGGAAGTTCACGGTTCACATATTGCTGAAGCCTGGCTTGGAGAATTTTGAGAATTACTTTACTAGCATGTTAGATGAGTGCAATTGTGCAGTAGTTTGAGTATTCTTTGGGATTGGAATGAAAACTGACCTTTTCCAGTCCTGTGGCCACTGCTGAGTTTTCCAAATTTGCTGGCATATTGAGTGCAGCACTTTCACAGCATAATTTTTCAGGATTTGAAATAGCTCAACTGGAATTCCATCACTTCCACTAGCTTTGTTCGTAGTGATGCTTTCTAAGGCACACTTGACTTCACATTCCAGGATGTCTGGCTCTAGATGAGTGATCACACCATCGTGATTATCTGGGTCGTGAAGATCTTTTTTGTACAGTTCTCCTGTGTATTCTTGCCATCTCTTCTTAATATCTTCTGCTTCTGTTAGGTCCATACCATTTCTGTCCTTTATCGAGCCCATCTTTGCATGAAATGTTCCCTTGGTATCTCTGATTTTCTTGAAGAGATCTCTAGTCTTTCCCATATTGTTGTTTTCCTCTATTTCTTTGCATCGATCACTGAGGAAGGCTTTCTTGTGTCTTTTGGCTATTCGTTGAAACTCTGCATTCAGATGCTTATATCTTTCCTTTTCTCCATTGCTTTTTGCTTCTCTTGTTTTCACAGCTGTTTGTAAGGCCTCCCCAGACAGCCATTTTCCTTTTTTGCATTTCTTTTCCATGGGGATGGTCTTGATCCCTGTCTCCTGTACAATGTCATGAACCTCATTCCATAGTTCATCAGGCACTCTATCTATCCGATCTAGGCCCTTAAATCTATTTCCCACTTCCACTGTATAATCATAAAGGATTTGATTTAGGTCATACCTGATTGGTCTAGTGGTTTTCCCTACTTTCTTCAATTTAAGTCTGAATTTGGTAATAAGGAGTTCACGCTCTGAGTCACAGTCAGCTCCTGGTCTTGTTTTTGTTGACTGTATAGAGCTTCTCCATCCTTGGCTGCAAAGAATATAATCAATCTGATTTCGGTGTTTACCATCTGGTGATGTCCATGTATAGAGTCTTCTCTTGTGTTTTTGGAAGAGGGTGTTTGTTATGACCAGTGCATTTTCTTGGCAAAACTCTATTAGTCTTTGCCCTGCTTCATTCCGTATTCCAAGGCCAAATTTGCCTGTTACTCCAGGTGTTTCTTGACTTCCTACTTTTGCATTCCAGTCCCCTATCATGAAAAGGACATTTTTGGGGGGGTGTTAGATCTAAAAGGTCTTGTAGGTCTTCAGAGAACCGTTCAACTTCAGCTTCTTCAGCATTACTGGTTGGGGCATAGACTTGGATTACTGTGATATTGGATGGTTTGCCTTGGAAACGAACAGAGATCATTCTGTCATTTTTGAGATTGCATCCAAGTACTGCATTTCAGACTCTTTTGTTGACCATGCTGGCTACTCCATTTCTTCTGAGGGATTCCTGCCCACAGTAGTAGATGTAATGATCATCTGAGTTAAATTCACCCATTCCAGTCCATTTGAGTTCACTGATTCCTAGAATGTCGACATTCACTCTTGCCATCTCTTGTTTGACCACTTCCAATTTGCCTTGATTCATGGACCTGACATTCCAGGTTCCTATGCAATATTGCTCTTTACAGCATCGGACCTTGCTTCTATCACCAGTCACATCCACAGCTGGGTATTCTTTTTGCTTTGGCTCCATCCCTTCATTTTTCTCGAGTTATTTCTCTACTGATCTCCAGTAGCATATTGGGCCCCTACTGACCTGGGGAGTTCCTCTTTCAGTATCCTATCATTTTGCCTTTTCATACTGTTCATGGGGTTCTCAAGGCAAGAATACTGAAGTGGTTTGCCAGTCCCTTCTCCAGTGGACCACATTCTGTCAGATCTCTCCACCATGACCCGCCCGTCTTGTGTTGCCCCATGGGCATGGCTTAGTTTCATTGAGTTAGACAGGGCTGTGGTCCTAATGTGATTAGATTGACTAGTTTTCTGTGATTATGGTCAATGTGTCTGCCCTCTGATGCCCTCTTGCAGCACCTACCGTCTTTCTTAGGTTTCTCTTATTTTGGGTGTGGGGTATCTCTTCACGGCTGTTCCAGCAAAGTACAGCCACTGCTCCTTACCTTGGAAGAGGGGTATCTCCTCACTGCCGCCCTTCCTGACCTTCAACTTGGGATAGCTCCTCTAGGCCCACCTGCACCCGTGCAGCCAGCGCTCCTTGGATGTGGGGTTGCTCCTCCCGGCCGCTGCCCCTAGTCTTGTACTTCTGAGGTTGTTAGTGAGACTTAATTTTAGTGGTTGCTTCATTTTTGGCAAGTATTAGATGTATGTATTTCTTGTAGCCTCAGGGGTATCTACTATCCCATACTGCCTTATTACCCTGCTGTAGCTGCTGCTGCTGCTGAGTCACTTCAGTCCTGTCCAACTCTGTGCGACCCCATAGATGGCAGCCCACCAGGCTCCCCCGTCCCTGGGATTCTCCAGGCAAGAACACTGGAGTGGGTTGCCATTGCCTTCTCCAATGCATGAAAGTGAAAAGTGAAGATGAAGTGTCTCAGTCGTGTCCGACCCTCAGCAACCCCATAGACTGCAGCCTACCAGGCTCCTCCGTCCATGGGGTTTTCCAGGCCAGGGTACTGGAGTGGAGTGCCATACCCTAACAGTACCTAAATGCCTCTTGTACAACACATCTAAATTTTTATTTAGAACAAATATTGCAAGAGTCTATTACACAGTGGTGAATAAAACAGATACAGTCACCAAAATACTAAGAGCAAGGAAAGCAATCTGACCACTATTGTCCCATAATGAAACTTATATTCTCTCCCCATGCCACCAGAGTCTCCATAATCTAATACTACTAATTCTTCCTCTATCCCTGTTCCCCATCCATTACTCTTCAGCATATTCTTACTGTATTACCTTTTGGCAAGTCAACCTGGTATACCAAAACATATCATTTCAGCTTTTGTGCCATTCATTTGTTAGCCCATTAATTTCACAGATATTCATTAAATACCTACTAAAAGTGAGAGACTTATCTGAACCAAGGAAATAAAATAAGATACAATTTTTGCCTTTAATTCTGTTAATGAAAGGGTAATAAAATCCCAATAAAAGCTAATAAAGGAAATAGAGACCTAAATGCTGTTGGTATTATTTCTATTATTAAATAGTGTTACTGTCCCTCTAATGTATCCTAGGTATTTTACATATAGTATAATTATATAATGATATTTTATGTTATTGTGTACTTTTTCATGTACTAGGCACTATGTATTATGTATATTTGTTCAGTAACTAAGATGGATATTACCAATTCTATTTTTTAATTGAAGGGTAGTTGTTTTATAATATTATATTATCAGGTATACAGCATAGTGATTTATTATTTTTGCAGATTATAATTCACTATAAGTTTTTATGAGATAATGGCTATAATTACCTGTGATGTACAATATATACTATTGTTTGTTTTATGCATAGTAATTTGTACCTGTTTACTCTCATAGTCTTAATTTGTCCCTTCTCCCTTTCATCTGCCCTTTGGTAACTTCAAGTTGTTTTTGTATCTAAGTCTGTTTCTGTTTTGCATGTGCACTCATTTGTATCATATTTTTAGATTTCACATGTGAATGATTCCATTTTATATAAGAGGAAGCTGAGGCTTATGTGGGTAAATGACTGTCTTAAGGTTGAATATCATGAAAGTATTAAATCAATAAGAACAATCCAACACCAAAGCCTGTGCTTTTCCTTTTTCATTATGGTGCCTCTCTGTAGTTGCTGAAGCAAAGCTCAAATTTTAATTAATTCTGCTTAGAGGATTTGGGGATGATTTCAATAGAGGTCATGTGTAAATAAATTCTGTGAGATAAGTAGGAATCCTGGAGGTAAGAAAGTGCATTTCATCCCCAAAAGATGTAATGAGAATGAGTATGGGGTGAAAGTTTATTGATCAATAGCTTTATGACTTGTTGTATAGTAAGTATTTCTTAAGGATTTGGGTATTATTCCATTATGGTCAGTGGAAGTAGATCAATGAAATCAGAAATCATAAATATGGTTACAAAAACATCACTACTGTTTAATTACTGTTTGAAATTATTTCTTTTCAAGTGTTGTTTAATAATGGAATTTTAAGTTTCTGGAGAACAGGGTCCATATTACTTATTTCTCTCATGGAGTTTAATATAATAACCCAGTAAAGATTTATTAAATAAAAGAATGGACTGCATCATGGAACTAGGAACTTGTTTGATTTACTTGTACACCAAATAGTAAAATTAGTATTACTAGCATTACTAATATAAAAATTCTAATATGGTTTCTGAGACTGATGATTCACTTATTTGAAACATAATCTTGAGGCCAATAGTGGATATTTAATTCTGTCAGCTTCCTCTTCTTTCATAGACATTGACCCAGACCCATGAAAGAATATAGATCAGTTACTGCAAATCCATCATCATTAGTCTTAAAAGAATGTAAAGTGCATACATTCCTGGTAGTGGGTCAGAAAATGTCATCTTTGCACTGGAAAGTCAGCAGTGTTTTTATGGTTTGTCTTACAAATAATGTTATATATAAATTCAACTTGGGTTGTAACTTTAACATTCTTTCTTGGCTTACCATATAAGGAAGTATAGCTTTTAAAATTAATACCAAAGAATATATCAAAGACTATCCTTAAGTAGCTTTGTTATAAATCTTCTTTCTAGCAGTAGGGCTTATCTTCTGCTTCTCACCTTGGAACACTTATCCAAGGGACCTGTTATTTCAAACTGTAATTTATTTAGATAGAACATAATGAAATTTAAATTAATGTGATCTTTTAATTAAGAACAGAAATTTAAAAATTCACACCTAAAAAAAAAATCTATGTTTTGTATATTGAGGAAAAACAGAGATATATGTCATAAAAGTTTGTAGTGGTATTAAAATTGAAAGACAAGGCTTAATGATACTAATTTTCAAAATGTTACTCCATATAAAATCCAATTTTGAAAAATATTTAAAAAATATTTTAAGGTAGATGCAATAATATTGTAGTAAGCATATTCCATTCTTCATCTTGATTTAATAATTTTATAGAGTTGATACTCCTTGGAGAAGGATGTGGCAGTCCACTCCAGTATTCTTGCCTGGAGAATCCCATGGACAGAGGAACCTGGCGGGCTACAGTCCATGGGGTCACAAAGAGTCGGACATGACTAAGTGACTAACACATACACAGAGTTGATACTGAATAATAGGAAATGCAAAGTAGCTTTTTAAAACCCATTATTGTAGGTACACAACTGTATAGACATAAAATATGTACAAAATATTCCAGAGAGTTTATTAAATTTGCTAAGCTTTTTCACAATGAAGAAAACAGGAAAATAACATATCTGTTTACAAAAAAAAAAAAACTAAACAATAATAATTAGAAAACAATTACTGTTAGAATCAAGTGCTAAATTCTTTGATAAAATTATGTAGCTGGAATTGAGAGAAGAGATAATCCTTTATAAGAAAAACAAGTTTAGTCACAAATAAGGAATGAAACGATTAGTGATATGTAAATGAAAAGACCTGAATTCTAAATTCATCTTCCACTTACAGATTCTGCAACCTTAAGCAAGTTGGTTAACCTTCTGAGGCCTCTAAAGGAAGTAACACTTGTCTTGTATACTTTGCAGGATCTTGTGGATAAAAAACTAATACAAATAGTATAAAAGTTAATTTGCAAATAAAACACAGTATTAAAGTAGATGGTAGAATTTCTACCTTTTATACTACATTGAAAACTAGTGTAATACTTTAGAATTTGATTATAACTGATTACAGCTTTTCCTTTTAGTTGGATTTCAAAAGAATCTAGGGGTTAAATTGTGTCACATTAACATACTACAGGCTTCAACAGTAACTGAACCCTGAACTTCCAGATGTTCAAGCTGGTTTTAGAAAAGGCAGAGGAACCAGGGATCATATTGCTAACATCCTCTGGATCATCAAAAAAGCAAGAGATTTCCAGAAAAACATCTGTTTCTGCTTTATTGACTATGCCAAAGCCTTTGACTGTGTGGGTGACAATAAACTGTGGAAAATTCTGAAAGAGATGGGAATACCAGACTACCTGACCTGCCTATTGAGAAACCTATATGCAGGTCAGGAAGCAACAGTTAAAACTGGACATGGAACAACAGATGGGTTCTAAATCAGAAAAGGAGTATGTCAAGGCTGTGTATGTCACCCTGCTTATTTAACTTACATGCAGAGTACATCATGCAAAATGCCAGGCTGGAAGAAGCACAAGCTTTAATCAAGATTGCCAGGAGAAATATCAATAACCTCAGATATGCAGATGACACCACCCTTATGGCAGAAAGTGAAGAACTAAATAGCCTCTTGATGAAAGTGAAAGGGGAGCGTGAAAAAGTTGGCTTAAAAGTCAATATTCAGAAAACTAAGATCATGTCATCCAGTCCCATCACTTTGTGGCAAATAGCTGGGATACAATTGAAACAGTGAGATATGTTATTTTGGGGGGGCTCCAAAATCACTGCAGATGGTGACTGTTGCCATGAAATTAAAAGATGCTTGCTCCTTGGAAGAAAAGCTATGACCAAACTAGTGAGTGAGTGACTGAAAGTCACTCAGTTGTGTCTGACTCTTTGTGACCCCATGGACTTAGTCTATGGAATTCTCTAGGCCAGAATACTGGACTGGGTAGCCATTCCCTTCTCCATGGGATCTTTCCAACCCAGTGACTGAACCCAGGTCTCCCACATCGCCAGCGATTTGTTACCAGCTGAATCACAAGGGAAGCCCAAGAAGACTGGAGTGGGTAATCTATCCCTTCTCCACGGGATCTTTCCGACCCAGGAATCAAACCAGGGTCTCCTGCATCACAGGCGGATTCTTTACCAACTGAGTTTTCATGGAAGCCCAAACTAGACAGCATATTAAAAAGCAGAAACATTACTTTACCAACAAAGTTCTGTCCAGTCAAAGCTATGGTTTTTCCAGTAGTCACGTAGGGATGTGAGAGTTGGAATGTAAAGAAAGCTGAGCACCAAAGAATTGATGATTTTGAACTGGGGTGTTGGAGAAGACTCTTGACAGTCTCCTGGCCTGCAAGGAGATCCAACTAGTCCATCCTAAAGGAAATCAGTCCTGAATATTCATTGGAAGGAATGATGCTGAAGCTGAAACTCCAATACTTTGGCCACCTGATGCAAAGAACTGACCTATTTGAAAAGACCCTGATGCTGGGAAGGATTGAAGGCAGGAGGAGAAGGGGATGACAGAGGATGATATGGTAGGATGGCATCATTGACTCGATGGACACGAGTTTGAGCAAGATCCGGGAGTTGGTGATGGACAGGGAAACCTGGCATGCTTCAGTCCATGGAGGTCATAAAGAGTCAGACACCACTGAGTGAATAAACTGAACTGAGGATATGACTTAGGTTGGCTCTTTGTCTTTTCTTCTAACCTTATACAGATTTGTTTCTGCATATTCATTTTATAAATTTAAGAATACCTACATTCTAAAAAGAAAATTTGAAGTATTTTAAATAATAACTATATGTTTGTGATATTGAAAAGTCATTTAAAACTGTAATTTGAATCCGCACAAACTTTCTTTGATGAGCACTTGGTCTTGTGATATTTTTACTGTGTTTGTATCATTCTGGTATTTTTATAAAAGAGGAAACATGAAACTATCAGACTGTATACAAGCAACTGAATGTTTAATTATCTTCCTGTATACTTTCTTGCCTCAATTTATATTGAGGCATAAAGAAAAAGAACCATGCTGTATTGCCATAGCCAAGAACCTGTGACTGATTCACAGGAGTATAACTGACAGAAGAGTGTAATATAAGGAGAGAATTTTTGAAGAGAATTCATTTAGAGAGAGTTGTGCTATAAATTCCACCTTCCCATTAAGTTGGAAGAAGAATGTCTGTGCTTAGCCTCAAGTCTAAATGAGAAGGATTTCAGTGAGATTTCTCTAAGAGCTTGATGTGTTTCCTTGGTAACTGAGAGGTTTAATGGGCTGGTGCTTGAGACAAGACAAACTAGGTTAAAGAGACTAATGTCAATGGAGTGAACCCATTTTTTTGTGGAAAGAATCTATACTTGTTTTTCTTGAGTTAATGTGCCAGTGTTGAATGTTGCCTTCCCAGGAAGCAAATTCTGGAACAGAGATTGGGTAGATTGTGAAAAATGCTTTTACTATTGAGTACTATTGGGATCAATATCTGTGGAAATTTTGGGCTGAGGAAGCAGTTGAGCTGTGAGGCTGAATGTCTCTTCAGAGTTTACCTGAAATAGTACTAGAGGGCCGGTCCTTTATATACCCTTGTTAACCAGTCTTTGGACACTGGTTTTCCATGGAAGGAAGTGTTACCACAGGTAAGACATCCTCAAAGAGGGCTGATAGAGGAACCCTCCCACTAAGTTGGGGATTAAATCTTTCCTTCTTGAAGGGTAATCTGGACTGTGCATCATAGTTTCCATCAAAAAATCCCAAGTTCTAGTTCAGGAAACCACAGAGGGAATGTCAGCCTAGAGTTTATGCCTTCCAATGTGAAGAGACTCTGGGAGGAAGTATAATGGGGTGTATCAGTGGGGCATAAGCCAAGGGTGTCTTTGAAGTAAGCAGCTAAAGAAAGAGCACTGCCAATGCCAAGACAATTATATGAGGATGCATAAGAAGGGATTAACTGGAGCAGTGCTGTCCATTATAATGTGAACCACATATGTAATTTTAAACTTTCTAGTAGCCACATTTTTAAAAATGGAAAAGAAATAAGTGAAATTATTTTAAAGACATTTATTAATTTAAATTTTCTATTTTTCTAATTGGAAATATAAGTATTTAATATATTTTTATTTCAAGATTATAGTCAAAATGAAAAGTATCAATGAGATACTTTGCATTTGTTTTCCTTCTATTGAAATTGGTGTGCAATTTACCCCTATAGTAATCACATTTCAAACCATAGTTCAAGTGCTTAGTGGCTTCAAATAGGCAGATTCCACCATACTGGACATTTCAACTTTAGAGAAGCTACAGAAGTGTCCTTGAGAGAAAAAGCTTTAAATTTCTGCCAGACCCAGAGGCTGCTAATCCATTACATGATATTGGCAATCAAATCAGAACATTTTACACCTCTTATTTATTCTCAGTCCTATCCCAAGGGTCAAAAACATTAGCTATTGAGTGAGAAAAAAGAAGCCTCCTATATTCCCTTCCTCAAAGGCTATCAGCCCTAACTATTTGTTGCAAGATTGAAGTATATTTCCTTAAATAAAAATAAAAGGGTCAAATATGGTTGAAAGAAATGGACTATTTAGAATATAATGAATGAAACCAGAAACATAAAATGATCACTTTTTGTTTCAACAATCTTATTGGGATATAATTGACATCCAGTCAACTGTATATGTAAAAAGGATGCAATTTATTAATTTACCATATGCACATACCCATGAACCATTAGTACACTCATGATATTGAGTGTATTCATTACTCCCCAAAGTTTTCTCATGTCTTATTTTTATCCCTCCCTTTTTCTACTCTTTTCCTTCTCTGTTTCAGGTGAACACTGTTCTGCTTTTGGTCACTTTAGTTTGCATTTTCTAGAATTTTATGTAAATGGAATAATATGTTATGAACTCTTAGTATTCTACACCCAGTTTGAGTATTTTGAGACTTAATAGTTTGAGTATTTTGAGACTTAACCATATTATTGCGTGTATCAACAATTCATTCCATTTGCTGCTAAGTACTATTCCATTCCCACTCCCGTACTCTTGCCTGGAAAATCCCATAGATGGAGGAGCCTGGAAGGCTGCAGTCCATGGGGTCGCTGAGGGTCAGACACGACTGAGAAACTTCACTTTCACTTTCCACTTTCATGCACTGAAGAAGGAAATGGCAGCCCACTCCAGTGTTCTTGCCTGGAGAATCCCAGGGACGAGGGAGCCTGGTGGGCTGCTGTGTATGGGGTCGCACAGAGTCGGACACGACTGAAGTGACTTAGCAGCAGTAGCAGCAGTATTCCATTATATAGCTATACTACACTTTGTTCATACATGAGCTTATTGATGGATATTTAGATTGTTTGCATTTGGGGTCTATTATAAATAAAAATATCCTGAATATCCATGTACAAGTCATTGCACTGGCATGTTTCTTGGGAAGATATCTAAGTGAAATGGCTGGACCATAAGGAATGTTTATGTTTAGGAAACGTTTTTAGGAAACTGCCAAACTTTTTATTGCCATTTTCCAGTGTAGTTTTACCAATTTACATTCCTACTAGTAGTGTGTGAGAATTCCAGTTGTTCCACCTCATTCATCACACTTGTTATGGTCTGTCTTTTAAATGTTATCTGCTCAAATATGTGTATAGTTTCCGTAGTGACACATGTTGACTACCTTTTCATGAGCCTAGCCTCTATTCACAAATCTTCTTTGTCATAATCTTTTTCATAACTATATTTACCATTTGTGTATCTTCAATGGCAAAGTTAATGTATGTTCAAATCTTCACTAATTTAAGTTGCTTGTTTTCTTATTGATTTTTGAGTACTTTATATATTCTATACCCAAGTCCTTTATCAGATGTATGATTTACAGGTATTGTCCCTCTGTCTGTCTCTGCTTGTCTTCTCACTCTTTTACCAGTGTCTTTTAAGAACAGAAGTTTTTAAATTGTGATAAAGTTCAAATCATCAACTTGATATTTCTTTGATCTTGGTTTTGGTATTGTATCTAAGAAATCTTTGTCTCATCCAAGGGCACAAAGATTTTTATCTATTTTTTTTCCAGAAATTTTGCAGTTTTAATTTTCACATTTAAATCATGATCCAATCTGAGTCAATTTTTGTGTAAGCAGTTAATCTGAATTGAAGCTTATTTTTTTTCTCTTACCTCATTTGGTCTTTTCTCTCAAATATTACTGTCCTTCATTGTCTTATTTCCATTGTCTTAAAAAACATTGTATATGAAACCCAATTGTTTGGTTCAGGTGGGAAGGTGAATTAGGTTTCTCTTACTCTGTCTTGACCAAAAGGAACATTCAAAAGTTCAAAATGAAATTAAAGTTTAATTTAATTATTAAATATAGACTTTCAATTATTAAACATTTTGTGACTCCAAGCTACTTTGTATCATTTGTATCATTTGAGAGTGAATTGAAAACTTTTAGGAACCTGCATGGCTTGTTATTCAAAGTTAGGAAAAGGAATACCCACACTAAAGAAATTTAACAAGGCAGTGAATCTCAAACATGAATATGGGCCATGAGTACTCTGTGTTACATGTAAAAGTTATATAATCTTCAATACGATAGGCCTTGAAAATTAAGAGATGTTTTATGCTTTGATTTTCATAAGTAACAGAAATCCTAAGGCTGGCCTTTTAAATCCCTATTGTATATCTGGGAAGTCTCAAGAATTCTTTGAGCCAATCATGTCAACATTGGGAAAACTAGAAAATATGTTGTAAATATATTCTAATAGAATCAAAATTGATATTTACTTCTTTGACATTATATACTCTTAAAGAAAATACAAATTATAATTTCAAACAGCATTTCCAAAGTTTAACATGACATAACAGTGCCTATTCTATACTCAATTCCTCCTGTTTCTTGGGCCATTTTCTTTCTTTTTTGAGGCTTCCCATTTTGTTATTTTCTCCTGTATTCAAATCACAGCTTTAGATCTATTCCTAAAAGGCTGTATGAAGATCATTTTAAATCCATTTTAACTGTCAGCCATAAGATTAACCTACCTTTATTAACTGAACCCATCAATAAATTATAAGAAAAGAGACTAGAAGCAGTTGGTTGAAAGGCCTGAGGTGAATTAGATGAATGTGTGTCAGTAACAGGCACTGAAGAGATCTCTAGTCTTTCCCATTCTGTTGTTTTCCTCTATTTCTTTGCAATGATCACTGAGGAAGACTTTCTTATCTCTCCTTGCTATTCTTTGGAACTCTGCATTCAGATGCATATATCTTTGCTTTTCTCCTTTGCTTTCGCTTCTCTTCTTTTCACAGCTATTTGTAAGGCCTCTCCAGACAGCCATTTTACTTTTTGGCATTTCTTTTCCATGGGGATGGTCTTGATCCCTGTCTCCTGTACAATGTCACAAACCTCAGTCCATAGTTCATCAGGCACTCTATTTGTCAGATCTAGGCCCTTAAATCTATTTCTCACTTCCACTGTATAATCATAAAGGATTTGATTTAGGTCATACCTGAATGGACAAATGGTTTTCCCTACTTTCTTCAATTTAAGTCTGAATTTGGCAATAGGAGTTCATGATCTGAGCCATAGTCAGCTCCCAGTCTTGTTTTTGTTGACTGTATAGAGCTTCTACATCTTTGGCTGCAAAGAATACAATCAATCTGATTTCCATGTTGACCATCTGGTGATGTCCATGTGTAGAGTCTTCTTTTGTGTTGTTGGAAGATGGTGTTTGTTATGACCAGTGCATTTTCTTGGCAAAACTCTATTAGTCTTTGCCTCTAATTTCCTTTAAGAAAATTAGAGATACAAAGGGAATATTTCATGCAAAGATGTGCTCGATAAAGGACAGAAATGGTATGGACTTAATAGAAGCAGAAGATATTAAGAAGAGGTGGCAAGAATACACAGAAAAACTGTACAAAAAAGATCACGACCCAGATAATCACGATGGTGAGATCACTGACCTAGAGCCAGACATCCTGGAATGTGAAGTCAAGTGAGCCTTAGAAAGCATCACTACCAACAAAGCTAGTGGAGGTGATGGAATTCCAGTTGAGCTATTTCAAATCCTGAAAGATGATGCTGTGAAAGTGAGGCACTCAATATGCCAGCAAATTTGGAAAACTCAGCAGTGGCCACAGGACTGGAAAAGGTCAGTTTTCATTCTAATCCCAAAGAAAGGCAATGCCAAAAAATGCTCAAACTACCGCACAATTGCACTCATCTCACATGCTAATAAAGTGATGCTCAAAATTCTCCAAGCCGGGCTTCAGCCATATGTGAACCATGAACTTCCTGATGTTCAAGCTGGTTTCAGAAAAGGCAGAGGAACCAGAGATCAAATTGCCAACATCCGCTGGATCATGGAAAAAGCAAGAGAGTTCCAGAAAAATATATATTTCTGGTTTACTGACCATGCCAAAGCCTTTGACTGTGTGGATCACAATAAACTGTGGGAAATTCTGAAAGAGATGGGAGTACCAGACCACCTGACCTGCCTCTTGAGAAATTTGTATGCAACTCAGGAAGCACAGTAAGAACTGGACATGGAACAACAGATTGGTTCCAAATAGGAAAAGGAGTACGTCAAGGCTGTACATTGTCACCCTGCTTATTTAACTTATATGTAGAGTACATCATAAGAAACGCTGGACTGGAAGAAGCACAAGCTGGAATCAAGATTGCCGGGAGAAATATCAATAACCTCAGATATGCAGATAACACCACCCTTATGGCAGAAAGTGAAGAGGAACTAAAAAGCCTCTTGATGAAAGTGAAAGAGGAGAGTGAAAAAGTTGGCTTAAAGCTCAACATTCTGAAAACAAAGATCATGGCATCTGGTCCCATCACTTCATGGGAAATAGATGGGGAAAGAGTGGAAACAGTGTCAGACTTTATTTTTCTGGGCTCCAAAATCACTGCAGATGGTGACTGCAGCCATGAAATTAAAAGGCTCTTACTCCTTGGAAGGAAAGTTATGACCAACCTAGATAGCATATTCAAAAGCAGAGACATTACTTTGCCAACAAAGGTCCGTCTAGTCAAGGCTATGGTTTTTCCAGTAGTCATGTATGGATGTGAGAGTTGGACTGTGAAGAAGACTGAGCACCGAAGCATCGATGCTTTTGAACTGTGGTGTTGGAGAAGACTCTTGAGATTCCCTTGGACTGCAAGGAGATCCAACCAATCCATTCTGAAGATCAGCCCTGGGATTTCTTAGGAAGGAATGATGCTAAAGCTGAAACTCCAGTACTTTGGCCACCTCATGCAGAGTTGACTCATTGCAAAAGACTGATGCTGGGAGGGATTGGGGGCAAGAGGAGAAGGGGACGACAGAGGATGAGATGGCTGGATGGCATCACTGACTTGATGGACGTGAGTCTGAGTGAACTCCGGGAGTTGGTGACGGACAGGGAGGCCTGGCATGCTGCAATTCATGGGGTCGCAAGGAGTCGGACACGACTGAGTGACTGAACTGAACTGAACTGAACAGGCATTGATATCAAGGGATGGTCCACATTATTGTAGTAAAATTAGTCTCTCTCTATATATATTTTTAAACATTTGACTGTCTCTGAAAAGTTTTCAGATGACCAGGAGGTCTTTCTGTTTGACCTGTATATTGAATTTAAAGAAAGTTCTGAGTTGAAATTTAGTGTGCTTAACTTTGTACTCACTCTGGTATCATTCACTGTGGTGAATGAGAAGTGAAACACTGGATACTTTGTAAAAAAATGAACAAAGAAATTTTAAGTTTGAAAATATTTCAGAAAGGAAAATGGATGAGTAGTATTAATAAATTAAAACTTCCAGAAACAATGAATTGTAATTTTGCCAAACAGAAGGTATGACTTTGATATTTGATGTTCGTTTTTATAAAGTTAGATGAAGATGGATGTATGAATTTCAAGATATAATACTGTGTATTAACCTTTTTTAAAAAAAATCATGATGTGCTTTTGTTAGAATTGCAAAATCCTAAATCTTGGCATTCACTGCAATTTGTTCTGAATTGTGATCTCTTTGCTTGTGTAATATTGAAAATAAGGATTTCTTACCTATAACTGCATTATATTCCCAAATGTGTTAGAAAATATAGAAAATCTGTTAATCTCCAGTGTGCTATTTTGACAGTTTTACGGAGAGAAACCTAGGAATGTATAATATAAAACATTGTGATAATGTCTGTAGCTTGAAAGTATATTAATCATAAAAATAGCATCTGTTTTAGAATAGTCTTTGAAATATATACTACAAAACTCAAGACACCATGAGAGAAATTAGAAGCCATTCATTTAATCATTATCTTCAATTAGTAGAAAGTAAATGTTAAAATTAATGTGACTAATTCCTTAACTTGATTGTCCATTTTTTTTTTAATATTGTGGTGCCTTCAGTTCAGTTCAGTTCAGTTCAGTTCAGTCGCTCAGTCATGTCCGACTCTTTGCGACCCCATGAATCACAGCACACCAGGCCTCCCTGTCCAACACCAACTCCTGGAGTTCACTCAGATTCACGTCCATCAAGTCAGTGATGCCATCCAGCCATCTCATCCTCTGTCGTCCCCTTCTCCTCCCGCCCCCAATCCCTCCCAGCATCAGAGTCTTTTCCAGTGAGTCAACTCTTTACATGAGGTGGCCAAAGTACTGGAGTTTCAGCGTTAGCATCATTCCTTCCAAAGAAATCCCAGGGCTGATCTCCTTTAGAATGGACTGGTTGGATCTCCTTGCAGTCCAAGGGACTCGCAAGAGTCTTATCCAACACCACAGTTCAAAATTTGGCAAAACTAATACAACTTTGTAAAGTTTAAAAATAAAATAAAATTTAAAAAAAATCAGAAAAAAAAAAAATAATAAGGGGACATCCCTGGCAGTCCAGTGGTTAAGACTTTGCATTTCCACTGCAACAGGCATGGGTTTGATCCCTGGTTGAGGAGCTAAGACTCTGTATACTGAAAGACACTGCCAAAAAATAAAAACAATAGGAAAGCTAATAGAAAGCCCTGACTTTACTGAGAAGCTAAACTAATTCTGCTTCTGGACTTCTTGTTATTTGAGAGAACAAATGTCCATTGGTTAAGCCAAAAAAAAAAAAAAAAAGCATCAATTCTTCAGCGCTCAGCCTTCTTCACAGTCCAACCCTCACATCCATACCTGACTACTGGAAAAACCATAGCTTTGATTAGACGGACCTTTGTTGGCAAAGTAATGTCTCTGCTTTTGAATATGCTATCTAGGTTGGTCATAACTTTCCTTCCAAGGAGTAAGTGTCTTTTAATTTCATGGCTGCAGTCACCATCTGCAGTGATTTTGGAGCCCAGAAAAATAAAGTCTGACACTGTTTCCACTCTTTGCCTATCTATTTCCCATGAAGTGATGGGACCAGATGCCATGATCTTCGTTCTGAATGTTGAGCTTTAAGCCAACTTTTTCACTCTCCTCTTTCACTTCCATCAAGAGGCTTTTTAGTTCCTCTTCACTTTCTGCCATAAGGGTGGTGTCATATGCATATCCGAAGTTATTGATATTTCTCCTGGCAATCTTGATTCCAGCTTGTGCTTCTTCCAGTCCAGTGTTTCTCATGATGTACTCTGCATGTAAGTTAAATAAGCAGGGTGACAATATACAGCCTTGATGCACTTCTTTTCCTATTTTGAACCAGTCTTTTGTTCCATGTCCAGTTTTAACTGTTGCTTCCTGACCTGCATACAAATTTCTCAAGAGGCAGGTCAGGTGGTCTGGTATTCCCATCTCTTGAAGAATTTTCCACAGTTTATTGTGATGCCTTATATTTGTCCAAATCAATAAATTAACCTATAAAGTCAGAATGTCAGTCTTTATTGCTTCTAAGGTCCACTTCATTACTTTCCTCATTCTGTATAAAAATATGTGATGTAAAACGAATTTTTAAAAAATACATCTTAGTAAAAGTGAGTGTTTATCTTTATTCATGCCAGTGTATTTTCCCAGTTTTGTCAGTGTTCTAGCAACAACAAATTAGTAGATAAATGATTCTTTTAAGGAGGAAGTGGTTTTAAGAATCACTGAGCCCCACCACAGAGTGCTAGAAAATAGAATATCTATCTCTTTGGCCCACCCGAGGGGTCAAGGAAATAGCTACACTAATGTTTTATGAGGTGATTTCACAAAACAAGACTGACTATAGGAACTGAAAAACCTGTAAGTCTTACAGTGGTTTTGAGACTCCATGTCTCTTTTAAAGATATCAGAATAGGGACAGAAGAAAAAATTGATCACTCTCTTAACAGTGTGTGTGTGTGTGTGTGTGTGTGTGTGTGTGTGTGTGTGTGTTAGTTGCTTAGTTGTGTCCAACTCTTTGAAACCCCATAGACTGTAGTCTACCAGGCCCCTCCATCCATGGGATTCTCCAGGCAAGAACATTGGAGTGGGTTGCCATTTCCTTCTTCAAAAGGAACTACAGAAAGAAAGAAAGTGAAGTCACTGAGTCGTATCCAGTTCTTTGCGACCCCATGGACTGTAGCCTACCAGGCTTCTCCATCCAGGGAATTTTCCAGACAAGAGTACTGGAGTGGGTTGCCATTTCCTTCTCCATCTCTAACAGTAGCTTACATAAATCAGAACAAAATTTGTTCAAGCCCTGGTGCCTGATTACTTTGTTATATCAGTACGCCATTTGCCGGGGTCCAGCCCTGGTGGATCCAGGAAAATTTGAAGGAGAGACGGCTTTGGCCATCAGGATACGATAGCTTTAATTAAATATTAATTAGAGATGTAAAGAGTAATAGAATAAGGATAGCTCAGTAGGACAATTCAGCGGAGAAAAGAGGCTGAATAACTTGGTTTACGTGGAAAGCTAATAAAATTCCAAGGCAAGGAATTTACATCACCTACATAGGCCGCAGGCGTCCTCCCATTCTCCCAAAGGAGAGGAGACACTAAGGCCTCCCCAGTTAGATCTTAGAAGCCCAGGCATAATTAGTAGGCTTAACGAGCCTCCATGTTCCAGATAATTCAGCCAGAAGGTGAGAGAACGACATGGGGAGACCAGTCTTTCTAGGAACTGATCCCATTTTTATTTTTCCAGAGTCTGTTTTTATACACTGAGATGTTATACAAAAGTCATGTGGGGTCAGCAGTCCTGACTTTTATTAAGGTCAGGTGCTTCATACAAATGTATACAGAGGTCTTAGGGGTGTTACATCATCTTGTGGCCAGGGGGCCTGCTAACAACTTATGACCCTCTCCTTGTGACAGCGGTCAGTCAACCAGGACACTTATTTTTCCAGGGGTGATTATTCTTAAAACAGACACCACCTTCCGAAGGCACCAGATAAAGTTACATTCCTATAGGGTGAGGGTGTAGGGGGTTTTAATTAAGGAAAGAATTTGCTTAGCCTAAGGTCTAATGTGATTAATATCAAAGGTTAATACTTATTTCTTCTATATATTCCTTAATGTGTATAAGGGCAGGGGATGTGGAGGCTTAGCAGTAAACATTGGCTCAACAAATGAAAAATCCTTCACCAATACAATTTTTAATCAGCCCACTATACTTATACTAATAATTTTCTAACTTCTCTAAAGAACGTGTTTTTAGAAGCTTTAAAGCATCTCGTGCCTCTCACAGTTGGGAGGCTGTGAGCAATCATATGTGGCCGGACAGGCCTGTCAGGCAGGCTAGAGAACCTTCAGAGGAGTTTGTAAGTTTGGAACACTCCTGTCACGCCCAGGAATTATTATTAACTGGAGCTCTAAGTTAACTCCTTCTCTGAAAGAGGTGGTGGGGGACAGCCCCCCGTAAAGTCAGAAGTGTAGGTGAGAGCACAAAGTAGTAAAGTAGGCAGGCTCTGGTTTTGTGGGTAGATGCTCGAGAATTTCCAGGGGGACTCCTGAGCCTCAATCCCGCCTTTGCGTATGTCGAGCCTCCTTCCTCATGACCTTTGCCATGGGCGGAGGTCCTCACGCTGGCTCCTGGTAGTATTCAATTTTGTTTTCAAAACCCCTTAATCTTTTGTTCCTTTTCATAGCATATTATACCTTTTTACCTTGGTTTGGCCATCATCTAAAACCTTGTTGCTGCAAATGTGTCTGCAGAACACCAGCATTAATATCAACAGAAAGCTAGTTAACAGTGAAGAGCCTGGGGCCCTACTTCAGGCTTATTGAATCAGAATCTGCATTTTAACAAGATTGCCTGATGATCCAATGCACATTGATATGTGAGAAGTACCAGTCTAAAAGACCACACGTGTACACCCGTAGCGGATGCATGTTGATGTATGGCAAAACCAATACAATATTGTAAAGTAAAAAAAAAAAAAAAATTAATTAATTAAAAAAAAATAAAAACAGAGACATTACTCTGCCAACAAAAATAAAAATAAAAAATAAAGTAAAAGACCTTATTCTTAGTCTCTGGCAGACAAACTCCTGGTGACATGTGAGATGTCTTAACAAGAGACAAGAGATGACAAGGTGACAAGAGATGTCTTCTCTTGACTATGCCTGCTTTTCCCTCTGTCCAGTGAATGCTTTTGTTTTGGAATGTCATTTTATCCTTTTGCACTACTGATTCAAGAAAAATTTCAAATCAGGTAAAATTGATCTTTTCTATATTCTATCTTACTTTTTCCTGCTTTTACTCTTGTCTCCCCTCCTTTCTGCATATAGCAGTAATAGTAATGTTTTAAATTTAAATCTCCCTTTCCATTCTTAGTTCATATTACTCCCATTGTTGTTGTTATTGTTCTGTCACTAAGTCGTGTCCAACTCCTTGTGACCCCATGGTCTGCTGCATGATAGGCTCCCTTGTCCTCCACTGTCCTCCAGAGTTTGCTCAAATTCATGTCCACTGAGTCAATGGTGCTATCTTATCATCTCATCCTCTGTCACACCCTTCTCCTCTTGCCCTCAATCTTTCCCAGCATCAGGGTCTTTTCCAATGAGTTGCTCTTTGCATCAGTTGGCCAAATATTGGAACTTCAGTTTAAGTATCAGTTCTTCCAATGAATATTGATTGTCTTTAGGATTGACTGGTTTGATCTCCTTACTGTCCAAGGGATTCTCAAGAGCCTTCTCTAGCACCATTGTTCAAAAATATCAATTATTTGGTACTCAGCCTTCTTTATAGTCCAACTCTCACATCTGTACATGACTACTGGAAAAACCATAGCTTTGTGTATATGGAACTTTGTCAGCAAACTAATGTCTCTGCATTTTAATGCTGTCTAGGTTGGTCATAGCTTTTCTTCCAAGGAACAAGCGTATTTTAATTTTGTGGTTGCAGTCACCATCTACAGTGATTCTGGAGGCCAAGAAAAGAAAATCTGTTACTGCTTCCACTTTTCCGTCATCTATTCGCCATGAAGCAATGACTCTGGATGCCATAATCTTAGATTTTTTAATGTTGAATTTCAAGCCAGCTTTTTTTCAGTCTTCTCTTTTATCTTCATCAACCTTTCATGATTCAACCATACTTGCCTCCTTTTTGTAAGCTGAAAATACTACACTTTCTTCTGAGTCTTAGCCCTTCTTCCCTCTGCTTATGATACACTGTCACTTGCCTCTCCATATATGTGTATCTGCCCCTTGTCAGTCTTAGCTCAAATAACCTGTCTATAAAGGGGCTTTCTTGTATGTAAACCAGACACTTTCTAAAATATCAATTTTATCAACTTCATGATTATTATTATTTCAAAGTATATATCATGATGTGAAATTGCTAATTGTGGGTCAAAACCTTCTATATCTTGCTTGTCTTGGACTCCTATCCAATCACCAGACAGTATCTGCTATGGAACTGAGACCTTCATAATTATTTATAAAACAATACCTCTCTTTTTTTTATGCCTTTTAAATTCATTTTAGGTGACTAAACATATACTGAGCATGCACTATGTTCCAATTGTTTTCCTAAGTGTTAGTGATAAGATAAAGAAAACATAGACTCAGATTCCAGTATGTTCATGATCTAGTGGAAAAAGATATGTATAATGATGAGTAGAAAATTTGATAAGAGAGGAAATCATTTTAGGCTGAAAAACATACATAAAGGCTAATATGAAAGAACCGGATATGGTATAGAAATGATGATATCCACTGTGGTTCAAGTAAAATTTTATCCACTTTGAATTCTAATATCAAAGATATAAGTAAAATCTAGGAAAGATAGAAAATGCAACAATTTATATATTGCTAGAAGGAATGCCTAGGAAAAGTTTTAGATACTGCAATTCAAATTTGAATGTGCGTATGAATAATCTGGGAATCTTGTTAAATGACAAATGATTGTTCAAACATAGTTTGTGAGATTGTCTCATTATCTTTAGAGATTGCTGGACTCTTCCATTCACTCCACCTAAATACAAGTACATAAAAATAAAATGAATTAACAAAAAGCTATACAAACAAAGAAAAAAGTGAAAAGGCACTGTGAAGGACAAGAATGTACCAATCAATTAAAGATGTGATTTTATTCTGGCTTTTACAGTAGGGAGAATGTTCATCACTGGTGAACATCTCAAACAAGAAAACAACTAGTGGTTTCATAAAGCAGAGGAGTGATTGTAAAAGGATGGAGATGGATTTCATCTTAGAATGTGCATAGGCAATATGGTCTGCTATTTCTCTGAACACAAATGGTTGGGCAGTGTCTACCTTTTCTGTTTTCTGGGAGCACAGGTCTTAACTAAAGTTCAACATTATCATTACAATCTTCTTTCCTTTAAAGGACAGTTCAGTTCAATCCCTCAGTCATGTCCAACTCTTTGCACCCAGGAACCACAGCATGCCAGGTCTCCCTGTCCATCACCAACTCCTGGAGTTCACCCAAACACATGTCCATTGAGTCAGTGATGCCATCCAACCATCTCATCCTCTGTCGTCCCCTTCTCCTCCTGCCCTCAATCTTTCCCAGCAGCAGGGTCTTTCCAAATGAATCAGCTCTTCAAATCAGGTAGCCAAAGTATTGGAGTTTCAGCTTCAACATCAGTCCTTCCAATGAACACCCAGGACTGATCTCCTTTAGGATGGATTGGTTGGATCTCCTTGCAGTCCAAGGGACTCTCAAGAGTATTCTCTAACACCACAGTTCAAAAGCATCAATTCTTCAGTGCTCAGTCTTCTTTATAGTCCAACTCTCACATCTATACATGACCACTGGAAAACCATAGCCTTGACTAGATGGACCTTGGTGGGCAAAATGATGTTTCTGCTTTTTAGTATGCTGTCTAGGTTGGACAAAACTTTCCTTCCATGGAGTAAGCGGCTTTTAATTTCATGGCTGCAATCACCATCTGCAATGATCTTGGAGCCCAGAAAAATAAAGTCAGCCACTGTTTCCCTTTCTATTTGCCATGAAGTGGTGTGACTGGACTGGAAGAAACACAAACTGGAATCAAGATTGCTGGGAGAAATATCAATAACATCAGATATGCAGATGACACCATCCTTATGGCAGAAAGTGAAGAGGAACTCAAAAGCCTCTTGATGAAAGTGAAAAAGTTGGCTTAAAGCTCAACATTCAGAAATCGAAGATCATGGCATCCGGTCCCACCACTTCATGGGAAATAGATGGGGAAACAGTGGAAACAGTGTCAGACTTTATTTTTCTGGGCTCCAAAATCACTACAGATGGTGACTGCATCTACGAAATTAAAAGACTCTTACTCCTTGGAAGGAAAGTTATGACCAACCTAGATAGCATATTCAAAAGCAGAGACATTACTTTGCCAAAAAAGGTTCGTCTAGTCAAGGCTATGATTTTTCCTATGGTCATGTATGGATGTGAGAGTTGGACTGTGAAGAAGGCTGAGCACCAAAGAATTGATGCTTTTGAACTGTGGTGTTGGAGAAGACTCTTGAGAGTCCCTTGGACTGCAAGGAGATCCAACCAGTCCATTCTGAAGGAGATCAGCCCTGGGATTTCTTTGGAAGGAATGATGCTAAAGCTGAAACTCCAGTACTTTGGCCACCTCATGCGAAGAGTTGCCTCATTGGAAAAGACTCTGATGCTGGGAAGGATTGGGGGCAGGAGGAGAAGGGGACGACAGAGGATGAGATGGCTGGATGGCATCACTGACTCGATGGATGTGAGTCTGTGTGAACTCCAGGAGTTGGTGATGGACAGGGAGGCCTGGTGTGCTGCGATTCATGGGGTCGCAAAGAGTCGGACACGACTGAGCGACTGATCTGACCTGATCTTATCTGATGCGACCGGATGCCATGATAGTTTTCTGAATGTTGAACTCTAAGCCAACTTTTTCACTCTCCTCTTTCACTTTTATCAAGAGGCTCTTTAGTTCTTCTTCACTTTCTGCCATTGGTGTCATCTGCATATCTGAGGTTATTGGTATTTCTCCCAGCAATCTTGATTCCAGTCTGTGCTTCTTCCAGCCCAGCATTTCTCATGATGTACTCTGCATATAAGTTAAATAAGCAGGGTGACAATATACAGCCTTGACATACTCCTTTTCCTATTTGGAATCAGTCTGTTGTTCCATGTCCAGTTTTATCTGTTGCTTCCTGACCTGCATACAGGTTTCTCAAGAGGCAGGTCAGGTGGTCTGGTATTCTCATCTCTTTCAGAATTTTCCACAGTTTATTGTGATCCACACAGTCAAAGGCTTTGGCATAATCAATAAAGCAGAAACATATAGGAGTAAATTTTAATCTTTAATTATCTTCTCACTCTGTCAAAATGATATGTTATTACCATGTGTATCTTAGCTACAGTAGTAGTAAAAACACAAATCAGAACATACAAATACAGGTAAAACTGAGAATGAATCAAAACATTTATCATTACCTTGACCTTTATATTTTGAAATATAAAAAACTTGCTAAGCCAAATATCTTTACTTTTAGAAATTAAGCAATTTAAAAGCAGTGCAAATTTTAATCAGTAGATAAACATTTTTTGGTTTAACATTAACTTTCCAACTCCCTAAAAACTTGTCATGCATGTTTAAGCCATTATTTAAGTCTGATCCTGTATCTAATTTTAATAGGACCAAAAAAAATAGAATTTGAATATTGGTGCTCTGTAACTATTTACTTATGATGTCGATAGTGATTTACAATTTAGCTCAAACAGTATGTCTGGATATTGGATTTCCCTGGTGGCTCAGTGATAAAGAATCCGCCTTCCAATGCAGGGGACACAGGTTGGATATCTGGTCTAGGAATATCCCACATGCTGTGTAACAACAAAGTGTGTGCACCACAGCTACTGAGCTTTCCCTGTAGAGCCCAGGAACCATGACTATTGAATTCTACATGCCTAGCGCCTCTGCTCCATAACAAGAGAAACCATTGCAGTAAGAAGCCTCCACAATGCAACTAGAAAGTGGCTCTCACCCACAATAATGAGGACCCAGCACATCCATAAATAAATCTTAAAAAATATTACTAGATATTAATACTCTTTCAAAAACTTTCATTAAAGTTCATTTCCAGAATCTGTTTCTTTGAAATCTGTAACCATATTCATTTAAAACAGACTAAATTAGTGGTTCTCAATAGGGGTGATTTTGCCCCCCAAGCGACATTTGACAGTGTCTGGAAGCATTCTTGATTATCAACATATGACTTTGGAGGTGCTACTGGCATAAAGTGGGTAAAGGCTTGATATGTTGTTAAACATCTTACAGTGCACAGAAGAGTCCCTCAAGAAAAAGAATTATTTGGCCCACAATATCAATAATGCTTACATTTTGAGTATCTGGACTAAATAAGTTAATATATGGATGGAGTGAGTATGTATTCATGTGCATTGATAGCTGGATAGTGCATATAAATGGCTTCCAAGCTGGCACTATTTGTAAAGAACTTGCCTGCCAATGCAGGAGGAATAAGAGACTCAGGTTTTATCTCTGGGTTGATCCCTTGAAGAAGAACAAGGCAACCCACTCCAGTATTCTTGCTTGAAAAACCCATGGACTGAGGAGCCTGGCTTGCTATAGTCCATAGGGTCTCAAAGAGACAGACATGACTGAGGCAACTTAGCACAACAACAGTGGATCGATGTTTTTGTGATTCCCTGGAAATCCTGAGCCCTTCCTCTCCTTTTACTGACTAGAAAAGCTATGACAGCTCTGTCACCATACTCTCTGAGAACACCTTGATATTGGTTGCCAGTTATTCTTCCATGAAGTATATATTCTCTAGTTCTACCTAGAATAGACAAAGAAGTGACTTTGACTCTGATATCAGCCCAAAACAACAGCGTCAAAAAATTGATAATGAGATAAAGCTGATATAGTACAAAGCTAAATCCTAAAGTTCTAGAAATTATTCGGTTTGAATCTTTGACCCTTTGTCAGTGTTGAGGAAAGCAATGAAAAGAGAAAAAGACTGAAATTTATGTCTGTAAATGTTTCTCATAAATACTCTTCCCTTGGTAGAATGAGAGGGAAAGAGAGAGAGAGCTTATTTTCTTTCTTACCTTAGCTATTCCTAGACATAGAATGTTAATTACCCAAAGAGAACATCTCAGTTTTAAATGGGAGACAAGGTAGATAGTAAATGCCAGAAGAAGTTATCAAAGAAGGTCAAAGAAAATATAGTTAGTGAAGTAAGAGTTAGCTCAAAAGAAAATTAGAATGGCTAGATTCCTATATCTGACATATTTTGGATTATAACAAGGAATATATTTCAAAAGTTGTAGTCGTTCAGATCAGAGCATTTGTAAAGACATAATACACAAAACAAAGCCACTGGAAGTGTCAGTCATTTGAAATTTAAGCAAGATCAAAGAAAAGATTGCAATATGAGGAAATAATTGCTACAATGTATGCACATCAGATTGATTATATTCTTTGCAGCCAAAGATGGAGAAGCTCTATACAGTGAGCAAAAACAAGACCTGAAGCTGACTATGGCTCAGATCATGAACTCCTTATTGCTAAATTCAGATGTAAATTGAAGAATGTAGGGAAAACACTAGACCATTCAGGTATGACTTAAATCCCTTATGACAATACAGTGGAAGTGAGAAATAGATTTAAGGGACTAGATCTGATAGACTGAGTGACTGATGAACTATGGATGGAGGTTCATGACATTGTACAAGAGACAGGGATCAAGACCATATCCATGGAAAAGAAATGTAAAAAAGCAAAATGGCCGTCTGGGGAGGCCTTACAAATAGCTGTGAAAAGAAGAGAAGTGAAAGCAAAGGAGAAAAGGAAAGATATAAGCACCTGAATGCAGAGTTCCAAAGAATAGCCAAAAGACATAAGAAAGCCTTCCTCAGGGATCAATGCAAAGAAATAGAGGAAAACAACAGAATGGGAAAGACTAGAGATCTCTTCAAGAAAATTAGAGATACCAAGGGAATATTTCATGCAAAGATGGGCTCGATAAAGGACAGAAATGGTATGGACCTAACAGAAGCAGAAGATATTAAGAAGAGGTGGCAAGAATACACAGAAGAACTGTACAAAAAAGAGCCTCACGACCCAGATAATCACGATGGTGTGATCACTGACCTAGAGCCAGACATCCTGGAATGTGAAGTCAAGTGTGCCTTAGAAAGCATCACTATGAACAAAGCTAGTGGAGGTGATGGAATTCCAGTTGAGCTATTTCAAATCCTGAAAGATGATGCTGTGAAAGTGCTGCATTCAATGTGCCAGCAAATTTGGAAAACTCAGCAGTGGCCACAGGACTGGAAAAGGTCAGTTTTCATTCTAATCCCAAAGAAAGGCAATGCCAAAGAATGCTCAAACTACCACACAATTGCACTCATCTCACATGCTAATAAAGTGATGCTCAAAATTCTCCAAGCCAGGCTTCAGCAATATGTGAACTGTGAAATTCCAGATGTTCAAGCTGGTTTTAGAAAAGGCAGAGGAACCAGAGGTCAGGTTGCCAACATTCACTGGATCATGGAAAAAGCAAGAGAGTTCCAGAAAAAACATCTATTTCTGCTTTATCGACTATGCCAAAGCCTTTGACTGTGTGGATCACAATAAACTGTGGGAAATTCTTCAAGAGATGGGAATATCAGACCACCTGACCTGTCTCTTGAGAAATCTGTATGCAGGTCAGGAAGCAACAGTTAGAATGGGACATGGAACAACAGACTGGTTCCAAATAGGAAAAGGAGTATGTCAAGGCTGTATATTGTCACCCTGCTTATTTAACTTATATGCAGAGTACATCATGAGAAATGCTGGGCTGGAAGAAGCACAGGCTGGAATCAAGATTGCTGGGAGAAATATCAATAACCTCAGATATGCAGATGACACCACCCTTATGGCAGAAAGTGAAAAGGAACTAAAAAGCCTCTTGATAAAAGTGAAAGAGGAGAGTGAAAAAGTTGGCTTAAAGCTCAACATTCAGAAAATGAAGATCATGGCATCTGGTCCCATCATTTCATGGGAAATCGATGGGGAAACAGTGTCAGACTTTATGTTTTTGGGCTCCAAAATCATGGCAGATGGTGATTGCAGCCATGAAATTAAAAGACTCTTACTCCTTGGAAGGAAAGTTATGACCAACCTAGATAGCATATTCAAAAGCAGAGACATTACTTTGCCAACAAAGGTCCATCTAGTCAAGGCTATGGTTTTTCTAGTGGTCATGTATGGATGTGAGAGTTGGACTGTGAAGAAAGCTGAGCGCTTAAGAATTGATGCTTTTGAACTGTGGTGTTGGAGAAGACTCTTGAGAGTCCCTTGGACTGCAAGGAGATCCAACCAGTCCATTCTAATGGAGATCAGTCCTGGGTGTTCATTAGAAGGACTGATGCTAAAGCTGAAACTCCAATCTTTTGGCCACCTGATGTGAAGAGTTGACTCATTGGAAAATACTCTGATGCTGGGAGGGATTGGGGGCAGGAGGAGAAGGGGACAACAGAGAATGAGATGGCTAGATGGCATCACTGACTCGATGGACATGAGTTTGAGTGAACTCCAGGAGTTGGTGATGGACAGGGAGGCTTGGCATGCTGCTATTCATGGGGTCGAAAAGAGTCAGACACTACTGAGTGACTGAACTGACTGATGTACATATGTGTGTATTAATTGACTTATTTAGTCATTTCTGAATTATAAGACATATTTTGACTTTTGGAATTTTTAAGCCATCTCTACACTCTGGAAAATTTTTTCTAAATTAAAATTCCATTTCTCCAGATTTTTTTTGTTTTCATTTTTTTTCCCAGACATGTTGTCCCTCATCCTTTTTTATAATGTTTTGGCTCTGTACAATTACTGTAAGATTGGTCCTTTCATGGGACCCTCATCATATTTGTAGAACTGGGTTTAAAAAAGATGAGATTATTAGGTTGACTTCATAGGGAGAAATCTCTTTACTTTCCTCAACGGAATTTAACTTTGAATTTTCACCCTATCACCATATTTCCACTTAGCATTAATACCCTCATCAATGAAAACTGAGGTCCAGCTAAATATAAGATATCAAGAGCCAGACATTTAATAAATGCATGAACAATCCTCATAGGGACTGTAGTAGACTCAAGAGTAAGAGTATAAACAGTAAATGTTGGAGATAGAACTTGTGGCTTTCATTTTCATATAGCATGAAAAGTTGATGTCCAGTGTTGCTAAACATTCCAGTTTATTTAAAAAATACATAAATAAGTTCATGTTTTAGATGAAATCTCTCAAAGGAAACTGACTTTCTGTGTTTTTGTTGTTGTTGTTGTTAGTGTCTTTTCTCCTTTTTGAATATAGTGCATTCTATATATCTGAGAGCACTGGTTTGAAATTTCTGGACCAGATGATCAAAGTGTTTGACATTTTTCAAAAAGGGTGCTAAGTGAGAATGTATTAACATTATATTATAAGTCCATTAGAAATCTATTCAAATAGTTGGCACTAAGGATTGATATGCCAGGAATAGCATTTTCATTAAAGAACCAGAATGTGGTTCTGAGAAACTGTCCAGCCAAGCAAATAAATCTTGTATGGAATCCCAAAATACTATTGTTAACTGAGACAGAGGCTTGTGAGATTTTCATCTATAAAAATGGTACTTCATTATGTCATTTGTGGAACTGGGGAAGGATCTAAGTAAGATATTAGGGGAAATTAGTGTGTATTCTGATTAATAGAAATGTTTGCCCTTGTCTCTGCTTTATAAACACTGACTTTTGTAAGCATATTTCTCTTCTTTCTATATGGAAATGGTAATCGCAGTCAGCCAGTTCAGTAGACCTAAACCAGAGATATTTTTTACCAGTTTCCTGTAGAGGTGGTAGTACAGCCTTATTCCTGTTTAGTTCAGTTCATTTCAGTAGCTCAGCTGTATCTGACTCTTTGCGACACCATGAATCACAGCACGCCAGGCCTCCCTGTCCATCACCAACACCTGGAGTTTACTCAAACTCATGTCCATTGAGTCAGTGATGCCATCCAACCATCTCATCCTCTGTCATCCCCTTCTCCTCCTGTTATTCCTGTTGTTTTAAAACAAATTCCTGATATTGTCATTTTGTTATTTTAAAACAAAGTCTGATTACTGTTATTTTAAAATAAATCTTAATATTGACTTAGAGATCATTCTAGGTCATAGTTCTTAGCTTTGACTTCACATTAAAAATCACCTGAGGAATTTTTTTAAAAATCCTGATGCCTTGACCACATTCAATAACAATTAGAACAAAGTCTTTTGGTAGGGTATGGGAGGGATGGAGACATCAGTAATTTTTAACCTCTTTAATTGAGCAGAGAATTATTAGTGACTTTAGTTCAATCACTCAGTCATGTCCGACTCTTTGCGACCCCATGAACCACAGCACGTCAGGCGTCCCTGTCCATCACCAGCTCCCAGAGTCCACCCAAACCCATGTCCATTGAGTCAGTGATATCATCCTACCATCTCATCCTTTGTCATCCACTTCTCCTCCTGCTCTCAATCTTTCCCAGCATCAGGGTCTTTTCCAATGAGTCATCTCTTTACATCAGGTCACCAAAGTATTGGAGTTTCAGCTTCAACATCAGTCCTTCCAATGAACACCCAGGACTGATCTCCTTTAGGATGGACTGGTTGGATCTCCTTGCAGTCCAAGGGACTCTCAAGAGTCTTCTCCAACACCACAGTTCAACAGCATCAATTCTTCGGCTCTCAGCTTTCTTTAGTGACTAGAGTTATCCAGTAAGATGGTTGTAATATGAATCTTAAAAAGTATGGAGACCAGATAAGTTTCATTAATCCAGTCATTCATGTAATAACATGTACTAAATGCTTAGTCTGTACTGGCTAGTCTGCTTGGGAGGAGGAGGAGTGGTATTGTTGTTCAGTCACTAAAATGTGTTCAACTCTTTGTGACCCTATAAACTGCAGCATTCCAAGCTTTTCTGTCCTTGACTGTCTCCTAGAGTTTGCTCAAACTCATGTCCATTGAGTCTGTGATGCCATCTGACTGTCTCATCCTTTGTTGTACACTTCTCTTGCTTTTAATCTTTCCCAGCATCAGGGTCTTTTGCAGTGAGTCAGCTCTTTGCATCAGGTGGCCAAAGTACTGGAGCTTCAGCATCAGTCCTTCCAAAGAATATTCAGGATTGATTTCCTTTAGGATTGACTTGTTTGAGCTCCTTGCAGTTCAAAGGACTCTCAAAAGTCTTCTCTAGCACCACAGTTCAGAAACATCAATTCTTTGGCTCTCAACCTTTATGGTCCAACTCTCACAAACATACATGACTACTGGAGAAAATAACCACAGCTTTGATTAGACAGACCTTTGTAGGCAGAGAAGGGGACTACAGTGGATGAGATAGTTGTATGGTATCACTGACTCAATGGACATGAGTTTGAGCAAGCTCCAGGTGTTGATGATGGACAGCCTGGCATGCTGCAGTCCATGGGATCACAAAGAGTTGGACATGACTGAACGACTGAACTGGACTGAACTGAACTTGTCATCAAAGTGATATCTCTCTGCTTTTTAATATGCTGTCTGGGTTTGTCATAGCTTTCTTTCTGAGGAGCAAGTACCTTTTAATTTCATGGCTGCAGTCATCATCTGCTATGATTTTGGAGCCCTAGAAAATAAAATCTGCCACTGTTTCCATTGTTTCCCCATATATTTGCAATGAAGTGATGGGAGTCGTATGCCATGATCTTAGTTTTTTGAATGTTAAATTTTAAGCTAGCTTTTTCACTATATTCTTTCACCCCATCAAGAGGGTCTTTAGTTCCTCTTCACTTTCTTGCATTAGGGTAGTATCATTTGCATACTTGAGACTGTTGATATTTCTCCAACAATATTGTTTATTGATTCCAGCTTGTGATTCATCCAACCGACAATTTGCATGATGTACTTTGCATATAAATTAAATAAGCAGGGTGACAATATACAGCTTTGATGTACTCCTTTCCCAATTTGGAACCAGTCCATTCTTCTATGTCTGGTTCTAACTGTTGCTTCTTGCCCTATATACAGATTTCTCAGGAGACAGGTAAGGTGGTCTGAAATTCCCATCTCTTTAAGAATTGGTGATCCACACAATCAAAGGCTTTAGTGTACTCAATGAATTAGATATTTTTTGGAATTCCCTTGCTTTGTCTATGATCCAAGGGATATTGGCAATTTGATCTCTGGTTCCTCTGACTTTTTTACATCTAGCTTATATATCTGGAAGTTCTCAATTTACATTATGTTGAAGCCTAGCTTGGATTTTGAGCCTTATCTTGCTATCATATGAAATGAGTGCAATTGTGTGATAGTTTGAACATTCCTTGGCATTGCCTTTTTTGGTGATCAGAATGAAAACTGACCTTTTCCAGTCTTGTGGCCACTGCTGAGTTCTCCAAATTTTGTGGCATATCAACACTTTTTGGCCTGTCAAACATTTAGAATCTTATAATGGAAATCAGTTATTATAAATGAATAGGTGAAGTGTTAAAATTGCTTTGGTAGAAGTATGCAATTTTCTACCAAATAGTAATTGTACAGAATAGTAGTGAAGTTGCTTAGTAGTGTCCAACTCTTTGAGATCCCCATGGACTGTAGCCTACCAGGCTCCTCAGCCCATGGAATTTTCCAAGCAAGAGTATTGGAGTGGGTTGCCATTTCCTTCTCCAGGGGATCTTCCCAACCCGGGGATTGAATCCGGTGTCCTGCATCACAGGCAGATGCTTTACCCTCTGAGCCACCAGGGAAGCCCAATTGTATAGAATAGTAATAGTAATTGTATAGAATACAATTGTATAGAATATAATAGTAATACCTTTCTACCAAATAGTAATAGGAAAAGACCAGTTTGATCTGCAACTTAGTTGAGTTATAGAAGAAAAAAACACACACAGGAATTGTCCTTTCAGTGAACTAGAAGAATGAACAGTATTTGGGGACAAAATAGAATGGAACATTGGAAGTGATTCAGTCAGTATTGATGGGAACAATTTATCCAGTTTTGACTGAAGAGGATCACTTTGAACATAACTCATAAGTTGATTTTATGCAGTAAAATTTAGTACATGAATTTAAAATTTAATTTAAACTTAAATTATATTCATTAATGTTATTAAATAATTTAAAGTAATTATATATGTCAAGTAAAGCTTCAAACTCTAATGCATATCATAATCATATGGAAGACTTGCTTAAACCCAGATTTCTTTCATCTGCCCCAAGTTTCTGACTTGATAGATCTGGGAAATGGGCCTGTTATTTGCATTCTTAGCAAGTCTCAGGTATGATGATGTTGCTGTTGGTCCAGGGACTACACATTGCAAGAAACACTCTTCTCCTATATAGAATACCAAAATAAGTGTCAGGTGATCTGGCTAGAGCTTAGATAAGGACATTTTTAGTAAACTAGTTCATGTTTTCTAACCTCATCACTTGTAAGATAAAGAAGTTGGGCTGCACAATATCATGAAAAAGAAATATATACACCATATATATATATATTCACCAAATATATACACCATGTATATATATACACCTATCACCATATGATAGGCTAATGATGAGTATCCTCTCAAATTGAAAGCATATATATTCTTTAGGAGAAGGCAGGTTTTAACAACAACTCTGACCCAAGCAAACTGAGTAATCCTTAAACTTTAATACCCAATCAGCAAAACAAAAGCCCAACTAGACCCACTATATCTACTATATGGTAGTTTAGAGATCATTGGCATTCCTTTTGTTATCATTATATCCTCTCAAAACTGCAAACTGCTTTTTAGAATGTGTTTTCCAGTCTCACCGTCATAGGTCTTTTAATATTTATAGGCATTGATATGTATTCCTTCAACTCGTTAAGTTTCCATTTAGATCTTAGTACTCAAAGGGTTGCCACCTCTTAGTTACTGGCTGACCCATCTATAAATTCAGTGTTTCTAAATTTTCAAGCTGCTCTAGCATTCTGTGTTCCGTTTGCAAACTTGGTAGTAGGGGACTTGGATTTTAGACTTCATAGCATAGAATGATGGTTGGGCCAGTGGAGGGAGCTATTTACCTGTAAATCGCTGACCTTGATCTACAAAAGGCAGCAGCACAGTTTTCATTGCTAGTGAAGAGTCTAGTGCTGAAACATACATTGCTCTGAGTCAGCCTTTTCAATGAACTGAACTGCTTTGAATTTGAGAACATAATCACCTTCTATCAATATCTCAAAGAACTGTACTTACAATAGTTTATGACTAAGGTTGGTAGGGGCTGGCCTTGAGAAGAGACAACCAGCTAGATGAGTGAAAGAGGTTCTTTGTTGAATGATGTGAACGGTTCCTTATTCAGTAACTTTTGAATGTGCTCAGTCCTAACTCATATAAGAAAGGTATAAGTTACATGTGATTTTAAAAGAGTAAAAAGCAGTCTTTCTGCCTCAGTGCATATTTATCTTTAGGGTAATTTTCTTTAGGGTTCCAGAGCTAATTATTTAATAGAATGAGTAGATATAAATAGATTACACATAGAGTATTGAATTTTAAGACTGATGAACAATACCACTCATCTCAACAAATTTAGGTATCTTGAATAATAGTTCATAATGCCTGGAAAATTTTAAAATATGAGGCTTACATAATATGAAGCTTGCTTTTTAGACTTAACAGTTTAAAGTTTTGCTTTATGTGTCTACTTTATTTATGCTTTTCTGTCCCATGATGCGGTTCATTAAAGTTCAGGATATCTGATAAACTTGTGAATATAAATGTTCTTCTTATTGAAGATTTATGAGATTACTAACAATGATAAACACAGTTTATAAGATATTCAATAGTTTGTTTCTAATTTCTCTAACTTTACAATTATGTAAAGTTTTAGCATGCATGCATCTGTGCATGCTAACTCACCACAATCTTTGCGACTCTATGGACCATAGTCCACCAGGCTCCTCTGTCCATGGACTTCTCCAGGCAAGAATACTAGAGTGGGTTGCCAAGCCCTCTTCCAGGGTACCTTCTCAACCCAGGGATTGAACCAGCATCTCTTAGGTCTCCTGCATTGGCAGATGAGTTCTTTACCACTAGCGCCACCTGGGAAGCCCACAAAGTTTTAACATAGTTAACATTTAATTGAAAATGATAGTCCATAATAATAGAGTGGAAACACACAGTGGTAGTCAGGAGACCATAGACTCTAGATCTACCTTCTCTTCTAAATGTGACTTTATAAATATTATTTAATCTTACTGGGCCTGTCTTCTTAATTTAAAATTAGTCTTCTCTAGGCATTTACACTTTCCATATCTTTAATTTTTTTCAAATGATTCTTGCTTAGTGTAAGGCACTTAATATACTAAAGTAAACTGAAAACCACATTTTTTTTTCTTATTCTTTTTTTTTTCTTTTTATTTTATTTTTTAACTTTACAATACTGTATTGGTTTTGCCATGCATCAAAATGAATCCGCCACAGGTATACATGTGTTCCCCATCCCGAACCCTCCTCCCTCCTCCCTCCCCATACCATCCCCCCAGGTCATCTCAGTGCACCAGCCCCAAGCAGCCAGTATCGTACATCAAACCTGGACCTGTGACTCGTTTCATATATGATATTATACATGTTTCAATGCCATTCTCCCAAATCATCCCACCCTGTCCCTCTCCCACAGAGTCCAAAAGACTGTTCTATACATCTGTGTCTCTTTTGCTGTCTCGCATACAGGGTTATTGTTACCATCTTTCTAAATTCCATATATATGCGTTAGTATACTGTATTGGTGTTTTTCTTTCTGGCTTACTTCACTGTGTATAATAGGCTCCAGTTTCATCCACCTCATTAGAACTGATTCAAATGCATTCTTTTTAATGGCTGAGTAATACTCCATTGTGTATATGTACCACAGCTTTCTTATCCATTCATCTGCTGATGGACATCTAGGTTGCTTCCATGTCCTGGCTATTATAAACAGTGTTGCGATGAACATTGGGGTACACGTGTCTCTTTCAATTCTAGTTTCCTCAGTGTGTATGCCCAGCAGTGGGATTGCTGGATCATAAGGCAGTTCTATTTCCAGTTTTTTAAGGAATCTCCACACTGTTCTCCATAGTGGCTGTACTAGTTTGCATTCCCACCAACAGTGTAAGGGGGTTCCCTTTTCTCCACACCCTCTCCAGCATTTATTGCTTGTAGACTTTTGGATCGCAGCCATTCTGACTGCCGTGAAATGGTACCTTATAGTGATTTTGATTTGCATTTCTCTGATAATGAGTGATGTTGAGCATCTTTTCATGTGTTTGTTAGCCATCTGTATGTCTTCTTTGGAGAAATGTCTATTTAGTTCTTTGGCCCATTTTTTGATTGGGTCATTTATTTTTCTGGAATTGAGCTGTAGGAGTTGCTTGTATATTTTTGAGATTAGTTCTTTGTCAGTTGCTTCATTTGCTATTATTTTCTCCCTTTCTGAAGGCTGCCTTTTCACCTTGCTTATAGTTTCCTTTGTTGTGCAGAAGCTTTTAAGTTTAATTAGGTCCTATTTGTTTATTTTTGCTTTTATTTCCAATATTCTGGGAGGTGGGTTATAGAGGATCCTGCTGTGATGTATGTTGGAGAGTGTTTTGCCTGTGTTCTCCTCTGGGAGTTTTATAGTTTCTGGCCTTACGTTTAGATCTTTAATCCATTTTGAGTTTATTTTTGTGTATGGTGTTAGAAAGTGTTCTAGTTTCATTCTTTTACAAGTGGTTGAACAGTTTTCCCAGCACCTCTTGTTAAAGAGATTGTCTTTAATCCATTGTATATTCTTGCCTCCTTTGTCAAAGATAAGGTGTCCATAGGTGCGTGGATTTATCTCTGGGCTTTCTATTTTGTTCCATTGATCTACATTTCTGTCTTTGTGCCAGTACTGTACTGTCTTAAACTGTGGCTTTATAGTAGAGCCTGAAGTCAGGCAGGTTGATTCTTCTAGGTCCATTCTTCTTTCTCAAGATTGCTTTGGCTATTCGAGGTTTTTTGTATTTCCATACAAATTGTGAAATTATTTGTTCTAGCTCTGTGAAGAATACCATTGGTAGCTTGATAGGGATTGCAATGAATCTATAAATTGCTTTGGGTATTATACTCATTTTCACTATATTGATTCTTCCAATCCATGAACATGGTATATTTCTCCATCTATTAGTGTCATCTTTGATTTCTTTCACCAGTGTTTTATAGTTTTCTATATATAGGTCTTTAGTTTCTTTAGGTAGATATATTCCTAAGTATTTTATTCTTTTCATTGCAATGGTGAATGGAATTGTTTCCTTAATTTTTCTTTCTATTTTCTCATTATTAGTGTATAGGAATGCAAGGGATTTCTGTGTGTTGATTTTATATCCTGCAACATTACTATATTAATTAATTAGTTCTATTAATTTTCTGGTGGAGTCTTTAGGGTTTTCTATGTAGAGGATCATGTCATCTGCAAACAGTGAGAATTTTACTTCTTTTCCAATTTGGATTCCTTTTATTTCTTTTTCTGCTCTGATTGCTGTGGCCAAAACTTCCAAAACTATGTTGAATAGTAATGGTGAAAGTGGGCACCCTTGTCTTATTCCTGACTTTAGAGGAAATGCTTTCAATTTTTTACCATTGAGGATAATATTTGCTGTGGGTTTATCATATATAGCTTTTATTATGTTGAGGTATGTTCCTTCTATTCCTGCTTTCTGGAGAGTTTTTATCATAAATGGATGTTGAATTTTGTCAAAGGCTTTCTCTGCATCTATTGAGATAATCATATGGTTTTTGTTTTTCAATTTGTTAATGTGGTGTATTACATTGATTGATTTGCAGATATTGAAGAATCCTTGCATCCCTGGGGTAAAGCCAACTTGGTCATGGTGTATGATCTTTTTAATGTGTTGTTGCATTCTGATTGCTAGACTTTTGTTAAGGATGTTTGCATCTATGTTCATCAGTGATATTGGCCTGTTGTTTTCTTTTTTTGTGGCATCTTTGTCAGGTTTGGTACTAGGGTGATGGTGGCCTCATAGAATGAGTTTGGAAGTTTACCTTCCTCTGCAATTTTCTGGAAGAGTTTGAGTAGGATAGGTGTTAGCTCTTCTCTAAATTGTTGGTAGAATTCAGCTGTGAAGCTTCTGGACCTGGGCTTTTGTTTGCTGGAAGATTTGTGATTACAGTTTCAATTTCTGTGCTTGTGATGGGTCTGTTAAGATTTTCTATTTCTTCCTGGTCCAGTTTTGGAAAGTTGTACTTTTCTAAGAATTTGTCCATTTCTTCCACGTTGTCCATTTTATTGGCATATAATTGCTGATAGTAGTCTCTTATGATCCTTTGTATTTCTATGTTGTCTGTTGTGATCTCTCCATTTTCATTTCTAATTTTATTGATTTGATTTTTCTCCCTTTGTTTCTTGATGAGTCTGGCTAATGGTTTGTCAATTTTATTTATCCTTTCAAAGAACCAGCTTTTGCCTTTGTTGATTTTTGCTATGGTCTCTTTTGTTTCTTTTGCATTTATTTCTGCCCTAATTTTTAAGATTTCTTTCCTTCTACTAACCCTGGGGTTCTTCATTTCTTTCTTTTCTAGTTGCTTTAGGTGTAGGGTTAGGTTATTTATTTGACTTTTTTCTTATTTCTTGAGATACGCCTGTATTGCTATGAACTTTCCCCTTAGGACTTCTTTTACAGTGTCCCACAGGTTTTGGGTTGTTGTGTTTTCATTTTCATTCGTTTCTATGCAAATTTTGATTTCTTTTTTGATGTCTTCTGTGATTTGTTGGTTATTCAGCAGCGTGTTGTTCAGCCTCCATATGTTGGAATTTTTAATAGTTTTTCTCCTGTAATTGAGATCTAATCTTACTGCATTGTGGTCAGAAAAGATGCTTGGAATGATTTCAATTTTTTGAATTTCCCAAGGCTAGATTTATGGCCCAGGGATGTGATCTACCCTGGAGAAGCTTCCGTGTGCACTTGAGAAATAGGTGAAATTCATTGTTTTGGGATGAAATGTCCTATAGATATCAATTAGGTCTAACTGGTCTATTGTATCATTTAAAGTTTGTGTTTCCTTGTTAATTTTCTGTTTAGTTCATCTATCCATAGGTGTGAGTGGGGTATTAAAAAGTCTCCCACTATTATTGTGTTATTGTTAATTTCTCCTTTCATACTTGTTAGCATTTGTCTTACATATTGCGGTGCTCCTATGTTGGGTGCATATATATTTATAATTGTTATATCTTCTTCTTGGGTTGATCCTTTGGCCATTATGTAGTGACCATCTTTGTCTCTTTTCACAGCCTTTGTTTTAAAGTCTATTTTATCTGATATGAGTAGTGCTACTCCTGCTTTCTTTTGATCTCTATTTGCATGGAATATCTTTTTACAGCCCTTCACTTTCAGTCTGTATGTATCCCCTGTTTTGAGGTGGGTCTCTTGTAGACAACATATGTCGGGGTCTTGTTTTTGTATCCATTCAGCCAGTCTTTGTCTTTTGGTTGGGGCATTCAACCCATTTATGTTTAAGGTAATTATTGATAAGTATGATCCCGTTGCCATTTACTTTATTGTTTTGGGTTTGAATTTATACACCCTTTTTCTGTTTCCTGTCTAGAGAATATCCTTTAGTATTTGTTGGAGAGCTGGTTTGGTGGTGCTGAATTCTCTCAGCTTTTGGTTGTCTGTAAAGCTTTTGATTTCTCCTTCATATTTGAATGAGATCCTTGCTGGGTACAATAATCTGGACTGTAGGGTATTTTCTTTCATCACTTTAAGTATGTCCTGCCATTCCCTCCTGGCTTGAAGAGTTTCTATTGAAAGATCAGCTGTTATCCTTATGGGAATTCCCTTGTGTGTTATTTGTTGTTTTTCCTTTGCTGCTTTTAATATTTGTTCTTTGTGTTTGATCTTTGTTAATTTGATTAATATATGTCTTGGGGTGTTTCGCCTTGGGTTTATCCTGTTTGGGACACTCTGGGTTTCTTGGACTTGGGTGATTATTTCCTTCCCCATTTTAGGGAAGTTTTCAACTATCATCTCCTCAAGTATTTTCTCATGGTCTTTCTTTTTGTCTTCTTCTGGGACTCCTATGATTCAAATGTTGGGGCGATTAATATTGTCCTGGAGGTCTCTGAGATTGTCCTCATTTCTTTTAATTCATTTTTCTTTTTTCCTTTCTGATTCATTTATTTCTACCATTCTATCTTCTAATTCACTAATCCTATCTTCTGCCTCTGTTATCTACTATTTGTTGCCTCCAGAGTGTTTTTGATCTCATTTATTGCATTATTCATTATATATTGACTCTTTTTTATTTCTTCTAGGTCCTTGTTAAACCTTTCTTGTATCTTCTCAATCCTTGTCTCCAGGCTATTTATCTGTGATTCCATTTTGATTTCAAGATTTTGGATCAATTTCACTATCATTATTCGGAATTCTTTATCAGGTAGATTCCCTATCTCTTCCTCTTTTGTTTGGTTTGGCGGGCATTTATCCTGTTCCTTTACCTGCTGTGTATTCCTCTGCCTCTTCATCTTGTTTATATTGCTAAGATTGGGGTGTCCTTTCTGTATTCTGGCAATTTGTGGAGTTCTCTTTATTGTGGAGTTTCCTTGCTATGTATGGGTTTGTACAGGTGGCTTGTCAAGGTTTCTTGGTTAGGGAAGCTTGTGTCGGTGTTCTGGTGGGTTGAGCTGGATTTCTTCTCTCTAGAGTGCATGAAGTGTCCAGTAATGAGTTATGAGATGTCTATGTGAAAACCACATTTTTAAAAACAGATTCTTTTGTGAAAAAATGTTTGATGTTATATAGTTAATAAATACATGTACTTTATCTTATAATTTTTGATTGCTTAGTTATTTGAGAATGTAAGTAATACATTTAGTAGTACAACATTTACAATCTTTTTGTTTCATTATTAAAATTACTATCTCATGATATGCTTTTATAATTATTGCAATTTACAGGAAGTAAAATTCTCAAGAAAAAGGTATAGTTTACTTAGATTTTTTTTAATTAACAAAGAACTTTATATTATGTATCATATAATGATAAATTTTATTTTTCATAAAGGTAAGTAAATAGGACCATGATAAAATTATTGCTAGAAGCTAAAATATTAACCACAACTTTAGAAAGCCAACAGTAAGTTTTAGAAATTTTACTAACACCTCTAACATATTATTATACTTCTCTTAGACTGAAAGAGGCTTGTTAACTACATCTCTGTTTAATCTAGTAGACTAAGCTCTATGAATCCTTTGGTTGAGATTTTCTATTGATAGCTGGCAGATCTCTGTGATTACAAAAAAAAAAAAAAAAAAAACCAAGTTCAGAAACCTTTGCCAGACAATCTGTTTGGTTTTACAAAGCTCTCTCCCCATGCTAAAAGATTAAAAATATGACCTATTATTTGCTTCCCTAGCCCAGGAAGTAATTATTTCATGGTGATATACAAATTTAGATTTTGATTGCATTCCAGTCCAAGAGATGTTATTAAAGGTTTTATTTTATTTGCAGGTACCTGTAGAGATTTTGTTTATATATCTTATTCCTAGAAATAGCTAGATTTTCTTAAAGTCAAATTTATAAGAAAATAATGGAGAATTATAGGCATTACCGTTATTCATTGATTATCATTATTTTTTATACAAAAAATTCTAAAAATATAAGTTGGATTAATATAGCATTTTTTGTGTGTTTCTCTGTGTTTTTTTTTTTTTTTTTTTTTAAAGATGTTAAGATTTTTGGATTTAGGACTGGATCCCCAAATTTCTTGTGTAAAGACATTTCTAAATCTGTTTGTCATGTATTGGTCTTATATGACTCTTAACAATAAATTCAGAATCATAACTCTTAAAACTTCACCTTGATAGCTTATATCAAATTTTACTGTCTCCTCTGCTGGCCTGAAATCACTAATGAGAGCCTGAATGTCACATGGCAATGAAGATTGCCCATCAGTTGCAGAGCTTAGTCAACTGTGTAATGAATTCTTGTTTGTTTGCTTTCTTTTGTATAGCACTTAGTGAATCTCGGCACTGTTTCAGCAGTTTAGTGATATTGCTCATTTCATCACTTCTAAACTTTTTACATCATATTACTAACCATTACTGAACTTTATTTCACTCTGTTTACCTAGTAAAGCAGTACCAAAGTAATTGGCACTAGAGCAGCTAATAGGCAGTAAAACAGGATAATTACAATACTACAAGATAAAGCATCAAAGATAATAAGAAATTGGAAACTACATTTATCATGCGTCTTTACATATTTTTAAGGATTTTAACCAAAATAAACAGTAAATATATGCTTAGTATGAAAATAAATGCATACATAAATGAAAGGATTATAGAGAAAAATGTGTAAGTCCTTTTTTGATGTATCTCTCCTATATATTGCATAGATGAATGTAGTAGTAGTGTGTGTGTGCTCAGCTGTGTCTGAGACTTTGCAACCCTATGGACTATAGCTTGCCAGGCTCCTCTGTCCATGCCTAGTACCAAAATTTAAATATGTCAGACAAACTTATAAGTAAAATACTTACTTTTTTAAACTGTCAGATTGTTTTTAAGATAAACATATTATATTTTATTTAATCATTTGTCATTGATGGACATGTAGCATTTTTTCATTCTTACAATACTGTGAATAACATACATTGTGTGTATATATATATATATATATATATGCATCAGTTCAGTTCAGTTGCTCAGTCATGTCTAATGCTTTGCCATCCCATGGACCACAGCACTCCAGGATTCCCTGTCCAACTCCCAGAGCCTTCTTAAACTCATGTCCATCATGTCGGTGATGCCATCCAACCATTTCATCCTCTGATGAATATATATATACACACACACACACATATATACACATATATATATATATATAAGATATATAGTGGAATGTTATACATACATATATATATATATGTCGATATTATATATATATATATATATATATGTATTTCTGTAAGATTCTTTTCTTGGAGAAACAATATGCATATTTAAAACTGTCCTAAAATTGTGTACCAATATATGCTAAAACTTATACGGTATGCTAGTCCCATTTCTCTAGGATCTCAGTTAAAAAACATTGTTGCCAGTATGCTAGGTGAAACATATAAGCATTGTAAACTTGCTTTTTACCTTGGAATCTCAAATTATTTTAATTTATCATTTGTGGATTATGTTAGATGACAATATAATATCATAGATAGGTGCTGAATTTAATCAAATATTTATTTAAAAGTTGAAACTTTTTTATTACCTTTCCAATTTTATCTAAATTTTCAATTCTATTCAGGTATTTTTATATTCTTAATCAAATTTGGTAATTAAGATATTATAAGAAATTGTCTATTCCTTTGTGTGTATTTTTTCTGAAAATTTGCAATTTTCTTTCTATCTTTCTATTCAACATGTTTACATTTATATGTTTTTCAGGTGATTTTTTTTTTTTTTTCTTCTGCCATTTGGTAATAATTTTCAATCTAAAGACTTTTTTTTTTTCTTCAGGTCACAGGTATTTTCTCACACTATTTCTTAGATTATTTTCCCCCTCCATCCTATCCATTCTTTTGTAATAGAATGTATACTTAATGGATGTAATATAATCTTGTCAATGGAGTGTGGCTGCATATGCCATATTTCTTAGCATGTAATTTCTATTTTTAAATATTTTGCTGTTTTCTCCAGTTTATTTTTCTATATAATTCTATCTCATTTACTCTTTAGAGTATATATTAAGAATCAAGTTAGGTCGCAGGTGTCTCAGACCTCGCCTAGGGTCAGCGTGCAAAGACAGTCATGGGTCGAGGCATTACACAGCCCAGAGCTGAGCCAGGACACAGAGCCGCCTGGCCTTTGAACCCTCCTGAGTGAGAGTCACTGACTGGCAGCCTCCGGGACTGCTGCCCGAGAGGCCAGTGTCCAGCGCCATACTATCTCCCTCACAGTCATGCTTTGTCCTGTGAGGCGCAGTGTTAGTCAACTTATTAAAAAAAAAAAAAGAATCAAGTTATGTTATTTTTTCATTTTGTGTGTGGGAGACTAGATTTTGAGCTCTATTAGTTGAGTTTTAAAAAATATTCTATTTTTCTTATTTTTGGTTTAAAATTTTATCATATTTTAAAAATTTTACTCATTTAATATTCTACTTGCTTATTTATTTATTTACTTTAAATATTATTTTATATTTCACTCATTTTAATAGTAAAATGTAAGCTTAGTGTAAGATAAAATTATTTTAATATTTTACCTATTCACTTATTTTAATATTTTAGTCTTTTTCTTCTATTAAATTTTATTATTTTCATTAGCTTCATCTCTTGTAATCTGGTTAATTGTTATTTTTTTTTTAATTGTTGATGCTGATGGTTTTGCTTGTTGTTTTTACTTTGGTTAAAAACTTCCTTTAATGTTATTGTTATTATGAAATATTTGATGTCTCCATATTTTACACTCTATTTTAAGGAAAAGGATTCAATTTGAACCATATTGATAGCTGGTAGCTAGACTGTGTTTTCTCAGCAAAGTGAAAGTGAAGTATTTTATTTACATCCAAATTGACTTTCAAGTACATTACCTATAAGCTATCATCAACAGGGAGGACCCTTAGTAATTAATGTAGGTTATTACTCCTGGAGACTTAGTTTCAGTGGTTGAGAAACAGTTAAATTACCAGAAAGCCTTAAGGAATATAGGTAGTTCATTTTCTGTGTATGAGGTTCCATATCCTTTGCAATAATGTAGCTCATAACATACTTGGGTCCACTGTTCTGTTTCTCTGTTCTCATTAATCACTGAAAATCTTCAGTGTCAGAATTTTTGATGCAGGGAATCCTAAAGATATTTTGTTGAAATAAAAAAAAAAAACAACTTTAATTAGTTGTGCAATTGCATTGAATTTAATCATGATTTATTGCAATTTAAATTAATTTAATGGTATGATTGAAGTATTTTTAAACTAGAATTTTTAGCAAGTGTAAGAGTAGAAGAAGTACATTTTCAACATGCAACATCTCAACAAATTATCTCCCATCCTTTCTCAAAAAGCTCTTGAAATGTCTGTTCCTCCAAAACAGTAGAGGGAACCAAGAAAGAAGATACCCTGAATATGATGAAGGAAGAAAATTTTTTATTTAAAAAATACTCTGTCTTTCCCTTTGTAAATTAACTACTTTGGATACTTTATTCATATTATTCATTTATATCCTGTAACACCCCCCAAGGAATAGGATTTGAATTGGTTAGACTTAACTTCAGAATCTATGCTTATAAACCCTACAACATGCCTCTCTTTATGCAATATCAGGAAGTAAGTTCTCAGAATTATGATATTGGGGTGTTTGAGGCCATCAGAATCCTTTGAAAGCCAAGTACCTACCCAGGTCTTTTGGTGGCTAAGGAAAACTGATAGAACGTGTGATGCTTGATCTTACAGTTAATTTAGTTCACTGTTTTACTTCAATTAAAGAAACATATAAATAAAAAATTTAATTGAAGGAGTTCTGGGCTATGTGAGAAGGCACATTATAAAGGACCACAGGAAACTAAAAATATGGAGAAAAGAGGTAATAATTACAAACTTCATGAAAAACAAAGCAACATTGTTTAAAAAGAACAAAATGTAACTTGAGTGTGTTAACTGGGTCAAGGGTAACCAAGTTTAACTGCTTATAATGAAAGCACCGTATGCTGATATAATATTAATGTGACATAACTGTATTCTGATTATAGGATAAGTGAGTATAAGAACTAAACATTTATCTAAATGGGAAACAATAAGTAATTTATTAATTGATAAATTCAGAGTTCATAAAATTTGCCTATAATTTCAAAACAGAAAAATAAGTGCCAGGGTAAACAATTAAAAGAGCTTCATGTCTCCAAATTCTGGGGAGCAGAATTAGGAGGCAGTTGTTTATTTTTCTTTAAACAACATTTAACATTTCCCCTTGTTATTTGAAATTTTAAAACCAGGACAGGTCATTTTCCAGAAAAATTTAAATATCTTAGTTGTTATTTAGTCACTAGCTCATGATCAACTTTTTTGCCATCCCATGGACTGTAGCCCACCAGGCTCCTCTGTTCATGGGATTATCCCCAGCAACAATACTGGAGTGGGTTGCCATTTCCTTCTCCAGGAGATTTTCCTGGGGTTGAATCCTTGTCTCCTGCATTGGCAGGCCAATTCTTTTCTATTGCATTCTTAAAATGAAAGAACAGAAGAGAAAGCAGGAAAGATGAATTAACAGAGGAAAGAACTTCACAAACCAAAGTAGACAGGAAATAAGAGAGAGAGTGAGTCAATTCTGAAGTCATTTGATAGATTTTATTGTTAATTGGGCATAGAGTTCCAATCATTATGGTACCTAATTATACAATTTTACCTTAACATTTTTGGAAAATTTAATCTCTCCAGATATAGCTCATCATCTTCTATGCAAAACATATTCTTCTGTGCTTTCCTCTAAGTTAATTGCATCACTTCCTCATGTGGCTTATGTCTCAAGTTATTCACATGTACTAAGTCCTCTCAGCCAGAACCTTGGAGTCATCTTTGGCACCTCTACCCTTTTTATCTCCACAGGTCACAGATTTCTGCCAGTTCTATCCAATAATACATCCATTCTCTCCTTTCTATTCCTCTCTTTACTAACATGTTTCCAGTCTTCATTGTCTCTCATTTGCTTTTTTGCACGACTCTGTAAACTGCAAACTTCAAAGTTACCTCTTTTATTAGCATTCTTATTATGAATAATTTCAAACATATATGAAAACAGAGAGAAAACGGTTTCCCCATCTATTTATCATGAAGTGATGGGGCTGGATACCATGATCTTAGTTTTCTGAATGTTGAGCTTTAAGCCAACTTTTTCATTCTCCTCTTTTACTTTCATCAAGAGGCTTTTTAGCTCCTCTTCACTTTCTGCCTTAAGGGTGGTGTCATCTGCATATCTGAGGTTATTGATATTTCTCCCAGCAATCTTGTGGGATTCCAGCTTGTGCTTCATCTAGCCCAGCGTTTCTCATAATGTACTCTGCATTCAAGTTAAATAAGCAGAGTGACAATATACAGCACTGAGGTACTCCTTTTCCTATTTGGAACCAGTCTGTTGTTCCATGTCCAGTTCTAACTTTATTTGTTTATTTATTTATTTTTTTTGTATTTAATTTATAATATATTTGCATGGGATTTACTACAGTCCTTTACATTGCTCATGTACAATGAATTAAGTCTTCGTTTCTGTTCTCTTAAAGAGAACATATCAAGAAAACATACCTAACTTAATGGCTCTAGAACTTCTGTTGTTATTTTTATAGATGTTAAAATATATATATCCATGTATTTTAAAAATCTGTTGGCTCTCTTTTTCTTTCACGATTCTTTCTGAACCTTCTCAGTTTAGATTCTATATACTGTAGCTTCTGTCAATGTTGAACTGTTCTGGAGAGGATATCGAGTTAGTGGGTCTCAAGGATCCATAGGGTCCAGAGTCTTCCACAACAGAATTTAGACAGTTTTCTTACAGATGCCTTTGAATCAGAGTGTGTACAGCCCTAGCCCAGTTTTGGCTGCTGTACTGTGATTACCTTGTCAAGATTTTAAAGAGTATTATCTGTCTGTAGAGGATGTGCAATTCTCAGGCTCTCAAGTCTATTTAAATTCTTTTGCCATCCCCCTACTTCCTTTCTCATGGCTGCTGATACCCATGGATCTTGTTTTGCTTTTTGCCTGCTTTTGTGTTGTGTCTGTGTTTTATAAGTTTTAGTAGCAGTAGTGTTAGTCATTCAATCATGTCTGACTCTTTGTGACCCCATGGACTATAGTCCACCAGGCTCCTCTGTCCATGGAATTCTCTAGACAAAAATATTGGAGTGGGTTGCCATTCTCTTCCCCAGGGGATCCCTACCCAGGGATCAAACCCAGGTCTCCTGCATTGCAGTAAGATTCTTTACTGTGCTACCTATTGAGATGTAATTTATGTATCACAAAATGCATGTTTTAAAATGTGCTACCTATTGAGATGTAATTTATGTATCACAAAATGCATGTTTTAAAATGTACCATTCAGTAGTTTTTAGTATACTGTAGAGGTGTGCATCACCAGGTTCGATCCCTGGGTTAGGAAGATCCCCTGGAGAAGGAAATGGCAACCCAGTCCAGTACTCTTGCCTGGAAAATCCCATGGATGGAAGAGCCTGGTAGGCTACAGTCTATGGGGTTGCAAAGAGTTGGACACGACTGAGCGACTTCACTCACTCACTCATAGAGGTGTGCAGTCATAAATATCTAATATGAAAGTTTTATCACCTTAAAAAGAAATCCACTGACAGTCACTGTACATTACATCTTACTTATAGTCCTTGACAGCCACTAGTCTACTATCTACTCCATCAGTTCAGTTCAGTTCAGTCACTCAGTCGTGTACAACTCTTACAACCCCATGAACTGCAGCATGCCAGGCCTCCCTGTCCATCACCAGCTGCTGGAGTTTACCCAAACCCATGTCCATTGAGTTGGTGATGCCATCCAACCATTTCATCCTCTGTCGTCCCCTTCTCCTCCTGCCTTCAATCTTTCCCAGCACCAGGGTCTTTTCCAATGAGTCAACTCTTCGCATCAGGTGGCCAAAGTATTGGAGTTTCAGCTTCAACATCAATCTTTCCAATGAACACCCAGGACTGATCTCTTTTAGGATGGACTGGTTGGATCTCCTTGCAGTCCAAGGGACTCTCAAGAGTCTTCTCCAACACTGCAGTTCAAAGGCATCAATTCTTCACTGCTCAGCTTTCTTTATAGTACAACTCTCACATCCATACATGACCACTGGGAAAACCACAGCTCTGACTAGATGGACCTTGGTTGGCAAAGTAATGTCTCTGCTTTTTAATATGCTGTCTAGGTTGGTTATAACTTTCCTTCCAAGGAGTAAACATCTTTTAATTTCATGGCTGCAATCAGCATCAGTAGTTATTTTGGAGCCCCCCAAAATAAAGTCTGACACTATTTCCACTGTTTCTGCTCCATAAATTTGCCTATATCAGGCACTTCATAAAGTAGAGTCATAATATGTTTGTTTGTATGTATGTATGTGTGTTTGTATGTGTGTTATAATTGACTTCTTTCACTTGGCATAATGTTTTCAAGACTTACGCATATTGTACCATTTCTTATATTGTGGAATAATATTTCATTATATGGATATACCATGTTGTGTTTACCATTTGTCAGATGACAAACATTTGGGTTGCTTTATCTATTTCAGATTTTTATTTTCCATTATTTCCTTAGAGAAGTTTATTGGTGCTATATCTCTATATTTTCACTGTACCAAACTCTTACTCCATCAAGTTTTATTTTACCTAATTAAAAATATTTTGAATCTATTTTAATATACAAATTCAGAGAAAAATATAAGTATACATGAAAGTAAAAATTAAAAAGTGAGGCTTAAATATATTTCAAAAAATTTAGAAACCATAAATGGTTATAAGAATTCAATTTGAAAGGGCTGTGTTTTAAAGTTTTGAGTGTTTCTTCAGTAGAAATCATCAATTAGTATTGGATAACATTCTAACAAATATAGGGAAGTTGCCTTTTCTAGTCTCAAAGTTTAATAAACTTGTCAAAAAGATAACATCCAATTCTCTGCTTCTGTGATTTTACTTTGCTGACAAAGGTCTGTCTAGTCAAAAAAAACTACTGGTTTTTCCAGTAGTCATTTATGCATGTGAGAGTTGGACTATAAAAAAGCTGAGCACAAATGAATTGATGCTTTTGAACTGTGGTGTTGGAGAAGACTCTTGAGAATCCCTTGGACTGCAAGGAGATCCAACCAGTCCATCCTAAAGGAGATCAGTCCTGAGTGTTCATTGAAAGGACTGATATTGAAGCTGAAACTCCAATACTTTGGCCACCTGATATGAAGAGCTGATTCATTTGAAAAGACCCTGTTGCTGGTAAAGATTGAAGGTGGGAGGAGAAAGGGGATGACAGAGGGTGAGATGCTTGGGTGGCATCACTGACTCAAAGGACATGAGTTTGGGTAAATTCTGGGAGTTGACGATGGACAGGGAGGCCTGACATGCTGCAGTCCATGCGGTCACAAAGAGTAGTGCACGACTGAGCAACTGAACTGAACTGAATTGAAAATTATAAATTATCATTGACATTTTATGCTGCCAGTTCTTACATAGAATTAAGTTTTTTAATGGGGACATCTATTCACATAAAATATAGGCATTTCTATCATCTCACAAAATAGTAATTCCTAAATAAAATTTTAGCTCTTTTGCAAAATCACACATTAGTAATGTCAGGGCTTTTTAGTGAAATCAAGGAGAGGCAAGACCACTCAAAATCTGTAAAACTTTGCAATTGGCACATAAACATAAACAAATAGTGGCATTCCTTATAAATATATTAGTGCAGATAAAAAAAGATTTGAAATCTCTAATAAATACGACTATTACAGTACAATAGGACTTTATTTACAAAAAAGAGGTAAAAAAGTTAGCCCTGGAATGAGGAATAAGGAAGATTTGAGTCTGGTTGCTCTCTTATGGAGACAAAAATAAAAAAATTATAAGATATATTATATTTTTCAGGATGTCTTTACAGATTACCACAAACTAATAACTTAAAACAACATTTATTCATTTATTTATTCAGTCCCGGAAGCCCTAAGACTAAAATCAAGCTATTGGCAGGGTATCACTCTCTCTTGAGGCTCTAGAGGAAATTCTGTTTTTTGCCTCTTGTAGCTTGTGTTTGCATTACTCCAATCTCTGCCTTCATTTTTTTTTTTTTTTTATATGGCCTTGTCCTCTGCCGTTCTCTTCTTCTGTCTGTCTCAAATCTACTTCTGCTTCCTCTTCTAAGGACATATATTATTGGATTTAGAGTCCATCCAGATAATCCAGGATGATATCTTCATCTTAAGACCCTTAATTATTATTATTTGCAAAGACCTTTTTCCCAAAGAAGACAATATCACAGGTTATAGGAACTAGGATGTGGACCTATCTTTGGCAGCTACCATTTCACCTAATACATAGGTATCACAAGTAACAGGTTTGATTGAGGCATTAGTGGATACCACATAAAACACTATATTCCTTCATGGCTTGCTGCATTCAGCAGATACTTGGCACCAAGCACTAAAGTGCTAAGGAATATCATGTATGAACCAATTAATTTAAATATCATATACTGGCACTTTCTCTTATTTATCCGTTGTGTATGATTAAACCACTTTTAGAAAAAACGCATTGTACCAGAAAGACTCTATCTTTCAGAACAAGCCATAAGTCAAATTTAAATTAGTTGAAAACTCTTCCCTGGTTCTAAAAGTTTAGGTTCCTATCAGCTTTAGAATTTTTAGAAGAGCAAAATTATGTTCTAGTTATTGAGAAAGATTAACAGAATGGCATTTTACAAATCACTTAACTAGAATTTGAGGTGAATGTATACAGCAAGGGAAAAATAATATTTTAGTATATGGCACTAAAAGCTATATATATATATATATATATATATATATAATCTTATTCCTAAGGGAAGTAATTTTTGGAAACATTTAACTAGGGATATAAACAGTAATACATTGAGAATGGTTTACTTCTCATATATATATTTTTTCAAAGAATGTATCATCAATATACAGACTTAATGACTTTTTCCATGGTTCACAATGAGCTACTAAAATTTAAACGTTTCTAGCTTTTTTTTTTTTTTTTTTAAACCCTTTGACTATTTTTGTCAACTTTAGCAGTGTGGACCATAGTGAGGTGTAGTATTTCCATTAATACCTTTTGTTGACTTAGGCTGAAAAAGAATCAGATCCACTCCATGTCTATGGGGACTAAGGAGGAAATCCTTTCATATTTTATTTCTGTCAGTATTCTTTTAAAGAGAATATAAAATACCTTGCAGGTTAAGAATTATATTTAGAAAAGTCTCTGAAGGATTTGATTACCTTATTGAAAACCTGCACTGGTTTCAGTGAAATCATTTTGAGATACAGAAATACATTACAGAGTGTTTCTTATTTTGGAGTAAAAATAGAGATATTTTGAGATAGGACTACAGTAGAGTGACATTGTCTGATACTTGCTTCAACAAATTGACAGTTAAAAATACATTTTTTTCTTACTAAATAACTAGGCTACATTTTATAATTTCTCCTAGTAGCACAATTATGTTAAATAATGTTCCATGCTTATAAAAATTGAGATATTTCTAGTATAAGAAGGATATAAGCTTTATGACCAAGCATGCATACTTTACACATTTAGTGTAAACAGATTCCCTTTCAGAAGATGGTCTGGGTTTTGAAAAGAGCTATCAATATTTATCTTATTATTTGTAATGATATTATTTTGATTATTTATTTTATTATTTTTAGGGCTAGGGATTTTCAGATATATAGGCTATACTCAAAAGAAGGAAGGGAATATTGCAGGTAGTCCCCACAATGTCCCCTTTTGTTTTACTCTGTTATTGAATCTTAAACCCTTAACTACATTTTTTATGTCAGTTTAGTCATTCTTTTGTTGAATTCCAAAAAGTATCATAATACAGATTTAAGACCTTTTCCCATATATGTCTTTAGAATTTTCTTATTACATTTCAAGTTAATTCAACAAATTCTGCAGTTTTTACATTTTATATTATATATGACGCTCTGTGAATGACTGTGTGAGCAAGTTGGATAGGACATGAGTCCCACCAATATGGCCTTTAGATCAGTGCAGAAGAACTCAACAAGTCAGAGGACCATGAATATAACTAAACTTATTAAAGAACACATGGTGGTTTCTGCTCAGCACAACACATAATCTTAAACACTTGCTGTCATGATTAACACCACTGAGATCCAGGAAAAGCTTCACTGCATATCTGGGCACTTGTTCTTAAAGCAAAAAAAGATTGTATTTGAAAGTTTTGAAGATTTGTGGGCTGTACCCCACAGTGTCAAAGTGTTTTCAGTGTCAAAGACTGACTTACTTCTTCAGAGTGAAGAAAAAGTTTGAAAGGTAGAGATCTTTAAAAAATATAGACTAGTTAATTTTGAAAATCCTTTCTTTCGGCTATAACATGAATGTGTTAGATTCTTACATAATGAAGCACTTATCCTGGGAAGGCTGAGTGTTCATTTACTTGCCTCTCTTTGTTCTCCAGTTTGCAGTCCTAAAAGTTCTTAGAAATAAGAATATTTTTTATAACTGTTGCACATTTGTCTGAGGAATTTTTCAATATTTAAAAATTCATATTACTCATAATTTTGACTAAATGTAGATCTAGATGTAATGTGCATGAAGCTTGATACCAGTACTTTACATGGGTTACTAGATGGACACTGAATGACAGAATTGTGGATAGTTCTACTTTTATTTCTATTCATAAAAATAATTATTTTAAATAAGCATTTCATAAAATTTCATAACATCAAATTAATATGTATAAAATTAAAAAAATTTTGACATTCATTAATGATAATTTTTTAAATATTTTAGAAAAATAAATATATGTGAGAATACTTTTTAATTTTTGCATTTAACTTTAATTACCTATTTGTTTAAGATGTATTTAACTTCCAAATCCTTTAGAATAATTGTATTTTATTAATTATTTTAAATCATTATGTGAAAATCTTGATTATTACTATGATTAGAGATTTTGTTGAAATGAAGGCAAGAAAAATATGAAGTAAGTGTGTAATAATTTATGAAATATCTATATATATATATGTAGTTTGTGTGTGCATATGTATTTATGCACCTAACATCAGCAGCTTATCCACACAGCATACAAGCATGTGTAGTGATAGTTACATTTATTCATCTTTGATATTTACCAACTTGAAAATGAGAGCTTGACACATATTTTTTTCTTTTGTCCTTAGAAAGGTATATTTGCTAAGGTAAGAGGCTAAAACATTTATTATTTTTCAGTTTGTTTATCATTTTAAATATCAAGACATATGATAGGTAGGCCTGCATTTCTATTCATATTTCAGGGCCTGTTGATATCAGGACCAGGCCAGATTTGGTCTTTTAGGAGACTGCAGTTTAGTTGAGGAGAAATATATACATAACTCACCCAAGCCATTACCTGTGCAGTATTCTAAAAGCATGTTTTGGTAAATTGGTAAAATTTTACCAATTTGGTAAGTTGGTAAAAATACCAATTATGCTAGTCAGGATGCAAAAGTAGACTAATGTGACAAAATACACTATATTCACTAGTGCATTTCTTGTATCATGAAAATGAATATTCATTGTGGAAAATGTGACAAATATAGGAAAGAATACAATTTTACAAATTAAATTATCCAGAATGCTAACATCTTGAGAAAACTACCATCAGTGGTTTAGATGCATTTTGTAGTTTAGTTATAGTTTAAAAGATTGACCTTTTTGTCTTATTTCCTATATATGAAAATTTAAAAAAACACTTTGAAAAATGTATACATTAACATACTATAATTGTCTAGAATTCTACAAGTCATAAATAACAACTCAATGTTTTTGGTATATTTATTTTATATTATAGTATTATATGAGCATATGTATTTGTATACTGAATATTAGTTACTGAAAGAACATCATTGGTCCGAGATTCAAAAGAGTATGAAAAGGGGGCTATATGTCAGATAATATCACATCTTAAGTGATTTACTATTATTTCTCAATTAAAATAGAAGCAACACAGTGGATCATGTAATTCAATATGAGTTTTAATTATCAAGAAAATCATTAGTTAAGTTTATTGGCTATTAAGATGGCTTTTATTTATTTTCCTAAGGAAACCAATAACTGAGAGAGACAAAACAAAAACTTTTGGTTTAATAATGCACTGAGCCTAGTAGCTCAACTGTATAGTTTCCATATTATTAGCAAGTGCCTAAAGAATAAAGCACTGTTTCATTTTTAAGCTTCTATCAATTCAGGGAAAAACACTTCATCTGTACTCTTGACAAAAGGAGTAAGCTTAAGAGATATTCGCTGATATAGGGGAAGGAAAAACAAAGAAACGGATAAAGGTAGTACCATAGCATTAAGCTTCACATTTTAAGCTGTAGGATTTATTTTTGTCTTTAGACTCTAAACAGAATAAGCAGTTAGTTTTGTTAATCTATCAATACCATATTTTTTCATTTTAAATTGTAAATTGTTATCTACTTCCTGATTTTTTTTGGACTTACACTCAAAACATTTTTATGTTTAAGATTTATTATTAAGATCACTGTGGATGGTGACTGCAGCCACAAAATAAAATGATGCTTTCTCCTTGGAAGAAAAGCTACTACAAAGCTAGACATTAAGCTATTTCAAAGCTAGATATTAAAAAGCAGAGATATTGCTTTGCTGACAAAGGTCCATGTAGTCAAAGCTATAGTTTTTCCGGTAGTCATATATGCATGTGAGAGTTGGACCATAAAGAAGGCTGAGGGCCAAAGAATTGATGCTTTTGAACTGTGGTACTGGAACAGACTCTTGAGAGTTCCTTATACAGCCAGGAGATAAAACTAGTCAATCCTAAAGAAAATCAACTTTGAATATTCATTGGAAGGACTGATGCTGAAACTGAAGCTACAATGCCTTGGCCACCTAATGCAAAGAGCCGACTCACTGGAAAAGACCCTCATCCTGGGAAAGATTGAGGGCAAGAGGCGAAGGGGGTGACACATGATGAGATGGTTAGATAACATCATTGACTCAATGGACATGAGTTTGAACAAACTCTGAGAGAGAGTGAAAGAAAGAGAAGCCTGGTGTGCTCCAGTCCATGGCATCCCAAAGAGTCAGAAACAACTTAGTGGCTGAATAACAGTTAGTGCCATTTGTTTCTGAGCCCATACATATCTGGGTAAGTCTTTTAATTTTCTGCATGAATGGGAAATGAAAGAGCATAATATTTCTTATTCTTAACATTTTATTTTAAAATCTATCATATTACTCCATATTTTCTGCCGAGAAGTGTTCTGAAACAAGTTATTTACTTCTTTTTCTTTATGAATGACTCTCAGATTTATTTCTTTATAAGTTAAAAATTTGCTAGGGGCTTCCCAGGTGGCATTAGTGGTAAAGAACCCTCATGCAAATGCAGGAGGCTTAATAGACATGGGTTTGGTCCCTGGGTCAGAAAGATCCCATGGAGGTGGAAATAGCAATCTACTCCAGTATTCTTGCCTGGGGAATCCCATGGACAAAGGAGCTTAGTGGGCTTTGTAGGATCTATGGGGTTGCCAAGAGTTGGACACAACTGAAGTGACTGAGCACAGCACAAGCTATATTAGGTTAAAGTCTTCTATTCTTTATTTTTCTTTAGAAGGTTGTAATGGTTTGGATCTGCATTCTCAGTTCTCTTTAATCTAAAGTACTTTTATGGTTAATTTATGATATAGTTTATTGTTTCTGCCTTAGTTTATTTCATTTCCTTCTTGGAAACATCTTCCATGTTCTCTCTTGATTTTCCTTGCTCTAGGGCATGGGAGATGCAAGTTCTTGTGTGATCTCCTTACTAGTTAATTTCTCAGGTCCTCATAGAATCTGGGCTTCTCTGATGGCTCAGAGGTAAAGAATCTGCCTGCAATGCAGGAGTCACAGACACACAGGTTCAGTCGTTGGGTGGTGAAGTTCCCCTAGGGGAGAGCATGGCAACTCACTTCAGTATTCTTGCCTGGAAAATCCCATGGACAGAGTAGCCTGGTGGGCTACAGTCCATAGGGTTGCAAAGAGTCGGACACGACTGAAGTGACTTAACACACGTAGAATCTACTTTCTCTTTCTCTGGCTGCTTAGACTTGGTTTCTGACTACAGGGATTGATTTAGACCTCTTGAGACATTTTTACATTCTTTCTGTTACCTGGAACATGTGTCTTATTTTATACTCTTCTAATTCTCACTGGTGTTATTTCTAAACTTGTTACTTCCCTCTCACTCTCCATTCCTAAAAGAAAACCAAACAGTTTTTAAACATTCTTCAATATGTATTTTGAACAGATTTTGAAGCTACACCAATAATAATTATAAAATAACCTGAGCCTTTCCCAACAAAATGAGGATATCAAATATATTTTGTTCCTTAACTTTAGTAATGCTAATCAGAGGTTTCATAATGTCTTTTGCTCTCTCTACTGTTTGTTACATTATGTATTGGACTTTGGAAAGTGTTAGATACCATTTTGTTTATCTCCTTCATTTAGAATTACTGAGGGACAGAGAGATTAAGCTACTTACCTCTATCTCTTGGGTAGTTATTAAAGGAAATGGAACTTTGGTCCCCTCTTCAAGGAATTTTGTACTAAAACTTATTATCGCATTCTGGATGAAAGATGTTTGGCAAATATATCATTTTTAGAATCATGACTTTCCCTTCATTTTCAATTATTTTAGCATATCTTCTGAGAAAATTGGGCAGACTGTTCTAATAGCAAGACAGTGGTAATTGGGGTCCACATTTAGTTGGATGTCACAGAACTGGACTTACATTGGCAAATATTTAATCATCTGTCAGCCTCTTGTTGGTGACTTTGAGCTAATCAATATCCAGTCATGCATTTATGCCAGCTGTATTCAGTTCAGTTTCAACCATGGGCCTGATTCTATTTAGATTGGCTTTGAGTCTGTTCTACTCTGCCCACTTATTATCACTATTGAGTATTGCTTATTACTGTAGTTTTCTGAATTTTCTTTGTCCCCTTATTAGGCTCTCTTATTCAATGCTAAGTCAAAATACTTAAAAATAAATAAATAAATAAAAATATGGTCATACCTACAAAGCAGTAAAAGCCCAATTTCAAAGATGTAACTCACAAATTAAGATTTAGGATTATAGAATTTAAAATAACTGTGGAGGTCTACTCAGAACCACCATGCATGCTTGCTCAGTCCTTTCTGACTTTTTGCAACCTCATGGACTGTAGCCTGCCAGTTCCTTCTGTACATGAGATTTCCCAGGCAAGATCACCAGAGTGGGTTGTCATTTCCTTCTCCAAGGGATCTTCCTGACCCAGGGGTCAAACCCATGTCAAACCCATATCTCCTGCATTACAGGTGGATTCTTTGCTGCTTTGCCATGGGGCTTCCCTGATGGCTTAGCAGTAAAGAGTCTGCTTACCAATGTAGGAGATGTGGGTTCAATCCCTGGATCAGTAAGATCCCCTGGAGGAGGGTGTAGCAACTCATTCCAGTATTCTTGCCTGGGAAATCCTGTGAGCAGAGGAGCCTGGTGGGCCACAATCTGCAATCTAGACAGACCTGAGGTTCTTTTAGGGATACTTCAAGATCAAAACCAATTTTTTAAAAATAATTTAAGGTTTTATTTCCTTTATACTTTCATTCTCACTTGAATATGTAGTGAAATTTAACAGAGGCTATCTGACTGAATGCCACAGATATGCTCCACTGCCTTCTATTAAGCCAATAAAGAAGTTTGCAAAAGTGTAAAATATTATCATGGTTCTCAATGTTTTTGTTATGGAAATCACAATTTTGTTTTTATAAATGTTTTCAGGTTAACATGTACAGAGTTTATTTTTGTTATTTTTAATGAATTAATAAACACATTTGAAATTCTTCTCAGTTTTAAATTCAGTTATTACCCACTTTAAGCCTTTAGTTTGATTCTTGACATTAATATTTATAAGCTAAAACTAGCTTACACTATTTACACTATATGCCAGTTGAGTTCAGTTGCTCAGTCATGTCTGACTCTTTGAAACCCCATGAGTTGCAGCACGCCAGGCCTCCCTGTCCATCACCAACTCCCAGAGTTCACTCAAACTCAGGTCCATCGAGTCGGTGATGCCATCCAGCCATCTCATCCTTTGTCGTCCCCTTCTCCTCCTGCCCCCAATCCCTCCCAGCATCAGAGTCTTTTCCAATGAGTCAACTCTTCACATGAGGTGGCCAAAGTACTGGAGTTTCAGCTTTAGCATCATTCCTTCCAAAGAAATCCCAGGGCTGATCTCCTTCAGAATGGACTGGTTGGAACTCCTTGCAGTCCAAGGGACTCTCAAGAGTCTTCTCCAACACCACAGTTCAAAAGCATCAATTCTTTGGTGCTCAGCTTTCTTCACAGTCCAACTCTCACATCCATACATGACCACTGGAAAAACCATAGCCTTGAATAGATGTATCTTTGTTGGCAAAGTAATGTCTCTGCTTTTGAATATGCTATCTAGGTTGGTCATAACTTTCCTTCCAAGGAGTAAGCGTCTTTTAATTTCATGGCTGCAGTCACCATCTGCAGTGATTTTGGAGCCCAGAAAAATAAAGTCTGACACTGTTTCCACTGTTTCCCCATCTATTTCCCATGAAGTGATGGGACCAGATGCCATGATCTTTGTTTTCTGAATATTGAGCTTTAAGCCAACTTTTTCACTCTCCTCTTTCACTTTCATCAAGAGGCTTTTGAGTTCCTCTTCACTTTCTGCCATAAGGGTGGTGTCATCTGCATGTCTGAGGTTATTGATATTTCTCCCAAGAGCTGTTCAAAGCATAGCTAGAGTTGCTGTGTGCTTAGTCACTCAGTTGTGTCTGACTCCTTGTGACACCATGGACTGGGGCCTGCCAGGCTCCTCTGTCCAAGAATATTCTCCAGGCAAGAATATTGGAGTGAGTTGACATGCCCTTCTTAGGGGATCATTCCTGACTCCCAGCAATCAAACTGGTGTCCCTGCATTGCAGGCAGATTCTTTACCAGCTGCTGAGTAACAGGGAAGCCCAAAACTAACTAAGAGCAAGTTAAATATTAATGCTAAGCCATTGTTTCTACATAGGAGACTAAAATAAGATCAACTAAATATGCAATAATTGCTATTTATTATGAAGAAGTAAGATTCAGGATATTTATGTTGCTTTTTCTTTTAGAAATTGTGAAAGCATTTTGTAGATAGTAAAATTTTATATCTAGTCATAGCAAATGCCTTCTTCCAAGAACACAAGAGAAGACTCTACACATGGACATCACCAGATGGTCAATACCGATATCAAACTGATTATATTCTTTCAGCCAAAGATGGAGAAGCTCTATACAGTCAGCAAAAACAAGACCAGGAGCTGACTGTGGCTCTGATCATGAACTCCTTATTGCCAAATTCAGGCTTAAATTGAAGAAAGTAGGGAAAAACACCAGACCATTCAGGTATGACCTAAAACAAATCCCTTATGATTATACAGTGGAAGTGAGAAATATATTCAAAGGATTGAATCTGATAGACAGAGTGCCTGATGAACTATGGATGGAGGTTCATGACATTGTACAGGAGGCAGGGATCAAGAACATCTACAAGAAAAAGAAATGCAAAAAAGCAAAATGGCTGTCTGAGGAGGCCTTATAAATAGCTGTGAAAAGAAGAGAAGCAAAAAGAAAAGGAAAAAAGGAAAGATAGACCCATTTGAATGAAGAGTTCGAAAGAATAGCAAGGAGAGATAAGAAAGCCTTCCTCAGCGATCAATGCAAAGAAATAGAGGAAAGCAATAGAATGGGAAAGACTAGAGATCTCTTCAAGAAAATTTTGTATACCTGTAGCGGATTCTTTTTGATATTTGGCAAAACTAATACAATTATGTAAAGTTTAAAAATAAAATAAAATTAAAAAAAAAGAAAATTAGAGATACCAAGGGAATATTTCATGCAAAGATGGGCTCGATAAAGGACAGAAATAGTATGGACCTAACAGAAGCAGAAGATATTAAGAGGAGGTGGCAAGAATACACAGAAAACTCTACAAAAACGATCTTCATGACCCAGATAATCATGATGGTATGATCACTCACCTAGAACCAGACATCCTAGAATGTGAAGTCAAGTGGGTCTTAGGAAACATCACTACAAACAAAGCTAGTGGAGGTGATGGAATCCAGTTGAGCTATTTCAAATCCTAAAAGATGATGTTGTGAAAGTGCTGCACCCATCATGCCAGCAAATTTGGAAAATTCAGCAGTGGCCACAGGACTGGAAAAGGTCAGTTTTCATTCCAATCCCAAAGAAAGGCAATGTCAAAGAATGCTCAAACTACCGCACAATTGCACTCATCTCATATGGTAGTAAAGTAATGCTCAAAATTCTCCAAGCCAGGCTTCAAAAATGTGTGAACCGTGAACTTCCAGATGTTCATGCTGGTTTTAGGAAAGGCAGAGGAATCAGAGATCAATTGCCAACATCCATTGGATTATTGACAAACAAGAGAGTTCCAGAAAAGCATCTATTTCCACTTTATTGACTATGCCAAAGTCTCTGACTGTGTGGATCACAATAAACTGTGGAAAATTCTGAAGAGATGGGAATACCAGACCACCTGACCTGCCTCTTGAGAAATATGTATGCAGGTCAGGAAGCAACAGTTAGAACTGGACATGGAACAACAGACTGGTTCCAAATAGAGAAAGGAGTACGTCAAGCTGTTTATTGTCACCCTGCTTATTCATCTTCTATGCAGAGTACATCATGAGAAATGCTGTAGTGGATGAAGCACAAGCTGGAATCAAGATTGCCAGGAGAAATACCTACAACCTCAGATAAGTAGATGGCATGACCCTTATGGAAGAAAGCAAAGAAGAACTAAAGACCTCCTGATGAAAGTGAAAGAGGAGAGTGAAAATGGCTTACAGCTCAACATTCAGAAAACTAAGGTCATGGTATCTGGTCCCATCACTTCATGGCAAATAGATGGGAAAACAGTGGAAACAGTGACAGACTTTATTTACTAGGGCTCCAAAATCACTGCAGATGCTGATTGCAGCCATGAAGTTAAAACATGCTTCTCCTTGGAAGAAAAGCTATGATCAACCTAGACAGCATATTAAAAAACAGAGACATTATTTTGCCAACAAAGGTCTGTCTAGTCAAGGCTATAGTTTTTCCAGTAGTCATGTATGTATGTGAGAGTTGGACTTTAAAGAATGCTGAGTGCTGAAGAATTGATGCTTTTGAACTGTGGTATTGGAGAAGACTCTTGAGAGTCCCTTGGACTGCAAGGAAATTCAACCAGTCCATCCTAAAGGAAAACAGTCCTGAATATTCATTGGAAGGACTGATGTTGAAGCTGAAACTCCAATACTTTGGCCACCTGATGCGAAGAACTGCCTCATTTTAAAATACCCTGATGCTAGGAAAGATTGAGGGCAGGAGGAGAAGGGGATGACAGAGGATGAGATGGTTAGATATCATCACCGACTCAATGGACATGAGTTGAAACTTCGGGAGTTGGTGATGGACAGGGAAGCCTGGATTGCTGCAATCCATGGGGTTGCAAAGAGTTGGACATGACTGAGTGACTGAACTGAACTGAAAATTTTATAAGACTATTTTTATTTAATTGTCATTAGCATTTATGTTTTTAAATGCCTTGAACTAAATTCAATGTCATAATTTCTTAAATCAAAATTCCAGGTGTCATGTTAAATTATCTACTCTTTCCATACCAGGCATATCATTACTTTATTCCATGGCTTTCCATTTTCTAAATTTGGATCTAAAATTATAGAAAATTTATACCTACAAAGATTCTAAAATATATATATTTCTAAAAATATATCTGCTTACTTGCAGAACAACTCAGATAAGCAAAGTAATGAAATAATTGTTCTTTTAATTTTTAAATATTTAAGATAATTCTCCATACCTTCTTTTAAATTTCCCTTTTTAAGGTTTTTTTAAGACTTCAAATTATAAATTCTAAACTATATGTGTTTTAATTACTGTAACATCTCTGATCTCTTTTGAAAGACAGGAGTGTATCCTGGGGTATCAACCTGTAGCAACTAATTACAGTTAACAAAGTGATTAGTAGATGGGCTGTATTCAAAATCAGGAGTCTTCAGTGCATAATTCCTTTAATAAAAAGAAAGTGCTATAGAAAAATATAGCACATTTTCACTGATGCAGTTTCTTTTCTTTAGTCATATCATCTGTTTAATAGCTATTCTGTACATAAGGGTTTATATTTTAACTAGAAATAAATAAACAAAATTTAAGCCATGACAATGATTTGTGGCTTCACTACCTTTCATGTAAAAGGTTGATATAAAAACTCTATTTGCTATCATCACACTATTTTTCTATTATATTTTGTACAGTGGGTTGCTTTTTCTTAATGGCTTTTAGGAACTGTTCAAATCTAAATAGCCAAATGTTAAACTGGTTGACATTGGGATTAAATCTCTGATCCTATCACTAAAGAGCAGAGTGAAAATTTTGGCTTAAAATTCAACATTCAGAAAACTAAGATCATGGCATCTGATCCCTTCACTTCATGGCAAATAGATGGGAAAACAGTGGAAACAGTGACAGACTTTATTTTGGGGGGGCCCAAAATCACTGCAGATGGTAACTGCAGCCATGAAATTAAAGACGCTACTCCTTGGAAGAAAAGTTATGACCTAGACAGCATATTGAAAAGCAGAGACATTATTTTGCCAACAAAGTCTGTCTAGTCAAAGCTATGTTCTTTCCAGTAGTCATGTATGGATGTGAGAGTTGGACCATAAAGAAAGCTGAGCACTGAAGAATTGATGCTTTTGAACTGTGGTGTTGGAGAAGACTCTTGAGAGTCCCTTGGACAGCAAGAATATACAACCAGTCAATCCTAAAGGAAGTCAGTCCTGAATATTAATTGGAAGAACTGATGATGAAGATGAAGCTCCAACAGTTTGGTCACCTGATGCAAAGAACTGCCTCATTGGAAAAGACCCTGATGCTGGGGAAGATTGAAGGCAGGAGGAGAAGGGGAGGACAGAGGATGAGATGGCTGGATGGCATCATTGACTCGATGAGCATGAGTTTGAGTAAGCTCTGAGAATTGGTGATGGACATGGAAGCCTAGCATGCTTCAGTCTTTAGGGTCAGAGTCAGACACGACTGAGTGACTGAGCTGAACTAATCACTTATAGTACAATAATGTAACAAATTTAATATGTGGCAGCCTAAAATACACATTATCCACAGAAACATGTACAAATGGGGAATTTGAATTTTAACTCATTCTATAATGTACTTACATAAAGAAAAAGTAGCTGCTTTGTTTTTTCTATATCTATTAATAAGTTGTGAATATTTCTCCTGAATCCCAATTTTTGAGCAATATGTATCTGGCAGAGGGTAAGGGGCGTGACTACCAAAGTGACTGTCAAGAACAGTCCAATTATTTGAAGTGTCATTTACTGTTTATTTGGGGATAAACTTTTCAGTTTCTCAAATTATCTTCCCACCCTTAAAATTATCATCATCCCATATGAACAGGAGGGTGGAGGTTGTTTTTTTTTTTTTTCACAGACTTGAGGATAAAGGAACTTTGTGTTAGTCTTTGGAAGTATAAAGGGCAATAATTTTTCTTCTTGCTCTGCACACATCCTGTAGGTGAATTTGAATTATTTTGGATGGGGTACTGAAGACTTCTCAGCCATCTGCCTTTTGCTGACTCCTCTTCTATTCAGCACTCTCTAGAGGTCAGCCGCTGCTATTAGCCCATGGTGTGACAGGTATCACCTGGCCACACCAAGGCAGATGTCCTGGGATGGGGGTGTTTTTAAAGTAAAAAAACTTTAAATTTTTAAAGTCAAAAATTTAGAAAGCTAAATTTCAAAGGTTCTCTCCTTTCTATCACATTTAACTCTAGATTATTTACAACATGCCTTGCATTACCCTTTACCAGTGATTGAATAAGTAGTCAGGGGAGAAATTCCTACTGTTGCTGCTTTTTTCAGCAAAGCATTTCTCCTAATTTCTACAGTTTTTCCAGGATCAAAATGGGGTGTAGTTTTCTTTTACTTTTTCTAAGTAACTTCCCTTCTGCTTGAGTTGAGCTATGAATTAATGATAGACACAGAAGTAGAAATTATTGAGATTTTAGTTGCCAGCTTATCCTTGGTGTGTTACATCCGAACAAAAAAAAAATGGTAAATTGTCTTTTAAGAAAGCATCCAGGCTCCCAAATTGAAATACATACATACATACATCTATGCATGTGGAGAAAAATGTACAGCAAAAAGACAAAACAGAAATGCTTCAAGATATTCAACCTCTGGATGGTGACATAATGAGTCACTATTATTTTGTTATATTCTTTTATTCCTGATATTTTGCATTATTTTTAATGATCAGAAAAAATGCTGAAATGTCCTTTTATTCTCAGCAATGCCACTAAAATGACTTTTCCCAGGTATCTTTCTCCCCTCTACATAACATAAAATATAAAATGGACAAAGAAGAGATAAGATGTGATAGGAATTATTTGGTCATAATTGAGAATTTTAGGGTAAAACTATAACATGTAGGTGTAATTTATGTATTATAGTGTGTGAAACTTAAAACAACAAAAAATGTTATTTTCTTTCTTTTCTCAACCTTGTAATGCCTGATTGAAGTACAACACCAGTTAGCTGGCCTTATATAATAGTGAGATTGTTTATGTAAAGAAGATATAAGAAAATTATTTAAGTGTACCAGAAAAGGATAAACTTTAATCAGAACAAAAGAGGTTTTTCAAAAAGCAGCATCTTTCTAAAATCCCTTTTTAATCTCTAAAATGAAAGGACTGGGCAAATGATCTCTAAGGTCTCTTTCTACCACAGTGTTCTCTGATAGCATGAAATCCGACTCCCTAATGAAGGATAATGCTGCATTGAATCAGGCCAAAGAGATTTACTGATAGGAAATATGAGAAACCCAAATTAATCAAAAGAATGAAGGAACCTAGGACTGGCTTATGGCTTATTTTAATAACAGAAACAAATAAAGTAGAACTACATCTGAGCTGAAATAATGATGTCAAAATGATGTTAACTTGTGAAACCAAGGGTTCCAGTATTTCAATTTTAACATTAAGACAAAACTACATATTTAGATAATGTATAATTTTCATTATATTTATGAAATTGATTTTTAAATATAGTCAAGGTAGAAGCAAAACATTTCATTCTTCTATTTTTTTATATCTCTTATAGAATCAACCAGATGGGGCTTGGTAACATTAATTAATTACAGTGACACTTCATTTATCAGGAAGCTTTTTTTTTTGGCTAACTTGCTTGTCTAAAACCCCAGAAAAGTGTGGGAGATGGCCCCCAAACAATTAAAATGTATGTCGCATTAATATTTCAAGAAAAATTATTATTTTACTTGAAATCAAAGTAAAATGATAGTAATACAGTGACAGTCTGATAGTAAGGGATGGGAGAGAGAACTATAAAATATAAACACTAGAGCAAAAAGCTTACTGATCTGAGGCCATTAACCCAAGAAAATCATTCTTACATACCTGCCTTAATGCCAAATGAAGAATCTTTATATTTTCTTGTGATAATATTTGAGGCTTATAATGACAATTATTTTTCAAAAACAGTGACATTTATAATGTTTGTATAAAGATATCATCAAAGATTATTAAAGAAATACAACTTTGGCTCTTCAATGGATATATATATACATATATATGTATATATATTTTAACTTTTTATTTTGTATTGGAGTATAGCTGATTAGCAAAATATTTTGTGATAATTTCAGATGAACAGCAAAGGGACTCAGCCATATGTATTCATGTATCCATTCTTCCCCAAGCCCTCCTCCCATCCAGGCTGCAACATAACATTGAACAGAGTTCCCTGTGACATACAGCAGGTCCTTGTTGGTTATTCGTTTTAAATATAGCAGTGTGTGCATATCCATCCCCAAGTCCCTAACTATCCCTTCCCCTCGAACTTCCCTCAGCAACCATAAGCTCTTTCTCAAAGTTTAAATGGGTATATTTTAATAGTTCAAAAAATACACTTTTGTTAAATTCATTTCATTGTAACAAATTGTAAATAAGTCTAATAGAGTTTTGGGAATATATTCCCTTTATTCTTTCAGTGGGGTCATTAGTTATTTTCTATAGAGTAAGCTGATGTTGGTTTCAGTTCAGTTCAGTTCAGTCCCTCAGTTGTGTCTGACTCTTTGTGACCCCATGAACGGCAGCACGCCAGGCCTCCCTGTCCATCACCAACTCCTGGAGTCCACCCAAACCCATGTCCATTGAGTCAGTGATGCCATCCAACCATCTCATCCTCTGTCGTCTCCTTCTCCTCCTGCCCTCAATCTTTCCCTGCGTCAGGGTCTCTTCAAATGAGTCAGCTCTTCGCATCAGGTGGCCAAAATATTGGAGTTTCAGCTTCAACATCAGATGTTGGTTTAAAATCTTGCTTTTACATTTGAAATTTTAAATTCTTTTTAAATTTTTATTTTGAACTTTTTTTTAAGAGCGTAAGATGTTAAGATTTTGAGAATATCTCTTTGGATGGTGTTTGATCTAATGGCCATTTTTAAAACCCTGCTATTTGTAACCAGTTGCTACATCATAGCTACTCTAGGTTAGTAGTTCATAAGTGGTAGCTATAGGACAAGTGATGGACAGCTACAGGACAACTTTGAATAATTAATTACAAAAATATTTCCTGTAATCATTATGCATTTTATATATGTTCTAAATGAGAAATATTTTATAATATTTAAAGAAGTAAAGGGTTCTGCTTAGTTCTCTCTCCTTCATGCAGAAAACCATTAGGAGCAGTCTTTGGGAATGAGAAGGTCAGGAGCACTCATATGAAGCTTCATGGAAATGAATGGGAGATACTGAGATCTTTTCTTTAGGTATTGCAAACATTTAAAACTCATACAGTCAATACTAATTTTTACCTAGAAAAAGTCTGGGAGCCCAGGAATGTAGTTAAACATGGGAAATAGAATCAACATAATTGAGTAATGAGTAGTAACAGATAAAGTAAATAGTAAAAATGTTTGAGAAATTTCCAAAGTAGCATATAGACACCAGAAAAAGTTTTTCAGGGTACATTCATGTGACAGTTGGCATGTATTTTGCTGATTATGTGAAAAGGGACTGGAATAGGGTGAAAAGTTTCTTCTGAGAACTCTACTTCTGTATACCTAAAGGGTCTATACGAAAAAAAAAGTTACGCAGTTCAAGTCTTAAAATGTTTTACTTTGTGCAGAAACACTTTTATAATAATTCTAAAAGTGATTTTATATGTAATATAGTTGTATTATATTAAGCAAATGTAATATTCCCAGGTATTATTAATAAAAGTATATTAATGATGTCTTGACATACTCTTTCCTGGGTATTATTACTGTAAGGCAGTTTATGTCAGCATTAAAAAGACAATTCCTGATTGTTGCAATAAAAACCCATCTAATATTTGTTGCATTAATTATAAGTACCATTTTCTTATAATCTGGCAAATTATACAAATTAATTTTAATCAAAGAATTATATCCCTTCATATAGAATGATAATGCTCCTCATTTTTAAGAATCTATATAAATTTCTATAAATTTTTCAACTTAAACTCCCAAGCCCAAATTTTATACAGACTGCTGTATGGTCACAGTATATATTAACTCTTTTTGGGGTCAATTCAAAGTTTTCTTCCAATATCACAATTACCTAGCAATTATGCCATTGCATACTCCTTTTAGGTTATCTGTTTCTTCGAATAGCTAGACTATAAACTCCATGAAAGCAGGGACCATGTTTGAAAATTCAGCACAAAGCACAGTGTTTGGCTTATAATAGATATTCATTATATGTCTATCCAGTGATTAAAAGAAAAAAAAAATGAGTCAGTGTATTTTTCTCTTCTTTCCCAATTCATCCAGTTGAAACTTGAGTACTCTGCATAATTCTATTCATTGGCATGCTTGATTGGTTCCCGATGCTGACTGAGACCAGATGCCCCAGAATAATAACTCTTCACTTCTCCATACTGCTCTACTTTCCTGAATTATAACCTGGAACCCCTGCTCTTACAGTTAGGAGAGCTTGTTTGATTCCACAAGTACTGGACCTTATAGCTGAATTATTTCCCCATAGCTCAGTCACAATATGTAGAATAAAACAACAGCATGTGGAATGTAACAACAGTATGTTGTTGTTGTTCAGTCACTCAGTCTTGTTCAACTCTCTGCGACCCCATGGACTGCAGCGTGCCAGGCCTCTCTGTCCCTCACCGTCTCCTGAAGTTTGCCCAAGTTCATATCCATTGCATCAGTTATGCCATCCAGCCATCTCATCCTCTGACGCTGTCTTCTCCTTCTTCCCTCAATCTTTCCCAGCATCAAGGACTTTTCCAATGAGTTGACTGTTCGCATCAGATGACCGAAATACTGGAGCTTCAGCTTCAGCATCAGTCTTTCCAATGACTGCTTAGGATTTTTCTTAAGATTGACTAGTTTCCCTTAAGATCTCCTTGCTGTCCAAGGGACTTGCAGGAGTCTTCTCCAGCACCACAGTTCAAAGGCATCAATTCTTTGGCAGTCTGCCTCCTTTGTGGTCCAGCTCTCACAACTGTATGTGACCACTGGGAAGACCATAGCCTTGACTACATGGACCTTTGTTGCCAGAGTAATGTCTCTGCTATTCAACACACTGTCTAGGTTTCTCATAGCTTTCCTGCCGAAAAGCAATCATCTTCTGATTTCATGGCTGCAGTCACCATCCGCAGTGATTTTAGAGCCCAAGAAGAGGAAATCTGTCACTACTTCCACCCTTTCCCCTTCTATTTGCCATGCAGTAATCAGGCAAGATGCCGTGATCTTAGGTTTTTTGATATTTAGTCTTAAGCTGGCTCTTTTACTCTCCTCATTCACCCTCATCAAGAAGCTCTTTGTAAGAAATACTGATTCATTGATTTAGATTTAAGTAATTGCACTGTTTATTCCCAATGCCTTGTGTATAGTTGCTAGGTCTTGTATTAAGTAATTCTATGTAACATTTTAAAAAGCTTCTCACATGAGTTTGATAGTAAATGAATATGTATTTGTATTGGTTTCCTTTAAATGAATCATAAATTTTTCTTTCCTTTGAATAGCAAACATTTGAGGATTTTAGTCATCTTTGTAGAAGATAAAACATAATTTCCAATATATATTATATAGAATTATTATGTTAAAATACTATCCATTCATTCACTTTCATATACATTAATTCATTAGTAAATATTTACAAAGTATCTACTAAATATATGATTTCATGTAAAAGATCATGGTAAAAACAGTAATAGCCTCAACAATTGATCATATGGCCTATGAGCAGATGAGTTTACAGTTTAGTAGAGGATGTAAGAAAAATGCTTAGGTATAAAACAGAATATAATAGTCATAAAAGGTATAATGCTGTGTTTATGAGTTCAAAGATCTGGTCTTATTCACCTCTGTCTCCTCAGTCATAGCACAAAATCTAATTATTTTTATTAAAACAGCGACTTTCTTTCTTGTTTTAAATTATTTTTGATGGTTTAAAGACAGTTATATTTGAAAACAAATGTTATATAACTTACTAAGGTACACTTATTCAACATTTTAGAGGCAAAATAGAGACTTATGGATTTCATACCCTTTCTATGGCTGATGACATCTTTTCTAGTATCATCCTATTAGTCACTAGACCAATTAAGCTTATATTATATTTAATATAGCACATTAGCACATTTCTTCCATGCATAAATGGAAAGGATTGTAATCTAGGGTATCAGTCTACACATGTGTGTGAAGGTTGATCACAAGCAGCTCAATATTGTGCTTTCCTATTGGAGTCTTGTCATAAATAAAAGGATAGTTCCTGCTATCCACTGGACATGGTCTTTTATTACTGCTTTGACTTTATTTTAATCAGACAAGGTTTATTTTCCTTAGGATCCAAGTATCTATTTATAATTATTTTCCCTCTCTCTTTAGTAGATATATGGAAAATATCACCACTCTTTCACCTTTTGGCCTTGGAAAATCAGAAACTTTCCTTTCCTCTTTGGATCAGACTCACGTCTTCTCCATTAACATCTAGCAAATTATCCCATAGTAGATATTTCATCCCCTTAATCTTGTCATGAGAGAAACTACAGTTGTTTACATGAAATTATCCATACCGGTTATAACAAATGCATGGAATGCTTTGGCATTTTTTTAAATGGAGAATTGTGGTATTGGGTTCACAATGTCACAGTCCTTGTGCTTTCTAATGAAGGCTTGAATCAAACACCACAGCAGTGTGGGTATGAAGTACTTAATATTTAAAAAAAAAAAAAAACTAAATATTCCTGTTAACAAATCTAAATCTGTCCCATCCCAAACTTAAAGAAACATAAAATTGTTCTTTAAGTATTACAAATTTGTTCAGACCCTAAGTGGTGTTGACTCTTTGAGACCCAGTGGACTGCAGCACAGGCTTCCTGGTCCTTCACTATCTCCCAGAGTTTGCTCAAACTCATTTCAATTGAGTCAGTGGTGCTATCTAACCATCTTATCCTCTGTCACCCCATTCTTTTCCTGCTCTCAATCTTTCCCGGCATTACGATCTTTTCCAATGAGTCGGTTCTTCGCATTAGGTGGCCAAAGTATTGGAGCTTCAGCTTCAACATCAGTCCTTCCAGCTAATACTCAGGGTTTATTTCAATAGCATCTTCATATATTTAATAGATGTAGTAATGATTATAGGAAAGAAATCATATAGACCTTGGAGTTTTGCTCTAAATGTTACTGCAAATCTGTTTTGGTCATGAAAGGTATTTTATAGAAACATAGTCATTTCTATCTTCACTCCATAAATAGAATTTTAGTTTTTTTTTTTCTTTCATGTTTTTGCTTTTCTTATTTATACTTTTTTTTTCATTCTTTCTCAATGAGAAATTCTCTAATGCATAGCAAGAAATACTCCAAAATGAACAGAGAAACAAGGTCAGATTTAAAAAGTGTTAATGGAGGAGATGAAATTTTCCTATCTTCAGAAGTTAGAGTCACATTTGTAAAATAAGAAGGTACCTATAGTAAATATTGAAAAACATTAAAAGTCAGTGTGAATTAACATACAAGTGCTAAAATAAACAACTAATGTAAGGGCTAGATAAGGAAGTAAAAACATGAAATGAACAAATTAGTCATCTGGAAAATTGAATCAAAGTATTTTCCCAAGCAGAATTTGTTTTTTTTTGTGTGGTAATTTTCATACATTAACTTAAATTAGTCCCCAAAGTAGAATTCATATAAGAGATAGTCTTCAGTCAAATGTAATTTATTAGCAAAATAACTGCAAAAATATTAAACCAATTTCAAAAAACGTAGTCTTCTGAAATATTCTTGAATTAAGAAAAAGATAAAATTGAAGTTGCGGAATATTTTAAATGAAAATATGTTTAAATGAAGCTAATTAAAACCCATAGTGTTAGTAGGATCTGAGTTCAAGAGAAAATTATCTTTCAGAATGCTCATTATAGCAGAAAGACTAAAAATAAGTAAACCAAGCACTCAACAACAAGAGTAAAAAGCTAGAGAGAGAAGAATGAATGAACTGAATGAAGGTACTGGATATGTATTTAGAAACCAACAGCTTTCTTTTTCTTATGAAAGAAAACATTATGATTAAAAAATTTAAAAAGAGAGCCTTTCCAATATCTATATAAACCATAATCTTCAAGAGCTGTAGGAATAAAAATATAATTTCTTTACTGCTATTTATAATTAAAGACCAGAATAAATGGAAATGAACATCAAGGTAAAATGAATCAATACAGTGAAGTTGTGGTGATGGTGTGATACACCATCTAGATTCTTCTCTGATGAGAGAATTGTTCCCATAACTATTAAGAGTGTTATTGACAGACAGTATTCAGCTGTCCTCCCCTTAATAAATTGTCTCAGCTAACTAGCGCCACCTTGCCAAGGGTCATAGCCCTTCCCTGGTCTTTCATTCCTAATGACTGATCAGTAAAAGAATTGGGCTATTTTTGCCAAATTTGGAAATCTCATTCTAATTCCAGAGCTCCCAATTAGGTTGACTGAGGCTGCTGCTGGACCTACAGTGTCTTGGCTCCTCCTTCTGACCATTACTAATTACTTTTTTCTCTTGAGAATATTGTGTGTGCTATCTTGGCCTCCAAGTCTCTTTCCCTGTGAACCTAGCCTGTGACAGTTACAGTTATCCCTTCTTCCCCAATTAATTTAACAAATTTGACTTCCTCAATTTAATCTATGAGATGAAGCAAGTGCAATCAAATTCCAAAAGGATTGGTTTCTCTGTGTATGTGAAGCAGTGGTTAAATGCTAGTTCTAAGGTTTAAAGTTTGTTTAGAAGATTTGTATATCTAACTTTGTTATTATTATTATACTGCTACATTAAATTTACTGGTGTGGAGGTAAGGAGTAGCACTTTTAAACAAATGTAAAAAAATCTTAAAAATGACTGTAGTTGGACATAGAGGACAAATTTATAGTTGCCACAGCAGAAAGATAGCTAGAGAGTTTGGGATGGTCATGTGCACACTGCTATACTTAAAATGGGTAACCAACAAGGACCTACTGTATAGATCAGGGAAATCTGCTCAGTGCTATGTGGTTGCCTGGATAGGAAGGGAGTTTAGGGGAGAATGGATACATGTATATGTATGGCTGAGTGCTGCTATAAATTGAATACTTAATATCAGTTGAATGGACAACTTATATTGAGGCTTAGACATCTTACTTACTTGTTCAAAGGGCATTTCTGTAGTAGGCCTGGATACCCTATAGCAGAATCTGCAAAACAACCTCAGGTTTGGCCAGTAAAAACTGGATTTTAAGTCTGTTTTATCCAAGCCCAGACATCCTAACTTACCCAGGAGCTTCTTGAAGAGATTGCACTAAGGACCACAGTTACAGTTGACAAGGCATTCCAAATACTGACTGTCAGAACATTTGGCATTTATCTAACAATTGCTGAAGGCTGCTTTGGGGGAAATTTGAGATTCTAGTACAGCTTGATGCTAATATGTGAGTTTTGGTAATCTTTCTCCAGGTAGTGATCACCTTACAGTCATAAAAATTGAGGTGTCCAGAGATAGAGGCATTTTTATAGAAATGGCACATTAGCTTTTGTTTATTTTCTGCAATAGCATGTCCATCATGTCGTGGCATGCATAATAAAAGTTATACAACTGTTTGACATATCTTTATGTTCATTATTATGCTCTTTGTATCTCTGTTTATATTAACATATTCATAAAGTAATGCTCAAAATTCTCCAAGCCAGGCTTCAGCAATATGTGAACAATGAACTTCCTGATGTTCAAGCTGGTTTTAGAAAAGGTAGAGGAACCAGAGATAAAATTGCCAACATCTGCTGGATCATAGAAAAAGCAAGAGAGTTCCAGAAAAACATCTATTTCTGCTTTATTGACTATGCCAAAGCCTTTGACTGTGTGGATCACAATCAACTGTGGAAAATTCTGAAAGAGATGGGAATATCAGACAACCTGATCTGCCTCTTGAGAAATCTGTATGCAGGTTAGGAAGCAACAGTTAGAACTGGACATGGAACAACAGACTGGTTCCAAATAGGAAAAGGAGTACATCAAGGCTGTATATTGTCACCCGGCTTATTTAACTTCTATGCAGAGTACATCATGAGAAACGCTGGACTGGAAGAAACACAAGCTGGAATCAAGATTTCCTGGAGAAATATCAATAACCTCAGATATGCAGATGACACCACCCTTATGGCAGAAAGTGAAGAGGAACTCAAAAGCCTCTTGATGAAAGTGAAAGTGGAGAGTGAAAAGTTGGCTTAAAGCTCAACATTCAGAAATCGAAGATCATGGCATCAGGTCCCATCACTTCATGGGAAATAAATGGGGAAACAGTGGAAACAGTGTCAGACTTTATTTTTTTGGGCTCCGCAGCCATGAAATTAAAAAACGCTTACTCCTTGAAAGGGAAGTTATGACCAACCTAGATAGCATATTCAAAAGCAGAGACATTACTTTGCCAACAAAGGTCCGTCTAGTCAAGGCTATGGTTTTTCCTGTGGTCATGTATGGATGTGAGAGTTGGACTGTGAAGAAGGCTGAGCGCCGAAGAATTGATGCTTTTGAACTGTGGTGTTGGAGAAGACTCTTGAGAGTCCCTTGGACTTGGAGGAGATCCAACCAGTCTATTCTGAAGGAGATCAGCTCTGGGATTTCTTTGGAAGGAATGATGCTAAAGCTGAAACTCCAGTACTTTGGCCACCTCATGCGAAGAGTTGACTCATTGGAAAAGACTCTGATGCTGGGAGGGATTGGGGGCAGGAGGAGAAGGGGATGATAAAGGATGAGATGCCTGGATGGCATCACTGACTGGATGGACGTGAATCTGAGTGAACTCCAGGATTTGGTGATAGACAGGGAGGCCTGGCGTGCTGCGATTCATGGGGTCACAAATAGTCGGACACGACTGAGTGACTGTACTGAACTGAACTGAAAACCCAAGAATCAACTAAATTCTAGAATATAGTCTTTTAAAAAAATTTATAGGACTATAATAGATTTACAGTATTGTGTTAGTTTCAGGTGTACAGCAAAGTGAATCAGTTATACACGTACATATATCCACTCTTTTTAAGATTCTTTTCCCATATAGGTCATTACAGAGTGTTGACTAGAGTTCCTTGTGCTATACAGTAGGTCTTTATTAATCATCTATATTTTATATATATTCTATTATTATAATCATATATAATCATCTATTATTTTATATTAAAATATAAATAATCTCATTTATATTTATATAAAATAGTATGTATATGTGAATTCCAGTCTCTCAGTTTATCCCTTCCCTGGTCCACATCCCCTGGTAACCATGTTTGTTTTGTTTTATAAAGTAACTGCCTACCACACACATTCAACTATTCCATAATATTTTTGTCAAGGAATTGCCTAAGAGTATTGAATTAGCATTTAATGTGAATGCTGCTACCGGACTGTCATTATCCTTTGACATGCCCTGGCCCAATTTGAAGCCTGTGATTAACATCTAGATGGTTTCTGCTCCTTTGTCATTAGTTTCTCCTTTGGCCTTCTTATCCTTATCTAGCCAGGTTCTTTAAAACAGCACAACAATGTATAGTCTTTCTCTTACTTAGTATAAATTATTAATTCACTAAAAGAGTGAACTATTATTTTATGTGTGTACTATATGTGAGACTAGTACCATTCTAATATTTTTTTAGAGTATTAGCTAATGTGTTTATTTACTTTCAACTGATTTCTGAGAATATACTAAGACCTTTAGCTACATTATATTTTAATCTTCATAAAACCCTATAAAGTATGCTTTAGCCCTGTTTGCATATCATGAAACTAATGTGTGCATGTGTGCTAAGTAGCTTCAGCCATGTCCGACTCTGTGTGACTCTACGGACCATAGCCTGCCAGACTCCTCTGAACATGAGGACTCTCCAGGCAAGAATACTGGAGTGCCATGCACTCTCCAGGGGATCTTCCTGACCCAGGGATTGAACCTGCATCTCTTATGTCTCCTGCATTGGCAGGTGGGTTCTTTACGACTAGAGCCACCTGGGAAGCCTCATGAAACTAATGACCAGAGCTTAAATAATTTGGTAAAAGTTACAACATTTTGAAACATTAGAGTTTAGAGTTTTCGCTTAGACCTTTCTTATAACAAGAACCAAAACACCATCTCCTGAAACTCACCATTAGTGCTACCTCTTTTATAGTGTGGCAATTATGACCATAGTCCATCCCAGGAGGCACACTCCAATGGAAAACGCAAGTTGGCTTTGAGTCATCTAAACCTAACTTCTCTTTCCTTGAGTGAATTCAGGTAGCCATGCTTCTGTTCACTTTGACTTCATTTAGCTCCTCACGTTTTAAGGACAGACTTTAAGACTCGTGAATTCAGGTAGCCATGCTTCTGTTCACTTTGACTTCATTTAGCTCCTCACATTTTAAGGACAGATTTTAAGACTGAAATCTCGAGGAAATAACTACTCATTCTAAAATTATATTTTCCTTAATAGCTAGAGTTACTTTATGGGCTTCCCGGGTGCTGCAATGGTAAAGAATCCACCTGCCAGTGCAGGAGACAGGAGTTCAATCCCAGAGTCAGGAAGATCCCCTGGAGAAGAAAATGAAAACCCACTCCAGTATTCTTGCTTGGGAAATTCCAGGTCACAAGGAGCCTGGAGGGCTCCAATCCATGAAGTTGCAAAAGAGTGGCAGGCTGCTTAGCAACTAAAACAGCAACAAGAGTTAATTTATCTTCTTTTATTTTTGTACTTCTCCTATGTGAAAAGTGTAATTCTCGAATTATACTACTGAGCCCAGGCTCCACAACAAGAGAAACCATCACAATAAGAAGCTCCTGCTCCCTGCAACTAGAGAAGACCTACCTGCATGAATGAAGACCCAGCACAATCACAAATAAGTAAATTAATTAAATAGAATATTCAAAAAAAGAATGAAAACTATTTTATTACATTTGAAAATACTCTTTATTTGCCTTAGTTATTACTTTGAATTTTGATTTTATTTTATTTTTTTTAATTTTATTTTATTTTTAAACTTTACATAATTGTATTAGTTTTGCCAAATATCAAAATGAATTCGCCACAGGTATACATGTGTTCCCCATCCTGAACCCTCCTCCCTCCTCTCTCCCCACACCATCCCTCTGGGTCGTCCCAGTGCTCTAGCCCCAGGCATCCAGTATCGTGCATCGAACCTGGACTGGCATCTCGTTTCATACATGATATTTTACATGTTTCAATGCCATTCTCCAAAATCTTCCAACCCTCTCCCTCTCCCACAGAGTCCATAAGACTGTTCTATACATCAGTGTCTCTTTTGCTGTCTCTTACACAGGGTTATTGTTACCATCTTTCTAAATTCCATATATATGCGTTAGTATACTGTATTGGTGTTTTTCCTTCTGGCTTACTTCACTCTGTATAATGGGCTCCAGTTTCATCCACCTCATTAGAACTGATTCAAATGTATTCTTTTTAATGGCTGAGTAATACTCCATTGTGTATATGTACCATAGCTTTCTTATCCATTCATCTGCTGATGGACATTTAGGTTGCTTCCATGTCCTGGCTATTATAAACAGTGCTGTGATGATTTTATTTTTAAAGTTGATAAACCTGAAGTTTATATATTTGTTTATTTATTTTAGTGATGGCGCAAGGCTTGAGGGATCTCAGTTCCCTGACCAGAAATGAACCTGTGCTTCTTCCAGTGGACACAGAGAGTCCCAACCACTGGACTTCCAGGGAATTCCCTGAAGTATATTTAAATAAGAGATTTTCTAGTTCTGGCTATGTTAAACTGTGGCCACTTGTTCTCTCATAACAATGAATCTTTTACCTCCTGCTAAATAAGGTGGGAAAAATGTGTTGTCCTGTATCTTATCTTGTTTGATATGCTTTTAAATTACACTTTTACTGGTGACCTTGCACTTAAGTGAATGTTTTATTCCCTTTTTCTTTTTCATCTGTCACAAGGAAAATGAAACTTTTAAAATGAATTATATAATTGTTGCATTTATATTAAGGATTGCATCAAAGAAGAGGAATTAGCACAATTGGATGCCCTATCTAGTATGTGAGATTGATTGGTGTCAGGTTTCCCAATGTTAAGAACTTGATGATTAAGAAGAATTCAACAAAGATTTGTTGACTGAATAAATAAAATTAGTTTTCCTCTGGATGGACTCAATGTCTTGGAAAAGATGAATTGCCAGACAGGCAGAGACCAGATCACTTGAGATTTTGTTGTCTGTGTCCTCACCTCTCTATCCTCTGTGCTAAAATGTGGTCAAATGGATCTTCCTTTTTGTATTCACAGCCTTTTCACAAGCTGTAATAGTTGTATTTGTTGTTTTGCTTGTTTTGTGTCTGTTCTCCCTAGTGGGATGTGGTTTCCAGAAGAGCCAAGAGCCGTGTATACTCTGTTCAAATTTTTAGCCCAGTGAACATGAAGAGGAAGCAGTTAGTTAAAAATGTGTTGATGGAATGAATTAGCTTCTGCATGAGTTCATTTTGAGGAAAGTGATTCAACACTGGAAAAATGTGTTTCTTGTCTGGTACACATATCTGGTCTGTGCACCAAACTTGCTATAAACTCACATTGGCCTTCAACTTTGCAGGGTGTTTTCTATGGCAGTTGCCCTCCACAAAACCAGAATATCTGTTTACTAGACTAATTATTTAACTAAGTATTACTTTGCATTCAAGTCTGGATTCTTATTATACTCTCCTGGCTGCTTAAGAATTCCTGAATGGAAGGACCCTACATTTTTCATCCTTTTTGGAATTTTGGCAGGAGACTATATGTTAAAGTGACCTAGTCTTATTCTCATTGAGAGAAAGAAAATTATCTCCTACAGTTGCCAAGGATAATGTAATAGAGAGACACAATCTCGATTAACTGGGATTTCTCTAAAGATGGGAAATTGCTTCTGCTAACTGTGATGGCTGTTAGTTAAGTAGAGTACCCAGCAGGAAAAGCAAGACTGATAATATGGTTCAAAGTGAAGGTCTTATATTTCCAAATAACAGTGCTTCATAATCTTATACAGGTCATATTAGGTGGCTCTTCAGATATTTGAGCTATAGAAACATGCAAGAGGGCTGACACTGCTCTTTACCCTGTCCTTGACTAGCTGTAACTCAGCAGAGTCTCTCAGGCTCTGCACTTCTCCACTTTCTCTCAGCCTCTGCACCTTTCCACTTTCAGCATCACTGCCAGAGTTGAACTAACTGGGCTTTTGTTACCCTTTGGTCTGGGCTTCCCTGGTGGCTCAGACAGTGAAGACTCTGCCTGCAATATAGGAGACGTGGGTTCAATCCCTGGGTCATGAAGATCCCCTGGAGAAAGAAATGGCAACCCATTCCAGTATTCTTGCCTGGAGAATCCTACGGACAGAGGAGCCTGGCGGGCTATGGACCATGGGGTGGCAAAGAATCAGACATGACTGAGTTACTAACACACACACCCCATTTGGTCTGCACTTCCCTGGTGGCTCAGATGGTAAAGAATCTGCTTGCAATGCAGGAGAGTAGGATTTGATCCCTGGACTGGGAAGATTTCCTGGAGAAAGGAATGGCTACCCACTCTGGTATTCTTGCCTGAAGAATTCCATGGACAGAGGAACTTGGTGAGGTACAGTCCATGGGGTCACAAAGAGTAACACTCTTCTTCCCTTCTAACCTTGTCCTACCTAATATTGTTTATCTTTTGGACTTCTGGTGTTGCCTCTGGTGTTTCCCTGTGTTAACCATCTCCCACTTTAGGTGCTTTTAGAAGGATAACATCGTCTCCAGTAGCTTAAAAAAGTAAACAAAAATTCCTGAATCTGGCAAATAGACCTCTTCCCAGTCTGGTGATCTTTATCTTTCTCCAGTGCATTGCCCTCTGTCATATCCTTGTCTTCTCCCCTGTATACATTATGCCATTATACCTTTTTTACCCATTAACAAATGGTCATTTTCTTAAACTGTGCCTTTTAGATTCAATCCCCCTCTCTACCTGGCAGACTGCCTTTGAGTGTCATCTTAAGTGCCATTATCTACTGTGAGGCTTCTTTGACTCACACAGAGGTGGATGATTTGAAGCACTAAATGTACACCTCTGTCAGAGTAAGCATCATTTATACTGTAACTAATCTGTTTATATCCCAGTCTTTACCATTAGTCTCTGGAGGAGGACATGGCAACCCACTCCAGTATTCTCACCTGGAGAATCCCATGGACAGTGAAGCCTGGCAGGCTATGGTCCATAAGGTCACAAAGAGTCAGGCACGACTGAAGCGACTTAGCACATACAGATGCATGAACCACTAGTCTGAGAACTCATTAGTACATTTTCACTTATAACTACTTTGTAAATGGATATATTTGCTGATCTTCATTAAACCCTTGTTGAATGAACAAATTGTCTTTCGAGGCCGGTCCTTCAATAACAACAAAAGAGAAAATATAATTTCCTAGCTTTGTTGGGATACTTCATCTAGAAACAATAATCTAGACTGTTCAATCCAAATTAAATAGTAAATTATTGAAGCAAAAATATGCATCAAGCTTAGGGAGAGTACAGTCCTAGAAGCAGAAAAAGCTTGTAACAATTATGTACTGGTTTTGGAGTTCTATAACATTAGGTAGAAATATAGATAGAATAACACTTTTAAGACTTTAGTGAATATCCTTGTAAAGAAGTACTAATTTACCAGGGCTTTAATTTCCACAGAATTTCCCACTTTAATTTGACTTCCACAGAAGTCACTGCTACTAATAGTTTCTTCAGCAACTGCAGTCTGAGAAAATCTAAGTGCATAGATTTAGAGTGAATGTGGATGAATTGGTTGCCCAAGGGAGATTATATAGATGAGTAAAATGCAGAGAGCTTAATCAGAAACCTGAGTACTAACAATATTTTTGAAATAGTCAGAAGAAAGGCATTTGCTAAATAAGTATATCTCATATCTTCTAGAATGGATTGATGGATTGAATGCTCCCATCTAGCTATTCATTTACTTTTTTAAAAAGCATTTATCTCTTACTGTTTATCTCATTGGGCTTGGAATGTTCTTATGAAGCATAATTGTGCATGACATGCTAGCATCACATTTAAATTAAGGTACTACCATGATCATTATTTGAAACATGCCTTGACCTAAATGCTTCCCTAGCAGCTCAGATGGTAAAAATCTGCCTGCAATGCAGGAAACTCAGGTTCCATCCCTGGGTTGGGAAGACACCCTGGAGAAGGGAATGGCTACACACTTCAATAATCTTGCCTGGAGAATTCCATGGACAGAAGAGCCTGGTGGGCTACAGTCCATAGGGTTGCAAAGAGTGGAACACGACTGAGCGATTAACACTTTCACTGAAAACTAGTACGTGCTGACTACTTTGTCTCACTCGAGCCATGCTATTGATGTAAGCCATTTCTTGACCAAGTTTAAAGCAAAGCAACTAAGTGACTTAGAATTCCCAGGTTCCAGTTCCCATATATAGAATTATTGGCATTATTATGCCCTTGGAATGCTTCTGGAAAGCCCATAGATCCTCAAATTCGAATACTAAGCTCTATTACTCCAGCGTATTAAGTTGTGCTTTAAGACATGTATTTCCTGGAATAAATATTCACATTAACACATGATTTGTTATTCCAGAGCATTTAAAGTATAAGATAAGTATTAATTAATTCTAAATTGAGGATTAGAAAAATCTTAAAATATTTCTTTACATGTAGTGATTACATTCAATTAATGAAATTCTAGAATGTGAGCTCTAAGAGGGTATTGATTTAGTTGTGCATGTTTATTTGGATATGTCAAATCCAAAATTAAATTTAATTATGTTATAATAATAGTTCAGTTCAGTTTGGTCCCTCAGTCGTGTCTGACACTTTGCGACCCCATGAACCACAGCACGCTAGGCCTCCCTGTCCATCACTAACTCCTGGAGTCCACCCAAACGCATGTCCATTGAGTCGGTGATGCCATCCAACCATCTCATCCTCTGTTATCCCCGTCTCCTCCAGCCCTCAATCTTTCCCAGCATCAGGGTCTTTTCAAATGATTCAGCTCTTCTCATCAGATGGCCAAAGTATTGGAGTTTCACTTTCAACATCAGTCACTCCAATGAACACCCAGGACCAATCTCATTAAGGATGAACTGGTTGGATCTCCTTGCAGTCCAAGGGACTCTTAAAAGTCTTCTCCAACACCACAGTTCAAAAGCATAAATTCTTTGGTGCTTAGCTTTCTTTATAGTCCAACTCTCACATCCATACATGACCACTGGAAAAACCATAGCCTTGACTAGATGGACCTTTGTTGGCAAAGTAATGTCTCTGCTTTTTAATATGCTGTGTAGGTTGGTCATAACTTTCCTTCCAAGGAGCAAGAGTCTTTTAATTTCATGGTTGCAATCACCATCTGCAGTGACTTTGGAGCCCAGAAAAATAAAGTCAGCCACTGTGTCCACTGTTTCCCCATCTATTTGCCATGAAGTGATGGGACCAGATGCCATGATAGTTTTCTGAATGTTGAGCTTTAAGCCAATTTTTTCACTGTCTTTTTTTTTAATATAAATTTATTTATTTTATACTTTCTTTTTTTCTTTTTTTTTTTTTTTTACTTTACAATATTGTATTGGTTTTGCCATACATCAACATGCATCTGCCACAGGTGTACACTTGTTCCCCATCCTGAACCCCCCTCCCACCTCCTTCCCCATACCATCCCTCTGGGTCATCCAAGTGCACCAGCCCCAAGCTTCCTGTATCCTGCATCGAACCTGGACTGGCGATTCATTTCTTACATGATATTATACATGTTTAATGCCATTCTCCCAAATCATCCCACCCTCCCTCTCCCACAGAGTCCAAAAGACTGTTCTATACGTCTGTGTCTCTTTTGCTGTCTTGCATACAGGGTTGTCTTTACCATCTTTCTAAATTCCATATATATGCATTAGTATACTGTATTGGTGTTTTTCTTTCTGGCTTACTTCACTCTGTATAATAGGCTCCAGTTTCATCCACCTCATTAGAACTGATTCAAATGTATTCTTTTTAATGGCTGAGTAATACTCCATTGTGTATATGTACCACATCTTTCTTATCCATTCATCTGCTGATGGACATCTAGGTTGCTTCCATGTCCTGGCTATTATAAACAGTGTTGCGATGAACATTGGGGTACACGTGTCTCTTTCAATTCTGGTTTCCTCAGTGTGTATGACCAGCAGTGGGATTGCTGGGTTGTATAGCAGTTCTATTTCCAGTTTTTTAAGGAATCTCCACACTGTTCTCCATAGTGGCTGTACTAGTTTGCATTCCCACCAACAGTGTAAGAGGGTTCCATTTTCTCCACACCCTCTCCAGCATTTATTGAGTGTAGACTTTTGGATAGCAGCCATTCTGACTGGTGTGAAATGGTACCTCATTGTGGTTTTGATTTGCATTTCTCTGATAAATTTTAATTGGAGGTTAATTACTTTACAATATTGTATTGGTTTTGCCATACATCGACATGAATCTGCCACTCTTCTTTCATCAAGAGGCTCTTTAGTTCTTCTTCACTTTCTGCCATAAGGGTGGTATCATCTGCATATCTGAGGTTATTGATATTTCTCCCTGCAATCTTGATTCCAGCTTGTGTTTCTTCCAGTCCAGCATTTCTCATGATGTGCTCTGCATATCAATTAAATAAGCAGGGTGACAATATACAGCCTTGATGTATTCCTTTTCCTATTTGGAACCAGTCTGTTAATCTATGTCCAGTTCTAACTGTTGCTTCCTTACCTTCATACAGGTTTCTCAAAAGGCAGGTCAGGTGGTCTGGTATTCCTGTCTCTTGTAGAATTTTCTACAGTTTATTGTGATCCACAGAGTTAAAGGCTTTGGCATAGTCAGTAAAGCAGAAGTAGATGCTTTTCTGGAAATCTCTTGCTTTTTCGATGATCTAGAGGATGTTGGTAATTTGATCTCTGGTTCCTCTGCCTTTTCTAAAACCAACTTGAACATCTGTAAGTTCACAGTTCATGTATTGCTGAAGTCTGGCTTGGAGAATTTTAAGCATTACTTTACTAGCGTGTGATATAAGTGCAACTGTGTGATAGTTAATGGGACATATTCTCATATTTGAAAATGTTTCAGGATCCTAGAAGATTTCAAAATTCCAAATAAGTAATAGCTTTGGATATTTATTTGAAATAGTTTCCATGTCATCATGAAAATAAATCCATAATGAAGAGTTTGATACAAATCTATACCAAATATAAATAATATTATCTGTATATAGTATGACATGAAAGGAAGCAATATAACACAGATTATTACAACACTATAGAGAGAAAGGAACGTTACAACAAAAGCCAATATATTTGTGTCATATAAATAGAAAATACAACCTTGGGGTAACTGTGCTAAAAGCAAGTATTGTCACAGTGAATGAACTATACTATTTAGTTCTGTAGCATTGTTACTTTTGAGATATCTTGTTACTTTACATGATACATGGTAGAATCTGCGTAGTAGCAGAAGCACCATAATAGGATGCGACAGAAAATACATGGATAAAATTTATCTACTTATGTATCTCAGATGCTTGCTTTCAGTTTGAATCAGAACTTTGAGTTATGAATAGTGCTGACAGATGTAGGCAAAGATAGGACTGCTTGCTTATAGGCTTCTGTAACTTTGGAAAAATGTTTCTTAATAAACAATTTTGCACAATTTTTTTTATCTCTTTAAAATTAATGTAATTTAAAGTACTTGCTTTCACATATGTATTCCCTAGTAAATTAAATTTCCTTTTATACAAGATGCAGTTTCTGAATATATGTGGTGGTATGGTTGGATGGTTGGGTTGTTGACATATAGTGGTTCTTTGCAGCCTCATGTTTCTGTAGTGTTAAATGTATGACTTATTAACTCACAAAATCGAACATGGGGGCATCTTGGGATGGTTGTGGTGCTGTGTCTTTTAAGAATGTCTGAATGTAATTTTAGTTAAATATGCATTTAATCTGTGGTCTTTTTTTTTTTTTAAAGAAAGATATATTTAAGGGGATTAAAACACAAGGATTTTGCATTTTATACTAAAATTATTTTATGAAAGAGGAAGAACTTTTTGTGTAGGATTTTTATTTTAATATAGCAGTTTTAATAACTGAAGTGATAAAGATAATTTTTTGCATTGCTATAAATACCAAAGCTCTTTTTTATTTAGCAGTGTCAGCAAAACATGAAGTAAATCAGTGGTAATGAAATGGAAGTGTTGATGATCCTATCTTAAAATAGGAACAGTGTAGTGATGTAGTAAGGAGTAGCAGTTCCTTTAGTGTAGCCTAGGGATACAATTCTGCTTGGTCACATCCCTACTAATCATAGACTAGGGCTGGTAAGAACAAGATGAATGTGGGAGAACATATATTTAACTACAGTAAAAGAAAACTCACTACTTCATGAGTTGTCAATTTCTCTTGAGATGTGGAAAAGTCTAAAAATAGAACATAGTATTGAAATATTTCAGATGTGCCTGATTTAGAGATTGCAAAATTAATTTGGAACCGTAGCTAAAGAAATAAATTCAAATGTTTGGAAGTCATCAGTTCAGTTCAGTTGCTCAGTCGTGTCCAATTCTTTGCGACCCCATGAATCGCAGCATGCTAGGCCTCCCTGTCCATCACCAACTCCCTGTGTTCACTCAAACTCATGTCCATCGAGTCGGTGATGCCATCCAACCATCCCATCCTCTGTCGTCCCCTTCTCCTTCTGCCCTCAATCCCTCCCAGCATCAGGGTCTTTTCCAATGAGTCAACTCTTTGCATGAGGTGGCCAAAGTATTGGAGTTTCAGCTTCAGCATCAGTCCTTCCAATGAACACCTAGGACTGATCTCCTTTAGGCTGGACTGGTTGGACCTCCTTGAAGTCCAAGGGACTCTCAAGAGTCTTCTCCAACACCACAATTCAAAAGAATCAATTCTCTGGTGCTCAGCTTTCTTCACAGTCCAACTCTCACATCCATATGTGACCACTGGAAAAACCATAGTTTGACTAGATGGACCTTTGTTGGCAAAGTAATATCTCTGCCTTTTAATATGCTATCCAGGTTGGTCACAACTTTCCTTCCAAGGAGTAAGCATCTTTTAATTTCATGGCTGCAGTGATTTTACAGCCCAGAAAAATAAAGTCTGGTACTGTTTCCACTGTTTCCCAATCTATTTGCCATGAAGTGATGGGACTAGATGCCATGAAGTGATGGGACTAGATGCCATGATCTTCGTTTTCTGAATGTTGAGCTTTAAGCTAACTTTTTCACTCTCCTCTTTCACTTTCATCAAGAGACTTTTTAGTTCTTCTTCATTTTCTGCCATAAAGGTGGTGTCATCTGGTCTATCTAAATCCTGTTGTACTAATACAAGTTAAATCAAATGTTTGTGTATGCATGTGTGTGTGTTTTGTGGAGATAAAAGATCTAACAATAGAAATAAAAGATGACATCTTTCTTATTGAGAGAAGGAATAAATGATACATCTCACTTCACCTCTCTTCCCTAACCTATAGCTGTTAAAATTTAGTGAGGAATCTCAGTATTACATGTTTCATCTATTATGAGACAGGTATGCATTGATGTCCTTAAATTCTACATCAACTAAGCTTTCCTAGCTGTGCTTTCATAAAACCTGATGGATAATATTACCTGCTAATTTATCACTTCAGTAGGAAAATTTAAAAATAATCTCTCCTAGGTATCGTGACAGATTATCACTTTATTTATATAGATAAGAAGGTCAGGTTTGTAACAGTTTACTGAATTGTAAAAGTAAATAAATTATAGTGATTTATTGAGCATATTTCCTCACACATTCATTAATTCTGAATTTTGTTGTTGTTATTCTGCTTTAGGTCATTGGTCTCTGAGGTAGTTAGATAACAGTCACTTTAGATTAAAGCTAATCAGATTGACCTCGATTTCCTGTGACCACAAGTAGTAAGAGAAACCCAGACCCAGTATATTGTCACCCTGCTTATTTAACTTATATGCATAGTATATCATGTGAAATGCCAGCCTGAATGAAGCACAAGCTGGAATCAAAGTTGTCAGGAGATATATCAATAACCTCAGATATGCAGATGATACCACCCTTATGGCAGAAAGTGAAGACAAACTAAAGAGTCTTTTGATGAAAGTGAAAGAGGAGGGTGAAAAAGCTGGTTTTAAAGTCAACATTCAAAAAACTAAGATCATAGCCTCCGGTCCCATCACTTCATGGCAAATAGATGGGGAAACAATGGTAGACTTTATTTTCTTGGGCTCCAAAATCACTGCAGATGGTAACTGCAGCCATGAAATTAAAAGACATCTGCTCCTTGGAAGAAAAGCTATGACCAACCTAAATAACATATTAAAAAGTAGAGACATTGTCAACAAAGGTCCATCGAGTTAAAGCTATGTTTTTTTCCAGTAGTCATGTATGGATGTGAGAGTTGGACTAGGAAGAAAGCTGCATGCCGAAGAATTGATGCTTTTGAACTGTGGTGTTGGAGAAGACTCTTGAGAGTCCCTTGGAAGATAGTGTAAATAGAATGGACAAATATACTATAAAAAAGTTAGAGAAAATTTGCCAAACAAAATAAACAAACATATTTAACTTAGAAAAACCAATGAGTTTAAGCTTAATTCTTCCTAAAGATTTACTTTAAAAAAAGGAAACTAAGAATGGTCTTCTTTCTAAAAATGAATGCATGCATCTTTTTGCAAAGCTCTGCTATCTCAGTTACTCTGGGTTCAAAGCCATGTTTTGGTTCTCCTTGAAGAATATACTACTTTGGGATTTATCCCAGCTAATAATCACAAGACCCTGTGGCAAAAACTCAACATAGATGCTTAAATGAATGCTGCTCGTATGATATCTGCAGAATCTCACTAATCCTGGTTTCAGTTCAGTTTAGTTCAGTCACTCAGTCGTGTCCGACTCTTGGCGACCCCATGAATCGCAGCACACCAGGCCTCCCTGGCCATTACCGACTCCCGGAGTTCACTCAGACTCATGTCCATCGAGTCAGTGATGCCATCCAGCCATCTCATCCTCTGTCGTCCCCTTCTTCTCCTGCCCCCAATCCCTCCCAGCATCAGAGTCTTTTCCAATGGGTCAACTCTTCACATGAGGTGGCCAAAGTAGTGGAGTTTCAGCTTTAGCATCATTCCTTCCAAAGAAATCCCAGGGCTGATCTCCTTCAGAATGGACTGGTTGGATCTCCTTGCAGTCCAAGGGACTCTCAAGAGTCTTTTCCAACACCACAGTTCAAAAGCATCAATTCTTTGGCCCTCAGCTTTCTTCACAGTCCAACTCTCACATCCATAGGTGACCACTGGAAAAACCATAGCCTTGACTAGACGGACGTTTGTTGGCAAAGTAACGTCTCTGCTTTTGAATATGCTATCTAGGTTGGTCATAACTTTCCTTCCAAGGAGTAAGCGTCTTTTAATTTCATGGCTGCAGTCACCATCTGCAGTGATTTTGGAGCCCCCAAAATAAGTCTGACACTGTGTACACTGTTTCCCCATCTATTTCCCATGAAGTGATGGGACCAGATGCCATGATCTTCATTTTCTGAATACTGAGCTTTAAGCCAATGTTTTCACTCTCCTCTTTCACTTTCATCAAGAGGCTTTTTAGTTCCTCTTCACTTTCTGCCATAAGGATGGTGTCATCTGCATAACTGAGGTTATTGGTATTTCTTCTGGCAATCTTGATTCCAGCTTGTGCTTCTTTCCAGAGTTTTTCATGACGTACTCTGCATATAAGTTAAATAAGCAGTTAAATTAGCTACTAATAAATGAATGTTGGGTAGTTTAATAGACAGTAGCTGAAAGCAAGTAAAGGAGATATCCTCAACAGATGTCAGGAATGATAAATGCTGAAAACCTGGAAATGTTTTTGATGGCCTGAGATAGTGTTCCAGCACAGTTAGTCCAAGAAACTCACAGCCAGATATCCAAGTGAGAAAGATCACTTTTAGATTTTTATGTAACTAGGGGAAAAAAGCCTTTGCACAGGAACTACAGACATATATAAGGGGTATGTTATGAGAATGTCATTTTAAAAATCTGCAGGGATTTGCAATTTTATGATAACTCTTAATGCACTTTTGTGATAGAGTTTATATACTAGAGATGACCCTAGCTGAACATTGTACTGAGATCAAAGTTCATAAGTTAGTTAACATTTTCAGTTTAACTTCTTTGTCTCACTAAATCTCCTTTTTTGATGAGCCTATTCTTTCTATAGTTTCATAGCTTAGGAAATGCCTAGCAGAGTAATCAATATGTGATAAGCTCATATTGATAAAGTGTCATGTTTAAAAATGCTCTGATATACATTTATATGCTTTTCTCTTCTAATAGTCTCATAGTGAAAACAAAACATATTATCATGTATTACAGGGGGAAAAAATACTGAAGCTCACTGATTTTAAATGGTTTGATTGAGGTCAACAGTTCCTAAGTAATATAACTAGTACTTAAGTTCCATTTTCTTCTTTTTAAACTTAAATCTTCAATAATCATAAAACCCTGATTTCCTTCATTTCAGTGTGTGTGCTAACTTATATTCAGAAACCATAAATGGTTTACTCTGTGTGACAAAACTAACAATGAAATGGTGGAGAATGCAAACCTATGGCTACCTAATAGTCTGTTATATTATTATGGGGTTGGGAGAAAGCCTGTGGTGTGTGTGTGTGTGTGTGTGCGCACGTTTGTGCACTCAGTCACTAAGTGGTGTCTGACTGTTTGTGACCCCATGGATGGTAGCCCACCAGGCTCCTCTGTCCATGGGATAGTCCTAGCAAGAATACTGCAGTGGGTAGCCATTTTCTCCTCCAGGGAATCTTCCTGACCTAGGGATTAAACCACTGTCTCCTGCATTGGCAGGAAGATTTTTTACCACTAAACCATTTGGAAGGCTCTGCTGCTGCTGCTGCTGCTAAGTCTCTTCAGTAGTGTCCTACTCTGTGTAACCCCATAGATGACAGCCCACCAGGCTCCCCCATCCCTGGGATTCTCCAGGCAAGAACACTGGAGTCGGTTGCCGTTTCCTTCTCCAATGCATGAAAGTGAAAAGTGAAAGGGAAGTTACTCAGTCGTGTCCGACTCCTAGCGACCCCATGGACTGAAGCCTACCAGGCTCCTCCATCCATGGGATTTTCCAGGCAAGAGTACTGTAGTGGGGTGCCATTGCTTTCTCCGGGGAGAAAGGCTCTACTGAATGTCAAAGGTGTATGCTTAAAGAGATTTCTGGCTTGCTGCTGCTGCTGCTGCTAGTAAGTCGCTTCAGTCGTGTCCGACTCTGTGCAACCCCATAGATGGCAGCCTATCAGGCTCCCTGTCCCTAGGATTCTCCAGGCAAGAACACTGGAGTGAGCTGCCATTTTCTTCTCCAGTGCATGAAAGTGAAAAGTGAAAGTGAAGTCGTTCAGTCATGTCCACTCTTTCCAACCCCGTGGACTTAAGCTTACCAGGCTCCTCCGTCCATAGCATTTCCCAGTCAAGAATACTGGAGTGGGGTGCCATTGCCTTCTCCAATTCTGGCTTAATTTGCATCAATTTCTTTGGAAATTAAAAACAGATAATCGTAGAAGGGGAATATTTTAGGGAAGGGGTTGAAGGAAATTAAGTGTGAGGAAGTCTTGACAGCATGAGAAGAAATGCTCTTTCCATAAACATAGCAAAAAATAACAAATCAGAGTGTATTCACTGGGCTAAGAAATAAACTAACTTCTGACATATAAGAAAAAAGTTACATCTTTCTCCTGGATAGGTGTCCAGCCCTCTTTGTAAAAAGGGTATAGCAATATGAAACTTCTTGTACTAATTGGAAAGGTTGACTTGGTTTTAGTTATATTTAACCTTCCACATGTTGACTCCCTATAGTTTAAATAAGGCTACGATTACAGGTTTAATTTTTTACAACACCTAAAATAATCTTGTAATAGTTGGGGTAATCTAGTTACATGTATATATTTATTTATAAGGTTAATTCCTCTTGACTGGTGGGTACCACAGGCTGTTTTCTCTGTTCTCTAGTAGTGTCACTCTCTGGCAAACTTCCAAAAGGTTGCTTTTGGGCCCAGAGGGTAAACTAGAACTGTTTGGAGATGCCTGAATTTTCTTATATATTTGGTTCTCTCTTAAAACAGCAAGTCCCTATAACAACTGTAGATAAGTAGTCTAGTGTACTTCCCAGGTGGCTCAGTAAAGAATCCACCTGCCAGTGCAGGAGATGCAAGAGGTGCTGGTTCAATTCCTAGATCAGGAAGATTCCCTGGAAGAGGAAATGGCAACCCAATCCAGTATTCTTGCCTGGCAAATCCCATGGACAGAGAAGCCTGGTGGGCTACAGTCCTCGGAGTCACAAAGAGTCAGACACAACTGAGCAACTAAGCATGCACACAAATCATTTAGTACTAAATAATAAAATCTAGAACAATTTACAAAACCCAGAGCTTTGGGCCTGTCATTTTTAGCTCTAATGATACGCAGTATTATGAAAGATATCTCAGTTTGTCTCCATCACTTTTCCTTTTGATAAATCTTCCCTTTACTTCTGTACTCCTTCCTGGATTTCCTGCTACCTCTTTGGAATCCTGAAGTTCTGTCTATGCCTAAATATACTTGATACTTTTTATTCTTTCTCTGTCAGATCTATTACAGTGTTAGAACTGTAATTAACACTCTAATTAGGAAATTCTTATGAAAATACTAACTTTATATTCCTTATCCAAACCTAATTGATGTATTTTTTCTTCCACTGTAAACTCACAATTAATAAAAGTACTGGTAAAATAATGTATGCTAAGATTTTTATAGATATTCCTAAGTGAAAATGTAAACTGTAAGGTAGTATTACACTTAAGTAGGGTATTGTTGCCAAACCTCAACTTATATTCCAAGCATCTCTTAAGTACACATCTCTTAAGTAACATCTCTTGGGTAATCACCTACTCCACCCTCCCTATAAAGCCAACCCTTCCCCAGCCCCAAGATGTCCATTAGAAAGCCCAGCTACAGGACCACCAGGCATGTAGCCAGTTGGCTATAAGCCTTCAGGTTTCAGTGCCAGAATGTCCCAAGATCCTCTCGAGGTTGTTTGGTAAAGTGTACATTAAGATTACCTACAGTTTTTGCCTTCTTTTCCTTAAAGAAATGTGTTATGAGAATAAATTAGATAATTTAGGAGAAGCACTTTGAGATCCTAGGAAGAAAATGCATGCTATTTATTCAGGTTATTGTGTGTTTTATTATTATTAATAAACGCTACATTAAAGTTGGCCTGAAGCTAAGGTCTGACACTTTAGCTGCATTTGAATATAAAGCTTCTGCAAAATTGGTTGCAGTTTGTTTCCATACTACCAAGTTCTGGTGGGTCACTCACTTTATGAAATTCCAAGTGGTGGAATATCTTTACTTTCTCTAATAAGTCTGTTTGTAATATAAACCATTTGCTTTGTAAATAAATGGCATTTTTCATAGTGACATGTTGTAATTTCCAATAGAAATATATGCTAAATTGATGAATTCATTAGAAGGCATATCATTAGGTGATGCTCATTTATTTTCAAGAGATGAATACTACATGAATGCCTAGGCTTGTTTTTATTTTTGTACCGTGCAAAACTGGAGAAAACTCAACTAGCCAAAGGGGAAAAATAAGCGATTAAGAGCTTACGAATTGGAGAAAGAGTTGCTACAGAAAAGATCATATTAATTTAAAAGCAATCTTCCCTTTTTTTGTGCATGTGTAGAAGGCAGATCATTTTCTGCTCTGAAGCATCCCTGAATTTCTGTTTCCTCAGATTGTCTCCTTCTTTCCCACCTGCCCAAACCCTACTGACAGACACTCAACATCAGAGCATAAATGCAGGCTCTAAATAGCAGGAGGTCTGAGCCATTACTTTAGCCTCATGACAGGCCAAAATTTTTTCCCTTTAATCATCTCCTTTATACTCATTGGATCACTTATATCTGAGAGGGAACAGCCTGCCTCCCAGAACAAGAATGTCCTTATTTATCCCTGAACCAGACCCTCCCAGAAACAGAATTTTCTTTTCAGGAACAAGTTAAAGATTCTATTTTTCTTTTGACGTTTCTGGATTAACATAAGATAGAAAGTTTTCCTCCATTCTTTTTCTTTTTCCTGTAAAGAAATAGACTGAGTCCCATGAAGAGTCACAATGTGTTCCTTATTTGAAATGTTAATGCATTATGAAAAGAATTATAATCCATAAAATAATATCTTCAATAAAATTCATACAATAGAACAAAACATAAAAAAGGTTGTGATATAATCCTTATACAGACATAAATCTCCTTGAATTCAAATGCATATATCAAAAGATACTCCCTCAAATACTAGAAAATGATATGCATTATCTTTATGAATAGTTATAATGAGACTACCATTTTCCTGTCTGTATTCTAATAGCACTATCAATATAATGTATTCATATTATTAGAGTTGGAAATGCTAATTTAAACCTACATTGCTTTACCAGAAAATGTAAAAATTGATGCCAAATTCTGTTTTAAGAAAATGAACCCAAGTCCAGAGACATTTGTAGTTTATATTTCCAAATAGTTGGCAAAAAACAAGTATATATTTTTTTAGAGAGATAAGTACTTTAAAATTGTGTGGGTGATTTATTATTATAACCAATGGAATTTATTTCTTTTTATGCTTAAGATACTTTTTGGCAGAAAATTGCTCACCTAGGAAACCATCAATTCTCTTAGATCACTAGAATCTCTTATAGTACAAGGCTCCCAAGACTTTGGTATATTTTAAAATTTCTTCTAAATCACTGATTGCAGATAGATACCCATAGTACTATTTCTGAACCTGAGATGAGTTGAATAGGAAGAATAAATTGAGGATCTCCTATATTTTCCTGATAGAAATGACTTCAATCTGCAAAGAAGAAATATGAGAGTAATTTTTCCTCAGATCATCTTTATAGTATGAATGACTATTTTGGGAGCAGAGGTTGCCTTAGCTACTGACCTAAGCTCAAAATTTACAAATTCTTAAGATTCAGTGTTGAAGGATCTTTAATTTAGTATATTATTTACGTTTCTAAGTTTTGGACCAATGGATATTGAAACAGAAACACGTACAGAGACGTGTGTGCATATAGATATTTTTATATATTTGAATATTTGTAATTATATAGCAATTTGTTGTTGTTTAGTTGCTAAGTCGTGTCTGACTCTTTGTGACCCCAAGGGTTATAACTTGCCAGGCTCCTCTGCCCGTGAGATTTCCCAGGCCAGAGTACTGGAATGAGTTGCCATTTTCTTCTCTATGGTATCTTCCTGACACAGGAATCAAACCCATGTCTCCTGCATTGCAGGCATTGGCAGGTGGATTCTTTACCCCTGAGCAACCAGGAAAGCCTTATATAGCAAAGTTTCATCTATAATGTACTTTGACCCAAATACAGAACATTTTTTTTAAGTAAGAAACATGTATTGAGAGAAATCTATGATTATTACTGTTGTTGTTGTTCAGTTGCTAAATCCTGTCCAACTCTTTGTGACCCCATGAACTGGAGCCACCAGGCTCCTCTGTCCTCCACTATCTCCTGGAGTTTGCTCAAATTCATGTCCAGTGAGTATGTGATGCTATCTACCTATCTCATCCTCTGCCACCCGCTTCTCCTTTTGTTTTCAATCTTTGCCAGCATCAGGGTCTTTTCCAATGAGTCAGCTCTACACATCATTTGGCCAAAGTACTGGAGCTTCGGCTTCAATAACAGTCCTTCCAATAAATATTCATCTTCTGTGATTATAGGGCCATTTTTATTATAGTGTGGGCTTCTCTCCTCAACAATCTAGGTAGTCACCTTCATATTTTTATCCATATAAATGATGACTCTAGTGTATATAGCCTGTGGAACTAACAAATTTGTCACTCTAACCACGTGGACCCCAGGGTTCTTGTAGATGAAAGGAAGAATGAAGAATGGATAAAAGTCATTATTTACACCATTTGGTTAAAAAAGATTAGAAGTTCATTGGTATAAAAACAAGTAGAAAACAACTAAATAAATTCAAGAGAATAAAATGTAATTGAGAACTTGAATAAAAGATGGTGCCCTTGAAGATAATGTGTCATCCTGGCCAAGAAGGTAATCTAGATATAAATTGATAAGAAATAGGCTTCCCAGGTGGCTCGGTGGTAAAGACTTTGCCTGGTAATGGAAGGGATGCAGTTTTTATCCTGGGTTGGGAAGATCCTCTAGAGAAGGGAATGGCAACTCACTCTAGTATTCTTGCCTGGAAAATCCCATAGACAGAGGAGCCTGGTGGGCTACAGTCCATGGGGTTGCAAAAGAGCCAGACACAACTTAGTGACAAAGCAACAACAACAATCCGGGAAAGAAAGAATATTAAGAAAGGGACAATTTAAGAAAGAAACATTATGTGCAGAGTGGATGTTGAAAATACTTGCTTGACTGTAACTGTGTGTGTATTTTCGAGAGTGACTGCTTCTTCATCCTTGATAGAATAGGTTCAATTAGATCATGGCAGGTCTTGAAAGCTAGACAGAAAAGTTTGCACTTGATGTAGTGGGCAATAGGGAATTGCAGATTATTGAACAGGAAACAATAGCAGTGCTTTTGGCAGATAAAAGCAGTGATAAGAATAGAAACTTTTGAGAAAGAAGATTCTGGAAAAGCAAACAGGTATCACATATTGAAAAGATAATAGATGGGTTGATGGTGTGGAGAAGTAATGGGCATATATCATATCCAGGAGTGTTTTGTCACTGCTCAAAAACCAGTGAGCAGTAGAAGAGAAAGAAAATTAAAAGCTTTTCTTTCCTCTTTGATTTGTTCAAAACTGAAGAACTCTTTAATGTGCTTATAGTAGGAATGAAAGGAACCCTTGAATAAAGCCTGATGGAAATGTTAAAAACCGAAGAATTCAGAACTGGGTTTCCTGAGACCATGGGAATTAATGAGTTTAGAATAATGATGGGGAAAAAAAAAAAGAGAGAGAGAGAGAGAACTAAGTAAAAATGAAAAACTAGACTTAGGAACAATGCTTGTTAAGAGTCTATTAAATAGAAATTTCTAGTTATAATGATTACTGATTTTTAAATGATAACCCAGAGCACTAAAATATCAAGAGTTGCTTTCTAAATCTTTAATGATTAAGTTGCACTCAAATTAGATTTAGTGGATACTGATATATGCTAATTTTATGAAAATAGGCAAGGTACATATATGCAAACTCTAGAGCAACCAGACTATATGAACATTGTAAACCCCCCTTTTTAAAATAAGAATGAATAATAGAGTTCACTTTTCACTGCTCATGCCAAATAAGCATTAGAAATTAAGTAATTTAGTAAGGTAATTCTGAAGTATTTTCTTCAATTTTCTTTGTTGTAAAAACAATCTTTGAAACTTTAACTTGTGAAAATATTTTGGTCTTATATACTTGGGAGAATATCTTCTTCTGTAATAAACTTTAAAATGTCAAAAAAAAAAGAAAAAAAAAACCTTACTTAATGGGCCTGAAAAGACAATTCATAGCGCCACTGTCTTATATTCTCTGTTTGAGTTCCATCATAGTTTATGCAATTAAAGCCATGTCATTATTAATGCTAATAAATTAATGCATTTTTTTAGGGCAGACTATTATTAGATGTATTTCTTATGTGAAATTACTTAAAGAGAAATAATCACTTATTAATAAAAAAGGAATGTTTCTCTAAAACATGCTTCTTATATGAAAAATGTGGTATGTGCAATTTAAATATCTTTAATATATAAATATAATTTATCTGAATAGTTGAGAGGCTTTTGCTTAACTAGACAAGCTTTGTTGTTAACAAGTATGAACAGGAGTCTAATTAATGAATTGCTGACAATCCACTTTTGCAGTTTTTTATGACTTGTTTCTGAGTTTTATATAAACAAAAATTATAAGGTAGCTTTAGGAGGGGTAACAATGATCATTTCAGTATGAGGACAACTGAAATCACATCTGTGACTTTGTCAGTGCTTGCTTTATGCTAGATATCATACTAAGTTCTTTATATACAGTATTTGATTTCTTCATAGCTTATGAGGGGTGTTTAATATTTTACTCATTTAAATTGAGAAAAATAACTTTAGAAAGTTTAATAAATGCTTGTACAGTTACTAAAGGTCAGAGCCAGTTTTAAATCCAGGTGTGAATGATTTTCATAAATATGAGTTTAATCAATTTTCTGTATTATCTTGTGATATCTGGTTCAGAATGATGAAATGAATTACTTGAAGGGGTACTATAAATGGTCAGCTGATGTTTGTAACCTGGGATAAGACAAAACAAAAAGGAATGCAAAAATCATATGTGTTAGTCACTCAGTTGTGTTGACTCTTTGCAACCCATGAACTGTAGCCAACAAGGCTCCTCTGTCCATGGGATTCTCTAGACAAGAATACTGGAGTAGGCTGCCATGCTCTATTCCAGGAGATCTTCCTGATCCAGGGATTGAACCTGCATTGCAGACAGATTCTTTACCATCTGAGCCACCAGGGAAGCCTAAAACTATATAGAAGCATGAAAATTTAAAGCTGGGGGCAAAAATTTGAGTTTATTTATTTATTTTAATTTTATTTCATTTTTAATTGAAGGAGAATTACTTTACAATATTGTAATGGTTTCTGCCATATATCAACACAATCATCCACAGGCATACTCATGTTCCCTCCCTCTTAATTCTCTCTCCCACTTGATTTTCCATCCCTTCCCTCTAGGTTGTCACAGAAAACCAGCTTTGTTTTCCCTGAATCATACAGCAAATTCCCACTGGTTATCTATTTTACGTATGGTAATGCATATGTTGAGTTTATATAGTCCAAACCCCTGAGAAAACTCAACTCCTAATAGCCAAATGGCGATACAGGCAGATCATGTTTTTGTCACTCATTGTTCAGTCACTAAGTCATGTCCAACTCTTTGCAACCCCATGGACCCCAGCACCCTAACTCTTGGAGTTTTCTCAGATTCCTGTCCATTGAGTCATTGATGCTATCTAACCATCTCATTCTCTGTCAGCCCTTTCTCCTTTTGCCTTCAACCTTTCCGAGCATCAGGGTCTTTACAATGAGTCGGCTCTTCACATCAGGTAACCAAAAGTTTTGGAGCTTCAGCTTCAGCAAGAGCCATTCCAATGAATATTCAGGGTTAATTTCCTTTAGGGTTGACTGATTTGATCTTCTTGCAATCCAAGGGACTCTCAAGACCTTCTCCAGCACCACAATTTGAAAGCATCAGTTCTTCAGTGCTCAGCCTTCTTTATAGCCCAACTCTCACATCCTTATATGATTGCTAGAAAAACCAAAGCTTTGACTATGTGGACAGTTTTTGGCAGAGTGATGTGTCTGCTTTTTAATACACTGTTTAGGTTTGTCATGGCTTTTCTACTATGGAGCAAGCGTCTTTCAATTTCATGGCTGCAATAACCATCAGTGATTTTGGAAACCAAGAAAATAAAATCTGTTACTGCTTCCACTTTTCCCCCTTCTATTTACCATAAAGTGATGTGACCAGATGCCATGATCTTAGTTTTTTTGAATGTTGAGTTTTGTGCCAGTTTTTTTGCTCTCCTCTTTCACTCTTATCAAGAGTCTCTTTAGTTCCTCTTCAATTTCTGCCATTAGAATGGTATCATGTGCATACCTGAGGATATTGATATTTCTCCTGGAAATCTTGATTCCAGTTTGTGACTCATCCAGCCTGGAATTTTGCATGATGTATTCTGCATAGAATTTAAATGAGCAGGGTGACAATACATAGGCTTGTTGTACTCCTTTCCCAATTTTGAACCAATGAGTTATTCCTTGTCCTACTATAACTGTTGCTTCTTGATCCACATACAGGTTTCTCAGGAGACAGATTGGGTGGTCTAGTATGCCCATCTCTTGAGGAATTTTCCACAGATTGTTGTGACAGGCAAGTCGTATCAAGCCACATTTACTTATCTATTTTTTAATTTATTTTATAATTGGAGGAAAATTGCTTTAAAATGTTTTGTTGCTTTCTGCCATACTGCATTTAATTCATCAGCTGCTTTTATCGTCTAACTCTGTACCTAAAGTGTCATGAAACAAATCTCTTATTGCATTAAAGAGCTAATGGAGAAAGGGAGATTATGTTTGGGAGCACAGATTTTGAGTTTTGAGAATTTGTTCATCATGTTCTTCTACATAGTTTTCAAAGAAAAAAAAAGGTGTTGTGGTAGTGATTAGGCAAAGTCTAATTTGAAATTTAGAAAGCATTGGACATCCAACCTTGTATTTGATATTGCCACATTTATTACCTCATTTAACCTTCACAACCACATTTAGAACTATTAACATATATGGTTCAGTTCAGTTCAGTCACTCAGTCATGTTGAACTCTTTGCGACCCCATGAACTGCAGCACGCCAGGCCTCCCTGTTACATAGGGCTAATATTAAAACATTGATAAGCATATTAATTTTAGAATCAACTATTGATTACATATTTACAGTTAGAAATTAATTATTATAGCTTAATGGTGGTTTGCTGCGAATAGTTGTGCTTTGGCAAACTGAACTGATTTTGCTTAAATGTATCTAGGACTATCTAAACATTTCTTAGACCATAGTGTGTTTTTATATTAGTATACACATCACACTCTAATTTACAGGTGATGTTTGGGAGTTTCAGGGACAATTTTGATTACACATGGTTTTTCCATGGTGATTTTTTTTTTCTTTGACCTTTACAATATTTGTAAAATGACCAATACAATACCTTTACTTTACAATATTGTATTGGTTTTGCCATACATCAACATGAATCCACCACGGGTGTACATGTGTTCCCAGTCCTGAACTCCTCTCCCACCTCCCTCCCCACCATCCCTCTGGGTCATCCCAGTGCATCAGCCCTGAGAACTGGGGATGTGTCATGCATCATGCATCATACATCAAACCTGGACTGGCGATTCGTTCCACATATGATAATATACATGTTTCAATGCCATTACCCTCTCCCTCTCCCATAGAGTCCAAAAGTCTATTCTATACATCTGAGTCTCTTGCTGTCTCGCCTACAGGGTTATCGTTACCATCTTTCTAAATTCCATATATATGCGTTAATATACTGTATTGGTGTTTTTCTTTCTGGCTTACTTCACTCTGTATAATAGGCTCCAGTTTCATCTACCTCATTAGAACTGATTCAAATGCATTCTTTTTAATGGCTGAGTAATACTCCATTGTGTATATGTACCACAGCTTTCTTATCCATTCATCAGCTGATGGACATTTAGGTTGCTTCCATGTCCTGGCTATCATAAACACTGCTGCAATGAACATTGGGGTACATGTTTCTTTCAATTCTTGTTTCCTCGGTGTGTATGCCCAGCAGTGGGATTGCTGGATCATAAGGCAGTTCTATTTCCAGTTTTTTAAGGAATCTCCACACTGTTCTCCATATTGGCTGTACTAGTTTGCATTCCCACCAACAGTGTAAGAGGGTTCCCTTTTCTCCACACCCTCTCCAGCATTTATTGCTTGTAGACTTTTGGATAGCAGCCATTCAGACTGGTGTGAAATGGTACCTCATAGTGGTTTTGATTTGCATTTCTCTGATAATGAGTGATGTTGAGCATCTTTTCATGTGTTTGTTAGCCATCTGTATGTCTACTTTGGAGAAATGTCTGTTTAGTTCTTTGGCCCATTTTTTGATTGGATTATTTTTCTGGAATTGAGTTGTAGGAGTTGCTTGTATATTTTTGATACTAATTCTTTGTCAGTTGCTTCATTTGCTATCATTTTCTCCCATTCTGAAAGCTGTCTTTTAACCTTGCTTATAGTTTCCTTTGTTGTGCAGAAGCTTTTAAGTTTAATTAGGTCCTATTTGTTTATTTTTGCTTTTATTTCCAATATTTTGGAAGGTGGGTCATAGAGGATCCTGCTGTGATGTATGTCGGAGAGTGTTTTGCCTATGTTCTCCTCTAGGCGTTTTATAGTTTCTGGTCTTACATTTAGATCTTTAATCCATTTTGAGTTTATTTTTGTGTATGGTGTTAGAAAGTTTTCTAGTTTCATTCTTTTACAAGTGGTTGACCAGTTTTCCCAGCACCACTTGTTAAGGAGATTGTCTTTTCTCCATTGTATATTCTTGCCTGCTTTGTCAAAGATAAGGTGTCCATAGGTGCGTGGATTTATCTCTGGGCTTTCTATTTTGTTCCATTGATCTATATTTCTGTCTTTGTGCCAGTACCATATTGTCTTGATAACTGAGGCTTTGTAGTAGAGCCTGAAGTCAGGCAGGTTGATTCTTCCAGTTCCATTCTTCTTTCTTAAGATTGCTTTGGCTATTCAAGGTATTTTGTATTTCCATACAAGTTGTGAAATTATTTGTCCTAGCTCTGTGAAAAATACCGTTGGTAGCTTGATAGGGTTTGCATTGAATCTATGGATTGCTTTGGGTAGTATACTCATTTTCACTATATTGATTCTTCCAATCCAGGAACACGGTATACTTCTTCATCTATTAGTGTCCTCTTTGATTTCTTTCACCAGTGTTTTATAGTTTTCTATAAATAGGTCTTTTGTTTCTATAGGTAGATATATTCCTGAGTATTTTATTCTTTTCGTTGCAATGGTGAATGGAATTGTTTCCTTAATTTCTCTATTTTCTCATTATTAGTATATAGGAATGCAAGGGATTTCTGTGTGTTGATTTTATATCCTGCCACTTTACTATATTCACTGATTAGCTCTAGTAATTTTCTGGTGGAGATTTTAGGGTTTTCTATGTAGAGGATCATGTAATCTGCAAACAGTGAGTTTTACTTCTTTTCCAATTTGGATTCCTTTTATCTCTTTTTCTGCTCTGATTGCTGTGGCCAAAACTTCGGAAACTATGTTGAATAGTAGTGGTGAAAGTGGGCACCCTTGTCTTGTTCCTGACTATAGGGGAAATGCTTTCAATTTTTCACCATTGAGGATAATGTTTGCTGTGGGTTTGTCATATATAGCTTTTATTATATTATGTTGCGGTATGTTCCTTCTATTCTTGCTTTCTGGAGGGTTTTTATCATAAATAGATGCTGAATTTTGTCAAAGTCTTTCTCTGTATCTGTTGAGATAATCATATGGTTTTTATTTTTCAATTTGTTAATGTGGTGTATTACATTGATTGATTTGTGGATATTAAAGAATCCTTGCATCCCTGGGATAAAGCCAACTTGGTCATGATGTATCATCCGTTTAATGTGTTGTTGGATTCTGATTGCTAGAATTTTATTAAGAATTTTTTCATCTATGTTCATCAGTGATATTGGCCTGTAGTTTTACTTATTTGTGGCATCTATGTCAGGTTTTGGTATTAGGGTGATGGTGGCCTCATAAATGAGTTTGGAAGTTTACCTTCCTCTGCAATTTTCTGGAAGAGTTTGAGTAGGATAGATGTTAGCTCTTCTCTAAATTTTTGGTAGAATTCAGCTGTGAAGCCGTCTGGACCTGGGCTTTTGTTTGCTGGAAGATTTCTGATTACAGTTTCAATTTCCATGCTTGGGATGGGGCTGTTAAGATTTTCTATTTCTTCCTGGTTCAGTTTTGGAAAGTTTTACTTGTCTAAGAATTTGACCATTTCTTCGAAGTTGTCCATTTTATTGGCATGTAATTACTGATAGTAGTCTCTTATGATCCTTTGTATTTCTGTGTTGTCTGTATGATCCCTCCATTTCCATTTCTAGTTTTATTGATTTGATTTTTCTCCCTGTTTCTTGATGAGTCTGGCTAATAGTTTGCCAATTTTATTTATCCTTTCAAAGAACCAGCTTTTGGCTTTGTTGATTTCAGCTATAGTCTCTTTTGTTTCTTTTGCATTTATTTCTGCCTTAATTTTAAAGACTTCTTTCCTTCTACTAACCTTGAGGTTCTTCATTTCTTCCTTTTCTAGTTGATTTAGTTGTAGAGTTAGGTTATTTATTTGACTTTTTTCTTGTTTCTTGAAGTATGCCTCTATTGCTATGAACCTTCCCCTTAGCACTGCTTTTACAGTGTCCTACAGGTTTTGGGTTGTTGTGTTTTCATTTTCATTCGTTTCTATGCATATTTTGATTTCTTTTTTGATTTCTTCTGTGATTTGTTGGTTATTCAGCAGCGTATTGTTCAGCCTCCATATGTTGGAATTTTTAATAGTTTTTCTCCTGTAATTGAGATCTACCCTTACTGCATTGTGATCAGAAAAGATGCTTGGAATGATTTCAATTTTTTGAATTTACCAAGGCTAGATTTGTGGCCCAGGATGTGATTTATCCTGGAGAAGGTTCTGTGTGCACTTGAGAAAAAAGTGAAATTCATTATTTTGAGATGAAATGTCCTATAGATATCAATTAGGTCTAACTGGTCTATTTTATCATTTAAAGTTTGTGTTTTCCTGTTAATTTTCTGTTTAGTTGATCAATCCATATGTGTGTTGGGGTATTAAAGTCTCCCACTATTATTGTGTTATTGTTAATTTCCCCTTTCATATTTGTTAGCATTTGTCTTACATATTGTGGTGCTCCTATATTGGGTGCCTATATATTTATAATTTTTATATCTTCTTCTTGGATTGATCCTTTGATCATTATGTAGTGTCCTTCTTTGTCTCTTTTCACAACCTTTGTTTTAAACTCTGTTTTATCTGATATGAGTATTGCTAATCCTGCTTTCTTTTGGTCTCTATTTGCATGGAATATCTTTTTCCAGCCCTTCACTTTCAGTCTGTATGAGTCCCTTGTTTTGAGGTGGGTCTCTTGTAGATGACATATATTGGGGTCTTGTTTTTTTATCCATTCAGCCAGTGTTTGTCTTTTGGTTGGGACATTCAACCCATTTACGTTTAAGGTAATTATTGATAAGTATGATCTCGTTGCCATTTACTTTATTGTTTTGGGTTCAAGTTTATACACCCTTTTTGTGTTTCCTGTCTAGAGAAGATCCTTTAGCATTTGTTGGAGAGCTGGTTTTGTGATGCTGAATTCTCTCAGCTATGGCTTGTCTGTAAAGCTTTTGATTTCTCCTTCATATTTGAATGAGATCCTTTCTGGGTATAGTAATCTGGGCTGTAGGTTATTTTCTTTCATCACTTTAAGTATGTCTTGCCATTCCCTCCTGGCTTGAAGAGTTTCTACTGAAAGATCAGCTGTTATCCTTATGGGAATCCTCTTGTGTGTTATTTGTTTTTTCCCTTGCTGCTTTTAATATTTGTTCTTTGTGTTTGATCTTTATTAATTTGATTAATATGTGTCTTCGGGTGTTTCACCTTGGGTTTATCCTGTTTGGGACTCTCTGGGTTTCTTGGACTTGGGTAATTATTTCCTTCCCCATTTTAGGGAAGTTTTCAAGTATTATCTCCTAACTATTTTCTTATGGTCTTTCTTTTTGTCTTATTCTTCTGGGACTCCTATGATTCGAATGTTGGGGCATCTAACATTGTCCCAGAGGTCTCTGATATTGTCCTCATTTCTTTTAATTCATTTCTCTTTTTTTCCTCTCTGATTCATTTATTTCTACCATTCTATCTTCTACCTCACTAATCCTATCTTCTGCCTCCATTATTCTACCATTTGTTCCCTCCAGAGTGTTTTTGATCTCATTTATTACATTATTTATTGTATATTGACTCTTTTTATTTATTCTAGGTCCTTGTTAAACCTTTCTTGCATATTTTCAGTCCTTGTCTCCAGGCTATTTATCTGTGATTCCATTTTGTTTTCAAGATTTTGGATCATTTTCACTATCATTATTCTGAATTCTTTATCAGGTAGATTCCCTATCTCTTCCTCTTTTGTTTGGTTTGGTGGGCATTTATCCTGTTCCTTTACCTGCTGGGTATTCCTCTGTCTCTTCATCTTCTTTATAGTGCTGTGTTTGGGGTGGCCTTTCCATATTCTGGCAGTTTGTGGAGTTCTCTTTATTGTAGAGTTTCCTCGCTGTGGGTGGGGGTTGTATGGGTGGCTTGTCAAGGTTACCTGTTTAGGGAAGCTTGTGTCAGTGTTCTGGTGGGTGGAGCTGGATTTCTTCTCTCTGGAGTGCAATGAAGTGTCCAGTAATGAGTTATGAGATGTCAATGGGTTTGGAGTGACTTTGGGCAGCCTGTATATTGAAGCTCAGGTCTGTGTTCCTGTGTTGCTGGAGAATTTGCGTGGTATGTCTTGCTCTGGAACTTTTTGGCCTTGGGTGGTGCTTGGTTTCAGTGTAGGTATGGAGGCATTTGATGAGCTCCTGTCAATTAATGTTCCCTGGAGTCAGGAGTTCTCTGGTGTTCTCAGAATTTGTACTTAAGCCTCCTGCTTCTGGTCTTCAGTCTTATTTTTACAGTAGCCTCAAGACTTCTCCATCTATGCAACACTGTTGATAAAACATCTAGGTTAAAGATGAAAAGTTTCTCCACAGTGAGGGACACCCAGAGAGGTTCACAGAGTTACACGGAGAACAGAAGAGGGAGGGAGGAGATAGAGATGACCAGGATGAGATGAGGTGGAATCAAAAGAGGAGAGAGCAAGCTAGTCAGTAATCACTTCCTTATGTGCACTCCACCATCTGGACCACTCAGAGATGTTCACGGAGTTACACAGAGAAGAGAAGAGGAAGGAAGGAGACAGAGGTAGCCAGGAGGATAAAGGGGGAATCAAAAGGAGGGAGACATATCCAGCCAGTAATCAATTCCCTAAGTGTTCTCCACCGTCCAGAACACACAAAGAGATTCACAGAGTTGGGTAGAGAAGAAAAGGGGGAGGGAGGAGATACAGGTGACCTGGTGGAGAAAAGGGAGTGTCCAAAGGGGGAGACAGCAGTCAAGCTAGTAATCTCACTCCCAAGTTTTTACTTCATTACCCTTTTTTATGGATACTGATGATTGGGTTCTTAAAGGTACAAAATCAATAACAAATACCAAAAAGCAAAGATTAAAACTCTATAGTAGAGGTTGGATTTTAAAAAATACAATATTAAAGAAAAAAAGTCACAAAAATTATTTAAAAATACATATATATGAAGTTTGCTTTAAAAAATAGGGACTCTCTCTCTCTCTTTTTTTTTTTTGCAAAGTATAGTAGGTTATAAAAATGAGAATGAAAGGAGTAATAGAGGACTTAAAAATAAAACAAAAATTTAAAAAAATTAAAGAATGATAGTAACAATGTATCTAGGATTTTCTCTGGTGGTGTTGTGGGCAGTGTGGGGTCAGTTCATTTTCGAATAGTTCCTTGATCCGGTTTATATTTCTCAAGATCTATAGGCCCCTTCCTATGTAGTCGGTACTAACTACAGGGTTTTAATCTATTGCACCTGTCACTTCCAAGGAGGTTCCCTCTGTTTTAGCTTCTTCTGTTTGCTGGTCTCTTCAGTGTCTAATTTCTGCCCTGACACAAAAGGGCGGTGGTGGACACTTTTTTTAGGCTCACTTGTTCGATCATGCTATGGGGAGGGAGGGACACTGCAAATAAATAACACTGGTGTGTGCTTGCAGTGTCTCAGCCACACTGGGTTTGCCCCTGCTCACGGCATGTGTGCTTTCCCTGTCTACCCTGCTTAGGCTCTAGGTTGCTCTGCTGGGAACTGTCTGAGGCCAGCCCTGGGTTGTATGCATTTCCCAGGTCTAAGCTGCCCAGGTGCAGGTACTTGGCTAGTCCTCAGAGGCACAGCCTTGGTTGGGCCTGCGTTTGTGTCCTTCCCAGGTCCAAGAAGCTCAGGTGACCAGGTGTTTGGCGAGCATGGTCGCTACGACTCATCTCCTCCCCTGTCCCTGCCGCTCGGTTTTCTGAGTGTACAACCAGCGCACCTTCTCAGGCGGATGTTGACTGTCCAAAATCCCAAGAAGTCTTGGTTAGCAATGAAGCCTGCTTGCAGTTTGGTACATGATGCTTCTCTGGGGCCGCAACTAACCCCTTCCAGCTCTGGCTACCCTCGCCTGCCTGTCACAGGAGGCGGGTGATGGGCTGGTCTGCAGCTGGCTAGCTCTGCTTAGCCCTTTGTTCTGTGAGTGGGCCTGTGGTGTCTTAGGTTAGGGCTTTTCGTGTGGTAGCTGTCCCACAGTCTGGTTTGCTAGCCCAAGTTAGTTCCCTCAGATTGCTCTCGGGACATTCAGGCCTGGTCCTTACTTTAAGTAATGCAGCCCGCGCCTCCCTGCCCAGTCCCCGCTTGCTAGTGGCAGATGCAAGCATCTGGGCTGCTTTTCCTCTGGGAGTTACCATTGGACACATAATCTGTGGGTTTTAATTATTTATTTATTTGTCCTCCCAGTTATGTTGCCCTCTGTGGTTCCAAGGCTCGCCACAGACTTGGCAGTGAGAGTGTTTCCTGGTGTTTGGAAACTTATCTCTTTTTTAAGACTCCCTTCCTGGGACGGAGCTCTGTCCCTATCTCTTTTGTCTTTCTTTTTATCTTTTATATTTTTTCATACCTCCTTTCAAAGACAATGGGCTGCTTTTCTGGGTGCCTGATGTCCTCTGCCAACATTCAGAAGTTGTTTTGTGGAATTTACTCAGCATTCAAATGTTCTTTTGATGAATTTGTGGGGGGAAAAGTGGTCTCCCCATCTTATTCCTCCACCATCTTCAAATTCTTAGTCCCATGGTGATTTTATAACTTAATTAATCTCTAACTTAACTATATACAGTTACTAGAAAATATATTGAATAAATGTATAAATGAACCAGAACCAAAATTTCTAGGCCATTGTTCCTACCATTGTAGTCCTCAGAAACCAGCATCACAATTACCTGAACTGTTGCTAGAAATACAGATCCCTGGGTCCATCTAAATCAGAATCTCTGAGGGCTTGAGCCATGGATGTACACACTTAACAAACCTGTGGGTAGTTTCTATGCACACTAAAGTTAAAAAATTTTTTCTATATTCTCAATCTCAGTCTTTCCCACAGTGCCACTGAAGGGTTAAGTCATCAGCTCTAAGGTTTTCTTTTTTATTTCTGTGTTAATATAGGGTGGGAGATTCCATCTCATATGAATCAGTAAGGAACTTGTCTTAAGAAGAAAAATTCTTATTAGGGGAAAGAATTATTTTCTCATTTCTTTGAAGTGTGTATGTATCTACTTATTTAGGCATAAGTATGTGTGTGTCAAATAGAGAGAAAAAGCACTTCCTTCATTGTCACATGAAGAAAGCATTTATATAAATTAGTAAATAACTTCAAGAAGAGATGCCACATTTGTCTGCCTTTTGTACTTATTTTTGCTTCTCCTATCTACACAATCCGTCTTGGTAAATAATGGATGTCCTGTCTTCTTTTGTAGCCTTTTAATTGAAGTCATGGAAATCATCTTAAAAGGTCATCTTGTCCTTCCCTTGACCTAAAAGCCTCAAATATTTAAAATTTTATTTTTAAAAAATTCCCACAATTACAAAATTCTGAAATATCTTAGAAGCTGATTTAATGTCCAACATCCAAAAGCTTCTTTCTTTCTTTCCTTGTTTTGGTATTAAAATTAATTTTTATCTATTTTGTTTTCAACAAAAATGAAAAGAGCTGGTCACCACAATCTGTGGAATAGCTCTTCAGTGAAAACTATTAATAAGGGCCTTTCAACCAGCTCTTCTCTAAACTAAATAATATAAATCTTTCTTATCTTTCTTGGGATTCCCATATTCTAACCCTTCAGTTATTTTTCTTCCTTTATCCTGAAATCTCTTCAGTTCCAAGGTGTGCAACTAGACACAGTGGGATCTCACCAGTGCTGAATATAATAGGAGGATTACCTTGCTGTTCTTATTTACTCTGCTTCAATTTAAGCATCCCATAGAACTCTGAGAGGGGAAGATAAGATGTAAATGAATGTCCCGTGATGCTCATGGTTTTGAATAATTTCATAACACTTTTCATAAAGATATGGATGTTATTCCTAGGAGCTTGGGTAGTTTGTATCATAGGTAATTACTTTCTGCCTATCGATAGTGTTTTAAGTTTAAGTTAGATGAATTATTCCTCACTTCCACTTCTAAAGCCATTATCATAAAAAGTGGTTTCAGCAGAAAAGAACAACTCTGCATTTTAACAGAGGGAAAAGGACCACTTTATACCCATTCTGTAAAGAGTCTAGCATTCTTTAGTGGTATGAAATGATATAGAGTTCTGCTTTCCCAACTTAATAACACAGCCCAACATGTTCTTTATATTTTTTATATTATTATATTAATAATATAAATATAATACTACATTCTATTTATATTATTATCTTGTTTAGCTATCCTAAATCCTAACAGAAATATCTATCTTTATTTACCAATTCTAGTGAAAGTCTAAATAAAAACTAGTTTAAACTAGATTATGAAATTAACAAAGCTGTAAATTGAATTTACAATTGTTTCATCAATGTAACTGAAAATGCAGGAATTTTACTTTCGGTTTTGCTTGTTTTTTTTGTTATCTTGTTCCATATTGGAAATGGCCAATAAAATTATTTATTAATTCTTACATAAAAATATGTTGAATACTTCTTATGTCAATGCATGCAATAAGTTTAACTGTTGTCAGAGAAAATCTTAAACAGATTAGCATGGAGTGGTTTTCCATGTGTTCTCTTTCTTATTTTGTGCTGAAATAGGTTCTTTTTGCATCTTATTATTCTTTTTTTTTTTTAAGATGTCTTCAGTGTTATCTCATTCATTTAAACTCCAAGGCTTTCTTCTTTGCATTCCCTCCCATTCAACTCTGAAATTCCAGGTTTTTGTTGTAACTCCCTTGGCTCTGCATGCAATCCAGAGACTTTTGGAGGTAGCAAGGTTTTGTTGTACAGAAGGATAATATCACTAGCACATCCTTATCTCATTTCTCAACTCTTTATCCTCCTTTCTACTCAGCTACATTCTTCCCATGCTCAAGTGGGTTTATGGGAATTTAGGTAAGTTTTACAAAGACATTGAATATTTGAGCTGTATCTTCAAAACACAAATGTCATCTTGCCATACCCTACCTTTAATAGAAACTATTGCTTGTAGGATAAAAATCTATTTCTTTTGTGTGCACTTTTTAATTTGACATCATGTTATGCCAAAATATCCCCCTTTTTAGTCTTCCTGTCTTCCTCCACACACACTCCCAATCTGCTATTTTCCAGTTTATGCCTGTTGTCTGCCTTTTGCTCTTTAATGTATTCTGGTATGAATGAAAAATTCTGTAATGATCCATCTATTGAAGTACAGCTTATACATTTAATGCCTCTGCAAAGCTTGTCTAAGTTTCCAATAGCAGAACACTGTTTCCTCTTTACATTCCTATGGCATTAACAACAACAAAAACAAAATGCTTGCTATAACACTGAATGCTTTTATTAACATTTTATTTAATAATATGTTCTTTACTCTAAAGAATATGCTTTTAGACTCCAGAACAAAAATTCGTTCATTTATTTATTCAATAAATATTTTGCTAAGACATGCTAGAAGTCAGGTACCATTGTGTGAAAGAATGCTGATGAACAAAAGTAACGAAGACTAGGTTTTCATGTTCTGTTTATTATTTCTTTGTTTCTTTCTATTTTTTTTTTTTGTATCTCCCTTCCTTCCTTCCTTTGTTCCTTTTTTTTTTTTAATTTTAGAGGAGGAGCCTGCAGATAAGTGGACAAAAAAGTTAATTTCAGACTGTGATAAACTTTTCATACCATAAATATGAAAAATGTGTATGAAGCTATTAAAAATAATGTTAGTATAGATAGTCATGGGGGCTTCCCAGGTAGAACTAGTGATAAAAATGCGGGTTCAATCCCTCAGTCAGGAAGATGCACTAGAGGAGAAAATGGCAACCCATTTCAGTATTCATAATGGGAGAATTCGATTGTCAGAGGAACCTGGTAGACTACAGTCCATGGATTTGGAAAGAGTCAGACACAACTGAGTGTCTAAGCACGTACACAGTCATAAGGTCTCTCTTTTTCTGTATTATGAAATAGTGTGTAAGTTCAGTTCAGTCGCTCAGTTGTGTCTGACTCTTTGAGACCCCATGAACCACAGCACGCCAGGACCCCCTGTCCATCACCAACTCCCGGAGTCCACCCAAACCCATGTCCATTGAGTTGGTGATGCCATCCAAACATCTCATCCTCTGTTGTCCCCTTCTCCTCCTGCCCTCAATCTTTCCCAGCATTAGGGTCTTTTCAAATGAGTCAGCTCTTAGCATCAGGTGGCCAAAGTATTGGAGTTTCAGCTTCAACATCAGTATTTCCAATGAACACTCAGGACTGATCTCCTTTAGGATAGACTGGTTGGATCTGCTTGCAGTCCAAGGGACTCTCAAGAGTCTTCTCCAACACCATAGTTAAAAGCATCAACTCTTCAGTGCTCAACTCTCGCATCCATACATGACCACTGGAAAAACCATAGCCTTGACTAGATGGACCTTTGTTGGTAAAATACTGTCTCTGCTTTTTAATATGCTGTCTAGGTTGGTCATAACTTTCCTTCCAAAGAGTAAGCATCTTTTAATTTCATGGCTTCCGTCACCATCTGCAGTGAATTTGGAGCCCAGAAAAATACAGTCAGCCACTGTTTCCACTGCTTCCCCTTCTATTTGCCATGAAGTGATAGGACCAGATGCCATGATCTTAGTTTTCTGAATGTTGAGCTTTAAGCCAACTTTTTCTCTCTCCTCTTTCACTTTCATTAAGAGGTTCTTTAGTTCTTCTTCACTTTCTGCCATAAGATTGGTGTTATCTGCATATCTGAGGTTATTGATATTTCTCCCTGCAATCTTGATTCCAACTTATGCTTCTTCCAGCCCAGCGTTTCTCATGATGTACTCTTCATATATGTTAAATAAGCAGGATGACAATATATAGCCTCAACGTACTCTTTTTCCTATTTGGAACCAGCCTGTTTTTCCATGTCCAGTTCTAACTGTTGCTTCCTGACCTGCATACAGGTGTCTCAAGAGGCAGGTCTGGTGGTGTGGTATGCCCATCTCTTGAAGAATTTTCCACAGTTTATTGTGATCCACACAGTCAAAGGCTTTGGTATAGTCAATAAAGCAGAAGTAGATGTTTTTTTTCTGGAACTCTCTTGCTTTTTCGATGATCCAGCAGATGTTGGCAATTTGATCTCTGGTTCCTCTACCTTTTCTAAAACCAACTTGAACATCTGGAAGATCACAGTTCATGTATTGCTGAAGCCTGGCTTGGAGAATTTTGAGCATTACTTTACTAGCACGTGAGATGAGTGAAATTGTGCAGTAGTTTGAGCATTCTTTGGCATTGCCTTTCTTTGGGATTAGAATGACAACTGACCTTTTCCAGTCCTGTGGCCAGTGCTGAGTTTTCCAAATTTGCTGGCATATTGAGTGCCGCACTTTCATAGTATCATTTTTCAGGATTTGAAATAGCTCAACTGGAATATCATCACCTGCACTAGCTTTTTTTGTTGTTGTTGTTCATAGTGATGCTTCCTAAGACCCACTTGACTTCACATTCCAGGATGTCTGGCTCTAGGTGAGTGTGAGTGATCACACCTTTGTGATTATCTGGGTTATGAAGATCTTTTTTATACAGTCACCTCTTCTTAATACCTTCTGCTTCTGTTAGGTCCATATCATTTCTGTCCATTATTGAGCCCATCTTTCCATGAAATGTTCCTTTGGTATCTTTAACTTTCTTGAAGATATCCCTAGTCTTTCCCATTCCCTTGTTTTCCTCTATTTCTTTCCGTTGATCACTGAGGAAGGCTTTCTTATCTCTCCTTTCTGTTCTTTGGAACTCTGCATCCCAATGGGTATATCTTTCCTTTCCTCCTTTGCTTTTTGCTTCTCTTCTTTTCACAGCTATTTTTAAGGCCTCCCCAGACAGCCATTTTGCTTTTTTGCATTTCTTTTTCTTGGAGATATTCTTGATCCCTGTCTCCCATACAATGTCACGCACCTCCGTCCATATTTCATCAAGCACTCTATCATATGTAGTCCCTTAAATCTATTTCTTATTTCCACTGTATAGTCATAAGGGATTTGATTTAGGTCATACCTGAATTGTGTCTTGGTTTTCCCCACTTTCTTCAATTTAAGTTTGAATTTGACAATAATAGTGTGAAAAGAAATAATGATTTAAATTTTTATGTTGAAGAAAGAGATACATTTAAATGAAGAATAAAATTGGGCAATTTGTGAATATAAATCTTTGTATAGATATATGCAAAATACATTAGACTATAATTTCTTAAAGAAATTATATATATATATATATATAGGAACTATTTTTTTTAATCCTTGTATGATATTTAATTAGTGTATTTTACACAGATGTTTAATTAAAAATATATATTCCAAATTATACTTTAAAAGTTCACTTGAAAACTGAAACTGTTAGTCACTCAGTTTTGTCCAACTCTTTGCAACCCCATGAGCCTGCCACGCTTTTCTCTCCATGGGATTTCCCAGGCAAGAATAATGGAGTGGGTTGCCCTTTCCTTCTCCAGGGTACCTTCCCGAGCCAGGGATTTGAACCTGGGTCTCCTGCATTGTGGGCAGATTCTTTACCATTTGAGCCACCAGGGAAGCCTCTAAAAGTTCACTTATAATTCCTTAAACAATTAAGATATTTTTTAAGAACCTCAAAGATTGAAAATAACTTTTTGTTCATTAGTCTCTTTATAGCGACTTTAAATAATTTTACTTTTTTAAATAAAATGTGTTTGTATCAACTCCAAATAATTTTGTATACTAAATTCTTTTCATTTCTAGAAATGATCATTGAGAGTGTGTTATAATGATTAGTTCTTCACTGGTGGTTCAAATGGTAAAAAATCTGCTTGAAATGCAGTAGACCCAGGTTTGATCCCTGGATTGGGAAGATCCTCTGAAGAAGGCAAAGGCTACCCACTCCCATATGCGTGCATGTAGAATTCCATTGACAGAGAGCCTGGCGGGCCACAGTCTATGTGGTTACAAAGAGTCCAGACATGACTGAGCCACTAACATACTTTTTCTTCACTATCATACTTATCAAGCAAAAAATACAAAATAGTATTCTAAACACAAAGAAAAACTCTGAGTTGCAGAATTCTTTTCTCTCATGAAGTATCAGGCAGATGGTTGAGATCACTGTGGTTCTTGATGAGTGGGAAGTAAGAACAGCTCCACATTGTACTAAGGATAAGTGTCCACAAACAAGTACATTTTTATTGTAAAATTTGGTAGAAGCCCAATATTCCATTTTATAGTGAAGTGTTTGCATCAAGTAGTCCTGGCAGGCGTGAGGCTGTTCCATGCTCTGGCTAACGAGGCATCTTCCAGGCCCCTCCACAAAAGTGGGGTCCATGGCATCTCCTGTCCTGTCTGCCCTCGCACATGGAATCACATTCTCTGGGAACTCACCTCTGGGAAGCTCAGGGAGGCCCTGTTACTGCCTGTTCTTGGCCCTAGTCTCAGACCTTCTCAAGGAACATGGGGGAGAGTGACTAAGTGCACTCAGCTCGTGGCCCCACCAATGAGCTTCCCTCCACCCTGTGTCAAGTAGTCCTCATTTTGAAATTCACTAATGATGCCTGATCCATATCATAGGCTTGGAATTCCTGTAATATTTCATTAGGCTTGTCAACCAGATTTATCCATAAATGAGAATAAATGAGCATGTCAGCATAAGTTATTGTGGTAATTTGTGAAACTGCTAATGAGATACTTTCTGAACTCATAAAAGGAAAGAGGTATGTCATTAAATTACACAAAATAATTTTATTTTGTGTAGTATATGAGCTGATATTTTATCAAAAACGACACCCTGATATATCAGTGAACTGAAGATGAACAAACAAATGTTCCAGTGAAGGAGGTCTGATGTTATTTAGAAGTAGCTGAGACAATGTAGACCTGTGGTGGATTCATTTGATATTTGGCAAAACTAATACAATTATGTAAAGTTTAAAAATAAAATAAAATTTAAAAAAAAGTGATTATTTTGAATTAATTGGATTTTTTTATGTTTTTTTAATGTTTTAGAATGTAAGCAAAGGCAGTAATAACTTTAGTATGCATTACATTTGTACAGAAATTTTATATGAGTTATTTAATTTGCTCATTACAAGAACCATGCACATTATTAATTTGCCCAGTGTTTAAGCTATTGAACCTCAAGGAATTTATGGTAGAGTTAGGAATCAAATTCAGGTATGTTGTTTTGTCACTGATTCTTTTTGTAATACAGTGCTCCTCAGTGGAAAACTTCGACTATCAGATAAACTCTCTGGAAGAGACTTTATCACCAAAATCATGGCAGTAGTATAACAGTAAACAGTATGGGACCTGGTGTTCAAATCCTGGCTTTATTCCACTTTAGTTATGTGACCTCTGGCAAATTTCTGAAGTTCCATCTATAAATCGTTAAAATAATATTGCTCATATGATTGCTTTGAGGACTGATGAAGTAATACCTGCAGTCAATAAGCTACTATCTAACTGTATCAAGTCAATAGTTCTCAAATTCGGGGTTTTAGGACCCGTCTTGAATGTAGAGTAGCTCCTCTCGGCCCTCCTGCGCCCGCGAAGCTACCGCTCCTTGGACATGGGGTTGCTCCTCTCTGCCGCCGCTCCTGGCCTCCGGAGGTGGGTACCTCCTCCCTGCCACCACCCCAGACCTCAGATGTAGGGTAGCTCCTCTCTGCTGCTCCTGTGCCATTGCAGCCTGGCACTCTCAGCCGCCGCCCCTGACCTCGGACACTTTATTGACTATGCCAAAGCCTTTGACTGTGTGGATCACAATAAACTGTAGAAAATTCTTCAAGAGATGGGAATACCAGGCCACCTGACCTGCCTCTTGAGAAACCTATATGCAGGTCAGGAAGCAACAGTTAGAACTGGACACAGAACAACAGACTGGTTCCAAATAGGAAAAGGAGTACGTCAAGGCTGTATATTGTCACCCTGCTTATTTAACTTACACACAGAGTACATCATGAGAAATGCTGGGCTGGAAGAAGCACAAACTGGAATCAAGATTGCAGGGAGAAATATCAATAACCTCAAATATGCAGATGACACCACCCTTATGGCAGAAAGTGAAGAGGAACTAAAAAGCCTCTTGACGAAAGTGAAAGAGGAGAGTGAAAAAGTTGGCTTAAAGCTCAACATTTCAGAAAACGAAGATCATGGCATCGTGTCCCATCACTTCATGGGAAATAAATGGGGAAACAGTGGAAACAGTGTCAGACTTTATTTTTTGGGGCTCCAAAATCACTGCAGATGGTGACTGCAGCCATGAAATTAAAAGACGCTTACTCCTTGGAAGGAGGGTTATGACCAACCTAGATAGCATATTTGGAGAAGAAACAGATTCAGACACGACTGAAGAGACTTAGCAGCAGCAGCTGCTGCAGATAGCATATTGAAAAGCAGAGATATTACTTTGCCAACAAAGGTCCATCTAGTCAAGGCTATGGTTTTTCCAGTGGTCATGTATGGATGTGAGAGTTGGACAGTGAAGAAAGCTGAGCGCTGAAGAATTCATGCCTTTGGAGAAGACTCTTTTGAGAGTCCCTTGGACTTCAAGGAGGTCCAACCAGTCCATTCTGAAGGAGATCAGCCCTGGGATTTCTTTGGAAGGAATGATGCTAAAGCTGAAACTCCAGTACTTTGGCCACCTAATGCAAAGAGTTGACTCATTAGAAAAGACACTGATGCTGGGAGGGATTTGGGGCAGGAGGAGAAGGGGATGACAGAGGATGAGATGGCTGGATGGCATCACCGACTCAACGGACATGGGTTTGGGTGGACTCCAGGAGTTGGTGATGGACAGGGAGGCCTGGTGTGCTGCAATTCATGGGGTCGGAAAGAGTCAGACACGACTGAGCGACTTAAATGAACTAAGGACCCTCCTACAAACTTAGAAACTGTTGTGTACTCTAATGAATGTGTATGTGGGCTATAGTTATTAATGCTTGCCATAATAGGATTTTAAAATAATTTTCTAATTAACTAAAAATTATAGCAATGTATACTTTATAAGCTAAAATAAATAATATTTTTAAGGAAAAGTAACTATATTTTCCAGACCAAAAATTTAGTTAAAAGAATGGCTTTGTTACATTGTTAAATTTTTGTGAGTTTGTACTCTTTGCCATAATAAAACAGATGAGTTACCATATCTTTTTCTGTATGCAATCTGTTTTGATATGTTGTTTTTGTGGAAGTATATGAAGAGAATCTGCTCATAAATAGATATGTAGTTGGAAAATGGAGAAATACTTTTAAAAGCTTTTCTGATAATTGTGGATATTCTTTGGTAGAACATCAAATCTTGACAAATGATAGTTTTCTAAAGCTTTGTTGCAATGTGGGATTTAAAACTATATCAATGAACTTTTAGAGCTCTTTTACATTAAATCCCATTGATCTGTTATATACTTGGAATGGATCTTTTATGATGCATAGTCTCATAATATCATGCATTGGTCACTTGAAAAATGTTGGTTAACTGATTATGCTATCTCCCAAATGTTGCCACATTTCATTATGCAACATCCAAAAATCACATTCATGATTTTTGGTGACATTTAATGTCACCACCAATCATATTAGAAAAATCTTTATTTATTGGGAAGTTCCTAAGCCTATCATGATAGATGCAAGTTTTTTATACGTCTTAATTTTGCTTAAAATTCTGAATTTTATTATTAACAAATAATTTTTTTCCTTGAAGTATAAACTTACTGTATTCCTTTCTGTCAAAATTTCTGCCAGATAATCTTCCAGAAAATTGTAGATTGTCTGTCAGTTGTTCCTTCAAGTAAAAATTCTTTTCTATGTAAAGCACAACTGCTGCTGCTGCTGCTAAGTCGCTTCAGTAGTTTCCGACTCTGTGCGACAGCTTCCCCATCCCTGGGATTCTCCAGGCAAGAACACTGGAGTGGGTTGCCATTTCCTTCTCCAATGCATGAAAGTGAAAAGTGAAAGTGAAGTCGCTCAGTCATGTCCGACTCTTCGAGACCCCATGGACTGCAGCCCACCAGGCTCCTCTGTCCATGGGATTTTCTAGGCAAAAGTACTGGAGTGGGGTGCCATTGCCTTCTTCAAAAGCGCAATTAGTACCACTCAAAAATAATCGCACATCTGATTTTCCTGGAGATGACCATCTTACTTTAATATATAGCAGAAGTGCATATATAAATTTTCTATTTTATCACAGGGAGGAGTAAAAAAGACATATTTATGAGTCGTGATTTAGTAAAATTAATCTTTTTGCATTGTGGTTATTCTTAAGTGAATTTGATTTTTTTTTTATTTTATTTTTTAACTGTGTATGATGGTAAAGGATTCAGTTTGGTACCAGTGCCCTGATTTTTAGTGAGACAGTAGCAGTTTTCTCCACCATTGCTTTTGCACCTTCAGTGCAAATGTCAACAAAGTGAAAATGGCAAATGACATTTTAGTATTACAAAAATAGATTTGACTTCATGAACTCAGTGCAAGTGCCTTAGAGACCTCCAAGATCCTTGACCACACTTTGAGAACCACTGTACCAGACATTCATGATAGCTGCTGCTGCTGCTAAGTCGCTTCAGTAGTGTCCGACTCTGTGCGACCCCATAGATGGAAGCCCACCAGGCTCCCCCGTCCCTGGGATTCTCCAGGCAAGAACACTGGAGTGGGTTGCCATTTCCTTCTTCAATGCATGAAAGTGAAAAGTGAAAGTAAAGTCGCTCAGTCGTGTCCGACTCTTAGCGACCCCATGGACTGCAGCCCACCACCAGGCTCCTCGGTCCATGGGATTTTCCAGGCAAGAGTGCTGGAGTGGGGTGCCACTGCCTTCTCCAATTCATGATGGATAGTATTATTATTATGAAAGAAGAGCCAAGGTTTGTGCAAAGAATTAGCAGAGAGGAGAAATATGAATGACATATTCCTATGAGAAATACACCTGGGAGAAGTAAGAGCCAGTTGTACAACTCTCAGTTGTAGAGAGTTCGTTTTATAAAGAACTGTCTGTATTAAACATTTTTTTTTAAAAAAGGACCTAAATTTTTATTTGTTTTTTTACAATTTATCAGGATGTCTCCATGAAGCACAGAGGAATAATTTTATTCAAAAAATGGACAGCAGTGTCAAGTGGATTTAGGACATATAACTATATATTCCACTCAGTGTTGATGGGTTTGAGTTGTTCACTATTGTTCAAGTATAATCTTTCTGTGTGGATAGTTTTGTTAGACTAGATGTACATGCCTTTATACAATGTGTATCCTCCATGTAACTCAGTCTAAAAGACAAAATATTATATATACTTACTTAACAATTATTTGCTACTACACAAGACATATTTTATAGTTAAACTTGGTGTATATTTCCATAACATAGACCCCAAAAGTGTGGTTATATCCTTAGTAGATGTAATATTTGGAAATTATATCGAGATGGCATTTATTTTATATGCTTCTAATAGAAAAGTATTATCTGAATCCTTCTGTATGGTCTCATTTGCAATATTTATCTGGAAAGAAAAATTCACTAAGGTATTCATATCTATTAGGTTCATTGTACTAGAAACATTCTTAAAATTCAGAATAGGCTTGTTTATATAAAACTTTGTATTTTGCAGTAAACTTTTTGATACATCATCCTTTTATTTCAATACTATTAAGATCCTCTGAAATCAAAGCTCTTATCTTTAACTTTTCTTCCTAAGTGATCCTCAGGCCACAAAACTGAGAACTGAGAATCAAGCATTTAACAGAAATCTTATGAATTTTTTTTAGTCCTAAAACAAATATACCATACTTACCTTCATTTTATATTAAAAGTGTACAATTTGTCACTCAGCCGTATACAACAAAAATGTTAAAACCTTCCCTCAAACACTTTTTAGTCTGACATGGTCAAATGACATTGTAAAACTATGGTTAAAATGTTTGCAGCTCAGCCTCTGTTTGCCAGCAGAGGTTGCTCTTAGGTTAGCGATTTGAGATTATATGATGTCAAGAATATTAACCAGCTGAATGGAAGCTGCATTATGATGCAATTATGCAGAAGTTATATTTAAATTGAATAATAACTCTATTATTATTGAGTGACTCTTACATGTGTTAATCTACATATTAGCAGAAATCATGCTCTTTACAAAGATACCTCTGAGGCAGAGCAGAAAGTGACATTCTTGAAATGAAAACTGTTTATTGGCTTGCCAGTCACTAAGAATTGCTGATTTAGAAAAATCAGAAAAAAAATTATGGATTATCAAGATGGGTTTATAAAATCATAGCATACTCTAATCATAGCATTTTTTTTTTAAAAAACGTGCAAATGTGTGCACATCTGTTTAAATAAATATAAAGTGAAAGTGAAAGTTGCTGAGTCATGTCCAACTCTTTGTGACCCCATAGACTATACAGTCCATGGAATTCTCCAGGCCAGAATACTGGAATGGGTAGCCTTTCCCTTCTCGAGGGCATCTTCCCAAATCAGGGATAGAACCCAGGTCTCCCCAGACCAGAACGCTGGAATGGGTAACCTTTCCCTTCTCCATTTGATCTTCCCAACCAGGTATAGAACCCAGGTTTCCTGCATTGCAGACAGATTCTTTATCAGCTGAGTCACAAGAGAAGCCCAAGAATACTGGAGTGGTTGGTCTATCCCTCCTCCGGTGGATCTTCCCCATTCAGGAATCAAACCAGGGTCGCCTGCATTACAGGTGGATTCTTTACCAACTGAGCTATCAGGGGAGCCCAATAAATATAAAATGTGCTGGTAATTGCACATACATGAGAAAAACATTTTGTTATAAATTTTAAATTTAAAAAATTACCTGGTGATAAGCTAAATGGATAAAACTAAGCAGTTATGCATATACTATTTTATTTTTTGCATAGGTCCATAAATGTGCCAAGTTCATTTCACAAAGAACAGTTGTAGAGTTTGAATTCCCTTGTGGTAATTCAGATATATAAAATTAATTAAATCCAATGCTTCATTATAATGGTACTTTAAAAACCTATTTAATTTTAGAAGTTTTAACATGTCAGAGAAAATTATGAAGTATAACTTTTATCTTTACTGTTAAAATACTGGAGCATTAAGGAAATAAAAAGTCCTTATAGTAATATGATATATTCTTTTGAAAATATGCATTTGAAACCAAGAAGCATTTGAAATACCACTTCAAATCACCTAACTAGTAATAATAGATTATTTATAACAATGATCTATTTTGGGTTGAGCAAACTTTTCCTATAAAGAACCAGGTAGTAAATAATTTAGGTCTTGTAAGCTATATGGTCTCTATCATAACTGTTTAAGTGTATGGTAGAACAAAAGCAGCCATAGACCATACATAAAGGAATGGCTCTATTTTGTTTAAATAAAACTTTATATACAAAACAGCTGGTGGAGCAGATATGGTTTGTGGACAGAAGTTTGCCAATTCTTGGTCTATATCAAAATATTATAGAAAAACAAATAAAATTATTTTTATTAATAAACTTTTATTTTAACACCACTTATTTCACAGCATTTGTTGAGGACGTGATATTTATTGTTCTACTTTATGTACAGTTAGATGTATATGTTCCATTATCAGTGATTTTACACCTGATACCATAAATTATATACTTTATATATGTATATATATTTTTTTATTCCAGTATTACTACTTTTTATAAGTAAAAATTATAAAAAAAATTTAAGTTTAGAGTTTCACTCTGGGGAAAATTTTGTATATGTCTTCTAGTTAAAACTACTAGAAATTTTACAGCCTGTTTTTTTCTTTTTTTCCAATAGTTTTTCTCAAATATTTATCCCAGCTTATTTTTGCTACTTTATGGTAATATATTACAATACATTAATATTTAACTCAAATTAATTTTATATTACTGAAAATAATAGAATTTCAGTAATAAGATATTCTATAAGTAAGGTATTTTCATGCTTGCTTTCTTGAGTATCTTGCAAAGAGGAAATAGACTCTTGGAAAACTTGGTTTATTTGTTTAGTCAGTCTATCAAATAATCATGATTACTTTAAACATATAACTATTATGTTGCCATATTCATTGGTATTAAAGATATAAATAAAACAGAAGTCTACATATACATTTTAAATACTTTTCAATATTGAAATATTGAAACACTATATTCCAAAAGATATTTCTTAAATCTAATATATGGATATATTTTAATGAACATTTTAGAGCCAACAAAATTAAAAGATAATCTTCTGTAATATTTGTTATTAATATGTATCATGTAAAAATTTTATAATTCTTATAGAGTAATTATTTATAACTTAATATATGTTAAAATATTTACTTTTCTGTCATAAATATTAGCTCACAACAAAAATTTTAATCTTGAACTTTTAATTTCAGGTAATTTCAGTTAACCGTTCATCTGAGCAATATAAATGTAATTTCTTTTAATTCAAATTTAACTTGGAAAACTTCCCCTTAGTAAACTAAATGATTTTTTTTTCCAAACCATTAAAATGATTTACATACATATCCTAAAATATTTCATTTACTTAAAACATAAATATATTTTCCTATGAGGCTTTAATATTGACATTAATATGAGTGTTTTCCATTAGGAAAAATAAAGATATAATTAATTTATAAAGTGTTTTTGTGCTTTCATTCTTTAGTGGAGAAAACAATGTCACAAATAATTTAGAAGAAAATTTACATTATAATCAACTTTTCTGCCAAGAAATTAAAATAAAATATTTAAACTTTAGCTTCCTGATATGCATTCAGGATATGCATAAATTATATGCATAAATATGCAAATATAGGTAATTTAAATCAAGAACCCAACAAATATACATGTTAACATAAGACATTTTAAATACCACACCTTGATTTCAAACTATGCATACTTAAGTACATGTGTCTTGTTTCTATTGAAATAAAGCATTAGTTTTGGTCACAATCAAGCCTTACCAAGAATATACGTTGTGTTTGTATCTGTTGGAGCTGTCAGTGGTTGTATGTTACCATGTTTATAATAAAGAAGAATAATATGGAGCAAACTTGAGCCTAGAGCTAAACTTCCTTTATAATTGAGCATATTTAGCTGTACACTGTATGGTTAGGTCCACATCTCCAGACAGTACTCACTAGTTAAAAGCCCATCTTAAAATAAAGGTGGACTTTATATTTGGATCTTCAATTTACTCTCACAAAAATTTAACTCTACAGTCACTTTAATCTGTAAAGTATTACATCCAAGCAATATGACTAGACCAGCTTTCTAAACTATGTTTTATGTACAATATTTTATTGAACTGTTAACTAGTGAGATAATTTTTTAAATAAATAAAAAGAGAAATTAAAAAAAAGTGAGAAAGAGACAGAAATCAGTTGTTAGATTTAAAAGTAAAATAGTTATTAGGATATTAGGGCTTGAAGGCAGAAGATCTATCATAGTCACAGCTGCCATAATGTATCTTAAATTCAGGGCTTGACACAATAGATATACAATGAACATTTTTTAAATAAACAAATGATTGAGCAATGTAGAATGTTGATCTTCCAAATCTTTATAGACATTTCTTGTTATTTTTTAAATAAACAAATAGTGGATATTACATGCTGGTAGTTTTCTAAGCCTTTTATAAAAATTGATTTATTTAATCTTACTCAAAATTTTATTAAGTAGGTACCAGTATTATCCCTATTTAATGATGAAAGGATTGGTTAATTTGCCCAAGATCAAAGTTAGATAGACTCTGGGGCAGGTCTAATTCTACCTCACATAAATGATCTTGAACTATGTGCCATTTCATTTTTATCAAATGTACAGCTAAAATTGTGAGTATATATGCTTATATATGTATGTGTGGCAGGAAGGGAGGTGGTGTTTAAAAGCTATGGCCTCTTCCTATATCTCAATACCAGTGTTGTCATTTTATTTTTTTGCCCTTTTCTGTAGTTTTATACTCCTGGAGTATACACTATTTGGATTGGATAGTGCATACCGCAGAGAATAGTCTCATAGTGAGCATTTTAGTCTCAGGGGGTGAAAAATGGAGAAAGATTGTTAAAAATTGATCTCCCACTATTAGGTTCTTCCCAGATGAAGCACACCTCCCTTTTACTGTTCTTTCTCCTTTCCAATGTGATTCTATTTTCTGAAATTCAGTGTTACATTTATTATAAAGAGGTTGTTGGGATGCATCACATCTTTTACCATCTCTTAAAGAGAGATGTTCCTGTCCTAAGTGACAACAAATCTATTGCTTTCATCAAGCAATTAATATGTTTATATTTTGTAGACATTTTATTTTTTAAATTTTTTAAAATTTTATTTTATTTTTAAATTTTACAATATTGTATTGGTTTTGCCAAATATCGAAATGAATCCACCACAGGTATACATGTGTTCACCATCCTGAACCCTCCTCCCTCCTCTCTCCCCACACCATCCCTCTGGGTCGTCCCAGTGCACCAGCCCCAAGGATCCAGTATCCTGCATCAAACCTGGACTGGCGACTCGTTTCATATATGATATTATACGTATTTCAATGCCATTCTCCCAAATCATCCCACCCTCTCCCTCTCCCATAGAGTCCAAAAGACTGTTCTATACATCAGTGTCTCTTTTGCTGTCTTGTATACAGGGTTTTTGTTACCATCTTTCTAAATTCCATATATATGCGTTAGTATACTGTATTGGTGTTTTTCTTTCTGGCTTACTTCACTCTGTATAATAGGCTCCAGTTTCATCCACCTCATTAGAACAGATTCAAATGTATTCTTTTTAATGGCTGAGTAATACTCCATTGTGTATATGTACCACAGCTTTCTTATTCATTCATCTGCTGATGGACATCTAGGTTGCTTCCATGTCCTGGCTATTATAAACAGTGTTGCAATGAACATTGGGGTACAGCCTTCAGAATGGGATAAAATAATAGCAAATGAAGCAACTGACAAACAACTTATCTCAAAAATATACAAGCAACTCCTACAGCTCAATTCCAGAAAAATAAATGACCCAATCAAAAAATGGGCCAAAGAACTAAATAGACATTTCTCCAAAGAAGACATACAGATGGCTAACAAACACATGAAAAGACGCTCAACATCACTCATTATCAGAGAAATGCAAATCAAAACCACTATGAAGTACCATTTCACGCCAGTCAGAATGGCTGCGATCCAAAGTCTACAAGCAATAAATGCTGGAGAGGGTGTGGAAAAAAGGGAACCCTCTTACACTGTTGGTGGGAATGCAAACTAGTACAGCCACTATGGAGAACAGTGTGGAGATTCCTTAAAAACCTGGAAATAGAACTGCCTTATGATCCAGCAATCCCACTGCTGGGCATACACACCGAGGAAACCAGAATTGAAAGAGACACGTGTACCCCAATGTTCATCACAGCACTGTTTATATATTTTGAGACATTTTAAACTGAGAGGCAGATCATGTTCCATTTGTTTTTGCTTTGACTACCATATATAATATTTGAACATTGCAACTCTTTAATATTTAATAAACCTAATGACCTGTACAAAACTGGTCTAGTTTTCACCCAGTTTGCCTTTTCCCTTAGCTCTAATGTTGTATTTGGAAGGTAGCTTTAATTTTTTAATGAAACAGTGTAAGACAAATGGCTTCCCAAATGTCTCAGTGGTAACGAATCTGTCCGCCAATGCAGGAGACACAGGTGACACAGGTTCGATCCCTAAATTGGGAAGATGCTCTGGAGAAGGAAATGGTTACCCATTCCAGTATTCTTACCTGGAAAATCCCATGAACAGACGAGCTGGGTGGGCTACAGTCCATGAGGTTGCAAAGAGGACATGACTTAAGCAACTGAGCATGAGTAGTCTTGGGTGCACAATCATTCCAGTATACATTGTTGTTTAATAAGATAATGAATAACTAGCACAAAGATGATTTTATACTGATTTTCATTCAGTTGAACTAAACTACTTACATCCTTCCTGGGTTAAGGTCAGAAATGGCCTTGGTGGCCGAGTCAAGCTAAGTGAATAACCAGGATTTTCATGATTCCAGAGCTATAGCAGGAGAAGACATGGCCTGAGAGATTGCTTCTATCAATATAGTCACATTAAACTCCAATCAGTTAGTAGGTTTTAGAGACAGGTTCTCCATGATCATAAACTATGATGTCAGAATGTTTTCCTAGCTAACAGCATTCTAGTTAAAAGAATTTTCACAGTGTAGAAGTATGAGATCCTTCTGAAATCTTGGAGTGCAGCTTTGCTTTGAAATATAGCATAATTATTAAGTGAGACAGAGAGAGAGAATATGAATCTTGGTCACTGAGGAGGCCAAGCAATCTTATGATCACCATTCTGCCCTCATTCCCATTACTTAATTTTGGAACATAATCTATGAAATCCTATCTGTTTTTTGGAGCTTAAGCTAGTGAAAAAAGATTCATATTTAAATACCATTATGGGTGAATATGCAGATGACACCACCCTTATGGCAGAAAGTGAAGAGGAACTCAAAAGCCTCTTGATGAAAGTGAAAGAGAGAGTGAGAAAGTTGGCTTAAAGCTCAACATTCAGAAAATGAAGATCATGGCATCTTGCCCCATCGCTTCATGGGAAATAGATGGGGAAACAGTGGAAACAGTGTCAGACTTTATTTTGGGGGGCTCCAAAATCACTGCAGATGGTGACTGCAGCATGAAATTAAAAGATGCTTACTCCTTGGAAGAAAAGTTATGACCAACCTAGGTAGCATATTCAAAAGCAGAGACATTACTTTGCCAACAAAGGTCCATCTAGTCAAGGCTATGGTTTTTCCAGTGGTCATATATGGATGTGAGAGTTGGACTGTAAAGAAAGATGATTGCCAAAGAATTGATGCTTTTGAACTGTGGTGTTGGAGAAGACTCCTGAGAGTACCTTGAACTGCAAGGAGATCCAACCAGTCCATTCTAAAGGAGATCAGCCTTGGGATTTCTTTGGAAGGAATGATGCTAAAGCTGAAACTCCAGTACTTTGGCCACCTCATGCAAAGAGTTGACTCATTGGAAAAGACTCTGATGCTGGGAGGGATTGGGGGCAGGAGGAGAAGGGGACTACAGAGGATGAGATGGCTGGATGGCATCACTGACTCGATGGATGTGAGTCTGAGTGAACTCCGGGAGTTGGTGATGGACAGGGAGGCCTGGCATGCTGTGATTCTTGGGATTGCAAAGGGTCGGACATGACTGAGCAACTGAACTGAACTGGACTTACGGGTGAATATATTATATTTATTTCTTTGATACTCATTCATGAAATAAAATCAGGACTCATTCCCTGATTGACTTAATGAATAACAGAACCTGTTGATTTTAAGAGACTGGCATGTTTTAGCAATTTTTTTTCAATTACAAAAGTCATATAGGCCCATAATAGAAAATATGAAAACTTTAGAAGACTAAAGTTTAGTCTATCTACCCAAAAGCCAGTATAGTTACTTCTCTGGCACTTTGCCATATATCATTTAAAGGGAGATTTTGAACTTGAAAATATAACCTCAGAAACCAAAGGATGCACAGTATTAAGAGATAAGGCAGTTTACTAAAAGACCTAACTCACTGTGGCTTGGCATAAGCTGTGTGTCAATCATAGAGCTTACAGAACACAGAATATTGAATATAGTTCCCTGTGCTATTCAAAATAGGACCTTGTTGTTTATTCTATATATAGCAGTTTGCATTGGCTAACCCCAAACTCCCAAGCCTTCTCTTATCTTTATTCTTTTATTCCTAAATTTGCTTGTGTCTTCTTTCTAAACATACGTCATACTTTGATAGGCTCTCTACTGCTACGACTACTGTTACTGCTAAGTCGCTTCAGTCTCTACTCTCTTATAACTATTGTTCCATCTCTACCTTCCTCCTTAAATTCCTAACATCCCCCCAAGAGGCCTCGTGTCTTTTTCCAAACAACTCATAGTGTCTTTTAAAAAATCCTCCATTTTTATCTCCTCTGCTTGCTCTGATGTTGAATTTTGAATGTCAGTATCAGATGTGGAAACAGATACTTTTACATAATATATTTTATGCTATACAACCCTACAATCTCCAAATCAAAGCATATTGTAAAAATTATTATAAGCCTGACGTGAATGGAGCTATCATTGCATTCATCTATATGTCCTTACTGAAGGTAATTTGAAAACAAGTCTGAAATTTTATATTGTGAGGATTAAGAAAGTTGGTTTACAAGGCTTATGTATCTTAGATATGTAAAAAAATCAATAAAGTACCATATTTCTTATTGTTTGCAATCTTATTTTGTTTCATAACAGTAAAAGATGCTTTAAATAATGATTTTGTTAAATTTGCAAGGATGTTTTCCCCTCTTTCACACTGCATATAATTATTGCACTCTCTTTTTTTGATATTAAAGTGTTTTTACCACTCTTTCCTCAGCTTCCTGCAATTATGATTGAGAGAAGAATTCTGGGTGGTCCATTAGCTTGCTCTTCAGTTCCTTGAAGAAATTGTGACTATTTCATGGAATTCATATTCCAGTTTAGTTATGACTCTGCCTTATATGAGCTTCCCTGATAGCTCAGTTGATAAAGAATCCCTGGGTTGGGAGATCCCCTGGAGAAGGGAACAACTACCCACTCCAGTCTTTTGGCCTGGAGAATTCCATGGGCTGTATAGTCCATGTGGTCTCAAAGAATTGGACACAACTGAATGACTTTCACTGCCTTCTACAGAGAGTCCTAAAGGAGAGATATTTCAAGGTAGTGCTATGGAAAGAGTAATTGTGATGCTGACAAAAACCAGAAAGGTGGTATGGAAGGCTTCTTTAAATTAAATTCCAGATATAGGAAATTTATAGAATTTATATATATATATATATATATATTTATATATATATATAGATATATAGAATTCTATATATATATAGAATTTTATATATATAGAAATATAGTGTGATATTTAGCACTAATATCTTAAAGTATATTGGAGACATATGACAAAAATTCAGAAGTCAGATAAGTATATTTTTAGTCTTATCAATACATAGTCATTAATGAGTATTAAAAAAAACATGAAAAGAAACGTAGAGCAAGAAAAGCCCTTTCTCTTTAAACTAAAGGGAATATCCACATTTGGGAAGTTGTAGGAGACAGGAAGAATAAAAGAAAAGCAGGCCCTGACAAGGGCTGCAAAAGAAATTTATAATTATTGATAAACTGGATGCTATAAGGCATGAGGCTCTTGGAACAAGTCCAGAGGGAACAGTTCATAATCTTGAAAACAAGATATGACCCTGGGGTGGGAAAACCGACCCCAGACTGTTTCTCAACTGGCGTCTCAAAGTCACATGTTTTACGTGGAAAATCTATAGATAAGAATATTATTCTTAGCTACTGATTTGTTACTGATTACTGGTTCCTAATTACTCAATGGTTAATGATCATTTTGTTCTTTGGCCTTGAAGGCCACATGAGCTATAGTTTAACTCCCCACATATTCTTTCCTTCACGGCTGAAAGTATAATAAAGCTGCTTGGACTCCGTTTCGGCACCTTCACCTTAGACCAGTGTTGGTCCCCTGATCCTCGCTTTTCTCTAAATTCTTGTGTCTCGTCTCTCATTCTCTAACCGTATCACACTCTCAAAAACTCTGCTTGTCGTGCTGGTCTCGACAGGAAGTTAGTGAGGAGAGAATGTAAAAGTTCTGAAAGGTATGACTGGTAAAAGAAATGACTTTAGGCGAAAAGATCTTTTTCAAGGATGCAGAGTTGGTTAGAAGTGACACATACTTCAGTAAAATTTATAAAAACTAAAGCTAAAAGAGTACATTTTATTATGTAGTAGGAAAGTAATTTGAGATTTAAAGTGCATATTTATATATGGCAATATGTATATGATTGCATGCTCAGCTGTGTCCAACTCTTTGCAACCTCATGGTCTGTAGCCCGCCAGGCCCCTCTGTTCATGGAATTTTCCAGACAACAATACTGAGTGCATTCCCATTTCTTCCTCCAGGAGATTTTCCCCAGAAGTCTGCCATACTTCTCCTGCAACTCCTGAATTGCAGGCAGATTCTTTACCACTGAGCCACCAGGGAAATCTTGCTTTGGGTAAGTAAATCAAATTGAGAATATTAAGAAGAAGAAGAAATTACAATAAAATAAAGATAATTGGCACAGAACACTAAATTGAGAATTTTATGGGCAAAGATTTCTATTTTTGCCTTTGACTGCTGAAAATCTCATCAGCCCTCTTGTATAAAGTTGTTCACACAGTACCTTTCTTTTCTTATATTTCTCTTCTTTTTTTTTTTTTCAAGTCAGTGTGTCTAATTTGGGGACCATGCCTGTTTCTTGGCAGTAATGGAAGCTGAAATCATAAAGAAGGAAACTCCTTTCAACATATGAAGTGTGTTCTGAAAGTGCTAGGTAGCTAAAAAAGCTCTTTGACACTGTGTACTATGATATCATTTCTGTTTGGGTGAAGTATAAAACTCATTTTGTGGAAGAGTGTAAAATTCTAAATATAGAACTGAGAAATTCAAATTCAGGAGAGTGTTAAGCATCAGACTAATGAATTGAGACCGTTTGGCAAATGATGTACTGTCAAGGAAACAAACAATATAATAGTGTATTTTTTTCAGAAGATTAATTTGGCAATAATATATGAAAGAGAAATCAGAGCAGAATCAAAGTAGTGAAGAGGTTTTTGCAACAGTGAAGTTACGATATCTCACAAGTTCTGTTTTTTCAGTCCTGGTGGCAGCAGAAATAAAAAGAGGTGGAGGACAGTATAATCATATGTAAACTGTGCAAGCTGATTTTAAAAAACTTGACAACAATGTGAAAAAAAAATGGTTTAAAAGTTGAGGCTGGTTCACTATGTTAAGTATATGAAAAAAGAGGAGAGCAAGGTGATGAATTAAATTTTTGTCTTAATGAAGGTTTGTAGTGGAACACTCAGGTGGATATTTAGTATTGGATAATAGACATTAGCAAGGAAGGGGCTAAGTATATGGTAAAGCAAGCATTTTAAAATATAAATGTTGGGAAGAGAGATACATCTTTTTCTGAGACCAGATGATAGAATAAGAGATAAATATGGTAAAAGAAATTTGCTGAGTTTGGGAGGATATTACCTGAGGAAGTTCTTATTGGGAGTTTTTATTAAAGTGTGTGTAAATTGGGGATTTAAAGTGATATGTTAGTTGCTCAGCTGTGTACAATTCTTTGCAACCCTGTGGACTATAGCCGGCCAGGCTCCTCTGTACATGGGATTTCCCAGTCAAGAATGCTGACGTGAGTTGCCATTCCTTTCTCCAGGGGATCTTCCTGGCCCAGGCATTGAACCTTTGTCTCCTGCATTGCAGGCAGATTCATAACCACTTGAGCTACCAGGAAAGCCCTCTTATAGTGATATGGTGATGTGTAAATTTTAGTATTTCTTTCTTGGAAGTATGTTAGGCAATGAGAAAAAATGTGTGAACTAAATATATTTTGCAATAGTGAGTCCCACTAAAAAAATGAATGTCATTTTTTTTTTTGAAGGAGCATTTGCCAGATGGCTCAGCAGGCAAATAATCTGCCTGCAATGCAGAAGACACAGGAGACATGAATTCAGTCCCTGGGTTGGAAAGATCCCCTGGAGGAGGAAACGGCATGCCACTCCAGTATTCTTGCCTTGAAAATTCCATGGACATAGGAGCCGGACGGGTTATATAGTTCATGGGGTCACAAAGAGTCTGATACAACTGAGCTCATGGCACATATACATGACTTCATGTATTTAAATCTTTAATCAGCAATAATATATGGCCTCAGTTCAGTTCACTTCAGTTCAGTCGCTCAGTCGTGTCCGACTCTTTGCGACCCCATGAATCGCAGCACACCAGGCCTCCCTGTCCATCACCAACTCCCAGAGTTCACGCAGATTCATGTCCATAGAGTCAGTGATGCCATCCAGCCATCTCATCCTCTGTCGTCCCCTTCTTCTCCTGCCCCCAATCCCTCCCAGCATCAGAGTCTTTTCCAATGAGTCAACTCTTCTCATGAGGTGGCCAAAGTACTAGAGTTTCAGCTTTAGCATCATTCCTTCCAAAGAAATCCCAGGGCTGATCTCCTTCAGAATGGACTGGTTGGATCTCCTTGCAGTCCAAAGGACTCTCAATAGTCGTCTCCAACACCACAGTTCAAAAGCATCAATTTTTTGGCACTCAGCTTTCTTCACAGTCCAGCTCTCACATCCATACATGAAAAACCATATATGGAAAAACCATAGCCTTGACTAGATGGATATTTGTTGGAAAAGTAATGTCTCTGCTTTTCAATATGCTATCTAGGTTAATATATGGCCTAGATGTAGAGAAAGGGAATAAACTCTGGGGAAATCTGAGCTTTGGATGGGTGCGGTGGTAGAAATAAAGATCATGATGCATTCTGGAATCAATTACAGTTAGAGATTAAAGAGCTGAGTAAATTGGCAGAGGTGAGTGATAGGAAAGTGAAAGTCACTTAGTCATGTCTGACTCTTTGTGACCCCATGGAATTCTCTAGGCCAGAATACTGGAGTGGGTAGCTTTTCCCTTCTCCAGGGGAATCTTCCAAACCCAGGGATTGAACCCAGGTCTCACTCATTGCAGACAGATTTTTTACCAGCTGAGCCACAAGGGAAGCCCAAGAAAACTGAATTGGGTAGCCCATCTCTTCTCCAGGGGATCTTCCAGACCCAGGAATCAAACCGTGGTCTCCTGAATTGCAGATGGATTCTTTACCAACTGAGTTTTGAGGGAAGCAATTGGAGTTTATGATAAAAATACAAAGAATAAGTTTAGTGAACCTGAAAGAAAGAAAAGATAAGAGGTTTATAATAAGAGAAAGCATCTAATATAAGATCTTGGAGGTGGAGAGGTTCTGTGTGATGTTCAAGCTGATGAGAATATGATGTGGGGCTTGAAAAACATAACAGATGTTAAGAAGTTACTAAATAGATCATGGATTGGCAATAGGAAATATGAGATTGAAAGGATGATTGGGAGCACGGAAAAACAACAAAAATGATCCAGGTTCCATTTTGTTTTAGCTGAAGTCACATTTTGGAGGGATCTCTTGTGTTTAGTAGATGACAGTGTTACACAACCTCTAAAAGGATCCTAAACAGCCTGGTTTGACTTAAAAGTATCAGGAGAAGGCTGAACTTTTAAAGTTGAAAATGAACACATTCACAAGTAAGCAAGGTTTAAATAGGATGAGACAGACAGGATGAATGTGAAGTTACTGTTTTGTTACTTGGGAATCCACCTTTTTATCCTTATCCCCTTTAGCAATATATCTCCTAATTGATATTGGAAGCCTGTGCAGAGATGATTTTTTTTTTTAATTTTTTTATCATTTTACATTTCATGTTCTCTTGTTCTAAGGATGTCTATGTATAAAATTAGAACTTCCCTGGTGGCTCAGACAGTAAAAGCATCTGCCTACAATGCAGGAGACTGGGGTTCAATCCCTGGGTTGGGAAGATCCCCTGGATAAGGAAAAGGCAACCCACTCCAGTATTCTTGCCTGGAGAATCCCATGGATGGAGAAGCCTGGTAGGCTACAGTCCATGGGGTTGCAAAGAGTCAGACATAACTGAGCAACTTCACTTCTCTTCATGTATAAAATTAGGCCAATATATACACACTTTTAAAGGATACAATGTTAAATATAGAATATATATTTTAAATGTATATTTTTATTCAATAATAATTTACCACCTAATTAACTTTCTATGTACACCTCCACCTACTTCTTTAAACATACCCTGAATTCTGAACTCTTTTTTTGCCTGTACCATGTGGCAAACAGGATCTTAGTTCCCAGACCAGGGATCAAACTTGTGCCCACTGCAGTGGAAATGTGGAGTCCTGATCACTGACATGTTTATGTTCAATCGCACCTGACTCCAATGTCCATGGAATTTTCCAAGCAAGAATAGTGGAGTTGGTTGCCATTCTCTACTCCAGAGGATCTTCCCCAGCCAGGGATGAAACCCCTATCTCCTGTGTCTCCTACTTTGGCAGATGGATTCTTTATCAACTGCACCACCTGAGAAACCTCCTAACTGGACCTCAAAGGAATCCCTTCTCCATTCTCTTCTAAACTCTTTAGCCAAATTCATGTGATGTATAACTATCTTAATCCCTGGCTCTACTGGAAAAAAACACGCAACCTAAAAGTTGAGATGTATGTATTATTTGATAGACATTCTGAGGGCTTCAAACCCTCGAGACAGGAATCTCAGGTCACTCTGAGGGGTGGCTTTAAAGAGGCAAGGGGGGAGCCAGGATACATAAGAGTTTTTGCAACAAAAGTCATGAAGTCAGAATATCCGATCAGTTCAGTATCAGTACAGTCTCTCAGTCGTGTCTGACTCTCTGTGACCCCATGAACCACAGCACGCCAGGCCTTCCTGTCCATCACCAACTCCCAAAGTTCACCCAAACCCATGTCCATTGAGTCAGTGATGCCATCCAACCATCTCATCCTCTGGCATCCCCTTCTCCTCCTGCCCTCAATCTTTCCCAGCATCAGGGTCTTTTCAATGAGTCAGCTCTTTGCAACAGGTGGCCAAAGTATTGGAGTTTCAGCTTCAACATCAGTCCTTCCAATGAACACCCAGGACTGATCTCCTTTAGGATGGACTGGTTGGATCTCCTTACAGTTCAAGGGACTCTCAAGAGTCTTCCCCAACACCACAGTTCAAAAGCATCAATTCTTCCACTCTCTGCTTTCTTTACATGACTACTTGAAAAACCATAGCCTTGACTAGACAGACCTTTGTTGACAAAGTAATGTCTCTGCTTTTTAATATGCTGTCTAGGTTGGTCATAACTTTCCTTCCAAGAAGTAAGTGTCTTTTAATTTCATGGCTGCAATCACCATCTGCAGTGATTTTGGAGGCCCCCAAAATAAAGTCAGCCACTGTTTCCACTGTTTCCCCATATATTTGCCATGTGATGGGACCAGATGCCATGATCTCATCCAAAGATTCCTGTTAACTGAAAACACATGCACACACACACACACACACACACACACACACCTCAAACTAAGGAATTTAGGGCTTTTTGGTGTATATGAAGATGCAAATGTCTGGCCTCTCTGAAATCATTCATTTGATATGCACCTTACCATCTGGAGCCTCTGTATACTCTGTATCCTCAGTATCCTGTGTTTTCTCATCCTGAGTTTCCTCAGGTGCACTATTGTGGTGGCTGCAGTGGTTGACTGCTACAAGGGCAGGGGGAGTGCAGGCTGGGGGCAGGCATCCTGTGTCCATCTCGAGTTCTCTCAGGACTCATTGTCAGGGAGGCTGTGATGTGATGGCTTGATGACTGCAACATCCTTTGTTTACTGATATGACAGCCAATATTTTTCATTCACACTTTCTAGTATTTGTTAGTATTTTTATACTTAACATATTCTTCATTTCTCATACTTAAAATATACCCTGACTTTTTTATACTTTTTATTTCTTGCATATGAAATGGTAAATTTATTCATCTTTATATTCTCTGAATTGCCTTACATCAAGTTTTATAGATAATAAACTCCCATATTTGTTTGAAGATTTGCTATAATAGTGACTATAGTTTTTTATTTGATCCTATGTCTCCTTTTAATTTATTCAACTATATCATCTTTCAGTTGTACCATATATTCTGAACATATTAACGTAGTGTCATTCATTTTCTTTATTTGTCTCCATACCTCAGTGGCATCACTGATTCGATGGACACAAGTTTCAGCAAGCTTCATGAGTTGGTGATGGACAGGGAAGCCTTGTGTGCTGCAGTCCATGGGGGTCGCAAAGAGTCAGACATGACTGAGTGACTGAACTGAATTGATACCCTAGAAAAATGAGGTTTTAAATACACTAGAGAAAATCTTTTTTTTTAATCATATTTATATCAACTCACTGGTGAATTTACCTTTAAATATTTATAATTTCTGTGTGATATTTGAGTTATAGTAACAATGACAGTAATTGTAGTTTGCCTCACATAATCTGTACTACCACTTTTAAATGATTTCAAAGAACTTTGTCTCCTCCAACAAACAGAAGTATTTTAAGTATTTTGATCACACGAATATCAAATTAATTCAAAGAATGTTTCAAAAAGGAGAATGTGTTCTGATTAGAGAATTCATAAACAATTGTAATCTAATTATATAATGTAAATTTTAAAACATCTAGAGTATCAATTGTATTTGAGTAAATAGTGGTTCTATAATAGTTACTGGCAATCCTTGCATCAAAGAGTTGTTTTCATTTAAGAAAAAAATTTCTGGAAGAAAAATTTAGTGATAATTTATATTATTGTAGCATAACCTTGAAAAAATTTCTATTATAAATGTCAATATAAATAAAAGTAATCTTAATATTGTTTGAGATTATTAAAGCAAAGCAAATGCAAACATTTGATATTATACCAGGATGCCATGATGTCAGGTTAAACAGTGAACAATTTACTCCTATGATACTAGATTGATTTTTGTTTGTGTAATCTACTTTGTACATGTTCTCAGAGTTAACTAGCCTGGCAGGCAGTAGCAAAATATGAATAAAATAATATCAGAATACTATCTCTTGCTTGAAATTGTTAACAAAACATAAAACTCCTAATTATGAGATTGATATTGTTACCGATATTCATTTTCAAATGAGAAAAACAAGGGATACTCTCTGTGAGATATATCACAGTTTGAGTTCTTCAGATGAGGAACCTAAACTTCTTGAGATGAAGGTTAGGGTGCAAGAAATTTATTAGTAATGGCCCTTGAAATTGATATCTGTGAAAGGGAGGAGAAAGAAGCAAGATTAGAGGAGAAGGTCCAGCTTTGATGCAGTCTGAAAGCCTCAGCAGACTTTACAGGAATTCTGGAACTAAAATTGACCTGTCAAAATTGTCCCAGGTTGGACTGAAATTGAAATGGTTCCAAGTTTATAGCCCTGTCCTCAATACATGTAGCCTCCAGGAAGAGTGTGACCTTGGAAGAAATAAGTCTCAGCTCAAACAATCCCTTAAGGACTGACAGCTGCAGGCTTTTGGCCAACAACACTGCCAATAGCTAAGCAATAAGTCCCTCTTTGACAGTGCATCTGAGCAGAGCATCTCTATGTTCACGACAGGGTTGCTTGACGAAAATCACATAGTTACTTGAAGAACCAAGAGCCAAATAAATCATATTTATATCCAAAGTAGGATACTACAAATCCCTCATCTCCCTCTCCTTTCAGGTCCTGAGAGCTGCCCACTAAGCTGAAAGCCTTTACCTTCAATCTAACTATTGCTTCTATTGACAGTACCATAGTTTATTTTTCACTGTCTACTGAGAATGCTCAGGACTATAGAAAGATAATCATCTTCAGGCTCATAAGATCACTTTTTGAGCTTCTAGTACTTTCAGTTTAAGAGAACTTGTAGCTACACAAGCTTATATATTATATACATGTACAAATGTGTATTTATATTATATGTATTATATGTCTATGTGTGTGTGTGTGTGTGTATTTATATAGAAAACATTTACTAAAAGTGCATGGGAGCATGCTAAGTTGCTTCAGTCATGTCCAACTCTTTGTGATCCCATGGACTATAACCCTCCAGGCTTCTCTTGTCTGTAGGATTCTCCAGGCAATACTGGAGTGGGCTGCCATGCCCTTTTTCAGGGGGTCTTCCTGACCTAGGGACTGAACCTGTGGTTCTTTTGTCTCCTGCATTGACAGACAGATTCTTTACCACTGGCACCACCTGGGAAGCCTGAGTAACAGGTATTTACCCACAACATGAAAACCCTAGTTTGTGAATAGAATGTAGAGAATAGTAGAATGGTCTTGATTCAAAGAGCATTTTCATTTCATTGGTTCTTTAATCACAGTTCCTTTGGTTCTAGGAAACTGAGAATGTCAGATCATAGATTTTATGCTTACCTACTTCTCCTCTCAAAATCATTCCTTCTCCCTGGTACCCACCAGCATCTTCAGACTATGCACCTGGATTCTCTAACTTGAGTCAGGGTTTTCTCCCAAACTTTTTATGCCGTAGTAGATGAAAGTCATTGATTTTTTTTTTTTTTGAATTTTTACTCATGTGCTTCAACATTTATAGAATTTTGCTTACTACCTTTCCCATGGGACTCACAGGTGTTCATATAAATAAAATTCTGGTTGATCATGGTACCGTACCAGTCTTCAACTTGCCCAGAATTTGGTGTGTTCTGTTCTGAGAAATCTACTCTGGGACCATAGATACTTAAATATGGAAATATACATTTGATAGAACTTTATATTAATGACAATATTTCTACTGTGGTGGAAATATTTAGTTACTGTGGTGGAAATATTTGATTTTCAGTAGTAATTTTAGAGATTTCAAGATGGATGAAATGTATTGTAGAGGTGATACCAGGAAAAACTGGCCTTCTCTTTCACTGATACTTTCCTTCATATGGTTGTATCCATCACAGGTGGGGTCTGGCTACTCACCTTACAGTCTCAGAACCCAAATGTGTCAACCACCCTAGATGCAATCTCTCTTTCATGATTATCATTCTACAAAGTAATTAATATATTTTACCAATTTATGCTACCAACAACTGAAGCAATTTTCTTATCTGCATTTTCTGGATACAATTAAATCTTCAGAGGGTTAAGTTACATAGTGTAATTATTCAATAAGCTACCTTAAACTTAGATCTTTTGGACTCCAAAATTTATGCTTTTAACAAATAACAATGTATTTAATTATGCATATTAAATGAATAAACAGTTAAATGCTCAAGATAGGTTTTGGATACTTTGCCTTTTCACATTAATTTTAGAAATTGACACAGGTTCCATTAGCTAATTTTGTATTAAAACTTAAAATTTTAGAGTTATCATACTTTCTAGAATTAAATATTATTTTAGAGTTCACGTCTCACCATTTTCTCTTTATTTTGACTCAAGTTGCTCAGAACCGCCTAAATATTAACTAGTGTGAAGCGCTTTCAAATACACTCTGTATCTGTCCTGTTCAACTTTGAGAAATAACTTTAATAATCCCCATTTTCATGGAGATTATACATGCTTTTCAGAATTTAATTATGTGTCCAAGTGAAAACTCCACACTGACTTCCTGTAGTATAAATGATTGAGATGTTGGAGTTGAGGAGTCTGACAAAGAGAATTTGGTAAGATAAGGACAGCTTTTCGAGTTACCGCAGACATGTAATGCTAAAGGTTTCACTACTGCAAAATGTGTATCTGTCTCTTCAGCCTCTGATATTTTCCTAACTGGTTGCCACCTATTTGCTGCACTATTTGGCACAAACTGTAGGTTTTTAACTATCACCATACTCCATTTCCAAAGAAGTATGTATATTACTCAGGACCAGTTAAAATATTCTGAAGAATCAAATAAAATCTTAAATGCTAATGGCTAATACTTTAAATGTTTACTTCTAACTCAAGCATCATCTGATTCACACCAGGTGTCATGCTAGGTGTCTCTCCTCCAAGTATTGACTCATGGGTTTAAATCATTTCTGTTTTTTTCAGTCATGCTCTTGAAGAATATGGCTTTCAAGGTAACCATGATAGAACAAGGGGTGAGAAAGCTTGAGAGGTGTTTTAAATTGCTAGAGCAGTGAATTTTTGCATCTGTTCTATCTGTATTATGTGCACAGTCATATGACCAACATAATTGCAAGGATGACTAGAAAATCTAGAGGAGCACATGGAAACAGTTTCTGCCCCAGTCTCTCTTTGAATTATCTTGCGAAATTTTGAAATCTGATGAAACCTATAAAAATTTTACTATTAAGATAACAGGAGCATTTTTGGATTAGAAAATCTGTGAGATTGATTCCAGGATTGTTAGTTATGGTTTAGTCACTAAGTTGTGTTGACACTTTTTGCAACCCCATGGACTGTAACCCATCAGGCTCCTCTGTCCATGGGATTTCCCAGACAAGAATACTGGAATGGGTTTGTATTTTCCTTCTCCAGGGGATCTTTCTGACCCACATTGATACCCACATCTTCTGCATTGGCAGCTGGGTTCTTTTCCACTGAGCCACCAGAGAAGCCCCATATGTCAAGGTACATAATAATATTTGTGTCCTTAGAAACTACAGTTACAAGACTAACCCCTATTAAACTTGTTTTATAAAATCATGATTTTATGCTTAGAGGAGAGGTAGTATAGGAAAACAGGTATTAGAAAGTTGGTGGAGTTGGGCCATAGTCCTGATATAACTGATCTAATCTGACACATTAGGTAAGCTTTCCATGTCTCATTGCCCTCATATGTTAAATGGAGGGGGTAGCTGATGTGTTCTTTAAATTCTCTTCCATTCCTAGACTTCTATGGCTTCAGCTATCTCAGAGGGCAGGACAGCAGTGGTTAAAGTCATAAACTCTAGTGTCAGAATTCCTTGGTTTTCATTTAATCCTGACTTATTACTTATTAGCAATATGAATTAAACAAACGTTCAGTTTTCTTTTCCACAAGATGTTTCCTCCTCATATGTTTCTTGAGAGGATTAAATGACTCAATATATGAACATATATATGTGAAAGTGAAAGTTGCTCAGTAGGGTCCGACCCTTTGCAACTCCAGGCCAGAATACTGGAGTGGGTAATCTTTCCCTTCTCCAGGGGATCTTCCCAACCCAGGGAACAAATCCAGGTTTCCCTCATTGCAGGCAGATTCTTTACTGGCTGACCTACCAGAGAAGCCCAAGAAAACTGGATTGGGTAGCCTATCCCTTCTCCAGCAGATCATCCCAACCCAGTAATTGAACCGGGGTCTCCTGCATTGCTGGTGGATTACCAACTGAGCTATGAGGGAAGCCCTCATATGTGTGTGACTAGGACATACTATTTAATGTTGTGTAACCCCATGGATTGTAGCCCACCAGTTCCTCTGTCAATGGAATTCTCCAGCAAGAATACTGGAGTCGATAGCCATTCCCTTCTCTAGGTGATCTTTCCAACCCAGGTATTGAATCCAGGTCTCTTGCATTGCAGGTGGATTCTTTACTATTTGAGACACCAGGGGAGTCCATAATACTTCACACTTTTAGTTATTATTTTCATCTGAGGAAAACCTCTGAAGGAAAATTTGGTGGCTTGTCAGAAGCACATAGCTATTTGAGAGCAAAACTAGAAATACAATAGTGATTTTAGTTCTTTCTACTTCTACTAGGTACCATTACTACTAAAAATTTTAAATATTTGTATATAATCATTGCTTCAGAAGTTTTTTTTTTTTTTTATAAAAGATACAGAAAATGTAATAATATCTATCCAACGGAAAATGTTTACAGATTTTCTTACAAAATGTTTATATACCTCTAACTATGGAGAAAAAATATTGAGAGCTTTTAACAAAATATTATTAAATATTTAACAACAACAGCAACTTATTTTAGACCTGAAATTACTTTAAAAATGAGATTTAAAATGTGAAATAGCCAATCTTATACATGGAATCTGTAAGGCAATTACAGAGACTGCAAAACAGGATGCTTTTCTGATTGTGAACATGGCCCCATTCCTTTGATTTATTTTTAAAAATCCCAATGTTTTAGCAGTATTTATTTCACTTGTTTAGCTAATTTAAAATATGTAATTATTACTAATAACTTGTCATATTTTAAAATAAGCACACTGTATTTCTTTTATAGAACTTAAAGAGGAAAACATTTATTTAGTGGCAGCTCCTTATCACATGTTTCTCACTTGCTTTCAAGTTTCTACAGCCACATTCAATATTATATTCTGGTTCAGAGGCTCACACAGTCTGTGCATGTCAGACCCAGGATTTATCCAAACTCAAATGCCAAACTCTGGATTTATTCTACTGAACATTAGTACCTGCCGCACTCTTCAAAAAACTGGAGCTCCATTGAAAAAGAGAGGCATCCTGTGATAAATCTGAAGGAGTATGGGGTTTGGAGTTAAAGGATCTGGCTTCTTTGAGGCTTAGATCTAATTTTTCTGACTGAAATTTTCACAGAAAAAGAATGACTTTTCTTCACACAAGGAAATATAGGAGAAACTATATTTAGAATTTGTAAAATAGCATGCTAATTATGTTCTTATTATTGTTATCATTCCTGTTTTATACAGAAATACAACTTATAGAAATATAACTTAAATGTTAATTTTTACCATAAAGACATTTGGCATATTTTCCTTCAGGTTATCAAGGCTACTTCTTGATTATTAAATTGCATAGCTTCTTTAATGTAACAATCTACCAAATTTCTTTATGGCATTTGATCTTTATTTACTTCCATTCAAAAACATTTTTCCCAGCTTTACTGAGATATTATTGACATATAACATATACAAATTTAAAGGGTGCAATATAATTGCACAATGATTGCCACAGTAAGGTTAATCAATGCCTCTATCGCCTCATGTAATCACAATTATTTTAATTATTTATTGTTTTGGTGATAACATTTATGGTTTACTGTCTTAACAACTTCAAGTTTATAATATGGTTATGTTAATAATAGTCACCGTGCTGTACATTAGATTCCCAGATCTTATTTATCTTACAGCTAGGAGTTTATTTGCTTCTTTAAACTTCTGTAGTGGCTTCTTGAGGAGAAGGCAATGGCACCCCACTTCAATACGCTTGCCTGGAAAATCCCATGGATGAAGGAGCCTGGAAGGCTGCAGTCCATGGAGTCGCTGAAGGTCAGACATGATTGAGTGACTTCACTTTCACTTTTCACTTTCATGCATTGGAGAAGGAAATGGCAACCCACTCCAGTGTTCTTTCCTGGAGAATCCCAGGGACGGGGGAGCCTGGTGGGCTGCCATCTATGGGGTCGCACAGAGTCGGACACTACTGATGTGACTTAGCAGCAGCAGCAGTGGCTTCTTGATGTCCCATTTCCCCTTGTTCTACTGCTTACCCCGGCCCCTACCATCCCTTCTCAGTCTCCTGTACCATCTTCATACCCCTGCCTGCCAGAGCCTTGTGTAGTACTTCCAGAGTCTTCTCTCCTGTAATATTTTCATTGTGGTCCCATTCAGCTGAATGTTTGGTCTCTTCCAGTGCTTTTATTGACAATCTCACGTCAATGACTGAATGGGCATTTTTCAGCCCTTTTCTCTCATTTAAGTACCAGGCCTATATCTTAAACTAATTTTCTATGTCTCCAGATTTATATTCTCAAGGCTCAACAAATTCAAACAAAAACAAATGAGTCTATTTTACTTTTTTCTTTCTTTATAACTTCAACAGCATAATTATCATCAACTATTTTTTTCAGGCTAGAAAAATAGTGAAGAGTGAAGTGAAGTCGCTCAGTCATGTCCGACTCTTTGCGACCCCATGGACTGTAGCTTATCGGGCTCCTCTGTCCATGGGATTTTCCAGGCAAGAGTGCTGGAGTGGATTGCCATTTCCTTCTCCAGGGGATCTTCCCAACCCAGGAATGGAACCCAGGTCTCCCGCATTGCAGGCAGACGCTTCACCATCTGAGCCACCAGGGAAAAATAGTAAGTACTCTTAATTTCTCTCTCTCTCCTTCCTTGCCTTAAAGTAGATAGTCTCCAAATTTTATTTGTCCTAAGTCTGATTTCCAGTGCCTTGGTTGGTTTTCGCCTTGATTCTTGTCTGATCTCCAACCATAGCTTCCTAAATGGCTATTTATTTTCCAAGTCTTCAAGTTACAAGAATCATCATTAATTTGGTTTGTCTTCTTAAAATATGAATTTTAAGTGTAATTTGCCCCCCAAATACATCACAATACCTGAGAGGCCCTGTTACAAATCTAGAAATACGACACTTAAAGGATGGGACCCTGTAGTCAGAGAGACTTGGGTTAGCATCTGAGGCAGTCAATATTACTAGTTGTTTCTGAATTTAAACAAGTTTTATTTCTTTGAAGCATAGAATCCTCATCTGATTCTATATAGAATCATAAAGATGTGAGAATTAGAGAAAATATATACAAAACCCCTACCACAGCTTTGGCAACATAGGAGGTATTCAATAAGTGGTAATTAAGGTCTAACACTTCCCTTTCTTTTCAACCCAGTAATCTAAGCATCAATAGATCTGAGATTTTCAGCATTTTCCAAATATGTCTAGTTTATGCCACTGGCTCTACATGGAATATCATTTCTGCCTTCATTACTAAATACATTATTCCATGTTTATAGAGATATTTTTACACACACACACACATACATATATACATATATATATATATGTATGTATACTTTTGTGAATTATTCTGTGACATTTAGGTAGCATTTGTGTGATTTATTACAACTCTTTTTTTTTATTACAATTCTTTGTCATTTGAATAACTCACTTAGGTAAGGAATCCCTGTGTCTCATTAACTTGGCACCTAGATTATTTATATACTCAGTAAATATTTGCTGAATGAATACAGTATGATCTTTCTACAAATACCTACATGTCAGAATTTTGCCCAAATTAAATGTAACTTTCATTTTTTCTCCTGGTCTCTTCCCCAAATCTAGATATTTTAATCTCTATTTTCTAATTTTCCTCAAAATTTTTACCAAATTAAAAAGTTTTTGGAAAGATAGTACCTCAGTTATATGTGCTCTGTCGGTCAGTCATGTCCGACTCTTTGTGGCCCCATGGACTGTAACCTGCCAGGCTCCTCTCTCAATGCAATTTCCAGGCAAGAATAATGAGTGGGTTGCCATTTCCTACTCCATGGGATCTTTGGGACCCCGGAACTGAACCTCTCTTGTGTCTCCTGCATTGGCAGTGGATTCTTTACCACTAGCGCCACCTTGAAAGCCCATTTGTTATAAGAGAAGGTTTTTAAATTGTTTGCCTGTGTTATCTGGGGGCTTCCCTGGTGTCTCGGATCCTGAAGAATCTGCCTGCAATGAAGAAGACCTGGTTTTTATCCCTGGGTCAGGAAGATTAAAATAGCAAAATGAATATTTAATAAAATGGCAGCAAATGTGTGGAAAATATTTATATAAAATATTATAGAGGATAAAGTTATATAGTGGAAAAAAGCACAGGCTTTGAAAACAATCTGCCTGGGCTTTTTCTTCCCTGTATCTTCTTTTTCTTACCTTCTGGATTTTCCCTGTAGCTCAGATGGAAAAGAATCTGCCTGCAGTGCAAGAGACCTGGATTCGATACCTGATTCAGGAAGATCCTTTGGAGAAGAGAATGACAATCCATTCCAGTATTCTTGCCTGGAGAATCCCTTGGACAGAGGAGCCCAGTGGGCCACAGTCCATGGTAAAGAGTCCGACACGACTAAACGACTAACACTAGTATGCTACAGTTGTGATTCTCACTGAACTTATTGAAGCTGTATTTCAGCTACTTGATTGTGACTAGTAATACCTACGTCTAAGGTTAACGTGAACATTGAATGTAAAATAAACATGTAAAGTTACTAGACAGTACTTTTACTGAAATGGAAACATTTTCTTCAGATTTCTTCAAAAATATATAAAAATTCAAATAAATAAGCAAAAGAAAAGAAAATTTACAGAAGATACATTAATAAATTTTGAAATACAGTATTCATTTTCTGTAAAAACTATGTGTAAATTATATTAACGTTGAGAGATCATTTTATAACCATTAAAGTAACAATATTTTTAGATATATAACAACTAATTCCAGAATAGTTTTTGTGGATCTGGTATACTGATTTATTGCTGTTGGCACTATAAATGTATATAACTCTTTCATAAAATGCAATATATGTATGTATAATAAGACCTATAATAATATCTGTGACTTTAGCTTTATATATTTCTATATGCTGCTACTGCTAAGTCACTTCAGTCATGTCCAAATCTGTGCAACCCCATAGATGGCAGCCCACCAGGCTCCCCCATCCCTGGGATTCTCCAGGAAAGAACACTGGAGGGGTTTCCATTTCCTTCTCCGGTGCATGAAAGTGAAAAGTGAAAGTGAAGTCGCTCAGTTGTGTCCAACTCTTAGCGACCCCATGGACCGCAGCCTACTAGGCTCCTCCATCCATGGGATTTTCCAGACAAGAGTTCTGGAGTGGTGTGCCATTGCCGTCTCCAATATATATATAGAATATATATAGAATATATATATATTCTATATATATAAATATAAATAAATTTCAATTTATTCTCATTAAATAATTCAATAAGAACAGGAAGCAATAAACATTGTAGCCATATTATAAAAGTAAGAAAGAAAAGGAAAAATTAATGTTAGTAGTCCTTGAAATATGGTACATATTTTTTACTTAGTCCAAAGCACATTTCACTTTGGACTAACCATTTTTTCAACCTGAATAGCTACGTATGACAAGCTCCTACCATTTTAGACAGGGCAGATTACAGACATATATTCAGGAAAAATAGAAATATTCTTAATGACTTTACACTGTTGTTTCAAATATGAAGATGAAGTGTTCATTTTCATAAATATTTTGGTATAAGAAAGTGCAAAAAGAGGAGTGCAAGATTTTGGCTCTTTCTATACAAAATCAATTATTCTCACACATTTTTTTATTTTTTCAGGTAAAAAATCTTAAGCCTTCAAGTGCCTAATTTGTAAACTACAGCCACTGTCTCTGTAAACCTTCATAGAAAATGGTGGTGATCTTCAATTTGTATTATGTTCACATTTTAACCTCGTTTCTATGGAATTAATGTCTTTCTAACTCAGATCTGTTTGGTATGCAAAATAGCCTGAACATTCTCATAGTAACAAATATAATAACTTTGTGAATTCAGTCTGGCAGCCTGCTACTTTCAGTTTGTACAGTCTATATTTGGTTGATCCTGTAAGTTAGTAAAGTAAAAAAAAGCACTCAGAACCTCATTTAAAATAATCTCTAGTATTGTGTTTTGTATGTGTTAGACACAAATGCATGATTGTTGAATTAGTTTATTGTATCAATTCAGTTCAGTTCAGTTGCTCAGTCGTGTCTGACTCTTTGTGACCCCATGAATCGCAGTACACCAGGCCTCCCTGTCCATCACCAACTCCCGGAGTTCACTCAGACTCAGGCCATCGAGTCAGTGATGCCATTCAGCCATCTCATCCTCTGTCATCCCCTTCTCCTCCTGCTCCCAATCCCTCCCAGCATCAGAGTCTTTTCCAATGAGTCAACTCTTCGCATGAGATGGCCAAAGTATTGGAGTTTCAGCTTTAGCATCATTCCTTCCAAAGAAATCCCAGGGCTGATCTCCTTCAGAATGGACTGGTTGGATCTCCTTGCAGTCCAAGGGACTCTCAAGAGTCTTCTCCAACACCACAGTTCAAAAGCACCAATTCTTTGGCGCTCAGCCTTCTTCACAGTCCAACTCTCACATCCATACATGATCACTGGAAAAGCCATAGCCTTGACTAGATGAACCTTTGTTGGCAAAGTAATGTCTCTGCTTTTTAATTTGCTGTCTAGGTTGGTCATAACTTTCCTTTCGAGGAGTAAGCATCTTTTAATTTCATGGCTGCAGTCACCATCTGCAGTGATTTTGGAGCCCAAAAAAATAAAGTCTGACACTGTTTCCACTGTTTCCCCATCTATTTATACTTCTATCAGTTGAATTGGAGTGGATTTGTTAAAAATCTTCTCAGGATTTTCTTTTTCTTCATCTACTTCAGTATGATGTGTTATAAGAAAGGAAAACCAGAAACATTGATAACAAAAGTATTAGAACTTTTGACAGCCCTGTAGATGAAAACAGAATTCTTTCATATAGCTATTTTCCACCTAAACATTTCTGCATGAATGAAATATGTCAGAATTTTTCCTTTCCTTTTCTACCACTTAATTGAGGTTTAATTTTGATATGTAAAAAGCCATTCATTTAATGTATACAACTTGATGCTTCAGGGGTGTGTATATATACTTACCTGGGCTTCCCAGGTGGCTCAGTGGTAAAGAATCTGCATGACAATGTAGGAGACACAGGAAATGCATATCCCTGGGTCAGGAAGATACCCTGGAGGAGAAAATGGCAACCAACCCACTTCAATATTCTTGCCTGGATAATTCTATGGACAGAGGACTCTGGTGGACTCACAAGAGTTGGACAAGACTGAGCACACACACACATACAAATATACACTTGGAACTTTCACCACAAGGCCATAGATGTATCCCATCATCCTTCAAACTTTTCTATCTCCCCCATTATTATTTTAATTATTTGTGTGTGTATTTGCATGTGTTTGTGTGTTTGTGGTAAGAACACAAGTTCTACCCTCTTTTAAGTATACAATACAGGATTATTAGTTATACTCACTAAACTCCATAGTAGATCTCCAGAATTAATTTGTTTTGAGTAATGGAAACACTGTACCCTTTGACCATCACCTGCTCATTTCCTCCTCCACATGACTCATGATAATCACTATCCTGTGCTCTGCTTCTCTAGTTTGACTACTTTTCGTTCCACTTATAAATTAGATCATTTAGTGCTTGTCTTTCTGTGTCTGGCTTGTTTCACTTAGCATAATTATCCTCCAGGTCCATTCATGTCATTAAAATGGGAAGATTTTCTTCTTTAAGGCTAATAATATTTTATTATATAAATTAACATATATTTCATTATATATATTTAGGATATATATTTTCCAAGTATATATTCCATTATATATATTTAAATAGGTTATTTCCATATCTTGGTTATTTTGGATATGCTACAATGAACTTGGGAATACAGATATTTCTCCAAATTTCAGTTCATTTGGATAAAATACCCACAAGTTGGATTGCTAGATCATATGGTAGTTCTATTTTTAAATAGAACTATTTATGTTTATATTTTTAAACCTCCATACTGTTTTACATAATGTCTGCACAAATTCACATTCCCAACAATAGTGTGCAAGATTCTCTTTTATCCACATCCTCACCAACACTTGTTATCATTTTTTTTAACAATAGCCATTTTAAAATGTATAAGGTGATATCTCTTTGTGGATTAGTGTCAAGGTGCATTTTCTCTATGTTTTCTTCTTAAAATTTCACTATTTCAGGACTGCATATAAAGCTTTAATCCATTTTGAGTTGAAATTTGTACATGGTAAAAAGAGGGTACAATTTCATTGCTTTCCATATAGATATACAGTTTTTCCAATACTGTTTACTGAAGAGACTATACTTTCCCATTTTGTATTCATAGATCCCTTGTAGAAGAACTGTACAGTTAGCTGTAGCTATGTTGTTTTTGGTGTTGTTTTTCTGTGATCTCTGTCTGTTCCACTCATAACATGGTTTATAAGTCTGTTTTAAAGCCAGCACAGTTCTGGTTGGATTACTATAGCTTTGTAATATGGTTTGAAATCAGGGAACATGATGCTTTCAGTTTTGTTATTCTTTCTCAATATTGCTTTTGTTGTTTGTATTCCTTTGAGGCTTCATATGAATTGTAGGATTGTTTTTTCTATTTCTATGAAAAATGTCATTGAAATTTTGATAGGGATTGAATTGAATCTCTAGGTCACTTTGGCTAGTATGAAATTATAGTGACATTAATTCTTCCAATCCATGAACATGAGTTACCTTTCCATATATTTGTATCTTCAAATTCTGTTATCAATGGTTGATAGTTTTCATTGTACAAATTTTACTTAAATTTATTCTTGAATATTTAATTATTTAAAATTTTATTTTAAATGGGATTGTTTTATTAATTTTTTTCAGACATTTATTTTTGATGTATAGAAATGTGAATGATTTCTGTATGCTAATTTTGTATCCAGTAACTTTACTAAATTTGTTTATTAGTTCTGACAGTTTTTTGGAGGAGTCTATAGAGTTCTGTATGTATAAAGTCATATCATCTCCAGACAATTTTACTTCTACTTTTCTGATTTAGATAATTTATATTTCCTTTTCTTGTCTAATGGTTCTGGTTAGAACCTCTCAGTTCAGTTTAGTTCACTCACTCAGTCGTGTACAATTCTTTATGACCCCATGGACTGCAGCATGGCAGGCTTCCCTGTTCATCACCAAACCCAGAAATTGCTCAAACCCATTGCCATGAAGTCAGTGATGCCATCCAGCCATCTCATCTCCTCTGTCACCCCTTCTCCTCCTGCCTTCAATCTTTCCCAACATCAGGGTCTTTTCCACAGAAAGAAGTTCCATAGAACCTCTAGTGCTATGCCAAATAGTAGTGGCTATCCCTGTCTTGTCCATGATTTTAGAGAACATTTTCTGCTTTTCCCCATTGGATATGATGTTAGCTGTTAGCTTGTCATAAATATTTTTTCCTTTATTATGTTGAGGTACATTCCTTCCATACTTAATTTGTTGAGAGTTTTTATCAAGAACAAATATTAAATTTTGTGAAATTTTTTTTCTACATCTCTTACAGATGATTATATGATTTTTGTCCACATTCTATTAATATGATGTATCATATTTACTGATTTGCAAGTGATGAACCATCCTTGCATTTCAAGGATAAATCCCACTTGATCGAATTATACAATAATTTTAATGTGCTGTGGAATTCAGTTTGCTAGGATTTTGTTAAGGATTTTTGCATCTATGTTTATCAGGGTTGAGTGAGCTGTGTGTGTTCCGTCATTTTTTAGTTGTATCCAACTCTTTGCAACCACATGGAATGCAGTCTACCAGAGTCCTCTGTCCATGGGATTTTCCAGGCAAGAATACTGGAGTGGGCTGTCATTTCATTCCTTCAGGGAATCTTCCCAACTCAGTGATCAAACCACATCTCCTCCGTCTCCTTTGTTAGCAGGGAATTCTTAACTGCTGAACTACCTGGTAAGCCTTATCAGGATTACTGCTCTGTAATTTTCTCTCTCTCTCTTTTTTTTAATGGTGTCCTTTTCTGGTTTTGATATCATGATAATGCTACTTTCATAAAATGAGTTTGGGAATGTCCCCTTCTTTCCCAACTGCTGCAAGGACTCTTTTCTTTTTGCTGTTCCTCAGTTCAGTCGCTCAGTCATGTCCGACTAATTGTAACCCCGTGAATCGCAGCACGCCATGCCTCCCTATCCATTACCAACTCCTGGAGTTCACCCAGACTCACGTCCATCAAGTCAGTGATACCATCCAGCCATCTCATCCTCTGTCGTCCCCTTCTCCTCCTGCCCCCAATCCCTCCCAGCATCAGAGTCTTTTCTAATGAGTCAACTCTTTGCATGATGTAGCCAAAGTACTGGAGTTTCAGCTTTAGCATCATTCCTTCCAAAGAAATCCCAGGGCTTATCTCCTGTTCTGATTCTTTCAATATGGTAAGTGGGACAAGACGGTAAAGGGCCTCCTGGGCAGTGCCTCACAAGGCTGGAGAAGTCAGATACTCACTTAGACTCTGACTTTCCGTCAAGGAAAGAGACTCTGGCCTAGTGAGTCTCTTAGCACTGGATTGCATCACTTTGGGCAATGAGTGACACAGATAAAGTGAAACTTCTCTTTCCTTCTTCCAGCATCTATTCTTGGATGTTTTGCTCTAATGAGGCATTTAAACCTCTCAACTAAACTCCTGGGCTCCCATAAAGTAACTCTTGTTTGTGAGTAATTATCGAAATCAGTATTTTTGTGGAGAGTTGAGGACTAGAACCTCCTATTCCATTATTTTACTGATGTCACTCTGAAATTTTCTATGCCTTTCATATTTTATTGATGACTAGATATTTATTGATATTTTAAAAAATATTTATTTATTCTGTAATATAATTCCTATTCTGTTGAAATTAGATTTTCACCTAATTTTAATTTGTTTTCTCAATGAAGTTTCAAACTGCTTGAGGACAGGAACATTGCATATTATTCCTAAAACCTGAATAATCTCAAATGATGCTATGCCTAATAAAATCTTCAAAATGTGTTCATCTAATTTCCTTTATAAATACTAGACTAAAGTTAATTAAGATTAAAAAAATATGAACACAAGAATTAAAATTATATTTTTTCATAAATAATAAAAATAAAGGTTTTAAGTACTTTTTAACATAATTGGGGTATCAAAAACATCTAACAGTAAATAAATATGTATTTCATTAAGAAGAAAAAAACAGAAAGAGTGAAAAGGTAAAAATTATGGAGTGCTATGTTATTTAAAATATTAATAAAATTAAAATGTTTCTTTGTATTTTTTGTAACTTTGTAGAAAAGTCTCCTTTGATCAAAACAACTGATTTTCAAATGATCTATGCCTTCAGACATATCTACTGTTGTGGGCAACAATTCCTTAGAAGAAATGGAGTAGCCCACATAGTCAACAAAAGAGTGAAATGCAGTACTTGAAGGCATTCTCAAAAATGACAGAATAATCTCTATTCATTTCCAAGGCAAACCATTCAATATCACAGTAATCCAAATCTATGCCCCAACCAGTAACACTGAAGAAGCTGAAATTGAACGGTTCTATGAAAACCTACAAGACCTTCTAGAACTAACACCCCCAAAATATGTCCTTTTCATAATAGGGCACTGGAATGCAAAAGTAGGAGGTCAAGAGATACCTGGAGTAACAGGCAAATTTAGCCTTGAGATACAAAATGAATCAGGGCAAAGGCTAACAGAGTTTTGCTAAGAGAACACATTGTTCATAGCAAACACACTCTTCCAACAACACAAGGGAAGATTCTACACATGGACATAACCAGGTGGTCAATATTGAAGTCAGATTGATTATATTTGCAGTCAAAGATGAAGAAGCTCTATACAATCAGCAAAAAAAAAAAAAAAAAAAGACTGTGGTGAGTGGACTATGGCGGCTTAGATCATGAACTCCTTTTGCCAAATTCAGACTTAAATCGAAGAAAGTAGGGAAAAACAATTGACCATTCAGGTATGACCTAAATCAAATCCCTTACGACTATACAGTGGAAGTGACAAATAGATTTAAGGGATTAGACTTGATAGAGTGCCCGAAAAACAATGGATGGAGGTTCGTGACATTGTACAGGAGGCAGTAATGAAGAAAAACAAATGCGAAAAGGCCAAATGGTTGTCTGACAAGGCCTTACAAATAGCTGAGAAAATAATAAAAGTGAAAGGCAAATGAGAAAAAGAAAGATATACCCATTTGAATGCAGAGTTCCAAAGAATAGCTAGGAGAAAATAGAAAGCCTTCCTCAGTGGTTAATGCAAAGAAATAGAGGAAAACAATAGTGAGAAAGTCTAGAGATCTCTCAAGAAAATTAGAAGAGGGTGGAATGATTTGGGAGAATGGCATTGAAACATGTATAATATCATATATGAAATGAGTCACAAGTCCAGGTTTGATGCACAATATTGGATGCTTGGGACTGGTGCACTGGGATGACCCAGAGGGATGGTATGGGAAGGGAGGAGGGAGGAGGGTTCCGGATGGGGAACACATGTATACCTGTGGCGGATTCATTTTGATATATGACAAAATCAATACAATATTGTAAAGTTAAAAAATAAAATAAAATTAAAACAATAAAAAATTTAAAAAATTAAAATTAAAAAAAGAAAATTAAAAATACCAAAGGAATATTTCAGGCAGATTTGGGCACACTAAAAGACAGAAATGGTATGGCCCGAACAAAAGCAGAAGATATGAAGAAGAGGTGGCAAGAATACATAGAACTATACAAAAAAGATCTTCATGACCCAGATAATCACGATGGTGTGATCACTCACCTAGAGCCAACATCTTGAAATGTGAAGTCAAGTGGGGCTTAGGAAGCATCACTACAAGTAAATCTAATGGAGGTCATGGCATTCCATTTGAGCTATATCAAATCCTAAAAGAAGATGCTGTAGAAGTGCTCCAGTCAATATGTCAGCAAATTTGGAAAAGTCAGCAGTGCCCACATGACTAGAAAAGGTCAGTTTTTATTCCAATCCCAGAGAAGGGCAATGCCAACAAATGTTCAAATTACTACACAATTGCACTCGTTTCACATGCTAGCAAACTAATTCTCAAATTTCCCCAAGCCAGGCTTTAACAGTATATGAACGCTGAATTTCCAGATGTTCAAGCTGGATTTAGAAAAGGCAGAGAACCAGAGATCAAATTGCCAATATCTGTTGGATTACAGAAAAAAGCAAAATTCCAGAAAACATCTACTTCTGTTTTATTAATTATGCCAAAGCCTTTGACTGTGTATATGAAAACAAACTGTTGAAAATTCTGCAAGATCTCCTGAGAAACCTGTATGCAGATCAAGAAGCAACAGTTAGAGCTGGACATGGAACAACAGACTGGTTCCACACTGGGAGAGGGGTATGTCAAGGCTATATTATCACCCTACTTATTTAATCTTTATGCAGAGTACATCATGTGAAATGTCGGGCTGGATGAAACACAAGCTGGAATCAAGATTGCCAGGAGAAATAACATTACCCTCAGATACGCAGATGATACCACCCTCATGGCAGAAAGCTAAGAGGAACTAAAGTGCCTCTTGATGAAAGTGAAAGAGGAGAGTGAAAAAGCTGACTTAAAACTCAGCATTGAAAAAACTAAGATCATGGCATCCAGTCCCATCACTTCATGGCAAATAGATGGGGAAACAATGGAAACAGTGACAGACTTAATTTTTTTTTTTTTTTGCTCCAAAATCACTGCAGATGGTGACTGCAGCCATGAAATTAAAAGATGCTTGTTCCTTGGAATAAAATCTATGATAAACCTAGACAGCATATTAAAAATCAGAGAAATTTCTTTGCCAACAAAGGTCTGTCTAGTCAAAGCTATTGTTTTTCTAGCAGTTGTGGATGGATGTGAAAGTTGGCCTGTGAAGAAAGCTGAGAGCTGAAGAATTGATGCTTTTGAACTGTGGTTTTGGAGAAGGTTCTTGAGAGTACCTTGACTGCAAGGAGATCAAACCAGTCCATATTATAGGAAATCAGTCCTGAATATTCACTGGAAGAACTGATGCTGAAACTCCAATACTTTGGCTACCTGATGTGAATAACTGACTCTTTGGAAAAGACCCTGATGCTGGGAAAGATGGAAGGCAGGAGGAGAAGGGGTCAATAGAAGATGAGATGGCTAGATGGCATCACTGACGCGATGGACATGAGTTTGAGCAAGCTCCTGAAGTTAGTGATGGACAGGGAAGTCTGGCATGCTGTAGTCCATGGGGTAGCAAAGACTCAGGTATGACTGAGCTATTGTTCAGTCTGACTGATGACTGACTGATGTCTTCAGACTAAGTGTGACCAGCTTTTGGGTATACTTTCTTTTCTTTTTATCAACCTCCTCCAATAATTCAGATATTTCCTTTGTAGTCTCAGTTTTATTACTTTTTTCCACCAGTGTATTAGGTCATTGTTCAAAAAAAATGATCACAACTGAGTTTATCTAATATAAAGCAGATTTAGACTGTAAATGAGTCAGCTGCCATTTTTAAAGTCCTTGGTGCCAGAAGTCTAGTCTTCATTTGTAAATCTCCACAGCGATGACTGTGCCGTCTATCACTATCTATAGTATGCAAAGCCAGAATGTGATTACACATATTTTGTAAAATGAGAACTGCTGAAATGTTAGTATTTATGTCTGTTTCATAAATACTAAATAAATATTAGTATTTATGAAAGTGAAAATGTTTGTCACTCAGTCATGTCTGAGTCTGTGACACAATGGACTGTAGCATGTGTCCATGAAATTCTCCTGGCAAAAATACTAGAGTGGTTTGCCATTTCCTCCTCCAGGGGATCTTCCCAACCAAGGGATCAAATCCAGGTCTCCTGCATTGCAGGCAGGTTCTTTATTGTCTGAGCCATGTATGTGTGTGTATATATATATATATGTATATTATATCTATATATATAGATATAGATATAAAAACACCAATTATGTATCTAAGTAACTAAGATTTTTAATGACACACTAAGTATTTATGATATATTTTCTTGTATACAATCTTCAGTTTCCCCATGAGCTATCCTAATTTAGGCAGTTATTTAAATAGAATCACTTCATTATGGTTGTTTTTCAGTTGTCTTGGGAACAATGTAATAACGTTAGTAAGATATTTTTTTCAAGATCTAAAAAAGAAAATATTTGGAAGATATTTAAGCTGTTTAAACATCAGATTTGAAGGAAAATAAGAACTGGCTAGTTGATTATGGATAAAATATCATTGTAGTAGGTGATAGACATGTAGATATTTATATGCCGATAAATTTCATTAATGTGAATCCACTGGATTTCTATTCAGTTGTTTTAACTGCTGAACCATTTTCATGTTAGAACTTATCAAATATTATATGCATTTCAATAGCAGCAGCATTTTAAAAGACCTTAAATTCCCTAAGGCAATGAAGTGTGTGTTGTAATAGATCTCTTAATGTAAAGTTTTGCTTAGTGCTTGACCTGAATGACTTTGCTGAATCTCCTCGCCTGGATCAGTACAAATGATATTTCAGTTTGGCTCTCAGAGAATCAAGTGTTAGGCCTTAATATATTAGAAATTAAATGGTAGTTCTTTATAGAAAATAATAATGGGGCAGAAAACATTGTAGTTGTACTTTTGAATGATGCAACCAGATTTCTGCCTTTACAGAGTTATCTTTTTTGATTGAGAACATGATTTTAATGTATAGTTTTGTTCTGATCTGCTAGCTTTGTTCTTTTGTTTCCCCAGAACTATGATTTATAAATTGTCAATAGGGGTAGAAATGTCCTAAATATGCATTGTTCTCAAGATACAGGGCAATTAAAAACTTGTAATTTATAAACTTAAAAATGTTTAAATATATGTAGCTCCCATGGTTTGACCTTGGTCATCCTTTCTTTCTTATCAACTTTACATTTGTAAGTAAAATTTTCATTCCCTAACTTCTGATATCATCCATAGTGCATACTCTCCATCCTTTCTCTCTCTTCTAAGCTTCATATTATATGTGTGCATGCTCAATTGCTCAATCATGTGCTACACTTTGCAACCCCATAGACTGTAACCTGCCAGGCTCATCTGTCCATTAAATTTTCCAGGCAAGAATACTGAAGTGGGTTGCCATTTCCTACTCCAGCGGATTTTCCCTATCCAGGAATCAAAGCCACATCTCCTGCAACTCCTGCATTGGCAGGTAGATTCTTTACTACTGAGGCAACCTGGAAGCCTTCAAATTAGTGTGTGTGTGTGTCTGAGTGTGTGTAGGCTTCCCTGGTAGCTCAGCTAGTACAGAATTAGCCTGCAACGCAGGAAACCTGGGTCGATTCCTGGGTCAGGTAGTTCCCCTGCAGAAGGGATAGGTTACCACACCAGTAGTCTTGGACTTCCCTGGTGGCTCAGATAGTAAAGAATCTAGCTGCAATATGGGAGACCTGGGTTCGATCCCTGGGTTGGGAAGATCACCTGGAGAAGGGCATGGAAACCCACTTCAGTGTTCTTGCCGGGAGAATCCCCTTGGACAGAGGAGCCTGGAGGCTACAGTCCAAGGGGTCACAAAGAGTTGGACATGAGTAAGCAACTAAGCACAGCACAGCATACACACACGCACACACACACACACAGATATATATCTTCCTCCTTCAATCTTAGTCATATGAATATATAGCATCGCATCCACTCTGTTCATGAAACTAATCTATTAGTATCATTATTTATTTGACTTTCAGCTCTCATACTTTACCCATCAGTGCATCCTGTCATTTCTTTTTAAAATGCATCTCATTTGCATTGCTACTGATTTTCAGCTGCGTAAAATTTTACCAACATAACAGTGCTACTTTTAACTTTCATCATATATTTATATTTTGCTTTAAAGCCTTGATAAAGAGCAAATATGTATTAAAGAAAAGCTTGTCATAGATAGAGAACATATTGTGAAAATGTATATTTATTGAATTCCAAGGTATCTATATAGAATCATAGTTATATCCATAGAATCAGTGTTATATTTTTAAACCTCATTCCTGGAAGCACTGCAGATGTCAGATCAATTTGGAATGCTGAATTGTTCCTCTGGGAATGACATGGCAGCAACCAAAATAGTATTTGGCCAAATTAAAAATGTATGCCAATGATGCCAAAAGTCACAGTAACCTGGCAGGTATGTAGCTATTATTTAACTGCATGATAATTGTTGGTTTTTCCACTGAAAAACTATTGGCTGTTTATGCAGAAATGGAGCCCATGACTTAGGCAGTCTCTCTTTTGATGTCATTGGTAACTGGTTGGGGATTGTATCCAGTTACAGGACACAATCTCACAAGCAAACTATTTGGAAGAAGTTTTAATAAATTACATAGTATCTCACCTACAAATGGAAATGGGAGAATATCTAATTAAGGACTAATTTTCATTATACATTTTTAATAATCAGAATGATGTCCATATTCTGAAATGATAACAAACTTTTTTTGTTACAAATTAGCCTGATCTTAGTGTTTACTGAAGATTCTTTCAGTTTTAAATGTTTATTCATAAGACCACTAATAAAATAAATGTTACTGTAAGTGATTTTCTTTGTATGTTCATGGGTTGTAGAACTCTCCTCTCTCACCTGCATGCTTGTCTTGTGGTTTATGTTGCTATTTGGAAAGAATTTTGTGTTCATAGTTCTTAAAATTCCAAATTGGCCAAAGTGGCCCAAGTGCCTGAAAATGCAGCATGTGTTCTTAAGTTTAGGAGAATTAGTAATATTTATAAATAGTCTCCTCTGGATCTACATTATTGTCGTTTTATTGGATAGTACTCAATGGGCAATATTATAAAGTGGGACAGTCTGCTGTTTTAAAAGTGCTGGACTTTTTCCATTTTATCATTCATGGAAGAATTTCACACTAAAGACATTACTTCAACCTTATAAATACATTATCCAGGAAAAAGTTGTATGAGGATACTTTCATATTATAAAGTTTGGAGTAGTCAAATAGTCTCATTAATTATATATACAGCAAATATAATATTAAATTTGATCTGTATTTGTGACTTGCCTCTTCCAGGTAGAGTGTTAGATCACATCATTTATCTTCAATTTAACTCTTTAATTGATAACTGTAATGATACTTAGCAATGAAATAGTATTATTTTAAATAAATGCAAATAATTATTACATCATCATCACTGTCACCTTTATCATCACCAATTTACATCATGATTATCATCAAATTTAATGTTATTGTGGAAGATTCCAGAACCCTCGCACTACAAACATATATATGAATTTGAATCCACTGTTCATTGAGTTAAAAAGTAGAATTCAGAATTAATATATTATCAAGAAGCAAATACAATTTTGGCTATTTTCTACCTATTCTATGCTTGGACATGCCAAAATTTATAAATAACTAACTTGGAAAAATGAAATAAGATACAGAAAGTATAGATTTGGGAGGTGAAAATGTTTAATTCACATAAAATAGATTATCAGGTGCTTCTAGGCTATTTCATGGCCAAGTTGAAAACACAGAAAAGGCTTTGGGCAATCACAAATAAATGAATGCTCTATGCTGAATTTTAACTCCTCAAACTATCTTTTAAGTAATGTTGTTATATCAGTTATAGAATCTGACAGAGAAATTACATTTGCTAGAGTTATTATAATAAATGAATAATGATACAAAATAAATTATAATATAAAAATTAGTTTTGAAATAAAATATACTTTATGCCATTTGTGCTGAACAATGATAATCTAAGATAAAATTAGATCATTAAAAAATTCAGAAATTCTCTAATATACAAATGAAAGTATTTTTGATAGATTCAATAATCAGCATTGTTTACAGCAAAACAAAAAGTTACACACATCTGGCAAATAAAACTGAATCCTTTATCATTTGTTATAAGTTTAATGTTTGCCCTGCATGTTTTCTGACTCTTACATTGGTATTGTGTGGTTTTGCATAACCATACATGACATATTATGTACTAAAATATAAAATACTAAGCTTGAATAGTTGGTGAATAGTCCAGTTGCTCATTCATTCATTTAGGAAACAAAGATATCTTAGTATCTATGTTCAGTTAGCATTGTACATAGAAAACTAATGTCACATCTTGGTGTCTCACAGTCTAGATAATGAGGAAGATTTAAAAATAATGACTGAAATGTAATATTAAGAGACTGTCTTTTCTCCACTATATATTTTTGCCTTTTTTGTTATAGTTTAAGTAACCATAGGTGTGTGGGGTCTCTGGACTTCCTATCCTATTCCATTGATCTATGTTTTTATTCCTTTTTGTGCCAGGACAATGCTGTTTTGATTACTCTAGCTTTGCAGTATAGTAGTCAAAAATCTGGGATCCTGATTCCCACAGCTCCATTCTTCTTTCTCAAGATTGTTTAGCTATTCAGGGGCTTTTGTGTTTCCATGCTATGGAAAGCAATCTAGAAGTTCCTTAAAAAATTGAAAAGATAAGCTACCATAGGACCCAGAAATCCCACTCTTAAGCATATATTCAGAGAAAACCATAAGTTGAGAAGATTCATGCACCTTGATGTTCACTGCAGCACTATTTACAATAGCAAGGACATGGAAGCAATTTAAATGTCAACAAAGGAGTGGATAAAGAAGGTGTTGTACATTATATATATATAAATGAGTATCACTTAGCCATAAAAAGGAATAAAATATTTCCATTTGCAGAGATGTAAATGGACCTAGTGTGAAATAAGTCACAAAATGAAAAATAAATATCATATACTATCCCTTGTATGTGAAATCTAGAAAAATGATACAGTTGAACCTAATTGCTAAGTACAGTCACAGATGTAGAGAACAAACTTAAGGCTACCAAGGGGAGAAGACAGGGGAGGGATAAGCTGGGAGATTGGGATCTACATATACATAATATTATATATAAAATAACCAATAAGACAGGACTGGAAAAGGGAAGTTTTCATTCGAATCGCAAAGAAAAGCAATGCCAAAGAATGCTCAAACTACTGCACAATTGCACTCATCTCACACACTAGCAAAGTAATGCTCAAAATTCTCCAAGCCAGGCTTTAACAGCAAGTGAACTGTGAACTTCCAGATGTTCAAGCTGGATTTAGAAAAGGCAGAGGAACCAGAGATCAAATTGCCAACATCTGTTGGATCATTAAAAAAGCAAGAGAGTTCCAGGAAAACATCTATTTCTGCTTTATTGACTTTGCCAAAGCCTTTGACTGTGTGGATCACAACAAACTATGAAAAATTCTTAGAGGTGGGAATACCAGACCACTTAACCTGCCTTCTGAGAAATCTGTATGCAGGTCAAGAAGCATGTGCAGTTAGAATTGAACATGGAACAGCAGACTGGTTCCAAATAAGGAAAGGAGTGCATCAAGGCTGTATATTGTCACTCTGCTTATTTAACTTAGTGCAGAGTACATCATGAGAAATGCTGGTCTGGAGGAAACACAAGCTGGAATCAAGATTGCCGGGAGAAATATCAATAACTTCAGATATGCAGATGACACCACCCTTATGGCAGAAAGTGAAGAACTAAAGAGTCTCTTGATAAAAGTGAAATAGGAGAGTGAAAAAGTTGGCTTAAAAACTCAACATTCAGAAAACTAAGATCATGGCATCCAGTCCCATCACTTCATGGCAAATAGATGGGGAAACAATGGAAACAGTGACAGACTTTATGTTTTGGGGCTCCAAAATCACTGCAGACGGTGATTGAAGCCATGAAATTAAAAGACGATCGCTCCTTGGAAGGAAAGTTATCACCAAACTAGACAGCAAATTAAAAAGCAGAGACATTACTTTTCTGACAAAGGTCCATGTAGTCAAAGCTATGGTTTTTCCAATACTCATGCATGGATGTGAAAGTTGGACTATAAAGAAAGCTGAGCACCTAAGAGTTGATGCTTTTGAACTGTGTTGTTGGAGAGGACTCTTGAGAGTCCCTTGGACTGCAAGAAGCTCCAACCAGTCCATCCTAAAGGAAATCAGTCCTGAATATTCATTGGAAGGACTGATGATGAAGCTGAAACTCCAATACTTTGGCCACCTGATGTGAAGAACTTACTCATTTGAAAAGACCCTCATTCTGGGAAAGATTGAAGGTGGGAGGAGAAAGGGACACAGAGAATGAGTGGTTGGATGGCATCACTGACTCGATGGACATGAGTTTGAGTAAGCTTGGAGAGTTGGTGATGGTCAGGGAAGCCTGGTGCGCTGCAGTCTATGGGGTCTCAAGGAGTCAGACATGACTGAGTGACTTAACTGACTTGAACTGAACTGATATGACAATAACGACTATAGCAAAGGTGTGAAGGCTACTATAAACTATGATAGGACCCTTCTACTGGTATGTCCTCCATATATTTTATGTACACTTAACTTTTACTTTCCCACATTTCATATGACCTCCACTGAATGGAGGTTAACAATTTTTTGAAACTTACAAGCTGTGGGACAGGCCACAGACAATTAGCTGCAACACCAAATGGCACAAGGGTGAAGTATCAAATAATTCCTGTACTACCACTTGAAACTAAAAGGTGGTACCTGTCTGTGCTAATTATGTCTGAGAATGCTTTGTATTTTCATATGTGCACTATCCCGTGTAGTTCCTTTGTCTCTGGAAAGGATCAGGAAAAGGTAGAAGTGTTACAACTAGTCTTTCCCACCCCCCATGTTATTTGCATACTAAAGGGAATATTCTATTTACTGAATTACTTCTCACACCCTACTAGATGACACCATGGCCAAACCTGGAAGGCAAAAAGTCGAGATTTATTTACCACATTCAAATTATTTTAAGGCAATTTTTAGTACAAAGACTTCCTAAAAATGAAATTGATTTTTTAGTGGGACAAGAGCTAAATTAAATAGGATACAGGATCAACAAGAAAAGCTAGTGCTGTCTTAAGCTAATAGATAGGTAAAGTCATTCTAGATATAGATGACTGTCCATTAATCTAGGAAGGAGGAGATAATTTTGAGTTTTAATGATGAGTTCTACTTGAGTATGACCAGTTGTTGATAACTATAGTATATCTGGGTGATAATGTCCAGAAGATATCTGGAAATATTACTTTGGAGTACAGGAGAGTGGTGAAAGATAGAAACACAGATCTGAAAGTTTTCAGCATACTGGTAGTAGCTAAAACCATGCAAGATGAAAGATTATGTAAGACATTTTCAATACTAATATTTGTAGAACATTTCATTGGCATTTTTTCGGAATTGGACCAATGGTCTTTGTTAACATTACAACAAAGGAGAGAATGCAATGCTATTATATTACTCTAAATTGCTTGTGTGCTAGTTTCCTGTAGCTGCTATAACACTTTCCCAGAAACTCGATGGTTTAAAACAATAGAAGCTTATTCTCTCACAATTCTGGATGCCAGCAGTCCACAATAAGTATCACTGGGAATAAATCAGGGTGTTATCATAGCCACAGTTCCTCCTGAGACTCTAAGAAATAATTTGTTCCTTGCCCTTTCCAGGGCTTCCCAGGTGGCTCAAGGGTTAAAGAATCTACCTGTCAATGCAGGAGATGCAGGGAACACAGGTTCCTGGGTCAGGAAGATCCCCTGGAGAAAGAAATGGAAACCCACTCCAGTATTCTTGCCTGGGATGATCCCTTGGACAGAGGAGCCTGGTGGGCTACAGTCCATGGGGTCACAAAGAGTTTGACAGGACTGAGCATACATGAATGCATTCTTCTTCCAGGGGCTCTTCTGGGGGCTTCTGATATTCCTTGGCACATGGCCACATCACTCTAGTCTTTGCTTCTGTCATTGCATTGTTTACATCACTTCTTCCTCTGTGGTAAAATCTCCTTCTGCTTCCCCCTTATAATGATACATGTGATTGTATTTAAAGCTTATGCAATTTAAAGCTGATAACCAAGAAATCTCCCCATTCCCCATCCCAAGATCTCTAATTTAAATATATCTATAAAATCCTTTGTTGATATGTAAGGTAACATCTACAGATTCCAAGGATTAGGATGGGAACATCTTTTTATTTTCCCCATTGGAATTTGGGGAGGTGCTATAAGCAGCCATGGAGAAGGCGATGGTAACCCACTCTGGTACTCTTGCCTGGAAAATCCTATGGACGGAGGAGCCTGGTAGGCTGCAGACCATGGGGTCGCTAGGAGTCGGACACGACTGAGTGACTTCACTTTCACTTTTCACTTTCATGTATTGGAGAAGGAAATGGCAACCCACTCCAGTGTTCTTGCCTGGAGAATCCCAGGGACCGGGGAGCCTGGTGGGCTGCCGTCTCTGGGGTCACACAGAGTCGGACATGACTGAAGCGACTGAGCAGCAATAGCAGCAGCATAAGCAGCCAACCACAACTCAGATCTATCCTCATTGTGTAGATTTTTCATTATTTCTAACATCACCCCTGAACTTGGAAAACTGTTAAAAAAAAAAAAGTAACATCAAACATCTCATCATTTTTTTATTGATTACAAGTTGATATGACATTTTAGGCATACTGCATTAAGTAAAATATGTATTTGGAATAATTTTACTTCCTTTTCAGGATGGCTATTAGAAAATTTTAAATTGCATGTGAAATTAACATTTCATTTCTATTAGCAGTTATCTAGAATGTGCGTGTGTGTGTCAGATTAAATCACTTGATATTATAGATAAGTTGCTATTTTCTTACAAATAAATAATTATAATTTCTGAAATCTTCATACCAAGGGAATTAAATGCTTAGTTTTATTTTATAGGTGTACTTTATTGTAGTCCATATTGAATCAAACTGCTTACTGTTGCTTTTTTTCATTTCACAGCAACAAATCAACAGAAATTCATGTGAAAATCATTGACCACCATATGCTGCTCCAGCTTCCTTCAGCTCCTAATTCTAGGAGCTTGACAACTAAAGCAAACCACAGACAGCCACAGGCACTCACTGCCAGCCCTGACAAAAAAAATCACAAAAGTCGCCTCACAGGGTGAGTGACAGACTGATGGACAAACTCTTAGAACTGAAAGGAAATAAGATAATTGAGGAAGTTGACAGTTTTGTTTTGTTTTTTTAAAGGTCATATTCTAAAGGGGAAAGGGTGGTGAGGAAAAAAGGGGAAATGTTTATGATGGGGAGAGATCCAAGGGAAGCTTGTAGGTGGAAGTCTTCCCAGAAAGGAAGTCTGAAATTTGAAGAGACTTGTTTGTAGGTCTGGAGAAGAGTTGGAGAGGAGTGGTCAGAGGAGAAAACCTAGGAGGTTCTGACCAGTAAAGTCTTGAGAGGAAGAATGTACCTTCATATGCTGCTGCTGTTGCTAAGTCGCTTCAGTTGTGACCCACTCTGTGCGACCCCATAGATGGCAGCCCACAAGGCTGCTCCATCCCTTGGACTCTCCAGGCAAGAATACTGGAGTGGGTTGCCATTTCCTTCTCCAATGCATGAAAATGAAAAGTGAAAGTGAAGTTACTCAGTCGTGTCCGACTCCTAGCGACCCCATGGACTGCAGCCTACCAGGCTCCTCCATCCATGGGATTTTCCAGGCAAGAGTACTGGGGTGGGTTGCCATTGCCTTCTCCAAGTACCTTCATATATGTCATTCAAAATTTATTTATAATATTCATTTTTGAATGCAAAACTTTTGAGGTACAGAATGATGAAATGATTTCCCCAAGGTCACAGCAATATTAAATATCAAGTGTAAATTTAGATCTATCAATAGTGAGTAGGTTCTTTTAGAATATTAAAGCCTGACTGAATGGTGAATATATGAGGGTGGAAAACATGATATGCAACTTGAGAAAATTTGGGTAATTTCAATGATAGGAGTCTGTGTGTGACTGGAGTTGGAGAAAGAGGAGGCAGGCCATGAAAGTGTTCGTACTTGAAACTATTTGTGGCAGCTATGGGAAAACACCATGTCCAGAGAGCTCAGAAGAAATGGGACATTGGTTGGCCTTTTATCTAGTCAAAGTTTTGAACTTGACTGGTTTCCTAGCATCCCACTATATTTCTAGTAAGTGTTGACCTTTACATTTTTTGATAAGTGCCTGTAAGAAATGTAAGTCTAGTTATACTTCAAATCTCACACATCTGAAAAAAACACAGTGAAAACACGAGTTCAAGTTTTAGTTCACTGTCAAAATGAAGGTGTTCAAAGGACTATGCTAGCACACAACTAAGGTGACTTAAAAGGGCCATGACATCACATCAGCCTTCAGAATTCCCAACTACATACTTCTCAATTTATGCTATTCTTGTTAGAAATCATTTCATTACACCCAGAAACTTCTGGAGCTCAATGCTTTTTTTTTTTTTTTAATTCAAATGTTAGCATTGCTCTTGCTTCAGTGGACTCTTTTATCCTTGGGCTCTGAGATAAGTTATTTTATTGATGCCCTCCCCTGGCACACTATTGGTCTCTAATCACTGAAGCATTCAGTCCATAAGTAAATGAGAGTAGTGGCTGGATATAAATGGAGAGAAGAAAATTCTATGCACTAACAGACTTGGCCCAGAAAAAATTTACAAATTCCAAATATGACTTTCATCCTTGCTGCTCTTTGGAAACCTCTTTTCATTAACTGCTTGGAGTTTTCCATATTCTGATTTCTCAATATCCTTCTTGACTTGTAGCTGTTAATCTTGCATTTCATTTAGCTAAAATCATGACACTTGATCCAGGCTCTCTCATTTCACCTCATTTCAATCAATCACTGTCTCTCTATAGAGATCATTTCATCCTTCCCCAAAGTCTGAGGAAAAGAGAGCATTTTAAAGCATATATCCTTTAACTAAGCTCTACTTCAAATCCCTTTTTGTTTTCTTAAAAATGTAATTGTCAGTATTTACATTTCTTCTTTTACCTCTTCTATTTACTCTTTCTAAAGTCTTGATCATTTAAGCTTACTATTTATTTTAAATTTTGGCAAATCAATAAGAGAAATAACATATCATTATTAATTAAATTGATCTTTAGTTATATGATTGAAAATTTAAATATTTAGCACTCATTTCCTATTCTGTGAACTGTCTTTTGAATATTTATTAACTATATCTATGGATACATTATTATAAATTTTGCAATGTTTTTAAACTTGTTTATGTTGATGTTTTTGAACTGTGGTATTGGAGAAGACTCTTGAGTCCCTTGGACTGCAAGGAGATCCAACCAGTCCATTCTAAAGGAGATCAGCCCTGGGTGTTCTTTGGAAGGATGATGCTAAAGCTGAAACTCCAGTACTTTGGCCACCTCATATAAAGAGTTGACTCACTGGAAAAGACTCTGATGCTGGGAGGGATTGGGGGCAAGAGGAGAAGGGGACGACAGAGGATGAGATGGATGGCTGGCATCACCAACTCAATGGGCCTGAGTTTGGGTGAACTCCCGAGGGACGGTGATGGACAGAGAGGCCTGGCGTGCTGCGATTCATGAGGTCGCAGGGAGTTGGAGACGACTGAGTGACTAAACTGAACTGAACTAATGAATTAGCACTTATCATTTTTATGACAAATATGTTTGTTTGCGATATCTTACCAATGTGTAAGAAAAATGGTAAAAATTATAAAGGTTTAATTTTGTGCACCACGTTAGTCACCATTTTTCTTTGGGATATCTTCAAATATTTCTAATCTTAGAATGTCATTCAGTTCAGTTCAGTTCAGTCCCTTAGTCCTGTTTGACTCTTTGCGACCCCATGAATCACAGCACGCCAGGCCTCCCTGTCCATCACCAACTCCCAGAGTTCACTCAAACTCACATCTATTGAGTTGGTGATGCCATCCAGCCATCTCATCCTCTGTCGTCCCCTTTTCCTCCTGCCCCCAATCCCTCCCAGCATCAGAGTCTTTTCCAATGAGTCAACTCTTTGCATAATGTGGCCAAAGTACTGGAGTTTCAGCTTTAGCATCATTCCTTCCAAAGAACACCCAGGGCTGATCTCCTTTAGAATGGACTGGTTGGACCTCCTTACAGTCCAAGGGACTCTCAAGAATCTTTTCCAACACCACAGTTCAAAAGCATCAATTATTTGGTGCTCAGCTTTCTTCACAGTCCAAATCTCACATCCATACATGACTACTGGAAAAACCATAGCCTTGACTAGATGGACCTTTGTTGGCAAAGTAATGTCTCTGCTTTTGATTATGCTATCTAGGTTGGTCATAACTTTCTTTCCAAGGAGTAAGTGTCTTTTAATTTCATGGCTGCAATCACTATCTGCAGTGATTTTGGAGCCCCCAAAAATAAAGTCTGACACTGTTTCCACGGTTTCCCCATCTATTTCCCATGAAGTGATTTCCCATGAAGTGATTTCCCATATGCCATGATCTTAGTTTTCTGAATGTTGAGCTTTAAGCCAACTTTTTCACTCTCCTTTTTCACTTTCATCAAGAGGCTTTAAGTTCCTTTTCACCTTCTGCCATAAGCGTGGTGTCATCTGCATATCTGAGGTTATTGATATTTCTCCCAGCAATCTTGATTCCAGCTTGTGCTTCTTCTAGCCCAGCGTTTCTCATGATGTATTCTGCATATAAGTTAAATAAGCAGGGTGACAATATACAGCCTTTTCCTATTTGGAACCAGTCTGTTGTTCCATGTCCAGTTCTAACTGTTGCTTCCTGACCTGCATACAGGTTTCTCAAGAAGTAGGTCAGGTGGCCTGGTGTTCCCATCTCTTTCAGAATTTTCCACAGTTTATTTTGATCCACACAGTCAAAGGCTTTGACATAGTCAATAAAGCAGAAATAGATGTTTTTCTGGAACTCTCTTGCACTTTCTATGATCCAGCGGATGTTGGAATTTGATCTCTGGTTCCTCTGCCTTTTCTAAAACCAGCTTCAACATCTGGAAGTTCATGGTTCATGTACTGCTGAAGCTTGGCTTAGAGAATTTTGAGCATTAGTTTACTAGCATGTGAGATGAGTACAATTGTGCGATAGTTTGAGTATTCTTTGGCATTGCCTTTCTTTGGGATTGGAATTAAAACTTTTCCAGTCCTGTGGCCACTGCTGAGTTTTCCAAATTTGCTGGCATATTGAGTGCAGCACTTTCACAGCATCATTTTTAAGGATTTGAAATAGCTCAACCTGAATTCCATCACCTCCACTAGCTTTGTTCATAGTGATGCTTTCTAAGGCCCACTTGACTTCACATTCCAGCATGTCTGGTTCTAGGTGAGTGATCACACAGTCGTGATTATCTTGGTTGTGAAGATCTTTTTTTTATTTCAAAATAATATATCATTAAATATTTTTCTTATTAATTTCAAATTTTGAATTCATGTAGAATCATTTTACTCTTTCTCATAATACCCAGTTTATCATAGGTAATGAAAACAGTAAATCATCTAGCTTAATTCATACTCCATGTCACTAATTTAGAAGATATACATTTCTAAAATTAAATCATATTTGACAAATTTACTGATTCATTCTGTTAGACAAAGACAATAAGCGTAAGAATGATAAGAATTGTTTATATTTTTATGCACACAATATAATATTTAATACTGTTAATGTTATGTATATTACATAATGGGCTTTCAATGACTTGTTTGCTGAATTGGATTACAAAATTGAGTTGTCACATTGTCAATGCCATTGTATTTTATTAATACTTTGCAGGATCTTCTTGAAACTATTCTTTTAACCAAGTCAAGTTACACATTATTCCTTCTATATTCTTTCTTATTTCTATCCAGTTTTGGACCATGTTGGCATAGTCTCCTCTCTGTTTCTCATTCTTGAATTTAACTGCCTTATTTCAAAAGGCATACTTTTCCCCAGTAATGTTGCTTCTATCTGTCACACTTTGGTTGCCCACCATCTTCAGTCCTTAGTACTCATATCTGCATGAGATTTTTTTCTTTTTATGGGAATGGCCATGTCCATTAACAAATATGTCAGCCATCACTTTCCCCCAAATCACTATACTTCAGGCTTTCTGATATTACCTGTAGGAAGAAGTGCTGGGAGCCAGCACAGGAGGTCCTACCCATGACAAGGTCATGCAGAACAGATCTGATAGGCAAGGCAGATCAGGACTCAAGGGACTCCCTGGACCTGCTCGAACATCTACCCCGAAACCAAAGTCTGTCTGTCTACTGTTTATTATATTATGCCTTTCACCAACACTTCTGACATTAATAGGGGGCTATCCCTGAGAGAGTCATTTCCTAGGCAGGTTGATAGGGAGTCTAGGGGTCCCCAAAGAGAGAGGGGTCTGGAATTCTCAAGGAGGAAAAAAGGACAAACTTTTTTTCTTTCTCCACATTCCTTAGGATTATATACCAATAATGTATCCTGCCTAAGGACAGTCTTTGGATTCAACCTTCTGTTATTTTAAAAAGTTAATTATGGGAGTATACCTGGTCTTTACAAGGATGTATCTTGCCTGAGGACAGTGTTATCTTAAAATGTAAATTATGGGAGTAGGTCGGAGGAGGTCTTTACAACCTCCAGACATTCTTTGGATTATATAACCTCATTATTAACACTAGCAAGCGGGTACTCTTTCTGCCCCCTTCTGATGCCTATGTCAGAAGCTTTCTCTATCTCCTTTATACTTTAATAAAACTTTACTACACAAAAGCTCTGAGCGATCAAGCCTCGTCTCTGGCCCCGGATTGAATTCTTCTCCTCCGGGGGCCAAGAATCCCGGTGTATTCGCGTGATTCAACAACAACCTTTCATCCCCGACCACCTTTCTCTGAAGAAAATCAACTTAGGGCTCTAGTTATAAGTCTCCTGGGCATGAAAGGAATATTTCTATTCTAACCCCTCTGTTGGCATTCTAGCCTGCTTGACAGGTTTTTCCTTACTCTTACAACTAATGCACATGGTTGTTCACAACTTCCCAACCGTGAAAGGCACAGGAAGCCCAAGCATTGTAAAAGTCCTAATGAGCATAGAGCCCTTTGAGAGATGAAAAATTATTAGAATAGTATTGGTAAAGGGCTTCATTATTGGGCCAATGCTTGCTGCCAAGTTCACATATCCCTTATCCATTGTGCACCTGGGAGTGCATTAGTTAATGTAGTTGGAATGTAAGGAAAACAAGTAGTAGCCTTGGTATTAACCGTATCAGACCTTTGAGCTAATAAGTTCTTTCTGTGTTGTGACCCACTGCACCTTTGCTCTGTGAGAATGTAACTTTATTTAGTACTTTCTGAGGCTGGGAGAAATAAAGAAAAAATACTTTAAAGGAAAACAAGTTTTCTGGCTGATCAACCTTTATCAGAAAAGAGTCATGAAATGTTAACAGGCCACAGGGCCAGACATAACATAAGACCTTTGTTTATGAAAAGGTGTACAGAAAATGTCCTGGTTTTGATAAAGGTAAAATTGATGTAAAGTTGAGCTGACTCTGTATCTTTCACTTTGAGAAATGTGTAACTCAGAGTATAAAAGTTCCTTTTGAAAATAAAGCTGCAGATCCCACTTCACCAGAGCTCTGGTCTCCTTTCTTTCTCTTTCTGTCTCTCTTTCTTTCTCCCTTTTTTCAGGCTGAATCCCTGGAGCACAGAGGCCCTCTGAGTTCACTTTTTTGCCTGGGCTTCTAAGACCCAATCAGGAAGGCGCTCTGTGTCTTCACCCCACCGAGAGGGCAACTGAGGCCTCCGTGAACAGAGCAAGTCCCATGTCAGGGGCTTTATTGGCTTTCTGTGTAAACCAAGGAGTATCAGCCTCTTTCTCTCTCCCTTATTCTTTCTATTTGTTTTTTATTTTTATTTTTGACCCCGGACCAACAGGTCCCAGTCCATCATAAGACCCGTGTCGTCTCTCTCGCCGACGCCGTTCATCCTGAGAGTTCCCCTGGATCCTGCTGGGGCTGGACCCCAGCAAAGAACACAGAGATATAGTTGCTTGGTTAATTGTTTATTGACCATATATTTTATTTTATGAAAATCATTTTTAATAGTGTTAGCCCTAGCAAAGACCATTCCAAATTGGAAATTATTAAGCAGATTGTGTTTGCTAAGGAATGAAACCCCATACTCCATATATTGTATAAAAAAATAAAGGAAATAAAAGAATGGCAATGGAAGAAAAACAGTTTTCTGGTATTTGTCTTAATATTGGAAAAGAGCTTCATATGCAGTTAGATGGGCTTCCCTGATGGCTCAGCAGATAAAGAATCCACTTGCAATTCAGAAGACACAGGAGATGTGGGTTTGATCCCTGGGTCAGGTAGATCCTCTGGAGATGGAAATGGCAACCCACTCTAGTATTCTTGCCTTAAAAGAATCCCAAGGGCAGAGGAGCCTGCTGGGCGACAATCCACGGGGTCGAAAAAAGTCGGATACAACTGAGCACACACGCACACACTCACATGTAGTTAGATGATCAAACATTAATATATATATATATATATATATGTATTTATTTATTTGTTTGTTTTTGGCTACATGGGTCTTCATTGCTGCCCTTGGGCTTTTTCTAGTTGTGGCAAGTGAAAGCTACTCTTTAGTTTCAGTGTGTGGGCTTCTCATTACTGTGGCTTCTGTTGCTGTAGACCACAGGCTCTAGATGCATAGGTTCAGTAGTTGCAGCTTTTGTCTCTAGAGAATGGACTAAGTAGTTTTGACTTATGGGTTTAATTACTCTGTGGCATGTGGAATCTTCCCCGACTAGGGATAAAACCCATGTGCCCTGCATTGGCAGACTGATTCTTAACCACTGGACCACCAAGGAAGTTGCCAAATGTTCTTAGAGGATATAGATTGAGTTTATAATTTAAAACTTCCTAAAACAGAAATAGAGGATAGGGAGGAGGGATGGTCAGAAATGAATGCAAGAAACCAGATAAGAAAATAATATAAAGATCTTGATAGAACACCTAGTGTTTCCTCCCTTCTATAATTATATTTTTTAAAGAAATAGACTTGAAGAAGAATAAACAGGTGTCCATGTTGTTTTAAGACTGGTTAGAAGAAAAAGAATGACTCTGAGGCTAAAACTGTGTGGTAACACCATAAAACAAGATTTATAGATAAAACTGGGAGTGTGAGAGTTCACAGTTTTGCCTAAGGCCACTTCCATTGATCTTCATCTGTACACCAGGCAAATACAAGTATTGTAGAAGTATTTCCTGCCTTGTATATCTCCGTAAGTTCACATTTTTGTATGAACTATATCATACTTTTTGCAGGAACTACAACATAATGTTTATGTTTAATAAGAAAGTTATAGACTAAAATGTCTCTCTATGGCTAATTAAAATAATAGTAACCAGCATTTATTAAATACTAACTGTAGGTCAGATATTATGCTAATATGCTAAGTCCTTAAATCATGTTTAATTTTATTCTCACAAAAATGAAGTAAATGTAATACACACTTTACAGATGAGGAGACTGGGATTTAAGGAGATTGGTATCTGGTAAGGGTCACACAAGTGTAAGTGATAGAGCTGGAAAGTGAGTGAGTCATTAATAAAAAGAATCTGATCACAGAGCTACTATAGGAGAAAACCCTGATATTAAGTCACCTTAAATCCAATTTCCAATATTCAGTTCAGTTCAGTTCAGTCACTCAGTCGTGTCCGACTCTTTGAGACCCCGTGAATCGCAGCACGCCAGGCTTCCAATATTAGCAATATCAAAATTGCTGGTTATGTTAAGAGTACTTATATACATTGTCATTGCAGCTTTACAGACTTAGTCTTTCACGCATGGACTTAATCATATTTACAAAACATTACATATTTGTCTTCATTAGTAAGTGGTGTGTGTGTGTGTGTGTGTGTGCTTAGTCACTCAGTCATGTCCAACTCATTGCGAGCCTATGGACTGTAGCCCACCAGGGTCCTCTGTCCATGGGATTTTCCAGGCAAAATTACTGGAGTGGGTAGCCATTCCCGTCTCCCAGGATCTTCCCAATCCAGGGTTTGAACCCAGGTGTCCTACAGTGCAGGTGGATTCTTTACCATCTGAGACACCAAGGAAGCCCAGTAAGTGGCATACTAATAAAAATTTGCGTTTTTATTGATGATTCACTCAAGTTCTTGACAATATTCATGTAAAAAGATGGAAATGATGTAGTTCATTGAATTAATTCTACATATAAAAGGTCATATCAGCTATCTGGATTTCATGAATAAATCCATAATCCCATGACCTTTGGATAACTTTATTTATTTAAGTGCAGAAACTAGTAAGCAATGTGAAATGGGTATCTTTGTGAAGAATATTGAATTAAGACTGAGACAGAGGAGGGAAGTGGGTGGGGGGTTCAGGATGAGGAACACATGTACACTCATGGCTGATTCATATCAACATATGGCAAAAACCACTACAATATTGTAAAGTAATTAGCCTCCAATTAAAAAAAAAAAAAAGACTGAGCCTGAGCCTGCTGTGCCATCAGGTTTACCTAAGTGGCAATACTTGATATTTCCAAAATTTAGAGTGATGGATTATTGAAATATAGTTCTGCTTTTTATTTATTTGGAGATTTTAAATGAAAGAGAGAGTACTGAATAGTAAAAGTGAAAAAGTGAAAATCTGTTGCTCAGTGGTGTCAAACTCTTTGCAACCCTATGGACTATAGGCCACCAGGCTCCTCTGTCTGTGGGATTTCTCAGGCAAGAACACTAGAATGGGTTGCCATTTCCTTCTCCATGGGATTTTCCCAGTCCAGGGACTGAACCCACGTCTCCTGCTTAGTAGGCAGATTCTTTACTACTGAGCCACCAGGGAAGCCCTAACAAAGCGTAAAGAATGTATTAAACGTGAGACAGGTTTATGGGGATTATAAGGTTTTAACAAAGGAGAGGGGCAGGAGACTTTATCAGGAAAGTAAATTTGCACATTGCTTCATAGGAAATGCATAACAAGAAATTAGGGAATGGAAAGACAGTTTTCTTGGTTTATTTCTGTTAAAATAATTTTGACATGCCACCTGGAAGTAACCTGTGTTCCCATTAACCTCTGCTCCCTTGCTACTGTTTGCAAACCCTTCAGATGGCCTTATGGTTAAAGTTTGCTTCTAAACATCCAAGATTGGAGAAAACAGCCTATTATATTCCCTTTGAGGATATTATTCAATTTGAAAAAGAAACCCTAAGAAAATCTCACTTGATGCCCCTCCTCTTTTATTGTTGTTCTGGTAAAATACACGCAACACAAAGTTAGCCATCTTAATCATTTTAAGTGCACATTTCAGTGGTATAAAATACAATCTGTATGCAATGCTGTGAAAACATCAGCACTGTTCAATGCAACTGTATGTCTATTTTCTTCTTGAAAAGCTGAAACTCTACTCGTCAGACAATAATCTCTTATTACTCCTTTCCTTATCCCCTGGCAACTGCCATTCTACTTTCAGTTTCTTAGAGTTTCCCTACTTTGGGTAACTTATAAAAGTGGAATCATGCAGTGTCTATATTGTGACTGATATACTGCACTTAGAATAATGTCCTCAAAGTTCATCCATGCTGTGGCATATTTCAGAATTCCCTTCATTTTTAAAGCTGAGCAATATTCAGTTGTATGTATATACCACATTTTACTCATCTATTCATCCATTAATGGACACCTGGGTCGTTGCTATATTTTAGCTACTGTAAATAATACTGCTATGAAATATCTTAAGACCCTGCTTTCAGTTATTTTGGGCATATACCCAGAAATGGAATTGCTGGAACATATATAAATTCTATTTTCAACTTTTTGAGGACCTGTCATAGTTTTTCACAGTGACTTTTCCATTTTACATTTCTCATTGTAGTGTGTATGGATTTCAAATTCAAATCATAGCCATCTTAATGGGCTATTAAGTATCTTATTGTATTTTTTATTTTCATGTCCCTAATGATTAGTTTTGGCCACCTCATGCGAAGAGTTGACTCATTGGAAAAGACTCTGATGTTGGGAGGGATTGGGGGCAGGAGGAGAAGGGGATGACAGAGGATGAGATGGCTGGATGGCATCACTGACTCGATGGATGTGAGTCTGGGTGAACTCCAGGAGTTGGTGATGGACAGGGAGGCCTGGCGTGATGCAATTCATGGGATCGCAAAGAGTCGGACACGATTGAACTGAACTGAACTGAATAGTTACTGTTGTTGAGCTTATCATGTGGTAACTGGCCTTTTGATATCTTTAGAGAAATGCCTTTTTAAGTCCTTTGTCCACTTTTGATTTTTCTTTGTTGTTGTTGAGGTTTGAAAGTTCTTTACATATTCTGGATATTAAAGACAGGGAAGCCTGACGTGCTGCAGTTCATGGGGTTTCAAAGAGTCAGACATAACTGAATAACAAAATCCCTCATATATGACTATTAATTATTTTCTCTCATTCTGTGGGTTTCACTTTTACTGTTAGTATCTTTTAATGAAAAGTATTTCATGAAATCTAGTATGTCTATTTTTTCATTTGTTGCCTGTTGCCTTTGGTGTCAAGAAAGCATTGCCAATCTCATGGCATGAAGCTTTTGTCCTGTTATCATCTAAGAATTTTTTAGCTTTCATTTTACATTTAAGTCTTTGATTCATTATTAGACAAGGGTCCAACTTATATTTTTGCATATGGATACTTGGTTTTCCCAACACTGTTGAAAAGACTATCTTTTTGCTAGTGAATTGTCTTGGGACCCTATCAAAAATCATTTAGCCATATATTTTAGGGTTTAATTTTTGGATTTTTTATTCTGTTTTATTGACTTATATGTCTGCCTTTATGCTAGTACAACACTGTCTTAATTACTATAACTTTGTTGTAGACTCTGATATCAGGATCTAGATACCAAGTTTTTTCTTCTTTATCAAGATTGTTGTGAGTATTCAGAGTCCCTTGAGATTCCACATGAATTTTAGGATTGACTTTTCTATTTCTTAAGAAAAACATTATTGAGATTTTGGTAGGAATTGTATGAATCTATAGAGTGCTTTGGATAAATATTGATATCTCAGAACTACTGTCTTCTAGTCCATTAATATGTTTCCATTTGTTTATATTTTCTTCACTTTTTTTCAGCAATGCTTTGTAGTTTTTATTTTATAAGTCTTTCACTTCTTGCTTAAGTTAACATCCAAGTATTGTGTTCTTTTTGATCCTATTATAAATTTAATTGTTTTCAATATTTCTTTTCCAGATTGCTCATTGTTAATGTATTTAAAAATGCAAATGATTTTTGTGGGTTGATTTTATATCCTGTTGAATTTATTTATTAGTTCTAATTGTTTAATGGAATCATTAGGATTTTCCTATATATAAGATCTTACACATATAAATATATACCTCTTCCTTTCCACAGTTTTAATTTTTATAATACAAATTTCTGAAATTTTATAGTTTTACTTCCCTTGTTTGTTTTTAATTTCATCGTACTGTGTTCAGAAAAAGTATTTTATATGCCTTTTTAAATCTATTGAGACTTAATCTGTGTCCTAACATATGTTCTATCTTGGAAAACTGCTCTATGTACCGTTGAGAAGAATACGCATGCTATTGTTGTTAGATGGACTGTTCTGTATATATATTCTATCTAGGTTTACTGTGCTGTTTAAGTCTTCCATCTCTTACTCATCTTCTGTCTGGGAATTTTAACCATTATTGAGGGTGAAGTATTAAAATCTCTATTATTATATAGTTGTTTATTTCTCTCTTTAGTTCTGTCAGTTTTTCTTCATGTATTTTGATGGTCTTTTATTGGGTGTTTAAATGTTTATAATTTTTCTTTCTTCTTGCTATATTGAATATTTTGTTAATAGATACTATGCATTTTTGTCTCCTGTAACCTTTTCTTGTGTAAAGTCTTCTTTACCTCATGTTAGGCTTACCAGGTAGTTCAGTGGCAAAGAATCTGCCTGGCAATTGCAAGAGATGCAGTAGACATGGATTTGATCCCTGGGTCCGGAAGATCTCCTGGAAGAGGAAATAGCAACCCATTCCAGTATTTCTTGCCTAGAAAGTTCCATGGACAGAAGAGCATGGTGGGCTACAGTCCAAGGGATTGCAAAGAGTCTGATAAAACTGAGCATGCACCTCATCTTAACTCATATTAGCATAGCCACTTCTGTTTTGGTTATTATTTGCAATGGAATATATTTTTCCATCCTTTTACTTTCATTCTATTTGTATCTTTGGATCTAATTTGTGTTTCTTATAGACAGTATATAGTTTGATCATGTGTTTTAGACATTCTGGTCATCTTTGGGTTTTGACTGGAGAGTTTAATCCATTTACTTTTAAAGTAATTACTAAAAGAAGGACTTAAAATCTGTAATTTTGCTATTTGTTATCTGTATATCTAAAGCATTTTTGTCCCTCGTTTCCTGCATTACCATCTTCTTTGTGTTTAGTTGATTTTTTTTTTTTTGTACTGAAATATCTCAATTTCTTCCTCCTTTTTTATGTTTATTCTGTGGCTCTTTTCTTTATGGTTACTATTTGATATACCCTAAACATTCTAAAGTTACAACAGTTTAATCTGAATTTATACCAGCCTAATTTCAATAACATACCAAAACTTTGATACTTAATAGCTCTTTCCTACTCCTTTTAGTTGCCAGTGTCCCAAAGTTACATCTTTATAAATTATGTGCTTCTGTGGGACAGTTTGCCAGAAATAGGATTTTGGATTTGACTTATTATTATTATTTGTATTAGTACTTTGAATATACTGATCCACAATCTTCTTGCCTTTAAAATTTCTGATGAAAAACTGTTCATATTCTTATTGATGATCCCTCATATGTGACCAGTTGCATCTTTCTTGTTGCTTTCAGGACTCTCTATCTTTGGAAAGTTCATTATGTATCTTGATGTGGGTCTCACTGAGTTCAGCTTGGTTGGAGTTTATTGAGTTTATTGGATGTTTTAATTCATGTTTTTACCAAGTCTTCTTCAGTGGTTCTCTTATGTTCTTCTCTCTTCTTTTCCTGGCACTTCCACAATGTATATGATGTTCCATCTGCTGGTGTCCCACAGGTTGCGTAGGTTATTTTCACTTCTTTTTTTCTTTCTATTCCTCAGACTCAAAAAGTTATTGTCTTATCTTCAAGTTTACTAATTCTTTTCTTTTTTCCATTTGCTCAAATCTGCATGTTAATCCTTCTAGTAAATTTTCCTTTTCAATTATTATACCTTTTAGCTCTAGAATTTCTTTTTGGTTACTCTTTAGGGTTTCTGTCTCTTACTGATATTCCTTCTTTTCATGCATCATTTTCTTTACTTTTTCTCCATGTTCCTTTGTTCTTTCAAAATTTGTAAGATAATTATTTTTAAGTCACTGCCTAGTAGATATGCCACCAAATCTTTTTCAGAGACAGTTTCTATTGATATTTTTTCTTTTGAATGGAAAATACTTTTATGTATTTTGTATGCTATGTAATTTGTTGTTGTTGAAAAACGGACATTTAAATCTGATAATGTGGTAACTCTGAAAATCAGATATTTCCTCTACCTCAGGGTTTGCTGGGTTTTGCTTTTTTTTTTTTTTTAATAACCTGTCTCTGTGATGAGAATCATCCTGAGAGAGAAAAGTAAGATCTCAAGTCTATTCTGAGCCTGTACCTTTACTCCAGGTATGCAAAGTCACTTTCTAATTTGTCCCATTTATGAAGTCTCTTTTGAATGCTATAGGTTTTACAACTGGTCTCAAAAAGGAAAAACAAAAATCAATGAAAGGGAATAAAAGTGCCCTCCTGAAAGTCACTTTAGCCAGGTTGGGAGGGGACTACAACAATGCGGGGAGCTGCAACAATGGCCATTTGCCTCTTTTTCTGTATCTCTGAGGTAAAGGCATCAATCAGCAACCAGAACAGAGATCCCCAATATGTAAAGGACAGAGTGCTTTTTTCTCTCTTTCAAGATTTGTGCAGGCTGCTCCAGCAATACCTATACAATACTACACACAGCAGCAACACCTACCATGGTGTGTGTGTGGAGGAGGGTGGGGAGGGTACCCTTAGCTGCTATTGTGCTAAGAGTTGAAATTAGCTGAAATTAGCCAGTTTACCCAGAGAAGGCAATGGCACCCCACTCCAGTACTCTTGCCTGGAAAATCCCATGGACGGAGGAGCCAGTAGGCTGCAGTCCATGGGGTCTCTAAGAGTCGGACATGATTGAGCGACTTCACTTTCACTTTTCACTTTCATGCATTGGAGAAGGAAATGGCAACCCACTCCAGTGCTCTTGTCTGGAGAATCCCAGGGATGGGGAAGCCTGGTGGGCTGCCGTCTATGGGGTTGCACAGAGTCGGACACGACTGAAGCGACTTAGCAGCAGCAGCAGCAGCAGCCAATTTAACACTCAAGATTTTCCCTAGATATTGCAAACCTTCAGTAGACTACAGAGTTGTAAAATCATTAAATTAGACAGGTTTTGCAAGTGCAGTTTTTGCCTACATTGAGACACTATTTCTTGGTACTTGCTACTCCTCTATCTTCCTAGAACCCTTCTACTTGATGTTTTAAAATAGTTACAGGCGATTTTAATGGCTGAACTTTTAAAATTTTTAAATAAATTCAATGAAAATATAATAAAATGAAATATCCACAGACTTACTCAGCTACCAAAGTAAAGGAAGTGAATCAAAATAGGATAATTATATTTATTTTCATTATATGCTTAAGAATTTATATATCAGTAAAATGATTTTTAATTGTTTTCACTTAAAAGCCATACTTCTTTTACCAATGGTGCAGGGAATTATGAATTTTTATAATCAGTGAAAATTAATACATATGTAATGGAGAAAATATTGAATATAAATTCTCAGTTTGAAATTTTATCTTGTGTTTTTCTCATAAATTATCATCAACTTATCACTGAACTTGGATTAATGTAGAAGAAACATTTAAACATTTAGCAGTTGCCTTTTTTTGATTCAGTAATTCAGTTACATCAAGCATGATCGCTTTTACTAAGTTTACTCCTTCAGTCATTTTCCTGTTGAGATATAGAACAGTCTCATTTACCTAAATGTGCTTAGAAAGTTTTTATCCTGAGTCAAAAATAGTGATCATCTCAGCCTGTGTTATTATACTGACAGGTTGGCAAATTTCAAACCTGCAGAAGGTATTTTAAAGAGTCATTTATTTTTCATTCATTTACTCATGACACATTTATTTACTTAAACAGTTAATAAGTACCTGTTATATATAAGCTGCTGTTTGTAGTGCTATGGACATAGAAAGAGATCAAGACATGATATTTGCTTTCAAGGAACTTCTAGACCAGTAATGAGAAGTAAAGCTGACTACAAAAACTAGCTTATCAAATTATCACCCATTAATTTCTGTTTTCTGTTAGATACCAGTATAAGACTCAATAAAGGCTAGAAAGAAAAGGCTATTAGTTTTATATATAAGGTCAGGAAATACTTCATAGAGAAAGCAACACTAGATGTCTTAAAAGATAAGTGAGCACAGTAGAGAAAGGGATTGGTGTATTGAAAAGCAATATGAAGAGATACCATTCTAAATAAAGGGACTTAGAATGGACAAAGACAAAGAATCAAACCATGTGACAGTTAGAGAACTGTATGTTACTGGCAATGGCCAGAATGTAGGTCATGAGGGGAGTCATGGTAAGTACTATGACTGGAGACATAGGCAGGGCTCAGGACATGTCTAACCAAGGTGTTTGCATTTGTTGTAGCAATACATAAAAACTTTAATGTATGGAAATACAATAAACATATTTGCAGTCCAGAAGATATCTAATCCCTATAGTACTCTGGGTACTGTGAAATTCATATATGTGAGGCTTAGAGATGTATGTCTGAGAGTAAGATTCAGTTCAGTTCAGTTCAGTTCAGTCACTCAGTCATGTCCGACTCTTTGCGACCCCATGAATCACAATATCGCAAATCTGAGTGCTTGGGTTGGCCCGTTTATCTTTCTTCCCCATTGAGATTCAGCACTTGTCTTGCAGGGAACTTGTATCCAGCTCTGCTTTGTTTATGGCTTTCTAGATGATTCCTTCCACTAGAGATGTCTATTTCTAGTACAAGGTAACATTTTGCAGCTAGCTATATATTAAACCATTTTAAGGACTTTCTTGATTTTGCTTCATTGTAGAATGAAAACATCTCAATGTGTTGATTTGGCTATTTTAAACCTAAAACTTATTTCTCTATCTTTTTAAAGCATATATTTGTGGTTTGTTTTAAAAAACAAAGTGATATCCAACTGTTTTAATATTAAAAATCTTAATTTTGACAATATTGTAAATCTTAATTTAAAAATGTATAGTCTTAAGTTTTAACTTTCCCCCAATAATTCTCCCCTTCATAGGCAATGGGTTTAATTCTTTTACTTATTTCCTGGTGTTTAAATATATTTAATAAATGTGTTTTGTTAGCATTTACTATTGTTTTTAATTCATAGATTAAAATTCTTTATTAATGCACTGCCCTGATGGCTGCAGATTTAGTGGTGTACCATATTTTCTCAATATTAATTAAATCATTTATCAGTTTTCACAACAGATGACTGCCAGTTCAGGCTATCTGCAATCTAAGGAGTTTACTATAAGAGCATTTCTTTTTCTGTATACTGTTTCTTGCATCAAGTTTCACTTGTATAATATTTCTTTAAATAGACTTGATTAAATAAAATCATAGACTTGATTATTTGAAATATTTAATTAGATTACCTATTCATTAATGTCTCTAATTTTTCATAAACTCTTTCCTTCCTGCTTTCATTTTCTAACTATACTCTGAGGTGGTTCTTCTCTCACCATCTTTTATATCTCACCTTTTTCCTTGATGGGATCTATTATTTTTTGAATTCTATATCTTGATTTGATTCACTGGTTGATTAGTTGATTGGTAATTCCTTATTTCCTCTGTGCATACCTTTAAGTCCACACTAAGGAGGGTATTTTCATGAGTTCCTGTGTCTGATTGTATTTTATGTTTTTATTAAACCTTTATTCTACCTTAAAATTTAAGTTTTAGTTAGATATTGAAAATTATTTGTTCCCTCATAGCTTTAGTAGCTTTTAGTCAGTGTGGCTAGTGAAAAATCTGTCATTCTGAATCCTGTTCTGAAACATAGTGATGTGATGTGCTTACTGTGTGACATTTCAAGCTAGATATTTCTTGGATAGTTTATTCTGTTACTTCCTTGATAATTTCTTTCACTTTCCATTTTCCAATGTTTTCTAGAACTTTATTAACTCACACATTAGGCCTCCTATATCAATCTTCTAGGCCCTCATCTTTAGTTTTCTCTTTTCTCTTATTTATTTTTCTTTTTGCTATAATACATATGGAAGATTAAAATATCTGCACTTACAGTTTAAGCCATAATAATAAAATGAATATTCTTGTACTAATCTCCCAAAGTAAAAATAGAGCATTCCAAAAAACTCAGAAGCATTTGATATTTCACTTAAGAAATATATACACTTGAGGCTAAATAAATTTATATATCATTTTAGTTATAAGCTTTTTTTCTTTTTTTTTGAGTAAATATTCTTTGGAAAATGTATTTTTTTCTGTTTTACCATGCTTAAATGGTTGACTACTTTCCTAATATTGAAACAAGACTATATTCATGATACAAATTCAACATGATATCTTTTATATATTGTCCTTTGGCTTAGTAATATTTTGTGTACAAACTACACAAAATATTACTAAGCTTCAATATTCATGGGTAAGATTCATTTGTAATTCTTTTTTTCTTCTACTATGTCTGTTTAAGTTTGAAAACAAGTCAAGGAGTGTTCTCTCTTGGCCAGTTCTCTGAGAGTGTTAATATAATGTTGTGTGGTAACTTTATAGTGTCAATTTAAGCTATAACTACATTTCCCAGAACTCCCTTCCCTTTCTGGTTCCATGTAAGAGAAGGCCATGGGAAAAATTTGTGTGGACTTTAAAAGAGAAGATTTGGTATCTACCATTATGCTCAAGGTCAGCATTAAGTAGCAAGCACCATTGCTGCCTGCATGTAGTTTTCTTGATTAACTTGCTCACTTTATTGGGCTCTCTGCTCTTTAACTGTCTGTACTTCATCCTCCTCCAGTTTCTCTGACTCCTGAGCCAGGTGCATGCAGCTAAGGGCACTAATATCTGCTATACAAGATTGAAACTGGTGAGAGGCAGAGATGGGTTCCATATTGTCCTTGTGTGTTCCTGTTTATCCACCTAGTTCTAGATGAGCCTCTTTCTCCTCCTTCATGTCCACCTATTATCTTTCCATTTGCCACCCATGTAGATGTACAGTGACTTCAATCCCATTGCAATTTGCAAAGGTAACAGCTTTCCATGGACCTTTTTTTTTATACTTCAAAAGATGTTAATTCTTTTTAGAGAAGATTTAGGTTCACAGCAAAATTGAGTAGAGGTTACAGAGATGTTCCATATATCCCTTACTGCCACTCATGTATATCCTCCCCCTTTTTCCATATATGTTGTCTTCATCTTCCACAATTGTGTAAGAACTGATTAGTCTGTTCCATGAGGTTACAGCCAGTGCAGTCACTCTAAGCACCATATTCAGAGGTGTGCTCATGCTCAGTTGTCATTTTGAAATTCGTGAATAATTTTATTTTTGAACAGGTGTTGTGTAAAGTCTGACAGGACAATGGAGCATGACCTAGGTGCTTAAAGCCTTGACTGACATGTGCATCTGCCTTCTTTGGAGAAGTTCTTGGCTGTCCACTTCTTGGCCCTGCCCAGTGATGGCTGCTGTCCTCTAGACCCCTCAGCCCCCTGGGCATGAATGTGGGAAGAGTCAAGGTCAAGCACAGGCACCCCAAGCGTTAGGTTACGGGGCTGGCCTCAGGAGCCTCTGAGGATCTGCATACAAATGTAAACACACAAAATGTATTTGGGGAATGTCAGATGCTAAAACTCGCTCAGCCATTCTAACGCATGCACAAACTTCGAAGTACAAGAGAGTTAACACTCCTCGGGATAAAAAGGGGTCTTGACCAATAAGGATAAGAGGACAGCTAGTAAGTAAACACTTATTCAGTTCCTAGGTGACTCCTCAAGAAGTCCCCATTTGAACTGAGCCCAGGTGTTTTCTCAATGACCATCCTGGGGTTGGGTTTCCTTCTTTTTCTTTTTACTTTTCCCAGTGCCCTACTCAAATCCTTTGAAAATCATTTTCCAAAATAAACTATTTTGTAAACCCTTGTCTCACACTTTCCTTTTTGAACCAAACCATTTTAACAAAAATTGTATTAATGGAAATGCTAAGGCATAACCACACAAAACAGTGAAAAAATTCTTCAAATTTTCTAAAACCATTTCTTCACATGAATAGTTTTGAGAATGCATAATATATATTTATTTTTTAAAAATATGTACTTTCTACCTATTCTGTAAAATGTACTAAGTACATCCTTTAGATCAAGTTTATTAACTTTGCTATCCAAATTGTTTATATCAGTGTGTCAGTAGTATTCTATCAGTAGTATTCTATCCATCATTTTACAGATATGTGGGAGAAGTATGTATTTTAGTGGTCACAGTCGTGGTGGGGGAGCTGTTGTCATTTTGTTAGTGTAGGAGTTCAGTGGTGCTAAACATTCTTACAATGCCTAAGCAAGTGCCCAACAATAAACAGCTGTACCAAATGCTAACTGACTGAACTTAGAGTCTAGATCTGTTTTACCTACACAAAATATCTTCTCCGTGTGTTTGATGTACACTGAGTTGTCAAAGCATGCAATTATCATGAAGATTAAGGGAAGATAAAGGCAACACTGAGGAGGCAGAGTCAGAAGCTAACTGGATTATTGGCGAACCCACTGTAGGCTGAATCAACTGATTCAAAATCTGTTCTCATTTGTACAGCTGGTTATTTGTGCTAGTACATTTCCTTACTGGATAAGCCCATTTAAGATGGGTTTCTAAACATATGTAGTAGCTACAAGAGACCTAAAACTTCAACAATTTTTTTTTATTATGATTGTCTATATTATGGTGTTTTTTTTTAGCATGAATGATAATCCCCTCATTATATAATCTATAAATAAAATGCAAAAAGCATAATACTTTTACATTTATTTTAAATAAGATTTTTGAATAAACTTTATAAACAAAGTGAAATTCTATTCTCTAGTTATATAATTATATACCTACTGATAATCACCATTTTTAAACACTGCATAGTTGAAATGAGTATTAAATTTTTCAAATGCTTATTCAGCACTGAGATGATGACATTATCATGCTTAAGAGATTCTTTTATATTTTCTAATTCTAAAATGAATTTTGTGAGTCTTATGTGTATAATACTCTTTTAAAGTATTATATAATTCAGTTGATGGGCTTCCCAGGTAGCTCAGTGGTAAAGAATCTGCCTGCCAGTGCAGGAGATGCAGGAGACAAGGGTTTGATCCTTGGGTTGGGAAGATCCCTTAGAGAAGGAAATGACAACCCACTCCAGTATTCTTGCCTGGAAAATTCCATGAACAGAGGAGTCTGGCAGGCTATATTCCGTATGGTCACAAATAGTTGGATAAGACTGAGCAACTGAGCATGCATGTATAATTCAGTTGATAGCTTTCTATTTGCTATTTTTTAAATCTGTTGCAGAGTCATAAATGTTTTTTAAAAAAACCTGTATTTGTAATGTTTGGTAATGGATTGAGCTGGTTTTCATGCATTCTATACCATGAAAAGTTTAAGTAGCATCTGAATTTTCAAAATTACTATAATTGTGTATTTTCATAACTTAAAAGTATCCTTTATATATTTCATGATCCTATGTCTATTTCTTTTTTTTTTTTATTCTTCCAATTTTATTTTATTTTTAAACTTTACATAATTGTATTAGTTTTGCCAAATATCAAAATGAATCCGCCACAGGTATACATATGTTCCCCATCCCGAACCCTCCTCCCTCCTCCCTCCCCATACCCTCCCTCTGGGCCGTCCCAGTGCACCAGCCCCAAGCATCCAGCATCATGCATCGAACCTGGACTGGCAACTCGTTTCCTACATGATATTTTACATGTTTCATTGCCATTCTCCCAAATCTTCCCACCTTCTCCCTCTCCCACAGAGTCCATAAGACTGTTCTATACATCAGTGTCTCTTTTGCTGTCTCGTACACCGGATTATTGTTACCATCTTTCTATATGTGCGTTAGTATACTGTATTTATGTTTTTCCTTCTGGCTTACTTCACTCTGTATAATAGGCTCCAGTTTCATCCACCTCATTAGAACTGATTCAAATGTATTCTTTTTAATGGCTGAGTAATACTCCATTGTGTATATGTACCACAGCTTTCTTATCCATTCATCTGCTGATGGACATCTAGGTTGCTTCCATGTCTTGGCTATTATAAACAGTGCTGCGATGAACATTGGGGTACATGTGTCTCTTTCCCTTCTGGTTTCCTCAGTGTGTATGCCCAGCAGTGGGGTTGCTGGATCATAAGGCAGTTCTATTTCCAGTTTTTTAAGGAATCTCCACACTGTTCTCCATAGTGGCTGTACTAGTTTGCATTCCCACCAACAGTGTAAGAGGGTTCCCTTTTCTCCACACCCTCTCCAGCATTTATTATTTGTAGACTTTTGGATCGCAGCCATTCTGACTGGTGTGAAATGGTACCTCATAGTGGTTTTGATTTGCATTTCTCTGATAATGAGTGATGTTGAGCATCTTTTCATGTGTTTGTTAGCCATCTGTATGTCTTCTTTGGAGAAATGTCTATTTAGTTCTTTGGCCCATTTTTTGATTGGGTCGTTTATTTTTCTGGAGTTGAGCTGTAGGAGTTGCTTGTATATTTTTGAGATTAGTTGTCGGTTGCTTCATTTGCTATTATTTTCTCCCATTCTGAAGGCTGTCTTTTCACCTTGCTAATAGTTTCCTTTGATGTGCAGAAGCTTTTAAGGTTAATTAGGTCCCATCTGTTTATTTTTGCTTTTATTTCCAATATTCTGGGAGGTGGGTCATAGAGGATCCTGCTGTGATGTATGTCGGAGAGTGTTTTGCCTATGTTCTCCTCTAGGAGTTTTATAGTTTCTGGTCTTACGTTTTGATCTTTAATCCATTTTGAGTTTATTTTTGTGTATGGTGTTAGAAAGTGGTCCAGTTTCATTCTTTTACAAGTGGTTGACCAGATTTCCCAGCACCACTTGTTAAAGAGATTGTCTTTAATCCATTGTATATTCTTGCCTCCTTTGTCGAAGATAAGGTGTCCATATGTGCGTGGATTTATCTCTGGGCTTTCTATTTTATTCCATTTATTTAATTTTCTCATTTTTCTTAATTATAATTGCAAATCTTTCTCTGTTGTGTCTTATTTATTTTAAAGACCCTCATCTTGCATATATTTTCTAGTACTGTTTTTTTATGTCTTTTTCTTTATCCCATGTCTGCAATTATTTTATTATTTATACAAAAATATAGTTTGTATTATATATACTGTTATGTTTAGCATCATTCATTATTAGTATATCTTTTTATGAATATGCAATAACTTGCTATTTGCTTATTTTGAGTTATTTATACTATTTCTAAATTTCCTCTCTTTTTACTATTATATATCACTGTGATAAATATCATTAGAAATTCTTGTGAATTTCTCTGATTACTTCCTGAAGGTAAATTCTTGTAAGAAAAATCACTAGGCTAAATACTTTCCCTCTTGCTCTCTTTCTTTCTTTTTATAACTTTTTATGAAACAAATAAATTGCCTCTTATGAAGTTTGTACAGTATCTACTGGTATACATTTATAAGTTTGCTTTTGAACCATATGGAAAAAAATAGATAATATTTTATCTTTTTCCAACAATCACTCATTAAAAATATAAATGTAAGTGGATGACCTTGTATTCTCTTTTTGCAGTTTATAAAATCAATTGAAAAACATCTCTAAGCTATTGAGTTTTAAAATTCTCTTAATGAGGAGGAAAAAAATGGATATGAAAATAATAAATTTCTAAAGATTTTGGTGCTATGCACAGCAGGAATAATTTAAGTGATTTAGCACTGTTATAAACTTTGAACTCTTAACTTTTCTGTAATGTCATTCTTTAGCTTTGTTAGAGGAAGGGAAACTTAACTAGAGTTGTTCATGCTTTCACTGAGATATGAAAAGGAATATCAATAGGGAGAAGCGGAATGAGGCTTTCTCCATAAATTTAATAATCTCTCTCCTTCTGATTTTCAGCTTCTTTTTCTTGTCAAATTCTCTGTAGCCTCCAAGGACACTCTAACTAGTAGAAAAGTACATATCAACAAAGTTTAGAATAGCAAAACAACTCTTCTGACCTCCAGTTTTGTATATTAAAATAGTTGATTAGATGAAGGAATATGATTTTAAGGTATAAGCTCACCAATTGTTTATATTTTTGTGGTCTAAAGAAATATAGGACGATATGAGCCATTGGCTTTGGAATTAGAAATAGCTGTATTCAGATGTGTGTCTGCTAATTAGTCTCAGGAATATGTAAAATAGTAGGATGAAAATTTATATAAATTTACTTCTAAACTTTTTTACTATTTATGTTAATATGTTTCACTGTTCAGCTGAGGTGTGTGTATTTGTGTAGGATTTAGTTGCTGAGTTATATCTGACTTTTGCCATGCCATGGTCTGTAGCCTGCCATGGAATTTCCCAGGCAAGAATACTTAAGTTGGTTGCCATTTCCTACTTCAGAGGATTTTCCTGACCCAGGAATTGAACCCCAATCTCCTGCATCACAGGTGGATTCTTTACCAGTGGAGCCACCTCGTAACACCACAGCCTTTTTTTTTTTTTTCTAAAGGAGAAAACTTACTGAAGGGAGGCTTCAGGTTTCAGATTTACTCTCCATTAGCTATATAACCTTGAATAAGCTACTTAATTCTTTTTTGTTTTATGCATCACCCATCTTCTTTCCTATACTGGCCAGTTGAAGAAATTGCTTGAGTAAAGTGAGCTTTATTCCTGGAGCAGATTCTTTATCTCTTCCAGACCTTTTATTATCCCCTAGCTAACCATCTCATTATGTGTACTGCTAAGGTCAGAGAAAGGATGTCAAACAGCAAAAACCTCCTTTGTCTTTCAGTATCATTACCACACATGGAGTATATTCTTTATACTAAACTACCACATATTTAAATTTCTTTCTTTTGTCTGTCAATATTGGTGTAATAGCAGTATGAAAAATTTTAAAAATTGTATACCAGTCTGCCCAGAACATATGTCAAACTATTACTGCAAAGCACTGGGTGATCCATTCCCCACGAGAAATCTGTATTGAATCAGAAACTCCCTGGAGCTATGAATATTTTGTTTTGTTTCAGTAGTTTTTCTTTGTATTTTCTTTTTTCTTTCATAATCTTTACTTGGGAAAATTTTGCATTGAATTCACAATCAGGTTTATTCTATTATTCCCAAGACAATAGTAGAAATGAAGCAAAATGTATAGCCAGCATATTGTTGATACACAGTCACAGTAATGTTGGTGAATGTGTCGTTTACATGCCTGACAGATGTTTGCCTTTGTGATTATTTAGAATTATATTTTACATTGCTTTTCTGTAATGTCTATTAACAGGAAGCTGAGAACTGAAAATTTAACTATGAATAAATTTTTCACAAGTAGAAGAAACAAGTGATGTTGTTTTTAATCTCTATTATTATAAATTACGTCTGATTCTGACAATAAATGATAGTTAGAAGTCGATCATCTGACTCTCCATCACCTTTTAAAGATGAGTCCTTTATAACCCTTCTTCACCAGCCACCACCCCCTATAAAATCTTTTCTCCTTCCTCAGTAAATTGTATTTTATGTACAAACTATATTATTTGTTTTCAAACTATTATTTACTACTCATGCTAAATATGTTTCCACTGTTCAATTGATATATTTTTATTACTGAAAAATTATTGTTTATTTGAGATGGAAAATATCTTCTTTTTCCCATTAAAGTTAATGGAGATATATACAAACAGACACATATACATATATACACATAAACATGTACATACATATATATATATATATACACAACATTTATAGACATATGTATATGTGTATACTACAGAAGGGAATGGCAACTTATTCCAGTATTCCAGTATTCTTGCCTGGAGAATCCCATGGACATATGAGCCTGATGGGCAAAATCCATGGGGTTGCGGGGAGTTGAACACAACTGAGTGACTAACACACACATTTGTGTGTACAGACAAAATTTTAAGGTACCAATAAAACTTGCTAACTAAAAAATGTATATAAATTTACTCCTAAGAAATTCAAAAGCCAATATAAATTTATTGTCTATAAATATAACTTCCTTATTGACTATCATAAATGAATCTTTAGATTAAATATCAATTGTTATTATATTCCATAAATATCATACTGCATGCATAAAGTTGCATAATATACATGTAAAAGGCATTTGTATAATTGTTGATATAAATTTCAAATACATCATATAAATGATATATGAATCTTTACATTCTGTATTAAAATTTGAGAGTTTCAGTTCAGTTCAGTCTCTCAGTTGTGTCTGACTCTTTGTGACCCCATGAACCACAGCACCCCAGGCCTCCCTGTCCATCACCAACTCCCGGAGTCCACCCAAACCCATGTCCATTGAGTCGGTGATGCCATCCAACCATCTCATCCTCTGCCATCCCCTTCTCCTCCTGCCCTCAATCTTTCCCAGCATCAGAGTCTTTTCCAATGAGTCAACTCTTCGCATGAGGTGGCCAAAGTACTGGAGTTTCAGCTTTAGCATCATTCCTTCCAACGAAATCCCAGGGCTGATCTCCTTCAGAATGGACTGGTTGGATCTCCTTGTAGTCCAAGGGACTCTCAAGAGTCTTTTCCAACACCACAATTCAAAAGCATCAAATCTTCTTCACTCAGCTTTCTTTATAGTCCAACTCTAGAAATACCAAAATTTAATAGTAAATGTGTCTAATTTAAATATGTGAAATAAAAGACTGTAATCACAAAATTTAGTCTTTCTTGTTAGAAATTAGGATTTTAAAAAATCTTTTGTCTAAAATTTTAACATCCTTATGCTCATAAATGTTAAAATTTTAGACAAAAGGTTTTTTTAAAATCCTAATTTCTAACAAGAAAGACTAAATTTTGTGATTACAGTCTTTTATTTCACATATTTAAATTAGACACATTTACTATTAAATTTTGGTATTTCTAGAGTTGGACTATAAAGAGAGCTGAGTGAAGAAGAATTGATGCTTTTGAATTGTGGTGTTGGAAAAGACTCTATGCTCATAAATTGGAGAAGGCAATGGCACCCCACTCCAGTACTCTTGCCTGGAAAATCCCATGGATGGAGGAGCCTGGTAGGCTGCAGTCCATGGGGTCGCACAGAGTCAAACACGACTGAGCAACTTCACTCTCACTTTTCACTTTCATGCATTGGAGAAGGAAATGGCAGCCCACTCCAGTGTTCTTGCCTGGAGAATCCCAGGGACGGGGGAGCCTGGTGGGCTGCCGTCTATGGTGTCGCACAGAGTTGGACATGACTGAAGTGACTTAGCAGCAGCATGCTCATAAATTGTAGAATTCAAAAATATCCATTATATTATCTATTTAAAAATAAATTCTTCTACACCCTATTGTTTACAATAATGGTTCTTTCAAAAAGTATCTTCCATTAAGATATTTCTGTATATATATATGATCTCTTAGTGGCACTAGTGAAGGTATGAAAGCTTCAACAACATTTGTGGCTTTGTCCTTGTAAACATGGATAAATCATAATTTGGATGGAGACCATCTATATTTCTTTATCCATTCATCTAATATCTGCTTATCTGTCCATCTATCCATACCCATCCATCCATCCCTTTCTCCCTATATATTTATCTATCATCTCTCTGTATTAGATGTATTCTTTTCTTTAAGAATAATATATACTTGAATTTTATATGAATATAATAAAGTACATTTGAACTTGCTTGAAGAAGAACTCCATTGATTATCCTGGGTTGTGTTATTATTGCATGGGTTACTTAATTGAAACAACTTGATCTTTCTAATAAAAATAGGCAGGTTGACTGCATCAACATTTCAAATGGAGGCTACAATTGTTAAAATATGAGCCCTTGAAATAACCAGTTTACCAGAATCAGAGAAAGGTGAAAAAATATTTAGCAATTTTATTAACATACGAAGAGACTATCAGTTCAGTCAGTTCTGTTGTTCAGTCATGTCCAACTCTTTGTGACACCATGGACTGGCAGCATACCAGGCTTCCCTGATTTTTTTAACCATGGGATGTATCCACTGAGATTAATTCCAAAGTTAAAATGGAGTTACCAATTTAACAGCTTTGGCATAAAGAGAACTTGACTCTTGTACTGATAGTGATAATAGTGATAAATTAATTTTTAATATTAATTACTATTACTATAGCTAACATTTTCTAAACAAGTAAAATTGGCCAGACATCGTCTTAAGTATTTGGCCTTAATAATTTTATTTTATTTTGCATTCCAATGTAAAAAAATAGTATTATTACCTATCATTTTACAGATGAGGAAATAAACTTAAAGAAATTAAAAAAAAAATCTACCAATAGTTTCTCAGCTCCTAAACTGAGGATCTTGGATTTAAAAGCAGCTTATTTGACTATGCTGCTGCTGCTGCTAAGCTGTTTTAGTCGTGTCCGACTCTGTGCGACCCCATGGACGACAGCGCACCAGGCTCCCCTGTCCCTGGGATTCTCCAGGCAAGAACACTGGAGTGGGTTGCCATTTCCTTCTCCAATGCATGAAAGTGAAAAGTGAAAGTGAAATCGCTCAGTCGTGTCCGACTCCCAGCAACCCTATGGACTGCAGCCCACCAGGCTCCTCTGTCCATGGGATTTTCCAGGCAAGAGTACTGGAGTGGGGTGCCATTGCCTTCTCCGTATTTGACTATAGAAGCTACCTTATTAAACACATGCACTATCATTCTGAAGATAATCACCTTCTTAGGCTCTCCATTTCTTTATCTGGAAAATGAAAAATATCAGATATTTTACTTTTTATTCTCTCTGATAGCACAATGTGTAGCCTAAATATTTGTATCCACGATACCCTTTGCTTTTCCTTGATTAATATTTGTGGATTTAGAAAATCACTTTATAAATGTGTAAAGAATATGACATGTATAAAGTAATCTTTTTATCTTTTATTCCCATTTCTCTAATTTATTGTTTTGTTGTAATATTTTCTTAAGTTCAGTTATTTATTTTGAGGCTTTTTATTGGTAACAAGTCTTGTAGCCTATTATTTATTATGTTATTAACTACCATGAAGTCATATTCATATTTTTAAAAGGAGCATTCCATTATTGATCATTATTCACCAATTTCCTAATCACTTTTGGCATTTACATCAAATTATCATCCTTGTCTCAAAGGAAGATATTATGTTTAATAGAATCTCCTTTCCTGTAGTTCAGATTTATGGACAAGGGTAGGGGAGAAGAGGAAGAGGGTGAGACAAATGGAGAGTAGCATGAATGCATATACACCACCATATGTAAACTGACAGCCAATGGGAATTTGCTGTAGGACTCAGGGAGCTCAAACTGGGTCTCTGTACTAACCTAGAGGGGTGGGAATGGCCAGGAGGTGAGAGGGAGATTCAAGAGGGATAGGACATATGTACACCTATGGTTAATTTATGATGATGTATGAAAGAAATTGAACCAATATTGTAAACTTATCATCAATCAATTAAAAATAAATAAATGTTTTTAAAAAAGAAAAAAAACACTTAAGTGATAACTGAAACATCTAAGATGTTTTAAGAGAAGCTTATTTAATTCAGCTGAAATTATGGGAAAAAAGCATCAAAATTTCACATAATTCTTGATATTCTCAGGTTAGTCTTGGCATTATAACTCTGATATTGTAGGAAAAAGTAGATATTTACTGATAGCATAAAGTCATTATGTTTAATTTGAAAAAAAGCAAGGTAGTCATTATATAAGAGTTTTTAAATAGATGTTTTTGTTTTTTAATTTCTCCTTTCCTCTTGGTTGATTTAATGGCCCCTATCACTGTGTGACATAAAATCAATCACTAGCTAAAGGATTAAAATCTGGGATATTTGTTTTAGAAGATACATTGAAATATTCTACATGCTGGTTTAAGTCTTGACCCTCCAGAATAACATTTCAGGGCATTGATTAACATGTGTATAGTATGGTTAACTATACCTAACTGTACCCAACATATGGAACCTGTCTAATTCCTTGTGCAGTACATGGTAAATCTCTTTTTTGCTATTTATGCAGTAGCAAGTAGTAAACTTTATTTCTTAGGAACATATAAAGTGAACAGAAGTTTTTATCTCCTAACAGCTAAATAGTTAAATTGAGCCAGACCAAAATGTGGAAGAACTTTAATCAATATAGCACATTACAAGACTGGGATTTACTTTCCCTGATCACAGTTAAAGAATGCCAGTTTTATGGGAAATAAAAACAATTTCAGTACACTTCTGTGTCTTTGGGTTCCTTTTTCAGTATTATTTTAAACAACTATGGTAGAAAATACATTTGAGAAAATGTGTCTTAGGTTTATTATTTCCTCTTTATTACTGATTGTGGATACATTACTTAAACTATTGCACATTCAATGGCTATAGTGTTTATTAGTACATTTTATTTTTATCATGATATATCCTTATTTAAAAATCAGCAAAGTTTAAATATAAATTCATAGGTGAATTAATGTTATCCTGACATACCATTATCTTTTCTAAACACACTTGCCATAACTTTTCATTGTATTTAAATATGTTCAAAACATCATTAATTATAATTTATAAATAATATTTTATTAATTTTATTGGTTAAAATATGATTGAATGCAGGTTGCACATGACCAAATCAGTTACAATGAGAGTAATAACTTTACTTAGGATATATTTTTTAATGGAATTGGTTAATTCATTTTGATCATAATTATTTCATTATAAAGTTAACCCTATTTGCCAAAATAATTAAAAGTATCCAATATGTAACAAAAATGATCAAATGAAAAATACCTCTTTAGTTTGTAATACATCATATATTTTATATTTGTTCTATGCCTACTATCAAAAAACTTTTAAGATGACATAATTTTAAAACATATATATAAAGATAATTTTGACTCAATTTTTTAAAGTAGAAAAAAATATAACAGATACTTTAGACATATTGTTTAAACCTTTAATATACTGGGATAATTTGAGAACAGATGGGATAAAGTATTCAAATTTCTCCCTGTAGATTAAGTTATAATAAATATATGTGATGAAATTCATACAGAATTCCCAAGCCTCTTTTTCAAGAAATAAAATTTTCATATATTCATTTCTCACTGCCCATTGTTACTCCTTGTTTTCTCTCACTGGGAGTTCATGATCAAAAGAACAGCACTGAAGAGGCTTAATGACTCTTAACTTAAGGTCACTCAATACAGTGATGAGTACCTGAAGTATATATGTTAATTCATAACCAGGCATCAACAGAAAGACGGAAAGTGTTCGTATATGTATTCAATGTGAAAGGAGTGCCTTCTATAGTGGCCTATGCATGTGCAGGACCTGGCAAGAGAGGGACAGATGGTTAGAGCATAGCTAGAAGAATTACAAACATTTGCACATCAATGACACCAATGCTGAACAACTTACAGTCACAAATTTTTAAAAAATGGAAAAGAAAAAAATCCCTTAGGCTACTTCAAGAACTTAGGAAGTTTCTGGAAAAGTTACTCTATAAGAAACTCATTTTTGCTGGGAAGTGGAAGAGATGTCTATCAAGAGTATAAGGCAACTCGCATACTGGGAGAAAACATGCAAAACACACATCTGCCAAAGGTCTGTTATCAGAAATATACAAAGAAGTCTTAAAATTCAACAAAAGAAAATGAAAAACCTAATTTTTAAACTGGGAAATGGACCTAAACAGACACCTTACTAAAGAAGATAAACATATGGCAGGTAAGCATATGAAAAGACAGTCCAAAGCATATGCCATCAGGGAAATGCAACTTAAAATGAGATATCATGGCAAAACCAATACAATATTGTAAAGTTAAATAATAAAATAAAATTTTAAAAAAATGAGATATCACTACACACCTATAAGAATGGCCAAAACATAGAATACTGACAACAGCAAATGTTGGTGAGGCTGTAGAGCCACAGAAACTCTCATTCATTGCTACAGGAATCAAAATTGTAGAGCCGTTTTGAAAGAGAGTTTGGAAGTTTCTTACAAAATAAACATACACCTACCAAATGATCCAACAGCTGTGTGTCCTGACATTTACCAAGGAGTTGAATAAGTTGAAAACTCACGTTCACACAAAATCCTGTACACAGATGTGTACAGAAGCATTATGCATAATTTCAAATTCAAATCCAAACTTTGAAGCAACCAGGATGTCCTTCAGTAGATGAATGGACAAAATATTTCATTGTCTACTTGTCCCACAGTGCCATAAATTCATGTAAACGCATTGAGGAATCTTAAATGCATATTACTAAGTAGAAGAAGTCAATCTGAACAGGTGCACACTATGTGAATCCAATTATACAATTCTGGAAAAGCCAAAACTATGGAGATGGTATAAGTACTGGTGATTTCCAAGGATGTAAGGGAAGAAAGGATGAATAAGGAGAGTACGGGTGTACTAAGTTGCTTCAGTCGTATCTGGCTCTTTGCGACCCTATGGGCCTTAGCCTGCCCCACTGCTTACCCTGCCCCATGGGATTCTCCAGGCGAAAATGTACCACTTGTGCCACCTGAGAAACTCAAATAAGAAAAGAATAGGGAATTTTTGAGTCAATGAAACTAATCTGTATGATAATATAATGAGGATCCCTGTCATTATAAATTTGTCAAAACTTATAAAATGTCCAAGAGTATATGCTAATGTAAACTATGAGTTTTGGGTGATAATGATGTATCAATGTAGGTTCATTGATTGAAACAAAAACTTCACTCTGGTGGGGGATGTTGATAGTGAGAGAAGTTCTGCATGTGTGGAATAGGGGTGTAAAGGAACTTTCTGTATTTTCTACTCAATTTTGCAGTGAATCTAAAACTATTCTAAAAAATAAAGTCTATGGAAAAAGAGAGAGGAAGACAGGGAGAAGGAGGCAGAGAGGAGGGTGAGAGAGAGAGAGCAACCAACCATTGAAGTGCAGAAGAAAAAAAAAAAAAAGTCTAAATAGACCAAGGGAACCAGAAATGAAAAATTTTGTCATAGCTTTTTTAAGTCCCATTGGTTAGCCATACATTTCTATTGAACTGGAAAATATGAATTATTCAAAACCTGTCATGAAACCCTTTACACCTTTTTCATACTGTTTAGCTTATGATCCACATAAGAAATACATTTTCTGTTGGGATCCACTGTACATATACACTCATTATACATATACCAAACAGTTGAAAGAAAACATTCACTCAAAAATTCTACATCTTCCCTGGTGGCTCAGTGGTAAAGAATCTGCATGCTAATGCAGGAGACATAGAAGACATGGGTTCAATCCCTGGGTTTGAAAGATCCCCTGGAGAAGGAAATGGCAACCCTCTCCAGTATTCTTGCCTGGGAAATCCCATGGACAGAGGAGCCTGGTGGGCTATAGTACACGGGGTTGCAGAAGAGTTGGACATGACTTACCAACTAAACAACAAAACAACTCTACACTTAATACATGCACTGTACTATTTTATTTCCTCTTTTATTAAAATATGCTGGACAAGATTCAGTTAAATGACTTTTCCCCACAACTCCAATTTACAAAATATCATCTGGAAGAGATTCTGTTAAGGTTAGTCACACAAATAATTGCTGTTCTTTGGTATACTGCAGATCCCAAAATGGATAGATTAAACTAATTAAAAATCTTCTGACAGGCTGGATATTTAAGGGTTGACTTCAGCTAAGGGACACCTTATGGTTGAACTCACACATGAAGAACAGGATGTAGCAAATATTCCATCTTTTGTCTTTGTCTAGAGGCATAACCTTAACGACTGACAGTTACTGAATACTAACTTCCAAGTGCTTGCTTCCTGGGAATTGATTAGGTTAGACAGAAAAGTTCATGAGGATCCATGCAGCCAAAGAAAGTCACACATCATCCTCTGGGTTATCAGAACGGAATCCTACCCTACACAAAGAAAAATAGGAAAATAATTGCTGTTGGACTAAGGATATCTGGATCACTGACTGTCACTGACATTTTATCCCTTTTTGTGGACTACTGCAGAGATTTGACTTGGTGAAAAGAAGCAGAGGAAAATTTTTCTACAAGTGTACTCAATACTTTAGTCCTTCCCATGATCACAAAGGAGAATATCTGGCTTCTTTATCATTTCATTTCTCTACCACTAGGAACTCCTGTTAGCTTGCCCCACCATACAAAGGACTGGTCTGGGGGAGCTGGGGAGTTGCATCTTTACTTGATTAGCTCCAGGGCATATCTACATCAGAGTAATAGCTGGACTAGTGAGATAAAATCATAACCCATTTACCATAGTCAGACAGAGAAAGGGGTAAGGCGCTAGAGAAATGAGTCTGAACAAGGTGGGTTGGGATAATGCTCTAATGAGTTTTTTTTGAGAGGAAAAGAGAATTTTAGGAGAGTATCCTGCTTATAAGTGCTAAGTTTCTTTAGTCATGTCCGACTCTTTGTGACCCTATGGACTGTGATCCCCCAGGCTCCTCGGTCCATGGGATTCTCCAGGCAGGAATATTAGAGTGTGTTGTGATGTCCTCCTCCAAAGGATCTTCCCGACCCAGGGATCGAACCTGCATCTCTTGTACCTCCTGCATTGGGAGGTGGGCTCTTTACCAATGACACCACCTGGGAAGTCCATCCTGCTTATGAGGGTAAGAAAAAAAGAAAGGAATTTTATAGTGTGTTGCTGTACAGTTTAAAAAACGACTCCATTGGTGCTTTTTCTGGAAATGCATTAAAGAGTTTAGTTGCTCTCAGTCATATTTTAGTTGAAATTCTTTGTGTTGTTGCAGTGTTATTTTTGTTGTAACAGTAGTACTCCTAATATTATTATCATAAATAATACTAAAATCATCATGATTATTTCAAGAATGCTATGTGCCAGGAGTTATCTACAAACTGATAGGAGTTAAATAAAAACTGAAAATTAATAGTGCTAATGTCTCACATAGTTATTTTTTACAACATTCAGTTCAGTTCAGTTCAGTCACTCAGTCGTGTCAGACTCTTTGTGACCCCATGAATTGCAGCAAGCCAGGCCACCCTGTCCATCACCAACTCCCAGAGTCTACTCAAACTCATGTCCATCGAGTTGGTGATGCCATCCAGCCATCTCATCCTCTGTTGTTCCCTTCTCCTCCTGCCCCCAGTCCCTCCCAGCATCAGGATCTTTTCCAGTGAGTCAACTCTTCACATCAGGTGGCCAAAGGATTGGAGTTTCAGCTTTAGCATCAGTCCTTCCAATGAACACCCAGGACTGATCTCCTTTAGGATGGATTGGTTGGATCTCCTTGCAGCCCAAGGGTCTCTCAAGAGTCTTCTCCAACACCACAGTTCAAAAGCATCAATTCTTCAGCACTCAGCTTTCTTCACAGTCCAACTCTCACATTCATACATGACCACTGAAAAAACCATAGCCTTGACTAGATGGACCTTATGTAACACCTAAGATTGCTCTTTAATACAACTCTGAATCTCAACTCACATTTTGAAGTTGCTGGCAAAGGAAGGATTTAGAATACTAGTAAATCTAAATAGAGTGTAGGTATAAAATCAAGGAAGCTAAATTTAGTTCTTGAAAATACATTTTTAAAATATGAGTCATTTCATTTTTTCTTCTTAGGAATACAATTCAAAGTTTAAAGTTAGTATACAGTGGTATTCAGCAACTCTTGGAAAAGATTAAGACTCTAATCTTAAAGCAGAAAAGCAGACAGCCATGTGAATCTAGATATATTTCAGTTTTACAAAGTTTTCTTTTTAATGTCTCAGTAGTTGTTGGCATTATTAGATACATTTTACCATCTACCAGCTACAGTAAATAGTAGACAAGATAGAAAATATGAATGGAGATCACTATTGTTCATGGATTATATTTGACATGATATACTATGGTCCTTCAAATACTCAGTTATATGTATCTCTGCTGAGAAATGGAAATCTTTATTCTGTCTTTTTCATCTGATTTATTACACTATTGAATACAGAAACTGCACTCAATCCAGTATGATTCCTCATATGTCTTTCAATTTAAAAATAACAACCAAACAAAAATCAATGACCGTTACTTAAAAAAAATGAACCAGATATAGCCTCCCGTCTCATAAAAGAAAAAAAAATAGAAAGCCTTTTCTTTAAACAAATATTAGCCTAGCCAGGGACAATCATGTTCCAGGGTATTAGTTTGATAAATATTAATGTCTAGTTTAATATTAATACTTTGTTTTTTTAGTTGTGACACCTCAATATCAGCAAAAATGTCATGTATTACAATCGTAAATCTATATATTGAAGTAAGATTACATCAATTGTTTGTTGGGCTTGAGGGAAGGATTTTGATTCCTCTTCTGAGGCATTCTATGGCAGTGTTTCTCAAAATCTGTTCTGAGGACTACAAGCATCAGTCATTTGTTAAAGGAAATTCCTCAATACTGCCCCCAATCCTATTGACAAAAATCTTCAAGAGTTATAACTCAGAACCTACATTTTTAAAAAGTACATCTTGAATGAGAAACAGTGACCTATGTTTCAGAATAAATTCATAGTCTACAGAAAGTAGAAGTAAAAATAAATAAATTCTACAGATAAATACTTTCACAGAAAGTTGAAAGCAACTGGAATTAACTACCAAGAATGTTGCAATTAATAATAACTGATAATTTGCAATTAATCTTAATTAGAATTGAAATTATAAGTTTAATTCAATTTGAGATAATTATATCATTTTAAGAAATGTAACTATTTTCATATCAGTTTATAAATATGGACTAAAAGTTTAATTGTGTAACGATAATTGAGAATCTAATTAGTAAAAATTAAGAATTATATAAAATGTAATATTAAATTTTAATATTTAATAATATTTAACATTATCATGACATTATATATTCCAAAATAGTTTAGTGTTTCATGTACTCTACCTAAGAACACTTGTGCCAAAGAATTTATTTTAAAGAAAATAGCAGAGTTTATAAGATATTATGGGTAGAAGGCGGCTTAAGGATCCACTACTCCAAAACTTCCACTATCATGATGAGAAAAGAGAAGCTGGGGGGAGGGCAGAGCTAAGAAAGTATATGTCACCCCAGGAAATTTTTTGTGTACACTACTGGAATGTTAGGTCCATGAATCAAGGAAAATTGGAAGTGGTCAAACAGGAGATGGCAAGAGTGAACTTCAACATCTTAGAAATCAATGAACTAAAATGGACTGAAATGGGTGAATTTAACTCAGATGGCCCTATATCTACTACTGTGGGCAAGAATCCCTTAGAAGAAATGGAGTGGCCATCATAGTCAACAAAAGAGTCCAAAATGCAGTACTTGGATGCAATCTCAAAAATGACAGAATGATCTCTGTTCCTTTCCAAGGCAAACCATTCAATATCACAGTAATCCAAGTCTATGCCCCAACCAGTAATGCTGTAGAAGCTGAAGTTGAATGGTTCTATGAAGACCTACAAGACCTTCTAGAACTAACACCCAAAAAAGATGTCCTTTTCCTTATAGGGGACTTGAATGCAAAAGAAGGAAGTCAAGAGATAACTGAAATAACAGGTAAATTTGGCCTTTGAGTACAAAATAAAGCAGGGCAAAGGTTAACAGGAGTTTTGCCAAGAGTATACACTGGTCATATCAAGCACCCTCTTCCAACAACACAAGAGTAGACTCTACACACGGACATCACCAGATGTTCAACACCGAAATCAGATTGATAAATTCTTTGCAGCCAAAGATGAAGAAGCTCTATAAGGTCAGCAAAAATAGGACCGGGAACTGACTGTGGCTCAGATCATGAACTTCTTATTCCCAAATTCATACTTAAACTGAAGAAAGTTGGGAAAAACACTAGACCATTCAGGTATGACCTAAATCAAATCCCTTACAATTGTACAGTGAAAGTGAGAAATAGATTCAAGGGATTAGATCTGATAGAGTGCCTGAAGAAATACAGACAGAGGTTCATAACATTGTACCGGAGGCAGGGATCAAGATCATCCCAGGAAAAATAAATGAAAAAAGGCAAAATGGTTATCTGAGGAGGCCTTACAAATAGCTGAGAAATGAAAAGAAGCTAAAGACAAGGGATAAAAGGAAAGATTTACCCAATTGTATGCCGAGTTCCAAAGAATAACAAGGAGAGATAAGAAAGCCTTCCTCAGTGATCAATGAAAACAAATAGAGAAAAATAATAGAATGGGAAAGACTAGAGATCTCTTTAAGAAAATTAGAGATACCAAGGGAACATTTCATGCAAAAATGAGCACCATAAAGAACAGAAATGGCATGGACCTAACCGAGCAGAAGATATTAAGAAGAGGTGGCAAGAATACACAGAAGAACTATATAAAAAAGATCATCATGATCCAGAAAACCACATTGCTGTGATCACTCACCTAGAGCCAGACATCTTGGAATGCAAAGTCAAGTGGACCTTGGGAAGCATCACTATGAACAAAGCTAATGGAGGTGATGGAATTCCAGTTGAAGTATTTCAAATCATAAAAGATAATGATGTGAAAGTGTTGCACTCAATATGCCAGCAAATCTGGCTCAGCAGTGGCCACAGGACTGGAAAAGGTCAGTTTTCATTCAAACCCCAAAGAAAGGAAATGCCAAAGAGTGTTCAAAATACTGCACAATTGCACTCATCTCACACACTAGCAAAATAATGCTCAAAATTCTACAAGTCAGACTTCAACAGTTACATGAACCATGAGCTTCCAGATGTTCAAGCAGGATGTAGGAAAGGCAGTGGACCCAGTGATCAAATTGCCAACATCTGCTGGATCATCAAAAAAGCAAGAGAGTTCCAGAAAAACATCTACTTTTGCTTTACTGACTATGCCAAAGCCTTTGACTATGTGGATCACAGCAAAATGTGGAAAATTCTTCAAGAGATGGGAATACCAGGCCACCTGACCTGTCTCCTGAGAAATCTGTATGCAGGTCAAGAAGCAACAGTTAGAACTGGACATGGAACAACAGACTGGTTCCAAATTGGGACAGGAGTATGTCAAGGCTGTATACTGTCACCCCGCTTATTTAACCTATATGCAGAGTACATCATGCGAAATTCCCTGCTGGATGAAGCACAAGCTGGAATCAAGATTGCCAGAAGAAATATCAATAAGCTCAGATACACAGATGATACCACCCTTATGGCAGAAAGTGAAGAAGAACCAAAGAGCTTCTTGATGAAAGTGAAAGAGGAGAGTGAAAAAGCTGGCTTAAAGGTCAACATTCAGAAAACTAAGATCATGGCATCCAGTCCCATCACTTCATGGCAAATAGATGGGGAAACGATGGAAAAAGTGAGAGACTTATTTTTTGGAGGGCTCCAAAATCACTGCAGATGGTGACTACAGCCATGAAATTAAAAGATGCTTGCTCCTTGGAAGAAAAGTTATGACCAACCTAGACAGCATATTAAAAAGCAGAGATTACTTTGCCAACTACGGCCCTTGTAGCCAAAGCTATGGTTTCTCCAGTAGTCATGTATAGATGTGAGAGTTAGTCTATAAAGAAAGCTGAGTGCCAATGAATTGATGCTTTTGAACTGTGGTGTTGGATAAGACTCTTGTGAGTCCCTTTGACTGTAAGGAGATCCAACCAGTCCATCCTAAAGGAAATCAGTCCTGAATATTCATTGGAAGGACTGATGTTAAAGCTGAAACGCCAATACTTTGGACACCTGATCTGAAGAACTGACTCATTGGAAAGACCCTGATGCTGGGAAGGATTGAAGGGGGGAGGATAAGGGGACAACAGAGGATGAGATGGTTGGATGGCATCACCGACTCAATGGACATGAGTTTGAGTAAACTCCAGGAGTTGGTGAAGGACAGGGAAGCCTGGCGTGCTGCAGTCCCTAGGGTTGCAAAGAGCTGGACACGACTGAGCGTCTAAACTAACTGACTGACATATCATTCTGATTTGCTATACATGTGCCTTTCAAAACAGTGGTTAAGAACATATACTTTGAAGTCAGAAAGATTTAAACTTGAACACTAACCTATTTTTGTAAAGCTAGAAAATTTCTTAAGTCTCTGTGTCTCGATTTTTCAGTGTATTGAGGATAGCTACTACTACTAATAATACTAAGTCGCTTCAGTCGTGTCTGACTCTATGCGACCCCATAGACGGCAGCCCACCAGGCTTCTCCGTCCATGGGATTCTCCAGGCAAGAACACTGGAGTGGGTTGCCATTTCCTTCTCCAATGCATGAAAGTGAAAAGTGAAAGTGCAGTCGCTCAGTCATGTCCGACCCTCAGCGACCCCATGGACTGCAGCCTACCAGGCTCCTCCATCCATGGGATTTTTCTAGGCAGGAGTACTGGAGTGGGGTGCCATTGCCTTCTCCATAATGGTTATACCTATATATAAATAATGACTTGTTTATAACCACTTTATTTTGCATTTTGAGGGATTTCCAGGTGGCTCAGTGGTAAAGCATCTGCCTGTCAATACAGGAGATGTGCAGTTGGATCCTGGGTGGGGAAGAGCCCCTGGAGGAGGAAATGGAAAACCACTCCAATGTTCTTAATGGAATAATCCCATGGACAGAGAGCCTGGCAAGTTACATTCTGTGGGGTTGCAAAGAGTTGGACAGGACTGAGCACACAAGCATATTTTTAATTTAATATATTTTCAATAGGGTAATGCATTCAAATTGGTTTTTTTTTTAATCAAACCTATGAAAAGCTATACAGTAAAAATGCTCTCACTTTGCCTCTACAAGTCTTCTTCCATTTACCTATAGATAGCCACATTTGTGTATGTGTGTGCCTGCTTCTAGATTTTCTTCATGTAAATACCAACAAGTGCAAATTAACATATATTCCCTTTTCTCTTCATGCTTTAATGATGGCTGCAGACTGTCTTACACATATTTTTTTAACATCATTATATCTTAGATGTCACACCATGTCAAAGTACAGAGACTGTCTTCAGTTTTGTTTTGTTTTTTTTTTTTTTTGCAGCAGAATCATAATAGTAGTCAACAATTTTATGGCAATTAGCATGCACAAGGGACTATGTTAAATGTTTTAGCTGTTATATGATGGCATATACTTCAAAAGCACACTAGGAAACATATATTTATTTCATCCCCATTTATGGATGAAGAAGCCAAGATTTATGAATCTTGCTCTAATCTCACAATATTGAGGTCTAAAGTATGGATTTGAACCTGATACTCCCGCAACAATTTGTGCTCTTAAATTCTATATTGTAATGCCTTTCAACGTATGATTTACCAATAGATTAATGTAATTTATTTATCCAGTACTCTACTAATGCAAAATTATGTTGCTTCCAAACTTTTTTTTTTTAACAACCAATTCTGCAGTAAATAATCTTGGACAGAAAAAATATTTGCAAGGATATCTATAGGATAAATTCCTAGAAGTCAGATTACTGAAAATGTAATCTGCCTTTGTAAAATGTAAATACATTTGTAACTTTGATAGATGCTGCCAAATTACCCTCTTTAGTGATTTTTAATGTGTAGTTTCATCAGTAATGTAGGAGAGTCTTTATTTCCCCAAAGCCCTGCTATGGGGAAATGTTGCCAAACATTAAGATTGTATCCCCAAATAGGAAAAAAAAATGCTAACTCACTGTAGTGCTAATATTCATTTTTCTTACTAAGAATTAGGTTGAGCATCTTTTCACTTTTTCAAGACCAATTTGTATTTCCTGTATTTTCTGTTCATAACCTTTGTCTATTTTTAGAAATTGGACTGTTGGTCTTTTTCTAAAAAAGAATAAATGTCCAGGAATTCTTTCTATGTATTCAGGAGATTGACTCTTTGGATGCAATGTGAGTTGACATTTTTTTTTTTCAGGTTTTCACTTCTATAAAGGGATTTTATTTTTTGGAACAGTTTTAGATTTACAGAAAAATTAAAAGGATAGTACAGCTAGTTCTTGAATAGCTTGTACCCAGATTTCCATTTTCATATCTCACATTAGTGTTAGTGTTAGTCGCTCAGTTGTGCCTGACTCTTTGCGACCCCATGGACTGCAGTCCACCAGGCTCCTCTGTCCATGAGATCCTCCAGGCAAGGACACTGGAGTGGGTTGCCATTTCCTTCTCCAGGGGATCCTACTGCTGCTAAGTCACTTCAATATCTCACATTACTATGGCACATTTATTAAAATTAATGAACTAATATTGATATATTATTATTACTTAAAGGTGATGCTTTCTTCAGATTTCCTTTGTTCTACCTTAGATCTAATGTACCATTTTCATCATATCATGTCAAGAGTACATGCTCCTGCATCATTTATCAGTGTTGATGTTTATCACCTATCAACAGTAGAGTTTGTGGGTTTCTCTATTGTAAAATCACCCTCCATCCCACTCTCTTTCCCTTCTGTGGCCTTTGGGGGAAAGCCACTATGCTCAGCCAAAACATAAGCATGGAGAATTATGCTCCTCCTTCTCAATGGGGTCATTTCTACACTAATAACTTGGAATTGTTCACATGAGATGCATTTATTATTCTCCCTTGAAATATTCATTCACTCTTTTATATCAGTATGGAATCTTTTTTTTTTTTTTGTACTTTGGGTGAAAATTCAATACTACTTTTTGTATTTCATTGTTCAGAAAAACGTTGCCATTTGGGAGCTCTTTCAGTTGGTTCCTGTGACTTTTTGACATAGCCCCATTAATGCTTGGTTTTTTAGCACTGCAACACACTCTACCCTCATCTTGTATATTTAAAGCTTCAGTCCTAGAATCAGCCATTTCTTCAGAGTCTTGATTCCTGTTATTGTGGAATGATATTAGAAACCAAAACCTGGGCAGTATGTGTGTTTCTTGCTTGGGTACTGTTATTGCCTTCAGGCCTTCTCAGCTGACAAAGGAGAAAATACATGTGTATGTATTACCTCCTGTATGATATGTAATTTTTATAAATTGCCATGTGTATCTGTATTGATTAAACATGAGTTCATATGGATGTCTTCAACTCTAATCCATCACTAAAAGGATGTTCTATCCCCTCCTTTTAGTGAGTGAAAGTTGCTCATTCATGTCTGACTTTTTACAACCCCATGGACTATACAGTCTATGGATTTCTCCAGGCAAAAATACTGGAGTGTGTAGCCTTTCCTTTCTCCAGGGGATCTTCCCAACCCATGGATTGAACCCAGGGATCCCACATTGCAGGCGGATTCTTTACCATCTGAGCCACCAGGGAAGCCCCAGAATACTGGGGTGGGTAGACTATACCTTCTCCAGCAAATCTTCCTGACCTAGGAATCCAACCAGAGTCTCCTCATTGCAGGCATATTCTTTTACAACTGAGCTATCAGGGAAGCTATCAAGAAAGCCCCTCCCTTGATTAGCTATAAATTCTCACCCAAAGGTGAAAAACCTGGTTTCCAATCTGCTATCCACTCAATTATTCAATTGAAATATATGTTTAAAAGTATCAAAATTAACTAGGACCTGTATGAAAACTAAAGTGCAGGGCTTAGGTGTAGTCTTTATGCCTTTAGTTTTACAGACTTATATTATTTTCAGAGACCAGCATATTTTCTCCTCAACTCCTTTAGTGAGGTTGTTTCATGTATTTATAGAAAATACAGTTAGGTTCTTTCTGCCTTCCTTTCTGGGATCCCCAAATTCCTAAATGAGGTTTTTTTTTTTTTTTTTTGTATATTCAGTAAGTTTTACCTTTGTACATTAAACTGTGATGAGTTTTGACAAGTGCGTAACAAAATTACATTATACCAAATATTCAGTTCACTTCAGGACAGTTAAGTCACTCAGTCTTGTCCAATTCTTTGCAACTCCATGGACTTTGGCACGCCAGGCTTACCTGTCCGTCACCAACTTCCAGACCTTGCTCGAACGCATATCCATCGAGTTGGTGATGCCATCCAACCATGTCATCCTCTGTTGTCCCCTTATCTGTTGGTTGGCTCACAGACTGGGGCTGGAAACTAGAAAGACCAAACCATGATTAGGAGCTTGGAATTTTCAGCTCTCATCCTCCAGAAAAGGCAGAAGGGCTAGAAATTGAGTTAATAATGGATTAAGCCCACATGTTCTAAAGGAGATCAGCCCTGAGTGTTCTTTGGAAGGAATGATGCTAAAGCTGAAACTCCAGTACTTTGGCTACCTCATACGAAGAGCTGACTCATTGGAAAAGACTCTGATGCTGGGAGGGATTGCGGGCAGGAGGAAAAGGGGACGACAGAGGATGAGATGTCTGAATGGCATCACCGACTCAATGGACGTGAGTTTGACTGAACTCCGGGAGATGGTGATGGACATGGTGGCCTGGCGTGCTGTGATTCATGGGGTCCCAAAGAGTCGAACACGACTGAGTGACCAAATTGAACTGAACTGAAGCCCACATGAGGGCTTAAAAATCCCAATTGTATATGTCAAACCCAAACTCCCTAATTATCCTTTCTCCACCTGTGTACACTGCTCTATTTAGACTGGATAACCAACAGGGACATACTGTTTAGCACAGGGAGCTCAGATCAATATTATATAACCACCTAAATATGAAACACATTTTTGAAAAAGAATATATATATATATAACTGAATCACTTTGCTATATATCTGAAACTAACACAACATTGTTAATCAGCTATTCTTCAATATAAGATTAAAAGTTTAAAAACATAAATTAAAAAAATCCCAATAGTAAGGAGCTTTGGAGAGCATGCATGCTGGTGAATACAACCACACTAGGGGGTTGAACACAACCGACTCCATGAGGACAGAAGTTCCTGTGTTCTGGAATCTCCCAAACCTTGTCCTATGTATATCTTCACCTGGATATTCATCTGTATCTTTTATCATATCCCCAGTAAACTAGTAACCTAAGTAAGTGTTTCTCTGAGTTCTGTGAGATTCTCTAGAAAACTAATCAAATATGAGGTGGAGGGTTGTTGGAAACTCTGATCTATTGTCTGTTGGTCAGGACAGGTGACAACATGGGCTTGTGACTGGTATCTGAATGGGACTAGAAGAAGGGGAATAATCTTGTGGGACTGAGCCCTTACCTGTGGGTGGGTAATTAGTGTCAGAACCAAGTTAAATTGTTGGACATCTAGCTAGTGTTGGAGTCTTACTTGTTGTAAGGGAAACACCCCACATATTTGGTGACTGGAAGTGTCAGAAGTGAGGTGTTTTGTGTGAATGGTAACAGAAACATGGAGGTTTTTCTTCACAACAGGAGGTCAGGCTGAGTTTTTCTTTTAAGCTGATATTCATTTTATTTTCTGAACAAATATCAAATTGTCCGAGTTCCATTGAACGAAACTAATATTTTTGCAACATGGAATTATCTTGGAGCCCTTGTAAAATTGCCTATATATATATTCTGCTCCATTGGTCAATTTGTCTATTCCCACACTGGTATGAAAATATCTTCTTTACTGTTTAATGTAGCTTTTGAAGTCAGATAATGTGAGTCCTTCAACTTTTTTCTGTTTTCCCAAGATTGTTTCAGCTATTCTAGAGCCTTTGCATCTTCATATAAATTTTAGAATTAGCTAGTAATTATTTACCAAAAAAGAAAATAAAAAAGCCTATTAGGATTTAAGGTGTGAGATTTCATTTATTCCATGGAATAATTAATATCTTAGCAATACTAAATCTTGAAATCTATGAGCATGGTATATCTGTTCATGTATTTAAGTCTTTCTTAATTTTGCTCAGCAAAGTTTTATAGCTTTCATTGTGAATCTTTGACCAACTATCATTGCATTGAGTCTTGTTTCTTTTTAATAGTTTTGATGTTAATAAGTAGTATTTTTAAATGCTTATATTCCGATTTTGTGTTGTTAATATGTAATAATACAATTGTTTTTCTAATATTAACGTTGACTTCTTAGACCTTGCTCAATTCACTTTATTTTACCTATCCTAGGATTTCCTACGTATATGTCATCATCTCTGAATAAAAAGTTTTACTTTTACCTTTCTAAATGTTATCACTTTCTTTCCTTGCTTGTTGCATTGACTAGGAACTCCATTTGAATATTGAATAGAAGTGGTGGGAATGAATATTTTATCTTTTTTCCAATCTTCTGAGACAGTATAAAATATTTTATCAGAAAAAATGATGTTGGCTATAGGTTTGTCAATGCTGTCCTTAGGCTGAAGAAGTTTGTTTCTATTCCTAAATTGCTAAAGATTTCTTAAAATTGTGAATGAATTTTGTCAAAGAGATTTCTGCTTCTATTTAGATCATCATATTTCTGTTTTAATTATTATTCTGATAATGTGATGTTACACTAGTTTTCTGAGTTTCAAACCAATCTTTGATCCCTTCATTAAGCCCTAAATTCTCATGGTGTATTATCTATTTTATGTATTGCTGGATTTGATTTATTAACATTTTTGAGGATTTTTGCATTTTTGTTTATGAGAAATACTGACATGAAATGTCTTTTTGTGGAAATATCCTTGATAAATTTAAATCTAAGTTACTCTGGACTCAACAAATGAGTTAAGAAATAATCCCTCCTCTATTTCCTGAAAAAAATTTGGGTACTACTGATACTAATTTCTCTATGCATTTGATAAAATTCATCACTCAAGCCATCTGGGTTAGGGTTTTGTTTTTAGAAAGGTTTTGAATTACAATTTTAATATCCTCAACATATACAGGGATCTCAATTTTTTTCCTTGTATTGGTTTTCAACTGTATTTTCCAAAGTATTTGTTCATTTTATCTAAGTTCCTGAATTTATTAGAAGAACTTTAAATGATATCTCAAATTTTTTTTTCAATATATGTGGGTGAGTCTCTTTTTTCCTTTCAATATTAGTAACTGTCTCTCTTTTCATTCTCCTCTCTCCTTCTCTCTTTTCTTGTTCATTTTTCTATGAATATACCAGTTTTATTAATCTTATAGACCACATTTTGATGTGTTAATTTTCTGTTTGTTTTCTATCACACTTACTACTTCTTTACTCTGGCCTTTATATTTCCTGTCATGTTCCTTTTCATTATCATTCAGTTCAATATAAATTCTAATTTACTTCTGATCTTTCTGATTTATTTTTATTTAGAAGTGTATTGCAAAATTACAACTAAGTATTTCCTATCATATTGTTGTTGATTTCTTATTAATTCAGTTGTGATCAGAAAATATACACTATATTCTTCAGTACTGTGAAATTTATTGAGACTTACTTTATGGTCCAAAAATCCCATGGATGGAGGAGCCTAGAAGGCTGCAGTCCATGGGGTCGCTGAGGGTTGGACACGACTGAGTGACTTCACTTTCACTTTTCACTTTCATGCATTGGAGAAGGAAATGGCAACCCACTCCAGTGTTCTTGCCTGGAGGATCTCAGAGACGGGGAAGCCTGGTCACACAGAGTCGGACAGGACTGAAGTGACTTAGCAAAAAATTAGCAATATGGTCACTCTTTTGCATATTCTGTTTGCACTTGAAGAGAATATGTGTTCTTCTGCTATTGGATGTAACATTCTATATACTATCATTCCAACACTTTGGTCAAGTGATTTGATAGTTTTGATTGCATTTTAAATATCCTTCCCTTGTGGCTCAGCTGGTAAAGAATCTTCCTGCAATGCAAGAGACCTGGGTTCAATCCCTGGGTTGGGAAGATCCACTAGAGAAGGGAAAGACTACCCATTCCAGTATTCTGGCCTGGAGAATTCCATAGAATACAGTCCATGGGGGTCACAAAGAGTCAGACGCAACTGAGTGACTTTCACTTTCACTTTTAATATCCTTACTTATTTTTTGTGTGTTATCTACTGAGAGAAAATTGTTAAAAATATCTAAGATTATGAATTTGTTTCTTTCTGTCTTCAATTCTGTTTAGTTCAATTTTGTTGTATGTATTTTAAAGTTATGCAATTAAAAAAAATAAAGTTCTGCAATTAAGTACTAAACATTCAGAATTGCTATTTATTTTTGGTGAATTGAAATTTTATTATTATAAAAACGACTCTATCTCCATTAACAATATTTTCCTTTGTTTTATATTATTTTAACCACACTAGGATTCTTATTGGAGAAGGCAATGGCAACCCACTCCAGTCCTCTTGCCTGGAAAATCCCCTGGGTGGAGGAGCCTGGTAGGCTGCAGTCCATGGGGTCGATAAGAGTCTGACACGACTGAGTGACTTCACTTTCACTTTTCACTTTCATGCATTGGAGAAGGAAATGGCAACCCACTCCAGTGTTCTTGCCTGGAGAATCCCAGGGACGGGGGAGCCTGGTGGGCTGCCATCTATGGGGTCACACAGAGTCGGACACGACTGATGGGACTTAGCAGCAGCAGGATTCTTATGCTTAGTGCTTGCATAATATACATTTTTTTATCCTTTTATTCTATACCTATCTGAATGTAGATATAGAATACTAAATATAATAAATACTAAATACTAATAATAAATATTAAATATTCTAAACAATATTTAGTTAGGTCTAGCTCTTTATTCAGTTGTCAAGCTCTGCTTTTCAGAGGTTTAGGCCACTTAAATTTAATGTAATTATTGACATGGATGAGTTTAAACTTACCATGGCTTTCCATTTTGGAGAAGGTAATGGCAACTCACTCCAGTACTCTTGCCTGGGAAATTCCATGGATACAGGAGCCTGGCGGGGACAGTCCATGGGGTTGAAAGAGTCAAACATGACTGAACACTCACAAGTTTTTCTCATTTCTATTTATTTCTTTTGCCTTGTTTTATGGACTTAATTGAGCTAAGTGAGTATCTTTAGTATTCCATTCTATCTACTCCAATAACTTTTGAGATATTGATATCTATTTGACTTCCATATATTTCTATGGGTTAAAAACATACATCTTTAACTTACCACAATTACTTTAAATTAGTTATTATATCACTATATGTATAACGTAAAAATCACACAAAAATTATTAATTTTATTTTCTATCCCTGCACACCTGCTCTCCCTATCTAACACATACACAGACACACAGACACACTTGCATACACATTGTATTTTCAAAAAGGACAACAAATTGAGAAGCCAGTCTGGGACCTTAAACACTGAAATTGAATTGTGTGGCTAGGCATAAAAAAGTAAAAGACTTAGTCTCCTTGAGGAGACCACTGCAGAGGCAACAACTGCAAGAAACTGATGCAAATTACTCTCCTGAACAGGAAAATAGGATGCACTTTGTCAAAGAAAAGCGTATGTTTTAGAACTGAAACTTCTCTTAGTTGTCAGAAACACTGAAGATAATCTGTCTGTCTCAAGAGATTTTTTGTTGTTCGTGTTTTCAGAATTATGGATATTTTAAATATATAGTAAGGCCAAAAATATGAAAAAGCATAAGGTTGTAGTCACTAATGTATCAATCACTTAGGTTTAATATGTTAAGATTTTTATCATATTTACTTCTGACTGTTTTTTTTTTTTTTTTAATAAAATGTTACAAATATATCTAAAGCCTGGCTCTCTCCATCTCATTCTTTGTCCTCTCTTCTCACATATATGTTCTTTCCAGTAATTGGAGTATATTTTTCTGGACCACAGTTAAGGAAGAAAAACAGACATGCTTTGGATTGACTATAATATGTAATTTGTCTCAAATATTTTATATCCCTCCTAATTTTTAATATATCTAGTCTATTAGTTTCTAAGGTATGCATTAAAATATTTTGCACTATGTTTTTGGACTATACATTTCTACTTTTTAGTGTTACATGTGTTTAAGATTATTTTATTAGGCCACAGGAAATCATGAAAGTTTCATCTTGTTTTTTTCTTTTTTTAATCATATGATGACCTCCTTGTCCTTAGGTTCAGTATAGGGAAACTTTTTAATTAAACCCTGCCATTACTTTAGACATGTTAATTTATGTCTCTGTATCACAGTTTGATTATTATTTTTTCATTTTTATTTTTTAGTATATTATGTGATAGTTTTTAAATTCCACATTTGGTACAGAAAGTGAAACCTCTTTCTTAAAACAGGATTTCTCAGGGTTTTGACCATTCCCACTTACACTGTGACTGGCCAAGTGGGCTAGAGTGCAGGCCAGATTCCCAGATATTGGGCAGCAGGTATTTTCACTGTGCCATAAAGATCACTGGGGATTTCTCTCAATGTGAAGAAATTCTTCTTCTTTTTAAAATTTATTTATTTAAATTTATTTATTTTAATTGTTTATTTTATTTAATTCTTTATTTATTTTAATTTATTTTAATTATTCTAATTACATTACAATATTGTAGTCATTTTTGCCATATATTGACATGAATCAGCTGTGGGTGTACACGTGGCCCCCATCTTGAACCCCCCTCCTATATCCCTTCCCATCCCATCCTTCAGGGTTGTCCCAGTACGGCAGCCCTGAATGCCCTGTCTCATGCATCCAACCTGGACTGGCAATCTATTTCATATATAGTAATATACATGCTTCAATGCTATTCTCTCAAATCATCCCACCTTCACCTTCTCCCACAAAGTCCAAAAGTCTATTCTTTACATCTGTGTCTCTTTTGCTGTCTGGCATATAGGGTCATCATTACCATCTTTCTAAATTCCATATATATGCATTAATATACTGTATTGGCAGAGAAAGCAATGACACCCCATTCCAGTACTCTTGCCTGGAAAATCCCATGGATGGAGGAGCCTGGTAGGCTGCAGTCCATGGGATCGCTAAGAGTCGGACACAATTGAGTGACTTCACTTTCACTTTTCACTTTCATGCACTGGAGAAGGAAATGGCAACCCACTCCAGTGTTCTTGCCTGGAGAATCCCAGGGATGGGGGAGCCTTCTATGGGGTCGCACAAAGTCGGACACGACTGAAGTGACTTAGCAGCAGCAGCAGCAGCACACTGTATTGGTGTTTTTCTTTCTGACTTACTTCACTCTGTGTTCTTAAACATGTGGAGTTGTGCTACTTGGTCATGTTTCTAACAGTCACAGTTTTCCTGGGGATGGTATGGCAGTTATTTTCATTCAAAAAGACCTGATTCCATTTACATAGGAATACTAAATGAACTTAAAGTAAGATTGAGGATAAAATGAGCTAAATTTAGTAGTAGTTTGAGGATTAAATGAGTTTGTACATATAAAGTATTCATAGGAATGTTTGGTTTGTGATAAGCTCTAATGTGTATTAGGGTAGCAGCATGTTAACTGTCATTTTTCTGTTGTCTCAGTTTAGGCAGAGATTCCTAAGGTCAAATATAATATAATAGGTGCAAGTGGCCCCTCATTCCAAAGGTGCCACCTTCCTATGCAAGACATTTTAAGAGTTTGTTTGACCTATTAGCTTGCTTTTAATTTTACTTAACTTGAAATTGTATGAAAGGAATAAAATTGAAAAATCCTTTATATAATTATCAGCATGGTTCCTTTTTTAATAGTTCAGTTCAGTTCAGGTGCTCAGTTGTGTCTGACTCTGCGACCCCAAGGACTGCAGCATGCCAGGTTTCCGTGTCCATCACCAATTCCTGGTGTTTACTCAGGCTCATGTCCTTTGAGTTGGTGATGCCATCCAACCATCTCATTCTCTGTCCTCCTTCTCCTTCTGCCTTCAATCTTTCCCAGCATCAGGGTCTTTTCAAATGATTCAGTTCTTCACATCAGGTGGTCAAAGTATTGGAATTTCAGCTTCAGTATCAGTCCTTCCAAAGAATATTCAGGACTGATTTACTTTGGGATGGACTGGTTGGCTCTCCTTGCTGCCCAAGAGACTCTCAAGAGTCTTCTCCAACATCAAAGTTCAGAAGCATCAATTCTTTGGCCCTCAGTCCTTTATGGTACAACTCTCACATCCATACATGACTACTGAAAAAACCATAGCTTTGACTAGATGGACCTTTATTGGCAAAGTAAAATCTCTGCTTTTTAATATGCTGTCTAGGTTGGTCATAACTTTTCTTCCAAGGAGCAAGCTTAGCCTAGGAAAGATGAATGTTTCATGGAGGCTACTAAACAAACCTAATCATCATCCTAGAACTCACCCTCATTTTATAAGAAGAAATAACAAATCTTTGTGATTTTTCCTGGGTCCACTAGGAATACTCAAAGATAGTTCTAGCTGTGAAATATATCCTGAAAATGTTATTTTATTTTAGTTTTTAGCTTAGGATCTGATTTTGGGAAGGCAAAATCAAAATTATTTTTAAAAATTTGATCATTTAATAAAGTTAGAAACAAGTGCTTAAAAATTTTTATTTATTCACTTATTTAATCAAAGTGATGGAATGTTTATAGTATTACATACAATATTATAAGGAACTCTAGTCTTTCACAATGGAGAAGGCAATGGCACCCCACTCCAGTACTCTTGCCTGGAAAATCCCATGGACGGAGGAGCCTGGTAGGCTGCAGTCCATGGGATCGCTAGGAGTTGGACACGACTGAGAGACTTCACTTTCACTTTTTGCTTTCATGTATTAGAGAAGGAAATGGCAACCCACTCCAGTGTTCTTGCTTGGAGAATCCCAGGGACGAGGGAGCCTGGTGGGCTGCCTTTTATGGGGATGCACAGAGTCAAACATGACTGAAGCGAATTAGCAGCAGTAGCAGCAGCAGTCTTTCACAAAGGGGAAAGTTTGTTTTTTTGTGTTTTTGTATATTGTTATCATTATTTTAAGTACTCAAAGATATGATAAAAGTTAACACAAAATAGAGAAAATCATCCTGGAGACTCATGAAACCTCATGACTATGTGGACAAATTACAGAAAAGGTGAAGAGTAACATTAATCATTATGTTAGTAACTTTAATACAATTTACCATTTTAGCAGAAATAAAGTCAAATACAATACATGGTATTGAATAATATGGACTATCTTATTATAAATATTATATATATATTATATATATTATTATAAAACAGTGATCTTCGGCAAAGTTTTAACATTTGGATGATTAAATGCTTCTCATATTGCAGTTTCCATAAGAATTCTTTTCTTAAGATGTCTAGAATCCTTAAGGTATTAGAAGCTCACTTTCCTTATTTTCTGTGAGTTTTAGGAACATTAAATTTATCTTTATTTAAACAAGTAGAGTAGAGGTACTTTAAGAAACCTAATCATCTAATTTATTTTAATACCCTTTGGTGATAGGAAAATATGTCACTCTTACATCAGAAAATGTAAAGTCTTTTCTGAATTACAGTCTCCTAAAGAACTTACAGTTTTAGTTCTGTAACATCCGTCACAGGTCAGAAGTAAACCATAAACACAAAACCCACCAGGTAGATATCAAAAACCTATTTCCCTTCCCAGTGGGGTGCAACATTCTTAAGAGATTGGGTTCATAAGTAGATAACAAACAAATAAGGAAACTCTCAAAACATGTTTGGCCTCTATCACCCAACATAAATAGATCACCATCATACATCTGACAGAGAGTTTCAAATGGGCAAACCATAAACCCACATTCCCAATTACCGCAGGTCTCAATGGAAAAAACTTATCAGCTCACAAATTAGACACAAAAGCAAAACACAAAATCACCAGGAAAAAAGTAAAAGCACAACTAGAGAGTCAGGAAATGTAAAGTTCTGTGCTTTACTCTGAGTCAAAAAAGACTTGCCCGTGTATTCAGGCAACCCACGAGGTACACTTTTGTGGAAATGCGTTTTGTTTTTTTTTAACGTCATTGGTTAAATCCACTTGGGCATCAAAGTAAGTGACCTCCACAACAGTTAAAGGTTTAAGAAACATGATTCTCATGCAAATAAAAATAAACATGTGTTGAAGATTTTATTTACCCAGTAGTTAATGAGGGAAGCAATACCATAATAAAACCATATCAAGGAACATTTAAAAAGTTAAGATTTAGGGGCAATGATAACATTAGATTGCTGAGTTAGATCCAAACTGTCCATAACTTGTAAGTTTGAGGGAGACTTTTTAACAGAAAAAAAATCACTTGCATTTCTTCTAGTCAAAAATCCACACATTAATCTCAGACCCCTTAAGAGTTATAGGAGACTAGTGTATAGAAAGTTTAGAAAATGAAGCCCAGCACTGTACTGAAGAACACATTGCTTTCTCCATGTATTACCTGGCTTGTCTATTTCCATGTTTTATATCATTTTCTTCACCAGGATTTTTCTTATTTTCCTTTCCCATTATTCATTTCCTTGTTTTATGAATTTATCTTAAATCTTATTGAGTGGTAATAATTAGAAATCTTTATGTTTCCTTTGGGGCTTCCCTGGTGGCTCAGATGATAAAGAATCTGCCTGCAATGAAGGAAACCCAGGTTCAATCCCTGGGTTAAGAAGATCCCCTGGAGAAGGGAATGGCTACCCACTCCAGTATTCTTGCCTGGAGAATTCCATGGACAGAGAAACCTGGTGGGCTACAGTAGGGTCACAAAGGGTGACACAGGGTCACAAAAAGTCAGACACGACTGAGCAACTAACACTTTCATTTTACCTTTGTATCCTGAGGTGTTTCTGTGTCCCTTAGTGTCACTTACTCCATTTTTCATTTTTGTCCTTCACATGCATTATATTGATTTTTAACCTTCAGGGTCCTATGATCCTTAATTCTTCATTCAATGGGCAAAATATGTTGATTTGTACAAGGAACTAGCAATGTTCCTCTAATGTGTCATTAGAGGTTATCTCCTTTATAAGCTTCACTTTTGCATCAGGTGGTGACTGTATATTTTGTGTAAGTGGATTGTGCATTTTGAAGTTCAGGGCTTCCTGTAGAGTGCATGGACAACAAGGGGCAATTAAATCGGTGACATCCATCATTTCCAAATTAAAATGGATTTGTGAGATGGTATCCTTTGATATCATTCTTCTCTGGACCCTTTTGCTTTCCCTTTATGTTAGGATTTACTGCAAGTTGATGAAGTAGCTTAGTTCTGCTTTGCTTTTCTCTCAAGTCTCAGAGCTTTAACCAGGAGTCTTTTCTTCTACAGAGTGTGAGACCTTAAGGAAAAGTCCATTCCTTCCTGATGGTTGGTTTAAGAATGGAAAAGGGGGAAAGGCCCAATGAACAGCTATTCTGAATGCTGTTATTCCTCGGCTTCCTGCTGTGTATTTGCTGATTCTGAGGCTATAGTTTACCTAAGTTCTCTTGAAAAGGACAGTACATAGCTTGTTTTTCTTAGATTTTGCTGTCATGATTTCTCCTCTATTCAATTATGTATGCCTTTAAACTTTCAAGGTATCTAATGGGATTTCTCCTCTCCCCACTGCTATCTGGTTTCATTATGTTTTAAATTAGTGTAATTTTTATAATAACTTTGCCATTAAAATTCAAAACTTAGAATGATAGGTAAGAAAACATTTGTGATTAGTCTTCCATTTTCAAACTGAATTTAATCTGTCATAACCTAACACTTATTTTGCTTGCAGACTGTATAAATTATATTGCAATGAAGTTATTAAAGGTACAATTGATTAACAAACACATTTGTTGTAATAATATTTTCACTTCAAGAGAGGTCATTGAAATATATGTAGATGTGTTGGGAATTTTACCTATTCCTACTTGGGTCCAGTGTTTGGGAATTTGCAACTTAATTGACAATAAGCAGATTAACAGAAGTGAAAATTATGTTTATACATTTTACATGCAGGAGATGAGCAACTCGCTGAATAGCCAGAAATAAAGATTTGTATTCAAGAATTAACAAAAACTGGAGAGGGGGAATTTAGGACTTCCATGGGAAATTACGGAAGGTTCTCATAAACTTTATTATTTTAATGTGGATAGCAATGGACAGTCTGTTTCCTGGATAGCTAAATTCACAGGAAATTTCTTCTAAGGGAAGTTCATGACAGCTTCATTTTCAGGAGGCCCTGATTTAGTCAGATAAAGGAAGTTCACATAAGATTCTTCTGCCTCTTCTGCAGCTCAGATGTTTTCACTTTACAATCATCTTTCCAACTCCTAGAATACAGATGGGTCCTGACATTTCCCCCACTTGAAACTTCCCTAGAACTTTTATTTTTTGAAAAAATCTATATTGGTTGGAGTAGAGAGAGATTTCAATTAGAAACTGTGAGGTTAGAAATGTACCAAAGGGGAAAGAGCATTGATTAAAACAAGAATGAATAAGCAGAAAAGAACAAACCTAAGGATGCTACTTTAGAAATCAGTATGCAGGTCAGGAAGCAACATTTAGAACTGGACAAGGAACAGACTGGTTCCAAATTGGGAAAGGAGTTCACCAAGGCTCTATATTACCACCCTGCTTATTTAACTTATATGCAGAGTACATCATGAGAAATGTTGAGCTGGAAGAAGCATAAGCTGGAATCAATATTGCCGGAGAAATATTAGTAACCTCAGATATGCAGATGACATCACCTTTATGGCAGAGAGTGAAGAAGAACTAAAGAGTCTCTTGATGAAAGTGAAAGAGGAGAATGAAAAAGCTGGCTTAAAACACAATATTCAGAAAACTAAGATCATGACATCTGGTCCCATCACTTCATGGCAAATAGATGGGGAAACAATGGAAGCAGTGACAAACTTCATTTTCTTGAGCTTCAAAATCACTGCAGATGGTGACTGCAGCCATGAAATTAAAAGACACTTGCTCCTTGGGAGAAAAGTTATGACCAATCTAGACAGCATATTAAAAAGCAGAGACATTACTTTGCCAACAGAGGTCTGTCTAGTCAAAGCTTTGGTTTTTCCAGTAGTCACATATGGATGTGAGAGTTGGACTATAAAGAAAGCTGAGTGCTGAAGAATTGATGCTTTTGAACTGTGGTGTTGGAGAAGACTCTTGAGAGTCTCTTGGACAACAAGGAGATCCAACCAGTCCATGCTAAAGGAAATCAGTCCTGAATATTCATTGGAAGGACTGATGCTGAAGCTGAAATGCCAATACTTTGGCCACCTGATGTGAAGAACAGACTCATTTGAAAAGACCCTGATGTGGGACAGATTGAAGGCAGGAGGAGAAAGGGACGACAGAAGAGGAGATGGTTGTATGGCATCACCAACTCAAAGGACATATGTTTGAGTAAGCTCCAAGAGTTGGTGATGGACAGGGAGGCCTGGCATGCTGCAGTCCATGAGGTCGCAAGGAGTCAGACACAACTGAGTGACTGAACTGAACTGAAGGATACTAATCCATATCCCAATAGACCAGTCCAGGACATGGGTAAATTAATCTAGTTAAATGATTGTGTCTCATTTAAGGAAGCATTGATGCAGGTTGAGACACAGCACACATCAAATTTTGCTTCTAAATGGTGGAAGCAGTCAAACACCAGTGAATGGAATTTCTATGGAAACAAAAGATTTTTAAGAAAGAACAGTGGTTGGAGCAGTTGATAAAGGCTAGTTTCAGAGTCCAGAGTGTAGAGTTGAGAAGAGTAGGGTCAATGTGTTTGTAGATGGTGGAGAGAGGACAGCAATGGCAATCTGGTGGATTCCCCAGTTTGTAGTCTGAGTGCTCTCCATTACAGCATAGATCTCAGTGTCATCATCATAGTTATTTTCAGGCACAAAGAATGAAAACTTTAGGGATTCTGGTGAACTTACCAACTGCTCCAAACTATTGTGATGTATGTTCTTTGAAATTATGTCAAGTTGTCCAGCTTGCAGGGCTTTGGAAAAGTAACAGTGACTGCACAATGTAGAGTCTCCATAAAGATCTGAACAGTTTTTAGTTTTCAGTGACACCAAGACAGGAAGGGGGGGAGAAAAACTGGAAACATGAGTTATTGACAAATTACTGGGGAAAATGCTCAAAATAGCAGGATCCAATTTACAAAGAGTTGAAAAATAGCTCAAAGACAGTGCACAGGACTAAAATCTGATAAGCCACATGGTGGATTATAGTTTCATTGAAACAAAATTTCTCTCTACTATAACTCTCATTTATTCAAAGATAATCAAAGTAAGATGATTTTTGTTACAAAGTTTTTATTACAAAGTCTAGTCTTACTAAATTTGTCCTAAATATTTAAGTAAGTGCAATGGCTCAGCAGTAAAGATTCCATTTGCCAATGCAGAAGATGCAAGAGATGAGGGTTTGATCCCTGAGTCAGAAGGATCCCCTGGAGAAGGAAATGGCAACTCACTCCAGTATTCTTGCCTGGAGAATCCTATGGAAAGACAAACTGGCCACCTCTGATTCACCAGGTCAGAAGGAGTCGAACACGACTGAGCACAGGCTCCAAGAGCACATCATCATCTTTGAGCAAGAATTGTAACTGAAAACAGGCTTCTGTTTAAGTTTTCTTTACTGCAACTTTTTATAGAGAGCCTTAGATTGGACTTCTAGAAGCCATGCCAAGAACTCATCATCATACTTTGCATGCAGTAATTAGCGATTTGGATAAGTTATTCTCTTCTCAATGTACTTCCAAATATCCTAAGTTTCCTGAATCTGTCAGGAAGTTACCATGGTCACTTGCAAGTCTGGAATCCTTATATGCTAAGTATCAGATGAGTTTTTCCCCAAGAGGTCTTTGTAAACATTGGCTCATAAAATCCATCTGAGTTGCTTAAGACTGTCTAGTCACATCTGATTCTATGCACATCATTCTCAAATATGGCATTGCAGTTAAAGCCTTGATAATATGATCCATTTCCCCAATTATGTTCTGTTACAAGAACAGATTCTCACTGAATTTATGCAAATAACTATATTGCCATGTAAGAATACTTAATGAGAGTTTCTGAATTCTAGAGTGATCAGGCAGAAAGAAAAGAAAATGTTTCATTTCTGTTTACAAAATTATAATCTACTAAATTTTTGTAAGTTATAGGTAACAAGAAAAAGAATAAAGGAGTTTCCTTTTTTTAATAAGTATTTTTGCCTGCACCACATGACTTGTGTGATCTTAGTTCTCCAACCTAGGATTGAACATTCTTGGAGGCCCAGCCATTAGATAATCAGGAAATTCCCCCCAAAAGAATTTCTTAAACCTGATAAATAGAACACTAAAGAACCAGGCAATATTTCACAGTTGTTCATGGAAAACATAGTAATTATTTTTGGACTTAATACTTTTTCCCAAAATCACACCAAAAATGCAGCCACTGTACCCAAAAATAGCCAAGGGAAAAAAAAAAAAAAAAACAAGAACACTGCTATAGGAAGTAAGCAAAGGCAACAGAAGTGAAATAAGAGTCTTTATAGGCTGAGACCCTTTATTTTTACTCAAAAGAAATCCCAGAGAGCTGACAATAATCAGTAAGATAACAGCCACAAATGGAGTTTCCAGGCTTCCCACATTTCTTCCCAGCTGTCTACAAATTGTTGGCCCCAACCTAACCTCCAACCACAGATCTGACAGTCTCCCTCCAACCCACTCCAGGCATACAAAAAACTGAAAAGAACACTCTTTCTGGATCCAAGCCAAACTTTTGGAATACAAAATTGAGCCAGAAGGAGACCTTTGTTGCTGTTATCCAGTATTACTAGTCAGTCAGTTCAGTCACTCAGTCATGTCCGGCTCTTTGCAACCTCATGAATCGCAGCATACCAGGCCTCCCTGTCCATCACCAACTCCCAGAGTTCACTCAAACTCATGTCCATCGAGTTGGTGATGCCATCCAGCCATCTCATCCTCTGTTGTCCCCTTCTCCTCCTGCCCCCAATTGCTCCCAGCATCACAGTCTTTTCCAATGAGTCAACTCTTCACATGAAGTGGCCAAAGTACTGGAGTTTCAGCTTTGGCATCAGTCCTTCCAAAGAAATCCCAGGGCTGATCTCCTTCAGAATGGACTGGTTGGATCTCCTTGCAGTCCAAGGGACTCTCAAGAGTCTTCTCCAACACCACAGTTCAAAAGCATCAATTCTTCGGCGCTCAGCTTTCTTCACAGTCCAACTCTCACATTTATACATGACCACTGGAAAAACCATAGCCTTGACTACATGGACCTTTGTTGGCAAAGTAATATCTCTACTTTTCAATATGCTATCTAGGTTGGTCATAACTTTCCTTCCAAGGAGCAACCATCTTTTAATTTCATGGCTGCAATCACCATCTGCAGAGATTTTGGAGTCCCAAAAAATAAAGTCTGACACTGTTTCCACTCTTTCCCCATCTATTTCCCATGAAGTAATGGGACCAGATGCCATGATCTTAGATTTCTGAATGTTGAGCTTTAAGCCAGCTTTTTCACTCTCCTCTTTCACTTTCATCAAGAGACTTTTTAGTTCCTCTTCACTTTCTGCCAGTATTATTGGTGACCCACAAACTCATCAACTTATGGAGTAGGTTCAAAAAATAGGTGTTCAGGGAGGAAAGTGTTTCCTCTGCCCTTCTTGGTTCTTTGGGTGGTCTAATAGTCAATTTATCATAAAACAGATTAACAGGAGAAAAATAATTAGATACTTGCATATGAGGTCCCATTAAAATATGAGACACAATGGAAGTCAGGCAGTTGGAGCCTATGTGCTCTCTTGAGCTAAGGAGTGGGATAAGGCTGTGGGGCTACAAAGGGGAGGAAGGCTAATTCACAAGACAGTGAAATAAACACATGTTTGGGAATTAGATGTTAACCCTGGCATACAGATAGGTCATTCAGATGAAAGTTATCTTTAGCAATAACTTTTTATGAACCAGACCACCTATCACAATTCTTTCAGGCAGTTGAAGGGGGGATACAAAGCTCTTCCTGTATCTTTTGGGCCTTCAACATCTTCACCTGTAATCCAACATGTCACATTTTGGGGTAGCTTGCTCTGAACCCCTTCACAGATATATAAGACTTATACCTGTGTTCTACCCTGAGATTTCTGTCCTTGATATAGTACAATACAACACAAAAGACAGAGAGAAACAGGACACATAGTGATATATATTAAGAGCCACAATATCCAACAACTAATTCTAATTAGTTTTCTGTAAATCTAAATTTTGAAGATAACCTTTAGTGAAAACAAAAAGGCTCTACTGTCCTTTTAACAAGACCCTGAGCAGAGATTTAGGAATCTATTAAAAATGTTACTGAGTCCAGGGGGGAAGAAGATGGTGGAGAAATAAGACAGAGAGATCACCAGCCTCCCCACAAATACATCAAAAATACATCAAATATGGAACAACTCTTACAAAGCAACTTCTAGGCAACAGTAGAAGACCCCAGGCCTCCAGGGGAACAGGCTAAGCTCACTGAAATGAGACACCTATGAGCTAAACACAATCCTTGCTAAGGATTAACAAAATATAAATGTTTATCTGTTAAAAAAAAAAAAAAATGTTACCGAGTCCAAGCTCAGTCGGCTTGCTGCACAACAGGCCAGTTAATGAAGAGACGATTTGTTGAGGCAAAGAATACAACTTTATTGGGAAAGCCAGATGAGCAAGAAGATGGCAAACTGATAATTTTAAAATAACCAACTTGTTGGGGTCTGGATGTGAAAGACTCTCAGCTATGTCTGACTCTGTCGCCCCGTGGACTATAGCCCACAAGGCTCCTCTGTCCATGGAACTCTCCAGACAAGAATAGTGGAGTGGGTTGCCATTTCCATGTCCAGGATATCTTCCCAACCCAGGAATCAAACCCAGGTCTCCTGCAATGCAGGAGATTCTTTACCATCTGAGCCTTCAGGGAAGTCTGATGGATACCAGATTCTTATATACAGCAGAGAAGGGGAGAAGTTGAGTGTGTAAAGGCCGTATCTTCTGGAATGGCCAACCTCAGGGAAAGGATGTGTTAATCTCTTCAAGCAGAGGACCAGGCCTCCCTGAGGTAGGCCATTATGTATGATTACAATAACTCTACCATCTAAGCCACCAGGGAAGCTCAGTAAATTTTTAAAAATATGCACACATATTCTAGGTAGATTTCCTCCAATACTCCTTTTCTCAGTTTATCAGAGTCTAAGAGCACAGAAAGTGTTAGAGTATGTCCTCTTGAGTGTTACATAAGACAGGTCACCAAATGTAATGTAATGATGCTCAAATCCATGTGTACCAGCTGAATTTTGTTTCTAATACTAAGAAAACAGTCATAATCTGTCATAATAGCCACACTATTGGAATGGTCTGCCTCTGCTTGTTTTGTGATTGTATTCATGTCAGTTGGTAAAGAATCCACCTGCAAAGCAGGAGACCCCGGTTCAATTCCTGCATCAGGAAGATCTGCTGGAGAAGGGATAGGCTACCCACTCCAGTCTTCTTGGGCTTCCCTTGTGGCTCAGCTGGTAAAGAATCCATCTTCAATGCAGGAGATCTGGGTTCAGTCCCTGGGTTAGTAAATCCCCTGGAGAAGGGATAAGCTACCCGCTCCAGTATTCTGCCCTAGAAAATTCCATGGACTTTATAGTCCATGGGGTCACAAAGAGTCAGATATGACTGAGCAACTTTCACTTTAATGTTAAAATATGGAAGACAGCCTCCCTGTTAGTATATTATACTTCAACTTACACTTTCATTTTAATATCTCTCAGATTTTTACTCAGAAAATTGAAGATTTACTGCATTAAAGCAATGCTGACTGGCCCTGAATCTCTTTAAGAAATAACAGTTGTAAGGAAAGGAGAAGGAAAGGATAAGGAAGATGACGTGATGCCAGGGAAAATAAAATGCTCATTTGACTCAAGAGCTTGTGAAAGTGAAAGTGGGATAAAGGAAGAAGAGGAATTGCAAACATTTGATAGTTCGATGCAATCCGAAAAAGTTTTAATGATAAAGGAAATGTGACTTTTTTCTGTTTCTATTCATCTTCATCTGGAATTTTCTCTGTGGCCTACCTTGTCTTGCATTTTTTAAGAGAATTTGGTCTTTATCACTTTCCCATTCACTCTTCTCTGCATCTGTGTTAGTACTTTCAGAGGCAGCATTTGTTGTCTTTGACAGACATACCACTGTCTTTCTTATCATATCCTTTTGGTACTTTTTAGAATTCATAGTCTCTACATCTGTAGTTTCCTTTTGTTTTCTCTTTGCAGTAAGGAACAGAACACCATCTTTTTTCCTTCCCTTTGTCCCTTTGTTTTCTTTCTCATTTCATTGACCTCTACTTGGTCTGACATTTTATGCAGTTCTGTGTCATAGATGGGCTTCCCTGGTGGCTCGATGGTAAAAAAAAAACTTGCCTGCCAATGCAGGAGACAAGAGTTTGATCCCTGAGTTGTAAGATCCCTTGAAGAAGGAAATGGCTACCACTCCAGTATTCTTGACTGGAAAATCCCATGGACAGAGGAGTCTGGTGGGCTTCAGTCCATGGGGTCACAAAAGAGTCAGACATGGCTTAGTGACTAAAGGACAACATGCCACAGATACTTCTGACTTACCTGTGTCTCTGTTCCTTGTCAAGCTTTTTGAATGCTTTGTTGCTGGAAAAAAATACCATCTCTCCTGTTACTTATCTCTGCAAAGCACCTTAGTGACTATCAGAAAATATATTTGTAACATCTCAGGTTTATATTAAATGATAGTTTGAGATAAAAGTTAAAATTATCTGTTGTGTCTGCTCTCATGAGGTGTTTCCTCATGTGCTATTTAACATTTAGCTTGCACTGTAAGCTGTATTTGTGGGAATCTCTTATGCTAGAAATTTTGTACATACTTGCTGGGTCCCTTGGTTTCAAGTTTCTTAAGTGCAGAAAGTCCTGGATGAGTAATTAAGCTATCATTGTCATTTAGATTAGCTATTAACATACATATTATTTATTTTTTAGGGAGTCACAGAATATAGTTATTGTGTTTGGATTTATCTTTACTATATTTTATATAATTTTTAAATTATCTTCATAAATGAAATTGATTTGTGATTAAAATATTTTATCCATCAGAACACACTAAACTCTGTATACCAAATTACCATGTCATTTTAGAATTTAAAATCACATAACTTTTTAATCTCACAATTTTTTTCAAAAATTGATTTTCTTATTTTTAAAAGAGTAATATTGCTTTAAATATTCATTACCTCAAATAATACCAGGTCTTACTGATTTGTCCAGAAATAATTAGAAATATTTTAAAAAGAAATGTTACATTTTCTCTAAAAGAAAAAAAGACAAAACAAAAATATATCATAGACTTAAGACTGTTAGAGCTGGAAAAGTTGACCTTAAAGACTTCATGTTATTACATTTCAAGTCCAAATGTGATACATTTTGTCAACTGTAACAAAAACAACAAACAAACACACACATAAAAATGTGCAATTTAAGAGTTGTAAGTTGAGTTTTATTCTTGTCCTACTGAGATCTTCAGGCTTCCAAGTTGGCTCAGTGGTAAAGAATCCACCTGCCACACAGGAGAAACAGATTCTATCCCTGGCTTGAGATCTCCTGGAGAAGGCAACGACAACCACTTCAGTAGTCTTGCCTTGGAAATTCTAAGAACAGAGAAGTCTAGCGGGCTATAGTCTATGTGGGTCACAAAATAATCAGACATCAACTGAGGTCTAGAGCCCTGGAGACAGCCTCTCAGATAGCTCTGAGGAAAAGTCATTTGATGAAACTTGGATCACTAAGTAAAAGTTGTAGATGAAAATTTAACTTATTTATATTAGCTTTAAGCATAAAATTTATATTATATGTACATATATATTTAAATTCAAATCTATACAGAAAATGAAATTTTAAACTGAAGTAAATAATTTAACCTCAAGGTTTGGGAAATTTTTTTAGAGCTGCCTACAAAATTATGACATCTTCACCTGGTACATTTAGGCATCACAAAAACATATCAGGTGAATTCTTCTTAACTGTTAATTGTTTGTGAGCCTGTAATTCTATTTTGCAATTTTGATTTAAACCAAATTAATTCTTATATCTTCAGTAGTAGAAAAAAGCCTGGCATGAAGTATATACATAAATGATCAACAAATGAATAAACAAATGAACAAGTGCATTGTCAGCTGGAACTACTGTATGTATATATTTATGGCCTAGAAGGAAAAGGAAAAACTAACGCATTTTTCAATGATAGACATAGTTTCTCTCTGAACTTCTTTTAGGGTGATAATACATTCCACTTTATATAGAACAGTCCTACTTTATACTTGTTGTCCTATTGTAACTTATTGTATTTCCTTTCACTCTTCAAAAGCCCTGGTTTGGGCAATAAAGTATATGGCTCTTCTAGTACTTGTATTTATATAAGTGCGTATGTGAAAGAGAATAGAGAAATGGTTTTTCTTTACTGTTTTCATATCTTTCCTAGACCTTAAATGAAATGGTTCTTCTATATGGATATGACCAGTTTTTGTCTCAAAATATTACTTTGGTTGTAAAAACCTAATGTCAAAATTCTCATATCGCTAATTTATTTGAGTCAAGGCATCAAATGTCTGTCTCTGTTTGGAGTATGTCATCAGATAAACTAATTTATGTTCTAGGAGGACACTAGTGAAATGGAAATAGGTAGGTTTTAAAGCACTATATGAAAATTATATTTAGGTTGTCTGCTTATTTCTGAGCCATCACCAGTGTAGATTTTTATTGTCATTATTAAGAGAGTAATGTGTAACCAAGTGATTAAAGTATCATACAGACAAAAAGAAGGTGACCGTAGTAGTCATTGCAGCTGTTTATGTCCAGTTAAATATGTTCAGGTTTCCTTTTTCTGGACATACAATAGAATTTGTTGTTGCTCCTCTGAAACTAAACTAATGGTCAAAGCAGAAATTTTACAAGCAACTTCACGATTTTCTGCCTTCCCTTTCCATGAAAACTTGAATCAAGGTTAAGCTTCTGTAAAATCTGTGCTCCTGAGTATCAAATATGAGTGGGACTTCTGCTGTTCTGTTTGTAGCATGAATGAAAAATGAATTTTTTGTTATGTTAAATAATTGAGATTGTAATATACCTTTTTACCATAACATATCTTTCCTGCTGGCTCCGAAGTAGAATCTGCCTGCAAATGCAGGAGACTTGGGTTAAATTTCTGGATTGGGAGGATCCCCTGGAGAAGAAAACAGCTACTCACTGCAATATTCTTACCTGGGAATTCCCATGAACAGAGGAGCCTGGCAGGCTATAGTCCCTGGGGTTGCAAGAGTTGGACATGACTGAACAACTAAACAACAACAACCATACATAACACAGCCTCCATTAATAGCTAAAATAACTTTCTTAAATAGTACTCTCAACTTCCTATGAAAAGCAACTACATTATTTGCTTTCAGACCAGTATATCATTTCCCAATCCTCCCAGCACATTGTCCCTCTATTCTGCTTAGGTCAGCTGGCCACTAGTATGTTTTGATCACACAGTCTGTAACCCACTTATGACGAAAAAAAAGTCATGGAATTGTAGCGCTGGAAAGATTTTTAGGTATTATATAGTTCGACTCCACAATTTAGACAGGTCATTTGGAAAAGCACAACCTAAATAGGCTCTGATAATCACTTATGTGAACTCAAATAAAGTACTTAATCTTTCTTTCTTGACTTTTCTTAACTGGAAAAATGCAGATATCTTTCCTGACAATTTCCTGTCAGGTTTGTTTAAAAGAATGTGTAAATTTAAGTAAATCTGTCAGACATTGTGGTCACAGGGCATCTCAGTTCAGTTCAGTTCAGTTCAGTTCAGTCGCTCAGTCGTGTCCGACTCCTTGCGACCCCATGAATCCCAAGCCAGGCAACCCTGTCCATCAGCAACTCCCGGAGTTCACCCAGACTCACGTCCATCGAGTCACTGATGCCATCCAGCCATCTCATCCTCCGTCGTCCCCTTCTCCTCCTGTCCCCTATCCCTCCCAGCATCAGAGTCTTTTCCAACAAATCAATTCTTCGCATGAGGAGACCAAAGTACTGGAGTTTCAGCTTTAGCATCGTTCCTTCCAAAGAAATCCCAGGGCTGATCTCCTTCAGAATGGACTGGTTGGATCTCCTTGCAGCCCAAGGGACTCTCAAGAGTCTTCTCCAACACCACAGTTCAAAAGCATCAATTCTTCGGCGCTCAGCTTTCTTCACAGTCCAACTCTCACATCCATACATGACCACAGGAAAACCATAGCCTTGACTAGACAGACCTTTGTTGGCAAAGTAATGTCTCTGCTTTTGAATATGCTATCTAGGTTGGTCATAAGTTTCCTACCAAGGAGTAAGCGTCTTTTAATTTCATGGCTGCAGTCACCATCTGCAGTGATTTTGGAGCACAAAAAAATAAATAAATAAATAAAGTCTGACACTGTTTCCACTGTTTTCCCATCTAATTCCCATGAAGTGATGGGACCAGATGCCATGATCTTCGTTTTCTGAATGTTGAGCTTTAAGCCAACTTTTTCACTCTCCACTTTCACTTTCATCAAGAGGCTTTTGAGTTCCTCTTCACTTTCTGCCATAAGGGTGGTGTCATCTGCATATCTGAGGTTATTGATATTTCTCCTGGCAATCTTGATTCCAGCTTGTGTTTCTTCCAGCCCAGCGTTTCTCATATACTCTGCATAGAAGTTAAATAAGCAGGGCGACAATATACAGTCTTGACGTACTCCTTTTCCTATTTGGAACCAGCCTGTTGTTCCACGTCCATTTCTAACTGTTGCTTCCTGACCTGCATACAGTTTTCTCAAGAGGCACGTCAGGTGGTCTGGTATGCCCATCTCTTTCAGAATTATCCACAGTTTATTGTGATACACACAGTCAAAGGCTTTGGCATAGTCAATAAAGCAGAAATAGATTATTTTTCTGGAACTCTCTTGCTTTTTCGATGATCCATTGGATGTTGCCAATTTGGTCTCTGGTTCCTCTGCCTTTTCTAAAACCAGCTTGAACATCTGGAATTTCATAGTTCATGTATTGCTGAAGCCTGGCTTGGAGAATTTTGAGCATTACTTTACTAGCATGTGAGATGAGTGCAATTGTGTGGTAGCTTGAGCATTCTTTGGCATTGCCTTTCTTTGGGATTGGAATGAAAACTGACCTTTTCCAGTCCTGTGGCCACTGCTGAGTTTTCCAAATTTGCTGGCATATTGAGTGCAGCACTTTCACAGCATCATCTTTCAGGATTTGAAATAGCTCAACTGGAATTCTATCACCTCCACTAGCTTTGTTCATAGTGACACTTCTATAGCCCACTTGACTTCACATTCCAGGATGTCTGGCTCTAGGTCAGTGATCACACCATCGTGATTACCTTGGTCATGAAGATCTTTTTGTACAGTTCCTCTGTACAAAAAGTTCCTCTGTATTCTTGCCACCTCTTCTTAATATCTTCTGCTTCTGTTAGGTCCATACCATTTCTGTCCTTTATCGAGCCCATCTTTGAATGAAGTGTTCCCTTGGTATCTTTAACTTTCTTGAAGAGATTTCTAGTCTTTCCCATTCTGTTGTTTTCCTCTATTTCTTTGCACTGATTGCTGAGGAAGGCTTTCTTATCTCTCCTTGCTATTCTTTGGAACTCTGCATTCAGATGCTTATATCTTTCCTTTTCTCCTTTGCTTTTCACTTCTCTTCTTTTCACAGCTATTTGTAAGGCCTCCCCAGACAGCCATTTTGCTTTTTTGCATTTCTTTTCCATGGGGATGATCTTGATCCCTGTCTCCTATATAATGTCACAAACCTCCATCCATAGTTCATCAGGCACTCTGTCAGATCTAGTCCCTTAAATCTATTTCTCACTTCCACTGTATAATCATAAGGGATTTGATTTAGGTCATACCTGAATGGTCCAGTGGTTTTCCGTACTTTCTTCAATTTAAGTCTGAATTTGGCAATATGGAGTTCATGATCTGAGCCACAGTCAGCTCCCGGTCTTGTTTTTGTTGACTATGTAGAGCTTCTCCATCTTTGGCAGCAAAAATATAAGCAATCTGATTTCAGAGTTGACCATCTGGTGATGTCCATGTGTAAAGTCTTCTCTTGTATTGTTGGAAGAGGGTGTTTGCTATGAGCAGTGCATTTTCTTGGCAAAACTCTATTAGTCTTTTTCCTGCTTCATTCCATATTCCAAGGCCAAATTTGTCTGTTACTCCAGGTGTTTCTTGACTTCCTACTTTTGCATTCCAGTCACCTATAATGAAAAGGACATCTTTTTTGGGTGTTAGTTCTAAAAGGCCTTGTAGGTCTTCATAGAACCATTCAACTTCAGCTTCTTCTGCATTACTGGTTGGGGCATAGACTTGGATTACTGTGATATTGAATGGTTTGCCTTGGAAATGAACAGAGATCATTCTGTCATTTTTGAGATTGCATCCAAGTACTGCATTTTGGACTCTTTTGTTGACCATGATGGCTACTCCATTTTTTCTAAGGGATTCCTGCCCACAGTAGTAGATATAATGGTTATCTGATTTAAATTCACCCATTCCAGTCCATTTGAGTTCACTGATTCCTAGAATGTCGACATTCACTCTTGGCATCTCCTCTTTGAGCAGTTCCAATTTGCCTTGATTCATGGACCTGACATTCCAGATTCCTATGCATTATTGCTCTTTACAGCATCGGACCTTGCTTCTATCACCAGTCACATCCACAACTGAGTGTTGTTTTTGCTTTGGCTCCATCCCTTCCTTCTTTGTGGAGTTATTTCTCCACTGATCTCCAGTAGCATATTGGGAACCAACTGACCTGGGAAGTTCCTTTTTCAGTATCCTATCATTTTGCCTTTTCATACTGTTCATGGGGTTCTCAAGGCAAGTATACTGAAGTGGTTTGCCATTCCCTTCTCCAGTGGACCACATTGTGTCCGACCTCTCCATCATGCCTGCCCATCTTGGGTGGCCCCACAGGGCATGGCTTATTTTCACTGAGTTAGACAAGGCTGTGGTCCTAGTGTGATTAGATTGACTAGTTTTCTGTGATTATGGTTTCAGTGTGTCTGCCCACTGATGCCCTCTTGCAACACCTACCGTCTTACCTGGGTTTCTCTTACCTTGGATGTGGGGTATCTCTTCACGGCTGCCCCAGCAAAGCACAGCTACTGTTCCTTACCTTGGACGAGGGGTATCTCCTCACAGCCGCCCCTCGTGACCTTGAATGTGGAATAGCTCCTCTAGGCCCTCCGGCGCCAGCGCAGCCACCGCTCCTTGGACGTGGGGTAACTCCTTTTGGCCGCCACCCCTGACCTCGGATGTGGAGTAGCTCCCCTCGTCCACGCTCTGCGTGCTGTCACAGCCAGGGCATCTACATATTCCTAAACTCCTTAAAAGTTTCATCCAGTTACAGGTAAAACACAGTAGAGCTATGACTTAGAAATAACATGTATGAAGAGTTTTATAATTTTATTTCCACTTCTATTAGCTGCTGCTGCTGATGCTAAGTTGCTTCAGTCGTGTTTGACTCTGTGCGACCCCATAGATGGCAGCCCACCAGGTTCTGCCATCCCTGGGATTCTCCAGGCAAGAACACTGGAGAACACCCCTTCCAGGGCCCGAACACTGGAGAACACCCCTTCCAGGGCCCGAAACTGGGCTCTTGCCTAACTCTTGGAAATGAATTGTCCAAAGAGACAAATGTGCTGACAAAGCAAGAGATTTTATTGGGAAAGGGCACCCAGGTGGACAGCAGTAGGGTAAGGGAACCCAGGAAATGTGCTCTGCCACATAGCTTGAAGTCTCGGGTTTTATGGTGATGGGATTAGTTTGCGGGTGGTCTTTGGCCAATCATTCTAATTCAGAGTCTTTCCTGGTGGTGCACACATAGCTCAGCCAAGACGGGTGCTAGCGAGAGGGATTCTGGGAAGTGGACAGACACGCGGTGTTTTTCCTTTCGACCTTTCCCCAACTCTTCTGGTTGGTGGTGGCTTATTAGTTCCGTATTCCTTATCAGTATTTCCTGTCATAAAACAACTCATGGAAATGATTACTGTGATGCCTGGCCAGGGTGGGCGGTTTCAATCAGTGTGCTTCCCCTAAGAGAGTGGGTTACCTTTTCCTTCTCCAACACATGAAAGTGAAAAGTGAAAGTGAAGTCACTCAGTGGTGTCTGACTCTTCGAGACCCCATGGACTGCAGCCTACCAGGCTCCTCTGTCTATGGGATTTTCCAGGCAAAGAACAATTTTATGTAAACTTATGGCATCCGGTCCCATCACTTCATGGGAAATAGATGGGGAAACAGTGGAAACAGTGTCAGACTTTATTTTTCTGGGCTCCAAAATCACTACAGATGGTGACTGCAGCCATGAAATTAAAAGACACTTACTCCTTGGAAGGAAACTTATGACCAACTTAGATAGCATATTCAAAAGCAGAGACATTACTTTGCCAACAAAGGTCCGTCTAGTCAAGGCTATGGTTTTTCCAGTGGTCATGTATGGATGTGAGAGTTGGACTGTGAAGAAGGCTGAGTGCCAAAGAATTGATGCTTTTGAACTGTGATGTTGGAGAAGACTCTTGAGAGTCCCTTGGACTGCAAGGAGATCCAACCAGTCCACTCTAAAGGAGATCAGCCCTGGGATTTCTTTGGAAGGAACGATGCTAAAGCTGAAACTCCAGTACTTTGGCCACCTCATGTGAAGAGTTGACTTGTTGGAAAAGACTCTGATGCTGGGAGGGATTGGGGGCAAGAGGAGAAGGGGACAACAGAGGATGAGATGGCTGGATGGCATCACTGACTTGATGGACATGAGTCTGAGTGAACTCTGGGAGTCGGTGATGGACAGGGAGGCCTGGCGTGCTGCGATTCATGGGGTCACAAAGAGTCGGACTCTACTGAGTGACTGATCTGATCTGTTGTTTAAGCAAAGCAGGAATTATTATTATATCTATTTCATTATAGTCAGTTGAGATCCAGAAAAGCCATCCTGTTACCACCCTATTCAGGTGGCACTAGTGGTTAAAAAAAAAAAAAAAAAAAAAACCCACCTGCAAATACAGGAGATTTAAAAGACATGGGTTTGATCTCTGGGTCAAGAAGATCCCCTCGAGGAGGGCATGGCAACCCACTCCTATGTTCTTGCCTGGAGAATCCCCATGGACAGAGGAGCCTGACAGGCTATAGTTCATAGGTTTTCAAAGAGTCAGACATGACTGAAGGGACTTAGCACAGTGCTCATCCTATTTGTATAGAGCAGAATTAGTCTTGAACCAATAGCCTCTGACTTGAATATCACATTCTTTCTTTTCCATCACCTTGAAGCACAGATTGGGTGCCATAGACTTCCTAGTCAGAGCTTTTATACTATAAATAGCCTTTGTAGAAGAGAGTCTTTCTAATTTTCTCAATACTCAATCCACAATAACAATAGTTAACATGGTATTGAACTCCAGTTTGTTGACTGAAGAAAAAAATCATAGTAAATCCCTACATGATAAAGAACTTATCTGCCCTTTGTTACCAATTCCTGAGAGGTAACCTCTAAAGCCTTGGAATTCCTTTAGTAATATGAATATTTTTGTTATTCACAGTGGGCCCTGATGATAAGCTTATGCTAAGGAAGTAACTAATAGGAGGTCCCTAGTTGGTGTGAGCTAATGAGATGACTCAAGATAGAGACTAGCCAAGCCAGAAAGACCAGTCACAATATTAAAAGGTCAGAGGTAAGAACCAAACCATATCAGCCCATTCTCCAGGTAGGAGAGGATAGCCAGAGATTGAGCCTAGTTTTACAGAAAATGATTAAATCAATCATGCCTATGTAATGAAACCCCAATAAAAATTCTAAGAAGCAAAGCTTGAGTGAGCTTTACTAGTTGGCAATAATCTGTATATTGTTGTGCATGGACATGCCAGGAAGGTAGTAAGTCCTGACTCCACAGGCAGAGGACAATGGAAGTTTCCTTTTTGGGATCTTTCAATATATTGCTATTTATCCTTTTGCTATAATACTCTTGTACAGGCTTACCTAAGAAAAACTGTAGGTTCAGTTTCAGACCAATGCAATAAAGTGAATATCCTAGTAAAGTGAGTCACAAATTATTTGGTTCCCCAGTGCATATAAAAAGGTGCATTTATACTATACTGTAGTCTATTAAATGAGCAATAGCATTATGTCTAAAAAATGTACATACCTTGATTAAAAATATTTTATTCTAAAAAATGCTGACCATCATCTGAGCCTTCAGTGAGTTGTAACAGTAACATCAAAAATCACTCATCACATATCACCATAACAAATATAATAATGTTGCAGGAAAGGGGACCCCTTCTGGGGCCTAAGATTGGGCTCTTATCTAACATTCAGAAATGAATTTGTCAACACACATGTTGACAAAGCAAGAGATTTTAATGGGAAGGGGCCCCTGGGTAGAGAGCAGGAGGGTAAGGGAACCCAAGGGAACTTTTCTAGCTTGTGGCTTGCAGTCTCAGGGCAGTCTCAGGTTTTACGGCAATTGGATTAGTTTCTGGGTTGTCCCTGGCCAATCATTCTGACTCTGGGTGGCTCATGCATTGCTCAGCCAAAATGAATTCCAACGAGGCAGATTCTGGGAAGTCAGTAGGACATGCAGCATCTCCTTTTGACCTTTCCAGAATTCTTCAGGTGGTGGTGGTTTGTTAGTTCTGTGTGCCTTACCAGGATCTCCTGTCATGAAATAAATCACATGAATGATTACTGTGGTGCTTGGCCAGGGTGAGTGGTTTCAGCCATTGTGTTTCCCTAACAATAATAATGGAAAAGCATGAAATATTATGAGAATTACCAAAATATGACATAGAGACATGAGGTGAGCAAATGCTGGGAAAATGGTGCCAGTAAACACAGGATGCAGGATTGCCTGAAACCTCAATTTGTAAAAACGAAGAATGTCTTTTACAAGCAATAAAGGGAGGCATCATGGAATGAGGATGCCTGTAATCATATCACTTTCATGAGTTCTATGAGTCATCCCAGTTAATTATCAAATCTGAGCTGATATTGGAAACTTGTGACATTGCAGCCTGCAAGTGAGAAGTGTGGCTTGGGGATCTCTGCACTTGCAAGGGCATCTTTTGGAGGAGTGTGTCCTTAACTTTGAAGTTTGGCCAGTCTCTAAGCAGCTAATGTCAGAAGTTATTTTATAGATATATTTCAACACACACACACACACACACACATATATGTAGAAAGTGAAAAGTAGCTTTTTTCTAATACTTTTGACTCAAAAGTAAAGATAAACATCATCTGGTGTTGCTTCATTCTTTTAAAGTTTTGAATTATTTTTACATTAAAAAATCTTAAAATTTTTGTCCTTTTCAGAAATTTTTCAGGGGCAGTTAATGTTTATTCTGAATGTTCTTTAACTAATTTTTATATTTATTTTATGAGAACACAGTTTTTAAAACCTTATCTGAAGGAAATATGACAAAAAGTTAACATTTTTCTTTTGGGGATATAAATACACGAATTGGTTCATTGTATTATGTATTCTGTATCTTTCTTCATATGTGAAATATTTTAAGTGTATCTATGATTCAACAGTAATCTTGCTTTATTTTCTAGCGATGCTGAATAAATAAATCATTATAATATTTTAGCAGTATGAAATCAGAGCTCTGAAGGAATTTGCAAATACTATAATTCAGAGCTTTTCTTTCACCTATGGAGAGCTGGTGTTAAGCAGCCTACAATTGTGTAGTGGTCTTTTTCAATCTCCTGGACAATATAAACACAATTTCTACCAGAAGCACATTCTCTTAATGATTTGCTTTGCAGAATTGGTATCTTACTGGATATAGTGTTACATTGCCTGCATTGTTACTGATTGGCAATCTCACCATGCATTCTGCTCAGTCATCACCTGCCAACTGCATAATGAGAAAAAGGCTGCCATTCACAAGGTTCCCAATTGGTGAAGTACTTTAGTTTCATATAACTTCAAAATGTTGAAATCTGTTTTTTTTATGAATTCACCTGCTATCTCCCTGCTTTGCACCGATACCATTAATAAAATTTAAATAAATATTATCTTAAACTCATGACCAATAAAACTATTAATCTTGACAGTACACAAGTAGTTGTAGTAAATAAATTTTCCTCGATAATAATACGTATTTAATTTACATGAAGATTATTTTTTGTCTACCATTTAGTGAACATCAACTTCATGCCAAGTGTTAATTAGTTTCTGTAGTTTCATTTTCCTATTTCTTTCTCAAAAGCCCCTCAGGGAGATAGGATCCACATATATATCTATCTTGCATCGGACTATAAACTTCAGTAGGGATAGAGTGTTGTCTGCTTTTTCAATGACAGATTTGAAGAAGGTAGAACAATGGTAGGAGCATAGTGGATACTCAATAAGTATTAGCTGAATTAATGAGTGGCTTTAACTATCCACAGAAATAAAATTTAACTTTTTAATATCTCATAATTTATAAGCCTGATGCAATAGTTTCCATGCGTGCTAGTGCTTTCTCTTATTTGTTCCATAATACCAGTTATACAGCAATTAGCTGATATAATAATAATATATTTACCAACTAGGAACTCTCTGGCAACTCCTTTCTTATTCTGGAGTTGGCAAAAAGTATGGTAAAATTCATGACTGGCCAGAATCATTGAAGGTATTATACTCAGGTATCTAGCAAGATAATAATCTCACAAGGATATTTGTTTTGATCCATGATTTAGCTTAAACCCCTAGAATAGAAACTAGCACACAATTGGCACTAAGCTATAAATATTTGTTGAGTAAGTGAATTTTATCTTCAAAGTGAATGATAAATTAACAAAATGACAACCCACTTCAGTATTCTTGCCTGGGAAATCTCATGGACAGAGGAGCTTGGTGGGCTACAGTCCATGGGGTTGCAAAGCATCCTACACCACTGAAGCAACTAAGCAAGCAAGATACTTCACAGTGAAAACTATAGTATTTTATGTGTTTTTCTTTATGCCATGTTTTTAAATAGTTTTCAGTAGTCTTTCTATATTTTATGATCCTAACAATAACTCTGAAGATGCATAAATCAAGTGTGATAGTTATCTTTTAATAAATGTATTTTCTGAATTGTCCAAGGTCAAATAAATTGATAACTGAAATAAATAACAGAAATAAATTGATAAACTGATGAGTACGACATCACTGAAAAACTGTGATTACATATTGATCTTCCTACATTTTAATAAAACGGGGCTTTTAAAGGCAACAGATTTTACTATCATTTGAGAAATTTTTATGATTTTAAATAATTATCTAAGAGTCACAAATACTGCTCATTTGTGAAAATGTATAAACAGTATATATTGTATGAAATACCCAATTCTTTGTGGTAAGTATGAACTGAAAGTAGAAAATTTATGGCTCAATGAATTTACTGTAAGGGGAGTGTGTAATTTCATCTCTTGACTACTGTGAATAGTACTTCAATGAACATTGATATGCTAGTATCTCTTTGAGTTCCTGATTTCAATTCTTTGCAATTAATATCCAGAAACTGAATTACTGAATTTTATGGTAATTCTATTTTTATTTTTTTAAGAATCACTATACTGTTTTCTAAAGCAGCTGTACCATTTTGCATTTTGAGCAAAAGTACACTGTGGATTATAATTTCTCCACGTTATATCTAACATGTGTTTTTGTTTGTTTGCTTTGTTAAGTAATAACAATTCTAACAGGTATGAGGTGAATTTGATTTTATATCTCCCTGATGTTAGTGACATTGAGTATTTTTTTATGTACTTATTGGCCATTTATGTGTCTCTGATTAAATCTGTATTCAAATCATTAGACCATTTTAAGACAAGGATTTTGTTTGTTTTTGTTATTTTGCCTGCATTTCTATTTTTTTTCTATTAAATTATAGAAGTTTCTCATATATTTTGGATATTAACCACATTCTGGTGTATGGTTTGCAAATATTTTCTCCGATTCTGTACATTGCCTTTTCACTTTGTTGATTTTTTCCTTTGTTGAGCAAAACATTTTAGTTTGATGAAGTCTTGCTTGTCTATTTTTGCTTTTGCAGTGTGTGGTTTTGGCTTCACCAATGAGCTTATTGCCTAAACCGATGTCAGGAAGTCCTTACATTGTCTTTAATCTGTTTTGAATTTATTTTTGCATATGGTGTAACATAGGGTATAAGCTCCTTCTTTTGCAATTGGATATCCAGTTTTTCCAGCACCATCTGTTGAAAAGAATATCCTTTCCCTATATGTGTTCTTGATATCCTTATTGAAGAACAGTTGACCTTACATAAGTGGATTTATTTCTAGGTTTTCTGTTCTGTCCCACTGGTTTATATGTTTGTTTTTAGACCAGTACTACACTGTCTTTTTTTTTTTTTTAATTATTTATTTATTTGACTGCACTGGGTCTTATTAATAGTTGGGTCTTAGTTGTGGCACTTGAAATCTTTGTCCTTTGTTGTGACATGTGTAATCTAGTTCCCTGACTAGAGATCAAATTCAGGCCCTCTGCTTTTGGGAACGCTGAGTTTAGCCACTGCATCATCAAGGAAGTCCCAGCTACAATGTTTTAGTTACTGTAGCTTTGTAATATATTTTAAAACAAGAAAGTATTATACCTCCAGCTTTTATTCTTCTTTTTCAAGATTATTTTAGCTATTCTGGGTCTCCTATGCTCTTATATGAATTGTAATATAGGTTTTATTTTCTATAAAAACTACCATTGGGGTTTTAATAGGGATTGAGCCACAGAACTGGAAAAGGTCAGTTTTCATTCCAATCCCAAAGAAAGGCAGTTCCAAAGAATACTCAAACTACTACACAATTGCACTCATCTCACACACTAGTAAAGTAATGCTCAAAATTCTCCAAGCCAGTCTTCAGCATACGTGAACTGTGAACTTCCAGATGTTCAAGCCGGTTTTAGAAAAGGCAGAGAAACCAGACATCAAATGGCCAACATCCTTTGAATTATCGAAAAAACAAGAGTGTTCCAGAAAAACATCTATTTCTGCTTTATTGACTATGCCAAAGCCTTTGACTGTGAGGATCACAATAAATTTTGGAAAATTCTGAAAGAGATGAGACTAACAGACTACCTGACCTGCCTCTTGAGAAACCTATATGCAGGTCAGGAAGCAACAGTTAGAACTGGACATGGGACAACAGACTGGTTCCAAATAGGAAAAGGAGTACGTCAAGGCTGTATATTGTCACCCTGCTTATTTAACTGATATGCAGAGCACATCATGAGAAATGCTGGGCTGGAAAAACACAAGCTGGAATCAAGATTGCTGGGAGAAATATCAATAACCTCAGATATGCAGATGACACCACCCTTATGGTAGAAAGTGAAGAAGAACTAAAAAGCCTCTTGATGAATGTGAAAGAGGAGAGTGAAAAAGTTGGCTTAAAGCTCCACATTCAGAAAACTAAGATCATGACATCTGGTCCCATCACTTCATGGGAAATAGATGGGGAAACAGTGGAAACAGTGTCAGACTTTATTTTGGGGGGCTCCAAAATCACTGCAGATGGTGATTACAGCCATGAAATCAAAAGACGTTTACTCCTTGGAAGGAAAGTTATGACCAACCTAGATAGCATATTCAAAAGCAGAGACATTACTATGTCAACAAAGCTCCATCTAGTCAAGGCTATGGTTTTTCCAGTGGTCATGTATGGATGTGAGAGTTGGACTGTGAAGAAGGCTGAGTGCCCAAGAATTGATGCTTTTGAACTGTGGTGTTGGAGAAGATTCTTTAGAGTCCCTTGGACTGCAAGGAGATCCAGCCAGTCCATTCTAAAGGAGATAAATCCTGGGTGTTCATTGGAAGGACTGATGCTTAAGCTGAAACTCCAATACTTTGGCCACCTCATGCTAAGAGTTGACTCATTGGAAAAGACTCTGATGCTGGGAGGGATTGGGGGCAGGAGGAAAAGGGGATGACAGAGAATGAGATGGCTGGATGGCATCACCAACTCGATGGACATGAGTTTGTGTGGACTCCGGGAGTTGGTGATGGACAGGGAGGCCTGGCCTGCTTCAGTCCTTGGGATTGCAAAGAGTTGGACACAACTGCACAACTGAACTGAACTGAATTGGGCTGAATCTGTAAATCACTTTGGGTAGCATGGACATTTTAACAATATTATCTTCCAATCTATGAACACAGAATGTTTTCCATTTCTTTTTATATTCTTTCCTTTCTTTTACCCGTGTTTTTAGTTTTTGTGTACAAATCTTTCCCTTCTTTAGTTCTATTTGTTCCTAAGTATTTTATTATTTTTAGAGGTATTACAAGATGATTTCCTTAATTTCCTTTTCAGATAGTTCATGTTTAGTGTATAGAAATGCAACTGTCTTTTACATCTTGATTTTGAGTTGCATAATTTTATATTGAGATTTCTTACTGTGATATCTAATAATTTTTTTGTGTGGAATATTTAGGATTTTCTTTATATAACTCTATGTCATAAAGAAAGAAGGAAATTTCACTTCTTCCCTTCTGATTTGGATGCTTTTTACTTCTTTTACTTGCCTAATTGTTCTGGCTGGATTTCCAGCACTATGTTGAGCAAAAGTAGCAGAATGGGACATCCTTGCCTGGATCCTGATCTTAAAAGAAAAGTTTTTAGTTTTCTACCATTTTACATGATATTAGCTATCAGTTTTTTAATATATTCCCTTTATTATGTAGAGATAATTTCCTTTTACTTATGGTTATAAAAGAGTATTGAGTTTTGTCAAATGCTTTTTCTTTTTTTTTTTCTAATTTTATTTTATTTTTAAATTCTACATAATTGTATTAGTTTTGCCAAATATCAAAATGAATTCTTTGAGATGGCCATATGTTTTTATCATTCACTCCATTAACATGGTGTACCATATTAATTGATTTTAATATGTTATAACATCATTGAATCCTAGGGATATATCTCACTTAGTTATGATTTCTGACCATTTTAATATACTGTCAAATGCAGTTTGCTAGTATTTTGTTGGGAATTTTTCTATCTGTGTCCATCAAGGGTATTAGCCTATAGGTTTATTATAGTTGCCTTTGTCTAGCTTTGGTATGAGGGTAATGCTAGCCTAAAAGTGTTCCTTTTATTCGTTGAAGGAGATGTTTGTGTAATGTTTACTAATAAAGAATATTATTTGAAAATAAAAAGTTACTTCAGCAAAATGAGAAAAAGAAACAAAGCAGATGACATCAGCTATAAGAGGCAGCATGAGTTAATTATGACATAGCAGAAGATAGGAGATCACAAAAAAGGTATGCTGACTTTAGATTTAGATGATTCTTGGTGGTAATGTTTGAAGAATGTCAGATTATATTTCTTTCCCTATAGATCCAATACCATAACTTAATTCTACATTGAATATTGTTCACATGGTTTTGAATTTTAAATGATGTTTAGTGTTTGTTATTTATAGTCTATAAATAAGGCATAGAAGAGATATATAAGTGCAAATTAGTACATAAATACTAGATATTAAGTTATATGAGTAATCATTATTTACTTACATATACATTAATTTGTTTATAGATAATACCTATATATAATTAAGGTTTATAATATAAAAATTGGGAGGTGAAGATTAGATGAGAAGAGATTTAGGAAAGTATAAACATTTTATCTACTTTCTAGGCTTTCCCCAAGGTTTCCCTAAGGCTATCATTTGTGTCTAGTTCTCTAGAAGCAGAGCTGCAATGAGAAATTTCATGTTAATGATTGATTAAGCGGGTGTTTAAGATAAACCAATAAGGAGATGAGGGAAGCAAGAAGAAGGAGCTGCATAAGTTTTAGGTTTAGATAAACTCTAGGTTCTCTCTAATACTCTGGGAGCTCTGGAGAATAAATGGCAATATGGCTTGCTAGGACTTGGGGTCAGGAAGCAGGATCTTTTTCATTGACTATTCAGGGTGATTGGAGGCAGAGAGTGCTCCAGTAATTCTGAAGTATTTTTAGGAAAATGTGTGTGGTAGTTAACTTAATGTCACTGTGACTGAGCCTTAGGGTGTCCATTTGGTCAAACATTCTTCTGGGCATGTCTGTGAAGGTGTTTATGGATGAGATCAATATTTGAATCAGTAGAGTAAAGCAGATTGTTCTTGCCAATGTGGGTGGGCCTGACCCAATCCATTGGCCTGAAAGTAACAAAAAGGCTCACCCTCTCCCAAGTAAGAAGGAGCTTTCTCTTATATATGACTGCCTTCCAGCAGAGATATATTGTTTTTTTCCTCCCTTTAGACTTGAAATAAAACATAAACTCTTCCTGGATCTCAAGCCTGCCAGTCTTTGGCCTGGAACTATACTCAGCTTTCCTGGTTCCCAGCCCTTCAGACTCAGACTGGAACTATGTCATCAGCACATTTGGGTCTTCAGCTTGCGAACTGCAGCTCTTGGGACTTTAGCCTCCATAATTGGGCAAGCCAATTCTTAACAAAAATTTTCTCTAGATATATGTAATTAGACAGATACTAGTGATTCCATTTCTCTGGAGAACCATAATACAGTGAGAGATGAATTCCATAGGATAAATGAAATCCTCCAGAAATTATCAGTCAATGTGAGACATTGACAGAAGCACCCAAGAAAGTAGTAAAAGTAACTCCAAGGGATTTTAAGAGAGCACCAACAGCATTTTCCACAAGTAGGTATCCTGTTTTTGTTAAGTGTCTGTGTCAAATAGGCTCTCCTCTATATATTCTAGGAAACCATGAATGCATGCTAAGTTGCTTCGGTCATTCTGACTCTGGGACTCCATGGGCCTATCAGATTCCTCTGTCCATGGGATTCTCCAGGCAAGAATACTGGAGTGGGTTGCCATGCCCTACTCCAGAGGATCTTCCTGATCCAGGGATCGAAACTGTGTCTCTCAAATCTCCTGATTTGGTAGGTGGATTCTTTACCACTAGTGCCACCTTGGAAGCCCTTCTAGGAAACCACCTGCATACAAATAGCATCTCCATCCAGCCTTTCTCTCCTAACCAGTATTCCAGCCAATCCTTGTGAAGTTTTGAGCACACCCTTGAACAAAAATCTTGACTCTTTCAACTTATCTGATAGTAAATACTGTTTTCTATTTGTTTATTCCTATGTTTTGCTCATAGTCTATCCTAAGATAAATTTTAGGATTTTAAATTTACTTAAGTTTTATGTAGGTTCTCTAACTTTTGCTCTCAACAAAACTATTCAAATGCCAAATTAACATTCCTTTTAAATACTTAGGTTCCCCCCAAATTCTGAAAGACACAAAAATACCATACACAGACCAAAAGCTAATCAATCTATTATTTGAAGCTAAAAAAAAAGTACTTTTTAGCAAACATTGGGGTACTTGGCTACTTAGTAGTGAGAGTGCAACAGCTCCCTTTTTGGAAATGATAGAATCAAAGTTTACAATTATAAAGCTTTAGGCTGGAAATCTCATAGAGATCCTCTTGTGCAACATACTTTCTCTTCTTAAAAGTAAACTGAAGAAGAGAATATATATATAATATATATAAAATAATTTTTTACTTTACATTTTTAACACCTTGATCAGCAATTATTTTTAGCTGAAGCTCAGTATAAAATCATTTATATACAATTCATTTTTAATGTTGAAATCTTATTGCTCATGTCTCTAAATTCAACTCAAAAATGCCTCAGATGCAATTTTCCAGTAAATGTTTTATTAAAAAGACTGTATCCTTTATAAAGAATAGATAATTATGAATTAGATAGAGATGTGAATTTTAAAATATGTTATTGTTACATGTCTTTCAAGAACATAGTAATAGTGATGGCAGTGACAACAACTATATCAACAGCGCAAGCATCTTAACATATTTAATCCCCAAACAGTCCCATGAGGTCAGAAATTTTATTACCTCTATCTTCATTATGTGAAAATGGTGGAATCTGACCACAGTTATTCTGGCTTACAAAATTGTCTTCTCAACCATCCTACTCTTCTTTAGAACAAATATACTCTGAACACCTAGCTACTATTTAAAGCATCTGAATACACATTTAAACTATTTTCATACACATTTTTCTGAAGCTTATGAATACACATACACACACACACACACACATATTTGGCTGCACTAGATCTTAGCTGTGGCACATGGGATCTAGTTCCCTGACTAGGGATAGAACCCAGGTCCCCTGCATTGGGAGTGTCACTGGACCCCCAGGGAAGTCCCTGAACTTATGGATATTGTTTCATTGTTTTTGTTTTGTTTGTGAACATTACAGTGGACAGTTGTTGGATGTAATTTAGTGATCAAATGGAAGATCATGTGCTTCAGCACAACTCTTGACCAGTTTTTGACTAATGCAGTTTGCAATATGAAAATGAAGAGGCTGATCCTGATCCACTCTCAAAGGGCATATTCCTGGGGTTGATTTTACAATGAATGAGGGATTGTGTAAGCTGTAATAATCATTCTTAGAAGAAAGTACAATGGCACAGAAGTCAATGGGCCTAGGTTTTAACTTCTGCTTTGTAAGTTGCCATTTGGCTTTAGCCAAGTCACTTACCTCGTAGTGAATCATTTTTCTCTCTTTTAAAGGAAGGAGGTTCAAGTTTTGACCTAGATCAACTTGAAGGTTCCCTCTAGGTTTACTCTAACATTCTGTGACCTAGACTTCATTAGTGCTGTGCTAATAATTCAAATTAGGCCCAAATGAAATATCTTAGGGCTTCCCTGGTGACTCATATGGTAAAGAATCTGCTTGTAATGCAGGAGGCCCAGGTTTGATCCTTGGGTTGGGAAAACCCTCCTGGAGAAGGGAATGACTACCAACTCCGGCATTCTTGCCTGGAGAACTCGATGAACAGAGGAGCTTGGTGGGCTACAAACCATGATTTCACAAAGAGTCAGACACAACTAAGCAACTAACACTTTCACTTTCATTAGGTTGTTTATTGTATGCAACAGATACTGTTGGATTGGAGATTCCCATTTCTAATTTCCATTTTGATATCCCCTTCTTTCTGCTGTATGCTCTTTCAGAAACCTGTGCTCTTAGGGAAAAAAGAAAAAAAAAAAATATATATATATATATACACAGTGAAGAGATAGTTCTTTGAGTATTTTTAAATTATTTAACAAGCTAAATTAAAAGGATTTAATAATAAGTTAAGTGTCTAAATTTTAAAAAACAAACCTTAAATCGGTCTATCAACTATTCCCTGTCTGAACTGGGATGACAAATAAAATACATTATCATACCTTATCCATGTAGACAAGTTATGTAATGTGTCAAGAGAGAAGAATAACTTTGGCCCTGCCCTCTGGAAAAGATGCCTTTACTTGGCATTCTTCACTGTGATCCTCAAACAGTGTGCCAGAGCAATTGGAAGCAGGCTGAACAATTGAAAAACACTGCATTAGTGGGAGGTAAGGGGGATTTCTGCAACAGCTGAAGGAAAATGAACTTTTCTGCCTAGAAAAGCAGCTTAGTTACAACCCTCTGAGCTTAGACGTCAATCTATCCACAAGCAGGACAAGAGTGGGTGGTATATGGAAAGGATATTTTAAAATCTGCTGGAGCTTGCCAATCTGGAGATTAGCCCAGGAAAGAGAGCTTCAGAAAAAATCACGGTGGAAACAAGCAAATTTTATCATATTTGCACAGAATTTGAGAGTCCAAAAAACTAATTGGACAAACTCATTGCTAAGCAGATAAAGATTTCATATTAATAATCACTACAACAGAAAGCTCTTTTAAATGTTTATCTTCAGTATCTGTTGCAGAAATTAAATAATTGTGTATGATTTTTGTGTGACATCACAACAGAAAAAGTACTTTCCTCACATGCCCTTATAAAGCTCAAACTGCTCTCTTGTAACTTGCTGAATCTTAAATTAATGTTCAAATATGGCTATGCTGTCAAATAGAAATGGTAGAAACATTTCTTTCTGAAGTCAGAAGAATTTTATTTTGAACATTCAAGAAACTTACAGAAGCCAATTTCTTTGTTCCTTTAAAATGAAAATATGTTTAACATCTTGAAGTATGAAAAATTTTTGTAACACTAAATAATATTGGGTTGGCCAAAAAGTTTGTTGGGGTTTTTCCATAAGAGGTTATAGAAAAACCTGAATGAACTTTTTGGTCAACCCAATAACAGTGCACCTTTTCTTTAATATATACAGAATCATTTTATCTGCAAAGTCAAACACCACGTATTAAAAATATTAATACTCATTGACTGTGTGTGTTATTGTCTTTTGCAGACCTCAGTTGAATCATGATTTATTCCAGATGTGATATTTTTAATGAAAATGTGTCACATAGACAAGCTAACTCATTTCTAGTAATGTTGTAACAGCTTCAAAAAGAGACGATGTGGTGTTAAGGAAAGGCATATGATTCTTGATGTCAATGTCAGAGAGCTATAGTTTTAATGTGTTGAAGCAATACAAGTGATGACATGAATGATTAGATTTTACCATAGCAACTTAATTTGAAGGAAGGAGACATTCTTACTTAGAGATTAGCTAAAATTTCTTAAAGCTATAAAGAATTAGTTTGCCAAAAATTTTTCATTTGACTTATTTTTTAGTAAAAAAATGAACTTTAAGATATAATGATTAATTTTATAAGCAAGTAGTTTTGAGTTAAATAGAGTATAATAAATCATATTTACTTTTGGAAAAATATTTAATATTTAGCTGTTAAGATGGTCATTTCAACCTTACTTTTTCATGAGTAATATAGGACATAATTTTCTTTGGGAGAAATCAGATGTTGAAGTTAGGAATATATTTGCTATAGAGAACATGTTACTTAGTTTTGGTAGTTTTAATTCAAACTGTAATTGAATAATTAGTTTTTGAATGACTATCTTTCAGCAACTAACATTCCTGAGATTATAAACTCAGTGAAGACTGGAATCCTAGCATAAGGACTTAAAAACCCCTACCATAGGGACTTAATGCAATAGGTAGTCACTCATTAAGGAATTGCTCATTTTGAATTGACTGCATGGGCCCACAGCTAGCAACTGGAAGAAAAAGAAATTCAAATCAAAGTTGCTAACTCTAGCTCTGTGTTTTAGAGACTATTTTGAATTTGCTAGTGACAGAGTGTGAAATATTTCTCAGTGAATTCAAACATCACTGTTGAATAAACTAAGTGTATAGTGAGTACCTTGACCAAATAAGTTGCTCTGTTCTTGTGACATAATTTCATGGTTTGTTATTTATGGAAATACCTTTAAGTTACAGTTTATACTGCATATCATGCTTCTAGAAAGTTCACTGTTTCAATTCTCAGTGGAAAATTATATTTTCCAGGCAAACTTTCTTTTTCCACAGTTTGTATTCCTAATACTAGTGGAAAATGCCTATTGGGTTCTAATGGAAAATTTCTGGGCCAAATGTGAGCAAACTTCAACCCTTTCCCATCTCCAACCCTGAATCATCTGTTGACCAAATGGCCAACGTTGAGTTACACTAAACATTCTCTAAGCTCTTTTCTGGTTCTGAATGTATATTAAAGTTTGTACATTTATTTCTTTTTGTCCTGAAAAAAAAATTTCATGAAATAGATATTAACATCCCAATTTAAGATGAAGAAAATGAGATGGAGAAGGAATTCAAATCTAAATCCCAACTTAAGCACTTAACCTTAGGTGATCATTCTATAGTAAAGTAAAGATGACAAAAATTGTACTTCTGCTCATAGTACTTTATGAGCATCAAGTATGATATAAAATACTATTGTAGTTAATATGACTTGTAAGATAAAAAGTAATGGATACAACACAGACTATTATTAATAGCATTCAATCTAGGTGTCAGAGTATTGCAAACTGGAGAAAAACATCCTGGGTTGATATGAAATTCTACAAATATCAGAAATATCAAAATTACTCCTGCTGCAGAATTATAGGGGCTCTTAAATGCTTGGGATATAACTTTTATGATTCTATGGTCATTTGGTTCTTTAAATGGCATAGTCTTTTCAAAATGCAACCATGAATATTATTACCACAATATAGATAGAACCCTCTGTACATTTTTAGGCCTGAGTAAGGATTCTCATTGTACCTTGGAGGTGAAGACTATCTAGGTCGTATTTTGTGCTTTATCTGAGAAAGAAGATTATACAGAATGAAGTGCTTGTAGTCCAGCATTTAAAAAAATATTTTCCTTATATATTTTGCAAAATTGATACCAAAAAAGATTCCAAAATTGAATTTCCCTGTCTTTTTGGCAGCTAAAATAAAGACATTTGACTAAGAATCCCTTAGTAAAATGTACTTCCAAAATGCTTCAGTTCGACAGGGAGAAAAACAAGAGGAACAGACTTTTTTGGTGAATACTGGTGAATTCAGCAGAGTTTGGCATAGACACTGAGTTTGAGAAGCAGCTATGGCAGAATTGCTGAGAATAAGATCCTGTGTCCTTGCCTGTGCTGGAATCAAGCCTGTGAATTGTTTGGTGGTCTGGTGTGGGCATTATTTCTGGTGCATGGTTTCTAAATTAGTTGTTTAATCCTCCTGGAACTTTTGCTGCTGTGCTGTGCTCAGTCATGTCCAATTCTTTGTGACCCCATGGATTGTAGCCCACCAAGCTATTCCATCCATGAAATTTTCCAGGCAAGAATACTAGAGTGGGTTGCCATTTCCTACTCCAGAGGGTCTTTCGACCCAAGGATTGAACCTGTATCTCTTGTGTCTCCTGTATTGCCAGGCAGATTCTTTACCACTGCACCACCTAGGAAGCCCTTCTTTGAACTTCTGAAGACTAGCTTACATAGTTTAATATATTTCTGTTTTGATTTACCTAGTTTGTTCTCTTCTTATGACCAATAAACCTGACTAAAATAAGTCTATCCCACATAGCAAACTGATGTTAGAACAATAATTGTCCCTAAAGATGTTCAAAATTCATGTTTTTTACCTGGTGCTTTTGAACTGTGGTGTTGGAAAAGAGTCTTGACAGTCCCTTGGACTGCAAGGAGATAAATCCAGTCCATCCTAAAGGAAATCAGTCCTGATTATTCATTGGAAGGACTGATGCTGAAGCTGAAACTCCAATACTTTGGCCACCAGATGCAAAGAACTGACTCATTTGAAAAGACCCCGATGCTGGGGAAGACTGAAGGCAGGAAGAGAAGGGGACAACAGAGGATGAGATGGTTGAATGGCGTAACTGATTTGATGGACATGAGTTTGAGCAAGTTCCAGTAGTTGGTGAAGGACAGGGAAGCTTGGCTTGCTGCAGTCCATGGGGTTTCAAAGAGTTGGACATGACTGTGCAACTGAACTGAACTGATCTGAAAGATGTCCATTTCCTAATCCTTGGAACCTGTGAATATACAAAGTTGCATGATAAAAATGGATTTTTTTCAGGTGTGATTAAGATTACAGACCTTTGAATGGGGATCTTATCATGGATTATCCATGTGGGTCCAATCTAATCATGTAAGTCTTTAAAAGTAAAGACCTTTTCCAGGCTAGTTTCAGAGAGACAGAGATATGACAAATGTGGTAGGAGGAATTTTGAGCATGAGAATGATTCTATTCACTGTTGCTGACTTTAAAGATGGAGAAAGGGGGCTATGAAAGTACCAAGTTTATAGGCTTCCCTGGTGACTCAGAGGTAAAGAATCTGTCTGCATTGCAGGAGCCATAGGAAAAATGGATTTGATCCCTGAGTGGGGAACACTCCCTGGAGGAGGGCATGGCAACCCACTCCAGTATTCTTGCCTGGAGAATCCCATGGACAGAGGAGCATGGCAGGCTCCAGTCCATAGGGTCATAGAGAGTCAGGCATAACTGTAATAACTTAGCACACACAGCACACACATCAAGTTTATAATTATCTGTTATCTTATAGTTGGTTAAATTGCAAGTGAAGTCGCTCAGTCGTGTCCGACTCTTTGTGACCCCATGGACTGTAGCCTACCAGGCTCCTCTGTCCATGGGATTTTCCAGGCAAGAGTACTGGAGTGGGTTGCCATTTCCTTCTCTAGGTGATCTTCCTGACCCAGGGATTGAACCTGGGTCTCCCGTATTGCAGGCAGACGTTTTACCATCTGAGCCGATTATCAATCATCAAAAGTGCTGCTGGATTACAGAGCCAGTGCCCACTCCACATGGGCCACCGATACTCTTATCATTTATGTCTTGGTTCTTGTTATTAAATGCAACCAGCCTCCTGTATTTAACTGTTCTCTGCACTGGATCCTGTCACACTCTGCTTCTGTCACTCATTCTTTTGTTTTCTGCCTTGAACCTTGCCACCTAGCTGTCACCTGGTTTATGATATAATCCAAGCCCAGCTTGACTATGATTTTGATTTTTCTCTTACAGACTACTTTGTTCCACTGTCTGCTCCAGTCTATCTTATACAGCTCTCACCCTGACCTCTGTGTAGAGATTCTAAGTCAGAAAGATCTTTATGCTTATATTAGGAAACAAAGTGTAGAGCAGAAATAAGCAGTATATTGTAAAAAGAATGGTATAAAGTAAAATTAAGAGAGAGCTAGCATGAAACACAGATAAGGACTGAATCATAAGATAAAGGAATTACTCAATATGAGTCATAGTGGACAGTTAAACCATCAATGCTTCCACAGCTGTATATGTAAAATTTGAATCATAATAGCACTTCATACATTGCTAATAGTACTGAATAAAATAATAACTTAAAGCTCTTGGTTTAGTCTCTGGTATAGTAAATGCTTTATAAATATACCAATTTTTATTGGCATGAGGTATTTATGCTAGTATACATTGTATATACAGTTTAAGGAGAGGGAAAGTTTGGAGTACCTTCTTAAATTTTTCTCTCTAAATTGAACTGTTGTCTTTGTGAAAAGTCTTTTGATTTTGAAATATATCTGATCATCAACATTTATTTAATAAATTTAAAATTAATAGTCCAATCAGTATGAAAGCTCTTTAGGAAGGAGACTTAGCTTAAAGCAAAAATCTGTGATTTAAAGTCCCGTTTTTCACAGTATGATCTGTGAAGCATGTTTGAATGCAGAATCTCAGACCTTACCTGAGACCTACCTAGTCAGAATCTGCATTTTAAAAAGATCTCGAGGTAATTTAAGGAAAAGAGTCGGACACAATTGAGTACACACACGCACACCAAGTAATTCATGTGACCTCTCCCCAAGGTTTAGGAAGCGCTGATCTAAAGCACAAACAGCAAAATACTGGGAAAATAGCCAAATTAAAAATTTAAACTATTCTACATTATCTACAGTGAAACTATTCTTATGCCTTTTCTATTGTGTTTAACATTAAGTGAGGATAATATGCTACCTATTTCATAGAGTTAAGGTAAAAATGTAATGACCCATAACCTGATTAACTAGATAATAATGTAAAGCTCTCTGTAAGTTGCTTGACTAATATAAATGCTTGTCACATGTAAATAATGCTGATATGTTTCTTTACTAGGGCTTTCCTGGTGGCTCTACGTTAAACGAAAAAAAAAAAAAAAAAAACTTGCCTGGATTGCTGTAAACACGAGTTTGATCCCTGGTTTTGGAAGATCCCCTGAAGGAGGGCATGGTAACACACACCAAGGATAGTCTTGGTATCCTTGCCCGGAGAATTCTATGGACAGAGGAGTCTGGAAGATTACAGTCCACGGGGTCAAAATTAGTGTCAGACATGACTTAGCAACTAAACAACAATGCTTCTTTACTAGCCCATTTTTTCTACACAGGCCTCCTCTCTCCCCTTGTTCAAAAATATTTATTTAAATAACATCTATGCAATAACTTGAGTACTCTGGTGCAACTAAACATTTGAAATGGCAAACACAATGGATCAGGAGTAGAATCAACCCTTTTTTGTCCCTCTTTTGGCCAGAGCATAGGAAATAGGAAAAAAAAAGAAAAGTACCTTAAACTTATTAAAATGTCTAGAATTTATTGAGTTTTTGTGTAGATTAATTCATTGCCTATGCAAATTCTTAAACTCCAGATATTGAGGCCTATAAAAAAAGTATTTCTGTTTGTGAGAAATAAGCAATATAATAGATTTAAAATGAGAGAAGACATAGATTGAGACATCTGGATTTTTTTATCTGCTACAAGAGTATGACTATGACATACAGAAATACAGGCCTAACTTAGAAGCCAGCAAGACTTGGGTTTAAATTTTGACTATCTTTTTCTCACTCACTAGTGACATTTGCCAAATCAGTTAACTTCTCTTAAGTTTAGTTTTCTCATCTATAAACATCCACCTCATGGAATTGTGGTTCTTGCTAAATGTAAACATCTTTTCCATGCTGTTTGGCACAGAGTAGGCTTAAAGTTACTTTTTCTGTCTTTTCAGATTTTCTGATACATAAAGAGGATAAGATACATATCAAGATTATATCTCTAAAATATTAACCCATGTGTTTTCTGTGCATTTTTCTCACTCTCTTCACTTCGTTTACTAAGGCATTTTATCCCCTCTCAACTTGTCTGTGGATAAGCAGAAACAGACTCACAAGTAAGTAAGTGATACAAAGATTCAGCCATATGCTTACAGAGCAGCCTAAGAACAGATAAGAGTAGATCTGAATATGGAAGAACATGTGGAGGTGTGAGGGGTAACTTTAATAGAAAACAATAAGGAAAAGGATACTAAACACTAAAAGAAAAAGAGAGAGACAGAGGAGAGAGAAAGAAATAGTCTCTTTCTATTCAATGGCTAGTTATTGTTGTGTGTGCTCAGTCATGTCCGACTCTTTGTGACTTCATGGACTGTAGCCCACCAGGCTTCACTGTCCGTAGGATTTTCCAGGCAAGAATACTGAAGTGGGTTGCCATTTCCTACTCCAAGGGATCTTCTGACTAATAGACTGAACCCATGTGTTTTGCAGCTACTGCATTGGAAGGTGGATTCTTTAATACTGTGCCAGAACCAACATTTCTTCAAGGATATTTATCCAAGTCTTCACCAATCCATTACTTAAAAACAAAATTTGTCCAATAGTGCTAAACCATTGAGTATATCCTGAACATAGGTTAAAGGAGTTATATTGGTTACCGAGATAGAATGAAACGCAACCAGAGATGATTTCACTCTGTGTCGTAGCAGGACTATGCACCCTGCAAGGATAATTTCTATCTGGATCTTGACTCAAAAAGAAATCAGACTGAGCATGTATTTTCAAAAGGGTAATGACTGAGGCTACTTCTTCAAGTGAATCCCATATTTGGTTATGAAAATCTTGAACTTTCATGAACTTGAGTGAACTAAGGCTTCAGATTGTTAGGTAGTTAGAATAGGAAACAGGAGTCCAGAATGGCAGTAGCTAAAAGGCAAAGAAGGGAAAAGCCTGAGAAAATAGAACAAAGGAAGGTCTGAGGACTGGAGTGAGGACCTCAGGTAGAACAAACAGCACTCCTGGCTAGCCCAATTTACATAGCCTAGGCCCAGGGGAGAGGGAAAAAACATATAAAAAGAGGAGCCAAAGGGCTTAGGGCTCTCTTCTCTCCGCATCTTTGGGTCAGCATGCCCTCACGCTTCGAGGATGTATTTTCCTGTTATTTTCTAAGTAAAAGTGAGCCGTAACACAAAGCTGTAACACTGATCTGTCTAAGAGCAATAACACGGTCTGTCCAAGACCTGAAATCTATAACACAGTCTGTCTGAGACTTATGACATGGCTGAGGGCTCTAACGTCCATTGCTTCAAATTTTTGTTGAGACTAGATAGAACTGAGGAGAATACACTTGCCTGACAAGATCATCATAGAAACGCTAGAAACTTATTAACAAATTTTATGTAATTTTAAATGTGTGTATTATTTGTAGATTATTAAAAAGAACTCATATTTTTACTGATATGTGTACATAATGATTTTAGCGTATACAATTTACACTGTAAGTTTATTGTGTTGTTATATTGACATTTTAGTTTTTAGAACCTAATAAAGAGATGTCATTTTACACTGATGTTTAGTTTAGTATTTTCGTATGCATATTTGTAACCAACTAGGTAAAAGCAGCCACTTTAAAGTAGCCCAAGTTATTTGATGAAAATTCTTTTAATTTTATCGAATGTATTCAATTTTATAAAATTCATTGAGCACTTCCAATATACTATGTACTCAGATGGTAAAGAATCTGCCAGCAGTGCAGGAGACCTTGCTTTGATCCCTGGGTGGGGAAGATCCCCTGGAGAAGGAAATGGCTAACCACTCCAATATTCTCACCTAAAGAATCCTATGGACAGAGGAACCTGGCATGGGGTCACACAGAGTCAGACACAACTTAGGGACTGAGCACAGGAAATACAAACTAAACAAAAGGACACAGAAAGTTTGGAAATAATGGATAAAAACATTTATAATATGAAAACATTAACCCAAAGAAAACTACATTAGCTATATCTGAAAAAGTAGATTAAAAGATAGAATGAATTGTAAGAGATACACCTCATTATAAGGAAAGGTATAACTCAATAAGAATATATAAAATTCTTAATTTTTATATACTTAATAATATAATCTCAAAATATAAAAGTCAAAAATTGACAGATTGAAAGGAGGAATAGACAAATGCATAATCGTAGTGAGAAACTTAACTATTACTATGTTAGAAATGATAAATTTTTAACATAGTAATAGTTGAGAAGCAAACAAAAATTTATGACTATGGACAATTGAAAAATCTTGCAATTGGAATACAGTCTAAATATCACGAAACTTCTATGGAATTTTCCAATAATGATAGAAAATTTTCTTGTTTAAAACTAAAATTTTATAGATGCAAGTCAATAAATGTTAAAAAGTGTGTCAAATTGGCATTTTAGTTCAAAATAGTAAATTTAAAAATTACTAGTGTAGATTTCTTGGAAAAAATGTAGTCAGAAAGAGAAAATATTGAAATGTGCAAATCATCACTTGAATAATACAGAATATGCAGACTAACTTGGTATTATTGGAAATCCTTTCTTAGATCATAAGGCTCAGTGAAGTGCAATTAATAAACATAAAAAATAAGAAAATAATAGGAATAAATAAAAAGATGAATAATAAGTAGGTAAACAAAAAGATGAATAAAGGTAAAAGATGTATAGCTACATATCAAATATAAGTGGCAAAATAAAATCTTTTAAAAGACATCATTTTCAATGCCTAAAATATAACAAATACTTGGGAACTGAATTAGTCAAAATCGTATGTGATGGTTAATTCTGAGAACCCTGACTAATATTAATATTCCAGTTAAGAACTCTACCCAGACAGCTTTCTTGACAGATAAATGAATATATTCTTTTTATGGATTAAAAAAGTGCCCATGTTAAAGGTGTCAAATTCCCCACAAGTTTTTGTATAGACAAGTACAATCTGAGTGAAAGCTAAAATGGATATTCTTATGAAAACTGACAAGCTGATTCTAAAATGCATAGAGAGATTTCATGGGCCAATATTAGACAAGACATTCTTAATGAACAATAACACTGTTGGAGGACTTTCAGCAAGTCTTTTTACAAAGCTACAGTAAATAAAGAACAGTGGTATTAAAGCAAAGTTAGATATAAATCAATGAAATACAGAGCCCACGTATTCATGGACACTTTGACTTATGAGGTTACTGAAGAGTAGTGAAAGAAAGATGATATTTCGATAAGTCTATTGAATATCAATTTGACTTTTAAAACAGTGAAAAAAATTGATTTCTGTAACACATCCTGCCCCCAAATCAATCCCAGGATGATTTTAACATCAAAATGTGACATGTAATAAGTATAGCCAGAAGATGATGAAGTAAAATATCTTCACAGTATTGAGACAGCAATATTATTAAATATTGTCTAACTATTAAATATTATATTTTAAAGAGTGTTAATTATAAAGGCAAAGAATGATAAATTTGACTACATTAAATCAAGAACATCTGTTCAGAATATTCTTAATCTCTATTAACAGATTCAGTATAAAACAAAATATGAGAAGATATTTTCAATACATGTAATTTACTCTGAGCAAGAAATAGGAAGAAATACTTTATTAATGATAATATCAAAATATCCTACAAAATTATCTAAAAGGTGCATAGTTCACTAATATCAGGGACATACAGGAAAGTATTTCATAAGATACAATTCTTAATCAATCAGAATGGATAAAATTAAAATGTGCTTAGTCACTCAGTCATGTCTGACTCTTTGTGCCCCAAAGAACTGTAGCCCTCCAGGCTCCTCTGTCCATGAGATTGCCCAGGCAAGAATACTGGAGTGGGTTGCTATTCCCTTCAAGTATTTGAGAGGATATGGAGCACGAGAAGCAACTAAATTCACTAAAAAGGAGGTAAATTAATACAAATATTTGGAAAACAATTTAACAGTTTTTACTAATGTTATAGATCTGCATAACTTATGATTCAATGATTTCACTTCTGGGTATATTGAAAGAGAAAGGAATGTATGGAAAGACCATGTGGAAATGTTCATAGCAGTCCTCGTACAACAAAATCCATGCAGCAAAGAAAATGAATAAACTATAGCTACAAAAAGCACCAGATATCAGAAGAGTGGTTACTTTTGCAGAGGAGGGAAGTGTTAAACGTGGAAAAGATATATAAAGGGTCTCTCAGGTTGATGTCTTTCTTAACCCGGATGCTGTTATATGGCTGTTTTCTATAATAAATTTGTGCACTTTTCTATGTTTGTATTATACTTCATAATACAAACATTTAAAAATCCTAATTGTAAATGTAATGAAAATCCTTTTTAAAATACATATTCCAGTTGCAAAGATTAAGAGAAGTCTATTAATAGAAAGTGGTCTCCTCTGTTTCATTTAGCTGGGTGTTTTGCTTGTTTGTGTATATAGAAACCCATGGTTCAGATTTCATTTATGTCCTTATGTGCTTGTGCCATTGAGAAAGGACTAATCTACCCATCTGGCAGCACTTTAACTCTTTCAGGCCAGTAGAAGTTATTTGGAAAATTACCTCTTTGAGGTGAATTAAATCTACCAAATAGGTTTGCATAATCTTACATGCCAAATGTAAGCAATAAAGCTGCTCTTACATTTAGAATTAAACAATGGAAGCTGACTTGTTTGAAAAATTGTTTCATTTGCCAAAAAAGGAAAACAGTGCCATTTTAAAATTCCAAACACAGTGATGATCACTGTGTTTCAAAGAAACTGTGTAGGGACCTGGAGTGAATCCCACCCCATCTTTTCTGTGAACTCCTCATCATAGATGACAACCACACTTATACAACTATATAAATATTATACTGAAAACAAGTACCTCAGAAAAACATAGAACCTGTTCTTTTGGTCAGGAATTGGATGCTGTATCAAGACGTATGAAACTTTTGTGTGTTTATTGTTTATTGCCAGTTAAATTAACAGCTTGTATCTAATGCTATGATTTTTTTTACAGATTCCTTCTGATATATTTTTACTGTTCAACAGAGAATTAAGCAGTGATCTAGCTGGGTAGCTGGCAAAAACTAAGATCATAGCATTTGGTTCCATCACTTCCTGGCAAATAGATGAGGGAAAAATGGAAACAGTGACATATTTTATTTTCTTGGAGTCCAAAACCACTGTGAATGGTAACTGCAACCACAAAATTAAAAGACACTTTTTCTTGGAAGAAAAGCTATGATAAACTTAAATAGTGTATTAAAAAGCAGAGACATCACTTCACTGACAAGATCCATATAGTCAAAGCTATGGTAATGTACAGATGTGAGAGTCAGACCATAACGAAGTCTGAGTGTCGAAGTACTGATGTTTTCAAACTGTGGTGCTGGAGAAGACTCCTGAGAGTCACTTGGACAGCAAGGAGAAACCAGTCAATCCTAAGGGAAATCAACCCTGCTGCTGCTGCTAAGTCACTTCAGTTGTGTCCGACTCTGTGTGATCCCATGGACAGAGGCCCACCAGGCTTCCCCGTCCCTGGGATTCTCCAGGCAAGAACACTGGAGTGGGTTGCCATTTCCTTCTCCAATGTATGAAAGTGAAAAAGTGAAAGTGAAGTCGCTCAGTCGTGTCCGACTCTTAGTGACCCCATGGACTGCAGGCTACCAAGCTCCTCTACCCATGGGATTTTCCAGGCAAGAGTACTGGAGTGGGGTGCCATTGCCTTCTCTGAATCAACCCTGAATAATCGTTAAAAGGACTGTTACTGAAGTTGAAGCTCCAACACTTTGACCACCTGGTGTGATAAACCAGCTTATTGGAAAAGACCCTGATCCTGGGAAAGACTAAAGGCAGAAGGAAAAGAGGGTGGTAGAGGATGAGATGGTTAGATAGCATCACTGACTCAATGGACATGAATCTAAGTGAACTCTGGGAGATAGTGAAGGACAGGGAAGCCTGGCATGCTGCATTCCATGGGGTTGCAAAAAGTTGGACAGAATTGAAGAACAACATCAAGGGTGGTTCATCAATTTTAAGAAATATACAAAACAAAACTGATACTAATTAATGACACATTTGTCTTTATACTAAAAGCTCTCCATTTACATACCTGCAATCATATACTAATATGTCATTTTAAAAAGTTTTTTTTTTTTTTTTTTTGCCAGTCCAGGTTTGATGCACGATGCTGGATGCTTGGGGCTGGTGCACTGGGACGGCCCAGAGGGATGGTATGGGGAGGGAGGAGGGAGGAGGGTTCGGGATGGGGAACACATGTATACCTGTGGCGGATTCATTTTGATATTTGGCAAAACTAATACAATTATGTAAAGTTTAAAAATAAAATAAAATTAGAAAAAAAAAAAGGTTTTTTTTTTTTTTAATTTACTTGGCTGTGTTGGGTCTTAGCTGCAGCACTACCAGATCTCCAATCTTCCTTGTAGTGTGCAAGATCCAGTCTCTGATCAGGAAATGAACCTGGACCCCTGCATTAGGAATATGGAGTCTTAACCATTGGACTACCAGGGAAATCCCCTAATACGCCTTTATATATGCATCTATTTCCAGTTTTTTTTTTTTAATTTAAATTTATTTATTTTAATTAGAGGCTAATTACTTTACAATATTGTATTGGTTTTGCCATACATCAACAAGAGTTGAGTCAGATACTCTATTAACAAACAATATAGGAGTTGATTTTCTTAGTTTTGTTTTTGTTGTTATTATTTTATTATGGTAAAAAATAACATAACATTTGCTGTCTTATTAAGTGTACAGTACAGCAGTGTTAACTATATGCACATGGCTGTGCAACAAATTTCTAGAACTTTTTCATCTTGCAGAATTAAAACCCTGTGTCCTTTAAACAACCCCACTTTCTGGCAACTCTCTGCTTTTAAGAGTTCAACTACTTTAGATACCTCATATATGTAGAATCATGCAGTTTTGTCTTGGGACTGACATTTCACTTAGCAGAATATCTTCAAGTTTCATCTATATTGTAACATATGACAAAATTTCCTTTTTTTCCTTCTTTTTTAAGATTAAATCGTATTTTATTGTATGTATGTATTACATTCTCTTTATCCATTAATCCACTGATGGATATTTAGTTTGCATCCACATCTTGTCTAGTGTGAATAACACTGCATTGAACATGGGAGTAAAATATTTATTTGTTGAAAGGAGCTTTCCCTTCCTATGTGTGTTCATTGAGATAAGTTGGGAATTTGTTTTTCACCTCAGTAAAGGAATTTTCAGTGGAGAAATGTATGGGATAAACCATTAAAAAGATCACGGGAAATAGTCCTTTAGGGAGTTTGTTTTGATGTAAGAAAAGAGGATATGACAATGGTTACAGAATGATATGGAGCTGAGTTAACATAGTAAAGAATTTATTTTATTTATAACTTTAATATAAGACCTGCTGCTAAGTCGCTTCAGTCGTGTCCGACTCTGTGCGACCCCAGAGATGGCAGCCCACCAGGCTTCCCCATCCCTGGGATTCTCCAGGCAAGAACACTGGAGTGGGTTGCCATTTCCTTCTCCAATACATGAAAGTGAAAAGTAAAAGTGAAGTCGCTCAGTCATTCCCGACTCTTCTCGACCCCATGAACTGCAGCCCACCAGGCTCCTCTGTCCATGGATTTTCCAGGCAAGAGTACTGTAGTGGGGTGCTATTGCCTTCTCCGAATATAAGAACAGAGATTATCAAAAAGGAGAGTGTAAAATTGAAGAATTAGTATTTTATAGAAGATGAAAGAGTAGATAATTTAAGACCAAGTTTGGAATGTAGGTTTGGACTAAAAGAACAATTTCCCTTCAAAAATTTAGGCAAAAAAGTACAGTTGTGTACAGAAGTATATGTTTATAAGTAAAAGATTTCATGTTGAGAGTCACTTATATTCTTTGTGAAACAGAAATTATCTGTGTAAAATAAGGGTGACAGGCTGTTGAGGAACACGAGAAAAAGGAAGTAAATTTTCACTGAACAGAATTGTAGAGGGGGAAGTTAAGGCAGGGTTAAAAATGTTCCAAGCAATTGTTTTGACCCCATTGAAATTAGAGAGTATTGAGTTCAGCTAGGCAAAGTAGGAAATTATGAGAGTTAAGAATAGAATCCTGAAAAAGAGGATGAATATTAAATAGACTGGCTAAGAAAATTAAAACCTTCCAAAACAACTGGGAATGGTGGGTAAAAGAAAGCTTTGAGGAACACCAGGAGTGGGAAGGAGAGACTTTCAAAAATGAAAGATCAAAACCTGTGCCAAAAGAAGCAGAACAGTCAAAAATGATAGTCATGAATATAGTCATTATCAACAAGCTACTTAGAAAGCCAACTTTCAAATAATGTAATGGGAACAGTGTTTGAGGAGATTCATTTATTCAACGATTATTTATTGAGTTCCTACTCTGAGTCAGGCTCTGTTCTAAGCATGAGCATATAAGAGAGAACAGGAGAAAATAGAATCTCCATCCTAAAATGGGAAGTTTTTTTTTTTTTTTTTTTAAGGAAATAAATATATAAAGGTTTAGACAGTGAGAAATGCTGTGGAAAAAATTGAAGCAGGGGAAATGAAATGTCCAAAGAAGGAGGGGTACTATTTTATGTAGGGTAGTTAGGGAAACATCTAACTAAGGTAGCATTTGAGCAATGAGCCAAAGGAAGTATAGAAACAAGCCATATAGATATATGATTAAAGAATACTATAGGATAAAGTGAAGTCGCTCAGTCATGTCCTGCTCTTTGAGACCCCATGGACTATAGCCTTCAGGCTCCTCCGTCCATGGGATTCTCCAGGCAAGAATACTGGAGTGGGGTGCCATTTCCTTCTCCAATTATAGGATAAGGAAATAGCAAATGCAAGGGTCTGGTGTTGTGTGCATGTGTGGAATGTTTCAACATCAGTAAGGAGACCAGTGTGGGTAGGGGGAGAATCGTAGGAGAAAAATAGTAGAGAAACAGTAGAATTCTGGAAAGTATTTCAGGTCTTTTCAAGTTATTTAGTTTTTATTCTGAGAAACATGGGTTGCCATTAGGGGGGTTTAAAGTAGGTGGAAAATATGACATAAGTTAATAGGATTATTTTGGCTCTTGGCTGAGAATTGCTTGTAAATGAGTTGAGAGCAAACAAAAGTGAGCCCAGTTAGAGGTTATTATAATAATGGAGTTAGAAATAGTGCTTTGAACCAAGGTTAGCTGTAGTAAGGAAGTAACTGGAATTGTTTTACATAGTAAAACATAGTACTGAAAATAGCACAGGATTCATTCACTGGTGATTTGAATGAAGGTTAAGAAAGAAATACTTCAAGGATAATTCCAAGTATGTAGTTGAAAGGAATTAATTATTTTTAAATAATTAATAACTATTTAAATAATGGGAAGAAGACAATGGAAGGTACAACTTGGTCAGGAGTTGTCCAGGGCAAAGGTAGAGGTGAATTAGGTGTTCCATTTTAGACATGCTATGTTTAAACATCCAAGTAGTGATATTGAAACCAAATTATATATGAGTCTAGAGTTCAGGTAAGAGAGTAGGTTGGAAATATAAATTTGGGAGCTATCATCATATAGATATCATGAGTCTGAAGCAGATCATCTAGAAAATTAGTTAGAAGGTGAAAGAAAAGTGACTGAAGGACTGACGCTTGGGCCACTTCAATATTTAGAAGTCAGGCAGTTGACACAGGGAACAAACAAGCAGACAGAAGATACGGTCAGAAAGTTGGGGGGAAAGCCATGATTTCCCGGGCCTTTTTTATTAGCATACAATTTTTTTAATGTTTCCTTATTAAAAATTCACACTGATGTCACATTTTTCTCCAGGTTTCGCCACATTTTTTCCTACCAAGAGATATTTCTTTAAACTATGAGTAGTCTCTTCTCATTAGCTCCAATTTCTCTCTTATAATTCTCTCTTTAAAACACTCCAGTCAGATATTTTTTCCCAAAAATACATTACAAATGCTCTTTTAAGGTCACGGATGACATCCTCTTTGCTGAAAGCAGTGGTTAATTCTCAACTCTCATTAACTTGGCCCATCAACAACATTTGGTACAATTATATGCCATCTCTGTTTTGAAATGTTGGCTTCATTTGACCCCCTGTCCATCCACCCTGTATAACTCATGACTAAACCGTCACTGGGTTTCTAGGACATCACTGTGTCCTCATTTTCCTTCTGCCTCTCTGATTACTCCTTTTGAGTCTCATTTGTTGACTTCTCTTCATTTTCTATGCACATATTTTTCAGGACTTAGGCCTTGGAATCCTTTATAATATCTTAATCATCCAATTTCACAAGATTGTCTGCTAATGGCTCTAAATTCAAGACATTTTCTTTGAACTATAGACTTCTATATAGAACTGCCTAATCAATATCTACAATTAAATGTCTAATAGGCATCTTAGCATAGTGGACTCAAAACTTATCTCATAGCATTTGTCCCAAAGAGATCTACTCTCAGTTTTCACATCTCAATAAATGACAACTCCATTACTCTGGTACTTAAACATAAACCCATACATCATACTTTACTCCTTTTTCTCACGGTCTATACTTGATACATCAACTTTGCCTTTAAAATATCTTGAAATTATACTATTCTGCTCAATATCCTCCATTGGCCTCTCTTCCCATTCTAAATAGAAATTAAAACCCTTGTATAATCTACCAAACTCAAGATCTGGCTTCCTGTTATATCTCAGATGTTTTCTCCTGGCTCTTATTTACTTGACCTCAGCTCCACTGACCATGCCATTCCTCAAACATCAGGCATACTCTTGAAGTTAGGAAACTTGCACTTGCTGCTGCCTCTTCTGGAAAGTTCTTTCCTCAGATATCTTTCTACATGATGTAGTTTCTATCTTTTTTCAGATCTTTATTGAAATTTAGTTTTGTGTTTTTTTTTCCAGTGAGAGCTACCTTGGTTACCTTATCTAAAATTGTCTGCATTATTCTTCTCTTTAGTAAACAATACATCAATATTTTACTTAAAAAGCTATTGTTTATTATTTTTAATAATAAATAATAAAGTTATCATATGATCCAACAAACCCACCCCTGGGCATATACCCAAAGAAAAACATAAACTGAAAGGATATTTGCACCCCAGTGTTCTTTGCACCACTGTTTACATTAGCCAAGACATGGAAGCAACCCAAATGTCCATTGACAGAGGAATGGATAAAGAAGATGGAATACTACTCATTAATTAAAAAAGAATGAAATAATGCCATTTGTGCATATAGGTGCACCTAGAAATTATTATACTAAGTGAAGTAAGTCAGGAAGAGAAAGACAAATACTATATGATATCACTTATATTTGGAATCTAAAATATGACCACAAATGAACTTATACACAAAATAGAAACAGACACATAAACTTAGAAAACAAACTTGTGGTTACCAAAGGGGAAAGGTTGGGGGAAGAATAAATTAGGTATTTGGGTTAGCAAATACAAACTTCTATATATAAAAATAGATAAATAAAAAGGTCTTAGTGTATAGCACAGGGAACTGTATTAAATATTCTTTAATAAATCAGATGGAAAGAATATGAAAACATATGTATATATATTAAAACTGAATCATATTACTATACACCAGAAACTAACATTGTGTTTCAACTGTACTTTGATTTAAAAAATTTGATAGCAATGCTCAGGTCATTTGTTCTCATCGTTTAAAATTTTAAAGTAAGAATAAAAATCTCTTTAAGGTTGCTATTTCTTCTTCCTAATACTTCATCTATGCCATATCTAGCTCAAATAAATTTTCAAATTATACTTATCCCTTACCTCTGATGACTTTTTGGTTGCCAAAAGAACTTCTATTCACATCTTTGTCCTCTATACTTAAACCTCCTAGCAGCATTTAGCATAGTTGAATCTTCCTTCCTTCTGGAAACATTCTCTTCTCTTGCGTTTTTGGATAAAACATTGGTACCTCCTAGCTCAGATTTTGCTCCCTATACCAGTCTGTCTTCTGTATATCTGATTGCCAGAAGTTCACGTGTCTGAACTTCACCTTCAAAGAGGGGTAGGAAGTAGACTTTCAGACATTTTTAAGTAGAGGGGACTCATGATTGACAAATTTTTAAAAGTATATAGAAATATGTTTAAGGGTTATGGAGGCTAAAATATAATAAGTTCACTACATCTCTCCAGATAGAATTCATTACAAAAGACTTCCTGCCTTACCTTAAAAATCTATCTTGTGTCCATCTGTGTTGTTAGCTGTATACATGACCTCAGTTCACTGCTAAGTCGCTTCAGTTGTGTCCGACTCTGTGCGACCCCATAGACGTCAGCCCACCAGGCTCCCCTGTCCCTGGGATTCTCCAGGCAAGAACACTGGAGTGGGTTGCCATTTCCTTCTCCAATGCATGAAAGTGAAAAGGGAAAGTGAAGTCGCTCAGTGGTGTCTGACTCTTAGCGACCCCATGGACTGCAGACTACCAGGCTCCTCCGTCCATGGGATTTTCCAGGCAAGAGTACTGGAGTGGGGTGCCATTGCCTTCTCCAGACCTCAGTTCAAGTTGCCACCAATTCTTTTCTGGAACACTGAAATCAGTATCTTTTCTTCCATGGCCACATTTCCCTCTATTTAGCACATTTTCCACAAGTAGCTTAAAATGGTCTTTAAAAATATATATATTGATATGCAACCACTTAGAAGTTGGAAAACTTAAAAGACTCAGTTCACTAAGTCCAAATCTTTCCCATGGCCTACAAGATTATATATGATCTGGTCCTTTAAATTCACGTGTCTCCAGGACATCCCATAATTTTCCTAATTGTCAAGGGTCTCCCTATCCTTGAATCTTTTCCATTATTCTTCCCTTTGCTTGCAATATTCTGCTCCCAACAATGTGCCTGTTTCTATGAGAATATAAGGCTACTTCCTTTTTACTATTCAATTATCATCTTAGAAGTACTTCCACAAATAAACTTTTCCTGACTAGTTAAAATAATTAGCCACTCATTCTATCAGCCATTTTATTTTATCACTGTTTTATTATTTTTTCTTTATGACACATATTGTCTGTTTCTGATTTTTCTATTCCCCCCTCTCTGTAATGAAAGCTATAGGTATTGCTACCGTTTCACTAGAGTCTAAGTACAGCACATAATAGAAACTCAATAAATTAGGTAATTTTCCATTTCAGCTCTATTTAATTGAAGAATGGAATAAGAACTCATTTTTTGAAATATGGGTATAAGCAGAAGACTCCAACATGACCCACAATGATTTCAATGTCCTAATATTTGTATCTGTGTATTTCTTTCCCCTTGAGTGTGGCTGATTAATTGACTTGCTTCTAATGAACAGAATAAGGCAGAAGTGTTCGTTTGTCACTTCTGAGGTTAGTTTACCAAACGACTGTTGGGGTGCCGTCTATTGCACTCTCGTTCACTTACTCTGAGGGAATCCAGATGCCATGTTGTGAAGTGCTCATATGGCAAAAATAACTGATTATTTCAGCCAAGAGCCAGTGAGGACCTGAAGTTGCCAACAGCCACATAAATGAGTTTGGAAGGAATCTTTCCCCAGTCGAGTTTTGAAATGACTGCAGCCCCAGAGTGCAGTTTTTGAGAGATGCTAAGCCAGAACCACTGAGCTAAGCACTACACAAATTCCTGACCTTAAAGAACTGTGAGATAATAAATATGTTTTATTTTAAACAATGAAATTTGGGGAACTCTGCTACACAACTATAGTTAACAAATACTATGGGAAGAATCTTCAGTATTATGGATATTCAATATTATAGATTTGGATTGGGAGAGATCTTCTATACTCAGAAACCAGAATAAAAGGTAGAAATTTGAAACTCATAATTCAGAGAGTCACAGGATAGAAAATGGCTGAGGAAACACCGTATTTATTTTAATTACTTTTGAATTTTTCCTTATTTCCACCATTTTTCAGATTCTAAGGCATTTTAAAACTGCTTCTCAGATTCTCTTTCTCCAGCTGTAGGTGTGGTGGAGGGACAAGGACACTGGAAATGGAGCATCAATCTAGAGAAACAAGAAATATTGATTAGATTTGTCAGTATATAATAATGCACCAGCTGGGAGCTTGTTATAAATGCAGACTCTCAGGTTAGAACCCAAACCTACAGAATCTTTTTTTTTTTTCTTCCCAATTTAACACATCCCAGGATGGTCTTTATAACCAGTATAGCTTGAGAAGTGATGGTCTATGTACTAGTGAGGTTGGAATATTTCATCTACAAAACTGATATTATACTTAAACACAACCTAAGAAGAAAGAACATCTTGTATAATATAGTTTGCTTGTATTACAGTTGGGTTTACAGTATCTAATTCTAATTCACAAAGAGATATTATCATAAGACCTGGAGTAATTACAGTTGTTAAATTACAATCAGAATTGCCAAGACATTTCAACTGGACTTCAAATGTTCATATAAACTTCATTGTTTAGGAAAATAAAGTTTGATTACCCTTTGCCAAGATTACTGTTTGAAAGTCAACTTTCTGAAAGTATTGATATGTGTATATTTCAAGAGCATTAAATTAAGAAAATGAAAAGTATATGACTTATCAGTTCATTGTGCTAGGAAGGTTTAAAGAGTAAATTAGATTTTGTAAAACTTGTTGAATCTACTGAATATATATTCAACATATCTTTAAGATACTTCAAATGCTTGAAGAGAAAAAGAAATCATTTTAATGTTCTGTCTTCAAAATGTAATTTTGTTCTTTAGCTGATTCAGCAGAGTAGAAATAATTTTGACATTTGTAGTTTCTAGATGTGATTTAATATAAGAATAAAAGTCCTTTAGGGAAATTTGTGTTTGTGGATTTAAAAGTTCATGTTGAACAGTTTGAAAGGAAGAAGACTACTTTTACAACTCAGAAAAAAGCAAACATTTGAAATTGAACTGAAAGATTGAATCACCAGAATGGGAAACTGCTACCCACATAATATAGACTTACCTGTGATTTTACACTTAAGCACAGAAATAACACTACATCATATAATCCAAGAAACTCCCATGTCCAAGGTCAATGTTGGTAAGAACTGGGTGATTCGTAGGGTAACAGGAGTGGTAATCGGGCTGATAGGATTTTGAAATTTTCTCTTCTTTTTGGCAATTCTTAAAGGGGCAACTCTTACAAATGTCAAATATTTGTTTAAATTTAAATTAAAAATAAAAGTTTAGTCTCTATTAGCAAGTATGCAGTTTATCTTGATTTTTAATTATATAACCTTTAACTTTTAATTGTGAAATGTATAAGTTGGTTTCCTGTACTGTGTCACATATTAACTAAGTAACATTCACTGTAGACAGTGTAGATGTATTCAATTGAGGATTACATTATAATTGATGCTGTATGTTAAATATTTTGCCTCAATTTCTCTGTGTGACTAGTGACCAGAAAGTTTATGCTTAAGGATATAAATTTAAGACAATAATTGACTAGTGTAAAAATCTTAAGATGAACATGGTAGGGCAAATGTGACTATCAGTGTGGTCAATATGAACTAATTACTGTAAATTAACTGTTTAGAAAATATTTTGAGTAAAACCATTTTAAAATGTTATAGAAGAAGAAATAATTTTAATAACTCTTATCATGTACTTAAAAACACTTAAAACTTTTTCGATGATGGTTATTACAATTTTATATACTTTCAGCATTTAGGGCATATTTAAAGTTAACAATATAATAATTTATCACGAAATGCAATAATAGCATTAAGTTGTTATAGGATTAAAAGTGTAATTTAATGTAATACACATTATTTTTCATAGCTGATACTTTGCTTATAATAATATTTGCATTTAAAGCATCTTTGACATTTCTGTGGACACAGTTCTGTCATCACTGTAGAAGAATTTTGTGTAGATCTGTGTTAAATTCACTACATGGGAATATAATGTTGCTTAGAAAGATTAATGCAGCACTTTGAGCCGTTGAGAGATACTATAATATTACTAAGACAAAATATTTTGAGAGATGAGAGGTCTACATAAAGTAAAACTGTGTCTACGATGGATGGTTGGAAGGCATCACTGACTCAATGGACATGAGTTTGAGCAAACTCCAGGAGGTGGTGATGGACAGGGAGGCCTGGTGTGTTGCAGTCCATGGGGTTGCAAAGAATTGTTCACAACTGAGTGACTGAACTGAACTGAACTGACAGGATGAAGTATTGTACTTTCAGGAATTGCTGCATAAACTTTAGTTGAAAAGGAATTTCCCTGTGGTTAATTATTATATTGTGTGAGTCTTGGGGCTTTTGCATTTTCATTGGAATAATCTGTCTTTGGCCATGTCACAATAGAATGTGATGATACTCTATAGCAAGAGACATAGACTATTTGCTGGGCCTACTTTTCTACACTGAGGGGCGCATCAAGTATTGAATCATACTCTCAGGGTTTCTTAGTGTTTAAAAATTAATTTTAAGAAAGCAGCATTTCTTTTTTATGTATCATCTGTGTGTGAAAATGTGCATCCTGTTTGAATGCCATTGATTTTGAAGGTTAGTCAATTTTTTCTAAGATTTCAGTTCAATTCAGTTCACTTCAGGTCAGTTGGTCAGTCATGTCCAACTCTTTGCAACCCCATGGACTAGAGCATGCCAGGCTTCGCTGTCCATAACCAACTCTAGAGTCTACCCAAACTCATGTCCATTGAGTCAATGATGCTATCCAATCATCTCATCCTCTGTCATCCCCTTCTCCTCCTGCCTTCAATATTTCCCAGCATCAGGGTCTTTTCAAATGAGTCAGCTCTTCACATCAGGTGGCCAAAGTACTGGAGTTTCATCTTCAACATCAGTCCTTCCAGTGAACACCCAGGACTGATCTCCTTCAGAATGGACTGGTTGGATCTCCTTGCAGTCCAAGGGATTCTCAAGAGTCTTCTCCAACACCACAGTTCAAAAGCATCAATTCTTCAGTGCTCAGCTTTCTTTACAGTCCAACTCTCACATCCATACATGACTACTGGAAAAACCATAGCCTTGACTAGACAGACCTTTGTTGGCAAAGTAATGTCTCTGCTTTTTAATATGCTGTCTAGGTTGGTCATAACTTTCCTTCCAAGGAGTAAGTGTCTTTTAATTTCATGGCTGCAATCACCATCTGCGGTGACTTTGGAGCCCCCAAAATAAAGTCTGCCACTGTTTCCACTGTTTCCCTATCTATTTGTCATGAAGTGATGGGACCAGATGCCGTGATCTTAGTTTTCTGAATGTTGAGCTTTAAGCCAACTTCTCAACTCTCCTCTTTCACTTTCATCAAGAGGCCCTTTAGTTCTTCGCTTTCTGCCATAAGGGTGGTGTCATCTGCATATCTGAGGTTATTGATATTTCTCCCAGCAATCTTGATTCCAGCTGCGCTTCTTCCAGCCTAGTGTTTCTCATGATGTACTCTACCTATAAGTTCAATAAACATGGTGACAATATATAGCCTTGACATACTCCTTTTCCTTTTTGGAACCAGCCTGTTGTTCCATGCCTAGTTCTAACTGTTGCTTCCTGACTCCTGTCTTGCATACAAATTTCTCAAGAGGCAGGTCAGGTGGTCTGGTGTTTCCATCTCTTTCATAATTTTCCACAGGTTATTGCGATCCACACAGTCAAAGGCTTTGGCATGGTCAATAAAGCAGAAATATATGCTCTTCTGGAACTCTCTTGCTTTTTTGATGATCCAGTGAATGTTGGCAATTTGATCTCTGGTTCCTCTGCCTTTTCTAAAACCAGCTTGAACATCTGGAAGTTCATGGTTCATGTATTGTTGAAGCCTGGCTTGGAGAATTTTGAGCATTACTTTACTAGCGTGTGAGGTGAGTGCAATTGTGTGGTAGTTTGAGCATTCTTTGGCATTGCCTTTCTTTGGGGTTGGAATGAAAACTTACCTTTTCCAGTCTTCCTATAAATCTGCTTTCACTGAATCCAGAATGTTTAATAGAAAATATTTTGTTCTAGGATTTTATGGCTTTGGATTGAACCACGAAGTATTGGATATATTTCATACAAAAGCACTATGGAATGCAACTCAGTACAAGCAAGTCATTCACAGGTAATACATCAATACTCAATGGTGGTCAGAATTTGCTACTGACTACAATTTTGCCTCATAGAATAATGAAGACCTCCATCAGGTTCTGCAGAGCTCCTTTACTTTCCTGAAATGTAACAAATAACAATTAATTATATAGTTACTCCTGTGCTCAGATTTTTTCTTTAATTAAACAGTTGTTACTTTTCAAAATCTCAGGGACAATAAGCAATAGATACAGGGTATCAGTTTTCAAAAGTCCATTATACAAATTTCATCCTTAATTTCATCCCAACAAACACACACACACAGTTTAGAATTATCCTGTGTTGGCAAATTTGCTAGATTAATAATACCCTAGTAAATTAATAATCTAATAGTTTAATCTATTAGAAACAACTTTATTCTTTTCTTTTTTGATAGAATGTTTTCAGGAATCTGTCATGGTTACAGATCATTTTACTGGGTATAGGGAGACCTGTGGAGGTGATCATTTCTCATTTATGTGAGGTCTGAAAATAGTGCTTATCTGGAAGGCAAATTCAAACCTGCCACATCAGTTCTTGATACAAAATCTCAAGGACAGAATAAGATGGCAGAGGAGTAGGTGAACATGGAGTACATCTCTCACCATGGGTACATCAGGAATACACCTTCAGACACAGACATGCATGCAGAACACCAGCTGAGAGTGGGCAGGAGTACCTGATCAGTGGAAAAGAATATATAGAACCATGCAAAACTCCATAGATGAAGGAACTAGGGGAAAAATGGGAGTGTTAGGAGGACTGGATCTGTCCTCGGTGGGTGGGGCAAGAACTGAAGCAGGGGTCGGATCCCCACAGTGGGGCTACTGTCTGAGTCACAGGAGAAACATTTAAGGCTGACAGTGAAACATCTGATCTGTGGCAGCCTAAATGGGATGAGAAAAAGATGATTCTTGCCTCAGCCATACATACCCAGGAGAGGGATGCAGGTCCCCCGGAAGGCACAGCAGCTGGGAGCTGGTGTTTAGGGATTGTGAAGCAGTCCCAGAGTGAGAGCTGCTGTTGACTGTGGAGAGACAGATCAAGGAGATGTGAAGGAGAAGATTGTGGTGGGACATGCCTGTGGCAGAAAGCTGGACAGCCATGGAAGCAAGGTGATACTGCTGACTCACGCATAGTGGGTGCAGCCATCACCATAGCCTGTCTTTTCCCACCCACCAGCAACTGAACAATAGAGAGTCTTGCCCATGTCCCATCAAATGCCTGATGAACTGAACTACGGAGTAGGACCCCTCCCAGGGTACCCCTTTAAGTGCCTGACATGCCCATCTACAGAGTAGGATCCCAGACAGGGAGGTCCCTCTATGTGCCTGGCGCACCAAACAACAGAGAAGGGCCTCATGCACGGGAGACCTCTATGTGCCTGAATGGGAAGAGCTGTGGAGAAAGACTGGCCAAAGACTTCTGATCACCAGATACAAGGGGCTCAAAACAAGACTCCAATATGGCCATAAGTCTTACAGCAGAGGCAGTTCGTGTCCGTGCACACTTGGCACCACCAGGGTCCCTAAAAGCCAAGAAGCTGTACCACCTTCATGCTCAACTCTCACTGCGCAGAGCTGACACAGGCAAAAAAAAAAAAAAGTCTTGTGTCTCCTTATCTTTGAAAAAGGAGGCAAGAATATACAATGGAGAAAAGACAATCTCTTTAACAAGTGGTGCTGGGAAAACTTTAACCATTTGTAAAAGAATGAAACTAGAACACTTTCTAACACCATACCCAAAAATGAACTCAAAATAGATTAAAGATCTAAATGTAAGACCAGAAACAATGAAGATCCTAGAGGAAAACATAGGTAAAACACTCTCAGACATAAATCGCAGGATCCTCTATGACCCACCTCCCAGAGTAATGGAAATAAAAGCAAAAATAAACAAATGAGACCTAATTAAACTTAAAAGCTTTTGCACAATGAAGGAAACTATAAGCAAGATGAAAGAGCCTTCAGAATTGGAGAAAATAATAGCAAATGAAGCAACTGACAAAGAATTAATCTTGAAAATATACAAGCAGCTCCTGCAGCTCAATTCCAGAAAAATAAATAACCCAATCAAAAAAATGGGCCAAAGAACTAAACAGACATTTCTCCAAAGAAGACATACAGATGGCTAACAAACACATGAAAAGATGCTCAACATCACTCATTATCAGAGAAATGAAAATCAAAACCACAATGAGGCACCATCTCATGCTGGTCAGAATGGCTGCTATCAAAAAGTCTACAAACAATAAATGCTGAAGAGGGTGCAGAGAAAAGGGAACCCTCTTACATTGTTGGTGGGAATCCAAACTAGCACAGCCACTATGGAGAACAGTGTGGAGATTCCTTTAAAAACTGGAAATAGAACTCCCATATGACCCAGGAATCCCACTGCTGGACATACACACTGAGGAAAACAGAATTAAAAGAGACACGTGTACCCCAATGTTCATCGCAGCACTGTTTATAATAGCCAGGACATGGAAGCAACCTAGATGTCCATCAGCAGATGAATGGATAAGAAACTGTGGTATATCTACACAATGGAATATTACTCAGCTATTAAAAAGAATACATTTGAATCCGTTCTAATGAGGTGGATGAAACTGGAGCCTATTATACAGAATGAAGTAAATCAGAAAGAAAAACACTAACATAGTATATTAATGCATATATATAGAATTTAGAAAGATGGCAATGATGACCCTATATGTGAGATAGCAAGAGACACAGATGTAGAAAACAGACTTTTGGACTCTGTGGGAGAAGGCGAGGGTGGGATGATTTGCGAGAATAGCTTTGAAACATGTGTATTACCATATGTGAAATAGATTTCCGGCCCAGGTTCGATGGATAAGACAGGGGGCTCAGGGAGGGTTCACTGGGATGACCATGAGGGATGGGATGGGGAGAGAGGTGGGAGCGGGGTTCAGGATGGGGAACACATGTACACACATTGCTGATTCATGTCAATGTGTGGCAAAAATCACTACAATATTGTAAAGTAATTAGCCTCCAATTAAAATAAATAAATTTTTTTTAAAAAGCCTTGTGTCTATGCATGCAGGATCTCTTCAGTCATGTCCAACTCTTTGCGACCCTGTAGACTGTGGCCTTCCAGGCTTCTCTGTCAGGGAGGGGGATTCTCCAGGCAAGAATACTGGAGTGTATTGATCAATACTGGTTTCCGTACCCTTCTAGAGCAATATATTTCCTGCTGCCCTAGCCGTCAACTCCCCTGAATACCTGGTGCTGCCAGAACAACCCAAGTGGCTTCACTACCTCCACAGCTGGCCGTCACAGGAGCAAACCCAAGTCCTCCAGGGAAGCCTCAGGAGCAAACCCCAGTGGACAACCCACATGTAGAGGTAGAAATAAAACCACAATTGAAACCCAGGGGCAGTGTGGTTAAGGAAGAAAACCCAAAACTTTCCCACCAGCTGTATAAGCTGCAGATTAAATCCACACAATCAACTAGGCAGACTCTGTGTCTATGGTATATATAAAAGATATATATATATATATATATATTTTTTTTTTTGAGAGTTCCCACAAAAGAAAATGTACTAGTTCTGATAGCTATGGAAGTTGGAGGCAAGTGAGAATCTGAGATGCCCCTACAGCATGTCAAGAGTTTCAGCAGTGTTGGAAGGAATCCTATGGAGGTGAGGTGAACTGTAACTCCCAGTGAGTAAAAGGACTCTGACAGCAATGACTCAAGAAAAACATTTATTATCCTTATGTTTTGACTTGTTCTGTATATTCTTTTGGATTTTTTATCCCCCTGTTCTCCTCTCTGTTGTAGTTGGTTTTACTTGCACTATGAGATCTAATTAAGCTTTTGAGTTTTTTTTTTTTTTTTTTTCATCCTCAGGCACACTTTTTGTTGTTGTGTTGTTGTTATAAACCACTGCCTTTACATTGGGCTTTTGAAACTCTGTGAAGTTTTCCTTTTTTTTTTTTTTTTCTTTCCTATTTTTCTATGTTTAATTTTTAGCTTTTTAAACTTATTATTGTTTTTTCTGCATTTATCCCTTTGTTTGCTTTTCCTACTGTTCTTTTCCCTTTGTGGTTAATCCTTAATGTATATAAATCATTATCTACCTATTTAACTTTGCATATCTATTTTTTCTTTCTTTCCTTTCCTCTCAAAATATTTATTAGTTTTCTTTTCATTGCTTCATTCTCAAATTGTCACCTTGCTTGAGTTACTTTTTTTTTTTTTCCCCAGTTTGTGCTTTAGTTAACTTTGTTCTTAACTGGTAGATATAATTTTTGGTTTCCTTTGTTCACCAGGGCAATCTATTGTATTTTATTTTGGTTGGACTGTTTTGATTTTGCATAAACAAACCTAGAAGAATTAAAGAATAAATATACAGAGATAAACAACACAAATACTGAAATTAAAAATACTCTAGAAGGAATCAATAGCAGAATATCTGAGACAGAAGAATGAATCAGTGAGCTGAAAGATAAAATGGTGGAAATAACTTCTGAAGAGCAGAATAAAGCAAAAAGAATGAAAAAAACTGAGGATAGTGTCAGATACTTCTGGGACAATATCAAACACATGAACATTCAAATTGTAGGGGTCCCAGAATAAGAAGAGAAAAAGAAAGGATGTGAGAAATTTTTTGAAGAGATCATAGTTGAAAATGTCTCAAACATAGAAAAGGAAATAGTCAGTCAAGCTCAAGAGGCACAAAGAGTCCCATTCAGGATAAAGTCTCCCAAGGAGAAACATGCCAAGAAACATACTAATCAAACTAACAAAGACAAAATACAAAGAAAGACTATTAAAAGCAGCAAAGAAAAAACAACAAGTAACATACAAGGGAAACCCCATAAGCTTAACAGGTGATCTTTCAGCAGAAACTCTGCAGTCCAGAAGGGAATGGCAGGATATATTTAAAGTACTGAAAGGGAAAAATCTACAACCAAGATTATTGTACTCATCAAGCATCTCATTCAAAATTGATGGAAAAATCAAAAGCTTTTCAGACCAGCAAAAGTTAAGAGAATTCAGTACCACCAAACCAGCTTTGAAACAAATGTTAAAGAGACTTATATAATCAAGAAATACAAGAGAAGGGAAAAGATCTTCAAAATCAACCCCAAACAATTAAGAAAATGGCAATAAGAACATCATACATATCAATAATTACTTTAAATGTAAACTGATTATATTTTCAAACCAAAAGAAACGGGCTGACTGAATGGAAAACAAAAACAAGACCCATATAGAGCTATCTACAAGAAACCCACTTCAGACCTAAAGACATATAAAGACTGAAAGTGAGAGGATGGAAAAATATATTCCATGTAAATGGGAAGCAAAAGAAACCTGGAGTAGCAATCTTCGTATCAGACAAAGTAGACCTTAAAATAAAGATTACAAAAGATGAGGAAGGATGCTACATAATGATCAACGGATCAATCCAAGAGGAACACTTAACAGTTGTAAATATCTATGCACCCAACATAGGGACAACTCAATACATAAGATAAATACTAACAGACATAAAAGAAGAAATTGACAGGACCACAATAAAAGGAGGAGACTTTAACACCCCACTCACACCAATGGACAGATCAACAAAACAAGAAATTAACAAGGAAACACAAGTCTTAAATATGTATTAGATGAGATGGATCTCATTGATATCTTCAGGACAGTCCATCCAAAAGCAGAAAAATACACCTTGTTCTCAAGTGCACATGGAACATTCTCCAGGATAGACCACATCTTGGGTCACAAATCATACTTCAGTAAATTTAAGAAAATTGAAATTGTATCAAGCATCTTTTCCAACCATAATGCTATGAGATTAGATATCAGTTACAAGAAAAAAAATTGTAAGAAACATAAACACATTGAGATTAAACAGCATGTTTTTAAATAACCAAGTTTACTGAAGAAATCAAAAAGGAAATTAAAAATTTCTAGAAACAAATGAAAATGACACGAAACTCAAAACCTATGGGATGCAGCAAAGCATTTCTAACAGGGAAGTTTACAGCAATACAATCCTACCTCAAGAAACAAGAAAAATATTAAATAGACAACCTGAATTTACACCTGAAACAACTGGAAAAAGAAGAACAAAATCCCCAACATTAGTAGAAGTAAAGAAATCATAAAGATCTGAGCAGAAATAAATGAAAAAGAAATGAAAGAAGCAATAGTAAAGATTAATGAAACTAAAAGCTGGTTCTTTGAGAAGATAAACAAAATTGATAAACATTTAGCCAGACTCATCGAGGAAAAAAACAGACAAGAATCAAGCTAACAAAATTAGAAATGATAAAGCAGAGGTTACAACAGACAATGCAGAAATACAAAGGATTATAAGAGACTATTATGAACAGCTGTATGGCAATAAAATGAATAACCTGGAAGAAGTGGACAGATTCTTAGAAAAGTTCAATCTTCCAAGACTGAACCAGGAAGAAATAGAAATTATGAACAACCCAATTACAAGCACTAAAATTTAAGCTGTGATAAAAAAAAAAAAATCTCCCAAAAACAAAAGCCCAGCACCAGATGGCTTCAAAGGAGGATTCTATCAAACATTTAGAGAAAAGCTAATGTGTATCTTTCTAAAACACTTTCACAAAATTGCAGAGGAAGGAACACTTCCAAACTCATTCTATGAGGCCACCATCACCCTAATATCAAAACCAGACAAAGACAACACACAAAAGGAGAAAACTACAGGCCAATATTGTTCATGGGGTTCTCAAGGCAAGAATACTGAAGTGGTTTGCCATTCCCTTCTCCAGTGGTCATGTATGGATGTGAGAGTTGGACTGTGAAGAAAGCTGAGCACCGTAGAATTGATGCCTTTGAACTGTGGTGATGGAGAAGACTCTTGTGGGTCCCTTGGACTGCAAGAAGATCCAGTCAGTCCATCCTAAAGGAGACCATTACTGGGTGTTCATTGGAAGGACTGATGCTGAAGCTGAAACTCCAATCTTTGGCTACCTCAGGTGAAGAACTGACTCATTGAAAAGACTCTGAGGCTGGGAGGGATTGGGGGCAGGAGGAGAAGGGGATGACAGAGGATGAGAAGGCTGGATGGCATCACCGACTCGAAGCACATGAGTTTGGGTGAACTCCGCGAGTTGGTGATGGACAGGGAGGCCTGGCGTGCTGTGATTCATGGGGTCGCAAAGAGTCGGACACAACTGAGCGACTGAACTGAACTGAACTTAACAGGCCAATATCACTGATAAACGTAAATTCAAAATTCCTCAGCAAAATTTTAGCGAACAGAATTCAGCAATACATCAAAAAGCTTATACAACATGATCAAGTTGGGTTTATTCTAGGGGGTGCAAGGATTCTTCAATATATGAAAATCAATGTGATACACCATATTAACAAATTGAAATAAAAACCACACGATAATCTCAATAATCCCAAAGAAAGACAATGCCGAACAATGCTCAAATTACCCCACAATTGCATTCATCTCACACGCTAATAAAGTAATGCTCAAAATTCTCCAAGCCAGACTTCAGCAATATGTGAATTGTGAACTTCCGGATGTTCAAACTGGTTTTAGAAAAGGCAGAAGAACCAGAGATCAAATTGCCAACATCTGCTGGATCATCAAAAAAGCAAGAGAGTTCCAGAAAAACATCGATTTCTGCTTTATTGACTATGCCAAAGCCTTTGACTGTGTGGATCACAATAAACTGTACAAAATTCTGAAAGAGATGGGAATACCAGTCCACCTGACCTGCCTTTTTAGAAATTTGTATGCAGGTCAGGAAGCAACAGTTAGGAATAGACATGGAACAATAGACTAGTTTCAAATAGGAAAAGGAGCACATCAAGGCTGTATATTGTCACCCTCCCTATTTTACTTCTATGCAGAGTATATCATGAGAAACTCTGGGCTGCAAAAAGTACAAGAAGGAATCAAGATTGCTGGGAGAAATACCAATAACCTCAGATATGCAGATGACATCACCCTTAAGGCAGAAGTGAAGAAGAAAGTGTTCTAGTTTCATTCTTTTACAAGTGGTTGACCAGATTTCCCAGCACCACTTGTTAAAGAGATTGTCTTTAATCCACTGTATATTCTTGCCTCCTTTGTCAAAGATAAGGTGTCCATATGTGCGTGGATTTATCTCTGGGCTTTCTATTTTGTTCCATTGATCTATATTTCTGTCTTTGTGCCAGTACCATACTGTCTTGATAACTGTGGCTTTGTAGTAGAGCCTGAAGTCAGGTAGGTTGATTCCTCCAGTTCCATTTTTCTTTCTCAAGATCGCTTTGGCTATTCGAGGTTTTTTGTATTTCCATAGAACACTTTCTAACACCATATACAAAAATAAACTCAAAATGGATTAAAGATCTCAACATAAGACCAGAAACTATAAAACTCCTAGAGGAGAACATAGGCAAAACACTCTCTGACATACATCACAGCAGGATCCTCTATGACCCACCTCCCAGAATATTGGAAATAAAAGCAAAAATAAACAAATGGGACCTAATTAAACTTAAAAGCTTCTGCACATCAAAGGAAACTATTAGCAAGGTGAAAAGACAGCCTTCAGAATGGGAGAAAATAATAGCAAATGAAGCAACCGACAAACAACTAATCTCAAAAATATACAAGCAATTCCTACAGCTCAACTCCAGAAAAATAAATGACCCAATCAAAAAATGGGCCAAAGATCTAAATAGACATTTCTCCAAAGAAGACATACAGATGGCTAACAAGCACTTGAAAAGATGTTCAACATCACTCTTTATCAGAGAAATGCAAATCAAAACCACTATGAGGTACCATTTCACACCAGTCAGAATGGCTGCGATCCAAAAGTCTACAAATAATAAATGCTGGAGAGGGTGTGGAGAAAAGGGAACCCTCTTACACTGTTGGTGGGAATGCAAATTAGTACAGCCACTATGGAGAACAGTGTGGAGATTCCTTAAAAAACTGGAAATAGAACTGCCTTATGATCCAGCAATCCCACTGCTGGGCATACACACTGAGGAAACCAGAAGGGAAAGAGACACGTGTACCCCAATGTTCATCGCAGCACTGTTTATAATAGCCAGGACATGGAAGCAACCTAGATGTCCATCAGCAGATGAATGGATAAGAAAGCTGTGGTACATATACACAATGGAGTATTACTCAGCCATTAAAAAGAATACATTTGAATCAGTTCTAATGAGGTGGATGAAACTGGAGACTATTATACAGAGTGAAGTAAGCCAGAAGGAAAAACATAAATACAGTATACTAACGCATGTATATGGAATTTAGAAAGATGGTAACGATAACCCTGTGTACGAGACAGCAAAAGAGACACTGATGTATAGAACAGTCTTATGGACTCTGTGGGAGAGGGTGGGAAGATTTGGGAGAATGTCATTGAAACATGTGAAATGTCATGTATGAAACGAGATGCCAGTCCAGGTTCAGTGCACGATGCTGGATGCTTGGGGCTGGTGCGCTGGGAAGGCCCAGGGGGATGGTATGGGGAGGTTGGGAGGGAGGAGGGTTCAGGATGGGGAGCATGTGATTTTTTTTTAAAAGTAATAAAGAGAATTAAAAAAAAAAAAAAAAGAAGTGAAGAAGAACTAAAGAGGAACTGAAGAAGAACTCTCGATGAATTTAAAAGAGGAGAGTGAAAAAGTTGTCTTAAAGCTCAACATTCAGAAAACTAAGATCATGGCATCCAGTCTCATCATTTCATGGCAAATAAATGGGGAAACAGTGGAAACAGTGGCTGATTTTATTTTGGGGGGCTCCAAAATCACTGTAGACGGTGATTGCAACCATGAAATTAAAAGATGCTTACTCCTTGGAAGAAAAGTTATGACCAACCTAGATAGCATATTAAAAAGCAGAGACATTACTTTGTCAACAAAGGTCCACCTAGTCAAGGCTATGGTTTTTCCAGTAGTCATATATGGATGTGAGAGTTGAACTATTAAGAAAGTTGAGCACCAAAGAATTGATGCTTTTGAACTGTGATATTGGAGAAGACTCTTGAGAGTCCCTTGGACTGCAAGGAGATCCAACCAGTCCATCCGAAAGGCGATCAGTCCTGGGTGTTCATTGGACCGACTGATGTGAAGCTGAAACTCCAATACTTTGGCCACCTGATGTGTAGAGCTGACTCATTTATAAAGACCCTGATGCTGGGAAAGATTGAGGCCAGGAGGAGAAGGGGACGACAGAGGATGAGATGATTGGATGGCATCACCAACTCAATGGACATGTATTTGGGTGAATTCTGGGAATTGGTGATGGACAGGGAGGCCTGGCGCACTGTGGTTCATGGGGGTCACAAAGAGTAAGACACGACTGAGTGAATGAACTGAACTGAACTGAATCTCAATATATGCAAAAAAAGCCCTTGGCGAAAATCATCACCCATTTATGATTAAAACTCTTCAAAAAATGTGCATCAAAGGAACCTACGTGTACATAATAAAGTGCATATATAAGTTTACAACAAACATTATTCTCAATGGTGAAAAACAGAAAGCATTCCCCCTAAGATTAGTACAAAATAAGGGTGTCCACTTTCATCATTATTATTCCACATAGTTCTAGAAGTCCTAGCTACACTAATCAGATAAGAAAAAGAAAGAAAAGTAGTCCAGAATGGAAAAAGAAGAAGTAAAACTCTCAATGTTTGCAGATGACATGATACTATAGACAGAAAACCCTAAAGATAGTATAAGAAAATTACTATAGCTAATCAGTGAATTTAGCAAAGTTGCAGGATACAAAATCAATACACAGAAATCACTTGCATTTCTATACACTAACAATGAAATATCAGAAAAAGAAATTAAGATATCAATCCCATTCACCATTGCAAGAAAAAGATTTAAATATCTAGGAATAAACTTAGCTAAGGAGACAAAAGCACTGTACACAGAAAATTGTAGGACACTAAGAAAGAAATCAAAGATGGTATAAACAAATAGAGAGATATTCCATGTTCCTAGGTATGAGAATCAATATTATGAAAATGACTATACTACCAAAGGTAATCTACAGATTCACTGAGATCCCTATTAAATTACCAATGACATTTTTCACAAAACTAGAACAAAATTTTTCACAATTCATATGGATGAAAGACCTTGAATAGGCACAGAAGTCTTGAGAAAGAAGAATGAAGCAGAAGAATCAACCTTCCTGACTTCAGATTATACTACAAAGCTACAGTCATCAAAACAGTATGGTACTGGCACAAATACAGAAATATAAACCAATGGAACAAGATAAATAGCCCAGATATAAACCCATGCACCTATGGGTACCTTATTTTTGACAAAGGAGGCAAGAATATACAATGGGGCAATGACAGCCTCTTCAATAAATAGTGCTGGAAAAACTGGGCAGCTACATGTAAAAGAATGAAATTCGAACACTTCCTAACACCACACACAAAGACAAACTCAAAGTGGATTAAAGACCTAAATGTATGACCATAAACTATAAAACTCTTAGAGGAAAACATAGGCAGAACACTCAATGACATAAACCAAAGCAAGACCTTCTATGACTCATCTCCTAGAGTAATGAAAATAAAAACAAAAGTAAACAAGTGGGACCTGATTAAATTTAAAACCTTTTGCACAGCAAAGGAATCTATAAGCAAGGTGAAAAGACAACTTTCAGAATTGGAGAAAATAATAGCAAATGAAACAACTGACAAAATAGTAATATCCAAAATACACAAGCAGCTCATACAACTCAATACCAGAAAAACAAAAAATCCAAAAAAAAAGTGGGGAAAAGACCTAAAAAGTCATTTCTCCAAAGCAGACATACAGATGACTAACAAAGAAATGGAAAGATGCTCAACATTGCTTATTTTTAGGGAAATTCAAATCAAAACTACAATGAGCCATCACCTTACACGGGTCAGAATGGCCATCATCAGAAAGTCTACAAGCTATAAATGCTGGAGAGGGTAGGGAAAAAAGGTAACGCTCTTGTACTGTTGGTGGGAATGTAAATTGATACAGCCATTATGGAAGATAGTATGGAGATTCCTTTAAAAACTTGGAATAAAACCACCATATGACCCAGAAATCCCACTCCTAGGTAGATACTCTGAGGAAACCAAAATTGAAAAAGACAATTCTATTCCATTGTTCATTGCAGCACTATTTAAAATAGCTAGAACATGGAAGCAATCTAAATGTCCATCAACAGATGAATGGATAAAGGAGACATACATATATACAATGGAATATTCAGTTCAGTTCAGTTCAGTTCAGTCACTCAGTCGTGTCCGACTCTTTGTGACCCCATGAATCGCAGCACGGCAGGCCTCTCTGTCCATCACCAACTCCTAGAGTTCACCCAGACTCATGTCCATCAAGTCCGTGATGCCATCAAGCCATCTCATCCTCTGTCGTCCCCTTCTCCTGCCCCCAATCCCTCCCAGCATCAGAGTCTCTTCCAATGAGTCCACTCTTCACATGAGGTGGCCAAAGTACTGGAGTTTCAGCTTTAGCATCATTCCTTCCAAAGAAATCCCAGGGCAGATCTCCTTCAGAATGGACTGGTTGGGTGTCCTTGCAGTCCAAGGGACTCTCAAGAGTCTTCTCCAACACCACAGTTCAAAAGCAGCAATTCTTCGGTGCTCAGCCTTCACAGTCCAACTCTCACATCCATACATGACCACAGGAAAAACCATAGCCTTGACTAGACGGACCTTTGTTGGCAAAGTAATGTCTCTGCCCTTGAATATGCTATCTAGGTTGGTCATAACTTTCCTTCCAAGGAGTAAGCGTCTTTTAATTTCATGGCTGCAGTCACCACCTGCAGTGATTTTGGAGCCCAGAAAAATAAAGTCTGAAACTGTTTCCACTGTTTCCCCATCTATTTCCCATGAAGTGATGGGACCGGATGCCATGATCTTCATTTTCTGAATGTTGAGCTTTAAGCCAACTTTTTCACTCTCCACTTTCACTTTCATCAAGAGGCTTTTGAGTTCCTCTTCACTTTCTGCCATAAGGGTGGTGTCATCTGCATATCTGAGGTTATTGATATTTCTCCCGGCAATCTTGATTCCAGCCTGTGTTTCTTCCAGTTACCCAGCCATAAAAAGGAACACATTCATGTCAGTTCAAATGAGGTGGATGAAACTAGAACCTATGATACAGAGTGAAGTTAGTCAGAAGTATAAAGATAAATATTGTATTTTAATGCATATATATGGAATCTAAAAAAATGAAACTGAAGAATTTATTTACAGGGTAGCAGTGGAGAAACAGACATAGAGAATAAACTTATGGACATGGGGAGAGGGGAGAAGCAGGTGAGATGTATGGAGAAAGTAACGTGGAAACTTAGATTACCATATGTAAAATAGATAGCAAATGGAAATTTGTTGCATGGTTCAGGAAACTCAAACAGGGGCTCTGTATCAACCTAGAGAGGTAGGATGGAGAGGGAGATGGGAGGGAGGTTCAAAAAGGAGGGGATGTATGTATACCTATGGCTTAAGTTTGACAGAAAAAAACAAAATTCTGTAGAGCAATTATTCTTCAATAAAAAAATAAATTAAAAAACAAACAAACAAAAAAACCTCCTTTCTACTCCTACTATAGATTGCTTATTGATTATTCTTGTTGACAGTTATCACAAATCCTCAATTTGTAAGAAATGCAATATCTGTGAAGTACAATAAAGTAAAATACAATAAACAGATGTATGCCTCTAAAAAATAAAAAATAAATAAATTCATGCATTAGATTTTTTTCCCATGAATGCAGGATGCTGTTGTCCTCCTTGCTAGTGACAGCAGCTACACAGTGTCTCTTTTCATTAGAATACATGTGTATAGTTGGTTTGGCTGACATTTTTTGATGGAATTTTTCTGCTTGTATCTGCCTTCCAAACTTTTTCATTTACTAATTTTCTTTATTTATAGTCTGTTTCCATAAACTGATTTTCTGTTACCATTGAAGTTATTATTGCAATTAGTACTATTTTGAATCATAACGATTATTTTATACTGCAGGTATAAAATATGTAACTCATGATTAGTCAATCACAAATTACTATTAACATTACAATATTTTATCGACTACTAGGTCAGTAATTATTTACCAGTATGACTTCAAGCTATATATTTCACTCTGCTTTTTGTTTTCTGGCCCTCATTTTCAAATTCTTCCCTTTTTCTATACAACTTTCTAAGGATATATTTTTCTTTGCAATGCTGTCATATCAAATGTATGACATATTTTCCTAGGAGAGAATTTATAAAGGGAAATAGGTGAATCATTTTTACTCATTATTACATTTTAATTATTATTGAGAATCTATAGCATAACATGCATGCTAAGTTGTTCAGTCATATCTGAGTCTTTGTGACCCCATGATAGCCTGCCAGGCCCCTTTGTCCATGGAATTTTCCAGGCAAGAATATTGGAAGAGGTTGCCATTTCCTACTCCAGGGGATCTTCCCTATCCAAGGATCAAACCTGTGTCTCCTGCATTTCCTGCATTAGCAGGCAGATTCTTTACTACTGCACAACCTGGCAAGCCTATAGCATACCAAGAATCCATTAAATTCTTCCCTAGCCTTTTTTCTTTTTTTTTTTTTTTAATTTTAGTGGTCTTCTGAGGTACTTCAAGGGGAAAGAAACTGTCTGCAATTCAAGAGATGCAGATTTGATCCCTGAGTCTGGCAGATCCCTTGAAGAAGAAAATGGCAACCCATTTCACTATTCTTGCCTGGGAAAGCCCATGGACAGAGGAGCCTAACAAGGCTACAGTCCATGGGGTTTTGAAAGAGTCAGCCATCACTGAGCAACTAAACAAAAGCAAGTCTATGTTTTAACAGTTAAATAAAGATGTGTATCATAATGCTTTATTGTTCATTCATTTTATAACAGTATATATTTTATTATAGTAAGAATTTTAGTTGTTGGATATATTAATATTTGTTAGTCTCACTCTTAACAGATAACTCAGGGCAATATCCACACATAAATACAAACAGAAACAAGACTTTTGAAATCTAAATTTAAAATGTAGTTCATATTAATAGTCATTTTTACAACTAGATAGTATCTAAAGATTGTTTCTTACATTTGCATTGTATGACAATAATTCTAATTGTAAAAAGAAAGTTCTTAAAATACTCAGTGAATATATTTCTCAATATGGAAAAGTTTTGGGAAATAATTTATATAATCAGTGATTCTCATCTATTAGCATGAGTAACAACCAAAGCATTTTGCATAAAGCTTCTTAGAAGGGGGAAACAATAGTACTGAGTTATATGGTTTCCCAAAGGTTCAACTTCACTTAAATTTAACGCAAAATATGGCTCTTTGAAGGAAAACTTGATTTTAAGTTTATGTCAAATAAAGGCCTCTCTTGCTTTGCAGTGTCTGAATCTTTGATTTTTTCATTTGTGAGTCACAATTGTAGATCCATATAAATGTGCTATGAATTGCATATTAACAAGGTAAAGGAGGTTCAACATTACATATACAAGTTGTTTTTAATGTCAACTTGCTAAAAAATTGCTTGTTAAAGATAAACTTATTATATATTATATATATATATATATATATATATATATATATATACACACACACACACATATACATACATACATACAAGAAACACCTGGGATAACAGGCAAATTTGGCCTTGGAATACGGAATGAAGCAGGGCAAAGGCTGATAGAGCTTTCCCAAGAGAACACACTGATCATAGCAAACAACCTCTTCCAACAACACAAGAGAAGACTACACATGGACATCACCAGATTGTCAACACCAAAAACAGATTGACTATATTCTCTGCAGCCAAAGATGGAGAAGCTCTATACAGTCAGCAAAAACAAGACTGGGAGCTGACTGTGGCTCAGATCATGAACTCCTTATTGCCAAATTCAGACTTAAATTGAAGAAAGTAGGGAAAACCACTAGACCATTCAGGTATGACCGAAATCAAATCCCTTATGATTATACAGTGGAAGTGAGAAATAGATCTAAGGGACCAGATCTGATAGATAGAGTGCCTGATGAACCATGGATGGAGGGAGCTTTACGACATTGTACAGGAGACAGGGATCAAGACCATCCACACAGAAAAGAAATGCAAAAAGCAAAATGGCCGTCTGGGGAGGCCTTACAAATAGCTGTGCAAAGAAGAGAAGTGAAAAGCAAAGGAGAAAAGGAAAGATATAAGCATCTGAATGCAGAGTTCCAAAGAATAGCAAGGAGAGATAAGAAAGCCTTCTTCAGCGATCAATGCAAAGAAATAGAGGAAAACAACAGAATGGGAAAGACTAGAGATCTCTTCAAGAAAATTAGAGATACCAAGGGAACATTTCATGCAAAGATGGGCTCGATAAAGGATAGATGCTATGGACCTAACAGAAGCAGAAAATATTAAGAAGAGGTGGCAAGAATAGACAAAAGAACTCTACAAAAAAGAGCCTCATAACCCAGATAATCACAATGGTGTGATCACTGACCTAGAGCCAGACATCCTGGAATGTGAAGTCAAGTGTGCCTTAGAAAGCATCACTATGAACAAAGCTAGTGGAGGTGATGGAATTCCAGTTGAGCTATTTCAAATCCTGAAAGATGATGCTGTGAAAGTGCTGCACTCAATATGCCAGCAAATATGGAAAACTCAGCAGTGGCCACAGGACTGGAAAAGGTTAGTTTTCATTCCAATCCCAAAGAAAGGCAATGTCAAAGAATGCTCAAGCTACCACACAATTGCACTCATCTCACACGCTAGTAAAGTAATGCTCAGCAATATGTGAACTGTGAACTTCCAGATGTTCAAGCTGGTTTTAGAAAAGGCAGAAGAACCAGAGATCAAATTGCCAACATCCACTGGATCATCAAAAAAGCAAGAGAGTTCCAGAAAAACATCTATTTCTGCTTTATTGACTATGCCAAAGCCTTTGACTGTGTGGATCACAATAAACTGTGGAAAATTCTTCAAGAGATGGGAATACCAGGTCACCTGAACTGCTTCTTGAGAAACCTGTATCCAGGTCAGGAAGGAACAGTTAGAACTGGACATAGAACAACGGATTGGTTCCAAATAGGAAAAGGAGTATGTCAAGGCTGTATTATTGTCACCCTGCTTATTTAACTTATATGCAGAGTACATAATGAGAAACGCTGGACTGGAAGAAGCACAAGCTGGAATCAAGATTGCCAGTAGAAATATCAATAACCTCAGACATGCAGATAACACCACCCTTATGGCAGAAAGTGAAAAGGAACTAAAAAGCCTCTTGATGAAAGTGAAAGTGGAAAGTGAAAAAGTTGGCTTAAAGCTCAACATTCAGAAAACGAAGATCATGGCATCTGGCCCCGTCACTTCATGGGAAATGGATGGGGAAACAGTGGAAAGAGTGTCAGACTTTATTTTGGGGGGGGCTCCAAAATCACTGCGGATGGTGATTTCAGTCATGAAATTAAAAGACACTCCTTGGAAGGAAAGTTATGACCAACATAGATAGCATATTCAAAAGAAGAAACATTACTTTGCCAACAAGGTCCATCTAGTCAAGGCTATGGTTTTTCCAGTGGTCATGTATGGATGTGAAAGTTGGACTGTGAAGAAAGCTGAGTGCTGAAGAATTGATGCCTTTGAACTGTGGTGTTGAAGATTACTCTTGAGAGTCCCTTGGACTGCAAGGAGATCCGCCCAATCCATCCTTAAGGAGATCAGTCCTGGGTGTTCTTTGGAAGGCCTGATGCTGAAGCTGAAACTCCAATACTTTGGCAACCTCATGTGATGAGTTGACTCATTGGAAAATATTCTGATGCTTGGAGGGATTGGGGGCAGGAGGAAAAGGGGACGACAGAGGATGAGATGACTGGATGGCATCACTGACTCGATGGATATGAGTCTGAGTGAACTCCAGAAGTTAGTGATGGACAGGGAGGCCTGGCATGCTGCAATTCATGGGGTCGCAAGGAGTCAGACATGACTGAGCGACTGAACTGAACTGATATATATATGTATATATATAATGTAAACTTGTCAGTAATAATGAACTGAAATATCCATAGTATAAAAAATTTTACAGGTTATTATCCAGTTTCCAGAAAGCACTATTACTAAATCATCTCTGAAAGCATAGTATCTTTCCTACTTATATAGGTCTCTAGAGAGAAGTTCTGTATGCTTAATAATTTTTACAATGAAAAATGTTTAATTATCCCTAACCTAGAATGCTTGTATTTAAGTTTCAGATGATGGTGATGATGATGATGATGATTTTGGTCCTAGTTCCATTAAAGGTAAATTTTCTTCATCTTGTACTGATAGTGCTTCATATTTATGAAATAATTTTTAATCTATACCTCAGCTTTTTCAGTTTTATTTTAAATCCCTCTATTATCTCATTACCATCTTCAACTTCTCTATGAGAAATTATCCTTTTCAGATTGACTTCTATTTTACAAATACTATAAGTATATATAATACTTATAGTATATATATATATAACAGTATATATAATTAATATATATCATGTCTTTAAATTTCATGTCTGTTTATCTCTTATAACCTCATTAGAAATCAGCTAAATATATTTTTATTATGTTTGGACAGTATTGGATGGCTATTTTCTGTCAGCATATTTCCTGTTTTGTTTTTTGAAGCTCAAGTATACTCTTAAAAGTGAGAGCAGTCATCCAACGGCATTGAAAAATGAACCTAAATTCTCACAAAACTTAGTGAATATATTTGGAATGGCATGAATTAAATTATGTGCTATGTGAACTATCAGTTCAGTTCAGTTGCTCAGTCCTGTATGACTGTATGCGACCCCGTGGACTGCAGCATGCCAGGCTTCCCTGTCAATCACCAACTCCCAGAGCTTGCTCAAATTCATGTCCATTGAGTTGGTGATGCCGTCTAATGATCTCATCCTCTGTTGTCCCCTTCTCCTCCTGCTTTCAATATATCCATCAGGATCTTTTCCAATGAGTCAGTTCTTCGCATCAGGTGGCCAAAGTATTAGCATTTCAGCCTCAGCATCAGTCCTTCCAATGAATATTCAGGACTGATTTCCTTTAGGATTGACTGGTTTGATTTCCTTGCAGTCCAAAAAACTCTTGAGTCTTCCCCAACACAACAGTTCAAAAGCATCAATTCTTCAGCTTTCAGCTTTCTTTATGGTTCAACTCACATCCATACATGACTGCTGGAAAAACCATAGCTTTGACTAGATGGACCTTTGCTGGCAAAGTAATGTGTCTGCTTTTTAATATGCAGTCTAGATTGGTCATATGTGAACTATACAAAATTTATTTAAAAGATGAAGTCTAGAACCACCTCAAAAGGCAGTCGTTTACCTGAGCAGCAAAACACGAGGCAATTTTAGAAAATTTTGATACTTACAGAGAGAGACAATGTGTATTAAAATGTCATGACCATTATCTCAGGAATGAAGTGATGTTATTTACTGAGAAAGAGTGTGAGGGAGCCTGCTGGTAAGGTGGAAATATTCTAAAATGTGGCTTGTGATTAATAAGGGTATATGAATAAATATTCAAAAGCTTATTTAAATGTTTATTTATGGCTTGTGTATCTTGTTAAATGCCATCCTTCAGTTTAAGAGGAAAAAAAAATCATGAAGAGAGAAAAGAAATAGAGGGTTTAAATCTGAGCCTCCAAAATCAAAGTCACAGAGTCAGATATTCAAAATTTCAGGAGCTGATTTTCAACTGCTCTGTTTATAATAGGAGCACTCTCAGTGGCATATTGTAAAGTGAACAGCCCTAGTGATTTGTTCATGTAATAATGGCTAGTGATTTTTCAGAGCAATGACAACCCAGCTAGTGCCTGCATATGTGTGTATGTGTGTGTCTGTATAGGTGTAGATTTGTGTATGCCTATTTTTATTTGCAAAATTTATTATGTTTATTGCAAACAAAAGGCACAGAAAAGGATAAAGTTAAAACCGACGTGATTCAATTTAAATTTATATTCAACAAAGCATTATTCCAATGTATTACATCTTAATGTATTTGCTTGTAAGTATCAATATATGCTCCAGATTTCCTCACAGCTTCTACTGTGGATATATTTAGTATATTGGATAATGAAATAATTTATCTTTATAGGTATTATCATTAACAAAGTCTTTCGCAATATATAACCTGTTACTTTCTTAGTGACTACATTTTGTCACATTATTAAAATAAAAATGTAAAATTGGATTATATTTTGTGGATGAAATTTAGAGAATGGAGTGCTTTATTAATATTTCTTTCAGCTTTATTAAGGTATGTTTGACCAAATTGTCATATATGTAAACATGATGATTGTATATACATATACATGGGGAAAAGATTCCCATCATCAAGTTAATTAACACATCATTGCCTCACATATTTAGCTTTTTTCCTTTTTGATGAGAACATTTAAGTTCTACTTTTTAGCAAATGTAAATTATACAATGCAGCTATTCTCTAAGAGAATCACCATGTTATACATTAGCACTTCAGACCCTATGCATCTTACTACTGAAAGTTTGTAACATTTTGCTAAATGCTATTTCCCCTACTCTCTGACCCCTAGAACCACCATCTGCTCTCTTTTCTTTGAGTTTTGCTTTTTGTTGTTGGTTTTTACATTCCACATATAAGTAATACAATACAGTGCTTGTCTGGCTTATTTTACTTAGTAAAATGTCCTTAAGGTTCATCCATGTGGCAGCGAATTACAGGCTTTGCTTCCTGTTTTTGAGACTAAATAATATTACATTGAATATAGAAATATGGATATTTGTTTATGTATCACTGATTCTCTTTGCTGTGCACCTACCTGGAACTAACACAACACTGTAAATCAACTATACTCCAGTAAAATCAAAAAATAAAAAGTTGTAATCCCCGAAGCAGAGACTGGAGTGATATAACCAGGAGACAAGGAATACTGACAGTCTCTGTATACCAGAAGCTGAGGAATCATATTGTAATGTGATATAAATGTGCTCTGAATTGCATATTAACAAGGTAAAGGAGGTTCAATATTACATATATAAGTTGTTTTTTAATGTCAACTTGCTAAAAAACTTTTTGCTAAAGATAAACCTTTAATGTCAGTAAAAATGAACTGAAATATCCTAGGGATAAGAGTTGTTACAGGTTATTATCACTTCTGGAAAGTAGTACAACTAAATCATCTCTGACAGGTGAGAAGAAATGGATTGTTGTTGTTGTTTAGTCACTCAGTCATATCTGACTCGGAGAAGGCAATGGCACCCCACTCTAGTGCTCTTGCCTGGAAAATCCCATGGACAGAGGAGCCTGGTGGGCTGCAGTCCATGGGGTCGCTAGGAGTCAGACATGACTGAGCGACTTCACTTTCACTTTTCACTTTCATGCATTGGAGAAGGAAATGGAAACCCACTCCAGTGTTCTTGCCTGGAGAATCCCAGGGACGGGGGAGCCTGGTGGGCTGCCATCTATGGGGCTGCACAGAGTCAGACATGACTGAAGTGACTTAGCAGCATGTCTGACTCTTTGTGACCCCATAGACTGTAACCCACCAGTCTCCTCTGTCCATGAGATTCTCCAGGCAAGAATACTGGAGTGGGTTGGCATTTCCTACTCCAGGGGATCTTGCTCACCCAAGGATTGAACCAGGCTCTCCTGCATTGGAGATGAATTCTTTACCACTGAACCACCAGGAATGAATACTCCTCTGGAAACTCTAGAATGAGTCACCTATACTGATATCTTTTAGCCCCTGAAGACTGGTTTGGACTTATGTTTGGACTTGTTTATGACTCCTAGAACTGTAAAGGAAGAAATTTATGTTGTTTTAAGCCAGAAAATTTGTGATTATTTGTTACTGCAGCAATAGTATAGTGTTACAAAAAAATATGGATGAATCTCAAAAACATCATGTAATTTGAAAGAGAACTTGTAGCTGGGAAAATTAAAATGAATGCTGAGTTTTGCATATGCATAAAACCAACCCTAAAAAATCAAATCAAAGTGATAGAGTAAGAGATATACCATTTTGGGAAGTTTTATTTTTTATTTTTCCCCTTTTCCTCAATTGTGATTATCTCTGCTTCTTTGACTGTAAACCTCATTTCCAACATTTATGCATCTAGCTTTCATTCTGGAGTTGAATGTTGTCTTAAGCCTGGTATTAAGAAAATGCCAACCATATTCAGCAATTATTTTTCTTTTGTCTCTCTTTCTGCTCAGTCTTTACTTTTTAAACCTTCTTTCCTTTCTTTTCATTAGCTCAGAACTTTGTTTTTCTGCTTTAATGTTCTCCAAATAAGAAAATGTACTGAATTAAAAGCAATATCTTATTATCTCTATTTATATTTTCTACAAAATAGATGGGGAAACAGTGGAAACAGTGTCAGACTTTATTTTGGGGGGCTCCAAAATCACTGCAGATGGTGGCTGCAGCCATGAAATTAAAAGACGCTTATTCCTTGGAAGGAAAGTTATGACCAACCTAGATAGCATATTCAAAAGCAGAGACGTTACTTTGCCAACACAGGTTCGTCTAGTCAAGGCTATGGTTTTTCCTGTGGTCATGTATGGATGTGAGAGTTGGACTGTGAAGAAGGCTGAGCGCTGAAGAACTGATGCTTTTGAACTGTGGTGTTGGAGAAGAGTCTTGAGAGTCCCCTGGACTGCCAGGAGATCCAACCAGTCCATTCTGAAGGAGATCAGCCCTGGGATTTCTTTGGAAGGAATGATGCTAAAGCTGAAACTCCAGTACTTTGGCCACCTCATGCGAAGAGTTGACTCATTGGAAAAGACTCTGATGCTGGGAGGGATTGGGGGCAGGAGGAGAAGGGGACGACAGAGGATGAGATGGCTGGATGGCATCACCAACTCAATGGATGTGAGTCTGAGTGAACTCTGGGAGCTGGTGATGGACAGGGAGGCCTGGTGTGCTGCGATTCATGGGGTCGCAAAGAGTCAGACACGACTGAGCGACTGAACTGAACTGAAGGGAACAGGAAAACTTCCACAATAAAAAGGGATTGATTTGCTTTCAGTACTTCTTGTGCACTAAATAGATTTATAGATTTTTATAATCTTATATAGTGAAAAACTTCCATTACTTACTAATGAGTTGAATCAAGACCACAATAATCATCTGAACACATAGATATTTGCTGATAATTTATATGTTTAGATGTGTTCTAGAAAAAAAGTGTCAAATGATTTTTTGAGTTTAAAGCTACTAGTTGAGTTTTGAGCTACTAATTCACACATTGCATTGATTAAACTCTATCACAGAAAGTGATTTTTGTTATATAATAACTAGAAAATAGTATTAAAAAATAGGAATTCTCTATACTTTCAATGTAAAAGTGAAGTTTTAACAAATGCAAAAGTAAATACTTTTGGAAAAAAGTTGTACAAAATTTTGAATATAAAAGTTTGGAGAATTTTCTGTCACCATGCAATTTATTGGAAAAATGTAAGCATATTACCTTTAAAAAAACTGACAAATATTTAAATTTAAAGCAAACCAACCTTGGCATTCAGGATTTTCTAGTGTGTTTAAAACTCATACAAAAGAAAACTATAAGTGGGTTTTAAGATGTTTCTTAAAAGAATATTAAATAAAGTCTATTAGTGAGTAAGAACAACTGATTGAAATCATGAAGGATGATGTTTCCAGCTAAATTTCTTTATATATATATATATATGTATATAATTTCATTTATTTCTTTGTTTATTTTGATTTTTGGCCATGCTAGGTCTTCGTTGCTGTGTGGGCTTTTCTCTAGTTGTGGTGAACAGGGGTGACTCTTTTTTGCCGTGTGCAGGCCTCTCACTGTGGTGGTTTCTCTTGTTGTGGCGTATTGACTCTTGGGCACACAGGTGTTAGTAGCTACAGTGTGTGAACTCAGTAGGTGGGGCTCTTAGGCTGCAGAGCACAGGCTCAATAGTTGTGGTGCACAGGCTTAGTTGCTCTGTGGCATGGGGGATCTTTCCAAATCAGGGGTTGAACCCATGTCTCCTGCTTTGGCATCACATTCTTTACCACTGAGCCACCAGGGAAGTTCTCTAGCTAAGTTTCTATAGGTATTTTCATAGTTGTTGGTTGAGACTTTTAAAAAGGTAGCATAATTCTTTAAATTTTTCCCTTTTAAGAAGGTCTAAAAACAGAATTTGTACATCTTCTTAGTATAAAAAAAAAATCACTTCAAATTCCTAGAAGATGTCAGGGAGAAACTAAGAAGAATTAATACCTCTAAATATGGTTAATTTCTGATTAATTGTAATCATAATAAATACAAAATGATCTTTCCAAATGTTTATTTTGTTTGAAATATGTACAAGTTAAACATCACTTTGATGCTATTATGTTCATCATTTATTAGTATATCACTTACTGCTATATGGTCATCATTATAATATTTTAATAAACATGCTTTTATTTATAAGCTACAGTTTTATAAAATGGTATATTATTTTACAAATTCTCTAGTATGCATTGTGCTAGGCAAATATATGGAATAAATTAATGCTAAATTCCCTAGCTTCTGGCTGAGATCTATGTGCAAAGTAATTAATAGAACTTCATCTCTCTCCCCCCTCTAACAGTCCCAGATAAATTAGAAAAATGCAAGGTATTAAAAAAAATTAGAGTACAAAGAAGGATTATTTACATTTCTCCAATACTCTTCCTATGTTGTGAGATGTTGTTTTATTTCTTTTACTTGTAAACTCTTCTCGGATTCTCTATACTGATGAATTAATTTATAGGTATGTTAGTTTCTAAAACAGTAAAAAAAGGATGGGAATTCAAATGGAAGTTCTATCAGTGTGGTTTATAAAATGTCTAGTGTTTAAGAGGAAGATTTTAACCAATGTTCTTTCTTCTTGAATTGGTCAGATATTTGTCCTATTCATAATGGAGACCTTATTATAGTCTTTTATCTATCTGTTCTAAAACACTACACTCTTTTTGGCTTGGCAACTCTCTCCTTTTTGTATTTAGTTTCAGTAATTGCACTGGTATCTACTTGTAAAACAAATCTCATTTGATTACTAGACCATATCAGCCTATTTGTGTACAGAACCTTGAGAGACTACCCTTTAATCCCTTGAGTACTAACATTCTTGTGAGTCAGGAGCAAAGCTAAAGTAAACTAACGATCAGAGGCACCAATGCCTTAAATTCATGGGTAGAGCTGACAGATGCACTCTTTGTTCTATTAAAAGCTTGTAGACACATTGTTTTTTCTCAATGACCTCCAAGAGGGACTGAGAATGAAGACAACTCAAAACTCCAATAGAAGCATTTTAGCCCTCAGCAATAGTGCCTTGATGGTTTCCTAGTAATTCTTAAAAATTCTAAATTTAAATGAACAATGCTCAGTTGGAATTTCTACTCACCTTGCTTATTTTGAAATAGAAGGACAGCTTGAATTCTCTGTGGCTGTCTTCACTGCACAGTTTCATTTGTGTGCTGTTTCTGTCTCCTTCTCAGATTCCCTAGTCATTATCTGAAAGAAGGAATGTTGTCTTATTTGCTAGTATTCAATTTCAGTTTTTGTATTGTGCTTGGATTTTTTTGTAAGTCTATATTCATACATGCTCGAACTTCTTCTACTGTTGAATTGATAAGAAATCAGGACTGATGATGACCCAACAGAAAGAACACGGTAGAGGGCTGTCATTTACTATTCACATGAAAGGTAACTTCAAATGAAAAGTAAACACTGACTACAAAATCCAATAGTGCCAAAGCAAGAAAAGGGAGGTAAGAGGCAAAATCAGGCATTAGGGAGACTTATGTGTGACTAGGATTAAAAACAGATGAAAAGCAAGAAAAGGGTGTGTTTGGAAGCACAGCACCAGCTCAGAGGCAAGTGGCAAGAATCCTTTTATGCCACATATAATACAATCAATGGGTATGGCATAATGAGACAAGTTCAGGGCATTTGGTGTTTAGCTTCAACTGGCTTTCATAATACTCAACACTTTTTTTTTTTTTTTTAATCAAGCTGAAAGTCAAAGAGGGCCTTAGGTTTTTATTTTTTAAATGATATGCAATCATTAGTACATGTTAATACATAATAGGCTGTTACCCTATTTCAGCTATTCCCCAAAAGTATATACAAATGTTTACTGACAGGGCTATTACCTCATCTTCACAGATAAGTAAATCATAATAGCTCCATGCAGTACCAGATCCTCCCATGTTCTCTTAAGATGGATTTGCTATGATGTTTTTAGGTAAATGTGAAAGCAGCCTCCTATCACTTGGATTTTTAAAATCTGTGGGCTTTCACTTTTACCTCATGGTAGCTAATGTCTTGCTAAAAAATTACAACTCGCTGCTGAACAACCATTGAAAGGAGAATGTTGGATCCCACGAAAAAAGATATCCCATGTCCAGGGGCAAAGGAGAAGCCTCAGCAAGATGGCAATAAGGATGAAATCACGTTTAGAATCAAACCCCATACCTGCCAGAGAGACGCTCAGAGGGCTCAAACAAACCTTGTGCACACCAGGACCAGAGACCCCACAGAGACTGAGACAAAATTGTGTTTGAGTGTCTACTGAGGAGGTACAGGTCAGCAGTGGCCTGCCACAGGGGCAGGGGATCTGGGTGCAGCAGACCTGGGTATGGCATAAGCCCTCTTACAGGAGGTCGCCATTAACCCTACCACAGAGCCGCCAGAACTTACACAAGACTGGGGAAAAAGACTCTTTTAGGGCACAAACAAAACCTTGTGTGCACCAGGACCCAGGAGAAAGGAGCCATGACCCCACAAGAGACTGACCCAGAATTGCCTGTGAGTGTCCAAGAGTCTCCATTGGAGGTGTGGGTCGGTGATGGCCTGCTGCAGGGTCTGGGGCACTGAGTGAAGCAGTGCATGCACAGCATCTTTTGAAGGAGGCCGCCATTTTCTTCATTACCTCCACCATAATTTGGCCTCAGGTCAAACAACAGGGAGGGAACACAGCCCCGCCCATCAACAGAAAATTGAATTAAAAATTTACTGAGCATGGTCAGGCTCATCAGAACAAGATCCAGTTTCCCCCTCAGTCAGTCTATCCCATCAGGAAGCTTCCATAAGGCTTTTATTCTTATTCATCAGAGGGCAGACAGAATGAAAACCACAATCACAGAGAACTAAACAAACAGATCACATGGACCAAAGCCTTGTCTAACTCAGTGAAACTATTAGCCATGCTGTGTAGGGCCACCAAAGACAGACAGGTCATGGTGGAGAGTTCTGACAAAATGTGGTCTACTGGAGAAGGGAATGGCAAACCATTTCAGGATTCTTGCCTTGAGAACCCCATAAATGGTATAAAAAGGCAGAAAGATAGGACACTAAAAGATGAACTCCCCAGATTGGTAGGTGCCCAATATGCTACTGGAGATCAGTGGAGAAATACCTCCTGAAAAAATGAAGAGATGAAAACAAAGCAAAAACAATACCCAGTTGTGGATGTGACTGGTGATGGAAGTAAAGTCTGATGCTGTAAAGAGTAATATTGTGTAGGAACTTAGAATGTTAGGTCCATGAATCAAGGGAAATTGGAAGTGGTCAAACAGGATTGCCAAGAGTGAGCATCCACATTTTAGGAACAAGTGAATTAAAATGGACTGGAATGGGTGAATTTAACTCAGATGGTCATTATATCTACTACTGTGGGCAAGAATTCCTTAGAAGAAATGGAGTGGCCATTGTAGTCAACAAAAGAGTCCAAAATGGAGTACTTGGATGCAATCTCAAAAATGACAGAATGATCTCTGTTCGTTTCCAAGGCAAACCATTCAATGTCACATAATCCAAGTCTATGCCCTGACCAGTAATGCTGAAGAAGCTGAAGTTGAATGGTTCTATGAAGACCTACAAGACCTTCTAGAACTAACACCCCAAAAAGATGTCTTTTTCATTATAGGGGACTGGAATGCAAAAATAGGAAGTCAAGAGATACCTGGGATAACAGGTAAATTGGCCTTGGAGTACAAAATGAAGCAGGACAAAGACTAACAGAGCTTTGCCAAGAGAACGCACTGGTCATAGCAAATACCCTCTTCCAACAACACAAGAGAAGACTCTACACATGGACATCATCAGATGGTCAACATGGAAAACAGATTGATTATATTCTTTGCAGCCAAAGATGGAGAAGCTCTATACAGTCAGCAAAAACAAGATTGGGAATTGACTGTGGCTCAGATAATGAACCCCTTATTGCCAAACTCATACTTAAATGAAGAAAGTAAGGAAAAGCAGTAGAACGTTCAGGTATGACCTAAATCAAATCATTTACAATTTACATTGGAAGTGACAAATAGATTCAAGGGATTCGATCTGATAGAATGCCCGAAGAACTACAGATGAAGGTTCATGACATTGTACAGGAGGCAGGGATAAAGACCATTCCAAGAAAAAAAAAAAAAATGAAAAAAGTAAAACAGTTGTCTGAGGAGGCCTTACAAAGAGCTGAGAAAAGAAAAGAAGCTAAAGGCAAAGGAGAAAAGGAAAAATATACCCATTTGAATGCAGAGTTCCAAAGAATAGCAAGGAAAGATTAAAAAAGCCTTCCTTGGTGATCAATGCAAAGAAATAGAGGAAAACAATAGAATGGGAAAGACTAGAGATCTCTTCAAGAAAATTAGAGATATCAGTAGAATATTTTATGAAAAGATGGGCTCAATAAAGGACAGAAATGGTATGGACCTAACGGAAGCAGAAGATATTAAGAAGAGGTGGCAAGAATACACAGAAGAACTGTACAGAAAAGATCTTCATGACCCAGATAATCACGATGGTGTAATCACTCACCTAGAGCCAGACATCCTGGAACACGAAGCCAAGTGGGCCCTAGGAAGCATCACTATGAACAAAGCTAGTGGAGGTGATGGAATTCCAGTTTAGCTATTTCAAATCCTAAAAGATGATGCTGTGAAAGTGCTGCACTCAATATGCCAGCAAATTTGGAAAACTCAGCAGTGGCCACAGGACTGGAAAAGGTCAGTTTTCATTCCAATCCCAAAGAAAGGCAATGCCAAAGAATGCTCAAACTACCGCACAATTGCACTCATCTCACACGCTAGTAAAGTAATGCTCAAAATTCTCCAAGACAGACTTCAAATATACATGAACCGTGAACTTCCAGATGTTCAAGCTAGTTTTAGAAAAGGCAGAGGAACCAGAGATCAAATTGCCAACACCTGTTGAATCATCAGAAAAGCAAAAGAGTCCCAGAAAGACATCTATTTCTGCTTTATTGATATGTCAAAGGCTTTGAATGTGTGGATCGCAATAAACTGTGGAAAATTCTGAAAGAGAAGGGAATACCAGACCAGACCACCTGACCTGCCTCTTTAGAAATCTGTATGCAGGTCTGGAAGCAACAGTTAGAACTGGACAACAACAGACTGGCTCCAAATAGGAAAAGGAGTACCTCAAGTGGAAGTCACTACCCACCTTTGGTTGATTCCTGGCTTGAACGTGCCTGCTATTTCTTCAGATGTTCCTATCTCTCAAGGAAGTCAGATAAGAATGTTTATGTTAAAATCCACATTTTCAAATTTGGAATTTTAAAAAATGTTGAACACTCTGCAACTCAAACACAGCATGTCTGTAGTCAACCAGTCTCAAAGTCCTAACTTTACATAAAAGACGGAAGGAAAGGATGCTGTCATTCATTGATTTGGAAGGCAGGGGTCAGAGAAACAAAGAAAGGTTTATTTCAGGGCCTAAGAATGAGGATGAATGGTTTGGGCTCCAAAACCCTGAACTCCCTGATGATTTTCAGGGAGAAGTTTTTAAAGGTAAAATTTGAGGTGAGAGCTGAAGGGTATATGACATTTTTCTGATTGACTCATGGCGAGGTTACAGGGCAGTGTTCTAGGAGTCTTCTGTTCAGCTTGAGGTTATCATCCTCCACCTGGGTGTGTGCCTTAGTTCTTTCTTATGGACCCAGGCCTTGATCTTTTCCAGGTGCCTTCATGGTTACCATTTTCTCCTTACCCTCACCTATATGGCTGCTGTCAGTGCTAATCTATGTGGGACCTTGGTTATCTCCTCTGCATGGGGAGAATTTCCAACAGCAGATGTGGGTGAAACATCCTTTTCCTTAGCAGGTGGCAGCCAGCAACTCCTGTGGAAGGTCCAGCAGACCAGGCTATCCATACAGCTGTGGTCCCTCAACTCCCTCCCAGCAGCCCAGACTTGAAGCTGCTCAAGGAGCAAAGAGTACCTCTGACACCATACTTGCAGGTGATTTTAAACTGCTGCTACTGCTACTGCTAAGTCACTTCAGTCGTGTCCAACTCTGTGTGACCCCATAGATGGCAGCCCACCAGGCTCCCCTGTCCCTGGGATTCTCCAGGCAAGAACACTGGAGTGGGTTGCCATTTCCTTCTCCAATGATTTTAAACTAGATAGTTAAAAACTGACTTGTTTGATTCTGACCTGTATATAATTTTTGTATAAGCTAGCTAATACTGAGAGGCTAAAAATTAAACTAAAGATCATATAAAACCTGTACATAATTCTCTTACTTCCATCTGACAAAATTCAGATTCTAATGTGCATCCTTATTTATAAGTTACTTCACTTATTAATTTTTTTATTTAGGAAATACCTTCAACAAAAAAACCATCAAAGTGATTTTGAGTTAGAAAATATGTGTCAATTAAACTTTAAGCAAAATCTTACAATGGTATTTACTTTTAACTAATTAAGACAACTTAATAAAAAAAAAAAAAAAACTTTTATTTCCCTAATCTTGGAGGTAAGCAAAAAATGAGATTTGTGGCAAACTGTATAAAAAATAAAGAGGAAGGAAAAAGAAATTATTGCTTATGTTGAAGGCCCCTAGATATGTAGTCACTGTTTAGTTTCAAATTTGCAATTTAAATATTCAAGATCTATATTCTTTAGCCCAAAGACTCACATTTATATCTGGGGAATATGCCACAATGTATTGCAAATTATGTTTTTTTACATAATTTTTCAACAGATTTAGTTGGTCTATTGAGAAAATAATTGTCTAACTATCAGATCAGATCAGATCAGTCTCGAAGTCATGTCTGACTCTTTGCGACCCCATGAATTGCAGCACGCCAGGCCTCCCTGTCCATCACCAACTCCCGGAGTTCACTCAGACTCAGGTCCATCGAGTCAGTGATGCCATCCAGCCATCTCATCCTCTGTCGTCCCCTTCTCCTCCTGCCCCCAATCCCTCCCAGCGTCAGAGTATTTTCCAATGAGTCAACTCTTCGAATGAGGTGGCCAAAGTACTGGAGTTTCAGCTTTAGCATCATTCCTTCCAAAGAAATCCCAGGGCTGATCTCCTTCAGAATGGACTGGTTGGATCTCCTTGCAGTCCAAGGGACTCTCAAGAGTCTTCTCCAACACCACAGTTCAAAAGCATCAATTCTTTGGCACTCAGCCTTCTTCACAGTCCAACTCTCACAACCATACATGACCATAGGAAAAACCATAGCCTTGACTAGACGAACCTTTGTTGGCAAAGTAATGTCTAACTATAATGAGATATTATTTCACTTCTAGTGGCATGGCTACCATTACAAAGACTGACAGCATCAAATTTGGTAAAGATGTGGAATGGATCTCATATTTTTCTGGTGAATGTTTAAAATGGATTAACATATTTGCTATTTTGTATTTCCTTCAAAAATATAATTAACATATTTATATCTCTATATACATGTGTCTGATTTCCCTGGTGGCTCAGACAGTAAAGCACATTTGCCTACAATGCAGGAGACCTGGGTTCGATCCCTGGGTGGGGAAGATCCTTTGGAGAAGGAAATGGCAACCCATTCCATACTCTCGCCTGGAAAATCCCATGGACGAAGGAGCCTAGTAGGCTACAATCCATGGAGTTGCAAAGAGTCGGACACAACTGAGTGACTTCACACACACACACACACACACACACACACACACAAACTAGTCTAGTTTATGAACTAGCAATTCTAATTATTTACCGAAGAGATATATAAACCTATGTCCACAAGGAGCCTTATACAAAAAGAGTCAAAGCAGATTTTTCATAATGGCACCAAACTGGCAACAACCCAAATGTCCATCCACTAGTTAAGTGTATAAATAAAGAGCTACATATGTTTATAGGGGAATGAAAGTAAAGTCAAAGTGAAGTTGTTCAGTCATGTCCAACTCTTTGTGACCCCATGGACTGTAGCCTACAATGCTCCTCTATCCATGGGATTTTCCAGGCAAGAGTACTGGAGTGGGTTGCCATTTCCTTCTCCAGAGGATCTTCCCAACCCAGGGATCGAACCTGGGTCTCCCACATTGTAGGTAGATGCTTTACCATCTGAGTGAATGCTGTTTAGAAGTTTTTTTTTTTAAAGAATGGGCTACTAATATATACTACAACCTGGATGAATCTCAAGGACATTTTATTAAATAAAAGAAGTCATTCACAAAAAGGTACATATTGTATGTTTCCATTACATGAAGTTCAAGAACAAGCAAAATACTTCTATAATAATAGGAATTAGAAAAATCATTACCCAGTAGTCAGGAGATTGATTAGAGGGCCCAAGTGGATTTTCTGGAATGAGTGAAATATTCTTTTTCTTTGTTTGGATAATGCTTTCACAAGTGTACATTTATCAAAGCTAAATGAATTGTATTCCTCAGATATATGCATCTAAGTGCATATAAAAATTACTTCAGTACCAGTAAAGAATCTTCTTGAAATGAAGGAGATATGAAGATGTGGGTTCAATCCCTGGGTAAGGAAGATCTCCTGGAGGAGGAAATGGCAACCCACTCCAGTGTTCCTGCCTGGGAAATCCCATGGACAGAGGAGCCTGACAGGCTACAGTCCATGGATCACAATATTGGACATGACTGAGCTACTAAACAGCAACAAATTAGTAAAAACATACATATTTCTCTTATAAGGTAGTAAAAATATTTCCATCTATAACTTTAAATAAAATCATTATATTATTATTCCCAGGTAATTGGGGAAAGATTGTTCTGAGCTTGTCATAGTGGGTGTTTATGGATGGGATTAACATTTGACTCAACAGACTAATCACAACAAGTTGCCCTCCCTAATGTGGATAAGCCTCATACCATCAGTTGAAGATCTGCATAGAACAAAAAGACTGAGTAACAGGAAACTCCTCTTGTCTGACTCTTTGAGCTGGGATGTTGTTCTTTTTTATCCTTTGGCTTCAGACTTAACATTGGCTCTTCTTGGGTCTCAAGACTGCCAGCTTTTGAATTGGAACATTGACCATCAATTCTGGTGCTCAGGCTTTTGGACTCACCCTGGGACTACACATCAATTGTCCTGGGTCTCCAGTTTGCTGACTGTAATTTAACTTTTCAGCTTCCATAATTATGTAAGTCAATCTTTTATAATACATTTCTTTATATGTTTTATATTATATTCTAATATTTCTGTATTGATATTTATATATTGTGATAAACATTATATTTTTGATTATCAATGCAGCTTAAATTTGGGTGTTTCTAGAAATAGGATTAAATGTGATTTTCTTGTGGATCTGTAATCAGAGGGGTCGATTTAGTATAATGATCAAATTTTGATTGGTCATATTCCGTTAATACCATAAAAAAGATTATACTTCACACCTTCATTTCAGACAACTTGTTTCCTATTCTTTTTCTCCACCACTCTTTCCCTTTTAACCCACTTGCAAGCTAATTCCTTCTGTGTAACTCTCTTCACCTTTCTATAATTATTTTACTCTTAGAATTGTGTGTGTGTGATCAGTTGTGTCTGACTCTTTGTGATACTATGTAGTCCACCAGGCCCCTTTGTCCATGGGATTTCTCAGGGAAGAATACTGGAATGGGTAGACATTTCCTTCTCCAGAGGATCTTCCCAATGCAGAGGTCAAACCTGTGTCTCCTGCATCTCCTGCATTGCAGGTGGATTCTTTACTGCTGAGCCAACAGGGTTTCCATTCTTAGAATTAAGCCCCATTTATTTAACTAATTCTCAGCTATAAAATTCTTAACATCATTCTCTTTGACCATCACCATCAACTTTATTATAATCAGGGAAGCAGTTTAGATTAGTGGTTAAGATAATGGACTTGACATTTGGATTACTAGCTGTTTGATCTTAGTTAACATCTCTGTACTTAAGTTTCAGTCGCTGGAGAGACAATATTTGTCTTCTGCTGTTGTTAGCATGTGATGACAATGTATTTCAAATATTTAAAAGAATATTGGACGTAAACACCTAGAGAAGTGAATGCAACTCTTCAGTATTCTTGCCTGGAGCATCCCATAGACTGAAGGACCTGGTGGCCTACAGTCCGTGGGGTCACAAAGAGTCAGACATGACTTATGTGACTTAGCTCACTGGAACATAAATAAGGTGACATAATTATCAAAAATAAAACTTAGTGTATTGACACATTACCTTCATTATCATCACTAAGCATACAGTATGTGCCTAAAAAAAAAAAAGAGAGAGAGAGAGAAAAGGCAAATTTTTCTAGTTTTATGAGCGTGCATGTGTGTTCAGTCATTCAGTCTTGTCCATCTCTTTGCAACTGCTTGAACTCTAGCCTGTCAGGCTCTTCTGCCCATGGAGTTTTTCAGAAAAAAAAAAAAGAATACAGGAATGAATTGCCATATCCTCCCCCAGGGTATCTTTGTGACCCGAGGATAGAACCCACGTCTCCTGCATTGGTAGGCAGATTCTTTACCACTGAACCACGTGGGAATCCTAATTTTATGAGACTTACAATCTAGTGGTGAAAGTTAATCATTTGCACATAAACCATAAGATTAATTATAAATCATACTGTAAAAATATATTGCATATACAGTTAAAAGGTAAAGAATCAATCACCAATTCAATGGACATGAATTTGAGCAAACTCAGGGAGATGGTGAGGGACAGCAAAGCCTGGCATGCTGCAGTCCATAAGGCCACAAAGAGTCAGACATGATTTAGCAACTGAACAACAACAACATTGAAAGATATAAATGTAGTTTTTTCTTAAACTTACACCTTTTCTTAAAGCATAACAATTTAAAGCAAAAAGTGCATCCAAAAAGTGTTAAAATTTTCCATTGTTATACAAATGCAAAGTATTATTTTTATCACCATTATCATGCAGTCTAAAAATTACATTCCAAAAGAAGAACCTGAAGACCACAAAACTGAGTTGCCAACACTAAATCAGTAGCAGACCAAAGACCAAAATCTAATTTAGCTAGCTCCCGATTACTATTCTTTCAGATAAAATTTGGAGAAATGCAGTAACTAAAGACAGTAGAGTGAAATGAGTGAAACTGGAGAAGAGTGGAGTTTTGTTTCAGATCATTAGAGGGAAAGATATGATTAAAATTTAGGAATAATTGTATGATCTTGCATACTCTTGTATAATGTGTATAATGCATGAATGCATATAATATGGCATAATGGGAGAAGAGATGAATAAGCTAAAAATGAACTCTCCTATAAAGGATCCAGTATGAAACTATCTTAGTTTCAAACTAAGTTTTTCTCTTCCCAAATCTCTCTAGGTGACAAATGGTACTTAAATAAAGTATTGACTTAAGGGAAAAGATCTGTTTTACTGTAAAATCTATTAATGCTATTATTAAGACTTTCAGAGATATTTGAAATGGTTCCTCAAGAACTTTCCAAACAGACAAAGCTGTTTTAAGGATCATAATATTGTAATTTGCTAAACTCTTTATTATACAATGAGAATTTAAGAATCTTAAGGATGTTATTCCATAGTGTCATGATGAAGTTGAGGAAGAGAATGACTTACTTGGAAATGATTTGGGCTTATATGATATATTTTGTAGTGAATTATAAATTATATAATTTTATATAGGTAAGCTTTATATATTGAAAGCCTATTAAAACAGTTAAAGGAGTTATATCAGCTTGTAATAGAAGGAAGAGAAACAAAACAACATGAGGAAGGGTTCTGAAACTTCAAACATTTACAAGTAGAGAATCTGCTTAAGTCAATTCTTTTTTTTTTTTTTGCATTTTAACTACAATTTTATTTTTAAACTTTACAAAATTGTATTAGTTTTGCCAAATATCAAAATGAATACGCCACAGGTATACATGTGTTCCTCATCCTGAACCCTCCTCCCTCCTCCCTCCCCATACCATCCCTCTGGGTCGTCCCAGTGCACTAGCCCCAAGCATCCAGCATCGTGCATCGAACCTGAACTGGCAACTCGTTTCATACATGATATTTTACATGTTTCAATGCCATTCTCCCAAATCTTCCCACCCTCTCCCTCTCCCACAGAGTCCATAAGACTGTTCTATACATCAGTGTCTCTTTTGCTGTCTCGTACACCGGGTTATTGTTACCATCTTTCTAAATTCCATATATATGCGTTAGTGAAGTAAGCCAGAAAGTCAATTCTTAAGAAGCCTTAGGGAAAGGAAAGGTGGACTCAGAGGGAAGGACTAAGTTGAACAATATCTATGGAGAACAAGGAGTAGGAGTGAACTCTAATCAAAGAAAAATCCGATCAAACTGGCAGCATGTAACTAGCTAAATTTCAGAATTGATATGGACCAGTAATCACTGTGTTCCTTCCTTTTACCCGTCATTTTTAATGGGACTGTCCATAGCAGTTATCCAATGTTTGACCCCAAATTTTGAGCCTTTGGAGACCTAGAACAACTGGCTCTTTGAGTCAAATATTTCACTTGATATCACATCATTCAAAAGAGTGCTCAAAGAGCTGTATTTGAGGAACTGCCCATAAAAATGTATCACCTATACCTAGGTCTGATTTAGACAATAAGGTTCTTAACTTTGAGCTGATGTAATTATGGAATGAGACTTTTCTGTCTTGGGGAAGAGAAAGGACATTTTTTGCATGTGGGAGAGATATAAATTGTGGTAGCCTGAAACAAACTGTGGCAGATAGTATTTTTCAAATATGACAATAATATTACCTCCTAGCTCCCTTTTCCTTTTTACCATATGTCTTTGAGACCTCTCCAATGAAGAGTTATTCCCTTCCCTTAAATTTGGGCAGGACTGTGACAAAGCTATATGGCTTTGAGAAAGAAGGTTGTAAAGTGTGTTATATCTTTCTAGTTCATTTAGACTGCTTGTTCTTAAAAAATCTAGCTACTGTATTTGTATAATCCCAAGAGGCCTGTGTAGAGAGGGTCATGTGAAGAAGAACCTAGATCTCTGGTCCACAGTTCTGACTGAACTCTCATCTAATATGCCAATGTGGCAGTCATGCGAGTAAGCCATCTTGAATATTTTAGCCTCTAGTTTAACAACTTTCAGCTGATGATGCATGGAATATTGTAGATATGTAAACAACATAAATTAATATTAAGTCATTAAATTTCAGAGTGATTTATTACACAAATGATGCAACATTGAAGACAGAATAAAATCGAACTCCTACCCTGTCTCATGAGGCCATGTATAATCTAGTATTTACCTATTCCCTATGCTCATGCTTTAGCATCATTCCTTCTGAAGAACACCCAGGACTGATCTCCTTTAGAATGGACTGGTTGGATCTCCTTGCAGTCCAAGGGACTCTCAAGAGTCTTCTCCAACACCATAGTTCAAAAGCAGCAATTCTTCGGCACTCAGCTTTCTTCACAGTCCAACTCTCACATCCATACATGACCACTGGAAAAACCATAGCCTTGAATAGACAGACCTTTGTTGTCAAAGTAATGTCTCTGCTTTTCAATATGCTATCTAGGTTGGTCATAACTTTCCTTACAAGGAGTAAGCGTCTTTTAATTTCATGGCTGCAGTCACCATCTGCAGTGATTTTGGAGCCTCCCCAAACAAAGTCTGACACTGTTCCCACTGTTTCCCCATCTATTTCCCATGAAGTGATGGGACCAGATGCCATGATCTTCATTTTCTGAATGTTGAGCTTTAAGCCAACTTTTTCACTCTCCTCTTTCACTTTCATCAAGAGGCTTTTGAGTTCCTCTTCACTTTCTGCCATAAGGGTGGTGTGATTTGCATATCTGAGGTTATTGATATTTCTCCCAGCAATCTTGATTCCAGCTTGTGCTTCTTCCAGCCCAGTGTTTCTCATGATGTACTCTACATAGAAATTAAATAAGCAGGGTGACAATATACAGCCTTTTCCTATTTGGAACCAGTCTGTTGTTCCATGTCCAGTTCTAACTGTTGCTTCCTGACCTGCATACATGTTTCTCAAGAAGCATATCAGGTGGCCTGGTGTTCCCATCTCTTTCAGAATATTCCAGTTTATTGTGATCCACACGGTCAAAGGCTTTGGCATAGTCAATAAATAGATGTTTTTCTATTTATAGAAATAGAAATAGTCAGAAATAGATGTTTTTCTGGAACTCTCTTGCTTTTTCAATGATCCAGTGGATATTGGCAATTTGATCTCTGGTTCCTCTGCCTTTTCTAAAACCAGCTTGAAGCTGAACTCCAGTACTTTGGCCACCTCATGCGAAGAGTTGACTCATTGGAAAAGACTCTGATGTTGGGAGGGATTGGGGGCAAGAGGAGAAGGGGACGACAGAGGATGAGATGGCTGGATGGCATCACAGACTCGATGGATGCGTGTTTGAGTGAACTCCGGGAGTTGGTGATGGACAGGGAGGCCTGGGGTGCTGCAATTCATGGGGTCGCAAAGAGCTGGACACGACTGAGTGACTGAACTGAACTGAACTGAACTATGCTCATGCTATACTATTCTCCATTGTACTTGCTTTTTTATGATCACACTGATTCTTCTCCTATTTTCTAAAATATAACTAGTTCCTTTCTTCAGACTCTGTCATTGTCATTTCCTTGATGAGAATATTTTTTCTCCAAATCTTGTAATTCAGATTGCAGTTTAAGAAAAGTATGATCAGAAATAGACTCTCTGACAATTCAGTCTGAAGTACCCACCAAGAATTCCAGCCCATCTCCGTATTTATTTTTTTTAAGGAATATCTATCTTCATCATCTATTTGTCAATCTATCTATCCTATCTATTTTATCATTCCACTACTAGAATAAACCCTATGAGAACAGGGTCTTTGTTATTCTGATCTTTTTCTTAATCTCCTTTACCTAGAACAGTACTTGGTACATAGTAGGTACTCCACAATTATTTATCAAATGAATGCATCAGTGGAAATTAATATTAATTCAGTTTTACACAGCAAAACAGAAATCTAAGATTCAATACAACACATATTTCCTAGAAATAAAATTCTTTCTTTTTAAATAAAATATTTTAGATTGTTTCAGAAAATATTCACAAGCTTGTGACAACAAAACAGATAAGATGATTTCTATTGGATGGATTAGATGGATCACCTCCATAAGTTCCTTCATATCAATCAATAGTGTATAATAAACTCAAAATCTTAGATAAGACTTTACATATTTAGTTAATTGATATTTTTTCTATTAATATGAATCTTTACTTTCTGAAAGACAGACAAAAATATAATTCTGAAATTCTGTTTTTAATATTATGTTTGCAATTTAGTGTTAAACTTCATTTAAAACTTCCTTTCCAGAGAGAAGAAAAAATTTATAAGTAATAGTCAGTAAAAGAAGAGATAACTTTGAGGCATGAATTCTTGGCATAATAGTGATATAGCTTTTTCATCTAATCATTGTTACACATAGATTTAAAATATTTTTTAATGATGTTAATTTACTTACTTGGAATTTACTTCTTTGCACTTCAAAGCCTGGATGACTGAGCGCAGAAATGTAGTTAGAATAATCCTTCTAATCAAGGATTATTAGCCACCTCTTTAGAGTCCCAAAATAAGTTAGAGAATTTGCATTAGTGATTTTCTCCCTGAGGAAAAGCAGTAATCTGAAGTCTCATTAGCATCTAATTCTGAAAAAAAAAAATCAGAGGATCTGTTTATATTATAACCTGATGTTTGCAGCTTTCCTCAGTTTTCCCTGGAATTTCTTGAGATATATCCTGCTGAGAGAGGTATACCAAATCCTTTTGGTTTGAGACACATATAGAGCAAGCCATAGCCTTAGGCCAGAGGGCAGTCTTCTCTGATCATCTACATTCCTGTTCTAAACTACCTCTACTGTTGGCTCTTGAACAGGAATATCCTGGGATTAATAGTTGGTAAGGCAATGGCACCCCACTCCAGCACTCTTGCCTGGAAAATCCCATGGATGGAGGAGCCTGTTAGGCTGCAATCCATGGGGTCGAAAAGAGTCAGACACGACTGAGCGACTTCACTTTCACTTTTCACTTTCATGCATTGGAGAAGGAAATGGCAGCCACTCCAGTGTTCTTGCCTGGAGAATCCCAGGGACGGGGGAGCCTGGTGGGCTGCCGTCTATGGGGTCACACAGAGTCGGACACGACTGAAGTGACTTAGCATAGCATAGCATAGGCTCTAATTGCCTATTATTTCTTGCTCATTTTCTTATTCCTTTGATAAAAGTGAAAGGTTGAGCCTTCAATAGCTTTTGTGCTTATGTCTTATTCTATTAGCCTAATCATAATATGATTCCACTTATGCACAAACAGCAGCAGCAATCATTATTTAATTCTAATTCCTATCTCACTGTAAATAAGACAGACCATGATTTTACTAACAAATTTCCAATGCACATAAGTAATAGCATATACTTAGGTTATCACAGTGCCTAACTCTCCCTCATGAGCAAAATGACTGTATTTTCTTGTGCTTATCTTGCAGTTTCACAAGATGTCCCATTAATTTCATTATTGTTCCCTTAGGCTATTAGTCGTAGTCACTTCCCTCATCCCTTGCTTCTCTCTGTTGGTGCCTTATCTTTTCCTTTCTACCCCTGCTTGGCATTGTTTCCCTATTACTGACAGCTCCTTTAATGATGTGGCTTCCTCCACTTTCCTTGCCTTCAGATTGTCCCATAGCATCTTTGGTCATTCTTCACATATATTATTTGCTTTATGCCATACTGTATTTGTAAAATACATAAAATATTGGTGGCATTTTTATTTTACAGATGATGAAACTGAAGTATGGAAGATAAATGACTGCCCAGAGGCAGTGATTTGTGGACCTTGTAGTGGGCTTGATGGGAGGAAAATAGAGGTGAAGTGCCAAAATAGAGAAATTGCATAAGGACAGATGAAATAACACACACAGAGCATTTATCTCTTCCTGAAGCTTCCCCATTTCACAAAATTCCTAAGATATTGAGAGAAAAAAATGGCATGAACATGTTTAATCTTATACCAGTTAGTGCCATTTTTCTTTATCCCAACAAATACATCTATAAATTCTATTTCACATATCATTTAACCTTATCTACCTACCATGATATTGTTCAGCTGACACATTCTATTTATTAAATATTGATTACAGGCATTTTCAGTCAGTTCAGTCGCTCAGTTGTGTCTGACTCTTTGCGACCCCATGAATCGAAGCATGCCAGGCCTCCCTGTCCATCACCAACTCCCGGAGTTCACTCAGACTCATGTCCATCGAGTCAGTGATGCCATCCAGCCATCTCATCCTCTGTCATCCCCTTCTCCTCTTGCTCCCAATCCCTCCTAGCATCAGAGTTTTTTTTCCAGTGAGTCAACTCTTCACATGAGGTGGCCAAAGTACTGGAGTTTCAGCATTAGCATCATTCTTTCCAAAGAAATCCCAGGGCTGATCTCCTTCAGAATGGACTTGTTGGATCTCCTTGCAGTCCAAGGGACTCTCAAGAGTCTTCTCCAACATCACAGTTCAAAAGCATCAATTCTTTGGTGCTCAGCTTTCTTCACAGTCCAACTCTCACATCCATATATGACCACTGGAAAAACCATATCCTTGACTAGACGAACCTTTGTTGGCAAAGTAATGTCTCTGCTTTTGAATATGCTATCTAGATTGGTCATAACTTTCCTTCCAAGGAGTAGGGGTCTTAATTTCATGGCTGCAGTCACCATCTGCAGTGATTTTGGAGCCAAAAAAAAAAGAAAGTCTGACACTGTTTCCACTGTTTTCCCATCTATTTCCCATGAAGTGATGGGACCAGATGCCATTTTAGTGGCCTAAAATTACACATTTGCTATACTTTACTTCTCTGGGAAAAGTGTGATTTCAAAAAAGATCATGGTTCCTAGTGTTACCTGTGTGATACTATCTTCAACAGTGGACTTAAGGATGCTATTACTCTACTTGCTCAAAATTTATCAGTTTCCCTTGGTCCTCTCTGTTAGCCTCAAGGTTAGGTCTCTGTCCAATTATTTCTTCTTTCCTGTTTCCAGGGCTAATGTAAATAACTGCACTTAGTATGTAATGCCATTCTGAAGTGTACCAACCCCAAAAATATATCTAATGACCTTTGCAACAGTTTTATATACCAGAGTTTCTATTAGGACCCTTAGCAGAATGTTGGGACTTCTCTCATAGCTCAGTCAGTAAAGAATCTCCCTACAGTGTAGAAGATTCTGGATCAATTCCTGGGTTGGGAAGATCTCCGGGAGAAGAAAATGGCAACTCACTCCAGTGTTCTTGCCAGGAGAATCCAATGGACAGAAGAGCCTGACAGACTACAGTCCATGGGGTCACAAGAGTCAGACACAACTTAGCAACTAAACCACCACCAAGAGCAGAACAGGCTCTAATTAATATGAAGAAAACAAGTCTATACCTACTGATAAATAGAAGATTCATTTATGAGTTTCTACAATGGGGCAAGTTGTGTTATAAATGTTGAGAACTCAAAACAAAATAGTACAGACATAGTCCCACTCTCATGGAACTTACATTCTACTGTTGGAAGAAACAGATAATAATAAAATAAAAATAGAATAAAACATTGGGGAGTTCTTATAAGTACTGTTAAGAAAAATAAAGTAGGAAAATAGGATAGACAGACATGGATACTTATTTCAGGATTTAAAAAAAGAAAGGACTTCCTGGTGGTCCAGTGGTTAGGATTCTGCACTTCTACTGCAGCAGGTATGGGTTCAACCCCTGGTTGAGGAAAACAAAGTTCCACATGCTACGGGGCACAGCTCTCCCCTCTCCACCCTCCCCCCACCCCCCCAAAAAAGCACCTTTCTCTCAGGAGCCGAGATAAAAGTAAGAAAGCTACTTTGTAACAGGATATGTGAACAGAGATCTGAATGAAGTGGATAAATGAGCCTGCCATGCAAGTATGTGGAGGCATAATATTTCTGGGTGGGGGAATAGCAAGTGCAAATGTCCTGAGATAAGAATGAGCTCCAAGAACTTAAGGAATAGCAAGGAGACCACTGTGGCTAGGGTAAAATAGTCAACTAGTAGAATATTAGGAAGTGAAGACACAAAGAAAGCTGGAGAGGAAGTCAAATTGCAACTTAAGAGCCATAGTAAAAACCAAAGAATTTATTCTAAATGTGATAGGAAATCATTGAAAAGTTTTGAGCAGAGGACCAACATTATCTAGTTTGCCAATTGGAAGTGTCATTCTTGCTGCTGTGTAGAGAATAGACTGAAGAATGCAAGGCAATATTTCACATTTTTTGGAGGTGAATTAGGTGGATATAGAAGTTGTCCATGTTGGATATGATGACATCAGTTGGGTTGATGGTGGAGGTGGTGAGAAGAGTGAAAACAAGCACACATGGGGAATTTCCTGGTGGTCCAGTGGTTAGGATTCCACGCTTCCACTGCAGAGGACCCAAGTTTGATCTTTGGTTGAGGATCTAAGCTACTCTGGGCAGCCAAAAAAGAAAAAAAGATTATTAATTTCTTCAGTTAAGATTTGTGCATTTTCCAGGAATTCCCTGGTGGTCTAATTGTTAGTGTCGGGGGAGTGTGTAATTTCCTCAATTCTGTCTCATCACAACAAACATTTTAAGTGATGGACCCAGATGGATCAGTGGTACAGCTCCATGTTACAGCTCAGTTTTATTTAGAAAATAAAGGAAAATACATCCTCAAGGCCTGAGGGCCTGCTGACCAAAAAGACATGAAGAAAAGAGAGAGAGAGAGAGACAGCGAGAATGAGAGAGAGCAAGAGCAAGAGGCAGAGAGGGAGAGAGGGAGAGAGGGAGAGAGCGAGGGAGAGCAAGAAAGAAAGTGCGAGAGAGAGTGAGCAAGAGCAAGCGAGAGCTAGAGAAGGAGAGAGGCAGAGAGGGAGAGAGGCCCCAGGCCTTTTGGCTCCTCTTTTTATATGTTTATTTTTTTTTTTCCCTCCCCTGGGCCTGCCCTATGTAAATTGAGCTAGCCAGGAATACTGTTTGTTCTACCTGAGGTCCTCACTCTTGTCCTCAGACCTTTCTTTGTTCTATTTTTTCAGGCTTTTCCCTTCCTTGTCATTTAGCTACCCCCATTCTGGACACCTAAACTATTCTAACTACCTAACATTAAGATTCTGCACTCTCACTGCCAAAGGCCAGGATTTGATCCCTCAATGAGGAAATGAAATCCATAAGCCACGAGGTGTGCAAAAAAAAAAAAAAAAAAAAAAGAACATACACCCAAGGTAGCTCTTACCTTTGCTCTGACTACTATTTACTGAAGGATTAGATGTGAGGTTTAAGAGAAATAGAAAGCTGAAATACAATTGCAATATTTTAATCCTGAGCAACTAGGTTCGTGGTGGTACCATTTTCTTCCATAAGGAACACTGGAAGACAAGAAAGTTGAGGGCAGAAATAACAGGAATCAAGAAACTATATTTCAAGATGTTGAGCTGAGGTGCCTTAAGACTTCCAATTAGAGGTTATTGTTTTGTTTTAGGTCAGTTGAGTTAATCTGGAATTGCATGTTTCCCTCAATTCTCTTCCCTGAATAGTTCCAGGTGAGTAATAAAGACATTAATAATGAGGTTGGGAAGGCAAAAGTGAAGCAATAGTCATCTTATTTCTATTTTCACAAAGATGATGCAGGGGATAAGGTACTTTTGCAGTACACACTTGTGGTCACTTATCTGCTGACTCATCTTGCTGGTGTGAGGCAGCAACCAGCTCTCAAAAACTTAAGGCGCATGAAAAGGAAAGCGAGTATTATACTTGTGGAGAGATATTTTATACTGCTTGCATTATAACAGATAGATGCATATTGAGAATGGAGCCTATTAAATAATGTGACAAGGGATTTAAGTCATGATTAAACAGTCCTTGGCCAGAAAGGATAACAAATACCTTTACACAAAGCTCCCATTGGTCCTGGAGCCTGGCAGGTACTGGCAGTGCTTTCAAGAGGCTACAGAGTAAGGTCTGCTGCAGTTTTGCTGGGCTTGTTAAAAATAGCCCTAAGCCAGACACATGCCATCCATCAGAATTAAGTGGATCACTCAGCACCTGCTTCCTGTATCCTGTCTTCTGTTACTCCATGTGCTTTCTCAGATCCTGATGGGTCCTTGGCCCATGCTTCAGGGTGTAACAGTGATCTCTGCCTAGGGAAAAGGTAATGATCTCTGGAACAGTGCATGCAAGTGGGGCATATATTTATCATCTGAGAATTGAGCTTCCATTACGAATAATAGCTATCTTGTATTGAGTACTTACTCTGTGCCAAACTTTTGTGAAACACACTCCAGATTTTATCTCATTTAATCCTGGCAACAGTGGTATAAGGCAAATTCTAGTATTATTCTCTCTTTGTATGGAAATCAATTTAATTGTAAAGAGGTCTACTGAATTGCTCAAGATCTCACAGGAAATGGGAGAAGAGTAATGACTCAACTAGATGCCACCTGCCTGTAATGACTGACTTCACCTTTATTATATTAAATTGCTCCCTCGTCTTAGATTAATTTGGAGAACCCTTCTCTCTTGCAGAGACTTTTGGGAGTATCTGACTGTTTGATTTGAAGTTGAACTCTGATGTGGCTCCTGGGTTCTTTGAACTCTTGAAGGAGGGAGTGGAACCTGCAATAACTTGTGATGTTTCAGAGGAAGCAGAGATAAACAGACATATCTTTAAGAAAGATCTTTCTATTCTGGGACCGTCCCTTGAATGGATCATATAAACATGTAAATAAAAAATATATGCAAATTATATACCAGATGCAAAAAGTAGTCTCCATATCAGAAAAGCTATTCCAGACTCTGCATTATAGCAGTAAATATAGTCGTTTTAACATTGGAAATGGAAAATGTGGTCACTGTGGTATATATATCTCTACGGCCTGATATCTGATTTTTTTCTGTTAATAGGTTGAGATTTGACTGTTCTAGAAAACAACAGCTTGTACTGTGGAGAATTCTGAGTATGTGCAGATGGAAAGTTGAGGCTAAATATCAAAAGAAAAAGGAACTATTTTCCTGTGAGATAGAAAGCAGTGGTGAAGATGGTGGAGCAGGAGGAACAATAGCTGGACCAAAAGGCAAGACTTACAATCCACTAGGAAGATGTAGCCATCATAAGATTTATGTGCTGAGAAACATAGCTAAAAATCGTATGAAGCAAATCTATTAGAAATATAATTGCACAAAATAATAAATTTAAAAATTTCTGTAAACAACATAGAATTTTTTTCAAAATACTCATAGAATATGTTAGCCGAAAAAAATCAATACAATGCAAGAAAATTTATATGTGCTATAAGAATGGCAGACAATAGACTAAAATTTGAAATTAAAAGCAAAAAGAGCCAAAATGAAAAAATGTCTTGAAAATAAAGATACTCTTCTCAATTATTGGTGTTAAAGATGAAATCAAACTGAAATTATAGATTAGAAACAAATTTCACTACATATCAAATCACATATTAAAATTATACTCAAGAAGTTTTATAGCACTATATGCTTTTTTTTAATTAAAAAGTGTCTGATATAAGTGGAATTTGCATTCACCTCAGGAATCTGGGAAAACAACAGAATAAAACAAATAAAAAATGAAGAATCAAAACTAACATAATTTGTGGTCACTATGTAAAATAAAATCAGATCTAAGTAAACTTGTTTTGTCTATGAAACAATACAGAGAACAAGCAAAAATAAGTCAGTTACTTGCTCTAGGAAGTTTTTGCTCTTCAAAGACAAGACTTTCAAATAAATTTTTAATTAAGACTAATAGCTTTTTTCAAGACTACAATAGCTTTAATCAAGACTAATTCAACAATACTGATTTCAAGACACTCATATCATGGGGCCCATCAATCCAAAGCTTTTATTTTTAAACCCTGCCAAATCCTAACCAGTTTCCCTCCTGGCAAGGCTCATATTAAAGTCATTCAGTTCAGGCCCTGAAACCTAATGAACATCTTTCTCCCTCTGACTTTACCTCTTTTGAGTCTTCTTTACTGCATAAGTTCTAATAAACAACTTTGCTTGATGATATTTCTGGACGAATTTTAAAAAGTTAAATTTTAAGGAGTTAAATAATTTTTACTTATTGACATTATTTTAATGTCAATAAGTAAAAATTATTTAACTGAGGGAGAAGTGACCAATATTTTTTCACAGAATTCCAGATAATATATGGAGATACTTACCCTCTTGGAGGTGGAACTTAATTCTTGTTCCTTCCTTGCATCCTCCCATTAAAAATGAGCTAGATGATATGTTCCAAACAATTGTATAGGGAAAGGTAAAATGGTAAATTTACAGTGGAGGAACCTGGCAAACATCACCCTAACCAAATGATGAAGGTTAACATCACCAGTGATGCCATGTGGACATCATTGCTCCCTGATATGCTGTGATGTAAAAGCTACTTACCTCTGTGCTATTCTTTTTCCAAGCCCAGAAAGAACCCCAGTGTAATCATGAGAAAAGCAGCAGACACTTCCATGTTTAGGGACAATTAAATGAATCAAAAAGAGTGAGTAAATAAATGACTTAGGAGGAGAAAGGATGAATGAAAGAATAAACAGAATAAAGTAACAGTAGAGGAAATAAAGAAAAAAGTAGAACATTTTCAAAAGTTGTATTAATAGTGCTCGGCAATTTTTTTTTTAATAAGCTAAACATCAGTGTTTAACTGGCTGGAAGTAATAACGATTAGACCTTGATAAGAAATATTTATTACTTTTTTCTGTTTTATAAACAGAATATGATCATGTACATTATTAAATACAACAAATTAACTTTGCTATATAACTGCTTAAATTATAAAAACACATTTCATTCATGTGCTTTCTTCAAAGCAGTAGAATTTTATTATAATTATATAGATTTTTCATGAGTAGAAACATTGTTATTTTCCTAAAAGAATTGTATTATCAGCTTTTCATAATGCATCCTGACTTATATTATTATAAAAATTTATTTTTTAAAATTATGCATTTTCCATGGTTATTTGTGTACTGCTTTTAAATTAATAGCTTTCATCTGGCAAGAAAGGAAAGTACCTGATGTGTTACATTTATTCTTTCTAAAGGTAATCATTGTCCAGAAAATGTGAAATGCATAGTCCAGAACTCAGGATACTTAGAATGTATTAGACACATCTATGATGACATTGGAAAGCTTGTTATTCCCATTACTAAAATGTGTTATCTTGCCATGTTGTTGCCCCAAGAAGTAGGCACATTCATAATAATATAGCACTAAGGAGAAGGCAATGGCAACCCACTCCAGTACTCTTGCCTGGAGGGTCCCATGGACAAAGGAGCCTGGTAGGCTGCAGTCCATGGGGTCGATAAGAGTTGACACGACTGAGCGACTTCACTTTCACTTTTCACTTTCATGCATCGGAGAAGGAAATGACAACCCACTCCAGTGTTCTTGCCTGGAGAATCCCAGGGACGGGGGATCCTGTGGGCTGCCGTCTATGGGGTCACACAGAGTCATACACGACTGAAGTAACTTAGCAGAAGAAGCAAGAATTTCTTAAAATTTGTCTACATGAGGAAAGTGAAATTCTGGCTTTAGTTATAGGGATCATTTCTTTTAAAATATTTAATAGGTATAAGTACATGGTGATTAAATAGGCATGAATAGCTAATTTATGCTGTTATCAATTTTTTTTTTAATCTGTACAAAACATCTTTTTGACTTTAGGTGGATTTTGCTCAACCTCTCTAAATAATAAATAATTTGTGAGTTAAAGTAAGAAACAAACAAAGTTTTGTGTGGTTTCTCAGTTTTCTTTTGGAGAACTATGCTAGTGGTACATAGGTTCCCCAATTAGAAGCTGGGATAATAGGTAACTTACTCTCGAAATATTTTCATAATACCATATCCTGAAGCCACTAACTAATTCAGAGGTGAACAAACTACAGTCATGGACTCAATCTGGCCCAATGCCTCTTTTTGTAAATACAGTTTTGTTGGGACACATTGGCTCATTCATTTACATATTATCTATGACTTTTTTCTGTAACAGTATAGAGTTGAGTAGTTGCTACAGAGACTATATGGACTGTACGAGTCTAAAACATTTACCATCTGACCTTTTACAGAAAACATTGCTTACTCCTGAACTGAGTTATTTGACCCAGGTGTCCTGACCTATAACTGTAATAAAGTGATGCCCATAGAGAGTACACATAGACTATAGCAGCATTTCTTATGCTTAAGAAATTCAAACAGTTGCTTTGAAGGATGAAAAGTATTCTCCTAGACTGTGATTAATGACTTAAGTTACTTTTATTTTATATCTGAATATATGTATAACTAGGTATACACTCTTTATTTATTAGTTTATTCCAAGACATATTTAAAGTATTAAAAAACTGAATTAACATTAAATGGATTTAATGATGGTGTTATTTTGCACAAACTAACTCAGTGTTTGAAGCATGAAATTGGCATACCATGGTGGTTGTTTATAATGATCATCCAGATGACTTGATATGTGCTTACATATATGTATATATATATATATATATACACACACACACACACACACACACACATACACACACACATACACATGTACATATATATGGGCTTATGTGCTCCATTGCTTCAGTTATGTCTGACTCTTTGCAACCCTATGGACTATAGCCCACCAGGCTCCTCTGTCCATGGAATTCTCCGGGCAAGAATACTGGAATGGGTTACCATGCTCTTCTCCAAGGAATCTTCCCAAGCCAGAGACCAAACTCACGTCTCCTGTGTCTCCTGCATCTCCTGCATTGAAGGCTGAGTTTTTACCACTGAGCCACTGGAGAAGCCATGTGTATATATATATATATATATATATATACACATATATACATATATATATGTATGTATATATATATATAATGTTCTATGTAATATTCTATATACAATATAGATGCAGCTGAACGATAGAGAGGCACTGAACTACAGAGGAAGAACCCACCCAGGGTGCTCTTTTAAGTGATTGATGCACGGATCTACAGCATAGGACCCTAGCCAGGGGGGTCCCTCTATGTGCCTGACACAGGGAGAAATAGAGAAGGACCCCAGGCAAGGGAGCCCTCTAAGTGCCTGAATGGGTGGAGCTATGGAGAAGGACTGGCCAAAGAGGCCTTCTGATCGCCAGCTATAAGAGGCTCCAAAAAAGACTCTGATAGGGCCATAACTCCTGCAGTGGAGGCAGTCCATGTGCCTCCACACTTGGCACCACCAGGGTCCCCACAAGCCAAGCAGCTGTACCATCTTCGTGCTCAACTCTCACTGGGGAAGAGCTGCCACAGGAAAAAAAGTCTTGTGTCTATGAGCAAAGGGTCCCTTAAGTCGTGTCTGATTCTTGGCGACCCCATAAACTGTGGCCTGCCAGGCTTCTCTTTCAGGGAGGAGGATTCTCAAGGATTGAATACTGGAGTGTACTGGCCAATAATGGTTGCCATACCCTTCTTCAGTTCAGTCGCTCAGTCATGTCCGACTCTTTGCAACCCCGTGGAAGGCAGCATGCCAGGCCTCCCTGTACATCATCAACTCCTGAAGCTTATCCAAACTCATGTCCACTGAATCAGTGATGCCATCCAACCACTTCATCCTATGTCATCCCCTTCTCCTCCTGCCCTCAATTTTTCCAAGCATCAGGGCCTTTTCAAATGAGGCAGTTCTTCACATCAGGTGGCCAAAGTATTGGAGTTTCAGCTTCAGCATCAGTCCTTCCAATGAACACCCAGGACTGATATCCTTTAGGATGAACTGGTTGAATCTCCTTGCAGTTCAAGGAACTCTCAAGAGTCTTGTCCAACACCGTAGTTCAAAAGCATCAATTCTTTGGTCCTCAGGCTTCTTCACAGTCCAACTCTCACATCCATAAATGACTACTGGAAAAACCAAAGCTTTTAATAGACAGACCTCTGTTGGCAAAGTAATGTCTCTGCTTTTTAATATGCTATATAGGTTGGTCATAACTTTTCTTCAAAGGAGCAATCGTCTTTTAATTTCATGGCTTAAGTCACCATCTGCAGTGATTTTGGATCCCCCCAAAATAAAGACTTTCACTGGTCCTGCATCTATTTGCCATGAAGTGATGGGACCAGATACCATGATCTTAGTTTTCAGAATGTTGAGCTTTAAGCCAACTTTTTCACTCTCCTCTATCATGCTCATCAAGAGGCTCTTTAATTCTTCTTCACTTTCTGCCGTAAGAGTGGTGTCATCTTCATATCTGAGGTTATTGATAGTTATCCCAGCAATCTTGATTCTAGCTTGTGCTTCATGCAGCCCAGCATTTCTCATGATGTATTCTGCATATAAGTTAAATAAGCAGGGTGACAATATACAGCCTTGACGTACTCCTTTTCCTATTTGAAACCAACCTGTTGCTCCATGTTCAGTTCTAACTGTTGATTCTTGACCTGCATACAGATTTCTCAAAGGCAGATCAGGTGGTCTAGAATTCCCATCTTTTTCAGAATTTTCCACAGTTTATTGTGATCCACACAGTGAAAGCCTTTAGCATTGTCAATAAATGTTTTTCTGGAAATAGATGTTTTTCTGGAACTCTCTTGCTTTTTTGATGATACAGCAGATGTTGGCAATTTGATCTCTGGTTCCTCTGCCTTTTCTAAAACCAGCTTGAACATCTGGAAATTCATGGTTCACGTATTATTGAAACCTGGCTTGGAGAATTTTGAGCATTACTTTGCTAGTGTGTGAGATGAGTGTATTTGTGAGGTAGTTTGGGCATTCTTTGGCATTGCTTTTCTTTGGAATTGGAATGAAAACTGACCTTTTCCAGTCCTGTGGCCACTGCTGAGTTTTCCAAATTTGTTGGCATATTGAGTGCAGCCTTTCACAGCGTCATCTTTCAGAATTTGAAATAGCTCAACTGGAATTCCATCACCTCCGCTAGCTTTGTTCATAGTGATGCTTCCTAAGACCCACTTGACTTCACATTCTAGGATGTCTGGCTCTGGGTGAGTGATCACATCATCATGATTATCTCAGTCATGGAGATCTTTTTGTACAGTTCTTCTGTATATTCTTGCCACCTTTCTCTTCTTAATACCTTCTGCTTCTGTTAGGTCCATACCATTTCTGTCCTTTATTGAGCCCATCTTTGCATGAAATGTTCCCTTGGTATCTCTAATTTTCTTGAAGAGGTCTCTAGTCTTTCCCATTCTATTATTTTCCTCTATTTCTTTGCACTGATCACTGAGGAAGGCTTTCTCATCTCTCCTTCTTATTCTTTGGAACTCTACATTCAGATGCTTATATCTTTCCTTTTCTCATTTGCTTTTTGCTTCTCTTCTTTTCACAGCTATTTGTAAGGCCTCCTCAGAGAGCCATTTTGCCTTTTTGCATTTATTTTTCTTGGGGATGTCTTGCTCCCTGTCTCCCGTACAATGTCATGAACCTCCGTCTATAGTTCATCAGACACTCTATCAGATCTAGTGCCTTAAATCTGTTTCTCACTTCCATTGAATAAGCATAAGGGATTTGATTTAGGTCATGCCTGAATGGTCTAGTGGTTTTCCCTACTTTCTTCAATTTAAATTAAATTAATTTAATTCAATTTGGCAATAAGGAGTTCATGATCTGAGCCACAGTCAGCTTCCGGTCTTGTTTTTGCTGACTGTATAGAGATTCTCCATCTTTGGCTGCAAAAATAATCAGTCAGTTTCAGTGTTGAACATCTGGTGATGTCCATGTGTAGACTTCTCTTGTGTTGTTGGAAGAGGGTGTTTGCTATAACCAGTGCGTTCTCTTGGCAAAATTCTATTAACCTTTGCCCTGCTTCATTCCATACTCCAAGGCCAAATTTGCCTGTTACTCCAGGTGTATGTTGACTTCCTACTTTTGCATTCCAGTCCCCTATAATGAAAAGGACATCTTTTTTAGGTGTTAGTTCTAAAAGGTCTTGTAGGTCTTCATAGAACTGTTCAACTTCAGCTTCTTCAGCGTTACTTTTTGGGGCATAGACTTGGATTATCATGATATTGAATGGTTTGCCTTGGAAGTGAACAGAGATCATTCTGTTGTTTTTGAGATTGCATCCAAGTAATGCATTTCAGATTCTTTTTTTTTTTTTTACCATGATGGCTACTCCTTTTCTTCTAAGGGATTCTTGCCCACAGTAGTAGATATAATGGTCATCTGATTTAAATTCACTCATTCCAGTCCATTTTAGTTCACTGATTCCTAGAATGTCGACATTCACTCTTGCCATCTCCTGTTTGACCACTTCCAATTAGCCTTGATTCATGGACCTGACATTCCAGGTTCCTATGTAATATTGATCTTTACAGCATCGGACCATGCTTCTATCACCAGTCACATCCACAACTGGGTGTTGTTTTCGCTTTGGCTCCATCTCTTCATTCTTTCTGGAGTTATTTCTCCACTAATCTCCAGTAGCATATTGAGCGCCTACCAACCTTGGGAGTTCACCTTTCAGTGTCCTATCTTTTTGCTTTTTCATACTGTTTATGGGGTTCTCAAGATAAGAATACTGAAGTGGTTTACCATTCCCTTCTCCAATGGACCACATTTTGCCAGAACTCGTCACCATGACCCATCCATCTTGGGTGGCCTTACACAGCATGGCTTAGTTTCACTGAGTTAGACAAGGTTGTGGTTCATATGATTAGATTGGCTAGTTTTCTGTGATTGTGGTTTCAGTCTACCTGTCCTCTGATGCCCTCTCTCAGCACCTACTGTCTTACTAGGGTTTCTCTTACCTTGGACATGGGGTGTCTTCATGGCTGCTCCACCAAAGCACAGCCACTTCTCCTTACCTTGCACATGGGGTATCTCCTCACGGCCACTGCTCCTAACCTTGGACATGGGGTATCTCCTCTCTGCCACTTGCCGCGCCACCACTGCATAGCCATACCCTTCTAGAGCACTATATTTCCTGCTGCTCTAGCTGTCAACTTCCCTGAGTATCCTGGTGCTGCCAGAACCCCTGCGACCCAAGCGACTTCACCACCTCCACACCTGGCTCTCATAGGAGCAAATCCAAGTCCTTCAGGACAGCCTCAGGAGCAAACCCCAGTGGATGACTCATGCAGAGATGGACATAAAACCACAATGGAAACTCAGGAGCAGTGTGGCTAAGGAAGAAGACCCGAAACCTTCCCACAAGCTGTACAAGCTGCAGATTAAGTTCATATGATCAAGTAGGAAGTCTTTGTGTCTATGGAATATGTAAAAGACCATTGAGACCTCTCACAAAAGAAAATGCACTAAATTAGTTGTGGACATTGGAGGCAAGAACACATGCAAGTAGCACCAGATTAGAATCTGAGCTGCCCCTACAGCAGGTCCAGAGATCAGCACAGTGTTGGAAGACATCCTGTGGAGGTGAGGCAGACTGTGACTCCCAGTGAGGGAAAGGACTCTGACAGCAATGACTCAGAAAAAAGCAATTATTATTCTTATGTTTTGACTTGCTCTGTAGGTTCTTTTGGATTTTTTTCCCCCTTTTCCCCCTCTCTGTTGTAGTTGTCAATTTTATTGCCACTATGAAATCTAATTAAGCTTTTGAGCTTTTTTTTGTCTCAGTCACATTTTTTATTGCTGTTATAAACCTCTGCCTCTATGTTGGGCTTTTGAAGTTCTGTGGAGTTTTCCTTTTTTTCTCTGTCTTCTTTTAATTTTAATTTTTTAAAAACTGTTATTATTTTTTCTGCATTTATTCCTTTGGAGAAGGAAATGGCAACCCACTCCAGTGTTCTTGCCTGGAGAATCCCATGGACAGAGGGGCCTGGTGGGCTGTGGTCTATGGGGTTGCAAAGAGTCAGACACAACTAAGCAACTAACACACACATATTTCTTTGTTTGCTTTTCCTACTGTTCTTTTCCCCTTGCAGTTAATCTTTAATGTACATAAATCTTCTTTATCTGCCTCTATTTAACTTTGCATATGTATTCTTTCTTTCTTTCCTTTCCTCTCAACATATTTGTTAGTTTTATTTTCCTTGCTTTATTCCCCAGCTGGGACCTTGCTCTAGTTTTGTTTTCCAGTTTGTGCTTTAGTTGGTTTTAGAAAAGGCAGAGGAACCAGATATCAAATTGCTAACATCCGCTGGATCATGGAAAAAGCAAGAGAGTTCCAGAAAAACATCTATTTCCACTTTATTGACTAGGCCAAAGCCTTTGACTGTGTGGATCACAATAAACTGTGGAAAATTCTGAAAGAGATGGGAATACCAGACCACCTGACCTGCCTCTTGAGAAATCTATATGCAGATCAGGAAGCACAGTTAGAACTGGACATGGAACAACAGACTGGTTCCAAATAGGAAAAGGAGTACGTCAAAGCTGTGTACTGTCACCCTGCTTATTTAACTTCTATGCAGAGTACATCATGAGAAACGCTGGGCTGGATGAAGCACAAGCTGGAATCAAGATTGCTGGGAGAAATATCAGTAACCTCAGATATGAAGATGACACCAGCCTTATGGCAGAAAGTGAAGAGGAACTCAAAAGCCTCTTGATGAAAGTGAAAGTGGAGAGTGAAAAAGTTGGCTTAAAGCTCAACATTCAGAAAATGAAGATCATGGCATCCAGTCCCACCACTTCATGGGAAATAGATGAGGAAACAGTGTCAGACTTTATTTTTGGGGGGCTCTAAATCACTGCAGATGGTGACTGCAGCCATGAAATTAAAAGACGCTTACTCCTTGGAAGCAAAGTTATGACCAACCTAGATAGCATATTCAAAAGCAGAGACATTATTTTGCCAACAAAGGTTCGTCTAGCCAAGGCTATGGTTTTTCCTGTGGTCATGGATGGATGTGAGAGTTGGACTGTGAAGAAGGCTGAGCACCGAAGAATTGATACTTTTGAACTGTGGTGTTGGAGAAGACTCTTGAAAGTCCCTTGGACTGCAAGGAGATCCAACCAGTCCATTCTGAAGGAGATCAGCCCTGGGATTTCTTTGGAAGGAATGATGCTGAAGCTGAGACTCCAGTACTTTGGCCACCTCATGCGAAGAGTTGACTCATTGGAAAAGACTCTGATGCTAGGAGGGATTGGGGGCAGGAGGAGAAGGGGACGACAGAGGATGAGATTGCTGGATGGCATCACTGACTCAATGGACGTGAGTATGGGTGAACTCTGGGAGTTGGTGACGGACAGGGAGGCCTGGCGTGCTGAGATTCATGGGGTCGCAAAGAGTCCGATATGACTGAGCGACTGAACTGAACTGAACTGATAGATATAATTTTCAGTGTCCTTTTCCACCGGGTCAATCTACTGTCCTTTATTTTTGTTGGACTGTTTTGATTTTGCTTATGGGTGCATAGGTATATGTGTATATTCAGTCACAATTTTTATTTTTGTTATAAACCTCTGCCTCTATGTTGGGCCTTTGCAGTTCTGTGGAGTTTTCCTTTTATCCCCATTTTCCCTTTCTTCTTCCTTTTTTTTCTTTTCTCTTTTTTATAATTTTAATTTTTAAACCTATTATATTTTTCTAATATAATTCTAATATGTATTCTATAATATATATAATAATACTATATATAATATATATATGACCAAATAATATATTATATATATTATAAAATAAATTATACATTATATATTATATAAGAAATTATATATGATGCTATATATGTAACATAATGTAATATAATATATAATAAATATTATATAATATATACATTAAAATGTGATGTTATATATGTAACATAATATAATATATAATAAATATTATATAATATATACATTAAAATGAAGAGATAATAATAAAAAGATAATACATTATTATCATTGAGAACTGGTAGGTTACCAGAATACATCTGCACACATTTATTCTAAGAAACACTGACCCACACCACAGATGAAAACACTTTAAAGAAAGTTCAGGTGTTGGTCACTTACTTTATTTTCAAAGTCAAGGATAAAAGATACTAATGTTATTTAGCACTATTCAGCACTGGAGCAGTTTTATTGTACTATTCCGGAACTTGAGCAGAATCAAAAACAGATCCCTCTATTTCAAGATAATTCATCTTCCTATAAACAACCAAAGGATTTAATAAAACAAGCATATTCAATTTCATAAAATAAGCATAGTCAATTCTACTTAATACAGAATTATGAAAGAATTGAACAGAATATGGAAGATATATCTTCTGTACTGTTACTGCTTATGTTGTGCTTAGTCACTCAGTTGTGTCCTAATCTTTACAACCCAGAGGACTATAGCCCATCAGTCTCCTCTGTCCATGGAGATTCTCCAGTCATGAATACTGAAATGGGTTGCCATGCCCTCTTCCAGGGGATCTTCCCCACCTAGGGATTGAACCCAGGTCACCCACATTTCATTTGATTCTTTACCATCTGAGTCACCAGGAAAGCCCAAGAATACTGGAGTGGGTAGTCTATCCCTTCTCCAGGGGATCTTCCTGACCCAGGAATTGAACCAGGGTCTCCTATATTGCAGGTGGACCTTATCACATAGCATAAGGTTACAAGTCTGTGTATGAATAACTGCCAAAACAAGTGGTAAAAGTTATACATTTAAAATTCTAAAGGTGTTTGATTAATTAGAGGAAATGATATAAGGTACATTAATTTTCTGTAGTAACTATTCCTATAATGTCAGATCCGTGGACAAAAAACTTGTCAAATCATTATATTACATCAAAAAATGGGGTTTCAAATTTTATCATACTTAGACATATTTTGATGCATGTTTAACAACTTTAGAGTGGCCTAGTTTAAATAATTATATTGATAACAATTAAGAAATTATGATTCTTGTGAGTAATGTATCTCTGATTTGAACAGATTTCAAATACCAACTGTTCTTAGAAAAGATCATGGAATTTGGCTGCAGTGAGGATGACTGAGAATGACTCGGACTCAGTTCTAGGTTACTTTTACTGTGATTTTCTTCCAAAGTTTCAAATAAACAGAATTGCATATGTAAGTGAAGTAAGAAGATATATAGGTGGATATGATGAAACAAATCTGCTCATTACACCTTACTGAGATGATTCAGTGTTTGGTAGTCTCTGCAAACCACTGGAAATGAGATGCTGCTGAGTCAGAATGTGGATTTGTGCGCTCACTGCATTTGTGTCCCCAGTAGTCATGTTAGCACTGAGAAACAGCGTACACTACCCTAACAGGCAATAGTTCCATTATTCAGGAACCTATGTTCCCATGCCATCTCTGCAGAGCCCAGGAGTTTCCCTCCTCTGTGGACTTAGGCATAGCTGGGCCTACCATGCCAATAATATTCTGCTTCTCTGATTACTAGCACATGGAAAAATTCTTTCAAAATGAAGGGAAATACAAGTGCAAAGAAAAAGAACAGTAAGAAAGAAAAACAGCAATACGTTTTAAAATAAAAAGACTTTTAATTATTTAGATTAAAAATATTTGGATTATTATGCCTATATAGACTACTCTGCAAATAATTATGATTTTGAAATTTTACTAGTATTCTCCACAAAATAGGAAGTTTGGCATACAATTAAATTTTATCACAAATGTAGTAATGTCCATACTCATATGAAGAAATGATATATGCCTATGGCCGATTCTTACTGATGTAGAGGCAAAAACCATCACAATATTGTAAAGTAATTATCCTCCAATTGAAATAATTTTTTTGAAAAATTATATATGAATTGCATGTGATATGGTAGTATCTTTTACATTCCTCTTTCCTCTTAGAATAGATTGTGGCACATTATAAAATAGATTCCCTTTGGTTCATGACTTGTTCAGTTGCAAATTCATGTAAACTACAGGACCAGTTTGGCACCTGCTGTGATCATGAGTCTACTGCTGTTTTTCTAATCAGAAAACATTCCTATTAGATAAACCATCTGGCTTGAAAAGCATCCCTTTTGCATTCAAAATGGTTTTGTTAGAATTCAGCCAAAGTATATTTTACAAGGAAAGATGTGTCAGCAAGACCAGTCTGTTTACTAATGGAATAGTCCTCTATTAAAATATCATTTGTAGAATAAAAGCCATAGTGTGAAAATATTATACAACATGAAATGTTCTAGTTACATGTGAAAATGTGGGTGGTGACCACCTTTGTTTAAGGCCATCCACTGAAATCTGTTCAAATTTAGTTAGTCATAGTCATCATCTGATCAGCACCAACTATATTTCATGTTATTCTGATTGCAATCATTTTCATTGAATTGTGACATATCACTAATGTTACTTCTTGACCATCAGTATTATCTGTAGTACTAGGGTACTACTTGGTTATCCACTGATCATGTTTATTGCTGTGACTATGAGTCATTTTTATTTACATTAATATTTTTCAGGCTATATATATATATTTAATTGGAATATAATTACTTTACAATGTGGTGTTAGTATCTGCTGTACTACAAAGTGAATCAGTTAGAGGTTTTATGTGTATGTATATTCATTGGAATAGTAATTCATTGGAAAATGAAATTCATTGGAATTTCATTGGAAATGACCCTGATACTGGGTAATATTGAAGGAGGGAGGAGAAGGGATCAACAGAGGATGAGATGGTTGTATGGCATCACTGTCTCGATGGACATGAGTTTGAGCAAGCCTGAGAGTTGGTGATGGACAGGGAGGCCTGGCATGCTACAGTCATGGAATTGCAAAGAGTTGGACATGACGGAGCAACTGAACTGAACTGACATATATTATCATTTAGTCCAATACCAGAAACAATATAATTCCATTCTAGAAATAATTCATAGGAACCCAAAATATCTACTTTTAATATTTGTAGTGAGTTTGGGGTACTACTAACAGGAAAAATAAAGTGTTGAAGCATAAGCACTTTAACATTAATTAAAGTGTAACAGGAAAAATGTGGATGGAAAAAGAAATACTGCTCTTTGATCTTGTCAATTAATGTGTTTATCAAAACTTGATTGTATGCACACACTTGTGGAGATGTTCTCTGTTATATTTCAAAACCAGAGACATGCTTCTTGCCTTCAAGGAGTATGCATCTGTTTGAAGAAACAAGACTTCAATAACTACCTAGTCATGAAAACATGCCTGCAGATTTTTGAGATTCAATTGAAAACATCATAAATTTAGAATTGTTTTGATGGTAAAGATAGTGTTAGAAGAATAGAAAGCCAAAAAAGCAAGTCACTTGGAGGAAACATGAATCAAGGAACAGAGATGCTGGATACAGGTAAAATGGTCTTTTGTACAGAATGAAATGGGATTTGGATTTGGAGATGTCAAGTTATTGATAGCTATCTGGGATCTTTGCAATGTGAATCAAGTCATTTAATATTTGCCTATGCAAATCAATACTCTCATTTATTTGCTTTTATTTTCTCACTGGACTATACGTTCCTTGCCCATTGGAACATATATTATAGTTGAAGCACGTAGTTACTTATGATGCCTTGCACATTGTTACACATGATATTTAATCAAAGAATGAATATTTGAATAGGTATGTAAAGTATATTGGTAATGTGATTTTGTATGTGATTAAAGACATCTCTGTCATTTTCTGCTGAAAAATCCAGAAAAAATTTATATTGATAGCTCCTGAAGTGAGTATGAACTACTTATTTTGAATTAATGTGAAGATATAATTATTGCTAAAGTGAAAGAAATTATAAAGATAAATATGGAGGATCTCTGAGAATCCTAACAATCTCCTAAAATTGCCTTTTTCATCCAACCCTGTTATCATTCCTTTTTTCTGTCTTTAAATTTCCACCCTTTGAAATCACTCTTTTGGAAAGTACAGCAGATGTCAAATCATTGTCTTCAGCAGGCTATCAAGAATAGGCTATGCTATATATTTTTGGAGCTGTTATGTATTATCTGAATCTAGAAATAGCTGCTGGAATACTTTGCCATCCCACTATTAACAGGGTCATTTGCACCAGATTTGGTAAATAGCAACTTTGAAAGCAAGAGAGGATAGTTTTGTTCTGAAAGAAAATGATGAAGTACAGTTAAATTTCATTTTTTGCCGTAGTTCAGTCACTAAGTCATGTCCAACCCCTTGCAACTGTATAGGCTGCAGGCAGGGAAAAAATGATCAATTTCTAGGACTTGGGAAGGAGTACTATAAATAATTAAGCATAAGGAAAGGTGAAGGGTGTCAAAACAGGTTTATCTGAATATGGTGTGTGTGTGTGTGTGTGTCCTGGGATAAAAGATCTGCCACCTATAAATGAGCTAGAAAAGTACAAGAATAATAAATGAAATAATAAATGTATAAAATAGTTATTTTTAATAGTTGATGCTTATATTAAATTTCAATATAAACATCTTTTATTTCCTATTAAGGAGCACCTTAAGAGTGGGTGTTCAATAAAATTATTTAGCCAAAACACTTGTTTCTGACAGACATTTAGGTTAATAAAACTGATATATGCCATTTGTCGATTATTTACATATGCCAGGTACTGTGCCAAGTGTTAATATATTTATATTTTAAAATTCAGCTCTCACCATGCTCCCATATTCTTTTAAAAAATGAGGGAGCTGTCACATAGACAGGGGCCTCTGCAATGCCAAGAATAGGGCCTGTGAACTTAATCACTCTGTATCTCAAATGTATATTGATATGTCTACAAACATAAAAAGCTTTCTTCTTGTTGTATTTAGTTGCTGAGTCGTGTCCACCTCTATGTAACCTCATGGACCACAGCAAGTCAGGCTTCTCTGTCCTCCACTGTCTGCCAGAATTTGCTCAAATTCATGTCCATTGAGTTGGTGATGCTATCTAACCATCTCATCCTCTGTTGCCTTCTCCTCCTTCCTTCATTATTTCTCAGCATCAAGGTCTTTTCCAATGAGTCATCTCTTTGCATCAGGTGTCCAAAATATTGGAGCTTCAGCATTAGGTGACCTAGTGTTGTTTCTGTTATGGTTGACATTTTCCAGATCTAATGAGCTTCCAAATCAGGATACTCTTCAGCAAAATACAATCAAAAAAGTTGTTGGGAGTGAAGAGCAAATAAATATTGCTGCTGGAAGGATGAGAAACCTGTTTAAGGCAAGACTTCTTAAAAAGAATGAATAAACCCATCCTTTTTAAGTGCAGACCTAGCCCACAACATCCGTAACAGAGTTATTTAAGCTTCAAGGGCTTGTTGAAATTCAAAGAACATAGTAGTATATTTTTCTGATCTAATTAAAAAAGTATGGGTTAAATATGAAAGTATTCATGGATGAGCAACTGAATAATGATATGGTTTATCCATGGTTATATATTTATACTTTTAATCAATTGTGGATTGCCATGTAATCACAAAGTATTATAGTGGTTTACATAATAGCCTCTCGTACTTGCACCTGATTTTGAATTCCAATATGTCCCTTTCTAGCTGTATGACCTAGAATAAGTCACATAACACCTCTTTGTGTCTTAGTTTTCTCATCAAGGGTTGCAACTGGGGACTAGATAGATTGAGTACTCATACACTTAGAACAGTGCCTGACACTTGTGTGTATGTGCATGCTAAATTGCTTCAGTTGTGTCCAACTCTTTGTGATCCTCTGGTCTATAGACCACCAGGCTCCTCTGTCCATGAGATTCTCCAAGCAAGAATACTGGAGTGGGCTGCCATTTCCTTCTCCAGGAGATCTTCCTGACCCTGGATTTGAACCCATTTCTCCTGCACCTCCTGCATTGGCAGGTTGGTTCCTTACCACTGTGGCACCTACGGCAGCCCTAGAAAACCAATGCAGTTTGCATCATCCATTGTGACCAACCACAATGGCCTTTTTAGATCATCAAACTCATGATGTATTTTCCTGACTGGAGTCTTTTGCCCTGACTGTTTACGCTGCCTGAGGAATACTCTTCCCCAGATCCCTCCATGCCTAGCATTTGCTCTTCATTGAGGACTAATACCACCCAGACACCTTCCCTTAGGACCTAAATTAAAGTAGTCATTCATTTACTCTTCACTATGTTAGCCTTGGAGAAGGCAATGGCACCCCACTCCAGTACTCTTGCCTGGAAAATCCCATGGACAGAGGAGCCTGGTAGGCTGCAGCCCATGGAGTCGCTAAGAGTCGGACATGACTGAGCGACTTCACTTTCACTTTTCACTTTCATGCATTGGAGAAGGAAATGGCAACCCACTCCAGTGTTCTTGCCTGGAGAATCCCAGGGACGGGGGAGCCTGGTGGGCTGAAGTCTATGGGGTTGCACAGAGTCGGACACAACTGAATCGACTTAGCAGCAGCAGCAGCATGTTAGCCTAATTTAATTCCTACTTAGAAATGATTGAATTCTTTTCTCCTATTTTTTTTCGTTTTTTTTTTTTTTTGGCTGTGCCATGTAATTTGTGGGATCTTAGTTCTCTAACCAGGGATCAAACCTGAACCCTCAGCAGTGAAAGTGTGGAGTCCTAATCACTAGACTGTCAGGAAATTCCCTCTTATTTTTTATTTTTTAATTTGTAGGTTTATTTATATTTTGTTCTTCTAAAATTCTTGAGAAACAAGAATTTTATGCATTTGTTCAGTACCTAGAATAGAATCTAGCACATGTAGTCATTCAATAGGTATCTACTGAATGAATAATTGAGGTCATAATTTTTTTTTACCACTTGAAACAGAATATTGTCATAGAACCTGGTGTCATAGAACCAGGTCCAGGAATATATTACTTATTTCAATTTTATATACAGCTATTATACATCTCTATGAGCATGACATTTTTGGCATTTTAATTTTTTCAATTTTGGGAGAAATGGGCTTGCAAAAATATTTTATAAATATTCTCTTACATCTGAATAACTAGCAGATATTTCCCCAGTATCTGAAAAGTTCATTTTCCACTGTGTGGTTATTCAGTTTTTCCAAGTTAGCTACTGACAGGAAAATAAGGTTTTAGCAAATTTTCCATCTTTTAACCAACATATTTCTATAGGTAGTAGTTGAAATATTCTGCAGTTTTCAGTTAGCTTGTCAAGAATATGAAGTAGAATCTGATTTGTTCTTTCCTGATAATCTTAATGTAGTTAGGCATATTGCATGAATATGTAATAGTGTGTTTGTGACGGAAGATAATGGGTTAGATGGAATTGAGAACTTTTCTAATTTCTTCTCGAGGCATTGTTTTTCATAAGTATTTCCAACACAAATGACATCCTTTATTTGATAACTTTGATGAAGTTGTTGCCTACAGTTCTATAGAGCATGATATTAGCAACTTCCCTAAAAATTCTATATTTTTCAGATCGTTTTGAATCTTGAAATTCCCATTACAAGTAGTAGTTGTTATCTTTGCCACTTATCAGTGTTTGTTTTGGGGTTGTTTTTTAGAAAGTTATAATTTCAGATTTGCAGTAACCTAGAGACTTGCTATTATTTTCGCATGTTGCCTAGTTTGATTTATATGCAATAATTGAGTATCTTTCTTTCAACTGATACGTTGAGATTGTCTTCAATTATTAATTTTCTCTTAAAAAATATTTTAACTTCCTGTTCACCTTATTACTCTTAATCACCCATCCCATGTTTGTTCAGTTGTTCAGCCTCATAAACATAGAAGAACATGTGTTCTCTTTTTTCTTTCCTTTCCTCACTTCCTGAATTCGATTCATCAGCAAAAACTGCCAGTCTTCTTTTTAAATCTGTTTTTCCTCATCTCCAAAGCAATCACTGGGACAACCAAATAAATTGCTCATGGACTCCCTTCTTCTCTCTTAAGTTCTCTGTGTGATTCCTTTCCTCACACTAGAGTGAATATGTGTGCATGTGTGTGAGTCGCTCAGTCGTGTCTGACTCTTTGTGACCTGATGGACTGTAGCTTGCCCCACCCATTCTTGCTACTACCATGCTTCATTCTCTGAAATAAGTGTAACTCTGCTTAGTTCAGACTCCTTACTAGGACACTCAGAATTTTTAGAAATTGACCCCACCAACTTCTCCAACACTGATTTGCTTTCAGTCTTCTGATATGCCAAGATCATATTTACCTTAGAGCCTTTTGATTCCCCCTTTTTCACCCATACCTGCCTGACTGCCTCCTTAGCATTAGGCTTCAGCTCAAATATCACTCTTGAGAAACACCAGTCATTAACTTGCCATCTCAGTTATTCTCCTACACTTTCATTCTCTGTAACAGATGACTCTTCACTCTTCTTAATAATTTCTAACAACACCCTGAGTTTTTTACCCTCCTTGCATAACCACATTTGAGAAGATGTGGGCTCCAGCCCCATAGGTATAAATCTGATGGGTTTAAATCTTTTTTCCTTTTATTTACAATTTTATATTAATTCAAGTGTACAACCTATAGATTGAAATTTTTTATATCATGTGTGAATGATAGCATACAGTATTTGTCTTTCTCTCTCTGAGTTATTTCACTAAGCATAATATCCTTCAGGTATATTGAGTTTAAATATGTGTAAGTATAACCTATAGTTTTCAAATAATGTCAGAGTTCCACACAGAGAGATTTTGACCTCTTTGGTATAAGGTTAAGAACGATTTTTCTGAATCAGTTATGATATTTTGTGTATGCTTTGAGTGATTTGGTAGGAATGAACATGGGTTGCAATTTGATAAATGAGATGTGAAAGATTGCTTGTGTGATTCTAAAAAATGTTCTTTGTCTTAAAAGGGAGATCAAAGATGACTTAACCTCTCAACAATCAGCTGGGCATTGTTGTTGCTCCTGTCTTATGTCCAAAGAAGGTGAAAGCCTGAGTATAAAAGCCAGGATCAGGATGGCAGAGAAGAAAGAGAAAATCAGGATCTGAATGATATGGTTTAGTCAGGTAACACTCACACAACACTAAATCTAGTCTTTCCCCCCCCCCCCCCCTTTTGTCTATTAACATGAGGTTATAAATCTCACTCTTACTTAAGCCATTTAAAGTTGAGTCTTATGTTAATTGTAGACCAAAGTAGCTTAATTGATATCTTTTCTAGTTCATTACCCTATCCAGTTGTCTTAATGCAGGCAATAAGCTCAGAAATGGCCTTGCTTATTTACACAGTTTCTGTTTTTGGTCTTTCCTTGCATTTTAAGAAAAAAAAGTTGTCTCTTTTATATTCATTCTGGACCTAATGCCTATAATGTTGTTTACCACATTATAGGTACTGAATGAATGTGTAAAACTATGACTAATATATTCAATCTATTCAACCACCTTTATCTCTTTAATATCTAAAGGTAAACTTCTCTATGCTTGTTCATTTTAACAGTGTTAGCTAATTAACTCTTTCCAGGAATACTTTAACAGTCTCTATTAAACTATCCCTGTCTACGTTTATACCCTACCCATTCATCTTCCACACTGCTTTTCCAGAGCAGAAAAGATCTCACCTGTTTAAATCTGTCTGCAGTGCCCTATTGCCTACCAAGGCAAATTCAAACTCCATTCCATGGTAGACATCCAGCCTCTACCTGCTTATTCTGCTTGTCTGATCCATACTTAGGATCACAAATCTTTTCCAATAAGCTCTGTGTAGCAGGCAGAATTCTGAAATAGATCACAAAATTATTACCTTCCAGTATGCATACTTTATATAATAACTCCCTTTGACTGTAAATAGACTAGATTCAATCTGGTGAGCCCTTTCAAAAGAGGATGTGAAAGTCAGAGATGGAAAAATTCAGAGATATTCAAAGCTGCAACAAACAAGGAATTGAATTCATCCAACAACCTGAATGAGCTTGAAAGTAGATCCCAAACTCCACAGAAGAACCCTAGCCAGGATGACATTTTCATTGCAGTTTTTGTGAGACAGTAATTTACACTGACATAGACAGCATATTAAAAAGCAGAGACATCACTTTGCCGACAAAGGTCCATATAGTCAAAGTTGTGGTTTTTCTAGTAGTCATGTGCAGATGTGGAGAGTTGGATCATAAAGAAGGCTGAGTACTGAAGAATTGATGTTTCCAAATTGTGGTGCTGGAGAAGACTCTTTAGAGTCCCTTGGCTGTAAGGAGTTCAAATCAGTCAATCCTAAAGGAAACCAACCCCGAATATTCATTGGAAGGACTGATGCTAAAGCTGAATTTCTAATACTTTGGCCACCTGATGTGAAGAGCCGTCTCATTGGAAAAGACCCTGATGCTGGAAAAGAATGAAGAAGATGATGGCAGAAGATAAGATGGTTAGATAGCATCATTGACTCAATGAACATGAATCTGAGCAAACTGGGAGATAGTAAAGGACAGGGAAGCCTGGTGGGCTACAGTCTATGGGGTCAGAGTCAGACATTACTTAGCAACTGAAAACAACAACTCAGCTGAGTTAAACTCAGAATTCGACCTACACAATTATGAGCTAATACATGGATGATTTTTGAGTTTCTAAATTGTGGTAATTAGTCTTGCAGTAACAACACACTGATACATCATACTTCCTCAGTTCTCCTTGCTTTTCACTCCCTTGCTTTGTTCCCTCCAGTTTCAGTTCATATCTTCCTAGTTGGTACTTACCCATCCTTCAAGATCCAACTCACGCATTACCTCCTTTAGGAATACTTCCTCTGCAAAACACCTTTCTCTCAACCTGAACTTATCATTGGAAAAGACCATGATTCTGGGGAAGATTGAAGGCAAAAGGAGAAGGGGCCAGCAAAGGATAAGATAGTTAGATAGCAATATTATCAAATTCAATTGACATAAATTTGAGCAAATTCCGGGAGACAGTAGATGACAGAGGAGCCTGGTGTGCTATAGTCCATGAAGTCAAAAAGAGTTGGACACAACTTAGTGACTGAACAACAAGTTTAATTATACAAAAAATTTTCAAATTTTATTTTGATAATATGATATGGTATCATGTCATATGATAAGTTTAATTTTGTGAATCAGCCTAAAAATACTTTTGTGTGTTGTCTATAGAATATAGTATACTATATAAAGAGTATATAGTATGAGTATATGTATATAAAAACTCAGACATGACTTAGCAACTAAACAGCAACAACAAACCTCACATTTTGAACTGAAGCTATGACCCCTGTCATGGGAAGATACATGTCATACTAGAACCAGATTATCAGGAGTCTCCTAATAAAAACATACCCCAAATATACTTAACAGATATAACTTAACAGTGGTGCCTCAGATTTTTGTCCAGATGGGACATCAGTGTTACCGTCACTCAAATTTCTCCCCACATTAACCCTTGATGAACTAATGACTGTCATAGTTGACAATGGACATAGAATGTAACAACAAAATAAAATTTTTAAAATGGACTTGTGGTTTACAGTGGCATAATGACATTTCTATTGTCTTTGCCTCTTCTCTCTTCTTTCTGAAATCATTGCAAAACAATGAGACTTATAAGAAAGAGATGAGAAACATAGCTTCATCTTTGGTAAAACTGGAAACTACATGCAACTCTAAAAAATACACAAAGAATACTGTAAAATCTATTGTCAATCTTAATATGATGCATGAAAGTGCTGAGAAAAGAAATCTACAGCAACACCACTGGATAATGCTGGCATAGATAATTCTCCAATATAGCTGATCACCCTGAAAGAAAAATACCTCTAACAATTGCATATCAGAGTAATGAAATGGGCTGTAGGGATTTCTCTAGACCTTATTTATTATCACAGAGAAGTAAGGAGATGAAGCTGAAGAAGAAAGCACACAAGCATTCCAAATGTAAAAAGTAGTCTGCCAGGGAATCCAGATAAAGGAAAGTCTTTGAACTGTAAACAGCCTTGCAACTGCCCATTTCTTTCCCCTGGGAGAAGTAAAAGTGAAATAATCTACCTTTGTGTCTGTCTGTTTCTGTGTGTGCAAGTGTGTTTGTGTAAATAATATATATCTGCACATGACACATGCAAACTTGAAACTTTGTGTCATAAGAAATTTCCCCACGAACCAGGGAGATATCCCTCATATGCCACAGAAACTTCCTGCTGAGAGATGGTAGTATGGTCAGAATTTACCTCACAGAAAGATACTGCTACTGCTGCTGCTAAGTCGCTTCAGTTGTGTCCAACTCTGTGCAACCCCATAGACTTCAGCCCACCAGGCTCCCCCGTCCCTGGGATTCTCCAGGCAAGAACACTGGAGTGGGTTGCCATTTCCTTCTCCAATGCATGAAAGTGAAAAGTGAAAGTGAAGTCGCTCAGTCGTGTCGGACTGTTTGTGACCCCATGGACTGCAGCCTACCAGGTTTCTCCGTCCATGGGATTTTCCAGGCAAGAGTACTGGAGTGGGGTGCCATTGCCTTCTCCGCACAGAAAGATAGGTAATACTTTAAACTAGTCAACGAGGCATCCACAAATAGTCTATAACTTAAAAAAAAATAAGGAACAGAAAAACAAAATGGAAAATAAGGAAGGCATAGCAGGAAAACATGACCTTGGACTAGATACATGATTTTGGCCAAACAGTGGAAAATGCCAACTTAAAGTAGGAGCTGAAACAGACACATAAGAAAATGAGGAAGATGTTGGATACATACATATATACAAGAACCTCCAGAACTCAAAAAGAAATAAAAAGAAAGTCTTCAGAAAATGAGGCTGCACAGAAAACGTGAAAGGGAAATAGACTCTGCTTAAAAGTGAAGGGCAAGTCAGACTGGGAAAATAGACTAAAATGGAGATAAAGTCAAAAGACAACCAATATAATTAAAGAAACTGAGAGAACTGATTGATAAAGAAGACACCCAGGGCAGATCCAAAAAAGATATAATTGGTATCCTTGAATAAAAAGAACCAGATGATGACAAAAATTTTGATATAATTCAATGATATTCTAGGACTGTAAAAAACTTCAATGCATAGGTTAATATGAAAACCTGTAATGTATAAATTAAATGCTTTATTCCAGCAGTCCTGTATGAATGTGAGAGCCAGACAATAAAAAAGTTGAGCACTGAAGAATTGATGCTTTGGAACTGTGGTGCTAGAGAAGACTCTTGAGAGTTCTTGGACAGCAAGGAGATCAAATCAGTCAATCCTAAAGGAAATCAACTCTGAATATTCATTGGAAGGGCTGATGCTAAAGCTGAAGATCCAATAATTTGGCCATGTATTGTGAAGAGCCCACTCATTGGGAAAGACTGAAGGCAGGAGAAGGGAATGACAAGAGGATGAGATGGTTGGATGGCATCACTGACTCAGTGGACATGAGTTTGAGCAAGTTCTGGGAGATGGTGAAGGATAGGGAAGCCTGACAAGCTTCAGTCCATAGGCTTGCAAAGAATCGGACATGACTGAGCAATGACAGTGTATTAAATGATCTTACTCTGTCTAAGGTAAAACAGAGAGTCCAAGGTTAGAAACTTCAAGCTTTGAGGAAAAAGGCTAAAGATAACTATATAGAGTAGAGAACAGAAGGCCTCACATATCCCCAGCAATTTTCAAATTCTCAAACAAAAAGGAACCTTAGTATTTTACACTCAGTCAATATTTCATTTCTGATACACGATTTTAAAATACACAGGAATAAAAGGAATATATTCCTCATGAGCTCTGAAAAAGAGATTTATAGAAGATCAGTTGACCAGTGTAAATATAGACACTAGGGCAAAAGATTGGCAATGATTCTTGTGTTTATTTAGCTGCAGGACTGAAGTTAATCCAATTGTGGAAATTGTAGCTACAAACAGACTATAAATCACAAACCATGTCAAAATAGAAAAATCATCACTATATCAGAAGTCAAGTGTATCAGTAGTGCAACATGTTATAATTATAATGATTTCCTCTTGTTTTATAGCTGAAGGTCAAATGATGTTTTTGAACCTGACAATTCAATCAGTGAATGTATATATATTAAAGTAATCTTCAAAAAGTGAATTAATATAAAGAACTAAGAAAAATCGATCTGGATAACAAAATAAAATCAAACTATATACTATATATGAAATATGTTTAAACCTAAGTGGTAGAGAAACAGACGGATAAAGTTAGCAGTAAGTAGAGCAACAACAACAACACAAAAAAGAGATATGGCATTAACATCAGGTAATGTTGATTCAAGGCAAATGCATTAAAATAATAAGTTTCAATTCATAAAAATTTTATACTCACAATAGTGTGTGAATAAATAAAACAACAAAATTCATAAAATAATAACTAGAAAGAAACAAGCAATATTTTTCGCCACTTCTCCTCCAACAGTTGTTGCTAGACGTGAGCAGACAAATTGCTACTTTGATGGGATTTTTTTAGTCAATCCCATCACCTTCATCTTTTGAAAGTTATACAATTACACATTTTTTAGTGTAATCCAACTAATTGAAAAGAAAACACAAAACAACCAGAGTTTATGATAGTTCAAAGAAATCAATAAACATAATTTACTATAATTAGAGAGTAAAGCCTGTATTTATTGATACAAAATTATTTTGATCAAAGGCCACATCCATGCCAGATAAGATTGCTAAGGTATATATTTTCTAAATATGTTATATAGATAAAGGCAACTCACCTCTATATGTGTATAGTTCACGTCTGTGTGTGTATATATATATATATGTTTATATATGTAACATATAAATATATCCATATGTGCACACATAATATATATCCTATGCACACATATATGTCTGTCATGGGAAAAATAAGAGAATTTGTATTAGAGGAGAACAAATAAGAAAATTGATTACCATCACTAGTATTTAATATTTTTTGTGAGTATATAAGTTAATGGAATTTCATGAGAAAGAAATGAGGTATAAAATTGAAAAGTAGGATGCAAAATTAAAAATAATTTACATCAACATGTGTCCACCACAGGTGTACACGTGTTCCCCATCCTGAACCCCCCTCCCACCTCCCTCTCCATACCATCCCTCTGGGTCATCCCAGTACACCAGCCCCAAGCTTCCTGTATCCTAAAGTAAAAAAAATAAAAAATAAAGAACGTACAAAAAAATAAATAAATAAAATATAATAATTTACTATGATATAGAAAACCTACAAAATTCAAAAAACCACTAAAACTGTCAAAAGCAATAAAAGATTTCAATAAGGTGGTTAGTGCAAAATCAATATATCAAAATAAACAGCATATATGTATATATATGTGCGTATTTATTATATGCATGTTTAGCTATATATCAGAAAGATTAATGGAAGAAAAATTTCATTTACAATAGCTGCATAATCATAAAATACCTGTGAATAACCTAAATAAGAAATACAGTGAATTTTTTTGAAAATGTTACTAAAGGACCCATTGTGAAACTTGAAACGAATGCCTTCTTGTTGGATAGATAGACTTAAATTTAGAAGAATTTCAACTAATCCTAAATCAATGTGCAACTTGTGAAGCCTGCAGCCTACCAATATATTTTTTACTAGTGTTATACAGATGATTCTGAAGTTCATATGGTTAAATGAATGTTTAGACTTGCTATTTTGTTTAGTTGCTAAGTCATATCTGACTCTTTGTGACCCCGTGATCTGTAGCCCACCAGGCTCCTCTGTCCATGGCACTTCCCAGGCAAGAATACTGGAGTGGGTTGCCACTTCCTTCTGCAGGGGATCTTCCCCACCCAGGGATCAAACCCATGTCCCCTGTGTTGGCAGGCAGATTCTTTACCACTGAGACTCTGGGGAAGTGCGTTCAAGATTAGGTAATTTTTAAAAGATAAGAATAATAAAGTGGATTTGAATACCTGAAAGTATTCAAGCATATTATGAACTATTGCAAATCTTAATAATCAAGAAGTGTAGCACTGATTCATAAGTAGCACAAAGAACAGTAAATAAAAGAATCCAGATATAATACAAATATAGGTAAGAATTTAATACATGATAAAAATGACATTTTATTTGACTGGAGAAAATATACATTAATTAGCAATGGTGTTACTACTACTAGTACTACTACTACTACTACTAAGTCGCTTCAGTCATGTCCGACTCTGTGCGACCCCACAGACAGCAGCCCACCAGGCTCTGCCATCCCTGGGATTCTCCAGGCAAGAACACTGGAGTGGGTTGCCATTTCCTTCTCCAATGCATGAAAGTGAAAAGTGAAAGTGAAGTCGCTCAGTCATGTCCGACTCTTCTCGACCCCAGGGACTGCAGCCTACCAGGCTCCTCTGTCCATGGGATTTTCTTGGCAAGAGTATTGGACTGGGTTGTCATTGCCTTCTCCAAAGCAATGGTGTTAGGGCAATCAAATAGGCACAATTAAAAAAAAAATGTATCACAACCTCATTTCTTATTATCAATTCCAAATGGAAAACATAATTAAATTAGGAAGATTAATGAAGTGGTGCAGAAGGAGAAGAGGAAACTACAAAATCATTATAAAAAATAATTTTAAAAATATTAAAGGCCTCTAAAAATATTAAATAAAAATTGTAAAAATTGAGGCCACCTGCATCAATACAACTAATCTTTAGGATTGAGAAATGAGACCACGTGTGCCCACATAATTTAACTGTTTGATCCATGAAATTCTTGCCCAGGAAGATAAAACTAAAAATCAATAAATGACTTTACTGTTTGCTTTAGAAAATTCTTGCAAATCAATTCTTGTGGGCACACAGTTTGCTCACCTGGATGAGCAGTCTACTTATCAGTACAATAATTTGCTCACCAAGTATTGTTTAAGTAGCCTTGCTTTGCTGACCTACATCATTTCATCATGAACTTTGTGCAGTTCCAACCAATTCTTCACCTTGAAAGACACACCTTAAACCATTTGAATATAGGTCCATAAACCCTCTGAATACTATTTCCTAACAACCTCCTTTTGAGACATTACTAAGATTCTCTCAAGGTAATGTTTTCTCCTCTTATATAGTAAGGTTATTAAGTTAAGCTTTGTTGATCAAGAAGTTTTTCTGTTAGTCCATTGTGGAGAGTTGACAATCCATAGTCATTTGAAAACTTAATATGGAAAATGAAATACAAAATCAAATGAAAAATGATAAAATAGGGAAAAGTTTTGAATGTTTATCATAGGCAAAATGCTATTTACCTAAATGTTTTTAAATCCTCATAAATTAATAAGAAAAAAGATTACATACATGAAAAATGTTCACATCAAATTAAATGGCTTTTAAATACCAGAAAATAAGCTCAATATCAATTATTTTACCACAAATGCTATTAAAACTATAAATAAATTCAATTTTTCACCTTTCAGATTGTCAAGGATCAAAAAGTAGTATAGACATGGGGAAACATTTTTGTAGAGCTTATTTGGGTATAGCTTCCTGTGGAGTACAACATGGCAATATTTATTAAAATTAAAAATGCACATGTGCTTTGATCAAGGAATTCTACTTCCAGGAATTTATCCTCCAGATAGATTCCCATAAGTGTAAAAATATAGTATATAAGGATTTTAATTTTAGCTATTTCTGGAAATAGCAAAGAATTTAAAAAACTATAAAATCCATTTTTAATAAAAAATGACCTTTGGAAAGTGGCTACCATAAACAATTAGGTATGTACTAATGCCCAAGTTATATTAACATTTTAAAAAATTATTGCACAGAAATATGACTTTTTTGCTGTGATTTTAGTGGGAAAAATATAGAATATCATTCAAAATACTGTGTAAAAACTATTGCCACCAAAGTTAAAATAGTTTAGGGGAAGCAATACTTTGCACTGAAAACTCTTGCATTTTGTCTAAAAATTGTATTGATTATATACCAACTCTGTCTTCACCCCAAAGAAATTAAAAAAGGGAGCTTGTTTAATTAAAAACTCTGTAAGATATTAGAATATTGGGAAATATTGCTTTAGAACCAATGTAATAAATTCAAAAGCAAATAGGGAGATCTCTCTCTCTCTCTTTTTCACTTCATTTTGGTGGACAGTGGGCACAGGCATTTTGAGTTTAAAGAAAGGAATCTCCTTTTGTCCAGTTATTTGCATCAGGGTGGCAGTACTCTATGGCAACAGCGATGGTGTCCAGTGGAGGCTGATGGACTGGCAGCATGAGTGCCAAGTCGCTTCAGTCACGTCCAACTCTTTGAGACCCTACGGACTGTAGTCCTCCAGTCTCCTCAGTCCACAGGATTCTCAAGCCAAGAATACTGGAGTGGGTTGCCATGTTTTCCTCCAATGGAACTTCCTGACCAGAAGATCAAACCTGTGTCTCTGTGTCTCCTGCATTGGCAGGCAGGTTATTGACCACTAGTGCCACCTGGGAATCCTGAAAGCAGGCAGCAAAAAACTTATTGATGCATACAACAAAAGACGAGTCCCAGCAGGAACATAATAAGTGAATTCACCTTGAAGTTGTCAAGACTGCTTGTGAGCATATCTGAAACCCCTACTGTGCTGTGCTTAGTCGCTCAGTCATGTACGACTCATTGCGACCCAATGGCCTGTAGCCCGCCAGGCTCCTCTGTCCATAGGGCCCTCCAGGCAAGAATACTAGAGTGGATTACCATGCCCTCCTCCAGGGGATCTTCCCAACCTAGGAATCAAACCCAGGTCTCCTGCATTGCAAGTGGATTCTTTACAGTCTGAGTCACTAGGGAAGCCCAAGAATTTTGGAGTGGGTAGTCTATCCCTTCTCCAGGGAATCTTCCTGACCCGGGGTTGAACCGAGGTCTCCTGAATTTCAGGTGGATTCTTTACAAGTTCATACCTGGGAAGCCCAAAGATGTGTATCAGAATTACCTAGGAGCTCATTCTTGGGGCCAAGTCCTCAGATGTTAATGAAGTTTTAATACAAATAATAAAAACGATCTCCTAAGCAAAAGAAGTAACAGACAAACTTAAGGATATTCTTGCTTCCAGCCCAAATGCACAAGACTGAGGACTAAACAAGTGTTTCTAAATAACTCCCCTTTGCTGAGCAAGGAATGGCTAGCAGTGGGAGTGATAGGAAACAGGTGGCATTTGAATATTTCATCAGTTCCCCCATGCTTGTCTACTTATTCAGCTTCATTTTACTTTCATCTTCACTGTTCTATCCACCACAGTATTCCTTGCTTCAGTCACACCGTTCTTCTGAGTGTTTGTTCAAAGTTATTTCGCCCTACTGAGCTGCAGGGTGTGTGGCCGGCAGGAGCCACTGTAGCCCTTCCTCCCAGTCAAGGCACTCGCTGGAGGACTTGGCCAAGCAGCCAGAGGCATCTTTGAAAAGCCGCCCAGCACCACAGGAAGCAGCACATTTCTCCACTGCTTTCACCATCCCTTCAAACCTCAAATATGCATAATGTCAAGGATTCAAACAACCAGTACCCTAGGAGGATTATTATTAGTTTGGCAAATCAAACACGAAGCAATGTAAAATTAATTCCCTTTCATGTAAACCTTATATTAAGGTTGAAGCAAAATATAAAGAATTGGATAGAGTGATGATTTCAGCTTACAGTTAATTTTGCTTTTTACATTCCCTTAACGTTTATTACTCTTGGAATTATAAACAGCAAAATGCTTTTGATTTTTTGTTGCTTTGTTTTTATTCAATATATATGTGTGACTATTTTCAGTGGCAGTTAACAAGATTAAATTTTTTCTATCAAAGCATGTCGTATTGAAAGATAGTCTTTGTCCAGGGAGTAGAAGGAAGAGAATGACACTTCTTACTGGTAAATACTGTCCTAAGCAATGTGTTATTAAGTTATTTCCATTCATCTACATTGACTGTGGCTCCATATCCTAATTACATTTCCCCTGCACTGGGTTGAGTAGCACCCCTGAAATTCACACCCATCCAGAATTTGGCTTTATTTGGAAAGAAGAAGATCATGTGAAGACACACTGGGAAGAAAGCCATGCGAGGATGGAGGTAGAGATTAGAGTAACACATCTATAAGACAAGGAATGCCAAGGAATGCAAGCAACCACCAGATTCAAGGAGAAAGGTGTGAAACTTTTTTCTGTTCCATAATCTCTGGGAGAGATCAACTCTCCTAATACCTTGAATTCAGATTTCTATTGTCCAGAACTGTGAGGAGAAAAAAAAAAAATGTTGTTTTAAGCCACTCATTTTGTCTTGGGAGAAGGCAATGGCACCCCACTCCAGTACTGTTACCCGGAAAATCTCATGGACAGGGGAGCCTGGTAGGCTGCGGTCCATGGGGTCGCTAAGAGTCATACACGACTGAGTGACTTCAATTTCACTTTCCACTTTCACGCATTGGAGAAGGAAATAGCAACCCACTCCAGTGTTCTTGCCTGGAGAATCCCATGGATGGAGAAGCCTGGTAGGCTGCAGTCCATGGGGTCGCACAGAGTCGGACACGACTGAAACGACTTAGCAGCAGCAGCAGCATTTTGTCTTATTTTGTTACAACAGCCCTAGAAAACTAATACAGATTTTGGTACTAGGGAATGAGGTGTTACTATAATAAATATTATTACCCAAAACTTTGGAAGTGGCTTCAGAATTGGGCAATGAATAGAGGAAATTCATAGAAAAAACATATATTACCTTGTAGAGAAGAGTGATAGAAATTTGGATGTTAAAGCTGATTCTGGTGAAGGTTCAGACACAAGCTGAAGAAGATGGTAGAGAAAGCTTAGAGAATACATGCTGAACAGAATCTTCATTAGCATCAATATGTTGGTAGAACTGTGAATGTTATAGGTGTTTCTAGGGAGTTCACAGAAGGAAAAATGAGACTTCTATTATTGGACACTGGTGTGGATCCCCTCAACATACATGGAACGCTGACAAGGTTTTTGAGAATTTCTTACTAACAGTAACCCTTACAGCCTTGATGAAAAGGGATAGAAATAGAATGAAATGAAAGGAAGGAAAAAATAACACTGTGGGTAGCTCAAAGGCTGTGGCCAGTGAGGCCCAGAGAGCAAAGCAGGATTATTCTCTGATCTTGAAACCTAATGGAACTTGCCCTGCTGAGTTATGAACTTACTTTAGACCAGTGATCTTTTAATTCCCTCTATGTGCTCCCTTTCAGAATGATTATGTCTCTTATATGCTTCACCTACCAGTGTATTTTAGAAGCAAACAACTTGTTTTCTAGTTCAACACACTCCAAAGGTAGAGAGGAATTTTGCCTTAGGATAGATCATATCCAGAGTCAACTGTCCTTCAGTTAGATGATTTTAAATGATTGATTTGGAACTTTTGAGTTGATCATTTTGGAGATAGAGTTAATGCAGGAATATGTTAAGACTTTCAGAGATACTGGAATGGGGTACTTGTTTTTCAGGTAGGATAGATGTAAATTTGGGTTGGGGGCAGAAGGCAGATTGTATGTGGTTGAAGAATGTCCTCCACTAAAATTCATGTCCACCTGGAACCTTAGAATGTGATCATCTTTGGAAATAAGGCTTGCAGATGTATTTAGCTAATATAACATGAGGTCAGAACTGGATTAGAGTGGGTCCTAAATCCAGTGACTGAAATAGTTATAAGAAGATCATGTGAAGACAGAGATAGAAATAGAGTTGGGACAGTTAGAAACCAAGAAACACCAAAGATTACTGATAACTACCAGAAGCTAGGAGAGAGGCATGAGAAAGCTTCTCCCTCAAAGCCTGAAGAAGGAACAAATCTTACCAACACCTTGATTCAGACTTCTAGCATCTAGAATTAGGAGAGAATAAATTTCTGATGTCTTAAGTCATCCAGTGTGTGGTCCATTGTTATAACAATCCTAGGGAACTCTTATATCCTCTCAAAGTATGCAATATATGCATACTTCATTGCAGTGACAAAATGTTTTACCTCTGCTGACTAACATGTATTGAACATTTCTGAATTTCCAGGCATTAAGAATTCTAACAAATAGTGTGGAATAGACATCATTTTTCATTCCTAGTTTGCAGATTATAATAGAGTCTAATCTATATGGTGTGTAGGGGAAAGGGATCTTAGAGTGTTAAATAAGAAAGTCAGTATTTAAATTTATTTCTATTTAACTTCAATGTTTATAGTATACTTTATTAATTTAAAATGAGAGAAAAATGGATTATTCTAAAACATAACAAGATTTTAAATCACAGTCAGCAAAGAAAAGAGCATTCATCCTTATCAGTGTGCAATCTATGTGTTTTTAATTTTTTTTTTCCAACCCCGCAAGATCTTTCCCAGTGTGTCATCAATCAGGATGAGTTTACAAATTCATTTAGAAGTACAAGCACCTTAAAGTGTGCTGTATAGTCAATTCCGTTTTTAAATGAAAGTTCTCTCTGACACCACAAAGCTTTTGTGATTAAGTGAACCTAGTGATAAGACTATTACTTCAGGTATTGACCAAAACTTGTAAACAAAAGAGCAATAGGGAGAGTCTCCTAAAGCTGTTATTACTAAGTGGAGGTGATTCAACAAATGCATTACTCTCTCATTCAAGTGGAGTTTGTCCTTTGTATTAGTTCAAGTCTGTGAACCTAAATTGTAACTGATTTATAGCAAAGTAATTCTTACCATCTCAAAGGAGCATCTGTCATAATGATGGGCCCAACAGTAGTGATGTGGCATTCAGTAAAAGTACGAGTGTTTGAGTTGACAAGAGAGAGTGTGTGGCTCCTCAAGCTTAAGCTGCATCTAAAGCTGGGCTTCAGGCCTCTGTATATGTAGGAAATTCACAGGGTAGAGTACTGGAGAGGCTTTGGAGGGGGACCTCCTCTATTAACAAAACTCTAGTTTGCAGAAGGAAGATGTATTGATTTGCTAAGGGTACCATAGCAAAATAAAACAGACTGAATGGCTTATACAACAGAAATTTAGTTTTTTTCAGGTCTAGAGGCTGGAAATTTGAGATCAAGCTGCCTGAAAAGTTAATGCCTTCTAAGGCCTCTCTCTTTGGCTTGTAGATGGCCATCTCCTTATGTCTTCATGTAGTCATCCCTCTTTACATGTCTGTCTCCAAATTTCCTTTTCTTATAAGAATTTCCATCATACTCGAATAGAGATCACTCTAATGACCTCATTTTAATTAATAAACCTCTTTAAAGGCTCCATTTCTGATTACAGCCACATCTGAAGGACTGGGGATTTAGAGGTTCAACATATAAGTTTTGGAAAGATACAATTCAGCTCAAAATAGGAAGGCTGATTCTAAGTACAATGTTATAGAAAAGTAGCCCCTGACCTAGATGCCCATATTCTGTCTAATTCCTCTGGGGAGTTTCAGAAATGTAAGCTATAAGACATTATAAAAATCCTGTGATAAAACAGAGAAAAAGTGAGAAAAGCATTCTTCACTTTTGCATTGAACATATGTCCAATAAGAACCCACTGGATTCAGTGTCAAAGATGCTAAAGAAATAAAAAATTTGACCTACACTAGCAAGAGTTTAGCTCCCAGCTGTTCCTCCCCATACCTAAAACCAGTTGACCATGGATTCAGTCCCATCATCCTTGCGTCTTGTCCCATGATTAACAGAAAATCAGTTTCTTCATAGCTTTCAAGAATTTGAACAGTGGAACTTCTCTGAAAAAACAACTTTGCCTGGCCATCCTCAATATTCTTACAAAATTGTTATGCCTCTTGCTGTTCATAAAGCAGTCGTGAGTTTTTACCATGTTTCCATATTTTAATAAAAGGCCTGAACTAATAGCTTTGTTCTTCTTCTACAAGATCCTCATTGGTTCTCAGATATCCCTTTCAACAGCGATGGAAGTTCCTGGCAGAGAAAGAGGAAGCAATAATGCCCAGAAAAGGTGACAGCACTGGTGGCAGCAACAGAGTTAGTAAAAGTGATGCCTATGCCTTGTAGAGAAACTTCAACCACAGATAAGTTAAACCTGCCTCCAGTTTTCAAGCAAAGTATTCTTGGCAACAGACATCCCTGTGGGAAGTTGAATCTGGAGGTGAAAGAGGGCAGAGTCCATGTGATTACAGGGCCTATCCATGGATATACATAAAGTAGCCATTTGGAATATGCATATATATATGTTGTGGAATACTTTGTTGTTGTTGTTATTCAGTTGCTAAGTCATGTCTGACTCTTTGTGACCCCACGGACTGCAGCGCACTAGGCTTCCCTGTCCTTCACTATCCTTGGAGTTTGCTCAAACTCATGTCCATTGATTCAGTGATGTTTATCTAACCATTTTATCCTCTGCCGCCCTCATCTTCATTTGCCTTCAATCTTTCCCAGCATCAAGGTCTTTTCCAATAAATTGGCTTTTTGCATAAGGTGCACAAAGTATTAGAGCTTCAGCAACAACAACAAATGCTTAATAGATTAAGGAAAATGATGTTTTGTTATTAAATAAATGAGATTTAACATTAAACATTAAAAAAATAGAACTACATTCCAACTCTTGATGCATACTAAAATTAAGTGACTTTTCACAGTGAAATAACTTTGGAAGCAAAGCCAAGTGGGTCTTAGATTCTTGAGTCACAGGCCACAATTTTTCAATTGTACCTCACTGTCAGTTTCTATTATGGAGAATAAATAAGATCATGAGCTTAATTGTTCTTTGAAAAAGTAATAATCTGCTGAATAAATATCTATTATATATGATATCTAGGCAATAATCTTGAAAGTTCCAGTATTCTGATTTAATTTGTACATTCAAAATTTACTCAGTGAATATATTATTAAAGTTATTTGGAAAATATGCTACAATAAGTGGATTTTTTATTAAATGGGTCTTGATAATGATCAGTTAGAGATGATAATAATCTTCAGGACTGAGACATTTAGACCATTTAGGCCTTGCTTCCATTCCAGTAGGACTCCAGAGCTTGCCCATAAGTCTTTTCTTTTTTTTTTAATATAAATTTATTTATTTTAATTGGAGATTAATTACTTTACAATATTGTATTGGTTTTGCCATAAGTCTTTTCATAGTGGCTCTACTTGATCCACTCATCTGGCTCTTTTCAGGCTATGAGTAACCAGGATTATCTCCTTCCCTCCTAGGTAAAATTATTCCTTCCTTTTGCTTCCCAGAAGAACCATATCTCTCACTGTTTCCAAGTCCAACCTCATACTGCTCCCTGCACAACAGACTAACAAATCAAGAGATGAGGTGCTAGTGCACGGAATAGCAGCTTTACTTGCAAAGCCACTAGACCAAGGAGATGGCAGACTAGTGTCCTAAAGAACCATCTTACTGGAGTTAGAATTGAGGCTCCTTTTATACTAAAAGGGAAGGGAATGTTGCTGGTTGTTGTAAACTTCTCGGTGCTGGCCAGAACCTGGAGGAGATGTGATAATCCTTTGTTCTTGCAGTTGTCCATGTAGGTCTGGTCACCATGTTCCCCTAATCCTTCAACAAGACAAATGTTATTGTCTGTTCTGCAATTTTTTTTATCCCTATATGGGTGAAAAGCGTAATATCTTTAAAGGTCAAGCCTGGGAGGCAGATCTCATTATGTGTATTTCAGGCTGTAGGCAGCATTCCTTTACCAAGGTCCAGAACCAATGTGATAGAATACAGAACACAGCAGGAAAGTTAAGAGCTTAAGGAATAGATATAATATGGAGTCAGATTTTTGTTGTTGTTGTTGTTGTTACAGTACCTCTTCTAATTACTTTTTCCTTCTAATTTTTTAAAAAGACACTTTTGGTCTGTTAATTCAGATTTGGAAACATCAAAAACCCTAAAATCTGTTCTTCTTTTCTTGAGGAAAGTAAATGAAAGTATTATATTTAAAATTTCTGTAGAAGCGAGAAGAAATTGTTCCATCATTTTAACATAGCAAAGAAAAAAATGCAGTTACATTTAATAATAAAATGGTTTGAAACATTGAGGCACAATTATATAATTTTTAAAAGTTATATATAATTTCTGGAGTATAAGGGGTTTCTAAGAAATGTGATGAAACTTTAACTTTTTGAACATAAATTTATCCCTCACAGAATACTTTTATAATCATAATTCATGCATCCAAAAGGAGAATTATTAGAAAAACTTGTCTTACTATAAAATTTAGTCTTACTAGAAAACTGGACTTAAAGTAAAGCAAGTAATGGAGTCCTAAACATTTAGAACAGAAAGTGATCTTAAAAATTTTCAAGTCCCTCCAAAGAATTTTGCAGTATAAGAAACTTTGAAGAATAGTGATGTTTCCATGTATTACAAAATAAATCTTTTGATTGTTTCAAGTGCATAAAAATTATGTTAATTATAAGCTTATTAGCTTATTAAGTTTTTCTATAAATTACTTATGCAAGATATCAATTCTTAAAAGTATATTGCATATAATGAAAAATATTTCTGTGTTTTAGAAATTTTTTCCTCCATTATTTTTCAACCACAATTTTTTTTTTACCCCTCTCTCTGTTTTTTTAATATTAACAAATACAAGTAGCAGAGAGGGCTAACTGCTCTCTCCTATTCTCTGAGAGGAAACCAGAGCACAAAGCTGTTCCCCTGGCCTTCCTCTAACCGCAGGGCCTGCTTAGCTCCTCCTTAGGCAGAGCTGTTATCCAGCCCAACTTCCCTCACCCCCACTCCCCAGTCAGGATGGGAGGCACATGGTTAACCACAATGTTTAGGAGAAGCAAACACCTAAGCTCTATATGAAGAGAAAGCAGGAGGAGCTAACACTCAAAACTCAAAATGGATGGAAAGAAAGTTCATAGTAGTGGGTATTCATTAGGGAAGGCATATGAGGTAGAAATAAACAGATGTCTCTAACAGGTAATTCCATCCCTTCATCACAGGAGGTACAGTAAAAATTACTCTTTGAAGATAAAGCAAAATGTTTAACTTCAGTACTCTTGCCTGGGAAATCCCATGGATGGAGGAGTTGCTAGTCCAGGTTCCATGCAGGATACTGGATGCTTGGGGCTGGTGCACTGGGACGACCCAGAAGGAGGGTATGGGGAGGGAGGAGGGAGGAGGGTTCAGAATAGGGAACACAGGTATACCTGTGGCGGATTCATTTCGATATTTGGCAAAACTAATACAATATTGTAAAGTTTAAAAATAAAATTTAAAAAAATGTTTACTTTAAATGGAGATATGAAAATTGTTTTCAGGAAAAAAAAATAGGGATTTATAAGAAAAAAAAAAAATAGCAATATTTATTATGAGTGTCACCACCAGACAAGTAAAACATATTACACCTAAATATTTCTGCTTGGATTGTAATAATTAAACAAGAATTATTCCTATCTAGTAATAATTATCTTATCTTCTGAGGTCTATCCTACTGAAGGCAAATAGGGCACTTGGACAGAAAAAAAATCAAACCAGTGAAAGTCTGAAAATACTGAAGCAGTAACATGATAGTGAGGAAGAACAGGGGCATTCTTCTGGGGAAAGTTGGTGTTCCAGGGATGTGTGCACTCTACTGAGAGCCCTTTTATTCCAAAGGCACTTGTCGATTCCAGATACAGTGGCTAAAATGTTGAAGAGCACACTTTTAGAGTTTTTTTTTCCCTGTGGACAAAGAGTCTAGGACATATCTAGAGGATTGTCAGGTGAACAAACCTTACTTTATGCATAAACTTCCAAAGGCACTAAACAGTAAAAATAAAGTGAAGTCAACAAGGATTACATTCTAATTTTAAATCACCTCAATCCAAGAAATTGTAATAATCCTAAACTTGATAGTGACCCAGGCACTTGGCAGAAAATATATCTCTAGAGAAATTTTATTTCTTCACAAATCTCAAATTACTAATTCAAACATTTTTGCAAGTACTACGTTGAGTACACAATAAATAAATTAGATAAGCAAGGAGATAAAACATGAACACAGATCACCAGAGAAAAAGAGGAGACAGTAGCCTACAAACTTAAAAAGCAAGATTAATAATTCTAGAAGAGAACTGGGAATTATTTTTCAAAAAGGAACACAATTGGAATTCTAGATTTGAAAATTTTATTAAAGGAAATTAAGAATTCAATGGATAGTTTAGAAGATTAGACACAGCTCAGGAAAAAGAGCAGTAAACTGAAAAATAAGCTAAAAAGAAAATACAGTGGATTACAAAGAAACAAATGGTGCAAAATATAGTAGAAGAGAGAGTAAAATATAAAGAGAATATAGTGAGAATTATAAAAGGAGAAAAGAAAGGGAATGCGCCAATCAATATTTGAAGCTATTCAGTTGAGAATTGAGATCTTTATACCAAGCCAAAACTATGTACCTGACAAATTCCAAGTATAATAAATAAAAAGAAACATTTTCATATGTATTAGAGAAGGAAATGGCAACCTATTCCAGCATTCTTGCATGGGAAATCCCATGGACAGAGGAGCCTGGTGGGCTGCAGTCCATAGGGTCACAAAGAATAGAACACGACTTAGCAACTGAGCACGCATTTAAGTATATTATAGCAAATTCCTAAGGAAAACACTAGCAAATAAAATTAAGATAAAAATAAAATAGATATATATATACAAGTTATTAAGTTTATTATAAAAACAGAGATTGTTTTTAATACTTAAATGTTATCATATTAACAAAATATATGAGAAAATAATCTATTCTTCATTCAGGAAAACAACACAATTCAATATTCATTCTTGATATAAAAACAGCATAATATAGGGTGGATGATAACTTTATTATTCTGAAAAAATATAGCAATCTTAAATGTGAAATGTTGAAAACTTTCTTTGAGATAGGAATCAAGGCAACACTATATCCTGTCATCCTTCTATTTGTCATTTTGTGAAGAATCCTCACTGTGTAGTAAGGTAAAGAAAACAGATAATAGCTAGAGGAATTAGAAGACTTGGCACTACTTGAGATGACAAATTCTTAGGTGGGGAATAAAAGCACAGAAAATTATTAGAGATAAATTAACTAAGTTTCTTTAATACAAAGTCAACCAAATAAACAGAGAAGCTTTTCTATATATCAGCTTATATGGACTGAATTCTGATGCCCTTAAATTTATATATTGAAGCCATACACTCTAATGTGACTATCTGTTTAGTTCAGTTCAGTTGATCAGTCGTGTCTGACTCTTTGATACCCTATGAATCGCAGCATTCCAGGCCTCCCTGTCCATCACCAACTCCTGGATTTTACCCAAACTCATGTCCATCGAGTCGGTGATGCCATCCAGCCATCTCATCTTCTGTTGTCCCCTTCTCCTCCTGCCCCCAATCCCTCCCAGCATCAGGGTCTTTTCCAATGAGTCAACTCTTTGCATCAGGTGGCCAAAAGATTGGAGTTTCAGCTTCAGCATCAGTCCTTCCAATGAACACCCAGAACTGATTTCCTTTAGGATGGACTGGTTGGATCTCCCTGCAGTTCAAGGGACTCTCAAGAGTCTTCTCCAACACCACAATTCAAAAGTATTAATTCTTCAGTGCTCAGTTTTCTTCACAGTAAACTCTCACATCCATACATGACCACTGGAAAAACCATAGCCTTGACTGCTGCTGCTGCTAAGTCACTTCAGTCATGTCCGACTCTGTGCGACCCCATAGATGGCAGCCCACCAGGCTCCCCCATCCCTGGGACTCTCCAGGCAAGAACACTGGATTGAGTTGCCATTTCCCTCTCCAATGCATGAAAGTGAAAAGTGAAAGTGAAGTCACTCAGTCGTGTCCGACTCTAGCAATCCCATGGACTGCAGCCCACCAGGCTCCTCTGTCCATGGGATTTTCCAGACCTTTGTTGTCAAAGTAGTGTCTCTGCTTTTTAATATGCTAACTAAGTTAGTCATAACTTTCCTTCCAAAGAGTAAGCGTCTTTTAATTTCATGGCTGCAATCACCATCCGCAGTGATTTTGGAGCCCCCCAAAACAAAGTCTGACACTGTTTTCACTGTTTCCCCATCTATTTGCCGTGAAGTGATGGGACCAGATGCCATGATCTTCGTTTTCTGAATGTTGAGCTTTAAGCCAACTTTTTCACTCTCCTCTTTCACTTTCATCAAGAGGCTTTTTAGTTCCTCTTCACTTTCTGCCATAAGGATGGTGTCATCTGCATATCTGAGGTTATTGATATTTCTCCCAGCAATCTTGATTCTAGCTTGTGCTTCTTCCAGCCCGCTGTAAATTCAGCATGGGGTAAAAAATTATTTAGTAGTAAAATGTTGCTATTTTTTTCAAAACATGTTTTTTGACCCTCCTAGATGTACCAGGGTTAATCTGGTTATCAAGTATTGGTTCAGTTTGTGCTGAATACTGTACAGAGTATTGCAGACACAAAGTAGGTAAAACTTTATTCCTTCTAGAAATTCCTAGATTATAAAGTCAACCATTAAAACCATGATTAATACTGTAAGTGTTTGGTGACTATATGTACCGAGCTATGTGATTACAAAAGGCTGAGGATAGGAGGTTTAATTATTTATATTATTATGGAGCAACAGGAATGATTTCCAAAGAGAAACAATACTTGATACTATACTTGACGATTGAATGACATTTTGTACTTCTCTCACCTAAGACTCTTCCTTTCCATATGATTTTCTTATTGCTGTGAAAATGTGTTTCTCATGACATCTGTTACATTTCTAGTCATATATGATACTATGGTAAAACTGAGCATTTCTTTCATACAGTTCTCTTTAGATATTAATTTTCATTCTATTCTCTTCTGATTCCCACAAATTATAGTACATTTCCTTTCTTTTGCTTTAAAACTTTACCATTATATAGACATTGTCTGCTGTTCAAAATTTTCTCTCTAACATCTCTTAAAAAGTAACACATAGACTATTAGCTCTAATATCCATTCTTCTCATATGGATATCATAAGGACCTCTCCTAAACCACATTGACTTTTTCCTTTTCTTTTATTGGAGAAATAGTTGAACATATGCAAAATTGAAAATAGTATAATTCAACTTCATAAACATATTGCCATTCTCAAGCCTTCAATATCTGGCTGATTCTGTCATACATGTACCATTCATAATCCTTCCATATTGCTTCCATCGATATCCTTCTGTATTACTCAGAATTAATCCCAGATATTGTACAATCAAATCCAAAGATATATTTTTAGTATATTTTTTTAAAAGATGTGTTTTATTTCACTAAAATATTATACATAAACATTGAATATTTTAATAAAATATTATGTTTGTAATATAAAATATTTATTCAATATTCAAAATTCCATTTGCCTCATAATTTTTACTTTGAAAGAGCTGACCTATTCTCACATTCAAACTTTTAAAAAATATTTTTCTACATATCAATAGTTTCTTATGATTAAATTAAGATAGAAGAAACTATGTTTTTCTATTGTAGTTTCCCACACTTGGGATTTATATTGGGAAGTATATTTCCACTGGATATAGAATTCTATGTCAAGAGATTTGATTTCCTTTTGGTAGTTTAAATATAGGTTCCACTTTTTACAACTACATTATCTACATAGTGTAAAGTTATTCTTCTGCCCTCTTTACTATCAAGCAAGAATATAAATAAACTGCATATTAATAAATGTAAGGTTGTATAAATGGTTGTACTTGGTGTGAATAAATGCTAAATTACATAAATTAAAAGAATTATCCATAAGATGTTTCCTCAATTGCCAAGACATTTTAGGACTTATTTTCCTAAAAAAAGTTATTTCTTTTACTTGACTTGTTTTACTTCTATAGCATCTTCTGGATTCATAAATTTTTCAAAGGCTTAATATTTTGGCAGACAGCTCTGTAGTGAGCCTAACATACTGCATTCATTTTATAATAGCATTTAAATAGAAATTTCAAAATATGAATTAAAAACACATGGCATGAGATATTCACATTTTTATTTGCACTTTTCTTAGAACTTTGTACAAATCTTAGAACTCAACTGTTTGGTATTTAAAGTGTATTTATATGCTAATAAGCCAGTTACAGAATTGTTATTTTACTAAGGTATAATAATCTTCTATGTGTATGTTTTTCAGGCACTTTTTCGTGTATTATATTGAATATTGTCATTGACAGTGTAGAATGTTTTAGTTCATTTACACAATGTAATAATCAGTGTAGTTGGCACAGCAGGTTCCTAGAGCATGAAGCAGATACTTTTTGGCCAATGGGCATAGCCCCTGGTTTTGCTATAAGCATGGTAACTTCTTTATTGTTGTTGTTCAGTCACTAAGTCGTGTCCTACTCCTTGCAACCCCATGGACTGTAGCATGCCAGGCTTCCCTGTCCTTCACTATCTCCCAGACTATGCTCAAACTCATGTCCATTGAGTTGGTGATACCATCCAATTATCTTATCCTCTGTCGCCCCCTTCTCCTCCTGCCCTCAATCTTTCCCAGCATCAGGGGCTTTTCCAAGGAGTTGGCTGTTCATATCAGATGGCCAAAGTATTGGAGCTTCAGCTTCAGCATCAGTCCTCCAGTGAATATTCAGGATTGATTTTCTTTAGGATTTACTGGTTTGATCTCGTTGTCCAAGGGACTCTCAAGAGTGTTCTCCAGTATCACAGCTTGAAAGTATCAATTCTTCAGCACTCAGTCTTCTTTATGGTCCAACTCTCACTTTCATGTATGGCTACTGGAAAAATCATAGCTTTGACTATATGGATGTTTGTTGGCAAAAATGAGCAAGAATTTTTGGAAATTTTAATAAATCCACAGACTTATGAATCTATAAAACCTTTAATAAGATAAATGCAAAAACTAAGAAATTTAGAAAAACTCATAATATCGCTAGAAAATCAGAGGCAAACTTTTCCATATAAACTTTATTAAGTTATAATTGATGAATAAAAGTTTATATCTCAGGGGTACAATGTGATGTTTTGATATATGTATACACTGTAAAAAGTTACTACAATCAAGCTGATTATCACATTTTATCACCTTACATAGCTTTCATTTTTAGAGCATGTAGTGGGAACACTTAAGTTCCACTCTCTAAGCAAATTTCAAGTATACAATACAGTATTATAAATTATAGAAATTGTGATATAAATTATGCAATCAGAATTTATTCAATTTATAACTAAAATTTGTACCCTCTGTGCAATATTTTCCATTTCTCCCACCCCATCCCTAGACCCTGGCAACCATCATTCTACTCTCTGTTCCTATGTGTTCAACTTTTTTAGATTCCACATAGAATGAGTTAATATAGTGTTTGTCTTTCTGAATATGGTTTATTTCATTTAGTATAGTGTTCTTCAGTTTTCTTGATGCTGTCACAAATTTCAAAATGACTTTATTTTATGGGTGAATAATATTCTATGTATACATTCCAACTTTTTCTGCCCATTAATATATCAATGAACACTTAGGTTGTTTGCTTATCTTGGCTATTGTGAATAATGCTACAATAAACATAGGACAGGGAAGCCTGGTGTGCTGCAGTTCATGGGATCACAAACAGTCAGACATGACTTAACAACTGAACAACAACAAAAAGCATGGAAGTGCACATATCTCTTTGAGGTACAGATTTCATTTCCTTTGCATATATACCCAGAAGTAAGGTTGCTGGGTGATACAGTATTTCTATGTTTTTGAGGAACCTCTGTACTGTTTCCATAATGGCTATACCAATTTCAGTTCAGTTCAGTTCAGTCGCTGAGTCATGTCCGACTCTTTGTGACCCCATGAATCACAGCACGCCAGGCCTCCCTGTCCATCACCAACTCCCAGAGTTCACTCAGACTCACGTCCATCGAGTCAGTGATACCATCCAGCCATCTCATCCTCTGTCGTCCCTTTCTCCTCCTGCCCCTAATCTCTCCCAGCATCAGAGTCTTTTCCAATGAGTCAACTCTTTGCATGAGGTGGCCAAAGTACTGGAGTTTCAACTTTAGCAGCATTCCTTCCAAAGAAATCCCAGGGCTGATCTCCTTCAGAATGGACTGGTTGGATCTCCTTGCAGTCCAAGGGACTCTCAAGAGTCTTCTCCAACACCACAGTTCAAAAGCATCAATTCTTCGGTGCTCAGCCTTGTTCACAGTCCAACTCTCACATCCATACATGACCACAGGAAAAACCATAGCCTTGACTAGATGGACCTTTGTTGGCAAAGTAATGTCTCTGCTTTTCAATGCGCTATCTAGGTTGGTCATAACTTTTCTTCCAAGGAGTAAGCGTCTTTTAATTTCATGGCTGCAGTCACTATCTGCTGTGATTTTGGAGCCCCCCAAAATAAAGTCTGACGCTGTTTCCACTGTTTCCCCATCTATTTCCCATGAAGTGATGGGACCAGATGCCATGATCTTCGTTTTCTGAATGTTGAGTTTTAAGCCAACTTTTTCACTCTCCTCTTTCACCTTCATCAAGAGGCTTTTTAGTTCCTCTTCACTTTCTGCCAAAGTGTGGTGTCATCTGCATATCTGAGGTTATTGATATTTCTCCCGGCAATCTTGATTCCAGCTTGTGTTTCATCCAGCCCAGCATTTCTCATGATGTACTCTGCATAGAAGTTAAATAAGCAGGGTGACAATATACAGCCTTGACGTACTCCTTTTCATATTTGGAACCAGTCTGTTGTTTCATGTCCAGTTTACCTTTCTACAAATAGCACAAAAGAATTCCCTTTTCTATACACTGTTTTCTATGTGATTTATCTTTTTTTTTTTTTCGATAGCCATCCTACAAATGTGGTGATATCCCATTGTGGTTTTGATTTGTATTTCCTTGATGATTAGTGATGCTGATTAATAATGGTGTTGGTTCAAGTTGTGGACTTCTTTCCCAGTAAGATATTCCATTTTCTGTATGCTTCTTTCACCAGTTTGGTGGGCAAGAGTTTCTGTGGCCTCAGTTCTTTGAGACATCTAAGAAGATTTTTGTTTGTTTTTTATTCACTTATTCAGCTTTTTTTGTGTTGTGAGTATAGGAATGTTGACTTCCCAGTTTTTCACAGTTCAAAGTGAATATTAGAAGTTTTAATCTTTATTTTTAAAGAATATCTTCATTGGGTATAGAATTCTGTATTAGGAATTATTTTCTTTTAATTTTTTAAAAGATATTATATATATATATATATATATATATATATATATATATATGTCACTCCTTGTGTTAAAGGCAATGTATCGTCTCTCTGCTTTTAAGATTTTGCCTCTGACAAGATCACCAACCTTGTCCAACTGCATACCCTGACATAACCCTGTGACCCAACTCTGGGTCTGCTCAGCCATATGCCAGGGGCTGTTCCACCTACCCAGAAACCTGGTAGTAGGCAAGCTCATCCTTACTCCTGAGCAAATACCATGGGGACACTTAACTATGATTAAGGAATTTCAGGCAGCTAAGTGTAAACTGGCTTGAGAATTAAAAACTCCAGATGTCTCAGCATTTTATATGTTTTACCTCTGAAAGCCCCACCATATTTTCATTTTGAAGAATGCAGGAAACTCTTCTCAGGCATCTAACAAAGGAAGGAAGGAAACCATTTGTAATATGCCCAGGGTATTCTTTTCTTCTTTATGGTTTTGTAACAAAGAGTAGTCCTCAAGGGCAACTACTTTAACAAAGTATTATGGACTTGAGAAGGACAGCCCCATCTAGCCTTCCTGTCTTGTCTAAGGGGGCTAAGAAGACTGAGAGAAATTTGTGAAAGTCATAATTAAGGGGTACAGGCACAATAAAGGGTTGAGATCTACTCATAGATTTAGAGAAAGGTTGGTTCTTTTAACAGCACCACGTCAGTAGTACGTCTGTACTATAGCAGATAATTGCAACAGAAGAACTGCAAACCTTAGACCTTATTTAAGAAGTCACTAGGAAAACCAAAAGACAAAAACAAACATATCAGAAGATATTTTAGTCTGTGACATAGTTATAGGAAATAGTGTGCCTACTCAGCCCTGTCTGACTCTTTTTGACCTTTTGGATTATAGCTTGCCAGACTCCTCTGTCCATGAAATTTTTAGACAAGAATACTGGAGTGGGTTGCCATTTTTCTCCTTCAGTGGATCTTCTTGAGCCAGGGATCAAACCCTCCTCTCCTGTGCCTTCTGCAGTGCAGGCAAATTATTTACCCACTGAGCCATCAGGAAAGCCCACAAATAGTAAATGCAGCCAAAGTCAAACACCAAATGAACATAAATCCTCACTTTAAAGGCCGATTTACCTCAGTTCTTATCATCTGGAACATCATACCAAGCTTTAAATAAAATTTACAGGCCACACTATAATAAAAAAGAAAAATATCCCCCATCCCCACAGTTTGAAGAGTTAGAACAAGCCTCAGACTCATATATAACGTGTATATGGAATAAAAATTGTAATTATTGTTCCAGGGAAGAGCCAATTATGACTCCATGTTCAATCTATTTCTTTTACTTCACTCTTTGCTTCCCTGATTTTGTTCACTAAAAGTATAGTATTTTGACATGATGGCCTCTCTCAGGAAACCTTGCCCCTCTGCCTAAATATTAAACAAAAGAGCCTTTTTGTTCAGGACCCTGTCCACCTATTCATGGCTACAGGAAAGAAGAATTTAACACATCTTAAATTTAACACATTTAACAAGCCTTTCCCAAGGCTTGCCATTGTAGGAGATATTTGAAAGATTAATGGCCTTTATGGAGTAGGAAACAGCAAAGCCACTCCCATATTCTTGCCTGGAGAATCCCATGGACAGAGTATCCTGTCAGACTACAGTCCATGGGGTTGCAAAGATTCAGACACAACTGAAGCAACTTAGGATGCATGCAATGGCCTCTTTAGTTCCTCACCTCTCCCCATCCTTGTTCTATAAAAGAAACTACCATCCAGATTCCAAAAAGATGGTTATTTTGAGACAGTCTTCCATCTTCTTAGTCTGCTGGCTTTCCAAATAAAGTTGTATTTCTTGCCTCAACACCTCGTTTCTTGGTTAATTGGCCTGTTGTATGGCAAGCAGAATGAGTTTGGACTCAGTAACATTATTAGGTCTAGAATTTAAAATAACCATTATTAATATGCCAAGGTTTTCAATTTTTTTAAAAAAGTAAATAATATGTAATAATAGATGAGTACCCTAAGAAGCAGAGATAAAAACTTTATAAAAGAATAAAAAGAAATTCTAGAAATTAAGAAAAGCATACTTCAGAAATGAAGAATGCATATTAGCACACTGGACAGAGCCAAAGTATGTAGTAACTTAAGAAGATGTTCATAGAATATTTTCAAACTGAAACTCAAATTAAAAAAATTTAAAAAAATAAAGAGTATCAGAAAACTGAAACAAATACAAAAGATGCAGCATATAAAATGGGAATACCAGAAGGAGAAGAAAAAAAGAAATTAGCAGAATAAATATTTGACTCCGCAATGGTTGAAATTTTCCAAAATTAATAACAGATGCTAAAACACAGATCCAGAAAGCTCATAGTAAACAATCAGGATAAATATTAAAGTTTACTTTTAGGCATATCATTTAAACTGAAGAAATCCAAAAACTAAGAGAAAATTTTGAAAGAAGTCAGAGGGAAAAAAAAAAAAACAAAAAACAATCATCTCACCTCACCTCTAGAAGAAGAATGGAACTCTTCCTTGATAGTTCAGTCAGTTAAGAATCCTCCTGCAATGCAGAAGACCCCTGTTTGATTCCTAAGTCTGGAAGATGTGCTGGAGAAGGGACTGGCTACCCACTCCAGTATTCTTGGGCTTCCCTTGTGGCTCAGCTGGTAAAGAATCCACCTGTAATGCAAGAGACCTGGGTTCAATCCCAGGGTTGGGAAGATCCCCTGGAAAGGGGTGGTCTACCCACTCCAGTATTCTGGCCTGGAGAATTCCATGGGCTGTATAGCCCATGGGGTTGCACGACTGAGAGACTTTCACTTTCACAGAAGAAGAAGTAGAAGAATTACACTGGACTAAGCTTCACAAATCATATAAGGAAGAATAAGGTAGAGTGAAATATTTGAAGTGTTGAAAGAGAAAAAATAGCACTAACCTAGAATTCTTTAACCAGTGAAAATTGCCTTTATGAGAAGAAATAAAGACTAAAACAATCCAAAACTGAGGGAATTTGTCATCAGTAGATGTGACTTTAAAAGAAGTGTTTCATGAAAAATTAAAATGATAAAAGTCAGAAATTCAGACCTACATAAAGAAAGGCAGAACATGAGAAAAGAAATAAATGAAGGTGAGATAACCTTTCATTTTCCTTATATTAATTGATTAATAGATAAGTATTCAAATAATAGCAGCAATGTATTATATATATATATTGATATTATATGTTGATTATAGCTTATGTTTAAGTGAAATAAATGAAAACAAGGACATGAGAGAGGAGTTAGGAATACTCTTTTATAAGGAAAATGTACCATCAATGAAATGACAGCATGTTATATAAAGTGGACTTAGTCATAAACAGGTAAAACAAACCATAGGGAAAGAACTAAAAAAAAATTAGAAGAAGATAATTGATAAGTCAAATAAAGAAAGTGGGATTACATAATATACTCAACTAAAACCTGAGAAGACAGAAAAAGAGGGGAAGACTAAAAAAAAAAAATGCACAGAGAATAAGGTTAATGACCAATATGAATAGCTGTTAGCCCAACTATAGCTGTAATCACTTTATACTTGAATGATCTACACATCCAAATTATAATAAAAGACCTAGACTGACAGAGCATATTAAAAAAATCCAACTAATGTTGTTTACAAGAAACTCTTTTTAAATATGAAGACACAGGTAGATGCAATAAGTAATGTAAACAAAGACATTATGCAGTTCACAAAATATTAATTCAAAATGGATAATAAACTTAGCACGGGCTTCCCTGGTGGTTCAGGTGGTAAAGAATCTGCTTGCAAAGTGGGAGACCTGGGTTCAATTTCTGCGTCAGGAAGATTCCCTGGAGAAGGCACTGGCAACCCACTCCAGTATTCTTGCTTGGAGAATCCCATGGACAGAGGAGCCTGGCAGACCATGGAGTAGCAAAGAGTCAGACATGACTGAGCTATTAGATGATGTGATGTGACGTAACAATAAACCTAAATATAGAATGAAAAACTGTATAATTTCTAAATATAACAGGAAAAATCTAGTTGTCCTAGAGTTTGACAATTAGTTTTTAAGTACATGGCCATAATAACTACCTCAGAAAGTTAACTGAGTGAGCAGTAAAAGAGAAAAATTGTATCAGTGTGGCTGTTGTTGCTATAAATGATGACTGTAACTAGAAAACAATAATATGGATATTTATCTCTTCAAGACTCAATTTTGTCATTATTAAAAGAATAAGAACCCCAAGGAAGACTTACTACTGTCACTTTAAGCAATCTTGATAAATAATATTTAATTCAGTCTAATGCTCCCATAACAAATCCATTAAGAAAAGCCAGTAAAATATCAATAATTATATAAAACTGTAATAAAATAACTTCTTGCAACATGTGTATGTGCTTCAAGGACTATTACCCTTAATTGCTAGTAAAATTATTTTCTATATTCCACATAATTTAGTGGGTTTTGGAGAGGTCACCAAAATTGTTCAGTATGCCACGACTCCCACAGGACGAGAGTCTATCCTGTTGAATAGAATGTAAATTCTTCTGAGTCATAGAGTGTTCACTCTATTGCAGTGCATGTAATCTATACCCTTTTATTTATGAATAATATAAAGGACAACAGACCTTTCCTCATTTTATGCTTCATATTTTTCCTTTGATTCTTCTTAATTCTATATATTTAAAAACTAGAAGTTATATCATTTAAAATATTAGTTTATGAGCTTTTTTGTTAGTTCACTAACTTGTAACCAATCAATGCTCTTATGTTTTTTTGTCTTTTTTTAAACTTAGATGTGAATCAGTATCAAACTATCATTCAGGTATAGAGGAAGTAGGGTATAAGTTGTCTGAAATTATATCACAAGGCAATCAATACATGCAGTAAATAACTAGAATTTCCAATAGAGAAAACTAAAAAGAAATATCAGAGTTTTACTTAAAAATTTGAAATATTTGAGATTTTGTGCTATTCCAGAGGTGATATATGAAAACAATGGTGGAAATTCAAAGATACAGATTAGGCTTTTCTAGTAAACATTATAGTGATAAACACCTGTGAAAAACATAATACGCTTATATTTCAAGGAAAATGTCATGTGTTTCATGTATATTAGCTCATTTAATTCTCATAGAAAGTCTAGAAGCTCAGTAATTTTCATCTCTGATTTTCAAAATGAGGGCATTGGGATACAGAAAGAATTACTAATTTCCCAATATCTCACAGCTAGGAAAAGGTGCAGCCAGACTGCAGACCCAGGCAATCTGATCTCATAGTCTATAAGCTTAACTTTATGCTATTTTTAAAGGAAAAATTGTCTGGAAGTGAAACACTGGGAGAATACTAAAAAAATTATCTTCTTGTCCAGAGATACAAGAAGAATGTGTGAAAGAGCTCTTTCACCTACTTATAGCCAATCAATGTTCTTATGTTTGTTTGTCTTTTTTTTAATTTAATTGTGAATTAATATCAAACTATGAATGGATGAAAGAGCATCCTCCTCCCCTTATGTATGCTTCAAGGGAAAAAAAAAGTCAGGTCTTAGCCTTGGGCAAGGATGGAAAGGAAGAATTCTGCGCAGAGAGTTTCAGGTTAAACTAAGATCTCTTTATAGTGAACAAAGGTTTCAGAGATTGCTGTGGAAATGCTTGAGAGGACGTACTGGACAGTCTAGGTATATGAATATCAGTTGTGTAAGATTTATGAAAATGTTAGGCATGTTTCTGTTAACTGGCCTTTCCGTAGCAAGTTAAGTGGAGATCTGCTGACACATAGCAGTGTACCCCACCTGCTTAGGATTCTAAGTAGAATACTGAAGAGCTATGTTGTTTACCCTGAAAGGTCCCTCCTCTGATTACTAGCGAATACCTCTTGGATAAATCAACAATTGCTAATACAAAGTTGTGTATACCATTTCTGTTTGTTTATTTGATTGTATTATGTTTCTCTTTTAAAGCCTTGCCTTATTATATTTCTTTATTAATTGCTTAGATAATTAGATAAAGGTAACTACAAGGATACAATTAATAAACATAAGCCTACTCAAAAGTTTAAAAGAAATTTATATTTATTTCAGGTTATACAATCTCTGTATTTAAAGACATAATTTACAAATGAAGCTGTATCTCTTTATGTTCTCCTTTATCTCAATTGTTTCTTTCTATCCCTACAAGAAACTTCTCTAATTTAATCTGATATGAATCTAAAGTCTATGTTTATACATTAACTCTATATAAGAATACTGTATACTTAATAAAACACTAAATAGTTCATAACAATTTCTGCATATTTATGGTTGCTTTTGCTTTTAGCAGATAGAAACATAAATGGGTTAAATGTTGTAATAAGTTTTGATTAAAAACTATTAAATGAAGTAAAAGAGTTCTAGGGAGAAAATTGCAAAACATCATTGAAAATCATCAAAAAAGACTTATATAAAAGAAGAGATATCCATATTTGTTAATATCAGGGTTCAATAATTAAAATGTTAAATTTCCCTATTAAAATATAATGATAAAATAATTCATTCAAAATCCAATAGCTTTTTGGAGGGAAGAACCTTGATAAATTGACTCTAAAGTTCTGACAAAATTATGAAATTTCAGATCAAGATTACCCAAGACAATTCTGAAGAAAAAAAAAATGGAATTTGAAGGTGGTTGGATGCCCTTACAATAAACTGTTGAGTATGATTATTTCCCCCTTTGGTAAACATTGCCATTGTTTTCAAATAAATATATGGGAACTTGGTAAAAAAAAAAATCAGTGAGGAAATAACTACATTCAATAAATTGCACTGAAGCAATTAAGCGTTGGGGGAAAAAATAGATTCCTATCTCATATTAGGCATGAAATTAATTCCAATTGGGATAAACATGTAACATGATATACAGACACTTGTTTGTATTGAAATATGTATATAAGGAAATTCAGGATAAGAATGATATATAGGCAAGATACAAAACAGAAATCATAAACAAAATATAAATATATTTGATTACATAAAATATTAAACATTTTACAACCAAGTATCCCTGTTGGCTCAATTGTAAAGAATCCACCTGCAATACAGGAAAACTCTTGCAATGCAGGAGACTAGGGTTTGATCCCTTGGTCGGGGAGATCCTCTGGAAAAAGAAATGCAACCTACTCCAGTATTCTTGCCTTGGAAATCCTATAGACAGAGGAGCCTGGCAGGCTATAATCAGCAGGGTCACAAGAGTCTGATATGACTTAGTGACTAAACCACCACCACTATCACTTTTGCAGGAAAGACTAGAATAAGCTATTTTTCACAGATCTAATAGAGAAAATACGAGTGTCAATAAGATTTACAGAACATTTACAAGTCAATAATAAAAATACTCAGTGAGGAAAGAGTCAAAAATTTGTATAGATATTTCAAAAATGCTAGATCACAAATGTTTAATAAACATAGGAAGAGCTATTTAACTCAACTAATAATGAGTGAGATGAAAAATAAAACAGCAAGATACAATTTTACACCTAAAATGTGGGCAAAAATAATTAAATATATAACAATAGGAACTATAATATTTACAAATATTAAAATATAGAGAAGCAGGAATTTATGCACTGTTGATCAAAGTATAAGTCATAATAAGTTTGGAAAGCAACTATTTTAATGATGTTGAAAATAAGCATGCTCAATATACTCAGACATCCTACTTCTTATATATGAACTAGAAAAATCTGTGTATAGAATAAATGTATCCTACTTTCTCAGTATTCCATGATCTAAATTGCTAGATTCTCAAATATCTCAAAGGTTTTGATAGATTTGAGATTATCCCCACTCATATCTGAAATTAAAACCCAGTGGACCCAGATGCATTGCCAGGCTAAGGTGTGTGCATCTTTACAACTTATGGCATATGTATCATTAAAAAAAGTTAAAGGCCATTGTTGCTGACTTTGAAAGCTGAATTTACAGTGCTATTTTTGAAGGGAAACTAAAGCAATAAAATTTCACTTAATTTTAAGGAAATAAGCATTCTTTAAAATATTTATATTTAAAATAGAACATAACAGCTTGGCAAATAGCAAGATTTGTAACTGATAGCATTCATGAGGAGATTATAGGAAATATGACGGAAATTATTCCTTTATATGCATTACAAATGAGATTGACTGCAACAGGGCTTCCCTGCTCGCTTAGACAGTAAGGAATCTGCTGGCAGTGAAGGAGATGCAGGTTCGATCCCTGGGTGTGGAGGATCCCACAGAGAAGGGAATGGCTACGAACTCCAGTATTCTTGCCTGGAGAATTCCATGAACAGAGGAGCCTGGCAAGCTATAGTTCAGGGGGTTGGAAAAAGTAGGACACGGAGTGACTAACACTTTCCCTCTGTGCCATCATTACTTTTGCACTTAATACAATAGTGATTTAGTTGCTTGATACTTTTCCCTAGATATTTGCAAATTTATTGAAACATAAACTATACATTAATTATTTTATGACTCTATTATATATCTATATCTATAGGGCACAGAGGCTTGATAAATATCTTTAAATTAACCAATACATTAATCCTAAACAAATAATTCATATATCAAGTTGGTGTTCAACCGGGTGATATCTAAGTTTTATTTCATCTCTAATTTTTTAAATTGTTATCGGAGAAAGTGATGGCACCCCACTCCAGTACTCTTCCCTGGAAAATCCCATGGACGGAGAAACCTGGTAGGCTGAAGTCCATGGGGTCTCGAAGAGTTGGACATAACTGAGCAACTTCACTTTCACTTTTCACTTTCATGCATTGGAGAAGGAAATGGCAACCCACTCCAGTGTTCTTGTCTCGGAGAATCCCACGTACCGGGGAGCCTGGTGGGCCGCCGTCTATGGGGTCGCACAGAGTCAGATACGACTGAAGTGAATTAGCAGCAGCAGGAGCAAGATTATTATAATCTTTGGAACAATAGGTACTAGTAACAACTTAGCACTTCTACTTTCCTCGTTAAGAAAGCAACCTATTCATATTAGTGCAAGTGATTATTTCATAAAAGATCTCTCTTAGTGTTTAACATAGCATACATCACATATAAGAAGTAAAGGAAGAGTAGAGATTTTACAAATGGGAAGAGGGAGATATAATTATTATAAAATGGTTATTCAAAAAGGACAAAATTAGAATTCTAGTATAAAAATACAGAAGCTATAGAGAAGAATAGGGGGAAACGAGAAAAGACATTAAAAGAGTGTTTTCTAAGGTTGTTAAGTTCCATGAAAATTACGGCTAACTTATGATTCTACTTTCTAAGGCCAAGACATCTCCAGATGACTACAGAAATACTACCTTAATAATAAGAAAAAACTTGTTTCATTAAGGTAAGTTATTCCTTTGAATTACTTGAGTTTTTTCTCATTATGTAACCTTTCTGTGCACTACAGATTAAATATTAAATTGTAATTTTCTATTAACTTTTTTTTCTTGTAATAACAACAAAAGAGACTTCTTGTAGATTTCCCACTGAGTTTTGTTTATGTATCCTATGCTGCTGCTGCTGATGATGCTAAGTCGCTTCAGTCGTGTCCGACTCTGTGCAACCCCATAGATGGCAGCCCACCAGGCTCCCCCATCCCTGGGATTCTCCACGCAAGAATACTGGAGTGGGTTGCCATTTCCTTCTCCAATGCATGGAAGTGAAAAGTGAAAGTGAGGTCTCTCAGTCGTGTCCAAGTCTTCGTGACCCCATGGACTGCAGCCCACCAGGCTCCTCTGTCCATGGGATTTTCCAGGCAAGAGTACTGGAGGGGGTTTTCACTGCCTTCTCCCAGGTCCTATCAAATTCAGAGTCTATTTTCTCTTGGAAAAAGCAAGAAAAATAAATCATAATAGAGACAAAGGTAAGGAATATGTTGATAGTTGTCTTTCAGGATTTAAGAGCTCTATAATAGTAAGAACTACTTTGTTTACTAAACTCTTACAGTCTTCCCATCCTTTAATATTATATCCATTAATTTCATAAAACAAGATTGTTTTTAAATAAACCTTAGTACCATGAAGGGTTTCCCAGATGGTGCTAATGGCAAAGAACACACTTATCAATGCAGGTAGATACAAGAAACATGGGTTCGATCCCAAGGTGGGGAACATTCCCTGGAGGTGGGCACAGGAACCCACTCTAGTATTCTTGCCTGGAGAATCCCATGGACAGAGGAGCCTGGCAGGTTCCAGTCCATAGGATCACACAGAGTCGGACATGACTAAAACAACTTAGGAGGCACGTACCATAAAGGTACCACTCTAAAAATATAGTGTAGATCCCAAAGAAGCCCCAAAGCAGGCTTCATTTCCCACATTGTTTCTATAATTCCCCCAGTTCAGTTCAGTTCAGTTCAGTCACTCAGTCTTGTCTGACTCTTTGCAACCCCATGAATCGCGGCATGCCAGGCCTCCCTGTCCATCATCAACTCCTGGAGTCTACTCAAACTCATGTCCATCGAGTCGGTGATGCCATCCAGCCATCTCATCCTCTGTCGCCCCGTTCTCTCCTCCTGCCCCCAATCCCTCCCAACATCAAGATCTTTTCCAATGAGTCAACTCTTCACATCAGATGGCCAAAGGATTGGAGTTTCAGCTTTAGCATCAGTCCTTCCAATGAACACCCAGGACTGATCTCCTTTAGGATGGACTGGTTGGATCTCCTTGCATTCCAGGGGACTCTCATGAGTCTTCTCCAACACCCCTCAAAGTCACTTCAAATTAAAAAACAATTGGCATAGGTATTTGACATTTTCTCATGTAAATATGAATGAAATTGTCTTTATAAAAACCTTGACATCTAATTAAGAGCACTGAACTTACTATGCAAATGATACTTTAAGACAAGTCACCTAATTTTTTAATATAGTGACTTTCAAAGAGTGACTTCTAGACCAGCAGCATAGATAACATCACCTGAAAACTTGTCCAAAATGCAATACTTGCCTTGCAACTGACAAGGCAATACAGACCAACTGACTTTCAGATTCCAAGTGGGGCCCAGGATTTTGTGTTTTAATAAGTCCTTCAGATGGTTCCAATGAAAGTCAAAATTTGGAAAGCATTGCCTCTACTGCTGCATGTGTAGAAATTTTGGAAACTTCCCTGATATTAATAATATCACATAGGGAAATAACATGGTTTTGTCATATACAATTAATTACTTTTATCCTGTAGAATCAATTGTCTTAAACACAGTGGAATTTGAACTTTGTCTTGTAAGTCTGAAGTGAACTAAAGCAAGAACTTCAAATATCAGGTGACAGAGGAAACACATTTTTTTTTAATGGCTATGATAATAAATCCCAGAGAAGGAGACATTTTGATGGTTGATAAAATGTATGACTTTTTACTAAGAGGTATTAGGTTAAGGGTATTGGATAATATGAGAGTTTTTCATCATAAATTTTTAATCTTATTATTCAGCATCTACCCTTTCTGCCTAACTTGCCTCTGAATGTAGGAGAGAATAACACTTCATAGGAATCTATATTGATTATCAGCAAATGTCTTCTGGCAGTTGAACGATTCACTTAATTTAAAAAAAAATTGATAATCTCCTTGGAATTAATTGCTTCAGAGAGGTTGATTTTAGATACATTGATAATTTGTTTTGTTTTGTAGTATGCTACTACTTTCTTTCAGAAGAATGAAACAACTTACTGTAGCCAAGGATTTGTAAAATTATTAGCACTATAGTTATAGTCAAAGCAATGGTTTTTTCAGTAGTCATGTATTATTTTGAGAGTTGGACCATAAAGAAGGCTGAGCACTGAAGAACTGATATTTTCAAGCTGTGGTGGTGGAGAAGACTCTTGACAGTCCCTTGGACTGCAAGGAGATCAAAGTAGTCAATCTTAAAGGAAATCAGTCCTGAATAGTCATTGTAAGGACTGATGCTGAAGCTGAAGCTCCAATACTTTGCCCACATGATGCACAGATCCTTTATGAAATAATAGCTTGCACTAATATGAATAGGTTGCTTTCTTAACAAGGAAAGGACAAGTGCTAAGTTGTTTTCATTGGACAAGACCTTGATGCTGGGAAAGACTGAAGGCGGGAGGAGAAAGGGATGACAGAGGACAAGATGATTGGATGATACCACCGATTCAGTTGGACATGAGTTTGAGCAATCTCTGGGAGATGCTGAAGAACAGGGAAGCCTGGCATGCTGCAGTCCATGGGGTCACAAAGAGTTGTACACAATTGGGTGACTGAACAAAAGCAAAATAGTTGGAAAAATATAAACTGATTTGAAACTTGCTATTTTTAAAAAATTATGTTTTGCCCTAATGTTTACATAATAAACTGATTCCTTTTATAAATCACTTGAGAACTCTAGGATCTACTGTCTTTAAATATTAGAATTTCTAATACATCTTTAAAGGTTTTCAATGCTATCCTTTAAATCTTAATTAGTGGAATGTTTACTGTAACCAATTCCACTGTTATCACAATATTGCCAGTTCCACACAAAGGGACCCTTTTTTGTAAGATAAATAACTTTATACAATAATTTATATGGAATAATCAGTTCAGTTCAGTCGCTCAATCGTGTCCGACTCTTTGCGACCCCACGAATCACAGCACACCAGGCCTTCCTGTCCATCACCAACTCCCAGAGTTCACTCGGACTCACGTCCATAGAGTCAGTGATGCCATCCAGCCATCTCATCCTCTGTCATCCCCTTCTCCTCCTGCCCCCAATCCATCCCAGCATCAGAGTCTTTTCCAATGAGTTCACTCTTCGCATGAGGTGGCCAAAGTACTGGAGTTTCAACTTTAGCATCATTCCTTCCAAAGAAATCCCTGGGCTGATCTCCTTCAGAATAGACTGGTTGGATCTCCTTGCAGTCCAAGGGACTCACTCTCAAGAGTCTTCTCCAACACCACAGTTCAAAAGCATCAATTCTTTGGCACTCAGCTTTCTTCACAGTCCAACTCTCACATCCATACATGACCACAGGAAAAACCATAGCCTTGACTAGATGGAACTTTGTTGGCAAAGTAATGTCTCTGCTTTTTAATATGCTGTGTAGGTTGGTCATAACTTTCCTTTCAAGGAGTAACCATCTTTTAATTTCATGGCTGCAGTCACCATCTGCAGTGATTTTGGAGCCCCCCAAAAATAAAGTCTGACACTGTTTCCACTGCTTCCCTATCTATTTCCCATTAAGTGATGGGACGGGATGCCATGATGTTCATTTTCTGAATGTTGAGCTTTAAGCCAACTTTTTCACTCTCCACTTTCACCTTCATCAAGAGGCTTTTTACTTTTTACTCTTCACTTTCTGCCATAAGGGTGGTGTCATCTGCATATCTGAGGTTATTGATATTTCTCTTGGCAGTCTTGATTCCAGCTTGTGCTTCTTCCAGTCCAGCGTTTTTCATGATGTACTCTGCATAGAAGTTAAATAAGCAGGGTGACAATATACAGCCTTGACGTACTCCTTTTCCTATTTGGAACCAATCTGTTGTTCCATGTCCAGTTCTAACTGTTGCTTCCTGACCTGCATACAGATTTCTCAAGAGGCAGGTCAGGTGGTCTGGTATTCCCATCTCTTTCAGGATTTTCCACAGTTTATTGTGATCTGCATAAAATAATATGTTTATTTAATTTATAATTAAATATAATTTAATTTATAATTAAATATAGTTAATATTAAGTAATAAGTAACAAATATTTTGTGATTACATGAAGAATATGGAATCCAATTAAATATCAGAAGAAAGTAATGCTGAAAGCCTAAACTAAGACAATAGAGTACAAAATAGGATTTCAAACACTGAAACAATCTTCATATTACTAAAAAATAGCCCATGGAAAACTCTTATTTTCCATTGGTGCATTAAAGCCTGTTTTTAAATGTTTAGTGAGTAAAGGCAAGTGTGAAATAGGGAGAGAAGAAAAGGAGGTGAGATGAGAAAATGAAAGAAGGAAATTGTATACCAGAATTAAACTTAGAATATGTGTATGTGTATGCATGCATCTCAGTTGTGTCCAACTCTTTGCGACCCTATGGACTGTGGCCTACCAGGCTTCTCTGTCCGTGGGATTATCAGGCAAGATTACTGGAGTGGGTTGCCATGCCCTCCTCCAGGGGATCTTCCTCACCCAGGGATCAAGCCTGCGTCTCCTGAATCTCCTACATTGCACGCAGATTATTTACCCAATACGCCACCTGGGAAACCCATAATTAGGATAGTTGAATATAATTACCAAATGGAGAATCTGAATTATATAACTCAATCTATTTATTAATAAAAACATCCTAAGCTACAGTAAAAGATTGTCAATAAATATGCACATGTCATGTGAGTTGTCTGTATCCTGCAAGATATTAGAGAGGAAATGAAGGGCTTACAATATAAGCATTGTCAGAATCAGAATGAATGTCCTTTGTAGTGAGTGACTTTACATCAGATGTTCTAAATTTATCTAGAAGTAGCAATGGCATTGACTGTTAGTCGTCACTGAAAAAGCATACTGTCACTAAAGGAAAAGGAAAAACTGAAAAGGGCAAATATTAAACTGCTCTCAGAGAAGACAAATTGACTCTTGTCTGATAAATGCATTAATAAGATGATGTTACAGTTATTCAAAGATTCTTGAGAGGATCATTTATTTAGGTTTCTAACTTTAAAATAGGCTTTATGTGCATGTATGAGATTTAAAATATATATATTTTAAGCTTTAGAAGAATGTATGATACTTTAGAGAACAGCAGCAAGAATTGTATCATGATTATACCATCTAGAACAATCTTTTGTACAAAGAAACACTCCAATTATTTGTTGAACAGAATTGCAAAAATTAAGAACAGTACATTTTAAATTGCTTTTATATCAATAAAACATCACTAAGTAAAATATATAAATGACATCTAAAGAGGTAAAAAAGTCAGAAATGGAGATCAAAACCTCCTAGCACCTAGCTAGTTGAGTGTGTGTGTGCGTGTGTGTGTGTGTATGTGTGAAAATCTTTTTAAAGTCATCTTCTTAAGTTAACTAACATATGTTCAAGAACAATACAACTTTACAACCCAGAGTATTGTAAAGGTAAATATAAATCAGAGGAAAAAAATAGAATCCCTGGTATTGAAAGGAAAAGATACTCCTTTCACTGCCCCTTTTATTTTAGAGAATTACATTAAAAACAACAAAAAAGTTACAGTTGTAAATTCTTTCTCTGTCCCTTGAAGATGTATGAAATCATTTTGAAGCCTAAATAAGCTTCTTGTCAGTGTTATAAAACAGTAATGTCTTGTTTCAAGGACCTAGAATCCATTTCTGTAAAGTAATCATTTCCTATCTCTCAGTGCCTATGGAAGGGTAGTAAACTAACTTCAGCGAGCTCTTTGCTCCAAAATTTCTGCCTGCCATAATGATATGTGGTTTTTTTTTTCCTTCTTTTTTTTTTTTTGGATAAATTACCCAACACAAAGATCATCTCATTTCCAGAAGAATTTAGGATCAACTGTATGTAACAAGTGTGTCAATTCTCCTTACTTGAGGACCGGTGATTATTTATCTTGAGAACATGTATTCAGTGCTTTTCCATCTACCTGACTCTATAAAAAAGTGAGAATTCTCCTTTTATCAATATCTTAGCAGATTGCCTGTGATGTGCATAGCACTGTTTCAGTGCTTATTTAAAACAAAACTGTTTTCCATCTCTTCTTTCTGCCTTCATGGGACATTTTTTCTGGGTTGGGAGGAAATTTTGTTTTTAATTATATTTCCCCAACAGTGTATAACAGAGGACTTGACACACAAATACTTATTAATTGGTTGAAGATGTTTTACTAATACAAACAAAGAAAGTGGCCAATATTTAAAGAAAAATATTTTATCCCACACAATAATTGTACTTGCATGGCTTTCTCTAAGTATTATTATCTTTTATTTATCTTTTATATCTTTTTACTGTATTTAACATAAAATTCTATTTAATCTCCAGGATGAAAAACAAAACAGCAGCAAATTGGAGGACTTCTATTCAGGATAGACTGCTTAGAAATTAAGGGGAAAATTGATGTAAACAATAGTACCATTTAGATTAGAAGCAATGAGGATATGCCTAAAGGGTAATGGAAAAGTTGTTAAATAAGGCAGCAATGGTTTAGAACCATTAGGTACAACAGACTATTTATAGTAGTGGAATATTTAAAACTTATTGTGGAAGAAAGGAACTCATAAATGTAAAATAAGGGTATAGAGGCCAAAAGAACAATGGGATAATAAAATAAATAGTGTAAGTAAAAATAGGATAAAATGAGTAAACTGAGCAGAAACCTTTCTGAGGGCTCTGAACTTGTGTTAAAAAATGTAAGTGTAGATGATTGCATAGCTGAAAGAATTACTTATGACATAAACTGTGTAATGGTTAAGATTAAATAAATAAAACTTGGCATTTGTCTTTTTATCATAAATTATTACATATTCTATGCATTTTGTTATACCTATTTAATATATGATTCAAGACAAAGGGAAAGCTAACTGAAAAAAATATGAATTATAAAAATCATAGCTTATTTGAACAGTTTTTCTTGAGTATTTAAAGGTGGCATGATACAGAAGAAGACAATGTAATCTCTGCCTTCATGTATAATACTCTATATAAGTTAGGCATTCATCAGAGAAATATTCAATAAGAATTTTTAAATTGCTTATCATAGGAAAAAAACTACTGTGAGTACTGGCTGTCATAGTGAATTTTGGAAACGTTTAATGGCAGCACAATTCTAACAACTTACTATTTTGTAGAGGTCATAAAAAGAATAAAGCAAACAACATACATACAATGAACAAAATATACTCAGCACAAAGAGTAGTGCACATGCTAACTTAGAGAAAGTAGACATTTGTGACAGCATCAAGAAAACTGAAGAACACTAAGCTAAATGAAATAAAACACATACAGAAAGACAAACACTATATTAACTCATTCTATGTGGAATCTAAAAAAGTTGAAACATAGGAACAGAGAGTAGAATGATGGTTGCCAGGGTCTAGGGGTGGGGTGGGAGAAATGGAAAAATATTGCACAGAAGGTACAAATTTTAGTTATAAATTGAATAAATTCTTATTACATAATGTATATCACAATTTCTATAATTTATAATACTGTGTTGTATACTTGAAATTTGCTTAGAGAGTGGAACTTAAGTGTTCCCACTACATGCAGCTTGGTGAATTTATATCAATTCTTGTAGCTCTTATTTAGGTTTCCTAGGTTACTAATGGCTATTTCAATCATGGCAATCAAAGTAAAATCAAAATCAAATAAGTCCCAATCAAATCAAAGTGACATCAGGAAAAAAATATTAAAAATCCCAGATGTCAGAAAAAAATCTTATTTAAAGATCAAAATATCAGACACAGTTGATAAAATAAACTTATTAAACTTGGATTTAAAATTTTTTTACTATTAAAAATATCCTCTTTGTTTCTGACATAAACAAATACAGCTTAATAATAGAGACAAAAGTCATACAGGTGTCTGAATTTTTTAAAAAGACTAAAAACCTAAATACCAGAAAGCCAATGAAGCAATCAATAGCTATAGAAACTTTTGGTAGTAAATATTAGATTTTTAGAAGCTTATATTACATCATTTTATATTAAAGAGTAAATAAAAAGATAATTACCTATTTAAAGTTTTAGAAGCAGGCATAAAATATTACTTAACACATAATTAAAGTTATTCAGAATGGAGGATTTCAAGTATCAAAGGCCTGGAGATAAATATTGTGGCAGAGTGTATCTTCCTAAATTAAAGTCAATATCTTACATTTTCTTCTTTCAATATATTTGCCATTTCTCCATTAAGAAGTGGAGTCTAATCCCTTCTTGACTTAAAGTACATGTTTGTAACTAATACAACTCTTCTGAGTTGAATTGTCTTCCCTTCCTCTGTCACCTTCCCCCCAAAAAAGAAAAAATTAAAAAGTTAACCCCTAGTATCTCAGAAGGTGACCGTATTAAAAAACAGTCACTGAAGATGTAATTGGTTAAAATGAAGTCATGCTGGAGTAGGGTGGATCCCTAATTTGACTGGTGTCCTTGAAAGAAGATAGTCATAGGAAGGCAGAGACAAATAAGGAAAACACTGTGTGAAGACAGAGGATTGAAGAGATGTGTCTACAAGACAAGGAATTCTAAAACGTGGGAGAGAACCACCAGAAGCTAAGAAGAGGCAAGGAAAAGATTTCCTCTTCAGAAGGAGAATGACCCTGGTGACATGTTAATTTTTGCCTTCCAGCCTCTAGAACTGTAAGACAACAAAGTTCTATTGTTTTAAGCTCCCAGTTGGTGGTACTTTGTTATGGCAGACCTAAGAAACTAGTATAATGATCAAAAAATTATAGTAGAAGTGACACTATATACATATTGAGGTATAACAGAAAGACTAGATTTTCCACATGAATCTCTCTGCCAGGAAAAGTGCCTTGAGAACTCTGAGCTGATATGTGAAAAGTCTGAGTATCCTGAATCTAGCAGGCTAAAGGAGAACATGCTGAAAAATCACATTGAGAGAGAGAGCAAAGTGTTTCAATACAAAAATAAACATTTTAAAAATCAATTATTTTTCTATACTGCAATGAAAAATAAACTGAAAATAAATTGAAAATAAAATAACATTTACAATAGCATAAACAATGAAATACTTAGATAGTAAAGAACCCTAAATGAATTTATCTTTTTCAGGATAAATTGCAAACTGAGGTTAAATAGAGGGATATACCATGATCATGGATTGAAAAGATTAATATTTATAAGACATCAGCTATTTCTTTAGAAAATGAATAAATAAGCGAGAACACTGTAAGCTTCTTTTAACATGCTGTTATCTGAGTGTCATTCCAGAGGAAAGCTCTGAATTAGAGAAGATAGGTGAAGTTTTATAGAACTTAAGCAAGAAGAAATAACTGTTTACCTACTTTGCAGAAGATCTGATTGAATTTACTTCTTGGAAGACAGAAAATTTATTCTTGTATAATACTTTAACAACAGTTGTTTGTGCAATGTGTTTTCAGCAAGATGGATGCTAGTCATTAGGAGCTACCCATAAGGATGGGAGCAAATAAAGGTATGTCTTAATGTCATACAAGGCTAAAAATGGAAAAAATGTAGGCTTTCAAGGGGCCTCGTGGTCCTGCCTCTTGTTCAGGAGGGAAATTGAATCTTATAATTTGACCACATGTAGATTTGTTCAGAATTCTAGATTGATACCATTCATTGGTTGTGGTCCAAGATTCATTGGTGATGGATGCCATTAGGACTCATTATGACTTTTGTCTTTGTAACTAAATTTAAATTCTGTGGCCAATGGGTGCTGCTCAGAAGCTTTTAAGACTCTGGAGAGAAAGAGGAAAACAATTCCACAGAAAACAAATATTAATATTATGATTTGCAGAACATCTTGAACAATGGTGTATTAGTCAAGATCCTTGACTAAAGCAAGAGAACAGATCCCATTCCTCGTCTGAGTCTGTAAAGAAAAGCTGTTTGATATCAGTAAGTTGATGTAAAACTTGTCTTTCTATCTAATTTGTACACTGGCATTCCTTTCTTGTTCATCTTAAAAGTTATATAGTACATCTCTTTGTAGATAGTACTACTTCAATATACTACTTTCTCTAAGTTAGCATGTGCACTACTCTTCGTGCTGAGTATATTTAAAACTTTTCTACATTGCACTGCAGCTTGGTGAATTTATATCAATTCTTGTAGCTCTTATTTAAATTTCCTAGGTTACTAATGGCTATTTCAATCATGGCATAATAAATTGCTTTTGAACTAGGAGAGAAAACAGCAACTCAAGATTCACTGGTAGATATAGTTTGTTATGGCTTTCTTCAGGCTAAGAAAAAGTAGAAATGTTTCTTCTAATTCCAGTGAATTTTATGGAAATTTATATTTTCATGTTCAATATTACATGATGCCATAGTTATTAATTTCTTAGCACCAGAAAGAAAAAGAAGTGTAAAGTTCTTGCATAGATAAAAGGAACTTGTTCAGATTATTAGAAACCAGAAAACTGGTGGGAATGGAATTATACACCAATATCTGTTCAATTAGTAAAATATTCTAGCAAGCTTATGTCCCAGAGATCCACAAATATTCAAAAAATGTGGTCTAGGGTCCATAAATTTAGGTACCAAAAAGTATGAACAAGGCAGCTTTGTTTGTATTCTTTTTTTTATTATTATTATTTTTTATTTTTTTATTTTTATTTTATTTTATTTGAATTTTATTTATTTATTTATTTTTTCAAGGCAAGCTCTTTTTTATTGTATTTCTTTTTTTTTTTTCAATTTTAATTTAAAAAAATTATACATGTGTTCCCCATCCTGAACCCTCCTCCCTCCTCCCTCCCCATACCATCCCTTGGCTGAACAACACACTGCTGAATAACCAACAAATCACAGCCATTCTGACTGGTGTGAAATGGTACCTCATAGTGGTTTTGATTTGCATTTCTCTGATAATGAGTGATGTTGAGCATCTTTTCATGTGTTTGTTAGCCATCTGTAGAAGAGAAAGAGACACGTGTACCCCAATGTTCATCGCAGCACTGTTTGTAATAGCCAGGACATGGAAGCAACCTAGATGTCCATCAGCAGATGAATGGATAAGAAAGCAGTGGTACATATACACAATGGAGTATTACTCAGCCATTAAAAAGAATACATTTGAGTCAGTTCTAATGAGGTGGATGAAACTTGAGCCTATTATACAGAGTGAAGTAAGCCAGAAGGAAAAATACCAATACAGTATACTAACGCATATATATGGAATTTAGAAAGATGGTAACAATAACCCTGTGTACTAGACAGCAAAAGAGACACTGATGTATAGAACAGTGTTATGGACTCTGTGGGAGAGGGAGAGGGTGAGAAGATTTGGGAGAACGGCACTGAAACATGTAAAATATCATGTATGAAATGAGATGCCAGTCCAGGTTCGATGCACAATACTGGATGCTTGGGGCTAGTGCACTGGGACGACCCAGAGGGATGGTATGGGGAGGGAGGAGGGAGGAGGGTTCAGGATGGGGAACACATGTATACCTGTGGCTGATTCATTTTGATATTTGGCAAAACTAATACAATTATGTAAAGTTTACAAATAAAATAAAATTTAAAAAAAACACAGAAGAAATCAAAAAAGAAATCAAAATTTGCATAGAAATGAATGAAAATGAAAACACAACAACCCAAAACCTGTGGGACACGGTAAAAGCAGTCCTAAGGGGAAAGTTCATAGCAATACAGTCACACCTCAAGAAACAAGAAAAAAGTCAAATAAATAACCTAACTCTGCACCTAAAGCAACTAGAAAAGGAAGAAATGAAGAACCCCAGGGTTAGTAGAAGGAAAATTGTTTGTATTCTTGAATGATTTCCAGGAATTAAAGTTCCAAATAAATGTTATTTTAAAAATTCATTGCATAGATTTGAAGAGATTTGAAGTATGAAAAACATAACCCTTTGTCACAGGAACCTGAAATTCCTTATGAAACACAGAGATCTGGGTGGGACTCAGTCTGTAGGCATGATTATAATGCCATTTGCAATAATACGAGATTGTCATATTGAGTGAAGTAAGTCAGTGAAAAAGACAAATATCATATTGTATTACTTATATGCTGAATCTAGAAAAAATGATACAACTGAACTTATTTACAAAACTGAAACAGAATCATAGACTTAGAGAACAAACTTATGGTTACCAGGGGGGAAGGGGGAGGGCAAGGGATAGTTAAGGAGTTTGGAATAGACATAAATACACTACTATATGCAAAGTGAGTAACTAATAAGAACCTACTGTATAGCATAGGGAGCTCTACTTGATACTCTGTAATGACCTATATGGGAAAAGAATCTAAAAAAGAATGTATATCTGTATATATATATAACTGATTCATTTCTCTGATAGTAGAAATCAACCCAGTATCATAAATCAACTATACTCTAATAAAAATTATTTTAAAAAAGGTTTGTCTCCTAAACTTGAAATAGCCATAACAATGGAGAGAGACAGCAAAAAGACTATCTTTTGGGTAAATAGGAATGCAGTTTTATAAAATTATAGAAGAGAGTGAATATTCCAATTTGACACAGAAATTAGGAGAAGGAAGTTCTTTTTTGATCTCTTTACAAAGTCTGTGACTTCTTATGTACCAGAAATTATTAGACACAATTAACATGTGACATATTGTGTGGGGAATGGCACTCTAGACTGTTTCTATTTTGATTTTTCTTTATATCAATCATCCTAAAGCCCTGCTATGAATTAATAGTGAAACAAAATTTATATAATTGTCTGGGAGAAAGATTTAGTTTTCCAGGGAAAATGTTACAAATCCAGCAATCTGATTAATTAAACTCTTTCTCTGGAAAATGAGTTCATGGATGCCAACTATAATCTAAATGTCAAGATTTAACCTCTGGTGCTCAGAGTTACAAGACTGAGGAGGAAACTTTTGGAAACTCATATTAGCAATCAAAAATCCTAAACCAACAGAGGCATAGAGAAAAAAACAAATCCATTAAAATTTGGAAGAGAAAGCAAAAAAGCTGGGGTAGTTTTTACTCTTTGCATTCAAGTGTCTCACTCTGAAGGATCTGGGGTGTAGACTAGGCCTGAAAGTGAAAGTGATCTTTCCCGCTGACTCAGACACTAAAGAATCTGCCTGCAATGAAGGAGACCCAAATTTGAAGCCTGGGTCAGGGAAGATCCCATGGAGAAGGAATGGCTACCCACTCCAGTATTCTTCTAGACAGCGTATTAAAAACCAGAGACATTACTTTGCCAACAAAGGTCCATAGAGTCCAAGCTATGGTTTTTCCAATCGTCATGTATGGATTTAAGAGTTGGACCATAAAGTCTGAGCACCGAAGAATTAATAATTTAGAACTGTGGTGTTAAAGAAAACTCTTGAGAGTCCCATAGACTGCAAAGAGATCAAACCAGTTAATCATCTAGGAAATCAATCCTGAATATTCATGGAAGGACTGACACTGAAGCTGAAGCTCCAATACTTTGACCACCTGATGTGAAGAGCTCATTAGACTCATTAGAAAAGAGCTTGATGCTGGGAAAGATTGAAGGCAGGAGGAGAAGGGGATGACAGAGGACGAGATGGTTGGATGGCATCACCAACCCAATGGACATGAGTTTGAAAGGACAGGGAAGTCTGGCATGCTGTAGCCCATTGAGTCACAAAGAGTTGGACATGACTGAGTCATTAACACCTTTCACTTTCTAATAGAAGTGTTCTAATACTGAAGTGTTTATAATTGACAATGCCTGATAAGGTTCCTTCTAATGAGGTGCAATTGTAATCATAAACTGGTATCATTTCTAGTAAATAAACTGAATCAATGGATTAAAATTTGTGTTAAACCTTTACAAAATTTGTCCACATCAGCCTACTATAAAAGAGAAGAGTCAATGTAGGGGTGAAATTACAAGATGTACAGGCATTCAGTAAGAAGCTTCTGTGAGGGTAGTCTGTGATTTCCTTTTGGATGGAGTCAACGGCCATGAGAGTTTAGGGCAAACCTTTGGCCACAGCACTGAAGTTATTCCAATAGCTTTGCAAGTTTTAATTTTAACGTGCAATTTTCTTATTCCACTGTCTCTGAAAAGTGTGAAAAAGAAACTTCTAAGCAACAGGCAGAGGCTTATCAAGTATCTTAATTACTTTTCTGATGAAATGAGACCCTTAATACCAGACAAACAGTAGTTTTCCAATATACCAAATGCAAAGCATAGAAGTTACTTTGCAATGACCAGTTCAGGTCAGTTCAGTCACTCAGTTGTATCCCTTCTTTGAGACCCCATGAACTACAGCATGCCAGGCCTCCCTGTCTATCACCAACTCCCGGAGTTCACCCAAACCCATGTCCATTGAGTTGGTGATGCCATCCAAGCATCTCATCCTCTGTTGTCCCCTTCTTCTCTTACCCTCAATCTTTCCCAGCATCAGGGTCTTTTCAAATGAGTCAGCTCTTCACATCAGGTGACCAAAGGATTGGCATTTCAGCTTCAACATCAGTCCTTCCAAAGAATATTCAGGACTGATCTCATTTAGGATAGACTGGATGGTCTCTGCTTTTCAATATGTTGTCTAGATTGGTCATAACTTTCCTTCCAAGGAGTAAGCGTCTTTTAATTTCATGGCTGCAATCACCATCTGTAGTGATTTTGGAGCCCAGAAAAACAAAGTTTCCACTCTTTCCCCATCTATTTACCATAAAGTGATGGGACCAGATGCCATGATCTTAGTTTTTTGAATGTTGAGCTTTAAGCCAAACTTTTCACTCTCCTCTTTTACCTTCATCAAGAGGCTCTTTAGTTCTTCTTCACTTTCTGCCATAAGGGTGGTGTCATCTGCATATCTGAGGTTATTGATATTTCTCCCAGCAATCTTGATTCCAGCCTGTGCTTCCTCCAGCCCAGCGTTTCTCATGATGTACTCTGCATATAAGTTAAATAAGCAGGGTGGCAATATACAGCCTTGACGTACTCCTTTTCCTATTTGGAACCAGTCTGTTGTTTCCATGTCTAGTTCTAACTGTTGCTTCCTGACCTATATACAGGTTTCTCAAGTGGCAGACCAGGTGGTCTGGTATTCCCATCTCTTTCAGAATTTTCCACAGTTTATTGTGGTCCACACAGTCAAAGACTTTGGCCAGAGCAGCTGCTTTAAGGCAAGAAAAGGCTCTAACATGAAAACATGCAAAAAATAGTAAGAATATATTTATAGCCATATGAGGCTTAATAAAATTAAGTCTATTTGTAGGTGTTCAAAGAAGCCTAAAGAAGTGGGTTTATGTTCATGATTCACTTTTACAGTTTTCTCAGAATTGTAGCCTTCATAGACAGGGTGGGCACTAGAAACATCCTCAGAGACCTTGCTGAAGTTGCCTAACTAAGACCTATTTAAGATGGATTTTAGTTTCTTTTACATGATGGGTTAAACTTTTTGAGAACACATCTCAGTGTTTCAAGAGAATCCATAGAGATCTGAAGAGAGACCATCTGGATGCAGAAACCAATTTAATCCATTTCAGTATGTATATATGTATGTGTTATTGCTGTTGTTCTGTTTTGTTTGCTTGTCTTCCTGAACTAGGTGCTTGGAACTGAGGCTGTCACAAGAACTGCATAGAATTTTCCACAGGATTAGTTAACTGCACAATTGCTGCCACTGTGCACAAAGAAGTGTGAGCTTTTCCTATAAAGTTGAGTGAAAAAGTTATAATAAACAATGATTTCTGACATTTACTGACCTGTTCAGTTAGGATCCATAGAGCTTATCCAAAACTTTCATATGCACATAGAAATAAAGTTTTATGTTTACTTGGTAGTTAAAGGTAAGGAATTTTGAAGGAAATACTTATGTTATTGAAGACAATCTCTAGTGATTCTGTCTAAGCCCATGTTGTCAGCTTCCTTAAAGTGCATACGATGTTCAGTTCTAGAAATTTAGAAATCTAATATAGAGTATCCTATGGGAAACAGCACTCCTCCATATTTCCTTCTAATAACTGATCAAGGAAAAAAGAAATAGCTTCCAATTTTTGAGGAAACAGTTACCAATTTGTATGCTGTCATGACCTAGAAATACCAAGGGAACATTTCATGCAAAGATGGGCTCAATAAAGGACCGAAATGGTATGGACCTAACAGAAGCAGAAGATATTAAGAAGAGGTGGCAAGAATACACAGAAGAACTGTACAAAAAAGAGCTTCATGACCCAGATAATCATGATGGTGTGATTACTCACCTAGAGCCAGACATCCTGGAATGTGAAGTCAAGTGGGCTTTAGAAAGCATCACTCTGAACAAAGCTAGTGGAGGTGATGGAATTCCAGTTGAGCTATTTCAAATCCTGAAAGATGATGCTGTGAAAGTGTTACACTCAATATGCCAGCAAATTCGGAAACCTCAGCAGTGGCCACAGGACTGGAAAAATGAAAACCACAGTTTTCATTCCAATCCCAAAGAGAGGCAATGCCAAAGAATGCTCAAACTACCGCACAATTGCACTCATCTCACACGCTAGTAAAGAAATGCTTAAAATTCTCCAAGCCAGGCTTTAGCAATATGTGAACTGTGAACTTCCAGATGTTCAAGCTGGTTTTAGAAAAGGCAGAGGAACCAGAGATCAAGTTGACAACATTTGCTGGATCATCGAAAAAGCAAGAGAGTTCCATAAAAACATCTATTTCTGCTTTATTGACTATGCCAAAGCCTTTGTGTGGATCACAATAAACTGTGGACAATTCTGAAAGAGTTGGAAATACCAGACCACCTGACCTGCCTCTTGAGAAACCTATATGCAGGTAAGGAAGCAACAGTTAGAACTGGACATGGAACAACAGACTGGTTCCAAATAGGAAAAGGAGTACGTCAAGGCTGTATATTGTCACCCTGCTTATTTAACTTATATGCAGAGTACATCATGAGAAATGCTGGGCTGGATGAAGCACAAGCTGGAATCAAGATTGCCGGGAGAAACATCAATAACCTCAGATATGCAGATAACACCACCCTTATGGCAGAAAGTGAAGAGGAACTCAAAGGCCTCTTGATGAAAGTGAAAGAGGAGAGTGAAAAAGTTGGCTTAAAGCTCAACATTCAGAAAACGAAGATCATGGCATCTGGTCCCATCACTTCATGGCAAATAGATGAGGAAACAGTGGAAACAGTGGCGGATTTTATTTTTTTAGGCTCCAAAATCACTGCAGATGGTGATTGCTGCCTTGAAATTAAAAGAAGCTTACTCCTTGGATGGAAAGTTATGACTTTCCATCGAAGGAAAAAATAGCATATTCAAAAGCAGAGACATTACTTTGCCAACAAAGGTCCGTCTAGTGAAGGCCATGGTTTTTCCTGTGGTCATGTATGGATGTGAGAGTTGGACTGTGAAGAAAGTTGAGCGCTAAAGAATTGATGCTTTTAACTGTGGTGTTGGAGAAGACTCTTGAGAGTCCCTTGGACTGCAAAGAGATCCAACCAATCCATCCTAAAGGAGATCAGTCCTGGGTGTTTGTTGGAAGGACTGATGCTAAAGTTGAAACTGCAATCCTTTGGCCACCTCATGAGAAGAATTGACTCATTGGAAAAGACTCTGATGCTGGGAGGGATTAGGGGCAGGAGGATAAGGGGACAACAAAGGATGAGATGGCTGGATGGCATCACTGTCTTGATGGACATGAGTTTGAGTGAACTCTGCGAGTTGGTGATGGACAGGGAGGCCTGTTGTGCTGTGATTCATGGGGTAGCAAGGAGTCGGACATGACTGAGTGACTGAACTGAACTGAACTGACTGAACTGATGACCCAAAAAAATGCACTTTTTTTCTGAAAAAAAGTAATGGAATTTTTATTTAAAATCTTTGTCAGCAAACATGAAATCATCTGGAAGACTTTCAATCTGGAGAACACAGTAAGAGATCAACCATATATTAGGTTGGAGTTCTCACTGGGTATTTGCAAAAAGGAAGAGGATGCTTCTCTATCAGTGGAAGACAATAATCACATGTAATGTTTATTCCCTTATATAAACACAAAAAAAGATACTACTAAAAAATATGTTGGAAAGTTAGGCTTTTAAAAAATGCTGAATATACACCTACCAATGCAAAATTAACTGTCTTAGGAATTGAGAATAGAATAGTATTATGGTTGGAAACTGGGATTCTCAGGTAGTGCAATGGTAAAGAATTCACCTGCCAAGTGGATGCAAAAGACACAGGTTTGATCCCTGGTTTGGGAAGCCCTCCTGGAGGAGGAAATGGCAACATGCACCAGTATTCTTGCCTGGGAAATCCCATGGTCAGGGGACCCTGGCTGGCTACAATCCAGTGGGGTTGTAAAGAGTGATTGAGTGACTGAACACACACACACATTGTTGAAGACTACAGGGAAGTATATATGAATGTGCTAATGACACATAAATCTTGTAAGAACATGATAACCATATCCATTTGCTGTTTTGATAAGCAGAGGAGCTATGGAAGTACAGGAAATTTCTTGAGTCTTTTTAAGAAGGCATGTGGTACAGTGGGCCCAGGCTTTCAATAATCTTTGCTAGTAATAGATATTGGGCCAGTTTCAGTAGATAGATTGATAAAGAACTTCAGCCTCATTCATATGTTCTAGATATGAAGTAACTTTAGACAAGAGGTTACTGGGAATAGATCTAAGATCTGAGATGTTGATAGTGGAGGTACCAGAGTGAGGAATAAAACTATGCTATCATAAAGTCAAGGATTAATTTCCTTTCAGAGATTTCCCCCAAAGATCATCTGGTTCATTGTTCATAACATTGTTTCTAATTAGGTCTTCCAAATAAGCCCACAAATTCACTGGAATGAAAACACTAGGCAGACAACTATATTGATGGGATTTCAGAGAGACAGAAAATTAGTGAGACAAAAGAAGAGTCTATGGGGTATTCAAGATTCCACCAATGAAGCTTCTGTTATTCTGAAAAAGAAAAGATGGAAAGATGGTTCAGTTTACAGTATAGAATATAATCCCAGAATCAATAATAGAATGTGCTATTTGTAAAACTTCTTTGGAAAAATGCCTGGTCCTTTGCCTTTTTTAATCAGGTTACTTGTGTTTTTATTGTTGAATTGTAGATGTTCTTTATATATTCTGAATGCTAATTTCTTATCATATCAATAATTTGCAAATATTTTATCCTATTGCACGGATTATCTTTTCATTCTATTGATTGCTTTCTTTGGTGTACAGAAGCTTTTTAGTTTGATGTCCTGCTGCTGCTACTAAGTCATTTCAGTTGTGTCCGACTCTTTGTGATGCTATGGACTATAGCCCCCCAGGCTCCTCTGCCCATGGGACTTTCCTGGCAAGAATACTGGAATGAGTTGTTGTGCCTTCCTCCAGGGAATCTTCCTGACCCAGAGATCGAATCTGTTTCTCCTGCAGCTCCTGAACTGCAGCTGGATTCTTTAATGCTGAGCCACCAGGAAAGCCCTTGATGGAGCCCTACTTGTCTATTTTTGCTTGCGATCCATGTGATTTCTGTGTCTCATCCAAAAAAACTCATTGCTAAGACCAATATCAAGAAGCTTTTCCCTCTGTTTTCTTCTAGTAGTTTTACCATTACAGTCCTTACAGTTAAGTCTTTAATCCATCTCATGTTGATGTTTGTGATGCTGTAGGATAAGGGTTGGAGAAGGAAATGGCAACCCACTCCAGTTTTCTTGCCTGGAGAATCCCAGGGACGGAGAAGCCTGGTAGGCTGCAGTCCATGGGGTCGCACAGAGTTGGACACGACTGAAGCGACTTGGCACCAGCAGCAGCAACAGGATAAGGGTTCAATTTCATTCTTTGGCATATGAATATCCCTTTTCACCAACACAATTTATTAAAGAAACTATAATTCCTTTGTATATTTGGGGGACTCTGTCAATGATCAGTTGACTGTATGTGTAGGTTAATTTCTGAGCTCTCATTTCTGTTCCATTGGTCAAAACATATAAATAGCCAACAGATGTGTGAAAAGGTTCTCGAATAACTGGTCATCAATGAAATGCAAATAGAAACCACAATGAGCTATCACCTCATACTTGTTAGAATGATGATTATCAGAAAAACCAAAGGACAAATATTGGTATTCAGCATCATATAACTTACACATGTGTTTTTAAAAAATGGTCAAACCAATAGGCAAAATAAATCTGCAAAAGTCTTGAACGTGTGCTTCACAAATAAAGATATCCAAATATCCATTCAACATTAAAAAAATCACTTCACTTAATTTAAAAAAAAGTGCAAAAGAAAACCTAAGATAAAACTTCATACCTTTCAGAAGTGCTATTGTTTGAGGCTGAAAATATGAAGCATTATATAGCAACTGTCACACACACTTTTGATAGGAGAATAAATTGGCACAACTGCACAACCATTATGGAAAACTAACATATGTTCTAAAACATATTCTTTGATCTAGTAATGCCACTTATATGCATTTATCGAACAAAATTGCATGTGGTTGCCATAGGTCGTACAAGAATGTTTATAACAACAAATAAAATAAGAGAAATAAGTCAAAAGTCAATCAACAGTAGATTAACAATTTTTAGTATATTCAGCTGAATCCTGTAGTTAGTAGTTCTTATTTAGAGGCGGTTTTACTCTCTGGGTATTTGACAGTGTCTGGAGACATTTTCAATTGTCACAGCTAGGGGAGTGCTGTTGACTTCTAGTGGATAGATGTCAGGGATGCTACAAAATATTCATGTATAGGACAGCCTGCATTAACAAATAATTATCTGGCCCAAAATGGAAACAGTGTAAGATTAAGGAACCCTGCTTTAGGATCATGAAGTAAGCTACGCATGGGCACATGACCAAAAAAAACAGACAGGCATTTTATATTGAACAATTCCATTTACAAACGTTTCCATACCAAGCTAACCAAATCCACTGTGATGCTAGAAGTTTGCTTAATGATTATATTTGATAGGGAACAGTGATTAAAAGGGCTAGGAAATGGGTTGTTCATAATGGTAGTGGCTTAATCTGTGTGGGTACTCATCGCGTGTTTCCCTTTTAAAAATGTATTTAGCTGTATTCATTTTATTACTTCTACACATTTTTATTTCTGTATTTCTCAGTGAAAAACTTTTAAAAGTTCATTAGCTATTCCTCCTCATAAAGCTCTTCTGGTTACTACTCTGTCAATGATAAAGCCATTCCATAGTCTATGGATCTTGTTTCTGGAAACTGTAAAGAATATACATTCTTTTTACTTTATTCTGCAGAGTGATTCAGCTCTGTATAATCACTACTCAAATTCAGCTAAAGATCAGCTTTTCAGGTCAAATTGGAAGCTAATCTCTTCTTTCAGCATCATAAAAGACTATACATTGAGATTTTTAAAAGAATACTCACTTTATTAATACAAAGCAATTTGAGATGATAATTTGCTTTCTTTGGGTTAAATTGATATATAAATCAGAATCATTAACTTTCAAATATGTGTAACATTTTGTTTTAACTTTGCTAAACATATCCTAAACAAAGTGCAATGTTTTCAGGGAATTATTTAAAGGAATTAGGAGACCTTTAAATAGTTATTATTTTATCCTTGAACATAGATACAGATTTAATCACATTTGATGAGGTAGAAATTGGAGGCAAAAAAAAATGTAAGTGCATGTTTATATATTCCAAAGTTTCTTTTATTTCAATCACAGCATAAAAAATATAATATAATATATATGCTATATATATTGATATAATATGGTAAAGAAAAATAATCACACATTTATAAACGCTTATTTATAAGTAATCATTAATCATTGATTAATTCAGAGCATTAATTAATTTTTTATATGATTTAGGGCAAAATGAAAGTGTATTGTGATGTTTTAAATGACAGGAAGATCTAGAGAACAAAGAAGATATTTTACAGTAAATTTGACTATTACTTACAAAACTAATGCTGTCTTGTACAATGACATAAGATTTTTATTATTCTATCAGACAAAACACATCTCTAATTTTTTATGTCCATCTTAGTTCCACTGGTCAATAGCCTAATCCCTGTTGTTGTTCTGAAGCACTACCTGGAAAATCTCCAACATCAAATCAATCCAATTTACTAATAAGCCAATAACCAGGTTACCTTTCACTTCAAAGTAAAAAAAGAAAAGAAAAACACTAATCAACTGAACAGATTTGTTAGGGGAAGCACACTGACTGAAACCACCCAGATCTGCTGATTGTTCAAAATGGGAGAAAGAGGGATTCAGAGATGATCCTGGATTTTAAGCATTGAGAGTATGGTAGATGATAGTGCTGTTCTTTGAGACAAGAGATAAACAAGGAGAAGCAAGAGTCAAACTGTTGTCAGTTTTAATGATGTTGGTCTTAACTGTGATGTTTGGTATTTCACTGGAAAAATGAATCTGAAGGTCATTAAAGTGGTGTTGGGCTATCTAGATGAGGAATCATCAGAATTAATGTGCATCGAATCATGAAAGGATGAATAAAAGCTCTGACTATATTAAGAGATGAGAAATAGAGAGAGATGTTTGAGTAGTTAGACAAGAAATTGTAAGAAATAGCTCACTTCAGTTCCCAATTCATGAGGGGTAGAAAGATAAACCCTCTCGACAAGGAAAATATCTTTTTTAAGAGGAAAGACATTCATTATTTTTAATGAGATTACATGTATTCACTAATTCAATTGGTAAAATCAATAGCTTATAGTTATTTTTGACTTTTGCTTTTGAATTCTTCTAGTCCATCAGCAAAGCTGGTCAGTTTTAATTTTAAACAGATTATAAACCTGCTTATTCCTTTTATTACCATTAATATGCTGCATCAAGTCATTCTGATCTCACTTCATTATGTATGTGAAATTTTCTTGAAAAATGGAAAATTATGTGTGCATGTATTCATGGAAAGCTAATGTGAAGATGCTTCCATTTTATTTAGTTGAAAAATAATTTAAAATGGGATGTGCTTTACTTCATGAATTTGTTCATCACTGTCTTAACTGTATACTCTTTCCTCTCAATAGCTCTTCTCTTTATGGACATAGAAATTTTGCTAATCCTTTGTGGTTAATTTGAATTCCTCTCTTCTATAAGAATTTTTTTTCCTTTTTTTGAAGAAATGCTATTTCTCCCTCCCCTGAATCTCCATGTGTACATTTCAGCTCTATCTGTCTATGGAGTTTAAAATGTTTTTTTCTGACATTTGAATTATTGTTCTGTATATGTTTTCCCCCATCAGATTATCTCCTTGAAGATATCTCTTTTAAAATATTAAGACATAGGAGGCTAAACTATTGTCACATTAGAATCACCTCTTCCACCAGTGAATTAATATCTGATTTTTAAAAAAATAATAACACACACATGTACCAAATATATATCATGTATCTTATTTGAATCCCCATGTAGTTTTAATTGATAAGAATTTTACATAAGTGAATAAAAGAATAAGCGTATGAATGAAAAAATTAAAAATTAAATGAAAAGTAAAACATTTCTAGCTGGGTGGACTATAAAAGTGTAAAATAAGATCATTTACATTTATGGTGATGCATTTTAAAGTCTCATAGATATATAAACAGGAAATGGAAGATTAAGCTTCATGTACTAATACTGATAATAATGAATTACCCGTACATGCTATAATTGGCTTATTTAAAGAAGCCATATTATGGTCATATTAACTCACTTCAGGGTGTTTAATGTAACAATACCATATCCTGCTCTGTCTTATTACTTAAATGGAGTCTCAATTTAGTTTTCCTGCTTACTATTCAATTGTATTTCCCAGACAAAGACAGATAGTAACTTACATCAAATTATTCTTGTTTATCTAAGGAGAACATGGATCAATACCACATGATCTGAGGCCAACTACCTCTTTCCCCTAATCACACTGCATTTGAACAAAAGCAATGATATCTGGCATTTTCAAATATTGGCTCAATTTAATTTAGCACATATAGGACATTTCTGATTTACTATGCTATTACGTGCCATTTTGAACATGCAAGCATAATATTCGCCTGTGTGCTAAGTTGCTTCAGTTGTGTCTGACTCATTGCGACCCCAAGGGCTGTGGCCTGCTGGGCTCCTCTATCCATGGGATTCTCCAGGCAAGAATTCTGGAGTGGGTTGCCATTTCCTCCTCCAGGGGATCTTTCAGACTCAGGAATCCAATGTGCATCTCTTAAGTCTCCTGCATTGGCAGGAAGATTCTTTACTATTAGTTCTACCTGAGAGGATTTTCCTACAACTTTGCATATTAGATAAGACATCACATTCATTATTGCATTTAATTCTCAAGAGAAAGAATATCATTAGTAAAACAACTAGTTAAGTAGTGAGGACAGATAGTTTTAAAAACAATTTATAGTTTTAGACATTTAATTCCAGAAGTTCAGGACTCCAACAGTGGTGTCTCAACAATTAACACTGCATTTTGCACTATAGAATATTATGTGCCAAAATTACAACATTATGTCCAACCTCCTGGTCATTTCAATGTCTCAATCAATTTTTACATGTGAATAAAGTGCCCAATATCCTACCCTAACCTTATAATTTCTTGACTATAAATTAATGCCCTACACTTAACCTCACTATCTCTCTGAATGCAGAATCCATGATAGTCAAAAGTTCAGTAGTTTAATGTGTACAACTTCTTGCCTTATTGGTCTTTTATACCATTAGTTCTACTCTGGCTGATCCAGCTCGTAACATTGTATTCTCCCTATCTTTCAGCACTTTTTTAGCTTCTCTTATTTCCTTACAAGATGATGCCATGCAAAAGCTCACATTAATCACTCCATGGCCAAAAGCACAAATCCCTTTTTCCTCTCACAGAGTTGTGCTGCCATCTTCCAAAGCCCTTCTCCACAACAGCACCAGACCTGCTCAGTATGTGAGGAAGCATATGAGTCAGTCGCTTCAGATTTCTATTCTGCACCCTCATCGGTCCTCACTGTTGCCATACACACTTCATCATAAAGCTAGGGACTCCTCTCTTACTCTCCTCAGTGTTTATCCCCAACTTGCCTGTATTCCTAGGTTCCCTCTTCTTCCCCTTCTCCCCTTCTAGAAATGACTTGGTGATTCTAACTCAGAGAAAAGGGAGGTCAGGTGACACTTGAGATCCTTACTTCTCCAGCCCCATGCCTGTCGGTTTATTTGCATTTCAAATCAGTCTTATCACTAGTTTTTTCTTTTTTCATTTAAGTAAGTCTTTTCTTTCTACATATATGAAAATATTTGACCTGTACAGGGGATTCCATTCTTTTATGTTTTCTAGAAAATCTTGCTTCATCTATTCTCTTTTCTTAAGTACATCTTCAAAGGCACCTTCTGTAATGACATACTCTCTGTCTCTGTCTCTCTCTTCAAATACATACAAAATACATACATACGTATGTCACATGCACACACACACATATATGTATGCATGTCAGCATATTCTCAAAGACTTTTATTTCCTTTAAATTTATTTTTCCATTTTCTTTTTCATGGACATTTGGGTTCTTGTTTTTGTTTGTTTGTTTTTAGTTTCTTTGCAGTGCTGTGTAGCATGTAGAATCTTAGTCACCTAACCTGTGATCAAATCCGTACCTCAGGCTTTGGAAGTGTGGCATCTTAACCACTGAGTCACCAGGGAAGTCCCACTCAAGGACTTTAAATGCTAAAAGAAAGAAAAAATCTGCTTCAACCTTCAACCTGTGTTTTCTTTCATCCTCCCTTATTCTCCTTCTATCCTCTCCTCTTCTTTCCTTCTCCTTTCCACTCCACTTGGACACACTGCTGCTAAGTTGCTTTAGTCGTGTCTGACTCTGTGCAGCCCCATGGATGGCAGCCCACCAGGCTCCCCTGTCCCTGGGATTCTCCAGGCAAGAACACTGGAGTGGGCTGCCATTTCCTTCTCCAAAGCATGAAAGTGAAAAGTGAAAGTGAAGTCATTCAGTCGTGTCCTACTCTTAGCGACCCCATGGACTACAGCCTACCAGGCTCCTCCGTCGATGGGATTTTCCAGGCAAGAGTACTGGAGTGGGGTGCTATTGCCTTCTCCATTTGGACACATTAGTTATTTAATAATGTTGCTATAAAAATCTGCAATTCTATTTTATCTCCCAGTTCCTTGTGATTGTGATTAGTGCTACTCACTGGCTATTGTCAGTACCTCCTCCTGCTAATACAGTAGGATTACACTTCCCAGCCTCCTGAAGCTTAGGTGTTTTGTGCCTTGTCATTGACATCCATACCAGAACTGTCAGTACCTTCCTATCCCCTAGGAGCCCTTTGCAATTTCATGCACAAAGACTCCTGTGTTTTCACTGCTAATATCCAGATCTGTGACACTATTTAGTGTCACTGGAGTCCCCAAAGCCTGGAATTTTATATCACCACAGTGGAAACCCTGAGAAAGTAGCTGACAAGTAGCAAGGAATAATAATGCAGGTTCTATGCCCCCTTGGTTTGGACATTTCAGGCTTCATTTGACCAGTCTCCAGAGCTACCTTGAAGATGGAGCCAAAATTTTAGGGCACTTTGCTTGATGTTGCAACATATCTTGGCTTCCTTTCCTTTCATTCCCATTTCCCCACCCTCCTGCTGGTTTAGCCATAAACACTATTTATATTACTTTTACATGAACCACTAGTTCAGGAGCTACTTGTAGGGAACCTAAACTAAAAGAAAATATATGTGGAATTGACATGTGTCATATTGAGGCTTAAAGAGCCTGTGTGGATTTGCCACATACTTTTCTCACTCTACCCCAACAACTGGCGACATTCCAGATAGTGACTGCTCTGTTGGCTTGGGGCCTAGAGTGAGGAAAATGTGGAGCAGAGCCCACAGTTAACTCATGATGGACATGCAGCTTGTAAGAAAAATGAAATTTTGTTGTTTAAAGCTGCTGAGATATTCCATTATTCGTTACTACACCTTATGCTATGGACATGAGTTTACACCCGTCTTATATCAACTTACATAATGTCAGGCTAGGTTCTGATGTGTTGTGGAGATAAATTCCAACATCACAGGGGCTTGTAATGAGAAAGATTCACTTACTCTTATGCAGGTCTCCTCACTTCTAGACCCATCCAAATAAAGGAGCAAACCATGAGAACTTAGTGGCTGCTGTGGTGGGGGAAACAACTCTGAATGTAATAATGAAACCTTCAACCGTAAAGGGATGCAGGCAACTCTCCCTCACAGCTCATTGGCTGAAACTAGTCAAAGGCCTACCACAGGGGGGCCAGGAAGTACAATCTCAACATGATTCTGGAGACTGAGAGGTGGAAACATAGAGAGAATAACACTAACAACCAGTACAGCTTTCAACTCATCAGCTTCTGGTTTCTGTCAAACTATTCCTGGATTTGTTATCACCAATGACAAATAAGTGAAACATTTCTACTTTACACTTCTTTAACTTTCTGTAGCACTTTAAATTGTTGAATAGCTTATCTTTTATTGAATTATATCTGTTTTACCTCTTGTTTTCATTAAGGATACTTTTTAGTACAAGTAATGGAAAAAAATAGCACAGAGTAGCATAGCACAGAGTAGCTTAAAAATTAACATGGTCTGTTTCTGATCCAGACAAGGAAAAACAAAGAAAAAGAGAGAGAGAGAGAAATTATTACCAAATGCTTAGAACTACTAGATGCAATCAACACAATAAAACAATAACATTTTTTTTCAGTTGGATATTTTAGTGACCAAGAGGGAAGCAAAAATATAATATTTTTATGAATTTAGGGTAGAAATATTTCCTTAAGCAATTTACAAAAACCATAAATCATAAAAGAAATATTGAAATAAATTTTTGCTAAAATTTAAGATTTTCATAAGAATTAATATGTTAAAAATTAAAAACACGTAGTCAGATACTGGAAGGAAATATTGTTGCCAATATGTTAGATAAAGAGTTTCTATCAAGAATGTACAGAAAGCTCCAATGATTAAGTTTAAAACAAACACACACACATACAGAGAACTAATCGAAAAGGGACAAAGTATATAAACAACAAGCCTTTGAGAAGGGAATCTTAGTGCCAAAATTCACATATAAAAGAGCTGAATTTTCACAACCTCAAGAGTAATCAGGGAGATCAAATTAAAACCATAATAAAATGACATTTTATAGCCACAAAATGGAAAACCGTAGTTATATTCAATAAATTCAAGTGCCAATGAACCAAGAACTCCTACACTTTGCTGGCAAAACCACAAATTAATGTAACTTTTGGAAAGAAACTTGGCAATATCTAATAATAAATGTGAAGTTTCATATTCCTTACATCCCAGTAATCCTAGGTCTAGGGAGACTCTCCCATATATGCACAGAGACCATTTAGAAAAACATCTTTCACAACACTCTTTGTAATAGAATCAGGCTTCCCTGAGAGCTCAGTTGGTAAAGAATCCTTCAATGGAGGAGACCAGGGTTCCATTCCTAGATTGGGAAGATCCACTGGAGAAGGGATAAGCTACTCACTCCAGTATTCTTGGGCTTCCTTTGTGGCTCAATTGGTAAAGAATCTACATGCAGTGTGGGGGATCTGGGTTTGATCCCTGGGTTGGGAAGATGCCCTGGAGAAGGGAATGTCTACCCACGCCAGTATTCTGGTCTGAAGAATTCCATGGACTGCATGAGGTTGCAAAGACTCAAACTGAGCGCCTTTCACTTTCACTTTGTAGTAGAATAAATGTGAAGAAGAAACCCTAATTATTTCTTGGTAACTTTGACTTATTAATACAATGAAATATTGTATAGCAAGTAAATTATATGAACTAGATCATCCAGTATGAACATCAATATATGCTGATGGCGGAAAGCAAATGGATATATACATCTTATATTTAAATACTACAAAGATATTATAGATCTTTAAGAAATAATATTTATTATTATGAATTCATTAACTTAGGTAAAAATATAAATACTTACCTATAAATAACATTTGCAATTTCAGGGTAGTGGTTACCTCTGAGATTGGATGAAATGCATAAAGAAGCATGGAAAGCAGTATATAAAATAGTCTCTGATGATTCACACTTTCTAATACTCATGCCCTTATGTAAATATTGTCCTTCAGTGTGGGCTGGACCTAGTGACTCACTTTGAGTCAAATATGGCAAAAGTAATAGCCTATCACTTCAGAGATTAGGTTATAAAAAGATGGTGGCTTCTATCTTGAGTTTTCTCTCTTGTTTGAGGAAACCAGCTGCCCTTTGGATGGGCTCATGTGGCAAGGAACTCAGGGAAGTCTCTAGCTAACAGCCAGTGAGGAACTGACACTCTTGTCCAGTAACCTGTGAGAAACTGAATCCTGATGGCACCATATGCATGATCTTGGAAGCGGATCATACCCCAGTCAAGCCACAGCTCCGCTCACCTCATAATTACACAGACTTGTCAGAAACCTTGAGTCAGAGGTACCTAGCTAAGGCATATCTAGTTTTCTGCCTCACAGAAACTGTAAAATAATAACTCCCTATTGTTTTAACCAATAAAACAATACATGTTTGGAGTAATTTGTTAAGTAGCAATAGACAGCTAATATAAGAAGTATGGGGAAATAACTGAAAATGTCTGGTAGTCTGGAAAAATTAGCATGTTTCCACCAAGGCTCTTGTTCAATATATCTACCATCAGCTTGGTTTTCCCCTACACTGTGATTTTTATCCTCATGCTGGTAGCAAGAGGGCTATCTATGGCAGCTGCATGTTTTATTTTCACTCACATCTAGTCAGAGCAGCCCAGAAAATATAATGGAAGCAATATTTGTAATTAAAAATTTCTGGACACTATGTTTAGAAAAGTAAATAGAGCCAGGTGAAATCATTTAAATTGTATATCTTATTTAAACCCTACAATAAAAATAGACTTATTCCAGCACCTACTCTGCAGCAACATATTTTTGAGATTTTTAAAAAAATTTTTGAGATATTTTATTTCCTTTTCATGTCAGATCTTGGGAATCTAATTTGTATTGAATGTCTCAATTTGGACACAAAATTTTAATCAGAAACATTTGATGTATATTTAATGAAATGTACAGTTGAGAATATAGATTCATATACCCCAAGTTTTTTTTAATATACTTAAAACTTTTCCAATCATGAATGTATGTGTTTTTAAATCAAAATAAAAATCAATTAAAATTAAATAAAATTTAAAAACTTATTTCTTAGTTGTATTAGCAACATTTTAAGTACTCAGGAACCTCATGTGGTCAGTGGCTACTATGTTGGACAGCCTCATTATAGAGATACTTCTGAGACAGGAGAAATATTTCTATTATTTTTCCTCACCTACTGGTAATTTCTCTCTGTAATTTTCAAGCTAGCTTGTGTCATATATTCTTTTCTAAGCCAGTTCCTACAAAAGTGATGACATGCAGCTTTAGAGAATTTGTTCTTAACTCTGTCTGTAGATTAGATTCATCTAGAGAATTTTATTTTTTAATGCCTATATCCTATTCTTACATTCAGAATTTCTGATGGATTTAATTGATGTTGAGTCTCAAACTGGTATTTTTATTTTTTAAAAAATTTTATTATTATTATTTTTTTTTTTTTTACTTTATAATATTGTATTGGTTTTGCCATACATCAACATGCATCTGCCACGGGTGTACACGTGTTCCCCATCCTGAACCCCCCACCTACCTCCCTCCCCATACCATCCCTCTGGGTCATCCCAGTGCAACAGCCCCAAGCTTCCTGTATTCTGCATCGAACCTGGACTGGTGATTCATTTCTTATATGATATTATACATGTTTCAATGCCATTCTCCCAAATCATCACCCCCCCCAACAGAATCCAAAAGACTGTTCTATACACCTGTGTCTCTTTTGCTGTCTCGTATTTTTAAATCTTTCCACGGGGAAAGGAGTTAAAGATATGGGAGTTCTGTGTTCCTACCAACAATTGAAATATAATCCCCGGGATAGACCCTGGGCATTGCTGTGATTCTAACGCCAAGTCAAGGAAGAGTATAAATCATTGCTAAAAATCAAGATTCAGTCCTGAAACTTGTGCTTGGAATAGATTGCCCTGACAACATAAGAGCTTCATGAGGTGAAAAGATGATGATCAAGAACAGAAGTTTCAATTCTTCTAAAAAGGAAAAAATGCATTTTATCTAGATTACCAACCACGTCTGTTACATTTTCTGGGTTTTCTTTCCAATTCTAAAATTTATTTTTGGTCTCCATTACAGCCTTTATTCTGTTGACCCTTTAAATATTGGTGTTCTCCTAGGTTCTGTTTGCTATCAGGTTCTTTTAAAAATAACCATATATTTTTCTTTGTTTCTCTCTTCGCTGTCTTGGGTTTTGACTACCTTCTATAATCTGATGTTTCCTGGCTCCCCTTCTTTGCCTCCTAAATTTCAAGTGATCACTTGGAAATGCTCCTAATTCTTTGTATCTTAACTGCCAGACTTGTTTTTTCACATGAACTTTTGATACTCAGTATAAATTAGAAATTTCTATTGCTTTTGTGTTATAGCAGTTAGTATATGTTGTAGGAGTATAATTTATATTGAAAAGAATTGTTACAAATTTCAGCTATGCAAAAAATTATCATTTTTTGTTAGTCTTCTTAAAATTCAGAGCTATCAAATTTACTTCTGACTCCAATTTGCAATTTTAATGTGCTTAAAATGATAAATATAGTACGACAATACCTGAAAATATATAAAAGTCTTAGGAAAAGTGTAATTTTTTTTCAATGTGCTGGAATCAGTTTTGATATTGTTTTTCCAGTAAAAATATTAATGCCAAAAGCACAAATTTGCTGTATTTATTTGCCTTCCCTCAGACCTCTCCTTAGTAGTTTCTAGCAGGGTGAAGTAGCCGGGTCTTCCCTGGTGGCTCAGAAGGTAAAGAGTCTGCCTGCAATGCAGGAGACTGGGGTTCAGTCCCTGAGTCAGGAAGATCCCCTGGAGAAGGAAATAGCAGCCCACTCCAGTATTCTTGTCTGGAAAATCCCATGGATGGAATCACCAATGAGCTACTGTCCATGTGGTCGCAAAGAGTCAGACATGACTGAGTGACTTTCATGTACATACATAGCAGGTTTTCAAGGAATGTGTTAGAGAAAGATACTATCTGGTATATGGGAGGAATAGACAGAAAATCTACACATAATTATGTTAGAATGATTTGAAAGTATGACCAGTATACATTTTCCAGAATGGGAACAGCAAGGAGATAAAACCAATCAATCCTAGGGAAAATCAACCCTGAATATTCATTGAAAATACTGATGCTGAAGTTTTAACTCCAATACTTTGGTCACCAGATGCAAAGATGCAACTCATTGGAAAAGACCCTGATGCTTTGAAAAATCTAAGGCAAAAGGAGAATAGGGTGACAAAGGATGAGATAGTTGGATAGCATCGCTATCAATGGACATGAAATTGGGTAAATTCCTGGAGATGGTGGAGGACAGGGAGGCCTGGCATGCTGCAGTCCATGTGGCTGCAAAGAGTCAGATGTGACTTAGCATCTGAACAAGATGAATAGGATCTGAGGCTACAATATAAATGTGGTGACTCTAGTTGAAAACTGTATTGTTTACTTGAAATTTACTAAGAGGATAAAGGCTAAATATTCTTGCAAAAAAAGACAACTATGTGAGGTAATGGGTATGAAAATTATTTAGACAAAGGCAGGAAACCCTTTTACAATATTTATATGTGTTAAATCACCATGACATACACTTTAAATATCTTAAAGTTTATATGTTAATTATATCTCAATAAAGCTGATTTTTTAAATGTAATAAAGTACTTAAAGAAAAGGGGAGGATGAGAATCCAGTCACTAGAACTGACCCCAGACACACCATTGAAAAGAGTATCATCCCTTCCTTTTCCCTTTGTTCCCCTTGATGCCACATTTGGACAGATGTGCTAGTAAGATTATGATCACTTTTGATATTCTTTTTCATATACTTCCTTACTCTCTATAACTCATTGCCTTCATAACTCAAAAACATTAATGGATTATTTATTATATAAAATCAGCTTCCCAAGGTGATACAGTGGTAAAGAATCCCCTGCCAATGCAGGAGCCTCGGGTTTGATCCCTGGGTTGGGAAGATCCCTTGGAGTAGGAAATGCCAACCCACTCCAATATTCTTGCCTGAGAAATCCCATGGACAGAGGAGCCTGTACTCTATGGAGTCACAAAGAGTTGAACATGAGTGAGCATGCACAGCAACCAGCATTATATTAAATCACTGTACATATGTGTTAGGATTACAGAATTGGGGAAATAAACAATATTACTAAAAATAAAATAAGAAGCATAATAATTTTAATGACTACCATTTATTGAATTCAGATACATGTCTTAGAACATTATCTAAATTAATCTAAACTATCTCACTTTTGAGAAAACAAAAACACAGAGAAATTAAAAAATAAGAATGAACATAAGTGTTGAGACATGAGCTATTATTTTCATTCACTGACAGCAGATATGCAAAATAGTAGAGTCCATTTAAAAAACAAGTTGGCAGTTGGTTTAGAAGTGAAAATATACAGCTATCAATGCCCCATTCATTCAATATCTATGTATTTATAATGGAAAAGAAAACATAAAGACTTGTACAAATGTTCACAGTAGTCTTATTTATAATATCCCTCAACTGTACTACCAAAAATAAAAGATCATTATGAAACATGTAGAAGATGAGTTAGATAAAATAGTAAATATTTTTGAAGAATTTGAAACATAGGGGAAAATATTTGTTATATTAAGTGAAAAGATTTTTGATAATACTTTACAAAGATTAAGTAAACCCTGTTTGATTGGTTCTAAAACTTCAGTTTGTACAAGGATTCTAAGAAGTTGAGACTCATCCAGAATCTCCAGCAGAATTCCTGATCATTATTTTATGAAATGAGACAAGGGGGAAAAGGAAGATGTAGGCCTGGGAAAAGGAGCTAAATGTGCTTCTTCTGGCTGCCTCTGATAAAGAGTTCCTATTTTGTTTTTAAGTCACCTTTTTATGCCTGTGCAATGCATGGAATGGAACCAACAGTTATAATGTGAACACACCAAAAAAAAAAAAAACAAAACAAAAAATGCAGTGCAAAATGAATGGTAATGGCTTGTATTTCAGGAGATAGGTATAGATAGATGCATAGATAGATGATAGGTTTTCTTTCAGAAATATTAACAGAAGAGAGAATCTGTGATTACCTAGAGGAGTAGGGTGGAGGGTGAGAGAGACACCCAAGAGGGAGGGGATATATGTATACATATAGCTGATTCACATTGATATACAACAGAAACTAATACAACAGAGTAAAGGAATTATACTCCAATTTAAAAAAAAATTAAAAAAAGAAAAAAGAAGGAAATTAGTACATCATATTTTCAGATCTGATGAAGATATATATGGGTTTCTATATCTATTGGCTTCTTGTTCTTCTTGAAGTAGCTGTTAGAATTAAGGCTGAAAAGATATGTTAGTGCCACACTGAGGGAAGCGCTGAATTTAAAGACATAAATACAGAGATTCATTGAAAGATCTGCAGTATTGAAACAGTGTGTAATGAATATGTGCCTAGAAATTTATGTTAGAATGTTAGAATGGAGTCTTCTGTTAGTACTGACAATGAAATAAAAGGGCTAAAGTCAGTAGAAGTAGTCAATTAATTGTTAGAGAAAGCTTAAAATCAAAGAGAAGAATCAAGTCATCAAGATCTCCTCTTTGTGTGACTCCTATTTTCAGAAGGCTTAAACTCAGGAAAAAGTAGTTTTGGAGCAAAAGGCTGACATGTAATTACTGAGTTAATCAAGCGTTTTCATTGGACTTTTGTTGTTTCTGAAGTTGGTAAGTTCTTGGACAACAAAACAAGGGGAAAAAAAATCATCTTGGTAAAGGTAATTTTTAAAGGGAGCTATGATCATTTCAAGTTTAGAATTTTTAGAACAATAATATACAATCTAATTTGAATGCGTTTATATTTACTTGCTTATTTTGAAACCGGTGATAAATATTAATATTTTTATATTTATAATTTTCAAAATTATGCAAAAAGCATTATTTTTGAGAAATAAAAATGCTACAAAAGAACTTTTTGAAGTAAAATTGTAAATTTGTTCTTAAAAACCAATATATATGTATAAATATGTTTATCTAATAGCTTTTGATAAAGATAAAATATTTTATAATTGAAATTTTACATAAGTAACAACCATAGTACAGAGCTCAACTGTAGTTTTAAAGATGATTTTTTTTCTCATGCTTCTAAGTTGACGTACCTGTAGATTTAATACTTTTAACCATAATAGCAATGTTCTTTTAATTGTGTTAGTTTTTCTCAATTCATTATCAAATATGCAACACTATTGAAAACCCTTAAGAGCCAGCCCAGTTAAGAAAGGGATGATCAGAAATTCTATATTCTCTCATGTGGAGAGTTTCACTGGATTCTGTTCCTCCATGAAGTAGAATTCAGGGGGTTCTCAAAGCTTTTAATGTATTAGAATTAAGAAAATATTATTTTGTTCCTGAGTAAGAGGTCAAGAAATGATTTTATATTAAAATAAGTGGTTTTTATTTATTATATTTGCTTTGTATTTATAATAATATATTTCAATTAAATAGAATCACTCTGTTTTAGATCTCTTGGAGTTATACACTAATTTGTTCATATGTATATTTATACATTGTTTTATATGTCTTCATGACTAAAGATTTTCTACTTCCAATGAGCCAAAATGTCAGAAGCATGTTTTAATTTTTTGCAGGAAAAAGAAATAATACAAAACAAACTCTGAGAAAGATAGAAAGCAAATCCTAGTTTTCATATATCTATCATTATTGTGCTTTTTCACCTCTTTTTCTTCCTGCTATTCATTCCTAAAGCTTTTTTCAACACTTCTTAGTCTCCCTTTCAGGGTCTGTGTAGTCTGTAGAGCTATAAACTGTGCAGTTCACTAAATTAATTATTTTCATTCTTCAATTCATCCTCTGTCTCATTGTTGATTGTCCTAAAGTAACATGAAGTGCCCATTTGATATTCACTTTTAAGAGTGAAATGCTTGTAATCTATTTCCCTTTTATAATATTATAAGAAACATCTTTCTTAATTATATTTGAACAAAACAGTGAAAATGGGATTTGAACAATATGTGGAAATATTTGAATGGAAATCCTAGGAATAAAATGTGGCAATTTCTAATGCTTATTTAACAACAGATAGTGCTCCCTATGGGGCTTCCCTAGTGGCTCAGATGGTAAAGAATCCACCTGCAATGTGGGAGACCTAGGTTCCATCCCTGGATTGGGAAGATCCCCTGGAGAAGGGCATGGCAACCCTCTCCAGTATTCTTGTCTGGAGAATCCCCATAGACAGAGGAGCCTGGTGGGCTACACTCCATGGGGTCCCAAAGAGTTGGATAGGACTGAGTGACTAAGCACAGCATAACACAGTGCTAACTATGAACAATAGGTACATTCTTGATACCTTTTGGGTATTAAATACTTACAATGATCTTTTAGAGTAGATGCTGAAACTACCCACACTTTCAGACAAAATTGAGATACTGAGAAATTAAGTAATTTTTTCAGGGTCTCACAGCCAGTATGTAGCCATGCCAGGATTTAACTCCAGACAGTTGAGTCCAGGTTTCCTATGCTGTGCTGCCTTTCCAGTGAAGTGGCTTCCATTCTTCTTCATCTTGTGTTTTCATAAAAATTAACAGATGATTGTTAAGGAAAATTGTGCCTCTCCTATATTAGTAATACAGAATAGTTCTGTGACCACATGGATGTTTTTTACACACTCCAAGTAATTTTGTAACAGGAGCTGGGTATTCTACCCACTTGTGTGCGTGCACAGTCACTTCAGTTGCCTCTGACTCTTTGCAACCCTATAGAGTGTAGCCTGCCAGATTCCTCGGTCCATGGGGTTTTCCTGACAAGAATAACTGGAGTGGTTGCCATTTCCTACACCAAGGCTTCTTCCTGGCCCAGGGATCAAACCCAAGTCTCCTGAATCTCCTGCATGGTAAGGGGATCCTTTACCACTGGATCACCTGGGAAGCTGGGTATTATGCACTTTAATTTAGTTCTAATGCTATCTTTTGAAGATAGCAAAAGAGTCCACTGGAGAAGGAAAATGGCAACCCATTCCAGTATTCTTGCCTGAAAAATCCCATGGACTGAGGAGCCTGGTGGGCTACAGTCCAAAGGTCTCAACAATACAACTGAACCACTATGCACACACACAACAGAGCAATCTAAAGAAACATAGGGAGGATCTGGAGAAGGAAATGGCAACCCATTCCAGTGTTCTTGGCCTGGAGAATTCCATGGACAGAGGAGACTGGCCAGCTACAGTCCATGGGGTCATGAAGAGTTGGACATGACTGAGCAAGGAACAAACAAAAGAGTCCACGTGTTAAGGCCTCAGTCTCATAAAACTGCCCTATGTCCTTTCTTCTGCTTGCTATTGGTTTCATTTGATTTTTTTTTTTTTTTTTAAGATTCTTAAGGTAGAAGCTAAGGTCATTGGTTTGAGGTCTTTCTAATATAATCAGTTTTATAAATTTCCCCCAACCTACTTGTTTAACTGCATCCTATAAATATTAATATTTTGCCCTGTGTTTTTATCTCAGTTAAAATACTTTTTAGTTTCCCCTTTCATTAGCTCTTTGATATGTGTTATTTCAGAGTATATTTATTTCCCAGACATTTATGCGTACTCCATATAACTTACTTTATTGGCTGTCTTATTCTATTGTGGTTGGAGAACTACATTTGTATGAATTGGTTATTTTAAAATTCATTGAAATAATTATAGTGGCCCCAGTATATGCTCTATTTGGTAAATGTTCTGTGCACTTGAACAAGCTGTGTATACTGCCATTTTTACACGGAGCATTCTGTGAAGTTCAATTAGGTGAAAATGTCTGATAATACTGTTGAAGTCTTCCATATCTCAACTGATTTTCTGTCTAGTTGTATTTCTCATTATTGAGACAGATCTTTTAACATCTGAAGATAACTGAAAATTTGTCTATTTTCTTTCCAGGTTTTTTTTGTTTGTTTGTTTTTTCTTCATGCATTTTCAAACTCTATTACATGTATAAGTGTTTAGAACTGCTATATAATTTTGACAAAGGAGACATTTCACTGGTATCAAATAATTGGTATCTCTTTATGCCTCTTAATACCTTGTACTTAGAAATGCATTTTATTTATATTAATAGAGCATTTTGGTTTTCTTTCTTTTTTTTTTTTGGTCCATGCCTCTTGGGTGGAGGGATTTTAGCTCCTTGATCAGGGTTCAAATCTGTCAGGGGAGCCTGTAATTTCCTTGGTTCTTTCTTGTCACAACAAAAATTTGAAGCCATGGACATTAAAGCCCTCCAGGCATCACAGCTCACGGACAGTGTTACAGCTCCGTATTACAGCTCAGTTTTATTTAGAAAATAAAGGAAAATTCATCCTTGAGGAATGAGGGCATGCCAACCCAAAAGACGTGAAGAGAAGAGAGAGAGAGACAGAGACACAGAGCACGCCGGAGAGAGTGAGCCCTGGCTCTTTGGCTCCTCTTTTTTATATGTTTTTTCCTTCTCCTGGGCCTGCCCTATGTAAGTTGGGCTAGTCAGGTGTGCACTTTGTTTTACCTGAGGCCCTCACTCTGGTCCTCGAACCTTCCTTTGTTCTATTTTCCGTGGGCTTTCCCTTCCTTGTCTTTTAGCCACTGCCATTCTGGACTCTTTTTCCTATTTTAACTACTTAACATAATCTGTGGAAAATTCAGAAGTAACGACTGGACCACCAGGAAATTCCACCTTTGTTTTATTTTCCTTCTTTGTGTGCCTTCTTTTGAATTAATCATGTAATTTTTAAATTACTTTTCTCTTCTGTTCTTTGTGCTCCTGTTGTAATACATTTTAATTCTACATGTCATAAACCCACAACATATTGTTTTTTTTAGCGTAAATAGAAAATTATCTTTTAGAAACAGTTTTATTGAGATATAATTTACATAGTATAAAATTCACCCATTTAATGTTTAAAATTCAATATTTTTAGTGTAGTTACAGAGTTGTACAGCAATCACTGTAATCCAGTTTTAGACTATTCTCATCACCTTATAGAGAAAGCTCATTACCTTTACAAGTCATTTAACATTCCCTACCTTGGACTGCAAGGAGATCCAACCAGTCCATTCTGAAGGAGATCAGCCCTGGGATTTCTTTGGAAGGAATGATGCTGAAGCTGAAACTCCAGTACTTTGGCCACCTCATGTGAAGAGTTGACTCATTGGAAAAGACTCTGATGCTTGGAGGGACTGGGGGCAGGAGGAGAAGGGGACAACAGAGGATGAGATGGCTGGATGGCATCACCAACTTGATGGACGTGAGTGTCAGTGAACTCCGGGAGTTGGTGATGGATACGGAGCCTGGCGTGCTGCAGTTCATGGGGTCGCAAAGAGTCGGACACGACTGAGCGACTGAACTGAACTGAACCCCACCCTTACTCAGTGATCTTTTAAAGTGATTTAAATAATAATAACTACAAGAAAAGCCTCATTTTATTTAGCCAAGTAATTACCATTTCTGACATTTTTTATTCCTTTGTGAGAAGGTGAGCTTCCTATACCATGTTATTTATTTATTTATTTTTTTTTTGCAATTCAGTTCTGCTGGTGTTGAAATCTTTCTGCTTTAGTACTTATAAAAGTGTTGGTTTTCCTCTTACTTTTAAAAGGTATGTTGCTGGGTATAGTGCATTCTGTGTTAATAGAATACTTATTGTCTTTAATTACTTTAATTCTGATAAAAAACCTGTTGTCATCTTGTTCCTTTTCTGCATTGAATCTTCTTTTTCTGATGCTTTCAAGATTTTTCTTTTATCACTGATTTTGAGAAATTTGATCATTATGTACCTTAATGTAGTTTTCTTCTGGTTTCTTATACTTAAGTGTGTGAGTTTTCATCACATTTGAAAAAAAAAAAAAGACTATTATTTTTTTAGTCCTCCATTTTCCTCTCCTTTGAGAATTTCAATCACACATATGTTTAGTTTCTTGATGTTATCTCAAAATATACTGAGGCCCTGTGTTTTTTTTGTTGTTTGTTTTGAGTGGTTTTCTCTGTTTCATCTGGGATATTTTCTATAGCTAGGTCCACAAATTCACTAATATTTTATTCTTCATTTTCTAATCTACTAATTTCTCCAAGCATATATCTTAGGTATAGTATTATTCATGTCTAGAAGTTCTATTTTTATTTCTTTTGCATTTATTTCTGCTCTAATTTTTAGGATTTCTTTCCTTCTACTAACCCTGGGATTCCTCATTTCTTCCTTTTCTAGTTGCTTTAGGTGTAGAGTTAGGTTATTTATTTGACTTTCTTCTTGTTTCTTGAGGTATTCCTGTATTGCTATGAACTTTCCCCTTAGCACTGCTTTTACAGTGTCCCACAGGTTTTGGGTTGTTGTGTTTTCATTTTCATTCGTTTCTATGCATATTTTGATTTCTTTATTTCTTCTGTGATTTGTTGGTTATTCAGCAGCGTGTTGTTCAGCCTCCATATGTTGGAATTTTTAATAGTTTTTCTCCTGTAATTGAGATCTAATCCTACTGCACTGTGGTCAGAAAAGATGCTTGGAATGATTTCTATTTTTTTTGAATTTGCCAAGGCTAGATTTATGGCCCAGGATGTGATCTATCCTGGAGAAGGTTCCATGTGTGCTTGAGAAACAGGTGAAATTCATTCTTTTGGGGTGAAATGTCCTATAGATATCAATTAGGTCTAACTGGTATATTGTATCATTTAAAGTTTGTGTTTATTTGTTAATTTTCTGTTTAGTTGATCTATCCGTAGGTGTGAGCGGGGTTATAAAGTCTCCCACTATTATTGTGTTATTGTTAATTTCCCCTTTCATACTGTTAGCATTTGTCTTACATATTGAGGTGCTCCTATGTTGGGTGCATATATATTTATAATTGTTATATCTTCTTCTTGGATTGATCCTTTGATCATTAGGTAGTGTCCTTCTTTGTCTCTTTTTACAGCCTTTGTTTTAAAGTCTATTTTATCTGATATGAGTATTGCTACTCCTGCTTTCTTTTGATCTCTATTTGCATGGAATATCTTTTTCCAGCCCTTCACTTTCAGTCTATGTATCCCCTGTTTTGAGGTGGGTCTCTTGTAGACAACATATGTAGGGGTCTTGCTTTTGTATCCATTCAGCCAGTCTTTATCTTTTGGTTGGGGCATTCAACCCATTTACGTTTAAGGTAATTATTGATAAGTATGATCCTGTTGCCATTTACTTTATTGTTTTGGGTTCGAGTTTATACACCGTTTTTGTGTCTCCTGTCTAGAGAATATCCTTTAGTATTTGTTGGAGAGCTGGTTTGGTGGTGCTGAATTCTCTCAGCTTTTGCTTGTCTGTAAAGCTTTTGATTTCTCCTTCATATTTTAATGAGATCCTTGCTGGGTACAGTAATCTGGGCTGTAGGTTATTTTCTTTCATCATTTTAAGTATGTCTTGCCATTCCCTCCTGGCCTGAAGACTTTCTCTTAAAAGATCAGCTGTTATCCTTATGGGAATCCCCTTATGTGTTATTTGTTGTTTTTCCCTTGTTGCTTTTAATATTTGTTCTTTGCGTTTGATCTTTGTTAATTTAATTAATATGCATCTTGGGGTGTTTTGCCTTGGGTTCATCCTGTTTGGGACTCTCTGGGTTTCTTGGACTTGGGTGATTATTTCCTTCCCCATTTTGGGGAAGTTTTCAACTATTATCTCCTCCAGTATTTTCTCATAGTCTTTCTTTTTGTCTTCTTCTGAGACTCCTACGATTTGAATGTCGTGGCGTTTAATATTGTCCTGGAGGTCTCTGAGATTGTTCTCATTTCTTTTAATTCGTTTTTCTTTTTTCCTCTCTGATTCATTTGTTTCTACCATTCTAGCTTCTATTTCACTAATCCTATCTTCTGCCTCCCTTATTCTACCATTTGTTGCCTCCAGAGTGTTTTTCATCTCATTTATTGCATTATTCATTATATATTGACTCTTTTTTATTTCTTCTAGGTCCTTGTTAAACCTTTCTTGCATTTTCTCAATCCTTGCCTCTATCTTTCATGAATCCACTTAACATATTCAGTCTTTAGTTTCTTGAACATATGGAATACTATTAAAATAATGATTGAAATTTTATGTGCTAATTATTATCATCTTTGTAATTTGGGGGTTGCTATGATCTAATTTTCTCTTTGCTATGTAGCAGGGGAGTTTGTAATTTCCTCAGTTCTGTCTCACTGCAGCAAATTTTGAAGCAACAGAGGGACCAGTGTTACAACTCAGTTTTATTTGGCAAGCAAATACATCCTCGAGGCATGAAAGTGAAAGTGAAGTTGCTTAGATGTGTCTGACTCTGTTCAACTCTGTGGACTGTAGCCCACAAGGCTTCTCCATCCATGGGGTTTTTCAGGCAATAATAATGGAGTGGGTTGCCATTTCCTTCTCCAGGGGATCTTCCCCACGCAGGGATGGAATGCAGGTCTCCCACATTTCAGGTAGATGCTTTACCCTCTGAGCCACAAGGGAAGCTTGAGGCATGAGGGCCAACCCAAAAGACGAGAAGAGAAGAGGAGTCCACTGCTCAATTTTGGCTCCTATTTGTATATTTTTTCTCCTTCCCCTGAGCCTGCCCTATGTAAACTGGGATAGCCAGGAGGGCTGTTTGTTTCACCTGAGGTTCTCACTCCAGTCCTCGGACCTTCCTTTGTTTTATTTCCATGGGCTTTACCCTTCTTTGTCTTCTTCTTCACTGCCATTCTAGACTCCTTTTTTCCTATTCTAACTACCTAAAATGTAGACATTATTTTCTACATTTTAAAGTTCTCAATGATTTTTTTATTGAATGTCAGACATTTTTTTTTTCAAACTTTATTTTGTATCAGGTTATAGCCAGTTATAGCCATTTGAATGCAGAGTTCCAAAGAATAGCAAGGAGAGATAAGAAAGCCTTCCTCAGTGATCAATGCAAAGATATAGAGGAAAAAAACAGAAAGGGAAAGACTGGAGGTCTCTTCAAGAAAATTAGAGATATCAAGAGAACATTTCATGCAAAGATGGGCTCCATAAAGGACTGAAATGGTATGGACCTAACAGAAGCAGAAGATATTAAAAAGAGGTGGCAAGAATACACAGAAGAACTGTACAAAAAGATCTTCACAACCCAGATAATCATGAAGGTGTGATCATTCACATTCACCTAGAGCCAGACATCCTGGAATGTGAAGTCAAGTGGGCCTTAGAAAGCATCCCTATGAATAAAGGTAGTGGAAGTGATGGGATTCCAGTTAAGCTATATCAAATTCTAAAAGATGATGCTGTGAAAGTGCTGCATTCAATATGTCACCAAAGTTGGAAATCTCAGCAGTGGCCACAGGACTGGAAAAAGTCAGTTTTTATTTCAATCCCAAAGAAAGGTAATGCCAATGAATGTTCAAACTACTGCACAATTGCACTCATCTCACACGCTAGTAAAGTAATGCTTAAAATTCTCCAAGCCAGGCTTCAGCAATATGTGAACCATAAACTTCCAGATGTTCAAGCTGCTTTTTGAAAAGGCAGAGGAACCAGAGATCAAATTGTCAACATCTGCTGGATCATGGAAAAAGCAAGAGAGTTCCAGAAAAACATATATTTCTGCTTTATTGACTATGCCAAAGCTTTTGACTGTGTGAATCACAATAAACTGTGGAAAATTCTGAAAGAGATGGGAATACCAGACCACTTGACCTGCCTCTGAGAAAACTGTATACAGGTCGGGAAGCAACAGTTAGAACTGGACATGGAACAACAGACTGGTTCCAAATAGGTAAAGGAGTACGTCAAGGCTGTATATTGTCCCCCTGCTTATTTAACTTAGATGCAGAGTACATCATGAGAAACCCTGGGCTGGAGGAAGCAGAAGCTGGAATCAAGATTGTCAGGAGAAATATTAATAACCCCAGATATGCAGATGACACCACCCTTATGACAGAAAGTGAAGAAGAACTAAAGAGCCTCTTGATGAAAGTGAAAGGGGAGAGTAACAGAGTTGGCTTAAAGCTCAACATTCAGAAAACTAAGATCATGACATCTGGTCCCATCACTTCATGGCAAATAGATGGGGAAAGAATGGAAACAGTGTCAGACTTTATTTTTCTGGGCTCCAAATTTAAAAAGCAGAGACACTAGTTTGCCAACAAAGGTCCGTCTAGTCAAGGCTATGGTTTTTCCAGTAGTCATGTATGGATGTGAAAGTTGGACTATAAAGAAAGCTGAGCACCGAAGAATTGATGCTTTTGAACTGTGGTGTTGGAGAAGACTCTTGAGAGTCCCTTGGACTGCAAGGAGGTCCAACCAGTCCATCCTAAAGGAGATCAGTCCTGGGTGTTCATTTGAGGGACTGATGTTGAAGCTGAAACTCCAGTCCTTTGGCTACCTGATGCGAAGAGTTGACTCATTTGAAACGACCCTGATCCTGGGGAAGATTGAAGGCAGGACGAGAAGGGACAACAGAGGGTGAGGTGGCTGGATGTCATCACCGACACAATGGACATGAGTTTGAGTAAACTCCGGGAGTTGGTGATGGACAGGGAGGCCTGGAGTGCTGCAGTTCATTGGATGGCAAAGAATCGGACATGACTGAGCAACTGAACTGAACTGATAGCCAGTTAACAATGTTGTAATAATACTGGTCAACAGTGAAGGGGGTCATATATGTATATGTATCCATTCTCTTCCAAATTCTGCTTCCATCCAAGCTCCCACATAACACTGAACAGAGTTGTATGAGCTTGTGCTATACAGCAGATTCTTGTTGATTATCCATTTTAATATAGCAGAGTGTACATAACCTTCCCAAACTCCCTAAATATCCCTTCCTCTATCCCTCCCATCAGCAACCATAAATTCATTCTCTAAGTCTGTGAGTCTCTGTCTCTTTTTTGTAAGTAAGTTCATCTGTATAATTTCTTTTTAGACTCCACATGTAAGGGATGTCATATGATATTTCTTTTCTGTCTGACTTCTCTCATTAAGAGAATCTCTAAGTTCATTGATGTTGCTGCAAATGTGGATGCCAGTAATTTTGAATTGTATCTTAGGAGTTAAATGTTTTAACATATCTATAAATGTGTAGGTTTTTTTTTTTTTTTCTTTTTTCAGTTTCATGTTTGGACAAGGTTAAATTTCTTGGAAAATTTTTTATCCTTCATGCCTTGTTTTTAAACTTTGTTAGAATTAATGCAGCATTTACTGTAGGCCTAATACTGCCCACTTCCATGGAAAAATATTTCTGAGTACTCTACATGATGGCCATGAATTATTAGATGTAGAACCGGCTGTATACCCAGACATGTCTAAACTCCATGGCTGTTTTCACTGAACCTTTCAGGGTTTTTCTTTACTGATGTTGAATAGTTACTCAACTCAAGCAGAGCTAATCATTACTCACCCAAATATCAGAAAGACTCCCTGCATATCTCTGGAGTTCTCTCAGTGACAGCTCTCTACTTTCTGGTATTCGTTCCTGGAAGAGAACCACTTTGGTCTTCTTGGACTCCTGGCTCCATCTTCTAAATTCAGAAAGACTAACAAGTTCTGACGAACTGTGATAAACCTAGACAGCATATTAAAAAGCAGAGACATTACTTTGCCAAACAAAGGTCTGTCTAGTCAAAGCTATATTTTTTCAGCAGTCATGTATGGATGTGAGAGTTGGGCCATAAAGAGGGATGAGAGCCAAAGAATTTGTGCTTTTGAATTGTGGTTTTGGAGAAGACTCTTGAGAGTCTTGGTCTGAAAGGAGATCAAACCAGTCAATCCTAAAGGAAATCAGCCCTTAATATTCATCTCCAATACTTTGGCCACCTGATGCAAAGAACTGGCTCATTAGATAAGACCCCGATGCTGGGGAAGATTGAAGGCAGGAGGAGAAGGGGACGACAGAGGATGAGATGATTGGATGTCATCACTGACTCAATGGATGTAAGTTTGAGCAAGCTCTGGAAGTTGATGATGGACGGGGAAACCAGCCATGCTGCAGGCTATGGAGTTGCAAAGAGTCAGACATGACTGAGCAACTGAACTGAATTGAACTGAACCAAGCTCTCTCTGGTTTATGCCTGCTTGTATCCCACTGGGAAAGTCTCCCAGGGCAGTGAGCACTGGGACATTGGATTCATTTTGTTTGTTTATTATCTCAGTAGACCTCTGATGCCTCTATGTACAGTGTCCTAAAAACCATTGTCTTACATATTTTCTCTGCATGTATGATTATATTTTTAAAGTTTGTTTCAGGCAGGAGCATAAATTCAGTCCTTATTGTTCCATCATGGCCAGGAGGAGAAATCTCTCAATATAGTCTTCATCCATCAAAATACAGAGAATAAAACAAAAGCAGAAGACTATGTGTATTATTAAGAGGCTTAAGAGTAGCAATCTTGAATTATTTAAATAAATTATGTCAATCTACTGTACATCCTTTTATATTACCATGAATTTAGTTCAGAGAAGCACTTATCCTCAAAGAAATAATGTAAAGTTTCTCATAAAGCTTTGATTATAACCAGTAATGTCTTTCTGTTTAACCTTCAGCAATTGTGATTTCTAGTCTCATTCTTTCCACTATTATGTTGATTTCTGACCATTGATTTTTGTGTGAATTGGGTTCCAATACTTCTTTACAACACAAACCATACTGTTTTATGTACACTTAGTTTTTCTCTCTCCCAGTTGATGACCTATTGCTTACTTTTATATTTCTCTAGGTCTTTCATCTATCATCTTCTCAAACTTCTTGTTTTGAAGACATATTTTTGTTTAGTCCTCTCACTGATTCAACGGGGGGACTTAAAAAAAAACAACAACATTTCTATCTGGAAATGTTGACCAATCATCTATTTTCAGAACAAAAACTAAAGAGTAATGAGGATGATAATACCTGCCTAGTTAGCTGAATATATCTGATGAGCCCAGCAACCACAAGGAAGGAGATAATTATGCCAATCTGCCTTCATTTTCTGGTTGGTGATAGTTCATGTGAATAAAGGCAGATTATTTCTGAGATAACTAATTTATAAATAGGGTAGATTAAAAATTGTAGAAATTTGGAGAGTGGGATTTCTTTGGAAGGAATGATGCTAAAGCTGAAACTCCAGTACTTTGGCCACCTCATGCAAAGAGTTTACTCATTGGTAAAGACTGATGCTGGGAAGGATTGGGGGCAGGAGGGGAAGGGGACGACAGAGGATGAGATGGCTGGATGGCATCACTGACTCAATGGACGTGAGTCTGGGTGAACTCCGGGAGTTGGTGATGGACAGGGAGGCCTGGCATGCTGCGATTCATGGGGTTGCAAAGAGTCGGACATGACTGAATGAACTGAACTGAATTGAACTTGTTTGACTTAATATTTGGTTAGATTTTTCAACTTTCCCTTTAAGAATAAAAACAGACCATGCCAAAAAAAAATAAAAAAAGAGAGAGAGATCAGTTATTGCTCAGAACTGGCATAAAATAAACTAAATAAGAACTTGCATAACTAATATTAGCAAACAGAAGTGATATTTATCACTAGTTCAAATGAATAAAGATACAACTAGAAATGGGTTTGAAAATTAAGTAGTTAAGAGTCATATCAATCCAAAAACAAAGTGCTTTTACACATTAAAAGTAAGATGGTATAAATGAGTTGAGCAACTCCTGATAATATTTATTGTTTTTGTGTGTGAGACACCACAACTCATTTGATCAGATGTGACCTGTTGGTACTTCAGTGGGATGACTGAAATTAAAAGCAAAAATCTTTCTATAAAATCTGATAGAATATATTTAAAAAGTCATAACTACTAAATCAGATTAGTAAGATTATAGGGTATCAGATTAATGTAAAAATTAACTGCAGATCTATATACTAACAATGAGTAATCAGAAATTGAAATTTAAAAATCAATGCCATTTTAATAGCATCTAAAAATGAAGTATTTAGGATAAACCTGATGAAGGATGCACAAAACCTTTAAAATGAAAACTATAATACACAGTGTATATAAATTAGAGAAAATCCAATTAATGGAATGGATGACTACAGTTAGCTTGCCAACTGTCTTTCGAAATTGACCTATATATTCATTGTAATATCAATCAAAATCCTAGAAAAACTTTCTTGTTGAAATCAACAAATTGATTCTAAAATTCAACTAGAAAAAAAAGGTCCTAGGAGAGTCAAAACAAGTTTGATTTAAAAAAAGAACAAAGATGGAAGATCAATACTATTTTATTTTAAAAATTATTATAAAGCTACTGCAAGCTAAACAGTGTGCTATTGCCATCAAGATAGAAAAAATAGACCAATGAAATCGAGAAGATTCCAGAAATATTCTCACATGTGTGGACAAGTAATTTCAAAAGAAAGGTGTGAATAGGAAATTCCGTGGAGAAGCTACAGTCTTTCCAAAATATGGTGCTGGAACAATTAGGTATTCTAATGTAATAAATACACTTCAATCAATCCATATCTCACATTATATCCAAATATATCTAGATTATAATACTACATGTAAAAAGCAAAACTGTTGAACTTCTAGAAGTAAACATAAGAGAAAAACCTATGTGACCTTGAATTAGGCAAAGATTTCTTAGATGTGACACCAAGAACATGATCTACAGAAAAAAAAATGACTTGGGCAAAGGTAAAAATTTTCTGCTCTTTGAAAGACATTATCAAGAGAATATAAAAACAACCCACGGACAAGAAGCATATATAAAGTATATATATACAAAGTATATATCTGCTAAAAGAATAATACTTTTATCATATATATATATATATATATATATATATATCTGTAATTTCCCTATGAATAACATAAGCCATTATACATATATATGATCTGAATACTACTCTCTATATATCTTAACACTGTATCCTAAGATAAGCTAATTAAGAAAAAGGCAAAAATTTGAACAGACATTTAACCAAAGTTTTGTGAATTTCAGATAAGCATATGGAAAGATGCTGGACATCATTCAGTTCAGTTCAGTTCAGTAGCTCAGTCATGTCCAACTCTTTGCAACCCCATGGACTGCAGTATAACAGACTTCCCTGTGCCATCACCAACTCCTGGAGTTTACTCAAACTCATGCCCATTGACTTGGTGATGCCATCCAACCATCTCATCCTCTGTCATCCCCTCCTCCTCCAGCCTTCAATCTTACCCAGGATCAGGGTCTTTCAAATGAGTCACCTCTTGGCATCAGGTGATCAAATTATTGGACTTTCATCTTCAACATAAGTCCTTTCAATGAATATTCAGGACTGATTTCCTTTAGGATGGGCTGGTTGGGTCTCCTTGCAGTCCAAGGGACTCTCAAGAGTCTTCTCCAACACCACAGCTCAAAAGCATCAATTCTTCATCACTCAGCTCTCTTTATAGTCCAACTCTCACATCCATACATGACCACTGGAAAAACCATAACCTTGACTAGATGGAACTTTGTTGACAATGTAGTGTCTCTGCTTTTTAATATGCTGTCTAGGTTGGTCATAATTTTTCTTCCAAGGAGCAAGTGTCTTTTAATTTGATGGCTGCAGTCACCATCTGCAATAACTTTGGAGCCCCCCCAAATAGTCTCTCACTGTTTCCACTGTTTCCCCATCTTTTTGCCATGAAGTGATTGGACTGGACACCATGATCTTAGTTCTCTGAATGTTGAGCTTTAAGCCAACTTTTTTTCACTCTCCTCTTTCACTTTCATCAAGAGGCTCTTTAGTTCTTCTTCACTTTCTGTCATAAGGGTGGTGTCATCTGCATATCTAAGGTTATTGATATTTCTCCCGGCAATCTTGATTCCAGCTTGTGCTTCTTCCAACCCAGTGTTTCTCATGATGTACTCTGCATATAAGTTAAATAAGCAGGGTGACAATATACAGCCTTGACGTACTCCTTTTCCTATTTGGAACCAGTCTGTTGTTCCATGTCCAGTTCTAACCATTGCTTCCTTTCCTGCATACAGATTTCTCAAGGGGCAGGTCAAGTGGTCTGGTATTCCCATCTCTTTCAGAATTTTCCAGTTTATTTTGAACCATACAGTCAAAGGCTTTGGCATAGTCATTAAAGCAGTAGATGTTTTTCTGGAACTCTTGCTTTTTTGATGATCCAGTGGATGTTGGCAATTTGATCTCTGGTTCCTCTGCCTTTTCTAAAACCAGCTTGAACATATGGAAGTTCACAGCATCACTAGTAGTTGATATAATTAAAGCATAACTATTTATCACTTATTATCACACTTTATAGATGTCTAAAGTTAAAAACACTGATCATCTCAACTATTCACAAAGATATAGAAAACTGAAGTTTCATACACAGTGGTAAAACACAAAACAGTATAACTACTTTGGAAAACAGTTTGACACTTTCTTAATGGTTCATCCTAGATCTACCATATGTCCCAGTCATTGTGCTCCAAAGTCATCACGCAAGAGGAATAAAAATACATCTATATAGAGGCCTGTGCATGGATATTCATAGTAGTTTGAGTTGTAATAGTCCAAAATTGTAAAAAATTTCAGATGATCACCAATAGATAAATGAATATATCCATACAAAGGAGTACTATTCAAGAATAAAAGAAAGTAATTATTACAATATGAATCTCAAAATAATCATGCTAGGTAAAAGATGCAATACAAAATATATACTATAAGATCCCATTTATATAAAATCTTAGAAAAATGCATAATTACAGAAAGCAACTAATTAAGCATGTTGGGGGATCAAGTCAGAGAGGAAATGAAGACAAATGCAGTATGTTCAGTCTTAATCATGGTCATAGTTTTATAAGTGTATACATGAGTTAAAATCTATCAAATCAAACACTTTAGATATAAGCAGTTAATTATGCATCAGTTGTATCTCAATAAGGTTTTTAAATATATATCTTTAATCTTGTGATTAAACTGATGGTATTTGGAAGAGTTTATTTTACAATTCTGTGGGATTTGACATGACATCACCATGTGATTAGGCCAAAGGTAAGTTAAATGAAGAATATCTTTACCATAAGTTCTGTATTGTTTCTGAAAGTGACTGTAGCTAAAGGTAAGAGGTGAACAAAATCAGTTAAAAAATCCATAATGCCTGTATGATGAACATAAGCTAGTTGTTTAAGACAAATCCAGCTTTTCTTGTTTGTTGTTGTTGTTGTTTAAGAGACTTGCTTCCTATAGTTTGTCAAAAAGCAACCCCTGGAGAAGGGTATGGCAACCCACTCTAGTATTCTTGCCTGGAGAAATCCAGGGGAGTCTGTTGGGTTACAGCTCATGGGTCACAAAGAGTTTGACACAACTGAGTGACTGACACTTTCACTTTAAATGCCCTATGGGCTTCCAGGTGGCTCAAACTGTAAAGGATCTGCCTGTAGTACAGAGACATGGGTTTGATCCCTGGGTCAGGAAGGTCCTCTGGAGATGAGAATGGCAACCCACTCTACTATTCTTATCTGAAAAATTCTATGGACAGAGAATGGACTGAAGGCTACAGTCCATGAGGTCCCAAACAGTTGGACATGACTGAGTGACTAACACACACACAGGCTTCCAGGTGGCACTAGTGGAAAAGGAGCCTGGCAGGCTACCCTCCATAGTGTCTCAAAGAGGCAGACATGCCTGAAGTAACTTAGCATAGCACAGTCCAAATGCCTTACATTAGTTTACTTGTTTCCCTTTGGGGACACATATATGAGTTGAGTATGAAGTTGTTCAACTTAAAATGCTATTTCTACATCAAATTTCCCATTTAATTCCAAATGCCATTTTATTTAAAATAGAGGAATTGAATTTATTCATTTAAAATAGATCAAATGAGAAAGTTTCTCTATTCACTGCTTCATTTTGTTTCAAACTCCTTAAACATTTTTTAATTACACTATTAGATTGTTTGTGAGCAAATTCACCACCAGTCCTATCTGCAGATAATGAGTTAATATACAAATGAAAGTCCCACTGTTCTGGGATACTGTGGCATTTTAATGCAAACCAAAATAAATTGGTTCTCTGACCTTCAGAGATTTTGCAGTGTATGAGAAACTTGCAAATTTCCAGCATCATACTTAAACTTATAATGACAAATTCAAACAAAACAGAGAAGCCAGTCCATTTTCTGATTTGTATGAATTTTCTTATTCATAGCAAATTTGACCAGAACTTAACAATACTATTGACTTTTATTTAACATTGAAAAAGAATTTCTGGGAAGAAAATTTTAAAAACAGAAAAAGTAAAAAGAGGAACATAAAGATATGCTATTCTCAAAAGTAAAAAAAAAAGAAATCACAGCCTATAAATTAATTAATTTACCTATGATACCTAGACTGAGAAGTTATTTTATTCCTTTATTTCCAGAGGAGAAAAAATATATCAAACATTTTAGCTCATGTTTTAGACCATGATCATATCAGATCCGTCGCTCAGTCATATCCGACTCTTTGCGACCCCGTGAATCGCAGCATGCCAGGCCTCCCTGTCCATCACCAACTCCCAGAGTTCACTCAGACTCATGTCCATCAAGTCCGTGATGCCATCCAGCCATCTCATCCTCTGTCGTCCCCTTCTCCTCCTGCCCCCAATCCTTCCCAGCATCAGAGTCTTTTCCAGTGAGTCAACTCTTCGCATGAGGTGGCCAAAGTACTGGAGTTTCAGCTTTAGCATAATTCCTTCCAAAGAAATCCCAGGGCTGATCTCCTTCAGAATGGACTGGCTGGATCTCCTTGCAGTCCAAGGGACTCTCCAGAGTCTTCAACACCACAGTTCAAAAGCATCAATTCTTCGGTGCTCAGCCTTCTTCACAGTCCAACTCTGACATCCATACATGACCACAGGAAAAACCATAGCCTTGACTAGAGGAACCTTTGTTGGCAAAGTAATGTCTCTGCTTTTGAATATGCTATCTAGGTTGGTCATAACTTTCCTTCCAAGGAGTAAGCGTCTTTTAATTTCATGGCTGCAGTCACCATCTGTAGTGATTTTGGAGCCCAAAAAAATAAAGTCTGACACTGTTTCCATTGTTTCCCCATCTATTTCCCATGAAGTGATGGGACCGGATGCCATGATCTTTGTTTTCTGAATGTTGAGCTTTAAGCCAACTTTTTCACTCTCCACTTTCATTTTCATCAAGAGGCTTTTTAGTTCCTCTTCACTTTCTGCCATAAGGGTGGTGTCATCTGCGTATCTGAGGTTATTGATATTTCTCCTGGCAATCTTGATTTAGACCATGATAGCATGGTCTATATTATTTCTTTTAGTCATAGAATTAAAATTTGCTATTGAATGGTTACCAAATATGTGAGCTGTTATATTTTAAGACATTCTATCATTAACTGGTTTGTATAGACATTTTGTGTCCTTAACTTGATTATAAATTTCCCATATAAAAACATTCACATCTCTTATTTTTAATCCCATCCCAAGTCTGCCTCCCTGATTGAAGCATAAAAGTCTTCTAATTGTCCCCATATGTAGTCTTCTTCTGCCAATTTACACCAAAACAATCTTCCTAAAGTTGATTCTCTGGTCTGATTATTTCCCTATTCTGGTTGATATGGGGAAGTCATAAGTGTCAACACCTAACTCAGAATACTGTTTAAGGTCCATGCTGTTTCCCTAGAGATAAACTGTAGGCAAGGGATCAATACAAGCAAAATCAGCCTAAATTCACAGTTAGAGTCCCTGACAAGCCTGGAACTAGCTTGAAGTGACCAAATGGAGAATTAGTCACACATAAGGAATTAGTTCAGCAGGTATTTCAAAAAGCCTATATAAGTAATTTTTGATTCTGAGAACTTTAGAGTAAGTTACCCTCAGTTGTGTCCAGATGTATTAGTCTCTGAAATATCACATTAAGGCAAGCGCTGGATTTGTCCAAAGCTGGAAGATTTTTGTAACTGATTTCTCTGTGGCTATGTAGTGGAGTTTATGAGGGAGCGTGGAGAAATCTGCCAAAAAGGAGAAAACAGAAGCAGCTGCAATGAACTGAGATCTTATGCTTTATAGGAGGCTCCTGACTTCTTTCTCAAAAAATTCAAAATACACATAACTACTTATGGATAATGACTAGATTTTTTCACCTGCTTTAAAACTGTTGTATACCTTTCATCCTAACTCTAAATGTATGTTGTGATTTTGCCAAAGTGAAAGGATAGTGTTCCTAATATAGTCTCTGATATTAACTATCTTCACCTATCCAAATACACATTACATGTATAAGCTGTACAATTCTTGGAGTGCCGCACATGTCCTACTTGTTCATGTCTCTAACCAGCCCTTTCCAACCAGGGTTCTGAGAAAATTAAGCATTATTCTCTTTTGTTTTCAGTTCTCCCAAGGAAGAGGAAGTTTAGAAAGGTTTTCTATTCACTGCTTCATTTTGTCTCAAACTCTTAAAACAGTTTTTAATTGCACTATTAGATTGTTTGTCATCTAGCTTCATCTAGATGCATAAAAGATGAGTTAATTTATTATACACAATGAATGCTCCAAGCATTTGGGAAATTTCATCATGGAAACTCAGTTGAGAAGGTCTGCTTTGAAATTAAATTAAATCCAACTTGAGCCCCCAAAAAGAAGAGAAATCCAGTGTCAGTTATTTTCATCCCTCTTTATGTCTACACAGGCAGACTCTTTGGAGACACTAAGGGTTTGTTTATCAGTTGTTCTCATTGCAGCTGCATTTTTCCCTGTGGTCCTGCATACTGCCATCAAAAATCTTGGTGCTAATGCTCACTCTGAAGTATTATTATTTGTGATAAGAACATAACATGAGGTCTATTTTCTTCACAAAATTTTAAATGTACAATACTATGGGCATGCATGCATGCTAAGTCGCTTCAGTTGTGTCTGACTCTGTGCAACCCCATGAACTGTAGCCCACCAGTCTCCTCTGTCCATGGGATTCTCCAGGCAAAAATACTGGAGTGGGTTGCTATGCCATCCTCCAGAGGATCATCCTGACCCAAAGATTGAACCTGCATCTGGTACATCCCTTGCACTGGCGGTCAGATTCTTTACCACTAAGGGACCTGGGAAGCACATGTTGTTAAATATAGGAACGATGTATGTTTGGAGCTGATCCCCAAAACTTATGCATCTTGTGTAAATGAAATTTTATAACCATAGAATAGCAACTCTCCATTTCTCCTTCCCGTAGCCCCTGGCAAACGTTATTCTATTCTCTGTTTCTGGGGGTTTGCCTACTTTAGATATTTCCTGTAAGTTGAATCATGCAGCATTCATTTTTGTGACAAATAACCCAATTTTAAAAATGGCAATGAACTTCAGTAGACATTTCTCCAAAGAATACATACAAATGATCAACAGGCATAGGAAAAGATGTTCAACATCACTGCTAATCAGGGAAATGCAAATCAAAATCACAGTAAAATAACACCTCACACCCATTAAGATTGCTATTATCAAAAAAATGAGATAACAAGTGTTTGTGAGGATGTGGAGAAATTAAAACCATTGTGTACTGTTGGTGGGGATGTAAAATTTTGCAACTTTTAAGGAAAGCATTATGAAGTTTCTTCAAAAAAATTAAAAGTAGGACTACTATGTAACCCAGCAATCCTATTTCTCATACATATGTAAAAGAATTGAAATGAGGATCTTGAAAAGATATCCATACTCCCATATCATTTCAGTGTTACCCACAATAGCCAAGATAGAGAAACAAGCTAAATATTAATTGGTAGATGAGTGGATAAAAAATGTGGCATGTATATATGTATATATATCTCCACTGGGCCATTAGCCTAAAAAGAGAAGAAAATCTTTCCATATGTCACAATATGGATTTACCAGGAGGACATTATGCTAAGAAAATAAGCCAGTCAGCGAAGTGTTTTTTAATCCTCGATCTTTCAGTTCTAACCAATGGGTTATGCTGGCTTCTCTGCTGCCCCTTGCTAAGTTGAGCTACAATGGCTGACTATTCACGGAAGAAATACTCCCTCCATTTCCTTAAAGATATTCCTTAGAGGGAAATTTTCTGGCAGTTCAGTGATTGGGATTCAGACCTTCTGCTGCCACATGAAATAGCCAAAAAAAAAAAAAAAAAGGTCTTCTTAAATGTGCTCCATTCCATGAACCTTGCCTTGAAATCTTTGTCCCATGGGATTCAATACTAGCAAAAAATCAAATTTCTTTCTCTTGATCATCAAATAGTTTCATTTTCTTTCTCATCACCAACTACTTGGTTGTTTTATTCCCTCCATGAACCTAGACTTTAAAATCAGTTGGGCTTATTTAGGAGCTGCCTTCAGGATGATTTACTAGATCTTCACAGTTTTATCCCTTCTGGCTTTGAATAAAAAACATTGCTTACTCCCATTGTGGGTAGATAAATCTTTTCAACTTGAGTAAATGCATCTTAAGGATAGGCTTTCTCTTTTATTCATAACACAGCAAAAAATGCATAAAAATTTTGAGTTGAATAAATACATAAGAAATTATAAAATACTTGATGATATCTGAAAGTTATCAGATATCATAAAGTTCAGAGCTGAACTATTACTTTAATCCACCATGCCAGCCCCAGGGGTATGTTGGGGATTGCTACATTTAAAGCAGCTCTTTTTTTCACTTGATTTCAGAAATGCCTCCTGACCCTTCTTTGAGTCTGACTTCATCAGCTAACATGAAACATGCTGCTCATTATTTAGCTTTTGTTTTCACTTCACTCTGTATTTATGACAATTGGTTACATTTTCCAGGCCATTATTTATGAAAGTTTAGAAAACATTTCTTGTATCCTAGGTTTCCTTAGGTAAGCATCCTTCCTAGTTTGATTAATTCTTGGGACTGTTTTGGCATTCATTCATAAGCAGCTCTATCCCCAGATTTATTCTCAATCTTGAAGTATTAAAATCCAGTTGTAGGGACTCTATTTATTCACTCCTGGATTATCAGTGTCCAGTTTAGTACCCTGTGCAAATATATTTAGCTTGTATTTGATGGTAACAAGATATTCCCCCATCTCCAAAAGCCATTATTTAAATTTTTAGTTTTAATTGCTTTGTATCATTTAAATAACCAAATCAACCTAACATTAAGAAAAAGTAAATAATCTGACAAATTTACTGGTTTAAGTGCAGAACAATTTCAACGTTGGCAGTGTCAGGAATGACACTTGATTTGGGAAAACCTCTTTTAATGAGAGATACAACTAATATATGGAAAAAACAGGGGCATGTAAGAAATAAAAATATATCAATAATATAGGCATTGAATAAGGTAAAAGCTAAATTGGGCAGAAGGTGTACATTGAAACCATCAAACAGATAAAATCATTTGGTGAGCTATCATCAGTTATTAAATTACAGCTGGTATTCATTCTACAATGGTATTTTGTCCCATATAAACATATATAGAAATCTGAAATTTGTCTTTTTGTGTTAGCACCTTTATTGGACAAACTTTATGCTCCAAAATAATGGTTTATGTACTGATGATATCAAATGCTTGGTAAAGCAACAAGAATTCGTATTTGTTGTTGGTTGGAATGCCAAATAATGTAGTCACTATGAAAGACAGTTTTCTGGTATATCTTACAAAGCTAATTTGATGAAGAATAAATCATGATGATGAAATAAATATTCTAAACAGACTGAATATTAGTAAAGAGATTGAATCAGTAATAAAAACAAAGCAAAAAGTCCAGGACCAGATGACTTCGCTGGTGAATTCTACCAAACGTTCAGAAAATAATTAACATATATCCATTTCAAACTTTTCAAAACAAAACAAAACAAAAAACAGAAAAGGAGAGAGCTCTTCCAAACTCTCTTTAGGAGGCCTGTATTATCCCAATATCAAAACCAGACAAAGTTGCCACAAGAAAAGAAAATTACAAGCCAATATCCTTGAAGAACATAAAAGTAAACATCCTCAACAATTATTAATAAATGAAATTCAGCAGTACATTAAAAGGATAGAGGGGATAAAAGCCCACCATGATAGAGTGGTTTTTACTCCAGAAAAGCAAGGCTGATTCAACATTGGCAAATTAGTCAATACGATATACCACATTAACAAAATGAAGGATTAAAATCATATGATCATCTCAATAGACGCAAAAAAGCATTTGACAAAATGCAGCATATTGTTTGAAAAAATTCTCAATGAAACAAGTATAGGGGGAATGTACCTCATTTAGGACAAGCCCTCAGCTAACTAAATGGTGCAAAGCTGAATGGTTTTCCTCTAAGATCAGGAACAAGATGAGGGTGTCACTTTTATTTAACACAACACTAGAAGTCCTAGCCATAGCAATTAGTCAAGAAAAGAAAAGGGAACTAAAGAGCCTCTTGATGAATGAAAGAGGAGAATGAAAAAACTGGCTTAAAACTTAAAATTCAAAAAATGAAGATGATGGCATCCAGTCCCATCACTTCATGGCAAATAGGTGGGGGGAAAGGGGAAACTAGCAGATTTTATTTTCTTTGGCTCCAAAATCACTGTAGACAGTGACAATGGCCATAAAATTAAAAGATGCTTGCTCCTTGGAAGAAAAGCTATGACAAAGCTAAAGCTATGAAAAACCATATTAAAAAGCAGAGACATCACTTTGCTGACAAATGTCTGTCTAGTCAAAGCTATGTTTTTTTGTTCCAGTTGTCAGGTACAGATGTGAGAGTTGGACCATAAAGAATGCCGAGCACTGAAGATTAGAGCTTCAAAGTGTGGTGCTGGAGAAGACTCTTGAGCGTCTCGTGGATAGCAGGGAGATCAAGCCAGTCAGTCCTAAAGGAAATCAACCCTGAATATTCATTGGAAGGACTGATGCTGAAGCTCCAATACTTTGGCCACATGATGTGAAGAGACGACTCACAGGAAAAAAAAAAAAAAAAGGACTTTGTGACCTCAGTGGTACAGCTTTCACCAGCTGAGAACACCCAAAAGGGACTAAGAGTTCAAGTCTTCCTGAAACATTCTCAGGAGCTGGCAGGTTAAATCTTTTATTCCTGTAGAGAAAGAAAGAAAGAAAGAAAGAAAAAGTAGCTCAGTCGTGTCCGACTCTTTGCCACCCCGTGGACTGTAGCCTACCAGGCTACTTCCTCCATGGGATTCTCCAGGCAAGAATACTGGAGTGGGTTGCCATTTCCTTCTCCAATTCCCGTAGAGGGATCTCAGCAATTCATTTCAGTGCCCCCTCACAACTACGCATAGAACTTTATGTTAACAGTTTTATTCTATTACTACTTAGAACTATGTGATGGATTTTTTCGTTTGTTTGGTATCACCAAACAATGATTCCATTGTATTCTTGCTTCTATTGTTGCAGTTGAGAAAAGAGAAATCCATCTAATTGTTTTATTCTAGTTGACTTACTGTTTCTGGCAACTCTTAATTCTCTCTATCTTTCTCTCTCTTGCTCTCTCTCACACACACTACACACACAGAGAAAACCTTTTTTTTTTTTATGTGTCTTCTACAGTTAAACTATGATGTTGCTAGGTGGGGAATATCTTGTAAGAAATTTGGGAGGCTTTCTAGATATAAGGTTTTGTGAAATTTTTCCTTTTTCTCAATGATAGGAACATTTAAGCAATTATCTGAATTTTTTACCTGATGTTTCATGTTTTCTCTCTGTTATAGTCTTCTGCAAATATATGTGGTAAAAAAAAACCTCTATATTAGTATTTTTATCATGCCTTTACTTTCCTTAGCTTTGTCTTTTTGGAGTTCATTCTGCATAATCCATTTTCTCTATCTTCTTTTCATTAATTATTTTTTAGCTCAGTTTATCATTTAACTCATCTATAGAATTTTTAATTAAATTATTATTTCCAAAAGTTCTATTTTATTTGGCAAAGCTGATTTGTTTCCTCTTGTTCCATATCATCTTTTTTTTTTCTTTTAGTTTTCAAAATAATATGCATGGTTACTTTGTATTCTGTGTCTGGTAAATCTTATATCAGATTCTGACATGAACTTGTGAACTTTTCTTTATCTTTTAGCTTTGATACATGGGGCATCTTTCCATGAAATGTTTGAAAGATTAATTGTGAGCTGCCTCACTGTATTCTTTAGAACTTTTCAGTTTTTTTAAAGAGTAGATTGAAATATAGTTTCTTTAGAGAGCACCTGCCTTGTTTCTGCTAGTCAACTAAGTGGCATGGTAAATCAGTATCTGTGCTGTTTTTCAGACTACATAGCTTGTGTAAGTTTGGATTTAAAACCCTGAAAATGATGACTCTGTGGTTGCAAGTTCTTCAGGAAGATCTTTCCCCATCAACTCAATACAAAGTTCATGAAGGATAATTGTCCTTCAAAGTGAGATTTATTTCTCATTCATCTTTACATTTAGATTATAAATATTCATAGTCTCAACTTTTTTCCCCATTCCAGCTTTAATATTGGAGTACTTTATTTTATTTCTAGTATTGGGAATGGGCTATAGATCCTGTTCTTAGTATCCTGTGCAGTACCCAGATTAAATGCTTACAGCTTCCAGGTCTTGATAAAATTGTGGTTTTGGCTCCTAAGTGCTTTCTAAATTTCCTGTATTCACTCTGTTTCTGAGATCTATGGATTCATTATTTTAAGTGTATAGCAATGCATTTCAAAAATGTACACATACACATTCACATCTATCTACATATTCTAGTTATTTTAGATATTTTGATAAAAATGATAATTCAGATATCTATTCAGTTATATTTCTGCAAATTTTAATTACATATAACAGTATAAATGTTTTAAACGTTCTCAAAATTATCTTTTTCAAATGGATGACGCATAATGTTTGCTTACTTTGTCAAATAAGATGACCTTCATCAGATTTTCCAAATATAAATTCAAGTATCTCCTTATATACCTCACTGAGAATCCTTGATTTTTAGCTTACCTGTTTAAAATTTTCTAAATTCTATAAAACGTAATGTATTAGTATCAATTCTGACTAATGATACATGTCATAAATTATTAATAAGCATGAAGTCTTTACAAAATAAAGTTCAGGAACTAGCTTTAAAATGATTGCGGGAGTATGATAAATTTGACATAGAAATCCAAAATATTTAGAATATCAGTCTTTCCTTCTAGCTCTATATATTTGTCATAAGATGAAAATAAAATAGATTTTTCACTGTTATGCAATAAAAACATAAGTAATTATTTCAGACTTCTGAAAATTATGTGGAATTTGTAACATATATGTGTATAGTTAGAGTGAGGTTTGTATTTAAAAATATTAGTGGGGAAAGTGGTTTCCTTGGTGGTTCAGCAATCTACCTGCCAATGCAGGAAATGTGGGTTGGATCCCTGGGTCAGGAATATCCCCTGGAGAAGGACATGGCAACTCTCTTCAGTATTCTTGCCTGAGAAAACCCATGGACAGAGGAGCTTGATGGTTTGCAGTCCGTGGGGTTGCAAAGTGTTGGACATGACGTAGTGACTAAACAACAGCAAAATGGGGGGAAAGTTCGAAATAATAGCAATGTTCTTATTTCAATATTATCACTTATATATCAAATGTAACTCTAAATAATTGAAAGAACAGAGTAGAAAGAAATAGGAAAATTTAGGTATATCATGCTACAATATTCTATACTATGAGAAACTCTAGACTGAACTTGAGGAAGTCAAGAAATGTGATGAATAAGATATTGTCATTCTGATCTCCATCTTCTTCAGCTAGACATTTAGATCATGATATATCTGCTTTATACAGTGATAATATTTTGTTTTATCCTTTGTGAGTCATCTCCAAAATGGCAGAGCTACTTAACACTTTCACTAGATAACTATAACCTTTGAAAATTGCTTGTCTTGTAAAGATATATAAAAATGCAAACAGCAGACATATTTCAGAAATTCTTGTAAGAGAATATTGGAAACAAGCGATTTGATATTGCAAATACTTTGTTGTATGGAGTTTGGCTACTCAAAGCTGAAAGAGACTGTTGTCAATGCCTAAGGAATGTTGGTAGCACATGTAAGCAGAAAGCAAGAGCTGCAACGGGCAAAGCACTTCCTCTGAAAGGCAGCTGCGTTATATGGTAGATGTATGTTGTAGAGTAACAGCATTAAGTTAGAGGAAGGAAAGAAAGTGAAAGTGACAGTTGCTCACTTGCATCTGTCTCTTTGCGACCGTCTGGACTCTACAGTCCACGGAATTCTCCAGGCCAGAATACTGGAGTGGGTAGCCTTTCCTTTTTTCAGGGGATCTTCTCAACCCAGGTCTCTTGCATTGCAGGTGGATTCTTTATCAGCTGAACTACCATGGAGGCCCAAGTTAGAAGAGGGGTATCCTAACTGGCAGGCTATCCAGGTGGTGCTAGTGGTAAAGAAACTGCCTGTCAATGCAAGAGATGTTAGAGACCCAAGTTTGATCCCAAGGAGGGGAAAATGGCCTAGAGGAGAACATGGCAAACCACTCCAGTATTCTTGCCTGGAGAATCCTATGGACAGAGGAGACTTGTGGGCTACAGTCCATGAGGTCACAAACAGTTGGATACAACTGAAGAGACTTAGCACATATGCATCCCACCTGGTATATGGAGTGTAACTCTGGGTAATTTAAAGCCAGGAAATTTTTAAAGCTTGGAGAAGCATGAATGCAGATGCTAGTATTAGGAATTTATCCTAACACATAATTGGAATTCAGGGAAAGGATCCTTTCTGTGGAGAGGAAGGTAGAATTAGCAATAATAAGGCCTACCATGTATTTGCATATAGCAGATTACCATGGTAGAAACTTAGGGTCAAAAGTATAAAACAGTACCCAATAAACCAGAGTGTAAAGTGGGAATGAGATTACAGGAACAGAGCAGAAACCCAAAAAATAAGAATTGAGGCATACTCAGCAAAATTTTATTAGCGTAAAGCTTGCTGATTTTTAGCAATAGTCTCTATTGAGTTTGAGCAAGATACAAAAATGGAAGCCCACAGAACCAAAAGCAATATATTTGAGGGAAATGGTCAAGTACAAGACAATAGGACATGATGGGAACTGAATGAACCCCAGAGTTCATGCCTCATGGGAAGGGGCAGCATGTAGGCCCCATAGACAGATCCTTTTTTTTTTCACCCCCTAGGAAAAACACCTATGTTGGTTTTTTCATACATCTGTGACAATTTAATTTTGACAGTTAAATTATTTTTTTCAGGCTAAATTTTCTTCTACTCAGTTTCTACTTTGTAAGCTACAGATTTTTAACCTTGCTCATTTCAGAGTCAGGAATGTTTCACTGATGGCAGAAACTCATTCTAGAGCTAGGTACCAAGTGGACTTGAATGTGGAGAAACTCAGCATTCAGAGGCTGTAAATGTAATCATGTATGACAAAAAGAGCTTTTACCTATTGGATATTTAAATTTAGAAAATCAGTTATAAGTAATTTAATCATCTTTTAAGTCCTTTCATGGTAGATAGTGTTCTTACCATTTTTAGCAAACAAGAAATTCGAGGTTTAGAAGATGAAGTGACTGATTCAAATCTTATAGGCAGCAAATGAAAGGCTGGACTCAGCTCATTGCTTCCAAATACTGCCTAGATCTCTGTGTGCTCCTACACACTGAGCTCTCAGAGGCAGGCAAAGGAAGATTTACCCTATAGTATCCTGAATCACAATGATTTCTCCTTGTGAGTAGTGGAATGTCCTCTTCAGTTGGCTTAAATAATAGGACTTTTATTGGGTCACATAATTATGGCTCTTTTTCCATTTCTTTGAGATTCTATTGACTTTAGCTTCCTTTCTGTGTTCGCTTTACTATCAGGTAACTTCCTTTATGATTGCAGGGTGGGTATTAAGTAACTCAGGAAATACACTCCCACATTCACCTTTAGAAGAAGAGATAAACTGTAATGATCACAAATTACCATGGCTTCATTGGCAAAGTTCTCTTTATATTTTATGGACTGAAAATGGCTTAAATCATCATACATCTGAGCCAAATGCAGGAAAGAGGAATGAATAGACTAATCAAGTCACACTACCAGATAGAACAGAGTTAATTCCCAAAATTTCATTGCTACTATATAATGCAGAATGTGTGAAATGGAGCTTGGAATGCCCATTTCAATAGGCACAATGGGTTCCTATAGCATGAAGCAGGTATTTTTTGGCTTATGTGTATATCCCCTGGTTTTGCATTAAGCATGGTAACTACTTGGTGGCTGTTGTTCAGTCACTAAGTTGGGTCCTACTCCTTGCAAACCCATGGACTGTAGCACACAAGGTTTCCCAGTCCTTCACTATCACCTCAAGTTTGCTCAAACTCATGTCCATTGAGTTGGTGATGCCTTCCAACCATCTCATCCCCTGTTTCCCCTTTTTCCTCCTGCCCTCAATCTTTCCCAGCCATCAGACATCAGGGTCTTTTCTAATAAGTTGACTCTTGGCATCAGGTAGCCAAAGTTTTGGAGCTTCAGTTTCAGCAACAGTCCTTCCAATGAATATTCAGGGTTGATTTCCTTTAGGATTGACTGGTTTTCATTTTCTGTATTTCAGAAGTCTTTTAACTTTGAAGTTATCCCAGAATTCAGGGAAGATTCCCTGGTGGCTCAGACAGTAAAGAATCTGCCTTCAATGTGGGAGACCTGGGTTTGATCCCTGGGTTGGGAAGATCCCCCTGGATAAGGGAACAGCTACCAACTCCAGTATTCTGGCCTGGAGAATTCCATGGACAGAGGAGTTTGGCAGGCTATAGTCCATGGGATGGCAAAGAGTCAGACACAGCTGAATAACTTTCTTTTTTCTTTCCTTCTTTTGACTTAGTGTCACATTTAACTTAGGATTCAGTAAATATTTTTCAATCAGACTCATTGAAAAGCCATCAGCTATTCTGGACTCATATTAACCACTGCAAGAATTGATCCCCTTTCCTATTTATAAAGAAATAGATCTCACTTTCCATACTAAGATTAAATCAATTTAGGAAGATATCCATGCAATTAAATTCAACAAATATTTGCCAAATAACTTCCAAATCACCTTGCTTCACTTGGTAGTTACTCATTCCTTTTGTGCTATGTTAATATATTTATTTGCATTTGTTGTTGTATGATCAGTAAGTATATATTTTAATGAGGATAGGAAATTTATTTATTCATTTTTAAATTTACTTATATATATATATATATATATATATTATATATGTATATATATGCTGTACCATGCAGAATGTGGGATCTCTGTTACCTGACCAAGGATTGACTGCATTGGAAGTGTGGAGTCTCAACCACTCGACCACCAGGGAAGTCTCAGTAAATAACATTTGTTTGTTTGTTGATCTGCTGTACTTATATTTATAGATTTTTATCTTTCAACCTAGATTTAAGTAGGCTTAGAAAACACTTTTCCTCCTCACCAATATCCTAAATATAGTATTCTTTCTTTGACAATAAAAAGCAGATATCTTACTGAATATACAAAAATGTAGCATTAGCGTGATTGGATGTATGTATGTTCAAGAAATGGGTTTCAGGGTGACAGTCTCGTCTTTCACTCATCTCTTGTCAAAGCTTTAACATTTCTGCACATGTACTCAGGCTTGATCAAAGGTCCTTGTGTGTCAATATCAGTAGTATTTCCTTGGAAAATAACCTGGACCTTTCCTGCTTGCTTCCAAATGTGGATGAGACAGTGCATTTTTGCATACTAACAATGCAAGAATCTTTCCTGCCCTTTTCTCTGCCATTTAGCCCCTGTTCATCCTAGTTCTTTGAGAAACAGGATTTTAGTTAGAATTCTTCAGTTTCAACATCATTAATAATAGAGATATATAAACCTTCAGAAAGTGAATGTGTAAATCTAACATTTTTTTGTTTTGTTGGGAGAGGGGGTTATAATATTTTTTATTTCACTCAAATGTTCCTGAGCATTGTTCAGTGTTTTAAAACAATAAATAAGCAAAGATGCCCTCAAAACAATTAAAGGCTAAGAAACTACATATACTGTCTGATTTTACTCAGAGGCTCTGGAAAGCATAAAAACAATATTTATTGGACCAAGAAATAAACACTTTATAATCTTGAAATATTTTCCATGGTGTAAAAGCAGAGGATTTCTCACTATTTTCTAAGTCAACTTATATTTCACAACTTTTCTCAAGAGAAGAAAGTTGAAACACTAATCAAGAATTTAAAAGTCCAGAAGAATAGTATGTTTTATCAGTCTGGAATCGCCCTTCTATGATTTTAAAGAAGTTATTTTTTCACTTTGCCTTCAGTTACGTAAAATTTGATTTGGCATTTAAACTTTAAAGTAACTAACTTTACAAATTAGAAATACATTTTAATAAATATAATTTAAAATGGCAGATCCATCATAATATTAAATAATATCCTGAGAAATATGGGATAGATACTTATAGCACAAATGAGAGTACCTAGTAAGAATTGCTAGGATACCTTTTTCACCTATTATGAGCAAGGTATTGTAGTAAGTTGTTGTGTGTGTGTGTTTAATAGAAACTACCTAGTTAAAACCTCTCCACAACCTCACGGGGCAAACATAATAATTCCTATGTAGCACTGTTTCAGTTCAGCTCAGTTTCTCAGTCATGTCCAACTCTTTGCAACCCCATGGACTGTGGCATGCCAGGCTTTCCTGTCTATCACCAACTCCCAGAACATGCTCAAACTCATGTCCATCGGTCATTATTTAGATATATTTAAATTTATACATAATCTCCCTTTCTGGAGGCACATGTTTGTTTTTTTTTTTTTAATTAATAATATTGTTAGTCACTAGTGGTATGGTAGCAAATAAGACCCTCTACCATTACCATGTGAGAGGATAACACATTTTCAGTACAATCATCATTGTACCTCTGGGCTTCTATTTGACCAATTAGGTTTTGGAATGAGGGTAAGAACTAATTTTTAATAATCATTTCATAGGATTATTGCATAGTACAGAGAAGAGACAATGACATGCCGACAAAAGATCTTAGTGACGAAGGAAGAAATTATGAAATAATAATTTGACTAAGTGTGTAACTTATTCTCTGTATCTTAACTATTCTCTGTATTTTTCTATATCATGGGTCACATGAAATCTGGTCACATATCCCCACAAGTATGTTCAGTAAACTATGTAATCTCATTATCATATGATGGAGTTGTATCCATTTTGTGGGTAGATTGCTAACAGTTGATATTTAGTGAATTCTTATTCTGAGCCGAATATATGATCACATTTTCCCCAAAACACAATGTTTTTAAAGGTTAGATGGAAAAACTGGTTCTTTCAGAGGTTTCATCATTTCTGCAAGTTTACAACTTGGTAAATGGTAAAGTGTGGATTTAAACCAAGGCTCTGTACTACTGACATGACATTCTTAATTATTAGACAATGCTGCCATTGTGACTTGTGGCTGAAAACAGGAACTGCTCACTTGATCCTGTCAAGACTGGTAGATGAATCATTATTATTGTTGGGTTTTCTTACAGATGATGAAACTGAAGCTTAAAGAGATCAAATAACTAGCACAAGACTATTTAGCTAATGTAGGGAGGGATCTGAATTCGATTCATATCATATTCTAAAGCCCCTGAATTTTCTATTCACCACTGTCATATCTTTTAACAAGGCAACAGTCCTACTCCCTTAAAAACTATTCATTGTAACTTTGGTCTGGTTGATTTGGTCTGGGTTAATTTATGTTTATAATAATTCCTTTAGTAACAAGTCTAATTCCAATTTTGGTGTTTGACTACTAACAGCATAAAGCCTCACCATTCCCTTCCCACTTTTGTCACATGTTTAGGTAAGGGTATCTCCAATGTAAATATCGGATGCTACCTTCTTTGTTACCTGAAAGGTCAACCAAGCAACTGAGGCCACAGAACATTTGAGAACCTTCATCAAGCTAACCATGCCTTATCACCATAAAACTCAAGTCAGCCTTCTTCTCCAGATCTTGAAAGCCATTTTTTTTTTTTTTTAATCAGCTTGGAAACCGGAGCTGCTCTCCTCAGCCAGCCTCTTAATGGTTAAATAAAGCTTTTCATATCTTCTTGGTGAGTGTGTATTTGTGGTGTCATCAGTTTTGACTTAAGAATCAAATTTTAGATGGGGGTCCATCTTCTCTCAACAGAATGACTGCAACATTTTCCCAACATATTTTTCTTTTTAAAACTTAAGCAGAAAAAAGAAAATTGTTGGAAGGATATGTGATAGCTTAAAATATTAACAGAAGGCTGGAAAGCCAGACTCAGAAGTTGGGCAACTACCAAGCACATCTAGGTAGCAGGAAAGAGAGCCAGTATCATGCCTCAGGGGCGATCTAGTTAGGACTTTGCTGCTGGCTCTAGTACAACTAAATACTTACCACTGTCTCCATTCCAGAGCTCTCACAGCAATGACTGCCAGTGCTGCATGGAAAAATCTGCATACACCCATATTGGCTGGTCATTTTTCAAGATTAGAACTGGGAGGTGTGAACATTTACTTATCAGAGCCCTAGTTTTCACACTCTAGTCAGCTACAAAGTAGGGAGAAGGTTTAGCTTCTGCTTCTGATATAATAATGTTCTTTTGTCAGCAGATGCACAATTGATGATAGCCTCAAAGTAGAAATGCTGTTCTGATTTCAGGTAACATATGTATGTATGTATGTGAAGTCGCTCAGTCGTGTCCGACTGTTTGTGACCCCATGGACTGTAGCCTACCACAATCCTTCATCCATGCGATTTTCCAGGCAAGAGTACTGGAGTGGGTTGCCATTTCCTTCAGAACTATGCAAAACACTCCATCATATCTATTATACAGTATTCTGTGACACAGTAACACTATTTCTAAATGATTAGCATTTCTTCCCTGAAATTCCTTTTTTTTTTTCATTTAGCTTTATGAGACTATTCTGAGTTAACTACTTTTTCATTCATATTTCATTCTGTCTTTTTTAGTTTTCATTGATTTTCCACTTCTTTATGTCTCCTTAAAAATACATTTCTCAAGTTCTTATCTTTCCCTTTCTTTTGCCTCTTCAATAAAGACAGTCTTCACCTTCTAAGCCTCAACTGTTTTCGAAGCTGAAGCTCCAATACTTTGGCCACCTGATGTGAAAAGCCAACTCACTGGAAAAGACTCTGATGCTGGAAAAGACTGAGGGCAGGAGGAAAAGGGGGCAACAGAAATGAGATGGTTGCATGGCATCACAGACTCAATGGATATGAGACTGAGCAAACTCCAGGAGATAGTGAAGGACAGGGAAACCTGGCATGCTACAATCCATGGGTTCTCAAAGAGTCTACTTAGCAATTGAACAAGAACAACAACAAATTAGACATATGGATGGTAATAAGTCTATATCTCTAACACAAATATCTCTAGGTAGATTCAGTCTTTCATTTTTATTTCCCTTTGGGACATTTAATCCAGATTCTCTCCTGAAAGTTCTAAGGAAAAATGCCAGAGACTCATCTTCTCCCAAATTCAGCTCTTTTCTAAGATTCACCTATTTCTGTAGGCTACCTTGTCTTCTAATCATCTCACTATCACCATAGAGTTTGTTTGCTTCCTCATGGCCTGTGTCACCAAAGAATGTCTATTCCTCCACAACCTTTTTATATATAAAATTGTTATATGATTACTGTAGTCAGATTGATGCATGTCAGATCACTTATAATACATTATTATAATCAGATTGATGCGTACCAGAACACACAAACTAAATTAGACTTTACCAGATCTGGCTAAAGATAATTTTGACCAAGGGCTTTATTGAATTCATGTGTTTTTATCTTCAAAATTTTTGAAAATAGATTATTTGAGGAGAAATATAAAATCCCAATTTGGAAGAGAAATAAGTCCATGAGAATTTCAGGGGGTGTTGTTAGAAATATAACCAAGAAGAGGTAAACCTCACAGCTTTTCCCAAAGTGGAAATAACTATAACATTTTGGCTTCCTTTAAAATGATTAATTTGCTTAGATACTGTATCAGATACCTCTTCTATGCTACTTTCTATCGATTCTGCATCACCTGTTTCTGGTGTTTTTGTGACTGTTCCCAGCCTTGCCATTGTTGTTCATTAACTGACTGTGAGTGGTCTCCAAAATGTGTCACACACACAAAATATATTCCACTCCCTGTTCACAACATACACCTTTTATTCCCTATCCAGGGGCTTTCCTAGTGATGCTGAAATGTGACATGTTAGGGGACATGCTCAGTGGCTACAAGCTAGAAGTGAGGGGAAATTAATGCCCCACAGATAAATTTTTGACAGTAGAATACCAGACTGGAGAACAAATTATTTTAACTTCCATCCCAATCTATCATTTAAGTAGAGGTCTTTCTATTTTTTAGAAAATAGTCCCATGAGGCCAAGCAAGCAGGTGTGCATGTAGTTCAGTTCAGTTCAGTCGCTCAGTCGTACCCAACTTTTTGTGACCCTGGCGCAGCAGGCCAGGCCTCCCTATCCATCACCAACTCCCAGAGTTCACTCAAACTCACATCCATCAAGTCGGTGATGGCATCCAGCCATCTCATCCTCTGTTGCCCCTTCTCCTCCTGACCATAATCCCTCCCAGCATCACAGTCTTTTCCAATGAGTCAACTCTTCGCATGAGGTGGCCAAAGTACTCGAGTTTCAGCTTTAGCATCAGTCCTTCCAAAGAACGCCCAGGATTGATCTCCTTTAGAATGGACTGGTTGGATCTCCTTGCAGTCCAAGGGATTCTCAAGAGTCTTCTCCAACACCACAGTTCAAATGCATCAATTCTCCGGTGCTCAGCTTTCTTCACATTCCAGCTCTCACATCCATACATGACCACTGGAAAAACCACAGCCTTGACAAGACAGACCTTTGTTGGCAAAGTAATGTCTCTGCTTTTCAATATGCTATCTAGGTTGGTCATAACTTTTCTTCCAAGGAGGAAGTGTCTTTTAATTTCATGGCTGCAATCTCCATCTGCAGTGATTTTGAAGCCCCCCAAAATAAAGTCTGACACTGTTTCCACTGTTTCCCCATCGATTTCCCATGAAGTGATGGGACCGGATGCCATGATCTTTGTTTTCTGAATGTTGAGCTTTAAGCCAACTTTTTCACTCTCAACTTTCACTTTCATCAAGAGGCTTTTGAGTTCCTCTTCACTTTCTGCCATAAGGGTGGTGTCATCTGCATATCTGAGGATATTGATATTTCTTCCAGCAATCTTGATTCCAGCTTGTGCTTCTTCCAGCCCAGCATTTCTCATGATGTACTCTGCATATAAGTTAAATAAGCAGGGTGACAATATACAGCCTTGACGTACTCCTTTTCCTATTTGGAACCAGTCTGTTGTTTCCATATTCAGTTCTAACTGTTGCTTCCTGATCTGCATATAGGTTCCTCAAGAGGCAGGTCAGGTAGTCTGCATATGTAATTTTGCAATCCTCTTGTCGTGAATCTCCTTCCTCTCCTGCTTTTGTCCCTAACGTGCTTCTGTAAGTTTATAACTCACTTCCTTAATAACATGGACACCCATGCTTTGGGCTTTGCTTTCTGGGCAACCCAGGTTAATACAATTGTCCTGTCTCTTCCACAAATAGATTGAGACTATTTAGGAGAAACTAAACTAGACTATTAAGGAGAAACTATTGAGATCAAAATTGTCTGAAGACTACTATGGCCAAGATGAGGATGAGAGGCAAGGTGGGAGGAAAAATTTCTTTCAGGAAGCAAGAGTTTGAAAGCATACTGGAGAAGGCAGTGGCACTCCACTCCAGTACTCCACTCCAGTACTCCAGTACTCCAGTACTCTTGCCTGGAAACTCCCACGGACGGAGGAGCCTGGTAGGATGCAGTCCATGGGGTCCCTAAGAGTCGGACACTACTGAGCGACTTCACTTTCACTTTTCACTTTCATGCATTGGAGAAGGAAATGGCAACCCACTCCAGTGTTTTTGCCTGGAGAATCCCAGGGACAGGGGAGCCTGGTGGGCTGCCGTCTATGGGGTCGCACAGAGTCGGACATGACTGAAGCGACTTAGCAGCAGCAGCAGCATGTACCTGTGTTGATTTTACTGTTATTTAGTTGCTAAGTCATGCAGACTGTTGCAACCCCATGGAACTATACTTAAAAAGGAATTAATCTATTGGAGAGGCTAAAGTAAGAAATATTTATAGAAGCTTTGTTTCCTAAGCACCAAATTACTCATATTTTCATTACCTTATACAGAGACATCAAATTTGATACTTCCAGTGACTGGAAATAAGGGCAAAGTCCAGAATTAAAGCCATATTTCCTTTTAGAATGAATTTTGTATCTTCAGACTGTCAATCACCTGTGTGAACATAAATCAACCAAATAGAATAGGTACTTTCATGTAATAAAACAATTTCCACATCATATTGTCAAGGAACAATGCAGAAATCATTATCCAAGTTTGCATATTATGATTTATCTCTGATTTATTTGCTTGAGTTCTGTGATGTTATTGAGATTTTAGACACATCTATCCTTTTACTACTATCTTTTTGAAATGTTCTGCAAATACTCATTTGTACCAGTTAGTGACAAAATGCAATTAAATGAACCATAATTAAAAATAATTCAATGTTTGAAACCTCAGGTTTTTTTTTCTTCTTATATTACAGTTTAAACATTTATCATGTAAAATTTTAATACTTATAAATTTGTGCTTTATAGAAAATTATTTTTCTCATTTTCCCAGTTGCTAAAATTTTATATGGCAAACTCTTTAAATTTTCACATTAGAAAGATGAGGTTGAATTTCTTTTTAAGAACAAATGTTCTAATCCCTATTTGAAAGAGAAAAAGAAACCTTATATATAAAAATCCATCCATAGCTTCAGTCATTTTAAATATGTTCTTTAAATTAATTCTGGAATTAAAAATTTAAGATAAAATTTACTCTGAAAAGGAAGTAGCAAGTAAATTAAACAAAATGTAGTTTCTTAAGAAATAACAAACTTTATCCTACATTTTAAATTTCTGGTATGTCTTAATATTAACTTTTATTGAGATGATAAAAACATCATCTCAATGGCCCCATGTAACTTACTTCTCAGTCATGGAAAATATGGCCCATAATATTAAAAACATTTATGTTAAATTTCATGTATTTAATATGAACTGAACTGAATAGGTAAAAATTGTTGGACAGAGGGTTCCCAGATGGCTCCAGTGCTAAAGAATCCACCTGCCAACGCAGGAGACAGCATTTGATTCTTGGGTCTGGAAGATCCCCTGGAGAAGGAAACGGCAACCCACTCCAGTATTCTTTCCTGGAAAATCTTTCCTGGACAGAAGAGCCTGGTGGGCTACAGTCCATGTAGTCAAAAAGAGTCAGACATGACTTAGCAACTAAACCACCATCACCAAACTCCTACTAAAATATCAACTGCTTAAAGCTACAGGAGAAAATTTAAAAGAACAAAATAAAATAGAATGTACAACATGTAATGATCTTCCTTTGTCTGATTGGAAGACTCAATTGTTCAGGCGTTCTAATGATCACAACCCCTGAAAAAATGAAATTTCAAGGTCCTTTCTTGCTTCAACTACTGCTCGTCAAACATTAAAAAATGTTTATTGAAGAACACTAACTTTAATTGAAAGGAAAGAAAGGGGGAAAAAATTCATAGATTCCTTACCATAGCCATTATAGTAATTATACCTTTCTGTTTATACTTCAGCTGTTGTCCATTTGCAGACATAACTTTTTACATATTATTAGACAGAGCATAAATATAGTTAATCCTTCTTATTTTCCACTGATCAATATATTTATAAGTATTTCTGTGCATTTTACTGTATGTTTAAGCAGAACATGTACTGTGTTGTCTGTGAATCCATGAAAAAAATACACATCAAATTATAAGACCCTGTGGCAAAGATGGCTAGTAACCTACCCCAATATCAATGCTTCTCTTTAGGAAGTTAAAAAATATGCACTTAAGAAAGCAAAATATAATGCAGATAATAATTGTATTTCTCAACATCCCATAAATTAAGGTCTATTAAGTTTTGACCAATAACTGGTAAGAACATTCCTTATGGAAATTCTGGTTATAATCAGGAATCATCAGTTCTTTTTTAATTTTTTTCCTCATTTGGGATTTAGACATGATGGCCAACTTTGAGAAAATCATCTTAGAATATCAAGCTAGAATGAACCTAGGTTCTGGAAAAGAAGGCCTGGATGGAAATGTCTGGAGAGATAAGCAGTTGTTCATCAGTTACTTATTGTGTTTGATTTCAATTTAGTTTTGCTTTGTCACACATTACTGAACCTAACACTAACTGATACAGGTTGAGTAGAATTCCACAGAATATATATATATATTTTATATATATATATATATATAGAGAGAGAGAGAGAGAGAGAGACATTTTATAAACTTCTAGAAATGTATATGTTTAGAAAAAATTCTGACAGTACTAAAAGATGTAAAACAAAAATTAAAACTATTCACTCTCCATTTCCTCTCCCCCAAATAATGTCTGTTGAAAGTTGTTTTTCCTCCAAATACATACTTTTTTGTCCGTATGATAAAAAGGTATGGGTACAGATGGTAACTTCAAGTGAGCTAGTGGTAAAGAACCAGCCTGCCAATGCAGGAGACTCAAGAGATGCTTATTCGATCCCTGGGTCAGGAATATCCCCTGGAGAAGGTCATGGCAACCCAGTCCAGTATTCTTGTCTGGGGAATCCCATGAACAGAGGAGCCGGGTGGGTTACAGTCTATAGGGATGCAAAATGTCAAATATGACCCAAGTGACTTAGCACACACACAGATGGTAACTAGCTATATAAGTGCATTTTGACTGTTAGCTATTTTAGTAGTTATTTTTATCTATGGAACTTCCCTGGTGGCTCAGACAGTAAAGTGTCTGCGTACAATGCGAGAGACCGGGGTTCAGTCCCTGGGTTGGGAAGATCCCCTGGAGAAGGAAATGGCAACCCACTCCAGTACTCTTGCCTGGAAAATCCTATGGACGGAGAATCCTGGTAGGCTACAGTCCATGGCGTTGCAAAGAGTCAGACACGACTGAGAAACTTCACTTCACTTCACTTCATATGGTATATAGATATTGATGTAGATATAAATACATACATATGCACATTTTCCTGAATTTAGCAGCATTATACAGTATTTATTTATATGTTCTGAAGGCAGAGAAGAGTAGCTAATTTTCACTTTCTACTATTCTCCCTCTCTTCTTAATTTCTTTGATTACATTATGCTATATTTTTTCTAACATTCTTTATGTAACAGTATATGACTACCTCCATTTTTATTTCTTGATTTTTCAGGTTTATTTCATACTCCTAATTCTCCTGAGAAATCTGATTGCAGGTGAAGAAGCAACAGTTAGAACTAGACATCGAGACAACAGACTGGTTCCAAATCAGGAAAGGAGTACGTCAAGGCTGTATATTGTCACCCTGCTTATTTAACTTATATGCAGAGTACATCATGAGAAATGCTGGACTGGATGAAGCACAGGCTGGAATCAAGATTGCCAGGAGAAATATCAATACCCTCAGATATGCAGATGACACCACCCTTATGGCAGAAAGTGAAGAAGATCTAAAGATCCTCGATGAAAGTGAAAGAGGAGAGTGAAAAAGTTGGCTTAAAACTCAACATTCAGAAAACTAAGATCATGGCATCTTGTCCCATCACATCATGGTAAATAGATGGGGAAACAAAAGAAACAGTGACAGACTTTATATTTGGGGGCTTCAAAATCACTGCAGTGGTGACTGCAGCCATGAAATTAAAAGATGCTTGCTCCTTGGAAGAAAAGTTATGACCAACCTAGGCAGCATATTAAAAAGCAGAGATATTACCTTGCCAACAGAGGTCAAAACTTTGGTTTTTCCAGTAGTCTTGTGTGGATGTGAGCATTGGATTATAAAGAAATCTGTTCAACAAAGAATTGATGCTTTTGAACTGTGGTGTTGGAGAAGACTCTTGAGAGTCTCTTGGACAGTAAGGACATCCAACCAGTCCTTCTTAAAGGAAATAAGTCCTGAATATTCATTGAAAGGACTGATGCTGAAGCTGAAACTCCAATACTTTGGCCACCTGATGCAAAGAACTGACTCATTTGAAAAGATGCTGATGCTGGGAATGACTGAAGGCGAGAAGAGAAGGGGATGACAGAGGATGAGATGGCTGGATGGCATAACCGACTCAATAGACATGAGTTTGAGTAAGCTCCAGGAGTTGGTGATGGAGAGGGAATTCTGGCATGCTGCAGTCCATGGGGTTGCAAAGATCGGAAACGACTGAGCAACTGAAATAAACAATTCACCACCAAGTTGAGAAAATTAATATAATTCTATTACATACTATATTCTCCTCTGCCTCCCAATATTTTTTCTTGTTATTGTGACATATATATATATATATATATATATGTTTTATGATATATATATAGCACATAGTGTTTAACATAATATCTATAATTACATTTTATAGTTTTATATATGAATAATTTCAATACTAATCATTTTTCTTTCTTCATGACTTATCATTTTGTTTTGAGTTTCCTGGAATTTCCTATCTACAAAGGCTTTTTTGCTTAGAAATGTCTTTCTGCTTCCTTTATCCTTAAACATGTTTGGATGGGCACAGTTTTTTTGGCCCTTTATAATTTCACAGTCATTGCTCCATTGTCACCAGGGATTTACTTTATAGATCATCACGACTCTGGAAAACCCTGAGGTATGGTTTCTCTTATTTATCTTTATAAATGCTTGAAAAGTTCTTTATCCTTGAGATTCAATATTGACTCAGTACAGATGTTTTGAAATTGGTTTTCCCTAAATGAGGATGGGTTCTTTCAGACTCAGAAAATTCAATTCTTTCTTAATTTCAGGGAAAATTGATACACATTTTTTTGTCAAATTTTGTCCACACTGTTTATATTATATATGTCAAGGGCATCATTTTCTTTAACCTGGGGCCTGTTTTTAAAATCATTTAATATTTCTAAAATATAAAATTAGTCTTGATTGTTGTTTTATGCTCACAGGTAAAGGAGCAGTTTGTTTCATATTAGCAATTTTACTTTATTTCCTCCAGAGTTTAAAAAAGCTATTAGGTAAACAGAACTTAAACCTAAACAATTTATATTCAGAAATTTTTCTCAGGGTCTGAGGAAAGTGACAGGTAATTTGAAAGGGAAGGGAGGTGTTTCCTTAATTAACATGTCCTTATTCTACATTTTCATCTGATAGATAATTTGACTGGATATATAATTCGGAGTGAAAGTTATTTCCCCCTAGAATTTGAAGGCTGTACTTAATTTTCTTTAATTTCTAGTGTTGCTATTGAAAAGTCTCATATATCTGTCTATAGATTCTTCATACTAATAATTAATGCTATTATTTCTTTCTGAAAGCTTTTAGACTAATTTCTTTAGTCATTGTATTCTAAAACTTCAGGATGATAATATTGATCTTTTTCACTTAATTTTGCTCAGCAGTTAGTGATCCTTCACAATTTGGAAATTTATGTTGCTCAGTTCTTATGACATTTTAGCCTCACTTGTTTCATAGTTTTCTCTTCTCTTAGTTTATCTTTCTGGTTCTATGAATAAATTTTATCTTGCCTTAAGTATTACATTTCTTCTGCAATTTTAGATTTCTTTCATGTTGTTTCATCATCTTTAGGCTTTATATCTTTTTAAAGAAACAATCTGTTACATAAATACTCAAAGCCTAAAATTCTTTGCTTTTTGACTTAAAAATACAATTACTCAAAATTGGTTTTGTACTGTTAAAAGTTGAAAATATATGATATTTATATACACTTATATTTGGAATATCTGAAATAGTTCTTTGACATTTTTATCCTTACTTTCCTAATTTTCAATTTTCTTTCTTTTTTTTTTTTTTTTGTTAACTCTTAATTGAGTTTTGATTATAGAATTGCTTCTATTTTATGTTTTGGTCTTTTGGCCCTGAGAGTTGTGGGATCTTTGCTCCCTGACCAAGGATCGAACCTACATCCCCTTCACTGGGAAGTGAAGTTTAAAACACTAGACTGCCAGGGAATCCCCTCAATATCTTGAGTCTCTTTTCTAGAAGACTCTTCAACTTCATCTTTCTTTCCTTCATTTATATGTTAAAGTATTGTGAGCTTTTTTGCTGTTATCTGTGCTGTTTTATCTGGCACTTTGTTTTTTTATTAGACACAATACTTTTATTGATGGAAACTGTTTGATCCTCTGTAGAGTATAAAACTCCAGATTTCTGAGACCATAATGAAAGATAAATTACCTGGCAGTGTAAATTGGGAGAAAGTCTTTAGGGGTCTAATCGCTTCTTATAAAATCTTTCAAACTATCCTGATTTAGTCTAGCCTCTCCCTACGCCCTTGCACCCTAGCCTCTCCTCTCTGAGAGATACCAGATGCCAAAAATCCCTGAGCTTTTAGAGCCCTGTAGTGTAAACTGGGTTGCTTTATTGTTATGGCCATGGTTTTAGATTCGAGCTTTAGAATTTGACTTCCTTGGGAATGTTAAATTACCATTCATAAATCTCTCTACACCTTTCAAAATTGTTTTGATGCTTCCTCTCCCATTAGCTATGTCCTTTTAGATGTTTCATGACTTAAAATAGATTTTAATAGCTATGAGGATGGAACAAATATAAATATGTGTCTTCATTCTATCTTCTTTATCCATTCCCATTTAATCACTTTTGAGATGAAAACGATTTGGCTATTTTTCTTAAAAAAAAAAAAAGATATTTATGTGTTGCTTTTATGTGTAAAATGTAAACAAAATTTTAAAAGAGAGAAAATGTTAAGTATAAACAAGCTGCCAAGATAATGGAGGAAATGAGAAAGAAAACATGAAGACATGAAAGTTTTCTCATCATAAAGGTGAGGATTATATGAACTTGGGTTAGTAGTGGTCATAGTAAGATAAACTAAATCCTTCATTATCTTATTTATACTTTAATATAAATATTTAATCATCCCAGTTGAATTAAGCTCAAAGAAGCAGTCTAAACTGCTCTGATCTAAATTAAGAAAAATACTTCATAATCTTTAAAAGTTCCAAATGATGCAGTAATACTTCATGGGGATGAAAATAACCATGTTATTTGTTCTTTTGTCTACTCAATGTTTATGAAAACCTCAAGAACAAATGCTGTGAGTTGATCACAATCTGTTTTATTTTTCTCTTGCCTTCACCTTCCCCCACTCCTTCCTCCCGTTTCCCTCTCTCTTCTCCTTCTCTCAGTCTCTCTGAGGCTTTTTGTTTCTGTGACATGCATTTTGGCATCTGAATGTGAGTGCAAAGAGGATGAAAGATGCAAAGAAGAAACTGAATGTTATGGATTAGAACTTCTTGACAAAACACAGCTGCTCATGTTGGAGGACACTTTATTGAAAACATAAATTCCCACAAGCAGCACCTGGAGGCCAATAGTTTTGAAGCTGACAAGACTGTGCTGTGAATATTCGAACTAAATATATAACAACTGTGGTAAATATCAATTATGTAAATGGTAAAATGGTATACTTTAGATTTATGTAGCACAAACTAAATTTATAGTGGGAAAATTTCAGATTAGTAATTACTTGAGGAATTTTTGATTTCTTATATGCAATGTTCTAAAAAACTCAATAAATATGAGTGTGAACCACTATTTTCCATTGGAGAATAATAAATACAGATAGAATAAAAATTAACAATATGATGTGGAAGAAGCTAATAATAGAAATTGTAATTTTCTTACCCCAAAATGATATTGTAGATATGATACCAATTTGTATGTGTAACTACCTGCTCAACCTTTACCACATCAACCCTCTCCCCAAACTGAAAGGAGCTGACAATATATGCCTTATGGTGCTAATTATCAATGTTTACAAATATTTGGGTGCATTTTGTTGAGGGCACCAAACCCATAATTCTTTTTGGAATTTTATTTATTTGGTTAGTTTTTTGTTTGCTTGTTTGTTTTTTGGCTGTGTTAGGTCTTTGTTGCTGCACTCAGGTTTTCCCTGGCTGCAGTGAGAAGCGGCTACTCTCTAGATGGGTTTCTCATTTCAGTGCCTTCTCTTGTTGCAGAGCATGAGCTCAATAAGTTGTGGTACAGGGGCTTAATCGCTCTGGGGCACGTGGAATTTTACGGGACCAAATATTGAACCTATGTCCCCCACACTGGCAGGCTGATTCTTAACCACTGGACCACGAGGGAAATCCCCAAACCCATAACTTTTAACTTTCTTTTAAAGATTTCAATTTCCATCTGGGTATTGTTCTAAAACATCTCATTATTTTATTCAAAAGTTAATTATTCAACAGTTTTGTTGTGTTTAACAAATATACACACATGACCCAGACTCCTAATTTAGCCTCAGTATTAATTGTATTTCATTAGGGTCCATATTCATAATGGATATGACTAAGAGTGTGTTCTCTAAGAATATATTGAGGATTTTTTCAAACTGCAAATTCACCAGGCCCCCCGAGGTTGATAAATTCCTAAAGTATGTAGTTCTCATTTCTCAGTCTCCTAACCTTAAAAATCAATTGTGCACTGGAGAAGTAGCCTATGTCACAAAAAAAGTTATATATTATTGTTTTAAGATTAACTTCAATCCTGTGTATGTTATGAGGAATGTAACATGATGGTTATGTTCAAAACATCATTGGATTATTTAGACACAATTATTGTTTGCAAAAAATGGAGGGTCAGTGTATATGAAAATCATATATTTTCAACTTTAACAGTACAAAACCAATTTTGAGTAATTGTATTTTTAAGTCAAAAAGCAAAGAATTTTAGACTTTGAGTATTTATGTAACAGATTGTTTCTTTAAAAAGATATAAAGCCTAAAGATGATGAAACAACATGAAAGAAATCTAAAATTGCAGAAGAAATGTAATACTTAAAGGCAAGATAAAATTTATTCATAGAACCATTCAACTTCAGCTTCTACAAAAGTTAAAGTGAAAGTCGTTCAGTTGTGTCTGACATTTTGTGACCCATGGGTTGTCCATGGAATTCTTCAGGCCTGAATACTGGAATGGGTAGCCTTTCCCTTCTCCAGGAGATATTCCCAACCCAGCGATCAAACCCAGGTCTCCCACATTGCAGGTGGATTCTTTACCAACTGAGCTATCAGGGAACCCCCTGAAAAGAAGGGTCTTTTGGAAAAGACACTGATGTTGGGAAAGATTGAAGGTCGGAGGAGAAGGGGATGACAGAGAATGAGATGGTTGGATGGCATCACCAACTGCATGAACATGAGTCTGAGCAAGCTCCAGGAGTTGGTGATGGACAGGGAAGCCGGGTGTACTGCAGTCCATGGGGTCTCAAAGAGTCGGACACGACTGAGCAACTGAACTGAACTGAAGACAAAATTAATCATTAATGTACACAACGGAAGTAGCTCAAATTTGTTGAGTGTTCCTAGGTGTTCATTGGAAGAACTGATGCTAAAGCTGAAACTCCAATACTTTGGCCACCTCATGCGAAGAGTTGACTCATTGGAAAAGACTCTCATGCTGGGAGGGATTTGGGGCAGGAGGAGAAGGGGACGACAGAGGAAGAGATGGCTGGATGGCATCACCGACTCGATGGACATGAGTTTGAGTAAACTCCAGAAGTTGGTGATGGACAGGGAGGCCTGGCCTGCTGCAATTCATGGGGTAGCAAAGAGTCGGACACTACTAAGTGACTGAATTGAACTGAACTGAACTGAATTATATACCAGACACTGTTTAAAGTGTTTTATGTGAATTAACTAGTTTGCTTCTCAAAGCAATCTTTTGATAATTTACTTCTTGAAGCAGCCTTTGGAAATTACTATTTTTTTTTTAACATTAGTAGTGAATTATATGGCTATGTTAAGGCAATGGATGAGGGGTTAGAAGAGCTTGTTTCCAATTGTGGTCTTGCTTTTGATCGAAGCACAATGCTCAGTTGCTTCTAAAATGAGATCCTCTGTCAAGGAGATTACAATTTTTTTTCCACCATTTATCTTAATGAATTGATTGAAAAATAAGTTATGTAATTTAGGTAATTTCTTCTTCTTGATTTAGACTTTATGGCCTGTACCTCAGTTATTTCAAATAGCTAAGATATTGATAGTAATAATATTTTTCTCAGAGGATTGAGTGGGAAAGGTAATGAGTTACTATAATAAGTTAGTACAGGTAAATATTTGGTCTATAGCAAGTATTCAACAAATCTGGACTAAAATTGCTTTTCACTAAGTTCAGAATTTAAAGGTTTTTTTCATTATTCTCTAAAAGCTATTATACTACACATTTTCTAGCAAGTCCACTCATTGCTTTATAGTAACATAACTTAGCTATTAACAATAATAGAGAACAACTGTTAATTATAAGTTGTCAATACAGTCTTAACATCTTAGTATTATGATGTTATTCATCACTATCATTCAATAATATTGCATTGTTTACTTTTTATTTTACCTAATACTTAAACTATTGTTTACTTCAAATATCGTGTCTTTACTCAAAGGAGGTTTACTTCTTTTTTTCTCCTCAACATTTCTTTTAGAATTTAGAATATTCTCAGACATTTTATTTACAATTAATCTAAAATTATCTGCTTGATTTTCAAACTTCCCAAAGTCTCATCTCACAATATTTTTATGCTGTTTTTATACACTATTCTTAGTGCTTGCTTTCCCTAAACTTTCACAGCTGGATAGCTCACCAAAGGAAAAAAAAAAAAAAGATTCAATCCTGCTAATTTTCTAATTCACTTTTGGCCAGATCAGAAAATACTATATATAAACGCCTCAGTCTTCTGTGTGACAAGACTAGGCATCTAAATAATCTTCAACTATCTTATCAAGGATGAGATTTGGTAATCAATGAAAATTTCATAACTCAATTTTTTCCAGAAAAGTAATCTTCTAGTAAAGTTCCCTGTATACCTCCAAAAAAGATTTTTTTGAAAAGTTATATACAAGCTTATGTATTTGTAAATTCAGTAAAACTTTAAATTGTATGCGAGATGTAATGTCCAACAGTATGTGAATCTTGCCATTTAAAACTAAAACTTCTAGGTCATTCCTATAAGTATGTCCATTAGAATTGAAATACTGTATCAATTTGATATCTACTGTCATTAATAATCAAGAATATGAATTTATCATTGTTTCCTTTTCTCCTTAAATTCACATTTCCATTCCATTTCTTGCATTCAGAATTCACCCATTGTATAATATGGTTATGCTTGAAAGTATTTTACTGATAACCTCCTTCTCTGCATCAAATATACATACATTGTTTAAATTTATTTTTCTAAAATTATTTTATTACAAGCTTTTACACTAACATATGTTTTAAAAATATTTTTACTAAAATATTGTATCTGCTGATTTTTTACTATCTTGCAGCTTCAACGGTAGAGGCATTTCTCTTTGGCAAATAACCTGTAACATCAGATTAAGTTTTTACCAAGAAAAATATGACTTTAGGCATCAATAAAAATAAATTTCTGAGATTATCATTGACTTACAAACTTTAATTTTAAGATGGATGAAGAACAGCTCGCTTAATAAAAACATGGAGCCTTACCATGAATTTGTTGCCTGGATGAAAAGAAACAATGCTTTTATCAATATTTCTTATCAATGCTTCTCTTTGGTTTTATGAATCTCTTCTCAGAAACAAAATAACTGTTTCAAAAATAACTGAAGAGAGGCAGCATGGAATAAGTAGGCAATATAGATGAAAATTGTCATATCCCTTAAGTTCCAATCTATAAAATATTTAAATTCAGAAAACTTCATCATTATTCAAAAGGCACCAATCTTAAAGTATGTTTCATGTTAGTATGATTGACAAAGATATGAAGCTGTATATATGGTTTTCTTACTTTGTCTATAGAAGGCCCTGGTGATACCAATTCTTTAAATTTTCCATATAGTTAGTTGACCTACAGGCTTTGACACACTGGGGTAGTGAAACATGCTAAGACTGACAGTTGTGAAAGAAAAGTTTGCTAAGAAAAACAGGTTGATTACCTCTACCAGATGTCTTCTCAGGAAGACAAATTTTAAGAGCATTTGAGTGTTCAAGGTTTGAAATTTAATTCTCTTAAAAACATTTATGCCCAGATACACATTAGAAAATCTTTGTGATCTGTGCAGCTTGTACCTCTCAGCTTGAAGACTACTATTTTGAAACAGAGATCTCAAGTCTTGGTATACATAGCAGCCAGGCAGATCAAGTAACTGCATTAAGTCATCATGATCTTAATAAGGTATTAAACAGATGAAATAAGGACTTGGGTAAATTCTAGAGAAGATGCAATAGGGTAATGCATATTCTTCATCTTTCAGTAATAACCCAATTTTGCAACTGGATTTCTCAAAGTAAGAATATTCCATAATGTTTTTCTAATATTAAATATTCTAATTTCTAAATGTTAGGAACTCATCCAATATTTAGGGTTTCCCAGGTGGCACTAGTGTATAGAACTCCTCAGCCAATTCAGGAGACTTAAGAGATGCAGGTTCGAATCCTGGGTTGGGAAGATCAGCAGCTGAAGGGCATGGCAACCCACTCCAGTATTCTTGCCTGGAGAATCTTATGGACAGAGAAGCCTGGTGGGCTACAAGCCATAGGATTGCAGAGTCAGACACAACTGAAGCGACTTGGCAAGACATGGCATCCAATATTTATTAAAACTCTGAGTAGGCTAAATGAAACACATTTACAAGCAAAATCTATCTCAGAGTTACCTATTTGTTTGTCCTACCCTTTCTCTTCATGTTCTCTGCCATTTACTTGAGTTATACTCTGATTTTTCTTATTAATATTTTAATACATTCCTGATATTAGAGACTGGCCTTGCTAGTGCATACACACCTGGTTTGTTCCTGACATTGCTGTTTAAAGTTGGGCTAGATTCTACTTTTCCTCATACCCAACTTGGAGTCCACATACAAAGGGACACATCACTTGGGATAATGCATTTCTAGGTATTCGTCTTAAAGATAACATCCTGTGTGAGATCCTCTGCTACTTCCTAACATACATTAGGTTGGAAGATTTGTTTCTCTTTAATGACACACAGACTTTCAAAAATAATGTCTGAAGGTGCTTTGCTTTTGCAAATGCTATGCTTTCAACCATCCAGTGGCTTGAAAATGGTCTAGCCACTATACACTTCAGTATTCCATCAGTAATCTCTCCCCACTTTTTTTTTTCCTGTGTTTCTAGCTGGCCCTGTTACTGTGAACACCAAAAACTGTCTCCTACATCACTGCCCACTTAGAGAGACCAGTTTCTTCAGATTTCTATTCCCTGTATCCTATGCAGGTGATCTATGTATAGCCAACTGTGTATTTTGTCATTAACCATTTTGGAATGCTCTCTCCCTTGAAATTCTTTGTGCATCCTTACTACTTATCAACATTGTACTCATTTTTTAGTACTTAATTCTAGGTTCATTTACTCCAGTTATTCTGTATATTTTTTCCTTGTCTTTCTTTCTTTCTTTTTTTTTTTTAACTTCAGAAGTTCATTCCAAGTCAAGATCTCTCTTTTCTGAAAGTCTATTAAATCATTAAGTTTATACTACAGAATCAATTACATTATCTTGAAACATTACTACTTATATTGTTATGTATTTTCACCAATTATATGTTAAACTTCTTGAAAGCCAATCATGTAATTGGACTCAACAAATTGCTTTAGAAATTATTAGTGACTGGCTTAAATTATTTTCTTGTCTTTTGTAGTTAGTGTTTTCTTCCTACTTTACTCCTAATTGTTGTATTTTATGCCCCTTTTCAATCACAGCATTAGATACTTTAAATCACATCTTAATGCCATTTAGCAAGTTACAAGAAATGAAAAAAGCAAACTCACATCTTAAGGGAGAAAAGAGCTATGAAATGGTCAAATAAGAAAACAAAAATAGTAATCTTTAAATCTCTAATATTTATCAATTCTGTACAAGACTCTTCTCAGAAAGGAAGTTAACACAAAAAGTGTTATCAGAAAAGTAAACTTCGGTTCCTTCAATGATAGTAGAGATAAGTTTCAGTATGTTTTGGAATAAATTCAATCTAATCTCTGTTCCTTATATACTTCTTTCTTTTTGGTGACTATTAAATATTTCTCCAAGTTCTCACTAGTCTGTTACTCTCACTCCTATAATATTACTGAGATTTTTCTGATTTGTGTTCCTCTCATTGGAAAGTTACAAGAAAGAGGCATGCATACTGAGGGAACAGTGATGACTGACAACATCTTTATACTTGTTTTTCATTTAATTTACATTTACAAACAAATTTTTTGCTTCATCTAAGTTTAGTATCCTTTCAACTTTATAGCCACAAAGAGCCCTCAGAGGTGACACACAGAAATTAATCTACTTGCATATTTGTGCTATGGTTAAATTCATGATTATGTAGAGTAATTTTCAAGTTTGATGGAGAAAACTTTTAATGCATAAAATCTTGTGAAGGTAATCAGAACTGGAACTTCTTTGAACTGCAGGAGAGATGGCCCAGGGATCTATTTTCCTTTACAAATTCTATACAAAATTATAATAAATTTGTCAAGGGTCCTCTATGGACCCTTCTAGAATGGCAGACTCAACATCTATGTTCTCACAACCTGGGGTCAACGCTCCTGACATACTTAACTTCTCAATTTTGTAATTTACTCTTTGTTAAGTGAATATAGCATTAACTATAAAATAGATTTCACTATTAGTATCAGATTTTTTTTTCACTTTTTGGAATTGCATTTTCTTCAGCTCAAAGTGTTCTCTCCTGTACACTTACACTTTATATGATAATCTGTTAATGACTAAGATTCTGATCAACTGATTTGTGGGTGTCAACATTTTCACTTTCCTTTAATGGAGCAAGTTTTATGTTGCAGAAAAATCTTTCCCATGTGAAGGCTTACTCAAGCATATTCTGCATCTGTACATCAATAGCTCCTCTGATTTAAACTGAAAGCACAGATTTTTTTGAAAATGAAACACAAGCTTATGCCATAAAGAAGTTGAATAGCTGTACCATAATGGATCAGTAATGAGTCATTAGTGACTAAGGTGAAGGAAAAATTGCTGTAAATTAATAAATGGCTTTGCAGCACATTCAACATTCGGCAAGAATCAAATGTCAATGGGAATCCAGGTGTCAAGGTTTCCTGTGAGTTTACAAACTATTAAGAAGAACACAAACAATTTATACCTTATAGTAGAAAATAAAACTGAATTCTTAAGTTCCCAATTCTCATTAAACCCTAAGTCACCAAGTGGTAGAGAGAGCAGTGTTAACAGTTAGGAAAATTGTGTAGCATACTGATTACCCTCAGCTCTTTCTAAAGTCAGACATATAATCATATTCTAAAACAGTTTCCGGGAATGTTCCTTATTTCTTTGGAACTAATTCTCTTTTCTGAAAGGTTAAGCAGAGACCTTAAATTCTCTGACAGGGCCATCTATGCCTCATTTTGAGGCACTTAGTATGCTCAAGAAATATCTGTTAAAAGCAAGAGTATTTTAAAAACTAATTTATAACCAGGGTTGCAAGAGCTCTGTTTAGCTAGAAACTATATAAGCTGTGGAACTACAGCAGAATTCTGGAGGGTCATGCTGGGCCAGGCATTACATTTGATTTTCTGGACAGTAGGGAGGTCTAAGGCATAAGAAGAGAAGGTAGAAGGGACAGGCTGGGAAACCGAGAGGCACTTGGGATGCAGAGAAACAACTATTTGCTCTCCAAGAACTATTTTCATGTTTTCATCACGAGTATTAGTTTATTACGGTATAATGGCTGAACATCAGTTCTGATTGAATGAGTGATATTCTTAGCCGGACTATCAACATTTGCCCAACAAAGAATTGGCTAATGCTGACATTACCACATAGCACAGTCACCAGACTTCTTCCATGAATCTGTCTTCTTTCATTTTCAATATTTCTTTTTTCCATTCACAGATTAAAATTTAAGGACTCAGTCAAATTATGACCATTTACAGAGCTAGCAAGTGGCAGCGTGGAACTTCAGCACATAAAATATTGTGCCTGACCCAGTGCTTATTAAACCATCTTTGCTGTAGAAGAAAAGTCCTCCTAACTGAAATGGATAAGGAGCTCACAGTACAAGTTGAAACCTTGGGAAGAAGTGAAGGACTGCTCACATTTGGAGTGGGGAGGGTGAAAAGAATATCTTTTAAAGCCCTTGGAGCACTTGGTTCTTTATAAGTCTAAAAAAATAAGACTTAAAATATATTATCCAATCAGATGGTAAAGAATCCTCCAGCAATGGGAAAACCTGGGTTCGACCCCTGGGTCGGGAAGATCCCCTGGAGGAGGACATGACAACTCACCCCAGTATTCTTCTCTGGAGAATTCCATGGACAGAGGAGTCTGGCAGGCTACAGTCCAGAGGGTAGCAAAGAGTGGGACCTGACTGAGTGGCTAACACACACACACAAAATACACTATATGAAATATATTTAAATAAGGCTTTGTTATGGCCGGTTGTTGAGGAAACACAGGTGCTCAGGACAGTGAATGAAGGTGAGCCCTGACTAAGTTCACCAGGGAACTCTGTGCAGTCAGCTGAGGAACCAACCTGCTCTAGACTGCAGTGAGTCCTGACTGCAGCTTTCCCCAGGTGTGAGATGCAGGGCTTGAGGCTCTTCTCCCTGAGCCTCAGTTCCCTCATTTTAATCTAGAAACATTTCTCTTCATTCTATTGCTGTGAAAACATTGTGAGATGATTTATATTTGGAGCTTGAGACTGGCAAAAGAAAAAATAAACAAGTACTAAATAAATGTTAGTCCTAATTATAGCTATTTTTACATAAGCAAAAGGAAGTTTGATCTCCAAACTCTTAACAACTGCTATAGACATACTTTTAGTGTGGCTATTTCAAAGCTTTTGTTGAATGATTGACCCAAGAATGATACCAAGAAAGTAATTTTTCTTGACTTTTTTCCTGATTCTATGGTGTAATTTTCCACTCATACAAAATTATTCATTAGAGTTAGAATCACATAACTGTTTAATTTTTTTCCTATAGATGTATATTTCCAGAGTCCTTTGCATAGTAGTGCAGAAGACAATAGACTTCAAGGCTGTGGTAGACCATAAATTATAATAATAACTGGTAAATTCTAAATTTGCTTCACTTTCATAGGTATCTCTGTAAAGCATATAAATCAAAACATAATGTAGTGTAACATGATGCTGTGGTATAATAGAGTGGAAAAAAATTGCAAACAATTAAATCATAGCATGAAGAAATATTTGGCATTTGTTATATGCTATACAAATTAAGTATTGTGTGGTATGTATGTGTGGGTGTGTGTGTATGCTCAATTGTTCAGTCATGTTGACTTTACAGCCCAATGAACTGTAGCCAGCCAGGCTCCTCTGTCCATGGAATTTTCCAGGCAAGAATACTGGAGTGGATTGCCATTTCCTTCTCCTATGTGATACCAGGAAATATGTAATAAGACATATAATATAATAAGACATGATCTAAGCCCTCAAGAGTACCATTCTTAATTTACTAGTTAAAACATTCTTGCTCTTTACTCATTTATATATGCAATCATTCAACTAACCTACAAATGTTTACTGGACATTTTGAATGCATAGTGTAAGCACTGATATGCTGAAACTACATTAATAGCAAAACAATGTTCTTACTATCAAGATACTCCCAGTCTTATGGAGGAGATGAACATGTAAATAACTAACTGAAATGAAATGTGATAAGTATTATGAGTAGATGGAAAAACATAAAACAGAATGTGAAAGATCTTTAGAGCAAATTGAATGTAACTGGGAATGAGTTTGATAGGAGTTCACAGAGAATGAAGTATAAGTCTCTAAAATATGTTTCTGGGATCTAACCAATACATTATAGTAAATGATGTTAAGATAGTTGCAGGTCAGCTGAACACAGAAATCATCCTGGAAGAAATGGGTCTAAAATAGATCTTAAAGAATGATATTATTTATAGTAGAAGGGAAGGAACAGACCATTTAATACACTAATCCAGTTGTTTTATGTTCAACTGTCCATTTTGACCACCTACCTGCCATTATAAGCACCTGAGTGCTACAGACAATGGGGTTGCAAAGAGTCAGACATGACTTAGTGACTGAATAACAACAACAACAGCCAAGTGAGCTATGTGGATCTCTTACTTTTTGTCATGGGTCATAGAATCTTCATGGGAAGGGCTTTCAATGTTATGTCAAAGAACTTTTGGTTATTCATTGTCTAGAAGGTGTGCTTGGCATTTGGTCCCTAACACTGCTCTTCTTCCTTCTATCTGAATGCTCCAGGAATAGGGTTAGTCACTTTCTGCCTCTTTTATGTTTATATTTAGAAACTGTCTCTCCTGTAGACTCACTCATTTCTCTTAGTCTTCTCTGTACTTTTATAGACTCTTCGATATACTTTTTCCTAGACATTCCTTCTAAAATTTTAAATACCATTATTATATTCACAAACTCTTATTTTAAAATTAAACATCAACAGTTTCTTCAACTATATCCACATGATGCAAGTTTTCGGTCTTTGACCAATTGGGAAAGATAAACAAAGGTACTAGTAAGGTTTTCCTGTAGTAGCAAGTGTGGATTTGAGACTCTTAATAAGACCTGATCACGTTTGCTGATGGCTTTCTTTAGAATAAGCTGAATATATTGCCTTTTGTTCTCTATTGTTTTCTTTATTCCCATCATTTTTCAAATTCTCCATTTCTAGTTATGATTACTTAGCTTGTTTGGGTAAAATGTTGATTTTTTTATTATGGTTATGTTGATTTTATTTTTTGACTATAGTAGTTGGTTTGTTAGGAAGAAAGGGGGCTCAACTCGGCTGTGTTCATTTTAACTCTCCAGATCTCTAGTTCCTTCTCTGTAAAATGAGGAGTCTTGATTAGATAAATTCTCAAGTCTGCCATAGTTATAAAATTCTGATGTATGTCTGTTATCCCATTGGAACAACTGATGACATAGAGGTAACTAATAGAGGTAACTATTCTCTTTGCTGACTTCACAATAACTTCTAATATTGTAAATAAAAATAATATCAATATTACATAACAGCAATAGAAAAAAAATAACAACAATAAAGATAACTCCCAGCTGAAGCATCTATCTTGATCTTTGTTCCTGGCTAGCATTCAACAGTGTGTGTGTGACTTAAAGCAGCAGGAAAAAGCAGTAGGGAGAGCAGGATGCCCAACTTGACCTTGTGATGGGAGCACAGCAATTGTTCTTCTCACATGAAAGGGGAAAATAAGGACTGATAAACACCACTTTATAGAGTAATAGACACCAAAGAAAGGAAAGAAGGACCACCTGTAAATAATGGGCAATGCTACTACCTCTTGCTATTGTTTATTCTGTTCATGACATGAAGGTGGCCTCATAAATTACTTTATGAAACTGCAAGTGTTTTTCTTTGAAGAGAGATTCATCATCTATGATTCTGATTCTGTTACTGAAATGAATGGAATCAATTGCATACCCTGTAATAATGCTGAATAAAAATTACCTTTTGAGACCATAACCTTTTCCAAATAGCATAGTAATCGAAATGCTATCCTGCTACATGACAATTGTCAGAATCTCACTTTCCCTTCTATTCCATACAAGACCGCAAAATCTCTTACTGATACAAGGAATAAATAAGCTTAATACCTGCAGCTTCATCTTTCCTCCCCCAGGTGGGCTGAGGTATCTCGAGTGTTCAAATCTTCAGGAGTAACATGCTGTGATATTATCTGGTAATTTAAAAAAAATTAATTATGTATTTCTTCCAATAATGTTTACATGACAGGTTAAAATATATTAAAGGTTATAAGTACAAGCATATAATGCATAAATATGTGATACATACATTTATATGTATTATATACACACATACACACTCATACTAAGATTAAGTTTATAGAGTGTCCAGTGCTTTTCTAAGTACTTTATACAGTAACTCATTTAATCCTCACAATTCACAATAAGCTTATGGAGTAATTTTTATTGTTATTTTAAAAATGAAAAATATGAGGCACCAAGAAATAAAGTCATTTGACCCATGTCACACAGTAAAGTGATGGAGGAAGCAGTTTGACCCCAGAGACATTTGCACTTATGTCATTGCTTATTTCTATGTAGCCATATAGATTTATTCTATAAATTGATGTAGTGAATATCTATCTCTTATCTAGAATGTATTTAAGAGATTTAGAAAGTTAAACAAACCTATTGTGGCTTAGTAATGTAACACTGAATCATTTGATGTTAGATAGCAGGAAAGTGAAGAAAACAGTGGGAGCAACTCATACCTCAAAACTGAAAATTTGAAAATTAACATTTAACTAAACCTTTTACTTTTCATATTATCATTCCTTTGCTATGCCTGAATGTGGATAGGAGAAAACAATAATCTGTTACAAAGAAGTTTTACTGTTTATTTATAAGACATATCTGAGGAGTCCAAGAGAGGATAAAACATAATTCCTAAATCTCCTCAGAGGTTGTGCACATGGTCTCCTGAGCTGCTCAGACCTGGGAAGGGCAAAAAACTCAGGCCCAACCGAATCTGTGCCTTTGTGGATTACCCGAGAAACTTACCCTGAGATGCTTAGACCTGGGAAGTGTGTGCAACCCAGGGCCCACTGTGAATCTCTTTGTGTATTCTTGGATGTGGAGAACACTTAAGCAACTGATTACTGGCTAGATCTGTCTCTTTCTCCTTTTGATTCTCCCTCTTCTCATCCTGGTCACCTCTATCTCCCTCCTCCCTCTTCTCTTCTCCATGTAACTCCGCAAACCTCTCTGGGTGTCCCTCACTGTGGAGAATCTTTTCTCCATTAACCTAGATGTTTTATCATCAGTGCTGAATGGATGAAGAAGTCTTGAGGCTACTGTAATTAAAACCAGAGGCAGGAGGCTTAAATCCAAAACCTGAGAACACCAGAAAACTCCTGACTCCAGGGAACATTAATTGACAAGAGCTCATCCAAAAGCTTCCATACCTACACTGAAACCAAGCTCCACACAAGAGCCAACAAGCCCCAGAGCAAGATATACCATGCTAATTCTCCAGCAATGCAGAAACATAGCCCTGAGCATTAAACTACAGGCTGCCCAAAGTCACACCAAACCCATAGATACCTCAAAACTCACTACTGGACACTTCATTGCACTTCAGAGAGAAGAGATCCAGCTCCACCCACCAGAACACTGATGCAAGCTTTCCTAACCAGGAAACCTTGACAAGCCACTCGTCCAACCCCACCCACAAGGAGGAACATCCACAATAAAGAGGAACCACAAACTTCCAGCATACAGAAAGGCCATCCCAAACACAGCAATCTAAAGAAGATGAAGAGGTAGAGAAATATTCAGCAGGTAAAGGAACATGATAATGCCTACCAAACCAAACAAAAGAAGAGGAGGTAGGGAATCTACCTGAAAAAGAATTCAGAATAATGATAGTAAAAATGATCCAAAATCTTGAAAACAAAATGGAGTTACAGATAAATAGTCTGGAGATAAAGATTGAGAAGATGCAATAAATTTTAACAAGAACCTAGAAGGAATAAGAAAGAGTCAATCAATAAGAAATAATGTGATAACTGAGATCAAAAAAACTCTGGAGGGAACCAACAGAAAAATAACTGAGGCAGAGGATAGGATAAGTGAGGTGGAAGATAGAATGGTGGGAATAAATGAAAGCAGAGAGGGAAAAAGAAAAAAGCATTAAAAGAAATGAGGGCAACCTCAGAGACCTCTGGGACAATGTTAAATGCCCCAACATTCAAATCATAGGAGTCCCAGAAGAGAAGACAAAAAAGAAAAGCCATGAGAAAATACTTGAGGAGATAATAGGTGAAAACTTCCCCAAAATGGAGAAGGAAATAGCCACCCAAGTCCAAGAAACCCAGAGAGTCCCAAACATGATAAATCCAAGGCAAAACACCCCAAGACACATATTAATCAAATTAACAAAGATCAAAAACAAAGAACAAATATTAAAAGCAGCAAGGGAAAAACAACAAATAACACACAAGGGGATTCCCAGAAGGATAACAGCTGATCTTTCAATAGAAACTCTTCAGGCCAGAAGGGAATGACAGAACATACTTAAAGTGATGAGAGAGAAAAATCTTCAACCCAAATTACTGAACCCAGAAAGGACCCATATTTCTCATTAAAATATGAAGGAGAAATCAAAAGCTTTACAGACAAGGAAAAGCTGAGAGAAATTCAGCACCACCAAAACAGCTCTTCAACAAATGCTAAAGGATCTTCTCTAGACAGGAAACACAGAAAAGGTGTATAAACTTGAACCCAAAACAACAAAATAAATGGCAATGTGATCATACTTATCAATAATTATCTTAAATGTAAATGGGTTGAATGCCCCAACCAAAAGACAAAGACTGGCTGAATGGATACAAAAACAAGACCCTTATATATGTTGTCTACAGGAGACCCACCTCAAAATAAGGGACACATACAGACTGAAAGTGAAGGGCTGGAAAAAGCTTTTTCAGGCAAATGGAGACCAAAAGAAAGCAGGAGTAGCAATACTCATACAGATAAAATAGATTTTGAAATAAAGACCATGAAAAGACACAAAGAAGGACACCACATAATGATAAAAGATCAATCCAAGAAAAATATATAATAATCATAAATATATATGCACCCAACATAGGACGACCACAATATGTAAAGCAAATGCTAACAAGTGTGAAAGGGGAAATTAACAGTAACACAATAATAGTGGGAGACTTTAATACCATACTCACACCTATGGATAGATCAACTAAACAGAAAATTAGCAAGGAAATACAAACTTTAAATGATACAATGGACCAGTTAGACCTAATTGATATCTATAGGATATTTAACCCAAAACAATGAATTTCACCTTTTTCTCAAGTGCACATGGAACCTTCTCCAGGATAGATCACATTCTGGGCCATAAATCTAGCCTTGGTTAAAAAAAAAAAAAAAAAAAAAATTGGAATCATTCCAAGAATCTTTTGTGATCACAATGCATTAAGATTAGATATCAAATACAGGGGGGGGGGGGGAAACTATTAAAAATAAAAACATTTGGAGGCTAATCAACACACTTCTGAATAACCAATAAATCACAGAAGAAATCAAAAAACAAATCAAAATATGCATAGAAATGAATGAAAATGAAAACACAACAACCCAAAACCTATGGGACTTAGTAAAAGCAGTGCTAAGGGGGAAGGTTCATAGCAGTACAAGCTCATCTCAAGAAACAAGAGAAAAATCAAATATATTACCTAACTCTACACCTAAAGCAACTAGAAAAGGAAGAAATGAAGAACCCCAGGGTTAGTAGAAGGAAATAAATCACAAAAATTAGGGCAGAAATAAATGAGAAAGAAACAAAGGAAACCATAGCCAAAGTCATCAAAGCTAAAAGCTGGTTCTTTGAGAAGATAAGTAAAATAGACAAACCATTAGCCAGACTCATCAAGAAAAAAAGGGAGAAAAATCAAATCAACACAATTAGAAATGAAAATGGAAAAATCAAAACAGACAACACACAAATACAAAGGATCATAAGAGACTACTATCAGCAATTACATGCCAATAAAATGGACAACTTGGAAGAAATGGACAAATTCTTAGAAAAGTATAACATTCCAAAATTGAACCAGGAAGAAATAGAAAATCTTAACAGACCCATCACAAGCACAGGAATCAAAACTGTGATCAGAAATCTTCCAACAAACAAAAGCCCAGGACCAGATGGCTACACAGCTGCATTTAGAGAAGAGCTAACATCTATCCTACTCACACTCTTCTGGAAAATTTCAGAAGACAGTAAACTTCCAAACTCATTATATGAGGCCACCATCACCCTAATACCGAAACCAGACAAAGATGCCACAAAAAAAGAAAACTACAGGCCAATATCACTAATGAACATAGATGCAAAAATCCTTAATAAAATTCTAGCAAATAGACTCCAACAACATATTAAAAAGATCATACATCATGACCAAGTGGGCTTTATCCCAGGGATGCAAGGATTTTTTAATATCTGCAAATCAATCAGTGTGGTACACCACATTAACAAATTGAGAGATGAAAACCATAGGGTTATCTCAATAGATGCAGAAAAAGCCTTTGACAAAATTCAACATCCATTTATGATAAAAACTTTCCAGAAAGCAGGAATAGAAGGAACATACCTCAACATAATAAAAGCCATATATGATAAACCCACAGCAAACATTATCCTCAGTGGTGAAAAATTGAAAGCATTTCCCCTAAAGTCAGGAACAAGACAAGGGTGCCCACTCTCACCACTCTATTCAACATAGTTTTGGAAGTTTAGCCACAAGCAATCAGAGAAGAAAAAAAAATAAAAAGAATCCAGATTGGAAAAGAAGAAGTAAAACTCTCACTGTTTGCGGATGACACGACCCTCTACATCAGAACAGATCAGATTAGGTCAGTCACCCAGTCAGTCCGACTCTTTGCGACACCATGAATCGCAGCACGCCAGGCCTCCCTGTCCATCACCAACTCCTAGAGTTCACTGAGACTCAAGTCCATCGAGTAAGTGATGCCATCCAGCCATCTCATCCTCTGTCGTCCCCTTCTCCTCCTGCCCCCAATCCTTCCCAGCATCAGAGTCTTTTCCAATGAGTCAACTCTTCTCATGAAGTGGCCAAAGTACTGGAGTTCCAGCTTTAGCATCAGTCCCTCCAAAGAAATCCCAGGGCTGATCTCCTTCAGAATGGACTGGTTGGATCTCCTTGCAGTCCAAGGGACTCTCAAGAGTCTTCTCCAATACCACAGTTCAAAAGCATCAATTCTTCGGCACTCAGCCTTCTTCACAGTCCAACTCTCACATCCATACATGACCACAGGTAAAACCATAGCCTTGACTAGACGAACCTTTGTTGGCAATGTAATGTCTCTGCTTTTGAATATGCTATCTAGGTTGGTCATAACTTTCCTTCCAAGGAGTAAGCGTCTTTTAATTTCATGGCTGCAGTCACCATCTGTAGTGATTTTGGAGCCTATATAGAAAACTATAAAACACTGATGAAAGAAATCAAAGATGACACAAATAGATGGAGAAATATACCATGTTCATGGATTGGAAGTATCAATACCGTGAAAATAAGTATACTACTCAAAGCAATCTATAGATTCAGTGCAATCCCTATCAAGCTACCAACGGTATTTTTCAGAGAACCAGAACAAATAATTTCAAAATTTGTATGGACATACAAAAAAAACCTCGAATAGCCAAAGCAATCTTGAGAAAGAAGAATGGAACTGGAGGAATCAACCTGCCTGACTTCAGATTATACTACAAAGCTACAGTCATCAAGACAGTATGGTACTGGCATAAAGACAGAAATATAGATCAATGGAACAAAATAGAAAGCCCAGAGATAAATCCACGCACCTATGGACACCTTATCTTTGACAAAGGAGGCCAGAATATACAATGGAGAAAAAACAATCTCTTTAACAAGTGGTGCTGGGAAAACTGGTCAACAACTTGTAAAAGAATACAACTAGAACACTTTCTAACTCCATACGCAAAAATAAACTCAAAATAGATTAAAGATCTAAATGTAAGACCAGAAACTATAAAACTCCTAAAGGAAAACATAGGCAAAACACTCTCTGACATAAATCACAGCAGGGTCCTCTATGACCTACTTCCTAGAGTTTTGGAAATAAAAGCAAAAATAAATAAATGGGACCTAATTAAACTTAAAAGCTTTTGCACAATGAAGAAAACTATAAGAAAAGTGAAAAGATGGCCTTCAGAGTTAGAGAAAATAATAGCAAATGAAGAAACTGACAAGGAATTAATCTCAAAAATATGCAAGCAGCTCCTGCAGCTCAATTCCAGAAAAATAAATGACCCAAACAAAAAATGGGCCAAAGAACTAAAAAGACATTTTTTAAAGAAGACACACAGATGGCTAACAAACACATGAAAAAATGCTCAACATCATTCATTATCAGAGAAACACAAATCAAAACCGCAATGAGGTACCATCTCACGCTGGTCAGAATGGCTGCTATCAAAACGTCTATAAACAATAATGCTGGAGAGCGTGTGGAGAAAGGGAACCCTCTTACAGTGTTGGTGGGAGTGAAAACTAGTATAGCCACTATGGGGAACAGTGTGGAGACTCCCTAAAAAACTGGAAATGGAACTGCCATATGACCCAGCAATCCCACTGCTGGGCATACACACTGAGGAAACCATAATTGAAAGAGACACGTGTACTCCAATGTTCATCGCAGCACTGTATACAATAGCTGGGACATGGAAGCAACCTAGATGTCCATCAGCAGACAAATGGATAAGAAAGCTGTGGTACATATATACAATGGAATATTACTCAGCTATTAAAAAGAATGCATTTGAATCAGTTCTGATGAGGTGGATGAAACTGGAGCCTGTTACACAGAGTGAAGTAAGTCAGAAAGAAAAATACCAATACAGTACATTAACACATATATATGGAATTTAGAAAGATGGTAATGATGACCCTATATGCAAGGCAGCAAAAGAGACATAGATGTATAAAACAGTCTTTTGGACTCTGTGGGAGAAGGAGAGGGTGGGATTATTTGAAAGAATAATATTGAAACAGGTATATTATCATATGAGAGACAGATCACCAGTCCAGGTCGATGCATGAGACAGGTTGCTCAGGGCTGATGCCCTGGGATGACCCTGAGGGATGGGATGGGGAGGGAGGTGAGAGGGAGTTCATGATTGGGAACACATGTACACCATTGCTGATTCACGTCAATGTATGGCAAAAACCACTACAATATTATAAAGTAATTAGCCTCAATTAAAATAAATTAATTAATTTCAAACAAAGATACAAGTAGGTGCTCCTGAAATTCTAATGTGTTATCCTACAAAAGGTGAAAGTGAAACTTATTCAGCCATGTCTGACTCTTTGTGACCCCATGGACTATACAGTCCATGAAATACTCCAGGCCAGAATACTGGACTGTGCAGCCATTCTCTTTTGCAGGGGATCATCCCAACCCAGGGATCAAACCCAGGTCTTCTGCATTGCAGGCAGATTCTTTACCAGCTGAGCCACAAGGGAAGTCTAAGAATGCTGGAGTGGGTAGCCTATCCCTTATCCAGTGGATCTTCCCAACCCAGGAATCAAACCTGGGTCTCCTGAATTGCAGGCAGATTCTTTACCAACTGAGGTACCAGGGAAGCCCCCATCCTACAAAAAGACTCAATATTATATGTCTTAGTAATTATTATCTTAACTTTTCATTCTCCAGGACCTAATTGCTAATGAAAATCCTCAAGTATTCTCGAGTGCCCTGCTGTGAAGGACTTCACAGGTGGCTCAGTGGTAAAGAATCTGCCTGCCAATGCAGGAGATATAGGTTTGATCCCTGGTTTGAGAAGATCCCCTGAAGGAAAAAAATAGCAATCCATTCCAGTATTCTTGCCAGGAATATTCCATGGACAGGGAAGCCTGGCAGTCCATGAGGTTGCAAAAAGTCAGACACGATTGAGCGACTAAGTACACACATACCCTGGTATGAACCCATCTCAATGCCATTCTAGTTCAGCAGACTCCAGGAACATAGCTCACACCAATTAAAAATAAAATATCTGTAGTGAGGCCCAAAAGTGGTATTTTTATTTTCTCTAGGTGATTGCAACTTGTGTTCAGAGCATTCTGTGCATTCCCAATTTAGTTAGATGTTGTAACCTTCCTTTAGCAGCTAGAATGCAAAGGCAAGAAACTTGGGTTTACTGTCGAGAGGAAACAGAAGACCTTGAAGGTAATGGTGACCATTTGCCACCTAGTAGTCCATGTAATGGAGCAGAATCTCAACCCTGCTGTCTCTTTAATTACACTTCATGCTCTTCTGCTCCTGTATTATTGTCCAACCATTTTCATTCTCAGTTCATCAAACATTTTAGTGTCTCGGGGATTTCACATATATAGTCCCAATGACTTGAATACATCTTTTTCCACTCTTCACCTGGCTAGCGAAGTAGACTATGTCAACTTAGTTAAATGGGAATCATATTTCCCTGAATTCTCTTCCTTAAATAATTCCAAATTAGAAGCAAACAAAGAATATTTGGCATGAAATTTGAAAGGCAGAAGAGGAGCAACAGATATATTCTGTTCACACTCAGTTGATACAAAAAAACTGTGTGCCAGTGCTGCTGTAGTTCACACAGGTGTTTGTTTCTCGGCTGACTCATCTTGATAGCACTGAGCAGCAGTAGGGCCTCTAACTCCTTCACAATCTATGAGTTCCTCCTTTGGCTTCCTCTGCTCCTGTAGGAGGTGTGTGTTTAGCTCCATGACAAGGGTTGCAACTTTTCTAGAAAGTCACTTGAACCATTAAGATTGATAGTTTGAAGGTGGTAAGAAACTGACACAGGTTCCAGTTCATCCTCACTTGTTCGACTGTGTCCTCACTCTTCCCACTTCACATTATCTTCCAGACTTCCTGCCTACCAACTTCCATTTCCAGCCCCACATGCAAAGACAGAAGTCTTATATAGGCTTAATCAGCTCTCACATCCTGTGAGCTCAAATCCCTGTAAGAAATTCTTTATATACCACTCCCAGTGGTTCATTTCAGTTCCTTCAAACAAACCTCAATGATACTAGCTTCTGTTCTCCATTCAGGCTTCAACTCAAATATCACTCTTCGAGAGGTCTTCCCAAACACTGTTAACCAGAATGTTCCTCTTCTCATTCCTCTAGTTATACACCATTTCCTCATCTTGCTAATTTCTTTCCAAACACTTATTTATACTTGTTTTATTAAACTTCTGTACTATTTGTCTGTTTCCTTCATTACTAAGTATACTCTATAGGAGAAGGAGTTATGTTAGTCCTCTTACTCACTTCGTCTCTAAGGTCTGTTACAACCCCTGAAATACAGCAAATGTTCATGAAGTATTTTTTTACACATGAATGAACAAAACATGAATGAGTGGATACTTTTTAGAAAGGTAACTCTGAAGACCATGTGAACAAAGAATTAAAGAAGAGATTGGTGACTGGGTGACCAGATAGGGGATTATTGAAACAGTAAAGACCTGAAAAAGAACAGGATGAAAAATGAAAGGGAAAGATAAAAAACACTGAAAAAAAGAAGACTAGGTTGGCTGATTCATCTCCTCTATGGAGAAGTAAATGATGAAAGAAGGTAGAACCAAGATAGGAGATTCCTGATTCCTTGTAAAAACAGGGTCACTAGGAGGAATATATGAGGAGCTTCTCCAAAGACTTGAATTCAGACAATGTAGGAGCTGATTAAGCCCATGCAAGTCTTCCATATTTGCATGTGGAACTGGAGGCTGAAGTCAGCAGTGCAGGAAGTTTTAGGGAGATCCATGTGGAGCTGGGAAAGTGAAGACAAACTGGAACAGTTGAGGATGGACTAGAGCCTGAAACAGTTTCCCATTCCTCATTTCTCATGAGGATGATGATACTTCAGCAGATTAAAGATGAAGGATTGGCTTAGGGGAGTCAGATATTGAGTTTGACTTTTTCAACTCCAATGGAAATTTCTGGATAAAAGTCAGGATTGGTGACACTAATTTAAATGTATCAGATAGTGGTCTTATTTGAACCCATGACAGTAGTAGAGATTATCCACATAGACTGTAGAAGTGAGTTAGAAAGAGGTCAAAGAAGTCCTTAAATATTTGGAATGTAAGAGAGTGAGTAAAAATATAAAGCTTAAGAAATAAAAAAAAAAGAAAAAAAAAAGATTTTCCATACTCTGAGTAATCAAGTGAAACAGATTCAGATAAGCAAGTTGTACACACATTAAGAGCAAAGAATCACCTACTTCATTCCTCTGAACCAGCAGCCTTAGAACTAGGCTACCAACACTATGAGTATTTAACTTTCTCTACCTTCTTTTTTCCTCAGCCCTTCTGCCCAAATACATACCTTACTGTAACACTCTGAAGTACCTTCAGTAAGTTCAAATCTGAATGGAAAACTACTACCTGTAGATATAAAATGGGAGCAAATTTGCCCCTGAGAGTACATTTGGCAATGTCGGGAGATATTTTTTATTAATACTGGCATCTGGTGGGTAAAACTTGGGAAGCAGCTAAGCATTAGATACCAGACAGCAGGCCCTGTCCCCAGCCAAGGACTATTCACCCACAAATGTACACAGTGCTGAGGTTGAGAATCACTGGTCTAGAGAAACATTTTGCAAGTAGCTGTTTTAGAACACACTTGGCACTAGTTCCAGAGAATATCAATAGACTTTGTGCATATACATATTTATACATGTACATACACATAGACAGCTATGTGGTCCACGTAGTTGACAAATTTAAGTAGGTTATTTGCTTAAGTATTCCTCAGACTCTTGAATATATTAATGGACAGTTTAAATCTCTTAAGTGGCATTTTGCACACCCTCTTTCCCAAACTTAATTGACCTTGGAGACTATTTCTAATGAAACATGTTGAGAAGCTAATGTTTTGCAAGAAAACTTGGGGAAACACTATTTTGGCATCTGGGAACATATTCTTAGGACATAAGGGGCACAGTAATATGAGAATCACCTTCTAAAAAGTTTACTAGGTAATTAGCATATAGACTTGACACTTAATTTCAAGTATGTGTGGCCTATTAATCCAAGGCTGAGAATTGTGTAGGACTTTATCTTGGGGCCTAGTTATTTACAAAAGTTTGATTCTGACAAATAAAAAAGCATGTAATTTTAAGAATGTGTTAACAATTCAAAACTTACTATCTATGCTATACATTTTTACAGAAAATTAAAGTAAGAAATATTTAACATGAAAACATAAATCTGACTAAGGACTTCAAATCAAGAAGAGTAATTATTTCAAAAAAATAAGTAAACTAGTTTATTTTAAAAAAAGCTTAAGATTATACTAAAAATAGTATTCAAGCTATGTAGAATAAAAATCATACTTAAAATTGAGTATCTTGCATTTTTCTTTACTTTAAATATATCTATCTATCTATATATGTTTATTTATTTGGCACAGTAGGGTCTTAGTTGCTGCACACAGAATCTTTCTTGTGGCCCTTGGTGTCTAGAGAGTGTGTGTGTGTGTGTGTGTGTGTGTGTGTACAAGTCACTTCAGTTGTGTCTGACTCTGTGTGACTCATGGACTATAACCTGCCAGGCTCCTCTATCTGTGGGATTTTCCAGGCAAGAATATTTGAGTGGGTTGCCATGTCCTTCTCCAGGGTATCTTCCCAACCCAGGGATCAAACTCACATCTCTTAAGTCTCCTGTATTGGCAGGTGGGTTCTTTACCATTAGTGCAACCTGGGAATACTAGAGTGTGGGAACTCAGTAATTGAGGAGTACAGGCTTAGTTGCCCCATGACATCTGGGATCTTAGTTACCCTACCTGGGATCACCAGGGATTGAACTTGCATCCACTGTATTGGACGGTGGGTTATTAACTGCAGGACCACCAGGGAAGTCCCTAGTATTTTGCAGTTACTTAGCATCTCTATAAACACAAGCCAAATTTAATAAATGGGCAAGATCACCAGATTTCAATACTTTGAATTCACTTTGATGTCAGTGGGAAAACATAAAGATATTTAAATGCACTGTAATACTGTGATCTCAGCACCTTGTTATAGGAACTACTTTTTGAAAGCAAGGCATCTTATTTGTGAAATGATAGTATTTCTTAGGCCTTATTTCTACCTGGAAAAATAGTGTTGGGCCATTGAGTGGCAAGTATGTCAGTAAACACGGATTTTTTTGTGTGTGTATCAAGTTTAAATTATTCTGAGAATTTGATGGTATAAATTTTAAAGAAAACTCTGGAAAGAATCCAGAGCTCAGCCATGAGTGATGGTAATACTAAATGGTCTGGAAAATAAGATATATAAAGAAGGCTAAAAGAGATGGTTGGCTTAGAAAAGAGAATCCTGAGCATTGAGTTACTGAAAATTCTATTTGAACCAAAAACAGAACATGTAAAAATGTACTTAAAGTGTACTGAGAAAAAAGGTTAAACATAAAGATGAACTGTGATGTTATGCACTTGCATCATTTCTGAGGTTGGTGCTTTTATAGCATTTGAGGGCAAGAAACTAAACTCCTAAGCTCAGTTAAATAATATTTAGTTCTACTTGGATAAAAAGAAAATGTTATTTATTTTTATCTTTATACATCCTTCTATGACTTTAACAAATGCTTTTCTAAATGTATATAGTGAAAAGCTATTAAATGAAAAATGCATGCAGCAATGGGAGAGTGAAAGTGTGTAAAAAGATTTTACCACGATGGAGGTGAGCCTCTGTGTATACAAGGTCCAGTACTATTGATAAACAAACTCAGTATTTTAGGCTCTAAAACTTTATATTTTATATAGGAGAAATAGTTATCTTTTTGAAAGACTAAAACTAACCAAAATAAGAAAACTGATATGCATAAAAATTTACTACCAGTGTATTGAATTGACAATAAGTCATGTACCTGTCACATTTACAAGAATCTTCATAGCCTGATCAACACCTTATTTTGAGATAATTATTACTATTAAATTAATTACTTAAATAATTATATGTGGAGCAAAATTATATTTTTTATTTGGTGAATATGAAATTATAATAATGTAAATTAGCACACTAGGCAGATAGGCCACTATACACTGTGGTATAGGTTTCTCCTACTATATAAAATGTTTCAAATCTGCAATGACATAAAACAAAGAAGCAGTCACTGTAGGACACATCTAACCAGTGCACACACACACAAAAAAATCCTGATAAATCACAGATGATCACAGACGCAGCTCAATGGCAAGGCGCCTTGATGCTGAGATGTTGAGTGCAGTTCCCCAAGAAGGGGCTGGATGGCGCCACTCTCACAGCTCAGGGTGCATACTCCCATCTTCAAAGACTGTCTACAGAACACATGAAAAATGCTATTTTTACTTTTTCTATAAAAGCCAAAATCCTCTTTGGATTGCTTTAGGATAGTGAAAATAGGTACTAATGTAGGTCTTTTGCAAAAGCAAAGTGGCCTAGAGCAAAATTTAGAAAATCTGGGATACCTGTCACATAAAACCCCTAAAACCTCAGTGACTTACTTTAACTAGGGTTCATTTCTTTCTAGGAGAGGTGGAGGAATATACATCCAATGTTAAAAAATACAGTTGAAAGTGACACACATCACTGCTCACAAACAACTGGCCCAGAATAAGTCACATTGCCTAGCTGGCAGAGGACTGAGAAATGTTGAAATGCATGCGAAGATTTGGTGAGTTGTAATGAACTTGTCCTGGTCAGACTCTCATTATTTAAGGGAGGTTAAAATAGGTTGCTAAAACCATCACTATGATTGTGTGGAACTTGTTCATGATCTAAACAGCTTAAATAAGAGGACAAATTCTCCTTTTTCTAAGAATCTCTAGAGTGGACATTGTTTACTTTTTACTCTGAAATTCTAAATGCTTTTTCTATGATCCTATATCTGACCATCTCATTTTTAACTGGCATAGTCCATTTAACAGGTTTATATTTTAAAGCAATTTAACACTAAAAAGTCAGCTAGCTCCATAGTCATTCTGATTCTTTACAGTGACTTAATATACCTGATGGCTCAGACGGTAAAGTGTTTGCCTACAATGTGGGAGACCCGGGTTCGATCCCTGGGTGGGGAAGATCCTCTGGAGAAGGAAATGGCAACCCACCCCAGTACTCCTGCTTGGAAAATCCCACGGGAGGAGCCTGATCCATGGGGTCGCAAAGAGTCAGACGACTGAGCAACTTCACTTCTTTAACTTCAATATACCTATGATTTTATTCATTATATGTTGATTTTATTTTATTTTATTTTTTTTTACTGCTTGAGCAACGTTTTGGGGATATTTGTCTGCCATTGTCTTCATCTTCATAAACATCTTGACTCCTACATGTGTTGGTGACTGAGTCTTCCTTGCTACCAGTAGCTCTTTCCATATTTTCAATCCCGGGTACAAATTCCACTTCATTGCCTTTGCTTTAGAGAAATACACATGAGCTCCCTACACTGGTTCTCTATGGCAGGAGTGGTATTGCCTCACACCAGATTTTCCCCAGCTAAAGCTTTATGGACCTGCTTCCTATTCCTCCTCCACCTGTGGTCTAAGACTTGCCCCAGATTCGATTTTATTTTAGAACTGGATGAGTGAATGGGGTTGCAGACAAATTGAAAAAATCATATGCTCATTAAATATTTTAATTAAACTTTTAGTTAATCTATTATTTTATTAAGAAAAAGTATAGAATTTAAGTTGAAATGTTTATATATATATATAGTCTTTAATAGCAGTTATTTTAATAGAAGTAATTAATTCAATGATAACAGTATTGAAAACTGTTAAATTGGTCAATTGAAATTATTCTTTCATTGTTTAAAGTTACAGCTTATAAATTTACTATTTTCTAAATAATATGATTTCTCTTTTATTAAAGAAACACAAACTTTCACAAAATATTGTCATATTGAAAACATGTCAACAGATGATTTTGTTAGTAAAAAAGAGAAAATACACGTAGACATCATTTCATGAAGCATAAAAGTATTTTGAAAAAAAAATCTATATTTTTAGCTCTATTTTGAAAGCTATTTTTGACAGAGCAGAATAAAATTTTTTTCATATTTACTGGACCATGCATTTTTCAACCAAAGAGTAATTATATTTCCTAATATCACTAAGCACAATATAATACAGAAAAGATATATTGATGAAAATTGTAATTTAAATTACAGTGAAAAACTCTGAAAAGTCAGCATTATTAAAAACTGCTGAAAGTTCAAAGTCTAAGTAGATGACTTAACACCTGGCCTAGAAGAATAGAATAGTGAGCTAAATAAAGAAGACACTGAGTGTCAAGAATTTAATTCTTGAAAGTAGAGACTGAAATTATCCCAAACATTTTCAGATAAGTAAAAATAAATTGGTATCTACAGCATATTCAAAAGCAGAGACATTATTTTGCCAACAAAGGTCCATCTAGTCAAGGCTATGGTTTTTCCAGTAGTTATGTATGGGTGTGAGAGTTGGACTGTGAAGAAAGCTGAGTGCCCTAGAATTGATGCTTTTGAACTGTGGTATTGGAGAAGACTCTTGAGAGTCCCTTGGACTGTAAGGAGATCCAACCAGTCCATTCTGAAGGAGATCAGTCCTGGGTGTTCTTTGGAAGGAATGATGATAAAGCTGAAACTCCAGTACTTTGGTCACCTCATGCGAAGAGTTGACTCATTGGAAAAGACTGTGATGCTGGAAGGGATTGGGGGCAGGAGGAGAAGTGGGCGACAGAGGATGAGATGGCTGGGTGGCATCACTGACTCGATGGACATGAGTTTGAGTGAACTCTGGGAGTTGGTGATGGCCAGGGAGGCCTGGCGTGCTGCGATTCATGGGATCGCAAAGAGTCGGACACGACTGAGTGACTGAACTGAACTGAAGAGGAGGGAAATACCATATCCAGGTATACTAAAGAGTGGATTAGCTCCCATTGGACAAACTGGTTTGTGTCTTTTCTGTCAGTGTTCATGCTCTCTGCTCATTAAATTTTTTAAATACCATACCTAATGTTATCTATTCATTTATATTTAATTGGAGAAGGTTAACTTGTGCATTTCTTTGTTTTCTCTTTCATATATTTTCTTAAGATTTTTTTTAATGTGGACCATTTTTAAAGACTTTATTGAATTTGTTACAATATTGCTTCTGTTTTATGTTCTTTCTGTTTTTTTAGTCCCAAGCTGTGTAGAGTTTAGCTCTCCCACCAGGAATTGAACCTCATCCTCTGCATTGGAAGGAAAAGTCCTAACTACTGGACTGCCAGGAAAGTCACTATTTTCTTTTATATATTTGATTAAAATTTTTCTTATATGTTTATTTACCCTTTATGATTAAACACTCAGGCAATATCAGCACTTCTTTTTTTTAATTGAGGTATTCTTGATGTAATATTACGTTTCAGGTGTGTAGCAGAGTGATTCAAATTTTTAAAGGAAAATTCCATTTATAGTTATTATAAAGTGCCGGGGACCAGCCCCAGTGGATCCAGGGAATTCGAAGGGGAGACGGCTTCAGCGATCAGGAAACAAAAGCTTATTTAAATGTTAATTAAAGATATAAAGAGTGGTTAAATAAGGATAGCTCAGTGAGGAAATTCAGTGGAGAAAAGAGGCTGAATAATTCAGCCAGAAGGTGAGAGAAAGAATGACATGGGGAGACCAAGTTTCGGTGAACAAAGCCCGCACTTTATTTTCCAAAGTAGTTTTTATACCTTAAGTTATGCATAGAGGAAAATGGAGGAAGGGGTAGAGTCATGCAGTAAGCCAGGCTTTCTTCCTGCAAACTTATCATATGCAAAAGCTTAGGTGATTTGCATCATCTTCTGGCCAAGAGGCCTGTTAATTTTTTAAGAAACTTATTTTTCTCTAAAGGTGATTATTCTAAAGTCAAGCGCCACCCTCCAAAAGCATTAGATAAAGTTGCATTCCTATAGGCAAAGGTGTAGTGGGCTATAACAAGAAAAGAATTAACTCAAGGGTCCAAGGTTACAAACATTAAAGCTACTACTTACACCAATTATATTAATCAATACACTGCCAGGGACACAGCAGGTAAGGGATATGGAGACTTAGCAGCAAACATTGGCCCAACAAGTGAAAAACCCTTCACCAATACAATTTCTAATCAATCTAACTGCTCAAAGGAATCTGTATTTAGACAGTTTAGAACATCTCATGCCTCTCACAGTTGGGAGGCTCTGAGCAATCACATGTGGCCGGAAAAACCTATTCAGGCAGGCTAGAGGACTTCCAAAGGAGTTTGTAGGTTGAAACACTATCACACCCAGGAACTTTATTAACTGGAGCTGTAAGTTAACTCTTTTTTTTTCAGAGAGAGGTAGTGGGGGATAGCCCCCCATAAAGTCAGAGGTGTAGGTGAAAGCACAAAGCAGAAAGTAGGCAGACTCTGGTTTTGGGGGTAGATGCTTGAGAATTTCCAGGGGGACTCCTGAGGCTCGATCCCGCCTTTGCCTTTGCCGAGCCTCCTTCCTCAGGACTTTTGCCACAGGCGGAGCTCGCTCCCAGCAATAAAGTATTGGTTGCATTCCCTGTATTGTACAATATATCCTTTTAGCTTATTTATTTTATCATAATAGTTCATGTCTCTTAATCTTCTGTATCTATTTTATATACAGTAGCTTGTATCTGTTAATCCCATACCTCTATATTATCATTTCTTTAACTTATTTTTTTCTCTATTAAAATTCCAATGACCTTTTTAAAAAATGTTATACAATTTAAAGGTTACCTTCTATGTATAGTTATTGCAAAATATTGGTGATGTTCCTTGTGTTGTTCATTTTTGAGCCTGTCTTATTCGTAATAATTTGTACCTCCTCACCTCCACCCCTACATTGACCCTCCCCCACCACTGGTAACTGCTAATTTGTTCTCTATATCTTTGAGTCTTCATTTTAGTTATATTCACTAGTTTATTGTATTTTTTAGATTCCATGTATGAGTGATATGATGCAAAGTTTGTCTTTCTCTCTCTGGCTTATTTTGCCTTCATAATGCCTTCCAAGTTCATTATTTTTTGTCAACCCACTACATTATAATCAAAGCCTCCTTACTTTCAGATAACTCAAAACCTCATTAAGACCAGTAAGAATCAGGTCAATAAATACTTGCTAAATGTAGGGATAATTCAGCCTCCCAAATCATATTGGTTCATTCTATTTTATTCCCATTTCCCATATCTCTGAACAGTTTTATAAAGACTTTCCTAGTACTGATTCTGCTTAATATACAACAATGTGTGTATAAATGAAAGTGTAGAATTCAGTTCTTCTTTGCTTCAAATCTGTTTTTTTTTCCTTTAAATCATTTTCTAACCTAAAACTTTCACTCAAATATCCATTACAATGCCTTTCCTTTATGTTTACTTTATTTTAACAATTTTTCCCCAATGTATGAACCCAATCTTTATCCAGCATACATTTATATCTAAAATGTCATTCACTCACTACAAAAAATTATTAATCGTCTGTTAGCTTAAAAGCAGGCCTCTGCTGGTGTCAGTGGGATGCAAAATGTATAGAATACAGTCCCCGTTCTTTGTAGATCATAGAAACTTCTCCAAAGAAGACAAATAATAGACTGACCATTACCAATTATAAGTACTACAAAAAGTATAAGTACTCTGAGAGAACAGCGAAATACTGTCTCTGTTATCTGGTAACATTGAAGACACCCTCCCAGAGAAGGGAAAATGTACACTGAATTATAAAGGAAAAGTAAGAAATTTCCAGATAGAAAACAGAGAAACATTAAGAAGGTCATTCTGAGTAGTGGCTCTAGTAAGCAATCTCCACTTAATTAGTTGGTTAACTGCCCCTCTATGGATCTTCATTTCACAGGGCCCCAATGCAGACTTGGGATAAGAGCCTGCTATCTCGTGGATCCCATGCCATCTCCTCCTGTAAGTTGGAGTGTGTACTTACTACATGCTGCATTTATTCTCAAATTTGCTCTGTCACTTACATTTGTATTATAATTTTATTATTAATATAATATTACACAAACAGATGAAGCACTACAAGACAAAAAGGCACAGGTATAAAAGCTTATTTGAATGTTTTGGAAAGGATTAAGGTGAGTCTATGGCATCTAGTCCCATCACTTCATGGCAAATAGACAGGGAAACAGGGGAAACAGTATCAGACTTTATTTTGGGGGGCTCCAAAATCACTGCAGATGGTGACTGTAGCCATGAAAAGATGCTTACTCCTTGGAAGGAAAGTTATGACCAATCTAGATAGCATATTAAAAAGCAGAGACATTACCTTGCCAATAAAGGTCCATCTAGTCAAGGCTATGGTTTTTCCAGTGGTCATGTATGAATGTAAGAGCTGGACTGTGAAGAAAGCTGAGTGCCAAAGAATTGATGCTTTTGAACTATGGTGTTGAAGAAGACTCTTGAAAGTTCCTTGGACAGCAAGGAGGTCCAACCAGCCTGTCCTAAAGGAGATCAGTCCTGGGTGTTCATTGGAAGGACTGATGCTGAGGCTGATACTCCAATACTTTGGCCACCTCATGCGAAGAGTTGACTCATTGGAAAAGACCCTGATGCTGGGATGGATTGGGGGCAGGAGGAGAATGGGACGACAGAGGATGAGATGGCTGGATGGCATCACCGACTCGATGGACATGAATTTGAGTGAACTCTGGGAGTTGGTGATGGACAGAGAGGTCTGGCGTGCTGTGATTCATGGGGTCACAAAGAGTTGGACACGACTGAGTGACTGAACTGAACTGAAGAATATACTGCTGTCATTTTAGATATAGATGGACATGGCTGCAAGATATGGTAGACATTTAAATTTGTATCTGCTATAAGGATTTTTACTCATATTTCTCTTCATTAAATTCTTATTCTACTTTAAATATCTGCAATACAACTGCATTTGGATGTGGATATTATGGGGGCTTCCCCCAGGGTTCAGAGGTAAGAATCCATCTGCAATGCAGGAGCTGCAGGAGACACAGGTTCCATCTCCAGGTCAGGAAGATTCCCTGGAGGAGGACATGGCAATACACTCCATGGGCTGCAGGCTACAGTCTAAGAGTCAGACTTGACTGAAGCAACTTAGCACCCACACATGTGGGTATTGTAAGTCATTACATTCTAGCCCTGGGCCCGCAGTAAAGAAATACACTTAACTCTGCATCTATTTTAGTTTGTAGCACATTGCTTAATGTATGATTGAATTTTCTTAGTTATCCCTCACCTGTCAGGTGTTTGTAAATGAACTGACCACTGGAAAATTTAATTTTTTTTTTTTGAGAAAATAAAGCTTCTTAAAATCAGAAAAAGAAGTAAAACTATGGCTTAAAAAGTCATTGTTATAGAAAAACAGGAATATTATAGTGTTTTCTTATTCTTCTTAATAATTAATTTACATTGTCATTAGAATGTATAAAAAAAAAATGTTAAAGGCTGCTTGAAGTAAACATTTATTACCATGAAGGAGAAAAAGGAATACCAAGAGAAGTAAGTTTTATTGTTTGTTTTTTTCAAAGAGACACACCAGCAACATCTCAGTGATCACAAAAATTACTCCAAATGAAAGAGTAATAAAAATTTTGCCACTATGTGTGAAAGGTCATTCCTATTTAATAGACTGTTAGAAGAGAATTTATTCTTTCATTCTGTCAATTTATATGCCAAGCATTGTGCAGTTTACTCAGGGTATTTATTCAAGAAGTGTTCCTCTCTTCTGGGATGTAAGATCTGGTGGGAGACATAACAAGCAGAAAATTATAATTCTGTGCTATAAATAAGTTCTATAGTTAAAAATGCTACACCAGTATATTAATTTTCTACTGTTGCTGTAACAAATTACCACAGACCTGGTGGCTTGAAACAATACAAATTTATTATCTTTCCATCCTGAAGTTCAGAAGTTCAAAATGCTTACAATAAAGAACACTTCTACCAACCACTGATATAGATCAATCCATTAAATAACAAATATTTATTAAGGACTTTATATATCAAGACTCAATATATGACACTATCTCTGTTCTTGTGGAGTTTTCAATTCTTTAGTTGATGAGGCAGATATTAATAAAATGATCACAGACATGTAACATTACAGTTACAATAGAATAAGATCTGTGAAGATAAATTACACAATGCCATGGAGTAGGGGAAAGACCTATCACTGGGGACTAGGGGAGAGGAAATTAAATTGTGATATCAGGAAATAACAGGAAATGAACACATAGAGAAGGGGAAAGTGCATTTAAAACAGAGGAAGGAACATGTAAAAGGCCCAGTGGTGAAGTCTAAGGTTCAGTTCATCACATGAAAAACCACTGTGTAAGACATAGAAACTAAGACTAACATAATATCATGCCAAATTCTATTAAGTTTTTTGTTAGAAATTTGTAGCATTTTGAGTAAGGATCTTGAGTTGATTAGACTTGTTTTGTGAACTGTTTGCCTTAGTAGCAATGGGCAAGAGTGGAAGCAGAGGGCACATTCATAGGATTGCATTGTGATACCTCGGGTAGGAGATTGTAGTAGCTTGTTCTAGGGACAAGAGTGTGGAGAACAAGAGATGCGTTCTAGAGATCTGTAAGAGGTTAGATCACAAGGATTGCCGATGGAAATGGAAGATGAGAGGATATGAAGTGTAAACAATGACTTCTAGTAGTCTATCTGGAGGAAGAAAACATATGCTAATAGTATTCAGAGTTAAGTAACACATAAAGAGAATGAGTTTGCTGGGAGAGGTTAAGGAGTTACTTTTGAGATGTGTAGAGAAGAAAAATCAGTTTTCTCTGAATTATCAAGTATTTCTGGTTCTTGTGGTGAGATGGTGGTAGTTCTCAAGTAAGAGGTAATGAGAGTGGTAATTACTTAGATAAGAAGATTTGAAATGCCCATTGTTTTAGCACCATGTGGAATTTTACTGGGGATGAATTGAAGGATATTGGTGAACATTTCACTTGGGAATCATGGACTTACTATATACAGCAACAAACAGAGAGGAATAAGGCTTTTTCTATTTTCTGATCTAATAGCAGATATTTGTAATTTTAGAAGAAAGATAAATTGTTGAGACAACTAAATATCAGGAAACTTTGGTTTGAAAGTGGAATACTAAATTTAAATGTGCAGAGTGGAGGATGTTAGGGTAATGTCAATGTATAAGTGGCTGGACATGGATGTAAGTGAATTGTATTGGTTATTTTACACTGGCTCTTTTCCAGTTGTGTGATTTCAGGTTAGTGACAGAAATTCTTGGCACTTATATTTCCTACCTATAAAATGGGATAACAAAAATAGCTGCTTCATAGGCTTGTTGTGAGTTTTAAATTAATTAATATGCAAATGTGTAATACTTAGAGCACAATCAGTTCTCCATAAATGTTACTTTTATTATATATAAGGTACAGATTTATTTTTCTCCATATTTATACTATATCTTCAGTTCAAAAAATGTTTACCCTTGTATTTTGCAGAATAGAATAAAACAACAAATTTTAATACATATTTTTTTTTTTGTAAATCTTTCCCCAAAGGATAAGACAGTAGTACTACTGACCTTGATAACAACATATCATCAGTTTCTTAATTAGAGTGCGTGTGTGCTAAGTTGCTCAGTAATGTCTGACTGTTTGCAACACAGTGGACTGTAGCCTGCCAGGCTCCTCTATTCATGGGATTCTCCAACAAAAATACAGGAGTGGGTTGCCATTTCCTCCTCCACGGGGTTTTCCTGGAATAGGGATCAAACTTGTGTCTCCTATGGCTCCTGTACTGGCAGGCAGATTATTCACCATTGAGCCAACTTTGAAGCCAGTTTCTTACTTAGAAATTCTAATGTCTATGAATAATGAAATGATTTGTCTATCTGTTAGAGGTATTTATTTAATATAGTTTTATATGTACTCACTGAGTCATAATTCTGCAATTTTCTTCTCCTATTGTTACCATAACTAGAACAAGTTAAGTTCACATACTGTTGAAGCTTCACTTGGAGAATTTTGAGCATTACTTTACTAGCGTGTGAGATGAGTGTAACTGTGTGGTAGTTTGGACATTCTTTGGCATTGCCTTTCTTTGGGATTGGAATGAAAACTGACCTTTTCCAGTCCGGTGGCCACTGCTGAGTTTTCCAAATTTGCTGGCATATTGAGTGCAGCACATTCACAGCATCATCTTTTAGGATTTGAAATAGCTCAACTGGAATTCCATTACCTCCACTAGCTTTGTTCATTATGATGCTTCCTAAGGCCCACTTGATTTTGCATTCCAGGATGTCTGGCTCTAGGTGAGTAATCACACCATCATGGTTATCTCGGTCATGAAGATCCTTTTTGTATAGTTCTTCTGTGTATTCTTGCTACCTCTTCTTAATATCTTCTGCTTCTGTTAGGTCCATACCATTTCTATCCTTTATTCTGCCCATCTTTACATGAAATATTCCCTTGGTATCTCTAATTTTCTTGAAGAGATATGTAGTCTTTTCCATTCTATTGTTTTCCTCTATTTCTTTGCATTGATCACTGAGGAAGGCTTTCTTCCCCAGTGAACTGAGAAATACCATATGTTCAAGCTGGATTTAGAAAAGCCAGAGGAACCAGAGATCAAATTTCCAACATCTGTTAATTCATAGATAAAGCAAGAGAGTTCCAGAAAAATATCTACTTCTGCTTTATTGACTATGCAAAAATCTTTGACTGTGTGGATCACAACAAACTGTGGAAAATTCTTGAAGAGATGGGAATACCAAATCACCTTACCTGCCTCCTGAGAAATCTTATGCAGGTCAAGAAGCAACAGTTAGAACCAGACATGAAAAAACAGACTGGTTCCAAATTGGGAAAGGAGTACATCAAGACTGTATATTGTCACCCTACTTATTTAACTTCTACGCAGAGTACATCATGTGAAATGTTGGTCTGGATGAAGCACAAGCTGGAATCAAGATTGCTGGAAGAAATATCAATAACCTAAAATATGCAGATGACACCACCCTTATGGCAGAAAATGAAGAGGAACTAAAGAGCCTTTTGATGAAAGTGAAAGAGCAGACTTAAAAAGCTGGCTTAAAACTCAACGTTCAAAAAACTAAAATCGTGACATCCAGTCCCATCACTTCATGGCAAATAAATGAGGAAACAATAGAAACAGTGACAGTCTGTATTTTTGAGGGCTCCAAAATCACTGCATATGATGCCTGTAGCCATGAAATTAAAAGATACTTACTCTTTAGAAGAAAAGCTGTGACCTACCTAGACAGCATATTAAAAAGAGAAGACAGTACTTTGCTGGCTAAGTCCATCTAGTCAAAGCTATAGTTTTTCTAGTAGTCATGTATGAAAGTAAGTGTTGGACCATAAAGAAAGCTGAGAGCTGAAGAGTTGATGCTTTTGAACTGTGATGTTGGAGAAGACTCTTGAGAGTCCCTTGGACTGAAAGGAGGTCAAACCAGTCAATTCTAAAGGAAATCAGTCCTGAATATTCTTTGGAAGGACTAATGCTCAAGCTCAAGCTCAAGCTCCGATACTTTGGCCACCTGATGTGAAGAACTGACTCAATGGAGAAGACTCTGATGCTGGGGAAGACTGAAGTCAGGAGGAGAAGGGGTCGCAGAGGATGAGATGAGGGGATGGCATTACCGACTCAATGGACATGAGTTTGAGCAAGCTTCGGAAGTTGATGATGGACAGGGAAGCTCGGCATCCTGTGGACCACGGGGTTACAAAGAGTTGGATATGACTGAGCTACTGAACTGACTGACAAGTTAGGTGCCACTGGACATTTTCAGTAGTAAAAGTTTTTTCTAAAGCAAGGTCACAAATAAGATTGCACTAAGAACCTCTCTTTATATGAAAAGAGCTCTCTGTAAGTAAAAATATAAAGAATAAATGCCATTATGGAACAACTTACCACTTTTAAATAATCTGCTACTTGTTATCTCATTTAATCATCATAAGCTACCTTTAAGCAAGTCATTAAGCTGCAGAAACAAATGGCTGGAGATATAAAGCATTGTCTGCTATCACATGACTAGAGAGTAGTGAACACAGCAATTAAACCCAGGTGTCTATCTGCTTGCAATCTCTGATTTGATTGCTACTAGACTTTATCTTAAAGAGAATTTGACCTATGAGTACCTGAGGTTAGGTGTAATTGACACAAAAGAAAATTTATTTCATCTTAACAAAGATCTTCCAATAGTGTTCAGGTATCATCAAATGTTCTTCAGGTTAATTAAACACTCTGTGTCAGAAACACATGGCATACACATCCATAGACTTCGTAATAAGTGCAGCAGAAATAAGGGACATTGCAACTGATATTTTTAGAACTGCACTTGTGACAGATCAGATTCCTGAAGACTAGATAATGGTTGTCATAACACACTTATCAAAAATCCATTAAGCGATGACAAGTATAGGAACAGAAAATTGGTTGGCTTAACATAAATTATGGGAGAAACTACATCTGAAAACCAGGAACAGAAAATAAATGCTTACAAAGAAATGCCACATTTAAAACAAAAAATAAAATTGCTTCAGTAGTGCTTCAATAGCTTATTTCATCATTTTAAAACACTACTTTCAATCACATGTGGGATATACACTGACAGTTATACTTGTACTATCTCCTACATAAAACTGCACATGTGTGCTTTCCAACACAGCAAATGTGGTAAAGGCTCAAAATAAAGAAGTGCATATAGATATCAGTAGTGATCTTCAAATTAAATGCACTAGTGTGGCATTGTGCTTGGCCTTCTCACAAATATGTTTGGCTATCCAGTTATATAATAGGGAAATGTTAGAAGTATACATTAATTATCACTATGTATCTAACAACTAGGTCAGGGGTGGCGGCCGAGAGGAGCTACCCCACGTCCAAAGAGTGGCAGCTGCACAGGCACAGGAGGGCCGAGAGGAGCTACTCCACGATCAAGGTCAGGAGGGGCGACCTTGACCAAGGTAAGGAGCAGCAGCTGTGCTTTGCTGGAGCATCCATGAAGAGATACCCCACATCCAAGGTAAGAGATACCCCACGTCCAAGGTAAGAGAAATGCAAATAGGATGGTAGGTGTTGCGAGAGGGCATCAGAGGACAGACACACTGAAACCATAATCACAGAAAATTAGCCAATTTGATCAAACAGACCACTGCCTTGTCTAACTCAAAGAAACTAAGCCATGCCATGTGGGGTCACCCAAGACTGGCGGGTCATGGTGGAGAGATCTGATAGAATGTCATCCACTGGAGAAGGGAATGGCAAACCACTTCAGTATTCTTGCCTTGAGAACCCCATGAACAATATGAAAAGGCAAAATGATAGGATACTGAAAGAGGAACTCCCCAGGTCGGTAGGTGCCCAATATGCTCCAGGAGATCAGTGGAGAAATAACTCCAGAAAGAATGACGGGATGGAGCCAAAGCAAAAACAATACCCAGCTGTGGATGTGACTAGTGATAGAAGCAAGGTCCGATGCTGTAAAGAGCAATATTGCATAGGAACCTGGAATGTTAGGTCCATGAATCAAGGCAAATTGGAAGTGGTCAAACAGGAGATGGCAGAGTGAACGTCAACACTGTAGGAATCAGTGAACTACAATGAACTGGAATGGGTGAATTTAACTCCAATGACCATTATATCTACTACTATGGGCAGGAATCCCTTCGAAGAAATGGAGTAGCCATCATGGTCAAAAAAGAGTCCAATATGCAGTACTTGGATGCAATCTCAAAAACGACAGAATGATCTCTGTTCATTTCCAAGGCAAACCATTCAATACCACAGTAATCCAAACCTATGCCCCCCACCAATAACGCTGAAGAAGCTGAAGTTGAACAGTTCTAGGAAGATCTATAAGACCTTTTAGAATTAACACCCCAAAAGATTTACTTTTCATTATCAGGGACTGGGATGCAAATGTAGGAAGTCAAGAAACATCTAGAGTAACAGGCAAATTTTGCCTTGGAGTACAGAATGAAGCAGAGCAAAGGCCAATAGAGTTTTGCCAAGAGAACACACTGGTCATAGCAAACACCCTCTTCCAACAACACAAGAGAAGACTCTACATATGGACATCACCAAATGGTCAACACCAAAATCAGATTGATTATATTCTCTGCAGCCAAAGATGGAGAAGCTCTATACAGTCAGCAAAAACAAGACCAGGAGCTGACTGTGGCTCAGATCATGAACTCCTTATTGCCAAATTCAGACTATGAAAGAAATTGAAGAAAGTAGGGAAAACCACTAGACCATTCAGGTATGACCTAAATCAAATCCCTTATGATTATACAGTGGAAGTGAGAAATAGATTTAAGGGACTATATCTGATAGACAGAGTATCTGATGAACAATGGACAGAGGTTCGTGACACTGTACAGGAGACAGGAATCAAGACCATCCCCATGGAAAAGAAATGCAAAAAGCAAAATGGCTGTGTGAGAAGGCCTTACAAATATCTCTGAAAAGAAGAGAAGCAAAAAGCAAAGAAGGAAAGGAAAGATATAAGCATCTGAATGCAGAGTTCCAAAGAATAGCAAGGAGAGATGAGAAAGCCTTCTTCAGGGATCAATGCAAAGAAATAGAGGAAAAAAACTGAATCAGAAAGACTAGAGATTTCTTCAAGAAAATTAGAGATACCAAGGGAATATTTCATGAAAGATGGGCTCAATAAAGGACAGAAATAGTATGGACCTAACAAAAGCAGAAGATATTAAAAAGAGGTGGCAAGAATACACAGAACTGTGCAAAAAAGATCTTCACAACACAAATAATCACGACGGTGTGATCACTCGCCTAGAACCAGACATCCTGGAATGTGAATTCAAGTGGGCCTTAGAAAGCATCACTTTGAACAAAGCTAGTGGAGGTGATGGAATTCCAGTTGACCCATTTCAAATCCTGAAAGATGATGCTGTGAAAGTGCTGCACTCAATAGGCCAGCAAATTTGGAAAACTCAGCAGTGGCCACAGGACTGGAAAAGGTCAGTTTTCATTCCAATCTCAAAGAAAGGCAATGCCAAAGAATGCTCAAACTACTGCACAATTGCACTCACCTCACATGCTAGTAAAGTAATGCTCAAAAATCTCCAAGCCAGGCTTCAGCAATACATGAACCGTGAACTTCCAGATGTTCCAGCTGGATTTAGAAAAGGCAGAGGAACCAGAGATCAAATTGCCAATATCCACTGGATCATCAAAAAAAGCAAGAGAGTTCCAGAAAAACACCTCTTTCTGCTTTATTGACTATGACAAAACCTTTGTGTGGATCACAATAAACCGTGGAAAATTCTGAAAGAGATGGGAATACAGGACCACCTAACCTGCCTCTTGAGAAACTTATATGCAGTTCAGGAAGCAACAGTTAGAACTGGACATGGAACAACAGACTGGTTCCAAATAGGAAAAGGGGCACGTCAAGGCTGTATATCAGCACCCTGTTTATTTAACTTATATGCAGAGTACATCATGAGAAACGCTGGGCTGGATGAAGCACAAGCTGGAATCAAGATTGCTGGGAGAAATATCAATAACCTCAGATATGCAGATGACACCACCCTTATGGCAGAAAGTGAAGAGGAACTAAAAAGCCTGTTGATGAAAGTGAAAGAGGAGAGTGAAAAAGTTGGCTTAAAGCTCAACATTCAGAAATCTAAGATAATGGCATGTGGTCCCATCACTTCATGACAAATAGATGGAGAAACAGTGGAAACAATGTTAGACTTTACTTTTTTTTAGCTCCAAAATCACTGCAGATGACGATTGCAGCCATGAAATTAAAAGATGCTTACTCCTTGGAAGGAAAGTTATGACCAACCTAGATAGCATATTAAAATGCAGAGATATTACTTTGTCAACAAAGGTCTTCTAGTCAAGGCTATGGTTTTTCCAGTGGTCATGTATGGACGTGAGAATTGGACTGTGAAGAAAGCTTAGCGCCGAAGAATTGATGCTTTTTAACTGTGGTGATGGAGAAGACTCTTAAGAATCTCCTGGACTGCAAGGAGATCCAACCAGACCATCCTAAAGGAGATCAGTCCTGGGTGTTCATTGGAAAGACTGATGTGAGGCTGAAACTCCAATACTTTGGCTACCTCATGTGAAGAGTTGACTCATTGGAAAAGACCCAGATGCTGGGAGCAATTGGGGGCAGGAGGAGAAGTGAACGACAGAGGATGAGGTGGCTGGATGGCATCACCGACTCGATGGACATGAGTCTGAGTGAACTCTGGGAGTTGGTGATGGACAGGGAGGCCTGGCGTTCTGCGATTCACGGGGTCGCAAAGAGTTGGACACAACTGAGCGACTGAACTGAACTGATCTAACAACTCAATGGCTTAACACACCCCCAAAAAATAAACAAAAAACTTATTCTCACACTTCTGTGGATTTCCAGAATTTGATGATATAGGCTATCCTTAGCTTCAGACTCTCAGCCTGGTTAGGCCTGATTTGGACAGCTCTATTTTAATAATGTTCTTTGGGGTCTAGGCTGTGGAGGTCCTAGTGACCCAGCTATATTTGTTAATTTAAGTGTCAAATGGACTGGGCTTGGGGTTGCCAGATATTTGGTCAATTCTGAGTGTGTCTGTGAGGATATTTTCAGATGGGATTAACATTTGAATCAATAGACTGGATAAGCAGATTCCCTTCTCCAATGTGAATGATCTTCATTCAAGCAATTGGAGTTCTGCTGCTGCTGCTAAGTCACTTCAGTCATGTCCAACTCTGTGTGATCCCATAGACAGCAGCCCACCAGGCTCCTCTGTCCCTGGGGTTCTCCAGGCAAGAATACTGGAGTGGGTTGCCATTTCCTTCTCCAATGCATGAAAGTGAAAAGTGAAAGTGAAATCGCTTGGTCATGTCCGACTCTTGCGACCCCATGGCCTACCATTGACTACCATAGACTACCAGGCTCCTCCATCCATGGGATTTCCCAGGCAAGAGTATTGGAGTGGGTTGCCATATCCTTTTCTATAGCTGGAGTTCTGAGTAGAGCAGAAAGGCTCACTGGAAGGTGAGCAGGAGCTCTTTCTTCACTGAGACTACGATGAGCTGGGGCATGGGTCTTTTCTTGCCTTTGGACTCCAATTGAAACATAGATTCTTTTTGAGTCTTGAAACTATTGGCTTGTATATTGCAGCTCTTAGGAATTATCAGCCTTCATAATCATATGAGCTAGTTTCCCTATATATATATTATATGTCAAACTCAGAAGACCCAGGTTTGATCCCTGGGTTGAGAAGATCCTCTGGAGAAGGGAATGGCAATCCACTCCAGTATTCTTGCCTATAGAATCCCATGGACCAAGGAGCCTAGTGGACTACAAGCCATGGGATCACAAAAAGTTGGACATGACTGACTACTACTACTACTATATTATATATTAAGGAATTATAAATATTATATATAATAATGTTATATACAATATAGATTAAATATACATATAAATAATATACATACATCTTATTGATTCTGTTTCTGTGAGAGCCCTGACTAATATATATCCAAGGGATCTCTTCTGAAGGAAATAAAAATTTTCTTAAGTCTAAGCTCAGAATTGACTCATTGATACTTTCACCTGTATTCCATTAGCCAGAATAATCACATGTATAAAAATCATGTCATGAAGTCAGAAAAGAAGAGAAGAACACCATGCTCACTATGTGGCCATGGCAAGGGTGAAGATTTGGGGCATTTATTCATTGCACTTCAGTAGAGCCAAAAATTTAACATGAGGATCCATGAGCATTGATATGCCTCTTTTTTAGCTTCCTTGCTAATCAAGAAGCTGATTGAAAACTGATCACCTATGGAATGTACTTTCTGTATATAGAATGTTAAGGATCAGACATACAATTTAGAAAATTGTGTTGTAAATGCATTTCTTTCCAATATTTAGAAACTACTCTAGAAAGTAAAATGACAAAATATAGCAATAAAATTAAGAGATATTAACTACTTTGGAGGATTAAAATCTCCTACATTTGGTTTGACTAGATTTGGACATTAGACCTGAATTTTTTTTTTTCCCACAAGTTTATTTTTTTCTATTTTTAATTGAAGGATAATTACTTTACAATATTGTGTTGATTTCTGCCATACATCAACATGAATCAGCCATAGGTATACATATGTGGAAATTTTAATTTTGCATTCACTTTCACTCTTAAAATATACTTGAAGGAAAACTCCAATTGAAAGAAACAGACAATGAGAAAGAGAAAGGGAGAAAGGGAAGAATAGAAAAAGAGAGATACTAAGAAAGCAGACAATTATTAAAAAATTTTAATAGTTAGCATTCTAAATAAGAGCAAATATTGCATAAGAAAAAAGAGTTATAGCATCACAATAAATGACAGTAAATAAATAAAAAGTAATAAATAAAAGCATTTAGAGAACAAGAAAGACCTTCAGGGTTTACAATAGTATAGCACAAATGTAAAATTCCATAGACTGAGAAAATAATTTGATCAAAGTTTCTGTAAAGTAGAAAAGCAACAAAAAAGAGATGGAAAGTGGGATGTCAGAAAAATTAAAGCATTTACCCAGGATGTTCGATATCCAATATCAATCTACTAAGATTTTCAGAAAGCAGGAACATAAAAAAGCAGAAGCAAAGTCATCATTTAATAAATAATACAAGAATACTGCTGCTACTCTCCCCAAATCCTTGGAACCAAAAAAGACAATTTTATCAAACTTTTAAAATAAGAACATGACTATGTTATTTAAAATGGTCCACAACACAGAAAAATAAAGAGGTATTTTAAACCACTTTTTTATATGAAAGAAAATCACTATACTAATAATGATTTAAAAAAAAGAAAAGAAGGGAGAACACTGTTTTGCAATTTGAATGATCATTATGAGTTAATTGGGCTGAAGTATGTGTGGAAGATTAAAATGTTAAAAGTCTCTGAGGTGAAAATAAGTATGTATCACTATATACTTAAAAAAAAAAAGGACAGTGTTAATGTAGCAAAGACAGAAAGGATGTATAACTGATATGAGAAAAGGTTGGAGAAATAGGCAGAGTAAAAAATACAAAATCTTCTAAGCTTTTGAGAAAGTTGTCATTAAGTACAATAGGATGGCATGAGAGTGTTTCGAAGAGTAAAAAGAACTGCTCAGATGTATCTAATTATGAAATCAGTTCAGTTCAGTTCAGTTTCTCAGTCATGTCCGGCTCTTTGGGACCCCATGAACTGCAGTACACCAGGCCTCCCTGTCCATCACCAACTCCCGGAGTTTACTCAAACTCATGTCCATTGAATCAGTGATGCCATCCAACCATCTCATCTTCTGTGTTCCCCTTCTCTGCCCACCTTCAATCTTTCCCAGAATCAGGGTCTTTTCAAAAGAGTCAGCTTTTCATATCAGGTGGCCAAAGTATTGGAGTTTCAGCTTCAACATCAGTCCTCCCAATAAATATTCAGGACTGATTTCCTTTAGGGTTGACTGCTTGGATCTCCTTGCAGTCCAAGGGACTCTCAAGAGTCTTCTCCAATACCACAGTTCAAAAGCATCAATTCTTCGGCACTCAGCCTTCTTCACAGTCCAACTCTCACATCCATACATGACCACAGGAAAAACCATAGCCTTGACTAGACGGACCTTTGTTGGCAAAATAAGGTCTCTGCTTTTGAATATGCTAAGTTAGTCATAACTTTTCTCCCAAGGAGTAAACGTCTTTTAATTTCATGGTTGCAGTCACCATCTGCAGTGATAGTTTCAATTATACTACTTTCACCAATTTTGCAATTTTAAAGAATCTTCTTGGGGTCTGATCATGGGTCACAGAAAAAATTTATACTTGTTCATGATAATGAATCTGATAAAGGACCGTGAGATTTAATTTGCATATTGACAAAACAGGTGATTACCTATACTACACAATTTCATAGACAAATAGAAACTTACCAAAAGTACTTAACTTTATCTATTTAACATTACCTATAATGTATTCGACCATTTAGTGCTTTTCTGGTGGCTCAGAGGTAAAGAATCCACCTGCCAATGTAGGGGACATGTGTTTGATTTCTGGGTCAGGAAGATCCCAGGGAGAAGGAAATGACAACCTAATCCAACATTCTTCCCTGTAGAATTCCATGAACAGAGGAGCCTGGTAGGCTACAGTCCATGGGGTCACAAAGAGTTGACTAAACAACAACAGCATCATTGGACAGGGTACACATATCAATGATATTTCCTTATTCTTCCTATCTCCCAACCCTAATATGACTTAGAAGAGTTAATGCTTGTTTTCAATTTACACAAAGAGAAAAAGACCATAAAAAAAACCTTTAAATTGTTTGATCAAGATCCTGTTTTAGAATCAGTTTTTCAAAGCTTTCTTTCAAAGATCTGATTCTTGCTTACTTTTCTAGGATTGTCTTTGGCCGTTTTATCTTTATACACCATGATCTCTTGCCACAGCAATACAGTATTTTTCACTTTCATGGGAATTTGTATGGAAATTACTCTTTATATATGGAGAGTTCTTTGGGATGAGAGATAGTAACTTCTACTCTATGATTATTTTTGAGATGTATATCCAGCATATTCCTTTGTCAGATATTGTTACCCACCAGGGAAAGAATGATATGAAGATAGACTTTTGTCTTGTAGTACTGTTCTTTGTGTGTGTGCTCAGTTGCTCAGATGTGTCCAACACTTTTGCAACTCTGTGGACTGTAGACCCTCAGGCTCCTCTGTCCTTCTAATTTTCCAGGAAAGAATACTGGAGTGGGTTGCCATTTCCTACTCCAGGGGATCTTCCTGTCCCAGGGATCGAACCCACATCACCATGTCTTCTGCATTGACAGGCAGATTCTTTACCACTGCACCACCTGGAGAGCCCCAGTACTGTTCAACACCAAGTGTTAAATATATATTTCTTGACTGTGCAATTAAGCACCAAATAAATACTTTTGGAATGAATTTTAATCTCAATTTGCTTTTTAACATTTAAAGCTTAAATTTAAATAGATAAAGCTGTATATTTACAAACAGAAATTTATTTGATAGCTCTTTCTTCTCAGGAAGTATCTCTATGTTAGGCAGAATTTTGTCCCCATGACCTTTGCTCCTGGTGTTATGTCAATGAATATGTTACCTTACACGGAGAAAAGACATTGGAGCTATAATTAAGGTTAATGATCAGTTGACTTTAAGATAGAAAGATTATCTGGGATTATCCAGGTAGGCAGAAAGCAATCACATGAGCTCTTAAAAGCAGAAAAGGAAGTCAGAGATGTGTGGATAAAGATAAATCAGAGAGATTTGAAGAAGGTGAAAAGTTCAACCTACTATTGTTGCCTTGAAGATGGGAGGAAATACATGGTAAACATGAGAAGGAAATAAATTCTGCCAATAGTTAGTAATCATGAAAAAGGACCCCAAGCCCTAAATTTAATTGTAATCCTGCTGAAACATTGATCTTGGCTTGTAATACACTGAACTGAGATTTCACCTATGTCTTGCCAGATTTTTGACCTACCAAAACTGGGAGATGATAAAAATGTAATTATAAGTTGCTATATTTGCAACTGATGATGTAGCAATAGAAATCTAATTTACTATCTAAATCAGTGTTCATTACTATTGTGGTTCCTTAGTTCTTGTGACAACACTTCAATGTTAAGAGATTTACTCACATAGAAAAACCAATACATGTACTTAAATTTAATTGTATATTTAATTTAATGATATAAATATGATAAAATTTGTACTTTTAGTGAATGTATAATCAATATATGGGCAGTATTCAAATTTGCAGCTATTTCCAAAGACATTTTCTATCATATTAGAAAAAACACTGGAAGACCAACCAAAATAGCTGATTTCAAGTCCAATACTGGCCACTAGAGCCTTAGGGAAATCTCTTTTCCTTGTAAGTTATATTTGCCATATTGAAAATGGGAGTCATGTCAGTTTTCTCCCTGACACAGTTGTGAAATTCTAATGAAATGATATGAATAAATACATTCATAAAACTTAATGTAAATGAGATTTGTGATTACTATTAGACTACTGCTAAGTGAAATATTCATGTTTATGTTTTCTTAGTTAATTTGGAATAGTTTACACAATTGCACAGTAATTAGGTATTATAATCAATGTAGCTTTCTCAAAAAATGTAAATAGATCAATGGATGGGTAGGTGAATAGATAGTGGAAGGCATACATATTTAGATTTTTTAAAAAAGTATTGTGCTGTAAGGAAAACTTAAAATGTATTTAGAAAACTCCTCTTTTGTATACATGATTTTAGAGGGTTAATATCATTGGAAAAGTCTCAACTCATTAAATGCCACTGTGTAATTGATATAATTTTTAAAATCAATATTGCTCAAGGAGCAAATTCAAAGAGCAAGACTCTTTATTTCATATATGTGGCATTGTTAATTTTGCAGCAACTCCAGGAGATGCTAAAAATAGTTCAGTTCAGTTCAGTTGCTCTGTCATGTCTATTTGTGACCCCATAGACTGCAGCACACCAGGCTTCCCTGTCCATCACCAACTCCCAGAGCCTATTCAAACTCATATCCATTGAGTCATTGATGTCATCCAACCACCCATCTCATCCTCTGGCATCCCATTCTCCTCCTGCCTTCAATCATTCTCAGCATCAGGGTATTTTCAAATGAGTCAGTTCTTCACATCAGGTGGCCAAAGTACTGGAGTTTCAGCTTCAGCATCAGTCCTCCCAATGAATATTCAAGATTGATTTTCTTTAGGATGGACTAGTTGGATCTCCTTGCAGTCCAAGGGACTCTCAAGACTCTTCTCCAACATCACAATTCAAAAGCATCAATTCTTTGGCACTCAGCTTTCTTTATAGTCCAACTCTCATGACATGACTACTGGAAAAACCATAGCTCTGACTAGACGGACTTTGGTGGTAAAGTAATGTCTCTGCTATTTAACATGCTGTCTAGGTTGTCATAAATTTTCTTTCAAGGAGCAAGGGTCTTAATTTCATGGATACAGTAACCATCTGCAGTGATTTTGGACCCCCCAAAATAAAGTCTGTCACTGTTTCCATTGTTTCCCCATCTATTTGCCATGAAGTGATGGGACCAGAAGCCGTGATCTTAATTTTCTGTATGTTGAGTTTTCAGCCAGCTTTTTCACTCTCCTCTTTCACTTTCATCAAGAGGCTCTTTAGTTCCTCTTCACTTTCTGCCATAAGGTTGGTGTCATCTGCATATCTGCGGTTATTGATATTTCTCCTGGCAATCTTGATTACAGCTTGTGCTTCATCCAGCCTGGCATTTCACATGATGTACTCTGCATATAAGTTAAAGAAGCATGGTGACGATATTCAGCCTTGACGTACTCCTTTCCCTATTTGGAACCAGTCTGTTGTTTCATGTCCAGTTCTAACTGTTGCCTCTTGATTTGCATACAGATTTCTCAGGAGGCAGGTCAGGTGGTCTGGTATTCCCATCTCTTTCAGAATTCTCCACAGTTTGTTGTGATTCATACAGTCAAAGGCTTTGGCATAGTTAATAAAGCAGATGTAGATGTTTTTCTGGAACTCTTGCTTTTTCAATGATCCATTGGATGTTGGCTATTTGATCTCTGGCTCCTCTACCTTTTCTAAATCCAGCTTGAATGTCTGGAAGTTCACAGTTCACGTGCTGTTGAAGCCTCAGTTGGAGAATTTTAAGGATTACTTTACTAGCGTGTGAGATGAGTGCAATTGTGTGGTAGTGTAAACATTCTTTGGTTTTGCCTTTCTTTGGGATTGGAATGAAAACTGCCATTTTCTAATCCTGTGGCCACTGCTGAGTTTTCCAAATATGCTGGCATATTGAGTGCAACACTTTCACAACATCATCTTTTAGGATTCGAAATAGCTCAACTGGAATTCTGTCACCTCCACTAGCTTTGTTCATAGTGATGCTTTCTAAGGCCCACTTGACTTCACATTCCAGGATGTCTGGCTCTAGGTGAGTGATCACAGCATTGTATTATTTGGGTCATGGAGATCTTTTTTGTATAGTTCTTCTGTGTATTGCTGCCACCTCTTCTTAATATCTTCTGTTTCTCTTAGGTCCATACCATTTCTGTCCTTTATTGTGCCCATGTTTACATGAAATGTTCCCTTGGTATCTCTAATTTTCTTGAAGAGATCTGTGGTCTTTCCCTTTCTGTTGTTTTCCTCTATTTCTTTGCATTTATCACTGTGGAAGGCTAAATGACTTGCTAAATGACATGTTAAAAATAGTACATCATTATATCATAGATGTTCATGGAATTTTCTCAGTTCTAGCTCCTCACAAATCTAAACTCACAAAGAAAATATGAAGGCATTAAAGATCCATTAATTTAAATAATAGAGTGAAGAAAACAGATATTGCCTTAGAGTGGACAAATATTGGTCAATAACTCCTTATTAACTGTCTACATTATCATTTCTTTATTTTAGCACTTACTTCTTATACTTTGGTCTCGTAATTACTTTCTACTCTGGACCCTTGTGTTATTTTCTGGCAAGCAAACTGATCTAGTAAAGATTCAACATAGTTCATTGACACGTAAAGGTTTTTACTAAATCTTTATTAATACTGAATTTTAAAGGTTAAAACAATTTTTCAGTGGTTTTCAAAATATGACTCTGATGTGCTTTGCTTCATATTTATGCTGATTGAGTTTATTTAACTCCTTCTATCTTCAGATTCACCGTTAGAATTCAAATTAGAATATTTCTTGATCATTATTTCTTCAAATATTTTTTCTTCCACCTTCAGGTCTGATTCCCTCTGCGCTCCATTCTATTACTATGTTTACAAGTGCACTGATCTTTCTTCTGTGGCATCTAATCTGCTGTTCATATTATCCAGTGTACTGTTTATTTCAAATATTGTTTAGCAACTCTAAAAGTTTTACAGTCTTCAGTCTTAAATTTTTGCTCTTTTTTGCTATCTTCTAGTTCTCTCCTCCTCATGTTCATAGTTTTGTTTTATTCTGAGCATTTGGGACATATACATTAGCTATTTTAATACAATGTCATCTTTGCCATTTCTGCATCTCTTTCTTTTGATTCATTTTCCTGCTGGTTATAGATCCTATTTTTCCTGCTTATTTGCATATGTAGTAATTTTGTATTGAATCTTAGAAATTACGATATTTATGTTGGGTGAATAGATTTTATTTCTTTAATAAGCTTGGAGGTTTATTTAGCATGTATGTAAGCTGCTTAAAAGAAATTTGATCCCTTGGGGATGGCTATTAAGCCTTGTGAAGGCAACTTCAGAGAAATCTTTAGTCTATAGTTGATTTGGCTCAACTTCTAAAGTTGTGTACTATCCCCAAGGCCTCGTAAAGTATTTAACTTTGTGTTTCTGCTTTTGGTATTTTTGAGCTCTAGGATTTGTTTAGCTTCATGGAATGTTTCCCTATTCATGTACAGATAAATAATAAGATAAATATTCAAGAAGACCTCGCTATAGTTCTCTGAACCTCTGTCTCTGCGCTATCTTCTCCCCAGTATTTTTTCCAACACGTTGATCTTTCTCTACCTCCTTCCACCTGACTCTGGCTCTTCAGCTGATTGAGATTACTCAGCTTTGTTTGGCTTCTCTTTCCCTGCACCATAGCTCAGAAAACTGACTTCAGAAAGTAACGTATATCAAGCAGAAGTCTTACTTATTTGTCTTCTTTCTCTCAAGAATCACAGTCCTATTCTGGCTGTTTTCTAATGTCTGAAACCTGTTGAAGTATATATAGTTTTTTTAGCTGTTTATAGCAGCAGGGTCATTCTAAGAGTAGTGTTTTATGGCCAGAAGTATAAATACCCTTGAATTCATTAATTTTTTTTTCCTATTTCTTTCCCTGAAAAGGGCCCATAAAGAATGATGCATCATCAATACAAGTATATCCAGATCTATGTTTTAAAATACTATTAGTAACTGAAATGAAGCAAAACTCCTTATGGCTGATTTCCAACTTCCCATTGACTGATTATAGATGTGGTACAGGGAAAGGAAGAGATGAGCCTGGAAATTCTTGTTACACGAGAAAGTAAAAGCATACTAAAAAAAAAAATGATGAATGTATATCAAAATTTTAAAAGTGTCTGAACAGCTCATATATCAAACAACTCAAGAATTTCAGTGAAATATAGATGGGTCAATGTTTCAGGAGTAAAAGTCTTCCTCAAAATATGGAGCTACATTTGTATAGGAAAAACTGAGTAAATGTAGATTCACCCTGCATGTGGGCATGCTATGTCACTTCTCATATCCAACTCTTTGCAATCCTGTGGACTGTTGCCTGCCAGGCTCCTCTGTTCATGGGGTTCTCCAGGCAAGAATGCTGGACTATGTTGTCATGCCCTCTTCCAGGGGATCTTCCAGACCCAGGGATCAAGCTGTGTCTTTTATGTCTATTGCATTGGCTGGTGGGTTCTTTACCACTAGGAATACCTGGGAAGCCCATGCTGCTGCTGCTAAGTTGCTTCACTCATGTCCGACTCTGTGCAACCCCATAGACAGCAGCCCACCAGACTCCACCATCCCTGGGATTCTCCAGGCAAGAACACTGGAGTGGGTTGCCATTTCCTTCTCCAATGCATCAAAGTGAAAAGTGAAAGTGAAGTCACTCAGTCATGTCCGACTCTTCATGACCCCATGGACTGGGGCCTACCAGGCTCTTCCATCCATGAGATTTTCCAGGCAAGAGTACTGGAGTGGGTTGCCATTGCCTTAGCCCAAGTCAAAAAAAAATTTATATATGTATCTGTATAATCCCTTAGCCAGATTCAGTTTCATTGCTCAGAGTTAAGTGTGCTCTGAAACAATTTTATTAACTTGCCTCAAACATAGTATAAAAAAGGATAACAAAGACACAGTCCTATCTCCTGACCATTCTTCAAAAGAAACAAAACAATAAAAACAAGCAAAAAAGAAAGCAACCAAATAACAAAACCAGCATAGGGTAGCCAGGTAATGTGAAATAGTGTCATGATTAAACATAACTTGTAAAGAAACAAAAAACAGAAATAAATTACTTGCAAGGCAGAAAGTCAGGAAGCCCATAGATTCACCCTAATAAAGCCTAAAACAAGAGGCTTCACAAGACAGAGAGATTCACCAATAATGTAACTGCCAGGTAGAGAAAATTAAATATTCTTCTGATGAAGGTAACAAAATCAAGATATTCTTCAATATATCATCAACAGTGTTTTTCAGTTCAGTTCAGTCACTCAGTAGTGTCTGACTCTTTGCAACCCCATGAATCGCAGCACGCCAGGCCTCCCTGTCCATCACCAACTCCTGGAGTTCACTCAGACTCACGTCCATCAAGTCAGTGATGCCATCCAGCCATCTCATCCTCTGTCGTCCCCTTCTCCTCCTGCCCCCAATCCCTCCCAGCATCAGGGTCTTTTCCCATGAGTCAACTCTTCTCATGAGGTGGCCAAAGTACTGGAGTTTCAGCTTTAGCATCATTCCTTCCAAAGAAATCCCAGGGCTGATCTCCTTCAGAATAGTGTTTTACATAGAGTTAAAACTTTTTTGATATATGAAGAGGCAAGAAAATTAAATTTATAATCAAAGTAGAAAGCAAGTGGATAGAAAAAGATACTCAGATGGTGCATTTGTTTGAATTAGCAGCCAAATACATCAAAATTACTGTTGGGGATATGTTAAATAATTTATAGCCAAAGATGAATCGAATGTTAAAGAGGTAAGGAGTTTCAGAACAGATTGAAATCTCTCTTAAAAGTACCAAATATAAATCTTAGAACTAAAAAGATACAATATTTGAAATAAAATTATTGGAGGGGAATAATGACAATATAGAGAAAGAATATGTACTTGAAGATCAGTAAATAGAAACTAATCTAATCTGAAGCACAGATATAGAAAGGAAGCTTGAAAAAATAGAGCCACAGAGACTTAGGTGGTGATAGTAACAGTCTAAATACAAACCTAAACTTACGAACCTTCTTGAAGTTGTGAGCATGCATCTTGTTCCAGCAAGGAACCGGAACCTGTGCCATCAGTGTCAGGCACAAGCGAAATTGCAGATTGTCCTCCATTTCCTATTGCTGACAATCCTTCAGCTCTACCTTAGCACACCACCTCTCCCTCTTCCAGTCAGTAGCTCTTCTTGCCTATTCACTGGATGCCAGCTCTTGTACTATACTACTGTGCTTTTCAAGGTACCATAGTGTAAGATTAAAAATGCTTTCTTTATTTTTTTATGTTTATTTTTGTGTATTATTTGTGTGAAAAATATTACAAACCCTATTACGGTGCAATACTATAGCCAATAGTGGGGTACCTAGACTAATTTTGTTGGACTTAACCAACAAATTGGACTTATGAATGTCCTCTTGGAACAGAACTGTTTGTATGCAGGGAACCTAATATACATGTAATTGATGTCCCAGGAAGAGAAGTAAAAATGGGAAGAAAAAATATTAACACCAAATAAAATTTTTAAGCTTTTAAAAACATCAGTCCAAGGAGCCAAGAAGAAAGAAATCCCAAGCAGGATAAATACAATAAAAACTACACCAGGTCTCAGCCTGGTGAAAATACTACTAATGATATAAAAAGCAAATATCTCAAAAGCACCCAGTAAGAAAGAGAGAAGGGAGGTAGAAAAAAGAAAAAAGGGAGAGAAAGAAAGAGAACAAGCAATGTATACAGTAGAAGATGAACAGGACAGCTGGTGGAAGAGAGATAGCAATGAAATGGTATCTTTAAAGTGCTTAAAAAAATAAAGTACATTTGCCTGGAATGGTATATACAGTGAAGATATTCTTCAAAAAAGAAGGTAAAATAAAGAAAACAAGACTTAAGGAAAACAAAACTTAAGAGAATCGGGAACTAACAGAGCAGGGTTGCAAGGGTCATCACAGGAAGTGGATCCAACAGAAGAAAATGAGACTGAAAATAATTATTGCCTTGTGTGAATTAATTAGATATTAATTCCAGGGAGATGAAAAGTTAAGGGAGCATATTGTCATCTCTATATTAACCAGTAGAAAACTAATTGAAACAGTGAAAAACAAAATTCTGCATAGGAGGTAGAGTGGAATAGTAAAAACAATCTATTACTATATCATTAATTTAACAGAAAGTAAGGGAGGAGAGATGGAAACTAGGGGTTTGAGGGTTCCTGGCACCATCTTATCCCTCCTTGACCTTTCTGGCCTCTTGCCAGGAAATTATGAAAGAAATAAATGGCATTCTGCACAAATTGAGGCAGAAGATCAAAATCTGAGTAATAGGTGGGTTGACTTTTGATAAAGTGCAAGAGAAGCTGGAAAATGATGTGGTTAAAAAAGATATGATTATGTGTTTTCAGGAAATGGCTTGGTGGCATACAAAGATGGGTAATTCTAATACAAACAGAATATTCAAGGTCACCTGGGTGAGGCCCTAATCCAAGATTTAATCAATTGTCTGAGCTACATTGCAGAAATGAATCTCCTGAAGAAAAGGGGTATTTTTAATGAAATTCTAAATGAGATGTGAATGTGTTCTCTATTGAAAGAAGCTGCAGCCCCAAAGAACACACGGAATTCTTTGTACACTACTAATGAAGAAAAGTTAAGACAAAAAAGATGTAGCAGATCTGGAGAAAGAGTTTGCAAACAAAAACCTCATATTTTCTGTTAGGAGGCCAGATCAGCTTTCATGTCTTTCCTGATAGCTAGAACAAGAGATGTTTCCTGGGATGTGCAGAAAATCATGATTATAAGACTGTTTCTCTCTTTGGAGACATAACCATGGCAAGTAGGAAATACCATGAGATAGTCACAGATCTGAGAACCACAGGCCACACCAAGTCTGTGCCTGAGGACACATGCGAGATCCTTAAAGAGTTCTTGTCCTAATGATCCTTTTCCCCATGGGAAGACAAGGAAGCTGACAGGGTCATTCAGTGGCTAAAACTGAGGTTTCCTCTTATGCTCATGCGCCCCAGTCCAGGCCAGGCTCTCCACAGGGTCAGTCATTTCATGAGTCCTGACAGTGGTATCCCCAGTCAGCCAGGAGAACACTCTCTACCCTGAAACACATGATGCCCTCCATCTCCAAGGCAAGACAAGAGAAGAAAAGACTTGTCAAGAATGGAGCAAAGGAATAACCTCACCCATAGACTTTATCCCCCAATTCCATAGTTTCAATCACAGTACACATGGGTTTGGGAGAAACTTCCTATCCTTCTAGAGGGAGAAAGAAGAAATATGCCTGTACCCTCCCTCTTCATAGGCCATACGATAAATGTAACTGATGTTTATGTTTGGACATTGTACATCAATAACAGAAAGGGGGATGTGAGATGAGAAGGAAAGGACAGGACACTTAAAACAATCTAAGCCTTGGACAAAAGTGTAAAAGCACTTTTTAAAATGGAACATCCTCCCGAGTGTCAGCTAGATGAGGCTTTGAAACTGAGACCACTCTGATCACAGAGGTAGTATTAAGCTCAAGACTGCATGCAGTCTTTGTTTTTTGATCCTGCACCCTGTTTGTGAGATGTAGACCTCAGCATGGACTGCTGACAGAGGACCCACCAAGTGACCACTGACCCCAACTAGTCTGCACTCAGCTCTCCTAGAAGGTGGATCAGTTCTATATTCACCACACCTTGAATAGCCCATCTGGATCTCGGTAACCATGGGGATGGGAGGAAATCCAAACCAACAACCTCTGCTAGAGAACTGGCACCAGCAGAATGGTCTTTCCCTTGGATGTACATTCTGGTCCCAGGTCTGAAGAAACTACCTTGGGGTGTTAAATTTCACCAAAAGTGTCTTCTTATTGGACCTGGCTGGCTTCCCAATATCATTATTCACCTCTGGTTTCTCAGATAAGAGTCTGGATAATCCACAGCAATAGGAACTGCCATTCACCTCACTGAAGATTTTTTAATAAAAGGTGTTCATCCAGGCCCTTGTTGTTGTTGTTGTTCAGTTCCTAAGCTGTGTCTGACTCTTTGCAACCCTGGGGACTGCAACACACCAGGCATCCCTGTCCTTCACTATCTCCTGGAGTTTGCTCAAACTCAAGTTCATTGAGTTCATTGATGGTATCCAACCATCTCATCCTCTGTCACCCCCTTCTCCTCTTGCCCTCAATCTTTCCCAGCATCAGGGTCTTTTCCAGTGAGTTGGCTCTTCACATCAGGTGGCTAAAGTTTTGGAGCTTCAGCTTCAGCAGGCCCTCACTAGATTTTGCCTTAAGGGGTGAGAGATGCTGTGATTGGAACCCTCTCTCTTCCCTTCCACATTCTACAAGTTCTTTGTGAAAATGGAAGGCCGTACAAGGTCCCAGTCTAGAACACAGCTGAAGAGAACACCCAAGGTCATTGTTCACACATCAATTTTCAGTATTTGGAACAACTGAGACCCACTAACTATCTACAAATAGGTACTGAGGGCCAGCCTCAGTCCTTGGAGTGGACTCTCCTGGGGATCACCTACCTGAATCCTGGTCTGGGGGAGCCTGTGCTCTGCATCTTCTGCCTCCCAGGCCCCAGTCAGTTGCTTTATCGTGGATTTGCGACTCAGTCTTCTCTTAGCTTGTATTGAGTTGGGGGAAAGAAAGAAGACACATTGACCTGTGTAGTCTGCCTGGCTCAACCACTCTGTTTGCTCTACATGGGATTGTTGTTTCTCAGTGATTCCTAGGCACAACCATCCAGAGGCAACTTTTCTCATAGAATTTATGAGAATTTGCAGTGACCCTTCAAAATTAAAAAAAGTGAAATGAAAAGCAGCAAACTAAAGGCAGTGATGGCTAAACAGTAGACAAAGGACAGATGACAAAAAATAGGGAAAATAGTAAAAAGGTACAATTGAACCCCCAAATATCACTAATTATACAAAATATAAGTGTACTTAGTGCTCTTATTAAGAGCCAAAGATTGACAAATTGGATAAATAAGCAAAATTCTGTCTATATACAGTATGTGTGTCTGCGTTCTCAGTCATGTCCGACTGTTTATGACCCTATGAACTGTAGCCCACCAGGTTCTTCTGTCTATGGAATTTTCCAGGCAAGAATACTGGAGTGGATTGCTGTTTTCTCCTCCAGGGGATCTTCCCAAACCAGGGATTGAAAGCAGGTCTCCTGCATTGGCAGGCAGATTCTTTACCACTGAGCCACCTGCAAAGACTTCATATGCAGTATACATGAGATGAATTTTAAACATAGGAAAGTTGAAAGTGAAAGCATCAGAAAAGATATACTATGTAAGCACAATAAAATAAACTGACATGACCGTACTTATATCAGATAAAGTAGATGTCAGGACACAGGGTATTTCCAGGTATAATGAATATTTATAATTGTAAGAGAATCAATTTAACAAAAGGATCTAAAAATATTAAATGGTTTGTACCTAATAACAGAGCTCAGCAAATCATAAGTAATAACTGTTGGAGCTAAGAGAGAAATAGACAAATCCATCATTATTATTGGGCATACAGTAGGATTTTATTTACATACACAAAACACTAATTTAATTTGAGGCAAATCTCAGTAATGGTTGATCTTGGTGAACGCTTGATTGTAAAGGGGCAAATTATATTTTCTCAGGGTAATGAGATACCTTTTTTCCTTGACTGGGATGGTGGTTACACAGGAGTACACATTTGTCAAACTTCTCAAACTATACACCTGTGGTTTTTACTGCATGCAAATTCCTTTTCAAAAAAAACTTCAAATCAGTGCCCAGTATTTACCATAATACCCCTTTTTCACTTACCACATTTAATATTGGATTTTCTACACATTTAAATGTATTATTTCTCCTTTTGGAAATAATACATATTTCCAATACATATTTCTAATACATAGAGTCCTGCTTGAGTTATTTTGGGGGCTTCCCTCATAGGTAAGCTGGAGAAGAATCTGCCTGCAATGCGGGAGACCCTGGTTTGATTACTGGGTTGGGAAGATACCCTGGAGAAGGGAAAGGCTACCCAATCCAATATTCTACCCTGGAGAATTCCATGGACAGGGAAGCCTGGCAGGCTATAGTCCATGGGGTCACAAACAGTTTGACACTACTGAGCTTTCACTTTCACTTGTGTTATTTATTTATTTTTGCAACTTTGCAGCACTTTTCCCAATTTGAATAATCAATAAATACCAAGTGAGCAAATAAAAATGAACTCTGAATTTTGAATCCAGCATTGTAGATAGGATTAAGTTTATTCTGTATTGCAGAGCAATGCCAAGTGATGCTAAATTTGGCACACTGCCTATTTTTGTATGGCCCTCAAGCTAGGAATGGGTTTTCCATTGTAACTGGATCAAAAGAAGAAAATATAAGTGAAAAAATGATATGAAATTCAATGTTAGAAAGCAGAAATGAAGTTTTATTATAACATGGAAAGGTAAAAAGATGAGAAAAGATATACCATACAAACACTGAGGGTGATAAAACTGATATGGTACTAGCATTATGTAAAGGAGGCTTTGAGGGTACAGGGATTTCCAAATATAACTGAGGCAAATTCATGAAGATGAAATAGACATTTTTAACTGGGCTGATATAGAGCTCAGGAATCTGAATTGTCTTCCCTGATGGCTCAGCTGTAAAGAATCCGACTGCCAATGCTGTTTGATCCCTGGGTTGGGAAGATCCCCTGGAGAAGGGGATGGCAACCTGCTCCAGTATTCTTGCCTGGAAAATCCCATGGACAGATAAGCCTGGAAGGCTATAGTCCTTGAAGTCACAAAGAGTTGTACGCGATTTACGACTAAACATCAACAATGACAACAACAAATCTGAAATTGTACCACACCCTCTGTAAAAAAAAAAAAAAAAACCTGCTGTAGAGTAATTGGAATGACAAAACAATTCTTAGTCATAAGCCATGCAAATAATTAGCTATTTCATAAGATACAAAGTAACAGATGGGGGTCACACAGATTTAGTGAGAGGAGTGCAAGTGATTATGTAGGCTACAGAAGATACAATTTGGAAGGCTATGAGATAAGGAGATAACTGGTTTCTGCCTACACAGTTTCAGCAGCTTTGCAAAAATGAGATTTATAAATACCTTATAAATTAAAGAAATTAACTACAGCACCACTAAACTGAAAGTACCACCTACACTACTTGCACAGTTTTCTATTAATAGTGACTGAAGCATTAGCTGCCAAGGCCTTGGAATAAATTATTATGAAATTAGAGCTTGCAGAGATGAGTTATTGCCTCTCATATGCACATCACTTGTAGCAAGAAAATACCATATTTGGAGTCAATCTCTTGGAGTGTCCAAAAGCTACATTTAGTTACAATGACATAAGAGCTCAGACATACAGCCTTCTATGTTTCATAGAAATGGGGTGGAGAAGATAAAATGGATAGTAATTTAAATGAAGATGAGATGGTTCTTTAATACTTCTCAATTCTTTTGCTCTCTCAGCTACTTCTAAGGGGTACAAGAAGGAATTCCTTGTTTTAAAAGAAACTCGTCATTCTATCATGTCATTTATTAAGGAGGCAATAAATTCAGTATTAATTACATGTAAGATTATAGTTAGAAATGTTGAGTTCCACATTTAATAAATTGTCATATAACTGCAATGTGGGTGTAAAGGAGTTTCCTGATCAAAATTGTCTACCTATAGTTAATATGATAATTATAACTCTTACTGGCAAATAACAAGCTTGTTGTAAATCATTTAATCAAAAAGAAAAAAATACTAGCAGAATAGAATATAAGGGTAACTTACAGGTCACCAAGGGCCTCATATGTCCAAAGCTCAGAAAAAGAACTGGAACCACCAAAATGACTGTCATTAGAGCTTTCTTGTCATTAGTCACTTGGACTGTTTCCTGGTTCAGTCTTGCTGCTGAAACAACCTCTTCTCATGCTGAAAAAGGTATATAAATATATACCTCAACAACAATAACAAAAAAGCATTGTAAATAAATATTGAACTCTGATTAATAATGTGCATGTTAAGGTTTTTGTGAGGCTGTACTGTGTCTGTAACTTTGCTTGAAATGCATCAAAAAATAATATACATGAATCAATGGTTAGAGGGATGTGTAGATGGATATGGACAAACAGATATGTGATAAGACAAATAGAGTGAAATATTAATTTCTGCACTGATATAGTACATATATGTATTTTAACAGAAAAATTCTTCCAACTTTTTCGTGTGTTTGAAAATTATCCCAATGAAATACTGGGAAAAAATAAAAACCAAATCAAACAGAACTTGCTCACATTAAGCATGCATTCTCAGTTAGTATTTCTATGCACTTGAGAGTCTAGAAGAATCTCTATTCCTAGTATACTTCAGATGGTATTTTACATTGCTTTAAATTCATTTACCTTTCAACTTCTAAGTTCAATATGCACCTTTCTCACTGATTGCAATGGGTCATCTCAAACATTTCCTGAAGTTTTTAATTTCATAATGAATAGCTATCCATTTTTAAATACAAAAGAGCAAAATCTGAAAATATAAATTACGTATATTCTTACTACTCAGAGATACTTGGTGTGTGTTCTTTAGAATTTGCTTTAATAAATGCCCTTTTAAAAGTGAGTGAGTAAAGCAAATAGATGGGAAGCACATATTATCTTTGTCATCTAACAGATTTGGCCAGAAACCCTGCTTCTTAAAATTCAAATTTATCATTTCCCACCTGAACCGTATCATGACAAATATTGTTTTTATCCTTCAGATTTCTCATTGACCTATCCCATGGGTATTTTATGTTCTATTGATTTTCTCAGCTAGTACAGTCTTCTACATGTACTTCATAATACAGTATTATCGGATTGTACTGTCTCAATAGCTTAGGGACTGAGATGTTTATCAAGAACTGCATAATAGGCACCACTATGAATTGTGCCACAAAATAATATAAAGGAAGTAAAACTATTTTAGAGAATATTAAACAGGTTATTTTGTTTAATGGTTAAAATGGGTAACTACTCTAAGCCCCAGTTATAGACCTTTAACAGATTCAAGAGAAGCAAAATAAGATGCTTGTAGCACTTCATCCAGGGCACATCACATGCTCAGTGTATATAAGTATGAATTGATATTAGTATGTAACTTTAAATTTGCATATTATTCACATATTCACAGACCAAAATATGCTAAACATGTCTGTACTTAAAAGAGGTTTCAATATTTTTCCATAGATATTTTTTGCATTATTGATATTTTTAGTAAGACTTCCCATAATGCAGCCCAACTTCAGCTTAGACAAGATCTACTATCACAAAGTCTGAATTTTTTGAGTCTCAGCCATTGAGATTTTGTTATTTAAGAATCTAAGATAATGAACTTCACTAAATGTTTTAGATTCTTTGGGAAGACATCATTCTTTTATGTCTATACTGGACTATGACTCTGCTACTTCATCTGTGTGTTTTCGTTGTCGTTGATCTTTAGTCACTAAGTCGTGTCCTGCTCTTTTGAGACTCCATGGACTATAGCGTGCCAGGCTCCTCTGTCCATGAGAATTCCCAGGCAAGAATACTGGAGTGAGTTGCCATGTCCTGCCCTAGGAGATCTTCCTGATCCAGGGATGGAACACCCATCTCCTGCACTGTCAGGCTGATTCTTTGCCACAGAGCCAACAGGCAAGTCCACATTTGTGTGTCTGTGTTAGTCGCTCAGTCATATTCCACTCTTTCGTGACCCCATGGACTGGGGCCTGCCAGGCTCCTCTGTCCATGGAACTCTCCAGGCAAGAATACTGAAGTGGGCTGCCATTCCCTTCTCCAGGGGATCTTGTTGACCCAGGGATTGAACACGAGTGTCCTGCATTGCAGGCAGATTCTTTACCATCTGAGCCACCAGGTGTGTGATGTAAGGTATGTAACACATAAAGTAAAAGCTTTGTTCCTCAAATGATACAATATTATTTATTTTTGCCTTTCAAATTGAAGTTTTTCCATTTGCCACAAAATAGCCATTACTAATCTCTTCCAATCATTTGCATAATTCTCACCTTCCATCAATGTTCACTATATTTTTTCAATCAAAAAGAATAAATGATCTATTAGTTTTGCTGTCCTCCATATCTAATGGAATTTCCCTTCCAACTCACCTCATATGAGTCAACTGACATGTGGCAAATAACCATCCTCACAGATGGATTGGTAATGGCAATCACATAATTGCTGAGTTTTGCAACACAGGTGCTTGGATTGGCTCTGCTTGCCTGCCAGCAATCTACAGATTTTTGGCTGTGCCCCCACACTTGTAAAAAGCAGCAGAGGGAGAGCACATACTCATTCAGCTGGCACTCATCCTTTTCTGCACTGGGGCCCAAAGTTGAGCCAGACTCACTGCTTTCATTGCCTCTCAGCCCCTGAATCACTGTCAGATTCTTGACTCAAATCTGTGACTTGCAAGGAAACCATTTTGGTTTAATTACAAATGCACAAATTTAATATGAAAATAATGTGTTCCTTCATGTAATATTTACTACCAACGAAGGAGTAGGAATTGAGAAACTTGAAAATAGTATTTTTCTTCCTAGTACAGAAGAGAATGTTTCTTCAATAATAATAAAACTGTTTAAGATGAGGTTTTCTTTAATAAAAAAAAGGATCTTATATCTGCTATTAGTTTTTAAATTAAACCTTTGATGCTCCAAACATACGTACATACTTGAAGATGTATGTAGAGAGAGGGATTGCTATTTAGATATGTGCTGTGCTTAGTTGCTCAGTCATGTCTGACTATTTGAGATCTCATGGACAGTGGCCCACCCGGACCCTCTGTCCATGGGGATTCTCCAGGCAAGAATACTGGAGTGGGTTGCCACACCCTCCTCCAGGGGATCTTCCCAACCTAGGGATTGTACTCAGGTCTTCCACACTGCAGGCAGATGCTTTACTGTCTGAGCCACCATGGAAGTCCAAAAATACTAGAGTTAGATATGTGGGTGGGTCTAAAATATTGTGAGCTATTTTTCAGCATTAAGTGTGTAAGAAAATTTGTCTGGAGTGAGAATTTATGCACTGGGCAAGTTTCCAGGAATCTTAATATGAATTAGAGATAGATTCACCATTGAGGAACTCATAGTAGAGCTGATGGAAATGCCAATGTGATCCCTTCTCCTAAAAGGTCCAAATAAAATGAAGTGATAGTATTGGAGGGGAGGCAGTGTGCCTGATGAGGATCAAGGAAAACAATAGAAAGAAATTGACATATACTTGAGATTTATAAGATGTGTAATACTTCATAAGGAAAGTATCTGGATGTAGGTAGTTTGGACAAAGAAATATGGAACAGTAGGTTTGTTTTGGAAAGTGGAATTTACATATGTTTGTTAGGATCAACTAGAGATGTGGTTGGAGAGATCGTCTTGGATCAAAAATGAAGCTCTGCTACAAGTATTTTCTCATTTTCCTTATTACGGCTTCTTATATCCACCCCTCATTTAAAAGAGGACATTTATTTTCCAAATACATGGGGTTTTTAAAATATGTTTGATGTTGATCTCTCATTTTGATATTAATTTTTCATTTAAATGCTTTCTTCTCTACAATCACATTCTGTGTTTCTTCAGTCTTTTAACTTTAGGCTTTAAAAAGCTAAATCAAGGATCTCTCTTGGTAAATGTCACATTGAGTTTGAAAATATGTGGGTTATTTTCAAATATCTTTCGATACTGATTTCTAATTCCACAGTGATAAGAGAACAGACTGCATGATATTGGTACTTTTAAATCATGAAAAATTTGCACCTTGTTTTATATCCCTGGATATGTTTTAGAGTCTCCTAGTTTATAGTCTATGGGAACTTAAATGGAATTTATATTCTACTGTTGTGTGAAAATCGTATAAAGCTTAATTATGTTGAATTGGTTCATAGTGCTTTTCAGGTCCACTGTATCCTTCTACTTTTCTATTTATGTTATTAATTTTTGAGAGTTTGATATTGAAACTCCAATGAAAAATCTTAATTTATATACTTAAAAATATTTGTAATATATAGTGGAACTATATGTAACTTTGTTCTGTATTTTTCAAGTCTCCTGTAAATATGTTATCATACCTTCCCCTAATTTAAAAAATGAAAAGAAAAATTTGTTTAAAATGAAGATCTAATAATTTTTCCTAAGGAGTATGGGACTTACTAAGCATAGGCAATATGAATTGTGTATCCTATTTGAGGGAACACTTGATTTACACCTTCAGCTAATGAACTTGTTCCACTTCCTGAGTTTCCTGATCTCAGCTGCCCCACCTCACTGCACCACAACACACTGAGTTAATCAAATCAAAAATTTTGGAGTCATTCTCAAGTCTTTCTTTCATTCATACCCCGTACTCAATCCACTAAAAAGCTCTGATGATTTCACCTTCCAAGCATATTCCACCTCCTCCATATTCCAAATTCAAACCTTTCAAGCTTTTATCTGCACTATTTTAACAGCTTCTTTATTGGTCTCCCTGCTTTGCTTGGACCACCTATCCTAAGAATCTTTGCCACAGAGATGTCAGAGTGACCTTTCAATTTCTAAATTGGATCATGTCATTCCTTCACTTATTAACCTTCTAATAACTCTCTATTGAATTTATAATAAAATGCAAAATCCTAGAGCTCTTATGATTCAACTTTATCTCCTATGGCTCATGCTATTCTTTCTAATTCTAGTCTTTTCCTCAAACACACAAAGCTTATTTTCACCTTGGGGTCTTTGCACTAATATAGAATGTTCTTCCTCAGACACCTATGTAATGTTCTCATTCTTGTCATTTTCATCTCAGATTTACAACATGGACTTGGGGGACCATTTGCGACCATATCCCAGGCATATACTATCACTGGTTCTCAAATAAGACCTTCTGAGTAGTTGGAAATGTAAATAAGGAACTTGCAACAGAATGTAAATTAATGCACTGCTTTCTTGAGAAACTTTTGCTATGTAGCAAAAAAATGTCAACTATAGCATTTTATATGTAAGTGTCATAATTGCTTTTTTCAGAAACTACAGAAACCAGTATGGTGAACAGTCTAGGAAAATTGACTTTATCTTGATCAGAAAACAGACATGATATATGAAAAAGAACATACCTGGGCATGGAATTGTGACTTTATGCCTTTTGTTAACCTCCTCTTGTACCTTATCAACAGACAAAGAGACAAAGGGAATGTGTATGGGTAATATGAAGATCCAACGAAATTCTGTGTGGGTGTGGTTGGTACTTAAATCTAAGGGCTTATTCTCCTTTATCGTATAAGAAGACAAAATGGTCTGGGTTTGGGGCAAGTCCTCATATCCATTTCATCTGTTCAAAAAACCCGGGGTATATTAATACATACATTTAATACTGATTGAAGCAAACAGTAAGTACTCATTTTAACAGTTAATTGTGGAAATTAAGAACTGTAAATTGTATTTTCTTTTAAAGAGTTATATTGACTATTTTTTTTTCCTGTAAAAGAATCAATGCCTTGGTTGAGATCCCAGAGTTCCACACCACAGAGAATGGGAGAGCCATTTTGGCCTGGAAATGTTAAGGGCAGATGTTCCAGTTATCCATAGACATTGGAGGACATTAGTAAATCTCTTTGCCAAACATAAAATTTTGAATAGCACTGCTTTCATGGATCTTCCAGGATGAACTGGCAGCAAAATACCAGTTTAAGTAGTTGAAAGTATTCACGTTGGATGGAATTATTTAGCATCATCTATTGTATTGTAGAACAATGCCTGTCAAAAACAATAGTATGGGTATTCAGTTCTTATTGTTGTTATTGTATAATTTTTCCTTGCAAATAATTAAACAGGTTTGCCTGCATTTTTACAATTACATGTTATTATTTGTTTTGAATAGGTGATATATGCCCATGCTACAGAGTATAAAAGGCACTTAAAGACAGAACATGAGCAATAACTCTTAGTTTGACATTTCTATTACAGGCCATCTAGTTCCTTCCCCAGAGGTATTCACTGCTATAGTTTTAAAACATGTTTTCAGAGAGCATCTATAGTATAGGTACCAAACATAATGTTTTTAAATAGAAATCATAGCTCATCTTTAATATTATTCACATTATTTTCTTTCAAATTTGGTGGAAAAAAAAATCATGGCAATCTTTCCATATCAGCTCATAAGGAGTTAGTTACCTCATCAAACAGCTACACGGTATTCTATCTTCTGAATAAACCAAATTAGCTTTAACACCTCCCTATTAGTGGACATTTATGTATCATTCTAACAAAGAATTTTTTTAAAGTCTTGGAGAAGTCCTAAGATTCTGTACTACTCTAACATATTTTCCACCCTGAGAAATAGTGCCATTTTTCAATTTACAAATGAAAAGTTGTATTTAACATCCTTTTTTCCCTGAGTTATATCATCAATTCTGTTTTGATCTATTTCAGTTTTCACTCTTAGCAAGCTGATTGTGTTGTATATTCTTTTGCAATCTCTTCTATTCTCCTTTTACTCCTGCTTTTATTTTATCTTATTTTACTTATTTTTCAATCCTGTCATATCATCGGTGTCTTCTCAAACAGGATCATTTTCTTTTATGATGTTCTTAGTGTAAGCATTACACCTGAGAGTTTATTTTTTTCCTCCTTCTGTTTTGTCCTTTGCTAACTCTTAATCTGTTACCTATCATTTCTTTCCTGAATTCTTTTATCTGTGCTTTGAATTATTGAATCTATAATTACTTGTTTTTTTTTAATGGTAATATATTTGCTTACAATTTTTATCTGTTCCATGAATTTTTTTTCCAAATTAGGTCATTATTTCCTTCATTTATTATTGACAAATATTATTATATTTAAAATACATTTTGATATTTAATTATGGCACCTACAATCTCTTAGTTTTGTGGTCCCCACTTGTTCATCTTGAGTGCTACGTTAAAGCAATAAAAGGAAGAAGCATTTGGTGAATTTACTATACCTGAGTCCTGAGTTGATTTATTCCAACTCCGAGTTAGCAGCACAATGCCTCTTGACTTTTAATTGAAAATATCTCAGTGAAAAATGAAAGGAGTCTTCAAATGCTGCTGCATATTATAGAAGGTATATCCGACAGTTTTTGAGCTTCTATTACAAGCAAATAAAATTATTGATGGAAGTGCTACTCAAAAAGAAAACTGTAGTACTCTGATCCAGTTAAAATAATTTTCTAGTTCTTACGACTATTATTTGATACATTTTCAGTTGTCTTTTGTACAGAACAATTAATACCCAATATTGTGATCATCAGTTGATATCACTATAGCAGAGTTACTTGTTCTTGTGTGATATATCTCTTTGAGTTTCTAATGAAATATTTCTGACATACTGATTTACTGACAGATTTTAAGGATAAAGTTTTTTTCCTTCTTCTTCTTTTTCTAGCCTATGAATTTCTGCACAGATGTCACTCATAATTCCAGCCCTTTTACAGGCTTTCCTGGTGGCTCAAATGGTAAAGAATCTCTGCCAGCAATTCGGGAGATCTAGGTTCACTCCATGCTTTGGGAAGATCCCCTGGAAAAGGGAATAGCTGTCCTCTCCAGTATTCTTGGCTGGAGAATCCCATCCATAGAGGAGCCTGGCAAGCTACAGTTCGTGGGGTCACAAAGAGTTGGACATGCTGAACACAATTAACACTCACTATACACCTTTACTCTTTTAGGATCTTAAAAAACTTTAAAAATACAGGTCAACAGAATTTAGGCTCTTAACATTTTAATTAATCATATTTCTCATACTGACGACTGAGCCAGACAAAGACCAAACGGACCTCTAAAGGTGAATTCTGGTGTTTCCCATTACCAAGCAAAGCTGAAAAATATGTGAAATAAAGCCAACAAGAAAAATGAAAAAATAGGACACTGCTAAGTTGCTATCACACTTATCTTGGAGTAGAATTCAAGAAATATCCCTTCTGTGGCACGGCCCTCCACTAGAATTACCTCTTAGATGGTGCCAGATATTGGATTTCCTCACTGATAAATGAAAATAGTATTAACTATAAAGTCTCCTTTTCCTTTGCCTGTGTCTGAAGGAATAGACCAGGAATCCCCACCTACTTCTGTCAAAATTTATTTCAATATTTATATCACATAGTATTATATTAGACCTATGAAAAGATGACTCATTTGAAAGGAATAACTATATCTAAATCTATACTGCTTTTGAAATTCTGCTAGTGCAAAAATAAAGGAAATTTTTAGAATATTTATGAATATATAAAAATTATCTTTAAAGATTAAAGGAATTTTTACACTTATGAAATCATAACAATGGATGATGAGAGAAAAACTTTAAATAAGTAAAAATATATGAGATGCAAAAATTGTAACAGTTAATAATAATTGTGGTAATAAAAATAATGGATCAGTTATAGAAGACAAATCTTGGAGGAGGCACAAACACTTGGAAATTTTCCCAAATTATAGTATTTCTAAGGAAAAGAATAAAGTAAGATTAAAATGAAGCTAAAGTGAGACAGATTCAGGTAATATGACCTGTGTATAGTAGGACTACAGGTGGTGAGAATGAAGGAGCCAGACCAGAAATAACAAATAGATACACATAAGAACTTTCACCAAATTAAGATACATATTAACTTGCAGCTTGAAAATATCTTTGAAAATCTAGGGAAAGTAAGGTTAGATAAACAATACTTAGGTTCAACTTGGTGAAATTTAATCTCATGTATTAGTTTCTTATGGCTGCCATAATACACTAACAAAAACTTGATGATTTAAACTATGGAAATTAATTTTTTCACAGTTCTGGAGGTTAGAAATTTGATATTGGTTTCATTGTATCAAAACCAAGTGGTTGGCAGAGCCACACTTCCTTCCATAAGTGCCAAGGAAGAATTTGTTCTTTGTCTCTTCTACTTCTGGTGGGTGCTGGCATTCCGTGGCTTGTGGCTGTGTCACTCAGAACTCTGCCTCTGTGGTATTGCCTTCTCTTCTGTGTGTCAAGTCTCCCTCTGCATCTCTCTTGTAAGAATACATGTGATTGCATTTATTGCTCACCTAGATAATACAATATTACCTGCTTCTCTCAAGGTCTTCAACTTGACCACTTCTACAAAATTATTTTATGAAATATAAGGCCACTTTTACAAATTTCAGGAATTAGGAAGTGGCTGTCATTTGGGGAGTCCATTATTTAGCCTATGAATTAGATGTATGCTTGCATGCACATGCAAGTCTTGCAAAATACACAAAGAGAAGATACAGATTATAAGCATTAAAATAAGAATCTAGTTGCTCATAGACTTTCATTTTGTAGAGAATTCTATGGAGTTGAGTAAAATATATTTAAATGGTGATATTATAAATTGAACCAAATATTCATTTATTTTTGAGGACACCAAAAGATTTTCTCATCTATAAAAAGTCTTGGTTTACTTCTCCTGAAGAAAAAAATTTGTTGAACTACAGATGAATGGGAGATGACTCAAGGTTAGAAACTTAAGGATAGGGAAAGGTCTGGTAATAAGCAGGGAACTTTATAAAATTGACAGGTTTGAACATCAAATTAAGTCTCAGTGCTGGAGTGCTGACTTGGCTCAGTTCATAGTTGCACTCAGTTTCTAGGTAATCTTGAGTTCCATGGCTTTATATACCACCTTTATGCTGGAAACAATTTTATTCATATCTCTAACCTAGAAATCTTCCCTCTACTCTCATTCAGTGAGGTGTTTTCTCTTTTTCTTTCTTAGATACCTCATAAGCATCTGAAAGCCAGCATACCCTGAAATGAACTGTTGTTTCTCTATTTAGACCTGTAGGACCTACAACTTTCCCTGTCTCAGAATATGATAAATTCATTCTACCAGTTACTTAAGCAGAAAATCTTATATTTATTGTTTACTCCCCTCTGTCTTTTGGTGAATCCTTTTGGCTATTGCTTACAAATATTATAAATATATCTCTTACTTCTCAGTAGCTACTAACTACAAGCCATTCTTTTCTCTTACCTGGATAATTAAACAGCTTCCTTTATGCCCACTCTTGCCTTTTTATAGTTTAGCCTGTAAAGAATGAGAGTGCTCCTTCTTAAAAAAAAGCATGATCATGATTGTGTTACTCAATCTGCTCAATGCCCTGTGATGACTTGCCATCTGCCTTTCTCTTCAGTTCCCACCTCATTTCCTATCACCCTCCCTTATTTCTTCCAGCAGCTTAGACCTCTTACCTGCTCCCTAAACACAGTATGTGAGGAGATCTCCATAGGACCTTCTCATTTGTTCCCTCTGCCTGAACTTTAATGGGACGATGTCCCCAAATATTCTAATACTCCATTTCTGTAGATGGGATCCAAGACAGACTTACTTTACTGAAAATGACATGACTTGGAGTGATAATGTAATATGATAAATAAAATATTTTTCATTAAGACATTAGCATATAATAGTTGGAATATTTTTTATCCTGAGGTATAGTGACAGTCAAAAAGAGATTGAACAGATGATTGAAAGACATCCTAGAAAAAGTTTTTTCAGGCATTGAAAAATATGCATTAAAGGGTAGAATTCTGTACAGCAGTGTCAACCACTGATCAAGAACCATGGGTGCTCTGGAATTTAAGGCATTTTTTGTAGACTTCAATCTACTCTAAGTAAATTGCTGCCTCTCAGGACTGAGAGGTGACTCACCTGAGAACTGTAACTCCAGGTGAGCTGAGAAGAAGGACATGGTATTCACTCTCTGTCTTTGAAGACTTCAATAATCTTATAAGAAAGAACTAGTGTTCTGTTCTTCTTCTCACTTAATATTTTGCACATGACTTCAAAGAGAAAACTCCAAGGGAGATTATTAAAATTTTATCTTTCATGGTTATGTGAAAATGTTAATTCACTTACCAAAGAGAATATTATACACACATTTGGTTTAAAATTGAAATGCCACAGCAGATGTTAGGATTTGAGTTTTTACTCACTTATTACCTTGCACAAAGATAGTAACTTCAAAATTAGCATATTACAATGTTGTAAAACAATGATAGCACATTTCAACTAAAGAAAATTGGTGGAATGTCTTTAAAGGCAGTGGAGGGAGGCAGAGTCCTCTTGGATTAAAATGTTGTTTTGTGCCTGAGGCTATAGACTAAAGACTCATTTCCATTGATGCAGTGAAAAACAGAAACTAAACTAAGTTTTGCTCTTCCTGAAACTCCTGTCTTTCAGGAAACTGTCTTCAGCAAAAATAAAATTACACACAGTGTCTTCAAAGGGGTCCTTGCAAGTGTGATTCTTGAAGTTTGTTATTCTGCATGATACCTTTTTTCTTGGAAAATATTATTTTTCATCCCAAAGGCCTAACAGTATAATGAAAAATTGCATTAAAAATATATACACAGTCCTTTATGTCACCTGTGATTCCTAGACCACAACACAAGAATCTGTATTTTCTGCATTCATGGAAAAGAAAAAAAAAAAAAAAAGATGAGAATAAAGAAGAAAAAACAAAGTCCACATGCAAAATGAGTGAATTCATTTGTCCTCAGCCATTCTATGAGGAGAAGAATATAACCAAGAAAACTTAAATTTGATGTCAAGAAGAAAAAAGAATCTATCATGAAACATTAAGAAATGCTAAAAACAAAAAATGCCAAAATATCAAGATTAACTTAAGAATGAAAATTATCATATGTGACTAAAGTCTAAAAGATATCAGAAAAAGTTTACTAAAAAGTATATAGTCAAAACCTCATAAGTTAAAATTTTACTCCCCTCTTCACTAGGGAATCACCCTTTCTGAAGAATATCTGCTGCAAGAAAATACTTGTATTTTCTAATATGGTAGTAGAATATGAATATAGATGTGAATGTGCCCTAGGCACTTTAAGAAGTGTTGAATTTTAGTTTAGACTGTGAAAGTAAATACTGCACTGAACAAAGTTTAACAGTCAATAAAGACTTCATTCAAGGTTATTACAATTGGGGAATTAAGATTGCTGGGAGAAATATCAATAACCTCAGATATGCAGATAACACCACGGTTATGGCAGAAAGCAAAGAGGAACTAAAGAGCTTCTTGATGAAGGTCAAAGAGGAGAGTGGAAAATCTGGCCTAAAACTCAACATTCAAAAAACAAAGATCACTGACATCTTGTCCCATCACTTCATGACAAACATATGGGGTAAGAATGGATACAGTGACAAATTTTATTTTCTTGGGCTTCAGAATCACTGTGGACGATGACTGCAGCCTTGAAATTAAAAGATGCTTGTTCCTTGGAAGAAAAGTTATGACTAACCTAGACAGCATATTAAAAAGCAGAGGCATCACTTTGTCAACAAAGGTCTGTATAGGCAAAGTTGTGGTTTTTCCAGTATTCATGTATGGATGTGAGAGTTGGACTATACAGAAAGCTGAGCACTGAAGAACTGATGCTTTTAAACTGTGGTGTTGGAGAAGACTCTTGAGAGTCCCTTGGACTGCAAGGAGATCCAACCAGTCCATCCTAAAGGAAATCAGTCCTGAATGTTCATTGGAAGGACTGATGCTGAAGCTGAAGCTTCCACACTTTGGCTATCTGATGCAAAGAGACAAACCATTAGGAAGACCCTGATGCTGGGAATGATTTAAGGTAGGAAAAGGGGGCAACAGAGGACGAGATGGTTGGATGGCATCATCAGCTCAATGGACATGAGCTTGAGCAAACTTCAGGAGATGGTGATGGACAGGGAAGACTGGCCTGCTGCAGTCCATGGTGTTGCAAAGACTCAGACATGACTGAGCAACTGAACAACAATAACAACAGTTTCAAATGGGGAGAGAGACTGAACTCAACTTCTCTGAAATAAAAGATGTGAAGGTTTTTATGTGTTGAGGTGAGCTAGTAGAAAAGTACTGGCAGACTTTGGGGGAGGGTTGACCAAAGGGATATGTTGAGCACATAGAGTTATTCTTGAGTTTGCAATGTTTTCTTCTGGGATTAAGCCATCAGTGTTTGGTAATTGGCTCCCAAAGAAGTTAGGCTCCTATCTTCCCATTGAGACTGAGTGATGGAGGCACTATCTCTTTTAATGTTTAATTTCAAAGTAATAGTTCCCAGGTCCTTGAGAAAGACATTTCATGGGTAGTAAAACTGACAAGAGGCTGAAAGATTTATATACATTTCAAAGGGATAGAGAAAGAATTTACAATGGCAAGATTTCTGAAGCAAATTCTCTTAAGAAACTGGAAGTCAGAGGCCCACAGCCAGGAAGAAATTTGTCTAAAGCTTAGTCAACCTGAGGGGAACAGTAAGACTGTCTTGGTCAAGGCAATGACTTTGCATTTATATTCCAGGTTGTATTAGGTATACTAGTAGCATTCCTCTGGCTTTTATCCCTCCCTTTGACTAAAACTGGGAGCGGTTATCCTTAATAGATGATAGATAGATAATAGATAGATTGATAGATCATTCTATCTCTCTTATTTTTAGATCATTCTCTTGATATATTTACTTCAAGCATTTTAGAATGGTGTTTTACACTGTTAAATACATTTTTATAGTTTATTATCCAGAGACTTCTTTGATAAATACCCTCTGCTCCTGCTTTTTCTCCCTAACCATTGAAGGATATAAAAAATAATTAGAATGTCTAACTCAGAAAAACAAGGTAATATAGTAATTGCCTCAAGCAAAAGATGTCTGCAAATGCTTCTGAGGAGAAAAGCAAGTCTTTGTATTCACCTACCTAGTTTAATAATTATTATGTAATTAATCCTAGTAGCATATCTTTCTGAACCTGGTAAGAATGATTACTTGTCCATATTTTTGAGAGTTCACAAAACAGTCAGTACTTTTAAAACGAAGGATGGTATGGGGAGGGAGGTGGGAGAGAGGTTCAGGATGGGGAACACGTGTACACCTGTGGCAGATGCATACTGATGTATGGCAAAACCAATACAATATCGTAAAGTAAAAAATAATAATAATAATAATAATAAAATTTTTTTAAATAAAATGAAAAGTGTGATGGGAAACAAAAATTAAAAGTCTGATTAGTCATCTTGCATCTGAATTGCTATTGTTACTTAGTGTCAAGTAAGCAAATTCTGTGTGTTGTGTTAGTCACTCAGTCATGTCCAACTTTGCGATGCCACAGACTGTATCCTGCCAAACTCCTCTATGGAATTCTCCAGGTAAGAATACTAGAATGGGTCACCATTCCCTTCTCCAGGGGATCTTCCCGACCCAGGAATTGAACCTGGGTCTCCTGCATTGCAGGCAGATTCTTTACCCATTTGAGCCACCAGGGAAACGGAAGCAAATTTTGGGTTAGCTCAAACAAAAAGATTATCTTCAGAAATAACTGCAGTTAATGAACAACTGTAAAATATTCTATGTATTTCATGTACTCTTTCTTATTTTTCAAACATCCTCTCAGAGTATATATTTATGATAAAAATGACATCCTGAAAGGATACCTTTCTAGTGTGGAGGTCATTGAAAAAACTGTGTGTGCCAAATTTATTTTATGCATTCAGTAATATCTGCTACAGTTCCTTGTTCAGAGAAAAACAATTAGGTCCTCAGATATCAATAATAAGTACATTTCTTTCTCATGTTAAATTGCAAGTTTTATGGTTATTTGCTTGTGAGTACTAAAACAGTATGAATATTGCACCCCCACCCCACTTGCTGAAATCAGAATTACCTGAGAAACTTAAAAATACTGATGTCTAGATTCCACTCCAAGATTCTAACATGTAGTCAAGGTTTAAAGTTGAGAATCATTGAATTAAATACCCAAATGTCAATGTGAAATTACCTACTATACATATCTACAATTCTATCTCATCACCTCTTCTTTGCTGAAACTCTCAAGTACATCAGTTCAATTCAGTCGCTCAGTCATGTCCAACTCCTTATGACCCCATGAACTGCAGCACGCCAGGCCTACCTGTCCATCACCAACCTCTGGAGTCCACCTCAACCCATGTCCATTGAGTCAGTGATGCCATCCAACCATCTCATCCTCTGTTGTCCCCTTCTCCTGCCCTCAATCTTTCCCATGATCAGCGTCTTTTCAAATGAGTCAGCTCTTCATATCAGGTGGCCAAAAGACTGGAGTTTCAGCCTCAGCATCAGGCCTTCCAGTGAACACCCAGAACTGATCTCCATTGGGATGGACAGGTTGGATCTCCTTGCAGTCCAAGGGACTCTCAAGAGTCTTCTCCAACACCACACTTCAAAAGCATCAATTCTTCTGAGCTCAGGTTTCTTTATAGTCCAACTCTCACATCCATACATGACCACTGGAAAAACCATAGCCTTGACTAGATGGACCTTTGTTGACAAAGTAATGTTTCTACTTTTTAATATGCTGTCTAGGTTGGTCATAACTTTCCTTCCAAGGAGTAAGCATCTTTTAATTTCATGGCTGCAGTCACCATCTGCAGTGATTTTTGAGCCCCCCAAAATAAAGTCAGCCACTGTTTCAACTGTTTTCCCATCTATTTCCCATGAAGTGATGGGACCGGATGCCATGATCTTACTTTTTTGAATGTTGAGTTTTAAGCCAACTTCTTCATTCTCCTCTTTCACTTTCATCAAGAGGCTCTTTAGTTCCTCTTTAGTTTCTGCCATAAGGGTGGTGTCATCTGCATATCTGAGATTATTGATATTTCTCCCGGCAATCTTGATTCCAGCCTGTGCTTCCTCCAGCCCAGCATTTCTCATGATGTACTCTCATCATGTACATTTTTCATGATGTATATTGTCAACAGGATGACAATATACAGCCTTGACATATTCCTTTTCCTATTTGGAACCAGTCTGTTGTCCCATGTCCAGTTTTAACTGATGCTTCTTGACCTGCATACATAGGATAGTCTATTTGGACAAATTCAGTGAAGGCTCTCCTCCTACACACACCTCCCTCAATCTTTTTCTTCTACTTTTGTCATGTTTCTTCCTGGTTCTCGGAGGACTCACAATGTAATTTTCCTGCTACACAATGGAACTGAGCTCGGCTGTATCTCATCCTCCCATCCAATCACTCAGTCAGCAAGCATCTAACCAGTGTAATGGTACTTGGCAAACAGTTCCCAGTTGGGAATCTAGAGATGGATCTGATAATATCAAGGCACTGGCAGTTAATTGCCATGGGAATTTGGATTTTTTCACCTTTCAGGGTAACCATAAAGAATTAAACTAGGCTAAGAAATTGTCTGGAAAATAAACCAGTCTTTTTGGGGCAGGTTTTATGTGGTGTGTACATGGTTACTTGTGTTAACATTCACTTCTCAAATCATTCTTTCACTCCTGCTGCTTTATTATCTCATCAGTTGGTGACTCTAATGATGAGATTTTGCATCAGGTATAAGACAGAGCAAGGCAAACTAAACTCACGGATAAAAGCTTCAGAATAAGTCAAGTGGTATTCTAGGTAAAATTCAAGAATGAAGCAGTTGGTTGTCCAAGGTAGGACAAAGTGGACCATGGTATCTTTTCTTATGACTGGGACTAATCATATAAGAAAATTTATAGGTATTCTACAAACATTGGTTATGTTTTATTCATTATTACTCTCATCAAGAGAACTTTTAAAGGGTCCTCAATGCTGTTGAATAGGCATCATTTAGTTGTTTTATAAATAAGAGTGTTCTACATCAAAATGACACTCAACTGATTCAGAAAAACATAATAGATCCTAGGAGAATGGCACCTGAAACCAAGATGGTGGTTATATAATAGAAAACCAGGATATTTGGCTATCTTATGTGTGGCTTTTTTATTCATCTCAAGATGAGGGAAGAAATATAAAATAAAATGTCCATTTATAGCACCACTGAAATGAATTAACTTGACATGTATAACAACTCTTTTTGATCAGCTGAAGTTGATAAAATACCATGATCTTTGACACACTGAGGACTGCAGATCTATATTTATTGGATCTAACTATAGAGATACTTCGGAGAAGGCAATGGCATCCCACTCCAGTACTCTTGCCTGGAAAAATCCCATGGATTGAGGAGCCTGGTGGGCCGCAGTCCATGGGGTCGCTAAGAGTCGGACAAAACTCAGCGACTTCACTTTCACTTTTCACTTTCATGCGTTGGAGAAGGAAATGGCAACCCACTCCAGTGTTCTTGCCTGGAGAATCCCAGGGACAGCGGAGCCTGGTGGGCTGCCGTCTGTGGGGTCGCATAGAGTAGGACACGACTGAAGCGACTTAGCAGCAGCATAGAGATAATTATGACCAATGAATAATGAGATTTGCTTCTGCTGACAGTCTGCAGACTGATAGACTCACTTTATACTGAGTACTAGTTTTCAGTGCTTAATTAGCATAATCAACAACACTGCCCTGGGCTTCCCTGGTAGTTCAGTGGTAAAGAATCCACCTGCCAATGCAGGAGACACGGGCCTGATCCAGGAATAATTCACATGCCTAAGAGCAACTAAGCCTCTGTACCATGACTACTGAGCCTATGCTCCAGAGCCTGGGAACCACAACTACTGAGCCCCTGTCCCACAACTACTGAAGTGCATGTGCCCTAGAGCCTGTGTTCCACAGGAGAAGCCACGCCAATGAGAAGCCTGGGCACTGCAAAGAAGAGTAGCCCCCATATGCCCACAACTAGAGGAAAGCCTGCACAACAACGAAGACCCAGCACAGCCTGAAAAACAAATAAAATTGTAAAGAAAAAAGAATAAAAGAAATGACAAGAAAAACAGCAAAACAAAACAAAAACAGTGCTGCTTTTTCCTGGGATTTAAAATCCCCTGACATCTCCCCTTTAATGAAAGACAATGAATTTATTCATGGGATGCATTCCCTTGTCATGAAAGTTAGTAAGTGCAAATTTGTAATTTTTAATATTATTAAAACAATATAATTTATTTGAAAAAATATAATCATTTCTTTTTTTGAAATTGAACAATTTCTTTACTAAAATCCTGATATATCTGGGTCCAGTCAAGGGATATTTCAGATAGTACATAGTTTTTGAATTACAGGAAGAGTAATTTACATGTGGACATGTTTGGGACAGTTGACGAGTGAGGAAGTGAGAAAGAAAAAAATTGAAGAAACAGGAGTATAATTTTAAGACTATAAGCATACACATCTTTAAAAAATTCAAAATACAAGTAATTATATTCTTTTACATTTTGTCTTTTGGTTGTGACATTTTGTTTCTATCATTAGGTAATTTCAAGTGACCAAGTCTCTTATTTTAAGATTCTCTTAAATAAATTCTCTTGCCTTCATATAAAAGAAAAACCAAAGAAGCCAATTACTTTGTTTGTTTTAATATATCATATTAACATTAAATGCATAAATTAATTAAAAGGAAATAATATTGTAAATCACAGTATGTAATGTTTCAAGACCTCCCACCCATTTTTTAAAAATATCTTTTATCAGTGGTAATAAAAATCAGTTGGAGATTGGAAACAACTCAGATACATTTTAGGGAAATACTTTCTTAAAGTTATTCAGGAAAGAGAGAGTTTGAAGCTGCAAACTGTTTTAATATGCATATAATTAATTGTCATACTTTATAATGTGAAATTTAATTAAACTTGTTCTAGCCATTTGGGTTTTGGAATGCTAGGTACAATACTAAGTGAAAGAAGAGAGGAATCGATTTTATCCTTTTGACATTTTTGTTTTATACATAATAGCTTTCTTACCAGGAGTGTAAGAGAGCCAATGATAGTTTTGCCTTGATCTACAGGAAAACGAACATTCTATAAAAGGTAAATCTATTAATTAGAGACCTGCACAGCTTTCTTTCTTGCTAGTGTAATCGTTAAATTGATTTTTCCAATCCATCATGTAATTGTTCCAGCGATGGAATCCTGCTTTCCATTCTCGTTCTACTTCATCAATATTTCCTGTAAAACACGGAGTGAGTTGTGTTAATCTACATTTCATATCTGTTGGTTAATTAAAAAATAATTTTGATTTCAGATACCATTTTCTCCTAGCACACTGCACAGTGATCTTTTAATTCATTATTTATTATCAACTTCCTTCACTACATGAAAAAACTAATAAATTTTAAATATACTATATGAAATTGAAAATTATATATACATACAAGATGTATTCAACATAAAATGCAACACACATCAGTTTGTATATTATGTAAAATTATATTAAATATTTTTGCTATAGTTTCTGAGAAGATACATAAATATTGTTTTCTAGACTCCCCTAAGCATAGCAAAAATCTCATTTAATACATATATTTTACATATCTAATTATATAGCAGAGTATTATTTCTGATGAAAATATTCATATATAAATATGTATTATTAATGCTTTAGGAGAACTGTGTAATTGGCATTCTACATAGATCTTACATTCTTTCTGTATGAATATATTTTCATTACACACAAAGCCTGGTCATTGAAAAGAGTTTATTAAAAATAGTGTAATATAGAAGTTTATTAACTGCTTTGAAAATTAGAAAGATGACCAAGAAAATCTCTGTTTTTCAGCAGTTTGCAAAGTGTATGTATGTGTCAGGGGAAAGGAGTGTTTCTACCAGAAATAATATGAGACAAGGAACCAAAAAGGGTTTATGTAATACAAAAAAAACTTGAAATTTTGATTTATTTGAAGTGTATTATATTAAAGAATAAAGATTGTAAACAACAGAAGCTCTTAAATTACAGGCTTTTAAAATCATATATTTAAGTTCCTAATATAAATAGATGTAATAAAGCCAGAAGATGGTTTATTCAAATCTATAGGTATTTAATATATTTGTAGTACTCTCATGGTTTAAGGTTTTAGGAGGTTTTGTCAAGAGATAGCACTGGTCATAGCAAACAACCTCTTCCAACAACACAAGAGAACACTCTACAAATGGACATCACCAGTCAATACCAAAATCAGATTGATTATTTTCTTTGTAGCCACAAATGGAGAAGCTCCACACAATCAGCAAAAACAAGACTGTGAGCTGACTGGGGCTTAGACCATGAACTCCTTATTACCAAATTAAGACTTAAATTGAAGAAAGTAGGGGAAACCACTAAACCATTAATTTCAGTTCAGCTCACTTCAGTTATTCATTCGTGTCCGACTCTTTGCAACCCCATGAATTGCAGCACGCCAGGCCTCCCTGTCCATCACCAACTTCTGGAGTTCACTCAGACTCATGTCCATCGAGTCAGTGATGCCATCCAGCCATCTCATCCTCTGTTGTCCCCTTCTCCTCCTGCCCCCAATCCTTCCTAGCATCAGAGTCTTTTCCAATGAGTCAACTCTTTGTATGAGGTGGCCAAAGTACTGGAGTCTCAGCTTCAGCATCAGTCCTTCCAAAGAAATCCCAGGGCTGATCTCCTTCAGAATGCACTGGTTGTATCTCCTTGCAGTTCAAGGGACTCTTAAGAGTCTTCTCCAACACCACAGTTCAAAAGCATCAATTCTTCGGCACTCAGCTTTCTTCACAGTCCAACTCTCACATCCATACATGACCACTGGAAAAACCATACCCTTGACTAGACGGACCTTTGTTGGCAAAGTAATGTCTCTGCTTTTCAATATGCTATCTAGGTTGGTCATAACTTTTCTCCCAAGGAGTAAGTGTCTTTTAATTTCATGGCTGCAGTCACCATCTGCAGTGATTTTGGAGCCCCCAAAAATAAAGTCTGACACTGTTTCCACTGTTTCCCCATCGATTTCCCATGAAGTGATGGGACCATTCAGGTATGACTTAAATCAAATACCTTATGATTATACAGTGGAAGTGACAAAAAGATTCAAGGGATTAGATCTGATAGACAGAGTGCCTGAAGAACTATGGACAGAGGTTCATGACATTGTATAGGAGGCAGTGATCAAGACCATCCCCAAGAAAAAGAAACGCAAAAGGCTTTGTCTGAGGAAGGCTTACAAATAGGTGAGAAAAGTAGAGAAGTGAAAAGCAAAAGAGAAAAGGAAAGGTACACCCATTTGAAAGCAGAGTTCCAAAGAATAGCAAGGAGAGACAAGAAAGCCTTCCTCAGTGATCAATGCAAAGAACTAGAGGAAAACAATAGAATGAGAAAGGCTAGAAATCTTTTCAATAAAACTAGAGATACCAATAGAACATTTCATGCAAAGATAGGCACAAAAAAAGGACAGAAATGGTATGGACCTCAAAAAAGCAGAACATATTAAGAAAGGGTGGCAAGAATACACAGAAGAACTATATAAAAGTTATCTTCATGACCCAGATAACCATGGTGGTGTGATCACTCACCTAGAGCCAGACATCCTGGAATGCGAAGTCAAGTGGGCTTTAGAAAACATCATTATGAGCAAAGCTAGTGAAGGTGATGGAATTCCAGTTGAGCTATTTCAAATCCTAAAAGATGATGCTATGAAAGGGCTATACTAAATATGTCAGCAAATTGGAAAACTCAGCAGTAGTCACAGGACTAGAAAAGGTCAGGTTTCATTCCAATCCCAAAGAAAGGCAATGCCAAAGAATGTTCAAACTATCACACAATTGCACTCTTCTCACATGCTACCAAAGTAATTCTCAAAATTCTTTAAGCCAGAATTCAACTGTATGTGAACTGTGATGTTCTGTCAGGATCTGCATTAGGCATTACTGACCAAATGGAGGCATGGCCCCAACCCCCTCTCCTCATCTTGCAGGCACGGCCCCGGGATGAAGGAGTTAGGCCTTGTGATTCTGATTTGTTTTTTCCTTTCTTCGGTTGAGTTGGCTGGAAAGAATGTTAAGGTGCTTGAGAGAAGCATGAGAAAGCACAAAGCCTTCTGCAGTTGTGCCCGGAAAATAATCTATAAAATAACCGTTGACATTTGTTCAAGGATCTTTACAAAGAATGTCCCAGGATGAGCACATAGGCCGCAGCTTGAGGCCAGGGGAAGGACTGTTATCTGAGACCTGTTTGTAAGGGAAATATTTATGGCAAAAGAAGTTTGCTTAGTTTGGGTTTAGGAATAATTAAGAATAGCTAGAAGCCTTTTTAGGAGATAGTGATGTTAAGATGCTAGGGGCAAACAGGATTTAGAAAAATAAGAAATAAACTGAGGAATGTAGCATGAGTTACAATGTAATCACAAGTTAAGTATAGAACACATAAGAGAAAGTAGATAATAGATAGTAAAGCCGATTCTGAGAGAATCCCTGAAGCTGGAACTCTGTAGAACAACAATGATTTCTGGAGACAATAAATCTGGGTGGGGGAAATCTAAAAATGTCAAACCACTGACCTAATGCTTTTCTCAAAGTATAAAAGAAAACCTGAAGCTTGAAATAAACATGTAGTTCCACACTATGAGTCAGAGGCTATATCATCATCCGCCGACACTGCTCACCCCTTCAGGCTGATTCCCTGGCTGCCGGAGCTGGACTCCGGCAATATTCCAGATTTTCTAGCTGGATTTTGAAAAGGCAGAGGAACCAATATCAAATTGCCAACATCTTTTGGATCATTGAAAAAGCAAGAGAGTTCCAGAAAAACATCAACTTCTGCTTTATTGACTATGCCAAAGCCTTTGACTGTGTGGATCACAATAAACTGTGGAAAATTCTGAAAGAGATGGGAATACAAGACCACCTGACCTGCCTCCTGAGAAATCTGTATGCAAATCAAGAAGCAACAGTTAGAACTGGACATGGAACAACAGTCTGGTTCCAAATAGGGAAAGGAGTATGTCAAGATTGAATATTGTCATCTTGCTTATTTAACTTATATGCACATCATGAGAAATACCAGGCTGGATGAAGCACTAACTGGAATCAAGACTACCAGGAGAAATATCAATAACCTCAGATATGCAGATGACACTACCCTTAGAGCAGAAAGTGAAGAGTGACTAAAGAGCCTCTTGATGAAAGTGAAAGAGGAGAATTTAGAAGCTGGCTTAAAATTCAACATTCAGAAAACTAAGATCATGGCATCTGGATCTATGGCAAATAGATGGAGAAACAATGCAAACAGTGACAGACTTGATTTTCTTGGGCTCCAAAATCACTGCAGATGGTGACTGTAGCCATGAAAGGAAAAGATGCTTATTCCTTAGAAGAAAAGCTGTGACCAACCCAGACAGCATATTAAAAAGAGAAGACATTACTTTGCTGTCATAGGTCCATCCAGTCAAAGCTATGGTTTTCCAGTAGTCATGTATGGATGTGAGAATTGGACTATACAGAAAGCTGAGTGCAAAAGAATTGATGCTTTTGAACTGTGGTGTTGGAGAAGACCCTTGAGAGTCCCTTGAACTGCAAGGATATCCAACCAGTCCATCCTAAAGGAAATCAGTCCTGAACGTTCATTAGAAGGACTGATGCTGAAGCTGAAACTCCAATACTTTGGGCACCTGATATGAAGAACTGACTCATTGGAAAAGGCACTGATGCTGGAAAAGATTGAAGGCAGGAGTAGAAGGGGACGACAGAGGATGAGATGGTTGGATGGCATCACCGACTCAATGGACATGAGTTTGAGCAAGCTCTAGCAGTTGGTGATGGACAGAGAAGCCTGGCGTACTGCAGTCCATGGGGTCACAAAGAGCTGGACATGACTGAGCGACTGAACTGAACTGAGTAAAGCTAGAAGATGGTTTATTTAAATCTATAGGTCTTTTATATATTTGTAGTTCTGTCACTTTTTAAGTCTTTAGGATGCTGAGCTACAGTCATTAAATTAAAAACAAAATTTTAAGTTATTTTTACTATTGTGAAAATAAAAACTGACAATTTTTATTATATACTTTCTAGTTAGGAATTTTTGAAATTAATTATAACTTTGTAAGGTGCTAATTAGGAGAAGAATGTTCATGTGATCTCATACTACATTATAATGTATACATAAAAATGTCTTCATATTATTAAAAATGGAGCACATTCAGTGATTTGTTTTTTGTTAAATGAAAATCAAAATATTTAATGTCATTAAGAGATTCCCCTGTAATTTAAGATATATTTAGGTTTGAAATGTTCACAGTGCTTGGACACTGGACAAATATTTGTGCATTTATATTTGAGTTTATAGGACAAAAATGTCCTATTTTTATGTAAAATGCCTTTGAAAAGGTCAATGGCTATACTATTTTTTTAAGTGAATAAAAGAACTTTTCTAAAGAATCAAAAAACAGTAAATGTGGAAGAAACATATTAAATATCCTACCAAATGATTCACTCTTCTGTTCTTTTTTATGATAATTAAATGCTGTTTTAAAATTATTTACACAAAATAAGGTTAGAAATGACAAAACTTTTTCTATAACAAATAAATGACTGGTTTAGAAACGATAAAACTTTTGGTATAACAAATAAATGACTAGTAATTTAGCATTTAGATGATGAATTTTAATATTTATAGAAAAGGTCTTATATCTGATTTTCTTCATGGAATTATATAAAATCCATTGATTCATATAAAGATAAATTTATTTCTTCTTGTGTCATAATCAAATATCTATACAATTTACTTACTCAAAGTTTACTTTCTAATGTCAAAATGCTCTGTAAATCTGATTACATTTTCCCTTTAGAATTACTGAATATTGATTGAGACAATATAGTACAAAACATTTAATTATTTTCTAACAGAATCTAAAGCAACTGAATACACTCTAATGAAAAGACAATAAAAAAAAAACCTTAGTCCTATGTCATAAATCATAACCAAAATTAGAATTTTTTTTCTCCTCCCCTCCTTCTTTTTCCTCCCAAACTGGGATACTGTTATACTTAAGTGGCTATAGATTTATCATCATCATTGTGATGTAGTTCTATTTGTTTTGTAGTTAACAGGGTGCTGCATTGTGAAATAAAGAAAAAAACCTCAGTATAGGCTTTGGAGTGACATGTGTTGAAATTCCAGTTGACCAATTATGATATTAGTATAAAAGAAACTAGCTTTTCAAATTAATTTTCCAACTGTAAATGGAGTTGGTAATCCCTATTTTGCAGTGTTGCCATGAGGGATAATTGAGATGATGTGTACATTTTGGAATTAAACTATATGCATCTTTGGGGAGCTCTGGAAATGAACTTACTGCCTTTGTTACAAAAATTATTTCCTAACTTTGCTCTTTATTGAATCATTGTAGACCTAGATCAATACCAGTAATTTAATAACACACTGATACAACTTTTGCAGGATTTTTATGATCTTTGTTTTGCCCACATTTGTTTCATTTGGGGAAAAGTCAGCAGGCTTCCCTACAGAAAGAAGGATAATAATTAAACAATTTTTTGTCTTGTCAGTTAAAAAAGAGTGAGCTAAGTCTAACTAGCCAAGTCTGAGGAGTTAGGACAGAACATAAGAGAAGTTACTGTTATTGTTAATCAAGATGAAGGTAGAAGACATTAATTATATTGATACTGAATGGTACTGAACATTACAATAAAAAATAACATATTTCCTGTGCTTTAAGAGATCATAAAAATATCTTCTGTTCCCTTTACTTGCTTATCTTCCAGTTCTTCAATCAGTTATTAAAATTGCAAAGGGATTAATAATTCTTTATGGAGTAAATCATAAACAATAATTTCCCTGTTATAATTTGAGGTGTGTGGTGAGATAGAGTGAACTATGATAAACTTGTCAGGAAGATCTACTGGAGAAGGGAGAGGTTACCCACTCTGGTATTCTTGGACATCCCTGGTGTCTCAGCTGGTAAAGAATTTGTGTGCAATGGGGGAGACGGGTTTGATCTGTGGGTTGGAAAGGCTATTGTGGCCTGGAGAATTCCATGTGGAATGTATAGTCCATGGAGTCGCTAAGAGTCGGACACACTGAGCAACTTTCACTTTCATGATAACTCAGGCTGGGTTTTGTGAAGTCTCCATATGCTTTTACAGTGAGATAAATAGAACAGTTACTTTGATCATTAAATAACTCAAGTCTTAAGAGAAGACTCTACACATGGACATCACCAGATGGTCGACACCGAAATCAGATTGATTATATTCTTTGTAGCTAAAGATGGAGAAGCTCTATACAGTCAGCAAAAACAAGACCAGGAGTTGACTGTGGCTTGGATCATGAACTCCTTATCGCAAAATTCAGACTTAAACTGAAGAAAGTGGAGAAACCCACTAGACCATTCAGGTATGACCTAAATCAAATCCCTTATGATTATACAGTGGAAGTGAGAAATAGATTTAAGGGACTAGATCTGAGAGACAGAGTGCCTGATGAACTGTGGATGGAGGTACATGACATTATACAGGAGACAGGAATCAAGACCATCCATAAGAAAAAGAAATGCAAAAAAGCAAAATGGCTGTCTGAGGAGGGCTTACAAATAGCTGTGAAAAGAAGAGAAGTGAAAAGCAAAGGAGAAAATGAAAGATATACCCATTTGAAAGCAGAGTTTCAAAAAATAGCAAGGAGAGATAAGAAAGCCTTCCTCAGCAATCAATGCAAAGAAATAGAGGAAAACAATAGAATGGGAAAGACTAGAGATCTCTACGAGAAAATTAGAGATACCAAGGGAACATTTCATGAAAATATGGGCTCAATAAAAGGCAGAAATGGTAGAGACCTAACAGAAGCAGAAGATATTAAGAAGAGGTGAAAAGAATACACAGAACTGTATAAAAAAGATCTTCATGACCCAGACAATCATTATGGTGTGATCACTCACCTAGAGCCAAACATCCTGGAATGTAAAGTCAAGTGGGCCTTAGAAAGCATCACTATGAACAAAGCTAGTGGAGATGATGGAATTCCAGTTGAGCTATTTCAAATCCTGAAAGATGATGCTGTGAAAGTGCTGCACTCAATATGCCAACAAATTTGGAAAACTCAGCAGTGGCCACAGGACAGGAAAAGGTCAGTTTTCATTCCAATCCCAAAGAAAGGCAATGCCAAAGAATGCACAAACTACCACACAGTTGCACTCATCTCACACACTACCAAGGTAATGCTCAAAATTCTCCAAGCCAGTCTTCAGCAGTACGTGAACTGTGAACTTCCTGATGTTCAAGCTGGTTTTAAAAAAGGCAGAGGAACCAGAGATCAAACTGCCAATATCCACTGGATGATCGAAAAAGCAAGAGAGTTCTAGAAAAACATCTATTTCTGCTTTATTGACTATGCCAAAGCCTTTGACTGTGTGGATCACAATAAACTGTGGAAAATTATGAAAGAGATGGGAATACCAGACCATCTGACCCACCTCTTGAGAAACCTGTATGTAGGTCAGGAAGCAACAGTTACACTGAACACGAAAGAACAGACTAGTTCCAATTAGGTAAAGGAGTATGTCAAGACTGTATATTATAACCCTACTTATTTACCTTATATGCAGAGTACATCATGAGAAACACTGGGCTGGAGGAAGCACAATTTGGAATCAAGAGTGCTGGGAGCAATATCAATAATCTCAGATAGGCAGATGACACCACCCTTATGACAGAAAGCGAAGAACTAAAGAGCATCTTGATGAAAGTGAAAGAGGAGAGTGAAAAAGTTGGCTTAAAGCTCAACATTCAGAAAACGAAGACCATGGCATCTGGTCCCATCACTTCATGCCAAATAGATGGGGAAACTGTGGAAATAGTGGTTGACTTTATTTTTCTAGGCTCCAAAATCACTGCAGATGATGATTGCAGCCATGAAATTAAAAGACGCTTGCTTTTGAAAGGAAAATTATGACCAACCTAGACAGCATATTAAAAAGCAGAGACATTACTTTGTCAGCAAAGGTCTGTCTAGTCAAGACTATGCTTTTTCCAGTGGTCATGTATGAATGTGAGAGTTGGACTATAAAGAAAGCTGAGCGCAGAAGAATTGATGCCTTTAAACTGTGGTGTTGGAGAAGACTCTTGAGAGTCCCTTGTACTGCAGGGAGATCCAACCAGTCCATCCTAAAGGAGATCAGTTCTGGGTGTTCATTGGAAGGACTGATGTTAAAGCTGAAATTCCAATCCTTTGGCCACCTGATGAGAAGAGCTGACTCATTTGAAAAGACCCTAATGCTGGGAAAGATTGAGGACAGGAGGAGAAGGGGATGACAGAGGATGAGCTGGTTGGATGGCATCACCAATTTGATGGACATGGGTTTCGGTAGACTCTGGGAGTTGGTGATGGACAGGGAGGCCTGGCGTGATGCGGTTCATGGGGTTGCAAAGAGTTGAACACATCTGAGTGACTGAACTGAACTGAACTTGCTTTGTTTTGCTTTTAACAAGGCATGGAAAAGTCAAATATGGAAAATTGCTTGATATTTTTCCTTCAAACTACCTTTTCACTATACCATTTTTTTTTTTGCATTCTTGCTAACTAATTAGCCAGTAGCAGAATATGAGATTCCAATGTGACCAATCAGAATAATATCTCAGCTCTTAAATTTATATTAGTCTTCTTTAGTTGTATCAAGCAGTATTTCATGATTTATTCAAAGGCCAAAGGAGGAATAATCGGATCTGTTTTTTTTTTTTAATCTGAGAAGATGCGAAGGTCAATTTTTTCCCTTTATATGAATTTACTTCCTCAATTTTATTGAAAAATATTGATATTTCATCAACATTGGGTCATTTATCTACTTCCGTTTCTTGTGATTATGAAATATTGTAGTTATATTCTTAGCAACAAAAATCTGAATTTGTTAACAGTTGAAACAAATAGTGTATTTTATTTCTTGCAGGTACTTGCAATAAGACCATAGGTGTGTGCTGAAATATAGTCTGAAGTTAAGTGTTAGAATTTGTGTGTTAAAGAAATCTTAAGGATTATTTGTTTGAGCATATTTACTACTCAGATGTAAATAACTGCTCAGAAGGTACTTATGCTTATTGTACTTCCATTGTGAGTGAAGTAAACATTTCTCCTTTTAAGAAGTCCTGTTCAGTATTTATTTTTTGAAATCTTCCTTTGCTTATGAAGTTTACTTGCTTTTAAAAAACCAAAAGGAGTATTTCCATAAAATCGTCAGCCTAAGCCATCTGAAGAACCCTATTTTCAGAATATTGAAGAGTAAAATGTTTAAAGTTTTATGACTTGAAAATTATAAAGTATGGTAAGAACATATCTTCTTAATATTTAAATCCCTCAACATTATTTGCTTGCTATTGCTAAGTCACTTCAGTCGTGTCCGACTCTGTGCGACCTCATAGACGGCAGCCCACCAGGCTTTCCCATCCCTGGGATTCTCCAGGCAAGAACACTGGAGTGGGTTGCCATTTCCTTCTCCAATGCATTAAAGTGAAAAGTGAAAGTGAAGTTGCTCAATCTTGTCTGACCTGGAGCAACCCCATGGACTGCAGCCTTCCAGGCTCCTCCATCCATGGGATTTACCAGGCAAGAGTACTGGAGTGGGGTGCCATTGCCTTCTCTGACATTATTTGCTTATAAAACTCAAAGACATGACATTTCAAACTAACTATGTTTATTTAAGTATAAATATTGTTATTACTAATGAATAATTTGTTGATATTATAACAATTATGTCATACATTTATTTTAAAATTTATTAAATATATTTCATAAAACTCCTTTTGGGTGATTATCTGAAAAAATAGTGATAAATATAAAATATGTTTTCAAGGCACATTGGAAGTATCCCAGAGTGAGATATGTATTTCCATACAGCTCAGTGTTCTTTTCATTAGGAAGTTGTTCATCCCTGTGTAGGATAGAGCAGCATCTAGCCAAAAACATAGGAATTGATTTATTCAACTGCTTTATAGAAGTTGGGTATTTAGAGATAGAGATTTTGAAGTACATCTTCAAAATTTGCTGATATTGAAATTTTATTTTATACACAAATAAACTAAAGTAGGGGCTTCCCAGGTGGCGCTAGTGGTAAAGAGCCAATGGAGGCTGGAGATTTAAGAGACACAGGTCTGATACGTAGTTTGGGAAGATCCCCTGGAGAAGGACATGGCAACCCACTCCAGTATTCTTGCCTGGAGAATCCCATGGACAGAGGAGCTTGGCAGGCTACATCCACAGGGTTGCAAGGAGTTGGACACAACTGAAATGACTTAGCACACATGCACACACACTGCAATAGACCACATGTGCTTGAACCTGAACGACTAAGTTGATTTTATAATAAAGTAGTCATTTAAAAATTTCCCCTACTCTCAGCTTATTTTGCTTCAAATTATGATCCTCCCATTTCAAAATACTGATATTTTAAGTAAAGATTGAGACTATATAATCTGTGATATGTTAAATGGTACCTCTTCTAGTCTCCTGGCAGATTATGCATGTTACCTCATTGCTATTCACACCCAGAGGACACAAGGGCAGCACTGTAGCTCTGCCAAGGGATGCAGAAGCCCATCTCTGCTGTATATTGTGTCACAGAACATTTAGGAGTACACAGAGAACTGGTCTATAAGTAATGCTTCCCAAACAGGTGGAGTCTGTAATTATAATTTTGGTGAGTAATGTCTGAGAAAATAAAAAAGCATATTAAACAATCAAATACAACTCTGAAATGTCCTTATTTGCCTGAAACTAACCCTTAACCTCTCTAAAGAAACTAAAACAGCTACTATATAGTGATAGCTAAAATATAGCTTGAAAATTGTGGCATATTATGAGAAACAGAAGGGTAAAGTCTAAAGGAACTGTTAAAAAAATAAATAAATAAAGGAACTGGTTAGCAGTATGTCTAGTGGTTGAAAGTAAATTACTTTTATTTGAAAAATACAGAAAATAGACTTGAGGAGCCACATCAGTTATAAAGAGCTGGGCATTAAAAATACAAAACAAAACAAACAAACAACAATGGATTGTATATGTATGTCTTTTTTCTTAGAGAATATGCAATCACTCAAGTTGACTGTTTGAGCTTAGTTAAATATTTTACTCGTGAATTTTGAAATAAATGATGATCTGAACCATTTTCTTAGTATTTCCCTATATAAATCTAAGTAATCACTTTCTGAAGCATAGCTAACTAAATTACTACTTGTTTATTATGTTATATAATGTATGTCTCTGGTCTTAAATATTTCCAAGCTCAGAATATTTAGAAATATTTGGATAATGTTTTTAAATATATAAATGTTAGAGATTTTTTTCCCCTTAAAAATCAATCAATGTATTACTAAATTTGTTTTCGGCTCTTTTGGATTATCAATTGTATTTAGTTTTATATCAGTTCAATTTTTCAGTTTTATAAGTTGTTTATTTTATATATTTACTTTTTCAATTTCTATTAAATAATTCCACAAAAATTTGCTGAATAGAAAGATCACCCTATCTTAGTTCCAGTATTAGGTTTCATTTTCTTCTAGAGAAAATGTTTGGTTTTACTTTCTTTAAATAATGTACACAGTGGAATCAATTAACTGTAAATTCGCAGATGAACATTATCACCCTGCCCTGGATTGTGTAACATTTTCCTCTTTTACATAGCCCACAACTAATTATTTAACCAAATACTAACAAAACAAAAAAGTAATAAATACCTGTAATTTCCAAAACTTTGGGAAAAAATAGTGTCCAGAATCGGCATTGTTGAGCACGTAGTTTGATATTTACTTTTGGTGACTCTGTATTTAAGGTGAAATACTTCTGTTCATTGCTTTTGAAGACAGGCCATCTTGTACTATTGTTCTGGGTCCCATTCGGATTTCTAAAAAAATAGAGAGGCATTATAGTTCTTTTGAAGTCACTGATAGATTAATATATATATATATGTGTGTGTGTGTGTGTGTGTGTGGGTGTGGGTGTGTGTATACACACGCACATATATAATGTTCTCAGAAATCAATAAGAGCTTCTAAAAAGTCAGAAAAATGTGGATTTGCTTGATAATATCAAGCATAAAAGAACTAGTTGAATGTTTTCAGTACCTTGAAGCACTATGTTAGTTAAAATTGTAGGAATTAAAATTTAAAGATGAAATTTTTACACATATTTATGCTTAACATATAGGAAGAAAAATATATTCTATTTTAAAATAATAATATTTTCTTTACATTTGAACATATATATCTAAATTTGGGACTGATTGCTTATTTCCTTGGTATGTAATAACTGTATTACTCTAGGTCTAACTTTTAAATTGTTCTTTCATTCATATAAATTTGTTCACTACTTAAAAATCCTTCAATAATTCCCCTGTGAGATCAGATAAAGATTAGTGAACATGCCACCCACATTTCCAAGCTTACTTTCGGGTATTCTCTTTGCAAGCCAGCCAACACGAATTAGGAACACTTTCTTAGTGATTTCTTTCTCTATTTCACCTCCTGTCTTTGCCTAGGTATTACTTTTGCCTGGAATTTGCTTTATTTCTTAACATCAGGTGTAAAAACCAATTCAGAACCTTTAGATACTGTTTTCATGCTGATGCTTCCCATATTTTCAATTGTGATTTTTAAATCAATAGTGCTTGACTCAATTTTTCAGAAATTTATAATTTTTGGTTCATTTACACCTTGTAGGATTCAATAATATATTATTGCCTAGGTCACACAAACAGAAACTCAAAGAATAAACATTCTGGAAGTGACTATCTGGATAGTTACTGGTGATTCTAAAGATTTTTCTTTAATATATTTGTATGCAACTTTTATGAGTCTGACACTGCTCTAGGCTTTAGAAATACAAATACATATGGAAAACATAGTTTCCCTCAGAAAATTACAAGAAAAGACATCCATGAAAACAAAGAACCAACAATATCTGGTAGCCTAAATCAAGCATAAACATGACTTGTCAGAAAAGGAAATTACCTAAAGAAATGCAATTTTACCTGAGGTAAGGAGAAAAAAAAAAAGAAACTGAACCAGAAAGAAAATTTTGGAAAACTAAAGAAAGGGAACTAAAACAAAATAGGTACAAAATTGTGTTCCTCCTAGTTCAAATAGCAATGAAAAATAAAAGTTATTTTCTTGGACTCTAAGAGGAGATTCTATTAGAATAATAGCTTTAAGATATTAGTGTTATAGCAATAAGCTCTGACAATCTAGGAAAATGGTTTAGACTTTAGTTTGTAGGCATTTAGGATTCTTGAGGGATTCTTGGCCTGACGGTTTAGTATAAACATAATAGTTTAGAATTACTAACCTAGAGGTGGTATCTAGAATAACCAAGAAACCTAGAAAGTAGTCACTGAGACTGATATCAAACAAACAAACAAAAAAAAAGATTCAAGTGACAGGCAAATGCAGTTCATCCCTTTCTAACTTAAGCACAACCATATAAGAAAATCTCCAGCTGAACTTTTCTAAAAGTATACCACACAAAATTCTTCACCATTAATGACACAACTTCAATATATTATTGACAGAAACTTGGGAGTACTGATAGAACATATCTGCATCCATAGGCAAAGGAATTTTATTATCCCTGAACTACAATTTGGAGTGTCGTGAGTTATTTCATAGGACAAAGTTTGTTAAATGGACACTGGCAGTGCCATTAGTGCTTCGCTCTTGAAGTCAAGTACTAGTCAGCTCTTTTTTTTTTCTTGCCAAAAGCCTGTGAACCCCTAGAATTTGGAAAGAAAAGCAGGCATTCATCAGCATGGTTATCTGAGGCAGATTTTGCCATCAAGAACTTGTGTTGAATAAGTACCACAAGTTCCTATTTTATCACAGATGCAGACATATTCAACCATGAGTCAAGAGCTATAGAGATAAATAGCTTCGTGATGAACGGGTTGATTTTATGTAAGAACTGGATGATTTAATAAGAATTATTAAAAACCAGAGCTATTCAAGCTAAACCAATATCATAACAGGATTGAACCCTCTTGCTTTAGGGTATTATTTGAAAGAGGTCAGGAAGAAAATTTCTCCAGATCACAGATGGCACACTTGTCTAGGTGAATTATGTAGTCTTTTTCTTTTATTTTAAAGCTTTAGAAACTAACAAGTACAGCTGCTGGAGGCTGGATATTAAACCAGGAGAACCACTGGTGTGATTCGGTACAGCAATTCTTATGTTCCTAAATAGCCCACTTTCCTTCTAATTCTATTCTAATTAACTTATGGCACCATTTTAACTGCACATTCATTTCTGGCTTCTGCAAATGGTGACTTAAACAGAGCTGACTTGTATTTGAGTTCAAGAGCGAAGCACTAATGGCACTGCCAGTGTTCATTTAACAAACTTTGTCCTATGAAATAACTCATGACATTCCAAATTGTAGTTCAGAGATAATAAAATTCCTTTGCCTATGGATGCAGATATTGTTTTCAAAAAGTGATTGAAATAGCTATTGAAGTGATGAAACATTTTATTCTATAATTTGAAAAAACCTCCAAAGACTAAAACTTAACCAGAGAAACAATTCTCTTATTTGTATAAATTAAAAACTTTGTAAAATGCAATATATTTTCCAGGTACAAAATTCGGAAACACTGTGCTGTGCATGTTCAGTCCCTCAGCTGTGTCTGACTTTGTGACCCATGACCTGTAGCACACCAGACTCCTCTGTCCAAGGAATTTTCCCAGCAAGAATAATGAAGTGGGTTGCCATTTCCTCCTCCATCTTCCCAACCCAGGGACTGAATCCACATTTCTTGCATCTCCTGCATTGGCAGGCAGATGTTTTTACCACTGAGACAACTGCGAAACCCTCTGAAACACTATATAATTTTCATTTCAAAATTATAAGATAAATGTAAACATCCTGCCTTAGAAAGCATCACTATGAACAAAGCTAGTGGAGGTGATGGAATTCCAGTTGAGCTATTCCAAATCCTGAAAGATGATGCTGTGAAAGTGCTGCACTCAATATGCCAGCAAATTGGGAAAACTCAGCAGTGGCCACAGGGCTGGAAAAGGTCAGTTTTCATTCCAATCTGAAAGAAAGACAATGCCAAAGAATGCTCAAACTACTGCACAATTGCACTCATCTTACACGCTAGTAAAGTAATGGTCAAAATTCTCCAAGCCAGGCTTCAGCAATACGTGAACCGTGAACACCTGATGTTCAAGCTGGTTTTAGAAAAGGCAGAGGAACCAGAGATCAAATTGCCAACATCTGCTGGATCATGGAAAAAGCAAGAGAGTTCCAGAAAAACAGTTATTTCTGCTTTACTGACTATGACAAAGCCTTTGACTGTGTGGATCACAATAAACTGTGGAAAATTCTGAAAGAGATGGGAATACCAGACCACCTGATCTGCCTCTTGAGAAACGTGTATGCAGGTCAGGAAGCAACAGTTAGAACTGGACATGGAACAACAGACTGGTTCCAAATAGGAAAAGGAGTACGTCAAGGCTGTATATTGTCACCCTGCTTATTTAACTTATATGCAGAGGACATCATGAGAAACACTGGACTGAAAGAAACACAAGCTGGAATCAAGATTGCCGGGAGAAATATCAATAACCTCAGATATGCAGATGACACCACCCTTATGGCAGAAAGTGAAGAGGAACTCAAAAGCCTCTTGATGAAAGTGAAAGTGGAGAGTGAAAAAGTTGGCTTAAAGCTCAACATTCAGACAACAAAGATCACGGCATCCGGTCCCATCACTTCATGGGAAATCGATGGGGAAACAGTGGAAACAGTGGCTGACTTTATTTTTCTGGGCTCCAAAATCACTACAGATGGTGACTGCAGCCATGAAATTAAAAGATGCTTACTCCTTGGAAGGAAAGTTATGTCCAACCTAGATAGCATATTCAAAAGCGGAGACATTACTTTGCCAACAAAGGTTCATCTAATCAAGGCTATGGTTTTTCCTGTGGTCATGTATGGATGTGAGAGTTGGACTGTGAAGAAGGCTGAGCGCCAAAGAATTGATGCTTTTGAACTGTGGTGTTGGAGAAGACTCTTGAGAGTCCCTTGGACTGCAAGGAGATCCAACCAGTCTATTCTGAAGGAGATCAGCCCTGGGATTTCTTTGGAAGGACTGATGCTAAAGCTGAAACTCCAGTACTTTGGCCATCTCATGCAAAGAGTTGACTCGTTGGAATAGACTCTGATGCTGGGAGGGATTGGGGGCAGGAGGAGAAGGGGACGACAGAGGATGAGATGGCTGGATGGCATCACTGACTCGATGGACGTGAGTCTGAGTGAACTCCGGGAGTTGGTGAGGGACAGGGAGGCCTGGCGTGCTGTGATTCATGGGGTTACAAAGATTCGGACATGACTGAGCGACTGATCTGATCTGATCTGACTTTGCTATTTTTTAAAAAAATATTTTATATTCCGATTACAAAATTCAGACCTCAAAGTGAAAATATGCAATACTTTCCATCATATAAAGAAATCTCTTCTCTTTTTGTTATCAGGTTTTTTTCCTAATATGTGTTATACAAAAGTAGTCTAAAGATCATTCATTGCACTTTTCCTCTAATGTAAGATTGAAAAGTTTTAAAACATGGTTTATTTAACCAAAAATGCAGAATATCGTTTGAACAATTGTATTACAGAAAATTGCTTGGTTATCATGGGTATTGGAACATTTTCTATTCATTTTATGTAGAATCTTTAAAAAGAAATTAACTGACTCAGGGTGCCTGGTATGAAGAGCTAGGATATACTCAACTTCATGTATCAAATTTTCTTAGAAATACAAATTCCAATACTGCTTACCCAATCCTAACACAGGAATTAAGATTCCTTTAAGAATTCAGAGATGGTTATTTCTAACTAAGATATATGGTTCCTTTTTAAGCATTTATTTTATATTGGAGTGTAACCAATTAACAATGTTGCGGTAGTTTCAGGTGAACACTGAATGGACTCAGTCATACGTATTCATGGATCCATTCTCCCTCAAACCCATCCAGGCTGCCACATAACACTGAGCAGAGTTCCCTGTGCTATACAGTTATTTTAAAGTGAATATATTTTAGTGTGCTTTACAATCTAGTAAAATGAAGTCATGATTAGTAGTTGTAAACTGAAAGGCCACCTGAAATATTCCTCAATCATAAGCAGGGCACGAGGATATACTATATAGTGGATAATATCTTATATGCAAATATTCATGGATTTATATTCTGTCGTGTCATGCTTAAATAACTATATTTCAATTTAAAGAATAGAAGGGTTATAAAAGAATCTGAATTTAGAGATTAAACCTATTCTTTCATTAAACAAATATCAATTGAGAGCATACTTTGTCAAACTTGTTTGAATCACAGAAGATTCAACAACAGCAAAAACAGAAAAAAATTCCTACCTCATATAGTTTTCATTCTTGAGAAAGATAGACAATAATGATAATAATAAAAGAAAAATATATAGTATGTTGGATAGTAATAGCTCCTAGAAATAATAAAGCGGAAAGTGGGGATGATAGGAAATCATGAGTATGTTAAGTATGTGTGTGTGTTTGGAGGGCAGAGGTAGGGAGTGTATAATAAGGAATTTGATTGACTTTGTCCAAATTTCCTCGTGAGACAACCTCTAAGTCTTGGGATTTTGCACCATACCTGATAGTTTATACTAACAGGGTGATTCATGTTGTGCACATGATGGCTTTTGCTAATGCAATGACTCAGGGTGGGGCTGCACACACTGATAATCTTAGGGAAGGAACTGACCTCCCCTGAAAAACTAACCAGTGATTAGAGGGTAAGACTTTGAGCCAACTGATATCAGCCTGAGCTCCAGGAAGAGGAAGGGCCTAAAGATTGAATTGAACCACTTGGCCAATAATTGACTGTGCCATGACTTTCTAATGCAACCCAAATAAAACTAAACCTCAAGGTCAGGTGAGTTTTCTGGGTTGGCAGTTCTCCATGTGCACATTACCACAATTGATGCCATGAAGATGAAGTGTCTCTGAGGATGTTGAAGATTTCTATCTGGAAGCTTGTTAGTTGTAGATCTTGCTCTCTGTATCCTTTACTTTGGTTCTGAACTATGTGCTCTTGCTATATCGTGTGTGTGTCACTCACTCAGTTGTGTCTAACTCTGTGACTCCACGGATTGTAGCTCACCAGTCTCCTCTGTCCATGGAATTCTCCAGAAAAGAATACTAGAGTTAGTTGCCTTGTCCTTCTCTAGGGGATCTTCATAACCCAGGTATTCCACATTACAGGCAGATTTTCTTTATCATCTGAGCCACCAGGGAAGACCTTTGCTATATTAAAACTGTTATTTGTAATTTATGGCATTTTTATAAGTCCTATGAGTCATTCTAGTGAATTATCAAATCTGAGGGAATGCATGTGGACTCTGAACTCGCAAGTTAGATCTGAAATCTTGGGACACGTTGACAGTCTGAAGGGCTGTGCCTTAACCTTGACTTTGGAAGACTCTGGGTAGGGAAACTCTGCGATATTTGAAAACAAAGAAACTTAAGTGAAGAGTTGACAGAGGATAAGAGTGAGCCATGCAATTTATTTGAGGGAAGAGTATTTTAACAAAAGCAGAAAGCAAAGGCTAGTGAGACAGGTGTGTGCCTGGAGTTTTCCAAGAACCTTAGTAGGAGGGTGTGACTCAAGTGAAGCCAGTCAGGGAGGAAGGAGTAGAAGGTGATATTATTTATTTACTTGTAGGACATTATAATCTTTTTACATCTGCTGTGAGGGAGAGAAGAAGCAATTGGAAGGTTTGCACAAATAAAGGACAAGATCTCACTTATTCTTTTTAAAAAGATTATCTCTGAGTATTGACTGCAGAGAATCCACAGGTAAAAGCAGGGAGATCAGTTAGGAGACCACAGGAATAATTTATGTGAGAGATGATGGTTGTGTGAACCACAGAAATAGTAGCAGAAATAGAGAGAAGTGCTCAAAGCTTGCAAATATTTTGAAGGGTGAGTCCTTATAACTGGCCATGAATTAGAAGTGGAGAGAAATGAGAACAGTCAAAGATGACTCCAAGAATTCTGGCCTGAGGAACTGGGAGGATTAACAGAGCTGCCATCATTCAAATAGGAAATCCTGTAAGAAGAGCATGTTGTTGCTACTGCTGTTCAGTCGCCCAGTTTTGTCGGATTGTTTGTGACCCCTTGGACTGTAGCAAACCAGGCCTCCCTGTCCCTCACCAACTCCTGAAGCTTTCCCAAGTTCATGTTCATTGCATTGGTGATGCCATCCAGCCATCTCATCCTCTGACACCCTCTTCTTTTGCTCTCAGTCTTTCCCAGCATCAGGGACTTTCCAATGAGTCATCTGTTCACATCAGATGACCAGAATACTTGAGCTTAAGCTTCAGCTTCAGCTTCAGCATCAGTCCTTCCAGGGAATATTCAGGGTTGATCTCCCTTAAGATAGACTGGTTTGATCTCCTTGCTGATTAAGGAACTTTTAAGAGTCTTCTCCAGCAGCACAGTCCAAAGGCATCAATTATTTGGCATTCTGCCTTCTTTACAGTCCAGCTCTTACAACTGTACATGACCACTGGGAAGACCATAGCCTTAACTATATAGACCTTTGTCAGAGGAGTAATGTCTCTGCTTTTAAACAGGTTTGTCATCCCTTTCCTGCCAAGAAGGAATCGTCTTCTGATTTCATGGCTGCAATCACCGTCCACAGTGATTTTGGAGCCTGAGAAGAAATCTGTCACTACTTCCACCTTTTCCCCTTTTATTTGCCATGCAGTAATGAGGCTGGGATGCCATGATCTTGGTTTTTTAATATTTAGTCTTATGCCAGTCCTTTCACTCTCCTCCTTCACCCTTATCAAGAGGGTCTTTAGTACCTCTTGGCTTTCTGCCATCAGAGTGATATCATCTGCATATCTAAGATTGTTGATGTTTCTCATGCCTATCTTAATTCCAGCTTATAACTCATCCAGAAGAGCATACTTGGAGGAAAATAACATGAGTTCAACTCTTCCCAGGTCTTTAGGAAGAATGTCAGATTTTTCCCTTCCTATGCAGGGGGAAAAATGCAGCTTTTCCTTACTGTATATTTCTTTCCTGTTAGTCTCCTTTTCTATCACATAGAACACTTCACTACTGACCCTTTTAGATATTAACTGTGTGAACACTTTTCTCAAGACAATAAGCTAGTCTGACACCACCTGAGTGTTCTACAATTTAATTCAATTCTGATACTACCTGGACAGAGCATCAGATCCAACAGAAAAGGACTCAGTCCCACAAGACTCCCCCACCCTTTCACAACAATAAGAAAGTCTTTGACACCAGCTGAGTGTCCTACATGCTAAGCTAAATAATGTGAAACTCTGCATCAAATAAATTTTCACTATGGCTGTAAGACACCATGCAACAGTTTTTACATGCCCCTTACATGTACACTATTCTTTTTTTACCATAGCAATTCAGCATTTAATAAAAACAATTGATAATATAGCATATAGCCTGTGCCTAAAGGATCTATATTTTAAAAGTGAGATGTTCAGATTTAGGACCCTTAGAAAAAAAATCAGGAAGCAACTGAGCAAAATTGAGCTCAAAAAAGGAGACATTCAGTGAGTATCATGATTAGTAGTGGGAGCAGTACTTGAAACAGTTCACATGTTGCTTCTATTATACTGACATATTTATATAAAGAACAGACAAAGCAATTTTCATATAGTAAACAAATTTACTCTTCATATTTAAGCATATAAAAAGGAATGTGTATTCCCAACAGAATCTATTATTTTAAGTAAATATGGAGACACAGGTGAAACAGAAAAGGATAACAAACAGAAAAGGGTAAATACCATCTTGTTTATTGCAAGGTCATATTCTCCATATCATCTTGCATATGGTAAACTTCTTAGGATAAAAATAAGCATTAAATATATTTTGAAGTAGTTTTTTGATTCCTTCCAGAAGAATTTCTGTGACTGTAACATTTGTAAAATTGATCAGGTTGCACTACTAATTGTGTTTAAGTGTTTGAAAATCTGAACAATTTAAAAACTGACCCAAAGATAGCTTTCTTAAATTAAATAAATTATAACAATTATTCTTAATTATATAACCAAATAAAATTGTCTAATAACCACTGAATTATATTAAAACAACTATTAATTCATAAATGCATTCCAGTAATTTAAGGATACTGATTGCATTTTAATTTATAAGGTTATAGCCTAGGCTAATTAGTTTTATAAAACTTCTTATCCTGAATCTCATGATTTTCTACAAGCTTCCATGATGAAGCTCCAATGATGAATGAAATAATGTAAACTAGTTTTCTTCAAAAATATACATGCAAATGTATACATTCTGGTTAATCTGTCTTCTGATTATTATATATTACATATATATATGTGTGTGTGTGTGTGTGTGTATTACACAACTTAAATATTTAGGATGTACCTGTGTGTATGCGAAGTCTCTTCAGTCATGTCTAACTCTTTGTGACCCTATGGACTGTAGCCCATCAGGATCCTCTGTCCATGGGATTCTCCAGACAAGTTGCCATGTCCTTCTCCAGGGGATCTTCCTGACCCATGGATGGAACCCAGGTCTCCTGGCCTGCAGGCAGATTCTTTACTGCTGAGCCACTTGGAAAGCCCAAATATTAAGGAAGCCAAAACCAATTGAGCAAATATCATTTACGTAAAGATTAAAATATATCATAGTAGCATATTATTGCAATTCACTGTAACAGTGCCAAATTACATAATAACAATTATATATTGAGCTCTGAAATAAATCATATCTTATTTATTTTTGTATGCTCAGTACCTGAAATAATCCTGAGCAAAAAGTATATGCTCAATAAATGCTTGTTGAAATGAGAACTAAGTGAATAACCTTCATTACTTTGGATATATTTTGAATTAATTCAATATGAGCTATTAAATATTTTTCACAGTACTATATGAAAAGAGAAATTCACTTTATTCTCTTGGGTTAAGATGAATAAAAATGTATGGTAAACATTACTCTTTCAAGAATAAAAACCCCAAAATGTACATTGATTCTTCAAGTGCCTAAAGCAATAATACATTTCACTTCAAAGTCCTACATGAGCTAATGGAAGGTCGCAATGTGTATGAGTTACTCTTGAGCCTGTTCACAGACTGAATCTCAACTCTTTCAAGTCTTATTTCTTCCATCCAGATGCACTATACATTATCAGAAAGGTTTTTATGACTGTACTGTTTTCTCCCTGGAGGTAATAAGGTCAAAAAAAAAATGTTACTAAAGCAATATAGAGTTTATAACAATTTACTTGGGCATACAGCATTTTTTATAAGTGGATCACTTGCAATTTGGATTATATTTTAATGCAAATGTCTTAATTTAGTTCACTTTTGGTACTTGTTTCCCCCATCTCCTGACATTTTCATTGAAAACTGTGGAAATGAAAGAAGTAATTACTGAAGAACCATTCCCTAGCTTCATGAATTTAAGTTTCCTCCTTACTTCGACAGGTTTGTTTTTCAAGGCAGGAATATGGGTACCCAGGGTGGCAGGATTGAACTACTACACTGTAAAAGTTTGCAATAATTCAGCAATTCTCTAAAAATTATTTCTTCCATCTGAATATACTACGTAAACAGGATCCATGGTCAACTTGGTTCTTAAATTATATTATCTCATTATTCTTAACTAGTGAATTGGGATATATTCTCAACTTCACAGGGAAATAGGAATTCAGAATTTTTATGAGAGAAAGAGAAGAGAAAAGAGAAGGCAAGATAAAAGAGGGAACTAAAGAGAAGAGTCCCATAGAAATATATAAATTAAATAATCCTGCTACCAAATTTGATCAAAAGGCAAAATCCACCAATAATCTAAACTTTCTGGGGAAGGAAAAAAAGAGGAAGATTTATTTTCAGTCAGCACTAATAAAAAGGAGCAAATTACATTTCAGTTAAAAAAATGCCATTAGGAAGATGAGATATATTTAGCTGCACATCATCTTCTAACTTTAAAAATAATTAGTAACTGTAGTAACTGGAGGCATTCAGAACATGGGATGAGGTTTCAGCTCTAGCAATAAGCAGAGGCCAATTATTATATAATATAGATAGATAGGCACTATGAAATGGATGCCTGGGAAGTAAGAAAAAACCTTTGGTCTAAAAGCTGAACATTTCATAAAAGGTAAGACTTCTTGACTGTTAGAACCTTGTCTGATCTTTTCATTTTTATTTTTTACTAGCACTTAATAAAGAAATAGATGGGGAAACAGTGGAAACAGTCTCAGACTTTATTTTTTTGGGCTCCAAAATCACTGCAGATGGTGATTGCAGCCATGAAATTAAAAGACGCTTACTCCTTAGAAGGAAAGTTATGACCAACCTAGATAGCATATTCAAGAGCAGAGACATTACTTTGCCAACAAAGGTCCGTCTAGTCAAGGCTATGGTTTTTCCTGTGGTCATGTATGGATGTGAGAGTTGGACTGTGAAGAAAGCTGAGCACCAAAGAATTGATGCTTTTGAACTGTGGTGTTGGAGAAGACTCTTGAGAGTCCTTTGGACTGCAAGGAGATCCAACCAGTCCATTCTAAAGGAGATCAGCCCTGGGATTTCTTTGGAAGGACTGATGCTAAAGCTGAAACTCCAATCCTTTGGCCACCTCATGTGAAAAGTTGACTCATTGGAAAAGACTCTGATGGTGGGAGGGATTGGGGGCAGGAGGAGAAGGGGACGACAGAGGATGAAATGGCTGGATGGCATCACCGACACGATGGATGTGAGTTTGAGTGAACTCCGGGAGTTGGTGATGGACAGGGGGGCCTGGTGTGCTGCAATTCATGGGGTCATGAAGAGTTGGACATGACTGAGCGACTGAACTGAACTGAATAAAGAAATTGCCACAGATTTTCAATCAGTGTTGTTCAACTCGATCATATTGAAGGGGAAAATAAAAAGTTCAAAATATCTTAAAAACACACAAACATGCTACTCTTCTTAATCCAAATCTGTATGTTCCAACACATTTTCACCTTTGCTGAGACATCGTTTCTTTTTTTTCCCTCTAAATATATAACTAAAAGTCAGGTGCCCATTTAAAAGCACATTTTCTATTATTTTATAGGAAAATTTAGATTGTAATTAGTATTTAAGAGAGATTTTTGTACTTAACCCAGTCTCCTAAATGCTTGACTAAAGTACTTGGATAGAATCATGCAAACAAATTGATTCCCAGAACACAGTTTGCATTTAGCAATTAGGTTGCACAGCACAGCTTCAGTTGTTTGTCAGCTGAAAGGGAAAAAGGTTGCCAGACAAAAGATCTCTTAAGATTCTCACTAGATGGTTGATATGATGGATGAACAAAGCTTTCATGGTTTAGAGGATTATTCTTTCTTCTTTCCTCTGCATTGTTTCAACAGAAGGGTTGGCTTAATTAGCTAGAGAGTTACAGAGAAACACCAGGCAATGTTTAGCCTCTTCCAGCTCTCTAGAAAAATGAACTGGACTGAATACTAGATTGATTTAAAGAGAAGCAAAAATGTTTCCTCTCTCCCTTCCTTCCCTCCCTCCTTCCTTCTTTCTTCCCTCTCTCCTTCCTTCTTTCTTCCCTCTCTCCTTCTCTTCCTCCCTTCCTCCTGCCTTCTTTCTTTTCTTTATTAGCTTTGCAAGTGCATCCAGATAATCTGCCAAATTTCTAATGTGAAAATGCATTATATTTGTACCTATATCTGTCTTCCAGTGACATCAGAGCAACTGCTATCATTTGGATGCAATCATATTAATCCCAGAAGGGCAATAGTCTGTATTAAGTTCAAATGCACTTTTACAAAGCGTCAACAGAGTATATTTCTTTTAATGAGTTCAGACTTAGTATTAATCATGGATGAGAAAATAACCCCAAAATTGAAACACACTGGCTTCTCTTTTGAGTCTTCCAAATTTTACCATTTTTGTTCTTCATGTCGGTTTGCTCTAATCTGTGCCATAAAGTTGATGGCAACAAGCCCACAGTTTCAAGAATAAACCTAGGAAATGCCAAGAAAAAGTCCTGGAAACTGAGTTTTGTAGTAGCATATGCAATCCTTAAAATAGGTTGATTTTAAGGGAACATTTGAACATTAGAAGGGACTTGGGAAATCAAATACTCTAAGAAATTTACATAAAAACTTAATTGCAAATTTTTTTTATTTATGGGAGACTTTGAGTATATAAAATACTTCTTCTTGAATTCAAACATTTTTCATTGTATCACCGTTCACTTGAGGTTCCTTTGTTTGAATAATCAACTCCATTAGGTTGGAAAACTCCATGAGAGTAGATAAACATGCCTGTTTTGTTCATTCCTGTAGCCTAGCACAGTCTGTACTCAATAAAAGCGGCTTGCTGAAGATTTTTCCTACCAGAGGACTTGCTTAAGTAAGTAAACCATTAGATTGATTGTACCAAAACCCAATGTAATTTTGAGTACAAAGCACAAACACACACACACACATTTAGGTAATATGATGAATGATACATTGCAAACTAAAATTAAAATATCCATGTATATTTGATTTTATTTACAGGACATTGATTCTAAGGAAAGTAAGATGAAGGAAAAAATATGGCAAGTTAAGCTTCAGTGATAGCAGTGACATTATTTTTGGAGAAATAAATATTTTAAGTAAGCTTTATTGTAATACACATATGTACACAATAGACCCAAATCATGATTAATGAATTTTTCAAACTGAGCACCAAAGCATACTGAATTTCTAATTATTAACATGATTATATAAATAAAATAATCTTATTTAATATCAATTTTGTATAATCCAATTAATAGGTAAAATCCTTTGATCCAACTGATATTAAATCTATGTTTGCTATCTACAATATAAAAAACAATGCTATTTTAATACTTCTTTTATCATATTAATTGATTAATTAGTAAATTAAAATAATCATTTTCATAATTTTCAATTATTTAAAACTTTTATGATGTCCCATGCAAGCATGCATACTAAGTCACTTCAGTTGTATCTGTCTCTTTGCGACACCATGGACTGTAGCCCAACAGGCTCCTCTGTCTATGGAATTCTCTAGGCAAGAATACTGGAGTGGGTAGCCATTCCCTTCTCCAGGGTATCTTCATGACCCAGGATCAAACCTGGATCTCCCACATTGAAGGCAGATTCTTTACTGTCTGAGCCATGAGGAAAGCTCTTTATGATATCCTTATCTCAATTATTTCTCTTGAAAGCCTTGTATTTTATTGGCATGAAGTTGGAAATATTTTATAATCAAAGATTTTCTATTCTTAGATTGTTTTGGCTCTTTTCTGGATACTTTTCCTAGCTTTTTTATTAATTAAATAATTTTAACTTTTTTTTTTACTCAGAGATAAATATTATGATCTTTAAATAAAGTTGAAATTTCCGTGAGGTAATGTTGTTTCATCTCCTATTCAGTATTTCATTCTGCATAAAATACCTGCTTAAAGGTCTTCTTGTTTGTTTGTTTTATATCATGGGGTGTGTGTCAGATTCTGGAAAAGTTCATTCCAAATCCTGACAACTTTATTCATTATTAACTCTAGTTGATAAAACATATTTGTATTAAAGCCCTTCCAGAATTCCAGGCACTGCAGCTATTTTTCACTTTTTATCAAAGAGTAGTTTGGGGCTTTTTTTAATGCTAAGCTAAATTGACATATCTATGAATTTTACCCAAAGATTCCCTGGTTTATGTCCACAAAGAATATATCCAAATTCTCTTTATGACAATTTGACACATCTTTGTTTTACTTGAAGCCAGATACATTCATCTCCTCACCCAAACACCTCTTTTTGTCCTCCAGACTAAAGATAATCTCTTCCTTCCTGAGACAATGAGGTTTTCTTATCTGGAGATGTGTCACATGATAGCCAATGTTCTGTTGAATTTTCCTTAATCCACAATAAAATATCAAATCTATTTTTTTTAAGGAAGTTGTTTGTCATTCACTTACTGAATTTTATTGCCCAATGTGCAGCAGGAACTCCATGGGCAATGGATATAGCAGTGACAAGACTGATAAAGTTCCTGATCACAGAGATTTATCAATTTAATGAGTGAAGATGGACTAGAAGTAAAGTAACATTATTAAAAATTCAGGTACTAAAATAAAATAAAAATTCAGGTACTTATATTTACTATGAAGAAAAGATAAGCAGTATGGCCAAATGTCTTTAAAGAGCATGCAATAATTCAGAACTGGCTACTGCGTCATGGAAAGGAGAAGTGAAACAAATTGAGGACGGGTAATGAAAGTGAACCTTCTTTCCAGCACTGGTTCTTGGCTACAGCTTTCTGGCTTTTACCTAGAAAGACAAACATGAGAAGCAATGGATTGTGCAATTCTCATAGATGCTAAATACAGCCCAGGCAATACCTTCTGGACTCTTCTCAGTGACAGTGATGAATATGACTTCCGAATGACTTGAGAATTACAGTTAAGTCACTCACAAGATTCTATTTCTTATGTCCGTGGCAGATGGACAATAACAAAAACTACAAAGATAATTATTTCACTATGGAAGTATGATGTAATAATTTGTTAATTTAATACAGGTTTCCTTGGACACTATTTCATGAATTTTATGCAAAAATATTAAGGTAATGAAAGATTAAAAATACCTTTCCTATTAAATTGTATTGTTTTATGATTAGAGCTACAGTTATCTTTATCTTGTTATGATGAGACATATTGTCAACAATTTACATGACTACAGAACTATGAAACCTGAAATATAAATTATGAAACCTATATAATATTGGAGAAGGTGATGGCACCCCACTCCAATACTCTTGCCTGGAAAATCCCATGGATGGAGGAGCCCGGTAGGCTGAAGTCCATGGGGTCGCTCAGAGTCAGACAGGACTGAGCGACTCTACTTTCACTTTTCACCTTCATGTATTGGAGAAGGAAATGGCAACCCACTCCAGTGTTCTTGCCTGGAGAATCCCAGGGACAGGGGAGCCTGGTGGGCTGCTGTCTATGGGGTCGCATAGAGTCAGACACGACTGAAGTGACTTAGCAATATAAATATGATTTTTGAAATTAAAGTTATTAAAATATCCTTAATCTGAGAGGTGAGATAAATGTTTATTTTCTGCATAGAAAATGGTAGATTTTTAAAGAAGACAAATATTTCTGCCAACAATATAATCTTATGTTTCAAAGGTGTTTTTGTTTTTGCTTTGATACTAGTATTAAAGTGTTATTGCAGGTGTCATAATTTAAAGAGAATTTTAATATCATAAAATGAGGTGGGAAAGTATTTGTTTAAAATTTTACTGGTTGTGTGGTTCATGACATGCATGAATGGTAAGTGGCTTCACTGTCTGACTCTTTGCAACCCTAGGACTGTAGCCCACCAGGCGCCCCTGTCCATGGGATTTTCCAGGCAAGAATGCTGGAATGGGTTACCATTCCTTTCTCTAGGGGGTCTTCAGGACCCAGGGATCCAACCTGGATCTCTTATGTCCCCTGCTTTGGCAGGCAGATTCTTTACTAGTAGCGCCATCTGGGAAGCTCACGATCTTGAGCAATTTGCCTAAATTCTTCAATTGTTAGTTGATTTGTAATATAGGGATATTAATGCATTTTATGTAGAGTAGTTGTAAATTAAATATGAAATATTTATACATTATTTCACAGAAATATTTGAATCTGAATAAAATATTTAATGAATTGAATCTATGATGATGAAGAGGAAGATGGCGGCAGTGGCGAAGGCAAAACCCACACTATCCTGTAACCACCGGAGTCATTCTGGCTGCTGTTTGCAACTTCTCATGGTAGGATCCACAAGTTATTGGACAAGATTTGCCAATTAAGATGTGAGATAGGTTTTATTCAGGAAACAGAGACACAGAATTAATTACCTTGGCAACTCTGTGGTAAACATGGTTTTCAAAATTCAACTATGTGTTTGTCTAAAGGTCATGCTATTTCTGATGCATCATTGTTTGTTAGAGGCCTAAAAAAAAGGCCTCTATAAAAATTTTTTGTGGAGGTAAAATAAGTTCATACTAAAGTATGTGTTTAGATTTTCAGCATCATTTATTTCAATATGTTCAGGATTGAAAAGTAATTAAAAGCACTGCATCTTTTAAATGTATTTGTACTTTTAAATATTGTCAACACAACTCTTTTTTGGAAGGTACATTCTTTCAGACACTCACATATCAGTAATTTACATTATCTGTGCAATGATGACAATTATCCATAATATAGCTTTTAATTTAAATATATATTTATTTTTTACTCTGTGTCTCTTTAGCTACTGCCATCATTTTCTGTTATATTTTTAACCTTTCCTGATTGATGTAGTTTGAAAAATAATTTAAAATATTTCTGCTTCTTATAACATAAATCAGCGATTCTCAATGGAAAGGGAAATAAGGGTAGAAGGAAATAGTGGTAATTAGGAGACACATCCATCTGGAATCATGCCAGACTTATTTGCAGGACTTTTTAAAATTGCATGTACCTATCTAGAAACTTTGATGAAGATGGATGTCCTATTCTCTATCATTAAAAGCGCTATCACTGTGACTCAATATTCCAAAGGCAAATAAGACCTTGCTACTCAAAGGTTTGTAGTAAGTAAGAAATCAAATTGCCATTCAGATTCTGGGTTCCCCAGGTATAGCCTTTTATAAGGTTCATGGTTCCAAGCTTAAATTTCCTTTCTGCCTCTATTCACTTCTTAACAAATTTACCCACTCTGTTTTAATTGTTCCAGTATGTAGTGAACTCACCTGCCTGTCTCCACATTCTTCATCCAAAGCACTTTGTTTGACCCTAGTGATGAAATCTCAGCCACTGTGTATAAACCTATATTTAGCATTCTACCTCTCCCTTCAACTCAGTGAGGCCACACTATGTTTAACCTCCACAAAAGTACATACTTTTCGCTTTATCTAATTCAGTGGATGTCCTCAACCTGGTCCCAGTGTGACATTACAATCCAAGGGAACACATAATATTTGATTTGTAACCACAGGTTTTGTGACCAGAATCTACTACTAAAATGGGTTAAACTTACATGGAATTCTTCAACTTCTCAGAGACTAGTTATCCATACAAATAACTTGTATCAAGGAGACTACATTGACAAGTATAGTGAGCAGGGAGAAAATTTTAACCAAGGTAGACAAAGAACATGTCATATAGGCTGTTTTAGACAATAAGAAATTTGGATCTTATTCTATATAAAATAAGAAGTCACTGGAGAGTTATTATCTAGGCAGTGATAAAATCTAACTTACATCTTGGAAAGATAATTGCAACCACATTGAGGAGAATAAACTATAGAGAGGCAGTGGTGGAACCAGGGAGGCTGGCTATTGTAGGAAACCCAGTCACACTCCTGACATAGATTAGGTTTTTAACTGAGAATAGTATTATCTGAGTTAGCTTCTGATATATTTTGAAGGTTGAGCTTATAGAATTTGCTGATATGCAATGGAAAATGTAAGGATTCCTAGTGAGCAAAGGTTTTGGTTTTAAGTAACTTTTGTAAATATAGGAGATATTTACGGAGATATAAAGAAAAATCACAAGAGTGTATATATGATGTTTAACATCATAGAGATAAGATAATCTTACTTAGGGAAGCACATAGGAAAGGAGGAAGGAAGAGATTTAAAGCTCTGGAAAGCTATAACTATAGGGAAGATAAAAAGAATCCACTTAATTATTCAATTATTCACTTATTGAGCAATTATTTATTGCTTATTATGTGTGTAAGTATGTTCCAGGTACTGGATTATACAGTTCTGAACAAAATAAATAAAACTCCTTTTTCTTCTGGAGCTAGTATTTTGGTGAGAGAAATAAAGAGAGGGTATATAAGATCAACCAGTTAAATAGTACAAACTAAGGGGAAAAAAGAAACTAAGAAGGAGATATTTAGTATGCAGAAAGTTGAAAATATGGTAAGGTGACCAGGAAAGTCTCTATTGAAAAGGTGATTTTGGATTGAACTGAAGAAAATGAAAGCTATATTCACATGCTTCTCTAGAGAAGGAGGAAAAGAGACCACTGAAGGAAACTCCGTGCAAATCTTCTGACTATATCTAGAATGGGAGTTTACCCTGGAAGTTCAAAACAGAAGGGAAATCAGTGTGGCTGGTGTGGAATGGAGGTGGTAAAGGTAGGGGAGATGAAGTTGGAGAAGAGATTATTCAAGGGGCCTATAAACCAGTGTAAAATACTTCATTTTATTCTGAGTAAGATGAAAATAAATGAAGCACTTTGAACAAAAGACTTGACATGTCCTGATAATAGCTTCTTTTGGCTGCTACATTGAGAACAGATAGGAGTTGAACAAACACAGAAAATAGATACCAGACAGGAGGCTAGTGCAAAAATACATGTTCAGTTCAGTTCAGTTCAGTCACTCAGTCATGTCTGACTCTTTGCAAACCCATGAACCACAGCACACCAGGCCTCCCTGTCCATCACCAACTCCCGGAGTCCAGCCAAACCTATGTCCATCGAGTTGGTGATGCCAACTAGCTCATCCTCTGTCGTCTCCTTCTCCTCCTGTCCTCAATTTTTCCCAGCATGAGGGTCTTTTCAAATGAGTCAACTCTTCACATCAGGTGGCCAAAGGATTGGAGTTTCAGCTTCAACATCAGTCCTACCAATGAACACCCAGGACTGATCTCCTTTAGGATGGACTGGTTGGATCTCCTTGCAGTGCAAGGGACTCTCAAGAGTTTTCTCCAACACCACAGTTCAATAACATCAATTCTTTGGCACTCAGTCTTCTTTATAGTCCAACTCTCACATCCATACATGACCACTGGAAACCATAGCCTTGACTAGATGGACCTTTGTTGGCAAAGTAATGTCTCTGCTTTTTAATATGCTGTGTAGGTTGGTCATAACTTTCTTTCAAAGGAGCAAGTGTCTTTTAATTTCATGGCTGCAATCACCATCTGCCGTGATTTTGGAGCCCAGAAAAATAAAGTTAGCCACTGTTTCCACATCTATTTGCCATGAAGTGATGGGACCAGATGCCATGATTTTGGTTTTCTGAATGTTGAGCTTTAAGCCAACTTTTTCACTCTCCTCTTTCACCTTCATCAAGAGGCTCTTTAGTTCTTCTTCACTTTCTGCCATAAGGGTGGTGTCATGTGCATATCTGAGGTTATTGATATTTCTCCCAGCAATCTTGATTCCAGCTTGTGCTTCTTCCAGCCCAGCATTTGTCATGATGTACTCTGCATATAAATTAAATAAGCAGGGTGACAATATACAGCCTTGACGTACTCCTTTTCCTATTTGGAATCAGTCTGTTGTTCCATGTCCAGTTCTAACTGTTGCTTCCTGACCTGCATACAGGTTTCTCAAGAGGCAGGTCAGGTGGTCTGGTATTCCCATCTCTTTCAGAATTTTCCACAGTTTATTGTGATCCACATAGTCAAAGGCTTTGGCATGGTCAATAAAGCAGAAATAGATGTTTTTCTGGAACTCTCTTGCTTTTTCAATGATCCGGTGGATGTTGGCAATTTGATCTCTGGTTCTTCTGCCTTCTCTAAAACCAGCTTGAACATCTGGAAGTTCACGGTTCACGTATTGCTGAAGCCTGGCTTGGAGAATTTTGAGCATGACTTTACTAGCGTGTGAGATGAGTGCAATTGTGCAGTAGTTCGAGCATTCTTTGGCATTGCCTTTCTTTGGGATTGGAATGAAAACTGATCTCTTCCAGTCCTGTGGCCACTGCTGAGTTTTCCCAATTTGCTGGCATATTGAGTGAAGCACTTTCACAGCGTCATCTTTCAGGATTTGAAATAGCTCAACTGGAATTCCATCACCTCCACTAGCTTTGTTCGTAGTGATGCTTTCTAAGGCCCACTTCACTTCACATTCCAAGACGTCTGGCTCTAGGTGAGTGATCACACCATAATGATTATCTGGGTCATAAAGATCTTTGTACAGTTCTTCTGTTTATTCTTGCCACCTCTTCTTAGTATCTTCTGCTTCTGTTAGGTCCCTACCATTTCTGTCCTTTATTGAGCCCATCTTTGCATGAAATGTTCCCTTGGTATCTCTAATTTTCTTGAAGAGATCTCTAGTCTTTCCCATTTTATTGTTTTCCTCTATTTCTTGCATTGATCTCTGAGGAAGGCTTTCTTATCTCTCCTTGCTATTCTTTGGAACTCTGCATTCAGATGCTTATATCTTTCCTTTCCTCCTTTGCTTTTCACTTCCCTTCTTTTCACAGCTATGGGATGAGGTTGGTTTGAGCCTAAGTAGTAGCAGTGGAAGTAGCCAAGACTGGTTAATTTCTGCATATATTCTAATTCTTTCTATTTATTTGTTTGTTTTATGCTATAGTAGAGACATCACATTCTTTACCTAATCAATTCAGGATGCATCTTCCTCCTCTCAAAAAAGACATTGTTTCTATTTATCCAAAACACTGTAATACCTAATAAATTTAACAACGATTTTTTAATCACCTAATAGCCAGCCAGACTGCTATTCCTCATAGCTCAGACATTAGAGCATCTGCCTGCAAAGAAGTAGACCTGGGTTTAATCCCTGGGTTGGGAAGATCCCCAGGATAAGGAAATGGCAACCCACTCCAGTATTCTTGCCAGGGAAATCCCATAGACAGAAGGGATTGGTGGGCCACAGTCCAGGGGGTCACAACGAGTTGGACATGACGAGTACTAACACACACAAATGCCAGACTATATTTAAGACTATTTTAGATTAAAAGATATGTAATAGACATTAACTTATATGCAGAGTACACCATGAGAAACGCTGGACTAGAAGAAACACAAGCTGGAATCAAGATTGCTGGAAGACATATCAATAACCTCAGATATGCAGATGACACCACCCTTATGGCAGAAACTAAAGAGGAACTAAAAAGCCTCTTGATGAAAGTGAAAGTGGAGAGTGAAAAATTGGCTTAAAGCTCAACATTAGAAAACGAAGATCATGGCATCTGGTCCCATCACTTCATGGGAAATAGATGGGGATACAGTGGAAACAGTGTCAGACTTTATTTTTCTGGGCTCCAAAATCACTGCAGATGGTGACTACAGCCATGAAATTAAAAGGCGCTTACTCCTTGGAAGAAAAGTTATGACCAACCTAGATAGCATATTCAAAAACAGAGACATTACTTTGCCAACAAAAGTCCATCTAGTTAAGTCTATGGTTTTTCCTGTGGTCATGTATGGATGTGAGAGTTGGACTGTGAAGAAGGCTGAGCGCCGAAGAATTGATGCTTTTGAACTGTGGTGTTGGAGAAGACTCTTGAGAGTCCTTTGGACTGCAAGGAAATCCAACCAGTCCATTCTGAAGGAGATCAGCCCTGGGATTTCTTTGGAAGGAATGATGCTAAAGCTGAAACTCCAGTACTTTGGCCACCTCATGCAAAGAGTTGACTCATTGGAAAAGACTCTGATGCTGGGAGGGACTGGGGGCAAGAGGAGAAGGGGACGACAGAGGATGAGATGGCTGGATGGCATCACTGACTCGATGGACGTGAGTCTGAGTGAACTCCGGGAGTTGGTGATGGACAGGGAGGCCTGGCGTGCTGCAATTCATGGGGTCACAAAGAGTCGGACACGACTGAGAGACTGAACTGAACTGAACTGAATGGACATTAGTAATTGTAAACAGTGTGCACTCTTGATGAGAATTCTGATTGGCTACATTAAAAAAAAAAGATTTATTTATTTATTTTTATTTTTTGACTGTGGTGGGTCCTTGTTGCTATGCATAGGCTTTCTCTAGTTGGAGTGAGCGAGGGATACTTTTCCTTGAGGTGCAAGGTTTTCCCATTGCTGTGGATTCTCTTGTTGCACAGCGTGAGCTCTAGAGTGAGGGTTCAGTAGTTGTGGCACACAGGTTTAGTTGCTCCACAGCATGTGGAATTTTCCCAGACCAAGGATCAAACCAGTGTCCCTTGCATTGCAAGGTGGATTCTTAAGCCCTGGGCAACCAGGGAAATGCGTGATTGGTTACTTTTTTAAAGGTCAAGTTAGCAGAATTCACCAAACTGGATGTGGGGAATGATGAGGGAGACAGCAACATAGTTCTTGAAGTTTGGGGCATAAGAAAGTAGAATAATGGAGTGGTTTTTACCTGAAATGGGAAAACCTTGGAAGGAAATATTAAAAGAAAACTATGGCTATAAAAAGTTTATAATACTATATATTTAAGTGGATAGGTACATTATGTCCAGGGGTTCAGGCAAAGATCTGGGCTGCAGATATAACTTTGAAAGCCATTCACATGTAGATGGTGGGTACGAAACTGCGTGGTATCATCTATGGAATAAATACGTAGAGAAAAGACAACATGTCAAGAGCTGAGTTTTGAATCACTAACGTTTAGAGATGAGATGAAAGTGAAAGTGTTAGTTGCTTGGTCGTGTTCTACTCTTTGAGACCCCGTGAACTGTAGCCCGCAAGGCTCTTCTGTACATATTTCCCAGTCAAGAATATCGGAGTGGGTTGTCATTCCCTTCTCCAGGGGATCTTCCTGACCAAGGGATCAAACCCATGTCTCCTGCATTGTAGGCAGATTCTTTACCACTGAGCCACCAGAGAAGCCCACAATTATATATTTAGACATAAAGTTTTGATTCTTGATAATGAGAAATATTGAGATAAAGGAGTCAAAACATTGGATAGGTTATTAGTATGAACACTAAAATGATTAAAAGTGCCTATATGACTTACAGTAGACAGAAGGAAGGTAAGCTAGATGCTAAAAATCTCCAGTGAATGAATAGGATTCACCAGAATTTAAGAGGATGATACAGCAAAAACGGGGAGTGGATAGCATAGTACAATATAGTCTGACAGAATCTGCTTCAAGTAAATTGAAATATTGTGAGAGAGGAGGGAGAAGTAGTGTTTTAAAAATGGTAACTACTAGTCAGGTGGATATAAATACAACTCTGTGGTACAAGAATAGTGAAATAAAAACAGCCATCAGTTGAACAGACTGAAGGTGAAATAGAATCTTTAGAATCTGCCAGACATCATTCAAAGCCGGAGTTAAGGAAATATTCAAGAAGTTGAAATGGTAGTGAATTTTGGAATCCCAGAAAGAACAGTTTATGGGGTTTGAAGGTTTGGGAAAAGTAGTAATATGATTAGTATATTTGTCAGTATAGATTATTAAAGGAACAAAAATATATTTTCAAAGAGATTATTAAACAAGGTTACATTCCTTAGTGACATAATATGGCTTGTCATGTGTTTTGAATATTTAACTCGATGCTTGCACAGTCATATGTATATAGGCAGATGGGAGATATTCTATCTTCATATGATTCTGGAAGATCTAAAATACAGCACAGATGACCCCAATGACCTAAATTATTAACTATAAAGGTCATATTTTTAGCCCCTGCTCAACAATTGTTCACATTTCTCTTTGAAAACTAATTTTCATTGCCTTTATAAACACCACAAATTTCTTATTTTTTCCTTCTAATTTTCTAGTCATTCCTTCTTACTCTGAATTGTAGGCATCTTTACCTTTTCTTCCTCCCTAACATTGGAGATTGTCAGGTCCTACACCTAATAGGCTTCTCATTCTACATAAAATATCTTAGTGATCACATCCAGTTTGATTAATTAAATTATTATTTATATCCAAGTGCCTACTCAACATATCCCCATAGATGTGTCCTGAGCACTAATTCAGTGTACAAATGACTGAACTCATCAATCTAACCCTATCTTCCACATGCTTCAAATTCAGTAAAAGACCCTGGCTAGTCAAGTCAGAAAACCAGGTAACATTCCTTGATTTACTTTACTTCTCTCTCCATACCTAAGTAATCACCAAACAATTTGACTGATGTCCACTGAAGCCCTCAAAGCCATCTTCTACCAAGTCTTTTCATTTCCAATGAAACCCTGCTAATTGAGACCATTACTATGCTGCCTCTGCTCTGAGTGATTGTTCCATGTTTCCAAATTATTCTCCCTTTCACCTTTCTGACTCATTAGATCATTCTCTCCTTTGCAAACAAAATGATCTTACTAAAATTCAAAGTCGATAAGCATTATTCCCTGATTTAAACAAACAAAATGTTTCCACATGGTAATCTTAGAATATAATCCATAACTGGTGGAATTTGCAAAAGTATAACCTGGTTCATCCATACCTCTCTAGAATCATATCTTTCTGCACCTCCTTTTGATAGCTTACTGTGAATGATGTCGGATTTGTGATCTCTGAAGATTTAGCTTCGGGATCAGGGACCAGGCTTGATCACTGAAGACCTTTTGGGTAGCAGTTTTATTTAAGTAAGAACAGTGACAGAGATGCTTCTGACAGAGACATCAGAAGGGGGACAGAGAGTGCCCCACTCTTCCTAGTTATAGCAAGCTATTTTATGTCTGTTAGAAAGCTATTAATCAGATAAGAGAGACACCTCAAGGCTGAAGGAGTTTCACCGGGCTCCTCTCCCACAATATGTATTTTTGAGATAGGATGGCATGAGGTGTATCATCCCCCAGCCATAAAACAATTGATATGAATATTGGTTTGTTGAGTTATTATCAGCCCAAGGTTTGAAAAAGAAAAAAAAAAAAGTTAGTCTTAGGTGGAACCATTTCAAAGAAAGGAAAATTCCAAAGCAAATATATAGTTTCATGAACATAGCTTAAGAAAAACATTTCCATAGAGAGTTTGTTTCCTCCTGCCCTTGCAATGGCACCCCACTCCAGTACTCTTGCCTGGAAAATCCCATGGACAGAGGAGCCTGGTAGGCTGCAGTCCATGGGGTTGCTAAGAGTCGGACACGACTGAGCGACTTTCCTTTCACTTTTCAATTTCATGCATTGTAGAAGGAAATGGCAACCCACTCCAGTGTCCTTGCCTGGAGAATCCCAGGGACGGGGGAGCCCGGTGGGCTGCCGTCCATGGCGTCGCACAGAGTTGGACACGACTGAAGCGACTTAGCAGCAGCAGCAGCCGCTTAAGGGAGAGACAAAAAGAAATGTCTGACACTTGCAGCCCATTTCCTCCACTTGGAGATGCCTGGCCTTCCTGCCTGTCACCCTCTCATTTTCTTACTTTCTCTCACTCTATCACTGTTTAGTCGCTCAGTTGCGTCTGACAGTTTGCGAGCCCATGGACTCTGTAGCCTGCTAGACTCCTCTGTCCATGTGATTTCCCAGACAAGAATATTGGAGTGGGCTGCCATTTCCTTCTCCAGGGTATCTTCCTCACCCAGGATCAAACCTGTGTCTCCTGCATTGCAGGTGATCCTTTACCATTGAGCCACTAGGGGAAGCCCTCTATCACCTCTGGATCTTTGCAAATACAAATTAACATTCCCAGGGACTTCCCTGGAATCCCAGTGGTTGAGGCTCTGTGCTCCCAATGCAAGGAGCACAAGTTCAATCCCTGGTTGGTGGTAGTCCACATATCATACAGCATGGCCTTAAAGGGAAAAAACAAACAAACAAACAAAAAACCACTATCCTTCCCAAAGGCTTGTTTGTCTCCTTCAGGAAGGTTTCTAGGATTGGTCTGAGAAGTCTGCAGTCAAGCATGGTATAGTCCTTATGGTACATTACTTATTTGCTGCTGTCTTCCAGAAGAAGGTGGTAACCTCCTGCTAGTAAGTCTGCAATTTCTTCTACACTATATTCCTACTGACTCCACAGTATTTATCATATTGCCTGGTTTGTAACTGTTGCTCAATAAATATTTGTTCAATGAATGAGAGTATAAAATATTAAAAGAGAAGTGAGATAAAATTTAACATAAACCATTTGATTTTTTTTTTAAATCATCACTTAAGTTCATAACATTGGATACAACAAAAAGGGACCAGAACCAGATGCTGAAATAATGGTATAATCATATCTTTAGCATAATGATTATGTAATTTATTTTAATCTGCCTAAATAGTAGTCAAAGTACATGAAATATTGTTCTGATTATTTTAATGACCAAATTGGGTGTGTTGATTGATTCTGAAAAATTCAGTTGTTAGAAAAAATAGCTTGATAGAATACTATAACGTTTGGGGAACATGGGCTTCTCTGGTAGCTCAGCGGTTAAAGCATCTGCCTGCAATGCTGGAGACTCAGGTTCGATTCCTGGGTTGGGAAGATCCCCTGGAGAAGGAAATGGCAACCCACTCCAGTATTCTTGCCTGGAGAATCCCATGGACGGAGGAGCCTGGTGGGCTACAGTCCACCAGGTCGCAAAGAGTCGTAAACGACCGAGCGACTTCACTTTATAAATAAAGAATGATCCTATGTCTCTGAATAGATATTATCAAAACTTTAAGCAACTATGATCTATCATATTTTCCTGAAGAAAGCATTACTATATTTGTGGTTGGTGGAATGGATACAGAAACTCAAATAGCATATAAATTTCATTTCTACTTATTTTTTGAGGTAAATACTACAGTGGAACTAAAATGTTTCATTAGGTTCCTCACATTAATTTATTAAAAATTTCCAGTAATTTTTTTTTTTTTTTTACAAATAAAGTCAGAATGAAAGTCCTATGGATTAAGGTAAATTATAGTTGAATTACAATGTTTGTCTACTTTTCTGACATAATATAAGACCTTTAAAAAATTTTTTGCTCTAATTTCTCATGATAAAGGCTACCTTTAAAGCAAAGTAATATTTTTTAGAAGCTTATTTGCCCAATAAGTTTCCTTAGGAAATAGAGTTGAAATTCTCCCTGACTGGAACATTATAATATTTTCATAAAATAGCTACAATTGCTTTCAATAACCAGTTATCACTGCAGAAGACACTGAGATATTAATTTTAAAAATGACTCCTATCAATATTAAATTTGATTAGATTTTTAAAAGTATGTTACTCAGAGAAAAATTTTTACGATTTAAGGGGTTTTTTTTGAGTTGTATTTCATTAAGAAAAACTGACTACCAAGTAATATAGTCCTACCTATTTTAAACAACATTAAGTATTCTGACACCAACTATTGGAAAAGGAATGATAGATATGTCAGGTGCCCTTTAAGAATTCATAAATGCTGATGAAAAATCGATTTCAAGAAAATTTTTAGACTGTCAAATATATACCTAATCTCTCTATTCTAGTTACATACAGTATAAGGAAACAGTGAAAGACATTTGTAATTTTTAAAGTAATCTTTGGTTTGTTGAATTTCTAATATACCAGTGATATTTTGTGAACAAATGCTATGTAATCAATCCATTATGATAAGATTGTCATTAGGAAATACATTCTATATTAAACAAATACCATTTTTTCTTATTGTATAAACATAATAAATATTTAATTTCAAAGACTATGACAATATTGTAGTTTATTTCTGCTACAACTCAAGAAGGCCATTTTGAAAGCACTTAGACTGCTATGAATATTCTTCCAAAATGCCATTTATATCTACAAAACAGACATGTATACTGCAGAAAAATCTTGACTATAAACTTATCTGTGGTTAAGAGAGTAAAATGTAGGAAAAAAAGAAAACTATCATCAATTATGGAGAGGTGAATTACAGTTATTTATTCCTCTCGACTTTACATGTATTATTTATTATTTCATCACTAAGAAAGCTAAAGACTATTTTTACCTTTAATATTAAAGAACATATAATTCACAAGTTTTCTCAAGTTGATAATGAAATCATTTGTTATTATGATAAATGGGTGTCCATAATATTATTTAGTATTTAGATTTTAGAAGACAAAACTGTTATGAACTTTAATTTTTCTGTATTATAAAAATGTTTATCCTTTATTTATCTGTGGACTAGGATAAAATTGTCAATCAATTAAAATACTGACGTCCAGGTTAAAAAATTCCTTAACCAATTTCCATGTGGTTTCAGTTTAAAAATTTTATGAGAATTTTTCAACTTTTATGTCAAGACATCAAACTATCATCAAATTTGAATGTTTGTAGGTCTCTTGTGTGACATAACAACTTAAATACATAGTACTTTTAGTTTATTGTTATATAATAAGAATTTGGGCTTCCCTGGTGGCTCAGGCAGTAAACAATCTACCTGCAATGCAGAAGACCTGGTTTTGACCTCTGGGTTGGGAAGATTCCTTGGAGAAGGGAATGGTAACCCGCTCCAGTATTCTTGCCTGGAGAATTCCATGGACAAGAGGAGCCTGGTGGGCTACAGTCATGGAGTTGAAAAGAGTTGGACGTGACTGACTGATTAACACTTTCACTTCTTCAATAAAAAATTAGGATGAATGAGTAGATTTTAAAGATTTTTTTGACATTCAAGGTGTATTAAAATATGTCACTTGCCGTTTTGTATATATCTATACAATTGCAAATGCATAACTGTTTAAATCCATTGCTCATATTTAGCATAAGTTTATCAGTGATACCTTAAGACAATTATGTGTTAAGTAAATTCCCCTACAACTAATTTCACTTATACAACTGCATTTTTATAATCTAAGAGTAGCATATTTTCATATTTACAGTATCTGCCAATGTAAAGCACATAATATAAAAATATACATAAATTACCTAAGAGAACTGGTATGGCTTTTATGATTAAACTTATTATAGTAAAATCTGACTTTAGCATGTTTAGTAGAGCTTGGCCCTTAATTAAATATCTTCATAGTCAAACTTTAAAAAAAAATGGTGTTGTCTAGATAAAAATTATGTTGTTAACATAGTTTATTGGAAATACTCCTATTTGTTTAGCATTTTACAGTGGTCAATAGTACTGGGCGTTCTTAAGAAGATTTTTAATGTTTATGATTATTAGTAATATTAAAATGTTCCATTATTAGTCATGCTTACGCTATGATAGACATTGTATTAGGTGATTTAAATTCATTCTGTACTTTCACACTAATTGTAGAAATTGAGATTTATTTTGGAGACAAAAATAATGAGTTTTAGGTAGGCTATATTCTTGCTAACTAAATTTTTAAAAACATATATCCATTAATGGATGTATGGATAAAGAAGTATATATACATATGTGTGTATACATATATACACACATATATACATACACACACACACACGGGCTTCACTGGAGACTCAGTAGGTAGAAGAATCCACCTGCAATTCAGGAGACACAGGTTAGATCCCTGGGTCAGGAAGATCCCCTGGAGAAGGAAATGGCAATCCACTCCAGTATTCTTGCCTGTGAAATCTCACTGACAGAAGAGCCTGCTGGGCTACTTTGCCATAGGGTTATGAGTCAAACATGGTTTAGCAAGTAAACCACCACCATCACATATATGCATATATATATATATATACACACTCACACACACCTACATATACACACACATATATATACACAATAAGATATCAGTCAGTCATAAAATAAGAGAAAATCTTACTATATGCAATGATATGGATGGACCTTGAATGCATTATACAAAATAAAATAAGTTAGAGAAAGAAAAATACTGTATGAGGTCACTTATACTTGGAATCCAAAAACAAAAACATACCAAACTCAGATAAAAAGAGATCAGATTTGTGGTTATCAGAGGCAGAGAATGGGGAGGGAGAATTGGAGCAAAGAGGTTAAAAGGAACAAATTTCTAGTTATAAGATATATTAGTAAAACATTACAACTGCTGTATGATATTATACATAGGAAAGTGAAGAGAATAGATCCCAAGATTTCTCATTACAATGAGATATTTTCTTTTCTTTTTATTGTATCTATGTGAGATGATGGAAGTTGACTAAATTTATTGTGGTAAAAATTTCACAAAATATATAAAGAAAACCATCACGCTGTATATCTTAAACCTATACAGTGATATATGTTAATTTTTCCTCAATAAAACTGGGGGAAAAGAATTAGGTTTTTTATTTATTCTTATAATCAATATGAGCTATAGATAAGCTTTTTTTATGTTCAATTTGTGATTTTCTAGCAGCAAATTCAAATTCATAGGCAAAAAGTTTATGAATTTTTTCCATATTGTCTCTACCAGGAGGATTATGCCCATGCCAAATATCTTTGCTGTTATTTGTTCAGTCACTAAGTCATATCCAACTCTTTGCAACTCCATAGACTGCAGTATGCCAGGCTTCCCTGTCCTTCACTATCTCTGAGTTGGTGCAAACTCATGCCTATTGAGTTGGTGATGCTATCAAACCATCTTATCCTCTATCACTTGTTTCTAATCCTGCCCTCAATCTTTCCCAGCATCAGGGTCTTTTCAAATGAGTCAACTCTTCGCTTCAGGTGGCCAGAGTACTGAAGATTCAGCTTCAGGATCAGTCCTTTCAATGAATATTCAGGGTTTATTTTCTTTAGGATTGACTGGTTTGATCTCCTTGAAGTCCAAGAGATTCTCAAGAGTCTTCTCCAGCCCCACAATTCAAAAGCATCAATTCTTCAGTGTTCAGCCTTCTTTATGGTCCAACTCTCACATCTGTACCTGACTACCGGAAAAACCATATCAAAATATCTTGATATACACTATATAGTTTTTCCTGGAAAAGTGTGGGTTTTCCAGGATATATATTTCTTCATTTGTGGGCTAATGTTGTATTTTAAGGGATTCGCTGAATATCTGCATAGCTTTATCACTTCATAACATTTGTTCCCATTTTGTCCTTGGGGTATTATTTTGTCACCAGTTTATGGCTTAGAAGCTAGGTTGTGACACTAGGACAAACAGGACTAGTCACAATGCCATTGGGAATAACGATGCATTATGTTCATCAGCTCTGTTTTGGTGGCCATTTGGAGAATCAAGTTTCTCCACTTGAAATTAAGAGCAAGCTATTAGACATTGGCTTTCTTAGCAGATTTTTATGTAAGCTGTTATCTCTTTCAAATTTTTTGTTCTTCAGTATAACATTAAATGAAGAACTTGTATGGTGCTTTCATCTCAAAGGGCAACCTGTGCCAAGGTCAATATAAGACTGAGGGAAACTTCTGGACAAGCAGAGACATCTCATTCATGATTAATATTAAACCTCTGACTAAAACACCAGTTGAATTAACTGCATTTTTTTGTTTTACATTTTACTCAAGAGTTATAAGATAAATTGACTGAAATTTATTTCACAGCAATGATAAAAATAAGCTGTAGTTAGTTTTCATTCCAATCCCAAAGAAAGGCAATTCCAAAGACTGTTCAAACTACTGCACAATTGTACTCATCTCACATGTTAGTAAAGTAATGATCAAAATTCTCCAAGCCAGGCTTCAAGAGTACGTGAACCATGAATTTCCAGATGATCAAGCTGGATTTAGAAAAGGCAGAGGAACCAGAGATCAAACTGCCAACATCTGCTGGACCATCGAAAAGACAAGAGAGTATCTGCTTCTGCTTTATGGGTATGCCAAAGCCTTTGACTGTGTGAATCACAACAAACTGTGGAAAATTATTCCAGAGATAGGAATACCAGACCACCTCACCTGCCTCTTGAGAAATCTGAATGCAGGTCAGGAAGCAATAGTAAGAACTGGACATGGAACAACAGACTGATTCCAAATAAGGAAAGAAGTAAGTCAAGGCTGTATATTGTCACCCTGCTTATTTAATTTATATGCAGAGTACATCATGAGAAACGCTGGACTGGATGAAGCACAAGCTGGAATCAAGATTGCCAGGAGAAATATCAATAACCTCAGACATGCAGATGACACCACCCTTATGGCAGAAAGCGAAGAAGAACTAAAGAGCCTCTTGATGAAAGTGAAAGAGGAGAGTGAAAAAATTGGCTTAAAACTCAACATTCAGAAAACTAAGATCATGGCATCCAGTCCCATCAGTTCATGGCAAATAGATGGGGAAACAATGGAAACAGTGACAGACTTTATTTTGGGGTCTCCAAAATCACTGCAGATGGTGACTGCAGCCATGAAATTAAAAGACATTTGCTCCTTGGAAGAAAAGTTATGACCAACCTAGAGAGCATATTAAAAAGCAGAGACATTACTTTGCCAACAAAAGTCCGTCTAATCAAAGCTATGTTTTTTCCAGTGGTCATGTATAGATGTGAGAGTTGGCCTATAAAGAAAATTGAGTACTGAAGAATTGATGCTTTTGAACTGTGGTGTTGGAGAAGACTCTTGAGAGTCCCTTGGACTGCAAGGAGATCCAACCAGTCCATCCTAAAAGGAAATCAGTCCTGAATATTCATTGGGAGGACTGATGCTGAAGCTGAAACTCTACTGCTTTGGCACCCTGATGCAAAGAACTGACTAATTTGAAAAGAACCTGATGCTGGGAAAGAATGAAGGCAGGAGGAGAAGGGGATGACAGAGGATGAGATGGTTGCATGGCATCACTGACTCAATGGACATGAGTTGAAAAAACTCTGGAAGTTGGTGATGGACAGGGAGGCCTGGTGTGCTGCAGTCCATGGGGCCGCAGAGTTGGACACAGCTGAGTGACCTGAACTGAACACAACTGATAGCCAAAGTAGATACAATAAATGTTTAATTTTTAATATCAGCCATGAATGATACTAGTGATAAAGAACCTGTCTGCCATTGAAGGAAACACAGGTTCGATCCCTGGGTTGGGAGGATGCCCTGGAGGAGGGCATGGCAACCCACACCAGTATTGTTTCCTAGAGAATTCCATGGACAGAAGAGCCTAGTGGGCTACAGTTCATGAGGTCACAAAGAGTTAGACACGACTTAGTGACTGAACAACAACAAAATCCTGGCTGTGGGGAACTGGAGAGATGGCATTTTAAAAAAGACTCAACCCAATGTTGCTGGCTTTGAAGATAGACTGAGGCCCACAGGCCAAGAAATCGGTGTGGCTTCTGGAATCTGGAAAAGGCAAGGAACTGATTCTTCCTTAGGGCCTCCAGAAGGGATGCAGCCTTGAAAACACTTTGAATTTAAGCCCAATGTGGGCCAATACAGCTTCCAACGTGGCATTAGTGGTAAAGAACTCACCTCCCAGTGCAGAAAACATAAGAGACACAGGTTCTTTTTTTTTTTTTTTTATTAATTTAATAAATATCAAAATGAATCCACCACAGGTATACATGTGTTCCCCATCCTGGAGGGAGGAGGAGGGAGGAGAGTTCAGGATGGAGACACAGGTTCAATCCCTGTGTCAGGAAGATCCCCTGGAGTAAGAAAATGGCAACCCACTCCAGTATTCATGCCTAGAGAATCCCACAGACAGAGGAGCCTGGTGGGCTACCATCCATGGGGTTGCAAAGAGCCAGACAGGACTGAAGCAACTTAGCACACACATGAAAACAGCAGCAATGTTGAATTTAACTAGTATAATATAACCACTGAGAAATGAAACAATCTGGCTCAAAGACTCAAACTGCTAAAGAATCTAAAGAGGAGGGATTTAGATCTCTCCATTTAAGAGGCAGTTACAAACCTCACAGAAGAATTGACATCAGAAATTATTCTGCCCATGCCAGTGGAGGTCTAATTCTTCTTCTTATTTAATATCAAAGGACATGAGTCTGAGATAAAAGTGAAGACACACTGTTACATTGATAGTGGGAAAAAAAGGGTATTTTTTTTTCTCCTGAGAACAGTGAGCAGGCCTCAACATTCCTAGCTTTTTTTTTTTTTTTTTTTGTTAAGGGTCTGTAACTAAGTTTGCTTTTTTCTGCCCCCTAACTCTATAGGAACTACACTTTGCACCTATTTTCCTTTGACTCTATGCAAAATATATCCTTTATCTGGTGTTTACCCTTACAACACTCTTCCCCTTATAGTTCTTTTTACATATCAGAAAGAAGGCCTCAGGGCCATCGGACTGCCAGACTCAATTACTGGGTTACTGATGCCAGCCTATAACTGTCTTTGAAACAATCAGGAGGAAGAAATAAAGATCCTAACACCTTTTTCCTCATAGACTCCTGACTGTGAGCTCTTATCTTATGTAAATCCCTAGACTCCTCATCAGGCACAGTTATTGAGGCATGAGCCTACTATATTCCCCTCTCTGCAAACTGAGAATTAAAGCCACCTTTCTATTTCCTCCATACTCTGTCTCCATAATTTTTATTTGACTTGAGTGAGCAGAGAAAGCCACGCTTTTGGCCAGCAACAACACCTATATATTCATGAACAAATGCCCCACATATGTGTAAATAGAGGAGTGTAAATGTGGAGAGGGAATTCATGAATAAAGGATAAACTGAAAAGTAATAAAGTTATTTTAAAAACAAGAGAGGTTTAAAATAAAATGAAAAAACAATGGTAATTTCTGGGGATAAATAAATTATCTGCATCTGCCAAGAAACAGAAAACACAAATCACAAAAGACATCATTTTGATTTGCTCTTCAAAAATTCTGTTACTCTTTTCAGTATTAAAAATTCAATTTCTAAATTTGAAATAAAGACAATTTAATCTGATAACTTAGAATTCTTATTCCCTCAACAATATAGTAGGATACATGAATAACCATTGTTATCTTCCTAGTGCGTGGAATTTCAGCTTAAACACAGAACTGTAAGTACTGGACACTATAGGCAATAGGGATTTAAAAATAATAGTAAACAGTAAAATATAGAGTGGCAATTTGGCCATGTGACCAGGTGGGAAAAAACAGCTTTGGTTTCAGAGATAATTTTGTCCGAAGCCCACTTCATATCATATCTAGCATTTGATTTTGCCCAGTTTAATTCATCATCTCTCTTCATCTAACTAGGAGAGATAATACCTTCTAAATGAATTTACTATGAAAATTAAATTAAATGTGTTAATATATGTGAACACATTAGTCCAAAGATAGAAACTGGATAAACTTAAGCTTCCTATTTTTTTTTTCCTTTCTTTCTTTTCTCTTCATCTCACCTGTCATTCTCTAGAGATTTTTTTTTTTTTTATTGAAGCTCAGTTCAAGAGTTCAAAATATCTGCAAGGTGGATCCTGAAGATTCTATGAATAGAGACTTTCAAGAACAGATAAAGGACCACATCATTCTATCAGGAACAAACAAATTTATATGAGTAAATATTTTTAGTCTTTATACATTCTTAACATTTTGGTACTAACTCTGGAATACACAATTTTATCAATAATCTGTTTGAAGAGACAAAAATATACTGTAATATCCTTGTTCAAAGATTTCTTAGACCTTTAAACAACATGGGTTTGAAATGCACAGCTCCACTTACAGGAATAATTTTTCCTAATAATAAATACTGCAGTACTATAAGATCCTCCATTATTTGAATCCAAGGCTGTAGACCATGTATACAGAGGATACCGATAAATTATACTGGCTTTTCAATTTCACAGGAAGTTGAGTCCCAGTAAGCCCAGCATTGTTCAAGTGTCAACTGTACATCCAGGTAGCCAATCTCCAAACATCAAGTCAGTTCTGGGCTCCATATTTATTGCCTTGATCCTTGATCTTTCTAAGTAAGTTTATATATGTAACCCCAGTCAGTCATGTTCTATCCCTTCCTTACTGCTTCTAGAGTCTATAAAACTTGCTCTTGTCCAAACATCCCTTGGAAAGAAGTCTCCACTGCTTGTAAGGCACTGTACTCCCCCAGTCTATAGATTATTTCCCCTTGAATCTATATATAGTCTATATATTATTTCCCCTTGAACACCAAACTCATTACTAAATTGTTTTATTTTTGTCATTTGACAAAAATGAATATAAACAGGTTTAAGCAAAATTTATGTAAAAGTTTCCACATAAGAAAGGGCAACTGCAAAGATGAGGTTCAACTTCATATTTAGAAGTTAACTTTTCTCATTTTAAAGTTGCTTAGTCGTTGCATATAAATAGGGCTTCCCAGGTGGCTCAGTGGTAAAGAATCCGCCTACCAATGCAGGAGACACAGGCTCAATCTCTGGGTTTGGAGGAACCCCTGGAGGAGGAAATGGCAATCCACTCCAGTATTTTTGCCTGGAAAAATCCCATGGACCAAGTAACCTGGTGGGCTACTGTCCATGGTGTCACAAAGAGTCAGACACAACTGAGTTACTGAGCATGCAGGCACATATAAATAATGATCTCCAATGTACTAATGGTAGAAAAAGAATGTAATAAAGGAAAGGGATAAACCATACAGTATGGCTCTATAATTTAAGTAGAGATCAAAAAATCTACTTACATTATACATAGTAGAAGCCTGGATAACTAATAGAATATCTCTACTCCCAAATTGATGGAGGAGATAAGATTTGGACTTCTACATCCTTGAATTTTAATTATTTTTATAATTATTGGGTTTCTTTAACTTCCACAATGATTACTTTGTAAGAAAACCTCTTATATTACAAGGTCTGAGTAGTTTATTTTCTAATAACACACATTTATGAGTATATAGAGCACTGTAAATAATTCCTGGAGGTAATAAAAATGAAATCTGAGATTGCAGTCTAGTGTTATAAATAGAATTAGTTTGAAGAAACTACAAATAACATATTTTCTAGTTTATGCCATTTCCCCCTCATTCTTTATTACAGGTTTCATTAATACTATTTAAAAGTCTTTATGAATATATTTTATGAAACATTCATTCCCCAAAGTTTATCTTTTCTTAAAGTAGAAAAGAAAAGAAAACAAAAATCCAAAAATAAACAATGAAATAAACACAAGTAAATGCATATTCTGGAGAAGGAAATGGCACCCCACTCCAGTACTCTTGCCTGGAAAATCCCATGGGCAGAGGAGCCTGGTGGGCTGCAACCCGTGGGGGTGCGAAGAGTCGGACACGACTGAGTGACTTCACTTTCATTTTTCACTTTCATGCATTGGAGAAGGAAATGGCAACCCACTCCAGTGTTCTTGCCTGGAGAATCCCAGGGACAGGGGAGCCTGGTGGGCTGCCATCTATGGGGTCACACAGAGTCGGAAACGACTGAAGTGACTTAGCAGCAGCAAATGCATATTCAGAGCTTTAGAGATTTAGGTTAAGGGGAAAGAAAGTCTTGCTTCTATTATAAACTTAATATTTAGACCAACTATTTCCTTTATGATGTTGATCTTTACTTTCCTCAGCTCACTTATAATGGAAACCCTAAACATGCAGACTGAGGCCTCTCTAACCCCAGAGCCAACCTTGAGAAATATAGCCAGGACAGAAATATAATGAGTCCCTTCAGAGCCCATATTCCCTAATCCTGCTAGTCTGAGCCAGTTGTGAGAATGAATTCTCACAACAGAATTCAGTATCTGGTTTTTTATTTTGTTCATCTTCTCACCAACCTGTGGGCCTGATACCAAGTAAAACGCCCTGTGGGGCTGCTGGGCACCAAAGCCTTTCTGTTTCCCGCCATTTCTTGGTTATAGGAAATAGGCTTCACTCAGCCTCCTTGGCCTTCCCTAAGTTCCAATGAGCAGGGTGAAACAGTTGCTAACTACTGAAGGGAGGGGATGTGGAAACAGAGGGGGAATAGTCAAAAGAAACAATATAGCAGTCTTGGGGCAGGGTCCTGGTTCCCCCTCAAGGGATACACATAGCAATATCTTTGAGCTGTTTGCAGATGCTGAAATCCCCGTTAAAGTATGTTGCGCACCAGAATGTAGACTCCAGACCTGTCAGAACCAGGAAGTTGATAATGCTAACCCTACTTGCCTCACCACCAACCAACCAGAAGAATGTCCACAAACTGATAATACCCTCTTTGAACCATTACTATAAAACTTCTCACTACCCCTCCAGGTTAGGATAACAGTTTTGAGGGCTAGAGCCTATTGTGTCCCCTTTTGCCTGGCAAAGCAATAAAGCTATTCTTTTCCACTTGACCCAAAACTCTGTCTCTGAGAATCAATTTGGTATCGGGATACAGAGGCTAGATTTGGCTTCAGAACTTTCACTGAATTTCTGACACCTTTCTCAGCTTTACCAAACTTTGCTCCTTGCGGTTACTTCACATTCTTGTTAAGCTATCTGACTTCCTGTTAGGATTACCAGAGTCAGCACAAACAAAACTAAACAAAACAGAACACCAAATTAATTGTGAATTTTAGCTAAATAAGTAATCACTTTATTTTAGTATAAGTATGCCCCATGAGGATTTATGAGAAATCTTATTTAAAAAAAATATTTCTTGTTTAGCTGAACTAAATAATATGTACTAACTTAACTGGTTATCCTGTTTCTTATCCATTAATCCTACTTGCACTGCTGCTGCTAAGTCGCTTCAGTCGTGTCCGACTCTGTGCGACCCCACAGACGGCAGCCCACCAGGCACCCCCGTCCCTGGGAATCTCCAGGTAAGAACACTGGAGTGGGTTGCCATTTCCCTCTCCAATGCATGAAAGTGAAAAGTCAAAGCGAAGTCGCTCAGTCGGGTCCGACTCTTAGCAACCTCATGGTCTGCAGCCTACCAGGCTCCTCCATCCATGGGATTTTCTAGGCAAGACTACTATGTGTCTAGAAATATGTTAGATATTTTACATATAGTTTCTCAGATTTCCATGACAGCTAGGAGATATTATCAGCATTCCCATATCAAAGATAAGGAAACTAAGGGCAGAAAAGATTCAGTTATTTGCTCTTTCCCTTTCGCACTGATCCATAAAAATTCTAATACAAAAGAAGCAAAGTGTGGAAAAGATGGACCTGGGTTCTTCTATCAGACCACAGGGCTCAAACTAGAGCTCTGGTTTTTACTAATACCTGTGGAATTTTGAGCAGCTTAAGTTCTTTAAATACTCTCAGTATCCTTGTCACCACCTGTTGATGATGATCATACTTTCTTAGAAAGCTGTCTGTCCTAATGAAAGTGAAGTCCCATGCAGAGAACTGACACATGTCAGAGAAACAATTTGGTGTCATTTCGGGGGTTCTGGATAGCTCCAGCACCATAGTCCTTTATGTCTCAATGCAGAGAATTCAGTAAGAGCCAAGTGATAGGTAAGAAGTGATTTATTAGAATAGGATGTTTGTGAGGCTTAATAGTAAGTAGGCAAGAAATGCCATACCACAGAACTTAGAGGGCAAAAGTTTTAAAATCAAAGAAAAGTCAGGTGGGGGGAGAAGAGTTTATTTGTCTTTCTTAAGTAGATGTCATGTTTCCATCATCAGTTACTCCTCCAGGATGAGCAGGAGAATTTTCCTGTTTCTGCATGGTCAAGCTAAGTTTATAAATTATGGTTTTTTATGTGTTTTTTGGTGGATTATTAACTTACTTAGTTCACCGAAGTCATTTTAGGAATCAGCAAAATAAAATGGACTGGAATGGGTGAATTTAACTCAGATAACCATTATATCTACTATTGTGGGCAAGAATCCCTTAGAAGAAATGGAGTAGCCATCATAGTGAATAAAAGAGTCCAAAATGCAGTACTTGGATGCAATCTCAAAAACAACAGAATGATTTCGGTTCATTTCCAAGGCAAACCATTCAATAACACAGTAATCCAAGTCTATGCCCCAATGAGTAATGCTGAAGAAGCAGAAGTTGAATAGTTCTATGAAGATCTATAAGACCTTCTAGAACTAACACCCAAAAAGATGTCCTTTTCACTATAGGGGACTGGAATGCAAAAGTAGGAAGCCAAGAGATACCTGGAGTAACAGGCAAATTTGGCCTTGGAGTACAGAACGAAGCAGGGCAAAGGCTAATAGAGATTTGCCAAGAGAATGCACTGGTCATAGCCAACACCCTCTTCCAACAACACACTATAAGATGCTATCCATGGACATCACCAGATGCTCAACACCAAAATCGAATTGATTATATTTTATACTTTTTGCAGCGAAAGGTGGAGAAACACTACACAGTCAGCAAAAACAAGGCTGCGAGCTGACCATGGCTCAGATCATGAACTCCTTACTGCCAAATTCAGACTTAAATTGAGAAAGTAGGGAAAACCACTAGACCATTCAGGTATGATCTAAATCAAATCCCTTATGATTACACAGTGGAAGTGAGAAATAGATTCAAGGGATTATATCTGATAGACAGAGTGCCTGAAGAACTATACACAGAGGTTCGTGACATTGTACAGGAGGCAAGGATTGAGGCCATCCCCAAGAAAAACAAATGCAAAAGCCAAAAGGGTTGTCTGAGAAGGCCTTACAAATAGCTAAGAAAAGAAGAGAAGCAAAAGGCAAAGGAGAAAAGGAAAGATATACCCATTTGAATGCAGAGTTCCAAAGAATATCAAGGAGAGATAAGAAAGCCTTCCTCAGTGATCAATGCAGAGAAACAGAGGAAAACAATAGAATGGGAAGGACTAGAGATCTCTTCAAGAAAATTAGAGATACCAAGGGGACATTTCATGCAAAGATAGGCACAATAAAGGACAGAAATAGTATGGACCTAACAGAAAGAAGATATTAAGAAGAGGTGGCAAGAACACAGAAGAAGTATACAAAAAAGATCTTCATGACCCAGATAACCATGATGGTATAATCACTCACCTAGAGCCAGACATCTGGAGTGTGAGTGGGCCTTAGGAAGCATCACTGTGAGCAAAGCTAGGGGAGGTGATGGAATTGCAGTTGAACTATTTCAATATCTAAAAGATCATGCTGTGAAAGTGCTGTGCTCAATGTGTCAGCAAATTTGGAAAACTCAGCAGTGGCCAAGGACTGGAAAGGTCAGTTTTCATTTCAATCCCAAAGAAATGTAATGCCAAAGAATGCTAAAACTACTGCATAATTGCACTCATCTCACATTCTAGTAAAGTAATGCTCAAAATTCTCCAAGCCAGGCTTCAGCAATATATGAACCAGAAACGTCCAGATGTTCAAGCTGGATTTAGATAAGGCAGAGGAACCAGAGATCGAATTGCCAACATCTGTTGGATCAACAAAATAAAAACAAGAGCATTCCAGAAAAACGTCTATTTCTGCTTTATGACTATGCCAAAGCCTTTGACTGTGTGAATCACAGCAAACTGGAAAATTCTTCAAGAGATGGGAATACCAGATGACCTCACCTGCCTCTTGAGAAATCTGTATGCAGGTCAGGAAGCAACAGTAAGAACTGGACATGGAACAACAGACTGGTTCCACATGGGGAAAGGAGTACGTCAAGGCTGTATACTGTCACTCTGCTTATTAAACTTATGTGCAAAGTACATGAGAAATGCTGGACTGGATGAAGCACAAGCTGGAATCAAGATTGCCAAGAGAAATATCAATAACCTCAGATATGCAGATGACACCACCCTTATGGCAGAAAGTGAAGAGGAACTAAAGAGCCTCTTGATGAAAGTGAAAGAGGAGAGTGAAAAAGTTTGCTTAAAACTCAACATTCAGAAAACTAAGATCATGGCATCTGGTCCCATCAGTTCATGGCAAATAGATGGGGAAACAATGGAAACAGTGACAGACTTTATTTTTGGGGTCTCCAAAATCACTGCAGATGGTGACTGCAGCCATGAAATTAAAAGACATTTGCTCCTTGGAAGAAAAGTTATGACCAACCTAGATAGCATATTAAAAAGCAGAGACATTACTTTGCCAACAAAAGTCTGTCTAATTAAAGCTATGTTTTTTCCAGTGGTCATGTATGGATGTGAGAGTTGGACTATAAAGAAAACTAAGTGCCGAAGAATTGACGCTTTTGAACTGTGGTGTTGGAGAAGACTCTTGAGAGTCCCTTGACTGCAAGGAGATCCAACCAGTCCCTCCTAAAGAAAATTAGTCCTGAATATTCATTGGGAGGACTGATGCTGAAGCTGAAACTCTCAATACTTTGGCACCTTGATGCAAAGAACTGACTCATTTGAAAAGACCCTGACGCTGGGAAAGATTAAAGGTGGGAGGAGAAGGGGATGACAGAGATGGTTGGATGGCATCAGCAACCCAATGGACATGAGTTTGAGTAAACTCCGGGAGTTGGTGATGGACAGGGAGGCCTGGTGTGCTGCAGTCCATGGAGTCTCAGAGCGTCGGACACGACTGAGTTACTGAACTGAACTGAACTGAGTTCCCTGGGCAGAACGTGGGTCTCATGCCACCTTGTTTTATGGTCTGGGGGCATGTCTCATGCTTTTGTTGAATGGTTTTTTTGCTAAGCATGTTTGCTTGGTTTTGTGGTTAAGCAAATCCACTTTCTTGAGTAATCATTAACTTTCAGGGGTCTCCTATATATTTTCTGTTTAAAATACCCTAGTGGTATTAACTATTTAATCACTTACTTCGTCCCTTCTCTCTGTCCTTATCATTAGCAGTTAATAAATTTTTAACTAATGTTGTTATTAACATAAATATTACAATAGATTTAAATTTATTAATCCAAATAACTACTGTATCTTCTTAAGAATATCCAGAGTACAACACTAGGCTAAATTATTATTATGTATAGGTCATGTGTGAGGCATATTCCTTAAGGGCTAAGTTGCTTTTATTGTAACCACATTAATTTTAACAAAGAAAATTTTCCTAATGGATATTGTATAATTCTTCCCTGGATGTTAAAGGACACATTAATGAAAGCATTACACAATTTTTTTTTTTTTTTTTTTTTGTCTAAAGGCTTATATTTTGTCACTAGTTACAGGCACTTACATACCGGAGGTTATAGGCTCCCCACCCCGACAGCTGTTGGTCTGACTTAGTCTGTGACCTCTTAGTTTTGTTGTAAAGTTGCTTGCTTCCTGCCTTAGCTCTCAGAAATCTGCTGCTTTTGATTTGTCTCTCATCTTAAAAGATGAAGAAATAATTCTTCCAGAATTTAGGGCACATTATAAGTCCATAGGTTCTAAAGAATGAAATACAATCTTTTCTGTGGAATAAATATCAAAGAAGTATTTCATGACAGCCTTTTTTCTGGATGTTCAGAATATTTGGGTTGTGGTTTTATTTTCCCTTTGCTTCCCATCTCTTGAGTCCCTTAATTTGTGTTCTGCAAAATCCAAGTTACTGACAGCCTGATTTCTATACAAAGGGTGCATGTTGTATTTAACTGCATTATTTTCTCAAAAGAAAATAAGTAAAAGTGTAAAATTAGGTAGATGGTTATGATGCTGACATAAAACAAAATTAGTCACATTAATCACTATACCATTGCCATCAACACACAAACATGTTGCAATATCTACCACAAAAAAAGCAAAAACAATCAAAAACCCTCCTGTTTGCTCTTATTCTCATATCCCCAGATTCAGTTCCCCTTAAGAGTAAAGTTCTTAAAAAAGATGAGTCGAGTTGCAATGTCTAATCATTTTCCTCTCATTGTTTTTTGGCTTTCCACTAAGATTTTAGTTTCTATGTTTTCATCAAAACATCAGGTATCTTTGTCACTCACCAATAACTTCCATAATTCTAAACCCACAAACCTATATATACAGTTTCATATAGTTTCCCTTATACGTATCCTATATTTGATGCAGGTATCTACACCCTCCTTGTAATTCTTTCTTCATTGGTCTTGGGAGATATCTTGTTCTCCTAGTTGTCAGTCTGACTCACTGGCTACTCATTCCCTCTGATGGTTACTCTTTTCCTCCAAATCTCTGAAGAGTTCAGATATCTGCCTCCATAAATGATATAATTCTGTGGCTCTAAATATCATTTTCATGTTATTATATACAAAGTTTAGATCTCTAACTTCTACCGCTCCCCTGAATCCCAGACTTCAGTTTCAGAATAGCTTGTCTACAGAATAGGCACCTTAAATTTAAAATGTTTAAATCAGCAGTTTTGATCACACAATCTCAACCACTATCCTACGCAGTCATCCCTATCTCACAAAACAGCAGCTCTGTTCTTCTAGTGACTCAGATCAAAAACCTTGGTTCATCCTCTATTCCACTTGTTATCTCATATGCACATCCAGTCAGCAAATCCTATCAGATCTTTCAAAATACGTCCTGACAGTCCTTCCCAGTAATACTTAATTCAAGACATCACCTGGATTGTTAAAATAGGAGTCTCCTAGCTCCTCTTCCTGCTTCACCCTTATTTACCTACGAGTCAGAGAGATGATTATAAAGTTTGAGTCAAATTATGCCACTCAATTGCCCCAAATGTCCCATGGCTTATCATTTCATTCAGAGTAGATTCCAGAAAATCAATCTAAGCACCAATTCTTATATATCTTGACCCTCTATACTTCTCAGACTTTGCCTTTCACCACTTACCTTCACATACACTTGCTTTCCAGCTTTCCGTATGTTAGCTTGTGTCTGTGTTCAGTTATTCAGCCATGTCTCTTTGTGACCCCATGGACTGTAGCCCACCAGGCTCCTTTGTCTGTGGAATTTTCTAGGCAAGAATATGGAGTGGGTTGCCATTTCCTACTCCAGGGGATCTTCCCAACCCAGAGACTGAAGCTGTGTCTCTGGAATCTCCTTCAGTGGGCCAGCAGATTCATTACTGTACCGCCTGGGAACTGCAACATCCTAAATATTTCAGTCTTAGGGCATGTCCTTGCTGCTTTTTCTCTGGAGAAAACTTATTCCCAAGATACTGACATCACATTTTTCTCCTGGAAATCCACATGATTAACTCTGTCATTTCACTCTAATATAACTTTTGAGAGACTTTTCATGGCAATCCTACAAATATCGTCACATTCCACTCACTTCAGGCTCTAGGTCCCTAATTATGCTTAGTATTTTTTCAGAACTCTGGTCAATATAAAATTTTATTATATATTTGTTAGTTGTCTTTTTCCTTCTATTAAATTGTTTGGCCCCTGAAGGTAGAAACTTTCTCTGGGATTTTTTTTTCCCCTCCAATGTTTTGCTTTTCCTTTCTTTCTTTCCTTGGGTATATTTTGATGACTACTGTATTCATATCACCTAAGTAATACTTGGTTCATATAAGCTTTCAAATATGTTAATATTTGTTGAATGACTAAGTGGAAGAATGAATAAACCAATCAACATAATGACCTATCTAAACAAACAATATTAACTTGTGATTAGTAGGTCTATAAAAGATGCAAACTTTTATTATAAGGAGTTTCATAAAATGTGTAATTTTTCCTATTTCCATAAATACCAAACCAGAAAAAGCATGTTTGGGATTATGGCTTTTAAGAAAAATATGTAATTCTAACACTTTTGATATAATTGTGTTATTGTTTTATAATGGTTTATCAGATAATATATAACTTATAACTACTATTTTATTTTATTTATTTATTTATTTTTTTATGTTTCAATGTCATTCTCCCAAATCTTCCCACCCTCTCCCTCTCCCACAGAGTCCATAAGACTGTTCTACACATCAGTGTCTCTTTTGCTGTCTTGTACACAGGGTTATTGTTACCATCTTTATAAATTCCATATATATGCGTTAGTATACTGTATTTATGTTTTTCCTTCTGGCTTTCTTCACTCTGTATAATAGGCTCCAGTTTCATCCACCTCATTAGAACTGATTCAAATGTATTCTTTTTAATGGCTGAGTAATACTCCACTGTGTATATGTACCACTGCTTTCTTATCCATTCATCTGCTGATGGACATCTAGGTTGCTTCCATGTCCTGGCTATTATAAACAGTGCTGTGATGAACATTGGGGTACACGTGTCTCTTTCCCTTCTGGTTTCCTCAGTGTGTATGCCCAGCAGTGGGATTGCTGGATCATAAGGCAGTTCTATTTCCAGTTTTTTAAGGAATCTCCACACTGTTCTCCATAGTGGCTGTACTAGTTTGCATTCCCACCAACAGTGTAAGAGGGTTCCATTTTCTCCACACCCTCTCCAGCATTTATTATTTGTAGACTTTTGGATCGCAGCCATTCTGACTGGTGTGAAATGGTACCTCATAGTGGTTTTGATTTGCATTTCTCTGATAATGAGTGATGTTGAGCATCTTTTATAACTACTTTTTTATAGTAGTTATATACTTTTATAACTACTATTTTAAAATCTAGTCATAAGACAGATATTATTATGTATCAATTCATAAAGAATAATACATCAAAAGTAATTAAATTTAATTTGCATAAGATAAAGATTCAATTGCTTTTACATAACAGAGGTCTGTGGAAAATTTAATATTAACATTTCATGTATAAAAAAATTTACAGACTATCCCATCAGGTTAATAGTATTTATCATGCTAATGTGAAAGTGTCCAGCAGAGATATTAACATGCAGAAAATTTAAGAGAGTGGAGTTATGCTTGTTAACTCTGATCTTGAGTGTTATTGACTTGGGAGAAAAACTGTAGCAAGAATAATTTCTTGGAACTTATCAATCTAACCAAACACATTTTAATATTTTCTGATTTTGGAACAATCAGAAAAATATAGTATTTTAAACAACAAAATATTTAAAGCCACATTTTGTTTTTTTTGAAGCTGTTATTTTCTATCTGACACATCCTTTGAAGTACTGTATTTATATGTACATTCTTGAAAATATGACTTTGATTTTTAAAAAATGATTAACTCTAATTTCAGATTGAATTTAGGATTTACAGGCAGATTGAATGTTATAATTTTTCCAAATACACAAAAATTTTGGGCAAACTCAGAGAACAAATCACATTAATCTAAGTAAATTGATCCTATAATATAGATATGATTTTCCATGTTTTAATGAGCTCCCTTAATACCACAGTACTTCAAAACCCTTAGTCAAACATTTTTGTAGATGTAGTAGCTCTTTGGGGAATCTGGTTTCTCCTTTTCATTCCACTGTCACTGATGGTAAAATATGACTGCACTCTGAAACGGTTTGCAAATCATCTTATGTACATTTTAAGTTGTCATGTAACATAATTCTTCCTTTTCAAATAGGTTACACTAACGCAAAAATGGGCTTCCCTTGTGGCTCAGCTGGTAAAGAATTTGCCTGCAATGTGGCAGACCTGGGTTCAATCCCTGGGTAGGGAAGATCATCTGGAGAAGGGAAAGGCTACCCACTCCAGTATTCTGGCCTGGAGAATTACATGGAATGCATAGTCCATGTGTTACAAAGAGGCAGACACGGTTGAGCGACCTTCACCTAATGCATATATATGTATATATATTTCACCTACATATATATTTGTTAAACTAAGGTATTTTTAGGAATATTGCAGGCAACATTTATTGTTTTATTTCCAACTAATTCCTCAACTAATTCCTAAGGCGGAGAAAAGTATTTGAAGTGATACAACATTGATGCATTCATGATAACAATAAAATAAATCCCAGAGGATCTGAACCCTGACCTCTTTGTAAAGTCATCAAAATGTTTCAGTTAAGTTAATTACGATAAGGCACCACAAATAATTATAGAATTGGAGGGCAAGGACTTTTTGTCTCACTCTTAAAGCCACATGAACTATTATCTGTCAAAAAATCTAATTACAAGCCTGACAATAATTGGATTAGATGGCCAGATGAGTCTTTCACAAACTTAAACTTGTCTGTGTATGTCATGATGTTTAATTTTAGTTTATTCTCTGTCCTTACCTCTGTAACATTATCCAGGCAAGTATCAGCATGCTAACATGTTAAAATTATAAGTTTGTAACCAAATGCATTTCGTAAGCATATTTAATGACTGCTTTCAATAATTCATGGTGAAGGCAGCCTGGTGAATGGATAATAGAAGGAAATGAAAGTTAATAGTCTTGAGTCATAGTTAATCTTTGTTCTGTCACCTCTTAGCTCCAATTCACTATTCTTCTATGGACCACACTCTTCTCATCAGAAATGTTAGATAGTGTCATCATTTCAGCAAATTTTCAGTCTAATAATACCATACATATATTTCATACCTTGTCAGTTTAATCATACTGTTCACTTTAAAACTATCTTCAACTGCTACCATTTTAGTATATTTAAAAAATTGCTTCTTAAGAGGTATATTGTAATTAAGTCCTAGAATATATATTTCAGGTTGAAAAATATAATAAAAATAAACTCAAGTGTAATTTTAAAATTAATTTCTTGGTAACAGGATATGAACTCAATCAAATGAGAACAGATGCACGCTACATCCCTATACAGAGAATTAGAATAAAGGAGCACCAGTTCTCCACTAACATTTTCTTTTTAACTTTTCTTCAGTTTTCTATTACCTTTTAAAAATATAAAATGATTCCAGGAGATGAAAAAGAACATACAAAGAAAACAGATTTGTTTGAAAATTAACTGGAATTGAAGTGTTGTTTCAATTACTTTATTTCTTGTGTCATATATACATAAACACAAGAGAAATACACCTATTAAAAACTAAATATTATTAAATAAACTTTATATAAATATTAGAAAATAAGCATATTCCTACTAGTATAATGAAGTTATGGAAGTACATGTGTAATACCCATCTTATATATATCTGGAATATAGCTATAAAGTTCATTATTTTAGAAATCTGGCAAATCTGTAAATTTCTGATGGTTGTAATTACAATTTAGTACATAGAAGCAAGCCTATTTTAAATGCCGACAATTATTCAAAATAATCTTGTGCACTAAGAAATTATGACTCAGCATTCATTTAATAGCACCTACTTTCCAGGACAAATGTCATGAACTGTTCATATTTATTTTATACAGATCAGTAAACTAGGGGACTGAAAGTTTAGTAATATAGTTTCATTCCTATGTAAAAAAGTTGTTCCTCACACTCCAAGGGAATAAATAGTAAATAAATAAGACACATGAGGATAACAGCAGGTATACTGCTGTGAGATTACTAAAAATACTTTGCTAAGTAACATTTTGGTTTCATGACATCAAAATAGGACAAAAAGTATTTGTGTCATACCATTTATTTCTGGCCAAAAAAAAAAAAAAAAAGTATTAGGGAACATTAACCAATTTAGAGGATCCTGAATAAATGAATTCTCACCAAAGAGACAGAAGAAAGTTAATTGCCTCAATTTTGTAGTTTACCTTTATTTGTTTGAAAACTTGACTAATGCTGAGCCAGGAAGTTAAACAATTGCACATTTGGAGGAAGAAGCCAAGTTTAAACTTAGATAAGAATAGATTGAAGTAGTTTATGCTTGGTAGGGGAAAAACAGAATTTTTTAATGAAATAGAGGAATGCAGTTTCCTGTCAATGATAAGGTTTATTTCAACATGTCAGTAAGGGAGGTATATTTATAGCCTCATTTTTTCAGATAGGAAAACACAGTAAGGGATGCTAAGTCACTTGGCTGAGATTATACACAAAGGATCCCTAGTAAGATTAACACTGGACACATCAGGGCTATCACTTATGATGGGGAAGGCTATGTAACTGCACTGTGAATAGCTCAACTGGAGGCGGTGCCCTGAAGGAATTCTGAAAATAGCACCCAGAGAGAACACAGTAAACAAATGATGCTCTGCAGCAGCAGGAGGCAATTGGAGGGGTCCAGGAATAACCATCCTCTGTCTGACGTTATACTAATTGTATTTTGGCTTATTTTCCTCCTTCAGCTGTTCTGGTCTGTTTGACAAATCAAGTTTGATTTCACCAATTTCTTGTATCACTGAGGTAGTGCTGAAGATACATCATTAAGTGCTGGTTAATCTAATCTATTGGTCATCAAGGTATTGACTAGCTGAATAACTGATGGATATATATATATGTTATATTGATATTTTAATATCTCCTATTATAGGATACTGGGTGTGATGCACATGCCTGCTATTTGGATCTAGATTTAAATTCATTTTAGAGATGGGATTGAGGGAAAAGCAAAAGCAGGCAAAATGCATATAGGTAGTTAATTCCAATTAGCTAAGGCTTAAGTTATATTGTATATATTTTATAAGGAATTTCAAACCATGCAACTAAAGATACCAAATTCAAATACTATTTAGTGCTTTCACAGGATAACGTTTTCTTTATTTTTGCAAAGAAATGAAATTTTAAAAGTTGTTTTTTTAACTTATATCATGGAAATTGACAAGTGTTTTTAAAGTAACTGGAAAAATGAATTTCATGGAACTGAATGAAGTACATAAAGGTTAAGATTCTCTTAAAATACAAATCGGGTTGGGCTTTCATTGTCACCCATGATGGAATAATTGAAACTGGATTAACTGTCCCACCATAAACAAGTATATACTGGGCCAAAAGCAAAAAACAAAACAATAAAATGACGAGTTTCAGGAACTGGATAACAGGCAACACAAGTCTATGTTATTTGAGAGAAGAGGTACTTCAAGGTGAGGCCATGTTTACTGTGGTTACTCACATGAAGATAACTGGCTATCGAAGATGCAGGGAGCTTGAACCTAAGCAGAGTACAGTAGCTTCACTGAGGCTAAAAAACAGAAATAAGAATTCTGGGGTATTGAAGTAGCTAGAATCTGTGGGACAGGTCTCCCTGCACGTCTTTGGCTGAGGCCTGGGCTGAATATATTCAGAGCAAGTACATGAGAGACTGGGAAAAGAGAGAAGAGACTGCATGGCTGAAAGCAGAAGAGATGGGACAGCTGGAGAGTGAATAACTAGTATAATGTTGTCAACACTTTGCTTTCATCTCATTAATATGCAGGCCAGCTGAGTGGAAGGCCATAACTTCAGATTAAGGAGACCCAGTCTATCTCTACCATGGTGTATGTGTGTGCTCAGTCATGTCCGGCTCTTTGCAACCCCATGCACTGTAGCCTGCCAGGCTCCTCTGTCCATGGGATTCTCCAGGCAGCAAGACTGGAATGGGTTGCCGTTTCTTATTCCAAGGGATCTTCCTGACCCAGAAGATTGAACCTGCGTATCTCGCATCTCCTGCATTGGCAGGCGTATTCTTTACCACTGCACCAATGGGAAGCACTAACTCCACTCTAATAGACACAAAACAAGTAACTATTACATCTTCAGTGAAAAAAGACATTAGTTTAAGTTCTGCCAACTTAAAGAGTCTATAAAATATTTTGGACCTTTCATGGATTCACTCAAAATATAAAACCAAGTCTACACATACTTCAGACAAATTGAAGTATATACACATCTCTTAATTGAACTGTCTGGTAAAATTAAAAACAAACAACCATCATTCAGTGGAAATATATATTCTTCAGAGAAGACTAAAATAATATAGAATTTCTGCTGCATCATCCACAAAGTCTAGTACAAATGTGAAAATTTCTAGACATGCAAAGAAACAGGAAAACAGTACATGAACCCATCAACTAGATATTGAATGAGCAACTTAAAGCAGCTATTTTAAATATGTTCAGGAACTTAAAGAATAATAACTAAATAGAAAACAGGGAGGAACTCAGCAAAATAATGAAACTACTGAAAAAAATTCAATCTGAAAACTAAAATAAGTGAAATAAAAAATTCATTGGTTACCTTCAATCACAGATTGGAGATGATACAAAAAGAGTCATTGAGCTTGTAAAGAAAATTTTAAAATGTATCTAATTTGCAAATCTGAAGAAAAGGCAACAGAAGCTTAGTGACCTGAGGGACAAAATTTAATAATCTAGTGCATGTATAATCGGAGTTCTAGAAGGAGATGAGAGTGAGACTGGGGCAGAAATAATATATGATGGAATACTGATACAAAGTTTCTCAAATGTGATATTAAAAATTACTAAGCTTAGCAAACATCAGACAAAAACAAAACAAGACAAAATCCCTAGACAAAGAAATCATTCTTGGAAATACCATGGATAAACAATTGAAACCAAAGATAAAGAGGAAACTTTGAAATCAACCAGAGAAAAAAATTTTTTACATTGTATAGAGAGGGCAATCATACAAATAAAGGTCCACTTTACATCAGAACTGTAGAGACAAGAAGATAATGGGACATATCTTTAAACTGATGGAAAAAAAAAGAAAAAAAAAAGATTAAACCAGAAATCTATCTTTAAAAAAAAATTCATTCAATCGAAGGAAAATAAAGGTATCTTCAGATTAAAAAAAAAAATGTTGAGAGAATTTGTAACTATTCAAACTGCCAATGAGAAATTCTAAAGGATGTTTTTTAGCACAAAGGAAAAAAATTCCAGATGACAATTAGAATCCATAGGAAGGGTCAAGAACACTGGAAATGATATATGCCCACAGAAATTTCCAGGCAAGAATCCTGGAGTGGACTGCCATTTCATTCTCCAAATCTCCTCAACCCAGTGATGGAATACAGGTCTTCTAAATTGCAGGTAGATTCTTTACCATCTGAGCCACCAGGGAAACCCCACTAAACACACAAGTAAACATAAAAGACTATGCTTTTTATTTTATGAATTTACATGAATATAACTTGTAAGAAACAAATACAATTTTAAGAGATATTTTATATTATATATTCCATAAACATAGGACAATATAAAAAATGAGGAGAATACATGAAACTTTATTGCTAATTTCTTACAGTTGTGAAGTAGTTAAGAGTGAAATGGAAAATAGGAAGCATGAATTGTTTAGAAAGTGGGAAATGTCAGCAAAGTAGGTCAGTATTAACTCTAAGTAGATAGTTATAAGTGAAACAATTTTAGTGTTAAAACAAACACTGGGGAAAAAATTAAAGACAAACTAAACATCCATAAAAAATACAACAGCATAAACATTAAAGAGGAAAGAGTTGCAAAGGAGCAATAAGAAGGATGGATTAAAAATAGCAAGATGGTAGATTTAAACAAAACACATTGATAATTATACTAAATGCCAATTGGGTTAATCATGCTAAATCTAAGAAAGGTTTCTTTTTTTTTTTTTAATTAGATGAGTTAGAGTAAAAGGATGGAACAAAATATATTGTGCAAACATAGCGTGAGAAACTTGATGTATCTATCTTAATATTAGGCAAAGTCAATTTCAGGACAGAGACATTTCAAAATGATAAAAGTCAACTAATCAGGAATACATAATCCTAAATGTGCACGGAGTTAATAGTATAAATTTAAAATAGTAAAAGAAAAATTAGTAGAATTAAGTGGAGAAATAAACAGAATCACAATTATAGTGAAAGATGTTAGTACCCTTCTCTCAGTATTTAAAATAAGTAGACAAAAACATTAGAAGACCTGAGAAACCATGAATTAATTAATTTACTAATTAATTAATCATACCAAGTAATAACAGGCATTCTTTTCAAGAGCACATAAAATAATCACCCATATGAATCATACCTGGGTCATAAAATAATTCTCAATATATTTCAAAACGGAAATCTTGAGTAGAGTCTCTAACTAGAACTGAATTAAATTAGAAATCCACAACAAACTATCTAGAAATCATACAAATAGCTGAAAGTTAAATAAAAGACTACTAAACAACCCATTGGGAAAATAAAATACCACAAAGAAAAGTTCAAAATTATTTTGAACTTAGTCCTAATAAGAAATAGAACATATACTAAACATTCTTTAAGGAGAAAAAAGCATCAAAACATTTTATGAACCATGTACTTGAAAATTCACTTTCCTGAATGATAATTACAACTCTTATTTCTACTTTTTACTTTCTTTGTATGTGATTTTGGGGTTATATGGGAGTAAAAATCTGCAGTTTCCCAATCTAGGCATTACTGACATTTGGAATGCATAATTTGTTGCTGGGGGACTATCCTGAGCATTGTAAGAAGTTTAGCAGCATCCCTGGCCTCTATATAGCTAGTAGCCCACCCCAGTTCCAGAAGTGATACTCAAAAATAACTCCATTTCACATCAGTCAGAATGGCTGCGATCCAAAAGTCTACAAATAATAAATGCTGGAGAGGGTGTGGAGAAAATGGAACCCTCTTACACTCTTGGTGGGAATGCAAACTAGTACAGCCACTATGGAGAACAGTGTGGAGATTCCTTAAAAAACTGGAAATAGAACTGCCTTATGATCCAGCAATCCCACTGCTGGGCATACACACTGAGGAAACCAGAAGGGAAAGAGACACGTGTACCCCAATGTTCATCTCAGCACTGTTTATAATAGCCAGGACATGGAAGCAACCTAGATGTCCATCAGCAGATGAATGGATAAGAAAGCAGTGGTACATATACACAGTGGAGTATTACTCAGCCATTAAAAAGAACACATTTGAATCAGTTCTAATGAGGTGGATGAAACTGGAGCCTATTATACAGAGTGAAGTAAGCCAGAAGGAAAAACACCAATATAGTATACTAACGCATATATATGGAATTTAGAAAGATGGTAACAATAACCCTGTGTACGAGACAGCAAAAGAGACACTGATGTGTAGAACAGTCTTATGGACTCTGTGGGAGAGGGAGAGGGTGGGAAGATTTGGGAGAATGGCATTGAAACAAGTAAAATATGTATGAAACGAGATGCCGGTCCAGGATCGATGCACGATACTGGATGCTTGGGGCTAGAGCACTGGGATGACCCAGAGGGATGGTATGGGGAGGGAGGAGGGAGGAGGGTTCAGGATGGGGAACACATGTATACCTGTGGCGAATTCATTTTGATATTTGGCAAAACTAATACAATTACGTAAAGTTTAAAAATAAAATAAAATTTAAAAAAATAAAAAGTAACTCCAGATACTGTTAAATGTCCTTGGTATGGGGAGTGGAGGCAAACCAAGGGGGAGCATCTCCCTGGGAAGAGAACATCAAACATCATGTTTGTGGGCAAATGAATGTGAGTAGATTTCCCAACCTGACACTTAAACCAACTTTGTTACCATGGAGTTTATTTAATCATTCTAAGCTTCTGTATTTATTACATAGGTATACTTTGAAAAAATATAGTGCACACCAGGAGATTAACATTATGTTTTCCATCAAGTCAAATCTCAATGCATATGACATATTATCATCTCTGTCCAATTGTGCAAGCATGGACTATAAAGAAACTCACTGGTTAAATTGGTATCTTGCTGAATGGTATCTATGACTGAACTACACTAAAAAGTTTACTTTAATCTTTATGGTTTTAATCTTGTTCATGTGAATTTACTATTACAATAAAATTTTTTCAATATTCATTTATTCCCTATTAAAATATGCTAATCATAGAAGTAAATTAGGATTAAACAATCTTTTATTCCATTAATTATCAAATATTCTCTTCTTTGACCTGTTGCACTCATTTGCCATAGATACTTCACCTCGTTCTCAGTGTTCTCCATTGTGAAATAAGAAAATATATATTTCTTGATGATTTAAACATGTAAGATATAAGTCTTTTAAAAATTATAGGCATCAATATTTTGAAGAAATGTTGATGTTTCCCTTAAATTACCTTAATAGTTCCCCTAAATTATTTATAATCTCTAGAATTGTCAGACAGAATTAAAAACATATTCAAGTGATTTAATGTGGATTAAAGCCTTGAGGGAGAGAACAGAATGAAATATACATAATTCTAAAGCAGCTCTAGAAATAAGATGTTCCTTGTTAAGCAGAAATTTAGGCTGATGTTGAGAAGGTGTAATATATTGTAGAGCTACAGATAATAGCTTACATATCTTAAAAAAAAGTTTAACTTGTTCTTACTGAATCTAAATATTTGTAAAGTGGGACATATACCAATGTCAGTACTTCAATAAGTATTCAATAAAACCATAACTTCTCTATCAAGAAGTTAGTTCTTAGTCTAGTTTAGGAGGCTCAGAATAAAATGAAAGATAGCATTTAGATATATGACTGTCAATGGTTTCTCTGGGAGTGTAAAACAGGTCTGAAGCAATTACAACTCTTAGAATTAAAGTTACCCTGTAGGAAACATGTAATTAGTCAAAACAACAGAATAGTAGGACTTGTGTCATTAAAAAGGAGAGAGGTAAATTTTCTAAACAGGGCACACAGCAAGAACAGGTTCTAAGGTATAGTTAAACTTGAAATCTTTGATATTCTTGTGATAATTCCTCTACCAAAGAAACAGGTACTGAGGAGAATGGGTTGTAGCAAGGTTAGAGAAGCATCTTAATGCCAGATGGAAGAGTTTTAGCCTTATATACAGTGAATAAGTGTCTAAACATTTTGAGAGGAGTTATAAAATACAGATACTTTGTAGAAAGATACCTACAATAACATGAAGCATCAACACAATAAATTCCAAGGTTCGATGCACGATACTGGACGCTTGGGGCTGGTGCACTGGGACGACCCAGAGGGATGGTATGGGGAGGAAGGAGGGAGGAGGGTTCAGGATGGGGAACACATGCATACCTGTGGTGGATTCATTTTGATATATGGCAAAACCAATACAATATTGTAAAGTTAAAAAATAACATGAAAAACAAACCAAATGGAGGATGGAAAATAAAACCAGAAAGAAAATCATTCCCCAAATTCTTTTTGATTATAAAGATAGGATGACAAATTGGATTAATGCATCAATCAGTTTGTGAGTTTCTGTAAGCATTTTTCAGAAAAAGAGATGCCCCAATTTTTATTTTTTTGGTTATTCGCACTGATACAAATTTTCGGTGTAGAAAATTCAATTTGAGGTTACATATTATTACAAAATCCTTATTTTTTATACACATGAAGTATTAAAAAATAGAAAATATATTGATATTAAAAGAGCATTTTTTCTCTGACTATTGAAGAGATAATATCACAATATTTATAACATATGAGGGAAAATATGTTCTTTTGTAGCATCTCTTATTATGTAATGTCACCCTTGTGACTACTCAAGTGGAAAGCAGCTTAGCTAAACAAGATGAGCCTTGCAGCTCTTGTTCAACCAAGGTTACCTAAAACCTCTGAACAAACATATTAGGGAATAAAAAACGTTGATAAAATGTCAAATTCTGTATTTTGAGTAATGTGAGGACCAACCTTAATACCATCCTGCCCTTTGATTTTCCTGTGATGGTATGTCTTTCTTTGTGTATCAGGTAACAGTGTACCACTGCTGAAGAGCATGAGCAAAAGAGAGATATTCCTGCTCCTTCTTAAACATGTGAACACTGTGAACTTTTAGGCTGAAAAGCACTTGACAAGGTGGACATCTTGTTCGCAAGGTGGACATCTAGTTCCATACAAACTTTGGGGAACGTTGTTAAAGTACTTTATGCTGCTTTGGAAATGAAATCAGAAAATATTTTTCATAAAAGTCCTTTGATTATTTCTTTTAAGCACTCTGATGCAAGGAAATGAAATGTACTAAATAATGAAAAACAAAACCAGCTTAAGGTGTGAAGAGAATAAATAATCAAAATGTTTCTGTACCTTGAATGAAGTCTACACTGGGGAACATGCAAAGCTAAGCAAAACAAAACAAACAAGAACAATTACAAAAATTGGCACTTACCCATATTTTGCAAAATTTGCCCAACGTTTCATAATGGATCTACTAAAAATTTCCTCAGCTTTTGTGTAATTAACTCTTCTTTCCAGTGGCAAACCAAAAACAAATTCGATCTCATAACCATGCATCACTCCCATCCATTCTGGCCAAGGGAGTTTGGAGGATCGGTGCTCGAAGTAGTAGAAAAAGGCATTGTTTCCCATATCTGAGAACTTTTTGGTGAACTCCAAAGCAGGACATATAATATTATAATCCCCAACAACATCATCCAAGGCCTCACGGTACTTTTCAGCTCTCTGATCATCTAACCAGTCCATGTAGTGGAAAAGGATCGATTCCTTTCCAAACTCACTCACTCCTGGAAAAAATATTTTTAAACCTTCTTGAAATTCTTTTCTGGTTATAATACTATTGTTATCTTTGCTGAAGCCAGGAGCACCATATACTAAAAATGCTGTCCCTTCATCTTTATTAACACCCACCAAGATCTGGGTTTTTTTGAACTGTCCAAGTTGGAGTAGTGTGTCTGGCATGTCAGTGAGAAAATCACCATCCACAGTGGGACCAAAATTTACTGATAAGAGTGTACCATAGGGGACAACAAACACTTCATGACGAAGAATCTCCTGGGGATCTTTATTTCGAAGGCATTTGATTATCTCAGTGTCATTTTCTCTAGAGCAACCAATAAATTTAGCTAAAGTCAATGTTCTGTTCCTAGCTTCATAACGAGATGTCACTGCCCAAGGAGCATTAGAGGATCCACTTTGCAGAATAGCTCTGGTAAACAATGGGTGGCTTTCAGGAGAAAGTAAATGAAGGCTAACTGAAGCTGCTCCTGCACTTTCTCCAAAGAGAGTTACACTTTTAGGATTTCCACCAAAGGCTGCTATGTTTTTTTGGACCCACTGAAGAGCCAACTGTTGATCAAATAGACCAACATTCCCTGGTGCCTCAGGATTTCCTGGTAAAGCTAAGAATCCGAGGGCACCCACTCTATAGTTCATTGAAACCACAATAACTCTTTCAACCCGTGCCAGAAACTTGCCATCATAAACATGCAAAGATGATGTTCCAGTCTGAAAACTACCACCGTAGATCCATATCATTACAGTAGCATTTTTTGGTTTAGGTGTTGGAATCCACACATTTAGATATAAACAGTCTTCACTGAGGTCAGTGTTTGGGTTCCACATCTCTGAACCAAGGAAGCCTGGAAAACTTTGATCTGTGTTCTGATAACAAGAATTTGCATATTTTGTGGCATTCCAAATATCAGGCCACTTGGTCAAAGATTGTGGCTTTTTGAATCGTAGTCTACCAAGAGGTGGCTGTGCATACGGGATTCCAAGAAAGGCTGTTACTGTGCCACCAAGTACTGGCAAGTGCATCCCCCTGACTTTTCCATTCTTGGTGGTAATTATGATGTCTTCTTCAGTGTGTGACTTCTCAAAGAGTACCCAGAGCAGAAGGAACCACAAGACAAATCTGATGTATATGACTGTACTCCGGCTCTGCATATTGGTTTCTGCAAGAGAGGTAAGCAGGAAGTTTTAACAGCTTCATGCATCTAATGTTATATTTTATTGATGATAATTAACTAAAATTTAGCAGTTCTTATTAATCCTGTAAATTATGAAAACTAATTAATCTGTTACTGCTACAAACAATAGAAAATGGTTGGACATATTTCAGTTTTCAATTTAGGAAAGAAATGAGTGAAATGGAAATGGAAAAAGAAATGATTTCAATTTGAAGAGATTAATTTACAAACCTCTGTAAGAAAGAGAGATTTAGTATTTTAAGGAGAAAATTCATCCAAGGCATACGTGTGTGTGTGTGTATATATATGTGTGTGTATATATATATATATATACAATTTTACCAGGCATTAAGTGGCAGTCTATTAATGACAGATATAGTAGATTAAATTTCTACCTTGGTTAGAGGAAGAAATACAAGCTCACATATTCTCTGGAATATATATACAGTTCTAATCATGGCTGACTGGCTCTTGACAGAGCTGTGAAGTAGGTGAAGAAACTCTAAGGATCTTCAGACCTATTACTGTCTTTTTCTGTTTCCACAGTCCCATCTGGGGTCCTTTTTGCCTTAGTGGTTTTTTCCTCTGTACAAGCATAAGGATAATGTAAGGTCAGAAGAGAATTTGGACAAGCAATTCATAAAATGTTAAGTAACAAAAAAAATGCAGTAGCTGCCATTAATCCTACAAATTGTGAAAACAAACAAATCTTCTACCACTATAAAGGTCTACCAGAAATAGATAGAGAAGACTGGATATATACCAGTCCTTTGGAACTGAATAACCATGAAGGGTTTTTCTACCTAAATTATATTGTCAATGAAGAGACTGACTGATAATGTAATGTGTGGATGAAGAAATCAATTTAGAAGAAATTTTACACTCAGAGATGACTCAATACATGTCTTAATCTGTTAATTTATTAAAGCATATGCAACTAGGGAGGTTAAATGTGTTAGCATGGTCAGATTTGCTTATATTTTGGTAGTGGACAGTAAAATCAGAAGATTAAAATTAAGGAATTACTGGAAAAAGTGGGGGAAGCAAAAGTAATCTTTGATACCTACCAAATCATCACTATTTGACATTTCATGAAATAATATTTATTTAATAATATGAAAAGAACATTTGGGGAAATCAAAGTTTTATTTAAAATTCATAATGCACAGTTGAGTTTCTTTTCAATAAAAAAATTTAAATCACATTCTGAAACTCTAAGTGACAAAGGATAGAAAAATGTAATGCAGATATCATCTGAAAGAACTAATATCTTTATACAACTGAGAAAAAAAAGAAAATCTGATTAAAATTGTCAAATACAAACACTGATTCTCATCCATAAAACAATAGCAAAGTTCCATACATGTACAAAATGTTTTCTTCATTATGTTTTGAGAGTGTAATAATAAATCCAAACTATGTGTCCATGAAACTAATCCTGTGAGCACTGAGAATTTGTATTAGATTTTTTATTTTTTTTCTTAAATTTTAGATTGTCTTAGAAGGCAGTGATTTAGGCACTACCTATTAAGATAACTGTCTTAGATCTATGATCCTCACAGTTAATGAGCCTCATTCACCACTGCTCACAGGACAGCTAGTAACCAACAGGTATTTTTTGATCCCCCAAAATATATGAATAAACTAATCCACTGTATACACTACTTTGTTCAATGTACAGTACTTATAGATGTATATCCATTTCTACTGCTATCTCTGTCTCTTTGTCTATGATTATGGCTATGTCTATAAATATATTTATCTCTAATTCTACTTATATCTGCATGTTTATGCCTACATACACATATATATTTATACATAATGATTGCTATAATAGTAAGGCTTTAAAAAATTAAGCCATGAGATTTTTTATGCTCTCAATTTTGAAATAAATGACTCTGTTATTACCAATAAAATATTCTGAAGTATATAATATTTTAACACTATATATATTCTATTATGAAATTTAGATATTATAATCAAATTAAATATAATTTTTATAAAAATAATAAATATAATGTCATGGTATATACTTTTGCCTGTAAAATACCATGGACAGAGGAGCCTGGTAGGCTACGGTCCATGGGGTCGCCGAGTCGGACACAACTGAGCGACTTCACTTTCACTTTTCACTTTCATGCATTGGAGAAAGAAACGGCAATCCACTCCAGTGTTCTTGCCTGGAGAATCCCAGGGATGGGGGAGCCTGGTGGGCTCCATCTATGGGGTCGCACAGAGTCAGACACGACTGAAGCGACTTAGCAGCAGCAGCAGCAACAGCATGGTAATATAAAGATGCCTGTAAATTTGACACTTGAGGCTTCTCTGATGGCTCAGTGGTAAAGAATTTGCCCGCCAATTCAGGAGCCTTGGTTCAATCCCTGGGTCAGGAATATCCCCTGTAGAAGGAAATGGCAACCTATTCCAATATTATCACCTGGGAAATCCCATGGACAGAGGAACCTGGGAGGCTACAGTCCATTGGGTCACAAAGAGTTGGACACAACTTAATGACTAAATAGCAGCAGCAGTAGCAAATTTGACTCTAATAAAATTTTATATTTCAGAGAGTTAGGAGTTTTAGAGATACTGCTAACACATACTACAGTTTTATTTTTTCCCCCTTCTGATAAATCCTAAGACATTTCTTCTAAATTGGAGGTAGGCATTTGGCCTAGCTCAATCAATCTCTACTAAGTCTAATAAAGATTGTATTCTTTTTGTTTGGTTTTACATAAACCATATAACAGATCCTGATAATTTTTGGTTCCTGACAGTTTTCAAACTTTCATTCTATTGTTTATTAATTTTATTCCATAGCGAATATAAAATTACTACCAACATATTTTGTTTTTGTATGTAATTAATAAATGTAATAATATTCATTGCATGTATTATGAAAGGCTGCTATAACATCTAAAAGGTTGTAATAACATTCCATGTCACTTAATTGATTTATATAAGTACTTGCATGCTTTTATTTATATTTTGTGCTAAGTAGAACTTAATGTTATATAATATGATTTATATGAGTAATAATCTTTCTTTTTCAACAGTGATATCTATGAGTCACCACCTTGGTATTACTAATATAAGTACTTACACCTTGTAATTGTAAATAATGTAATTAGTAACATTCAATCATATAAGCTTGTGTTTGTAGCAAGAATGGTAATATAATTCTAATTCACCTTGGTGTTAACCTGTTGGAATAATTTTAAATACTATATTATTAAATCTAGGTTTTAGCATGAACATATGCTTCTATTTGCATACTCATTATTAGTGTAGGCTAATATGTTTATATTTATTTGCATGCATGCTAAGTCACTTCAGTCATGTCCAACTCTTTGTGACCCTATGAACTGTAGCCTGCCAGGCTCCTCAGTCCATGGGGTTCTCCAGACAAGAATACTAGAGTGGGTTGCCATGCCGTCCTCCAGGGGATCTTCCCAACCCAGGGACTGAACTCTGGGTCTCCTGCATTGCAGGAGGATTTTTTACTGCTGAGCCACTGCAGTCCTTTATTTAAGTAAGAATAATTTTTTTTTCATAATCTAGTATTTTCTAGTCTAAATGCTGCACTGTAGTTTTACCATTAAGAGATGTTTATGTTTTTAATATACATTATCACATGATAAGCAATCAAAAAGTAGACAAAGGAGATTAAAAAATGTTATTGCTCTGTATCTCTAAGTGTTTATTAATAATTATTCAACAAAATTTCATTTATTTCATCCTATAAATTCTGTTGCAAATTGACTACTGGTACATTAAACAATTTAAATTCTGAGAACACATAACATGTTTATCACAAAGAATGGGGTAAATTTTCATACCAAGGACAACTGAGTAAATGAATTTAGAAATACTCAGTTTAAATCAACTAATTTATTGTAATAATATTTAATACTTGATTAAAGGCATTAGTTTTGTTTGGAATTGCAAAAGAAAATTGATGGGAGTGAGGAGGGAGACAAACCTGGAAAATAATGAATACTATAGTGTTCCAAGTTTATCAAATGCTCCAGGATATCAAAATCTACTGGCAATTTGGGGAAATTATTCTCAACTTAAGAAAAAAAAAAACTTTCAAAATTAAAAATGTATTTTCTTCTTTTTGCATTTTTAATTCAATTTTGAAAGTAGTATCAAAATTCCTTGACTAGTTTTAAAAATATTCAATGGTATAAGATATGAGTATAATAAAATTATTGGTATAAAAAGCTGTTTATTTGCCATATATTTGTCATAATTGGATATCAACCAAATTTTCTAAATAATGGGGCAGTCAAGGACTTATTAAAGAATGGTCAAGCAAAACCTGTTAATAGTTTTCGCTGAATGTAGTTTTCTTGTCTTTTTAAGAAAGTTTTAGTAGAATGTATACTTCTATATAAAAATAAAGACTGTTAAAATGGTAGGAAAAGAGCCATCTAGATAATATGATCTAGAACAAGGGCCACTAAAATGTAGATAGTCCAATTAAAACAACTGAGCCTTTATATCAAACCTAAAAAGCTTGTTTTGTTGTAGGCTAAGTGAAGCGGGGAATTGAGGAAGTCTGTTTATAAACTACAGCATTGTCTTCCAGGGATCCTTCAGATACCCAATAGACACTAAAAGGATGTATAGATAGAAGACACTATATTAGGTATGAAACACAGATCTATAACTCTCCTCAAGGAGGAAAACATTTTACAAACTTTTTATTGTGTGAATAATTTGAACATTTAATATTAGATATCTTGGGTCTTCTTACAAAGTTCAATCTGTTCTTAGGTTGACATCTATTCATTTATAATTCTCCATTTGGAACCGTTCAGTTTTGATAAGAATGAGCAGATTTTGGCAAGAAAGCATTAAAATGAAGACATATAATTTAAGCATGCATTATTCATTGTTACCAAGAAATAAATCAAAGCATAAATTAAATCTGTAAATAAGATATCATTTGCTTATATTTGAAAAGCTGAAATATGGAGTAGATCCCTATATTTTCTTTTTTTAGCTTTCTTTTTTATTTTTTTTAATTCTGAAAATATGCTAACACATTTACAGGAGACTTGGAAATTACAGAACAATGTTATGTATAGTTCCACTATATATTACAAATTTTTGTTTCAAATAAATATATTAAGATTTTTAGTTGGAGTTTCACCAAATATTTTCTTATAATTAAAAAACTAAGGACAATAATATGTCTAGGAGAACAAAACAGAACCTTGCAAATTCAATTAGAAATTGAATTTGCATCCAAAAGACCACTCTATTTCAAACACACAGAGAATTCCAAAGGTTGTCATTTAAAGTAAAAATAATTCTTTAAAACCTAATGCTTATCCTTAATAACTACATAAGTGACATATAATTATATTTATCATAGCTATGAGATAGCTCATATTATGGAAGGCATTATACAGACTAGTAACAGTAACTCCTGAGTTTATTATTATTCAATATATTCATAAAAAGTTGGAAGGAATAACTTTATTTTCTTTTAAATTACAAATAGAAATCATAAATAGTGAAATAATTTTGTTCACATTTCAGTTCACTTTTAATCATTCATATTGTTTTATAAAAACTCAATGCTAAATCCTCTGGTGAAATAAGAATTGATATCAAAATAAAGGTAGATTTACAAAATTATAGGATGAGCAGAAAGTGTGCATTTGCTATTATTTCTAAATAACAGCAAATGTAAAACACTTTTCTGTAAATACACATATTAGAAAAAGAATAAACAGGGCAAACTAGACAAAAGTTTGTAAATCAAATCAAGAAGTAGATATTTCCTTTTATACAAAACAAACTTAGACCTTTCTTTTGCAAATTGATTTTGCTAAAGTTTCAAATGGCAAAATGCTAAGTACTCTGTAAAACCAGACAATAAGAGAACTATTCATTTCAAACCACTTTAAAAAAAGAAAAAAATAGACAGTAAGATTGGTCAATAAACACTTTTGTTACTCTTTTAAGGAGACATTCACCAAACAGAGCATTTAAATGTAAAACACAGCATAAAATGTTTTCCCTTAGAGGGTGGATTAGGAACATACATTGCAGTGATCCCATTAAGTGCTATGGTCCTTTATACAAAGTTGAACAAATTCATTGTTTCCTAAGCAGTTAAGTGGACTCAGTCTGTGTTCCCTGAATAATCAGAAGGTTTGATGTATGTGGCTGCTCCCTTCATCTGTCCCATTTCCAATGACTGCCTCCCACAGAGCACCAACGGGGCATAACAAACACGTGAAGGGATCACATTCCTCTTACAGAATGAGCTTCAGGGTAACTTCCATCTCTACAGGAAGACGTAAATTCAGAGCAACTTACCCGACTCACTGCAACAAAGATGATAAAGTTTGCAAGGAGTGGAAATCATATAATACTTCAGGGAAATGCAGTATGCAGCTGCTGCTCCAGCCTGTAAATTGGACTGCACTGACATTACAATCAACAGTTACTGACAAAGCTCGCGAGAGTTGGCAGCGGCAACTTGATCTAGAAGCAGCCAATCTTTACTTTCTGACATCTGTTCAGAGGCTAATTGTATGAATGCTGTAGTGATTCATTTACAAAAGTATTACCGGAGTCGTGTTTTAAGATTGCAGGCACTCATCTAGAGTGAAGAAAAAGAAAGCTACAGAGCAGATACTGAAATTGAACAGAAAATACACAGGGTTTTTTTTTTCTTTTTTAATCGTTTGTTTTCATTTTCTTTTTAAACACCTCCAGAACTTTTAAGGTTTTATTCTCCTTTATGGAATCTACATTTTTCTCATGCTGATTTTGATTTAAATATATATATGTTGCTTTAAAGAAATGTTGTTGAAATTGTTGTACCTTCAATCTGTGTCAAGCACTTAGCTGTGTTACTATTGTTTAGTCCCTCAGTTGCGTCCCACTCACTTTTGCCACCCCATGGACTGTAGGCTGCCAGGCCCCTCTGTCTATGGGATTCTCCAAGCAAGAGTTCTGGAGTTGGTTGCCATTTCCTTCTTCACATATAGTTATAAAGAAGTGTAAAAAATTAAATAGGAAACTATTCTGGTAAAACTATGAAAATCAAAAGACTAGTTTTATCAATGAATGAATGTGGTAAATCATACAGATATCAGCTTTGATAATTTCCTAATTGGGGACCCTGCAGTCAGTCAAGTGTTGTAAGAAGCCACAAAATTTCTGCTTGAGACGAGGAAAATAAAATAGAATGAACATTCATCACTATACTTTATAGAAAAACACACTTGTCAGCTGAAACTGCGTGAACTCTCAAGGATGTATATGCATCTTTCAACCTTATCTTCCCTGACTTGGCTTTTCGGGCAAATGAAAAAACACATAAAAAAAAATTTTTTTATGAACCATTTAATGCCTGACTTCTCATTGCAGTTATAGTCTTTATCTCCCACAAACGATCACTTTCACTTTTAAGTCTCTCGCTTTGGGGCTTGTCATGGACTAACCAGTAGGCATGTAATTGTGGATAAGCCTATGTTTTGTTTTTAAAACATGTTTAAGATTTCAAAAATGCAAATGTAAGAACTGTCATTTGTTATTAATACTGTCTTGTGTCAGTCATTATAATTGACAACTTACATAACTTGTTTTATTTTATTTCAACAAATATATGTTAAATATTACTAATTGCATTTTCAGATGAGGACACTGAGGCTCTTAAAGATCAGAAACTTGGCTATATATATTTTTTGCCACTAGTAGGAATTGGCATCAGAATTTTAACCTAGATTTTTCTGATGTCATTCCATGTCAACTGTTCCCAAGATACCAACCACTTTGGCCTTTTTAAATAATCTTGTCTGGGAAATTTGCTCCTTAGGAGGTATTTATTAGACAATGAATTTCACAGTCACAGTGATTTATATTGTATTTAGAATATAGTTTAAGTAATGACAATCTAGTAACACAAAAGTTACAGAGTAAATGGTTTATCTAAAGGAAAAAAGATTTTTTTCAAAAACAGTACACTGACAACACAGTGAATAGTAACGTGATGGCATTTTTGTTTAAAATATAGTCATTCTAGTAATCCATGTGGAACAGAGTTCATTAGTTTAATATATGTGCCTTTTTTTTCATTGAAATGCCAAATTTCTTCTCTCCAACACAGCTGCACTGCATTGTTCTGGGTTAGCATGTGGTTGATCTTATTCTCCTGCAGTTATTGAGTGATGTTTTTGATGTTAGCAAATGCAGGAGAACATTCTGCATGTAATATCAACACATCACAATGAAAATATATCAGATATTAATATATTTCATTTTCATCTTTAAACAGGAAAGTAAACAATAAAATCTTTTATCCTTATATCTTTAACACATGTTTAAACTGGCTGACTAGCAGTGTCAACTGATAAAATCTGGCAATTTTTTCTCTTTCTATTTCATTTACCCTCACCATTCCTCAGACATGCCATCCTATTTAATGCATTATTTCAGTGCATTTCTTTTGCCTGTCTTATTGGAGGTTTTATTCATTTGTGGCTCAACATATAGCAGCTACTTCTGTGATGCCAATATTTTTTCACACTTATCCAGCAAGAGGACTTAGTCACACAAAATGAATTTTGTTTCAAGCTTATTTGGCAAGGGTTGTTCTATTACCTGACAGAACCCTTGAGGGTTCATGATCATATTGTTAAATGTTGAGACTGCCTCCTAAGTAATACTGCTCAAATACCACAAGAGTGTTGAAATGGTGTTAATACCGCTCAGGTTTTACAACCATGTATGCTAAAGGTCTGGCAAGGCTTATGGTCTTGAATGAACATTTTCAGTTAGTCTATCACACAGAGTTTTTACTTTTAAGATTTTATTGTTACTTAATTACCACTTATCTGGTTGTTTTCTAGATAGCAGCTCTGAAGGAGATTTGACACAGTGTGGGAAATAGTAATATCACATTATACATTAGTCTTTATTAGGCATACTCATGCTATGAAAATGCCCTAATCTTTCATTAATACTTTCTTTTTTACAAGAACAATGCCTTCTCTAAAAAAATATGGGTTACCAAAAAATACCCAATGTTTTATGTATCACAGAGATGGAAAAGGTCATTTGATATATTCCATTCTACTTAAAAAAAAAAAAAACTATGTACATAGTTATAATCAGACATATATAAAACAATAATTAGGTTATTAAAATTTTCCTTATTTTCAAAATTTATTTCATAATCTTAATTTTTATTAAAATGTTTTAATGACCTAGCGATACATTATCAATGATTATACTACAATTTCTTGCACCATTTGTTTCTTATATGATGATAAAATAATTTGCAAGCACTACTACTTGCAGACATTGTTCTAAGGACTTTGAATATATTAACTCATTCAAAACTTGAAACCCCCTTTTAAGTAAATACTATTATTATCCCTATTTTTTGGTTAAAGAAATTTAGTCAGAAAGCGTTTTAGTAACTTACCAAACGTTATACAGGTAATGAAAGTATTTTCTAATTTTTTAAATGTAAACACTCACAATTGGCATTTTTGCAACTTTTGTTTATTTTCTTAATCTATTTTCCCAGAAGTGGAATAAGTGAACATAACTAGTAGAATGTAGTTAGATTTTTTTTGTTTTTTGTTTTATTTTGTTTTTGGAATTTTCTGAGGTCCTCAATAGACTGTTGAATAAGAATAGGCTTCTAACAATTCTGGCAAAAGGAGAAATATTCTTGATAGGAATAAGTCTGAACAAGTCTCTGAAGTTAGGACACTAGACATTCATCTCTGGATGTGGCAAGGTGAGGTATTTAAAGGTAAATTTCTTGACAGATTTTAAAAGTTTCCAGTCCTACAAGCAATATAATTCTTTAAGAGTTTGGTGACACCTAATATTGGAAGTGCCTGCAGGCAGTTCCTCTTTTATCCTGAATGATAAAGCAAAGATCTCTTGGAATTAAGGGAGGGTGAATAATGGGAAGTCTAAACTAGCTCTATGCTATTTACTCCAGGATACTGGAGTGGGCTGCCATTTCCTTCTCCAGGAGATCTTCCCAACCCAGGGATCAAACCCAGGTCTCCTGCATTGCAGACAGACACTTTACCATCTGAGCCACCAGGGAAGCCCAGGATATGGGTAGTTCGTGTAAAATGCTATGGAAAGAGGCTTATAAGCCCCCAAAATTTGATTACAGTCTAGAAGGCTAGACTCTTAGAAGATCAATAATAAGCCACAGCTTCTGAGGAAATACGAAGCCCAATTTCATGGAATTTGCAAACAAAAAGGATCAAAGTAAAGAAATAAGCTCTAAAACTAAATTACACAGGGCTTGAGCAAAGAAAGGAGAAATTAATTTTTTTAACATGAAAAAAGAGAGAAAAGCAGTACCTTTCTTGGCTTATAATCTTATTTATTGAATAGACCTAAATTTAGTCTTACCAAGCCCTTGATTAATCTTGGTTCTATGCTCAGACAAAAAAAGCGTACATTAGCATGCCACAGGATCAATCTTGGTGCTCTTTAAAAATCCTGGGTTCAGATATTTAAACTAGCCTCCTATGTGAGACAGACTCAGAAAGTTCAAAGACCACACCAAGTGGCAGAGGCCAGGTTCCTGACTCCTTAGGAAATTGTTATCTTCTCATATTTATGGTTTATCTTTTTCTATCTACTCATATGTAATTACATCTTTTACTTTAGCTAATTTGGAAAAGCATCAAATGTAATATTGTATAGTCTATTTTCAAATAAGTACTATTTGAAATATATCTATTGGAAATACTATTTGAAAGTCTATCAAATAAATACTCTTCACCTTAATTTCATTGCCTGTGTATTGTTTTTACAATGTACTATAATTTACCTAACTCATTTTTTTTGTTCTTGTAAAGTTAAATTTCTTTAAACTTATCATGAAATAGTAACATAAAAATAGGCATAACAATTATAGATATTTTTATACATTTCTTATTTTTCTTGAGAAAAATTTATATTTTTTATATTTATATTTTTATAAATATATAAAATCAATTTATATTTCCACTGGCGATCTAATGTATCTGCTTTATGTTTAAAAGACAACTGATTATGTATTTTCCTGTTTCTCCATTTCACTTGATAAACTAGACTTTATATTTAACTATTTTGGTGTTACTGTGATCAATCATGTGTTTATCAGTTTCCTGAAATATAGTATTTTAATTTAGACATAATTTCAAAACACTGTAAAGAACTCTCATATACATTTACCCAGATTCACATGCATACATACTAAGTCGCTTCAGTCACGTCCAACACCCTGCGACCTTATGAACTGCAGCCTGCCAGGCTCCTGCGTCCATAGGATTCTACAGGCAAGAGTACTGGAGTGAATTGCCACGCCCTCCTCCAGGGGATCTTCCTGACTGTGGGATCTAATCCTTGTCTCTTACATCTGCCGAATTGGCAGGCAAGTTCTTTACCGCTAAAGCCACTGGGAAGCCCCCAGATTCACTGCATGCTACTATTTTCACATATTTTCAATAACATGATCTCTTTCTTCATCTGAAATATATATGTATGTGCATATATTGAATATTATTTTTCCTAAGTTATTTCAGTGTTATTTGCAGGCATAATGCTCCTTTATCTTTGAATATGCCAGCAAATTTGGAAAACTCAGCAGTAGCCACAGGACTGGAAAAGGTCAGTTTTCATTCCAATCCCAAAGAAAGGCAATGCCAAAGAATGCTCAAACTACCACACAATTGCACTCATCTCACACGCTAGTAAAGTCATGCTCAAAATTCTCCAAGCCAGGCTTCAGCAATACGTGAACCGTGAACTTCCAGTTGTTCAAGCTGGTTTTAGGAAAGACAGAGGAACCAGAGACCAAATTGCCAACATCCGCTGGATCATGGAAAAAGCAAGAGAGTTCCAGAAAAACATCTATTTCTGCTTTATTGACTATGCCAAAGCCTTTGATTGTGTGGATCACAATAAACTGTGGAAAATTCTGAAAGAGATGGGAATACCAGACCACCTGACCTGCCTCTTGAGAAACCTGTATGCAGGCCAGGAAGCAACAGTTAGAACTGGACATGGAACAACAGACTGGTTCCAAATAGGAAAAGGAGTACGTCAAGGCTGTATATTGTCACCCTGATTATTTAACTTCTATGCAGAGTGCATCATGAGAAATGCTGGACTGGAAGAAGCACAAGCTGGAATCAAGATTGCCGGGAGACATATCAATAACCTCAGATATGCAGATGACACCACCCTTATGGCAGAAAGTGAAGAGGAACTAAAAAGCCTCTTGATGAAAGTGAAAGTGGAGAGTGAAAAAGTTGGCTTAAAGCTCAACATTCAGAAAACGAAGATCATGGCATCCAGTCCCATCACTTCATGGGAAATAGATGGGGAAACAGTGGAAACAGTGTCAGACTATTTTTCTGGGCTCCAAAATCACTACAGATGGTGACTGCAGCCATGAAATTAAAAGACGCTTACTCCTTGGAAGGAAAGTTATGACCAACCTAGATAGCATATTCAAGGGCAGAGACATTACTTTGCCAACAAAGGTTCGTCAAGTCAAGGCTATGGTTTTTCCTGTGGTGATGTATGGATGTGAGAGTTGGACTGTGAAGAAGGCTGAGTGCCAAAGAATTGATGCTTTTGAACTGTGGAGTTGGAGAAGACTCTTGAGAGTCCCTTGGACTGCAAGGAGATCCAACCAGTCCATTCTGAAGGAGATCAGCTCTGGGATTTCTTTGGAAGGAATGATGCTAAAGCTGAAACTCCAGTACTTTGGCCACCTCTTGCAAAGAGCTGACTCATTGGAAAAGACTCTGATGCTGGGAGGGATTGGGAGCAGGAAGAGAAGGGGACGACAGAGGATGAGATGTCTGGATGGCATCACTGACTCGATGGACGTGAGTCTGAGTGAACTTCGGGAGTTCGTGGTGGACAGTGAGGCCTGGTGTGCTGCAGTTCATGGGGTTGCAAAGAGTCAGACATGACTGAGTGACTGAACTGAACTGACTCCTTTAAGATATATGGAAATTCACCTGCTGTAGATACAAGTGAATTCAATCAGCAGTATGATAAATATAATACAAAACTAAATAGCCCTGCTATTGAGGGACAAATCCAATTTAGAGAAGGACAACTAATATATGTAGAAGGAATAATATGTTAGAAAAAAAAGATATAACAATCTTTGGTGAAATTGGGTCAGCCAAGAATTAACAACTGTTATTAAAATTATTAAGTATATGATTGATGGAGAACTACATATTTGATATTCCTTAAAAATCACATACATTACATTTAGAATTTCATGACCTAAGCAGAGGGCCAAATTTAAGGAATATTGGGAACAAAACAGGACCTAGTTCATCTAATTTTTTTTAATTGAATTGCATTTTTTATCATTAAGCTTGAAGATCTGACAAACTTTGTATGAAATAAAGAAAATAAATGAGCAAAGTTAATTATATCATAATAAATAATCCAGTAACTCCTGAAAGTGGGACAGTCTATCCTAATTATTTCAAGAAAATAATAAAGAAAATTTCTATGTAAGACTGGACCACACATAAGGGACATTGGCAGATGCAAAGAGCATATTTCAGGCTAGGAATGGGTTTGAATATCAGAAAGGGTATTTGGGGGGTCAATTTTGGAAATCTAAATAATTCTGCCTATTAGATTAGATGAGAATAACTGTGGCAAAATATCTTGATTAAAAGAAGTAGGTAGTAGTATACTATGAAAAAATCAACTCCATTGTGGTGTGTACACACAAATATACACAGAGAGAAAGATTTGGAAGGATAAGTATTAGAATATTAATGGTGGTTATTACTGCCTAGTGAATGTATAGGATATTTCTAAACGTTTCATTGCTCTATTTTCCAGTTTTCAATAGTGCAAGTGTACTAGTAGTTCCTATTATCATCATGTGTATATATATATATATAAATAAAAAATCAAATTTAAATAAATAGCAGTCAAAATTTTCACTTAGCACCTCATTTCAGGTGATCTAACAATATACTTTATTTTGTACTAATTGTTTTAGAGTACTGGGAAGAGGCAAAGCCAGCCATGTGATACTGAAATATTGAAAAGATATAAACTTTATGAAAAACAAGTTAAGGGTAATAAAAAAAAGACAAGTTGTAGTTTGAAGAAGCTGGAGCAAAGAGATTTATGTTGAGGTTGGTTAAATAAGATGAGAGGCAGATGAACGGTAAAGAAAAGCGAGAGATTTTGGGAGTCACCTTAAAGAGTAGAAAGGTGGGGGAGTTATGCACGTAGGAAAGACTTTTAGGAAGGTAGATATTTGTGAAGTGTAAATCCCTCCTGAGAACCCTCAAATTGTTATTAGGGACTAACATTGATTTTTTTTTAATGATTCTGGAGCAAATATATGTGTGTGTAGAATAAGAGAAATACTGGCTACAAGATTATGCAGAGCTGGACTTTAGACAGGACAAAAGAGAGAGATTTATATAGTATATAAAACAGTTATGCTGTGGTATCTGTGAAGTTGGAAACAGTGACACTTTGCTCTCTTTCTCTATTTCTATAGCTTGAAAAGCTTCCTAAACTGCATGTAACATGCTTAAATAAAAATAAGCTTTTTATTAAACAATTTTGATCATTCTAGTAGCACATTTTGGAGCCAAGACCTCTGCAACAAGAGTTAAAAGAAGAGAAATGAGTGGCATCTTCCCCAGAATGGTCTTCCCTTCATCTCCAAGGTAATCTCTCCTCAGTCTTGTATTTTTTCTGAAAATCTTCTGTCTTCTATGATACCTCCTTTTCTGCCTTTTTTTTTTTTTTTTTGAAACTTATTTCTCTAGGATGACATTGCAAATGCCAAAATTCGTCTTGTATTTACAGAGAAATAGAATCAAAAGCCAGAAGGCAAAATCTCTGGACTGCTAAGATTCACCTCTGTTTTTCAACTGCTGACATTCACCTCTGGTTTTCAACAAATGTAATGCCAAATTGTCTGACTAATTAGCAAAGCACTGGATTGCCAGTGCATTACTACAGTTACTAAATTTAATCAGGCAACTAGTAATAAATCTTGCTACATCAGTACAATCTGTATCTTAATATTGCTTTTCGGTCTGTTCATATTTGGTGATCACATTCACAGAATGATTTTATCATACAAAGGAATTTTATTCAGAGTATATGCCTAAGTATAGAGAATGTTGTTTTGCTGGCCAGTAGAAAGCTTATATTAAAATAATTTGTTGCCTTCAAGTAATGGTTCTACCTTTGGCATTCTCCTTAAATCCATCATACAGCACTTTAGTCCTCTGTATAATTATTCTAATGTCAAATTTCTGACTCTGTTTAAACAATCAACATGACACAAGTCGAAACATGACTTGAAAGGACAACCTGTTTGTAGCCCTTACAGAGTATTCTTTTACAAATATATACACACATCTAAATTATTTTTATCCAGTAATTGTTAAAATTGTGGGTGTATAATCTTTTATACCAGAGGATGAGATGGTTGGATGACATCACCAACTCAATGGACATGAGTCTGGGCATGCTCCAGGAGTTGGTGATGGACAGGGAAGCCTGGTGTGATGCAGCCCATGGGGTCGCAAAGAGTTGGACATGACTGAGTGACTGAACGGAACTGATAAGCTTTTATAAGCCATATAGGTGGATACAGTAAAGACAGTAAGAACTTTCAAGAGAGACTATATATTCCTGCCTTGTGTATTTCATTAAATTTGGGGGAAAATCATAAAGAAATGTATGGGAAATCACATAATAAATTATATCATTGCATAGCTCTATTTTATAGTTTATAAATATAAATAACCAGAAAACATTTTGATTTCTGTTTTACTCATTCTTTGTTCCCTAAAGCATAATAACATTGTCTCACCAACAGTATCAAAGTCTGGATCTTCTTACTTGGTCTGAGAGAAATAAGAAATGCCCCAATCTCTGTTATCACAGCCTATCGGTGGAGGATTTTCAAAAACATCAAACTATAAAAGCAAACATAAGTACATTTATGGTCAATCACAACAGTCATGAGGAAGGTTGGCCGTATTCCAAGAATCTATTACTTTTGAAGTGACAATGTGTATGGAAGGATGGATGATTAGTCCTCTTCCTATTCCTCTGTCTTTTGATCTATATCACTCAAATAGTCATTTTAAAGTGACTATTATACTCAGTGATTACTTCAGTTAAATTGATCTGAATAAGCCAAGGTAAGTGGTCAGAGAAAAAAGAGAGGGAGTGCTTTTAGAGTAAATACCTTATTCTTGTTCTTTCAGTGTTAATTTTATTGTGTCACTCTCCTCCTATATTTGTTTCTAAAATGCATAGTCATTTGTATATGTTTGTATTGGCAGTACTTTGTAAATCCCTTGGCACATAGTATTATTATTATATACTTTATAAAAATTTGGTAGTTGTTTTAATGTATAATTAAATGTATAAATGTACAAAATATGTAGACTATTTTTTCTCAAAAAACATTTTAAATGTACAGTGTGCCTGTTACTCTAAAAGTTTCATTGTTACAGTCAGAAAGTACACTGCTTTAAAAAGAAGAAATTTTTTGTATATTTGGGAATAATTTTTGAAGCCATTCATCGATTATTGATGGTTACCTCTTACAGGGATTTGCCAGTACCTTTCCCCATGGTATTTTCTGAACCAGTTGTTTTCCAGCCAGATATAGCCAATGGAGTGATTTATTTGAAAGTTAGGCATATATCTTTTGTCTAAGGAATAGAAAATCTGGAATGTCATATTCAGGAATATGTAACTTGAACTAATCACACACATTCCCACATCAGATTATTCTGATCGTGGTAACCATGAAACACAGTAACAGAGACTTCCTGTGCTGTACATCATGAGTATAGTTCATATGTTTTAGTGATTATAATTGAAATCAACACCTTACTATTCTTACATCAAGGAAAATTGTGTACAGTTTCACTACATCCAAGCTTAACAACAGCCAAGTATCTGTGATATTTTGAAAGTAAACTATTAGCAGTATTTTGAGAACATTTTAGTAAGAACCTTTTTTTTTTCTTGAATCTTACAATATTTAATTGGGACAGGTTTCTCAAATTGCAGACTTGTGCTTTGCCTGGGACATTCTTGGTATCAGCTTGCTTTCTCTGCATAATTATTAATAGTGCTGTCTTTTATGTTCAGAAATTTGAAGACAAGTTATAGAGGGCTCCACTGAGAGATGAAACTGAATCCATAAGAAACATTGCACATATATATAAGTGAGAAAGAACAAATATGAGCTCAGAGTTTTCAGTAATGTCATTTTATGTAATGACATAGCTAGTAATGACATATATATCCTATCCAAGTAAAGAACAGTATCCTTTTTTTACAAGATCACTCTGTAAATAAAGCAAGATCTTCAAAGTCTCATTGGAGTGATTACTTTTCATCCTATTTTCTCCCATGTGTTGCCAAGGCATTTCTTCACCATTAGGATAAGACCGGTATGTGAAGGATTTATTGACTGTATAGTCTGGACGGTGACATCGTGATGAACACAAACCCTGCTACTTGCCACTCATACTTCACTTTACAGTGTTGCTGCTGTGCTTAGCAACAGAATGCCAGATGGCACGGAGACATCAATTGATTATTGCTCAAGAACAATGTCACCTACCAGAACAGGCTACAGACAAATTGACAAAGACAATGCTATGTTTGCAGGCCTGAATGAAGAAGCACTTTAAATAGATTTTTGGCTGCATTTTAAAAATGTGTGCAATTTGGAAGTTTGTCATTGTAGGATAAGGCTGCAATCTTAATTATATAACCACGCATATTTTGCTGGGATCTTTTCTTTGGTGCTTTATCCTTTTTACTGGTCTACACATCTAGAAAGATAATATATAACATATTAAAGCTCTCTGTTGTCTGCCATTGCAAATCCAAAATTATCCAAACTCTCTTTTTAAAATGCATCCTTAGCCACCTTTTTGTGATAATCAGTGAACATTTTAAACTAGGGCCAGAAAGAATGACCAATAGAAAAACTGCCTGAAGAATTCTGGAATTCACAAGCTGTCAGCATGAGTTATCTGTTCACAAAGAATGTTTTTTATGAGTAAGTTTGTTTTTATAGAAGGCATTTATTATCTCATTTGGCATAATTTTATGTAGCATATCCTAACCTGTTTGCACTCAAACCTTGGCTACATACTGCATTGGCCTTGGAAATAGATGCGACTATTTGAAAAACACACAACCAGGTTACTCAGCTTAGTTTTGGTAAATAAGTCATACTGATTTTTCAAAATTTTTCCTGGGAAACTTCTTGACTGCTGTAGCCTTCCTCTCAAATTTATCTGAAGAGATGCTGGTCGGATAGTGAAAATCCTACTTCAACAAACGCAGTTTATTGCTGCTTTTATATACACATAGATTGCCTATAACTGTTGTTTCAGATAGTCTGCATTTACTTAAGTGCCAGTATAACGTCTCTTTGGACACAAAATTGACCTACTTATCTAAGATGTTGCAAAAGTGCCTCACTTGCTGTAAGAGGCAGCTTACTTGGAAGATCTGAGATTTCTGGAAAAGAGAAGCCCATGGATTCTGACTCCTTCTGTGTTTGGTTATGCATTTTGTGTTTAGTTGTTCAATCCTGTCTGACTCCTTGCGACCCCATGGACTATTGTCCCCAGGCTCCTCTGTCCGTGGGGATTCTCCAGGCAAGAATGCTGGAGTGGGTTGTCATCTTCCAGGGGGTCTTCCCAACCCAGGGATAAAATCCAGGTCTCCCTAATTGCAAACAGATTCTTTACCATCTGAACCACCAGGGAAGCCCAAGAATACTGGAGTAGGTAGCTGATCCCTTCTCCAGGGGAACTTCCTAACCCAGAAATTAAAGCTGGGTCTCCTGCAATGAAGATGGATATGTATTTTAACTCTGACAATATAACTCGATTATCTATAGCTGACCTCGTTGCCTCTTAGAACACACATACCTGCTGATGGTAGAGATAGAGGACTGGCCTCTGCATTTGTTTATAAAATTTGATTTCTTCTGGTTGACAATAGTTCCTTTTACTTAAATATTCTATCAATATAAAGTTTGAGCACATTATCAGGGCTACTATGTGCTTCAAATGGTCTTACTATGACTTTCCAGTTTGATCTTTTGGTTCAAAGTGAAGTTTTCTAATCTCTGCGGAAGGCATCATCCATAAGCATCTTCTTGTCCTCACTAAACACTGCCCTGGCAGTCACTCCTGAATGGATCCTCTCAGGAACACCTGGTCCATCCTGGTTTTAGACTATCAGCGTGGTCCTCATTCATGATGACTGACTCAGATCATAAGATTCTTGGATTCTTCTGCTCCTTTATTCTAACTTGGGGTCCCTTGCAGATCTCAGATCCTCAGCCTGGCCACACACTCTAGTAGTGACAAAGACCCTCTGTAGCTTATGCCTGCTTCAGGCAAGCTCTCAGTTAGATCCCTGTGCACCATCTCCAGCTCTTCTTCTGACTAGAAATGTCTATGAATGTCCAACTGCTACTTCTCCTCTTCCATGATGATAATGTGCCGTGGAGAGCAAGTCTTTTCTTTCAGTTTGCTCTTTGCCCTGTCTTGCAATTATTTTCTCTGCCCCCATCCTAAGTGGTGGTGGAGTGGCTTTTGTTCCTTATCAGAACCCTGCATGTACCTCAGTCATGTACAACTCTTTGCAACCCAATGGACTGTAACCTGCCAGGCTCCTCAGTCCATGGAATCCTCCCAGGCAAGAATACTGAAGTGGGTTGCCATGCCCTCCTCCAGGGGTTCTTTCCAATCCAGGGATTGAACCGCATGTCCTGTGTCTCCTGCATGGCAGATGGATTCTTTACTGCTGACCCAATGGGGAAGCCCTATTGAGGCCTTAATCAATATCTTAACAAGTCTTCTATTCTCTATATTTATGTTCCGGTCAATACTCACATGTTTATATCTTTTCTAAGTCACAGAAAACTGTCCTTATGTCATTTATATACTATATTCACCCTACACTTGGCTTTGGCAAAAAGCTGTGCTTAGATTTTTCATTTTATCTTGATATTTGATAAGAAGCATCTAAAATGTGAGGGAAAAGGAATACCAAAGTCAATTATGCTCATTAGATTAAAAGATTATCTAATTTGAAACTCAAAATTGATCAATAAATATTTAGGCTATATTTGAACTTCCTCTGATACAATGTATGTCATTATTTTAATGGGTGTGGAAGCCAGCATACAGCTGAGATTATCAGAAATGGAATTCCATTACTTTCATCTGGAAAATATTACCTTAATTTCATTCTATCCAAGTACACCACTGTTTCCTGAAAAAGACACTTACTCTTAGGCAAGGATGCCATTGTGTCCTAGAGTTGAAAGCCAAATATTCTCAAACTTGATTTTTCTATGACTTGCCATCACTCCAGAAATTGAGTACTAGAGGATACTATGTCTTAAGGTTTGCATGCTAGAATGTTTGCATGCTACGTCATTTCAGTCGTATCTGACTCCTGTGACCCTGTGGCCAGGCTCTTCTGTCTGTGGGGATTCTCCAAGCAAGAATACTGGAGTGGATTGCTATGCCCTCTTCCCACGGATCTTCCCAACCTACGGCTAGAACCCAAGTCTCATGTCTTCTGCACTGGCATGTAGGATGAGACTGAGAGACTATCACGTCACTTCTTCAGCGCCACCTAGGAAGCCCCTTATCCCAGAAAGTGCTCAGATGATCAGTCATGTCCAACTCTTTGTGAGCCTATGGACTGTAGCCTACCAAGCTCCTCTGTCCATGGGATTTTCCCATGGAATATTAGAGTGGGTTGCCAGTTCCTTCTTCAACCTGGAATAGTGATTCTCACAATAACTGCATCAGAATCACCAGAGGAGCTTGTTAAATCTCTGCACCCAGAGTTTTCAATTCAGAAGGTCTGCAGTGGGTCCAAGAATGCTCGTGTCCTCCATTGATAATTTTGCCACTAGCATAGGCAAGGCTTTCTTTGAGCAGTTGTGCATCATTCTCCAGTGGCATTACAGCTGCATCTAATTCAAGAGGGATGCAGGCATTCTCACCCCCTAAATAATGACAAGACTCTTTTCTGCCTGCTCACAGCATCTTCAAAGTGACTTAGTGTTCACATTACGAGCTACATATATTCTTTCTGTCCTAGATATACAGACAAGTCTTTTTCTACAAATTCTAACCTCTTCAAATATTCTTTTGGCTATAACATTTAGGATTTTGCTGTGAAGATTCCTATTCTGTACTTGAAAAAAGTTTCCATATTTTGAAAGTTTAAAATCCAAGAAGGAAGCTTTAAAGGTTATTTTCTGTATCTTTCACTTTTTATTTTCTTGAAAAAGCTTTCTTTCTTGGTATATTTTTTTCCCTAAAGGGTCAGTCATGACCTTGGGTTCAAATGACTAGAATTCTCTCTCTCTCTCTCTTTTTTTTTTTTTTCCCCAAATACTGGTATTGACTCTGTGGTATGGATATAAATCTTCATGAGTAACAGATCTGTCTGATTTATACCTTTATAGCCCAGCAGCTAAGGTCTATGTCTTGTGTACAATTATAATTTTGTAAATTCTCTGATGTTATTCAAAAGGTTTACAAGAGGTCTTGATATAAAAATTGGAGTATCCACATTAATCCTTTTGATTGGTGATCTGCAAAATCTTGTAGCATTGAGGAGACTCACTTCTGTGTGACTATTCATGAGCAACCTGTAGGAAATTGTTGATGAAGACTTTTACTAGAAATGATGAGATGTATAACCTACAAGACTCTTTAGCCCAGCACACATGAGGCACATGCTCACTTGGGAACTGATAAGACTCATGTATTGGTCTGGATCCCACATAGCTCTGTGATAGCGTGACCCAGACCGGGCAGACTTGTGATGCTGTCTTTGCTTCTCCTTGCATGGCCTCCATAAATCTCACCTCTGCCTGCAGTTTTCAGTATCTTCTTCTAAATTCCATTCCTTGTCAGATGAACTACATCTTCTGTGGGTCAAGTGACTCTATCATCTAATTCTTGTTATGACATAAGCTTATGTTTTGCTATAAGTGCCTTAAACATTTGCTTTTCCATGATATTTTATTCTCTTAACAAAGCCTTACTTTAACCAATCAAGTGCTTTGACATTAAAATAGACTCTCAGAACACTGTAAGGACATTGTAAGGATATTATTTTTTGCATTCTTATCATGTAAACTGAAAAACTTTTGAGGCAATGTGCATAGCCCAGGTAAACTCTGAGCCTTGTGTAAAAAAAGGGCACCACCACATTAGGTATAGGAAGCAGGTAACTTAATTCATTGCTGTAATTGCAGATAAAGAATAACTAAGGCATAATAATTAGCATAAAATGCAAAAGCAGTATTTGGTAAACAGAGCTCCATATCAGATATAGGGTGCAATTTTCCAAGCAGATAGCTCCCTCACAGTTGTAAAAACACGATAATCTAGAACACTGCATCTTTCCATGATAGACATAGGGGTTCACTGGTAATTCCAACCCTAGCACTTAGCACAGTGATTTGAATATGAAAAAAAAAATCTTTATTTTAATTGAATAGGTTAACAGAAGAGGGAGATGTACATATTAAGGCATCCTGGTCAGTTTAGGTTTTTATATTTATATGGAAAGTGGCAATAATCCCAGCTATTCCCCACCAGGGAAGCCCTAATTTATGGCAGAACATCTTAAAGTTTAGAAACTTTGAATTCTTTATACACTTAAAAATTATTGAAGGTTCAAATAGCTTTTTAATGAGCTATATATATTAATATTTACAGTGTTAGAACTTAGAGCAGAATTTGTTTTAATTTACTTAAAATAGTGATCTTTGGTTGTGGTTTAGTCACTAAGTCATGTCTGACTCTTGTGACCCCATGGACTGTAGCCCCCAGACTTCTCTATCCATAGGATTTTCCAAGCAAGAATACTGGAATGGATTGCCATTTCTTTCTCCAGGGGATCTTCCTGACCCAAGGATGGAAACTGGGTTTCCTGCACTGCAGGCACATTCTTTACCAACTGAACTACGAGGGAAGCCCCAAATAGTAATCTACTACATGTTAAGTTAAATACATTTTTAAGCAAAATAACTTGATTTTTGAAATCACAAAATAGTTTTAGTCAGAAGAGGGATATTAACATAAAAAAAGTTAATGTCTGTCAATAGCAAACACTTGGATTCTTATAACTGCTTGCACATTCAATCCATTGTGATATCACATGTCATGTAGCCTCTGGAAAACTCCACTGTATGCTCGTGAGATAATGAGTGTGAAAAATACAAACGAGGTATCTGTGTTACGAAGATAATGTTCACTTTACTGAGCCCCTAAAAGATTTCATAGAAATTCAGCGATCCCTAATTCATATTTTGAAAACTGTTGACTTGGGTGTTTCTTGATAGTTTCCTTGTTTTGTTATAGCTGTTACAGCACCTCAACATTTAAAAAAAAAAAAAAGTAAAAGTAAAGAGTGCACAGAGAAAAATTAAGAAAATACAGGGAAAAACTGATCTTTCTCTTTTTTGTTGTTGTTTAGTCACTTCAGTCATGTCTCACTCTTTTGTGACCCCATGCATGGACTGTAGCTCAACAGGCTCCTCTCTCCATGGGATTTTCCTTTAAGGCAAGTGGTTTATCTGCCTTCCTTGGGAATCATTGCTCAACACTTCAAATCACTAGTTCCATATTAATATCATCTTAAAGTCCTTTGCAACTCAAGTTGATTAGCTTTGTGCCTTTGTAAGAAAATATTTTTCCTGAATGGTCCATTTTATCTGCTGCTCTATAGCCTGAATTTCAAGGAGAATTAACATAGCAGTACAGTTCCTATATCTAAATAAAAGCTTTTTTTTTTACTTTAACGATATTATCTTTGAATAATAAGATGAAGATTTTCTCCTGACAGCTTGGAGAGATTTGTGGTTGAAATTTAAAATCTTATTGAGATCTGGAAACCTAGTTTTGCAAATACCTTTAATCAGATTATTTTCAACTCTTTTTATGAAAGTGTATTAACTTGATCTTTCCAATCCAAATTTTTCTTAGAAATATTTTACCTTAAATAAATATAAGTAAATTTATTTCCTAGGGAATACATCACCCTTAAGCAAAGCAGCATTCCTAAACATTACTAAAGGAAACCTCACCATGTAAATGTCTTTACAACAGAAGGCTTTGTCATTCTCTGAATGTGCAAGTGGTATGTGATCATGAATGTCTCATTATAAGCATCTGTGCAAAGTTTCCAGATTCATACCATAATTTCTTTGCATTGGATAATTTATCATAGTGCCATCTGTTTAAAAAACATAGTTGCCAACATGGATGGATTATCAAGAAAATAAATTATTTTGTGTCTTTATGTAAATGCTTTTGATGATATATGTATGTGAATTCTGCATAGATCATTAGCTTTTAAGGCAAAATAACATTGCAAAGATGGACTAACCATTGAAAATAAATATAATTTCAAGCAAAGCAATAGCTTTACTAAAATGTTAACAAAGTATTAGGTGTTTCAGTCAGTTCATGAAAAAAAAAAAGTGGTCATTTGGGAGGACAAATCTGTACTTCTGGATTTTTTTCTCTCCCCAATTTTGCTAGTAAAATATGGGCTTAAAACCTATTTCCTTATAAACAGACTGTGTTTACATGGTTATTACTTAGTATATAATTACAGCTATTTCCTCTTAGCACTTACTAAAGATTATATCATAAGTGATCAACAATGGAAATAGAAGGCAGCTCATTCAAGCTCTCATATCTCTGAAAAAATGACCTTAAATTGTAACTCACAGAAATTCTGGCTACAAAGGAATTTAAAGTCAGTTGATCCAGTTCCTTTATTTTGTGCCTGGAAAAATTATTATTCAAAATGGATAAATATTCATGGGTAAGAGAGTTGTTACATCAAGGTTTTCCAGAGAAATAGGACCATTAGAAGATAGGCACATATATGAAGAAAGAAATGGGGGGGGGGATTTATTATAAGAACTGAGCTTGTGTGATTTTGGAGATGCAAATCTCCTACTCTTTTGCATTCATGTGGCTTTATTTCTTCCATCCCTTTTCTGATTTTCAACTGATGCTTATTCTCCAAAACAAAACCATCTCTAGCTCTTCTAATTATTTTCTGGCAGTTCCTTCTTCATTCCCAGAGCAGAAAAAAGAAAAAAAAAAGTCTATTTCAATCTTGTCAATCTCCTGTGACATATTTTTCAAGTTTAAGTGAATCAATATTTATTTTCTATAACAAATATTCTAACCAAAATTCTAACTGAAACTATGAAAGAAAACCTTTCAACCCTTTAGGACAATCCTTGAAAATTTCACTAATTGAAAGAAACGGAATTCAATTTTCTGATGAGAATAAGTATAGATTTCACTATGACAATTATATTTGTCAATATTTCCTTTCTTTACTAAAAAAAGTTATGTCTGCTCAATGTTACATTTTAAGATGTAATGTAAAAAGCTCTTTTAAAATTTTCTCACTTTAATAGTTGAAGGATGTAGCTACTGATTTCAACATTAATTTTTATCAGGAATGAATAAAATACATTTGGGCTATATAACATTTTTCTTCCAGTTATAAAATGTTTGATAAAAGATATTAATGTGTCTTATTTACCTCTATATGAGCAGTATATGTCATCCAATAGAGGCATTACCCAATACTTCTTATTTTAAAAACATGACTATGTGACTTATATTATGGAAACTTGATTTTGAATTTCTACCTAGGATTATATTCATAAAATTGCACGTTATTTTTCTATGCTTTTAACACAATTTGCAAACATTTATTTGCTATTAACAATTTTTTTATACTTCAACAAATTCAGGAACCTTATGCTGTCTTTATTTCTTCCCATTAGAAACAGTTCTGATTAAAATATCTTACACTAGAGAATGTTGTAAATTGGAAGTGGTCAGAAAAGAAATGGCAAGAGTGAATATGGACATTTGAGGAATCAGTGAACTAAAATGGACTGGAATGGGTGAATTTAACTCAGATGACCATTATATCTACTATTCTTGGCAAGAATCCCTTAGAAGAAATGGAATAGGCATCATAGTCAACAAAAGGCCTTAGGAACCATCACTATGAACAAAACTAGTGGAGGTGATGGAATTCCAGTTAAGCTATTTCAGGTTCTAAAAGATGATGCTGTGAAAGTGCTGCACTCAATATGCCAGCAAATTTACAAAACTCAGCAGTAGCCACAGGACTGGAAAAGGTCAGTTTTCATTCCAATCCCAAGAAAGACAATCCCAAATAATGTTCAAACTATCACACAATATACTCCTCTCACACACTAGTAAAGTAACGCTCAAAATTCTCCAAGCCAGGCTTCAACAGTTCGTGAACCATGAACTTCAGATGCTCAAGGTGGATTTAGAAAAGGCAGAGGAAGCAGAGATCAAATAGCCAACATCCGCTGAATCATCAAAAAACAAGACAGTTTCAGAAAAACATCTACTTTTGCTTTATTGAGTATGCCAAAGCCTTTGACTGTGTGGATCACAACAAACTGTGGAAAATTCTTAAAGAGGTGGGAATACCAGACCATTTGACCTGCCTCCAGAGAAATCTCTATACAACTCAATAAGCTACAGTTAGAACTGGACATGGAACAACAGACTGGTTCCAAATCGGGAAAGGAGTTCATCAAGGCTGTATATTGTCTCCTTGCTTATTTAACTTATATGCAGAGTACATCATGAGAAATGCTGGGCTGGATGAAACACAAGCTTGAATGAAGATTACCGGGAGAAATACAAATAACCTCATTATGCACGTGACACCACCCTTATAGCAGAAAGCAGAGAAGAACTAAAGAGCTTCTTGGTGAAAGTGAAAGAGGAGAGTGAAAAAATTGGCTTAAAACTCAACATTCAGAAAACTAAGGTCATGGTATCTGATCCCATCAGTTCATGGCAAATAGATGGGGAAACAATGGAAACAGTGACAGACTTTTTTTGGGGGCTCCAAAATCACTGCAGATGGTGACTGCAGCCATGAAAGTAAAACACACATGCTCCTTGGAAGAGAGTTACGACCAACCTAGACAGCATATTAAAAAGTAGAAACACTACTTTGCCAACAAAGTTCTGTCTAGTCAAATCTATGGCTTTCCCAGTAGTCATGTATGGATGTCAGCTGCTGCTGCTGCTGCTAAGTCGCTTCAGTCGTGTCCGACTCTGTGCTACCTCATAGACGGCAGCCCACCAAGCTCCCCAATCCCTAGGATTCTCCAGGCAAGAATACTGGAGTGGGTTGCCATTTCCTTCTCTAATGCATGAAAGAGAAAAGTGAAAGTGAAGTCGCTCAGTCGTGTCCGACTCTTAGTGACCCCATGGACTGCCACCTACCAGGCTCCTCTGTCCATGGGATTTTCCAGGCAAGAGTACTGGAGTGGGGTGCCATTGCCTTCTCCAATGGATGTGAGAGTTGGGCTATAAAGAAAGCTGCTGCTGCTAAGTCGCTTCAGTCGTGTCCGACTCTGTGCAACCCCATAGATGGCAGCCTGCCAGGCTCAGCCATCCCTGGGATTCTCCAGGCAAGAACACTGGAGAAGGAAAGAAAGCTAAGTGCAGATGAATTGATGCTTTTGAACTGTGGTGTTGGAGAAGACTCTTGAGAGTCCCTTGGACTGCAAGGAGATTCAACCAGTCCATCCTAAAGGAAATTAGTCCTGAATATTCATTGGAAGGACTGATGCTGAAGCTTAAACTCCAATACTTTGGCCACCTGATGCGAAGAACTGACTCACTGGAAAAGACACTGTTGCTGGGAAAGATTGACGGTGAAAGGAGAAGGGGATGACAGAGGATGAGATGGTTGGATGGCATCACTGACCTGAGTTAGCTCTGTTAGTTGGTGATGGACAGGGAATCCTGGCGTGCTGCAGTCCATGTGGCCACAAAGAGTCAGACACGACTGAGTGGCTGAACTGAACCAAACTGAACTGAGAGAATGTTGTATTACATAAATAAATTCATTACCAATAATTTTTTAAATATACAGAGCATAGAAATAGCAATACATCTTGGTAGGAGTGAATGTAGTAAGTTTATATTCATTGTAAACTGCTATTTTGACATTTCATTATTGTTCAGTCGTTTAGTCATGTCTGACTCTTTTGCCACTCCATGGACTGCAGCACACCTGGTTCCTCTGTCCCATGGGTTTCTTTATCCCAGCAAAAATGCTGGAGTGGGTTGTTATTTTCTCTTCCAAGGGATCTTCCCCAGCCAGGGGGTAAAACTGAGTCTCCTGTGGCTCCTGCATTGGCAAGTAGATCTTTACCTCTTGAGTCACTTAGGAAGCTCTAAAAAAGAGTGGGTATGTGTGTGTGTGTGTGTGTGTATGACTGGTCACTTTGCTGTACAGCAGAAAGTAGGACAATGTTGTAAATCAACCATACTCCAATAAAAATAAAAAATATTGGGGTCTTTCAGTCCATTCTAAAGGAAATCAGTCCTGAATATTCATTGGAAGGACTGATGCTGAAGCTGAAACTCCAATACTTTGTCCACCTGATGTGAAGAACTGACTCACTGGAAAAGACCCTGATGCTGGGAAAGATTGAAGGTGGGAGGAGAAGGGGATGACAGAGGATGAGATGGCTGGATGACATCACTGGACAAGAATTTGAGTAAGCTTTGGGAGTCAGTGATGGACAGGGAAGCCTGGTGTGCTGCAGTCCATGGTGTCACAAAGAGTTGAACTCGACTGAGCAACTGAACTGAACTGAACTTAAAGCTACAGTAAAGGTGAGTTGGGGCTCTTATCTGGTGGCTTGATTGAGAAACAATCTGCTTTCAAGTCCACTTGGATTTTTGGCAGAATTTATCTCTTTGTAGCTGGAGGATCAAGGGCCCCAGATTCTGATTGACTTGAAATCCAGGATCGTTCTCAGCTCTTAGAGGCTGCCTAAGTTCCTGGAGGCTGTTGCACCTCCTAGTAAGGGTTAGCTTTCCCAACATGTCACTGTACTTCATTGTGACAAAGCCTGCAGCATCTCTAGAGCAAGTCTGCCAGCAAGATGGAGATTTATTCAATGTAACAGAGCAACAGGAATGACATTCATCACCTTTTCCAAATTCTATTGATTAGAAGCCAGTCACTGGTCCTATTCACACACACGTGGGAGAGCCCTATACAAAGGCGTTAACCTCCGTTTGCTGGGATCACCACACAGCAGCAGAGGAACCTTAGAGTCTGTCAGCCTTATTCAGTATAGACAGATTTTATCAGTCCCAGATGAAAACTGCAGAAACAAAACTTTCTCTTAAGTCACCACTAGCAAAATGATGATGCTAAGGCTTAAAAATAAATCTTTCTTATTCTCAGATTTAAAACCTCAATATGATGAAATATTTATATATATATATATATATATATATATATTTTTTTTTTTGCTCTGTGCCTCCCCTCAGTATTCACCGTGGCCCTTGTTGGAAGATGATGTGCTTTAGATGCCTGCACTTCACACTCTCTTCTGAAATTTAACATGCAGAGGCCAGGCAGGAGAAATAGGACCCTAAGATGTAGTCTAAAAAGAGATACCCCAAAGAAAGCAGAAAATAAAATAACTCAATAAAGACTAGAGGAAAATGGACTGAAGAACAGAGGAAATAATATGATTGAAATGAAAGAAAACAAACAAGCAAACAAAAAACCTCTCTTTCTTACACTTTGCATGTTATATCTGGAATTTTTTAAATTACAGCCATAGCTATAGATACAAATTGTAGGTGGCAAATTACTATCCTGAGTGCTGCATATTTTAATGATGTAGAAGTGAAGCAGGCAGCTATTTCCTCTCCTTTGGGCAGTATGACAGACGTGATCCTGAATGGAAAGTGAGCAAGAATATAATACAGAGACTTGGATGAAAACGCAAGAAGTTCAACAAAGCCCAAAGCACTCATCAACATGAAGGGACAAGAATCTGAGGTAGAGGCTTGAGGTATAAGGCCAGGGACCAGAGAGACAGGATCAGAGAGACAGCTAAGCAGGAAGACCTTCGGAATGTTATTCTGGGAAAACACCTAACAGCTAGGTTGCACTTAAGGATAATTCCTTGCTGCTCATCTAGCTGGAGCCTGTGTCACAAGGAGAGTAGACTGTGGCAGAAAGAAATACATATCTTGCAACATCAGGAAATCTTGAAACTTCTTTGCTTTAGTCATCTTCTGTAAGGCTACTCATTCATTCATCATCTACAGCAGGGACTAAAAGAGAAAAAAATACCCTCTCTCATAGACTTATATTCCAGTCAGGGGAACCAAACTCTAACATAATAAGCATTTATATTATACAGTGGTAAGTGAAAAGGACCATAGAAAACCAAAAGCAAACAAGGGGTCCAGAAGAGTTAATTATTGAATAGTCGTAACTGAGACAAGGTAACATTTTAAAAACTCTTGAAGGAAGTAAAAGTATAAGCTAAACAGTCTGATTCTGCTTTATTGACTATGCCAAAGCCTTTGACTGTGTGGATCACAATAAACTGTGGAAAATTCTGAAAGAGATGGGAATACCAGACCACCTGATCTGCCTCTTGAGAAACCTGTATGCAGGTCAGGAAGCAACAGTTAGAACTGGACATGGAACAACAAAATGGTTCCAAATAGGAAAAGGAGTATGTCAAGGCTGTATATTGTCACCCTGCTTATTTAACTTATATGCAGAGTACATCATGAGAAATACTGGGCTGGATGAAGCACAAGCTGGGATCAAGATTGCCGGAAGAAATATCAATAACCTCAGATATGCAGATGACACCACCCTTTTGACAGAAGTGAAGAACTAAAGAGACTCTTGATGAAAGTGAAAGAGGAGAGTGAAAAAATTGGCTTAAAGCTCAACATTCAGAAAACGAAGATCATGGCATCCAGTCCCATCACTTCATGGGAAATAGATGGGGAAACAGTGGAAACAGTGTCAGACTTTATTTTTCTGGGCTCCAAAATCTTTGCAGATGGTGACTGCAGCCATGAAATTAAGACACTTACTCCTTGGAAGGAAAGTTATGACCAACCTAGACAGCATATTAAAAAGCAGAGACATTACTTTGTCAACAAAGGTCTGTCTAGTCAAAGCTATGGTTTTTCCAGTGGTCATGTATGGATGTGAGAGTTGGACTCTAAAGAAAGCCGAGCACAGAAGAATTGATGCTTTAGAATTGTGGTGTTGGAGAAGACTCTTGAGAGTCCCTTGGACTGCAAGGAGATCCAACCAGTCCATCCTAAAGGAGATCAGTCCTGAATATTCTTTGGAAGGACTGATGCTGAAGCTGAAACTCCAATCCTTTGGCCACCTCATGAGAAGAGCTGACTCATTTGAAAAGATCCTGATGCTGGGAAAGATTGAGGGCAGGAGAAGAAGGAGACGACAAAGGATGAGATGGTTGGATGGCATCAATGACTCAACAGACATGGGTTTGGGTAGACTCTGGGAGTTGGTGATGGACAGGGAGGTCTGGCATGCTGCAATTCATGGGGTCACAAAGAGTCAGACACGACTGAATGACTGAATTGAACTGAACTGAAAAACACTGAGATGAGATCCTATGTATTGTGCCTGTGGAATAACAAAGAGGAAAGTGCATCTCAAGTGGACTAAGCAAAAGTGTAGGTAGTTATAGATGATGACAGACAGGTTCCATGGGAGTTTTATCACATAGAACTGTGTAGGACTTTAACAGGGTCTGGTTTTTACCCTGAGTGAAATGAGAAGCCATTGGCAAGTATAGACAGACACCAGAAAACCCTGGGGTTTCATTAGCCCCATGTTATATCTGCAAGGAGGCTTTCCTGTTCTCACCTGTGGCTGATTTTTATCTCTACTCTTCCCTATCTCCAAGTACTAATAATCCTGGAGCTTACTCAAACTCATGTCCATTGAATCAGTGATGCCATCCAACCATCTCATCCTCTGTCATCCACTTCTGCTCCCACCTTCAATCTTTCCCACATCAGAATCTTTTCCAATTAGTCTGTTCTTTATAACAGGTGGCCAAAGGATTTGAGCTTCAGCTTCAGCATCAGAACTTCCAATGAATATTCAGGACCAGTTTCCTTTAGGATGGATTGTTTGGATTTCTTTGCTGTCCAAGGAACTCTCAAGAGGCTTCTCCAACACCACAGTTCAAAAACATGAATTCTTTGATGCTCAGCTTTCTTTATAGTCCAACTCTCACATCCATACATGACCACTGGAAAAAACACAACTTTGACTAGATGGACTTTTATTGGCAAAGTAATGTCTCTGCTTTTTAATATGCTATCTAGTTTGGGTATAACTTTTCTTCCAAGGAGCAAACGTATCTTAATTTCATATTGCAGTCACCATCTGCAGTGATTTTGGAGACCCCAAAAATAAAGTCTGTCACTGTTTCCATTGTTTCCCCATTTATTTGCCATGAAGTGATGGGACCAGATGCCATGAGCTTAGTTTTCTTAATGTTGGGTTTTAAGCCAATTTTTTCAGTCTTCTCTTTCACTTTCATCAAGAGGCTCTTTAGTTCTTCTATGCTTTCTGCCATAAGTGTGGTGTCATCTGCATATCCGAGGTTATTTATATTTCTCCTGGCAATCTTGATTCCAGCTTGTGCTGCTTCCAGTCTGTCATTTCTCATGATGTCCTTTGCATAGAAGTTAAATAAGCAGGGTGAAAATATACAGCTTTGATGTACTCCTTTTCTAATTTGGAACCCAGTTTGTTGTTCCATGTCCAGTTCTAACTGTAGCTTATTGAGTTGCATAGAGATTTCTCAGGAGGCACATCAAGTGGTTCCCATCTCTTTCAGAATTTTCCACAGTTTATTGTGATCCACACAGTCAAAGGCTTTGGAATAGTCAATAAAGCAGAAATAGATGTTTTTCTGAAACTCTCTTGATTTTTGATGATCCAGAAGATGTTGGCAAATTGATCTCTGGTTCCTCTGCCTTTTCTAAATCCAGCTTGAACATCTGAAGTTCACAGTTCACATACTGTCGAAGCCTGGCTTGGAAACTTTTGAGTGTCACTTTGCTAACGTGTGAGGTGAGTACATTGTGTGGTAGTTTAAGCATTCTTTGGCATTGCCTTTCTTTGGGATTGGAATGAAAACTGACCTTTTCCAGTCCTATGGCCACTGCTGAGTTTTCCAAATTTACTGGCATATTGAGTGCAGCCCTTTCACAGCATCGTCTTTTAGGATTTGAAATAGCTCAACTAGAATTCCATCACCTCCACTAGCTTTGTTCCTAGTGATGGTTCCTAAGGCCAACTTGACTTTGCCTTCCAGAACGTCTGGCTCTAGGTGAATGATCACACCGTCGTGATTATCTGGGTCATGAAGATCTTTTTTGCACAGTTCTTCTGTGTATTCTTGCCACCTCTTCGTAATATCTTCTGCTTCTGTTAGGACCATACCATTTCTGTCATTTATTGAGCCCATCTTTGCATGAAATGTTCCCTTTCCCTTTCTATTGTTTTCCTCTATTTCTTTGCAATGATCATGGAGGAAGGCTTTCTTATTTCTCCTTGCTGTTCTTTGGGAGTCTACTTTCAAATGGGTATATCTATCCTTTTCTCCTTTGCTTTTGGCTTCTCTTCTTTTCACAGCTATTTGTAAAGTCTTGTCAGACAACCATTTTGCTTTTTTGCATTTGTTTTTCTTGGGCATGATCTTGATCACTGCTTTCTCTGATCAATGCCACAAACCTCCATCCCTAATTCCTCAGGCACTCTGTCTATCAGATCTAATCCTTAGTGTTTACTTAGACACCATATATAAGTGATATCACATAGTATTTGTCATTTCTTGACTTGTCACTTAGTCTAATGTTGAAATGCTTTCTTTTTTCATAAGAAACAAAATAAAAATTTACTCCTTAAAACTAACAAATTACTCTTTCTAGACATCAACTGGATTTTTCAGCTAGGTATAATTTGATATTTTAATTTTTGCCCACCTAAAATGGCTTAGCGATTTCATTTTTCGGAAAAAAAAAGTAAGAAAGATTTAAAAAGATGCAAATTACTTTAGTAAAATATCTCTAAATATATTAAGACTTTGCAATCCAATCAACCAAACCAAAACAAAAGTTAAATGACAAGAAAGTAAATAAAATGGCATTTAAATTATATATTATCAAAGGAAATAGTAAAGGAAACTTCCTCTAAGTTTTTAATACTTAGAGTGCTACATTGTGTCTATGAGATGATGATGATGATGAAGGTGATTGCAGAGCTTAATTGCTGTCTCCTCGTGTCAGCCTCTGAGCTATAGGGTCACCTGTTAACATCTTTACCACAGTTCCAAGAAACAGACATCACTATTACCCCTCATTTGCAGGCAAATAAATGGAGACCTAGCTACATTAAATGAGCAATGTCTGAGGTGGCCTAACTGAAAAGTGGCAAATCCAAGGGTCAAAATTAAATGGTATGACTCTGAAAACCTTGAACTCAACTCTCATGGCAATGTTTCTCCAAGTATAAGCCATGAAACATTTACATCAGTGTCAGTGGAAAATTCCAGGTCTTTGACTTCACACAAACCCTCCTAAGTCCTATGTCCAACCATAATGATTAAAATTGACCAAGCTCACAGTAATTCTTAATACAATTTCAGTGCATGTCTTCTAACAGTCAATGTATCTACAAAGACAAAGGATAAACACAAGAAACCACTTTATCTATAAAATCAAGCCTTGGAATGAGGTAGAAACAGTTTTTGTCTACTTTCATTGTCTATGAAAATTGCCTAAATATCATAATATCCAAAAGGAGGATTTTTTTTTTCTTTTTTTGCTAAACAGGAAATGTTTTAATGTATTATATGCAAATGGTTCTCAAATATTTGGCTGTCCCTTCACACACCTAAGTAGTCAAATGTGCTCCTGTCACTAAGAGTGGTGACTAAAGTGTTTGAAAAGGAGGAATGAAAAGATAGTGTGTGAAAAAACAAAGCAAAACACTGTTGGTAGGGGAGTATGATCTCTCCAGATCATTCTGTTATAACTCTTATTATTTTTTTTTCTTTTGAATATAGTTGAATATACTTGACATACAATATTGGTTTTAGGTGGACTACATAGTGGCTCAACATTTATACACGTTAGGAAATAATCACCAAGTCTGGCAACTGTCGCATATAAAACTCTTATAATACTGTTGATTATATTCTTATGCTGTATGTTACATCCTTGCAACTTAATTTTATAACTAGAAGCTATAACCTCTAGTTTATTTGAGAATTCTTGATGCCATTTTTGTAAACCATTTCTACTGCAAATCTCAATAATGTGCAATTTTGAATCTTGGTAAAAAAAATCATGGAATAAATTACTGACAATATTCACAAAATAGTTGTAGATCAAAAATCACATATTATAGTAACTGAACCACAAAACTTTCAGAAACTAGTCAAAGGAGGGTTCTGTTAATCTTTTTTTATTAAAGGGGGAATCAAAAATTGCTTGCTATTCAATGAGGGGAAGACATATTCTTTCAACACAACATTTTGATTAATACAGTTTGTAGTTGATATTTATAAGCAAAAGGGATTTATAGTATATTGCCCATGTTGACATAGAATATTCTTTTTGATATGTGCTGTGCTTAGTCACTCAGTCATGTCTGACTCTTCAGTTTTCAGAAAATGGTTCAATTATTTCTGAGAATATTTTAAATTCCATTGCTATAAGTTCTAAATATTTTGATGCTGAAAAATCAATGATCAGATCTAGTTTAGACTGACAGATGTTCCCAAATTAGAATGTCAGATATTTGAGCTATTCATTATGAATAAAATCACAATGCCAAATGTTACTACAAAGTGTATAGGAAGTTGTCATATCAATTAAGATGAAATCAGTAATGATCCATATGTTAAAAAAGCATAATTGTGAAGGAAGACTGAACCATTACTTAGGAACTTGAGCTTTATATGTTCATAAATACATCATTGATATAATGACTATTCTTTTTTATCTAAAGAAAATAGTGATATAGAAGGAAAAAACTATTTTTTCTTACCAAATTGAAGCATGTTTTGAATTTACAAAAGAGAATTTATTGCAAATGGATGCACTGTAGACATGTCTCTATAATCATAGCTCTTCATATCCATGGGAGTGCAAGATTGTCACAATAGAGTGTCAGAAACCATCATTTTCTTTGTAATTTTTGTACAGTTTATTGCCTCTTGAAATTTTGTCTGTATTGCAGCTCTCTGCAAGCATCTTTTATCAATCCTACTGAACTATAAGCTCTTTGAAGGTAGAATCATGGTGTTCTTCTTTGCATCTCCACTTGTAGCATGGAGACTTGACAGTGGTAGATTCTGAGTAAAAAAAAAATGTACTTTCCTGTGTCTGGTATTCCCATAAAGGCCTAAGTAGAGAGGTTATGAAAACAGGTGTTCCATTTCCTTAACATAAACCATGGGAGAGCCAGGCCCTGTGGTTTCTACAAGCCTTTGTCACAGAACTAGGCTATTATAGTTGTCATAAACATTCATCTCAATGACAGAAAGATATTTTAAAGCATTTTCCATGTGGATATAACTGCAATAAGATTTTCCAAGTCTTTTCTCCAATACATTGTCATAATAATTTAACATAATTATTAATTAAGAGAAGGAGAAGAAACTTGAGAAGGAAATATAAGTCCCCTTCAGCTCTCCACACGCCTAGCTGAATAAACATCCCAGAACTACAGCAAACAGGATTCAGTCTTAGGTTACCAAGTAGGAAGGAAGCATTGCAATTTAGGATAGAAGGAGGAAGAGGTGGAGTCCAGGAATATTGGACCTCATTCTGTGTACCCCATCAGGGTAGTGCATTGTGTACCCTGCACTGGGCAAGGCAGTGCATTGTGCTGCCCTGTGTTCTAAGTGCATTGTGTGAAAGTATATTGTTAACAGAAGATTGTGGGTCATGCATTTTGCTGTGAAGTCAGCTCTCCTTCTAGAACATTTTCAAAGAAAGCCTGAATGGGATTTTTTAAAATTAAGGATCTCATAGAGGAGGTTTTATGATAAAGTACTAATGTTTATGTTGAGGTTATGTGGGATGGGAAGCGAAAGGAAGTTCATGTAGTAAAGTTTCTGATATTGCACCTGACCCTGCTTCTCTGTGTCTGGAATCAGGTTACGAAGTGAAAGTCAGGAAATCTGGGGAGGATTCAAATCCCTAAATCTAGGTCAGAGACAAAAAATATAGACTACAAAGATGGACTTAGTAAATCACCAAAATTAACTAAAAACCTTCAAATAGTATTAAACTTTATTAGTTCACTTATCAAACTCAAATAAAACTAAGACTTTATATATTAGTGATTGCAAATTATACTTCTATGAAAATAATTGATAACACAAATAATATCTTCTTATATCAATTGAAAATTGTGAATCAAATTATATCTTACATTGTGTTAGCATTAATATTTTGATTTATTAAACCCCAACAGCTAGACCATTTAGTCATATCGAGTTTTTCTTTTATTTTTTGCACTCAAAAGAAGCTGTCAAGGAAACTAACTAATTTTTAATTCCAATCTACAGAGTACTTTTGCATTTAACCACTCTACCCTGGTGGCTCAGATGATAAAGAATTCAACTTAAATGCAAGAGACCTGGATTTGATTCCTGTATCAGGAAGATCCCCTAGAGAAGGGAATGGCTACACAAGCCAGTATTTTTGCCTGGAGAATTCCGTGGATTCCAGCCTGGCAGCCACAATTCATGGGATGGTAAAGAGCTGAACGCGACTGAGGGACTAACATTTTCACTGTCAAACATTACAGAGTGTGACCCTTACCAGTTGTTCAAAAATGTGAACCTAAGACACTTATATAACATGAATTATAATATTCAAATAAATTTTATTGACTTTTAGGTACAAAGATGTAAATAGAGTTTGAGAGAATTTAGAAATATGTTCAATGAAATAACAAAGAAAAATTCTGTTTTAAGATAATGTTTCCAGAGAGAAAAACATGGATTATTTCTTTCATTAAGAAAAACAATTTAGAAGATTTTCTAATGCTGATTCTTAAGTGGGCATTCACCTCATCTGTACTATAGTATTCTCTATCTGTTATCATATACATACATTCTTTCCAAATACAAGAGAGTTATACTATGGAATTGCTAAATAAAATAATCATTGTTAAAGTTTCCATACATCTTAACTACGATTCATCTTATTTTTTCCCTCCCATTTAGTGCAGTCAACACTTTAACACTTTCTGCCTTCTATTGTGATACTGTGATCGTCATATGCCCCCTTTTCTTATCTATATTAGTACCTAAATATAATCATCGATATAGCATATAAAAGTCAGATTTGAAAATCTATCTTATTCCTTCATGTTTCCTACATAACTTATTTTGGGCTCACAGAGACTATATAACTGTTAACACTAATCAAATGAATTCCCAATAGTTGGCAAGTGTGAGGACAAGTGTGAGAGATAAAATATTCTCATGCTTTGAATATTATCATTATCTGAAATGATCTTTAATTTTCAAAGAATTTAGGAATAAAATAGCCACCTATAAAAAGAAATTGACTATAACTTTCTCTTTATCCAGATATAGAGCATTAGAATGAACTAAACAGAACCTCCTAATTCTTTTAATCTTGGATTAATCAGCAGGGTTACATTAGAGAAAAGTCACTGTGACTCAAGTGGTGAATTAGGCAATTTTCCCAATAAAGATTTAGTCATGCTTTGGACTATTTTAAAATATTTATATTATAGATGTATTCATTCACCACGAATTACAGCAATATACCTCAAAAAGGCTAGAGTGAAAAAAAATGTATTCAGGTTTTTAGTCACATTGAAAAATATCTCTTTAAAATTTAAATGATAGAATCATCTTGCATTAGGTATCTACTTTCCAAATGACTGGTATGGCTATTAACATAAATCTGGATGTTGAATACAAAATTATCTTCTAATAAAGTTTGTGCATGCATGCTCAGTCACTCAGTAGTGTCCAACTATTTGTGACCCCATGGACTATAGATCATGAGGTTTCTCTGTCCTTGGGATTCTCCAAGCAAGAATACTGGAGTGGGTTGCCATTTCCTTCTCCAAGGGATCTTCCCCATCCAGGGATCAAACCCTCATCTCTTGCATCTCTTGGATAGCTGGTGGATTCTTTATCCACTGAGCCACTAGAAAACCCCAGAATCAAGTGGCAGACTCAATATACGAGATCAAAGCAGAAGTATAATGAATCATCTTAAAGGGGACAGTTGTGTCAAAGTCTGATTGACCAGATTAAACTCTTTAAATAAAGAATGAAGTGGAAGGTGGTTACTAAAGGAAGAACAGAATATGCCAAAGAAAATTAATTGATTAATATACATATTCTACATGTTGATTAATACACATATTAATACACAAAGTCTGTGCTAGTTTTTGAGACTACAGCAATAAATAAACAAGTATTTAGTAAACAAATGTATTCATAAAATAAGCATATACATATAAATATATATATATAATATATAATACTATATTCCTATATGTAGTTATGTATGTATGTAGATACCAGAAGGCAAAGTGAGTTAGAATAACAGTGTTCTACTTTAGTCTTATATGATAGGAAACCACTCTTAGGAGTTAATATTCATGCTAATGTGTGAAGGATGAGCAAAAGTTGGCCAAAGGAAGTGGGGGAGCCAGACACATGTAAATATTTACTATTATGATTCTTAATAAATTCTAATTAAATACTAACAGCCCTTCATATTATTATTAAAATTGATTACTCAATCATTTGAACAGTCAGAGCTATTCACAAAAGCTTTTGTTGTTCTATTCCTAGTTGTAGCCACAGGTTATTACAATACTATTAGAATTTAAGCAATGCATTTTTTGTAAGGTAGATAGATTAAAAAAGTGATTAATTTTGTTTTGATTTGGATTAATCTTGACAAAGTAAACAAGCAATTTTATTGAAACTCAAGATTTTGACTTTAAGTGGTTAAAAATTTTGATAATTTACTAAAATAATCATTCCTTAAGGAAAAGTGCATAATAAGCTGTAAGCACAGAGACTTAGTGCATGATGCCTATATGTTTATGGAATGAGTGACCAGTGAGTACGGGAGTCAACAAACACAGAAGCTGAAGGGAGTAATCAAGAGGATGTTACAACAAGTCTAGGGTCCTTCTTTATTACTCATTATCAATTTCTCACTTTGAGTCCCTTATCCGTGTACCTGGTATCTGAAAAAAAGGAACAAAGGGACTTGGAGAAAAATTTGCTCCCGAATGACTCACTATATCTTATTTTCAGAATGCTTTTTGCTCTCTAGCTTTCCTTTTTTATGGCCTGTTTATTCTTATTGTTTAAATGATAGCTAGAAGGAAGTTCATGATAGGGACCAATCACATTAAAAAAAAAATAGTGTTTCATGTGCAGTAGTGAGAGCACTACTGACTTCACTTCCTGCCCTGTGTACTCCCTACTTGAAGATATATTATGGAAATTAGTGCCTCATCCAGTTCACTTTAAAGCTGATGAAATATTTCCAGTCTCTATGCATTAAAAAAGAGTCATCTAATATATCCTAATTAATTATTTATGAAATGACAGCATAATACTGAAAAGAAATATTCATAACAAGGTAACTAAATCCCTTTCAGGAAGAATCTCCTGCCAAGAAAGAAGAGATGGATACTATTATAAAATACATCTTTCAATATTGGTATTTGAGTTCTACAAGAGGAAAGTCACATTCTTAATAAACAATAATAGAAAAACATAATTACTGAAGACTTCCATAGTAAGACAGTCATAATTTGAGAGCTTTATGTGAAATAATGCTCCTTTTCTGGGGAAAAAAATGTAATTTGGTAGACAAAAATCTACATTTTGTTATGTATATATATAAAACATGTCTATTGTAAAGCAGGCTATTTTTCTCCAGTGTGTTCCATAAAATTTTCCATGGCAAAGAATAAATCTTAATTTGTCTTGGAATTTGCTTCTCTTTTATTAACAAAACATATTTAAACATATAAATTAAACTAGAATTGAATGCTATATTCTTTGTCTAGGCAAATCTTCTCAGTTATTTACTAGTGAAAGTGAAAGTAATAGAGAATGGACTTCATAGAAAATGAATTAAAAATATAGGATAAAAATGTCATATTTATATCAATGTTATCATGTAGCTTTCTATAGCGTTTCAACATGTTGCATTAGTTTAGAAGAAATATGACAATAAGACAAAACGTAAGCTTAATTAGGGATAGATTCTTCTACAGGAAAAGCTCATAAAGTGCATATCTTTAAATAACATGGACACTTTAAAACTAAAATTCTTAGTGAAGCACTAACTGGTTAGATATTTTAACAAGGAAGTCAATGAGAATATACATATTTGTTCAACTTTAAACATTGAAATTATGGAACATCCTGTCATTTATATACATATATGAATGCACATCTTTGCACATGTAATAATAAATTTATTTATTAAATTTTATTTTAATAAGAACTATATTAAAAGCAAGAAAATAATGCTTCTCTCTGCCTGGCCACAATAGTTATTGCTGGTACAGTAAATTATTAAGTTAGGAATGAATTCTTCATTGGACAGTAGCCATGTTATGCATTTTAGAACATGAGAATTTCTTACTTCATCCAGAAGAAAGCTCTGGAGTCATACAATAACAACATAAGCATGAATATTTTGGGGGGAGGCCATAGACAGAACTGTCACTTAAACAATATGTGTTTTCATTCCACAAATATTTATTTTTAAATTTTGCTTTGTTCTTAGTGCCAGTAGATTTGCAATCTTTCCAGATCACAACTTTCCAAATGGGCAACACTGATTACATTGTATCTGGCTAGCCGTTTGTTAATAGGTGAGAGGCCTGAGGGAAATAGGCCTTTGATATCATGAATTATAATTATGGAAGTGTCATGTTTGGATTGTATTTTCTAAGATGGCTTTATAATTTTATGTGCTCCTTCTAGGCTTCTCAAAATGTTATTACTTATCCTGTTAAATAAATAGACAAAGGGAAAGCCCAAAATGACATGAGTGTTCTTGGACAGGTTCCTTCTAAAGAGTGTTCACTTGGGTTTTTGAATTGTAATTTAAATGTTAACATTATACTGCTAACAGACCTTTGTAAAAACCTACAAACACTTAAGACATTGCAACCTGTATATGGTTCCTTCCACGGGCCATTGTTTCCAAATATGTGGTTTGTATTTGAAATTTACTAGGTTTTGTAGATAATACACTTAGATGGGTAATACATGATCAAATAAATTGTCATTCCAAGTTTAGGACTACCATCTATTACATCAGGAAATAAAGCAAGATAATGTTTTGTTTTGTTTCAAATAAATGAAGCTGGAAAACAAATGTTTTTGCTAGTTATGCTGGGTAAATAAGAGTACATTTCGTGAGTTATATGTGATGTTCATAGGGATCCATCTATACTTGTTTGGTTTTGATGCCACATAAAATAGGAATTAGAAAGCTAGTGTTTTTTAAATTTGCTTTTCTATATAACGAAAACAGTACTTTAAAACATACCTAAGATGAAACATCTTAAGAATTTCGTCTTCTGGGTGAGGTACCCTTAGAAATAAAAATTGTCAAATCAGTAGGTGAGTGCTCTCATTTCCTTGGCCTTTCATCACACCATCATGGAAAAATAGCAGTTTTTAGGTGGGATTCAACCAACCTCCTGATTCACAACTGTGCCCTGTTTTATAGTTCCTGTCTCAGAAGAGAGCAGATTAGCACTCACTGATGCTTTTTGTCAATTTTACATTTGATATCTCATTGTAAGCTCACATGCTCAACCTTTACAAGTAGGTCAATGTTTACCCATTATTCTTTATTTGTGTTTTTTTAATGTTTTATTATTATTTTATACAATTAAAAGGTTGTGAGTGAAAGTCGCTCAGTTGTGTCTGCCTCTTAGTGACACGTCAGAAAGAATTCCGTGAAGAATTCCAGGCCAGAATACTGGAGTGGGTAGCCATTCCCTTCTCTGTGGGATCATCCCAACCCAGGGGTCAAACCTAGGTTTCCTGCATTGCAGGAGGATTCTTTACCAGATGAGCCTCCAGGGAAGCCCAAGAATATTGGAGTGACCCTTCTCCAATGGATCTTCCCAACTCAGGTTTTGAACTGGGGTCTCCTGCATTGCAGGCTGATTCTTTACTAGCTGAGCTACCAGGGAAACCCATTTTTAAAGGTTAATTTCCATTTATAGTCATTACAAAATATTGCCTATATTCTTCATGATGTACAATATATTCTTGAGCATATCTTATGCCCAATAGTTTATACCTCCCACTCCCCCAACCCTATATTGCCCCCCAACTGGTAGCCACTAGTTTGTTCTCTATATTTGTGAGTGTGTTTTTTTCAAATATATATATTCACTAGGTTGTTTTAGTTTTTAGATTTCATATATCAGTGATATCATACAGTATTTGTCTTTCTCTGACTTATTTCACTTAGCGTAGTGCCCTCCAAGTCCATCATGTTGCTGCAAGTGACAAAAAATTTTCTTCTTTTTTGTGATTTATTAGTATTCCATTTAATATATTTAACCACATCTTCTTTATTCATTCCTCTGTTGATGGACAGTTTTCCATATCTTGGCAATTGTAAATAATGCTGCTATGAACACTGGTGTGCATATATCTTTTCTAATTAGTGTTTTTATTTTGTTTTTGGATATATATTCAGGAGTGGAATTTTGTTGGGTCATATAGGAGTTCTATTTTTAGCTTTTTGAGAAACTCAGAATTATTCTTAAACTGGCAGTAATTGCATCTTACCCATCCATTTCAGCAATGGGCCTTGCTATGAGATTGGCTTCCTTGTCCTCACCTATCTTTTTTTTAATATTTTTCACCTGTTATAGTGGAAAGGTGTGGTTCACCTATTCTTACCTCTGTGTACAAACTCCCATCTATCGTCATATAAAAGACCTTGTGTAACAAATGCTGATGTACATGTTGACCGGCCCAAGGATGTCTTTGACAGAGGACATGTGGGTCTTTGTTGTTGTTTAGTTGCTAAGTAGTGTCTGGCATGGTTCTTTACATTTAAAATAATAAACAAACTATCATTACATAAGAAATGATGATTTTACTGTGGATGTTTATGGAAATGGAAGAATAGCTTTATGTCAAATTTTGGGTAGAATTTCACTCAAAGACCCAATTTAAAGTGTTTATTGCTTGTTCCTTGGTCTCTTTAGGTTGTTGCCGGCATTGTGTTCTTTTTCTTTCATTTTTACAAATAGAGCTCAGCAGTACTTGTCCTACATTTCACACTTCCATGCAATTCCTATTGGGTGTCAATTTATATCTCCCCCTTCTTTTCCCATGTGGGTAAATTGAGCTGTCAGATTTCTCTTAAACGCATACTTGCTTCATCTCTTAAAACTCTTCTCATCTATCTGAAAAGCCATTCTATTGACCATAACAACTTGTACTCAAAAGATAAAAGACCCTCCACTTACTAAAACCTCCTCCTTAGGAGGAATAGACAGTAAAAACATCCAAAATATGTTTGTTCAGCTACAAATAATTCCTTTTCAGTCCTGTATGAAAGTTTCCCCCCACATTGGTTCTATCCTAGTCACATTTAAACATGCTTAAACTGCTTTCATTTTAAAGTATAAAATAAGCCATCAAACATCGAATCCAAACATGAATCCAATCTGAAGTCTCAATTACCATCTGTGAACAGGTAATTTCCTAATCCTGTCCTCTATATGCCTAATGGACAGCTCATAAACCTCAAGTTCAGAATGAGGATTTATCAATTTTATTTATCTCACAATTTTTTCCCTTCTCCAGGTTTACCTATCTTATTAAGTAATCTACAATTACTCAACCTTGAAAATGTCTTTGATTTTTCATTTTGGTCCCCACTACATTTGTCAATCAATAAATTCAGTTGATTGATTCTACCTCTTCCAGATAGAATTAAAACATATACTGGTATCTCAGCATCCTGCCAGTAGCATGGGTCACTGCATCCTGGTCCTTACTACTGCAAAATTCTCTTGGTTTCCATCCTTTCTCTTGTCCTGCTAAATCTTTATTTTCAAATAAAATCCAACTGTGTCAATTCTGCTTGAAAATTTTTAATGAATTACTATTGCTCTTGTCATAGAACCTGAAACATTTAACAGGATTTATAAGCATCCCCACACGTAGTCTTAACTTTTCAGACACATTTTATCATACTCTGCATCCAGGTATTATGGACTTTTTTTTTTTAACACTGCTTCAAATATGCCACATTCTAAGTCCAGGGTTTTTCATATGCCATATTCTCTGTTTAGATTGAGCTGGCCCTTTCAATTCTGTAGTTTAACTTCAGTAATCTACTTTTTCTTATAACCTGAGCATAATATCACTTTATCAGAAAATCTTCCCTAAATCCATAAACTAGGTTAAATTCCCCCTAATATATGCTCTTATATCACAATGTTCCTCTATGTACACCGCACAGACACTTATTCTGTGTAGTTAATGTGCTCCATGAAGACAGTCACCCTCTCTAACCTACTCTAACTGCATTTCAGTGCTTAGGATAAGTTTTAATCAATTCAAAATTAATTATACAGCTAGTCATAAAGCCTAAGGGCTTCCCTGGTGGTTCAATGGTTAAGAATCTGCCTGCTAATGCAGGAGACAAAGGTTCAATTCTTGGTCTGGGAAGATCCCCTGGAGAAGGGAATGGCAACACACTCCAGGATACTTGCTTGTTCTTGCCTGGAAAATCGCATGGACAAGAGGAGCCTGGCAAGCTATATTCCATGGGGTCAGACATGACTGAGCAACTAAACACACATGTGCGCGTGCACACACACAACACACACACACACACATGAAGCCTGAATATATAGTTATCATTTGTATTTTGTTTTTTACAGGTCAAATTCCTACAGTGGTTTACTAAAGATATATAATTATTAAAAATGAAAATCAGAGACACAAATCATCTGAGGGAACCCAGGCACTGAGGGGAATTAGTGCACTGTGTTTGCAGGAGTTTTACACAGTGTGTTGTATTATGCATTGATAATAAAAGATAACACATTGAATATGTCATGCAGTGTCATTGGCCACATCTTGTAGTAGTGATCAATGTTTTGTTCTCTATATTGAATTATGTTTGCACCCTGCAACCATTCTGTAGAATAGACATTCTGAGCTCAAAAGTGTATGCTAGCTTATAGTTTTCACATTAACAAACACTGGTTCAACTGCTTTTTTTCCACCCTAATAAACTTTCAGGACTAAGTAGCAGAACGAGTGGTCTCCTTGGATGAATAGATCAGTGAGCCATAAAGACAGAAAGGTAAGGATTTGACAAGTTACTTCTTGGATACAAAAGGAGTACAAGAGGGAGTTTTGGCTTCTAGGTGTCATCTAGGAAAAAAGTGTTAAGAAGTATACAGAGAGAGGAATGCCTTCCTAGAGATCATACTTATGTTTCCTCTTTTTTTTTCTTTTTTATTGAACCATACTGAGGAATGGATTTTCCTTTTAGCCATGGGTTCATATGAACTGTTTATTTATTAAATATAGGCTTTTACTTTTTTTTATTTTAGTTTGTACCTCATTCTGAAGTTTGTACCAAAGAAAGTAGAAAAAAGAGTAGTAAGTCACTTTGGAGACTGTATGAGCCACAATAGCTGCTCATTCTAAGATATCAACAGTCATCATAGAAAAGGCAATTATAATTACAGTTGAAAGCTTAGTTTAAGCAATCAGGAGGGAAGTTCTATAGGAGGCATTATTCTTTAACCACTTGGGAGTGCTTTATTTTGACATTTGGCTACATTATCAATAATACTTACATCATGTAATGGCAATGTTAGTCATTATTTACAGTTCATTCAGTTCAGTCACTCAGTTGTGTCTGACTCCCCCATGAACCACAGCACGCCAGGCCTCCCTGTCCATCACCATCTCCTGGAGCTCACCCAAACCCATGTACATCGAGTTGGTGATGCCATCCAGCCATCTCATCCTCTGTCATCCCCTTCTCTTCCTGCCTTCAATCTTTCCCAGCATCAGGGTCTTTTCAAATGAGTCAGCTCTTCGCATCAGGCTGCCAAAGGATTGGAGTTTCAACTTCAACATCAGTCCTTCCAATGAATACCCAGGACTGATCTCCTTTAGGATGGACTGGTTGGATCTCCTTACAGTCCAAGGGACTCTCAAGAGTCTTCTCCAACACTACAGTTCAAAAGCATTAATTCTTCAGCGTTCAGCTTTCTTCACAGTCCAACTCTCACATCCATACATGACCACTGGAAAAACCATAGCCTTGATTAGATGGACCTTTGTTGACAAAGTAATGTCTCTGCTTTCTAATATGCTGTCTAGGTTGGTCACAACTTTCCTTCCAAGGAGTAAGCGTCTTTTAATTTCATGGCTGCAGTCACCATCTGCAGTGATTTTGGAGCCCAGAAAAATAAAGTCTGCCACTATTTCCACTGTTTCTCCATCTATTTCCCATGAAGTCATGGGACCAGACGCCATGATCTTAGTTTTCTGAATGTTGAGCTTTAAGCCAAATTTTTCACTCTCCTCTTTCACTTTCATCAAGAGGCTCTTTAGTTCCTCTTCACTTTCTGCCATAAGGGTGGTGTCATCTGCATATCTGAAGTTATTGATATTTCTCCTGGCAATCTTGATCCCAGCTTGTGCTTCAACCAGCCCAGCGTTTCTCATGATGTCCTCTGCATATAAGTTAAATAAGCAGGGTGACAATATACAGCCTGCTGCTGCGTCGCTTCAGTCGTGTCCGACTCTGTGAGACCCCATAGATGGCAGCCTACCAGGCTTCCCATCCCTGGAATTCTCCAGGCAAGAACACTGGAGTGGGTTGCCATTTCCTTCTCCAATGCATGAAAGTGAAAAGTGAAAGTGAAATCGCTCAGTCGTGTCTGACTCTAGAGACCCCATGAACTGCGGCCTACCAGGCTCCTCCGTCCATGGGATTTTCTAGGCAAAAGTATTGGAGTGGGGTGCCATTGCCTTCTCCAAATATACAGCCTTAACATACTCCTTTTCCTATTTGGAACCAGTCTGTTGTTCCATGTCTGGTTCTTACTGTTGCTTCCTGACCTGCGTACAGGTTTCTCAAGAGGCAGGTCAGGTGGTCTGGTATGCCCATCTCTTTCAGAATGTTCCACAGTTTATTGTGATCCACACAGTCAAAGGCTTTGGCATAGTCAATAAAACAGAAATAGATGTTTTTCTGGAACTCTCTTGCTCTTTTGATGATCCAGTGGATGTTGGCAATTTGATCTCTGGTTCCTCTGCCTTTTCTAAAACCAGCTTGAACATCTCAAAAATTACAAAATGATCTCTGTTTGTATCCAAGGCAATCCATTCATTAGCACGGTAATCCAAGTCTATGCCCTGACCAATAACACTGAAGAAGCTGAAGTTCAACAGTTCTGTGAAGACCTACAAGGCCTTCTAGAAGTAACACCAAAAAAGATGTCCTTTTCATTATAGGGGACTGGAATGCAAAAGTAGGAAGTCAAGAAACACCAGGAGTAACAGGTAAATCTGGCCTTGGAGTACAGAATGAAGCAGGGCAAAGGATAATGAGTTCTACCGAGAGAATGCACTGGTCATAGCAAACACTCTCTTCCAACACAAGAGAAGACTCTACACATGGATATCACCAGATGGTCGACACTGAAATCAGATTATTATATTATTTGCAGCCAAAGATGGAGAAGCTCTATACAGTCAGCAAAAACAAGACCAGGAGCTGACTGTGCTCAGATCATGAACTTCTTATTGTCAAATTCAGACTGAAATTGAAGAAAGTGGAGAAAACCACTAGACCATTCAGGTATGACCTAAATCAAATCCCTTATGACTGTACAGTGGAAGTGAGAAATAGATTTTAGGGACTAGATCTGATAGACAGAGTGCCTGATGAACTATGGACGGAGGCAGGTTCATGACATTGTACAGGAGATAGGAATCAAGACCATCTCCAAGAAAAAGAAATGCAAAAAAGCAAAATGGCTGTCTGAGGAGGCCTTACAAATAGCTATCAAAAGAAGGGAAGCAAAAAGCAAAGGAGAAAAGGAAAGATATACCCATTTACAGGCATACATGCAGATAATTAAAGATATTTGGGTGTTGGAGCCTGTCTTAAAGGAGAGTTACAAATGACTCAGAGAGGTCCTGAGAGGTCCTAAGAGGTCCTGACTCATGCTTTGCTCTTGGGTCTCACCTGGATAAGCATTTGCTAAATTTACACCAGAGATCCTAATGTCCTAGAGTTGAGGAGCTCAAAATGATAGAAGTGATACACATAAAGGCACCAGGGAAGATGGTAATGATGAGGAGTGGGTGGCAGGTGGTCATATGTTCAAATTATTTTATGGCTAACATTCTCCATGTTAGCAATTGATTGGATCATTCTTATGACACTCAAACTGTGAAGTGTATCCTCACCTCAGGTCCATGGTGGATCTGAGAAGAGTCTATTCCTGCTAATATTATGCGTATTTTCTAAATTCCATGGCTCTGTATCTTCTAACCATGGAAATGCATTTAAAATGCAAACAAACAAACAAACAAACAAAAAACCCCACAAAACACATGGTTATAGATAGAGCATGGTAGTCTGAATAGACTCATTAATAAATTGTCAGAATGTTTCCTGAATTTAGAATTCTCTGGGGTGTTTATGAGGGAAATTCTGGTTTTCAGCACAGAATTTAGAGAAGATATAAGTAACTATGGCTAACAAAATTTTTAAAATGCCTTTTTTTTCTCAAAGGATTTTATCACTTTGGCAGGATGCTCAAAGGCAATATATCTCAATCTTCTTCATGGCATAGTATACATAGAAAATATTAGCATTGGTATGGGAACATGATCTCGAACTCAAATTTATTCACAGTATCAGAACCAGTGTAAAAATTCCTACCATTCATTTTTCCAGATATCCATAGCCTTCTGGTGTTAAGAGTCACTAGATTCTAAAAGGATTTTTGTGTTTGAATGTATATTGATCTCTTTTCTTTTCCAAGTTAATGAAAAACATGTGGCTTAGGCTGAATTATGGATTATGTTTTGGTAAAAATGAACCTGATTTCGATTTTAAGGCCAGTTTAACAGAAATATGCTTCAAAAAAGTGCCCAAGTATGTAAGTTTTGGTTTCCACTAAAGAAAACAAGGTTTGTGATTTTTTTACTCCAACCTGGAAAATCTATTCATTCTGTACCCCAAAATTTTTCATAGCTGCTTTCCTGTAATCTGTGGTTCTGGTATCATTTCAAGGTTCTGGCCTAAAGAAAAAAGAAATTTTTTTTTAAATTTTATTTTATTTTTAAACTTTACAATATTGTATTGGTTTTGCCAAATATCGAAATGAATCCGCCACAGGTATACATGTGTTTCGCATCCTGAACCCTTCTCCCTCCTCCCTCCCCATACCATCCCTCTGGGTCGTCCCAGTGCACCAGCCCCAAGCATCCAGTATCGTGCATCAAACCTGGACTGGCAACTCGTTCCATATATGATATTATACATGTTTCAATGCCATTCTCCCAAATCATCCCACCCTCTCCCTCTTCTACAGAGTCCAAAAGACTGTTCTATACATCAGTGTCTCTTTTGCTGTCTCGTACACAGGGTTATTGTTACCATCTTTCTAAATTCCATATATATGCATTAGTATACTGTATTGGTGTTTTTCTTTCTGGCTTACTTCACTCTGTATAATAGGCTCCAGTTTCATCCACTTCATTAGAACTGATTCAAATGTATTCTTTTTAATGGCTGAGTAATACTCCATTGTGTATATGTACCAAAGCTTTCTTATCCATTCATCTGCTGATGGACGTCTAGGTTGCTTCCATGTCCTGGCTATTATAAACAGTGCTGCAATGAACATTGGGGTACACGTGTCTCTTTCAATTCTGATTTCCTCAGTGTGTATGCCCAGCAGTGGGATTGCTGGATCGTAAGGTGGTTCTATTTCCAGTTTTTTAAGGAATCTCCACACTGTTCTCCATAGTGGCTGTACTAGTTTGCACTCCCACCAACAGTGTAAGAGGGTTCCCTTTTCTCCACACCCTCTCTAGCATTTATTACTTGTAGACTTTTGGATAGCAGCCATTCTGACTGGCGTGAAATGGTACCTCATAGTGGTTTTGATTTGCATTTCTCTGATAATGAGTGATGTTGAGCATATTTTTTTGTGTTTGTTAGCCATCTGTGTGTCTTCTTTGGAGAAATGTCTATTTAGTTCTTTGGCCCATTTTTTGATTGGGTCATTTATTTTTCTGGAATTGAGCTGTAGGAGTTGCTTGTATGTTTTTGAGATTAGTTGTTGGTCAGTTGCTTCATTTGCTATTATTTTCTTCAGGAGATATTCTTAACCCAGGGATCAAATCTGGGTCTCCCACATTTCAGGCAGATTCTTTACCATCTGAATCACCAGGGAATAGAGGTTGCTTAAAAATTTCATTTTTCTGTGCACCCCACAATTGGACCGCTCAGGATGTTCATGGAATTATACACAGAAGAGAAGAAGGAGGATACATTTGAATCAGTTCTAATGAGATGGATGAAACTGGAGCCTATTATACAGGGTGAAGTAAGCCGGAAAGAAAAACACCAATACAGTATACTAACGCATATATACGGAATTTAGAAAGATGGTAACAATAACCCTGTATATGAGACAGCAAAAGAGACACTGATGTATAGAACAGTCTTTTGGACTCTGTGGGGACCTGTGGCGGATTCATTTCGATATTTGGCAAAACCAATACAATATTGTAAAGTTTAAAAATAAAATAAAATTAAAAAAAAAAGAATATCTCCTGAAGAAGGGAATGGCAATCCACTCCAGTATTCTTGCCTGGAGAATTCCATGGATGGAGAAGCCTGGCAGGCTACAGTCCATGGGGTTGCAGAGAGTCAGACTTAACTGAGAGACTTTCACTTTTACTTTCATTTTGGTGACTGGAAGATGCTGAAGATTCATTTTTCTGTAATGCAAAAAATATATATATATATATTTTCCAAGTTTTATTGAGCTCTTTCTTGTTCAACAGTTCTGAGAGTGGCTTTTTTTCTATGATAATAGTGAAACTTCCACCAATATTTGAATCAAACACTTGAGTTCTCACCAGAGAAAAGCTTTCAGTATTCTTGGTGCATTAAACTTCATATTCTCTTCCTATTTCTTCATCAAAGTGCTAATCTAAAGCTCTTGTTCAAATGAAATTGATAGTATTCATAGCATGAGTCAACTACATTTGTTTGTCTCCAAATAACTAAAATAAAATGAAAACCAGTAGAATGGAATTTGGAGGTTAGAGAATCCAAAGATAATTTAAATAATCAAATTGCAAGAACAGAAATGTAGATGGACAGAAATCTCAGTCACTACTAAAAATAAGGATTCAAAAACCCACAAGGACTCTTCAGTTCTTTTTTTAAATTTTTGTTTATTTGGCTGCGCTGGGTCCTAGTGGCAGCGTGCAGCATCTTTAGTTTTGACATGTGGGACAGAGCTCCCTGATCAGGAATTGAACCTGGACCCCCTGCATTGGGAGCATGGCTCCCAGTGAAATCCCACTCTACAGTTCTAGTCTCTGCTTTCTCAGTATATTAGTCATGTTCTTTCCCTTAATTTTATTTTCCTATGTTCCAGGAAACATAATTGTTGATATCTCTAAGATTTTAAATATTACATCTTCTACAGAGAAACAACTTATCTAGAATCTCAGTTTCCAGAGACTCATTAATGCAGCCTTCTTCAGATTAATTCTATACTATTCAGTGTGACAAATGTTTAAGGTCAACAACTTAGAAGCTTCCAGAATAGCAATGTGAATAGGATATTGCACCAATAGAATTACAGGGACAACTGGGAAAATATTTTCATTGATATAACCCACAGTGTGTTGAAATAAATTTTAATACTAATGGTTGCTATAGAGAAAAGAGTACTATTAGTACACAGTGTTTTAAAATCAGACAAATTAAACCTTTCAAGAGTTTCATCAGTGTTTAGAACCATCTATTTTTATTCTGTTCAGTGCTTCATATGACAATTTTTCCACTATGTGGAAATTGTAGACAGCCTTCAAAGTTTTCAAAAAGTCTTAGCTTAAAAATAACAATTTTTTCTAATGTCAGTAGGAATGTAATTCTAAATTGGGAACTAGAGTCCCAAGTAAACATTACTAGTTTAATCCTATAAAGGGAAAATGCCATATCTCTCAGTATTACCAAGATGTATATGAAAAAATTAAAGAAGCTTTGATAATTCTTTGGTAGAGGGCATCATGAAAAAGGAGATGTTTTCATTTTATAGGGTAAAAATTATCAAGCAAATGTAAGAGTTTGGATAAACAGCAAATTACCATGCATCCATCAAACAGATTTAAAAATTATTGATATATGTCCAATCTTATTCCATCCATATCTCTTTGACTTGTCTCCATAATAGATTGTGTGTGTGTGTGTTTAGTTGCTCAGTCGTGTCTGATTCTTAGCAGCCCCATGGACTGCAGCTGGCCAGGCTTCTCTGTTCATGGGGTATCCCAGCACAATATTAAAAGGGGCTACCATTTCCTCCTCCAGGGGATCTTCCCAACCCCAAGATTGAACCCAAGTCTTCTGCATCTCTGCATTGCAAGTGAGTTCTTTACAGATGAGCCACAGGGGAACCCCACACACCCCCCACAATAGATTATTCTAAAGTAAACACTAGACATAAAATAATTTTTCCTGTAATACTGAAATGGGTATATCTTCAAAGAGATGTGAAAATTTAACTTAGTTTTCCTTTTTTGTGTGGTTGTTTGAAACAGATTCCTAAGAGTTTTATAAATTGGATTAGACTGATGCCTCTGTGTGTGTTAGTTCTCCAGAAGAACTTCCCAACACAGGGATAGAACCCTGGTCTCTTGCATTGCAGGCAAATTCTTCACCATTTGAGCTACTGGGGTGGTATATGATGCCTCTATTAAGTCTCTCTTAATTTAATTGTTCCAGAAGTGGGATACATTTCTCATATTTTGAATATTTTATCTCTGTGAGAAAAAGGAGTGGTAACTGATAATAGGTAAATAATTTCTCTAGACTGATGAAAACTTTCTGGATTAAACATTTGTAATGACCGTTCAGTTCAGTTCAGTCGCTCAGTCGCGTCCGACTCTGCGACCCCATGAATCACAGTACACCAGGCCTCCCTGTCCATCACCAACTCCCAGAGTTCACTCAGACTCACGTCCATCGAGTAGGTGATGCCATCCAGACATCTCATCCTCTGTCGTCCCCTTCTCCTCCTGCCCTCGATCCCTCCCAGCATCAGAGTCTTTTCCAATGAGTCAACTCTTCACATGAGGTGGCCAAAGTACTGGAGTTTCAGCTTTAGCCTCATTCCTTCCAAAGAAATCCCAGGGCTGATCTCCTTCAGAATGGACTGGTTGGATCTCCTTGCAGTCCAAGGGACTCTCAAGAGTCTTCTCCAACACCAGAGTTCAAAAGCATCAATTCTTTGGCGCTCAGCCTTCTTCACAGTCCAACTCTCACATCCATACATGACCACAGGAAAAGCCATAGCCTTGACTAGACGAACCTTTGTTGGCAAAGTAATGTCTCTGCTTTTCAATATGCTATCTAGGTTGGTCATAACCTTCCTTCCAAGGAGTAAGCGTCTTTTAATTTCATGGCTGCAGTTACCATCTGCAGTGATTTTGGAGCCCAGAAAAATAAAGTCAGCCACTGTTTCCACAGTTTCCCCATCTATCTCCCATGAAGTGATGGGACTGGATGCCATGATCTTCATTTTCTGAATGTTGAGCTTTAAGCCAACTTTTTAACTCTCCACTTTCACTTTCATCAAGAGGCTTTTTAGTTCCTCTTCACTTTCTGCCATAAGGGTGGTGTCATCTGCATATCTGTGGTTATTGATATTTCTCCCAGAAATCTTGATTCCATCTTGTGTTTCTTCCAGTCCAGCTTTTCTCATGATGTACTCTGCATATAAGTTAAATAAGAACTTGTAAATATACTAATATCCACTAAATGGCACACTTTAGGTGGATTATATTTTTTGAAAAAAGAATTAAAATCAGAACATTTAAATTGGAATAGAATTAAGATATCTTTTGGCACAGTGGTTTCCCAACTGGCTAATTATTGTAATGAAGAGCTTACTGTGTAAATAGATTTTCTAGACATTCTTATTTTACAAATCTGAAGTGAGGCACAGAAGTAATCATATTTTGAAGGATGTTGTGTGATTATGATTAAAATTTGGTTTCAAAACCATAAAGAAGAAAATAAAGCCCAAAGAACTGTGAAACACTCAAGGATCAAAGAGCTAGTGACAGCTGGAATCAGAAGTCAAACCTCTCAGTTACTTTTTCTTGATCTTTTCATAATGCGGTACAGCTTCCCATTACAGGCAGCTTCAAACCGATTAAATTTGATACACACGGTCCTTTGAGCCTCCTATATATCACGTAGTGATCCAACAAAACCCATTTACAATAGGTTCCTTCTCATTTACCATACATAGGCCAATAGTCCATCTCTTCCCCATTTCTACCCACTTCCCTTCAAAATCCCTGCTTCTCCTTTTGCTCTAGAACAAGGGAACAGTGGGGTTTATGTTGCAAATTTGTGTGATTGTGCTGAGGAAAAGGATGTAGATCAAAATAAACCCACAATTTTGTTTGAAAATGATAGATTTAGGTATATTGTTATGTTGCATTATTTCTGATTTTGTCTGCCAGCCTTTTTAGGTTTCTCTCTCTCTCTTTCTCTATTTTTTTTTTTTTTTAATTTTCTCTACTCTGAGATCATGTTCCTAGTTCTTAAGAAGTTCAGCCAAAGCAGAATTGATATTGCTATATTCTACAACATACATTATTAAGGCTCATGTGAATATTCTGTAAATAAAATGAGCACTGGAGAAGGCAACAGCAATGTACTCAAGTATTCTTGCCTGGAGAATCCCAGGGACAGAGGAGCCTGGTGGACTGCCATCTATGGGGTCGCACAGAGTCGGACATGACTGAAACGAATTAGTAGCAGCAGCAGCAGCAAAATGACCATGTGATTATATTTCTACAGGGGAGACACATATAAAGTAATAAAGGAAAAACTTTGAGGAAATTTTTAATGTTATTTTCACTTTGATTTTTTTGGTTGCAAGATCTTTCTTTATCCTAGTTGGCCTGAAGAACACATCAACCAGGGTGTAGCCTAGCATTCTTTACAGAACGAATGGAAGGAAGGTGAGATCATGATTAAATAGGGTGATTAACGTAATTACACGAGTTAAGAATCGTAAAGTGGTTATAACTATGTCTGACACATAGTGCTTTATGAGTGTTATTATTAGTATTACTAAAGGAGTCACAACATAGGTTTCTCTCTGTAGTATAATAGGGAAGATACTTTTGTCCCAGTTTTTGAGACAGGGTTTGCTTTACTGTGGGGGAAGTGTGGGTGATATTAGGGGACGATAAAATGGACTGGGGATAGAAACAAGCCTTGGAGGTGAGCTTGTAAGCTGATAGATACCAGAGCACCTAATAGACAAAGTACATAATGTTTCCAGCTCTTCCTGCCAGCTTCTGTAAGGAAATTGCAACCCACTCCAGTATGCTTGCCTGGAGAATCCCTTGGACAGAGGAGCTTGGTGCACTATAACCCATTGGTTTGCAAAGAGTTGGACATGATGAAGCAACTTAGCACAACATAACATGGCATACTCAGATATCATCTTAGGAGGAAAACAATAAAGGCTACTTGAGAGATGTTGCATTTTTTTTTCTAGAGTGATTTAACATTAACTGAAAAGACTGTTTCAATGATAAAAGGCAGTAAAGGGAAGTTTATAGCTATTCTTTTGGAATTATGTTGTATTTGTTGCTTTGATCTGAGTATCCACTATCTATCCTTCCTTCAGTTGCTTCATTTGGCAATTTATCTTCTCTTAAGCTGAACATATATTTTCATCCACAACATGTGGTTGCACCTCTTAACTACATATGTGTTCTTTAGTTAAAGCTGTGATCCTATTGTGTATCATTAACACTAGCAGATGATATTATTCTCATATACAGTTCAACATAAAAGACTGAATAATTGAACTTGATAACTATCCCTTCTAATTAACACAATACTATCAAAGATAATTCTGAAGAAGTATATTTGAACTTATAAAGTCTTCTCATATGGAATTTTTCTATTTTTTTCAGTCGTTACATATGACTGAGAATAATATAGCCTTCTGGATCAGAAGCATCTGTGGATAAATTGTGTACTGCATTTTGTACCCTACATATTATGGGGTAAAGTGAGCTTTCCCTACTCGATACATTTAATGGACTATATTTGTTCCCCACTTGGTGCCACCCTCAGTCTTTCCTTGTGGATTAGCTGTAAAGAATCTGCAATACAGGAGCAACAGAAAACATGGGTTCAATCCCTAAGTCAGGAAGATCTCTTGGAGATCTTCCCAATGGGTTGCATGGCAACCCACTCCAATATTTTTGCCTGGGAAATTCCATGAACAGAGGAGCCTGGCAGGTTACTGTCCATGGGATTGCCGAGTTGGACACAACTGAATCAATTTAGCACACCTGCCACCCTCACACACTGCAATGGAAATGTCAGTTGCCTTTGACATAAATGTCAAATGAACAGTGTTGCTGCTTCTGCTGCTAAGTCGCTTCAGTCATGTCTGACTCTGTGCAACCCCATAGATGGTAGCCCACCAGGCTCCCCCATCAGTGTTAGGAAAATTCAAATGGCTGTTGAAATAAACTTTTAGGCCCAAGATGGAGCAGCTCCTCTCTGGGGTACCACCTCAGCAAACTGAAACTAAGATAACTTTCTTGTTCCTATAAATGTTCTGCTTAACTGGAAACATTGTATATCCAGTCCCCAAATGCCAAGAATCTGTAATGATGTCCTTGTTGGAAATAGGGTTGGATATGTAACCCCAGTCAGTCAATTTAAATTAAATTGTATCTTAATTTTGTATCCCCCAGTTGTCTTCTGTAAAAGCTCACAGCCCTGTTACTTGCTTTGCAGTTTTCTGGACTTTTGAAGGAGGAGACTGTCTGCTTCAGGAAATGTAAAATAAAACTTGCCTCTATCAATTAAATGGTTCTCTTTGATTATTTTAACATAACCCTTATAAAATTTTGCTTTGGCATAGCTTATATTAGCAAAATATGCCCAATGGTTTCATACCACATATAATTTTATGTTGCAAAATGTACCTGAGAGAGAGGTTTTCTTATAAAAGAAAGAGAAGAAAAAGAATTAATAGGAAGAGAATCTCAGGAATTTTAATTTGATATTTGATGCATTAGGGACTATAGCCTCCACCTCCTCCCCACCATTTCTGATATTTAAAGAAAAATATAGTTACCAAGGGAAATTGTGTGGGAGAAACAAGAGGTTGAGACTAACTTATACACACTACTACACATAAAGACCTACTGCATAGCCTGATGCCTAGTGGGGGGAAAAATAGAGAGTGACTGTTAATTTGTATTTGGGTTTTCTTTTGGGGTGATAAAAATGTTGCAAAATTAGATTGTGGTACTCGTTGTACAACTTTGTGAAAATTCTAAAAAATACATTCAATTATGCTTTAAATGGAAGAACTGTATGCTATATTAATTATATTCAGGCAAGTTATTAAAGGATTACAATTCAAATGCATGAAAAGGAAATAAAAGAACTCAGGTATAATTTTTTACAATATTATAAAATAAATGTGTATGTTTAGATGAAATGCTAGTTTTCTAGGAAAATGTGAACTTCCAAAATGAACTTTAGAAGGTTTAGGAAATCTGAAGAACCCAATAACATCTAGGTAAAATGAGCTTATTTTAGATGGAAAGAATAATAAACATATGTGCTATTCAAAATGTTCTACTATATAGGGAAGGGAAAGAACAAAGTGAACAAAGCAAGCAAAACCATGACAAAAGAGATGATGAATATAGAATAAACAAACTCATTTATGATTAGTGCAAAAATTGTAAAGTATTATTAAATTTGATTTGCAAAGTACCATTACAAGATTCCCCTGGTAGCTCAGACAGTAAAGCACCTGCCTACAATGAGGGAGACCTAGGTTCAATCCCTGGGTTGGGAAGACCTCCTGGAGAAGGAAATGGCAACCCACTCTAGTATTCTTGCCTGGAAAATCCCATGGACAGAGAAGCCTGGTAGGCTGCAGTCCATGGGGTCGCAAAGAGTTGGACACGACTGAGTAACTTCACTTTTCACCATTACCAAGTAAGCATTACACTGGAAATTCAAGGGTATCTCACAGTACATTTAGAAAATTACTATATGCAATAGATCCATGGGAGAGCAAGCTTACAATCTATATAATAAAAGATTAAATGACAGATAAATATAAATGCTGAATTTTTATAAACCTTCTCTAAATGTCTAAGAAAGCAATCAATATTTTTTTCTATGATAATATCTATATGTGTGAGTGCATGCAGGCTCAGTCACTTCAATCATGTTTGGCTTTTTGAGTCCCAGTGGATTGTAGCCCGCCAGGCTCCTCTATCCATGGGATCCTCCAGGCAAGAATAACAAAGAGGGTTGCCATTGCCCTCTCTATGGGGATCTTCCTGACCCAAGGATCAAACCTGAGTCTACTGCATTGCAGGCAGATTCTTTACCATTGAGCTAGGGAAGCCCAACATCTATATATCAATCGTATATATCAATTCAAGTTCGCAGCCAACATCATCCTCAATGAGGAAACACTGAAGACATTCAAAACAAGAACTGGGGTGTAACACTCTGACTCCATATTATTTAACATGAGTCTTGACATTTCAACAACAAATTTTGACAAGAGAGTGAAATATAAGTGCTAGAAACAAAGAAGAGAAAATAGAGTCATTGCTAAAACACTGGTTCTGGAGTCATATTTTCTATATTAGAATTTCCTATTTTCTCTCATCAAATGCTATTTTAAAATGTGTGACATTTGTGTTATGAAAGACATAAATATTTGTACATGCAGAGGAAAGGGGATGAGGAGGATAACAGAAAAATGTCAAGTTGGTGTTTCAGTTTGTCTGGTGAATGCCTGATGTGATTTTCCTCAGTCTGTCTTGATTCCAGAAAGTTTATCATGTGAATGGACTGTTCTCACTGCTTTAGTATTACTTTTTTGGCTGAATAATACTCTACTGTATGGCTATATCAAGTTTTGTTCATCCATTTATCTATTAATGGACACGAGTTATTTTCATTTTCTTGATATATGAATAATACTGCTGTGAATACTTAGGTACAAATTTTTCTGTGGATGTATGTTTTCATTCCTCTTGTATAAATATATATTCCTAGTAGGGGAATTGTTGGATTGAATGCAATTTCTTATAAGATGATAGCAATGATATCAGTTTAGAAATTCAATGAAAATTAATCTTAAGACATTTATTGGGTTATTTATTCCTTCATATTAAAAAAATTAAATACATTCCTTCTGTTCTTCATGGACAGTGTTGAAATTTGAAGGAAAAATAGGCATTAATATATAATTTAGGGAGACATTTTAAATTTTACTTATTTGTAAGAGATCTATATGAACTTGTTATAGAGGAATACGCTATTGGTTTTTTTTCTTTATTAGTCTCAAAAAGATGCCATGCAAGATATGAATTGGAACAAAACATGTAATTAAGAGTTGAATGGGGAATTGTTAAGATCTCCATGTGGAAAGTACACAGTATCAAATAAAAGTTATTCAATTATCTGTATGTTAAGTTGTAATTGATTTTATAGTTTTCATCAAGGTGATATATACTAGAATATTGTGATTTTACTGTTTAATTCTTTTTCAATTAAATAATTTTAGATTCTGTCATTCATTAGGTTGTATGCATATACATATGTCTTTATATCTGTACATCTATACAAACTGTGCATACGCTGGTACCCACATAAAATATATATCAATATCTGTATCCATATTGATACTGATATGTATATCTGTCTATATATCAAAATATTAATTGCTAAAGCCTAAAAGGTTCAAAGCAAAACAAATTATTTTTGTCTCTCACAATGTCTTCAACTTTCTTAGCAATTTTATTAAAAGCTGCCAAAATTTCTTTAAAGATTAATGTATTGTATAATAATGCCTAAAATATTTACCTTTTTAGGTAGTAATTGTGAAGGATGTACTACAAGATTTATTCTTAAAATAATCAGACACACTTAGTAGAGAGAATAGAGAATAGTGACAATGCAAGACCATACATTTTCCTAAATATGCTGATGTTGTTCATACTATTTTGGGATCTTCTCTTAGGATAGTTCTTAGAGGCTGCAGCACATTCCTTCATACATTCTCTGTCAAGGAAACTGTTTATCATTTAAAGGTGGTTTCTTTTTTTGGAAATCACACAACATATTTGGAGGCAAGTTTGTGAAAGGTTGGATAACAGAATTAGCCAGAAGGTTTAATCCAAAGACTGTCCTCAGGCAGGATACATTATTGTTATATAATCCTAAGGAATGTAGAGAAGGAAAAAAAGTTTGCCCTTTCTTCCTCCTTGAGAATTCCAGACCCCTCTCTCCTTGGGGACCCCTAGACTCCCTATCAACCTGCCTAGGAAATGACTCTCTCATTCCCCCCTTTTCTTTTAGGAGAATTATGTTGCCTAGGGAAAAGGGGCGTCGTTCTCATTCCATAACTGCTTCCGAGCTGACAAGGGGCGTTGTCCCTAAATTGGTGAGGCAAAATATTCTCCTAATCCTCATATTGAGGATATCTGATCCAGGGGCCCCAAATAGTAGTTGGAGGAAGCTACAGCAGTAGCAGGCGTTTGAACAATCATTTGTAACTTAGAAACTTTCATGCGGCTAGAAACAAATCCAGTTATACAATTACAGATGCAGGGAGCAAACAGCAAAAACACAACATTCAGAATCAAAATTAAAAGTCACATTATGTCCATAGTTAAAGTGCAAAGTGTTGCACCAGTCCATTTTGGGGTTGGCAGATGTCATCAGATGAATAAGAGGCATCACATGTGATTGTTGTCGAAGGTATTCACAGACTTGGAGAAAGTCTTTTCCTTGAAGTGGGGATGTCCACCACGGGAAGCCTTCCACTGACGAAGAGGGGAGTGCTCTGCAGACCCAGCAGTTAGACCGATTGTGGAATACAGCATAGGAGTGACCCCAGGACAGGAAGACATTGTCTTGAGGATCCAACGGCAGACTCAGGATTTTTGGAGTCAGCAGAAGTAGACTCACATAGATTATCAGGCCCATCCGCTGCCCTTCTCTTAACTCTAGAGCTCGGATCAGAGCCACAAGCTCCGCTAACTGAGTACTGGTTCCCTGGGGGAGAGATTTTGCTTCCAAAACCTGTTCAGCAGTCACCACGGCATAACCTGCTTTACGCTTTCCATCCCAAACAAAAGAACTGCCATCTGTAAATATTTCCATGTCAGGATTGTCTAATGGGGTATCCTTTAGATCCTCCAGAGCTGCATAGTTTAAAGTTAGGAATTGAGAACAATTGTGATCAGGTGTTTAATTTTCCTTCTCAGGAAGGAAAGTGGAAGGATTTAAATTTCCACAAACTTTAAGCTTAGTTACTGGTCCTTCTAACAACAATGATGGATACTTAAGAAACCTACTGTCTGTCATCCAAATATTAACCTTAGAATTTAAGATTCCACTCACATCATGAGAAGTCAGTACAGTAAGGTTTCGTCCATTAATTATTTTTAAAGCTTCAGGTGCTAATAAAGCCGCTGCCCCAATTACTCTTAGGCAGTGGGGCCACCCATGTGAAACTACATCTAATTCTCTGCTTAGATAAGCAATAGGTTGCTGGTGAGGCCCTTGGGGTTGTGTCAAAACTCCCAATGCCACACCTTTTCTTTCAGTGACAAACAAATTAAATTCTGACCCTGTGGGCAAGCTCAGAGCTGGAGCTTGCAGGAGAGCAGTCTGAAGAATCTTAAAAGCCTTTTGAGTTTCTGGAGACCAAACCAGTTTGTCGATTTGGGCCTGCTGAATTTCAGCTATAAGTTTATATAAAGGCTGGGTAAGTTCCCCATAACCCGGAATCCAAATGCGACAGTAACCTGTGATTCCCAAAAATCCTCTCAATTGTCTTAAAGTCATAGGTAGGGGGTGATTTAGTATAGGTTTAATTCTCTCAGGGCCTATGGCCCTATTCTCTTCTGATATGATTAGGCCCAGATATCTAACAGATTGTTGACAAAGCTGAGCCTTTTCTCTTGATGCCTTGTAACCACAGCCTGCCAGAAAGTTCAAGAAATCTTCTGAGGCTTGCGAACAAGCTTCCTCTGTCTCAGCACAGAGCAAAATATCATCTACATATTGTAACACCACCGCTTCAGAACTATTAAAGTTTTGTAGATCCCGTGACAAACTTTGTCCGAATAAGTGAGGACTGTCACGAAATCCCTGAGGCAAAACTCTCCAGGTTAACTGAGAAGCTGGCTGTGTAGGGTCTTCAAAGGCAAATAGAAATTGACTTTCTTCCGCCAAAGGCACTGAATAGAAGGCATCCTTTAAATGAATTACTGAGAAATATTTGGCCCTTTCAGGGATTTCAGACAATAGAGTATAAGGATTAGGCACCACAGGGTGTAAAGGAACTACAGCCTCATTTATTATTCGTAAATCTTGAACTAGTCTCCATTTACCATTCGATTTCTTTATACCCAAAATAGGAGTGTTGCAAGGACTGTTACAGGGAATTAATAGTCTCTGCTCCTTTACATTTTCAATGATGGGTTTTAACCCTTCCTTAACTTCAGGTTTCAGTGGATACTGCTTCTTATGTGGAAATACTTGCGGGTCTTTGAGCTTAACAACTACAGGAATAGCATTTTGTGCTCGACCCACAGATTTTCCATCAGCTCATACTCTAGGATTTACATTTTGTTCAACTAAAGGGAGAGAAAGGAAGGGCTCCATATTCATGAAAACAGAGGCATGGACCTTGCTCAGTATATCCCTTCCCAAAAGGGGTGAGGGAGATTCTGGCATGATCAGAAACTCGTGTGAAAACAGCACAGAATCCCAGTTGCAAGATAAAGAATATCTGAAATAATATCTTTTGGCTCGTCCAGACAGTCCCATTACGGAAGTGGATCGGGAAGAAAGTGGGCCAGGGGCTTCAGTAAGCACAGAATAAGTTGCCCCAGTATCTAAAAGGAAATCGACGGATTGGCCCCCCACAATTATTAATACCTGGGATTCCTCAGGTGTAATTAGGACAGGAGCTTGTGTGGGGACCCCTGGGCACCTTCAGTCCTGATTGTCTTGAGAGTCCGACCCCAGAGACCTACGCCTCTGGGGGCAGTCTCTCTTCCAGTGTGGTCCTCTGTAGACTGGACATGGAGCCGGGGGCGGCTTAGATGCCTGAGGGCAATCCCGCTTGAGGTGCCCCTCCTTTCCACAGTAATAGCAAGCCCATCCCTTTTCACCTGGGCCCCTCTGGGCATTTTTCTCAGGCTGTTTAAGAACGTTTTTCATAGCCATGGCGAAGGCTTCCGCCTTTTCCTTTGTCTTTTTTTGCCTTTCTTTCTTTTCCTCATATTCCCTACCATAATAGACTGTCTGAGCCAGTTGTAACAGAGTATCTAAAGACTGATTTGGTCCATACACCTGTTTTAATAGCTTACGGTGGATATCTGGAGCTGACTGAGTGAGAAATCTATCCTTTAAGATCACTTTTCCCTCTTCACTTTCAGGATCAATCTCAGTGAATCTGCGAAGGCCTTCTCTCAGTCCATCTAGGAATATACCAGGAGCTTCCTTCTCCTCCTGTTCTATGTCTGCCAATTTGCCATAGTTTAAAGGCTTAGAATGCGCCTGCCTAAGTCCTTCAAGAATACATCTAACAAAATGACTCTGATCCCATCTTCCTTTAGCTGTGTTGTAGTCCCAGTCTGGTTCTATAGTTGGGACCGCCTGATTCCCAGTGGGGAGGGCTGCTATCTTGTTCTCCCTCTTCCCTACTGATTCATTACCAAGCCATTCATCTCCATAAGCAACCGCTTTCCCCAAAACTTGAGTCTTTGACTCAGGAGTCAGCGTTTGTCCCAAGATATACATCACATCCTTCCAAGTGAGGTCATAAAGCAGAGTAACACCTTTAAAAGCTCTAATATATTTTTCTGGGTCCTCTAAATAGTCTCCCAGATCCTCCTTGATTCTTTGTATTTCTTGATAAGAGAAAGGCTTATTAACTCTCACAGACTGATTATTTCTCCCGGTGTGTGTTTCATAAAGAGGCAACAGCTTGTGTGGCTGTTCCTCAGTCTCTCTGGCTGCTCTGCGCATATGATCCCATGGATAGATTGGAGAAACCTGTTTTTCCTCTTCTCTTTGTCTCCTGTCCTCCATCTCATCTCTTACTTCGATGGTCTGAGTTTCTACTGAAATCAGAGTAGTCTGAGATCGTACTGAGACAGGAGTTGTTTGGACCTCCATGTGGGTAGTTTGAATCCCAGTTTGGAGTCCCCGGTATGGGGGGAAAGTAAGAGGACAGGAGGGAGCTGAAGGTTTCATGCCCAAATCTATACCCTTAGGACATAAGTCTGGCATATTTTGCAGAGAGAAAAAGGGCAACACTTATGCTACTTCTACCCATTTCCCTTGTTCCTTACAGAACCGGTCTAATTGTAGAACAGTATTATACTTAAGAGACCCTCCAACTGGCCACCGTTTGCCATCCTCCAATGGATACCGTGGCCATGCAGTATCACATAGGAAGACCAGGTGTGTCTTCTTTAAGCCCTGGGGATCAAATCTATCCCAGTTTTTCAGGATACAGTTCAAAGGAGTGAAGCTGGAATTGTTAGCTCCCATCTATAAGAGAGAAAAAAAGAGACCAAGGCCATTTTTCTACCGGAGGCGTCCCTCCCTGCTCTAGATGGGGGTGTAGACAGACGTTACACCAAAAGCTTTTCCCTCCTGGTCGGACTTAGTCTGTCCCTTACCGACGCAGGTGCTGTACTCGTCCCTCCCGGTTCTACCACTGAGATGGGGTGGGGATGTACCAGGGGTAGACTTGATAGCATCCCTACTTGACGTCCAGCTCTTCACCTTTAACCTTGCTTGCCTCTGATGTCACCCAGGGTGAATCAGAGTAACCTTCCGGAATGCCTCCCAAGCTAAGACCGCTGTGGGAACCATTTGTCACCTGAGTGCCTGTGCACAACCCTGAGTATTTCCTGACTACAATAAGACTGACACGAACATAAAACTGAGATGTTCTTTCCAAGCATCACCACACCAGTATAATAGCCTCCTCTGATCCACTAAGAGCCGGGGTTACCAAAGAAAAAACTCATTGCAGTCCCAATCTGAGTAACCTTTAACCTCAGAGATGTTCTGGGAGCTAGAGCTCCATCTAGCTTCCGAACTCTCGATTCCTAGTGAGGCTAGGCGCTTTCTTGAATACCAATCCAAGTTTGAGACCTAAGCCACAGTACACAATAATAGTATAGATCACAAGCCCCTTGAAAGTCTATGATCCGATAGATTAGGTTAGTACTTCTAATTCTCAAGGAGTTATGAAATGGTCAAAGAGACCAAAAAGTTTGACCGAGAAAGGAGGGTTCGGTCCACACGCTTTGCCCATTTCTGGTCGGTTCCCAAAGGAGACATTGGGTGCCTCTTGGCATTGGCAGATCGGTATAAAGCCCTGACAAGTTTCTGCCATAAGCCCTATGAGATCACTGTGGAACCGCAGAGCAGGGCTCCTTACTTGCTTCACTCAGGGCATGTCATTCATTCACACAAGTACACGGTAGAGTTAGTAAAGCACAGCAGAAAACGTGTTCGCTAAGAGAACAAAGAACTAAAGCTCCAAGCATCCTTACCTTGTCCTGAAGGATCCCGGACGAGCCCCCAAGATGAAAGGTTGTTGTTGAATCATGCGAATACACTGGGATTCTTGGCCCCCGGAGGAGAAGAATTCAATCCGGGGCCAGAGACGAGGCTTGATCGCTCAGAGCTTTTGTGTAATAAAGTTTTATTAAAGTATAAAGGAGATAGAAAAAGCTTCTGACCTAGGCATCAGAAGTGGGCAGAAAGAGTCCCCGCTTGTTAATGTTAACAATGAAGTTATATACACCAAAGAATGTCTGGAGGTTGTAAAGACCTCCCATAATTTACATTTTAAGATAACAGAATTAGCCGGAAGGTTTAATCCAAAGACTGTCATCAGACAGGATACATTATTGTTATATAATCCTAACGAATGTAGAGAAGGAAAAAAAGTTTGCCCTTTCTTCCTCCTTGAGAATTCCAGACCCCTCTCTCCTTGGGGACCCCTAGATTCCCTATCAACCTGCCTAGGAAATGGCTCTCTCATGTGTTGAATAAGAGAGCGATTAAGTTGGAAGACACTGTTTAAAATCAAAGAAAAACACTATAACTAAATAAATAAGACTAAATTTCATGGTCAGCTCACAAAACAGACCTTGAACTAAATCCAAAGAAAATTATAATAGTTTTCAGAAAAATAGCAAAATATTGAAATAACTTTATTGTCTCATAAATGTAACTTATAAAGTTCTAATCAGATCAGTGGCTCAGTCGTGTCCGACTCTTTGCGACCCCATGAATCGCAGCACGCCAGGCCTCCCTGTCCATCACCTACTCCTGGACTTCACTTAGACTCATGTCCATTGAGTCAGTGATGCCATCCAGCCATCTCATTCTCTGTCGTCCCGATCTCCTCTTGCCCCCAATCCCTCCCAGCATCAGAGTCTTTTCCAATGAGTCAACTCTTCACATGAGGTGGCCAAAGTACTGGAGTTTCAGCTTTAGCATCATTCCTTCCAAAGAAATCCCAGGGCTGACCTCCTTCAGAATGAACTGGTTGGATCTCCTTGCAGTCCAAGGGACTCTCAAGAGTCTTCTCCAACACCACAGTTCAAAAGCATCAATTCTTCGGCTCTCAGCCTTCTTCACAGTCCAACTCTCACATCCATACATGACCACAGCAAAAACCATAGCCTTGACTAGACGAACCTTTGTTGGCAAAGTAATGTCTCTGCTTTTGAATATGCTATCTAGGTTGGTCATAACTTTTCTTTCAAGGAGTAAGCGTCTTTTAATTTCACGGCTGCAGTTACCATCTGCAGTGATTTTGGAGCCCAGAAAAATAAAGTCTGACACTGTTTCCCCATCTATTTCCCATGAAGTGACAGGACCGGATGCCATGATCTTAGTTTTCTGAATGTTGAGCTTTAAGCCAACTTTTTCACTCTCCACTTTCATCTTCATCAAGAGGCTTTTTAGTTCCTCTTCACTTTTCTGCCATAAGGGTGGTGTCATCTGCATATCTGAGGTTATTGATATTTCTCCCAGCAATCTTGATTCCAGCTTGTGCTGCTTCCAGTCCAGCGTTTCTCATGAGGTACTCTGCATATAAATTAAATAAACAGGGTGACAATATACAGCCTTGACAAACTCCTTTTCCTATTTGGAACCAGTCTGTTGTTCCATGTCCAGTTCTAACTGTTGCTTCCTGGCCTGTATACAAATTTCTCAAGAGGCAGATCAGGTGGTCTGGGATTCCCATCTCTTTCAGAATTTTCCACAGTTTATTGTGATCCACACAGTCAAAGGCTTTGGCATAGTCAATAAAGCAGAAATAGATGTTTTTCTGCAACTCTCTTGCTTTTTCCATGATCCAGTGGATGTTGGCAATTTGATCTCTGGTTCCCCTGCCTTTTCTAAAACCAGCTTGAACATCAGGAAGTTCACGGTTCACATATTGCTGAAACCTGGCTTGGAGAATTTTGAGCATTACTTTACTAGCGTGTGAAATGAGTGCAATTGTGCGGTAGTTTGAGCATTCTTTGGTATTGCCTTTCTTTGGGATTGGAATGAATACTGACCTTTTCCATTCCTGTGGCCACTGCTGAGTTTTCCACATTTGCTGACATATTGAATCCAGCACTTTCACAGCATCATCTTTCAGGATTTGGAATAGCTCAAGTGGAATTCTATCACCTCCACATAGAAGAACTGTACAAAAAAGATCTTCACGACCCAGATAATCACAATGGTGTGATCACTTACCCAGAGCCAGACATCCTGGAATATGAAGTCAAGTGGGCCTTAGAAAGCCTCACTATGAACAAAGCTAGTGGAGGTGATAGAATTCCAGTTGAGCTATCCCAAATCCTGAAAGATGATGCTGTGAAAGTGCTGCACTCAATATGCCAGCAAATGTGGAAAACTCAGCAGTGGCCACAGGGCTGGAAAAGGTCAGTTTTCATTCCAATCCCAAAGAAAGGCAATACCAAAGAATGCTCAAACTACCGCACAATTGCACTCATCTCACATGCTAGTAAAGTAATGCTCAAAACTCTCCAAGCCAGGTTTCAGCAGTATATGAACTGTGAACTTCCTGATGTTCAAGCTGGTTTTAGAAAAGGCAGGGGAACCAGAGATCAAATTGCCAACATCCACTGGATCATGGAAAAAGCAAGAGAGTTGCAGAAAAACATCTATTTCTGCTTTATTGACTATGCCAAAGCCTTTGACTGTGTGGATCATAATAAACTGTGGAAAATTCTGAAAGAGATGGGAATCCCAGACCACCTGATCTGCCTCTTGAGAAATTTGTATACAGGCCAGGAAGCAACAGTTAGAACTGGACATGGAACAACAGACTGGTTCCAAATAGGAAAAGGAGTTTGTCAAGGCTGTATATTGTCACCCTGTTTATTTAATTTATATGCAGAGTACCTCATGAGAAACGCTGGACTGGAAGCAGCACAAGCTGGAATCAAGATTGCTGGGAGAAATATCAATAACCTCAGATATGCAGATGACACCACCCTTATGGCAGAAAGTGATGAAGAACTGAAGAGCCTCTTGATGAAAGTGAAAGAGGAGAGTGAAAAAGTTGGCTTAAAGCTCAACATTCAGAAAACTAAGATCATGGCATCCGGTCCTGTCACTTCATGGGAAATAGATGGGGAAACAGTGTCAGACTTTATTTTTCTGGGCTCCAAAATCACTGCAGATGGTAACTGCAGCCGTGAAATTAAAAGACGCTTACTCCTTGAAAGAAAAGTTATGACCAACCTAGATAGCATATTCAAAAGCAGAGACATTACTTTGCCAACAAAGGTTCGTCTAGTCAAGGCTATGGTTTTTGCTGTGGTCATGTATGGATGTGAGAGTTGGACTGTGAAGAAGGCTGAGAGCCGAAGAATTGATGCTTTTGAACTGTGGTGTTGGAGAAGACTCTTGAGAGTCCCTTGGACTGCAAGGAGATCCAACCTGTCCATTCTGAAGGAGGTCAGCCCTGGGATTTCTTTGGAAGGAATGATGCTAAAGCTGAAACTCCAGTACTTTGGCCACCTCATGTGAAGAGTTGACTCATTGGAAAAGACTCTGATGCTGGGAGGGATTGGGGGCAGGAGGAGAAGGGGATGACAGAGGATGAGATGGCTGGATGGCATCACTGACTCGATGGAAGTGAGTCTGAGTGAACTCTGGGAATTGGTGATGGTCAGGGAGGCCTGGCATGCTGTGATTCATGGGGTCACAAAGAGTTGGACACGACTGAGTGACTGATCTGATCTGATCTGAAAGTACTGACTTGTCCTTTGCCCTCCCCTGGGTTCAATAGATAATAGACCTAATTAGCCATTTAAAAGGAACATTTTATTCAGAATTATGAGTGCACAGAACAGAGCAGTCGAGGTTCTAGAGAACTCACTGGCATTAAAAATTGTCTTTTTTAAAGCAAAAAAAAAAAAAAAATCCAAAAGCAAAGCCATAGTCATTATGAGTTGGCATTAAATGTACTTTCAACTACATAAAATGGCTTTAAAATTTCTGTATTATAATCCTTTAGCTCACTGACCAACAAAAATGAGGTTTAACTGCCCTTAAAGGATTCAAAACTTTCAGAGTATCTGTACCATTGTTACAGCAGTTAAGTTTCCAATGGACTTGTATTCCAAATACAGATGGTCCTTAATTAAAACCAAGCCTGGTTATAGCTGCAAACTCTTTAAGTTGGTGAAGTCCCCTGCTTATAATTTTGGCATTTCACGCAAATAGGGCACAGACACAGACATTTACTTTATGAAAGAGAACAAGAGATAATTTAGTTTTTCTGTTGCAAAGATTATAAAATCAGTATATCACTGTCAGAGTGGCCTTACTAGTCTCCTCAGTTTGACTAAACTTTAAATAGATTTATTCTTGTCTGTAGTACCACCACTTCCCTTTTCTTAATGCATTTACTTTAGAAAACTTGTAACTACAAATTCTCTCTTTGCACCTTTTGATATGTACATAAATCCTCTTAAAATTCTCTTGACAGTTTTATGACCCAGGGAATGTCTTTGTCAAGGACCTGAGAGCCATCTTTTTTGAAATATAATCATCAAGGAAGGTAGTACTCCTACCTCTCGATCTCTATGAAAGGTAGAAACCTAATTTTGCTGTGTACATCTTGTACTTCCTGTCCTGAGGATATGAGAAAGTTTAATTTTCAGTTGTGTAAGAACAATCAGCAAACACAGGTGGCCTAAAATTTCCTTTCCTCCATCTCAGCTGCTAAGACTCCCCAGACCTTTGTTTCACTGGAGTTGAAGAGTAGTCTTTTCTACTGTGATATGCGGTATTGTGCTTAGTCGCTCAGTCATGTCCAACTCTTTGCAACCCCATGGATTGTAGCCCTCCAGGCTCCTCTATCAATGGGGATTCTCCAAGCAGGAACACTGGAGTGGGTTTCCATGCCCTCCTTCAGGGGTTCTTCCCAACCCAGGGATTAAATCCATGTCTCCCACATTGCAGGTGGATTCTTTACTGTCTGAGCCACCAGGGAAGCCCAAGAATAGTGGGTAGCCTATCCCTTCTCCAGGCGATCTTCCTGACCCAGGATTAAACAAGACTCTCCTGCATTGTAGACGGATTCTTCACCCAGCTGAGCTACCAGGGAAGTCTTCTCTACCGCAATAGTCCTAGACAAATTCCTCCTTGACTATTTAACTTCTCCCAGTGCAATTTTTCTTTGACAATATTCAAAATACTTTTCTATGGAGATGCATAATTTTTCATATGTTTTAGAGGGGTTTTGCACTCATATATGAAATGCATGGGTGCTCAGTTGTGAACAACTCTTTTGTGACCCCCATGGACTGTAGCATGCCAGGCTCCTCTCTCCATGGAATTTTCCAGGCAAGAATACTGGAATGGGTTGCCATTTCCTACTGCAGGGGATCTTTCCGACCCAGAGATTAAACCCACATCTCTTGTATCTCTCACATTGGCAGGCAGATTCTTTACCACTGAACCACCTGGGAATCCCATATATGAACTAAGTAAATATTTATGAAGACACAATTAAATCTCATGAGTTTGGCTTAAATAAAACCAATGAGCAAAAAGACTCTGAAGACTTCTATATCTCCAAACCTTCCTCTTGGAATATGTTTTATTATTTTACTTTAATCCCCAAAGAAAACAAAAAGGAAAACAATTAAAGGCAGTGGAAAAATAAGTCATCAAAATTTAAATACTATTATTCAGTAATTGAATGACTAGGCTTTACAGGAAAGCCTATAAACTGTTATACCAATACCTTTTTGCTAGCTATCTGTAAACATGCTTTTATAGATTATGCTCTATCTAAAGTTATTACAATTTAATGGCTATATTTCCCTGCACTGTACAATATATCCTGGTTGTTTATTTGCTTTAGTAGTTTGTGTCCCTTAATCCCATACTCCTTTCTTGCTCCCTGCCCATTTCCCTCTCCTTACTGGTCACCATTAGTTTGTTTTCTGTACCTGTGAGCTTGTTTTTGTTTTGTTCTATGCATTAGTTTTGTTTTTGTTTTCTTTTATTTTAGATTTTAAGTGATAAAATAGAGCATTGTCCTTCTCTGTCTGACTTATTTCACAAAGCATAATACTCCCTAGGTCTATCCATATTGTTGTACATAATGGGATTTTTTCATTGTTTATGAGTCAATCAGTTCATTTCAGTTCAGTCATTCATTTGTGTCCGACTCTTTGTGACCCCATGAATTGCAGCACTCCAGGCCTCCCTGTCCATCACCAACTCCCGGAGTTTACTCAAACTCATGTCCATGGAGTCGGTGATGCCATCCAGCCATCTCATCCTCTGTCGTCCCCTTCTCCTCCTGTCCCCAATCCCTCCCAGCATCACAGTCTTTTCCAATGAGTCAACTCTTTGCACGAGGTGGCCAAAGTACTGGAGTTTCAGTTTTAGCATCATTCCTTCCAAAGAAATCCCAGGGCTGATCTCCTTCAGAATGGACTGGTTGGATCTCCTTGCAGTCCAAGGGACTCTCAAGAGTCTTCTCCAACACCACAGTTCAAAAGCATCAATTCTTCGGTGCTCAGCTTTCTTCACAGTCCAACTCTCATATCCATACATGACTACTGGAAAAACCATAGCCTTGACTAGACGAACCTTTGTTGGCAAAGTAATGTCTCTGCTTTTGAATATGCTATCTAGGTTGGTCATAATCTACCTTCCAAGGAGTAAGCGTCTTTTAATTTCATGGCTGCAATCACCATCTACAGTGATTTTGGAGCCCATAAAAATAAAGTCAGCCACTGTGTCCACAGTTTCCCCATCTATTTGCCATGAAGTGTTGGGACCACATGCCATGATCTTAGTTTTCTGAATGTTGAGCTTTAAGCCAACTTTTTCACTCTCCTCTTTCACTTTCATCAAGAGGCTCTTCAGTTCTTCATCACTTTCTGCCATAAGGGTGGTGTCATCTGCATATTTGAGGTTATTGATATTTCTCCTGGCAATCTTGATTCCAGCTTGTACTTCCTCCAGCCCAGCGTTTCTCATGATGTACTCTACATATAAGTTAAATAAGCAGAGTGACAATATACAGCCTGATGTACTCCTTTTCCTATTTGGAACCAGTCTGTTATGAGTCAATAGTATTCCATAAAAATAATTCCCCAAGCTTTGATAGAAAATGACTGGCATCACAGATGGGGGAAATGGAGAGCCACTATTTGTTGGAGATCCTGGCACCCATATTTGAAAAAGTGACATTTGAGCTAAGATCAACTTAACAAGAACCCATATGAAAATCTTGAAGAAAAATATTCCAGGTAGGAGGAAAGGTAAGTTTCAAAACCCTGAGACTTTGACTTAATCATCAGCCATAGAAATTTAAAACTCAAAAAGTATCAATGTAAAAGTGAAAGTCACTCAGTGGTGTCAACTCTTTGTGACCCCATGGACTGTAGCCCACCAGGGGCCTCTGTCCGTGGAATTCTTCAAACCAGAATACTGGAGTGGGTAGCGTTCCCTTCTTCAGGAGAGCTTCCCAACCCAGGGATCGTGTGATAAATTTTAGGCAGAGATTTTCCTGTCCCAGTAACTCTATTCTATATTCAATTGTTCCTCATTGAGAGACTCTTCTCTGGCACTTGTGTGAGTGAACAGTAAATACCATTAATTCATATGTAGAAAAAAAATCAGTATATTTATTTAATGCAAAGGTTCCCACCTACAACACCAGATTAGCCACCCTCTGCAAACCTCCTCTGTAAACGTAAATACTGCCTGACTGTGTTAACTGAAACCAGCACCTTTTCTTCCACAGAGTTTATGTAGGATAATAACTCAGACAGCTTTACTAACAGAACAATAAGTTTCAAGTCTCTCCTTCCCCTAAGTTTCCGGACATTTTCAGAGGTATGGCCTTCAGTTTCCCTTGTTGGTGGGATACCTTGGCTCCACCTCCAACTTTCCTTCTCCTCAAAGTAATTGTGGTTAGGGAAGAAAGCTATAGGGCAGGGCCTGGGGCATGGATGAAGAGAGGAACTCCATGCCATTAAAGAAAAGCTTCACTTTTATTTTCTGCTTCAGGTTCCATGATGATGCCTGATGACTCAACCAAATGAACTTCTAATACTTTCAGCCAGTCCGATACTCCATATCATCTCTGATGTCATCTTTTATTTCAGGCCTTGGCTCAGCAGCCTTAGTTGCTTTGTTTTCTGGGTGGGACTTTGGGGTTTGAGCCCTCTGTCTGAGTCAGGCTGACTTGTACAGCAGGAAAGTGTTTTAAACAATCCGTTTTAATCTGGGGGCATCTGCTGCTTTTTGGCCTGGCTTAATACAAGTGCTAAGGGAATTTTCCAAGGGGACAAGGCTGACCAAAAAATTATACAGATCTTTATGAGTCAGTTTCCCCAATAAGCTATCTGCATCAACATAAAGGGGAAAAAAAAGCAATCTGGGAAATAAGAGCTCAAATTCAAGCCAATGCTTTATGCTTGGTTTACCACAGGAGTTTTTGTTTGCTTCTTTGCTTTTTGTCTTTCTTTTGTTTTCCCATAGACAGCCCCTTCATAGTAGCCAGGAATCATTGCAGAAACCTAAAAAACAAGGAGATATTTCATTGTCATGTCCAAAGGAATCTAACATTGGAACAATAGACTCTGGAATGGCTGAGCTGTGAGACTACCCAGCTATTGACAGTCTTTCTTAGGGAGCCTTGAGCATTTTGCCACCTTATGTCTCAGTTGAACTAAACATTTTCTAACCATTCTTCTGGTTTCTGCCTATAGCAGTTGTCACTCATCCTTCTTTTACATGCAGTGTAGAAATACATCTCTGTTATCTGAAAAAAATAGAACCCTTTGTCAACTGAAAACAAATCTGAGGACTAATTATTACAATGGAGCAAACTAAAGTTGACTGCTGTCTTTACAAGGAAGTTCTGCTGCCCAGAAAGAGTGAGCACAAACCAGGTAGGCTATTTTTGAACCTATCCTAGGACTTAACCTACAAGTACCTCCTCATTAGCAAGAAATAAAGAAAATGCATTGTTCAGAAGACCATACAGTTTGGTCATTATTTTCATTGCTGATTAGATTGACTCTGCTCAAATAATGCGAATTGGCTTATGAGACCTTCATATTTCTCTTCCAGAAAATCATGTATCTAACACCCAATCTTCATCACTAAAACTGTCAAGAAATGTTCATGGTCTCAGATTTTACCCTACTTGCAAGCTAGGTTAGCATGTCACAGTTACATGTATATATGCATGCTGCTGCTGCTGCTGCTGTGGCTAAGTCACTTTAGTCATGTCCAACTATGTGTGACCCCCTAAGTGGCAGCCCACCAGGCTCCTCTGTCCCTGGGATTCTCCAGGCAAGAATACTGGAGTGAGTTGCCATTTCCTTCTCCAATGCATGCATGCATGCTTGATCACTTCAGAGGAGTCTGACTCTGTGCTACTCTAGGGACAGCAGGCCTCCAGCCTCCTCTGTCCACAGGATTCTCCAAGCAAGAATATTGGAGTGGGTTGCCATTCCCTTCTCCCACATATATGCATATATACATACATATACGTATTAGGATCATAAAAATGACTGTGCAAGCTGAAACAATAAAGTACACTTAATATTCAATGGGAAAATACCATTGTTTCTTGCCCTTTAAAATTTTTGGCATAATGTTAAAAACTCACTTGTTGGTTATAAGTATATAGACAAAAGAAAAAATAAAATCATTATTTAGAAACAGAGAATTAATGATTTACTTCTTTGCAAAAACTTATAAAATATTTGAAAACTACTTGCCTCCTCATCTTACAATATTATAATATGTTATTACAATAGGAAGTAAAATATGGAGTGAATACCTTTATTATGTTGAGAAGTTTCATAGGTGTGCTGTGGCATGCTTTCACTTCACTCCTGTCCAACTCTTTGCAAACCTATGGATTGTAGCCCACCAAGCTCCTCTGTCCATGGGATTCTTCAGGCAAGAATACTGGAGTGGGTTTCCCCCTGCTCAAGGGGATCTTCCTAATTCAGGGATCGAACCTACATCTCTTGCATTGCAGGTAGATTTTTACCCATTGAGCCACCTGGGAAGTCCAAGAAATTTCATACTCCTTTCTAAATGTGGATCAGCTTTCAACATTTGTCCTTTGTATTTTTGGTGTTGCGAAATATTTCCAAGAGTTATTCTAATGTGAAATTACTTGGTTTTGTCACTTTCTCTAGGACTAAAGAGCCTCTTGATGAAAATGAAAGAGGAGAGTGAAAAAGCTAGCTTAAAACTCAATATTCAAAATATGAAGATCATGGCATCCGGTCCCATTACTTCATGGCAAATAGATGGGGAAACAATGGAAACAATGAGAGACTTTATTTTTGGGGGCTCCAAAATTCACTGTAGATGGTGACTGCAGCCATGAAATTAAAAGAAATTTGTTGCTTGGAAGAAAAGCTATAACCAATCTAGACAGCATATTAAAAAGCTGAGACATTACTTCGCTGACAAAGGTCCATCTAGTCAAAGCTATAGTTTTTCCAGTAGTCATGTATGGATGTAAGAGTTGGACTATAAAGAAAGCTGAGAGCCAAAGAATTGATGCTTCTGATCTGTCGTGTTGGAGAAGACTGTTGAGAGTCCCTAGGACTGCAAGGAGATCCAACCTGTAAATTCTAAAGGATATCAGTCACAAATATTCATTGGAAGGACTGAGCTGAAGCTGAAGCTGCAATACTTTGGTCATCTGATGCAAAGAACTGACTCCTTGAAAAAAAACCCTGATGCTGGGAAAGATTAAGGCAGGAGGAGGAGGGGACAACAGAGAATGAGATGGTTGGATGGCATTACCAACTCTATGGACATAAGACATAAGTTTGAGTAAATTCCAGGAGTTGGTGATGGACAGGGAAGCCTGGCATGCTGCAGTCCATGGGATTGCAAAGAGTCAGACATGACTGAATGACTGAACTGAAGTGAAAAAACTTTTAAAATTTATGTTGATAGGTTTGTCTTCACTAAATTCCTCTGGCTACATATTGAGTCTCTCAAACAGTAGCCTTGTAAACACTCCCCACAGGCTTTTATCTTCTAACCATATCCAACTCCATATTCAAACCTCTATTATTTCTTTATTGGACTTTTGCATCTGTTGGCTAACTACATCTTTTGGTTATCCACTTTTTAAAATGTCATGTTGACATATTACTTTTAGGCCAGGAAACAACATAATTGCACACTTTGCTGTCAGTTCATGAGCTATATAAAAGCTGTATAGTAATCAATCACCAGCAGACTCTGAGAGAGGCCACCTGATTGGTCACTGATTATGATACACATTTGTTAATTAATGACAAATAGTGATTATGGAATAAAGACCTAGTAGCAAAATGTGTGCTTTACACAATTAATCATAATTAATATTCTATTATAACTGAAATCTGAATCCAACTGTCTTAGTCAGTTAGAGCTGTTATAAGAATTAGCCTAAACTGAAATGCTAAAGCAATGAATGTTTATTTCTCATGGTTCTGGAGGCTGAAGTTGAAAGGCACTCAGTTGTGTCAGACTCTTTGCAACCCCAAGGACTATACAGTCCATGAAATTCTCTAGGCCAGAATACTGGAGTGGGTAGCCTTTCCCTTCTCCAGGAGATCTTCGCAATCCAGGAATTAAACAGGTCTGCTGCATTGCAGGTGGATTCTTTACCAACTAAGCTACCAGGGAAGCCCTCTGGGGGTTGAGAAGACTAAATTCAAGTTTCCAGGAGACTTGGTATCTGGTTAAGCCCTCCTCCTGGTTTGTAGACAGCTGCCTCCTTACTGAATCATCACACAGTAGAGAGAGATCATCTTTCTCATGTCTTTTCTTATAAGGGCACCAATCCCATCATGAGGGACTCCACCCTCATGACTGTAATTACCTCCCAAAGATCCCATCTTCAAATAGCATCACTGTAGAGGTTAGGGCTTCAACATATGCATCTGGGAGAACACAAACATTCAGACCATACCACATGCATTTGGAGAATTAGTTTTATGTAACTAAACCACACATGCTTGCATACTAAGTTGCTTCAGTCATGTCCGACTCTGTGACCCTATGGACTGTAGTCCACCAGGCTACTCTTTCCATGGGATTCTCCAGGCAAGAATACTGGAGTGGATTGCCATGTCCTCTTCCAGGGGATCTTCTGTACCTAGGGATCGAACCTGTGTCTCTTACATCTCCTGCATTGGCAGGCAGGTTCTTTACCACTAAGGTCAACTGGGAAGTTCAGTTCAGTTCAGTCACTCAGTCGTGTCCTACTCTTTGCAACCCCATGAATCACAGCATGCCAGGCCTCCCTGTCCATCACCAACTCCTGGAGTTCACTCAGGTGATGACATCTAGCCATCTCATCCTCTGTCATCCCCTTCTCCTCCTGCCTCCAATCCCTCCCGGCATCAGAGTCTTTTCCAATGAGTACTAAACCATATTTCAGTTACTAAACCATTGTACTGAAACACTAAACCATAGTAACTTAAATTTGTGACCATCACACCATGCAAACTGAAGATGGCCTGTATGTGTGCATGTAAAGAGAGAAAGGAAAAAACAAATAGAGCCAAATATAACCAATTGGTGAAGTTGATTATGGTGTACACAAGCATTTCCTATAGGATTCTTACAATTTTTCTTTTTATAGAAAGTTAGAATTTATTTTCTTTTTAGCCTTATTGAGATATAACTAGCATCTAATATTGTATAAGTTTAAGGTATATAATGTAATGACTTGATAAATATATACTGCTAAATTACTACCTCAGTAAGGTAAAGTAGCACATCATGACTTCACATTTTCATTTTCTTCATTAATCCATTGACAGACACTCCTGTTGTTTCCATATTATAGTTATTATAAATAATGCTGCAATGAACATGTGAATGCAGATATCTCTGAGATAGTGATTTCATTTTCTTTAGATTTGTAACCAGACATGGAACTGCTGCACCACGTGGGAGTTTTATTTTTAACTTTATGAGGAGCCTCTGTACTGTTTTTCCCTAGAGGTTCTCTACTGACTCTTCCAGAAAGAGCTATCTCACTTCTGATTGTTTGTACTCTGTCTTGACTATTGTTGATGAACTTGAAAATTTCTGGGGAAGCTAGAAGTTACTTTAAGCCTACAAACCTTCCTTTCTCCTTAAAATGGAGTGAAATTTTATATGATAGCACTGGATCATTCTTCTTAGCTCTTGAGAGAGTTTTGAGATTCTTTAGAGTATATGTTCTCCACACTGATCCCATTTGATAGACCTGAGAATCTCCTTCAAATAATTTCTCTGCAGAAATTAAAAAAATAATTTCTGATATAACAAATTGGCAAAATAAAATCAATAGTGTCATTTATTTTGAAATAATTTCTCTTTTAAGGAAAACCAGGTGATATACAATATAAATTCTTCAAATAGTCTTAATATATTCATTGGTAAAGTTACAAAAACATTTTTATTTCTTAATTAGAAACAAGTACATAAAATATTAATGTGTCTTTTGTTCAACCATTTGAATACAGTTTGATAACTTTAAAACAATTCCTTACATTTATATGATTGTTTTATAGCTTTATTTTTTGTCATTCCCACTAATTATAACTCTTGAAACTTGAATCAATTACAAAACACATTTATCTATATTTTATTCCAATTATTAGCACTTAGAATAGGAAAATTATCCTTTACTATGCAAAAATGTCAATAGTTAAGGTTTGATTTTTGTATTTTGTTTTGTATTTTTTCAAAATACAACTGTGTATTTTGAATATTGGGAAGTGTAATGATTTTATTCCTGTACATTTCCATACTTAACACAGATTTACTCCATACAATTAGTTGCAATCTGATGAGGTCAAAAGGTAGATAACTGTTTTCAAAGAGAGATACAAATTATATTGTCACAGAAAGCTCACTGGCAAAAAAAAAAAAAAAAGTTTTGAAATAAAATTATTTTAAAATATTTCCTGCAATGAAACTAGTAAAATAACTCTTATATTTTGTTTTATGAAGGATGATTTTGTTCATAACTGAACAAATAACATTTTAAAAATGTTATTCCAACTTTGACATATTTTTTCAAAATAAATTACTTTCAAATATATGGAAGACTTTAAAAAGGTTTCTGAATAATGACAATAATAGTAGAAATTAAATAAACTTGATGGCTTGTATTTGTTTTATTGCTAACATATTTTATAACTCTACAGCATTGCAGTGTTTTCCTAATTTTTGCTACAAAAGGGAAGTAAAACACATTTTATTGTGGCAATACTTCATACTGACCTACTTCTGTAAATTGTCTTTAAGCTCTAGGGTAAAGAGAAGAACATTCATGTTTTTAAATTGGTTACAAAAGCAGTTTCTATCCCGTAGCCATTGTAGCATAAATTGTCAGATAGAGACTATCAGATATGTCTAAATGTATTGCTGCTCAGCAAATTATACACACTTTTTTTTAGTGTGCTTTACCTGGGGTGATCTTATTTAGAATTTTAAAAGTTATTAAACATTTTCAGTTTCTAATAACATGGATCTTAAGGTATATGATGCTGTTTCTTCAACATATTAAGTCTTTTCAGAGTGAAATATAGTCACTCAATGTTTCTGGGAAAGGAAGAAAGAGAAAGCATGAAGGAAAGGCAAGAATAAACAGAGGGAAGGAAAAAGAAAGAAGGGAAGGAAGAAAACTGTAGTAAGGAAAAAATAGAAAATAAAAATTAAGAAATTGCAAACAGTTATGGCATCCCCTCCCCTTATGACAATGAAGAAGAACTATGAGGTGGATGAAACTGGAGCCTATTATACAGAGTGAAGTAAGCCAGAAGGAAAAACATAAATACAGTATACTAACGCACATATATGGAATTTAGAAAGATGGTAACAATAACCCGGTGTACGAGACAGCAAAAGAGACACTGATGTATAGAACAGTCTTATGGACTCTGTGGGAGAGGGAGAGGGTGGGAAGATTTGGGAGAATGGCAATGAAACATGTAAAATATCATGTAGGAAACGAGTTGCCAGTCCAGGTTCGATGCATGATGCTGGATGCTTGGGGCTGGTGCACTGGGACGGCCCAGAGGGATGGTATGGGGAGGGAGGAGGGAGGAGGGTTCGGGATGGGGAACACATGTATACCTGTGGCGGATTCATTTTGATATTTGGCAAAACTAATACAATTATGTAAAGTTTAAAAATAAAATAAAATTGGAAGAATTAAAAAAAAAAAAAAAAAAAAAGAACCTCTTGATGAAAGTGAAAGAGGAGAGTGAAAGTTTCAGTTCAGTTGTTCAGTTGTGTCTGACTCTTTGTGACACCATGAACCACAGGACGCCAGGCCTCCCTGTCCATCACCAACTCCTGGAGTTCACTCAAACTCATGTCCATTGAGTTGGTGATGTCATCCAACCATCTCATCCTCTTTTGCCCCCTTCTCCTGCCTTCAATCTTTCCCAGCATCAGGGTCTTTTCAAATAAGTCGGCTTTTTGCATCAGGTGGCCAAAGTATTGGAGTTTCAGCTTCAACATCAGTCCTTCCAATGAACACCTAGGACTGATCTCCTTTAGAATGGACTGGTTGGATTTCTTTGCAGTCCAAGGGACTCTCAAGATTCTTCTCCAACATCACAGTTCAAAAGCATCAACTCTTTGGCTCTCAGCTTGCTTTATAGTCCAACTCTCACATTCATACGTGACTACTGGAAAAAACCATAGCCTTGACTAGATGGACCTTTGTTGACAAAGTAAGGTCAACAGTGAAAAGTTGGCTTAAAAGTCAACATGCAAAAAATGAAGATCATGGCATCTAGTCTCACTACTTCATGGCAAATAGGTGGGGAAACAGTGGAAATAGTGAGCCACATTACTTTAGGTGGCTCCAAAGTCCCTGCATGACTGAGCGACTTCACTTTCACTTTTCACTTTCATGCATTGGAGAAGGAAATGACAACCCACTCCAGTGTTCTTGCCTGGAGAATCCCAGGGATGGGGAAGCCTGGTGGGCTGCTGTCTATGGGGTCGCACAGAGTCAGACAAGACTGAAGTGACTTAGCAGCAGCAGCAGCAGCAAAGTCACTGCAGATGGTGATTGCAACCTAAAATTAGAATACACTTCCTGCTTGGAAGAAAAGCTATGGCCAACTTAGATAGCATATTAAAAAGCAGAGACATTACTTTGCCAACAAAGGTCCATCTAGCCAAAGCTATGGTTTTTCCAGTAGTCATGTATGGATGTGAGAGTTGGACTATATAGAAAGCTTAGTGCCTAAGAATTGATGCTGCTGATCTGTGGTGTTGGAGAAGACTCTTGGGAGTCCCTTGGACTGCAAGGAGATCCAACCAGTCAATCCTAAAGGAAATCAGTCCTGAATGTTCATTGGAAGGACTTATGCTAAAGCTGAAGCTGTGATACTTTGGCCACCTGATGCGATGAGCTGACTCCTTAGAAAAGACCCTGATTCTGAGAAAGATTGAAGGCAGGAAGAGAAGGGGACAACAGAGGATGAAATGGTTGGATGGCATCACTGACTCAATGGACATGAGTTTGAGTAAGCTCCGGGATTTGATGATGGACAGGGAAGCCTGGTGTGCTGCAGTCCATGGGGTTGCAAAGAATTGGACACGACTGAGCGACTGAATTGATGGAACAGTTTTATTGCCTGGTGACGCCAATGGTAAAAATTCAGTCTGTCAATGCAGGAGATGCAAGAGACAGAGTCCCATCCCTGGGTAAGGAGGATCTCCTGGAATAGGAAAAAGCATCCCACTCTAGTATTTAAGCCTGGGAAATATCATGGAAACAGGAGCCTCGTGGGCTACAGTCCATGAGATCACAAAGAGTTGGACACAAATGAGCAAGAGCAGGAGATATTCAGGATAAATGGGAATATAGGCAGACACTTCAAACATTGAAATAAAACCACTAACTTTGATAATCAAATACTTTAAAGATCTGTTATGTGATATGTATGAAGGCAGTTGAAATTTTATTTTTGACACATGTTCTTTCCCTCTTTCCACGTTACATATGGAGATTCCTATTTCCTTAGTTATAATCCAGTTTCAGATAAATACTTAGTAAAATGCACAAATACCTATACAGTTCCTCTCTATTAGAAGGTATTACAGTTTTGTTTATTTGTATTTTACATTTTAGAAACAGACTTTTTTTTTCATTCTTTACTTATTTTAACATTCACAACTGAAGCTAAGGGGAGGAGAAATTATGTGTGTGTGTTTTTAATATCTTCATTTTTATTCTAAAATAACAAAAGTAAAAATATTGGTCTTATTATATTGGTCAGTTGAGAGTTTTTTATCTTTTTTTAAAGAAGAACATAGATATTCTTAATGCTATTTTCAGTATAATGATTGTTATTACCCTTTCTGCCTGGGTAAGGATGTGTGTTTTTGGTAGTTATCCTGACACAAATCCATTTGCATTCCACTCTATGTGAACTAATTTCTTAATCCCTTCTTGTAATTATAGGGTTGTGTGTGTGTGTACTCAGTCATGTCTGACTCTTTGTGACTCCATGAACAGTAACATACCAGGTTCCTCTGTCCATGGGATTTCCCAAGTAAGAATATTGGAGCGGGTTGCCATTTCCTTCTCCAGGGAATCTTACTGACCCAGGGATCAAATCCATATCTCTTGAGTCTCCTGCATTGTCAGGTGGATTCTTTATCCCTAGCACCACCTGGGAAGCCCCAGTTATAGGGTTAGCCATACTAATTTTTATACTGTATATATTGTTTTACCTAAACCAAATTTTCAATACCACTAAGCTGTGATCTATCTCATGGTTGGCAAATATAATGAGAATACCATTTGTTGTGTCATCTAATTTAGGACTACTAGCACTTCAACTCTGAGAAGAATGTTAACTCTTCCAATAATCAGTGTATATCTGAGGAAGCACTTTCTCTTACTGGCTTTTGTCTTGAACTACACTTTCATCTGCCATGTTTCTCTTATGTTTGTCTTTCTCTCCTGGAACTTGAAACATGCAGCTCTTGAGAGTCAATGAGGACATGCTCTCTCACGGGATACTAGCCAGCATCAAGGGGTAACAGATGTCAGACTTCATTTGTTATGGTATTAGCACACATACTTCCACATTTATCTTGACTACCTTCACATTCCAATGTAGTTTTTTGTTGTTGTCCTGATAATAGTTCACCATGAAGGATGAATGAAAAGAGTATGAACCTCTCTTCTTCATGGAACACTTATAACTGAATTTTAAAATATAATTCCTTAAATGGATCCTGACACTTTCTAGAGGAAGTCTCAAACACTGCACAACCCATCCACTCATTTCTCATTGATAAAAGCCCAACCAAATAATAAGCAGGTCTGCTTGCAGTGATAGCAGCCTAGACCCTGAGAAAGTACAGCTTTTCAAGTTCAAGTAAAAGTTAAAAAAAAAAAAAAAAAAAAAAAAACTCTTAAAAGTCCTAATGGCAAGATGGTTCTTTTAATCATACTGCACAGAACCTGTGATTTTTATGATTGTACACTGCCTCTACTAAAGGATGTCCATATAAGTTTTATTCTTAGTGATTGTAATCACAAAGAAGTTCAAACAAGAATTTTTTAAGGGTTATGCATCTGTGTAAAATGTATCTTTTTATTTCAACATTTTATTTTTGCTCTATGTTGAAATTTCTAATGGGTAAAAATAATTTCTTTTATTTTTCTTTTTTTTAATTTTATTTTATTTTTAAGCTTTATAATATTGTATTGGTTCTGCCATATATCAAAATGAATCCACAATAGGCATACATATGTTCCCCATCCTGAACACTCCTCCCTCCCCATACCATCCCTCTGGGCCGTCCCAGTGCACCAGCCCCAAGCATCCAGTATCGTGCATAACCTGGACTGGCAACTCATTTCATATATGATATTATACATATTTAAATGCCATTCTCCCAAATCATCCCACCCTCTCCCTCTTCCACAGAGTCCAAAAGACTGTTCTATACATCAGAGTCTCTTTTGCTGTCTCGTATACAGGGTTATTGTTACCATCTTTCTAAATTCCATATATATGCGTTAGTACACTGTATTGGTGTTTTTCTTTCTGGCTTACTTCACTCTGTATAATAGGCTCCAGTTTCATCCACCTCATTAGAACTGATTCAAATATATTCTTTTTAATGGCTGAGTAATACTCCATTGTGTATATGTACCACTGCTTTCTTATCCATTCATCTGCTGATGGACATCTAGGTTGCTTCCATGTCCTAGCTATTATCAACAGTGCTGCGATGAACATTGGGGTACACGTGTCTCTTTCCCTTCTGGTTTCCTCAGTGTGTATGCCCAGCAGTGGGATTGCTGGATCATAAGGCAGTTCTATTTCCAGATTTTTAAGGAATCTCCACACTGTTCTCCATAGTGGCTGTACTAGTTTGAATTAACACCAACAGTGTAAGAGGGTTCCCTTTTCTCCACATCCTCTCCAGCATTTATGACTTGTAGACTTTTGGATTGCAGCCATTCTGACTGGTGTGAAATGGTACCTCATAGTTGTTTTGATTTGCATTTCTCTGATAATGAATGATGTTGAGCATCTTTTTTTGTGTTTGTTAGCCATCTGTATGTCTTCTTTGGAGAAATAAATATTTAGTTCTTTGGCCCATTTTTTGATTGGGTCATTTATTTTTCTGGAATTGAGCTGTTGGAGTTGCTTGTATATTTTTGAGATTAGTTGTTTGTCAGTTGCTTCATTTGCTATTATTTTCTCCCATTCTGAAGGCTGTCTTTTCACCTTGCTTATAGTTTCCTTTGTTGTGCAGAAACTTTTAAGTTTAATCAGGTCCCATTTGTTTTATTTCCAATATTCTGGGAGGTGGGTCATAGAGGATCCTGCTGTGATGTATGTCAGAGAGTGTTTTGCCTATGTTCTCCTTTAGGAGTTTTATAGTTTCTGGTCTTACATTTAGATCTTCAATCCATTTTGAGTTTATTTTTGTGTATGGTGTTAGAAAGTGTTCTAGTTTCATTCTTTCATAAGTGGTTGACCAGTTTTCCCAGCACCACTTGTTAAAGAGATTGTCTTTAATCCATTGTATATTCTTTCCTCCTTTGTCAAAGATAAGGTGTCCATATGTGCGTGGATTAATCCCCGGGCTTTCTGTTTTGTTGCATTGATCTATTTTTCTGTCTTTGTGCCAGTACCATACTGTCTTGATGACTGTGGCTTTGTAGTAGGGCCTGAAGTCAGGTAGGTTGATTCCTCCAGTTCCATTCTTCTTTCTCAAGATAGCTTTGGCTCTTCGAGGTTTTTTGTATTTCCATACAAATTGTGAAATTATTTGTTCTAGCTCTGTGAAGAATACCGTTGGTAGCTTGATAGGGATTGCATTGAATCTATAAATTGCTTTGGGTAGTATACTCATTTTCACTATATTGATTCTTCCAACCCATGAACATGGTATATTTCTCCATCTATTAGTGTCCTCTTTGATTTCTTTCACCAGTGTTTTATAGTTTTCTACATATAGGTCTTTAGTTTCTTTAGGTAGATATATTCCTAAGTATTTTATTCTTTGCATTGCAATGGTGAATGAAATTGTTTCCTTAATTTCTCTTTCTGTTTTCTCATTATTAGTGTATAGGAATGCAAGGGATTTCTGTGTGTTGATTTTATATCCTGCAACTTTACTATAATCATTGATTAGTTCTAGTAATTTTCTGGTGGAGTCTTTAGGGTTTTCTATGTAGAGGATCATGTCATCTGCAAACAGTGAGAGTTTTACTTCTTCTTTTCCAATTTGGATTCCTTTTATTTCTTTTTCTGCTCTGATTGCTGTGGCCAAAACTTCCAAAACTATGTTGAAGAGTAATGGTGAAAGTGGGCACCCTTGTCTTGTTCCTGACTTTAGAGGAAATGCTTTTAATTTTTCACCATTGAGGACAATGTTTGCTGTGGGTTTGTCATATATAGCTTTTATTATGTTGAGGTATGTTCCTTCTATTCCTGCTTTCTGGAGAGTTTTTATCATAAATGGATGTTGAATTTTGTCAACGGCTTTCTCTGCATCTATTGAGATAATCATATGGTTTTTATTTTTCAATTTGTTAATGTGGTATATTACATTGATTGATTTGCAGATATTGAAGAATCCTTGCATCGCTGGGATAAAGCCCACTTGGTCATGGTGTATGATCTTTTTAATGTGTTGTTGGATTCTGATTGCTAGAATTTTGTTAAGGATTTTTGCATCTATGTTCATCAGTGATATTAGCCTGTAGTTTTCTTTTTTGGTGGCATCTTTGTCAGGTTTTGGTATTAGGGTGATGGTGGCCTCATAAAATGAGTTTGGAAGTTTATCTTCCTCTGCAATTTTCTGGAAGAGTTTGAGTAGGATAGGTGTTAGCTCTTCTCTAAATTTTTGGTAGAATTCAGCTGTGAAGCCGTCTGGACCTTTTGTTTGCTGGAAGATTTTTGATTACAGTTTCTTATTTTTCTTAAGTAAGGTTCATGCCTAGTTGATGATGGTGAGTCCCCCTCATTTCTCTTGCTTCACACTTTGACAGAGTTTCCTGAAGACCTACTGTTCCCATGAAGCTTTTTATGATAATTAAGCCTACGTTAACTATTCTGCTTCTTTCTCTGTGTCTCTCACTTTAAAATAACTTGTTTCAAGTAATCAAACATTTTATTGTTTCTTGATTAGAACCAGACAGATACAAACACAAAATAAATACAGGGTCTATAAACTTTATTTCTCCCTTCAAAATTATATGTATCATTTTTCATTTAGATATCATAAATTCAAATTACTTCTTTCACTGGCAAATATCAAGAAACTGAAGTGCTTTAAAACACACTTATTGAGTCCTGGGTCTAAAACCTTTAATTGCACATTATTAATGTTATTGTTTAAGTAGTTACTAGCCAAACAACAAGTTTCTGTATGCTTAAATCTGCCCTTAACTACTGTACTAGTCAGCTAGGATGACCATAATAAAAAACCACATACCAGGTAGCTTAGATAATAGAAATTTATTTTTTAACAGTTCTGGAGACAGTCCAAAATCAAGACACCAGCAGAGTGGGTTTCTAGGGAGTATTTTCTCCTTGGCTTGCAGACAGCCACCTTCTTATTGTGTCTGGATATGGGGAGAGAGAGCTCTCTGTTGTCCTACTTCTTATAAGGGCATCAATATTGGATTAAAACCCCACCCTTGTGAACTCATTTAACCATAATTATTTTCTTAAGAATTCTGTAGCTAAATATAGTTGCACTGGGTGTTAGGGCTTCAACATATGGATTTTGAAAGACATGTTTCAGTTCATAACCATCAATTTGCCAGTTTTGAGTAATTAAACGTGTTGTTGTCAAAAATCTATTCAAAATCAAATTAAGGTTGTACTATTAAACAAAACCTAAATCTAAAACAAAAAAGTTCTGACTTATCATATATGGGTTTCTTCTTATGTCAGATAACCTGGTAGAGTCAACAGTTGTCCCTCTTATTTTTGATGTATTTATGTTAAAAAACATGAGAATTCAGTTTACTCTTAATGACAATGGTAAATTGAGGGGAGCCCCGTAATGAATCTGATGCCTGGTTTGAAGCTTGTTTTGCAGTAGTACATCCAGCTTGTTAGGTGGACATCTGTAGAACCACCCCTGGTCCTCTGACTTTCATCAGGATTTTAGGAAGAAAATCTAAAGCCAAGTAGAGTCTTCTTGATATTACCTTTTAAATAACACACACACAATTCCTGTGCATGAGGGGGTTAGGATAGAATGAAAAGATTCTCTTTTTCTTTTCTTGTCCATTAAGTCTGAACAAGGCACTCCTTTCCCCTCTTTTAGCTACCTGGTATTAAAGAACGTTTAATTTAACCTGATAATATGGACACGTTGGGAAAAAGAAAAATAAAGATTTTAAGTCACTTCAAGTTAGCCCAGAGTGTCATATGCTACCATGAACCAGGGATGTGGACAGAGATAATAGAAATGGATCTTAGAGACAGGGCTCTGAGTTTTGGCTCTACTGCTCATTGGCTGTGGTATCTCAGTTTTGCACCTACAAAAGGGGAACATCATGTATCAACTTCATGAAATTGTTTTGAGGGTTAGATATAATTTCCATGATATACAGGCTTACACATGATCAAGACTATAATAAATACAATATTCTGTATCATTCTGGGAATATATTCTAGTTTAAAAGTTTCTCCAGGGTTATGGTTTAAGTATTTTTCATTTTACTTTAGTCTTGTTATAATTTTAATGCTCTAAATATAACAATCATGCAAATCAAATGAACAAACACACACTTTGATTGTATTTTATGCAAAATTACTGCTCATACTTTTTATATGTGATTTCAGTCCTTGAAAAAGGAGCTGGACTCAGATAGTAGTTGATGAAAGTGTTCTGAGAAAGTGATTATAAGACAGCCCCAAAGTAAAATTTAATTTAAAAGGGTTCAAAAAGAATTACATAGCATAAAAATAAAATGAGTCACTGATAAATCTGAAAACACTCAGATTTCAGGATCTAGTTTCAGTTACCAAATTTGTTGTTGGAGTTGGTGTGGCAAGTGAGTGAGAAGCAGGTCTAAAAATGTTTATATGCCAATTTACTCTGGAGCTAATACTGAACAATGTATACTCTAACCTGTGAATTAATCCTTAAGTGTTTGTAGAGTCCTTGATTTTTTTCCCTTAAATCCTTGTCTATCATTGATATAACATGAAGAAATAACAGTAATTGGCAGATGTGTTTGAGAGGCTCATTACTAAAGAAAAGTTTGGGCTGCATTAAGGGCTTCTCCTGCACAGATTATAACACACTCTTGTCCTTTTCAGGCTGGCTGGTAGTCTGAAGTACATTGCTGAAACTGAAAATTGTTATATATTCAGTCACATGCCTTTGGGTAATTTTTATACTATCTCAGTAAGCCCAAAGCAACTGCTAGAAGCAGGCAACCCTGACAAAATGTGAAAATGAGTCAAGTTTTCTTGATTACTTACCAAGAATCACTTTCTCTAGTATGCCACTCCCCAGTTGCCCAATATTTCATCTCCTGAAGCTTCAATCCTGAAGTCAATATTTTGGAGGCTGACTAGGTCCTAATCTGCAAGACATCATTCTCTTTTCTGTATGCCAACATTTTGTTTAAGACCATGAGCTTTGGACTGAGACAAAACTGGATTTGCATCCCAACACTAAAGCACTGATTATGTGCAGGTTCAGTCACAGTTTTGTTATCTGTAAAATAAGTGTATTAATAATTATGTCAGAAGAGTTTAATATAGTTCTTTACCTAAAGAGCATAAATTGTGTCTAAATACTGAAAAAGTGATAACCCTAAAGGACCATGTCCGGTATGGTGGCATTAGAAGCTTGGTAAATCATCTCCTAATAGAAAGAGCCATGAATGATGAACATGATAAAATAATATAAATTCTCCAGAAATTATCCTAAAGGTATAGAGAAAACAATGAAATGTTTAATTCTGGAAAATGTAATCAATCATCATAATAGGGGCAGAGTCTATCACAGCTTTCCTGCTCTCATCCACTGAGCTTGGTATCATGGAAGCTTTAACAGCCGAAAACACAGAGCCTGCCTTCCCTCACCCCTGCTTGAGGACTAGGGCTAGAGCATTCCCTTGTCGTAGAAATTTTACTCCCAGAAAGGAAGGCTGAGAGGCCAGCGATTCTTATCATCCACTCAACCTCCACTCTCAAGGAAGAGGTTCTGTTCAGGTGAGGCAGGCCACAGATGTCAGGGCCTTCTGTCTCTTTCACCCCAGCTCACTCAGAGGGCAGAGACTATTACATCAAGAGAGGCAAGCTGAGAAGACCCTGAGGCTACTGCTTTCATTTCAGAGCCCTGTTTATAAAGCAGATATTGCTCTGGGAGAAGGAAACCAGTGTCCACATCCACCACTACAAAGAGATTCTACCTAGAAAACACACAAATTTGTACATTAATTTTCACAGCATCATTAATCATAATGGTTGTTGTTGTTTAGTTGCTGAGTCATGTCCAACTCTTTTGCACACCATGGACTGTATGTAGCCTGCCAGGCTCCTCTGTCCATGGGATTGCCCAGGCAAGAGTACTGGAGTGGGTTCAGAGATTGAACCCATGTCTTCTGCTTTGGCAAATATATTCTGTACCACTGAGCCACCAGGGAAGTCCGATCATAATTGTCCAAAAGTGCAAATACTCCAAATATCCAGACTGATGAATTAACAACAACAACCAAAAAAAACTCCATAGTATATTCATGCAAATAGATATTATTCAGGCATAAAAATGAATGAAGTATTGATAGATGCAACAACACAGAAGAATTTTGAAAACATTACACTATTAACAAGAAGTAGGTCACCAAAAGAACACATATGGAAACATTCTATTTATATAAAATGTTCAGAATAGGCAAATCCATAGAGACAGAAAGCAGATTAGTGGTTTCCAAGGCTGGTGGAGGTGAAGTGAGAAGTGACTTTTTTCCTTTCTGTAGCAAATAAAATGCTCCGAACTTGGGTGTAGTTGATAGATGGACACCATTGTGAATATACTACAAAAAATATTAAAAGGAAGAATTTTGTGGCATGTGAATTATATTTCATTAAAGATCTTAAAAATGGTTACTCTTTCCCCCAGTAATAAACTTGATTTTGATCCTCTCTTTCAAACCTTTGATGAATTTTGTTAATAAGTAAGATCAATCAAGTTTTAATATAGTTAGGTAACTCTTCTGGTCACAACCAGAAATATAAAAAATTCAGAAGATAACATTATTTTACTCAATGTACTCTCAATGAAAATAGAAAAACAATATCAAAAAATAAGAAAAAGATGTACTGAAGGACGTACATAACAATTTTGCTTCTAATTGATATTTACTGATGTGTTAAAAATTCAACACTAAAGTTTATGTGAAAATTGGTGGGATAATTCATAGACCTAAATACACAGAGGCATAGGGTGGGGAAAAAAAAAAAACCAAAAACTGGAAGAAGATACATCAAAATATTACCTATTTTCATCTTTAACTGGTAGAATCATTTTATTTTTATTATTTTCTGTATTCATACTTCTATAAATACATATTTTTTGGAATCAGAGAAGTATTGCCCCTTTAAAGGAGTCAAAGGAAAGATGTAAATTTTTAAAGAGTAACTAATAATTATTAAAATTTTCATAACTTATCCATAGGTAAGAAATGATGCTAGGTGATATAAAGAATTTAAGGATACATAAAACTCAGGCTGGACCTTCAGGTGTTTACCATTTACAAATTAATTCTGCACATAAATCTATGACAAACTTTAAACCTATTGTATGATAGATTTTATATGTGTGTTATTAATAGAAGCTTTAAGTGCTGTGAAAACTTGTAAGAAAGGATCTTTCCTGATAAGGAAGTTTATAGAAAAGATGCTTTACATTCACCCTGAATATGCTACTGATAAATTATGTTACCACAAAAGCCATTCTTGGCTAAAGGAATGATGTAAACAAATATTGTTAGGCTTAAAAAATAATAATTGAGGCCATGTATTAGGAAGTTTAAGGCAGAAGTGATAAAAGATAAATCCAGAAAATGATGTACAGCATAGAACATGGAGATCAGAGAAGGATAAGTTTTGTACTTATCATGGATCTATTTTGATGGATAAGAATTAAATCATCAGGTAGTATATAAGAATTCATTCCCGGGAGAAAGATGAAGGAAGAGTAGAGGATTTGCTGAATGTGTATGAGAACAGTGGCTGAAGATGGAGCTTATGTAGAATAATGGAAGGAGGCATTATGTTTTGTGTATCTCAGGAAGGATTTGAATTTAATTTGTACATTAAAAGTGAAAGTGTTAGTCATTCAGCAGTGTCTGACTCTTTGCAACCCCATAGACTGTAGCCTGCCAGGCTCCTTTATCCCCTGGAATTCTCCATTCAAGAATACTAGAGGGGTAGCCATTCCCTTCTCCAGGGGATCTTCCAGACCCAGGGATTGAACCCAGTCTTGCAGTGCAGACAAATTCCTTACCATCTGAGCCACCAGGAGTAGATTGCAATCAAAATTTTCAAAGAAATGGTGTACCGAGCAAGATATAAGTAACCCATTAAATGCTTTTCTTATTCTATATAACACTAAACAGATTCTCTTTTTGTGGCCTACTCATCTGTGTATCTCACTTATGCATATTTCTATTGTAAACTTTTTTTTTTTTTTTTAGGAGAGTGTGCACAAACCAAGACTGTATGACGTTCAATAAATATTTGTTTAATAACTGGAAAAAATGAAAGAAAAAGGGGAATGTGTAATTCATGATATGATTTTAGAAATTCAACTATAAAATTAAAGAACAAATAGTGAAAGACTATCAGAACTTCAGATTCCATAATTGCTTCAAGTTATTTGAGAAGTGGTTTCTCTAGGTATTCAAATATTAGGTAACTTGTTCATATGCTCTAGTTATATCAAAATTACCTTATCATAACCCAGACCACTGTGCCTCATTATCAAACTTTTTGAGTCAGTAAGTCTTGGTGCCCAAGACTTCATTTCTAAGAAATTTGCAAATGATGCCAATAGAGCTGAATGCCTTGAACACATCACTGACCACTGCATGGATGGTACATGATTGAACTGATCTGATCTGATCTGAATGATACTACTATAAAAGTAAAGTAATTAGCTTCCAATTAAAATAAATAAATTTAAATTAAAAAAAAAAAAGTTTGGACATCAAATAGGCTAACCAGAAGTGGGCCATTCTGTGTGACTGGTTGAGGTATGTATCTGAACTTTTCTAGTTGCTCCTCCCTTTTAAAATGGCATCAAAATTGGAAACTTGTCAATTATTTTCAAGTTCTAGACATTTATGGCCAATTATCACAGGGGTTATTGTTTGGCTTTCTAGAATGACTTCTAGAGATAGCCACCTGGCTTTCTACAAATGTGACTTAGAAAAAGCAGGCTGGCTTCTTAGGGTGATTATTGTTACTGACCAAAAAGATGGCTTGGTTTCCTGGATTTGTTGCTATAAACCATGGATCAAAGTTCTGTTTTGTATATGATTAGCCCTACTCCATTGGTATATTCTATATCTTGATAAAGTAAATTATTTTAAAAGTCTTCATGTTTTAAGAAATGCTTAGATTGACTCTTTTTAACCTCAGTAAGGATTGTTGTTTTTCAGTTGCTAAGTTGCATCAGATGCTTCGCAACCATATGGACTGCAGCATGCCAGGCTTCCCTGTCCTTCAAACTCCCTCCTGGAATTTGCTCAACTCATGTCCATTGAGTTGGTGATGTCATTCAACCATCTAATCCTCTGTTGCCCCTTTCTCCTGCCTTCAATCTTTCCCAGCATCAGGGTCTTTTTCAATAAGTTGGCTCTTCTCAAAGGATGAGATGGTTGGATGCCATCACTGATTCAATGGACATGAGTTTGAGGAAATTCCAGGACATAGGGAAATACAGGGAAGCCTGGTATGCTGCAGTCCATTCATTTGCAAATAGTTGCATAGGACTTAGTGACTGAACAACAACAACAAACAATACAAACTGGGAAATCTTCAGTATTTTTGTGACTTCATCAATGTTTTATTTATTTATTTAGCTTTACTTGTATACCCTTTTTACTATTTTTTTTTTCATCAAAAGTTTTGAATGCTCTTTAGGTTTTATTTATCCTTAGTGTTTCATAGATTCATTTTAGTTCATGATGCATGGTAACTACTGACCTTGAAGAGTCTCCTCTAATTAAATAGTTTATCATTTGTTAATGAGTTACAACTCCAGACCAGGAGTGGCAACCCACTCCAGTATTCTTGCCTGGGGAATTCCATGGACAGAGGAGCCTGGAGGGCTACAGTCCATGGGGTTACAAAGGGTCAGACATGACTGAGGGACTATGCACAGGGACAGGACTCTTTTTATAATGTTAAAAGTGTATCTTATAAATATGTGACACAATGTTGTTGTTGTTGCTTAGCTGCAAAGTCTTGTCTGATGCTTTGCAACCCCATGCCCACCAGGATCCTCTGTCCATGAGCTTTCTCAGGCAAGAATACTGGAATGGCTTGTCATTTCCTTCTCCAGGTGATCTTCCCAACCCAGGAATCAAATCCACATCTCCTGAACTGCAGATGGATTTTTTACCACTGAACCACCAGGGAAGCCATGTGGACACAAATAGGATTATATAAGGAGGAGAACAAGAAAGTGATAAACAGAATTTAGAATAGTAGTTATTTCTGGTGAGGGAAACAGGTTATAAGGTTTGTGTTGGAAACTATATGAATTTCTCCTGGCAATCTTGATTCCAGCTTGTGTTTCTTCCAGTCCAGCGTTTCTCATGATGTACTCTGCATATAAGTTAAATAAACAGGGTGACAATATACAGCCTTGACGTACTCCTTTTCCTATTTGGAACCAGTCTGTTGTTCCATGTCCAGTTCTAACTGTTGCTTCCTGACCTGCATACAAATTTCTCAAGAGGCAGATCAGGTGGTCTGGTATTCCCATCTCTTTTAGAATTTCCCACAGTTTATTGTGATCCACACAGTCAAAGGCTTTGGCATAGTCAATAAAGCAGAAATAGATGTTTTTCTGGAACTCTCTTGCTTTTTCCATGATCCAGTGGATGTTGGCAATTTGATCTCTGGTTCCTCTGCCTTTTCTAAACCAGCTTGAACATCAGGAAGTTCACGGTTCACATATTGCTGAAGCCCAATAGCAGAACACATATATAAGAATGTTTATAAGAATAATTCATAAAACTTAGAAACAACTCTACCTATGGTCAGCAGGAAAGTAGATTAGTATACCATAGTATATTCATACAACAGAATATTTAATAGCAGCCAAAACTGAACTATTGCAATGTTTCCAAACATGAATGAATTTTAGGAATGTTATAGGAAGCTTAAAATTAGGTCACCACATTTTTTATAATTTCATACTCTTTTCATGGAGCTTCCTGAGCATCCCAGCTGGTAAAATATCTGCCTGCAATGGAAGACACCCTGGTTTGATTCCGCTGTTTTCACACATCTGTCTTTTTTTCCAATTAATTTTGTAAAAACAAAACTTCATATGATCTTGACTTGTGTTTTTCTGATTAACATTGATGTTGAATATCCTTTCATATGTTTGTTTGTCATACATGTGTTTTCTTCTGTAGAATGCTTATTTATATCTCTTGCCCATTTTTTAAATAGGTAATTTGTTTACTTCTTGTTGATTTATGTTACTTTATATTTTGACTTGGAAATTTTAAATATGATTCCTTTAGTTTGTAACTTGCCATTTTCACTTTCTATAAGTGACTTCTGATGAAAAAAATTCCTTTTAAACTCTATCTTTTTTGTGTCTTGTTCTATATCTCTCTTTCCATAGATCCTTCCCCCCTCCCTCCACCCACACACACCTATGGTCAATTAACCTATAACAAAGGAGGCAAGACTATACAATGGAGAAAAGACAGTCTCTTCAATAAATGGTGCTAGGAAAACTGGATAGCTACATATAAAAAATGAAATTAGAACATTCTTTAACACCATACACAAAAATAAACTCAAAAATGGGTTAAAAACCCTAATATAAGACCAGATACTATAAAACTCTTAGATAAAAACATAGACAGAACACCTATTGACATAAATTGCAGCAGTATCTTTTTCGATCTGTCTCCCAGAGTAATGGAAACAAAAGCAAAAATAAACAAATGAGAACTTATTAAACTCAAAACTTTTGCACAGCAAAGGAAACCCAAATAGAATTAAAAGATATCTCTCAGAATGAGAGAAAATATTAGCAAATGATGCTACCAACAAGGGATTAGTCTCCAAAATTTACAAACAGTACATTTGGTTCAATATCCAAAAAACAAACAGCTCAATCAAAAAAATGGACAGCAGAGCTAAATATATATTTCTCCAAAGAAGACATACAGATGGCCAAGAGGCACATGAAAAGATGTTCAACATCACTAATTATTGGAGAAATGCAAATCAAAGCTATAATGAGATGACACCTCACACAAGTCAGAATGGCCATTATCGAAAAAATCTATAAACAATACGTGCTGAAGAGGATGTGGAGAGAAAGAAACACTCCTATGCTGTTAGTGGTAATGTAAATTGGTGTAGCCACTATGGAGAACAATATAGAGATTCCTTGAAAACCTAAAAACAGAGCTACCATATGACCCAGTAATCCCACTCCTGGGAATATATCCAGAGAAAAGCATGTTTCAAAAGGATATATACACTCCAATATTTCTTGCAGCACTATTACAATAGCCAAGACATGCAAGCAACCTAAATGTCCATTGACAGATGAATGGATAAAGAAGATGTGATACATATATACAATAGAGTATCATTCAGCCATTTAAAAGAATGAAACAATATCATTTGCAGCAACATGAATGGACCTGGAGATAATCATACTAAGTGAAGTAAGTCAGACAGAGAAAGACATTTATTACATGATATCTCTTATATGCAGGATCTAAAAAAATGATACAAATGAAGTTATTTACAAGAGAGAAATAGACTCACAGACTTAGCAAATGAATTTGTGATTGCTGGAGGGAAGGATGGAGAAAAGGGATAGATTGGGAATTTGAGACTGACATGTATACATTGCTATATTTAAAATAGATAATAATAACCTACTAAAAAATATTAAAAAAATAAAAGAGTCTCTCTTTTTTGTGTTTTGCCCTGGTTCCCAAATGTGATTTCTCTTTCTAATGTTTATTTTAATAGAGAAACTGAAATATATATATAAATCAAATTATAGGATCCATGTAGCAAATATGTTTCTCTATGTATAGTTCAACAAGAATATATGAGAAACATACCTGACCTTCCTGATGTGGAAGTTCTTTTACTTTCAGAAAAAGTTTTTTAAGTGCTATTGATTTTTAAATAAAATCTTCCTTTAGTATCTTGTATGGCAGTAATTGAATGATAGCCAGAATGTAATTTCAACAGTAAAATGTGACTACTAAAATATAGATAATTTTTTCCAGATGTCACCATGTATACTAGCCCATCAGTAAGATAGGCTTACCAGCCCAGTAGGATGGTGATCCTTCTTAATTGTTACAAGCTGGAATCAAGATAGCCATGAGAAACATCAACAACCTCAGATATGCAGATACTACCACTCTAATGCAGAAAGCAAAGAGGAAATAAAGAGCCTCTTGATGAGAGTGAAGGATGAGAGTGAAAGAGCCAGCTTAGGACTAAGTATTACAAACAACTCAGATGATGGCATCTGCCTCCATTACTGCATAGCATATAGAAGGGGAAAAGGTGGAAATAATGACAGATTTCCTCTTCTTGGGCTCCAAAATCACTGCAGACGGTGACTGCAGCCATGAAACCAGTAGACGACTGCTTCTTGATAGGAAAGTGATGACAAACCTAGACAGTGTGCTGAAAAGCAGAGACATTACTCTGTATAGTCAAGGCTCTGGTATAGTCAAGCCAGTGGTCACATACAGTTGTGAGAGCTGGACTGTAAAGAATACAGAATGCCAAATAATTGATGCCTTCGAACTGCTGAAGACTCCTGAAAGTCCCATGGACAGCAAGGAGAGAGCAAACCAATCAATCTTAAGGGAGGTCAACCCTGAATATTCACTGGATGGACTGATGTTGAAACTGAAGTTCTAGTATTTTGGTCATCTGATGCGAATAGATGACTCATTAGAAAAGTCCCCAATGCTGGGAAGGATTGAGAACAGAAGGAGAAGAGGGCATCAGAGAACGAGATGGCTGGACAGCATCACCAATGCAATGAACATGTACTTGGACAAACTCCAGGAGATGGTGAGGGACAGGGAGGCCTGGTATACTATAGTCCATGGGGTTACAAAGACTCAGAGAGTTGTTGGGTAACAACACCTTACCTTCCTGATGTGGAAGTTCTTTTGTTTTCATAAAATGTTTTGAAAGCATTATTGATTTTTAAATAAAATCTTTCTTTAAACAAAATCTCCCTTTTAAGTAAAATCTTACTTGTACAGCAGTAATTGTATGATAGCCAGAATATAATTTCAACATTAAAATGTGACTACTAAAATATAAATAATTTTATCCAAGTGCCTCTGTATATACCAGCCCATCCAGTCCAGTAAGACAGTGATCCTTCCTCACGGTTAGGGCAGTATTGCCCAGCAATACTCTTGCTTACATGTTCTGTCCTGGAAGGTCCATATGCTACTACTGACTCTAAATCCCCTGAGAGTCAAATCACTGCTCTCTGGCAAAGGGTTGGCTGAGGCAGTCAACATTTCAAGGGGAATAGCCAGCGACTTATTGAGTTTTAGGTAAGGCTGCCAGATATACCTCGTCAGTCCTCTGTGCTGACACAGAAGAAACCATGTCAAGAATCGCACTGAATTGTGTTGAACCCTACTAAGGTTCACTCTATCATTGCCATCCCTGCTCAGATATCAAAATGGGAAGATTTTCACTCATCTCACACAAACTAATATTTTTGTGAAAAGGTATTTCCACATGAGCATATGGCTTCTTATCCTACATTTTCCCATCTTCACTCAGTGCATTAAGATTACTTTTTGCTGTCCAATATGTTCCTATATATGTTTTTGTGTATGTGAATAATAGGGTAAGTGACGTATTGTGTAGGTCAATGGAGGTTTTTTTCTTTTTTTTGGAGGTTTTTTTCAACTGTGGAGTATACGTTTGATTATGTCTGTGAGGTAACAAGAAATACTTCTGTTATATTTTCCATTAACACTCACTGAGCAGAGAATTATGAAGTGACACATAATCATATCACCTGTATTTCAAATGTATTCCTTCCCAGCCCCATGAAATAATAGCTACCCAACTTCATCCTGGTGATCTGTGTTAATTAGTCCTGACAATATGGTAATACTTTCCATTGCCTCCTTATCTCTTGGCAAGAGGAGCCTAGAAGTCAGCATGTCATGTGTCATAGTTTTAAGCTGAATGGGACCCTGAACTTTGTCTATGGGAGGAGAAATCCTTCTCTGGGTAGGAAGACAAAGTCGTAACAGCTAGAGCAGATTGTGAAAGCCCTCAGGCAAAGAATCTCAGATGCTGGTTGCTGGATGTCCACATTCTTAGTGCCTAAAACTGTGTACAAGAGAAGCAAAATTCTCCATGTGGGTCACTGTTGGGCCCATTTGTAAATGCACCCCTTGCTTCCTAATTCATGTACTCTTAGGGGCCAACAGCTTTACAGTATGTGACTGATACATGCAATGGATTCCATGTATCGGTAAACACTGCCTCCCTCCTATGTGATAAAGTGAATTGGTTATCTGCTATAATCTAATATTATATGGAACTGCATACTGAGGAGTCAAACACTTTATAGGAAAGGGAGAACTATACTCAGAATATGGGGAAATCACTGCACTGTACAATCGTCATTGTATTTCAAAAGTCTCTTTCTCATTGGAACCCAGTCTTAAATTGCAGTTAATGTGTTTTCCTGTGAGAATTGGCTCAAAGAAAAATTGGACAAAGATCTTGATATTACAGCCATCAAATTATTTTTCCTTCATTTCTTTTAGATGTACAGATCAAATAATATTCTTGTTGGCTATTTATCTCTCTTCTCCTAGGAGCACAGTGTTAAAAACCATCTTCACAGCTCTCTGTGAGTTAGCCAGGCCTCTCTGACTTCCACTTAACCTTTGCAGCTTATTATAATTAAGTGTTAAAAAAACTGGCTCTTATTGTTTTTTATTTCTATATCCCCATTGATTTGGGGGAGTCTAATTCTGGAATATTAACATTTCCTACTCCACAGTACCACCAACTGTGGAGTCTACACTGCTCATCTCGATATTGTATGTCATCAGTTTCTTAAAGATAATACCCTTCACTCATTGGGACATGGGACAGTTTTCTGCATTACCTAGTATACCCACTTTGGCACCCAATATGTTGATCCTTTTTAATCCGTTCTTCCACCATTTAATGTATCAGTTTTAACATTTCTTCTTCATTTAGTATGGGCCATCATTTTTTACGTGCTTCCAAATGCCAAACAAGTAGCCTAATAGCATCCTGTCCTAGGGGACCTGTCAGTATATTAAATTCTGTTATTACAAGAAAATGCACCTTTATTAATAAATTCTCATCTATAAAATTTTATCTTATCTCCTGCTTGATCATAAATATTGAAAATATAATTCCATATAATTCTCTACCACCTGATGCTAGGGCATTGACTATTCTTTTGACTATAGTGAATTGCATTATAGATTCCTTTATTCTCAGCAGGCAAGCACTTCACTGGCTGCACTTCCTTCCAATGACATCCCATTTCAATTTATCATCAACAAAACTTTAACAATTGTGCTATCCCAACATTTGAAGAGTTATCAGTACTTCATCTAACCATAGTGAAATATTTCACTTTTTCATGGAGCTAAGAGATAATCCAGCTTCAAAATCTCATTTTAGAATCTCCCTCCTACAGTCACTTTTCACAATAACCATTTTAGGTCAAGTTTCCTAGAAAGTGACCCTGTGATGAACATTTCCACAGATAAGATTGTTTGAGGATAGCTCTTAGGAATACTTTCACTAGGCAGTTGACTGTGCCACAGGATAGAGAATGACATGAATATAACCAAGGTCAAAAGGCAGATAAGTCCCACCCAGGGAAGAGACCAGAGTATGATTTAAGGTCACTGAGAACAGAGATGAAGTCATTTTCTCCTCTCATTAAAAAATACTGTATATATTTTTCCATAGAAATGTTTGAATTATCTTTTTATATTTATTTTTGGTTAATATTTGATACAAATATATTTTATTTATAATTTATTTTTTATTATTTTCAAAAAGCATATTGAAACATAAAAATGAAATAAAGTATATAATAAAATGAGGGGAGAGAAAATATTTTGGAAACAAATATAGAAAAAATGTGTATCTACCTCTCAAATATTAAATAAGGGTGTAATATCAACTGAATTAAAATTTTAATAGAGAATTCACAGTACTCAGAACTAAACATAGGCTACCAATTCAAAATAGAAAGTTTATTTGATTTGATCCTAATTCTGAGACATTTTTTAAATAGCTTTAAAATATTTTAAAATAATAAATGCTTCATTCGCATGTACAGAATTAGGATAAAATGTAATAAAGTCTCTATTATGAATTGATAGCTGACATTTAGTTCTGAATGCTGTGGATTCTCTATTAAAATGTAATTCTGTTGACATTGAAGTGAAAGTGAAAGTCGCTCAATCATGTCCTACTCTTTGCTACCCCATGGACTACACAGTCCATGGAATTCTCCAGGCCAGAATACTGGAGTGGGTAGCCTTTCCCTTCTCCAGGAGATCTTCCCAACCCAGGAATTGAACTCAGGTCTCCTGCATTGCAGGCGGACTATTTACCAGCTCCTTTACATCCTCATTTAATATTTGAGAGGTAGATACACAAATGATCTCTCTGGTGGCTCAGTTGGTAAAGAATCCACCTGTATCACAGGAGACCCAGATTCCATCCCTGGGTTGGAAAGACCCCTTGGAGAAGGAAATGATAACCCACTCCTGTATTCTTGTCTAGGAAATCTCATGAACAGTGGAGCCTAGCAGGCTATACACCATGGGGTCACAAAAGTCAGACCCGACTTAATGACTAAACCACCACTATAAAAAAATATATATATCCAGTCATTATTTCTCTCCTGAGCACACATGCATTTTTTTTTCCTACCTGGATTTCTCCCAACTATCTCAAATATACTATATGCAAATTTGATAACATTATTTCATCAACATCCCCTCACCTACACATACAAATTTCCTCTCTCACAATCTCTTCTTTGTCTCTTTTGTAAATGACATAAGTGGTACAATTTTCTTTTTTCATCAAAGCATTTATTTTATTAACTTAACTTGATCCCACTTTTGACCTAAACCACATCACTGATTTCTATTGTTTCTCTTTCAATCCTTTTCTCCACTCTCACTACCTGTGTTTCAAGCATTCCTTAGCTTCTGTTTGAATTCCCACAGTTAATTGTTCCCTGGTTTTGCAGCTAGCAGTCTTATCTATATCCAATTGAACTTTCTCCATATCCCCTATTTATGACCAAAACCCACAGGTTTTATATGCAGATTGCGTGAATCTTGGGTTGTAAAGTCATTTGCAAAAGCTTAAATGTGGATTTAAGTTTTGGAAAGAGTTAAATTTCATTAGCTTGTGGATCAGATCAGATCAGATCAGCCACTCAGTCGTGTCCGACTCTTTGTGACCCCATGAATCGCAGCACGCCAGGCCTCCCTGTCCATCACCAACTCCCAGAGTTCACTCAGACTCACGTCCATCGAGTCAGTGATGCCATCCAGCCATCTCATCCTCTGTCGTCCCCTTCTCCTCTTGCCCTCAATCCCTCCCAGCATCACAGTCTTTTCCAATGAGTCAACTCTTCGCATGAGGTGGCCAAAGTACTGGAGTTTCAGCTTTAGCATCATTCCTTCCAAAGAAATCCCAGGGCTGATCTCCTTCAGAATGGACTGGTTGGATCTCCTTGCAGATAGGGCTTAATTTTTTTTGAGGCAAAAAATAAAACACAATTATATAATGATTCTGATTTCCTTGTGTTACTTGCAAATGTCATTGAAATAAATCTAACTTGTTATCTCTGTGCCATAGTTAACTGAACTCTCTAATGACTGAAAAATCTAGTTCTCACTAATAATATGGAATTAATTACCACAGTCCTGGATGCTGTTCACCCTAAACCTTCTCCATTTCTTCACCAATATGTTGCAATGCCATAGTTATCTATGATCAGTGCTAAGATGCTGCAAAGTGATGGGAAGGCCTCAGGAGAACTGTGTTTGCCCCTACAATGACTTGCTCTAAAGGCATTCAGAAATTTTAGACTTCACCCTGAGTTCTCCATCTCTAATCACACAAGTTTTTAGAGAAATAAACACATTTTCTTTAGCAAAAACAAATGCACCCTCCTCTGTCCTCTATTTGTAACTTGAGAAGAATTGCTTTGCAAAAAAGCATCATAGTAAAAGGGGCATGAATTTTCACATCAGAAGGACTAAATTCAAATTACAGTTCAAACACTCACTGGCTAAAAAATGTTTGACAAATGGTAAAATCTTTATAAACTTCATTTTTCAAATCGCCAAATAAATATGACAACAAATTGGTTATTATATTACAGGGCAGATTAATTTAAGATAACTCGGTTGAATCTGTTGGTGAAAGCATTTTCTTTATAACTTGAACATAAGCATCTAAGAGGCTTAATGTCAAAGATTTGAAATAGAGTCTAAGAGTTTAATAAGGAAATTGTGTTTTCATAATCTTTTATATAAATCATTGCCATTGGACAACCACTTTGGTAGAGAGAGGCATGTATTGCAGTCATTTCCTATCTGAAGGCATTATGTCTAAGAGTTGTCAAGAAACTTCTGAATGGTCACACAATTCACAAAAGCAGACCTAAATCTTTCACCTAAATTTCAGGTTTTAATCCCGTATGTGCATTGTCAATGCTGGCAGGCACTAGCCAATGTGGAACTTTCCCTGCAGCAGCCATTGCAGACAACCTATTTCACAGTTGATTAATTGAATGGCCAGTAAATTATGTTAATAAAGAACCAAGTTCCCTTCACAGTAATTTTTAATGCATAATTCTAGCTTGGCTGTCCCAAGCTACACTATTTGCTCATATTGAATGATATTTCAAGAACTATCATATTCCTCATATCTTCTGTTTTCTTGATGTTGCCTACATCTGTAGAAATCCCTATTTGAATAAACATCTGTGAATGATTACAGGGCAAAATATTTTGAATCCTGCTATAATTATATGCTGTCAATGACTACAGCAAGATCAGTCACTAATCTCCTTGGGCAGGTTATCATTATAAATAGTCCTATAAGTGTGATTTGCTACTTGCTGCTGCTACTGCTGCTAAGTCGCTTCAGTCGTGTCCGACTCTGTGTGACCCCATAGACGGCACCCCATCAGGCTCCTCTGTTCCATGGATTCTCCAGGCAAGAACATTGGAGTGGGTTGTCATTTCCTTCTCCAATGCATGAAAGTGAAAAGTGAAAGTGAAGTCGCTCAGTCGTGTCCGAATCTTAGCGACCTCATGGACTGCAGCCTACCAGGCTCCTCCGTCCATGGGATTTTCCAGGCAAGAGTACTGGAGTAGGGTGCCATCGCCTTCTCCGATTTGCTACTTAGGATGTGAATATACTGTAAAAGAATATACTGATCTTCCCTGGTGGCTCAGATGGTAAAGCATCCGCCCGCAATGCGAGAGACCTGGGTTCGATCCCTGGGCTGGGAAGATCCCCTGGAGAAGGAAATGGCAACCCACTCCAGTATTCTTGCCTGGAGAATCCCATGGACAGAGGACCCTGATAGGCTACAGTCCATGGGGTCGCAAAGAGTCAGACACGACTGAGCGACTTCACTTTCACTTTCATACTGTAAAAGAATAGATTAGAAGCTTAATGTCATAAAGATAGCCACAAAGTAAGTTTAAATTTGAAGATAATTTTGAAAATACTATAACTTTTAGCTTCCCTGGTGGTTCACATGGTAAAGAATACTTATGCAAAGTGGGAGACCAGAATTCGATCCCTAGGTCCAGAAGTTCCCCTGGAGAAAGGAATGGCTACCCGCTTCAGTATTCTTGTCTGGAGAATTCCATGGTCAGAAGAGTCTGGTGAGCTATAGTCCATGGGTTTGCAAAGAGTAGGACATGACTGCGCAACTAACACTTTTAGTTTCATACCTTTTAGCAGATGGAATTATTAGACTCAAATTGTGTTAAAAGGGATTTGGGTAAAATCAGATATTTCTTTTGCCAGTCTTCCCTATAAAGAAGCTAAGAATGACTTTGCATGGGTTCTTTTGCTTTCAGTTCCTAGCCTGTGAATTTTTGCATTATATCTTGCATCACAACTGTTTAAAAGCTACTATAGAACATTTTGGTAATGAAAAACAGATGATATTTATTACAAAAAATTAACCTCCTAGACTAGGACACAAGTTGGGAGAGTTCATTTTAAATGGAGTTCATCAAACTTTATAAATTGTGTTTGTGTAATGTTTTATTGAAAATAAAATGCATCTGAGAATAGTAACAGTACATAACTCCACAGCTTAACTCAATAAACCTAGGCAGTATTGATATCATTATTTTCATTATTTAAGCAATTTATGTGCCTTCTGGAATAGTAGTTATATAATTTATACACAGTAGTTATGTAATTTAGTCTTAGTCCACAATTTTTGTAATTTTTTGCTATTAAAAAATAGCATGGCAGGAGCCTGGCAGGCTACAGTCCATGGGGTTACAGAGTTGGACATGACTGTAGTGGCTTAGCACACATGTATATAGATCCTCATTTATACTACTCTGGTTTTCTTAAAATAGGAAGATTGTTTTTGCTCAACAAAGCACTTTATACATAGATAAGAAGGTTGAAACTTTTATTAATTTTTAAAATTTTACCAGGTTAGCACTTAGAGCCATTAAGACACACACACACACACACACACACACATATATATATGTATTTAGAAACTAATTTATTGGAGCCTTTCAAATAAAAGTTCTATTAAGAATAGACATGAGCATATAGAAGACCAGACATTTCTCTCTCCTTGAAGGGATTAAGCACTGCTGGAAAGACTTGGCTCCAGATATAGGAAAGCTAGCAAAGCTAACAAGAGCAGCAATTCAGTTCAGTCGCTCAGTTGTGTCCGACTCTTGGCGACCCCATGAACTGCAGCACACCAGGCCTCCCTGTCCATCACCAACTCCTGGAGTTCACTCAAACTCACATCCATCGAGTCGGTGAAGCCATCCAGCCATCTCATCCTCTGTCGTCCCCTTCTCCTCCTGCCCCCAATCCCTCCCAGCATCACAGTCTTTTCCAATGAGTCAACTCTTCACATGAGGTGGCCAAAGTACTGGAGTTTCAGCTTTAGCATCAGTCCTTCCAATTAACACCCAGGACCGATCTCCTTTAGAATGGACTAGTTGGATCTCCTTGTAGTCCAAGGGACTCTCAAATGTCTTCTCCAATACCACAGTTCAAAAGCATCAATTCTTTGGTGCTCAGCTTTCTTCACAGTCCAACTCTCACATCCATACATGACCACTGGAAAAACCATAGCCTTGACTAGAAGGACCTTTGTTTACAAAGTAATGTCTCTGTTGAGCTTTAAGCCAACTTTTTCACTCTCCTCTTTCACTGTCATCAAGAAGCTTTTTAGTTCCTCTTCACTTTCTGCCATAAGGGTGGTGTCATCTGCATATCTGAGGTTATTGATATTTCTCTTGGCAATCTTGATTCCAGCTTGTGCTTCTTCCAGCCCAGCATTTCTCATGATGTACTCTGCATATAATTTAAATAAGCAGGGTGACAATATACAGCCTTGACATAGAGCAGCAATTACCCTCGAAGAAAAGATGCCATTGTGGGGTAGCAAGTTAAATAGAAGAAGTATTTTGATTTCCCCAAACTGAAGATGTCCAGTGATTCATCAAAAGTTCTACATTTTTATTTTTGTACCAGGTTATACCTAAACTAAAATTTTACTATAAGATTTTTTCCGTTGCTATGCCAGGCATGTGTATTCAGTCATGTCCAGCTATTTATGACCCCATGGACTGTAGCCCACCAGGTTCCTCTGTCCATGGGATTCTCTAGGTAAGTGCTGGAGTGGGTTGCCATTTCCTTCTCCAGGGGACCTTTCTGACCCAGGGATTGAAACTATGGCTCTTGTGTCTCTTGAATTGACAGGCAGATTCTTTTCTACTAGCACTACCTGGAAAGCTCCCAGTTGCTACATATACTCAGCTTTTCAAGTTCACTTTGAATGAATTCCACCTTATTGCCAGTTGCTTGGTGAATGAGTTAACAAAAATGTTAGGCATATACTCATTTAAAAATAGTCCTGTTCCATTAATTCTGAGGACAATGAGAAGTCACAGTAAAAAATAACAAGAGTAGGAGAGAAAGGAGTAGGTGGACATGGAATACATCAGGAATGTACCTTCTTTCCATGGAAACATCAGGAATACACTTTCAGACACAGAAGTGCATGCAGAACACCAGCTGAGAGCGGACAAGAATACCAGACCAGTGGAAAAGAATATATAGAACCACTTAAAACTTGGTAGGATGAAGAAAATAGGGGGAAAAACAGGAGTGTTAGTAGGATTGGACCCGCCATCAGCAGGAGGTGAAACTGAAGCAGGGGCCCGATCCCCACAGTAGGGTAATTGTCTGAGTCAGAGGATAAACATTTAAGGCTGAGAGTAAAACAGATGATCTGTGGCAACCTAAATGGAATGAGAATCAAACAGTCCTTGCCGCAGCCATACATAATCCTGATAGGAATGCTGGTCTCCTGAAAGGGACAGTAGATGGGAGTTGGAGTTTAGGGATTGTGGAGCAATCTCAGGGCAATGGCTGCTGTTGACTGCAGAGAGACAGATTGAGGGGATGTGAGGGATGAATTTGTGGTGGGAAATGCCCGTAGAGAAAAGCTGGACAGCCATGGAAGCAAGGCAATACTGCTGAGTCACATGTAGAGGGCAGAGCCATCACCATAGCCTCTCTCCCCACCAGCATAGACAGCTGAATAATAGAGAGGCTGGCCCATCAAATGCCTGATGCACTGAACTACAGAATAGGACCCCATCCAGGGTACCCCTTTAAGTGCCTGACATGCCGATCTACAAAGTGTAGAACCCCAGCCAGGGGGGCCCCTCTATGTACCGGACACGCCGAACAACAGAGAAGGACCCCAGGCAAGGGAACCCTCTAAGTGCCTGAACAGGTGGTGTTATGGGGAAAGACTGGCCGAACAGGCCTTCTGACCGCCAGCTACAAGAAGCTGGAAAAAAGACTTTGAAAAGGCTATAACTCCTGTGGCAGAGGCAGTCTGTATCCCTGCACACTTGGCGTCGCCAGGGTCCCCACAAGCCAAGCAGCTGTACCGCCTCACTGGGGCAGAGCTGCCACAGGCAAAAAATATCTTGCGTCTATGCATGCAGGGTCACTTCGGTTGTGTCCATCGTTGCGATCCTGTGGACTCTGGCCTGCCAGGCTTCTTTGTCAGAGAGGGGGTTCTCCAGACAAGAATACTGGAGCATATTGGCCAATATTGGTTGCCATACCCTTCTAGAGCATTATATTTCCTGCTGCCCTAGCCGCCAACCCCCCTGAGTTCCTGGTGCTGCCAGAATCACTGTGACTCAAGCAGCAGCACCACCTCCACACCAGACACTTGGGCTTGGAGCAAACCCAAGCACTTCAGGGCAGCCTCAGGAGCTAAACTCCAGTGGACTACCCACATGTAGAGGTGGAAATAAAACAATTGAAACTCAGGGGCAGTAGGACCAAGGAAGAAGACCCAAAACCCTCCCACCAGCTGTACAAGCTACAGATTAAATCAACATAATCAAATAAGCAGACTCTGTGTCTATGGAATATATAAAAGGCCATTGAGAGCTCCCCCCCCCACACACAAAAGCACTAGCTCTGATTGATGTGTACATTGGAGGAAAGAACACACGGAAAGTGAAAATGAAGTTGCTCAGTCGTGTCCGATACCTTGTGACCCAACTGTAGCCTACCAGGCTTCTCCGTCCGTGGGATATTCCAGGGAAGAGTACCGGAGTGGGGTGCCATTTCCTTCTCTGGGGGATCTTCCTGACCCAAGGATCAAACCCAGTTGGTCCGCACTGTGGGAAGACACTTTATCCTCTGAGCCACCAGGGAAAACCAGAACACATAGGAGTAGGGCCAGATTAGAATCTGAGCTGCCTCCACAGTAGATTCAGAGATCAGTAGAGTGCTGGAGGGCATCCTAGGGAGATAAGGTGGACTGTGACTCCCAGTGAGGGAAAGAACACTGAAAGCAGTGACTCAAAAAAAAAAAAAAATTTATTATTCTTAATTTTTGACTGTGTTCTGCAGATTATTTTGGATTTTTCCCCCTTTCCCCCCCTTCTGTTGTAGTTGTCAATTTATTGGTACAAAGAAATCCAATTAAGTGTTTATCATTTTCCCCCTTTTTTCTCAGACACATTTCTTTTTATTGTTGTCATAAACCTCTGCCTCTAAGTTGGGATTTTACAGTTCTATGGAGTTTTCCTCTTTTTTTTTTTTCATTTTTAATTTTTTAAACCTATTATTATTTTTTCTACATTTATTCTTTGTTTGCTTTTCCTAGTGTGCTTTTCCCCTTGCAATTAATCTTTCAGTTCAGTCAGTGCATCGCTCAGTCATGTCCAACATTTTGCGACCTCATGAATCGCAGCATGCCAAGCCTCCCTGTCCATCACCATCTTCTGGAGTTCAATCAAACTCATGTCCATCGAGTCGGTGATGCAATCCAGCCATCTCACCCTCTGTCGTCCCCTTCTCCTCCTGCCCTCAATCCCTCTCAGCATCAGAGTCTTTTCCGATGAGTCAACTCTTCGCATGAAGTGGCCAAAGTACTGGAGTTTCAGCTTTAGCATCATTCCTTCTAAAGAAAACCCAGGGCTGAACTCCTTTAGAAAGGACTGGTTGGATCTCCTTGCATTCCAAGGGACTCTCAAGAGTCTCCTCCAACATCATGGTTCAAAAGCATCAATTCTTCGGCGCTCAGCTCTCTTCACAGTCCAACTATTACATCCATACATGACCGCTGGAAAAAGCATAGCCTTGACTAGACGGACCTTTGTTGGCAAAGTAATGTCTCTGCTTTTCAATATGCTATTTATGCTATGCTATGCTAAGTCACTTCAGTCGTGTCCGACTCTGTGTGACCCCAGAGATGGCAGCACACCAGGCTCCCCCGTCCCTGGAATTCTCCAGGTAAGAACACTGGAGTGGGTTGCCATTTCCTTCTCCAATGCATGAAAGTGAAAAAAGAAAGTGAAGTCGCTCAGTCGTGTCCGACTCCTAGAGACCCGAAGGACTGCAGCCCACCAGGCTCCTCCATCCATTGGATTTTCCAGGCAAGTGTACTGGAGTGGGGTGCCATTGCCTTCTCCAACAACATGCTATCTAGGGTGGTCATAACTTTTCTTCCAAGGAGTAAGCATCTTTTAATTTCATGGCTGCAGTCACCATCTGCAGTGATTTTGAAGCCCAAAAAAGAAAGTCTGACACTATTTCCATTGTTTCTCCATCTATTTCCCATGAAGTGATAGGACCAGATGCCATGATCTTCATTTTCTGAATGTTGAGCTTTAAGCCAACTTTTCCACTCTCCTCTTTCACTTTCATCAAGAGGCTTTTTAGATCCTCATCACTTTCTGCCATAAAGGTGGTGTCATCTGCATATTTGAGGTTATTGATATTTCTCCTGGCAATCTTGATTCCAGCTTGTGCTTCTTCCAGCCCAGGGTTTCTCATGATGTACTCTGCATATAAGTTAAATAAGCAGGGTGACAGTATACAGCTTTGACGTACTCCTTTTCCTATTTGGAACCAGTCTGTTGTTCCATGTCCAGTTCTAACTGTTGCTTCCTGACCTGCATATAGGTTTCTCAAGAGGCAGGTCAGGTGGTCTGGTATGCCCATCTCTTTCAGAATTTTCCACAGTTTATTGTGATCCACACAGTCCAAGGCTTTGACATAGTCAATAAAGCAGAAATAGATATTTTTCTGGAACTCTTGCTTTTTCGATGACCCAGCGGATGTTGGCAATTCGATCTCTGATTCCTCTGCCTTTTCTAAAACCAGCTGGAACATCTGGAAGCTCACGGTTCATGTATTGCTGAAGCCCGGCTGGAGAATTTTGAGCATTACTTTACTAGCGTGTGAGATGAGTGCAATTGTGTGGTAGTTTGAGCATTCTTTGGTATTGCCTTTCTTTGGGAGTGGAATGAAAACTGACCTTTTCCAGTCCTGTGGCCACTACTGAGTTTCCCAATTTTGCTCGCATATTGAGTGCATCACTTTCACAACATCATCTTTCAGTAATTGAAATAGCTCAAGTGGAATTCCATCACCTCCACGAGCTTTGTTCGTAGTGATGCTTTCTAAGGCCCACTTGACTTCACATTCCAGGATGTCTGGCTCTAGGTCAGTGATCACACCATTGTGATTATCTGGGACGTGAAGATCTTTTTTGTACAGTTCTTCTGTATCCCTGTCACCTCTTCTTAATATCTTCTTCTGTTAGCTCCATACCATTTCTGTCTTTTATCGAGCCTGTATTTGCATGAAATATTCCCTTGGTATCTCTAATTTTCTTGAAGATATCTTTAGCCTTTCTCATTCTGTTGTTTTCCTCTATTTCTTTGAATTGATCGGTGAGGAAGGCTTTCTTATCTCTTCTTGCTATTTTTTGGAACTCTGCATTCAGATGCTTGTATCTTTCCTTTTCTCCTTTGCTTTTTGCTTCTCTTCTTTTCACAGCTATTTGGAAGGCCTCACCAGACAGCCATTTTGCTTTTTTGCATTTCCTTTCCATGGGGATGGTCTTGATCTCTGTCTCCTGTACAATGTCATGAACCTCAGTCCATAGTTCATCAGGCACTCTATCTATCGACATTCTAGGAATCAGCAAACTAAAATGGACTAGAATGGGTGAATTTAACTCAGATGACCATTATATCTACTACTGCAGGCAGGAATCTCTGAGAAGAAATGGAGTAGCCATCATGGTCAACAAAAGTGTCCGAAATGCAGTACTTGGATGCAATCTCAAAAATGACAGAATGATCTTTAGCTTATATAAATCTTCTTTATCTGCCACTATTTAACTTTGCATATCTATTCTTTCTTTCTCTCCTTTCCTCTCAACATATTTGTTAGTTTTATTTTCATTGTTTTATTCCCCAATTGGTACCTTGCTTTAGTTTTGTTTTCCAGTTTGTGCTTTAATTAGTTTTGTTCTGGTAGATATAATTTTTGGTTTCCTTTGTTCTCCAGGTCAATCTATTGTACTTTATTTTTGTTAGACTGTTTTGATGTTGCTTATGGGTGTATATGTATATGTGTATATTCAATCACTTTCTAGTGTTGTTATAAATCTCTGCTTCTACATTGGGCATTTGCATTTCTATGGAGTTTATTTATTTATTGCTTTTTTTCTTTATTCTTCCTTTTTTTAACTTTTCTCTTTTTTATATTCTCAATTTTTAATTTTTAAAAACCTATTATATTTTTCTACATTTATTCCTTTGTTTGCCTTTCCTACTGTTCTTTTCCCCTTGTAGTTAATCTTTAATGTATATAAATCTTCTTCATCTACCTGTATTTAACTTTGCATATCTATTCTTTCTTTCCTTTCCTGTAAATTTATTTATTAGTTTTATTTTCATTGCTTTATTCCCCACTTAGCACCTTGCTTTAGTTTTGTTTTCCAGTTTGTGCTTAAGTTAGTTTTGTTCTTAACTGATAAATATAATTTTTGACTTCCTTTCTTTGCTGGGTCAATCTACTATACTTTATTTTTGTTGGTTGTTTTCACCTTGCTCATGAGTGCACAAGTACATGTGTATATTCCATTATTTTAATTACTATTTGCCTGATTTTATAAGTACCATTCATCTGGGGTTCATCTGTGATTTCTTGGTTTTGGATATTTGTTTTAACCTCAATTAATGCCAGAAAAAAAAAAACCCACATGTGGAATCTTCATTCCTGACCACATATCAAGCCAGAGCCTTTGGAGTGGGAGCACTGACTTCAAGACCCTAAGACTACCTGAGAACTAACCCTGCTGCTGTTGCTGCTGCTGCTGCTGCTGAGTTGCTTCAGTCGTGTCTGACTCTGTGCGACCCCATAGACGGCAGCCCACCAGGCTCCCCTCTCCCTGGGATTCTCCAGGCAAGAACACTGGAGTGGATTGCCATTTCCTTCTCCAATGCATAAGAGTGAAAAGTGAAAGTGAAGTCACTCAGTTGTGTCTGACTCTCAGCGACCCCATGGACTGTAACCCACCAGGCTCCTCCATCCATGGGATTTTCCAGGCAAGAATACTGGAGTGGGGTGACCCTAGGGAGAATCAAATAGTGAGAACTCACACAAAGGAAACCACTTAATACAAGACCTAGTGTCACTCAACCAACAATAGCACCCTATGCAGGATCTAAACAACAAACAAAGCAAAAATATAAACCCAATCATTAGCAGACAAGATTACCACCTCACTCAGCCTTGCCCATCAGAGGGAAAACAAACAAACAAACAAAAACTCAGCACAAATCTCACCCTTTACAAAGCTCACACAAATCACTGGAGCAAACTTAGAAGGGCAGAAACCAAAAGGAAGAACCTTTTTCAACCTTCTTCAAAAAATAAATTCAACTTTCCTTGAAACCTGAGAAAAGGAGACCTCAAACACAGTAACTTAAAAATAAATAAATAAATAAAAGGCAGAGAAATACTACACAAATGAAGGAACAAACTAGAAACACAGAAGCACAAATAAATGAAGAGGAAATAGACAAATTACCTGAAAAAGAACTTAGAATAATGATAGTAAAGATGATAAAAAACCTTGAAAACAAAATGGAGAAAATGCAAGAATCAATTAATGAAGACTTAGAAGAATTAAAGAATAAACATACAGAGACAAAACAGTTACTGAAATTAAAAATACTCTAGAAGGAATCAATAGCAGAATATCTAAAGCAGAAGAACAAATTCAGTGAGCTGGAAGATAAAAAAGTGGAATACCTTCTGAAGAGCAGAATAAAGCAAAAAGAATGAAAAGAGCTGAGGACAGTCTCAGAGTCCTCTGGGACCATATCAAATTCAACAACATTTGAATTATAGGGTTTCCAGAAGAAAAAAAGAAAGGATGTGAAAAAAATTTTCTGAAGAAATTATAGTTGAAATTTTACCCAAAATGAAAAAAGAAATAGTCAAGCAAGTCCAAGAGGCCCAAAGAGTCCCATACAGGACAAGCCCAAGGAGAAACACACCAAGACACATACTAACCAAACTAATAAAGACCAAACACAAAGAACAGCAAGGAGGAAGCAACAAGTAACATACAAGGGAAATCCCATAATCTTAACAGCTGATCTTTCAGCAAAACTCTGCAGGACAGAAGAAAATGGTAGGATATATTTAAAATACTGAAAGGGAAAAATCTACAACCAAGATTACTGTATCCAGCAAGGATCTCACTCAAAACTGATGGAGAAATCAAAAGTTTTTAAGACAAGCAAAAGTTAAGAGAATTCAGTACCACCAAACCAGGTTTACAACAAATGTTAAAGGAAATTATATAGTCAAGAAATACAACAGAAGAAAAAAGATCTATAAAATCAACCCCAAACAATTAGAAAATGGCAACAGGAACATATATATCAATAATTACTTTAAATGTAAATGGATTAAATGCTCCAACCAAAGACATAGACAGATTGAATGGATATAAAAACAAGACCCGTATATATGCTGTCTACAAGAAACCCACTTCAGACCTAAAGACACATATATACTGAAAGTGAGAGGATGGAAAAATATATTCCATGCAAATAGGAAGCAAAAGAAAGCTGGAGTAGCAATCCTTGTATCAGACAAAATAGACTTTAAAATAAAGAAGATTAAAAGAGATAAGGAAGGGCACTACATAATGATCAAGGGATTGATTCAAGCGGAAGACATAACAATTGTAAATATCTATGCACCCAACATAGGAGCACCTCAATACATAAGACAAACACTAACAGACATAAAAGGAGAAATGGACAGTAACACAATAATAGTAGGAGACTTTACCACCCCACTCACACCAATGGACAGATCATCAAAACAGAAAATTTATAAGGAAACACAAGTCATAAATGATACAGTAGATGAGATGAGTCTCATTGACATCTTTAGGACAGTCCATCCAAACGCAGAATACACCTTCTCAAGTGAACATGGAACATTCTCCAAGATAGACCACATCTTCAGTCATGAATCAAACCTCAGTAAATTTAACAAAACTGAAATTGTATCAAGCATCTTCTCTGACCACAACACTATGACACTAGATATCAATTAGAACAAAAACTGTAAGAAACATGAACACATGGAGATTAAACAACACGTTTCTAAATAACTAACAGGTTACTGAAGAAAACAAAGGGGAAATTAAAAAAATTCTAGAAACAAATAACAATGAACACACTACAACTCAAAACCTATGGGATGCAGCAAAGGCAGTTCTAAGAGGAGAGTTTACAGCAATACAACCCTACATTAAGAAACAAGAAAAACATCGAATAGACAGGCTAACTTTACATCTAAAACAACTGGAAAAATAAGAACAAAATCCCCCAAAATTAGTATAAGGAAAGAAATCATAAATATCCGAACAAAAATAAATGAAAAAGAAATGAAAGAAACAATAATAAATATTAACAAACCAAAAGCTGTTTTTTTGAGAATATAAACAAAATTGACAAAAATTTAGTAGGACTCATCAATAAAAAAAGAGACGAATCAAATTAATAAAATTAGAAATGAAAAAGGAGAGGTTACAATAGACAATGCCAAAATACAAAGTATAATGAGACTATTTTGAACAACTATATTGCAATAAAATAGGTAACCTGGAAGAAATGGACAGACTCTTAGAAAAGTTCAATATTCCAAGACTGAACCAGGAAGAAATAGAAATTATAAACATCCCAATTACAAGCACTGAAATTGAAACTGTGATCAAAAATCTCCCAAAAAACAAAAGCCCAGGACCAGATGGCTTCACAGGAGAATTCCACCAAACATTTAGAGAAGAGCTAATGCCTACCCTTCTAAAGCTCTTTCAAAAATTGCAGAGGAAGGAACACTTCCAAATTCATTCTATGAGGCCACCACCAGCCTGATACTAAAACCAGACAAAGACAACACACACAAAAAGAAAACTACAGGCCAAAAACATTGATGAACATATATGCAAAAATCCTCAACAAAATTTTAGCAAATAGAATTCAACAACAGATCAAAAAGCTCATACATGGTGATCAAGTTGGGTTTATTCCAGAGATGCAAGGATTCTTCAATATATGCAAGTCAATCAATGTGATACACCATTTAACAGACTGAAATATAAAAACCATATGATAATCTCAATAGATGCATAAAAAGCCTTTGACAAAATTAGGCACCCGTTTATGATTAAAACTCTTCAAAAAATGGGCATAGAAGGAACCTACTTCAACATAGTAAAGGGCATATATGATAAGCCTACAGCAAACATTATTCTCAATGGTGAAAAACTGAAAGCATCTCCCCTAAGATTAGAAACAAGACAAGGGTGTTCACTTTCACCACTATTATTCAACACAGTTCTGGAAGTAATAGATACAGCAATCAGAGAAGAAAAAGAAATAAAAGGTATCCAAATAGAAAAAGAAGAAGAAAAGCTCTCACTCTTTGCAGATGACATGATACTGTACATAGAAAACCCTAAAGATATTATCAGAAAATTACTAGAGCTCATCAGTGAATTTAGCAAAGTTGCAGGATACAAAATCAATACACAGAAATCACTTCTGTTTCTATATACTAACAATGAACAATCAGAAAGAGAAATTAAGAAGTCAATCCCATTCACCAATGCAGCAAAAAGAATTAAATATCTAGGAATAAAGCTACCTAAGGATAGAAAAGAACTGTACACAGAAAATTATAAGACACTAATCAAAGGAATCACAGATGACATAAACAGATGGAGAGATATTCAAAGTTCCTGGGTGAAAAGAATCAATATTGTAGAAATGACTATATTACCAAATGCAATCTACAGATTCAATGTGATCCCTATCAAATTATCAATGGCATTTTTCATAGAACTAGAACAAAAAATTTCACAATTCATATGGAAACAAAGAACACCCCTAATAGCTAAAACAGTCTTGAGAAAGAAGAATGGAGCTGGAGAAATCAACCTTCCTGACCTCAGACTATACTACAAAGCTACTGTCATCAAGACCGTATGGTACTGGAACAAAAACAGAAATATAGACCAATGGAACAAGATAGAAAGCCCAGAAATAAACCTATGCACTTATAGGTATCTTATTTTTGACAAAGGATGCAAGAATATACAATGGGGCAAAGACAGCCTCTTCAATAAAGGGTGCTGGAAAAACTGGACAGCTACATGTAAAAGAATGAAATTAGAACACTTCCTAACACCATACACAAAGATAAACTCAAGATGGATTATAGACCTAAATGTAAGACCAGAAACTATAAAACATTTAGAAGAAAACACAGGGAAAACACTTGATGACATAAATCAAAGCAAGATCTTCTATGACTCACCTCCTAGAGTAATGGAAATAAAAACAAAAGTAAACAAGTGGGACCTGATTAAACTTAGAAGCTTTTGCACAGCAAAGGAAACTATAAGCAAGGTGAAAAGATAAACCTCAGAATGGGAGAAAATAATAGCAAATCAAACAACTGACAAAGGATTAATTTCCAAAGTATACAAGCAGCTCATACAATTCAATACCAGACAAAAAAACGACCCAATCAGAAAGTGGAAAAAAGATCTTAACAGATATTTCTCCAAAGAAGACATACAGATGGCTAACAAACACATGAAAAGATGCTGAACACTGCTCATTATTCAGTTCAGGTCAGTTCAGCTGCTCAGTCATGTCCGACTCTTTGTGACCCCGTGAATCACAGCACACCAGGCCTCCCTGTCCATCACCAACTCCTGGAGTTCACTCAAACTCATGTGCATCGAGTTGGTGATACCATCCAGCCATCTCATCCTCTGTTGTTCCCTTCTCCTCTTGCCCCCAGCTCATTATTAGAGAAATGCAAATCAAAACTACAATCACCTCACACTGGTCAGAATGGCCCTCATCAAAATGTCTATAAACAATAAATACTGGAGAGGCTGTGGAGAAAAAGGGAATGCTCTTGCACTGATGGAGGGAATTAAATTGATAGAGCCACTATGGAAGATGGTATGGGGATTCCTAAAAAACTAGGAATAAAAACACCATATGACCTAGCAATCACACTCCTAGCATATACCCTGAGGAAATCAAAATTGAAAGAGACACACGTATGCCATTGTTCATTGCAACACTATTTACAATAGGTAGAACATGGAAGCAACCTAGATGTCCATTGGCAGATGAATGGATAAAGAAGTGTGGTACATATACACAATGGAATATTACTCAGCCATAAAAAGGAATGCATTTGAGTCAGTTCTAATAAGGTGGATGAACCTAGAACCTATTTACAGAATGATGTGAGTCAGAAAGAGAAAGATAAATACTGTATTCTAACACATATATACGGAATCTAGAAAAGTGGTACTGAAGAATTTATTTACAGGGCAACAATAGAGAAACAGACATACTAGAATAGACTTAGGGACACGGGGAGAGGGAAAGAGAGGATGAGATGTATGGAAAGAATAACACAGAAACTTAAATTACCATATGTAAAATAGACAGCCAACGGTAATTTGATGTATGGCTCAGGAAACACAAAAAAGGGCTCTGTGTTGACCTAGAGGGGCGGGGTGGGGAGGGATATGGAAGGGAGTTTCAAAAGGGAGGGATATATGTGTATACCTATGGCTGATTAAACTTGAGGTTTGACAGAAAACAGCAAAATTCTGAAAAGCAATTATCCTTCAATTAAAAAAAAAAAAAAAAGGACAAGAAAGATACAGAGACACCCAAAGCCCAGACAGAAAAAGACAGATTCACTACACTTCAGTGAGCTAAATGATGTCAAAAACTAGATTTTTTAAACGACCAGTATTAATTTAGCAATGTAGAAAACTATGCAGAGCTTAAAAAAAAAAGGAGATATGGTCAAATTCTCTGCAAGTGTCAGTAGACCCTTGATTAAGATTCTCTAATGCATCTGAACAGTGTTTATATGGATGTTCACATTATAACTATTCAATGGTGCATTCAGTTCAGTTCAATTCAGTTCAGTCGCTCAGTCATGTCCGACTCTTTGCTACCCCATGAATCGCAGCACGCCAGGCCTCCATGTCCATTACCAACTCCCAGAGTTCACTCAGACTCACGTCCATCGAGTCAGTGATGCCATCCAGCCATCTCATCCTCTGTCATCCCCTTCTCCTCCTGCCCCCAATCCCTCCCAGCATCAAGTTTTTTCCAATGAGTCAACTCTTCACATGAGGTGGCCAAAGTATTGAAGTTTCAGCTTTAGCATCATTCTTTCCAAAGAGATCCCAGGGCTGATCTCCTTCAGAACGGACTGGTTGGATCTCCTTGCATTCCAAGGGACTCTCAAGAGTTTTCTCCAACACCACAGTTCAAAAGCAGCAATTCTTCGGTGCTCAGCCTTCTTCACAGTCCAACTCTCACAACCATACATGACCACAAGAAAAACCATAGCCTTGACTGGACGGATCTTTGTTGGCAAAGTAATGTCCCTGCTTTTGAATATGCTATCTAGGTTGGACATAACTTTCCTTCTAAGGAGTAAGGGTCTTTTATTTTCATGGTTGCAATCACCATCTGCAATGATTTTGGAGCCCCAAAAAATAAAGTATGACACTGTCTCCACTGCTTCCCCATCTATTTCCCATGAAGTGATGGGACCGGATGCCATGATCTTCATTTTCTGAATGTTGAGCTTTAAGCCACTTTTTCATTCTCCACTTTCACTTTCATCAAGAGGCTTGTTAGTTCCTCTTCACTTTCTGCCATAAAAGTGGTGTCATCTGCATATCTGAGGTTATTGATATTTCTCCCGGCAATCTTGATTCCAGCTTGTGTTTCTTCCAGTCCAGCGTTTCTCATGATGTACTCTGCATATAAGTTAAATAAACAGGATGACAATATACAACCTTGACGTACTCCTTTTCCTATTTGGAACCAGTCTGTTGTTCCACGTAGTTCTAACTGTTGCTTCCTGACCTGCATACAGATTTCTCAAGAGACAGGTCACATGGTCCGGTGCTCCCATCTCTTGAAGAATTTTCCAGAGTTGATTGTGATCTACACAGTCAAAGGCTTTGGCATAGTCAATAAAGCAGAAATAGATGCTTTTCTGGAACTCTCTTGCTTTTTCGACGATCCAGCGAATGTTGGCAATTTTTTCTCTGGTTCCTCTGTCTTTTCTAAACCCAGCTTGAACATCAGGAAGTTCACTGTTCATGTATTGCTGAAGCCTGGCTTGGAGAATTTTGAGCATTACTTTACTAGCATGTGAGATGAGTGCAATTGTGTGGTAGTTTGAGCATTCTTTGGCATTGCCTTTCTTTGGGACTGGAATGAAAACTGACCTTTTCCAATGGTGCATATGTTATAGTAATCTTATCTGTATACATCTCATTAAAAAAAGCAAAGAAAAAGCAAAAAAAAAAAAAGGAGATATGGGCAAATTCTCTGCAAGTGTCAGTAGACTCTTAATTAAGATTCTCTAATGCACCTGATATGTGAACTGTGAACTTCAAGATGTTCCAGCTGAGTTTAGAAAAGGCAGAGGAACCAGAGATCAAATTGCCAACATCCGCTGGATCATTGAAAAAGCAAGGGAGTTCCAGAAAAACATCTATTTCTGCTTTATTGACTATGCCAAAGCCTTTGACTGTGTGGATCACAATCAACTGTGGAAAATTCTTCAAGAGATGGGAGCACCGGACCACCTGACCTGTCTCTTGAGAAATCTGTATGCAGGTCAGGCAGCAACAGTTAGAACTGGACATGGAACAACAGACTGGCTCCAAATAGGAAAAGGAGTACGTCAAGGTTGTATATTGTCATCCTGTTTATTTAACTTATATGCAGAGTACATCATGAGAAACGCTGGACTGGAAGAAACACAAGCTGGAATCAAGATTGCCGGGAGAAATATCAATAACCTCAGATATGCAGATGACACCACCCTTATGGCAGAAAGTGAAGAGGAACTAAAAAGCCTCTTGATGAAAGTGAAAGAAGAGAGTGAAAAAGTGGCTTAAAGCTCAACATTCAGAAAACGAAGATCATGGCATCCAGTCCCATCACTTCACGGCAAATAGATGGAGAAATAGTGGAAACAGTGGCTGACTTTATTTTTCTGGGCTCCAAAATCACTGAAGATGGTGATTGCAGCCATGAAATTAAAAGATGCTTACTCCTTAGAAGGAAAGTTATGACTAACCTAGACAGCATATTGAAAAGCAGAGACGTTACTTTGCCAACCAAGGTCCATCTAGGCAAGGCTATGGTTTTTCCAGTGGTCATGTATGGATGTGAGAGTTGGACTGTGAAGAAAGCTGAGCTCAGAAGAATTGATGCTTTTGAACTGTGGTGTTGGAGAAGACTCCTCAGAGTCCCTTGGACTGCAAGGAGATCCAACAGTCCATCCTAAAGGAGATCAGTCCTGGGTGTGCACTGGAAGGACTGATGCTGAAGTTGAAACTCCAATACTTTGGCCACCTCATGTGAAGAGTTGACTCATTGGAAAAGACTGTGATGCTGGGACGGATTGGGGGCAGGAGGAGAAGGGGACGACAGAGGATGAGATGGCTGGATGGCATCACTGACTCAATGGACATGAGTTGAGTAAACTACGGGAGTTGGTGATGGACAGGGAGGCCTTGCCTACTGTGATTCATGGGGTAGCAAAGAGTCGGACACGACTGAGTGACTGAACTGAACCGAACTGAATTCACCTGAACAGTGTTTATGTGGATGTTCACATTATAACTACTCAATGGTGCATATGTTACAGTAACTTTTTCTGTATATGTATCTCATTAAAAAAACAAAAAAAGGCAAAAAAAAGAAACACAAACAGAAGCACCAGGGTACCTTAGTGTTCTTGATACCCCTCAAAGCAAAAGATATTTCTCATATATCAAAGCTTTATCATATAGTTGTTTGTCATAATTTGAAAGAAATATTAGTGCCAAAAGGAATTTCTCCAAAATCTTGAACATTTACAGACTTAAGTAACGAACTTTTCATTTCCATTAAAATGTTTTTCTTCTCCTTCAACAGAAGTAAAACAATGCTCAAAACTCTCTAAAATATTGTCTTTTTAAAATCTCTCCTAAAACTTAACTGTAAGATGTATTCTCCTAAACTCCCATTTTTCTAATTTTATATGAAATATGGTTGCCATTGTACTTATAGCCTGTAGGAATTTCACATAGGATGAGCTATATATGTAGGATTCTGAAATTTCTTTCACTCATGATGATTACAGGGCATGGTCACTATTAATCCAATAAATTTTTATTTAACAACTTGAATACTTCTCTGTGTCTCCTTGCTTTCCTTTCCCCTAACCCATAATACTCAAACTTATTATGTAAATAAATGTTTGGCATATCAGCAGTAGACAGACAAAAAAGCATCAACTACTGTGTTTGAATAAATCTCTCAACAATTGATAACACAACTAGAGGGAAAAGAGACATTTGCTTCAGATGATCTTAAAATGCTATCAATCGCTTTGACTTGATTCTTTAGTACACTTCACCCCACAACTGCAGAAAACACAATCTTTTCAAATTCACATATTTATGATAGGTATATGCTGGGTCAAAAACCAAAAATAATTTTCAATATATTTAAAATTATTTAAATCATACAAAATGTCACCTTGGACCAGTAGGGCCTTGAATTATAATACAACATCAATTTATTACAAAACAATTGAATACATACATAGATGGATATAGATATTGACCTGCAACAATAATTTCATTAAAAGCATTCTCAAGTATCTAGGAATACAAGAACTCACTTTTTTAATAACACAGGTAAAAAAGAATCTAAAGAGAATTTAGAAAATATTTAAAACTAAATATTAATGGAAATACAACACCAAGTTTATACAGTCTCACTAAAATTTATAGTGCTTTATAATATTCCAAGATCCAAACAATGCACAAAATATTGACTTTCAAGGGGGCACTGTTCTCTCTGGGATCTTGGCCCCTCAAATGTGACAGACTTGGAAATTTTTTAATGAACTCTTAGTGATTGTTTTTTGTTTTATATCACTCAGCTTTTTTAGTTTTCAGAAATCATTTGTTAATATCTCCTCTATCATTTCCAAAAGTAGAAATCTAAAATATTTCCTTTAAATCTAGAATTAAGTGGTCCGGGTAAAGCATTAACATTTGAAGTAAAAAGACTGGCTGAACTAATTGGGATCTTACTGAGCTATCCCTAATGTTAGCACAATTCAAAAATATTGCAAAGCATCTAAAAATGCTAGATCTATTGATCTTAATTTTCCTGCCTTTGGGCCAGTACTTTATTTTCCTGGGAGCTAAATTTGTTTTTTATAAAGCTGCCCAGGAATATCTTCATCATTGAATTTTACTTCAGCTTTTCAGATTTAAGTCTTGGTTTCTGTAATATATATCATTTAGCAACACAACTTTGAAAAAGAGAAAATTATTGAATTTGAATTTGAAACATTATTTGTAATTATATCAGAGTTAGTGGAGTCTTACAGATTATTAAAATTGTTACATAAATATTTCAATTGGATCTAATAAGAAGGAATGGTTTCCTAATGTTGTTGCTGTAGTTAACTATAAAAAACCAATTAAGAAAATGAATTGAAAAATAACTGAAATTTAACTTCTAGAAGAACTATTATAAAAGCAGATTTATAAAAATATCTAATAAAATACCAGTTCCTTAATAGTAACTCTATCTTCAAATAAGAGGAATGCTTGTTAAAATAGTAATCTGAATTTCTACTATAATTTATTAATTTTAAGTGGCTTTAATTATGATTCTAAATGTTTCCTTTGCAAAACATGTACCGATTTTTTTGTTATAATTAAAATATTGTGAAAATATGCTTTGAGTTTTTGTTGTTAATTTAGTTACAATTCTAATAAACAAAAGCTTCAGGGCCTACATAGAAAAGTTATTATAGAAAAAGCACTAATTTTACTAATTCACCACATTATTATTTCACAAAGAATGTCCTTATTTCTTAAAATGTGATTCTATCCTATCGCTTCATCTATGCTTTATTTGCGCTCTTGGGAAACTAAAGTGAAGTCGCTCAGTCGTGTCCGACTCTTTGCAATCCCATGGACTGTAGCCTACCAGGTTCCTCTGTCCATGGGATTTTCCAGGCAATAGTACTGGAGTGAATTGCCATTTCCTTCTCCAGGGGATCTTCCCTACCCAGGGATGGAACCCGGGTCTTCTGCATTGTAGACAGATGCTTTACCATCTGAGCCACCAGGGAAGCTCCCAGAGAAACTAAAACTTCATTCAACTCTTAAAACAAGGGCAAATTTTCTTAACTTTTATTCTAGTTTATTTCTTCTGTTTCTTGAAGATAATGCCACTATTTGCAAACTCATTCTTCAACCAAAAAATATCAAAATTTTCTTTAGATTTTCTTTTTATTTCTTGTTTGTTGCCATGTAACTTCATTTTTCTTATCATAGTATCCTTATTAAAATCCTAAAGCAGCACATACTTCTCTCTACATGCATTAGGAAGATTGTAAAGCTCTATATAAATGCCAAGTAATTTTACAGTTTTGGAGAGATTGGCAATAACATTTTTTATAACCAAGATTTGTCTTCTTTCACTGGGTTCATAGAGACCGTGAAGCTAATTGTTTCTGAGTAAATTCTAGACCAAAAAAAAAGTGAAATATTTTTGTATGTTTTTTGATAAACAGGCTTCCCTGGTGGCTCAGTGGTAAAGAATTCACCTGCAATACAGGAGACATGGGTTTGATCCCTGGTTTGGAAAGATCCCCTGGAAGAGGGCATAGCAATCCATTCCAGTATTCATGCCTGGAGAACCCCCATGGGCAGAGGAGACTGGCGGGCTACAGTCCATAGGTTTGCAAAGATTTGGACACAATGAAGTAATTTAGCATGCATGCACACAAAGAAAATATTCTATTATTGACAAAAATAGGTCTCTGGAAGATATTTTCAGAGATAATTTAAACCACCCTTTGAGACTAAACAGTAAACGAATACCTGCATTGTTGGTTTAAGTATTAGAAGTCATATTAAACTATTTAAAGATATGGCCATTTTGGTGAAAAAGAAATGTGACTTTGAGTTTGTACTAGCACAAATGGATGTGATTCTGCCTTTATTATTTACTCTAGTTTGGGAGATCATCTAGAATTTACTTTTGGAGTACCAGTATTATATATAATCTATCTAGTTAACATAGATTCTCTTAGGGAAGCTTCCATTCAACAATGTTTAAAATAATTCATATATCTACACTTTCAGGAATATTTAGCTTAAATAAAAATTGTAAGCCAAAACCCTATATTTTTCTATTTTTTATCAGAAATGATTCATATACTCAGTAGTTTTGCTATATCAAAACACAGATGTTTCTCTTTTGTCAACCTAAATAAACACAGGAGGCCTCAACCATGCAAACACCAGATTCGTAGACTGGGGAGAAAATGTCTCTGTGGCTTTCCAGAACCTGAAAAGCAATTTCTCAGTCCCCCAGCTTTGCCTGCAAGCTCACTCACTAAGTCGTGTCCAACTCTTTGGACACTGCAACCCAATCGACCATAGGCTGCCAGGATACTCTGCCCATGGAATTTTCTCTGGCAAGAATACTGGAGTTGATTGCTATTTCATTCTCCAGGGTATCTTCCCAACTCAGGGACGGAACCCTGTGTCTCATTCATTGGCAGGTGAATTCTTTACCACTGAGCCACCAGGAAAGCCCTCCCCCTGATTTAGGACATCCTAAGAGGCAGCTTCTCTTTTACTTTTCCTTCACAAGGACATGAATGCCTTGGGAGTGCATATAGAAAGGCATGGAGGTCAACACTGACCCCCTTGGCTATTACAGGCAACAATTAGACCCTTTAGCCGGAGGTCTTCCCCCATCAGTTCAGTTCAGTTCAGTTGTTCAGTTGTGTCCGACTCTTTGCGACCCCATGAATCACAGCACACCAGGCCTCCCTGTCCATCACCAAACTCCCAGAGTTCACCCAGGCTCATGTCCATCGAGTCAGTGATGCCATCTAGCCATCCCATCCTCTGTCGTCCCCTTCTCCTCCTGCCCCCAATCCCTCCCGGCATCAGAGTCTTTTCCAATGAGTCAACTCTTCCCCCATACATGAGAGCTATTTGAGTAGTGGCAGCCTGTAGGTAAATAACTAAGTAGTAGTTTCGGGCTCTCTATTCACTATCTATATTCTCCATGCAGTAGAAGCCTTGCTCAATTCTTATCACACATAACACGTTTCTGTAAGCAATCTTACTATCATATGAAATATTGTTACTAACTTGCCTCACATAACTCTTTCCCATGACAACAACCTCAACCTCATAAGCCTTCTCCCTTTACCTAGTGACATAACTCCTCATGACTGTCTGACTGATCAGATATTAATCCCTGGAGCTGACTTACAAGAAATCCTTATTGCTAATGCTGAGATTTCATAGTTTACTGATGGTTCTTATATGAAAAATAGAGAAGAAAAATATTGTGTCTGATATGTAATCATCTCCTCACTTGAACTTCTTGAAGCAGCTTTTCTGCTGACTGCTACTTCAGCCCAGCAAGCAGAACTCCATGCTTTAACTAGAGGTTGCCCCTTAGCAGAAGGTAAAGCTGTTTATTTTATATCCCTGTCTTTGGGGATAGTCACATGACTTTGATGTGCTTTGGAAACAAAAGATTCTTGACCTCAGGAGGATATCATATTAAGAATGGACATTGGGTCAATGAGTAATTTAAATCAATCCAACTTCTCTCTATTCTAGACATAATTTCAGAGACTGGGCATTCAAAATTAAATTCAGAAAAAAGCAAAGGAGATAATTTAGCAGATCAAGCCAGAAGGACAACAGTCTTATAAGTCACCAAACCTGAAACTATTATAGCCAATTTTGACTACATTCACAAATAGAATTTAATAAAAATAATCAAAGACAACCAATGTAAGGCACCACATAAAGGCAGAAATCTCACTGAAAAGACACTGCTTTTCATGATGGTGAGTTTCTCTTTGAGTGTGTTATAATTTGTGATAAAGATTTCAAGGGGAAAGAGAACAATACAATCTCCTTCCTCTGCCTCTTTCCTTTGGGAAGGGGAAAAGTAAGATGTGGATGATGTTGGGGTTCTGAGGATTTATCTCCAGACAGAAAAGTAAGAGAAACAAATTAAATTCTGAATTGCCAAAACCGAGATATTAGGTTTAACCCTGGGATGGAGGCGGGGGAGTGAGAGCAATGGGAAATAAGGCACTACATAAAGAAAAGCTTCACTGAACTGAAAACAGTTGTATTAGTAGTCCAATAGCCAACTTATGAAATGGTCCAAATAAATGATCTGTCTTACCAGAGTCCAGAGCTTCCCTGGTAGCTCAGTGGTTTAAAAAAAAAAAAAAAAAATCGCCTGTCAATATAGGAGACACAGGTTCAATACTTGGTCAGGAAGATCCCCTGGAGAAGGAAATGGAAACCCACTCTAGTACTCTTGCCTGGGAAATCCCATGGACAGAGGACCCTGTGCAGGCTGCAGTCCATGGGGTCACAAAAGAGTCGGACATGACTTAGCAGAAAAACAACAACAATAAAATCAGAGTTCATGAAAAGACTCATCAGAAGACCCACTGGGCTGGAGATAAACTTTTAAGTTTCATGAAACAAGACTGGTGGGGAAATATTTCTAAGGCCACCAAGGAGGCACAATTAACTTTTGTTGGATGATCTAAATATGACCCAAGGAAAGCTATCCAAACTGCCTTTGGACATTTGGCATTTTGAAGTTTGAGAAATGGATTGTATCCAGGTGCCTTCTTCTTAAGTACATAAGTTTGTTCTTCTTATGATTTGCATTTTTTTTTTATTGGATTGAAGCATGTCCTTGCCAATGTACTACTGCCTTAGCAGCTACAAAACTACTATTACTGGCCATGATATGAAACAGATCTGTGAGATTTGGACTATTCTATAACATTTTTACTGTGCTTATCACCCTGAGTCCTCTGGATTGGTAGAAAGAACAACAGCATTGTTAAGATTTAATTGGCAGAATTTATGGAGACCTTGAAACTGACTTGACCTAAGGCACTTCCTCTGGTCCTTTTGAATGTGAGAGCTACTTTCCTTGGGAAACACAATATGTCACCCTTTGAAGTCACTATTGGCAGCCCTATGCATTTGGCTCTCTCTGATCTTGATATTAAGATAATTAATGGAAACAAGCTTTAGTATTGTAAAGGACTAATCAGAAACTCAGACAAAGAAGCCATATACTCTTTGGACAATATTTCCACAGTGTGCTTCTAGCAGAGGAAGACCACAAACATCACAAACTGCAATGAAGTAATTTTATCTACTGAAAAAAGACATCTTCAAAGAGATTCTTTACAATTTAAAGGATCATATAAGGTACTCTTAACTAATTATTATGCTATCTTGGATTCATGTTTCTCATTTAAAGAAGACTCCAGAATCCAACTGGACTTTTCAACTAACTAGTGAATTAAAGTTAACTAGGAAGTGAGGTCAGAGAAGGCAATGGCAACCCACTCCAGTACTCTTGCCTGGAAAATCCCATGGACGGAGGAGCCTGGTATGCTGCACTCCATGAGGTCGCTAAGAGTCAGGTATGACTGAGTGACTTCACTTTGATTTTTCACTTTCATGCATTGGAGAAGGAAATGGCAACCCACTCCAGTATTCTTGCCTGGAGAATCCCAGGGACGGAGGAGCCTAGTGGGCTGCCGTTTATGGGGTCGCACAGAGTCGGACACGACTGAAGTGACTTAACAGGAAGTGAGGCAGAAGATACCTGATGCTGATAAAGCTTTCCAAGATTTGGGAGCAGGCCAATTTACACAGACACACTGCTCCAACTTCATTATCGATTCTTTTCTTAATAGATCTATACCTTTATATTGATAAACTTATTGAGTTTAATTATAATCATTTAACATTCTTCATAACGAAGTCCCACTGAGTTGGCTGGTGGTTTCAGAATGTTGTTGGACCCAAGACTAGCAAGGATACATACATAAAGAAACATGAATTATATTTCAGAAATAATATAGACTGAATTTTAGCCTGAAAATTTAGATGATTTCTTGATCTCCTGAGAATATCTAAGGTACTTTTTATTGATGAGACAGAAATGAAAGTGGCCATTAACTTATGCAACACTAAAAATGATGCATAAATGGGAGAAAGTGAGCATTATATATCATTCTGGATAATGATGAAAGATAATACATGGCTTTAAGACATTGACTTACCAAGGATACCATGTATTCTTTCATAATAAATTCAAGTCCCCTTGCATTTCTCTATAGGCCATATTTAAACGCAAATGATAAATCAGGGTTACTACAGTGAGATTCCAGATTCTAGATCACATTAAAATCTGAAAGCACTTATGCCATATACCTGAAATTTGGGAGGCTACTTGCATGTTAAGGATATATAACAGAATAACCATATTTCTTAGCTCTTTCATTTTGAATATTTGAATTTTATAGCAACAAATAGAAAGACAGAGAAATGGTAAATAAATTTTAAAAACAATTTCAAGTGATTGGTTTATAAATATAAAATTTTAAGTATGATATATTATGTGAGAATTAATACTGATCTCTATAACTGTAACTCATTGTAAGAAACATTTTGTATTTCCAGATAGTTTTGGTTTTCAGGTCAGTCTAGTCCAAGAGAAATAGAAGACTGATGCATTCAGCTTTGTTACAGATTTAATGGATTTATAGAGAAGTGGTTATGAGAAAGGGGTGAAAAGAATAAAGGTTTCATGTGGTGTTATGGAAAAACTGATTCAATAATATCAAAGAGGAAACTTTCCAGTAAAATCTAAAGTAAAGATTCATCTTCTTAGAGTTGGTAAGGATGTATTAAAACACACATGATGGACTATATAATAATTGGCAAGCATATGCACACCAAAATATATATGATATATGAGAATATCAATTTATCATATTTTACTATGTTTTGGTAGTTAGGTACAGATTTCCCACAGGTCTTAAATGTCAACTTGTTTTGGGAGAAATCCCTAGAATTGCAGAGATAGCAGTTGGAAATTGTTATAGATAAATTGCTTTAGTGATGAGTTTCTTAACTGAATCTATTAAAGACATAAATATAATTGAGATAAATTATGTCTATTATTGGGATTCCTGGTGGCTCAGACAGTAAAGAATCCTGCCTGCAGTGCAGGAGACGTGGGTTTGATCCCTGGGCTGGGAAGATCCCCTGGAGAAGGGAATGACAACCTACTCCAATATTCTTTTCTGGAGAATTCCATGGACACAGGATCCTGAAGGACCACAGTCCATGGGGTCACAAAGAGTTGGACATGACCTAGTGACTAACACACACACACATGTTTGTTATATTAATTTAGAAAAGAGATACTATTGGCATTCTTTTAACTTGCCAACTTGATTGCCAAGCATTGTATATGAGATAATGATATTTTTTGCATTTTCTTCTCTAAATATTTCATGTTAAAAATAAGTATTCACAAATATACAATTTATCATTTATACTATATTTTACCATGTTTTTAAATAAAAATTGATAATTACAAATATATGTATACATATAAAATATATTCTAACTAGTTGCTGCTATTAAATTCAGATAATCAAGAAAATTTTAACCACATGCATTTTTTGAGTTTTCTGTTAATGTGATTCTTCAGTAATAAGCACATATGTATACATACTTGGAGAAGGAAATGGCAACCCACTCCAGTGTTCTTGCCTGGAGAATCCCATGGACAGAGAAGCCTGGTAGGCTGCAGTCCATGGGGTCGTACAGAGTCGGACACGGCTGAAGCAACTTGGCAGCAGCATACATACTTACTTTTATACCTCAAAGTGACATAGATTAAATTGACATGAATTGCTACTGCCTTCAACACATGGTAATATAACAAGAATTCTACATGTGTTGAGAGTTTACTCCATAGCCAAATTGAGCATCACAAATGTTTGTCTTATCTTTTCAAATTGAAAGCCAGTTTTCTTTTCTAAGACAGAATACATGCTAAAATTCATCTCAGCCTAGTTACATCAGTGACCATTTTCTCTTTGCATGACACTTAATCTTATTTTGTGAAAAGATACCTCAGAGGATATGAAAGATGGGAGATGATTCCCCAAGAATATTTGATTTAGAAATGTAGAGTGAACACAGAAGACTGTAGGAAATGGAGTTTGGAGCTGGGAAATAGAGAATAGCTTCAGTTATCTGAGAAACTAAGAAGGAAATGCATTTATGGGAAATGTAGGACTGAACTGAATTAAATATATATAGGTCAATTTTATTTTAAAATTTTATTTGGAGAATAAGGCACTATAGAGCAATACATAGATTGATATATATTATACTAGTTTGACAGAGTAAGTCGAAATTAGAACTTGCTTAGCAAAAAACACTAGGATGTGAGAATTGCTCACTTACTGTCTCATCCTAGTTTCTTGATTCTTAGATATGAAATTTGACCAATTCATTTTGTTAGTGGTGATAGGAGTACTCATTGGATATTAAATACATTCTAGACAAGAATAGATGTTTTACATGACCTCAAAAGTCCTTTCAACTCTCATATTTTGAAAACAGTAGATGGAAGCTTACAGCAGAGAGAGACAAAAAGTAATGACTATGGATTTTATTTGAGACTACTGAGAGAACTGAAATCTATAAGTGAATGTATAAGCAAGTATGAATAAGACTTAATAATGGGATGCCTACAGTCTACTACCTCTGGAAATAAGTGCAAGAATGAAAGTGCATCTCTGGTGAATTTAAACTAAATAAAACTTATTCTAGGTAAAATCAATACATCACTTCTGAACTTTGACTCCTAAGTTTTCTAGACTGGAAATTCACAACCCATAATGATTGATTAATTGCCACTGTTCCTTCTTATTCTGTCTGTATTTCTTAAACTGTGAATACAAAGGGTAGAGTAAGTATAAAGCATTTCCTGAGGATTTGAATAAAAAAGCCAGTTTTATACTGAATCAGACATCAATATATTATGGATTGAGACTCAAAACCCAGTGCATTTTTAAGACAAATCTTGTGATATCAAAGACATATTATCTTCTGCCCCAAATCTCCCTAAAGTTCCAGTTTGAGAGGAAAGATGTTGACTTAGGCGTTCGGGATTTGTCTTTGTAGGGGCGATTTCTTCATGGCATAACTGCATGTATTCTCTTTATTGTCTCCTATTCTCATCACACGCAATATTTAACAAATTTAGTGTTCTTGTGTTCATACTATATACTTATTCTTTCCTTTCTGGGCTAGCAGGGAACTACATTTTTTTAGCTTCTTTGAAATCATTCAGGGTCACATGGCTAATTCTGGTCAATCACATATGACATAAAGTGAAAAATGCCACCTTTATTCTGAGTCTATAAAAATGTTTTACAATTATACAAAGTCTCTGTTCTTTACTTTGAGAATGGAACTGGCCATGGACTTCAGTTGGTATAGCTAAAAGTCACTGTGCAGAGCAGGGTACCACATTAACCTTGTATAAGCCCGTTTGTAGGACCTGTTGCATGAGCCAGAAATAAACTTCTGTTACATTAAACACTTCAGGGTTTCAAGTAAGGTATTACAACATAATGAATAGAAGCATAACTATGTTTCCAGCATGGTTCCAGATCCCTGGAATTTATTGAGGGCCAAAATAAGAGAAAAATCCCTTCCCTTCTGGAGTTTACTGTATAGAAAATCAAAACATATTAATATGTAGTAAATACTTGGGGAACTGAGGGTTTTCCTGGTGGCACAGATGGTAAAGAATCTCTTGCTTGCAATGCAGGTGACCTGGGTTCAATCTCTGGGTTGGGAAGATCCCCTAGAGAAGGAAATGGCAACCCAACTCAGTATTCTTGCTAACAAATTTCATGGAAAGAGGAGCCTGGCAGGGTACAGACTGTGGGGTCGCAAAGAGTTGGACACGACTGGGCCACTAACACGTTCCCTTCTTCTTCAAATACATAGTTGGTGAAAGGAAGAAAAAGAGCATAATTAACATGATGGTTGTTGTAAGTAGAATAAGGGCCTCCCCAAAGCTGTCATTTCTAATCATGAAAAACTGTGAATATATTTCCTTACATGTCAAAAGGAACGTTGCAAATGTGATAAAGTTAAGGGTCTTGAAATAATCCTAGATTATCCAGGTGGGCTAAATGCAATCATGAATCCTTATTAGAGAGATACAGGGGCCTCAGAGTTGGCTCAGGAGATGTGATGCTGGTAATAAAGGTTGAAGTAATACAAGGACAAAAGCCAAAGAAAGTGGTGACCTCTAGGAGCCAGAAATGACAAGGACATAGTTTCATTCCTAGAGAATCCAGAGAAATGAAGTATTGCCAACCGGTTTTAGACACTGCGCTTCAGAACTCTAAGATAGTACATCTGCATTGTTTTAAATCAGTGTGTTAATTTTATAGTAATTTACAGCAACAAGAAGAAACATATGAAAGTGAAGAGTGAAAGCATTAGCTGCTCAGTCGAGTCTGACTCTTTGTGACCCTATGGACTGTAGCTCACTAGGCTCCTCTGTCCATGGAATTCTCCAGACAAGAATACTGGAGTGGGTAGCCATTCCCTTCTCCAGGGGATCTTCCCAACCCAGGGATTAACCCAGATCTCCTGCACTGCAGGCAGATTCTTTACCACCTGAGCCACCAGGGAAGCCCAAGAAATATATACAATTACCTAGAGGAAGTGCTCTAAGATTAGGTAGCCTCATCTTTCTGACAAAGTGATGTCATTGACTGATCTTATAATACATGTGAGAAAAGGCATGGATATGTTGAAAGAAATACTAGTAGGTCTTTTTACTGTTTAGTTTCATTACCCTTATTCATACTCAGAAATGTGAGGTATTATTTGTTTATTTGTTTGGTAGATCGATTTATATAGCAAGACTATGGAACTCAGACCATTTTTTGGACTCTTGGCATTTGTCACTCATTGTTTATTTGATGCTTTGATATTCTTTTCTCTTCTCCAACAGAAACCTGAATTTGTTTAATTTAATTAAGATGGTATTTCCCAACTCTTCAATCCCATTGCAGCTTTCAGAAATAATGAAAAGAAACACCGGTTTAGATGGTTTCACTTTGGAAAATCATACAAAAGATAACAAAAAAGGTTGCGAATTGTTCACATGCCTTATGGATTGCTGGTGTATTTTTAAGGATTCTCATTGATATGGAGTTGAAAACAAATTAGGCTTTTGTCCTTGGTTTATGAGGCTTTCACTCAAAATTAAACTTTTTCTTAAAAACTGAAATTGGGTCAGTGTTAAATCAGTGCTGTTCAGGTTTAATCTTGTCTAGGTGAGACTAAGTTCACAGGTCCTATATTTAGAAACAGTGATTCTCTCTCAATATTTCTTCTTGGAGTATCATTCCATTTTGGTCATCAAGCTTACACAAAATACACATATTACCTTTAATTCAGTTAAACATGTATTTACAAACTGCACAGCACTCATCTATTTTGTTATTTTGGGGACCCCATCATCCCCTCCCAAAAGAAAATATATATATTATAAGTACTGGGTCACAGGAATGATCGTTATTAGGCCTAAATTTAGGTATTTTCCTAATTCCCACATACATATATTTTGGATAATGGTATTGAGGGCTGAAGGCACATATGTATGAAGATTGACAGTTTTTGTATTTTGCTTTGGAAATATTCACAGCTTGTTTTGATGAAGTGGCAGAGTGTTTTGTTTTTAAATTGATTTATTTTACAAGGTATGAAAGGTTTAGACCCCACAGACTGAATATCTGAATAATAAAAAGTTAGAGCCTTGTAACTTGTACCATCTTGAGAAACATTCAGCTTATAAATATGTAAACATGTTTCAACAACCACAGCATTCTTCTAGTCTCACCAGATGTGCTTTCAAAGGGCTGTTTGGGGCCCTTCTTTTATGCTTTTCCCTTTTTTTTATTTCCTGCTGCCTGAAATATCAGGGAAAGGGCAAATGATTACTCCACATAGTTTTCTTCTACATATGAAATATGCATGAGACTTGCTAAAATTTACATTTACCCAGCTGGTTTCACATCTTTTGGTGGTCTTGGCCTTAGTGACTTCATTAGAACTCCTGGAAAACAAATTTACATAGGAAATGGCAACTCAATACAAATAATCCATATGTCTTATAACAACCCTTTATAGCAAAAGTATTCTTTCTCAAATAACCTTTAAATAAAATGAATTTTAAAATCTTGAATGAAAGCTGTTCTCCATTTAGGGAAAATTCTTTTATTTGTTAATGTATTTTAGGACTATTTTTCCTCATTCTATTTTTTAAAGTTATATGAATCTACGTAATATCTGCCATATGTATGTTAATTCTAATCTTAGATTATCTTTTGATTATTTCACATCTTGACCTTTAATCTAGAGACATTAAAAAAATGGATTACATCTAAATGCCATGAGATTGCAGTATAATTTAATAGGTTAAAATAATTAATAGCCTAAAATTTTCAATTGTAATATATTTACTGAATTATGCATCTTCTATATATATTTGCATGGTATTATGTAATAGCCTTGAGAATGGAGAGACTTTATAGAGATCTTAGTATTTTTAAAATACTGATTTCTTTGTTTCAATAATCTATTCCATAGTATTTATTGAATGTCTTCTAAGTTACATGCACTATTATGGGTTCTTGGAATGCACCTATGAGTAAAAATTACAAAAATTCCCTAGAGGAGATAATCTTTTGTAAGGGAGACAGTCTGTACACATAAATATAAGTCTGAAATGTTGTAATATATTAGAAGGTAATGAGCAACAGGAGAAATCAAACCAAATAGGCTAGAGAGTAGGCTCTGGAAGGAAGTTATCATGTAGATTTTAGGGAGTGTATATTTCAAGAACAGCTGGTACAAAAACCCTAAGATGGAACTAACCCTAGCCAGTTGATGGAAAACAAGGAGGGCATTATGTGTGGAAGAAATGGTGGTAAGAAATGAAGCTGAGGGATAGTAATGATTAGGGAATGAGGAAGAAGATCACAAAGGGCATATAGGCATTTTAAAGAATTTACCATGTTCTTTATTAAAGTAGGGCCCCAGTAGAACTTTTGGAACAGAAGAATGTTATGCTGAGTTACTTTTAGTGGGATTACTCTGTCTACTTTTTTGAGAATAGACTATATTTTGTATTGTAATAATTCAGGTGAGAGGTGATGATAGCTAAAACCCTGTTGGTAAAAGTGGTAATAGAATTAGTAGGGGTCTGAATATGTTTTGAAGGTAGGAATTTCCTTATTTTCAAATGTGATGACAAAGGAGACAATGTGAAATGGAAAGCAGAGGAATGAGTGAACTAGTAAAATACACTGTGATATACTGTGATATGCTATAATTATAAGCAGAACCAATGGCCCACTTAAGGTGTGTAGACATAAATTTAATGTGGTATCAATTAGTACATTCCCCAAAGTCTAGAGAGGCACCTGGTGTATCATCATTAAAGATCAGATGAATAATTTAAAAAGGCTTAAAAGGTACTGAATTCGCATCCTAGAGATGGCCTTTGCCTATTTGATTTTCTACTTTTTCTTGTCTTCCTAAGGCACATTTCATACTAATTATGGGGGGAAAATAGAACTACTCTATTCTAGATGTTTGAGAAACAAAATCTGTGATTTACATACAAGAGGTTTATTTGGAAATAACTCTAGAGAAATAAAACTGGGAATAGGGCGATTGAATTGGGATATAATTCCAATTAAAAAAACCCAATTAATCCTATAGGAAGTTGGCATGTACCTAGAAAATTGTTGCAATTGAGATAAGGTTGGTGGAACCTTGTACCATTTTATTAGTCAGTTTTTGGATATAGGTTGCCCAAGGACTGGATGAAAACTTGTTCAAGGCAACATCTTTCAGTTTAGGGCAATTCCTGAAGAAGAACTAAGATGTCAGATAAAAGATAATGTAAGGAAAATTCTTAAAGACATAAATTTTAGTTACTGGATTCTTCACTACTTATAAATTCCAGAATACTTCGTAATATAATTAACCTCTTGTTCCTGAGTTCAGTTCAGTTCAGTTCAGTTGCTCAGTCATGTCCAACTCTTTGTGACCCCATGAACCACAGCACACCAGGCCTCCCTGTCCATCACCAATTCCCAGAGTCCACCCAAACCCATGTCCATTGAGTTGGTGATGCCATCCAACCATCTCATCCTCTGTCATCCCCTTCTCCTCCCGCCCTCAATCTTTCCCAGCATCAGGGTCTTTTCCAGTGAGTCAGCTCTTCGCATCAGGTGGCCAAAGGATTGGAGTTTCAGCTTCAACATCAGTCCTTCCAATGAACACCCAGGACTGATCTCCTTTAGGATGGTGACTTTTAAACCTTTTGTAAGACTAGGTGTCCCAGTGGTAAAGAATGTGCCTTCCAGTGCAGGAGGCACAAGAAACTCGGGTTTAATCCCTGGGTCAGGAAGATCCCCTGGAGGAGGAAACCCATTCCAGTATTCTTGCCTGGGTTAATCCCATGGACAGAGGAGTCTGGGTTGATATAGTCCATGGAGTCTCAAAAGAGTCAGACACGACTGAGCACACACACACACACATATAGAGTTTAAAATATAGAAAGAAACATAGGGTCATTGAGTAAGATAAGGATTATAAGACACTTATTCTGGCTACCCAGTAGTTGGAAACTCTAATCCAAGCCTTTGCTTCTATTTCTCTATTTTTTGAAATTAATAGTAAATAAATACTATCTAATTATAGCCCACTAACTTTATTTTATAACCTCCTAGTAAGTTTCAACCTGAAGCTGGAAAAAGATTGACTACAAAACACAGAAAAACCACACCTACTCTTCATACATTTAGAATTAGAGAAATTTCCTGGGCACAGGTTCTGACTACTGGTAAAGTGGTTATTTAATATATCATCAAATCTCAAATTCTTTGAGAGTAAATCAGGCATAAACAGGGCTTCCAAGGTGGTGCCAGCGGTAAATAACCCAATTGCCAATGCAGAAGATACATAAGTGATCCAGGTTTGATGCCTGTATCAGGAAGATTCCCTAGAGGAGGACATGACCACCCACTCCAGTATTCTTGCCTGGAGAATCCCATGGACAGAAGAGCCTGTTGGGCTGCAGTTCATAGGGTTTCAAAGAGTCAGACATGACTGAAGCAACTTAGCAAGCATGTATACATGAGGCATAAACAAGGATTGTTCCGCAATCTCTAGTGGGAGTTTTCTACCACTAAAGCAGGTTGAGGGTCCAAGTAAAAAAACAGAAGAGCTCAGCAGTGGGATCTCAGCAGTTGTTTGTCCTCCTCCCTTTTTTGCCTTTTGTTTCTTGTGTCCAGAAAAATAGAAAAGGAGGAAGTCAAAAGACATTTGCTATATACTAAAAGTTACTAACTGAGCTAGGATAACAAAGTGAAAGTTACTCAGTTGTGTCCAATTCTTTGAGACCCCATGACCTCTAGCCCAGGGATTTCCCAAGTGGCACTAGTGGTAAAGAAACTGCCTGCCAATGTAGACAGAAGAGATGTAGGTTTGGATACCTAGGTCAGGAAGAACCCCTGGATGAGGGCACAGCAACCCACTCCAGTATTCTTGCCTGGAGAATCCCCATGGACAGAGGAGCCTGGTGGGCCACAGTCCAGTGGGTTGCAAAAAGTGGAACCCGACTAAAGTGACTTACCACACAGCAAGAACTCTAGCCAACCAGGTTTCTCTGTCCATGGAATTTTCCAGGAAAGAATACTGGAGTTGGGTAGCCATACTCATCTTCAGGGGATCTTACTGAGAGATTGAACCCAAGACTCCTGCATTGACAGCAGATTCTTTACCATCTAAGCACCATGGAAGCCCTGGGAACTTGGATAAAACAAAGGAAAAATATTAATTTGCAAGGTAAAATCAAACCCAAAACAAAAATCATCAACTAAATTTGAATTTGGAAAAGCCCAATTTGCCTCTGAAATGACACACAAGGAAACACTGTGTTACTGGATTATGATGCCCTGAATAAAGTAGTATTGATATATGCATATCCCTGACATCTCATTGAAACCCTCAGAGGTTGCAGGTCATAGAGAAACTACTTTCATGCACAATTATGAGACAAAAATTGACCCAGGAATTTAATTTTATTTGAATTCTCAAGATGTTGTCTTGACCATCAATTTTCCAAACTCCTCATACAAATCTAAATGCTTCTTTGAAATTGTATTTAATAAAAAGTGGGTTTAATTTTTCAAAATTTTATTTGGTGTGATGGTTAGTTTTATACATCATCTTGATTGGGTTAAGGGATACCCAGATAGCTGGTAAAACATTGTCAGAGTGTCTATGTAGATGTCCATAGAAAACTAGCATTTGAGTCAGTAAACTCAGTAGAGAAGGTTGCCCTCACCAAAGCAAGAGGCTGCATTTAACCCACTGAGGGATGAGAGAACAAAATAGAGGAAAGGTGATTCTGTGTCTCTGCTTGAGCTAAGACATCATTCTACTTTTAACATTGGTGTTGCTGGTTCTCAGGCTTTCAGCCTGTGACTGAATTACACTACTAGCTTTCCTGGTTCTCTAGTTTCCAGATCATGAGACTCTTCAGCCTCTATGAGCATGTGAGCCAGTTAACACAATAAATCTATGCTTGTCTGTATCTATACCTTTGTCTATCTATCTATCTCCTGGTGGTTCTGTTTCTCTGGAGAACTCTCACTAATATATTTCATCAAGTATTTCATAGGAAGGGGTTGAAATGAACATGATAGAGGACATTATCTTCTGTATCTGATCAGATCATTTGAATTTATATTTTTAACCAAATAATTGTCACAGAGTACTAAAATCATTACTTTTGAGTTTTTCTAATTCGAATGTGATTTCAATGGAACTTAGAGCAGAAAAGGAAGTATATTTATTGAAGACTAACTGAAACAAAAACCAAATATACTTTTTGGAAATGGCTCATTAATCTGCCTGCAGTGCAGGAGATGTGGATTCCATCCTTGGATGGAGAAGAAGCCGTGGAGGAAGAAATAGCAATTGACTCCAGTAGTCTTGCCAGGAAAATCCCATGGGCAGAGAAACCTGGTGGGTTATAGTCCATAGGGCCACAAAGAGTCTGGCTAGACTGAGCAACTTAGCCCAGCCCATAGTTCATTAAATAAGCCTTTCTTATCTTCAAATTCAACACTGTCCTCTGATCAAAAGGAGGAGAGAGAATTCTCTGGAGGTCCAGTGTGGGGACCCCATGATCTCACTGCCAGGGGACCGCACATTCAATCTGGGAAGCAAGATCCTACAAGGTCGAAAGGCCAAAAAAAAGGAAAGAAAAAAAGGAGGGGAGTTTCGGAAGGAGCTTCAGAAGGAAATTCCAGAAAATCAACAGAGCTTTTGAAACTAAAGAACTCTATATATAACATGAATAGGAAATATTATAGACTGAGTTCTCAAACATGCCACTGCTTTTCTTTGCTATAAAAGCAGTTTTCTTGGCTTCTTTCTTATTTGATGATACCCGATTAAACTATAAATTTATCACACACAATCCATGGTTACAACTTTAACTGTTTTCCTTAAACCACAGTGAAAAAACAGTGAATCATATCACTTTCAAAGTAGGGTAAATTCCTCTCCCATATACTTGCATACTTATATTACATACTTACATATAAACACATCTGAATAAATATGTTTATGCTTACAGTTTTTCTTTGCATAACAATTCAAGACTATTGTTATTCATTCATTGTGTGTGCCCAAGTATTTATAACATTTTAGTAAGCACAGGTTCACATTAAACATTCATAGTTCACTTCTGCCTTCCATAGTGTAAATTGTCATCCTAAGAAATATATTGTCTGTCACTTTACTCTGCACAGTGGCCACTCTTTTGATAAAGAAAACTATTGAATAATATGATACTTTTGTAAAGTAGATAATCCATTATAAGAAAATAATAAACATCTGATTGGTAATAATAATAGAATATCTATCATATTTTCTGTTAACTATTATTCATTAGAGTAGGTAGGTGTTGCAAGAGGGCATCAGAAGGCAGACACACTTGAAACCATACTCACAGAAAACTAGTAAATATAATCACACTAGGACCACAGTCTTGTCTAACTCAATGAAACTAAGCCATGCCCTGTGGGGCCACCCAAGACGGGTGGGTCATGGTGGAGAGGTCTGACAGAATGTGGTCCACTGGAGAAGGGAATGGCAAACCACTTCAGTATTCTTGCCTTGAGAACCCAATGCTGCTGCTGCTGAGTCACTTCAGTCTTGTCCGACTCTATGCGACCCCATAGACAGCAGCCCACCTGGGATTCTCCAGGCAAGAACACTGGAGTGGGGTGACATTGCCTTCTCCAATGCATGAAAGTGAAAAGTGAAAGTGAAGTCACTCAGTCATGTCCAACCCTCAGCGACCCCATGGACTGCAGCCTACCAGGCTCCTCTGTCCATGGGATTTTCCAGGCAAGAGTACTGGAGTGGAGTGCCGTTGCCAAGAACCCCATGAACAGTATGAAAAGGCAAAATGACAGGATACTGAAAGAGGAACCCCCCAGGTCAGTAAGTGCCCAATATGCTACTGGAGATCAGTGGAGAAATAACTCCAGAAAAAATGAAGGGATGGAACCAAAGCAAAAACAATAGCCAGTTGTGGATATGACTGGTGATAGAAGCAAGGTCCAATGCTGTAAAGAGCAATATTGCATAGGAACTTGAAATGTTAGGTCCATGAATCAAGGTGAATTGGAAGTGGTCAAACAGGAGATGGCAAGAGTGAAGGTCAACATTCTAGGAATCAGCGAACTAAAATGGACTGGAATGGGTGAATTTAACTTAGAAGACCATTATATCTACTACTGTGGGCAGGAATCCGTTAGAAGAAATGGAGTAGCCATCATGGTCAAAAAAGAGTCCAAAATGCAGTACTTGGATGTAATCTCAAAAATGACAGAATGATCTCTGTTCGTTTCCAAGGCAAACCGTTCAATATCACAGTAATCCAAGTCTATGCCCCAACCAGTAACGCTGAAGAAGCTGAAATTGAATGGTTCTATGAAGACCTATAAGACCTCTTAGACCTAATACCCAAAAAAGATGTCCTTTTCATTATAGGGGACTTGAATACAAAAGTAGGAAGTCAAGAAACACCTGGAATAACAGGCAAATTTGGCCTTGGAATATGGAATGAAGCAGGGCAAAGGCTAATAGAATTTTGCCAAGAGAACGCACTGGTCATAGCAAACACCCTCTTCCAACACAAGAGAAGACTCCATACATGGACATCACCAGATGGTCAACACCGAAATCAGATTGATTATATTCTTTGCAGCCAAAGATGGAGAAGCTCTATACAGTCAGCAAAAACAAGACCGGGAGCTGACTGTGGCTCAGATCATGAGCTCCTTATTGCCAAATTCAGACTTAAATTTAAGAAAGTAGGGGAAACCACTAGACCATTCAGGTATGACTGAAATCAAATCCCTTATGATTATACAGTGGAAGTGAGAAATAGATTTAAGGGCCTAGATCTGATAGAGTGCCTGATGAACTATGGATGGAGGTTCGTGACACTGTACAGGAGACAGGGATCACAACCATCCCCATGGAAAAGAAATGTAAAAAAGCAAAATGGCTGTCTGGGGAGGCCTTACAAATAGCTGTGAAAAGAAGAGAAGCGAAAAACAAAGGAGAAAAAGGAAAGATATAAGCATCTGAATGCAGAGTTCCAAAGAATAGCAAGAAGAGATAAGAAAGCCTTCCTCAGCAATCAGTGCAAAGAAATAGAGGAAAACAACAGAATGGAAAAGACTAGAGATCTCTTCAAGAAAATTAGACATACCAACGGAACATTTCATGTAAAGATGGGCTCAATAAAGACAGAAATGGTACGGACCTAACAGAAGCAGAAGATATTAAGAAGAGATGGCAAGAATACACAGAAGAACTGTACAAAAAAGATCTTCACGACCCAGATAATCACGATGGTGTGGTCACTGACCTAGAGCCAGACATGCTGGAACGTGAAGTCAAGTGGGCCTTAGAAAGCATCACTACAAACAAAGCTAGTGGAGGTGATGGAATTCCAGTTGAGCTATTTCGTATCCTTAAAGATGATGCTGTGAAAGTGCTGAACTCAGTGTGCCAGCAAATTTGGAAAACTCAGCAGTGGCCACAGAACTGGAAAAGGTCAGTTTTCATTCCAATCCCAAAGCAAGGCAATGTCAAAGAATGCTCAAACTATTGCACAATTGCACTCATCTCACACGATATTAAAGTAATGCTCAAAACTCTCCAAGCCAGGCTTCAGCAATACATGAACCGTGAACTTCCAGATGTTCAAGATGGTTTTAGAAAAGGCAGAGGAACCAGAGGTCAAATTGCAAACATCCGCTGGGTCATCAAAAAAGCAAGAGAGTTCCAGAAAAACATCTATTTATGCTTTATTGACTATACCAAAGCCTTTAACTGTGTGGATCACAATAAACTGTGGAAAATTCTGAAGAGATGGGAATACCAGACCACCTGACCTGTCTTTTGAGAAACCTATATGCAATTCAGGAAGCGACAGTTAGAACTGGACATGGAACAACAGACTGGTTCCAAATAGGAAAAGGAGTACGTCAAGGCTGTTTATTGCCACCGTGGTTTTTAAACTTATATGCAGAGTACATCATCAGAAACGCTGGGCTGGAAGAAGCACAGACTGGAATCAAGATTGCCGGGAGAAATATCAATAACCTCAGATATGCAGATGACACCACCCTTATGGCAGAAAGTGAAGAGGAACTAAAAAGCCTCTTGATGAAAGTGAAAGAGGAGAGTGAAAAAGTTGGCTTAAAGCTCAACATTCAGAGAACGAAGATCATAGCATCTGGTCCCATCACTTCATGGGAAATAGATGGGGAAACAGTGGAAACAATGTCAGACTTTATCTTTTTGGGCTCCAAAATCACTGCAGATGGTGACTGCAGCCATGAAATTAAAAGACGCTTACTCCTTGGAAGAAAAGTTATGACCAACCTAGACAGCATATTGAAAATCAGAGACATTACTTTGCCAACAAAGGTCCACCTAGTCAAGGCTGTGGTTTTTCCTGTGGTCATGTATGGATGTGAGAGTTGGACTGTGAAGAAAGCTGAGCACTGAAGAATTGATGCTTTTGAACTGTGGTGTTGGAGAAGACTCTTGAGAGTCCCTTGGACTGCAAGGAAATCCAACCAGTCCATTCTAAAGGAGATCAGCCCTGGGTGTTCTTTGGAAGAAATGATGCTAAAGCTGAAACTCCAGTACTTTGGCCACCTCATGTGAAGAGTTGACTCATTGGAAAAAACTCTGATGCTGGGAGGGATTGGGGGCAGGAGGAGAGGGGGACGACAGAGGATGAGATGGCTGGATGGCATCTCCGACTCTAGGGATGTGAATTTGAGTGAACTCCGGGAGATGGTGATGGACAGGGAGGCTTGGCGTGCTTCAATTCATGGGGTCGCAAAGAGTCGGACACGACTGTGCAACTGAAATGAACTGAACTGGATATTTTTCTCATAACTTTTATGAAACTCATTTTTTTCAAATGCAGATTGTGCTGATTTTGCAAAACTTTGCTTTACTAATTTTTATTTTATATATATTTTTAAATATCAGTGTCTTTTAAAATGTGTTCTTAATTTTCTCTTAAAGAAATGGTAGTGCTTAATGAAGTTTAAAAGCTAATTAATAAATAATAAAACATGCAAAATTAGAGTATTAAGTTATAGAATGGAAACTATTCATAATTCAAGATATGAAACTAATATATAAGTAATGTGATAATTTTAGAAAATTTGGAAAACTTTCAGTTTTAACACAGTATCTTTAAAAAATATCTGGTAAAATTTATATATCTCCTTTTGTAGTAGAATAAATTTTTAAAATTCAGGCCAAAAACTAATATGCAGTGGGAAAAAACAACACAAAAACATAGGTAATTTAGGTTATAAACTCTTCCTTTCTTCTATGGTTCAATAATGATACATTTTCATTTTCAAAACTGAGATATAAAACTTTATAATAGAAAAAACTAAATAAGTTTTCTTTTCAAAATAGATTTTTAAAATATCTTAAACCCAATAATGGAGAAGGCAATGGCACCCCACTCCAGTATTCCTGCCAGGAAAATCCCATGGATGGAGGAGCCTGGAAGGCTGCAGTCCATGGGGTCACTGAGGGTAGGACACGACTGAGCAACTTCACTTCCACTTTTCGCTTTGATGCATTGGAGAAGGAAATGGCAACCGGCTCCAGTGTTCTTGCCTAGAGAATCCCAGGGACAGGGGAGCCTGGTGGGCTGCCTTCTATGGGGTCGCACAGAGTCGGACACGACTGAAGTGACTTAGCAGCAGCAGCAAACCCAATAAAGTTCTCTTAGAAATATTTAGGAAAAAAAGTCTTTGTGCTAACATTTGTGCAGATTATAAACAAATATTCTAGTATCTCTGAGTACCATACATTAAAAATCAGTATTTGATTAGACATTATGAATATAATATCAACAACAATTATATATAATTCCAAAAATACACTGAAGCCTGTGTGACTCTTCCAAAAATGTCATTTTATATAAGGAAGTATACTTAATAAACATTTATGCTTTGCTTTTGGGTTTACTTATCTACCTTTGAAAGATATGTCTTCTCTTTCCAATTTCTTATACAATTTGCATAGTTAACATTAGATCAAACAGATGTGAAAATGATAGGATTTTATTGATCAAAAATTTTTGACAATTTTGCCTCTTGAGACTTTTAGAAATTACTCCCAGAAAGATTATGTTAGCAATGCCCATAATTTTCTGAGCTAAGATAGAAAATTCAAATATGTACCTCTGTAATTTATAATTTGAATTACTTTGTATCTTGCTCATATTGTTTATAAATATTTCTTACCACTTAAATTTGTTCATTGCTATTTATTGTTTTATTTATTATTTTTTAATTAGTTCATTGCCAGCTTGAGAAAAATCATAACTTGGAAATTATTTAATATTTATAATATAAAATAATAATTTTGCCTCAGTACTATATTCTAGTATCATATGCTAATACCATTCTAATAGATACAGTTCTTCCTTATTCACTCTCTTTATATTTTTCCTGAGTATAGAACACTTATGTCTAAATAGAATAGTCCTGTGGGACTTTCCAAGAAAGTTGGAGAAATATGTAAGTTAGAATAATTGTAGTAGATCAACTCTTCTACCAAAAGCAATTAGTAAAGTTGTATCAAAATTAAAAATCATCAGTTTGGGAGTTTGTCGGGCGTTTGGCGGGAGCAATTGTTAGTGGGTGTCGCTGTCATGTCTGGTCGTGGCAAGCAAGGCGGCAAGGCCCGTGCCAAGGCCAAATAAAAAAAAAAAAAAATCATCAGTTTGAAGAACTTAGGGTACTGCTGAAGGAAGGAAGAGGAGAGAGTCTAAGATTTTGGAAAGCAGACTTGGGTAAGTCACTTTCTCCTAGGGCATTTGCTGATTCTTAGGAGAGGGAAGAGTTTGATAATACTTGCTTTGCCGAGGGACTGCTGCTGATAGACATGAACTAGATGTTTCTGCCTCTTTCCTTCTCCTTCTCTTTCTTCCTCTCTTTCTTTCTTTTTTTTTCTTTCATAAGAGCCATCCTAACAAGTGTGAGGTGATATTTCATTGTAGTTTTGATTTACCTTTCCTTAATAATCAGTGCGACTTCCTTGGTGGCTCAGTGGTAAAGAATCTTTCTGCCAATGCAGGAGACACAGATCTGATCCCTGTGTCAGGAAGATCCCCTGGAGAAGGAAATGGCACCCCACACCAGGATTCTTTCCTGGGAAATTCCACTGAAGAGGAGGCTGGAAGGCTTTACAGTTCACGGGGTTGCTAAAGAGCTGGACATGACTTAGTAACTAAACAAGTATTACTGATGTTGAGCACATTTTCATACGTCTATTGGCCATTTGAATGTTTTCTTTGGAGAAATGCCTATTCATTTCTTTTGTCCATTTATTAATTAGGTTAATTGTGTTTTTGTTATCAAGTTGTAGGAGTTCTTTATATTTTTTGGATATTAACCCTTTATCAGATATATGATTCGCAAATAGAACTACCACATGATCCACGAATATCACTTCTGTGAATCCAAAGGAATAGAAATCAAGATCTCAAAGAGACATCTGCACTCTCATATTTATTGAAGAATTATTCACAATATCCAAGACCTGGAAACAATTTATACGTATATCTTGGATGGATGGATAAAGAAAATATGGCACATGGATACAAAGGAATGAATTTTATTGTCTTAAAAAGGAAGGAAATCCTGCTTTTTCTGACAACATGGATGAACCTGGAGGACATCATAAGTGAAATAAGCCAGGCATAGAAGGGCACATACTTTAATAGTCTTTGATAAGTGTGTGCCCTTCTTAAAGTAAAACACACACTTGCCAAGAAATCTAAAATAATCAAATTCATAGAAGCAGAGAGTAGAATGGTGAGTGCCAGGGACTTGGGCAAAGAGAAAACAGAGAGGTATTCGTCAAAGAGTACAAAGCTTCAGTGTACATAAATAAGTCCTGGAAATCTACCGTACAGCATAGTATCTATAGTTATCAATACTATATTATACACTTTAATTTTTTCTAAGCGAGTAAACCTTATATTGTGTTCTTATCCCCCAAAACATAAAAATACAGAAGACAAAAAGGAAGTTTTGGATGTGATGGATATGTTTATGACCTAGATTGTGGTGACAGTTTCATAGGTGGTGATGGTTTCACAAGTGTATACTTATCTCCAAATTCATCAAGTTGTATACCTTAAATGTGCACAGCTTCTTTGTGTGTGTGTGTGTGCATGTGTGTCAATCATACCACAATAAAATGCTTTAAAGAAGAATGAAAGAGAGAGAAACCAAAGGAAAAAAGAAAATGACTGGCAATTACCTACTCATTAAGAAAGAAGGAAGCAATAAATTTAACAGGAGGGCATTTTTTAATTGCTGAAAGAAAATATCAAAACTATTATTATTCTATGTGCGCTTGGTCACCCAGTCATGTCTGACTCTTTGCGACCTTTTAGGCTGTAGTCCACCAGCTTCCTCTGTCCACGGGATTTTTCAGGCAAGAATACTGGAGTGGGTTGGCATTTCCTCCTCCAGAGTATCTTTTCTCAACCCAGGGATCAAACCAGCATCTCTTACATCTCCTGCACTGCAGGCAGATTCTTTACCACTGAGCCATCAGGGAAGCCCAAGCTTTACAAAAGGAATCTCATTTTCAGAAGTAATAGTAAAATAAAGATAGCCTACAGATGTGGGAATGCTTCACCAGCATAACCACAGTAAAATAATAAAAATTAATTATCAGGTCATGGAAGAATGAATCCATGGAAGGAAGAATCAGAGAAGAATAACAAGAGTTGAAAAATTAAATATGTCAAAAAAGTTAATTGAATATTGACTGTATGTAAAGGTATGCTGGTAAATGCTTAACAACAATTTTGAAAAATCCTGATTGGTCACATTCATCAATTTCCCTTTTTAAATATCACTACCATTGAATATAGAGTTTGAAAGTGATGTGTGATGTGCAAAATTTCTTCTTGTGATCTGGACCCCACTAACTACATAGAATAGTAATAATAATACCTTAGGGGTTTAAGTATCTGTGTGCAATAGTTGTAGCACAAATTATACAGCAGCCATAATAGAAATTAGGAGGGCAAGGTGAATGGAGTAAAAATGTTCTAAGATTCTAGTATTTTCAAGAAAGTCATTAAAATAATACTATGCATTAAAATTAAAAAGTCATAAATGAATGTATTAATTTCTAGAAATACACAAAATTGAAAATACTGAAAAGTTGAATGTCCAGAAGCAAATCACACATATATAAGTCACCTGATCTATGACCATAGAAACACTCTAAAACAGTAAGTAAAAGCATTTTTAATGATTGATACTTTAGAAAAATAATAAATCTTTTACTCCTTGTATCAACAAACAATAACTTTATAAATGGTACACAACTTTAAATGCAAAAGTTAAATAAAAAATCTGTAGACTGAATAGATTTGTGATATTGGCAAATATAGGGCATAATATTGGCAAAGATTAGGCAAAACTTTCTTAATACCTAAACAGCAATAAACCAAAATGAAAAAAAAAATTATAGAATGCATTGAAATTAAATAGTTTTAACAATGTTAAAAATTTTGAACAAGATACAATTGAGAGAAAAGAAAGCCACACAATAGTAGAAGATATATCTTTATATTACAAAGAGTTCATTGGCTGAATCAAGAAAATAAAAGAAGGCAGGAAAACTAATAGAAAAAAGGAAGAACAAAAGACAGACTTTGAATGGCTATATATAATAATGATATATTCAAAATATCTCTTACTTTGCAGATAAGGGAGAATATCCATTATCTTCATTGCAATACATCTGAGATGATGCTAATCTTCATACAAACCCATCTGCTAAGTCGCTTCAGTCGTGTCCGACTCTGTGCAACCCCAAAGACGGCAGCCCATCAGGCTCCCCTGTCCCTGGGATTCTCCAGGCAAGAACTCTGGAGTGGGTTGCCATTTCCTTCTCCAATGCATGAAAGTGAAAAGTGAAAGTGAAGTCGCTCAGTTGTGTCTGACTCTTAATGACCCCATGGACTGCAGCCAACCAGGCTCCTCCATCTATGGGATTTTCCAGGCAAGAGTACTGGAGTGGGGTGCCATTGCCTTCTCCAACAAATCCATCAGAATAGCTAAATTTAAAAACAAAGAAACCAAGCAAAAAGCAAACAAACAAACAAACAAAAATAAACTAAAAAAGGACTGACAAGGATTTACAGTGCCAGAAACATGGTTGCTGGTAAGACTGTGAATTGTTAAAATTGCTCTGGGAAATTACTTGGCAGTATCTCTGAAAGCTGAAAATGCACATTCCTATTTCCAGCAATTGTACTTCTATGTATACACCTTACCAAAAATCTGTATGCATGTTTACTGAAAATTATGAATAATTATAATGAATAATGGACTGGATGAAGCACAAGCTGGAATCAAGACTGCCAGAAGAAATATCAATAACCTCAGATATGCAGATGACACCAGCCTTATGGCAGAAAGTAAAGAAGAACTAAAGGGCCTCTTGATGAAAGTGAAAGAGGAGAGTGAAAAAGTTGGCTTAAAGCTCAGCATTCAGAAAACTAAGACCATGGCATCTGGTCCCATCACTTCATGGGAAATAGATGGGGAAACAGGGGAAACAGTGGCTGACTTTATTTTTATGGGCTCCAAAATCACTGCAGATGGTGATTGCACCCATGAAATTAAAAGATGCTTACTCCTTGGAAGGAAAGTTATGACCAACCTAGACAGCATATTAAAAAGCAGAGGCGTTACTTTGCCAACAAATGTCTGTCTAGTCAAGGCTGTGGTTTTTCCAGTAGTCGTGTATGGGTGTGAGAGTTGGACTGTGAAGAAAGCTGAGTGCCGAAGAACTGATGCTTTTGAACTGTGGTGTTGGAGAAGACTCTTGAGAGTCCCTTGGACTGCAAAGAGGTCCAACCAGTCCATCCTAAAGGAGATCAGTCCTGAGTGTTCATTGGAAGGACTGTTGTTCAAGCTGAAACTCCAATACTTTGGCCACCTGATGCGAAGAGCTGACTCATTTGAAAAGACCCTGATGGTGGGAAAGATTGAGCACAGTAGGAGAAGGGGACGACAGAGGATGAGATAGTTGGATGGCAACACTGACTTAATGGACATGCTAAGTCACTTCAGTCGTGTCCGACCCCATAGATGGAAGCCCACCAGGCTCCCCCATCCCTAGGATTCTCCAGGCAAGAATACTGGAGTGGGTTGCCATTTCCTTCTCCAATGCATGAAAGTGAAAAGTGAAAGTGAAGTCGCTCAGTTGTGTCCAACTCCTAGCAACCCCATGGATTGCAGCCTACCAGGCTCCTCCGTCCATGGGATTTGCCAAGCAAGAGGACTGGAGTGGGTTGCCATTGCCTTCGGAGTTGGTGATGGACAGGGAGGCCTGGCACGCTGCAGTCCATGGGGTCACAAAGAGTCAGACATGACTGAGTAACCTGAATTAAACTGAACTGATGATTAATTATTCCCATAACAGCTTTAGCCAAACATCAGAAACAACTCAACTATGCACCAAAAATAGAATGAATATATTGCAATAAAGTCATACAATACAGTGAAGGACAGAAAAGAAAACAAGCCACTATATAACACAAGGTAGGACACATCTTGCAGAGATGATATTGAGGAGAAAAAAAAAAAAAAAAACAGCAAGAAACAAAAATCCAAAACTCAAAAAGAGAGCAGTCACAAAAAGTGCATTCAGTGTGATTCCATTTAATGTATAGAAGCAGATTTCCATCAGTGGTGTTAGAAATAGGGACAATGTTACCTTAGAGGAGATATTGATGGAATGGTATGTACTCTAAGTAGGTTTCTGGGGTAATGACAATATTGTTTTTCTTCATCTGGATGATGGTGAGAATGTGTGTGCTGTCTTTATGAAAGTGTATCAAGCTATGTACTAGTGATTTTGCATCTTTCTGTGTATTATACTTCAAAAGAATTTACAAGGAGAAAAAAAAAAAAAAAAACATCATACCTGACAGTATATAGCAGTGGATAGTATTAGAATTGGCAAGCATTCCTAATAATCTTAAATAGTCACAGATGAAGCTCCAAGGAATTGCTGAACATTTCAACCCAGAAAGAATTCTCTCATCTCACAATCTATCATTTCAGCAAATGAAAAACAGGATTATTGGAATGAATAATGTATGTTGCCATAAAGGTAAAAACGAAGCGAATACTTTGACAAAGTTTCCTCTGGATCCCATGGACAAATATTCATTTGAGATACAGGCATTCATTTAATAGGTGGTTTAGCAAGTGTTGTTCCCAGGACAGCAGCAGCAGCAGTATCAGCTGCTAATTGACCTACTGAGTTCTAAATTCTGGGAGTGGGTCCCAACCATCTGTGTTTTAACAAGTTCTCTGAATAATTTTGGTGCACACTAACTTTAAAGATGCTCCAATATAAAGCAAACCTACAGGAACTTTACCTGTCTCTTCCTTCTTTTTTTTTCTTCTTTTCTTTTTTCCAGTTAGCAAGTTCTCAGGTACATTGTCAATGATCAATGATCAACCATTGAATGAATAAATAGAGGTTTGCATGTTAAATCTTATATAATTATTTATTGAATTGTGTTTAATTAATTGTATCCAACATACAGGAATAAGATCAACAAAATCTGGATAATTTTATGCTGTTTTCTCTTCTTTTGTTCAATAATCATGAATTGACATTTAAAAAGGCAGAGAAAGAGAGAGAAATCTAATTTTTGTTGACAAATGAGTACTGCATTTCCATAGAGATCTTGATGTAGTTCCTAAAGTTTTAAAAGAACTCCTGACAAAACTTTCTGATCATAAATCATTGGTTTGGACCCAAGATAAAATAGAAGTGGAAAAAATCACTCAAATACTGACATGTGAGGGAGTGAAGATTTACTTAAACAGGAGTGGAAAAAAAAAAAAACCGAAAACCTCTCTAATGTAATGAAAAGGTAAAATAACAGAAAATACAAAGTATCTTATTACCAATTGTCATGAATTAAAATGGGGGTCCTTCTCATCTATACCTAAGGCTATAGATGAGAATCAAGCTAGTTAATCAGAGAAATGGTCCATCTGCCTAAATCTGAATCCCAGCACTACGGTGCACTTTCTGAATAAACGTCAGATGTGGCATCAACCTCATAGAAGAATAAGCAGATTCTGATCTAAAGTGTCATAATTCATGAATCCATGAAAATTTCATGAGCCCTAGAAGTTGGTTATCATTGAAATGCTTTTTCTTTTGAAGCTGGGGTCACAGGTCATTAAGCAGCCATTTAGGTATAAACTATTCAATTAAAAACATCAGAATTGAAGTGTGGCTAGAGTCCCTGGCTTGCTGCTGCTGCTAAGTTGCTTGAGTCGTGTCTGATTCTGTGCAACCCCATAGACGGCAACCACCAGGCTCCCCCGACCCTGGGATTCTCCAGGTTGCCATTTCCTTCTCCAATGCATGAAAGTGAAAAGTGAAAGTGAAGTCGCTCAGTCGTGTCTGACTCTTAACGACCCCATGGACTGCAGTCTACCAGGCTCCTCCATCCATGGGATTTTGCAAGCAAGAGTACTGGAGTAGGGTGCCATTGCCTTCTCTGAGAGTCCCTGGCTTAGCAGTTGATAATCAGAATTTGGTGTACTGCTACTAAAGTATATATCTTTGCGAAAAGATTTCAAATCCCTTTCATAAACATTGGAGGGTGGTTTGAATTCTAAACAAAATAGAAATTAGAATATTTAATGTTATTTGAAGAAGAGGAAAATATTTAAAGTCACTCTATTTCATTATAATTTGATTTATTAAAGAAGACACCTATTAAGTTGCATTACCTCTATTATGTCAACCACATTACTTATTAATTAACATCATAGAGATGCAAAAAAAGATGCCATTATATACGGAGATTTTATTAGTTTCAGTGCTTGATCATTACATTTTTGCTGTAATAGTCTCATTTCTGTATCCACTGAGTAATTGACTGGTCAGTTGATCTTCTACTCACAGTTTAATAGTAAAAATGTAGATGTTTGAACTCAAATCTACAGATTTTTTCTGTTGAAATTATGCCTCTGTATCAATAAAGTAACTTCACGTTTCTATAGTTTCTGCAACTATGTTTCAAATACAATTGTCAAGGGAGTGGGTAATTTCCTCGGTTCTATCCCACCACAGCAAAAATTTGAAGTGATGGACGGATCGGTATTACAGCTCAGTTTTATCTGGCAAGCAAAGGAAAATATGTCCTTGAGGTGTGAGGGCAGGCAAACTCAGAGAAGAGAAGCCAGAGGCTCAATTTTGGCTCCTCTTTTTATATGTTTTATATGAACATATGTTTTATATGTTCTTTTTATATGTACTCCCCCTGAGCCTGTCCTGTATAATTTGGCCTAGCCAAGAGGCTGTTTGCTTCACCTGAGGTGCTCACTCCGGTCCTTAGACCTTCCTTTGTCCCATTTTCACAGGCTTTTCCCTTCTTTGTCTTTTAGCCACCACCATTATAGACTCCTTCAGAGTCCTTATAGCAGTGTCCATCTAAGGGTGAGTGATATTTTCCGTGGTCAGCTGTAGTTATATATATCTTTGTTGAACTGGCACTGCACATTGTAGATTGTTGACCTAGGCTGAGACAAAATGGGCTAGACAATTGATAATACATGGTGCAATCACAAGCAGCATCAATAAGGTGATGACAAGGATTAGTAGGGGCATTAGCCAACTCCCAATTACCCCTCGCCAGGAGAAGAAACAACATGTCTCATTCAAGATGACTCAAGTTTCTCCTTGTTCAGGGATCAGGAGATCTATCTCTATCTTTTTTTGGAGTACAAGCCCTGCTAAGCTGTGTTGGCTCTTTAGAGCTATCCTGAGAAATATTATCTCCAGAAAGTAGATTTTGGGGGTGTTCATTAGAATGGCACTCATTGGTAGTCCTGAATAGGTATCTGAGATATCCCAGGGGCTCACAGGTATACTGAGTGTCTTCTTCAGTTTTCTTCCATGGCTTGACTTGTCCTGGTACCTTGACTGCTGTCGGGATAGAATGTATTACAGGGTAGGGGCCCTTCCATGTGGACTGGAGTTGAACCTTTGGAGACCCATCTTTCCAAACTTTAAATAGGACTTGAGTCCCTGGAGCATATATGGTGGCTCTTTAGAGTCTTTTGGGTCCTGGTTCACACCCCACAAGCATATATCTTGTTGGAATTGCCCAATGGCCATGGTATAAGATCAGAGGGTCTGATCTGGATCTAGGAAGAGGTCATTGATATAAACAAAAGATCTCCCATATAGCATCTCATAAAAACTAAGATCAACCTTTTCCTTAGGGGCAATACGGGTGCAGAAGAGAGTTATTGGTAAAGCCTCCTTGCATCCCAGGGATATCTCCTGGATTATCCTTTTTATTGCTGATTTTAAGAATTGGTTGATAAAAAAAACAAAAGTATTGGTTGGCTCATTCTACTTTTCCTGAAGACTGAGGACTCCAGGCACAATGGAGGTTCCCAGGCAGAAAAAGAAGTCCCTCCTTTTAGAACCACCCCATATGATCTTCTCTTACTCTTAGCTTTAAGAGTCTCACCTTCAATATATGAAGGAGTTTCTGGCAAATTAGTCTTTGAAACTAGGGTAGCACCCCCTATTAGGTCATTGTTCTGTAATGCTGCTGTCTTAGCTGCCTGATCAGCTGCTTAGTTCCCTCATGCCACTTCCATGCTCCCTTTTTGGTGTGCTTTACAATGGGAGACTGAAACTTCTGTGGGCAGATGGACTGCTTCAAAGAGCCTAACGATTTGATCACCATATCTGATTGGGGACCCTTGGGTGGTCAAGTGGCCTCTTTCTTTCCAAATAGCATCATGTGCATGTAGCACCACAAAGGCATACTTGAAGTCAATGTAAATGGCTACTCTTTTTCCTTTTCCCAGATCTAAAGCTTGAGTTAAGGCTATGAGCTCAGCTAATTGGGCTGAAGTACCTGGTGGCAAAGGTTTAGCCTCTATGGTCTCAAAATTGGAGACTACTGCATTTCCAGCTCTTCTTTTGCCATCCAAGACAAAGCTGCTTCCATCAGTGTATCAGATTTCCTCAGGATTGGTCAGAGGATCTTCTGACAATCCCTCTCAAGGTTTTGTCCAGTGGTCCAAGGTTTCTAGGCAAGAGTGAAAGGGGAGAGAGCCCTCGGAGGTAGGCAGGAGGGTAGCAGCATTAAGAATATCACAAGGGATTATAGTCAGGCCTGGATTTTCCTTCAATACTATGTGTAATCTGAGGATCCTTTGATCAGACATCCATAAATGGCCTCTCCAATTCAGGAGTTGTTTCACTTTGTGGCTAGTAAAAATCATTAGTTTGCCCCCAAAAGAGAGTTTTAAAGCATCTTCTTTAAAGGACTGCAATAGCTGCAAGATTTTGAAGGCAGGGAAAGATCTTTTCCCAATGAGGGAGTAGGACATGCAGTGATCACCAGAAACTGGTGCGAAAATATTTGTCCATCCCAGCAACAAAGAAGTGCTTGGGTGAATATTTTGTAATTGTTTTTCCTGTAGCACATAAAATGGTACAAGTTTGGAAGGAGAAGGCTCTGGAGTAGGAGGTCAAGACAGACTAGGTAGCCCCTCTGTCAACCAAGAAATTCTCAGACCTACCTGCCACGTCCAGTTGCACCCTTGGCTCCAGCCCCGTGATGGTTACCTGTGACAGGAGGGCTGGCTGGAGCAGGCTGCTTCAGTCTTGTTGAACCATTGTATGGGAAGGTTTGGTGCTTGATCTTGAAGTTCTTGGGTTCCGAGGGCAGAGTGCTGCCCAAAGTCTCAGTTGATGGCATTTGTAGCAAATGGTTTAAGGATACTTGCCACGGTTTGGACACTCTTTGACTCAATGCCCTGCCTATTTACAGATTATGCATTTGCCTCATGCCTTGTCTTTCAAGTACTCGGGGTTTGTCACAGAGCTTCCCTGGAGGGTGGCCAGCATCTGGGCAGGCCTTTTCTCTTTCTTTTTCTCCCTTTCCTGGGCCTTGGTTTCCCCTTCCTGTTCTCTGTTATAAAAGGTATTGGTGACTGTCTGGATCATCTCATCTAAAGAGGAAGCAGGGTACTGCTGCTGTAGCTCTTGTAACTTTATCCTGTTGTTTGATGCACATTGGGACAGGCGTTTGTCCTTTAAAATCACCTGTTCCTCATACGAGTCTAAATCCAGATTGGTAAACTTTTGGAAGGTCACTTTTAGACTTTCCAGAAAGGCAATGGGGTTCTCGTTGGGACTTTTAAGTTATTGCTGAGACCAGGCTAAGTCCCACAAATAATAGGCTTCCTTCTATTTCCATGGGTGGACTTCCTTAGGGTTGAGTCTTTATGAAGCTTGTCCTACCCAGTACTATCACAACCTGAGAGCTGGGCATCCCTGTGTCAGGGTACATATTCCCAGGCAGGTTGAGACGTGACACCTCCTGGAGACCGAATATCCCCAGGCAGGTCAAGGTATGTCAGCTTCCCAAGAATTGGATCCCTGGGCAGGTCGAAGCATGTCGACCTCCTGGGATCCCTGGACTAGAGGATCCTTGAGCAGGTTGAGGTGTGACAGCCTCCTGAGGACCAGATCCCTAGGCAGGTGGAAGCAGGAGGACTTCCTGGGACTCCCAGGCTGGAGTTGGGTATCCCTAAGGTTTCCAGCATGACTAGAGCTGGGTAGGATTAAGGGAGTGTAATTTTAACTCATTGCCAGTTTGTCCACCACAGATGGGAATAGATACCATCATGTAAAGCAATCCATGCCTGGTCTGATGAAACAGCCATAAAACTTATCCTCTTATTGCTCTGAGGGAATGTAAGTCACTGATTTCCTCTAGTCCTCCATAAGGGCAGTTTAGAGTGTTTCAAATGGTAAACATATCATTGTCATAGACTCACTTTAGGTAATAACAGAAGTTAAGGACAAAGGAGTGGGTTATCTGGTCCTGTTAGGGGCATTAATAGCATTTTAATCATAAGCAGAGTGGAGCAATGTTGCCTACAAGGGGACAGGGTCCTGGTTGTAAGAGCTGGTAAGTGGCTTAAGAACAAATTGATAAGAGGCAACAGACCAGATGTTCCTTGGTAGTGTACTGGAGATTTGATCCGAGGGTATGTTTGTTACTTTAGGAGAAGGGTGGTAAGGATTTAGGTCCAAATGGTCTATAGGGCTAACTCCCAAAATGTCAAACGTTATCCCTGGAATCCCAATTGCCCTTGAAGGGATGCCACCAACAGATGGACTTCTAGCAAGCACTGTGTGCTTGTCATCCACCCTAGCAGGTTCACTGAGAGTTGCTGTTGACACAGATGTTGTAGGAAACATGGAATATGAAGGACTGAATACCAAGAGGGACTGGATATTATACAGTATTTCTCTCCCAAGGGCCAGCTATTTTCTGGCTGTCCCTCCAGAAGATTGTAGAGGCAACACTGTGGGCCCAGAAGGGGCTTAGGAAAAGGGCATGTAGCCAGAGGGAAGGGGGCAGAACACAACTTTTGAAAGAATGACATAGCCCAAGGGCATAAAATAAACCAATTAAAACCGAATGGGTACAAGATGACAAGTCAAGCAGATTGAGGATCAAGGATACCAAGTCACTGTCAAAAGACAGAGGAGTGGGTGGTTCCCCAGTTGGAGTGGTAGCATGTGACATCACCCAGCTAGGGAAAACTAATTACACCACATTCCATAGCTGCTACACTCCCCTCTGTGATGGCCCGTACTCTTGGAGTGTGCCTCTCTCAGAATCTGAACAAATCCATCTCTTACCTAACGTTGTGTCTCTCACTGAATTTTTTGCAATGAGACATCAAGAGCCTGAGCTTCATTAGGTCCTAAAACCAGGCACCATGGGTTTTGGCCAGGCTCAAGTCCCAGCTGAATACGACTGAGTGGCTAAGCATAGCACAGAGTCCCTGCCACGTGGGTTTAAATCCCAATCTTAGGTAAATAGTTTCAAGAACAACTTTCAGAAATGGAAAGATGGTGTAAGTAGTGGCATAGATGGAGAGAGGAGCTGAAGGATGGGAGGAAAAAGCAATGGGTAAAATGTGCCGAGGAATCCCCTTAATAACCTGCCAGAAAATCTGCTAAATACCTGACCTGTGCTCACAGTTTTCGTTGGCTTGATCTTTGGCACAAAGGAGATTAAGGACAGAAGAGCCCCCACCCACTTGGGCTGCTGCTGCTGCTGCTGCTAAGTCACTTCAGTCGTGTCCGACTCTGTGTGACCCCACAGACGGCAGCCCACCAGGCTCCACTGTCCCTGGGATTCTCCAGGCAAGAACACTGGAGTGGGTTGCCATTTTCTTCTCCAATGCATGAAAGTGAAAAGTGAAAGTGAAATCGCTCAGTCGTGTGCGACCCTCAGCGACCCCGTGGACTGCAGCCTACCAGGCTTCTCCATCCATGGGATTTTCCAGGCAGAAGTACTGGAGTGGGATGCCATTGCCTTCTCCGCCCACTTGGGCAACAGCTACTAAATAGCCCCTGCCAAAGTCCCTCAGTTGCACACACTGTTGCTCGCCTGTTTGTGGGGAGTTCAAGGAAACAAGAAATGAGAGATTGTAAAGGAATTAAGATTTTGCTAGCCATATGTCCTTCCAACTATAGAAGTGAGGACTTCCTAATCCCAGTTGAAGGTCTGGAATCTGAGACTGAGCCACATGAGCTTTCTGCGAGTTTGTTTTTGCTGTTCTGGTTTCCAGCAGGCTGGGCTTCTTGTCACTTCCTCTGCTTTGGGGTTTCTTCACATTCAGCTTCCACCACGGGAGCTTTGACCAAGTTGGGCTTCTGCTGGGCTTGGCTCCCACCTCATGGAGACTGACACAAGGTTGTTTCAGCTAGGTTAAATCTGAATCACTGCACCGTAGATGTCAGGGGAGTGTGTAATTTCCTCGGTTCTATCTCACCACAGCAAAAATTTGAAGTGACATACGGATTGGTATTACAGTTCAGTTTTATTTGGCAAGCAAAGGAAAATCCAACTTTGAGGCATGATGGGTGGCCACCCAAAAGACAGGAAGAGAAGAGAAGCCAGAGGCTCAATTTTGGCTCCTCTTTTTATATATATATATATATTTTTTTTCCTCCCCCAGACCCTGCCTTATATAAACTGGCCTGGCCAGGAGGCTGTTTGTTTTACCTGAGATCCTCACTCTGGTTCTTGGACCTTCCTGTGTTCTGTTTTCATGGGCTTTTCCCTTCTTTGTCTTTTAGCCACCGTTATTATGGCCTCCTTGATCCTATTCTAACAGCTTAACACTATCATGATTTTAAAATTTTACTGAGTAACTTCAGATTATATCTTGACTCCTATGGGTAATTTTTCATAGCCTACACAAAAAATCCACCTCTAAGAAGAAGGGTGAATTTTGACTATTATTGATAACAGTCAAGTGTTAGGAGTTTAAGATTGTGTTTGAAGGATTCATTTGTAGTATTACAAAATGTAATATAGCCCTACAGCTTATATTTTCATTCTCAGACCATCTGTGATCCTATATTTACTCAATATCATCAGGTCTCCACTTTATTGTAAAAGAACTGGAGTCATTGCCTTGAAGTTAAACAGCTCTTTTAGGAAGAAATGTTATACTATTAATAATAAAATGATTCATATAAAAGTTGCTATTTGATGGATCAAAAATTATTTTTATAGTTAAAACTAATGATACATATATAAGATTGATTAGCTAAAATATATCAGTTTAATAGAATTTTTCAACTTTTTAAAGGTACAATTGTCAAGAAAATTGTAAGATATTTAAAGTGTATTAGTTGTTCAGTCGTGTCTGACTCTTTGCGACTCATGAACTATAGCCCACCAGGCTCTTCTGTCCATTGAATTCTTCAGGCAAGAATACTGGAGTGGGTTGCCATTCCCTTCTCCAGTGGATCTTCCCCCAGGGATCAAACTTGGATCTCCTGCATTGTAGGCAGATTCTTTACCATTCTTTGCCATTCCTCCCTGAGTCACCAGGGAAGCCCCTATTTAAAGTATATCATGGGAAAATTTGATATTCATATACATTATGAATGCATCTCCCCTTCACCCTAATCACATCATATATTGTGTGCAATGAGGCAACTGCAGTTCTATTCTCATTACAAATTTTGATTATACAATTCACTGTTATCACTATAACTATTACACATTATATCCTCAGATGTTCTTCATGTTATAACTGAAAATTTGTAGCCTTTGACCAACCGCTCCCTAACTCTGCTCTTTGTTTCTAAGAGTTCACCAGCTTAACAGGTTTTTAAAAAACATGTAGCATTTGTCAGTAATTATGCTAGACATAAAGAATAACACAGTAAACAATGAATCATCTGACAAATAGAGCACATGGTCCTATAAACAAAGTTATAACACTAAAAAGTTTGAGTATTATTTTTATTATTTCTATAACCCTGCTCATATTCAGATACAAGTACAAACAAGGGAAAGGACAGTTTGTCCAATAAGAGGAGCCTGCAAGTGGGAATCAGGGAAGGAGGAATCTAACATGTCTGCATGGTCCTGCTCATGTGTGAGTCTTGACAGTTCACTGACAAACCCAGAAATCTCCCTCTGACCATTCAGGTCAGTTTAGTTCAGTCACTCAGTCATGTCCGATTCTTTACTGGCCCATGAACTGCAGTACACCAGGCCTCCCTGTCCATTACCAACTCCTGGAGTTCACTCAAACTCGTGTCCATCGAGTCGGTGATGCCATCCAGCCATCTCATCCTCTGTCGTCCCCTTCTTCTCCTGCCCTCAATCCCTCCCAGCATCAAAGCCTTTTCCAATGAGTCAACTCTTTGCATGAGGTGGCCAAAGTATTGGAGTTTCAGCTTTAGCATCAGTCCATTCAAAGAACACCCAGGACTGATCTCCTTTAGGATGGACTGGTTGGATCTCCTTGAAGTCCAAGGGACTCTCAAGAGTCTTCTCCAACACCACAGTTCAAAAGCATCATTCTTCGGCACTCATCTTTCTTCACAGTCCAACCCTCACATCCATACATGACCACTGGAAAAAACATAGCCTTGACTAGACGGACCTTTGTTGGCAAAGTAATGTCTTTGCTTTTGAATATGCTATCTAGGTTGGTCATAACTTTCCTTCCAAGGAGTAAGCATCTTTTAATTTCATGGCTGCAGTCACCATCTGCAGTGATTTTGGAGCTCCTAAAAATAAACTCTGATACTGTTTCCACTGTTTCCCCATCTATTTGCCATGAAGTGATGGAATCAGATGCCATGATCTTAGTTTTCTGAATGTTGAGCCTTAAGCCAACTTTTTCACTCTCCACTTTCACTTTCATCAAGAGGCTTTTTAGTTCCTCTTCACTTTCTGCCATAAGAGTGGTGTCATCTGCATATCTGAGGTTATTGATATTTCTCCCGGCAATCTTGATTCCAGCTTGTGCTTCTTCCAGTCCAGCGTTTCTGATGATGTACTCTGCATATAAGTTAAATAAACAGGGTGACAATATACAGCCTTGACATACTCCTTTTCCTATTTGGAACCAGTCTGTTGTTCCATGTCCAGTTCTAACTGTTGCTTCCTGACCTGCATACAGGTTTCTCAAGAGGCAGGTCAGGTGGTCTGGTATTCCTGTCTCTTGAAGAATTTTCCACAGTTGATTGTGATCCACACAGTCAAAGGCTTTGGCATAGTCAATAAAGCAGAAATAGATGTTTTTCTGGAACACTCTTGCTTTTTCGATGATCCAGCAGATGTTGGCAATTTGAACTCTGGTTCCTCTGCCTTTTCTAAACCCAACTTGAACATCTGGAAGTTCATCATTCACGTATTCCTGAAGCCTGGCTTGGAGAATTTTGAGCATTACTTTACTAGCATGTGAGATGAGTACAATTGTGCGGTAGTTTGAGCATTCTTTGGCATTGCCTTTCTTTGAGATTGGAATGAAAACTGACCTTTTCCAGTCCTGTGGCCACTGCTGAGTTTTCCAAATTTGCTGGCATACTGAGTGCAGCACTTTCACAGCATCATCTTTAAGGATACGAAATAGCTCAACTGGAATTCCATCACCTCCACTAGCTTTGTTCATAGTGATGCTTTCTGAGGCCCACTTGACTTCACATTCCAGGATGTCTGGCTCTAGGTGAGTGATCACACCATCGTGATTATCTGGGTCATGAAGATCTTTTTTGTACAGTTCTTCTGTGTATTCTTGCCATCTCTTCTTAATATCTTCTGCTTCTGTTAGGTCCATACCATTTCTGTCCTTTATCGAGCCCATCTTTGCATGAAATATTCCCTTGGTATCTCTAATTTTCTTGAAGAGATCTCTAGTCTTTCCCATTCTGTTGTTTTCCTCTATTTCTTTGCATTGATTGCTGAGGAAGTCTTTCTTATCTCTTCTTGCTATTCTTTGGAACTCTGCATTTAGATGCTTATATCTTTCCTTTTCTCCTTTGCTTTTCGCTTCTCTTCTTTTCACAGCTATTTGTAAGGCCTCCCCAGAGAGCCATTTTGCTTTTTTGCATTTCTTTTCCATGGGGATGGTCTTGATCCCTTTCTCCTGTACAATGTCACGAATCTCAGTCCATAGTTCATCAGGCACTCTATCTATCAGATCTAGGCCCTTAAATCTATTTCTCACTTCCACTGTATAGTCATAAGGGATTTGATTTAGGTCATACCTGAATGGTCTATTGGTTTCCCTACTTTCTTAAATTTAAGTCTGAATTTGGCAATAAGGAGTTCATGATCTGAGCCACAGTCAGCTCCTGGTCTTGTTTTTGTTGACTGTATAGAGCTTCTCCATCTTTGGCTGTAAAGAACATAATCAATCTGATTTCGGTGTTGACCATCTGGTGATGTCCATGTGTAGAGTCTTCTCTTGTGTTGTTGGAAAAGGGTGTTTGCTATGACCAGTGCATTTGCTTTGCAAAACTCTATTAGTCTTTGCCCTGCTTCATTCCATATTCCAAGGCCAAGTTTGCCTGTTACTCCAGGTGTTTCTTGACTTCCTACTTTTGCATTCCAGTCTCCTATAATGAAAAGGACATCTTTTTTGGGTGTTAGTTCTAAAAGGTCTCGTAGATCTTCATAGAGCCGTTCAACTTCAGCTTCTTCAGCATTACTGGGTGGGGCATAGACTTGGATTACTGTGATATTGAATGGTTTGCCTTGGAAATGAACAGAGATCATTCTGTCATTTTTGAGATTCTATCCAAGTACTGCATTTCAGATTCTTTTGTTAACCATGATGGCTACACCATTTCTTCCAAAGGATTCCTGCCTGCAGTAGTAGATATAATCATGTGAGTTAAATTCACCCATTCCAGTCCATTTCAATTCATTGATTCGTAGAATGTCGACATTCACTCTTGCCATCTCCTGTTTGACCACTTTCAGTTTGCCTTGATTCATGGACCTGACATTCCAGGTTCCTATGCAATATTGCTCTTTACAGCATTGGACCTTGCTTCTATCACCAGTCACATCCACAACTGGGTATTGTTTTTGCTTTGGAAACTGTACAAAAATGATCTTCATGACCAAGATAATCACGATGGTGTGATCACTCACCTAGAGCCAGACACCCTGGAATGTGAAGTCAAGTGGGCCTTAGAAAGCATCATGATGAACAAAGCTAGTGGAGGTGATGGAATTCCAATTGAGCTATTTCAAATCCTGGAAGATGATGCTGTGAAAGTGCTGCACTCTGACCATTACTCCCACCTTTATATAAAAGACTTTTGTTATTCTATCTTTCTACTGGCTCTTTTATTACAGACAAGTCTCCTTAAATCTATTATCCAACTTTTTTTTTTTAATTTCGTCCCTCTCCTTCCCATCACAGCCCATGGTGGTTGGGATTTTCTATATTTTACATCAACGTCTTCAAAATAAAACACATATATAAGTCATATACATAATGTTATGTGAATAATTTAAACTGAAAAATTGTAAATTCGTATCATAACTCATGAACTAGAATATTACTGATATGTTATGTTTGCTAATACCATGTGTTCTTTTCATGTCCCACACCCTTGCCTCCCCTTTAGATATAATAACTTCCATCTAGAATTAGTGTTTATGTTTTAAAATTTGTTGTACTCATATACATGTCTAAATATTGTGCTGTTTAGTTTTTATTGCTTTCGGGATAGTTAAAAATTTTTTTTATGCTTTGTGTAACCTTCAGGGACTTGATTTTTAGCCAACAGTTTATTGCTAAAATTAATGCACACTGTTGTGGGTGACTGTAGTTTATTTGTGTTCACGGATGTATACCACCAATGCATAAAGTGTTGTTAACATTCCACAATTTACTTTCTTGTTGACTTGATGAATAGTTGGAATATTTTCTGTCTTTATTCATTTTTCCTTTTTTTTTTAACAAATAATGCAGATCTGCAAATTCTTTTACATGTCATTTGTTGGATAAATTCAAGAATTTTTCTGAAATGCACGTTTAGGACCAAAACTAATGTATCACATTTGAACCTTCAAGTTTATTATATGATTTTACCTTGTGATACAAGGCTATTATAATGGTTTACTTTCACATATATAGAAAATGATGAATGGACATTGTCCTTAAAATCATGATCATTGGACCCAGAATGCTTGGGATTACTTTTCCTCTGACCTAAAGTGCACAACAGGACATCTAGAAAACTGCATAAATCATAAGTGCACAGCTTGGTGAATTCTCATAAATTGAACCTATCTTTATAACCAGCACCTTGATAAAGAACTTCAAATTATGAACATCCATGGGTTTCCCTGGTGGCTCAGATGGTAAAAAATCCACTTGCAATGTGTGAGACCTGGATTTAATCCCTGGGTTGGGAAGAGTCCCCAGAGAAGGGAACGACTGCTCACATCAGTATTCTGGCCTAGAGAATTCCATAGACAGAGGAGACTGGCAGTTACAGTCCATGGGTTCGCAAAGAGTCAGACACGACTGAGGAACTTTCACACGGGTCTCTGTGTATTACCTTCCCATCCGTTAAGAATAACTGCTATGTTTATGTCTAATTCCATAGATTAGTTTTTCCTGTTTGTAAATTTTATGATGTCAGAATCACAGAACATGTACTTTTTTCTGCCTGGATTTAATGGCTCAGTTCATATTGTTAAATATAATAGTAATCCATGCATTTTCACAAACAAATAGCAAATCACTCTGTAAATATACCAAGATTTATTCATTCATTCCATTGTCTATTAGAAATTGAATAGGTTTCAATTTGGGTCCATTTCTAGTAATACTGCTGTAAGCATTCTTGTACATATTTTTGAGAATGTACATGCATTTTTGCTGGGTTATTTAGAAGTGAAAGTTTTTATTTTAACATGTTCACCTTTGGTAGTTACTGCTGAATGATTTTCCCAAGCAGTTGCACTGATTTTAGCTCTCTACCAGCAGTGCATGAGATTTTGCTTTTGTTCTATGTTTTTACCTTATTCTGTATTGTTTTACCTTATTTTCATTTTAACCACTTGGGGGTATATTATGGAATTTCAATGCAGTTTTATTTTGTATTTTATTAATGATATGAAAGTGGAGCCCTTTCAAGATGTTTATAGACCATTTGGACTTTCTCTTTTGTGAAGAACTTATTCAAGTCTTTTGTCAAATTTTTAAAAACTGACCTTTCAATTTTGTTTTCTTAACAATTTTATTTGTTTTCTGGATGTAGACTTTGTTAAGCTATTTATTTTAAATATTATATTTGTGGTTTCTCTTTAAATTATTTGATGTGCCTCTTTGACAAAGTCTTTTACAACATAGTCCAAATTATCAGGTATTCATTTATGATTATTGCTTTATATTATTACTTTAAAGTGTTGGAATATGCCAAGTGCATCATGTTTTTTCCTGTATTTTATTTGTGAAATGTTTTTGTTTTCTTTTCTGTGTATGTTATGAACTGTTGGCCAGACACTCTGGTTTGAATCCTCCATCCAGTAATTTTGCTGTGTAAATAGGATGAGTTTCCCAACATGTTTGTTCCTAAGTTTCCTCATCTATAAAGCTGGGATAAGAACACTGTCTAACATTATGCCAGCTGCTGGGACTGCTTTCAGCAGATAGCTCTCAATGTCAAATTCATTTTAGGGAGGGATTTAGCTGAAGAAAGTAATCTCACTCAGTCCACTTGCCTGGGGTGTCTGACATCCAATGGTTAAATCACATAAGAGAATAGGATCCCAGGTCTCTGTCACCTCAACTCAGTATTTACAGTCGTTCTGTTTTCAGAACCATCATCCAGTTGGCTAAAGAGTTCCTTGAGATTACATCACAGCTTGATTCCTTCTGTTCAATCTAACTTCCTTCTTTTTTCTTCCACAAATGCTGTTGACAGGAGCAGTCACTAATAAACCTCCTGCCTGGCAAATTCAGCTTCCTTTAGGATGAACCAAACGTGTCACCCTAACTCATGGGAATCTTGTTTATGAGGATTAAATAAGTTACTATATGTAAAGCCCTGAAGCACTGCTAATTACCATTGAGTATAATCAAAGGAGGAGCTTCCCTGGTGGCTCAGTGGGAAAGAATCTTTCTGCAAATGCAGGAGACTCAAGAGACAAGAGTTTGATCCCTAGTCTAGGAAGATCCCTTGGAAGGGGAAATGGGAAACGTTCCAATATTCTTGCCTGGAAAACCCTATGGACAGAGGAGCCTGATGGGCAATAGTCCATGTGGTTACAATAAGTCAGAAACAACTTAGCCACTGAAGAACAATAATCAAAAGAAAACCAGGGAATGCTCTTGGGAGAAAATAGCCTCCATGTTGAGGTGAGAATGGTGAGCAGCTCTTAGCAAGTTTAAATTTGTTAGATAGAAAGAATTATGTACCAGACAGTGGAAATAGCACATGCAAAATTCCAAGGGAAGAACTAGAAGCTGAAAGACATTCAGTGTGGCCTGAGGATATTATGGAAGGAGGTAGTGAGTTCAGAATTAATGCTGAACATGTGAGCAGGACTCAGCTCTTGCAGTGTGTTGTTGACTTTGCCAAGAGATTTACATTTTTTTTATTAAGAGAATGGAAATGGCAAAAAAATAAAAATAAAAGCTATTATAGGAATTCACAAATATTGGTATTGTGTATTTCCAAGATTATTCTAGCTCCAGAGAAGTGAATAAATTAGACGAGTATTAGTTGGAAAATTTTATTAGTCTACTTTATCATTGACAGTGACATAAACTAAGTGCCACAGGATCCAGAATCAAATACTTAAATTCTGGTAATAGAGAGGAACCAAAATTAACATGATTTAGTAAATTTTTATGGGGAGACAAAGTCTTGGTTAATGCTCTTGCCTGTTTAACCATGTATATGATGCACTTTTTGTTGAGCTAGGGAAACAAGAGGAAGAGGTTTGAGACAGTGAAAAACATACTAATTTTTAGATATATTTTAAACTACCTATTTGAAAATCCACATGAATTTTTTTTAAATTAAGGTTGTAAAAAAAAGAGAATTACATTGTAGGTATAAATTTCAGTGTTTTATATATTTTAATGTTATAAGCACTACTTGTTAATTTAAATTAGGGAGTGAATGAGCAAAAAGTAAATACATAAATATTATCACGGGATCAAAAGGTATTTTGTGACTGTGGTAACTCAGGCAATGAATAGTATTCTGTGCTAAAAAGAAAGACGCTATCATGCCATGAAAAGACATGAGTGGAATTCAAATGTGTATTACTAAGTAAAAGAAGCCAATCTGAAAAAGCCACGTACTGTATGATTGCAATTTGAGAACAAAAGAAAAACTGTAAAGATAGGGAAAAGACCAGGTTATGAGGGGTTAGGAGAGAAAGAGATGAATAGGCAGAGCACAGAGGATTTTTAAGGCAGTGAAATTACTCTGTGCAATACTATGATGATAGACACGTGTCATTATACATCAGTCTTGTCGACTTAAAAATTGCACAACATGAGAGTTGCGAGTTAAGTTTTAATGGGGCTAAAATGTGGACTGCAGCCTGGGAGACAGCACATCAGACAGCACTGAGAATTTGCTCCAAAGAGACAGGAGGAAGGTCAGTATATATGTGATTTTGGAAAAGGATGAGAACATGCAATCATCATATTTTTCCAGAAATTTTTTGCTAGTCATGAGGAATGGTTGTCACCATGAAGGATTTTAGTGCTTTTTTGGATTGAGGAGACACTAGATTTGGGCTTATAAAATCAGCTCCTGAAAATATCTAACTATGTGAATACCTGTCCTGCCAATTTCCCTCTCTCCCTCAGAGCACAGAGTGCCTAATTTCTGCTCTCCACTCTGAACTCCTTTCAGGGTGTGTTGAAAAATCATCAGCTGCAACAGCACATGATTTAATCCTTATAGAAGTAGATGGCAAGTGCCAATGGCAAGTGTCAATTTGTAGTTGATAGTCTAAACTTGTAGAATGTTCAACATCAAGAGTGAACCCTAATGTAAATTCTGGACCTTAGATAATAGTGATATATCAATGTAGGTTTCATCAAGTTTAACAAATGTACCGCTGTCATAAGGGATGCTCATATGGGGGAAGTTATGCATATATGGGGGTAGGAGGTATACAGAAAATCCCTGGACCTTCTGCTTAAGATTTCTGTGGACTTAAAACTACTTCAAAAAACAGTCTTTTTTTAAAAGATATTTTATATAGTCTAAGTTTCAGTAAAGATTTCTGCTTATATGGTATATATCAAGAGAACAATATAAGTTGATTGTGAGATATCTTTCTAATTCACTTCCATTCAAAAACAAACATTATCTACTAAATGGCACATTACAACTTTTACCACAATGAAAACATCCATGAGCAAATTTACCAAGTATCCCTGCCATATGGCTCTTATATTTTAGTTGTAAAAATCATACCCTAAAGAATTAACATAATAGTAAATAATGCACTTTGTTAGCAGGGGCCAGTCCTAAAGGTAATAAATTGAACATCTGAGAAATGACAAAGAAGAGAGTGAGTTAAAATGAATGGAGAGATGCATGATATGCTTGGTCCTACAACACTTATGTGTTTTTAAAGAAATACTTGTTGTTTTTATGTTATTACAATCATCATTAATGCAGTAATATTTTTTGCTTTCTATTCTAAGATTTAGATTTTCTTTGTTATTTTCTTTGTTCTAGTGAATTGGGATCCATTTATTCAATTTAAAAACTCTAGAATTCTAAACATTCCTTCTCACAATGGGTATATTGTGCATTCAATATTGTTGTTGTTGTGCTCAGTTGCTAAATTGCATCTAACTCTTTGTGACCCCATAGACTGTAGACCACCAGGCTCCTCTGTTCAAGGGATTTCCCAGGCATGAATACTGGAGTGGGTTTTCATTTCCTTCTCCAGAAGATCTTCCTAACCCAGGGATTGAACCCATATCTCCTGCATTGGCAGGAGGGTTCTTTACCACTGAGCTACCAGGTGTGGCATATATACTCAATTTTTAAAATAAATGTTTGCTGAAACAAATTAGATGCCTATTTTTTAAAGTGGTATGCTAGATTATAATTTTAAAAGTATTAATAGTAGTGCACTGATACAAATAGCTCTGTAGCTCCTCATCTCACTTGCACTGAGAGACCACCTAGGTTGAGATTTGGAGATTTCCAAGTATTTTCAGAGCTTGTGGAGCTGTGTGTGAGTTCCTTGGAGGGAATGGAAAACTATGATTGGTGGTGGTTATTCCAATCCTGAACAAACAAAAAGAGGCTCTAAGGAGACTACATGAGATACTTAATTTAGAATCAACTGTGCATGACAGAACACCTTGAGCTCTTGTCTGGTTTACAACTAAGAAAGTGAGAGAGACTGACAAAGTGTTTTACTGAAGCAGAATCATGGTGATTCTTTGGTATCTGATGTTGCACAGTTTGTGAGGCAAAGTATCAATATGTGAGAGCACTTCTATTGAGTCATATGAATCAAGTCACAAAGGAGAGCCAGAAAGGCCTTACTTTAGGTTTTGTCCAAGACAGGGAAAAGTGAGCTCAACAGAGAGAATCTAAAGGGATTCCTGGGCGCTGAGAACCAGTCCATCCTGAAGGAAATCAGTCCTGAATATTCACTGGAAGGACTGATGCTGAAGCTGAAACTCCAATACTTTGGCCACCTGCTGCTAAGAACTGACTCATTTGAAAACACCCTAATGCTGGGAAAGATTGAGGGCAGGAGGAGAAGGGGATGACAAAGGATGAGATGGTTGAATGGCATCACCAACTCAATGGACTTGAGTCTGAGTAAACTCTGGGAATTGGTGATGGACAGGGAGGCCTGGCGCGCTGCAGTCCATGGGGTCGCAAAGAGTCAGACATGACTCAGTGACTGAACTGATCTGAATTGAGAACCTGGGGGATATTTAGTGGGAATTTGCTGTACAGGAAACTGCAGATGTGAGATCCCCAGAATGAGGTAACCTTTCTCAAGATAATACACCTAATTAGTTACCTACCAAATCTTAAATTGTTGGTGTACATCATGGTGAGATTGCTTAAGCTGAGATTTTTCTGACCCCCTTCTTTGCATCTTTATTCTCAACATTGTCAGATACCACAGTTATGTTTCTGGAGGAGAAGAAGCATTATGTAGGGGGAGATAAGAGTACCTTGGTCATAAACACACTCTCTTGAGATTGCCTTTATAAATGAGGAAAAAGTTTCACCTTTAGATCATATTGGGTTGTTTCATTTTTACCTGGTACTAGGCATTTAAATTTGTAAATTAGAAATATATTTTATGGTCTAAAGTACTTTTAATATTTTAAATTACCTAAAACTAATCATAAAAGTTAAGGAAACTGCTCAACTTTACATCCAAATGCAAAGAGAAAAACAAGAAAACCCTTCAAGAAAAATTCAAGGACATAATGGGAGAAAACGATTTACCATTGCAATGTGTTGTGCTTTTTCAATGAACCAGAAACACGCACACTCACAGCATTATTTTTTGTTGTTTTTGTTGACAATATGAAGGATGAAAGAGTGTGGTACATATATACAATGGAATTTTATTAAGCCATAAGGAAGGAATGAAATTGTGCCATTTGCAGAGACATGAATGGACCTAGAGGACTGTCATAAAGAATGAAGTAAGTCAGAAAGAGAAAAACAAATATTAGACAATGCCACTTATATGTGGAATTTAGAGCAAATGATACAGATGAACTTATTTCCAAAGCAAAAACAGACACAGACATAGATAACAAATATATAGACACCAAGAGGGGAAAAGGCAGGTGGGATGAATTGGGAGATTGAGCTATATACACTATTGATACCATATATAACATAGGTAACTAATGGGAACCTACTCTATAGTATAAAAAACTCTACTCAATGCTCTGTGGCAACAGAATTGGGAAAGAAATCCAAAAACGAGGTCATCTATTTATATATGTAATGGATCAACTTTGTTGTACAGCAGAAACTAACACAACATTGTAAAGCAATTATACTCCAATAAAAATTAATTTAAATCAATAAATACATACTTACATAAAATTAACATCCTTGTAAAAAAAGAGTAATCCATTTGTAAAACATGAATACTAAAATTCTACAAATTTTTTTCATATACCTAACTGGATTTTTAAAATTAAATAAAGAGATATTTAATTACTAGTAAATATTAATTGTATTTTTATATTATCTATCTTCTCTTTTTTAAAATGACTCATAAATGATTACTTTTTATTTTTAGAATACCTTTTATATACTATATACTTATATAGACATGATTTTGTATTTTGTTGGCTTTATTGCCAACACTAAGTTTTTTTACTCTTCCTCTTTCTTAAGTTTGGATTTTTATTCATTTTTCATTCAAAGAGAGGTTATATTTATGTAATTTATTCAGAAAGTTTATATGAATGATATAGTTACTAAGTTTTGCTTTAATGACTTTAATTAATGAATAATTCATAAGTACCTATTATGAGTCAAGGAAGTCTGTTTGCTTAGTGCATGATGAGTATTTTGGCTTCAGTAGAGAATTCTTGAATTTTGAGTCTTCTCTGTATAACTTCTTACCTACTACCCTTCCAAAAGCTCTTTAGTTGTATCTGCATTATAAATGTCTTTTAATGTTTCCAGTCTGTTTTTTTTTTCCTGTGTTTTTCATTCATCTCCATTGTGCATAGTTTTGATGCTTACACAATTTTTGAATATTTGAAATAAAAACATTTCCTTGTAACAACACTTGGTATTTAGCATCTTTCTCTTTTGCTCATAGATTCATTTCATTCTTAATTTAGAAGAATTTTTGTTATTAATTTGAGTTATAACTTGAATTTCTTGTTCTTGTTCTATCTTATTTATAGATTGGATTTTCTTCATCTATCAAAGGTCTTATATTTTCTTGTAATTATTTTTTCCCCACTAATTTTTCAGTTGTCATTATTTTTCTGTAATTTACAATAGATTGATGCTTACTGGAAAAAATCATGTTTATCAAACTTTACAAATTTCTCCATCTTTTTAGACTTTTTATAAACAATTGCTTCAGTTTTATAGCCAAGATATATTCTTTTGAATCTGGAGGACAAAATAAAAAATCACTTCAAGTTTTTTTCTTTAAGCAAAAGGGTTTTCATGGCATTATCTCTTTCGATTAATAGAAGAAAGACCCTACATTTGACCTATTCTCTTTATACCTATTTTTGATAGTTTTAATTTGTGTCCCAAAATATTCTCTCCTCATAGTAACTGCTCACTCTGGAAAAAGACCCTATTTTTGAAAGCCAAACATCAAAACCATTTTGATTCAGCATGGGTACCCAGTCTTAAGAGGAATTCCTACTGCTCTAATATTCTGCCTCCTAAGGCTGCCTTTTATCATCCGTTGAGTAACTAATGATGTCCTCTATCACTTGAGGAGCATTAACTATAGGCTAGGAAACAGTGTTTAGAAAGAGAGGAACTCTGACCTCAGGGAACTAAAAGTGAAAATGTTGGTCGCTCAGTCCTGTCAGACTCTTTGCGACCTCATGGACTGTAACCCACCAGACTCCTCTGTCCATGGGATCTTCCAGGCAAGAACACTGCAGTGGGTTGCCATTTCCTTCTCCAGGAGATCTTTCTGACCCAGGAACCAAACCTGGATCTCCTGCATTGTAGGCAGATTCTTTACTGTCTGAGTCAACAGATTAGCCCTTTTTTTCTTTCACTTCCACTAACCTCACTCTTTGGATTTATCAGGATTCCTCCATGAATGTGTAGCATTCTTTTTCAGAATATTCTATTTTCAAAGCAAAAGAAGTCAAACATCTTCCTTCTCTGTCAGGTGTTTGAATGCACTGAGAAGAAATCCCTGGTGACTAGTCTTAGAAGTTGTCCTTTTGAGTTTGAAGCAGTGATGTGGATTTCACATTTTTATTTACAGTGGTCACAAACCTGGTGTCTGGCTGGTGGGATAAGAAAGAAAGTGAACACTCATGTTTATGTCGCTTATGAGTCAGAAGTCACTGTTGTCTGACAATTTCTAAACAAGTTCAGACTTTTTTTGTTGCAGTAAACCTCTCCATCATAGATTCATTTTGTTTCAAGGAAATTAATGTACTCAGTTTTTATTTGAATTTGTACTTTATTTAGAAGAAACTCTAGATGTATGGATACCAATGAATATAAGATATCGTGTGTGTGTTTTTTTTTTTTTTTCAGCTTCAAATGCACATAATGCTCACATTCTTTACCAACCATTAAGAATTTGATAAACCTATCCAGCAGATGGCAATGTTACCCCAATTTGGTGGATGTTTAAGATTATTTTGGTAATAGCAGTCCGGGGTGGTACCATTTCATTTAAAGAGAAAGTATAAAGAAATATGGCACTGTCTATGCAGAGATTCAATAATGGTAGAAACTACATCAAGAAATTTATAGAAATGATTTGTTGCTACTCAGTCACTAATTTGTGTCTGACACTTTGAGACCCCACGGACTGGAGCACATCAGGCTTCCGTCGTTCACCGTCTCCCAGAGTTTGCTTAAAATCATGTCCATTTAGTCAGTAATGTCATCCAACCGTCTCATCCTCTGTTGACACCTTCTCTTCTTGCCCTCAATCTTTCCTGGCTGCTGCTGCTAATTCACTTCAGTCGTGTCCGACTCTGTGCAACCCCATAGACTGCAGCCCACCAGGCTCCTCCGTCCCTGAGATAATCCAAGCAAGAACACTGGAGTGAGTATTTTTCCTGGCATCAGTATCTTTTTCAAGCAGTTGGCTCTTCACATCAGGTGGCCAAAGTGTTGGAACTTCAGTATCAGTCTTTCAAAGGAATATTTAAGGTTGATTTCCTTTAAGATTGACAGTTTTTACCTCCTTGCTGTCCAATGGACTATCAAAAGTCTTCTCCAGCACCACTGGAGTTCGAAAGCATCAATTCTTTCGCATTTAGCCTTCTTTATAGTCCAACTCTAACATCCACACATGACTACTGGAAAAACCATGGCTTGGACTAGACAGATATTTGTCAGCAAAGTGATGTATCTGCTTTTTAATACTCTATCTAGGTTTGTCATAGCTTTTCTTGACTTTTTTGTCAAGTAGCAAGACTTTTTTTGATTTTGTGGCTGCAGTCACCATCTGCAGTGATTTGGGAGCCCAAATCATATAGGAAATAAGAATAAGAAAATAAAATCTGTCACTGTTTCCACTTTTTCCCCATCTATTTGCCATGAATTAATGGGACCAGATGCCGTGATCTTAGTTTTCTGAATATTGAGTTTTTTTTTTTTTTTGAATATTAAGTTTTAAGCCAGCCTTTTCACTCTCTTCTTTCACCTTCATCAAGGGGCTCTTTAGTGTCTCTTCGCTTTCTGCCATAAGGGTTGTGTCATCTGCATATCTAAGGTTATTGATACTTCTCCTGGCAATGTTGATTCCAGTGCTTCATCCAGCCCAGCATTTCTCATGATGCAATCTTCATATAAGTTAAATAAGCAGGGTGAGAATATACAGCCTTGATATACTCCTTTCCCAATTTGAAAACAGTCCATTGTTCCATGGCCATTTCTAACTGTTGCTCTTGTTCTGCACACGGGTTTCTCAGGAGACAGGTAAGGTGGTCTGGTATTCCCATTCTTTAAGAATTTTCCAGTTTGTTATGATCCACACAGTCAAAGGCTTTAGTGTAGTCAATGAGTAAAGTAGTATAATAAATATAAGAATATCAATAAAAATAATTTTCAAAGAACTTATGATTTTGAATAAATTTTAAATAGTTATATTTTTGGATAAATTATATATAATTAAAATTCTATGCAAATATAACTTATAATTATACATATTTTTATTGAAAGCCTAGGGTTTTTTAAAACTAGTAATTTTCTTATACATATATGTTTTCTTATATATAAATTTATATAGTACAATTTATTTTAGAATATTACTTTTTTATTGAAATAATAATGTATAGACCCATATATATGTTTCTAAAGCATTTTTGTGCTAATTTTTTAGTATAAAATAAATCACATTTATTTAATTTATTGAATCTATGGACTAAATTTTAATTGAAAGAATTAATACAAGAAAAATAAGTTCGATTCCTCATAACTAGTCAACCTTGAGAAACTTTATAAACAATTTTTAAAGTTAACATAAATTTGAATTCTATATATGGTAGGATGTTGACAAGGACAATGTCAGCATGGTGGGAAAAGAGAATAAGCTATGGCAATATAACATGTCATCAGGAATTAGAAGGCCCATGAGTACTTTGATATAAAATATATTTTTTTGTTTTATACTGTAATTTTCCTCTATCATTGACATAATTTTATATTTCTTGGAAGAATGAATAAGACCCAAGGAATTATATTTGGGATTTATTTTTCCCAGAAAACCATTCAGTAGACTTTTTATAATGATTTAGTAGAATTATTCAATATAGTCAATCAACTTTTTTTCTAATCAAAATTTGGTCTATATACATTTCATTTAAGGGGGAAGAATAAAGCACATGTATGTTCTGATCAGGCTTCAGTCCTGAATATTCATTGGAAGGACTGATGCTGAAGCTGAAACTCCAATACTTTGGCCACCTGATACAAAGACTCATTGGAAAAGACCCTGATACTGGGAAATATTGAAGGCAGGCAGAAAAGAGGACAACAGAGGATGAGATAGTTGGATGACATCACCGACTAGAAGGACATGAGTTTGAGCAAGCTCTGGGAGTTGGTGATGGACAGGGAAGCCTGGCATGCTGCAGTCCATGGGGTTGCAAAAATTTGGACACAACTGAGTGACTGAACTGCACTGAACAGCTGGTCTGATCAGCTTTACTATAAAGCACATGCTTTGAATTTAATATTTTTGGTAGTAACATGAAATTTTTGATTGGGAAATATGAGGTATAAATTAAAGCATAATAGAAGAAACATGTAAAAATGCTTTTCAAAATTTATTCTAACTACCATAATCACTTTGGAGTGTTAAAGGAATTTCAAATACAGTGCTTTTCAAAGTGTGGTCCTTGAGCTAGTAGCATCAGTACTATCTTGGGAACTTATTAGAAATACAAACAGTAATAATTCAAGGCCTAAAAAGTGAAAAAACCAAGGCTTGGGATTGGGCCCAGAAAGCTGTGTTTTAACTTCAACAGATTCTGAAGCCACAGGAGCCTAAGAACCATTGCTCCAGTGGCTTACAGTCCTAGCAATAGAGTTGAATCACCTTGTGGTATTTTTCAAATGATTTTACCTCATCTCTACCCATGTTGGTTCTGATTTAGTAGGTATCACAGTATTTTTAAATATCTTATTGCTTACAACCTAGTATATAACACCATTACACTGTAATATTGTTTTATTAATATTTATTTTATTTAATAAATATCTGATCTAATATTTATTTTATTCCACAGGGCTTTTTCTTTTTCTCTTTTAATCTTCCTTTTTCTTTTCCTTTCTCATCATAGGCTAGTGGTATACATCCCAAGGTAAAAACAGCAGCAATAACATTTCTACATTTTAACAAAATTTATACCATTTTGACTTCATAAACTAACTTTTCTAAATTTATCTTATATACTCAAACATGGTCCACCTATAAATTTAACTGGCAAGTGTACTCCACTGGGGGCGGGAGGGGAATCATTAAGAGCAAACTCTGAATTTCTTTGTCAAAAAAAAAAAGTAATCTAAAAGTTAGACACAACCCTAAACAACTTGATATTTACACAAATTCTATGGCACTTATTCTAGTTTATTATTTCATTTGATTATAAAAATGACAAAAGATCATTATAAAAAAGTATAAAAAAAGAATTTTACCCACAATTATCAACTTATGATACATACACGTCAGATGAATATGGAATTTTACAATATATAATATATGTAAAATCATTTGAAAAAGTTAATATATTGTTATAACATGTATCAAAATTTTATGCAAAGGTATTTATTATATTAATATAATATGTTTTCATAATGATATTAAGTAAAATAAATCTATATGATCTCACTAATAGGTGAATTATATTTTGGTTGAACATTATTATAAATTTTTCACTTTTACTAAAATTCTGCAATGGTAAATGTACATATTCTACATATAAATATCTAATAAACAAATACCTACACACATAGATAATTAAATAATTAATTGTTTTTGGTATTTTGACAGTTCACATAAATGATCGTATCATACTTCTTTGCTATTTTCAGTTTTGTTTGCTTTTTTTTTTTGGCTCACAATTAATAGTTTTAAGTTTTTCCATGTCAATTAATTTATTTATAATGTTAGGGTTTATTGCAAGATTAAAACATACTTTATTTATACTCTTATTTAGGTATGATTATTTTTAAAAATATTTTTTGCAATAAATTATAACATTGCTAAAAATGACGATTGTTGGATATATTAATATTTCCTTGTGCACATGTGATCCTTCTGTCTAGAACAGTAACTTAGATTAATCAGTGATGGGCTACACAGTCAACAGTTTTGGAACCATGGAAATGCTTTTCCCAAGTAATTGTGTGAATTGAATTTCCTCTGAAAAATTTAAACGGTCTGTTACCCAATAAGCTTAGTAAAGTCTTGCATAACGACTTATTATTCTTTTTCTTTTGCTCCACTGTTGGCTGTGAGATAGTAACATATTGTTTTAATTTACATTTACCTGATCATTGAAATTTAAACATTTTGATTACTTATTTTCTCTATCGTAATTGGTTTGTTCACATACTTTGGACTTTTTTCTATTTGCTTGGTTAGTAATTTTTTATTAACTTGTAACAATTTCTGTCATGGTTGTTAACTTACCCAGGGATCGAACCCAGGTCTCCTGCATTGCAGGCAGACACTTTACCCTCTGAGCCACCAGGGAAGCCCAAATTTCTTCATTATCTACCTGAAAACATATTTTCCTGGAGAGGCATCTGTGTACTCACTTCATTTAATGGCCTTTGTGATTGTTAAGTTTTAATGGTATAATAGATAATATTACCTTTTTTCTTTTTACATTTTGTCCTTTTATTTTCTTAAGAAAGCTATGTCATTACATATCCTCCTTTGATGTTCTCTAAATGTTTTATTTATGTTCATAATGTGGCCTTTAAATTACTTTCAAATTTATTTTCTTCATAGTGTAAGATAGGGATCAGAAAAGGTTAGATTTTTTTTTATATATACCAGTATAAATAATTTATCCAGAGCCAGTCATTTATTGACTATAAATTTTGAAGTCAAATCTTGTTTTCAGGTTTGGCGAGCCTGAACCCCTCAATCTCCCTGTTCCACTTGAGTCCTGGTATGTTGACAGGGCCCTTCCCTATGGTACAATCTGAATTGCAATCCCTGTCTACTCAGCATGCCTAGACCACAGGATATTCCATGTTGTATTTTTTTGTGACGTTATTAAACATCTGAGCTTCAGTTCATGAAATTTCAAAGTTTAGCAAATATCTTTTTGAAAATGAACAGTGTATCAGGCTCAGTCTTTCATCCTACTTTTCTAACTGAGTCTGTGTTCTTCAAAGTCTCTAATTTTATCTTCCTGAACCGAGGAGGCCACTGAAAGAGCTCCACTGCTTTCTTCTTGAGCAGCCTCCTTCTGCCCACAAAAGGCTCCTGTTCTCAGCCTTGTGTCTTGCATACAGAATGGATGAAGGGGCTGCAGAATATCAGCGCACTTTCCCATTGTTTCCTAGCTCCTGAGTCTTGGTCCCTGCCTTCCCAGTTTGTCCAGAAGCTGTTTTACATCCTTCAGTGGATTCTAAATGTTTTATCTGTTTGCTTTAGTTGTTCCCAGAAGAGCTAGGCAACCACATTAAAACCAGAAGCAAAAATATAATGTGGTTATTTTTATATTTAAAATTTGGTTATTTTTACTCTTAATTTTGTCTTGTATTTATTAATATTTTGCTTTATTCTTTATTTAAATGGAAAAATTCTCTTTTATTCTTTCCTTCTATTTGTATTTTAAAGTTCTTATCACCCCCCCTCAACTTGCACACCTTAGAAGATATGTACTGAGGATATAATTTCAATAATTTTCTTTACTATTAAAACATGCAGATTTACCACAGACAGTCTGAAGCTAATAAAGAGTTCTGTCCTACTCCTAAATAATAGAAGAGACTGATTCCTTTAACATCAAGTACCTGCTCTCCTTACATGTTTGTGCTGTTTATATTACAAGTTTTTAAACAACCAAAAACTTATTAAAATTTTTAATCTTTTTAATTTCTAATAAATATGGGCCAACACATTTAAGCTCAGTTCAGTCTCTCAGTTGTGTCTGACTCTGCGACCCCATGAACTGCAGCACGCAAGGCCTCCCTGTCCATCATCAACTGCCGGAGTCCACCCAAACCCATGTCATTTGAGTCAGTGATCCCATCCAACCATCTCATCCTGTCATCCCCTTCTCCTCCTGTCCTCAATCTTTCCCAGCATCAGGGTCTTTTCCAATGAGTCAGCTCTTCGCATCAGGTGGCCAAAGGACTGGAGTTTCAGTTTCAACATCAGTCATTCCAATGAACACCCAGGACTGATTTCCCTTAAGATGAACTGGTTGGATCTCCTTGCACTCCAACAGACTCTCAAGAGTCTTCTCCAATACCACAGTTCAAAAGCATCGATTCTTTGGCATTGAACTTTCTTCACAGTCCAGCTCTCACATCCATACATGACTACTGGAAAAACCATAGCCTTGACTAGATGGACCTTTGTTGGCAAGGTAATGTCTCTGCTTTTGAATATGCTGTCTAGGTTGGTCATAACTTTCCTTCCAAGGAGTAAGCGTCTTTTAATTTCATGGCTGTAGTCACCATCTGCAGTGATTTTGGAGCCCAGAAAAGTAAAGAGAGCTACTGTTTCCACTGTTTCCCTATCCATTTCCCATGAAGTGATGGGACCGGATGCCATGATCTTAGTTTTCTGAATGTTGAGCTTTAAGCCCTTTTTCACTCTCTTCTTTCACTTTCATCAAGAGGCTCTTTAGTTCTTCACTCTCTGCCATAAGGGTGATGTAATCTGCATATCTGAGGTTATTGATATTTCTCCCGGCAATCTTGATTCAGGTTATGCTTCCTCCTGCCCAGCGTTCCTCATGATGTACTCTGCATATAAGTTAAATAAGCAGGGTGACAATATACAGCCTTGACATACTCCTTTTCCTATTTGGAACCAGACTGCTGTTTCATGTCCAGTTCTAACTGTTGCTTCCTGACCTGCATACAGGCTTCTCAAGAGGCAGGTCAGGTGGTCTGGTATTCCCATCTCTTCAAAATTTCCCACAGTTTACTGTGATCCACACAGTCAAAGGCTTTGGCATAGTCAATAAAGCAGAAATAGATGTTTTTCTGGAATTCTCTTGTTTTTTCGATGATCCAGTAGATGTTGGTAATTTGATCTCTGGTTCTTCTGCCTTTTCTAAAACCATCTTGAACATCAGGAAGTTCACAGTTCACGTATTGTTGAAGCCTGGCTTGGAGAATTTTGAGCATTACTTTACTAGCATGTGAGATGAGTGCAATTGTGCGGTAGTTTGAGCATTCTTTGTCATTGGCTTTCCTCGGGATTGGAATGAAAACTGACCTTCCAGTCCTGTGGCCACTGCTGAGTTTTCCAAATTTTCTGGCATATTGAGTGCAGTACTTTCACAGCATCATCTTTTAGGATTTGAAATAGCTCAACTGGAATTCCATCACCTCCACTAGCTTTGTTCGTCGTGATGTTTCCTAAGGCCTACTTGACTTCACATTCCAGTATGTCTGGCTCTAGGTGAGTCATCACACCATCGTGATTATCTGGATCATGAAGATCTTTTTTGTATAGTTCTTCTGTGTATTCTTGCCACCTCTTCTTAATATCTTCTGCTTGTTAGGTCCCTACCATTTCTGTTCCTTATTGAGCCCACCTTTTCATCAAATGTTTCCTTGGTACCTCTAATTTTCTTGAAGAGATCTCTAGTCTTTCCTGTTCTATTGTTTTCCTCTTTTTCTTTGCATTGACCACTGAGGAAGGCTTTCTTATCTCTCCTTGCTATTCTTTGTAACTCTGCATTCAAATGGGTATATCTTTCCTTTTCTCCTTTGCTTTTGGCTTCTATTCGTTTCTCAGCTATTTGTAAGGCCTCCGCAGACAGCCATTTTGCTTTTTTGCATTTCTTTTTCTTGGGGATGGTCTTGATTCCTATCTCCTGTACAATGTCAGGAACGTGCCTCCATCCATAGTTCATCAGGCATTTTGTCTATCAGATCTAGTCCCTTAAATCTATTTCTCACTTTCACTGTATAGTCATAAGGGATTTGATTTAGGTCATACCTGAATGGTCTGGTGGTTTTCTCACTTTCTTTAATTTCAGTCTGTATTTGGTAATAAGGAATTCATGATCTGAGCCATAGTCAGCTCCCTGTCTTTTTTTGCTGACTATATAGAGCTCCTCCATCTTTGGCTGCAAAGAATATAATCAATCTAATTTTGGTGTCAACCATCTGGTGATGTCCATGTGTTAAAAAACTAACATGCTTCTTTCATTGTTTCTTTCCTTTGATTTCCAAAATGCATCCTTTATTTGACTTTTAATCAACAGTAATAACATTTTCAATTTTGATAGTGTGAAAATGTTTATATGTGTCTCACTCCTGATTATAATACAATAGAACATAAAACTGCTTCTAATCAGCTTATTATTTGAGAGTGCTTAACAATTAATCATTGTTTTGAAACTATGTATGGTGACTGATGTCAACTAGGTTTATTGTGGTGATAATTTTATAATATACACAGATATCAAATAATTACATCTCATAGTTTAAATTTATATAATATTATATGTCGATCATACCTCACTTAAAAAAAGAAAAATTAATAATTAATGGTTGTAAGTCTTTTTTGGTAAGGCTTGTTTTCACTCTGAGACCTTGTTGGTTTATATGGACTAACATCATACCAAATAAGGTTTTTTTTTAATCATCTGTATTTAGAATTCTTCATCATAATATATAACTAAGACAAGTTTGAAATTTCTGAACTATGTGGCAGTGGAAAGTCAAACCAAATCTCAAATGAAGCACAGGTTTTAATTACATTTACTTCTGAGAGAAAACTTTTCTACCTGGATCCCAAACAGAGTTCAGTAATAATTTTAAATTTTCCCTTTATGGCGATAACAAATGTTTTACCTAGTTTAATGTTTCATTCAAGTACAATCTTTCAAGTTTTAAGTAGGATCCCAATTAAAATCTCTGCCTCACAAAAGCCCAGGGATTTGGTTTGTGGCCCACACATAGTTTAAACTGAATTCTGGGTTACCAGAATCATAACCACCACAAAGGAACTCATGGCTCTGTCTATGTATTTATCTATCTACACATGTATATGGGGAGAGAAAGAAAGATATCACAAAATGTAAAGACTCGAAATGACCCTAGAAATTATGTAGTTCAGTTTATCACTATGGGATGGAATTCTTATATTTTTGACAGATGGTCATCCATCTGCTTCTGTTAGGCAGCATACTATGCATATTAACTGCTCATTTCTTTCCCAATTGCTTTCCTTGCTGAGATAGTATATCAAATCCACTGATCTTTAATGTCATTATCTTCATGTTGTCTTTGTTTCCACAATCAACATCTTCAGGAAAATGTTACTGTGAGTAACTTGGAACTGTAAGTGGATACAGCTAAAAACACACTCCTAAGGATAAAAATTCACTGGAGAATTTTTGGTTAGAACAGGCCAACTTCAATAGGTCACTTTATTTTCTTGTAATTGGTAAAGAAGACAATTTTATTTCTAAGTTAGTAGGTAAGTATAAGTTCCTTTTTGCTTCCAAGGCAATATTTAGCTGAGAAGTAAAATATCTTAGGTGAGCTTCCCAGGTGGCTCAGTGGTAAAGAATCTGTCTGCATTTCAGGAGACAGAAGAGACACTCGTTCGATCCTTGAATTGGGAAGATCCCTGGAGAAGGAAATGGCAACCCATTCCAATATTCTTGTCTGGGAAATCCCATGGACAGAGCAGCTTTGAGGGCTACTGTCCTTGGGGTCACAAAGAGTCAGACATGATTGAGCAAGTAAACAGAAACAGCAACAGCAAAAAATAGTCAATATCCTAGTATATGGTAGGGTGTTGATTAAGAATGAGAGCCTTGAAGTGAGTTCTCTAATTGGAGTCTGGCTCTGTATTTACTAGCTTTACCTATAGTTAATGGGAAAATTTCTCACACATTTTACCTAACTTATAAAATGGGATGAAGTGATATCTTTATAGTGAAGTCTTAAGGAAATTAAATGAAATAGCACATATAAAAGATTTAGCCCAATGACCAACTGTTGTAGGGTTTATGGGAAGGAGAGTAATACTGAAAGAGACTACTGCATAATTTTGTATGATAATGGGTTGCAATTTCATTCCAGAAATTGTATTACTCAGGACAGAGATTAAGACAAAGGCATATGTATTGTGTTTCAGGCAGCACCCATGTATAAGTACTAACCTATGTATTGGCTTTGATACAAGCTCAGTTACTGTGACAAAGGTCCAAAAACAGCAGTGGCTTAAACAAGATAGAAGTTTGTCCCTCAAAAAATAGTTTTATCAAGGTGGCTTTAATCTCTTCTCATAGGATAGCTGTTATATTTCCACCATATTCATATTCCTCGGAGCAGGAAGGAGGAAAATAAATGGAAATAATAATTCCTTATTAAATCTGAGTCAGGAATGTGACCATGTCATTCACATTCCATTATCCAAAACATTATCCAAAACATAATTATATGGATACACCCACCTGCAAAGACATTGCAACAAACAGTATTTATAGTGGCTATTCGGAGATCAATTAAACTCACAGAACATCTGTTATTCCAAGGGAAACAGGAAAAGTGGGTATCGGAAGGCAACTTGCAGTCTATTCCATAGTTTACCAGTTTGCCAACCAATATACTTTTCTCACTCTCTTGCTTTCCCAATGAGACAATGGCAATAACATGTCCTAATGAGTTACTTTACCCTACTCCAAGGATGAAGCACAGGCTGGAATCAAAGTTGCCAGGAGAAATATCAATAACCTCAGATATGCAGATGACACCACCTTTATGGCAGAAAGTGAAGAAGAACTAAAGAGACTTGATGAAAGTGAAGAGGCGCTTGAAAAAGTTGGCTTAAAACTCAACATTCAGAAAACTAAGATCATGGCATCTGGTCCCATCACTTCATGGAAAATAGATGGGGAAACAATGAGAAACTTTGTTTTCTTGGGCTCCAAAATCACTGCAGATGGTGACTGCAGCCATGAAATTAAAAGGTGCTTGCTCCTTGGGGAAAAAAAAAATCTATGACAGCATATTAAAACCTAGACAGCATATTAAAAGCAGAGACTTTATTTGCCAACAAGGTTCATCTAGTCAAAGCTATGGTTTTTCCAATAGTCATATATGGATGTGACAGCTGGACTATATAGAAAGCCAAAAAATTGATGCTTTGAACTATGGTGTTGGAGAAGACCCTTGAGAGTCCCTTGGATTGCAAGGAGATCCAACTAGTCAATCCTAAAGAAATCAGTCCTGAATTTTCAAAAATGAATAAGACCCAAGGAATTACATTTGGGATTTATTTTTCCCAGAAAACCATTCAGTAGACTTTTTATAATGATTTAGTAGAATTATTCAATATAGTCAATCAATTTTTTTTCTAATCAAAATTTGGTCTATATACATTTCATTTAAGGGGAAAGAATAAAGCATATGCATGTTCTGATCAGGCTTCAGTCCTGAATTTTCACTGGAAGGACTGATGCTGAAGCTGAAACTCCAATAATTTACCCACCTGATGAGAAGAGCTGACTCATTGGAAAAGACCCTGATGCTGAAAGTAAAACTCCAATACTTTGGCCACCTGCTGCTAAGAACTCACTCACTGGAAAAGACCCTAATGCTAGGAAAGATTGAGAGCAGGAAGAGAAGGGGACGACAGAGGATGAGATGGTTGGATGGCATCACCAACTCAATGGACATGAGTTAGAGTAGGCTCTGGGAGTTGGTGATGGATAGGGAAGCCTGGCATGCTGCAGTCCATGGGGTCACAAAGAGTTGGACACGACCAAGCAACTGAACTGCCTCCAATTCAGGATCTTTGGTTTATGAGGAATTGTCTACATAAAGGAGAAATTATCTGACCCACAAACCAGATATAAAATGACAGTGCATGCTGTCACTTCAGTTCTGTCTGACTCTTTGTGATCCCATGGACTGTAGCCCACTAGGCTCTTCTGTCCATGGGACTCTCCAGGCAAGAATACTGGAGTGAGTGGCCATTCCCTTCTCCAGATCTTTCCAACCCAGGAATCAAACCCACATCTTTTATACCTCTTGCATTGGCAGGCGGATTCTTTACCACTAGTTGCCACCTGGGAAGCATAAAATGTTAAATAAGTAGACAAGTGGTAGCTCAGCTGGTAAAGAGCCCCCTTGCAATGCAGAAGACCCTGGTTTGATTCCTGGGTCAGAAAGATCCACTGGAGAAGAGATAGTCTACCCATCCCAGTATTCTTGGGCTTCCCTGGTGTCTCAGCTGGTAAAGAATCTGTGTGTAATGTGGGAGACCTGGGTTCAATCTATGAATTGGGACAATGCCCTGGAGAAGGCAACTACTACCCACTCCATATTCTGGCCTGGAGAATTTCATGGACTGTATATTCCATGGAGTCACAAAGAGTCGGACATGACTGAGGGAACTTTCACTTTCATTTCCTTGCCCTAAACACTGAAAATAAGTTAGCCTTTGTGACAACCTGGATTTTGTCCTGTCCCTTGCTCTGCCTGATCTCGGGCTTTGACCTCTGAAGAATGTTTCCTGTCCATCAACTATTCTGGAAGAATTTAATGTGGGTATTGGAGAATATAGTTCTTGGGCATGTATGACATTGCAACTCATCTTTTTATGAAGATAAATTTGAGGTTCAAAGATCCTTTAAGGGTGAAACATCTTTCAGTTCAGTTCAGTTCAGTCACTCAGTCGTCTCCGACTCTTTGAGACCCCATGGACTGCAGCACATCAGGCTTCCCTGTTTGTTACCACTCCTGGAGTTACTCAAACTCATGTCCATTGAATCAGTGATGCGATCCAACCATGTCATCCTCTGTCGTCCCCTTCTCCTCCTGCTTTCAATCTTTCCCAGCATTAGGGTCTTTTCCAGTGAGTCAGTTCTTAGCAGCAGGTGGCCAAAGTATTGGAGTTTTACTTTCAGCGTCAGTCCTTCCAGTGAAAATTCAGGACTGATTTCCTTTAGGATTGACTGGTTGGATCTCCTTGCTGTCCAAGGGACTCTCAAGAATCTTTTTCAACACCACAGTTCAAAATCATCAATTCTTCAGTGCTCAGCTTTCTATATTGTCCAACTCTCACATCCATACATGACTTACTGGAAAAATCATACCTTTGACTAGACTGACCTTTGTTGGCAAAGCAATGTCTCTGCTTTTTAATATGCTGTCTAGGTTGGTCATAGCTTTTCTTCCAAGGAGCAAGTGTGTTTTAATTTCATGGCTGCAGTCACCATCTGTAGTGATTTTGGACCCCAGAAATAGTCTGTCATGTTTCCGTTGTTTCCCCATCTATTTGCCATGAAGTGACAGGACTGGATGCCATGATTATCCTTACATGGGTAATAAATTACCCTGCAATATGACAGGACTATCAGTTTATTGGCAGATAGGAAATTCCAAATGCAAATAAGTACAACTAGATGTCACATTTTGGCAATTTATTTTCATTACTTTAGAAAACCCTGATTTTGGTTACTACCCTCTGTGCTCTTTATATTATTCTTTCATTTGGCTGATTAAAGCCATTAACTATAATACATTTGGATGGAAAAGTAAATGTCTTTTCATCCCATTTTTACCATTTAGCTGCCTCTCAATGTCCACCCAAGCAGGTAGAATGAACTTCTTAAAAAAATGAGATAATGTAGAATAGAAGTTATTTGAAGCAATGCACCTAAAGATGTGTAACAATAGTTATCACAATCATTCAGTCAAAATATAATCACATGTCCCTGTCCAGAGTAAAGGCACATGAGAAATATATTCTTTGGATGGGGAGTATCATGCCAAGATAATATTTAGATTGCTGTTAATAAAAGGGGGAAGAATTGATATTAGAAAATAATTAGCAATTTCTGACACTGAAGTTTGATCACTTGTTTTAAAGCACAGTGCATTTTATACTACTCAAATTTAAATTTGTTAAATTTTTCAATTAAAAAGCAAAGAATAGTATCATTTTAGAGATATATATATAATATAAAGTTGAAAGTAAACAAATGATGCATATGAAAAAATTCTTAGATATATGCTAATATTAGAAATCAGTATTTAAGACAAAAAAAAAAATGTATCCAGGGACCAAAGGTGAATGCCCGGGTATATCCTATACCAGACTGGCTGGAACAATTTTTATTGAGAGAAAATCACAAACAGCAATGGTAGCAGGTATGTAGACCCCCTGTTGCCCACTTAGGGGCAAATATAACCAAATACCTGAAATTAACATAATATTGTAAATTAACTATACTTCAGTTAAAAAGTATACACAGACAAATAAGTAATATTGGATGTTATTTAAGTTTCATATGGGTCTTATGGTAAATAATACATATCTTAAATTGTGTTTTATATCTAAAAAATTATCAGAGAGAAAAATTTACTCTCAAATGCAAACATTAGGGAAACAGGGTAAAAAATATTGAGTTAAACATCTATCCAATGAAGATGCATAAAAAGCAGCATATTAAATTTAACAAAGGAGTAAGAAAGAAAGCACATATATGAATATAAATTAATACAACAAGAAAAGATTAAATAATAGAGAAGAACAAAACCCAAAGAATTATGAAAATATTGATAACCTTTGTAAAACCCCTTGAAAGAACGATAAACAGAAAAAGCACAGAACAACCAATTTGAGGATGGTTATGTGTTAGACTACATATATTAGTCAAAATCAAAGCTATGGGTTTTCCAGTAGTCATGCATGGATGTAGTCATGTATGGATATGAGAGTTGGACTATAAAGAAAGCTGAGCACTGAAGAATTGATGATTTTGAACTGTGGTGTTGGAGAAGACTCTTGAGAGTCCCTTGGACTGCAAGGAGATCAAACTAGTCAATCCTAAAGGAAATCAGTCCTGAATATTCATTGGAGGGACTGATGCTGAAGCTGAAACTCCAATACTTAGGCCATCTGATGTGAAGTACTGACTCCCTGGAAAAGACTCTGATGCTGGGAATGACTGAAGGCAGGAGGAAAAGGGGATGACAGAGGGTGAGATAGTTGGATGGCATCACCAACTTGATGGACATGAGTTTGAATAAGTTCCAGGAGTCGGTGATGGACAGGGAAGCCTGGCGTGCAACAGTCCATGGGGTCTCAAAATATTGGACACAACTAAGCAACTGAACATACATTAGAAAAATACAACTTTTCAAACTTGCCAAGTTGTACCACATCAATAAAATTTTTCAGATATAAAATTGAAGGAACATATGGTTTCTCAAATTAATGAGACTAACCATTCAAGGAAAAAAATAACTAGCACAAATTCTTAAATAAAATACTAATTGGAGAACACTTCTCAGCGCATTTGATGAGGACAGAAAAATTTGATGCTAGTATCTTGGACATCTTGAGAAAGGAAAATAATAGCCATTTTGCTCTTGAGCAAAGGTATAAATGTTCTAAACAAATATTATCAAATCAATCCCAACAATATATAAACAGTATAATAACTTATCAGGTAATAAGATGTGTCCCTGAGATTCAAGATGGGTCACACACAAAGACATCAATTGATGTAAACCACCACATTGACAGATCAAAGGAGGAAGAAATACATATTTATTTTCATAGATGCAAAAAATGTGTAATAACATTATTATTCTTTTTTCATTGGTGAAAGACGATGGATATCAATTTCATTCAATCTTCCAATAGGATAACTGGGCAGATTCTACTGTCTGCATATTTTCCTAAGACATTATTATGTGTGTGTTCAGTCTCTCAGTCATGTCCGACAGTTTAGGACACCAAAGACTGTAGCCTGCAAGGTTACGCTGTCCCTGAGATTTTCCAAGCAAGAATACCGGAGTGGGTTGCCATTTCCTTCTCTGGGGTATCTTCCTGACCCAGGGATCCAACTTGCATCTCTTGTGTCTCCTGCATTGGCAGATCGATTTTTTACCAGTAGTACCATCCAGGAAGATACTATTAAGGCCACTTAAATACATATTATTTCATATTTATTGGGTAATTAAATTATTGAGTAACATTTCATGTGGCTTTTTAGTTTTGTTATTTATTGAAGTACAGTTGACATGTAACATTATATTAATTTCAGGTGTACAACATAATGTTTTGATAATTATATATATTGTAAAATGATCACTACAATAAGTCTAGATAACATCACTTACTATATAGAATTACAAATTTTTTTCTTGTGCTGATAAGTTTAAAAATTTACTCTCATCAACTTTCAAATTATGCAATACAGTATTATTAACTATAGTTGCCATGCTACACATTACATCCCCAGAACTTATTTCTTTCATAACTGGAAATTTGAACAAAGGGCACAAACTGCCAGTCATTACCCTTTCTTGGTTAAAAACATCTCTAAGCTAAGTATTGACATGGAGAAACTCTTTTATTTAATGAAAAAAAAAAAAAAACTTAAAAAAAAGCAAAGCAAGCATACTTATTAGGGGATCATTGAACACTTAGATTTTGATAAAAGGAGCAAGATATTAATGCTGGCTAACCCAATGTCTATGTATCATATTACAATTAAGAACACAGTATTTAATTTTAAAAAGTAATAAACAGTGTCAGACTGAAAGCGTAAAGCAAAGTCCTTATTATTGGCTGATATTATTATATTTATATATACATGTGTATTTTAAAGACTCATCATGCAAATTATCATAAGTAATAAGAGGGCTTAGAAAGTTTTCCAATTGCTATTTAAATTCTAATAAACTTCATCTTTATTTCTAGATTACAGAAACAATTAGAAAATAGTGCAAAACTATACAACAACTAGTAATACATCTGACAAATAAAGTAAAAACCTCTATGAAAAAAAAATTGCAAGACCTTATTGACATAAATGAACATTAATACATGGAGAGATACATCATATTCATCATGTTCAAGTATTGCAAGAATCAAATATAATAGAAATGCACACTATTTCTAGTTTATCTTTCTAGGTATCTTAAATCAGTCTCACCAGGTTTGTGTGTGTGTGTGTGTGTGTGTGTGTGTGTGTGTGAATAGTCAAATCTTTATGGATGAAAATGAAAATGGGGGGGAATGTTTTGCAAAAATCATTGCAAAAAAAAAAATAGATAAGTTGACAGAATAAAAACTCCACAAGGCCCACACAAGTATCTTAATTTGATATATAAGGATGTTGTTTTTCATGTGAGTGCATCAGATTTTTTGTTTTAATAACACTGCTGGGAAAGTCAAGTAGCTTTACAGAAATATATCAAATCGAACTACTGTTTCCTGACATACAAAAAATACAGGTAAACTAAGGAATGTAAAAGCAAAACTACTAAATTTTAGGGCGAAATACAGGTAACTTAAAAAAAAATCTCAAGATCAGAAAGGATATATTAAACAAAACAGTAAAAATATAAAGGTTAAAATGTTTGTTGTTATTGTTCAGTTGCTAAGTCGTGTCTGACTCTCTGCAACCACATCCTGTGCCACGTCAGGCTCATCTGTCCTTCACTATCTCCTAGAGTTTGCTCAAATTCATGTCCATTGAGTGAGTTATGCTATCCAACCATTTCATCCTCTGCCACCCACTTCTTTTGCCTTCAGACTTTCCCAGCATCATTGTCTTTTCCAATGAGTTGACTCTTCACATCAGGTGACCAAAGTATTGGAACTTCAGCTTCAGCATTAGTCCTTCCAATGAATATTCGGGGTTGATTTCCTTTAGGATTGACTGATTTGATCTCCTGTCAGTCCAAGGACTCTCAAGAGTCTTCTCCATCATCACAGTTCAAAAGCATCAATTCTTTGGCATTCAGTTTTCTTTATAGTACAACTCTCATATCCATACATGACTACTGGGAACAACATAACTTTGACTGGATGGACCTTTGTTGGCAAATGATGTCTCTGCTTTTCAATAGACTGTCTAGTTTTGTCATAACTTTCCTTCCAAGAAACAAACATCTTTTTACTTTTATGGCTACAGTCATAGTCCACAGTGATTTTTGGAGCCTAAGAAAATAAAATCTGTCACTGCTTCCACTTTTCCCCCTTCTCTTTTCCATGGAGCAATGGGATTGGATGCCATTATGTTGTTTTTTTTAATGTTGAGTTTCAAACCAGCTTTTTCAGTCTCCTTGAGACTTCCCTGGTGTCTCAGCGAGTAAATAATGTGCCTTTAATGCAAGATACCAGGGTTCAATTCCTGGATTGGGAAAGTCCCCTGGAAAAGCAAATGGCAACCCACTCCAGTATTCTTGCCTGGAAAATCCCAGAGTTGGACATGACTGAGCAACCAGCACTTTCAACTTTCTTCACTTTCACCCTCATCAAGAGGCTCTTTAGTTCACTATGACCCACTTATCTTGGGTGGCTCATTGTTGAGCCACAAGGCATGGCTCATTGTTTCATTGAGTTATGCAAGCCCCTTATCCATGACAAGGCTGTGATCCATGAAGGGGAAAATAAGTTTAACTGCATTTTTTTAAAAAGAAAGACTTTTGTTCATTAAATGACACTAAAATGAGAGTGAAAAGACAAGTCGCAATGTGGTGAATATATTTGCAAGGACAATAACAAAAAATAAATTCCTAAAAATTAATAAAAATAAATAGAAAAAATACAAATGCCACACCATCAAATGATTTAGCAGGAATATCATATCATGAAGAAGAATACACATATCCAATAAAAATTTGAAGGTGTATTAGTCTTAAGAAACAAGTATGTTAAAATAACAATTATGTATTATTATGCTCCCTATATTGGTAAACATATTTAAATATGAAAATCCTAAGCATAGGAGTGGAATAGGGCATACAACTCTCATACACTGCCTGAGGGAGTAAAGTTAGTCTAAGAACTTTGAGAAATCATTTGGCATTGCCCATTAAAATACAAGATGCACAAATGCTGCAAATCAGTAATTACACTCAGGTACAGACCTCAGAACATTTCTTGCACATTTGTACAGAATTATCTGTAACAATGTTCATAGGCACAAAGTTTGTGAAGTGAAAGTTGGGCAGTCATGTCTGACTCTTTGCAAACCCATGCACTGTAGCCTGCCAGGCTCCTCTGTCCTTGGAATTCTCCAGGCAAGAATACCGGAGTGGATAGCTGTTCCCTTCTCCAGGGGATCTTCCCAACCTAGGGATAGAACCCAGGCCTCCCGCACTGCAGGTGGATTCTTTACCATCTGAGCCACCAGGGAAGCCCAGACACAAAGTTTATTATTGCCCAAAGGTGACACGAATTATAAGTGAATGGCAACATTGATAAATAGATTAGGGTAGATTCTTAAAAAGAAATGAAATATAACAATTAAGTGAAATACATTTATAGGCATCGTGTATGAAAGAAACAATATTGAGTGAAAATACAGGCAATATGATTAAATTTATATAAAGTTTGGAAAGAAACAATAGTATGCATATAAAGTTTATAAATGCATAAATTTAGAATTATAAGCATGGCATGTAGTTGTTGTTCAGTCATTAAGTAGTCTCCAACTCTTTTGCAACCCTGTGGGCTGTAGCCACCAGTCTCCTCTGTCCATGGGATTCTCCAGGCAGGAATACTGGAGTGGATTGCCACTTCTTTCTCCAGGGGTCTTCCTGACCCAGGGATCAAACCTGTGTCTCCTGTTGGCAGGCAAATTCTTTACCACTAAGCTACCAGGGAAGCATGGTATGATGACTATAGAAATCAGAGCAGAGTAGTTCCTCTGGGAAATGTAGGGGTTCATGTTCAGTAAGGGGCACTTGTGGAATTTCTGATATGATAGTGATAATTTATTATTTGAAACAAGTGATCAGTACATCAATTTTGCTTTTTATTATTATGGAAACTCTGCATATATATTTTATGAATGTCACATAAAAGTTTGTGATGAACCAAAATAAATTAAGGAAACATTTTAATTACTTCTATTGTAAATCCCATAGGCATACCATACCCATTATTTGTGGGAAAAAAATTGATATGATTTTTTTCTTTTACTTTAGGTAGTGCCTTTCTCTGGATGAAATTTATTATGGAAGAAAACTATAATGACTCTCTTTTATGTTCCTTATCTAATTAAACAAGTAAAGCAAAAGCAAAAAAAAAAAAGTTTTAGCTTAGATTCTTAGGGAGAAAATTAAAACAATATATAAAAAGTAGTATGCTTGTTTGAGAAGAAAAGTTCAGTTTTGTTTTGTACTTGTTAAGACTGACATAAACATTATCTTCAGAAAAAAGAGTTCCTATTTTATTAATTAGTGATTTAACAGCCCCAGATCAAAATGCCAATGCTCATAATTTAAAGCTAGGTATACAGTAAATATTTTGCTGTGTGTATTAAAAGGGTCCTTCAATACCACTAAATTTTATCTTATTGATTTTCAAATATGGGTAACAAAATGTTGCCATTTTGGCATGTCCTGTGTCACATGTTCACTTACTAGAATTGTCTTCTTATGCTACAGTTGCTAGCAGTGTATAGTCTTTGCAAAATGACTTAATCATATAACGTAGATTATTCTCTACAGTAGGCAGCTTCTAATGTTAGAATAGCTTTGTATCTGTATTTCCTCAAGCTATACAGCAACCTTATTTCTCCATTTTCTATATCAAAAAAGTTAATCAGAATTTCAAATTATGGTTTTACAAATCTTGCCAGGGAAGGTAGGCAATTATGAGATAGGAGACAGAAAAGGAGGGGTGAGGAGAAAAGAAGTAGAAGAAAAAAGAGAAAAAGGAGGAAGAAAGAAAAATCAATAAGAAAGGAAGTAAATAATGAAAGGAGGAAGAAGGCAGAGAGAGAGAGAGTAGTAAAAAAGGAAAGAGGGAGGAAAAGTAGAAGGGAAGGAGGGAGGGACTGAGTGTCTTGCATCAGAGTTGCTTGTTACTTTTTGTAATTCAGTGGAGCTTTACTATAAGCTACTTAATTTGGAAATAGTTTTGAAGATATTCAAAGTAGCTTTGGATAAGGAATATTTGTAAGGTGAACTGACAAAATGGGACCACTCAATAAGCACTAGAATGGCTTAAGTAGGAAACACAGGTGAGAGAAAAGTTCAAAGTATTTCACTTGTGAAATAAACTTTATGTTTTTTAGCAAGACAAGAAAAATTTACACATAAAAATTCCTATACACTTGGGCCTCCCGTCTCTCTAGTGCTGTGCACTGTGTATCTGACTTACGCATCAACCAAACCTCCTGCGCTAGCAGAAATACCTGCTCCACCAAGACAGCAACATCCTCCCGGCATTATCAAGACAGCTCTTTAAAAGGTAGCATGCTTTCTCGATCTTTCAAGGGGCCAAATAACACTGAGATCTGGATTGTGTAAACTGTTAATAATATGTCAGTTGATGTAGAGCCTTCTGTCTCAAAAACCTTAAATAAATGTTCTTTGATTTCTAACAGGCAGATCAGTTCCCAGAGCTTTTTGAAATGCCATTTCCGGATTATAATCTGCAAATTCAGTTTGAATAAACTTCTCCACTTCTTTCATAGATTGACTTCATTTTTTGACATTAATTTTTGTTGGCACACTGTAGGAAACAATGACGAAGGGAAGGAAAGAATTGGCCCATTTATTCACTAATTTCATGATACAAAGCACTGAGCTTAATGTGAGGCTGAGTCTGGGAAATAATCCTTAAAGTTCTTGTTTTAACCTAGTGTATTGAGATTTGATTATGGGACAAGCAGTCTCAGAGCTAAATTAAGATGTAAGAATCTTTCTTGTCAGAATATTCATGCATCATCATCACTTGACTCAATATTCCTCACAAAAAATAGAGTAGTATTATGTCAATTACAGTTGTTTAACATTTTCTAGGCAAGCCTCAGTGCTTACCAGCTTCCTTTCCACTTAGGCTCTCCTTGGGATAAAAAATAGCTCATAAAGTATTGTTTAGTTAGAATCCTTTCACATGAAATTTAGCTTGGCTGGGTGTGGAATGGTCGGTTCACAGTGCTTTTTCTCAGTCTCTGAGAAGTTGTTTCAAAACCTGGTTGCATGTTAAAATCACCCATAGAGATTTTAATTACTATTATAGAGTTATCTAGTTACAGAGATTCTAATGTTTTTGCTCTAGGATTGGACTCATTTAAAATCCTGAGATAAAAAAAAAACAACAACAAAAAACAAAAAACTCTGAGATGACTGTAATGTGCATGGGGGTTTAAAAACTATTGACCTAAAATGAAGGTTTGTATCTTTGCTTTCATTTGTTCTTCAGCTTCTGGCTTCTAGTTTTACAGGTAAATTTTGTTACATCAAAGTATTCTTTTCACAACAATTTTTTTTTTTTAACATAATGTGTTCTTTCTGGTTTTGGAAACTTTTTTTTTTTTTTTTTCTGTTTCATAATCCAGGTACCTCAGGTCTTTTTCTGGGTGGGGCTTCGCTTTATCTTGTCTACAATTTGCCCACATCCTATCTAGTTCTAGTCAAGTGAAATTGTTCCAATTCATCATGTAGCCATACCTCTCATTCTCCTGTTTCCAGCAATCTGGATATACTTCACACATACTTATCCAATGTTACTTTAAATTAGCATCGTTTGTGTGATTATTTTATCCTGTCCAAGGGTATATAAAATATTTCTCATGATGTTGACTTTTAAATTATTTTATCTCTTTACACTTTTGCATAACATAAAGTAAAGTAAAGTGAAGTTGCTCAGGTGCGCCTGACTCTTTGCGAACCCATGGACTGTAGTCTACCACACTCCTCCATCCATAGGGTTTTCCAGGCAAGAGTACTGCAATGGGTTGCCATTTCCTTCTCAAAGAAAGGAAATATCATTGCATTTCCTTCTCCAAGGAAGGAAACACCTTTGCATAATGCCTTGCATATTAATTTTTATATAAAAACCATAAAAAGGAGTTTGTGCAGAGTAGGATATTTTGTTTACAAACTTATCCAATAAATAAATACTGGGCTGAAACACTCAATTCAAATATAATTCACTAATGAACACAATTATCATCCATGCCCAAGTAGGATTAAGAAAGTGAATTTGCTGGCCTGGGAGAAGAATCCAGTCAATCCTTCCTTCAGTATATGATAAATTTGGGTAAGCATGAACCATATTCAAAGCATACCCTTTAACTATGATAAAATGTATTGAATACTTTATTTATTATAATGGACCAATGATTTCTGAGCCCTTAATTTCCTCAGGCACCAATTTCTCTTGCAGGCTAATGAAAAAAACACTCTGAAAAATTTCAGTATCTTACAATTTCCTTGTTTTAGGTGTGCCAAAATTAAGAAAATGCTTATTTAGAGTTTCTAATACGAAGAATAATTCCAAGACTGGAAAATCATGGATAGTCACATACATTGTAACCTATAAAATTAATTTTAGGGAATCTATATTTTTGACATTTTATTTTTAAATTTACAATTGCTGTTAGTATTTTCACATCAGTCGTATTAAATTTATAACTAAATATAAATGTGTGCATGTATTATATGTAATACTGAGTATGTAATATCACCTTAAGTTCTGGAGGCAAGAAGTTTAAAATCAGCTTCACTGGGCTGAGATCATGGTGTCAGTAGGGTCACACTATCTCTAGAGGCCCTTAGTTAGTGTTAGTTGCCGTCATGTCTAACTCTTTGCGACCCCATGGACTGTGTGTAGCCTGCCTCTGTACATGGGATTTCCCAGGCTCCTCTGTCCATGGGATTTCCCAGGCAAGAATACCAGAGTGGGTAACCATTCTCTCCTGCAGGGGATCTTCCCCACCCAGGGATTGAAACCTGGGTCTCATGCATTACAACCAGATTCTTTACCATCTGAGCCACCAGGGAAGCTCCTAGTAGCCCTAGGTAGAACCAGTTCCTTGCCTCTTTCTGTTTCTGGTGGCTGCCAGCATTCCTTGGCCTGTGGACACATAACTCCCATCTTTGCTTGTTTGATCCCATTGCTTTCTCTTCCTCCTTCTGTGTGCCAAAACCCCATTTTTTTTTTTTTTTAATTTTCCTTTTGTTAGGATACCTATGATTGCATTTTAGGACCCATCCAGATAATTTAGAATAATACCCCATGTCAAACCTTATATTTAATCACAATACAAAGTACTTTTTTTTTTTTTTTTTGGTCATAAAAGGTGGCATTCACAGGCTCCAGAAATTAAGACAAGGATATCTTTTGGTGGGTCATTAATCACACCTTTCTATTCAAAGGATGTTCTTCATCATGATGTCAGACAGAGGATGGAAACATATTTAGCATCTAGTGTCACTGCTGAGAAAGAACCTGCCTACCAATTCGGAGAAGGCAATGGCAACCCACTCCAGTACTCTTGCCTGGAAAATCCCATGAACGGAGGGGCCTGGTAGGCTGCAGTCCATGGGGTCGCTAGGAGTCGGACACGACTGAGCAACTTCACTTTCACTTTTCACTTTCATGCATTGGAGAAGGAAATGGCAACCCACTCCAGTGTTCTTGCTTGGAGAATCCCAGGGACGGAGAGCCTGGTGGGCTGCCGTCTATGGGGTCGCACAGAGTCGGATACTACTGAAGCACTTAGCAACCAATACAGAAACCATAAAAGATGCAGGTTCAGACCTTGGGTTGTGAAGATGTCCTGGAGGAGGGCACAGCAACCTACTCCAGTATTCTTGCCTGGAGAATCCCATGCACAGAGGAACTTCCTGGGCTACAGTCCATGGAGTCACAAGTAGGTGGACACAACTGGAGCAGCTTAACACAAGCAGAAGCACAGATACAAATAAGCATGGTTTTATTGTAATATATAAGTTAATATGGATATTAAAAAGGTTATTTATCCCATTTAGATAGTTTTTTGTTGTAGAAACATCTATAATTGAATCTATAACAAAAGAATCAGTTGTCTGATTATCCTTACCAGAAAAATTTCCTTACAATCTATATGCTACAATGAAAAGCAAGAATTTATTTTTATTTAAGCCAAGTTCATTTTCTTGCTAACTGAGGCTGAACGTATAACCTTTCCTCTGCAAATTAAAATTGGTTTTTGCTGTAGCTACACACCATCTTATATGAGATTACTTCATGAGCTGTTATATGAATGTACAATATGTTAGTAAAATACTAAGTTTGTAATATTTGTTTTCTTCCAAGTGTGTGCAAATTATTATGTTAGCTAAAGTGAAGGAAAAACAGAATTAAGAAAGGTTACAAAATTGAGTGGCTTAGCAAAAATAAATATTTATTCACTTACGTAACAAACCTATGGTGACAGTCCTGGTTGGTGAATGGCTTTGTTCCACATGGTTACTTTTGGAACCTGCTTTTTTCTTTTCTTTCTTTCTTTCTTTTTTTTTTTTGGCTACTCTACCTTCTCTTAAATTGTTCAGCTCATATGCATGATTCACCAGCAAATTAATTTTCCTGTGTAAGGGAAGAAAAGAAAATGTGAGATACTGGAAGCTCACATTCTTTTATTTCTTTTTATGTCTTACAGTTCCTAATGCAGGATTCTGCATACAAAATAAATGTTCATTAATTGAATATTGTTTAATTACATTAATGTATTTAATTTATATTATCCTCCAGGTCTCATGCTATTCAGAATTCATCTTCACAAAATCACTGACCAAGAAGTTTTTTAAAAAATCCTCCACTGCAAACACATTCATTATTTGTTCTTTAGCAAGGTGATATATAAATTCCGTATCATAAAGCTTTATATTTGAGTCACCTTATTTATATACTATCTTACATATTTTAATTAAGATATTTAATTAGCATTCCAGGCTTTACTATTTTTGATCATAAGTTGTTAACTACTTCATGATATGTGCTCATGACCAGCCATTTAAACAAAAATCAATATGGCTATTTTTAATTCAAAAGGATAAGGGTTGTAAAACATGATCTTTGAGCAGTGTAAATAACATTTTTGATATCAAATACTAAAAGAAAATACCACATTGGGGCAGTTTTATGTTGATTTTTCTAACTCATCAGGCTAAATTTATCTGCAAAATTTGCAACTATTTTACTTTTATTGAAAGCAGTCTGACTTACTAATATCATTGATCTTTTTAGTGTTAAAAAATTGAAAATTATTATTTCTTTAATCATTGTATAGTTTTGCCACATATTTCTACATGCACCTAAAACAATACTGGTATTGAAATAATGTAACCTGTATAGCTATGTGATAGTTTAATAGGATATGTTTGGGAGTCAGTTTGTCTGACGTTTATGGAAAAGTTGAGTTATAAAGGTAAACTTTAGCAGAGGGTTAAGCAGAGGAGGAGAATTGTAAATTGGCCCATCTATAAAAGTAGAGGAGAGTAAATGAAATCCTCCATCTTTGAAAGTATTTTATTTAGGTGATTTGCTAATATTTTTCTAACCTGTTGAGTGTGTATTTAACCCAAGTGTGTATTTAAAGAAAATATATTTTTTCACAGCTATGATTTCTAAGTTTCCTAATGTAATATAATGATGATAGAGAAATAAATAGTACACATAAATAAATAGTACAATAGCCAATAGCCGATAAACAGTACACATGGTTATTTAGTGGTTCACATATTAGTAAAACCTGTTACTTTAGGGTTACTTATTTGTAGATCTTTTCTTTAGTAACCTTGTTAAATTATCTTAGTTTATTGATTCTTTGATTTTATTTTTTATATAGAGAAATGAAAATTTAGCTCCCTTTGAAAAAAAAAGAAAAACTTTGAACCAGAGTTTACATTTGGAAGGATCATTTTGAATTTTCTAAATCTTAGAAGGTTGCACTCAGGAATTATGAGTATGAATTGACGTTTTTTTTTTTCTTTTTAATCTGGTGATTAGAGTGCATTTGCATATTTATAAAGTAATAGGTTTTTTTTTTTAATCCAATGATTGTATATAATCACAATTATAAAAAGAAGTAAACAAACTAAAAATAGTATATAATACATAAAGATAAGAAACTGCTGGAACTGGTTGAAAAATAAAATTTTGCAATCAAGGTTATCTCTGTTAATATTATCTTAAAAAATTTTTTTCCCTTGCTATGTTATCAAAATTCTACAAATGCGATAATTTTAATATCTAATTGTGTTGCAAGTTAATTATTTGAAGTTTGTGAAACTTAAATAATCTTTCTATTTGAATATTTTGAAAATAAGTACTGTGTAAATTTTTATTTTAATATTTTCAAAGAAAAAAAAAGACCAATATCTGATTTTCACATTAATAACTAGAGAGAATATGAGAGAAATAGGAAAAATAGGAAAAAATAAAAACATGTTTTTTACTACAAGGTTGATTTTTTTTTCCTTTCCTGGAAGTCAAGGGGTTGTTTTTCTGTCCTTCTGTTAGGTAGTTAGAATAGGAAACAGGAGTCCAGAATGGTGGTGGCTAAAAGATAAGGAAGGGAAAAGCCCGCGAAAATAGAACAAAGGAAAGTCTGAGGACCAGAGTGAGGACCTCAGGTAGAACAAACAGCACTCCTGGCTAGCCCAATTTACATAGGGCAGGCCCAGAGGGGAGGAAAAGACATATAAAAAGAGGAGCCAAAGGGCTGGGGATCTGTCTCTCTCTCTCTCTCATCCCCACACACTGGCACACTCCCCCACTCTCTTCTCTTTGCGTCTTTGGGTCGGCATGCCCTCATGCCTTGAAGATGGATTTTCCTGCTATTTTCTAAATAAAATAGAGCTGTAACACTGATTTGTCTATGAGCTTTAAAACACTGTCTGTTCCAGACCTGAGAGCTATAGCACGGTCTGTCTAAAACCTGAGAGCTGTGATGCGCCCAGGGCTTTAATGTCCGTCACTCCAAATCTTTGTTGTAACAAGACAGAACCTAGGAGCATACACTTGCCTGACACTTCTTTCCATCTTCATCACCCAAACAAAAGCTGAAAGGTGGTAGATACTCAAATATTCCTAAACTACTAATTACTGTGTGAGAGAAGAACTATCTTTTTCCCTCTCAACCCTAATTTTCATGTTCATGCTCCCAAAACGAATACAAATTAAAACAGATTCAGGTAGGTGTCTTTAAAGTACAATCATTTTTCAGTAACTTGTTCAAAAGAGAGATGAAAGTCTTTCTTGTCCTCTCTCAATTGTGTCTCATCATATATATTTTTCTTACTTCTTATCTAGCAAACCAGCCAACTAGGATCTGCCTACTTCTTTCCAAAATTGATTTAAGTGAGTCTTATGTAATTATAGGGAGCTCAATAGTATATCAAAAGCAATATATATCAAAATTAATATGAGAAGAAGAAAAAGGAGCACTTATGAAACTTAAGTTTCTTTTGGTTTGCAAGGAAAAGATCAGAAATTTAGTTCTGACCTATATACTCAAAGCAAACTAGAAGAATGTCCTCACATGTGTCAGTATATAACACATTCTTATTACTAAAAATAATTATCAAATTCCATGCTTCTGAGATTTTAGCAAAAGTTCTTTTAAACCTCATTATTGGATGCTAAAGTTATGATGATCAAAGGAGGAGGGATACTTTTTTTTTTTTTCAAAAAGATGCATTTATTTGAGTGTACGTAGTGCCAAAGACATAGTCTACATATAAGCATCTGCAAATAACTTAATTTACATATAAGCATCTGCAAATAACTTAATTTACACTGATAAGTGTAAAAATCTGAATTGTTTTTCGGCAGTCAATGCAAGCTTAAATTGCTTTAGTTTCTTCTGTTGAAAGTAATTTTCACATGCATCAATCAAATTAAATAAGCCAATAACTAAAGGAAAAAATTTAACATAGATTATATATTATAGAAGTACATGGGGAAGAGAATTTTTTTGAGTATTTACTAAGTCAGATTTTTGTAAGCCCCCTCATACATATGAGGTATGGGGCTGTTTGTCAGTGAACAAAGAGGCAGGACATAGAAGTTATCAGGTGCCTAACTTGGAGTTATTTAAAGATTCTTAGTCTCAGGTTTCTCATCTAGAGATAGAGATAACAATATGTTTCTAAATAATATGTGTCTGGAAAATGTTACTCCCTTCCCCATGTGGCTGACACAGATAAAGATGAACTAAACCAGTCAGGACAGGAGACTGGTGAAAGATCCCAGGGGGCAACTTGGCATCCTCGTCAGGGGACTGAGAGGATCTTCAATGTCAATGTCAAAGGATGTGGTAACTTTTCCAGACTTTTAAAGTTCAGAAAAGAATTGAGCTAATGAGCCCAATCTTCTCTACCTTCGAAGTGGAAATAGGGAGACCAACAAGCAGATAGGCATTTTCTATGTTCTTCCAGGGGTACTGGAAATGGTAAGATGCACACTTGCATCTAACCCATCTATCCCAGGAGTTCACCATGGCAAAGACTCAAGCAATTGGACTGCAGACCACATAGTGAGCTCACAAAGAGTGACAATAACCTCTCTGAGGGCTCCAGCTACCAGAGAGGGTTGTATTACAAAGAGAATACAGGTCAAATGAAATACAACTGTTGAAGGCAGGGTAAATGGATGACATACATTACACAAGCACACGCCCATACAAAGAAATCCATCTACAACAAACACAATATTCCCTGGAGCTTAAATATATAATTATTAAACTAAAAGTTATGCAGATTAAGTACTGCTACTGCTGCTGCTGCTGCTGCTAAGTCGCTGCAGTCATGTCCAACTCTGTGTGACCCCATAGATGGCAGCCCACCAGGCTCCACCATCCCTGGGATTCTCCAGGCGAGAACACTGGAGTGCGTTGCCATTTCCTTCCCCAATGCATGAAAGTGAAAAGTGAAAGTGAAGTCTCTCAGTCCTGTCCTTATGGATTGCAGCCTTCCAGGCTCCTCTGTCCATGGGATTTTCCAAGCAAGAGAACTGGAGTGGGTTGCCATTGCCTTCTCCAAGATTAAGTACAGTGTAGATTAAATAAATGATTGGTAGGTCCTTCTGAGCCTTGGATTAATACTCTGGAAAATTAAGGGCAAGAAAATCTCAAAGCACAACGCAAAACATTAAGATGAAGTAAACATTCACGAAATAATCTATTTTTAAAACTTTGAAAGACAGATGTGAAAAGAGAAAATGGAACAGATGTGGGAGATATAATAATTAAATAATTTAGAGAAAAATATTTCCCCTTAGTTGGAAAGATCTGAGTCTACAAATTGAAAGGTGTAACTATTATTCAGGGTAAATTAATGAGAAACACACAAAAAGGACAAATTCTGGCAAAATTGCTGAGCTGTAAATAAGAAAATGAAAAATATTATTATATGTTTCCAGCCAGAAGGAACATATATGGTTTACTGGCCTTGGACTTGTGTTATGTAAATAACACTGGATGTGAACACAGTAGGATCCTCCATCCACCCATATTATCATTCAGGTGAAATAGATTCTTATCTTACTGTAAAATATGTAGCAATAGTATACACTAATTTTAAAGAGAAGCATCATAAAAATATTCTAACAAAAAAATAAATTCAAGAAGTAAAATACCTTGTTGGCTTAAAAAATGCACAGTGTGTGAGTTGCAAGTTAAGTTTTATGGGGACAAAATGAGGACTGAGATTTGGAAGACAGCATCATAGATAGTGCCAAGAAACTGCTCCAAAGAGGTAGGGGGGAAGGTAGTATTTATGTGATTATGGTGAAGTGAGAGTACATGCACTTAAGCACATATTTTTCCAAGTTTTTGCTAGTCTCATGAAGCTTTCTGTGAGTCATGAGGAACCTAAACCCTTTTCTGGATGTGTTGAAAATTAGCAGTGCAGCAGCACATAAATTAATCCTTGTAGAGATAGATGGCAAGTGCCAATTTGTAGTTTGACAACCTATTATCTGGGTAAAATAAAAATATATTTTTTATGTTTGTAAAGAAACCACATGATTAAAGGATAAAAGGGCAGCAATGAACTCTAAAACTCAAGAAAATAAGACATGAAATTTGATATTTTAAGTATAGGATTTAGAATTGTTGAAGAAGTAAAAAAAAAAAATCTTTGACTATAATGACTAGACATTAGGGTAGGTTGATGATTTATGGCAGAAGTGACCTATGAATGAAGGGCTTCTTTGGTGGCTCAAACAGTCTCCTGCCTGCAATGCAGAAGACCCAGGTTCAATCCCTGGGTCTGGAAGGCCCCCTGGAGACGGCAATGGTTGCCCACTCCAATTTTTTTGCCTGGAGAATTCTTTGGAGAGAGGAATCTGGCAGGCTACAATGGCTGATGATTTGTGGCAGAAATGACCTATATTGGTCCTGAATATTGCTGATAACATGAGGATGAAGCAAAAATAAATAAATAAATGAAATAACAAAATTTCTAAATGAATAATCAATTTCTAAGTGAAATGAAACCGTTAATGTTTTCTAGAAAATGTTCTATTTATTAAAAGGAAAGTGAGTCAAAAATGAATTGAAGGGTAAGGAAAACAACCTCTGGAATAGATGACATTGCCACTGACATAATAAATGACAGAGAAGGTTATCAAAACAATTCAGAGCCTGTACTAAGATGAACAAGGTGTGAGTCAGAAGCCATGATGCAATAATTCTTCTGCCACAAAGAGAACACTAAATTAATCCCTGATTGATTAACTTTTGCTATAATACATTTTTAAATGAGTAATTAAGTAATCTTAAAATGAGTTTATTTCTCATAAAAGCACTAAAATGTTAGTTCATATTTTTTTCCTAAGAGAAAGAATAAATGAGAGTGGATGTTCGGTAGTGCTCTTTTGGAGATCAGTTAAATTATAAAGAAAAGGGATAGCCTCAATTTCTAAAAGTTTTGATCCAAATACCTCTATTTTAAACCATAGTGTTATTTAGTGTCATCCTGAATCCATTCTGAGAGGAATCTATGAATTCCCCTTTGTATCAAATACTGTCTCAATTAATGCCAATTCACCAATGCTGCATTGATATTATTTTGAAACCTGTATAGCTGCTGTTATAATTAATACAATGCACTTAGTGTAAAATGTTAAGTTTATTGATGTGATATTTGAGTTCATGAACAATGAAAATAAAATCCTATTACCCAAGAGTCCACAAACATATTTTACACTAAAAAATATATTTAAAATACTGAAGAACTATCCAATTTGGGGGCTCAGCAATAAAGAATCTGCCTACAATGCAGGAGATATATGAGATGTGGGTTCAATGCCTGGGTCAGGAAGATCCCTTGGAGGAGGGAATGCTACCCACTACAATATTCTTGCCTGGGAAATGCCATGGACAGAGGAGCCTAGTGGGCTACAGTCCATAGAGTCACAAAGAGTCTTACATGACTGAACACACACACACACATCCAATTTTTATCTGCCTTAGCTCTTGGTTTTCTCTGCACTTTATATTAATGTGGATAAATCTTGTTTACCATTATGAATGCAAAGCCACCATAATGGAGCCATTGATAAATGAAAATATATACATTTATATCCAAATCACCCTTGCTTATCTGAAAATGATTTTCCACTAAAATAAAACATGGCATTTCTATAATCCAGAGATAATAAAATTATTATATAGAATTTAATTATATTTGAGGGTTTTTATTCTTTGTTTTTCCTCAGTCTGTCTACATATTTCTTCTGTATTGGAAACTGGTGTTGAGACATCTAATTAATGACCATAATTAAAATTTTGCATTCTTAAATATTCAGACAGTGTATTAAATCTTTTGTGTACATTATGACCTCTTCCTTGAGGTTGGTTCTATTCTTACCTTCACGTGAAATGAAAATATCTCCTGCCATATTAATAAGCAAGAAATACCACAGCCATCAATGGAGAAGGCAATGGCACCCCACTCCAGTACTCTTGCCTGGAAAATCCCATGGATGGAGGAGCCTAGTAGGCTGCAGTCCATGGGGTCGCTAAGAGTCGGACTGAGCGACTTCACTTTCACTTTTCACTTTCATGCATTGGAGAAGGAAATGGCAACCCACTCCAGTGTTCTTGCCTGTAGAATCCCAGGGACGAGGGAGCCTGGTGGGCTGTCATCTCTGGGGTAGCACAGAGTCGGACATGACTGAAGCGACTTAGCAGCAGCAGCAGCCACAGCCATCAGCGATTTCTGGCCTCCAAATGTGAATGAGAGCTCCCAAAACTGTGATCCAGCAGATGCTGCCACCACTCACAGTGATTGCTGAGGAGCTGGGGGAATGTAAGATGCAAGATGAACAAGGAAACAGGATTGGCCCCAGGTAACTGAGGTGCATATGAAAGGAGTGAAATGGGTAAGCCCAAGGGCTTGCATCTTCCCATACATAGAATGCTAAATTCCTTAACTTGATACCTAATCTTTGATATTCAGACTGCCTTCTCCCTTTGTTACAGACTTGTATATATCCTGACTTTCTCTGCTGCCTCTTTGGAGCAGTTTTCTCAGAGCTACTGAGATCCTATCTCCTGGGCTCTGAGTTCCTAAATCTTCCCACCAAATAAATTACTTTCACTTTGTGACTGTATTTTTTAGTCAACCTTCATTTTAAGAGTGAGAAAGCTGAGGTTTATAAGTATTTGACTTTTATTATGTGGCACAAAATTCATGAGCTAACACTCAAATTGGCAATCTGATACCACAATCCATAATTTAGATAACTCAAATCGCTAGTGATTAACGTACAATGCCATCCAAAGTTAAGGCTGCCCAGGCAGCACTAGTGGTAAAGAACCCATCTGCCAATGCAGGAGACATAAGAGACGTGAGTTCAGTCCCTTCCCTCCTTCAGGAAGATCCCTTGAAGTAGGGCATAGCAACCCTCTCCAGTATTCTTGTCTGGAGAATCCCATGGACAGAGGAGCCTGGAGGGCTACAATCCATAGGGTTACACAGAGTCAGACAGGACTGGAGCCACTTAACATGCATACAAAGTTATTGTGTTAATACATTGGTCTTGTTGCTTTTACAGAAAATACCATGACTTCCTGGTGCTAAACCAATTCAGAAGTTTGATAGTGACAGCCTTGGTGTTTTGCTCCTTTTCTTCTCTTCTTTGCTGTGGGCCTACTGACTCATACACTTCTGAAAAGATGCTTAGAAAACATCTCTAGCAATAATCTTATCACAGTTGCCTATAACTTAATAAGCCCTGATCATAAAGGACTTTAAATGATGTATTAAACCAAGCACTTTCACCTGAATAAAGCATAGATAAAAATATATTATATTTGAAAAATATTATGACTTTTTCCATATTGGTAAATAGAAATGATGTGAAATTTAATTTATTCTTAATTCTCACTTCCTTTTTTTTTTTTTTGGTTTCTTTTTGTGTTCATCCACTATCATTTTTTCCTATTTAAGGAACTTTGTATTGTTAGGTAGGTAGAATAGGAAAAAGGAGTCCAGAATGGCCTGGCTAAAAGACAAGGAAGGGAAAAGCCCACAAAAAGAGAACAAAGGAAGGTCTGAGGACCTAAGCAAGGCTCTCAGGTAGAACAAACAGCACTTCTGGCTAGCCCAATTTACATAGGGTAGGCTCAAGAGGAGGAGAAAAAAAACAAAAACATACAAAGTTCAGTTCAGTCACTCAGTCATGTCCGACTCTTTGCCACCCCATGAATCACAGCATGCCAGGCCTCCCTGTCCATCACCAACTCCTGGAGTTCACCCAGACTCACGTCCATCCAGTCAGTGATGCCATCCAGCCATCTCATCCTCTGTCGTCCCCTTCTCCTCTTGCCTCCAATCCCTCCCAGCATCAGAGTCTTGTCCAATGAGTCAGCTCTTCGCATGAGGTGGCCAAAGTACTGGAGTTTCAGCTTTAGCATCATTCCTTCCAAAGAAATCCCAAGGCTGATCTCCTTCAGAATGGACTGGTTGGATCTCCTTGCAGTCCAAGGGACTCTCAAGAGTCTTCTCCAACACCACAGTTCAAAAGCATCAATTCTTCGGTGCTCAGCTTTCTTCACAGTCCAACTCTCACATCCATACATGACCACAGGAAAAACCATAGCCTTGACTGGACGGACCTTTGTTGGCAAAGTAATGTCTCTGCTTTTGAATATGCTATCTAGGTTGGTCATAACTTTCCTTCCAAGGAGTAAGCATCTTTTAAATTCATGGCCGCAGTCACCATCTGCAGTGATTTTGGAGCCCCCCAAAATAAAGTCTGACACTGTTTCCACTGTTTCCCCATCTATTTCCCAAAAGTGGAGAGTGGAAAAGTTGGCTTAAAGCTCAACATTAAGAAAATGAAGATCATGTCATCCGGTCCCATCACTTCATGGGAAGTCAAGGCTATGGTTTTTCCAGTGGTCATGTATGGATGTGAGAGTTGGACTGTGAAGAAAGCCGAACACTGAAGAATTGATGCTTTTGAACTGTGGTGTTGGAGAAGACTCTTGAGAGTCCCTTGGACTGCAAGGAGATCCAACCAGTCCATTCTGAAGGAGACCAGCCCTGGGATTTCTTTGGAAGGAATGATGCTAAAGCTGAAACTCCAGTACTTTGCCCACCTCATGGGAAGAGTTGACTCATTGGAAAAGACTCTGATGCTGGGAGGGATTGGGGGCAAGAGGAGAAGGGGACGACAGAGGATGAGATGGCTGGATGGCATCACTGACTCGATAGACATGAGTCTGGGTAAACTGCAGGAGTTGGTGATGGACAGGGAGGCCTGGCATGCTGCGATTCATGGGGTCACAAAGAGTCGGACATGACTGAGTGACTGATCTGATCTGATCTGATGGGACCAGATGCCATGATCTTCGTTTTCTGAATTTGAGCTTTAAGCCAACTTTTTCACTCTCCACTTTCACTTTCATCAAGAGGTTTTTGAGTTCCTCTTCACTTTCTGCCATTAGGGTGGTGTCAGCTGCATATCTGAGGTTATTGATATTTCTCCTGGCAATTTTGATTCCAGCTTGTGTTTCTTCCAGTCCAGCATTTCTCATGATGTACTCTGCATAGAAGTTAAATAAGCAGGGTGACAATATACAGCCTTGACGAACTCCTTTTCCTATTTGGAGCCAGTCTGTTGTTCCATGTCCAGTTCTAACTGTTGCTTCCTGACCTGCATACAGATTTCTCAAGAGGCAGATCAGGTGATCTGGTATTCCCATCTCTTTCAGAATTTCCCACAGTTTATTGTGATCCACATAGTTAAAAGCTTTGGCATAATCAATAAAGCAGAAATAGATGTTTTTCTGGAACTCTTGCTTTTTCCATGAGCCAGCGGATGTTGGCAATTTGGTCTCTGGTTCCTCTGCCTTTTCTAAAACCAGCTTGCACCTCAGGAAGTTCACGGATCACATATTGCTAAAGCCTGGCTTGGAGAATTTTGAGCATTACTTTACTAGCGTGTGAGATGAGTGCAATTGTGTGGTAGTTTGAGCATTCTTTGGCATTGCCTTTCTTTGGGAGTGGAATGAAAACTGACCTTTTCCAGTCCTGTGGCCACTGCTGAGTTTTCCAAATTTGCTGGCACACTGAGTGCAGCACTTTCACAGCATCATCTTTCAGGATTTGAAATAACTCAACTGGAATTCCATCACCTCCACTAGCTTTGTTCGTAGTGATGCTTTCTAAGGCCACTTGACTTCACATTCCAGGATGTCTGGCTCTAGGTCAGTGATCACACCATCGTGATTATCTGGGACGTGAAGATCATTTTTGTACAGTTCTTCTGTGTTTTCTTGCCATCTCTTCTTAATATCTTCTGCTTCTGTTAGGTCCATACCATTTCTGTCCTTTATCGAGCCCATCTTTTCACCAAATGTTCCCTTGGTATCTCTAATTGTCTTGAAGAGATCTCTAGTCTTTCCCATTCTGTTGTTTTCCTCTATTTCTTTGCATTGATCACTGAAGAAGGCTTTCTTATCTCTTCTTGCTATTCTTTGGAACTCTGCATTCAGATGCTTATATCTTTCCTTTTCTCCTTTGCTTTTCGCTTCTCTTCTTTTCACAACTCTTTGTAAGACCTCCCCAGACAGCTATTTTGCTTTTTTGCATTTCTTTTCTATGGGAATGGTCTTGATCCCTGTCTTCTGTACAATGTCACGAACCTCCGTCCATAGTTCTTCAGGCACTCTATCAGATCTAGGCCCTTAAATCTATTTCTCAATTCCACTGTATAATCATAAAGGATTAGGCCAGGGGTTTATCTCTCACTCTTGCTCTCTCTCTCTCTCTCTCTCTTCTCTTGGCGCCTTTTGGGTCGTCATGCCCTCATGCCTCGAGGATGTATTTTCCTTTATTTTCTAAATAAAACTGAACTGTAACATGGAGCTGTAACACTGTTCTGTCCGAGAGCTGAGACATGGTCTGTCTGAGAGGTGTGACATGCTGAGGGCTTTCATGTCCATCGCTTCAAGTTTTTGTTGTGACAAGAGAGAACCGAGGAAATTGCACACTCCCCTGACAACTATGGTGCTGTCAGTCCAACATAACCTGGCTTAAACAACCTGGGCACGGCCCCCACAAGGAGGAGACCAAGCACAGCACAAGCCCAACTCAGCAAAGCTCCCCCGGTAGAAGTGGAACACAAAGAAAACCCAGTGAAGGGAAAGTGACAAGAAGTCCAATGTGCTGGAAACTGGGACAGCGAAAAACGAACTCAGCAGACAGTTCATGCAGCTCAGTCTCAGATTCCAGAAGACCTCCGGTTAAGGTAGGAGGTCCTCACTCTTATGGCTGGAGGGACATATGCTTAACAAAATCTTAATTCCTATACACTCTCTCATTTCTTGTTTTCTTGAACACCCCGCAAACAGGCGAGCATCACTGGGTGCAATTGAGGGACTCTGGAGAGGCTATTCCTCAGTATGTCCTAAAGGCTTCACTATCTGCTGAACCCCAGTATCTGTTAACTAAGCCAGTGGAGGTTCTTCTCTCCTTAATCTTCTTTGTGCCAAGGATCAGGCCAATGAAAACTGTGAGCACAAGTCAGGTATTTAGCAGATTTTCTGGCAGGCTATGATGGGGATTCCTTGGCACATTTTCCCACTGATTTTTCCTGCCATCCTTCAGCTCCTCTCTCCTGGTACTTGAGCCCAGCCAAATCCCATAATGCCTGGCTTCAGGACCTACTGAAGCTCAGGCAGTAATGTCTTATTGCAAAAATTCAGTGAGAGACACAGGGACAGGTAAGAGGTAGATTAGGATTCAGAGAGAAGTGCACACTGCAGGGTGTGGGCCATTGCAGAGAGCAAGGGCTTTGGCCAGGGAATGTGGTTTGGCTAGTTTTTGCAAGCTGGGTGAATTCATATGGTAATGAGTGGGAGGATCACCCCAACCACTGGGGCACCACCCACTCCTCCATCTATTGACAGTGCCTTGGAGCTGTCCTGCCACCTCTAGGTGTATCATTTAGTTTACAGATTGGAGATTAAGGTTTACTTGAATCTGACTTGTCATCTTGGACCCAATTGATTTTATTTGGTTTATGTTATGCCCTTGCCCTGTGTCATTCTTTCAAAAGTTATGCTCTGCTCCCTTTCCTCCTGTTTCACTCCCTTTTCCTGAGTCCCATCCAGGCCCACAGTATTTCCTCTACAATCTTCTGGAGGTACAACCAGAAAATAGTTGGCCTTTGAAAGGGAAATACTGTATAATATCCAACCCCTCTAGATATTCAGGTCTTCATCGTCCATGTTTCCTACAACATGTGCAACATCAGCATCTCTCAGTGAACCTGCTAGGGTAGGAGACAGGCACAATACACCTGCTAGAAGTCCATCTGCTGGCATCCCTTAAAAGGCACTTGGACTTCTAGGGATAATGTTTGCCACTTTGGGAGTTAGCCCTGCAGGCCATTTGAACCCAAACCCTTACCATCCTTCTCCTAAAGTTACAAACATACCCCCAGATCAAATCTCCACTCCACTTGTACGGAATATCTGGTCTGTTGCCTCTTACCAATTTGTTCTTAAGCCAATTACTAACTCCTACAGCCAGGACCCTGACCCCTTGTAGGCAACATTGCTCCACCCAGCCCATTGTTAAAATACTTTAATGCCCCTAACAGGGCCAGATAACCCACTCCTTTGTCACTACTTCTGTTATTACCTAAAGTGAGTCTATGACAATGAAATGTTTACCATTGGTGACACCCTAACCTGCTCTTATGGAGAACTAGGGGAAGAAATCAGTGACTTAGAATCCCTTAGAACAGTAAGAGGATAAGGCTTATGACTGTTTCACCAGGGCACAGGCTTGGATTGCTTTACATCATGGTATCTGTTACCATCTGTGGTGAACAAACTGGCAATAAGTTAAAAGTACAACCCCTTAATCCTACCCAGCACTGGTCACTCTGGAGACCTTCGGGATGCCCAACTCCAGTCCGGCGATCCCAGGAGGTCAATCTGCCTTGACCTGCCTAGCAATCTTGTCCTCGAAAGGTTGTCACGCCTCAACCTGCTTGGGGATTCGCCAGTCCAGGGGTCCCAGGAGGTCGCCATGCCTTGACCTGCCCGGGGATTCGATCTCCAGGAGGCTATCATGCCTCTGCTTGCCTGGGGATTTGCACCCTGACCTGAGGACACCTAGCTCTCAGGTTGCAACAGCACTGGGTAGGGTGAACTTCAGAAAGACTCACCCCTAAGGAAGTCTGCCCATGGAAATAGAAAGAAGCCTATTACTTGTGGGACTGTGCCCAGTCTCAGCAATAACTCAGGAGCCCAAAGAGAACCTCATTGCCTTTCTGGAAAGGCTAAAAGAGGCCCTCCAAAAGTTTACCAATCTGGACTTAGAGTCTTATGAGGGACAGGTGATTTTAAAGGACAAAATTCCTGTCCCAGTGTGCATCAAACAACAGGAAAAAGTTACAAGAGCTACAACAGCAAGACTCTGCTGCCTCTTTAGATGAGATGGTCCAGACAGCCACCAATATCTTTTATAACAGAGAACAGGAGAAGGAGGCCAAGGCCCAGGAGAGGGAGAAAAGGAAAGAGACAAGGCATGCCCAGATGCTGGCTGCCCTCCAAGGAAGCCCTATGGCAAACCCCAAGTCCCTGAAGGACAAGGCACAAGGCAAATGCCAAGACAGGCGGGGCATTAGGCCAAAGAATGTCCAAACCGTGACAAGCCTCCTAAAATGGCTTGCTATAAATGACATCAACTGGGACATTGGGTAGTTCTCTGCCCTCAGGGCCCAAGAGCCTCAAGGTCAAGTGCCAAGCATTCCCTCACGATGGTTAAACAAGACTGAAGCGGCCCACTCCAGCCAGGCTGCCTGTCACAGATAACCATCATGGGTTTGGAGCCAAGAGTGCAACTGGATGTGGCAGTAGGTCCGAGAATTTCTTAGTTGACACAGAGGGTACCTACTCTGTCCTGACCTCTGACTTTGGAGGCTTCTCCTCCCAAACCTGTACCATTTGGGGTGCTACAGGAAAAACAATTACAAAAAGATTCACCTGAGTACTTTGTTGCTGGGATGGACAAGTATATTCCTACCAGTTTCTAGTGGACCCTGACTGTCCTCCTCCCATATTGGGAAGAAATATCTCCCTGCCTTCAAAACGTTGCAGCTATTTCAGCCCTGATAGAAGATGCTTTAAAACTCGCTTTGGGGGGCAAACCAACTATTTTTACCAGCCACCAAGTGAAACAAGTCCTAAATGGGAGAGGCCATTTATGGATGTCTGATAAAATAATTCTTAGATATTAAGTAGTGCTGATGGAAAATCCAGGCCTCACTATATTACCTTGTGAGATTCTTAGCCCAGCCCCCCTCCTGCCTACCGCGGAGGGCTCTCTCCCCTTTCACTCTTGCCTAGAAACCTTGGACCACTGAACAAAATCCTGGGAGGGATTATCGGAAGATCTTCTGATCAATCTTGAGGAAATGTGGTACACTGACGGAAGTAGCTTTGTCTTGGATAGAAAAATAAGAGCCAGATATGCAGTAGTCTCCAATTTTCGGACCATACACGCTAAACCTTTGACACCAGGTCAACAAGCTACAACATGCAGTGCCAATTCAACAGGATATATAAAACTACAGCTGACCATGGAAAATATTACTCATTCTTAGATGGACACCGCTATAAGGACTCTGAGGCCTGAGACTAGCAAGAGGGGGAGGCCCAATGCCCCTCGCCATCCCAGTTCAGCAGGAAGTATCCAGAAAGACCTCGACGCCTCTATTCCCAAAGAATTGGGAAATTCCCAAAGAGATGGGCCTTCCATCTCTTGAGAGGGGAATGTTAGGTAGTTAGAATAGGAAAATGGAGTCCAGAATGGCGGTGGCTAAAAGACAAGGAAGGGAAAAGCCTGCAAAAATAGAACAAAGGAAGGTCTGAGGACCGGAGTGAGGACCTCAGGTAGAACAAACAGCACTCCTGGCCAACCCAATTTACATAGGGTAGGCTCACGGGGAGGAGAAAAAAAGCATAAAAAGAGAAGCCAAAGGGCCAGGGGTCTCTCTCTCTCTCTCTCTGTCTCTCTCTCTTTGCGTCTTTTGGGTTGGCATGCCCTCATGTCTCGAGGTTGCATTTTCCTTTATTTTCTAAATAAAATTGAGTTGTAACACGAAGCTGTAACACTGATCTATCCAAGAGATGTAACACTGATCTGTCTGAGAGCTGAAACAGTCTATCTGAGAGCTGAGACACGGTCTGTCCGAGTGCTGTGACACGCTGAGGGCTTTAACATCTGTCACTTCAAATTTTTGTTGTGATGAGATGTAACTGAAGAAATTACACACTCCCCTGACAATATCAGCTTTTATTTCAGGTAAAATGTTTATATAATATAATGTCTTTTTTTTCAGAAAGGTTTCAAATACTTTAGCACCCTTTGCGAAATTTATTTTTTCTATTTTAATTGTGTTTTTACTATCTGAATTTTCCTCTAAATTTTACACACATTTGTTTCTTATTTTGAAAAATTTCAAACATATATAAAAGTAAACAAGAATATAATGAACCCATATTTGTTATCACTTAGCTTCACTAATTATTAACATATAGTCAATATTTATCGGCCACAGTATTTTAGTATTTCTAAAAGAGAAGTATTATATTTGAAAATATAACTACATACCTACAATGCTATTATCATAATTTTTAGTACTTAATTCTTTACTCTCATTTCTTTTTGTTAATGTCTTTTTTTTGGGGGGGGGGGGCTAGATTAAGTTTTAAGCTGTTTGTGGGCACATCTTCTTGGCACATTTTAATTTCTAATTTTTATGAGATATTGTTTTCCTGTTTTTCAGGCTTATTAGTGCAATAGCTCCTTTATCTCTTTGCTTTCAACTCTCAGCAGTTTTTCCTGTTTATGAGGTTTTGTCAAGGGTGGATATTTTAGTTTGTTAGTTTAAAGAATTTATGGGAGCCAACATTCTCCAGCCTTTTCAGTACTTGCCATGAATCCATGAACAGGAGCACAAAATTGCCTTCCACTTTTGTGCCCTGTTGACGCTTTAAATAGCCCAAAACAATTTTCTAGAATGCATTTGCTGGCAGTTTGTTGGTTCTCCTCTTCTTGGACTTGTCAGATGCTCTTTGCTTCTATCTGCTACTCTCTTATAGATTTCATTATTTATATGGTTGAAGCTGTGATTTTTCCTTACACACTTACATTTGTGGGTTACTAAACATCTACACATTGTACTATGGTAAAATCATCATATATTTTTGATTTTGTTAGTCTTGTCCTACTATCATCTTCCACAGATTTCTTATTTCAAATAAACTCTTGAATTGTAGTTCAGTTGAACATGAAATTTAGATAGTTAGGTTCTCCTTTGGTTTATTTCTCTGGTCTCAGGATTTTGAAGATATTATTCCACTGTTTTCTGGTGTTAATTGTTGTTAGTGAGAAGAGTATCAGCTCTTTGTTGTTATAATTGTATTTGTTTAATAATTAATAATGAGATTAAAAAGGGACACACAAAAATACTGGCTTTTTTTCATATCACAGGTAGAGTTTCATTTAACTATTTGATGGATTGTTTATTTAAATTTTCACATATTTATATTTTTTTTTGTTGAAAAAAATTCTATTTCTTAAGATATGACATTTCTGGCAATAAATATGGTTTATATCAGGAAAAATCATATGATGCATTCAGAAAGTTTGGACTTAGAAATCAGGAGGTAAATTTTTGTCTCTACCATTAATTAATTAGGTCACTTTGGAATATTTTATTTAAATATTTTTTTTCTTAGGATATTATATCTTTTATGGGGACTAATAATGCACTGCCCTTGCTTTGTAGAGAGCTTGGAAATACAAAATTAAATTTTAATATGTACAGAGAAGAAAATTGCTCTATGAATTTGAGCATTATTTGACCATTATCATTTTTTATAATATTGTTACAAAATAGCATTTTGGCTGTGCTCAGTCTTCATTGCTGCCTGTTTTTTTCCTCTAACTGCAGCAAGTAAGGGCTACTCTCTGGGAGGAGGCAGTGGCACCCCACTCCAGTACTCTTGCCTGGAAAATCCCATGGACAGAGGAGCCCAGTAGGCTGCAGTCCATGGGGTCGCAAGGAGTTGGACACGACTGAGCGACTTCACTTTCACTTTTCACTTTCACTTTTCACTTTCATGCATTGGAAAAGGAAATGGCAACCCACTCCAGTGTTCTTGCCTGGAGAATCCCAGGGACAGGGGAGCCTGGTGGGCTGCCGTCTGTGGGGTTGTACAGAGTTGGACACGAATGAAGCAACTTAGCAGCAGCAGCAGCAGGGGCTACTCTCTAGTGGCAGTGCTTGGGCTTCTCATTGCAGTGGCTTCTTTTCTTACAAGAGTATAGGCCTTACAGTGTTCGAACTTCAGTAGCTGTAGCTTGTGGGTTCAGTAGTTGTGGCTCCTGGACTGTAAAGCACAGGATCAATAATTGTGCACAGGCTTAGTTGCTCCACAGTGGGTAGGATCTTCCCAAATCAGGGATCAAACATGTGTCTCAGCATTGCAGACAGATTCTTTATCACTGAGCCACCAGGTAAACACAAAAAATAGTATTTTTATAGGATGAAATTGTATAAAGCTTACCTAAATATAAATTTCATAGCTATAACATAGATATATTTAAAATACAAATCCCGAAATACAGCTTTTTCAGTACCAGATAATTCTTAGGAAAAAAGTGGCATGGTTTGATTGGACACTATTTGACATTAACGTGGTATGTCTCCAACTATGTTATGTATTCACAAATGCATAGGAAAATACATAGGAAAAACAGCACAGAGTGCAATTCTACAGATTAAAATACATTATTTTTTAGAGGAATAAAATGTAAAAACTATATAGTATTGCTTAGTTTACTACAGCAGAAGTTAGCATAAAAATAAAAGTATCATCATATTTATATTACAAATGTTTTATTTCCAGAGTCAGTTCTTAAGGGACTCATAAAACAACCAATCATGTTCCCATTAAAATGCAAGATGATATGTTTTATTTAAAATTGCTTTAGGAACAATCATGGGAAGTTTCACTAAAATGAGAAATGGTTTTGAACATATTCCTTTTATTTCTTATTTATCAATTGAAGAATTTATTCACAGTGTTAACCTGGGAGAGGATCTGACAACTTCTTTTTTATTCATTTTATAGTGACACATTATCAATCATGTATGAATAAGACAATGATTCTTTTTAAAATCCAGCCAGCCATATAAAGTATACTTCAACAAAAAATTAAGAAATAATAATATGTTGTCCTTAGTCTCTCAGCTGTGTCCGACTCTTTGTGACACCGAGGACTGTAGCCCACCAGACTCCTTTGTCCATGGGAATTCTCTGGGCAAGAATACTGGAGTGGATTGCCATGCCTTCTTCCAGGTGATCTTCTCAACCCAGGGATAGAACCCAGGTCTCCCGCATTGCAGATAGATTCTTTACCAGCTGAGCTACTAGGGAAGCCATAAAAAAATAATAATATTCAATAATTTACAGTAAATCTCTTTCATGTAGCTGTATTGCTTCTGACCAAAACAAAATAAGAAATACATGGGATATATCATTATGATCACTTATGCTAACTACAGTGAAACAGAAATATTCATTCTATTTTTTTTTTAATCATCAAGTTCAGGCAGAAGGAAAACCTTAGTTCAAGCTTTATCTTTTTAAGAGAAATTACCATCTTTTTACCTTCTCAGGAAGTTTTTGTTTAGCCAACCTCAAAACACACCAAACACACACTCTCTTCTGCTGGTTGCCATGACACTTTGCATCTGAACCCAGAGTTCAATATGTTAGTTTCATTTTGGTTAATTAGAACATTATTTCTAAAAACACAGCTTTTGGTGGAGGGAGGAGTAATAAAACACACTTAGAGAACAGAATGTTGTGTACATATATGCATGAATGTATGCATTTTTAAATTACTTCTTTTCTATTTATCAGTTCAGCTCAATTGCTCAGGTCATGTCCAACTCTTTGCAACACCATGGAGTGCATGGCAGGCTTCCCTGTCCATCACCAACATCAGGGTCTTTTCTAATGAGTCAGTTCTTTGCATCAAGTGGCCAAAGTATTGGAGCTTCACCTTCAGCATCAGTCCTTCCAATGAATATTCAAGATTGATTTTCTTTAGGATTGACTACTTTGATCTCCTTGCAGTCCAGGCTGACTCAGGAAAAGACCCTGATGCTTGGAAAGATGGAAGCCAAGAGAAGGGGGCAACAGAAGACGAGATGATTGGACGGCATCATGACTCAAGAGACATGAGTTTGAGCAAACTCCAGGAGCTAGTGAAGGACAGGGAAGCCTGGTGTGCTGCAGTCCATGAGGCTGCAAAGAGTCAAACATGACTGAGTGACTAAGCAACAACAATAATATTCTGTCTCAAGAAGCCTTCCTGATTCTGACTGGATTTTTCTCTCTTCCTGAAAATTCACCCATTTAGTGAGTTAATGCCCAGGGTCCTTTCAGGGGGTTGAGGTCAAATGATTTTTATAATGATCAGATCAGATCAGATCAGATCAGTCACTTAGCCGTGTCCGACTCTTTGCGACACCATGAATTGCAGCACGCAAGGCCTCCCTGTCCATCACCAACTCCCGGAGTTCACTGAGACTCACGTCTATCGAGTCAGTGATGCCATCCAGCCATCTCATCCTCTGTCATCCCCTTCTCCTCCTGCCCCCAATCCCTCCCAGCATCACAGTCTTTTCCGATGAGTCAACTCTTTGCATGAGGTGGCCAAAGTACTGGAGTTTCAGCTTTAGCATCATTCCTTCCAAAGAAATCCCAGGGCTGATCTCCTTCAGAATGGACTGGTTGGATCTCCTTGCAGTCCAAGGGACTCTCGAGAGTCTTCTCCAACACCACAGTTCAAAAGCATCAGTTCTTCGGTGCTTAGCCTTCTTCATAGTCCAACTATCACATCCATACATGACCACAGGAAAAACCATAGCCTTGACTAGACGAACCTTTGTTGGCAAAGTAATATCTCTGCTTTTGAATATGCTCTCTAGGTTGGTCATAACTTTCCTTCCAAGGAGTAAGCGTCTTTTAATTTCATGGCTGCAGTCACCATCTGTAGTGATTTTGGAGTCCAGAAAAATAAAGTCTGACATTGTTTCCACTGTTTCTCCATCTATTTCCCATGAAGTGGTGGGACCGGATGCCATGATCTTCGTTTTCTATATGTTGAGCATTAAGCCAACTTTTTCACTCTCCATTTTCACTTTCATCAAGAGGCTTTTGAGTTCCTCTTCACTTTCTGCCATAAGGGTGGTGTCATCTGCATATCTGAGGTTATTGGTATTTCTCCCAGCAATCTTGATTCCAGTTTGTGTTTCTTTCAGTCCAGCGTTTCTCATGATGTACTCTGCATAGAAGTTAAATAAACAGGGTGACAATATACAGCTTTGACATACTCATTTTCCTATTTGGAACCAGTCTGTTGCTCCATGTCCAGTTCTAACTGTTGCTTCCTGACCTGCATACAAATTTCTCAAGAGGCAGATCAGGTGGTCTGGTATTCCCATCTCTTTCAGAATTTTCCACAGTTTATTGTGATCCACACAGTTAAAGGCTTTGGCATAGTCAATAAAGCAGAAATAGATGCTTTTCTGGAACTCTCTTGCTTTTTCCATAATCCAGCAGATGTTGGCAATTTGATCTCTGGTTCCTCTGCCTTTTCTAAAACCAGCTTGAACATCAGGAAGTTCACGGTTCACGTATTGCTGAAGCCTGGCTTGGAGAATTTCGAGCATTACTTTACTAGGGTATGAGATGAGTGCAATTGTGTAGTAGTTTGAGCATTCTTTGGCATTGCTTTTCTTTGGGATTGGAATGAAAACTGACCTTTTCCAGTCCTGTGGCCACTGCTGAGTTTTTCAAATTTGCTGGCATATTGAGTGCAGCACTTTCACAGCATCATAAATGTTATTTGTCATTTTTTTACTTTGAAACCTTCAAAAATGCACAGTGGAGTTTTCCAGAGGCTGCATATCTGATGTAACAGCAAATGTTACATCATTAAGCCAAGTGTGAAAGAGTTTGGGCAAAATGTAAAACAATGACTTTCTTATTACTATGTTTTTTGTTTGCTTTGGAAATAATGTTATTTTATAAAATACATTACTAAAAGTAAAATATATTTAAATAGGTTAAATGTATTTACTTTGTTATTTTAAATATAATTATTTATAAATATCTCATTTAAATAAATACCTATGTAAATTTGTAACAATTTTATTCCACATAAACAAAATTTCTTTGAGATTTCGAAGTTTTAAGAGTTTCAAGTTTCCTGAAATTAAAACATTTGAGAATCACTACTTTTGAAACTTGTCTAGGAACTAAGTCATCCCATAAATTAATTAAAATTTGGCGGTTTCCTTTGTGACTCAGACAGTAAAGAATCTGCCTGCAATGCATGAGACCTAGGTTCAATCCCTTGGTTGGGAAGATCTCCTGGAGAAGGGAATGGCAACCCACTCCAGTATTCTTGCCTGGAGAATTCCATGGATGAGCCTGGCAGGTTATAGTCCATGATGCCACAAAGAGTTGAACATGACTGAGTGACATATTATTTGATAGAGTATAATTATTTTGTTTCCCTGATTAAATTTTAATTTTATAATGCAGCTTCAGAGCTTGAAGACAGAAAAGTTCTGTCTTTAAAAATAAAATAAAATTTGAAATACACAAATTTATAAATAAAATTGGAAACCAAGTCTCCAAATCTATTTTTTTCCTGTTAATAATTATTGGTGGTGATTGGGGGTTAAGTTGCTAAGTTGTGCCTGACTCTTTAAACCCCACTGACTGTAGCCCACTAGACTCTTCTGTCCCTGGGATTTCCCGGACAAGAATACTGGAGTGGGTTGTCATTTCCTTCTTCAGGGAATCTTCCCAACCCAGGGATCAAATCTGGGTAGCTTGCATTGCAAGTAGATTCTTTATTGGCTGAGCCAGTTTTCACTGTTATAAGGTTACTTAAATCTCCCACAGGAAATGTGGCTTTTTATGACAGATGATTCTGACTATACCTCACACACCATACTCACTTTAATTTAAGCTGAATTGCTTATACAGGGAGCACAACATGATGGATAAAGCACAAGATCTTGCAATGAATAAAATCTGAAATAGATTCTGACTCAGCTACTCACCAGGCATCCTTGGGGGATGTGTTTAAACTCTTTGTTCAATAATACTCATCTTGAAGATCTGCCGTGATAACTGTATGAAATAGGTATCTAGTTAACCAGAGCCGTCTAGTCAAGGCTATGGTTTTTCCAGTGGTAATATATGGATGTGAGAGGTGGACTCTGAAGAAAGCTGAGCGCCAAAGAATTGATGCTTTTGAATTGTGGTGTTGGAGAAGACTCTTGAGAGTCCCTTGGACTGCAAGGAGATCCAACCAGTCCATCCTAAAGGAGATCAGTCCTGGGTGTTCATTGGAAGGACTGATGCTGAAGCTGAAACGCCAATACTTTGGCCAACTCATGTGAAGAGTTGACTCATTGGAAAAGACCCTGATGCTGGGAGGCATTGGGGGCACGAGGAGAAGGGGACAACAGAGGATGAGATGGCTGGATGGCATCACCGACTATATGGATGTGAGCTTGAGTGAACTCTGGGAGTTGGTGATGGACAGGGAGGCCTAGCTGCTGCCATTCATGGGGTCACAAAGAGTCGGACATGACTGAGTGACTGAACTGAACTGAACTGAATATCAGTTTTCTCATCAGTAAAATAATTACAAAAATTGTTTTGAAGATTATTGCAACTCATCCATAAAATACACTTTGGACAATTTTATCAGGGAGAATGTGTGAACTACATATTAGTGAGCAAATTAATTAGCTAGCATGTTTTAGACATTAATAAATGAGAGCTTTCTTCCTAGTCTTTTTTGTTTTTTTTTTAATTATAGCTAGATCTAAGTTTCATGACCTAGATCAAGTCTAATGTTTTCACTAAATTCTGCATTCTTTTCCTTCATTAAATTTCAAAATAGAACACATTTATATTTATTGGCATATATATTATACATTCATAAAAATGCAGTATGATTTAAATGTTTACTTTGTCATAATTAGTAACATTTTGGAAGTATATGGTTAAATTCATAACAATTCAGGATTTTTATATCCTCCTCATAATTAGGCATCAGGCAATAAAATTCTTTATTCCAAATAATATTTTTTACCTTGAAATCTAATTTGTATGATCTTAACATTGACTCATACACACTGTTTACACAGTCAATATATTTTAAGGTAACTTCCCTCTTGTAATCCTTATATGGTTAAATTTATTGTTTTAGAAGCCTGTTGTAGTAAAATTCTTTAATATTAAGCATGAAGGGCTGCTGTTTAAAATAAAGTAATGATTCAGTGGAAGTGTATTTTGTGTATTCATTTTTCCTGAGCATAAGGAAAAATGCTTTTCATAAGTGCAAAAACAAAAGTTAATATCACCAGAAACTATTCCTCATTCCTCTAAAAATTGAAAGGTATAAACGCTAGAATTACCCAGGATGACTTGAACCCAAATTGCAGTGTTCCCCTTCTGCTAGGTCTTCGGCCTGCATTCTCCTATCGTCCTGCACCTCGTGTAAACTGTACTTTTTCCCCAAAGGTGATTTACAGATTATTTGCTTTATCTAATAATGTGTTATACAAGATATTAATAATGATTTATTAATCTTATGAATGGTTTTTAATATTATTTTTCAGTATAAATAACAGCTGCCCAGACCAAAATTTCATATTAGGATATCATTTCAATTCTCTATGGATTTAAATCACTCTGTTTTTAAATTTTCTACATTTCAAGGTACCATTTTTTTTAAGCTATATGATTGTATTTAGCTGATTAAGAAAGCAAATTAAAATCTTATAAGTATTAAATATAGAAGCAATTCACTAAAATTGAATTCATAAAGGAGTTTATATTTCAATATTTTCAACCATAAATGCTAGAACACTTTTAAAAACTAGGTTAATATATGTAATTATTCATTTTCAAGCAAATTTTGAATCTCAAAAGAAATGGAGTCGCAAAAAAAAATGATAAATGATGAGTCACAGTCTTTACATCTGAAGATATAAAGCATTTCAACAATTTAACCACTTTCACTATTTTCCTTTAAAAACTGATTTTTGGAGAAAAAACTAAAGCAGATGTGGGATACATATCTATTTCAATATCAATGGTGATGAAATAAGATAAAGTATGTATGGAGGGTGGAAGAGCCAGAAGACAAACAGATCATATAAACAGTAATAAATATTATTAAAATATTAATTGTCTATATATACAATGTTACAAATTATAAAGATGGTTTCTCAAAATAAACTATGATATCATTCAGTGTACATAATGGAGTGCACATAAATTGCATTCATGTGTGCATAAAAATTCAATAATGATACTAAAGAATATTTTTTTACATTATACAATTTTCTAAATGTGTTTTCTTCTTTTAAATTTTACACAGAGATTTTTTAAAGCTATAATTTTAAAATGTATATGATGTTTTAGAATCTTCTCAAAGAAAAAGTTCCCAAATAATGTAACATACTTACAGTAATAAAACAGTAAGAAATAGAAAAAGGAATTCAAGATATAATGAAGGAAATAGCATATGTACTTTTTAAATTTATTTACAAAAGTTGACAATACCTACTGTGAATTTTTCTGTCCTCACATTTCAAGAATTAGCTTTTATAAATATACATACTATAACCTGAGTTGTATTAATCTATTTCCCTGATACTTTCACATCTCTCTGATTAAAAATGCAATTTCCAGTTCCATATATGAAATTAAATGGGATTTTACACAAGTCCCAGGCTTGTAAGACCTGAGCAAAACACCAACAGACTGTAATGATGCCATCTTCCCAAAACCAGTGGAAAAGAAGGGGAAGGTATCAAGCCAAAGCTTGGAGCTTTTAACCACTTTTTTTTTTTTTTTTTTAACCGCTATACTTTTACATCATGAGAAACACTGGGCTGGAAGAAGCACAAGCTGGAATCAAGATTGCCGGCAGAAATATTAATAACCTCAGATATGCAGATGACACCAGCCTTATGGCAGAAAGTGAAGAGGAACTAAAATGCCTCTTGATGAAAGTGAAAGAGGAGAGTGAAAAAGTTGTGAACACGTGTACACCGTGGCGGATTCATGTTGATGTATGGCAAAACCAATACAATATTGTAAAGTAAAAATAAATAAATAAAAATAAATAAATACCAAAAAAAAAGTTGGCTTAAATCTAAACATTCAGAAAATGAAGATCATTGCATCTGGTCCCATCACTTCATGGCAAACAGATGGGGAAACAGTGGAAACAGTGTAAGACTTTATTTTTTGGGGCTCAAAAATTACTGCAGATGGTGACTGCAGCCATGAAATTAAAAGACACTTACTCCTAGGAAGGAAAGTTATAACCAACCTAGATAGAATATTCAAAAGCAGAGACATTACCTTGCCAACAAAGGTCCAGATATCTAGTCAAGGCTATGGTTTTCCCAGTAGTCATGTATGGATGTGAGAGTTGGACTGTGAAGAAAGCTGAGTGCCGAAGAATTGATGCTTTTGAACTGTGGTGTTCGAGAAGACTCTTGAGAGTTCCTTGGACTGAAAGGAGGTCCAGCCAGTCCATCCTAAAGAAGATCAGTCCTGAGTGTCCTTTGGAAGGAATGATGCTAAAGCTGAAACTCCAGTACTTTGGCCACCTCATGCGAATAGCTGACTCTTTGGAAAAGACTCTGATTCTGGGAGGGATTGGGGGCAGGAGGAGAAGGGGACAACAGAGTATGAGATGGTTGGATGGCATCACCGACTCGATGGATGTGAGTTTGAGTGAACTCCAGGAGTTGGTGATAGACAGGGAGGCCTGGCGTACTGCAATTCATGGAGTTGCGAAGAGCTGGACAGGACTGAGCGACTGAACTGAACTGATCTTACTTTTACCATGATTACAGTTTTTCTGCCATTTTATGCAGAAACCTATCTAATATCAGGGGAAAAACTGGTCCGCTTCTTTTGACAATTTGAGTATATTAAGTGCAGTTCAGTGAATGTGTGCTCTGTCGTGTCTGATTCTTTGCAACCCCATGGACTGTAGCATGCCAGGCTCCCCTGTCCATAGGATTTCCCAGGCAAGAATAATGAAGTGGATTGCCATTTCTCCTCCAGAAGATCTTCGATCCAGGGGTTAAACCCATGTCTTCTGGATCCTCTGCACTGGCAGGCAAATTCTTTTTCACTGTGCCACCTGGGAATCCCAAGTGCAGTTCAGTTGTATATTTTTTAAGACCTTGACTTGTTAATGACTATTAAAGTGAATTTTCATTAATTATCTTATTGTTATTATTTTATTAATAGAAGCACCAATCAGTGTTGTATGAAACATGGCTAAATGGTAGACAGGTCTTTCCTGAATGTAAGGCAAGGTTTGGAGTGAGCCAGATCTGAAGTTCAAGTTTGGGGTCTGACATTTGTTAGCTGTATCATTTTCAGTAAGTCTCTGATTCTTAGTTTCTTCAACTGTAATAATATTAGTTTCTTAACATTAAGTTGCTATTTTTAGAATGTTTAGGAACTTGTTTCTAGCATCCAGTGATTAGAAGTGGCTACTATTTATCAATTATTTCATATATTCTGTTTACAGTATTGCAAAACAGGTAGCTGATCTTATAGTTTTTTACTAAACTATAGTTGATTTGTAATATTATATTCAGTTCAGTTCAGTCACTCAGTCGTGTCCAACTCTCTGTGACCCCATGAATCACAGCACACCAGGTCTCCCTGTCCATCACCATCTTCCGAAGTTCACTCAAACTCATGTCCATCGAGTTGGTGATGCCACCCAGCCATCTCATCCTCTGTCATCCCCTTCTCCTCCTGCCCCCAATCCCTCCCAGCATCAAAGTCTTTTCCAATGAGTCAACTATTCGCATGAGGTGGCCAAAGTACTGGAGTTTCAGCTTTAGCATCATTCCTTCCAAAGAACACCCAGGACTGATCTCCTTTAGGATGGACTGGTTGGATCTCCTTGCAGTCCAAGGGACTCTCGAGAGTCTTCTCCAACACCACAGTTCAAAAGCATCAATTCTTCAGTGCTCAGCTTTCTTCACAGTCCAACTCTCACATCCATACATGACTACTGGAAAAACCATAGCCTTGATTAGACGGACCTTTGTTGGCAAAGTAATGTCTCTGCTTTTGAATATGCTATCTAGGTTCGTCATAACTTTCCTTCCAAGGAGTAAGTGCCTTTTAATTTCATGGCTGCAATCACCATCTGCATTGATTTTGGAACCCCCCAAAATAAAGTCTTACACTGTTTCCACTGTTTCCCCATCTGTTTGCCATGAAGTGATGGGACCAGATACCATGATCTTAGTTTTCTGCATGTTGAGCTTTAAGCCAACCTTTTCACTCTCCTCTTTCACTTTCATCAAGAGGCTCTTTAGTTCCTCTTCACTTTCTGCCATAAGGGTGGTGTCATCTGCATATCTTAGCTTCACAAAATAGTAATTCATCTTTTATAGATTTATCTTTCAAATTATTATAAAACAATGGCTATATTTGCCCATGCTATATAATATACCCTTCCTGGTCATCTATTTTATATGAAGCAGTTTGTATTTAATACCGTACTCCTGTCTCACCCTTCTCCCCTTCCTTCTCCTCACTCATAACCACTAGTTTGTTCTTTACATCTATGAGGCTGTTTCTACTTTATTATATATATTCATTTTATGTTTTAGATTCCACATATAAGTTATAACAGAGTATTTATCTTACTTTGCCTGATTTAATTCACTACATGTAATATTCTAGGTCCAACCACATTGTTGTAAATGCAGAGTTTCATTCTTATTATGACTGAATACTATTTCATTGTATATCTATACCACACCTTTTTTATTCACTCATCTGTTGATGGATACTTAAGTTGCTTCCATGTCTTGACTGTTATAAATAATGCTGCAATTAACATTCAGTTGTATGCATCTTTACGAAATAGGGTTTTTATTTTCATCAGATAGATATCCAGGAGTGGAATTTCTGCCTCATATGGTTAGTTCTATTTTTAGTTTCTGAGGAACCTCCATGCTGTTCTCCATAGTGGCTGCACCAATTTTCATTCTGTCAAGCACTGTACAATTGTTCCCTTTTCTTCACATCCTCTTTAACATTTGTTATTCATAGACTTTTCCACAATAACGATTCTGACAGGTGTTTGGTGATATTATGATTTTGGTTTTGATATCTTTAATGATCAGCTATGTTGAGCATCTTTTCCTGTGCCTATTACCCATCTACATGTCTTATTAGGAAAAGTGTCTATTCAAGTCTGCCTGGTTTTTAATCAGGTTGTTTGTTTTTCTGATCTTGAGTGAACAGCTACATTCAAAGAAATAAGATTGGAACATTTCCCCATACTATACACAAAAAATAAACTCAAAGTGGACTAAAGACTTAAATGTAAAACCCAAACCATAGCACTCCTAGAAGATTACTTAGACTTAACACTAAACTGTAGTAATTTTTTTTTATTCCTCTCCTAAGGGAAAGAAATTAAAAGCAAAAATAAACAAATGAGACCTAATTAAACTTAAAGACCTTTGCACAGCAAAGGAAACTATTGACCAGATGAAAAGACAGCCTACTGAATAGGAGAAAATATTTTCAGATTATATGACTGATAAGGGGTTGATATCTAAAATATATAAACAGCAAATACAATTGGTCATATACTATTGATGGTGGTAAAAATGACCCTGGAGTATATTGAAGGAATTGGAGGCCATCTCTCTCTTTTGAGTCCTCATGCTTCTTGTGGATGCAAGAGAACCTGTATTCTGGAGTTGAAACTGAGTCTAATCTGTACAGTTATAGTTTAATATGTATAACTTGATCCATTTTGACAAAGTTGTCTAGGCCACTGGTTCTGAAATATAGTGTGGATTTGTTTAGGAGTGTCCAAGACTTTTTAAGAGATTTGCAGATACCTATTTTCATAATGCTACCCAGACGTTGTTAGACTTTTTCACTCTTGTTTTCTCATGAGTGGTGTTCTCTAGGGACTACAAGATATCTGAGATCACAGTAGATGAAATCCAGAAGCATATATAAGATTCCAACTGCTGTTCATGAAGTCAAATGCTAGAGAGATTTGCAGAAATGTAAAGAAAAGCAACTCTTCTAATTTTCTTTTAAAATATAATTATTTTTCATAAGCTATGTTACTTATGGTAACATGTATTATTTTAAAATAAATCAATACATACATTTAAAATTTCTGTTACTTTGTTTTCTAGTGTCTGAAGTAGCAACAAAAAATCCACTCAAGCCAACAAAGATCTTTGTAGTTCTCAATCATTATCAAAAATCTAAATGGGTTAAAAATAAAATTAAATAGAGAGATTTCATGCAAGAATCAAGGCAGAGTATAAAAGACTAAAATCTCAGGGCTAATCATAGTAAAAGCCATCAAGGGAAAAGGAAAATAAGAAGACATTTCCCACAAGTTATGAACACCAGAGAAAAGAGCCAGCAGAAATAGATGGAAGAGAGAGCTGATCTGATCTCCATTAAACCTGTTATCCTGTCAGGTATGATTTCAGGAAGACTTGGCTTTCTGGCTGCCGCCTCAACACACACAGTTATGGTTGGAATGGCTATGGAATGTCGTTGTTAAGCAATCACAGGGCCAACTAACTGTCCCTTGTGAAGGAGGGTGTTTCTTTGTTTTTGGTATTGATTCACTTTAACAAAATCCTATTAATACATTTAGAAGCCAATGTTTTACATTATATATGATTTATTGCTCAATATTTCATATTATAAAATACACATTTATATATTTAGGAAACATGGCTCAGATTATAAAGAATCTGCCTGCAATGCAGAAGACTTAGGTTTGATCCCTGGGTCTGGAGGATCCCCTAGAGAAGGGAATGTCAACCCACTTCAGTATTCTTCCCTGGAGAATTGATGGACAGAGGAGCCTGCTAGGCTATAGTCCATGGGGTCCCAAAGAGTTGTCCATGACTGAGTGACTAACACTTTCACTTTTCATGTTTTAAAATGCTAATGATTTTAGTGGTATATGGATAGCTTACATATATGTAAAGCCTGCTGTTTTAAGTCAGTAGAGTCACAATATACACTTCCTTTATTATGTAGGGAGTAGAAATGTTATTTATTTATTCACTCTGAATATTAATACAATTAAATGTTGCTATATATAAATAGTACAATTATTTTATCTTTAGAATAAAGTCTTAAGTTAAACCCACTCAATAAAAGGAAAATTTAACATTTTATTTTGATCTAGTGGAGAAAAAAAAGAACTCACATTGAATCACAGTATTAACAAAGATGTGTCTTTTATCCCATTTAAAAAAATTTTAAAAGAAGAAGAACAGATAAAACAACTGGGCAACCTATTTATATATTTATTCTCCTTTATGGATAAAAATAGAATAGATCAGATTAATCACGTTATTATGAACAAGTGAGATTGTCTGATTTTAAGTTTAACCTCAACAAGATCAAATATGAAAAGCAAGTACTATTGATTTTCTGGGTGATAAAATTTGATTACACAATTGTACAAGAATGTTTCAACATATGGTATATAATGATAAAATCGAGAAATATTTATTTCATATTGTTAGGTAGTTAGAATAGCTCCAGAATGGCGGTGGCTAAAAGACAAGGAAGGGAAAAGCCCAAGAAAATAGAACAAAGGAAGGTCAAAGGAAGGTCTGAGGACCGGAATGAGGACCTCAGGTAGAACAAACTGCACTCCTGGCTAGCTCAGAGAGGAGCCAAAGGCCAGGTTTCTCTCTCTCTCTCTCTCTCTCCCTCATGCTCCCCCACTCTCTTCTCTTGGCGTCTTTGGGTTGGCATGCCCTCATGCCTTGAGGAAGGATTTTCCTGCTATTTTCTAAATAAAATAGAGCTGTAACAAGGAGCTGTAACACTGATCTCAGAGCTATAAGGCGGTCTGTCCAAGAGCTGTGACGCACCCGAGGGCTTTAATGTTTGTTACTTCAAATTTTTGTTGAGATGAAACAGAACTGAGGAGAATACACTTGCCTGACAATATGATAACATAATGCATATATACTCATTGCAAAAATTTGCTAAGCCAGAAATCTCTAGCTCATTGATAACATCACATCAAGATTATTAGCATGGGTTGTGTGATATGGCCAGTTAATTTATGAAGCATTTAATCGTTAGCAAATTGTAAAGTTTCTTCAGGTCAGTGTTCCAACTGGACAATAATATAGGCCAGGGTTCATTGTCAAGTTATAAACTGTTAACTCTGTGAGCTCTTTTTATAAAAATCCACTAGAAGCAGTACGATTCTCTCGAGCGTTAATTGGCTGTATATTCTGACTAAATTTTGAAAGTAATAAAAATAAATTCCTAGAATTTCTAGTTCTTGCTCAACAGAACTTACACTTCAAAAATTCTTCAAGAGTTTATGCCCCCCTAAACTCTTTCAACTCTTGATTCATTTTTATAAATTGAAGATACACGGCAATGCAATAGAAACAATAAAAACTGCAGATTTAACTAATATACAGACATGTCATGAAAATATGTTATGCTCAAAGAGCACAAATTAGAAATTTAAATGCAGGTGGATTTGCAATGAGCAATCTGATTGTAAGAAACTTTGGAGGGAGGTTAGTTTAAGCCAGGTCAAACAGATGGCTTCCCTGTGGCAATGCAGCTTTGGTATTGACATTGCCAGATATTCTCATTGTTTTAAGAGAGAGAAAATGTGAATCATTAAAATAGTATCCTGCTTTTTAGTATTTTGACTAAAAGAAAAACAAGACAACAAACGGCCCTGTGCTTCAGCAAGCATACATCTTCCTCTCAGAAACCTGGTTTAATGAGCTGTTTACCATTGAGAGACTGCTCATTATCATTACAATGCTTGTAAGTGAAACTTTAAGTAAATAATATTGGAAAATATGTTTGGAATTTATATGTCCAAACATTTTATAACTTCTTTCTCTTAAAAACAGATAACCGTTTAAAAATTGCCTGCAGACTATTTAAGTCCTTTATTGTTTTCAGACTTCCTCAGATTGACTTGTAAACACACTTTCTTAAACCCTTAAAATTTCCTTTCGGACCTCCTCTTCATGAGTCATGGAAGAAATTTTATCTTGTTTCCTACTGATGTTTTAAAATGCCAGTCCAGGTTCGATGCATGATACTAGATGCTTGGGGCTAGTGCACTGGGACGACCCAGAGGGATGGTATGGGGAAGGAGGAGGGAGGAGGGTTCAGGATGGGGAACACATGTATACCTGTGGCGGATTCATTTTGATATTTGGCAAAACTAATACAATTATGTAAAGTTTAAAAATAAAATAAAATAAATAAAAAAATAAATAAAACAGAGGTTTTTAGTAAAGACTTTTTTTTTTTTTCTTGAACACTTCAGGGTGCCCACTATTTATGTTCTGTAGATATAGATCTTAAAGAAAATTCAGAGAGAGAAAGAAGAAAGTTTTTATTTTTTTTTCCCATAGGCTAACAGTATTTTTGTTTGTTTGAAAACTATGCTTAGTATTTCCATCAAGGTAAATTCTACCCAAAATTGGCATTTGTAAACAAATATGCTTGGAAGATTTCTTGCCTTAATACTGTTTATATAGGTTTCCATATAAGCTCAACTGTAAGAATCAGCCAACAATGCAGGAGACAGGGCAGGAACCACAGGATCTATTGCTGGGTCAGGAAGATCCACTGGAGAAAGAAATGGTTATCCACTCCAATGTTCTTGCCTGGAAAATCCCATGTAGAGAGAAGCCTGCCAGGGAAGAGTCCATAGGGTCACTAAAACATCAGAGATGAGTGAAGTGACTAAACAACAACTGCTTATGTGGGTAGAGGAAGAATTTTATTTTCTGAATAAAAGTTGAAACATGGCTGCCAAAAGATGTTCTTAAGCACTTTCCAGTATTTGCTATATGATTAACTCTTGGGATTTTGCTGGACTGAAACAGGGCTTTCTCAGACCCTGTCTCTGATCCAGGATCTGGCTAAATAAAGGATAGCTTTTGCTCCAGTTGCCCTTAGTCAGGAATTTCTTCTTTTATCAAATATAAGGCATAGAAACCTATACTCTGTTTCATGGGCTCTTTTTGTTATTTATATTAGGGAACTTCCCATTTTATTGACCCTTACGGTGTTATTTCGGGAACATACAAGGAAGTAGAACAGTTTATGCTTCACAGAATGGATGGTGCAGAGACTCTGGAGCCTTATAAGACACAAAAGTTGATTCTCCTGGTTGGTGCAGATTGTATTTCAAGAGATTTGAGAAAATGGGAGAGGAAGGTGGGGGTGGGAAGACCAATGAACAGACATCTCACATATATTTCCTAGCAACACACACTTCTGTTCAACAGAGTGAAGGCTGTGTGTGTCAACAACTATGTTTTTAAAATCACAATATTTCTGGTTGCAATAGTTACCAGTTCTGGGGTACTTGTATAATTATTGACTATTTTTTTATATTTATATTCTGGTGAACTTTTAACTGTTTTAAAAAACTATTCATCAGTATATTAATAGAAAATAGTATCAAGAATTATAAAGGAATGCTCGTCAGATGTTATCTTTATACTGAACTTAAATTATTATATTTCAAATTCTATAGTATGACTTAGGAGAAAATTACACTTAAACATAGTCATATAAATAAATATTATTAACAATAATACACATTGTAATAGAATATACATAGTTGAAATTCATAGAAACCGTAATAAATGCAGCATCATTAATTTTTTTTTCAGCTCCCTCCTCACTAAGTGATTACCAAGAGAAAATTGCTGTAATTTGTGTGCTATGGACACCCAGCAGGTCCTTGCTGACTCAGTGACTGACTAAGAAGTGGACTAATGTAAGTTCAATGTCTCTTCTGCTTATCCTTTATTAGTGGTGTGGAAAGGCATTAAAAGGCTAAAAGTCAGTCAACAAGAGAGATAAATAATAATATTCTGATAATCTATTGAACTGAAGAGCTCTGAATATCTGAGAAGCATATACATTCAGTCGCTAATTCTGAAAGAAAGCCACTCCTAGAGACTGAGTTTTAATCTAACTAGTAATCTACATGGTTATATCCATGTCTAATTAAGTAACTAAATCTGCCCAAATAAATGAAAGAACTCTACCATTTCAACACATATTCCTTCAGTATCTACTTTGAACTCCAGAAAAATCATATTGCAATGGTGTACTTAGAGGTATTATAGATCTATTAACACTTTAATTTAAACGTCAAATTATCATCATTCATAAATGACTGTGTCATGATATACAAATGAGGGATAAAAAATGATTAAATAAACCTGTAGAAAAAGATAAAAATTATAGGAAATTATCTTAATTTCCAAAAAAAAAGAATTTGTGAACTATTAAATAAAATGGCAAAGACAATATTAAATCTAGCAGTGTGAAAAAAGAAATTGTTCCGAAGGCTTTTTATCTCTAGATGGAAACCAGGAGACTTGTTTACATCTTTTGGATGTGAAATTCTAATGAGTAATGACAACAGCTTCTGGGCAGATGACTCAAGTCTGTTAAGAATGGTTGTGTCATACAGATAAAAAGGAAAGTGGACAACCATAATTAGGAAGGCCATTCTGATCACTGGTTTGAAGATCAGCAGTACTTATCCTTTGGTCTTTGGATCAATGATTCTAAGACAACTTGACTACTGAGACTATGTGTCTTGTCAGACTAATTGGGGAAATTGGCAGTGATGCCATAAATGGGGTTGAACTAGCTCAGCTTTAAAATGTCAACACTTCTATAGAGGAGGCTTGGGTTAAAAAAGAAAAAAAAATCTTCTCACATTAGACTAATCAGAAATATGACAATTTAAAGTAATATGGAAGAATGAGCAGTGTGCAGGTTGTGAGATCATAATTACATCACAATTTTTCAGGGATTATTGTTTCATCTATAAAGAGAGAAAGGAGTATTTTCCTCTTAGATATGGAATGAGGATCTCTTCAAACATCATCAAAATTATCTCTAATCAATGATTTCTATTTTTGTAGGTTACGAAGGCTTTTGTATATGCAGTGTTTTATGAGACATTCTGATTTCTCTCAAAAGATTTTCTCCAGCTACTTTACAGATGAGAATGTTTCAATGTGTATTGTGGCTGATTATCCAGAAGGTTAGTACATAAGTTTCTAAGGGCTCAAAAGAGTAAAATTTGGAAAATGTAAAAATTAACACATATGAAGGTTTTCTTCCTTCAGGATTTCTAAGAGTTTGTGATGTGCTTTGTGAATTTGTAAGGGTGTGTGGGAAACAGATTCTATTGGATCTCAAATATATTTCACCACAGACTCTTTTATTCATGGAGTATTTTTAGAGTTTAATATGCAAAGAACAATTTGGAATGTGATGCTCTAGTTTCCAGATGCCCTTGTCTTAAGAAGCAGCTGTATTGTTTTGCAAGGTTTGTGATGAGGGACAATGGCTAAGAAGTAAATCTTCTTTTCAAATCTTGACCCCTCCCCCCTTAATCACCATGTGACTTTCTTTCTCTTTAACTATTGGCTAATGTTGTATTTGTTTTGTTATGTATATTATGTATATTATGTATGTTATGTTATGTTAAAGATACAAAATTCTCAGAATAGTGCCTGGTATAAAAATGCTCAATGTGTGTGTGCTAAGTTACTTCAGATATGTCTGACTGTTTCCAATACTATCAACCGTAGTCCATCTGGCTCCTCATACCACAGGCTTCTCCAGGCAAGAATACTGGAGGGGGCTGCCATTTCTTTCTTTGGGGGATCTTCCTGACCCAGGGATTGAACCCACATCTTTTATGTCTCCCACATCGACAGTTTGGTTCTTTACCACTACTGGGAAGCTCCCCAAAATGTTTAAGACAAGTTACAAATTCAGGAGAGTTGGAGGGCTATTGGAAACAGAGATAATGCTCTTAAAGAGTACGTGCAAAAAATCTCACAGGTTTTGAGTTCCAGCACAGAGGCAGTAGTTTGAAAGGCACCTAGGTCAGACCTATTAATAGGTCTCAGAGCCTGTGAAAATTTTTACATGTACTAAGAGCATCGTCTCTGTTCCTACAGTCCTCCAACTCTCCCAAATTTGAGGCAAGAAGCAGGTGAGCACCCCCTGGGTGTGGAGACCCTGGCTGCAGCCATTTGGGGGATTTTGTTCTACCATGCTGAAACACTGGTGATGGAAAGTGCCATTTTGGAATCTTGCCTCTAGCCTATTAGTGCTGGGAGCTTGCCTGCTCCACCAGTGGTCTCACAGTAGTTGCACTCCATCAGGCATTGTAATCAGTTATACTAGGTGCCTGTGCCACCCAACAGAACACCCAAGCAATATAGCGAGTCGGGCTAGGGGCCACCGAGGGATGCACAAAAATCTGCCTGCTGCAACAGAAAGATGCAAGCAGCCCACAGAGGGAACGCTCCTGGAACATCTCAACCTGGTGGCCAGAGGAGAGAAATGCTACTTGGTAAATACTGACTAAATGACATTTTGGCTCTAGATTATATGCTGTTAAGTACTATGTCATCCTCTTTTTACTGTAAGCAATTTCAAATTCTTTTTACATAGTCAAAATATTAATACTTACATAAACTTTGAGTTTGCAGAGCAAACAATATATAAAGGCAATAATTTCAGAAGGGAAAATTGCTAGAAAGAGAAAGTGTCCAGATTCTTTCCATTAAACATGAAGAACTCAAAAATAATCCTAATTGAAAAGAGTTTTCTCCATAATAGCCATTCTTACAGGTGTGAGGTTATAATCTCATCGTAGTTTCAACTTGCCTTCCCCTCATGATTAGTAATGTTGAGCATCATTTTATACACCTGTTCAATTTTTGGATGCCTTTTTGGTGAAATGTCAATTCAAGTCCTTTGCCTTTTAAAAACTGAGTTATTTGATTTTTTGTTACTATAGGAGTCCCTTATATCTTTGCTTGTTAACCCTTTATCAGATACATGGATTGCAAATCTTTTCTCCGATTCCACAGCAAGTTGCCTTTAACTCTATTGATTGTTTCCTTTGTTGTGCAGAGCTTTCTAGTTTGATATAGTCCCACTTGTCAGATTTTACTTTTGTTGCTCTGCTTTCAGTGTCATATCCAAGATATTGTTTCCTTGACCAGTGTCATGAAGTTTTTCCTTGTGATTTCTTTTAGGAATTTTGCAGTTTCAGCATTTTGTATTTACATTTTAAAGCTAATTTGATTTCATTTTGAGATATAGTGTAAGGGTCCAATTTTATTCTTTCACATATACATATCCTTCCCCATCATTTATTTTGGCACCCTTGTTGAAGATTAATTGACTGTATATGTATGGGTTTATTTAAAAATGCAAAAGATAACAAGAGTTGGTGAGGATGTGAAGAAATTGGAGCCCTCATACAGTATTAGTGGGAATGCTAATTGGTGCAATTGCTATGAAAAACAGTATGGAAGTTTCTCAAAAAAAAAAAAAAGGACTGTCATATGATCCAGCAATTATACTTCTGGGTATATAGCCAAAAGAATTGACATCAAGATCTCAGAGGGATATTTGAATTCCTATGTTCATTGCAGCACAATTTGCAGCCTATTGCCAGGCTATGTAAACAATTTGCATGTCCATCAATGGATAAATTGATAAAGAAAATGTGGTATTATACATACAATGGAATCTTAGCCTTTAAAAAAGAAACCCCTGTTATATGTGAAAGCACAGAAGAAACTGAAGGATATTATGCTAAGTGAAATAAACCAGTTACAGAAAGTCAAACACAGCATGAGTCCATTTAAATGACGTATCTAAAATAGTCAAACTATAGAAATAGAGAGAAAAATGGTGATTTGTGGGGGCTATGGGGAAGGGGAAAGGGGGAGTTGCTCTTCAATGGATAGAAAGTATCACCTCTACAAGATGGATGAGTTTTAGAGATCTAGTGTACAACACCGTGTACAGTCAGCAGTACTGTTTTGTGTAGATTTTCATGTAATTGCTCTCAACACAATTTTTAAGTTACCATTTTCATTAATTTTTACTTAGACTAGAGCAGAATTGTGGAGAAAACTAAGCTTGTCTCAATTTTTCATATGATAAACATAACTAACAACGTCCCTAGACAATGGGAGAGACCTGTGACTAAACTTCCATGTCACCATGACTGAACTTCCTTTCTTAGATAAAGCATCCTACTCTAGAATCCTCATATTTAACTTCCTCAGGGCCCAATTTCTGCTAGATAATAAACTGATGAATAATGAGTTTCTGTACTTTACTTTTCTAGTCATACAGATACTTTATGGTTTGGGAAGTTCCTTATTATGAGGGGTAAAAATTCTAGGATTGCCGATTAATTTTGAGGACATGAAGTTTCCATCATCATCTATAATTCAACAGAGTGATTTGAGTCAGTAAATACTAAGTGCCAAGGTTTGGGAAGACAGAAAAAAAGAATATGGATTCTTAGAGCCACTGCCTGCGGAATGGGGGAAAGATGAAACCAAATAAAGACACTGAAGAGTCTATGGATTCAGGTTTTAGCCAAAAGCTAATTATTGGGATTATTTGATTAATATAATATTTCAATGTAGATAAAAGAATTGTAGATAAAAACCAGTAAAAAATGGTTTTTCCTTACCAAATTAAAATATTACAGTCAGATTTGAAATGGACACTAATGCTTGCTAGTGATATTATTTTCCTAATGGTGCAAGAATCTACTTTATATCATGTGACTGAAAGTGGTATTGTATGTGGCTTAAATGTTATGGGCTGATAATGAGCTGAATTTTTACGTATTTACTCAATATATGGAGATAAGAATCTGTCTTCTTGATTTATCTACATATTTATTCTGTTTTTGCTCTCTAGAGTAAAAAGAGTTTATTTCTTCTTTCACATGACAGATTTTTAAAACCATCTACATTTTGATGTTGGGATCAATGATTTTAAGACAACTTGAACAGCAAGGCTACATGTGCTGTGAAATAATCAGAGAAATAGTTATTGGTGCCATGAATACTAATGAACATGAGCAATGTAGGAAAACTAGGACTGAGATAATTTTTCCCTTCATCCAGCAATTCTCTTCTCTTTGCAAAACACCTCTGATTTCAACAACTTTTATTCATATGACACAGTTGACCATATCTTATCATTCTCTATCATGTCCCTGATTCTAATCATTTATGCATTCTTTTTAGTAATCTTTTAAAAATGTGCTATTCAGACACACTTTCAGGTGTGGTCAGTCTTAAACAAAGAGAATAATCCAGATTTTCTCCTTCAAGGTCATATGAATCTTATAGTCTTGTTTTTCAGTCACTCAGCCATGCCTGACTCTGAGACTCCATGGACTGCAGCACGCCAGGTCTCCTGTCTTTGACGATCTCCTGGGGATTGCTCAAAGTCATGTCCATAGAATCAGTGATGCCATCCAACTATCTCATTCTCTGTTGCCCCTTCTTCAGTTCAGTCGCTCAGTCGTGTCTGACTCTTTGTGACCCCAGGAACCGCAGCACTCCAGGCTTTGTTGTCCATCACCAACTCCCAGAGTACACCCAAACCCATGTTCATTGAGTCGGCGATGCCATCCAACCATCTCATCTTCTGTCGTCCCCTTCTCCTCCTGTCCTCAATCTTTCCCAGCATCAGGGTCTTTTTCAATGAGTCAGCTCTTCGCATCAGATGGCCAGAGTATTGGAGTTTCAGCTTCAATATCAGTCCTTTCAATAAACACCCAGGACTGACCTCTTTTAGGATGGACTGGTTGGATGTCGTTGCAGTCCAAGGGACTCTCAAGAGTCTTCTCCAACACCACAGTTCAAAAGCATCAGTTGTTCTGCACTCAACTTTCTTTATAGTCCAACTTTCATATCCATACATGACTACTGGAAAAACCATAGCCTTGACTAGATGGACGTTTTTTAACAAAGTAATGCCTCTGCTTTTTAATATGCTGTCTAGTTTGGTCATAAATTTTCCTCCAAGGAATAAGTGTCTTTTAATTTCATGGCAGCAGTCACCATCTGCAGTGATTTTGGAGTCCCCCAAAATAAAGTTTGACACTGTTTCCCCATCTATTTGCCATGAAGTGATGGGTCCAGATGCCATGATCTTCGTTTTCTGAATGTTGAGCTTTAAGCCAACTTTTTCACTCTCCTCTTTCACTTTCATTAAGAGGCCCTTTCGTTCTTCTTCACTTTCTGCCATAAGGGTGGTGTCATCTGCATATCTGAGGTTATTGATATTTCTCCCAGCAATCTTCATTCCAGCTTGTGCTTTATCCAGCCCAGCGTTTCTCATGATATACTCTGCATATAAGTTAAATAAGCAGAGTGACAATATACAGCCTTGACATATTCCTTTTCCTATTTGGAACCAGTCTGTTGTTGCATGTCCAGTTCTAACTATTGCTTCCTAACCTGCATACAGGTTTCTTGAGTGGCAGGTTAGGTGGTCTGGTATGCCCATCTCTTTTAGAATTTTCCACAGCTTATTGTGATCCACACAGTCAAAGGCTTTGGCATAGTCAATAAAGCAGAAATAGATGCTTTTCTGGAACTCTCTTGCTTTTTTGATGATACAGCAGATGTTGGCAATTTAATCTCTGGTTCCTCTGCCTTTTCTAAATCCAGCTTGGACATCTGGAAGTTCACGGTTCAAGTATTGCTGAAGCCTGGCTTGAAGAATTTTGAGCATTACTTTACTAGCGTGTGTGATGAGTGCAATTGTGCAGTAGTTTGAGCATTCTTTGGCATTGCCTTTCTTTGGGATTGGAATGAAAACTGACCTTTTCCAGTCCTGTGGCCACTGCTGAGTTTTCAATTTGCTGACATATTGAGTGCAGCACTTTCACAGCATCATCTTTCAGGATTTGAAATAGCTCAACTGGAATTCCATCACCTCCACTAGCTTTGTTCATAATGATGCTTTCTAAGGCCCACTTGACTTCACATTCCAGGATGTCTGGCTCTAGGTGAATGATCACACCTTCGTGATTATCTGGGTCCTGAAGATCTTTTTTGTGCAGTTTTTCTGTGTATTCTTGCCACCTCTTCTTAATATCTTCTGCTTCGGTTAGATCCCTACCATTCCTGTCCTTTATTGAGCCCATCTTTGCATGAAATATTCCCTTGGTGTCTCTAATTTTCTTAAAGAGATCTCTAGTCTTTCCCATTCTACTGTTTTTCCTCTATTTCTTTGCACTTATCCCTGAGGAAGGCTTTATTATCTCTCCTTGCTATTCTTTGAAATTCTGCATTCAATTGGGTATATCTTTCCTTTTCTTCTCCCCTTCTTCTCCTGCCTTCAGTCTTTCCCAGCATCAAGGTCCTTTCTAATGAGTTGGTTCTTCGCATCAGGTGGCCCAAGTATTGGAGTTTCAGCTTCACCATCAGTCTTTCCAATGAATATTCAGGACTGATTTCCTTTAGGATGGACTGATTTGATCTTGTTGTACAAGGGACTCTCAATAGTCTTCTTCAACACCATAGCTCAAAGGCATTAATTCTTCAGCAGTCAGTTTTCTTTATGGTCCAACTGTCATGTCCATAATGACTACGGGAAAAAACCATATCTTTGACTAGACAGACCTTTGTTAGTAAAGCTTTATCTTTGCTTTTGAATATGCTGTCTACGTTTGTCATAGCTTTTCTTCCAAGGAACAAATTTCTTTTAATTTCATGGCTGCAGTCACCATCATGAGTGGTTTTGGAGCCCAAGGAAATAATGTCTGTCACTGTTTCCATTTTTTTCCCCCACCTATTTGCCATGAAGTGATGGAACCAGATGCCATGATTTTAGTTTTATGAATGCTGAATTTTAAGCCAGCTTCTTCACTCAACTCTTTCACCTTCATCAAAAGGCTCTTTCGTTCCTCTTCACTTTCTGTCATTAGAGTGGAGTCATCTGTATGTCTGAGGTTGTTGATATTTCTCCTGGCAATCTTGATCCCAGCTTGAGCTTCATCCAGCCTGGCATTTCACATGATGTACTCTGTATATAATTTCAATTAGCAGGGTGACAATTTACAACCTCCATGTACTCCTTTACCAATTGGGAACCAGTCCATTGTTCCATGTCCAGTTCTAATTATTGCTTCTTGACCTGCATACAGGTTTCTCAGGAGGCAGGTAAGGTGGTTTGGTATTCCCATCCCTTTAAGAATTTTCTATAGTTCATTGTGATCTGCACTATCAAAGGCTTTGGCATAGTCAATAAAGCAGAAGTAGATGCTTTTTCTAGAATTCTCTTGTTTTTTCTATGATCCAGTGGAAGTTGGCAATTTGATCTCTGGTTCCTCTGCCTTTTCTAAATCCAGCCTGAACATCTGGAAGTTCTTAGTTCACATACTGTTGAAGCCTAGCTTGAAGGATTTTGATCATTACCTTGTTAACATATGAATGGAGTGCAATTGTGCCATGATTTGAGAATTCTTTGGCATAGCCTTTCTTTGGAATTAGATTGAAAACTGAAATTTTCCAGTCCTAAGATAAAAACAAAGATCACTTCTGTTTTTTGTTTTTTTGCTTTAAACTTTTTATTTTATATTGGGCTATAGCCAATTAATAATGTTTTAATAGTTGTAGATGGACAGCAAAGGAACTCAGCCAACATATACATGTATGCATTCTCCCCTAAACTCCTCTCACATCCATTCTGCCACGTAACATTGAGCAGAGTTCCAAATGGATAGCTTGGGAGTTTGGTATGGATATGTACACACTGTTATGCACACTGGTATATTTAAAATGGATAACCAACAAGGACTTACTGTAAGATAGCTTCTTTTACTGGAAATTTTTACCAACCTGGTTAATGCATTTTGAAATTAGTCAATTTATTCTTTTATCCTGGATGGAAGATACACTTTTTCCAGTTTATATATACAATCTTATTGCTCAATTCATATTAATTTTCTATTTAGTAAAGATAGTACTGATATCAATTCTTTCATTCAATTCATTGTTGGTATTAACAATTCAGCTTCATCTGCAAGTTTTAATCTTGTTTTGTGTTATCTAAGTTAAACATTTATTAAATATTATAGCAAGCTTTGACTCTTCTCTATCATCTTTTCTCTAGCTTGACCTCACTCTAATGATCAACTTCTTAAAATTTAATCACACAGATAGTTATTCTTGCTTATCATCAAGCTGTTATTCAATCATTTTCTCAAGGATATATGATAAATTGTGGCCAGTGATCTATTGAAATCAAGACACAAAAAACCTACATTATTGTTCTGAAATGAATATTTGAAACAAAACTAATCTGCTATAAGCTAGAGAAAGATGCATGACAGTTTGGACCACTCAGGGCTTCGGGGGAAAAAAAAAGACAAAAAAGGCATTATTTTGGCATGTACTGATTTCTTCATATTTCTTTCTAGATCTCACCATGTGATTTAATGTAGCTTATTTTGTCATTCTATCTGGTTCTTGTTATTTGGCCTTCAGTTCAGTTCAGTCGCTCAGTAGTGTCCAACTCTTTGTGACCCCATGGACTACAGCACACCAGACTTCCCTGTCCATCACCAATTCCCCAAGCTTACTCAAAGTCAGGTCCATCGAGTCGGTGATGCCATCCAACCATCTCATTCTCTGTCATCCCCTTCTCCTCCTGCCTTCAATCTTTCCCAGCATCAGGGACTTTTAAAATGAGTTAGTTCTTTGCATCAGGTGGCCAAAGTATTGGAGTTTAATGTGATGCCAGCCTTTGTCAACATTGCCAATTAAGAAATTATAACCTTACTTCTGGGCTTTCCAGGTGGCACTAGTGGCCAAGAACCTGCCTGCCAATGCAGGAAACATAAGAGACAGGGGTTCAATCTCTGGGTTGGGCAGATCCCTTGGAGGAAGGCATGGCAACCCACTCCAGCATTCTTGCCTGGAAAATTCCATGGACAGAGTAGCCTGGCTGGCTATGGGCCATAGGGTCTCAAAGAGTTGGACACAACTGAAGCGACAGCACACATGTATACAACCTTACTGTTACCCTCTCCTGAAACAGTCACCTTACGATTTAATTTCAATATATTTTAAAAATTTTGAGATTTTTTTACTTAAGAAAGAATGGGTTCCAAATGACTTTTGTCTGTGAATTTTTTTGGAGCCAATAACTCCTATTTTATCTACTTCTGTTTATTTCCATAGTCTAACCCATAATATAAATGTTTTTATTTAATAATTATTTTTTAAAATTAAGGTGCTAAAATACATATACATATACATATATATATATATATATATATATATATATATAATATAACTTAAGTCAATGACTCTATTCCCACAGAGAGATCTGTAACCAGGTTATTTATATGCATTGTTTTAACTATCTTCCCTGGTTGCTCAGATGGTAAGTAATCTGCCTCCAATTCAGAAGACTTGGGTTTGACCCGAGGGTCAGGAAGGTCCCCTGAAGAAGGGAAAGGCAGCCTACTCCAATATTCTTGCCTGGAAAATTCCATGGACAGAGGAGCCTGGCAGGTTACAGTCCACTGGGTCACAAAGAGTCAGACATGACTGAGCAACTAACACACAATTATTTTAATAAATGAAACACATAACTACTAAAAATGTGACACAATCATTTTAAAGAAAGTGACAACCATGAATTGCAGCAAAACATCTTACAAACTGGGAACTTGAAAATGCATCTGAGTCAACATTTAACTCTCTGTTGTTCTACTCGCTCCACTACTTTGCTGAAAGTAAAGTTGTCAAAGATCTGCTAACTATTTCCCATAAGAAGAAGTTCTTGACCTTCTGAAGAAAATGGGATTGGGGCAAATATGATTTTTAGAAAGTCAGTTTTCCATGTGTTCTGTTTTCTTTAGACTTCACATGTCATTTTTTTTTTTTTAATGTTAGTAGTACTCTTCACAGTATATTACTTTAAAGAATTGCTTTTAAGGAAAGTCCTAAGAGTGAAAAAATTGATCTACCCCACAAAAACCTTGTCTTTGTGTGTTAGATTTTTCTTATTCTAATAACAGTTTCCATATTGTATGTAAAAATTAGACTCAATCATCATCTTACAAGGCATTAAAAATATTCACCAAGCTCTTAGGTTTGAGGATTTCCTTTGTTAGATATATTATATATTATTCTTAATTGTCAATATGTTTTATGTTCATCTGGCTGTTCTCATTTAACTTTATCTTATTTTATTCTATTTCTCAAAATTTAATTTTAAAAACATTTCAAAATATAGCAAAATTAAAAGAATCTACTACTGAATATCCATATCAGACCAGATCAGTAGCTCAGTCGTGTCCAACCCCATGAATCGCAGCACACCAGGCCTCCCTGTCCATCACCAACTCCCAGAGTTCACTGAGACTCACGTCCATCGAGTCAGTGATGCCATCCAGCCATCCCATCCTCTGTTGTCCTCTTCTCCTCTTGCCCCCAATCACTCCCAGCATCAGAGTCTTTTCCAAAGAGTCAACTCTTTGCATGAGGTGGCCAAAGTACTGGAGTTTCAGCTTTAGCATCATTCCTTCCAAAGAAATGATTCTGCCATTAATATGCCTGTCATCAGTCCAGTTTCGTTTTGGAAGCATTCCAATGTAAATTGCAGACATTAGCAAGCTTCCCCCTAAAAAATGATATAAAAAGCATTTACATCATTTAGTGCTCAACATCTTTTTTATTTCTTTTGAAATAAAGTGAAATGCAAAAATATTAGGTGTACATTGCCTAACTTTAGGAAAGTAATTTAACTTGTGTAGCCAAAACCCCTTTGAAGATATAAAATATTACCATTTTCCCTGAAAGTATCCTCATGCCTCTGCCAAATCAATCCCATTCCAACCTTCCAGTGACAGCTGCTGTTCTGATAATTTTACCCATTCTAATATTTCATGTAAATAAAATTTATTTTCTATTTGTAAAGCTTATCATGTAATATTCCAGTGCATTTTAAGTATGCTATATAACTTTTACTGTAATATATATACCTAGAAATTTCATTAAACCTCATTGCATTCCATTGCCAAAAATTTGCTTATTAAAAAAAAAAGCTTAAAAATGTTTGAATACAAAATATACTAAAATTACATTAATGTCAGAAACAATTTTGGTAATTTTATTATATGATAAAAATAATATGAGAAAAAAATCTGAAGTTGATTTTCAAGTCAAGGTTGGGTGACACTGCATTTTCCAAGATTTTTTTATTGTGCATAGTCAATTATTAAAAATATATTATCAAATCTGTCTGACTTTTTCTCTATAGCCAAAGGCATTTAATAATAACACCACTATTGATATTCATGAGCATTTGGAGATTTATTTGAAATGCCATGTAATATATTTTCATTAAGATATATATAGTCATACAAGGGATTTTAAAATTTTATTGAGTGTATTAATGATATTTTGAAGAGTTCCAACCTATTAACTACTCAAAATAATGCTAGCATATTGAATATTTGTTTTTATTAATAACATATAAATGTATAAGTATGAACATATTGATATGATGTAAATGTTAAGAGACAGATACCACTGGTCACATGCACTGTGGATATAAAACGGGTTTACTGGGGAAAAATTCACATGAAGTTTAAACAGAACATCATGGTCTCAAAAGTTTAACCCTGACTCCATGATTTAGGCTGAGGATAGATGGACTATACTACTGTGGCCAATTTCTCAACAGAGAATCCCCCATATAATAATTATGTATTTATTGAGTCAACTAGTAGGGAACCGGAGAAGGCAAAGGCACCCCACTCCAGTACTCTTGCCTGGAAAATCCCATGGGTGAAGGAGCCTGGTGGGCTGCAGTCCATGGGGTTGCTAAGAGTTGGACACGACTGAGCGACTTCACTTTCACTTTTCACTTTCATGCATTGGAGAAGGAAATGTCAACCCACTCCAGTGTTCTTGCCTGGAGAACCCCAGGGACAGGGGAGCCTGGTGGGCTGCTGTCTATGGGGTCACACAGAGTTGGACACAACTGAAGCGACTCAGCAGCAGCAGCAGCAGCAGTAGGGAACAGATGTACAGACGTGAAAATATAGGAGTGCTTGGGTTGAGAAAGTGACCAGATAAAAAGAAGCATCCAACAGCAGTTACTGGTATCAGCCCTTTTTTTATTGGGTCAAGTCACACCTGCTGAGTCAGACTTTTGCTAACCTACCAGAAGATGGGAATGACATTAGCCTCCAGGGCAATCCACATCTGTCTCTTGTTAATTTAGTCTTCAAATGTTTGTGGAACTCTTTCATTTTTTCCCCCTTCATGTTTGTTTTAATTCAGGTCATAGAGATAGTAGAGATATTTTCTGGGATGCAAGAATTAGAAAGGTCTCAAACAGCTGTCCCAGATGGGAAATGACATATGGAACACTGTAAGGCTATTAGTTAATGAGTCACTGCCTAGAAAATTATAGAAGGGCAGCTGGAGATTTTTGTCCATACCTGTAAGGAAAGGAGAGCAATATTTAACACTTTCCTCTGGTCTCCTATCACTTTTGTGAACTAGATGTCATGCCTTCTCATGGAAGAGACTATTCCTTTTCAATTTTTTAGTGTGATGTTTTCCATGGAACCCAATAATTATCTTTTTGTCAATATGAATCACATCTGGAGGCATAATATCATGGTTGTGGAATCATCTGAAAGAAATTATGTGTCCTTATTCATGTTTATCTTGGTATCCACTGTCTGAGTGGTATTAACTACCTACCTATCTATTATCCATCATTTATCTGCAGAGGTCAAAGTAAGTACTCTAAAGTATAAGAATCAATTTGGTACTTACTATTTCCTCTCACAATCTCTTTATTTTCCTGACTCTTGGACACATAGAAAATCAGCTAAGCACATATGTTCAGGTATACTTTAAATATCTGACTAGAATGGGACCAATTGTTCCTATGGTAGTTATCAGTGAGAAGACCCACAAAGTGGCAGTTATATAAGTCAGGAAAATTTCATATAGATCATTTGAATCATTTTTGGTGGTTCCATTATTATGATGGGTTACAACATAGATTTACTGGGCTATAGAAGAGATGATAACTAATATGTTTAAATGGCACTGTAAGTCCAGATGGTTTAATCTAGATGTGACACTTCATATAGGCATTTATGAGTTTGTATGGAAGATCAAATTCATGAATAAGTTGTTGCATGTGTTTCCAGAAGATGGCAACCAAATACTTTAGTTATTTAGTCCTTAGCAGACCAATAGTCCTATCCAAATAGGCTATTAGTAACACTTTCTTCTCCCCCTCCCCACCATGCATAAAGGTATATTTCAGTCATTCTAAGGGATGTATAGTCTATAGTAGCGGTTCTTAACCAGGGTTGTTTTTCTTGCGAGGGGCATGTATAATGTCTGGAGAGACTTTTGATTGTCACACTTGGCAGTGGCAGGGGATGCTGTTGGTAACCAGTAAATAGAGGCCAGGGATATTACTGAATATATGCTCATGATAGTCCCTCAAAGAAATGATATGAAAAAAAAAAATGTCAGTAGTGCCAATACTGAGTAATCTTATCTTCAGAAATAGCTAATTCTACCCTAATAGACTGGGATATCAGAAATTTATCATCATTAGGACGAGTGGCTGTACTATTTTATTAGTTTTATCACAACTTTAGAAGTGGGCTGTTTTATCAGTCAACCATACTATCAGTTTGTTGCCAAGTATTTTAGTAGTGCTCCACTGAGTCAGTTTATATTATTGTTATTATTCAAAAACATCCAAGTATATAATATGAAACAGCTATCTCTTTATAGTCTCTAATTAATTGGAATCATAGTCCTCATTTCACGCTGGAATTATTTGAAATTTGCCCCACTTTGTGGGAATTTAATTTTGAAAGGACCTGATTTAGAATTAGAATGTTTAAGTCATGACTTTGGTTTCTGTGAAATGATTCTCTCGATTAGGCCTCCGAAACAAGCTGACAGTAGTTGCTCAAAAGCAATCAAAGGGTCCAGGAATCTCTGAAATCACAAAATAGATTGACTAAAAATAAAATCATACCAAATCACACTGTCTCAAACTGCTAAAAAAATCTAAAAAACATGCCAAGATAAAAAGTCATATCACATGCAGAAGATCAAAGAAAAAATCTAACGGCTGATTTACAAGCAAGGACAAAAGGAAATGGCCAGTGCCTTCAAAGTGCTGAAAGAGAAAATAAAAACAATCAATGCAGAGTTCTCTAGTTAATGAATGTATACTTCATAATGAAGATTAAAAAAAACATTTTGAGGTAAATGAAATTTTATGCTAACTCAAAAAATGAATTTCAAACACAAAACCACAAATTGGTTGAGAATGATAAGATAGAAAAGATAAAATGCACAACATACATTATAAAATAGCTGCAGTGGCAGTATTGATATCAGACAAAAGTAGAGCAAAGAGTACAGCCAATGATAGAGAGGAACATATCATTCTCACAAAAAGCTCAAAAAGGCATAAAAATCTTAAATGTGTATGGATTGGACAATAGATTAAAAAAAAAAAGTCAAAGTAAAATTTGACAGAACTAAGTGGGGAAAGAGATTCCAGACTTTTTATAGATCGTCACTTTTAAAAATCAGAAAGGAGAGAAGTTTGAAAACTACTGCTGCTGCTGCTAAGTCGCATCAGTCATGTCCTACTCTGGGCGCCCCCATAGACGGCAGCCCACCAGGCTCCTCTGTCCCTGGGATTGTCCAGGCAAGGACATTGGAATGAGTTGCCATTTCCTTCTCCAATGCATGAAAGTGAAAAGTGAAAATCAAGTAGCTCAGTCATGTCCGACTCTTCGCAACCCCATGGACTGTAGCCTACGAGGCTTCTCCATCCATGGGATTTTCCAGGCAAGAGTACTAGAGTGGGTTGCCATTGCCTTCTCCATTTGAAAACTATCAACCCACTAACCTAACTGAAAGTTTGGACTTCCTAGGTGGCTCAGCAGTGAAGAATCCATCTTCCAACTCAGGAGACACAGGAGATGTGGGTTCAATCCCTGGGTCAAGAAGATCCCCTGGAATAGGAAATGGCAATCCACTTCTGTATTCTTTCCTTGAAAATTCCATGGACAGAGGAGCCTGATGGATTGCAAAGTGTTGGACATGACTGAGCACAGGCCCAGGCACTATACCAATTACACCACACATGTACCACTGACATTTAGAGTCTTCCTTCAATAAATTTCAAATTCTTGAAGCCATACAGAGTATGTAACCACAAAGGATGAAATTAGTAAACAGAAACAAGGAATTACCTAGAAAATCCCCAAAGGATTTAAATTGAACCATAGCCCTCTCATTAACTCATGGATTACAAAGGAAATTAAAAGATACCCATAACTAAATGCTTGTGAAAGTAAAACTGAATTTTGTGGAAGCAGCTAAAGAAGTACCTACATTTAATTTCCTTTTATATTTATATTAGAAATAAAGCGGCAATATCTTCCCAAGCATAGACATCATTGTTAACAGATTGTCGAACATCCATGAGAATAACACATTACTTGGGCTTGTCCATGATTTGATGACCTGTTACTGATGAGTTCAAAAGACTAAAGGCAAATGTGGGTTTTATTCTCAGAATAAACAAGAAACAAAACATTGGCAATGTTCAAGGCTACATGCCAAGTCTTTTTTATTACAACAGTAGTATTCTGATATTGGGTTTCCCAGGTGACTCTAGTGATAAAGAACCCACTTGTCAATGCAGGAGACTTAAAAGATGCAGGTTCAATCCCTGGGTAGGGGAGATCCTCTGGAGGAGGGCATGGCAACCCACTTCAGTATTCTTACTTGGAGAATTCCATGGACAGAGGAGCCTAGAGGTCTGTAGGGTCCCAAAGAGTCAGACATGACTGAAGCAACCTAGCACACTTCTGATGTCCAGTTGTAAAGGATCAATGTTGATGACTTTCTTATCAAAACAAAATAGCACAGACTGGTTCGCTTAAATAACAGGAATTTATTTCTTCACAGTTCTAGAAACTCCAGTTCTAGACGTTCAAGATCCAGATGTTGGCAGAGTTTGTTTATTTTGAAGGTTGTGAGAAAGACTATGTTCCATGCATCCCTCTAACTTCTGGTGAGTTGATGGCAATCCTGGATACTCCCTGGCTTTTAGAAGTGTCATGTATTCATTTTCACATGGTTTCTCCCTGTGTCTGTGTCCAAATATTCCCATTTTTAAAAGACATCAGTCATACTGATTTAGCCATTCTCATCCCAGACTGAATGATCTCATTTTAACTTGATTGCCTGGAAGATTTCATCTCCTAATAAAATCTCACTCTGAGGTGTGGGAGGTTAGAACAAATCAACATATAATTTAGGGGCAAACACAATTCAGCCCATTGTAAGATCTATTACATTCTTGGATGAGACATTGCTAGAACTTTACAGCATTAGCAAGCTTTGTGAGTACAGACCACTTGGTGTTGTGAATTTTCCATCTTGCCTAGTAGCCAATAGCAGAGCCTGTAATGCCTGTAGCCAAGCAACATGCCTATATAATCTTGCATCTAGAATATTTATATAATTTTACAGCTTAACAAAAGAAGAGCAAGGACAAATTAGACACAAAAGAAACTGAGTCATGTCAGATCCAATATCTAGCTAGTTCAGGAATGTTCTGAACACCAGTCCTCCCCTGGGAGGAAGAGCAGAGTTCTGTTCCCTGACCTGGTTCTTGTCTCTACCTCATTCATCCTGTTAGTTCTCAGAAACCAAAAAATTGGCTTTAAATTTAATTTTTGCCCCATGGAGAAGCCAGATGCATTCTAGGATTTTATATCAGACCATCTGCTTGGTTGTGCTTCAAGTCCTCGTATTTATGAGCTCTGCTAGTGTCTTTAATCTTTGCATTTCCCCAACCAGCAGCCACATAGTATATGTATTCCTGTGGGACTTTTCTGAGCTCCAATTTTTCTGACCTCCTTTTCTCTGTTACCAATCTCACTACCTAGGGTTTTCCTCTGGTAGCAAATCCACCTTTTTTCAATGGTTTGCATGTTTTAGGGACTTGATTTGCTTTAAGCTTCTTATACTCTTTCAACTGTCTCTTGGTTTGGGAGTTTTGGTGACTGGCAAACTACTCTGATGCTGCCTCATTACCCTTAGGGTTTGGAGCAGAGCTGTCTGAAGCTTTGGTGGTCCTTGTCTAGCACATTCTGTGGCTGCCATACATCCTCTGGAGCTATGAGCCATCACAGCTATGCTGCTCTCCACAGGGTTTAGAACAGATGTCTTAGTGGCTCTTCTGTAAAATGCTGAATGGGTTCTCTTCACAGCCATTCTACCCACTTGGAAACCTGAAGAAGTCAGTCACTAGCATTTCCTATGACCTGCCAACATCCCTAGAAAGAATATTTTCCACTATGGTGTGGTGTTTGTGCATTAGATAGATCGGATCAGATCAGATCAGTTGCTCAGTTGTGTCTGACTCTGCGACTCCATGAATCACAGCACGCCAGGCCTCCCTGTCCATCACCAACTCCTGGAGTTCACCCAGACTCACGTCCATCGAGTCAGTGATGCCATCCAGCCATCTCATCCTCTGTCGTCCCCTTCTCCTCCTGCCCCCAATCCCTCCCAGCATCAGAGTCTTGTCCAATGAGTCAACTCTTTGCATGAGGTAGCCAAAGTACTGGTGTTTCAGCTTTAGCATCATTCCTTCCAAAGAAATCCCAGGGCTGATCTCCTTCAGAATGGACTGGTTGGATCTGCTTGCAGTCCAAGGGACGCTGAAGAGTCTTCTCCAACACCACAGTTCAAAAGCATCAATTCTTCGGCACTCAGCCTTTAGATAGATACTATTTTCAAAAAGAATAACAGTGATACAAGATGAGTATATCCTTTTATGGTCATTAACCAACTTCTATAGGAGTTATGCACCCTATAGCATGTTATGGACTGGATACGTTCCTCCAAAGTTAGTGTTGAAATACTAACACCCGAAGTCATTCCCTGGTGGCTCAGATGGGAATCTGCCTGCAGCTCTGGAGACCCACATTGAGTTTGATCCCTGGTTCAGGAAGATCATCTGGAGAAAGGAATGGCTACTCATTCCGGTATTCATGCCTGGAAAATCCCATGGACAGAGGAGCCTTGTGGGCAACTGTCCATGGAGTCGCAAAGAATCAGACACAACTGAATGGCTAATACTTTGACTTTCAAACTGGTAGTATTAGGAAATGAGAACCTTTGGGAGGCTATTAGGTCATGAGAATGGAGTCCTCCTGAATGGGATTAGTGCTTTTACATAAGAGACTCAGAAAGTTTCTTCATTTTCTTCACCATGTGAGAATACCACAAGAAGATGGCTATGTATGAACCAGGAAGCAAGTTCTCACTAGACAGCAAGTGTGCTGGCACCTTGATCTTGGATTTTCCAGCTTCCAGAACTATGAGAAATAAATATTTGTGGAGGAAGCCACTCAATCTATGGTATTTCTTTTATATTTGCCCAAGGGACTAAGTCACATGACTAATGCCATATGTGCAAATATAAAAAAAGATTTTATATAACAGCTCATCCAGACACAGATAGACTTTCTCCATTCAAGTCAACTTTTCTATTAAGAGGAATCCTACCTCATAATTCTCAGTATGTATGTAGGGATGGTGGATAAGAAACCTCTATGTGACTATGTACAGTAGGATTTTCCTGGGAGAGGAGAGAACCTTTTGTGAAAGAAGACCCTCTAGAATTTGTAGCTTGAATCAGCCTGTTCTTCAGCTAAGCTATCTTGGAGCAGTTGAGTCAACTTTATACTAAATAACTAAAGGGTTTTCTTGTGTGTAGAAAATGGATTAGTGAATGACCTTCTTTGACATCCAGATTGGTTTCTTCTAGAAAATCTATAAAACTAAAATATATTAAAAGTAATAACAGTTTTTAGCAATGTTTGTCCATTATAAGTCTTTAAGGAAGAAACCTCTGTACCACCACTAGTATGGTTTTGGCCATTGGTTCTTCCTGCAAGTATGCTGGTGATGGTGTCTTAGTTGCTGTCATGTCCAACTCTTGTGAACTCATAGACTATAGCCTGCCAGGCTTCTCTGTCCATGGAATTTCACAGACAAAAATACTGGAGTGGGTTGCCATTTTATTCTCTGGGGGATCTCCATGACCCATGGATTCAACTGGGGTCTCTTGCATTGAAAGCAGATTATTTACCAGCTCAGTCACCAAGAAAGCCCTTATGTGACTGCGTGCTAAGTAGTTTTGCTTCCAGAAATATGGAATATCATAGTTGAGTTCAATTTAACTGGATATTGACACCTTTCTATCATAATAGTCTAATTGTCTAAAAAGCAACATTGGAAGAGGCAGGTGGGCTTTAAAGAGATGGAGGATAATAGTTTCTGAGGGTCCTTTTGTCATTTCAGATTGTTCTGAAGAGTCACAATAAGGGGTTTTTAAAAAGGTACATTGGAACCATTAAGAGAATTTAGAACATTTTTGAAATATTTGGTCCTTTAGGGTAATTCATAGTCCTCCATGTTACATAAGCATATTCATCAATTAACCAAAGCACATATTTTATGTTAATCCTCAAGTCAGATTTTTCAGGAGATCCTTTTACATTTCCTCAATCCAATACTTCTTATCATTTGAAGTATGCTCAAGTGTTATTTATTTACCTACTTAAAAAGATACACCATTTTATCTTAAGCCATTTAGTGGTAGCAGCAGTGCTTTTTTATTTTTGAAAAATTCTCATATATTATACCAAATACAGAAAGTATTTGTATGTGCCGAACTAAAACCATTCTCTGGAAAACAGCCTAAAGTTAGAGTGAGGCTATGTAATCTCAAAGCTCTAAATTAAACATGGCATCTTGCTATTGGCTTATCTGTCTCCTCTTTTAATTACATATATTTATGTACTAATGACCATAAAATAAAATCTGACACTATATGCTAGCAATGCCTTCTTGGGAATCGTTCCCATCCTAGCATGGATAGTTATTTTCTATATGTTTTAAGTTGTGTATTTAAATACTATTTTTTCATTTAAAGAATCTCTAGGATTGGATTTTCATTAAATTGTAACCCCAGTAACACATAATGAAAGGTTTTCTCCCATTTACCCTCATCTATTTTCATATTCAGGACCATGTCCCACCTGCTCATGTATTTATGTTTCAGTGTATTTTGCATCTCCCTTAGGCTCCATAAATCAGCTATGCTAGTTCTGTTGTTACTGTTATGTAACATTTCTTTAGAGCAGCCAGGCCTCTCCCCAGGTGAGGCTTGTTTTTCTTTTTTTCCTCCTGGGAAGACTGGAATATATTTTACTTGTTCAGTGCCTGATTTTTATTTTACTTCTGTGTGTAGCTCTAGCCCCGACACTGAATTTTAGTCACTTTCTTGCACCATGAGAACATATGATTAGAATTCAATAAAAACACTTGGATAGCACTATACATATTTAAGAGATTTTGATGGTCTTAATCTCACTAACACATAGATTTTTCATTTCACATATAGTCCAATACTCCAAAACCTCCTGACAAATAAATTATATGTATTATGTACACTTTCTAAATTTGTTTGATTTAATTGTATTTTCCAAGTTTATCTTCAGCTGATCTCTGATTCATTTGTATATAATTGTCCTTGATTTAGTTATTCAAACCACCCAGTAGATTATAAAAGGATTTACACAAAATAATATGACTTTACAATATCAAATCAAGCCTTCCACATAATTACTTCTATAGAATGAATTGAATTGAGAGAGCTTTTACTGTGCTTCCCAAGTCTGTGGGTACTCTCTCTTGTTACTTATTGTTACTGCTTGTTGTTACTTCTTTCTAATCACATGTTTGAAGTTTTAAGATGGCAATCTAAAAACACATTTTTTTTTTTTTCCCCTCAGCTTTTACTAGTTGGGATTCACAAGATGATGAAAATAGAGTATCAGGTTGACTGAATATGATCTAGGACCTGAAGACATGGGACAACACAGGATCTTGACTTTGGTGCTATACTGGAGAGAGCTTTGGGAGCAAAAAACTCACCAGGACTCACCACCTAGGTTTCTAAAGGTGAACCCTGCCTCAAAGCCTGTTGAGTGAAAGGATGAACTTTTAAGCCTTGGTTTCAAGTTAGGAGTTAATATGGCCCCTATTTAATAAATCACATAGGCCTTCTCTTCTCTGAAAAAATTCTGCTGGAAGGTTAAAGATGTGATTTTCACTGTTCTTTGAAAAAGTAAATTTCCATCCTAAACCAGGAGAGTTTATGCCAATAACATGAGACTAACATGTCAATAATGATGATTTTTCCAAAATCTATTCCTTACAGTCGATAACATGTTTATTTTTTTTTTAATTGGGTAGTTAGTGGAGTAAAGAATGCGAATATAAGTTATTTAGCATTGTATCTTTTAATAAACACCCTGTGGCCTCCTAGTTCTAACCTTGGTGGAAAATTGAAAATGCATTACATCAGTCTGGAGCTTCAGATACAGGCTTTGTTCAGAGCAGCCCCAGAGGGCCTGCTTCTGGTCAATTCAGTGACACCAATTCCTTGGAAAGATGTGAGATGCCATTTCTTGGCTGAATGTATTTATTGTCAAAGGGAATTATAACCCAATGGTTACCCCAAAAGGCTAGTTTCCTAAGGAATTATAATGCCAGGGTGACCCTTAGAATGACCTCTGGCCTTAAAATATAGAACAAAAGAAAATTCAACTTTCTGTGTTGAGTCATATTATTTTTTAGTTTATAATATTTCTTTTTGTTGGGTTGTGTGCTGAAAGGACTAAAGACAGAACTTTAAACATATTCAGTAAACATGTTTTAGGCAATAATGATATCTAAGTATGTCCTGTCAGTTTTATGGGCCATATTTTTCATTTCACAAAGGCTTCATTAACTAAAAGACTTTAAAAATTCTATCCTAACATAAAACTGTCTCTGAACTTTTGACAGACTTAATAATTGGGAGAGCTTTATTCTGTAGTATTGAATTACATGCAAAATATTTTAACACAAATGGTAAGAGAAATAACACTTTTATTAGGAGTCTTCAGAGTATAGGGAATTCCTAGACTCTATGCTTTTTGTCCTGTTAACTTCTGTGATGTTTTGACAAGTGCAATATCAACAGAAAACAGAGGGAAATAGGAAAATTATCAAATTCATCATTTTTTCCCCCTCTAATGGTCAAGCATTTATAAACAGATAGGCTAAGATGATGTCTTTAATAACTAGCAGGACTGTGCTTACCTTTAACACAGGGGACAATGTAGAAGAAGATTTTCTTGATACACAGGAAAGATGATGAGAATCCAAGAAAGTGGTTGATCGTACACTTGGAGAAGAGAAATTTATGCAAGATACATTAAGGAACCAAATAGGAAGATAGTTTGGGTGTTTGAAATAAGAAAGAGGGTTAAATTCCAAATTTATAGCATTGGTTAATGTGTAAATAAAAATAACGTTACAATAGACTGAGGCCAGAGATGGAAACTCTGGGTTAGATAGTGGCAGAGAATTAAGATTACTTCATTTAATTTTGAATTTGAGTTTGGTATATGTGTGGGATGTCTTGATACATTCCCTTTCTTAAATTATTTCCAATAACTAGAATTTGAAGGATAGGTCATGGAACAATTGAATTAATCATTTGATTGAAACACTAACTTTTCCAGGTGTCATGAGAAATATTTTCAGAAAATAAGTCAACAAAATGTCTTTCTTGACTATGTTTATAGTAGCTTCTACAATCACTCCATTCACAAGAAGATGTTTAGAATCATTATTCATTTGCCTATTCTCTGAAGGTCTTTTTCAAACAGGTTGTTGCCAGAAATTATAGTTTTTATTCAAAACTCAGAATTCAAAAGAAGACAGGAAAATATGGATAGAAAGTAGGTGCTGTCTTTTTTCTGAACCACTTCAGCCTGTCTTTTTCATCACATGCAGAAATACAGTATTTTCCTCATTTCAAATAATTATGGCTTTGGTTTTCATATAAATCTACGATTAGTAAAAAGAAAAAGAAATGGCAGTAAACTATAGTCGTTAGGTTTTAAAATTTTTCTGTCTTAAATATTTGTACCATTTTGGACCATAATTATAAGTGGTAGAACAGAGGCAGTTAACTTAAGTGTATAAGCATTAGTTTTGAATGTAGCATCAAAAAATCAGTTGCCTTTGGTTTATATCTGCATGTATGCTCACATGCCTATGTGTGTGGATGTGTGTGAGCATGCATGCTTTTATGTGTCCATTGTAAGCAATGTGTTTTTTATAACTAGAAAAAAGATTGAAACAATACTATAACTATAATCTTGAGTTTTTATTCTCAAGATAAATAAATATTCTTAAATTATTTTGCTTAAGAAAAAATAATTCTTATAAATTATTATTTGTAATAGAGACTCCCACACTATTATTTTTCATAGGAAGGCCCAGAAACTCTCAACTGGTCCCCACAGTTTAGTAATGGAGCATTACCTGACCCAGGGAAATTTTCAGCCAGATCTCTCTCAATCTAATGAGAACTAGTAGCATCAGCATTACTTGTAAGCTTGTTAGAGATGCAGACTCTCTAACTCTACCCCTGAAATACTGAGTCAGAAACTGCACTTTAACAAGATTTCTAAATGCCATGGGAGCACAGAAAATTCTTGAGAATTCTGCTCTAGGTCAAGGTGTTATGTTAATCAGAACACTCTGTATGACAAATGTCATGAAAAACACTGAATCCTTTGGAATTAAATTTTTGAATAAATGCCTGGCCTAATAAGGCCAGAAATAAATAGGCCTGGAAATAAAGATAAAGAGGCCTGATAAAGAGGCCTGGAATCAGAAAGAGCTAATTCATTCTGTTTTACAGTTGAAGCTCAGACATGTGCTCATTCATACACTGCTGCATTCATTCCCAAACTGCATTTCATGGGTTCATAGTTTCCTTTTCCATCTGTACAGATAATGAGCAATTTTGATTTTTCTTTTATGAAAAATAAAATAAAAGTGTAATGAAGGTTTGTACAATGGGTTATTATTTCTAAATGTATTCATGCTGGGTTTTTGAAATTTTGAAGTAACTGCCCAGACCTTGTAAGTTCTTCGAAATTTTTAGAGCTATATGAATGTGAAACAATAGTAACAATCAGCTTTAATCCTAGGGAGTAATTTGGACTAAAATATAGAAGAAGGAAATATTGATAATTTCGAAGTACTTTGTGTGTATGTGCCATCCTTAGAAAAAACACACATTTTAGCATTTGGATTCAACAAAAAACCTGTTCAGTGTTAATTTACATTCATGGTAAATTCATTGTGGTATAAATTAAGTTTAAAAAAAAAGACCACTCTTCATTCAGGTAATTAGAATGCATTATGTCATCTGTTTAGTAGAAATGTAAGAGGCAAAATTATCATTACAGATATTTTACTCACTACCTCTCTATTCTGAAAACCCATCTGTTACACATTTTATTTCTCATTCATTAACAGCAATTTACCATAGTTTCTGAGGGATTCCTAAATATATATCAACAGAAACAAAATCGTTTTACAATAAATATTTTATGTATTATGAAACCAAATCTTAAAATATATATATATATATATATATATATATATATATATATTAAGACTATATAACAAGCAAGGGTCATCAAACACTTTAAAATTAGATAAGTGGATTGATCATGGAGTTAATTCAGGTTTACTGAGTGGAGATGTGTTAGCTTTATGGATGCAAATAATGGCTTTAATTTTCGTTTTCCTTTTCTTTGTCTTTCCTTCTGGCACCCCAGCCTCTGTCTAGTACATCCTTCAGCTCTTTCTTCTCCTTCTAAAATATATTGATAACATAGGTAATAAAAATGTTTCTAGTACCTGTTATATCATACACTAGAGCTAAGAGAAGAAATCCCAATTACTTGGATGTATTATGTAGGGCCATGAGTCACTTTAATGTATGAGTAAGGAAGGAATATTAAATGGGGCATTTTATTAGAAAACCTTTTGCATTGATATTATTTATAGATCCTAGAGAAGTAACACATTGACTAGAGAAGGAAAAATGTATTGTATTAGCTTTATCATTACAAATAACAAATATACCACTTTGTATTCATGCCTAAACAGCATATATTACAAAAATAAGTACATATCACAATGGGTCAGATTGTTTTGAGTGTGAGCTATGCTTATTTACAACAAATACTGTTTACAGCATAGATAAAGGTTGCTGCAACTCATATTTAAAATAGAAAGGATTCTTCTAACTAAATTTTATTCTCTGTATCATAGCTTGCATCATTCATCCTCAATTATTTTCTCATAAACATACGTCTTTCCTTTTTGGTGATAAATGTAGTAAGGAGAACAAAGGATTTAAAAAGCCATCAGTAAAAGAATATTCCTATTAAGGACAGATCTATTTTTTTAATTTTGTTTTGCCTTTGAAAAGTCATTCCAGAACTCTAAATTTTGAAAATGGTCATCCAAGAGACAATTGGGACAGAAAGAGAGGTAGTGGAAATGATAGAATGGGTGAGGAGTCTGAGTATAATGAAGGAGCATGCCCAGAATGAGTGGATGAAGTAGAAAAACTTCCAACATATAATGCATTATCTGATGGTATTGTTCAGTTTGAATATAATTAAAAATGTAGAACCTTGGATTTGAGAAATCCTAGGGGTGGGATTCAGGACTCTGTGTTTAATAAGCCTTCTAGTTCAGTTCAGTTCAGTCTCTCAGTCGTGTCTGACTCTTTGCAACCCCATGAACTGCACCATGCCAATTCTCCCTGTCCGTTATCAACTGCCGGAGTCTACCCAAACTCATGTCCATTGGGTTGGTGATGCCATCCAACCATCTCATCCTCTGCCATCCTCTTCTCCTCCTGCCCTCAATCTTCCCCAGCATCAGGGTCTTTTCAAATGGTCACCTCTTCACATCAGGTGGCCAAAGGATTGGTTTCAGTTTCAACATCAGTCCTTACAATGAACACCCAGTACTGATGTCTTTTAGGATGGACTGGTTGGATCTCCTTGCAGTCCAAGGGACTCTCAAGAGCCTTATTCAACACCACAGTTCAAAAGCATCAACTCTTCAGCACTCAGATTTCTTTATAGTCCAACTCTCACATCCATACATGACCACTGGAAAAACCATAGCATTGACTAGACAGACCTTTGTTGACAATGTAATGTCTCTACTTTTTAATATGCTGTCTAGATTGGTCAGAACTTTCCTTCCAAGGAGTAGCGTCTTTTAATTTCATGGCTGCAATCACCATTTGCAGTGATTTTGGAGCCCAAAAATAAAGTCAGCCACTGTTTCCACAGTTTCCCCATCTATTTGCCATGAAGTGATAGGACCAGATGCCATGATCTTAGTTTTCTGAATGTTGAGCTTTAAGCCAACTTTTTCCTCTCCACTTTCACTTTCATCAAGAGGCTCTGTAGTTCTTCTTCACTTTCTGCCATAAGGGTGGTGTCATCTGCATATCTGAGGTTATTGATATTTCTCTTGGCAATCTTGATTCCAGCTTTGTGCTTCATCCAGTCCAGCATTTCTCATGATGTACTCTGCATAAAAGTTAAATAAGCAGAGTGACAATATTCAGCCTTGATGCACTCCTTTTCCTATTTGGAACCAGTCTGTTATTCCATGTCCAGTTCTAACTGTGGCTTCCTGACCTGCATACAGGTTTCTCAAGAGGCAGGTTAGCTGGTCTGGTATTCCCATCTCTTTTAGAATTTTCCACAGTTTATGGTGTTCCACACAGTCAAAGGCTTTGGCATAGTCAATAAAGCAGAAATAGATTTTTTTTTTCTGGAACTCTATGGCCTTTTCAATGATCCAGCAGATATTGGCAATTTGATCTCTGGTTCATCTGCCTTTTCTAAATCCAGCTTGAACATCTGGAAGTTCATGGTTCATGTATTGCTGAGGCCTGGCTTGGAGAATTTTGAGCATTACTTTACTAGCATGTGTGATGAGTGCAATTGTGTGGTAGTTTGAGCATTCTTTGGCATTGCCTTTCTTTGGGTTTGGAATGAAAACTGACCTTTTCCAGTCCTGTGGCCACTGCTGTATTTTCCAAATTTGCTGGCATGTTGAGTGCAGCACTGTCACAGCATCAAGTTTCAGAATTTGAAATAGCTCAACTAGAATTCCATCACCTCCACTAGCTTTGTTCATAGTGATGCTTCCTAAGGCCCACTTGACTTCACATTCCAGGATGTCTGGTTCTAGGTGAATGATCACACCATCGTGGTTTTTTTGGGTCATGAAGATCTTTTTTTTGTATAGTTCTTCTGTGTATTCTCACCACCTCTTCTTAATATCTTTGGCTTCTGTTATGTCCTTACCATTTCTGTTCCTTATTGAGTCCATCTTTGCATCAAATGTTCCCTTGGTATCTCTAATTGCTTTGAAGAGATCTCTAGTCTTTCCCATTCTATTGTTTTCCTCTATTTCTTTACATTGATTGCTGAGGAAGGCTTTCTTATCTCTCCTTGTTATTCTTTGGAATTCTGCATTTAAATTGGTATATCTTTCCTTTTCTCTTTTGCTTTTCATTTCTCTTCTTTTCACAGCTATTCGTAAGCCCTCCTCAGACAGCCGTTTTGCTTTTTTGCATTTCTTTTTCTTGGGGATGGTCTTGATCCCTGTCTCCTGTACAGTGTCATGAATGTCCATACATAGTTCATTCTTCACTCTGTCTATCAGATCTTGTCCCTTAAATCTATTTCTCTCCTCCACTGTATAATCATAAGAGATTTGATCTAGGTCACACCTGACTGGTCTAGTGGTTTTGTCCACTTTCTTCAATTTAAGTCTGAATTTGGCAATAAGGTGTTCATGATCTGAGCTGCAGTCAGCTCCTGGTCTTGTTTTTGCTGACTGTATAAAGCTTCTCCATCTTTGGCTGCAAAGAATATAATCAGCCTGATTTCAGTGTTGGCCATCTGGTGATGTCCATGTGTAGAATCTTCTCTTGCGTTGTAGGAGGAGGGTGTTTGCTATGACCAGTAGTTCTCTTGGCAAAAGTCTATTAACTTTTGCCCTGCTTCATTCTCTACTCCAAGGCCAAATTTGCCTGCTGCTCCAGGTCTTCCTTGACTTCCTACTTTTGCATTCCAGTCCCCTATAATGAAAAGGGCATCTTTTTTGTGTGTTACTTCTAAAAGGTTTTGTAGGTCTTCATAGAACCGTTGAACCTCAGGTTCTTCAGCATTATTGGTTGGGGCATAGACTTGGATTACTGTGATATTGAATGGTTTGCCTTGGAAACGAATAGAGATCATTCTGTCGTTTTTGAGATTGCATCCAAGTACTGCATTTCAGACTCTTTTGTTGACCATGATAGCCACTCCATTTCTTCTAAGTGATTCCTGCCCACAGTGGTAGATATCATGGTCATCTGAGTTAAATTCACCCATTCCAGTCCATCTTAGTTCACTGATTCTTAGGATGTTGACATTTACTCTTGCTATCTCCTGTTTGACCAATTGCAATTTTCCTTGATTCATGGACCTAACATTCCAGGTTCCTATGCAATATTGCTCTTACAGCATCAGACCTTGCTTCTATCACCAGACACATCCACAACTGGGTGTTTTTTTTTTTTTTTTTTGCTGTGGGTCTTTTACTTCATTCTTTCTGCAGTTATTTCTCCACTGATCTTCAGTAGCATATTGGGCATCTATATGGGGTGCCCTACCTGGGGAGTTCATCTTTCAGGGTCCTATTTTCTTGCCTTTTCATACTGTTCATGGGGTCATGAACAGGAGCAGCAGCTGCACAGCGTAGGAGCAGCCCCACATCCAAGGTTGGGGAAGCGGGGGAGAGGAGCTACCCCATGTCCAATGTCAGGGGCGGTGGCAGAGAGGAGCTATCCCATGTCCAAGGTCAGGGGCGGTGGACGAGAGGAGCTTCCCCAAGTCCAACATAAGGAGCAGCGGCTGCTCTTTGCTGGAGCAGCCAAGCGATACCACATGTCCAAGGTAAGAGAAACCTAAGTAAGATGGTAGGCGCTGAGAGAGTGCATCAGAGGGCAGACAGACTGAAGCAACAATCACAGACAACTAGCCAATCTGATCACATGGACCACAGCTTGTCTAGCTCAGTGAAACTAAGCCATGCCATGTCGGGCCACCCAAGATGGATGGGTCATGGTGAAGATGTCTGACAAAATGTGGTGCACTGAAGAAGGGAATGGCACACCACTTCAGTATCCTTGCCTTGAGATCCCCATGAACAGTATGAATAGTATAATAAGGCTTCTAAGTGATGCAAATTAAATTCTCAGAAGTGTAGTACTAGAATCAAAACACCTCAATGTTATTCACCATTTGTACTCAATATGCAAAAGAGTCCTTGCCTCACAGCAATCAATAAGCAAATATCTCTTGAAAGAAAGAATACCAGCAAAAACAATGCTGTGTACTATGTTTGGATCACTGTGTTATGGAAACAAGACAGTCACAATGAACCAGACATGGATATTTTACTCTGAACTACTACAGCTATCTAATATATATTTACCTTCCCTGAAGTTTCTTGCACTAATTATTTATTATACGGGGTGTACATATAATCTGGAAACAGGTGATAATATTTGCTTTTACAAATCGAGCTTGTGTTGAATGGCATTATGGCAATGCATCTGTATTTCCCCATGTTAGGGACTTTCTGTAAATTCTGTACCTGGTAAGTATCCCTGAAACAGAACTTACATCATGTCACTCAGTATAACACTGTGAAAGTAGTGTCTTTACCAGCTTGACAATAGTGCTTTCTTTGTCATTCAGCCTAGGCTTCTCCTTCCAGTCCATTTCATGAAACGCTTATACATCTTCAAGTGTTTTCACAATGTCATATGACATTTTTATAGTTGTTAACTGTCTATGCCAAGAAGTCTAGTAAAGAAAATGACAACAGTGATTAAAGATAATGGTTTTAACTGTCTTAAGTGTTTTAAAGCACTATTTGAGTTATTATTTTTAATCAGTGTTTCACCTAAAGAAGACATAGTGATTATCTACTCCCTGGGAGAAAGGGAGACTATGAATAATTGAAATGCATGACTAATTATTGTCTACCTGTGTTGCTACATTCTATACAGCCATGCATTTGATTGTTAGCACTTGAAAACATCGACTATTCTAAAATTTAGTTCTTGGTTCTGGCCATTCGTGAGTATAGATATTAGCCAGAAATGGAATAATTCCAATTTGGTAAGAAGAAATGGTAGAAAAGGAAGAGGAAAATTCACACAAATGCTATAGCCAGCTTCTAAGTTTAGGGTTTGTTTTGTAAGCATGCATTCACCATTCTGAGAATTATGCAGTGATCATCTGTTATTGGTGCTGTATTCAGAGCTGAAGAGCAAGTAGAATCAAGTGCATGCACTTACAGCATGCATTCTCAACATCAAGGATAAGGCAGCCAAAGGAGCAAAATCTGGTCCTGTAGGAGACAAAAAAAAAAAAAGTTTTTCTCTTTTTTATGTATAAGGCATAAGTATATATATAATACATAAATAGATATATATATATTTATTATCTTTGGTATTAAAGAGTCATGGGGTGAGGTGATTAGAAAAAGCAAATATCTAAAAAAGCTACATATGTGGGTGATGAAAAAAGAAGGTTGAGAAATGCTGACTTGAAAAAAGGTGAAACATAATAGTGACAGTTGGAATTCCAGAATTACTATTTTGAGTGGAAGGGAACTACAGAATGAAAATCTGGTTGGAAACGGGATAGAATTAGAGGGTGGTTGTAGAAAAGAGGCAATGTTTCTTGAAATTTTATTCCATTTGCATATTGTGGCAGCCAGACCCCTGAGATTGAATTCCAAGATTCCTCGACACCTACTGTACATGGTTGGTATAGTCCAATCCCCTTGAGTGTAAGCAGGATATGTGAATATGATGGAATTTAATTTCATGATTAGATTACATGACAAGGGGGAAGACATTTTGTAAATGAAATTAAGGTTCCAAATTAGAGGGCTCTGGGTCGACCCAAAGAGGGATTATGCTCAGTGAACCTGCCCTAATTAGGTGAGTTCCTTAAAAAAGAATAAAGCATCAGAAATATCTCCCTGGTCTCCTTAAAGAAAACAAACAACTATTTCATGAACTGCCTATAAAAAGAGATGGCCTCAGGGACTGAGGGCTCCTGTCCTACAACAATAAGGAAATGAATTCTGCAAACATCCACGTGAAATTGGGAAAGGACTCTGAGCTTTAGATGAAATAGCTCACAGCTAGATAGCAGTATTTTAAGGCCAGAGAAGCAGCAGCTAAACTGTGCCTAGACTCCAGATCCAAGGAAACTGTGAGAAAATAAGTAGTATTTTTTAAGCTGGTAAATTTGAAACAATTTCCATACAGCTCTAGAAACCTAATACACACTCATGCTCATGTTGAGTCATTCAGTCATGTCCAACTCTTTACAATACTTTGGTCAGTAGCCTACCAGGCTCCTCCATCTATGGAATTTTCCAGGCAAGAATACTGGAGTGGATTGCCATTTCCTCCTCCAGGGAATCTTCCTGACCCAGGGATTGAATACATGACTCGTGCATTGCAGGTGGATTGCTTACAACTGAGTCATTGGGAAAGCCTTCTCATACACACTACAAGTACATTGTTTTTATTAGATTTGTGTTATTTGATACAGATTTTGAAGGTGATATTGGTACCAAAATTTATCTGCCACATCTGTGCTACTACTGACAACAGAGTAATTTTACAGGAAAAACTTAAGTGAAGTGCAAGTTAATTATCATTTTTAAGTATTGCCTAGGATGGACATTCTTTTTATGGTGATTTCAAATGGACTTTTAATCGTCAAAATTCACACTACTTAAAATTTAAAACTAAATACACACCAGTTGATGGGGTTCCCTGGTAGCTCATATGGTAAAGCATCTGCCTACAATGCAGGAGACCTGGGTTCGATCCGTGGGTCAGGAAGATCCCCTGGAGAAAGAAATGGTAACCCACTTCAGTATTCTTGCCTGGAGAATTCCATGGACCGAGGAGCCTGGTAGGCTACAGTCCATGGGGTCGCAAAGAATTGGACACAACTGAACGACTGCACTCACTCACTCACTCACACACCAGTTGATTTGTCTTTCCACCTAAGGTAGGTATTATAAAGAACATTTGAGAGTGGGAAATTGTAGCATCTCTACAACCAAGTTGCCTAACTCAAGATGAAATACTACTTCAGTATGGGTCAAAACCTAGGACCCAGTTCTTTCTCCTACACATTCCCACTCTAGTCCATTCTAGTGATGGTTTAAGCTATTCATTTAGAATCCAAAGTTGGTCTGATTTATAATATTCCTTACCAGAAAATTTCAGTTTAAGAGAAGTAAAGAAAAAAAAAAGGAAAGGTAGAATGATATGCATGACTGAAATAAATAGATTCAGCTTTGTTTAGTATTTTTATTTTAATGATAAATGTTAATTCTCCTAAAATGGTTCTAGTCATGATATTTATTTTATATTTCAACTTAAAACTGACACATCCTATAGTAGAGACTCCTTCACAAGGTAAAAAATTGAGTCTGTATTCAATTTCAGATCTAATTATTGATTATTGCTTAAGAGGTTCTATGCTGGGGAGATTCTCTCTCCTTGAATTATGAAGAAATTAAAAAAAAGTTTCAGCCCCGTGTGATATAGAAAGAAAGCCCATATGCTATGTAATGAGAGAATCTATATACTTATCAAATTTAATAAATGTCTTTATCAAACATTACAGTTACTTCCTTTTCTCAAAAATTATATCTGTGTCCCTACATCCTCAATTCCTAAATTTCACATTATATTTCACACACTTTATACTCATTTTTCAAGTTTGAAAAATTCTTCTATTTCTAATTGAAGTTAACTCTGAAGAATTGAAAAAGATTCTTACATAAGCTGAGTGCATGGTACCTTTTAAGCTATTTATAACTCAAACATAGCAATGCTACTTGTAGCCCCTCTAGAAATGTCTTCTGTACAGATGCTTTGGCAGTATTGAGCTACCACAATACATACTGTATCCTTTTGAATCTAGGATAAGCAGGTTCAACATTCAGAACTTTGATAAATGCCACTGTAGAGATATTTGAAGGCAAAAGTCGTGTTCTATCAAGTCTCCATAAGGGTCCACAGAACGTGGAACTGTAAGAATACAAACTGGAAAATTAGGATAAACAGCTCTGCCACTCTTGGTCTCCAGTTCATGAAATTGTATTGTATTTCCCCTTTCAGTTTACCCAAGCAGCTAGTTCCCAGCAAATTCTCATGTATCACCTCTTCAAGTATTTATCCATGTTGGCAGCTCTTTTGGAGTGGTCATCAAATGATGACTCCCAAGCTGTTTTCTTGAAATTGACCTTCAATACTTGTAATAGACTGAATAATTGCCCCCGCAAAGAGGTCTATATCCTAATCCTCAAAATCGGTGACTGTTACCTTATATGACAAACAAACATAAATATTTGTAGTTAAGATATTTGGGGTTAAGATAAGAATTTTGAGATGAGAAAATTATCTAGGTGGGCCCAATGTAATCTCAAGGATTTTTGTAAGAGACAGGACATCACAGAAAAAGGTAATGTGGTAATGGAAGCACAGATTGAAGTGATGTAGCCAGGAGCCATGCTAGCAGCCTCTGGACTCTATGAAGCAAGAAACCATCTTTGATGAAATTTTGATTCTATCCCAGGGAAGCCATGTCAAGCAACTTACCTATAAGAAGGTAAATGAATAAATATCTGTTGTTTTAAATCACTGTGCTGTGCTTGGTTGCTCAGACGTGTCTGGCTCTTTGTGACCCCACAGACTATAGCCCCTCAGGCTCCTCTGTCCATGGGAATTCTCCAGGCAAGAATACTGGAGTGGATTGCCATGCCTTCCTCCAGGGGATCTCCCCAGCCCAAGTATCGAACCCAGGTTTCCCATATTGCAGGTGGATTCTTTACCAACTGAGTCATCAGGGAATCCCTTTAAATCACCAAGTGCATGATAATTTGTTACATCAGCAATTGGAAATTATATTTTTTTCTTACTGTATGTGTATTTGAAGAGGACAAATGTAATAACTTTAAGGTATGAAGTATTTATTTATTATGTTTATTTATTTACTTTATTTGTTTGGCTACGTCAAGTCTTAGTTGCAGCATCCCTAACCAGGGATGGAACCTGGTTCCCCTGCATTGGGAGCATGGAGTCTTAGCCACTGGACCACCAGGGAAGTCCAAGGTATGAAGTATTTAAATTTCTTGTGAGGTTAATTTTTCATGAGCGTATATCAAAGCTCATAAACTTTAAAAAGTAACTGATATAATTTTCCAGTGTAATCATATGAAGTAGCTGCTATTTTAATCTGCATATTGACATACTTAACCAATAACAGTAAGACATTTGACCTCAGAAAACATGGCTTCAGAACTGACATTCTTAACAACTGACACGATACTGTCTATATGAAACTATACTTAACTGCACCAAAATCTTCTCCTAAAATCTTAACAGAAATTCTATTAAAAAATCAGCCATACATTAATGGCTCAAGTAACTCAAACAGTGGCTCTCTATCATCCTAGTGGGGCGGGATGGGGAGTGAGGTGTGAGGGAGGTTCAAAAGGGAGAGGATATGGCTGATTCATGTTCAGGTTTGACAGAAAACAGCAAAATTCTGTAAAGCAATTATTCTTCAATAAAAAATAAAGTAATTAAAAAGAATCAATCATACATTATTTGAAAGAACTAAGAAAATGAAAACAGTAATGGGAGAAACATAATTCAGCAAAGAATCTGAAATATGTGCATATGGCACCTTTCTGTCACACAAAGTGAAACTGTTTACCTCGGATGGGACTTGAACCTATGTGTCATGACTCAAACCCAGCCAAAATCCACAGAGTCTGGTTTCAGGACCTAAAGGAGCTGAAGTTCTTGATATTTCACTGCAGAAAGAATTCAGTGATAGACAAAGTGATATGTAAGAAGTGGATTTATTCAGAGAGAAACACTCCACAGAAAATGTGGGCCAACACAGAGAACAAATGCCACCTTGAAATATGGGCTGGGTAATTTCATAGGCTAATGATTGGGAGGATTATTCCAATCATTTGGGTGAAGGGGTGGGGATTTCCAGGAATTAGGCCACTGTCCATTTTTTGGTATTTGATGGTCGACCTTGGGACTGTCATGGCACCTTTGGGTGTTTCATTTAGCTTGTTGATGTGTTACAATGAGTGTATACTGAAGATCAAGGTCTAGTTGAAGTTGACTTGTCTGCCATCTTGTTGTTCAGTTGCTAAATCATGTCTAAATATTTGGGACCCAATGAACTGCAGCATAACAGGATTCCTTGTCCTTCACTATCTCCGGGAGTTTGCTCAAATCAATGTCCATTGAGTTGGTGATGCTATCTAAGCATCTCATCCTCTGTCACCCCCTTTTCCATCTGCCCTCAATCTTTCCCAATATTAGGATCTTTTCCAATGAATGAGCTCTTCACATAAGATGGCCAAAGTATTGGAGCTTCAGTGTGAGTCCGTTCAATAAATATACAGAGTTGATTTCCTTTATGATTGACTGGTTCAATCTCCTCGCTTTCCAAGGGACTCTCAAGAGTCTTTTCCAGCACAATTTGAAAGCAACAATTATTTGGCACTCAGCCTTCTTTATGGTTGAAATCTCATATCTGTACATGTCTGCCACCTTGGAATATTTGATTCTAATCAGTTTATGTTGTGTCCTCAGGCTAAGTCATTTTTCAAAGCTTGTGCCCTTCTTCTTCCCTCCTGTTTCAAAAGCAAAAAGTTCTATGGAGTACTTAGCTTTCCAGTGACACACAGCTGACTAAGACTGATGTAGTCATGAGTCAAATTTCTTCATTTTTTGGTTTTGCACTCCTTTCTCATGGATTCCCTACATGTTTCTTCACTCTATGGAGGTCCATTACTCAATATTCATTTAACAAATATTTATGGAACACTCCAAGTGATAGAGTCAGAAACTCTAATAGTAAATACATATTCTTGAAAGTGTTTTTATTACAAATGTGGTAAGGGTTAGAAACACCCCCACAAAGTATCATCCTTATATCCTGATGTGAAAATTGCAGAAATTATTTATTGTGCAAAGCCAGGCTTAAGAACTTAGAATTTATCATTTTACTATATATATTATATTGATTATGTCTGTATTGCTTTAGGCATATCTTGAGATATGCTCAAATTATTATAAATATAATTTGTCTCAAATACAAAAGTACTCTGCAGTGTTATTCCTGCTTTCTAATGTTATCAGAAATCCATATTAAATGTGAGAAGTTAGTCCTATGGGCAAGACAATAGTAACTGGTTAAAAATAGTAACATGGTATTCCAAAAACATATTCTATCATTACTCTCACAACTCTCTTCTCTCCAAATCTACTCTTTTAATTACTGAAAGTCTTGCCATTTCTCTCCCTGGCCCCATTTTTCCCCAACGATCTATCTAAAACTGTACATTCCACACATGTCTTTTTTATACTCTGATATAAGTGGCTTGTTTCACCACCAGAAGCATTTTTGTCTCAAGTATTAGAATGCCAACATGTAAATTTTCCACTGTAACTGGAATTTCAGGCTCTCTGTGTTATTTTTTAAATAGTTCTGATTCTCAGCTCACCAGCTTATCACTTCTGCTTGTGCTACTTACTGTTAATGATGTAGACATACACTAAAATTTATTTCTGTCCTTATTATACATCATTTAGCAGAGAAAATTCCAGTAAAATATGCAAAGTCCAAAATGACAGGTGGAATATGATTTCATAGGCCTCTTGAAATTTATGTGGACAATATTAACATTTTCTGACTGCATACTGTCCAGATTATCTTTATTGAGCAGGAGTATTTTCTTCTGTAATTGATTTTTGTTACTCAATTGTCCTTCAGCTGCAGTATTAGTATTTAAAAGCATAAATATCTTAGCTACAAGATGCTTGCTTGCTCTCATTGGGGTTTTAAAGTTTGAGAGTTCATGTCTTTGTTTACTAAAAATATAAGTTGTAGTTTCAATAGATATTATTGTTACCATGCTATTAAAATTGTCAGGAACATTCTTATTAATTTATTTTTATTCCCTCCAATTTATCCTCTCCTATTTTGTAGCAGATCCTTCTATCTTAGTAAAGTATTTAAAGTGGGTTCTGCTATATTTACCATGATTACAGAAACAGAAAATGCAATAATGATTGTAAAAATATTAAAGTCAGTCCATGGTGGCTAATATTGTGGACCCTGGTTATAAACACCAAAAATCAATTTAGCTGAGAAAGAAAAGCTTGAATTTAAGCAAGCTGCCTCTATGGGCTGTCTCCCAATTAAAGTAGCTCAGTGCATCCTCAAAACAAAATAGTTAAGGGATTATGGATTAGGAAAAATTAAGTGCTCCAGATACCTTTTGTAAAACTAAATTTAGTTTTTCTTTCTTACTTAATAAGCTATTTTATCTCAGATATATCAAACAGCAGACCAAAGTGAATACTTCAATTTATTTTGGCAACATTTCCTTCTAATTATTTTCAAGTGGGGAACTTAACGTCAAGTTATTTTTTGACTACTAAGTAGGACACTGTCTTTTTTATAAGTGAAAATTTACATTAGATTAACCATGTAAATTATCATAGGCTCATAATGCTAAAGACTATTTTCTACAGAATGATTTCTCAAGTGCTTTGGTATTACTGCACAGAATGCATGCATGCTCAGTTTCTTAGTTGAGTCTGATTCTTTGTGACTGCCATGGACTGTAGCCTGCCAGGCTCCTCTGTCCATGTGATTCTCCAGGCAAGAATACTGGAGTGGGTTGCCATTTCCTCCTTCAGGGGATCTTCCCAACCCAGGGATCAACCCATGTCTCCTGAGTCTCCTGCATTGGCAGGTGGATTCTTTACCACTGAGCCACCTGGGAAGCTCACCGCACAGAATGTTATCAACCTAACATAATGCTATAAAAGAAAATGGATTTTGAAAGCTATTTATATTCAAGGATAAAAAACATAATAAAACTTTATCTGGCAAACTATCATGTGGAACTATAAATTAGAGATATATTTCTCATGTTATGAGGTTATTGGGGCAGTTCCCTTGTGTATTTGGGAATATAGATGTGTTCTATAAATGAATCCTAGAAAGGGATCATATTTTCTATCTGGGTTTTATTTGTTTGTTTGTTTTGATTTTTACCCTAGTAGCTGTCTTCTATAATGTGTACATCACTTATTGTTGGATCTGGGATTTAACAACCTGTGCACAACTTAACAAGTGGGTCTTAACTGTCACATATGCTAGCAGAAGACAAGAGACTGCTGAGTCAAAGAGGGAAGGTTTTTTTACTCACAGCATAGCAAGCAGCATGCCCATCAGGATATCTGCATCACATCTCATTGTCCCTGAGTCTCATGGGTCCACTGTGAGGCAGCCCAGCAGCCCACAGATTCAGCATTCATGCTGTATATAGAGTGTGTTTCTTCACAGTTGAGGAATACAGACCTTGGGGGATCTACTTGTTTTATATCAAGCAATAAGCAAATCTGCTCTTTGGCCTATAATACCTCATCCCTCAAGGTTGCCTGCCTGCTGCAAACATAACCCTGAGAAATGGCATAAGTAAAGAGCTGTCAGGTCCTTATATTCTTAGCGTACTCCGTAAGACATAGGAAAACAAAAACCCAGAGTGAATTTCCAGCACACACATAACTTCTCTCTCTCTCACATAATAGAAAAACAACTGATGACTTACCTTTCATACAGCTGTAGCATACTTTGGAAAAAAAAATTTAGAGTACTAGTGATGTATAAGTGACATATGTCTATATATTTCTAGATGAATTTGTCCTATTTTAGAAAAGATGGAGTACTTGAATAAAACTGAAACTATCAAATTCCCCATTTTGTTCAAATACTAAAAATGTAAAATTTTAATTATAAAATTTAATTTTTTAAGCAAGCTAACTTTGCTTAACTACTTAACTAGCTTTTAATCTATTTATTTATTTTTGGTTGTGCTGGGTCTTTGTTGCTGCATGTGGGCTTTCTCTAGTTGCCATGATTAGGAGCTACACTTCCTTGTGGTGCACAGGCTTCTCATTGCAATGGCTTTTCTTGTTGATGAGCGCAGGCTCTTGGAACATGGCTCATTAGTTGCAGTGTGCTGGCTTGGTTGCTCTGCACGGCATGTGGAATCTTGGACCAGGAATCAAATCCTTGTCCCCTGCCTTGGCAGGTGAATTCTGATTCACTGTGCCACTAGAGAAGTCCAAATTAACTGTTAAATGATATAATAGGGTGTCATACTATTTAAGATTTGCAGGTAACTGAAAAGTTATCAGCATGTAAACAAAGCATACAATTACTTCTTTCTTAACTTCTCAAAAATAAAAATGTCCCATGGATGAATTTAGGGATAAAATTGATAATCAAGTATCATAATTAAGACATCTGTCTATCTGTCTATGAGAATGCTGCTGCTGCTGCTGCTGCTAAGTCACTTCAGTCGTGTCCGACTCTGTGCGACCCCATAGACAGCAGCCCACCAGGCTCCTCCGTCCCTGGGATTCTCCAGGCAAGAACATTAGAGTGGGCTGCCAGTTCCTTCTCCAATGCATGAAAGTGAAAAATCAAAGTGAAGTCGCTCAGTCGTGTCTGACTCTTAGCGACCCCATGGACTGCAGCCCACCAGGCTCCTCCATCCATGGGATTTTCCAGGCAAGGGTACTGGAGTGGGGTGCCATTGCCTTCTCTGAAGTAAGTCTCTAAGAGATGGCAAATCACATTTTGTTCTTCCTGGTTTGAAATAAAAAGTATATAAAATCAGAATGCTTCACAATTTATTACTAGTCTATCACTTTTCATATAAAATGATGTATTAAAATCTACAGGCCTTCTACATTTGAAAAAGTAATTGTCATTTTATATGTATATTCTTGTCTTCACTCTTGAGTTCATTAACTCCTTCAGAATAAAAAACTTTTAATGTACACTTATTTATTTAAATGGTACTTTTGTTTTCTCCTTTTTCTTTAGCTTGAGCTAGATGCTAGGGATAATAAATTCTTGCCTGTGGATTTGGGCCAAGCTCGAAACAGAAGCAGCAATTAATTAAGCTTCTAAATATTTTTTTTTCTAATACCCTAAATATAGTCAAGGAATTCTCACTGAGGATCAAAAGAATGAAAGAATATTTAGAAACTGAGAAGGAAGTAGATTTTTCCAAAAATCCATGAAGGTCACAGTAGTCTATAGCTTCATTTTATTTCTATCCTGACCATCTTATTAAAATTGCTTACGTTATTTCTCTCCTTGTCCTTCTATTTATTTCCCATAAAACCAATTACCTTCAAATATAGTATATAATTTACTCATTTGCCCCATTTCTTGTAATAGTCTGTCTTCTTCCTCTAAAAAGTAAGTTCCAGGAAAGCAGGACTTTTTTTGTTTTGTTTTGTTTTGCTTATTGTTGTTTTATATTTCACATACCTGTAAAAGATGATTACATTTGAAAATGATGACTAGCAAAGCAAAATAAAATAAAAAATGTTAAAATATCTGGAATTTTCTGACTTCAGAGTGGGCAACTAAAAGAAAGACAAATAAAACTCAGATACAAAATTTTAATTTAACAAATTTTATAGAGGTGTATGACCTGTATTCAGTTATTTTATGAATCAATAAATAACTTCGAGTTTTTAATTAATTGGACTAATGGGTGACATAGATGTAGTGCATGAATATTGTAACAGGTGACATTACACTGATTAACAGGATAATTAAAGAATGTTAATAGTCACAGTGCATAAAAATGATTAACAATTCACTATTTCATCCCTTTATGTGAAAAGTAGAAATGTAGCAAAGCTGCTTTATTCAGAAGATCAAAAGAGAAAAAGGTCTATTTTTGTCAGAAATTAAAAAAAACTCATTTTATAAGTAGTTTCTTTTTTATGAATATGTATTTTTTAAACAGAAGGAAAAAAATAATTTGAGTTTCTTTAAAATTGTGCTAGATCAAGTTTTTAAACTCAAACTGGGGCTCTGTAATAATCTAGAGGAATGGGAATGGGTGGGAGTTGGGAGGAAGATTCAAGAGGGAGGGGACATATGTACATCCATGTTTAATTCATATTGATGTATGACAGAAATCAAACCATTATTCAAACCAATCATCAGTCAATAGAAAATAAATATTAAAAAATCCTATAAGTGGCCAGTCTAAATATTGTGTAGCTACAAGGAACGAATACATAAAAAAGAATGTAATTACCTGTTTATTGCAACTCATTTTTGAGTGTTTTCTTTTTAAAATACACCTGAATATCATGAAAGTTGAACAAGGTGATGATAACCTGCTTTTCACTATTCTACTTCAAATTAGTCCACAGAGAATAAAAAACTTCTCAACCTGTCAGAATCTAAAGGTATATCTTTATATCTTAATTCATCTCTAGTTATTTTTTCCTATTTAAACTCCTGTCTGGCACAGTGAAAAAGAATAATATTTCTAAGTCCAGTCTCTGTACTTCCTCTTTTACATTTTCATCTTCTTGACCTTAGGAAGACATTTCAGAAATAGTGAAAAAGTACAAGATACTGGAGAGGGCTATGACTCCAGCTCATTCATTAACTCTATCTAGTAAACAGGGCAAGTTGGTAAACATTTCTGAGGACTAGTTTTTTTGTTTGTTTGTTTGTTTTGTTTTGTTTCTTGAAAAAGATGGATAAACAAAGAACTTGGCTAATTTTTTAACATTAAAAAACCCATACAAAGTTGTAATTACATGTTATATATTCAATAAATAATATCATTCATGCTTCATTTCCCCTGTCCCCAATCCCAATAACTAACAATACCCTTGCTTTTCTTTTTCTACTGGATCCATAAATGCAATTAGTGTAAACTAGATTTTTAGGATTCATTCTTCTCTAGGAGATGTTTTTCTTTTAATAACTCTAAAGGGATATATTAAAACAAAGAATTAAATATCCTTTCATAGAATAGAGATGCTAGCAGATGATTTAGGAATGACAGCAATAATACTCACATTATATAGACAATTACCATATTCTGCACATAAATCAGATAATAATATTTGTTGTATGTTTTCCCTTTTTATTTTAACTTATTTTAGTTTATTCACTGAGTTTCATAAATCATTCTTTTGGGGATTGAGATTGAATGATCAGTAAGCATATTTGGTAGAATTAAACACTTATTAACAAAATGTTAATTGAGTATATATTACATGCATGACATATTTCTAGGTATTAGAAATATAAATATAAGGGAAAAATAGACACTGATACATTTTCCTTAGAAACATACGTACCACAGAAAAAAATGAAAAAACATTGAATTTAGTTTAAGTCAGTTTATTATTGTGAGATTTAAATATCCCATCTATCTAATCACAAGATGGGACTAGATAATTTTAAGTTTATTGCAGGCTTAAGTATATATATGTAAGACAGGAGAAGGAAATGGCAACCCACTCCAGTAATCTTGACTGGAAAATTCCATGGACAGAGAAGACTGGAGGGTTACAGTCCATGCGGTTGCAAATAGTCTAACACTAACACACACAAACACACACACAGACACACAGACACATATACATAATATTTATACCAGATGCCAATAAATCTAGTTAGAAGGAATCAGCTAAAATGTTTAGCCAATTACCAAAGACAGAATCTAGGCTAGTACAAGCATTTAAAATTCATGCTTGCTTCAGGCTCTTCTCTACAAGCCTCTAGACATACACATACACACACACACACACACACACAAGATAAGAGTCAAAGCCAGAGACTGAAGAATGCTTCCCTTGTGGTTTAGGACTCAAAGAGGAGAATGACAACTGCTGTAGAGACATTTGAGGTCATGCAGACCTCTTCTTCCTAACTCCCTTGTGGAAAATGGCCTTAAGCTGCAGTGGGAAGAGGGCTGAACTTCATAACCAACCGGAGACAGGTAACACACTACAGCCAGGACCAGGCCATACCACTAAGATCCTCTTTCTGCTGGGAGAAGAGGGACAAAAATCACTGAGAAAATATCATCCAGGAGACAAAGAGACACAGCACCTAAGATCCATGCTGAACCATAACAACATATCAGCACTCCCAACAAAAGGTTGATGAGAATTAAATAATAAAGGACTGTTGGAGAAGGCAATGGCACCCCACTCCAGTATTCTTGCCTGGAAAATCCCATGGATGGAGGAGCCTGGTGGGCTACAGTCCATGGGGTCGCTAAGAGTCGGACACCACTGAGCGACTTCACTTTCACTTTTCACTTTCATGTATTGGAGAAGGAAATGGCAACCCACTCCAGTGTTCTTGCCTGGAGAATCCCAGGGAGGGGAAGCCTGGTGGGCTGCCGTCTATGGGGTGGCACAGAGTCGGACGCGACTGAAGCGACTTAGCAGCAGCAGCAGCAGTTGACCATAAAGGAGGGAGAAGAGTAAGGAGGGCCACACACTCTAAGTTGTAGGTAAAAGAAAGGACATAATCTGGGTATGAAGAAAATATTTATAGAAAATCAGGCTTAATATAACCACAAGGCAATAATGTTGTTACTCAGTTGCTAAGTCATGTCTGACTCTTTGTGACCCCAGGGACTGCAGCACACCAGGCTCCCCTTTCCTTCACTGTCTCCCAGAGTTTGCTTAAATTCATGTCCATTTAGTTGGTGATGTTATCTAACAGTAATGTTATCTAACAGTAACAGTTAGAGGAATTTAAAGCTGCGGATCACTGAGAGTAACTACAGCAACAACAAATGCCAAACCTGGATCAGGTTCTCAATGACTCAAAATCCACACTTGAAAGAAAATGCATGCTCATTTCTGGGAATAAATAATATTAATATTTTTTTCATTTTCTATTGTCAAACATAAATGTCTGGTATTCAACTAATAATGATGAGGCCCAAAAAGACGAAGTAATCATACTTCTAGGAAGATGGTCTTCACAAATAATCAGCAAAGTTGAATCATTTTTATGAACAATAAATTTTCAATAGATAGTTTTAGGTGCCAGCCCTGGAAAATCTCATGTACGGAGGAGCCTGGTGGGCTGCAGTCCATGGGGTCGCTAAGAGTCGGACATGACTGAGCGACTTCACTTTCCTTTTTCCCTTTCATGCATTGGAGAAGGAAATGGCAACCCATTCCAGTGTTCTTGCCTGGAGAATCCCAGGGACGGGGGAGCCAGGTGGGCTGCCGTCTATGGGGTTGCACAGAGTCGGACACTACTGAAGTGACTTAGCAGCAGCAGCAGCATGTCTCACTCATTCACTTAGCTTCCAAATTTTTTCAGGACTGCTTCTCAAATGCTGATGTGAGAACCTCAGTGGTCATTTTTTCACCTCAGGAATGTCTACCCAAGCCAAAAAAAAAAAAAAAAATTAGCCAGGACAAACTACATGATATAACTAAAAAAGTCCTGTTGTTTTGGATCAGTTCAATTCAGTCGCTCAGTCATGTCCGACTCTTTCTGGCCCCACAGACTGCAGCATGCCAGGCCTCCCTGTCCATCACCAACGCCTGGAGTTTACTCAGACTCATGTCCATTGAGTCGGTGATGATATTCAACCATCTCATCTTCTGTCATCCCCTTTCCCTCCCGCCTTCAATATTACCCAGCATCAGGTTCTTTTTTCAAATGAATCAGTTCTTTGCATCAGGTGGCCCAATATTAGAGTTTCAGCTTCAACTTCAGTCCTTCCAATGAATATTCAGAACTGATTTCCTTTAGGATGGACTGGTTGGATCTCCTTGCAGTCCAAGGGACTCTCAAGAGTCTTCTTCAACACGAGAGTTTAAAAGTATCAATTCTTCAGCGCTCAGCTTTCTTTATAGTCCAACTCTCACATTCATACATGACTACTGGAAAAACCATAGCCTTGAGTAAATGGACCTTTGTTGGAAAAGTAATGTCTCTGTTTTTTAATATGCTGTCTAGGGTTGTCATAACTTTTCATCGAAGGAGTAAGTGTCTTTTAATTTCATGGCTGCAATCACCATCTGCAGTGATTTTGAAACCAAAAAAGATAAAGTCTGTCATTCTTTCCACTGTTTCACCACCTATTTGCCATGAATTGATGGGAATGGATGCCATGATCTTAGTTTTCTGAATGTTGAGCTTTAAGTCAACTTTTCCACTCTCCTCTTTCACTTTCATCAAGAGGATCTCCTTTGCTTTCTGCCATAAGCATGGTGTCATTTGTATACCTGAGGTTATTGATATTTCTCCCAGTAATCTTGATTCCAGCGTGTGCTTAATCCAGCCCAGCATTTCTCATGATGTACTCTGCATATAAGTTAAATAAGTAGGGTGACAATATACAGCCTCGACGTACTCCTTTTCCTATTTGAAACCAGTCTGTTGTTCCATGTCCAGTTCTAACTGTTGCTGCCTAACCTGCATACAGATTTCTCAAGAGACAGGTCAGGTGGTCTGGTATTCCCATCTCTTTCATAATTTTCCACAGTTTGTGGTGATCCACACAGTCAAAGGCTTTGGCATAGTCAATAAATCAGATATAGATGTTTTTTTGGAACTCTGTTGCTTTTTCAATAATCCAACGAATGTTGACAATTTGATCTCTTGTTGTTTTTGTGTTTTAATTCCTAAGTCATGTCTAACTCTAGGTGACCCCATGGGACATATCCCACCAGGCTCTTCTATCCGTAGGATTTCCAGACAAGAATACTGGAGTGGGATGATATTTACTTGCCCAGGGAAACTTCCGGATCCAGGCATTGAATCCATGCCCCTACTTTGGCAGGTAGACTCTTTACCACCGAGTCACTTTACCTCTGGTAACCATGGATAAAATGAAAAAGCTACATCCAGAATGGTAGAAAACGTCTGCAAAACATATATCTGTGACACAATTAACATGAAAAAATATAAGGAACTCCTACAACTCAATAACAAAAAGACAAACAATCAGGTTTGAAAAAGGCTGAAAGACCTGAATAGACATTTTCCCAAAAAAAGACATGTTAATGGCCTACCTGTGTATGAAAAAGAGCTCAACATTAATTACCAGGTAAATGCAAGTCAAAACTTCAATGAGAAATAACCTCACATCTGTTAAAATAGTCTTTATCAAAAAGACAAATGATTCCAAGAATTGGAGAGAATATGCAGACAAGGGAATCCTTATTTTTTTCTAAAAATGAACATAAGATAATGGAAGGCTTGTAGAAAAGTATTTTATATGATGGTGTGATCAGTCACCTAGAATCAGACATCCTGGAATGTGAAGTCAAGTGGGCCTTAGAAAGCATCACTAAAACCAAAGCTAGTGGAGGTGATGGAATTCCAGTTGAGCTATTTCAAATCCTATAAGGTGGTGCTGTGAAAGTGCTGCACTCAATATGCCAGAATATTTGGAAAACTCAGCAGTGGTCACAGGACTGGAAAAGGTCAGTTTTTATTCTAATCCCAAAGAAAGGCAATGCCAAAGAATGCTCAAACTACCACAAATTGCACTCATCTCATATGCTAGTAAAGTAATGCTTAAAATTCTCCAAGCCAGGCTTCAGCAATACGTGAACTGTGAACTTCCAGATGTTCAACCTAGTTTTAGAAAAGGCAGAGGAACCAGAGATCAAGTTGCCAACATCTGCTGTATCATCAAAAAAGCAAGAGAGTTCCAGAAAAGCATCTATTTCTGCTTTATTGACTATGCCAAAGCCTTTGACTGTGTGGATCACAATAAGCTGTGGAAAATTCTGAAAGAGATGGGCATACCAGACCACTTGATCTGCCTCTTGAGAAACCTGTATGCAGGTCAGGCAGCAACAGTTAGAACTGGACATGGACCAAATAGGAAAAGGAGTACCTCAAGGCTGTGTATTGTCACTGTGCTTATTTAACTTATATGCAGAGTACATCATGAGAAGCACTGGGCTGGAGGAAGCACAAGCTGGAATCAAGATTGCTGGGACAAGTATCAGTAACCTCAGATATGCAGGTGATACCACCCTTATGGCAGAAAGTGAAGAAGAACTAAAAAGCCTCTTGATGAAAGTGAAAGAGGAGAGTGAAAAAGTTGGCTTAATGCTCAGCATTCAGAAAACTAAGATCATGGCATCCGGTCCCATCACTTCATGGGAAATAGATGGGGAAACAGTGGAAACAGTGGCTGACTTTATTTTTCTGGGCTCTAAAATCACTACTGCAGATGGTGATTGCAGCAATGAAATTAAAAGCTGCTTACTCCTTGGAAGGAAAGTTATGACCAACTTAGATAGCATATTGAAAAGCAGAGACATTACTTTGCCAACAAAGGTCCGTCTAGTCAAGGCTATGGTTTTTCCAGTGGTCATGTATGGATGTGAGAGTTGGACTATAAAGAAAGCTGAGCGCTGAAGAATTGATGCTTTTGAACTGTGGTGTTGGAGAAGACTCTTGAGAGTCCCTTGGACTGCAAGGAGATCCAACCAGTCCATCCTAAAGGAGATCAGTCCTGGGTTGTTCATTGGAAGGACTGATGTTGAAGCTGAAACTCCAATACTCTGGCCACCTGATGCAAAGAGGTGACTCATTTGAAGAGACCCTGATGCTGGGAAAGATTGAAGGCAGGAGGAGAAGGGGATGACAGAGGATGAGATGGCTGGATGGCATCACCAAATTGATGGACATGGGTTTGGGTGGACTCCCGGAATTGGTGATGGACAGGGAGCCCTGGCGTGCTGCAGTTCATGAGGTCGGAAAGAGTTGGACACGACTGAGCGACTGAACCGAACCGAATACATTTGTAAATATTGTTCCTTCTTAGGTTTAATTCTTATTTGGGATTCATATAATGCTATTATTCATGGGGTCACAAAGAGTTGGACACGACTGAGTGACTGAACTGAACTGAACTGAATGCTTCCCTAAGGTTTAAAATCATTGCAGCATTATTGTCCTTCTTAGTTGAAAACAGAAAACCAGACAGGCCATCAGGAGGATGTGGGTGAAGGAGATGAAGCCAGAAAACACCCATGGGCCTCCAACCAGCAGGCCACAGAAGCGTGGGCTCATGATAGTGGTATAGTGTAAGGGGTGACATATAGCCAAGAACCTATCATAAGCCAGAATTGTAAACTATTTTATAGAGTATCTGTTGTTATCAAAAACAGATTTGACACTATATATGTGTTTATCTTGTTATTTCCAGTTTTTCTGTAAAATTTTATAAATGCAATTGGAGATTGCTTTATTTGTACTGAGATGTTATTGCGTTCAGTTCTTTGTGAATAGGTCAAATAACCTCATGGGGCTTAATCTGGGCATCAGCAGTTAGTTTACACATAAAATGCAAAGTGCAAAACAGAAATTAAGTCAGTTTAGCAAAGGACGGATCACAAATGATACAAAGGCCAAAAAGAAAAAAAAAATTACAAGGCTTTATCTTCAACCATATTTTTTCACTTCAAATCTGAATCTGAAGTTTTTCTCTCCCACCTTTATCAAGTTGATCCAATTTTTATTAATGATAGTGTTTATTTCCAAAGGATATTTTAATTGATTATATATTATAATTTATAATATTATGTATTATAATTTATCATATATTATAATTTATTATATATTATAATTTCCTTATAATAGATAAGGAAACAGTTGAATAACCTCCCTGGAATGATAAGGCCAGATATTTGCCTAGTTACATTAATTAACCCTGGGTATGGAAAAAGCTCTCCACCTAAATCATTCCATCCTTATTCTGTAACTAAATTCTCACAACTAGTCATTTTTAAGAACAAAGGTATAGTGGTGGTGGTGGTGGTTTAGTCACCAAATTGTGTCTGACTCTTGCAACCCCATGGACTGTAGTCTGCCAGGCTCCTCTGTCCTTGTGGGTTGTCCTAGCAAGAATACTGGAGTGGGTTGTGATTTCCTTCTCCAGAAAACATAGTAGTTGCCACTTAATATAGTATTTGGGACCAGTTACCTGTTTCATAATCATAGCATTATATTTGATACTTTAATAAGATCATGTAACCTCTCCCTCCCCAAAATGAGAATGCATGGGAAACTTTGGGAGAATTTTGATAAAATAAGAAAGAGGACTTTATTCCAAAAGATTTGAATTTTCCCACAGTGAAATATTGGGAAAATTTTTGTGAAGTTGAGAAATAGTAGTTTACTAGAAATCAGAATGAGTTTACTATGACATGCAAAATCATCTGCATTTCATGAAAGTTTAGAAGCTCTTGACTTATTTAATATTTGCTATTTTCACTTTCATGCGTTGGAGAAGGAAATGGCATCCCACTCCAGTGTTCTTGCCTGGAGAATCCCAGGGACGGGGGAGCCTGGTGGGCTGCCGTCTATGGGGTCGCACAGAGTCGGACACGACGGAAGCGACTTAGCAGCAGCAGCAGCAGCATAGTGAACCAGAGCATAAAAGTGCCACATATTGTAGATGTAATTGCAAGTATAAGAACTTAAATTTTTCATTTTGATAAAAAAAAAAAAGAAAACATTCTCCTCTACTCAGGTCATTGAAGATATTTCAACAATAACAATGTAAACTCTCACAACCAAAGGAAAATTTATGAATTCTTTCCATTTTATTCTCTATTTTTTCTACCTTTCATTAGTCATTGGTGGTTCATTTTCAAAGCAGAGTAGATATTTACTGGGACAGTCATTAATTCAACAGATTCTAAAATACTGAAAATTGTTTTTCTGTAGAAATAAGTTGATACAGTAGTTCAGGCACATAATAATATACAAATGTCTGCTGATTTGTCTAAATATTTAGCAATGTATAAAAAATATATATAAAGCTGTTTGGCTGTAAAAATTGTAAATTTCCTGCTCCAAGCAAATCTTCACAACCAAATTAAAACAAATATACTAGAAAAATTTCTGAGAAGCTCTTAAGTTTGCTGCTACTAAAATATTCCTATTTAACTACCAAATAATATGCCCAGTTTATTGAGATTTGCAATGTCATGATAGATTTATTTGCTATTTATAAGCAATCCTTTTTGTTAAAATTTGCCATCTTCTCTACATGGATATAAAACCATTTTAGTTTTGTTTTAGGTGTTAACGTTGGCAACTTTGCATGGAAAACTGGATATAAAGTGTTAATTTACATAAAAACTCCTCTTTGTTTTTTAGTTTCTATAGCTTTTAGTTAATAAATTAGTTCTTATGTATAGTTACTTTAAAAAGTTTAAAAGATGGAGAGGTGAACTGAGAAAATAGATCTATCTTTCTCATTCTCTTATTAACATCATATTGGAAAATAAACATAAACCAACATTAGATTTAAATTAAAATCACTTAATAGTGCTTATTGAGTTTTATATTAATTGCAGACTGGAAAATAAAAGTGTTGCAAAACTCTGTACCATTTCTTAACATTTCCTAGGTAATAACAATAATAAACATTTACATAAGCAAAAATAGAGTTGGGTCAGAATAAATGTAAATACTTTTTTGCGGTTGATTGATAAAGTAGTAGTTAATAATAAATATCCCCAGGATTGGACACAAAAAAGTACATTTTGGGTAAAGTGTGACCAATAAAAGGCTTCTAGAATAGCAAAACTATAGGCTAGTCCAGTCCACCTTCTTAGAGGCGGGCTGCAAGCAATGTATTCATTTTCTGTTTATTCTGTAAAAATGGCCATAATCTTATTGACTTAAAACAACACAGTCATTTATAATCTTACAATGGTAAAGATCAGAAGTCTCAAACTAGTCTTGTTGGGCTAAAACAAAGGTGTCTGCACAGCTGCATTTCCTTTGAATCCTGTGAAAGCTCTTAAAGCTGCTCATCTGTACAACTTGTCCACTTTCTTAAAGGGGCCCCTGGTGAATATATTTGGCCCACTCAGATAGTATAGGATAATCTCCTCATTTTATAGTCAACTGATTATCAAACTTAATGATCTGCATATTTAAATCTTCCTTGCCATGTAACAGCACATGTTCACAGGTTTCAGGGAGTAGGACATGGAGATCTTTTTGAGAGGGGAGCACAATTATTATCCATTGGATCATAGAAAAAGCAAGAGAATTACAGAAAAACCTCTACTTCTGCTTCACTGACTATGCTAAAGCCTTAGACTGTGAATCACAACAAACTGTGGAAAACTTTTAAAAAGATGGGAATATCAGACCACCTTACCTGCCTCCTGAGATATGTACGTATGTATGTACATATGTGTATGCAGGTCAAGATATGTATGTATGTATGTATGTACATGTGTGTATGCAGGTCAAGAAGCAACAGTTAGAACCAGACATGGAAGAGACTGGTTCCAAATTGGGAAAGGAGTACATCAGGCCTGTATATTGTCACCATGAATATTTAACTTATGTGCAGAGTACATCATACAAAATGCTGGGCTGGATGAAGCACAAGCCACAGTCAAGATTGCTGGGTGAAATATCAGTAACTTCAGATGACACCACACTTACGGCAGAAAGCAAATAAGAGTCAAAGAGCCTCTTGATGAAATGTAAAAGAGGAAAATGAAAAAGCTGGCTTAAAACTCAACATTCAAAAATCTAAGATCATGGCATCTGGTCCCATCACTCCATGGCAAATAGATGGGGGCACAATGGAAAAAGTGACAGACTTTATTTTCTTGGGCTCAAAAATCACTGCAGAGGATGACTGCAGCTATGAAATTAAAAGATGCTTGTTCCTTGGGAGAAAAGCTATGACCAACCTAGACAGTGGGTTAAAAAGCAGAAATATTACTTTGCCAACAAAAGTCTGATTAGTCAAAGCTATGGTTTTTCCAGTTTTATTCATATTTTCCACATATGAATGTGAGAGTTGACCATAAAGAAAGTTGAGTGCCGAAGAACTGATGCTTTTGAACTGTGGTGTTGAATAAAAGTCTTGAGAGTCCAGAGTAGGAGACTCTCTTGGACTGCAAAGAGATCAAACCATCTATCTTAAAGGAAATCAATCCTGAATTTTCAATGGAAGGATTGATGCTGAAGTTGAAGCTCCAAAACTTTGGCCACCTGATGTGAAGAGTTGACTCATTAGAAAAGACCCTGATGCTGGGAAAGACTGAAGGCAGGAGGAGAAGGGGACGACAGAGAATGAGATGGCTGGATAGCATCACTAACACAATGGGAATGGGTTTGAATGAGCTCCAGGAGATGGTGAAGGACAGGAAAACTTGGTGTGCTGCAGTCCATGGGGTCACAAAGAGTTGGACATGAATGAATGACTGAACAGCAATGACAACATTGTTATTCTCCCTGCCACATTAACTAACTATAGTATGAAAAAGTGAAAGTTTTAGTTGCTCAGTCGTGTCCAACTTGGACTCTAGCCCACCAGGCTTCTCTGTCCATGGAATTCTCCAGGCAAGAATATTTGAATGGGTAGCCATTTTTTTCTTCAGGTAATCATCAACACCCAGAGATTGAACTCGGGTCTCCTGAATTGCAGGTAGATTCTTTGCCATATGAGCAACCTTATAAAGGATATAGTTGGTCTTAAATGTTATGATGTGATGGCAAAAACAGGAATCAATATGTGTGAGGAAAGGCAGAGGAACAAATGTCCTTATGTAAAGAAGAGTTGAGGGTAAATCATATTGGGTGAGATGATATTACTGCATGTTTAGAGGTGTTTTTGACCATAATTTGGGGAATAATGGTAACTTTTAATATTTACTATTAACTTTAATTCAGCCTAAGTTGAATTCAAATTTATTTTATTTAATATTTTTTCTAGGAGCTAATATTTTTTACCTTCCATTATGTTACATTTCATGATACATTTAGCAGGATTGTTAATTTGTCCTTCTTTTTACCATAAAAAAGTTCTACTTGGCTATGTCATCCAGTTAATACATATAATTAGGAAATGTTTTATTAATTTGATCTAGTAAGCAGATGCTAGACAAGAAAGAAAATACAAAATGTATCCTTGCTGTCAAAAATAAGGAAGGTTCGGGATGGGGAACACATGTATACCTGTGGCGGATTCATTTTGATATTTGGCAAAACTAATACAATTATGTAAAGTTTAAAAATAAAATAAAATTGGAAAAAAAAATCTCAAGGAGAAAAGAAAAAAAAATAAATAAAAAATAAAAACATTATACTAACTGAAAAAAAAAAATAAGTAAGGTTCTTATTAATCTGGAAGCATTTCAGTATCTGACTGAAACATTTCAGTGACCATGGGTAAAGATAAAATGTCCTAAAATGCTAATTGCTGTTCAGCCACTCAGTCATGTCTGACTTTTTGGGACCTTATGGACTACAGAACATCAGGCTTCCCTGTCCTTCATCATCTCCTGGAGCTTGCTCAAACTTACGTCCATTGAGTCGGTGATGCCATCCAAACATCTTGTCCTCTGTTATCCCCTTCTCCTCCTGACTCAGTCTTTCAAGCATCAGGCTCTTTTCTAATGAATCGGGTCTTCACATCAGGTAGCCAAAGTATTGGAGCTTCAGCTTTAACATCAGTCCTTTCAATGAATATCCAGGCTTGATTTCCTTTACTATTGACTGGTTTGATCTCCTTGCACTCCAAGGGACTCTCAAGAGTCTTTTCCAACAACATAGTTCAAAAGCATCAGATCTTTGGCACTCAGCTTTCTTTATGGTCCAACTCTCACATCCACACATAACTACTGGAAAAACCATAACTTTAACTAAATGGACTTTTGTTGACATAGGCAGACCTTTGTTGGCAAAGTAATATCTCTGCTTTTTAATACTCTGTCTAGGTTGGTCATTTCTTTTCTTCCAAGGAGCAAGTATCTTTTAATTTCATGGCTGCAGTAATCCTCTGCAATGATTTTTGAGCCCAAGAAAATAAAGTCTGTCACTTTTTCCATTGTGTTCCCATCTATTTGCCATGAAGTGATAGGACCAGATGCCATGATCTTAGATTTTTAAATGTTGAGTTTTAAGCCAGCTTTTTCACTTTCCTCTTTCACCTTCATAAAAAGGCTCTTTAGTCCTCTTCGCTTTCTGCCATAAGGGTAGTTTCATCTGCATATCTGAGGTTATTGATATTTCTCTCAGTAGTCTTGATTCCAGCTTGTGCTTCATCCAGCCCTGCATTTTGCATGATGTACTCTGTGCCATGTTTACTAATTCAGCCATGTCTAACTCTTTGTGACCCCATGGGCTGTAGCCTGCCAGGCTCCTCTGTCCATGGAATTCTTCTGGCCAGAATACTGAAGTAGGTAGCTTCTCCCTTTTCCAGAGGATCTTTCAAACCCAGGAATCAAACCCAGGTCTCCCATGGATTTGGGAGAATTCCATATGGATTCTTTATCAGCTGAGCTACCAGGGAAGCCCTGTGCATATAAGTTAAATAAGCAGGTGACAGTATACAGCCTTGACATACTTCTTTCCCAATTTTTAAACCGGTCTGTTGTTCCATGTCTGGTTCTAACTGTTGTTTCTTCACTTGTATAGAAAACACTATAGATGTTCCTCAAAATCTTAAATAGAACTACCATGTGATTCAATAATTCCACTTCTGAATATATATCAGAAGGAAACAAAATCACCATTTCAAAGAGACATCTGTAACTCCATGTTAACTCCAGCCTTTTAACAATAGCCAGGATCTGTAAACAACTTAAGTGACACTTACCAGATGAATGGATTAAAAAAAAGGATATATATGTATGTTTATGTATATAATATATGAAACTGGGTAATATACTGGTAAAAACATAATTTTGCAATATGTTAAGTCATGCTGTACACTTAAAATATACTGCTACATGTCAATTATGTGAATAAAACTAAAAGAAAAAAATAAAGTCAACCAAAAATGAAAGACAAGTAAATATTTATTTAGTTTCTAGTCTTGGACAAACTTTGATTTTTAAAGGAATATTTTAATGAATGAATATAAATTTAAATACTTATTCATAATTCTTTATTCAAATTTTTTTGGAAAAATGTCATGGAAAGCATTTCATCTTATTTATTAAAATAAGTCAAGGATCATTTTACTATGACTTTCTCCATCTTCCTCTTTCTTAGTACATGGGATGTTCTAAATAAGCCAAATTCAATTTAAATATCACACAGTGAATATTGTGATTTGTTACATTATGGTAGAAGTGTGTGTGTGTGTGCACGCGTGTGTGTGTGTTTGATTAACAGTCGTAGGAGCAGGGTAGAAAAGACAGGAATCTACTTTCAAATAACTTACAATTTGTTGAGTAAAAGTAGGGGACAGATTGCTTTGAAGCACTTAGAATTACTTAATTCTACAAGTCAATGATTATGACTGAGGGATTATATTCAAAGAGGGAAAAGCCCATTTGAACTGAGTTTTTACAGGCAGAAAAGAATATATAGGGAGAATATTCTAGGCTTAGGAAACAGTGGAAAGATTTAAGGTATATTTGGGGATCTGTATATTTTTAATCAAGCAAGAAATTCCCAAGAAATTTATGATGAATCCATAGCAGTTATAAAAGCATTTCCCCCTTTGCTGAATGCCAAATCTCAAATGCAGATGTTTCTTATTTACCTTTTGAGAGATAAGTCAAAGCATGGAAAAGAAAACAAAAACCCCAAAGTTAGATAAAATGAACTAACCAGAATAAAATAAAGTTCTGAAAAAGGTATACACAAAAGTGAAATAAATCACACAAAAAAATAGATACATACTGAATGACCTCATTTATATGACATCTAAAATAGTCATAAAACCAGAAAGCACACGATGATTTCTAGCCAGTAGAATAGAGGGAAGTGAAGAAACGGTGGTCAGAGTACAAATCTTCATTTATACAAGATACATGAGTTCTGGAGATCTACCATATAGCATGCTGTCCATAGGTAACAATAGCATATTGTATACTTAAAATTTTCTATGAGGGTAGATCTTACATCGGAGAAGGCAATGGCACCCCACTCCATTACTCTTGCTTGGAAAATCCCATGGATGGGGGAGCCTGGTAGGCTGCAGTCCGTGGGGTTGTGAAGACTCAGACACTACTGAGCGACTTCACTTTCACTTTTCACTTTCACGCATTGGAGAAGGAAATGACACCCCACTCCAGTGTTCTTGCCTGGAGAATCCCAGGGACGGGGGAGCCTGGTGCGCTGCCGTCTATGGGGTCTCACAGAGTCGGACACGACTGAAGCGACTTAGTAGCAGCAGCAGATCTTACATAAAGTGTTCTCAGCACACACACACATACATACACATAAATCTCACCATTATCATCATTACAAAGCAGGCAGGAAGAAGCTTTGGGACGTTATGGATATATCTATGGCATTAATGGTGGTAATCATTTTGTGGGTGTATAATTATCCCAAAACTTATTGAATTGCTTACCTTAAATATGTAATCAATTTTTACATGTCAGTCATATCTCAATACACTGTAAAAATGTATATAAAATACCTTTTAAATTAAAAATAAAATATTCATAAAGAATACAATAATACCACTATACAAATTAAGATCTCATAAGTTAACAAACGTTCTATCACACTGAGTAGATTAGATTTCTAGACAGAGATCATTGTTAGTACTTGAGACGGCCTTAAAGAAATTTAACTCAGTGGAGGTGAAAAGAAATGAAGTACAGCATTTTCTTGACAAAAAAAAGTTAAACAGTTATGTGGCATGAAAGTAGGATATTATAGGTAAGAGTAAGTCATCCAGTTTCACTTGACCAGAAGTATCCTGTAAGGAAGTAGTGGAAGTCCCAGTTAGAAAAGTGTATTTTAGATGTTAGTCCAAGAATACTAGGATAAGAAGCTTACATTTATTGAATAGAAAGTGAAAGTCCCCTGGAATGTGTGTGTTTGTGTTTTTTCCTGACTTGTATAATCATTAATTTCATGTGTCAAGCTCATCCCACATGCTAGCAAAGTAATGCTCAAAATTCTGCAAGCCAGGCTTCAGCAATACATGAACTGTAAACTTTCAGATGTTCAAACTGATTTTAGAAAAGGCAGGGGAACCAGAGATCAAATTGCCAACATCCACTGGATCATCAAAAAAGCAAGAGAGTTCCAGAAAAAATATCTATTTCTGCCTTATTGGCTATGTTAAAGACTTTGACTATGTGGATCATAATAAACTGGGGGAAATTCTGAAAGAGATGGGAATAACAGACCCCCAGACCTGCCTCTTGAGAAACCTGTATGCAGGTTAGGAAGCAACAGTTAGAACTGGACATGGAACAACAGACTGGTTCCAAATAAGAAAAGGAGTACGTCAAGGCTGTATATTGTCACCCTGCTTATTTAACTTATATGCAGAGTACATCATGAGAAACGCATGAGTGTCCGAAAGGCACTATCTGCTGAGCTCCAGTAGCTGCCTTGAGATCTGGTCCTTGAAGGTTGTCACACCTCAACCTGCTCAGGGATCCGCCAGTCCCGGGGTCCCAGGAGGTTGTCATGCCTCGACCTTCCCGGGGATTCAATTTCCAAGAGGCTGTCATGCCTCAGCCTGCCTGGGGATCTACACCCTGACCCAGGGATGCCTGGCTCTCAGGTTGAAACAGTACTGGATAGGATAAGCTTCAGAAAGATTCACCCCTAAGGAAGTCCCCCCATGGAGATTGAAGGAGGCCTATTAGTTTTTGTTTTTTTTCTTTACCTCCCTATCATGACTGTCTTTCAGATGGCAAATAACCAATCCATTTCCTGGCAGATACTCTTGAGATGCATTCTTGATAACTGGAAGCTGTTTGATCCTCTAACTCTTAAGGAGAAGTTGCTCAAAATTCTTTTGTGCCACTGTGTGGCCACAGTATCCTCTGGGGGATGAGGAACACTGGCCTGAGGATGGGAATTTAAATTACATTACCATCCTGCAGCTAGAATTATTCTACAAAAGACAAGGGAAATGGACAGAGATTCCCTATGTCCAAATTTTCTTCCAACTAAGAGATATGAAGAAATTCTGTCTTAAGTGTGGGATTGTTGTATGCCCTAAAAGTGAGCCTACTAGGCATGGTGTTAGGCACGGACAACCAAGAGAAGGAACACTCCCTCCCCGCGCTCCCCTGTGAAGGCTCACCTCCCACACCCTGGAAGAGACTGGAGCCTCCCACAGCTCCTGAGTTGCCTAGTGCTCCTTCCTTGTATCCAAACGTGCCCCCATATCTGGGAGCACCCCCTCAACAAAAGCCAGCTCGAGTATGTCCCTTAGCTGAAACTGGAGGAGAAGTCAGACTAAACTGGGTCCATAAGCCCTTCTCCCTCTTAGAACTAAGACAGATCAAACAAGACCTGGGAAGCTATACAAATGACCCAGGCAAATATATAGATACATTCCAACACACTACCTTGGCCTTTGACTTGACATGGAAGGACATCATGATAATATTTAGTCAAACTTTATCTGACCCTGAGCATACTAGGGTCATAAAGGAAGCCTGAAGGTATGCAACAGGGCTTCACATGTCAAGTGATAAATACCCAGTAGGGGAAACTGTAGTCCCCTCCTCAGATCCTAATTGGAATTACAATGACCCTGAGCACATCTGGGAAAAGGATCATTTTCTACTCTGTGTGAAGACAGGACTGAAAGCAGCCCAGAAAAAAAGTAATCAGCTATGCTTGGGTCTCAGCAGTAACTCAGGAGCCCAATGAGAACCCCATTGCCTTTCTGGAAAGGCTAAAAGAGGCCCTCCAAAAGTTTACCAGTCTGAACTTAGACTCTTACGAGGGACAGGTGATTTTAAATGACAAATTCCCATCTCAATGTGCATCAGATATCAGAATAAAGTTAAAACAGCTACAGCAGCAGGACCCTGCTTCCTCTTTGGATGAAATGGTCCAGACAGCCACCAATACCTTTTATAACAGAGAACAGGAGAAGGAGGCCAGGAGAGGGAGAAAGGAAAGAGACAAGGCATGCCCAGATGCTGGCTGCCCTCCAGGGAAGCCCTATGGCAAACCTGAGTCCTTGAAGGACAAGGCATGAGGCAAATGCCTAATTGGTAGACAGGCGGGGCATTGGGCCTAGAGTGTCCAAACAGTGACAAGTCTCCTAAAAGAGATTGCTATAAATGACATCAACTGGGACATTGGGTAGCACTCTGCCCTCAGGACCCAAGGTCCCAGGACCCTCAAGGTAAAGCACCAAGCCTTCCCTTACGATGATTCAATAGGACTGAAGTGGCTCACTCCAGAGGTGCGAGCCAAGGGTGCAACTGAATGTGGCAGGTAGGTCTGAGAATTTCTTGGTTGACACAGGGGCTACCTACTCTGTCTTGATCTCCTACTCCGGAGTCTTCTCCTCCCAAACCTGTACCATTTTGGGTGCTATAGGAAAAACAACTACTAAAAGATTAACCTGAGCACTTCTTTGTTGCTGGGATGGATAAATATTTTCCCACAAGTTTCTGGTCCCTGAGTGTCCTACTCCCTTATTGGGAAAAGATATGTTCACTAAACTGGGGACCACCCTTGCGCTGGGAAGCTTTTCAGCCCCTAGAGCCCTACAGCTTCTGGTTACTACTGAAGAGCCCATAGCACCCTCTCCAATAGAAAGGGGCCAAAAACTATGGGAGGACAAAATTGACCCCCAGGTGTGGGACCAGGGGATTCCTGGATGAACCCACCAAGCTGAACCAGTCATCATTGTTCTCCAAGATCCCATTCGGTTTCCTAATGGGAAACAATATCCCCTCAAAAGAGAGGTTCATGGGGGACTACAGCCTTCAATAAATAAATTACTTGCTTGTGGGCTATTGGTCCCCACCAATTCGCCATGTAACACCCTGATCCTCTCAGTAAAATAAAAGGATGGAACCTGGTGAATGTTTCAACATCTCCAGATCACAAATGAAGCTGTAGTCTCTCTCCATCCCACAGTACCCAATCCCTATATAATCTTGGGAGAAATCCCACCCTGTGCCAAGTTTACAGTCTTGGATCTCAAAGATGCATTTTTCTTTTTTTTCATACTACTTTCTAAAGAATCCCAATACCTTTTTGCCTTTGAGTGGGAGGTCCCTGGAGAAAAACACCAACAGATGACTTGGAGAGTATTACCTCAGGGGTTCAGAGATAGCCCCCATCTGTTTGGACAGGCCCTTAGCCGGATCTCCTAGATCTGCACCTGGGACCTTGTGGGAAAATATTACAATACAGAGATGACCTACTAATCTGCTCTCCAGATGATAAAAATGCCCAACCACATGCAATTCAGGTTCTAAACTTTTTGGCAGAGAAGGGATATAAAGTCTCCTGTGCTAAGGCACAGATGGTCAAGACAAAGGTCACTTACCTGGGAGTTCAGATTACACATCTGAATCAGAGGAGGCTGTCCTCTGATTGGGTACAAGGAATCCGCCAGTTGACCTCCCCCACGATTGGAAATCAGTTGTGAGCTTTCATGGGGCTAACTGCGTACTGTAGAATCTGGATATCCAACTATGGTCTAATTGCCCAGCCCTTATATGAAAGCTTAAAGGGACAGGATGATTCAATCCCACTGATGTCAAGAACTCCTCAAAAGAAGGCAGAGGCTACACTGAAACAAGCCTTAACTCAAGCAACCATCTTGAGGTTGCCAGACGCAGAAAAAACATTTCAACTTTATGTCCACAAAAGAGCGGGAGTGTTAACTCAAAGGTTGGGATCTAAGTCCTAGCCTGTAGCTTAGTTATACAAGAGGCTCGACCCAACCGCCCAAGGCTGGCCTCCCTGCCTTCGGAATCTTGCAGCTATTGCAATCATGATAGAAGATGCTTTAAAACTCTCTTTTTGGGGCAAACTATTTTTACCAGCCACCAAGTGAAACAACTCCTGAATGGGAGAGGCCATTTATGGATATCTGATCAGAGTCCTCAGATATCAAGTAGTGTTGATGGAAAATCCAGGCCTTATTATATCCCCTTGTGAGGTTCTTAACCCAGCCACCCTCTGGCATACCCCCAAGAGCTCGCTCCCCTTTCACTCTTGCCTAGAAACCTTGGACCACTGGCAAAACCCCACAAGGGATTTTTGGAAGAACCTCTGACCAATCCTAAGGAAATCTGGTGCACTGATGGAAGCAGCTTTGTCTTGGATGGAAAAGGAAGAGCTGGATATGCAGTAGTCTCCAATTTTGAGACGATAGAGGCTAAACCTTTGCCAGACTCTTGGAGGCATTCCATCTGCCCACTGAGGTTACAGTCTCCCACTGTAAAGGACACCATAAAGGGAGCATGGAAGTGGCACAAGGGAACCAAGCAGCCGATCAGGCAGCTAAGACAGCAGCATTACAGAACAATGACCTAATAGATGTTGCCACCTTAGTTCCACAGACTAATTTGCCAGAAACTCCTTCATATACTGAAGGTGAGACTCTTAAAACTAAGAATGAGGGCTTTCAAGAAGATCATATGCGTGGTTCCAAAAAGAGAGACTTCTTTTTCTGCCTGAGAACCTCCAGTGGAAGTTTATTAACTACTTACATGCCACCGCTCATTAGGGGAAAAGGCCCTTCAAAGATTACTAGAAAGGTCCATCAGAGGAACAGGCCTCCAAACAACTATAAGGCAAGTGGTCTCCTCTTGTCCCACTTGCCAATTAAACAACCTCCTAGGAGCTCAAAGACCCTAGCTGGCCCAGCCTGTATAATGATGTGGAACCTACTCAGGAGAGGACTGGCAGATGGACTTCACCCAGATGCCAATTTCTCAAGGGTATAAATACCTATTAATCATGATATATACATTCACAGGATAGATTGAAGGCTTTCCCAACTGGATGGAGAAGGCTGAGGTGGTGATTAAAAAAAACTGTTCCATGAAATCATTTCAAGATTTGGTCTGCCCAGGTCATTACAAAGTAACAATGGGACATCATTTACTTCTAAGGTCACCAAGGGGTCTCTGAAGCATTGGGCATTGCTTATTATCTTCACTGTGGCTGGAGGCCTAAGTCTTTAGGAAAAGTAGAAAGAGCCAACAAATTCTTATAGTCAGCGATAAAAATGATAACCCAGGAGACCTCCTTGGGATGCAAGGAGGTTTTACCAATAGCTCTCCTCTGCACCCATATTGCCCCTAAGGAACAGGTTAGTTTTAGTCCTTATGAGATGCTATATGGGAGGCATTTTGTTTGTGTCAATGACCTCTTCCTAGATCCAGAGGCTCAGACCCTCCAGTCTTATACCATGGCCATTGGGCAATTTCAATAGCATATACACTTGTGGGGTGTGAACCAGGACCCAAAAGATTCTAAGGAGTCACCACTATATGCTCCAGTGACTCAAGTTCTAATTAAAGTCTGGAAAGATGGGTCCCCAAAAATTCAACTCCAGCCCACATGGAAGGGTCATTACCCTGTAATACTTTCTACCCCCACAGCAGTCAAGGTACCAGGACATGACCCCTGGATTCACTACTCACCAGTCAAGCCGTGGAAGAAAAGAGAAGAGGAGACTCAATACAACCCCCCCACCCCCACCTTGGGAGATCTCAGATACTTATTCAACACTATAAATAAGTGCCATTCTAATGAACACCCCAAAATCTAGTTTCTGGGGCTAAAAATTTCTCAGGAAGCTCTAAAGAGCCTACATAGCTTGGCAGGTGTTGTACTCCAAAATAGACCAGAGATAGATCTTCTGATCCCTGAACAAGGAGGGACTTGAGCCATCCTGGAGATGGGAATTTGGAGTTGGCTGATGCCCCTTGTTATGCCATATTGATGCTGTTTATGATTGTTCTATGTATTATCAATTGTCTAACCTGTTTTATCTCTGCCCAGGTCAACAAACTACAACATGCAGTGCCAGTTAAACAAGGATATATAAAATTACAGCCGACCACGGAAAATATCACTCGTCCTCAGATGGACACCAATATAAGGACTCTGAGGCCTGAGTCTAGCAAGAGGGGGAGGCCCAATACCCCTCACGGTCCCAGTTCAGCAGGAAGTAGCCAGAAAGACGACGACACCCCTATTCCCAAAGAATTTGGCCTCCCATTTCTTGATGGGGGAATGTTAGGTAGTTAGAATAGGAAACAGGAGTCTAGAATGGCAGTGGCTAAAAAACAAGAAAGGGAAAAGCCCTCGAAGATAGAATAAAGGAAGGTCCAAGGACCAGAATGAGGACCTCAGGTAGAACAAACAGCACTCCTGGCTAGCCCAGTTTACATATGGCAGGCCTAGGGGGAAGAAAAGACATATAAAAGAGGAACCAATGGGACAGGGCTCTCTTCTCTTAGCGTCTTTTGGGTTGGCATGCCCTCACTCCTCAAGGATGTATTTTTCTTTTATTTTCTAAATAAAACTGAACTGTAACATGGAGCTGTAACACTGATCTGTCCGAGAGCTGTAACACAGTCTGTCTGAGAACTGTGACATATTTGAGGGCTTTAATGTCTGTAGCCTCAAATTTTTGTTGAGATGAGGCAGAACCAAAGAAATTACCCACTCCCCTGACACTACTATATATTCCTGGTGGTGGACTAGATTTTGCTGGTAGGATTGTAATTCTTCAGCACAACTATCTGTTGATATGGGCTCAAAGTTCAATATTAATAAGATTGAAGCTTGGAATTAATTATGTGAGAAAAATTTAAGTATCTGAAGAGATGTTTTAAAGATGTTTATCTCCTAAAATGTTTAAAGGAACAGCTATTAAATTTTTAGTCAGTAAGATTAGGTAGAGGACGAAATAGCCATCAGTTGGTTAATTTCAGAGCAATCATAGAAAATTATTGTGTTTAAAAGCAACAAAATGAAGGTAACAAAGAGTACATTGATGAAATTTGTTAATTAAAAGAGTATGTCAAATGTAATAATATGTGAGATTAATGATAGAATAAAAAGCAAGAGGCTACTGAAGACTTAGAAAATTGATCTTGTTATCTTACTTTGCTCAGAAGCTGCCCACTTTTGCAATCGTTAACGTGTTCTGTTGTCTTCAGTGAAAGCAGATCACTTTTACAGTTTCTGGTGAATTTCTAACAATCTTCAATTTGATGTTTCCTAATGGAATCGTCATATAATAGTCATGAAAAACTTACGTCTTTTTAGCTGGAAATCATAAGTCAAAGGATAACTATGATGGAGTTTTACTGTTATGTCAGTTGTTAAGAACAGATAGAGTTTTTTTCCATTGTATTCAAGATCAATTTTTCTTGATATCTTGATCAAAAGATAAAATCTCCATAATTCAAACTATGTAAGGGCTATTTCCAGTGGTCATGTATGGATGTGAGAGTTGGACTGTGAAGAAGGCTGAGCGCCGAAGAATTGATGCTTTTGAACTGTGGTGTTGGAGAAGACTCTTGAGAGTCCCTTGGACTGCAAGGAGATCCAACCAGTCCATTCTGAAGGAGATCAGCCCTGGGATTTCTTTGGAAGGAATGATGCTAAAGCTGAAACTTCGGTACTTTGGCCACCTCATGCAAAGAGTTGACTCATTGGAAAAGACTCTGATGCTGGGAGGGATTGGGGGCAGGAGGAGAAGGGGACGACAGAGGATGAGATGGCTGGATGGCATCACTGACTCGATGGACGTGAATCTGAGTGAACTCTGGGAGTTGGTGATGGACAGGGAGGCCTGGCATGCTGTGATTCATGGGGTGGCAAAGAATCGGACATGACTGAGTGACTGAACTGAACTGAACTGAAGGGCTATTTTGGTGATAACTTTGAATATGCAATTTGAATAAATTTGTACAAATGCTGGAGGTATCATAGGGGCTACTGGCAGTATTTAGTCATGTTGGCCAGTAAAATAGGAGAATCTCACAATTCTAAAATTCTTGTGTATCTAAAATTCTTGTTGTGTCTGACTTTTTGTGACCCCATGGACTGTAGCCCACCAGACTCTCCTGTCCATGAAAATTTCAAGGCAAAAATATTGGAGTGGGTTGTAATTTCCTACTCCAGGGGGATTTTCCTAACCCAGGGATCACTCCCACATCATTTATGTCTCCTGCACTGGCAGGCAGGTTCTTGACCACTAGCTCCACTACAAATGAAGGTAATTATGCAAAAATATTTTTCAAAGTCATAAAAAGATACAAAAATGTTTAATTACCAGTCTTTCATTCTTTTAGGCATTATTGACTGCTTTGCCAGATTAGATAATCCTAGTGTGCCTATATGACTTCCCAGGTAGCTTTAGTGGTAAAGACATGAAATTATCATTCAATTATCATACGAAATTACCATTGAAAAGCACCAATGTTCTTTATTCTGCCAGTAAAAGGCAGAAAATTTCGATGTAGTAAAAGGCATTCTAACATGTAAACACAAAAAAGAAAAAGTGTGCTTGAATTAATACATTGAATCTCTAAAATTTTAACAAGCTGCATATTTAACAAATAATAATATTTATTAATCCCTAAATAGACATGTGATTGGAGTATTTCGTATGCTAAGCAAAATATTTTTCTTCCTTCAAGGCTGTACTTTGCTTGCACCTCTCAATAAAACAATTCTGTTCACCTCAAAATTCTAAGAAGTGAGCATTGCAATTTCAAATTATCCTAATGAAATTGTGCCAGTCTGAGAAATAAGCATAATTTAACATTGTAGTAAAGAAATAGGAATAAAGAAAATGTTTGGCCTGGAAAAGCTATATTTTATAATAAGCAGGCAACACGAGAACAGCAATGACCAGTGTAATTGATGTTTCTGTACTCTTGTGTCCCTAGAATTCAACAAAAGACCAATTGACAAAACTTTTGATTCTGAGCAGATAAAATTGAACAAAGTTCTCAGAAACATTAAGACAAGACTGAGAAAGAAGTTCCATGTAAGTTTCAAATGATGAGCAGGGGATATATTTCTCAAAAATTTGGTCTGAGAAGACTTAAGAACCCCTCAACCTCAGGGTTAATTCAAGGAAACTGATCATGCTATCATTTTTTCACTTTTTCCTTTTATAGATTACAAAATAAAACACTCAAAGGACAAATAAAAAAAACCATGGGAGCAGAAATTAGAAGACAAGGAAAAAAAATAATTAACAAACAATAGAAGTTCAATAAGATAATCAAACTCCTCAGAGGACTATATTCCTTGATAAAGAAACAAAACCAAATAAACCCAACAACAAAGGGCCTCAGCAAAATACTGGTGCTGCATTTAGCATAAGCTTACCACCCAACTACAGATATTGTGGCCTCATTTCAGTCTATCCCCAGGCATTGCCCATGCATACACACTATTGTTAGTCTTCATCGGTGGCAATGAGGGATTTAGCTGGATCTTGGCAGAACCATCATTTCTCTCAGAAACCTCAAGAGACACATCTGTAGTCAGACAAAATTGGGATGATGGCATCACTGCAAAGGGGGTGTACATCATGGGGAACTATGAGGTGTCTTAGAGAACTTACTATGGGTTTGTTAGGTAATTTTTCAAACTGGGGTCTTCTGCATTGTGGATGGATTCTTTACTAGCTGAGCTACCAGAGAAGCCCAAGAATGCTGGAGTGGGTAGCCTATCCCTTTGCCAGGGTATCTTCCTGACCCAGGATTCAAACTGGAGTCTTCTGCATTGCAGATAGATTCTTTACCAGCTCAGCTACCAGGGAAGCCTTAGATCGCAATGGGGCTGTAATAGTCTCTTGACAGGTTGAGAAAAACCACAAAATCCTAGAAAGAAAACAGAATGATGCCTTATTTTAACAATAATAGATGAAGGCACTTCCTTTAATTAAAGGAGGAAATAGGTTAAAAAATAGACGCTGATCAGAAATATATTGCTGAATGTTTCACAGGTTGCTCATCACCAATGCGTATATTCCATTTACAAAAGTTAAATTAGTGTGTACAGAAAATATTTAGAGCAATATACTTCCTTTAAAATATCATAATGTATATATCTATCCTAATTTTGCTTTATACCTTGGCCACTATTTTGGGTGTATATTTTTAGTTGGACTATTTGTATATTTGTATATATATTTTAATACAAATGCAGTTTATTCCTTTTTAACTCAAAATTTACTTAGGAGAGATTTTTTTTAAACCTCCAAGAGTGTAGATTTTTAAGTGCTTAAAATTTTGTGCTTTCAAATCAGTTTCTATGATTTATAAAATTAGCAAACTATTTCATGTCTTAAAACTCAGCATTGCTTATAATGTTCTAAAACCAGATTTTTATTTTTTATTCTTATGAAAATCTTTGTTTCAGTGGCACATTTCCCTGGAGAACCTTGGTTAATTGACCTTTAAAAATTTCAGGCTCAACAATATCTTCCTTCAAAAATTAAATAGTCTGCAGTAGTAGAACTAGAAGAGACCTTAAAGTTCCTCTAATTCTCATCTTTCCTTTCATGTGCAGCATGCCATGTGCTCAACTGTGTCCAGCTCTTTGTGACTCTAAGGACTGTAGTCCACCAGGCTCCCCTATCTATGGGATTTTCCAAGCAAGAATACTGGAGTGGTTTGCCATTCCCTTCTCCAGGGGATCTTCCTGACCCAGGGATTGAATCTGCATCTCTTGTGTCTCCAGCACTGGCAGGAAGATTCCTTACCTCTGTACTATCTGGGTAGCCCTACTTTCATAGATGAGTTTAATTTACTTTTGCAAAGACACATGGCTAGTAAATGCTCAGTAGGGACCAGAATTCAAGTATCATACTTCTCAGAACATGATTCTTTTTCTATTCATTTCTCTTTCAAATTTCCAAGCTTTCCTTCTGTGTGGGTATGTGTATGTGTATGCGTGTGTTTTTGGAAATTTACTCCAACCCAAACCAATGTCTTCATTCAATAATACTGCTATATCCTTCTATCTGCATCTTCTTTATCCAACTGAATCTTTTCATCCAAACTTTTTTCCACCTAGTAGTTGGATGGAAAACCTCAAAGTGAAAATTAGATGTTATAATACCATTCCCAGGCTCATAACACATCATTTTCTATTGTACTTGAATACTATCTTCAAGATTCTGTTAAGTTTGGTTCTTGTCCTGTTCTCCAGGCCCTCTGGTACCATTCTTATTCTGTCAGTATTTTCCAGGCTCAGTCACTAGCCTTTCTCCCATCATCAAGAACATCTACCTCTTTCTTGTCCTCTCTGCCTGGAATGCCTTTCCCCAACACTATTTTTTTTTTTTTTTAACCAAAGTAACTCCCCCTCCATTTACTTGCTCAGTTACTTATTTATCAACTACTTATTGGACATCAGTTGTGTACCAGACCTAGGCACTGGGAATAATTTGATAAGTGAAATTCACAAAATCTGTGTTATTTTGCCATTGACCCTCCACTGAGTGCTGTTGTATCGCTTGCTCTGTGTTTCATGGGTTGTAACTTATGATCGTTAAGTTTTTAAAGCATAATCCTTTATGCTCCTGCATAAAAGGAGCATGTTGCATAATCTGTGTCTTTGGCATGTGCCTGTGTGCATGTGTGCTTGGTAGTACCTGATTCTGCAACCCCATGGACTGTAGCCTGGTAAAGCTCCTCTGTCCATGTGATTCTCCAGGCAAGAATACTGCAGTGGGTTGGCATTTCCTTCTGCAAGGAACTTGCCAACCCAGGGATCAAACCCACACAGTCTCCTGTGTCTCTGGCAATAGTAGATGGATTCTTCACCAAGGAGCCACCTCGGAAACCCCTATCTTTGGCATATTTTCATCAATTATTTTCACACTTTTGGCAGTATTATACTTCTTTTGGACATTTCACTTAATCTTAAAGACAATTTATAAAATATTACTTCTAATTTTATTTTATATCACTAGTGTTTACCTAATATACATTTCCTCTATGCAACTTAACAATTGTAGTCTTTTATTAAGCAGCATTGTTTATTCTCCTGGTTTTTTTTTTTTAATTTCCTGTCTTGTGGTGTTTAATAACATTGACCATAATATAGGTTTATTAAATGAATTAATACATATTCATTTTTCCTCCATGTTGAGATAAATTATTTATTTGACAATAATAAGGAAATATTATGGATACATCTAAATAAAATTACCTTATTTCCTTTTATTATTTAGGATACATAATGATTACAATAACTCTAGAACATGAATTGGTTAGTGTCCAGTATATTTTATCACTGAAAGCAGATAAATATAGATACTTATATATGGCTCCAATTCAAGTAATATTGACATTTTATGCAAAATAATGTGCTTTTAATCAATACAAGCAAATTTAGATAATTTTTATCTTTGTCTTTTTTAAAAATAAATATCAGTATGCTCCAATAGTTAGAAGTGAGTACTATAGGCTTCCTATCCATACCCTTGTTGCCAGGACACACCCATTTCCACAGATGCTACAAAGAAGCAAAGAAAAGGGGAGAGAATTAATATCTTTAATTTGCTCATCATTTGCTAGCTCCATCATTCACAAACAGTGTTTACTTTGGTCAAACCCTAGCACAGGAATTTGGGAAATCTTATTTGCATACTTTTAGCTCCAGCAATTCAGAGAAGGGCATATTTAAGATCAGTATGTTATTGGTACATAATTGGACTACTGGAAGTTTCATTCTGAGTAGAAAAACATGAAAAGGTTGTTAAGATATTTATGAGAATGATTCTAAAATATTTCTAGTCAATACCACAAATATCACCAGTAAGAGTCTAATTTTGACTCTCATTATGCTAATGATACAGAGAGCTGAAGGGTATTTGCTGCCTCTGGTACATGGTCTTTGAACCCCTTAGTGTTATATTCCTCATTAAGGAACAGGCTGCCCCAAATGCATAGATTACAACTCACCTCTACTGATATCACACTGCCTTTACTAAAAGAATTTTGAAATAAATTAGAAAATATTAGCATTATGATTTTTTTTATTGTTCTCTTGGTATTTTATTCTAACTTTGCTTTTTTACCATAGGGGTAAGATTATATATACAGCAAAACCAATGGAATCTTTTTAATTCTGTTTCTATAGATGTTAGCAAGACTTCAATGTACTTGTCTTCTACTTTATTGATATTTCACTGACTTCCTTCTAAGAAAATGTGAAGAGATAGCTCATGTTGACTCTAAAACTTCTTCAGGCTACAGTGTGTTCCTTTGCTGGTTCCTGCTTTGCTGTTATCTGCACCAAAGATAGCAGTATCACTGTTATGCTGAAATAAATATTTGTCAATCGATTTCTTACCTTGGTAACTTCTTCAGCTCCATGCTGCTACAACTGCCAATGTTGATGATTTATTATTAATACACAGTAGAACTATTACAAAAAACATTATTTATTATAATATTTTTTACATCTCATCTTTCTAGAATATAAGTTAAGAGTTCATGAGAGGAAATATGAGGAGCCTGGGCATCTTCATTCATAACTGAATTCCTAGTTAAGATTGAATTTTGAATCTCTAACATATTTACATAGCTTAATGTTCCATAAAAGCCCAAAGTGGAAACCTGAGTTTAGTTGTTTGCAGAAGTAGCTTACTCCAGTTTTTATGTGAAAATGTTATAATAACCAGATTGTGAGCAATATGTGCTATGAAGAATAAAGACGAAAGTGTTAATATGATTGCTAGTGGAGAAGTAGAAGGGCCAAAGGCATTGGAGAGAATTTTACATCTTCTCTCCCACCTGGCCAAAATAATAATTCTTTATTTTATTTTTTCATGTGGAGGATGAATAAAGCCAGTAGTGGAAGGAGCCTGGATTTATGAGAGATTTAGTGTGTTTCTTTAGGTTCCAGGTGACAAATGCCATGGCAGATTTGAGGAAGGATTATTAAGCCACTTCACATTCCTCCACTTCCAGTAAAATAGGGAATAATTGTGGCACTTTGACCTCGGGGTTGTGGCTTTCCCTTAGGTCTTGGTGTTTTCACACGAGACACTGATACTGACTTTATAAACAGTTAAGAGCTTCTTACTGAGGAAAACAAAATGGAAGACGGAATAAAATAACTCAAAATCACTTGTAAGACATTTAGTATTGGATAGGGTGGAGGTAGTAATACACCGCAGATATCAACATTACTGTTACATTGTTTTTCTTCATTTGCAGGTAAATCACAATGAATGGATTTCCAAGATTTAGAAAGGTCACAGATATCAATTGTAGTAATTCTAAGTGTCCTCTATGAGTCTTACTGTTTTGCTGGTGTCTTAAAATAGAGTGCTTTACCAGTTTCATAATTGGTATACACAGGGTGCCTCCTTCTGGAATCAAATCCACAATATTAATTTTTTCTAGACTGTGTTTGTGGAAAAAAGAATTAGAAATTCCATGTAAGTCCTCTAAAAAAAAAATCATTGATGTGCAATGAGGCAAGAAACAAAAATTGTTATTGAAGATAATTAGTTAATCATTATGCCATAAATATATAATAGGGTTTTTATTTCTAACAAATGTACTAATCAAATTACCCAATTAAAAACTTCTGTAGGAAGATATTAGACTATTTTTGGAAAGACTGTAGCAATGTTTAAGGAAAATCCACTTTATAAGGCAATTTAGCAAGAAATGCTGTCCTTTCCATGTATATAATCAGGGTCGGTTATGAACGTCTTTCTTTCTTTAGGCTGTTTACAAGACATGAAACTGTTTTACATGTCTTTTAAATTGGTGTTAACGAAAAAACATGATCTATACAAATTTCCCCTAAAATAGCATTGTCTCTTCCTTTTAGAAACTCGTCTTTAAAAAGATAATACAAATACAATTACAATAAAATAACTGTGGTCCACAGGGCATCTTACCTGAGAAGCCAGATTATGTTGGATAAAATTAGGCAAAAGTGATTCTTACTCTACCCAGAACTCATTTTAGATCTGTGAGTGTGTGGATATGTTTTGCACATGAGGTGAATTTGCATGTAATTGACCAGCTGTAATTTAGTTCAAAAACAAAGAAAGAGTAAATGGATTTGCATTTACTAAACTATCATGTCTCAGTCACTTTGACAGATGTTTCACATGTATTTACTCTTTTATTAATTACTTAATTCAGAGAAGGCAATGGCACCCCACTCCAGTACTCTTGCCTGAAAAATCCCATGGATGGAGGAGCCTAGTAGACTGCAGTCCATGGGGTCACGAAGAGTCGGACATGACTGAGTGACTTTACTTTCACTTTTCACTTTCATGCATTGGAGAAGGAAATGGCAACCCACTCCAGTGTTCTTGCCTGGAGAATCCCAGGGATGGGGGAGCCTGGTGGGGTGCCGTCTATGGGGTCGCACAGAGTTGGACACGACTGAAGCAACTTAGTAGCAGCAGCAGTTACTTAAATATATGATGAGACAAGGTAGTGTTTTTGCCTATATAGCTATCATAGGAGAGTACAATACATTGGTTATAATTTGTTCAAAAATGTGTATCAGAAATTTTTAGTTCATGAATTACTATAATAAGTTGTCATGTTTCAAACTATTAAGGAAGTGTGTACTAGATTCAATTCAGTTCAGTCGCTCAGTCGTGTCCGACTGTTTGTGACCCCATGAATTGCAACACGTCAGGTCTCCCTGTCCATCACCAACTCCCGGAGTTTACTGAAACTCATGTCCATCGAGTCGGTGATGCCATCCAGCCATCTCATCCTATGTCATCCCCTTCTCCTCCTGCCCGCAATCCCTCCCAGCATCAGAGTCTTTTCCAATGAGTCAACTCTTCACATGAGGTGGCCAAAGTATTGGAGTTTCAGCTTTAGCATCAGTCTTTCCAAAGAACACCCAGGACTGATCTCCTTTAGGATGGACTGGTTGGATCTCCTTGCAGTCCAAGGGACTCTCAAGAGTCTTCTCCAACACCACAGTTCAAAAGCATCAATTCTTCGGCGCTCAGCCTTCTTCACAGTCCAACTCTCATATCCATACATGACTACTAGAAAAACCATAGCCTTGACTAGACAGAACTTTGTTGGCAAAGCAATGTCTCTGCTTTTGAATATGCTATCTAGGTTGGTCATAACTTTTCTTCCAAGGAGTAAGTGTCTTTTAATTTCATGGCTGCAGTCACCATCTGTAGTGATTTTGGACCCCCCAAAAATAAAGTCTGACACCGTTTCCACTGTTTCCCCATCTGTTTGCCATGAAGTGATGGGACTGGATGCCATGATCTTCGCTTTCTGAATGTTGAGCTTTAAGCCAACTTTTTCACTGTCCTCTTTCACTTTCATCAAGAGGCTTTTCAGTTCGTCTTCACTTTCTGCCACAAGGGTGGTGTCATCTGCATATCTGAGGTTATTGATATTTCTCCCAGCAATCTTGATTCCAGCTTGTGCTTTTCCAGCCCAGCATTACTCATGATGTACTCTGCATGTACATTAAATAAGCAGGGTGACAATATACAGTCTTGACGTACTCCTTTTCCTATTTGGAACCAGGCTGTGTTCCATGTCCAGTTCTAACTGTTGCTTCCTGACCTGCACATAGGTTTCTCAAGAGGCAGATCAGGTAGTCTGGTATTCCCATCTCTTTCAGAATTTTCCACAGTTTATTGTGATCCACATAGTCAAAAGCTTTGGCATAATCAATAAAGCAGAAATAGATGTTTTTCTGGAACTCTCTTGCTTTTTTGATGATCCAGCAGATGTTGGCAATTTGATCCCTGGTTCCTCTGCCTTTTCTAAAACCAGCTTGAACATCAGGAAGCTCACAGTTCATGTATTGCTGAAGCCTGGCTTGGAGAATTTTGAGCATTACTTTACTAGCGTGTGAGATGAGTGCAATTGTGCAGTAGTTTGAGCATTCTTTGGCATTGCCTTTCTTTGGGATTGGAGTGAAAACTAACCTTTTCCAGTCCTGTGGCCACTGCTGAGTTTTCCAAATTTGCTGGCATATTGAGTGCAACACTTTCACAGCATCATCTTTCAGGATTTTAAATAGCTCAACTGGAATTCCATTCCCTCCACTAGCTTTATTCGTAGTGATGCTTTCTAAGGCCCACTTGACTTCCCATTCCAGGATGTCTGGCTCTAGGTGAGTGATCACACCATCGTGATTATCTTGGTCTTGAAGATCTTTTTTGTACAGTTCTTCTGTGTATTCTTGCCACCTCTTCTTAATATCTTCTGCTTCTCTTAGGTCCATACCATTTCTGTCCTTTATCGAGCCCATCTTTGCATGAAATATTCTCTTGGTATCTCTAATTTTCTTGAAGAGATCTCTAGTCTTTCCCATTCTGCTGTTTTCCTCTATTTCTTTGCATTGATCATTGAGGAAGGCTTTCTTATCTCTTCTTGCTATTCTTTGGAACTCTGCATTCAGATGCTTATATCTTTCCTTTTCTCCTCTGCTTTACACTTCTCCTCTTTTCATAGCTATTTGTAAGGCCTCCCCAGACAGCCATTTTGATTAACTTTCGTTAAATGAAAATAGTTATGAAATGGGCTATCTCTTGTAGGATATACATATATCTCTTACTTATATACATATGCCACACTGTCAAAGGAAAATAAGAGGTGTAGCACCAACAGAACAATGATCTTTTGGTACTTCCTGAAGATTAGGTCATACAGAAGATGAGATTTTTACTAAAGAAAAGATGACTTAAAAGAATCTTCTAATTGTTTCTCAACTTGCAGGTTCTGATTATGAGTAACAAAATAGAAACTATACTGCAGATGAAATTTCAAAAAGTGAGAAAAAATGAAAATTTAAAAATCTTGCAAAGAGGAAAACAATACCCACAAAACAAGTATTATCAGATTTCTCAGATTTAAATGTGATGAAAATTAATCTTTACCCAGCCAATGTAAGATTTAATTCAAAGGATGAAATAAAAAATGAATGCTAATATAAGGATTCAGTGTAGGCAATCTATAGATACTCTTCCAAATGATGTCATAGATGACATTTTCAAACCAAATTAAGATAATGAATACAAAAGCAATGTTTGGAGTTTAACAAAATAGTAACCATGAAAAAAATAACATGATGGAACATGTTAATTTTTTAAAAAATATGTTACCTAATAATCAGGTTATCTTAAAAAATGGAAAAATTAAAGCATACCACAGGTCTTGCATTTTTGAATGAGAGAACAGAGATAGAGATTAACTCCACACTTTTCATTTAAAGTGTATTTATAGGTGTGATAAACATGTCCAGGTTGAAGCATTCAAGAAGATATCTGGAATACACTGCTTTCAAAATATTAAGCAAAGCTATGTAACAAGTTGACCAATGCAATAAATCTCAAAACTACAGAAATCTATATATGTGTATCTGTATGTATGTATGTATGACTAGAAATTACCATGTAAATACAAAAATAAGAACATGGGAATGATTCTAAGCATGGCTGTAACCACAATCAGTTAAAATTAGTTTAAATATCTTATTAACACACAGATACACTAGGATTAGATAAGAAAACAAATTCTAGCTAAATGATAATTTTAAGGCTTATATCTAAATAAAACTCATGAAGGAAGATGGAAAATGAATGGATGGATAAAAATGTTAACCAGAAACAAAAGGAGGTATGGCAACATTCAACAACAACAGCAAAATAATTACAAATGATATAAAATCATTTAGGCTTGTATAACAACTATATGCTTAGTTATAACAATTATAACAACACATTTTAAAACTCATATGAAAGTTTACATGATGCCAATTAATCAAAAATGTTAAATTCTATGATGCAAAATTCCACATCTCTAAGAATAAAGCAAAAATGTTAGAGCAACAACAAAAGCATAGTTTAGGGAAGAAAAAATGCTGTTTAAGTGGAATTTAAATGTCACATATGAAAGAAATCAAACATCAAAACATACAGATTATAAGTAGATAAATAAATGAATACCAAATGGATAAAATTAAAATTATTATTTCATATATAGCACTTTAGTATCACTAGACTATAAAGCATTTAAAAAATTTGTAGAAAAACTCTTAACAGTATTCTAATAAATGATCATTCAATTGCAACAGACACGTAAAAATTCTAATAGACTGTACATTTGTTTTCAAGGCTTAAAATTACTGCAGTTGATAGAAATACTATGTAAAATTTCATGTGTTCATAACGATATTAACAAAATAATCTCATTAAAAACTATTGATAAATCCATAGTCCTCAATAGGCAGCATCCATTCTTTCTACACACAGAGAAGAAACAAGGGATAAAACAAAATGTTTCTTTCTTTACTGTATGAACTGTATTTAACAACTAAATAATTGAAGTGAAGAGATATTCTATATAGAAAAAGAAAACAGTTAATAAATACTAAATACATAATAAATCCAGAGTATCATTATTTTGCAGCCTTTAGGGAATGATTTCAGAGAAGGCAGTGGCAACACACTCTAGTACTCTTGCCTGGAGAATCCTAGGGATGGGGGAGCCTGGTGGGCTGCTGTCTATGGGGTCACTAAGAGTCGATCACAACTGAGCGACTTCACTTTCACTTTTCACTTTCATGCATTGGAGAAGGAAATGGCAACCTACTCCAGTGTTCTTGCCTGGAGAATCCCAGGGACCGGGGAGCCTGGTGGGCTGCCATCTATGGGGTCGCACAGAGTCAGACACGACTGAAGCAACTTAGCAGCAGCAGCAGCAGCAGAAGTGACTTAGCAGCAGCAGTAGCAGCAGGTAATGATTTAGACAGCAATTATCACTGGTTGCAAAAAACATTATATAAAAGATAATGGAAAACTTTAGAATGGAAGATCAAACAGACAATGTATGAACTCACTAAACAATCTCAATATCACTAAAATATGTGATTTTTTTAGTGACTAGATAGTATATGTATTTTCTTATATATTGCAATAGATAATACACTGTATGAAGTGAAAGTATTAGTTGTTCAGTTGTGTCCAACTCCTTCCTTGCAACCCATGGACTGTAGTCTGCCAGTCTCCTCTGTCTATGGGATTCTCCATGTAGGAATTGAACCCTGGTCTCCTGCACTTCAGGCAGATTCTTTACTGTCTGAACCACCAGGGAAGCCTGTGATAATACACCAGATGCTTATAAATTATTCTTGCCAAAACACTGAATTTGAATCTGATAGAACTGCTAGCTATAAATATCAATTTACCAGCATTGTAAAAGATAGATGCATATGAATCAATGCCATGACATTGAAAGTATTAGTCGCTCAGTCATGTCTAACTCTTTGTGACTCCAGGGACTGTAACCCACCAGGCTCCCTTGTCCATGGAATTCTCCAAGCAAGAATACTGGAGTGGATTTCCATTCCCTTCTCCAGGGGATCTTCCTGACCCAAGGATCAAACCCTGGTCTCCTGTATCACAGGTGTATTCTTTACCATCTCCAGAATGCAGAATATTCTACTAACAAATGCAAATGGAAAGATGATGAGAGGAAGTAGAGATTTAAGGCTTCACCAAACTCATTATATGGAACTTGCTTTATTCTGACTTAAAGAACCATCTAAGGAAAAAAATAAGTTAATCATGGAAATTAAATATTATCTGATATGTGCTAATATTAATAATCAATTTATAACTTTTCCTGTTAAAATCAGAAATAAGTATTCCAGCTATCCTTACTTCTATTCAACATTACACTGAAATTCCTACCCAAGTTAATAAGACATATGAGAAGAATTAAGATGGAAAAAACTTTTCACTGGTGGATGAGTGCATGAACTGCCTTAAATTTCCTGGAGAATCTATGTCAGAATTAGAGGTATAGAGTTCAGAAAGATGACCAGATACAAGATAAATCTTAAAATATATATCCGTAATCTTCCAGTTTCTAGTTCTGCATGTAAGGGGTTTGGAAGTTGCTACTCCATCCTAACAACAAGAACAGACAGACTGAAAAATCAACAGCTCTTCTCAGATGGCTAAGAGACTGGAGGGCACAGGGCAAACCAGTGCTATCATAACCAGAGATGCAGACCAGTGAATACTCAGCTACATCTAGGAACAGAGTCTCACAAGTTGAATCCACCAGAGAAACTACTTCTCTGGTAGGAAAATATCAACTATAGCTGAAAAATGTCTAGGGGCTTTAAAAACTCCACAGAAATCCAATCTTGGTGGGAAAATATTGTGAGATTTACCTCCAGGAGTTTGACCAGCTTCCTACAGAAAAATATCAGAGAAAAATTCCTTCATGATTTCATGAAGGCAGTGAAAAAGGAACCATCTTGTTAGAGCACACTGTTCTTAGTGCTTCCCTGGCAGCTCAGATGGTAAAGAATGTGCCTGCAATGCAGCAGATGTGGGTTCAATCCCTGGGGCAGGAAGATCCACTGGAGAAGCAAATGGCTACTCACCCACTCCAGTATTCTTGCTTGGAGAATTCCATGGACAGAGGTGACTGGTGGGCTGCAGTCCATAGGGTTGCAAAGAGTTGGACATGACTGAAAGGACTGATACTTTTTCACTTGCACACTATTCTTAAGAAGACCTGCCCTCAGGAGAAACTATTCAACCAGAGCCTAAAATCAGGACCAAGTTGAACTGGGGGAATAGAAATACCCAACTCCAGTAGGCTGTAGCCTTCCAGGTAGGAGAAGATAAATACCCACCTCTATCCAGGGACAGCGGAGCCTGGTGGGTTGCAGTCCACGGGGTTCCGAAGAGTCGGACACGACTGAGCGACTTCACTTTCAATTTTCCCTTTCATGCATTGGAGAAGGAAATGGCAACCCACTCCAGTGTTCTTGCCTGGAGAATCCCAGGGACGAGGGAGCCTGGTAGATTGCTGTCTATGGGGTCGCACAGAGTCGGACACGACTGAAGCGACTTAGCAGCAGCAGCAGCTGCCGCAGCAGCTGCCACAGCAGCCCCCCTCTTCGGGCTTCCCTCATAGCTCAGTTGGTAAAGAATCTGCCTTCAATGCAGGAAACCCGGGTTCGATACCTGGATAGGGAAGATCTCCTGGAGTTGCCTGGCAGGCTACAGTCCATAGGGTCCCAAGAGTTGGACACTACTTAGTGACTAGAGAGCCCTCTTTAGCTTCCTGTCCTACCTAAGAGAGGGAGAAAGGAAAAAAAAACTGAGGCACAGGTTCAGTACTATCTGAATGACTGATTTAAACCATATAATGGCGTTTTCTAAATTAAATGCCATTGTTGTCCTAATTTCATAGATGAGGCAGATAGAGATACACTATTTTACCAATATCACCAAGCATATAAGTAGATAAGCCCAACCTTGAACCCACATCTGATAAGGGCCATGCCTTATCTTCAGAATGGTTAATGGTTAATTGCAGAGTAAACATGCTACAATTGAGGCCTCAAATTTATAACAGAAGTTTTTCCTTTCAGAATGTAAAAGATTCCAACATCCAAACAAAACTAAAATTACTTTGGAGACTTTTACTCTGAGAGAATGTTTCACATTAGCATTGCTCAAGGAACCCTGAGAAATGGTATGCAGTAAATAACTTCAAATAAGATTGAACATAACTCTCTCAATATTTTTAGTAGAGTGATTATAAAGAGAAAATGTATACAAATGTCAATAAGCATATTTTATTACAGAATATATTTGACAACATATTTGAGAAATCATTCATATACACTTTACTTTCAGAATTCAGATAACACTAAAATTTAAAATAATGCTTGATGATCATTATTTTTGAGCAACAGTTAATACACTAAAATGTATTTCACATGAAATAAACATTTTTCAGGTTTTCAGCTCTTATAATGGGGAGCATGGCTTAAAGTGTCAGTTTATATGACCCTATGATCTGTTGTTTTTGAAGAGAAAATTGTTAATTTATTAAACTAAAAATGAGTTCCTTCATATTTAATTATGATTATTGGAAAATAGTTTTACTTTTAATTTAAAATATATTAATGATTATATAGTAAATTCTATGTATATGTACTGTACTGTGTGTGTATTCAGTCATGTCTGACTCTGCAACTCTACGGACTATAGCCCATTAGACTCCTCTGTACATAGAATTTTTCAGGAGAGAACAGTGGAGTGGGTTGACATTTTATACTCCAGGGGGATCTTCTCAACCCAGGGATCGAACCCACTTCTCTTGCATTTCCTGTTTTGGTAGGCAGATTCTTTACCACTGGGGCTACCTGCAAAGCCCAAATTTCATGTATAACATAAAATAACTGTTCAATTATTTATTTATGTATGTTATATGATTTTATAGTTGACTTTAATTTCTTATAGAAAGTGGAGGGTTCAACCTCCCTACTTTTCAAATGGGCTAAAACTCTTCTCATCGTAGTTTTCATTTATTAATTAAATATATATCATCCATGTTTATTGTTTTCAAATCGATTTTATGTAGAAAGGATTGATAAAGAAATTATACTACATAGAAGTATTTAGAATATACAATAAGAGAAAAAAATAATGAAAGGTTTTACCCATGATTTTTTTTTCCTTCTGCTTATACTAAAAATCTACTTTTCTATAAATATATTTCTATCTTTTTTATTAATTTTTATTGGGATATAGATGCTTTACAATGTTGTATTAGTATTTTGTTGTACAGCAAAGTGAATGAGTCATATGTATACACATATCCACTTCTTTTTCAATTTTCTTCCTGTGGATATATATATACATATGACTCTATTCACCACAGAGCATTAAGTAGAGTTCCTTGTGCTACAGAGTCATACATAGTAATGTATATATGCCCGTCTCAGTTTCCCAATTCATTCCACCCCTCCTTTCCCACTTTGGTGTCCATATGGTTGTTTATGTTTCTTTTTTTTTTTAATTAATTTTATTTTATTTTTAAACTTTACATAATTGTATTAGTTTTGCCAAATATCAAAATGAATCCACCACAGGTATACATGTGTTTATGTTTCTGTTTCTGCTTTGCAAATAAGTTCATCTCTACCATTTCTCTGATTTCCACATATACACCATATTATACAATATTTGTTTTTTTCTTTTAGACTTACTTCACTCTATGACAGTCTCTGGGTCCATCCATGTGTCTTCAAACGATACTATTTCATTGTGTAACTGGAACACAGAAAAAGATTTGTGTGGAAAAAGTGCTGTGACTGACTGAATCTGTCAAAATTGGTTTGTGAAGTTTCATACTGAAGTTTGCAGTTTGTGAAGTTTCTCTCTGGATGATGTGCCACAGTCAGGTAGACCAATTGAAGTTGGTAGCAATCAAATCAAGACATTAATTGAGAACAATAAACATTGTACCACATGAGAGATAGCTGACATACTCAAAATATCCCAATCAAGCATTGAAAAATTGTTTACATCATCTTTGTGCAAATTGCTTTGATGTTTGGAGTACCCATAAATTAAGTGAAAAAAAACCTTCTTGACATATTTCCACATGCAATTCTATACCAAAATGTAACAAAAATGTTCCATTTTTAAAACAAATTGAGACAGGTGATGAAAAGTGGACACTGTACAATAATGTAGGGTGGAAGAAATTGTGGAGCAAGTGAAATGAATCACCACCAACCTCACCAATAATCGGTCTTCATCCCAAAAAGGTGATCTTGTTTATATGGTGGGATTAGAGGAGAGTCCTCCATTATAAACTCCTAGAAAACCGAATGATTACTTCCAACAAGTATAGCTCCCATTTAGACCAATCGAAAGCAGAAATTGGTGAAAAAATGTCATGAATTGTTAAACAAAAAACACATAATTTTCCATCAGGATAATGCAAGGCCCCATGTTTGATCAAACACCAGGCAAAAACTGCTACAGTTTAGCTGGGAAGTTCTCATGTATCCACTGTATTCACCAGCCATTACATCTTTGGATTTCCATTTATTTTGGTTTTCACAAAATTATCTTAATGGAAAAATTTTCAATTTCCTGGAAGACTGTAAAGGCACCTGAAACAGTGCTTTGATAAAAAAGATAAAGTTTTGGGAAGATGGAATTATGAATTTGCCTGAAAAATGGTAGAAGGTTGTGGTACAAAACTGTGACTATGTTGTTCCATAAGGTTGTTGGTAAAAATGAAAAATAAATCTTTCATTTTTACTTAAAAACCAAAGGGACTTTTTGTCCAAGCCAATATATGCCTTCTTATAGTGTATTAAATTACCACATAGGAAATAATGGATTTATCTATCTAAGGCATGTTCAAAGTTATGATTCTCAAATCATTTCCCACTATTCTGTACCACATATTTCTCACTTCAGAAATACAAGTCTTCATTTACCTTTAATATGTCATGTTATTTCACAATTAAAAATATTTTTTCTATTATTGCCTATCCTGAAATGTTTCTGTCCTTTTACTCTTTATATTACTGTTCATACTTAGACATAGCTGCCAATAAAAGGTTTCTGTCCATTGATTTATTTTTCCAACCTCCTCAGGCTGACATTAGTGTCTCATTCCCTGAGCTCTGTGATAGATCTCTGTGTTATGACATACCCACATAGAAACTTGTCTCTCTGAATTGATTTTAAATATATAAAAAGCAAGCCCTGAATCTAATTTAGAAAATGAAAATTTTTAAGTGCTTAGAAAAGATAGGCTCTACACATGAATGGGCTCAATAAATACCTGTGGAATGAATGTACATGACTTTCAAATTATAGAGGAATTGAGAAATGTATTCTTTTTTTTTTGTCCATTATGAATATAGAAAAGGCTTAGGTTTTGTCTACTTCTGAATGCACCATTGCCACAAGAACTAGTGTATTCCAATTCCTGTGCTTATGACATTTAATATTTTGGCTTCTAAATTGATATAACATCACTATATGTATCATCATTAGATTACTTTTATTTTAAATAGATTTTTGAATTTTAAAATGGATTTTTGAATTTTAAAAGGTCATTTTCCCTTTAACTAACTAAACCACATCCTGTTCAAGTAATTGTATTTCCAGTTCCTTGTCCTGGAAATTGAATTAATTGAAGTACTGTTCTTTTATAATGTATGATAGGCTTTGAAAAAAATGGCTGCAACTTTATTGCAGTTGGGGAAAAAAATCTATAAATGAATCAGTGGCAGCTTCCTCAGCCAAATATAGCTGTATGTCTTTTAAAATTTTAGTGAAGATTAAAACTTTGTCATTCCAGTGCATCACTCAATTTAACATGTAGAATAATGTTCTCTGGTGAATGATGCAGAATAATGATATAATAACTAGAAAGTTGTAATGACAAATGTCTGTGGGTAGAAGCTATCCTGGTTTGAATTTTTTTTCTTTTTAAAATGAAAAGATCTTATGTATAGGCTTCCAGTATTGTTCTGTGATGACTAGCTAATAAAGGTATAGCCTCATCTGCTACCTGGGCATGATGATACTTCTGATAAAAAGTTAAAGACACCATCTATGATAGATGTTTAATAATATGAATAAATCTTTAATTTTACAGCTTTTGTACTGAAGCTATACTGATATTGCAGCTCCATTAATGAATCTAAAAAATAAGCCTCAATAATAGCAGTAAAGGAAATCACTGTTAGGACATACCTTAAATTCATTTAAACCTTAAAAAGTTATATATATATATATATTTTTTTTTTCCTAAATAGAAGATTTTGATTATATGCAAACACTAACATTTCATATTTTTTAATTGAACTTAGCTATCTGTTCAATAAGTTTCTCCTATGATATCAAATACTGTACTTCTTTATATTTCTTAACCAGTATATATGCTGAGTTCTTCCTGGTATACATGGAAAGTTACTGAGTGATGAACTGCAAAATCATTAAGACTGAATATCTTCTTACTACAAAAGAGATCTTCAATTAATGTGGATTTGTCCTTCACAAAACCACAAAATAAATTCTTTTGTAGGCCAATGGGATAAAATTTTGAAGGTGAAGTTCATATGTGAAAAAGCAGCTTTCCTTTCTCCTTTTTATCTTTACAAACTCGTTCATTATCTTCCCTACCCCTACTATATTCCCACAAGAAATTTTATTGTAGTCTTGCTGCACTGCTTATCAATTCCTCTCTCATCCTACCTCATTTCACAGGTTATAGATTTTCAATCCTTCATCCTGGACTGATATGCTAGAATTTGACTAAATATGATATTCAATATCAGGAACCGAAGGAGAGATTTCATGGAATATCAAAATGAGCTACTCCAATGTCTACTGGATTCCCATATATTTTGAGGTACCCAAAATGCTGCTTTATATCTTATGCTGCAGTGAACAGAGTGCCCTTTCTAGTTGAAAAATGATCTGTATCTTACCTCATTATGTTTTATTACTATAATGTACTTTACCTGTGACAATGGCAAAGAACCTGAAAGATACTGTTATTGAACCACAAGTGACTTTCTACTTACTCTTCTAACCTTAGGGAGTCACGCTATGTGATATTTATGTCAATTACTAATGGAATGCAACATATACAATCTAGATGCTTAATATAAGACCTAGTTTTGTGACTTAGTCAACACAAATGAATGCAAGATGATGACAGTAACATTGCTACATTTCTAATTGGCTTATTGACTTGCAACCTCCTTGGGAGCTGCCCCAAGTGTAATCTGGAACCATCCCTGTATGTGGAGGATAGAGACAGACTAAAGAAAAGGCAAACCATGTCAAATTGGTAGGTGGCAGGTTCAACAAGCAAGGGAACTTATGATGCTTGTTTTGGGTAGTTGCAAGGTTAATAGATTTCTTCACCTATCTGCCAGAATCTTGAAAGTTTATAGAGGTCTTAACTGGATTCAGTCAGATGTCCAGTTCAGACAGCTTCAACATCACATTCCAGTTTCAAGGCTGTATATGGGAGTAGCTTCTGCGAGTGGGAGAAGCAAGCAGAACTCACATTCTAAGGACTGGGGTTGGGGATCAGTGGGATCCTCCTATTGCCTGGGTTCAGCTCATGGATCAACTGGACCTCCTCCAACACGGCTTTGAATAGAAATCATACAGTAGGAATATTAAAGGAACTTAGATAAAATTTAGTTCAAATGATTGCAAATGCAACATAAATAGGTACAGTAGACACATAAATTTGTACACAAGAGATGATAAAGTTCCTAATACCTAAATTGTGGGCAAAGTAAATGTGACCTGGAAATATGTATAAGAAGCTATCACTGTCTAATATTGCCTTGAATTTGAATTATGAGAAATGCATAACAGAAAAAAATTATTGTGTATGCATATGTGTATGTTTGTCATAAAACTCCTATTCAGCATTTTGCATTTGAAAATATCTTGTTGATTATCATATTTAGAGATCTTATCATGTAAAAGGGAAGAATACTAGAAAAATATGGAATGTTCTGCCTCTTTGCAATTCTGAGACAGTCTTCCAAAACCCTCATGATTCAGAGGAATTCAAAGTAAAGAACATCTTATAAATGAGATCAAATGATAAAAAAAAAAAAATGGATGCTGATGAAAAGATATCAGAAAACCTGAGAAGCTTGTGACACCCAAGACGCAGCTGGTAGCTCTCTGGAACATTGCTATAAACTCTCATTACCCTAGCTTGATGACAATTGTTCATGCTTTTCACAGCTGTTTAAATTGCCAGAACAGCTGTTACCTGCAAAAGATTATTTGAAGAGATTAGTCTCCTGTAGACCATCCAACAGCCCTCTTAAAAAGACTGACATGCACAGCACAAATCATTCAGCAACAGAAGGCAAGCAGATACTAAATTAGATCTGAGGTGTCAATTGAAGAAACATTGATAATTCATGGGGATTAGTGTTTTGATTCTTCAAACTTGTCTCTCTCAAACCACTAAAATGATTTCTGCAATCAGTTTTTCCCTCCTTTAAAGGAAAAATAACTTTGGCAAATTTATGATTAATCATGGTTTGATATCTTATGTACATAAGTTGTCCTGATAACTGATACTATGGTCATGATAACTCTTAAAACTGAATATTGATTTTTTTACACCTTGTGGAAAAAGTTCACCAACAGTCGGACACAACTGAGTGACTGAACTGAACTGACAGTTTGTGAAGGAAATATAAGAATCTTTGCAAAGTTCTCTTTAGATAATTTTTAAATATTTTTTTAAAATTCTTTAAGTTTTAGACCTTTAGCATTCAACAGATGTTCATGATCTGCTGAAAGTTCGCTGGTAATTTTCCACCCATCATGGAACTCTGTTTTGAAGACACTATAAATGGCTAATTGCTACTGAGAGCAGTATTTTTTACCTTATTCAGAATCTGTAGATATGGAATTTGTTTGAATGATCTTAATGAAGTTAAAAACACTGTGTCAAGTCCAGAGAATTCTATTGTTCTCTGTGCCCTATAGATTTATGTAAATTATATCTCTTTTCTTAATGCCTTAATGCTAAATGTCTTTCATGTAAGAGTATTCCTTTTGATCTCTCTAATAATACAAGTGTGGAAGAGTACGTTGGAAGGCTTTTTAAGAGTATTATTCACTTTCTAGTAGCCTCTTTAGTTTTGTACATAAAGGATGATCTGGCAAAAAAAAAAAAAAAGAGGTTTCCGCTTTATAATATTAAAAGATGGCGAGTTGTAACATCTAAAATAACACTTCAAGTGACTGAGTTTGTTATTTATTAAGGCATCATGTTTGGTTAAATATACCTAACTTCAGTTCAGTCGCTCAGTCATGTCCAACTCTTTGCGACCCCATAACCGGCAGCACACTAGGTCTCCCTCTCCATCACCAACTCCCGCGGAAGTCACTCAAACTCACGTCCATCGAGTCGGTGATGCCATCCAGCCATCTCATCCTCTGTTGTCCTCTTCTTCTCCTGCCCCCAATCTCTCCCAGCATCAGAGTCTTTTCCAATGAGTCAACTCTTCGCATGAGGTGTCCAAAGTACTGGAGTTTCAGCTTTAGCATCATTCTTTCCAAAGAACACCCAGGACTGACCTCCTTTAGAATGGGCAGTAATCTTATTATTATGATCATACTTTTTGTCATGAAATAGCTAACATATTTGTTCCATCGTTAAACTTTGTAACTAATTTTTCTTCATAATGTTTATAAACTTTAAAAAGTAAATATGTGAGAATAGTGATATAATCTAATCCTTATATATCCTTGTAATGGGGCACTTATACCTCTATATGGCTTCCCTGGTGGCTCAGCTTTAAAAAATCCACCTGCAATGTAAGAGACATGGATTCTATCCCTGGGTACCAAAGATCCCTTGGAGAAGGAAATGACAACCCACTCTCTAGTATTCTTCTCTGGGAAATCTCATGGTCAGAGGAGCCTGGTGAACTATAGTCCATAAGGTCAGAAAAGAGTTGGACACAACTTAGCAACTAAACAACACAATCTTTTAAAAAATAATAGTACCTCAAAAGTTTTGAAAATAGTGCATACTTGAGAATAGATGTTTTGAAGATCTAAAGATGTAATCTGATGATTTGATGCTTGCTGCAAATAATTTATTCAATCATTCACATACACTTAAATTTAGTAGAATTTGCCAAAATGTGGTCAAAACCCCAATGAATTGTTATGTTATCATAAAACCTAAAGAGCAAATTTCAACTAAGTTACATTCTCATGTAGAAAGCATATAGTACATTTGCATTCTCCTTCTGAGCAGACCACTACTACAACAGTAAAATTTTTGAGGAAATAAAGCAATATCTTACATGCCTTTGATTGATGAGTTACTAATATAATTTTCAAAATGAATAAGACTGATTTTAGTTATTTGTCAGAAGCCTCTTATTTTTCATTTACATTTTGGGTAATTTTATTGATTTCCTTATTTTCTTCACTTTTTTTTTCCTATGGTAGACTGTGAAGTTTTTCTTGAATACTTAGAATAATTATATATTTTATATACTGGTAAGGTTATTTAAAAGATTTAAGGCCATATTTAATGGAATACTTACAGGACAAAATTTGTGAGTAAATTTAATTTTTCAGTTCGCATTATTAGTTTGTGGAAGAAACAGGATGAATATTGTTATCAGAAATAAATCTCTCAGGAATATCAATTTATGTTTTTCAGTTTTTAGAAAGAAATAAGACAAAGGAACTCGATAATTTCTTATAATCAGGTAATGTCATGCCAACCATATAATGGTAGAGAGATGTAAATCAATGAAAACATAGTGTTTTTTTATAGGTGTTATCTGAATCAATTCCTTTTCCCACAACAAACATTAGAGAAGCCATGCAATGATCATAATCTTGTTATTTTATTTAGAATAAAATAGTAATTTTTTGTTATTGCTAACAATATTAACAAAATATGCCATTTTCGTTTCCATATACTCATTTCACCCAAACTTATTTTCCTCCTATAATATGAACCTTGTTAATCATACATCTCCTTTACTACCACTTTCATCTAACTTTATTTATCCTTAACTTCTGTAATGGATTTTTATCCAGAGTTCTTTGTTGTTATTCTGTTTTTTTTTTTTACATTGCTCTTAGAGATGCTCTCCAAATCTTGTCACTTTCCCTTTTAAAACTTTCAGTGACTCCCTACCACCATAGGGTAGGTGACAAATTCTAAATCAAGACAAAGTCTAATTTCCTTAGCAAAACCTGAGATGATAGTCTTTGTTAGACTACTGTATTCAAGTATACTGATCAAGTTGTTCATTCTAAAAGAAGCTTTACATAAAGAAAGCAGGAAGATTTATTTGGGTATAATGATGCTGGGAGGGATTGGGGGCAGGAGGAGAAGGGGACGACAGAGGATGAGATGGCTGGATGGCATCACTGACTCGATGGATGTGAGTCTGAATGAACTCTGGGAGTTGGTGATGGACAGGGAGGCCTGGCGTGTTGCGATTCATGGGGTCGTAAAGAGTCGGACACGACTGAGCGACTGAACTGAACTGAACTGAAATGAATGAACAAGAAGAACAAGAACAAGCAGCATGTTACTTCCTCCTTTTAATCCTTCATGTATCTTTTACATTTAGTGCCAAAGTCAGGTGATTTTGTATCCTAGTTTAGGATAGATATCCATTCTGCATCAGGATAGACATGGTAATAGATATAATGTTAGGGAATTCTGTTAGATCACACCTTGACTGAGAGGGAAGAAGCTGGATTAAAACTCAACATTCAGGAAACTAAGATCATGACATCCAGTCCCATCACGTCATGGCAAATAGATGGAGAAAAAGTGGAAGCAGTGACAGATTTTATTTTCTTGGGCTCCAAAATCACTGCAGATGGTGATTGCAGCCATGAAATTAAAGATGCTTGCTCCTTGGAAGGAAAGCTATGACAAACCTAGACAGTGTATTAAAAAGTAGATCCATTACATTGCTGAGAAAGGTCTATATAGTCAAAATCTATACTGTATCTGCACTGAACTTGCTTTGACCATTCAAATGGGCAGAAGTGACATGCTCCTATTCCTTGTATGGCTCATAAGATGTCTGGTAGCTTCTGAGGGATGATCATCTATGCTTCTAGAGGAAGAGGAATCATGAAAGGAAATCAAGGCTCACAGCCAGCATCAGCTGCCAGGCATATGAATGAAACTAAGTAGTCATCCAAGTCATCTAGTCATGTACAGATGTGAGACCTGGACTATAAAGAAGGCTGAGCACAGAAGAATTGATGCTTTTGAATTGTGATTCTGGAGAACACTCTCATGAGTCCCTTGGACTGAAAGGATATCCAATCAGTCAATTCTAAAGGAAATCAACCCTGAATATTCACTGGAAGAACTAATCCTGAAACTGAAGGTCCAATACTTTTATCACCTGATGCAAAGAGCTGACTCACTGGAAAAGACTCTGATGCTGGGAAAATTGAAGGCAAAAGGTAAAGGGGTGGCAGAGGATGAGATATACAACATCACTTACTCAATGGACATGAATCTGAGCAAACTCCAGGAGATCGTGAAGGACAGGGGAGCCTGGCTTGCTGCTGTCCATGGGGATCACAAAGAGTGGGACATGACTTAGTGACTGAGCAACAACAATAGAAACAAATTCTCTCATATAATGGTGATTGTTTAACTTTGTTCATAGTATATGATATCATCTAACTTCCATTCCCAAGTTTTTAAATTGTTTTCAGAATTCCTTTTTCAGCACTGTGACTGGCAGATTATTATAGAAATAGAATGTTTATAATTTGGAAAAAAGATTTTAAATTATAATAAATAACATTATAATAAAACTTTTGCTAAAATCATGACAAAAACCCTGATTCATATAAACAGCACTTGTTTCAAACTAAGTTTTCATAGTTTGGTTGATATTTTTATGTTTGACAGCTGAAGTTGAACAGTGTTATATGTAGCTTCTAGTGATTTGGTCTGACAATCTTTAGCTTATGCAATTATAGATAAAATTTCAAACAAAATTTGGATTTGTATTTATTCAAACTTTGTGAAAAACAGAGATATGACAGATCTATAATACAAAATTTCTAATGTGCTACAATTTGTTCTCTAAAGTCAGTTGCTCAATATTCCTCTCTTCTCTGTACTTACTGCTCTGTGTGGAGTCAGTTTCCTATTTTATTGTATCTGCACTGAACTTGCTTTGACCATTCAAATGGGCAGAAGTGACATGCTCCTATTCCTTGTATAGTTCATAAGATGTCTGGTAGCTTCTGGGGGATGACCATTTATGCTTCTAGAGGAAGAGGAATCATGAAAGGAAATCAAGGCTCACAGCCAGCATCAGCTGCCAGGCATATGAATGAAACTAAGTAGTCATCCAGCTCCAGTCAAGTTATAAGCTGATTGCAGCCTCATGCATAATCCAAATAAATCATGTGCAACAGGACTCTGCAGGAATCTTGACCCCCAGGATCATAAAAAATAACATTTAATGATTGGAAGATCCTAAATTTCTAGGAAATTTGTCATAATTTGATACATGCATTATAAGCATTCACTTTAAATGAGGCTATGCTGTTTCTGCAATTCATAAACATATTCTTTATTTTCTCCTAGTGTGTATATTCCAGAGAAGGCAATGGCACCCCACTCCAGTACTCTTGCCTGGAAAATCCCATGGATGGAGGAGCCTAGTAGACTGCAGTCCATGGGGTCATGAAGAGTCGGACATGACTGAGCGACTTCACTTTCACTTTTCACTTTCATGCATTGGAGAAGGAAATGGCAACCCACTCCAGTGTTCTTGCCTGGAGAATCCCAGGGACGGGGGAGCCTGGTGGTCTGCCGTCTATGGGGTCACACAGAGTCAGACACGACTGAAGCGACTTAGCAGCAACAGCAGCAGTGTATATATTCAGAAAAAATTATAAGTAATCTAATGTATATTCTTTCCTGATAATTATTCACAATATTGTCATTCTTTTAAAGTATTTCATCATCTCTTTTATTCTTTACCTAGGTTTATGTTAGTCATACAGTTTACTTCCCTTGAAGGATTACACCCTAGCTGCTCTTCTTTAACTTCTGCTTCCACTTTTAAATAAATGTAGTCTACTCCTCAATAATTATTTCCTTAATTCATCCCATTGAATCATTTCCTCCTCTATACTCTCTCTATCTTCAGAAATAGGAGTTATCCTATTTTTGTGATTTGCTTTATAACTCTGCCAGCTGTTGCCAAAGCTAAGCAGTTAGTCCTTGTTTTCTCTATATCAAGAATCAGGGGACTATTTGATAAAAATTTTTGAAGAAATTTATTTCTTTCCTTTCTTGACAACCCACATGTACACAAAATGTACAAAAGCAATCTACAAACTGTATGTTCTCTGCTAACATTGGAAGGATAAACAACTCTTGCATAAGTAGATAGCATTTTTTCAAATAATTTCACTTATCATTTTGCTACCTGCAGGTAGAAACCTTCTTCCTTTATATCCCATAGTCATCAAAGGCAAAAATCCCACTGTATATCCTCTTCACAGAATTAAAAAGAAAATGTGAATGACTAAATATTGATCTGTTGCTGTCTCCTCTAGAATTTTTTGTCTTGTTATTTTCTATTAATGCTTAGTTGCTGGAACAGCAATAAGACTTATTTATAATAGCCACTTTTATTATGTGCAGATAGGTGATTAACAAGCCAAATACACATTAGTGTTGATGGGACAGTATATATGAATGTGATTCTAAACAGAAGGGATCATATTGTAATGATGCAATGGTAGTATTATTGCTTTTATTGTAGTTATTTTTTAACGTGAGTTCTTTAGTTAAAATGTTGATTAAAAAGTTGACAGCTATCTGCATAAAAACAAAATAAATATTTGAAGGGGTAGATTATGGGTGGATATTTTTAACACTAAAATTTTCTAAATACAATAATCTCGCTTCACTTGTAGTAAATTGTGGAGACTAAGAGAACAGTAGCTGAACGACTAACACTTTCACTTTTCTCACATTATTGTACATTTTAGGAATGACAGCTATTTTGTATGTTTTTCAGTATCTCTTCAAAAATGCCATCTCTATACTGTGTTTTATATACTAGCTTATCTGACACTTCTCAAAGATTTCTTAAATATTATAATGTGCATCTTCTAAATGAAATGCTGTTTTCTTTTCATCCAAATAGGGACCTGGCAGTCAAAGCTTATCTTTTTAGTCAAGGATAACCTAAATGGGAAAAGAACTTGAAATAGAATAGATACACACATATGTATAATTGAATCACTTTGCCATACACTTGAAACGAACACAACATTGTACTCCAATATAAGATAAAAACATTTTTAAAAAGGATAAGAAAACCAACAAGGAAAAGCTAAGCATCTCAGGATCAGAAATATCCAAATACTTCTTAATTCCAGTGATTCTTACTGTCATTTCAGCCTGGATGCGTACAGTGTTTAGAAAGAACGGTAGTAACGGAAGAAAAGCTACCCAATGAAGACATGGGCATTGGTAGAAGACAGGGTCAAGACAGAGGGGTGGAAGTGGGGAGATATTACTATATCTACCTCCTTCCTCTCTCTGTGCCTTGTGCTCCCTATAGGTCAAAGTCAATCAGATGACAGAGAGAAAAACAAGTCTGAATGGTAAAATTCAAAGAGGAGAACCTCCCAGAATGCAGAAAAGGTCAGAGAACAGTGGAAGATGAATTCGAAGGACAAAATTCTGTGTTTGTCCTTTGTTTAGATGGAAGAAAACCTGAGTAAACAACTCAGAGGGAATAAAAAAAAATCTCATTAGTCTCTATTTTTGCAAGGGTTTATCACAGTTGAGAAGATCCCCTGGAGGAGGCAATGGCAACCCACTCTAGTTTTTCTGCCTGAAAAATTCCAAAATCAGAGGAGCCTGGTGGGCTACAGACCATGGGGGTAGCAAAGAGTCAGACACAACTGAGTGACTGACTATGAACACACACAGATTTCAGGTAAGGTAGCTGGAACAACTAGGAGATTTTAAAATAATTATTACTACAATCTCCACTTTTGTTCTTTGTCTTGAAGTCTAAGATGACATTAAACACTCCTTCTATCAACATTCCATGTTTCCGTACTCTCATTGGTCTCTTGGTATGTCAAGGAGTGTTATTTCGTATGCTTTATTGGCATACGAATAACAAGAGGCAGCCCAAAAAATGATTAGAATCTTAAGCATAGTCTTACAGCCTTCATTTCTCTCCTTGTAATCAAGCTGAGTCACCTATGCCAATACTTGGGGAATTTCTCTCCTTGGTTCTTGAATTGCAAGTCTTGGAAAATTCAATAGCTGAAAAGCAGAGAACGTCTGATTTGTCATAGTTACAATACCACATCTGGAATCACAGTTGTGATTAGTACCACTGCCTGAATAAGTCTGTGATAACCCACAGTTATTCTCAAAGACCCATCCAATTTTTGCAGTGGTCAGATAGGCAAATTAAACAAAGATGTGATAGGAAGACCCTGTCATCACCCTAGCATAATTCAGACTTTCTTATTGCACTAACATCCATAATTTTCTCAAGTATTCAGTGTTGATTTTGTTTACTATTTCAGTGAGAGATGAGAGGCAGTTCTACTTGGCTCTGACTATAAAATTAGCCTTCACAATTACTGTAAACTTTCTCAGTTAATAAGTTTATGTATCTCCATTATATATTTGGAATGAGAAAGCTGTAACTTACTTCTACAGTCCCACCAAACCTTCTGTGAAATGTACTGATACTGACTCCATCTATCACCTGAATTCCATTATCCCCACTCTGGATAGAAGACCACAGTAACATTTTGGTTACCTAGGAAACAGGGAATTGTGTCAATTCAAAGACAGGATATCTGAGTATTTTCCTTTCCAGAAAAAAAATTCGCCCCAATATGTGGCCAATACTCCCCGTAGGGGTGTAGCTTAGACTAAAAGGAGGAATTAGAGTGTACATTTTAGTGTTTGCATCATAGAGTTCATTTAAAAACAAACAAACAAACAAACAAACTTAGTCTTATCCATAAGTGTCACAGCATCTCTGAACTGGTGTACTAGTCCAAGAGATATGCCAAATATGTGCCAAAAATGTGTGACACTTCAAAAAAGTATGTTGTGGAATGGGCAGGGCTGGTGAGTAAATAGCATGACCTCTCCTTCCTTCCTCCCTCCACTCTCTTGCTGGTGCCTCCCTTTGATTAACTTCAGTCAAAAGAGAGAGAGTAAGAAAACACCATTGATACAGACCTTAGAGATTGGCCTCATGAAACACTGACCAGACCAGAGTAGACAGACCTGGAGGAAAAGAATAAACAGCAGAAAAGCAAGCCAGTTATACAACCACAGTTATACAACTTCTGAGCCTGGTGGGCTACAGTCCATGGGATCACATAGAGTCTGCCATGACTGAATGACTGAGCATGCATGTATGCTTATCTTAAATGTGAGATGGGAACTCCACTATACTGGTGAAGAAATGGCTTAGATAGATCTTTAAATTTCATAAAACACTGATCATAAGCTCCAAGAAAGTGAAAAATGATTTTGTCAGATTTCTAGGAAATTTCTTAAATACCTGGGAACATGGACAATTTTTCTTTAGAGTTGTGCAGACTGAATATTATATAGCATTGAATAATAACATAATAATTGAATAATTCTGTTAATACTAGAATATTATATGCAATTGAAAATAAAATGTATAATGCATGAACAACTGAAACCATCCATAGCAATGTGTTTAATTACAACAAAAATTCTACAAGATTGTTATGGATTTCACAGGTGTATTTTATATGTTACTAAATAGAATTTGAATGCAGAATTACAAAGAATAGCAAGGAGAGATAATAAAGCCTTCCTCAGTGATTAACGGGAAAAAAAAAAAGAGGAAAACAATAGAATGGGAAAGACTAGAGATGTCTTCAAGAAAATTAAGGGATGCCAATGGAACATTTCATGCAATATGGGTACAATAAAGGATGGAAATGGTCTGGACCTAACAGAAGCAGGAGGTATTAATAAGAGGTGGCAAGAATACACAGAAGAACTATACAAAAAAGATCTTCATGACCCAGATAATCACGATGGTGTCATCACCAACCTAGAGCCAGACATTCTGGAATGTGAAGTTAAGTGGGCCTTAGAAAGCATCACTATGAACAAAGCTAGTGGAGGTGATGGAATTCCAGTTGAGCTATTTCAAATCCTGAAAGATGATGCTGTGAAAGTGTTGCACTCAATATGCCAGCAAATTTGGAAAACTCAGCAGTGGCCATAGGACTGGAAAAGGTCAGTTTTGATTCCAATCCCAAAGAAAGGCAATGCCAAAGAATGCTCAAACTACTGCACAATTGCACTCACCTCACATGCTAGTAAAGTAATGCTCAAAATTCTCCAAGCCAGGCTTCAGCAATATGTGAACCATGAACTTCCAGATGTTCAAGCTGAATTTAGAAAAGGCAGAGAAACCAGAGATCAAATTGCCAGCATCCACTGGATCATAGAAAAAGCAAGAGAGTTCCAGAAAAACATATATTTCTGCTTTATTGACTACGCCAAAGCCTTTGACTGTGTCGATCACAAGCTGTGGAAAATTCTGAAAGAGATGGGCATACCAGACCACCTGACCTGCTTCTTGAGAAACCTGTATGCAGGTAAGGAAGTAAGAGTTAGAACTGGACATGGAACAACAGACTGGTTCCAACTAGGAAAAGGAGTATGTCAAGGCTGTATATTGTCACCCTGCTTATTTAACTTACATGCAAAGTACATCATGAGAAACGCTAGGATGGATGAATCGCAAACTGGAATCAAGATTGCTGGAAGAAATATCAGTAACCTCAGATATGCAGATGACACCACCCTTGTGGCAGAAAATGAAAAGGAACTGAACAGCTTCTTGATGAAAGTGAAAGAGGAGACTGAATGTTGGCTTAAAGCTCAACATTCAGAAAACTAAGATCATGGCATCTGATCCCATCACTTCCTGGCAAATAGATGGGGAAACAGTAGAAACAGTGAGAGACTTTATATTGAGGGTCTCCAAAATCACCGAAGATTGTGACTGCAGCCATGAAATTAAAAGACACTTACTCCTTGGAAGAAAAATTATGACCAACCTAGACAGCATATTAAAAAGCAAAGACATTACTTTGCCAAAAAAGATCCGTCTAGTCAAAGATATGATTTTTCCAGTAGTCATGTATGGATGTGAGAGCTTAACTATAAATAAAGCTGAATGCTGAAGGATTGATGTTTTTGAACTGTGGTGTTGGAGAAGACTCTTGAGAGTCCCTTGGACTGTAAGGGGATCCAACCAGTCCATCCTAAAGGAGATCAGTGCTGAATATACATTGGAAGGACTTATGCTGAAGCTGAAACTCCAATACTTTGGCCACCTGATGCAATGAACTGACTCAGTTAAAAAGACCCTGATGCTGGGAAAGATTGACGGCAGGAGATGAAAGGGGATGACATGGTTGGATGGCATCACCGACTCAGTGGACATGAGTTTGAATAAACTCCCGGAGTTGGTGATAGACAGGGAGGCCTGACGTGCTATACGTGGACTATAGTCCACAGTCGCAAAGAGTCAGATACGACTGAGTGAAAAACTGAACTGAAGATAGAATTTACATCATTTTTGGTAAGCACATATTCTCAGTACATCTTAGTAAAAAAAACTATACAGTCACTGTCATTCTTTCATTTTTAGATAGAACCTAGTGGTACTATGACTTTATCAAACCAATCCACTTTCTTAACTCTTCTTTTTCTTTCTTTCTTTTTTAACAGTATATGTTAGTTATGCTCTGTCTCTTGTATTTTAACAAACATTCATCAGCACATGATAAAATCAGTCTAACCTACTATTCTAGGTTTTAATAATTCTTCATAATATAAGAGTCATTGATCCTGTCTAGATAATCTGGCATGCAAAATTTTATAAAATATGTTTGAGGATAATTTAATATCAAGATGAAGATTCACATTTGCTACTAGAGCTGGTGTCTGTGGGAGTGATTATGAAAGAAAAAGGCATGAAGTGAAACAAGATAAGAACTGGCACACACAGTGATTCATGAAATGACTCAAAAATAGGAAGAAGCCTATAAATCATTCCATTTCCTTCTAAAAATAAGTGTTACCAGATTTTTATTGATGCTATTCAAAGTTCTCCATGTGACAACATCTCTATCTAAATTTGGAAGAAATATTCCTGCAAGTGAAATAGGGAAAATGCCAAAATAATGGACTCGGTTTTGTTGAACAATCCCAAGTGAAGGATTCTTTTGATCCTTTGAGTCTTTTGAAGCAATAGCACATTGGAGTTCCATAGACTCGAAAAATGGGGCCCATAGAGGACACTGCTGAGCTCCTGAACTAAGGTGTCCCTTAAAGAACATTCCTGGGACATTTCTAATTTCAATGTTGAGGTCACTTCAAAATTTAGATTTGTTCCTGTCAGTGGAATGGCCCTGACTTTTCTACTAGAATTGTTTAGATATTCATGAAATCACCTTTTCATATAAATCTAGGGTTTAAATCTGTTTTTAGATATTTTCAAAAGAAAAAAAAATCATCTATCACTCTTCTATGAATTATATATGAATTTATAATACTGGTTCATCTAAAATTACATGCATCCATCTGTAAAACTAAATCTTGATCTTCCTGGATGACAAGGGAACTTCTAAGATTCATATAATATACCTTCCTATTATCCATATTGGTCTTAGCTCAAAAAAATGCATACTATTCTCAATATATGTCTGTCATTTCTGTGATCAAAGAGGATGTTCCTGTGGTACCTTCCCACCACCCACACCCCCCAGAGAGTAATAAGGGGAAGGAGAGAGTGAAGCAGCTAGCTTTGCTTTCAAGGATGTGAAAGCATGTCTCATATACTTGCAAAGAAGTTGTAAACCTCACTTTTGCTTAGTTCTGTTGGCCTGAATTTAATCACGTGGCTACATGTAGCTGCAAGGGAGGCTAGAAGGTGTCATCACCACCTTGAAGGCAATATGTTCTGCTAAAACTCAAAGTAGAAAGAAAGAGAAACAGGAAGAGAGAATGGATATTTAGAAACACTAAGAAATTTCTCATACATTGTGCATATGTTGAAATAAGTTACTGGTATTCATGGCCCTGTGTGGAAATTTATTTTACACTTTATTGACATACATTATATTATCCAAGGTGGCACTAGTGGTGGCACTAGTGGTAAAGAATTGCCTGCCAATGCAAGAGACTTAAGAGGTGTGGGTTCGATCCCTGGGTCAGGAAGATACCCTGGAGAAGGCAATGGCACCCCACTCCAGTATTGTTGCCTGGAGAATCCCTTGGACAGAGATGCCTGGTGGGCTGCAGTCCATAGGGTCACAAAGGGTTGGGCACAACTACAGTGACTTAGCACATAGTTACAAATATGCTAACTGCTAAGTCGCTTCAGTCGTGTCCGACCCTGTGTGACCCCATAGACGGCAGCCCATCGGGCTCCCCTGTCCCTGGGATTCTCCAGGCAAGAACACTGGAGTGGGTTGCCATTTCTTTCTCCAATGCATGAAAGTGAAAAGTGAAAGTGAAGTCACTCAGTCGTGTACGACTCTTAGTGACCTCATGGACTGCAGCCTACCAGGCTCCTGCGTCCATGGGATTTTCCAGGCCAGAATACTGGAGTGGGGTGCCATTGCCTTCTCCAAGTTACAAATATAGGCCCTCATAATTTTTATAAACAAATAATCTATTTTATAGTTTTTAATTAATTTTAAAAGTATTTATTTATTTATCTGGCTGCATCATGTCTCAGTTGCAGCGACCTGGCCCAGCTGCCCTGTGGCACATGGGATCCTTGCTATCCAATCAGGGATTGAACCCTGTCCTCCAAACTAGAAGGCAGAATTTCAACCTCTGGACCACAAAGGGAGTCCCAGGAGTTTTGAATTAAATCATGAACTACATATTCTTCAAGTCTGTGACACAAATTATATGTGCATTGGTATATGCTTTTATATTTTAATCTCCTGTTATGTCTCTACATGATGGTTAAAGTCTTTGAAGAAAGGAAATATTTCCAATACAGTTTCCTAGAATTTCAGTTTAAATTTCATACAACAATGGCTTTTAATTCAGTTGGGATACTATGCAGGGGAATACAGAGAATAAAATATGAAGATAATACTTGCTATATTATCTATTTTATGATCATAAAAACTTACAGCCCAGATCTCAAGCATATGGTTATAGGAAGACCCTAGTAAATAAAATGTCTTTGGGATGTAACTTTAAAATTCCTACTGACCTCCTGTATGAAGATTTAGTGAGAGATAGAAAATGGATCCAGAAAAAGTGCTTGAAGCTCATTCTGAGGATGTTGTTGCTCAGAGAAAGCATTGCCCATATTATACAGTGATAGCATCATCAGAAAAGAGGTGGCTTAAGACTAGCATAAATAAAATATTTGAAGCTAACCTTAAAATCTTTTAGGATAGACACTTAGAATATGCATGTGGCCAACTTCTTCAGCTCTATTGCAAGACACAGAGAATATTGGATTAAAATATGAATCTATAGGGACTTACTGGATCCTGTACTTTGCATGTAAGATAGATTCTTCTTTTCCGCTTTTCCACAGACTTTCCAGAACAGTTGAAGGAATTTAGACTTAAGTTCTGTGAGACCAGAGTACAGAGTTGGGAACCAAGAGTTAAGCATTCTGGTTCTCTTTCTTTCACTCAGTAATTGTGTAACCTTGAAAATCACTTCAGTTCTTTAGGTTTAACAAAAACATTGAGTGCTTTGGACAAGAATATCTTTAAGGGTTGTTTCAGCTCTAATAGCCTGTGATTATGACCATCTCCTCTCTACATTCCAGCGTTCCTTTCTGCCCCAAATACTTTGCTTGCCTCTATTTTTTCTACCTCTTCTTTTAGAGTTTTTCTTTGGGTCTTTTATTTCGTGCACAGAAATCCACTGTCTTTTAACCGATGGATTTTACCAAATAAGGGATACAACTAACTACATTTTCTTTGTATAGGAAGGGTGAATTTTTTTATAGGAGTATATTTCATATCACTCTAGAAAGCATGCAGTGCAATGTGACAAATCATTGCTTTCTTCTCCATTCAATACACTGTCTTTTTAAAATATCATCAACAACTTCTTTATGACCCTAGTTACTACTGATTTTACTGTGCTATTCTTCATTTGCCTCCTCTTTTATGTTATTTTCTTTATGTTGAGGTTGGGCTTATATTTCACTAAAATAAGGATGGAGTGTTCAAAACAATTAGTTGTAAATGTTATCTTTATAATCATTTTAAAATTTTTACTCAAAAAGAAAAATTATTCAATGAATTTTCACATAGTGACTTAAAAAAATCTTTTACTTTATATTGGAGTACAGTTGATTAACAAATTTGTGTTAGTTTTAGCTGTAAAGCAAAGTAATTCAGTTATATGTATACATGTATCTGTTTCAGGGAGGAAGCCAATTCAGACTCCATGTTGGAAACTGTATCTTTGAATTTGCTTTTATTATTATAATCATACTCAAAGGCTTGCCTGGAGGACCCTGCCCCTGTGCTTAATTATAAACTAAACTGCCTTTCCCTGCCCACCTGTGAAGAGAAGGGATTAACACACCCCTTTCAGAGATTGGACATTCCCTTGGAGATGTTTTACAAGACTGAAGACCCTTTCACTTTACTTCTCCACTGCATCTTCCTCTCCATTCTGCTTTTTTACTTTTGTTCCTCATTGCTTCTTTCTCTCAGATCTATAAAATAACTGGGCATCCAGACCCCACTAAGATGGTTATTTTGAGGTGCCGGCCTGCCATTTTCTTGGTCTGCCAGCTCCCGATTAAAGTCTCTTTCTTGCCTCCACACCTGTCCTTTTGGATTCATTGGCCTATCGTGCAGTGAGCAGAGTAAACTTGGACTTCATATCATATCCATCATTTCTCAAATTCTTTTTCTATTTACGTTGTTACATAATATTGAGCAGAGTTGCCTATGCTATACAGGAGATCCTCACTGATAATCCATTTTAAATATCAGTCCATTACATTTCAGTCACTCAGTCATATACAATTCTTGGGACTCCATGGACTGCAGTATGCCAGGCCTCACTGTCCATGACCAACTCCCAGAATTTACCCAAACACATGTCCATTGAGTCGATAACGTCATCTAACCATCTCATCCTCTTTCATCCTAAACTCCTCCTGCCTTCAATCTTTCTCAGCATCAGGGTCTTTTTAATGAGTCAGTTCTTCCTATTAGATGGCCAAAGTATGGGAGTTTCAGCTTCAGCATAAGTCCTTCCAATGAATATTCAGGACTGATTTCCTTTAGGATGGACTGGTTGGATGTCCTTACAGTCCAAGGAACACTCAAGAGACTTCTCCAACACCACAGTTCCAAAGCATCAATTCTTCGGCACTCAGCTTTCTTTATAGTCCAGCTCTCACATCCATACGTGACTACTGGAAAAACCATAGCCTTGACTAGATGGACCTTTGTCAGGAAAGTAATGTCTCTGCTTTTTAATATGCTGCCTAAGGTGGTCATAACTTTTCCTCCAAGGAGGAAGCATTTTTTATTAATTTTATGGACGCAGTCACCATCTGCAGTGATTATGGAGCCCCAAAACATAAAGTCTGTCAATGTTTCCATTGCTTCTCCATCTCTTTGCATGAAGTGATGGGACCAGATGCCAAGATCTTAGTTTTCTGAATAGAGCTTTAAGACAACTTTCTCACTCTCCTCTTCACTTTCATCAAGAGGCTCTGTAGTTCCTCTTTGCTTTCTGCCATAAGGATGGTAACATCTGCATATCTGAGGTTATTGATATTTCTCCTGGCAATCTTGATTCCAGCTTGTGCTTCTTCCAGACCAGCATTTCTCATGATGTACTCTGCATATAAGTTAAATAAGCAGGGTGACAATACACAGTCTTGACATACTCCTTTCCCTATTTAGAATCAGTCTGTTGTTCCATGTCCAGTTCTAACTGTTCCTTCCAGACCTGCAAACATATTTCTCAGGAGGCAGGTCAGGTTGTCTGGTGTTCCCATCTCTTGAAGAATTTTCCACAGTTTGTTTTGATCCACACAGTCAAACGGTTTGGCATAGTCAACAAAGCAGAAGTAGATGTTTTTCTGGAACTCTCTTGCTTTTTCCATGATCCAGGGGATGTTGGCAATGTGATCTCTTGGTCCTCTGCCTTTTCTAAAACCACCTTGAACATCTGGAAGTTCACAATTCACTGTTGAAGCCTGGTTTGGAGAATTTTCAGCATTACTTTACTAGTGTGTGAGATGCGTGCAATTGTGCGGTAGTCTGAGCATTCTTTGGCATATGCTTTCTTTGGGATAGGAATCAAAACTGACCTTTTCCAGTCCTGTGGCCACTGCTGAGTTTTCCAAATTTGCTGGCATATTGAGTACAGCACTTTCACAGCGTCATCTTTCAGGATTTGAAATAGCTCAACTGGAATTCTATCACCTCCACTAGCTTTGTTTTTAGTGCTGCTTTCTAAGGCCCACTTGACTTCGCATTCCAGAATGTCTGGCTCTAGGTTGATGATGACACCATCGTGATTATCTGGGTCATGAAGATCTTTTTTGTATAGTTCTTCTGTGTATTCTTGCCACCTCTTCTTAATACATTCTGCTTCTGTTAGGTCCATATCATTTCCATCCTTTATTGTGCCCATATTGCATGAAATGTTCCCTTGGCATCCCTTAATTTTCTTGAAGACATCTCTAGTCTTTCCCATTCTATTGTTTTCCTCTTTTTCTTTGCATTAATCACGGAGGAAGGCTTTCTTATCTTTCCTTGCTGTTCTTTGGAACCCTGCATTCAAATGGGTGTATCTTTCCTTTCTCCTTTGCCTTTTACTTCTCTTCTTTTCCAGAGAAGGCGACGGCACTCCACTCCAGTACTCTTGCCTGGAAAATCCCGTGGACGGAGGAGCCTGGAGTCATGAAGAGCCCATGGGGTCACGAAGAGTTGGACATGATTGAGCGACTTCACTTTCACTTTTCACTTTCATGCATTGGAGAAGGAAATGGCAACCAGCTATTTGTAAGGCCTCCTCAGACAACCATTTTGCCTTTTTTGCATTTCTTTTTCTTGGGGATGGTCTTGATCCCTGCCTTTTGCACAACGTTCCAGTGTGTATTTGTCAATTTCAAATTCCCTAACTATCCCTCTCCCCACGCTTACTGCCAGTCACCATAAGTCCGTTCTCTAAGTCTGTGATTCTGTTTCTGTTTAGTAAATAAGTTCATTTATATCTTTTTATTTTTTAGATTCTGCATATAAGTCTTTGACTTTTCAACTTTGCATTATATTCAAGTAACATTGTGCTTGTCAGCCTGGGCCTGTCCATTGTTTCTTGACATTTACCTGGGTCTCACTTTGTTTGTATTTTTTAACTTAAGAAAGGCAGCCCACGCATTTTTCCCCTCATCGGTTTTCCCTGCTTTTTCTGCTCTGTGTTCCCCAATACAGCACTTCTTTCCCAACATTTCTTCCCAATACAGTTTGATGCTACTTCTAAAGCTGTGAGATTAAAATAAAATCCACATTTCCTTTTAATTTAGCATAATCCACAGGACTGGAAAAGGTTAGTTTTCATTCCAATCCCAAAGAAAGGCAATGCCAAAGAATGCTCAAACTACTGCACAATTGCACTCATCTCACACGCTAGTAAAGTAATGCTCAAAATTCTCCAAGCCAGGCTTCAGCAATACATGAACCATGAACTTCCAGAAGTTCAAGCTGGTTTTAAGAAAAAGGCAGAAGAACCAGAGATCAAATTGCCAACATCTGCTGGATCATCGAAAAATCAAGAGTCCCAGAAAAACATCTATTTCTGCTTTATTGTCTATGCCAAAGCCTTTGACTGTGTGGATCACAATAAGCTGTGAAAAATTCTGAAAGAGATGGGCGTACCAGAACACCTGACCTTCCTCTTGAGAAACCTGTATGCAGGTCAAGAAGCAACAGTTAGAACTGGATATGGAACAACAGACTGGTTCCAAATAGGAAAAGCAGTATGTCAATGCTATACATTGCCACTCTCCTTATTTAACTTATATGCAGAGTACATCATGAGAAACGCTGGACTGGAAGAAACACAAGCTGGAATCAAGATTGCCAGGAGAAATATCAATAACCTCAGATATGCAGATGACACCACCCTTATGGCAGAAAGTGAAGAGGAACTAAAAAGCCTCTTGATGAAAGTGAAAGAGGAGAGTGAAAAAGTTGGCTTAAAGCTCAACATTCAAAAAACTAAGATCATGGCATCTGGTCCTATCACTTCATGGCAAATAGATGGGGAAACAGTGGAAACAATGTCAGATTTTATTTTTGGGGGCTCCCAAATCACTGCAGATGGTGACTGCAGCCATGAAATTAAAAGACGCTTACTTCTTGGAAGGAAAGTTATGACCAACCTAGATAACATATTCAAAAGCAGAGACATTATTTTGCCAACAAAGGTCCATCTAGTCAAGACTATTATTTTTCCAGTGCTCATGTATGGATGTGAGAGTTGGACTGTGAAGAAAGCTGAGTGCTGAAGAATTGATGCTTTTGCACTGTGGTGTTGAGGAAGACTCTTGAGAGTCCCTTGGACTGCAAGAAGATCCAACCAGTCCATTCTAAAGGAGATCAGCCCTGGGTGTTCTTTGGAAGGACTGATGCTAACACTGAAACTCCAGTACTTTGGTCACCTCATGCAAAGAGTTGACTCATTGGAAAAGACCCTGATACTTGGAGTAATTGAGGGCTTATACATTTTTTTCATTCATGTCTGGAAAGATATATTTTAAATATCAAGCTCTGGCTATTTCCTCATGTGGCTTGATCAAAGCTGTTGCAAATGTTTTTGTCTTTTGCTTCCTCCGTGCTGTTGCCTACTGTTTAAAATAATCTTATTCCTTGTAAGGCAGAGTAGCTCAGCAAGAACTTTGATATTTTGTGTAGCCATTTACTAAGATTCACAAATTTTTAGTGTATAATTTCAAAAATAGACAGTAGTGAAAGGGGTAGTCACTCAGTCGTGTCCCACTCTTTGCAATCCCATGGACTGTAGTCTTCCAGGCTCATCTGTCCATGGAATTCTCCAGGCAAGAATATAAGACTGGGTAGCCAATTCCTTCTTCAGGAGATCTTCCCGACCCAGGGATCGAACCTGAGTCTCCCGCATTGCAGACAGATTCTTTACTGTCTGAATCACCAGGGAAGCCTCTGATGTGTGTATAATTTCACAAATGGACAGTAGGCATAGCTCTAAAATCATTGTTAGGAAAAAGAAATTTGTGTTTTAAAAGAGTTAACATAAAATTCTCCATTACATATACGCAAGAGTGGAGTTGTTGCATCATATGATAATTCTATTTTTATTCTTTTGAGGAACCTCCATACTGTTTTATATAGTGTCCTCACCAATTTACATTCCCACCAGCCGTGTATGAGGGTTCCCTTTTCTCCATTTCCACATCCCTGTCAATAGTGATTATTCGCTGTCTTTTTGAAAATAGCCTTTATGACAGGTGTGACGTGATATCTCATTGTAGTTTTGATTTGCATTTCCCTAAGATTGCCAGGAGAAATATCAATAATCTCAGAAATGCAGATGACACCACCCTTATGGCAGAAAATGAAGAGGAACTAAAAAGCCTCTTGGTGAAAGTGAAAGAAGAGAGTGAAAAAGTTGGCTTAAAGCTCAACATTCAGAAAATGAAGATCATGGAATCTGATCCCATCACTTCATGGGAAATAGATGGGGAAACAGTGGAAACAGTGTCAGACTTTATTTTTTTTTTGGGCTCCAGAATCACTGCAGATGGTGTCTGTAGCCATGAAATTAAAAGACATTTACTTCTTGGAAGGAAAGTTATGACCAACCTAGATAGCATATTCAAAAGCAGAGACATTACTTTGCCAACAAAGGTCCGTCTAATCAAGGCTATGGTTTTTCCAGTGGTCATGTATGGTTGTGAGAGTTGGACTGTGAAGAAAGCTGAGCACCAAAGAATTGATGCTTTTGAACTGTGGTGTTGGAGAAGACTCTTGAGAGTCCCTTGGATTGCAAGGAGATCCAACCAGTCCATTCTGAAGGAGATCAGCCCTGGGATTTCTTTGGAAGGAATGATGCTAAAGTTGAAACTCCAGTACTTGGCCACCTCATGTGAAGAGTTGACTCCTTGGAAAACACTCTGATGCTGGGAGGGATTGGGGGCAGGAGGAGAAGGGGACGACAGAGGATGAGATGGCTGGATGGCATCACTGACTCAATGGACGTGAGTTTGAATGAACTCCGGGAGTTGGTGATGGACAGGGAGGCCTGGCATGCTGCAATTCATGGGGTTGCAAAGAGTTGGACATGACTGAGTGACTGAACTGAACTGAACTGATGTATTAGTGATATTGACCACCTTTTCTTGTCCCTCTTGACATCTGTATTGATTTTTTTTGAAAAAATTTCTATTTAAGTCTTCTGCCCATGTTTCAAATTAGGTTGGTTGTTATTTTTTATATTGAGTTGTATGAGCTCTTTATATATTTGAAATATTAACTCTTTATCAGATGTATCATTTACAAATATCTTCTCCCAGTCCATAGATTTTGCCATTTTATTGATGATTTCTTTCACTGTGCAAAAGCTCTTAAGCTTAAATATTTTATTAGGCAAAATCATTTAGAAACTTTTTTACTGGAAGGCATACAAAAAGAAACCATAAATATAATTTACTAGGACACTGAGGGAAAAACTACTCTGGTTGCAGAAGTCCTGATGTATCATTACACCAACAGCTCAGTTGAAACAAAATACCCTGAAACCAAAAATGCTGTACAGGGAACAGCTGATGTTAGGGGTTGGGTAAAGGAGTTTGGAGTCCTTGTTAGTGTGTAGTTCATGCAGTAAAAGCAATGTCTTTAAAATGGAGCAAAAAAAAAAAAAAAAGCCTATATGTGCAAATTATGTTAAATTGCAGGATATAGTACAAATATTTACTATTGCAGTACATCATGGGGGAGATAAAGTTCATTGTGCAGCTGAACATTGTCCAGCAGCATTCAGCATTATGAAGTCAACCAAACAAAAAACACAGATTGTTATAAAGTTCATGACATCTTTTCATATCCATAATTTGCATAAAAGTAAACAATAGGCATAAAATAGCAAATTTAAACTTTGAAATGAATGGGCAAAAGACAGTATTATAAGCATTGAGATTTTTAAAATAGGAAATATACTATATCCATAACCAATAAAATCTTAGAGTTAGCAGTAAGCATGTGAATACAGGTTGATGAATATTTAGTATTATAAAGTTTGCAAGAATCTACAAGGTTTTAAGGCCAGCGTTCTCAGTGTCACTCCAGTCTGTTGAGGCCCTATGTTGCTGGGCATGTGATGCTACCAATATTTTCCTAATTTTATTTACCTTCCTTTCATTCAGTGAATATCATATTTTTCTTTTTAAAGCAACTCTTTCCTAGATTGAAGTTCATTTTTTTTTTTTTTTTTGCAGGGGGCATCTATTTTGGACTTTGATCACTTCATCTATTACTTTATGCTTTAACCAGTGTCATTTAGGGTTTTTTTTTTTTTTTTTTCTTTCTTTTTTTTTTTTTTCTGCTTTATGGGCTAAAAACTTACTGTTCTCCAAAATAATCATATGTTTTCAGAGTAGCAATCTCAGACATTTTCTGAGGAGCCATCAGCTACATTTTGAGAATCACATCTTTGTAGATGACATCCTTGTTTGTCATATATGATCCACTTGAATGAAGGTACATTTCTGCTTGGTGAGTAGTAAACACACTAAGGCATGAGTATCAAAGAAGAGCAGCTTCTTCTCTGAGTAACAGCTCTCCTTTGGTGCTCCAGTGTAGGGACTGACAGAGAAATTAGCTGTCATGGAGGAAGCAAGAGCTGCAGCAGCCACCAGGAAACTACATAAATAACACCAGACAAGACAGGCACAATTTCAGCCACCACTTCCTTGGAGAAGGGAATGGCTACCCATTTCACTATTCTTTTGATGCAGAATTCCATGGACAGAGGAGACTGGTGGGCTACAGTCCACGGGGTCACAGTCGGACACGACTGAGTGTTTTTTTTTTCACTTTGCCTCTATTTTCTGGGTATATTCGCTGCCTGTCCCTATCTAGCTAGATGGTTCCCAGTCTTCAAGTTCTAATAGACTTGAGTCTGGTAATGAAGATCTAATTGATGGCCTTTGAAACATGGTGGTACAGAACCCTGATGGGACTGTTTGAAGAATAGGAATCAAGCAAGCTTCTCATAAAGTTCATTGTAAATTGAAACTGAGCATTTGCCCAGAAGATATCCAAGGGAGTTTTTTGCTTTGTCATAAAAAATATTGCAGTGTGCTTGTATAGGGGAATAATGTAACTGAGGGGGAAATTAATTATTAAATAAGAAAAGGAGATATTTTAAAGACTTAAAATCTCTTAAGTATTTCAGAGAGTTGGGACCTAGGTCAGGACTGGAAGGGTCAGACTTGGGAATGGGAAAGGCTAGTTTAGGAATTGTAAAGGGGATGGCAAGGCTGGGCATGTGGATTCTGATGTTGTTTTATCGTTTTAATCTTGAATCTTTGCTTTTTTGTTACTGGTACTCTTTAAGAGTCTTACAGTTCTTGGATTTGTGTTCAGACTACAAGGAGATGACTATATTAATGGCAACAAGTCTTTTAAGTGTATTCCATTGGAAGGAAAGGCTGCATGCTAGCTATCTAATGCCAATGGAATGTAGACTAGATGTCTCACTGACTAGGGTGTTGGCAGTGAATAGCAAGCAATCTGACTCTCCACCAGGCCTTTACAGTATGAACAGGAGAGCCCACCACACTCACTTTGACTGTGGGCAAAGTCCCCAGCATCTGTTCACTATCTTTGGCAATGGATACGTTCAGTTTATACTTTGGCCAGATCTACTACTTCTCCAAGTCAGAGGAAGTAGGGAGGAGGATACTACTGATCTTCCATCAGCTAATCTCCTCAGGTCAATGTAACATAACTGCTGTGTGATAAACCCACTCCACTTTATTCTCAGAATTGATACTTCCCTGTAAAGCTTTTATATTGAAAACTTCTTTCTTCCTCTAATTGTTAACATTTATTAATAGCTTCATAAGCCTGTTTACATTGCTTTGAATGTAAAGTGAAATGAATTTGCTCAGTCGTATCCGACTCTTTGTGACCCCACGAACTGTAGCCTACCAGGCTCCTCAGTCCATGGAACTTTTCAGGCAAGAGTACTGGAGTGGGTTGCCATTTCCTTCTCCAGGGGATCCTCCCGACCCAGGGATCGAATCTGGGTCTCCCACATGCAGGCAGATGCTTTACCGTCTGAGCCACCAGGGAAGCCCTTTGAATGTAAAGACTGGTTTTAAGTTTGAGTGGGGAAGGAAATAGCAACCCACTCCAGTATTCTTGCCTGGAGAATCCCAGGGACGGGGGAGCCTGGTGGGCTGCCGTCTATGGGGTTGCACAGAGTCGGACACGACTGAAGCGATGTAGCAGCAGCAGCAGCAGCAGCAGCAGCAGAGATTTCTTATAAGGTTGCTAAATCATCATTTTCTCTTAAAGTTGTGCATTAAGAATCCACCTGCAGGATATGCAGGTTCAATCCCTGAGTTGGAAAGATCCACTGGAGGAGGGCATGGCAACCCACTCCAGTATTCTTTCCTGGAGAATCCCCATGGACAGAGGAGCCTGGCAGGCTACAGTACATGGGATCACAAAGAGTCGGACAGCTAAGTGACTAAGCACATAAGGTATAATATAAAATTATCTTTAGTTTTTTCTTTTTTTTTTTCAGTTAAAACAATGTGTTCTGGGTTTTGATTTTTTTAAAATATATTTTGAAAAGCTTAGTTGATTACTTTAAAATTTTCTCTTTTCATGTGTAGAAAAATTTCTAAGAAGATTTTTCCAAATGAAGCAATTCTTTTCTTCATTCCCAACAAATGCTAAAAATGGTAACTGGCCCTAGTGTCAGTAGAAGTTTTGCTTGTGTAAACTGCCAAATCAGGTCCCGTGGGTGGAATCTGACAGCTGTATAATGCCATACTGCAAATTTCTCGACAGCTGAGCACAGGAAGAAATTCCATTTGAAGATTTGAAAGTTCAGGAGAAATTTAGTTGAGTGGAAGGAAATTTCACAACTTGGAAGATACATAGGCTTTTGAAACTATTTTTGTTTTTTCTTTGAAAAGTATCCGATTTTTATTTAAGTATTTATTGTCAGATAATAAATGGTTAAGACCTCAGTTTTACATTGCTAATCATATACTGTCCTGCTTCTTTGTTTGTCTAATCTTCTAGTTTAATGGCTGGAATAATTCATGGTTTCAATAACAATTTTAAAATATTTTATGGACAGGAATTTATTACCTAAGAAAACAATTTTGTGTATTAATATAGAATCTTGGAAAAAACACAAATATTATACATATATATACCTTTTGATGTTAGAATTAAAGATTTCATGAATTTTTTTCAAATGAAGTACTCAATTTTTTCTCTGGTACTGTTCAAATCAATTACATTGCTTTTTCATTCATTTGTTAATTATTAAATATAAGATATCTGCCAACAATAGTTAAAAACTAGTAGTTCTTAACCATAATAGATAAGATTTGTGCTCTAGGGTTTTAGTTTACCTCAGTCTATTTAAATAAGTTTTCAAATAATGTGTAATAGGACCTGTTATATAGGAACAGTGTACAGGATTCTTAAAAATCAGATAAACCTAGATTAAAATGGTAGCCATACCACTTACACACATAGTAAGTCTACCTATTCAACAATACTGTTTTTTAAGTTAAAAAGAGATAATGCTTTTTTGTGTTTAATACATAAGTATTCAATAAATTTTATCTATTAATTTAGTATTAGAATCAGCTATAATTGCCCACAGATGTCTGCCATGAGAATACAAAAAATATATCCTTATGATTATCTTGGAAAGCTTCAAAAATTCAGCTTTATTTCCCTAGATTAATCAAAAGATTAATACAAATTTTCTAACTATTCAAGGGTATAGGTTTTCCAAATGTTGAAATAACCCAAGAAATGTCTTAGTGGTTTTTAAGGAATTATATGTGTGTATGTACAAGTGGATGGATGAGAGTCCAACAAAAAGATAGAAAATTAGCTTGGATTCAGATAAATGAAATAATTTACATGACATAATCATTAACACAGGAAATGTCAGACCCCCTTACTGGAATAAGAAAGATCATGAAAGTCTACCTAGTAGGTTGGTCTTGAAAGACTACTAAAAATATTTAACCACTTTTCTTAGAGCTCTTATTTTAAAAAGAGATGGGGGCTAAAAAGAACAAAAATAAAAAAAGAATTATAGATCTTATAAGAAAATAATAAAATGTTAATATTCAAATTAAAAACCAGATAAGAAACACCCATATGTATACATCTGGGTGAGATAAACAATAAAAAAGAGAAGAAGCTTTAGGTAAGTTTTCAATCCAAAAATGTAGAGGAAAGTGAGTTTGCCATCAATATTTTGGGGAGAAGAGTAGTATATAAATCTAAGTTGACAAGGTTTAGAAAAGAAAAAAAGAAATGTTTGGTTGTCATTTGGTAGAAAGAAATGATGATCTTTCTTTGGCATACAAATAACTTTTGAAGAGTAATATTCAACCTCAAGGGACAGTGAGACACTTTTGATCTCTACCTTTCAGTACAACCCAGGGTATCTAGGGGCTTCCCTCATAGCTAAGTCGGTAAAGAATCTGCCTGCAATGCAGGAGACTTGGGTTCAATTCCTGGGTTGGGAAGATACCCTGGAGAAGGAAATGGCAACCTACTACAGTATTCTGGCCTGGAGAATCCTATGAACTGAGGAGCCTGGCAGGCTACAGTCCATGGTGTCTCAAGAGTCGGACACGACTGAGGGACTAAACCACCACCAAAGCATCTACTGGTAATACATCCTTTCTCAAATTAAGAGAATTTATGTTACATTTTAATTCATGCTGAATTCTTCCAGACAAAAATTAGCCATGCCCCTCTAATGTTTCTGTGTTTCTTGAAAATTTCTGAGTTCCACGTTAGCTCTCAAACTGACTTTGTTTATGAGTGAATTCTGCAGAGGGGTTCATAGGCATAGGAATTTAACATTGTAATAATTGCATTTAAGGGATTTTTTATTATGTAGTTTCAGCTAAAGTCATGGTTATCCACATATGCTGAAGTGTCATTTTCAGCTGTCTACCAATGGATTGTACTGGTTACATATCTTTATCTTGTAGCCAGAGGGATGCCCACTATAAATTCCCAATCCACCAAGTACTTAACACTGACATTGAACAAAACTTGGCATCCCCAGAAATATACTTAGGTGACCCACAGGTCCTTTTAACAATAATAAACAGTGAAACCACTCAGTTTATAAAGGCAGAACAGCTATTAGAGTGAAAAAAAATCATTATTTTCTTTTGGCTTAAATTTTACTTGAAGAATATATTTTTTTAAAGAAATTTGACTTTGTGCAGAAGGCTACAAATTTGGAGCTTACTACTACCAGCACTTCAGTGTGAACTTTCTTCAGTCCATGGTTTCCTTCTTCAAATGATGTTTTGTTACGTCACAGGCTTGTGACAAATGAAACAAGATTCTGTTATAAAATTCACAGGTTGTAGACTGTAGAGGGCTAGTGTAAATAAGCAGAGAATCATTTATGTTTCTGAAACAGCAAAATGTTGCCTTAATAGATCAGTATGTTAACTGATTCAAGGTCACACCTAATTGTGAGAAAATTATAACTAAAGGATAGTTGATCTAGAAACAGCAATTAATGTATTAGTATATTATTTATTAACCTATTGAGATACACATATTTTATTTATATAATATATATTCTCCAGGCATTAATACTGGAGTGGGTTGCCATGCCCTGCTCCAGGGAATCTTCCTGACCCAGGGATCAAACCTGTGTCTCTTACCTCTCCTGCATTGGCAGGTGGGTTCTTTACTTCATATACATATTCTTTCATCTATATACATAAATGGGCTTCCCTGGTGGCTCAGAAGAATACAGAATCCCTGGTGGTAAAGAATCTGCCTGCAATGCAGAAAACCCAGGTTCAATCCTTGGGTCAGGAAGATCCCCTGGAGAAGGGAATGGCTACGCATGGATACACACTCTAGTATTCTTGCCTGGAGAATTTCATGGACAACAGAGCCTGATGGGCTACAGTCCAAGAGGTTACAAAGAGGTGGACATGACTAAGACTAAGAGACTAACACTATATATATATATGGATACAAATATATATTCATTTCAGTTCAGTTCAGTCACTCAGTCGTGTCCAACTCTTCGCAACCCCATGAAGCGCAGCACACCAGGCCTCCCTGTCCGTCACCAACTCCCAGAGTTCACTCAAACTCACGTCCGTCAAATCGGTGATGCCATCCAGCCATCTCATCCTCTTTCGTCCCCTTCTCCTCTTGCTCCCAATCCCTCCCAACATCAGAGTCTTTTCCAGTGAGTCAACTCTTCACACGAGGTGGCCAAAGTACTGGAGTTTCAGCTTTAGCATCATTCCTTCCAAAGAAATCCCAGGGCTGATCTCCTTTAGAATGGACTGGTTGGATCTCCTTGCGGTCCAATGGACTCTCAAGAGTCTTCTTCAACACCACAGTTCAAAAACATCAATTCTTAGGCACTCAGCTTTCTTCACAGTCCAACTTTCAAATCCATCCATGACCACTGGAAAAACCATAGCCTTGACTAGGCGAACCTTTGTTGGCAAAGTAATGTCTCTGCTTTTCAATATGCTATCTAGGTTGGTCATAACTTTCCTTCCAAGGACTAAGCGTCTTTTAATTTCATGGCTGAAGTCACCATTTGCAGTGATTTTAGAGCCCCCCAAAACAAAGTCTGACACTGTTTCCACTGTTTCCCCATCTATTTCCCATGAAGTGATGGGACCAGATGCCATGATCTTCGTTTTCTGAATGTTGAGCCTTAAGCCAACTTTTTCACTCTTCTCTTTCACTTTCATCGAAGGATAGGCTTTAGCTTTTCTCTAAATGTTTGATAGAATTCTTCTGTAAAGCCATCTTGCCCTGGGCTTTTTTTGGGGGGTAAGATGTATGATCACAACTTCAATTTCAGTGGTTGTAATTGGGATGTTCATAATTTCTATTTTTTCCTGGTTCAGTCTTGGAAGACTGAACTTTTATAAGAACCCATCTATTTCTTCCAGGTTATCAATTTTGTTGCCATATAGTTGTTCATAATGAAAGTGAAAGTGAAAGTGAAGTCGCTCAGTCTTGTCCGACTCTTTGTGACCCCATGGACTGAGGCCTACCAGACTTCTCAGTCCATGGGATTTTCCAGGCAAGAGAACTGGAGTGGGTTGTCATTTCCTTCTCTAGGGGATCTTCCTGACCTAGGGATCGAACCCGGGTCTCCCACACTGTAGGCAAACACTTTACCCTCTGAGCCACCAGGGAAGCCCAATAGTCTCTTATAATCCTTTGTATTTCTGCATTGTCTGTTGTAACCTATCCTTTTTCATTTCTAATTTTGTTGATTTGATTCTTCTCTCTCTCTTTTTTTTTTTCCTTGATGAATCTGGCTAGAGGTTTGCCAATTTTGTTTATCTTCTCAAAGAATAAGCTTTTTAGTTTTATTAATCTTTACTGTTGTTTCATTCACTTCTAGTTCTGCTCAGTTCTTTATGATTTCTTTCCTTCTACTAATTTTAGGTGTTTTTTGTTCTTCTTTTTCTAATTTTTTTAGGTGTAAAGTTAGGTTGTCTATTCTGTGTTTTTCTTGTTTCTTGAGGTATGATTGTATTGCTATAAACTTCCTTCTTAGAACTGCTTTTGCTGCATCCCATAGGTTTTGAGTTGTTGTGTTTTCATTGTCATTTGTTTCTAGAAATGTTTTGAATTCCCTTTTGATTTCTTCAGTAACCTCTTAGTTATTTAAAAACATGTTGTTTAACCTTCATGTGTTTGTATTTCTTGAAGTTTTTTTTTTTTTTCTTGTAATTGATATCTAGTCTCATAGCATTGTGGTCAGAGTGATGCTTGATACGATTCCAATTTTCTTAAATTTACTGAGGCTTGACTTTTGACCCAAGATGTGGTCTATCCTGGAGAATATTCCATGTGCACTTGAGAAGAAAGTGTGTTCTTCTGCATTTGGATGGAATGTCCTGAAGATATCTATGAGATCCATCTCATCTAATGTATCATTTAAGACTTGTGTTTCCTTATTAATTTTCTGTTTTGATGATCTGTCCATTGGTGTGAGTGGGGTGTTAAAGTCTCCTACTATTATTGTGTTACTGTCCATTTCTCCTTTTATGTCCATTAGTGTTTGTCTTAAGTATTGAGGTGCTCCTATGTTTGTGCATAGATATTTATAATTGTTATGTCTTCCTCTTGGATTGATCCTTTGATCATTATGTAGTGTCCTTCCTTATCTTTTGTAATCTTCTTTATTTTAAAGTCTATTTTGTCTGATATGAGTATTGCTACTCCAGCTTTCTTTTGTTTGCCATTTTCATGGAATATAGTTTTCCATCCTCTCATTTTCAGTCTATATGTGCCTTGAGGTCTAAAGTGGATTTCTTGTAGACAGCATATTTATGGGTCTTATTTTTGTATCCATTCAGCTAGTCTGCATCTATTCATTGGAGCATTTAATCCATTGACATTTAAAGTAATTATTGATATGTATGTTCCTATTGCCGTTTTCTCAGTTGTTTGGGTTTGAATTTGTAGACCTTTTTCTTCCATTGTATTTCTTGTAAACAAATTCCTTTAACATTTTTTGTAGAGCTGGTTTGGTTGTACTGAATTCTCTTAAATTTTACTTGTCTGAAAAGCTTTTTATTTCTCCACCAATTTTGAATGAGATCCTTGCTTTGTACAGTAATCTTGGTTGTAGATTTTTCCCTTTCAGTACTGTAAATACATCCTACCATTCCCTTTTGGCTTGCAAAGTTTCTGCTGAAAAATCAGTTGTTAAGCATATGGATTTTCCCTTGTATGTTACTTGTTGCTTTTCCCTTGCTGCTTTTAATATTCTTTCTTTGTGTTTAGTCTTTGTTAGTTTGATTAGTATGTATCTTGGCCTGTTTCTCCTTGGGTTTATCCTGTATGGGACTCTTTGCATCTTTTGGCCTTGATTGACTATTTCCTTTTCCATGTTGGAGAAATTTTCAACTATAATCTCTTCAAAAGTTTTCTGATATCCTTTCTTTTTCCCTTCTTCTTCTGGGATCCCTTTTATTTAAATCTTGGTGTGTTTGATATTGTCCCAAAGGTCCCTGAGATTATCCTCAGTTCTTTTCATTCTTTTTACTTTATTCTGCTCTTCAGAGTTATTTCCACCATTTTAACTTCCAGTTCACTGATTCTTTCTTCTGCTTCAGATACTCTGCTATTGATTCCTTCTAGAGTATTTTTAATGTCAGTAATTGTGTTGTTTGCCTCTGTATGTTTATTCTTTAATTATTCTAGGTCTTTGTTAATTGATTCTTGCATTTTTTCCATTTTGTTTTCAAGGTTTTTTTTTATCATCTTTACTATCATTATTCTGAATTTTTTTTTTTTTTTGGTAGTTTGCCTATTTCCTCTTCATTTATTTGAACTTTTGTGTTTCTATTTTGTTGCTTCATTTGTGTAGTCTTTCTCTGCCTTTTCATTATTTATTTCTTTTTTTAACTTATTGTGCTTGAGGTCTCCTTTTTCCAGGCTTAAAGGATGAATTCTTTCTTCCCTTTGGTTTCTGCCCTCTAAGTTTGGTCCAGTGGTTTGTGTAAACTTCTTATAGGGTGAAATTTATGCTGAATTTTTGTTTAGTTGTTTGTTTGTTTTTCGTCTAATGGGCAGGCTGAGTGAGGTGGTAATAGTATAAGCTGATGATTGGGTTTGTGTTTTGTTTGTTGCTTAGATGAGGCATCCTGCACAGGGTGCTATTGGTGGTTGGATGATGCTGGGTCTTGTATTACAGTGGGGTTTTTTTGTGAGTTCTCACTATTTGATATCCCCTAGGGTTAATTATCTGGTAGTCTAGGGTCTTGGAGTCAGTGCTCCCACTGTAAAGGCTCAAGGCTTGATCTCTGGTCAGGAACAAAGATTCCACAAGTGGTTTGTCATCACATTAATTGAGATTCAAAACAAATATCTGAAATTGAGAAATCACAGATGAACCCCAGACAAATGGCAGTTACAAAATCAGGCAAATAATAATAAAAATAATGGAATATATGCATATACCTATATGCACCCATGAACAAAGTCAAAACAGTCCTATAAAAATAAAGTAAAATAAATTGACCCACAGAACAAAGGAAATTAAAATTTATATTTATTAGTTAAGAACAAAACCAACTAAAGCACAAACTGGAAAACAAAACTAAAGCAAGGGCCAAGTGGAGAATAAAGCAGTGAAAACAGAACTAATAAATATGTTGAGAGCAAAGGAAAGAAAGGAGGAAAAGAAAGAAAAGAAAGAATAGATATGCAAAGTTAAATAGAGGTAGATGAAAAAGATTTATATATATTAAAGATTAACTGCAAGGGGAAAAGAACAGAAGGAAAGGCAAACAAATTAATAAATGTAAAACAAATAGGTTTAAAAAATTAAAAGTTAAAATTATTTTAAAAAGATAAAAGATTAAAAATAAATGGAAGAAAAAAAAGGAGAAAAATAAAATTCCACAAAACTGCAAACATTCCACAGAACGCAAAAGCCCAACGTAGATTCAGAGGTCTATAACAACAATAAAAAGTGTGACTGACTATACACACACACATACATATTTATATACATACACACCCATAAGCAATATCAAAACAGTAAAACAAAAATAAAGTACAATAGATTGACCCAGAGAACAAAGGAAACCTAAAATTATATCTATCAAAACAAAACTAACTAAAGCACAAACTGGAAAACAAAACTAAAGCTAGGTTCAAATTGAGGTATAAAGCAATGAAAATAAAACTGACAAATATGCTCAGACTAAATGAAAGAAAGAAAAGATAGATATGCAAAGTTAAATAGAAGTAGATAAAGAAGATTTATATATATTAAAGATTAACAACAGGAGAAAAGAACAGTAGGAAAAGTAAACAAAGAAATAAATGTAGAAAAAATAATAGGTTTAAAAATTAAAATTAAAAAAAAAAAAAGAGAGGGGGAAAAAAAAAAACTTTGGAGAAATGCAAAAGCCCAACACAGAGGCAGAGGATTATAACAACAATAAAAAAAAATGTGAATGAGGAAAAAAAAAAAAAGCTCAAAAGCTTAGTTAGATTTTACAGTGCCAATAAAATTGACAACTCAACAGAGAGGGTAAAAAAGAAAAAAAAAATCCAAAAGAATCTACAGAACATGTCAAAACATAAGAATAATAAATGTTTTTTCTTGAGTCACTGCTGTCAGTGTCCTTTCCCTCACTGGGAGTCACAGTCCACTTCACCGCCCTAGGATGCCCTCTAACACCATACTGATCTCTGGACCCACTGAGAGGGCAGTTCAGACTTTAATCAGCTCCTACTCTCTGTGTTCTTGCCTCCAATGTCCACAGTTATCAGAATGAGTATGTTTTGTTTTGTAGGAGCTCTCAATGTCCTTTTATGTATTCCACAGACACAGAGTCTGCCTAGTTGATCAGATTTACTCTGCAGCCTTACAGCTGCTGAGAGGGTTTTGGGTCTTCTTCCTTACTCACACTGCTCCTGGGTTTCAATTATGATTTTATTGCCACCTCTGGATATGGGTCATCCACTGGGGTTTATTTCTGAGGCTGCCCTGGAGGACTTGGTTTTGCCCCTGTGAGGACCAGATGTGAAGGTGGTGCAGCTGCTTGAGTCACAGGGGTTCTGGCAGCACCAGGTACTCAGGGGGGTTGGCAGCTAGGGCAGAAGGAAATGTGCTCAGGAAGGGTATGACAACTAGTATTAGCCAATATGCTCGAGTATTCTTGCCTGGAGAACCCCCCTCCCTGACAGAGAAGCCTGGCAGGCCACAGTCCACAGGGTTGCAATGAGTGGGACACTACTGAAGCGACCCTGTGCACATAGGTGAAAGGCATTTTTTGCCTGTGGCAGTTCTGCCCCAGTGGGATTTGAACATGAAGGTAGTGCAGCTGCTTGGCTTGCAGAGGCCCTGGCAGCACCACGTGTGCAGGGACATGGACTGCCTCTCCTGCAGGAGTTATGGCCCTATCAGAGTCTTTTTTCCAGCTTCTTGCAGCTGGCGATCAGAAGGCCTCTTTGGCCAGTCTTTCTCCATAACTCCAATCGGGCATTTAGAAGGCTTCCCTGCCTGGGGTCGTATTCTGTCGATCAGAGCATCAGGCACTTAAAGGGGCACCCTGGGTGGGGTCCTACTCTGTAATTTGCCACATCAGTCTCTTAAAGGAGCACCCTGGGTGGGGTCTACTTTGGAGTTCAGTGTGTCAGACATTTGATGGCCCATCCTCTCTATTGTTCAGCTGCCAATGCTGGTGTGTGGGGGGAGAGAGGCTATGGTGATGGTTCCACCCCCTATGCATGACTCAGCAATATCTCTTTGCTTCCATGGCTGCCCGGCTTTCCTCCACAGGCATTTCCCACCACATTCTCCTCACTCACATCCCCTCAATCCCTCTCTCCACAGTCAACAGCATCCCTCACCCTGGGATTGCTCCACAATCCCTAAACTACAGCTCCCAGCCACTCTACCATCTAGGGTATGTATGGCTGGGGAAGGACTGTCTGATTCTCATTCCATTTAGGCTGCTACAGATCAGCTGTTTCTCAGCCTTAAATGTTTCTCCTCTGACTCAGACAATCCCGGTGTGGGGATGAGACCCCTGCTTCAGTTCCCCCACCCACAGAGGGCAGGTCCAGTCCTATTAACAGTCCCAGTTTTCCCCCTAGTTGCTTCATCCTACCAAGTTTTTTGGGGGTCTATATATATTCTTTTCTGCTGGTCAGGTACTCCTGTCTGCTCTCAGCTGGCGTTTTGTAAGCACTTCTGTGTCTGAAGGTGTATTCCTGATGCATCCATGAAGAGAGATGTATTCCATGTCCACCTACTCCTACATCATCTTGCTCCTCCAAAGGATTCTTTATACGTCTAAGAATCTAATGTAAAGCATGGCAAATATAGTTGATAACACTGTAAGTATATAATTGAAGTTTCCTAAGAGGGTAGAACTTAAATGTTTTTCAACAAATAAAGATTAAATATGTAATGGATGTGTTAATTAACTTAGTGGTGGGGATCTTTTTACAGTGCATATGTTTACCAAATCACAATGTACACTTTAAATATTCACAATTTTGTATATCAAATATACTCCAATAAAGCTGAAAAAATACTTTCTAAAAGATTGGCCTTATAGGGTTAATTCTAAAGCAGATGGAATTTAATAAAGTAGAATTTAGCTTTTCTTTAAAAATATGGTTATTAATTTTAAAAGACTTGTGAAAAGTAAATCTGAGCTCCAGTATATGAATCACTGATATTAAAATGACCACATATCATTTCTATTGACCATATATGCACTTGTACTGCTACCACTGACCTTCTGTAAAAGTTATTTGGCTTTTTCCTTTCTGAATAACCACCTGTAAAGTCTCCTCATGCCTTTGCTGTTAGGTAAAATGAATGATAAACAAATATTCTCATGAAACACTTGTGACCCACAAACAAGCTCTAAGAAAATATAAATCTGTTATTATAATAGAACAAGCAACAAATAGCTTCACTCAATAAAACTATATCCTGTAAAATCCCACATCTTAAAAAAAAAATAACTTTACCAGAAAAAAAAAAAAAGGCAGATTTTGGTATGGATTAGGACTATACCATTCAGAGAAGGCAATGGCAACCCACTCCAGTACTCTTGCCTGGAAACTCCCATGGATGGAGGAGCCTGGTAGGCTGCAGTACATGGGGTCATGAAGAGTTGGACATGACTGAACGACTTCACTTTCACGTTTCACTTTCATGCATTGGAGAAGGAAATGGCAACCCACTCCAGCATTTTTGCCAGGAGAATCCCAGGGATGGAGGAGCCTGGTAGGCTGCCGTCTATGGGGTCACACAGAGTCAGACATGACTAAAGCAACTTAGCAGCAGCAGGAGCAGCAGGACTATTCAGTTCAGTTCAGTGGCTCAGTCGTGTCCAACTCTTTGCAACCCCATAAATCTCAGCACACCAGGCCTCCCTGTCCATCACCAACTCCCGGAGTTCACTCAGACTCAAGTCCATCGAGTTGGTGATGCCATCCAGTCGCCTCATCCTCTGTCATCCCTTCTCCTCCTGCCCCCAATCCCTCCCAGCATCAGAGTCTTTTCCAATGAGTCAACTCTTCACATGAGGTGGCCAAAGTACTGGAGTTTCAGCTTTAGCATCATTCCTTCCAAAGAAATCCCAGGACTGATCTCCTTCAGATTGGACTGGTTGGTTCTCCTTGCAGTCCAAGGGACTCTCAAGAGTCTTCTCCAACACCACAGTTCAAAAGTATCAATTCTTCGGCACTCAGCCTTCTTCACAGTCCAACTCTTACATCCATACATGACCACAGGAAAAACCATAGTCTTGACTAGATGGACTTTTGTTGACAAAGTAATTCCATTAGCTAATATTTTAGAACCAGTTCTCCTACTATAAGTAATGCACTTACCTGTGGCTCAGATGGTAAAGTATTTGCCTACAATTCAAGAGACCTGTATTTGATCCCTGGGTTGGGAAGATTCCCTGGAGAAATGTACTGGAGAAAGTGTACTACTCCAGTACACTTGCCTGGAGAATCCCATGGACAGAGGAGCCTGGTGGGCTACAGTCCATGGGTCACAAAGAGTGAGACACGACTGAGCGATTAACACTTTCAAAAGTAAGTAATAAAACCATTAACTTTAAAATTATTCTCTTCTCTTTTTTAAATGGAAATGTGTTGTCTTTATTTTCATATATGTTAAGTTTTTTCTTTTTCCCCTGTCATCAAGTTAAATTTCTGTTCCTTTATTGCTATTTGATAGATCAATAACTAGAAACATACTCTTTTCCTTTCTATAAACCCTAGTGTTGGTTGATGTTTATCTTCTTTTGCAAAATGTATATTAAAATCAGGACAATAAAATGACAGATTCAAATGTTTTATTTTACTTATTTTCTCTAGATTTTATATATGTAAACATATACATTTGTGTACATTGTATATACTAAACAAAGAGGAACAAAAGAGCCTAAGCAAAGAAGAACAAAATACGAATAACACCAGATATGCAGATAACACCACCCTTATGGCAGAAAGCGAAGAGGAACTGAAAAGCCTCTTGATGAAGGTGAAAGAGGAGAGTAAAAAAGCTGACTTAAAACTCAGCATTCAAAAAATCAAGATCATGGTATCCGGCCCCATCACTTCAAGGTAAATAGATGGGGAAACAAGGGAAACAGTGACAGATTTTATTTTCTTGGGTTCCAAATCACTGTAGATGGTGACTGAAGCCATGGAATTAAAAGACACTTGCTCCTTGGAAGAAAAGCTATGACAAACCTAGCTGCTGCTGCTGCTGCTGCTAAGTTGCTTCAGTCGTGTCCGACTCTGTGCAACCCCATAGACGGCAGCCTACCAGGCTCCCCCATCCCTGGGATTCTCCCGGCAAGAACACTGGAGTGGGCTTCCATTTCCTTCTCCAATGCATGAAAGTGAAAATTGAAAGTGAAGTTGCTCAGTCGTGTCCGACTCTTAGCGACCTCATGGACTGCAGCCTACCAGGCTCCTCCATCCATGGGATTTTCCAGGCAAGAGTACTGGAGTGGGGTGCCTTTGCCTTCTCAGGACAAATCTAGAGGTTGTATTAAAAAGCAGAGACATCACTTTGCTGACCAAGATCCATATAATTAAAGTGATGGTTTTTCCACTAGTCATGTATGGATGTGAGAGCTAGACTGTAAAGAAAGCTGAGTGCCAAAGAATTGATGCTTTTGAATTGGGGTGTTAGAGAAGACTGTTGAGAGACCCTTTGGCAACAAAGAGATCAAACCAGTCAATCCTAAAGGAAATCAACCCTGAATGTTCATTGGAAGGACTGATCCTGAAGCTGAAGCTCCAATACTTTGGCCAACTGTTGCAAAGAGCCAACTAATTGGAAAAGACCCTGATGCTGGGAAAGATTGAGGGCAGGAGGAGAAGGGGGTGACAGGGAATGAGATGGTTGGATGGTATCACTGACCCAATGGACAAGAGCTTTAGCAAATTTCTGGAGTTAGCGAAGGGAATCCTGGCGTGCTGCAGTCCATGGGGTCACAAGGAGTTGAACACGACTTAGTAACTGAATGATGACCTACATATATATAATTACGTATATGCTATGCATGCTATGGTAAGTCGCTTCAGTTGTGTCCGACCCTGTGCGACCCCATGGACAGCAGCCCACCAGGCTCCTCTGTCCACAGGATTCCCCAGGCAAGAGTACTGGAGTGGGTTGCCATTTCTTTCTCCTTACATATATATGTAAATCAGTGTGGGTCATAGGAGGGTTATACACTGAACAAAAAAACAAACAATAAAGACAAATTGTGAAAACTGTCACTACTTCATTACTAGCTTGAGTGTGTCTTATGTTCCAAGATAGATTTTCCTAAGCTAAGTTAAAGTGTGCAAGCCCTAAGAAAGGCCTTTCTTCCTCCTGACTGTATTGTTGTTACCAGTTTGCTAGCAGAAACCAAACATTCTGTGCTCTCAAGGAATAAAAGCTGACTGGGATCTTGTAAGAGGAGACAAATCTCTATCAATTTCTTCTTTGTTTTGTATGAAAGGGTAGGGTTGGGAGGGAGCAAGGAAAAGAGAGAGAATACTAAGAGTGTGGAGGAGAGAGAGAAGATAGGGTGTGAGAGTGAAAACAAGAGTTCAAGAGAAGATTTAAGAACAAAAGACAGTGAAAGTGAAGTTTTGGAAAGTCTGAGGAGTGAAAATACTGAATGAGAGGGAATCAGAGAGGTAAGAGAAAGAGAGCAGTAAACAGGATGCTATTTTAAAAATAGGAGAGGATGTGGAAGAGAATGAGAAAGAGGTTTATAAACAAGAAACAGAAAGTGCACATGAGCACAGAGAAGAGTTATGGATGTGGGAGTGAGTGAGAGTGCCAGGAAGAGGGAGTGTGTGTGAGAGAGAGACTGAGAGGCTGTGAGACCATGGGAGCAAGTGAGAAAGAGGGAAGAGGCAGAGAGAAGAATCAAAGGGGACATATGTGTGAGAGAGAAAAAAGTGTGAGGGAAGTGGCAAAAGAGAGAATGTGCTAGACAGTGTGAGAGACAAGGAGAAATGTATATCCTAATGGAGAACAAAGAATTTAAGTCTATTGGATTTTTTTTTAACAGCAATGGAAACCTAATGAACTATTACCACACCTAGCAGCAAATGCTGTGTGTGTGTGTGTATGTGTGTATGTGTGTGAGTGTGTTGGGGAGTCCTTTAGAGGATCAAAGTAAGGGTTAGTACAAAACATTACTTTCTGGATAGAAGAGAAAGACTAAGTGCTCGCTTCTCTCCAAGAAGCCCAAATACATTTACCTCCACAGTAGTCCCTCAGCATCTATGGGGGATTGATTTCAGGACTCCAGTGGATATCAAAATCTGTGGATGCTCAAGTCCTTCATGGAAAATGGCATAGGATACTCGGCCCTTGATATCTATGGGTTCTGCATCCCTAGACAGCAAGGGCCAATTTTATCATTCTTCTTCCTGGATAACTCATTGAAAACCAAACTTTAAAGAGAAATAAACTCTTGTATATATAAATACAGTTTCAAATGCTATACATGGGTGTTGCCACCAAATTTTCTCTTTAATCTATTTCTTGTTTGTTTTGACTTCCTTGATAGCAGGTGATCATAATTAAGAAAGGCACAACTCATTATGTCTGAAAATGAATTGATTTCTTGCTGCAGAAACTGTCTAGAAGTACTATAGGATCAAAATCAAGTGGTTGAAGGTCAAACCATAAAAAGTGATAATAAAATCCCTTACATAATAATGGCACAAAAATATGTCTAATTCCTTATTCCATTTGTCATGCCTCATCCACCTTTTTCATTTAATTTCCTGTGTACTCTCTGAACAATAGTAAATATGAATCCATATAACAGTTGATCATTGAAATACCCAACAATGCAATTACATTATATTTGATGATTTCCAGCTTTATGTTTTTTATTTGCTTTGAAATTGCTATAACATTTTTAAATTTAATTTTATTGCCTTGCATTGGTGAGATATTGAATGTTTTTTCATTCTAGGAAGATATATTTAAACTTTTAAGAATAAGGAATGAAAAATTATAAATGTTAAAACTGCAAGGGAATAATTCTAAAATTAGGGAAAGAAATAAAGATAATACAGGAATTGGATTTTATGTTAGAAACAACATTGAGACTAACTTGTGATCATGACTAAGATATAAAACAGAGTTTGTAGTATGGATATAAATGATGTTTGTGAAAAGGAAATTAGTTTTATTTCTTTAAATATCTTACTATGCTAGATTGTGGCCAAACTCAAGAATTTTGGCTGGTGAAATTTTCTCTCTTTTCTTTTTTGTTTCCTTTCCTTTTTCTATTTTTTTATTAGAATAAAGTGTAATTATTAGGAAGCAAAAAATAAAAATAAAAATCTCAAGCTAACATAGTAAACACTGTGCTCTAAAGCAGGTAAGAAGCTATTTTGACTTACAGTGTAAATAGAGGACAATGTCTTTTTTTTCTGATCATTAATGATTTTTTCCTTATATTGAAAATGCTAATACCTTACACTGAATATAATATATGATGTTTCTAAGAAAGGTATTTTGCATCTCCATTGATATGACTATCAATGGATATTTTTAATGTTTCCTTCCACTGACCGTCTTCATACTTATAGGAACAAAAAGGCATCAGACTTTGTGAGTTTTCAAAGTAAGGGGCTACCTTCTGTATAGGATGGATTTCCTACACATCTTTAAAGGAAGTTTATTAGGGAGCGCAACTGAGAACAATTGTGAAATTATAAGGAAAACAGAATTGTGCAGAGAGAGAGTAAACTGTGATACAGCTGTGACAGAGGTGTCAGTCAATCCTGCAAATTCAGGTTCTGGTATGACCTCTGAGACATGACCTGAAACGAACCATAGGGGCCTGGCCTTTTATGTAAATATCAACAGATGCAGCCTGCTCCCAGCAAAAGGGTATCCTTAGGTGTCCTTCAGTCAGGGCAATTCCTGGGGAAGAATTTAACTGTGAGCTTTCAACAACCAATATGACTTAAGGATAAGTTCATTTTTTATAGTGTATACTTTACTTAAGCATTTTCTTAGAGTCTGGTCCTGCCATAGGTGTGGGGGATAAGTCAGACAGAGTGATGTTTATTCTCAAGGGGAGATACCATCAGAGGAGATGAAAAGCCTCTGAGCAAGGAAGTGCAATAGAAAAAATAGATCTAAATCAGTGATTTCAACCGGAAGTAATTTTGTCACTGGGGGTGATTAGCAACATCTGGAGACACTTTTTGTTGCCAGAACTTGGTGGGATGCTACTGGCATGCTAGAGAGTGGGAAACCAGAGATATTTAATGCATCTCTGGTCTTACAATGCAGAGGACAGTCCTCTCAAACAAGCTTCATCCTCTCCAAAATGTGAATAGTGCCAGGGTTGAGTAACTCTGACTTAGATGCTTTGAATGCAGTGGGACAGAATAATGGACATAGAAATGTTAAGTAATTTTTTTAGGAAGTAACTCATGGAAGAGGTGATAGAAAAGTGTTTATTATGTAGGAAATGTGAGGGATAGAATTCCATGAATCTATTCTATAAAGACAAAGACGCATGAAATAGAAAATATGTTAGTATGTGGTGAGCACAAAAATAGTTCAAGCTAAAGTTGGAGACACAGTCAGGGTGAAATAAAAGAATTTAAGTATCATTACTGAGTGTTAAACAAAGTCACTGGTTGGTTTAAAGCAAACTGGTATGTACCCTTTGGCCTGTCCTTACCACCCATTCAGTAGATACATTCCTTTGCACTTCTTGTCGGTTCACTTTCCTCATTCACCCCTACTTCATTTCTAGATAGGCATTTGATATCTCTGCTCCTAAAGTAGGTACTGGCATAATCTTTCTTTCAGATCTCCTCAGACCTGCCATTGATAGAAGAGAAAAGAAGGTAATTGATAGGTCTGAGAAATCAACTGTAAGAGAAATTAACCAGCTATTTGTAGGATGGTGTTATGCTAATCCTTGATATACTACACTGAATCAAAGACCTCATTCATTCTTTGAGAATTGGTATGGAGAAAGACAAACAGGCAAAGAGAAAAATAGGTGAGGGCGATTAAGAGGCATACATTTCTAGGTGCAAAATCAATGAGTCATGGGTATGAAATGTACAGCATGGGAAACAAAGTCAATAATTATGCAATAATTTTGTATGGTGACAAATGGCAACTGGACTTATCAAAGTGATCACTTGGAAATGTATAGAAATATTAAATCTGTATGCTCTGTAATAGAAACTAACATAATATTGTAGGTAAATTATACTTCAAAAATAAACAAAACCTCATAGAAAAATGGATTTGTGGTTACTATAGCAAGACCTGCTAGAACTAACACCCAAAAAAAGGTGTCCTTTTCATTATAGGGGACTGGAATGCAAAAGTAGGAAGTCAAGAAACACCTGGAGTAACAGCCAAATTTGGCCTTGGAGTACAGAATGAAGCAGGGCAAAGGCTAACAGAGTTCTGCCAAGAGAATGCACTGGTCATAGCAAACACTGTCTTCCAACAACACAGAAGAAGACTCTACACATGGACATCACGAGATGGTCAACACCAAAATCAGATTGATTATATCCTTTGCAGCCAAAGATGGAGAAGCTCTATACAGTCAGCAAAAACGACCGGGAGCTGACTGTGGCTCAGATCATGAACTCCCTATTGCCAAATTCAGACTTAATTGACGAAAGTGGGGAAAACCACTAGACCATTCAGGTATGACCTAAATCAAATTGCTTATGACTATACAGTGGAAGTGAGAAATAGATTTAAGGGACTAGATCTGATAGACAATGGGCCTGATGACTATGGACGGAGGTTCGTGACTTTGTATAGGAGACGGGGATCAAGAACATCCCCATGGAAAAGAAATGCAAAAAAAAAAAAGCAAAATGGCTGTCTGGGGAGGCCTTACAAATAGCTGTGAAAAGAAGAGAAGTGAAAAGCAAAGGAGAAAAGGGAAGATATTCCCACTTGAATGCAGAGTTCCAAAGAATAGCAAAGAGCCATAACAAAGCCTTCCTCAGTGATCAATGCAAAGAAATCGAGGGAAACAATAGAATGGGAAAGACTAGAGATCTCTTCAAGACAATTAGAGATACCAAGGGAACATTTTATGCAAAGATGGGCTCAATAAAGGACATAAACGGTATGGACCTAACAGAAGCAGAAGATATTAAGAAGAGGTGGCAAGAATACACAGAAGAACTGTACAAAAAAGATCTTCATGACCCAGATAATCATGAAGGTGTGATCACTCCCACTCACCTAGAGCTGGACATTCTGGAATGTGAAGTCAGGTTGGCCTTAGGAAGCATCACGACGAACAAAGCTAGTGAAGGTGATGGAATTCCAGTGGAGCTATTTCAAATTCTAAAAGATGATGCTGTGACAGAGCTGCACTCAATATGTGAGCCAATTTGGAAAACTCAGTGGTGGCTACAGGACTGGAAAATGTCAGTTTTCATTCCAATCCCAAAGAAAGGTATTGCCAAAGAATGCTCAAACTACCACACAATTGCACTCATCTCACACACTAGTAAAGTAATGCTCAAAATTCTCCAAGCCAGGCTTCAGCAATACATGAACCATGAACCTCCAGATGTTCAAGCTGGTTTTAGAAAAGGCAGAGAAACCAGAGATCAAACTGCCAACATCTGCTGGATCATGGAAAAAGCAAGAGAGTTCCAGAAAAACATCTATTTCTGCTTTATCGTCTATGCCAAAGCCTTTGACTGTATGGATCACAATAAACTGTGGAAAATTCTGAAAGAGATGGGAATACCAGACTACCTGACCTGCCTCTTGAGAAACCTGTATACAGGTCAAGAAGCAACAGTTAGAACTGGACATGGAGCAACAGACTGGTTCCAAATAGGAAAAGGAGTATGTCAAGGCTGTATATTGTCACCCTGCTTATTTAACTTCTATGCAGAGTACATCATGAGAAACGCTGGGCTGGAAGAAGCACAAGCTGGAATCAAGATTGCCAGGAGAAATATCAATAACCTCAGATATGCAGATGACACCACCCTTATGGCAGAAAGTGAAGAAGAAGTAAAAAGCCCTTTGATGAAAGTGAAAGAAGAGAGTGAAAAAGTTGGCTTAAAGCTCAACATTCAGAAAACTAAGATCATGTCATCCAGTCCCATCACTTCATGGCAAATAGATGGGGAAACAGTGAAAACAGTGGCTGACTTTATTTTGGGGGGCTCCAAAATCACTGTGGATGGTGACTGCAGCCATGAAATTAAAAGATGCTTGCTCCTTGGAAGGAAAGTTATGACAAACCTAGACAGCATACTGAAAAACAGAGACATTACTTTGCCAACAAAGGTCCATCTAGTCAAGTCTATGATTTTTCCAGTTGTCATGTGTGAGAGTTGGACTATAAAGAAAGCTGAGCACCAAAGAATTGATGCTTTTGAACTGTGGTGTTGGAGAAGACTCTTGAGAGTCCCTTGGACTGCAAGGAGACCCAACCAGTCCATTCTGAAGGAGATCAGCCCTGCGATTTCTTTGGAAGGAATAATGCTAAAGCTAAAACTCCAGTACTTTGGCCACCTCATGTGAAGAGTTGACTCATTGGAAAAGACTCTGATGCTGGGAGGGATTGGGGGCAGGAGGAGAAGGGGATGATAGAGGATGAGATTGTGGATCCCATCACCGACACAATGGACATGTGTTTGGGTGGACTCCAGGAGTTGGTGATGGACAGGGAGGCCTGGCGTACTGCAGTTCATGGGGTCGCAAATAGTCTGACATGACTGAGTGACTGAACTGAACTGAACAGAACTGAACTGAATAGGTAGTGTGTTGGACAAGGGAGAATTGGATGAAGGTGGTCAAGAGTATAGAATTCCAGCTGTAAGATAAATAAGGACTAGGGATGTAGTGGCAATACGTGCTTAGTCGCTCAGTCATGTCCGACACTTTGCAACCCCAAGGAGTATTAGTCTACCAGGCTCCTCCTTCCATGGGATTCTCCAGGCAAGAATACTGTAATGGGTTTCCATGCCCTACTCCAGGGGATCTTCCTGAGCCAGGGATTGAATCCTCATCTCCTGTGGCTCCTGAATTGCAGGTGGATTATTTACTGCTGAGCCACCAGGGAAACCCATGGATATAATGTACAATACGAGAAATATGATGAACACTGCAGAATGTCATATATGAAGGTTGTTAAGAGAGTAAATCCTTAGTTCTCATCACAAGGAAAAACATAATTGAAATGGGACACATCATCTTGACAAACTAAAGTTCTGTCCCCATCCCACTTATGTTTTTATTCCCTTTATTATTTGAAGTTGGAAAATGCCAAAAGTGAAGGATTGAATTTAGCCTTCGGAGAGAATGACTAACATCATGACATAAATATAAGAGATGATATTAAATGGTGAATAATCCAAATTTTTCTTATTCATTGCTGAAAAATGTATTTTTATTTATGAGTGTGCAAAATGAATTACTGCTACAAAATAATGTAAATAATGAGGGAATGGAAAACTTGAAGTATGTAAAACATACAGGAAAGTATTCAGTTGATATAAAAATAGCCCATAACATTGAGCAGAGTGCCAGCCTGGATGGGAGGGGGCTTTGAGGGAGAATAGATACATGTGTATGTATGGCTGAGTCCCTTTGCTCTTCACCTGAAACTACCACAACATCGTTAATTAGTTCTACCCCAATACAAAATGGTTTTGGTGTTAAAAAAAAATAAAAATCAAAAATTAAAAAAATAGATTATTGTAAATAAAAAAGATAACTCAAAAATAATATATATATAGCCCAGTTAATTGGCTTTTAAAGCTAGTGTTGTATAGTATTGGTAATGCTTAGTATTTGTACTTCGATATTTATGATATTTTTAATAAAACATTTTTCAAACTACAAAAAGCATCCACCCACTAACCACTGAATAAAAATAATAATAAAGATAAATAACAAAGTAGAGAACTGTAAAGAAATATCAGTTCAGTTCAGTTGCTCAGTCCTGTCTGACTCTTTGTGACTCCATGGACTGCAGTACCCCAGGCTTCCCTGTTCATCATCAACTCCCAGAGCATACTCAAACTCAGGTATACTGGGTTTCATTTATATGTTATAATAATTTTAACAAGTCATCAGATTACATATACTATTTTTTAATTGTACTTTTTCCTGCATTGTAAATTTGAAAAAATAACATTACAAAATTTCTATTTATTGATTACTTACTCATTCAATTTTTTGTCTTGCCATAGTCTCCTAATTGAAACTGTTCATAACTTTAGTTTATGAATGTTTGTTGCTTATGGAAAGTTCACACTTTCCTTCAGGAATGTGATGCAAGTAAGATTCTACAAAAAAACTATATAATAATTAATATCTATAGATTTCTTCTTTAGTAATTTTCCAAGGCAGGGGCCGTGGGAGTGAACATTTTATTACTGACATTGATTAGAATCAATAAACATGGTGATAATGAAAAGTAAACTGAAATTAGTAGGTTTATTATTGCTTTTAAAAAGGTCCACAGAATTATGCTCCCCTGACATACTACAGCGGCTGCTTTCCTACCTCACTCATTTAGAATGCTGCTATGCTCCTTCAAAACATATGAATTTTAAAATGCAGAGTAAACATGTTACATATTAATCATGTGCTGATACATAAACTTGTGAGCTTTCTTGGGAAGCTAAATTAGACACCTGTGAAAATAATTAACTCAAGTACTAATCTAATAATTCGTGAATTAAGATTTATGATGAAAATACCAATTTAGCTTTAGAATCCTACTGGTCTGAGAGAATTCTGCCATTCAACAAGTCTTCATTGGGCATTCAATTTGTTAAGGTTGAATTCAAGTATCAATATTATAGCCATGGCCACTGCTCTCAAAGAATCTCTTACAGTGAGATAATTAGGCTATAAGTGAAAAACTCCAAGAGTTTTGAATGCTATTTATGAGAAGTATTTGGTGCCACAGTTATATATGAGGAAAATGCCAGAAGTGAACGATTGAATTTAAGCTTCGGAGAGAATGACTAACTTCATGACATAAATAAGAGATGATATTAAATGGTGAATAATCCAAATTTTTCTTATTCATTGCTGAAAAATGTATTTTTATTTATGAGTGTGCATAATGAATTACTGCTACAAAATAATGTAAATAATGAGGAAATGGAAAACTTGAAGTATTTGGTTTCCCTAATTATATTACATATATTTCTTTTCCTTTCTTGGAATAGCTCTTTTTGAAACAAATATTAACACAATATCAATCTAAGCACTCATTTTGTTGATTTGTATTATTGTCTCCATGGCTTACACTTCCCTGAGGCCACAAAAGTTTTTTGTTTGAAAAGATTTCATTTCCATTGTCTGCCTGATAACTGTAAATAGTGATAGCGCTAAGGACTTAATTAATCAGAAGAGGTGACTTAAAAAACATTAGAGCAAGCTTTGCAATTTAGATGGTCTGAATGTTGATACAGGAGAATAAACGCTTTCTTAGATGGGACAAAAACAAAATCGACAAGCTCACTGTAATGACTTACTAACTGAAAGAAATTTTAGCAGACCATTTTATAAAATGGAGTCATTTGCAGTAAATAAAAAATTAAGTGAAATAACTACTTAAAGTAAAAAATATCTATCAAATGTTCTCTTTCCCTGCACCATGTTACATGATGGGAATTTACAATTTTTTAAATTTACTCTTACCAGCATATATTCCACATTTTCAGATCTCTATTAATTTTAGGTTTGAAATAAGATGCATATCATTAGGATGATGCATATCCAAATAAACAATAGGACATGCTTTGGAAGCTGCTGTTTGGAAGCCTTCCACATGCACACAAACACACATACACTGTGTCCCATTTAGTTTTCTCATTGTTTCTGTGTCAGTTGAGTATGCATCAAATTCATATATTTAATACAGAAACCCCTGGGTGGCTCAGTGATGGGGAACCCACCTGCTAATGCAGGAGACTTGGGATCAGTCTCTGGGTTGGGAAGATCCCCTGAAGGAGGAAATGGCAACCTACTTCAGTAAGCTTGCCTGTGAAATCCCATAGACAGAGGAGCTTGGCGAGCTACGGTCCATGGGGTCACAAAGAGCTGGACACAACTTAGTGACTAAGCGGCAACAATCCCAGTACCCTAGGATGTGACTGTATTTGGAAACAAGATATTTTAAGAATAAGTTAAATTCAGCTTTTTAGTATGGGCCCTAATCCAATACACCTGGTGTCCTTATAAGAAGAGGAGACCAGCACAGACACACTTAGAGAAAGGACCACGTAATGATAGATGGAGAAGACAGCCATCTGTGTGTCAAGGAAAGAGGCCTCAGAAGAAACCAAACCTTGATCTCAGACTTCTACCTTCTGGAATTGTAAGAAAATAAATTTTGGTTGTTTAAGTCACTTAGTCTGTGGTATTTGTCACTGCAGTCCTAGCAAACTAAAATTGCATCCAATTAAAAACTGTGACATAAATGAAACTTATAACAAATGGAACAGATGGTATAGGGAAAAATGATTTTAAAGCACTCTAAGCACTATAATGAATATATACAAAACTTTTTAGAATATGACCTAATTTTGCAAAAGAAAAATTTTAATATTTAATGAACAATATGCTACCTACAAATGATTTGTTCCCTTTATAGTACAAATTCAAATATTGGTCACTCATATTACAGTCTGACTGAATTTGATAACCACTTAGACAAAGTGAAAAATGCATAAAAACTAGGCAAAAACCAATAATGATCTTAATAGTGGGAGAAATTGTATATCACATTTCTCCCATAGATCCATTTATGCCTATTTAATCTTAATTTTAACTCTTATATTATCTTCTTATTAAAAATATCAGTCCCTTCTTTCCTGTAAACAACTGACCATGTGTCTTCACTCATAGAAAACCTTGAAATTAAAAGAATTTAAATACCTTCCCATCACAACAAACTACTTGTATTAACATCTGTATGTACATACTTCTTTTCACTCCCATTTCTATCAATGAAATATGCTTGCTTTTAAACATTTTTCTCTACTTGATTAATCAGTTCAGTTCAGTTCAGTCGCTCAGTCATGTCCGACTCTTTGTAACCCCATGAATCTCAGCACGCCAGGCCTCCCTGTCCATCACCAACTCCTGGAGTTCACCCAGATTCATGTCCATCCAGTCAGTGATGCCATCCAGCCATCTCATCCTCTGTCGTCCCCTTCTGCTCCTGGCCTCAATCCCTCTCAGGATCAGGGTCTTTTCCAATGAGTCCACCTTTTCCATTAGGTGGCCAAAGTATTGGAGTTTCAGCCTCAGCATCAGTCCTTCCAATGAACACCCAGAACTGGTCTCCTCTAGGATGGACTGGTTGGGTCTCCTTGCAGTCCAAGGGACTCTCAAGAGTCTTCTCCAACACCACAGTTCAAAAGCATCAATTCTTTGACGCTCAGCTTTCTTCACAGTCCAAATCTCATATCTACACATGACCACTGGAAAAACCACAGCCTTGACTAGACGGATCTTTGTTGGCAAAGTAATGTCTCTGCTTTTGAATATGCTATCTAGGTTGGTCATAATTTTCTTTCCAAGGAGTAAATGTCTTTTAATTTCATGGCTGCAATCACCATCTGCAGTGATTTTGGAGCCCCCAAAAATAAAGTCTGACAGCGTAGTTACACTGTAGTAACGTGGTTACTACAACCTATCTAATTTCTTCAGCATGACACCGATATATTTTAGCAAATTCCTTTTACTTCTGTAATATGAGTTTTCTGCTATAAGGAAACCTTCCCATCAGAGTACAAATATGCTGTAAATCCTCACCTTAAAAAACCCTTCCTTCAGTTAATATCTCTCCACATAATTCTCCTAAATATTTGCATAGAGATTTTTCGCACAGCCCTTCCACTTAGTCAGCTCTCACTATCTTCTGAACCCATAAGCTCATGTTCCCAATAAGGGAACAGTTCATTTTTGTATTGACAATCCACATGTGTTCCTTAAACAAGCACTTATGCAACATTCATTACTTACAAGAAAACAAGATGGATAATGAAGGTACAGCAATGGATTTAAAAGACCAAGCCCTTGTCCTCCATGAGATGAGTAGCAGCTTTTTTATTGTAATGAATAGAAATCAGATAGCAGGAAAAAATGAGGGCTATAGCACTCATGACTCACAGTATAGTCTGTGGACCCCTAGTACTGTCATCACCTGGGAGCTTGTGAGAAATGTAAAATATCATTTCCCATGCCAGTCCTACAGAATCAGAACGTGTATTTGGCCAGATCCCCAGGTGATGCAAATAAACAGTAAAGTTTAAGAAACACTGGAAAACAGAAGTCACCTACTGGGAATTTGTATAACAGACCTCTTTAACAATTTAAAGGTCAGCATTTATCAATTATTTTATCCATGACTGTCTAAATGCTATATATTCTTAGTTTTATTTCTGTGGTTTACATTATAAATTCTTCTCTTAGTTAAGATTTCATTTAGCTCCAAGAATCTAAAAACTTCTACAGATGTAAAAAGTTACTGCCATCCTTTCAGCTGCTCAAAAGTATTACTTCTGATATTTCTCTGATTATCTTAAATATTCAGCAATGCTACAAGATGGTTTTTGCCTTTAAGCTAGAAAAGAGAGAAGGAATATACCAGGTATGGCTTTGTTTTAATTTAAAAAAAATGTAGTATCTTTCCGCAATGCACCCCCATCCCCAAACTTATCTGCTTATTTATTGTGTGCTAAAACTGAGCCATTTGCCCACAGTTAGCTGCAAGGGGACTGGGAAAATGACTCTATGGCTTTCTAGGTCATATAGAGGGAAGTAGTACAAGAGATGTGATCAGAAATGTTTTTGGAGTAGAAAAGCAAGTGTCTGCCACAATATTATAGATAAATGCACTGTGTTTTTAAACCTGAAATAGATAGTAACAATTATCCTCTACTACAACCACCACCACATTGAGCATCTCCATGCTCCTTCAGAAGTACTGCTGTCAATTCTCTGTTAGTAGTAAACAACTCAGTATACCCTAAAGGGATCAGTGGTTTAGGTAATTCTTTGGAGTTATGTCATATGCTAGACACAGATTTCATACAAAAAATATGTTCTTCACCTTTAAAGTGAAAATGAGGAAACACTTTTGTGGTGGACAGGTTCTCCTTTCCTGTCTTTGAAGAAGGTTGCTGACATGTTCTGAGATCGACATGGCAAAGGAAATGAGAGAAACCTCCAGAGGAGCCAGAAGAAAATGAAGGCTTCATCCAGACAGACGGCAAAGTCAACACTTGGACTGCAGCCTTGCAGAAGTCCAGTCATAGTATGACTGGGCTTAAGCCTCAACACATATTTAAGGCTTAATAAGGCACTGTTTGGGCTTCCCTGGTGGCTCAGACAGAAAAGAATCTGCCTGCAATGTGGGAGACATGGGTTCAATCCCTGGGTTGGGAAGATCCAGTGGAGGAGGGCATGGCAATCCACTCTAGTATTCTTGCCTGGAGAATCCCAAGGACAGAGGAGCCTAGGGGGCTATAGTCCTTGGTGTCGCAAAGAGTCAGACATGACTGAGCAACTAAGAACAATGCAAAGCACACAAGGCATTGTTTGGTGTTGCTACAAAGATACTAAAGACTCAGTGCACTACAGATAGTGATCGCAGCCATGAAATTAAAAGATGCTTACTCCTTGGAAGGAAAGTTATGACCAACCTAGATAGCATATTCAAAAGCAGAGACATTACTTTGCCAACAAAGGTTCGTCTAGTCAAGGCTATGGTTTTTCCTGTGGTCATGTATGAATGTGAGAGTTGGACTGTGAAGAAGGCTGAGCGCCGAAGAATTGATGCTTTTGAACTGTGGTGCTGGAGAAGACTCTTGAGAGTCCCTTGGACTGCAAGGTAATCCAACCAGTCCATTCCGAAGGAGATCAGCCCTGGGATTTCTTTTGAAGGAATGATGCTAAAGCTGAAACTCCAGTACTTTGGCCACCTCATGTGAAGAGTTGACTCATTGGAAAAGACTCTGATGCTGGGAGGGATTGGGGGCAGGAGGAGAAGGGGACAACAGAGGATGAGATGGCTGGATGGCATCACTGACTCGATGGACGTGAGTCTCAGTGAACTCCGGGAGTTGGTGATGGACAGGGAGGCCTGGCATGCTGCGATTCATGGGGTCACAAACAGTTGGACATGACTGAGCGACTGATCTGATCTGATCTGATCTGACTAAACAAAGGGATAAGTGGAACGTGCAAAACCCAAGTATAATATGGTTCTCCTTCAATAAATAATCTACTCTTTTAGTGTTTTAAAAGAGTACAATTGAATATTGCCATTGTTAATGAATAACTACGTCCCCAAATAAGTGTTCATATAAATACAAAATAAGTATTAATGTGGTGTTTCAAATTTGCTGGCATACTGAGTACAGCACTTTCACAGCAACATCTTTTAGGATTTGAAATAGTTCAACTGCAATTCCAACACCTCCACTAGTTTTGTTTGTAGTGATGCTTCCTAAGGCCCACTTGACTACTCATTGCAGGATGTCTGGCTGTAGGTGAGTGATCAACCATTGTGGTTATCTGGGTCATGAAGATCGTTTTTGTATAGTTTTCTGTGTACGGTGGCCACCTCTTTTTAATATCTTCTGCTTCTTTTAGGTCCATACGATTTCAGTCCTTCATTGTGCCCATCTTTACATGAAATAGTCCCTTGATATCTCATTTTCTTGAAGAGATCTCTAGTCTTTCCATTCTATTGTTTTCCTCTATTTCTTTGCATTGATCACTGAGGAAGGCTATTTCATCTCTCTGTGTTATTCATTGGAACTCTGCATCAAATGGGTATATATATATTTCCTTTTCTGCTTTGCCTTCAGGTTTTCTTCTTTTCTCAGCTATTTGTAAGGCCTCATCAGACAATCATTTTGCCTTTTTGCATTTCTTTTTCTCAAGTGTGGTTTTGATCACTGCCTCCTGTACAATGTCACAAACCTCCATCCATAGTTCTTCAGGCACTCTATCAGATCTAATCCTTGAATTTATTTGTCACTTCCACTGTAAGGGATAGTAAGGGATTTAATTTAGGTCATACCTGAATTTGGAAAACTCAGCAGTGGCCACAGGACTAGAAATGGTCAGTTTTCACTCCAATCCCAAGAAAGTCAATGCCAGAGAATGTTCAAACTACCACACAACTGCACTCATTTCACAAATGAAATGCTAGCAAAGAAGTGCTCAAAATTCTCCAAGCCAGGCTTCAGCAGTACATGAACTGAGAACTTCCAGATGTTCAAGCAGGATTTAGAAAAGGCAAAGGAAGCAGAGATCAAATTGCCAACATCCATTGGATAATTGAAAAAGCAAGAGAGTTCCAGAAAAATATCTACTTCTGCTTTATTGACCACGCCAAAGTCTTTGACTGTGTGAATCACAACAAACTGTGGAAAATTCTTGAAGAGAGTGAATACCAGATCACCTTACCTGCTTCCTGAGAAATATGTATGCAGGTCAAGAATCAACGGTTAGAACTGGACATGGAACAACAGACTGGTTCCAAATCAGGAAAGGAGAATGTCAAGGCTGTATATTGTCACCCTGATTATTAACTTATATGCAGAGCACATCATGTAAAATGCTGGGATGGATGAAGCACAAGCTGGAATCAAGATTGCCAGGAGAAACACCAATAACCTCAGACATGCAGATGACAGCACCCTTATGGCAGAAAGTGAAGAGGAACTGGAGCCTCTTGATGAAAGTAAAAGAGGAGAGTGAAAAAGTTGGCTTAAAGCTCCTCATTCAGAAAACTAAGATTATAGCATCTGGTCCCATTACTTCATGGAAAATAGATGGGGAAACAATGGAAATAGTGACAGACTTTAGTTTCAGTGACTATAGTCATGAAATTAAAAGACACTTGCTCCTTGGAAGAAATGCTATGACCAACATAGATAGCATATTAAAAAGCAGAGACATTACTTTGCTGACAAAGTTCCATTTAGTTAAAGCTATGATTTTTACAGTAGTCATGTATGGATGTGAGAGTTGGAGTATAAAGAAAGTTGATTGCTGAAGAATTGATGCTTTTGAACTGTGGTGTTGGAGAAGGCTCTTGAGAGTCCCTTGGACTGAAAGGAGATCCAACCAGTCCATCCTAAAGGAAATCAGTCCTGAATATTCATTGGAAGGACTGACCTGAAGCTGAAACTCCAATACTTTGGCCACCTGATGCGAATAACTGACTCACTGGAAAAGACCCTGATGCTGGGAAAGTTGAAGGCAGGAGGAGAAGGGGACAACAGAGGATGAGATGGTTGGATGGCATCACCAACTCAATTACATGAGTTTGAGTAAGCTCCTGGAGTTGGTGATGGACAGGGAAGCCTGGTGTGCTGCCGTCCATGAAGTCGCAAGTAGTTGGACATGACTGAGTGACTGAACTGAATGTGGTGTTCTCAGTAACAGCTTTTGCAATATATCTATATCAGCAGCATAATTCCTTACAGTAACTGAGTCTGGTCTTTGGTAGCTCAGATGGTAAAGAATTTGTCTGCAATGATAGAGACCTGGGTTCAGTCCTGGGTCGGGAAGATTCCCTGGAGAAGGGAATGGCTACACACTCCAGTGTTCTTGCCTGGAGAATCACATGGACAGAGGAGCCTGGGGGGCTACAGTCCATGGTTTCTCAAAGTGTCCAAATGACTGAGCGACTAACACTTTCACTTTTACAGGCAATTGTACTCTGTGCTTACAAGGTGAACAGAAATGGGTGATTAGAGGAAGTACCTATATATTAAAAATTTTCAGTTCACTTAATTTATGCCCAATAATTGTCACTATAAATCCAAAGCAAACATAAAAGCTGAATCAGAGAACAGCAGTATGCAAGTCACAAAGGCTAAATTCTACTGAAAGATTTTATAAAATATTAAGTTCCACATGGTAAGTATGGGCTTCTCTGGCAGCTCAGCCATAAAGAATACGCCTGCAATGCAGGAGATGCAGGAGACACAGATTCAATTTTTGGGTCGGGAAGATCCCCTGGAGGAGGGTATGACAACCCATTCCAGCATTCTTGCCTGGCAAATACCATGGACAGAGAATCCTGGAGGGCTATAGTCCATAGGTTTGCAAAGAGTTGGATACGACTGAAGTGATTTGACACACATGCACGCACATGGTAAATGTATGATTCTGAAAGGTTTAAGATCAGCATAGGGAACAATCTCCATCTGGAAAAAATATAGGAACTGAATGGAGAATCACAAGGTGGGGAGTATTTGCCATTTTTAAAATATAGTACATGTACACTATAGGTGGATTTCCCAAGTTTTCACTGAGATTTAGACAGGAAGTAGTGGATTTAAGTTGCAAAAAAGAAGTTGGAGATTAAAAATACTTACTGACTTTAATGGTTATGAAATTGAATAATATATTTTTCTACAAATTAGCTATAAAAATTATTATTCAATATTCAAGTGTTTTCAATACAAATTAGACAAAATACCAAATCATCTTGGTCCTATTATCTTTAAATATCACTACATTCATCAGCAAAACTAAAGAAAACTAATCCTGCTAAATGTTCTCAGTTTTAGAGGTATCTTTGGCTTAATAGACATTTATTAAACTATATTAAACATAATCAAAATATGATGACCATATACAAAGCAATATGCTTGACATTTAGGAAGTCAAGTTTTGCATACTTGGAAGAGAGAAAACTGAGGATAAGAAACCATGTTATTTATGGGACAATATAACTTCAGATAAGCTAGAAACCTCAAAATGAGCCTAAATAAAATGATGCATGTGAGTAGAGAAGAAGAAAAACACTAATATGGGAGGAAAAGCTACAAGAGATACTCAAGGAATAATTAGATTCTTCTTTCTGAGCCTGAGAATGTACACTGGTGAAAATATGAGGTAGAAAATATTGAGAATTAACAGCCTTTATTGATGTTCTAACTTCTTGTCTGAAAAAATTCTATTTTTTAATAGACACGTGATAGGGGAGTGGATTGGAGAAGGCAATGGCACCCTACTCCAGTACTCTTGCCTGGAAAATCCCATGGATGGAGGAGCCTGGAAGGCTGCAGTCCATGGGGGTGCTGAGGGTCAGACACGATGGAGCAACTTCACTTTCACTTTTCACTTTCATGCATTGAGAAGGAAATGGCAACCCACTCCAGTGTTCTTACCTGGAGAATCCCAGGGATGGGGGAGCCTGGTGTGCTGCCATCTATGGGGTCGCACAGAGTTGGACACGACTGAAGTGACTTGGTAGCAGTAGCAGCAGCAGGGGAGTGGATAAGTGTCCTTGTTAGTAACTGCAATAATAATAATAAATACATTGCACAATTTATATAAGTAAGGTAAATTTAAATTAAAATTTAAAATGTGTATTTCCAGTAGCCCAATATTTCTACTTGCCAGACTTTACATTATGAAAATACTCAACAAGTAAAAGAAAACATATATAAGAATGTCCAGGGCAGCAGTATTTGCAACAGCAAAAATTAACATAAATAATTAATGCCCATCAGTAGGACTACAGATAAATAAGGTTTGGTTAACCCATACCTTGGAATACTATGCCAACTTGTGTAGCTCTATGTATTCTAATATGAAAACATTACTGAGATGCACTGTTAAATTTAAAAAATCATAGTAAAACATTAACCACTGCTCAACTATTTATTAAGCATTTATTACATGTTATTCACTATTTGATGATTTATTTATCTATTGTGGGAGCATTTTAAGGATTTTTAAAGCAGAAATAACTTTTCATACTAATATTTGGGCTTAAAATCACACAGTAAATTCTGCTCAGTTTAGATTTTGTTCTTATTTTTATATTTCTTTACACTCTGACTTTTCATTATAGCCTTTGTGTGGCTGAGATGATGAAAATTCCTGGAGTCCTTTTCTCCATCTGAAGTACCTTTCATGCCCTATTCAGTACAAATGATCTGCTGAAAACATAGATAAAGAGATACATCTTTAATCTTACAAGCTGTCTCCTTGCACAGGATCAGGAAAATGATTTTTCTTTTAACAGTTGTCAGCATGCTTGACATCTGTCACAGAGGCTTAGGTTCTATTTTTATTTTTCCTATTGAAATCATCCTCTGACACCTGCCCCTTTGATACTTTTAGACTGATGTCATGAAGAACTGAGTGCTTTTCAGTCAAAGAACTCACCATATTTCCTTTCTTTTTGTTTTGTTCAAAAATAAGATAAGAAATAAAACTTATTTTCAATATCATAGATGTGTATAAATAGCTAAATTAAATAAATAGTCATTATGCCATGAACAATGAAATTTCCTTAAAAAAGATAAAGCTGATCTTAACATATTCAGACTTCTCAGAAAAGTTTTAAATAACATATTTAAAGTTATCTTCTCTATTTATCAGAGCACCATTAATGGCACTTAGCATAAAAATTAAGCATGTACATGTCAGCTGTTTCTGAGTAAAACCTAATGACAAATGCTATAGTAACCGTTTACACAGATGTAATAATAGTGCAAGTATGTTTTTAAATTTTAAAGTGGTACTTTGTATTTTTGGGGAAAAAGTTACTGTTTTATGTGAAATGGAAGGAAGTGTAGAGAATTTGGATGTCTCTATGAAGAAAAGTAAGACAGTATTAAAGGGCAAAGGTAATAGCCTCATCTTTTCTTTACACAACTGTCCAAAAAATACTCCTAGTAAAGGAATCATTGCATATGATGCTTCCATTTTGCCATAAAAATAACAGAAGATGTGTGGGATAGGAACATCAGAAAAGTAAAGAGTAAGCATCTCTAAATGTTCACATTCCACAGAAATACATACACACACACACACACACATGTACATTCATATGACAAATGGCAATTCATCAGAACCTTGTCAGAACTCTGGAAGACAGAGATTTACTCAACCCAGCAAATACTGAATCAAGAAAGAGCAACTTGAAAAGAGTAAGAAAGTTGTGGATAGTTTTACTTGCAGTTGTTACACCCAAGTCCCAGGGTGATAGCAGTCTTGATATGGCTACAGACTGTTCCTAGTGTGGAACCCATATCCCTGATTTTGGAGGGAGCATAACAAATCTTTTTTACAAATTACTGTAAATGTTTGTACTATCCAGACTAAGAGCTACCTGAAGGACAAATAGAAGCACTCAACTTGATTTGGTCTAATTAGGACTCAAGCCATAAATGGCAGGCCTTGTGTAACAAATGGTAGTAGGCAAATTTACAACCTACAGATGTTTATGATTAAGATGTACACTACACAAACTAAGGCCCGGGCAGAAAAGCTGGGGGATGGTCTTAGAGAAATCAGAGAATTCAAAAACACCTGAGTATTCAAGGAAATTTAGAAAGCCACATGCACACACAGACAATATACATGCTTAGAAAACAACTAAGAACAACATAACCTTTTACTCTGGGATAATCATTAGGCTCAGTTCAAACCTACTTAATGGTAAAGGAATGTATGAGAACAGAGGTAATCTGCAAAGACGAGGAGATATTTGTTTTTTATTGCTTCACTTTCTTTTTTTTTAATTTGATATTTTTATTACTGTTTTACTGTTTTATTTTGTTTCTTTTTAGCTCTTCCCTGTTAAGAAAATATCTGTGAACATAGTAGCTAAACCATGAGCTAAGCAACAGACTTTAATGGCTTCAGTGATTATACATGACAAGGAATACTGTCTTTGCAAAAATAGTTCTTGAAAAATACTACACAAATGGATTACTAAAGCATTTTGATGTTCAAAAAAACTTAAATCTTGAGAAGGGAGAACTTGATTTCCAGTATTACCACATTATAATATTTCAATGTACATTTTTCAACAATAAAAAATCATAAAGGAATAGAAAGAATCAAAAAAGTATGGCCCATTCATAGAAATGAAATACATTGATAAAAATCATCCATGAGGAAGCAAACATCAGATTTACTAAAATACCTTTAAAACAGTAATCTTAATTATGTTTAAAGCACTAAAGGAAAGCTAAGACAAAGATCTAATAAAATCAGGAAAATGATATATGAACAAAATGAGAATTTTAATAAAAGGGATAGAAATTATAAAAAGAAAACAAATGGTAATTCTGGAACTGAATAGTACAAGAACTGAAATGAAAAAAAAAAACTTAGAAGATAGGTTCACCTCAGATTTGAACAGGCAGAAGAATAATCACTAAACTTGATAGAAAAATCTAATTTTTTGAGTCTAAGGAGCAGGAAGAAAAATAAGAAAATGCAAATAGGATTGAAGTCATCTGTGAGTCATCAATAATCAGACTAACATATCCATTATGGGAAACCCCAGAAGAGAAACAGAGAAAAAACATGGACAATATTTGAAAAACATTTGCCAAATATGTCCCACATGTGATGAAATGCATAAATTTACAAATATGGGATCGGTAAACTCCAAATAGTATAAATTCAGAGCTCTATACCTAAACAAACTATAATCAATTGGTTAAAAGCCATGAGAAAGAGAGAATCTTGAAAGAAGCTGAAGAAATGACTCACGATGTACAAAAAAATCAACAGTTAATAAGTGAAATCATCCTGAAAAAAAGGAAAATTTTGGAGACTCACACTCCCTGATTACAAGTTACAAAAAAATGATAATAATTGAAACAATTTGCTACTGACCTTGGATAGACTTACAGATTGACTGAAGAGAATTGAGAGTCTAGAAGTAAACTCACACCTCCATGGCTAACTGTTTTTGACATGCCTAATCCATGAATAGGGAAATGATAGTATCTTCAACAGATGGTGCTGAAGCAACTGGATAGTCCTATGCAGACGAATGAATTTGCACTCCTACTTCACACTACTTAAAAAAAAATTAACTTGAAATGAATCAAGGAACAAATGAATGGATGAATGAACAAAAATCACTAAATGAATCGACCTAACTTTAAGGGCTAAATCCATTTTACTTATAGAGAAAAACATACTGGTTAAACTTCATGACTTTGACTTTTGCAACGAATTCTTAGATATCACACTAGAAATATGAGAAACATACTAAATATTGGCAAGATCTACAAGTGGCCAATAAGCACATGAATAGAATCAAAATCACTAGTCTTTCAGTTCAGTTCAGTCACTCAGTCATGTCTGACTCTTTGCAACCCCATGGATTGCAGCACACCAGGCCTCCCTGTCCATGACCAACTCCATGAGTTTACTCAAACTCATGTCCATTGAGTCAGTGATGCCATCCAACCATCTCATCCTCTGTCATCACCTTCTCCTCCCGCCTTCAATCTTTCCCAGCATCAGGGTCTTTTCAAATGAGTCAGCTCTTCGCATCAGGTGGCCAAAGTATTGGAGTTTCAGCTTCAACATCAGTCCTTCCAATGAACACCCAGGACTGATCTCCTTTAGGATGGACTTGTTGGATCTCCTTGCAGTCCAAGGGACTCTAAAGAGTTCCTCAACACCACAGTGCAAAAGCATCGTTTCTTCGGCACTCAGCTTTCTTTATAGTCCAACTCTCACATCCATACATGACTACTGGAAAAACCATAGCCTTGACTAGACGGACCTTTGTTGGCAAAGTAATGACTCTGCTTTTTAATATGCTGTTTAGGTTGGTCTTAACTTTCCTTCCAAGGAGTAAGTGTCTTTTAATTTCATGGCTACAGTCATGAAATTTCATGGCTACAGTCATATTTTTGAGCCCTCAAAAATAAAGTCTGACACTGTTTCCACTGTTTCCCCATCTATTTCCCATGAAGTGATGGGACCGGATGCCATGATCTTCGTTTTCTGAATGTTGAGCTTTAAGCCAACTCTTTCACTCTCCTCTTTCACTTTCATCAAAAGGCTCTTTAGTTCCTCTTCTCTTTCTGCCATAAGGGTGGTGTCATCTGCATATCTGAGGTTATTTGTATTTTCCCAGCAATCTTGATTCAGCTTGTGCTTCCTACAGCCCAGCCTTTCTCATGATGTACTCTGCATAGAAGTTAAATAAGCAGGGTGACAATATACAGCCTTGATGTACTCCTTTTCCTATTTGGAACCAGTCTGTTGTTCCACGTCCAGTTCTAATTGTTGCTTCCTGACCTGCATACAGATTTCTCAAGAGGCAGGTCAGGTGTTCTGGTATACCTATCTCTTTCAGAATTTTCCACAGTTTATTGTGTGTTAGGGAAATGCAAATCAAAATTGCAGTGAGATAACATTGCACATTCATTAGGATAGCAATAGAATTTTAAGTATAAGTAACGTGTTGGCAAAATGTGGAAAAACTGGAACCCTTTTGCATTACCAGTGGGAATGAAAAACTGTTATGACAACTTTGGAGTGCAGTTTTCTTTTCCTCAAAATGCTAACCCCAAAATTGCTATTTGCCTCAGCAGTTGCAATACTACATATATAACCAAAATTATTTCAGCAGGACTCAACCAGATACTTGTAAGTGAATGTTTCTCTGCGTGCGTACTATGTTGCTTCAGTTGTGTCTGCCTCTTTGCAACCCTATGGACTGTGGCCTACCATATTCCACTGTCCATAGGATTTTCCAGGCAAGAATATTAGCTTGGGTTGCCATGCCCTCCTCCAGGGGATCTTCCCCACCCATGGACTAAACCCAAGTCTCTTATGTCACTTGCACTGGCATGCAGGTTCTTTACCATTAGCACCACCTGGGAAGACCAAGTGAATGTTTACTGCAGCATTATTCAAAGTAACCAAAAGATGTCCATCAACAAGTGAAGGGATAAACAAAATGGGATATTTATATACAAGGTAATATTATTTAGCTATAAAAGGAATGAAGTTCCAATATATGCACAACATGGATGAACCTTAAAAACATATTAAGTGAAATAAGGCAAGCCCAAAGGACAAATATTGTATGATCTCACTTATACAAAATATCTAGAATAGACAAATTAATAGAAACAGAAAGTATATTAGAGATTGCCATAGGCTGGGAGGAGGAAAAAAAAAGGGAAATGTTACTTAATTTCAGAGATCTTGCTTGGGGTGGTGAAAGACTTGTGGAAATAGACTGTAGTGGTCATTGAACAAAAGTGTGACTGAAATTATGTCATTGAATTGTACACTTAAAATAGTTAAGTGGCAAATTTTATATTATACATATTTTAGCACAATAAAAAATGTACTGTATGATCTACCAAAAATTATATCATAATATTTTTATTTTGCTTTTTTAAGTTATCACATAATATAATTGATTTTTTTTTTCTTTTGGTGAACAGTTTTGTGTAATTTCCTATTACTGTGTAACAAATTACCACACAGTTGTTGACTTAAAAATTACACACATTTATTGTTTCTAAGGTTTAGAAACCTAGTTTATTTGTATCTCTTTTCAAGGTCTTACAAGTCTGCAGTCAAAGTGTTGGCTACTGAAGGGGACTTATTTGAAGATTCAAGTAGGGAAAGATCCACTCTCAAGCTAATGTGGTTATTGGCAGAATTTTTCACTTCCTGCAGATGTATTGCACCAAAGGTATTAGTTCTTAGCTGGTTATTTCCCAGAGACTACCTTCATTTTTGTTGCCACATGGGCCTCACCAACACATCAACTTACTTCAAAAGACACCAAAGGAGAGAACATGCTATTAGAACAGAGTCAGTGGCAATCTTATATAACCTAAACATACAAGTGACAGCTCATGTATTTGCCACATGCTATGAATTAAAAGCAACTTATGAGTTCATTCCTCATTCAAGGAAAAGGGATTACACAAGGAAGTGGTTACCTAGGAACTGAGATCATTGGGACCATCTTAGCAACTGCTTCCCATCATTTCTATGAAATTTAACATATACAGATTTGTGTATCTACTGCAACAAATGAAACAGAGAAGTTTCATTACCTCCCCAAAATTTCTGCGTATTCTCTTTTAATAGTCACAACCAGCATCATACTTACGATTGGTAACTACTGATCTGTTGTCTGTTGTTAGAATTTGGCCTTTAAAATGTCAAAATATATATGGAATCATATAGTGCATAATTTTTTGAGATAGACACTTCTATAACTCATATAATGCCTTTGAAATTCATCTAAAGTAGTGAATGTGTAAACAATTTGTTCCTTTTACTTGCTGAGTAGTACTCCATTGCATGGATATGACACTATTTGCTAGTCTATTTGCCATTTAAAGATGTCTGGATAGTTTCCAGTTTTTGACTATCATGTATAAATGTGATATCAACATTTGCGTAACTTAAATTCTTATTTTAGAAACTTTTTGATTTTTTTTGGTTTGGCCATAAAAATTGCTTTGGAAAACTGATATTAACAAATGTCATATGAACACAGACTTGAACTGTGTTCACTCATTTGGGCTATATATATATATATATATATATATAGGGAGAGAGAGAGAGAGAGAGAGAGAGTGTGTGCTCCTGCATTTAAACAAACAAACAAAAATCATGTCTCAGATTGTTCCTGATAAAAGGAGAATGGGAGATTGCAGGGGCAGATCTGAACTCAACTTTCAGATTGCAGACAAATCTACTAAGTCATTCAAAACCTGACTATCCAGTCAGTTGACAGGAAAGTGACATTAATGCAGACAACTCTATACCACTAAGTTTGTGGGCTGATTTCTAATGTGGCATTATTGGGGAAACAACTGAGTAATGTTATGAATAAATGGAAATTTTATAAATAAATAACATACTAAAAGGAAGCTCCTTTATAATAAAATGTCTATTTCCATGCATAAATACAGAGGCATGAGTGTACAGTAACAGCAGATGGGATTGGATACAAATATGTTGTATCACCAACTTTACTTAAAAAAACAAAAAAACTAAAATTTCAAAAAAACTACAATAAACAGTCATATAATCTTCCTTCAGTACTTATATCCTGAAAAGATCAGTGTATTTGAAACTATGTAAGATATTTTCATTAATATATGAAACAGTTAAGTCTTGGACTGAGATAAGCTATAAATGGGTTTATCATTTACATTCTGTCTTGTAGTCCATTTGAAAGTCCTGTGACATAGCGCTTATCTGTGTAAGACAGTTATTATGCATACAAAAACTTATAGCATTCTTTTTCCCTAATTATTTAATATAAGAACTCCCAACCATTCTGGGGGAAAACACACACACACACACACACACACACACACACACTTTCATAGATTTTTAAAGTACATTTCTGCATGAGTACATGCTCAGTCACTTCTGTTGTGTCTGACTCTTTGTGACCCTTTGACTGTAGCCCTCCAAGCTCCTCTTGTCCTTGGGATTTTCCAAGCAAGAATACAGGGGTGGGTTGCCAGGCCCTCCTACAGGGGATAGTCCCAACCCAAGAATCAATCAAACCCACATTTGCTGCATTGTAGATGGATTCTTTATGCAGTGAGCCACCTGGAAGACAAAAACGTCTTTCTATTGGACAGTAAAAAACACATATGAAAATCACTGCTTTAACTGTATAGTCAGCCTGAGAACAATTGAGTCACTTGAAGGAAATCTGGATATATTTACATCAACAAATACTTACAACAGTATAGAAAGGAGTATTTCCATGAATTAATAAAGGGAAAACTCGAATTTTAAAGTATTTGCAACCTGAAGTTCAATAGGGCTCCCAAACTACAAGTAGAATACCCACATAGAGCATCAGGTATACTCCTGGCTGTTGCAAATATAAAAGAAAAATGTACCAGTGAATAAATTCATAGATCTAAATAAAATAAGGATAACAAGGAAAACAAATATCAATAGGAAGTGAACCTCAGTTCAGTTCAGTTCAGTCGCTCAGTCATGTCCGACTCTTTGCGACCCCATGAATCACAGGACACCAGGCCTCCCTGTCCATCACCATCTCCCGGAGTTCAATCAAACTCATGTCCATCAAGTCGGTGATGCCATCCAGCCATCTCATCCTCTGTCATCCCCTTCTCCTCCCGCCCCCAATCCCTCCCAGCATCAGAGTCTTTTCCAATGAGTCAACTCTTCACATGAGGTGGCCAAAATACTGCAGTTTCAGCTTTAGCATCATTCCTTCCAAAGAACACCCAGGGCTGATCTTCTTTAGAATGGACTGGTTGGATCTCCTTGCAGTCCAAGGGACTCTCAAGAGTCTTCTTCAACACCACAGTGCAAAAGCATCAATTCTTTGGCGCTCAGCTTTCTTCACAGTCCAACTCTCACATCCATACATGGCCTTGACTAGATCTTTGTTGGCAAAGTAATGTCTCTGCTTTTGAATATGCTATCTAGGTTGGTCATAACTTTCCTTCCAAGAAGTAAGCGTCTTTTAATTTCATGGCTGCAATCACCATCTGCAGTGATTTTGGGGCCCCCCAAAATAAAGTCTGACACTGTTTCCACTGTTTCCCCATCTATTTGCCATGAAGTGATGGAACCAGATGCCATGATCTTAGTTTTCTGAATGTTGAGCTTTAAGCCAACTTTTTCACTCTCCACTTTCACTTTCATAAAGAGGCTTTTTAGTTCTTCTTCACTTTCTGCCATAAGGGTGGTGTCATCTGCATATCTGAGGTTATTGATATTTCTCCTGGCAATCTTGATTCCAGCTTGTGCTTCTTCCAGCCCAGCGTTTCTTATGATGAACTCTGCATATAAGTTAAATAAGCAGGAAAGCACACTTAATGGATATATCCCAACCCTCTGTAGTGTTGACAGAGCTCCTCTCTCATGTACTTAAAGCAAATTGGATAACAGAACTTCACTGTAGTCTGTGACTTGAGATTAGTTCAGTTCAGTTGCTCAGTCGTCTCCAACTCTTTGCGACCCCATGGACTGCAGCACACCAGGCTTCCCTATCCATCGTCAACTCCTGGAGCTTGCTCAAACTAATGTCCATCAAGTCAGTGATGCCTTCCAACTATCTCATCCTCTGTGCTTCCCTTCTCTTCCTGCCTTCGATCTTTCCCACCATCAGGGTCTTTTCCAATGAGTCAGTTCCTCTCATCAAATGGCCAAAATATTGGAGTTTCAGCTTCAGCATCAGTCCTTCCAATGAATATTCAAGACAGATTTCCTTTAGGATTGACTTCAGATACATATGAGGTAAGGGAAATAAGGCATTTCAGAAAATAAATATCGAAAAGGAGAAAAACTATAAAAATACTTCTTAATTCAGGTTAATTGTTTAGAATGCTGAAAAAACTTCTGTTTGAATAGCCAATTTTGCCTACAGAGGGCCCATTTAAATTTAATTTAGTCCAGTAGTGTAGAGGATGACAGGTAATTTTAAGTATATTTATTAATAGTCTTTTCCTCAATATTAAAGTACTTTTTTTGCTATTTTTTTTTTTTTACAAATTAACATCTCTAAAACTAGATTGTGTCTTACAAAAATACAGTAGTGTGTCAGTCTTTTCTAATAATCTATTTTAAGCACTCTCCGAGGTAAAAATCCATTTTTTCTGATATATTCTTTTGCTCCCCAAAAGGACATTTGGCTTACTCAGGGTAAGCATGAAATTGCACTGGAAAGAGGAAGAACACCTGGGATCCACACAAAAAGGATCAACTATTTTCCTGTTCCCCTTTGCTTTTCACATTAGTGTCTTTTTCAGGTTCCAGTATTGTTTGTTGGCATCTGCTCCTAAAATAAGTGTGAAATGTTATATTCTCTGTAAATCTATGGGTTGGCTAGTCCTACATAAAGCCTCTGCAATCTGGTCCTTCTTCTGCCACAGAGACTCTCCTTCATGGTGTTGATCTCAGTTGTACTATCTTTCATTCCTTAGAGTTTTGGAAAACATATGCATATATTCCATGCTACCATGAGTGATGACTCAGTTGGTAGAGAATCCACCTGCAATGCAGGAGGTACAGGAGACATGGGTTTGATCTTTGGGTCAGGAAGATCCCCTGGAGGAGGAAATGGCTAACTACTCCAGTATTCTTGCCTGAAAAATCCCTTGGACAAAGGATCCTGACAGGCGACTGTCCAAAGGATGGCAAAGAGTCAGACATGACTGAGCAACTAAACACAAGCACAACAGAGCTATTCCGTACATTTTCACTGCTGGTCTACTCTTGTGTTGACAGTAGAGCGCTCTGATAAATATATGCTTTATTGAAATGGATCCATCTGGTGCAGCTCTCTCTACTCATGGATACAAACTGAGAGCTGGTACAAAAACCTGTCCCCTTGTTTTTTCCCTTTTCTACAAACATACTCAAAATTCTATTCTGTTTCCAAGAAACAAAGCAGAAGAGTAATCTTAGTGAAAAAAATCTTTTCTGATCAATTCTGAGAAATAGATAATCTATCAGAAAGATTTAAAAATTAGATGGATATATCCTATTGTCAGAGATCAATGTCATACAAATTAAATCAAGTAACACAGTTTTTTCCTCTAAGTTCTTTCTCATCAAGGGATTTCTTTTAATAACTTTCTTTTCTATAAAGTAATCTGCTCAGAAAACATCATACATGAGCATAGTCAAAGAACAATTTTCTTAGGTCCTATATTTATAATTTAGCTACAATATACAATATATTATATGGTCTGTATATTTTCAGTCCTTTGTAGGTTTTGTTAATATGAATCAGTATTCTCCAAGACTCTCAGAGACTTTAACAAGAAAGAATTTATGAAACTACAAGTCTAGGATCAAAACTGAGACTATAATGACTTCATGAAGACTATATGAGTCTTTGAGGATGTATCAGAATAGCTATTCAGATTTATATAAGTACCATCTCCCTACTTGCCTGCAAATTTTAATTAGTCTTTTGCATCCAAATGTTCACAAATATTTATCTCTGCCACATAGTTTGCCTCAAAATACTTAGGCAATATTTAAAATATTCCATCTAAAATATTCCTAAAGATGTAAGCAAATAAGATTTAGGCTACAGATTAAGCTTTCACTATGTTAGAACAATTACTAAAAAAAGAAAAGAAAAAAAAAAAAAAAAAAAAACAGTTCCCAAAGCATACTATTGCCCACAATAAGTAATAAAATGTTCATATCTTTAAAGTTTTAAGAAAGATTTTTAAAAACAAGTAAATGTAAGCTAATTCATAACCTACTGTAAGATAGTTTACTTATAAAATGCAACCTTGAGATGTCAATATAAACTAAATATTGTGAGACAAATGCTACCTTTATAATTTGAGACAAATATTCGGTTCAGTTCAGTTGCTCAGTCGTATCCGACCCTGCAACCCCTGGACTGCAGCAAGCCAGGCTTCCCTGTCAATCACCAACTCGTGGGGCTTACTTAAACTCATGTCCATCGAGTTGATGATGCCTTCCAACTGTCTCATCCTCTGTTGTCACTTTCTCCTCCTGACTTCAACCTTTTCAGCATCAGGGTCTTTTCCAATGCTTTGAGATAGATATTAGCTAAATTTAAGTCTTTTTGGGGCTTCCCAGGTGGCACCAGTGGTAAAGAACCCATCTGCTAATGCAGGAGATAAAAGAGACGCAGATTCAATCCCCGGGTCAGGAAGATTCCCTGGAGTAGGAAATGACAACGTACTTCATTATTCTTGCCTGGAAAGATTCCATGGACAAAGAAGCCTGGTGGGCTACAGTCCACATGGTCACAAACAGTCTGACAGGATTGAGTGTGCACATATACACATACACGTCTTTCACATTAAATCCAATGAACTTTAGGAATCTCCACAATTTCTGGAATTTTTAAGTCAATGTAAAATTTCCAGATTTTTCAAGAAAACTCATTAGTATTTTTACCTGAACACCCAGGATTTTAATCCATGGTCTCAATGAGATGTTACTTTGGCTTGGAGTTTATCTCATCCTGCTACTCCCTTTGTTCCATATCAATTGAAATGTTGTCTTTTATTTTTAATTTTGTATTTAGACTGGGTGATAATGCTAGTGGGCAACTTACAAGGTATGTGTACAGGACAGAATTTACTCTATGGTTGTGTGAGCAGAGGTGATATATATTGTAGAAAGAAAATTATAAAAGTGAACATTATCCATCAATGCTTATAAAAATTCCTATTCACCATGGCAGCTATTCAAGTTTAGATTGGCATGAAGGTGAAACCTTAATGGGATTAATGTCATTATAAAATGAAAAAGAGACAAGAGATATCTCTGTCTTTCTCTTGTTCTAACCACTTGTACCCCACCATGAAAGGGTACAGCTGTAAGACATCTATCTGCAAACCAAGGCTTTCACCATAAACTGAATCTGACATCACCTTAATCTTGGATTTCCCAACCTCCAGAACTGAGAGAATGTTATTTATTTAAATCGCCCAGTCTATATTTTGTTACATCAGTCTGAACTAAGACACTTATATTTCTCCATACAGTCCAATATTCTGGCATATTATGTAGATTGTATGTTCTCTTCTTTCTTTGTTCTTAGATGATCTCCAAATCATTTTCATTACTGATCCTGAGCAGGATATATTTTACTTTTGACATTGTTCCTAAGGCTTAACCTTAAACCCATAATGAGAATTTTTCCTATAACCATTTGAGAAATTAGTTTGTATCATATGCCAATAATGTAATCATACAAAATTATTGACATACAATTTTGACTTCTCAATTTATCTTGATATCATTAGACTTTGGGCAATTTAGCTATCAGTTCAGTTCAGTTCAGTCGCTCAGTTGTGTCCAACTCTTTGCGACCCCATGAATTGCAGCACGCCAGGCCTCCCTCCTGGAGTCCACCCAAACTCATGTACATCGAGTCTGTGATGTCATCCAGCCATCTCATCCTCTGTCATCCCCTTCTCCTCCCGCCCCCAATCCCTCCCAGCATCAGAGTCTTTTCCAATGAGTCAACTCTTCTCATGAGGTGGCCAAAGTACTGGAGTTTCAGCTTCAGCATCATTCCTTCCAAAGAAATTCCAGGGCTGATCTCCTTCAGAATGGACTGGTTGGATCTCCTTGCAGTCCAAGGGGACTCTCAAGAGTCTTCTCCAACACCACAGTTCAAAAGCATCAATTCTTCAGCGCTCAGCCTTCTTCATAGTCCGACTCTCACATCCATGCATGACCACTGGAAAAACCATAGCCTTGACTAGACGGACCTTTGTTGGCAAAGTAATGTCTCTGCTTTTGAATATTCTATCTAGGTTTGTCATAACTTTCCTTCCAAGGAGTAAGCATCTTTTAATTTCATGGCTGCAATCGCCATCTGCAGTGAATTTAGAACCCCCAAAAATAAAGTCTGACACTGTTTCCACAGTTTCACCATCTATTTCCCATGAAATGATGGGACCAGATGCCATGATCTTTGTTTTCTGAATGTTGAGCTTTAAGCCAATTTAGCTACACTGATAATGGATCTATCTCAGAACTGTATTATAAAATAAAGAAAAAAAACAACTAGCAGAAAAGTAGAATAATTCATAAAATAGTTGATGAATTTCAATATCTTGGAAAAGTGAATGCTTTTTAATTTATATTTTTGAAAGTTGTCCTTTTCTATGTATGTAACCAATCAGTGGAAATTCAGAATTATAGATGGGTAATAGAGGTGATTAAGTCATCAATCATGGTTATTAATTAATTTAATAACCATGCTTTAAGTGTGAATGTATTAAACAGTTTCATCATTAATGAAGAAAAAAAATATATTATAAAACTTATTGGCAAAAAAAAATCAATATTAAATATGTGAATTAATTTTCTGTGTCTTTCCTTTCCCAATAAAATCTTTTTCATCTGAATTGATCTTTCTGTCATCTATTTTTCATTTGAAAATACTTTTTCCTAAAGTGAAGAAAAGTAGGGAATATCCTATACAACATGCACTTATGGACCACATGGTGATGGTGGTTTCGTTGATAAGTCATGTCTAACTCTTGGGACCCTCCTTTGTCCATGTGATTTTCCAGGCAAGAATACTGGAGAGGGTTGCCATTTCCTTCTCCAGGGGATCTTCCTGATCCAGGGATTGAACCCACTTCTTCAGCTTTGCAAGCAGTCTTCTGTATTGAAGGTAGATTCTTCACCTGACTAGGCCAGTAGGGAAGCCCTGTGCCATGCTAAACTGCTTCAGTCATGTCTGACTCTTTACAACCCTCTGGACTGTAGCCCACCAGGCTACTCTGTCATTGGGATTCTCCAGGCAAAAATACCGGAGTGGGTGGCCATGCCCTCCTCCATGGGATCTTCCAGTATTGGCTGGTGGGTTCTTTAGCACCACCTGGGAAGCCCAGGGAAGCCTTTCAGTTCAGTTCAGTTCAGTCGCAAACTCATATCCAACTATTTGCAACCCCATGGACTGCAGCACACCAGGCCTCCCTGTCCATCACCAGCTCCCTGAGTTTACTCACACTCATGTCCATTGAGTCAGTGATGGCATCCAACCATCTCATCCTCTGTCATCCCCTTCTCCTCCCACCTTCAATCTTTCCCAGCATCAGAATCTTTTCAAATGAGTCAGTTCTTCGCATCAGGTGGCTGAAGTACTGTAATTTCAGCTTCAGCATCAGTTCTTCCAATGAATATTCAGGGCTGATTCCCTTTAGGATGGACTGGTTGGATCTCCTTGCTGTCAAAGGGACTCTCAAAAGTCTCCAATACCACAGTTCAAAAGCATCAATTCTTCAGTGCTCAGCTTTCTTTATAATCCAACTCTCACATCCATCCATGACTACTGGAAAAACCATAGCTTTGTCTAGATGCAACTTTGTTAAGTCCTGAAAGTAAATACATATATGCTGACATAGATACCCTTTGAATGAAATTATTTAACCACTTCCAATAAATTGCATTTAGAGTATACACAAAATGAAGATTAAATGTGAGGTCTCTTCTCCTCTAAATGAATCATGTTCTTTGATCAGAAGATTAAGCCCTCTACCAGTTGAATAGTTGGCTGCTTCATTTCTCCATCAGTATATGTACTGCCAACAACAGACACATCTTAACAATCAGAGAAGAATTATCCTTTGGGCAAACATTGTCAAATGACTACACTTTCCTTATATGAACTTATTTCTCTGATTTAAAACAAAATCATATTTTTTTTTGAATTTTGCAAAACAATTTTTAATTTGAAAAATTTACAAACTATTATCAAATATATTTCTTTTATAACATTTATGTGTGTATTTCCATTTTTAACACCTGTCATTTAATATTTTGTACTATTATTTGACCAATTAAAAATCGTTTCTCAAAGAATGTCACATAAATTGGCCAGTTATATTTGTTTATCTTTTAGTTCATCAGCTAGCAATTCTTCTCTATTGACTATTACAACCATTTTTTCAATGCATATACCATTTAAAAATTTAAAAAGCTACTTACCACATAGTGACAAATTTAAAATGACTTCATTCTAAAACTGCCATTTTAAGGCAGTTGTTGTAGTGTGATAAAAAACCCTGTTGCAAGATTTTAAGTGCTTTGGCCTTTTCCAATTCTTAAAAATAGGCTCTAGATTTCCCTCTGACTTTTAAGAATTGACCAAGATGATCTCTTCTCAGAAAAAAATTGTCTATTAAAAGGTCAAGAAAACTATGGAGTTCCTGTAAGAAATTGTAGAGGCACTTAATTTTAAGAGCTTTATTAAGAAAATGATCTACCTAAGACAATACATTTACCTTAACTTACAGGAATTGTTGAGACTTTTTGAGAGTTCTTTGAATAATACTCTGTTTTTGCAAGAATAAAGAAAGTGTAATTGAAATGGGGTTTCAGAAAATTCAAAAATAAATAATTTTTAACTTACTATCAGAATTTTAAATTCATTTATTATTCTGGACTGTAACAGAGTTTAAATATAGTTATCAAATATTTAAAAATGCTATCGACCAATAATTTTAATTACTGAAAAACTTCAGAGTGATCTATCTGATTCTCACTGCACAGTGTACAAGTGCCTATGTTCTAATAGCAAGCCATTTCATGAAAAAGGGTTCATTACCTCTCTTATGTTGTCTCCAACACATCAAAAATGGGTTCAACTGTGCACACAGACTACTAGAACATTTGGAAATTTGTGCTAATTTTTCATTTATTTATTTAAACTCTTGACAGAGAAACTAAACTTGTTTTCTCTAAGAGTTTCTATCTACTTTCTTCTTTTTGTCTTCCTCTACATCATTCTGTAAACTCCAACTTTTTCTAACTCACGTGTACTAATCTTCTTTTAGTCACAGCTTAAGCATTACTTTTAACAAAACCACATAAATAACATCCAAATTATGCTTATGCATTCTCACAGCATACTATTTTTTACCTTTTTTTTGGTATATAGCACTGTGAAGTATCTGCTTGCCAAGCAGTAGATGCGAGTTTAATCCCTGGGCCAGACAGATTCCCTGGTGAAGGAAATGTCAGTTCCCTCCAATGTTCTTGCCTAGAAAATTCCATGGGGAGCTACAGTCCAATGGGGTTTCAAAGAGTCAGACACAAGTTAGCATCTAAACAACAAACAACTGTGAAGCAGAAGTGAGGAACAGATGGGGGAAGAGAAATCAAGGATGATAATAATCATATATCAGAGTTAATGAGGGGGTCAAGAGAGTGTCTGAAGCTAGAAGAATAAAATATGGAAATTGAAATATGTTATGGAAGTATTTAAAAAGAGTTAAAAGTAACAGGGCAATAAATTTATGTGAGAGAAATCTACAACTATCCTATTGTTCCATTAATAAATCATATTTATAGCTAACAAAATCAAGAAAGAGATCCATAAACATTATTTAGACCTATGTAAGGAGCCACTCCAGTACTCTTGCCTGGAAAATCCCATGGACACAGGAGCCTGGTAGGCTGCAGTCCATGGGGTTGCTAAGAGTCGGACACGACTGAGCGACTTCACTTTCAATTTTCACTTTCATGCATCGGAGAAGTAAATGGCAACCCACTTGTGTTCTTGCCTGGAGAATCCCAGGGACGGGGGAGCCTGGTGGGCTTCTGTCAATGGGGTTGCACAGAGTCAGACACAACTGAAGCGACTTAGCAGCAGCAGCAAGGAGCCTAAATGGGAAAAGAGTGAGTTTAGGAATGTTGGGGTATTGAATCCTATTTTAAGTTACCACTGTTGTTTAGTTCTTAAATCATGTCTGACTCTTTGTAATCCTATAGACTGTAGCCCACCAGACTGTCCATGGGATTTCACAGGCAAGAATACTAGAGTGGGTTGTAGTTTCCTCCTCCAGGGGATATTTCTGACCTGAGGATTGAACTGGTGTCTCCTGCATTGCAAGCAAATTCTTCACTGCTGAGCCACCACATAAGCCCTAAGTTACTCTGGGTAGAATTTTTTTTTTTTTTTACCATGTTATATTACTTAGTTACTTTCTTCTATAATGCTGTAGGAAAAAAAAAAAAAAAACTTGCAAATCAATGGTATAAAAACAATAAGTACTTATTTCTTGTTAACATAGTTGCAGTTTAGCTAGAGTGACTCTACCCTAGGCTCTGCTGGGCTAAAAGTGTCTCATTGTAGAGGCCAAATTACAGTCATCTGCTACCCATGGCCTTTTTTCTAAGATGGCAGAAGCTCAAGGGAACAATGCCAGTCATATATACACATAGCAAACCTCTACAGACATCAGGTCTACAAACATTCCTTTGGTCTGCACAAGTCAAATAACCTAGACTCCTGTCAGGTAGCTGGGATGTACATCCCACTATGAGATTCTGAAAGTGGTGTGTACATGTAATTTTACATAGGGAGTAAAGAAGAACCAACACGTTAAATTTACTATAAAGTGAATGAAGTCGCTCAGTCATGCCCGATTCTTTGTGACCCCATGGGATAGTAGCCTGCACCAAGCTCCTCTGTCCATGGGATTTTCAAGGCAAGAGTACTGGAATGGGTTCCCATTTCCTTCTCCAGGGCATCTTCCCAACCCAGGGATCGAACCTAGGTCTCTCACATTGTAGACAGACGCTTTACTCTCTGAGCCACCAGGGAAGTCCTACACATGTCCACAAATCACTTTGAAGAAAATAATACTTTTTAAAATGTAATTTTAAATAAATATAAAGAAATATGTCATGTTATGTCCCTACTTTGACTGAAAATTTTCAATGTCTTCTATTATCTGAATTAAAAACTCTAAACTAATTAGTATATCCTGAAACACATTACATGGTGGATTTCATATATCTAATCTCATTGGAGAAGACTTAGCCTTATTCATCAATTATGTTAGACTGCTCTTTAGTCTTTCTTTACACATATGCTCTTTCATTTTGTCCACACATGCTTTTGTTTAGTTAAATTGTATTCATCATCTGAATACAAATTGGGCTTCAGTTTAATGATTTATTATGATTGCTGTTGGTTTAGTATTACTCTATACTTCTCATATGAAATGATCAACCGTCATGAAATGATTTGTTCAGGGACTTTTCTTCCTTGTTAAGCTCCAAGGTACACAAGGAAATGACCTATCGTGGACACCACATCACCGGGATGAAATATATTGTCTGTTACATATTTATACTATCACAAGATATCACTTATATGTAGAATCTAAAAAAATGGTACAAATGAACTTATTTAAATCAGAAACAGACTCACAGACATAGAAAACAAACTCATGGTTACCAAAGAGCAGAGGGAAGTGGTGGGGGCACGGGGGATAAATTAGGAGTTTAGGATTAGAAAATGTAAACAACTATATATAATACAACAAGGTCCTACAATATATCACAGGAACTATATTTAATACCTGGCATGCTTCGATTCATGGGGTCACAAAGAGTCGGACATGACTGAGCGACTGAACTGAACTGAACTGAATAAACCATGATGGAAAAGAATATGGAAAATTATATATATATATATATATATACACACACACACACACACACATACACACACACATATAACTGAATCACTGTACTGTACACCAAAAATGAACACACAATTGTAAACCAAATATACATCATATAAGAAATGAATCGCCATTCCAGGTTTGATGCAGGATGCAGGATACAGGATGCTTGGGGCTGGTGCACTGGGATGACCCAGAGGGATGGTACAGGGAGGGAGGTGGGAGGGGGGGTTCAGGAGTGGGAACACGTGTACACCTGTGGCGGATTCATGTTGATGTATGGCAAAACCAATATTGTAAAGTAATTAGCCTCCAATTAATATTTTAAAAAAATAAAAAAAGAAAAGGGAGGAGATACATGTATATGGATGGCTGATTCGTTTTGTAGTATAGTAGAAACTAACACAACGTTGTAAAGCAACTGTATTCCAATAAAAATTAATAAAAAAAAAGAAAAAAACTTGGACTTGATTCCATCCCAAACCACCCACTTCACCATAACATATTCCTATATTACAGTTATGCAGTACATAATTGGTTTTATCTTAAACACTATTATAAAACTAAACTAAAAGTTAGTTTCTTTTCATTTTCTCATCTGATTTATTGAGTACTGGTTACATAGCTTTGTCGACCATTTGAGATTAGGTGTAGGGTGTTAAAATGGACAAAGTTCCTACCCACGAAGAACTCTTATTCTAGTGGGGGAAAGAGAAGAGAATATATACACTATAATATTAGTAACTAACAATTACTATGAAAGACAATAAGATGTATTTAGAGTGATAGGAACAATTTTTGATAGAGACAAATGGAAAGGCTTTTTTGAGATGATATTCTAATGATTCTGAAAACAGGAGGGAGCTATATGAACAACTGGGGAGCGGCACTGTAAAACTGATAAAGAAACCACCTGATGAGAAACTGAAGAATTAAACCTTGTGCACATCATTGATATATTTACTAAAGAAAGTTATTAAACTTTGAAATAAAATGACAAAAAGTATTATATACTCATCCAAGAGTGTTATTGGATAAATAACAGTATTTTTATTTTATGAGATTGTAAAATACTCATAACTCTTCCATGTTCTAGCTACTGTAAATAGTGCTGTGATGAGCAATGGGATACATGTGTCTTTTACAATTTTGGTTTCCTCAGGGTATATGTGTAGGAGTGGGATTGCTGGGTCATATGGTGGTTTTATTACTAGTTTTTTTTTTCTTTTTTTTTAAGGAATCTCCATATCATCTTCCATAGTGGCTGTTTCAATTTACATTCCCACCAACAGTGCAAGAGCATTCCCTTTTCTCCACACCTCCAGCATTTATTGTTTGTAGACGTTTTGATGATGGCCATTCTGACTGATGTGAGGTGATACCTTATTGTAGCTTTGATTTGCATTTCTCTAATAATGAGTGATGTAGAGCATCTTTTCATGTGTTTGTTAGCCATCTGTATGTCTTCTTTGGAGAAATATCTGTTTAGGTCTTTTTTCCCACTTTTTGATTGGGCTGTTTGATTGGGTTTTCTATGTACAGTATCGTGTCATCTGCAAATAGTGAGATGACAAACATCTTTTTTTCTGATCTGAATTCCTTTCTGAATTTATTTCTTTCTGTTGTCTGATTGCTGTAGCTAGGACTTCCAGAACTTTGTTGAATAATAGTGGTGAAAGTGGACACCCTTAACTTGTTCCTGATCTTAGGGGGAATGCTTTCTGTTTCTCACCATTGAGAATATTTGCTGTAGGCTTATCATATATGGCCTTTACTATGTGGAAGTAGGTTCCTTCTATGCACCCAGTTAATCATAAATGGGTGCTGAATTTTGTCAAAGGCTTTTTCTGCATCTTTTGAGATTGTCATGTGGCTTTTATCTTTCAATTTGTTAATATCATGTATCACATTGATTGATTTGAGTATATTGAAGAACACTTTCTTCCCTGGAATAAACCCAACTTGATCATGGTGTATGAGCTTTTTGATGTGTAGTTGAATTCTGCTTGCTACAATTTTGTTGAGGATTTTGATCTGTGTTCATCAGTGATGTTGGCTGGGAGTTTTCTTTTTTGTGTGTTGTCTTTCTCTGGTTTTGGTATCAGGGTGATGGTGGCCACATAAGAATGAGTTTAGAAGTGTTCCTTCCTCTGCAATTTTTTAAAAGAGTTTTAGAAGGATAGACATTAGCTCTTCTCTAAATGTTTGATAGAATTATCCTGTGAAGCCATCAGGTCCTGGGCTTTCTTTGGGGGGAGATGTTTGATCACAGCTTCAATTTCAGTGCTTATAATTGGATTGTTCATAATTTCTATTTCTTCCGGGTTCAATCTTGGAAGATTGAATTTTTCTAAGAATTTGTCCATTTCTTCCAGGTTATCCATCTTATTGCCATATAGTTGTTCACAATAGTCTTTTATAATCCTTTGTATTTCTGCATTGTCTGTTGTAACCTATCCTTTTTCATTTCTAACTTTGTTGATTTGATTCTTCTCTCTTTTTTCTTGATAAGTCTGGCTAAATTTTGTCAATTTTGTTTATCTTCTCAAAGAACAAGTTTTTAGTTTTATTAATCTTTACTATTGTTTACTTCATTTCTTATTCATTTATTTCTGCATGGATCTAATTATTTCTTTCCTTCTACAAATTTTGGAGTTATTTTGTTCATCTTTTTCCAGTTATTTTAGGTGTAAAGTTAGGTTGCATATTTAATGTTTTTCTTGTCTCTTGAGGTAGGAATGTATTGCTATAAACTTCCCTCTTAGAACTGCTTTTGCTGCATCCCATAGGTTTTGAGTTGTTGTGTTTTCATTGTCATTTGTTTCTATAAACGTTTTGACTTCCCTTTTGATTTCTTCAGTAACCTCTTGGTTATTTAGAAACGTGTTGTTTAACCTCCATGTATTTGTGTTTCTTAAAGTTTTTTTCTTGTAACTGATATCTAGTCTCATAGCATTGTGGTTGGAGTGATGCTTGATACGATTCCAATTTTCTCAAATTTACTGCGGTTTGATTTTTGACCCAAGATGTCGTCTAGCCTGGAGAATGTTCCATGTGCACCTGAGAAGAAAGTGTGTTCTTCTGCATTTGGATGGAATGTCCTGAAGATATCTGTGAGATCCATCTCATCTAATGTATCATCTAAGACTTGTGTTTCCTTATTAATTTTCTGTTTTGATGATCTGTCCATTGGTGTGAGTGGGGTGTTAAAGTCTCCTACTATTATGTGTTACTGTCCATTTCTCCTTTTATGTCTGTTAGTGTTTGTCTTAAGTATTGAGATGCTCCTATGTTAGGTGTATAGATATTTACAATTGTTATGTCTTCCTCTTGGATTGATCCCTTGATCATTATATAGTGTCCTTCCTTATCTTTTGTAATCTTTATTTTAAGGTCTATTTTGTCTGATATGAGGATTACTACTCCGGGTTTCTTTTGTTTGCCATTTGCATGGAATATAGTTTTCCATCCTCTCATTTTCAGTCTATATGTGTCTTTAGGTCTAAAGTGGGCTTTTTGTAGACAGCATATATATGTTTTTTTTTTTTTTTTCTTTTTGTAAACATGCAGCCAGCCTGTGTCTTTTCGTTGGAGCATTTAATCCATTTACATTTAAAGTAATTATTTATATGTATGTTCCTATTGCCATTTTCTCTATTGTTTGGGGTTGAATTTGTAGATCTTTTCTTCTGTTGCATTTCTTGATTATATAAATCCCTTTAACATTTGTTGTAAAGCTGGTTTGGTTGTACTGATTTCTCTTAACTTTTACTTGTCTGAAAATCTTTTTATTTCTCCACTAATTTTGAGTGAGATCCTTGCTGGGTACAGTAATCTTGGTTGTAGATTTTTCCCTTTCAGTACTTTAAATATAGCCTGCTGCCACTGCTGCTGCTAAGTCGCTTCAGTCATGTCCGACTCTGTGCGATCCCATAGATGACAGCCCAGCAGGCTCCTCCATCCCTGGGATTCTCCAGGCAAGAACACTGGAGTGGGTTGCCATTTCCTTCTCCAATGCATGAAGGTGAAAAATGAAATTGAATTTGCTCAGTCGTGTCCGACTCTTAGTGACCTCATGGACTGCAGCCTACCAGGCTCCTCCATCCATGGGATTTTCCAGGCAAGAGTACTGGAGTTGGGTGTCATTGCCTTCTCTGTAAATATATCCTACCATTTCCTTTTGGCCTGCAGAGTTTCTGCTGAAAGATCACCTGTTAAACATATGGGGTTTCCCTTGTATGGTACTTGTTGCTTTTCCCTGTTGCTTTTAATATTCTTTCTTTTTCTTTGTGTTTATTCTCTGTTGGGTTGATTAATATGTGTCTTGGTGGGTTTCTCCTAGGGTTTATCCTGTATGGAACTCTTTGCACCTCTTGAACTTAATTGGCTATTTCCTTTTCCATGTTGGGGAAATTTTCAACTATAATCTCTTCAAAAATTTTCTCATACGTTTTCTTTTTCTCCTCTTCTGGGACATCTATAATTGAATGTTGGTCATTTGATATTGTCCCAGAGGTCTCTGAGACTATCCTCAGTTCTTTTCATTCTTTTTACTTTATTTTGCTCTTCCAGCTCACTGATTTGTTCTTCTGCTTCAGATATTCTGCTACTGATTCCTTCTAGAGTATTTTTAATGTTAGTGGTTGTGTTGTTTGTCTCTGTGTGTTTATTATTTGATTCTTCTGGGTCTTTGTGAATTGATTCTTGCATTTTTTTTCATTCTGTTTTCAAGGTTTTTGGTTATCTTTACTATCCTTATTCTGAATTCTTTACCGGCAACTTTCCTATTTCCTCTTCATTTATTTGGACTTCTGTGTTTTTGTTTATTCCTTCATTTGTGTGGTATTTCTCTCTTTTCATTATTTATTTATTTATTTTTAACTTATGGTGTTTAAGGTCTCCTTTTCACAGGCTTCAAAGTTGAATTATTTATTCCTTTTGGTTTTCTGCCCTCCTAAGCTTGGTCCAGTGGTTTGTGTAAGCTTCATATAGGGTGAGATTTGTGCTGAGTTTGTTGTTGTTGTTGTTTGTTTGCTTGCTTTTCCTCTCATGGGCAAGGTTGAGAGAGGTAGTAATCCTGTCTGCTAATGATTGGGTTTGTATTTTTGTTTTGTTTGTTGTTTAGATGAGGCATCCTGCACAGAGTGCTACTGGTGGTTGGGTGATACCAGAACATGTATTCAAGTGGTTTCTGTTGAGTGAGTTCTCACTATCTGATACCCCCTAGGGTTAGTTCACTGGTAGTCTAGGGTCCTGGAGTCCGTGCTCCCACTCCAAAGCTCAGGGCTTGATCTCTGGTTAGGAACAAAGTTTCCACAAGTGGTTTGTTATGGAACTAATTGAAATTAAAACAAATACCTAAAATGAGAAACCAAAGATGCAGCCCAGTTAAATGGCAGTTACAAAATCAGGCAAATAATAATTAAAGAAATGGAAAATACACATATACCTATACACCCATAAGCAAAGTCAAACAGTCCAATTAAAATAAAGTACAGTAATTGACCCAGCAAAGGAAGGAAATCAAAAATTATATCCACATTCATAACTCTTGAAGAGCTTTTGCTGGAATAAGAAACATCTGGCATGTGATCCTCTCTTACCTTATGTGGTAAGCAATAGAGAAAAGAATAGTTTTTGAAAACTACTTGAAGATGCTAACAATTAATTAAAATTCCAGAGAGAAACAGGTCTTAAACACTGAACCATTAGAACATTAGGTACTTGAAACTGAATAAATATGAAAACACTACATGCTGTAATCTAAACAAATGAGAAGCCCTATTAGAGCTGCTATCATCTTTGACATTCTACCACTATTGAGAATTATGTTAGCTGTGGATATGTTATATATGGCCTTTAAAGCATTGTATTATATTCTTTCTGTACCCAATTTATTAAGGGTTTTTATCATGAAAAGACATTGCGTTTTGTTAGATACTTTTTCTGAACCCTTTGAGATGATCATACGATTTTTTTTCTTTTATTCTATTAATGTGATGGAACACATTTACTGATTTGCCTATGTTGAACCATTCTTGTGTCCCAGGAAATTTGGTTGTGGTGTACGACCTTATTAATGAATTGTTGACTTCATTTTGCTAACATTTGGTAGAGAATTTTTGCATCTATAGTCATGCGAGTTATTAGTCTAGTTTTATTTTCTTCAGAGAAATAGAAAAAAAAATCCTAAAATTTGTACAGTCATAAAAGACTCCACTGAGCCCAAGCAATCCCAAGAAAGAAGAACAAAGCTGAAGGCATCACACTTTCTGATTTCAAGCAATACTACAAAACCATAGTAATTAAAACGGTATGATACTGACATAAAAATGGACCTATACACCAATGGAACGAAATACAAACCCAGAAATAAACCATCATGTTTATATATGCCTGTGTATATATAACCATCATGTTTATATATGCCTGTGTATATATAACCATCATGTTTATATATGCCTGTGTGTATATACATGTCTATGTGAGTGTATAAATATGTATATATATGTACATTAATGTACCAATATACAATTAACTATTATTCAGTGTGAGGAAGAAGGAAATTTTGCTATTTGGAGTAAGATATAGATGGACTTGAGGGCATTATGCTAAGTGATATAAATCATATAGAGAAAGACATACTATATACTAGTTACATATGTAATCTTTAAAAGCTGAACTTAAGGAAGGAGAAGGTAGAATGGTGGTTACCAGTGCTGGGATCTGGGAAAATTGGGGAGCTGTTGCTATGGGGTACAAACTCATAACCAGTACATAAAAAAGTTTCAGAGATGTAATACAGAGCATAGAAACTATAGTCAACAATATTGAATTACAAACTTCAAAGCTGCTGAGAGAGTGGATCTGGTTTTTATCAGATACACACAAAAAATGATAATTATGTGATGTGCTAGAGGTGTTAGTTACATTAGTAATCAAACTGCAATATACAAATGTATCAAATTAACACACTATACATGTTAAATGTACACATGCTTTATGTCAATTATATATCAATAAGAAAGATAAATCTGATAAATAATTATTTCAAATATACAAAGTATCTTTGAACTCAACAATTAAAAAAAAGAAAAAGCTGATAAAAATGGGCCAAATGCCTTAACAGACAATTTACAAAAGAATATAGACAGATAGCAAAGAAACAGAGAAAAGATGTTTTACAACATATGTCTTTAGGGAAATGCTAATTAAAACAAGGAGACGCTACTACAAAACCTATATAATAGCCAAAATCCAGAACACTGACAATACCAAGTGCAGTGGGTAGAGTGGTAGGAATGCAAACATGTACAGGCACTTTGGATGACAGTTTGGTGGTTTTTTCACAAAACTTACCATATAACCATACAAAGGTAAACCTTGGTAGTCACTCAAAGGAGCTGAATACTTCTGTCCTCACATAAATCTGTACATGGTTGCTTATTGCAACTTTATTTATAATTGCCAAAACTTGGAAGCAAACAAAGTGTCTTTCAGTAAGTGAATGGATAAACTGTGACACATTCACAAAATGGAATACTATTCAGTACAAAAATAAATGAGCCAAACCAAATCATAAAAAGACATGAAGTTACCTTAAATGCATATTGTGTGTCTGTGTGTGTGTGTGTGTTAGTCGTTCAGTCGTGTGTGACTCTTTGTGATCCCATGGACTGTAGCCCAACAGGCTCCTCTGTCCATGGAATTATGCCATTCCCTTTTCCAAGGGATCTTCCCAATCCACGTTGCAGGCAGAACCATCTGACTCACCACAAAAGCCCAAATGCATATTACTAAGTGAAAAAAGCCAACATTTCAGGTATATATAATGTTTATCATATAGTTTAGAGATTAAGACAAGAAGAAAAATTCTGAAATATGTTCAAATATAGAATCATTGTGTTATAAACCTGAAACTAATATAGTTATTTGTCTATGATACCTCAAAAAATTAAGGAAGAATAAAAGCTTCTTCCTTTCAGTTTTATACATGTATTAATTCAAATTTAAAAAAATTTAAGAAATATATTAAAACATTCCAGGAAAGATTGATAGCTAAGAAGTGCAAACTCTATTGGATATGTAAATAACATTTCATGTACTTATATTATTTGCATATATTCTGTTATTAAACTTGAAAATTCGACCTTAGTTGAGCTAAAATTATCATTTTGACAAAAAAAAACTGACTCAATTGAATTAATAAAAAATTAGCTACATAATTTCAACTTTGTTGAGACCAAATGTGGAACTCAATTAAACCCTCTAAAATAGTTTACCTTGAATAATCTTTTATATAGCTTTAAATAATCCACACACTAAATTTTTTAAATCACAAAAAATTTAGATATGGGCAGAAAAACAATAAAGCATTTGACCTGATTAAAATATCTTTTCAAGAATAATTATATTGTGAGTGAATCATGTTTTGAAAATATGTCAAATATATTTTAAAGTGTTACTATATTTACTTATTTTCTTGAGTTCTAGGTCAAAACAGGTATCTGAATCTTATTAAGTTCATTTTGTTGTGAAAATTATGTTTGCTACGTTGTAATACTAAGCCACTCAGTTTTAGAAAATAAAGCATTTTATCCCAGTTTTCAAAAACAATTACTTTTCATAAGTCGATACAGTTTTTGATTGAGTCTGTCAGAAAAACTTGTATAGTTCTTTTGCTGTAATAAATGAGATATTCAGGCTCTAATTTCCATAAAAATAAGTTTTTGAAAACAACAATTCTAGGATTTATTAGATTTTCCAGCAAAGCGCTGTAATTATCACATACATCAACCATAGCTACTGCTTAATACAAGTGCCAGTTGTGATCATTTGCTGATTTTCAAGAAATACCAAAGATGTATTTGCAGTTTACCTTAAAATGAAGAGTTCAGATAAGTTTTTCCTTAAATTTTGGATAAATATTTTTATAAAGAAGGTAATAACTTTCTATTAGAATTTACAAAGCTGCATGAAAGTTTAACTGATTTTTTTTTCCCTTTGATTCTAGTAGGGCATTAGGTATCTATCCAATGGGATGTGAAATTCACCCCAATTTCTTTTCTTGTTTCACATACTCTGATTTTTCTGGCTGTATCCTTACTTGACTGTTCTCAAATTATCTGAACTGATACTTGAGAGCAGCTCTCACTGTATCAATGAGAAAGCTTAGATCAAAGGAAAATATAAGAAGACATCTTGAACATGATAAAGCATTTAATAAATAATGAGTTAAAAAGCACAAAAATAAAAAGTTTCATATACCCTTCTCTCCAACTCTTAAGAATTCAGAAACATAACTCTGAATATTCTATAAATTCAGGTGTGATATGCACTATTCCAGTGATATTTAAAGTTATAAATTTGTAAAAGTTGGAATAGAAAATATGCATTAACTATCTTACTCTTGATGAGTGTGGTGATTTATTTGATATTTTTCTCAATTGTATGTCTATCTTCAATGAAATCATGCTATGTGATTCTGGATTAATGATTAATAAATAGGATGGGCTTACCAGGTGGCTCTGGTGATAAAGAACCTGCCTGCCAATACAGGGGACATAAGAGATGCAGGTTTGATTCCTGGGTCAGGAGGATCACCTGGAGGAGGGCATTGCAACCCACTCCAGTCTTCTTGTCTGGAGAGTCCCCATAGACAGAGGAGCCTGGCAAGCTACAGTCCACAGGTCACAAAGAGTCAGACACAACTGAAGCATCTTAGCATGCACACAGGCAAATAAGAATATAAAACTTAAATGTTACTACAAAACTGACAAAGTGATTTTGACATATGTTATGTGTTGCAGAAGACTCTTGAGAGTCCCTTGGATTGCAAGGAGATCCAACCAGTCCATCCTAAAGGAGATCAGTCCTGGGTTGTTCATTGGAAGGACTGATGCTGAACCTGAAACTCCAATACTTTGGCCACCTCATGCGAAGAGTTGACTCATTGGAAAAGACCCTGATGCTGGGAGGGATTGGGGGCAGGAGGAGAAGGGGATGACAGAGGATGAGATGGCTGGATGGCATCGCAGACTCGATGGACATGAGTTTGGGTAAACTCCGGGAGTTGATGATGGACAGGGAGGCCTGTCATGCTGTGATTCATAAGGTTGCAAAGAGTCGAACGTGACTGAGCAACTGAACTGAACTGAACTGATTGATATAAACTATGGCTCCTAAGTCACATGTAAGTGAAGACAGTTTAAGCAAATTATTAGAGGCTTTGACAACACAACAAAGATCAAAGTTATTGCAGATTATCTCATGCTTCTGTATTTCCCTCTCATAGATTTCCAACTAATAGTAGGTGATTATAGGACCTGAAGGGCTTCCCTAGTAGCTCAGCTGGCAAAGAATCCACCTGCAAAGCAGGAGGCCCCAGTTGGATACCTGGGTCAGGAAGATCCCCCAGGATAAGCTACCCACTCCAATATTCTGGACTTTCCTGGTGGCTCAGATGGTAAAGAATGCTCTTGCAATGCTGGAGACCTGGGTTTAACCCCTGAGTTGGGAAGAACCCCAGCCAGAAGGCATGACAAGCCACTCTAGTATTGCCTGGAGAGTCCACTGGACAGAGGAGCCTGGTGGGCTACTGTCCATGGTGTTGCAAAGAGTCAGACATGACTAGCAAAGCATACACAACAAGCACAGCAGAGCATAGGGTCTGATATACCCTATAATAGAATACGGCTTACATTTAGTAGGAATCATTTGAAAAATTAAAATAAGGTCCACTTTGAAAGTGAAAAAATTTTTAAGATTACCTTAATAGGTAGTCTTAATAGGTAGTCTTAATAGACTACTCAGAGCAGATTTTTCCTATCAATAATTGTAGCAAAGTGAGAATTTTAAATATAAGAGAGTTTAAAAATTCATGGCATTTCATGTCCTCTGTCATCAAAGTGTGCTTGCTCGCTCAGTCATGTCTAATTCTTTGTGACCCCATGGACTGTACCCCACCAGGCTCCTCTGTCCATGCAATTTTCCAGGCAAGAGTACTGGAGTGGGTTACCATTCCCTTCTCCAGGGATCTTCCCTACCCAAGGATTGATCTCAGGTAAAATGGATTGCAGGTAGATTCTGATCTGATGCCAATTTTAAATATATGATTTAGCAGAATGATATACAGCTGAAACTCTGAAACCATACAAATCATAGCCTATGGTTGCTCAAATAATATAATTTATTGCACCAGTTTTATTATCACAATCTGATGAATGACTCAGTTAGATAAATTTGAACTTCCAGAGAATTCCCAACATCTATTTCATTCATTAAGAAGGATGAATAAATTTATACATAGTCTTATACTATAATATGAGACCACCAGTTAATAACTCATTGTGGCTGGTGGCCCAGATCAAAATCTGTCTTATGTTTTTACTTCAATAATATAAAATAACCCCAAACACTTTACTAAAGATTAAATTTAATAATCCTCAATCTAGGATAACAATCCTTGTTTTTTGTTTCCTCTTTTTCTTCTCCCCTTTCCACTAACCCATTAAGCCAGCAAAAAACAAACAAATCCAAACCATGTGTTGTACAATTTGATAACAACTTATATTCAACAATATAATTTGTATATGAAATAAGTGGAGATTTATTTACAATTCCAGTTGATTATCTAATTTTCCTTGTTATACAGAGTAACTGCATTACATTATAGATGATCTTCCTTTGCACTGAATATATGAATTTGATTCAACTTTAATGAGTTTCTGGAGTATTGATAACATAATAACATAACATTTAAAGTTTATTTTAAATTATATTGTTAAAAATGTAAGAACAGATTAATAGGAAATACTTTATGGATAATGCATTGGTTTAAAAAAGTTAGCAAAATCTTGATTATTCTTTAAGTGATGAAAATGGTTTAATATCTTATTTTTCAGGATATAGACACTTTCAAGGATGTGAAGCTATCCCCAGTAAATTTTCAGAGTACAAGGATTTAAAGATTGAGAATATATATTTGATGGTTAAATTCTTTGACAATCACAATAAAAAAAGACCATCTTCTTAAGTAGGTTTTATAGATTATTAAATATAATAGAAGTTAGATACCCTAATCCTACCTGGTACATTGATGAGAGCATTTTATTGCAATTATATTCAAATCAAATGATTAAAATTTTTCAAAGAATCCCAGAGGTAATAATCCAGGCAGCTTCTGGCATGTGACTGATTGCTTTTGAAACATATCAGAACCCTCTGAGCAGAAGTAGCGTTAAAAGCTTAAGTCTAGACATGAGGTCACCATGTCATCATTACATTCTATTGAAAGAAAAAAGTGATATCCTAGTGATGAAAACATGGTACCTATTGATAGAGATTTCTATTGAAAATTTATTTATTTTTGCTTGAATTCATTTTGAGACCCAATGACTTTAGACCAACCTGGAAAAATATGTGTTGTTATCTCTTCAAACAATAATTCCTTCAATTTGCTTGACTCATGATGTTTAGCCTGGAGAAGGAAATGACAACCCACTCCACTAGTCTTGCTTGGGAAATCCCATGGACAGAGGACCCTGGTGGGCTAAGGTCCATGGGCTCGCTAAAGAGTTGGACACAACTTAGCAACTAAGCAACAAACATGAATTCTAGAAACCTATTAAATTGGTGCTGATACTTCATAAATCCCTGGAAGCTTATTTATATTTTCTTACCTCCAGTATCAACATGAATAAATTTTACTGTTTCCTTTAATGGAAGTCTGGTCTTTTCTATTTTTGAGAAGATGAGAAGGCCTGAGCCTGGCAATTAGGGCAAAAAGCAACTATAGAAACAGTAAAAGCTCAATCAAGAAGCATGTTTACTATTTGAAATAGTATTTGAATCAGCTGAGACTGTTGTTTGCAGGTAGCTAGAGAACTTACTTCTTTCTGATTATTGAAAAAAAAAGGGGGGGCATTTATTTAATAGATCACATACTTTCATAGATTTCATATTCCACACTGGTTCCTTACTGTTTGCTTCCATTCCTCCCCCTTTATTTCTATTTTCAGATACAGTTCATTCTTCAAATATCCACATGGCATCAGCTGTCACCCTGTCTACACCTTTTAACCTAACTCACTCATGAGAACAAGGTGAAAACCAGCAGTTAGGCCTTAATTTCCCTGGTCCAATAAAAAGAAGAGAGGTTTTGTTTTGTATCTTCTGACAAACTTTTACACATGTCCAGGATTGATCCTGATTGAAATATCTTAATGGGTATATTTCAACTGATATGGATCAATGTGGCTAGAGTAATCAAAACGCACTATTTGGACAATGATGTGTCACACTGCCTAGCATAAATATCTGTGCCCTTTGACCCTGGACAGGATCACATGTAACAAACTTGGAGTTATACGTGTAGCATCATTAACATACATGACTGCCAAATGGGCAAGATGCAGTTCAAAAAAACATTTCAGGCACTTTTACCAGTAGAAAATGGAATGGTGGTTAGATAAGGAAAATCAGCCCATGTTCACCTTAGCAAGACATTAAGGTAATTGATCAGAAAATAAATTTCACAGTCTCTTACACAGAGTTAGAAAAAAAGGATGTGCATGATGTATATTAATTGAATTAAAAATTACCTAAATATGAAGTTAATATATTTATCATATGTTAAATACATGCTTGTCATAGCTTTTATTAATATTTGATAAATATTTTATTTTTCTTCTGAAGTGTGGTTGTATATAATCCTTGGCCTGAAGATCTCAGGGCTGACTTGACTTGGATGATGTAGTATGAGTAGAAATGCCATATATGACACTTGACAGAAGTTTTATAAAGTCGTTCTGTAATTTCCCCTTTTTTTTTTTTTTGTCTCTTAATCACAATGATTTGAATGCAACTGAAGAGAAGCTGGGAAGTGGAATAAGGATTTAATGCCGCAAGATAAGGCTGATATGATTAGACACGTAGTTTGAATAAAAAATAAACACTTGATATAAGTCACTGAAAGTTTGAGGTTATTTGTTGCTGCAGTATGCTAGTACAAATCCTGACTAATATTTTTTTTTCTTATCTTATATCAAGAACTGCATCAGTTCAGTTCAGTAGCTTAGTCATGTCCGACTCTGCGACCCCATGAATCACAGCACGCCAGGCCTCCCTGTCCATCACCAACTCCCGGAGTTCACCCAAACTCATGTCCATCGAGTCTGCGATGCCATCCAGCCATCTCATCCTCTGTCATCCCCTTCTCCTCCTGCCCCCAATCCCTCCCAGCATCAGAGTCTTTTCCAATGAGTCAACTTTTCGCATGAGGTGGCCAAAGTATTGGAGTTTCAGGTTCAGCATCAGTCCTTCCAATGAACAATCAGGACTGCATAGTCAAAGTAAAATAAAAAAGTGAAGCTATTACAGTCATCCATTATTTTAGGGTGCTCTTCCATCAATTTTGGAGAATGGAGAATTAACACAACTTAATTATAGATTAAGGAGTCAGACACAACTGAGCAACTAAGCACATTGGCACAATTATAGATCATTTGAAAACACAGATACAGAAATAAAGATAGAAGAAATTAAACATCACCTGTGTCCCTCAGGATTAAATGAACTGAAAATACTTTTGTGGAGAATATCCTTTAAAGACAGGTTTTATTATTTTAAAACCAAAAAATAATATTATATTTCTTTATTCGGATACACTCATTTATATTATGCAAGCCTCCACCCTTCTTGACTACAGATTATTTTATGCCATTAACCCTGAGAAACCTTAAGGAATGCTTATGCATAGATATTCCACAGATGAGTTCTTGTCTACTCTTTCACCCCTTAAATCATTAACCTAGCCCACTCAGATAGCTACTACCATCCTGTGATTTTTATATCAAGCACAAATAAAAGCCCATCAGCTAATGTTCTAATAGCTAACTGAAAGTCACTCAGTCGTGTCTGATTCTTTGTAACCCCATGGATTATACAGTCCATGGAATTCTCCAGGCCAGAATACTAGAGTGTGTAGCCTTTCCCTTCTCCAGGTGATCTTCCCAACCTTGGGATCAAACCCAGGTCTCCTGCATTGCAGGTGGATTCTTTACGAGCTGAGGCACAAAGGAATCAGGCAAGACTATTTCACCTGAAAAACAAGGTTCCTAAAGGATTAAGGGATTATAAAAAAGTAACTTTAAACAAAGACAGCTAAAAAACATTCCATTAGACATGATTATTAACAAAGTTTTAACTACAGTCTCTCTCCATTCAAGATTGGCTTTCATTTTATGTAATACTCCCAAACTACAAAAAGTTTGCTATGTGCTAGATTCCAAAATGTTATTTTCCAAAGAATCAATAAAAACAAAAACACACTTCTAAGATTAATACATCTTTTTTTCCTATTTCTATAGAACATGATTTTTTTTACAGTGTATCTAAATACCTAGCCTATTCAGAATAATTTTGGCAAAAAACTCAGTCATGAAATATAGGTAAACATTGTCTATAGCCTGTTCTGTGTTTTCAACAATCATGTCTCCATGACAGAAGAATATACAAATGAGTCAGTTCTACAAAAACTTGATCAGTTTAGTATTTTCCTTATTATTTCATGTTTAATGTAATTCAATTCCAAATTTCCATGCACCCTTTCATCTTCCTAACAGCATAGCATATAGGTTAGAGCTATGTGAATCCCATATATCAGTGGGGAAGGACTGTTTGACCCAGGGCCATCCCTAGTCATTGATCCATGAGTTCTCCCTTTTCGTTATCTTATTAGATTTTTTGGTACTCTTCTTAATCATTTTTGGAAATGTTTAGATACTCTCATACTTTTCTTTGCAAAGAGGAGACTCAGCTCATCTTGGTACAACCAACTTCCTTGAGATGTTTGTAATTTCCCCAAGCTTCAATAGGAAAAGAGCAAAGCAGTCTGCTTGACCTCAAATACTCTTATATACCTGGGGTTTCTATTTGTGTTTCTCATCTATGGGGACTTCATAGGCAAAAGTCACAATGCTTTAAAAAAATGTGCAAAAAGTAATATAGTAGAATCTTAGTTAATATTCTAAAATTTTAAAACTGAGATAAATGTATGAGTTTGTATATATGTATACATATATCATGCAGATTGTTTAAAGATTGTAAGAAAACTACATTATAAACTTAGATTCTGTTTCCTTATGTTTCCACAAAATTCTGTATGGAAATATGCCCATATTCTGATTCATTAGAGTATATGGTGTTGTTTTTTGTTGTTGTTGTTGTAGAACATTTTGTGGTTTGAATATTTCAAAACTTATTTTGATAATTCTGGATTTTTTGTAAGCAATCATCTTCAAATTGCTTTCATAAATAATTAAAAAGACAATTATAATCATAGTTTTGGAAACATTCTGAAATTCTTTAAGGATAGAGCCCTAAGAAGTGGAATTATTGAGTGAAATAATATGGATATATTTAAGAATTTTGTTATGCCCTACAATATTGCTCTCCAAACAGTTCTATACATATTCTCCCACAATGGATATTTTTGTCTGTTTCAGCACATCTCTTCAACAATATGAATGACATATTTTGCTCTTTATCAATAAGTAAAATGATTCATTATAAAAATGATTCAATTTCTTACAAAGTCAAACAATGTCTCATAGATATATCTGTATGATAGTCTGCAGATTTTCTATACATGGCCTTTCTATACATGGAGATTTTTAACTTAATGATTTTATTATTAATCTGTAAGAATAAATTATGTACTAGATATTTTCTAGATTTTAATCCTATATAATACATGATAATATGCCTGCTAAATTAGTTTGCCTTTTAATTTTATTTCAGAAATGTAGAATCTATTAATTTATAACTATACAACTTTATCAAATTTACATTTATATTTTTTATTAGCACTTATACTCAGCAAAATCTTTTTGCATGGCTAAATATCCAACTATGTATAGTTCTTTTATAGCTTCATCTATTATATTTACAATAGCTGATATTTAGATATAACATCTATCTATAAAATATAGTTAACAAATTATCATAATTCCCTATGTAAAATCTCTTGATAATACTCCATATCACAAATGCATTTTAAAATAGTAATCTTTCCTTACATCTTTTGTTGAAGCTAACCACATGCTAGATATTCAAATTCACTTTAAATATCTCTTGGAAGTTATTCTAATATAGCAAAATTGGAATATAAATATATGGGTATTTCCTTTGATGTAATTTCATAATATCTTGATATAATCCCTATTAGAAAATCAATCAAAGAAAGTACTATCTCCCAACCTTATTTTTCCTAGATTTATATTAAAAAATGCACAAATGAACATTCAAAAATCTGTAGATCTGCATTTTCAATGACATTTTGGAAGTCAGGGACTAGAATTCTGAAAAGAATGACATTTTTTTGTTGCTGTTGTTGTGTTGTTCCTCTTTCAACTTCCTATCAGGGTTACATAAACATATCACTCACAATTTTTCTTGCTCACAGACTGCATATCTATTTTATATCAGCAGGAGATTCTTTTCCATGTCATCTTTACTCAGGGACCCAGAGTGTAAGAAAAATTTCAAACTGTCTGAAATATCATCAGTAAGACACAGCAGGGTAGAAACAGAGAACACAGAAATGAGAGTCACATGTTTCCTTTCTTGGCTTAATCCTGGAATCCAGGCATTGATTTCACTTCTATTTTATTGGTTAAAACAAATACTGTGTCCTCATCTAATATCAACAGAAGGGGTATCATCAACAATGAATATGAAAAGATAGGAGCCATTAATAATGGTGAAGAGCTCCATCACCATAAGGTAAACAGTTAATATCTGAAAGGAATGAGAAACTATGTGAAGTCAGGATAAAAAGTTGCCCAACAGTGGAATCCAGATCAATGTTAGACCTCAGATATTAAAATTAAACAAAGTAGATTTAAACAATCTAGACAAGTGTGTTACTATGAAATACATTGAAATATGTTTCTTTAAAAATGTTTCAAACCCAGATAAATTTATACATACGTAGTTTATATAACTTGAGGAGTGTCTGACTTTTTTTAAGATTTCCACAGCTTTTAAGTTTCTCTACATATTTTAAAAACACTATATGAATGGAACAAATTGTTAGTAAAATCTAACAAGTATAGTGCAAAAATGAAACATTATGCAAAAGTTTTCATAAAAATGCTAGCACATTTAATCCAGCATTATGGTAAAACATAATATTCCTTGATCAAATGAAGTATACAAATGAGTGCAAGCATGGCTTATGAACAGTAACAAAGGGTAGTATTCTTTACCTCAGCATTTCACCCACATACACTATTAAGGAGATGAGATCCAGCAAGCCACATGGCAGGGAAGCAAACAAAAACAGAAATGTGGTCTTACACAATCCTTTGGCTTCCCAGGTGGCATTGTCAATGCAGGAGATGACAGAGACTCAGGTTAGATGCCTGGTTGGGAAGATCCCCTGGAGTAGGAAACAACAACCTGCTCTAGTAATCTTATCTGGAAAATTCCATGAACAGAGGAGCATGGTAGGCTACAGTTCATGGGGTCACAAAGAATCCAACATGACTTAGGGATGAAACAATAAAAACAAATTATGTTACATATCATCTAATCTAAATGGAGAGCTAAATTGTTGTCAGGCATCCTCCTGGGTTTACTAAAAGGTAGTCAAGTTGGTACTTAAACCATTTCTCCTATGGTTCTCCTATGACCCCCAAAGCTAATTTATTTGCCAAAGGTTACATAGTAAGTGGCAAGGAAGAGATTTTAATGCTAATCCAGGCAGTATCAATACTCATGACACACAACACCTATCTGTGTTTTCTATAAGACAGTGTATAATCTTATAGTTTAGATTATAGTTTCCATAATCTTTCTCAGCAAGATTACAACTACTTTGTGACCCCATGAACTGCAGCCTACCAGGCTCCTCTGTTCATGAAATTTTCCAGGCAAGATTACTCACACAAGAATTACCTCACACTGGTCAGAATCAATTCAGTTCCGTTCAGTTGCTCAGTTGTGTCCGACTCTTTGCGACCCCATGAATCACAGAATAGCCATCATCAAAAAGTCTACAAACAATAAATGCTGGAGAGGGTGTGGAGAAAAGGGAACCCTCTTTCACTGTTTGTGGGATACAGTCACTCTAGAAGATTCCTTTAAAAAAACTAGGAATAAAACCACTATATGACCCAGCAATCCCAATCTTAAGCATAAACCCTAAGAAAATCAAAATTGAAAAAGACAGATGTACCCCAGTGTTCACCGCAGCACTTTTACAACAGCTAGAACATGGAAGCCACCGAGATGTCCATCGACAGATGAAGGCATAAAAAGTGTGGTACATATACACAATGGACTATTAATCAGTCATTAAAAGGAATGCATTTGAGTCCATTCTAATGAGATAGGTGAACATAGAGCCTATTATATATGAAGTCAGTCAGAGAAAGGTAAATACTGTATACTAATGTATATATATATATACAGAATCTAGAAAGATGGTGCTGATGAATTTATTTGCAAGACATCAGTGGAGGAAAAGACATAAAGAACAGACTTGTGGACACTGGGAGAGGGGAGAAGAGGGTGAGATGTATGGAGAGAATACCATGGAAACTTACATTACCATGTGTGAAATGGATAGCCAATGGGAATTTGCTATATGTCTCAGGGAACTCAAACAGGAGCTCTGTATCAATCTGGAGGGGTGGGGTGGGGAAGGGCATGGGAAGGAGATTCAAGAGGGAGGGAACATGTGGTTTCTTTTAATTATTTTTTTATCTTTTCTTAATTTTTTTAAATTTAAATTTATTTATTTTAATTGGAGGCTAATTACTTTACAATATTGTATTGGTTTTGCCATACATCAACATGAATCTGCCACGGGTGTACACATGCTCCCCATCCTGAACCCCCCTCCCACCTCCTTCCCCATACCATCCCTCTGGGTCATCCCAGTGCACCAGCCCCAAGCCTCCTGTATACTGCATCAAACCTGCACTGGTGATTCATTTCTTATATGATATTATACCTGTTTCAATGCCATTCTCCCAAATCATCCTCCCCTCCCTCTCCCACAGAGTCCAAAAGACTGATGTTTTTAAATTAAAAAATGAAAATTACAAAAAAAATCTTACCACAATTGCTGCTGTTGTTGTTTAGTCACTAAGTCATGTCCAACTCTTGTGACCCCATGGACTATAGACCACCAGGCTCCCCTGTCCATGGGATTTCTCAGGCAAGAATACTGAGAATACAGGCAAGAATACTGGGTTGCCATTCCCTTCTCCAGTGAATCTTCCCGACCCTGGGATCGAACCCATGTCTCTTGCACTGGCAGGCTGGTTCTTTACCACTGAGCCACCAAGGAAACCCCTACTAAAATTATTAGTTTTCATGAATGCCATTGACAAATATTTTAAAAATGAGGTAGTAAAAGAGGTATAATTCATAGTATAAAGAGGATACTCAAATAAAATTTCAAGTAGATCTATGAAGTAATTAAATGAAGGGGAAAACAATGTACCAGACAACATGAAAGATTTTTTTTAAATGTCCCTCCTGGATTTTTGCAAGGCAAGTCCTGAGGAAGTGAATTTTCTTGTGTCCTCTGTCACACACTTTTGACAGGTGTACTAGCCATTCAAGCACATAAAAGAAGACATTAAGAAATTGATAGAATATTGTGTTCCTGAAGAAGATGACATAATATTATAAAGACATTAGTTTCCTATAAAGCTCCATACAAATGTAAATTTATTCCATTTAACACTGATGAAAAAAGTGGAACTTTACAGAAATTATTCTGACATCATCTGGAAGAATACACGGTTAAAGACAGCTAAGGAAAATTTTAAAAGAAAAATAATTGGAGGGGATTATCTACCAGATACTAAAGTGTTTTATATGCTAAAGCAAATTAAATGAGTATTTTACTCACTCAAATATATTAAATCAGACTAGTAAAACAAAGCAAAGAGCAAGGAATTAAACTACTTTTTTCAGTTCATACCTACTGAGCTCCTAGTAAAATGCTAAGCTCTATGTATACACACTGTGAACAAGCTTATGGCTTTTCTTTAAGTACTACTAGTAATTTTTCTTAAGGTATTTTTTTCAGTATATTGGGCATTCTTTTAAATAAAATTATTTTTCCCATTAGTCTCATGCTTATTATCTTTTAAAATGTTTTTGCTGATCCAACTTTAAGGTTTTATTTTCTGTTCAAATGCTACTTGGGAATATAGTGAATACATGCTCCCTTAGTACCCTGAACTATCACTATCTATTGAAAGCTAGTGAACATTATTTTTAAATAATAATTTAGAAAGATGGTCTATTTCTCCACCCACTTGTCTATTTTTGACATATCCACAGTTGCAAGGAGAGATCAGGAACCCTATTCCACACAAAGGAAAGTTCCATTGATTCTGTAGCAGTCAGAGCACTTACCCTGCCCCAAAGAGTGAAGGTATATAATTCTAATATCAAGAATATTCCACATAAATTTTAGGAACATTTGTTTCAGTTCTGTGGAAAAATGTCATCGGTAGTTTGATTGGGATTGGGTTAAATCTGTAGGTTGCTTTGGGTAATATGGCTATTTTGACAATAGTAATTGTTATAATCCAAGAGCATGGATAGCTTTTAATTTCTTTGAATCACCTTAGATCATAAAATTTATATGCAACCATAAGAGACATAGGATTATCAAAGCAATACTGAGGAAAGTAACAAAGCTGGAGGCATAATCCTCTAGACCTCAGACAATACTTCAAAACTATAGTAGTCTAAAGAGCACGATATTGGAAAAAAAAACAAACAAGCATATTAATTAATGGAACAGAACAGAGCCCAGAAATAAATCTTCACACTTTTGGTCAATTTCTGACAAAGGAAGCAAGAATATACAATCAAGAAAACATAGTCTCTTCAGCAAGTGGTGTTTGGAGACTGGACAATCAGGCACATGCAAATCAATAGGGTTAGAACCCTCATTCAGACCCTACTCAAAATGGCTTAAGATATGACACCATAAAACCCCTAGAAGAGAACACAGGCAAAACATTTTGACACATGACATAAATAGTAACAATGTTCTTTTATGTCATTCTCCCAAGGCAACAGCAAAATAAACAAATGGACCTAATCAAACTTCCAAGCTTTCGTACAGGATAGGAAAACATAAACAAAATGAAAAGACAACTTATGGACTGAGAGAAAATATCTGCCAATGAAGTGACTGACAAGGGCTTAGTATCCAAAATACACAGACAGCTCAAATACATCTCAGCAACAAACAAGCAACCCAATTGAAAAATATAAGATATATCTAAACATTTCTCCAAAGAAGACATACTGTGAGTTAACAGGCATAAGTAAAAATGCTCAACACAGCTAATTATTAGAGAAATGCAAATCAAAACCACTATGAGGTACCATTTCAGACCAGTCAGAATGGCTGCAATCCAAAAGTCTACAAATAATAAATGCTGGAGAGGGTGTGGAGAAAAGGGAACCCTCTTACACTGTTGGTGGGAATGCAAACTAGTACAGCCACTATGGAGAACAGTGTGGAGATTCCTTAAAAAACTGGAAATAGAACTGCCTTATGATCCAGCAATCCCACTGCTGGGCATACACACTGAGGAAACCAGAAGGGAAAGAGACACGTGTACTCCAATGTTCATCGCAGCACTGTTTATAATAGCCAGGACATGGAAGCAACCTAGATGTCCATCAGCAGATGAATGGATAAGAAAGCAGTGGTACATATACACAATGGAGTATTACTCAGCCATTAAGAAGAATACATTTGAATCAGTTCTAATGAGGTGGATGAAACTGGAGCCTATTATACAGAGTGAAGTAAGCCAGAAGGAAAAACACCAATACAGTATACTAACACATATATATGGAATTTAGAAAGATGGTAACAATAACCCTGTGTATGAGACAGCAAAAGAGACACTGATGTATAGAACAGTCTTATGGACTCTGTGGGAGAGGGAGAGGGTGGGGAGATTTGGGAGAATGACATTAAAACATGTAAAATATCATGTATGAAACGAAAAAAAAAAAAAAAAAAACTACAGTGAGATACCACCTCACACAGGTCAGGCTGGTCATCATTAAAAATTCTAGAAATAATAAAAGCTGAACAGGGTGTGGAGAAAAGGAAACCCTCCTTTAGTGCTGGTGGGAATGTAAATAGGTGTAGTCACTATATAAAACATTACAGAGTTTTCTTAAAAAAAACTAGAGCTGCATATGATCCAGCAATCCCACTACTGTGCATATACCTGGAGAAAACTAATTCAAAAAGACATACACACCCCAATGGTCACAGCAACACAATTTACAACAACGTGGAAAATTCTGAAAGAGATGGGAATACCAGACCACCTGACCTGACTCTTGAGAAACTTGTATGCAGGTCGGGAAGCAACAGTTAGAATTGGACATGGAACAACAGACTGGTTCCAAATAGGAAAAGGATTACGTCAAGGCTGTATATTGTCACCCTGCTTATTTAACTTATATGCAGAGTACATCATGAGAAATGCTGGGCTGGAAGAAGCACAAGCTGGAATCAAGATTGCCGGAAGAAATATCAATAACCTCAGATATGCAGATGACACCACCCTTATGGCAGAAAGTGAAGAGGAACTCAAAAGCCTCTTAATGAAAGTGAAAGAGGACAGTGAAAAAGTTGGCTTAAAGCTCAACATTCAGAAAATGAAGATCATGGCATCTAGTCCCATCACTTCATGGCAAATAGATGGGGAAACAGTGGATACAGTGTCAGACTTTATTCTTCTGGGCTCCAAAATCACTGCAGATGGTGACTGCAGCCATGAAATTAAAAGACGCTTACTCCTTGGAATGAAAGTTGTGACCAACCTAGATAGCATATTGAAAAGCAGAGACATTACTTTGCCAACAAAGGTCCATCTAGTCGAGGCTATGGTTTTTCCAGTGGTCATGTATGGATGTGAGAGTTGGACTGTGAAGAAAGCTGAGCACCAAAGAATTGATACTTTTGAACTGTGGTGTTGGAGAAGACTCTTGAGAGTCCCTTGGACTGCAAGGAGATCCAACCAGTCCATTCTAAAGGAGATCAGTCCTGGGTGTTCTTTGGAAGGACTGATGCTAAAGCTGAAACTCCAGTACTCTGGCCACCTCATGCGAAGAGTTGACTCATTGGAAAAGACTTTGATGCTGGGAGGGATTGGGGGCAGGAGGAGAAGGGGATGACAGAGTATGAGATGGCTGGATGGCCTCACTGACTCAGTGGACGTGAGTTTGAGTGAACTCAGGGAGTTGGTGATGGACAAGGGAGGCCCGGCGTGCTGCGATGCATGGGGTAGGAAAGAGTCAGACACGACTGAGCAAATGAACTGAACTGAACTGAAGGCATGAAAAGTGACCTAAATGTCCTTTGACAGATGAATGAATAAAGAAGATGTGATATATACATACACATTGTGTGTACATATACGTATATATGTATGTGTGTATAATGGAATACTACTAAGCCATACAAAAGAATGAAATAATGCCATTTTCAGCAATATGGATAGACCTAGAGGTGATCATACTAAGCAAAGTAAGTCAGAGAAGCACATATAATACTTTGTCACTTACATGTGGAATCTAAAGTATGATGCCAATGCACTTATTTACAAAACAGAAATAGATTCACACATACAGAAAATAAACTTATGGTTACTAAAGGGGTAATGGAGAGAGGCATAAATTAGAAGTTTGGGATTAGCAAATATAAATAACTATATATAAAATTGAAAAACACCAAGGTACAACTGTATAACTCAGAGAAATATATTCAATAACTTGTAACAAACAATAATGGAAAAGAATATGAAAAAGAATATATATTTATATATGTTTTATATGCTTATATATATGTATAATACTGAATTACTTTGCTATATAATAGACACTAACACAATATTGTAAATCAACTGCACTTAAATAAAAAGAGTATTCCAATCGTTTATTCTTCTAGCCTTTACCCTTTCTTGCCAGTTTCATATGTCCAGATTTAAGGAGGTACCTTATACCTTATACCTAGATCTGTTAATTTCTTTCCACTTATGAAAATAAGGAATATAGAACTAATATGTAAGAACAATAGAATATTCTGATTCTGTTTAGACTAAAACACAGCATTTAGACAACAGTTTTTGTATCTTTCCTGTCCATTGAGATTTCTATGTCTCTCTAAATTATCTGCCTGCAATGTGGGAGACCAGATTCAATCCCTGAATCAGGAAGAGCCCCTGGAAGACAGCATGGCAACCCAATCCAGTATTCTTGCCTGGAGAATTCCATGAAAAGAAGAAACTAGGGCCTGGTGGGCTACAGTTCATGGGGTTGCAGTGTTGGACATGAATGAACGACTAACACACATATGCATAGACACACGGTAATAGGTAGAAATATTACACCATTTTAACACTTACTTGATCTTCCATTTTGACTGAAGGCAACTAAAAGGATCATTTAGAGGTCATTTATTCTGCTGTTTCCATCTTATTTATCAATATGACTAGTTCCCAAATGGTGTTAAAATGTGCTACCTGGGAAGGCCCAAAGCACCAGTCTATTTTTACTGTTACAAGTTTTCATTATCTAAATAGCTAAACTCAACTGGTTACAAGCCTTAGAAGTGCTTTAGAAGTGCATCATAGGAAGGAACACTTTGATAGCTCACATTCATTCCTTTGATGCTTTGTAAAAATAGGAAAGATACTACATATAAATTAAAAGGTATCAACTGAAGAATAGGCTAAATTAAAATTTTAATATTGAATATCAGACCTCTAAATGGTATATTTCAAAAATAACTGGTGATTAATGCCAAAAATCATACATTAAATGAGTCATTTCAAATGCAGTATAGATCAATGGATTTTGATGTAACTTAATAAAACAGTTCACTGATAATGTTTCAAAATTTACACCACAACTAGCTTTTAAGAAGCTAGCAATTGCCAAGTTTGGAATAGCATCAAAGAAGAATATCCACTATTATCTCAAAAAGTCATTCAAATAATTATATTTCCAATACCATTTCTGAGTAAGCCTGGATTTTCTTTACATATGAACAAAAAACAGATTCTGCATAGACTTAATAAAAAAGGTATAAAATGTAACTCCTCTATTAAGGCAGAAACAAGGGAAATAATGCCACTTTTCTCAAAAATAGCTTTTCATAAATGTAGGTTTTAGATGTCTTTTCTACAAACCTGTAATAGATTAATATTTTATAAAATTAATATTTTAAAAATATTTTTCATATTTAATGTGTAAACATCAATGGCTATATCAACCATGTACTAAAGTTAGATTATACTGAATGGCACATGAGAACTAATTGTTTAATATTCTGAAATTTTGAGAGGCAATTGTTAAACTATTGACAGCTAGAAATCTGAGATGATATCAAGCTTTAAGCTATACAAATGACAAAGTTACAAATCAAAGTTTTTTTGTATTTTTTCCCAGATATCTGTTTTACCAGCCATTACTGACATAACCCATCTAAATAAAAGCTGTATGGAGTCCTTGATAATTTCAGAGTATAAAGAATTCCTAAGATCAGAAAGTTTGAGAACTGACTTCAAATGTATAATACGTATTATGCTCATAATTAATCACAAATTATAAAACTAAATATAATTCAAAATCTTTGATAATTATTCATAGTTATGGGATGATCAAGATGAGTATCTAAATTATGGGCAGAGTTGGGAAAGTAATACTTACCGAACATTGAACATGAGCCACTATATCATGTCATATGATTTTCCATATTTTAGTTTGGATGTGAAATAACCATATGTATAGAGAATATGTGAAAAACATTGGAGATTTTGAAATAAACTGAAAATTTCTGAGATGCTTTTTTTGTGGTACCCAAATTTAAGGGGTTTTGAAAGATGAGAAAGGATAGTTAACTTTGGTGGAAGTTATCAAATACACCCAGAAATTAATCAGTACTTTTGGTCTTTGATGGTATCACCTCAATTCCAGCTCATCATTCCTCATTTGGATTATTAGAGTGAATTTATTAAACTATCTAGTAAAGTAGCTCAGTCATGTCCGACTCTTTGCAACCCCATGGACTGTAGCCTACCAGGCTTCTCCGTCCATGGGATTATCCAGGCAAGAGTACTAGAGTGGGTTGCCATTTCCTTCTCCAGGGGATCTTCCCGACCCAGGGATTGAACCCGGGTCTCCAGCATTGCAGACAGACGTTTTACCATCTGAGCCACCAGGGAAGGCAAAACTATCTAGAGTGTGTAACTTTTTGCTTAAAATTTCCCAATGGCACTCCATCTCATTTAGAGTCAGTCAGAATCTTAGTAGTAACTTACCTGCCCTACATAATCTGATCCCGATATAACTGAACACTCCTGCTACTGTTCATCCACTCACTTCCACCTATCAAGCTACACATAATTTTATGCTCTTGTTTGAAGAAATGAGACTTGATATACCATTAGGTTTCCTAAATATGCTGTTATTCTAGCCTTGAACACTTGAACTTCCATCATATTGATGGTTTCATGGCTTAATATTCATTTGCTCCTATCTCTTTCTCAGCCACTCTCACCCTGATCACACTACTTAAATTTTAACAGCCTAAGCCACCCTTCTCTATCTTCCCTGTTTTAATATTTTCTAATTTTGTATCTTCTAACAAAATGTCATTCATTTCATTTATTTTCTGTCTCCATAACTAGAATGGATGCTCTCTGAACACAAAGACTTTTTTTTTTCAGTTATTTTTATCATTTTTGTATCTTCAGGGATAATAATAAAGCCCAACATGTAATTTGTGTTTACAAAATATACTTTGAATGAATGAACGAATGAATGAACAAGGACAGAAAACAGAGCCTTAATCTAATATTGTGTTTAGTGGATATCTGATAATACATAGTTGGTAGAACTTAAGAACATAAGTGTGCAGAAAGATAGGAAAGAATAGAGACTGGGAATGAAGTAGTCAAGGTAAAATCATAAAGGGTTATTCATACCATGTGTAAGGTATTAAATAAGGACATTTTGAATCACAGGAGTGTGAAATAATCAAAATAAAACATTTTAACACAGATAGAAGAAGGAAGAAAAATTGAAGGAGAAAAAGAAAAGGAAAGACGTGAATAAAGAGGAGTAGAAAGAACTAGAGGTCAGGAGAAGGGTAGAGGGCTATCTAACTAAACTGAGTAATAAAGAGGGCAGAGACGGAAGCTGAAGTCATGGTTTAATTTCCATTATAAAGGACAGAGGACAGGCTGAGAATGGAATGCTTAAAAAATATAAATGCTTAGTAGATAAGTAAAAAAGTAAAGGTAAAGGCAACAAGACATAAACAGCAACAGTGGCTTTGTCAGACAACTGGATATTGGAAGAAGTGGTCTACAGGATCCATTTAGTTTGGCATCTACAAAGTCACATAAACCGTTGACAGCAGAGTTCCTTTGGTGTAATAGAGAGAAAGCCTGATTCTCATATTTTAAAATAAGAAACTTACAATATCCAATGGAGTGTCTAATGCAAGACTCCTCACAGGTTATTTATCAAGATCTCAATTTTGCCAAGATCTGGTTTCTTATCAATTCACTAAGGGTTTTTCCTACATAGAAATTCTTTAGGTATATGGACAATAATGATTAAAGCTAGAATCTTCCAGCAATATTCATTATGTTATATTAACCTCAACTTTTGGGAAACCTAGTAGTAGTAAACATTACTGGTATAAGCAAGGTGAAGCTAGTAAATGAAGCAGAAGTAGCAAGACTTGACTTTATTATGAGAAGCAGACTGGTTATAGGAAGAATAAACAAAAAGTGATATTTTCACAGAAACAGAAAACATTAAATACATTTTTAAAGAAATGCAAGTATGCTTTCCACTATATGTGAAGTACACAATTGCATATATATGAATATATATGACTGGTAATATGTTGATCAGATGTTTCATTCAAAAGAAGAAAAGACACAGTATGGTGTCTCCTTGGCAAATTCTTTAAGTGTAATCCTATTATATAAGAAAGTATCACATTTGACTGTGAAAAAGTAACATTATTTGCTGAATATATTTCATCTACAACATCTCCTCACAATAAAGCTGGTTATAGGTATGAGAATTAATGATGGATCAAGGACAACACTTCACAAACAATCCCTTAGATTGACAAGAGAAGATGATTCTCATTATCCTGTAAGATTACCAGATATTACTTTAGTGCTGTGCTAATGAAAAATGTAAAATGCCACAGGAGCCTAAGTTCCCAAAACTTAGGTGAGCAGTCCACCTTTTGTCCATAACCTGAGTTTCAGAGCTGGCTATCTTACCATCCTGCCCCCAATATACAAGGCATATGAAAATACAACACAATAAAACCTTAATGCAGGAACACAAATGAGTAATCATTCTACTATTAATAATAACATTAAGATTCCTCATTTGACACTACTTCCAAACTGCCAAAAGAGCTATGAAGTTTAAAGACTGATTTAAGGGAAGAATTTGAAGCATTTATGGTATCACTAAAGTAATTACACAGGAAAAATTAAACATTTTTAGTTGCCTTTAGTTCAAAATCCTGCTAAAGTTAATTTTAAAAATCATTTAATATTCTTTTCAACTTTGTTATACAAGCTATAGTAAAGATCAGTGAATCTGACCTGTATACAAAAGACATTTATGCCACCAAAAGAGTGCTTCTCATGGAAAATTCTATATGATTCCAGACAAAAACTAACCCACTAGTGACTAATGTTTACTACAAGTCAGTAGTTCTTCCCTCATTTTACTTTTTGTGGTATAAGCCCCAGAGTCCCAGTATAAACTAAAGGAAACAGAGAATACCAAAAGGGCACATATTGTGGACTTCTTACTAACCTTTGCAAGTGGAAGCCCAGAGCCAAATTTCATTTAAACTGAAAATGCCATAAATGTTGCAACTCAATAATCAAAAAGAAATTTATACCTGTTTCCTGCAAAATTCCTACTAGTTATCCAGTGCTTGCTATTCTGATTACCCTTTACCAGAAATAATTTACCTTAGATAAATCAAGGTAGATGAATTTAACCAAAAATAGAAAGTTGTATGAGCCTGAGAATGATAAATTAGAAAAGTAAAGAAGCTGTTTAATTCAAATGTTTCTTTCAAAGCTGTTGGAAAATTCATGTTTAAAAGATCCACAGTATGTGTATCAATAATATGACTAGGAACAAAAAATACGGAAAAAGGAGTTTTCACTAAAGGAGAAGTGAAGCAAAAGAAGATTTATTTTGCCTATTAAACTTTGCAAATAAGTTTTGCAATCTTTATGTTCCACCTCTATACAAATTCAAATTTTCAGACTTTAATCAATGATGCTAAATAAATCACATCAAAATGAAATAAGCTGGTTTTCATGATTTAAGGTGAAAATGTAAAGAAAATATCTTAGTATCATTATTTAAACCTCTTCTGTGCCATTTGGTATTTTTGCCTGGAGAATCCCAGGGATGGCAGAACCTGGTGGGCTGCTGTCAATGGGGTCGCACAGAGTCAGACACGACTGAAGCGACTTAGCAGCAGCAGTAGCAGCAGCATGTCATTTGGAATGAAATTTTGCATCCTTGTTATGGAAAAAAGATTAAAACATTTTGAAGTAGAAATTCAAGAGTCTCTTCATTGATTATTTAGCAAATAGCTTTAACATCATTGAACAGAGATCCCAAATAACATTATTATAAACCATATGGATGATTTCCATCTGATATGACAATCTAGATGCTATTAGTATATTACTTTGCCATACTACCCAACCTTAGCTAGAATAGCAGTTCCCTCCATATTATCTTTGGGTGGCATTATCATTCCCAAAGTGGACATGTTGTCTACATGATCTAAAATGGCTCTGGCACTAAGAGCATGGTCCAGAAAACCTGACAAAGGAGTAGGTAAGGAAAGACATGCTCTTTTTCTTTAAAGACACAACATGAACATTTCAAAAACCGCATCCACTGTCATCCCAATGGCCCAGACATGACACAGACCCAGCTGCAAATCATTCTGGGAAATGTACAGTCATTATCCTGGACAGTCATATATAGTGGTAAGATTTGGAATACTGTATCTATGAAACTGATATACATATGGAAGGGGAGAGTGAATGTTGGAGAACCGTAGCTGTCTCTGCAACATGTTCTCTTTCAGTTTTCAGTTTCTGTACTGTGCTCAGTTGCTTCAGTCGTGTCCAACGCTTTGAGATCTATGGCCCCGTAGTCGGGCAGACTCCTCTGTCCATGGTATTCTCCATGCAAGAATACTGGAGTGGATTGTCATTTCCTTCTCCAGGAGATCTTCCCAAGCCAGGGATCAAACCCATGTCTCCTATGTCTTCACCATCGCAAGTGGATTCTTTACTGCCGGGCCACGAGGGAAATCCCTTTCAGTTTGTATCCTTATATAAATAAAAATCTAGAAAGAAGTCATTTGTTCAAGAGAACTGAATTTATAGTAAGAACTTTACATACTTCTAAGCAGGTGAGTAAAAAGCACTTGCATGTCCTTGAAATCAAGTGTATAGAGGTTTAAAAGTGAAAGAAATAACTAAGCAAAAATCAAAGATACTCTTTAAAATTAGGGATTAATTTATTTAAGTATGTAATATTTTATTATAAATTAGTCCACACCAGACCTTAAAGCTAACTGGTTTGAACGTATTCATTTATTCTCTGCCACTATCTAACAGAAGACTTTAACGTGACTCAAGCGTTTGCAACACAATAAATTAAATAGATAGATTAGATAGATAGGTAATATAGTACTTGAGTGATGGAGAATTAAAGTCAGCATTCTAAAGAGGTACTAGAGAGTCAGTTGGTTCACAAAACATATTGTACTATTTAACAACTTTAAAGTGAGAGTTCTTGTCAGGATCTGGATTAATTTTTTTCTGTACCAAGTCACAAAGTTAATTTGGAAATGATATGAGTTATATAATTCATACTATCTATGAGGACAAATTACTTTTCTAAGTATAATTTATAATACACATTTTACAGTTCCTCAAAAAGGAGTGTGTGTGTGTACGATGTAGTAAACAGTGTTTCCAATAGTGATGATAAAGCAACACGAGTCGTTGATAAACCCTAGAATTCAAATCTCACAGTGGTGAATATTTAAAAATCCAGCAACTGGCCAGCTTCATAATTTAGGCAAGCTGCTCACACATTCAAAAGTTGAATTCCCAGTTTTGAAATAATGATACCCACATCAAGGTCATTGAAATTTAATTATACTTTATATCAAGAACATAAAAGAAGGTAATTCTCTTTGTAGAAAGATTTATAGAATTTATAATATAAAATTGTCCAAATAATAATATTTCAGTATTAGAATCTATTTACTGAGACTTTCTATTTTTTCATTTGTTTCAAGTGTACATGCAATTTCTCACTGAAGTGTCGATATCACCTAAATCTTGGCATCTGTGGATTATCTCTTCTCACTCATGTTAGGTTTTTCCTCATTCTTATAAGGATAAGCAATTTTCATGTGAATCTGGGATATTACATTGTAAGATTCTGCATCATATTTAAATCCATTTTATCAAATCTCTTCTGGTACCATGCTGGTGAACAAAGGCAGGTAGTTTCATTATGGATATATGTGGGGAAGATTCATGTTTCTTAACTTCATTACTGCTATGGAAGTTCCCAACTTGGCCTCCACTGATACCTCCCTGGATGAGAAGGGTAAGAATGCCTCTTTACTACTTCTTGTGTTATATCCACTGACAGGGTGAAGGGGTGGCACTGTTATTCCAGGGCAGTGGTGAAAGCCCTAACCTTCCACTCTTCTGACACCATACAGGAGGGCTGTTATTGCCAGGTGAACTTGGAACTCCAAGCTCTCCACCTGGTCTCATTGGACCCTGAAAGTGGAAGGAGGCTTTTTGCCAACTAGCAGATATAAGAGCCTAGTTCTACACTTGGCTTTCTGACAAGACAGAAGTGCATGCCTATGTGTGTAGGGGTGTGTGTATGTGCATGTGTGCATGTACAGGTGAGTGTGTAACAAACTTTCAACAGTTATAAGAAAGAGATTAGGTTCCTCATTCAGACTTTCCTGAAGGGTGTGGGGGCCATCGTGTTTTTCTGCAGGGATTTTGGCTGGAATAGAGTACTTATTGCCTGGAAATTTGTGCCTTGCCAGACATTTTTCTTCCCTTTTCTTTAGCTAAGCAGACCAGTCTTTTGGGTCATCTTTTAGCTCATTGACATTTCCAGATTGCTGGTTTCTCTAATATCGAGGCCAGTACATATAAAGAAAAGTGAAAACCCAGGAGACTCACCAACATTTTGTTCTCTAGATTCTGAGATCCCTAGGTGGTATGTCTTTTCTCTCTGCCTTTCAGAGGTTTGTGTTTATTTTATGTATAGCACATAGGATTTAGTCCTACTTAAGGAAGGAATAGAAAAAAAGCACATCTACTTTATTTTACAGAGTTGAAACTTCAGTCTTTTACCTACTAAAAATATTTGAAACATACAAAATAATACTTCAACAGTTATATAATATAATGAACACCTCTCAATTCACTACTTGATCCAAGAAGCACATAAACCTATGACTATCCCCCGACTTCCAAGCATAAAATAAATTTTATGTCTATCAGTTCTTTCCTTTCAATAGGTTTATCAAGTTTCAACTACTTATTTTACATTTAAAAATACTATTTTGTTCACACACACAAGCATGCATTTTTTTTTTCAAACAAATGGGATTATCTCAGGATCCTGTTCTACAATTTACTTATTAAAGTGACTATATTTTGTGTAGTAGGAAATGGCAACCCACTCCAGTATTCTTGCCTGGGAAATCTCATGGACAGAGGAGGCTGCTGGGCTACAGCCATGGGGTCACAAGAGTCAGGCATGACTTAGCAAATAAACCACCACCAGCATGTACTATATTTGATATCTTTGAAAGCTCTTCCTGCAAAATGTCTATTCTGGAACAATATTATTCTTGACAAAACATTTGAAACTAAGACTTAGTGTATTATACTGGGCTTTACTCAGTTTGGCAAATGTACAGCTCTTTTTCATTTGACTTTCCCTCATTTGACTTTTTTGTAAATCCACCATTCCTTTGAGTCACATACACAAAGAATTAGAGCATACTAGTTTTTGTTCACTGTTCCTCATTTTCTGGGTAAGGCATATTTATAGAGGCATAGTTTTAGCTTGCTTAATATTATTCACAAGTGCATTCACAGAGCCATAAATTGTATCCTGAAAGGGGTCATGACACTGATCTTATTCCAAATGCCACTTCTCATTTCAGCATCTCAAACTGTGGTATAAATGAAAGTCTGGATTTCTCACCTGTCATAGTTTTTAAAATCAAAGTCGAAGAGCACATTCTAGTTAATGAGCATAAACTTGAACCAAATAAGTTTATGAAATTCACAGACCGTATTGTTCAGCTGCTGCTTCTTCATGTATCTGCTAACATTTTGTTCCTTTAAATAAAATCTACATTTGCAGGGTATTCAAAACTGAAGAATGCACCAGAAACTCTGATGTAAATTTGTAGTTTCTATCATTATTAAAAGTGACTGCTGCTACTGCTACTGCTGCTGCTGCTGCTAAGTCGCTTCAGTCGTGTCCGACTCTGTGCGACCCCAGAGATGGCAGCCTACCAGGCTCCCCCGTCCCTGGGATTCTCCAAGCAAGAACACTGGAGTGGGTTGCCATTTCCTTCTCTATGCATGAAAGTGAAAAAGTGAAAGTGAAGTCGCTCAGTCGTGTCTGACTCTTAGCAACCCCGTGGACTGCAGCCTACCAGGCTCCTCCACCCATGGGATTTTCCAGGCAAGAATACTGGAGTGGGTTGCCATTGCCTTCTCCTATTAAAAGTGAAAGGACCTACAAATCTTAATTGATTTTTGGTTTAATTATAGTATATTATCCATGCTGCTCCTCTAGGCCCTCCTGCACCCGCGCAGCCACGGCTCCCTGGACGTGGGGATGGTCCTCCTGGCCACCGCCCCTGGCCTCGGTCATGGGGTTGCTCCTCCCTGCCGCCGCCCATGGCTTCGGGCTTTGAGGCATGGGATATCTCCTCCCGGCCGCTGCCCCTGACCTCGGATGCTGGGTAAGTCCTCTCATCGCCGCCTCTGACCTCAGACGCTGGGTATCTCCTCTCGGCCGCCAGCCCTGAACTCAGACGCGGGGTAGCTCCTCTCGGCCGTTCCTGTGTCGTCGCAGTCTGGTACTCTCGGCCCCTGCCCCTGACCTCAGACTGGGGTAACTCCTCTTGGCCGCCGCCCTTTGGGCATGGGGTCCTCCCGGCTTCTGCCCCTGACCTCAGACGTGGGGTGGCTCCTCTCGGCCGCCTCATGCAAAGAGTTGACTCATTGGAAAAGACTCTGATGCTGGGAGAGATTGGGGGCAGGAGGAGAAGGGGATGACAGAGGATGAGATGGCTGGATGGCATCACTGACTCGATGGACGTGAGTCTGAGTGAACTCTGGGAGTTGGTGATGGACAGGGAGGCCTGGCATGCTGCGATTCATGAGGTCGCAAAGAGTCGGACATGACTGAGTGACTGAACTGAACTGATGCTGCTCCATTATACACACACACATCCCTAAATACTGCGATGATATTAAAATTAAGAACAAGAAATAAAATTCTTAATTTAAAAAAAAGCAGTATAAAAGCAAAGTTCTTAGTAGTAAGTTTTTTTCGATTCATATTTTGCTTTTCTCCATATCCTTATCCATGCATTTTCTATTCATACTTTTTTATTAGCATCAAATAACCATTACCTTTCTGTTCAACATTAGCTAATTCATGTCTTTATCTCCATTAAAATCTGACTATAATTACCTTTACTGAAAAAAAGGATGAAAAAGAGAACCAATAATTTCTATCAATTTTTATTTCTACACATTTAATGTTTAGGGAAACAGTACTCTATTGTATTGTACTATATTTATAAAGGATAATTTATAGTTCTTGTTGAAATAAAAATGTGATACTTTCCAAAATGAACATCATATCTTTGGTTATACATACGTTTTGCCTATATTTTCTCTGAAAAAACAACACTGACACATTCTTTTATTAAAGTTTAGTTTTAATAGTAGACATTCAGTTCAGTTCAGTTGCTTAGTCATGTCCAACTCTTTGCAGTCCCATGGACTGCAGCATGCCAGTCTTCCCTGTCACCAGCTCCTGGAGCTTACTCAAATTCATGTCCATTGAGTCCATGATGTCATCCAACCATCTCATCCTTGTCGTCCCCTTCTCCTCCCGCTTCAATCTTTCCCAGCATCAGGGTCTTTTCCAATGAGTCAGTCCTTCATATCAGGTGGCCAAAGTACTGGAACTTCATCTTCAGCATCAGTACTCCCAATGAATATTCAGGACTGATATCCTTTAGGATTGACTGGTTGAATCTTCTTGCTGTCCAAGGGACTCGCAAGATCCTTCTCCAATACCACAGTTCAAAAGCATCAGTTCTTCAGCGCTGAGCTTCTTTTATAGTCCAACTCTCACATCCATATACGACTACTGGAAAAATCATAGCTGTGACTACACAGACCTCTGTTGGCAAAGTAATGTCTCTGCTTTTTAATACACTGTATAGGTTTGTCATAGTTTTTCATTCAAAGAGCAAGCATCTTTTAATTTAATGGCTGCAATCACCATCTGCAGTGATTTTGGGTCCCCAAAATTAAAGTCTGTCACTGTTTCCATTGTTTCCCCATTTATTTACCATGAAGTGATGGGACCAGATGACATGATCTTAGTTTTCTGAATGTTGAGTTTTAAGCCAACTTTTTCACTCTCCTCTTTCACTTTCATCAAGAGGCTCTTTAGTTCTTCGTTTTTTGCCATAAGGGTGGTGTAATCTGCGTATCTGAGGTTACTGATACTTCTCCCAACCATCTAGATTCCAGCTCATGTTTCATCCAACCCAGCATTGTTCATGATGTACTCTGCATATAAGTTAAATATTCAAGGTGACAATATACAGCCTTGACGTACTCCTTTCCTTACTTGGAACCAGTCTGTTGTTCTATGTCCAGTTCTAACTGTTGCTTCTTGACCTGCATACAGATTTCTCAGGATGTAGGTTAGGTGGTCTGGTATTCCATCTCTTTCAGAATTTTCCACAGTTTGTTGTGATCCACAAAGTTAAAGGCTTTGGTGTAGTTAAGAAGTAGAAGCAGATGTTTTTTTTCTGGAATTCCCTTTTTTTTTTAATGATGCAACCGATGTTGGCAATTTGATCTCTGGTTCCTCTGCCTTTTCCAAATCAAAGTTCAACATCTGGAATTTCATGTTTCACTTACTGTTTGAAGCCTGGCCTGGAGAATTTTGAGCATTACTTTGCTAGCGTGTGAGATGAGTGCAATTGTGTGGTAGTGTGAACATTCTTTGGCTCCATCCCTTCATTCTTTCTGGAGTTATTTCTCCACTGATCTCTAGTAACACATTGGGCACTAACCGACCTGGGGAGTTCATCTTTCAGTGTCCTATCTTTTTGCCTTTTCATACTGTTCATGGGGTTCTCAAGGCAAGAATACTGAAGTGGTTTGCCATTCCCTTCTCCAGCAGACCACATTCTGTCAGACCTCTCCACCATGACCCGTCCGTCTTGATTAGCCCCACACGGCATGCCTTAGTTTCATTGAGTTAGACAAGGCTATGGTGCATGTGATCAGATTGGCTAGTTGTCTGTGATTGTGGTTTCAGTCTGTCTGCCCTCTGATGCCCTCTCTCAGTGCCTATCATCTTACTTGGTTTTCTCTTACCTTGGAGGGTATCTCTTTACAGCTGCTCCAGCAAAGCACAGCCACTGCTCCTTACTTGGGACGTGGGGTAGGTCCTGCTGGCTGCTGCCCCTGACCTCAGAGGTGGGGTACCTCCTCTTGGCCAGAGTTGCCCACACTTATGTGCCGCTGCAGCTGACCCCACTTGTGTGCCTTCACAGCTGCCTGATCTGTGAAAGTGCTGCAATCAATATGCCAGCAAATTTGAAAAACTCAGCAGTGACCACAGGACTTAAAAAGGTCAGTTTTCATTCTAATTCCAAAGAAAGGTAACGCCAAAGAAAACTCAAACTACTGCACAATTGCACTCATCTCACACACTAGCAAAGTAATGCTCAAAATTCTCCAAGCCCGGCTTCAGCAATATGTGAACCATGAAGTTCCAGATGTTCAAGCTAGTTTTAGAAAAGGCAGAGGAGCCAGAGATTAAATTGCTAACATCCACTCGATCATCGAAAAAGCAAGAGAGTTCAAGAAAAACATCTATTTCTGCTTTATTAACTATGCCAAAGCCTTTAACTGTGTGGATCACAATAAACTGTGGAAAATTCTGAAAGAGATGGGAATACCAGATCATCTGACCTGCCTCTCAAGAAATTTGTATGCAGGTTAGGAAGCAACATTTAGAACTGGACATGCGACAATGGACTGGATCCAAATTGGAAAAGAAATATGTCAAGGCTGGATATTTTCACCCTGCTTATTTAACTTATATGCAGAGTACATCATGAGAAACGCTGGGCTGGAAGAAGCACAAGCTGGAATCAAGATTTCTGGGAGAAATATAAATAACCTCAGATATGCAGATGACACCACCCTTATGGCAGAAAGTGAAGAAGAACTAAAGAGCCTCTTGATGAAAGTGAAAGAGGAGAGTGAAAAAGTTGGCTTAAAGTTCAACATTCAGAAAACTGAGATCATGGCATTCGGTCCCATCACTTCATGGCAAATAGATGGTGAAACAGTGGAAACAGTGTCAGACTTTATTTTTGGGGGCTCCAAAATCACTGCAGATGGTGATTGCAGCCATGAAATTAAAAGACACTTACTCCTTGGAAGGAAAGTTATGACCAACTTAGACAACATATTAAAAAGCAGAGACATTACTTTGCCAACAAAAGTCTGTCTTGTCAAGGCTATGGTTTATCCAGTGGTCATGTATGGATGTGAGAGTTGGACTATAAGAAAACTGAGCACTGATGAATTGATGCTTTTGAACTATGGTGTTGGAGAAGACTCTTGAGAGTCCCTTGGACTGCAAGGAGATCCAACCAGTCCATCCTAAAGGAGTTCAGTCCTGGGTTGTTCATTGGAAGGACTGATGTTGAAGCTGAAACTCCAATACTTTGTCCACCTGATGTGAAGAGCTGACTCATTTGAAAAGACCCTGATGCTGGGAAAGATGAGGGCAGGAGGAGAAGGGGATGACAGAGGATGAGATGGTTGGATGGTATCACTGGCTCAGTGGACATAGGTTTGTGTGGACTCTGGGAATTGGTGATGGACAGGGAGGCCTGGTGTGCTGCGGTTCATGGGGTCACAATGAGTTGGACATGACTCAGAGACTGAACTGAACTGAACTGACTTGAACATTCTTTGTCATTGCCTTTCTTTGGGATTGGAATGAAAACTGACATTCTCCAGTCCTGTGGCCACTGCTCAATTTTCCAAATTTGCTGGTATATTGAGTGCAGCACTTTCACAGCATCATCTTTCAGGATTTGAAATAGTTCACTGGCATTCCATTACCCCCACTAGCTTGTTCATAGTGATGCTTCCTAAGGCCCACTTGACTTCGCATTCCAGGATATCTGGCTCTAGATGAGTGATCACACCATCGTGGTTACCTGGGTCAAGACGATCTTTTTTGTATAGTAGATATTATCTTAATTTATTCCTCTAATTATCTCAGTAATTTCATGTTGTTTAATATGAAGATAAGTTATTTAATAAATTATTTTATTTGATATAATCTATAACAGTTGTTGTAGGTAACAAGCAAGTGTTTTCTTCCATAAATAAAGAAATCTAAATATCTTCAAATTTATTTATTTTTTCATGAGAACCTATAGAATAGGTGACTTTAAGACTTAGTGCTACAAATTTTCAATTATATTCTATTGGCTCGCTGAGAAGGGAAAGAGTAAGCAGAAGGAAAACTAGATTCATAGTGGATTTATGTTAATCTGATTTGGAATAATGAACATTTTCATGCCATCAAGAAGATCACTTCTATGTTTCCATAGTATTTGGCAAGGCACTTTTATATTTTAACAATCTTGTTGTTTGTCAGTGAGAGATAATGCTTAAGGCCATTAATTTTTATACTATAAGACATTTAAAAATTCTCATTTACTAGAATTATTATGTTCAAACAGCTAATATAATGAGTTGGAATGGACACATTTTGTCATATTAGAGCATTACAGGATATATAAAAATATTGACATTTTAGAATCAAGGTTGACAGTGACAGAAGTTGATGGTCTAGGAAGGGATCTATTTTGTTTTTGTTCTGCAGTTTCACATTCCTTCTGAAGGGACATGCCTTCATAACATCCTCAAAATGGAATAGTTTAAATTTGTATTTATACACAAATAAGTAAGTTCTAAGATATGCATGTTGAGTCTCTTTAATGATGTAGTTGAAGTTTGCAATTAGAATTTCAGCCTTCAATGGGAACAACAACTATTGTTCTTCAGAAGTTAATTAGAATTATTGTTAACATGCTAGAACTATCGCTGTGTGTTGTTATGGTATTCACACTCTGTGAGACTTAATCCAAGGCTCCAGTTTCCATAAGCATCCATAATCTTAACCTGCTGCTGCTGCTGCCGCTAAGTTGCTTCAGTCGTGTCCGACTCTGTGCGACCCTGTAGACGGCAGCCCACCAGGCTCCCCCGTCCCTGGGATTCTCCAGGCAAGAACACTGGAGTGGGTTGCCATTGCCTTCTCCAATGCATGAAAGTGAAAAGTGAAAGAGAAGTCACTCAGTCATGTCCAACTCCAAGGACCCCATGGACTGCAGCCCACCAGGCTCCTCCATTCATGAGATTTGCCAGGCAAGAGTACTGGAGTGGGGTGCCATTATTATAAATAAGTGGAATGATTCCATTCCTTGCAAACTGGAAGAGTGTGCAAAACTACTCAAATACATTTCACTGTAGCAAAAAGTGACTTTTCAAGGTATGACGGTAGCTTAGGTAAAGGCAGATGATGCAGAAATTCTGTCCATAGGGCCTAGAGTAATGGAAAGTTTCTTACCAAATTTTTAAGAAGTCTGTGTCCAGAAGAAGTGTTCTAGTCTCTAGACATCAGCTTGATAACTGTGATCAACCATCAGGTCTATATTACATCAATAAAGAAAATTATGTGGAAGGTGAGGATTGTTTTCACATATTCTGTATTGTTAAATTTGTTGACAGAAAAAAAAATGTAAAAGACTGATTTTGAAATATTACATTAGGATGTTGAGCCTCCTAGTAACACTCACACAGTCAGGGAACTCTGGCTTTGCTGTTTATTAACAGTGTTGCTGGTTTACATGACACTTTTATGTAGAAGCAGGAGGTTATTTGAGATTTTAAAATGTGAATTACAGTTCCATTGTACTTCACTGAATTATGAGCCAGGGAATTATTTTAATATTATTGGAGTTCACTCAGAAGCTGATTATACATTCTCTTTGGTATGTTAATGAAGTACAGGATTTCTTGCATCTGCAGGACAACTTAAATGTCATTCTGTGAATTCCTTTACTGGTAAATAACAAATTTCACTGTCAGTCTCCTAGAAAAGAATTCTAATATGAAGATAATGTTATTAAAACTAAAAAACAAAGGGGTATTATAATTTCTTAACATTATTCTCAGACTTCGGAAATATAATATTTTGTGATTAATTTAACTGGTGATAATACGGTGGAGGAAGTTACAAGGTACATTTTTCAGAACTGAGTATGAGGAGGGGTGATTATGCTTAAAACATAAAATATCTGAGTACCAAAATAGATCTGGATACAATAAAACTTGGTACTATTCTGTAGTTGTTTAGTCGCCAAGTCGTGTTGGTCTCTTCTGCTACCTCATGGACTGTAGGGGCCAGACTCCTCTGTCAGTGGGATTTACCTGCCAAGAATGCTGGAGTGGGTTGTCATTTCCTTCTTCAAGGATCCTCATGACCCAGGGATCAAACCCGTGTCTTCTGCATTGCAGGTAGATTCTTTACCGCTTGGCCACATGGAGAGCCCCACTCTGTAGTTTACAACCCAGTATAGTTCAACAGAAAAAGCTGATTTGTACATAACCTAGTAAAATGCCATTTCAATTCATCTTTGCTTTGTTGTTCCATGTTTCCATGCTACACACCTGTAACATTTTTTTCCTCATTTTGATTCTTTTGGCTTTTTACACAATCCTATCATTACACTGATGATGTTAATTACAATCTGAGTAGTATTATTATACCTGGAACTTTTACTCTGTACCAGACAGTATGCTAAGCAAATAATCCAGTAGAGTAGGAATCAGCAGAACGTTTAATTGGATTGGCTTTGAAGTCAGTTGCACATGCATCTGTACTATTTACTGCTCTATCAATGATGAACTTTGTGAAATATTACCTACCTCTCTATTTATTTGTTGTTGTTCAGTCACTCAGTCGTGTCTGACTCTTTGCAACTCTATGTTAGTTACCAATAAAATGAAAATAATAATAACATGCACTATTAAGACTGTTGTGATAATTAAATGAGTGCTTAGCACATGATAACCAATTCATAAATTGTATGAATGAGTTAAATTAATATACGAATTAATTTAATTCACAAATTAAATGAGTGCTTGGTACATGGTAACCAATTCAACAAGTTATATTTGCAATTAATATAATTAGCTCTCTTCTACAGTTGAGAAAACTAAGGCTTCAAGATGTAAAGCAATCTTTCAATATCATATAGCCACCGAATGGTTTACAGAAGGTTTGGATCTAGGTCTTCTTCCTGACATCAGAACCACACTTTCAAACACTGTGGCTGTACTACTGTCTAGTATTACTAATCTAGTTGTGGCAACTATTTTCATATTTTAACCTTTTATCCGTGGAGAAACTTAAACTCTGTATAAGGGGGCTGAATGTTTTGACTGAATATAATTAAATAATAGAATATTATGCTTTATACTGAGTATGGTAAATGTTGACCAATATTGTATGTAAGATCATTGTATGTGTGATCTTCATATATGGAGAAATGGCCCTTTGCTAGCATATCTGCATAATAAAATGCTTTTTGTTGGAATGAGGAAATAATTTTATGAACAGATGCATGTGCTGCCATGTATAAACTGAAGGATGACTGTAAATTAGAAACTGTGAGTTGTAGGATAGAAGAAGGATGGCAACTGATATTTATGGGGAAATAAAAATAACAATTACTGACAGAGTATTCTGACTCTACATGTTCATTCTGATATTAATTATCAAGTGATCCTATATGTCATTATTATTCCTATTTTAAAAGTAATAAAAGAGAGTCATGTATGTTGGATAATCTGCTCAGCATCATAGTAATGGAATAAAAGATTAATAGAGATTAACAAAAGGAAGAAAAAAATGTTAAAATATATATGTCTGTTGCAATTAAGCCTGAAGGTCTTTTAGAATGGTATTCTAACATTTGGTGACAGGTTTAATTAAACATCTTCCAGATGCATCATTGGATGGTTTTCATTGATACCACTACCAGCACCAAACCAATGATGCAACTCCTTTTTCCCAGTGTCACTTAGTTGACCCCGTTCTTTGGTTTAGTATGCATTTTACTTAATTTAATGTGCAACCTTTATATATACACTAAAAGTTGATTGTTTTTAAGCAAAATTGTTCCATTTGCTAATTTAATCTATTTGAGGGATTGATAAATAAATTACTAAAAGCAAAACAAAAACTACTGAGATAGAATCAGTCAAAGCTGATCTTGGTCAAATTCACTAAATAATGGAAGCAGGCCAATATTGTGGGGAGCATGACCATACTATAGGGAGTTTGGGGCTGTGGAAGCACTGTCTCCAGCTCTTCAGTGGAAAAGTCATTCAAAAGTATGCTAAGGCTCTGCTAATATCCTCTGAGAGAGTCTCCTGGGAGCCAGTTCTAATCGCTTTGATTGAAACCTAAAATAAAGCAAGCACAAGACTAAAGGGAAAAAAAAAAAGTATGCTGTTAAATTCATTCCTTCAGTTTTGGGAGATATCACTTGTTTTACCACAAGGACAAAAATACCATTATAAGAAATGGGCTGAGTTTCAAATTATATAGGAGGAGAATTAAGGCAAGGAGACCACCTAGTAGTACTATCTCTAAAACAGAGATAACAATTATCAGTCAGTCAGTCAGTTCAGTTGCTCAGTCCTGTCCGACTCTTTGTGACCCCATGAATCACAGCATGCCAGGCCTCCCTGTCCATCACCATCTCCCAGAGTTCACTTAGACTCACGTCCAATGAGTCAGTGATGCCATCCAACCATCTCATTCTCTGTTGTCCCCTTCTCCTCCTGCCCCCAATTCCTCCCAGCATCAGAGTCTTTTCCAATGAGTCAACTCTTCGCATGAGGTGGTCAAAGTACTGGGGTTTCAGCTTTAGCATTCCTTCCAAAGAAATCCCAGGGCTGATCTCCTTCAGAATGGACTGGTTGGATCTCCTTGCTGTCCAAGGGACTCTCAAGAGTCTTCTCCAGCACCACAGTTCAAAAGCATCAATTTTTCAGTGTTCAGCTTTCTTCACAGTCCAACTCTCACATCCATACATGACGACTGGAAAAACCATAGTCTTGACTAGACGAATCTTTGTTGGCAAAGTAATGTCTCTGCTTTTCAATATACTATCTAGGTTGGTCATAACTTTTCTTCCAAAGAGTAAGCGTCTTTTAATTTCATGGCTGCAGTCACCATCTGTAGTGATTTTGGAGCCCAGAAAAATAAAGTCTGACACTGTTTCCACTGTTTCCCCATCTATTTCCCATGAAGTGATGGGACCAGATGCCATGATCTTCGTTTTCTGAAAGTTCAGTTTTAAGCCAACTTTGTCACTCTTCTCTTTCACTTTCATCAAGAGGCTTTTGAGTTCCTCTTCACTTTCTGCCATAAGGGTGGTGTTATCTGCGTATCTGAGGTTATTGATATTTCTACCTGCAATCTTGATTCCAGCTTGTGCTTCTTCCAGCCCAGCATTTCTCATGATGTACTCTGCATATAAGTTAAATAAGCAGGGTGACAATATACAGCCTTGACGTATTCCTTTTCCTATTTGGAACCAGTCTGTTGTTCCATGTCCAGTTCTAACTGTTGATTCCTGACCTGCATAGAGGTTTCTCAAGAGGTAGACCAGGTGGTCTGATATTCCCATCTCTTTCAGAATCTTCCACAGTTTATTGTCATCCACACAGTCAAAGGCCTTGGCATAGTCAATAAAGCAGAAATAGATGTTTTTCTGGAACTCTCTTGCTTTTTCCATGATCCAGCGGGTGTTGGCAATTTGTTCTCTGGTTCTTCTGCCTTTTCTAAAACCAGCTTGAACATCTGGAAGTTCACAGTTAACGTATTGCTGAAGTCTGGCTTGGAGAATTTTGAGCATTACTTTACTAACATGTGAGATGAGTACAATTGTGTGGTAGTTTGAGCATTCTTTGGCATTGCCTTTCTTTGGGATTGGAAGGAAAACTGACCTTTTCCAGTCCTGTGGCCACTGCTGAGTTTTCCAAATTTGCTGGCATATTGAGTGCAGCACTTTCACAGCATCATCTTTCAGAATTTGAAATAGTTCAACTGGAATTCCATCACCTCCACTAGCTTTGTTCATAGTGATGCTTTCTAAGGCCCACTTGACTTCACATTCCAGGATGTCTGGCTCTAGGTGAGTGATCACGCCATTATGATTATCTGGGTCATGAAGATCTTTTTTGTACAGTTCTTCTGTGTATTCTTGCCATCTCTTCTTAATATCTTCTGCTTCTGTTGGGTCCATACCATTTCTGTCCTTTATCGAGCCCATCTTTGCCTGAAATGTTCCCTTGGTATCTCTAATTGTCTTGAAGAGATCTCTAGTCTTTTCCATTCTGTTGTTTTCCTCTATTTCTTTGTATTGATCACTGAAGAAGGCTTTCTTATCTCTCCTTGCTATTCTTTGGAACTCTGCATTCAGATGCTTATATCTTTCCTTTTCTCCTTTGCTTTTTGCTTCTCTTCTTTGCACAGCTATTTGTAAGGCCTCCCCAGACACCAATTTTGCTTTTTTGCATTTCTTTTCCATGGGGATGGTCTTGATCCCTGTCTCCTGTACAGTGTCACAAACCTCAGTCCATAGTTCATCAGGCACTCCATCTATCAGATCTAGTCCCTTAAATCAATTTCTCAATTCCACTGTACAGTCATTAGGGATTTGATTTAGGTCATACCTAACATCCGCTGGACCATGGATAAAGCAAGAGAGTTCCAGAAAAACATCTATTCTTGCTTTATTGACTATGCCAAAGCCTTTGACTATGTGGATCACAATAAACTGTGGAAAATTCTGAAAGAGATGGGAATACCAGACCACCTGATCTGCCTCTTGAGAAATTTGTATGCAGTTCAGGAAGCAACAGATAGAACTGGACATGAAACAACAGACTGGTTGCAAATAGGAAAAGGATTACGTCAAGGCTGTATATTGTCACCCTGTTCATTTAACTTAAATGCAGAGTACATCATGAGAAACGCTGGACTGGAAGAAACACAAACTGGAATCAAGATTGCCGAGAGAAATATCAATAACCTCAGATATGCAGATGACACCACCCTATGGCAGAAAGTGAAGAGAAACTAAAAAGCCTCTTGATGAAAGTGAAAGTGGAGAGCAAATGAAGAGAAACTAAAAAGCCTCTTGATGAAAGTGAAAGTAGAGAGTCAAAAAGTTGGCTTAAAGCTCAACATTCAGAAAACGAAGATCATGGCATCTGGTCCCACCACTTCATGGGAAATAGATGGGGAAACAGTGGAAACAGTGTCAGACTTTACTTTTCTGGGCTCCAAAATCACTACAGATGGTGACTGCAGCCCTGAAATTAAAAGACACTTACTCCTTGGAAGGAAAGTTATGAACTCCTTGGAAGGAAAGTTATGACCAACCTAGATAGTATATTCAAAATCAGAGACATTACTTTGCCAACAAAGTTTCGTCTAGTCACGTCTGTGGTTTTTCCAGTCGTCATGTATGGATGTGAGAGTTGGACTGTGAAGAAGGCTGAGTGCCAAAGAATTGATGCTTTTGAACTGTGGTGTTGAAGAAGACTCTTGAGAGTCCCTTGGACTGCAAGGAGATCCAACCAGTCCATTCTGAAGAAGATCAGCCCTGGGATTTCTTTGGAAGGAATGATGCTAAAGCTGAAACTCCAGTACTTTGTCCACCTCATGTGAAGAGTTGACTCCTTGGAAAAGATTCTGATGCTGGGAGGGATTGGGGGCAGGAGGAGAAGGGGACGACAGAGGATGAGATGGCTTGATGGCATCACTGACTCGATAGACGTGAGTCTGAGTGAACTCCGGGAGTTGGTGATGGACAGGGAGGCCTGGCGTGCTGCGATTCATGGGGTTGCAAAGAGTCGGACACGATGAGCGACTTATCTGATCTGAATGGTCTAGTGGTTTTCCCTACTTTCTTCAATTTAAGTCTGAATTTGGCAATATGCAGCTCATGATCTGAGTCACAGTCAGCTCCCGGTCTTGTTTTTGCTGACTCTATAGAGCTTCTCCATATTTGGCTGCAAAGAATAGAATCACTCTGATTTCGGTGTTGACCATCTGGTGATGTCCATGTGTAGAGTCTTCTCTTGTGTTGTTGGAAGAGGGTGTTTGCTATGACCAGTGCATTTTCTTGGCAAAACTCTATTAGTCTTTGCCCTGCTTCATTCTGTATTCCAAGGCCAAATTTGCCTATTACTCCATGTGTTTCTTGACTTCCTACTTTTGCGTTCCAGTCCCCTATAATGAAAAAGACGTCTTTTTTGGGTGTTAGTTCTAAAAAGTCTTGTAGGTCTTCAAGAACCGTTCAACTTCAGCTTCTTCAGCGTTACTGGTTGGGGCAGACTTGGATTACTGTGATATTGAATGGTTTGCCTCAGAAACGAACAGAGATCATTCTGTTGTTTTTGAGATTGCATCCAAGTACTGCATTTCAAATTCTTTTGTTGACCATGATGGCTACTCCATTTCTTCTAAGGGATTCCTGCCTGCAGCAGTAGATACAATGGTCATCTGAGTTAAATTCACCCATTCCAGTCCATTTTAGTTCGCTGATTCCTAGAATATCGACATTCACTCTTGCAATCTCTTGTTTGACCACTTCCAATTAGCCTTGATTCATGGACCTGACATTCCAGGTTCCTATGCAATATTGCTCTTTACAGCATTGGACCTTGCTTCTATCACCAGTCACATCCACAACTGGGTATTGTTTTTGCTTTGGCTCCATCCCTTCATTCTTTCTGGAATTATTTCTCCACTGATCTCCAGTAGTATATGACTTGGGGAGTTCCTCTTAGACAGGCAGGTCGTGATGGAGAGGTCTGACAGAATGTGGTCCACTGTAGAAGAGAATGGCAAACCACTTCAGTATTCCTGCCTTGAGAACCTCATGAACAGTATGATAACAATTATAGAATTGTCCTAAAGGTTAACTTAGATCACACATAAGATAGTGTTCATCACATAATACTAACTAAAAATATATTTTGTTCTCCTCTGTCAAACTCTTCTACACAGATACAAAAATAAAAGCCCCCATTTATGAATTATTGTTGTTTCATTCAGTTGCTAAGTCACATCTGACTCTTTGCCTTTCCCGTGGACTGCAGCATGCCAGACTTCCTTGTCCTTCACTATCTCCTGGAACTTCTCAGACTCATGTGCATTGAGTCAGTGACACCATCCAATCATCTCATCTTCTGTTGCAGGCCCTCCCCCTGCCCCCTCTCCTCCTGACTTTGATCTTTCCCAGCATCAGGGTCTTTTCCAATGAGTCAGTAAGTTTACTCTATCAATTCTCCCTCAAGGAGTATAAATATAAGAATGCTTATTTAAAGCATTCTTGCCTTTTGTGATCTGCGGCTTTAAGTAATGTCTCCTTGCAAAGCCAGGGTTCCTGACAGGAACTGAATGTTTGCTTTGGGAGCAAGAGACTCCATATAAAATGTAAATCTCATTTTCAGTAAAACTTGCAACTTCTGTAGGCATTATGGCATGCTGACTTTAGCCAATATGGTTCAATTCATTTTGCTGCCCAAAGATAGTCTTTACCTTGAGGCAACTGGGATTCATTCCCACAAATAAAATGCCTGAGCTGAAGCCTAGGTGGATAGGGAGAAACACAACAGGGAGTCTTTTTTTCTTCTCTATTTCTTGATTTGAAGTCAGCTTCAAGTGAGTGGATGAAAGCTTTAGAGATACTCCACTGGCTAAGAAACTTTAGGATCCTCATTGAGGCCATAATTTAAAACAGATGATTTGCATTGTTAATTAGAAAAGAAAAGTAGGAAACTACTAATCTTTATACTATAAAATATAAATATGATAGTATGTTTAGAAGACAGTGGGTAATTTTTATTAATGCAAGAGGTTTTTAGTATTTTTTAATTGGATTTAGAGCTTTTGATCTCAAATATCTTGAAGTATATATTGTATTCCTTTTCTGTCTGTACATTTTCCATTCCCTTGTTTAACCACTTTTATTCTTATAAATCTCAAAACTAACTTTAAGACTCTATATAAGACACTAAAGAAGAATATAACTTCTTATTTTTAGTATTCACATGTTTCAACAAACCCATAGAACTTGCTTTGTGTTTCATAGTAGTACAGACACATTTTGTATCTTTCTTTCATTATATATTATTTTCTATGTAATTTATTCAACATATGAATGTCAGATATTTATTCTACCAGTTATGATGAATACAATGACAATTGAATCATTAGACCCTAATCTGTAGGATTTCATAGGTTAGTACAACACTGTTCAATAAAAATATATTAAAAGTCACATAGATAATTTAAAATTTTCTAGTGGTAACTTTAAAAAAGTAAAATAAATTAAATTAAATTTAAATTATATATTACTATATGTCATATATTTCATAAAGCAATCAATATAAAACTTTACTGAGATATTTTATATTTCTTTTTTCATTCTTAGTCTTAGAAAACTGGTATTAGTTTCATAATTAGCAAGATATTTCGATTTGGGTTACCCACATTTCAAGTGCTCAAAAGCCACACATAGCTGGTGGTTACTATGTTGGATAATACAAGTCTAAGATCAATTAAAAAAAAACAAAACTTTATTTTTGCTGTATTTTTCTTTTGAGTTTCAATATATATGTCTGACTATTTCATTAGGAAATAATCCCCCTGGTATACCATGGAGAAGATTATAATACAAGTCTATGGTTGAGAGACCCTTCAGTAGAATAGACATATCAGTATCCTAAGTGTTTTGGTATACCATGGAGAAGATTATATTATAATACAAGTCTATGGTTGAGAGACCCTTCAGTAGAACAGACATATCAGTATTCTAAGTGTTTTCTTACATAGTCGTGGAATAAGTCGGCCAGTAATAAAATGGAAGCAACCATTAGTTATTTAAATTTACTTCAAGATCTACAAACGCAGAAATGCTGACAGTAAATTGAGATAACCTAGAATTTAGAAACCTAGTCTGTACCTTAGCCTTTCAGAAACTTAACAGTGGAAGAGCAAAACAGGAACACTCATGAGTAGTCATAAAACTGTGCAAATTATGTTAGACAGAACACTAAGCTACTTGGGAAAATAAATCAGTTTTAAGGGACTACTTCCCTCAAGAGAAGTCTTTGGATATGCTGAGTATGTCCATACTCTATAACTCTGTGATTCCAAGACTAGGCATTTTTCCTAATGAAATAATCAGACACATATAATGAAGCTCAAAAAAAAAAAAAAAAAAAAAAGAAAGAAAGAAATACTGCAAAAATGAAGATAATTAACTTTAATTCTTATATATAATTGTAAAAGCATTTCAGTGCAAATAGTTTCAGAGCTACTGACTTTATGCTTCAGTAGGAAAACTCATCTCTGACAAAAGTTTTTATAGCATAACATTTGTCAGGTAAGTTGTCTTTTTTGTACAAGTCTTTTGAACATTCACTAGATGGTTCAAAATCTTAGGCCTCAATTTCACTCAATTCTAGGATAGGTGATACATTTATCCAGTGAAAAACAGTTTCTTCGCCTCAGTAGATTTAGTATTTTGGAATAGATAGTTCTTTTTGGGCGGGGGGGCTAAAAGTACATTGTGGGGTTTCTCTGATGGCTCAACAGGTAAAGAATTTGCCTGCAATGCAGGAGATATGAAATCGATCCCTGGGTTGGGAAGATCCCCTGGAGGAGGGCGTGACAAAACCACTCCAGTACTCTTGCCTGGGAAATCTCATGGACAGAGAGGATGGTGTGTTATGGTCCATGGGGTCACAAAGAGTCGAACACAACTTAAGCGGCTGCACACACACACACACACACACAAGTACATTGTAGGATATTTACCAGCATACTAAGGCCTTTACAAACTAGATGACAGTCACACTACTCAAGTTGTAATAATCAAAAACACTTTCAAGGCACAGCCAAGGATTCTCTGTGAAACAAAATCACCTTTGGTTGAAAACCATGTATAAAGAATGGTAAATCCATCAAGATTCTTTCAACATATTGAGAAATTGCAAAGTTTAATTATAGATTTTCAAAATGAAAACTTGTCCACAACCTATTTTATCATCTTTTACTTTCATTTCACTCTGCTCCATAGATTAATTTTAAGGTCTTCCTATTTACAAACTTTGTTTTCAATAACTATATTTCACTAGAATCTACAAAATATTGTTTTTTTAAACTCCATAAACCAAATAGTTTCAAAAATTTTGCATATGTTTAATGAATTGCAATCAAATTTAGGCACTGTATGAAAATATCCAATGGCACTGTAAAATTACATTTATTAAAAAACAGTTTGTCAAAAGCTTCAAATATTTGTAAAATATTCATGATAGGCAACAAAAAGGCCGTGAAAACTAATCTTATAAAATATACATTTTAAAATTCAATACTGAATATGTTACAAAACTTTTCTAATTAAAATATTTTATTTTCTATTTAAAATATTTTATTTTTCTACATTAAACCTACATTTTGAAAATTATAGCTGCAATTTATTTTGATTATTATTTATTTATTAAATTCTATAGTAAATGTAAATTATATAGTATAGTAAATATACTGCAAGCAATTCAATGGAGAAGGCAATGGCACCCCACCCCAGTACTCTTGACTAGAAAATCCCATGGACGGAAGAGCCTGGTAGGCTGCAGTCCATGGGGTTGCTAAGAGTCGGACACGACTGAGCGACTTCACTTTCACTTTTCACTTTCATGCATTGGAGAAGGAAATGGCAACCTACTCCAGTGTTCTTGCCTGGAGAATCCCAGGGACGTGGGAGCCTGGTGGGCTGCCGTCTATAGGGTCGCACAGAGTCGGACACGACTGAAGCGACTTAGCAGCAGCAGCAGCAATTCAATATAAACTGTGTGCTATATCGAGTTTCATCATATAAAAACATTATCTGGAGCATAATTCCATTAAAATTGTATTTTTTTCTATGCTAAGTTTTTTAGATAACTTTTCAGTAACATTTGCAACAGCATCAAATGTTTCCTTTTTGGTCAAATCAACTTCAAAAGCTTTATCGTGATTAGATGAATTATATGAAATAATGGAACCATTATTAGAATAAACTGATTTTCTATTGGAAGCAGATGACACTGGCCCTACTTTAAATGTTTGCAAAGCCCTTCTTCTAATAGAATTAATACTTCATAGCTATGGCTTCACTTTTTGTAAAAGTGCAAAAACCATGGAATAGAAGATTAGTAAAATGTACTGAGTAGAGCACATTGATCTAAGTGGTCTAAGTGGAAAGTCATGCTCCACAGGGTGATGCGCCAAAATGCTTCCTGCAGCTATCTGTGTCAAAGAAGCAGCTTCCAACACATTTGCCTTTAAAATGCTATTAACTTTGAAGTTTGAGGTGATTCTTCTTTAATAGATTTATGTCTTTTGGTTTTCACATGGCTGTTAATAGCATCACTAATCACTACTAATTATAATTTCATCATCCAATTTTTTGAGAAAAATATATTTAGCACATAATTATTAAACTCATTCTATTGTTTTCTTAAATTTATTGCTTCCCAAAGTGTTTTCCCCCAAAATAAACAGTATCAATGAAATAGCATAATTAAATATGTTATTATATGTAATGACATCATCATAATAAATCATAATAATTTCATAATAATGACATCATAATATAAAACATAATAAATATGTAATTAAATCATAATAAAATAACATAGAATGAAATAACAATTGCCAATTTATTTCAGTGTCAAATTTTCTATGATACAAATGAATCTTAAGCTTCAAGTTTTTTTCAATTGCAGCTGACTTTTTCAATGTTCTGGAGGTATAGTTCGGCAATGTATTCACAGTTTTTTTAATTTGAAAAACTAAGGCATTTTAACTATTGTTATCATACATTAAGATCAATTTCTGTTTCTATTCCCATTTCTAACCACTTTTTCCCTTGTGTTGTGTGATGTTGGATCAGTTGCATGTCTTTTAGTATCTAGAAAAATTTGATTTGGAAACACATTAACATTTCTTAATAGTAAGCTATATTTAGATTCCTTGATGTCCTTTTGAGTATATTTAATTATTGTTTTACTTCATAGTGTAGGACTGACTTAAAAAACCTACTGCACCCTGTTCAGACATAGCTGATAGCATGCCATGAAAGTGATGTGTTAATGGTCATTCCAATATGAGCAGGACCTACAGAACGAAACATCAAAATAATGTGAGGCATAGAGGAGAAACAAGATTTGACAAGTAAGGAATCAGAAATCAGTCTATGAAAAATTTTTCCAACAACAAACAGCTGTGGAAAGTTAAAGAGGAGGATTCAGTTTTCATTGACATCTAGTCAGAATGGAAATTCCAGTTAAAAATATAGGAATATGCTCTGAAAATAAATTGTACAGCATTACCTGTCACATACTTGGACACACATACAAATACACACAAAGCACACATGTTTATTATAAAAATAAAGCTTATCAGAACTGTTATAAGAAAAACAGAAGTTCTACAAACAGCAAACTTGTCCATGTATAGAAAGATTCATGCCTCTTGCATTTCAACATGTCAGATCATGTCTTACTGTATCTAATGCATCTCTTTGTGGTGAAGATTACCACTTTAAAACAACATGCCAAGCTGTCACCAAATGTGGTAATACAATTTGAAGAAAGAAGCATTCCAGTGACAGAAGTCCTACACATATTTGTCAAGAAGTCAATGGATGTAGTACAAATTAACTGATTAAATTATGTTGATCGAAAACAAGATAGTAGCAATTTTAGAATTATTTGAATTATCCTTGTCTAGGCTCTAACACGAGACTAATTCTGTATGTTCTTTCAGAATCATTGGTTACATTAGCATTTATAATGATTATTGTAAAAGTGCACCTCATAGTAAATTATTATTTAATATTTCCAAAATTTAAAATGTCCCACTTTATTTTCCCATAGAAAAATAGTCACTTTGTATTTAATTCTCTTTTCATAATGTTGTATTTTTCCTAAAATGTCTGCATCATTTTATAGATTTCTGGTCTTAAAAACCTTAAATCCATTCTCTAATTTCAACTAAAGAAAATGACAATCACTTTGGCAAGGTTATTCATATTTCTCTTTCTACAGCTGGGATGCTTACCTGTATTTCCAAAGTATTTCATAGCTACTTTATAATTTCACATAAATCATTACCTTTCTGAGCAAACCAGGGTGTAGAATCACTCTTCTGAAAGCAGCAAAAGTTTTGGATTTCTGCTCTTTTAGTTTTCTTATTTCTACAGTGAAATTAATAGCAACATATTTTTAAATAATGTTTTGAAAGTTAAATTGAATGGAATAAATTTTACCCTAAATTTGAGATGAATATCATTATTTATTATCATTCTTCTTGTTTGTGTGAATATTTCTATCCATGAGATCAGCTCTAAAAATAAATTATTATAATCTAGTCCCTTACACAGTGATAAAGAACCTGCTTGCCAATGAAGGAGATGCAGGTTTGGGCCCTGGGTCAGGAAGATCCCCTGGAGGAGGAAATAGCTACCACTCCAGTATTCTTGCCTGGAGAATCCCTTGGACAGAGGATCCTGGTGGGCTACAGTCTACAGGGTTGCAAAGAGTTGGACGCAACTCAGCAACTAAACAAAAACAAATACATATGTATGTGTGTGTGTGTGTGTGTAGTAAGATAATGTAAGTTACATATTTAGTATAGGAAAGTTTGTAGGTAGGTTCATGGTAACTGCCTTTACCAGTGTTATTTTACTGGCCCTATTACTTGCCTTATTACTTACAAACCATACCAGACTCTAGATCAGGGCTTTTCCTTACTTTTTCCTTTCTTTTTCTCTCCAAAAAGGAACTGAATTTGCCTCAAATTTAAGTCTGATATTTGAGATACTGTTACCCACTGCCCTGAATTTATAAATCTCTTGGCTCTGAATTTCCTTATCTGTGGGTTATATCAATCTCCTTTCCATGTGAAATATACCCAACTTGGTTCCACAATTTTGTCTTGACTTTTCTCCTAGGATAAACTATTTTGTAATAGTGCAGTTTAAACTACTTTTTCACTGAACACAATATTTCAAGAATATGGTGGCCTGCTGGAATCTGTTGTGGGTCAAGCTGTGTCCACGACAAAAGCTGTGTTGGAGTCTTCAAACCTAATAGCTCGAAATGTGATCTAATTTGGAGACAGGATCTTTACAGAGGTAACTAAGTTAAGATGAAGACATTAGGGTGAGCTTAATTAAATATGATTGGTATAGAGGGGGAATTTGGACAGACATCTACAGAAGAAAGACAATGTGAAGGTATAAGAAGAATTTGTTTAACAAGCCAAGGTAACAAGCCAAGGACTTCCCAAGGTAGAAGAATGACATGGAAGAGATTATTTCTCATAAACCTCAGAAGAAACCAACAATTGCCAACAACTTCATCTGGGATTTCCATTCTTCAGAACAGTGAGACAATTTCTGTTGTTTAAGCTATCTACTTTGTCACATAACATCACCCTTAGGAAACTAATACAGGTTCAGAGGAAAAAATTGCCAATCCTTGCCTCTACATAATTTTCAATAATTTCAATAAATCTCTGAAGTTTGTATTTGTTTCTATTTAATTTTTCTAACTTTTGAAAATTCTTTTGCTAACTTCTAAGTATGGAAAAAGAAAAGTAGTTACAAATTATTACTCTGAAATTCACTTTAAATCTTAGCAATTAATATTTTGCATAAATCATAATATAGCTTTAAACTAAATTATTCTGTCTTAAAAGATCATTACTATTCAAGAAATAATGCTATACTATGACACTAATAAAAATTTTAAAATAAATACTGAATATGGGTTGTGAGATACCACAGATCCTTAGTGACTTATGACACTGGATTACTTTACATAGAATACATTTTTAAAAGCTTGAACAGTACAAATAACCAATTTTCAATGATGCTATATATCTTTTCTATGCCTGATTAGCTGCTTGTATTATTTATAGCTCTGAGTTTGTGATGGAAACATAGGTTAAGAGTCATGAATCTTTAGGCCTCACTTGACAAGGCAACTAATACATCACTAAGCCTCCCCATTCTTGTTAAACTTACCTGTAAACCAATAGTGTCAGCTTTGAATCATTTTTGATATTGAATCTACTGATGAACTGCAACAGTTAAAATTAAAGTCTGATTTATGTTGTGATCAAGAGCATGGTGTTAGAGCACCAACTGATCTGTGCAAATTATAACCATAAATACACTTCAGATTCAGCCTTATAGGTCTGCTATGGAGCTCTAAGTTACCTTTCTCCCTCAAGGAGATTCCTTTGGATAAAAGGGCTGATAAAACTCAGTCTTTTAGATCCTGATGACTTTGTGAACAAACCACTTGATTTCTCCCCCTCTGTCATTTCATTCAGGTGGAATTTTAAGACTGAATAGATGAATTTGACCAACGTGATCTGTGTTCTATTACTTGTAGGCAAGCATTACAGATCAGAAAACCATACACTGTATTTCACAGAGGTTCAGAAGAGCTTGATATCACTCCTGGTTAAGGGAATGAATTCATGACTCATTGAAAGCTTTACATTCCACATCTCTAGGCTCTATTTGAAGGGAAGAATATCAATTCTCTCCAGCTTATCACATTGAAGCAGACAGGTTTCAATGATAGAAGGTTATCAAGAGACATGTAGACATACATGAATACAAATATGAAAAAAAAAAAAAAGATAAACCCACTGCCGAGATGGCAGAATATCAAAGGTTGTGTTTTAAGCTGGAATTTCTTTTGGATTATCTTAAATGTAAATGAGTAAATATCAGCAAGCCTGAGGATGCTGGCAGCAGGACTTCTGAAATGCCATCACTTCCTCCCAAATATTAGATATGACCTAAGTAGCCCATGGGATTGTATTAATAGCTTAATCATTTTATCATATGAACATTTGAAAGAAATGAGATTTTTGCTTTCAATTTTATTTTCTGCTTTTTAACTTGAAGTAAAGTTCAATGAGTAGCATTTCCCTTGGACTGCTTACTTTGTGCCTACTTATGGATATTATTTGATCATAACTGTAAGTTTTAAAAGAGTCATCTCTGGATTTATTCATGTTTTGTGCTCATGAGAATACACATGTAAATATATTTTAATGGTTATAATAAAGTCACATAATTTAATGGATTTCCTTATAGATAATACAAATAGTAGTGAAGACAAAAATAATATTTACTAATAAATAAGTGGTCAATTGTGCATAAAAGTGATTTGAAAATGAATTATTTTCAATATACTGTGGAGACATGGGATTTAAATATATACATCAAGAATCCCATCAGAGAATAAAGAGTCCTATCAATTAAAGTCAAAAGTTTTTCAGTAAGTAAAATGTTAATGTACATTTATACATCTATAAATATACATAAATATATTTTATATATTTCTGACAGATGTTAATAGCCTTTATTAAATGCAAATAAATAATATGGGAAAAATAGTGATAAAATACTTTTATTGAAACAAATACAGCATTCAAACGACCAATTTTATAATTTGTATTCGATAGGGACTTGAGGGAAAATTAATACTCAGAATGACACCTTGAGGGATGTATAGTTTTTCTACTCTGCCTTGAATGGGGTAACATATTCTTGAGTTCTTCAAAAATCAATCAAATTTCCATCATCCAATAAATGCACAAAACTTAATAACTATATAACATATAGCATCATTTATTTAAAATTTATTAAAATATGTGTGTGCTAAGTTGCTTCAGTTGTGTCCAACCCTGTGCAGCCCTAAGGACTGTAACCCTTCTGTCCATGGGATTTCCCAGGCAAGAACACCAGAGTGGGTTGCCATGCCCTCCTCCAGGGGATCTTCCCCATCCAGGGACTGAACCCATGACTCTTATAACTCCTGTATTGGCAGGCAGTTTCTTTACCATTAATGCCATGAAGTCCTTATAGAAAAAGGATAAAAGAAAAAATTTAGACATGGAAATATACATACAAGGAGAGTGTCATGTGAATATAAACTTAAAGAGTGCTATGACTCTTCCACAAACTAAGGCAAGGAATGCCAAAGATTCCCAGAAAACTACTAGAAGCCAGGTGAGAAGCACAGCACAGATTATGTTTTATAGCTTTCAGAAGGAACTAACCCTGCTTACAACTTGATATTAGATTTCTAGCTTCCATGACCTCGAGATAATAAATTTCTCTTGCTTAAACCATTCAGTTGTGTGTCCTTTGTTCAACAGCCCTGGCAAACAATAGAGAAGCCAAAACCACTAATTGTTCATTACAGTTAATGTTCCAGAAGTGTTCTTTAATACAGGCAAACTTAATTACAATATGCCAAAGCCTAGTTATACAATTTTCTAAATCTTTTTCAAACTTTTAAATTTTCAAATCTCTTTGCATGTAGGTTTGCATGTAAAGGTAGAAATTGTTAGGCAGTCAGTGTAAGGCTGAGACCTTGGTTCTTTTTATAATTTCAACTCTTTCTTTCATATAAACATCTCACCCCATTAACCTAAAGCTATAGCCTTTGTTCCAGTTTCCTGACTTTCAGAGGAATGTGTCCTTGGTCAGGTAGATCATAAAACACCCAAGGACAGAACAACCATTAACTCCTGGTCCTCTTATCTAAAAGAAAAACAACAGGTTACCATAAATTTTTGGCTCATATCTGGTCCTTTGAAAAGTTGTCATAAGATAGGGTCATGGGATAGTGACTTAGTGTCTGAGGAGATTTAGAAACTGGGTATCAAAAGAAGCCATGAAGATGACAAACTGGACGTAGTGGCCTTTGAACTGATCAGTCAGAAATTACATACATCACGGATATGAACCAACGAAAAACAATCAGATCAACACTAGTAGGGATATAAAATACTGTAAGTCACATCTTTTTCAGGGCATTTTACCCCCTCTCATTGTCTATTCTGGGAGCTCTTTACTTCTCTCTTCTTTAAAATAAATTCTGCCTGTTTGCTACCATTAGCGTTTGTACGTTTGTGAAATTCATTCTTTGGCTCCACAAACAAGAACTCAGATTCCCATTTTAGTAATGTATACCCGTTGCTCACCATTGACTGTGTCTAACTGATGTAATAATGTTCCCCAGAGTCTAATAGTTTCTTGCATGACAAGATAGATGTTCAATAATGATTTGTTGGTTTAAAGAATTCTAACTGTAGTATATACAGGAAGGATCTATTTACTAACAGTGCTGTTTGTGGAACATGTCAGGTGCTGGATTAGTTACCTTCACGGAAAGAAGCAAAGGACACAAAAATTCACTTTGAGAAATGGATTAGTTTTCTACTGCTGTTTTAATAAATTACTGTAAACTTAATGACTCTATAATAATACAAATGTATTACCTTAAATTCTGTGTATTGCCTTAAATTCTGTATTACCTTAAATTCTGACATGGGTCTCAAATGGCTAAGTTCAAGATGTTGGCAGAACTGCATCCCCTATTGGAGGGTCCATTTCCTTGCTTCTTCTGGCTTTCAACAGTCAACTAGATTCCTTACTTCACCCTGAGCACCTTTTCTCAAAACCAGCAAAGCTGCATCCTGATCATTCTTCCAGTCACATCACCTTCTTATTCTACTCTGCCTTCCTTTCCCACGTTCAACAGTAAAATGAGAAGGTCCCATGGAAACTTCCTCCATATTCTCTGCTTTAGATCCTCTCTGAAGTACCTGGATAATAGGAGTTTTCTGAGTTGTTTTGCAGATGAAAAATACTCACCAAATGGAAAATGTTAACTACTTAATGGCCATGAGCCCACAGCCCCAGGCTTCCTGGAGTCTAAGGACTGATAATGATAACCCCTGTGACAACATCCTTTTCCATATCATCAGACAGTCAGAGATCCAGCAACACTGGTCCCTCATCTGGCTTTTAAAAACACTGCTGAAAATCTTCTGGGAGATCTAGGCTTTTCAGGACATGAGCCACCTCATGTCCTCACATAGTCTTGCAACAAAACTTTCTCGGCTCCCAACTCGGATGTTTTGGTTTGTTTGGCCTCATTGTGTGTCAGGCACACAAAGCTGTATTAACACAATGACTCTTATGAATACAGTGAGTTTACTTGGATAATTTCTCAATTTTATGGTCATCTAATTAGCAACTTTAAGTCCATCTGCAACCTTAATCCCCCACCCTCATGATACAGCATATTCTTCACAGATCCAAGGGATTCAAATGTGGACATCTTTCAGTTCAGTGGCTCAGTTGTGTCTGATTCTTTGTGACCTCATGGACTGTAGCATGCCAGGCTCCCCTGTCCATCACCAACTCCTGGAGCTTGCTCAAACTCATGTCCATAGAGTTGGGTGATGCCATCCAATCATCTCATCCTCTATCATCCCCTTCTCCTCCTACCTTCAGTGTTTCCTAGCATCAGGGTCTTTTCCAATGAGTCAATTCTTCACATCAGGTGGCAAAAATATTGGAGCTTCAGCATCAGTCCTTCCAAAGAATATTCAGGACTGATTTCCTTTAGGATTGACTGGTTTGATCTTGCATTGCAAGGGACTCTCAAGAGTTCTCCAACACCACAGTTCAAAGCATCAATTTTTTGGTCCTCACCTTTCTTTATGGTCCAACTCTCATATCCATACATGAAATTATTATCCATAGGTGAATTATTCTAGAGGTGAAATTATTCTAGAAGTGAATTCCATCAAGAGGTGAAATAATTCATCAGGAGGTGAAATTACTGGGTTGCTATTATTCTACCTACCACAAGAGGCTCACAGAGATTCCCTTGGGGTAGAGTGGGGAGAAAGTAGAGATACATTTTTTTAATGTTTCCAATGGAATGGTATATACTTTTTCTCATCTTAACTTATAAGATAGATATTTATTTGAGAAATGTGCATTATACTGCTTGATGCACAGTGAGGCCAAACAAACTGAAATGTTGGCTTTTGGAGCAGAGAAGGGTTTACTGCTGGGCCATGTAAAGAGACAAGGTGGCTCATGCTCAAAAAAACCCTGAAAATCCTGGAAGGATTTTGGCAAAACATTTTTAAAAGCCTATAGGGTATGTGATCAGTTTGAGCACAATTCTCTGATGGGCTGATGGTTAGGGTCGTGTCAAAAGGGTTAACATTTCTAGTTCTTAGGCTTCAGGAGGCCAGGGGTTATGTGCTCATGGCCATCAAGTAGTTAACATCTTTCATTAAATGGGGAATAGGGGTGGTGGGTAGGTTTCACATCTGTAAAACAACTCGGGAAATATGCATCAGATATTCTTATCTAGGTACTTTAGAGAAAAGCTATAAGCAGAGGATATGGGGAAAACCTATCCCTGGAAGGCCCCACCGGGTTCTGCTCAGTTACAGTAATAGTGCCCAAACTCTTCCTTTCCCATTTGGGTGTTATCAGTAAGAGAATAGTTATATATTTATGATGCCTTTTTTTCTGCAAGTCATTTGCCAGCTATAAATTGGTACTTGCCATCTACCTCTACATGGATTAAATCATGAGCTGCTGCAGCTGCTGACCTTCAACACCCCCTTAAAGGAGCTCAGGGTGAAGATCAGGAATGAGGTTCTCTGAGTGCTGAGAAAAACTGGCAGAATATGTCTCCAGATAGTTAGATATTTCAGAAGATTTATGAAGCCAATTCTTGCGTCTCTTCATACCTAGTATAAACTAAAATCATACTGACGTCTGCTCCTCATGACTAGTAGTAACATTCGAGAGATTGGCAGCAAACTTCTGCAAAAAAATGTGTACCTCATTGGACATAATCTCCTTCATCAAATCACAAATATACTAACCTTCCAAATAGCCTCTTTGGAGCTATGTCTTGGAGAAATCCAAAATGCTTTCTCCCAGTCTATAGTCCTTATTTTGCCCTAAATAAAACAACTCACAGCTCAAATGTTGCGCTTTTTTTTCAGTTTGAATATTATGTATTCAAAACTTTTAGGGCTGTCTTACTTTTTAAAGTGTTAGTCACTTAATGGCAAATCGAATCTTTGTGACCCCATGAACTGTAGCCCACCAGGCTCCTCTGTCAGTAGGATTCTTCAGGCAAGAATACTAGAGTGGGTTCCCATTTCCTTCTCCAGGGAATTTTCCTGACCCAGGGAATGAACACAGGTCTCCTGCCTTGCAGGCAGATTCTTTATCATCTGAGCCAACAGGGAAGCCCATTTTAAATCTGTTGATTAATTCTGACACTTTCAGAGCATCTGTAAAAATCATTTTGAATTCTATTTATATCCTCTAAAGTGTTAATTTCAATTCAGTATTATTTTAATATAAAGCATAATGGTGAATTATGTTCAGGAATATGCATTTTGCTTGTTTCAAAGATATGCAAAATTGACCAAAATATTTTCTTAAGCCAAAAGAATACTAAACTATGCAGAGTTAATTAGATGAGAGATGACAAAGAGTAAAATGTGGCCCACAGACACAGTCAGAAAGAAGGAAAATAAACCTTTTTAAAATTTTTTTCACTACCATTTTTAGCAATTCAGAAAAGCTGCAACCTTAAAATGTCTGATGGGCAGCAAGACACAGTGTTTAGTTCTTTTGCCCTCAAAAATGAAGCTATAATGAGAAATCACACTTTTGGGACTTTGCAGAATCAGGGTGACCTGAAGTGTAGGACTATGTAATTCCTAAATCTTCTGGTTAGAAATCTTTTTAGAAGAGTCTAATTCTTGAGAGGTGAGTAGTCAGGATTTTCTATAAGTAAATGCATTGCTACAGGGGTTCAAAACCAATCACAAACTCTGAAGGGTCAAGGAAGTTAAATTTTGGCCTAAGTTACAATCAAGATTATGAGCCACCACTTAAGAATTTGTCCACACTTTATTTTTATTATAATACATGTTAAATGCTACTGTTGAGATTACTGTATGAAAAAAAAAAATCTTTTAAGATTTTGAAGACGTTTGGAGATAATTTCTTCCTCTGGATAGTGACTTTTTTTTTGTCTGTTTGTTTTATTTTCCATAATCTGATTTCTGAGCAAAAAAGAGATCACTATATTGAGGTTAAAAGAGAAAATAGCCAGCTCAACCTTTTACTTACTCTCTGAACTACAGCTTCAGAAAACATTTTGTAAATCATATTCCCTCCACATTTTTTCATACCCTAAAATATCAACCTTGTATAATTCAACAGAATAGCTCAACTGGTGTTTATAGCAACTTAATAATTAGGACAACAGGATATATTGCTTTGCTTTTACAAGATTTTCTAGGGCTTCTTAAGGTCATGTGAAAATATTGCAATTTCTCTGTGCAGAAATATTGCATATTCTTTATCTTTTTATCTTTTTTCTTTCAGGGCAGGAACTGAATAACCACCATGGAAATGACAGATATATGGACAATTCCATTCTCTGAACCTGCCTCAGGGTTTCTATATAGGTTTAGAATATAAAGTTTTCATAGGTGACATGGACAGAAGTCATGAAGAAGGAGTGCTATGATTCAATTTAGTCTCCACTTATTCCAGTTGGTATAAAAGTTTAACCAACCAATTTAATCACAATAACTAGATCTTTCTGGTTTTCACTGAATTCAAGTTTTTTGGTATAGTTTTGACATGTTAATAGCTGGCACTCAAAAAACATTCAAAGATGAGTAGACTGATTTAAATTTGCTGAATGAGTCTGTGAAGGAAAACAAAGATTGGCTATGTATTTGAGGTCTGGAAAAACAATGCACATTATTCAAATATATTGAACAATTATTTCCTGTAGCTGGAATAATATAGAAGGTAAGTTCCAGTCTTTCACAAACTACGCATTTCCATTCATAAAAAGTATAATATGGCTAAAAGTAGATTGCACGTATGCATGCTCAGTTGTGTCCAACTCTCTGCCACTCTATGTACTGTAGCCCACCAGACTCCTGGGTCCATGGGATTCCCAAGGCAAGAATACTGGAATGTGTTGTCATTTCCTCCTCCAGTGGATCTTTCGGACAGAGGGATCAAACCAGTCTCTCTTGTGTCTCCTGCATTGCAGGTGGATTCTTTATCCTCTGAGCTACCTGGGAAGCCCAAAAGTAGAATAATAACTTCTTAAATACAACCTTAAATTTGTCAAGTAAGGGTTTCAGAGTACTTCTTAAAAGCCATGATGTAACACAGGAAAGAAAGATATAGTCTGTCTTAAGATGTCACTGTGATATTGTGAATGTTGCATTAAACTCCAAAGCATCCAAAGTTGGCTCTGAAATCTCCTTCTGATCAAAATGACATATATGAGGGATTTGTTATTCTTTAGTGTATTTTTTCATGTTTTTCTTCATGCAGAAGTTTTTATTAGATGCCTATTATGTCAAATTTTTGAGGAACAAAGAGAAAAATGACATGATCATATTGTTTAGGAGCTCCTCATGTAATAGGGGAGGGAATGTGTATAGAGATAATTTCAGCACACTGTGACAAGTACTACAAATGTATGAAGAAAGTGAATAAAGAACCATAAATCAGTTAGCTTGAGGCCGACACATACTCAGGGGGAATTTAGGTCTGGGAGACATTTTCAGGTGTAAACTGTTTAATGATGTGAGCTTCAAAGGAGGAAGAAGCCAAGCACAAAGAAGAAAGTATTCATTAGAATCTAGTTGGAAGACAGAAACCATATTGGTTAATTTGAATGAGGGAAGCATAAATAATTGTTAACCATTAATTGTTGTTAAAAGAGGAAAAAAGAGAACTCAAAATATAAAGAAATTGAAATTACAGAAAACAGCTACTGAGGGAGAGTACCCAAAGAAGAAACAAATTTGGAAAAATGCACCCCCTCCATACTCCCCACCTGACCCCAGGTTGAGTCAAAACTCACTGGAGAGAGTGAACAAGCAACTTGTGGATAGTGACGAAATTTGTCAGTAGCAGATACTCAAGCTGGCTTATTGGAACAGGCTACTGTGGTACTTAAGAAACTGCTAGCAGATGAGGGTAGGCAAGAGTTAGTGTAAAAGACCAAGGTTATGTGGCTGAGATGTTCATTGCTGTGCTGAAGGGAAGGATTGGTCCAGAGGATAGAGAGAGTGTCCTGGGACTTTCCTTAAGCCACTGGCAACTGAGCAGCAATAAGGAATGTTCCTTGGACCAGTAAGAGAAATGTATTCCTCTATGGCCTCACAATGGTCCTCTAACACAGTTTATTGACAAAGTCTTAGAATGCATCAGTTGACCAAGGAAAAATGCAGAGCCAAATCTGATAAAGCAGGAGAATGATGAGTGGATGAACGCTGAGAAACAGTTTGACTTGTGCGATGTTGGCTTCAGAGAAGCATAGACAAGTATGGAGAAACTGGGAAACATCAAACAGTAAAGTGTGGCTTGGCGGGAGTAACTTGGTAAAGTGTTTGGAGGGGATAGTTGAAACCAGATAGTCAAAAAATTAGAAAACAACTGTAAGCAGATCTTGAGGACAGCGATTAGGTGAGATCTGTTCTTTTGAATACTCTCATAGGAAAGGAAGTCCCATCTAATTGGCAGCCTTTAAGAGAATGCATATCACTCCTGAAACTGCATCAGAATCACCCTGAAAGATTTATAGTATCGCAGGATCCTATGTCCATCTCCTATCTCCTATATAAAAATTTATAGGGTGACATGCCTCTTAAACCAGAAGATTCTAATGCTGATGGGTTTCCCAATCATAGGGAATAGATGCTGCTATGCTGTGCTCAGTTGCTAAGTCATGTCCAGCTCTTTGTGATACCATGGACTATAGCCATCAGGCTTTTCTGTCCATGGGATTTCCTAGGCAAGAGTACGGGAGTGGGCTGCCATTTCCATGACGATGACCCAAATCAAGGTAGTAGTCATGAAGATAGAAATGGGAAAGCATAATCTTCTAAAATTGCATATTTTAAGTGACTTTTTTCTAGCAAGCAACTTTGTACATGAAATATATGTCAAGCTATCTCTAGCAAAATTTCATCTTTTGTACCCTCTGTTCTGACACTGTCTCAACAAGTAATTCAAATACTCACATATCAAAATTTGTCAGGAAAGTTCTCATGTCAGTTACTTCTATTGAGTGTGAATTTAAACCAAAGGGCTTCTTTTCCTCAGATATATTTGAATTTCATGTCTGACCTTTCATTGCAGAATATGAAACTTTGCTGTTATTAAAAGAATTCAAACATCAGGAGGATGAAGAGGGCCAGGGGACTCCTTCTGTTTCATTAAAATTACATAAAAAATGATCACTCCCAAAACTTAAGATGGTTTAAGTGTTATCCAATTAAAAAAATAGAAATATTAGAGTACCAAAATTCTCATAATCCTGAATTAAATAAATCATCTTGTGTGTGCCCGTGTGTGTTCATGTGTGTGTGTGGATACACGTAGATATACATATTTCACTTTAACTGATTTATTTCATGTGTCATTTTCTACCTGGTGAGGTGTGTACAAAAGAGCCAGATTTCTCCAAAATACCTGGTATATTTGAAGGTTTGGTCATGCTGTTCTCCTGTGGTTAGAGAATCAGAAACTAAATATCCTAAAGGAAGGGCAGAATCTTATCTAATTATTATACTTAGCAAGTTTGAGTTTCTTAAGGCAAAGACTATGATATCAAAAGATTTTTTAAAGCACCTTAGTAGAATAATTAACAAATCACAACTGAAGCAAAACTCACATGACATTTTCTGACATTCAATTATGTTTAAGGTCTGAAATAATGTGGTGTGCTATGTTGACAATTAAAAAGTAGATTTGAAAAGGTTGCATGCTTCACTGCAATTTATTTTAATGTCTGAAAAAATTAGTTTAATCAAAAACAGTTCCTCCCTTCAAATGGCCAGCACAACCAATTAAAATGAAAATAAAAGTCCACTTGGTTTGCTTACAAGTGGAACATATTGAGGAGATCTGCATTAGAAATTAAATGGCTTTCAGATCTGCAGCAAATACACTGCACTCTTGATACCACTCTATGTATTGACTCATCAGAAAATAGCTCACAAGGTTTGGAACTGTGGTTAATTAGAACAGAGGCAAAGAGAAAAAGCAACTGTTCTCAAGTTGCTGTTTGGAGTCTGCAAATAGTTTCTGATTCATTCCATTAGCAGAATTGCCACAACATCACTGTGGTGATACACATGCTCAGTCACTTCAGTTGAGTCTCACTCTCTGAGACTCTATGGACTGTAGCCGACCAGGCTTCTCTGTCCATGGAATTCTCCAGACAAGAATAGTGGAGTGGGTTACCATGTCCTTCTCCAGGGGATCTTTCCCACTCAGGGACTGAACCCATGTCTCTTGTTTCTCCTGCACTGTGGGCAGATTCTTTACCCACTGAGAAACCTGGGAATGCAAGTGATATGCAGAACCACTTTCAGAGACTACCCAAGACAGAGGAAATCAAGACTGTTTATCATATCTTATGTGTTGACTAGTTGTTAAAAATCTATGTCAAAGAAAAATGTATTTCTACTACTGACCTAGTTATGATCATTTAAAATTTTAAGTTAGTTGCCCCTTTTGATTTGTGTCTTATGTCATAAAAGATCCTAAATAAAATGCAGATTTTAGGGGAAGAGAGATACAATGATTGTTTAATATTTCAGTAAATTCTTTGATAATCTAGCACGTCATTTCTTCAAGGTCTCTAGATAATGGATCTTAGGTATGGCTGATGTTGGTGGTAGGTAATCTGTTTTTTAGAAAAAGAAATATGAATCCTGGTATCTCGCTGAAGGGAAATAAGGTTAATATTGAGAAATGAAGACGTATTTTGAAGATAACAGTTTACTGAGTAGCTCAAGAGATCAATGTCAAAGGCATCTGTCAACATTAAGCATGGAAAGAACCTAAAAGTACTGTGCCAAGCTCTCAAGGCACACACTACTAGTAGAGATATAACATAGAGTTTATTGGAGAAAACTTTAAGCAGACATCTAGTAGAGAACACACAACTTCTCCATCTGCCCCAATACTCATTGTCCCTTTTGTTGCTTCCGTTTAGTCGCTAAGTCATGTCCAACTCTTAGTGACCCCATGGACAGCAGTGCAACAGGCTTCCCTGTCCTTCAGTATCTCCTGGAGTCATGTCGCATAGCTTAGGTGTGTCTTATTATCCCATACCTTAGGCCAAACATATAGAGTCATCATGGCCAACACACAGTGTCCAATAGAAAGTATTTTCTTTCATATAACTTTTTATGTACTTTTTAAGTTAGAGGGGAGAAAACAAACAAAAAACTATAACATAAGAACTCATTGGTCACAGAGGTGAACATGTTATAAAGGAGGAGTCTCTGAAGTTTACTTCCATGCGTCAGCTTGTTTTTCTGTTGAGCTTACCTGGACCTGCTAAGCCAGTTCTCCTCTAATCTATTAAAGGTGTGGGGACAATGAGTCTTCAGATCTCCAGTGATTTTACTGAGGAATTTAATTGTATCTTTTCTTCATTTGTTTGCTATATGCTTGTTACGTGATGGCTTACTTCTTTCACACTTAATTTCTGCACTGGATTATTTTATGCCAGAAGCAATGTACATTTTATGTGCCCAGCATGCAAAACTCTGTGGCAGAGCCTGTCTTTTCTTGCCATTATTTTCTTACTTTCCTCTCTCCTTAATAAAAGATATCTTGGTGTGAAAATGTTAAGGCATGCTTTATAAAGTTCTTCAGAGAATCTTCAACAGAAAGAACCCTAACTCACCATATAAATTACCTACTTATTAATGCACCTCTTATTATTCTTTTTTATTTTATTTCTCTATACAACTTTCCCCTCTCAATGATGTTACCTATCTTTATTTAACATCTTCTTTTAGGGTCTACTTTGCTTGAAGACTAAACTAAAACATATTTTACATAATTAAGTGCACAATCTACTGCCTAGTTCAGGGGTTCTTGAAAACACAGCTCCCTTGCTGGTTTAGAATTCCTTTGGCATTCTGTCTCTGTCTTTAGTCTCTACTCTGTCTTCTCTCTTTAGCTCTTTTGAAGAGATTTGTTTACTAGTATCCTCTTCAATGAACATATAGAAACTTGCTTTATCTTAATATTGTTACATATTTGCTCTGGTATAGTTTTACTTACAGAAGGAATAATGAAACCAAGTGCCACAGACCAAGAGAATAAATCTCACTATATTTTAGATAATTTGTGGCTGTTGTGTTGGGAAAATAGTCTTGGATATGAATCTTTTTTGCAACATTCATAAATAAATAATCTTAGGTAGGTAATAAAGTATTCTAATAAACTTTCTCTCCACCAATATGTTATGTAATAAGTGAACCATTAACATCATAATGACACAGCCTCAATACTTCCAAATAAGTTTCTTATGAGCCCCATAAAGTCTGTTTGCTTAAAACATTTTGTGGTGAAATGTAACAGAATAAATCTGAATTTGCTTCATACTAAGCAAACATATATTTTGTCTCATACAGTTTTACTTCCTTAATTAGAATAAAGCAAAGTTTATGAGAATATAATTTGGATTTGACATAGTCCAACTGCAGATAGTGATTGCAGCCATGAAATTAAAAGACGCTTACTCCTTGGAAGGAAAGTTATGACCAACCTAGATAGCATATTGAAAAGCAGAGACATAACTTTGCCAACAAAGGTCCATCTAGTCAAGGCTATGGTTTTTCCAGTGGTCATGTATGGATGTGAGAATTGGACTATAAAGAAAGCTGAGTGCTGAAGAAATGATCCTTTTGAACTGTGGTGTTGGAGAAGACTCTTGAGAGTCCCTTGGACTGCAAGGAGATCCAACCGGTCCATTCTAAAGGAGATCAGCCCTGGGATTTCTTTGGAAGGAATGATGCTAAAGCTGAAACTCCAATACTTTGGCCATCTCATGCAAAGAGTTGACTCATTGGAAAAGACTCTGATGCTGGGAGGGATTGGGGGCAGGAGGAGAAGGGGACAACAGAGAATGAGATGGCTGGATGGCATCACTGACTTGATGGACATGAGTTTGAGTGAAGTCCAGGAGTTGGTGATGGACAGGCAGGCCTGGCATGCTGCAATTAATGGGGTTGCAAAGAGTTGGACACCAGTGAATTGAACTGAAGAGTTACCTAGATTAAGAAAGATAAAAGGCAATTCATTCAAACTCATCTAAATGGATTGAAAGCACTATTAGTACCAGAGTCTAACTAGCAAGTCTACCTATCAGGGCCACAGTGAACACAGGATTTATTAGCTCCAAATTTCCATACTCATGTCTCAATATAGTCACAGTAGATAACACATCACCTTCATGAAGCACATGTTCTGGTGAAGGAGTTTCCAAAACTCAGTGAAACTATATGCAATAAAGCTAGGGCAAACTATTCAAGATTACAGTAATCCAAGTCTATGCCGCAACCACTGATGCCAAAGTAGCTGAAATTGAATGGTTCTCTGAAGATCTACAAGAACTTCTAGAACTAACACCAAAAAAGTTGTCCTTCTCATCATAGGGGATTGGAATGCAAAAGTAGGAAGTCGAGACATCTGGAGTAACAGGCAAGTTTGGCCTTGGAGTACAGAATGAAGCAGGGCAAAGGTTAACATAACAAAACAGTGTTTTGCCAAGAGAACACACTGGTCATAGCAAACACCCTCTTCCAACTCCAAGAGATGCATTTACACATGGGCATTACCAAATGCCAATAACAAAATCAGAGTGAATACATTCTTTTCAGCCAAAGATAGAGAAGCTCTAGACAGTCAGCAAAAACAAGACCTGGAGCTGACTGTGGCTCAGATTACGAGTTCCTGATAGCAAAATTCAGGCTTAAATAGAATAAAGTAGGGAAAATCACTAGTCCATTCAGGTTTGACCTAAATCAAATCCCTTATGGTTATACAGTGCAGGTGACATATAGATTCAAGGAATGAGATTTGGTAGACCTAGTGCCTGAAGAACTATGGACAAGGTCTGTAATACTGTACAGGGAGCAGTGACTGACATCATCCCCAAGAAAAAGAAATGCAAAAAGGCAAAGCGGCCATTCGAGGAGCCTTTACAAATAGCTAAGGAAAGAAGAGAAGCAAAAGACAAAGGAGAAAGGAAAAGATATACCCAACTATATGCAGAGTTCCAGAGAATTAAAAGATGCTTGCTCCTTGGAAAGAAAGCTATGACAAAACTAGATAGCATATTAAAAAGCAGAGACATCACTTTGGCCACAAAGGTCTGTATAATCAAAGTTATACTTTTCCTAGTAGTCATGAATGGACATGGGTTTTGGACCATAAAGAAGGCTGAGTGCCAAAGAACTGATGCTTTTGAACTGTGGTGCCTGAGAAAACTTGGAGAGCCCCTTGGACAGCAAGGTGGTTAAACCAGTCAATCCTAAAGAAAATCAGTCCCGAATATTCATTGGAAGGACTGATACTGAAGCTGAACCTCCAATACTTTGGCTATCTGAAGTGAAGAGCTGACTCATTTGAAAAAGACCCCGATGCTGATAAAGACTGAGGGAAGGAGAAGGGAAGACAGATGGTTGGATGCTATCACCAACTCAATGGACTTGACTTTGAGCAAAGTCAGGGATATATTGAAGGACAGGGAAGCCTGGCATGCTGTAGTCTATGGGATCACAAAGAGTCAGACATGACTGAGTGACTGAACAACAACAGATTACACATCCTCTCTGTGGGAATGATGCCCCTGGTGGCAAATAGAAGACTAAGAAAAAAAAGATTGAAAAAGTTTTGTCTTTTGACAAAGACTGGTCTTGTGAACTACTGTGCTCTCAACCTGTCCTTTGTTCAAGTGGGAAGTCAAAATCAAGTCTCAAGTACCTTCTGATCAATATGGATGAACCACAATAGTACAAGACTTCTAAAGCTACACGTATTTTCTATTCTATCACTGGAAGTAGACTTCAGTGGAAATAGTCTTTTTTTTTTTTTCTGTTGTCGTTGCTGTTTGTTTATCATTTCCTTATGGCTTTGCGACTCCATAGACTGTAGCCTACCAGGCTCCTCTGTCCATGGGATTTTCCAGGCAATAGTACTGGAGTGGATTGACATTTCCTTCTCCAGGGCATCTTCCCAACCCAGGGCTCGAACCTGGGTCTCCCGCATTGTAGACAGACGCTTTACCATCTGAGCCACCAGGGAAGTCATGACCTGCTATACATACTTATTAGATGCATAGCTCTACTTCCCACTGGGTCAGCAACCTTATCTTGTTGAATAAAGTAAAATTTAACCACCTTAGGAAATAAAATTTGGAAGTCAGCATCTGCTGTTTGATATAAAGTTCTTATTTCTGACCACTTAGCACAGCACATGATATTGATAAATTGAGAGATACTCATCCACGTTCTCTTATATCCTAAATGGATATAATTAAATGGAAGCCCCCAAACAATTTTAGGAATACTTTACGTCACAGCTCACATCCCAGTTTTGGCTTTTCCTTTTTTCCATGCCATCAAGTGAAAAACACTTGTAACAACTCAGAACAAAGGGATACTGCTTTCACTCTTGGATTTCTTTTCATTTTCAGACAAGTTGTTGTTATTGTTTAGTTGCTACCTCTTTTCAGAACCCTTTTGCAACCCCATGGACCATAGCCTGCCAGGCTCTTCTGTCCATGGGATTTCCCAAGCAAGAATAATGGAGTGGATTGCCGTTTCCTTTTCCAGGAGATCTTCTCGACCTAGGGATCAAACCCAGGTCTCCTGTATTTGTAGGCGGATTCTTTACAACATAGCCATCAGGGAGCAACTCACTAAGTATGAAGACTGATATGAACCACATTGACTCCAATGTATTGTCCACAGGAAGGAAAAAAAATAATAAAAATAAAAGGACAATAAAGACCGAAACATTTTAAAAAAGAAAATTTAGGACTTCCCTGGTGCCACAGTGGATAAAAATCTGCCTGCCAATGCAGAGGACATGAGTTCCATCCCTGGTCCGGGAAGACTCCACATGCTGCGGAGTAACTAGGCCTGTGCACCGTAACTAGTGAGCCTGTCTTTTGGAGCCCGGAACCACAACTTCTGAGCCTGCGTGCCATAGCTACTAAAGCTCGTACCTAGACCCCATGTTCTGCAACAAAAGAAGCCACCACAATGGAAAGTCCCAGCATCACAATGAAGAGTATCCCCTGCTTGTTGCAACTAGAGAAAGCCTGCACAAAGCGAGGAACACCCAGCATAGCCAAAAATAAATAAATAAATTTTATTTTATTTTATTAAAAAAAATTTATTTTACAATATTGTATTGGTTTTGCCATACATCAACATGCATCCACCACAGGTGTACACGTGTTCCCCATCTGAACCCCCCTCCCATCCCCCTCCCCATACTATCCCTCTCGGTCATCCCAGTGCATCAAACCTGGACTGGTGATTCATTTCTTATATGATATTATACATGCTTTAATGCTATTCTCCCAAATCATCCCACCCTCTCCCTCTCCCACAGAGTCCAAAAGACTGTTCTATACGTCTGTATCTCTTTTGCTGTCTGGCATACAGGGTTGTCATTACCATCTTTCTAAATTCCTTATATATATATTAGTATACTATATTGGTGTTTTTCTTTCTGGCTTACTTCACTCTGTATAATAGGCTCCAGTTTCATTCATCCCATTAGAACTGATTAAATTCTAAAAGAGAAAGGAAAAAAAAAAACCAACAACTAAAAAATGATCTGTGCTGGTAGTACTTAGGATTTCTGTTTGGCTACAGCCTAGATACATTTGTTTTCATGGAATTATCTTGGAACCAATAGTCTTGTATTTCATAGTTTTCAAAGAAAAGTATTTTCCACGTTTGGAATGATTGGTATAATAAGCAAATATTCACAAGACAATCTGTTGGAAAATGTGTAAGAAAGAGCTCTTTTAAACTGTTTCTGTCTCATTACATATTTACATTTTATATAGATAAAGTATATATATATAAACACCTCATAATGTTAATTCAGGTGAAAAACACTAGCATCAGTTAGAGATTCTAAATGTTTGAATTATAGAAAAACACATTTTATGGTAAGTAAATACAATGTTGTTGATACACTTGGGAGATAAAAAAAAGGAAAAATAGCCTTGCACAATGTCATTTAGAGAACATCACACTGTTAAAATGTTCTCAGAACACTTCAGAGTATATGTTCCACATGAAATGTGAAATACGATAATGCCATGCTATAAGACTTAAATTCTAAATAATTTCTGGGAATATGTCTAAAACTAATTTTAAAATATTTTATACTTCTGATTAGTGGCTTTACTGATTTGCAGTTTATCATTCTATGCAAAACTCAACACTAACTCAATTATCTTTAGTTATTACCTGGAGTTCAACTTCAAAAATCCTCTTATCCCCACTATTAAATAAAAGCAATGCTAATGGCATTCTGTCAGCTGCAAATTGACTGATTTATCACATCATTACACAGCCATCCTGCATCTGCAGTTTGTTTGTGGAATGGTATAGCCTGAACATAACAACTCACTATGCTCTCTATAGTCGAAAATGTTAGTAGAAAGGCAGCTCACATCCCAGGACACAAATGGTGCTGGAATGCTTAGATGCATTTGATTCTGTAGTAGCTAAATAGCAGTCATACTTTTAATCATTTACAACTCTTCCATTCCTAAGGTTTCAAATTCTCTCTACTCATTCCTCTCTACTATCTGCTCTGCTTTGACTGCATGATAGGTAGACCTCTGAAATCAATCGACCTATATAGTTTGACCACTGATCTTATAAACCAATTTTATAATCACAGCTTGTATGCTGACCATGGTAATTGATTTAGAATGTGGCAGGTCAGAACAGCAAAATGAACTCCTAAAAAAGTTGTAAAATTCTGACTGGTAAACTCCTAACCTTCAGGCTCAGACTATGGTTTTTTAGGAAAAATTAAGCATATCATATAGTGGCTCAATGGTAAAGAATCCCTCTGGAAAAAAAAAAAAAGAAAAAGAATCCCTCTGAGATGCAGGAGATTCAGGAGATATGGATTTAATCCCTGGGTAGGGAAGATTCTCTGAAGGAGGGAAGGACAACCCATTCCAGTATTCCTGCCAGGAGAAAGCCCCATGGACAGAGGAGGCTGGTGGGCTATGGTCCCTGTGGTCACAAAGAGCTGGACACAACTGAAACAACTGAGCATGCACACAGATTTATCAGTTATCTATACTAGATCTCTCATGATGTACTCTGCATGTAAGTTAAATAAACAGGGTGACAATATACAGCCTTGACATACTCCTTTTCCTATTTGGAACCAGTCTCTTGTTCCATGTGCAGTTCTAACTGTTGCTTCCTGACCTGCATACAAATTTCTCAAGAGGCAGGTCAGGTGGTCTGGTATTCCCATCTCTTTCAGAATTTTCCACAGTTTATTGTGATCCACACAGTCAAAGGCTTTGGCATAGTCAATAAAGCAGAAATAGATGTTTTTCTGGAACTCTCTTGCTTTTTCAATGATCCAGAGGATGTTGGCAATTTGATCTCTGGTTCCCCTGCCTTTTCTAAAACCAGCTTGAACATCTGGAAGTTCACAGTTCACATATTGCTGAAGCCTGACTTGGAGAATTTTAAGCATTAGTTTACTAGCGAGTGAGATGAGTACAATTGTGCGGTAGTTTGAGCATTCTTTGGCATTGCCTTTCTTTGGGATTGGAATGAAAACTGACCTTTTCCAGTCCTGTGGCCACTGCTGAGTTTTCCAGATTTGCTGGCATATTGTGTGCAGCACTTTCACAGCATCATCTTTCAGAATTTGGAATAGCTCAACTGAATTCCATCGCCTCCACTAGCTTTGTTTGTAGTGATGCTTTCTAAGGCCCACTTGACTTCACATTGCAGGATGTCTGGCTCTAGGTCAGTGATCACACCATTGTGATCATCTGGGTCGTGAAGATCTTTTTTGTACAGTTCTTCTGTGTATTCTTACCATCTCTTCTTAATATCTTCTGCTTCTGTTAGGTCCATACCATTTCCGTCCTTTATCAAGCCCATCTTTGCATGAAATGTTCCTTTGGTATCTCTAATTTTCTTGAAGAGATCCCTAGTCTTTCCCATTCTGTTGTTTTCCTCTATTTCTTTTCACTGATCGCTGAAGAAGGCTTTCTTATCTCTTCTTGCTATTCTTTGGAACTCTGCATTCAGATGTTTATATCTTTCTTTTTCTCCTTTGCTTTTTGCTCTGTTTAATTAACTTATATGCAAAGTACATCATGAGAAACGCTGGACTGGAAGAAACACAAGCTGGAATCAAGATTGCCGGGAGAAATATCAATAACCTCAGATATGCAGATGACACCACCCTTATGGCAGAAAGTGAAGAGGAACTCAAAAGCCTCTTGATGAAGGTGAAAGTGGAGAGTGAAAAAGTTGGCTTAAAGCTCAACATTCAGAAAACGAAGATCATGGCATCCGGTCCCATCACTTCATGGGAAATAGATGGGGAAACAGTGGAAACAGTGTCAGACTTTATTTTTCTGGGCTCCAAAATCACTGCAGATGGTGACTGCAGCCATGAAATTAAAAGCTGCTTACTCCTTGGAAGGAAAGTTATGACCAACCTAGATAGCATATTCAAGAGCAGAGACATTACTTTGCCAACAAAGGTTCGTCTAGTCAAGGCTATGGTTTTTCCTGTGGTCATGTATGGATGTGAGAGTTGGACTGTGAGGAAGGTTGAGCACCAAAGAATTGATGCTTTTGAACTGTGGTGTTGGAGAAGACTCTTGAGAGTCCCTTGGACTGCAGGGAGATCCAACCAGTCCATTCTAAAGGAGATCAGCCCTGGGATTTCTTTGGAAGGAATGATGCTGAAGCTGAAACTCCAGTACTTTGGCCACCTCATGTGAAGAGTTGACTCATTGGAAAAGACTCTGATGCTGGGAGGGATTGGGGGCAAGAGGAGAAGGGGACGACAGAGGATGAGATGGCTGGATGGCATCACTGACCCGATGGACATGAGTCTGAGTGAACTCCGGGAATTGGTGATGGACAGGGAGGCCTGGCGTGCTGGGATTCATGGCGTCGCCAAGAGTCGGACAAGACTGAGTGACTGATCTGATCTGATCTGACACTAGATTTACATAGACAGTATTTTCACTTTTTTTTAATTTCCCAGTTATGGATATATATGTACTACATATTTTCCTGTAAGTATAAAAGTGCTTGTCCTCTTTAAAAGACTAAAATTATATCAGCCATATGATTACTTTTGTTTTTCAACTATTCTCATAATTATCCTAAGTATACCATTAACTAAATCAGCTTGAATTTGATTAGATTTTGTTAGAGATATATTATTAAATGAATTTTTAATAATTGTAAATAGAAAAAAAGAATATACTAAGAAAGTGAAAGTGACTCAGTAGTTTCTGACTCTTTGTGACCCCATAGACTATATAGTCCAGGGAATTCTCCAAGTCAGAATACTGGAGTGGGTAGCTGTTCCCTTCTCCAGGAGATCTTCCCTCCTCCAGGGGATCTTCCCAACCCAGGGACAGAACCCAGGTCTCCCACATTGCACGCAGATTCTTTACCAACTGAGCCACCAGGGAAGCCCAAGAATACTGGAATGGGTAGCCTATCCCTTCTCCAGGGGATCATGCTGACTCAGGAATCAAACCAGAGTTTCCTGCATTGCAAGCAGAATCTTCACCAGCTGAGCTACTAGGGAAGCCCATATACTAAAAGCTTAAATTAAAAAAAACAAAAAAACAAAAAAAAACTGACACATTTAATCATCTTACTATGGTAAATTAATTTGAAAATAGTATTAAATTTAGTTATCATCTCATTCTAAATGATTTGCACAATCTACTTGGAATGGTTTCTAACTGATTTGAAGAAAGCTGACTTAAAAAGAAGTGAAATAGACAATGAAACACTAGTTTGGCTATACAAAAATTAGATTAATAACATCCATTAATGATTGTTGTCTTATCATCTTGATTAATCTCTATGTGTGCAATAATCTTTATGCATATTTTAAATATATGTCATACCATGGGATTTATACATTTAATAAAATGTATTAATATATTTAATAAAACACTAAAATTTCTATTTAAAAAAATAAGTAAAGAAAGGAAAAAACCAACCTTGAATTGTTGAGTAGCTTTTAAAAATATCCCTGGGTTGGGAAGGCCCTTGGAGAAGGGAATGGTAACGCTCTCCAGTGTTCTTGCCTAGAGAATTCCATGAACAGAGGAGTCTGGATGAATAAAGTCCATGGAGTTGCAAAGAGTCAGACACAACTGAGTAACTAACATACACATACATGCTTTTAAGAATTCATCAATGTTAACTGTTGTTATTTAAATTATCAGTCTCAGGCTATTATTATAATTACTAGGTATGGAATACTAGGTATGGGCTTCCTTGATAGCTCAGTTGGTAAGGAATCTGCCTGCAATTCAGAAGACGCTGGTTTGTTTCCTGGGTCAAGGACAGGCCACGCACACCACTATTCTTGGGCTTCCCTGGTGGCTCAGCTGGTAAAGAATCCACCTGTAGTGTGGGACACTTGGGTTCGATCTCTGTGTTGGGAAGATCCCTGGAGAAGGGAAAGTCTACCCACTCCAGTATTCTGGCCTGGATAATTTCATGGACTGTCCATGGAGTCACAAAGAGTTGGACATGACTGAAAAGGAGTATGTCAAGCCTATATATTGTCACCCTGCTTATTTAACTTATATGCAGAGTACATCATGAGAAACGCTGGGTGGGAAGAAGCACAAGCTGGAATCAAGACTGCCGGGAGAAATATCAATAACCTCAGATATGCAGATGACACCACCCTTATGGCAGAAAGTGAAGAGGAACTCAAAAGCCTCTTGATGAACATCAAAGAGGAGAGAGAAAAGTTGGCTTAAAGCTCAACGTTCAGAAAGCGAAGATCATGGCATCTGGTCCCATCACTTCACGGGAAATAGATGTGGAAAAAGTGGAAACAGTGTCAGACTTTATTTTGGGGGGCTCCAAAATCACTGCAGATGGTGATTGCGACCATGAAATTAAAAGACGCTTACTCCTTGGAAGAAAAGTTGTGACCAACCTAGACAGCATATTCAAAAGCAAAGACATTACTTTGTCAACAAAGGTCCGTCTAGTCAAGGCTAGGTTTTTCCAGTAGTCATGTATGGATGTGAGAGTAGGACTGTGAAGAAAGCTGAGTGCTGAAGAATTGATGCTTTTGAACTGTGGTGTTAGAGAAGACTCTTGAGAGTCCCTTGGACTGCAAGGAGATCCAACCAGTCCATCCTAAAGGAGATCAGTTCTGGGTGTTCATCATCAATGATGCTAAAGCTGAAACTCCAGTACTTTGGCCACCTCATGCGAAGAGTTGACTCATTGGAAAAGACTCTGATGCTGGGAAGAACTTGGGGCAGGAGGAAAAAGGGGATGGCAGAGGATGAGATGGCTGGATGGAATCACCGACTTGATGGACGTGGGTTTGAGAGAACTCAGGGAGTTGGTGATGGACAGAGAAGCCTGGTGTGCTGCAGTTCATGGGATAGCAAAGAGTCGGACATGACTGAGCGACTGAACTGAACTGAGCAACTTTCACTTTCATGGAATATTCTAATGGAAGCATTTACTTTTTATTTTATTAAATTTTCTCATCTTTTAGAAATATCCCTGGATATTTAAACATTACTTGAAAAAAATGTGTAATATTATGTAAAATTGTTGTTATGACAACAGTAGCTGAAATAAATTGTTTAAAGAGTGTCCTCAAATCTTTAAATACCAGGTTATTTTTGATTACATTTGTTAAAATTTATGTTTCTATTTTTACCACTTATTTGCTTTAGTTGGAAAGTAATTCCAATGAGACACAAATTCCTCTAGCAAGTAAAATAGTTATATATAATTAAACATCAGATTTTAGCTTTATTGATGATGAATATTTATAATTGTGTTAAGAAAAAAAACAGTATACTGAAAGAATACATATGCTTTTTTGTCTTGTAGTTTTGGAATTTATTCTTTCAGTTCATATAATCACAAAACTCATTACATAACAGAGACCAAGTAAAGACAAACTTCTCCTGTCAGTATGTTCAGTATAATTTCTAAATACAGTTTTCCCCAGAAGCTCAAGATACAAAATATGCACACGAGTATATACACACTTGCAAACATGCAAGTACTGACATAAACAAGCACATAAAATTATACCTTTTATAAAATCTCCATGACAATATCTGTAGTCCCCTCTTAAGGAAATATGATATTTTCCATATCTTTACACAGAATTAAAAAAATCCAGAAAACAGTATACAGTGATGAGATTTACTGTTATCATTTTGGGATGTTTGCAACTACTGATGAATATAAATGGAATGGTTTAAAAAAAAGGAAAGAAGAAAAACAAAAAGTAATAACATGTAGCCCTCTGTCATAAAGAAAGAGACACAATGTAGCACAGTGTAGACTCAGCTTGGAGAATACACTCAGATTCTTGTTCACCAGGCAAGAGTGAGGATATCCACTTATCAATTTCCAAGAAGGTGGGACAGAAGAGAATGAACAAGGTAAATTTACATGGTATACAATAAGACTGAACAAAGAAAGCTAAAAATACACAAGACTGTTTCTCATTAGAATAATTTCTATGGCCTGCTTATGATTTGAATCTAAGTGTCAATATGGGTATTGTCATGTATTTCAGATTAACATCATGGAGCATTATCGGCTCAGAGATAGTTCAACAAACTTTGAATTTATTCTGTTTTCTTGGAGAAAGAGCAGCAGCTGTGCAATTTGAGGTTTTCTACTCTGATTTAACAACTCTTTCAGTCAAGCTAAATAGCATTTTTTGTTAATGTTTACAAAATTTGGTTTATATAGTTTCTTAGCAACTTAGCTCTTTAGTACCTCTTCGCTCTCTACCCTAAGGATGGTGTCACCTGCATATCTGTTAGGAGACCTTGTCCATAAAAATTGGAAGAAAGATGCTAAGTAGTACAATATGTCATGATTTTGTAATTAGAATATAGAATTTAAATATGTTTTACCCAAATCAAAATTAACACTATGAAACATATTCTCTCCATGGCAGGTTTCTAATTACTTCGTTCTATAGTAATCGTATTAAATATTCCTTTGTAAGATAAACATGACTATTTTTAAGTCTACAATGATATTACATTATTCAAAGTTGCTGTATTTTAATTTTTATTTAAAACTCTGAAATACAAAGTGGACCTCTAAAACTTTTTAGAAATATTAGTAAAGATTAAATATGTTCAAATTATAAATATAAACATATGTAGATATATACATGCTTATAGAGTTATGTTCTGTCTATAGAATTCCACTGAAAAACACACGTATCTGTATATTTACTGGCAATAGGTCTCTTTCAAATAGATGCAAATAATTTATTCAACTGATCCTCTATTGATGGATGGCCTTTCTTGGTGGCTAAGATGGTAAAGAATCTGCCTACAATGCAGAGGAGACCCGTGTTTGATCCCTGGGTTGGGAAGATCCCTGGAGAAGAGAATGGCTACCCACTCCAGTATTCTTGCCTGGAGAATTCCACGGACAGAGGAGCCTGGCTGGCTGTGGTCCATGGGATCACAAAGAGTTGGAATCAACTGAGCAACTAACACAACACTACTGATGGATAGTTTAGTTCAAATTTTTCCTTTAAGAACAATCCTACAGGACTTCACTGGTGGTCTAGTGGTTAAAAGTCCACCTGTTCCATTGGTGGGTTGGTCTTGGAGGAGGAATCTCTCATGCCCCGGAGCCAATTAAGCCCATGCACCACAAGTACTGAGCCAACACTGTAGAGCCCAAGCACTGCAACTACCAAGCCTGAGTGCCACAACTACTGAACCCCCATGCCTAGAGCCTGTGCTCTGCAGCAAGAGAAGTCATGGAAATGAGAAGCCCACTCACCACACCAAAGAGCTGCCCTTTTTCTCTGCAAGTTGAGAAACCCTGTGCACAGCAATGAAGCCCCAGCACAGCAAGAAAGAAATAAAATAGAAAGACTTACATTGTCCCATTTGTATATGCATAGGTATGAGATTACAACTACAGGCACTACAGGCAGTGTCTAGAGACGGAATGGCTCATTCAAATAAAACATTTTGTCTTCAATATTGATATTACCAAAATTTCCTTCACTTGCACCAGTTTATTCTACTATCTACCCAGGATAAAAATATTTATTTCCCCAACAGCCTCACCAATACCAAGAATTATCAAGCTTCTTGATCTTGCCAATATGACAACTGAAAAATATCACCTTGCTTTAATGTACATTATTTGATTATGAAAGAAATTGAGCATCTTCTTCAGGATCTCCATTACTATTCACTACAAAGGGATGCCCAGCTGAGTGGATGACCTAGAGCTGAAATCAAGGCTATAAACAGGTTTCCAAACTGTGCTGTTGAGTCAATTCCTAGGCAGGTTGATAAGAAGTCTGGGGTCCCCAAAGAGGAGAGAGGGGTCTGGAATTTTCAAGGAGGAGGAAAGGACAAAAGTCTTTTTTTCTGTACATTCCTTAGTCTTAGTTACATAAAACGTTTTTTACTTAAGCCTAGACCTGATGATTACACAACACAACTCAGCTTAAACTCTGTATAAGCTTATATAACATTACATAACAACAATGCATCCTGCTTGAGGTCAGTTTCTCCTTCCTGAAAACCTTCTGACTAATCCTGTTATCTAAGTTATGGTAGTGGGTTTGGTGAAATCTTTTATTTGTTAAGTTCTAACTCTGTTATCTTAAAATGTAAATTGTGGTAGTGGGTCTGATAAAATTTTTGCAACCTTGAGGCATTCTTTTGATTTATTGTAATAACTAAAAAAGTATATAGCTCCCTTCATCCATTTCTGATGTCTATGTCAGAAGCTTTTTCTGTCCCTTTTCACTGTAATAAAACTTCTACCATACAAGAGCCCTGAGTGGTCAAGCCTAGTTTCTGGTCCCAAAGCTAAATCTTCTTCGGAGATCACAAATCCGACATCATTCACCATAAGCTATCATTGTGATGGAGTTTTTGCTGCTGAAGGAAGGGGGGTTTCTTCTAATTCACAAGCAAGTTATCACGATAGCTAACAGAGGCACTGTTGGTTTAGATATTCTTTGGCTATTATTCTATGAATTTGTTCACACCAATTTTGATATCTTTTAATGTTAAGCACATTTTTCTACGTGATATGAGCTGCAAGTACATTTCAGTGTTTCTTTGGGGTTGTTTATGTATTTTTATCTTTTATGATTTTTATGATTTTTTCACCATATAAAAGTTTTCAATTTTTTTGTAGTAAAATTTATTGCCTTTTCCATGTTATGCTTATATGGGCATTCCCTTCTCCGATATAAGGAGATACTCCACTCTATTTTTTAAAGTTACAAATTTATATTAAATTTTGATCTATCTAAAACACATTTTGTTGTAGGACTGAGCTAGAAACCAGCTTTATCTTATTTCTAAACTCTAATAACTAATCATGTTCCCCCACATTGAAACATCATTTCTAACACTACCTCTAATATACACTGAAATCTATTTCTGCATATTTTCCTGCTTTGGCTTTTTGTCCAAGTACACTGCACTAGTTTACCATTTTAGATTTATACTATGATTGAAAGTAGAATGAATTCTACCTCACCTTTCCCTCCCAGAAATCAATTGCCTGATCTTAAATGTTCACAATCATAGAGAATCTATAGTTTCAAATTTTTGAAACAAACATCTAGCTGTCCATTTAATTACCAGAATATTAAACATCGGGTTTAAAAAATTGTTTCGATGTAAATGAAAAAAAAAAACTAGAAGTAGTGGAGAGTTTTCCATGAAATACATCCTGTAAAAAAAAACGAACCAATAAATCAGAAATACAGACTACTTATAGAAGACTCTGAATAAAATGAGATAAAGTTTAAGGAGGCCTGGTGCTCATCCATGATGCATTATGAAATCTTTTTTCTTTCATGAATTCTGATCTTGCTTAATATGCAGTTTCCATTGGCTTACCTGCACTGTCCTGATAGGTTCTGCAAGTTTACCCTGATGTTTTACAACAAATGCACTGATAATGTTCTGATGACTTTTGACTGGGCCATTGAGGTCAGACTCCTTTTACTTCCTCAAATTGACCCATCTGTTTATGTTGCAAAGTAATATTCTGTATCTTTTCTATAGAACCGTCTCTAAGTATGTATGTCATGACCACATTCTAATATTTAGATTTCTAGATTTTACCTCACCTTGCAGATTATGCTAGACCCCGTTCCCTGTATTTCCCTGTCAAAGCCACCTCTCTGCTACTGGACTGGGATATATGAATTATATTCATGGTGTTTGCTGAAAAAGATAGAGAACAAATGCAAGATATAGATCTTATTTGAAATTACTTGAAAAACTTGCACTAAGTTTTTATTTTTGAAAAGTTGCTAACTTGTAGCATCTCTATTTTCCATACATCAACTCAGTTACATATCAAAAAATTAACAGCACTAATATAAATCACACTTCTGTGCTGGGCAAACATAGTTCAACAAATAATAAACAGAAAGGCATTAATATTTGCGTTTGAGGATTTAATCATGTTATGTGGGAACCACTTGAAAATGAAAATTATTATGAGGACAGCCTGGTCATGTTCCCCTTGCTACCCCTCTAATTCAGATTAATCAAGTTTAATCTCCACTTCTGGATCCACTGCTCATCTGCCACTAACTCCTAATCTTCTTTCACTGTGCTCTCTGGAACACAGAATAACAAGTTATATCCTCAACCTATCTTTAGACATTTTCTTCACTATCTTGTATTGAAAGACTCATTAAAAGCAGACCCTTTATTGATGACAACTAAAATGACAACAGTCCATAAAAAACTCTTTTCATCTGTATTTCCCTATAGTCTATGCATTTTTTCCTCTCTGTTCTCCTTTATAACAACATTTCTGGAAAGAACTGACTATAGAATCTCAACTTCCAATTTCTCTCCTCTCTCTCTTAGGGCAATTTCTATGAAGCCCCTAGCACTTCATGGAAAGTAGTCTTATAAATGCCAAAATTGGATATGTTTCTCTCACCTTGCTGTCCTGATTTCCAAATTTTAAATTTACTGGCAAATTAAAAAAAAAAAGTCGCTTTTACTGTTTACCCCTCGTTTTCCCAAAGTTTTATCTTTAGATACATCATCATGCATTTGTTTCTTCTTGTTCTATCTACACTCTCTCTCTTAGTGATCTTACCCAGTCTTATGGTCTTTCTCTATAACTAATGGCTCTTATCTTTGTATCTCCAAACTAACCTTCCTTCTTACCTCCAGGATCATATGCTCAACTACTTTATATTACAATTTTGTATTCTTTGAAAAGTTCAAATGTGTATATTGTTGACTTAAATAATCACAATCCAAAATTTGAGAGTTATGTTTTATTCGGTGGGATTTTTTAGGACATCTAGCCTGGGAGACAGCATCTTAGGAAACCCTGAGATAACTGCTCTGAAGAGGCAGGGGGAGGAGCCAGGTTATACAGAAGTTTGCAACTAAGAGCAGGTAGTCTTAACATCAAAAGATTATTAATAATAATAATAAAAAAGAGAGAGATATCTCAACACCTTACATGCCTCTTGAGAAACCTGTATGCAGACCAAAAAGCAACAGTTAGAACCAGATATGGAACAAAAGATTGGTTCAAAATTAGGAAAGGGGTACATCAAGGCTGTATATTGTCACCCTGCTTATTTAATATAAAATGCAGAGTGCATCAACTGAAATGCTGGGCTGGGTGAATCACAAGCTGGAATTAAGACTTCCAGGAGAAATATCAACAATCTCAGATAAGCAGAAGATACCACTCTAATCCCAGAAAGCAAAGAGAAACTAAGGAGTCTTCTGATGAGGGTGAAAGAAGACAGTGAAAAAGCTGGCTTAAAATTAAACATTCAAAACACAAAGATCATGGCATCTGCTTCCGTTACTTCATGGCAAATAGATGGGAAAAAGTGGCAAATTTTATTTTTCCTGGGTTCCCAAATCACTGTGGACAGTGAATGCAGCCACTAAATTAAAAGATGCTTGATCCTTGGTAGAAAAGCTATGACAAACCTAGACAGCATATTAAAAAACAGAGACACCACTTTACTGACAGAGGACTGTATAGTCAAAGCTATGCTTTTTCCAGTAGTCTTGTATGGATGTGAGAGTTGGACCATTAAGAAGGCTGAGAGCTGAAGATTTGACGCTTTTGAATTGTGGTGCTGAGGAAGACTCTGAGAGTCCCTTGGACAGGAAGGAGATCAAACCAGTGAATCCTAAAAGAAATCAACCCTGAATATTTACTGGAAGGACTGATGCTGAAGCTCCAATACTTTGGCTACCTGATGTGAAGAGCTGACTTATTAGAAAAGACCCTGATGCTGGGAAAAATTGAAGGAAGAGGAGAAGGGGGTGACAGAGGACAAGATGGTTGGTTGGCATCACTGGCTCAATGGACATAAGCTTTAGCAAACTCTAGGAGATAGTGAAGGACAGGGAAGCCTGGAGTGCTATAGTCCATGGGGTCAAAAAGAGTCAGACATGACTTAGCAAATGAACAAGATATCTCAAGTTAAGAAATTTAGTACTTTTCTGTGTATGGAAACATGTAAGAGCCTGGGCTCACAGAAATCATTCCTTTCATATGCATCTCAGCTGTCTGGGGCCAGTATCCTGCAGTTTTCACATCCCTTGGAGCTCCTCAGTGCTCACTATAGGGAGTGGTTGCAGCTGATAGCTGTCAGATAGCAAGCAGTCTTCTTCTTGGTCAACCTCCAGGCTCAGAAATTCATATTTGGAGGGCTGGAATCGCTGATGACTGTGGCATTATCGCTTACTGATATGTCAGGAAATATTCCATTTCTCAGTGTTTCCCCCCTGATTCTCTATGCATGTTTCTATCCTGCTCTTCCCAAGTCTTTCCTTCTCAGAAGTATATGTAATAGAAGCCTGTTCTTATATTTGCTTATGCCAAACTTGCTATCACTTTTGATTCTTCTCTTTCATGTCATCTAGGCAGCTGAAATTATCTTCCAATACCAGGATCTGATCACTATCAAATATCTCTATTACTACTCAGATCAGATCAGATCAGTCGCTCAGTCGTGTCCAACTCTTTGCGACCCCATGAATCGCAGCACACCAGGCCTCCCTGTCCATCACCAACTCCCGGAGTTCAATCAAACTCATGTCCATCGAGTCAGTGATGCCATCCAGCCATCTCATACTCTGTCGTCCCCTTCTCCTCTTGTCCCCAATCCCACCCAGCATCAGAGTCTTTTCCAATGAGTCAACTCTTTGCATGAGGTGGCCAAAGTACTGGAGTTTCAGCTTTAGCATCAGTCCTTCCAAAGAAATCCCAGGGCTGATCTCCTTCAGAATGGACTGGTTGGATCTGCTTGCAGTCCAAGGGACTCTCAAGAGTCTTCTCCAACACAACAGTTCAAAAGCATCAATTCTTCGGTGCTCAGCCTTCCTCACAGTCTAACTCTCACATCCATACATGACCACAGGAAAAACCATAGCCTTGACTAGACGAACCTTTGTTGGCAAAGTAATGTCTCTCCTTTTGAATATGCTATCTAGGTTGGTCATAACTTTCCTTCCAAGGAGTAAGCGTCTTTTAATTTCATGGCTGCAGTCACCATCTATAGTGATTTTGGAGCCCAGAAAAATAAAGTCTGACACTATTTCCACTGTTTCCCCATCTCTTTGCCATGAAGTGATGGGACCGGATGCCATGATCTTCGTTTTCTGAATGTTGAGCTTTAAGCGAACATTTTCACTCTCCACTTTCACTTTCATCAAGAGGCTCTTGAGTTCCTCTTCAGTTTCTGCCGTAAGGGTGGTGTCATCTGCATATCTGAGGTTACTGATATTTCTCTTGGCAATCTTGATTCCAGCTTGTGTTTCTTCCAGCCCAGCATTTCTCATGATGTACTCTGCATATAAATTAAATAAGCAGGGTGACAATATACAGCCTGACGTACTCCTTTTCCTATTTGGAACCAGTCTCTTGTTCCATGTGCAGTTCTAACTGTTGCTTCCTGACCTGCATACAGGTTTCTCAAGAGGCAGATCAGGTGGTCTGGTATTCCCATCTCTTTCAGAATTTTCCACAGTTTATTGTGATCCACACAGTCAAAGGCTTTGGCATAGTCAATAAAGCAGAAATAGATGTTTTTCTGGAACTCTCTTGCTTTTTCCATGATCCAGCGGTTGTTGGTAATTTGATCTCTGGTTCCTCTGCCTTTTCTAAAACCAGCTTGAACATCAGGAAGTTCACGGTTCACATATTGCTGAAGCCTGGCTTGGAGAATTTTGAGTATTACTTTACTAGCATGTGAGATGAGTGCAATTGTGCAGTAGTTTGAGCATTCTTTGGCATTGCCTTTCTTTGGGATTGGAATGAAACTGACCTTCTCTAGTCCTGTGGCCACTGCTGCGTTTTCCAAGTTTGCTGGCATATTGAGTGAAGCACTTTCACAGCATCATCTTTCAGGATTTGGAATAGCTCAACTGGAATTCTATTACCTCCACTAGCTTTGTTCATAGTGATGCTTTCTAAAGCCCACTTGACTTCACAATCCAAGATGTCTGCCTCTAGGTCAGTGATCACACCATCGTGATTATCTGGGTCGTGAAGATCTTTTTTGTACAGTTCTTCTGTGTATTCTTGCCACCTCTTCTTAATATCTTCTGCTTCTGTTAGGTCCATACCATTTACTCTTGTCTAAGTCATTGTCATCTTTCACTTGGATTATTGCTACAGACGCTTCATTGTTTTTCCTGCTTCTCATTTTGCCGCCATATGTTTTATTCTCAGAAAAGCAGACAGATGATCCAATAAACATTTTCAGTATTGTGATAGTTGTTACATGAATATAAAACAATTAAAATTCATAAAACATTAAAGAAAAAAGCAACATCTATTTAATGGTGGGATAATTTAATATATATGCACACACATAGACATATACACATGTAGAGAGATATATATTTAATGAAAAAAATACCTTTTGTCAATGAATATCACTTCTGTGCTCAATAGGCTCCAATGTGTTAATGGCTCCAAATGTCTTTCTACTCTCATGCCTTTTCAATGATATTAAAGGTCCTCCTCCTTTGATGACTGTCCCCATTACCCTCAGCCCATTTTTTTTGTTTTCTCTCCTCATCTCATTACTCTCCAATTCATTTACAAATATATAGTCACATTAATCTCCTTTTTATATTTAGACCATGCAAGGTATATTCCTTCCTCAGGAACTTCACATCATGGTTCCTACTTTTCAGAACATTCTTTCTTTCATTCTTTCTCCATATATCACCAAAGCTCACCTCTCCTCTTTTGTAGGTCTTTGTTTAAAAGCTAAATAAGGCCTTTCCTGATTACTTTAAATTGCAAAGTACATTCCCTCTCCCCTACCAACTCCTCTTCTTATTCCTCCTTTGTTTCCCTGGTTCTTATTGGCATATCCTCAACTATATGGTCTAATGCTTTCTTTGTTCATTTTCCATCTTCATAATGTAAACGAGATGTTTTGTCCCTTTGTTTGCTGGTATATCCCAGGAATTAGAAGCTTCTATGGAGATGGCTGGATGGCATCACTGACTCGATGGACGTGAGTCTCAGTGAACTCTGGGAGTTGGTGATGGACAGGGAGGCCTGGCGTGCTGCGATTCATGGGGTCGCAAAGAGTCAGACATGACTGAGTGACTGATCTGATCTGATCTGATCTGATGGTAGGTACTTTAAAACAGACACAAAATAATATTCAGCAAACAAAAAATAATCCACTTTTTTGGAATGATTTAAATGTAGCTTTTTTTTAATTCAATGATTTTTGAATAGTCTTGGTGTGACATTTTAGAATTTTATTAAAATAAAATCATATAGCACAATATAGCATATGGGTAGATATTAGGGTAAAAATGTAAAAATGTGAGCTTCTTATATTACATGAGCCCTGATAGAGCAAAGGAGACATTTATTTTACAATACATTTCTTATTAAATGACAATATATTATTTTGTTATATAATTTAATAATTCATAGAACAAATTTGTCAGGTGTTGTGGCTGCTGGAAATATCACATTGAACAACAATCCTGGTTGATGCCTGCAGAGATCTATGTCTAGTGGTCTGCACATAGTTGCAAAGGAGATCATAATCAATTTCACAATATCTCCAGTTTCCCACATATAAAATATTTTTTTAAGACTAAGGAAACGGAAGTATATAGGAAGTGGGATTTATACAAAATAAAAAATGCACTTCATCTAAATTGGTTCAAATAAAACTGATCTAAACCTCAACTGTTTGTAAGACTGTGAAACCAAGTCATAGGTACCTAAACAAACTTTCTACTTTGTATCATCATAATTTTGTATGAATACATATGAGTAAAATGACAAAGAATAATTCATAATAGATAAAATCAAATGCTGCCACATACAGGTGTAAAAGCCTGATATCAGTCTCTTATTTTAAGAAAAGTCATGACTCTCGACTCCTGCATTTTAGTAATGTGATGACTGCGCAGTAGTTATCATCTGGCCACGAGGCTAATGTAATCCTTTGGATCTGAAAGTCCCCATGGTAGTGCTATTTCAATATTGGCACATTTTAGTTCTCTGTTCATAATTAATCTTATGAAAACCATTTTTACATAATTTAAACCTACTTCTTATGTCTAGTAATTGCATATTTAATTTACTGTGAAAAGAAGAAGCCAATATTGCATCTGCTAAAATAACTAAAAAGCACAACTGAAAACATCATCCACCAATGATTTTTATCACTTTAGCTTTACTTTATTAACTTTTGGAACTTTGCAAAATACAGTTGCTTTTGGCCAGAACTTTGAATTGCAACTTCAATTTGGAAGAGAAATTACGTCTTGGCAAGAAATAATACTTTATTTTACACACCACAAGTTTCTTGTTGATAGTTATGTAAAGAAAGCAATCTAATAACCGCTACTGATAGAAAACATTATACTTTTAAGAAAGCTGATTTTCTTTTTTTTTAGCTGAAGCCCAAGGGACAAATATTCAGCAGTGGAAAATATTTTGAACAGCAGTGCAGTTGTAAAATATGTTTGAAGAAGTGCTTACTTCACTATAGTTGTGCTTTCCTATAGTTGTAAACCATCCTGCTCCACAGAAAAGTATCTTGAGCAAAAGGATGATTTCTGCTCATGCCAGCATAAGACCTAGTCAGGTTGCTTTGTAAAATTAAGGGCCACTGGCAAAGTCATAGGGACTCACAGCTAGGTAACATCAAGCTGTTTTAATAAACTTTTGCACAACACTTTCTATTTTTCAGAGTAATTTTATATCAACTATTTCATCTGGCTTTCTTAACTATGATATATCATCACACAGTAGAATCAAAATAGCATAGTTCCCTAAAAAAATCTGTCCTTCCTGAAACTCTAAATAATTTAATGTTTATTAAATTATGTTAATGAGTATAATTTGTTGGTATTATTATTACCAATCACAACTTTCAGTTCAGTTCAGGTCAGTTGCTCAGTCGAGTCTGACTCTTTGCAACCCCATGGACTGGAGCACACCAGGCTTCCCTATCCATCACCAACTCCTGGAGTTCAGTCAAACTCATGTCCATTGAGTTGGTGATGCCATCCAACCATCTCATCCTCTGTCTCATCACAACTTCAGGGTAAAATAAATATCTATTTACTCCACAGATTTTGAGAAATGCAAAACTATAGGTTTCTTTTCTCAGAAGAATCAGTAATCAAAATGAGTTTTAATTTTTTTTCCTCCCTGGCATAACATGTCCGGTTCAATTTATCATCTATGTTGGTTTTTGATGTGGCTACTTGATTTTCAGTTCTGACTATCTCTCTTTGAGGACATTTTCCAAAGCATTACTGTGAATAGGTGACATCTCATCAAACAGAAGAGAACTTTCCTTGGTAAGTGATATTCTACAATTCCTGATGGAACACCTTATCAAACTCAAGGTCCATGTGGACTGTTAATTGCCTTGATATCTAATTCAATAAAGACACATTTTATTCCCACTTATATGTGGGACCTATGAAAACAAAGCATATGAAATTTTTTGCAAAGCAGAAACAGAGTGCAGATGTAAAGAATGGACATATGGATATGGGGATGAGGGATAGAGGGGTGGGATGAATTGGGAGCATGGGATTGACATATACACACTATTAATTATAAAATAGATAACTAATGAGAACCTACTCTAGAGCACAGGGAACTCTACTCAATGCTTGTAGTGACATAAATAGGGAAGGAAATCCAAAGAAAGAGGGGATATTGTTGATTTACTTTGCTGTACAGCAGAACCTAACTCAACATTGTAAAACAATTATATTCCAATAAAAATTAATTAAAAAAAAATAAAAGAAAGAAAGAAATAGGGCTTCCCAAGTGGCCCTAGTGTCTCCGTCTGCCAATTCAGGAGATATCAGTGATGTGGGTTCAATCCCCAGGCAGGGAACATCTCCTGGAGAAGGGCATTGATAACCCATTCCATTATTCTTGACTGGAGAATCCCATTGACAGGGGAGCCTGGTGGGCTACATCCATGGAGTTGCACAGAGTCAGACACCACTTAGTGCTTAGCATGCAGCATTCCAGTTTTACTACTCATGGGGTTTCCTCACCCCAAGCAGCAAGCTACTTCAGTTTGAATGAAAACTTTATTTTCTCATTTTTCTCTTGATCTGAATAAATAGTAGTGATTTTTGGAATGCTAGGCAATCAACAAGGTATTTATTTTAACCTTTTGCTTCATAAGATATTATATGATATAGGATGTGTGTGTTCAGTCACTGAGTCATGTTCAACTCTTTGTGGCCCCATGGACTATAGTCCAACAGGCTCCTCTGCCCATGGAATTTTCCATTCAAGAATACTGGAGTAGGGTTCTATTTCCTACTCCAGGATATCTTCCCAACTAAGGCTCAAAACTGTGTCTCTTGTGTCTCCTGCATTGGTAAGCAGATTCTTTACCACTAGCGTCACCTGGGAAGGCCTCATTTACTATATCTCCTATCAATTGTACTTCTGGGTATATATCCCAGAGAAATTAAAATCAGGTTTATATGAAAATATGTACACAAATGCTTATAGCAGCTTTTTTTTTATAATGGCAAAAACTAGAAAGAAACTAGATGTCATTCAATGAGTCTATGATTAAGCAAAGCATAACATAGCTATACCCTGAAATACTGCTCAGCAATTAAAAGAAGAAATTATTCATACATACAACTCAGATATATCTCCAGAGAATTATGCTGAGTGAAAAGAAATCCAATCCCCAAAGGGGACATTCTGTATGATTCTATGCATGTAATATTTTTGAAATGACAGTATCAAAGAAATGGAAAACAGATTAGTAATTTCTAGGGCTAATGAAGGATAGTGTTTTAGGGAAGTTAGTAGGTCTTCATAAGGACATCCAGAGGATTCTAACAGTGATGGAAACTTTTTTATCTTGTCTGTATCAACACCAACATCCTGGTTGTGAAATTATACTAGAGTTTTTCAAGATGTTATTATTAGGGGAAATTAATAGCTATAACAAGGCATCTCTCTGCATTCTTTGCTACAGCTGCATGTGAATCTACAGTTATCTTAAAACAGAGATTAATTAAAAATGAACAACAACAACCAAAAAAAAAAAAATGGGCAGAAGACCTAAATAGACATTTCTGATAAGAAAATATATAGATGGCCAAGAAGCAAACTTATCAGAACCACAATAAAAACATTCCATTGATCATAATTTCCAACTATTGCCCCAATTTGAGTTCCTACATTTATCTTAAAAAATTCTGTAATTTTTCTGGACTTCACTTATTAGGAATGGGTTTTATGAAAATTTAAATTTCATGAAAAGTGTGATGTTCCAATGAACTCCAGTTTGAGATGGGATGTCAGATCTATGTGTCATTTATCTGATTTTCTCAAGGCTAAAATCAAGCTAATAGATCATCTTTATTTCTGCTTTCATGTGAGGGATTTGGTAATGCTACATACCTTCTATTCTTATTTGAAGTGTTTCTGAGTAAACTTAAGGCTTTCCTGGTGGCTCAGTTGGTAAAGAATTTGCATGTAATGCAGGAGACCCAGGTTTGATCCCTGGGTCTGGAAGATCCCCTGAAGAAATGGCAACCCACTCTAGTATTATTGCCTGGAGAATCCCATGGACAAAGATGCCTGGGGTGGCTAGAGTCCATGGGGTCACAAACAGTTGGACATGCCTGAGCATGAGCCTGTTATCACTTTATAATTATGAGAAAATTATTTAAATTATTTGCTCTTATCTTCATTTCCACACTTCAAGTATGACCATAATGTGCTTTGATTAATTCAGATGAACTTGTAAGCATATCATCCTTACTGAGCAGGTTCATAGAAAAACTTAGAATAAAATTTCCTAGTTACTTATTAGATTATTTTAAGTATCAGTTCAGTCGCTCAATCATGTCTGACTCTCTGCAACTCCATGAACTGCAACATGTCCATCAACAACTCCCAGATTCACCCAAACCCATGTCCATTGAGTTGGTGATGCCAACCAACCATCTCATCCTCTGTCGTCACCTTCTCCTCCTGCCCTCAATCCTTCCCAGCATCAGGGTCTTTTCCAATGAGTCAGTTCTTCGCAACAGGTGGCCAAAGGATTGGAGATTCAGCTTCAACATCAGTCCTTCCAATGAACACTCAGGACTTATCTCCTTTACGATGAACTGGTTGGATCTCTTTGCAGTCCAAGGGACTCTCAAGAGTCTTTTGCAACACCACAGCTCAAAGCGCCAATTCTTTGGTGCTCAGCTTTCTTTATAGTCCAACTCTCACATCCATACATGACCACTGGAAAAACCATAGCCTTGATTAGATGGACCTTTGTTGACAAAGTAATGTCTTTGCTTCTAGGTTGGTCATAACTTTTCTTCCAAGGAGTAAGCGTCTTTTAATTTCATGGCTGCAATCACCATCTGCAGTGATTTTGGAGTCCCCAAAAATAAAGTCTGCCACAGTTTTCACTGTTTCCCATCTACTTTCTATGAAGTGATGGGACCGGATGCCATGATCTTAGATTTCTGAATGTTGAGCTTTAAGCTAACTTTGTCACTCTCCTCTTTCACTTTCATCAAAAGGCTCTTTAGTTCCTCTTCACTTTCTGCCATAAGGGTGGTGTCATCTGCATATCTGAGGTTATTGATATTTCTCCCAGCAATCTTGATTCCAGCTTGTGTTTCTTCCAGCCCAGCGTTTCTCATGATGTACTCTGCATATAAGTTAAATAAGCAGGGTGACAACATACAGCCTTGACGTACTCCTTTTCCTATTTGGAACCAGTCTGTTGGTCCATGTCCAGTTCTAACTGTTGCTTCCTGACCTGCATACAAGTTTCTCAAGAGGCAGGTCAGGTGGTCTGGTATTCCCATCTCTTTCAGAACTTTCAACAGTTTATTGTGATTCCACACAGTCAAAGGCTTTGGCATAGACAATAAAGCAGAAATAGATGTTTTTCTGGAACTCTCTTGCTTTTTTGATGATCCAGCAGATGTTGGCAATTTGATCTCTGGTTCCTCTGCCTTTTCTAAAACCAGCTTGAACATCTGGATGTTCATGGTTCATGAATTGCTGAAGCCTGGCTTGGAGAATTTTGAGCATTACATTACTAGCATGTCCATTAAAAAAACCTAAAACTATTCAAATATCAGATATCTCTATTTACCCCCTTAAATACATATATACTAATGTTATGGTTTCAGAGTTATATAGTTTCTTTATCTCTTTCACTAAAACAAAAAACAAAGTCCTTTGTTTTATTACAATAATTAGTGACTTCATAGAAGAGCATGGTCTATATTTGTAAGCAATTGGATATTATTTTGATTTTACATTTCTCAATACAGAGCAATAATTTGCAATATTTTTACATAATTTCACTGATGCTGCTGATGCTGCTAAATCGCTTCAGTCGTGTCTGACTCTATGTGACCCCATAGACAGCAGCCCACCAGGGATTCTCCAGGCAAGGACACTGGAGTGGGTTGCCATTTCCTTCTCCATTGCATGAAAGTGAAAAGTGAAAGTGAAGTCACTCAGTCGTGTCCAACTCTTAGCGACCCCATGGACTGCAGCCTGCCAGGCTCCTCCATCCATGGGATTTTCCAGGCAAGAGTACTGGAGTGGGTTGCCATTGCCTTCTCCGATAATTTCACTAGAGCATAGCATATAAAGTAAATATATGCATTACTATGTCTCTATAAAAGTTCAAGTTGAGGCATAATTAAAGTTTTAATATCAAAACATTCACAGTAGTTAGAGTTTAAGCTTTTAATCTGTTTTCCAAATTATATTTAATATTTATTGTTATAAATAGTAAACATTTTACAAACTATATTAATCAAATTTTGTCTTCTAATGTATCTTGTAATTTATTAATTTAGAAAATTATTATACATCTTTATTTTTCTTTATTATATTCATATGGTAAATTTAAATAACAATCTTGTCACTATGAAACGCTATAGCATGCTGTTCAATGTAACCTGCATATTGAAAAAAATTTAGCTGTCAATGAAAAAATTTACCTACTTAATATAATTAGGCTTATATTGGAAGAAAGTCAGGCCACTTGTAATATTTCTTCTATAGCAAATCTTGAATTATTTGTTTTTTGCTAATGATAAATATCTCAAATAATTTTTTTCACCTATCATATAAATGGCATTCATAAAAATACTAAGGTATCTTTCTTTGGTTTATAATATTTGTTCACAATTTGGACAAGAATTTTAACCTTGGAATTCAAATATAAGACTATATGATGTTGGCTTCTTACTTTTAGAGTTCTGGTTGGCATTTTTAAGTTGTCTGCTTAATAGAAATAATGTACAACTAAATGCTCATTTTTTCCATTAGTTGCTTTTCAGTTCAGTCACTCAGTCATGCCTGACTCTTTGTGAGCCCATGGACTGCAGCACACCAGGCCTCCCTGTACATCACCAACTCCTGGAGTTTACCCAAACTCATGTCCATTGAGTTGGTGATGCCATCCAACTATCTCATCCTCTGTTGTCCCCTTCTCATCCTGCCTCAACTGTTTAATGGTTTTTTGGCTCCTCTTTTATTCCACTTCCTTCTTCATCTTAATGTTTGCACTAGAAGGGATCTCTCCATTGATCATTTGGTTGAATTCCAATTATAAAACTCCATATTGGTAACACCAATTTCAAGTTCAGTTAGCCAATTTCCTTTTTCAATGGCCAACTCCAATCTGTGATATATTGTTTATTTAATCTACCTGTCAACATGGAATGCTCAGTGAAAAATCACTGACACATTTCTACTTTATATACTGTCATATCATATTCTGAGCCAGCTCTGCCTCTGAGTGTTTGAGTGTGTCCTGTGGAGGTACGGATCAGCAGCTTGCTATAGGGGCAGGGGTTCTGGGTGCAGCAGTCCTGGATGTGGCATAAGCCCTCTTGGAGGAGGTTGCAATTAACCCCAACAAAGAGCTGCTGAGCAGACAACCCACAAACTTCAGAACAATTATATCAAATAAATTCCCACACTGTTAAGAAAGTCCTAGGACCACAAGAGATTTCCCAACCTGGGGATCTGACAAAGGAACTGAGGACCCTTAGGGAATCTGACTTTGAAGGCCAATGGGATTTGATCAGAATTTACAAAGGACTGGGGAACAGGCTCTTGGAGGGCATAAACAAAACCTTGTGTGCACCAGGGCCCAGGAGAAAGGAGCAGTGACCCCACAAAAGACTGACCCAGACTTGCCTGTGAAGGTCTAAGAGTCTCTGGTGGAGGCATGAATCAGCAGAGGCATGTGTCCACAATGGCCTGCTAAAGGGTTGGTGGCACTGAGTGCAGCAGTGTGTGCACAGGATCTTATGAAGGAGATAACCATTATCTTCATTACCTCCACCATAGTTTCATCTCAGATCAAACAACAGAGAGGGAACACAGCCCCGCCCATCAACAGAAAATTGGATTAAAGATTTACTGAGCATGGCACTGTCCATCAGAACTAGACACAATTTCCCCCTTTCTAATCAGAAAGCTTGCATAAGCTTCTTATCCTTATCCCTCAGAGGGCAGACAGACTGAAAATCACAGTCACAGAAAACTAATCAAACTGATCACATGAACCACAGCCTTGTCTAACTCAATAAACTATGAGCTATGCTGTGTAGGGCCACCCAAGACAAATGAGTCATGGTGGAGAGTTCTGACAAAACACAGTCCACGGGAGAAGTGAATGGCAAACCATTTCAGTATTCTTGCCTTTAGAAACTGATGAACAGTATGAAAAGGCAAAAAGAAATGACACTGAAAGATGGACCCCCCAGGTCAGATCAGTTCAGTTCAGTCATTCAGTCATGTCTGACTCTTAACAACCACATGGACTGCAGCCCTCCAGGCTTCCCTGTCCATCACCAACTCCCGGAGTTTACTCAAACTCATGTCCATTGAGTCGGTGATGCCATCTGACCATCTCATCCTCTGTATCCCTATCTCCTCCCGCATTCAATCTTTCCCAGCATCAAGGTCTTTTAAATAAGTCAGCTCTTCGCATCAGGTGGCCAAAGGATTGAAGTTTCAGCTTCAACATCAGTCCTTCCAATGAACACTCAGGGCTTATCTCCTTTATGATGAACTGGTTGGATCTCCTTGCAGTCCAAGGGACTCTCAAGAGTCTTCTGCAACACCACAGTTCAAAAGCATCAATTCTTCGGTGCTCAGCTTTCTTCACAGTCCAACTTTCACATCCATACATGACCACTGGAAAAACCATAGACATGACTAGATGGACCTTTGTTGGCAAAGTAATGTCTCTGCTTTTCAATATGCTATCTAAGTTGGTCATAACTTTTCTTCCAAGGAGAAAGCGTCTTTTAATATCATGGCTGCAATCACCATCTGCAGTGATTTTGGAGCCCCCAAAAATAAAGTCTGACACTGTTTCCACTGTCACCCGGCTTATTTAACTTATATGCAGAGTACATCATGAGAAATGCTGGGCTGGAAGAAGCACAAGCTGGAATCAAGACTGCTGGGAGAAATATCAATAACCTCAGATATGCAGATGACACCACCCTTATGGCAGAAAGTGAAGAGGAACTAAAAAGCCTCTTGATGAAGGTGAAAGTGGAGAGTGAAAAAGTTGGCTTAAAGCTCAACATTCAGAAAACGAAGATCATGGCATCTGGTCCCATTACTTCATGGGAAATAGATGGGGAAACAGTGGAAACAGTGTCAGTTGCTTGTGTCCACTAAAATATTTTAATTGGTTAATTTTGAAAATCTTACTGTCATTTTACTTTGGGTGCTTTGTAACAATTAGATCCTGTTGCTCATTCCATTTTTTAACCATGGGTTTGATCTTTTTTGAAAGAATTATTGTCTCTTTTTGCTTCTTAGTTGTGAAAAAAAAAATTAGAACATTTGGCATGAATTCACTGGGGGCCGGAATCAATCAGTCCTAGTTACTAACTCTGTTGGAGGATATGTGTAATTTACACGGTATTGAATTAAAATGTACTTTAAATTTCTACTTTCCAGTGTCTCATTATTATATAGTCAACATCTCTGTAGCTTTTAACTAATAGGGTTTACTTGACATATAAGTAATATAAAATATGCCTCATTTCACTTTTAGGTATTCTACCCTAGTTCCTAATGGCATCAAAATGCCTTCAAAAATGTTTAGTACCTATCATGTTGAGTTACTTTGATTTAATAACTTAAATTTAAAAAAAGACTATCAAATGAATTCTAATTTACAACAAATTAAACCATATGGATGCATGAAAGAATGTAAGAAGTGCTGATATATTGCAAAGGACCTTATTTGTTGTCTTTTAAGGTACATAATGACACTCTGCATTACTTATGTCTTTATATCATAGACAACAATAATATTTTTATTTTAATCACAGTAGTTTATGACACAATGTATGTATGAAAATTAGCCTTTTTCTAGGCATAGAACCTTACTTTTTCCCAAGCAATGCTTTTAATTTATTAAATTCATACCATGAGTTGTATCTAGAGTATTAGTTTTTTTTTTAAGAAAGTCTTTGTAAAACTTTTTTTTCCTAAAAAAATTCAAGTAAATGAATTTTTGCTCAATTTCTGAATGTTTAGCATTTCCCCATCTCTTTTGAGCTGGTGAATGGCCTTCTTTAATTGGTGACAAGTTGAACAGTTGCAATGAAACTGAGATTTATTTGGTTTCTATTTCTAGTAGTAATATATAGTTGTTCTTGAATACGTGACTAAAATGTTTGCTTTCATCTTATTCAATTATCTCTCTATAATAAATATTTTTTCAAAGAATAGAAACAAATTCCTTTTTTGCTGTATTTTTTCAATTCATAAGGTAAACTGTAACTGTAAAATAAATCAATAGTTTTTTCAGTCTCTTCAAAATTAAAGAAGCAATATTAGACAATTTCACAAACATTTAATTTAGGCCATATATAATAATTAAAAATTATTTTCATTTAAAAGATAACCATAAGTATAAATGAACATGTGTATATCCACAAAACTATCCACATACGTTTACATGTTCTATGGATATATATATATATATATATAAATTTATATTTCTGATTATCTTTTAAGTGAAAAGAATTTCTTGATTTTATATATATGTGTATTTATATATATGCATATATGTAATTTTCAAAAATGGGTCCATGATTACCAGATATTTACAGTTTACTTTGCAGCATGAACTGCTATAGGCATTTTATTATCCATTTCATTTAATATGAAGAGTTCACATTGTCTAATAATTTCAGAATTTTTTTTTTATGTTTCACTACTCTACTTATCTGATGTTAAAAATTGTTTTATTATATTTGAGACTTTTTGTTAATTTAACCTACCATCTTTATGATGTGAAATGTGTGTAAAAATGGGATAAAATAAACAATTTTAATGATCCTTTGTATTTGGTTAAATTAGCACTTAAATATTTGAAAGGCATTATTAATATAGCAATATTTCACAGGACAGTTCATATCTACATATTTATCTATTAGAATGTTTATAAGAATGAAAATTTAATTGGACAGATTACACAAAACAAATATTTCAATTTGGCTCACCTTATAAAAGGCAAAAGCCCAAGTTTAAGTATAATCAAATGATTAAACAATTTATCAAATATCATAACTACTGTAACATTCATGTCATTGCATTACATGTTACTCTACTAAATACTATTAGCCTTCAGACAATTTTAAATGAGTATCTTATTTTTTCCCTTATTCTGAAAATACTGCTCAAAAGGATATGTTAAATACAGTATATATTACTGAAGACTATATTTTATGGCTAATTGAAAATAGGCTTGCAGATAAATAATTAAAAATTTTGATAACCATTTTGAAGGGAAAGACCAGGATGGTATAATAAACAAAGGTACTTGCGTAAATAGTCCAATCGTAAGTATTAAGACAGAGCTTCTAAAATATCTCAAGCCCTATTTGTAGGTGATCTTTTTCAGTGGATGTCTAGGTGAATTTCTGATGTAATACTAATATTTGGCTATCAGTGTTAGCTGACCAGTCATGTCTGACTCTTTGTGACCCCATAGACCATAGCCCATCAGGCTCCTCTTTCCATGGAATTCTCCAGGTAAGAATACTGGAGTGGGTTGCCATGCTCTTCTCCAGGGGATCTTCCCAGCCAAGGGATCAAACTTTGGTCTCCTGCACTGCAGGTCGATTCTTGGCTGCCAAGTCTTAAACAATAGAGACCACTGGGACCTGTTTCCATAGTCCCAGTGGAAATGATGATTGGAGTGTTGACATTGAGAGAATTAAAAAGCATTGCAAAGACCAATACAACGTCAAAGTCAGAAGAAAACTAGTGTGTCACATTTAAGTCAGTAGAGCAGAACTGAGCACCTGGATATCAGCAACAGTTTAGTACATTACTTTGCTGAGTCTGCCCCTATAGAAAGATACCACAGACGTGATGGCTTAAACAACAAAATTTTTTACACAGTTCTTGAAGCTAAAAGTCTATGATCAAGGTTGACAGGTTTAATTTCTCCTGAGACATCTCTCCTTTGCTTGCACATGGTCACTTCTCAAATATCCTCACATAGCCTTTTTCCCATACATATGTCCCAGTCTCTCTTCCTCTTCTTATAAAAACACCGGTCATATTGGATTAGTGTTCCATCTTTATGACTTCATTTAACCTAATTTTATCCTTCAAAGCTCTATTTCTAAATGCAGTCACATTGAGGGTTAGGATTTGAACATATGAATTCAGAAGGGACACCATTCAACTTATAACAGTAATATAAGAATCAGTACAAAACAATGCTAGAAGGTGACACACTCTTAGCTATCATTCATCAGTTATAATCTCAGTAGATGCTTGACATAGTCTGAAACTAAGATGCACATTAGCTATAAACAGCAATGATGGAGACAAAGGAATCTATGTGGCCAATGAAAAGCCATGAAGTGAGAACGGGCTAGAACTCATATCATCTATTAGATTTTCAGTCTTAAAATCTCTGCATTAATACCAAACAAAATGAGTAGAATCTGAAATTATAAACATAATACCATTTATATTACTACCCACCCAAAATGAAATAATTAGGCATAAATCTAACAAAATATGTAAAGATCTATAGAAGGAAAACTACAAAACTCCAATAAATGAAATCAAGGAAGAACTAAAAAAGGGAAAACTAATCCAAGTTCACGTATAAGAAGACTCAATACATCATACCTTGGAAATACTGTGGGTTAAGTTCGAGAGCACTGCAACAGAATGAATATCACAGTAGAGCAAATCACATATTATTTGGATTCCCAGTGCATATTAAAGTTGCTGCTGCTGTTGCTAAGTCGCTTCAGTCGTGTCCGACTCCGTGCGACCCCATAGACGGCAGCCCATCAGGCTCCCCCGTCCCTGGGATTCTCCAGGCAAGAACACTGGAGTGGGTTGCCATTTCCTTCTCCAATGCATGAAAGTGAAAAGTGAAAGTGAAGATTTACATAATAGTCTACTAAGTATATAATAGCATCATGTCTAGAAAAAAGTGCACATACCTTAATTAAAATAAGCTTTGTTAAAAATTGTTAACCATCATCTAAGTGTTTGGTGAGTCACAGTAGTAACATCAAAGATCACTGATCACTGTAACTAATATATTAATAATAAAAATTTGAAATACTGTAAGAGTTACCAAAATGTCACACAGAGACACAGAGTGAGCAAATGCTGTTAGGAAAATAGTTCTGACAGACTTGCTCAATGCAGAGTTACCATAAGATTTTAATTTGTAAAAAACAGTACCTGCAAAAAGCAGAAACCAAAGTGCAATAAAATGAGCTGTGCTAGTATTGTCAAGATGTTAGTTCTTCCCAACTTGATCTATGGATCACAATGCGGTCCAATCAAAATTACAGAAGGTTATTTTGTGGATACCAACAAACTGATTCTAAAGATTAGATAGAGAGGCAAAAGACCTGGAATAGTCAACACAATGTTGAAAGCGAAGAACACAGTTAGAGGACTGAATTTTCTCAGCTTAAAACTTAACTATTAACTTACAAATATCAGAATGGTGTACTATTGGAAAATTAATAGACAAATGGATCAATGGGACAGAATAAAGAGGTTAGAAATAGACTTGTATCAGTTCAGTTTAGTCACTCAGTCGTGTCCGACTCTTTGCGACCTCATGAATTGCAACATGCCAGGTCTCCCTGTCCATCACCAACTCCCTGAGTTCACTCAGACTCATGTCCATCGATTCGGTGATGCCATCCAGCCATCTCATCCTCTTTCATCTCCTTCTCCTCCTGCCCCCAATCCCTCCCAGCATTAGAGTCTTTTCCAGTGAGTCAACTCTTCGCAAGAGGTGGCCAAAGTATTGGAGTTTCAGCTTTAGCATCATTCCTTCCAAAGAACACCCATTCTTGTATAAATATAGTCAATTGATCTTTGACAAAAGAAGAAAGGCCATACAAAGGAGCCAACATTTTGTCTCTAACAGATGGTGCTATACATTCACATGCACAAAATCAATCAATCAATCTTGACAGAGGACTTACCCTCTTCACAAAACTTAACTCAGTATGCATCATAGATCTAAAAGGGAAATTCAAAACTATAAATCTTCTAGAAGATAACATGAAAGAAAATCCAGATGACGTAGGGTATGCCAATGCTTTTTTGATATAATACCAAAGGCACTATTGATGAAAAAAATGAAAAACTGAAATTCAATAAAAATTTTCTCTGTAAAAGACAATGTCAAGACAAGAAAATGAGTCAAAGATTGGGAAAAACATTTGCAAAAGATACATCTGATAAAAGATTGCTATCCTATATATAAAAATATCTAAAACTTAACAATAAGAAAACAACTTGATTATGAAGTTAGCCAAAAACTTTAATGAATACTTCACCAAAGAAGATAAACATATGCCAAGTAAAGGTGTAAAAAGATGCTCCACATTCTATATCATCATAGAAATACAAATTAAAACAAAATATTACTTATACATCTATTGGTGATTTAGTTTCTAAGTCATGTCCAACTCTTGAAACCTCATGGACTGTAGCTCACCATGAGATTTCCTGGCAAGAATATAGGTCTGGGTTGGCATTTCCTTCTCCAGGGAATCTTCCTGGCCCAGTGATTGAACCCACATCTCCTGCATTGCAGGTGGATTCTTTACCACTAAGCCACAAGGGAAGCCCCATACCTGTTACAGAGTAGCCAAAATCCAGAACATTTGACAACACCAAATGCTGGACAGAATAAGGAGCATTATGAACTCTTATTCATTGCTGGTGGAAATGCAAAATGGTACAGTCACTCTGGACAACAGCTTGCTAGTTTCTTATAAAACTAAACATATTTTTTATCAGGTGATCCTGGAATTATACTCCTTGGTACTTAACCAAAGGAGTTGAAAATTTAAGTCCACACAAAAATCTGTACGTGGTTGTTGTAAGTTTTATTCATAATTGCCACAACTTGGAAGAAACCAAGATGTCCTTTAGTAGGTGAGTGGGTAAATCAACAGAGGTACCTCTAAACAATGAATATTATATGGCACTAAAAGAAATGAATTATCAAGAAATGCAAAGACAAGGGGGAAACTTACATGCACATTACTGAGTTAAAGTAATAATAATAAGAAAACTACCAGAGGTACTGGCAATAATGGTGGAAAGATATATTCTCTTATCTTGGGTGCCTCCAGTAGTTCTTTTTAATGAACCAATTGTCTTTATCAACATGGTAATCTAATTGAGATAACACTTGGAGAAACCTGCCAAACAAAAGGATGACCATATCTATGAAGAGTTAACAAAAAAAAAAAAGTGTTAAAATGTCTTTGTTTTTGTTTGACATATAAACTCAGTCTCAAGATATCTTTTAAGTGTTTCAAAATCAAATCAACAGCCATGAGAACACACTTTTCAAAACTTAATTTTTTGATTTGTAAGCATACAGATCTCTTTCACTTAGCGTAAATTCATTTATCAGATTATTTTAAAAGCAAATAATTCAAATACATGTTTATTGGAAAGGAAACGTGGATGGGAAAGATTTTGACTGTTTTCTTAAGATACTTCAAACTTCCAGTTTAGCATCAAAATGAGCATTTATAATGATTAAGTAAATGACTCAGGTTAGAATAGAAAATACTAAAACATGGTATTCATATGACTTGTTCACTTATTCAGAAATGAAAGTGTTAGTTGTTCAGTCACATCTGAATCTCTGTGACCTATGGACTATAGCCCACTAGGATCCTGAACACAGGATTCTCCAGGCAAGAATAATGGGGTGGATTGCCATGCCCTTCTCCAGGGGATTTTTGTGACCCAGGGATCAAACCTGGGTATCCTGCATTGCAGACAGATTCTTTACCATATGGGCCATGAGGGAAGCCTCATTCAGAAATGTCCAAGCAATTTTGTAACTTAATCAGGTAGGGTGAGTGCAGTACTCCTGAAGCAAGGCCCCACAATAATGTACATAACTCATGAAGGAGATGTCAGCCTTTTGGAGTCACTAAGTGGAAACAATAATTGCTTCAGAATTTCTATTCAACATGAAACAGAATTAGTCACTATTTATCACATCTGTCCATGCTAAAACCGAATATAATTGAGTCCCAAATGTCATTTCCCCACCATTCTTTTTTCTTTCTTTTTAGGACACCCAGAATGGTTCCAGGAGAAAGCAATGGCACCCTACTCCAGTACTCTTGCCTGGAAAACACCATGGACAGAGGAGCCTGGTAGGCTGCAGTCCATGGGTTCGCTAAGAATCTGACAGGACTGAGCAACTTCACTTTCATTTTTCACTTTCATGCATTGGAGAAGGAAATGGCAACCCACTCCAGTATTTTAGCCTGGAGAATCCCAGGGACAAGGGAGCCTGGTGGGCTGCTATCTAGAGTGTCACACAGAGTTGAACACAACTGAAGTGACTTAGCAGCAGCACCAGCAGACTGGTTCCAAATAGGAAAAGAAGTACGTCAAGGCTGTATATTGTCACCCTGCTTATTTAACTTCTATGCAGAGTACATCATGAGAAACGCTGGGCTGGAAGAAGCACAAGCTGGAATCAAGATTGCTGGGAGAAATATCAGTAACCTCAGATATGCAGATGACACCACCCTTATGGCAGAAAGTGAAGAGGAACTCAAAAGCCTCTTGATGAAAGTGAAAGAGTAGAGTGAAAATTTGGCTTAAAGTTCAACATTCAGAAAACTAAGATCATGGCATCTGGTCCCATCACTTCGTGGCAAATAGATGGGGAAACAGTGGAAACAGTGTCAGACTTTATTTTTTGGGGTTGTTCCAAAATCAGTGCAGATGGTGACTGCAGCCATGAAATTAAAAGACACTTACTCCTTGGAAGGAAAGTTATGACTAACCTAGATAGCATATTCAAAAGCAGAGACATTACTTTGCCAACAAAGGCCTGTCTGGTCAAAGCTATGGTGGTCATGTATGGATGTGGGAGTTGGATTGTGAAGAAAGCTGAGCGCCGGCAAATTGATGCTTTTGAACTGTTGTGTTGGAGAAGACTCTTAAGAGTCCCTTGGACTGCAAGGAGATCCAACCAGTTCATTGGGAGGAGGGAGGGGGGTTCAGGATGGGGAACACATGTATACCTGTGAGGGATTCATGTTGATGTATGGCAAAACCAATACAATATTGTAAAGTAATTAACCTCCAATTAAAATAAATAAATTAATATTTTAAAAAAAATAAAGAAGATCAGTCCCCCCTGGGTGTTCTTTGGAAGGAAGGATGCTAAAGCTGAAACTCCAATACTTTGGCCAACTCATGAGAAGAGTTGACTCATTGGAAAAGACTCTGATGCTGGGAGGGATTGGGGGCAAGAGGAGAAGGGGACAACAGAGGATGAGACGGCTGGATGGCATCACCGACTCGATGGACGTGAGTTTGAGTGAACTCCGGGAGTTGGTGATGGACAGGGAGGCCTGGCGTGCTGTGATTCATGGGGTCGCAAAGAGTCAGACACGATTGAGTGACTGAACTGAACTGAACTGGAGATTTATTTATTTATGTTTTAACTTTTTATTTTATGTTGTAATATAACCAATTAACAATGTTATAATAGTTTCGGGTGAACAGGAAATAGACTTTGCTATTTACATTGGTATTTATCTGTTTCAGCATCGTGATTACAGGGAAAAAAAAACCTCTCTCCTGAGAGAAAGGAAATACTTGGTGTCTCAGCACTGCACAAGTTGGTTTGTGAACTTGCATAGTTTTAAATAACTGGTCCCTTAGGCAAACCATAGCTCTAAAGTTCATGTTTACAAATGTTTGTAGAATCACATCATAGTAACAGGAGAGTTAAAGTTGTAAACTTTCCAGTTACATACATTATCATCTGAATTGGGGAAATAAAGTACGGGAAGCTTGAAGCAAGCAAAGTAATAATCATATACACTGAATTTTAAAAATGTAACAATGCAAGCATACTGTTAATGGATTGGAAAGGCTATTTACAAGAATGATAATAATACCTTCAAATTAGCATCAGCAATGTTTTTTGATGTTAGTTTATATGCTAGATATAAAAGCCCTAAGTACCATGGGGCCTGCCAAGAATTTCAATATAAATGAGGAGAAATTATAGAGTGATATAAATGTTATACAGAGAAATAATTTATAAACAAGGTTATAAGAGGTTATTAAAATCACATGAAGCAATAATTAAGAACATCCTCAAATTATCAATGGCAATGAACTGAAATATACCTGTTTTGCATTTTGAAAAATGAACATTTTTTTTTTAAACCTAATTGACTTCCTCAGTTGTTCAAAATGGGAAGGCAATACAATGATAGAATGAGCCACGCTAATGAGTTCCTTCCAGGCAATGACTCCATCTTATCTGCTTTCATTTCTCTAGAACCAAAGGGTCGGTGGCCTGACATAAAAGATAATAAGTAAATGTTTAAATAGTGAAATTGAACTGAGTCCTAATGAACACAGTCATCGCAGTCAGTTTTAGTTCAATTCATGGAGACATCATTTACATGCAGAATTGTCTTGGAAAAAGTTATTTAATCTATCTGACTTTTTTCTCTTTAAAGTAAGAATATCTGCCCCCGTTTTGTCAGATCATTGTAAAGATTAAATGAGGTTATATAAATATTGAAAAAATGTGGCACACAGGGACATGTGGTCAGTACTCAGTGACAGTTGCTGTTATTAATCCCATTTGATTTTTAAGATATCCCTCTTTCCCAGGACTGTTCTTTAAGCTTCAGCTAAGTGCTCATCCACCCCAGGAAGCCTATCGTCCCTATCCCTAGCCTGGACTGCATCTATTCTCCAGTCACTTTCAGTGCATTTATTTGCTTTCATTAATTATTCTCATTGTATAATCTGTGATATCTAAAAATGATTTGCTTTTTCATTAAGTATGCTCCAGTATTTGACTTAAGAATAAAATATATGTCATATGTCTTCATATCTCCAGTGACTGATACAGTTCTATTAGTGAAAGTGAAAGTCACTCAATTGTGTCTGACTATTTGCAACCCCATGGATTATATAGTCCATGGAATTCACCAGGCTTGAATACTAGAATGGGTACTTTCCCTGCTTCAGGAGTAGGTACAACCATTTGATTCATTTATTAAGACACAGGAAATAGTTTATCCTTATATTTTGCTGTTAATTTTTATGGATAAATCTTTGAGAGAAAATTTTGATTTGAGATCATTGTGCTACAACATTATTACAAGAAAATAAAACGTTATGATACAAAGTACTGTTGTCAATGCACTCTGAACAGGGTGTCCAGAATATCTTCTAGCAAGTCACAAGAAGTGCATGCTCAGTTGTGTCTGACTTTTTGTGACCCCAAGGAGTATAGCCCACTCATCAGGCTCCTCTGTCCATAGGATTTCCTAGGCAAGAATACTGGAGTGGGTACTATTTCCTATTCCAGGGGAGCTTCCTGACCCAGGGAATGAACCCAAGTCTCTTGTAGCTCCTGCACTGGCAGGCAGATTCTTTACCAACCACGTCAACCTGGGAAGCAAGTCATAAGAGAACTAGGAAAAAGCCAGGGAAGCACTGCTATAATGACAGTCTCAGAATAGGAAGTCTTTGGTTGACTCTATACATGAAATTTTCACTGTGCTTACCTAGAGTTAGATGAATACAGTGCTTATTAACTATGAGACCCAGAAAAAGAAAAGACCAATTTGTTTCCTGACTATGTGAGAGTTTAATCAGTGTATCACATAGGATAAACATATGTTGATGCATATTTACAGATGAAGGAAAATAAATTTTAACTTACTTTGTAAATTATAAGCTTCAAAAGGCATATGAAAGTCCTTGAAAAAAAAATGAACTCAAGAAAGAATTGGAAAAGTCATGAGTAGTAGAACCACAATAGAAAATTATGAAATGTGTATATTCCTCACCTTTGGAATTTTCATCTTGAAAGGTCATTTCTATGCTATTCTCTAAAAGGTTTAAGAGTTATTTTTAGAGAAGTTTAGATCAGTTTTATACAATATGGCATTTCTTATACACTTACTATGAAGAAATTGGGCTTGGTATTTACTCTGTTTTGATATTTTAGAGGAAGGAGAATCACATGAAATAAGCCTCTGAAATACATTTAGTAGATTTTAGAAATTCTCATATGGCCAGAGTTCCCTAAATGCAGAACCTTAGGACAAAATAAAATAAAGGAAGAAAGTGAGGGAAGAAGGAAGGGAGGTAGGGAGGAAGGAAGGAGAGAAAGAAGGAACAAAGGAAGGAAGGAGGCTTGGAACACTGTTAGTAAGGTTTATATAGATGAACTGAGAAGAGACAAGTATCAGAATTCTAAGATCTCTAAGGTTGACTTCAGGGTGATTTCAAGCCAATTTGGTAGACAAAATTCCAAAGGAATTATACTTCAAATTTGAGATACAGAGAGTGTGGTCATTGAAGGAAGTATTCCAACAGCCTGAAGGACTTCAGCTCTGTTTTTATACCTACTTAACATAATCTCCTGTTATACACACTACACTGCAAGAGCTTTGTAAAAGCACATTTGTCAAATTTTTACAACCTAATTATCACACAAATAGTGAGTACATATTAAAGATTCATTTATTTAATGATAATTTCAGCAGAACAACACGAGAAGTTCCAAAGCAATTTCTGAAACACATACAGTTAACTAGAAAAAGTAACAAGATATGATTACTAAAATGTGCACAAGCTGGTTAATGGCCTGAAGGCTAATTGGAGTATTGAGTTCATCTTCTCTATGGGAAACAAAACAAAATCATACCTTACACTTTCCTGAAAAGTTAACCTATCCAGGGTTGTGAAACAGCATAATCCCAAACAACTGTGAAGTTATTCCAACCAAGTTAAATTCCATAAGAGAGACAGATGGCTGTGATAGAGGCTTATTAGGATATGATATTAAAAAGTCTTACAATCATCATTTGTTCATTTCCAAGTAATAGACAATTTTTGTGCACATCAGTTAAAGAAGATGAAATAGCTTAAGGCATAGTTCTAAATTATTAATTAAACACAATGATGAGGAAGAAAAAGGCATGGATTGAAAAAAATTATTCCAAAGATTTGGAAGAACATAAAATCTCATATTGATACTGTTTAGTGGAAATACAAAGGTCGGTGGGAAAAAATGATAAAACACCACGAAATCTCTTTACTTCAAGCTCTATGACAGCTATGAAGTCATTTCTAACCTTGGAAAAATCTATTTTCAGGTAGCATGAAGAAGATAGTAGTTTCTTACTGAAGAATCAGAGATTCTCAGATGCTCAGATAATAGCACTACAGTTATAAACATTACTTTTATAATGCATTAGAATACAAAAATAATTGTATGACTCACTTTATTACAGTGGTTGAAGCCAAACTTGCAATATAGGACATATACCTGTATTGGGGAAATACCGGTATTTTTAAATTATTTTACTATATTTTAAAATGAAAAGGTTACTTAGTTTGCTCTTTGGTCTTTGAATCTGGAGATCATGAATTATAAGTAAAAAACTTTAAAAAATACAATAAAAAAAAAACAATATAGCTTACTGAAGATTGAGATCCAGTTTTGTAGTGGATAAGATATTTTCATTTGATTTTGTCCAGAGTAAACAAAACATGCAGTATTTGAAACCTCCTAAATAGTAGAATTATACCAAGGACATTTTTTTTTTCTTTTTGGTTACTGTGAAAGGTGAGTCATCAAAGCTATTATAAAAATTGAAGTTTCAGAAAACATGAAGCAATCTGATATGGAGCCATTATTTTCTTATTTACACTAATGACTTTATTAGGTCATTAAATATTTCAGAGGAATTTAATACTTTTTTATAATACTGAGTATATTTAAATTTTTATGATATACAATTAATTAAATGCCCACAATAGTTAATAATTGATATTGCATTAAACAGGACTTTGGATTTATAATAACATAGATTATTTTGAGAAAACTGAAAATTTCTGTTGTATTATTAAATAACAAATGCGTGATTTCTGTATCTAAAATCAATTTACTATGACTTTTCTTTACTATGTGATGAGGAATTATATATTATGCTTTCAATGTGAGTTTGAGAATCAAGAACTTACAGGTTATCACAATAGTGCCATATTTGTTTGTCATCCCAAGAAAAAGGCGTTCTATAAAAGTGAATTTTATGTAAAATGGAATTTTAATAATTTTATCTCTAGAAGTCCAATATTACTATTAACTATTTATGAAAATATTTATAAATTGCTAAATATTCTATGATATTTTTTCATAAGTTCTTTGAACATGAATTGACTTTTATTTAGTGATTGTGTTATTTTAATAAATGTTACTTATAATTCTTTGCTATTTGTAAGGCTTCCCCAGACAGCCATTTTGCTTTTTTGCATTTCTTTTCTATGGGAATGGTCTTGATCCCTGTCTCCTGTACAATGTCACGAACCTCATTCCATAGTTCATCAGGCACTCTATCTATCAGATCTAGGCCCTTAAATCTATTTCTCACTTCCACTGTATAATCATAAGGGATTTGATTTAGGTCATACCTGAATGGTGTAGTGGTTTTCCCCACTTTCTTCAATTTAAGTCGGCATTTGGCATTAAGGAGTTCATGCTCTGAGCCACAGTCAGCTCCTGGTCTTGTTTTTGCTGACTGTATAGAGCTTCTTCATCTTTGGCTGCAAAGAATATAAGCAATCTGATTTCGGTGTTGACCATCTAGTGATGTCCAAGTGTAGAGTCTTCTCTTGTGTTGTTGGAAGGGGGTGTTTGTTATGACCAGTGCATTTTCTTGGCAAAACTCTATTAGTCTTTGCCCTGCTTCATTCCATATTCCAAGGCCAAATTTGCCTGTTACTCCAGGTGTTTCTTGACTTCCTACTTTTGCATTCCAGTCCCCTGTAATGAAAAGGACATCATTTTTGGGTGTTAGTTCTAAAAGGTCTTCTAGGTCTTCATAGAGCCATTTCACTTCAGCTTCTTCAGCGTTACTCCTTGGGGCACAGACTTGGATTATGTGATATTGAATGGTTTGCCTTGGAAAGGAACAGAGATCATTCTGTTGTTTTTGAGATTATATCCAAGTACTGCATTTTGGACTCTTTTGTTGACTATGATGGCTACTCCATTTCTTCTAACGGATTCCTGCCCTCAGTCATAGATATAATGGTCATCTGAGTTAAATTCACCCATTCCAGTCCATTTGAGTTCGCTGATTCCTAGAATGTTGATGTTCACTCTTGCCATCTCCTGTTTGACCACTTCCAATTTGCCTTGATTCCTGGACCTAACATTACAGGTTCCTATGCAATATTGGTCTTTACAGCATCGGACCTTCCTTCTATCACCAGTCACATCCACAGCTGGGTATTGTTTTTGCTTTGGCTCCATCCCTTCATTCTTTCTGGAGTTATTTCTCCACTGATCTCCAGTAGCATATTGGGCACCTACAGACCTGGGGAGTTTCTCTTTCAGTATCCTATCATTTTGCATTTTCATGCTGTTCATGGGGTTCTCAAGGCAAGAATACTGAAGTGATTTGCCATTCCTTTCTCCAGTGGACCACATTCTGTCTTCTTCAGCGACCGATGCAAAGAAATAGAGGAAAACAACAGAATGGGAAAGACTAGGGATCTCTTCAAGAAAATCAGAGATACCAAAGGAACATTTCATGCAAAGATGAGCTTGATAAAGGAGAGAAATGGTATGGACCTAATAGAAGCGGAAGATATTAAGAAGAGGTGGCAAGAATACACAGAAGAACTGCTCAAAAAAGATCTTCACGACCCAGATAATCACGATGGTGTGATTACTGACCTAAAGCCAGACATCCTGGAATGTGAAGGCAAGTGGGCCTTAGAAAGCATCACTATGAACAAAGCTAGTGGAGGTGATGGAATTCAGTTGAGCTATTCCAAATCCTGAAAGATGATGCTGTGAAAGTGCTGCACTCAATATGCCAGCAAACTTGGAAAACTCAGCAGTGGCCACAGGACTGGAAAAGGTCAGTTTTCATTCCAATCCCAAAGAAAGGCAATGCCAAAGAATGCTCGAACTACCACACAATTGAACTCATCTCACATGCTACCAAGGTAATGCTCAAAATTCTCCAAGCCAGACTTCAGCATACGTGACCCCTGAACATCCAGATGTTCAAGCTGGTTTTAAAAGAGGCAGAAGAACCAGAGATCAAATTGCCAACATCTGCTGGATCATCGAAAAAGCAAGAGAGTTCCAGGAAAAACATCTATTTCTGCTTTATTGACCATGCCAAAGCCTTTGACTGTGTGGATCACAATAAACTGTGGAAAATTCTGAAACAGATGGGAATACCAGACCACCTGATCTGCCTCTTGAGAACTTTGTATGCAGGTCAGGAAACAACAGTTAGAACTGGACATGGAACAACAGACTGTTCCAAATAGGAAAAGGAGTATGTCAAGGCTGTATATTGTCACCCTGTTTATTTAACTTATAAGCAGAGTACATCATGAGAAATGCTGGACTGGAAGAAACACAAGCTGGAATCAAGATTGCCAAGAGAAATATCAATAACCTCAGATATGCAGATGACACCACGTTTATGGCAGAAAATGAAGAGGAACTAAAAGTCTCTTGATGAAGGTGAAAGTGGAGAGTGACAAAGTTGGCTTAAAGCTCAACATTCAGAAAACGAAGATCATGGCATCCAGTTCCATCGCTTCATGGGAAATAGATGGGGAAACAGTGGAAACAGTGTCAGACTTTATTTTTCTGGGCTCCAAAGTCACTGCAGATGGTGACTGCAGCCATGAAATTAAAAGATGCTTACTCCTTGGAAGGAAAGCTATGACCAACCTAGATAGCATATTCAAAAGCAGAGACATTACTTTGCCAACAAAGGTTCGTCTAGTCAAGGCTATGGTTTTTCCTGTGGTCATGTATGGATGTGAGATTTGGACTGTGAAGAAGGCTGAGCGCCGAAGAATTGATGCCTTTGAACTGTGGTGTTGGAGAAGACTCTTGAGAGTCCCTTGGACTGCAAGGAGATCCGACCAGTCCATTCTAAAGGAGATCAGTCCTGGGTGTTCTTTGGAAGGAATGATGCTAAAGCTGAAACTCCAGTACTTTGGCCACCTCATGCAAAGAGTTGACTCATTGGAAAAGACTCTGATGCTGGGAGGGATTGGGGGCAGGAGGAGAAGGGGACGACAGAGGATGAGATGGCTGGATGGCATCACTGACTCGATGGACGTGAGTCTGAGTGAACTCCGGGAGTTGGTGATGGACAGGGAGGCCTGGCATGCTGCCATTCATGGGGTCGCAAAGAGTCGGACACGACTGAGCGACTGATCTGATCTGATCTCTGATAATTCTTTTCTGTAATTGTGTATGTTATACTACAAAAGACTGGATTTAATCTTAGCATAGGTTAGTGCTTTTAAAATTCTTGTACCTGCTTTTTTCCATCTAGTAGTTAGCACTATTACAGCTTCTTGATAATGGCTTTTGATTATTTCTACTGCTGCTGCTAAGTCGTTTCTGTCGTGTCCGACTCTGTGCGACCCCATAGACAGCAGCCCACCAGGGTCTGCGGTCCCTGGGATTCTCCAGGCAAGAACACTGGAGTGGGTTGCCATTTCCTTCTCCAATGCATGAAAGTGAATAGTCAAAGTGAAGTCGCTCAGTTGTACCTGACTCTTAGCGACACCATGGACTGCAGCCTACAAGGCTCTCCATCCATGGGATTTTCCAGGCAAGAGTACTGGAGTGGGGTGCCATTGTCTTCTCCATTTGCTTATGTCTAGTTGGACTTTTTTTCAGAATCTTCCTCTACAATGTTCTATATTTAGAAATCAAATAAAATTAGTGATTTATATTGTTCATACATCTAGTTAGAACATCTCCATAAGGTGTTGAAAGCAATATCTATAATTAAAGAGTATATATTTCTGGTAAATAGGCAAGCATTTATTAGCTTTCTCTGACATTAAAAATAACTTTCTACTTTGGGGCTCCTACCTCCATTGTGAGTTTATTGCTGTCAAATTTGAACATAAATGAGGTGTTTGTATACATGTTAGTGACTGTTACTCTGCAAGTCAACTGAACAGAAGCAGAATCTACTGTAGAAAGGGAATATTTACACAAAAGTTAAAAATCTCTCAATTAAGTTACTAATGGTATTGTCTGATGAATTTTTAGGGAACAAATCAGTGATTTGAAGTTCTAGAGTCCTGCAAGGATGATGGAAAAATAAAATTGTAAAGGTTGATGAACTAAATCAACAAATATAAAACGCAAATAGATGATGAAGAGAATCTGTTTAAACTCACAATTGAAAGCAAAGCCATGTGACTCAGTTATGATCAATAAGATGAAAACAGAAGTCTGATAAGGATTCTAGGAAATGTTCTGCTTTTCCATAAAGAAACAGACTTGACTATCATTGTCCTTTTCACCTTCATCCTACTCTGAACATTGATTTAACATCTAAAGCTAAATAATCATTCTGCTATCTGGAGGGCAAAAAGAAGTTGAGGGGAATCAGGAAGATACTGTAACTGACATCATTAAGACACTAAACCAAGTTCGATAACTGTGTACCCTCGATTTACTGCAGAAAATATTTCTAACGGCTGAAAGCATTGGCTGGCATTCGTTATAAACTGAGATAGAATGGACAAACCTAGGAAATAAATGTTACTGTGGTATGGGAAATAACTTTTGATTCTTTGCTGAAACAAATGACAAGGCTTTGCAGCTTGCCGTAAATTCAGTACTCTAATTTAGAGAAGACAGAACTGATGGAAGCCTGTTCAATAATTTGGCAAGACAGGTTTAAATACCAACTGTGTTACTTTCTGGCTCTGTGTCCTTGGGTAATTTAAATAGTATTACAGGCCTTAGTCTAAAAATGGAAAAATGATCTCTGTTCGTTTCCAAGGCAAACCATTCAGTAGCACAGTAATCTGTCTATGCCCCATCCAGTAATGCTAAAGAAGCTGAAGTAGAACAGTTCTATGAAGACCTATAAGACCTTCTAGAACTAATACCCCCAAAAGATGTCCTCTTCATTACAGGGGATTGGAACGCAAAAGTAAGAAGTCAAGAGTTGCCTGGAGTAACAAGCAAATTTAGCCTTGGAGTACAAAACGAAGCAGGGCAAATGTGAATACACTTTAGTTAAAAAAATGCACTGGCCATAGCAAATACCCTCTTCCAACAACACAAGAGAAGATTCTACACATAGACATCACCAGATGGCCAACACTGGAATCAGACTGATTATATTCTTTGCAGCTAAACATGGAGAAACTCTATACAGTCAAGAAAAACAAGACCGGGAGCTGACTGTGGCTTAGATCATGAACTCGTTATTGCCAAATACAGACTTAAAATGAAGAAAGCAGGGAAAACCACTATACCATTCAGGTATGACCTAAGTCAAATCCTTTATGATTACACAGTGGAAGTGACAAATAGATTCAAGGATTTAGAACTGATAGACAGAGTGCCTGAAGAACTATGGACAGAGGTTAGTGATATTGTACAGGAACCAGTGGTCAAGACCATCCCAGAGAAAAAGAAATGCAAAAAGGCAAAATGGTTGTCTGAGGAGGCCTTACAAATAGTAGAGAAAAGAAGAGAAGCTAAAGGCAAAGTAGAAAAGGGAAGATATACCCATTTGAATGTAGAGTTCCAAAGAATAGCAAGGAGAGATAAGAAAGCCTTCCTCAGGGATCAATGCAAGAAAAAGAGGAAAACAATAGAATGGGAAAGACTAGAGATCTCTTCAAGAAAATTAGAGATACAAAGAGAACATTTCATGCAAAGATGAGCACAATAAAGGACAAAAATGTTATGGACTGAACAGAAGCAGAAGATACTAAGCAGAGGTGGCAAGAATACACAGAAGAACTATACTAAAAGGTTCTCCATGACCCAGATAACCATGGTGATGTGATCACTCATCTAGAGCCAGACAACCTGGAATGTGAAGTCAAGTGGGCCTTAGGAAGCATCACTATGAGCAAAGTGAGTGGAGGTGATAGAATTCCAGTTGAACTATTTCAAATCCTAAAAGATGATGCTGTGAAAGTGCTGCACTTAATATGCCAGCAAATCTGGAAAACTCAGCAGTGGCCACAGGACTGGAAAAGGTCAGTCCTTTTTCCAATCCCAAAGAAAAGCAATGCCAAAGAATGTTTAAACGACTGCACAATTGCACTCATCTCACACACTAGCAAAGTAATGCTCAAAATTCTCTAAGCCAAGCTTCAACAGAACATGAACCATGAACTTCCAGATGTTCAAGCTGAATTTAGAAAAGGCAGAGGAACCAGAGATCAAATTGCCAACACCTGCTGGATTATTAAAAAAGCACAAGAGTTCCAGGGAAACATCTAGTTTTGCTTTATTGACTACGCCAAAGTCTTTGACTGTGGGATCACAAAGAACTATGGAAAAATCTTAAAGAGATGGGAATACCAGACCACCTCAACTGCCTCCTGAGAAATCTGTATACAAGTCAAAAAGCAAAAGTTAGAACTGAACATGGAACAATAGACTGGTTCCAAAGGAGTACGTCAAATCTATATAGTGTCACCCTGATAATTTAACTTACATGCAGAATACATCATGCAAAATGCAGGGCTGGATGAAGCACAAGCTGGAATCAAGATTGCTTGGAGAAATACCAATAATCTCAATATGCAGATGACACCACCCTTATGGCAGAAAGTGAAGAAGAGCCAAAGAGCCTCTGGATGAAATTGAAAGAGGAAAGTGAAAAAGTTCGCTTAAACTCAAAAGTCAGAAAATTCAGATCATGGCATCCGGTCGCATCATTTCATGACAAATAGATGGGGAAACAATGGAAACAGTGACAGACTTTATTTTCTTGGGCTCCAAAATCACTGCAGATAGTTAGAGCAGCCATGAAATTAAAAGACACTTGTTCCTTGAAGCAAAGCTATGACCAGCCTTAACAGCATATTAAAAAGCAGCATTACTTTACCAAGAAAGGTCCATCTAGTCAAAGCTGTGGTTTTTCCAGTAGTCATGTATGGATGTGAGAGTTGGAGTATAAAGAAGGCTGAGCACTGAAGAATTGATGCTTTTAAAGTGTAGTGTTGGAGAAGACTCTTGTGAGTTCCTTGGACTGCAAGGAGATTCAATCTGTCAATACTAAAGGAAATCAGTCCTGAATATTCATTGGAAGGACTGATGCTGAAGCTGAAACTCTAATACTTTGGCCACCTGCTGTGAAGGACTGACTCATTGGAAAAGACCCTGATGCTGGGAAAGATTGAAGGCGGGAGGAGAAGGGGACGACAGAGGATGATATGGTTGGATGGCATCATCAATGTGATGGACATTAGTCTGAATAGGCTCTGGGAGTTGGTGATGGAAAGGGAAGCCTGGTGTGCTGAAGTCCATGGGATCACAAAGGGTCAGATACGTCTGAGCGACTGAACTGACTGACTGACAAGCCTCAGGTTTCTGTTGTCACTAGATATACCTACTTCATAATATCTGGAGCAGATTAAATGTCCTAATACATATAAAAGGCACATCAGAATGCCTGGCATAGAGTCAGTGGTCTGTATTTTTTATTTGTGCATACTGTTAGATATATGCATTTTTATAGACTATATAAGATTGAATAAATTAGTAATAATAAGCATACATTTAAATTAAACTGCTCTGTCTTTTAAAATTTACTTGATTTACTAGGAGTTTATTAAGTCTTATGAAGTATCTGAAACTCTAACAGTTGCTAGGAATACTGAGATGGTTAGAACAAAATTCTTTCAGGAGATATAGAATATCAAGGAACATAATGAAGAAAACAAAGCATAGTAAATACTAAAAATATAGCTATGGACATGTATAAAGGAATAAAGAGAGAAGTACACTTAGAACTTTCCTTTATTTAGAATGGCTGGGCCATCAGATATTTGTACTGTTAAAGGAAACTTAGTGCAGCCATGAAATCAAAAGATGCTTTCTCCTTGGAAGAAAAGCTATGACAACTTAGACAACATATTAAAAAGCAGACATGTTACTTTGCCAACAAAGGTGCATTAGTCAAAACTATGGTTTTTCCAGTGTGGATGTGAGAGTGGGACCATAAAGACAGCTGAACACTGAAGAATTGATGCTTTTGAACTGTGCTGTTGGAGAAGACTCTTAAGAGTCCGTTGGACTGCAAGGCAATCAAACAAGTCAATCCTAAAGGAAATTACTAAATATTCATTGGAAGGACTGATGCTGAAGCTGAAGCTCCAATACTCTGGCCACCTAATATGAAGAACTGACTTATTAGAAAAGGTTGAAGGCAGGAGAAGGGGATGACGGAGGATGAGATGGTTGATGGCATCACTAACTCAATGGATATGAATTTGAGCAAGCCCCAGGAGTTGATGATGGACAGGGAAGCCTGGCATGTTAAAGTCCATGGGTCACAAAGAGTTGGACATGACTGAGTGACTGAACTGAACTGAAGACAGTGGAAGAGGGATAAAATTACATTTCAGGCAGAGGATGAGCATTTATAGAGGCAAGGAGATGCACAACATTGTGGCCTGTTTTGGAAAATATAACCATTTATGCATGGCTATGACAGAGGCTTATGTGGAGAAGTGGAAAGAATGAAAGAGAACATATTCCTGGAATTAGATTAGAAAGTTCCTTTTATAGCTCTCACAGCTTGGATTTCAAATCAGTATAAAGAGTGGTTTTCAAATTATGTGCCATAGAATTCAATTATTCCACAGAAGCCTCTCATGGCCTCTAACTTATGTGAGAAAAAGGATGAACAGATGCAGTTTGAGGATTCACTCCTCATTTTAATCAATTTCTTCATTTTTTGTTAAAATGTACACACATAACCAGGTATTATGCATGATTGAAAAAGAGAGAAGGCTGCTGAAAAAAATAAAGACCCAATCATCAAGTGACATGTTATATTTTCATACTTTCTATGTGAAGGATATTCTGACAATAATTTGAGGAATGTTCATGTAAAGGACATTAATAATCAATGTGATAAATTAGATAAAATGGACTTGAATTAAAATTCTGAAAGTGGGAATAGAGAGGAAGTGACATTTGTGATAGATTTAGGAGACAGAATCAACATTTTGGGAGATTTGATACAAAGATCTTAAAAATCTTTTCTATCACACCTACTAAAAATAATTATGGAAATTTTTATTGGTCTTCAGACATTATTATATTGATTTCCACTTTTGTTTGAAGTTTGAATAGCTATAAATAATACAATATCTGCAAATTTTTAAAAATTGACATTTTGAAAGAAACTTCATTTTCATAAAATATATACAGCAGAATTTAAATTCCATACCAAGTTGATTCAAATACTTATTTGAAACAAAATTAAAAGATTTCAACAACTGTAATTTTTATCTCACTACTTTTACTCCTTAAATCTACCCTAATAAAAGTATTGAAAGTTTTATTGGTCCTTAAGTACTATGCTATGCTATGGTAAGTCACTTCAGTCACCACCAGGCTGCCCCATGCCTGGGATTCTCCAAGCAAAAACACTGGAGTGGGTTGCCATTTCCTTCTCCAGTGAAAATGGAAAGTGAAGTCGCTCAGTCGTGCCGGACTCTTAGCGACCCCATGGACTGCAACCTACCAGGCTCCTCTGTTCATGGGATTTTCCAGGCAAGAGTACTGGAGTAGAGTGCCATTGACTTCTCCAATATTTTAGTTACCTAACATTAATAACACAAGTAGAAGATATTAAGATATAAGATATAAAAAAATATTATAATTAATAACAGAAGCAGAAGATATTAAGAAGAGATGGCAAGAATACACAGAAGAACTGTTCAAAAAAGATCTTCATGACCCAGATAATCATGATGGTGTGATCACTGACCTAAAGCCAGACATCCTGGAATGTGAAGTCAAGTGGGCCTTAGAAAGCATCACTACGAACAAAGCTAGTAGAGGTGATGGAATTCCAGTTGAGCGATTTCAAATCCTGAAAGATGATGCTGTGAAAGTGCTGCACTCAATATGCCAGCAAATTTGCAAAACTCAGCAGTGTCCACAAGACTGGAAAAGGTCAGTTTTCATTCCAATCCCAAAGAAAGGCAATGCCAAAGAACTCTAAAACTACTACACAATTGCACTCATCTCACACACTAGTAAAGTCATGCTCAAAATTCTCCAAGTCAGGCTTCAGCAATATGTGAACCGTGAACTTCCCGATGTTCAAGCTGGTTTTAGAAAAGGCAGAGGAACCAGAGATCAAATTGCCAACATCCACTGGATCATGGAAAAAGCAAGAGAGTTCCAGAAAAGCATCTATTTCTGCTTTATTGACTATGCCAAAGCCTTTGACTGTGTGGATCACAATAAACTGTGGAAAATTCTGAAGGAGATGGGAATACTAGACCACCTGATCTGCCTCTTGAGAAATTTGTATGCAGGTCAGGAAGCAACAGTTAGAACTGGACATGGAACAAGAGACTGGTTCCAAATAGGAAAAGGAGTATGTCAAGGCTGTATATTGTCACCCTGTTTATTTAACTTATATGCAGAGTACATCATGAGAAATGCTGGACTGGAAGAAACACAAGCTGGAATCAAGATTGCCAAGAGAAATATCAATAACCTCAGATATGCAGATGACACCACTCTTATGGCAGAAAGTGAAGAGGAACTCAAAAGCCTCTTGATGAAGGTGAAAGTGGAGAGTGAAAAAGTTGGCTTAAAGCTCAACATTCAGAAAACGAAGATCATGGCATCCAGTCCCATCACTTCATGGGAAATAGATGGGGAAACAGTGGAAACAGTGTCAGACTTTATTTTTGGGGGCTGCTCCAAAATCACTGCAGATGGTGACTGCAGCCATGAAATTAAAAGACGCTTACTCCTTGGAAGGAAAGTTATGACCAACCTAGAGAGCATATTCAAAAGCAGAGACATTACTTTGCCAACAAAGTTTCGTCTAGTCAAGGCTATGGTTTTTCCTGTGGTCATGTATGGATGTGAGAGTTGGACTGTGAAGAAGGCTGAGCGTCGAAGAATTGATGCTTTTGAACTGTGGTGTTAGAGAAGACTCTTGAGAGTCCCTTGGACTGCAAGGAGATCCAACCAGTCCATTCTAACGGAGATCAGCCCTGGGATTTCTTTGGAAGGAATGATGCTAAAGCTGAAACTCTAGTACTTTGGCCACCTCACGCGAAGAATTGACTCATTGGAAAACACTCTGATGCTGGGAGGGATTGGAGGCAGGAGGAGAAGGGGACGACAGAGGATGAGATGGCTGGATGGCATCACTGACTCGATGGACATGAGTCTGGGTGAACTCCGGGAGTTGGTGATGGACAGGGAGGCCTGGCGTGCTGCAATTCATGGGGTCGCAAAGAGTCGGACATGACTGAACGACTGATCTGATCTGATCTGAACATTAATAAATCTTTGTAAAATATCAGATGTGACAAAATAAGAGCAGCATGATCATTCTAAATAAAATATATATTGCATGCCCTTCTAAATAAAGTGTAGTAAATTAAATTATTTTTGGTTTGAATAATTTTTTTCCATGTTTCCTTCTAACTAAAAAGAAAAGTTGCTTCTACACAACTTTCAGGGAGAGGGATAGACTAATTCTTCACTTGCCACAACCTTTCAATTACAAATGATCACAAGGAATAAGATGAAAGATGTAGCTTTGGTGAACACCCACATTGAGTGGGCCAACAGAGGAAAAGAGAGCTTTCAAAGCCATTGCTGGTTGAAAGTCTCCAGTGGGCTGTCTCCTGGGTAATTCATTGCTTTAGGGAGGAAGGAAGAATAAGACACCTGTCTATTCGATAGCTTTTCTTTATACTGGGATTAGGAAGTTGTTTGTGAAGTGAAAGTCGCTCAGTCGTGTCCAACTCTTTGTGACACCATGGATTAAACATCCCATGGAGTTCTCCAGGCCAGAATACTGGAGTGGGTAGCCTTTCCCATCTCCAGGGGATCTTCCCAACCCAGGGATTGAACCCAGGTCTCCTGCACTGCAGGCGGATTCTTTATCCGCTGAGCCACAAAGAAGTTGCTTAATTCTAAAAAAAATTACAAATGAAGAGGTGTGTAATTTATGTGAGCATAAAATTGTCATTAGTTATAAGAATTCAAGACTGTGTGGACTTTTTGAAATGCTGTGTATTACACTCCCATGATTCTCTAGGGGAAAAAAAAAGGTCATAGAAATTATGAAATGTAGTTGAAGAATGTTATATGGACAGAATTAATGGAACTCTGAATAGCTGGATACAATCTTGAAACGTTATTGTCTTATCTTATTTCATACATTTAAACTGAGCAAGGAATAATTCCTATTGAAGAGATTGATTTAACAAGCATGAACATAGCCTGTGGTGAAAGGTAGGCACTTGTAATACAAAACATAAAGCTAATGATACAGGAAAGAATGTTTTAATGAATACTGAGAACTGTGAACACAATAATCAAAATACAAAAGGATTTGGATTGGATACATACAGTTGAGCTATGGGTCCAAATATTACAGATTAATAGTTAAGAGCATTGGTATAGAATATGGATTCTGTGCTAATGCTTTATACACACTTGCATTTGATTCTGAAATCATCCTAAATGGAAATGACTTATTATTTTTAAAATATTTTAGGAAAATAAAATATATTTTCATATATCTTATTTTAAAATTTTTATGTTGTATTCAGCAATAGTATATTTGGGTCTCTAATCTCATCTCTTAAATAATAAAAATCACATTTTTCTCTTCCTAATTAGTTCATGGTGTTGCACATGTGCCTTTGTGTGTCTCTCCATGTATGTATTCAAATAAAAATACTGTCATATTACTTCTCTGGGGATTTTTCTATGCTAGGATGACTAAAAGTGCAATGCAATGTGATATCTGGATTATGGCAACTGTTATTAGTCTGAATAGTATAATTTAAACTGCATCAGAATTAACTATGATAATTCAACAATATTTTCAACAAAATTCCACTGCAATGTGAATCTAGGGTTTGACTCGTTATCGGAACATTTCTACTTTTGTAGTGGAGTGATTCTTCTGTCTTTTCTTCTCTTTCTGATTCTTATTGAAAAATATTATTGTTATAAAAATATGATTTAAATTATTCTTACCAGGTTAAAGGGTATATAAATATGATCTATAAAGTAACCTAAAATTTACAAGCAAGGAAGTTACTTTGCAAGCAGTACTTTGGTTAGTGTGATCTTTACAAGAATCTATTTGGATTATAAAAATCTATAAATACATACAGTAATAGCTTGGAATCAATTGCCTAGGTTACATGTTAGCATCTCAAATAGTTTTGTATGCACTTAGTCTTTCTTAGCATCTTCTCTTCATATGTGAATAGGAAACAATAATAGCCATATTTACTAATGTTAGTGTATAAGTTAATTATTATGTTTATGTGATTACTCTGAATAAAAGAGAAGGTTCCCTTAGCAACTGGCTGACATATGCTTGATAAATGATATCATATATAAGAAATAAAAAATTATAGTATTATAAGAATAAATGGTAACATGATTAACATACACAGAATCTATAGACTGTCAGAGAAGAGTAAAGTGAGTTATTCACAGTACAAATGTGGCTGGCTGCCTAAGCTATACTGTATTCATTTAACAAATATAACAAGTGATTTATTTCATAATGGTACTGTTAGTTCCCTAAGGAACTCCCACCTCTCAGGGAAACAGACATTAAGGAAACCCCCTAAATAAATATATACTTATGAGAGGAAAGAAAATACATTTAAATGTACAAAAAAAATCTCTTTATCAATAGCTATCTCAAGATTCTTGGATGGAGCTTACATGGTTGAGACTACTAACTGCATTTATGATCTGTAATTTTCTTATTTACTTTCTTGGCCAAGAAATGTTCTTATGTGTTCCTTAGAACTGTGACTTTCAGTAGCTTCATACCAATGGTTGTGAAGGGTCAGATCAGATCAGATCAGATCAGTCGCCCAGTCATGTCCGACTCTTTGTGACCCCATGAGTCGCAGCACGCCAGGTCTCCCTGTCCATCACTGGTAAATAGTTACAAATGTTGAAAAGGACCTATAATAGTTAACAAAGAAATGTCTCATACTATTCACTAGCTTAGAATGTATACTAAGGGGAAAATTATTAATCAATACAATAAAATTACTCTAAATAAAAATATAAGTGAGATCACAAAAATTTTTTCTTTCTCAGAGGATAAAGAAAAGAACAATAGGAAGTAAATCAATTTAAAAAACTATTGAAATTAAAACATAAAAACATTAGATACTAAGCAACAACTTTACAACCCACATGTAAAAAGTTAATGTTACTAGAGTAGTATATATAACTTTGTAGGAAACATCTTTATCTAGTTTTTCTTAGTAATACTTTCTACAAAACAAATGCAGATCTCTTTCCATCTCATTGAAAACTGAACTACTGTCTGTCCAAGATGAATAAATGGTGTTTTTCAGAATACCTTTGCCTCAAATCTAACAGAGAACATTTGAGTCTAAGTTTTGGATAGATATATTCTAAAACTAATTACTGGATTTTCATTTCAAGAATCATAAGTGACTGCTGGACTGCTTCTCTAAACTATGTCTCACTTAACCCTTTAGTTGCTGGAGAATGCAATGGCACCCCACTCCAGTACTCTTGCCTGGAAAATCCCACGACGGAGGAGCCTGGTAGGCTGCAAGTCATGGGGTCGCTAAGAGTCAGACACGACTGAGTGACTTCACTTTCACTTTTCACTTTCATCATTGGAGAAGGCAATGGCACCCCACTCCAGTGTTCTTGCCTGGAGAATCCCAGGGACGGGGAAGCCTAGTGGGCTGCCGTCTATGGGGTCGCACAGAGTCGAACACAACTGAAGTGACTTAGCAGCAGCAGTAGCAGCATATAAATTTATAAGTATGCAAAATGAAAAATACTTCCTAGAGACTCATAAGAGTCTAGGTCTAGGACTGTTAAACTCCTTTTAGAGTCTTTCATCTTAAAGGGAAATTACTGGAACTCCAGAGTACCCACAGTTCCTATATTTTGGTATGTCAAGTATTTTTCTTATATGTTCCTTTACTAGTGAATGAGTCACCTCATTAACATCCACAGCAGGCTGAGGCCAATAACTGGATTAAGCCTTGTACTGCTTTGTGTGATTGAAGTTTATTATTCAGAAACTGCAAGCATGGTGATATCTTTTATTCCAACATGCTTTAATTTATTCTATAAACATATACACGTATCCTCTGGATGGATTTTAATTCTGTTGACAAAGTCCCTTTTTCAAGACATATTTTCTATTCCATTATACTCTGACATCTAGATAAATGAATTTTCAAATGAGGGAGCTTTTGCCTGTCAGAGGACATCTGGTGACATCTGGAGATATTTTTGCTTTCTCAGATGAGTGAGGGGGGGACACGACTAGCATCTAGTGCGTAAAGGTCAGGAATGCTACTGCACATTGTACAATGACCAGCACAATCACAACAAAGAACTGTCTGGCCCTAAATGTCAACTGTGCCAAGGTGGAACAACTGATCTACAACACAGGAGATGTGACAATACGGACAGAAGCTGAAGTTGAAAAAATGAAATAAATAAAGCCTATGAAATATTTTGTGTGACAAGGACTGTTTGCCTAAAGAACAAATCATTCACATTCCTCCTCTGCTAACAGAACCTAATGTTCAGCAGCTAGCAAATTGCCTAGCCCCAGGAATAAATTGTAATCAGACAAAACTAAACATGGCAGGCCTTCCTCTTTGCTAGTAATTGGCCTAAAACAGGAAGTTAAACTTTTCTAACCAAAGATATCTGCTGGAGACTTCTTGGAATGCTGGAATCTTCACTCTATTAAAGGAGAAAAATTTACAAAATGGAAATCCTTTTTTTTTTTGTTATCTTTTCCTCCATTCTGTCCTCAGGTTCTGTTATGAGAGGACATGACATCTGAAGCTAGATTAGCTATTTTATAACCATGTAGGATCAAGCCTGTGATTCATATCTAACATTCAAAAGATTTTAAAGTCCAATATCCTTAATGTTCCACCTGTAAAACAATATTTACAGAATATGACTAAGTTAAAACATATAAGATGGCCATATTTAACAATAACTAGATGGCTGATATCAAATAACACTTCTGCTGATAATAAAAATAATATATGTAAAAATATAGAAACAGTTCTTTGTGTTTTTAAATTAATTTATTAATTTTTAATTGAGGGATAAAATTTTGTTTTCTGTCAAACCTCAACATGAATCAGCCATGGGCAAACATATGTCCCCTCCTTCTTGAACCTCCCTCCCATATCCCTCCCCATCCCACCCCTCTAGGTTAATACAGAGCCCCTATTTGAGTTCCCTGAGTCATACAGCAAATTCCCATTGGTTATCTATTTTATGGTAAAGAGAAACAGTTCTTTGAAGGTATCTGAGAAAAATCAAGGTATCCAACACTTGAGAATCCAAGATCTCAGACAGAAAGTAAGTCCAATGAGGTGTACTTTCTATACAGTGCTGCTTTTCCTCTACCAAACATTTACTGATAAACATATACAGGGTTGTAAAATATTTTAAGAGTCAGGGTTTTATAGCAAATGAAACTGCAGAGAAGGAATACAATCATTCTGTGCATGATTCCACCTGAAGGCATTTACTAATTTCTAATCTCCATGTGGACCATGATTAAGGGGCTGAATACTGAACAGAAAGTGATTATTAAGGGGCAAAAGGCAAAGTTGAGGTTTGTTTGTGGGTTTTTTTGTCATTTTTCATTGCTGAGAAATCAACAACTGGAGCTAAGGCTCTGCCCACCTCCCCCCCGCCAAAAAAAAAACAAAAAAATCAGGTAAAAACTCTTGTTTTCAGTTGAGAATTCAGAAAGCTTAAGTCTTGGGAGCAAAGTGAAGACATACCAGCCATCAAAATAAAAAAAATTAAAATCCAAAAATGCAGTCTGATAGTATTTCAGTTTCTCATTGTATCTATCTTATCTATCCATATTCCCTGTCAGAAGGAAAATAATCCTGTCTGAAAGAATATAATGTCATCTAGAGACTCTGTATTTTCAATCATAATATCTCACATTTGATATAAAATTATCAAATAGGTCACAACAAGACATCGAAGAGAAAAAGCAAACAAGAGACAGTAAATAAACCTATATTTATTACATATAGATACGTATATATTTACATGTAGTACAAATAACTCCAGATATTAGCACTAGTATAAGTGGGGCTTAATAAGTTTTCCCTGGTAGCTCAGATGGTAAAGAATCTGCCTGCAGTGCAGGAAACCCAGGCTCAATTCCTGGGTCAGGAAGATCCCCTAGAGAAAAGAATGGCTACCCACTCCAGTATTTTTGCCTGGAGAATTCCATGAACAGAGGAGCCTGTCAGGCTACAGTCAATGGGGTTGCAAAGAGTCAGATGTGACTGAGCAACTTTGAATGTCTTTATAATGAAGACTAATGTGTATATAAAATTTGAGGAAAGAATAACACAATTTATTAGAAATCTGTAATGGTTAATAAATACACAATAGAGAATACTAGAACTGAGAAATACAACTGAAAGCATTTAATATCTATATATTAAAGGCAGTTCAGTTAGACACAGCAGAAAAGGGAATTCATATTTCTAAAGATAAATCAGTGCAAAATAATCCAAATTGAGATGGATACAATACAGACAGTAAAATCAAGAAGAATGTATAAAATACAATTTGAATCATGGTAAAAGTAAAAATATATATCTAGTTTGAATATAAGTATCAAAGTTAAAGAGAATGAGGCAAAAGTTATCTGAATAGATACTGCCTATGAGTTTCTGGGAATTTCAGATGATAACAAGCCCCAAATTCAAGAGGTGCTTATGCCAAGGAATATAATATTTAATATTAAAAATCCCTAGGAATATTATGGTCAAGCTGTTACTGAATACTAAAAGAAGACTTCTGAAGTGTGGTTAATATTCTATATTTTGATGTGGCAAGGGTCATATGTTCAAAGCTATGGTTCTTCCAGTAATAATATACATATGTGAGAGTTGGACTGTAAAGAAGGCTGAGCATAGAAAAATTGATGCTTTTGAACTGTGATGTTGAAGACTCTTGAGAGTCCCTTGGACTGCAGGAGATCAAACTAGTCAATCCTAAAGGAAATCAGTCCTGAATATTCATTTGTAGGACCGATGCTGAAGCTGAAACTCTAATACTTTAGCCACCTGATGCAAAGCACTGACTCATTGGAAAAGACCTCGATGCTGAAAAAGATTGAGGTCAGGAGGAGAAGGGGACGACAGAGGATGAGATGGTTGAATGGCATTACCAACTCAATGGACGAGTTTGAGCAAACTCTGGGAGATGGTGAAGGACAGGGAAACCTGGCATGCTGTACTCCATGGTGTTGTAAAGAGTCAGCCACGACTGAGCAACTGAACAACATTTATTTCGTATAAGTGCAACAAACAGCAGACTCAAGATTTGTGTATATTATTTATATATACGTTATTCTTCACTTAAATGATTACCAGTAATAGGCCTGTATAATTTCTCTAATTTGTAGAAAAATTTTCAGCTTATAGATATTAAATAATATCTCAGTAGTCCTGCTACTATGTGCAGGTGAAATCTTAAAAATTAAATCAGCATGGAATTAACATGTTTATGTCTTTATTTCAGAAAAGTAGTTAAATCCTCGGTATGTAGATTGGATTACATGGTGCCATTCTGTTGGCAAAAAGATTGGTTTGGTTTGAAATTAACTGCATGGTTCGCTCAATAATTTCCTTATAAAATTGGCAATAATACTGTGATTTGCTCTGGTAATGCCCTTCAACTAAAAATCACAGGGAAATCCTGCAGTTGAACAAACTGGGTTTACTACTGACAACAGTGAGGGAGAGTATACTCCATAGGGAACCATCAGGAACCAAGATAGAAGGTCATATCAAGACTGTGTTACAGAATTTGTGACTTCGTTGGATAGTTTTGGGGAGAATCTATGCACGTGACCACTTGCTCTGAATTGGATGGTGCCAGAAAGTGAGGTCAATTATATGACTGGGTATCTCAACAAATCTTATCTATAGGAAGAGAATACTACAGTAAGGATGAAGCTTTGATTGCCAAAGGAGTATTGGAAACTCATTAAAGAAAGAAAAAGTGTTTGATATTTTATGGGTTTCACAGTGATCCCATTTTGTCTTACTTTTTCATGGTCTCAGAGTGACCTCATTTGATACAGATATTCTGTGATATTGTTTGTGTTCAACAGAACTACATGATTTAGGTGTAAAACTTCACCAACTGGGATAACACTGAGACCTAGATGTGAGGTCAGATCAGTTCCCTGACATCAGGGGATGTTTCATTCTTTCTCAACATCAGGGAAATACCATATATATTCTTGATTTTCCTAGACTCACAGTAACTTATCTGAGTCATTAGAGAGTAATAATAAGCTTATAGGACTAACTATACAAGGAAAAGAGGAAGGGATTCAGGAAGAGTAATAAATAAAGACATGCTGCTGCTGCTAAGTCGCTTCAGTTGTGTCTGACTCTGTGCGACCCCACAGACGGCAGCCCACCAGGCTCCCCCATCCCTGGGATTCTCCAGGCAAGAATACTGGAATGGGTTGCCATTTCATACAAACTGACAAATGATATGTGTGTGTGTGTGTGTGTGTGTGTGTGTGTGTGTATGAGTGCATGCTCAATGGCTAAGCCATGTCTGACTCTTTGCGACCCCCATGGACTGCAGCCCAGCAGGCTCCTCTGTCCAGGAGATTTCCCAGGCAAGAATAGTTGAGTGGGTTGCAAGCCTTCCTCCATGTGATCTTTCCAACCCAGGGATCGAACCTGCATCTCTGAGTTCTCATGCATTGGCAGGTGGGTTCTTTACCACTAGTACCATCTGGGGTCTTCCCTGGTGACTCAGTAGGTAAAGAATCCTCCTGCCATGTAGGAGACCTGGGTTCAATCCCTGGATTGGGAAGATCTCTTAGAAGATAAAATAGCAACCTATTCCAGTATTCTTGCCTGGAGAATTCCATGGACAGAGAAGCCTGACAGGCTACAGGCCATGGGGTTGCAAAGAGCTGGAAATGGCTGAGCGACTAACATAAACACAAAGCACCCCCTGGGAAGCCTATACATATATATGTATGTATATATACACATAGATAAAGAATAAAGATAGTGCCAAGTCCTGTCCAACTCTTGCGATCCCATGAATCCTCTATCCATAGGCTCCTCTATCCATAGGCTTCTTCAGGCAAGAAAGAATACTGGAATGGGTTGCCATTTCCTTCTTCAGGGGAACTTCCCAACCCAGGAATTGAACTCAGGTCTCCTGCATTGCAGACAAATGCTTTATGGACTGAGCTATAGCTCAGATCGAGTCAGACATGACTTGGCGCTATCTTTATATAAATATATAGTAAGAAAAAATAATGCTGTCTGTATCATCCATCTTCCATAAAAGGAAAAGGATCAATTCAGTTTCTAAACAACAGCTGGAAGAAAATATATTCATACACTGTATCCCTCTACAGAAAGCCAGAATGGAAAGCTGTGGTTAGAGAGTTGGACACAGAAGCAACTGAGCAGGAAAAGGGGAGATATGCTCAAGATACATTTGTTCATCTAGGGATACTTATTTGGGGGAATCAGAGCTATCAACCTTATTCCAGTTTATGAAACAACTCATAACCAATCAAATTTATAAGATCATGTGGATTTGGACAAACTAATCCAATAATAACCTATGTGGAGTAAAGAGCAGAAGGACCTTCCTAAGTGTTTGAAACTTATAAATCTGAGATATTTACAAGAAACAATAGAAGGCTCAATGATAACAGATTAAAATATTCACCATGATTGAAGTGTGGTCTAAAGTTACATTAAATTTAACTTAGAAAAGTAAGGTTATATTTATTTCAAAAAACAAATTATTGTTTATTTTACTTTAGTGTGACAACAAAGTAAAATCTGTAACCTATACAGTTTTCTTATTTCTGAGCACAGAAATACCAAAAACTAAATGTTCTGTCCCTAAACTACTTCTGGGATGCATTCTTATGTATGATGTCACTGTTTTGGAGGGCACTTCTCTGGTGGTTCAGATGGTAAAGAATCTGCCTGCAATGCAGGAGACCCAGGTTCGATTCCTGGGTTGGGAAGATCTCCTGGTGAAGAGAATAGCTACCCACCTCAGTATAACTGCCTGGAGGATTCCATGGACAGACAAGCCTGGTGGGCTACAATCCATGAAGTCACAAATAGTCAGACATGACTGAACAACTAACACTTTCACTTTCACTGTTTTAGGATTGATATGACAATAATATTCATCTATTTCTGTATCACGATTAGCCCTTCATATTCTTCAGATTTTACTTATGGAAAAGAATTATTGATAAAATGTAAAAAGTATGTATTAAATACTAGCTTGTCAGGCATCTTAACTAAGGGTGAGGGGTAAAATCGATATTAAACCCAGGTCACTAATTGTGGCCTTGGTGACACAGTGAGTGAAGCAAGTGTAGAAACTGCCAATACAAGACTGAGAAAAGATTGATGTGTTCAAAGTCCTTGTCTTTAAAGTTGCTATTTTGAAGCATCTTGCTGTTCACAGGGGAAGGCTTCTGGCACTATCGTCACAAGGATGGGACACATCAGGGGAAGCTTCTGAATAAGAACTGCACAGATCATAGATATTTGATGCTTTAAATCTTTGTAAAATATATGCAAACTGGAAACAGAGTCAATAAACACACTGAGTACATTATTTATGCTTTCAATATATTTTATCTCAGGTTAATAAGGCTTCCCAAGTGGCATCAATGGTAAAGAACCTGCCTGCCAATGCAGGAGACTTAAGAGATGCAAGTTCAATTTGTGGGTCAGGAAGATACCCTGGAGGAGGGCATGGCAACCCACTCTAATATTCTTGCCTGGAGAATTTCATGAACAAAGAGCCTGGTGAGCTACAGTCAACAGAGTTGCAAAGAGTTGGATACAACTGAAAAAACTTGGCAAGCGTGCATGCAATATTGTTTATTATAATGAGGAAGCATTGGTTCTGAAAGAGAACCACATAGAAGACTGATATAACAAGATGTACTAGGGTGAATATTGTCTCTATAAAAGATAAGGCCACCTGGAACCTCAGAGTATTACTTTAACTGGAATGAAGTTTTGCAGATGTTATTAGACAAGAATCTCAATATGAGATGATCCTGGATTATGGTTGGTCTTAAATCCAGTAAAACATTCTTAGAAAAGATACATAAGAAACACAAATGAGGAGGCCATGAGAAGACAGGAAAATATTAGAATTATGCTGTGTATAGTGCTTAGTCGCTCAGTCATGTCTGACTCTTTGCCATCCTGTGGACTGTAGATCACCAAGCTCCTCTGTCCAGGCAATTCTCCAAGCAAGAATACTGGAGTGGGTTGCCATCCCTTCTCCAGGGTATCTTCCAAAGGGATCGAACCCAGCCATGCCCTTCTCCAGGGGATCTTCCAAAAGGATCGAACCCAGGGATCGAACAAAGTCTCCAGCTTTGCAGGCAGATTCTTTACCTACTGAGCCACCAGGGAAGCTAAAACAAGTCAAAGATTGCCACAGCCCTCAGAACTAGAAGAGGCACAGGAATCTCCCGGGAGCCTCCAGAGGGAGTACAAACCTGCTGATAATTTGATTTCAGAATGTCAGCATCCAGAACTGTGAAAGAATACATTTAGGTGGTTTAAGCCATAAGGTCTGTGATAATTTGTTGTGGCAGCCCTAGGAAACTAAAACACAATATAAAATGTCAAATCGTCCATCATGTTATAGTTAATAAGTAAAGGCAAAAAAAGTGTATCACATGCCTTAATCCAAGAATATAGCTCATTCAAAAGAACAGACAGAATAGAAATTGCTGAAACTTAAATGCATAGTTGAAAAAAATGTTTTGCAATACATTGTGTTGGTCCTATTCAGAGTGGCCTCCAACAGCTTCATTATAAATAGAAGTGTATTATTTATTCCACACCCTAGGTAAGGGTCTTTTCTAAGGAAGGACAGGACTTTCATTTTGTTTTTGCTTGTTTGTTTTCTTGTTCTTTCTTTTTCATTTTTAAAAATATGTGGCCCTTATCATATCATTCAGAAGAAAACTGACCATGTTATATAGGGCTGTCTATATATCAACACTAGAGAAGGCAATGGCACCCCACTCCAGTACTCTTGCCTGGAAAATCCCATGGACGGAGGAGCCTGGTAGGCTGCAGTCCATGGGGTCGCTGAGGGTCGGACACAACTGAGCAACTTACTTTCACTTTTCACTTTCATGCGTTGGAGAAGGAAATGGCAACCCACTCCAGTATTCTTGCCTGGAGAATCCCAGGGATGGCAGAGCCTGGTGGGCTGCTGTCTATGGGGTCACACAGAGTCGGACACGACTGAAGTGACTTAGCAGCAGCATATATCAACACTAGCTTTCATCAACCTCTCTCTCTAAAGCAATGGCTTCCTTTGTTCTTCATGAAACAGCCACATCTTAGGCTCCTTTCTAGATCATATCAAAATAAACATTTGTGCTGTGGATGATATAGCCCTGCAATATTTTTCTCCCCACATTTCCTACTACAGTCTTTTTTCCCTTCTCTCCCAGGCACAGTGGGTGCCCTTTGCCTCTTCCATGCCTCCTCCGATCCTGGAAAACTCTCCAGGTATCTCCTTGCCCTTTACTCCATCTCATTTGAAATTTTGATTAAACATTGCATATTTTAAACTCTAGACCCCTCTCCTCTGCACCTTCTTTTTGTGCTTCCTTAATCTCAATCTTACTTATTGTTTTTTTATAACATTATATATAACTCACTTATATGGTTAAAATTTTTGTATGAATCTTTTCCTGCTGAAGTGTAACCTGCAGGAGCTGGAAATCTGTTTGGTTAAATGCTGTGTTTACGATGCTTAGAACAATATCCAGCTTATAGTAGTCTATCCATCTAAAATATTCACTGAAAGAGTGAATAAAATTGTGTTGTAAAGTCAACTTCTGAACACTATTTCATGTGTTTTTAATATCAGAATGCATATGTCCAGTTCAAGTGAAACAATCAATGAATATGTTCTAGGATATAATTCATATATGCTGAATATACCCTATTGACCTTCATACCCTATTTTTTTTCTCCAGTGTAGTTTTTCTCTTGCTATCTTTTGAGCAGACTCTTGATTATTTTAAGAAGGCTTCATGTAATATTTGGAAGATTGGAGAGGATAAGAAACCATTATTCTTTGGTAGCACTTATGCACAGGTACAGGGATGATACTGAGTTTCCATTCACTTCTGTGTATCATTTTGTGAACTACCTGTTTGAGTAGTCAGCTGACATTATTTGTGCTTTTCTGTTATTTTCATATTTTGTGACTCCTTAAATTCTAAGTATGGTTTTCTCTCATGTTCTCTTAAACACTCCAGAACATAAATACATAAAATTATTTACACCTCTGGCTCTGCTGCATCTATGTGGGAGTACTATCATTCGTTACATGCTACTGTTTAAATTCTTTTCACGTGCACCTGCACAACTGAAATGGAATGAAGAAAAAGATGCAGTCATTTTAACTGACCCAGTACAGATTAACGACATGGAACCTCATATACGCCAATAATTCCATCAGGATACCACAGCATGCTGTCAAGTCTGTTTACTCTCTCATTCCTAAATAACAATTTCACTTTCTTCTCAAATCACAAACAGTTGATGACCTGACTTCCCTTTCACTTCACTGGATATTTAAGTAAAAGCTTTGACTCCCACTGCCACGTGTACCATCCAGCCAGCAAATGCCTTCCCATTTCATCTGTAAACAAAGTTGAGATGTGTTTTCTGTCCTACAAACACCCAGTCCTTTCCCTTATGTCTCTCTGACTTACTTAAGGGTGTCACTCCAGAAATTCATCCCCCTCTCTTCTATATTTTAATTAGTGGTGTTTCTTCTAATGCTTTGTACATACCGCTTCCATCTTGAAAAGTCTTCTCCTACCATATCTATGGAAAATAGATGGGGGAAATGTGGAAATACTGTCAGAATTCACTTTCTTGGGCTCCAAAATCAACACGGACAGTGACTGCAAGATGCTTGCTCCTTGGAAGATTAGCTATGACAAACCTATACAGGTAAACCTACAGGTTAAACCTGTATTAAAAAGCAGAGACCCCATTACTTTGCTGACAAAAGGCTGTCTAGTCAAACCTATGGTTTTTCCAGTAGTTTTGAATGGATGTGAGAGTTGGACCATAAAGAAGGCTGAGCACCAAAGAACTGATGCTTTCAACTATAGTGCTGGAGAAGACTCTTAAGCTGATCCTTGGACAGCAAGGAGATAAAATCAGTCAATTCTAAAGGAAATCAAAGTTGAATATTCATTGGATGGGCTGATGCTGAAGCTCCAATACTTTGGCCACATGATGTGAAGAGCTGACTCATTGGAAAAGACCCTCATTCTGGGAAAAATGAGGGCAAAAGGAGATGGGGGTGACAGAGAATGAGATGTTTGGATGGCATCAATGACTCAATGGATGAGTTTGAGCAAAGCAAGAAGATAGTGATGGACAGAAAAACCTGATATGCTGCAATCCATAGGGTCACAGAAAGTAGGACATGACTTAGTGATTGAACAAAAAAAACAACCACATTTTTATATACATCCAGATAGCTTTGTTCTGTTAGCAAAAACAGAAACAAACAAACAAAACAAGGAAAAGCACCACCTTGAGTTGCAGGACAATAAACTGTTGTCTTCCTTCCTCTATGAGGACACTTTCTCAGTCTTTTTCTAGTTAATTTCCTTCTTCTCTATTTGTTATAGTTTGAAAAGTCAGAAGACAATCCTTTTTACTCTTTCTGAATATCTACACTTACTCTCATTTGAAAAGACCCTGATTCTGGGAAAGATTGAAGGCAGGAGGAGAAAGCAATGACAGAGGATGAGATGGTTGGATGGCATCACTGACTCAATGGACATGAGTTTCAGTAAACTCTGGGAGTTGGTGATGGACAGGGAGGCCTGGAGTGCTGCAGTCCATGGGGTCTAAAAGGGTTGGACATGACTGAGTGACTAAACTGAACTGAACACTTACTCTATTGGTGATCTCATTCTATCTCATATCTTTAAATGCCAACTCTAATGCTACTAATTCCCCGAGTTTATCTCTAGCCAGCACCTCTCACCCAATCTCTATTCGTATATTCAAATTCCTGCTCAACAAATTCACTTTAAAATCTAACAGACAACTCAATGTCAACTTGTGCAAAAATGAATGCTCTGTTTTCCCACACAGACCTCTGCCCAAAGCATCTCCCATACCTCACACACATTTTTTCTTATCTCAATTTATGGCAACTCAACTTTCTGGGCAAAATCTTTGAAGTTATCTTTGATTATGCCCTTAATCTTAAAATTAATTCTAAAATCTCTACCTTCTAAATATATCTGGAATCTATCTACTTTTTACTATTTTTAATAAAAGTACTATGATGTCTTACTTGAATTACTATCCTAGCTGCCTGGTATGTTTTCTCTTTCTTCCTTTGACTTCCTTCTCATCGTCTAGTTTAAATAAACCACCCAGTTTGATACTTTTAAATCACAGGCCATGTTAATTTTTCTCAGCATTTGGTGGTCCCATACTTCATTTCAAGTAAAATCCAAAAGTCTGACTATTTCTAACTTTCATACATTTTTTATGAACTCAAACCCCAAAAGCTTTATGGGTTCCTTTCCCTCAGTTCCTTTCTGTTGTTTGAATATGCCAGGTGCATCCAGGTCTTGCGTGTGTGCATGCAAAGTCGATTCAGTTGTGTCTGACTCTGTACTACCCCATGGACTGTACCCTGCCAGGCTCCTCTGTCCATGGGATTCTCCAGGCAAGAATACTGGAGTGGTTTGTCATGCCCTCTTCCAGGGGATCTTCCTGACTCAGGGATCTTTTATCTACCTATATTGGTAGGTGGGTTCTTTACAACTAGCACCACATGGGAAGCCCCCATCCAGGTCTTAGATATCTTTTAAAATAATTTTTAAAAATTTTATTTTATTTATTTGGCTGCATTGGGTCTTAGTTGTGCTTTTCCCATCTCTCTTAATTGTGGCACGTGAGATCTTTAGGGATCTGGTTCCTTGACCAGGGATAGAAGCCGGGCCCCTGCATTAGGAGCATGGAGTCTTAGCCACTGAACCACCAGGTAAGTCCAAATCCTAGAGAACTTAATTATTTCTTCTGCCTTTAATGATATTCTCCCAATATCTCCTTGCTAAACTCTCACTTTCTTCATGGGTTTGTTCAAATCCCTCAGTGTTCTTAGGGATTCCCAGGTAGCACAGTGGTAAAGAATCCTCCGGCCAATGCAAGAGATACTATACATGGGTTTGATCCCTGGATCAGGAAATGGCAACCTGCTCAAGTATTCTTGTCTGAAAAATTCCACAGACAGAGGAGCCTGGCAGGCTACAGTCCATGGGATCACAAAGAGTTAGACAAAATTGAGCACACACACACACACTCAAAGAAGAACATTTTGGTTGCCCTAATTAACACTGCAACATCCTCACAGCCTGCCTTTCTTGTTCTATTTTTTTGTAGCTCTTATCACCTTTAACATACAATATAATTTAGTTATTGATCATATTTTCCTGTTTTTATCTGTTTCACCTGCTATAACATAGGCTCCAAAGCACAACAATCTTTTTCTTGCATGTACACTGATGTACAGAAAACACATGGAAAAGTACCTTGCTTAATGCAACTACTGAATACTTTTAAGTAAAACAAAACAACAAAAAAATGAGTGAATAAACGAACCCACAGGAGGCTCAAACTGAAAGTTCATAAATACTAAATGGAATATTTTCTGTATACCAACCTTTTAAGTGGCAATAGTAAATAAATGAACAAAATATTGTCTTGAGGGTGATAATGATAAAACAACAACTGTGTCTATAAAATTAAAAATTGTAATTGAGGGTAAAATGCTAACAGGATATAAGATGGTGACAAAAATTCAGTTAGGAATGGAACCAAAGGTATTTCATGCTAAGGATATGACAAGGATTTAGACACTAGGGTAAAGAATATCTGGCATGGCTGATGCATTTGTCAAGACCTCAAAAATACTTATCAAAAATTTTAGAGTATCTACAGTGAGATGGAAACTATGCTGGACTCTGAAGATACAAATATGAACACTGTTGGATTACTATTTTCAATATATTGGCAACATTTTACCTGTTATCCTACATATTCATAAATTATGACTTCAAGAGCCTTTGACTGCTCTTGCCACTGTATATCCTACATAGTCAGGAATAACTGAGACTTTCAGGAAGGCTATAATGTTAAGAGTACTTAGGTTTTATAGGCATGGAGCAAACACATCCAAGATGTCATTCTTCAAGATAAAACTCCATGTTAATATCTGTGCAGTTTGGATAACTGATAAAAGCATAGTTTGAAAATAGGTTGTTGAATGTCTGAACCTTCTATATCAGTGTTCAATGACCTGAGTACGACATGCTTAAGAGGCTCACTGAAGAAGTGGACTTGAGGAAAGCAGATCATTTCACACACGAACTCACCCTCCACATAAGACACAGCAAATCCACACAGAGGGGTCATAGCTTATTCTCTAAAGTGGATACATTAGGGATATGATGACTGTGGCAATGGCTTTCTATATGGTGGAAGAGAAAAGGAAACAGGGATTGTGTCAACATTCTAATTCAAAATACTGTTGGCAAAATGTTTAATTTATGAGTCATATTTTATTATTTTCCTCTTCCAAACAAACTGTATAGAAATATTACAATTAAAGGCATAGATGCGATCCTGAGCACACTGTAGGTATGCAAGAAATGTTGATTGATGGCTAAGATCATGCACACAATAAAGCTATTCAGTTTACAATAAAATCATTGAAATGATAATACACCATAAGATACACTATTTTACTGACATTACATCTAAAATTTCTGATAACTTGAGTAAAAGGAAATAATGCAGTACATAACCGTCTTTATCAGGTAAATGGAAGCATCCTAGAGGCTGAAGAGTTTTTCTTCGTTAATATTAATTTACTTGCTGCTACTTCCATTCTTGAATCAGATTTAGACTTCTTTCACATAGAAACTGGGATTATGAAAACGCTTATAGGTCCTGGTGGACAATATAACTGTGCAAACAGGCTGCTGCTGCTAAGTCGCTTCAGTCGTGTCCGACTCTGTGCAACCCCATAGACAGGCTAGTTACATGTAAATACCAGTGGAAAATTCTCCTGACCCATCTTAATAAATAAGGCAGATGTGATTCAGCTCCAACTGACAGACACCTGATGGAGATATCAAATTACTATTACCAGAGTTTTGTTTTTAAGGAAAAGTCAGATTTTAGTATTTTTGTTACTGTTTAAATATAATTTCATTATACATATTTATATGCTGGTATTAATTTTTTTAAATAAGGTTAGGTCAAATATATGACCAGCAGGTTCCTGGGTTAAAATTTACAAACCTTTTTTTTTTTTTAATTTAGTATATTCCTTGGCATATAGAAGACTTAGTGAGGCCTTATTGAATTAATAACTCTCTAAATGACAAGCTTGAAAGAAAAAGATGAATAAGGAAAAGGAAAATAAGGAGCATCTTTATTTTTTATCATCACATTCTCATTCTACATGATGTAGTTTTGAGCAGGTTTAACTGTTTTTATTTCTCAAATATTTAATTTCATGTTGACAACAATTCATAAGATAATAATAATTTTTCTTCATGGTACTACAGACAGAAAAAACTGAGGTTGGTCATAAAATTAGTATCTTTTTCTACTAAGCCTACACCTTTAAAGAATTCAAAATGTAAATATATCTAACATTATCATGTTGTCATTTAGTCGCTACATCATATCTGACCCTTTTGCAGCCCCATGGACTGAAGCCCGCCAGGCTCCTCTGTCCATGGGATTTCCCAGGCAAGAATACTGGCGTGGTTTGCCATGCCTTTCTCCAAGGGATCTTCCCAACCTAGGGATCGAACCCAGGTCTCTTGCATTGTAGGCAGATACTTTACCTCTGAGCCACTGGGAAGCCCAACATTATCATAAACAAAGACATATGCATGATAAATTCATTTATTAGATAGATTATACATGTATAAACAATAATTTGAGTAACACTGAATGAGATATATGAAAGGTATCTTCGTATATGGACTTCCCAAGTGGTGTAGTGGTAAAGAATCTGCCTGCCAATGCAGGAGACTCAAGAGAAGATCCGTGGAGTAAGAAATGGCAACCCACTTCAGTCCTCTTGCCTGGAAAATTCCATGGACAGTGGAGCCCTGCAGTCCATGGGGTTGCAAAATGTTGGACATGACTGAATACCTGTGCACACACAAATACAAAGATTTGTATATAATCTCTCTGAAGCACTTATGTTAACCATGAGGCCAGTGAGGACAGTTTAGAGTCAATGTCTTATCTACTACCGTAGAGCCAGTTCATAATCTTACATGTTTGTAAAGAATTAAAAATAAAGAAACTCCAGGATAGTGCTGTTGTCTAAGAAAAAGTCTCATATGGACTACTTTCTCTACATCTATGTGCAATGTTCAAAATAAGAAATAAATGGTGACATAATTATCATCTCTCTGACCATCTGGTAGAAATCAGCATACCAGTAAAAGATTAAACTAGTGACCTGAACTATAGGCATTTACTCCTTAGACTGACAATAATAATAACAAAACATGATACTTCTTTCATGGAAATATTCTATAGTGATTTGGGACTTATATATGGATACTTTGGATTTGAGAGAAATGTATATTAAAACACACATTTAACATTATATATAGTTACACTATTTTGAAGATCACTTTTAGCATGTCTTATTTTACTGGTTTAACAGCATCATGTTACATAAATAGATTCTCAGCCTTAAATGATTATAAATCTTGTGTTCAAAATCCCCCAATATAGAACAGATGTACTATTGTAACTCAAGCTAAGAACAGAAGTAAAATTGTCATCACACATCTTTCAAATCCATTTTACTCTTCATATGTGGGGAAGCACCTTAATTCTTTAGAGATATTCTTATTTTACTATTTATCATTTTCATTTAGTACTAAGAGAATCTTTTATATTTTATAATTCTAAGGAAAAAATACCATAGGACACACTATATTTTTGTAATTTTTTTTATTTTTTAAGTACTTAAAAATTCTGAAAAATAGTTCTTGATTTACATTCTTGAAAGAATTGATTTCTGAAGAATTTTCTCTTCCTCTTGATTTACATTCTTGAAAGAATTGATTTCTGAGGAATTTTCTCTTCCTCTTAGCTTTTACAGGTGGTCAAAGGAGAAAAAAATTTATACACACTTATCTTTATTATAGATTCTTAAGAGATTTGTAAATTAAAAACAAAATACCTTTGTCATGGGACTCTGTATTTACCCTAAAAAATGATTCATCATTTGAGAAATGAGTCATCAATTGAGATATTAAAAGATAAATGTTCATTCATGTAAATGGAAATAAAATGTATCTTAATAAAATGTCCTGGCTCACTTCTCTAACACCCTTTGTTAAATACACTGGCCAGTTAATATAGGAAGATGTGTTCACTGCTGCTCTATTTCCAGTCTAGAGTGCTTTTCCTTCTCCATGCCTTACTCCCATATCTATCTATATAATAGATAGATATAGATATGGATATATATTATTGGCTCTTTCTTGCCCCCTGTTAATAGCTCCAATAGTGCCTCCTCATTTTCTATCAGAATTCATTCTTTGAACATTCACCAACATACATAATCTCAATCATTTCTTATTTTCATGTTCATTGTTGATTTCTTTTTTACAGTGTTTACTCACTGAGGACAGAAATTAAGCTGTTTAACTGACTTAACTATTAGAATTTTTAAGGATGAAATCAGTATGTACAGATGTATCTGGGGTAGTGTATACCTTTGAAGAGTGCAACTTGGTGAAAGTGTACAATCCATATAGAGTGTTCTCAAGTTCAAGACTGAAAGATTTTACAGAATAAGCATATACTTATTGTCATACACTTTTTAAAGCACAGAATATTATCATTAGTACCAGTCCTTCCATTTCCACTGTTTCCCCATCTATTTGCCATGAAGTGATGGGACCAGATGCCATGATCTTAGTTTTCTGAATGTTGAGTTTTAAGCCAGCTTTTTCACTCTCCAATTTCACTTTCCTCAAGAGGCTATTTAGTTCCTCTACACTTTCGGTCATAAGGATGGTGTTATCTGAGTATCTGAGGTTATTGATATTTCTCCCAGCAATCTTGATTCCAGCTTGTGCTTCATCCAGCCCAGCATTTCTCATGATGTACTCTGCATATAAGTTAAATAAGCAGGGTGACAATATACAGCCTTGACATACTCCTTTCCCTATTTGGAATCAGTCTGTTGTTCCATGTCCAGTTCTAACTGTTGCTTCCTTGTCTGCATACAGATTTCTCAAGAAGCAGGTCAGGTGGTCTGGTATTACCATCTATTTAAGAATTTTCCAGAGTTTGTTGTGGTCCACACAGTCAAAGGTCTTGGCATAGTCAATAAAGCAGAAGTAGATGTTTTTCTGGAACTCTCTTGCTTTTTCAATGATCCAGCGAATGTTGGCAATTTGATCTCTGGTTCCTCTGCCTTTTCTAAAACCAGCTTAAACATCTGGAATTTCATGGTTCACATACTGTTGAAGCCTGGCTTGGAGAATTTTGAGCATTACTTTACTAGTATGTAAGATGTGTGGAATTTTGCAGTAATTTGAGCATTCTTTGGCATTGCCTTTATTTTAGGGGGCTCCAAAATCACTGCAGATGGTGACTGCAGCCATGAAATTAAAAGACATTTGCTTCATGAAAGAAAAGTTATGACCAACCTAGACAGCATATTGAAAAGCAGAGACATTACTTTACCAACAAAGGTCCATCTAGTCAAGGCTATGGTGTTTCCAGTAGTCATGTATGGATGTGAGAGTTGGACTATAAAGAAAGCTGAGGCTGAAGAATTGATAGTTTTGAACTGTGGTTTTTGGAGAAGACTCTTGAGAGTCCCTTGGACTACAAGGAGATCCAACCAGTCCATCCTAAAGGAAAGCAGTCCTGAATATTCATTGGAAGTACTGATGCTGAAGCTGAAACTCCAATACTTTGGCCACCTGATACAAAGAACTGATTCATTCGAAAAGACCCTGATGCTGGGAAAGATTGAAGGCAGGAGGAGAAGGGGACAACAGAGGATGAGATGGTTGGATGGCATCACTGGCTCAATGGACATAAGTTTGAGTAAACTCAGGAAGTTGGTGATGGACAAGAAGGCCTGGCTTACCACAGTCCATGGGGTCGCAAAGAGTCAAACATGACTGACCGAATGAACTGAACCAGTCCTTCTGGTGTAATCAGTAGAGTTTATTTCTGAATGTTTCATTTTTCCCTTATGTCCATTCATCCTTCACCATGAAAAGAGTCTAGGCCACTATTTCAGTCACCAAATGTGTATGCACTTTGTCTCAGAGAAGAAAACAAAGATAGTACTTCCGGAGAATTTTCTGATGTTTGATTTATCCTTAACTCAAGATGAATAATGGTGAATGAGGACCAAAAATTTATGTTAAAATTAATTAAATAATTTAATACATACCTATTAGGTATCTGCTGTAGACGAGATCCTAATACAGGCGCTCAGGCTACAACAGTGAAAAAAAAATGGAAAAAAAATTAAAAATAATAGCACTTGCATTTTCATGTGGGGAGACTGTTAATATCAATGGATAAAATATAATTTATAATATTAAACTAAATAAATTTAGTTGTAACTAAATAAATTATGTAGTATAATGAACAAAAAACTACAATAGGCAGAATTGAATAACATAAATGAATTTGGAAATACTGTTGGGAGGGTTTATAATTTAAATGTATGCCCAGGGTAGGTTTTGTTGAAAAGGGGAGATTTGACAAAGGTTTGAAGTCAGTATGGGTGTAAGCCATGTAGATAACCAGTCCCATCGAACCAGTCCAGGTTCGATGCAGGATACAGCAAGCTTGGGGCTGGTGCACTGGGATGACCCAGAGGGGTGGTATGGGAAGGGAGGAGGGAGGGGGGTTCAGGATGGGGAACCCGTGTATACCTGAGGCGGATTCATGTTGATGTATGGCAAAACCAATACAATACTGTAAAGTAATTAACCTCCAATTAAAATAAATAAATTTATATTTTTTAAAAAGTTATCTGTAAATTACCAACCTTATGTATAAATACTATGTATATGATTTCACCTAAAAATGTTTCCTCTGTGGAAAAAATGGGGAGTGTGGCTCATGGAAGAAAAATAACATGAAGGAAATGTCAGGTCTCAGAGTGGTAATTTGGGCTTCTTCCACTGCCTGGCTGCCACATGAACTTAATGCCTGGTTCCTGTGGCCCTAAATTTATCCATTTCTAAGTGAGCATAACACCACTAGATTAAGCTCATAAGATTGTTGTGAGGAGTCTCTAATAAAAATGTACTTTAAAAAATGCTGCCTAAATGCTAAATAGAGTAAAATATGTCTTGCTTCCATTTCATTTATGAGAGCTTTATGTGTGGGTTCTCCCTTAATATTGAGCACCTCAATGAGCTGCAGCAACCTTTTCAAGTACCGTACAGGCAATCTATTTGTTTGTGTGAATGCAAGGGAAATTTGGATACCAGACTAGACTAGTGGACTAGATAGCTAGTCTGCTATCCACAGAGGAAAGCAAATTGATCGTTCAATATACACTTTGCTATATATACACTAATACGTGATGTCTGCCCGTAACTGCTTAAAGATTCATATCCTTCAAGATACAGGATATAAAATTGTGTTCTGCAGTAGAGAAAAATATTATATTTCATATTTGGCTGCAAAGGGAAGCAGGAGGATTCACTATATATATTCTAATTCATCAGAGTTTTCAGGGAGATTTTAGAGTAAACAGAATACAGTAACAAGATGGAAAAGTAACTCCATTTGGGTGGAAATAGGTGTAGACATGGGGACTATGATCTAGGTTAGATTAATTATGTGTTTTTTAATTATTTTTATATATGTAGTTACAAATAAATGGATTCAAAACAAAGCAAGTAATCTTAAAAGTTTTGATGATTAGGGTTGGCTGGTCAAATTACCATATTCCCTTCTTCAAATGTAAAATATTTTAAATAAATTATTTAATTGCATGTACTTTGAATTAATGTCAAATTAATAAAGTAAAATTGTAGAAGTGTAATACCTTGAGAGTTTCAGATCTCATTGGTTTAAAGTTGATAGTCATTGTATATACATGTAGCTCTCAACTTACTCTTTAGGCCCTAGAAGAATCGCATCTAAGTCAGGTTGTATGTATAAACATTCAACTTTTCTATTTTTCATTTGAAGCACATAATTTTAACATTCTAGTGATATTTATTTCTTATTTCTAGCCAAGCTACCAACTCCTAGGTTGCTGAGAACAGAAGTGCTGGTAGTAATAATCTAGTCTAGCAACTCTCAAAATGGACTGCTCATTTCAAATACCTTGAAAATTCAAAATAGAAATAATAGTTTAGTAGGCAGTACTTAATCCAGTAGATCTTATTTGGGGCCTAAAGAAAATCAGTTTGGGCTTTAAAAATATAAATTCCTCAGTGATTCTGTTGTTCAACCAGTGATAGAAACCAGTAATACAATCAATGTATTATTTATACTTAATAAAAAAAAAAGTGAGTGCCAGAGATGTTGAGTGATACAGCAAGGACTTAGAGTTAACTGGCAGAACCGAATCTAGAGACCTAGTATCCAGAAACAGAGGGTGTATTAGTAACATTCTTTTCTGAAAAACAAAATACACTTCTAGGTTAAACATTCTATAAATTAAAATTCTATAAATGAATTACTGTTCAGCTTTTCTCAATTTTCAATTCCATACATGTGTACATGTGTTTGTGTATAGTGTATTTGAGGTTTCCCAAGTGGCACTACTGGAAAAGAACTCACCTGCCAATGAAGGAGACAAGAAATGTGGGTTCGATCCCTGGGTCAGGAAGATCCCCTGGAGGAGGACACAGCAACCCACTCCAGTATTCTTGCCTGGATTTTCCCTTGGCATGCTATAGTCCATAGGGCTGCAAAGAGTCAGACCTGAATGAAGCAACTTAGAATGCATTCACACATGTAGTGTGTTTCTTTACATATTAGATTTTACTTTTCCTCTACATCATATTCCCTTTCCCTAAATTTTCTGCCAAGAGACTACTTCTCTCAATAAACAAACTGCACCCAAGTTTAGCCTTAGTTTGTGTATAGTTGATCATCGTATGCTGAAAATGTTTAAATAACTTGAATATAAAAAAATGTCTCCTGATCATTTCCTAAGGGGCATCATAAGAGGGGTGCACCAGAATGCTTGGCTAGGAGTCATGATCCATGTGGTGTGGGTGAGAATGAAATGGTGAGATCCCCAAAATACTGAGACGCCTGAGAACTACACATCTTATAGAAAGGGGTTTGGAGAGACACATACAGTAGTATCAGAAATGACTTAAGGCAGTAATTATAAACTTTGCATTGCAAATTTGATAATAGTAGATCAATCATATCATTAATGATTAATTCTTACCTAGAGAAGGAGAATGAGTGTTCATTATGTTGGTTGTCATGTTCAACAGCTATGATCCAAAATATTCTTTAAAGGTCAGAAAGTCTGTACAGGTAAAGGAGTGAACATGAATATTATCATCATTCTCAAAGATTATGCTAGAACATTTTGAACACTAAGTAGTCTTCTAATTTTAGATTAGTCGTTCTAACAACATATGCTATAGTATTTATTACTTATTACAAGGTCAGAGTTATTGCTGTGCAAGTTAAAAAACAGACCCCTGGGAGCTCACTGGTAAAGAATCCACCTGCCAATGTAGGAGACATAGGTTCAACCCCTGATCTGGGAAGATCACCTGGAAAAGGGAATGGAAACCCACTCTAGTATACTTACCTGGAGAATTCCATGGAGCCTGGTGCGCTATAGTCCACGGACTGGCAAGAGTCAGGTATGACGTAGAGAGTAAACAAAAACAGCAACAATGAATACATAGACATACATATTTCAACAACAATATATAACATCAGTATTAATACAAATGTCTGTATTTGTATATGGACAAAGATAGGTAACATCAAAATCAACACAAATTTCTAAAGTAAACCTGAGCCTTTACCTGACCTCTTTATTTACATGTTTAATTGCATATTTTACATATTCACTCAAATGTCCAAAAAGAATTTCAAGCTATTTAGCAGAATAGGTTTCTGATATATTCATCTGTGTTTCTTTTAACAGGCATTGGCCTACTTCCCTTCTTTCAAAGATACACACTGCTTAAGTGAGGAATTGGAAATGCAGAAAGAGGGCAAAATGTGGAGTTCTTTTTGGATTTTGTGTTCACTTTGAAAAACCTGGAAAATTCAGGATATAAACTTAAGGTATATGAGAAAAGAAAGAGCAAAATCCTGGAGCTCTGCCAGAAAATACTACATGTTTCCATTAAAAAGAATAATTCCCTTGGGTTGAGATAAAGTAAACTGAAAGGGAGCTGGATCCTAGAGAGGCATCAGACACTCTGCCATTGAACACAAGCCAGATAAGTTAGCAAAACATTAGCAAAGAAAAGGAGCTGTGCAGTCTGAAGGCAGAAGCCACCTGAAGCCTGGTGAAGTGAAGTGAAGTCGCTCAGTCGTGTCTGACTCTTTGCGACCCCATGGACTGTAGCCTGCAGGCTCCTCCATCCATGGGATTTTCAAGGCATGAATACTGGAGTGGGTTGCCATTTCCCTGGTAGGGATACCTCCATAAAGGATGCTGTCTTATGCTATGCTATGCTAAGTCACTTCAGTCGTGTCCGACTCTGTGTGACCCCAAAGACAGCAGCCACCAGGCTCCCCTGTCCCTGGGATTCTCCAGGCAAGAACACTGAAATGGGTTGCCATTTCCTTCTCCAAGGCATGAAAGTGAAAAGTGAAAGTGAAAAGTGAAAGTGAAGTCGCTCAGTCGTGTCCGACTCCTAGCAACCCCATGGACTGCAGCCCACCAGGCTCCTCCATCCATGGGACTCTCCAGGCAAGAGTACTGGAGTGGGGTGCCATTGCCTTCTCCAGTGCTCTCTCATACCTCCAAATAATTACTGCTACTCATTTTCAGAACCTAGTTACACTGTCTCTTCTTCATAAATGTCCTTAATAACATGCTCTCAAGCACTTTACTATATAGCACTTTGTAACATTTAAAATTGGCAAGTTATTTGAATGATTTTATGATAATGTCTAGCTCCTCCTGTACAGTGAAAACTCTACAAGATCAGGGAGCTTGTTAATGTTTGATTCCTAATGTATACGTGTGTGTATGTGCTAAGTTGCTTCAGTGGTGCCTCATTCTGTGCGACCCCATGGACTATAGGCTCGTCTGTCCATGGTATTCTCTAGGCAAGAATACTGGAGTGGGTTACCATGTGCTCCTCTAGGAGATCTTCCTGACATTAGTTATCTAATCAATAATTTCTCAAAGAACAAGTAAATGAATGAACTTATTGTTATCATTGTAACTCACTTTGTGTAGTGTTTCACAGATGCACCGTGGTGTGGCTGGACCAAAAAATCTTACAAACATATCCAAACACCCAGAAAATCATCTTGTTTTCATACTCATCAATCATCAAGGTAACATATTTGCAGCTCCTTGAGGGTCTTACTCTTGCTTCACTCTGAGATACACTGATCCAACATCTGATGTCCACTGAGATAAAATAAATCCTGAGACAATAAAAGCATCCCCCAAACTAAATCATAGGTGAAGTGTATTTTATTTAATCTTAAATTCTTTTTAGGGTTACTAGATTAAGATTTCCTTGAAAACCCAAAGCTGCATTCACTAAATCATTTTTCAAATAACCTGTCTACCAATTTATAAATTCTTTTTTTTAAAATCTTTAGAGTTTCATATTCTATCTTCCATCTTGTAAAACTCTCTCAATTCTTAAAAAGATAACTAATTTTTTAAATAAAAGAACTTTAAACATACAGTGCTATTTTCATAACAGCTCTCTGAATATTTATGTCATGTATTATCCTACCCACCACCACCTTAAAGATGAAGACATCAGAATTTAATGAGGTCAAACCACATGTACAAGGCCGTACAAGATGTACAGAGCACAGCTGAAATTTAAACCAGTTTTATGATGCCAAATATAATTTTTTTATTTCATCATAATTCTAGTCTATAAAAGTAATGTACTGAAAGTAAATATCTTTCAGAGCAAGGTTTTTCCAATAAACAAACCATTTCAACAACTGCTATCAAATTACAAGTTGTCTGCAATTTTATTTGTCACTGGGTCCCTATCAAATTCTGTAAATATATGTATATGTGATGACAACATCAGAAATTTTAGAACTGAAATTCTACATAATCTGTGTTAAACATCGTTTAATTCAAACTATTCATTTTGCACAAAGGAAGGTCAGGCTCAAAGAGAACAGGTCCATCCTAGTTCAGTACCACATACTTGGCAGCTTAGCAGATACTAGTACTGATTCTTCTTACATGTTTCTTACTGCATGTGATATTTAAAATAATTGTCTATCTCCAAGAATAGCTTAAGACACTAGTTCTCTTTATCCTGCTGTTGCTGCTGCTGCTAAGTCGCTTCTGTCATGTCCGACTCTGTGCGACCCCATAGACGGCAGCCCACCAGGCTCCCCCGTCCCTGGGATTCTCCAAGCAAGAACACTGGAGTGGGTTGTCATTTCCTTCTCCAGTGCATGAAAGTGAAAAGTGAAAGGGAAGGCGCTCAGTCGTGTCGGACTCTGAGCGACCCCATGGACTGGAGCCTACTAGGCTCCTTCATCCATGGGATTTTCTAGGCAAGAGTACTGGAGTGGGGTGCCATTGCTCTTTATCTTAATAAAGACCTAAACCCAGGAACAGTGCATCAAAATTTCTGCTGTAAAGTCTTGGCATCAGTATTTTTATAAAGTTCCTTAAATAGATCCTGATATATAGCATGAGCAGAGAACCAACAACAGTTGCAGTGCAGAAATAGAGACATAGACATAGAGAACAAATATATGGATACCGAAGGGGGAAGAAGGGAGTGGGGTGAATTAGGAGACTGGGATTACCTGTATACACTACCGGAGAAGGCAATGGCAACCCACTCCAGTGTTCTTGCCTGGAGAATCCCAGGGATGGGGGAGCCTGGTGGGCTGCCGTCTATGGGGTCACACAGAGTCAGACACAACTGAAGTGACTTAGCAGCACCAGCAGCATATACATTACTAATATTATGTATAAAATAGATAACTAATGAGAACCTACTATATAATTCAAGGAATTCTACACAACATTCCATGGTGACCTAAATGAGAAGAAAATCCAAAAATGAGGGGATATATGAAACATATAGCTGATTTACTTTGCTGTATAGCAGAAATGAACATAACATTGTAAAGCAACTATGAAAAGTGAAAATGAAGTCGCTCAGTCCTGTCCGACTCTTTGCGACCCCATGGACTATAGCCTACCAGGCTTCTCCGTCCATGGGATTTTCCAGGCAAGAGTACCGGAGAAGGTTGCCATTTCCTTTTCCAGAGGATCTTCCTGACCCAGGGATCAAACCCGGGTCTCCTGCATTGTGGCAGACACTTTACCGTCTGAGCCATATTTCAATAAAATTAATAAAAAGATAAAGGATCATACATAAAACTATCTAGTTGCCAAATATTGTCTTCAGTATTTAGATTGCAATTTTTTCCATTAAGTTAGATGAATAGAATAGAAAAGTACTTCTGTTTTTCCTGCATTGAGTTGAATACTTGTGTGTATGACTGTGTATGTGTATGTTTAATCTTAACCACATCTCTGTAAAACAGAAAATAGTTTAGTTTTCTTCCATGCTGTGCATACAGGGAATAGAAGCAAAATCCTGCTTTATGCATGTATGTGAATGACTGAATATATAAGTATATGTGTGTGAACTTTCTGAAAATAACATTTAACTACATGAATTTAAGAATCTTCTCAATTTTGCCTGCTAAATTCTATATTTGTATGAAATTATTTTCTAATCTATACTATTCTCATTATAGATTTATAGATAAAGGACAATCCTATTTCATTCTGATACATTTAGCCTTCTTCCATTCTCCCTTATGTTCTTTAAGGTAAGAAACTAGGATATAATCATTTATTCAAAATTTGAATTAACATTTATAACCCTTGATATATATTTTATACATCTTCTTATGTATCATTTTAATTCCAATAGTGAGATTTAGCTTTCTCCTTACTTTAAGATTGACTTAAGGGCAAATGATTAACTAAGTGAGTCTTTATGAAAACTATCCCTTGATGCACACATTAATTAGATGAATAGTGATAATAGTAACCAAGAAAAGGAATACACTAGAGTAAATCATTGTGTGGATATACACAGGAGCCCACAGGTAGTATAATTTGAGTAAATCGGTTTGATATAGTACATGTACTGCCATTACGTAAACACTTGTTTTGATATGACATGTGAGTGATATCTCAATGTATTAAGTGTATATGATCATGTATCTTTATTTTCTTCAAATTTTAAGAATGGTCTCAGGATGAACAACTGCATGAGTTTATGGTTAAACTCTAGATATATATACACGCTGAAAAAATTAAAAGTCCAAGCAGTAGATCATAATTGCTTTTTGAAGAAGGAACCAAAGCAGTGTATTTGGAGAAAGCACCAAAATTAGAAGCAGTGTATTTGGTAGCCACTTTATTCTCCTTAAATGGGAAATAAAACTTACCCTATGAAATATTCTATGACTTTCTACATTTACTAGTTTACAAATGAATAATGGACTGAAAATAGTAATTGTGTTGAAGTTCATGTTCGTGTTTATTTACACATAACTTTAAGGAAAATAGTTTTCATCTTTCTGGTTTTGCCTTCCAAAACCACTCAGTAGTTTCTGTAAAACATTTTCTGGGAAAAATTTGAAAATTAAAAAAATATATTTTAACATCACGTTTACAATGTTTATAACATATTCAGAATAAATTTAAATTTTAATCTGAGTTTCATTTATCATGAGTTTATAAAAATCATGAAATATCAAACCAGTGGGTTAGAAATACTGATAAAAAATAAAAACTATCTTAATTTACTACAGGATTCTTTTTTCCAATCTCTTTGATGAAACATGCCATCTTAACATGCCAGTTAGCATAAATGACTTAAAACGCCCTGAGCCCTTGCACTTAATACACTCAGTACCATGCACTTCAAATTCTCATACACCATTATTATGTTTCAACATGTCAGTCTCTTATCTGAAGGATATCACATCATCAAAGTGTAAATTCTTTGGATATTTGTCTTTCAATGTCAGCATCAAAATATGTGCCCTTTGATCACTAATCTAATCCTTTATGGAGCTGTAAACAGACAGTAACAATCAAGGATTTCAATCAGCCTAAAGTATTTATGAAAAGGCAAAATGATAGGATACTGAAAGAGAAACTCCCCAGGTCAGTAGGTGCCCAATATGCTACTGGAGATCAGTGGAGAAATAACTCCAGAAAGAATGAAGGGATGGAGCCAAGGCAAAAACAATACCCAGTTGTGGATGTGACTGGTGATAGAAGCAAGGTCCGATGCTGTACAGAGCAATATTTCATAGGAACCTGGAATGTTAGGTCCAGGAATCAAGGCAACTTGGAAGTGGTCAAACAGGAGATGGCAAGAGTGAACGTCGACATTCTAGGAATCAGCGAACTCAAATGGACTGGAATGGGTGAATTTAACTCAGATGACCATTATATCTACAACTGCAGGCAGGAATCCCTTAGAAGAAATGGAGTAGCCATCATGGTCAACAAAAGAGTCCAAATGCAGTACTTGGATGCAATCTCAAAAACGACAGAATGATCTCTGTTCATTTCCAAGGCAAACCATTCAATATCACATAATCCAAGTCTGTGCCCCAACCAGTAACACTGAAGAAGCTGAAGTGGAATGGTTCTATGAAGACCTAGAAGACCTTTTAGAACTAACACCCAAAAATGATGTCCTTTTCATTATAGGGGACTGTAATGCAAAAGTAGGAAGTCAAGAAACACCTGGAGTAACAGGCAAATTTGGCCTTGGAATACAGAATGAATCAGGGCAAAGGCTAATAGAGTTTTGCCAAGAGAACGCACTGGTCATAGCAAATGCCCTCTTCCAACAACACAAGAGAAGACTCTACACATGGACATCACCAGATGGTCAACACCGAAATCAGATTGATTCTATTCTTTTCAGCCAAAGATGGAGAAGCTCTATACAGTCAGCAAAAATAAGACTGGGAGCTGACTGTGGCTCAGATCATGAGCTCCTTATTGCCAAATTCAGACTTACATTCAAGAAAGTACGGAAAACCACTAGACCATTCAGGTATGACTTAAATAAAATTCCTTATGATTATACAGTGGAAGTGATAAATAGAATTAAGGGACTGGATCTGATAGACAGAGTGCCTGATGACCTATGGATGGAGGTTCGTGATATTGTACAGGCGACAGGAATCAAGACCATCCCCAAGGAAAAGAAATGCAAAAAAGCAAAATGGCTGTCTGGAGAGGGCTTACAAATAGCTGTGAAAAGAAGAGAAGCAAAAAGCAAAAGGGAAAAGGAAAGATATAAGCATCAGAATACAGAGTTCCAAAGAATAGCAAGAAGAGATAAGAAGGTCTTCCTCAGTGATCAATGCAAAGAAATAGAGGAAAACAACAGAATGGGAAAGACTAGAGATCTCTTCAAGAAAATTAGAGATACCAAGGGAACATTTCATGCAAAGGTGGGCTCGATAAAGGACAGAAATTGTATAGACCTAACAGAAGCAGAAGATATTATGAAGAGGTGGCAAGAATGCACAGAAGAACTGTACAAAAAAGATCTTCATGACCCAGATAAACACAATAGTGTGATCACTCACCTAGAGCCATATATCTTGGAATGTTAAGTCAAGTGGGCCTTAGAAAGCATCACTACGAACAAAGCTAGTGGAGGTGATGGAATTCCAGTGAGCTATTCCAAATCCTGAAAGATGATGCTGTGAAAGTGCTGCACTCAATATGCCAGCAAATTGGGAAAACTCAGCAGTGGCCACAGGACTGGAAAAGGTCAGTTTTCATTCCAATCCCAAAGAAAAGCAATGCCAAAGAATGCTCAAACTACCGCATAATTGCACTAATCTCACATGCTAGTAAAGTAATGCTCAAAATTCTCCAAGCCAGGCTTCAGCAATACATGAACCGTGAACTTCCTACATTCAAGCTGGTTTTAGAAAAGGCAGAGGAACCAAAGATCAAATTGCCAACATCACTGGATCATGGAAAAGAGAAGAGAATTCCAGAGAATCATCTATTTCTTCTTTATTGACTATGCCAAAGCCTTTGACTGTGTGGATCACAATAAACTGTTGAAAATTCTTCAAGAGATGGGAATACCAGACCACCTGACCTGCCTATTGAGAAACCTATATACAGGTCAGGAAGCAACAGTTAGAACTGGATATGGAACAACAGACTGGTTCCAAATAGGAAAAGGAGTATGTCAAGGCTGTATATTGTCACCCTGCTTATTTAACTTATATGCAGAGTACATCATGAGAAACGCTGGGCTGGAAAGAAGCACAAGCTGGAATCAAGATTGCCGGGAGAAATATCAACAACCTCAGATATGCAGATGACACCACCCTTATGGCAGAAAGTGAAGAGGAACTAAAAAGCCTCTTGATGAGAGTGAAAGAGGAGAGTGAAAAAGTTGGCTTAAAGCTCAACATTCAGAAAACGAAGATCATGGCATCCGGTCCCATCACTTCATGGGAAATAGATGGGGAAACAAACAGTGTCAGACTTCATTTTTGGGGGCTCCAAAATCACTGCCGATGGTGATAGCAGTCATGAAATTAAATATGCTTACTCCTTGGAAGGAAAGTTATGACCAACTTAGATAGCATATTCAAAAGCAGAGACATTACTTTGCCAACAAAGGTCCATTAGTCAAGGCTATGGTTTTTCCTGTGGTCATGTATGGATGTGAAAGTTGGACTGTGAAAAAGCTGAGTGCCAAGGAATTGATGCCTTTGAACTGTGGTGTTGGAGAAGACTCTTGAGAGTGCCTTGGACTGCAAGGAGATCCAACCAGTCCATTCTAAAGGAGATCAGTCCTGGGTGTTCTTTGGAAGGACTGATGCTAAAGCTGAAACTCCAATACTTTGGCCACCTTATGCAAAAATTTGACTCATTGGAAAAGACCCTGATGCTGGGAGGGATTGGGAGCAGGAGGAGAAGGGGACGACAGAGGATGAGACGGCTGGGTGGCATCACCTACTCGATGGACATGAGTTTGGGTGAACTTCAGGAGCTGGTGATGCACAGGGAGGCTTGGCATGCTGCAATTCATGGGATCTCAGAGTCGGACATGACTGAGCAACTGAACTGAACTGAACTGAAAGTATTTAGACAATGGTAAATCTTCCTTAAGAAGAAATCATTCAAACATCAAATTTTTAAACTGCTGAAGAAGAAAAAATACATGAAATTCAATGGACTTATATAACAAATATTTCTTCCTCAATCTCAAAATGTTTAAAGGGGAGGCATATAAATCACTCAGTGATGCAATAGATACTAGTTATAAGGTTAAACATACTCATTCCCCATTATGTAAATGTTTGGGTTATCTAATACATGCAGACACAGATAGATATTGAAGCTACAGAAGTAGCTTCAGAAGCTACAGAAGTTTCCTCATGAAACTCTTCATCTGGAGAAAGCTCAGGGGATAAGCATATTACATTAGAAGAGAATATACAGACTATCTGAAGGTTTAAGTCGCTTCAGCCGTGTCCGACTCTGTGTGACCCAATAGATGGCAGCACATGAGGCTTCCCTGTCCCTGGGATTCTCCAGGCAAGAACACTGGAGTGGATTGCCATTTCCTTCTCCAATGCAGGAAAGTGAAAAGTCAAACTGGAGTCACTCAGTCGTGTCTGACTCTTAGCGACCCCATGGACTGCAGCCTACCAGGCTCCTTCATCCATGGGATTTTCCAGGCAAGAGTACTGGAGTGGGTTGCCATTGTCTTCTCCAATCTGAAGTTTTAATAGGAGACAATTCCCTGTTTTCACACAGCTAACAAGTAATTATGGACCCGAAGGCACCTCTGAAGAGAATCTAAAATTTTTTATATATCAGGAGTTTGAATGAACAAATCTCCAAAACATATTTTATATGAAAGGACCAAGGCATTATGAACTAAGAACTTGAATCTGAAATTATTTCAGTGAAAACAAATCAAATTTTCAACTGAGTAAAGCAATGCATGGAAAAGAAAATCATTCTATCAAGTGAAATTCAAGGATGCAATCTGACAATATTCTTTTATGATTTCTTTGAAAACTTGATAATTATTCTGGTAGCTACTTGTAGCAACTAAGCTAAGAGTTTTAAAAACCTGTTTGAGTTATACAAACAAGTATGTTAATATATATGTATATACATACAAACACACACACATATATTTGTTTTAAGGTGATAGAAAAAGATATCTTAAAAGAATAACAGCAGAGAATTAAGGAAAGATTTAAAATCATGATTTTTAACTAATGTTTATTTTTTATAGCCTCTAAAATAACACTTACTGTATTTTACTGAAACACATTGCATTGGAATATTTACCTTCATCAACTCTGACAGCATTTTGATGGATCTCTCATATTTAAAAAGGCAGTAGCCCTTTTGGATCTCTGAGTAGCACCATGTTAGTCAGGAAGGAAGAACAAGCGCTTTACAAAAGCAGCAAAAAGGGAGCCAAGAAGAAAGTGGTTGACTCATTTTCTAAGAAGGATTGGTATGATGTGAAAGCATCAGAAAGGTTCAGTATAAGGAATATTGGGAAAACACTGGTCATGAGAACCCAAGGAACAAAAATCACAACAGATGTCATCAAGGGTTGTGTTTTTGAAGTGAGCTTGCTGATCTGCAGAATGATGAAGTTGCATTTAGAAAATTCAAGCTAATTACTGAGGACGTTCTGGGCAAAAAATGCCTGACTAATTTCCATGGCACAGATCTCACCTGTGACAAAATGTGCTGTATGGGTCAAAAAATGTCAGACTGTGATTGAAGCTCACGTTGATGTCAACACTACTGGTGGTTATTTGCTTCATCTATTCTGTGTGAGTTTTACTGAAAATGCAACAGTTAGATTCAGAAGACCTCTTATGCCCAGCATTGGTAGGTCAGCCAGACCCACAAGATCACAAGGTAAATCATGACCTGAGAGGAGAAGACAAATGTCTTTAAAAGGCTGGTCAATAAATTGATTTCAGACAGCACTGGAAAACACATAGAAAAGGTTTGCCAATCTATTTATCTGCTCCATGATGACACGGTTACAAAAGAAAATATGCTGAAGAAGCCCATGTATGAACTGAAAAAACTCATGGAACTGCATGGAGAAGATAGCATTTTTGGCAAAGTTATTGGTGATGAGATAAGCCCTAAAGTTGATCAAGCTAATGGGTATGAGTCAGCTGTCCAAAAATCTGTGAAAAATTCAGACTTTTAGTGGTGATAAATAAAAGGTCTTATTTGTGTTTTAAAAAAAAAAAAAGGCAGTAAAAGTAGGTGATAGCCAGGTAAACTTTTCTAATAAATCTTTTTCAATGCAAATTTACATTCCACTGCTGTATATATAGGGAATAATTTGGACAGGTGTTTAACTGACTTTCTTTATTAAAATGCTCCAACTGTCAAATTCAAATTGCTCTAAGCACAAAAGCCAACAAAGTAAAATTAACTAATGGTAAAAAGATTACCCTATCTTCATGAGGGGAAAATTTTAAATAATTAAGTGAAGGGTAGCTTTGCATGTGACAAATAAGATGAAATAATAACTTCAGGTTGACCTCCCAAGTACTTCTTTTCATACTCTTTTACACGAAGAAACAGTAAATAACGCTCGACTTTGGCTTCTTCTTCTGTTTTATTTCTGAGACAAGTCAGTGTTTTTACTTTAAAGGTGACAGAGGACACTTGTCTTCCTGTTTGCAACATTAGAAGGGCCGTTTCACTCCATTTCTGGAAGGAACAGCAGGAGAGGAACATTCAACTCTAAACTTCCTTACTTTTTCCCAAGAGGAAGGAGTTATTTAGCTGATTCACACAACTGGAAGAGGGAGGTAAATACGACTCCACCCTTAGGAGTTCGCTCACTGTGAACTGCCTGACTGCAAAGAGGGTGCTTGAGATCTGCTGGTGGCAGTCAGCTGTCCAACACTGTCCACGACATAGTCGATCTTTCATCTGGAATACACATTAAGAGGCCTATTTGGCCACAAGTCCATTATACTTTCTCCAGTTTAGATTTATAAGAAAAAAGAATTATCTTGATTTTTCCTCTAGCTACAAAATGGTTCCAAACTTGGCATTAGAAGGGTGCTATTTGTTTTTCTTTTAAAATCTGAACAAACATGATGTCAACATATAACACAAATTCTATCAATTAAACCTTTCCTTTAAAACTTGTATGACATGAAGCACATCTGACTCTTCATGGGATTCTCCATTTTCTACTTTATTCTATTTACATGACCATATTATACACATATTATATTGTGTATACAATGCCTGGAGAATCCCAGGGACAGGGGAGCCTGGTGGGCTGCCATGTATACACATATTATTTCAAGTATTTTGCCTGTTTTTGTGTAGGATTGGTTGGAGTTTTTAGGTTGATTTACATGGGAGGGTAAATTTGGTCCATGTGAATGCATCTTGGCCAGAGGGGAAGCACTCATCATTTATTCATTTAAAATGGATTTCTTGTTAATAAAATATATTTGAGTCTTGTTTTTTTCATCCACTATGACAATTTGTCTTTAACTGAGGCATTTAAACCATGGACATTCAAAGTGATTATTAGTACAGGTGGCTCTGTCATATTTGTTACTGTTTGCATTTTCTTCATTTCTATTTTTGTTTTCCTTGCTTTTTCTGCCACCTGTGATTTGTCTCTATGATTCTATTCTCTCTCCTTTGTTAGTGTATCTCTTGTATTTCCTATTTTTACCTTTTAATATGTTGCTAATCAAAGCCTACTTTCAAATAGCACTATGCCATTTGACAGGTAGTGTGAGGATTTAATAATAACAAAGCAATCTTAATACCTCCCTTTCATCCCTTGTTTTATTGCTACGATTCCTTTATCTTGCAGTAGGAATATCTAAGCATATTTTTTCTAACATACATAGCTTATATAATTAAATACATTATTGGTATCATTATGTTTAACAAACTGTTGTTAGACTGATTAAGGATGAGAAAATTTAAAGTTCATATTTTACCTTCATCTATTTATTCTTTGAAGATCTTTTCTTTATGTAGATTGAAATTTATGACATACCACCTCCCTTCTCTCTAAAGAACTCATAACATTTCTTGCAAGACAGATCTACTAGCAAGAAATTCCTTCAACTTCTATTTGAGAAAGTCTTTATTTGTTCTACATATTTTAACTTTTTATTTTATATTAGAGTATGCTAGCTAGCTAGCTAAGTCACTTCAATTGTGTCCAACTCTGTGTGACCCCATAGATGGCAGCCCACCAGGCTCCCCCGTCCCTGGGATTCTCCAGGCAAGAACACTGGAGTGGGTTGCCATTTCCTTCTCCAATGCATGAAAGTGAAAAGTGAAAGTGAAGTCGCTCAGTCGTGCCCGACCCTCAGCGACCCCATGGACTGCAGCCTCCCAGGCTCCTCCGTCCATGGGATTTTCCAGGCAGGAGTACTGGAGTGGGGTGCCATTGCCTTCTCCGATATTAGGGTATAGCCAATTAAAAATGTTGTGATAGTTTCAGGTACACAGTAGAGTGACTCAGCTATGCATATACCTGTATCCATTCACCCCCAAACTACCATCACATCCAGATAGCTTCTCTTTCATTTTAAAGAATAATTTATCAGTGTACAGTGTACAGTTTATTTCACTAAAGCCTCTTCTTGCTTGCATGGGCTGAAAAGAAGTCAGAAGTAAATCTTAAATTCATTTCTTTACAGGTAAGATGTTCTTTCATTTGACTTCTTTCAGAACTTTATCTTTGATTGTCCATGGCTTGAAAATTAATAGTCCTAAATATCGTGGGGTTTGTTTGTTTTGTGGTTTTTGTTTTTGTTTCATTTTTTTTGACATTAATCCTACTGATGGTCTCTGAGCTTCCTGGATCTATGGTTTGCTGTCTGACATTAATTTGGAAATTTTCTCATTCTTATTGCTTGAAATATTTCTTATGATCCTTTCTCTTTTTCTTCTACTTCTCAGGTCAGTTCAGTCACTCAGTCATGTCTGCCTTTTTGCGATCCCGTGGACTGCAGTACACCAGGCTTCCCTGTCCATCACCAACTCCAGGAGCCTACTCAAACTCATGTTCATTGAATCGGTGATGCCATCCAACCATGTCATCCTCTGTCATCCCCTTCTCCTACTGCCTTCAATCTTTCCCAGCATCAGGGTCTTTTCCAATAAGTCAATTCTTTGCATCAGGTGGCCAAAGTATTGGAGTTTCATCTTCAGCATCAGTCCTTCCAATAAATATTCGGGACTGATTTCCTTTTGAATGGACTGGTTGAAGCTCTTGGTTGTCCAAAGGACTCTCAAGAGTCTTCTCCAACACCACAGTTCAAAAGCATCAATTCTTCAGTGCTCAGCTTTCTTTATGGTCTAACTCTCACATCCATACATGACTACTGGAAAAACCATAGCTTTGACTAGATGGACATTTGTTGGCAAAATAATGTCTCTGCTTTTGAATATGCTGTCTAGGTTGCTCATAACTTTTCTTCCATGGAGCAAACACTTTTAATTTCAGGGCTTAAGTCACCATCTGCAGTGATTTTGGAGCCCCCCAAAATAAAGTCTCTCACTATTTCTATTTGACTCATCTATTTGCCATGAAGAGATGGAACCAGATGCCATGATCTTAATATACTGATTGTTGAGTTTTAAGCCAACTTTTTCACTCTCCTCTTTCACTTTCATGAAGAGGCTCTTTAGTTCTTTGCTTTCTGCCATGAAGGTGGGGTCATCTACATATCTAAAGTTATTTATATTTTCCCAGCAATCTTGATTCCAGCTTGTGTTTCTTCCACCCTGTCATTTTGCATTATGTATTCCGCATATAAGTTAAATAAGCAAGGTAACACTAGATAGCCTTAACTTACTCCTTTCCCGATGTGGAACCAGTCCATCGTCCCATGTTCAGTTATAACTGTTGCTTCTTGACGTGCATACAGATTTCTCAGCAGGAAGGTGAGGTGGTCTGGTATTTCCATTTCTTTCAGAATTTTCCAGTTTGTTGTCATCCACACAATCAAAGGTGTAGTCAATAAAGCAGAAGTAGATATTTTTTATGGAACTCTTACTTTTTCCATGATCCAGCACATGTTGGCAACTTCATCTCTGGTTTATCTGACTTTTCTAAATCCAGCTTGAACATCTGGAAGTTCACAGTTCATGTACTATTGAAGCCTGGCTTGGAGAATTTTGAACATTATTTTGTTAGCGTCTGAGACAAGTGCAACTGTGCAGTAGTTTGAACACTCTTTGGCATTGCCTTTCTTTGGGATTGGAATGAAAACTGACCTTTTCCAGTCCTGTGGCCACTGGTGAGTTTTCCAAATTGGCTGGCATGTTGAGTGTAGCACTTTCACAGCATCATCTTTTAGGATTTGAAATAGCTCAACTGGAATCCCATCACCTCCACTGGCTTTGTTCATAGTGATGCTCCCTAAGGCCCACTTGACTTTGCTTTCTACAATGTCTGGCTCTAGGTGAGTGATCACACCACTGTGGTTATCTATGTTATAAAGATATTTTTTGTATAGTTATTCTGTGTTTGTTGCCACCTCTTCTTAATATCTTTTGCTTCTGTTGGGTCCATACCATTTCTGTCCTTTATTGTGCCCATCTTTGCATGAAATCTTCCCTTGAAAGCTCTAATTTTCTTGAAGAGATCTCTAGTCTTTCCCATTCTATTGTTTTCCTCTATTTCATTGCAATGATCGTGGAGGAAGGCTTTCTTATCTCTCCTTGCTACTCTTTGGAACACTGCCTTCCAAATGACATATTTCATGGGTTTCCTTTTCTCCTTTGCCTTTCAATTCTCTTTTCTCAGCTATTTGTATGGCCTCGTCAGACAACCATTTTGTCTTTTTGCATTTCATTTTCTTGGGGATGGTCTTGATCACTGCCTCCTGAACAATGTCATGAATCTCCAACCATAGATCTTCAATCATTCTATCAGATCTAATCCCTTGAATCTATTTGTCACTTCCACTGTATAACCATAAGGGATTTGATTTAGGTCATACCTGAATGATTAGTGGTTTTCCCTGCTTTCTTCATATTAAGTCTGAAATTGGCAATAAGGAGTTCATGATCTGAGCTACAGCCAGCTCCCAGTATTGTTTGTGCTGACTGTAAAAAGCTTCTCCATCTTTGGCTGCAAAGAATATAATCAATCTGATTTTGATATTGACCATCTGGTGATGTTCATGTGTAGAGTCTTCTCTTGTGTTGTTGGAAGATGGTGTTTGCTATGCCAGTTCATTATTTTGGCAAAACTCTATTAGCCTTTGCCCTGCTTCGTTTTGTGCTCCAAGGCCAAATTTGTCTGTTATTCCAGGTATCTCTTGTCTTCCTGCTTTTGCATTCCAGCCCCCTATAATGAAAAGGACATCTTTTTGGGGTGTTAGTTCTAGAATGTCTTTTAGGTCTTCATAAAACTGTTCAACTTCAGCTTGTTCAGCATAACTGGTCGAGGCATAGACTTGGATTACTGTGATATTGAATGGTTTTCCTTGGAAACGAACAGAGATCATTCCACTGTTTTTGAGATTGCATCCAAGTACTGCATTTTGGACTCTTTTGTGAATATAATGGCTACTCCATTTCTTCTAAGGGATTCCTGCCCACAGTAGTAGATATAATGGTCATCTGAGTTAAATTCACCCATTCCAGTCCATTTTAGTTTACTGATTTCTAAAATGTTGATGTTCACTCTTGCCATCTCTTGTTTGACCACTTTCAATTTGCCTTGATTCATGGACCTAACATTCCAGGTTCCTGTGAAATATTGCTCTTTACAGCATCTGACTTTACTTCCATCACCCACCATATCCACAACTGGGTGTTGTTTTTGCTTTGGCTCTATCTCTTCATTCTTTCTGGAGTTATTTCTCCACTCGTCTCCAGTAGCATATTGGGCATCTACTGACCTGGGGATTTCATCTTTTGGTGTCACACTATTTTGCCTTTTCATACCATTTATGGGGTTCTTAAGGCAATAATACTGAAGTATCCAACTCTTTGTGACCCTATGGCCTATACAGTCCATAGAATTCTCTAGGCCAGAATACTGGAGTGGGTAGCCTTTCCTTTCTCCAGGGGATCTTCCCAACCCAGGAACCGAACCCATGTCTCTCGTGTTGCAGGAAGATTCTTTACCAGCTGAGCCACAAGGGAAGTCCTGTTCTCCTTCTAACATGCCTATTATATGCATGTTACAACATTTGTAGCTGTCACTCAAGTCATGGTAATTGTATTCTGCTTCTTTTTCCAGACTTTCTTCTCTTTGCTTTTGGGTTTCAAGGATTTTTTAATAGATCCTCTATCTCCTAGGTGCTCTTCTCAGCCATGTCCAGTCTACTACTAAGCCGATGAAAAATATTCTTCATTTTTGTCACACAAGAAGTGGGAAAATGAGATAATCTCCTTGTTAATATTCCCAGCCTTTGGGTACAAATGTTTCACCTGATCATTTGTATTGGTTTGTGAAAGCTGCCACAAAAAAATACCATAGATTTTATGACTTATGCAACAGAAATTTGTTTCTTACAGTTTGCAAAGCTCACAGTCAAAAATCAGGGTGCCAGAACAGCTGGCTTATCCTGAGGACTCACTCCACCTCTTAAATACAATCACCTTCTTATTGCTTGCTTTCATGGTTGTACCTCGGTGTGTGTGTGTATCTCCAGATGTCCCTATGTCCTGATCCAGTCAGACTGAATTAGGGCTCACAATTATGATCTCCTTTTAGCTTAATTATCTCCATAAAGGACCTGTCTCCTCCACATACAGTCACAATCAGAAGTGCTGAAGGTTAGGACTTTCAATATGTGAATTTTAGACAGACATAGTCAATCTAAAATATCATTTAAAGTTTTAAACCCTCTTTTATCATTACTTCCAATGGAAATCAATGTCTTAAATTTAAAATTTATTGTTTTACAATGTAAATAAACTTTAACATCTCTCTATGGATATGTTTTGGAGAAGGCAATGGCAACCTACTTCAGTACTCTTGCCTGGAAAATCCCAGGGATGGAGGAGCCTGGTGGGCTGCAGTCAATGGGGTCACGAAGAGTCGGACATGACTGAGCGACTCCACATTCACTTTTCACTTTCATGCATTGGAGAAGTAAATGGCAACCTACTCCAGTATTCTTTCCTAGAGAATCCCAGGGATGGTGGAGCCTGGTAGGCTGCCATCTATGGGGTCCCACAGAGTGGGACACGACTGAAACGACTTAGCAGTAGCAGCAGCATGGATATGTTTATCCACTGTGCTTGTCACTTACCACTTATTCTTCCATGTTTTATATATTCTCCAAATTTATTAAAATTTGCTTTCTTTTATCATTTTACTTTCCTCTTATTATTTTCTTAGAAAGCCTTTGTGGCTCAGATGGTCAAGAGTCTGCCTGCAGTGTGGGAGACCTGGATTCAATCTCTATGTTACGAAGATCCCCTGGAGAAGGAAATGGCAACCCGCTCCAATATTCTTGCCTGGAGAATCCCATGGATGGAGGAGCCTAGCAGGCTATAGTCCATGGGGTTGCTAAGAGATGAACGTTACTGAGCAACTTCACTTTCACTTTCATCATTTTCTCTCCATTTATATTAGTCTCAATGCATTTCTATTACCTGTTTATCATTTATCTAGGAGTTTCGGCATGAAATTAAAAGACACTTACTCCTTGGAAGGAAAGTTATGACCAACCTAGATAGCATATTCAAAAGCAGAGACATTACTTTGCCAACAAAGGTCCGTCTAGTCAAGGCTATGGTTTTTCCAGGGGTCATGTATGGATGTGAGAGTTGGACTATGAAGAAAGCTGAGCACCAAAGAATTGATGGTTTTGAACTGTGGTGTTGGAGGAGACTCTTGAGAGTCTCAGGGACTGCAAGGTGATCCAACCAGTCCATTCTAAAGGAGATCAGCCCTGGGTGTTCTTTGGAAGGACTGATGCTAAAGCTGAAACTCCAATACTTTGGCCACCTCATGGGAAGAGTTGACTCATTATAAAAGACCTAATGCTGGGAGGGATTGGGTGCAGGAGGAAAAGGGGATGACAGAGGATGAGATGGCTGGATGGCATCACTGACTCAATGGACATGGGTTTGGGTGAACTCCGGGAGTTGGTGATGGATAGGGAGGCCTGGCGTGCTGCAATTCATGGGGTCGCAAAGAGTCGGACACGACTGAGCAACTGAACTGAACTGAACTTGGGCATGAAATGTGTTGGAGACAAGTTTACTGTGAGTATTTTTATCAAAATCAAATAAATGCTTCTGAGCTGAAAGGAGCTATGTTAAAATCACTAAAATAAACACAAATATTTTAACTTTTTCCTCCTAAGTCAGTCTGTTCTCACATATTTTAAAAGGTCTTCATTCCCAGACTATAATTAGAATTTATCATCCTGAGCAGTCACCCTGGACCTGGGGTAAGTCTCTTGGCTTCCTAACAGCATAAATAGTTTGGACTGTGAGCTGCTAATGAACTGAAGATGATGAATACCAATTCTGTCAGTGCCAATGGACCATGTGTACATGATGATTAAAGAAATACATTTTAGACTGTCATACATAGAAGCTTGGTTACACTAACCACAGGAATAAGTGAGGCACCTGGAAGTTTTTCATTTAAAAAGTAGAGCATAGGAGTTTCACTTGTACCATGATAGTGTAGGCTTCCTAGGTACCTCACTTGGTAAAGAATCCACCTGCAATGTGGGAGACCTGGGTTTGATCCCTGGCTTGGAAAGATACCCTGGAGAAGGGAACAGGTACCCACTTGAGTATTCTTGGCTGGAAAATTCCATGGACAGAAAAGCCTGGAAGGCTACAGTCCATGGGGTTGCAGAGTCAGACACAACTTTCACTTTGGGGCTTCCCTGGTAGCTCAAATGGTAAAGAATCTGCCTGCAATGCAGGAGACCTGGGTTCAATGCCTGATTTGGGAAGATCCCCTGTAGAAGGAAATGGGAACCTACTCAAGTATTCGTGCCTGGAGAATTCCATGGACAGAGGAATCCAGCAGGCTACAGTCCATGGTGTCGCAAAGAGTCAGACATGACTAAGTTGACTAACTTTCACTTTTTCTTTTTTCATGATAAGGAGAAAGGAGTTCCATGAATCTACTCCCAAGTAAAATTGGTAAGAATGACAAATTTGATAGAATGGCAAGATTTACATTCCCTGGAAGTGAACTGGAGGCCATAAAGTATATTAACACACTTGTCCAAGAAAATTAACTAAAAGACAGTAAGAATTTTAAGAGTTCTTTGTTAACGAAGACCCACACCATCCCTTTTCCTTCCAGTTCAGTGAGGCAGAAGTTTTCCAGACTGGTATAACCAGGAAGACAGGGCTCCCTCTCGCCTCCAGCTTCCAGCCAGAAGACCATCTGCGCAGGAGGGACAAGACATTAGCATTTTGTATCCTGCTTTTAGGAACCTGCCAGCAAGAGGCTGGATTCTAGAAAATAATATCAAAAGGTAGGGACTCATAGGGTCCCTTCGACATGACTGAATGAATAAGTGAACTAATCTGATTCTGTCCATCCTCCATTTATGTAACAGAAATTCTACCTAAAGTTGGATGCAACTGTGGATACTGGGATCCTGATTACCCTTTGGTCTGGCTTATCGGATGGGAGTCCCATGACGAGAAAGGCAAACTAAGTAGACCTAAGTCTGTTTTCCACCATGCACTGACATACATTGAGTATGTAAGGTAGGAGTGTCACTTAAAAGACTGTCATTTTCTCTATCCCTAGCACTAATACTATGGCTCTGAGATTTTTTTCCTGTGGGGAGACACAACCATAGAACAGAGGGCTGTGATGTGTTGCCAAAAGAACTGACTTCATATGCCGCAGACTATGCAGAAGTTTGTGCCTAATGGTACTCTCAGAAATAGTAGAAATGGTAGTAAGAAATAATTAGGGGAGATTTATAGATTCATTGGAGAGATAGGTTAAACTGCATGACTGCCAGTTTTTCAGAAAGTAATAGTGAAAGACATGGCTAAGAAGAGCACTTATGAGATTAGAATAAATCTCAAATACTGACCTTTGAAACATTTCCTTGTAAGGAGCCTTAATTTGATTGGATTAGCCTGTGAGGCAAAGTATGCACAGAGTACTGTTGAAAACAATAGAGCAATCAGCTCACAGTATAATAAGAGAAAGACAGTGAAAGAGAGCTCTGCCAAAAATCACTGTCATCTTACAGTGACTATGAACATACCCAAGGATGTATCCCTTAGGAGTAACAAAAGAAGTTTCACACTGGAGGGTGGAGGGAGTTGAAATAGATCTCACCAGAATAATCTAGTCAGTCATTAAATAAGGAAATGAACAAGTAACAAGCTCCATACTAGGGGGAGGAAGAATACCCCAAACTGCCATAAATATATTATATAAAATGTCCAGTTTCTAATTAAAAAAAAGAGAGATGTCAAAGAAACAGGAAAGTATGACCCACACACCAAAGAAACTAAGCAGGTAACAAAAGTCACCTACTATAGTCAAACATTGTTGGATTTAAAGAAAAACTTTATATTAGCAAGTATAAACATACTTACAGAACTAAAGAAAAACATATTTAAGCAGGCAAAGAAAGGTATGATGACAAAGTAGTATCAGGTAAAGAATATCTACAAAAATGTAGAAATTATAATACAAAAAGGATAAAATGAAAATTTTAGAGTTGAAAAGTACAATAATAGAAATTTTAAAAATTTAGTAGAGTGGTTTAACAGTATATTTGAACTGAAAGATTTAGTCAACTAGATAATAAGTGATTGAAGATCAAACAATTTGAAGAAAAGAGAAAAAAGGAATGAGGAAAAATAAAGTTTTTCAAAGTTGGACACCATTAAGCACACCAACATATAGGTATATTTTGTTTTACTGCATGTCACTTTATTGTACTTTTCAAATATTTCATTTTTTTTTTGCAAATTGAAGTTTTGTGGCAACAATGCAAATCTGTAGGTGCCACTCTTCCAACACTAGTTGTTCCATTTGCATTTCAGTGTAGTATTTCGGTAATTTTTGAATTTTTCAAATCTTCCACCAGCAACAATATTATGACTCACTGAAGACTGAAATGATGGTTAGCAATTTTTAGTAATAAAGAATTTTTAAATAAGATATGCATATACTTCGTTCTTAGACATAATACTATTGCACTTAGAGTACAATATAATGTAAACATAACTTTTATATGCACTGGGAAACAAAAAGCTTGTGTAACTTGCTTTATTGCAATATTCACTTTATTGAGGTGGTCTGAAATTGAGCATGTAATATTTTCAAGGTATGACTATATATATAATGGTAGTACCAGAGAAGAGGAAAAGAAAGAAGGACAAAAATATTTAAAGAAATAATGGCAGGAAACTTCTGTATTTTTTGAAAACATTAACCTACACATACAGAAATTTCATCAAACTCCAAGTATGATAAATGCAGATATCTACAAGTAGAAACATTATAGTAAAAATGCTGAAAGGCAAAGTCAAAGAGAAAGTCTTGAAAGTAGTTTAAGAGAATAATGACTGCTCACTTAGAAGTGGACCTAAGATTATCAGCTTATTTCTCATCAGAAACAATGGAAGTCATGAAGTAGGATGTCATATTCATAGTGTTCAAAGGAAAGAGTAGGCAAAGCAAGAAATATTGTCAAATAGAATTATGTATCCAGGAATGCTATCTGCTATCTTTCAAAAATGAAGGAAAAATAAAGTATTCCCATACAGACAAAAAGAGACATAATTTGTTTCTACAGGATCTGCTTTATAAGAAATATTAGCTTCAGGCTTAAAGTAAGTGATCCCACCTAGTAATATGAATTCACATGGAAAAAAAGAACAACAGCAAAAGTAACTATACAATTATAAAGGACATTATAAAGAAATTATCCATTATTCTTGTGATGGATTTAACAATCAATTGCACAAAGCTATATGCATATATTGTTGGGGCCATAGCATCTAGAAATGTACTTGCCAGTAGCAATGTGGGATTAAAAATTGTATTGTATCATATTCTAGCACTTTGTTTGGATAAGAAAAATTGTTCTTATCAGAAAGTATACACTGGACTTCCTAGAAGTTATAAACAGATTTGTAAATAGGCTACAGACTAGGAATGTGTATTTAGAACATATTAGTTAGAAAGTAACTTTGTGCAGTTTCTACCACTGTTCATGTTGGAGCTATTTGTTTCAGGCTTTATAGGGTTTCTTTAACCAGTGCAGAAATTATTTGATGGTCAGAGCGCCACTGTAAATGATACAAATAGATAAACATTTCAGTAGTGATCTATGAGGAAACTGGTATCAGCAGTTAGAAAACTAAAGATCTATTTTATGAAGAGACAATACAGTTGGCAAAATTGTTACGGTTGGTAACTTGGAAGGCAGTCCATGTCCTTAACAAGACTGCAGCTCTGTGGGAAGTGTTTGTAAAGAAATGGAATGCTAGTGTTTGTTGGCATTTATTTTCTGCTTTTACCAGAGTACTAAACAAGAGAAATGAGCTCAAGCACAGAAAAGAGTTGACAGTTTTCAGGCAAAAATGTAAGAGAATAAATAAAGTCCAGAACTGTGTGGCCTTGCCAGTTAAAAAACCCAGCTGCTTCTGGCCTCAAAATCTAGTAAATGAGTCAAAAGTTGTTTGAGTGATAAATGTCCATTAAGCTTCCTATTAAACAAGATCACTCAGCCTTGTGACAAAGTGCAAACTAAGGGTCTTTCTTTCCCACCTAAGCCTATAATTTCAAATAGCCTCGTGCTGAAAGAGAATGAATAGACCTGAAGAAATTGAGAACTAGAGTCATCTTAAGACCTATGTCTAGGAAGAAAAAAACTTACTGGAACACAGATATTTCTAGAAGGAAGCAGACGAACTTTGCTGTCTTTCTTTTGGGGAAACTGTGTTACCAAGAACAGCAAGAGTTTAATGTATTTGTGGCTTTCTCTATTAGGGATTAAACCATTTCTTTGCCCCTAGACTTTCAATAGTAGGATAAAAGCAGTGGAAGCTGTGTAGGCCCCATTGAGAACACATTTCCAAGGGACCACTTTAGATGATGTAATCAAAGGACGAGAGTGAGGAAGGGCATGCTTGCTCACACACATGTGTGCATGGATACACACACACATACACACACACACATGCAAGACACTGAAGAGACTTGACAATGCTATTCCGTCCAAAGAGCAGAATCTGAATCTAGTTAAGGAACTTCTCCTGTCAACATAGAAGGAAACATTTACAAAGACTACTCAGTAAGATTTTGTGGTTTTTATAAACCAGTGACCGCTGTGTGTAATGTCCCATCTCCACTCTTCTGAAATGAAGTATTCATAGTGGTCATTTTCTCCTTGTTCATCATTACATACTGGATGAGAAGGACAAATTTCTTTTTAGTTCACAGCTTGATAAGTCATGAAGAACCATACAAACAATGACCTCATGGAGAGTATTGTACAGTTACTGGATATTTGGGACTTTGACGTGAAAGTAATAATTGGAATTGTGAAAAGGTCATAAAGATCTAATATACATATTGCATTTCTCCTCCTTCTGGGAACATTACTGCTCTAAAATTTTGGAAGTTGTTATGGACAAGTTGCTTGCTTTAGCCAACGAAATGTTGGCAACAGTTATATGAGTTCTGTGTTCTGCTCCCTCTGCCATGGTGACAATAGAAGTATATACCTTTCTGAAGCTTCTACCACATTGACTCCCTATGTGATTGCTATAATCAGAACCCCTCTGCTGAACTGTGCCAGGCTTGTACTATGGAGTGACAAATAAATTTAAGTGACATTAAGCCACTGAGACACTGCCTTTGTCAGTTAATGAAAATAACCTAAATTATTCTGATTGATTGTGATTGAATCCCTTGAGAATTAAGTGACTGCTATTTGTATGGGATATTAAGAGGCCAGAAAGCAAACTGGCAAACCAGAGAAGAAACTGAGTAACTGGTTATGTGTTCTTTTCCTCCTTTTCTTAGGCACGAAATTGGGCTGAAATTTCCAGCTTCCTTTGCAATAAGATGTGATCATATAACTTAATTCTAGCCACGGGAATATGAGTACAGATGTTGTGTCTCAATTAGAGTAGGGCCTATGACTATCTTCTACTTTTGATCATGATACTATTTCCTTTCCTCCAACCAGTTGTGTACAAAGCAATACACAGAACTTCGAAGAACAGAGGAGGCAAAGATGTTAATACTGAGTATCTTATTTACACCTCAGAGAAAAGCCTCCTACAAATTAAGATGGTGTTTTGAATCTTAGTGGATTTTACCGGGTTTTGGTGGAGTCAAGTTTTGCAGCATCTGACATCACACTATACTCCCTGCGTGCACATGTGCTTAGTCACTTCAGTTGTGTCCAACTCTTTGTGAACCCATGGACTGTAGCCTGCCTGACTCCTCTGTCTCTGGTGATTCTCCAGGGGAGAATACTAGAATGGGTTGCCATGCCCTCCTCCAGGGGATCTTCCCAACCCAGGGATCAAACCTGCGTCTCCTGCATTGCAGGTGGATTCTTTATAGCAGAGCCACAAGGGAAGCCCCCTCTCTTCATCCTATATACATACCGGAGAGAAGAAAGTCCTAGATGTTATGCTGGATTTCATATGACATGAAGACGGGTTTAAATTGATAAAATTGGGTTTTTGGTTGTTACTATTTTTGAGGAGAGATAACTCCTGCCTTTAACCAAAAAAGGAAAAATAAAAAGGGTCTCTAACAAATACTTATTTCACTTCCTGCAGCCAAGTAATTAACACTCAGTACAATTATTTACACAATTCAGAAGGGGCAATCTTCAAGAAAGAGAAGACTTTATATATTATATACATATTTATATTACATAAATATATTATATATTTATATATATCGGAGACAACAATGGCACCCCACTCCAGTTCTCTTGCCTGGAAAATCCCATGGATGGAGGAGCCTGGAAGGCTGCAGTCCATGGGGTTGTGAAGAGTCAGACACAACTGAGTGACTTCACTTTCACTTTTCACTTTCATGCATTGGAGAAGGAAATGGCAACCCACTCCAGTGTTCTTGCCTGGAGAATCCCAGGGATGGGGGAGCCTGGTGGGCTGCCATCTATGGGGTCGCACAGAGTCGGATATGACTGAAGTGACTTAGCAGTAGCATATATATATATATATATATATATATATATATATATATATATATAATTTCCTTTGCTTATCTACTTATATTTGACTGGCATGATGTGATTTCTTACCTAAAATGAATGCTATCATGAAGTTATAGTAAAGTCTGATGGGATCATTGCTCATCATACAGTTTATTTTCAGAAAGCTTGATGTCCATCAATAGTAGTCTATTTTATTATACATTCCAATCTAATTTCTTGCAACTGTCTTAGGTAAAAATGGTTCTTTTGCAAAGCCCTGTGGTCACTTACCTACTTTATCTTATGTGCTTATAACTTTTTCTGTTCCATGCTCTGCTTGTTATAAGAAAACCTGCAGTCCCCATCTCACTGAGTATCTCCTATGCTATTCACTTTTAGAACTCATATGCAAATATGAGCTCCAGGTACCATGCCTCTCATAAACTATAAGCTTCAAGGTATGGGACACTTCCTTTCTCTACCTGAACGTATCATCATATTATTTGTCTTTAAGCCCTTTCCCACTTCTGCACCACACAGAATGGTTGTAAGCCTGATGACTGAGTAGCCAGTTACCCAAAGACTTAAATGTCAACCTCTCCTTGCTTCCCATTTCCCTTAACATTTATGAGGTTTTCTAGGATCCAAGGAGAAGGCAATGGCACCCCACTCCAGTACTCTTGCCTGGAAAATCCCATGGATGGAGAAGCCTGGTAGGCTGCAGTCCATGGGGTCTCGAAGAGTTGGACACGACTGAGCAACTTCACTTTGACTTTTCATTTTCATGCATTGAAGAAGGAAATAGCAACCCATTCCAGTGTTCTTGCTTGGAGAATCCCAGGGATGGGGAAGCCTTGTGGGGGGACGTCTATGTGGTCGCACAGAGTCGAACACGACTGAAGTAACTTAGCAGCAGCAGTAGCTAGGATCCAAAATCACTGCAGATGGTGATTGCAGCCATGAAATTAAAAGACGCTTACTCCTTGGAAGGAAAGTTATTTCCAACCTAGACAGCATATTGAAAAGCAGAGACATTACTTTGTCAACAAAGGTCGGTCTAGTCAAGGCTATGGTTTTTCCAGTGGTCATGTATGGATGTGAGAGTTGGACAATAAAGAAAGCTGAGCACTGAAGAATTGATGCTTTTGAACTGTGGTGTTGCAGAAGACTCCTGAGAGTCCCTTGGACTGGAAAGAGATCCAACCAGTCCATCCTAAAGGAGATCAGTCCTGGGTGTTCATTAGTAGGACTGATGTTGAAGCTGAAACGCCAATCCTTTGGCCACCTGATGCGAAGAGCTGACTCATTTGAAAAGACCCTGATGCTAGGAAAGATTGAGGGCAGGAGAAGGGAACGACAGAGGATGGGATGGTTGGATGGCATCACCAACTCAATGGACATGGGTTTGGGTGGACTCTGGAAGTTGGTGATGGACATGGAGACGTGGAATGCTGTGGTTCATGGGGTCGCAAAGAGTCAGACATGACTGAGTGACTGAACTGTACTGAACTGAACTAGGATCCTCCTTACCTTTTCTTTGATGTTACAACTACTCAGTGATCTACTCCATCTCCCAAAATGAAAGAAGGAAATGACTATATAAATGCTGAGCTATCCCAGAGGCCAGCCTACCTTTGCATCAAGTGCACTCCCTATAATAATAACAGGGAGTATGAGCCTGGAGCAGCAAATATGCTGAAATAAGTAAACTAGGTGGTGATGTCCTACTGCAGGGTGGTGACGCCAGGAGCTGATGAGTCACTAAACATAGTGCACCTAGTGGCTTTCATTCTCAGTTGTCACTTTTAGTCTCTGAGGTTAAATGGGAAATATTTGTCTTGGTATCACACTTACCATATTATGCTACTACTATTATCCCAATCGTATATGGGACAGTTGTGCACATAACTGACTTCAAGACAAATTATTTACTCTTGCAATCTTGAGGAATTGGAAGTAATTAATTTCACTACTAAACTAAGAATTCTGTGCTTGCCACCTATTGATTTGGGATTTTTTTTTCTTCTGGGGTGAGGGTGGTTCTTATCTCTCAACTTAATAAATGTGTATGTGTTTAAGTTTTTACATGTTTTCTGTTTCTTGATTTCTGTCTTCTCTGAACCTCTTTCCAGATAAGGCTTTCATTGATCTCAGACTGACAATGAACTAATACCTATATTTTACACTTGACTTTGCTTCAATTTAAATGCCAGTATTTTCTTGTATGTAAACCAATCCACTTAGAAACAAGCAAACAAACAAACAAAAAAGATGAACTTCCAAAATGAGCATCCTTGAGAGTTTGCCCCATAACTTGGACACAAGACAGTTATTCACTTTCTGGGCTTCCCAGGTGACGCAAGTGGTAAAGAACCCGCCTGCCAATGCAGGAGATGGAACAGACGCAGGTTCCATCTCCTGCACTGGGAAGAACCCTGGAGTAGGAAACAGCAATCCATTCCAGTACTCTTGCCTGGATAATCCCATGGACAAAAGAGCCTGACAGGCCACATTCTCTGGGGTCGCAGAGTCAGACACAACTGAAGGGACTTAGCACAGCACAGCACAAGACATATGTATGGACTGAATGTTTGTAAAACCTCAAAATTCACATGGCTATTCCGGTTCCAGCCCATTTCAGGCAATGAGGACATGTCAGAAGTTAAAGACACAGCTAACAGTCTTTAAACTTTTTCATCTATGTCCAGGGCCTGATAAGATGTCTGGCATATTATTAAGAGATGTATAAATACTTTTAACCATTCCTCCTCCTTCCTTCACCCCAAATTTCTTCTTTTATTTACTACTTCCTATTTCACTTAGAGTTTTCTCATTGTAATGCAATCTCAAAACTATCTTCACATGCTCTCTCTTTTGCATCTCTACCCAATCCAATTAGACATTAACTCCGTGATGTATATTGGTCAACTATATATTATCGTTAAATCCTAATTCAGATCTCATTATTTCACAACTGATTTACAGTAATAATTTCCTCACTTGACTTTATTTATCCATATATTTCATTTGCCAGTTTTCATTGACCTAATTTTGAATTACTTGCCAAAAAATAAAAAACAAAATCCATATCTTCTTTTTAAAATTTTCAATAGCTCTCTGTTCTTCATGGAGAAAAATGTTAATAATCCTTGATAAGATCTGTTTGGCCACCTACCAAATTGACAAATCCATATCTCTGAAGCTACTCCAGTACTACAATTCAATTCCTTCTTCAATTACAGCAGAATTGTTCTCTGGTCAAGCAGTTTTTGTAATGTTCTGTCTTCACTAAACTTTACTCTTTTCTGTCCCTGTCTCTTTTCTATGCTCTATTTTTTTTTTTTAATTTTCAAATTCTAAATAAAATTTTATTACTTAAGGAAATATTCCTTTAGTTCTAATATTTAAAAATACTGTCTCCTGGGGCCACCCTGGAGGTCCACTGGTTAAGACTCTGCACTTCCAATACTGGGGGCATTGGTTTGATCCCTGGTTGGGGAACTAGAATCCCATAAACCATGCAGCCAAAAAAAATAAACAATAAAAATAAAAATAAAAAAATACTGTCTCCTTACTCAGTGGTATTATAGTATGCTTCATATAACCTTATTGAGCAATTCTTTCTTTTTTTCTTTATTTTTTGGCTTCACTGGGTCTTCATTTCTGTACAGAGGCTTTCTCAAATTGTGAAGAGTGGAGGCCCCTCTCTAGTTGTGGTGTGAGGGCTTCACCGTGCCATTGCTTCTTTGTTGTGGAGAATAGATTCTAGGGTACAATAGCTTCAGAGATCGTTGCACATATGCTCAGCAGTTGTGGCTCCTGAGTTCCAGAGCACAGGCTCTAGTTGTGGCACACAGGCCTCATTGCCCGTGGCAAGTAGGATCTTCCTGGACCAGCGATTGAACTAGTACCCCCTGTGGTGCAAGGTTGATTCCTTACCACTGGACCACCAGGGAAGCCCTGGGCAATTCTTTCATTTGGCCTTGTTAGATGGGAATACCAGACCACCTGACCTGACTCTTGAGAAACCTGTATGCAGGTCAGGAAGCAACAGTTAGAACTGGACATGGAACAACACACTGGTTCCAAATCAGGAAAGGAGTACGTCAAGGCTGTATATTGTCACCCTGCTTATTTAACTTCTATGCAGAGTACATCATGAGAAATGCTGGGCTGGAAGAAGCACAAGCTGGAATCAAGATTGCCGGGAGAAACATCAACAACCTCAGATATGCAGATGACACCACCCTTATGGCAGAAAATGAAGAGGAACTAAAAAGCCTCTTGAGGAAAGTGAAACAGGAGAGTGAACAAGTTGGCTTAAACTCAACATTCAGAAAACTAAGATCATGGCATCTGGTCCCATCACTTCACGACAAATAGATGGGGAAACAGTAGAAACAGTGTCAGACTTTATTTTTTGGGCTCCAAAATCACTTCAAATGGTGACTGCAGCCATGAAATTAAAAGACACTTACTCCTTGGAAGGAAAGTTATGACCAACCTAGATAGCATATTCAAAAGCAGAGACATTACTTTGCCAACAAAGGTCTGTCTAGTCAAGGCTATGGTTTTCCCAGTGGTCATGTATGGATGTGAGACTTGGACTGTGAAGAAAGCTGAGTGCCGAAGAATTGATGCTTTTGAACTGTGGTGTTGGAGAAGACTCTTGAGAGTCCCTTGGACTGCAAGGAGATCCAACCAGTCCATTCTAAAAGAGATCAGTCCTGGGTGTTCTTTGGAAGAAATGATGCTAAAGCTGAAACTCCAGTACTTTGGCCACCTCATGCGAAGAACTGACTCATTGGAAAAGACTCTGATGCTGGGAAGGATTGGGGGCAAGAGGAGAAGGGGACAACAGAGGATGAGATGGCTGTATGGTATCACCGACTCGATGGACGTGAGTTTGAGTGAACTCCGGGAATTGGTGATGGACTGCGAGGCCTGGCGTGCTGCAATTCATGGGGTCACAAAGAGTTGGACACGACTGAGTGACTGAACTGAACTGAACTGAACTGTAATTATTTACTAACATATATCTGTTTTCGTCATCATCACATTCTTAGTATATTCAGCAATTTTGAAGGAAATAACACATGTTATTTATCTTTGCTTATTTTTTAATATCTCTTCACAATTCTTCATGGAACATCAATCAGTGTTTTTGAATTTAATTGAATGCTTTCATATTTTCCTTCAAAAATGACCATGAAATTTCTTTAAATTCAAACCACAGAATAAAAATATAGAATGATTATATCAAGAATAAGATCTTACACTAAATATGCTCAAAAGTATCTATTTTTTACTACTTTTGTAACATAGAAAACTTAAGGATAAAGGGAATTTCTTATTGATAAAACTTATTAATTAATAGTAATGGCATCTAATAATTACAGGACTTTTAATAAATTACTTCATCTGGTATCCACAAAGATCTTTCAGAAAAAAATACAACAGACTCTTTTATCTTCATTATATAGAAAAAGAAAAAAGCCTCAGGATTACTACTCAAGGTCATAGAAATAATGAGACCTAAACTGTATACTCAATTCTATGACATAATAGCCTGCTTAGCTTTTCTTCTATAATACAAGGACCATCACAGAAATATGATTATCAATTTGAAGATTGTTTTTCAGTAAAAAATTCAGTGTGTTACTTAATAAGTTACAGGTCCTCAAGTGAAAAGAATGAAAAATCTAAAATTTTAAAAACTCAATGAATCTACTTTGAGTATATTAGTACTTACTATGTATGTGACACATAAACTACTTCTTTATGTGATTAAATTACTTTAAAAGGTTTAACATGTTCTCTCTTAAGGAATACTTTTATGTAATTCTACAATAAGTTTGTAAAGCTTATTATAAAGAGTTTTGAGCTGCAAAAATTATTAGACCAAATTATATGAAGGAAATCTATGTAATAACATTAAATTTATTGCTGTTTATTTTGGGAATGGTAGCTATTCACTGGAATTTCATAAAAAAAGAAAATATATGACTGATTATTCCTATTAAAAGTTATGAAGTCTGGATATTTACGTCATGGCCTATGAAATGTGACAGGAAGTCAATATGTAGTGGTTAATTCTACTTTGCTTGAAGACTAGGAAAGAAACTCCATTTTTATCTATTTTTAAGAGTCAAGGTGATACATGACAAAATGCAATGTCAATATTTATGTAGATATGGAGAAACACAAATGTGAGAAAACATTCTCAAAACTTGTTAGTGCTTATAATTATATACTTAAGTAAAAAGTCATGTTTCTGTTCATAATCTGTCAAAATCTCTAAATGAATTTCTGTTGCACTATGAGTGCTGTCAACATTAAGAATAATAAAGTACTTCTTTATTGTCTGATATCAAATTATTCATGCTCATTTTTAACAATCCTTTTGTAATAAGTGCTAATTAAAACACATGGTGCTCCCTGACAATCAGTCAGTCATTATCCTTTATTTTAGCTCATAAAGATAAGATACATAATCAGTTACTTCTTTTCAAACTAAATTTCAGGTACTACGCCAGTGGGTCAGCAGTAAAAAATTCACCTGCAATGCAGGAGACACAGGTTCAATCGCTGGGTCAGGAAGATACCTGCGGAAGGAAATGGGAACCCACTTCAATATTCTTGGCTGGAGAAGAGCTTCAGTCTATAGGGTCGCAGAATTGGACACAATTGAGTGACTAAGCACAACACAGCAGCACATTTGATACAATTATTGAGGACATACATAAGATTATAAGACATTAATCAGACCTATGTTTTATCCAACTTAGTTCTGTCACTGGCATGACCATACACTGTGTAATCTAAACATGTATAATAGGAGTGCAATGCGTGTGGTCTTCCTGGTGCCTCAGATGGTAAAGAACCCTCCTGCAATGCAGGAAACCTGGGTTTGCTCCCTGGGCTGGGAAGATCCCTTGGAGGAGGTCATGGCAACCCACTCCGATATTCTTGCCTGGAGAATCCCCATGGACAGAGGAGCCTAGCAGGCTATTGTCCATGGGGGTCACAGAATCAGACACCACTGAGCAACTAGTCATAGCACAGCACTCATGCTCAGCTGTGTCTGACACTTCGAAATCCCATGGACTATAGCCTGCCACACTCCTGTCTCCATGGCATTTTCCAAGAAAGAATACTGCAGTAGGTTGCCATTTCCTACTCCAGGGGAATCTTCCCAATCCAGGAATTAAACCTGTGTCTCCTGCATTGGCAGGAGGATTCTTTTACCACTGTGCCACCTGGGGAAGCCTGAAACATGTATAATACTACAGTTAAATTTTAAGTTGCTTTGAGAATAAAGAAATACCTTTTTGGGAATGAAAGCTTAGGTCACTTTGGCCCTCTTACTAATGTTATTTGGAAAAGCTGAATAATTTATTTTAAAAAATGTGTAAAGATTTTGGGAAGCTGCTAAGTCAGTGCAGTGTTTAAGGATCAAGACTAGAAAGAGAAGCCTGAAACCCAGCTGTCTTCCTCTAGTTAATTCCAAAATTATTAGACTAGAATCTGAGAAACTGACCCACTGCTTTGAAAATCTGTTTAAAACCATTTTCTTGGAAAAGTGAAATCTGAGACAAATTAGCAAGTAAAATATTATGGTCAATATATTTGGAAAGGAGGGCAAATAAGTAGATCTGAACAGAGAGAAAAGGTTGGTTGTAATGTAGTCCCTCCTAAGGTTAGTTGTAATGTAGACGACAGAGGATGAGACATCTGGATGGCAAACAAGCATATGAAATGATGAACCATCATGTATGGATGTGAGAGTTGGACTGTGAAGAAAGCTGAGTGCTGAAGAATTTATGCTTTTTTAAAAATTTAAATTTATTTATTTTAATTGGAGGCTGAGGTCTTAGTCAACTTCATGAAAAGCACTCAGATGGCATGACACAACATAATTGCTCCAAGACTGGGAAAACTCTAGGATTTTATATACCAATTTGACTAGTCATCGATACAAAGTATCAGTTTTTTCACTTGATCTGTATGTCCAATGCAATTCCAATCAAAATTCTAGAAAATTATTTTCTTAGTTTATTAGTCTGTTATGCTCAACAAATTAATTCTAAAGTTTATACAGAGAGGCAAAAGAATTAGAGCAGCCAAAAGAACATTGAAGGAGAACAAAGTTGGAAGACTGATGTTGACATCAAAACTTACAGCAAAGCTACAGTAACCAAGACTGTGTGGTTTTGGTGAAAGAATCAATGTAACAGAGTAGAGACCAGAAACAGACTCCTATAAATACCGTCAACTATCCTTAAAGAACAAAGGCAATACAATGGGATAAAAAAAAGGCTGAAACAGTTGATCGTTAACATGGAAAAAAGTGAATCTAGACAGGATACTCACAATCTTCACCAGTTAAAATGTATTTTGAATCTAAATTCAAAAACACAAAACTATCTTTAAAACCTCTAGAGACAACCTAGATGACCTTGCACACAGTGATGCTTTTTAAAATGTAACAACAGAGACAATCTATGAAAGAAATAGTGACTTCATTAAAATTAAAGAAAAAAAATCTGCTCTGCAGAAAAGAATCAAACTAATTAGAAACAAACCACTGATTGAGTGAAAACATTTGAAAAAAAAATAAGACATCTGATAAAAATTATTAAAATATACAAAGGACCCTTAAAACTCAGCAGTAAGAATGCAAGTAGCCTGATTAATAAATGGATCAAAGACTTTAATAGATAACTTACCAAAGAATATATACAGATGTCAAGCAAGCATATGAAATGATGAACCATCATGTATGGATGTGAGAGTTGGACTGTGAAGAAGCTGAGCGCCGAAGAATTGATGCTTTTTTTAAATTTAAATTTATTTATTTTAATTGGAGGCTAATTACTTTACAATATTGTATTGGTTCTGCCACACATCGACATGAATCCTCTATGAGTGCACACATGTTCCCCATCCTGAACCCCCCACCACCAGCTCCATCCCCGTAACATCCCAATGGGTCATCCCAGTGCACCAGCCCCAAGCATCCTATATCTAACCTGGACTGGTGATTGGTTTCTTATATGATATTATACATGTTTCAGTGCTGTTCCCCCAAATCGTCCCACCCTCTCCCTCTCCCACAGAGTCCAAAAGATTGTTCTATACATCTGTGTCTCTTTTGCTGTCTCGCATACAGGGTTATCTTTACCATCTTTCTAAATTCCATACATATGCGTTAGTATATTGTATTGGTGTTTTTCTTTCTGGCTTACTTCACTCTGTATAATAGGCTCCAGTTTCATCCACCTCATTAGAACTGATTCAAGTGTATTCTTTTTAATGGCTGAGTGCTTTTGAACTGTGGTGTTGGAGAAGACTCTTGAGAGTCCCTTGGTCTGCAAGGAGATCCAACCAGTCCATTCTAAAGGAGATCAGTCCTGGGTGTTCTTTGGAAGGAATGATGCTAAAGCTGAAACTCCAGTACTTTGGCCACCTCATGTGAAGAGTTGACTCATTGGAAAAGACTCTGATACTGGGAGGGATTGGGGGCAGGAGGAGAAGGGGATGACAGGGGATGAGATGGCTGGATGACATCACCGACTCTATGGATGTGAGTTTGAGGAAACTCCAGGAGTTGGTGATGGGCAGGGAGGCCTGGTGTGCTGCGATTCATGGGGTCGCAAAGAGTCAGACACGACTGAGCGACTGAACTGAACTGAACTGATATTATATTATCAGCAAAATATTAATTAAAGGGATCATTAGATACCACCACACACATATCAGAAGGGCCAAAATCAGAAACACTGACAACACAAAACACTGGCAAGGATGGCAACAGAGATTTTTACTCATTGTTAGTACTAGTAGTGTTAGTCGCTTAGTCGTGTCCCACTCTTTGTGATCCCACGGACTGTAGCTAGCAGGCTCCTCTGTCCATGGGATTTTTCTAGGCAAGAATACTGGAGTGGATTGCCATTCCCTTTTCCAGAGGATCTTCCTGACCAAGGAATCAAATCAAGTCTCCTGCATAGCAGGCAGATTTTATTTTTACCGTTTGAGCTACAATGGGTTTATTATATTCATTGTTAGCGGGAATACAAAATTGTACAACTTCAGAAGACAGGTTTGCAATTTCTTACAAGCTAAACATACTTCTGTAATACTAAATAATTCATCAATGATTCTTGGTATTTACCCCATGATGTAAAAAATTTATGTAAACACAAAAACCCACACGAAGATATTTACAGCAGTTTTATTTGTAATTGCCAAATTTTCCAGATAGCATTTTGTTATTGATTTCTAGTTTATTTTATGATGTGGAACATACTTTGCATGATATCTGTTTCTGTTGTTTTGCTCTATGGCCCAAAAATATGTTCTACATTGGAAAATGCTATATGTATAATTGAGAAGAATATATACTCTGTTCTTGTTGTATGGTGTATTTTATATTAAAAAATACAAAACTTCATTAAAAAATACTTTAATACTAAACTCTCACTAGGGATCTGAGCTTTCACCCAGTTTCAGTAGTAAGGTCAAAGACTGATCATATATCACCATGACAAATACAATAGTAATTTAAAAACTTGAAATAGTGTGAGAATTAGCAAAATGTGATACAGAAACGTAGAGTGAGCAAATGCTGTTGGAAAAACCATACCTATGTGCTTGTTTGATGCTTGATTGCCACAGACTTTCAAATTGGAAAAACGGTGCACTATCTGTGAAGCTCAATAAAGCAAAGTGCAATAAAAGGAGGTATACCTGTACTGAAAATAGTTTTCTTCCATTTAAAATAACTTTCTCCTTCACTATACTCATTAAGTATTCTAAAGGTTAAGTCTTCATTAATTACAGAAATCTTCTCTGAATGTTAAATCTATAGTAATAATTGTCATCTTCTAATATCCATACAATTGTCCTGTACTTATTTTTTTAATTTAATTTTATTTTTTAAACTTTACATAATTGTATTAGTTTTGCCAAACATCAAAATGAATCCACCACAGGTATACATGATGATCACAGATTATTTTAAGCAATTAAGATACTCAACTAACTCTCAAAAGAACTCTGTATTTGGAGATATATTTGAACTCCAACCTCTAGATACTAGGCCAGACTGAATGATTTAAAACCTTTCATTCATTTGCATTTTTTACAAATTCATTCAAAAATCTTATAATACATTACAAAGACATCCCTGTATTACTATAAACCCTTTGGACTACTCAGTGAATGTTTAAAATGTGTGGGCTAAAACAAAACTAGTATATCGTTTTCAAATGTTTTAGCTTTGAATCACCGTATGGATCTCAAAATTCTTAAGCAAAATGAGAAGACTGTTTCTAACACATATTAGAGTGCTGTATATTTTATTTCCTTCAGCAACCCTTATGTCAGTTTCACTTCCTAGCAAGAGCAAAGTCATCTCTGTTAGGATAAGCATTTGAACTGTCAGAATCTGAATGATTATACTGGACATAAGTAATTTTCGTGTCAAAAAGCTATTCTACTAAGTACCATCAACACCTATTACACATACTGTTGAGAAATGCGGTAAAGCCTTTCTAAATGCATAGATCAATATTCAATGCCAGTCATATATGTGATGAATGATAGCTCTTTAAATCTTGATGTTTGGAAGCTTAGCCTATCTCCCTTTATCCAGCAGGGAATATTGAGATAATACTTATAAGATAAGGCTTTATGTTCTCTAGTTATGCCTGAATACATTTAGTAAGTTATTCTTTGGTACAGTAGATATATGTAGAAATTGAAAAGGCAATTCATATTACATAGACTCTTGCTCTAAATATTTAAGGACACTTTAGATATAGCATAATTTAAAATTTCGGTATTTTCTTTTAGTACTTTCAAAAAAGTGTTATAAAATTATGCTTTGAGTTTTTAAGTAATGATTTCCATATAAATGATGCAAAACATTTCCATATAAACAAAAAAGGCAGGATTTCCCTGGTGCTACAATGAATAAGAATCTGCCTGCCAGTGCAGGGAACACAGGTTCAATCTCTGGTCCAGGAATGTCCCACATGCTGCAGAGCAACTGAGTCCACGTGCCACAACTGCTGAGTCTGCAATTAATTCAGTTAAAAAATTACTGAAGTCTGGGCACCTACAGCATGAGCTCCGCAATAAGAGAGGCCACCGCAGTGAGAAACCCATGCACTGCAATGAAGAGTAACTCCAACTCACCACAACTAGAGAAAGCCCGTATGCAGCAACAAAGATTTAGTATGACCAAAAAAATAAAGTAAGGCATATCTTGTCAATCAGGTAGGTATAGGTATGGTAAGGGTTGGTTTACCTATAGCTTAGACTAGCTTTTCTTTTTAAAAGGATATGAATCTGTTAATTTTTCTTTCTCATAGTATCAATATGAAGAAAATTCTATAAACTTAAGAAAACCTAAGACAATTAGGTTTCTTTGGCTAAAGACTAAATTTACTAGTATCCAAACTATATTTAATTTGGCAATTATCCTAAACAAAAGAAAACAGACCAACTATCCAATGTTTGTGATGTATATTCTGAAAGCTGTTTAGGTTAAACTTTTGCATTTTCATTTATCTGACTACACCATGGTCCAAGTGAAAATTAGCTTAGTAAGCAATTTGTAATGCTTTTATTTATGTTATAGTGCTATCAGCTCTCATAAATGCAGAATTCTGAACCAAAATATAATTACATCTAATAATAATTAAATTTGGAAATTGAGTAAGATGTTGCATATGAAATATTGTGTATAAAATCAGACACTGAATAAAAAATCAGATGGTTATTTCATAGACAGAGCCTAGATTTCTTACTGCTTCTCATCACAAAATAGAAAACTTATTTTATATCATGTAAATACATACATAAGGATTTAAGGATACTGTCAAAAAGAACTGCACTGGATAGAGTTAAATAAAGAAGGATGATTTTATTCAAGACTACTGCAAATATAGAGTGAGACTATTGTAATAGAGAGGAAAGACTGAACTCAGCTCTACTGAAACAAAGAACAACACAGTTTTTAAACCCTGGGGTGAGCGAGTGCAAAAGAAAAAGTAGTGAAGAACATTAGGGCAAAGGTAGGTTAGTGTGGTTAGGCCATGTGCTTTTGCCAATCGGCACTCAGTGAATTTGGCTTCCCTGTTGGCTCAATGGTAAAGAATCCATTTGCCAATGCAGGAGATCTGGGCTCCATCTTTGATTCATAAAGATCCCCTAGATAAGGAAATAGCAACCACTCCAGCATTCTTGCCAGGGAAATCCCATGGACAGAGGAACCTGGCAGGCTATAGTCCACAGGGTCACAAAGAGTCAGACGATTTAGTGACTAAACAACAACTTACTGAAGTTAGACCCCTGTCCTCACAAAGAGAATGGGAGGATTCTCTGTGTGAAAGTAAGAATCCTATCTTTCTTGATGGTTACATTTTAATGGAATAGCTCCCAGATCCTTGGCAATGACATTCCAGGATTATAAAACTTGCAAGAGACTGGGGAATTTATCTCCATTCAAGAAGGTGGGAAAGAATTTGCAGTAACACATTTTCTAAAGTAAAGCTTTAAGTAAAACGTGGCCAGAGCTAGAGTCAGAAAAAAACAAACAAACAAACAAAAAATTGTGTAAAGTTTATTCAAGCTGAGGAGGATGTTAAGGTCATCTTGATCAGTATTACATGAATTATTTTAGTTTATTACAAATACTTTATGAGTCTGAATACAAGGATATAGGCTAACATGATAAGTGTTTAATGATAACATTTGAGAAAAAAAGTATGACAAGTCAAAGAAAAAATAATTTATGTCCTGGAATATGTCATTCTGTATCCTACTCTTTTGTCACAGAGAATCACTATATATTGAATGGATGCTGCTGCTGATAGTAAATCACTTCAGTCATGTCCCACTCTGTGTGACCCCATAGACAGCAGCCCACTAAGCTCCTCTGCCCCTGGGATTCTCCAAGCAAGAACACTGGAGTGGGTTGCTGTTTCCTTCTCCAATGCATGCATGCATGCACGCTAAGTCACTTCAGTCGTGTCTGATTCTGTGTGACCCTATGGACAGCAGCTCACAAGGCTCCTCCATCCACGGGATTCTCTAGGCAAGAATACTTGAGTGCATTGCCATTTCCTTCTCCCTCAATGGATGCTACATTGATCAATTTGGTGATTTTGTTTGCTATTGCAAGAGGAAGTAGAGAATGCATAGGCTGAGTGGAATAGAATGTATTTGCCAGAAGACTATGGTCGATTATTACATATAATTCTGATTTGGTAAGTTAAATGCATTTATTACGTTCTTGACTAATATTCTATAAATCTTAGGAAAAGGACAAGTTCTTGTGTTATGTCAAACTGTTCCCTGCTTAGGATCAAAAGGGTAAAGGAAAATTATAGCTGATGAGACCTGAGGATTATGCTATTGGCACTACTTGGAGTGGAAAACAGCGTGTGGGTTTTTTAAATAGTGAGGTCAGAGGTTTCAATAAACAGGATATTTCAAGCCAAAATGCAGATATTACCAACTTAGGTGGTAGTATACAGGCTCTATGTTTGTCATCAGGGAGAAAGTTGAGGTAGTGAGCTAACTTTGTGGGTTTTCTCTTTCCTGCCTTGAGAAGGGACCTGTTTTAAAATCAGTATATTCAGGTCTCCATCAAGCCTTTTTTTTTTTTTTCCTGCTGTGTATCCATCAGTATTAAACAACTAGAAATCCTGATCACCACAGTCATTATGCAGATGAATGAGTAATAAGTAGGAGAAGAGTCTATCATCAAATTAGTGAGAAAACTATCAGCTTAGAATCCCTTAAAAACAATAGACTTTTTGTGTGTGTACTTACATTACTGTAACTATAGGAAAAAAAATAACAACAGTATGGCTTCTGTCTGCTTTCTCTTTCCAAACCTTTCTAATTGCATCTAGTAGGAAAAGAGAGGCACTTAGGTCATTGCTGCCTAGAAGAAACACAGTACCAAGTACCCTGTGTTCACATCTGTTCTTTGCAGTATAAACATCTGATCATGGTGCTCTTTATTATCTCACAGTTTCTGTGGTTCAAGGTCTGATTCAGGATCTGGACATGGTTTAGAAGAATCTCTCAGGGTTTCAAAAGGTGGAGAGCAAGGTGTCAGCCAGTTTGTGTTTTTATCTTTTAAGTTTAACCAGATTGATTTCAAGGTCACTTAAATAGAAAATTTATTTCCTTGAGGTTTTAGGACTGTGAGCTCTGACTTACTGCTGCATTATACCTGCTGGAATCTGCTGTCAGTATCTTGAGGTCAACCTCAGCTTCTAGAGGCCATCTGCAGTTCCTAGAGGCCTCTAACAATTTCTTCCCACATGAGGCATTCTCAACACAATCTCTTTGTTAAGTCAGCAAGGAAAATTTCTAGGCAACCTTGCTATAACAAGATAGAATCTTTTTTTTTTTAATATAAATTTATTTATTTTAATTGGAGGTTAATTACTTTACAATATTGTATTGGTTTTGCCATACATCAACATGAATCTGCCACGGGTATACACGTGTTCCCCATCCTGAACCCTCCTCCCTCCCCGTACCATCCCTCTGGGTCGTCCCAGTGCACCAGACCCAAGCAACCAGTATCATGCATCAAACCTGGACTGCGATTAGTTTCTTATATGATATTATACATGTTTTCAATGCCATTCTCCCTAATCATGCCACCCTCTCCCTCTCCCACAGAGTCCAAAAGACTGTTCTATACATCTGTGTCTCTTTTACTGTCTCGTATACAGGGTTGTCATTACCGTCCTTCTAAATTCCATATATATGTGTTAGTATACTGTATTGGTGTTTTTCTTTCTGGCTTACTTCACTTTGTATAATCGGCTCCAGTTTCATCCAGCTCATTAGAACTGATTCAAATGTATTCTTTTTAATGGCTGAGTAATACTCCATTGTGTATATGTACCACAGCTTTCTTATCCATTCATCTGATGATGGACATCTAGGTTGCTTCCATGTCCTGGCTATTATAAACAGTGCTGCAATGAACATTGGGGTACACGTGTCTCTTTCCCTTCTGGTTTCCTCAGTGTGTATGCCCAGCAGTGGGATTGCTGGATCATAAGGCAGTTCTATTTCCAGTTTTTTAAGGAGTCTCCACACTGTTCTCCATAGTGGCTGTACTAGTTTGCATTCCCACCAACAGTGTAAGAGAGTTCCCTTTTCTCCACACCCTCTCTAGCATTTATTGCTTGTAGACTTTTGGATCGCAGCCATTCTGACTGGCATGAAATGGTACTCCATAGTGGTTTTGATTTGCATTTCTCTGATAATGAGTGATGTTGAACATCTTTTCATGTGTTTGTTAGCCATCTGTATGTCTTCTTTGGAGAAATAGACAAGATAGGATCTTACATAACCCAATGTTATGAGAGTGATACCCCGACACCTTTGCCATATTCTACTCATTAAAAGCAATTCATCTCTCTGCCCATATCCAAAAGTGTTAGTCACTTGGTTGTGTCCAATTCTTTGTGACCTCATGGACTGTACCCTGCCAAGCTCCTCTGTTCATGGAATTCTCCACACAAGAATACTGGAGTGGGTAGCCATTCCCTTCTCTAGAGGATCTTCCCAAATCAAGGATCGAACCTGAGTCACCTGCATTACTATCAGGTGATGGATTCTTTACTATCTGAGCCACCAGGGAAGCCTATATCCAAGGGAGATGATTATATAAAGCCATGAACACCAGGCATCAGGGATCACTGAAGGTCACCATAGAGTTTATCCTCCACAGAGACTGATACAAATAGAAATGCAAATCAAACAGCCAAGACAAACAAGGCCTAAAATGAAAACTACAGACAAGAAGGACCTAATTTGCTCTATGGAGAACAAATGAAACAAGCCATCATGAATAGTTACCTTTTAATAGTATAGTGTAAAAAGCAACTTCCCAAAATAAATAGTAATCTGGAATGACAAGAAGGGAGGTATGATATTCCATAAGGTAAACTTTATGAGTAATAATGCCAAGTTTGAACATAATGATATAACAAAATAGCTACCAGAAGTATCAGACAGATGGACATAAATACCAAGACATCATTAAAATGTAGGTCATATAGGATCATAGAAATAATTGATATTCAACTGATTTTGAATTACAAAAGTAGACATTTCATATAATTCAATCTAATACAAAAAGTTAAAATCCCAAGAGTGCACTAAGTTCTTCAATATTTTTCCATCAGATAGAGATAGATGTACGTTAGCAATTGTTAACATTCTGAAATCTTTTTGTGTGACAAGTACAATATCAAGGGAAATTTGTAGTCAGGTAGATACCCTGAATGAATGGAGAACATTGTATTCCCTCTGATTATGTCAATTTACTTGTTCAAATCTTTAGTCTTCTAAAGATAGTGAATAATAGTCTATGCAGTAGGTATGAGAGGATATGACCTTGGTAATGTGAGAAGATAAAGGAAGAGTTCAGTGTTTTGAATATGAATCAGGCAGAAGTAATGATTTTCAAAATGATTCCCAAGTACAACTACATTTCAGTATAAAATTAGATATAGAAGGAGCTCAAGTCAAGGAGCATGTGCACATTGTCAATAAATTGAAATTGTCAAAAATTCATTGAGTTACAAAATTGAGAGGAAAAATTCTGAGTTATCAAATCAAAATCGATGCATGACCCTCCTTCAGGGAAACAATATTGTCAAGTACAAAACTGAAGCAAATAAATGGAAAGACTTGGCCTTTTTAAAGGTCAAAAAATAACAAGCAACTCTAGACTAATTGATATTGGTGTGTTCATTGTAAATGAGGGGAAATGGGGGAAGGAATCAATGATGAGCAGCCTGGGAGAAACTTCCAAAACAGATATGTCAGAAGAGATGGCAGGACTTATACAGTGAGCACTGAAAGAAACATAAAGGAGGAATAAGAATAGGGAAGCTTTGGCTGATTTCTTAGTACTTGGGTGTTTTCAGATTCCATGAAAAAACAGACTGTGGGAAAAAGAAGTAGAATTTTTATCTATAACAATTGAGGAAAAGGTTTTACTTCTTTTTACTCTAATTTATTGTGCATCAGCTACCTCTCAGACAAGAGTGAAATCATAATACCAAACCTCTATGAGAACCAGCAAAGAACATAACCAAGAAAGGGTAGGTAAAAGGGCGGTCAAGGGCTTTAGGATTAGTTAATCCAGGACAGGATCCTAGTCACAACAAAATTGTGTGAAATTTGGTAGCTATATAAAACTTTGATGTTCTAATTTCTCATATACTACACAATTCTCAGTTTTGTGATATAGTTAAATGAAGTGTGCGTGCATGCTCAGTTGCTCAGTTGTGTCTGACTCCTTATTACCCCCATTGACTGTAGCCCACCAGGCTCCTCTGTCGATGGATTTTCCAGGCAAGAATACTAGAGTATTGTTATTTCCTTCTCCAGGGGATCTTCCTGACCCAGGAATCAAACCTGCATCGCCTGGGACTCCTGCATTGGCAGGCTGATAGTTTACCACTGACCAACTGGGAAGCCCAACTGAAGTATAAATTAATTGATATTGATGATAACAAGTAAGTACTCAGGAAGTATTATTTTGTTTTTAGAATGACAGAAGATTTAAGAAAATTTCTATTGAACACCATTGAAGAGCCTGCGGTTGTACTTCGCTGATCATAAATATTCATATATACTGGATATATTGAATATAACTTTACTGTCAGGAGTTCAGTGTTAACAATTTAGAAACTTACATAAGTCCAGGTCTCAAGCCCTTCTATTTCTTATGTTAACCATGAAACTAGGTAGATAGATACAATAAATAAATCTAAAGTAGATGAAGAAAGCCCTGGTTTTAAAAGAGAACCACATGCACATATGTGCAGAAATATAGTCCACAGTTTAGATATGTACAGTTGAAATTATCTTCACTCTATTAATTAAACAATTAATTGTTAGTTTTCACTGACAATATCCTGAGCAATTTAAGTTAACACAAGCATACCCGGTTCCTGAATTGTCAGTTTTAAGGGGAAGATGCATAATGCATATAGCAATTTGCTGTCTGTTTAGAGATGCCAGATGAAGACTATTTTTGAAAAGAAAAGTAAGAGAAATAATTTTCATCAAGCTATTCTCAGCTTTAAGTCTTGGAGATTTTATGAGAAAAACATTGTTCTATAAAATAATAAAATGATACATAATTTAACTTGTCACATGAGAGTTAAAATAATGGGTAATTTTCCACTGAATATTAAAAATGCACACCCTAAGAGGGATTTTCAATATAACACTTTAGCAAATTCTGAAATCCATGTTCCAGTTTCTTCCTAATCATTTTCAGAAGTAATAATACAAACCAAGACTCCAGTTTTGAAGTCTAAGTCTGTAAATGAAATTGCTAGAACAATCAGTGAAATTTGCTAATTGCAAAACAAATGCATAAGATTTCAGATGTTCACCATTTTTGATGGAATCGTCTATCAGTACCCTGAAGCAACTCTGAAAAATTAAAATACATATATGGGTATAGAAAGAATTACTGGTCTGAGATATTATTTTGATATTACTGTTAGAGTAGAAAAAAGTAAGTTCATGGTTTTCACATTTCAGAGTGCATCAAAATTAGTAATAATAACAGCAATAAGTATAGCTAACATACTGAATGCTTAATAGGTGACATGATATCTACTGAAATCAGCTGTACAATAGTCTAACTAGTTACTATTATTTTTATTTTTACAGATAAAGAGGTTATAAGTCTCTCACTTGAGACCAAAGACTTAGTCATCTGTATTTCCTATGTGATTCCCAGATGGCACTGATGAAAATCAAATTTTTAGAAGTTGCCCAAGTCATATTTTGTATGAAAAATTAAAGACATACTGTCACTAAAGCTTTTCCTCAAGACTTCTATGTGAATTATGTCTACATACAAGAAATATCTCTGATTATGTTGTACTCTTATAAGTTCAAACAACTCATGATCTAAAAACTCTCTAATTCAATGGGTATTTCAAAGTTCTGAATATTTGTCAGGCTTTCAAGAAAAATGCTGAACATGCTTTAATTAGGAAATTCCAGGGACCTCTTTGCTTTCAATAGACTAAGATTTTTTTCTGAGCACAGTTTAATACAAGATATATATTTTGATCTGAAATATGATACATAATTCATGTTTTTTTTTTCAATTAACATAAGAAATGTGAAACTTTCACTGTAATTAATACAAGTCAGTATATCAACAAAACACATAAAAGTCCACATACACAAAATATTAGTCTATTAAAATTTAATCAACAAGAAGAGTAAAGTGTCATATATTAAAGTACCAATAAAATTCTGTCCCACCAGATTCAGATAATTTAAAAGGTAGTCAGGCTTATTCTATAGCCCAAAGTTTAGCAGGTTTACTGCCTTGATCCTTAGTCCTTGAGAATATGAACTATTTAAACACTTTGGAGAAGGAAATGGTAACCCACTCCAGTATTCTTGCCTTGAAAATCCCATGGACAGAGGAACCTGGCAGGCTACAGTCCATAGGGTTGCAAAAGAGTCAAACATGACTTAGGGACTAAACAACACCTTAAATATGTAGTATATTCTTCAGTCAAAGGGAAGTTGTGACCAACCTAGATAGCATATTAAAAAGCAGAGACATTACTTTGCCAACAGAGGTCCATCTAGTCAAGGCTATGGTTTTTCCAGTGGTCATGTATGGATGTGAGAGTTGGACTATAAAGAAACCTGAGGCTGAAGAACTGATAGTTTTGAACTGTGGTGTTGGAGAAGACTCTCAAGAGTCCCTTGGACTGCAAGGAGATCCAACCAGTCCATCCTAAAAGATATCAGTCCTGTGTGTTCATTGGAAGGACTGATGTTGAAGCTGAAACTCCAATCCTTTGGCCACCTGATGCAAAGAATTGACCCATTGGAAAAGACCCTGATGATGGGAAAGATTAAGGGCAAGAGGAAAAGGGGATGACAGAGGATGAGATGGCTGGATGACATCACTGACTCAATGGACAAGGGTTTTAGTGAACTCCGGGAGTGGATGATGGACAGGGAGGCCTGGCGTGCTGCGGTTCATGGGGTCGCAAAGAGTCAGACACGACTAAGCGACTGAACTGAACTGAACTGATGCCTTACATCCTTACTCAGACATAGTCTACTGAGATTTTGACCTGCCAGTTAATATTAGAAAAACATGAAACAAAATTATATTCAATTTTAGTTTCTAAATCTAATCTCTATCTCCTTTTATCTCCCTACTCCTTTTCTCTTTCTCTATCTCTTTCACACAAAATCACAAGGTAAATCTAAAGGAGGCTTCTAAAGGAGGCTTCAGTAGCTATTTAGGAACTTAGAAGCAAATGCAAAAAGGAAGCAAGTAAGCATAAAGTAAAGTAATGCTCAAAATTCTCCAAGCCAGGCTTCAGCAATATGTGAACCGTGAACTTCCTGATGTTCAAGCTGGTTTTAGAAAAGACAGAGGAACCAGAGATCAGATTGCTAACATCCACTGGATCATAGAAAAAGCAAGAGAGTTCCAGAAAAAACATCTATTTCTGCTTTATTGACTATGCCAAAGCCTTTGAGTGTGTGGATCACAATAAACTGTGGAAAATTCTGAAAGAGTTGGGAATACCAGAACACCTGATCAGCCTCTTGAGAAATTTGTATGCAGGTTAGGAAGCAACAGTTAGAACTGGACATGGAACAACAGACTGGTTCCAAATAGGAAAAGGAGTTCATCAAGGCTGTATATTGTCATCCTGCTTATTTAACTTATATGCAGAGTACATCATGAGAAACGCTGGACTGGAAGAAACACAAGCTGGAATCAAGATTGCCGGGAGAAATATCAATAACCTCAGATATGCAGATGACACCACTCTTATGGCAGAAAGTGAAGAGGAACTAAAAAACCTATTGATGAAAGTGAAAGTGGAGAGTGAAAAAGTTGGCTTAAAGCTCAACATTCAGAAAATGAAGATCATGGCATCCGGGCCCACCACTTCATGGGAAATAGATGGGGAAACAGTGGAAACAGTGTCAGACTTTATTTTTCTGGGCTCCAAAATCACTGCAGATTGTGACTGCAGCCATGAAATTAAAAGACGCTTACTCCTTGGAAGGAAAGTTATGACCAACCTAGATAGCATGTTCAAAAGCAGAAACATTACTTTGCCAACAAAGGTTCATCTAGTCAAGGCTATGGTTTTTCCTGTGGTCATGTATGGATGTGAGAGTTGGACTGTGAAGAAGGCTGAGCACTGAAGAATTGATGCTTTTGAACTGTGGTGTTGGAGAAGACTCTTGAGAGTCCCTTGGACTGCAAGGAGATCCAACAAGTCCATTCTGAAGGAGATCAGCCCTGGCACTTCTTTGGAAGGAATGATGCTAAAGCTGGAACTCCAGTACTTTGGCCACCTCATGCAAAGAGTTGACTCACTGGAAAAGACTCTGATGCTGGGAGGGATTGGAGGCAGGAAGAGAAGGGGATGACAGAGGATGAGACAGCTGGATGGCATCACTGACTTGATGGACATGAGTCTCAGTGAACTCCGGGAGTTGGTGATGGACTTGGAGGCGTGACGTGCTGCGATTCATGGGGTCGCAAAGAGTGGGACTCGACTGAGCGACTGATCTGATCTGAAGCATAAAATTGTTTACAAAATTCAAGTCAATGTGGTTTTATATCTTTATTTTCCATCACAATGTCATAATTACATTTATATATAACCTATATATGAAACTTTGCTGAAAAATAAATACATATGGCCAAAGTAATTTGAATTTTCAGAGGCAACCATAGTAATTAAAACCAAAGTTTGATACAACTCTCCACCGTTTGTTGGAGTATCCAATGTTTGTTTCATGTCTGTATCAGTGGCTACTAAAATTCAAACAATTGTTAACCATTTCTTAACATTATTCTTCAGGCATCACAGCATGCCAAATTGAGTGCAAAGTGGTACATATTCAAGAGAGGATTTCATAATTGAAATTTTAAACTGAGCACACATTTTCAAGATAATTTTTATCTTTTATTACTTTAAAAAATGTTATGGGAGTAAATGATAATACCACATAAACTTAAAGGGGCCTTCAAGAATATCTTCTGAGAAACCTTGAGCTTAGAGATTAGATTTGAGCTTATAACAAAGCTAGTGAGCTGTAGTGGTAACTAACACTTTAACATTTAGATCTCCAGACAAAGCTTTGTTGGAGTTACCCTCTTCCATATGCTTTTATCCCTCCTTTCTCTAAGGTTGAGAGCAGCAATAAAACATACGTGATCTGTTGCCTGGACAACTGCAGTGGTCTTCAAAAGTTATCTTTGGTTTGAGCCTTGATATACAGAAAATGGATTCAAAGGTATACTCTGAACTTCAATCTTCAGAGAGAATATGTGGGTAATTTAGGTTGGATTGTGTACTTATCCTTGACTAGACTATAGCTACCAGATAATGTCTATTGCTTATAAGAAAATGAGTTAACATGTACTCATATTTCACTTTGTGTAATATACTACTTTAATGATTTCTATGTTTCAGTCCACTTAAATATTATATAAATCAAAGAACTGGTGCTATTTTAATACCCCTAAAGAAAACTGTGATACAAACTAAAAATACTAAATGTCCATGCTCCCTTTATATCATTTCAAGGATACATTCTTGTGAAAAGATTCTGAATTTGAGGTTGACCTTTATTAAGGCCATGTCAATAAGACTAAGTAATTATAGTTACATCATAGGACACTTCTTCTCAAGCCCAATTCAGCCACCTCTGCAAAGGACATTATTAAATTATGTAGAAAATGGTCATTATTTCAGTGTCAATTACCTAGATGATTTAAAATTGAATAGACTCAGATTTAACCATTGTTTTAGGTGAGTGGTTGACATGAGATCATTCTGAAATCATATTTTTGCCCAACATCTTGTAGCTAATTGTGAAAGAATGGTTGAAGATGCTTTTTTGTTTATTTGTTTTTTTTTCTTTTTAATGTTGGAAAATTCAAAATCTTGGAAAAGCAATTTATGAGAGATATATGTCAATATAATCTATAGTTAAATAATGAAAAAAGTGTCTAATGGAGACACTATTTCAAATGAAGCTCAAACAAGGCAGAGATAAACCCATGCATGTATGGTCACCTAATCTATGACAAAGGAGGCAAGGATATACAATAGAGAAAAGATTATGTCTTCAGTGAGCAGTGATCAGTAAACTGGACAGCTACATGTAAAAGAATGAAGTTAGAACACTATGTAACACCATACACAAAAGTAAACTCAAAATGGATTAAAGTTCTAAATAAAGGCCAGATACAACAAAATTCTTAGAGGAAAACAAAGGCAGAACACTCTCTGGCATATAATTTTAATGATATCTTTTTGGACTGACCTAGTGTAAGGAAAATAAAAACAAAATAAACAAATAGAACCTAATTAAATTTAAAAGCCTTTCTACAGCAAAGGAAACAAACAAAAAAAAGACAACACACAGAATGGGACAAGGTATTTGCAAACAATTCAACTGACAATGGATTAATTTCCAAAATATACAAGCAACTCATTCAGTTCAATATATTAAAAAAAAAAAAAATCAGACAACCAAATCAAAAATTGGTTGAAGATCTAAATAGACATTTCTCCAAAGAAGTACACAAACAGCCAAAAAACACATGAAAAGATGTTTAATATCACTCATTATTAGAGAAATGCAAATCAAAATCACAATAAGGTATCACCTTACACCAGTCAAAAGACAATAATCAAAAATCTACAAACAATAAATGCTGTAGAGGGTGTTGAAAAAAGAGAACTCCCCTACTCTGTTGCTGGGAGTGTAAATTGGTACAATCATTATGGAAAACAGTATGGAGGTTCCTAAAAAAGGACATATATAGCTATCATATGATCCAGGAGTCCCATTTCTTGGTATATATCTGGCTGCTACTGCTGCTGCTAAGTTGCTTCAGTCGTGTCTGACTCTGTGGGACCCCATAGACGGCAGCCCACCAGAAGACCATAATTTGAAAAGACACATGTATCCTAATGTTCATTGTAGTACTATTTACAATATCTAAGACTGCAATGAGATCCAACCAGTCCATTCTAAAGGAGATCAGTCCTGGGTGTTCTTTGGAATTGATGCTGAAGCTGAAACTCCAGTACTTTGGCCACCTCATGCAAAGAGTTGACTCATTGGAAAAGACTCTGATGCTGGGAGGGATTGGGGGCAGGAGGAGAAGGGGACGACAGAGGACGAATGGCTGGATGGCATCACCGACTTGACGGACTTGAGTTTGAGTGAACGCCGGGAGTTGGTGATGGACAGGGAGGCCTGGAGTGCTGCAATTCACGGGGTGGCAAGGAGTCGGACAAGACTGAGTGACTGAACTGAACTGAGCTGAAAGACTTGGAAATAACCTAAATTCCCATTGACAAAGCAATGGATAAAGAAGATCTGGATATACAGAAATATTATTCAGCCATGAAAAAGGACAAAATAATGCCTTTTGCAGCAACATGTATGGACCCAGAGATTATCATACTAAATGAAGTAAGTCAGTTTTCTATATATAGGTCTTTAGTTTCTTTAGGTAGATATATTTCTAAGTATTTTATTCTTTTCATTGAAATGATGAATGGAATTGTTTCCTTAATTTCTTTGTATTTTCTCATTATTAGTGTATAGGAATGCAAGGGATTTCTGTGTGTTGATTTTATATCCTGCAACTTTACTATATTCATTGATTAGCTCTAGTAATTTTCTGGTGGAGTCTTTAGGGTTTTCTATGTAGAGGATCATGTCATCTGCAAACAGTGAGAGTTTTACTTTTTCTTTTCCAATTTGGATTCTTTTCATTTCTTTTTCTGCTTTGATTGCTATGGCCAAAACGTCCAAAACTATGTTGAATAGTAGTGATGAGAGTGGGCACCCTTGTCTTGTTCCTGACTTTAGGGGAAATGCTTTCGATTTTTCACCATTGAGGATAATGTTTGCTGTGGGTTTGTCATATATAGCTTTTATTATGTTGAGGTTATGTTCCTTCTATTCCTGCTTTCTGGAGAGTTTTTATCATAAATGGATGTTGAATTTTGTCAAAGGCTTTCTCTGCATCTATTGAGGTAATCATATGGCTTTTATTTTTCAATTTGTTAATGTGGTGTATTACATTGATTGATTTGCGGATATTGAAGAAGCTTCACATCCCTGGGATAAAGCCCACTTGGTCATGGTGTATGATCTTTTTAAAGTGTTGGATTCTGATTGGTAGAATTTTATTGAGGATTTTTGCATCTATGTTCATCAGTGATATTAGCCTGTAGTTTTCTTTTTTTTGTGGCATCTTTGTCAGGTTTTGGTATTACGGTGATGGTGGCCTTATAGAATGAGTTTGGAAGTTTACCTTTCTCTGCATTTTTCTGGAAGAGTTTGAGTAGGATAGGTGTCAGCTCTTCTCTAAATTTTTGGTAGAATTCAGCTGTGAAGCTGTCTGGACCTGGGCTTTTATTTGCTGGAAGATTTCTGATTACAGTTTCAATTTCCGTGCTTGTGATGGGTTTGTTAAGATTGTCTATTTCTTCCTGGTTCAGTTTTGGAAAGTTGTACTTTTCTAAGAATTTGTCCATTTCTTCCACATTGTCCATTTTATTGCATATAATTGCTGATAGTAGTCTCTTATGACCCTTTGTATTTGTGTGTTGTCTGTTGTGATCGCTCCATTTTCATTTCTAATTTTATTGATTTGATTTTTCTCCCTTTGTTTCTTGATGAGTCTGGCTAATGGTTTGTCAATTTTATTTATCCTTTCAAAGAATCAGCTTTTGGCTTTGTTGATTTTTGCTATGATCTCCTTTGTTTCTTTTGCATTTATTTCTGCCCTAATTTTTAATATTTCTTTCCTTCTACTAACCCTGGGGTTCTTCATTTCTTCCTTTTCCAGTTGCTTTAGGTGTAGAGTTAGGTTATTGGAAGAATCAATATAGTGAAAATGAGTATACTACCCAAAGCAATCTATAGATTCAATGCAATCCCTATCAAGCTACCAATGGTATTTTTCACAGAGCTAGAACAAATAATTTCACAATTTGTATGGAAATACAAGAAACCTCTAATAGCCAAAGCAATATTGAAAAAGAAGAATGGAACTGGAGGAATCAGCCTGCCTGACTTCAGGTTCTACTACAAAGCCACAGTCATCAAGACAGTATGGTACTGGCACAAAGACAGAAATATAGATCAATGGAACAAAATAGAAAGCCCAGAGATAAATCCACGCACATATGGACACCTTATCTTTGACAAAGGAGGCAAGACTATACAATGGATTAAAGACAATCTCTTTAACAAGTGGTGCTGGGAAAACTAGTCAACCACTTGTAAAAGAATGAAACTAGAACACTTTCTCACACCATACACAACAAATAAACTCAAAATGGATTAAAGATCTAAACATAAGACCAGAAACTATAAAACTCTTAGAGGAGAACATAGGCAAAATACTCTCTGACATACATCACAGCAGGATCCTCTATGACCCACTTCCCAGAATATTGGAAATAAAAGCAAAAATAAACAAATTGGATCTAATTAAAATTAAAAGCTTCTGCACAACAAAAGAAACTATAAGCAAGGTGAAAAGACAGCCTTCAGAATGGGAGAAAATAATAACAAATGAAGCAACTGACAAACAACTAATCTCAAAGATATACAAGCAACACCTGCAGCTCAATTCCAGAAAAATAAACGACCCAATCAAAAAATGGACCAAAGAACTAAATAGACATTTCTCCAAAGAAGACATACAGATGGCTAACAAACACATGAAAAGATGCTCAACATCACTCATTATCAGAGAAATGCAAATCAAAACCACAATGAGGTACCATTTCACACCAGTCAGAATGGCTGCGATCCAAAAGTCTACAAGCAATAAATGCTGGAGAGGGTGTGGAGAAAAGGGAACCCTCTTACACCGTTGGTGGGAATGCAAACTAGTACAACCAATATGGAGAACAGTGTGGAGATTCCTTAAAAAACTGGAAATAGAACTGCCTTATGATCCAGCAACCCCACTGCTGGGCATACACACTGAGGAAACCAGAAGGGAAAGAGACACGTGTACACCAATGTTCATCGCAGCACTGTTTATAATAGCCAGGTTATGGAAGCAACCTAGATGTCTATCAGCAGATGAATGGATAAGAAAGCTGTGGTACATATACACAATGGAGTATTACTCAGCTATTAAAAAGAATACATTTGAGTCAGTTTTAATGAGGTAGTTGAAACTGGAGCCTATTATACAGAGTGAAGTAAGCCAGAAAGAAAAACACCAATGCAGTATCAGATCACATCAGATCAGTTGTTAAGTCATGTCTGACTCTTCGTGACCCCATGAGTCTCAGCATGCCAGGCCTCCCTGTCCATCACCAACTCCCAGGGTTCACTCAAACTCACGTCCATTGAGTCAGTGATGCCATCCAGCCATCTTATCCTCTGTCGTCCCCTTCTTTTCTTGCCCCCAATCCCTCCCAGCATCAGTCTTTTCCAATGAGTCAACTCTTCGCGTGAGGTGGCCAAAGTACTGGAGTTTCAGCTTTAGCATCATCCCTTCCAAAGAAATCCCAGGGCTGATCTCCTTCAGAATGGACTTGTTGGATCTCCTTGCAGTCCAAGGGACTCTCAAGAGTCTTCTCCAACACCACAGTTCAAAAGCATCAGTTCTTCAGCGCTCAGCCTTCTTCACAGTTCAACTGTCACATCCATACGTGACCACTGGAAAAACCATAGCTTTGACTAGATGAACCTTTGTTGGCAGAGTAATGTCCCTGCTTTTGAATATGCTATCTAGGTTGGTCATAACTTTCCTTCCAAGGAGTAAGCCTCTTTTAATTTCATGGCTGCAGTCACCATCTGTAGTGATTTTGGAGCCCAGAAAAATAAAGTCTGACACTGTTTCCCCATCTATTTCCCATGAAGTGATGGGACCGGATGCCATGATCTTAATTTTCTGAATGTTGAGCTTTAAGACAACTTTTTTACTCTCCACTTTCACTTTCATCAAGAGGCTTTTTAGTTCCTCTTCACTTTCTGCCATAAACGTGGTGTCATCTGCATATCTGAGGTTATTGATATTTCTCCCAGCAATCTTGATTCCAGCTGTGCTTCTTCCAGCCCAGCATTTCTCATGATGTATCGTGCATATAAGTTAAATAAACAGGGTGACAATATTCAGCCTTGACAAACTCCTTTTGCTATTTGGAACCAGTCTGTTGTTCCATGTCCAGTTCTAACTGTTGCTTCCTGACCTGCATACAAATTTCTCAAGAGGCTGATCAGGTGTTCTGGTATTCCCATCTCTTTCAGAATTTTCCACAGTTTCTTGTGATCCACAAAGTCAAAGGCTTTGGCATAGTCAATAAAACAGAAATAGATGTTTTTCTGGAACTCTCTTGCTTTTTCCATGATCCAGCGGATGTTGGCAATTTGATCTCTGGTTCCTCTGCCTTTTCTAAAACCAGCTTGAACATCAGGAAGTTCACGGTTCACGTATTGCTGAAGCCTGGCTTGGAGAATTTTGAGCATTACTTTACTAGCATGTGAGATTAGTGCAATTGTGCAGTAGTTTTAGCATTCTTTGGCATTGCTTTTCTTTGGGATTGGAATGAAAATTGACCTTTTCCAGTCCTGTGGCCACTGCTGAGTTTTCCCAATTTGCTGGCATATTGTGTGCAGCACTTTCACAGCATCATCTTTCAGGATTTGGAATAGCTCAACTGGAATTCTATGACCTCCACTAGCTTTGTTCGTAGTGATGCTTTCTAAGGCCCACTTGACTTCACATTCCAGGATGTCTGGCTCTAGATCAGTGATCACACCATCGTGATTATCTGGGTCGTGAAGATCTTTTTTATACAGTTCTTCTGTGTATTCTTGCCATCTGTTCTTAATATCTTCTGCTTCTGTTAGGTCCATACCATTTCTGTCCTTTATCGAGCCCATCTTTGCATGAAATGTTCCTTTGGTATCTCTGATTTTCTTGAAGAGATCCCTAGTCTTTCCCATTCTGTTGTTTTCCTCTATTTCTTTGCATTGATCACTGAAGAAGGCTTTCTTATCTCTTCTTGCTATTCTTTGGAACCCTGCATTCAGATGTTTATATCTTTCCTTTTCTCCTTTGCTTTTCACTTCTCTTCTTTTCACAGCTATTCGTAAGGCCTCCCCAGACAGCCATTTTGCTTTTTTGCATTTCTTTTCCATGGGGATGGTCTTGATCTCTGTATCCTGTACAATGTCACGAACCTTATTCCATAGTTCATCAGGCACTCTATCTACTAGATCCAGGCCCTTAAATCTATTACTAACGCATATATATGGAATTTAGAAAGATGGTAACGACAACCCTGTATCCGAGACAGCAAAAGAGACACAGATGTATTGAACAGTCTTTTGGACTCTGTGGGAGAGAGAGGGGGGGATGATTTGGGAGAATGGCATTGAAACATGTATAATATCATATAAGAAACGAATCACTAGTCCAGGTTCAAAGCAGGATACAGGAAGCTTGGGGCTGGTGCACTGGGACGACCCAGAGGGATGGTATGAGGAGGGAGGTGGGAGGGGTGTTCAGGATGGGGAACACGTGTACACCCGTGGCGGATGCATGTTGATGCATGGCAAAACCAATACAATATTGTAAAGTAAAAAAAATAATAATAATAATAAATGAAGTAAGTCAGACAGAAAACCAAATATCAAATGAGATCTAATAAAAATGACACAAATGAACTTATTTACAAAACAGACACAAACTCAAAGATTTTGAAATCAAACACAGCTGCCAAACGGGAAACTTGGGGAGACAAATTAGGAGATTGGAATTAACATATATACTGCCTGCCTGCCAAGTCGCTTCAGTCGTGTCCAACTCTGTGTGACCCCATAGACGGCAGCCCACCAGGCTCCCCCATCCCTGGGATTCTCCAGGCAAGAACACTGGAGTGGCTTGCCATTTCCTTCTCCAATGCGTCAAAGTGAAGTCGCTCAGTTGCGACCCCATGGACTGCAGCCCACCAGGCTCCTCTGTCCATGGGATTTTCCAGGCAAGAATACTGGAGTTGGGTGCCATTGCCTTCTCCGAACATATATACACTACTATATAAAAATATATAACTAATAAGGACCTACTGTATATTACAGTGTGTGTGTGTGTGTGTGTGGGTGTGTTTATGTATATTCAGTCACTCAGTTGTGTCCACCCACTTTTTGCAACCCTATGGACTCTAGCCTGACAGGCTCATCTGTCCATGGAATTTTCTAGGCAAGAATACTGGAGTGAGTTGCCATTTTCTCCTTCAGGGGATCTTCCCAACCCAGGGATCAAATCCATGTCTCTTGTGGCTCCTGCTTTATAGGTGGATTCTTTACTGTTGAGCCATCATGGAAGCCCAGAACTCTAGCCCATAGCACCAGGAAATTCTGCTCAATATTCTGTGATAACTCATATGGGAATGAATCTGATAAATAATGTATATGTGTGTATATATATATATATATGTATATAAATAGATTCACTTTGTTGTACATCTGAAACTAACAAAACATAGTATATCAACTGAACACAATATAATAAATCAATTGTATGCCGATTAAAAAAAAAAGTGTATGAACTTTCCAATGCCTCTTCTCTTGGATGGTTCATGATAAAGAGTAGTGATCTGTGGTGAACCAGATGGGTGGGATAGATGGGTGATCTAGATGAGGGAGAGGGGGTCCAAGAGGGCGTAGCTATAAGTATACAAATAGCTGATTCACTAACAGCATTGTAAACCAACTATACTCCTAGATTTTTTCTTTTTCTTTAAAGCAGGCAGTAATATATAATACTATAATTTTACTGTTTTGTCTCTGAAGCATGGGATTGACAGTAAATGAGCAACAAGCAACTATTCTTCTTTATCATAATGTAGACTCTACTTTGCTAAAGATTATCATTTTCACATGTGAGATTCTTGATAGATATTGTTGTTAGCATCTCATACACCATTTATGATCTTACCTTTTAAATCAACATCATAGGTGAGGAATTTCTACTCTAATTTGTATATATTCTTGTTCTATTAAAGCAAAATTTGTAGGTCAAATTCTCCTGAACTGATAAAGATGGGGTGGGGAGAGTCTTAGATGACTCTTACTCAAGTTGATAAAAAAAACATTTATTACAATGAAACTAAATTCAGGGATTTCATCTTAAGCACATATGCCTACTGCAACAAAATAAGCCAAATGAAGAAAACTGTGACACACTTAGAAGACAATAGAAAACATCTGAGACATTTTCCAACATTACGAATTCCAAGAACTGGTTCTTATTATAGATGTTACTTCTAAAGTATTTTTATTTGGCTTAGGCATAGTTTTAATGAGGTAAGAAAAGGTATTAATTAATCTGGATTTACTAACAGTGACTAGTAAAAAATGTTTTAAGGTACAGTATTTGCATTTTCAGTTACCATTATTATTTAAAGAGAATTTTGTTATTATTTTTAAACTGATTCCAAAGTTTTTCTTTCTGCTTTCAGATATAGCTATTTAAACAGAATGATATATCTCTACATCTTATAATTAAATGATGATTTTATAAATTACTCATGTACATCTTATTTCTAAAGTTTCATTTGCTTATAGTCATTTTAGCATTAATCCATGAATCGTCTTCCTATTCACTTTTATGTACATCTAACCTAACTTTTGGAGAAGGAAATGGCAACTCATTCCAGTATTCTTGCCTGGAAAATTTCACTGAAGGCTACTACAGTTCAAGGGGTCACAAAGAGTTGGATGTGACTGAGCACAATCTGACTTTTAAGAATGGAGATATGTACTTAAAATATTAACATTAAACTAATCATGAGCCCCTAATAATTTTACACTGGAAATGTACCCTGTCTTATAGGATCAGAGGCAACATGGAACAATCTGTGTGCTTGTGAACTGGTAATACTGAGATGTCTCTGAACCTGCTCAGGTTCCTCACCTTGGCTACCACTACCCTGGTCTAGAAATAACAATACGTGTTTCAGAGCAATATCATTAAGATTAAGAAATGTATGTGAAAGTGTCCAGTCCATTATCTGGCATAGTGGATACTCAATAATTTTTAGTTAAATGCATCTACAAAAGCCAAATTTTGCTATGAAGAAGAGGTCTCAATTTCTTGAAGCATGGGCAGGGTTGAAGGGATACTTCTGGGCAAAAATAATGAAGATTCAGAGAATAGCACTGAAAGGGGAAATTTTTAAGATTTAAATCTACTCTTGAAGTGGAGTAGAGCAGTTCAAAGGCAGATTTTGGCCTACCACTGAATGGTGTGATGACATAAGTGTCTCTCTTTATGTGCACAAATTCCAATGCCATGCCCTACTGTTGGAGATATGTAATATAGCAAAGAACTTGTGGATAGCACTACTTTTAAAATGATCTATATTGAAGTATAATGTATACAGAATAAAATTCACCAAGTTTAATTTTAGAGTTAGATGAGTTCTGGGAAATGTACATTTCACATAAATACCACCACAATCATAAAACTGAATATTTCCATCACCCCAAAAATTTTTTGATATTTCTCTGCAATCAGACCTCTACATTCCATCCCAACCTGAAGCCTCTTAGCAACTATTGACATGATTTCTGTCACTAGAGTTTTGACTCTTCTGCTACTGCTGCTAAGTCACTTCAGTCGTGTCCGACTCTGTGTGACCCCAGAGACGGCAGCCCACCAGGCTCCCCCATCCCTGGGATTCTCCAGGCAAGAACACTGGAGTGGGTTGCCATTTCCTTCTCCAATGCATGAAAGTGAAAAGTGAAAGGGAAGTCGCTCAGTCGTGTCCGACTCTTAGCGACCCCATGGACTATAGCCTTCCATGCTCCTCCATCCATGGGATTTTCCAGGCAAGAGTACTGGAGTGGGGTGCCATTGCCTTCTCTGTTTGACTCTTCTAGAATATTCATATAAATGGAATTACACAGTATGCAGTTGTTTTTTTGTGTGTGTGTGTGTGCCTGGCTTTTGTCATTTAACATGTTTTTTGTCCATCCTTTTTGTTATCAATAGGTTGTTCCTTTAAACTACAGAGTAGAATTTATTGATACAACTGTCCTAACTTTCTGGTTTATTTTCAGGAGGTTTTCTCTATTATGAATAAAGCTACTATGAACATTTAAGTACAATTCTTTGTGTGGACATTATTTTTATTTCTTTTGGATGAATACATAGAAATGTGATTGCTAGGTCCAGTATTAATTTTATGCTAAATTAATTTGCCAAAATTCTTTCCAAAGTATATGAAGCAATTTTGTTTTAACCAGCATCAGAGTTCTGTTAGCCTCATCTTCTGACTCTTGTGTTTTTACTGTGTCTTTAATTATAGCTAATCGAGGGGACATACAGGGGTAACTATTTCCAGTTCCCCAAAGCTTTATAATATTAAACATGTTTGCAATTGCTCACTTTTCATTCTTCTTTTTTTTTTCCTTGCATTAAATACCCATGAAAAGTATCTGTCCAGTTTTTGAGGATTATTTTATTTTCAAATATTTAGGTTTGGAGAATTCTTTATATATTTTGGACATAAGTCTTCCTCAGAATCATGCTTTGCAAAATATTCTGCCTGTTTTTGGTTTGTTATCTGATTTTTTTCAAAGCATCCTTTGAAAAACAAAAGTTTTAAATGTTTCAGAAGTCCAATTTATTCTTTTATGTTGTATTATTTTGTTTAATATTATAAACCTTTGCTAAAAATAAAGTTCACATAGATTTTTCTGTTTTCTAGTTTTAGTTCTTAATTTAGTGCTCTTGAGTCATTTTTATTTATTGTTGTGTATGTGAGAGGTAAAGGTATAAGTTTCTTTTTTTCTTTACATGTGTACATCCATTTTTCTAATACCACAAGCATAAAAACTACATTTTTCCCTACTGAATCACCTTGGCAGCTTTGTCAAAATATCAATTGATCACAAGCATGTGAATCTCTTTATTTTATTCCATTGATCTTGATGTCTGTCTTTATTACAAACATAATGCTGTCTTCATTATTTTATGGTAAATATACTTCATTTATCTTAGTCTTACTTTTTGTAATTACTTTGCTTATTCTCAGTTCCTTTCAGTTTTCATATACATTCTAGAACAAATCAATTTATATGAAATATTTTGCTAAGATCATGATTGGAATCATTTTGCTTTTATAGTTCAATATATAATTTATCTTAACAATATGGTATTTTCTAGTCCATGAACATGCTCATCTTCCATTTATTATGATCATACTTTTTTGTCAGCAGAATCTTTTAAATAGTGTTGAGGGTACAGTATTGAACATATTTTGTGAAATTTATCTTTAATTGTTCCATAATTTGGTGATACTTAATGACTTTTTCAAATGCAATGCCCAATTGTTTCCTGTTAAAATGTGTGTGTGTGTGCCTTAAATACTACCCTGTCAAACTATTACTTTTTGTTATAGATTCCTTAAGATTTTCTTCTAAATGAAGAGATTATGTATCATCTGATGTTTCACAGATTCGAACTGATAGAAGCTAAAGTATTTTTTCAAGGTTTCTGTATAAAAGTAACTGAATGTTTAAGTGAACAAATATTTTTTTCATCTCTTACTTTCCATAGCAAATATTGGTTAAATAACTAGTTCCTTATCAAATAGCTAAAGAGTAAGAAAGCTGGAAGAGAAACTTTAAAATCAGTTCGCTTGACTCCAAAGTTTTGGTAATTTTATTTGCAAATTTTCTTTACATTATAAAATCACTATGCTTAAAAGCTTCTGCACATCAAAGGAAACTATCAGCAAGGTGAAAAGACAGCCTTCAGAATGGGAGAAAATAATAGCAAATGAAGCAACTGACAAACAACTAATCTCAAAAATATACAAGCAACTCCTACAGCTCAACTCCAGAAAAATAAATGACCCAATCAAAAAATGGACCAAAGAACTAAATAGACATTTCTCCAAAGAAGACATACAGATGGCTAACAAACACATGAAAAGATGCTCAACATCAATCATTATCAGAGAAATGCAAATCAAGACCACTATGAGGTACCATTTCACACCAGTCAGAATGGCTGCGATCCAAAAGTCTACAAATAATAAATGTTGGAGAGGGTGTGGAGAAAAGGGAACCATCTTACACTGTTGGTGGGAATGCAAACTAGTACAGCCACTATGGAGAACAGTGTGGCGATTCCTTAAAAAACTGGAAATAGAACTGCCTTATGATCCAGCAATCCCACTGCTGGGCATACACACTGAGGAAACCAGAAGGGAAAGAGACACGTGTACCCCAATGTTCATCACAGCACTGTTTATAATAGCTAGGACATGGAAGCAACCTAGATGTCCATCAGCAGATGAATGGATAAGAAAGCTGTGGTACATATATACAATGGAGTATTACTCAGCCATTAAAAAGAATTCATTTGAATCAGTTCTAATGAGGTGGATGAAACTGGAGCCTATTATACAGAGTGAAGTAAGCCAGAAGGAAAAACATAAATACAGTATGCTAAAGCATATATATGGAATTTAGAAAGATGATAACAATAACCCTGTGTTCGAGACAGCAAAAGAGACACTGATGTATGGAACAGTCTTATGGACTCTGTGGGAGAGGGAGAGGGTGGGAAGATTTGGGAGAATGGCATTGAAACATGTAAAATATCATGTATGAAACGAGATGCCAGTCCAGGTTCAATGCACGATACTGGATGCTTGGGGCTAGTGCACTGGGACGACCCAGAGGGATGGTATGGGGAGGGAGGAGGGAGGAGGGTTCAGGATGGGGAGCACATGTATACTTGTGATGGATTCATTTTGATATTTGGCAAAACTAATACAATTATGTAAAGCTTAAAAAAAAAACTAAAAAAAAAAAAAATTAGAGAAATAGCAAGTTAAATCCTCCCCAGAAGAGGATGGAGAAAATAAAAAAAATAAATAAAAAAATAAATAAAATCACTATGCTGTTCAACCAAGCCTGAAGAAAGAAAGTATGTCAAGATTTGAAGTAATTAAGGTTAACTTGGTAATGCTTATGGAAATATTTATTAGTTTGCTGGTTTTACTGGTATTTCAATTAAATGTGATAGCAATACAAAATTAGTTTTCCTTTTTACTTTAGTTTTATGATGTATGAAAACTATAGAGATTAACTCATTTTGAAAATAATCCCTGAAGCTTTAAAGTGCTATTTTTAAATAATCAACCATCTCCTCATTTTGTCACCTTTGTATCAAAACATTTCTAATGCTAAGCTAATCAAATAATTATGTTTTGTTATACATGTGTTCATCTATAAACCCATATAAAAAATTAAAAGCAGAATTATGATGTATTTTAACTATGAAAATTTTATATCCAGACAGTAAAAACTTGAATAAACTCACATACAAATGCACCCCTTATTTTGGGTTGCAACAATTACATTATTAAAATGTACCTTTAATATTATAATACATATTTAATTATCTAAAAAGAACTATGTATTCTTTCTCATTAAATCTACATAAAATCCTGTAAGATACAAAGAGGTGAAGTGACTTACCTAAGACTAAAGAGAATGGAAGTCTTCCGTTTTATGGCAGGTGCTTTCATTCATTCTCTGTCTCATTCTTTCTTTGGAAAAAAATCAACGATTTCAGTGAAAGAAATGTTTCTATTCCCTGGATAGTCTTGAAAAAAATATGTCTGCATAACTGTTCATGTATTTATTCTTTCTAAATCCTTACCAAAACATTTTTAGATAGTAACATGCTGATTAGTGTTGTAATGTTAAATATATCACAAACATGTTAATATTAACTGGAGAATGTATCATTAGCATGCTGTTCTACAAAATGCAAAGTTCAATATTAATCAAGAAAAGATTATACTACTAGCACCAAGATTATTATTAAAGTAAAAAAAATGTTATAAATAATAACTGAGATTTGAAACCTACTGCAAAAACAATGTGTTTGAGCTCATGGACTGTCTCTTATGAAAGAATGAGTATATATTTGAAAGACATAATTATTAACCGATTAGGATGAGGTCTTCAAGAAGCATGAATGGGCATAAGATGATCGTCAAAATGACTTCTAAGAAAGGTGGAGTCCTCTTCATGTGAAAGTGCCTGAGAGCTGTCCTCTGGAGGTAATTTTCTCAGAACAATGGAAGGCACACAAAGGATCACTAACTGAGGTCTGGTTGCTCTATTCTTTACCCAACATTATTCATGATTAAGAAATATTTTACAAATATGGTTTTGAAGAGGCTGCATATTCATCCTGGAGGAATATGCCCTTTTTCCAGAACCTAAAGATCAGCACTGAGACAACCCTATCATGATTTGTGAGGAACCTCATGAGGCATCTTCATATTTCATAGATGCCTCCTGAATACAGCCTGGAGCTGGTGCAGTGTGTCCTCAAAAATGGCAGCCTTCCGAGTCACATGGCAAATAGATTAGAGGAGTATTCCCAAAGCATGTTATACACAATCTTACCAGAACTCAAAAGAAGTTGATAAAATACTATGCGTCTTTTAACTGTTGGATATTCAAGACGAAATATATCACCCCCTCTTTTTTTAGAGGGCTTCTCAGGGGGCTCCGTGTTAAAGAATCTCCTGCTAAGCAGGAGAGGTGCATTGGGTCCCTGGGTCAGGAAGACCTGCTGGAGAAGGAAATGACACCCACTCCAGTATTCTTGCCTGGGAAATCTCACGGTCAGAGGAGCCTGACGGGCTACAGTCCATAGGGCTGCAAAGAGTTGAATATGACTTAGCATTTAAACAACAAAACCTTTTTTAGAGGTGTTATCCCAGAGTGCTCACATCCTATGTATTACACTGATCATAAAAGATAGTAGAAAAGCTTATCTTCCAATCACTGCTATGCAGGTGCCTTTCCAGTGTATCAGGAATATTTGCAGATTGTCAGGTCTTATTAACACAATGTCATCAAGATAGTGCATCAGTAGATGTTCTGTCAAAATGTCAATATGAGAAAATTTTACACAAACTATATAGAGACAGAAAGCAGGGAGAGTCAACTCTGCCCCAGAGCAAAACTAAAAATGATTACTACAGTCTGATGTTCTTTCTTGATGGGATTGAAAAGAAGGAATTCACCAGATCAACAGCTGAATAAAAAATTCTGGAGGCTGTAAACACGTTGTAGAAAAGATACTACATCAAGTGAGGCAGTGCAAATTGGGACCACAACTTATTTTTAAGTTTAACTTAATTATCTTCTGCTGTAATTCATCAGGATTTTGCGTCAGTAATTTTGATAAAATAAAAGCAAATATGATGGGCAGCATCCGTGCTGCATTCTTTAAGTCTGTATATTATGAGCGGTTCTAATTTCTGTCACTGCATCTGTGATAAAATGTTGTTTCAGTTTCATTAATCTGCCAAAGGAGAGAAGCTTTAAAGACCTCCATTTGCCTTTTCCTCAATAATTGTTCTTGTTGTTGTTCTTGAAAAATATGTTCCCTGCATAGGCCAGGGAACCCATTGTTAATCTTCTGCTAACTTTGTTGTTGTTCAGTCACTCAGACGTGTCTGACTCTTTGTGACCCCATGGACTGCAGCACGTCAGGCTTCGCTGTCCTTCACCATACCCCATGGTTTGCTCAAATTCGTGTCCATTGAGTCAATAATGCCATCCAATCATCTCATCCTCTGCCGCCCCTTTCTCCTACTGCTCTCAATCTTTCCCAGCATGCTGGGAAATATATAGGATGTGAGCATTCTGGGATAACTCCTCTAAAAAAGGTTTGTTGTTGTTTAAACACTGTCATATTCAACTCTTTGCAGCCCTATGGACTGTAGCCCATCAGGCTCCTCTGACCAAGGGATTTCCCAGGCAAGAATACTGCCTTCTCCAGTGGGTCTTCCTGACCAAGGGATCTAATGCACCTCTCCTGCTTAGCAGGAGATTCTTTAACACGGAGCCACCTGGGAAGCCCTCTATAAAAAGAGAGGGCGATATATTTCATCTTGAATCTCCAACAGTTAAAAGAGGCACAGTATTTTATCAGCTTCTTTGAATTCTGATAAGATTGTATACAACATGCTTTGGGAATACTCCTCTAATCTATTTGCCATGTGACTCGGAAGGTTGCCATTTTTGAGAACACACTGCACCAGCTCAAGGCTGTATTCAGGAGGCATCTATGAAATAAGAAGATGCCTCATGAGGTTCCTCACAAATCATGATAGGGTTGTCTCAGTGCTGATCTTTAGGTTCTGGAAAAAGGGCATATCCCTCCAGGATAAATATGCAGCCTCTTCAAAACCATATTTCTAAAATATTTCTTAATCATGAATAATGTTGGGTAAAGAATAGAGCAACCAGATGTCAGTTAGTGATCTTTTGTGTCCCTTCCATTGTTCTGAGAAAATTGCCTGCAGAGGACAGCTCTAAGGCACATATTAAGAGGACTCCACCTTTCTTAGAAGTCATTTTGACAATCATCTTATGCCCATTCATCCCCAGAGGTGGATGGTCATTTGTTGAGTAACTATATCCAGAGTAAAGATATCTTTCAAGGGCTATTGGATATAGTCTAGGGAGAGAACTAATATCAAGAGACTCTAAATACTGTCATGTGTGTGTGTTAGTCGCTCAGTCATGTCTGACTCTGTGATCCCATGGACTGTGACCTATCTGCCTCCTCTGTCCATGGGATTTTCCAGACAAGAATACTCGAGTATTCCTTGTCAAATGACATTTCCTTTCTCCAGGGATCTTTATGACCCAGGGATCCAACCCTTGTATCCTTCATCTCTTGTTGTGTAGGTGGATTCTTTACCTGCTGAGCCATCAGGGAAGCCCCCAAATATTGTCATACTTCCCCTCTTACAGTGAGATTATACAGAAACACTGTGATTAGGATAAGGACTTGGTCCAGGTCCAAGACCATTTCATAAGAATTCTGTAAGTTTAGATGCTATCGATGGCTATTTCACCTATTCCTTTACTCCGGATATAGTTACTGGACAAATGACCACCCACCTCTGGGAAATAGCTACTCTTTATATTTGCTGTAACATTACAAGTTTCTTCCTCAAGAGAACACAGTCTCTTCCTTTGAAATTCTCTGATTTTTAATTTTCTCTTTCTTATAAACCCATTCAACATACAGAGTAGCTTAGCCATCATTTTAAGCATCTACTTTGCTACTCAAAGTGTGGGGCCTGGGACCAAATGCCTTTTTATCATCTAGAAGACTTGTTAGGTCACTTAAACTTACTGAATCAGAAATCTGCATTTTTATCAACATGCTTAGGCATTCCTTAAGTATATTAAAGTTTGTGACATGCCAGTTTCACACAAATATTGGTCATGTGTGTTAACTAATATTTCAAGTTCTGTCATTTTTATCTTTAAAATAAGATACAAAGTTAGCTAAGGATAAGAACTTAGAAAAACATTTTTATGCTCTGAAAAAAATGCCTTAAAATAAAAAGTTACTGAATTAAGAACTTAATTAATGATTTTCAGTTACATGCTATTAATGTATGGAACCTATCATAGTGGAGTTTTAATTCATAAATTATGGATTCATGCACTCAGAGTCTCCTTTGTATGAGTGTACTTTTTAAACATTTCACAGAAATTGGCACTTTCTGTTGCCTATACATTATGGATTCTACAATGCACCAATTACTCACAGGATGTTCCACTAATACAAGATATAATATAACTGTAAACAGAGAAATATAACTATAGTTCTATGGCTAAGAGTACTTGAAGTAGAAGATTCTTTGCTCAGAAAGTAATGATTGAAGTACATTTTGAAACACAAAAACCAACTACCAATTATATAAAATAACAGTCTTATCTACTTAATGATATGGCAAATTAGATGGAGATTCTTGCATTCCTTGAGTTCAATTAAATCAGTTGATTGTTTTGTGTTTTTAAATTGTAAGATAACTTTTGTTTAACAACATTCAACCACATTTTCCAAATAAATCATTGAGCATTTTTTTTGAGACTCTACGTGTTGTAAACCAAAGATTTTTTATTCATTATTATCCTCAAAACGGCTTAATTGGAGAATAAACTGTGTATTGTGTTCCAAAAATAGAATTATAGAATAAACTGATACTCTATATTAAACAGTGGTACACTATATCACATATATGCAAACAAATGTAAATGTAAACGTATCTATATCTAGGAATACATAAATAGGGATACATGTGATATGGAGACAGATATAGCCACCTATACACAAAGACATAGATATAAAAATAGATATAGTTGGTATATTTAATGTCTCTCTGTTACAAAAGTTTTAACTTGATTATCATTATTGAAGTTACAAGTCAATTCTCCTCATTTGACTCAGAGAGATACTGAGGTGCATAGGGGTGAATTACCAGTTGTTGCTGCTGCTAAGTCTCTTCAGTCGTGTCCAACTCTGTGCGACCCCATAGATGGCAGCCCACCAGGCTCCCCTGTCCCTGGGATTCTCCAGGCAAGAACAATGGAGTGGGGTGCCATTGCCTTCTCCAGAATTACCTCTTAGGAAAACATTAAGCCAGTAGCAGAATCAAATCTAAATTGGTCTTCTCAATACCTAGCATATGAAAGTGAAAAGAGAAAGTGAAGTCTATCAGTCATGTATGACTCTTAGCGACCCCATGGACTGCAGCCTACCAGGCTCCTCCGTCCATGGGATTTTCCAGGCAAGAGTACTGGAGTGGGGTGCCATTGCCTTCTCCAGAATTACCTCTTAGGAAAACATTAAGCCAGTAGCAGAATCAAATCTAAATTGGTCTTCTCAATACCTAGCACGGTAATCCTTTCTGAGGTTTCCTTTTTATTCAGGAACTTTCTATTATGGCTCTTTACATTGCTTAATTAACATATATTTTAAAAGTCTGAAAAAGAAAGTATGTGCTACTGATAAAACATGGACTCATTTTAATGTCAAATAATCAAATACTTTTTGCAGTGTTCTCTGCTTTTAACAGCCCAGTGGGATTCATTCTGCCACATTATTCTTCAAAGTAATAAGTGTCCTAATTGCATGTGAAATGTTACACTGCATTAGTATGAAGGTATAATCAATAAGTGGCCAGTTCATTCAGTATTTTGAAGACTCTGCAGAATGGAAGGTCATGCCTGATGAGAATACAATAGCAAGAGTGTCACCAAGTGATTCCAGTGATTCCACAGTAATTAGAGTATTACTTTTACTTAGATGCAGTGCTTACCTTGCTTACTACCTAAGGTAAAATTTAATATCAAACTCTTCTTGCTTTAAATATTTTATCATCATTCCAATTCCTAATTGAAATGTAAAATCAGTACCTCACTATAAATGTCCTTGAAGTGTAGTCCATTTTGAGTCTATGAGAGCATACCTTTCAACAAGTGATGTAGTTAAGCACAACTTAAGAGGCATACAGTCAAATTTCTAAGAATTTTTTCAATAAAAAAAATTCAGCAGAATGATGAGTTCAGTATGATAGGTCACAATGAATACTGCAGCCAACAAATTTAAAAAGTAATAGCAATAATAATAATAATGATAATAAAAAACAGTAACAGTTATTCAGTTCAGTTCAGTTCAGTCACTCAGTCGTGTCTGACTCTGTGACCCCATGAATCGCAGCACACCAGGCCTCCCTGTCCATCACCAACTCCCGGAGTTCACCCAAACCCATGTCCATCAAGTCAGTGATGCCATCCAACCATCTCATACTCTGTCGTGCCCTTCTCCTTCTGCCTCGAATCCTTCCCAGCAGCAGAGTCTTTTCTAATGAGACAACCCTTCACATGAGGTGGGCAAAGTATTGGAGTTTCAGCCTCAGCATCAGTTCTTCCAATGAACACCCAGGACTGGTCTCCTTTAGGATGAATTGGTTGGATCTCCTTGCAGTCCAAGGGACTCGCAAGAGTCTTCTCCAACACCACAGTTTAAAAGCATCAGTTCTTCGGTGCTCAGCTTTCTTCACAGTCCAACTCTCACATCCATACATGACCACTGGAAAAACCATAGCCTTGACTAGACGAACCTTTGTTGGCAAAGTAATGTCTCTGCTTTTTGAATATGCTATCTATGTTGGTCATAACTTTCCTTCCAAGGAGTAAGCGTCTTTTAATTTCATGGCTGCAATCACCATCTGCAGTGATTTTGGAGCCCAAAAATAAAGTCTGACACTGTTTCCACTGTTTCCCCATCTATTTCCCATGAAGTGATGGGACCAGATGCCATGATCTTCGTTTTCTGAATGTTGAGCTTTAAGCCAACTTTTTCACTCTCCACTTTCACTTTCATCAAGAGGCTTTTTAGTTCCTCTTCACGTTCTGCCATAAGGATGGTGTCATCTGCATATCTGAGGTTATTGATATTTCTCCCAGCAATCTGATTCCAGCTTGTGCTTCTCCCAGCCCAGAGTTTCTCATGATGTACTCAGCATAGACATTAAATAAGCAGGGTGAAAATACACAGCCTTGACATACTCCTTTTCCTATTTGGAACCAGTCTGTTGTTCCATGTCTAGTTTTAACTGTTGCTTCCTGACCTGCATATAGGTTTCTCAAGAGGCAGGTCAGGTGGTCTGGTATGCCCATCTCTTTCAGAATATTCCACAGTTTATTGTGATCCACACAGTCAAAGGCTTTGGCATAGTCAATAAAGCAGAAATAGATGTTTTTCTGGAACTCTTTTGCTTTTTTGATGATCTAGCAGATGTTGGCAATTTGATCTATAACAATAATATAGTAATAATAATAAAAGATATCATTCCATTGCATTAACAAGCTTTTCCCCCTGGACACTGCAATTTCAATTTTATAAATATGCAAACTGAAAACTTAAATAATTTGCTTAGTATCATTCAACTGTATGAATGTTAACAATTTGAACTCATTTATTTTCAAGAAAAGTGTTCTGTATTTATGTCAAATCTGAGAACAATGGTTCCTGCTCACAAAGCTTCCATTACCTAGTGATGGATGGAATAGACAGTCAACAACACAACAAGCAACATTTAGCAGAATACATAAATGTTTCAGTTCAGTTGCTCAGTTGTGTCCTACTCTTTGAGACTTTCGCCAAAACAGTAAGTGAACTCTATAGAGTCACATTTAAATTTGACTTTAGTAAATGCAGCTAAATATCCCCAGATAAGGTAATATTTTACCTTAGATTTACATGGTGATTTCTTATGGACAAACAAAAAAAAGTTGACTTTATTTCCATGATACTGAAGTTTATGAGGAACAACAAATCAAGAATGACCCTGGCATGTCTGAGTATTATCAAGCAATTTGGTACCTACAAAACACAAAATACATAAAGAACAGGAGAAGAGGGTTCAGTATTTAGACATAAGATTATAAAAAGTCATTAGAATAAAACTTATGAAGTACTCAACTTGCCATGCTAAGACATTTTAAAATTTTTCTACTAGCAATAAAAAGAAATATAAAAAATGAACACTGAGATTTCTCTGGGAATGGTGTAAGGTGAAATGGCATGCAGAGTGACTGAAACCCAAGGGTGTAATTTTGGAGAATATTTTAAGGGTTTAACTGCAGTGAGATACCCCTCTCCACTTATGCATATATCTAATGAGTAAGTGTGCATCCAGAATCATTCCATAAACTGTATGGTTAATATTATTTATGATAATGGAATCCATTTTGATATTACTCTATAGCCTAAAATTAATCTCATTTATGCATGCAAAGATGGGCTCGATAAAGGACAGAAATGATATGAACCTAACAGAAGCAGAAGATATTAAGAAGAGATGGCAAGATTACACGGAAGAACTGTACAAAAAAGATCTTCAAGACCCAGGTAATCATCACGGTGTGATCACTCACCTAGAGCCAGACATCCTGGAATGAGAAGTCAAGTGGGCCTTAGAAAGCATCACTATGAACAAAGCTAGTGGAGGTGATGGAACTCCAGTTGAGCTATTTTAAATCCTAAAAGATGATGCTGTGAAAGTGTTGCACTCAGTGTGCCAGCAAATTTGGAAAACTCAGCAGTGGCCACAGGACTGGGAAAGGTCAGTTTTCATTCCAATCCCAAAGGAAGGCAATGCCAAAGAATGCTCAAACTACCGCACAATTGCACTCATCTCACATGCTAGTAAAGTAATGCTCAAAATTCTCCAAGCCAGGCTTCAGCAATATGTGAACTGTGAACTTCCTGATGTTCAAACTGGTTTTAGAAAAGGCAGAGGAACCAGAGATCAAATTGCCAGCATCCTCTAGATCACTGAAAAAGCAAGAGAGTTCCAGAAAAACATCTATTTCTGCCAAAGCCTTTGACTGTGTGGATCCCAATAAACTGTGGAATATTCTGAAAGATATGGGCATACCAGACCACCTGACTCACCTCTTGAGAAACCTATATGTGGATCAGGAAGACTGGTTCCAAGTACGAAAAGGAGTACGTCAAGGCTGTGTATTGTCACCCTGCTTATTTAACTTATACGCAGAGTACATAATGAGAAACGCTGGGCTGGAAGAAGCACAAGGTGGAATCAAGATTGCTGGGAGAAATCTCAATAACCTCAGATATGCAGATGACACCACCCTTATGGCAGAAAGTGAAGAGGAACTAAAAAGCCTCTTGATGAAAGTAAAAGAGGAGAGTAAAAAAGTTGGCTTAAAGCTCAGCATTCAGAAAACGCAGATCATGGCATCCGGTCCCATCACTTCATGGGAAATAGATGGGGAAACAGCGGAAACAGTGTCAGACTTTCTTTTTGGGGGATCCAAAATCACTGCAGATGGTGATTGCAGCCATGAAATTAAAAGACACTCCTTGGAAGCAAAGTTATGACCAACCTAGATAGCATATTCAAAAACAGAGACAGTACTTTGCCTACAAAGGTCCGTCTAGTCAAGGCTATGGTTTTTCCAGTGGTCATGTATGGATGTGAGAGTTGGACTGTGAAGAAGCTGAGTGCCAAAGAATTGATGCTTTTGAACTGTGGTGTTGGAGAAGACTCTTGAGAGTCCCTTGGACTGCAAGGAGATCCAACCAATCCATCCTAAAGGAGACCAGTCCTGGGTGTTCATTGGAAGGACTGATGCTGAGGCTGAAACTCCAATACTTTGCCCACCTCATGTGAAGAGTTGACTCACTGGAAAAGACTGATGCTGAGAAGCATTGGGGGCAGGAGGAGAAGGGCACGACAGAGGATGAGATGTCTGGATGGCATCACTGACTCAATGCAAATAGTTTGGGTGAACTCCGGGAGTTGATAACGGACAGGGAGGCCTGGTGTGCTGCGATTTATGGGGTTGCAAAGAGTGGTACAAGACTGAGTGACTGAACTGAACTAAACTGATGTATGCTCAGTCATGTCCGACTCTCTGCAGCCCCATGGACTGTAGCCTGCCAGGCTCCACTCCCCATGGAATTTTCCAGGCAAGAATACTGGAGTAGGTTGCCATGCTCTACTCCATGGGATCTTCTGGACCCAAGGATCAAACCCACATCTCTTTGCATCTCTTGCATTTGCAGGCAGATTCTTCACCACTTGCACGACCTGGGAAGTCCAAATGTTAAAGTAATCTCACATACAACTATATTCAACCTGGGGTGTGGGGGACATGGAAAAAGCAATACAGGTATTTTACCAGTATTCTGAAGTACAGAAAAAGTATTATATTAGAAAATATAATGTAAAATATAATATTGTATTAGAAATATGAAAATACCTGCTCAGATTCATAAAGCAATTACTGGAGAAAACTAAATGAAACCTTGAGCCTCCTGACCCTATTCATCATCTTATGGTAAGTTCTAAGTAACAAAGATACAAGATATCACATTTTAATCTGTGTTTATAAATATCAATATTTAATTTGATATTATTTATAAAGCACTGAATAGAGTGATACTTTGTATGTGTCTGCTTATTACAATTAGAAAACCATAGTACTAATAACTAATACTTATATTTTGCTAGTACAAATGAATCATTGATAAGGAAGAAGAGCTACCTATTCCTTAATGAAATCTCAAACCTCGCAGAGAACAGAGAAATTAATGTAATAATTACTAAAATCATAATTCCTCTTTACCTACTAATTAATTTTAAAAACCATAGTAATTTACGTATTTAATTTATATCCCTTCATCCACAATGCAACAGAACACATTCAGGTAAAATGTCTTGAATTAAATGTTATAAACTACTTAAAATCTTGTCAAAAGTAAGAGTCCAGTTCTTATCATCTCTTTTGGACACAGTCTGCTAGCAAGATTTTTGGAAATATACTTCAAAAGCTCTGAAATCAAAGTTTTGCTGGGAAGTAAAGACGGCTTATGAAAGAAAAAGAAGAAGATGAAGGACTTACAGCTCAGCTCCCCCACATAACTTCACAAAAGAAAATCAAGGAGATTTTTCTGTCAAAGGGAATATATGGGGTTCAATCATGATAAAGCTTTCAAAAGTATATCTAGACACACCTAGATCAAAATGACACATGGCTGAGCATTGAACACTGTAGAGTCTCCAATTTTTTTACACATGGATATATAGAAAAATGAAAATTCTCAGCAACTTGGAAAATGAAAGACTGGCAAATAAATAGAATTGGAGAGGGAATCTCTTTTTAATGATAAGATATTAAAGCATCCAAAGCTGAGAAACCGAACTGAAATTGAAATTATAGCACATGCTATAATTGCTTAATGAGAAGACATCAAGGAAAAAGCTAGAAAGTCATTTCATTCTTATGTCTATTATCTAACATCCACTGACCCACAAACTTGGGGCACAGAATGCTCAGTAAAGATGGCAGGAGTTACTTCCTCACCTGGAGAATTGTCTTATAAGATGTACCCTGCTTTCAACCTCTGAAATTCTATATTTTCCATATCATAGTATATTTTTAAAGTAGGCTAAGTAGTTGTAAATATCACAAGTCAAAAGCTGAAATTGGGAACTGACTGGTGGTAGCATTGTGCATTTAGAGATGTCAAGTCATGAAAAAGCATAGAATGAAGACTTGTGTACCACAAAAGCTTTAGCAACTTGAAAACCAGGCAAACAGAATAAAAATAAGACACCGTGGAAAATTTAAAAAAAAAAAGAAAAAAGTGCTAAAATCAAGAAATGTGCTAGAAATCTGGTATTTCTTGAGTTTACTTCCAGCTAGAGAACTGAAAAGTTTTTTAAGCCTTTTTAGGAGGTTGAATGGTGAACAGATGCTTCCTACTCCACATTATTGGATAATCACTGTAGTCTTTTCTAATAGGTAAAAAAGAATATGTGGGGTCAATGTATAACATCTAGGATAATCATGAAAAAGCTGGTTAATATTAAAAGGCAAGAAAAAATTAAATATTCAATAGAAGAAATAAGGAAAAATGTCATGGAAATGACAAATCTCTTCAAATTTATACTAAAAAATAAAGAACAGAATTAATCAAATCCAATTAACAACAAAAGAAACAAACAAAAAACCAATAAAGCACTAGAACAACTCACAGGTGTTGAGCATATTTGAGGAATAGTTCTTAGAATGGAAAAGAAAGGACAAAGAAGTCAGCATTATGAATGAGAGAATATTATTACAGATAATTGGGAACAAAAATCCAACATGTGCATACTAAAATAACAAATCATATGATACAGAAATTAAACTACTTGTGTACAGGAGAGATCCATACAGTCAGGCAAAAACAATAACAACAGCAAATATGCAGGTAATTTCTAATATTAATATCTAAACTTATAGATATTAGTAAGTTTATTGGCTACTAAAATGCAGTAATCAACTATATAAAATGCTCAGAGTTTTAAAGCAAAATTACTACCCTTAAACAACGTCTCCCTTGAAACTTGTAATAATATAAATACATCCTTGAGGTGTAATGCACAGCATAGTGATTATAGCCAATCATATTGTATTATAAAATTCAAATTTTCTAAGAGACTGGAATTTAACTGTTCTCACAATCCAAACAGTTATAATTATTTGTTAGAGCTGTTAGCTAACACAATAGTGATAAACTTATTGCTATGTACATGTATCAAATCAAAATATTTCACATCTTAAATTTATACAATATTTCATGTGCATTCAGTTCAGTTCAGTTCAGTCGCTCAGTCGTGTCTGACTCCTTGCGACCCCATCAATCGCAGCACGCCAGGCCTCCCTGTCCATCACCATCTCCCGGAGTTCACTCAAATTCACGTCCATCGAGTCAGTGATGCCATCCAGCCATCTCATCCTCTGTCGTCCCCTTCTCCTCCTGCCCCCAATCCCTCCCAGCATCAGAGTCTTTCCCAATGAGTCAACTCTTCGCATGAGGTGGCCAAAGTACTGGAGTTTCAGCTTTAGCATCATTCCTTCCAAAGAACACTCAGGTTATATCTGAATAAAAAAATAATAAAATTATAAAAAATAAAATTAAATTAAATTTAAAAAAAGAAAACGAAAAAAAATAAAATTATTAGACATGCAATGAAACAGAAAACTGTGCCCCACCTTTAGAGGGAAAACTAATAAATAAAATATTAATTTCAAGAAGGCTCATATTTTGAATTTAGCAGTAAGACTTCAAGGAGGCTAATATAAACATGCTACAACACAAGAATGAGGCACAATAAATAAATAAATAAATAAATAGTAAACTTACTGGAAAAGGAGTTTAAAAAGTACTTGCAACATGCATTACTGTATATGTATAAAATACTAAAAAAAAAAAAAAAACACAAAATTCTACTGGAATTAACTAAGTGGATTTAGTAAATAAGTAGACTAGGAAATCAATTTATAGCAACTAATTTATACATACCAGAAGTAAGTAGTGCAACATATAATACATTTAACTGTTTTTAACCATTCATCATATTACTAAAAGAAAATAGAATATTTTTAGCAAAGATCTGCAAGTCCTATACAATAAAATCTACAAAATACTATTGAATAATTAAAGCAGGCTTGGGCAAAGGGCTAACCACCCTGCTTTCATGATTTGTAAGGCTCAGATGTGTTAAAGAGGTAATTCTCCCCAAAGTGATTTATACATTTAATGTTATCCCAAACACAATCTCATCAGACTTTTTATAGACACTCACTAGCTTATTCTCAATTCATATACATAAAAACTGACATTAAAAAGCCAATATAAATTTTAAAATAAAAAAATAATACAGTTAAGGACTTGCAGTACATTATTGTTATACTATGATCAGGGCAGTATAGTATTGCTACAAGTACATACAGTAATTGTGTAAGTTATTGGAATGAAAAGAGTCTTCGCATGGGTTCAGACAGCAACCCACACATACACGGATTCAACTTAATTTCTTTAAAATGCCAAAGTAATTCAGTGTGAAAAGTATGGTCTTCCCAACAAAAGACAAACATGACACAAACAAAAAGTAAGAGCTAAAATCAGAAACTTCTAAAAGAAACCTTGGGGAAAATACATGTGACCTTTGGTTAGCAAATATTTCTTTGATAAGACACAAAATACACAAATCTTAGAAAAAATGATAAACTAAACTTTGTAAAAATTATTAAGTTTTCGCCAGCTGAGGACACTATTCAGAAAATGAAGAGAGGGACAGATTAATAGATTTTCTTTCTTCTGACACGGCCAGGTTCTCTGTTCTGAAGTGTGGCCGGCGCTGCACACACCTTTCCCCAGGAAATACTAGGGGGTGAAACTGCCTGTGTGATGTGCATGCGCTCAGCACACCAGGCGACCGGGGCCGTGGCATGCTAGGGGGATTCTGGGATCACAGTTTTCCCATAAATGCTGCCCCTCACTCCCACTCCTCCCATATTTGGTTCCCAGCATAGGCAGGCAGGGTTCTTCTGTGGCCTCCTGATGGGGAAATGCTGCAGATTGGCACCCCGACAGCTTGGAGCCTCGCTGACCTCCAAGCCGCATGGCTGGCCTCACCTGGACACCCAGTGCCAGTCGGCCCAGTGGCTCCTGTTCCTGCTCAGCAGCTTTTTTGGCCGGGCTCAGCCACTCCAGCTGCTCCAAGCGCTCCAGTTCTTCATGACATTTGGACATGCGGGTTCAACTACTTGAGCATCATCTTGGAGAGGTGCCTGAGAAGGAGCAGCGTGAGGTGTGTCCAGGATGCCAGGGCTTTCTTATTACTGGTTGGGGTCTGTGTCCTGGGACCACTGGGCATCCTGAACCATAGTTTACCTGCAGGGAAGAAGTGGCGATGGCTTCTGCAGTAACCCTGTCCACCCCCGGCTACCCCAGAATGGAGCACTGCACTGAAGGGTTACCAGGCCAGAGGAGGCAAGCTCAGGGGAGCACACACCTCCTATCCACCCTTGTTATGTGGCGGCCCCTCCACATGTCCTGATGCAGAGGCACCTCACGGGGCAGATGCTGCAGACCCCTGGGTGGTTAGGGGAGGAGGTGGGACTAGGTGGGTCCCAGGAAGAGCAGGGATAGGGTGCCATTTCTTTCTGCTGCTTGGCAACCAAATACGTGCCAATCCAAGCTAAGCTTCCTCCTGGACAAGGTCTCTTTTGTAAACTTTTTCCCATGGTAACTACAGGATTGGTTCCTATCCTATTTCCAGAAGGGCCTGAGGGTCAGGGATAGCACCCAGAAACCCCCTACTCCAATGGGGCTAGCTTTGCATTCAGCCGGTCCTGTCAGCTGGCCTGGGAAACATCAACCCTCTGTGAACCATGCTGCACTGAATTCTTCCTTTACCACAACCTGCTTGTCTGCTTCTCAAAATCTACAGCCATCGCTTCTCATGTTTTATGCTGAGCCTAGGCAGCAGCACCAGGCCATGATGTACAGGAAATGGTACAGGAAATGGGGGATGGTACAGGAAAGCATGGTCTAGCTAGGAACTTAAGAACCTACAGCCTTTTCCTAGTTAAACCTAAGAGCTGTTCTGGGAAGCAGTCCTGCGGGAGATATAGCTGTCCCCTATCCTGTGCTGTCTAGCCTTACCCTACCAGTGTCAGCAACACTGTCCTTTCCTCTCATATCAGTGCTGCAGAGCATGTCCTGATCATCCCCCATTCCTGGAAGTGGAGTCAATGTCTGGGACCCCAGTTAAATCTGTCTCCAACATTTCCCACATGCACTTCCCTTGCCCGGTCCCCCCGACACATGCTTCACTATAAATATTACTTCCTTTCCAGAAATTCCAAGGAAGCAAGACCCACTTGTTTACCAAGGATCCATTTTAGGTTGGAAGGCAAGTCTCAACTCCTCCAGGGAGGCACACTGTGGTCACCCTGGCCAGGAACTAAACCAGGCCCAGAGACTCTGGCCCTGCTGGGAGGAGCTTGGGAAGTAGAAGGCATCTGTTAATCAGCACCTAAAACGTGTAGCCGCCTTGGGTGCTGGTGCTGGGAGGCAGAGTTAGGGCTCTACACTTTATACTTGTAGCACTGTCCAGGCATCAGGTTGACCTGCACTTCTTGTGCAGAGAATATGTGTGGAGGCTTGCTCAGTATCAGATGCAGGGACTCTTACCCACCCCTCTCCAGCCTTTCCCCCAGGTGTATCCATCTACCAACTCAGCCACCCCTCTGTGAACCCGGCAAATCATTCAATCTATCAAAGCCTCTAAGCCCCAGTTTTTTCACCTGTAAAGTGGATAAATATAGGGGAGTCATGTAGGTCAGCCCCTGGCCCTGATGCCTATAGTCTCAATAATTAATGCTTATTTCAGGAGCTACAGAATGGTAAAACATACCCAGCCAGTGCTCAATGCACTACACATACCGTGAAGTGTTTAGCTTGACTTGTTAAAACACGTCATTGTAACACCTAAGAAAATATCCAAGAAATGTACACACACATAAAGAAAAAAAGAGAGACGGAAATCAAAGCAAAAAAAAAAAAAAAATCAAGATGAAAGCAGTAATGGAGAAAATGTGGAAGAAGGTATAAAACATATAGAAAACAAATAGCAAAACGGCATAAGTACTTTCTTATCAGTAATTATTGAGCTGGCCAAAAAGTTCGTTAAAGTTTCAGAAACACCCAAACTTTTTGGCCCACCCAATACTTTAAAATAGATAAATTAGTTTTGCCAATTAAAAAGCAGAGATTGACAGAAAGATAAAGACATGATCCAACAACATACTGTCTATAAAAGATTCATTTTGGACTGATAAAGTTGGGGTGAAAAGGTGGAAAAATAGCCCGTGGAAATTCATAATCTAAAGAGAGTTAGGGTGGCTATACTAATATCAGACAAAATACACTGTAAATGAGGAACAACAGCACTATATATTGATGAGTCCATTCATGAAGAAGATGTAACAGTTATCAACATATATGCACCAAACAGCAGAAATTCAAAATATACAAAGCAAGTATTTATGTTTTCTGTGAGTTGCAGTACTTGGATGCAATCTCAAAAATGAAAGAATGATCTCTGTTCGTTTCCAAGGCAAACCATTCAATATCACAGTAATCCAAGTCTATGCCCAAACCAGTAACGCTGAAGAAGCTGAAGTTGAACAGTTCTATGAAGACCTACAAGACCTTTTAGAACTAACACCCAAAAATGATGACCTTTTCATTATAGGGGACTGGAATGCAAAAGTAGGAAACAAGAAACACCTGGGGTAACAGGCAAATTTGGCCTTGGAATACGGACTGAAGCAGGGCAAAGATTAATAGACTTTTGCCAAGAAAATGCACAGGTCATAGCAAACATGCTCTTCCAACAACACAAGAGAAGATTCTACACATGGACATCACCAGATGGTCAACACCAAAATCAGACTGATTATATTCTTTGCAGCCAAAGATGGAGAAGCTCTATACAGTCAAGAAAAACAAGACCGGGAGCTGACTGAGACTCAGATCATGAACTCCTTATTACCAAATTCAGACTGAAATTGAAGAAAGTGGGGGAAACCACTAGACCATTCAGGTATGACCTAAATCAAATCCCTTATGATTATACAGTGGAAGTGAGTAATAGATTTAAGGGCCTAGATCTGATAGATAGAGTGCCTGATGAACTATGGATGAAGGTTCGTGTCATTGTACAGGAGACAGGGATCAAGACAATCCCCATGGAAAAGACAGGCAAAAAAGCAAAATGGCTGTCTGGGGAGGCCTTACAAATCACTGTGAAAAGAAGAGAAGCAAAAAGTAAAAGAAAAAGGAAAGACATAAGCATCTTATATCTTTAGAATGCAGAGTTCCAAAGAATAGCAAGAAGAGATAAGAAAGCCTTCCTCAGAGATCAGTGCAAAGAAATAGAGGAAAACAACAGAATGGGGAAGACTAGAGATCTCTTCAAGAAAATTAGAGATACCAAGGGAACATTTCATGCAAAGATGGGCTCGATAAAGGACAGAAATGGTATGGACATAACAGAAGCAGAAGATATTAAGAAGAGGTGGCAAGAATACACAGAAGAACTGTACAAAAAAGATCTTCATGACCCAGATAATCATGATGGTGTGATCACTGACCTAGAGCCAGACATCCTGGAATGTGAAGTCAAGTGGGCCTTAGAGCATCACTATTAACAAAGCTAGTGGAGGTGATGGAATTCCAGTGGAGCTATTTCAAATCCTGAAAGATGATGTGGTCAAAGTGCTGCACTCAATATGCCAGCAAATTTTGAAAACTCAGCAGTGGCCACAGGACTGGAAAAGGTCAATTTTCATTCCAATCCCAAAGAAAAGCAATGCCAAAGAATGCTCAAACTACTGCATAATTGCACTCATCTCACACGCTAGTAAAGCAATGCTCAAAATTCTCCAAGCCAGGCTTCAGCAATACATGAACCGTGAACTTCCTACATTCAAGCTGGTTTTAGAAAAGGCAGAGGAATCAGAGACCAAAAAGCCAACATCCTCTGGGTCATTGAAAAAGCAAGAGAGTTCCAGAAAAACATCTATTTCTGCTTTATTGACTATATCAAAGCCTTTGAATGTGTGGATTACAATAAACTGTGGAAAATTCTTCAAGAGATGAGAATACCAGACCACCTGACCTGCCTATTGAGAAATTTGTATGCAGGTCAGGAAGCAACAGTTAGAACTGGACATGGAACAACAGACTGGTTCCAAATAGGAAAAGGAGTACATCAGGGCTGTATATTGTCCCCTGCTTATTTAACTTCTATGCAAAGTACATCATGAGAAATGCTGGGCTGGAAGAACCACAAGCTTGAATCAAGATTTCAGGACAAATATCAATAACCTCAGATATGCAGATGACACCACCCTATGGCAGAAAGTGAAGAGGAACTAAAAAGCCTCTTGATGAAGGTGAAAGAGGAGAGTGAAAAAGTTGGCTTAAAGCTCAACATTCAGAAAATGAAGATCATGGCATCTGGTCCCATCACTTAATGAGAAATAGATGGGGAAACAGTGGAAACAGTGTCAGACTTTATTTTTTGGGCTCCAAAATCACTGCAGGCATGAAATTAAAATTACTCCTTGGAAGAAAAGTTATGACCAACTAGATAGCATATTGAAAAGCAGAAACATTACTTTGCCAACAATGGTCCGTCTAGTCAAGGCTATGGTTTTTCCTGTGGTCATATATGGATGTGAGAGTTGGACTGTGAAGAAAACTGAGTCCGAAGAATTGATGCTTTTGAACTGTGGTGTTGGAGAAGACTCTTGAGAGTCCCTTGGACTGCAAGGAGATCCAACCAGTCCATTCTGAAGGAGATCAGCCCTGGGATTTCTTTGGAAGGAATGATGCTAAAGCTGAAACTCTTGTACTTTGGCCACCTCATGAGAAGAGTTGACTCATTGGAAAAGACTCTGATGCTGGGAGGGATTGGGGGAGGAGGAGAAGGGGATGACAGAGGATGAGATGGCTGGATGGCATCACTGACTCGATTGACGTGAGTCTGAGTGAACTCCAGGAGTTGGTGATGGACAGGGAGACCTGGCGAGCTGCGATTCATGGGGTCGCAAAGAGGTTCAGACTGAGTGACTGAACTGAACTGAACTGAAGTATTTATGTAATTAATAGGAGAAATGGAGAAAAGTAGTATAATGAGTTGGAGACTTCAATATTCTGCTTTCAATAATGCGTAAAGCATCTAGACAAAAGATTAATAAGCAGATAGATGACTTGAACCACACTGTAACTAGATCAGAAAACATAAGAACATGACTTATTTATTTATTGAATATGGTTGATTTACAATATTGTGTTTCAGGTATAAAGAAAAATGATTAGGATACATATAATTTTTCAGATTCTTTTCCTTTATAGGTTGTCTCAACCTGTATGTTGAATATAGTTCCTTCTGCTATACAGTAAGACTGTGCATGCCTGCCGAGTTGCTTCAGTTGTGTCTGACTCTGTGCAACCCTATTGACTGTAGCCCACCAGGCTCCTGTGTCCATGGGATTCTCCAGGCAAGAATACTGGAGTGGGTTGTCATTCCCTCCTCCAGGGAATCAAACCCTGGTCTCTTATGTCTCCTGCATTGACAGGTGGGTTCTTTACACTTAGTGCCACCTGGGAAGCCCCAGTAACTTGTTTATCTATTCTGTAAACCATAATTTCCATCTGCTAATATCAAACTCCTAATTTACATCTTGCTTCCTCTTTTGTAGCCATAAGTTTGTTTCCTATGTCTGTGATTATATTTCCATTTTGAAAATAAGTTTATTTGTATTATTTTAGATTCCACATATAAGTGTTATTATATTTATCTTTGTCTAATTTACTTCACTCAGTATGACAATTTCTGTGTCCATTCATTCTGCTGCAAACAGCAATATTTCATTCTTTTTATCAGATCAGATCAGTCGTTCAGTCATGTCCGACTCTTTTCGACCCATGAATCGCAGCATGACAGGCCTCCCTGTCCATCACCAACTCCCGGAGTTCACTCAGACTCACATCCATCGAGTCAGTGATACCATCCAGCCATCTCATCCTCTGTCATCCCCTTCTCCTCCTGCCCCGAATCCCTCCCAGCATCAGAGTCTTTTCCAATGAGTCAACTCTTCGTATAAGGTAGCCAAAGTACTGGAATTTCAGCTTTAGCATCATTCCTTCCAAAGAAATCCCAGGGCTGATCTCCTTCAGAATGGACTGGTTGGATCTCCTTGCAGTCCAAGGGACTCTCAAGAGTATTCTCCAACACCACAGTTCAAAAGCGAGTTGCCAGTCCAGGTTCGATGCATGATACTGGATGCTTGGGGCTAGTGCACTGGGACAATCCAGAGGGATGGTATGGGGAGGGAGGAGGGAGGAGGGTTCAGGATGGGGAACACATGTATACCCGTGGCGGATTCATTTTGATATTTGGCAAAACTAATACAATTATGTAAAGTTTAAAAATAAAATAAAATTAAAAAAACAAAACAAAACAAAAGCATCAATTCTTCGGTGCTCAGCCTTCTTCACAGTCCAACTCTCACATCCATACATGACCACAGGAAAAACCATAGCCTTGACTAGCGGACCTTTGTTGGCAAAGTAATGTCTCTGTTTTTGAATATGCTGTCTAGGTTGGTCATAACTTTCCTTCCAAGGAGTAAGCGTCTTTTAATTTCATGGCTGCAGTCTCCATCTGCAGTGATTTTGGAGCCCAGAAAAATACAGTCTGACACTGTTTTCACTGTTTCCCCATCTATTTCCCATAACGTGATGGGACCGGATGCCATGATCTTCGTTTTCTGAATGTTGAGCTTTAAGCCAACTTTTTCACTCTCCACCTTCACTTTCATCAAGAGGCTTTTTAGCTCCTCTTCACTTTCTGCCATAAACGTGGTGTCATCTGCATATCTGAAGTTATTGATATTTCTCCCGGAAATCTTGATTCCATCTTGTGTTTCTTCCAGTCCAGCGTTTCTCATGATGTACTCTGCATATAAGTTAAATAAACAGGGTGACAATATACAGCCTTGATGAACTCCTTTTCCTATTTGGAACCAGTCTGTTGTTCCATGTCCAGTTCTAACTGTTGCTTCCTGACCTGCATACAAATTTCTCAAGAGGCAGGTCAGGTGGTCTGGTATTCCCGTCTCTTCCAGAATTTCCCACAGTTTATTGTGATCCACACACTCAAAGGCTTTGGCATAGTCAATAAAGCAGAAATAGATGTTTTTCTGGAACTCTCTTGCTTTTTCCATGATCCAGAGGATGTTGGCAATTTGATCTCTGGTTCCTCTGCCCTTTCTAAAACCAGCTTGAACATCAGGAAGTTCACGGTTCACATATTGCTGAAGCCTGGCTTGGAGAATTTTGAGCATTACTTTACTAGCGTGTGAGATGAGTGCAATTGTGTGGTAGTTTGAGCATTCTTTGGCATTGCCTTTCTTTGGGATTGGAATGAAAACTGACCTTTTCCAGTCCTGTGGCCACTGCTGAGTTTTCCAAATTTGCTGGCATATTGAGTGCAGCACTTTGACAGCATCATCTTTCAGGATTTGGAATAGCTCAACTGGAATTCCATCACCTCCACTAGCATTGTTCGTAGTGATGCTTTCTAAGGCCCACTTGACTTCACATTCCAGGATGTCTGGCTCTAGGTTCTAGATTCTTTTTATGGCTAAGTAATATTCCATTCCATATGTTTCCATATCACATCTTCTTTATCTGTTTGTCTGTCAGTGGACACCTAGGTGACTTCTATGTCTTGTCTATTGTAAGTAATGCTACTGTGAAAATTGGGGTGTAGTTATCCCTCACAGCTCAGTTGGTAAAGAATCTGCCTGCAAAGCAGGAGACCCCGATTCAGTTCCTGGGGTGGGAAGATTATCTGGGGAAGGGATAAGCTGCCCTCTGGAGTATTCTTTGGCTTCCCTTGTGGCTCAGCTGATAAAGAATCCACCTGCAGTGCAGGAGACCTGGGTTCAATCCTTGGGTTGGGAAGATCCCCTGGAGAAGGGAAAGGCTACTCACTCTAGTATTCTGGCCTGGAGAATTCCATGGACTATACAGCCCATGGGGTTGCAGAGTCACATAAGGTTGAGTGACTTTCACTGTCACATCTTTGATTTAGAGTTTCCATCTTTTCTGAATATATGCTCAAGCAGTAGTACTACTGGATCATATGATACCTCTGTTTATAGATTTTTAAAGAACCTCCATTCCCTGATGCATCAGTGGTAGAGAATCCACCTGCAATGCAGGAAACCACCTGCAGTGAAGGAGGTATGGGTTCTATCCCTGGGTTGGGAAAATCCCCTGAAGATGGAAATGGCAACCCACTCTGGTATTTTTGCCTGGAAAATTCCATGGAAAGAGGATCCTGGTGGACTACTGTACATGGAATACCAACATTCCAATGCAACTTAGTGACTAAACCACATCACCACCATACTGTTCTCCATAGTGGCTGCACCAGTTTACATTCCCACCAACAGTACAGTAGGATTCCCTTTTTCCGCATCCTCTCCAGCATTTATTATTTGTAGAATTTTGATGATAACCCTTTTGACTGGTGTGAGGTGATACCTTATTGTGGTTTTGATTTGCATTTCTCCAGAATTTTACTCCTAGGTATTTACCCAAGGAAATGAAAACTATAACCACAAGAACTAAGACTTTTATGCAAATGTTCATAGCAACTCTTTCATTCTCATTTCTTTTCTCTCTTTCCCTTCACACCCACCAACTCTGCCTCAGCAAGCCACCAGAAATTTTTAGAGTTTCTCAGTCCATATTTCATCTGGCATAAAGTTCTGTGGTTCTGCTAGGTGCTGGATTGTGGGTCTGGGTTCCTGTCTGGGCAAGCTTGGTGGGGGAATTCACCATCTAGAGATAACCATCTTCATTTTAGCCTTGAATCTTTCCTAAATTGCCATGATGGGTTTCAGTTTTAAAGAAAATTCATGCTTTTAACACCTGGTCTTGTGTGCATAGGGGTGTGTGTGTGCGTGTGTACACTGAGGTGGCATAAAGGGGAGCAGTCTTGCATTACAAATCTGTATTTTGTAAATCAGATTTGTACTTTGTGAATCACTAAAAATTAATATATTTTCTTTTTACCCTCCAAAACGTGTCTCCTGTCCTTTTTGTAGGTGTAAATTCACATACACTATTAATATTTTATTATCATCATAGTTTTCGGGAAGGAACATAATGAGTGAATTTAATCTTCCATCTTTACCTTGTAGCATTCTGTTAATATTCCACCTTTTTCTTCAAGGCCGTGCATTTATGTCTAAACACTGCATTGGTTGTGCTTCCCCAATGGCTCAGTGGTAAAACAAACAAACAAACAAACAAAAACTCACCTGTCAATGTAAAAGACGCAGGTTCAATCCCTGGGTCAGGAAGATCCCCCTGAAGAAGGAAATGGCAATCCATTCCAGTATTCTTGCCTGGAAAATCCCATGGACAGAAGAGCCTGGTAGGCTAAAGTCCATGGGGTTGCAAAAGAATCATACATGACAGCAAATAAACAACAACAGTAACTGCACTGGTTACACCCAATTTTAAACATGTAGAGCTTTCTTATTTTTCTCTCATAAATACTTATTTTAATATGGTTTATTTGACCCATGAAGTATTTAGAAGTGTATAGATGCAACATTTTATAAAATATGGATATTTTGTTGTACATTTTAGTTACTGATACCTAATTTTTAACTTGACAGATTACCAGGTCTATGTTATTCAATCTTTGTTATTTATGACTTGCATTTTGTAACTATTGTGTGTGCACTTGAGAAAAAATAAATATGAGTATTGTCTAATTATTGAATACAGAAATCTATGTATATCACCTGGTCATGTGTTTCTCAAATTACCTATATCCCTAAACTGTACACTTCATTCAGTGCTTTCTGAAACAAATCTGTTAGATTTTTCACTTTGATCGTTTGAATGTCTAATTCTTTTTGTAGTGTTTCAAATTTTGTTTTACATATACAGAGAATGTACTGTGAAATAAGTATAGGTACAAGATTTTCACATGCTATTTATCTTATTTATTTTGCCAACAGGTAAGAGCTCTATTCCTAATAATTATTTTAATATAGAGTCTATATTGTCATTTATGTCTTTTGCTTTTGTTTCTTCATTTTCACGTTTCTTTAGTAGAGCATTTTCCTGTACCTTCATGTTACACATTTTTTGTAGAGGTATTGCTCATAAATAACATATCTGGGTTTTTTCCATCCAACTTTAAAAATTATAAATATAACTGTTGATTTTACAAGTTTCACATATTTGTATTTTAATTTTTTGTTAATTTTATTTTTCTATTTATTTTTGTTTCCCCTTTTCCCCTTCCCTTTAATTAATTGTTTACTCTTTTCACCCATCATTTTTCTGTTTAACATCCCTATATTTTAATTCTGTTATATGTATCTTTGTTATAAAGCACCTATGTTTCTCAGTGGTTACTGTAACTTGTCAACAGATCTGTTCCCCAAAGATTCTGATTTATTGACAAGTTACAGTAACCACTCAGAGACTTAGACTTCTTTTACTGAAGACACTGCCTTGAAAAACCAAAGTGAATGCAATGTTCTCCAAAGTCAAATTCTGATTTAAGTAAGGAAGCCTTTATAAATGATTTGGATCTATTTTAAGCAGCTTCTTACTGTTACATATTAAAACCTTTTCTCTTCCTTTTTTCAGGATACACAAGATTTAGGACACAACGATATTGGTATCCTAACATAAAAAAAAAAAAATGACTTTTATTTTCAAGAGGTAGATTTAAATCCTGTCTTAACTAATTAAATGTATATCTATTGAGCATATTGAACTATGTGCTTGTAACAATGCCAGATTCAATGACTGGAAAATACTACATAAGAAAATCTTTGCTTTTGAGGAATTGACAGGATATTGGAGATACAGACTAGTAATTAAATATTCAGGGAAGTATGATAAGTGGAATATGAATTCATCCAACTCAATGTGATGGTTAAGTTAGAGTTTTAATAGCTTCTAATGTCTTGGCCACCAGGGCTAGTTCAGGATACGGGCTGCAGGGGGAAAAAACAAAAACAGGGTACTTCTTCTGTCAGACATGAGACCCAGGGAACTTCTTTCATCAGAGTATATAATTACTGAAGATAAAGAGATTTACATTTTGCAGTATTTTTTAAATGTAAAATGAGCAAATTTTTAAAAGAATTACATCAAGAAATACAAATTTGGGCATTATTTTTATAGCTGATAGCTACATTTAATGCTTTTCCTCTGTGATCCTATGGCTTCTTGGGAACCTCTTTAACTTAGATATCGAAAAAGTCTCACTACATGTCTTTCCCATTAAACTATCAACTTAGCACTGCTACTGCTAAGCTAAGTCACTTCAGTCGTGTCCAACTCTGTGTGACCCTATAGATGGCAGCCCACTAGGCTCCACCGTCCCTGGGATTCTCCAGGCAAGAGCACTGGAGTGGGTTGCCATTTCCTTCTCCAATGCATGAAAGTGAAAAGTCAAAGTGAAGTTGCTCAGTCATGTCTGACTCTTAGCAACCTCATGGACTGCTGCCTACCAGGCTCTTCCATCCACGGGATTCTCCAGGCAAGAGTACTGGAGTGGGGTGCCATTGCCTTCTCCAATCAACTTAGCACAGTTATCAAAGCACAGTTATCAAAGTATTTGGCAACTGCTACAGTTCTATATTTTATGATTTTCCTATATACTGATAACTGTGATCAACTTAGCACAGTTATCAATATATAGGAAAATCATAAAATATAGAACTGTAGCAGTTGCCAAATACTTTGAACTGAATGAATTTGCTGAACTTAGCGGGAAAAGGGCAAAAAATAAAAATAAACACACCCCAGTTCATATCTGAGACAAAATTGTATGGACAAAAATATATATCATATATAATTAGACTATTTTTTTCAAATTAAACAGATTATTATCTAATCTTTACTTTCTGCTGCTGCTGATGATGCTACTAAGTCACTTCAGTTGTGTCTGACTCTGTGTGACTCCATAGACGGCAGCCCACCAGGCTCCCCTGTCCCTGGGATTCTCCAGGCAAGAACACCAGAGTGGGTTGCCATTTCCTTCTCCAATGCATGAAAGTGAAGTTGCTCAGTCGTGTCCGACTCTTAGCGACCCCATGGACTGCAGCCCACCAGGTTCCTCTGTCCATGGGATTTTCCAGGCAAGAGTACTGGAGTTAGGTGCCATTGCCTTCTCCTCTTTACTTTCTATCATACATAAAGACTTGCTTGCTCAGTGATTGTGCTCAGTCACTTCGGTCTTGTCAGACTCTTTGCAACTCTATGGACTGTAGCTCTCCAGGCTCTTCTGTCCACGGGATTCTCTAGGCAAGAATACTGAAGTGGGTTGCCCTGTGCCCTCCTTCAGGCTCAGTAACTATATGGAGATGTATTTTAAATTATTTCAAAGATTCTGAATGAAGAAAGAATGGATGCACTGAACTTTCTTCCTTTACAATTAGACATTTCAGTGGCCACAGTCAATTCTTAATGACTCAGACACTAACTACAGCTTCTAGTATTAAGGTTTAGGACAATTTTAAAATAGTCTATTACAACATAAGGATATATAGTTTTCTTTTTTTAATATAAATTTATTTATTTTAATTGGAGTTTAATTACTTTACAGTATTGTATTGGTTTTGCCATACATCAACACAAATCTGCCACAGGTATACACGTGTTCCCCATCCCCAAGTTTTCTATTTTAATTATATTACAAATCATAAATTGTAATAGAGTTATTTTGGTTTTAAATGTGTGTTAGTTTTTTTAGAGATATCTTAATATTTGGAATGAGAATATTTGAATTCAAGTCTTTGATTGGACATTTATGCCCAGACTGATAGCAAGTGATTTTATCATTTTGAACCACAATTTTCCATTCTACAAAATTCGGGCAAAAGTATGTGATATGTAAAAGTGCCTTCCAACTATAAGTTATTGCTTTAAATGAAGTACATTAAGATGTTATGCATGCTCTTCAAATTACTCAAAATTTGTTGTTATACTAAAAAGATGAGATATGTTTTCTTTACAATGTTTTTATGCAGGATATAGTACTACCTAATTGTAAGAGTAAAACTGCAGTCATGTATAGTTGAAATCAAATATCTAGTAAAACCAAAAGTCACCACCAGCCCCAAAATCAAATAAATAAATGTAAATACTGGTAGACTGAATTTCATTTATAAAAGGGAAAGAACATGGAGAACAGAAAAAATCAAACAGCAACATTATTGGATAAAAGTTTAAAACTTGGATGCGTTATTGGATTTAGCTCAGAGCATTTTTTAAAACTTTATTTTATTATGTTTTCTTTGTTATAAATACCACATAACTTTAGCACCCTCTTCAGGATCCAACTTTTCCCAAGAATGGCCTCTCTTATTCGTACATATGTCCCAAGAGGGAAAACAAGTAATCATCCTGTAACTATATAAAGAGCAGCAATTCTGAATTCTCTTATGAATAATAGAAAAAATTGCAAATGTATGGAATTTACAAAAAAAAAAAATCAAACCTGCAAAGGCTCCAGCAACCAAATGATATTTATCACCAAGAAATATTCTTGATATATAAAAAAAGAACAAGGTGTTTAAATTTTGAGGAAAGGCATTTACTACCCAGAATTAAATCAGCTTTATAACTTGCAAACTGCTTTAATCTGTCACAGGAGGGGAGAATGATGGTTATATATTATAGGTAGTTAAAGGTGTGGTTTTTAAAAACAATTATTTGAGTTAGGATGAACCTAAGAATGTAAAATAATCTTATGACCCGTCCCATCCATTATGTTTGGAATAATAGTCCTAGACAATTATATGGCATAGTAATAAATAGTCTATTAAGTTAACAGATTTAAAAGTGTATTTTTCATCATCAAGATCACTAACTCGTACTTAGTGGAAGCTTGACTCTAATGGATATTGACCCTGTAAAGAATGATATTTAAGTACGAAATGCTTTGTCACAAGATAGACATTATAGCCAGTCATGTTAAATGGAATGATTTTGTCTCACACAGGTTTTCATTTTCAGTGATTGTTAATATATGTGTATTAGTTGTTCAGTCATGTCCAACTGTATGAGACCCCGTGGACTATAGCCTTCGAGGCTCCTCTGTCCTGGGAATTTTCCAGGTAAGAATGTAGGAGTGGGTTACCATTATTTTTCTCCAGGCAGTCTTCTGGACTCAGGGATCAAACCCAGGTATCCTGTGATGAAGGTGGACTCTTTACCATTTGAGCCACCAGGAAATAGAATACAGCAGTGCACTTGTTCAATATAAATATATCCAAGAATGGTAGGAACCAGGATTTTATACAACTGTCCAGTAACATACAAAATCTTAAGGTAAAATTAATTAAATCACTGGAGATTCAAAGAATGCATCTGGGCACTCATATCATTTACTAGATCCCTTGTTCCTGGACTCTGCAAACTGATCACTGCCAACTGTGTAACAAGATACCCTCTTCCTGAACACCAGTGGCAGGACACATATACTCAGGGCCCTTTTGCCCCATGTTACTCTGATATTATCCTGCACCCTGAAGAATGATCCATTGTAAAGAAGCTCTTAATCTCTTAGTTGTTCTGTGATCCATAATGATGCCTTCAACCAAGGTAGTTTTAGTTGCTCATGCCATAACAATGTCCTGTTCAATTATCTGTTGTGTTCTGAAGGCTAAAATAAAACATTTTCAACATCTATTGAGTACTGGGCACCAAAGACTGCTAAGATTTTTAATTCGTATTGATTGATTCAACAGTGGGGCTTCCCTGATGGCTCATATTGTAAAGAATCTGCCTATAATGCAGGAGACCCAAGTTTGATCCCTGGGCCAGAAAGGTCCCCTAGATTCAAAAATAAAAATGAATATATGAACTAAATATCATCATTATCTGCATCCTACACATGAGAGGATGATACATAAAATTTAAGATTCTTGATAAAGAAAATAAAGAGTAGAAGCTATGACTTAGGATTCAAATCCAAGCAGTAGGATTCTTGACCAATGTTAAGACTTCATAGGATTTCACTTAAACCCACAATAACATGAAATGACAATGTCCCTAAATTTTATCCTCAGGGAACTGAATCCCCAGGCCCCTTATGCCAGTTCTAAGTTGAAAATTTTAGTAAAATAACACATCTAATTTTCTAACTGAAGCTCTCCCTTATAAATGAAGATACATTGAAATACCATAAAGGACAGCTTCTAAAACAATATGTATACAACTGCATTCCCTAGTTTTATTTATTTTTTAATTATTCATTTGTTGTTTCTACTGTAACAACATTTCATTTGTTGTTTCTACTGCTGGGCTGCTTGAAGCAAAATCTGGAATCAAGATTGTCGGGAGAAATATCAATAGCCTCAGATATGTAGATGACACCACCCTTACGGCAGAAAGTTAAGAGGAACTAAAAAGCCTCTTGATGAAAATGAAAGAGGGGATTGAAAAAGTTGGCTTAAAACTCAACATTCAAAAAACTAAGATCATGGCATCTGGTCACATCACTTAGTGGCAAATAGATGGGGAAACAAGGAAACAGTGACAGACTATTTTGGGGGGCTCCAAAATCACTGTAGATGGTGACTTCAGCCATGAAATTAAAAGGCACTTGCTCCTGGGAAGAAAGCTATGACTGACTAAAAAGTAGAGCATACTAAAGTAGAGACATTACTTTGCTGACAAAGGTCCGTTTAGTCAAAGCTACAGTTTTTCTAGTAGTCAGGTATAGATGTAAAAGTTGGACTATAAAGAAAGCTGAGCATCGAAGAACTGATGCTTTTGATCTGTGGTGTTGGAGAAGACTCTGTTGGACTGCAAGGAGCTCAACCCAGTCAATCCTAAAGGAAATCAGTCCTGAATATCCATTCGAAGGACTGATGCTGAAGCTGAAACTCCAATACTTTGGCCACCTGATGTGAAGAACTGACTCATTTGAAAAGACCCTGATGCTGGGAAAGATTGAAGGCGAGAGGAGAAGGGGATGACAGAGGATGAAATGGTTGGATGGCATCAATGACTCAATGTACATGAGTTTGAGTAAACTCCGGGACTTGGTGATGGACAGGGAAGCCTGGCATGCTGCAGTCCATGGGAATGCAAAGAGTTGGACATGACTGAGCAACTGAACTGAATGGAACTGTAAAAAAGAGGCCTCCATTTTTTGATAAAACAAATCCTTCCCACTTGTTTTTCACAATTTAACAGATGAGCTTAACTGAATTTATGAATCAAGTGAAACATCATTCTTTCAAATATTTTTTCAAGTCTAATAGGAGAGCAGAGAATGGGCAAAGGTTATCCCTACTCTTCTCTCTCCATGATACATGGTGTATCTCATTTTTCTCATTTGTTCTATTGCACTAGCCTGGTGTGTAAGGGATAGAATTTTTTGCCACAGAGATAGGAGAAGGGTCAAGGATGGCTATCAGTGCAATCTATCTCGGAAAATCAGTTTTAAACATAACAGAAAGGATGTTACTCACAGAGCAGTATCATCATTGAGATTAAGACTCAGTAACCTTATGCTGGAGAAGGCAATGGCACCCCACTCCAGTACTCTTGCCTGGAAAATCCCATGGATGGAGGAGCCTGGTAGGCTTCAGTCCATGAGGTCGCTGAGTTGGACACAACTGAGCGACTTCACTTTCACTTTTCACTTTCATGCATTGGAGAAGGAAATGGCAACCCACTCCAGGGTTCTTGCCTGGAGAATCCCAGGGACAGAGGAGCCTGATAGGAGGCCATCTATAGGGTAGCACACAGTTGGACATGACTGAAGCAAGTTAGCAGTAGCAGCAGCAGCAGCAGCAACTCTATCCAGAAAAGAAGCAGGCTGAGTGAAGCAACAGGGATCTATGTAGAGGACTATTAGACATTCTGTATTCGATCTGAGTCATAAAAATATTTTGGAAGAATTAAGTAACAGCTTAAAGAGAGAGTACTAATTTAGATCGGGGTTGTTAAAACCATCAAACTGTAGAAAAGAGCAGATATTTTGTTTTGTTTAATTTTTCATGGTTTGAATTGATATGCAAAACAGCTTTAATTGTTTTAAGCATTTTATAAACACCATCTACCTTTGTTTTTATGTTTCCTATTTTTATAGGTGTGTGAGAATACTATCTTATTTGTTCTTCAGTACATTACCAATGCTTTCATTCAGTTCAGTTCGGTTCAGTGGCTCAGTCATGTCCGACTCTTTGTGGCCCCATAAACGGCAGCATGCCAGGCCTCCCTGTCCATCACCAACTCCCGGAGTTAACCCAAACCCATGTCCATTGAGTCGGTGATGCCATCCAAGCATCTCATCCTCTGTCGTCCCCTTCTCTTCCTGCCCTCAATCTTTTCCAGCATCAGGGTCTTTTCCAATGAGTCAGCTCTTCACACCAGGTGGCCAAAGGATTGGAGTTTCAGCTTCAACATCAGTCCTTCCAATGAGCACCCAGGACTGAGCTCCCTTAGGATGGACTGGTTGGATCTCCTTGCAGTCCAAGGGACTCGCAAGAGTCTTCTCCAACACCACAGTTCAAAAGCATCAATTCTTCAGTGCTCAGCTTTCTTCACAGTCCAACTCTCATATCCATACATGACCACTGGAAAAGCCATAGCCTTGACTAGATGGACCTTTGTTGGCAAAGTAATATCTCTGCTTTTTAATATGCTGTCTAGATTGGTCATAACTTTCCTTCCAATGAGTAAGTGTCTTAATTTCATGGCTGTAATCACCATCTGCAGTAATTTTGCAGCCCAGAAAAATAGTTAGCCACTGTTTCCACTATTTCCCCATCTATTTCCCATGAAGTGATGGGACCAGATGCCACGATCTTAGTTTTCTTAATGTTGAGCTTTAAGCCAACTTTTTCACTCTTTCACTTTCATCAAGAGGCTCTTTAGTTCTTCACTTTCTGCCATAGGATGGTGTCATCTGCATATCTGAGGTTATTGATATTTCTCCTGGCAATCTTGATTCCAGCTTGTGCTTCCTCCAGCCCAGCGTTTCTCATGATGTACTCTGCATATAAGTTAAATAAGCAGGGTGACAATATACAGCCTTAACGTACTCCTTTTCCTATATGGAACCACACATTGTCATAGGGGAACACAAATTTATTATCTTCCATTCTGGAGGTCAGAATTCCACAATCAGTCTTACTAGACTAAAATCAAGGTGTCGGTAGAGCTGATTCTTTCTTGAGGCTCTAGATCATTCCTTTTTCTTTGCTTTCTCAAGTCATTTCTTTAGGCTACCAATTTCATTCCCTAATGGTTACATCACTTTAATCTCTGCTCCATCACATTTACTTTTCTTCACTTTACCTTCTGGTAGGGATCCTGTTATTTAATTGGGCCTATCTAAATTATGGCAACCCACTCTAGGACTCTTGCCTAGAAAATTCCATGGATGGAGGAGCCTGGTGGGCTACAGTCCATGGGGTCATGAAGAGTCAGACAGGACTGAGCAACTTCACAACGAAATAAATCAAAATAATCTCCTTGTCTCAAGATGCTTAACTAAATGAGATATGCAAGGTATCTTTTAGTATGTAAGAAAAGATATTTATAGGTTCCATGGATTAAGACATAGGAATACTTGTGGAGCCATTATTCCACAATAATGTCTGGGAAATTTTTTTCTTTTAATGAAAAGCGAAATTCAAATTGAAGTTTTATTATTTTCATGTCAAGTAACCAAAGATTCATAAGTAATAAGATATAGACACTAAGGAGTAATTATTCATAGTTTTAAGTTAATATTATTTTTAGTTCTATTTGATCTTCACAGAAATTCTAATTATGTGTGTCAAATACCATGATTCCCACTCTCTAGAAGAGAAAATGGATAAGTATGGTCTACTTTCTTAGGTAAAATGTATAATTAGTGATAGATTTAGGGCTGATATCCAAATTCCTAAAACCTAGTCAAGTGTATTGTCTATTATTGTCCAATATTTATTCTTTTAAGACAAGAATTTTTTTCTTTTTTAAAATTAATTTATTTTAATAGAGGATAATTACTTTACAATATTGTGATGGTTTTAGCCATTTATCAAAATATCAACCACTGTAAAGATAGAGCATCTAGAAAATCTAATCCCAATATCACTAGTTCAAGTCATAAAATATGTCATTTTCATCTTTGTAACCACAGTTGCTTACATATAGTAGGTTACTAAATAAAGTATGATTGGAGAAGGAAATGGCAGTCTACTCCAATATTCTTGCTGGAGAATTCCATGGACAGAGGAGCCTGGCCAGTTACAGTCCATGGGGTCACTAAGAGTCAGACATGACTAAGTGACTAACACAAATAAAATATGACAGAGAGTAACAGTGGACTGAGAATTTAGATTAATAACATGAGTTTATTTGTATTTTCCTCCCATATGTTTGATTTTATTTAGTATGGGTATACAGTTTAATGCATCTAAAATATTCATTTAAATGGGAAATATTAATACCTACTCAAAGATATTTTACTTTGCTTTCTTGGTTGGGCACCTTCCTATACATTTATGTCCTACTGGCAATAAAACATGAAAAATCAAAGTCAGAGTAAAACTTAAGCAATATAAATAACCCCTACTGTATACTCTGGGCTTCCCAGGTGGAACAGTGGTAAAGAATCTACCAGCTAATGCAGGAGACACAAGAGATGTGAGGTAGATCCCTGGGTAGGGAAGATCCCCCAGAGGAGAAAATGGCAACCCTCTCCAGTATCTTGCTTGAAAAATCCCGTGGACAGAGGAGCTTGGCAGGCTACAGTCCATACAGGGTCGTGAAGAGTCAGGCATGACTGAGCAACTGAGCACAAAGGCACATACTGTGTACTCCAGGCTTAGCTGAAATTCTGCAGCATTAGGGGCACCCACCTAGTCATTAGGTTGGACAATTCCTTCAAAGATTCTCTATATTCACCTGGTGTTATTGATTTGTGTTGAAAATAAAATCAATGCAAATGTTAGGACTTTCATCACAGAGCAAAATCTTCAGTGAACCAATTTCTGCACTTTGCCAGTACTTTTCACTGCAGGTAACAAAGAACTATTAAAGGTGTGTTATCTATTTTCCCCCATGAAATTCTGTTTCAGTCTATAGTTTATTGCATGACTTTGTTCCCTACAGCCCCTATGTTTTGAGTGCCTTCAGCATCTCCTCTCACTGTAGCATGGTGCATTTTCTTATTTCTCTGGTTTGGGCATTGGCCATGTGACTCTGTTTGGCCAATGGAGTAGGAGTGGCTGTGGTGTTTTCAGAAGCTGTAAATGGCTTGTGTAGTTTGACCTGGCCCTTGCACTGTCACTATTCTAGAAAAGAACATATCTTAAGTAGCCACTAACCAGTGAAGATAAAAGATACATGACAGACTTGGGCTTCAACCACAGGCTGGATTGAAGTGGAATGTAACCACTGCCTGAGGAGAGCTGCCCACGCAAACACAGCTGACATTACCCAAGCTTTGTTCTGATCCACATAACTATGAACATGAGAGTAAATGTTTGCTGTAATAAACCGCTGAATTTTGAGTGATTTTTAAGCAGCATTCTTGTTTAAAAAAACTGATAAAACAACCTTTCCAAATTAAACTCAAAGTTCATTCGGGCTGGCTGGTTGATTCCTGTCCTCATCCTTCTCCCGTTTCTCACAGGTTATGACCCTTGCTTCTCTTATAGCAAAGCCACATATCATTTGCTTTTAAGTTTCTTCCTTAAAATGTTTAAGGAAAGAGCTGACATTTAGAGATAATTTGAATGTTAACAGTATTGAAAGATCTATTATTTGCAGTATTTTTTTTTTTTAATGAAAGGTTGAACACTACCTAAATAATGAATTTTCAGGCTATAACTCTGTGGTATGCAGTCTCTTGATGAATATATTACCTTTTTATTATTGGTTACAAAGTAAACAGTGCACTTTTGATTTATAAGGTCTTTCTTCTCCTTATCTTTTGAACTTTCCAGTTTTATCTTCCTGCTCCATAAGTGAGTTAGAAGTGAAGTGAAGAAGTGAAGTCGCTCAGTCATGCCTGACTCTTTGCAACCCCATGGACTGTAGCCTACCAGGCTCTTGCGTCCATGGAATTTTCCAGGCAAGAGTACTTGAGTGGGTTGCCCTTTCCTTCTCCAGGGGATCTTCCTGACCCAGGGATCAAACCTTGGTCTCCTGCATTGCAGGCAGACACTTTACTGTCTGAGCCACCAGGGAAGCCTCTGAGTTAACATGCAGTCAAATGACAAATGAGAAATATTGATTGAAAGTGAATATTAAACTTTTACTTCACATCTTATAGTCCTTGCTCAGACTTTACACTGTGTAGAATAGACATAATTAAAAATATCTCAATCATATAAATCATAAATTATTTTATTACACTGATTGCTTTTTACTGATTATTATCAGTTTTCCACTAATTTTCCTTTATATTCATTGTTATAAATCTACTATTTATATATGTTTACTTTTCTTTTCTGAGAAGTTTTCTGTTTGCTGGGGTAGAATATGCTCAATGTTTTGTTATTGATTCTTTAATGAGGACCAGGAAAGGCATATGAGCCTCAGCCAATCAGGTGAGGCCTTACCAGAGCCCACTCAAGCAAGCCAGGATTCTACCAGCAGCTCTCCTTTGTGCTACAACTCTTCCCAAAGTCTGGGGCCTGCTGGCCTACTCCGTCAGATTTTGTATTCACCAAGCCTCCATAGTCATATGAGTCAATTCCTTAAACTAAATAATTCTCCCTCTCTGTGTGTATATGCATTCTGTTGGTTGTGTTTCACAGGAGAACCCTGACTTGGAAGACAGAGGCCTACCTTCCCTTGCTGGATTTGGTAAGTGTGAGGATTTCAGTTTTTTTCTGTGGTGTCTAGATGGCGTAGAGTGGTTATTTTCTAAAAGTTTCCTGTCTTGCTGGTTGCTCTTTTTATGGTCCTTCAGCTACAGACAGCAGACAATGGGGGAAGGGCATGATGTTTATGCATCTATGAGTGAAAAAGAAAAACAACACGTTGTGGGGTTTCTGGGTTACTGCAGCCAGGAAGTCTGGACTACAGGAGGGAACAAGAACATCCAAGGAATTTACCAGAGCGTGTTTCTCAGTTACCTAATATCCTATATTTTGGATATTTATTTATCTTCAATAATAATTATGCTTTTTACCTTTAAATTTTCTCTACTCCTTTCTCTCTCTTCTCTCTTTCCCACCCCCCACCCTTTGCCTCTCACAATAGTTATTACTATTTGAGTTGAATCTAATCTCCCTTGCACAGTTTGAAATTTTTTTTCTTTTTTTTTTAAATTTTATTTTATTTTTAAACTTTACATAATTGTATTAGTTTTGCCAAATATCAAAATGAATCCGCCACAGGTATACATGTGTTCCCCATCCTGAACCCTCCTCCCTCCTCCCTCCCCATACCATCCCTCTGGGTCGTCCCAGTGCACTAGCCCCAAGCACAGTTTGAAATTTAATGTTAACTAGTGACATGAGTCTTTCTGGTATTTTTCTGTTTGCTTGGTTTAGTAACCCCTTTCATAATTATTTTCTTATTTAAAATGCTGAGTAAGATTACTGTTCTGAAATCTGAATATTACCCAGTGCTTAAGAATATTGACTTTTTTGTTAGTTTTCCTCTATTTATGATTTGAGAGAATTTTTTATTACCTGTAATATTTTATCATTTTCTAGTTGCATTTTATGATACTGTACATTATTTTATTTTGAAATTGCTAATAAGTTCCTGAAACCTCAGTAATAGTTATTTCTCTGTAAGTAGCATTAAAGAATTTGGGCAACTTCTCAGATTTCTTAAATCAATGTTTTTTTTTCTGTTGGTGTAAGTGCAATTTCTTTCATGGATGGCATATTTTGGGGAGAGAATATTAACTTTGAGGTACTCCTTTGTTTCTATAGAACATTAAATGATCTCCTTGTTTTCTTTTTCTCTTCACTGATTTTTTTTTACAAAGGATTCTTTCTTTTCCCTATAACCATTGTCTTCCTTAGATTTCACTTCCAGATTTGATTCCCTGAATCTTTGAGGTTTTAGGACTAAAGCCCTCTTTCTCTCACTAGCCAATGGCACAGTACTGTTTAGTTGTTAAAGGCCTGTTTTGGGTCATTGAATCTAGAACCCTGCATCTTAAAGTAGCAATCATGGTTCAAATTGGAACTTTCTGACTTCCCCTTTGGCTTTCTCCTACTTCCAGCTGGAGGCAGTTCTGTTTTTAAAGGTCAGGCATTATTGGTTACACCTGGATAGTCCAGGCTACACTACCTATTTTAATGTCTGTAGGCTCAGTGGCGGAGAAGGCAATGGCACCCCACTCCAGTACTCTTGCCTGGAAAATCCCATGGACGAAGGAGCCTGGTAGGCTCCAGTCCATGGGGTCGCTAAGAGTCGGGCACGACAGAGAGACTTCACTTTCACTTTTCACTTTCATGCATTGGAGAAGGAAATGGCAACCCACTCCAGTATTCTTGCCTGGAGAATCCCAGCGACAGAGGAGCCTAGTGGGCTGCCGTCTATGGGATTGCACAGAGTTGGACACGACTGAAGCGACTTAGCAGAAGCAGCAGCAGCAGGCTCAGTGGTAAAGAATCTACCTGCCAATCCAGGAGACATGGGTTTGATATCTCAATTAGGAAGCTCCCCTGAAGAAGGAAACGGCAAACCCATTCCAGTATTCTTAACTGGGAAACCCCATGGACAGAGTAGCCAGGCAGGCTGCAGTCTATGGAGTTGCAAAGGGTTGGATATGACAGCAACTAAATAAAAACAACAAAAACCAAAGTCATATGCAAACCATTTATTTTCCAGGAAGCTTTGCCATAAAAATTTTATCCCCCTTTCCATATTATAACTATTGTTTTACTTCTAAAGTATCCATATCTAAAGCCCATCAAATGCTGGTTTTGAGGCCATTAATCCTTAACCATCTGATTCAGCAACACTAATTCTCTCAAATAATTTTGTTAAATTGCAATACTATAACTTACTCATGCAGGAGGTACTAATTGTTTCTAGAAGACTCCAGGTAAGGACAAGATCTTATTGTTCATGTTTAAATTTCATACATCATCACTGTGAATTTGTTGGATTATCATATACTTAAAAACCCTCCCACTAATCAAGCATGAGAAGCCAAAAAATATATTCCGCACAGATGGGCAGTTAATTTCTTTCCCATTGAGCTTGCAATGTGCTCCATGATGTTGCAACAGCTGTGATGAGAATGGTGGATGTCCCCAGTCTATGCTTCATTTAACTTCAGGAATTCTAAAAGAGTGCATTGTGTAGGAAATGAAAATGTATTTTAAAGCAGTGGAGTTTGGTGTCCTGAAGCAGCATTTCATTTTTAACAACTGAAATTTTACCACAAATGTTGATACTTGTCTGTTTCTTTCTTCTGACAATTTTACCATCAACTTAGATTGTGTTTCATCACTAAACACATACTGTCGACCTAGTCCTAGACATCTATGAAAATCAATGGAATCTTGATACAGTAAATGGAAGAATTGTACAGTAAGTACTGTGTTTCAGTTGTCTGCCACTCAAGTTTATTTTTCAAAGACATTGATAACATGATATTATATTTGTATAGAACTTTTTATATTCAAAAGCATTCTCCTGTCAAGTGGGAATAAAAACGCTTTTCCTAACCTCTTCACAGAGCTGATGATGTGATTATCTGACATAAAAGAAATAAAATGCTTTCTAAAGAGTGCTATAAGAGATATGGGTTTATCATTGTCATCATGCCTGAGGAGGATTTTAGTCAGTAAAAGGTAGAGTCTTTGAAAGAAGAACTGGCTTTTGCTCCTGGTTCCATTACTTACACTATGCATGTGCCTGCGCGCTCTCACTCGGTCACGTCCAACTCTTTGCAACCCTATGGCCTGTAGCCCACCAGGCTTATCTGTCCCTGGGATTTTTCAGGCAAAAATGCTAGAGTAGGTAGCCATTCTCTTCTCCAAGGGGTCTTCACAACCCAGGGACCGAACCCATGTCTCTTACGTATCCTTCATTGACGGGCACATTCTTTACCACTATCACCTCCTGTAATTTCCTTTTTCACTGAGCCTCAGTTTTTTGCTGTGTAAAAATGTTGAATAATGTAAACTAATATATAAGGAATGTGTGTGTGTGTGTGTACACACACTTGAAAATTACAAGAGATGATATGTGGAAAATGCCTAGTTCAGTGCTGGATTACTAGGTGTCATTAAAATCTTTAGATACCATAAGAGCCATTATTTTGAAAGTATCAACTGTGGATAGACTGGTACAAGATATACTTTGACAACAGATATTAAGGACTTTCCAAGAAAGAAGAGGGAATATAATGGCCAAAGGAGATCACATTTCCCTTGCCTTCCATTCAGTATGCCTAAGTGGTATGTGCAGTATTTCTGCTTAGACAGAGTCATTTGATGACCATATTTCTGGTGGATCTGTAACTGCTAGATTATATATCATAGATCATAATCCCTTTAGAAAAATTCCTTGCTAAATTTCTACAGGTAACTCAAGACTCCTCCATAGCATTCTCTTCCAGTCTTCAAGAATGGGTCAGGTCACTTCATCCCCAGAGAGTAAAAGGGTTATTCAGGTTTTAGAGTGTCCAAATGTTTGAGCTACAATGTCAAGGGGGAATATTGATATACTGAGTTAAAATTTGAAGTATACCTAGTTATGGTCCTTTTTGAGACTTCCTCCACTACAGCTAGTGCACTAAATATTAGTGGCTATTTTCTGTGATTTCCCTTTTTTGATATTTCTTTTGCTGTTGTACTTTTCTTCCTATAAAATGGAGTACAAATAATAGGGTTCATTTTCTCAAGAAGGTGTTCATTAATTTCACATGCATTCTCAGTGATTCAGTCCTTTCTGACTCTTGGTGACCCCACAGACTGTATTTCACCAGGCTCCTCTGTTCATGGGATTTTGACTGGCAAGAATATAGGAATGGGTTGTCATTTCTTCCTTCAGGGGATATTCCTGACCCAGGAACAGAACCCACATCTTCTGTGTCAGCAAGTGGATTATTTACCTTTAAGCTACCTGGGAGTCCCCTTTGATTTCTTATGATCCCTTAACTAGTTTCCTTTCCTGCTTTCTCACTTCTGCAATTCTCAAGGGGACATAAACCCAGGCCTTTTAGAAAGAAAGCAAGCTCCACCATCTTTTAATTCATATATTTCTCTTTCTTCACCATACATATTCCATAATTTCAGTGCTGTTTTCTTTGACATCCTTCTTTACCTGGTGTTCCAGGCTCACAATTGTATATTTGGTGAGCTAAACCATCTTCTACTTGAGTGGAGGATAAGCTTAGATCAATCATTATATCCTCTCCTGATCTCTATTTCCTACTTAGAATTCAAGCTTTAGTCTTTATTATTATATTATCTGATGTAAATTGCCTTTTATTCATTTACCTATTTAATGTCTATTTCCTATTCCTCCACTAGAATATAAACTCCCTGGAGACAGGGGTTTTTATAGTTTTGTTTCTTTCTGTTGCTCAGAGGAGTGCTTGTAAATGCAACATAAATAATTGATGTAAAATAAGTCAGTAAATACATACAAAACTTTTTTTGAACTTAAAAGACATATTTCCAGATTTGGACTTCCCAGTATAGGAGAAAGGTGCAATGTGCATATTCCAGCTAAGCATGATAGAATTCTACCATAGAGGTGAGTCAAATCCTAGCTAATAATAAATTATTACTTTGCTTTCTTTTTTATTGTCTTTGTCAGGATCCTCACAGTTCATGCTACTAAAAACAACAAAGCAAGAGATCAAGACAATATTGCATCGTCATTACTATGTGCTGCTGCTGCTGCTAAGTCACTTCAGTCGTGTCCCACTCTGTGTGACCCCATAGACGGCAGCCCACCAGGCTCCCCCGTCCCTGGGATTCTCCAGGCAAGAACACTGGAGTGGGTTGCCATTTCCTTCTCCAATGCATGAAAGTGAAAAGTGAAAGTAAAGTTGCTCAGTTGTGTCCAAGTCTTAGCAGCCCCATGGACTGCAGCCAGCATATTAATCCATCATTTTCAAAGGTATGTAGTTTTCCTAATGATGAAAGAAATTATAATCATTCTACAAAACAAAACCGATGTATAGAAGTATAGAAAAAAGTATACATAATTCTAAAATAAATATAATAATTTTTGTACTTTTTTCTCAGGCGTTTTTCTTAGGTATATTTTTATTTTCTAAAGGTTCATAGTTTTTTTTTTTTTTTGATCTTGCCTTTTGTTTGTTTATTGTTATTTTATTTTAGTTTTTAACTTTACAATATTGTATTGGTTTTGCCATATATCAAAATGAATCCGCCACAGGTATACATGTGTTCCCCATCCTGAACCCTCCTTCTTCCTCCCTCCCCATACCATCCCTCTGGGTCATCCCAGTGCACCAGCCCCAAGCATCCAGTATCGTGCATCGAACTTGGACTGGCGACTCATTTCATATATGATATTATACATGTTTCAATGCCATTCTCCCAAATCATCCCACCCTCTCCCTCTCCCACAGAGGCCAAAAGACTGTTCTATACATCTGTGTCTCTTTTGCTGTCTCATATACAGGGTTATTGTTACCATCTTTCTAAATTCCATATATATATATGCGTTAGTACACTGTATTGGTATTTTTCTTTCTGGCTTACTTCACTCTGTATAATAGGCTCCAGTTTCATCCACCTCATTAGAACTGATTCAACAGTATTCTTTTTAATGGCTGAGTAATACTCCATTGTGTATATGTACCATAGCTTTCTTATCCATTCATCTGCTGATGGACATCTAGGTTGCTTCCATGTCCTGGCTATTATAAACAGTGCTGCGATAAACATTGGGGTACACGTGTCTCTTTCAATTCTGGTTTCCTCAGTGTGTATGCCCAGCAGTGGGATTGCTGCAATATGGAATTGTTAATGGCACAATATCAAGAGTGTCATCCCCCAGTATATGCTATATATAACATGAGTTCTAAAGTTTGCATAGGGCACCAGATTATCAATCATATTGCCTCATTTAGCTAATTCCCTAGGGTTGGGAGAATGCTATGATTTTTTCTTCTGTTTTGTGCTCTAATTTTCATAGCTTGGTATCAGTATTTGATTAGAAATTATCTACTAAAAATCCTTTGATTTTACAGGGAAGAAATATGAAGTCCATGGATGCATAAGTTAAATTACCCAATAATCATATTTTAAGACTTTAGAATTTCAACTCAAAGTATCAATTTTTATTTCAGTGCTCTTAAAAAATGCACATGATTATAAAAAAGTAAGTTTTATTACTTATTTTAAGCCTTAAATTGTGCTCTAGACTTTCATTGTTAAAGAAACCACCTGGAATAGTGGTAGCTGTTAGGGAGTTTTGGGTCATAAATTTTTCCACACCAAGTTCTTAATTTACTTTTATTTATAATAAAATAGTATTTATAAAATTATATCTAAAATAAGTCAATGATAAAAGACTACCCAAAGGTGTTGAGGGGATGGCTTAAGCATAGGCCAATGACCCTCATGTATGAAGAGGGAAAGAAGGGATGTGGGCACATGTTCATTCTTTTTTGTTTCTTTAGCACATTTCCTCCAGCAATGTACTTACTAAGGTTGATGCAGGAGATGAAGAAGGCATGAGTTCCATCCCTAGGTTGGGAAGATCCCCTGGAGGAGAAAATGGCAATGCACTGCATGGAAAATCCCATGGACAGAGGAGCCTGGTGGGCTACAGTCCATGGGGTCACAAAGAATCAGACATGACTGAGTACAGTATGTCAAGTTTTAGCTCTGTTATATGAAATAAATGAAAACAAAACGATAGGGAAAACTAAGCACATTCATTTAAAAATGATCTCAGTTAAACTCAATTTCATTTATGGCAATAATATATGTTTTAAAACAATGTATTCTATATATACATGTTTATACATATATGTTGGAGAAGGCAATGGCACCCCACTCCTGTACTCTTGCCTGGAAAATTCCGTGGACGGAGGAGCCTTGTGGGCTGCAGTCCATGGGGTCTCAAGGAGTCGGACATGACTGAGCGACTTCACTTTCACTTTTCACTTTCCTGCATTGGAGAAGGAAATGGCAACCCACTCCAGTGTTCTTGCCTGGAGAATCCCAGGGACGGGGGAGCCTGGTGGGCTGCCCTCTATGGGGTCGCACAGAGTCGGACACGACTGAAGCGACTTAGCAGCAGCAGCAGCATACATATATGTATGTGAGTGCTTATTTACAAAAAATGTAAATATATTTACAAATAATGCAATACACACACACACATATATTTTTTTGGCAATGTTATGCTCACACATACATGCATACACATTTTATGCTGTGGTTGTTCACTCAGTCGTGTCTGACTCTTTGCGACCCCATGGACTGTAGCTCACCAGACTCCCATGTCCATGGAGTTCTCCAGGCAAGAATACTGGAGTGGGTAGCTGTTCCCGTCTCCAGCATATCTTGACAACCCAGGGATCAAACCCAGGTCTACCATATTGCAGCCAAATTCTTTGCTGACTGAGCCACAAGGAAAGCCCCTTTCCCCAAAACAGCTTTCTAGGTTTAAAAGTACTGATTTAGATTGAATAAAGTTTTTGTTTCAATAGCACTACAGTATTTTAATTCATTGTATATTACTTGATATGATTTAAAAGGAAATAATATTTAAAATAGATTCTAAGTAAGATTTAAAAGGAAATAATATATTAAATTGATTTATAATTTTATAAATTGATTTGTAATTTATAATTACATTATAAATAATAATGTAAAAAACCCTAAATACTAAGATATTCTTGTGCTTATTACATTTGAAAATGATTGCAGCTAATAGTTCTTTTAATTAATTAAAAATTTTTATGAAACCCCACAGATATTCTTATGACATCCCTATTATTATCAGGTGAATATCTCTATATGGATGCTGCAACAATATTTACTAAAAAGCTAATGGAAATAACATCTTATTTTTAAATGTTGCTGATATAGTTTTAATTTTACCTAAACCTGAACAAGCCTGAAATTCAATTGAAAGTGGTCCTCAAAAGCAAGCAGGTGTTCTGGCCAATAGCTCAACTTTATTGAAATGTGCTGAAAGTCTTGAAAACTAATTAAACATTTCAAAAAGAAACACTCCCCTATGAGAGCTTCACTTTTTCTGTGAAGCCTTTTTGGAACTCCCACATTCAGAACTGGGAAAACTAAACACCTGCTTTTAAGGGACTCATGAATGTTTAATCCTGATGAATAAATTACTCCAGTGGGATCTAGGCAAACAGAGCGGATCAAGTAAACATGAAAACAAAATACTCCCCACTCAAGAAGCATCTCCTTCTGCTGCTTTACTTCAGTCATTCTTTTTTTTTCTATTTATTGAAATTTGTATTTTCTATTGCTTATGGTTATATATGGATGTATATTCTTGCAAAGTTACGGGCATGTGTATTAGACATAAGTAAGAATATTTGATGTAACTTTTAATTACTTTATTAATCTTTTAGTAATTTATGTATAACGTCTTAGCAAAAATTGTATCCAAAGTTGATTTCAAGTTATTTTAATAACTGGAGCTAATCCTAGGAAAATCATGTTCTCTAAGTGTAAGGTATACTGTAATACATTCTTTAAGTTATGAATTCTTAGAATATATGCTAAGTGTGCATAAGTAACCTTTAGAAATAGTAATCATACACTCAATGTGTTATTTTATTTATATGTAAACTGCAGATCCCCTTTGAAGAGAATTAAAATGAATCACATAAAGCTTATAAAAAATTAATGTAACTTACAGGTTCAGAGGAAGAAGAAACTGTGAAATACTGGTTACATACATACATACATTACATATAAACATTTACTTACATATATGCAGTGCAATTTAGATCAATAAGATTATTGTGTGCTGCTTTTAATTTACAGCCAAGTCTTCAATCCATTAATTCTATAAAATGTTAAGTTAGAGAGTGCAAATGAAAATTAAAAACAAAAATACAATTGAACAAATAATTATTCAATAGTCTGGTATGTCACTTATTTTAAGTGTGCACTTTACATTCTGAAAATTTTTCAATATCTCTTTGAGTGGATTTTATGTTCTTCATTGTCAAAGACATAAGTAAGACATTTAACAGCATTTTTCTACACCTTGAGTATGGTGTCCTATTTGAGCTGTGTAACTGAATCCAATTATACAGATATTCTGCTCACTCAGTGGAAAACTAGGGCTAGTGAGATCGTATGGATGGAATAAAGTGGTACAGAGGTGTCTAAACCTGGAGAAAACTCAAAACCCACAGGAAGTAAGACAGCAAAAAATATTGCCTGATTTTGTTTTCCCTCATACCTCAAATTCTACCAATCCCAACTTCCAAATTTATATTGTATGTGTTCCTTTCTTTTCACATCCACCATGAGTACCTCAGAATATGTCACCATTTCTCACTTCTGGATTACAGCTCTAGCCTTGTCTTTTTTTTTTTTTTTCTTCCCACTCTTCCCTATACTCTACTAAAGCGCTAGTGTGAACCTGAAAAAAAAAAAAAATGTAGATACATATTTCAGGTTATATCAAACCTCTGATAAAATAACTTGACAGTCAGGAAAAAAGCCAAGTTCTTTATAGAGAGTTGCATGATCTTTCCCTTGACTTGGCACTAGGAAAAAAAAAAAAGAGTTGGTATTTCCTAGTGACTCAGCTGGTAAAGAATCTGCCTGCAATGTGGGAGACTTGGGTTCAATCCTTGGGTTGGGAAATCCCCTGGAGAACGTACAGCTACCCACTGCAGTATTCTAGTATTCTGGCCTGGAGAATTCCATGGAATGTATAGTCAGCCCATGGGGTCGCAAAGAGACAGACACGACTGAGCAACTTTCACTTCATTTATAGCAACATCGATGAATTCAAAGGCATTATGCTGATTGAGAGAAGTCAGTTTCAAAAGATGACATATTATATGATCCATTTATATGACATACTGGAGAAGCCAAAACTACAGTGACAAAAAAATATTCAGTGTTTGCTATAGGTTAGAGGTAGTGATTTTAAACGAACAGCACAAGAGAGTTTTGGGGTCAGTGGCATTCTATGCCCTGATAATAGTGATGATTACACAGATCTATACATGTGCTAAAGTTGTACATCAAAAACATTCAAATTTTCTATTTGTTAACTGAAAAATAAAATTAAGTAAATAGTAGTTCCAGTTTTTCAGTTGGCCAAACATCATTTTGTATTCCTGATAAACTATTCAGTTTCTCTAGCCAGAGTTTCTTCATAAATGAAATGAAAAGTAATTAGCCTCCAATTAAAATAAATTAAAAAATGAAATGAAAACAATACTGTTATTTTTAAAGGACTGCTACCTCTAAATATAAAATGTTGTCTCCCTATCTTATCCTTCTTTTTTAGACTTGTTTATTCAGTAAGTATAGAAAGATGCATTATTTATATTTCTCAGGAGAGTTCAATTGATCTACTAATTTCTGTTAATGCAGTCTATGCAGTTACCTTGTTTTTGTAAGGGAACCAATTTTGTTGGCATCCCCATGGTTTTGTATACCATAGTGCTCTGCAGATGATACATACAAATTACAAATTAACATAATTTTGAAATCTCCTGCTATAAAAATATACTGATGACAGACTAAAATAATATAATTGTATTTTTCAAAGTGAATGTGATATGCTTAAATAATCAATTAAAAAGTAAGTCAAGGAGCCCTTCTAAAATTTAATAGGCTATACAGAATCATATTTTTCTAACTAAAGTATAATAAAATGTCCTGACTTTAAAAAATATTAGCAGTACAGATATAACATAATATCCCTTTCAAAACAGTGATCCTCAGGTGTGATACCTCTGAATTTAGATGGATACTTAACATGTTTATTCAGTCTTTTTGCAGTCAAAAGGAACCATATGCCTTTTACTGATTTAATATGAGAGGTGTAGAATATCTCTGCATTGAAGGGTGATTATTATATTTCTTTCATGAGTATGAAAGTCTCATAACTCAACAGACATCACAAAATGCCTATGGAGTTTGTGAGTTATTAGGGTCAGCCATGGGAATAAAGAAGATAATAACTTTTTACTGGTGAAATATTCAGTTTATTTTATGAGAAAACTTTTTATTGATTACCACTTCAAGAATGGGAGAAACTAATAAAGAACCCAGGGGAATTTTCCATCCACCTATCCAACATTCCAGGACCTATTGGACTGTACGGTTATTGTTTTAGTGATAGTCACACACTGAAACGATAACAGAGAAGAATAAAGATTTCTTCCATTTAATCTTGTGAATTTTTAAAAACATTTAAACATAAAATAATAGTTCTCTGCTTTAATCATTAACTTAGTTTCAGGGAGTAGGAAAAAAACAAAACAAAACAAAAGAACACTGACTAGAATGACCCTGCTGCTGCTGCTGCTAAGTAGCTTCAGTCGTGTCCAACTCTGTGTGACCCCGAGAGACAGCAGCCCACCAGGCTCCCCCGTCCCTGGGATTCTCCAGGCAAGAACACTGGAGTGGGTTGCCATTTCCTTCTCCAATGCATGAAAGTGAAAAGTCAAAAGTGAAAGTGAAGTTGCTCAGTCGTGTCTAACTGCTAGTGACCCCATGGACTGCAGCCCACCAGGCTCCTCCATCCATGGGATCTTCCAGGCAAGAGTACTAGAGTGGGGTGCCATTGCCTTCTCTGAGAATGACCCTAGTCAATGTGAAATAAGGATGTCATTTTTCAGCTTTCTAGAATGGGCTTTCTTTGAAAACCAAAGGCAGTAAAACACAAAAATCAAGGACTTCGGAGTAATTCTTGACTCCAGTACCTAAAGAACATTTTATAAAATGGGAAATTCATTTTGTTAAGGTATGTTTGCATAATTGCCAAACAAAATTCTAAGGCTCTGAACACAGTAAAAGAAAAAAAAATAATAATAATTGAGAAGGATGAAAGGATCTTAGATTTTTTGAATAGCGAATGATGTAATATCTAAGAAAGGGCATCTGTAGGTTTGTGTACGTAATGTGTATGCACTTATAATGTTAAGACTATTTAAAATCTATGACAGGAAAGAACGATACAGGGAAATGTTTAGGCAATGTCAGAAATCAGTGTTTGTTTTATGTTAATGCTTATGAAGGTGACTGATTTGTTTTCCTGTATTCACTCGTTTTTTTTTTTTAATTTTTTTTTAATGCGAATCACTTTTAAGGTCTTTATTGAATTTGTTACAGTTTGTTTCTGTTTTCTATGTTGTTTTATTGGTCATGAGGCATGTGGGATCTTAGGTTCTCAACAAAGGATTGCACCGGCACACCCTGCATTTGAAAGCAAAGTCTCAAGCACCAGACTGCCAGAGAAATCTCACTCATTAATTGTTGATTCATTCAGTTTTTATTCATCCATTTCTTAGAAGGTTCTCAATTTCATTGAGCAAAACGTCTCTCCCGTAAGGTTTTATATCCTGGAAATAGTTACATTCATTATCAGTATTTTAACATATCTAATTGTATTTCCTCAAGTATTTGAAGACAAATATCATTTCCTCAAGTTTATATTTTTGATAGTAAAGAGCCACAAGGTCAAGTTTTCCTTATTTAACTTATTTTGAAGTTCCTTCATTTTCTACTTACATTTTTCTCATTCAGTTTAGTTTTCCTTGCAATGATATTTTAAAATTGAAGTTTCTGTGTGGCATGGACATAAAGTAGATGTGAAATTCAAAAACCAAGTGTCATATGCAGTATGCTGGTCATCAAAATAGTTGGAGTGAGCTTGTTCTAGGAGTCCTGAAGATGCAAACGTGATGATAAAAAAGGTTGTAAAAAATATTCATTTGTTGAGAATTAGTGATAAAAAAAATAACGAAATTTTGCCATTTCCAAAAGCAAGGATGGAGTCGGAGAGTATGATGCTTAATGAAATAAGTCAGACAGAAAGATAAATACTGTATTATGGTACTTACATGTGGAATCTAACAAATGCAAGCTGGTGAATATAAATGAAAAGAAACAGAATTACAGATGAAGAGAACAAACTAGTAAGTACCAGTGGGGAAAGGAAAAGAGGAGAAGCCAACAGGTTTAGGGAATTAAGAGGTGCGAACTACTGTGTATAAATAAATAAGCTACAAGCATATATTGAACGGCACAGGGAAATAGCAAACATTTTATAACAACTGTAAATGGAGCATAACCTTTAAAATTGGTGAATCACCATGTTGTACACGTGAAACAAATAATACTGCAAATCAACTGAGTCAAAAAATAATAAATGGGTTGTTAGGTTTTGCATACTGCTGCCACCTGGAGGTGAGAAGAGAGGGCAACAGAAAGAGACTTGTCAACCAAGGGAAGTCTTGGAACTGAGATAAGAAATATTTGCAGCCACATGAAGCAAAACTCCCTCTCTTGGGTGAAAACTACTGTTGGTGGGAAGTACCTGGTAATAGGGATTTCTATCTCAAAAAAGTCCCTGAGAATACCATGAAAGAAAAGCTAGCTTTAAACAGCCAATAGCCTAAAAGACACCAAGACAGGTTTAGAGGATCCTAGTTCAAATAAGGATTCTCTGCCCTTTTTTGTTCCTTCCTTCCCATAGTCCTGCTCCAAAGAGGTGAAGCAACATACTTCATACATTTGATGTTTTCCTGCTTGTAATTTTACTTTGATAGGCTTCTTTAATTTAAACTTATATATCCTCTTATGAAGGGATGACATACTTTCCTATTTGTCTTAGTCAATATTTTATTTATTTGCCATAATAAGTGTTTCTAAAGTTCCTGGTTTGGAAAAAATCTGGAGGTTCACTATTTTATCTTCCTCTGTCTTCTGAATCTAATGTTAAGGAAAATAGAGACCTAGAAGTAGTTTACATTTTTTTGGTTATGTTGTAGGTCATCTATTTGTTTTACTTAGTAAATTCTATTAGACTAAGCACATTGAAATTGCATATACACTCTCTTTTAGCACAGCTCACTTCTCTTATTTCATTTGTTCTCTTCTTCATGGTGAAAGTGAACGTGAAGTCGCTCCGTCATGTCTGACTCTTTGCTACCCCATGGATTGTAGTCTACCAGGCTCCTCTGTCCATGGTATTTTCCAGGCAAGAATACTGGAGTGGGTTACCATTTCCTTCTCCAGGGATTGAATCCCGGTCTCCCGCATGGTAGTCTCTTCCTTTTCTGGCTCTGTATTATCAGTAATTCTTCTTAGTCCTAAAGCTTATACTATGCCTTTTTTTTTTAATAGTGTTAATTCTATATTTTGGGTATTTGTAAAATTTATTTATCAAGTTCTATGAAATAACTCTTGCTTTCCCCTTAATATCTATTTTAGGCATTATCAGATATGCTTTTATTTCATTCTAGTATATTATCTTTCATTTTTAAAACATGAATTATTCTTTTTAATCAGAGGCAATTATTAGTTTCTACCTAAAATTAAATACATTCTTTTACATCTTTCAGTTCTTATCTCAGTCAGAATTTTTCCAAAGCATCTGTGTTGTCTTAAATTTTTTGTTTATTTCCTTGTTTATTTTTTAACAATAGCAGTCCCATAGATAAATGTGTGTTCAAGGGGTATCTTTTAAAGACTTGCTTACCCTGAAGGGAAGAATAACTAAAAATACCAAATATATTTATTTACCAGTGGTGCAATTTTTAAAAAGATAAAACATCTTTTAAACTATCAGAAAATTTACACTAATGTACACTATTATCTAATGTTAATATCATTTTAAAATATATAAGAAAATAGGCAAGCAAACATAAGAGCATTGATCCAAACATTGATCCAAAAATTCAAGGACATATATTCCTCTTGAAATTGTGTCCTACTTTTAACAACAAAAGCAGGAACTCTTCTGGGAGACAGTCGCCAGGTATTCTGTTCCTTTAGGTGATATCTTGAAAATTAAATGACCCCACAGTTTATCTGTAGTCATGCATTAAGGTGAGCATGTCATGTTAGTAGTGCTGGAATTCCAAGGGGAATTCTGTCTATAACAATCATCACAAGTCACACTTATTTCTAAGTGATATGGTTGGTATATGAATGGTTCTCACAATGAGAAAATAGCTGATGATAAGTGCTTATTCCTGAATATTATGGCCACTGTTAAAAGGTTTTTTTCACTAAGTACTTGTAGATTTAGGCTTAAAAGTAGTTATGCTACAAAGGCTTAGAAATTACTTAAAAACTTTAATTAAATAGGGGATTTTGGTTATAGATTCAGAACCAGATCTGATATTAATCATTTTTTCTATATGTTTAGAATAGTGACTTTTGAACTTCTTAACTTTAGCACATATTAAAAACAAAGTTTCTACATCATGACAATCCATACACAGACACACATAACTGAAATGTGTACAACCTATGCTGTACTCTATTATTTCTCTTTTAATGTCTTTATTAGAAATAATAATAATGACTCTCACAAACTAAATTTTTTTATGACCCATAATAAGTGGCAAAACAACTAATTTAAAATAATACTCTGAAATACCCAAAGCCACAATATTTTGAGTTTGTCCAATATCAACTAATCAAAAGTCTAGAATCCCAGGGTTCTTATATTCAAATATAGATTTAATTACTAGATTTAGACAAAACCTCCTCTAACAGACATAGCAGATGGGGGAAATCCTTGTGAAAATCCTTTATTGCCAAATCCTAGAATAACCTATCTTTAAAACTCAGAGAACATATCAGATATCCCCCTCAGGGCTGTAACTGCTGGAAGATACTTCATAGTGAATTCTTCTTTGGACTTGGTTTAGACAAAAGTTACAATTAATAACAATTAAATCTGTTTAATTGAAATGTAACCAAGCATTTGCATTTTATAAAACAGTATGCTCTAATTTAATATGGAATATATTTTAAATTAATTTTTCTTGGAGTATACTTGCTTTACAAAGTTATGTTAGTTTCTGCTGTAGAGCAAAGTGAATCAACTATCAGTTCAGTCGCTAAATCGTGTCTGACTCGTTACAACCCCATGGACTGCAACACGCCAGTCCTCCCTGTCCATCACCAACTCCCGGGGTATACTCAGACTCATGTCCATTGAGTCGGTGATGTCATCCAACCATCTCATCCTCTGTTATCCCCTTCTCCTCCTGCCCTCGATCTTTGCCAGCATCAGGGGCTTTTCAAATGAGTCAGTTCTTTGCATCAGGTGGCCAAAATATTGGAATTTCAGCTTCAACAGCAGTCCTTTCAATGAATATTCAGGACTGATTTCCTTTAGGATGGACTGGTTGGATCTCCTTGCAGTCCAAGGACTCTCAAGAGTTTTCTCCAATATAACATTTTGAAAGCATCAATCTTACAATGCTCAGCTTTCTTTAAGGCCCACTTCTCACATCTGTATATGACTACTGGAAAAACCATAGCTTTCACTGTATGGACCTTTGTTGACAAAGTGATGTCTCTGCTTTTTTAATATGCTGTCTAGGTTTATCATACTTTCTTCCAAGGAGCAAGTGCCTTTTAATTTCATGGCTACAGCTGCCATCCACAGAAATTTTGGAACCCAAGTAAATAAAGCCTATTACTGTTTCCAAGCTTCCCCATCTATTCACCAAGAAGTGATGGGACCAGATGCCATGATCTTAGTTTTCTGAATGTTGAGCTTTAATCCAGCTTTTTCATTCTCCTCTTTCACCTGCATCAATAGGCTCTTTAGTTCCTCTTCACTTTCTGACATTGGGTGGTGTCATATGCATATCTGAGGTTACTGATATTTCTCCTGGTAGCCTTGATTCCAGCTGGAGCTTTATCCAACCCAGCATATCACATGATGTACACTGCATGTAAGTTACATAAGCAGGATGACAATATACAGCCTTGACCTACTCCTTTCCCAATTTTGAACCAGTCTGTTGTTCTATGTCTGGTTTTGTTACTTCTTGACCTGCATACAGGTTTCTCAGGAGAAGGGTAAGGTGGTCTTGTATTCTCATCTCTTTACAAATTTTCCAATTTGTTGTGATCCACACATTCAAAGGCTTCAGCATAGTCAATGAAGCACAAGTAGATGTTTTTCTGGAACTCTCTTGCTTTTTCCATGATCCAGTGGATGTTGGCAATATGATCTCTGGTTCCTCTGCCTTTTCTAAATCCAGCTTGTCCATCTGGAAGTTCCTGGTAAACATACTGTTGAAGCCTAGCTTGAAGGATTTTGAACATCACCTTACTAGCATGTAAAATGAGTGTGATTTTGTGGTAGTTTGAACATTCTTTGGCATTCCCTTTCTTTGGGATTGGGATGAAAACTGACTTTTTCCAATTTTGTGGCTACTGCTGAGTTTTCCAAATTTGCTGGCATATTGGGTAAAGCAGTTTAGCTGCATCGCTTTTTTAGGATTTGAAATAGCTCAACTAGAATTCCATCACCTCCACTAGTTTTGTTTGTAGTAATGCTTCCTAAGGCCCTTTTGACTTCACAGTCCAGGATGTCTGGCCCTAGGTGAGTAATCACACCATCATGGTTATTCAGGTCATTAAAACCTTTTTGTACGGTTCTTCTGTGTGTTATTGCCACCTTTTTTAAATATCTTCTGCTCCTGTTAGGTCCATATCATTTCTGTCCTTTATTGTGCCCATCTTTACATGAAATGTTCCCTTGGTACCTCTGATTTTCTTGAAGAGATCTCTAGTCTTTCCCATTTTATTGTTTCTCTCTGTTTCTTTGCACTGATCACTTAGGAAGTCTTTCTTAGCTCTCCTTGCTATTCTTTGGAACTCTACATTCAGATGGGTGTATCTTTCCTTTTCTCCTTTGCCTTTCTCTTCTTTTCTCACCTATTTGTAAGGCCTTCTCAAACAACCATTTTGCGTTTCTTCTTGGCAATGCTTTTGATCACTGCCTCCCGTACAACATTAAGAACCTACATCAGTAGTTTTTCAGGCACTCTTGTCTATCAGATCTGATCCCTTGAATCTATTTGTCACCTCTACTGTATAATCATAAGGGATTTGATACAGGTCATACCTGAATGTCCTAGTAGTTTTCCCTATTTTCTTCAATTTGAGCCTGAATTTTGCAATAAGTAATTCATGGCCTGAGCCACAATCAGCTCCCAGTCTTGTTTTTGCTTACTGGATAGAAGTTCTCCATCTTTGGCTGTTAAGAATGTAATCAATCTGATTTTGGTATTGACCATCTGGTGATGTCCATGTGTAGCGCCATCTCTTATATTTTTGGAAGAGGGTGTTTGCTATCTATGGCAAAACTCTCTCTGTTAGCCTTTTTCCTGCTTCATTTTGTACTCCAAGGCCAAACTTGCCTGTTACTCAAGGTATTTCTTGACTTCCTACTTTTACATTCCAGTCCACTATGATGATGAAAAGGATATCTTTTTTTTTTTTTTTGGTGTTAGCTAGTAGAAAATCAAAATCCAGTCACTTTATATCATTTTATATCAGCTATCTAATAAGTCATTTCAGTGCCTAGAACATAATCAGAAATAAGCCATGAATAAGTAGTCTAGCTAGACAATCTTAAAATGATATCAAATTTCACAAAGTGGAGATTAAGAGGATAATAAAACCATGAATTAGCCCAACATTCTAGGTTTTCCAATGGCCTTGGTTCAATAATAACAAACAATTGTCTTTAAATGTCAGTGTTCTTAAGAAAGCAACTAAAATGTCATACAGGCATACTTTAGATAGGTTATTTAACTGTACCATGACTCATTTTTCTCAGGCTCAAAACTTCAGTGTACTCTACTCAATTCTCTGTGGTTACCTAAATAGGAAGGGAATGTATAAAAGAAGGTATATAATTATATGTATAACTTATTGACTCTGCTACACAGTAGAAACCAACACAACATTGTAAAGCAACTGTATTTCAAAAAAATTGTTTTTTAAATTGATGAAATAAAGCTGCTGCTGTTGCAAAGTCACTTCAGTCGTGTCCAACTCTGTGCAACCCCAGAGACGGCAGCCCACCAGGCTCCCCCATCCCTGGGATTCTCCAGGCAAGAATACTGGAGTGGATTGCCATTTCCTTCTCCAGTGCATGAAAGTGAAAAGTGAAGCCACTCAGTCGTGTTTGACTGCTAGCGACCCCATGGACTGCAGCCTACCAGGTTCGTCCATCCATGGGATTTGCCAGGCAAGAGTACTGGAGTGGGGTGCCATTGCCTTCTCTGGATGAAATAAAACTACTTACCTCATAACGTTGTATTGTACATGAAACATTGGTTCACATAAAGCACTTAGTGTTCGCCACAAAGTAAATAACAAAAACCATTAGATATTGAATTTTCAAAAATAACAAATATTGGTTCAGTTTCTGGATTTTTTTAATTTTGCAAATGCACATAGCAGAATATTTTAAATGAACTAAAGTTTTCCCTGAAATCTTATCAGTGAATAAAATTATCACAAATAATATTAATAAGACCAATAAAATAAAGTAAAATAAAAGCACCAAGAGAAAAAAAAAATCTAAAAACAAATTAAAAAAAAAAAAAGGAATTAACAGAAACCTGTATGAAGTAGCATGGGAGAACAGAAAACTTTTCTTCCTATATATGATATATAAATAATTTACAAAAACAGAACAATAATGATTACTCACATTTCAGGCCAGAAAACCATATCTTAACCTTGTAAATTTTCTGAAAAGATATTAAATATAATTTCAAATATTCAAATTAATTAACACACTATCAAGCAAAAGTCACAGTTTATTGGATAAGATTCTCTTTGTCAAACATTGACTATTTAAGCTCAGTTTCACAAACAACCCACATTCTTTTGAGATGTACTGTGTGTGTCAGGACTTGAGGTACGTAGGTGAGGAAAACCATGTCTAAATAAAATGTCAACATTTGTTTTTTATAAAATGACATTTCTTGTATAACTTAATTTTTTTCTTTCACTTTTAAGATTGTTTTTGGCTATAAAAATATAGCCTTTCTCAGACTATTCCAACTGCCATTACATTAGTTCTTACAAATAGTTTTTTCATAGGTAATTTAACTTCTGGATCAAACTTCCCTTCTCTTGGATCCTTTTTCCCTTTTATAATGATTATTTTATTAATATTTATTAGGGTATAGTTGCCTTATGTTGTGTTACTTTCTGCTGTACAGCAAAGTGAATCAGCTACATGTGTACCTATATTCTCTCTGTTTAGGATTTCCTTCCCTTAGGTCACCATAGAGCACTGAATATAGCTCTCTGTACTATACAGTTCAGTTCAGTCGCTCAGTCGTGTCTGACTCTTTGCGACCCCATGAATCGCAGGACACCAGGCCTCCCTGTCCATCACCAACTCCCAGAGTCCACCCAAACCCATGTCCATTGAGTCTGTGATGCCATCCAACCATCTCATCTTCTGTCGTCCCCTTCTCCTCCTGCCCTCGATCTTTCCCAGCATCAGGATCTTTTCCAGTGAGTCAGCTCTTCACATCAGGCGGCCAAAGTATTGGAGTTTCAGTTTCAGCATCAGTCCTTCCAATGAACACCGAGGACTGATCTCCTTTAGGACGGACTGGTTGGATCTCCTTGCAGTCCAAGGCACTCTCAAGAGTCTTCTTGAATCTTGAGATCTTGAATCTTCTTGAACCCCATGAATCGCAGCATGACAGGCCTCCCTGTCCATCACCAACTCCCGGGGTTCACTCAGACTCACGTCCATTGAGTCAGTGATGCCATCCAGCCATCTCATCCTCTCTCGTCCCCTTCTCCTCCTCCCCCAATCCCTCCCAGCATCAGTCTTTTCCAATGAGTCTCTCCTCTTCGCATGAGGTGGCCAAAGTGCTGGAGTTTCAGCTTTAGCATCATTCCTTCCAAAGAAATCCCAGGGCTGATCTCCTTCAGAATGGACAGGTTGGATCTCCTTGCAGTCCAAGGGACTCTCAAGAGTCTTCTCCAACACCACACTTCAAAAGCATCAATTCTTTGGCACTCAGCCTTCTTCACAGTCCAACTCTCACATCCATACATGACCACTGGAAAAACCATAGCCTTGACTAGACGGACCTTTGTTGGCAAAGTAATGTCTCTGCTTTTGAATACACTATCTAGGTTGGTCATAACTTTGCTTCCAAGGAGTAAGCATCTTTTAATTTCACGGCTGCAGTCACCATCTGTAGTGATTTTGGAGCCCAGAAAAATAAAGTCTGACACTGTTTCCCCATCTATTTCCCATGAAGTGGTGGGACCGGATGCCATGATCTTCCTTTTCTGAATGTTGAGCTTTAAGCCAACTTTTTCACTCTCCACTTTCACTTTCATCAAGAGGCTTTATAGTTCCTCTTCACTTTCTGCCATAAACGTGGTGTCATCTGCATATCTCAGGTTATTGATATTTCTCCCGGAAATCTTGATTCCAGCTTGTGTTTCTTCCAGTCCAGCATTTCTCATGATGTACTCTGCATATAAGTTAAATAAACATGGTGACAGTATAGTAGTGTATATTTTGTCAATCTGAATCTTCCAATTCATCCCATGCCTCTCTCTCCTCCTACCTCCCCACCACCTCTTGGTGTCTATGTTTTCCCTCTACATCTATGTCTTCATTTCTGCTTTGTAGATTAGTTCATCTGAGTCATTTTTCTAGATTCCACATATAAGTGATAGTATTCGGTATTGTTTTTCTCTTTCTGTTTCACTCCACTCTGTATGACAGTCTGTAGGTCCATCCATATGTCTGCCAATGGCACAATTACATTCTTTTTTATAGCTGAGTAATATTTCATTGTATATCTGTATCACATCTTCTCTATCCATTCCTCTGTTGATTGACATTTAGATTGCTTTAGTTTTGGATCTTGTAAATAGTGCTACCAGGAATGTTTTGGTGCATGTATCTTTTGAAATTATTATTTTCCCCAAGTATATGCCCAGACGGTTTCCCTAGTAGCTCAGCTAGTAAAGAACCCAATTCAATTTCTTAGTCAGGAAAATCCACTGGAGAAAGGATAGACTACCCATACCAGTATTCTAGTATTCTTGGACTTCCCTGTTGGCTCAGACAGTAAAAAATCCCCTTACAATGCAGGAGACCTAGGTTTGATCCCTGGGTGGGGAAGATCCCCTGGAGAAGGGAATGGCTACCTACTCCAGTATTCTGGCCTGGAGAATTCCATGGACAGAGGAGCCTGGCAGGCTACAGTCCACGGTATTACAAAGAGTTGGACACAACTAAGCAGTATTCACTCACTCACTCACAGACCCACTTAGTTTTTATTTATTTATTTATTTATTTTAAGGAAGCTCCATACTGTTCTCATAGTGGCTGTATCAACTCACATTCCCACCAAGAGTTCAAGAGAGTTTCCTTTTCTCCACACCCTCTCCAGCATTTATTGTATATAGATTTTTTTATGATGGACATACTGACCAGAGTCAGAAAACATTCTCTCCTCCTCTTAAATATTGTGGTTATCTCAAACACTCAACTCTTAGAATAATTCTAAGTCTCTTCTCTCCATGCAGAATTACCCAATCTCACAATCTGAATGCTCATCTTCATATGGCTGCTTACAGAGTTTAAATATCTGCCTTTTATTCCAATTGATTTATAAGTTGCACCACCCAGCTTTCTATTTGGTAGCTAACTAATGATCCCTTAAAACTCAATATGTCACAAATGAAAAGTATTTCTTTCCTCAATAAACACTCCTCTCCCCTTATTTCTCTTTCTGTTGGCTGCATCCTCATTCTTCCAGTCACCTCATTTTGAAACCAGAAAGTAATCTTTTAGTCATTATTTTCCTCTGGTCTTTATATATATCCAGCTTATGAAATCTACGTCTCGGTTCCATTTTCATACTTTGACTTCACGTTTATGATTCTACATTAGGATTTTATCTCCTTACTGTCAGACTACTGAAAGGGCCTCTTAATGATACCTTAGTTTCTAGGCTCTGATCTTTCAACATATCCTCCTTGTTATTGCCAGAGCACTCAGACTATTTCGTTATTTCTCTTACTTCTTCAAAATTTACAAATCCCCTTTGTTTTTTAAATTTAAAATTTATTAATTCTTAATAAAAGATGTGTGTTTGAGGTATACAGCATATTGATTTGATATACAAATACACAGTGGAATGATTACTACAGTCAAGCTAATTGACTTATCCATCTCATCTCATAGTTAATATTTGTGTGTGGGTGGAAAGCAACTGAAACCTACAATCTTGAAAAATTTCCAATATTCAGTACAGTATTATTACCTATAACCATGCTACGTTAGAGCTCTAGGTTTATTCATCCTCCATGATTTTGTACCCTTCAACCAACCTCTCCCCATTTTCTGATACCCTATGGACCCTTATAATGACCTTTTACTTTCTGCTTCTATGCATTCAGTCTTTCTAGATTTCACATAGAATAAGATAATGCACTACTTTTCTTTCTGTATCTGACTTTAAACTTCGGATTATGTCATTCATTTTTATATGTACTTTAAGAAAGTGAGATTAGTACTTCAAAGAGATACCAGAACACACATATTTATTGCAGTGTTGTTCATAACAGGAAGGATGTGAAAATAACATAAGTGCTCCTCCATGGATGAATGGATAAAAATTATGGTATAGACATAAGTGAAAGTGAAAGTTATAGACATAACTATCGGTATAATAGACATCAGTTCAGTGAAGTTCAGTCGCTCAGTTGTGTTGAACTCTTTTCGACCCCATGAACTGCAGCACACCAGGCCTCCCTGTCCATCACAAACTCCCAGAATCTACCCAAACTCATGTCCATTGAGTTGGTGATGCCATCCAACCATCTCAGCCTCTGTCGTTACCTTCTCCCCCTGCCCTCAATCTTTCCTGGCATCAGGGGCTTTTCAAATGAGTCAGCTTTTCTCATGAGATGGCCAAAGTATTGGAGTTTCAGCTTCAACATCAGTCCTTCTAATGAACACCAGGACTGATCTCCTTCAGAATGGACTGGTTGGATCTCCTTGCAGTCCAAGGGACTCTCAAGAGTCTTCTCCAGCATCATAGTTCAAAAGCATCAATTTTGCACTCAGCTTTCTTTGTGGCCCAACTCTCACATCCATACATGACTACTGGAAAAACCGTAGCCTTGATTAGATGGGCCTTTGTTGGCAAAGTAATGTGCTGCCATTGACATACAAGCCCTAAATGACTTTCTCCTTTACCCCAAGGCAGTCCCCTCTAAAATACCTACGGGACTTTTTGGATCCCTTCCCCAGCAAACCTTCAGTCTTTTACTTGACTGATCTAGTTTGACTTCTAAAGGAATTACTGTTCACTCTGGAGTAATTGATTCAGATTATAAAGGAGAAATTCAAATTATGATGTCAGCTCAGATTTTATGGCAATTCAAAAAAGGGGATACAATTGCTTAATTACTCCTTTTACCTTACATTTCTAATAACTCCCCTAATGATGTATGGACTGGCGGATTCAGCAGTACAGATCAAAAACAGTCCTTTTGGACATCATTAGTATCTGAATTTGCCCGACCAACTATAAATATCAAATTTAATGGTAAAAGATTTTCTGGTCTCCTCGACACTAGATCTGATATTGTTATTATTTCCAACCATTTATGGCCAAAATCCTGGCCTGTACAAAATATTTCTTGACAAATTGCAGGGATTTCTCAAACCAAAGTATGAGAGGTTTATCAGAGTACTCAAATTTATCCATGTAAGGGACCAGAAGGCCAACTTGAAACATGTGTGATAGATGCACCCCTTAATCTAATAGGAAGGGACTTATGCAATGGCAAACTCAGATATGCATTCCACATTTTTCCCAGGGGCCACTGCTTATTTAACAAACAAACAATTATTAAAATAACTTGGAAAAACGGCAAGCCTATTTGGACAGAGCAGTGGCCCTCCCATGAAAGAGAAATTACAGGAGTATGTCAAGGCTGTATATTGTCACCCTGTTTATTTAACTTATATGTAGAGTGCATCATGAGAAACGCTGGGCTGGAAAAAGCACAAGCTGGAATCAAGATTGCCGGGAGAAATACCAATAACCTCAGATATGCAGATGACACCACCCTTATGGCAGAAAGTGAAGAGGAACTCAAAAGCCTCTTGATGAAAGTGAAAGTGGAGAGTGAAAAATTTGTCTTAAAGCTCAACATTCAGAAAACGAAGATCATGGCATCTAGTCCCATCACTTCATGGCAAATAGATGGGGAAATAGTGGAAACAGTGTCAGACTTTATTTTGGGGGGGCTCCAAAATCACTGCAGATGGTGATTGCATCCATGAAATTAAAAGATGCTTATTCCTTGGAAGGAAAGTTATGACCAACCTAGATAGCATATTCAAAAGCAGAGACATTACTTTGCCAACAAAGGTCCGTCTAGTCAAGGCTATGGTTTTTCCAGTAGTCATGTAGGGATGTGAGAGTTAGACCGTGAAGAAAGCTGAGCACTGAAGAATTGATGCTTTTGAACTGTGGTGTTGGAGAATACTCTTGAGAGTCCCTTGGACTGCAAAGAGATCCAACCAGTCCATTCTAAATAGATCAGTCCTGGGTGTTCATTGGAAGAACTGATGCTAAAGCTGAAACTTCAATACTTTGGCCACCTCATGCGAAGAGTTGACTCAATGGAAAAGACTCTGATGCTGGGAGGGATTGGGGACAGGAGGAAAAGGGGACGACAGAGGATGAGATGGCTGGGTGGCATCACCGACTCAATGGACATGAGTTTGGGTAAACTCTGGGAGTTTGTGATGGACAAGGAGGCCTGGTGCGCTGCAATTCATGGGGTTGCAAAGAGTTAGACATGACTGAGTGACTGGACTAAACTGAACTGAAGGAATTTACAGATACACAACTAGAATTAAAGCATATTGAGGAATCTAGTTCTCCTTGAAACTTTCCTGTATTTGTTATAAAAAAGAAATCTAACAAATGGCGTCTCCTAACAGACCTTAGAAAAGTTAATGCATCTATGAAACCTGTGGGTGCATTACAACCAGGAATTCCATCACCTACCACTATTCCTCAAAATTGGCATATTATTATTATTGATTTACAAGATTGCTTTTTTAATATACCTTTATGCTCTTTAGACCGAGAGAGATTCTCTTTCTCTCTCCCTTATCCTAATTATATTGGACCTCATAAACAGTACCAGTGGACTGTACTGGCACAAGGGATGATGAATTCCCCCACCATGTGTCAGTTCAGTTCAGTTCAGTCCAGTCACTCAGTTGTGTCCAACTCTTTGCGATCCCATGAATAGTAACACTCCAGGCCTCCCTGTCCATCACCAACTCCTGGAGTTCACTCAAACTCACGAACATCAAGTCAGTGATGCCATCCAGCCAGCTCATCCTCTGTCATCTCCTTCTCCTCTTGCCCCCAATCCCTCCCAGTATCATAGTCTTTTCCAATGAGTCAACTCTTCGCATGAGGTGGCCAAAGTACTGGAGTTTCAGCTTTAGCATCATTCCTTCCAAAGAACACCCAGGAGTGATCTCCTTTAGAATGGACTGGCTGGATCTCCTTGCAGTCCAAGGAACTCTCAAGAGTCTTCTCCAACACCATAGTTCAAAAACATCATTTCTTTGGTGCTCAGCTTTCTTCACGGTCCAACTCACATCCCTACATGACCACAGGAAAAACCATAGCCTTGACTAGACGGACCTTTGTTGGCAAAGTAATGTCTCTGCTTTTGAATATGCTATCTAGGTTGGTCATAACTTTCCTTCCAAGGAATAAGCATCTTTTAATTTCATGGCTGCAATCACCATCTGCAGTGATTTTGGAGCCCAAAAAAATAAAGTCTGACACGTGTGTCAGTACTACGTAGCTAAAGCCCTTGAGCCTGTGAGAAAGCAATTTCCTAACTTTCTTGTTATTCACTATATGGATGAAATATTGTTTTCAGCTCCATCTATCTTAGAAACTCAACACATGTTTGATATAGCTCAACTATGCTTAAAAAACTCTGAATTAATCATTGTCCCTGAAAAAATTCAAACCTCTACACCTTACCATTACTTGGGGTTTGTTGTTAATAGACAGTGTATTACTCCCCAACTAACTCAGATCCATACTGATAAATTATCAACCTTAAGTGATTTTCAAAAGCTCTTAGGTGATATAAATTGGATTAGACCTTCTTTACTGCTTCTGCTGCTAAGTCACTTCAGTTGTGTCCAATTCTGTGTGACCCCATAGACAGCAGCCCACCGAGCTCCCCTGTCCCTGGGATTCTCCAGGCAAGAAGACTGGAGTGGGTTTCTATTTCCTTCTCCAATGCATGAAAGTGAAAAGTGAAAGTGAAGTTGCTCAGTTGTGTCTGACTCTTAGCAGCCCCATGGACTGCAGCCCACCAGGCTCCTCCATCCATGGGGTTTTCCAGGCAAGAATACTGGAGTGGTGTGCCATTGCCTTCTCCAGACCTTCTTTAGGCATTGCTAATAATCAACTGAATAACCTATTTAATACTTTAAAAGGAGATCCTGATTTAAATAGCCCTTGTTCACTTTCTCAAGAGGCACGAGAGGAACTCTATTTGGTGCAAAATAAATTACAGTAACAATTTCTTACTTGCATCAGACTAGATTTACCTCTAGAATTTTTTATATTCCCCTCTCCTCATTCTCCCACAGGACTTCTTGCCCATCAAGAACACCCAGTAGAATGGATCTATACTAGTTTTAGGGAAATAGTCATTTACACCCTACCTTGATTCATTTGCTCTAATCATTATCAATGGAAGAAATAGGACTAAAACTCTAATTGGCTCTGATCCTCATAAAATTATAATACCTATCAATAAATCTCAATTTGAGAACACATTACAAACTTCTACCAATTTTCAAATAGCTTTTCTGGAATATTTTGGAGAAATTTCATTTCTTATACTTCTGGTAAGCTGTGGAATTTCTTCAAAAATACTAAATTTATTAGTTCTCGAATTATCAGCTCACAGCCTATTCTACAGGCCGAAGTTTTTTATATAGATGGAACTAAAAACTCCAAAGCTTCATTCTGGTCTCTGAAAGAATATAAAGTCTTTATACTAAATTTCATTCTGCTCCAAAAAATAAATTATATGCTCTTATTCAAGTTATTTGCCTACATCCTTTCCCCATTAATATAGTCTCTGACTCTATATATTCTGTTTTTGTGTTAAAAAATATAGAAACCTCCACCATAAACTCCAATCAACCTATTATTCAATAACTGTTTTTCCAACAAAGGACTTCTTGGGTGGCTTGATGGTGGATTAGCCCCACCTCGTCCTAGGATTGTCCTCCATAAACAGAGTGGGCCTGAACAATGGGACATTTAGAAACTTGCTGCAAGCACCAAGCACCTAAGAACTTGAAACTTGGACCGGACATTTCACAGGGACCAGTTGTGATCATAGTAACTATTTCTTTTGCTGTAATCAGTCATATCTTATATAGGCGTGTGTCCCACTTCCTTTTGTTATAGCCATAGACAAAGTATTACCCACAGCATTGGGTCTAAAACTATAACTTTGGTGATTGTCTTGGTAATTATATTTGTTGTTTATCATTGCCTTTCTATAAGGTTGGTTAATACTAAACAAACTCAACTGGTCAAGACCTTTTCTACAAATATAACAAAATAGGGGGAATTGTCAGGAAGCATTTAACAGGAGGCTTCCTGTGTGCTGTTGGGATCTGTCAGAAATCCTCTGTTCCTTAGAAATTCCTAAATATTCAGAAATTAAGAGGAGAGGCAGGCCTCTCCTGGGGCTGAGGAATCCAGGCATTTCCTTCCTTAGTTTTTCAAAACAGTGATAAGTTCTTATCAACTATAGGGTAAAAGTGATTGTTTACAACTCTCTCTCTAATATGGATCGCCAGTGTTTTGTAAGTCTAGAATTTTAATCTTTATCTTTGCTTAGAATAACTACCTTGTAAGACAGTATATATGCCCACACCATGTTGATTAAAACATCTTTGCTCCATCAGAGATTTGGTCCCCGTGTCTGTCTGTCTTTCTCTCTCTCTCTCTCTCTCTCTCTCTCTCTGTATTTCTGGCTGATTTCCTGGAACGCAAAATCCGGCTGCGTAACCCAGGAAATGTTAGCCTCTCTCCTTCCTTCACTTTCTCATCGTCAACTCCAGACTGCCAGGTTCCAGTCCATTAAAGGACCTCAACACCTGCTTTTTAATATGCTGTCTAGGTTGGTCATACCTTTCTTTCCAAGGAGCAAGTGTCTTTTAATTTCATGGCTGCAATCACCATCTACAGTGATTTTGGAGCCCCAAAAAATACAGTCTGACACTGTTTCCACTGTTTCCCCATCTATTTCTCATGAAGTGATGGAACCAGATACCATGATCTTAGTTTTCTGAATGTTCAGCTTTAAGCCAACTTTTTCACTCTCCTCTTTCACTTTCATCAAGAGGCTTTTTAGTTCCTCTTCACTTTCTGCCATAAGGGTGGTGTCATCTGCATATCTGAGGTTGTTGATATTTCTCCCGGCAATCTTGATTCCAGCTTGTGCTTCTTTCCAGCCCAGCGTTTCTCATGATGTACTCTGCATCTAAGCTAAGTAGGGTGACAATATACAGCCTTTATGTACTCCTTTTCCTATTTGAACCAGTCTGTTGTTCCATGACCAGTTCTAACTGTTGCTTCCTGACCTGCATACAGGTTTCTCAAGAGGCAGGTCAGGTGGTCTGGTATGCCCATCTCTTTAAGAATTTTCCACAGTTTGTTGTAATCCACACAGTCAAAGGCTTTGGCGTAGTCAATAAAGCAGAAATAGATGTTTTTCTGGAACTCTCTTGCTTTTTTGATGATCCAGAAGATGTTGGCATTTTGATCTCTGGTTCTTCTGCCTTTTCTAAATCCAGCTTGGACATCTGGAATTTCACAGTTAACATACTGTTGAAGCGTGGCTTGGAGAATTTTGAGCATTATTTTGCTAGCATGTGAGATGAGTGCAATTGTGCATTAGTTTGAGCATTCTTTGGCACTGCCCTTCTTTGGGATTGGAATGAAAACTGACCTTTTCCAGTCCTGTGGCCACTGCTGAGTTTTCCAATTTGCTGGCATATTGAGTGCAGCTCTTTCACAGCATCATCTTTTAGAATTTGGAATAGCTCAACTGGAATTCCATCACCTCCACTAGCTTTGTTCGCTGTGATGCTTCCTAAGGCCCACTTGACTTCACATTCCAGGATGAGTGATCACACCATCATGATTATCTGGGTTGTGAAGATCTTTTTTATACAGTTCTGTATATTCTTGCCACCTCTTCTTAATATCTCTTGCTTCTGTCAGGTCCATATCATTTCTGTCCTTTATTGAGCCCATCTTTGCATGAAATGTTCCCTTTGTATCTCTAATTTTCTTGAAGAGATCTCTAGTCTTTCCCATTCTATTGTTTTTCTCTATTTCTTTGCAGTGATCACTGAGGAAGGCTTTCTTATCTCTCCTTGCTGTTCTTTGGAACTCTGCATTCAAATAGGTATATCTTTCCTTTTCTCTTTTGCTTCTGGCTTCTCTTCTTTTCACAATTATTTGTAAGGCCTCCTTAGACAGCCATTTTGCTTTTTTGCATTTCTTTTTCTTAGGGGTGGTATTGATCCCTGTCTCCTGTACAATGTCATGAACCTCCACCCATAGTTTATTAGGCACTCTATCAGATCTAGTCCCTTAAATCTATTTCTCACTTCCACTGTATAATCATAAGGGATTTTATTTAGGTCATACCTGAATGGTCTAGTGGTTTTCCCCACTTTCTTCAATTTAAGTCTGAATTTGGCAAGAAGGAGTTCATGATCTGAGCCACAATCAGCTCCCGGTCTTGTTTATGCTGACTGTATATAGCTTCTCCATCTTTAGCTGCAAAGAATATAATTAATCTGATTTCGATTTTGGCCATCTGGTGATGTCCATGGGTAGCGTCTTCTCTTGTGTTGTTGGAAGAGGGTGTTTGCTGTGATCAGTGTGTTCTCTTGGCAAAACTCTTATTAGCCTTTGCCCTTTGCTTCACTCTGTACTCCAAGGCCAAATTTGCCTGTTACTCCAGGTGTTCCTTGACCTCCTACTTTTGCCTTCAAGTCCCCTATAATGAAAAGGACATCTTTTTTGGGTGTTAGTTCTGAAAGGTCTTGTAGGGCTTCATAGAACCATTCAACTTCAGCTTTTTCAGCGTTACTGGTCAGGATATAGACTTGGATTACTGTGATATTGAAGGGTTTGCCTTGGAAATGAACAGAGATCATTCTGTCATTTTTGAAATTGCATCCAAGCACTGCATTTTGGACTCTTTTGGTGACTATGATTGGCTACTCCATTTCTTCTAAGGGATTCCTGCCCACAGTAGTAGATATAATGGTCATATGAGTTAAATTCACCCATTCCAGTCCATTTTAGTTCACTGATTCCTAGAATGTCAATGTTCACTCTTGCCATCTCCTGTTTGACCACTTCCAATTTGCCTTGATTCATGGACCTAACATTCCAGGTTCCTATGCAATATTGCTCTTACAGCATCAGACCTTGCTTCTGTCACCAGTCACATCCAAAACTGGGTGTTGTTTTTGCTTTGGCTCCATCCCTTCTTTCTTTCTGAAGTTATTTCTCCACTGATCTCTAGTAGCACATTGGGCACCTACCGACCTGGGGAGTTCATCTTTCAGTGTCCTATCTTTTTGCCTTTTCATACTGTTCAACCCGACATGGCCTAATTTCACTGAGTTAGACAAGGCTGTGGTCCATGTGATCAGATTGGCTAGTTTTCTGTGATTGAGGTTTCAGACTGTCTGCCCTCTGATGCTCTCTCTCAGCGCCTACCATCTTACGTGGGTTTCTCTTACCTTGGACATGGGGTATCTCTTCATGGCTGCTCCAACAAAACGCAGCCACTGCTCCATACCTTGAACGTGAGTATATCCTCTCGGCTGCCATTCCTGACCTTGGACATGAGGTATCTCCTCTCTGCTGCTTGCCACTCCTGCAAGCAGCAATGTCAATTATTTATAGACATATATGTCTATATATATATATATGTCTATAATAGACATATATTAATAGATACAAATATTTTGTATCTATTTTTTATATTTTATATTATATTTTATATATTTGTATCTATTTTATGTTTTGTATCTTTTAATAGATACATATATTTTGTGCTCACTCAGTGGTGTCTGACTCTCAGTGACCATATGGACTATAGCCCTCCAGGCTCCACTGTCCATAGGATTTCCCAGGCAAGAATACTGGAGTGGGTTGCCATTTCCTTCTCCAGGGGATCTTCCAGACCCAAAATCGAACCCACATCTCTTGTGTCCCCTGCATAGCAAGCAGATTCTTTACCAGTAAAGCCACTTTGGAAACCCAATTATAAATATCACTCTACATTAAAAAAGATCTGCCATTTATAACAACATGAATGTTTCCTCTTTCTGAACTTTAAAATCTCACATCATCTTGACTACCTGTTTTGTATTCTTGTATATGCTCCTACTTACATTCACTCATTCTTGATTTCATGTCTATGGTCTTATGGTTGACCTTAGCCTGTAATGATTTCCCACTTTTTTCTATCCAAATCCTACTGATTTTTTAAGCCTGTAATGGTTTCCCATTTGATTCTATCCAAATACAGCTAATTCTTTAAGATCTACCTTCTAATATTTCCATTTGCGAATGTAATGCATTGACTTTTCTTTCCTCTTTCCTTCACCACTCTTGATGATTGCATCCAGCGGTTAGGCTCTAACCTCTTGGATTTTTTGTTGAGTGCAGAATATGAAGTTGGGAAGAAACTGTGGCCATACCAGATATTTTATTTTATAATTAAGAACCCTGGATTTTAATGCATTTAATATTCAAAAGTTTCTTGAAACTAGGATAAGTGCTACATCATTCCTCTTTATTCTAACACCCTCCTCCCATGCATTTAGTATGGCACTGAGATTCCATTAGGCACTAGTTAATTCTTACATCTAACCCGATAATATGACCTAAGTTGTATCTTAGAAGCTGAATTTTAAGCATGTTAATGATAGAATTGGTCATTCTGTAATACTTCTATACAATACATCTGTTAGAGATAAGGCTATATGAGTTACTAGTATTTATTGAAATCATGTAATTTTTCTCATATAAAATTTGCATGTATGTATATACACATTCATATGAGTATATATTTTAGACATACATATTCTCCCATATTACTGTGTGAACACTAGTTATTTACATGACTGGTAAGTGGTGAAGCCATGTTTAAAATAGGTCAGATATCAAATACTCCCCAAATAACTTCCATATTATAGTTCCACTATACACTTAAAAACAGTGGCTCAATAGATGCCTTTTAATTATGTTGATTACATAGCTTGGAGAAAGCAAGGAGGTTCTAGAAAAGCATCTGCTTCATTGATTACACTAAAGCCTTTGACTGTGTGAATCAAAACAAACTGGAAAATTCTTAGAGATATGGGAATACCAGGCCACCTTACTTGCCTCCTGAGAAATCTGCCTGTGGATCAGTTAGAACCAGGCATAGGAAAACTGACTGCTTTAAAACTGGGAAAGGAGTACAATAAGGCTGTGTATTGTCATGGTGCTTATTGAACTTATATGCAGAATATATCATGTGAAATGCTGGACTAGATGACTCATAAGCTGGAATCAAGACTGCCTGGAGAAATATCAACAACCTCACATATACAGATGATACCATTCTAATAAAGCCAAGAGGAACTAAAGAATGTCTTGATGAAGATAAGAGGAGAGTTAAAAAGCTGGCTTAAAACTCAACATTCAGCAAACTAAGATCATGGCGCCTAGTTGTATCACTTCATGGAAAATAGAAGGAAAAAATGTGAACAGTGACAGATTTTATTTTCTTGGACTCCAAAGTCACTGTGGATGGTGACTACAGCCATGAAATTAAAAAAAAAAAAAACAAAAAACAAAAAAAACAACTTCCTCCTTGGAAGGAAAGCCATGACAAGCCTGCTGCTGCTGCTGCTGCTAAGTCACTTCAGTCATGTCTGACTCTGTGCGACCACATAGATGGCAGCCCACTGGGCTCCTCTGTCCCTGGGATTCTCCAGGCAATGGAGTGGGTTGCCATTTCCTTATCCAAGCCTAATCAGTGTGTTAAAAAGCAGAGACATCATTTTTCTGACAAAGGTCCATATAGTCAAAGCTATGCTTTTTTCCAATAGTCATGTGCAGATGTGAAAGTTGGACCATAAAGAAGGTTAAGTGCCAAAGAATTGATGTTTTCAAATTGTAGTGCTGGAGAAGGCTCGTGAAAGTCCCTTGGATAGCAAGGAGATCAAACCAATCAATATCCTAAAGGAAATCAACCCTGGATATTCATTGGAAGGACTGTTGCTGAAGCTCCAATACTTTGGCCACATGATGCAAAGAGCCACCGCATTGGAGAAGATCCTGATGCTAGGAAAGATTGAGGGCAGGGAAAGCGGGTGACAAAGGATGAGATATTGACACAATTGACAAGAGTTTGACCAAACTGTGGAGATAGTGAAGTACAGGGAAGACTGGCATGCTGCAGTCCGTGGGATCACAAAGTGTCAGATATGACTTGGTGACTGAACAGCAACAAATATAGCTTGTATTTAAGTTGTTTATAATAACAAAATAATATTATATTGTTATATATTTGTGATAACAAAATGTCATTGGATCCATTCTATATGAAAACTTTTCTACTGAATTCCAGTAAATAAAGTATGTATTGAGAAAATACTAATTAACTACTATTTATGAACCAGGTACTAAGCTTACAATAAGAAATACAATGATTCTCAAATGTGCATTTAGAGGCATGTGGCATCTTCCCTCCTTTACACAAAGCACATAGAATATTTTTGCTACTGAAGTGACAGCTCTTTAAAGACAGGTACATTAACCAAGTGGATTCTAAGACAAAATTACCTTAACTTTGTATGACAGTATGGGCATACTCTTGATACAAACAGGTGAGTTTCTATATTGCCAAAATGATAGACTTGTCTACTGAAAAGAAAAGAACAAAGAAGATAGAAAAGAAAGGGGGAAATACCCTTTATCTGTAGCTCTAATGTCCTGAATCCTAGTGAGAGACCCATTGTTTTTTATGACTTAGCTCTTACTGTAAAAAAAAAAAACTCAATATGATTTGCATGTTAATTTGCATACTTTTGTATAATTCATGCTGCTGCTGCTGCTAAGTCACTTCCCTGTGTGACCCCATAGACAGCAGCCCACCAGGCTCCCCTGTCCCTGGGATATTCCAGGTAAGAATACTGGAGTGGGTTGCCATTTTCTTCTCCAATGCGTGAAAGTGAAGTCGCTCAGTCGTGTTCTGACTCCTAGCGGCCCCATGGACTACAGCCTACCAGGCTCCTCCATCCATGGGATTTTGCAGGCAAGAGTACTGGAGTGGGTTGCCATTGCCTTCTCAGTGTATAATTTATATATGTTATCAAATTTGCTTGTAGCTGATACATTTCTGTAGTCTCCTTGAATGCCAATCCTGTGTTCTCTGATGTGTATAGGCAAGATGACTAGATTGGAGTGAGTGAGAGATTATGTTGCTGTCTCTTTCACTTTGAAATTTTGTTCTTTTACTGAAATCCCATATCAAATGCTAACTAGTTGCACAGATAATTTATAACAGCTGTCACTAACATGCTGTTTACTCTGTGCCAAGCACTGTCCTAAAACATTTATTCTGTAATTTATCAAATAGCATTAAACCCTATGATATATATGCTAATATTATTTTTATTTTTCACCTGAGTTTAATTAGCTGATCAAAGATGACATAGCCAGGAAATGATAGTGCTAATATTTGAATACGTTCAGTCTGGCTTTTACATTTTTGTTCCTAATCACCATGTTATACTCACTCTTAGGAGTCTGATAAAGAGTGAAGATATATATGTTCCTAATTGCTTATGTTATTTTCTACATCATGATGTTTGAAGTTGATGCTAAATACATTCTGATAACATGGCTCACTAATATTTTATTTACGTGATATAAAATGCAAATGACTGGAGAATTATTTAAAGATAGGCTAGCACAAATAAGGAGCTAAAAAATTGCCAATAAATGCTGCAATTGAAATGTGAATAAATTTCTGTAAAAGAAATTTGACAACTTTGCTTCACAAGATTGAAAGGGAGACTGAAGAAAATTTGATCATTATTAAGAGCACTGAAGAATTGATGCTTTTGAACTGTGGTGTTGGAGAAGACTCTTGAGAGTCCCTTGGACTGCAATGAGATCCAACCAGTCCATCCTAAAGGAGATCAGCCCTGGGATTTCTTTGGAAAGAATGATGCTAAGGCTGAAACTCCAGTACTTTGGCCACCTCATGCGAAGAGTTGACTCATTGGAAAAGACTCTGATGATGGGAGGGGTTGGGGGCAGGAGGAGAAGGGGATGACAGAGGATGAGATGGATGGATGGCATCACTGACTCGATGGACATGAGTCTGAGTGAACGCCGGGAGTTGGTGATAGACAGGGAGGCCTGGCGTGCTGTGATTCATGGGGTCACAAAGAGTCAGACACGACTGAGCGACTGAACTGAACTGAGCTGAACTGAAGATATATTTATCTTCTTTATAGTTTTTCCTTTAGTCATGCAGATTTCTCTATCAAATTCATTGTTAAATCTCTTATCTATTATCCTTTTTATTTCCTCATGGAAAGACTCTTTTCTTTTGATTATAGAAGTTATTTATTTGTTTATTCTTTCCATCCTAAAAATACCAGTGAGAATCAAGCTAAGTGTTAGAATTCATACATTTGGTGAGCAAATGTTTAAGCTGAAACTTGAAAGATAACAGAATTTCCTAAGTAAAGTGAGGTGAAAGGGTAAGAAGTGTTTTGGGTTGTAGAAACAGAATGTGTTACTATCCAGAGATGAGAAACAAGTCATATTTGTAGGTTAAAGTTAGAAGTGAAGTTAGATGAGACAGGACATAAATATGACTGCTGGACCCTGAAAGCTTTAGTTGAGGGAGTTGTACTTAGTCTTAAATACAAGGGAAAGCTGTTGAATGAATTTGAGAGATTCCAGGTTCATCATGGAAAATGATTTCAAGTGAGCTAAATATGAACTTAGCAAGCTTAGTAAGGAGAATTTCCTAGAAGTCTATTTTAAGAGATGATGATCTGGACAGTACTTTGGCATTTAGAATAAAGAGAAACACAATTTTTAGAGTTATAACAGAGTAGGACAGTTTAAGTATTGATAATGGATTGAATTTGTCCGTATGGGAGAGGAAAGGGGTCATTGTGGCATTCTGACTTAGTAAATGCGTATGGTGGCACAATATATTGAAACAAGGAATACTGAAGGGAAAGCAGGTTTAAAAATGTTGAGTGTGAGATTCTTGTAGAGATGTCCAACATATAATGTGGTGAGCAGAGCTGGTAATTGGTGGGTAGGTCTGTGTTGATATGTAGATCTCTGAATATTTAATGCATGATAATGCTAGCAAATATAGCAAGGAGAGAGTTCCAGCAAAGAGGACAAGGTTAAACCCCTAAGGAAACTGATTTTAAGAGAGAAAGCAATGAACAGGTATTTTCTTAAATGGTGGAAAAAGAGCAGCCACTGAGGGGAGATTAAAACCATTAAAAGAACAGAATCCAAAAAAAAAAAAAAAGAAGAAAAGAAAGTTAAGACCTTAAATGTATTGCCTCCAGAGAAGAAAAAATATAAACATATTTGATTGATTTGGTAATGTTAACTAGATGTATCTTCTCTAGTTTATATTTTCTTATATAGAAAAAATTCCTGTGTATTTTTGCTGCTCTAATAAAAGAAGAAATGAGAGGCTTTTTATTTCATTTTGGTTATTATTTTGTTTCTTGCTCTGTATCTAATAGAAACAAAACCAACTCCTGCTACTTCTTTTGAAAGCAAATATCTTTACAACTTGAACTTTGAAACACCCAGCAAAATTCTAGAAAATTAAAAGGACAAGAAGTTGAGAAGAATGTCTGAAGAACTTAATGGCCCCCTTTCCCTTAATGGGTTCAATGTATAACTATTTTATCTAGTATAGGATCAAATATTTCAGTTTGTCAGCTGAGCATCACCTATAGGAAATTTTGCTTGAATTCTCAAGTGTGGCTAAATTTCCAACTTCACCTCCCTCATAGCAACCTGTGCTGTAGTCTTTTAAAATCATGTTCTTCTTTTTTTTTTTTTTTTCCTTTTTGCCAGACAAAGTTACGAGGCCAGTAAATGTGGAACTAAATTTTCATTTATATATTCTAAAACTGTGGTTAGCTATGTCCTCCTCTGATAGCTAAAGTAACCTTTAATTTTACTCAATAAGAATTCTGTCATAAATAAACAATTTTAATTAAAAAACAAGAATTTTCTTCATTATTTACATTCAGGTTATTATGGCAAGAAGGCAGGCCATGTAGATTTCATCTGGAGAGCTCTTTCCATTATTTTGGAGTAATGTCAGGAATTATTGGGGAATTGTTCCTCTTGGTGTTGCAATTCTTGATTTTTTGATGTTTGATCCTTGAGTATAGAATTTTTGTGAGTTTCTTCTTAGAGAAAAGTTTTAACAGATCTGAGGTTTGTTTGTTCCTTTCTCTCTTGCGTAAGGGTAGAGTTTTCTCGGTAGTTGAAAGTTGTGAGAGTGCCATGACAGAAAACTGACTCTTCCTTTTCTATACCTTTATCATCATGGTTACTTCCTTCTAAAGTGTTCATCCATTTATTCATTTTTCCAGAACTTCTCTATGACTCTTTCATTTTAATTAAGAAAGAAAACGGAAGCAATCTTATATGAAAGTCTGTTTATGTATTTTTAATGGAATTTGATATAATAAAGCAATATATTTTGCAAATCTTGCAAATCGTTTATATGGGTTAAATTCAAAGACTCTTTCTAGTGTGTATGCTTGTAGTATGTTTAACTATTTGACCATAGTAGAGAAAATTAATTGATTAGCCCTTAATTTGAAGAGTTTGTAATTATAAAATTGTATCATGCTATAACATATATTTTATTGAGTTTTATATGATAGATATATAAAAATTTATAGTTATAAAAGATAAAATTTGTCATTAAAACTTGACTGGGGAATTCCCTAGTGATCCAGTGGCTAAGACTCCACACTTTCACTGCAGGGGGCATGTGTCCTATCCCTGGTTAGAAAATCAAAAATTCTACATGCCAAGAAAATAGGAAAAAAAAGACAAATAAAAAAATTGATTAGTATTTACCTCTAGTGTCTTGAAGTCATGAACCCAAGAGGACATGAAAAAAATAGACTTAAGGCCACACTTTCTGTATTTTTAAGATTGTTTTTTTTTTAACTCAATTTTGAGATAATTGAAGTTTTGTATGGCTGCTCTAAGAAATAAAACTGAGAGATTCAGAGATTTGGATGCCTCTAGTTCCAATGGTAGCAACTTGAAGAGCTGTGTGATACAATATAACAACTAGGAAATTGACATGGATGTAATCCCTCAAAGGCAATGGCACCCCACTCCAGTACTCTTGCCTGGAAAATCGCATGGACGGAGGAGCCTGGTGGGCTGTAGTCCACGGGGTCGCTAAGAATCGGACACGAATGAGCGACTTCACTTTCACTTTTCACTTTCATGCATTGGGGAAGGAAATGGCAACCCGCTCCAGTGTTCTTGCCTGGAGAATCCGAGGGACTGGGGATCCTGGTGGGTTGCCGTCTATGGGGTCGCACAGAGTCGGACACGACTGAAGCGACTTAGCAGTAGCAGTAGCAATCCCTCAAAAGTACTGAAAATTCTTCAGTTTCACATGCAACATTTTGAGTATGTTTGTGTATTTTGTACACATGTAATTTGGTGTAGTTTTATCATGTGTATATATTGTATGACCAGTAGCACAATTAAGATACAGATTATTTCTATCACAAGGATTCTTCATGCTACTCTCAGTCATGACCTATTTCCCTCCTTCCTTTCCTAGCCCTGAAGTTTCCATTTTGAAAGTGGTAATTTTAAATCCTACTGCTTCTTTTATTTTCCTTTTTTTTTTTTTAAGTTAAAATGCTCTAATTGGCTGAAAATGGGTAAAGTTATACTGTCCAGTTTTGTCCCTTTTTCTTATCAAGAACTGTCTTGATGTATATCTGGCATTTACAAATATTTAATTTAATCATACTGATAATATGAATATAGAAATAGAAATAAGAGTATATTCTTTATGAGGAGGGAATGTGGAGCAGTAGTAAGAATATATGTAATAATAACCCACTTGGATTTAACATGTGCTTGGGGAAATCTGTATTTCTTCTGCAATTCCTGAAATGAGGGAGGAAAGACTTGCTGATAGTTTAGAAACTCTTCTAGGAATGTCAGGAACAAAGTGGAGCAGCCATCATGAAATAAGCACTCAATACATATTTCTGATGGTAGTATATGTGAATTTAATCACTTTGGACAGCACTTTGGTAATACATAGTCAAGCATTAAAGTTTGATTTGGTGTTTCCAACTCTGAAAATATATTTTGAGAAAATTATCTTTAGATGTTTGTTTTCATCTTGTCATTTCTGAACTCATGTTGCACAAGAAAACTACTTAAGAGACCAAGAGAGGCAAGTAGATAACTTGTGGAACATTTATTTGAAGCAATTTTATTTTAAAAAATAAAAATATTCTTCATACTGAATTTGTAACAACATCAAAATATTTAGTTTGTCATGTTTTATGAAAAAATCAGTATTTAAATTGATATTTATCAAAATATACACACAGACCATGGGAAGAAATCCATGACTATGGTAGGAGTTTTATGTTTGAGTAATGTTGTTGATCTTCTTTTCCAAAATTCTTTTGAAAAGCCTATGATGTTTTCATCTTTAATTAGTTTTTAATCTGAAAGGAGTGAGTGAATACAAGCAAAATGTGCTGAAATATTTTAAAAAGTTAAAAAAAAAAATATTCTCTGTGACTCTCCCCTTTCCATCACTGCCTCATTTAAAAAAAGACTATCAGTTTTAACTATTATGCATTTCTTCTGATACTTTCTATGTATTTCTACCAAAAAGTTACACAAATTGTTCTTTAACTTCCAGTTACAGGAGATGAAAAAGTTACTTCCTTCCATCACTGTCTACCTTCTAACCACTCCCAAAATAGTTCAAACACAACTTCTAGCAGTGCTTGTATGTCCTTTGTAAATATTGTATATGCCTTTATGAATAACTTCTCACTATAAACCCAAGAAGTGTATTAGGATTAAATTATCTTTCTTGTGCAACTTTGTGTTCTTTTTGGCATGGATAATTCTCTTTGCTTAATTTATTTAAACCCATTATTAAGTTATCCCTATCTAATAACATTGGAAAATCTACAATATATCTAATTTCACCTATCCCAAACTTTTTAAGAAATCGTCCAGTATATGGTCTTTTCTGAAACACTAGGACCCTGCATGCCTTTGCTGCCATTTGGAACATTCTCTGTAGTGCTACTGTTTGCCTGTCATCTGAGACTTCCCTTGCTTTTACTTTGAAAATCAACCTAATAAATTTCTTCAATTTTATCTTCAAACACCTTCACTGATTCTTTTCAGCATTTAAATAATTACTGTAAATGAGGTGTGTGCGTGTGTGTGTGTGTGTCCATGTGACTCAGCCTCATTCTGTTCTTCCTACTATGTAGCATCTTATTCTTGTTTTCCTATTCATTATTAAATGAATGATAACTCCTTCTGCTCGTTACACTTTCTCTGCTTTTATAAGTCTCTTTAATTCTCCTTGTTGGGCTCTTTGCCCTTCATGTTGGAAGTTCTTTACAAATATCTAATGATGCTTCTTTATGTATTACATCTGAATGAAGCCTTTAAGAGTTGACTGGAATGTCTTGTAGGAAAATGTTACTCAGTCAGCCTTCACCTGCCAGCATCACCATAATCCTGTTTATATTAGTAGATGTTGAGTTGGTTCTTTTTCCTGGGTTTTGTATTGTCACAGCAGAGAACTGACATGAAAGACCGGGATAGCTCAAGCAGGCATGATTTATTGAGCAAGCAGTAAGTGGTGCACTCTGAAGACATGAGAATGGATCAACCCCCAAAGGAGTGGTTGCCTCCTAGTTTGGCTTCCCTTTTTTAATCCTTGGTTTTCTCCCTGGGTGGGCAATGGGGCCTGACTGATTCAGCCCTTTGCAAATAGGGCATATGCCCAAGACCAACTGTGGAAGGGTGCATCTTGGGTGCATTTTCCTGCCTGAAGTCTTCACTCAGATACATGGTTTTCTCTCTCTCTCTCTCTTTTCTTTTCTTTGTTCACCCTCTGCGTGTGATCTCCTAACTGCCGCTTCCTCTGACTGCCATTTTGGAACCTTTTTCCCTACTCTAACTGCCTAACAGCTGGCCAAGTCAGCATATTGGTTTCAAAATTAAGGTGAGTAAAAAAGGGGAACAAAAAAATGTAAGCAAAGGAGACTGTCCAGGGAATTAAGTAGTATGTTTTCTTCCCCTTTCCCCAGTTTCTGAAAAGCTGACTTCAATAGTTAACAGAATATTAATATAGGGTTGAATATGTGATTTTAATTTCTAAGTGGTCTAAGTAGGTTTTTATCAGCTTTGGGGATTTCATGTGGGATTTTGAAAAGTTGGGAGGCCTCCAGTTTTACATTTAAAAAGGAATTGTGTTCTTTCTTCTGAGGCACACTGCTTCTCTAGGCCAGTTAAGTTTTTCCAGAGAATGATGGTATTGTTACCTACCTGGGATAGAAATGCCTGCAACCTAGAATTCAGGGATTGGATGGGGCACTTTCATGGTATGGGCATATTTTCATTTGGCACATTATTCCAGTCCTTATCTGTGACAGGATTCCCAAGTTCTGACTTAGAGACTATACTTGTTTCCTTCAAAATAGAATACAATCAATTAGAATCAGTCTTCAGGTCTAACTTATCTATAAACAGAGGTGAATACAACTCTCTTGTTTTTCAGTCCTTTCATTCTTCACGCACACTCACCTGTTGTTACATGTTTTTCCAACTTTGAAGGGCTACATGAGTTTTTTATTAACCTACTGCTCAGAAGTATGTTCTTCTGCAGGCATGAACATAACCTTCCTCATTTCTACAACATTATTTATTCTTCCAATTATTTTCAGTCTTCATACATGGTAATGTAGACTTAATATTGTCTCCTAGTTTCATCAGAGTTGTTTCTTTTTCTCTATAATTAGGATGAATTTTAAAAGAAGGGGAAATATATGAAATACAGCTACTTGTATCAATACTGTGCATTTTGTAAAGCATTAATATTGAGCAAAAGCTGCAGAAAAACATGTGGTTCCAATTATATAAAAGCAAATCCAATAAAAACTAAACACCATATTGTTTAAAGACATATGCATTTGTCATAATTTTAAAGGAAAACCTGGGAGTGATTACCATAGCATGCAGAATAGTGAATGTATTGAAGTTAAAGAAGAAATAAAGGTAAAAAAATTACTCAGAGAGTATCAATATATTGGCAAAGTATAGCTATCCAGTCTTCTATGTATCTAATAGATTTTATATTTACAAAGTATTTACAAAAAATTAAAATTATATTACAAAGTATTTGTACTGACAAAGTTTAAAGTTAAAAAAACAAAAAAAGGGGAATCATAATGTCTTTATCTCACCAATTTAATACAGGAACTTTGTATTACTCTTATTTTTATTCATTAACAATTTTTTTTCCTAGTTCTTCCCTCTGCCCACCCTCCCCCCCCAGAAACAAATTCATCTCTGTATTTATAACTCTGTTTCTGTTTTGCTGTTTCTTCATTTGTGTTGATTTTTAGATTCCACTCACATGTAAATTCATCAATATTTATCTTTATCTTTCACTTATCACAATATCATCTAGGTCCATCCATGTCACAAGTGGCAAGATTACATTCCTTTTTTAATGACTGAGTAATATTTCATTGCATATATTTGCCACATCTTCTTTATCTATTCATCTATTTATAGGCACTTAAATTGCTTCTTATCTTGGCTATTATAAATAATACTGCAATAAACAGAGAATGCATATATGTTTTCTAATTAAAAAAATTTTTTTTCATGTAAATACCCAGGAAGAATTGCTGCATCATTTTGTAGTTTATTTTTAATTTTTGAGTAGTCTCCATAATGTTTTCTGTAGTGGCTGCACCAGTTTACATTCCCACCAACAGCTCACAAGAATGCCCTTTTCTCTACATCCTCAACAACACTTTTTATTTGTTTTCTTTTTGAGAACAGCCTTTCTTATAGAGATGAGATGATATCTTTTTGTTACTTTGACTAGCGATTCCCTGATGATTATTGATGTTGAGAACATTTTTTCATGTGCCTGTAGGCCATCTGAACATCTTTCATGGAAAAGTGTATATTCAGATACACTGCCCATTTTTAACTAGACTCTTTGTGGGGTTTTTTTGTTTGTTTATGTTGAGTTCTTTGTGTATTTTCAGTATTAGCCACTTTTCAGATATATCATTTGCAAATAGTCTCTCCCATTCAGTAGGTGGCCATTTCATGTTGTGGATAGTTTCCTTTGCTGTTGGAAAGTTTTTGCTTTGGTTCCCTTTGTGTGAGGCAACTTATCCAAAAAGTATTACTGAGATTTATTTTAAATAGAATACTGTCTCAGTTTTCTTTTACAAATTTTATTTCAAGACCTATATTTAAATCTGTATTTTTAATTTATTTTTTGTGCATGGTGTAAGAGAGTAGTCCAATATTATTCTTTTGCATGGTATCATTCCAGTTTTCCCAGCACCATTTACTGAAGTGGCTATCCTTTTTCTTATTGTATATTCTCATCTCCTTTATCATAGATTTATCAACCATGTAAGTATGGGTTCATTTCTGGCCTTTCTATTCTGACCCATTGATTGTGTGTGTTTCTGTGCCAGTATTGTACTGTTTTGAATACATTTAGCTTTATAGAATAGTTTCAAATCTGGGAATATGATACCTCCAGCTTTGTTTTTCTTTTTCAAGACTGTTTTGGCTGTTTAGTTCATTTGTATTTTCCTATAAATTTTAGAATTATTCTTTCCAGTTCTGTGAGAACTACCATTGTTATTTTGATAGGAATTGCATTGAATCTATAGATTGCCTTTAGTAGTGTAGTATTTTAACAATATTAATTATTCCAATCCATTAACAGTATATTTTTCCATCCGTTTGTGTTGTCTTCAATTTCTTTCATTAGTGTCTTATAGTTTTCTGAGTATAGGCCTTTTACCTCCCTAGGTTGGTTTATTCCTTAGTATTTTGTTTTCATTGCTGTTATTATAAATGGATTTTTTTTCTCTTTCTGATAGTTTGTTGTTATTATATAAAAATGCAATGGGTTTCTATATATTAATTTTATATCCTGCAACTTTATTGAATTCATTGATCAGCTGTTAAATTAACTGATAATTCTTGGAGGAATTTTTAAACTGACAAGGTAAAAATATAGGAGAATTAAGATCATTGGAATATTCAAAATTATTTCTTCCAAGAGTGGAGAATGGTAATAAGGCATGTTTAAGGTTGAAATAATTTTAAAAGGGACAAGAAGGAGGTTAGGCATCAGACACAAATAGATATCAAAAAAATAAATATGAGGCTGGAGAATGAGGACAATTTCATTTTGTTTTGAAATTTGGATCGCAAATCATAAAGATCTCAGGAAGGTTCCTCAGAAAGATGTTTCTGATCAGTGAAATGTGAAAGAAAAGTTAATGTATATGAATACACATGTCACATATCCATACAGACACACATTTTATACATTTAATTTTAGGTGATTGTGATGGATAATTTGATGTGTCAACTTGACAAGGCCATCATACCCAGTTTTTAGTCAACCACCAGTCTAGATGTTGCTGTCATAGTATTTTTTTCAGATGTTATTAACATTTAAATCAGTAGCCTTTGAATAAAGCAGATTACCCTCCATAATCTGGGTAGGCTACATCCAATCAACTGAAGGCTGAAGTCTCCATGCATGAAGAATCTCTGCCAGCAGACTATCTTCAGACTTCAGCTCCAATATTAATTCTTGCCTGGGTCTCCAGTCCTACAGATTTTGGTCTTGCCAATCCCCACAATGGTTTGAATCAAAATAAAATAAATCTCTCTCTTAATATATTTATACATTGTATTGGTTCTGCTTTTCTTAAGAACCTTGAATAATATAAAGACCACTGGGATTTTTTATAAGAAGTCCTCCCCACTCCTCGCATTTTTTTTTCCTTTCTTTTTTTTTTTTTTTTACATAGTAGGAAAAGTTAAGAGTCTCTACAAAAATCAGTCCATGTGTTATTTCAGATTCTGATGTGGCTTTAGTAGAAATTTGTTGTGGTGTTAGCTAACGGCCACTGCTGTTCCTACTGATTCCTAGGCCTCATGGGTGGCAAAAATGGTTGAATAACTACAGACTGAAGTATCTATGCATTGGCAGACTGTGCAGAAGGCTCTGGCTTCTGCATCAGTCACCTGAAGAGGGCCTGGTAACAGGATCTTGTGGAATTGCAAGGCAGATAATGCCAACTGTCATCAAATGGGGTAGGAGGGGGAAGGAAGAAGGAGATTGTGGCTAGAAATAAGACATACGTTCCTCTACCACTTAATACCCCATGAGATGATGTCAGGCACAATAATTCAAGGGGCAGCTATGAAAGCTGCCCTATGAAACTGAGCTTATTTGGAAACTGTGGCTAGCTTAGAAAAGCACTTGCTCTAATTTCTCCCTCACTTTATGTCCTTTTTGTCCCTCACTTTTATTTCCTTGTGATTATAATACTCAATTAACTGTTAGCACCTAGGCTTTTGTCCCACATCAATTTATTTTGCATGGGACTTAGGCTTGGAAAAGGATTCTGGGAATTTTACAGTATTTTGTCTTAGTAAATCACAATTCTACACTTTAGTAAGAAATAAAGATGTATCTGCTGCATCTGAGATGAATGCCATAAATGTTAAAGTATATAAGTGTCAATTACAGCAGGTTGGCAGGGTCGAATGAATATAATGATATAATGAAATCAAGAATAAAATGTGTCATTTATTATTAGAAAAATACAAATAAAAAGGTGTTGTTTGAACTACAATTTTTTTAAACCAAAACTATCAAGTAATATATATATCTTGGATGATGCATTCTTAAAGGTAATGAAATATGCAGTTATGGAAAAATTAATTTCAAAGTGTTTTTCTTTCATGTTTTTCTTAAATTTGATATCCTAGCTGAGAGTTAAGTATAAAAATGCTATTCACATTACACTATTGTATTCTCCAGAAAAATTAGCAGAACTTCTTTCGTGTATATTGCTTTATAGTCTGTAGTGCGTGTAACCTTTTGTTAGCATTGAATATACTAGAAAGTAATATTTATTGCCAGATATTGTGACAATTCCAAGAATAATTGGGTTATCCCTGGGGTTTAATAATTCTAATTTTCAAATCCATGCTCTGATTTGTAAGGGTTACTTATATTAAAATATGAAGGTGTGAGAAAAAAATGATTTTGATGGGAAAAGTCACTTTCAGAATTAAATCTCTAATAACATGTATTATGGTATCCCTGACCTAGCCTGTGACAAGGTCTCTTCGTCTTCCTATTCCACTCTCTCCATCCTTTCATAATGCTTTTCTGAATCATCTTGAGTCTTTTATAACTTAAAAGTCTACTTTCTATAAACATTTTTTTCCTACCTTTAATCCAAACTGAGGTTTACCCATTTAGTTCCTCTGTTCAAAGTAGCTAAGTTCTCTGTATAATAGCTAAAATGTCTCAATTTTAAAATTTATTTGCTGAATAAACAGAGGCTCAGAGAGGAGGTGATGCCTTCCTCCTGGGCTTTAATCCACCTGAGTGGTAGGATTAAAAATAAATTTAGGATCTTATTTTAGCATTTGAGGGCCAGGAGCTTTGGAGGTCCAGAAACACATCTTATGAGCTGTGATTTCTTTTTTTTTTTTTTTACTAACATAACTCTACATCTTCATTGAACACAGTGTATCATTCTACATAATCCATGTTTATTATGAAAAGATCTTTTTTTAGATATAATGAAAGTCATTATTCTACTTATGGGCTTCCCTGGTGGTGCAACTGGTAAAGAATCCTCCTGCGAACTGGGAGACCTGGGTTTGCTCTCTGGGTGGGGAAGATCCCCAGGAGAAGGGAACGGCTACTCACTCCAGTATTCTGGCCTGAAGACTTTCATGGACTATCCATGGGATCACAAAGAGTCGGGCACAACTGAGAGACTCACTTTCACTATTCTACTTATGTGCCATTTCTTATATAATTTTTTCTTTCCCATTTTTATTTCTCTTAACCATACACCCCCTTAGCATGATTATTTTTGTTCCATAAAACAATTACCTCTAAAGATTGTTCTGAAAATATATTTAAAGAGCATGTGCTTTGAGGCTACAGAAAGACCATGGTACAAAGTATAAAGAGAAAAAAAGGCATAGGCAGGGTTAGATTGTGGAAATCTTGACTGGCAGTTATATTTTTTTTTTCCCCATAGATAACAGAGGGAGGGAAAATTTAGGCTTTTGAGAAAAATATGATATAATTATATCTGAACTTGAGAAACTAACCTGGTATCCATGCAGTGGACAAGAATACACAGAGCATAGCAATAGCATGACTGAATGAGAAACTAAGTTCAGGCAATGGACAGGGAGTGTTTGAACTGCAAACAGGAAATGAGGATGTCCTACAGGATATGACCTCCACATTTTCTCTTAACAGAAAATGATTCAGTGTTCAGAGAGAATCTCAACTCTCATGGTTGTGTTTATTAAGCCAAACTGTAAAATTGGCAACATTTGCTGTCTGAGTTTTCCATAGGGCTGCCCATCATCCCTTGTTTCTTTAATAAGGCTCTTATTTTTCCACACTATTAAATCCTGACCTCAAAAGCTTATGATAAGCTTAATTCATAAAAAATGCACAAATAACAAATAATGTTCATTATATCACACTTGTCAGGACTTTGAAATTTAAGAAGGAATATTTATGAATTTTTCATGAGTCATGGTTGTCTTAGGCATCATTAAGTATGTAAGGTGATTTTTGAGGGTATGGGGATCTCTAATATTTCCCATTAAGATTGAATCATATAGGTAAGATTATTATAGATATGTATAAGGTGTATCATATCAACACAATGCATACAAAAAGATAATAAAATAGGAAATAGAAAGCTGGATTTTCAAGTCACCTTAGGTGTTGAGAAAATTCTTTAGGCCTAAATGGCCCTGATTAGCAAAATACAATATCTTAACTCTTTGCTTTGGAAGTCTATGTTTAGTTCTATTCCTACTTTTAAAATTCTAAGTTTGTGAGCTATGGTTTAACTATTAGAGGTTTAGACTGAAAAATAAAGACTATTAATATTAAGGACACCAATTTATTAAGGACAACAGCATTTTAAAAGAACAGTTCAGTTCAGTCGCTCAGTCGTGTCTCTTTGTGACCCCATGAATTGCAGCACGCCAGGCCTCCCTGTCCATCACCAACTCCTGGAGTTTACTCAAATTCATGTCCATTGAGTCGATGATGCCATCCAACCATCTCATCCTCTGTCATCCCTTTCTCCTCCTGACTACAATCTTTCCCAGTATCAGGGTCTTTTCTAAGGAGTCAGTTCTTCGCATCAGGTGGCCAAAGTATTGGAGTTTCAGCTTCAACATCAGTCCTTCCAGTGAATACTCAGGACTGGTCTCCTTTAGGATGGACTGGTTGGATCTCCTTGCAGTCCGAGGGATTCTCAAAAGTCTTCTCCATCACCACAGTTCAAAAGCATCAACTATTCAGCACTCAGCTTTCTTTATAGTCCAACTCTCACATCCATACATGACTGCTGGAAAAACCATAGCCTTGACGAGACGGACCTTTATTGGCAAAGTAATGTCTCTGCTTTTTAATATGCTGTCTAGGTTGGTCATAACTTTCCTTCCAAGGAATAAGCATCTTTTAATTTCATGGCTGCAGTCACAATCTGCAGTGATTTTGGAGCCCAGAAAAATAAAGTCTGACACTGTTTCCACTGTTTCCCCATTTATTTGCCATGAAGACATGGGACCAGATGCCATGATCTTAATTTTCTGAATGTTTAGTTTCAAGCCAACTTTTTCAATTTCTTCTTTCACTTTCATCAAGAAGCTCTTTAGTTCTTCTTCACTTTGTGCCATAAGTGTGATGTCATCCGCACATCTGAGGTTATTGATATTTCTCCTGGCAACCTTGATCCCAGCTTCAATTCATCCAGTCCAGCATTTCTTGCTGCTGCTGCTGCTAAGTCACTTCAGTCATGTCCGACTCTGTGCGACCCCATAGACGGCAGCCCACCAGGCTCCTCTGTCCCTGGGATTCTCCAGGCAAGAATACTGGAGTGGGGTGCCATTGCCTTCTCCACCAACATTTCTTGGTAGGTTACAAAAAAGGGACAGTCAAATTAATCAATTGATTCCTCGGACAGGGGTGAAAGTGAAAGTTTTTCAGTCATATCTGACTCTTTGACACCCCATGGACTATACAGTCCATGGAATTCTCCAGGCCAGAATACTGGAATGGGTAGTCTTTCCCTTCTCCAGGGGATCTTCCCAACCCAGGGATTGAACCCATGTCTCCCGCATTGCAGGCAGATTCTTTACCAGCTGAGCCACAAGGAAAGCCCAAGAATATTGGAGTGGGTAGCCTATCCTTTCTCCAGCGGATCTTCCCAATCCAGCAATTGGACCGGAGTCTCCTGTATTGCAGGCAGATTTTTACCAACTGAGCTATCAGGAAAGCCCAAGGGATGGAGGTAGAGACTTACATATACAATTATTGATAATTTATTTATGATTAGACAAAAATTCCCAAGTTATAAACAGTGGCAACTCGCAAATTTCCAGGGTTATTTTCTAGTAGTATCATGTCACTTTGTATCTTATAGTAAAATACCCTACCCCTTTACCCCTCCTTACTTTTTTTCAGAATACTTCTTATTGTTTTAAAATATATCTTTTTATCTCATTATTGCTTGCTTTTCCAATTATGCCATGATTTCCACAGAAAGAAGAGGGTTACTTCTTACTCTCCAGTATATCTCTTATGCCTAAAACAAAGTCCGACACTTAGTCAACATTTGATATTTCTTGGAAGAGTGTTGCAAAACTGGGAACATGGAGAAAATATTCCAATAGTTAAATTATTGAAAGCTCACAACTTTTGAAAATTATTATGACATATACCAGAGGTTAGTAAATTTAAAATGAAAAGTATATTTTCATTCAACTGTTTAAAATATGAAATCTGCAAACATGACATAGTAATTATGAGTTACAACTACCCAGGGGCAACAGAAAGGACCCCTGCTGGGTTCAGAGAGAGCTAAATTACATTCATAAAGGAAATCAGAATGAATTTTGTTAATATAAAGCAAGCTTGGTTAAGTAAGTAAGATAGGAAGATCGCCTCCCTACCATCTCTGGGAGCTACCTGCTGTGTATACTAAAGTTATACTGTAATTTTCTCTGAGTCTCAATTTCTTTATTCTAAGAACGGAATTAAAAGTCCTGTTTTGCCTAACTCACAAGGATAGAGATACTGCAATATTCAAATATGATAATATATTAAAAAGATAAAAAGGTTATACAAAATATATTTGAAGTTTTTCAGCTTAAAAGATCTAAAAGCTATTTTATTCAAATAATCAAAAATAACCAAATACATAAGAAAAGTTTTTTTAAATATTAAGTTTAATGGAAATGATATTAGGTTTGGGGGTGGGAGGAGACAGAAACACTTGCCTTTATTAGCAACTTTTATATTTTGCAGCTGGACTTGTTTGCACTTTCAGTCTAATTTCTCCTTAACTTCACTGAAGGAATTAGAGAGCTTTATATTTAATCAGACTTATCAGCCAAGGCAAAATAGATACTGAAACAAAAGCTAAAAGGATTATATAAAACAATGTTATATGAAAACAATGTTGTATGAAAACTTTTTGAACTTTTTGTCCTTCAGTTCAGTTCAGTCACTCAGTCGTGTCCGACTCTTTGGGACCCCATGAATCGCAGCACGCCGGGCCTCCCTATCCATCACCAACTCCCGGAGTTCACTCAGACTCACGTCCATCGAGTTGGTGATGCCATCCTCTGTCGTCCCCTTCTCCTCCTGCCCCCAATCCCTCCCAGCATCAGAGTCTTTTCCTTGCAGAGAGTTAAACCAGATATTGGCACAGTTTTACAGAATAATTTCCTCAGTTGATTACCATGCTTCTTGTAATTTTTCTTTAGAATTATGGTGAGTTTGCTAAAGATTTCTAAACATGCTCTAAGATTTTTTAAAATTTAGAAGAAAAAAAAAATGACACTGAAGTAGTCATTTTCCAGATCATTTTTTTTTCTTTCTCTTTTCTCTTCTTTTTCCCTTTTCTCCTTCTGCGTCTCCCTCTTTTCTGATAAACTGCCACTATAGACATTTAGGTATGCCTATCCATAGCATTGTGTGTCTTAGAGGACATATTATACCTTACATATGTACAACAATTTATGTCATAACGTTTCCTTAAAGTGTTTGTGATGTGCTTACAACAAGGACTTGTTTATCTTGTAGATTTTGAAACCTATGATTCCCCAAATTTGTACCTGAAACTTTCCTAATATCTGATATAACTGAAAATATGTAAACCATTGCTGTTCTTTAATAGTATCTCTCTTCATTGTTTAAATGGCAATCCACTCCAGTACTCTTGCCTGGAAAATCCCATGGACAGAGGAGCCTGATAGGCTACACTTCATGGGTCGCAAAGAGTCGGACACGACTGAGCGACTTCACTTTCACTTTCAAGCGTTATTCATAGCTAATTATGTGCCAGTCACTCTTCTAGGCAGAGTAGGTTTCTGTTAATATGCATAAAAAAACTTTTTTTCCCCTGCTTTTTTAGAGATATAATTAACATGTAATATTGTATATATTTAATGTGTGCAAGCTATTAATTTGATAGTCGTATGCATTGCAAAATGATTACTCTCATAGTGTTAGCTAACACAGGTTTCCAATGCTTTCTGAAAATATTCCTTTGACACTTTTGCTAAATTGAAATGGTCTGAAGCAAAGGGTGTTGCCCAGCTTTCCAAAAATCCCAGTCAGGCCAGTTTGCTTTTAAAAAAGATCTATATTAATATATAATGGCTTTTTTCTTAAAAGTAAAAATCCTCTTTAGATTTTCTTCAGTTAGTGAAGACAGGTACTGATGTAACTACTGTGTTGGCAACTTTCAAGCATGTGTTTGTGCATGTACAGAGTTGTGTCTGACTCTTTCCCACCCCATGAACTGTAGCCCACCAGGCTCTTCTGTCCATGGAAATCTCTAGGCAAGGATACTGGACAGTTTCCTCTTTTATAGTTGTTAGCATTTGCCGTATGTATTGAGTTGTTCCTATGTTGAATGTGTATGTATTTATAATTGTTATATCTTCTTATTGAATTGATCTCTTGATCATTATGTAATGCCCTTCCTTATCTTTTCTCATGGTCTTTATTTTATAGTCTCTATCTGATATTGAGAGGGTAACAGGCAGGAAGGCCAGGGGTCTCCAAACGGAGGAAATAGCCTGCAAGTGTCAGACGTTTTTATCTCTCTTAAGTGGCAGGAGGAAACAAACTAGCAATATTTTTTTCCTTCTCTATACAAATTTAAAAGGAGGTTTCTCTTGTTGTCATAAAAACACCTGGTTTCACCTGAAGTTAACTATTTTCAAACCTAGGGATAACCAATGCCTTTTTCTTATGGAAAAGTTTGTCTTAAGCTATGCTAATGTACCCCAAACTCTATCTTCAAGTCAGTTCCGCCTCTTGGCTCAGAACCTACTTGATAAACCAGTATGTTATACTCAGATATTGTTCCCCTAATCTATGTAAACAAGACTATTTATATGGTGATGTGCCCTTCTTCAAGATTCAAGTTAATCATTTTATGGCCCAGAATGAACCATTTGGTGCCAAGATTATCCCAAAATGCATCTTATGGGTGAGGTGCCTGGTGCCATTCTGAGTTTTAAGATATTCCTTTCTTTCATTAACAGACTGCTAATGACTATATAACATCCAGCTGAAGACTAGCAGAGGGGCATGCTTTCTGCCCACTTCTGATGCCTATGTCAGAAGCTTTCTCTATCTCCTTTATACTTTAATAAAACTTTATTACACAAAAGCTCTGAGCGATCAAGCCTCGTCTCTGGCCCTGGATTGAATTGTTCTCTTCCGGGGGCCAAGAATCCCGGCGTCTTTGCATGATTCAACAACAACTTTTCATCCCAGAGGCTTGTCCGGGATCCTTCAGGACAAGGTAAGGATGCCTGGAGCTCTAATTCTTTAGCGAACACGTTTTCTGCTTTGCTTTACTAACTGTAAGGTGTGCTTGTGTGAATGAATGACATGCTCTGTGCAAAGCAAGTGAGGAGCCCTTCTTTGCAGTTCCATGGTGATCTCATACAGCTTATGGCAGAAACCTGTCGGGGGTTTACACTGACCTGCCAATGCCAAGAGGCACCGGATGTCTCCTTTGGGAACCGACCAGAAATGGGCAAAGTGTGTGGACTGAACTCTCCCTTCTCGGTCTGCTGGGGTCCAGCCCCGGTGGATCCAGGGAATTCAAAGCAGGGACGGCATCAGTGAGAATCAGGAAACAATTGCTTAATTAAACGTTAATTAAGGACATAAAGAGTAATAGAATAAGGATAGCTCAGTGAGGAAATTCAGTGGAGAAAAGAGGCTGAATAACTTGGTTTATGAGGAAAGCTAATAAAATTCCAAAATAAGGAATTTTGCATTACCTACGTAGGCCGCAGGCGTCCTCCCATTCTCCCGAAGGAGAGGAGACACTAAGGCCTCCCTGGTCAGATCTTAGAAGCCCAGGCAAAATTAGTAGGCTTAACGAGCTTCTCCGCCCCAGAGGAAAAATTCAGCCAGAAGGTGAGAGAAAGAACGACATGGGGAGACCAAATTTCGGTGAACAAAAAGGTGTACTTTATTTCCCAAAGTAGTTTTATACCTTAAGTTGTGCATAGAGGATAATGGGGGAAGGGGTAGAGTCATGCAAGGACAGCAGTCCCTGATCCTAATCGAAGCCAGGCTTTCAAACTTATTATGTGCAAAAGTTTAGGTGATTTACATCATCTTCTGGCCAGGAGGCCTGTTAACATTTTAAGAAACTTATTTTTCTCTAAAGATGATTATTCTAAAGTTAGGCGCCAGCCTCCAAAAGCATTAGATAAAGTTGCATTCCTATAGGGCAAAGGTGTGGTGGGCTCAATCAAGAAAAGAATTAACTCAAGGGTCCAAGGTTACAAACATTGAGGCTACTACTTACATTTCTATACACCAATTATATCAATCAATACACTGCCAAGGACACAGTAGGTAAGGGATATGAAGACTTAGCAGCAAACATTGGCCCAACAAGTGAAAAACCCTTCACCAATACAATTTCTAACCCTTCACCAATACAATTTCTAATCAATCTTTTAACTGCTCAAAGGAATCTGTATTTAGACAGTTTAGAACATCTCATGCCTCTCACAGTTGGGAGGCTCTGAACAATCACATGTGGCCGGAAAAACCTATTCAGGCAGGCTAGAGGACTTCCAAAGGAGTTTGTAGGTTGAAACACTGTCACACCCAGGAATTATTAACTAGAGCTGTAAGTTAACTTTTCTTTCAGAGAGAGGTAGTGGGGGACAGCCCCCCATAAAGTCAGAGGTGTAGGTGAGAGCACAAAGCAGAAAGTAGGCAGACTCTGGTTTTGGGGTTAGATGCTCGAGAATTTCCAGGGGGACTCCTGAGGCTCGATCCTGCCTTTGCATATGCCGAGCCTCCTTCCTCATGACCTTTGCCACAGGCGGAGCTCCTCATGCTGGCTTCCAGCATCCATCAAACTTTTCGGTCTCTTTGACCTTCCCGTAACTCCTTGGGAATTAGGAGTACTAACTTAATCTATTGGATCATAGACTTTCAAGGGACTTGTGATCTATACTGTTACCGTGTACTGTGGCTTAGGTCCCAAACTTAGATTGCTAGTCAAGAAAGCACCTAACCTCGCTAGGAATCAAAAGTTCAGAAGCTAGATGGAGCTCTAGCTCCAAGAACTTCTCTGAGGTTAAAGGTTACTCAGATTGGGACTGCAATGGGTTTTTTCCTTTGGTAATGCTGGCTCTTAGTGGACCAGAGGAGGCTCTTATACTGGTGTGGTGATGCTTGGAAGGAACATCTCAGTTTTATCTTTGTAACAGTCTTATTGTGGTCAGGAATACTCAGGGTCGCGCACAGGCACTCAGGCAATGAATGTTTCCCCCAGCAGTCTTAGCTTGGGAGGCATTCTGGAAGGTTACTCTGCACCCAGGGTGGCATCAGAGGCAAGCAAGGTTAAAGGTGAAGAGCTGGACGTCAGGTAGAGATGATATCAGGTCTACCCCTGGTACATCACCACCCGTCTTGGTGGTAGAACCAGGAGGGACGCGGACGGTGCCTGAATTGGTAAGGGACAGACTAAGTCCGACCAGGAAGGAAAAGCTTTTGGTGTAAAGTCTGTCTACACCCCCATCTAGAGCAGGGAGGGACGCCTCTGGTAGAAAAAATGGTGCTGGTCGCTTTTTTTCTCTTACAGACAGGAGCTAACAATTCTAGCCTCACTCCTTTGAACTGTATCCTGAAAAACTGGGACAGATTTGATCCCCAGGGCTTAAAGAAGACACACCTGGTCTTCCTATGTGATACTGCATGGCCACAGAGGATGGTGCACAGTGGCCAGTTGGAGGGTCTCTTAAGTATAATACTGTTTTACAATTAGACCGGTTCTATAAGGAACAAGGGAAAAGTGATCTTAAAAGATAGATTTCTCACTTGGTTGGCTCCAGATATCCGCTGTAAGCTATTAAAACGGGTATATGGACCAAATCAGTCTTTAGATACTCTGTTACAACTGGCTCAGACACTCTATTATGGTAGGGAATATGAGGAAAAGAAAGAAAGGCAAAAAAAGACAAGGAAAAGGCAGAAGCCTTTGCAATGGCTATGAAAAAACTTTCTTAAAACAGCCTGAGAAAGATGCCCAGAGGGACCCAGGTGAAAAGGGATGGGCTTGCTATTACTGTGGAAAGGAGGGGCACCTCAAGCGGGATTGCCCTCAGACAACTAAGCCGCCCCCAGCTCCATATCCAGTCTGCAAAGGACCACACTGGAAGAGAGACTGCCCCCAGAGGTGTAGGTCTCCGGGGTCGGACTCTCAAGACAATCAGGACTGAAGGTGCCTGGGGGTCCCCACACAAGCTCCTGTCCTAATTACACCTGAGGAACCCTGGGCATTAATAATTGTGGGGGGCTAATCCATTGATTTCCTTTTAGATACTGGGGCAACTTACTCTGTGCTTACTGAAGCCCCTGGCCCACTTTCTTCCCGATCCACTTCCATAATGGGACTGTCTGGACGAGCCAAAAGATATTATTTCAGTTATTCTTTATTTTGCAACTGGGATTCTGTGCTATTTTCACACAAGTTGCTGATTGTGCCAGAATCTCCCTCACCCCTTTTGGGGAGGGATATACTGAGCAAGGTCCATGCCTCTGTTTTCATAAATATGGAGCCCTCCCTTTCTCTCCCTTTAGTTGAACAAAATGTAAATACTAGAGTATGGGCTGATGGAAAATCTGTCGAAAACAAAATGCTATTCCTGTAGTTGTCAATCTCAAAGACCCACACTTATTTCCACATAAGAAGCAGTATCCACTGAAACCTGAGGTTAAGGAGGGGTTAAAACCCATCATTGAAAATTTAAAGGAGTAGGGACTATTAATTCCCTGTAACAGTCCTTGCAACACTCCTATTTTGGGTATAAAGAAATCAAATGGTAAATGGAGACTAGTTCAAGATTTACATATAATAAATGAGGCTGTAGTTCCTTTACACCCTGTGGTGCCTAATCCTTACATTCTATTGTCTGAAATTCCTGAACGAGCCAAATATTTCTCAGTAGTTGATTTGAAAGATGCCTTCTATTCAGTGCCTTTGGTGGAAGAAAGTCAATTTTTATTTGCCTTTGAAGACCCTACGCAGCCAGCTTCTCAGTTAACCTGGACAGTTTTGGCCCAGGGATTTCATGACAGTCCTCACTTATTTGTACAAAGTTTGTCACGGGATCTACAAAACTTTAATAGCTCTGAAGTGGTGGTGTTACAATATGTAGATGATATTTTGCTCTGTGCTGAGAAAGAAGAAGCTTGTTTGTGAGCCTCAGAAGATTTCTTAAACTTTCTGGCAGGCTGTGGTTACAAAGCATCAAGAGAAAAGGCTCAGCTTTGTCAACAATCCGTTAGATATCTGGGCCTAATCATATCAGAAGGGACTAGGGCCATAGGCCCTGAGAGAATTAAACCTATACTAAATCATCCCCTACCTATGACTTTAAGACAATTGAGAGGATTTTTGGGAATCACAGGTTACTGTCGCATTTGGATTCCGGGTTACGGGGAACTTACCCGGCCTTTATATAAACTTATAGCTGAAACTCAGCAGGCCCAAAATGACAAACTGGTTTGGTCTCCAGAAACTCAAAAGGCTTTTAAGGTTCTTCAGACTGCTCTCCTGCAAGCTCCAGCTCTGAGCTTGCCCACAGGGTCAGAATTTAATTTGTTTGTCACTGAAAGAAAACGTATGGCCTTGAGAGTTTTGACACAACTCTGAGGGCCTCACCAGCAACCTATTGTTTATCTAAGCAAAGAATTAGATGTAATTTCACGTGGGTGGCCCCACTGCCTAAGAGTAATTGGGGCAACAGCTTTATTAGCACCTGAAGCTTTAAAAATAATTAATGGATGAAACCTTACTGTACTGACTTCCCATGATGTGAGTGGAATCTTAAATTCTAAGGTTAATATTTGGATGACAGACAGTAGGCTTCTTAAATATCAGTCATTGTTGTTAGAAGGACACGTAACTAAGCTTAAAGTTTGTGGAAATTTAAATCCTGCCACTTTCCTTCCTGAGAAGAAAAATGAAACACCTGATTGAGATTATTCCCAATTCCTAACTTTAAACTATGCAGCTCGGGAAGATCTAATGGATACCCCATTAGACAATCCTGACATGGAAATATTTACAGATGGCAGTTCTTTTGTTCAGGATGGAAAGTGTAAAGCAGGTTATGCCTTGGTGACTGCTGAACAGGTTTTGGAAGCAAAATCTCTCCCCCAGGGAACCAGTGCTCAGTTAGTGGAGCCTGTGGCTCTGACCCGAGCTCTAGAGTTAAGCAAAGGGCAGCGGGTAAATATATACACTGATTCTAAGTATGCTTATTTGACTTTACATGCTCATGCTGCAATATGGAAAGAGAGACACTTTAAAACAGCAACAGGAGAACCTATTAAGCATTTCAGAGAGATCGAGAGACTTTTAACTGCTATATATTGTCCTAAAGAAGTAGCTGTTATACATTGCAAAGGGCACAGCAGGGATGGGAGTAAAGTAGCCGAAGGTAATCAGCTGGCTGACTGTCAAGCCAAAAAAGCGGCACTTTACAAAACCCCTTCATTGCAGACACCATTGATCTGGATAGGTCCTGTGGAACAGGAAAACCACGATATACTGAGGAGGAATTTAAAAGATATGGGAAACGAGGAGCAAAGATTACTAATAAAGGGTGGTTACAGTCTGAGGATGGACAATTAATAATTCCTGAAAATGTGCAGTGGAAAATTCTTAAGGGTTTTCATCAGAGTTTTCATTTGGGTACAGAGAGTATTTCCCAAATGGCTTCTCATTTGTTTGAAGGTAAAAATGTAATGAAAACTTTAAAGAATATTATCAAAAGGTGTGAGGTTTGTCAGAAAAATAACCCAAAGACTGAAAAGCTAGCAAAATCTGGATTACAATGAAGTGGGAAGTATCCTGGAGAGGATTGGGATATTGATTTTACTCATATGCTGAAAGCTAATGGATATTCTTGCTTACAAGTTTGGGTAGATACTTTTACTGGATGGATTGAGGCTTTTCCCTGTCATAGTGAACAAGCTAAGGAGGTTATAAAGATTTTAATCCATAAAATTATCCCCAGGTTTGGGCTGCCACAGAGCCTTCAGAGTGTCAATGGCTCCGCCTTTAAAGCTGCTGTAACTCAGGGGGTATCTAAAGCTCTAGGAATAAAATATCACTTACACTGTTCCTGGAGACCCCAATCCTCAGGAAAGGTTGAAAAAGCTAATGATATTATCAAAAGACATTTGTGCAAATTAACTCAAGAGACATAGGACAATTGGATTAAAGTCCTACCCATAGCTTTAATGAGGGCTCAAACTGCCCCCAAAAAAGGAGGGACTGCCCCCCTTTGAATGTACTAATGGAAGGCCTTTCTTACGCACAGACATTGTTATCGACCCTGAAGCCTTGGAATTAACTAGTTATGTAGCTCAGCTCTCAGCTTTTCAACCGTCATTAACAGAACTCTGGGAGATGACTCCTGACCCCGCTTCTGAGTCAAACAAGCCTCTATTTGAGCCAAGAACTGAGGTCCTCATAAAAACATTGGGATCAGGGGGCCCATCCCTCGAGCCCCTCTGGGAAGGCCCTTAACAGGTTATTCTGTCTTCCCCCACAACTATCAAAGTGCCAGGAATTGATTCGTGGGTACATCACACTCAAGTTAAGAGGTGGCACCCTGACCAAGACTAAGTGACATCTTTTTATGTCTTTACTTTCTATACTCTGACTTTGTACTTTTCAGATGGGCCTGAACCTATGTGAGCTTACTTCTGCTGATTCCAAATATCCTGAGTCTGCCATTTGATCCTCAAGACAATGCCTTCCTGTCCTGGCCTCACTCCTATGCTGCATTCCACAATCGGTCTAACTGCTGGGTCTGTGAAGCACTCCCCTCTTCATCAGTGGAAGGCTTCCCATGGTGGACATCTCTGCTTCAAGGAAAAGACTTTCTCCAAGTCTGTAAATACCTTCAACAACAATCACATGTGATGCCCCTTCTTCATCTGATGACATCTACCAACCCTAAAATGGACTGATGCAACACTTTGTACTTTAATTATGGACATAATGTGACTTTTAATTTTAATTATACATTGTCTTTGGTTCAATGGCTATTTTGCTACACATAAGGCAAATAGGTCTAGATCTAATGGTTTTTTACCTGACGTTTATCAAATAAGAGATGAGGTTATATGGCTAACTCCTGAAAAAGGACGTTTAATACCTACTGTCCCTATATGCTGGGAACAAACAGAGCCATCCCCAAAAGTTAGCCAACAACTTAATTACAATGATTGGAAACAATTGGGATTTTTGCCTCAGGAAATATACAACATAATCATTCCCGTGTTTTCTAACCCCAGTTCAGGTCCTCCCTTTATCTGGCCAGGCACTAGTTGGGACTGGATATCCCAGTCACGCTGGCTTGCTCCAAACAGGACTTATTGGCTATGTGGCTCTTACCTATGGACATGGCTTCCCCCTGGTTGGATAGGGAGATGCACCCTGGGTCTAGCCTTTACTCACGGCTTTATATTTTCAGAGCTTCCAGAAAAGCCTGCTAATTTACCCCACCTTAAAGCTCAGTGGGCAAGGTCTGTATTTCACTGGTATGATTATTTGGCTACAGTGTTTGTTCCCTCTTTGGAAACTACAGATGTTATGCTACGAATGGATGCTTTGACTAATTTTACTCAACAGGCATTACAAGATTCTCAAAAGGCTATTTCAGCTCTTAATGCTGAACAAGCACAAATTAAAAAGGTGGTTTTACAAAACAGATTGGTTTTAGATATTCTGGCAGCTACACAAGGAAGAACGTGTGCCATTATTCATACCCAATGCTGTACATATATACCTGATATGAGCATGAATGTTACTCATTTTACTAAACACATGAACAAGATGACTGGGGCCATGGATACTCCTGAAGCCTCAATTGCCTCACTTTGGGAGACGTTAACTAGTTCCCCATGGTGGACAACTATCTTAATTACAATAATTCTGACTTGTTTTTGCTGTTTTCTCCCTGCATCTGTAACTGTATAACTGGATTTGTTTCTAGCCACATGAAAGCTTTTAAGTTACAAATGGTTGCTCAGACTCCTGCTACTGCTACAACTGCCTCCAACTACTATTTGGGGCCTCTGGATCAAATATCCTCAATATGAGGATTAGGAAAATATGTTGCCTCACCAATTTAGGGACAACGCCCCTACTCAGCTCGGAAGCAGTTACAGAACGAGAACGATGCCCCTTTTCCCTAGGCAACATAATTCTCCTAAAAGAAAAGGGAGGAATGAGAGGGTAACAGGCAGGAAGGCCAGGGGTCTCCAAATGGAGGAAATAGCCTGCAAGTGTCAGACATTTTTATTTCTCTTAAGTGGCAGGAGGAAACAAACTAGCAATGTTTTTTCCTTCTCTATACAAATTTAAAAGGAGGTTTCTCTTAAAATACTGTGTTGCCATAATGACACCTGGTTTCACCTGAAGTTAACTATTCTCAAACCTAGAGATAACCAATGCCTTTTTCTTTTGGAAATGTTCGTCTTAAGCTATGCTAATGTACCCCAAACTCTGTCTTCAAGTCAGTTTCGCCTCTTGGCTCAGAACCTACTTGATAAACAAGTATGTTATACTCAGATATTGTTCCCCTAATCTATGTAAACAAAACTGTTTGGTGATCTGCCCTTCTTCAAGATTCAAGTTAATCATTTTATGGCCCAGGATGAACCATTTAGTGCCAAGATTATCCCAAAATGCATCTTATGGATGAGGTGCCTGGTGCCATTCTGAGTTTTAAGATATTCCTTTCTTTCATTAACAGACTGCTAATGACTATATAACATCCAGCTGAAGACTAGCAGAGGGGCACGCTTTCTGCCCACTTCTGATGCCTATGTCAGAAGCTTTCTCTATCTCCTTTATACTTTAATAAAACTTCATTACACAAAAGCTCTGAGCGATCAAGCCTCGTCTCTGGCCCCGGATTGAATTGTTCTCTTCCAGAGGCCAAGAATCCCAGCGTCTTTGCGTGATTCAACAACAACCTTTCAATATGAGTATTGCTGTTCCTGCTTTCATTCTGCCTGACCTCTGATGGATGAATGTTCAACATACCCCACAGTTGCACTTATCTCACGTGCTAGTAAAGTAAAATTCTCCAAGCAAGGCTTCAACTGTATGTGAACTGAGAACTTCCAGATGTTCAAGCTGGATTTAGAAAAGTCAGAGGAACCAGAGATCAGATTGCCAACATCTGGTGGATCATAGAAAAAGCAAGAGAGTTCACCCTTATGGCAGAAAGCAAAGAGGAACTAAAGAGCCTCTGGATGAAAGTGAAAGAGGAGAGTGAAAAAACTGGCTTAAAACTCAACATTCAAAAAACTAAGATAATGGCATCTGGTCCCATCGCTTCATGGCAAATAGATGGGGCAACAATGGAAACAGTGAGAGACTTTATTTTGGGGGGCTCTAAAATCACTGCAGATGGTGACTGCAGCCATGAAATTAAAAGATACTTGCTCCTTGGAAGAAAACCTATGACCAACCTAGAGAGCATATGAAAAAGCAGAGACATTACTTTGCTAACAAAGTTCTGTCTAGTCAAAGTTATGGTTTTTCCAGGAGTCATGTATGGATGTGAGATTTGGACTATAAAGAAAGCTGAGTGCCAAAGAATTTATGCTTTTGAACTGTGGTGTTGGAGAAGACTCTTGAGAGTCCCTTGGACTGCAAGGAGATCCAACCAGTCCATCCTAAAGGAGATCAGTCCTGGATATTCATTGGAAAGACTGATCCTGAGGCTAAAGCTCCAGTACTTTGGCCACCTGATGTGAAGAACGACTCCTTAAAAAAGACCCTGATGCTGGGAAAGATCGAAGGTAGGAGGAGAAGGGGACAACAGAGGATGAGATGATTGGATGGCATCATCGACTTGATGGACAGGAGTTTGAGCAAGCTCCAGGAGTCCGTGATGGGCAGGGAAGCTGGTGTGCTGCTGTCCTTGGAGTGGCAAAGAGTTGAACATGACTGAATGACTGAACTGAACTGAACTGATTGGTCCTACTTTCTTTTGATTTCGTTTTGCATAAACTCTTGTAACAGCCCCGATCTGTGGATACAACCAGGAATGCTGAGTGCAGGATGAATTGAGAAAGTAGCATTGACATATATACACTATCATGTGTAAAATAGTGGGAAGTTGCTAAATAACATAGGAAACCCAGCCTAGACCTAGAGGGGTGGGATAGGGTGAGAGATGGGGGGCTCAGGAGGAAAGGAATATATGTATATAATTACGACTGATTCACATTGTTGTACAGCAGAAACCAACACAAAATTGTAAAGCAATTTTACACCAACTAAAAATAAATAAAATTTTAAGAAGAATAGAGCAGATTGCCATATCCTATTCCATAGTATCTTCCTGACCCAGGGATCTAACCCACTTCTCCTGTGCCTCCTGCATTGGCAGGCAAATGTTTATCACTGTGCCACTTGAGAGGCCCCATACATTAGATTCCCCAGAAAGTATTCATTTTAAACTAGACATTTATTCTCTTTGACCAATGTCTCTGATTTTCTCCATTCTCCAGACTCTGGTAACTATCATTCTAGTTTCCATTACTCTGAGTTTAGCGTTTTTAGATTTCACATATAAGGGATATCATGTAATAATTGTCTTTCTCTGTTTTGTTTACTTCTTGCATTGCAGTTCTTATTGTAGATATATTACTATCCCATTTACACAACAAATTAACTGAGTCACCAAGATATGATTATTAATGATCTCAAAGAAATTTTATCTTAAAATAATGTTAAGCATTTATTAACTTTAATATATTGTTTTATTCTACAAGCAGAAACTATTAAATCAAGGATAAAATTAATGACCATGCAAAATTGGTGTCAGGACAAGGACTGGTTTATTCGTGGTACTTGATATCCAATAATTATAGTGTTTGAGATTACATATTTATGTCTATGTCCCTATCTATCCTTCCATCTATCTGCTTTGGAATCAGATTGTGAATTTACATATTGAACAGTCCAGTGGGAAATATATTTAACTTTTCTAAGTTGCAATTTCTTCATTTGCAAAAATAGGAAGTAGATGAAAATTAAGAATCAGAAAAAGGATGGAAAAGATGAAGATGGAAAAGAAAAACATAGGATGTGCCTTAAAGTGGTCATTCTCAGCTGGAGTTGATTTTTCTCCCTAGAGAACATTTGACAGTGACTGGAAGAGAAGCAAAAAGCAAAGGAGAAAAGGAAAGATATAAACATCTGAATGCAGAGTTCCAAAGAATAGCAAGAAGACATAAGAAAGCCTTCTTCAGTGATCAAAGCAAAGAAATAGAGGAAAACAACAGAATGGGAAAGACTAGGGATCTCTTCAAAGAAATCAGAGATACCAAAGGGACATTTCATGCAAAGATAGGCTCGATAAAGGACAGAAATGGTATGGACCTATTTCTGAAGCATAAGATATTAAGAAGAGATGGCAAGAATACACAGAAGAACTGTACAAAAAGATCTTCACAACCCAGATAATCACGATGGTGTGATCACTGATCTAGAGCCAGACATCCTGGAATGTGAAGTTAAGTGGGCCTTAGAAAGCATCACTATGAACAAAGCTAGTGGAGGTGATGGAATTCCAGTTGAGCTATTCCAAATCCTGAAAGATGACACTGTGAAAGTGCTGCACTCAATATGCCAGTAAATTGGGAAAACTCAGCAGTGGCCACAGGACTGGAAAAGGTCAGTTTTCATTCCAATCCCAAAGAAAGGCAATGCCAAAGAATGCTCAAACTACTGCACAATTGCACTGATCTCACATGCTAGTAAAGTAATGCTCAAATTTCTCCAAGCCAGGCTTCAGCAATATGTGAACCGTGAACTTCCTGATGTTCAAGAAGGTTTTAGAAAAGGCAGAGGAACCAGAGACCAAATTGCCAACATCCGCTGGATCATGGAAAAAGCAAGAGAGTTCCAGAAAACCATCTATTGCTGCTTTATTGACTATGCCAAAGCCTTTGACTGTGTGGATCACAATAAACTGTGGGAAATTCTGAAAGAGATGGGAATACCAGACCACCTGACCTGCCTCTTGAGAAATCTGTATGCAGGTCAGGAAGCAACAGTTAGAACTGGACATGGGACAACAGACTGGTTCCAAATAGGAAAAGGAGTTCATCAAGGCTGTATATTGTCACCCTGTTTATTTAACTTATATGCAGAGTACATCATCAGAAACGCTGGACTGGAAGAAACACAAGCTGGAATCAAGATTTCAGGGAGAAATATCAATAACCTCAGATATACAGATGACACCACCCTTATGGCAGAAACTGAAGAGGAACTAAAAAGCCTCTTGATGAAAATGAAAGTGAAAAAGTTGGCTTAAAGCTCAACATTCAGAAAACGAAGATCATGGCATCCGGTCCCATCACTTCATGGGAAATAGATGGGGAAACAGTGGAAACAGTGGCAGACTTTATTTTTCTGGGCTCCAAAATCACCACTGATGGTGACTGCGGCCATGAAATTAAAAGACGCTTATTCCTTGGAAGGAAGGTTATGACCAACCTAGATAGCATATTCAAAAGCAGAGACATTACTTTGCCAACAAAGGTTTGTCTAGTCAAGGCTATGGTTTTTCCAGTGGTCATGTATGGTTGTGAGAGTTGGACTGTGAAGAAGGTTGAGCGCCGAAGAATTGATGCTTTTGAACCCTGGTGTCGGAGAAGACTCTTGAGAGTCCCTTGGACTGCAAGGAGATCCAACCAGTCCATTCTGAAGGAGATCAGCCCTGGAATGTCTTTGGAAGGAGTGATGCTAAAGCTGAAACTCCAGTACTTTGGCCACCTCATGCGAAGAGTTGACTCATTGGAAACGACCCTGATGCTGGGAGGGACTGGGGGCAGGAGGAGAAGGGGACGACAGAGGATGAGATGGCTGGATGGCATCACTGACTTGATGGACGTGAGTCTGAGTGAACTCCAGGAGTTTGTGATGGACAGGGAGGCTTGGCGTGCTGCGATTCATGGGGTCGCAAAGAGTCGGACATGGCTGAGCGACTCATCTGATCTGATCTGATCTGGAGACATTTTTGGTTATTACAATTTGTGTGGGGGTGTAGTACTGATGTCTAGTGAGTAGGATAACACCCTACAACAAAGAATTATCTTGTTCAACATGTGAATAATATCAAGGTTAAGAAACTCTTAGATAAAAATGTTATGAGGATTACAAGTTAACACATTTTTAAAAAAATTTAGTGGCATGTTGGAGCCACCTCATACCAGCTTGTGAAAATAGATTTTTTCACATATCTGACTGACTTCTATTGATTGATATGTATTGTTAGATTGAAGTTGGTCATACTGGGGGTGTTTATGCCAAAACAATGCACAAACTACAAATCAAGGCCCTCCCCGATCTAGCCTTGTTCCCAGAGAACTAGTGGTTAGGCATTTACCAGCCACCAAAGCTTACATATAATACTATTTGGCTTATTGTAACCACAATGTAAATGTTAGCTATTATTACTAATACTAGTAAGTAGCCCTCTCAGTTCATCTGGGAAAACTTCTCTGGATTTTATTCTCTTTCCCCATTCTATATTAATTTTTCAGTTTCCATTTCTCCTTAAGACTTGCCCTTGACTTCCAAGTGTCACCACTTTTCAACCACTCCCTACTCTCCCTTTTACTTTTCAGTCATATTAATTGTTATATAACACAAATCTAATTTTGCTACTTCCATATTTAATATTTCACAATGCCTTGTTATTTCTTATGGTATAAACGGAACTATTTCATATAGCATTATGGGCCTTTCAAGCCTCATTCCAGTATACCCTGAAAGTCACAGACTCTCTACTTAGGTATGTCTACTGTACATATTCTATTGCTCTTATTATATTATACTCTCCCACTTTCCTATCAAAGTAAATTTAGCTGTTAGAAAAAACAAGCTTTGTCATCATTTACTGATCAATTTTCTTTCACATATGCCTAGACCTTAGCTTCAAAATAAAAAGCTAATGATTTGACTGTTTTTATATTGAGGAGTCATATTTTATTAAAAAACAAAAAAAGAAGTGAGCATAGAATTTTCCAAATACCTCCCAAATAAAAAGGAAGGTCACAACAGTTAATATGTTATGATTTGGTTGCCTGGTATTTAGTAATTTGAACATTTTTATGTTCTAAATTCTACAATGTGAATATCTCTACTAAATTTGTATATGAATTATATTTTTCAAACTATCCAGTACATTACAGAAGCCCAATAAATGTTAAGTACAACAATTGACATAGAAAGAAAATTATCAGACAATTTGTTCACATGAAGCTCAAAATCATTTGAACAAATTTTGTTTAAACTACAGCATTATTACAAAATATAAATATTTAATAAGCATCTGCTAACATACAATTTATTGTGAACAACACTAAACAGAAAACAAAGGAAAACATGTCCAACATGACTTTTATAAATATTTATGCATTATGAGTTCCTAACCCTATACTTAACAATATAAAAATGAAGACATACTTTTAAAAAGTATTTTTCACAGCAGAATTTTACTACTTAAAATTGCTATAATAAAGCTAAGCAGAGGAAGCCACGGTCAGTATTTATAGTACATGCAACATGCTCTTTTCTCGAATATGTTTTGATTTAACGTTTTTAGCCATGCATATCAAAATTCAAGGCACAATAGGAATCTGTACCCTAACTGGTAACATAAATTTAAGAACTTATGTACTGGCTATCACATGAGAAAGAAATAAAAAGACTTGCACTAGAACCTATCAGAAAAGTATGACTTTCAGTCATCAAACATTTAATTGAGCATCATAAAATACCAGTGTGGAAAAATGAATAATACATGGCCTCTGCCTTGGTAGCTCAGTCGGTAAAAAGTCTGCCTGCAGTGCAGGAGACCTGAGTTGGACCGCTGGGTCAGGAAGATCCCCGGAGAAAGAAATGGCAACTCACTCTAGTATCCTTGCCTGGAAAATCTCGTGGACAGAAGAGCCTGGTGGGCTTTAGTCCATGGGGTCGCAAAGAGTCTGGCAAGACTGCACGACTAACACTCTGCCCTTGAGAATATCACAGGCTACAAAAAGTTGTCGTGTATACCAGAAGATTAAAAAACAGATGGGCAATTTACAGGGGAGAAAATATAAAATGACCAAGAGGATATGAAGTTAGTAGAAAATAAATTAAAAACGCAGTGAGCTACTATGTCACATTCATTAAATTATGAAAAAATAAAATACCGAGCAACACTGAATGATGACAAACATATGGAGTCATAGAAACTTTCATATATTGTTTGTTGTGTAAAATTGGAACATCACCTTGGAAAACAATATATTAAAAGTTCAATATATGAAAATTAAAATATGCATGTCCTAGATCTTAACAGTTTTACTTCTTGATATGAAGCCTAGAGAAAGTAGCTCACATACATGCACAAAAATATTTGGAGGGACATTGTAACAGTATAAAAAATAATAATTGATGTTGGTTATCAGAATAAGAATTAAATGAGTTACATCTGAACCATGCAAAGATACCACAGATTTCCACTTAAACACATACATCACAAATGTATTGAAATTATTTTCCAAAAAAGTCAGTCATAGAGAATACACAAAAACATGTACATACATGCATAAAGAGAATATAAATCTTGAAAACATCTGAATAATATATATGTATAATGTATTATTATATCTCTGTATACTTATAAAAATATAGTAAAACATATAAACTATGTATAAAAACAAAAAATATCAATATTAAGATGGTTAATTCTAAGTAGAAGATGGCATATATTGTACTGATAATATTTTGTTTTTTACGGTAGCTTTTGTGAGAATAATTCTTTCATATTATTATTTAGGCTTTTTGAATATCAAAAAAATTTGATAGTACTTGTTAAGTGTGAATAATCCACTGGGAGCACAAAGAAGAAAATACCAAATTTGTTTGGAAAATTAAAAGAGAACTTGCCAGAGTACAATTTGGGGAACATATGTTACAGAAAAGCAATGAGTTTTCTAGAGTGGAAAGGAATGTTGTTGAAAATTCAGTGAGGGCAAGGAGAGAGTCTTACCGTTAGCTAAGACTGAGAAGTGTGAAGAATGAAATGTTTAGGAACCAATGAATACAAACTTCATCGGCTTATTTACCTAGAGTCCTGTAATAGGCAATAGTGGTTAATGATGAACCTGTATAAGAAAGTAGAAAACATTTTGATAGAAACTTCTAGAATAATATTTGACCACATATCTGGGTACATAGCCAAGCTGATAGAAATTTAGTCATCACACTCAATAATTCAGGTTTTACATGAGTAATTACAATTTAAATAATGAAAATCATGAAAATTTGTTTTAGTACCATATAGATATAGTCAACTACACAAAAGTTTCCCAGAAAATAACATTGTAGTACTTATCTATGATGGACTTTAAATTTTAATTTTAAAAAACAAATATAGATTTTTAATTGGAGACTTTACTCAGATAAGTTTCATGTATAAAATATCTAATTTTATCTATAATTTCTATAAAATCCAATTTGTAAACATGAGATGTTAATTATACACACTTCAATTTGTAGCATTTGGAATGATGTTAAAATATTCAATCTTCTGACTTTTAATATTATGGCAGCATATAGTCAAAATGTAGTGTACTCTGTTATATTGTTGTATAATTGATGAACTCATTTCTCAAAATGCATAGTTTGTGTAAGAATTTTTTCTAACAATTGTGTTCCAATATCATGTTGAAATTTAATGAGTGATTTATATAGTCAACTTTTATAATAGAAAGAAAAATTAGTCTGAGAACTAGGTATGGATTCTAGGTATGACTAAAAAAAACAAACCATGTGTGAGTTTAAAAGAGTGGTTTAATTTCTTAGAACCTAAATATCCTTATTAGTCCAACTATAGAAATGATTATCCTAAGCATTTTAATAAACATATGAATACCATAACATTATTTGAGGATATTATCTTATTATCAATTAAAATGAGATCATAGGAAAAAAAAGATTAATACCCATAGGAGTAAATGATACTTTCATATATTAACATAATGTCTCTTAAGCTTTTAGTAATTTCCTTTTGCCCTCCCAGCTAATTTATCACTGAATGCAGGATGGAATTCCATCATAAAAGAAAAACAACCAAAAACTGATTCTGACTATAAAATGCATATGCTTTCATGTTGTTATGTCCTGTAGTGTTGCTTTTCAATCCCTGAGGAAAGTCAAAGATAAATTATATTCCATGAAATACTACGGATTTTCAAGAATGCATCCTGATGTAAGAGCCAAGTTTTTACCTTTCCCTGACACTATGATGGATATTCTCTTCTCGCCTCTCCAGATGCATTCTTCATCTTCTCCTGCTGTGTCTCAGAAGTCTGGACCATATTGAATGCACTAATGACCTCCCCTGCCCTCTGGCAGAATATCAGAGTCAAGGATGAGAGAATGGCCAAGGAATGTAATCTCCATTTCCCTAGAGCTCTCTTGCTTTTGATCAACATTGGTTGGCTGTGTCCATTGTCTGAAGTGTGCAGGTCTTAGACCTTCATCAACTATCTTCTCCATATAGTTACTTTTTCTTGTTTCCAAAAGCTATTATCTCCTTGGCTGCTCTGACCTAGGGCAGCTAATATTTTACCATTGTTTTTAGTTCTGGGAATAGCAACATCCTGTATTGGTCAAACCAATCAACATTTGAAAATAGTCTCTTTATTTAAGTGCCCATAATTGCCCTGTTTGAATGTGCCTTTTTTGCCTGCCAGAACACTGGCATAGTTTCAAATGTTTTAAATATTTATAGACTGTTGCTAGAATATAAAAGGAGAGAAATAAACTAGGTGGTGGAAGACATTACCCAAATAAATCCAGACTCTTCTTTTTTGCTGAGTTGCACTCCACCCTGGAATTGGGCTGCTCCATTTCCTGAATTTGGACTTCCCTGGTGGCTCAGACTGTAAAGCGTCTGCCTACAATGCTGGAGGCCCGGATTCAATCCCTGGGTTGGGAAGATCTCCTGGAGAAGGAAATGGCAATCCAGTATTCTTGCTTGGAAAATTCCATGGATGGAGGAGTCTGGTAGGCTACAGCCCATGGGGTTGCAAAGAGTCGGACACGACTGAGCAACTTCACATTTCCTGAATTACCTGGAGAGATCTGAATCCTGATCAAGGCATAAAACATACTGATTCATTGTGTTGCTTGGTAACCATAGGTCTGTGGAGCCTGGAGATGGTTTTTTATTGGGTAGTCAGCATTTTTATTGATAACAGTGAAATTGATGATTTGTACTCAGTATCTGTCAGGTCTCTGGAACAACTTATCTTTGGGTCTACTAGGTGGAATACACTTACATGACCTTTAGAAACCTCAAGGGAGTCCCCATTTTGGGCTCTGTTACTGAAGTATTTTGTGTGTATATAATGGTTCTGATCTGAGGTGGAAAGTGTGTTTGATACTGCCTTACAGGACAATTGTGGCTCAAATTTTACATCTTTGGACACTTTCCTAAAAAGCATTCATCATCTGTGATACATATCCTTACTTTAATGCTGTTGGTATCTTTTCCTGAAAAGACTATACATGTGTAAGTATTTTATTTTGGGTCATATTCATCTTCTTTATCAATCAGACCCTTCTAAATGATGATGTTAATGTAGCCTTCCTTTTTTAGGTTGCCTGAGAAGTTGGCACCCTTCATTGCATGTATCAATTCAGTTCAGTCGCTCAGTCATGTCCAGCTCTTTGCGACCCCATGGACTGCAACACTCCAGGCCTCCTTGTCCATCACCAACTCCCAGAGTATGCTCAAACTCATACCCATTGAGTCGGTGATGCCATCCAACCATTTCATCCCCTATCATCCCCTTCTCTGCCCACCTTTAATCTTTCCCATATCAGGGTGTTTTCAAGTGAGTCAGTTCTTCACATCAAGTGGCCAAAGTATTGGAGCTTCAGCTTCACCATCAGTCCCTCCAATGAATATTCAGGACTGATTTCCTTTAGGATGGACTGATTGGATCTCTTTGATGTCCAAGGGACTCTCAAGGGTCTTCTCCAACATCACAGTTCAAAAGCATCAACTCTTCAGCCCTCAGAATTCTTTATAGTCCAACTCTCACATCCATACATGACTACTAGAAATCCATAGCTTTGACTATACAGACTTTGTTGGCAAAGTAATGTCTCTGCTTTTTAATATGCTGTCTAGGTTAGTCATAACTTTTCACCTAAGGAGCAAGTGTCTTTTAATTCCATGGCTGCAGTCACCATCTGCAGTGATTTTGGAGCCCCCCAAAATAAAGTTTGTCCCTATTTCCACTATTTTCCCATCTATTTGCCATGAAGTGATGGGACCAGATACCATGATGTTAGTTTTCTGAACATTGCATTTTAAGCCAACTTTTTCACTCTCTTCTTACTTTCATCAAGAGGCTCTTTAGTTCTTCTTCACTTTCTGCCATAAGGGTGGTGTCATCTGCATATCTGAGGTTGTTGATATTTTTTCCAGCAATCTTGATTCCATCTTGTGCTTCATTGAGTCCAGCATTTCTCATGATGTACTCTGCATATAAGTTAAATAAGCAGGGTGACAATATACAGCCTTGACATACTCCTTTTCCTATTTGGAACCAGTCTGTTGTTCCATGTCCACTTCCAACTGTTGCTTCCTGACCTGCATACAGATTTCTCAAGAGCAGGTCAGGTGGTCTGGTATTGCCATCTCTCTAAGAATTTTCCACAGTTTGTTGCACCTATAGCATCCAGCATAATTCAGAAGTCATTAGATAGAAATAGTAGCACAAACTCTTCAGTCAAAAGGGGCCTGAGAAACTTTTTGTTACATTTTTCTGTGCAAGTATGAGTAACCTTGTGTTTCCATTGTGCCCAAGAAAGGTGTGGATAAAGTGTTAACAACCAGGTTTAGAAAAATCTTGTGATGGGTATAAGGAAGCCTGAACAACACTTTATATTGTCCAGGTCTGTGAGACTTTGTGAGGATGGAGATAACTCAGCAGATGCCAGTGGAGTAGGATGACAGTACACAAAGAATTTATAATCTCACCCTCTAAGTAATTTACTGCCTAAGCTTCTGATTGTAGAACTCGCTCTGGGGTGAAAGAGACATATTTTGACTAGGGAAACACATTATGGATTGAAATTTTAATTATTGATTGAGTAATGCTTCTCTATCGTGTAATGTAATAAAGCTCATTTGTAAATTAAGTTCGTTAATAGAAAAGTGAAGTTACATTTGTAATACTTAGAGGTTATATAGCCTGAGATTACTATCCATTTGGAATACTGACTTTTCCCTCAGGCCACCCAGAACACTCATAAATTAACAACTTTCAGAGAATCTTACCCAGTACACTATATTAAACAAACGTTTATTGAATATCCAGTAGGAAATGAGTAATATTATGAACAAAATCTGAAAAGAATCTTGAAAATAATCTGACAATCAAATCATCACAAATAAATGTATAATTTATTGCTTAATAAATTGAATTATGGAATGCAAAGAACATGGTCTCAAGTTTCTGTTTAAAGTGTGGTCAGGTCTACTACTGGAGGAGTGGGCCAGTGGAGCTCTTTATTGATAAGACTTATATATTGATAAGACATTTGTATTAAAGTGTAAAAGATCAAGAAAAGATGAATAAGCACATTTGACTGTACTAAGACAGGAAGAATATCTAAGAAGGGAAAAAGATAAATGCTCAATAAGTTAAAAGATGAGTATTCCCAAATATCTCTGAAAACAAATCTTAGATACTATTTCACCTGCAGCTAAGATTCTCTGTCCTGAGGGTGTGTGTAAATGTATGTTTCAAAAGCAATTTAAATTTCAATGGAAAATCTTTACAAAAGTGAAAGAGGCCTTTTTATTAAACTTTTATTTTAGCCAAAGGTTATAAACTCAAGTTCCTCTGTGGCTAAAGAAAAGAGTGTAAATCATACTAGAAAATAGTAAACTGCAGAACTCATGCTTATCTAGAATGGAGAGTTATTAATAACAGTATTGTTGAGTAATCAACCAAGATAGGAGGACACCAAGCATGGTGTGCTAATTACTGGTGCTAAACGCTACAGCCACGCAAGGAGGCAGATGATATCATATCCCTTCTTTAATGATGAGGAAGCTGAATCTAATAAAGTTCAGTTCAGTTCAGTTCAGTCACTCAGTTGTGTCTGATTCTTTGAGACCCCATGAATCGCAGCACACCAGGCCTCCCTGTCTATCACCAACTCCCGGAGTTCATTCAAACTCATGTCCATTGAGTCAGTGATGCCATCCAGCCATCTCATCCTCTGTCATCCCCTTCTCCTCCTGCCCCCAATCCCTCCCAGCATCAGGGTCTTTTCCAATGAGCCAACTCGTCACATGAGGTGGTCAAAGTACTGGAATTTCAGCTTTAGCATCATTCCTTCCAAAGAAATCCCAGGGCTGATCTCCTTTAGAAATGGACTGGTTGGATCTCCTTGCAGTCCAAGGGACTCTCAAGAATCTTCTCCAACACCACAGTTCAAAAGCATCAATTCTTTGGCGCTCAGCTTTCTTCACAGTCCAACTCTCACATCCATACATGACCACTGGAAAAACCATAGCCTTGACTAGACAGACCTGTGTAGGCAAAGTAATGTCTCTGCTTTTCAATATGCCATCTAGTTGGTCATAACTTTTCTTCCAAGGAGTAAGCGTCTTTTAATTTCATGGCTGCAATCACCCTCTGCAGCGATTTTGGAGCCCCCAAAAATAAAGTCTGACACTGTTTCCACTGTTTCCCCATCTATTTCCCATGCAGTAATGGGACCGAATGCCATGATCTTAGCTTTCTGAATGTTGAGTTTTAAGCCAACTTTTACACTCTCCTCTTTCACTTTCATCAGGAGGCTTTTTAGTTCCTCTTCACTTTCTGCCATAAGGGTGGTGTCATCTGCATATCTGAGGTCATTGATATTTCTCCCAGCAATCTTGATTCCAGCTTGTGTTTCTTCCAATCCAGCATTTCTCATGATGTACTCTGCATATAAGTTAAATAAGCAGGGTAGCATTATACAGCCTTGACGTACTCCTTTTCCTATTTGGAACCAGTCTGTTGTTCCATATCCAGTTCTAACTGTTGCTTTCTGACCTACATTTAGGTTTCTCAAGAGGCAGGTCAGGTGGTCTGGTATTTCCATCTCTTTCAGAATTTTCCACAGTTTATTGTGAATAAACCGGTAATAAAGTTACCTGCTTAATTTCATCCTGTTTTTGAAAGTACTGATCTTCTACAATGAAACATGATACTCATACTCATGTTTATATTTATTGTGCTGTGTAAACTCTGAGAGAAGAGAATTTATTTACTTTTACTAAATAGCATATCAGTTTCCTAGGTTACTTACTGGTAAAATATCTACCTACCAACACAGGAGATTCAGGAGACAGGTTTGATCCCTGGGTCATAAAATTCTCCTGGAGAAGGAAATGGCAACTGACTCCAGTATTCTTGCCTGAAAAGTCCCATGGACGGAGGAGCCTGGCGGGCTATAGTCAATGGGTTCACAAAAGAGTCAGACAAGACTTAAAAACTAAACAGAATAAGAAGTGAGTTTGTGTGGTATCCATGTCATTTCTTCCCAGTGTGCAAATGCTGCTTTCTCGTTTTGTGAGAGAAACCTGATTGATGCACATATACTTCCTCAAGAATTCAACCCATGTGTTCCAAGGGAAAATGATTGATGGATTCTCAACACTCTAATCTAATCCTGGTAAACCCATTTCTCCTGCAAGTATCTGACATACAAGAGGGCAGGCCTAAGCAAATTTGGTCAATTAACCTGAGAACTATTTGATACAGGCTTCCTGAAAAGAAGCGTCTTTCCTATTAAAATACAAGCTGAGAAAGACAGGCTCCCATGCTCACAATTATGCATGTGGAAGCTTGGCCCAAATTGCTGCTGCAATTATGAAGGGTCCATTCTCAGGTTGTAGCAAACATGCAGGGGGCAGAGCAAAGCCAGGATGTTGCTCAGTATTTCAGCAAAATTTTCGTCCTTGTTTTCATTACCTACTTGTCTTCTCTTAAAGATTATGGCTCTGTAAATTAGTGAGTATGTCTGTGTTCACACCTGTGTTTTAAGTCAGTTTAAGTTTTAATATATTTCATTTGTTTAATGAACTTACTAACAATGTAGGCAGCCTCAATAGTTAAACAAACAGTATTTGGAAGAGGATTTTCAAGTGCACAGGAAAGGAAAAGCGATTTTAGGAAGATGAAAAAGATGAGAGGAAAGAAAATCATGACCTGGGACCAAAGAAGTTTCAGTATGATTAAAGCAGAAGTTTAAGTTAGGGCGGAGATATAAGAAAATTTAGAAAAACATAAGTAAAGTAGAAAAAAATACAAGACAAATTGATTGCTGCTTGGTTGGAACTTATAAGAAAAAGTATTTACAAATATAAATATACATATGCTTTAATAACTATGTACATTTAAACAGTAAGGAATAGAATAAAATCTAAAGAATCATAGCAGTTATGAAAATAAAAAAGGGCCCTATGCATGAATTCCTATCATCAAACACAGCACTAAATATTTTATGAAGATAAATATATACCCAAGGACAGAATTAAATATATTAGAGTATGTACACTTGGGGAGGAGGAAAATTATACTGGAGATTAGGAATAATGTGGAGAAGAAAATCATTAGGATACTGATTTTATTTCACTGGAAATATACCCAGAAGTGGAATTGTTGAATTATATGGTAGTCTTATTTTTAATTTTTTGAGGAACCACTCTACTCTTTTCCATATGGTTGAACCAGTGTACATTGCTGCCAACTGAAAACAAGAATTTCCATTTTTTACAGGATCACCAATACTTATATTTTTCTCTTTTTTAAAATGACTATACCAGGTGTGAGGTGATATCTCAATGTAGTTTAATTTGCATTTCCCTGAAATAGCAATATGTCAAGCATCTTTTCATATACTGGTTGGCCATTTGTCTGTGTTTTGGAAAAATGTATATTTAGGTTCTTGCAGATTGCCTTTTTTTTTTTTTTGAGTGTATGCATTCCTTATATATTTTGGATATTAACCCATTATCTGATATATGATTTGCAAATATTTTGTCCCATTCCATAGTTTGCCTGTTCATTTTTTGATTGCTCCCTTTGCTGTGCAGAAACTTTATAGTTTGATGCAGCCTATTTGTCTGTTTTTGCTTTTGTTGCCATGCTTTCAATGCCAAATTTTTAAAAATTGCCAAGACCAATGTCAAGGAAGCTGCCCCCCCGCCTCCAATATTTTATTCTAGAAGTTTTATGGTTTCAGGTCTTATGTTTAAGCCTTTATTTCATTTTGAGTTGTGTGTGTGTGTGTGTGTGTGTGTGTGTGTGTGTATGATGTAAGATAATGGTACATTTTAATTGTTTTTCATGTTGATGTATGGTTTTCCCAGCATCATTTTTGAAGATACTATTCTTTCTTCCCTGGGTATTCTTAAGTATTTTTGTTGAAGTTCACTTGGCCAAATATGTATGGGTTTACTTCTGGGCTCCCTACTCTGCTCCATTGATCCATGTGTCTACTTTTGGTCAACACCGTACTACTATGATTACTGTAGCTTTGTAATATAGCTTGAAATCATGACATGTGGTACTTCCAGTTTTGTTCATCTTTCTCAAGATTTCCAAGATTCATTCTCAAGATTACTCTGGAAATTCAGGGCATTTTGTGATTCCACTTGGATTTTACAATTGTTTTTGGTACTTCTGTAAAAGATGCCTTTGAAATTTTGACAGGAGTTGCTTTGACTTTATAGATCCCTTTTTGTACTATGGCTAATTTCAAATAATGTCTTTTAGTTTACAGATTCTTTTTCTGCTTCATCAAGTCTGTTCTTGACACTCTACATTGCACTTTTTCAAAAATTTCATTCATTTTATTCTTCAGCTCCATAATTTCTGTTTGATTCTTTGTTATGGTTTTCATTATACATCTTTTAATACTACTAAATGAGTTATGTCTTTCCCTCTTTAAAACAGAATTATCTCAATATTTTTCATTAGCTATTTATCCAAATGAATTGTATGTTTATCTAAATTAATATACCCCTATTGAAAATGTCACTTTTGAAATAAGTGCTGAGCTTTCTTAAACTACTAATATGACAGTGCTCATGAAATAGATGTGTTTGCTTCAGAGTCATACACATGTGCATTTTCTTTCTGGAGGAAATATGGCAGTATTTGTGCTTTTAAAGTAAAGGTTATTCTCTGAATTTAACAAGACATTGTGTGCATGTGTGCTAAGTTGATTAGTCACATCCGACTCTGCTATGGACTATAGCCCACCATGTCCATGGAATTCTCTGTCCATTGGATTCTCTGGGCAAGAATACTGGAGTGGGTTGCCATGCTCTCCTCTAGGGGACCTTCCTGACCTATGCAGTGAACCCACATCTCTTATGTATCCTGCACTGACAAGCAGATATTAAATACAAATCAACTTTGCACTTTTTCAAAAGATGAAACTATAACAAAATATTTTGTCTTATTAATCTTAAGAAGAGGAAGTGGTAGGTACTTCATTCATGAAAGATTAAATTTGGGGAGAGCGACAAACATGTAAAATAATTAAAATACAGTTCTCTAAATGATATATTAAAATGATATACAAAATGCTAAGAGATGATACAGGAGATATAGTTAATAAATATATTCAGGCTTATACATGTTCTTTTATAGGTTCAATTTCTTGCCAAGTTTAATTCTTCCCTAGAATGTGAGGAATTGTAATTAACAAATCAAATTATTCCCAGTATCTAAGCAGTTTCATTCATAACAACACTTAACAGGCCATAACAGTAATTTTGAAACGTAGAACTGTGTTACTATTTTATTATAAACATAATCTAAATGTATATAAAAGAAAATTATGTATTATAGAATCTATATTTTTAGTTAATTACAATATCTAGTTATCAGCATTAGTATTTTTAGAAGGAAGAGAAAAGAAATAAGGAAAAAGTTGTAGTGATAGTGATTAGCGTATTATTATTATATCTTATAAGAAATGAAAATTCTAAACATACACAACCTCAGGAAAGCAAAACTAAGCTCTTGTCCATGTTTGCAGTTTCCAGTCTAATGTTTCTCACCTTCAGTCCTTTTGCTTAAAATCTTTTCTCTCTCTTTTCTTGTCCTCATATCTATGTGTTCAAATTTTACTTTCTTTTCAAGACCTATTTCTCCTATAAGTCTTTCTAGATCACACAAGTTAAAGCTACTCTTTTATAGTATTTGTAAATCCCAAGTGATTAATTCTATTCATTGTAATCTGCAATGGATTTTCACATTCACCTTTATAGTATGCCAAGATAAATGCCATGCTAAGATAAATCACATGCCAACATAAATCACAAATGTTTACTCTAAATGGCTGTGACTAGTTTTACATATTCATTTTGCCTATGGTAAGAAATAATCACCAATTGTGATTAGATTTCAGATAGATTGAAAAAAAATTTTAAATAGAAATCAAAATAAATCAGCTTCACATAGCATGACATAATATGTAATATAACATGATTTTGGAACTCAGATCAGATCAGTCACTCAGTCGTGTCCAACTCTTTGCGACCCCATGAATTGCAGCAAGCCAGGCCTCCCTGTCCATCACAAACTCCCGGAGTTCACTCAGACTCACGTCCATTAAGTCAGTGATGCCATCCAGCCATCTCATCCTCTGTCGTCCCCTTCTCCTCTTGCCCTCAATCCCTCCCAGCATCAGAGTGTTTTCCAATGAGTCAACTCTTCGCATGAGGTGGCCAAAGTACTGGAGTTTCAGCTTTAGCATCATTCCTTCCAAAGAAATCCCAGGGCTGATCTCCTTCAGAATGGACTGGTTGGATCTCCTTGCAGTCCAAGGGACTCTCAAGAGTCTTCTCCAACACCACAGTTCAAAAGCATCAATTCTTTGGCACTCAGCCTTCTTCACAGTCCAACTCTCACATCCATACACGACCACAGGAAAAACCATAGCCTTGACTAGATGAACCTTTGTTGGCAAAGTAATGTCTCTGCTTTTGAATATGCTATCTAGGTTGGTCATAATTTTCCTTCCAAGGAGTAAGCGTCTTTTTTAATTTCATGGCTGCAGTCACAATCTGCCGTGATTGTGGAGCCCAGAAAAATAAAGTCTGACACTGTTTCCAGTGTTTCCCCATCTATTTCCCATGAACTGATGAGACCAGATGCCATGATCTTAGTTTTCTGAATGTTGAGCTTTAAGCCAACTTTTTCACTCTCCACTTTCACTTTCATCAAGAGGCTTTTGAGTTCCTCTTCACTTTCTGCCATAAGGGTGGTGCCATCTGCATATCTGAGGTTATTGATATTTCTCCCAGCAATCTTGATTCCAGCTTGTGTTTCTTCCAGTCCAGCATTTCCCATGATGTATTCTGCATATAGGTTAAATAAACAGGGTGACAACATACAGCCTTGACATACTCCTTTTCCTATTTGGAACCAGTCTGTTGTTCCATGCCCAGTTCTAACTGTTGCTTCCTGACCTGTATACAAATTTCTCAAGAGGCAGGTCAGGTGGTCTGGTATTCCCATCTCTTGAAGAATTTTCCACAGTTTATTGTGATCCACACAGTCAAAGGCTTTGGCATAGTCAATAAAGCAGAAATAGATGCTTTTCTGGAACTCTCTTGCTTTTTCCATGATCCAGCGGATGTTGGCAATTTGATCTCTGGTTCCTCTGCCTTTTCTAAAACCAGCTTGAACATCAGGAAGTTCACGGTTCACATATTGCTGAAGCCTGGCTTGGAGAATTTTGAGCATTACTTTACTAGCATGTGAGAGGAGTGCAATTGTGCGGTAGTTTGAGCATTCTTTGGCATTGCCTTTCTTTGGGATTGGAATGAAAACTGACCTTTTCCAGTCCTGTGGCCACTGCTGAGTTTTCCACATTTGCTGGCATATTGAGTGCAGCACTTTCACAGTATCATCTTTCAGGATTTGGAATAGCTCAACTGGAATTCTGTCACCTCCACTAGCTTTGTTCATAGTGATGCTTTCTAAGGCTGACTTGACTTCACATTCCAGGATGTCTGGCTCTAGGTCAGTGATCACACCATCGTGATTATCTGGGTCGTGAAGATCTTTTTTGTACAGTTCTTCTGTGTATTCTTGCCATCTCTTCTTAATATCTTCTGCTTCTGTTAGGTCCATACCATTTCTGTCCTTTATCGAGCCCATCTTTGCATGAAATGTTCCTTTGGTATCTCTGATTTTCTTGAAGAGATCCCTAGTCTTTCCCATTCTGTTGTTTTCCTCTATTTCTTTGCATTGATCGCTGAAGAAGGCTTTCTTATCTCTTCTTGCTATTCTTTGGAACTCTGCATTTACAGTCCTAACTCACTAATTTAGTTCTGTTATATAGGTCAAGCCTTGAATTGTAGTGCCCTTCTTATTTGTATAATAGGAATAATATTACTTAACATTCAAAGGAGATCTGATAATTATAAATCATAAATATAAATACTGGAATAGCACTTCTTTCAAATGTTCAAAAATTGGTGATTAATACCAGGAAAGGTAGTGACAGTCAGTATTATCAGTTGTCTAAAGATTGACTAGAATAAAGCACCAAGAAGACTATCATATTGAAATTAGAATTATTGAAATTGAAATTAAAAGATGCTTGTTCCTTGAAAGCATAGCTATGAAAAACCTAAACAGAGTATTAAAGAGCAGAGACATCACTTTGCTGACAAAGTTCCATATAGTCAAAGCTATAGTTTTTCCAGTAGTCATGTATGGATGTGAGAGTTGGACCATAAAGATGACTGAGTGCCAACGAACTGATGCTTTTGAATTGTGGTGCTGAAGAAGATTCTTTAGAGTCCCTTGAACTGCAAGGAGATCAAACTAGTCAATCCTAAAGGAAATCAACCCTGAATATTCATTGGAAGTTTTGGTTGCTGACGCTGAACTTTTTCATTGATGATTTTTCATTGGGAAAATACTGGGAAATATATAAGGCAAAAGGAGAAGTGAGCAGCAGAGGATGAGATGGTCATGTAACATCACCAATTCAATGGACATAAATTTGAGCAAATTCAGGGTGATCATGGAGGACAGAAAAGCCTGGCAGCATCTGAGGTCCATGGGGTCACACAGAGTTGGAAATGACTTAGAGACTGAACAACAAAAATTGGAATTAAGATAACAGCCAATTTGGCTAGCTCATATGTACATATTTGTGATAGTGTACTTATAAATCTAAATTGTCTGATAAAACTTATGATAATATTTATCAAACATTAGGTACTTCCAGCACAACAAAAGCTCAAATAATAGACAAGTATATTGATCAGATATTTTGTGGTTGGCCATGAGATAAGGAAAACTTTAAATATGTAGCCATAGTTTTTATGAAAATATATGCTATTAATTGACAATATAAGCTTATTTATCTTAATTGAAGGAGTAAAATAATTATTTTAGAAGCTACCAATTTTACTTGTATAACTCAAAATGCAATTTTATAAATATCCAAGTATCAGATGCATGAATATATTTTTATATCTCTTTGACTTCTACTTCATTTCCTTATTTGGGAAAAAATGTTGTATATCTCTGTGGGTAGTGTGTGTGAGAGAGAGAGAAAGAGGGAAAGAGAGGGAGGGAGAAAGTAGTCAGTGAGAAAGTACACAAGATAGAAATAGTTTTTTAAGTAATGAAATAAAATAAACTGAAGAGAATGCAGCCAAAATTTATCACTAAGAAATAGACTATAATACTAATACAAAACAACTGTTGTCTTTCCTTGAGATTTATGTTTTGAACGGACTTCTATAAAATATTCTCACCATAATAGTTCTCAAATCATTGTGCATATTTACTTTAGAAACTATACAAGTACATTTAAAAATTGTGGCTCAAGACAATGAAGAATCTGCCTGCATTGTGGGAGATCTTGGTTCCATCTCTGAGTTGCGAAGATCCCCTAGAGGAGGTCATGGCAACACACTCCGATATTCTTGCCTGGAGAGCTCTACGAACAGAGTAGCCTGGCAGGCTACAGTCCATGGGTTTACAAAGAGTTGAATATGACTGAGAAATTAACGTGTGCATGTGTGCATGTGCACACACACAGACACACACACACTCTGATTTCCAAAACTCACTTCTAAAATAATTGAAGTGAGGAGTTTCTAAAAACTCCTCTTGTGCTGTCAGAATGGAGTTAACATTCACACTTTTTATATTCAATTCCCTAAAATCATAAATCCTTTAAAATACAAGAAGATCCTAAAAATAGTCACCGGCCAGTAAGAATTAATCAGACTTTGCTCATCTCATCAGTTATTTATATAACACTTTCCCAACTAAGTATCCCTACCACCATAATGACCTGAATGCATGCAGTGCTCAGCTGCCGAGTCAAAGCTTACAAGCTGATTTTATTGCTCTAGACACATTGAACATCAGAAGAGCCCATCAGCACAGGAACATTAGGATGCCAGAAGTGTGTTACAATCATTTGAAATAGGAAATCACTCTACGGTATGAATATATATCAAACCTTGGGTCTCTTTTTTTGAAGTCTCTAACATCTAATAAACTGTATCTTAGCAGCAGTGATAAATAACATTCTCTTGAATTGCAAATGATATTTCTTTTTTATTGAAATATAGCTGATGTGCAATGTTGTGTTAGTTTTGTAAATGCTATTTTAACTTGATATTTAAGTTAAATGATCACCACTGCCCACTAATGGTTCTATAGTTAATCTCTTTGTTTTCATGGCACTACTGAAATTTGGGGGTATATTGAATTATCTTCTGTTGAGTGAGAACAATAATCTTTATATCCATGATACTTAATAGTACTTTTATTTTTTGGGTTGAGTCCCAGACCTTGCATAGAGTATTCCTATTCTTATACCATAAGGATTTAATTTGTGTTTACTTTGAGTCACTGAGTTAAACAGTTATTCATAGCTTATTCATCTGTCCTTGAAAAATAAAAGGGTTTTTAAGGGTATGTATGTATATGTATTTATTTATATCTGTAGTAGATCCATTCCAGAAACCAAAGTAAAGATGGGATAATTATCTCTAATTCACATATTTGTACCTAAACTTTTTTATCTTAGAAATTTCACATATGCCAATTTATAGCTACTATGGTTGATGATTTCATACTGAGATATCCTTATCTTATGCAAAATATATGTTTAATGTCATACCATACTAGGAGGCTTGAAAGAATTAGAGACTGTCACTAAAAAATGTATCACTGTAAGCATCTATTTTGATATCACAATTCATTTTCTTACAACATAAAATCTCAGATTGGCAGAATCCTCTAAAATACTGATTCATTGTCAGAGCTTCATTGCTGAGAATCAAACTGTAATGACATTTTAATTATTTTCAATCAAACAAAACATCTATTATGTTTAATTTTATGTTGATGACTTCAGCAAGAACCAAAAGTGTTCAAATATTTGACAAAGCAATGGTAAAGTAAATAAACCAAAAAATAAATTTTAAAAACTTTAACTCCCGTTTTTGCATTGTCAGGATAGCAAATAACTCTGTATATTTAATTCATGAAATTCATCATTTTTCACAGATTTTTTAATATAATAATGTAAAGTTGTTTATGTGAGCCCATTATAATAACTTTATCAATTTACTAATGTAAATGCAATTTTTTTTCTATCTTAATTATTTAATATTAAATTACAAGAAACAACTGAGAGAAATAAATAGGGTAAACAGCATGGTCTGTTCAAGTGGTCATTTTGCTAGTAAGGAGTACAGCTCAAAAACAGTGAGCATAAATCTGAATGGTTGTAAATGATAGGGTATTTCTCAATTAGGTAATACTCTATGTCATGAATTGTCAGAGCATCTAGCATAGTTTATGACTTGTAACATGTATTAAATAAAATTTTCTTGCTGAATTAACAGTAAATTATAAGGTGATCTTTAGAAGACATTAGAGGAAAACTAAAATTAATACATTTGAAGGTCCTCTGGACTTATTAAATAAGTTACATTACTAGAATACTTGATAATTAACATTTAAAATTTTAAGTGTAGTTTGTTTACTTGGACTTTTAATAGAATTAAACCCATTTAATTCAAAATAATTTAGAGCAAATTAGTATTTGAAGTATTCTGTTAAATAATATAATTTTACTAAATGCAGTGATGAAAGTGATTGATTTAGGGAATGGGCAAAGCATGTTGGACAAAGTGAAGTTTGGGTGGAGGGTGCCTAAATCAGTAGAATTAAAAGGCCAAAAATAATATTGGTTATAAAATCCACCAGATTCATTTTGATATATGGCAAAACCAAGACAATATTGTAAAGTTAAAAAATTAAATTAAATTAAAAAAAAATCTACCTGGAAAAGGAAATGGCAACCCACTCCAGTATTCTTGCCTGGAGAATCCCATTGATGGAGGAGCCTGGAGGGCTATAGTCCATGGAGTCGCAAGAGTCAGACACGACTTAGTAACTAAACCACCACCACCATATAATCCAATATGCGGTTGATTTTAACATTCAGTTAAGAAGATGCTGTGACCACAGGTGGTTGATAGTCAAATACATTTTTTCACTGTTATCTTGTGTCATTTTGACAACTCTTGGGAGTTTCTCTTTTAATGATCTTAAGTGATCCAGGAGAAAGTCTTTGAATAGCTTATCATTTCAAAAATTGTCATCTGTTAATTGGCTAAATAACAGTCATTATAATTTAAAAGAGATCAATAATTTTATCTAGAGATACGGTGAACTATATATGCAAAACCCCTAATGGAAAAAATAATGAAACTATGTAATATTAGGAACTATAAGACAGAAATACTATCCTGTGGAAACATTAATGTATGCCATTTTGTCATCAGATACATGGAGTGGAGACATTCAAAACTATTAAAGAGGAAAAGATCAATTATCTTGCCTACATGAAAGTGAAAAACTATTCATCAAAGGGGAGATACCTTAAAAAAAAGGGCAACAGTAAAATAGGAAAAAGATATTTATAATAATTGATTTAAAAGGATGCTTCAGTGAATTTGTCAGTATTTTTTGATGGAACTTAACCTGGAAAATTCCATGGATAGAATTGGCAGGATTCAGTCCATGGAGTTACAAACAGTCAGACACAACTGAGCACACACACTCAACCAATGATTGAGGCCTAAGAGCGAGGGCATGAGGACAGTTCATTTCCCAGGCCATACATGTCATTCATAGATGAACATATTTTTCCAGTAAGGCAATGAATCATCTTCAGGAAGTACGCTAGAATGACTTTCTAAGAAATGGTCTTGAGTTTGATGGTATAATTGATTGTATGGATTATGGAATCCAGAGCTGTTCACGGCCATCTTTAGTGCCACAAATAGACTGGTTGGCAATGAACAACATAAAAATAAGGCTATAATTGAAAGATAAAATGAAGGATTCTTAAGTATTGCTTGAAAATTTGAATCTATGTCTGGAATTTTTAAATTCCTGGCCCTTCCTACTTTATGAATTGGTAAGTTCCACTTTAGCTTCAATTAGAAATGTTTTGTCATTTGAAAATAAAAGTTATGAATAATACTAATATCTTATTTTAAAAATGAAGAACTCATACAAATTGATGGGTGGAAACCCCCATAATGAACAGATAATGAACAGATAATACACAGACACTCATTACATACACTTCTAATTATCAATAAGTTGAAAAATTGTTGAAGTTGATTTGTAATTGAATCTGGAAAAGCATATCAAATGTCTTAATTGGGGTACAATTGAAATATAACATGTAACTTTCAAGTATGATTTGATGTTGTATATTAATACATTGAAAAATGTGACCACATTAAGGCTAGTTAACATCTATTACCATTCGTAGTTGTAATATTTTTTTGTGATAAGGGCTTTTAATATTTACTCTCTTCAGTTCAGTTCAGTTCAGTCGCTCAGTCGTGTCAGACTCTTTGCGACCCCATGAACCGCAGCACGCCAGGCCTCCCTGTCCATCACCAACTGCCGGAGTCCACCCAAACCCATGTCTGTTGTGTCAGTGATGCCATCCAACCATCTCATCCTCTGTCGTCCCCTTCTCCTCCTGCCCTCAATCTTTCCCAGCATCAGGGTCTTTTTACTCTCTTAGCAATTTTCAAATATGGAATACAATATTATTAACTATAGTCACCATGTTTTACATTATAGCTCCATGGCTTATTTTATAATTAGAAGTTTGTACATTTGACATCATTTTATGCATCAAATCTTAACTGATTAAAATGATAACTTATTGTAGTCATGATTTGGACTGTAATTTGGAGTGTCCTTGAAAAGGAAAGCTGGTTTCTGCTGCCCCTGGAGCAGCTGGAAAGCAGCTTGCTTAGTGGAACCATCTGACTTGCTCATTCATGAAGTCTGAATTAAGAAGCCTTAAAGAGTTGGGCCTCCTTGATCATTTATGTCTCTGTGCAGTCTTTCTTTGTGTCTCTGCAACGTGGACTCTTTAAGGTAGTGGGTTTTGTTTGTTTGTTTGTTTTTTTAAGCTTCTCTTTGCTGAGGTGAAACTGCATTCCTTTTTAGGACTTAGAACTCAGCAGTTACATAGTATCACTTCGACTGCATTCTATTCATCCCATCAGTTTCAAATACAATAGTAGATTCAAGGGAGAGGAAATAGACTATCTCTTGATAGAGTGACAAGCTTCTGAAATATCACTGTTACTGCTGTTAAGTCGCTTCGGTCGTGTCCAACTCTGTGTGACCTCATAGACAGCTGCCCACCAGGCTTCCCCATCTCTGGGATTCTCCAGGCAAGAATACTGGAGTGGGCTGCCATATCACATGAGACTACAAATGCTCTTATGGTCATTTTTGGAAAACAGTGTACAAGTGGATCAGTGATAGCTTTCACTAGAAAATCCTCTCAGAGTTTCCTTGTCAAAAATGTTTTAAGCTTCTTTCCTTCCAAACACTTTGATATATTTCATTTATGATAGGGTCTTATCAGTGCATGAACATAATTTTGGTAGTTTTGTATGCCTATCTCTCCATACAGATCCTATGTTTGATGATAAAGACCATATCTCATTCATTTATATGTGTACATGTATGACAGTGTTTGGAGATTATATCTACCTGTAATATTATGGTAGTCAGTATGGCTTGTTGTGGATCACCTGTAATCAAACAATAGTACTGCTAGCACTGTTGGCCTTGTTTCATTTTCTCTGGGTGTAAGAGTTAGTAGATTGGTAGTTAGTGTGCCATGTGGGGTCCTACAAGAAGGGCAAGCATAGAGAGAAATTAACATGACTGGGATTTATTGAGGTTAATGTCTAGGAAATCTGAAGAAGAGAAAATCAGAGGTTGGCAAGAAAAACCTCCAATGAATATCTGATAGCTGTGAAAGAAGATGAGACAGAGGGAGGAGTAGATAGTAGGAAGCACTTTAGACTACAACTATTGTACTTTTAGTACCTTTGCTGCGCTCAGGCCTTGGCTGGGGGCAGCCCAGAGAGAAACTGGCCTCAGTGCTGCAATGAACTCAAAAGAAATAGAAGATGGAGGCTGTTGTCTATAGTTCTCACAGTAGTTTCTCATTTGAAAAACGATCTGAGTGTTACATTTGATTAGTCTGTATAGTTGACGTCTTATACATCTTGAGCTGCACCAAATTTTTCCAAAATTTTTTGACAGTGACTTCTCCAAGTTTTCTGTAAGCCTCTCTTCTGAGGAAAAACTTAGAAGAGGAAAGTCAGTTGGACAAATTATAGCTTATGCCACTATTGTTGGTCTTAAGCCTGCAACTGTTAATCCTCTTCTCCCCTGCACTATTCATTCTAAATTCCCCTTGTTCAGAGCTATCGCCTTTCTAGATCTTTATTACTTTCCTGGTAATGTGATCCAAACTTTTATTCATGAATCCTCTGAGCCTTATTCATGAATCCTCATGAATATTATGCTTCTCAAGGCCAGAGTGGTTGCATTTGTCTACTCACCATAGCTATTAGGCAAGAGAGAATCAAATGGTACACAGGTGAGTCACTGGGGTTCTAAACTTTCTGGCTCCCACTAGGTCCAAAAAGTAGGTTTCTCCTGTTGGTCAGTTAGTTATTCCTGCCAAAAAGATGACCCCTCTCACGCATCTGTGGGTTCAAACAATTCAAAGTGCCCAGATGGCAGCTGTAATATAAATTTCAATAGGACGCTTGCTATGTCCCCTGGCAAGAGGATGCTGCTGCTGCTGCTGCTAAGTCGCTTCAGTTGTGTCCGACTCTGTGCGGCCTCATAGACGGCAGCCCACCAGGGTCCCCATCCCTGGGACTCTCCAGGCAAGAACACTGGAGTGGGTTGCCATTTCCTTCTCCAATGCATGAAAGTGAAAGTGAAGTCGCTCAGTCGTGTCTGACTCTTAGCGACCCCATGGACTGTAGCCCACCAGGCTCCTCCATACATGGGATTTTCCAGGCAAGAGTACTGGAGTGGGGTGCCATTGCCTTCTCCGGGCAAGAGGATAGCCTTCATGGAAACCAGCACTCCAATCATCCTGAGCTCAGAATTTCAGGGACAGGAGACCAAAGTTCTCTAGTAGTAGGTCTTGGGTAGGAACTATAAGGGGGATACTCTTTCCTCTTATTTTGGTTACCAAAATCATGTATTCTTCCTTTTAGGAATGTACATGAAGGCCTTGCTTTTAGCATGTATAATGTATTTTAGAGGATGGTAACCTCTCCTTTTTGAGTATTTTTTCTGGACTCAAGTATGTTCTCTGGCTGACACTGTGGCTGTGTCTTCAGTAGGTCATCCCAATGTTTTATCAGACTTATTGCTTCTTGATAGTGTGTCATATGATACTACTAGCAGATCAAAAGATCATGTTCCCACTCTGCACCTGCAATGTTGTGGAGTATGTCTCCTGCTTGGAGGCTAAGTTCTATGAAATTCTATGGCTATAGGTCAGACATTTGGTAGAGACCCATTTATTGTTGCTAGATGAATCTCTGCAGGTAAGAAAAGGAAACCCATACCCAGAACAGATATCTGTCCCTGTGAAGATAGACCCGTGGCTCTTCTACTAGAGAAAAGGCTCAAAGAGATCAACCTGAAACCAAATGGTTGGTTATTCTCCTAGAGGAATAGTGCCATACTTGGGGAATCTGTACTTTCTCTGCCAGACTAAACATTCATATGAGGAAATATCCAGATTGACCTCAGTAACTAGGAGTTTATGCTTTGGCATCAAATATAGCCTCTGTATCTGCAACTGTGATTATTCCATTCATGTGCCCATCATTCAGTTATGGCTAATAACAAAGATTGACTGATCTCAATTAGTCAATTCATTTTGTATTCTTGGTATTCTAGTGTGTCTTCCATGGTGGATACTTTCTGGTGGGCATTGATACATAAATGCTCACAAGCATTGAGACATAAATGTGCATTATCTAATCCCATTGATCAATGTACATGACCTCTTTGTCTCACTTCTTCTAGTCATTATTACTCCAGAACTTGACCAGCAGTCTATCATCAGCCACTGCCCAGAATTCTGTACATATTCTTACCTCAGACCAGTTCATCTTCCACAGAAGGGATGATCAGTTCTCTTCTTGAAACTTTTCATTCATTGAATGAACTTTTATTTCATGCTGAGAGTTTACTACAGTATTATCTCTCAAGGAAAACCCTGAATGCCCCTGGAATGTAGCTGCCATCTATTTTTCAGCTACAACTACCCACTGAGTGGACTTGTTCATCAAAATATCTCCAGATTTTTTTCCCTCATTCAGCTAGTTAAATGGGAACCATCCCCTTTCTTTGTAGCACTGTATGTCAGCTAAGGACCCTTGTTTATACCATGGAGTTTCATGGGAGATTGTATGGTTCACTCATGTCCTCTATTCTTCTTTGGGCTTGGTACTTTATGTGCCTTTTCATCTTAGGATGAACTAATGATGCTCCATGTTTATGACTTAATAGGTCTAAAGAAGCTAGCTCATAATGAGCAGTTCCAAATGAATCAGCACTTAGTAATCCAGAGTCAAACATTTGTGTCTATCAGAACTAATAACATACTACAAACTATTTACTGAAGGATATAAGACTCCAGTATAGGTGACAGAGCCTTGTTCCATATCTCCAGTGGCTCAGATTGTGATTCTTCCACTGAGTCTGGCCATGGATTCCATGCTGAATCATTTCCCACCAGTGATACCTCTAACAACGTGAAGTCTGACAACCGTGTAGCCTAAACAGATAAAGCTATTCACATTGTATCCTAATTTAGAGAAGAACAGTTTCTTATTTTGGAATGCACTGAAATCAAGCAGAATTCCATGTCACAGAGAACAGGGGAAGTTGCAGTATTCCTAGTTGTAAAATATATTGCCTCGAAAATATAAAGAGGCATATCATACACTGTAGTAGTGCATGCAAAGTATAGCCAAGTGACTTTTCCTTTGGAGGGGATTTCCTGCTGTATTTTGTCTGATGTATCCTTAAATATTTTACAGGAGTCGCAGATCCTTCAATTTCAAAGGTTTATCTGTCACTCTCTGGAGTTCACATAGCTTACAAAAACCTTCAGCAGGCTAGCTATCTTGTATTCATTTGACTTGATCAACATGATACCGTTGATGTAATGATTGACTATGATATTCCATGGGATTCCCAGATAGTCTAGAGCAGCAGTTCCCAACTATTTTGGCACCAGGGACTGATTTGTGGGAGACAGTTTTTCCACACACCGGGATAGGGAGATGGTCAGGCGGCAATGTAAGTGATAGGGAGCTGCAGATGAAGTTTTGCTTGCTTGCTGGACTGCCGCTCACATCCTGCCATGCTGCCTGGTTCCCAACAGGCCACAGACCATGGCTGGGGCTGGAGACCCCTGCTCTAGAGTACGTTGGACAGAGAAAGGGAGATTTAATATAGACCTGGGGCAAAACTGTAACTGAATGTTGTACTGTCCAGGTGGATATAGAGTGGTTTGGATCTTCTTTCCTGCTGGAATAAAACTAATTGTATTTTCCAAGTTAACATCTGTCACCATGCATCTGAGGATTTACTAATCTATAGCAACAATAAATATGGCCAGTATGGCAGCTGCAACAGTGGCTACTATTTGTTTGAGTTGAAATGGCCACCAAGATCATTCAGATTTTGGCAGAGGACATACTGGTGAATGGGCTTCCCTGGTGCCTCAGACGGTTAAGAATCTGCCTGCTATTCGGGTGACCTGGGTTTGATCTCTGGGTTGGGAAGATCACCTGGAGGAGGACATGGCAACTCATTACAGTATTCTTGCTGGAGAATCCCACAGAGAGAGGAGCCCGGCAGGCTATAGTCCATGGGATCACAAAGAGTCGGACATGACTAAGCACATATTGGTGAAATGAGTGACTAAGCACATATTGTGAAATGAGTGGAATTACATTGGGACCACCAAGTTCGAATCCTTTAGAACCTCAAGTATTGCACCATTCTTTACCGTGACTTACTTCCTGCTTCTATTCTTTCATGAATTGCATTGTTGTCTTGACTTACTCTCTTGCCTGAAAGTGAACAGTATGAGGTTTATATTTGGTCTTTCCCTCTTTTACAGCTCTACTCTTTACATGAAGAATTTAAACTGCTAAGGATGTCAGTTCCAATTATAACACTTAGGAGCTGAGGAAGTAATAATATAAGCTTAATTAATATTTTATTTAACACCTTGTCCCTGCATGCCTCCACTCAAATAAGGATCCTTTATGCACTTCAGTTTCTAGGTATAAATATCAATTATGACCCTATATCCTGTAGTCCTCAAATATCAGGACACTTATGTTCATGTGGTTTGCAGTCACCTAAGTACATATCCATAGGCTCTTTTGGGGAAAAAACTGGAGGAATCACTAGAGTACAGACTGACTTAAGTCACTGAGTTCTAGATCTGAAAACTGGTTCATGTCTGGGAGTTGAGAAAGGGATCAGAAGATTTTATTGTGTAAACCACCTTCATATTCCTGTTCTTCCATTCATATTTTTTCTGATTATAAATATTGAATAGAATCTTCATCCCCTGCTTGTTTTGCCCCAGAAACATAATATTCTATCCATTCTCCAACGCTGTGCTTTTCAGCAGTTTGTGACTGTCTGGCATCAGGTGGTTGAGCAACACCTGGCCTGTTACAATCTAAAGACCCATTCTTTCCTTTTTATTAACAGACAAACTCTGTGGCTACATTTTCTACCACCAGCTCCAACCTGGGAACGAGAGCCTCCTCTCAGCTATGCCAATGTCACTCTTCCCACTGAAGTTAATAAGTCTTTGACAACAGGTGGGAACACTGGGCATTCCCATGGCACATGCTCTTTTGTTTGTCCTCTGGTCTTATTTACATAATCATTTTATGCACACGTCCATTAAGCCTGTTTATTCCTTTATCTAGAATCTGTCAAGGTAACTGAGACACTTCAACATCACTAAGTTCAGTTCAGTTGCTCAGTCGTGTCCAACTGTTTGTGACCCCATTAATCGCAGCATGCCAGGACTCTCTGTTCATCACCAACTCCCTGAGTTTACTCAAACTCCTGTCCATTGAGCCGGTGATGCCATCCAACCATCTAATCCTCTGTCATCCCCTTCTCCTCCCTCCTTCAGTCTTTCCCAGCCTCAGGGTCTTTTTCAATGAGTCAGTTCTTCACATCAGGTGGCCAAAGTATTGGAGTTTCCACTTCAACATCAGTTCTTCCAATGAACACTCAGGACTGATCTCTTTTAGGATGGACTGGTTGGATCTCCTTGCAGTCCAAAGGACTCTCAAGAGTCTTCTCCAACCCCACAGTTCAAAAGCATCAATTCTTAGGCACTCAACTTTCTTTATAGTCCAACTTTCACATCCATACATGACTACTGGAAAAACCATAGCCTTGACTAGATGGACCTTTGTTGGCAAAGTAATGTCTCTGCTTTTTTTTTTTTTTTTTTAACTATATACTTTTTTATATATTCTGGGGTTTTAGACAATATGTTTTTTATTACTGCATATTCTGATCTTTTTTTAAATATGCTATCTAGGTTGGTCATAACTTTCCTTCCAAGGAGCAAGTGTCTTTTAATTTCATGGCTGCAATCATCATCTGCAGTGATTTTGGAGCCCCAAAAAATAAAGCTTGTCACTGTTTCCCCATCTGTTTGCCATGAAGTGATGGGACCAGATGCCATGATCTTAGTTATCTGAATGTTGAGCTTTAAGTAAACTTTTTCACTCTCCTCTTTCACTTTCATCAAGAGGCTCTTTAGTACTTCTTTGCTTTCTGCCATAAGGGTGGTGTCATCTGCATATTGAGGTTATTGATATTTCTCCCAGCAGTCTTGATTCCAGCTTGTGCTTCATCCAGCCCATCGTTTCTCAAGATGTACTCTGCATATAAGTTAAATAAGCACAGTGACAATATACAGCCTTGACATACTCTTTTCCTATTTGGAACGAGTCTATTGTTCCATGTCCAGTTCTAATTGTTGCTTTCTGACCTGCATACAGATTTCTCAAGAGGCAGGTCACGTGGTTTGGCATTCCCACCTCTTTAAGAATTTTCCACAGTTTGCTGTGGTCCACATAGTCAAAGGCTTTGGTATAGTCAATAAAGCAGAAATAGATATTTTTTCTGGAACTCTCTTGCTTTTTTAATGATCCAACATATGTTGGCAATTTGATCTCCAGTTCCTCTACCTTTTCTAAATACAGCTTGAACATCTGGAAGTTCATCTGGAAATTTGGTTCAGGTACTGTTCAAGACTGGCTTGGAGAATTTTGAACATTACTTTACTAGCATGTGAGGAGAATGCAATTGTGTGGTAGTTTGAGTATTCTTTGGCATTGCCTCTCTTTGGGATCGGGAATAAAACTGACCTTTTTCAGCCCTGTGGCCACTGCTGAGTTTTCCAAAGTTGCTGGCATATTGAGTGCATCATCTTTTAGGATTTGAAATAGCTCTACTGGAATTCCATCACCTACACTAGCTTTATTCATAGTAATGCTTCCTAAGGCCCACTTGTCTTCACATTCCAGGATGTCTGGCTCTAGGTGAGTGATCATACCATCATGATTATCTGGGTTGTGCATATCTTTTTTGTGTAGTTCTTCTGTGTGTTGTTGCCACCTCTTCTTGATATATTCTGTTTCTGTTAGGTCCATACCATTTCTGTCCTTTTTTGAGCCCATCTTTGCATGAAATGTTCCCCTGGTATCTCTAATTTTCTTGAAGATATCTCTAGTCTTTCCCATTCCATTGTTTTCCTCTATTTCAACATCACTAGGGGCCATCATTTCCTCTAGATTTTATAAGGACCACCCTAACCATTAGTTTATATAATCCCTAGGTTGCTTGCTATTCTATTCCATAAAAGTGCCCCTACATCAAATGAATTCTTGCTTGTTTAGTTTCTGTTTCAGATCCCTTGAAATACAGCAGTAGAGGCCAGTGGTGCTACTTAACCACTGTAAAAATCAGCAAGGTCAGAGGAACAACCAAGAGGGCTTTGCTGACAGGAAGTTGATGAGTTAATTAATAAAACATAGTGTTGCTAAGGTCAAAATCCAATACCAGGAGTACTCCCTTGGATCCTGTTGTTACATGCTAGCTAATTTTTGCAGCTCCTTTGGGTTGTAATTTCTTCCCTTCTATATCAAAGTTAGCATATTGCCCACCTGGTTATGCTGAGATTTAGCTATAATTATCAGCCTGGGACAGCTCCTGTTGGGAATGCCTTTTAGTCTGCAGTATCTCCTCAAGAAAAGAAAATGAAAGTTCCTAATACATTAGATGGGCCACCTCTGTAAGCTCCAAGTGTTCAGAGAAGTCTGAGGAGCCCCAGTGATCAAGGAAATCATCTTGTTATCTCTATTCCTTGTTTCCATGTCTTAGGTAAGAGATCTTCCTTGGCTGAGAATTAGTCATATTTGGATCTCTAAAGAAACAATTGAAGATCCATGCAGAACATCGGCATGAATACCATACTGGATAATATTATATAATATAATATTAGAATAAAAAGTTTTTCTTGATTCAGGGGCATTAATGTTGAAGAATCAATATCATTTATCTTACAAGTTTATATATCCACCAAAAATGCACTGATCCATGTTTCTAGGATTTATGCAAAAGTGCAGAATTGGTAAGTATCAATGAATTTGAATTTGCAGATTATTCGCTTCAGTAATTTTTCCCTTTTCCTCAAAAAAGATCAAGATTCCCCAAGACATATATTTAATCTACCTACTGACCTTTTGATTAGAGGGAAAACAGAATTTAGACTAAAAGTTTAATTCTTCAGAAAACCCAGTAAAAAGATGAAGTAAAATAATACCTTCATAAAATAATTTCATTTTTAAAATAGATTTGTTTTCATTGTCCAGTGACATGCATTTAATTTACCAGAAGTGATTTCTATGAACTGGTTAATCACTTCTTGTTAGAAATTAGGAATATCTTGAGATTGAAACATGGAATGCATGCTGATATTTTGTATGCCAAACTTTGAGAGATTAAAGTTTCTGTAATTTTCTCCTTTGGGGGAAAAAAAAAACCTCTAATTAAAAGAAGTTCCCATTGGCTTATTCTTTAATTATCTATAATATTGACAAATAAACTATATAAATTATTAATATAATTGGATAAAAGTTTAAAATAGAAAATAAGTGAATTTTAAATACTATAGTTAGAGAAAACTGTATTCTTAAATGAGTTATTTGATACTTACAGTTTTATAAATATAACTCAATTTTATATATTAAAAAACTAAATGTTTATTAAACATGATGGTGTAAAATGAAAAATTTGGAAAGCAAGTGAAATAACAAATCATAAAACCTTATTGAATTGGGCTACATTAATTCATTGATTTGGTAACTTTCACTGGGAGCCCTGAATTTTTGTTCCCTTATTCTGTCTAACTAGAGATAGCTAATCAGATGTTGGCAAAGAAACATATACTGTATTTATTATGAAACATATATATATATATATATGCACATATATTCTTTTATTTCTAAAAATATTTATTTAAAAATTGACCCTTTAGTATAAGATATGATAGGGCATGGACAAACCAGATTTTTACTAATTAAACAATAATATTCTTCTTTAATTATATGAAGTATAAAATTTTTATGTATTCAATGACATATAAAATCAAACCTCCTCACATCATCCTCATATAGTTAACATTTCTTTGTGAGTAAGATGATTTTCCATAGTGCCAATCACATTCTGACTAAAGTGAAAAATGATAAAATTTAGATAGATGAAAATCATGACATTTTATATACTTGTCTCTAAGATTGTTTTGTATCATGTATTATATTGTTCATTTCTATTCTATATTGAAATAGTTCTATAACTTAAGTTTAGGGAAGTTAGAAGTTACAGTCAACATACAGATTGTGTTATATTTTTGAAATTTTAAATTAATTTTTATGAGAACACTGGTGAGAACAGAATTTGGTTTGCCATTAAATTGTTCAGATAATATCAATCTGTGATCCAAAGAAAAAAGGATCATAAGAAATAATAATTGTCATTATAGAAGTGTCAAATGCATGTGTGATTACTTGACATTTTAGAACCTTCTAAATTATTTGTGGACTCTCCCATGTAAGCCATTGTGTGTATATGTGTGTATGTGTGTGTGTGTTTGTGCATATGTGTGTGTGTATTTATTTCTCTCTTCATGCAAAAGTTTCAAGGCTGATGACTTACCACAAAAGTCATGGAAAATGAAATGGTAAAACAAAAATAGAAAATAATAGTCAAAGAAGAAGATAACAAAGGCACCAAGCATGCAATTTAATGCCCTTTTTATGCATGAGTTTCAGAAGTCCCAGAGTTACGTAGGCAGTCATCTAGTTGTCATTGTTGGAAAAGATGATGGATGCCAGTTCTTTAGGAGAAAAGTTCTCTATCACTAAATTATGACAGATATCTCATCTGCTGCATTATAAAAAGGAAAATTTGTATAAGAATATTATATGTTCTTAACATTTGCAGAAATTTTAAATCACTTTTACTTAGTATATTTGTTTCCTTGCAGCATTAAATCAATATTGAGTGGATTGACATCAGTATGTAAATAAAGATATACATTCTATGATCTTCATTAATCTATTATTGGATCTTAGAGAAACTTAAAGCCCAGAAAAATTTTATTTTGATAAATACCAGTCATATAATTTTTTTTTTTTGAGTGAAGGACCCAAAATACTAACATGAATTATTTATTTCAGGCTACAGTGAAAAGTCAGTGATGAACCATAGTGTCCACTGCTAAGACACATATGTCTTTATTCATTTGGTTATACTTAGTTATACACCTTTCTAACAATCACAGACCTGTAGGTAATTTACTTGGTTCACTTTGAAATTCTGTAATTTCTCCTTAAGTCAAAGTATAGACACATGAAAGGAGATGATGGTTCTAATGAAGAGACAGGCACAAGATGAGGAATGAGAAGGATGGAATGAGTGAGGGATTTAAAAAAGTGGAAAATGTCAACAAAGTAAAGAAAGGGTCAAAATGAGAGAATATCAAGAAAAAGAAATAGATCTTGATAGAAAAAAAAGAGACAAAGCTAGTAACATCAAAGAAAGGGTCAATACGAAAGATTTTATTCACCACTGCACTTACAGCACATTGGACAAAGTCTCAGTAAATTTCATATCCTAAACCTGCTAAGATATCTGAATCACTGAAACAACAGAAACAGACCCAAAATAACTTCAGCTGGATCATAGAAAAAGCAAGAGAGTTCCAGAAAAACATCTATTTCTGCTTTATTGACTATGCCAAAGCCTTTGACTGGATCGCAATAAACTGTGGAAAATTCTTCAAGAGATGGGAATACCAGACCACCTGATCTGCCTCTTGAGAAATTTGTATACAGGTCAGGAAGCAACAGTTAGAACTGGACATGGAACAACAGACTGGTTCCAAATAGGAAAAGGAGTTCGTCAAGGCTGTATATTGTCACCCTGTTTATTTAACTTATATGCAGAGTACATCATGAGAAATGCTGGACTGGAAGAAACACAAGCTGGAATCAAGATTGCTGGGAGAAATATCAAGAACCTCAGATATGCAGATGACACCACCCTTATGGCAGAAAGTGAAGAGGAACTCAAAAGCCTCTTGATGAAAGTGAAAGTGGAGAGTGAAAAAGTTGGCTTAAAGCTCAACATTCAGAAAACTAAGATCATGGCATCCGGTCCCATCACTTCATGGGAAATAGATGGGGAAACAGTGGAAACAGCGTCAGACTTTATTTTTCTGGGCTCCAAAATCATGACAGATAGTGACTGCAGCCATGAAATTAAAAGACGCTTACTCCTTGGAAGGAAAGTTATGACCAACCTAGACAGCATATTCAAAAGCAGAGACTTTACTTTGCCAACAAAGTTTCCTCTAGTCAAGGCTATGGTTTTTCCTGTGGTCATGTATGGATGTGAGAGTTGGACTGTGAAGAAGGCTGAGTGCCAAAGAATTGATGCTTTTGAACTGTGGTGTTGGAGAAGACTCTTGAGAGTCCCTTGGACTGCAAGGAGATCCAACCAGTCCATTCCGAAGGAGATTAGCCCTGGGATTTCTTTGGAGGGAATGATGCTAAAGCTAAAACTCCAGTCCTTTGGCCACCTCATGCAAAGAGTTGACTCATTGGAAAAGACTCTGATGTGGGAGGGATTGGGGGCAGGAGGAGAAGGGGACGACAGAGGATGAGATGGCTGGATGGCATCACTGACTCGATGGACGTGAGTCTGAGTGAACTCTGGGAGTTTGTGATGGACAGGGAGGCCTGGCGTGCTGTGATTCATGGGGTCGCAAAAAGTCGGACATGACTGAGCAACTGATCTGATCTGATTGAAAGTATCTGAGTTAAATATAAAATACATATGTTTAGTACATTTGATCCATTAGGAGATAAGACTAAATTTGTAAGATTGGCAGAAGAATATTTGAAACAATGCTTAATGAAATGAAAATAGTCTAGTTCAGATTTCAAGCTCCAGTGATGGATTAGCTAGAAGATTAAACACAGCTAAAGAAATAATAAATAGTGCTGCAATGAACATTGGGGTACACGTGTTTCTTTCAGTTCTGGTTTCCTTGGTGTGTATGCCCAGCAGTGTATGGGGAGGGAGGTGGGAAGGGGGTTCAGGATGGGGAACACGTGTACACCTGTGGTGGATTCATGTTGATGTATGGCAAAACCAATACAATATTGTAAAGTAATTAGCCTCCAATTAAAATAAATAAATTTATATTAAAAAATAAATAATAAACAGTAAAATGGATAAATTAAATTGTATAGGATGTAGTCCAGGTAGACAGATGGAAAATGAGAGAAGGTTAAATGGTATGAAGGATAGTATGAGATAGTTGAATATATACCTGATTGCATTTAAAAAAGAATACAGAGTATGGGGCTTTCCTGATGGTCAGGTGGTAAAGAATCTGCCTGCAATTCAGGAGACCAGGGTTCAATCCCTGGGTTGGGAAGATCCTCTGGAGAAGCAAATAGCAACCCATTCTAGTATTCTTGCCTGGAAAATTCCATGGACAGAGAAGCCTGGGAAGTTATAGTCCATGGGATTGCAGTCAGACATGACTGAGTGACTAACATAAACACACACACACACGGTATGGGAAAGAAGAAATGCTTAAAAATATAGTGGCTGTTTTTTTTTTTTTTCCATCATTTTTGTTAAAGGACTGCTAAGTCGCTTCAGTCGTGTCCGACTCTGTGCCACCAGGCTCCGCTGTCCCTGGGATTCTCCAGGCAAGAACACTGGAGTGGGTTGCCATTTCCTTCTCCAATGCATGAAAGTGAAAAGTAAAAGTGAAATCGCTCAGTCATGTCCGACTCTTAGCGACCCAATGGACTGCAGTCTACCAGGCTCCTCAGTCCATGGGATTTGCCAGGCAAGAGTACTGGAGTGGGCTGCCATTGCCTTCTCCATGTTAAAGGACAATAACCCCCAAATCCAGAGGCAGCCCAAGGATCTTAGGCTTACCATATCAGCACCTGGAGACAAAAGGTGTCCTTTGGTAGAAAGGGTGATTGATCTGTACAGGCTTTTCTGTGGCCTGCTCTCTCCATTGTTAGGTAACTCCTCTTTCCTGGAGGAGTTTCAATGTGATCATTGCTTCTCCTAAAAAAAACTATTCACAGCTAATGTATGGTCTCTTATCTGGATGTAGTCAGAGCTGATTGTCTTCCAGTCTGTTCCTCCACTTCTCCCTAGATCTGCAAATACCAGATTCATAGCTAAGTCCTCTAAATGGTCCTCAGCTAAACTATACATTCCACAGATTCTAATTCAAGGTCTCTTCACTCAACGACTCCATCCTTTGAAGGTCAGGACTGTCTCCCAAATCTCAGCTATGGTTGACTTTTTCCCCTAGAACCTCTGGATACATTCCATGCTACATAGGACTTAAAGGAGGGTGAAGTACCGCAATCTCTGAACCAATCTCTGCCTACTTGTATCCTGCTTCTATTTCTATAAGGCCACAATTACACTGTACTCACGTGGGTTCCCAGAATTTCAACAGAAAATATAGCCTGCCTCCTCTGCTAGGCTATACACTCATTCTGTTTAGTTTCCATTCTCTCATAAACTGTCTTTCCTCATTTATCAAGGTCTAGAGTTGCAGAGAATCTGCATACAGGAGGTAATGGATTAAAGCTCCATGAGTTAGTCCTATTATTAAAGTTTGCAAAGAAGAGGAAAAGAAGTTGTTTTCCAAAAGAGGAAACATAAAGAGGAGTGTGACAAAGTTTCCCACTTCCCAGGAGTCACTCGTGGTAAAGAATCTGCCTACCAATTCAAGGGATGCAAGAGGCATGGGTTCAGTCCCTGGGTCGGGAAGATCTTCTGGAGGAGGAGATGGTAATCGCTCCAATATTCTTGCCTGGGAAATCTCATGGACAGAGGAGCTTGGTGGGCTATAGTCCATGAGATTGCAAAGGGTCAGATACTACTAAACAACTGATCACACAAGAAAAAAAAAAAAATCCTTAAGCATACCATTCTGTCTTTGATTCTTATTTAAATGTGTATCCTATAAAGCTTGCTTTTAAATGAAAGTCAATATAAATTCCAAATTATCAGAATTTTCATGAAATGTAGTTACAATAATCGTTCCTTGTGACAGCCATCAATATGGTATAAATTAAAACAAATATTTGGTAATGGAGAGGAGAAAAAGAGATACTAATTCAAGAAAGTTTTATGTAATCATTATATTTGATTGGGTTCTTAATAAACAAGCAATGGTCATGTATTTATGATGTTTCCACTAATTCATGAAATGGCATCTTATTTATATGATATGAAGCTTAATGATGATCCATTATTGATCTCAAAAAGGACAGGGCAATAATATTTTATGCTCTCTCAAGACTACAACATTTTAATAATAGATGTATATTAATTTACATATTGTTAAATAAAATATGAGGTCTATCTGTTACAATACAGAATCAAGTTGCATTAAATTTTATTACATCATTTTATCCGAAAACTAAGATATAACTATTAAAACCTTCTTGACAAATGACTCAAAGATATTAGAAATTACCTCCTTGGAAAATCTATTAGATTTATAATTGTTTTAAACAGTATCTATTAACTTTTAGAAGAAGCAATTATTTTGTGTGCATCAAAATATCTTCATGTTCAAACATGTCAAGGTCATTATTAGGCAAAAGACATTCCAAACCCTAACAAATCTCTCTGTTTCATGAAAAGCACATATTTTTGTTACTAAAGCCATAATCCAGAATCCTGATTGGCTTTGAAGTAAATATTTATCATTTTCCCATTTAACATTTGTATTTCAGTGAAAAATCCTGTGATGTGTGAAACATTACATGTCAAATTCCAAATAGTGGGAGGGGATATAATACAAATCATATATATTTAGAACTTGTCATTGAAAAGAAATAACAAAATCTGATCAGATTTCTGGCAAATTTATGACAATACTGAAGTGTCCTACAGTTTTCAGATATGCTCCCCTTCTAGCAACATATCTCAGTAATGTTTTATCAATTTTCAATAAATGCATACTTAAGGAAAAAAGCCTCTGCCTGCTACAGATTATGCTTACTTTTAATTGGGAGTGGGGCACTGTGAGCAAGGATGTGGAAAGGAGTAGAGGGACTGGATAAGAGGATACAGAGGGGAAGAAAACATAATTTTATGACTGGTATTTTATTATTAACATCTCCATAAATCAAAGAGCTTGTATTTTTTTCTCTGTAGTAATTAAGTGACAGACACATTCTGTATGTTAGAGACTTTCACAGCAGCTGTGATTCAGTCTGAAGAGAGTCTTGCTTGTATGTGAGAATGGACTTTTTGTAATCTGTATAATCCCATTGGGTCAGTGTAATTTGAGACTAAAATATATACACAGTATCCTCAGTTTCTCTGTATTTCACTCACATAAAAACACTGAAAATATGCTACATTTAAAAAATAATTAAAAGTTGATTTCTCAGCATGTAAATCTAGAGGCCCATATCAATTATCTCATATATTTAAAAATTATGAAAATTCAAAGAATGATTTATAGCTCTAAATTCTCATGAGAGTCTTTATGTGATCTTATTATTTAATACTTAAGCTATTTATTTTTATTGAGAGATATAAAATATCCATAATTACATGTCTGTATGGGATATGCTGTGGAAAATATTTAAATTTGATATATCTATGTAACTATATTGAGAAATATGAAGACAAAAGAAATAGCTTTAAAATTAAAGATTTTTAAGCAAAATTTTATATTAAATCAGTAGAATGTAAGCACAAAAGAAAACAAAAAACATAATAGTATTTATATTGCAGGAAGACCCATGTGGGCAAAATGGTGACACTGAGGATTAAATGCCTGTTTTCTCTAATACCATCATCTCTTCCTTTTCTGTTCTCCTCTCTCCCCTACACTTCTCTTTTCCTCTCTTTCTACCTGTGAAAATAGAGAGTTATGTTAAACACAACTATTTTAATTTCAAAATTTTTAATTTAAAACATTATGAATTAATTATGTATCTTCAAGTGAAGTATATTTAATAAATAATTTGCTTGCATTTGGTACTGATTTTCAACAGATAGGTAGATTGTAGGTTTAGTTGAGTGTGTGCTCTGTGACTGGTCCTTACATCTCAAAGTTTGCAAACTAAAACACAGAATTAAAATATTGTTATCATTCACCTTACACTTATGCAGTCACACCCCCCCGCCAGGAATGTATGTGCTCTAACTACAGAAATAATACTATGAATCAGAGTGACAACTCTCACAATCAGAAAAGTGAAAAAAAGAAATTTAAAACTGTTATTGTGGGGTTACCTGTTACGCAAACTTTTATTACCATAGTTAATACTAATTCTAAGTTATCATTAATTTATATGTATCTGTATTTCTTTGGTAACTTATGGTTTTAATGGGCATTATTTTATTAGCCAATTAATCTAAAAATAGTGCTAAGTTGTTTATGTTATAACCTTATTAAAAAAAACAGAGGACACAATTGACTATGAATACAACCATTATTGAAGTGGTGGGTATAGCCATAATTTTTATTTTAATACTTTGAGGAAATGGATTGTAATAGAGGAACACAGAGAATAACAACCAAATATTTACTGAACACCTATTATGTGAAGTTACTATGTCCCGTTTGACTTGCCTGTGGAGAAGGCAATGGCACCCTACTCCAGTACTCTTGCCTGGAGAATCCCATGGACAGAGGAGCCTGGAAGGCTGCAGTCTGTGGGGTTGCTAGAGTCGGACATGATTGAGCGACTTCGCTTTCACTTTTCACTTTCCTGCATTGGAGAAGGAAATGGCAACCCACTCCAGTGTTCTTGCCTGGAGAATCCCAGGGACGGGGGAGCCTGTTGGGCTGCTGTCTCTGGGGTCGCACAGAGTCGGACATGACTGAAGTGACTTAACAGCAGCAGCAGCAGCAGCAGCAGTATATTGACTACCTCATTTCATGCTCATAGGAATCCACTTGTATATGATAAAACCAAGGTTTAGAAGCAACAACTAAGTTGTATATAGATATGCTAGAACTAGAGTTATACCCAAATCCTAATTATATTATTATAAATTCTACAAATGAAAAGTTAAGTGTTCATAACACTATTTTACTGTTATTTTTATAAAATTTAAAATGTGTTCTGGTGACTTGACTTTGAAAATTTATTTCCTTACTTTTAGTTTCCTATTCTGAAATCAGAAAAGAATCAGAGACATTTTCCTTTTTAAATAGTATTCGTAGTGTACCTTTCCTTTAAATATCTTGCTGAGTTCTGCAAAGTTTGACTGTTAATTGCTGGCCGCCGTCATTCAGCTGGTAAACTGTTTCAGCATCATTTAGCTTGGTAAGCATTTTGTTTTTCTTCTTAGGCTGCATAAAACATGGAATTTGTAAAGCTCATTTTGCAAAATGATACATTCATGGAAATTTTAATTTGAATTGCTCATATTTAATTTGCATCTAGCACAAGAACATGAGAATATACATTTGATATATTCTAGAGGTCAGAAGCTAAGAATTCACCAGCAATGCAGGAGACCTGGGTTTGATCCCTGGACTGGGAAGATGCCCTGGAGATCATGGCAACCTACTCCAGTATTCTTGCCTGGGAATCCCCATGGACAAATGATACCTGATGGGCTACAGTCTATGGGGTCTCAAAGATTCAAACACGATTGAGCAACTAAGAATAGCATAGGTCAGAAGATACATCTTCCATGATCATTTTAAAAGTTATAGTTAATATGCACATAAATAAAATATCCCATGCATGGAATAATACATCATGGGAGATTCCCTAAAGGGAATATTGGAACTGAGTTTCAATATCTAATTCTATTTTAGTGCTTAAATTTTAGGTATCCACTTAGAGTTATTATCTACATATAAGAGAAAGGATGCTAATAAATATTTAATTGACAATAGTTCTGAATTCAGCAAGAAGCTCTCGGGACCTTTGTATTGGAGTCTGTATCTTCTTACTCCACCCTCTCCCTGTTACCATTTAGAAAATAATGGGTCATTCAATAAATAAGATAAATAGTTAAAAGCTTGACACCAATCCATAATAATGACTTCAGTTGCATATTGGAATCCACTTGAATTGATGTTTCCTTAGTGTTGATAATGCTCCTCAAAACTTAGAGCCCTAGCTGTTGAATTTTCAAGTAGGTCATGTTCATTCTGCATCTGTTTTAGATTCACTGTCATAATTAGGAAACGAAGAGAGAAGAGCAGGCTCAGCAAATTGAATGAACTAATTAAAAAGCAAATGTTGGGATAGTTTTCCTCCATAAATATAAAATGATCAAATTCCTTAAAAAAAATACAACTGCCTGAATGAGAGCTTGAAAGAATAAGACAACAGATTATACAAACACAGGAGCACAGGGTTTAGTTGTCTTTGACTTGTTTTGGAGAAAGCTTTAAGGTAATCTCATTCTCATGAATAATTTACTTCCTATATATTTAGACATAACTAAAAACTGTTACAGTTTTCATAGAGATGACAATTACTTAAAAACTGAGAAAAATCAGTCAGAAAGGTAGAAATCTGGAGAAAATGTTATGCTTCAAAATAAATTCATTCTCATAAATGTGAACTCCAGTCCATGTATGAAGAGACCAGACCTGCTAGCAAATAAATTAGAAATCTTCTTTCAATTAAATAATTTAAAGGGAAGGGAAGTCTCTCAGTCATGTCTGACTCTTTGCGACCCCACGGACTGTAGCCCACCAGGCTCCTCCACCCATGGGATTCTCCAGGCAAGAGTACTGGAGTGGGTTGCCGTTTCCTTCTCCAGAGGATCTTCCCAACCCAGGGATTGAACCCGAGTCTCCTGCAATAATTTAAGATATGTTTAATTAATAGAGTTTCATAGTGTACTTTTGAATATATAGATATACATTTCCTTTTATGAAATACTTCAGAAAAGTTTTCTTCTGTTAGCTAAATACCTGCCCTGAATTCCTGAACTGACTTTACTTTACAAGGATCCCAAATATGCATGTTGTACCATCATTATGCTCTTTATTACCTTTTTTCAAATCATGTGTTCTTTAAATTTTTAACATTGTAAGTTTCCTTTGCTATCCTCTAAATTATTTACTATGCTTTTTGTGGCATATATTTTGATTTCATTTTCCTCTAATTTAACCTTCATTTCTAAAATCAGTCTTAATTTTTAACACTTCTTGATTGTGGTCAGTTCTCAAATTTTCAGTCTCTGATTAAGATATCTCATTCTCAAGGCATTCCCTTTATAACAGTTTCAATTATCTTAAGACCCATATAGTTTTACTAATTTATTTCATTTAAACATATTAAATAATGGTTTCGTATGATCTGCATCCCCCATTTTCATGACTTTAAATTTGGTTCAGCTTTATTTTGTCTCAATGCCAAAGAATGCTCAAACTACTGCACAATTGCACTCATCTCAAATACTAGTAAAGTAATGCTCAAAATTCTCCAAAACAGACTTCAGCAATATGTGAACCGTGAACTTCCAGATGTTCAAGCTGGTTTTAGAAAAGGCAGAGGAACCAAAGATCAAATTGCCAACATCCACTGGATCATCAGAAAAGTGAAAGAATTTGAGAAAAACATCTATTTCTGCTTTATTGACTATGCCAAAGCCTTTGACTGTGTGGATCACAATAAACTGGAAAATTCTGAAAGAGATGGGAATACCAGACCACCTGACCTGCCTCTCGTGAAATCTGTATGCAGGTCAGGAAACAACAGTTAGAACTGGACATGGAATGATAGACGGGTTCCAGATCAGGAAAGGAGTACATCGAGGCTGTATACTGTCACCCTGCTTATTTAACTTATAGGCAGAGTACATCATGAGAAACGCTAGGCTAGATGAAGCACAAGCTGGAATCAAGATTGCTGGGAGAAATGTCACTAACCTCAGATATGCAGATGACACCACGCTTATGGCAGTGAAGTGAAGAAGCACTAAAGAGCCTCTTGATGAAATTGAAAGAGGAGAGTGAAAAAGTTGGCTTAAATTCAACATACAGAAAACGAAGATCACGGCATCCAGTCCCATCACTTAATGGGAAATAGATGGGGAAACAGTGGAAACAGTGTCAGACTTTATTTTTGGGGGCTCCAAAATCACTGCAGATGGTGATTGCAGCCATGAAATTAAAAGACAGTTACTCCTTGGAAGGAAAGTTATAACCAACGTAGGCAGCATATTAAAAAGCAGAGACATTACTTTGTCAATAAAGGTCTGTCTAGTCAACGCTATGGTTTTTCCAGCGGTCATGTATGGATGTGAGAGTTGGAGTATAAAGAGAGCTGAGTGCGGAAGAATTGATGCTTTTGAAGTGGTGTTGGAGAAGACTCTTGAGAGTCCCTTGGACGGCAAGCAGATCCAACCAGTCCATCCTAAAGGAGATCAGTCCTGAGTATTCATTGGAGGGACTGATGTTGAAGCTGAAACTCCAATACTTTGGCCACCTGATGCGAAGAGCTGACTCATTTGAAAAGACCCTGATGCTGGGAAAGATTAAAGGCAGGAGAAGGGGACGACAGAGGATGAGTTGGTTGGATGGCATCACTGACTCAATGGACATGAGTTGGGTAAACGTCGGGAGTTGATAATGGACAGGGAGGCCTGGAGTGCTGTGGTCCATGGGGTGGCAAAGAACTGGACACGACTGAGCGACTTAACTGAACTAAACTGAACCTTTTGGTTTTCGTATTTGAAAAATTTTATTTCTCTGTGAAGAGGGTTAGTAAAGCCAGGGTACTTTCCAAATTTTCACGGTTCGACATTTTTTCATCTATCATCACAGAGCACTCAAAATATGAGGTGTGTAACTTCTTCAATATCTGTTAGCTTTTATCTCAATTTGAATATTTTTGTGGTTTTATGTATGCCTTCTTATTTCCAGATCTTCCTAAATCTATATAGATACTGCCTTTCAAGGAAATGTTCTCTAATTTATATGTTGTATTTTACACTTACTGTACTTTCTGCTTTTATTTCTATTCATTCTGGCTTTTGGTTTATTTCCTTTTTCTTTTTTCCCAAACTTTTTGCCTGGCTGAATTTTAATGTTGCACACAGGGTGAATTTCTGTCCTTTGAGAAAGAGTGTTTGTTGGATGTTTCTGAGGTTCTGTATATCTGTGACCACCAGAGCCCTATTTGGTCACTTACTGTCCCTTCAAGTGTGTTTTGTTTTGTTTTGCCTTATCCACAACTCCAGGACTGTAATTTCTTACCCTGGTACTTAAATCACATACTCAGTTTCCCTTTTTGTCACTCAGGGAAGTACTCTGCTTTAGGGCATGAGTTACTTGGAAGATTCATTAACACTTGGTAGCATCTTCCCACCAGCTCCTGCAAAAACTGCTAATGCTGCCTACATTCTGCTCTTTGAAATAACAATTTGGGCAAATACTACTAGATACAGGCATTATTTTTGTTGAGTATTTGGATAAAAAAGGAGTCTGCATTGCATAACCTCTATTGTCTCTGTAAATCAGAAAGCAAAAGTAATCTTCAGAGAATGATACAAATACTTAGAAGTTTCAGACTGAAAAAAAATAAAGATTTGATTTAGTCTTTGTAGAGAGAATGATTAAAGAAATGGTAATACCACTTAGTCTTTCTGATGGCCTATTATTATTTATTTTTTCACACATTAATAGTGTAAACAATTTGTCTTTTAATATGATTTTTTTTCTAGAAGTACTAGTTTGCTTATGTGCCAGTGCAGAGATTATCCAGAATTATGTGCATTTAATATTGGGAATATTTTTTAAAGATTTGGAAAAAAAATAGACCAGCAAAGAATCTTCATGAATTAGCAATCTAAACTAGATAATGAGAAAACTAAGAATAAGAGGATGATTAAAAATAATGTAGATAAAGTAGGGAAAAGTATAGAAATGGATTGCATATCTTGACAAGTTTGTAAAGAAGTCACAGAGAAATGAGCAAAGTGAAAGTAGCCAAGTGTTGGTTCAGAGTGTGATAACTGAATCAGTGCTTTGAAATTGGATTGATGTCGTTTGTTGACAGGCTTCCAGGTGTGGGTGTGGAGATAACCATTTGAAGTACAATAGATTAGAAGGTCAGTGGCTATGAACAGGCTACGGGCTTCACTGAATGGAAGGATTAATGGAATATTCAGCTGCTCACAGAAGTTGCGCAGAAACAGAGCAGGACTTGATATTTAAGGAGAATGTCTCATGCCAGTTGAACTGTTTGTAGCAGGAATCACTGGGGACAACCACAGGATGTGAGGAGAAAATGTCAGGTGTCTATTCCATTTGGGCTGCTATAACAAAATACCACCAACTCGGGAGCTCATATACAACAGAAATTCATTTCCTACAGTTTTGGTGGCTGGAAGTCTATAAGAAGGGAACCAGTATAGTTAAGTTTTAGTGAAGGCCCTCTTTTGGGTTGCAGACTTCTAATTGTGTTTTCTAGAAGATGAAAGTGGCTAGGGAGTCCTGTGGGGTCACTTTTATAAAAGCATTAATCCCAGTCCTGAGAGTACCACCCTCATGACCTAATCACGTCCTTAAAGGCCCCTCCTACTAATACCATCACAAAAAATTTTGAAGGTTAGAATTTTGGGGGGACACAAGCATTCAGCCATGGCAGCAGGATATCTTTATAAACATTTGGAGTTAGGAATAATCTCTGTATACTATCTGCAGAGGTATGGAGAACACTGACAACAATCACTTGAGAACTTTGTTGAACAGCCACCATTCAGTGATATTCTCAATATCACTATGGCAAGTGAGTCATTGTAAGAAAGAATGAAAGTGGAGAGAACTTTAAGAGATTAACGTCATTAGAGGATTTCTTAGTTATGGTGCACAGTCTTGAGTACACAATGTTAAAGTTTGGCATTCAGGTAATAAGAAAGTTCAGAACACTTGGGGTGATAGTAGATAGGTGGTCACGGCCATGTATACTTTAATATTAACTGGTAAAGGCAAGAATAAATGGTGTGGAGGACTTAGTCTCCTTTAGAAGAGTGGACCCTGAGCCATGTATCCAGAGGTTCTACCCTGGTCTAGAGTAATGAATAAGTATGCATTTTGAAATACATACAACATTTTACTAAAGCAGAGATTACGTACACTTACTTAAAAAATGAGTGTTAGTTTCCTCATCTAAAAATAGGATGGTAATCTCTATCCCAAAATCATATTAAAGCTTAATAATAAGTATGTATAACATTATTACCTGGTACTTATGCTTAATCTTTTCTAATTATACCATTGATTCTTTTTTATTTCATATCTGTAGTTTAATACCTATTTCAAATTATATGGAAATAGTAGGTTCTTTATGTGAAAAAAGATGGTGTTTTATTTTTTATGCAGCTGTTTATTTTCAATATTATATTCTTCAGGGACTATAAATTTTGTTAATAATATATTTAAAAGGGGAAATCTATGTTTTAACCTAAAAGACAGATCAAGGTGGACTTTCTGGATCATGAAGTTAAAATATTTATCAAAGTATATACCCAACAACATGATAATTTAATTGTTCAAGGTAGTCAGTATATGTGTTGTCAAACTTTTGTGAGAATAAATCTTTAGGTCATGATACCAATCAAACAATTCAAGAAAATTGTACTGGTTCTATTAATAAATATTAAACAATATAATCATGAGACTGCATATAAAAAATAATAAATTTGTTTTGTAACTCAAATTTATTAAACCCTTTGGCAACCTAGTTAGAAATTTTCCAAGGAGAAATTCTAATATAAAATGTATTAGCTGTTGTATTGAAAGCCACTCAGGGCCTTCCTGGAATGCCGACATCAGTTTTTAACAATATACTGGCAGAATTTTCCATTATTGTGAGCTGTGTAGCAAATGATCCACAAATATTTTCCAACTTTAGCAAAAATACCTAGAGAAGTTTCAGTACAATGATTCATAAATAATACTGATGCATATGTTACTTCACATTTCTTTTCATGATAATATGATTTATTCTGTTAAACCAATTACATGGTTTGGAGCAAAGGTACTGTGAGTAGGAGGATGTTGTGGGAATACTGTCAGTGTGAGAAACTGACCTTGATTTTATAATAACTCATTTATTAGGGTGCAGGGCCAGAGCAAATAATGCAGAAAATTCAACAGAAGAAATGCTACCTTCCATAGCAGATTTTATTTTTAGTTACCAATTTTTCTTCCATGTTCATTGAGGCATTTCTCCCTCCAAAAAATTACATTTTTTTAAATGCTTCAGCCATCAGCAGATTGTTAGAATTCAATTAAAATCTAATTGTTTGAAATAGAATTGTTGACTTTTGAATTTATTTTATATTTTTGACATGCTTTGTTCAAAAAATCTCCATTGCCTAAATTTTGAATGGACAGCTTTATATTTGCTGCCTTTATGTTACAAGAAATGTTCTGTAATTGCATTTGGGATTTATACACATACACTCTTTTGAAATATAAGTTCATATTTTTGTAGAATGATGAGTAAATGTGTCAGTTCAGATTTTTAAAAAATCTTATTGTGAGACATTCAGATCAGATCAGATCAGATCAGTCACTCAGTCATGTCCGACTCTTTGCAACCCCATGAATCGCAGCACGCCAGGCCTCCCTGTTCACCACCAACTCCCGGAGTTCACTGAGACTCATGTCCATCGAGTCAGTGATGTCATCCAGCCATCTCATCCTCTGTCGTCCCCTTCTCCTCCCGTCCCCAATCCCTCCCAGCATCAGAGTCTTTTCCAATGAGTCAACTCTTCACATGAGGTGGCCAAAGTACTGGAGTTTCAGCTTTAGCATCATTCCTTCCAAAGAAATCCCAGGGCTGATCTCCTTCAGAATGGACTGGTTGGATCTCCTTGCAGTCCAAGGGACTCTCAAGAGTCTTCTCCAACACCACAGTTCAAAAGCATCAATTCTTTGGCCCTCAGCTTTCTTCACGGTCCAACTCTCACATCCATACATGACCACAGGAAAAACCATAGCCTTGACTAGATGGACCTTTGTTGGCAAAGTAATGTCTCTGCTTTTGAATATGCTATCTAGGTTGGTCATAACTTTTCTTCCAAGGAGTAAGCGTCTTTTAATTTCATGGCTGCACTGTTGTTGTTTAGTTGCTAAATCACATCTGAGTCTTTTGCAACCCTGTTGGCTGTGGCCCACCAGGCTCCTCTGTCCATAGGATTTCTTAGGCAAGAATACTGGAGTGGGTAACGGTTTCCTTACCTACTGAATAAGGATAAGTTTCCTTATCCTGGGGATCTTCCTAACCTGGGGATGGAACCTGCATCTCCTACACTGGTAGGTGGGTTTGCCACTGAGCCACCTGGGAAGATAGTAGACTTGATAAGCGAGTTTTAAAAAATCTATAAAATCCCATTCACTTCTAAAATGCAAAGAAATGACTGCTTCAGAGATGACTCAACAGCTGTCTTTTTTTCCCCTAATTAATTAACTTATTTTAATCGGAGGCTAATTACTTTACAATATTGTAGTGGTTTTTGCCATACATTCACATGAATCAGCCATGGGTTACATGTGTCCCCCATCCAGAACCCCCACACACCTCCCTCCCCATCCCATCTGTCTCAAGCATCAGGTCTGGACTGACGATCTATTTCACATATGGTAATATCAATAACCTCAGATATGCAGATGACACCACCCTTATGACAGAAAGTGAAGAAGAACTAATGAGCTCTTAATGAAAGTGAAAGAGGAGAGTGAAAAATTTGGCTTAAAGCCCAACATTCAGAAAACGAAGATCATGGCATCTGGTCCCATCACTTCATGGCAAACAGATGGGGAAACAGTGTCAGACTTTATTTTTTTGGGCTCCACAATTACTGCAGGTGGTTACTGAAGCCATGAAATTAAAAGATGCTTACTCCTTGGAAGGAAAGTTATGACCAACCTAGACAGCATATTAAAAAGCAGAGACATTACTTTGTCAATAAACGTCCATTTAGTCAAGGCTATGGTTTTTCCAGTGGTCATGTATGGATGTGAGAATTGGACTATAAAGAAAGCTGAGCGCTGAAGAATTGGTGCTTTTGAACTATGGTGTTGGAGAAGACTCTTGAGAGTCCCTTGAACTGCAAGGAGATCCAACCAGTCCATCCTAAAGGAGATCAGTCCTGGGTGTTCATTGGAAGGACTGATGCTGAAGCTGAAACTCCAATACTTTGGCCACCTGATGAGAAGAGCTGACTCATTTGAAAAGTCTGATGCTGGGAAAGATTGAGGGCAAGAGGAGAAGGGGATGACAGAGGATGAGATGGTTGGATGGTATCACCAACTCAGTGGACATGAATTTGGGTAGATTGCGGGAGTTGGTGATGGACAGGGAGTCCTGGTGTGCTGCGGTTCATGGGGTCGCAAAGAGTCAGACACGACTGAGGGACTGAACTGAACTCAACTGAATATGTTTCAGTGCTATTCTCTCAAATCATCCCATCCTTGCCTTCTCCCAGAGTCCAAAAGTATGTTCTTTACATCTGTGTCTCTTTTGCTGTCTCACATAAAAGGTCATCATTACCATCTTTCTAAATTGCATATATATGTGGTAATATACGATACCGGTGTTTTTGTTTCTGACTTACTTCACTCTGTATAATAGGTTCCAGTTTCGTCTACCTCATTAGAATGGATTCAAATGCATTCTTTTTAATAGCTGAGTAGTGTTCCGTTGTGCCACAGCTTTCTTATCCATTTGTCTGCCGATGGACATCTAGGTTGCTTCCATGTTCTAGCTATTGTAAACAGTGCTGTGATGAACACTGGGGTACATGTGTCTCTTTCAATTATGGTTTCCTCGGTGTGTATGCCCAGCAGTGGGGTTGCTGGGTCATATGGCAGTTCTATTCCCAGTTTTTTAAAGGAATCTCCACACTGTTCTCCATAGTGGCTGTACTAGTTTGCATTCCCACCAACAGTAATAAGAGGGTTCCCTTTTCTCTACACCCTCTCCAACATTTATTGTTTGTAGACTTTTTAATAGCAGCCATCCTGGCCAGCATCAGATGGTACTTCATTGTGATTTTGATTTGCATTTCTCTGATAATAAGTGATGTTGAGCATCTTTTCATGTGTTTGTTAGCCATCTCTATGTCTTCTTTGGAGAAATGTCTGTTTAGTTCTTTGGCCATTTTTTTGATTGGTTATTTTATTTTTTCTGGAATTGAGCTGCATGAGCTGCTTGTATATTTTTGAGATTAATTGTCAGTTGCTTCATTTGCTATTGTTTTCTTCCATTCTGAAGGGAGAAACGTGTCTTTTCACTTTTTTAATAGTTTCCTTCATAGTGCAAAAGCTTTTAAGTTTAATTAGGTCCCATTTTTTAATTTTTGCTTTTATTTTTATTTTTGCTGGGTGGTGAGTCATGAAGGATCCTGCTGTGATTTATGACAGAGAGTATTTTGCCTATGTTTTCCTCTAGGAGTTTTACAATTTCTGGTCTTACATTTAGATCTTTATTCCATTTTGAGTTTATTTTTGTGTATGGTGTTAGAAAGTGTTCTAGTTTCATTGTTTTGCAAGTGGTTGACCAGTTTTCCCAGCACCACTTGTTAAAGAGATGGTCTTTTCTCCATTGTGTATTCTTGCCTCCTTTGTCAAAGATAAGGTGTCCATAGGTGCATGGATTTATCTCTGCACTTTCTATTTTATTCCATTGATCTATATTTCTGTTTTTGTGCCAGCACCATACTGTCTTAATGACAGTATGCCTTGTAGTATAGTCTGAAATCAGGTAGGTTTATTCTTCCAGTTCCATTCTTCTTTCCCAAAATTGCTTTGGCTCTTTGAGGTTTTTGTATTTCCATACAAATTGTGAAATTATTTGTTCTAGTTCTTTGAAAAATACTGTTGATAGCTTGATAGGGATTGCATTGAATCTATAGATTGCTTTGGGTAGTATACTCATTTTCACTATATTGATTCTTCTGATCCATGAACATTTTGTATTTCTTCATCTATTTGTGTCATCTTTGATTTCTTTCATCATGTTTTATACTTTTCTATATATAGGCTTTTTGTTTCTTTAGGTAGATATATTCCTAAGTATTTTATTCTTTTCGTCACAATGGTAGATGGAATTGTCTCCTTAATTTCTCTTCTGTTTTCTCATTGTTAGTGTATAGGAATGCAAGGGATTTCTGTGTGTTAATTTTGTATTCAACAGCTAAGTCTAAGGACTTAGTCTAGAAAGGCATGTGACCAGGTGAAGGAAAGCAGTATTAGTTTGCACATCATTTTTAGATTCCTCTCTTGCCACCTGCCCATAACATGGATTTAAATGGTCTATTAACATGGTGTGAACCCACTGGGAGTACTTCTAGTGATTAATTAAAAGATACAAATGTATATATATGTGTGTGTGTGTGTGTGTGTGTGTGTGTGACCTGGAAGACTTTATGAAGCCCTCTAATAATCTCACCTCCTTTCAGAGTGACAAAGAATTTGGCTCATTTAAGGTATTCATTTTTTTAAGAAATGGGTACACAAATACACACTGTACTCAAACCAGACCTTACAATGAATGTATTAAGTCCCATGTTTGACATAGCTCTGAATTACATTCATTGTTTTTAAATTATGGAGTGTTTTAAGTACTTTTACATCATCTTGAATCTTAAATATATAGCAAAGAAAGTGGCATAATTCCACCTGTGGAACCAGAGCTGAACTAAAACACAAAGACAAAGCCAAGCATCAGAATTAAACTATATATGTGGAGAAACAACTTATACTTAGATTTTATGAATAAATGTGGGCTGGGAAGATCCCCTGGAGAAGAAAATGGCTAACCATCCCAGTATTCTGGCCTGAGAATTCCATGGACAGTGGAGCCTGGCAAGCTACAGTCAATGGGATTGCAAAGAGTCAGACATGACTGAGCAACTAAGCACAGCACAAACAGTGGTAACTGATTATGATAGATAACCACAACTGAGAGCAATACCAAAAAAATCACCCTTATCCAGTTTTAACATGTGCATCTGTCTTCTTAAACTATTGAAACCTGTCTCTGAATGTATGAAGCCTTAAGTATCTGTTTTTATGAAATATATCTGAATAACTGAAGATCTCTTGCTTTTTAAATCTTTTCCTATTTTCATCATCACTGTAAATATCCAAGTTAAAAAAAATTCCTCTACCAGGCATGAAAGCACAGTTTAGACACATGGGGAAGGGAAAAAAAGAAAAAAAAAACCTCTAACTTTATAGAAAATATTTATGAGTTTACTTTTCTAATTTGTACAACTGTGTCCTTGTTTTCCAAGTTCTGCAATTCACATCAGTGGGAACAAAAAATCTTAGCTTTCTATAGGAAAGCACTTGAAGAAAGAAAATGCACAGTCGACCCAGAACAGATGTATAATTTGAGATACACTAAATTGCCAATATTATACAATAACTAAAATGGCTAATACCATACAAAAAAATAACATGTAATATTTTAAATATTCTAGATGAGAAATCAGGAGGTGCTCGCTTCAGCAGCACATATACTAAAAGTTGGAATGATACAGAGAAGATTAGCATGGCCCCTATGCAAGGATGACACGCAAAATCATGAAGCGTTCCGTATTTTTAAAACTAATACAATATTGTAAAGTTTAAAAATAAAATAAAATTTTTAAAAAATAAAAAATAAATATGCTAAAATTACTGTAGTATGATATACTTAAAAAAAGTTTTATAAATCCTGAGGAGCAATAAAAATCAACCATAATTTCATCAACTGATCATAACCATGAATAATATTATGATGTAGATCATTTCAATTTTCTTCCTATGCATTGTAGTTTTTCTTAATAAAAATGAGAATCACATCACAAAAAAAAAAAAAAAAAGAAATCAGGAGAACATAGATCTTGATCTTGTTTTGCTACTTAACTATGTGATATTGAACAGAGTTTTGTTTCTCTGGGACCTTAGTTTGCAAATCTGCAAATAAGAATGTTGGAATAGATAATCTCCAGGAGTGACTCAATCCCTGAAATAATTTAATCTGTATTGGGAAGTTGGTTTGGCATATTGCATATTATTCTCATGTTACTGAGTCCAAGCTCACACTGCTCACCACACTATAGTCCAATACATCTGAGAGACGAAGTGTGTGGCAGGGAGTATGACTTTATTCAGAAAGCTGGCTGATCCAGAAGATGGTAGACTAATATCACAAAATAACAATTTTGTCAGGGCCTGGATACCAGGTTCTTTTATGGATCAGAGATGACGGAAGATGATTAAACAAAGTAAAAAAAGACCATTTAATTATTCCAAATATCTCCTAGAATGACAAGCCTCAGGCAGAGGGTTGTGTTAGTTTCTTTTTCTTACAGTCATTTCATGAGTGGTGTGAAATGGAATATCTCCTGCCATATCAGTAAACAAGGATGTCACAGTTATCTGCGATTCTGGCTTGCCAGACATGAATTTCTGAGTTATGTTGGTTAATACTGCCACTCCCTACACAAAGGACCCAAGAATGTTACAGCCATCAGTGATCACAGCCCTCCAGTGTGAACTGGAAGACCCTAAGGGAACCCAGAGAACAGAAAAACATCTCTGTAAACATGCAGAATTCTGGCCTCCATAGCTGAGATGACTTCAATACTCACAGACTCATACATCTTCCTATACAAAGATGGATGCTAAATTCCTTAACTTGACATCGGGTTTCCTGACTTAACAATAACCTGTGATGTTCAAACTTCATGTGAGCTAAACAAAGCCTCTTTAAGTGTGTGTGTTGGGGGGAGAGGGGGTGGGCAGAGGGGCATTATGTATGATTATACTTACAAAAGCAGCAAAAAAAAAAAAAGGTTAAATTCAAAGAAACAGATTTAACATGGAGTAAAAATTCAGTTCAGTTAAGTTCAGTTCAGTCGCTCAGTCGTGTTTGACTCTTTGTGACCTCATGAATTGCAGGCCTCCTTGTCCATCACCAACTCCCGGAGTTCATTCAAACTCACGTCCATTGAGTCGATGATGCCATCCAGCCATCTCATCCTCTGTCGTCCCCTTCTACTCCTGCCCCCAATCCCTCCCAGCATCAGAGTCTTTTCCAGTGAGTCAGCTCTTCGCATGAGGTGGCCAAATTACTGGAGTTTCAGCTTTAGCATCAGTCCTTCCAAAGAAATCCCAGGGCTGATCTCCTTTAGAATGGACTGGTTGGATCTCCCTGCAATCCAAGGGACTCTCAAGAGTCTTCTCCAACACCACAGTTTAAAAGCATCAATTCTTCAGTGCTAAGCTTTCTTCACAGTCCAACTCTCACATCCACACATGACCACTGGAAAAACCATAGCCTTGACTAGACGGACTTTTGTTGGCAAAGTAACATCTCTGCTTTTGAATATGCTATCTAGGTTGGTCATAACTTTCCTTCCAAGGAGTAAGCGTCTTTTAATTTCATGGCTGCAATCATCATCTGCAGTGATTTTGGAGCCCCCAAAAATAAGGTCTGACACTGTTTCCACTGTTTCCCCATCTATTTCCCATGAAGCGATGGGACCAGATGCAATGATCTTCATTTTCTGAATGTTGAGCTTTAAGCCAACTTTGTCACTTTCCTCTTTCACTTTCATAAGAGGCTTTTTAGTTCCTCTTCACTTTCTGCCATAAGGGTGGTGTCATCTGCATATCTGAGGTTATTGATATTTCTCCCAGCAATCTTGATTCCAGCTTGTGCTTCTTCCAGCCCAGCAATTCTCATGATGCACTCTGCATAGAAGTTAAATAAGCAGGGTGACAATATTCAGCCTTGATGTACTCCTTTTCCTATTTGGAACCAGTCTTTGTTCCATGTCCAGTTCTAACTGTTGCTTCCTGACCTGCATATAGGTATCTCAAGAGGCAGGTCAGGTGGTCTGGTATTCTCATGTCTTTCAGAATTTTTCACAGTTTATTGTGATCCACATAGTCAAAGGCTTTGGCATAGTCAATAAAGCAGAAATAGATGTTTTTCTGGAACTCTCTTGCTTTTTCCATGATCCAGCAGATTTGATCCAACAAATTTGATCTCTGGTTCCTCTGCCTTTTCTAAAACCAAATTGAACATCTGGAAGTTCACAGTTCATGTATTGCTGAAGCCTGGCTTGGAGAATTTTGAACGTTACTTTACTAGCATGTGAGATGAGTGCAATTGTGTGGTAGTTTGAGCATTCTTTGGCATTGCCTTTCTTTGGGATTGGAATGAAAACTGATCAATTAACCCTTCCCAATTATAATCACTCATTATTATAACTTCTGATTGTAAAAAACTTGGCTTATGAAATAAAAATCACTTTAAACCATATATGTATAAATATAAGCACATAGCATTATCCACTCTTCAGGGATTCAGCTATTAAAAAAAATGCATTTGAATCTGTTCTAATGAGGTGGATGAAACTGGAGCCTATTATACAGAGTGAAGTAAGTCAGAAATAAAAACACCAGTACAGTATATTAACACATATATATGGAATTTAGAAACATGGTAACGAGAACCCTCTATGGGTGTTTTTGTATGGATAAATAGTTAAGTATTGAAAATTTTAATTCTCAAGTAAACTTGAGAGTCTACATGGACTTAGTCTAATGAAATTCTATTTAAATTCTAGTCTCTAACTCTGTAGTATTAGAGAGCCAACATCTATTTAAATCTAAAATACTTTAATGGACAAAATAAGAAAGATCTGTGCTGTTTACCACATAAGGACATTTAAAAAAATATTTGCTTTGTCATTAAAGAGGAAGACTCTTCTCTCTGTTATTTTCCTTCTATCAATTTCATGTAAATGAACAATCATAATGGTTTTTTAAGTGTCAGATTAGAAGTCTCAATACATTTTAACTTCTATTATGATTTATTATTTGTTTCTCTGTGCTACGTTTTGTGTGTGTGTGTGTGTTCCAGTGGAGCATTTTACAAGAGGCATAATGTAAATATAAAATTAAATATTATTTTAAACATATACAATATGACTTTGCATATTGCTTTATTTCTTTCAGTGTTTGAATAACCAGACAACTGGTTTGATTCTAAGTGATATATATTAACCTAGCAAATGAAAATCTTGGCAGAGTTATCCATTAATTGTTCTGCCTGCAGGATTCAATCGCCTTTAGTATTATGTGAAAATAAAAGATTCAGTCGTGTCCAGCTCTTTTCCACCCCTTGGACTGTAGCCCGCATGGCTCCTCTGTCCATGGAATTCTCCAGTCACAAATACTGGAGATGGTTGCCAATTCTCTTCTCCAGGGGACCTTCCAGATCCAGAGATTGAGCTCAGATCTCCTGCATTGCGGGCAGATTCTATACCATCTGAGCCAGCAGAGTTATTTAAAAAACAAACAAACAAAAAAATAGTTATTTATACAATGTAATCTACATTTAATCTGTATCAATTGAACAGTGAAAAGTATCTCTGGCTACTCTTTCTTTTGTAAAATGCTAATTAGGAAATTAATTAAGCAAATATACTAAAGTAATAAAAGTTTCTAGAGAAAAAAAGATAAAAACTTCAAAATTATAAATTTACATTGACTGTTTACAGAGTAATGATATAGGATCTGAAAGACCATCTATAAAACATACCTGAAAATTTTTATTTAATGAAGTTTGGTATCCACTTTTGCACATTTTTTGATTATTCAGACTGTTAAGAGCCTATATAGAATATAAAAGGAATATTATATGCAAAGAAATAAAACTTTTTGAGAAATGCATCAATACTTATATTAAATAACTTGTATTATGTTTTACATGGGGAAAAGCATATTCATTGTAAAACATGACATACTTATCTTGGTGGATAAACTGATTTCTCACCAGTAAAAACTATAAATCCAAGGAGAAACATATCAGATTTGTATCATCTTAGTTTTGCTCCTCTACCCAACCTAATCATCAGGATTTAGAACAATATAAAGTCCTGCCTCTCTGAATAGAAAATCAAGAGGCCCAGAGATCTATTGTAACTCAATATATCTTCCACTGCCATAGTCTTCCCACACTTCAAAGGAAGTAGCTATTATCTTTAACAAGTGAGAAAGCTACTGAATCTGATTTCCCAGAATTTCTCAAAATACCCTTGGTATTCTGTGAAGAATAGCTTTGAGAAGTATGATTGGGTCCTGGAAGTTGTTGGAGATTGCATAAATAACAGCACAACAGGACCACATAGTTTAAGAATAGCCTATTGATCCAAAATAACTGCATATTATTTTCAGTTATAACTAGAATTAATATTACTGACATTTTGGATGTGTGGGGGTGCACTTCCAATGAGGAGCTAGGATTATTTTAGAATGGAATTTTCTACCTCCTCTTACTTTTTTATCCTGGTTCTTGCAGTGTTCATTTTTATGTTCAGATGTAATTAAGAATTTATTGATTCCATGTTATTGTTCAGAATTTTAGTACCTAAAGTGTGGGCACAGTCTATCTAAAATATCTAGGATTTCCTCAATGATTCCATTACTGCAGCCATTGCATAAATCATAGCAAAACATAAAATACTGAAAGAATTTGATCCTTAGCACTGCTTGAATGTGAACATATTAAATATATTATTTTTATAAAGTTCTCTCTCTATGAAGATGTTCTACAAATTTTCTTTTGTGGTGGAAGTGAGATGAATTATAGAAATCCTTTGATTTATATAGGGGAAAGATATCTTATGGGATTCATGTTTTAATTTCACATTTAAATATTCCCCAGTACCTATTAAAATTCAGTAATCCTGATTCTAAGAGTATTTCTTATGGAAATTACTTTGGAATTCCTTGGTAATTACGCTCATCAAGGTATTGATTTTAACACCGAGAAATGATAAACAAACTGAAATATGCAGCAGTAATTACAGACTTTATAGCTATCCATTAATGAAATACTATAAAAGCATTAAATTTTTTAAAGCTTTAAATACTGTCTTTTATTAAGTGATCTCATTCATTGACAAATAATATGATTTTATGATACAAATATAAATGGATAAAAATAGTTGAAAGTATGTGGACTATTTATCTTAGGATGGTTGTGGAAGATTAAAGATGGCCCCAGATTCTTTAAAATTTCTCCCATTAAAAGGTGGCAACTATTTCCTCTTGAATCTAGGTAGACATGGGACTATTTTTATCATTGAATATGGAATAATTGATTACATGCCAGTTACCTATCCCAAACTTTGAGACTAACAGTTTTTACTCCCTTTCCCGAGAATGCTTGGATATTTTCACTAGGTGAAACCAGGTGCCGTGTCTCCAAATTTTGGCTGGCTTTGTCATGCAATGGTAGATAACTAGAACAATGGTAGCCTTGTGGTATTTATTTTCTTCTTTTTTAAAAAACAATTCTTTCTAAATTCCAACAAATAAATTATGTTATTTACTACTAATAGAATATTATTAACTTAAACTATTCCTTTAGTTATAGTGGTTAGGGGACTTCTCAGGTGGCTATAGTGGTAAAAAATTCGCCTGCCAATGCAGATGTAAGAGATGTAGGTTCAATCTGTGGGTTGGGAAGATCCCCTGGAGGAGCGAATGGCAACTGACTCCAGCATTCTTGCCTGGAGAATCCCAGGCACTGAGGAGTCTGGCAGGCTACAGTCCATAGGGTCCAAAAGAGCTTGACACTACTGACCCAACTTAGCATGTACACACATAGGAGTTAGATTCAATCGTTGATGATTGTGTGTGTGTTAGTCGCTCAATCGTGTCTGAACTTTTGCGACCGCATGGACTGTATCTCATCAGCTTCCTCTGTCCATGGAATTCTCTAGGCAAGAATATTGGAGTAAGTAACTGTTTTATTCTCCAGAGGATCTTCCTGTTCCAAGGATCAAACCCAGGTCTCCCACATTGCAGGCAGACTTTTTTTTACCACTGAGCCACCAAGGAAGCCATCAGTAGAGGATTACAGCATAGTATTGCCTCAGTTGGGCTTTTAGTTGTAACCCTGTTGTGCTTATCCCATGTCGGTTTTATTTATAGACAGCTGCTCTCATCATATTATCATATTAGACATAACTCAATGCTGATATGACTTTACTTCTGTGGCCATGAGCATAGGTGATTGGTTAGGGTTCTAATGTTGATATATCTTTGATTAAAAAATTAAATTTATGTCTAATTTTACTGTTTAAATTAATTGATAAATTAAATCTGAGACACATTTAAAACTCAATGAAATAAGAGCTGTCTTTTTAAAGAACTAATCCGGTACCAGGTACTCTCCTAACCACATTAAACCTATTTTATTATCATAGCTATTTTTAAACATAAGAACTATTATCTTATTCATCATGGATATCAGAAAAATGCAAGCCCAAAGAAAGGAAATAACTCATGCAAGATCACACAGCTTGTAGGTGGTGTTATCATCTAGTGTGATAGCCTGCTGTCAAAATCTGTTTTAGCTTTTAGACCTTAGTTTACTTATATCTAAAATGGGGAAAATGGTAAAAGTCTACCTACCAGGATTAATATGAGAAATGAAAATTCTCTAGGAATTTAAGTAGTATATTTATCCTCTGATACCATTGCTGGAGGGTAAAATCATTTAATAGAATTAAAGCACTTTGGATCTTGTGAATAAACATTCACTACATAATGAAAATAACAAGAAAGGTGCTTAAAACAGGAATATCAGAATGGTCTAGATGAAGATAATAGTGCTTTGATATCCACAGTATTGTTTCATAAGTGAATGGAAGATATTGGAATGGGGGAAACTATGTTGGATGAGTAACAGGAATAACAGCCCCATATCAACAGTTACCAGCCATTAAACTTAGGCAAATTACTTTACTTTTATCCAGTTTCTTCACTTACAAACAAGAAAGAATATCTACCCCCCATCCCCAACTTCACAGGTCAACTAAACAGACTTTATATTTTACTGTATATACAATAGAATAAAATTGTACATATATAAAATAAAGATAAATATCACAAATATTTAACATAAGTATAATAGTAAAGCATTCTAAGTGGAAAGTAGATGAAATGGAAATGCAGATTTCTATGATTTATAAATAAATCAAATAAATATATAAATGTTTGCAATCATTTATACATTATATTATGCTCTGTTTTTTAAACTTTTATTTTTGTTGTGGTATAGCAAAATTAACAATGTTGTGATAGTTTTAGGTGAACAGTGAAGGAACTCAGCCATTCATATACATGTATCCATTCTACCCCAAACTCCTTTCCCATCCAGACTACTATATATCATTGAGCAGATTTCCATGTGCTGTATACTAGGTCCTTGCTGGTTTGTTGGTTACCCATTTTAAATATAGTAGTATACACTATATTTCATATATAGAATAATTTGAAGGCAAATATTTTGTATAGCTATTTATTTCAGAATTATATATATATAATATACATGTATATATATAATATATATATATATATATATATATATATTATATATATACACACACGTGGAATATTCATTCCTAAAGCATAATCCACTAGAGAAACCCAAAACATCATTATTGGCTTTTACTATGAATTTTAAGAAATCAATAATTTTTAACTGATACTTGAGATTTTCCAAAACAGAAAGTAAATTTGGGAATGTAGACATAGAAAAAGACTAACTTTAAATAATGCATCTCCCCCAAATTTTATAATAATCAGTGTAGAAAACTTCACTATAGAAAAGATGAGCCCCTTACATTCATTTTCACAGACTTTCTTTAGGGGGAATAATGTGTTAGTCGCTCAGTCGTATCCGGCCCTTAGCAACCTCATGGACTGTAGCCTGACAGACTCCTCTGTCCACAGAATTCTCCAGGCAGGAATACTGGAGTGGATTGCCATTTCCTTCTCCAGGGGATTGTTCTGACCCAGGAATGGAACCTGGGTCTCCTGCACTGCAGGCAGATCTTTTACCATCTGAGCCATCAGGGAAGCCCTTAGGGAAGGGGGATAGCATTATGCAGAACTGAATGAAATACTCCCATGATGAAGCCTAGACCCTTAGAATAGCCAAATTGTATAATAATCATATTTTTGACAAATTTTATATTGCTAAAATTGTATAACTTTTTCTAGTCATCTTTATTTTCTCAAAGATTTGTGTTTTGTCATTTAGATTTATAAAGTACATAACTATTTTGAAAACAACACCCTATAGGTCACTGATGAATTCACCACAAGTGAATAGTGTCCGGCCAAAAATCTAGCTTTTTTCACAAACCTTTAAAAACTTACCTCCTCATTTTGTTGTAAGTGAGAACTGCTATAAGCAATTTACCAGAAAGAGAAATCTAAATATTCACAAGCTGTTGGAAAATAGATAGAGGATGGAAACCTTCACTAAACACTGTTAATTGGAACCCATCAGTTTTTAAGTACTATACAGAGCCCTGTTTGGAAATGTCTCACCAACTGAGAAAGAATAAGCAAAAACCACATTAACTTATTTTTTTAAAAAGGCATATAAACCAGCTTTTCACTATTATTTTTAAAGGCAAATAACTTCATATGTACATGTTGAAGTTAACATAAAATATACAAAATCAAAGCTATATGTTTTATAAATAATATAACTGTTAAAGCTGCAAACTATTTTCTCTGTGGTTTTTGAGGAAAGAGGTACAAAAAGTAATACTCATCTCTAGTTTAGAATATTTTTCACCATATATGTCCATCAGAATATATCACTTTTCAGAAATAATATAATATTGACTAATATTTAGTGACAACCATCATAAATGCATTGCAATTGATAATGACAAAATAAAGTACAAAGCAGTTGCATGTGTTTTGAATTAAGTGGATATGTGACATAAATATTAAAAAGGATACTAAAGAAGTTCTGTATTTACATATATATGAAAGTAAGCCACTATTTCTAATACATTTCAATAATTGCAGGAAAGAATAAAATATCTCCCGTCCCTGGGATTCTCCAGGCAAGAACACTGGAGTGGGTTGCCATTTCCTTCTCCAGTGCATGAAAGTGAAAAGTGAAAGTGAAGTCACTCAGTTGTGTCCGACACTCAGCGACCCCATGGACTGCAGCCTTCCAGGCTCCTCCGTCCATGGGATTTTTCAGGCAGGAGTACTGGAGTGGGGTGCCTTCTCCAAAATATTATACACTAACTTCTAAATGGATTGGTAAATCAGGGAAGATGAGAATTTATGACATTATGTTATCCTTATCATATCTATGTTCTGCCCAGGGGAGAAAAACCTTTACTAATAATATTTTGTGATTTTGTTGTTGATGTTTGTTCTGTCTTACTAATTCTTACATCATTTTTTTCTGTCAGAGAAAGCCAGCGAAACACTGGAGCTGATATGTCTTTTCATAACTGCAAGGCATGGTTCATTACAGATAGGTTATTATGATAGTGGAAAACAAGCACCTTCCAAGATGCTAGGTATAGTTAATTACATTTTAAAGCTGTTTGCGGTATGTCAATGCAATGGAACTACAAAAACAAAATGGTAGTTAGAAATGGTTGCTTGGATTCCAAGCAAAGAAATATTTTAAAATACCCATAATATAAGTATTCTCATACCAAAAAATGAGAAATGTACCTTTGTACACTTGTAAACTCAGGTTTGGTGTGAAAACTTTGTTTAAATATTAAAAGTGCTCTATAGACAAAAGGGAGAAAGACAAAGGACCTAGAAAATATTTGTGAAGATGAAATATGTAGAGTCAGTAATGGAAGACTTGAAGCTGCCACATCACAACTGGTAGCAGTTCAAAATTTCTAGCATATAAATAGCAATGTAAATCCAACATTCCTACAGGGATCACCTGTAGGAATTCTGGGGTTTAGATCACCTGTCAACTGCTAGCTACAAGGTGAAGGTTTCTGTGTGAACACCTTAAAGAAAATTATATCATTCCCCAGTATCATTTCTAATTCCTACTTTATGCTGATTACTTAATAAATAATTGATGATGATTAGTGATAAATTTAGTCACAGGAGCTGCATTTGATTTATCACATACTGAGTGCCAGGAACTTTTAAAACACTATCATATGTAATTCTGTGAATATACCTCATCAGAAGATATTATAATTATCTCTTTGTAGATGAGAATAGTGAGGCACTGAAGCGTTGAATGGCAAAGTAAACAATTACTGACTTAAATTACTGGTATAGAAAGAAACCTGTCTCTAAACTCAAGTTCCATACTCTCCGAAACACTGTAACCTGATTGTTTTTATGTGAATATGTGGATGAAAGAATGCCATATGTTCTGAAGATTTATCTAGCCTCACATGTATGTACATATACAGTATGTATATGTATCTACACATACACATAATGTTAAGTTTCCACTTAGTAAATGTCCATACAAAGCATAGGAATGCATTCATACATTTAGTAGAGAAGTATTAGCCCTTTTACAAATATTTTCACACTGTAATATTTTTATGTGTTTATCTCTACTAATCACTTATGACTTTTATATTCAACCCCTGAAAACACAATAGTCCATTCTACACAAATTCTCTTTGTCAGAGTATCATCAACCATCTAGGGAACTATGAAAGAAAAATTTTCATTTAAGAAGTTGTTTCATGAACTTTTACCTGTCTTGTTTCTTATTTCTTGGGGGGGATGTGGAGAAGGATAAAACAGTAGTTTGTTTTAATTTTACTTTACTATAATTTTCTTTTAATCTTAATTTTAACTAAAAGAGAATATCACAATGAATACTGTGTTAGCACAGACTGTCCCACACAGATATCCTTTCACCACCCATGTAATTTTAGAAATGGGCTCCAAAATCACTGCAGATGGTGACTGCAACCACGAAATTAAAAGATGCTTGCTCCTTGGAAGAAAAGCTATGACCAACTTAGATATCATATTAAAAAGCAGAGACATTATTTTGCCAACAAAGGTCCTTCTAGTCAAGGCTATGGTTTTTCCAGTAGTTATGTATGGATGTGAGAGTTGGACTACAAAGAAAGCTGAGTGCCAAAGAATTGATGCTTTTAAACTGTGGTATTGGAGAAGACTCTTGAGAGTCCCTTGGACTGCAAGGAGCTCCAACCAGTCCATCCTAAAGGAAATTAGTCCTGAATATTCATTGGAATTACTGATGCTGAAGCTGAAACTCCAATACTCTGGTCACCTAATGTGAAGAACTGACTCTTTGGAAAATAGCCTGATGCTGGGAAAGATTGAAGGTGGGAGGAGAATGGGACAGCAGAGGATGAGATATTTGGATGGTATCACTGACTCAATGGACATAAATTTGAGTAAGCTCCCGGAGTTGGTGATAGACAAGGAAGCCTGGCATGCTGCAGTCTATGGGGTTGCAAAAAGTCAGACAGGACTGAGTGAACTTAATCTTTCATACCACCTTAGAAAAAACCCTTTCTATTACTCCTACCCAAAGTGGTGGCTAAAAGAAGATTATTGTTTGGTTGCTAAGTTATATCAGACTCTTTGTGACCCCATGGACTGTAGCCTGCCAGGCTCCTCTGTCCATGGATATCCAGGCAAAAATTACTGGAGTGGGTAGCCATTTTCTTCTCCAGGAGATCTTCTCAACCCAGGGATTGAACCCAAGTCACCAGCATTGCCTGGCAGATTCTTTACTGTTGTGCCACCAAGGAAGCCCCAAAAGAAGGTTAGTAATGTTCAAACGCAACATTATCAGATTATGCCAGAGATGATTGTTTTAGGACCAAGTTCTTTCCCTAACTGAAGTGAGTTAAATCTCTTTTAGGAAATGTGGGATTGAGTTAAGGGATTATTGCTTCTCTGTGGCTAATTTCTTAAATAAAGGCTTATAAAGCTTGGTCATATTAATTGCTCTGTGTTATCATGATAACTGGAGGATCATAAACATCTGAAAAATAGTGCATAGGAGTTTTGAAAAGGGCAGAAACAGAAAAGGAGGGATAAATAGAGAAGATCACAGCATTCAAGTCACTGCTTTCAATTCACTGTCAAGGGTTTGTTGACTCCAGGTCTTTTGTTTCTCTTTTCTCCTCATAGCTAGCCATTTAACCAACCTGATATAAATATATTCTAATGTTTCCAATGAAGAAAATGGTACTGAATACAAGAGAAAATACTTGGAACAAGAAATAGAGAAATAGCTAGTTGCTAAAGTTCTATTTTGAATAATATGAAATATAAACACATTGGATTGAAATTTAAAAAAATATAGTATAAATGTTTCAACATGTATTTTGGAAGACTGTGTAAAAATGCTGTATTTGAATGTGTCCCTAATATTTTCAATAAGAGTCACAATTACCCATGCAAATTAAGTTCAGAATTGGACTGAATATAATACATGTGTTAAACTTAAGAACACTCAAAAGGTCTTCATTCTCTAAATAACACCAGAAATTGGCATAACTAAATAATTAAAAGGGTATATATTTCTACTGCTGAAAGTCTCAGAATAAGAATGAAAGTTTCAGCTTCATTAAGCTGTTATTATTTTTCATAATGTACTCTTTCCATTTGCTTTCAAATTTATAGATGAACTTTCAGAAAGCCTCTAAAAGACATTTACCATCATAATCAGATTTATAGAGAGCATTAGCTCACAATACAAACTAAGATTATTGCAGTGTAATTAAAAACTTGGTGATGGAAAAAGAAATATAAAATTTCACATTTAACCAGTGTGTAGTAAGAAGTTTTTTTTTTTTTTTTTTTTTAACGATTACAAGCTTAGAGGAATCCAAAGAGAAAATATCTCAAGTAATAATTTGTTGAATTAAAAAACAGCAAGATGTCCCTGGCTTCCAAGGTATTTCTCTAACCAAATTTAATTATTTTACCCTTCTCATTCCATAGAATGAAGTTACAATAAATTCAATCTTTAGGGGAAGGATTTTTAGTTCTCAATAAATTGACTTCTAATAAGGTCATTTTTTGACCAAATTTCCCTTTATATTCCCATACAATCACTTTATTATTCCAGGTTATGCCCTCTACTTTTGACATTTCCTTAATAGTGAGTTCTTTTTTAATAATAATTTTCTGATATTTTGTTGCCTTTTTATGATCTTTTTTTCCCCTGCCAACCTAAAACCTTTGCCTGTTTCTATTTTTCCCTAATGAGGGTAAATGGCATTCCATTCTTCTGTTGGTCACAATAAAAATGTTGATGTCATTCTTTTCTCATCTCTTCCTCCCCCTCTCTCTCTATTTCTCTCTCTCTCTCAACTTTGTCTTTCTATTATTAAAGTAAGCTTTTTGAGGCTTCCTTTAAAATATAGTCAAAATGCAACTGTCTCCTAAGAGCTCTATTTCTTCTATACCAGCCCCGTTATAATATTTTCTCTTTTGAACTGTGGTGTTAGAGAAGACTCTTGAGAGTCCTTTGGACTGCAAGGAGATCCAACCAGTCCATCCTAAAGGAAATCAGTCCTAAATATTCAATGGAAGAAGTGATGCTGAATCTGAAACTCCAATACTTTGGCCACTTGATGTGAAGAACTGACTCATTGGAAAAGACCCTGATGCTGGGAAAGACTGAAGGTGGGAGAAGGGGATGACAGAGGATGAGATGGTTGGATGGCATCACCAACTAAATGGACATGAGTTTGAGTAAAGTCTGGGAGTTTGTGATGGACATGGAGGCCTGGCATGCTGCAGTCCATGGGGTCACAAAGAGTCAGACAGGACTGAGCAGCTGAACTGAACTGAACTGAACTGATACAGTAGCCATTAAAATAAACTTAATTACCTATTATCAGTTAAAAATGTAAAGAAATTGAAAAACATCTCTTCTATCAGCTCTTCTACAGCAAGGACAGGAAGATTAACAAACTGAAAATTAATGACTTACATTAGACCCATCAGAAAACTGAGGTCTTGACAAAACTTTGCTGTTGTTCAGTAACTGAATCTTCTCCAATTCTTTGTGATCTCATATACTGCAGCACGCCAGACTTCTCTGTCCTCCACTGTCGGGAGCTACGTTAGGCATTACTGACAAAATGGAGGCAAGGCCCCAACCCCCTCTCCTCATCTCACAGGCACGGCCCTAGGATGAAGGAGTTATGCCTTGTGATTCTGACTTGTTCTTTCCTTTCTTCAGTTGAGTTGGCTGGAAAGAATGTTAAGGTGCTTGAGAGAAGCATGAGAAAGCACAAAGCCTTCTACAGTTGTGCCCAGAAAATAATCTATAAAATAACCATTGACATTTGTTCAAGGATCTTTACAAAGAATGTCCCAGGATGAGCATGTAGGCCGCAGCTTGAGGCCATGGGAAGGACTGTTATCTGAGACTTGTTTGCAAGGGAAATATTTATGGCAAAAGAAGTTTGCTGAGTTCAGGGTTTAGGAATAATTAAGAGTATCTAGAAGCCTTTTTAGGAGATAGCGATCTTGAGATGCTAGGGGCAAACAGGATTTAGAAAGATAAGAAATAAAGTGAGGAATGTGGCATGAGTTACAATGTAATCACAGGTTAAGTATAGAACACATAAGAGAAAGTAGATAATAGATAGTAAAGCCAATTCTGAGAGAATCACTGAAGCAGGAACTCTGTTTGTAGGACAACAGTGATTTCTGGAGACAGTAAATCTGGGTGGGGGAAACTGAAAATGTCAAACCTCCAACCTAATGCTTTTGTCAAAGTATAAAAGAGAACCTGAAGCTTGAAATAAACATGTAGTTCTGTACTATGAGTCAGAGACTACATCATCATCCGCTGACACCACTCACCCCTTCAGGCTGATTCCCTGGCTGCTGGAGTTGGACTCCAGCACTCCATGTCCTGGAGTTTGCTCAAATTCCTGTCCATTGCATCAGTGATGCTGTCTAACCATCTCATCCTCTGACATTCCATTTTCCTTTTACTTTTATCTTTCCCAGCATCAGGGTCCTTTACAGTGAGTCAGCTATTTGCATCAGGTGGCCAGAGTATTGGAAATTCAGCTTCAGCATCAGACCTTCCAATGAATATACAGGATTGATTTCCTATAGGATTGACTGGTTTGATCTTGCAGTCCAAGGGACTCTTAAGAGTCTTCTCCAGGATGACAATTTAAAAGCATGAATTATTCAGCACTCATCCTTCTCTGTGGTCCAACTCTCACACCTGTACATGACTACTGGAAAAAGCATAGATTTTACTATACAGACATTTGTCAGGAAAGTAATGTCTCCGCTTTTAATTATGGTGCCTAAGTTTCTCATACCTTCTTTGCAAGGAGCAAGCATCTTTTAATTTCATGGCTGCAGTCACTGTGCTCAGTGATTTTGGAGCCCAAGAAAATAAAATATGTCACTGCTTTCACTTATTCCCCGTCCATTTGCTGTGAAGTGATAGGACCAGAAGTCATGAACTTAGTTTTTTTAATGTTGAATTTCAAGCCCGCTTTTTCACTCTCCTCTTTCACACTCATCAAGAGGCTCTTTAGTTCCTCTTTGCTTTCTGCCATTATGGTGGTATCATCAGTGTATCTAAAGTTATTGATATTTCTCCCAGTAGTCTTGATTCCAGCTTGTGATTCATCCAGCCCAGCATTTTGAATAATGCAATTTGCATATCAGTTAAACAAGCAGGGTGACAATATACAACCTTCACGTACTCCTTTCCCAATTTTGAACCATTCAGTTGTTCCATGTCCAGTTCTAACTGTTGCTTCTTGATCCACATACAGATTTCTCAGGAGACAGGTAAGGTGGTCTGGCACTCCTACCTTTAAGGATTTTCCACAGTTTGTTGTGATCCACACAGTTAAAGGCCTTGAAGCAGAAGTAGATGTTTTTCTGGAACTCCTTTGCTTTTTCCATGGTCTATCAAATATGGGGAGTTTGCCTGCCTCTTTGAAACACAGCTTATACATCTGGAAGTTCATTGTTCATGTATTACTAAAGCCTACTGCCGGGAGCCATCACGGGAGATCCCACCCATGACAAAAGTCATGCGGAGAGAACCTGACAGGCAAAAGCAGATCAGACCTCAAGGGACCCCCTGGATCTGCTCGAACATCTACCCCAAAACCAGAATCTGTCTGTCTTACTATTTTGTGCCTTTCACCAACTCTTCTGACATTAACAGGGGGCTATCCCCGACCACCTTTCTCTGGAAAAAGTCAACTTAGGGCTTTAATTAATAAGTCTCCTGGGCATGAAAGGAATATTTCTATTTTAACCCCTCTTGTTGGCATTCTAGCTTGCCTGACAGGTTTATCCATACGCTTGCAATTAACATACATGATTGTTCACAACTCCCCAACCTTGAAAGGCACGGGAAGCCAAAACATTCTAAAAGACCTAACGAGCATAGGGTCCTTTAAGGGATGAAAAATTATTAGAATAGATAGTACTGGTAAAAGGCTTCATTATTGGGCCAATGCTTGCTGCCAAGTGCCCATATCCCTTATCCATTGCGCACCTGGGAGTGCATTGGTTAACATAATTAAAATGTAAGAAAAACAAGTAGCAGCCTTGGAATTAACCACATCATACCTTTGAGCTAATTGGTTCTTTCTTTGTTGTAACTCACTGTACCTTTGCTCTGTGAGAATGTAACTCTGTTTAGCACTTTCTGAGGCTGACATAGATTAGAAATATAATGAAAAAACACTTCAAGGGAAAATAAGTTTTCTGGTTGAGTAGCCTTTATCAAAAAAGGGTCATAAAATGTCCATAGGCCTCGAAGGCCAGAAGATAATGTACACAACATTGTTTATGGGAAAGGTATGCAGAAAAAATCCTGGTTTCAATAAAGACAAAACAGATGTAATATTTGGGCTGACCCTGTATGACTTTGCATCTTTCATTTCCCTCTATGTACAAGTCAAGGTATAAAAGTTCCTTTTGAAAATAAAGTTACAGGCCTCGCTCACCGAAGCTTGGTCTCCCTGTGTCGTTCTTTTTTTCCTTTTCTCTCCTTTTCTCTCTCTGTTCTTCTTTCAGGATGACTCCTTGGGGCACAGAGAGGCCCTGAGTTCACTTTTTTGCCTGGGCTTCTAAGATCCAATCGGGAAGGTGCCCTGCGTCTTCACCAGGGAGGGGGGGTCCTGCATCCTCACCCCACGGAGAGGGTGCCTGCGGCCTCTGTGAACAGAGCAAGTTCCGTGCCAGGAGCTTTATTGGCTTTCTGTGTTAATCAAGGCAGATCAAGCCTCTCTCTCCACTTTGCTATCCTTTCGCCTATGCCGTCATCCTGAGGGTACCCCTGGATCCTGCTGGGGCTGTACCCTGGCAGCCTCCCTTTTAGGATTTTGAGCATAACTCTGCTAGGATGTGAAATGAAAACAATTGTACAGTAATTTTAACATTCTTTCCATTGCCTTCTTTGGAATTTCAATGAAAACTAACATTTTTAGTCTTGTGACCACTTTTGAGTTTTCCAAATATGCTGACATATTGAGTGCAGCACTCTAACAGCATCATCTTTTAGAATTTTAAATAGCTCAGCTAGAATCCCATCACCTCCACTAGTTTTGTTCATAGTAATGCTTCCTAAGGTCCACTTGACTTCACACTCCAGGGTGTCTGCCTATACGTAGATTACCACACCATCATGATTACCTGGGTCATTAAGACCTTTTTATTTTGTATAGTTCTGTTTATTCTTGACACAGCTTCTTAATCTTTTCTGCTTCTGTTAAGTTCTTATTGTTTCTGTCATTTATCATGCCCATCTTTGCATGAAAGATTCCCTTGGCATCTCCAGTTTTCTTGAAAAGATGTCTAGCCTTTTCTATTCTATTTTTGTCCTCTATTTCTTTGATTTGTTCATTGAAGAGGCCTTCTCATCAATCCTTGTTATTCTCTGGAACTCTGCCTTCTGTTGAGTATATCTTTCCCTTTCTCCCCTGCCTTTCACATCTCTTCTTTCCTCAGCTATATATAAAGCCTCCTCAGACAACCACTTTGCCTTTTTGCATTTATAAATTTTCCTTAGGGATGGTTTTGGTCACTGACTTTGTACAATGTTATGAACCTCCATCCATAGTTTTCTGGGTACTCTGTCTGCCAAATCTAATCCTTTGAATCTATTTGTCACCTCCACTGTATAATCATAAGTGCTTTGACTCAGGTCACACCTGAATGGTCTAGTGATTTCCCCTACTTTCTTCAATTTAAGCTTGAATTTTGCAATAAGGAGTTCATGATATGAGCCACAGTCATCTCCAGGTCTTGTCTGTACTGACTATAGAGAGCTTCTCCATCTTTGGCTGCAAAGAACATAATCAATATGATTTCAGTATTGACTATCTGGTGATGTCCATGTAGAGTCATCTCTTGGGTTGTTGGAAAATGGTGTTTGCTGTGACCACCATGTTCTTTTGATAAAACTCTGTTAGCCTTCACCCTGATTCATTATGTACTCCAAGGCCAAACTTGCTTGTTATTTTGGGTATCTCTTGACTTCCTACTTTTGCATTCCAATACCCTATGATGAATTGGATATCTTTTTTTTGGTGTTAGTTCTAGAAGATGTTTTTGGTCTTCATAGAACTGGTCAACTTCAACTTCTTCCACTGTCAGTAGTTGAGACATAGACTTAGATTACTCTGATGTTGAATGGTTTGCCTTGGAAACAAACCAAGATCATTTTATCATTCTGTTTTTGAGGTTGTACCCAAGTAGTGCATTTCAGACTCTTTTGTCACTCAAGGGTTACTTCATTTCTTCTAAGGGATCCTTCTGTATCTAAAAAGTAGATATAATGGTCATCTGAAATGAATTTGCCTATTCCCTTTCACGTTAGTTCACTGATTCCTATGATGTCGACATTTATTGTGTCTTGCCATTTCCTGCTTGACCACATCCAATTTACCTTGATTCATGGACCTGACATTTGACGGTCCTATGCAATATTTTTCTTTACATCATCAGACTTTACTTTTACCACCAGACATTGCCACTACTGAGCATTGTTTCTGATTTGGCCCAGCGGGTTCATTCTTTCTGGAGTTATTGATAATTGGCCACTGTTTTTCCCCAGTAGCCTATTGGACACCTTCCTACCTGGGTGGGGGTGGAGAAGGTGTCATTTTCCGGTGTCATATCTTTTTGCCTTTTTCATACTGGTCAAGGTGTTCTCTTGTCAAAAATACTGGAATGGGTTCCATTCCCACCTCCAGTGGACCACATTTTTCCAGAACACTTCACATGACCCTGTCCCTCTTGGGTACCCTACAAGGCATGGCTCATAGTTTAATTGGGTTATACAAGCCCCTTTGCCATGAGAAGGCTCTGATCCATGAAAGTGTTGGGGAAACCACCACTGTCTTTCAAAATTTTGAGACAAGTGAATCCAGAGAGTCACAGTTAAAATCTGCTTAACTAGAGAAAAATTCAATTAAATATTCAAATTTATGTATTTCTGGAGGCTGAGTGTGGACCAGCTTGAGAATGAGAAACTCCTGGAGGCCCCAGTCTCAGGGAAATCCTCATACATCTGTGTGCTTTTCTTCCATAAACTCTACCATGGTCTGTCAATGAAGGGTTGAGAAAGGTCCCCTGTGGCTCTGACAGAAGCAGAAGAGTACCTACTGTGAAATACTCTCAATGTATTCTCAGTAACAAGGCTTGATTTATATAGAAGACCTTATCAAAACCATGGTCTTCCCAGATGGCTCAGTGGTAAATAATCCATCTACAGTCTTGGAGACACAGGTTCAATCCCTGGGTTGGAAAGGTCCCCAGAAGAAGAAAATGGCAACTCACTCTAGTATTCTTGCCTGGGGAATCCCATGTACAGGGGAGACTGGCACACTGTGGTTCATAGGATCACAAAAGAATCACACATGACTTAGTGACTAAACAACAAAAATATCAAATTCTTATCCCACCTATCCCACCTTCTACCACTTGATCTCCATCTAGCATTTTTCTCATGGAAAGGGGAACATATAGCTAAGAATCATAGTGAATGTCACAACTTGGGGACAATATTATCAAAAGATAATTACATAAAAGACAGATTTAATCATAATATTAGAGATTAATTCTTTTCCCCCACCTTACCACCATATCAACAGGGTTGTATATAATAATAGTAAGATACAGTTGAAAGTTGCAAGACTCGGATGCTCTGTGTTGAAGTACTTTATGGAAGTCCAGAGTAAAAATAGAAAACACAGAAATGTCCTTAGAAACATTTGCATCTGCTGTCACTTACAGCAAATGTTAAAGAATAACTCACAGCTGTTTTAACATAAATCTTCACACTAAATACCTATTTATTTGTTTCTATACCTGTTTGGAATAAATTGTAGAACATATAAAAAGATAAGAAAAAACACAAATTATAAGAAACAGAGTGATTTTTGAACCAAACACATAAAAAAATGCAAATTTTGGAATTCTAGTGAATTTCATATGGCTGTGATTAATATGTTAAGAGCCCGAATTGAAAAAAACAGACAACATACAAAAGAAATACTATAAGAAGAAACATTGAAATTCTAATGAAAAAGAAATACCAAAAATCAAAAACTTTGTAACATACATGAAGAATTCCTTCAGTGAAGTCAATATTGGACTCTGGTCAGCCATAAAAGGAATCAGTAAGCTTAAAGACAGATTAAGAGAACTGTCCCAAACTGACATGTGAAAATAAAAATATATATATATTTTTAAAAGATAGATTACACAAGAACTGTGGGATAATTATTAACAGTGAATGTATGTGTAATTAAAATACCAGAAGGAAATGAAGTATACAATACAGCAGAAGCAATATTTGATGTAATAATAGTTTGCATATGTTTCAGAAATAATGACAAATACCACACCACAGAACCAAGAAGCTCAGACAACACCCAACAGGCTAAATAAAAAAAAATATGTATATTCAGGCATATCATTTTCAAACTACAGAATGCCAAAGAAAGGTGAAAACCTTGAAAGAAACCAAAGGAAAATTACCAAAATAAGAGTGAGGTTGCAAATTAAAATAGACCTTTAATAAGAAAATATGCAAGCAAAAAGAAATTGGAGTGATATCTTTTATGTTAAAAAAAATCTGAGAATTCAATACCAGAGAAATTATCCTTGAATTGCTAAGGAGAAATAAAGAGCTTCTCAAGCAAAAACTGAGAAAATACTTATCATCAGCAGAATTTCTCTGCGAGAATTGTTAAAATGATTTCTTCATGAAGAAGAAAAATTATATGGGTCAGAAAATCAGATCTACAAAAAGAAAAAATAAAAAAAATAGAGAATGTATAAACGAAGGTAAAACAAATGATGTTAACTTTTTTATTCATAGTTAACCTAACATATGACTGTACAGAGTAGCAACAGTGGCAGTGTATCTGGTGATGATGGTATATGGCAAAATAAGATGAATGATAGCAGTGCTCAACAAGGGATGAAAAGGTGAATTGGATGTACTCTGTTTTGCATGTGAAGTGATATAGTGTTACTTGAAGGTGGGCATAGATTAGTAAAAAGTAATTATACAGTAAACTTCAGAGCAAACATTAAAGTTTTGTTTTGTTTTGTTTTCTTTTTTAGAGAATGTAATTGATATGCTGAGAGTAGAGAGAAAATGGAATCTTACAAAATACAAAATTAAAACCAGAGAAGATGGGAAAAAGAGAAAAAAATAAGGAAAAAATGAACTAAGTAGAATAAAAGTTGCACACATGGTAGATATTAATCTAGTTATATTAATAATCACTTTTAAGGATAATAATCTAATTACAACTAAAATCAGAGACTTTAAGAGTGGAGTAAAAAAAGGAAAAGACCCAACTCTTGTTTGCAAGAAACTAACGCTAGTAAAGTAATGCTCAAAATTCTCCAAGCCAGGCTTCAGCAATACGTGAACCGTGAACTTCCTAATGTTAAGCTGGTTTTAGAAAAGGCAGAGGAACCAGAGATCAAATTGCCAACATCTGCTGGATCATGGAAAAAGCAAGAGAGTTCCAGAAAAACATCTATTTCTGCTTTATTGACTATGCCAAAGCCTTTGACTGTGTGGATCACAATAAACTGTGGAAAATTCTGAAAGAGATGGGAATACCAGACCACCTGACCTGCCTCTTGAGAAATCTGTATGCAGGTCAGGAAACAACAGTTAGAACTGGACATGGAACAGACTGGTTCCAAATAGGAAAAGGAGTATGTCAAGGCTGTATATTGTCACCCTGCTTATTTAACTTATATGCAGCATACATCATGAGAAACGCTGGACTGGACGAAACACAAGCTGGAATCAGGATTGCCGGGAGAAATATCAATAACCTCAGATATGCAGATGACACCACCCTTATGGCAGAAAGTGAACAGGAACTAAAAATCCTCTTGATGAAAGTGAAAGTGGAGAGTGAAAAAGTTGGCTTAAAGCTCAACATTCAGAAAACAAAGATCATGGCATCCAGTCCCATCACTTCGTGGGAAATAGATGGGGAAACAGTGGAAACAGTGTCAGACTTTATTTTTGGGGGCTCCAAAATCACTGCAGATGGTGACTGCAGCCATGAAATTAAGAGATGCTTCCTCCTTGGAAGGAAAGTTATGACCAACCTAGACAGCATATTCAAAAGCAGAGACATTACTTTGCCAACAAAGTTTCGTTTAGTCAAGGCTATGGTTTTTCCTGTGGTCATGTATAGATGTGATAGTTGGACTGTGAAGAAGGCTGAGCGCTGAAGAATTGATGCTTTTGAACTGTGGTGTTGGAGAAGACTCTTGAGAGTCCCTTGGACTGCAAGGAGATCCAACCAGTCCATTCTGAAGGAGATCAGCCCTGGGATTTCTTTGGAGGGAATGATGCTGAAGCTGAAACTCCAGCACTTTGGCCACCTCATGCAAAGAGTTGACTCATTGGAAAAGACTCTGATGCTGGGAGGGATTGAGGGCAGGAGGAGAAGGGGACGACAGAGGATGAGATGGCTGGATGGCATCACTGGCTTGATGGACGTGAGTCTGAGTGAACTCCAGGAGTTGGTGATGGACAGGGAGGCCTGGCGTGCTGGGATTCATGGGGTCACGAAGAGTTGGACACGACTGAGCGACTGAACTGAACTGAACCTTAAATATAAATTCTTATATACTTTAGAAGTAAAAGAGTGAAAACTATATTCCATGGTAACATAAATTAAAAATTTAGCATCAAGAGTAGTGTATGAGTCCATTTATATAATTATCTGGGAAAAGGAAAGGAAATGAAATTTTACAGAAAAAAAGAGTGAACCTTTATTATGGAAATACAAAAAATATCATTTAGGCCAGGAAATCACAGAATGTTATGCTTAATGTGACAAAATAATATCACTTTGTTAAATATATAAAAATTTCACTGAAGGGGCATGGGGAAAAGTATTGCTGAACTAAATAATTTTCTTAATGAGTGAAAAGCTTAAGAATAAATGCAAAAGTAACCATGCATAGCACTGCTCTCTAATTGATAAAGTTTCTTGTCAGTTAATAATTTGAAACCACTATACATGCATCCTAGAATTAACTGTACTGTTAAGTACATGAATGATGGATTGTTGGACATAACCTTCTTATAGCATGGGAGTTTATTACAGATAAACAAAAAGAGAAGGCCAGAATATTATATGGCATAATAATAATAGCTTCAAAACATCAATATGAACTCCTATTACTTTAATATAGATTCATATGCATACATGTAGAAATATTTATAGGTATTTACATATATTTTATTCCATCTGATGAGAGAGCCTAGAAGCTATGACACCCTAGTAGCAAGGGCCATACCTATTTTCCAGATGTAAATTTTTAATAATACTCTCCAATCAAAGAAGCCAGGGCTCTTAGGAGAAATGGCTGATTCAAACCCTGGGGGAGGAAATATACAAAATAAATCCTAATATCTTGTAGTGCCAGAAACTAAGGATATGCTCCAAAACAAACAATAAAAAGAAAAATACCACCGACAGCAAACACACGTATATACATACATAGACGGGATATGTCAGAGAAACACAAGAGCCATTCAAAGAGCTTCCATTAGTCAAAGCTGGAAAAAATTTGAGAAAAAAATTGATAAAGTAATATTGAATTTTAACCCAAAGTACAAAATAAATGATCAGATAAATAAGTAGAAAGAAACAGATGAATTTCCCATGCAGAATAATTCTAAGAGTGTATCTTTCTATAAGCTTTACATCTAAATGTAGGCTGTTCATAGTGACTTTTTTTTCAAGAGTACAATAAACAAAGGGGAAAAAATGAGTAACCTTATAGTGAAGAAACCTGACAAAAACTACCTCAACCGAGTGATCAAGTTTGACACCAATTGTGGTTAGTGAAATTATTAGTATGTACTCTATATGATGGGATGTAAATGTCACTTTTCCTCTGTGATTGCCCTCCAAAAACCCATAACCTCAGTGTAATCTTGAAAGAAACATCAGGCAAGTACCAACTGAGGAAATTTTCCAAATTCCTTGATCAGTAAGTACTCCTCAAAACTGTAAAGATCTAAAAGCAAAGAATATCTGAGAAACAGTCATCACTCTAGAAGTCTAAGGAAACATGATGACTAAATGTAATGTAGTATCCTGGATTGGCTCTTAGGATATAAAAAGGATATTAGGTTGAAACTAAGACTCTGAATAAAGTACGGATTTAGTGATAGTATTCAGTTCAGTTCAGTTCAATTGCTCAGCCATGTCTGACTCTTTGAGACCGCATATGCTGCAGCACGCCAGCCCTCCCTGTCCATCACCAACTGCCAGACTTTACTCAAACTCATGCCCATTGAGTTGGTGATGCCATCCAACCATCTCATCCTTTGTCGTCCACTGCTTCTCCTGCCTTCAATCTTTCCCATCATTAGGGTCTTTTCAAATGAGTCAACTCTTCGCATCAGGTGGCCAAAGTATTGGAGTTTCAGCTTCAGCATCAGTCCTTCCAGTGAATATTCAGGACTGATTTCCTTTAGGATGCACTGGTTGGATCTCCTTGCAGTGATAGTATTAATGTAATTGTTCATGTATCAAGATCAGTTCATTAATTGTAACAAAGATACCATTCTAAAGTTAGATGTGTTTATTAAAGGAAACTGCAAGTGGGATGTATGGAAACTCAGTAATCTGCAACATTTTGCAGAAAAAGTAAAAGGACTCTAAAAGAAAAATATCAGTTCTATTCAGTTGCTCAGTCATGTCCAACTCTTTGGGACCCCATGTACTGCAGCATGCCAGGCCTCCCTGTCCATCACCAACTCCTGGAGTTTACTCAAACTCATGCCCATTGAGTCAGTGATGCCATCCAACCATCTCATCCTCTGTTGTCCCCTTCTCCTCCCACATTCAATCTTTCCCAGCCTCAGGGTCTTTTCAAATGAGTCAGTTCTTCGCATCAGGTGGCTAGAGTATTGGAGTTTTAGCTTCAGCATCAGTCTTTCCAATGAATATATTCATATAGACCATGTTGCTGATTCACTCAGAACCTTTCCAAAACAACCCTGTCTTTTTCAGAAGTAAAGCCTAGGGTCTTACCACTGCTTGTAAGCCCTTGTGTGTCCAGGTCCACACTGTGAGATCAGTCTGCTATGTCCACACTGGCCTGTTTCCTGTTCCTTGGTATGTTACTGCCTCTAGTTCTTTCCACTTGATTTCATTCTTTTTGGAAAACAGATTACCCTAAAAACTGTCAATATCACATATTACAGAGATACTCCTTTGGTCACCTGATGCAAAATATACCTAACCATCTTTACCCACCATCTTACCCTGCTTTACTTCTTAGCATAATATTTATTCCCACATGCTATATGTATATGTAAGTATATTCATGTGTCTGTGTTTATTAAATATCTAACTCTCTCAATTTATGTATGCTTCATGTAAAAATGCTTTATTTACTATGGATGAACACTATAACCCTAGAGTCTAGAGCAGGTTGAGCATAAGAATGCTTAAGGATATTTGTTAAATAAAGAAAGAATGACTAAATTGTTTTAATTTTATTAAGTTACATGGGTGAATGCCTGCTAAGTTGCTTTAGTTATGTCCCACTTTTTATGACTCCATGGACTATAGCCCTCCAGGCTCCTGTGTCCAGGCAAGAATGCTGGAGTAGGTTGCCATTTGTTTCTCCAGGGATGTTCCTGACCCAGGGATTGAATCCAAGTGTCCTGCATTTCCTGAATTGGCAGGCAGGTTCTTTACCACTAGTGCCACCTGGGAAGCCCCATTAAATAACATGTTTATGCTAAGTCCCTTCAGTCATGTGTGACTCTTTGTGACTCTATGGACTGTAGCACACCAGGCTCCTCTGTCCACGGGGTTCTCCAGACAAGATTACTGGAGTGGGTTGCCATGCCCTCCACCAGTGGATCTTTCCGACCCAGGAATGGAATCCTGATCTCTTATGTTTCCTGCAATGGCAGGTGGGATCTTTACTAGTAGCACTACCTGGGAAGTCCACTAAATAGCATTATTCCCCATAAAAACTCTAGTGAAAAAAATATCTTAAGTTTTAACAGTATTGTTCGACATGAGTGTTGAAAGTAGCATAGGTAAAGAGATAAACCAAATATCACTATTTGGAAGTGTATATATATATATATATATATGTGTGTGTGTGTGTTTATATATATATGTACTATACATATATTAGGAGAAGACAATGGCACCCCACTCCAGTACTCTTGCCAGGAAAATCCTATGGATGGAGGAGCCTGGTAGGCTGCAGTCCATGGGGTCGCTAAGAGTCGGACATGACTGAGCGACTTCACTTTCTCTTTTCACTTTCATGCATTGGAGAAGGAAATGGCAACCCACTCCAGTGTTCTTGCCTGGAGAATCCCAGGGACGGGGAAGCCTGGTGCGCTGCCGTCTATGGGGTCACACAGAATCGGACATGACTGAAGTGACTTAGCATAGCATAGCATACATATACTATATATGTATAATAATTATAAAGGGAATATGTAATTAACAAAAGTATAAACATTAATGATCCCATTTACAGAAATGTTGGCTGAAAATTAAAACAGAAGCTAGTCTTATTTTCACATCTTATATCATACTAGTGTATTACTATGCTTTTTTCAGCTTGTCATGGCATGTGGATTGTTGATCCATGAAGCACTCACCATTCAATGAAAAAAAAAAAAAAGATTTATATATTTCCTTCTTCAAAACATACAGCATCCTCAAAATGATTTTTTTTCTGCTATTTAAAGAGATTTCTGACAGAAACACTAGTTTTGACATATATAGTATATTAACATTTCAGATTGTGCTGTGATTTATATTGACTTTAATCCAACCTTACTTTGATCTATGTATAAAGTGTTAGAAATGAAATTTGATATTTTTCCTCAGATATAGAATTTATTACTACATCCAAACTCAGGATGAGTTATTTGTTAGACCCAAGTGCTGCTAGCCACAATCTTTTTGAATTGCATGATATGTGACTAGGAATTACTTTATCACATCATAGCCAAAGTAGATAGAAACTTACTTTAGATTAAAAGTAAAACATAAGAAAATAGATAAACATACTGTTTCATATTCACATTATATATTTAATTAGGACCTATAATATAGTGAAGGGATTCACTTATTGTCAATATTTATACTTGGAATTACTTGGAATTATACTTGGAATTAGAGTATCCCACTGATAGCAGGATTTTGCTATAATCTGTGTTCTATGCAGGAAACTACTAGTCCTGCATGTAGCATTGTTAAATCTTTCTCTGATTATATTGATTAGATTATTTGTATTATCAAGCTAAAAATATTTACTAGTTCTTCTAACATATGTAATATAATTTTAAAATTGATTAATAAAACTGCTCTTTTCCATTTAACTACCACAAATGGCATATCATTTTAGGCATGATTTGAGATAGAGCTCTTCAGGTGTTATTTGGATAAACACTCAAATTTCAAACAAAACTAATAAATCGTGGCCTTGTCATTCAATATCCTGAGAAAATTATTTACATAGAATCTTTGAGATACATTTATTTACAATTTTATAAAATTTCATGAATATGTATCACCATTAAATGCCAAGTTTTACTTTTGATTTACCAAATTGAATTTTAGGAAGAAATAGTTACATTCTGAGAATATCAGATTACCCTGAGTAGATATTCCTTCTTTGTTACTTGGGACCCCCACATATAATCATATTCAATTAATTATATATTGTTATTTATATGTCAGAAATTGTATTGTTTGCTCCTTCCATAGTCACACATTTATTTAGTACCCATTAGAAAAAAAAAAAACAGAGAAGGCAATGGCACCCCACTCCAGTACTTTTGCCTAGAAAATCCCATAGACGGAGGAGCCTGGTAGGCTGCAGTCCATGGGGTCGCTAGAGTCGGACACGACTGAACGATTTCCCTTTCACTTCTCGCTTTCATGCATTGGAGAAGGAAATGGCAACCCACTCCAGTGTTCTTGCCTGGAGAATCCCAGGGACGGGGGAGCCTGGAGGGCTTCCATCTGTGGAGTCGGACATGACTGAAGCAACTTAGCAGCAGCAGCAGAAAAAGAAAGAGAGAACAACACACAAATAACAAACCTCCGAGTCTGCAACTTGCTTGATATCTGGAAGTTCAAAAGTTTATGAGATTCCTTTTGATCATTTTTATAAAATTCCCAAGAGATATTTACATACTTCACAAAAATGTCATGACTTCTCCTTATGACCTTACCCAGTCATCTAGGTCTTACTGCAGGTCACATTTTGCCAACTCATAACTGTTTTCCTCCTAATATTTATTTTAAAAGGCCATTGTCTCAAAGCTGCAATATGACTGAAAATACTGCCAAACATTTTTGACATTATTAGAAAGAAATTAACAAAGAAAGACTAAATTAAACCAATTTTTAAACAATCAATTGACTTTTATGTCCCTATTGTAGAAAATAATCTTGATTTTGCCTTCAAATCAGTAAAGATTCATTAAGGTTTTATTTCTCACCAACAACAATCCTTTTAAAAATTGCCAATTAAAGTAATATATTTTCAAATGAGAATTTGAACCTCAGGAAAAAAGCAACAAATTTATATCTGTAAAATTTCAAACATACACACAAAATATCCACAAAAATTGAATGAACTCTCTTTGTATCCAGTACCCAGTTTCAACGATGATGAGCTCATAGTCAACCTTATATCATTTAAACCCAAACTTGACTCTCAAAATCAACCACTAACAAAGTTACTTGAATCTTATATTAGAGACAGTATGATCTCATTTATTAAATTTTTAATACAAATTCTCTAAACAACAAAGAAAAAATTGGAGAAATATGACCACTTACTTGATTTTGTTGACATTAATAATTACTGAAAAACTTTGTGATTGTGATTTGATTCTTTATTAAAATATGTAATGGTTTGAATTGTGCGCGTGTGTGAGTACATAAGTATATTGTATAATAGGAAACCAGATGATAACATTCTATCTTGCATTAGTTTAAGATTTTTCTATTATTCAAAAATAATTTTAAATACATAACAATGGCACAGTGCCTTAAACCTGGAGTTAAAATCAGATTAAAAAAAATTAAAATTAGTATTAATGTTGTTAGTGTATTTTGACCTACATAAAAGAAAAAATAAACAAATGAGATCTAATTAAACTTAAAAGCTTTTGCAAAATGAAGAAAACTATAAGCAAAGTGAAAAGACAGCCTTCAGAATGGGAGAAAATAATAGCAAATGAAGAAACGAACAAAGAATTAATCTCAAAAATATACAAGCAACTCCTGCAGCTCAATTTCAGAAAAATAAATGACCCAATCAAAAAATGGGCCAAAGAACTAAATATACATTTCTCCAAAGAAGACATACAGATGGCTAACAAACACATGAAAAGATGCTCAACATCACTCAGTATCAGAGAAATCCAAATCAAAACCAAAATGAGGTACCGTCTCACGCCAGTCAGAATGGTTGCTATTAAAAAGTCTACAAACAATAAATGCTGGAGAGGGTGTGGATAAAAAGGAACCCTCCTACATTATTGGTGGGAATGCAAACTAGTACAGCCACTATGGAGAACAGTGCGGAGATTCCTTTAAAAACTGGGAATAGAACTGCCATATGACCCAGCAATCCCATTGCTGGGCAAACACACCGAGGAAACCAGAATTGAAAGAGACACATGTACCCCAATGTTCATTGCAGCACTGTTTACAATAGCCAGGACATGGAAGCAATCTAGATGTCTATTGACATACAAATGGATAAGAAAGCTGTGGTACATATATACAATGGAATATTACTCAGATATTAAAAAGAATGCATTTGAATCAGTTCTAATGTAGTGGATGAAACTGGAGCCTATTATATACAGCAAAGTAAGTCAGAAAGAAAAACACCAGTACAGTATATTACACATATATATAAAATTTAGAAAGATGGTAACGATGACCCTACATGTGAGACAGAAAAAGAGACACAGATGTAAAGAACAGACTTTTGGACTCTGTGGAAGAAAGTGAGGGTGGGAGGATTTGAGAGAATAGCGTTGAATGAACTGATAAAGATGCTCATCTTTCTTTTTTTTTTTTATGATCTTAGTGTTTTTTTTTTTAATTTTATTTTATTTTTAAACTTTACAAATTGTATTAGTTTTGCCAAATATCAAAATGAATCTGCCACAGGTATACATGTGTTCCCCATCCTGAACCCTCCTCCCTCCTCCTTCCTCATACCCTCCCTCTGGGTCATCCCAGTTCACCAGCCCCAAGCATCCAGTATCGTGCATCGAACCTGGACTGGCGACTCATTTCATACATGATATTATACATGTTTCAATGTCATTCTCCCAAATCTCCCCACCCTCTCCCTCTCCCACAGAGTCCATAAGACTGATCTATACATCAGTGTCTCTTTTGCTGTCTCGTACACAGGGTTATTATTACCATCTTTCTAAATTCCATATATATGCGTTAGTATGCTGTATTGGTGTTTTTCCTTCTGGCTTACTTCACTCTGTATAATAGGTTCCAGTTTCATCCACCTCATTATAACTGATTCAAATGTATTCTTTTTAATGGCTGAGTAATACTCATCTTTCAATAGAGCATCCAACAATATACTCTTGGATGTATCAAAAATAAAGTTATTTAAAAAGGAAGAGTCTCCTATAGGAAGAAACAAGATGTCATGGAACTCACTGAGCAAGAAAAAACACTGAAGGATAGGAATCAGGACTTAATCAAGGAAAATCCCTTAACCCTAGATTGAAAGAACCTATTTTTTTTTTTTTTCCTGCTTAAGGGGAGTGCAAAATTGCTGTGTATCAATAACTACTGTGTGTTTTCCATTCTTTCCCTTTTTCAAAAAGTGGTTTCTTGCAGTTACCCTGTTCTTCCTCTATCATTGCATATTAAATGTATGATATGTAGATAACTTGCTTTTGTTTTATTTCATAAACCTCTGAATTAAGAGGAACTAAACCGAAACCTGATATGAAGACTAACATGTACTTCTTAGAAATGTAGAACTTTAACCAAATGTCAAGTATAAAATAGACTTTGGGATTTTCTCCAGTAGGAAGGAGCTTAGTACATTTACTGTCCAGAAAGGAAAGCAAGCTAAATATTTAGTTGTAAGGTATTCAATGGCAGCATGTTCACAAATATGCTAATTTTCAGGACACATGGATAAGATTTTATCCCCTCCTTCCACCATGCATTGAACTAAATTCAGTGGTTTTGTGACTTGACTTGGATAATGAAATGTCACCAGAGTCTTGAGAAGCCAATTTCCTATTTGCCGCTTTCCATCTTACTAATGTGATAATGCTTTCAAGATCCTAGCTTGCAATGGACAGAACGGCTTCTCTGATCTATGATTTGCATATAGTGTGAACAATAAATAGGTGTTTGTTTTGTATGTTCAGTCATTTGGACTTTGAAGCTTTTGCTACTGCAGCATAATTTATCCTATCCTAGTACTCATTAAATATCTGGAGAAAAAAAAAATTAAACAGAATATTTCAAAGTGAAATCTGTGGATTGAAGACACTGATGTTAAAGTTAAAATGAGAAGGAAGATAACATAAAATAAAAGTTTTTTCTAAACAGAAGAATTTCTTAAATTAAGCAATAGATGCACAAACTAAAAGGAAAGTTATGGAATGTTAATATATATAAATATATATATATATATAAAAATCATAATCGTAACAGTTCATTACAAATAGATTTGCGGATTGTAAGAATATGTTTACACATAAAAGAGGGAGCTAATATATAGACTATATAGACAGGAAATACAGTAAAGAAATAATCAAAACATATGAAGAAGCCATTTACAGAAGAGGAAGCCCAATGAATCAGTAGCACAAAAAGTGATGTTCATATTCATTCTTAACTAGAAAAATGCAAACTATGCCAGGAAAAATAAACACTTTTTTACTTATCCAACTAGAATTGTAGAAATTAGAAAGAATATTATATTCATGCCTAACAGCTAGAAGAGTACCTGGAATATAGCATGTCTAGATATTTGAGGAATAAATGAAACAGAGTAATACCAAATTTTGCAAGTATGATTATATGATGATTCAGAAATGCACATGTAAGAGTTAGTTTGGTGCACTCAATCTGAAGACAAATCTGTGAGTACTTAACCAAATTTAATATATTATCATCTATGATCAGAAATTCCTAACCCCAAATTAAGTATCTATATGTTCACAAGAGAGTGTGTATTAGGTTGTTCATCTTAGCACTATTGAGATTATGAGTATTCTGAAGCAGTCTAGGAATAGTAAACATCTGCCTTGAAAGATCAACACATTTTTCATTTTCCTGTTATTTATTTTTCTTCTATTTCTTGAAACACTGTAAAAGAAATAATCTGTGGACACCTTTGGTAACCTGCTCTAGTGATTTTTCATTTTCCTTAAAAGCATTAGTTGTTTTCACTTTGTGTATGCTCTTGAATTTAAAACCATGTTCACCTGTGCTAACATATATGAGCTGAAGTAGAGATCAGAGGGACATATTATAATAATATTTTAAATAACATGAATCAACTGTATTTCAATAAAAAGAGCTCAAGCAGATTACTGCTTTCCTCTTTTCTCTTTTTATCACATATTATTTATTACATTCTTACATATTATCTGTGGTAGTGAATATGTAAATACTTTATCATTTAATCTTCTCAACTGTTAGCCACAAATAAGTTTCTTTCCTTTCTTTCCTTCCCATACTTTTCTTACTTAATTTCCTCACTTGAATCTCTCCTGCCTTTCTTATTCAGTATACTCTTTGAAAGTACCACTTTCTTAGGGAGATAAAAATCTGTCATAATTTAGAAGAGTTATTCAGTGTCTTTACTGAAGTTAACAAAAAAAGAAAGGAAGTCATTTACAAAACAGATGCTTTTGTAACACTAGCAAATAGAACTTCTGATGAGGTACAAGAAATAAACAGAGTTTGTTTATAGAAACTTCCCAGATTATCACCTTTAGTTCAGTTCAGTCATTCAGTCCTGTCCAACTCTTTGCAACCACATGGACTCAGCATGCCAGGCCTCCCTGTTCATCATCAATTCACAGAGTTTACTCAAACTCATCTCCATTGAGTCAGTGATGCCATCCAACCATCTCATCCTCTGTCATCCCCTGCTCCTCCGGCCTTCAATCATTTCCAGCATCAGAGTCTTTTCAAATGAGTCAGTTCTTCACATCAGGTGGCCAGAGTACTGGAGTTTCAGCTTCAGCACCAGTCCTTCCAATGAACATTCAAGACTGATTTCCTTTAAGATGGACTGGTTCAATCTCCTTGCAGTCCAAGGCACTCTCAAGAGTCTTCTCCAACACCACAATTCAAAAGCATCAGATCTTCAGTGCTCAGCTTTCTTTATAGTCCAACTCTCACATCCAAACATGACTACTGGAAAAAACCATAGCCTTGACTAGATGAACTTTTGTTGGCAAAGTAATGTCTCTGCTTTTTAATATACTGTCTATGTTGGCCATAACTTTTCTTCCAAGGAGTAAGCTTCTTTTAATTTCATGGCTGCAGCCATAATCTGCAGTGATTTTGGAGCCCCAGAAAATAAAGCCTGTTACTGTTTCCACAGTTTCTCCATCTATTTGCCATGAAGTGATGGGACTGGATCCATGATCTTTGTTTTCTGAATGTTGAGTTTTAAGTCAACTTTTTCACCCTCCTCTTCACTTTCATCAAGAAGCTGTTTAGTTCTTATTCACTTTCTGCCATAAGGGTGGTGTCATCTGCATACCTAAGGTTATTGATAGTTCTCATGGCAATCTTGATTCCAACTTGTGCTTCATCCAGCCCAGGGTTTCTCATGATGTACTCTGCATAGAAGTTAAATAAGCACAGTGACAATATACAGCCTTGACATACTCCTTTTCCTATTTGGAACCACTCTGTTGATCCACGTCCAGTTCTAACTGTTGCTTCCTGACCTGCATATAGGTTTCTCAAGAGGCAGGTCAGGTGGTCTGGTATTCCCATCTCTTTCAGAATTTTCCACAGTTTATTGTGTTCCACACAGTCAAAAGCTTTGGCATAGTCAATAAAGCAGAAATAGATGTTTTTTTCCTGGAACTTTCTTGATTTTTCAATGATCCAGCATATGTTGGCAACTTGATTTCTGGTTCCTCTGCCTTTTCTAAAGCCAGCTTGAACATCTGAAGGTTCACGGTTCACATACTGCTGAAGCCTGGCTTGGAGAATTTTGAGCATTACTTTACTAGCGTGTGAGATGATTGCAATTGTGCGGTAGTTTGAGCATTCTTTGGCATTGCCTTTATTTGTGATTGGAATGAAAACTGACCTTTTCCAGTCTTGTGGCCACTGCTGAGTTTTCCCAATTTGCTGGCATATTGAGTGCAGCACTTTTACAGCATCATCTTTCAGGATTTGAAATAGCTCAACTGGAATTCCATCACCTCCACTAGCTTTGTTCATAGTGAAGCTTCCTAAGGCCCACTTGGCTTCACATTCCAGGATATCTGGCATTAGGTAAGTGATCACAAAATTGTGATTATCTGGGTCATGAAGATCTTTTTTTTTTTTTTTCAATTTATTTAATTGTAGGCTAATTACTTTATAATATTGTAGTGTTTTTTTTGCCATACATTGACATGAATCAGTCATGGGTGTACATGTGTTCCCCATTCTGGACCCCTTTCCCACCTCCCTCCCCATCCCATCCCTCTGGGTCATCCCAGTGCACCAGCCCTGAGCACCCAGTCTAATGTATCAAACCTGGATTGGTGTTCTGGTTCACATATGATAGTATACATGTTTCAATGCTATTCTCTCTGATCATCCCACCCTTGCCTTCTCCCAGAGTCCAACAGACTGTTCTATACATCTGTGTCTCTTTTGCTGTCTCACATATAGGGTTATTGTTAACATGTTTCTAAATTCCATATATATACATTAGCATACTATATTGATGTTTTTCTTTCTGACTTACTTCACTTTATATAATAGGCTCCAGTTTCATCTATCTCATTAGAACTGATTCAAATGTATTCTTTTTAATGGCTGAGTAATAGTCCATTGTGTATATGCACCACAGCTTTCTTATCTATCCATCTGCTGATGGACATCTAGGTTGCTTCCATGTCCTGGCTATTATAAACAATGCTGTGATGAAGAATGAGGTATACATGTCTCTTTCAATTCTGGTTTCCTCAGTATGTATGCCCAGCAGTGGGATTGCTGGGTCATATGGCAGTTCTATTTCCAGGTTTTTAAGGAATTTCCACACTGTTCTCTGTAGTAGCTGTACTAGTTTGCATTCCCACCAACAGTGTAAGAAGTTTCCCTTACTCCACACCCTTTCCTGCATTTATTGTTTGTAGATTTTTGGATAGCAGCCATTCTGACCGGCATGAAATGGTACCTCATCGTGGTTTTGATTTGCATTTATCTGATAATGAGTGATACTGACCATCTTTTCATGTGTTTGTTAGCCATCTCTATGTCTTCTTTGGAGAAATGTCTGTTTGGTTCAGTTTTGTACAGTTCTTATCACATTCACTGTTACTTATGTATTGGGTTAGCAAAAAGTTTCATTCAAGTTATTCCATAAGATGGCACAGAAAAAAACACAAGGTAAGAATTACTATAATAAAATTTTTAAATGTCTTATTAACATTCAAAGAAATATTTTTATCATATAACAGAAAATTGTCATAAAAATACACATAAACCTAGAGCAGATTGAGTGGAAATTATTTCAATTTATTGTTGCAGCCAGTCTCATCCATTTGACCCCAAATAACAGAATTTACAAATTACACATTACTTTATAGAAACCAAGATAAATGAGCCAAACCAACACTTTCATTTATAGATGATTTTGCCTTATTTGTATATATCAATTCACAGAGGTTTTATCTGTACTATGTTGTATGTTGTCATTTGGAGGCAAATTAGTTAAAGATTTCTTTTCCATAATCTATTAGATCATGAAATTGATCGTTATAATGATGATGCAATTTGGAAGATTTATTTATTTATTTAACAATAACCCTGTGTATGAGACAGCAAAAGAGACACTGATGTATAGAACAGTCTTATGGACTCTGTGGGAGAGGGAGAGGGTGGGAAGATTTGGGAGAATGGCATTGAAACATGTAAAATATCATGTATGAAATGAGATGCCAGTCCAGGATCGATGCACGATACTGGATGCTTGGGGCTAGAGCACTGGGACGACCCAGAGGGATGGTATGGGGAGGGAGGAGGGTTCAGGATGGGGAACACATGTATACCTGTGGCGGATTCATTTTTATATTTGACAAAACTAATACAATTACGTAAAGCTTAAAAATAAAATTAAAAAAAAATAATGTCCAAGATACTGTGAGATCAGAAAGTTTCCCAGGTGGTGAGGTAGCAAAGAATCTACCTGCCAATGCAGGAGAAAAAAAAAAAAAGATGCAAGTTCGATTCTTGGATCAGGAAAATCCACTAGAGTAGGAAATGGCAACCCAATCCAGTATTCTTGACTGGAAAAATGTATGGACAGAGTAGCCTGGCAAGCTACAGTCCATGGAGTCACAAAAGAGTTGGACATGACTTAATGTCTGAGAATGATATTAAAACAAGAATTGAATTGGAAATGAATAGGTAGGTTAAAAACAAGTCTCAGAAAACAGGTTTACATACTTTAACTCATTATACTATCCTAGCCTTTCATTCCTTATCAAAATTATGTTACAATTCCAGACACCATATATACATTATAAAATGAGGAAGATAACTATATAGAGAGCCTTTTACATTTGATAATCATGTATTATACAATTTGCTTTATATTTCAAATTTTTTACATTTTATAAAGCTCTATTTTGTACTATCTCTCTTGATCCTAATGGCAATTAGGTAATCAGAATACCACTTTTGGGGGATTTAGTTTTAGGTGAAGTAATTGAAATTTCAGGGGCCCCAGGGAGGCGATTAAGATTTTTATTCTGCAGCACAATGCTTAAAGATTATATAAGAACAATAAGGCTACAGACATTACTCATATAGACTCCCAATTTATTCAAGTTTAAGAGAAAAAAGAATGTAAGCAAAAACTGTAACATAGACCAAGACACATTGTAAACCAATTTGGAAATATGTTTGTCAATTCACTATCATGAAGGATTGAAAGCACATATTCAACAGAGTGAGGTGCGCATATACAGAAACTTTACTTATAATTGGGCTTCCTGGGTAGCTCAAATGTTAAAGAATCTGCCTGCAATGTGGGAGGCCTGGGTTTGACCCCTTAGTTGGGAAGATCCCCAGGAGAAGGGAAAGGCTACCCACGCCCGTTCTGGCCTGGAGAATTCCATAGAATGTATAGCCCATGGGGTGGCAAAGAGTCGGACACAACTGAGCAACTTTTGCAATAACCTGCAGGGTTTGAGAGAATTGTTTAGGACTTTGAATAAAATGATGATTTAATATGTTATAAATACATTTTTGAAACACAAAATTGTACAATTTGATAATGGACAGTTTATTGTACATAAATTAAACATGACTCACAGGTGGGAATCTCACATTCACTGTTACTTATGTATTGGGTTAGCAAAAAGTTTCATTCAAGTTATTCCATAAGATGGCACAGAAAAAAACACAAGGTAAGAATTACTATAATAAAATTTTTAAATGTCTTATTAACATTCAAAGAAATATTTTTATCATATAACAGAAAATTGTCATAAAAATACACATAGACCTAGAGCAGATTGAGTGGAAATTATTTCAATTTATTGTTGCAGCCAGTCTCATCCATTTGACCCCAAATAACAGAATTTACAAATTACACATTACTTTATAGAAACCAAGATAAATGAGCCAAACCAACACTTTCATTTATAGATGATTTTGCCTTATTTGTATATATCAATTCACAGAGGTTTTATCTGTACTATGTTGTATGTTGTCATTTGGAGGCAAATTAGTTAAAGATTTCTTTTCCATAATCTATTAGATCATGAAATTGATCGTTATAATGATGATGCAATTTGGAAGATTTAGTGTTTCCAAAAACTATATTTTACACATTGTGCTTATGCTATTTTTGCTCACAGTAGCCTTTGAATAGGTTCATGTTTTTATTAGTTTATTAGAGACATTTGCAAAATTATTATTTGCCTTGCTTTTGTGTCTGTGTTTCTTCTTGTTTCTTCCAAGTTATGATCTGATATTAAAGATATCTTGATATCTATTTAATCTTGGAAAAATATGAATTTAAATTTAGAATCAGTCTTCAGTACAGCCCATTTTTTCTTCCAATGTATCCCAACCTGTTAATTTAAGATGATATTGGAAAAGGACTGGAATTAACTTTAGGTTTTCCCCCTTTCTGGATGCCACCTTTAATAAGCTTGGAAAAGGCACTTGAATGCTTTGAGTTTGATTATTCTTTTCTGTAATTTTGAGAATAGAGTATCTGTTTTGAATACCTCTTTGGGATATACTAAAAATCAGATGAGATAATGAATTCATAATTAATGGAACATATATTGAAAGCAATATGGTATAATGGTAAACATTGCAGGCTGAAGAACTAAATTCTGTGTTTAAATACTGATTTTGCCACTTTTCAACTATGTATGCTCATCAGGTAACAGCCTCTTTCTAACTCAGATTCTTTGTGTCTAATATAAGTATGATAATAATAGTTCTGACCTGATTGTGAGAATAAAAGGAAATAATCTATACAATGCCCAAAGAAATATAGTAAGAATTATTCAAATTGTGGTGGTGGTGGTGATGGTGATGATGATGATGATGGTGATGGGAACAACGTGCCAGACACCACATACAGTGGTGAAGAATTCACAATCATTTTTCTTAGAAGGAAACCTAGAGAAATCGAAAGGCTTAAGAAGTTTAACATTATAGTGTAAACATTCTGTTAATAAAAACCTGTGATAATTCTGAAATTTAACTCATAAAACCTACTAATAAATTTAAGCTTCCTTGAATGATTTGCATGTTAAATCAAAGTGTGAGCATGTTGAGCTACTTTTATGTGCTTTGTTTTGACAGAATCCCTAGGAGAATTTGGGATGTAATGCAAAGTTCCAGGATCTATCTCATCCAGCTTTGTGCTGAGATCTCATCTGTAAAAGGAACTTGCTGAATATCATGTTTTCTTCAGTTTATTACAGGCTGATATTTAATGCTCTAGTGATTCCTTTATGTATAAGCCTACAGCTGAACATATGATCTTGGTGATTTCCTTAAAATGTAACAGTGGGTGCCAATTAATGGTTTAACTTCTGATATGCTGAAAATTAGCATATATATTTAAAGATACTCATATAACAACAAAATAAAAAGAGAAGTTCAGCTAGCATTTGCTACTAGTGAGAACTCGATTCCTCAGTCATGGGTTTGTTGGGAGAGTCCCACAGTCTTCTTCTTTTGTTGCATATATTATTAGTACCCATTTCACTTAAAAGTGTTTCAGCTCACATGTAAAATATATAGTCACCTAATTTATGATTTGAATGTAGTTTATGAAGAAATATAAATTAAGTCAAAGTTAGTACCTGTGTCTTGATGTGCACTTTTAGAGCTAAAAATCAAATTCTATGAAACTGGGCCAAGTAACGGTGAATGCAGTTTATTCTATAAAATGAAAGTGAGTGTAATTTTCAGGGAAAAGGAGCTATACAATTTTTTTAACAGTGCCCAGGATACAGTAATGTTTTATGTGTACTGATGTTTTACGATACTGATGATGTGCCAAAAACTAGGATAGAGTGGTTAAGAATTCACAGTCATTTATATCAATGAGAGAAAAATGAGCATGAATTGAAGATTTAATTCTTGGAATGCTGAACACTGGCATATATTTTGAAATATAGAACTGCCATATGACCCAGCAATCCCACTGCTGGGCATACATACTGAGGAAACCAGAATTGAAAGAGACATGTATACCTCATTCTTCATCACAGCATTGTTTATAATAGCCAGGACATGGAAGCAACCTAGATGTCCATCAGCAGATGGATAGATAAGAAAGCTGTGGTGCATATACACAATGGACTATTACTCAGCCATTAAAAAGAATACATTTGAATCAGTTCTAATGAGATAGATGAAACTGGAGCCTATTATATAAAGTGAAGTAAGTCAGAAAGAAAAACATCAATATAGTATGCTAATGTATATATATGGAATTTAGAAACATGTTAACAATAACCCTATATGTGAGACAGCAAAAGAGACACAGATGTATAGAACAGTCTGTTGGACTCTGGGAGAATTCCTGCTAAATTGAACTTATTGGATATTTTGTATAGTAATCATAATTCAGCAAGACTTAACCTCTCATAGTGGTACATGGGTCTTGAAGTCAAACATTTATGTTTGAACTTTGGCTCATGTTCAAGACCTTAGTTTGTATTTTTAAATTTTATATATTGTCCAAAGTAACTAACCTTTTGAGATTTCAATTTGATAATTATAGAAAAGAGATAATACAAGTCACCTTAAGAGATTTTCATGAGAGTGAAATGGCATAATGCAAGTGCCTAGTTGACTGACATAAAGTTTGAGAAATTGTTAGCTATTGTGGCTACCAATTCTGTGTTAATGACAGTGTCATTATTTATAGTAAATTCATGATGACCAAATGAAGTATCTTTGAAAAAATTATGTAAAATCAAAATGAGCATACATTTCTTTTAAAATAATTATTGTTGAAGTAGTTAGTAACATGATTGATTAAAAAATTTTTTCCCAAGGACCATTATTGAACGCTTATGTGAGTCCGAGTGAACTCCGGGAGTTGGTGATGGACAGGGAGGTCTGGCGTGCTGCGATTCACAGGGTCGCAAAGAGTCAGACACAATTGAGCGACTGAACTGAACTGAATTGATAGTATATTAAAACATAAAAAGGAATGTACGAAAAAACAATGTTTAACACAGTATTATAAAAAATCCTTTATAGATTATATTGTAAAGATAAAAGGAAAAAAAAATCTCTTCTTGGGTATGTGTGACTCCCAGCTTGAATTTTTTAAAATTCGACTCCAATTTGTAAAACAACAACAACAAAGAAAAGGCACACACAGAAACATAACGACCACAACATTCTCAAAGCTGTGCGGTGCTCCAGTGGCATATATTCTCACAGTTCAAAACACATTTCCAAAAACTTCCTTGGACCCTCATGAAAAACCGTGTGAATAAGGAAAACTATGTCTCTCAATCCATATTGCTACATTTTCTCCAAATAGATAATTGGCAATTAGCATCACTTCAATATCAAAAACATAAACATGTAGAGCTACTTTGTGATGTGTCTAAAAAATGGTTTAATTATGATATAGTGGGTCAAAGATTGAATTTTCCCTTTTCTAAAGAAAAGCAGTGTTCACTGCCAAATAATATAGAGAGTATAATTTGGCTTCAGCATCTATCAATACGAATAAAAAATAATTACCTCTCAAATGTTGCAAAATTCAATAACATGCTTAGAAATTTTCACATAATAGTCTGCAGATAATAAATGCCTCTACATCCTAGCACTTTTCTTCTCTTCTAAAAGTCACTAAGAGATGTCAGTTCTACATTAAAAATGATTTCATGATCAGAAAATTAGAATTAACATTCTACCGTGGACTGTCAGAAGATGTTACTGAATTTTTGTTGCAAATATAATTCAAAAAATAGTACCTTCAGTGTTTCTAACATTATTATTAGTAGTAAATATAGTATTATCAGCAAAATAATAATCAATTCAGTTCAGTCACTCAGTCATATCCGACTCTTTGCGACCCCGTGAATCGCAGCATGCCAGGCCTCCCTGTCCATCACCAACTCCTGGAGTTCACTCAAACTCACGTCCATCGAATCAGTGATGCCATCCAGCCATCTCATCCTCTGTTGTCCTCTTCTCCTCCTGCCCCCAATCCCTCCCAGCATCAGAGAAATGACTAATATTAGACACAAAAAAGCACTATATAAAATCAAGTCATCATTCATGGTTAATTATAGCAATAATCATGAATGATGACTAGACTTTATATAGTGCTTTCTTGTGTCTAACATTAGTCATTTCTATCTTTACCATAGCCCTATGTTATTATCCTATTTTAGATATGAAAAATGTATGGCGCTTGACTTGCCCCAAAGCAAAGCTCTACTTACTGATGAAGCTGATATTTGAACCCAGGAAATTTTCACCTCCAGTGTTCTTGCTCTTTATTATTCTATAGATTATTTTTAATTTATGGAAAATTATAATAGATTTCTCTCTGATATTTTTTAGAAAAAAAATGATTGTTTTATTATTACTTGACTAAGCAGATGGAATTGCTTGCCTTTTAAACATTTTCTAGGCAGACACACATGAAATATACAAAAAGGTTAAATAACATTCATATGAGCTTCTCTTTTCTTTTTGTTGTTTCCTATTTCCATGTAGCAAAATGATATTATTTTATTTATTGAAGAAAAGAAACATTAAAATTGACAAATATTTTGGGATAGATAATTGTGTGCCTTTTGTGTGTCTTAATTATGTAATGAAAATTTGCTGTTTGTGCATATTCTACTTTATATCAACATTTTAAAAAGCCAGTAGATGTAAATAATGAAATAATTTTTAGGAGCTCTGCATTTCTGGAGAGGACATACAAATAAAATAACCAAAACGGTAATTCCAAATTATATGAAGTATAGCATTTTCCAAATCCTTCATGTCTATAATGTAACTATTTGCTAAGTCTTTCAACATAAGGAGAATCCATTTTTCTTAAACATATTAATAGATTGGGCAACTGAAAAGAAAAATTCAACAGACCTTAAGGATTTTCTCTCCCTAGTCATTATTGTACTGATGGTTCTAGCTTGCAGCAGAAGGTAATAATATCTTTTGAATTATTAAGCCATTAATTCACTTGACCTGCCTCTTGAGAAATCTGTATGCAGGTCAGGAAGCAACAGTTAGAACTGGACATGGAACAACAGACTGGTGCCAAATAGGAAAAGGAGTACGTCAAGGCTGTATATTGTCACCCTGCTTATTTAACTTCTATGCAGAGTACATCATGAGAAACGCTGGGCTGGAGGAAGCACAAGCTGGAATCAAGATTGCTGGGAGAAAAATCAATAACCTCAGATATGCAGATGACACTACCCTTATGGCACAAAGTGAAGAGGAACCAAAAAGCCTCTTGATGAAAGAGAAGAGGAGAGTGAAAAAGTTGGTTTAAAGCTCAACATTCAGAAAACGAAGATCATGGCATCTGGTCCCATCACTTCATGGCAAATAGACGGGGAAACAGCGGAAAGAGCATCAGACTTTATTTTTGGGAGCTCCAAAATCACTGCAGATGGTGAAATTAAATCACTGCCATGAAATTAAAAGACGCTTACTCCTTGGAAGGAAAGTTATGACCAACCTAGATAGCATATTGAAAAGCAGAGACATTACTTTGCCAATAAAGGTCCATTTGGTCAAGGCTATGATGTTTCCAATAGTCAGGTATGGATGTGAGAGTTGGACTGTAAAGAAAAGTGAATGCTGAAGAATTGATGATTTTGAACTGTGGTGTTGGAGAAGACTCTTGAGAGTCCCTTGGACAGCAAGGAGATCCAACCAGTCCATCCTAAAGGAAACCAGTCTTGAATATTCATTGAAAGGACTGATACTGAAGCTGAAACTCCAATGCTTTGGCCACCTGATGTGAAAAACTGACTCAGTTGTAAAGACCCTGATGCTGGAAAAGATTGAAGGCAGGAGGAGAAGGGGACGACAGAGGATGAGATGGTTGGATGGCATCACCGACTCAATGGGCATGAGTATGAGTAAATTCTGGGAGTTGCTGATGGACAGGGAGGCCTGGTGTGCTGCAGTCCATGGGGTCGCAAAGAGCTGGACATGACTGAGCAACCGAACTGAACGGAAGAGTGGAGTAGTGTCCAAAGCCCTCTCTGTTCTTTTATGTCAGTTGTGATTCATCATATTCCATAATAACATTTATGCCTACTAATGTGTTTTAATCACCTTATAGTTTTTCCACATAAATTAATTCTACCATCCATTTTCAAAACAGCTGTAGTCCAAAGTAGACAGAATGACTGTAATAACTAAGGTGGGAAATTGTTTCCATTCTCAGTACTTGTGTTTAATCCCGTTTGGCTTAACTTGTATTTTGAGGTTACAAAAAAGTTGAAAGACTATAAAAAAAAAAAAAATCAATGGGTTTTTAACACTTGTAAGGTTTTAAAAGTAACTGTGAGCAATCATTTAAATTTGAAGATATATTTAGGATACTTGAGTTTCAATTAGATATAATTATAGAAAAATTATAATCACCAACTTCACTGAGAAAAATATTATTTTCTCAATTCAAAATTATAGCCTTAGAACAGTGTAATAGGAAATTTTACAATGGATTAGTAGGAATCAAGCAATATACTTTGTGGTTGTTCTAAGTAGAAAATGAGTTTACCATGTATTTTATTGCCTTTTAGGTAATTGTATGACATGTGACCATGTGATCTATTGTTTATGCCATGCACACGTTCAGGACAAAAGTAATGTTAACTAGACAAGATGTTGGGACCAAGAAAGTAAGCTTAGATTATCCCAGGGAAACTAACAATTATGATTTTATTACTTTTAATCCACCTAATTTTTAATCCTACCTATTATAGACCACATATATGTAACAATATATAATATACATACGTGTGTGTGTGTGTGTGTATGCCGTCTCCATTCCTTTCTTAGTGATAATCATTCAAATTGAAATATATCTTCTTCTTAATATCCTTTCTCTTCCTTTCCTTCCTTCCTTCCTTCTTTCTTACCTTCCCATTTTTTTCACTTTTAATTTTTTTTTAAATTCCTAAAATAAAAATATTTATGTATGGCAGAAACCAAAGCAATATTGCAAAGGAATTAAACTTTAATTAAAAATAAATAAATTTGAAAATAATAACAACAAGAAAAAAATCTGTTTTGCTGCAGTTAGCAGTATCAGAGCTTTGTTCATGTTTAGCATGTTGAGTATTTCATATTCTTTAGAAATATGAACAGTGACACAAATTACATATTAATTTTTACACAAGTATTATTTATATTAATATATAATATTTACATCTAAAAAATTAAGCAGTAATTTAGATTTAAAATTTTTATCTCTAAATTCTTAAGTGTACCCAAGTGAGAATGTTAACAAATTTAATGTACATGCATGTGCTGTGTTGCTTTAATCATATCTGACTCTTTAAGAACCTATGAACAGTAGCCCACCAGGCTCCTCTGTCCATGGGATTCTCCAGGCAAGAACACTGGAGTGCGTTCCCATGCGCTTCTCTAGGTGATCTTCCCAATCCAGGGTTTGAAGGCATCTCTTATGTCTCCTTGATTGGCAGGTGGGTCCTTTATCACTAGTGCCATGGGAATAATCTCAACTCCATATAAGTAATTTACTTATATAGCTGATAAATTGGGTCTTATACTCTTGATGAAGGTGAAAGAAGAGAGTGAAAAAGTGGTTTAAAGCTCAACATTAGAAAACTAAGATCATGGCATCCGGTCCCCTCACTTCATGGCAAATAGATGGGAAAACAGTGGCTGACTTTATTTTTCTGGGCTCCAAAATCACTGCAGATGGTGATTGCAGCCATGAAATTAAAAGACGCTTACTCTTGCTAAGATCATGGCATCCGGTCCCCTCACTTCATGGCAAATAGATGGGAAAACAGTGGCTGACTTTATTTTTCTGGGCTCCAAAATCACTGCAGATGGTGATTGCAGCCATGAAATTAAAAGACGCTTACTCCTTGGAAGGAAAGTTATGAGCCAACCTAGACAGCATATTAAAAGGCATAGATATTGCTCTGTCAACAAAGATCCATCTAGTCAAGGCTATGGTTTTCCCAGTGGTCATGTATGGATGTGAGAGTTGGACTATAAAGAAAGCTGAGCACAGAAGTGATGCTTTTGAACTGTGGTGTTGGAAAAGACTTTTGAGAGTCCCTTGGACTGCAAGGAGCTCCAACCAGTCCATCCTGAAAGAAATCAGTCCTTAATATTCATTGGAAGGACTGATGTTGAAGCTGAAACTCCAATACTTTGGCCACATGATGCGAAGAGCTGACTCATTTGAAAAGACCCTGATCCTGAGAAAGATTGAGGGCAGGAGGAGAAGGGGACAACAGAGGATGAGATGGTTGGATGGCATCACCGACTCAATGGACCTGGGTTTGGGTGGACTCCAGGGGTTGGTGATGGACAGGGAGACCTGGCATGCTGTGGTTCATGGGGTCACAAAGAGTCTGACACAACTGAGTGACTGAACTGAATACAGAAGTAAACAATATTAGTAAACAAAATCAGCTACAAGAAGCCAAGGACACTTTGATTAAATTATGAACTTAATAGAAAATGTGTTCAGTTTTTAATCACATTTGATTCTCCACACACCTCTACCCTATCACACACAGTGTTCATGAGGCTTATGGTCTATTTTCCAAGATTACAAACAAGATATTTATAAGATAACACATCTACCAAAAGAAGAACTGCTGACATTTTAGCTTAGGAGCATGGAGAAGCCTCTGAATTCTCTGGAGCAGGTGAATGGCTTGTCCATTTGTATTTTTAAAATTCCTTCCCCTGTCCTCTTAACACTAATGGGTATGCAGTCAAATAGAGCTAGGTAGCCCAAATAATTGGCTATTATAGCTATCCAGGGAAAGTCAGGATGATCTGCAGTAGTGTGATGATATTGGGATTGGAGAGGAGTAGTTAATATTAAAACTATAATATTGATATGACTGCTAAATTTTTCATGCAGGAATAAGCAAACTGGTTCCTAGATTTCTGGCTTGGAATACTGAGTAATATCAATCATCTATATACAGTTTCTATCTACAGTCCCAAATAAATAATTTGGGAGGTGAATCCACTTTGGGAATATTTGCATTGATTTTCCTCCCTTGTTATAATTAATTTACAATCAATTATTATTTTCTCAGAATGACCTTTTCCTAATTTTGAAATTGTGTAAATTTAAAAACAAAATTAAAACATATATAAAAGCCATGACCCCTAAATTTAAAAATAACAGAAATCATGAATTAACTTTATATGAATTTGATAACATAACCATTTCATGAAGAATACAATACTTTAATATTTTAAGATACAGCATTTTGACTATATTTCCCAAGAGGGATAAATTCTATGAACCAAAAAACAAACCAAACAGAAAACCTGCAAAGAAATCTTAAAGCAAATTTAACAATCTTATTATAATTCACAATAATGTGAATATTTATATGATAATTCACAATAATGTGAATTATCATATAAATAAAACCAGTAATAAATTATAGTAATGTTTTTATAAACATTAAAATTTATTAAAAGAAGCATAAAAATCAAAGTAGTTAATCATAGCATGCTTAACCTTTGAACTGAAAATGTATTATAAACTTATCATTTATTTTTTATGTCTAAAGAACAACATGAGCAATCACTGTTTGATTTCAATCACTGAAATGACCTTGAAGCAATTACAAAACCACTCCTAAATGCCCAATCTCGGGCCTCTAAAAGCTTCAAAGAAACAGGAGATTCTTGGGGACATGGACAATGCAATGCCCAAGGCATAAAATGCACAAGATAAATGTTGGATAATCTGGAGTGGAGTGCCAGAAAATAATAATACTATCATAGAAGGGAGTCTTGACAAAAAAACACAGGATCCATCTTGAAGGGGTTTGCATTGTCCCTGTATGAGACTGTTTAAGTACAATGAAGAAACTGGTAGCAATGTGGTTGAAATAAATAACATTCCTGTGTTGCCTTAGATTGGTGAAATCAACATTTCAGTTGATTTTGAAAAACTAATAAAGAAGAAAAAACATAGGCATTTAGTCTCTGTTTCATGTACAAACTTTATTTTAGGATAGCTAAATTTTGATAAAATAAAGGTTTTTAGAGAAGAACTCTAGCCAATAAATGCAGAAGAAAAGATTGAATTGGAAGAATCACCATTTTGTAAACCCTGATGACAAAAGTAGATGTAAGCAACAACCATAATGGCCCCTACCTGGAGGAGATAATTGATAGGCAACTTTATCATAGATGGGTCAGGCTTACAGTACCTTTATCCACTTGTAATAGTTTATACCTATGCCATAATAAAGACCATAAGTTGAGCAACTTAAAACAACAAAAATTTAACATTTCACAGTTCTATCTGTGAAAAGTCTGGTTTCACTCCACAGGTTTCTCTGTTACAGGTTTCAAAATATCAAAATGAAGCTTCGGCCAGCCTGGATTCTTGCTGGAAGGCGCTGGGAAGAATTTGCTCCCATATTCACTTGGGTTTTGAAAGAAAGTAGTACCTTGAAGGTGCAGTACTGAGGTCCTTTTCCCTTACTGGCTGTCAGCAAAGACTGTCCTTAGCTCCAAAAGACCCCGAATTACAGTCTGTTTAAGCACCTGCTACAAACAGTTTTAAGCCTATAGTTGGAGAAGATGCTGTTTTCTGTGTAGTGGGGGGTAAAATGAATACCATTAATAAAACATTAATTGTAGTAAATATCAGTTTAAAAGGATGCTAACCTCCTTAAAGGCCCTATTTCCAGACATATTGAGACTTAGCCCTTCAACATATGAATTTGGGGAAACAAAAGTCATTATATAACAATAATAATAACTGAATAAAACTTTTGTGATACAGGTCTACTAATGACAAGAATAGGGGTACTTTTGTTTAATCAGTGTTTAAGGTTAGTGTTCTCTACATGAATATCTACTGCAAAAGTTCATCTGTTAGCATTAATCTGTAGTGAGATTTCCTGTTTTCATCTTTAAATTCACCTTTTTACAAAATAAGTGCTACATATGGCATTTGAAATGCTATTAAATTGTTACCTATCACTGAGATTTGTAAGGAAGGAAGAAAGGGAAGGGGATAAAGAAGGGAGGAAAGGAACCAGGGAGGAAGCAGGTACAGAAGCAGACAGAAGAACATTGTATTTTTATCAAGCAATTTTCCTCCTGTCTCCTTTGCAAGCACCATTGAGTCTGCATTGTTAAACCACTAGCAGAATAATGAAAAGTGAATATATTATCTTATATAATTAAATTCCTACAAGTTAAATGGATGCTCTGACTCCAAATGTATCATAAGTATAAATTAAGGCAGGTAATATGCAATAAAATTGATTAGAGTTAGAATCTGAATTAATAGAAAGATGTATTTCTAGTCAGATCCCAAATGTATCCCTATGCATTGTCTCTGTCAAGTGATAAGCCCAATGAATACACCTGGTTAAATGAATGTTTAAATGTTCTTCTATTCTTTCTATCCCATTCCCTTTTATTTCTATGCTTTAAAAACTCTAACTTATTTTTTAAGCTTATTTCATTTTTATTATTTATCCACATTAGGTAAATTGTATTTATTCAGCAATTTATTTTTTGATTCTAACCTTACTTTTCAAACCTTCACAAAAATTCATAAACTATACTGTTTATCACAAGCACATTTAAAGTTGGGGTGATGAGAAAATGCAATATGTAATGTGATTAAATATTTCATGAACTGATCATTTAGCCTTGATTTTTTATGAAAGACAATTCATCAGGGAAGGAAACCACAGAAAGTATTCTGCTTCAGTACCCATACTCAACATAGTCAGTTTATACTTTTACTTAAACAAATATGTTCAGTTCAGCCACTTAGCTGTGTCTGAATCTTTGTGACCCAATGGACTGCAGCAGCCAGGCCTCCCTATCCATCACCAACTAAGGGAGTCTACTCAAACTCATCTCCATTGAGTCAGTGATGCCATCCAACCATCTCATCCTCTGTCATCCCCTTCTCCTCCTGCCCTCAATCTTTCCCAGCATCAGGGTCTTTTCAAATGAGTCAGCTCTTTGCATCAGGTGACCAAGTATTGGAGCTTCAGCATCAACATCAGTCCTTCCAATGAATATTTAGGACTGATTTGCTTTAGGATGGACTGTTTGGATCTCCTTGTAGTCCAAGGAACACTCAAGAGTCTTTTCCAACACCACAATTCAAAAACATTAATTCTTTGTTGTTCAGCTTTCTATATAGTCCAACTCTCATATCTAGACATGACCACTGGAAAAACCATAGCCTTGACTAGATGGACCTTTGTTCAGTTCAGTTCAGTTCAGTCACTCAGTCGTGTCCAACTCTTTGCGACCCCATGAATCACAGCAAGCCAGGCCTCCCTATCCATCACAAACACCTGAAGTTCACTCAGACTCACGTCCATCGAGTCAGTGATGCCATGCAGCCATCTCATCCTCTGTCGTCCCCTTCTCCTCTTGCCCCCAATCCCTCCCAGCATCAGAGTTGTTTCCAATGAGTCAACTCTTCGCATGAGGTGGCCAAAGTACTGGAGTTTCAGCTTTAGCATCATTCCTTCCAAAGAAATCCCAGGGCTGATCTCCTTCAGAATGGACTGGTTGGATCTCCTTGCAGTCCAAGGGACTCTCAAGAGTCTTCTCCAATACCACAGTTCAAAAGCATCAATTCTTCGGCGCTCAGCCTTCTTCACAGTCCAACTATCACATCCATACATGACCACAGGAAAAACTATAGCCTTGCCTAGACGGACCTTTGTTGGCAAAGTAACGTCTCTGCTTTTGAATATGTTATCTAGGTTGGTCATAACTTTCCTTCCAAGGAGTAAGTGTCTTTTAATTTCATGGCTGCAGTCACCATCAGCAGTGATTTTGGAGCCCCCAAAAATAAAGTCTGACACTGTTTCCACTGTTTGCCCATCTATTTCCCATGAAGTGATGGGACCGCATGGCATGACCCTCGTTTTCTGAATGTTGAGCTTTAAGCCAACTTTTTCACTCTCCACTTTCACTTTCATCAAGAGGCTTTTGAGTTCCTCTTCACTTTCTGCCATAAGGGTGGTGTCATCTCCATATCTGGGGTTATTGATATTTGTATCAGCAATCTTAATTCCACTTTGTGCTTCATCCAGCCCAGCGTTTCTCATGATGTACTCTGCATATAAGTTAAATAAATATAGTGACAATATACAGCCTTGACGTACTCCTTTTCCTATTTGGAACCAGTCTGTTGTTCCATGTCCAGTTCTAACTGTTGCTTCCTGACCTGCATACAAATTTCTCAGGAGGCAGATCAGGTGGTCTGGTATTCCCATCTCTTTCAGAATTTTCCACAGTTTATTGTGATCCACACAGTCAAAGGCTTTGGCATAGTCAATAAAGCAGAAATAGAAAATTTTCTGGAATTCTCTTACTTTTTTTATGATCCAGTGGATGTTGGCAATTTTATCTCTGGTTCCTCTGCCTTTTCTAAAACTAGTTTGAATATCTGGAAGTTAATGGTTCACATATTGTTGAAGCCTAGCTTGGAGAATTTTAAGCATTATTTTACTAGCGTGTGAGATGAGTCCAGTTGTGTGGTAGTTTGAGCATTCTTTGGCATTGCCTTTCTTTGGGATTGGAATGAAACCTGACCTTTTCCAGTCCTGTGGCCACAGCTGAGTTTTCCAAATTTGCTGCCATATTGAGTGCAGCGCTTTCACAGCATCATCTTCTAGGATTTGAAATAGCTCAACTGGAATTCCATCACCTCCACTAGCTTTGTTCATAGTGATGTTTTCTAAGGCCCACTTGACTTCACATTCCAGGATATGTGGGTCTAGATGAGTTATCACACCATCATGATTATCTGGATTGTGAATATCTTTTCTGTGAAGTTCTTCTGTGTGTTCTTGCCACCTCTCAACATCTTCTGCTTCTCTTAGGTCCATATCATTTCTGTCCTTTATGGAGCCCATCTTTGCATGAAATATTCCCTTGGTATCTCTAATTTTCTTGAAGAGATCTCTAGTCTTTCCCATTCTATTGTTTTCTTCTATTTATTTGCATTGATTGCTGAGGAAGGCTTTCTTATCTCTCCTTGCTATTCTTTGGAACTCTGCATTCAAATGGGTAAATCTTTGCTTGTCTCCTTTGCTTTTTACTTCTCTTCTTTCACAGCTATTTGTAAGGCCTCCTCGGATAGCCATTTTGCTTTTTTACATTCCTTTTTCTTGTGATTGGTCTTGCTCCCTGTCTCCTATACAATGTCAGTGTACAAATATGTATCATATTGCTAATGTTTTAAATACTAATAATTCAAAAACTGTGTGAATAAAGCAATAAAAAGAATCTATATGATTAAATTTTTTTTCAAGTACACTGTTTTTATTTTCAAAATTGCAGTCAGTTTTTAAAAACCAAATACATTTTATGGTGTTTTGTGTTTGCCTATCAACATAATCAATAAAATTATTTTTAGATTACAATGTTATACCAATAAAAATGCTGAATTCACTTAATCAATATTTCAATGTTGAGTTTCTTTTAGATGCTCTTTTGAAAGAAATTATATTTTAGCATTTTAAGAACATTTTAAAAATATTCTGACCTACTTAAATATATAATATCATTTGAATTTTGAAGTATTAAAGAAATTTCTTAATAAAGCAACTCTACTGAAGTTAAGTGATCATGTATTATATAATTCAATATAGCACATACATTTCCCTTCAGATTTATTTTGTGAATTATAATAAAATTGTGAAACTATTCAGAGACAGAATTGGAAGAAACAGCCACATGTCATACTTTTTCATTTCAGCAAGTGGTGTATAAAAGTTTCTCACCACTGTCAACATTTATCTTTTCATGATGTTTTATGGAGAAACCCTTCAGAGATAAAAACACACTATTGCTGAGAATTATGTTGATGGAAATTTTAAACATAGACATTAGTTGCTTCAGGAAAATATGATGCAAGATATTGTATAAGAGCATAATCCTTTGAAACATGTAACATAGCAATTTCTATTTGCATAAATGAAGAAACTACAATAGGAAAATAGAAAAAAAAATTAGCAGAATTTTATATTTCTGAAATATAAAGCATATCTTAATTAGCATTTAAAATTTATGTTTATGATGTATTTCTATTGTAAACCATTTTTAAAGCCATTCAGTACAGATATAACACAGTGTTTATATCTTCTATACATTGTTTTTGCCAAGTGATCATCCCAGTGAATATATTGAGTGATAAAAACTCAACATCTATTAATATATTACATTCTATTTTTTAAAAACATGTATTTTTACCCAGTTATTGTCATTAGAAAAAATAAAGAAAATATCAGTTGGAAAATATGATAAATTGGTAGACATTTTCCAACTATAATAACTATAACAATTTGAAATCATAAATGTGTGCTTTTTTTCTTTTATTCAGTCTTCCTAACAGATTTAATGGAGGATATAAAAATGGAAATAATACTCTATATCACAGAATTTTAGCATATTTATTCATTACCTAATAGTAGTATTCCTCTAATAGCTGATTTGATAGCCAATTTTAAGCTTATTGGACTGGAATTTCCATGAGAACTGCTGAAAATCACATCTATATATTCAAAAGGAGCCAAATAAGATGAATTTATATTTAATGAAAGAAGACATGGAGTTAGACAACTCTAACAGTCTTTAGATTGAGAGTAATAAATAGTGAAATAGGTAACTGACAGTGCCGTCTTGTCTATTTTTTAAAAGAGTCAAAAAATCATCAAAAAATACTTGTGGTAGGCATAATCATGACCCCTCAGAGACAGCCACATTCTAACCAACAGAACCTGTACATATGCTAGGTTTCACTGTAAAAGGAAATTGCAGTTACAGACAGAACTAAAGCTACAGAGCAGCTGATTCAGAGTCAACAGGCCTTTGTATATGTTTTCATCCACAGATAATGGTTCTCAAAGTTTCTTTCTCTGTGCCTGTCAGATCAGATCAGATCAGTCACTCAGTCATGTGCGACTCTATGCGACCGCATGAATCGCAGCACACCAGGCCTCCCTGTCCATCACCAACTCCCGGAGTTCACTCGGACTCACGTCCATCGAGTCAGTGATGCCATCCACCCATCTCATCCTCTGTCGTCCCCTTCTCCTCTTGCCCCCAATCCCTCCCAGCATCAGAGTCGTTTCCAATGAGTCAACCCTTCGCATGAGGTGGCCAAAGTACTGGAGTTTCAGCTTTAGCATCATTCCTTCCAAAGAAATCCCAATTTCTGATCTCCTTCAGAAAGGACTTCTTGGATCTCCTTGCAGTCCAAGGGACTCTCAAGAGTCTTCTCCAACACCACAGTTCAAAAGCATCAATTCTTTGGCGCTCAGCCTTCTTCACAGTCCAACTCTCACATCCATACATGACCACAGGAAAAACCATAGCCTTGACTAGACAGACCTTTGTTGGCAAAGTAATGTCTCTGCTTTTGAATATGCTATCTAGGTTGGTCATAACTTTCCTTCCAAGGAGTAAGCGTCTTTCAATTTCATGGCTGCAGTCACCATCTGCAGTGGTTTTGGAGCCCAAAAAAATAAAGTCTGACACTGTTTCCACTGTTTCCCCATCTATTTCCCATGAAGTGGTGGGACCGGATGCCATGATCTTCGTTTTCTGAATGTTGAGCTTTAAGCCAACTTTTTCACTCTCCTCTTTCACCTTCATCAAGAGGCTTTTGAGTTCCTCTTCACTTTCTGCCATAAGGGTGGTGTCATCTGCATATCTGAGGTTATTGATATTTCTCCCGGCAATCTTGATTCCAGTTTGCGTTTCTTCCAGTCCAGCGTTTCTCATGATGTACTCTGCATATAAGTTAAATAAACAGGGTGACAATATACAGCCTTGACGTACTCCTTTTCCTATTTGGAACCAGTCTGTTGTTCCATGTCCAGTTCTAACTGTTGCTTCCTGACCTGCATACAAATTTCTCAAGAGGCAGATCAGGTGGTCTGGTATTCCTATCTCTTTCAGAATTTTCCACAGTTTATTGTGATCCACACAATCAAAGGCTTTGGCATGGTCAATAAAGCAGAAATAGATGTTTTTCTGGAACTCTCTTGCTTTTTCCATGATCCAGCAGATGTTGGCAATTTGATATCTGGTTCCTCTGCCTTTTCTAAAACCAGCTTGAACATGTAGAAGTTAATGGTTCACATATTGCTGAAGCCTGGCTTGGAGAATTTTGAGCATTACTTAACTCACGTATGAGATGAGTGCAATTGTGCAGTAGTTTGAGCATTCTTTGGCATTGCCTTTCTTTGGGATTGGAATGAAAACTGACCTTTTCCAGTCCTGTGGCCACTGCTGAGTTTTCCAAATTTGCTGGCATATTGAGTGCAGCACTTTCACAGCATTATCTTTCAGGATTTGGAGTAGCTCAACTGGAATTCTATCACCTCCACTAGCTTTGTTTGTAATGATGCTTTCTAAGGCCCACTTGACTTCACATTTCAGGATGTCTGGCTCTAGGTCAGTGATCACACCGTCATGATTATCTGGGTCATGAAGATATTTTTGTACAGTTCTTCTGTGTATTCTTGCCACTCTTCTTAATATCTTCTGCTTCTGTTAGGTCCATACCATTTCTGTCCTTTATCAAGCCCATCTTTGCATGAAATATTCCTTTGGTATCTCAGATGTTCCTTTGGTATACCAGAAAGAATGAAGGGATGGAGCCAAAGCAAAAACAATACCCAGCTGAGGATGTGACTGGTGATAGAAGCAAGGTCTGATGCTGTAAAGAGCAATATTGCATAGGAATCTGGAATGTCAGGTCCATGAATCAAGGCAAATTCGAAGTGGTCAAATAAGAGATGCTAAGAGTGGATGTCGACATTCTAGGAATCAGCGAACTCAAATGGACTGGAATGGGTGAATTTAACTCAGATGACCATTATATCTACTACTGCAGGCAGGAAACCCTCAGAAGAAATGGAGTAGCCATCATGGTCAACAAAAGACTCTGAAATGCAGTACTTGGATGCAATCTCAAAAACGACAGAATGATCTCTGTTTGTTTCCAAGGCAAACCATTCAATATCACAGTAATCCAAGGCTATGCTCTAACCAGTAACGCTGAAGAAGCTGAAGTTGAATGGTTCTAAGAAGATCTACAAGACCTTTTAGAACTAACATCCAAAACAGATGTCCTTTTCATTATAGGGGACTGGAATGCAAAAGTAGGAAGTCAAGAAACACCTGGAGTAACAGGCAATATTGGCCTTGGAATACGGACTGAAGCAGGGCAAAGACTAGTAGACTTTTGCCAAGAAAATACACTGGTCATAGCAAACACCCTCTTCCAACAACACAAGAGAAGACCCTACACATGGACATCACCAGATGGTCAACACTGAAATCAGATTGATTATATTCTTTGCAGCCAAAGATGGAGAAGCTCTATACAGTTAGCAAAAACAAGACTGGGAGCTGACTGTGGCTCAGACCATGAACTCCTTATTGCTAAATTCAGACTTAAAGAAAGTAGGGAAAACCACTAGACCATTCAGGTATGACCTAAATCAAATCCCTTATGATTATACAGTGGAAGTGAGAAATAGATTTAAGGGACTAGATCTGATAAACAGAGTGCCTGATGAACTATGGAATGAGGTTCGTGACATTGTACAGGAGACAGGGATCAAGACCATCTCCATGGAAAAGAAATGCCAAAAAGCAAAATGGCTGTCTGGGTAGGCCTTACAAATAGCTGTGAAAAGAAGAGAAGTGAAAAGCAAAGCAGAAAAAGAAAGATATAAACATCTGAATGCAGAGTTCCAAAGAATAACAAGAAGAGATAAGAAAGCCTTCTTCAGTGATCAATGCAAAGAAATAGAGGAAAACAACAGAATGGGAAAGACTAGAGATCTCTGTGCCTATAGTAGCCTCCAAAGAACCATTTTTAAGTTGATTAAAGAGGTGCAAATTTATTAACAATTAGTATACTAGTCATTAATTGTGTGCATTTTATAGGTTAAACTTTGTCTGTCTTGCACTATAACAACCCATTAATTAAGATGTAGTAAAAGAGCTATTTTAAATGTTTTTTTTTTAATCACGTTCATAAAATTTACTGACTTATTTTTGAGTGCATTTTATAGGCACTGATAGTATAATGCAAAGAATGTACAGGTAGAAATAAGGTACAGTCATCCCCCATTAATAAATCTGTCGGTTCTGCATGCATGGATTCAACCAACTGTGGATCAAATTTCCACAGTTATAATCATATTTAAATTGAAAATGCACATAATCAGAAGAAATTGATTGTTGACATAATTGAAGATTATATTAAAATGCTATTTAGCTGTTTTTACCATTGAGAGACGTGTTTACTGTTGCACTTTGCTATAAAAATATTGTGAATAACTGTAATCAATTTCCCTAATTGTCAGTTTATATGTTTGTGTAGTTGGCACTGATAGATTTCTTTGAATTGGATTAGTTCATCCTCAGATGGTCAAAGAATTGGACAGAATTTCACCCTGGTGTTGAGGACTAAGAAAAAATCAGACCCGTGGCATTATTAGCTCGGTGGTAAACAACAAATAGATACGAAAGACCATAAAGGAAAATAATGAAAAGGTAAGGAATATTAAATTTATATTTTATTTTTCATTAAGAGAGAGAATGCCCCTTAATGAAAGGAGCTCCAAATCCTCCTCTTCTCCTCCTTTGCTCAAGACTTCTGCTGAAAATCAAGGTTAAACTTTAAAAACACTTCAAGACTGGGAAACATTCTGTTTTGTGCTTTGTATATTGACATATACTGTGCTAAGTCTTTTGGATCGTATTTTAATTAAACATGTTAAATGATGCCTTGTAGTGTTCAAAGCATTGTATTGGGTGACCAAGAGAATATAAAACTAAATATGACACAGTCCCTGACCTCAAGGTCTACAATGTTGTGGAAAAAATAACACATAAAGACAAGTAGCATTCTATGTATTTTAAAAGAGATACTGAATATTGTAAAGATAAGTGTCATAGTCAATTATATAAATACATAAAACCTTATGATCCAGCAACCCCACTGCTGGGCATACACACTGAGGAAACCAGAAGGGAAAGAGACACGTGTACCCCAATGTTCATCGCAGCACTGTTTATAATAGCCAAGACATGGAAGCAACCTAGATGTCCATCAGCAGATGAATGGATAAGAAAGCTGTGGTACATATACACAATGGAGTATTACTCAGCCATTAAAAAGAATACATTTGAATCAGTTCTAATGAGGTGGATGAAACTGGAGCCTATTATACAGAGTGAAGTAAGCCAGAAGGAAAAACATAAATACAGTATACTAACGCACATATATGGAATTTAGAAAGATGGTAACAATAACCCGGTGTACGAGACAGCAAAAGAGACACTGATGTATAGAACAGTCTTATGGACTCTGTGGGAGAGGGAGAGGGTGGGAAGATTTGGGAGAATGGCAATGAAACATGTAAAATATCATGTAGGAAACGAGTTGCCAGTCCAGGTTCGATGCATGATGCTGGATGCTTGGGGCTGGTGCACTGGGACAGCCCAGAGGGATGGTATGGGGAGGGAGGAGGGAGGAGGGTTCGGGATGGGGAACACATGTATACCTGTGGCGGATTCATTTTGATATTTGGCAAAACTAATACAATTATGTAAAGTTTAAAAATAAAATAAAATTGGAAGAATAAAAAAAAAAAAAAAAAACCTTAGTAAATCATAAGAGGTAAAATTGAAATCTCCAAATGCTTCATATATATTTATTTGAAAACTAGCTTTCTATGACTGGCAACTTTAAACACTGAGTATTTGTTTTTTTGTTTTTAATGTTGTTTTTTTTTGTTTTTAATGTTTGTTTTTAATGTCTTATAGTTTGCAGCAAAATTATTTGTATATACAAGGATTCTATTTTTATACTTCTGAAGCTTTACTATCTGATTTTCCAAATTATAGTACTTTAGTACTGAACTGAACTGATACTTAAATCAATACAAAAAATCATATTTTGGAAACCTTTAAACATCTAATAATTCATTTGATATGGAGCTGGAAAAACTCCATACTTTCAGGAGAGGTGAGAAAAGCATAAGTGCATCTATTATGATGAAAAATTCCACTTGACATGTTCATTATAGCATGGTATTTGTGTATGAAACTAAGATCAGTTAACAAAAAGCAGCAAACTGAATATAAACCATTTTTAGTTAGCTTTTTTGAATTAATTTCTTTAATATGAATGTGCAAATGTCAAATCAAAATCCTTGACTTCAGTCTAATCCTTGTTCCATTAGACAGAGCTGAGATACCTTAGCACATTTGGCATTTCCCATGGATCACAGCCTTGTTGTGGCAAAGGGGCTTAAGTACCCCAATGAAGCTATAAGCCATGGCATGCAGGGCCACCAAAGAGAGTCTAGTGAAGAGTTGTGACAAAATGTGGTCCACTAGAGAAAGAAATGGCAAACCTTTCCAGTATACATGCTGCAAGAACCCCATGAACAGTATGAAAAGGTAAAAATATATGACACTAAAGGATGGGCTTCCCAGGTTGGAAGGTGGCCAGTATGCTACTGAGGAAAAGTGGAGAGCAATTACTGATAGCTCCAGAAAGAATGAATCCACTGGTCCAAAGCAGAAAAGAAACTCTGTGGCGGTATGTAGTGGTGAAAGTAAAGTCCAATACTATACAGAGCAATATTGCATACGCACCTGGAATGTTAAGGTGTACAAGCTGGATTTTGAAGAGGCAGAGGAATCAAGAGTTCAAATTGCCAACATCTGTTGGGTCATGGAGAAAGCAACAGAATTCCAGAAAGTATCTATTCTGCTTCATTGACTATGCTAAAGCCTTCAACTGTGTGGATCACAACAAACTGGTAAATTCTTCAAGAGATGGGAATACTAGACAGCCTGACCTGCCTCCTGAGAAATCTGTGTGCAGGTCAAGAAGCAACAGTTAGAGCTGTACATGGAACCACTGCCTGGTTCAAAATTGAGAAGGAGTATGACAAGGCTGTATAGTGTCATCCCGCTTATTTAACTTATATGCAGAGTACATCATGTGAAATGCCAGGCTGGATAAATCACAAGCTGGAATCAAGATTGATGGGAAAAATATCAACAACCTCAGATATGCAGATAATACCACTGTAATGGCAGAAAGTGAAGAGGAACTAAAGAGCCTCTTGATGAGGGTTAAAGAGGAGAGTCAAAAGCTGGCTTGAAACTAATCATTGGCAAGGGAAGAAAAAAAAAAAAAAACTAATATCATGGCATCCAGTCTCATCTTCTTGGCAAATAGAATGGGAAAAGTGCAAGTAGTGACAGATTTGATTTTCTTGGCCTCCAAAATCACTGTGGATGGTGACTGTAGCCAAGAAATTAAAAGACACGTGCCTCTTGGATGGAAAGCTATGACAAACTTAGACAATCAGAGACATCACTTTGCCAACTTAGTTAAAACAATGATTTTTCTAGCAATCATGTATGGATGTGAGAGTTGGACCATAAGGTAGGCTGAGCACCTAAGAATTGATGCTTTTGAATTGTGGTTTTGGAGAAGACTCTAAGAATTGATGCTTTTGAATTGTGGTTTTGGAAAAGACTCTCAAGAGTCCCTTGGACTTCAAGGAGATCAAACCAGTCAATCCTGAAAATCAACACTGAATATTAATTGGAAGGACTGATACTGAAGCTGAAGTTCCAATACTTTGCCACCTGATGCAAAGCACAGACTCATTGGAAAAGACCCTGATGCTTGGAAAAACTGAAGGCAAAGGAGGAGGGGGCAGCAGAGTATGAAATGGTTCAATAGCATTACTGACTCCATGGATATGAACTTGAGCAATTTCTGGGTGATAGTGGAGGACAGAGGAACCTGGCATGCTGCAGACCATGGGGTCAGAAAGAGTAGGACATGACTTAGTGACTAAACAACAACAAATGCTCATCACTGTTCAATTTAATCCTGGTTCTAGTTTAAAATTAATGTGATTATTTAGAAACTTCAGGCTGCTGCTGCTGCTGCTAAATGGCTTCAGTCATGTCCGACTCTATGCAACCCCATAGATGGCCTCCCACCAGGTTCCCCGGTCCCTGGGACTCTCCAGGTAAGAACACTGGAGTGGGTTGTCGTTTCCTTCTCCAATGCATCAAAGTGAAAAGTGAAAGTGAAGTCACTCAGTTGTGTCCGACTTTTAGTGACCTCATGGACTGCAGCCTACCAGGCTCCTCTGTCCATGGGATTTTCCAGGCAAGAGTACTGGAGGGGGGTGCCATTGCCTTCTCTGAGAAACTTCACACTAAGAATGCCCAAATAGCTCTTGTTGCAAAAGTCTTCATCAGCTTCTTGAATAAAGTAACAAATGAGCTGCATGTATCTCCTAGAAGTTTGGAACTGTATCTGTCCTAGTGAAGAAACACAATTTGGTCAAAAATGATCAAGAGAACACACTTGGATTCAAGAAACACACAAGTTTATGTGTCCATATGAAGCAGAGGACAGCAGAGGATGAGATGGTTAGATAGCATCACCGACTCAATGAACATGAATTTGTGCAAACATGATAGTTAAAGACTGGGAAGCCTAGCATTGTGCAGTCAATGGGGTTACAAAGAGTTGAACAACAACAAAATTAAGCAGAATGCTTCATTCTCAGTGAAGACTGTTCAACAGAGCACAAAATGCAGGCTATCAGCACCACACTTTACTCAGCACTATAGCTTTATTCATGTAATGCCACTTGTATGAGTTGATATACAAAAACCAAAGCCCCCATGGCCTTACTCTTGCAGTCTCACAGAACTTTCCCACTCCAGGAGTTCTATTTGGATAAACAAAGATGAATTATATCAACATTCATTCTTTATTACACAAATCCATATACCAAACCTGACCCTTGAATGAAATGGATTTGAATGACATAGATCCACTTATATTGTTTTTCCCCAATACATAAATATATGTATTGTATATGTATTTGCATTATGATTTTCTTAATAAATTTCCTTTTATGTAACTGATTTTGTTGTAAGAATACAGTATGTGATACATATAACATGCAAAATGTGTGTTAATTGGCTATTGATATTATCGGTACAACTTCTGGTCAACAGTAGGTTATTAGTAGTTTTGAATTTGTCAAAAGTCATATGCAGATTTTTGACTGCATGATGGTGGAGATGGTCAGCACCACTAATTCCCAAGAGTTGCACCAGGAAGTATAATATATAAGAGAGGAATGTTAATGTAAAATAACTTGTATCTTGTGTGCAGAAAATGTTTCCTTGCCATTTCCAGCTTCTAGGGGCTCCCTGTGTTCCTTGGCACCTGGCCCTTCCAGCAATGGCATCATTCTGAACTCTGTTTGGGTTGCCCCATCTCCTCCAAATCTCACTCTCTTGCCTTGCTCCTCCACATTTAAGGACCCTTATTGGACTTCCCTTGATGGCTCAACTGGTAAAGAAACTTCCAGCAATGTGGGTGATCTGGGTTCGATCCCTGGGTTGGGAAGATCCCCTGGAGAAGCGAACTGCCTACTCACTCCAGTATTGTGGCCTGGAGAATTCTATGGAATGTGTATAGTCCATAGGGAAGCCAAGAGTTAGACATGACTAAGCAACTTTCACTTTCACTTTCATGATTTCATTGTGCTTTATCAGATAATCTAGGAAAATATCTCCATTTTAAGAGTCTTGATCACATCAACAAAGACAATTTTGCCATGTATGGCAGCATATTCATGGACTTTAGAGATTCTAGTCCACCTCTTGGTGGGGACAGGGCATGGCATTATTCCACCCACCATATCAAAATTTGAATTATGTTATTATTTGGTAGACAGTGTAGGATACTAACCCTTTCTCACAGAAAAGATATCTGATCAGAATATTAGGTCTAGGTTATTTGACTTTTTAAAAAAGATTAAATTTTAAAATTTAACTTAGACTGTTTTATAAGCAAACTCTATGTAACACATTATTTGTGACAAAAATCAGCATATCTTATTATCTAGGGAATCCTCCTTATCTTTGCTATTTGTATTTTGTGGATCAGATATATCAAAACTGTAATATTAAAACCAAAAAATAAAACTTCAGTGTGCAATTGTTGTGGATTTCAGTATGCCATTTAGTGACAAATATGAGAATCCTTTGAGGAAAGTGTTAAGGTATAAGTAGGGTATTGTGTGGCCATATAACTTGTGATTGGGGCCAGTTTAATTTTTCCTGGGGTTACATATGAATGAGAAAATGGGTGTTAGCATTTTTATGAGGTCACAAAATGTCAGTTGTTGAATAATGACTATGAATAAATATCCTATCCACAGAATTTTATTCCTCCTCCTATTCTACTTTGAAGGAACAGTTTTGGTAATGGATAGGTACTTTATTACCTATGATTTCATTGCAGGACTCACTTTACTGGTCCATTTTAACATTTAATAACCAGTTTATATTTCTATGGGATTCTCTGGTAGCTCAGATGGTAAAGAATCTACTTGCAATGTGGTGTTGCAGCCTGGTGGAGCAGAGACCAGAACCTGCCCCATGTCAGGAAGGTTTGGCAAACTGTGCCTTCCTGATTGTCCTAGCAAGCATGCAGAAGGGACATTTTTTGGGCAGGCATGCTTTCTGTTCCTCTTCACTTCCTACCCCTGCATCTGTCTACATGGAAACAAAACAAGATATTCCTGATAAACAGCAGAGCCTGCGCTAATCAAACTCCCCAGTATCATCATCCCTAATGATTTCATGTGTCTTCTGCCAATAAAAGCGTGGGCTGAAAGGAGCCATTTTGTCTTCCTGCCACGGAGAGCAGAAGGGCTCCCTGACTCCCGGCTTGCCAAATCATGTGTTTGTCTTTTTCACTAGGTGCTCCCCCTATTTCAGGTCTTCCTCATCCGCCACGCTGGACGTGGCCAAGCAGGAGACCCGGATTAAGAAGATATCCTGAAATAGGGAATGGCTACCCACTCCATTATACGTTAAAAAGCAAGTTATCACTACCTAACTCTTTAGTCAAAATCTCATATATGATTGGTACAAAATGTGATGAGTAAAATATAATATGATCTATCACTCACCTAGAGCCAGACATCCTGGAATGTGAAGTTAAGCAGGCCTTAGAAAGCATCACTACGAACAAAGCTAGTGGAGGTGATGGAATTCCAGTTGAGCTATTTCAAATCCTGAAAGATGATGCTGTGAAAGTGCTGCACTCAATATGCCAGCAAATTTGGAAAATGCAGCATTGGCCACAGGACTGGAAAAGATCAGTTTTCATTCCAACCCCAAAGAAATACAATGCCAAAGAATGCTCAAACTACTGCACAATTGCACTCATCTCACACACTAGTAAGTTCAGTTCAGTTCAGTTCAGTCGCTCAGTCGTGTCCGACTCTTTGCGACCCCACAAATTGCAGCACGCCAGGCCTCCCTGTCAATCACCAACTCCCCGAGTTCACTCAAACTCACGTCCATCAAGTCGGTGATGCCATCTCATCCTCTGTCATCCCCTTTTCCTCCTGCCCCCAATCCCTCCCAGCATCAGAGTCTTTTTCCAATGGGTCAACTCTTCGCATGAGGTGACCAAAGTACTGGAGTTTCAGCTTTAGCATCACTCCTTCCAAGAAATCCCAGGGCTGATCTCCTTTAAAATGGACTGGTTGGATCTCCTTGAAGTCCAAGGGACTCTCAAGAGTCTTCTCCAACACCACAGTTCAAAAGCATCAATTCTTTGGTGCTCAGCTTTCTTCACAGTCCAACTCTCACATCCATACATGACTACTGGAAAAACCATAGCCTGGACTAGATGGACCTTTGCTGGCAAAGTAATGTAAAGTAATGCTCAAAATTCTCCAAGCCAGGCTTCAGCAATATGTGAACTGTGCCCTTTCAGATGTTCAAGCTGGTTTTAGAAAAGCCAGAGGAACCAGAGATCAAATTGCCAATGTCTGCTGGATCATTGAAAAAGCAAGAGAGTTCCAGAAAAACATCTATTTCTGCTTTATTGACTATGCCAAAACCTTTGACTGTGTGGATCACAATAAACTGGAAAATTCTGAAAGAGATGGAAATATCAGACCACCTGACCTGCCTCTTGAGAAACCTGTATGCAGGTCAGGAAGCAACAGTTAGAACTGGACATGGATCAACAGACTGATTCCAAATAGGAAAAGGAGTGTGTCAACGCTGTATGTTGTCACCCTACTTATTTGACTTATATGCAGAGTACATCATGAGAAACGCTGGACTGGAAGAAGCACAAGCTGGAATCAAGATTGCTGGGAGAAATATCAATAACCTCAGATAGGCAGATGACACTACCCTATGGCAGAAATTGAAAACCAGAGACATTACATTGTCAATAAAGGTCCATCTAGTCAAGGCTATGGTTTTTCCAGTAGTCATGTATGGATGTGAAATTGGACCATTAAGAAAGTTGAGCACTGAAGAATAGGTGCTTTTGAACTATAGTGTTGGATAAGACTCTTGAGAGTGCCTTGGACCACAAGGAGATCCAACCAGTCCATCCTAAAGGAGATCAGTCCTGGGTGTTCATTGGAAGGACTGACGTTTAAGCTGAAACCCCAGTACTTTGTCCACTTGATGCAAAGAGCTGACTCATTGGAAAAGACCCTGATGCTGGGAAAGATTGAGGGCAGGAGGAGAAGGAGATGACGGAAGATGAGGTGGTTGGATAACATCACCAACTCAGTGTACATGAGTTTGGGTAAGCTTTGGGAGTTGGTGATGGACAGGGAGGCATGGTGTGTTGCGTTTCATGGGGTCACAATGAGTCGGACACGACTCAGCAACTAAACTGAACTGAACTGAATGTGATCTATAAATACCAAACAGGAAAATACTTAATAGAACTGCTATATCATGTGTTCAACATATCAAATTATTTATCATATTATATATTGAAAATTTCATTGTATGCTGGGAGATGGTGCCAATGTGATCAGTGGAGAAGAAAAAGAGTGAGTTCTGCATCTATAGAACTTCAAGAGGATAGGATTTCTTTACAAGAGCTTCCTCAGATGTAGTATCTGCTATGGAAGCAATGTTTTAGAAAGACTCTTACCTCCTGATTATACATGCAAGCTAAATTGGCTGATAATTATATTTGGACTGGCAGAAGAAGGGCATATAGCATTGCAGCTAAAGACCAGGACTCAAAAATATGAAAGAATTATGGTGAGGAAATGATTTCAAGTAATTACTGAAGGAAAGAACAGGGTTTACCTTACCTGAGGAACTAGTCCTTTCAAATGTACTTTACTCATTGCTTTATAGCATTGGTTTTATTGAGATATATTTGAAGTATAACACTATATTAGTTAAAGTATACAGCATGATTTTATATGAGTATTTATTGCAAAATGATTACCACAATGTTTCGTTAACAACCATCTCCTCACATAGTTACACAATTATTTTCTTGTGATGAGAACTTTTAAGATCTAGCCTATTAACAACTTTCAAATATATCATTAACTTTATTTACATATTTACATTATGTAATGTAATATACATTACAACCCCAGAACTTAAAGTTGGAAATTTCTTTAAGATTAAGTTCATGACCTTTTAATTGGAAGTTTGTACTATTTGACCAAGGGCTCCCCTAGTGACTCAGTGTTAAAGAATCCTCCTGCCAAGCAGGAGACACAGGGTTCAATCCCTAGGTCCAGAAGATCCCTTAGAGAAGAAAATGGCTATGCACTTCAGTATTCTTGCCTGGGACATCCCATGGACAGAGGAGCCTGGCAGGATACAGTCCATGGGGTCACAAAGCATCAGACATGATTTAGCAACTAAACAACAACAAAAACAAAGCCATTTGACCATCTTCACTCATTTTCCCCACCTACAATACCTTGCCTCTGGCAACCACTGATCTGTTCTCTATGAGCTTTGTTTGCTTTTCTAAAAAAATTTTTATATTTCACAAATAAGTAAGACCATCAGTTCAGTTCACTTCAGTCGCTCAGTTGTGTCCGACTCTTTGCGATCCCAGGAATCGCAGGATGCCAGGCCTCCCTATCCATCACCAACACCCGGAGTTCACTCAGACTCACATCTATAGAGTCAGTGATGCCATCCAGCCATCTCATCCTCTGTCATCCCCTTCTCCTCCTGCCCCCATTTCCTCCCAGCATCAGAGTCTTTTCCAAAGAGTCAACTCTTCACATGAGGTGGCCAAAGTACTGGAGTTTCAGCTTTAGCATCATTCCTTCCAAAGAAATCCCAGGGCTGATCTGCTTCAGAATGGACTGGTTGGATCTCCTTGCAGTCCAAGGGACTCACAAGAGTCTTCTCCAACACCACAATTCAAAATCATCAATTCTTCAGCACTCAGCTTTCTTCACAGTCCAACTCTCACATCCATACACGACCACTGGAAAAACCATAGCCTTGACTAGACAGAACTTTATTGGCAAAGTAATGTCTCTGCTTTTCAATATGTTATCTAGGTTGGTCATAATTTCTCTTCCAACGAGTAAGCATCTCTTAATTTCGTGGCTGCAGTCCCCATCTGCAGTGATTTTTGAGTCCAAAAAAATAAAGTCTGACACTCTTTCCACTGTTTCCCCATCTATTTCCCATGAAGTGATGGGACCAGATGCCATGATCTTCATTTTCTGAATGTTGAGCTTTAAGCCAACTTTTTCACTCTCCACCTTCACCTTCATCAAGAGGCTTTTTAGTTGCTCTTCACTTTCTGCCATAAGGGTGGTGTCATCTGCATATCTGAGGTTATTGATATTTCTCACTGCAATCTTGATTCCAGCTTGTGTTTCTTCCAGTCCAGCATTTCTCATGATGTACTCTGCATAGAAGTTAAATAAGCAGGGTGACAATATAGAGCCTTGACGTACTCCTTTTCCTATTTGGAACCAGTCTGTTGTTCCATGTCCAGTTCTAACTGTTGCTTCCTGACCTGCATATAGGTTTCTCAAGAGGCAGGTCAGGTGGTCTGATATTTCCATCTCTTTCAGAATTTTCCACAGTTTATTGTGATCCACACAGTCAAAGGCTTTGGCATAGTCAATAAAGCAGAAATAGATGTTTTTCTGGAACTCTCTTGCTTTTTCCATGATCCAGTGGATGTTGGCAATGTGGTCTCTGGTTCCTCTTCCTTTTCTGAAACCAGCTTGAACATCAGGAAGTTCACGGTTCATGTATTGCTGAAGCCTGGCTTGGAGAATTTTGAGCATTACTTTACTAGCGTGTGAGATGAGGGCAATTGTGCAGTAGTTTGAGCACTCCTTGGCATTGCCTTTCTTTGGGATTGGAATGAAAACTGACCTTTTCCAGTCCTGTGGCCACTGCTGAGTTTTCCCAATTTGCTGGCATATTGAGTGCAGCACTTTCACAGCATTATCTTTCAGGATTTGAAATAACTCAACTGGAATTCCATCGCCTCCACTAGCTTTGTTCGTAGTGATGCTTTCTAAGGCCCACTTGACTTCTCATTCCAGGATGTGTGGCTCTAGGTCAGTGATCACACCATCATGATTATCTTGGTCATGAAGATCTTTTTTGTACAGTTCTTCTGCGTATTCTTGCCACCTCTTCTCAATATCTTCTGCTTCTGTTAGGTCCATACCATTTCTGCCCTTTATCAAGCCCATCTTTGCATGAAATGTTCCCTTGGTATCTCTATTTTTCTTGAAGAGATCTCTAGTCTTTCCTATTCTGTTGTTTTCCTCTATTTCTTTGCATTGATCACTGAGGAAGGTTTCCTTATCTCTCCTTGCTATTCTTTAGAACTCTGCATTCAGATGTTTATGTTTCCTTTTCTGCTTTGCTTTTCACTTCTCTTCTTTTCACAGCTATTTGTAAGGCCTCCTCAGACAGCCATTTTTCTTTTTTGCATTTCTTTTCCATGAGGATGGTCTTGATCCCTGTCTTCTGTACAATGTCATGAACCTCCGTCCATAGTTCATCAGGCACTCTGTCTATCAGATCTAGTCCCTTAAATCTATTTCTCTCTTCTACTGTATAATCATAAGGGATTTGATTTAGGTCATACCTGAATGGTCTAGTGGTTTTCCTCACTTTCTTCAATTTAAGTCTGAATTTGGCAATAAGGAGTTCATGATCTGAGTCACAGTCAGCTCCCGGTCTTGTTTTTGCTGACTGTATAGAGCTTCTCCATCTTTGGCTGCAAAGAATATAATCAATCTGATTTCAGTGTTGACCATCTGGTGATGTCCATGTGTAGGGTCTTCTCTTGTGTTGTTGGAAGAGCGTGTTTGCTATGACCAGTGCATTTTCTTGGCAAAAGTCTATTAGTCTTTGCCCTGCTTCAGTCCGTATTCCAAGGCCAAATTTGCCTGTTACTCCAGGTGTTTATTGACTTCCTACATTTGCAATTCCAGTCCCCTATAATGAAAAGGACATCTTTTTTGGGTTTTAGTTCTAAAAGGTCTTGTAGGTCTTCATAGAAGCGTTCAACTTCAGCTTCTTCAGCATTACTGGTTGGGGCATAGACTTGGATTACTGTGATATTGAATGGTTTGCCTTGGAAAGGAACAGAGATCATTCTGTCGTTTTTGAAATTGCATCCAAGTACTGCATTTCGGACTCTTTTGTTGACCATGATGGCTACTCCATTTCTTCTAAGGGATTCCTGCCTGCAGTAGTAGATATAATGGTCATCTGAGTTAAATTCACCCATTCCAGTCCATTTGAGTTCGCTGATTCCTAGAATGTCGACATTCACTCTTACCATCTCCTGTTTGACCACTTCCAGTTTGCCTTGATTCATGGACCTGACATTCCAGGTTCCTATGCAATATTGCTCTTTACAGCATCAGACCTTGCTTCTATCACCAGTCACATCCTCAGCTGGGTATTGTTTTTGCTTTGGCTCCATTCCTTCATTCTTTCTGGAGTTATTTCTCCACTGATCTCCAGTAGCATATTGGGCCCCTACTGACCTGGGGAGTTCCTCTTTCAGTATCCTATCATTTTGCCTTTATGTACTGTTCATGGGGTTCTCAAGGCAAGAATACTGAAGTGGTTTGCATTCTCTTCTCCAGTGGACCACATTCTGTCAGACCTCTCCACCATGACCCGTCTGTCTTGGGTGGCCCCACAGGGCATGGCTTAGTTTTGTTGAGTTGGACAAAGCTGTGGTCCTAGTGTGATTAGATTGACTAGTTTTCTGTGATTATGGTTTAAGTGTGTCTGCCCTCTGATGCCCTCTTGCAACACCTACCATCTTATGTGGGTTTCTCTTACCTTGGACGTGGGGTATCTCTTCACGGCTGCTCCAGCAAAGCGCATCTGCTGCTCCTTACCTTGGACGAGGGGTATCTCCTCACCGCCACCCCTCCCGACCTTGAACACTGAATAGCTTCTCTAGGCCCTCCGGCGCCTGTGCAGCCACCGCTCCTTGGATGTGGGGTTGCTCCCCTTGGCCGCCGCGCCTGGCCTCAGGTGTGGGGCAGCTCCTCCTGGCCACTGCCCCTGACCTTGGACGTGAGGTAGCTCCTCTCAGCTGCTCCTGCGCTGCTGCAGCCTGGCACTCTCGGCCGCCGCCCCTGACCTCGGATGTGGGGTAGCTCCTGGAGTATGTCTTTTTCTTGTTGACTGTATATCAATCTTGGTAAATCAAGAGATTAAGAAAATTGTTTCTGGATTCAGAGAGATTGAGGTGATTCCTGGTTTTGTCACTCATCATGTGGATCTTCAACAAGCTCCACAAGCTTTCTGAGCCTCCATTGTCTGTGCTTTACCACAGGGATAACATTATCCACATTACAGATCATTATGAGGATAGATTTACATGTGTAAATTGGCTGAGTGGGTCTCAGACAATTAGGACAATTTTACTATCTTTTCCTCTCAAAAAAACTTCTTCATTTTGATTTTGAGGTATATTCATGGCTTTTTCATTCATAGTTTTTTCATCCATTCATTCATGGTTTTTTCTAGTTTGTGATGTCATGAGTTGTCCTCTTGTTGCTATTCCTTTGTTAAAATGTTAAAATGTGAGTTGTCCTATTGTTGCTATTCCTTTAATTGTTAAAATATTCACATTTTCCTTATCATCTTCTGATTTCTTATCCTTTGAAATTTGTATTTCACTCTTATCACCTCATCTATATTCCGTGCTTACTTACCATTTCAGTTCTTTGTTTGAAAAACTCTCCTTTGGCTTCCCTAACTTTATTTTTTCTCTCTTGATATTCTAAAGTTCTAACTATGCCTTCTAAGTCCATACCCAGACTTTTCATTATCTTGCTGACTTTAAAAACTTTATTGTTTAACATTATGCAGTAGGTCTTTCTCAATTTTCTCCTCATGCTCTCTTCTTTTGTTAATCTACTCCCACAATTATAGATAGCATGTTTCTGAATCACTTCTGAAGACTGGCTCTGACTAAGTGTATTTCAAACCTTTATTTCAGGCTGGATTGGACTTGTATCATGGATATCTTGAAGACAGTACATACTCAATATATCCAAAATTAAAAGTTATTGGCTATCAAAAACCGGTCTTCTCTTTGGATTCTCTTTCATGTTTAAAGGTCTCGTCATCCTTTAAATTTCCCTAAATAGAAATCGTCAGTAATTTTAAACACTTCCCCTTCCTGAATAGAGAGTTCATCAATTCTTGCCATCTTTTAGTTTTAAGGTGGTTTTCCACTTCTCCAGATTATCAGATCAGATCAGATCAGTCGCTCAGTCGTGTCCGACTCTTTGCGATCCCATGAATTGCAGCACGCCAGGCCTCCCTGTCCATCACCAACTCCCAGAGTTCACCCAGACTTACGTCCATCGAGTCAGTGATGCCATCCAGCCATCTCATCCTCTGTCGTCCCCTTCTCCTCTTGCCCCCAATCCCTCCCAGCATCAGTCTCCAGATTATAAAAACTAATGAATAAAAATTTTAAATAGACTGAGGGGACCAGACGGGGGCGCTCTCATGCCTTTTGAGGCTGCTGCTGCTGCTAAGTCGCTTCAGTCCTGTCTGACTCTGTGCGGTCCCATAGACGGCAGTCCACCAGGCTCCCCCGTCCCTGGAATTCTCCAGGCAAGAACACTGGAGTGGGTTGCCATTTCCTTCTCCAATGCATGAAAGTGAAAAGTGAAAATGAAGTCGCTCAGTCTTGTCCAACTCTTAGCGACCCCATGGACTGCGGCCTACCAGGCTCCTCCGTCCATGGGATTTTCCAGGCAAGAGTGCTGGAGTGGGGTGCCATTGCCTTCTCCGAGGCTAGCAGAGCCCAACAACACGAAAAAAGACAGGAGTCTTTTTTTTTTTTTTTCTTCTGAGCAAGAATTCAGGAAATGAGTTCTTTTTTTTTTTTTCTTTTCTTTTTTTTGGTAAATTATTTATTTTAATTGGAGGCTAATTACTTTACAATATTGTAGTGGTTTTTGCCATACATTCACAGGAATCAGTCATGGGTGTACATGTGCAACTTCCTTTCCCCTCTCGATAAATGTGTTCTTACTTTACTGTGTGGGGACTTGCACATGACTCTTCATGGTTGCAGACCCCAAATTGCAATTCCCTGCTAATCTCAAATAAAACCATCTTTTCTGGAGAAATATTCAGCAGTCTATTTGTTTGGGTCAACAAGTCTATCATGTTTTTCTTCAGAAAAAGATTGAGCTCTTCAACTTTCTCAGAAGGCTTTCAGTTCAGTTCAGTTGATCAGTCGTGTCCGACTCTTTGCGACCCCATGAATCGCAGCACGCCAGGCCTCCCTGTCCATCACCAACTCCCAGAGTTCACTGAGACTCACGTCCATCGAGTCAGTGATGCCATCCAGCCATTTCATCCTCTGTTGTCCCCTTCTCCTCCTGCCCCCAATCCCTCCCAGCATCAGAGTCTTTTCCAATGAGTCAACTCTTCGCATGAGGTGGCCAAAGTACTGGAGTTTCAGTTTTAGCATCATTCCCTCCAAAGAAATCCCAGGGCTTTAGAATGTCTCAAATAAAACTCTTTAGTGAGACATCAAATGTAATATTTTCCACGTCTGACTTTGCCAGTTTCATGTGTAAAACTTTATAAGTGCCCGTTCCCTATCCAATCCATATATTTTTTTTCCTACCTCCACTCCTTTTCCTCATGGTTTTACCACTGTACCACTGCTTGCAACATTTACTCTTCCCTTTCAGTTCTCTAGCTATTATAGTATAACTGGCCTCTGGAAGACATTCAAGGAGTTTCTCAGCCCTCATGAAATATCTTTAGGCAGTCAATAAGACATATTGGTGTTTTAATTTATTTGTATTTTTTGTTTAAATGTATATAGTACTTTAATTATTTATGACTCTCCTCTACTAAACCATAAAGTCAGGTAGTTTTCCCTCAATATGCCATGCAATGCTTGCACATCATAAACATGATATGTTTATTAAAGTGAAATAAAATTAGAAAAGAAGCCATAGACTTAATTATAAAATTTAGTCAAAATAAATATAACTCTCTTATAATTCAGGAAAGGCATACATAGAGCTGCGAGAGAGGAGGAGGAGAACAGCTGCCTAGGGAGTCAGACACTTTCAATAATATTTGGTAATTAGTTGGTTGACATGTTGCAACATGATCACCCTCTCATTTTAGAATAAGTTGACATCTGTGATACCTTTCTAATATTTAAAAGGTAAGAAAATAGACTCTATCAAAGCTGTGCATAAGTTGTTAAAATATGATCACAGATTTGAATTCATTTTGTATATTTCAATTGTGAAGAACTCCAATATCATTATTTAAATATTTATAATTGATACATAAAAATGGCAGCTGCTTTTTTGGAAAGTGTGGCAATGGATGCTTATAACAGCTTAAAATTTTACCTTAATTTAAAAGAAGAAAGATCAGTGTAGAGACTGAAATGCTTAAGCTCCAATGTCCACGATTTATGGCAGCTAAAGTTCACAAAGCCCTATTTAGAAGTTTAGAGATTAAAAAATCTTTCATGCTTATTGTGTTAGAGATAACACTATAATATTATTCATATTCTCTTTCATTTCAGCATAAGCAATAAGATCTTTAAGATATACATATTCCCAGGTATAAATGTGTTAAAAATAATAATATGATTTAAAAAATTCTCAGGTCTTTTTAATCTTTACTATCCTTATTTTTTTTTCTTCATTTTCAAAACATTGGTAAGAGTGGCTGACCTCCAGTTTTTTATAGGTATATATATTCCCTTTCCCCTTAAAATATAGATCTCCTCAACTTGAGATTGACAAGAATACGAAGAATCCTAAGACTTGCTCAGGAAAAGAAAAAAGTGTATTTGGCCCATGGGTATTATCAACATTACTTTTGCTTCTTCTGTTGTACAGTGGACCCTGGAGTCCTTGCTATGTCTTCTGGTCACTTTTCTATTTTAGGCTCACAGGTAGACTTATACACTGGCATCAGACCCTTTTATTATGTTTCAAGTATCTATTTTCTAACTTTCCTTCTGTCTCTATAATGAACCCATAATGTTAGATTAGTGTTTAACAACATTCCCCTGTTAGGCAACAGATTAAAATAGTGGTATTGTGAACTTACACATCTCTGCTTATTGATGGCAATCATTATTTTGCTACTTTTTCAGACTTATCTCTCTGTCTTCCTTTGTCCCACTTAATGTTTGCAAGGGCAAGAGGGTAGAGGTGTCTAATTAGTTGTAGCATTAGGGTTTCTCTACTCTCCAAACCTTTCCAGAATCCAAATTGCAAGCCTAAGCTTTTGAATAGATTCTGTGGGATTTTTATCTGGGTAATGTCTGTTAGAAATACCCCTTTTCTTAATTAACCAACCTAATGAGAAGAGATGATAGTTGAGTTTTGTCTCAGTGTATCTTAGGAATTGCTTCACCCTCCCCAGTTGAGCAATGTCCTTATTCTCATTATGAGTGTGAGCTTGCTCCAATACTCAAAAGGTTTTCTTTTAGTATCCAGCCTCATCGTGTCAATGACACATTAAAGGAAGATACTGGATTCTTCTTGCCTCACCAGTTCCATTTTGAGGAGCCTGAGGAAGGATAAGCTTAGTGAAGGTCTTCAAAGTCTGTATATAGAAGTTAGCCCATTTGCCTTACATCTAAGGGACATCATCCCTTCAGGTATTGTGATTCCCTCTTTGTGAAGGTGAGCAGCTATTTCGTCTTACTCTACCTTTTTCCAGTGTAATAACTAGAAGATTATGGTGGTAGGGTGTTAAGAATGAGGTAGTGTTTGTACTTAGTTCTTCTTGGGCAAACTTGGAGTCAAATATTGCCCTTAACCAGCCACTGCTTGCTCTGCTCTGAATAATATACCAGCTGAAACTAGAATCCCTTTCCCATACTCTCGTGAGTGCGTGATAGTTACTCAGTCATGTTGAACTCTGCAACCCCATGGACTGTAGCCTGCCAGGCTCCTCTGTCCATGGAATTCTCCAGGCAAGAATACTGGAGTGGGCTGACATTTCCTTCTCCAGGCATGCTCCTGTAATCATTATATTGTAAGCAAAGATCAACACACTTTAAGTTGTTCTCTGATGAGTTTTCAGAAAGCTGAGTCTCACATCTCAGGAGCCTTTGCTTTGCCAAATCCTTGGTTTAAAGTGCTTAGGTATTCAGACAAATCTATTAGTCATCAAATAAATTTGAAAACATCACATGCATAATATCTCCCTGTGGAGTTTTACAATGCACATTAGCATCATAAATTCTCTAAACAGAAATGTTGTAGGGAATTATGCCTAACTATGTTTAACACAGCCTTTCTCAAAGTTATTTAACCCTAGAATATTTTGTTTTCTAAGTAAAATCTCATAAAACTAATGTTCTATAAAAAAAAAATCTAAGAAATGCTGCTTTCTTAGAGGCTGGAAACTGGGAGGCTCCTTTTGATGAAAAGAAAAACTTGCAACACATAGAGAGTGATTAAGCCTGAAGAAGAACACCATGACAAGCTGGAGAAAAATTCACACATGCCTAATTCTTCTATCCTGTCCTTTTCTTTCCATTTTTCTTCCTTTTTTTTTTTTTTTAATGGTATTTCCCTAACTACTACCCAGTAGATATCAACATGATCAGGGGAAAAAAAAAAAAATGAGGTATCAAGTGACAGTATCTTTTCATCCCAAAGCCCAGATTGGGGTTATTATAAACAAAATAAGCATATAAAACTTTTTTTTGTTGTTTTTAATATGTCTTTGAAGTATAATAATATACTTCAAAATTCTTGCTTTTCTTATGCAAACCACACATTTTTATTTAACACCTAATCTATCAAATATAGTAATGTTTCCAGAAGTCATCATGCCTTTTTGTTACAACTTTATTACTTTTTTTTAGAACAGTTTAAAGTTCACAGCAGAATTGAGAAGAAAGTATAGAGATTCCTCTGTATCCATTGCCTCCATGTATGCATAGCACCTCCAGTTATCAACATTTCCCACCACAGTGGTACATTTGTTACAACTACAAATGTGCATTGATGAATCTACATTGACAGTTCATAATTACCCCAAGTTCACCGTTTACATTATGATTCACTCTTGGCTTTGTACATTCTATGGGTTTGGACAAATGCATAATGGCACATAGCTGTCATTACGATATCATATATTTTCACTATTATATATTTCATTAAAAATTCTCTGTGCTCTACATCCCTTCCCACACCCCCTGTTTTGTCTTTTTGTTGTTTTTTGTTGTTCAGTCACTAAGTCATATCTGAGTCTTTGCAACTCCATGGAATGCAGCATACCAGGCTTCCCTGTCCTTCACTATCTCCTGGAGTTTGCTCAAGTTAATGTCCATTGAGTTGGGGATGCTATCTAACCATCTCATCCTCTGCCACTCTCTTCTCTTTCTGCCTTCAATCTTTCCAAGCATCAGGGTCTTTTCCAATGAGTTAGCTCTTCATATCAGGTGGCCAAATATTGGAACTTCTGTATCCTTCCAATCAATATTCATTAGTATATTCAGTGAATAGTCAGGGTTGGTTTTCTTCAGTATTGACTGGTTTGATCTCCTTGCAGTCCAAGGAGACTCTCAAGACTCTCAAGAGTCTTCTCCAGCACTACAATTCAAAAACATAAATTCTTCAGTGCTAAGCCTTCTTTATGGCCCAACTCTCACAACTGTACATAACTACTGGAAAAACCATAGCTTTGACTATATGAAACTTTGTCTGCAAAGTGATGGCTCTGTTTTTTAATATATTCTCTAGGTTTGTCACAGCTTTTTTTCTAAGGAACAAGCATCTTTTAATTTTATGGCTACAATTACTATCCACAGTGATTTTGGTTTGTCTTTTTAGTAGAAATGTAAAGTAAAAAAAAAAAAAAAGGACTTGATCCTATCTATTTATCCCATACAGTACTGTTACAGTTGCTCATCAATGAAAGCATGATATTTGATTAATCAAATTACAACACAAAAATATAAAATTCATGAAGTTCTTAAAATTTTAAACATTAAAATTTCCAAGACAAAAGGACAAGCAATTTATCATTCTTTAGTATAATAAGTTATATGCTTTCTAAACCCCCTATCTCAGATAGTAAAGTTAGTCTTATTGAGTTTGTAAGTAATTTAGCTGTAGCCTTCAGATTTCATCCCATTATGTCATCTGAAACATCTCGCATTATGACATTACCCTCTCTGGTGATAGCTATTATGTTTATCTCTATGGAACAATTCATTATAATGACCTAATGCTGTCTTATCACCTCTAACTTATAAAGACTTCCTGCTTTATAAACTCTGCTTTGAAGCTAACACCTGCATTTTCTTTTCAGCTTTTTCTTTCCCTGTGATCAAATTCTAATTAGAGTTTAAGGTAGCAAAAAAAAAAAAAAAAAGGTGGGGGGGAAGCTAAGCTATTTTAATTTTCATTAATATTTTCATTGTTTAAAATAGTTATTATTTCAAGATAACTGATAATTTGGACTATGGCAATTTTGGAGGGGGTGGACTGGTACTTTTCCATTAATTTTGAGTTTTAATTCCTGTGTTTTCAAATTTATGCCATATCTATTTGCTATATTTCATCTTTGTAAAGTCTGACTGGCCATTCTATAGCTAACATGCAATATAGTGTAGATTATGAAAGGCTAATGAAAAACTGACCTTTGATTTAAGTAGTTTATTGAAACAATATTGTGTTATGAGTTAAGGAGCTCCAAAAATATGCTTTGCAGGTTTTTCTCGTCACTTCATGCAAATTTTGCCTTTTCAGATAAATTATCTCTTCCCTATACAATTCAATTCAATTTTACCTATTAGACATTTGATAAAAATATCACTGAGTATTTTCATACATGTCATGCACTGTCAATAGATGCTGGGATATTAGAAGTAGTTGAGTCTCTTTGCTGTCTCTAAGTACCTCTAGGTTATGAAAAATAATGTGTAAATAAAGACATAAACATATTTTTGTACAAAAATATGTACATATAATAGGTACAAATATGTGCATACATATTAAATACACACACACACACACACATATGTATTATATGGACCACTGAATAAAACAATCCAGTACTACTTCTCCTTAGGAATAGTTACATATTAGTTTTATATGGGATGACTAAATAGGAAAGTCCATTACTACTTTTCTTCAGAATTAGTTAAAAGAAGAGGTCACAGCCAACATAGGCCTTAAAGAAAGTTTCTTCTTATTTGCAGTCTTCTACTTAATTTGAAAGATTTTGCAGAGTATGGTTCCCACCATAATGTTATGTGTGTTGTGTAGACACAGATGGCATTCAATAGACTTTAGATTATGTTTCAAAACATCTACAGATCATAAAAGAAGACTCATTATCAGCACAAAAGCAAACAACTTATGAAGCCAGTAAGATGAGAAAAAAATATTGGTTTTCTTTGAGTGTTTAAAAAGCCCAGTTTTATAATTTATATTTTAAAAAGCAGAGACATTACTTTGCCAACAAAGGTCCATTTAATCAAGGCTATGGTTTTTCCGGTAGTCATGTATGCATATGACAGTTGGACTATAAAGAAAGCTGAGCACCGAAGAATTGATGCTTTTGAACTGTGGTGTTGGAGAAGACTCCAACAGTCTTGCAGTCCCTTGGACTGCAAGGAGATCAAACCAGTCCATTCTAAAGGAGATCAGTCCTGGGTGTTCATTGGAAGGACTGATGTTGAAGCTGAAACTCCAAATCTTCAGCCATCTGATGCAAAGAGCTGACTCATTTGAAAAGACCCTGTTAGCAACAGAAAGCAACGGAAAGATTGAGGGCAGGCAGAAAAGGGGACGACAGAGGATGAGATGGTTGGATGGCATCACTGACTCAATGGACATGAGTTTGGGTGGACTCTGGGAGTTGGTGTTGGACAGGGAGGCCTGGAGTGCTGCAGCCTATGGGGTCGCAAAGACTTGGACACGACTGAGTGACTAAACTGAACTAAACTGAAAATCACAACTGTATGCCCTCAGTATTTTCAAACACTGAGCCCAAGAGTTAGTTTACTTTTCACTTAGAGAAGAAATTTTAATTTTCTAAATCATCAGCAGTATCAATAATATAGTCTCAAGTAATTAGTTTAGTTTAGTTTAATTTGATTGTATGATGATTCAGTTTTGATATTATGGCATCTTCACCAATTTACATAATATTTTTCAAAATAATATTCTATTCTAAAAGAATATCACTGATTTATTGGTAAAATTAGATATATCTTATTACAACATGGGCTTCTCTGGTGGTCAGATGATAAAGAATCTGCCTGCATTGTGGGAGACCCAGGTTCAATTCCTGGGTTGGGAAGATCCCCTAGAGAAGGAAATGAAAACCCACTCCAGTATTCTTGCATGGAAAATTCCATAGACAGAGGAGCTTGGAGGGCTACAGTCCATGGGGTTGCAGCAGACATAAACACAATGTATCTTTCATGATGTTGGTCTTTGGAAACAATATCTTTGAAACAAGTTCATGGAATTTTGCTCAGTGCTCAATTAGGTATTGTTCCTAAACACATTATGCTGATGCATAATGTCTGTAGATGTGCTGTTACATCTTTTGGAAAGCTCCCTCCATCAATCCATCAGCTAAAGCCCTATCTTTCAAGTCTATGCTGAATAAAACCTCATTTGGAAGACCAAGCACTCTTTTCAGTGTTAACCGCTGTCTCCATAATGCTGACTCTGACTCTTACTCGTATTTCATATTTCTTTCTTCTTACATTTTGTACTGAATTTGGCCTACATATGTACTTCACCTTGCTTTGTATTTCCATTCCTTTAACTGGCACAATATTGTTATATAACAGGAGCACCGAAAAGAGAGTCAATGTGAACAATCTAATTGAAACTATATTCGGAGCTGCATCCAGCCTATGTAATAACATGGGCCTCTTGTATTGGGAGAAATAAGTGTGTTCCAGCATTTCGCTCTCTCAATCTCCATGACTATATCTAGACACACTATTATTCAATATTCTGGTAGGTATTCTACCTGTATCAGTGGTGGAGAATAAATATGAAGCTTTGTATTCGAGAGGCTGAGAAGAGAATAAGGTACAAATTAGAGTGTGCAAAGAACAAAAGTCAAATATTAGATCTCTTGATCTAGGGATTGTTTATATTAGAGGTTCTCTCACTCAGCGACCAGACTTTGGTAAATGCCAGTCACCAATCTATTTTAACTGTGATATATGACTATCCTAGCTTTATGTTCTCTAGTTGTTGAATCATAAAACTCAGTTTTCTTGTTCTAATTTCATGCTTTTAAAGCATCCTATTGATTTCAGTTTGGCTTCTCCTGTCTTTTGCCTATAATGAAAAATATATTCTAGCCTGACAAGCTGAATTGAGTTCCATTAACAGTTACAGATTTTATAAAAAATTAGTCTGTCTGTATTCTGTTTTATTATAAATGAAACAAAATTATTGCTTGTGTGGTATGTATGCATTACAAACATACTATTGCTCTTTTATACTTCAAGAAAGAGTTGCTATTCATAGTTGCTATATAGAAAAATGCAATATAGGCGACAGAGGAAGAGATAGTTGGAAGGCATCACCAACTCAATGGAAATGAGTTTGAGCAAGTTCTGGGAGATGGTGAAGGACAGGGAAGCCTTTTGTGCTGCAGTCCATGGGATCACAAAGAGTCAAACATGACTGAGCATCTAAACAACAACAACCAGAGTTTTGTTCTCCATTGTTTAGGGACATTTGATCTTATGTTTTTTTCCATCTCTAGTTCTTACCTAAGATAAATGCCAAATTGCCAACAGAGCAGGTTCCAGAAAATCAAGGGCTTTGGAGGATAACTCCACTTAGCTGTACCCTAATGTTTCCCCATTTGCCCATTTATTTATCCATTCATCTACCCACCAATCAATTATATATTAGGATGTTCTGATGCTAATGAAAGAGATACAAAGAAAAATAAGATACTATCACACTACATGGAGGGGGTTACAGTCTAGTTGAGGAACTGAAATGTGTTGGATGCTACATTAGAAGTGTATGTGAGGCAGACTGAGGGCACAGGGAGAGCGTAATCATTTATATTTGTTGACAGTGAAGTAGATGTGAGTAAATATTAATAGCTATGACAGTTTGATAATTGCTTAGAAAGGAGGTAAATGAACAAACTCAAGAGCCCCATCATGGGGTATAACCTGTAATCATGATGCTATAACTACACCACTTTAGGAAACTCATTGTAAAATAAATCATGCTTTCCCCAATATATTTTAAGATAATGTAATCACTGAAACTAATCACTGCTCTCTAGAGGTTCTCTAACATTCTTGGTTCTTCAGGTATAAATGTGGAAAAAAAACCTGCCTTCTCATTGTCTTTTCCTTCCTTTTAAGGAATGATAGAATATAATTTTCAGAATGAACTTTACTTAAAAATTAGAAACTAAAGGAGAGTAAAATAAACTAATGCACATTGAATAAGTATTCCTCATACTGGTATCTGTAACTACTTAACAGTTCTATTTTGTTGTTTCTTAGTAATTTAAAACTATAAATTTCCAAAGCAGAGACCTTAATTTTTGAAGCAAACTTGTCATTTTTAAATTGAAAATCTAGAAATCATCCATGATTCTCCCATTCCAGAGCTCACATGCAATTCAGCAAATGCACCAGGACTCCTTTAGTCCTATATCTCAAATTCTCTTTACCTCTCTCTACCTTTGCAGGCCTTGGTTTAGCTGGATGTCATCTAGACATCACAACAGACTCTTGACTGGGTCCCATTGATTCCTCTTCCATTCACCAATCCCTATAATCCATTCTCCACAGAGGGGCTAAAGATTCTTTTAAATAAAATTAGGTCAAGCTTGAAAAAAAGAGAGAAGGAAGGAAGAGAGGGAGGGAGGGAGGGAGGAAGGACAAACATTCTGAGGTTTCTCCATTGCTCTTCAGATAAAATCTAAACCTGTTAGGGAGGCCTGCAAACCCTCTGGCCTCTGAGCTCTGCCAGTCTCTCCAGCACAGTTCAAGATAATCAGTACCCTATATCTACTCCCTGTTCTTCAGCCACACCTACTCTACCAGCCCTGGCCCCCCACTAGCTAAGTACCTTCATACCTGTGTCTCTGTCATTTGTTTTTTTGTTGCCTTCCTTGAATTCTCCCCCTTCAGTGTTCCCTGTGGCTGGCTTGCTGCTGCTGCTGCTAAGTCGCTTCAGTCGTGTCCAACTCTGTGTGACCCCATAGACAGCAGCCCACCAGGCTCCTCCATCCCTGGGATTCTCCAGGCAAGAACCCTGGAGTGGGTTGCCATTTCCTTCTCCAATGCATGAAAGTGAAAAGTGAAAAGTGAAAGTGAAGTTGCTCAGTCATGTCTGAATCTTCACAACCCCATGGACTGCAGCCTACCAGGCTCTTCCGCCCATGAATTTTCCAGGCAAGAGTACTGGAGTGGGGTGCCATTGCCTTCTCCGATCTCTTTAAAGTCTGTTCAGAGACTTAAGTCTCTGTTCACAGAACTTAAGGCATTCTGGAATCATCTCGTTTATATATTTGTGACCCTTACTACAATATAAGCCCCTTGAGGGAAAAAGCAGTGTCTCTTTGGCTTTCCACTCGGTCCCCAGCAGTCACCACATTTTATAGTACACAGTAATTATAAATACTTGCTAGTGCATGCACATGCTACATCGCTTCAGTTGTGTCCAACTCTTTGCAACTCTAAAGACCGTAGACCACCAGGCTCCTCTGTCCGTGGGATTTCCCAGGCACAAACCCTGCCCTCCTCCAGGGGATCGCCTCGACCCAGGGATTGAACCCATGTCTCTTATATATCCTGCATTGACAGGTGGGTTCTTCCCAGTGCCACCTGGGAAGCCCAAATTCTTGTTAAATTATGTATTAATGATCTTAAGATAAATCATTTTGAACTGTATACTAACTGGCTTGTGCTTACTATCCTACTTATAGCTTTTGTTTCTTTTCTCCACCAATGCCTCTGTGTTTTTTTTTTTTTTTTTTCCTTAAGCAAGATTTACCTACCTAGACAGCTGACATCAGATGGTTTCATGTGTAAACTACTGATTTCAGTGGTAAGAGTCATTGTCTCTTGGAGAATCGTTTTCACATCTGCTTCCTAGATATGGTCATGAGCCTGTCTCCTCCAGTGTCAGGCTTTGCTTCACTACTTCGCTGACTTGGCTCCCTTCCTAGTCTTGGGCCTCATCAAAGACAGAAGCATAGATTATTTGCACCCAAGATTCCTGCTGTATCCTGTGCACAGCTCCACTCTGACCCTGCTTCTTAGGCCTCTTACCTGAGAATTTCTGGATGTTTGACTTTTATCCCTTAATTCTTCAAAGTCAGACAAAGACTGAAGTTTCCCTTTGTGTTTTATGTTCCAGAATGAAGACGTTTGACACCCACACAATGGTCATTATCTTTTCAAATCTAATTTTCAATCCCATTGAATTCTTAACTTTTTCTCAAATGAAAAATTAAACACTGATTTAAAAGTAAAACACATCTTCCCTGTAGTAAAGACATGCTATGGAATCATCTTTCATCAGAATCCTGGCCTAGCTTTTGAGAAATGACATGGCATTGGAAGAAATGGCTATCAAATAAAGATTTTTGACACAGGTTACTGACATTAAAACCTAACTCTGAGGCAGGCTGGCTCCTTTAAGTGGAGATACCAAATCGTCTGGAATGAAAATTATTTCTCTTTTTCTTTTGCTTGTAGGCGACTTTATCATTTAAATTTGTGCAATTTTCTGTGAGGGAGAGGTTGGGAAAGTGATTGTCGGAAAATAGTTTTTACCTTAGGTAGGAAAAGGAGTAGAGAATATCTGTATTTTTTTCAAGATTTTTTTCAAAATTTTTTTCAAAAATTGTGAGTTCTTCAGGTTGATATGAATTGATTATATTGCAAATGATATTTCTTTGTTTTCTTTTTCCCCTTTTAGCTGTGGAGATCTGTTTTTAAAAACTGTGGTTTAAATACATATATGTTTATATATATGTATACACATACATTTTAATAGTATGATAATATAGATGTGTAAATTTTAATACTCAGGATAAAAATGTAGAGTGCAGATAAGTCTTTCAAAATGGAAACCTTTCAAGTATGTCATTTATCACTATTTTTCTAAAATTAAAAAAAAGATATATTATCTTCATCTGCAACAACAGATGTAGGTATTAATGAAGATCCTTCCAGCCTCACTCCAGTCAACACATATAGGCATTTATTTAAGAAAAAGCATACATCAGCACAAGAGACAAGTGTTTGATTTCCCACTCATTTTGTTTAAATCACTTGTCATCTGTCTTTTAGCTCTTGAATCAGTATATAAATGTAATGAACAGATTTAAACATTCAAGTATGCCAAAGGCAATAAGCAATAAGCATATTTAAAAGTAAAAAAAAATTACAATCAACTGACTTTATGGAATTAGCTCTTCACTCTCTCAATTTTCACTTAATCTTTAAATAGAGACAGTCATTTGGTATATCTTTTCCTGCTGAGAGAAAACATACTGCTGTGCATTGGCAAATACAGAGAATAAACACTGACACTGATCTTTTCTTCTGTAGAGATTACAATTACTTGCAATGAGTTCAGAAATAAATGCATTAAATGGATAAATTTTCTTAAGCATTTACTAAATGACTGCCAGCAAACTTAAATGTATTTAGATGCAATCACACATTTAATTATATCAAAAAACTATGAGGTAAGTAATGTCATTAAACACATTTTATAAAGGAAATTGAATAGTTAATATATTAAATACCTTTAACATCATTTGGTTTACTCAGTTACAAACTCCCCATATCCATCACTAAATCATCAGCTGGACATGTACCATATTTTGTTCATATGTTTGCATAATTTTAATTTAGAGACAATTGCTGACCAGTGTGTTTGGTAAGTCCATAATACTACTCAATGGCTATTTCAATAAGTATTTACTAAATATTTATTATGTGCTAAATATATTCTTATAATACAGCACTTCAAAACAAATTCAGTGTTTACCATCTTCTATGTCTCCATTTTCCTAATAAATTACTCTCCTCCCAAATTACTGTTAAACATTCCAGCCTTTTGATAATTTAAATCAACTGTCATTCATAAAAATTTATTTTAATTATCATATCTTCTGCTATCCATTCTTCTTAAATTCTGAGCTGTTGAGAACAATAAATATTTATGTCTCTACTCCAGATATTCTCCCTCTCAAACTTATAATATTCCCATCCAGACTTTGACCAGTCAGCCAAGACCTTCCCCACTCCCTACAATTCAATGCTCATTCTAAAATAGGTTTTCTTTCCATTCAAAGTAGGTGACCAGTCAATAATCAAGATCCCTTTCATTGGGAAGATTTCCTCTTTCACAGTATTTCAAGGTCACCTCATATACCAAACCAATCCTTCTTTGAACCAAGCTCTGAAGTCATCCTCCTTCATTAGCTGATCACATGGGAACATCCATGAGTCATAAATGTGAGCACTCTCTAAGATTAACTTCAGAGACACTAGTGCAACAATGGTGGTTTACATGACAGTTCTGAGCTCCCTGCACATACAGTGTTATGTCCTCTGCTACTGCTTAGGTGATCTCTAGAATATACCACTTCATCTTACAATGGATATTTCATATTTTCTGGGCCTACATGACTTATGAGTTGGTGGTCTGACATTATCCATGACAGGAAATTCTGGCTACATTTGATATACTGTAGTTAGACTCTCTGTCTCTAGCAAGATCCAGCAGAATGTGAAAGTTCTGTAATGCTCTAATACATAAAACATGGCTTTCCTCCAGGACTCTAGTGGAATTAATCACAATGTCTTCATGGCAACCCACTCCAGTATTGTTGCCTAGAGAATCAATCCCATGGACAGAGGAGCCTGACTGGCTACAATCCATAAGGTCACAAAGAGTCAGGCATGACTGAAGCAAATTAGCATGCATAAGCATGCATCAGAAATACTTTAGTATCACAGGACATATTGGATCATATTTTTTAAAATAGGGAAGTGTTTTATACCATAATCTGGATACACTACAGAGCACATTTTTGTACTAGACTCCACTCAAAGCTGGCAGTTCTCTAGTCTATGAATCAGAGCAGCATTCCTGGTATGGAACATGCTGCCTTCCAAACTCAAAGAAATTTACTTGGCACTGTGTGACCTTCCTCATGGAGGAAGGAACAATATGCAACACTATATCCTTTATTGTAGAAGTGACTGTGATTTATTTCCCACCCATTGGAAGGCATGTGTTCAAAATGGTCACTAATGCACTAGATTTCATCTGGCATTATTGGCTTTGTATATGCTCAGTTGCTCAGTCATGTCTGACTCTTTGCAACTCCATGGACTGTAGCCCACCAGGCTCCTCTGTCCATGGGATTTCTCAGGCAAGAACACCAGAGTGGGAGAGTGGGTTGCCATTTCCTTCTCCAGGAGATATTAGCTTAGTGACTTTAATATAGTAGCCCAAGATATTGATGGAGCAGCATTCCTTCTGGAGGCTGTTTTTCCAGATTTCATAGGCTGCCTACATTTGGCTTACAAGCCTCTTCCTTCATTCTCAAAGCCAGCAACATTATACAAATTCTCATGATGTCATCTGTCTGGTTCTCTCTTCCAAGTCCCTCCTTTATTTTTAAGATTCTTTTGGGTCTACCAGGATGATCTAATATAACCTCTCTATTTTAACATGAGTCTTGATTAGAAACCTTAATTCCATGTACAAACTTAATTCACCTTTTATGTGTAATCAATATATTATTTGTTCTGGGGTTTAGGACATCTTGGCAGATATTTTTATGCCTACTTTAGGCATATATATAAATATAATATTATAATGTATAATATAATATTTATTTTTATGCCTACTATAGTTAATGTAACTTCCCTGTGACTCAGACAGTAAAGAGTCCACCTGCAATGGGGGAGACCTGGGTTTGATCCCTGGGTCAGGAAGATCCCCTGGAGAAGGAAATGGCAACCCACTCCAGTATTCTTGCCTGGAAAGCCCATGGATGGAGGAGCCTGGTGGGCTACAGTCCATGAGGTTGCAAAGAGCCAGACACAACTGAGAGACTTCACTTTCACTTTCATAGTTAATGTGGGATATTACTTTCACTTGCTTCTGAGTAGCCATGCTACCAGTTTTTATTTATCACCTCCAGTATTCATGCCTGGTTGTTATATCATGTAACATTCTTTGTATCTCAGCCATTCTTACAATTAAGCATTGGGACCTGATTTTCAGTTTTCTTTCTCCTCCCACTGTAGGAGAGGAGATGCTCTTCATATGATACCAGGCAGAACTGCTGGCTTCCACATTTAGTTACCATTAATTGCCAATTGATCATTCTCAACCATTTGCTCTCTTTTAACAAAGGAAGCAAGCTTAGCAATTGTGCTGTACTTAATGTTATTATTTTTTTCTCAGAATTCTTCAAGGCCTTGTACAGTTTACAGTTTGTGCATTTCCACCAGTAAATAGCACCCCAATTAATCAATAAAAGTTGCACTGCAACCTGGGGCCAGGAGTTCTGTATTCTTCACTCCACAGTGATAGGATCTTCATTTCCATCTGGGTGGTGGGCTGTCCAGTTCCAAACCCAATCTAAGTGTCTTCTTTTGGGGAACAGTTCTTCAGCAATATTTCCAGATTGAAATCTTTAGAAAGCAGAATCTAAAATGCAGATTAGCATACAGCAGTGATGCCTTGGAGAATTCTTAGATGAATTCCTCTGAAAGGAAATGGAAGAAAGAATGAATGGTCAGTGAGACAAATCAAGAAATCTCGATGGAAACCTCATACTATGCTATGAGGATTTCTCAAGATGCTATGGAAGAATGACAGCCTTGAGCCCAGTGGTCCTCTTCAGCTGAAGCAATACCTGAAGGCACTGTCAGTAGAGGCTAATAAATCTCTTATTTCTGTAGAGTATCTATATGAGAGCCATAGTATCCCCCACATTATTGTAACTCTGATTTCTCTCTCTCACCTCTCTTTTTCTTTTTTTCTTCAAAACGTCTCCTTTCTCACTTGAAATTTCTTCTTAGAAATGAAAAGCCACAAAACACTGCAAAAAACCACCTCAAGGCAAGAAAGCACAGAGAATATTAGTTGCTTGAACATGAGAAAGAAATGAAGAACGTGTACATAGGAAACATAAATAAGTATCTACTAGGTAATATGCCATATTTATGTTCCCAGTCCAAACTTTATTGAAAGTGCAAAATTGAAATTCTGGTAACATTATTCTTATACAGAGTCAAATTACTTTTCTTTGCTTTTCAGGTACAGTGTGTTTAGGGAATTGTACATAATCAATCTAGTCATTAATTATTTAAGCTAAAATTTCCCAACAAAAGTCCATCTGGTCAAGGCTATGGCTTTTCCAGTAGTCATGTATGGATGTGAGAGTTGGACTATAAAGAAAGCTGTGCACTGAAGAATTGATTATTTTGAACTGTGGAGTTGAAGAAGACTCTTGAGAGTGCCTTGGACCTCAAGGAGATCCAACCAGTCCATCCTAAAGGAAATCAGTCCTGAATAGTCCTGGCATGATGCAGTCCTTGGGATCGCAACGAGTTGGACATGACTGAGCGACTGAACTGAACTGATGTGCCTGGCCCTGAATCAGGTACAAGGGATCCAAAAGAGTATAAATGAAAATGAAAGCTGCATGGTGCCAATTCATTTCCCATGTGATGTTAAACGGTAAACAGAAAATAATCTTTAAAAAGAAAAATAATCTCAGATTATAACAACTCTTTTGATGAAAAGAAACTAGATGATGTGATAAAGTATAATTTGGGAAGATATTTTAAATAAGAATCATTTAATATTAGTCCAGTTACCAATGATCTTTATTATAATATTAATGAATCAAAAGTTATTTGAGATCATGTACCTAGATTGATCTCTGTCCTTTCATATTTCCTTCATTCTATTTGCAATCCCTTACCCACCTCTCCCCTTTCCATGAGTTCTAAAAGTTTCTAAGACAGTATGACATAGCTTGAGGTTTATATAAATTAACTGTCCATTGTTGTTTTTCTAGGGTATAAATATCTAATGTAAGTGCTATAGTATTGCTTTTTATTTCTTAAGTTCATTTTGAATCCACTTCCAATATTAATGGAAATAATTTATATATTATTACTTAAAGTATTAATATAAACAGTGGCCATTACTAAAAAAGGAAGTAGATTAATATTTTTAAAAAAATTTGTGTTGTTTTGTGGGATTTTTTTGTATTTATCACTTTTGCCGCACTTGTTGTGTCTTAGTAGTCAGTCCCCAAGTCATTTTTATTAAGCTCCATATAATTTGTCCTTCCTGTTACAGTTTGACTGTAATCCTGTCATTACTAGGTAGTAAAGTAGAAGGAGTCTTTCAATATAGAAAGTAGAAATCACCCTGGAAGAAGCATAAGCTGGAATCAAGTTGCTGGGAGAAATATCAATAACTTCAGATATGCAGATGACACCACCCTTATGGCAGAAAGTGAAGAGGAAGTAAAAACCTCTTGATGAAAGTGGAGAGTGAAAAAGTTGGCTTAAAGCTAAACATTGAGAAAACGCACATCGTGGCATCCGGTCCCATCACTTCACGGGAAATAGATGGGGAAACAGTGGAAACAGTATCAGATTTTATTTTGGGGGGCTCCAAAATCACTGCAGATGGTGACTGCAGCCATGAAATTAAAAGACGCTTACTCCTTGGAAGAAAAGTTATGACCAACCTAGACAGCATATTCAAAAGCAGAGACATTACTTTGCCAACAAAGGTCCGTCTAGTCAAGGCTTTGGTTTTTCCAGTGGTCATGTATGGATGTGAGAGTTGGACTGTGAAGAAAGCTGAGCGCCGAAGAATTGATGCTTTTGAACTGTGGTGTTGGAGAAGACTCTTGAGAGTCCCTTGGATTGCAAGGAGATCCAACCAGTCCATTCTGAAGGAGATCAGCCCTGGGATTTCTTTGGAAGGAATGATGCTAAAGCTGAAACTCCAGTACTTTGGCCACCTCATGAGAAGAGTTGACTCATTGGGAAAGACTCTGATGCTGGAAGGGATTGAGGGCAGGAGGAGAGGGGGACGACAGAGGATGAGATGGCTGGATGGCATCACTGACTCGATGGACGTGAGTCTGGGTGAACTCTGGGAGTTGGTGATGGACAGGGAGGCCTGGTGTGCTGCGATTCATGGGATGGCAAAGAGTTGGACATGACTGAGTGACTGAACTGAACTGAACTGAAGATAACAGAATTAGCCAGAGGGTTTAATTCAGAGACTGTCCTCAGGCAGGATACATTGTTATACAATCCTTGTAAAGACCAGACCTACTCCCATAATTTACATTTTAAGGTAACAGAATTAGCCAGAAGTTTTAATCCAGAGACTGTCCTCAGGCAGGATACATAATCCTAAGGAATATAGTGGGGGGAAAAAAAAAGTTTGTCCTTTTTTCCTCCTTGAGAATTTCATACCCCTCTCTCCTTGGTGACCCCTGGACTTCTTATCAACATGCCTAGGAAATGACTCTCTCACAATGAACACCCAGGACTGATCTCTTTCAGCAAAGTAATTTCTCTGCTTTTTAATATGCTGTCTAGACTGGTCATAATTTTCCTTCAAGGAGTAAGCGTCTTTTAATCTCATGGCTGCAGTCACCATCTGCAGTGATTTTGGAGCCCAGAAAAATAAAGTCAGCCACTGTTTCCACTGTTTCCCCATCTATTTGCCATGAAGTGATGCCAAAATTAAGATGTCATGATCTTAATTTTCTGAATGTTGAGCTTTAAGCCAAATTTTTCACTCTCTCCTCTTTCACTTTCATCAAGAGGCTCTTTAGTTCTTCACTTTGCGCCATAAGGCTGGTGTCATCTGCCTATCTGAGGTTATTGATATTTCTCCCGGCAATCTTGATTCCAGCTTGTTCTTCCAGCCCAGCGTTTCTCATGATGTACTCTGTGTATAAGTTAAATAAGTAGGGTGACAATATACAGCCTTGACATACTCCTTTTCCTATTTGGAACCAGTCTGTTGTTCCATGTCCAGTTCTAACTGTTGCTTCCTGACCTGCATATAGGTTTCTCAAGAAGCAGGTCAGGTGGTCTGGTATTCCCATTTTCTTCAGAATTTTCCACAGTTTATTGGGATCCACACAGTCAAAGCCTTTGGTGTAGACAATAAAACAGAAATTTATGATTTTTTGGCACTCTCTTGCTTTTTGATGATCCAGCAGATGTTGGCAATTTGACCTCTGGTTCCTCTCCCTTTTTAAAACCAGTTTGAACACCTGGAATTTCGTGTATCACATATTGCTGAAACCTGGCTTGGAGAATTTTGAGCACTATTTTACTAGCGTGTGAGATGGGTGCAATTTGAGCTTTCTTTGATATTGCCTTTCTTTGGGATTGGAATGAAAACTGACCTTTTCCAGTCCTGTGGCCACTGCTTGAGTTTTCCAAATTTGCTGGCATATTGAGTGCAGCACTTTCACAGCATCATCTTTCAGGATTTGAAATAGCTCAACTAGAATTCCATTACCTCCACTAGCTTTGTTCATAGTGATGCTTTCTAAGGCCCACTTGACTTCACATTCTAGGATGTCTGGCTCTCGGTCAGTGATCACACCATTGTGATTATCTGGGTCATGAAGATCTTTTCTGTACAGTTCTTCTGTGTATTCTTGCCACCTCTTCTTAATATCTTCTGCTTCTCTTAGGTCTATACCATTTCTGTCCTTTTTTGAGCCCATCTTTGCATGAAATATTCCCTTGGTATCTCCAATTTTCTTGAAGAGATCTCTAGTCTTTCTCATTCTATTGTTTTCCTCTATTTCTTTGCATTGATCACTGAGGAAAGCTTTCTTATCTCTGCTTGCTATTCTTTGGAACTCTGCATCAAATGGGTATATCTTTCCTTTTCTCCTTTGCTTTTGGCTTCTCTTCTTTTCACAGCTACTTGTAAAGCCTCGTGAGACAGCCATTTTGCTTTTTTGCATTTCTTTTTATTGGGAGTGGTCTTATTCCCTGACTCCTGTACAATATCATGAACCTCCATCCATAGTTCATCAGGCACTCTGTCTGTCAAATCTAGTCCCTTAAATCTATTTCTCACTTCCAATGTATAATTATAAGGGATTTGATTTAGGTCATACCTGAATCGTCTAGTGGTTTTCCCCACTTTCTTCAGTTTAAGTCTGAACTTAGCAATAAGGAATTCAAGATCTGAGCCACAGTTAGCTTCAGGTCTTGTTTTTGCTGATTATATAGAGCTCCTCCATCTTTGGCTGTAAACAATATAATCAATCTGATTTCATTGCTGACCACTGGTCATGTCCATGTGTAGAGTCATCTCTTGTGTTGTTGGAAGTGGGTGTTTGCTAAGAACAGTGTGTTCTCTTGGAGAAACTCTGCTAGCCTTTGCCCTGCTTCATTCTGTACTTCAAGGCCAAATTTGCCTGTTACTCTTGACTTCCTACTTTTGTATACCAGTCCCCTAAATGAAAAGGACATCTTTATTGGGTGTTATTTCTAAAAGGTCTTATAGGTCTTCACAGAACTGCTCAACTTCAGCTTCTTCAGCATTACCATTTGGGGCATAGACTTGGATTACCATGCTCTTGAATGATTTGCCTTGGAAACGAACAGAGATCATTCTGTCATTTTTGAGATTGCATTCAAGTACTGCATTTTAGACTGTTTTGTTGACTATGATGGCTACTCTATTTCTTCTAAGGGATTCTTGCCCACAGTGGTAGATATAATGGTCAGTTGAGTTAATTTCACACATTCTATTACATGGAATCATTGACAAAATCCTCTGTTTGCTATATGCCATGGCACTTTGTCATTTCTTTCCAAAAAAAAAAAAAAATGCCATATCATAATGTATTTTATTATTTATTGCCTTTGTTTTTAAAATAGCTCTAGAAGAACTGTACAAAAAAGATCTTCACGACCCTGATAGTCATCATGATCATGATGGGTGATCACTGACCTAAAGCCAGACAGCCTGGAATGTGAAGTCAAGGGGGCCTTAGAAAGCATCACTATGAACAAAGCTAGTGGAGGTGATAGAATTCCAGTTGAGCTATTCCAAATCCTGAAGATGATGCTGTAAAAGTGCTGCACTCAATATGCCAGCAAATTTGGAAAACTCAGCAGTGGCCACAGGACTGGAAAAGGTCAGTTTTCATTCCAATCCCAAAGAAAGGCAATGCCAAAGAATGCTCAAACTACCACATAATTGCACTCATCTCACGCGCTAGTAAAGTAATGCTTAAAATTCTCCAAGCCAGGCTTCAGCAATATGTGAATCGTGAACTTCGTGATGGTCAAGCTGGTTTTAGAAAAGACAGAGGAACCAGAGATAAAATTTCCCACATCTTCTGGATCATGTAAAAAGCAAGAGAGTTCCAGAAAAACATCTATTTCTGCTTTATTGACTATGCCAAAGCCTTTGACTGTGTGGATCACAATCAACTGTGGAAAATTCTGAAAGAGATGGGAATACCAGACCACCTGACCTGCCTCTTGAGAAATTTGTATGCAGGTCAGGAAGCAACAGTTAGAACTGGACATGGAACAACAGACTGGTTCCAAATAGGAAAAGGAGTACATCAAGGCTCTATATTGTCACCCTGTTTGTTTAACTTATATGCAGAGTACATCATGAGAAACGCTGGGCTGGAAGAAGCACAAGCTGGAATCAAGATTGCTGGGAGAAATATCAGTAACCTCAGATATGCAGATGACACCACCCTTTTGGCAGAAAGTGAAGAGGAACTAAAAAGCCTCTTGATGAAGGTGAAAGTGGAGAGTGAAAAAGTTGGCTTAAAGCTCAACATTCAGAAAACGAAGATCATGGCATCCGGTCCCATCACTTCATGGGAAATAGATGGCGAAACAGTGTCAGACTTTATTTTTGGACTCCAAAATCACTGCAGATGGTGACTGCAGCCATGAAATTAAAAGACGCTTACTCCTTGGAAGGAAAGTTATGACCAACCTAGATAGCATATTCAAAAGTAGAGACATTACTTTGCCAACAAAGGTCCGTCTAGTCAAGGCTATGGTTTTTCCAGTGGTCATGTATGGATGTGAGAGTTGGACTGTGAAGAAGGCTGAGCACCGAAGAATTGATGCTTTTGAACTGTGGTGTTGGAGAAGACTCTTGAGAGTCCCCTGGATTGCAAGGAGGTCCAGCCAGTCCATTCTGAAGGAGATCAGCCCTGGGATTTCTTTGGAAGGAATGATGCTAAAGCTGAAACTCCAATACTTTGGCCACCTCATGCGAAGAGTTGACTCATTGGAAAAGACTCTGATGCTGGGAGGGATTGGGGGCTGGAGGAGAAGGGGACGACAGAGGATGAGATGTGCTGGATGGCATCACTGACTCGATGGACATGAGTCTGAGTGAACTCCGGGAGTTGGTGATGGACAGGGAGGCCTGGCGTGCTGCGATTCATGGGGTCGCAGAGTCGGACATGACTGAGCGACTGATCTGAACTGATCTCAGTATATAAATTAGGATATAATTTACATAGTGCTGCTGCTGCTGCTAAGTCATTTTAGTCGTGTCCGACTCTGTGCTACCCCATAGACGGCAGCCCACCAGGCTCCCCTGTCCCTGGGATTCTCAAGGCAAGAACACTGGAGTGGGTTGCCATTTCCTTCTCCGATGCATAAGAGTGAAAAGTGAAAGTGAAGTCGCTCAGTCGTGTCTGACTCTCCGCAACACCATGGACTCTAGCCCACCAGGCTCCCCCTCCATGGGATTTTCCAGGCAAGAGTACTGGAGTAGGGTGCCATTGCCTGGAGTAGGGTGCCGTTGCCTTCTCTGAATTTACATACTAGCAAGGATTAATATGTTAGAAAGGTTGGGAAATGTTTTGGTGACAATTTTGCTTTGTAATCTAATAGGGGATTAAATAAATATATAAAATAAAAGTATGATTCTATTTATTTACTTTGATCAATGTAATTTTAGTAAAATTGTGCCTTTAGATGCAATGCTATAATAAAATTGTCCTCAAATTTTTGCCTCCATAATCTCAGACTATGTGGGCATTTTGATGTTTCGTTAAAAATATCCAATAATTCTTTTTGTTGTTGTTGTTGTTCATTCACTTAGTCAGCTCTTCCTATCAGGTTGCCAAAGTACTGGAGCTTTAGCTTTAGCATCAGTCCTTCAAATAAATATTCAGGACTGATTTCCTTTCATATCTGACTTTTTTAAGCCCCATGGACTGCAGCAGGCCAGGCCTCCCTGTCCTTCACCATCTCCCAGAGTTTGCTCAAACTCACGTCCTTTGAGTTGGTGATGCCATCCAAACATTTCATCCTCTGTTATCCCCTTCACCTTCTGCCTTCAATCTTTCCCAGCATCAGGGTCTTTTCTAATGAGTCAGCTCTTCCTATCAGGTGGTCAAAGTACTGGATCTTCAGCTTCAGCATCAGTCCTTCCAATGAATATTCAGGACTGATTTCCTTTCAGATGAACTGTTTGGATCTCCTTGCAGTCCAAGGGACTCTCAAGAGTCTTCTCCAACACCACAGTTCAAAAGCATCAATTCTTCAGTGCTCAGCCTCCTTTACGGTCCAACTCTCACATTCATACCTAAGTATGGGAAAACCCATAGCTTTGACTAGATGGAACTTTGTCAGCAAAGTAACGTCTCTGCTTTTTATTACATTGTCTAGGTTTGTCACACCTTTTCTTCCAAGGAGCAAACATCTTTTAATTTCATGGCCTCAGTCAGCATCTGCAGTGGTTTTGGAGCCCAAGAGAATAAAGTCTATCACTGTTTCCATTATTGACATATTGCCACTGTTTCCCCATCTATTTGCCATGAAGTGATGGGACAAGATACCATGATAATAGTGGTATTGAATGTTGAGTTTTAAGCCAGATTTTCCACTCTCCTCTTTCACTTCCACCAAGAGGCTCTTCAGTTCCTCTTCTCTTTCTGCCATAAGTGTGCTGTCATCTGCATATCTGAGGTTATCAATATTTCTCCCAGCAATCTTGATGAAGCTTGTGCTTCATCCAGCCCAGCATTTCAAATGATGTACTCTGCATGTACGTTATATAAGCAGGGTAACAATATAAACCTTGAGTAAGCCTTTCCTAATTTGGAACTGGTCCATTATTCCACGTCCAGTTCTAACTGTTGCTTCTTGACCTGCATGCAGGTTTCTCAGGAGGCAGATAAGGTAGCCTGGTAATCCCATCTCTTTAAGAATTTTCCAGTTTTTTCTGATGCACACAGTTGAAGACTTTGGCATACTCAATAAAACAGAAGTAGATGTTTTTCTGGAATTCTCTTGTGCTATGATCCAACTTTGTTTGTAGTGATGCTTCCTAAGGCCCATGTGACTTCATACTCCAAGATGTTTAGCTCTAGGTGGGTGATCACATCGTCATGGTTATCTGTGTCTCTAAGATCTTTTCTGTACAGTTCTCCTGTGTATTCTTGTATTTTTAGTATCTTCTGCTTCTGTTCTTTTAGTTATTTTTAACTTAAACCCATATTAATTTTTCTACGTTTAAATAAATAGGTAATATATTTTGGCACATGTGTTAGTCTGCTAGGGCTGCTATAATAAAATACCATTGTCTGAGTGATGTAAACAACAAGGATTAGCCTCTAGTTTTTGAGGCTAGGAAGTCCAAGTTCAAGGTGCCAGAAGAGTTTATTTCTATTTTGAGTTCTTTATCTAGTTTGCAGGTGAGCTGTGCTTTTCACCTGCACACCTTACTGTGCCCTCACATGGCAGAGAGAGTGAGAGAGAGAACTCTATTATTCAGCACATGAATTTTGGGGCACATAAACATTTAGACCATGGGATCACAAATAGACACAACTCAGTGATTGAACAACAACAAAACAGGCTATAACAGTAAAAATCTACTGTTTTTTGTTTGTTTGTTTCTTGTTCTATACAGTGATGAATACTTAGAGTTGGAAGCAATAAATATACAATATCTATTAAAAATCAAGTATCATTTCTTTCCCACCACAGGACTGGAAAACGTCAATCCTCATCCAAGTTCCCAAGAAGGGTAGGACTAAAGAATGTTCAAAGCATTGGACAATTGCACTGATGAGTGCATTCTGGTAAGGCCATGCTCAAAATCTTGCTTGCTGGGCTTCAGTTCAGTTCAGTTCTGCTGCTAAGTCACTTCAGTTGTGTCCGACTCTGTGCAACCCATAGACCGCAGCCCACAAGGCTCCCCCGTCCCTGGGATTCTCCAGGCAAGAACAGTGGAGTGGGTTGCCATTTCCTCCTCCAATGCATGAAAGTGAAAAGTGAAAGTGAAGTCGCTCAGTCGTGTCTGACTCTTAGTGACCCCATGGACTGCAGCCTACCAGGCTCCTCTGCCCATGGGATTTTCCAGGCAAGAGTACTGGAGTGGAGTGCCATTGCCTTCTCCAGTCAGTTCAGTTCAGCGTTATGCAAACCAAGAACTTTCCAGATGACCAAGATCATTTTAGAGAAGGCAGAGGAATCAGAGATAAAATTGCCAAGATTTGATGGATCATAGAGAAAGCAAGGGAATTCCAGAAAAACTTCCCTCTCTGTTTCATTGACTATGCTGAAGACTTTGACAGTGTGGATCATAACAAACTGTGGAAAACTCTTAAAAGGATGGGAATACCAGGCCTTCTTACCTTTTTCCTGAGAAACCTGATCCAGGTCAAGAAGCAAGTGTTAGAACCCTGTGTAGGACAACTGCTTGCTTCGGGGTTGAGAAAGGAGTACAACAGGGCTGTCTGCTGTCACCCTGTTTATTTAAGCTATATACTGAGTATCATCATGGAAATGCCAGGCTAGATGAGTTACAAGCTGGAATTAAGATAAGCAGAAGAAACATCAACAACCTCAAATATGTGGATAATGGCAGAAAGCAAAGCACAACTAAAGAGCCTCTTGAGGGTGAAGGAGGAGAATGAAAGAGGTGGCTTAAAAATAAATATTAAAAAAAAAATAATAAAGATCATGGCACCCAGCCCCATTCAGTTCAGTTCAGTTCAGTCACTCAGTCATGTCTGACTCTTTGCGACCCCATGAATCACAGCACGCCAGGCCTCCCTGTCCATCACCAACTCCCAGAGTTCACTCAGACTCACATTCATCGAGTCACTTATGCCATCCAGCCATCTCATCCTCTGTCATCCCCTTCTCCTCCTGCCCCCAATCTCTTCCAGATCAGAGTCTTTTCCAATGAGTCAACTCTTTGCATGAGGTGGCCAAAGTACTGGAGTTTCAGCTTTAGCATCATTCCTTCCAAAGAACACCCAGGACTGATCTCCTTTAGAATGGACTTGTTGAATCTCCTTGCAGTCAAGGGACTCTCAAGAGTCTGCTCCAATACCACAGTTCAAAGCATCAATTCTCAGCACTCAACTTTCTTCAAAGTCCAACTCTCACATCCATACATGGCCACTGGAAAAACCACAGTCTTGATTAGATAGACCTTTGTTGGCAAAGTAATGTCTCTGCTTTTGAATATGCTATCTAGGTTGGTCATAACTTTCCTTCCAAGGAATAAACGTGTTTTAATCTCATGGTTACAATCACCATTTGCAGTGATTTTGGAATCTAAAAAACAAAGTCTGACACTGTTTCCACTGTTTCCACATCTATTTCCCATGAAGTGATGGGACCAGATGCCGTGATCTTCGTTTTCCGAATGTTGAGCTTTAAGCCACCTTTTTCACTCTCCTCTTTCACTTTCATCAAGAGGCTTTTTAGTTCCTCTTCACTTTCTGCCATAATGGGTGGTCATCTACATATCTGAGGTTATTGATGTTCCTTTCAACAATCTTGATTCCAGCTTGTGTTTCTTCCAGCCCAGCATTTCTCATGATGTACTCTGCAATAAGTTAAATAAGCAGGGTGACAATATTCAGCCTTCCCCCATTCAGTTCAGTTCAGTTCAGTCACTCAGTCATGTCTGACTCTTTGCGACCCCATGAATCACAGCACGCCAGGCCTCCCTGTCCATCACCAACTCCCAGAGTTCACTCAGACTCACATTCATCGAGTCACTTATGCCATCCAGCCATCTCATCCTCTGTCATCCCCTTCTCCTCCTGCCCCCAATCTCTTCCAGATCAGAGTCTTTTCCAATGAGTCAACTCTTTGCATGAGGTGGCCAAAGTACTGGAGTTTCAGCTTTAGCATCATTCCTTCCAAAGAACACCCAGGACTGATCTCCTTTAGAATGGACTTGTTGAATCTCCTTGCAGTCAAGGGACTCTCAAGAGTCTGCTCCAATACCACAGTTCAAAGCATCAATTCTCAGCACTCAACTTTCTTCAAAGTCCAACTCTCACATCCATACATGGCCACTGGAAAAACCACAGTCTTGATTAGATAGACCTTTGTTGGCAAAGTAATGTCTCTGCTTTTGAATATGCTATCTAGGTTGGTCATAACTTTCCTTCCAAGGAATAAACGTGTTTTAATCTCATGGTTACAATCACCATTTGCAGTGATTTTGGAATCTAAAAAACAAAGTCTGACACTGTTTCCACTGTTTCCACATCTATTTCCCATGAAGTGATGGGACCAGATGCCGTGATCTTCGTTTTCCGAATGTTGAGCTTTAAGCCACCTTTTTCACTCTCCTCTTCCACTTTCATCAAGAGGCTTTTTAGTTCCTCTTCACTTTCTGCCAAAAAGGTGGTGTCATCTGCATATCTGAGGTTATTGATATTTCTCACGGCAATCTTGATTCCAGCTTGTTGCTCTTCCAGCCCAGCATTTCTCATGATGTAATCTGCATATAAGTTAAAGAAGCAGGGTGACAATATACAGCCTTGCCGTACTCCTTTTCCTATTTGGAACCACTCTGTTGTTCCATGACCAGTTCTAACTGTTGCTTCCTGACCTGCATACAGGTTTCTCAAGAGGCAGATCAGGTGGTCTTGTATTCCCATGTATTTCAGAATTTTCCACAGTTTATTGTGATCCACACAGTCAAAGGCTTTGGCTTAGTCAATAAAGCAGAAATAGATGTTTTTCTGGAACTCTCTTGCTTTTTCCCCCATTACTCATGGCAAATAGAAGGGGGAAATGTGAAAGTAGTGACAGATATCTGCTTCCTGGGCTCTAAAATTGCTGCAAATGGTGACTGTAGCCATGAAATCAGAAGACAATTGCTTCTTGGCAGGAAAGCTATGACAAACCTAGATAGTGTGTTGAAAAGCAGAGACAATATTCTGCCAACAAAGCCCCATATAGTCAAAGCTATGGTCTTCCCAGTGATCACTTATGGTGGTGAGAGTTAGACTGTAAAGAAGGCAGAGTGCCAAAGAATTGATGCATTTTAACTGTATGTTCAGAGAAATAAAGGAAAACAATAGAATGGGAAAGACTAGAGATCTCTTCAAGAAAACTGGAGAAACCAAGGGAACATTTCATGCAAAGATGGGCTCAATAAAGGACAGAAATGGTAAGGACCTAACAGAAGCAGAAGATATTAAGAAGAGTGGCAAGAATACACAGAAGAACTGTACAAAAAAGATCTTCATTATCCAGATAATCACAATGGTGTGATCACTCAACCTAGAGCCAGAATGTGAAGTCAAGTGGGCCTTAGGAAGCATCATTATGAACAAAGCTAGTGAAGGTGATAGAATTCCAGTTGAGCTATTTCAAATGATACTGGGAAAATGCTGCACTCAGTATGCCAGCAAATTTGGAAAACTCAGCAGTGGCCACATGACCACATTCCAATCCCAAAGAAATGCAATACCAAAGAATGTTCAAACTACCATACAATTGCACACATCTCACAGGCCAGTAAAGTAATCCTTAAAATTCTTCAAGCCAGGTTTCAGCAAGATGTGACTGTGAACTTCCAGATGTTCACGCTGGTTTTAGAAAAGGCAGAGGAACTAGAGATCACATTACCAACATCTGATGGATCATCAAAAAAGCAAGAGAATTCCAGAAAAAAAAAACATCTATTTCTGCTTTATTGACTATTCCAACACCTTGGACTGTGTGGATCCCAATAAATTGTGGAAAATTCTGAAAGAGATGGGAATACCAGACCACCTGACCTGCCTCTTGTGAAACCTCTATACAGGTCATGAAGCAACAGTTAGAACTGGACATGGAACAACAGACGGGTTCCAAATAGGAAAAAGAGTACATCAAGGCTGTATATTGTCACCCTGCTTATTTAACTTATATGCAGAGAACATCATGAAAAATGCTCTGCTTGAAGAAGCACAAGCTGGAATCAAGATTGAGGAGAGAAATATCAATAACCTCCAATATGCAGATGACATCACCCTTATGGAAGAAAGTGAAGAAGAACTAAAGAGCGTCTTTTTGAAAGTGAAAGTGAAGAGTGAAAAAGTTGGCTTAAAGCTCAACATTCAGAAAACAAAGATCATGGCATCTGGTCCCATCACTTCATGGGAAATAGATGGGGAAACAGTGGAAAGAATGTCAGACTTTATTTTTTGGGGCTCCAAAATCACTGCAGATGGTGACTGCAGCCATGAAATTAAAAGATGCTTACTCCTTGGAAGGAAAGTTATGACCAACCTAGACAGCATATTAAAAGCAGGGACATTACATTTCCAACAAAGGTCCATCTAATCGAGGCTATGGTTTTTCCAGTGGTCATGTGTGGATGTGAGAGTTGGACTATAAAGAAAGCTGAGCGCCGAAGAATTGATGCTTTTGAACTGTGGTATTGGAGAAGACTCTTGAGAGTCCCTTGGACTGCAAGAAGATCCAACCAGTCCATCCTAAAGGAGATCAGTCCTGGGTGTTCATTGGAAGGACTGATGTTGAAGCTGAAACTCCAGTACTTTGGCCACCTGATAGGAAGAGCTGACTCATTAGAAAAGACCCTGATGTTGGGAAGGATTTCAGGCAGGAGGAGAAGGGGACCAGAGAATGAGATGGTTGTATGGCATCATCGATTCAAGGGACATGGGTTTGGGTGGACTCTGGGAGTTGATGATGGACAGGAAGGCCTGGCGAGCTGTGGTTCATAGGGTCGCAAAGAGTCGGACACAACTTAGCAACTGAACTGAACTGAATAGGATGGAAGATCAAGCTTGTGTGTGTGTGTTTGTGTATTTAACCAGCTCTTTATTATATATTAATATATTGTATCTTATTATTCATTATTGAACAGCAGTGTTTACCATGAATATTTGTACTATAAAGTATAACTTTAATCTAAAATAAAACATTCACTTCAAGGTCAGATTATATCTTTCAAGTTATAGGCAAGAGTCAGTGATTCTTTAAATCAGAGTTTTATCTGTGTAACACCTTTCCAAATGAAAAATATCTTGTGAAGTTTAAGATGCTATAGAAGCAGGCAGTAAAGCTATTTAAAAATGATTCCTATAAGTATTTCTTTTCATAAAATGCTTGGAAAATTCCATTATATCCTTCAAAAATTCCATTGAAAAGATCTAAGATGTCTGGACCATGACATAGCCATACTTACCACACTATTATGTATATTTTACCACCAAAATTTTTAAATGTGATAGATTTGCCTTCAAACTAGAGAAGCTACCCACCCCTCAATTTGAGCCTATTAAAAAAACTCCCATTTAATCCTTTCAAGCAAAGCATCACAGTTCAATCCAGTGCTCTATATGATGAAGAATTGTTTTATCTAATAAAACGGTTCTATAATAAGCTTTGTTTTACACCTTTTCAATCATTAAGCAGTGAAGAATTGGTGACATAGGAAGGTGGATAGGCAAACTGACAGGTAGATATGCTCTCGGAGACAATTTGTAGAAAGGTCACATCACATTTTTATTGTCTTTGTTTCTAAAAAAGAATGCTGGTTGCCTGGATGCCTACAAATTGAAAGTGAGGCAATGATTTTAGGCAAAAGACTTTCCAATGGAAGCATTTCATTTTTCAGTGCAAAACAGGGATCTTGCACTGCACCCTCCAGGCTTTGACTTCAGCTGTGTCAGCTGAGAGGATTCTGATTCTGAATATAAAAATCTGATTCATAACAAGTTTGACACATGCTGCTTCAAAGAATTGAGGGAGCCTCCAAGTCTCATTCAGAGCTGCAGCCTGGCAACAGTTTCATTTTTGTCATCTAAGTTGTTTTTCTTTCACCCTTTTGCTTAACAGAAAGCAGAAAATGACTCTGAGAGGAGCTGCAGACTGCAACAGATGTGTTACACATAAATATACAGAAACATACAGAGCACTCTGGAGAATATAAACTAGTGTGATCCACAAAATCTGTCAATTACATATAATTCATTCCATAAAACAAAAATAAATATTACACTGATCTTGCCAATCATAATGAACAAAAGAATTTTACCTCCCAAGTAACATTTATGAAAATCTGTGAGTTGAAGAGAAAATAAAATCCAAAAGTGTACTATTCCTATTGTTATGTTTTAAAAAAAAAAAAGGACTGAGAATTTTTAAGCTGGTAACTTTCCTTTTTCTCATGTGCCCGCAGAGGCATCTGATTTCTTATTTGTACTGAATGCACCAATCATTTAAATATCTCAATATAAGTATTGTTAGCATAAAGTTATCCTGGTTCTGTGTACAATTTATTTCCCATAGTTTCACTTCAATTTCCTTCATCACAACAATATCCTTTAAATACAAAAATGGATATGATTAATTATTCATACTTTACTGTGCATTGTGAATTGAATGTCTGTATCCTTCCATCCCACCTTAATGTGTATGTGAAGACTGAATGCCCAATGTGATGATACTTTGAGATGGGACCCTTGATAGGTGAGCAGTTCATAAGATTAGAGTTTTCTTAGATGAAATTTGTGCCCTTATAAAAAAGACCCCATAGAGCACCCCATCCCTTCTACCATGGGAGGTTACAGTGAAAAGACAGCTATCAGTAAGAAGCAGGTTCTAAACCAAAACTGTATCTGTCTGAGCCAGGATCTCAGATTCCCAGTCTCCAGAATTGTGAGAAATCAATATTTATTGTTTACCAGCCACCCGATTTGTGGTAATTTTGTTGTAGCTGCTTGACCAACTAAGACAGTGTGAGTCCCAGTCAATATTTTATTTTCCCCCAAAATATTTGTACTTTGTGGTTCATGCAATATTCTCTAATCATGACACTGTCTCAGGTAAAAAGTCCTCTATTCTCATGTGTGGAGAAGGGCAGCCATTTCTCATGAAATAAGAAAAACCTTTTATATGAACTTATCTACTCCAACTTGAGATTAATCCTCTCCCAGTATTTTAACTTTTAGCAGACCACTATTTAAGCACTAGTAGCAATTTAAAAAATTAAATTTTATTATTTAAATACTTAAAATAATTTTAATGTTGGCTTCAAAGAATATTCATTTCAGAAATCTGGAAAATAGGTTGATCCCAAACTTTCTATTTCCTAGTAAAAGCTGGTAAACATATATATCCATATATATATATAGTTTCTCTCACGCTGGAAAAGATTGACAACAAAAGAAGAAGAGGGCCACAGAAGATGAGATGGCTAGACAGCATCACAGACCCAATGGACATGAATTTGAGCAAACTCTGGGAAGCCTGGTATTCTGCAGTCTATGGGGTCATGAAGAGTCAGGCACGACTTAGAGACTGGGTAAAAATGATAAAGTTTGTGTGTGTGTGTATATACATAAATATAGTTATTTAGCTATCATTGTAACCTCTATAAATGCTGTTTGCATAGATGTGTAACTACCTAAAATACTAATCAATTCAAGCATATTGAGGAAAAAATCTTTGTCATATTCTTTGTGCCTATCATCATGCAAGGCAATATAGGATTTCTAAATTAATAATGGATTGAAGTAAAAGAAGAAAATCTATCAACCTGTTTCTTTGGCTGAGTACATAAAGAAAAAGCGTTGCTGGGACAGGTAAATAACCAATTGTTAATCCAATTGAGTAAACTTAATCTTTATAAAACTCTAATTTTGATGTAAACCTAATATTGATAAAATTCAGTATCAACAAAACCAACCACAGGTAAACAAATACTACTTTAAAAATAATAATTTATCCATATAAAACTAAATTGGGCTATAATAACACAATTGTCTTCCTGTATTGACTTGACTTTTCCTGTAGGAAGTCAGAAATATCTATCAACAGTAAAGTGCCTGGAGGTCTCCATGAAATGCAAGTAGACTATGCATATAATAAAGTCCCAAAATGAAAATACAGAGCTTTATAGTCATCAATGTGAATTATAACTTTGACTTGCACTGTAATCAAAATAAACAAGAGTGATGGGTTATGCAGGTGAGAGTGAAGGAGTAAAAATTAGTAATTTTCATTAAATCAGTAAAACAATGGTATGAAATTTGGTAATTACTCAATTCTAAGACTAGTACATTATTTATATTTTATAAATATTAGATGCAAATCTTTGAAAAACCATGCATTGTACACAATTGAATTTCTTATACAGTATGCATATATTTTCTTATTTCTGTTTCCTATTTCTCTATATCTTACTTATGTTGATCTGATTTCTACAGTTTTTTATTAATATGGGAATATAGTTCACACTATGATTTATGGACTGTTAGATGGTATATTTTGTGATACATAATTCTCTCATAGTAAGCCAACACTTCCTTGACTGGATTTTGGTACCCCTGTTACCATTAAAAAAAAAATCAAAGCAAAACCAAACGACACAATAGGATCTAATACTAAATTAGAAAAAATCGTATGCACTCAATATTTGAAAAATGAAAACAAGAGGAATTGTTGTAGAGTGTATTTACTCAGAAATTACTAGTCGATGATTAAAACCTGATTCTTTTCTCTTTGACTTTCAATAGTCTGAATGATTCCTTGATGCCACAGTAATGTTAATACCACAAAGTAAACACAGAAATCAAGGAGCCCTCTTCTGTTTTGTCTTTCTCTTCTGTCATTTACAGCAAGGGGCACTACAGATGAGAGATGTAGCAGCTACACAGGTAAGATGAAATGTCATTGACATGATAGTAATATCACCCAAAGAAAAATATTTCTCTTGAGGTAATATTTGACATAAATGAGGATGACTATAATCTTAACATTTCTAATGGATTTTTTAAAAGTATCCCTTACCAGCAAAGGTAATGTAATGGTTAGTTTTATGAGTCAGCTTGACTGGCTACAGGATGCCTAGACATTGGTCAAATATTATTCTGACTGTTCCTGTGAGGATGTTTCTGGATAAGATTAACATTTAAATTGATATTGTGAATAGAGAATATAGCTTGCCCTACTGTGTATGGGCCTCATCCAGTCCCTTGAAGGCTTGATTAGAATAAAAAGACTGAAATTCTCTTAAGTGAGAGACAGTTCTTGCCTTCAAATGGAAGCAACTGCTCTTCCTGGATCTTGACCTGCCAGCCTTCAGACTGGAACCATTGGTTTCCTGGTTTCCATTGGTTTACCTTGGTTCTCTGGTTCTCAGGCCTCTGGATTTGGACTGAAATTACACCACAGGTTCTCCTGGTCCTAATTTGCACAATTACCCTGAATATCTAGGGACTTGTCAGCATCGGTATGGGCATGAGATTTCTTAAACTTCTTTCTATTATTTCTGCTGCTCTGGAGAACCCTGACTAACAGCTAGTATGAAATCATTTCTATATTTTATTTTTTATTGAATTATAGTGGATGTATGATATTCTATGAGTTTCACATGTAACTCATAGTAAGTGCCAAAGAATTGATGCTTTTGAACTGTGGTGCTGGAGAAGACTCTAAGAGGCCCTTGGAGAGTGAGGAGATCAAAACAGCTAATCCTAAAGAAAATTAACCTTGGATATTCATTGGAAGGACTGATGCTGAAGCTGAAACTCCAATACTTTGGCCACCTGATGTGAGGAGCTGACTCATTAGAAAAGACCCTGATGCTGGGAAAGATTGAAGACAGGAAGAGAAGGGGACAACAGGACGAGATGGTTGGATGGCATTACTGACTTGATGGACATGAGTTTGAGCAAACTCTGGGAGATAGTGAAGGACAGGGAAGCCTGGCATATAGCCGTCCATGTGGTTACAAAAAGACAAACATGACTGAGTGACTGAACAACATCAAAACAACATGTGTATAGTGTACTGACTCATAGTAAAGGTTATACTCTATTTATAGTTATTAAAAAGTATTGGCTACAGTCCATATTTTGTACAATATGTTCCTGTAGCTTATTTTTATACCTCTTACTCTGCTACCCCTATATTGCCTTTCCCTGCTTCCCTCTCCCCACTTGTTCTCTATATCTGTGAATCTGCTTCATTTTTGTTATATTCACTATGTGGTTGTATTTTTTAGATTCCACATATAAAATATAAAGTATTTGTCTTTCCCTGTCTGATTTATTTCACTTAGCATAACACCTTCCATGTATATCCACATTGTGGTAGATGGCAAAATTTCATTCTTTCTTACAGCTCACCTAGAGCCAGACATCCTGGAGTGTGGCCTCAAGTGAGCCTTAGGAATCATTACTACAAACAAAGCTAGTGGAGGTGATGGAATTCCAGCTGAGCTATTTCAAATCCTAAAAGACGATGCTGTTAAAATGTTGCACTCAATATGTCAGCAAATTTGGAAAACGTAGCAGTGGCCATAGGATTGGAAAGGTCAGTGTTCATTCCATCCCAGAGAAAGGCAATGCCAAAGAATGTTCAGCTACCACACAGTTGGCCTCATTTCACATGCTAGTAAGGTTATCCTCAAAGTCCTTCAAGGTTATCCTTCAAGCTAGGCTTCAGTAGTATGCGAACTGAGAACTTTGAGATGTATGAGCTGGATTTTGAGGAGGAAGAGGAAAGAGAGATCAAATTGCCAACATTCATTGGATCATGGAGAAAGCAAGGGAATTCTGGAAAAGCATCTACTTCTACTTCATTAACTATGCTGAAGCCTTTGACTGTGTGGATCACAACAAACTTTGGAAAAGTCTTAAAGATATGGGATGACCAGACCACTTTATCTGTCTCCTGAGAAACCTGCATGCAGGTCAAGAAGCAACAGTTAGAACATTACATGGAACAGACTGGTTCACAATGTGGAAAAGAGTATGACAAGGCTGTATTTTATCACCCTGCTTATTTAACTTATTTGCAGAGTAAACATGTGAAATGCTGGTCTGAATGGGTCACAAGCTGGAATCAAGATTGCCAGGATAAATATCAACAGTGATAACCACCCTAATGGAAGAAAGTAAAGAGGAACTAAGGAGCCTCTTGATGAGGTTGAAAGAGGAGAGTGAAAAAGCTGGCTTGAAACTCAAAATTTTAAAAATTAAGATCATGGCATCCAGCCCCATCACTTATGGCAAAAGCAGGAGAAAAAGGGGAATCAGTGACAGATTTTATTTTCTTGGACTCCAAAATCACTGTGGGTGATGTCTGCAGCCATGAAATTAAAAGACATTTGCTCCATGGAAGGCAAGCTATGACAAACCTGTGTTTTGTGTATGTGCTCAGTTGTGTCTGACTCTTTGCAGTCTCATGTACAGTAGACTGACAGGTCCCTCTGTCCATGGAATTTCCCAGGCCAGAATACTGGAGTGGGTTGCCATTTCATCCTCCAGGGGATCTTCCCATCCCAGGGATCCAGCCCGTGTCCCTTTCATCTCCTGCATTGACAGGCAAATTCCTTACCATTGCACCACTTTTGAAATCCATGAAAAACCTGGACAGCATATTAAAAAGCAGAGACATCATTCTGTTGACAAAAGTCCATATAGTTTTTCCAATAGTCATGTATATATATATGAGTGTTGTATCATAAAGAAGACTGAGCACTGAAGAATTTATGCTTTCAAAATGTGGTGCTGGAGAAGGCTCTTGTGAGTCCCTTGGACTGAAGGGAAATCAACCAGTTAGTCCTAGAGGAAATCAACCTTGAAAGGACTGATTTTGAAGCTGAAGCTCCAATACTTTGGCCACTTACATGGTAAGAGTTGACTCATTGTAAAAGACCCTGAAACTGGAAAAGATTGAAGGCAAAAGGAAAAGGGAGCCACAGAGGATTAGTTAGTTATATAGCATCACCACTTGATGTACATGAATTTGAGCAAACTCTGGGTGACAATGGAGGATAGAGGAGCCTGGAGTGTTGCAGTCCATAGGGTTGCAAAGAGTCGGATACAACTGAGAGACAACAACAATTAGTGATGCTGAGTATCTTTTCATGTGTCTGTGGAACATCTGCATGTTCTCTTTGGAAAAATGTCTATTCAAGTGTTTTGCTCATTTTTAGTGTGTGTTTTGATGTTGAGTTGTTTGTGCTATTTCTATATTTCTTATATTACCCCCTTATCAGTCATATATTTCCTCCCATTCAATATTATGTCTTTTCATTTTTTGGTAGTTTCTTTTGCTGTACAAAAGCTTTTAATTTTAACGCTTGAAAATCTACTGGGAAAAGTTGCTAATTGCTGAGTGTATATATTAATTAACCCTAAGTCAAAAGGATAAAAGCTAAAGTATAACTGATGTTTAGCAGCATCAGTGCTATATGGAGGATAAGATGGTTGGATGACATCACTGACTCAATGGACATGAGTTTGAACAAACTCAGGGAAACAGTGGAGGACAGGGAAGCCTGTCATGCTGCAGTCCGTGGGGTTGCAGAATCGGACACGACTTAGCAACTGAACAGCAACAATAAGCTAGCAAACACCTCAATTTTTGTTTTCTCTCAGCAACTCCTTAAACTGTCATATTGTCCATGGTCCTATTGGCCAAGGGTATATCAGAGCATTTTTAGCCTCAGTGTTTTGGCTGTATGTTAATAAATGGTACAAATAGCAAATATGAACACTTGGGACATTTTCTTAAGTAAAATGTCCTTTAGCTTCTGAGCTGCCTAAGCTCCTCCCCCCAGTCCAAATATAAAAAGACCAGAATTTTCCACTGAGAATACTTCTCAGGGAACATGGAAAATGACCCACTGAGGTCATTAAATAAATAAGAAAATTTAAGTTTCTATGTTTATAACCAAACATTTTTTTTTTTAATTGCTGATTTTGGTATATAGGGTGATCATATGGCTTCCACTTGGTCATTGTCTCATGTATCACCAAGCATGGGGGTTGTGTGAAGTACTGAGGAGGCAAGGTATAAATTCTAGGGGAGGAAGTGATTGACAGTAGCACCTTCTGTTCTTCCCTTATAATTTATGGAGTCCTACCTATGCCTGGCTAAATGGATACAAAGTATACTGTTAATTTTTAACTGAACTAACTCTTACAAAAGGCCAATGAGTAAGATATGTCTCCTTCCAAGAAACCACAAGTTGAAAATACCTCTGCAAATAAAAGCATAAATGAACAAAAAGAAGATAATAATCTGATACTAGGCACAACTCTAGTACAAGTGCTTCAGGTACACAATGAGGTTAAAGAAGTAATGATATATTTGGAGTTGATGGCATGAGAAATTCCCATGGAAACTTGTTTAGTATGGATTTATAATCACTGCTATTAACAATAAACAATAAACTTCACTTTGTGCGTTGATATACTCATAAATTATATTTAAAGTTCTCATATCTTTTTAATTTAAAAATGATTAATCACAATGTAATCCTTTTTGAATTTTATTTTGTGGTATCATTAAGCATATATATAATAATAAGTAAATAAATGTTCATGCATTGTGAATGCATGCCAATTTTTAAGCGACTAGACCAATAGTGTTATAGTAAATTGAGCACTATTTTAGAAGTTGATGTACAAGACTCTTTGCACAGATAAATATTATTTATTTAGATCTTAGCTCAAATGTCAAAACATATAAACTCAAAAAATGTTTCCCTTTATCCATCTATGTTAAGAAATAGCCTAATGAAGTCAGTCTCTCTCACATTACTTCTTTCCCTCATGGAAACCTATGATTTTATTGAAATTATCTTTTTTCTTTATTTTTAGAATGTATGTTTCATGCTGTTTGTTGTTGTTGTTGTTTTTAGCCAATGCTCTTTTCCAATTTCAAGTACTCTATCAAGCAAAAAGGAAATTTGTTTTGACTAAATGAATGTAACAATATTTTTTTTAAGTCATGAGTATTTTCTTTTGTTTCTGCCAGTTTTATGAACTGAGGAAATCCTAAAAAGTGTCTACATATTTCTGTTCTTTGATTTACTCATGAGTTAAAAAAATATTATCCTGGAATATGTCTAAGTAAGTCTGGTTTAAAATTTGAAGGAATACAATATGATAGCTATTTTTAGTTTTAGAGCTCTTTCTTTCACTTCCTACTCACTTCTTGCACAGGTCCCAGACCCTCAGCATATCCCTTTAGAAGGGTGAGTTTCCAGAGAAGAGATCACATATCTATATAATATAAAAGTGCACATCCTGTACATCTTGCAACATCAACACACTTATCTACAATTGTCTTCCTTTAAACTGAGACCATGTTAGGTCCTTCACACAAGAGTGGTAATAATTTACAACTTTGTGAAACAAAACTTCCCATCAATGAAATGAACATCACATGAGTACCTTGTTTCAATCATTACAGAATGAAGAATTATGCCTGGCTTCTCATCTTTGTTTCTTGTATTTGGCTGTCATCCAAAATGATTGAACTAGTGGAACAGCTCCCTGATGTTCCACAAAGAGTGTTCAATCTAGCAAGTGGGAATTGAAGAAAATCAAATGTTTTAGGCTCAACAAATCATTTTACTATTATAGATTAACCTTTGTGCTACAAATAGAAGGATCATTACTAAGTCACTTCAGTCATTTCCGACTCTGTGCGACCCCATAGATGGCAGCCCACCAGGCTCCCCCGTCCCTGGGATTCTCCAGGCGAGAACACTGGAGTGGGCTGCCATTTCCTTCTTCAATGACCTACCAATTTTAAAAATCCGTTATAAAGGCATTAGTGAGGTAACAAGTATACACATATTATTGCCCATAAAAATAACTAAAAATACTCAAGTAATTTTACTCTTTGAATCCTACAACAACAAATAAAAATTAGGATATAAGCTCATGTATTGATGTCATCAGAATATATTTAAAGAGCTGATTTATATATCTTCATCTCAAATGAAGGGATCCCTTTCCTTAGACTTTGCTATTCTGGAAAGCCATTATTACTGTCAGAACAGCAATAATGAACTATTTAATTCATTACTTAACCCTTTTACTGGTCAAACCTTGCCCATGGCGAGTTATGATCCATAGGGTCAGAAGAGTTAAACATGACTTAGCGACTAAACCATCATCACCACTATAATCTACAAGAGAGAAAGTATTTTCCTTTTAAAAACTCAGAATCATCAATAAAAAATAAAATGGACTATAAATGATAGTCTACTAGGATATCCACTAGAATAGTCCACTAATATTTGAATATTTTCACCTTAAATTTATTTACTCAATTACAAGTATTCAATATTTGTAACTACCATTGTTGCACTATTCCAAGCATCTATGAGACTCAGAAACTAAAGAGATATACACTCATTAAGACATGCATCATGACCAAATATAGGTTTTAAAGAATTTAGTTCTACATTTATATTCAGTCTATACTAACTTTCAGTTATATTTTCATTCTATTTGAAAGTTACAAGCTCATTGATTAGGGTTTCTGAGAACCAGACACCACGATACTGTTAGGGATGCAAGGTATTTATTGAGAGGAAAAACAAAGTGGTAAAAGTCAGAAGAGGAGGGGAGGCAAGGTCTGAATTCTGTGAAGGATAGAGAGAAGGAGGAATTTCAGACTGCAAAGCAGCTCAAAGAAAATTTCAGTCAGGCTGATGGGGAGTTCTCAATCTATAGTCTGACCTGAATAGGACTGCTTTTAGTTCTTGTCAGATATAGTTAATTTGGGGAAAGTACTGTGGGAAACAGAGCTTCAAAGCTAATATGATCTTGGGCTCTGAGTGTAGCACCTGAGACTATCAACCATGGTCCCCGCAGTATAAAATATGAGATGGGCATTTGCATGATCACCACCAGTCCACCCTACTCCTCTGCCCCTGTTGAAAAGCAGCTCCTCTAGTGGTTTTTCTCCTAGTGGCATGAACCATGGTCCCCACTGATGCAGTTGATTTATGGGATACCCTGGCACTGTTCATCTTCCTCCTGTCAAATTAACTAAACAGAAAAAAAAAAAAAAAATTAGAATGATGTGGTTTTAATGCCCTAGTGATCTTCATAAACAGCCAAAACCTTGGTCTGTAATGTCCTGTCTCTAGGTTAAAAAAGTAAAAATCTAAGAACAACCAATCACAAACAGCCAACTAGGCTTTTCCAAGTAATGTGACCACTTAACCTATAGCCGATCAATTCTCTTGTTTTGCTTCTACCTCTTCTCTGTAAAAGTCTTTCCCCTGGCTCTGAGAAGTGGTACACATTTTCAGCTACAAAGGGAGATTTGGGGTTTTCATCGTCACTCATCTTTGAATCATCAAAGTCCTCAGTATCCACACTTGTTTTTAAAATCTCCTCATCTTTTCCATTTTTTTTTTTAGATTTTTTTTTAATTGTTGGAAATATCTTTTAGTAATTATAAAATAGGCAGATAGAATATAGATAGTATATATATATATTTTTTCCCATACTTCTAATTAGTGATAGAAATATGCCAAATCCAGATAGATTCCATCTTTACTGGTGATTATACTAGTGAATGTCTTGAGATTTTTCGTAGCAGAGAAGGTATAATATATAGCACACTTAAAAATGGGTGTGTAAGTGAGAATTATATGGTTTCTATTTATTTCCTTTATGTCTAGGTAAGAACTACACATAGATTCTTAGAATCTTTTATTGTATTTTTCCTGTGAGTGTTTTTCAAATAATATGGTAAGGACTGCTGCTATTTGCTTATCTTGTTTTAATTATTTTGTTCACTTATTTAAGTATGTGGTTAGAGGAGTACTTTGTATAGTCTACTATTTCATTATAAACTGGAACTCTGCATAGAGCTTTAAATGTCATAAAATAAAGGAATTTGACTTCATTTTAGAGATGTTACTTTCTGTGTTAAGTAGTTTTTCTTTAATTAGTTTCAGTTAGCAAAGCAATTATTTCAAGGAAAGTGTTAGGCTTGCAATAATTTTAGATCTTAGGAGACTCAAATGACAAAATTCTTGAAAAAAAAAAAACAGATTTATTTACTCACCTTATGAGTTTTAAGAATGTTTTATGGAATTTTTATTTTCTTCGATTTTACCGTTAGAAATATATGTTAAGAATAGTCATATAATGCCATCTACTTGTTAGTTTGGAAAATGACTTGTTGAAACTTTGCCTTGAAAGTAACAATATATGAATGTATGTTTGATTAGCATAACTCCGCCATCATCTAGTAGGATACTACATTAGGTAAAAATAATAATTTGTATTCTTTAGTATTTTCTTCCTGAAATTTTCATGAATCTAGCATTCCTAGTGTTGATATAAATTTTTCCAAGTCGATAATGTCAGCTCTCATCTTCTGACAATGCACATGCTTTGCAGTTTAAAAAATTTTGTCCCATAATATTGAGTGTTTGCCTTTAAGGATACTATAGGATTTTGAGTGCAGTAATATGAAGAAATGCTTTATAGGCCCATTCCTTTGTGCTGTGTTGGCAAAAAATAAACCAAAATTGAGCTGAGTTGAGTTCAGATGCTCAGTCATGTCTGACTCTTTCTGAGGCCATGGACTACAGCACACCAGGACTCCCTGTCCACCACCAACTCCCAGAGCTTACTCAAACTCATGTCCACCGATTGGTAACGCCATAAAACCACCTCATCCTCTGTCATCCCCTTCTTCTTCCGCCTTCAATCCTTCCCAGCATCAGGGTCTTTTCCAATAGGTCAGTTCTTCGCATTAGGTGGCCAGTTCAGCTTTAACATCAGTACTTCCAAGGAACATTCAGGACTGATCTTTAGGATGGACTGATTGGACCTCCTTGCTGTCGAAGGGACTCTCAAGAGTCTTCTCCAACACAACAGTTCAAAAGCATCAATCCTTCAGTGCTCAACTTTCTTTATAGTCCAATTCTCACATCCATACATGTCTACTGGAAAAACCATAGCTTTGACTAAACGGACCTTTGTTGGCAAAGTAATGTCTCTGCTTTTTAATATGCTGTCTAGATTGGTCATAATGTTTTAACCAATGAGCAAGTGCCTTTTAATTTCATGGTTGCAGTCATCATCTACCGTGATTTTGGAGCTCAAAAAAAGAGTCTCTCATTGTTTGCATTGTTTCCCCATCTATTTGCCATGAAGTGATGGGACCAGATGCCATGATCTTAGTTTTCTGAATGTTGAGCTTTAAGAAAACTTTTTCACTCTCCTCTTTCACTTTCATCAAGAAGCTCTTTAGTTCTTCACTTTCTGCCATAAGAGCGGTGTCATCTGCATATCTGATATTTCTCCCAGCATTCGTGATTCCAGCTTGTGCTTCATGCAGTCTGGAATTTCTCATGATGTACTCTGTATATAAGTTAAATAAACAGGGTGACAATATACAGCCTTGGCATACTCCTTTCCCAATGTGGAACCAGTCCATTATTCCATGTCCAGTTATAACCGTTGCTTCTTGACCTGCATACAGATTTCTCAGGAAGAAGGACAGATGGTCTGGTATTCCCATCTCTTTAAGAATTTTCCACAGTTTGTTGTGATCCACACAAAGGCTTTGGCATAGTCAATAAACCAGAAATAGATGTTTTTTTGGAATTCTCACTGTTTCAATGATCCAACAGATGTTGGCAATTTGATTTCTGGTTCCTCTGCTTTTTCCAATTCCAGCTTGAACATCTGGGAGTTCATGGTTCATGTACTGTTGAAGCCTGGGTTGGAGAATTTTGAGCATTACTTTGCTAGTGTGTGAGACAAATGCAATTGTGTGGTAGTTTGAGCATTCTTTGACATTGCCTTTCTTTGGGATTGGAATGAAAACTGACCTTTTCTGGTCCTGTGGCCACTGCTGAGTTTTCCAAATTTGCTGGCATATTGAGTTCAGCATTTTCACAGCATCATCTTTCAGGATTTGGAATAGCTCAACTGGAATTCCATCACCTCCACTAGCTTTGTTCGTAGTGATGCTTCCTCTAAGGCCCACTAATTTCTCAACTGAAATTAGAATTCTTTCAAAGAAAATGTTACTAATTAAGTTATATTTTAAAATAAATACAAATGGATTTGACTTAAATTGCACTAATTTATTTTTATTCTCCCATTTTGCCATCATATAATTCAGCAATAAAACTACCCTTCAAAATTTAAAAAAAAAAAAAAACTACATTCTTCATTTATTTCTTCTCTTTAGGGAAATACCAGTCTCTTCTATCATGAAGCAAACCTGTTGAGAACTTTGAGAATGTAATTTCCACCATCTGTTTTCATATTTTTAGATAGTAAGCTTATTTTCTATGCTGCAAATAACTGTTGCTTCAAATATAGAGTTTCATTTCTTTTTCAATAACATTGAATGTTTTTATTCTCTACATACTCCATAGGATCTCAAGGAATGAAAGTGATAAAAGGAAGGTAAATGAAATACAAAGGAAATAAGAATGTGAAATAAAAAGAATATGTCCAATTTTTATGTGCAACAATGTGATCTAAAACTCAAACATGAAAATGTGCAGCATTCCTTAATCGGGTTTAGAATTATAGATGATTAAGGACAGGAATACAGCAGCATATTAGATAAGCATGTGGCTAAAATTTGTTGCTGTATAAATAAGACTACCACTAGGATTTTACAAATGATTATCACTAAGTAATATTTTGGAGAAGGCAATGGCACCCCACTCCAGTACTCTTGCCTGGAAAATCCCATGGATGGAGGAGCCTTGTAGGCTGCAGACCATGGGGTCGCTAAGAGTTGGAAACGACTGAGCGACTTCATTTTCACTTTTCACTTTCATGCATTGGAGAAGGAAATAGCAACCCACTCCAGTGTTCTTGCCTGGAGAATCCCAGGGACGGCGATGCCTGGTGGGCTGCCGTCTATGGGGTCGCACAGAGTCGGACACGACTGAAGCAACTTAGCAGCAGTAGCAAGTAATATTTACATGTTTTCTTGTGTGTTATTTCAGTTTTTTCATAACCTACTTGTGAAGTAGGAATTATTATCCTCATATCACATAGATAAACTGAGCTTCAGTAGTCACTTCAGTTGCTCAGTCATGTCTGACTCTTTGCAACTCCATGGACCGCAGCACACCAACTCCCAGAGTTTACTCAAACTCATGTCTACTGGGTTGGTGATGGCATCCAACCATCTTATCCTCTGTCATCCCCTTCTTCTCCTGCCCTCAACCTTTCCCAGTATCAGGGTCTTTTCCAATGAGTCAAGTCTTCGCATCAGGTGGCCAAAGTATTGGAGTTTCAGCTTCAACATCAGTCCTTCCAATGAATATTCATGACTGATATCCTTTAGGATGGACTGGTTGGATCTCCTTGCAGTCCAAGGGACTCTCAAGAGTCTTCTCCAACACCACAGTTCAAAAGTATCAATTCTTGCACGCTCAGCTTTCTTTTAGTGAGCTCAAAGACTTGCCAAGGGACACTCAATAAGTAGTTTACCATGCTAGAATTAATACTAGATAATCTTCCACCCAGTAATATACAGCAGAAAAGAGAAGTGTTTAGATTCTTAATGGTCAGTGTCAATGTTAGCTACTCAGTCGTGTCTGACTCTGTTATTATAGTATCATGGACTGTAGCCCACCAGGCTCCTCTGTCCATGGAATTTTCTAGGCAAGAATACTGGAGTGGGTTGCCATTCCCTTCTCCAGGGGATCTACCTTACCCAAGGATCGAACTGGGGTCTCCTGCATTGCAGGTAGATCCTTTACCACCTGAGCTACCAGGAAAGCCCAGTGGTCAGTGTAGCCAACAGTAAATGGTGAAAAGATCTAATTATACCAAAGTGAAAGTGAAGTCACTCAGTTGTGTCCAACTCTTTTCGACCCCATGGACTATAGCCTACCAGGCTCCTCTGTCCATGGAATTTTCCAGGTAAGAGTACTGGAGTGGGTTGCCGTTTCCTCCTCCAGGGTATCTTCCTGACCCAGGGATCGAACCCAAGTCTCCCACATTGCAAGCAGTTGTTTTACCATCAAGGAAACCCTAATTATACCAAGGCCTAGGTCTAATGACATGATACAAAGATAATGGTCTAAAATCTTAGAATAAGAAGACAGAGCTCAAGTGACTGACTGCAAAAACAAATCTTATAAACAAATGGAATTGGACACAAAGAGCCCAGTGTGCATTCCTGTCAATTCAAGGACCCTTTAAAATGCTGATAAACAAAGATATTCAACATGATCTTGGTGTAATCTTCCAAAATGTCAAAGGACGAATTCTTACTCAATATCTAAAATAAAGAACACAAACCTAAATATATTTTTACTATAATTAGGGACAGCTTGCTGGTTAAGCTTAATCTCTCCAAGGAGACCCAACTGCTTATGTTTTATAGAATATTTTGAAAACATGAAATCCAAGGACTGGTGGACTTTTACAGATGAGTGGGTTGACATAATTTGTCTATAGTGAGACTGCTGTTGAGTGGTTGACATTCATAAGAGAATCCTTTTTTAATTGCTTGACTTTTAGAAGTGAGGAACTCTCATTGATTGGTAGGCATGCAAAAACATGTTCACTGAGGTGAGGTTTCATTACTCAGTGATTAAACTGCTTTAGAAATTATTCCAGTGGCTGTGTATTATCTAAAGCCTAAATATAGACTTTCATTTATTAATTAGGCATGTTCAAACTGGTTCTGGTGACTGTTGTTACCTCAGCTACACAATAATCCACATTTTCTTAGGAATGTGGGAATACTTTTTTTTTTAATCATACATAAGTACTTACTATAGTTATTACTAATCTAGATATTCCATGAAATATATTATACTCATATGTTTTGAAATGTGAAATGTGTAGTCTCCCGTGAAGGATGCCAGCCGGTTTGACAGATTTAATTTGAACTGAAACTTGTATTTATCTGCTTCAGCTTGACTTCTCAGGGGACAGTTGTATCTTTAATTCATGTCATGTGTCCTTATAACATAGCTTTATTACCCTCACAAATACTATTATAACTCTAATTAAGTTGAAGAATTTTAAGCTGTTATAGACATGAATTCACATCATGGCAGGTGATGGTTGGAAGAGTAAATTCTTCCTGGATCAGTTTCCTAGTAGGGATTTTTTTTTTTTTTTTTTTCAAAATTTCTAAAACAAAAAAAACCTCTCCTTTTTGGGGCAAGAGCTATGAATGTTCTTTTGGGAATGTATGCACTTTGGGACTAAAAATGTTTCAGTTTAAATTAATAATGTAAACAAAATTATGCAAGTAATATTTAGTTGACATCAAAGACCTTTCAAAGATGGATATTCATGTAAGCCATTAATTTAACACTAATAATATTTATTTTTTGCAATTAACCCTAGTTAGCAGACTCCATTAGCCTGGTTAGAGTTTCTCTTCATGGTAATAAACCACAATAACAGTATAGTGCAGTATTTTAAAAATACAAATTGATCTTCATCCAGGCAGTCTGAATTAGCAGTTTTAATAAATGTGCTTAGAGCAGTAATGTAGAAAAAATAATCTAGAATAAGATGTCAAAATGTCTTAGCTCTAATCTTAGCACTGTACCAATCAGTTACTTGACCTTTCACTAATTGATCTCCTGAATTTAAATAGTACTACGGCTATGTTGACAATAAAAATTGATGCTATAATACATACATATGAAGCATTTACTGGATAATTTTAATGTATGTGTCAAAATTAGAAAATTAAGCTGACTCACAATAGGAAAAAAAAATTGTAATTTTTTCTCAAAAATATTCCTTCTTTTCATTTTACTCTGAGAGTATGAATCAATTAATTGCAAAGGTTTTGAATCAATAAACAAAAGACTGTTGATGCTTGCAGGCATTATTTAACATATGGAATGTACTTATTTTTTATTTTTTTTTAATTGCTAAACATTTTTATTTTTTTTAATTTCTTTTCTTTTTTTTTTAATTTTATTTTATTTTTAAACTTTACAATATTGTATTAGTTTTGCCAAACATCGAAATGAATCCGCCACAGGTATACCTGTGTTCCCCATCCTGAACCCTCCTCCCTCCTCCCTCCCCATACCATCCCTCTGGGTCGTCCCAGTGCACCAGTCCCAAGCATCCAGTATCATGCATCGAACCTGGACTGGTGACTCGCTTCATACATGATATTATACATGTTTCAATGCCATTCTCCCAAATCTCCCCAACCTCTCCCTCTCCCACAGAGTCCATAAGACTGATATATATATCAGTGTCTCTTTTGCTGTCTCATACACAGGGTTATTGTTACCATCTTTCTAAATTCCATATATATGTGTTAGTATACTGTGTTGGTGTTTTTCTTTCTGGCTTACTTCACTCTGTATAATAGGTTCCAGTTTCATCCATCTCATTAGGACTGATTCAAATGTATTCTTTTTAATGGCTGAGTAATACTCCATTGTGTATATGTACCACTGCTTTCTTATCCATTCATCTGCTGATGGGCATCTAGGTTGCTTCCATGTCCTGGCTACTATAAACAGTGCTGTGATGAACATTGGGGTACATGTGTCTCTTTCCCTTCTGGTTTCCTCAGTGTGTATGCCCAGCAGTGGGATTGCTGGATCATAAGGCAGTTCTATTTCCAGTTTTTAAAGGAATCTCCACACTGTTCTCCATAGTGGCTGTACTAGTTTGCATTCCCACCAACAGTGTAAGAGGGTTCCCTTTCCTCCACACCCTCTCCAGCATTTATTGCTTGTAGACTTATGGATTGCAGCCATTCTGACTGGTGTAAAATGGTACCTCACAGTGGTCTTGATTTGCATTTCTCTGATAATGAGTGATGTTGAGCATCTTTTCATGTGTTTGTTAGCCATCTGTATGTCTTCTTTGGAGAAATGTCTATTTAGTTCTTTGGCCCATTTTTTGATTGGGTCATTTATTTTTCTGGAATTGAGCTGTAGGAGTTGCTTGTATATTTTTGAGATTAGTTGTTTGTCAGTTGCTTCATTTGCTATTATTTTCTCCCATTCTGAAGGCTGCCTTTTCACCTTGCTAATAGTTTCCTTTGTTGTGCAGAAGCTTTTAAGTTTAATTAGGGAATGTGCTTATTTTAATAGTAGACTTAATAGGTGACCAGTTAATGGAAGCTGAACAATAATACCCAAATTTCTTAGAAAGTTATTTTGCAATGTCTACAGCCTCTATTTCCTGGGTCATCTCTCACTCTTCTTTGTCTCTTACATTGTATTCTAAATAAATTAATAACTCATGATTGCTCAGTTGTAACTGTTTACCTCAATGCTTCTGTCATATAGTTTTTTTGTTTTTTCTAATAAAACTTTTATCCTCTCTCTACTTGTCATATCTAATTCATACTTTTTATGAGGCTCTCTGCTTTCCCCAAATCAAAGTAGCAACACTTATCTCTTTCTGCCCAATATTGGAATAACATAGCTATCTCATATAATTTTTATAAAAAAGATATTAATAAATAAATAGCATCATTTGTATATGACTTATTTCCTCTATATATCTTACCTAAAATTACTAATTGCATACACATAGCTATAGTCATCAACTTAAAAAAGCCTGAAGTATTTTCACATAGGGCTTCACTAGTAGCTCAGCTGGTGAAGAATCCACCTGCAATGCAGGAGACCCCAGTTTGATCCCTGAGTTGGGAAGATCCCTGAGGGGGGCATGGCAACTCACTCCGGTATTCTTGCCTGAAGAATCCCCATAGACAAGAGGAGCTTAGTGGGCTACAGTCCATGGGGGTCACAAAGAGTTGGACACTGTGGACTAAGCACACAGTATATTCACATAATAATCAAATTTGGGAAATTAACTTAATCAAAGAATATACATTAAGTATCCACTTCTCTTTGTCTGGAAGAAATATTTTTAATATAAGGAATAGCTTAGGAGAATCCATTGCGATTAAGTGGCTATAAACATAATTACATACAAGATTTGCTGATGGCAGAGGCAAATAACAAGGATGCTGGAGAAGGAGCTATGGAGGTTCTAATTATTAATCAGAGTGGTATTTTGTAGAGAAAAGTCAAAAGATGATCATTGATTTAAATTTAAATAACAAAGATTTATTGATCAAGTACTGAGACAAGTTTCTACAGCTGAGATAATGAAAAAAGTTAAATGAATTCTTATGTGAATATATCACATTTGCTAAAAGTGCATTTTTCTGAGATAAAAATTACCTTTAATCATTCCACACTAGACTTGCAAAAGTTCTAAAAAGTGATGAAATAATAATGATACAATACATCTCAAAGTACTGTAACACCAGAAAAGAGCTGGAGTAAAGATTGATATTTTATGGTTTGTGGCCTCCTTCAAGATTTTCTGGAGATTTTGTTTGTTTTGACCTTAAACTTTAAGTTTTTGATAGTGAGTCCAGGGATGATAGAAATATTATTAAATATTTAGCAGTTATTTTAAAAACAAAAATGTAATATCATATGATATCATTTATATGTGAAATCTAAAAAAAAAAATTACTGATAAGTATGATCCCGTTGCCATTTACTTTATTGTTTTGGGTTAGAATTTATACACCATTTTTGTGTTTCCTGTCTAGAGAATATCCTTTAGTATTTGTTGGAGAGCTGGTTTGGTGGTGCAGAATTCTCTCAGCTTTTGCTTGTCTGAAAAGCTTTGTATTTCTCCTTCAGGATGCTTGGGGCTGGTGCACTGGGACGACCCAGAGGGATGGTATGGGGAGGGAGGAGGGAGGAGGGTTCAGGATGGGGAACACATGTATACCTATGGTGGATTCATTTTGATATTTGGCAAAACTAATACAATATTGTAGAGTTTAAAAATAAAATAAAATTAAAAAAAAAATCTGAGGAAACTAAAAAAAAAAGAAAAAAAAAAAAAGATACAAATGAACTTTACAAAACAAAAACAGACTCCCAGAGAATGAACTTTGGGTTACCAGGGGGAAGGATGGCAGGGAGGGAAACATTAGGAGCTTGGAATGGACACATATACTCTGCTATATTCAAAATAGATAACCAACAAGGACCTACTGCTCTTCAGTATTCTGTAATAATATAAATGGGAAAATAATTGAAAAACTGTAATTACATGTATTTATGAAAAATGAGTCTTCTGAGAAATATAAAAGCTTGGTAAATTTGAAATTCTCTTATGCATTTTGTGTTTCAGATAGAGACTTTATGTTAACAAATTCTTAAAATTTAAGAAAGCATGAAGAATTACATTAGGAATTCATAAAATCCAAACTGCCAGGCCTCACTGCCAGATAATCTGATTCAGTATGTCTGGGTTGGGGCCCAGGATTCTGCCTTCTAGCTAATTCCAATACTGGATCAAGGAAACCAGGACAGATTTTATCTGAAAAGAGTGTGGACCAAGGTCAGTTCCCAGATGCCTGTGTGGTTATTCTGCAGTGCAAGTAAATTCTGACATGCTTACAGAAACCTGGGTTTGATGTTAGCTCTACGTCATGGTTGAGCAAGACTTCTGTTTCTGAGTTTTAGCTTCTTCATCTGAAAAACAAGGCAAGAGTACCTAACATTCAAATTAGAAGCACAGATTAGAATAAGGACCTGTGAAATAGAAAGAATCCAGTAAGTGTTGTCTATCTCCTTTGCCTCAACATAATAATACGTTTTGGACTGCTGTCAGTTATAATGACCTATACTATTTCTAAGAATTGAGGACCAGGCCCTGCTGGAAAGGGGACTGTGCTTTCTCCAAGATATCAGGTACAGACCCAGCATTAGGAGTTCAGAACTTAGCAAGAATATATCATATTGTGAGAACATATCTCTAGCTCTAAATGATTGCCTGAGCAACCTTGGGCATTCAGCAATCAGGTGAAGTGCATTTCCCTACGGGAAAGGCTAATCCCATCAACCGAGTTGTGACGGCAAGCATGTGGGAAAAAGCATTGTTTTTTGGTTAGTATAAGTAAACAAAATTAGAATTTCTAGTCACAGGCCAAGGTTTTCAACTACCAGATTAATTTAAAATTTTTATAATTAAATCTCATTTATTTCTTGAGCTTGTTGGAGGCAGAATGTCTGTCATGACAAACATCAGTCAGTTCAGGAGCTCAGTCGTGTCTGACTCTTTCTGTGTGAGCCCGTGGACCATAGTATGCCAGGCTTTCCTGTCTATCACCAACTCCTGGAGCTTAATCAAACTCAAGTCCATCAAGTCAGTGATGCCATCCAACCATCTCATCCTCTGTCATCCTCTTCTCCTCCTGCCCTCAACCTTTCCAGCATCAGGGTCTTTTCAAATGAGTCAGCTCTTTGCATCAGGTGGCCAAAGTATTGGCATTTCAGCTTCAACATCAGTCCTTCCAATGAACACTCAGGACTGATTTTCTTTAGGATGGACTGGTTGGATCTCCCTGCAGTACAAGGGACTCTCAAGAGTCTTCTCCAACACAACAGTTCAAAAGCATCAATTCTTTGGTGCTCAGCTTTCTTTATGGGCCAACTCTCACATCCATACATAACTACTGGAAAAGCCATAGCTTTGACTAGATGGACCTTTTTCATCAAAGTAATGTCTCTACTTTTTAATATGCTGTCTAGGTTTGTCTAACAAATCAAGGAAACACATTCAGCCCTGGGTTCAGCTTTCACGATTGCTTCTCTTCCAAAGTCAAGGATATATGTGCACTCATCACAAACAGCTTAGACTGAGCCTTCTTTCAGATACCATCATCAGAATCTTCGTGGTGACCTGGGGAGAGGAGCTTCACCTTGTCCCTGAGACACAATTTATTTCCATTTATTTGCTGTTGCTTTCTTCCCCACTGCCTCTACTCAGTCAGGGAAAACATTCACTTACCTATAGAGCACTCCAAAGTTGGCCAAAGTAGGGAAAACTCAAGAAAAAAAAAAATTTATTCTGTCCTTTATTCCACTATTCCTATTTATGCGTCAGAGTCCTCTTACCTTAGGAATGCGCAAAAAGCCTTTTATATTACACTTTTGTCTCTCTAGTCCCTTTGTCTTGATTTTTAAGAGTTTGTTTGAAAACTGAAAAACGGAGGTTCTTTTCCTTGTATCTGTAGTATCAATTTTCTCCTCAACTCATTGCTTTTCTACATTAGATCAAACTTCAAGGAGCACAAGTTCCAGCTGACCACCCCCCTCCATTTCATAGCTCAGAACCTGTTGTGAAATCCAGAGTCACAAAACACATCTCGGTGGACACTCAAGACAGTGGAGTACAGTTTATTACACCAGCGGGTCCAAGGGGAATTAGTTCCCAACAAGGACCCTAATGTTTCTGAGAGGCCTAGTTTTATACCCCCCACTTCATGACTGGCTACATGTTAGCAAGCTCTTTGTTGTATATGATTGAGTTTTACAACAAGTAGGTGTTAGGAGAACAATTAAGATTAAAGGGGGAGGACAATGAACATATATCAAGGGGGGATGTCTCCATGGTTAATCTAACAGGGGCAGCCCTACCTCAACTACAATCTCCATTTGTCAGGAAGACTTCCTTCAGGAAGTCTCCAGGAGACCTGGTATTCACTAGCAACACTTTCCTCACTCTTAGGCAGGGTTCAGGCCCAGTTCACAGTCTGTCTTTAAGATGGATGACAGACTTCCAGATGGAATCTCTCCTGCTTTCCTCACACTGGTCCCAACAAAACTAATTGCCCTAAGCAAGGCATTAAATGTTTGTGCCCCTCCTTTTCCAAAATTCATATGTTGAAACCTTAATCTCAATGTGATTACATTTGAAGGTGGGCCTTTGGGAAGCAATCATATCTTGAAGGTACAGCCCCCATGAAGGGAAGTAGTGTCTTTGTAAGAATATGTCAGATAGCTAGCTAGGAAGACAGAAGGAGCAGGTGGCAAGCTGCAACCAGAAGGAACTCTTTATCAGAACCTGACCATGCAGGCATCATGACTGTGGATGCCCAAAATTGTGAGAAAAAAAGTATTTTCTTTTTTTTTTCAATATTTATTTATTTGGTTGTGCCATGTCTTATTTAAAGTAAATGGGGTCTTCAGTCTTCACTGAGACATGCAGTGTCTTTAATTGCTTCAGTGGTTAAGACTCCACTCTCCCAATGTAGTGGGCTTATCAATCCCAGGAAAGGGAACTAGATCGCATAATCCCATATACGGCAACTAAGAGTTTAAATACCACAACTAAAAAAATATCTTTTGAGAATCCAGCTAGTTTTTGATATATATCATCATAGCCATCCATTCAAACTAAGACTCTTTTTTACCCTTTATAACAATGGAGCATATTCTAGGTAGGTTTTTTTCCTTAGTTATTTTTTTTAATAACAAATTGAGATAGAGAAAATAATAACTGAATATAATGGTCATTGATCTGAAACAAATAAGTTACCAGGTATTTCTCCAGCAAAGATGGGTTTAATTGGGATTAGCAGAGAATTGCAATTCAAGTCTGCAACCAAGAGAAGACACATGCAAGTTCCCTGACAGCAAGGAAAGGAGAATAGCTTGTATAGAGGCGGGAAGGAAGTTGGGAGGGTTTAGTAAACAGAGTCCATAACTTTTCATTAGCTGAATCCTTGCCAGGAAGGAAGAGAAGGCACTAGACTGTGCCGGCATTTCAGGGCTTGAGAGCTCCCCCTCTGGTCTTCCAAATCTGTTTAGTTGAGGTAACTGTTTTTGTTTTTCTAATTTGTTTTACACAGTATAGTTGGAGAAGGAAATGGCAACCCATTCCAGTATTTTTGCCTGGAGAATCCTATGGACAGAGAAGCCTGGTGGAGCTACAGTCCATGGGGTCTCAAAGAGTCGGACACGACTGAGTGAGGGAGCATGCACACACAGTATAATACAATAATAATGTAATTGATGATAAAGTGTTAAAATATTAATTCATTGAGTACCCACTATGTGCCTTCAGTATTTTCTGAGTAATTTACATGAATTAGAATTTATCACTACAAACATATGAGATAAGTATTGTCAATATTCTCATTTTAAAAACGATGAAACTGAAACAGAGAAGTTAATTAACTTGCCTAAGCTCACTCAGCTAACAAGTGAAATAATACGAATCTTAGCTTGGTAGTCTGGCTCCACAGCCTGTGAATTGATTCATTAGGTTATACTTTTTACATACTAATTTCCCAGTCTCATACTATACAATCAGATAGATGTGGGTTTCTGTTCCAATTTGATCACTTAAATAACTATCATTTTGCAAGTTACTAATTGCCTTCTGCTTCAGGTTTCTTATCTATAAAATGGGAATAATATTAATACTTTCAGATACTTAAATTCTCTAAGATAATTTATCCATTTATAGATGGAAGAGACCATTCACAGATTTGTAGTTGAGGTTAAAAGAATATAGTTAAAAGAATATAGGTACATAAAGTGCTTAACCCAATGCCTAATTCATGATAAGCTACCAAAAATTAATGGTTATAAAATAAAATGAAATGTGAAGGTTCAGTACTCATAATTTTCTGTGTGCTAATTATAAAAAATTCATAAATTATTTAAAAAAATATTCATGCAATTCCTATTATACTATTGAGGTTTCCCAGGTGGCTCAGTGGTAAAGAATCCACCAACATTGCAGGAAATGCAGGTTTGATCTTTGGATCGGGAAAATCCCTGGAGGAGGAAATGACAACTCATTCCAATATTCTTGCTTGAAAAATCTCACAGATAAAAGAACCTGGTGGGCTACAGTCCATGGGGTCCCAAAGATCAGACATGACTTAACTGCATATATATACCTCATGGCATTTATGTGTTACAAGTAGACGTTTCTTTACTGACCATTTTATATCCATGATACCGAGATAGCTAAGAATACAGCTTTACATACTTTGTTTTGCAAATGAAATAAGGATAACTATTGCAGAAAGACAGATATTTAGCATTTATTAGTTGTATGATATTATTTGTATGATATTGAACAAATAATTAAACTCTCTGAGTTTTAATTTCCATTTCTATGAATTGAAACATGAAAGCTGTAGCTCTGGGTTATTTTGGCAATTTACTTTAAAGAAGAAATGTAAAATTCTAACCTAGTTCCAGGCACATGGTAGTGCTTCCTAGAGAGTTTATAGTTTCTGATACATATATATAGTTGTTAACTATGCATATATCACTCATGTGTGTATTATTTAAAATAGTAAGAGGTGTGTGTGTGTGTGTGTATAATAGAGAAAAAGAAAGAGAGAGCATGAATGTTCTTTAAATTCACTGGGGGCCAATTCTTTGAGAATCTGATGAAAATAATAGAATTTCTCTCAAGGAAAGTATGCAAGTGCAACTATTCTATGACTAAGTTTTATTTTTGACAATTAACTCTACTTGGCAGACTCAATTAGCTAATTAGAGCTGCGTTGTTCAGTTGCTGAGTCACGTCCAACTTTTTGCGACCCCATGAACTTCAGCATGCCAAGCTTCCCTGTCTTTCACTATCTCCTGGAATTTGCTCACACTCATGTCCATTGAGTCGGTGATGCCATCCATTCATCTCATCCTCTGTCACCCCCTTCTCCTCCTGCCCTCAATCTTTCCCAGCATCAGTATCTTTTCCAATGAGTCAGGTCTTTGCAACAGTTGGCAAAAGTGTTGGAAATTCAGCTTCAGTAATAGTCCTTCTAGTGAATATTCAGGGTTGATTTCCTTTAGGAAATCATTAGTTAGAGCCTGAACCTGACTAAAAACAAAAATATGAAGCAATAAAAAACAAAAGCTATGTGACTGCCCCAAATGTTGTTAGGTTCAGAACTAATAACCTGATCATTTATTCTTTTTTAATCATTTTATTTTATTTGGAGTATAGTTGATTAATAATACTGTGGTATTTTCAGATGAACAGCAAAGAGATTCAGTTATACATATAAATGTATCTATTATTTTTCAGATTCTTTATCCATTTAGGTTGTTACATAATATTGAGCAGAGCTTCCTGAGCTATACTAATTAACTCATTTACAAAGCATCTATTTATGCTTCAATCCTGATTCTTAGCAGGATCTTTCAAATGTTTGCAATTTTATGATGATGACATTTTTTACTGATTTACCCTTGAAACTGTGGCTTGTAAGCAGAGGAAAAGACAAAGGACTCCATCCTATTGCAGAAAAGTTTTCTGATGGAAACTTTCAGAACTCAGAATGGTTCTGCCTGAGGTCCGGGCAACCATTTAGTCAACCACTGGCCAGTATATTGCCAGTTGCTATAAACAGTTTCATATATGGGTCATTTGTTAGACTCTTCTCTTCCAGTTTGAACCTCTCTGTCTAGAATCTGAGATGACTGAAGGTGTGGACCATCCCACCACTCACTCCCTCTCTGATATTGTATATGAGCAGGAAACCAGCTTGTGGAGTAAACAATTCAGTGATTGGGGAAATGGCCCACTGATAAAAAATCCATGTCACGGTCAGGAACATTGATAAATGTTGCTCAAAGTAGTGTTTTTTAAATAACACTGATTATTCTTTTCCATCTCGTTTCACCTTTTATTAATTTCAGTCTAAATGTACTCTTTTTAAAAAGCTGTCTTTTAAAAATACCTACTTGAGAATTAACTCTAACTTAAATAGAACTCTAAGGATATGTCTCTACTGACAAACTAAATTCTAGAGAAAGATGTAGATCTTAGAGTAATGGCTTTGAATGTTTAAGAGTTTCTTCAAAGAGAGGATTTCTACAATATTCAATTTTGGCATACCACCAAGAATACAGATGCTTCTTTCCTATAGCTATTGTTTGGAAAGTAGAGAGGGCATAAGCAACGTTTTAAGAATTCACTGAAGCACAACTTCAAACAACATAACTAGTTGGGACCTGCTGGGAAACAAGGTCTCAGACAAATCAGCCTGGCGGGTGGCACTGAGGAGCCAGATAGTTGTTTCCAAGTGTTACCTTCAGAAAGAATGCAAGGGGAAGAGGTAGAATCTCCAGCAAAAACAGACTGAGGCAGCAAGCCCAGGGATGGGATGCTCTTCACGAGCACACAGAGGGTAGAGAATTGTTGCTTCTACACAGAGATTTTTTTTCAATAATAATTTTCCCCAATGCACTCTGATAATTACAGATCAGTATCACATACATGTGAACAGCACACACCACCTACACTTTACCACAGTTTGGAAAGAATGATGGAAAAGGAGGGGTGTTGCCTCAGGAATTATATGTGAAAACATCAGTCTGACAGGTGTGGTTGGGAATGTCACTCTTCAGGAAAGTTTATATTTGAAATCTGTTTAAAATACATGTATGGGCTTCCCAGATGATACTAGTGGTAAAGAATTCACTTGCCAATGTAGGAGATGCAAGAGATTCGGGTTTGATCCCAGGTTGGGAAGATCCCATGGAGAAAGGTAAGGCAACCAACTCCAATATTCTTGCCAGGAGAATTCCATGGTCAGAAGAGCCTGATGGGCTGCAATCCATAGGGATGCAAAGAGTCAGACAAAGCTGAAGCAACTGAGCATGCCAGTTTTCAAGTCTTATGAAAAGGGAGAGAGTTTTCTGTGGAACTTTATGTTTGGTAACTGGACTCTTAACCACAATTAAGATCCTGCAGAGCCTGAGCTTTTAGTCTTCATTAGCATTTTATAATGGTACATTTTTCTGACTGAGACCTGAATATGACAGATGTCAAATAAAACATCTGACCAGGTTGTTATATATTCCCAGAGCATTGTCCTTCCTTCCCATCTCTCATTTTTACCCTTTTCCTCTGATTTTTTTTAATATAAAACTTTGGGGGAAAAAAAAAAAAACTTTGAGTCTTTCCCCAGATCCGAGCAATAAAGTTCTAAAAAGAGAATATTTTTCAGTAACTTGTCCAACTTGCTTTTCTTCCAGTTTCCACATTTTTATTTATAAAACAAACAGCAAACAAACAAATCATTGCATGACGTCTGCACAATGCCCATTTCAGTATTTTAAGTCAATATCCCACATACCTTCTGGGTTAGCCATACTACTCACTAAGTTTGTTAACAGTTTGCTCCTGTTTCCTCCTCTGCTATTTTGTGTGTGTTAATAATCTAACAGAAAAGACCCCATAATCTCACTTACCATCGGCTCATAATGATGCAAGGATCATTTCAAAGGCCTTCTCTTCTGATAAAATATTCCTGATTACCTTTACTGTATATGATCTTACCATTATTTACTTACATAGACAAGCCATGTATCAATGAACCCTCTGCACTCTGTGAATCACCTCTTTCTTTCATGTCCTAGGTAAAGACCAAAACATAAAATAGACAAAAGCAACTTTTCAATGAAAACTCAACTATACTTTTAGGATAAACCATGAAATGGAATAGAAATCATGAGTTCTATTTTTAGATTTTTGAAGAGGCTCCATAATGTCTTCCATAGTGGTTGTCCCAATTTACATTCCCAGCAACAGTGCATTCAGATACCTTTTTCTTCACATCCTTGCCATCACATGCTGTTTCTTGTCCTTTTGGTGATAGCCATTCTGACAGGTGTCAGGTGATATCTCATTTGTGGTTTTGATTTCCATTTCCCCGATGATGTGTGATTTTCAGCATATATTCACATGCCTATCAGCCATCTTTATGTGTTCTTTGAAAAAGTGTCAGGTTTTCTGCTCAATTTTCATCAACTTTTTTTTTACTTTGATCAATTTTATTGAGCTTAAGAGTTATTTACATATATTTTATATCAACCTCTTTTCAGATATATAATTTGTAAATATTTTCTCCCATTTAGTAGGTTGCCTTTTTATTTTCTTGATGACTTCTTTCTAAAGGCAGAAACTTTCTATGTTTGATACAGTGTATTTGTTATATTTTGCTTCTGTTGTCATTGCCTTTGGAGTCAGTCCAAAAAACATTGCCAAGATTGATGTCAAAGAGCCTATTGCCTATGTTTTCTACTAGAAGTTTTATGGTTTCTGGTATTATATCAGAAATATTGGTCTATAATTATCTTTTTGGTGGTACCCTATTCTGGTCTTAATATCAGAGTAATGTTGGCCTTGTAAAATGAATTGAGTGTTCCTTCTTCAATTTTTCGGAGGAATTTGGAAGAGGTAGATATTAAATCTTTTTAGAATACTACATAGAATTGATAAATGTTTTTAAGTGTTATGCTTAGCTTCATTTGTCATTGTCTTTTATACGTTTTTTAGGTACATTATGGGTTTTTTGTGTATTTCTGGTTTATGGTGATCATAATGTTCAATATATACACAAATATACTTATATAGTTGTCTGTAAATGTAACAATATATTTTACATTAATAGCAAGTTAAGTTTAAATGCATTCTAAAACTCTGCATCTTACTCCACTCCCATGCTTTTGATGTCACATTTTATACCTTTATATTTTGTGTATCCCTTAGAGAAGGGAATGGCAACCCACTCCAGTATTCCTGCCTGGAGAATTTCATGGACAGAGAAGGCTGGCAGGCTACAGTCGATGGGATCACAAAGAATCAGACACCACTGAGCGACAAACACACACTTTAAGTAATTGTTGCAGTTATAGTTCAGTTCAGTTAGTCCAGTCACTCAGTCTTGTCCAACTCTTTGCAACCCCATGAACCGCAACACACCAGGCCTCCTTGTCCATCACGAACTCCTGGAGTTTACCCAAACTCATGTCCATTGAGTCAGTGATGCCATCTAACCATCTAATCCTCTTTTGTCCCCTTCTCCTCCTGCCTTCAATCTTTCCCAACATCAGGGTCTTTTCAAATGAGTCAACTCTTTGCATCAGGTGGCCAAAATACTGGAATTTTAAGCTTTAACATTAGTCCTTCCAATGAACACCAAGGACCAATTTCCCTTAGGATGGACTGGTTAGGATGGATCTCCTTGCTGTCCAAGAGAATCTCAAATGTCTTCTCCAACAAGCATCAATTCTTCTGCACTCAGCCCTCTTTATAGCCCAACTCTCACATCCATACATGACTACTTGACTAGACGGACCTTGGTTGGCAAAGTAATGTCTCTGCTTTTTAACATGCTGTCTAGGTTGGTCATAACCTTCCTTCCAAGGAGTAAGCATCTTTTAATTTCATGGCTGCAATAAACATCTGCAGTGATGTTGAAACCCAAAAAAATAAAGTCAGCCACTGTTTCCCCATCTATTTCCCATGAAGTGATGGGACCAGATGCCATGATCTTAGTTTTCTGAATGTTGAGCTTTAAGTAAACTTTTTCACTCTCCTCTTTCACTTTCATCAAGAGGCTCTTTAGTTCTTCTTCACTTTCTGCCATAAGGGTGGTTTCATTAGCATATCTGAGGTTATTGATATTTCTTCCAGCAATTTTGATTTCAACTTGTGATTCTTCCAGCCCAGCATTTTTCTTGATGTACTCTGCATATAAGTTAAATAAGCAGGGTGGCAATATACAGCCTTGACATACTCCTTTTCCTATTTGAACCAGTCTGTTGTTCCATGTCCAATTCTAACTGTTGCTTCCTGACCTGCATACAGGTTTCTCAAGAGGCAGGTCAGGTGGTCTGTTATTCCCATCTCTTTAAGAATTTTCCAGTTTATTGTGATCCACACAGTCAAAGGCTTTGGCATAGTCAATAAAGTAGAAGTAGATGTTTTTCTGGAACTCTCTGGCTTTTTTGATGATCCAGCGAATGTTGGCAATTTGATCTCTGGTTCCTCTGCCTTTTCTTAAACCAGCTTGAACACGTGGAAGTTCAAGTATTGCTGAAGCCAGGCCTGGAGAATTTTGAGCATTACTTTACTAGCATGTGAGATGAGTGCAATTGTGCAGTAGTTTGAATATTCTTTGTCATTACCTTTCTTTTGGATTGGAATGAAAATTGACTGTTTCCATTCCTGTGGCCACTGCCGAGCTTTCCGAATTTGCTGACATATTGAGTGCAGCACTTTCACAGCATCATCTTTTAAGATTTGAAATAGCTCAGCTGGAATTCCATCACCTGCACTTGTTTTGTTCATAGTGATGCTTCCTAAGGCTTGACTTCACATTCCAGGATGTCTGTTTCTAGGTGAGTGATCACACCATCGTGATTATCTAGGTCATGAAGATCTTTTTTTTTGTACAGTTCCTCTGTGTATTCTTGCCACCTCTTTTTAAAATCTCCTGCTTCCGTTAGGTCCCTACCATTTCTGTCCTTTATTGAGCCCATCTTTGCATGAAATGTTCCATTGGTATCTCTAATTTTCTTGAAGAGATCTCTGGTCTTTCCCATTCTATTGTTTTCCTCTATTTCTTTGCACTGATCATTGAGGAAGGCTTTCTTATCTCTCCTTGCTATTTGGAACTCTGCATTCAAATGGGTATATTTTTGCTTTTCTCTTTTGCTTTTGGCTTCTCTCCTTTTCACAGCTATTTGTAAGGCCTCCTGAGACAGCCATTTTGTTTTTTGCATTTCTTTTTCATGGGGATGGTCTTAATCCTTGTCTCCTGTACAATGTCACGAACCTCCATCCATAGTTCATCGGGCATTGTATCAGATCTAGACTTTTAAATCTTTTGCCAGTTGTCTTTTAAAGTTCATGCTAACATTAAAAGTATGTGATTGATCTATTTTATTTACCATATATTTGATGTTTCCTGTGAAATTTTTACTTTCATGTATTTTTTATAGTTATTATTACTTGTTAGTGCCCTTCCTTTTCAGCTTAAAACATCCCTATGACATTTCCTGTAGGGCTGGTTTAATGGTGATTAACTTCTTTGCTCTTACTTGTCTGGAGAACTCTTTATTTCTCCTCTATTCTAAATGATAACCTTGCTGAATAGAGTATTCTTGGTTGGAAGTTTTGTTTTTGTTTTTTTCCCAGCACTTTGAATTTATCATGCCAGTCCCTTCTGGCCTACAAAATTTCTGCTGAGAAGTCTGCCAGTAGTTTTACAGGGGTTCCTGAGTAAATAAGTTGTTTTTTTCTTTCTGATATTAATATTATCTCCTCAATTTTTGGCACTTAAAATATAATGTGTCTTGGTGTGGTTCTCTTTGGGTTTATCTGTTTTGAAACTCTCTGGCCTTCCTACATCCAGAGGTCTGCCTCCTTTTCCAGATTAGAGAAATTTTCAGTCACTATTTCTTTTTTTTTTTTAATTCATCTTTTTATTTAGGTCATGTTGGTTCATAAGATTACATAGATATCATGTGTGCAACGTTGCATTTCTACTTCTGTGCACACTGCAGTGTGCTCACCGCCATAAATGCAATTACCATTCACCACCGTATAATTGAGCCCTTATACCCGTTTCACCTTTCCTTCTTAAGCCATTATTTCTTCACATAATTTTCTGCCCCTTTCTCACTTTTCTCCTTCTGGGACCCCTGCAATGAAAATGATATTTTGCTATGTGTTGTCCCATTGGTCCTTTAATCTGTCTTCACTTATTAAAGTTCTTCTTTCTTTTGCTGCTCTATTTGGGTGAGTTCCATTGCCTGTTTTTTCCAGATCTCTGATCCACTCCTCCACTTTATCTATCAGTTATTGTATCCTTCAACTATGTGTCTTCTGTTTAGGACTTTCTTATATTTTCTCAACTCTTTATAATTCCCTCTGTATTCACCTATTCTTTTTCTGAGTTTAATGAACATCTTTATTACCATTACTTTGAATGATAGGATATATTACTTATCTCTTATTCAGATTTCTTTTCTGAGCATTTTCTTGTGATTTGTTTGGAGCACTTTCCTCTGTTTCCCCATTTTGCTTGACTCTCTGTATTTCTATGTGCTAAATGAAACAGCTATCTCTTCCAGTTTAAAAGGAGTAGTCCTGTGTAGGCAATGATCCATATTGTTTAACCACGCTTTAGTTCTTGGTTGTCTCTCACCTGTCTCTCCAACTGGCCTGTTCATCTGAGAAACTCATTGCCCCTTGACAGTGAGAGCCTGACACTCAACTGTTTGGGCTGTTTGCTTCTGCTGGCTTTAATGGGGGAAGAGAGGGGATCAGAGTGCTTACACCCCACCTGTGACATGGTCGCAACAGCAGGGCAGAGGGGCACTAGCTAGCAGGCTATAGTGAGAAAGCAAAAATGGTGTCTGTCAGAACTGGCAATAGTGAGGGAGAAGGAGAACTAAAAAATGGTGCCTAGAGTCTCAGACAGTAAAGAATCCACCTTAGATGCCTGAGACCTGGGTTCAAGCCCTGGGTCAGGAAGATCCCCTGGAGGAGGGCATGGCAACCCACTCCATTATTCTTGCATGGAGAATCCCCATGGACAGAAGAACCTGATGGGCTAAAGTCCATAGTGTCTCAAAGTGTTGAACACGACTGAGTGACTAATCACACATTCAGAAACCACAGCCCTGGAGAGAGTCCCAAAAGGTTTTTGCCCCTCTGGCAGTTATTTTTGGTTTAACATAATCACACGTAAAGTATAGGCTTCCCAAGTGTTCCTTTTGCCTGGGTCCGGGGTGAGTGAGTCTGTGAGAGAACACTTTAAACGCAGAATCTCCATTTCCTATAGCCCTGTGGTTCTCCTGGACATAACCCCTATTGGTTTTCAAAACTAGATGCTTTAGAGACTCATTTCTCATGCAGATCCTAAGGACTGATGTGCCTGATGTAGGGCACAAATCCCTTGCTCCGCAGGGAGAAGTTCTGTACTTGTGAGATTCTTCCCAACTGTGGATCACAATGATGAGGGTGGGATTTGTGGGTGAAACTGCATCTCTGCCTCTCATACCATGTCCATATGGCCCTTTGGCCCTCTGTTGTGGAGTAGCTGTTCAGCTGATTCTTGGGTTCTTCAAAGAGAATTGTTCCATATGAAACTGTAGGCTTGTTGTGTCCATGAGAGGAGGTGTGTTTCAGCTTTTCCTAGGTCGCCATCTTGGACAACCTTCCCCAACATTATTTTTGTTTTTGTTTTTGATTAAGATATCTTCTCAAAGCATCTATGAGTTTCCTGACTGGGTTTCAGTTGACAGCTCAACTGTGAAGTTCAGCCATAGAAGTCTTGGAAGACTGACTCCTTCATTCACATTCTGGACATGGGATAAAAGTAAAAGCAATCATTAGTTTTTAATGTCTCTTAATTAGGTAGACACAAAAAATCAGTAAACTAGTTCTCTTACTACATTGATTAATACTTTTAATTATTCCTAATTGCTTCTACCTTCACTGATGGATGGTAAGTCCTCAGACTGTTTTCTCAATAAAATTCATATTTAAAGGGAAATAATATCTCATCCCCAAATGTGTGCTTATTTTTACCTTGTTATCTGAGTATGCCAATCAATAAATTAGCCATGTGATTCAGAAGTGTGTTTTAACGGTTGAACAGAAGTGTCATCCAAATAAATGTAACCTCCAAGAGCAGCTTTTAAATCCTAAGGGAAGAATAATTCAAGTTAAATGTCAAGAAATTTATTTTGATAGAAATTAATTTTACAACTGACTGGACTAATGTATTTACAATGAATAAAATGGTGACAGACATTTATACTTTTACTTAATTGTATATAGCCTAAAGCCAGTTCTACCCATTTGAAAATGAGAATCAATGAATAGTTTACCAGTCACACAATTCAGTTGCTCTAACCAGTATTCTTTTTAATGACATAGTCTGTAATAACAAAGAGTCTTGCCTTCATAAATATTTTGTTTTTTAATAGTATCATCCAAGAATTATCATGGAAGATTTTATATTTTCACTGCAAGCTACTAAATAAAATGTTAAAGTATTAACTATTTAATGTCAAGAAAAGTAAACAGTTATTGAAATATTGACATACAATTTTGGTATTCATGTGGATACATCCTATTTTTGCTATGCATATTGGAATTTGAAAGCCATTTTTATAAACATATGGAGATCATAAAAAAAATGAAAAATGGAAGCCCGTAATCACTCTGTGAATTGTTATCCTACTTTCTTCTCTTCTTCCTATTCTCATTCAAAAAATTATAATTTCCTTATATCAATTCATGGATATATTGTTCTCCTCTGAGATTTTAGATATTGATGCTGTGACAGAACTCTGGGTGATTCTGGGTATACTCCATGCTACCATTTGAAAGAAGAATTGCTATTACAGTATTTTTAAAATTCATAAAGGACATTTCTATTAGAACAAGAGTAATATGATACAATGGAGAAGGCAGTGGCACCCCACTCCTGTACTCTTGGTAGGCTGCAGCCTATGGGGTCGCTAGGAGTGGGACACGACTGAGCAACTTCACTTTCACTTTTCGCTTTCATGCATTGGAGAAGGAAATGGCAAGCCACTCCAGTGTTCTTGCCTGGAGAATCCCAGGGACGGGGGAGCCTGGTGAGCTGCCATGTCTGGGGTCGCACAGAGTTGGACACGACTGAAGTGACTTAGCAGCAGCAATATGATGCAAAGAACTTAATGATTTGAGTACTTGCTTTCAAACAATTTATTTTCTCTTTTCTCTGTAACATCTATATCAAATTGGTAGCCTTCATAAGTAAATACATGAAACTACGTGAATCCACTTGTAGCAAGATAATATTATGATACTTACAAGTAAATAAAATTCTAACTAGTACCAATACACATCTGACATCAAAATTAAAAATGACAATGTAATTTTTCAAACGCTTCTGAGCAACAAAAATTTAGACCATAAATCAATGCAAAAAAATTTATATATTTTGAAGGCAAACATATCAGATTGTTCACTTTCCTTTTTCACATGGTTTAAATTAAGTTTAATTAGAAAGATGAGGAAAAGCCTTGAAAGAGAAAAATATTTTTATTAAGACATAACATAAAGTGATGGCTGATAGCTTGATTTTTTTTAAAGGAAAATAAAGAAAATGATTTCTAGCCCAAAACTCAATATAACAAAAATCATAATATGATTAATAAAATGAAAAAATATCATTGTGTGATAATCCATAGCCTACAGTATAATTGTTGTATCAATAATAACACTGACTTACCAAGAAATGTTTCACATGTGTGTTTTCTGTACATGTTTAGATCATAAATGCATTCCATTCAAATGCTTCACTCAACACTAGAATGGAGTGATTACTACTGTGGAGACTGCTGGTCTGAGTAAAATTCTAGCTCTAAATCTTAATCAGTCTCTAAATATGTTGCTTTAACTTTTATATGCTTCCTTTTATAATACCTAAAATGTGGATTAAAATTAACCTCATGGAATTACCATGAGAGTGGAAAATTCTAAAAGAGATGGGAATACAAGACCACTTGACCTGTCTCTTAAGAAACTTATATGCAGGTCAGGAAACAACAGTTTGAACTGGACATGGAAAAACAGACTGGTTCAAATGGGAAAAGGAGTATGTCAAGGCTGTATATTGTCACCCTGCTTATTTAACTTATATGCAGAGTACATCATGAGAAACACTAGGCTGGATGAAGCACAAGCTGGAATCAAGTTTGCTGGGAGAAATATCAATAACCTCAGATATGCCGATGACACCACCCTTATGGCAGAAAGTGAAGAGGAACTCAAAAGCCTCTTGATGAAAGTGAAAGAGGAGAGTGAAAAAGTTGACTTAAAGCTCAACATTCAGAAAACTAAGATCATGGTATCTGGTCCCATCACTTCTTTGGAAGTAGATGGGGAAACAGTAGAAACAGTGTCAGATTTATTTTGGGGGGCTCCAAAATCACTGCAGATGTTTATTGCAGCCATGAAATTAAAAGACGCTTACCTTGGAAGGAAAATTATGACCAACCTAGACAGCATATTGAAAAGCAGAGATATTACTTTGCCAACAAAGGTCCGTCTAGTCAAGGCTATGGTTTTTCCAGTGGTCATGTATGGATGTGAGAGTTGGACTGGGAAGAAAGCTGAGGGCCAAAGAATTGATGCTTTTGAACTGTGGTGTTGGAGAAGACTCTTGAGAGTCCCTTGGACTGCAAGGAGATCCAACCAGTTCATCCTAAAGGATATCAGTCCTGGGTGTTCATTGGAGGGACTGATGCTAAAGCTGAAACTCCAATACTTTGGCCACCTCATGAGAAGAGTTGACTCACTGGAAAAGACTCTGATGCTGGGAGGGATTGGGGGCAGGAGGAGAAGGGGACGACAGAGGATGAGATGGCTGGATGGCATCACCAACTCGATGGACATGAGTTTGAGTGAACTCCGGGAGTTGGTGATGGACAGGGAGGCCTGGCCTGCTGTGATTCATGGAGTTTCAAAGAGTCGGACATGACTGAGCAACTGAACTGAACTGAAAGCAGTCTATAAGTTCTTAAGCTGATATCCAACATGAAATAATTATAATAAATGTTTTTTATCATCATTCATGTGAATAACCTCATTTAATTATAAGCATAACACCTATGAAGTATGTAGAAGTAAACCTATAAGAGAACAATTATATTTGCCAAGTTACCCAGAGTTCAAGTGAAGAAACTAATTTGAACCCTATTTGGTCTAACTTGAAAAAAACCATGAAGTTGCCTGATACAAACTATTGTTTCACAGTTAGCATAGCTATTGAATAAAAATATGCATGTACACAAATATAAATGGATAAAAATAATTCAACTGATATATCTATATGATATAAAATTTTGATCAAGGAGCATTTATTTATTTTTCATATGGATATCCAGTTGTTTCAGCACCACTCTTACAAAAGCCTTCCTTTTATCATTGAATTTCCTTTTCAATGTTACTAAAAGTAAATTGGCTTTGTGTACATATGGGTAAATCTGGACTCCCCATTCTGTTTTAGTTATATGTGTACCTATAATTCAGTCAGTACTGCACTGCCTTGTTTATTTTAATAGTAAGTATTTTAAAATAAGTATAGTTCACAAACAGCTTGTCTCTTCAAAAAATTTTTGGCCATTCTAATTTCTTTGTTTTTCCATGTAACTTTTAGATCCAGCTTATTAACTTCTGTAAAACACCTTGCTGGAATTTTGATTGTGCTAACAATTAATCCATATATAAAACTTGGAAAAACTGATGAACGTTTTGTGTTTTTAAATTTATGAACACAATATACCTGTTTGTTTATGTCTAATTTATTTCAACAATCTTTGTGGTATTCTATATACAAATCTTGCATAAATTTGATTAGAATTGAACCTAAATATTTCAGGATAGTTGCCAGTATTATCGGAGAAGGCAATGGCACCCCACTCCAGTACTTTTGCCTAGAAAATCCTATGGGCAGAGGAGCCTGTTAGGCTGCAGTCCATGGGGTCGCTAGAGTCGGACAGGACTGAGCGACTTCACTTTCACTTTCACTTTCATGCATTGGAGAAGGAAATGGCAACCCACTCCAGTGTTCTTGCCTGGAGAATCCTAGGCACGGGGGAGCCTGGTGGGCTGCCGTCTATGGGGTCGTACAGAGTCGGACACAACTGAAGCGACTTAGCAGCAGCAGCAGCAGCAGCCAGTATTATAATGGTATATGTATAATTTTAATTCAAATGCCATTTTCTCATTGCTAATATGTAGAAATATAGTGGATTTTTAATACATTAACTTTGCTATGCCAGCCAAAATTACTAGATCTAGTAGTTTTTATTTTTTAACCTTTGATACTTTCAATGTAGTCAGATATATTTTGAGCAAATACACACAGTTTTGCCTCTTTCATTTCAATTTGTTTATATGACAGTTGGGGTTTTGTTTGTTTTGTTTTACATTATTGCAATGGCTAAGACATATTTCAGTTTGGGAAATTTCTATTGACCTTTCTTTAGACTGTATCCTCGGTTGTATTTGTTTTTTAAATAATCTTCTGAAAGGATTCTTTATATTTGAAATAATTTTCATGTTCTAGTTACCTGTTAATAATAAATATATGCACACATAGGTAGGTACACACACATGTGTGTGTCTGTGCATGTGTGTGTACTGGCAGAAAACACAAAAATCTGGATCAGAAACAAAGATGGTTTATTATTCACAGCAAAGGCAACAGTCAGAACAACCTCTCAAGAATGCTCCCTGAACCCCCAGATCCCACAAGGTGACCTGATGAGGGAACATGTATAATGCTACATTATAGGAGAAAAATTCTGAAGTTAAGCGTGATCTTATTTTTATTCTAGAACTTCAGTAAATTCTCTCGAAGGAGATTACATAGAAAACAGTAACTTCACAACACTGGAATGTCACTGGAGTGGGAGATATTCTTAAACTTTAGAATGTCTTATACCTGTGCTGTTCACAAAGGTGGATGATTAAGCTAGGGGAAAAAAAAAACAGTGGTCTTCTAATTAATTCAGCATCATTTTCTGATAGTTTACATTTTATAGAATATGAATTCATGTTCCTTCTAGAGTTTATGGTAAGAATTAAATGAAGAAATCTTGGAGAAACATTCTTTTAAAGTTGTGACACAAAATTTCAGAGAATTTTCTTGAAATACTAAATGTAACTTTCTGGATCTGTAATGTACTTAGAATTTCTAGTTCTTTATTGTTTAAATTCAATGAAGTCCTGTAGTAAAGGGTCAGCTTCATCCAACTAGATAGTGAAAGTTGTGGCAATATTGAGTATGGATTTTTCAGGGACAATATGCTAATACATCATAACATCAAGGATTTAAAGACTACATCCACACACATGTGTATGTAAAAAACACATTGTCCTATAAACTTTATATACTGTTGCTGCTGCTAAGTCGCTTCAGTCGTGTCCGACTCGGTGCGACCCCATAGACGTCAGCCCACCAGGCTCCTCCATCCATGGGATTTTCCAGGCAAGAGTACTGGAGTGGGGTGCCATTGCCGTCTCCATTATATACTGTTAAAAATGCATAAAGAAATTTTATTAAAATAAAGTGCTATATTTTGCTTGTGAGTACACATTGGTGCTGAAAGTCAAAGTTCATAAGATGTTTTCTTGGGATATAATTCTACAATATGTACTACTGAGATGGTTAAAATCTTTAAAATCATTGGCCTATGAATTCCACTTTTATTAATCTGAATAAATAAATTAAAATCAAAAGACAACACACGCTGGAAGATGAGCACTTCAGTATTATAATATTGTAAACTATGTTAATGGGCTTCACTGGTGGTTCAGTGATATAGAATCTGCCTGCCAGAGATGATACAGGTTCAATCTCTAGGTCAGGAAGATCCCCTCGAAAAGGAAATGTCAACCCACTCCAGTATTCTTGCCTGGGAAACCCCATGGGTAGAGGAGATTGGCAGGTTACAGTCTACGGGGTTGCAAAACAGCTGGACATGACTTAGCAACTAAGCAACAACAGAACTATGTTAAAATTGAAATTTCAATCAGGACACACATATAAAGGCATCTGATTTTCCAAATATAAATGATTACAGTCACATTTGTTCCATTGATTATTTTGACTATAATAGCTGATTTGAAGTCAAGTAAATTCACAATAGCAACATATCAGAATCCATTTCTATTAACTGCTTTTTTCCTCCTCTGTAAATGTGTCACATTATTCTTTTTTTCAGTCTAGTAATTTTTTTGCTTGTGATTGGACACTATAGATAATATTTTGTACCAAATTTAAATTTTTTTATCTTCTTGTAGGATTTATGAGATTTTTGCTCTAGTCGACAGTTAACTTGCCTGCTTTTCGGCTTTTGAAGCTGCTCCTGTGTTCACAAATGCACAGCCAACAGAGCAAACTTGAAAAGCTTACACAGCACAGTTTTCTTTCAAGGTTAAATTTTTATTCTCTGGTTTCTTGGATGGAAGAAAAACCCTAGAGTCTCTTCTTGATATTTATGTTAGGGATCAGTGAAGCATTTGGGAGGTGTATATGCATGTTTGAATTTTTCTATGGTAATCTTACACCTAGGGCTTTCTGTCTTAATTCCCAGCTATTTTTACATTCCTGAACTCTGTTCTCTGCCACGTTAAGCATGTAAGCCTGTGGTTCTGTGCTGCTATAGCTGTTGGATTGAAATTTGCAACTGAAAGTATCAGGCAGGACAGGTACCAGCTGTAAATTCTGCCCTTTCATTTCCTGGTCTTTCAAAGGCTAACTACCTCCAAGCTTCTATGGGACCTTGGGTGCTTACTAGTGATTTCAAATAGTTCTGCTTTCTTATATTTTTGCCCAGATTTCATAATTTAATTTCCTATGATGTGTTCTTCACATCATATTTCTTCTTCAATACTCATATACCTTTTAGATAAGAACAGTTAAAATGTAAATGTCTAAAAATACTAGTCAATCAAACTTTCATATTTCTTAATGACCTTGCTTGGCGGATCTCATAGATTACCATAATAGCACACTTGAAAGAGTTTCAATTCAATTAAATGCAACATAGCATGTTTCAGTCATCAGGTAAACATCAGAGGTGAATTATAATAAAGGCTGTCAATTTATTTTTGATGTTTATCTGCTAACTACTTTTACACTTCACACCTTCCACTTGCCCTTCTGCCTTACATAGGAACAAGCAGATACAAAAATGTCCTGAAAGCACAAGGAAAGAAAATTCACTGGGTATTTTTTTAAAGTGATTAGGGATGGGCCCAGGTGCAGTTCCCTACGCATGGCGTGCGCTTCCCGCTAGTGCCAAAGGAAGGAGCGGCTGATAAAGGCTCACACTGCATGGCTGTGGGCACAGAGAGGTAAGGATTCAGGGCCATCTTTATAAGAAACCCCTCATATTTACATTGCATGTTAATATATAATCACTTACAGAAATATTGAATGATAATTTGCTGTATATTCTCTCCCCCAAATCTTGGAAAGAAAATATATCCTAAAATCTGAAATATAATATCTACATATAGGAGATGAGCCCACGCCCATTAACTGTCCCCTTAAAGAAACAAAAGGGCTTGTAAATAAGAGTAAAGCTTGACTTTAACTAAATTTATAGTATACACATATAATAAATTATTATTTTTTTCCTTCAGATAAAAGTATGGTGAGGGAGGAAAGGACATAAATAATGGAACTGAATTATCAGTTCATTCTGTGAAGCGGTAACCCTGGCCCATTAATTTGAATCTGTCCGTTGCTTCTAGGATGCATTTTCATTAGTTTCTGAATGCCGTAGTTTATACTTCTTGCCAAATTTTTATCTTGTTCTGGCATCACTGTTTAGAAGTACAGCCAGATGGCCAAAAAATATGGTACTCAGCATGTTTCCAGGTGATTTTCCAGCCAATCTCTGTGTTCCCATTTGCCATTGTTTTTCTGTTCAGGTGTTCGAGTTTACTCTCTGGGAACTCATCAATTTCCCCAATGGGTTTTAAACTACTAAGGTGTAATAATGGCGGAAAAGCAACAATTAACGTGCTATTTCTCACCTCAGTACATTCTTACATGCTGTGTCTCCTTTGCTTGGAATGCCTTAATTTCTCCTTCTACATCTGAATAATTCTTACTTGTATTTAAAATTTAATACAAGCGTAATTCCCAGTGGGAAAAATTTCTACATTAACAAATTTCCAGTCTTTTGATTCTGTACATACAAGCTCCTTATGTTTACATGTATTACACAGACTGTAATTGTTGGTTTACTTCACGTTGCCTGTACTATTATATAAACTTGAGAAAAAGATCCCTGTGGAAAAGACAGTTCCTAGCATATATTCATTTAACAGACAAATGCGTTCCTCAAACTCTACCATTAATGACTACAGAATTCAGAGAGCTTTTAGAGGAGTCAGAAAGGGTACTTGGTGATAAGGGCAATGACTGCTCCTCATTAAGCAATGGAATATCCATTAGCCATGCTAAACTTTAATTTTCTAATACTAAGAGAGGCCTGATATTCAGTGGAGTCTGTCTGAATGATATCTTTATCCCTTGTAATTTTATGAGTATGGAAAATAAAGAAGTAGATACAGACTGAACAATATCATGGAAAATTTTGATTCAACTATTCAATTGAAAGCAATGCAAGATATTTATCATCTAATATAATTTCTCTACTCAGATAAAAGCAATAAATCATCTTGGTTTCTTTTCTATTACATGTCACTAATCTGGATATTTCAAGTAAGCAGATAATGATTTTAAATTGTTCATTATAAAATATTTTAGCCTTTTCTCTGAAAATATGGTACTTTCTAAGTTCCATATTTATATTAAATCTAGGTCATATTAGGTTGCATTTTCATTTTATCCAAGCAAGTTATGGATTTTTATGTAAAAGAAAATTAGATATAACTAAGAGTATATAAGCATTTATATATAAATATTTATATATACAGTTATATATTTAGTTTTCTTTTATATAAAAATGAATGTGTTTATGTGTGTTTAGGGATTCCCAGGTGGTGCTAGTGGTAAAGAACCCACCTGCCAATGCAGGAGACACAAGTTTGATCCCTGGGTTAGGAAGATCCCCTGGAGGAGAGCATGGCAATTCACTCCAGTATTTTTGCCTGGAGAATTGCATGGACAGAGGAATCTGGTGGGTTATAAGCAAATAAAGAAAAAATTTTATAAAAGTACTCCTAAAAACTATACATGTCTACTTTTTCAAATATTCTAGTGTATTCTGATTGATATGGAAGTATAAATTAACTTTGTAAAAAAGTTAGCTATCTAAAGCCATTCTTTCTTTCAGACAATAGTGCAGAACAATAACTTTTAACTTTTTAATTTTGTGCGTAGACAATTTCTGATTATGAAAATATCAGTATATATGTGGAAGACTTAACACCGAATCTAAATTCTCTCTTCACCATAATTAGCATTAGCATGAACAATCTCTATTCTATCTCTCTGTCACTTCTGTCCATCTCTGTCAATTTAGAAAGCAGAAGCTTATGTGATTCACTATTTCACATATACTATGTGAAAAAAAAGATAACTGAAAGAGAAAAATGTAGACCCACCAAATGGGAAATTTATTTTAGTAGCTCTCCTGAGATATAACTGACAAATTTAAATGCATACATTTAAGGTGTACAGTTTGATGTTTTGACATACATACCCATGAGACAATAACAGAAATCAAAGTAGTGAACATTTTCAACAACTTAAAATATTTCCTTACACCTATTTGTACTTTTTATAGTTTATATAAATGAATTGCATAGTATGTACTCTGTATTGTGTGGATTATTTCGCTGAGCATAATTTGAGATTCATCCATTTTGTGGTATGCATCCATAGTACATTCGTTTTTAATTTAATACTGTCACAGTTTCATTTTTATACATCTGTTGCTGCTGCTGCTGCTGTTAAGTCACTTCAGTCATGTCCGACTCTGTGCAACCCCAGAGACAGGCTCCCCCATCTCTGGGATTCTCCAGGCAAGAACACTGGAGTGGGTTGCCACTTCCTTCTCCAACATCTGCTGCTAGACTTTTACAATATTTCCAATTTGGAGCTATTTCAAAAAAAGCTGCTATGAAGTTTTTGGGCAAATAGTTTTCTCTTTTCTTGAATAAATAAGTAGGAATAGAAACACTTACTCATGTGTTAAAATGTGTGTGACTTTCTAAGAAACCTTAATGCTATTTTCCCAAGTAATTGTACAGTTTATGCGCCTATCAGAAATGTATGAGAGTTCTAGTTTTTCTACATCCTTCCCAACACTTGGCAGAACCAAGATTTTTAATTTTAACAATTGAAATATCTGTCTACTGGTAAATCATTATAGTTTTAATTTGTACTTTCATAATTGCAAATGGTAATAAGCACCTTTTTATGTTCTTACTTGTCATTGGTATGTTTTTATTTTGTTTAAGCCTATGTTCAAATATTCTGCATATTTATGTGATGCCTGCTTTGTTTTGTGTTTTTATAATTGGATTTATAGAATTCTTTATATACTATGGATAAAAGTTGTTTTTTTTTTTAATCAGATATATGCTTTGCAAATATTTTCTCCTACTCTGGCTTGGCTTTTTAACTTTCTTAACATTGTCTTACAAATAGCAACTTTTGTTTTCTTTCTTCAAATTATATTTTAATAATTTTTATTTATTTTTTTATTTACATTTACAGAAAAATTACAAAGATAATGCAGAGTTCCTATCATATTCTTTACCATTTCCCTACTTATAATATTGTACATTAGTATGGCATCAGTTCAGTTCAATTCAGTCACTCAGTCATGTCTGATTCTTTAAGACCCCATGGACTGCAGCATGCCAGGCTTCCCTGTCCATCACCAAATCCCAGAACTTGCTCAAACTCATGTCCATCGAGTTAGTGATCCCATTCAACCATCTCATCCTGTCATCCCCTTCTCCTCCTGCCTTCAATCTTTCCTAGCATTAGGGTCTTTCCCAATGATTCAGTTCTTTGCATCATGTGGCCAAAGTATTGGAGCTTCAACTTCAGCATCAGTCCTTTGAATGAATATTCAGGGTTGATTTCCTTTGGGATTGACTGGTTGGATCTCCTTGCAGTCCAAGGGACTCTCAAGAGTCTTCTCCAACACCACAGTTCACAAACATTAATTCTTCAGTGCTCAGATTTCTTTATAGTCCAACTCTTTCATCCATACATGACTATTGGAAAAACCATAGCTTTGACTAGACAGACCTTTGTCAGCAAAGTATGTCTCTGCTTTTTAACATACTGTCTAGGTTAATAATAGCTTTTCTTCCAAAGAGCAAGTGTCTTTTAATTTATGTATGGCATATTTATTATGCCATATATTAATACACCATATTTATGACAATTATGGGCTTCCCTGGTGACTCAGACAGTAAAGAATCCACCTGCAATGTGGGAGGCCTAGGTTTGATCCCTGGGTCAGGTAGAACCCCTGGAGAAGGGGATGACAACCCATTCCGGTATTCTTGCCTGGAGAATCCCCATGGACAGAGGAGCCTGGCGGGCTAGAGTCCATGGGTCACAAAGAGTAGGACAAGACTGAGTAACTAAGCACAACGCGTTATAGTTAATGAACTAATGTTGATATATTATGAGCTTCCCTTGTGGCTCAGCTGGTAAAGAATCTGCCTGCAATTCAGGAGACCTGGGTTCAATCCCTGGGTTGGGAAGATCCCCTGGAGAAGGGAAAGGTTATCCACTCCAGTATTCTTGCCTGGAGAATCCTCATGGAAAGAGAGCCTGGTGTGCTACAGTCCATGTGGTCACAAAGAGTCAGACATGACTGAGCAACTAAGTACAGCACATTACAATTAACGAACCAGTGTTTATGCATTATCATTACATATAGCCAATATACTACTTACATCTTCTCACTTTGTACTTAATGTCCTATTTACGTTCCAGCATTCCATCTAGGATACTGCACTATACTTAGTTTTCATGTTTCTTTAGGCTTCTATTTCTCGGCTGTGAGAGTTTTTCAGAATTTGTCTTTGATAACAATTTTGAGGTGAAAATACTGCATTTTGTAGCACGTCCCTCAGTTGATGCTAATCTTAAGTCAACGTTGATCACGTGTCCTAGGAAGTGAAGAGTAAAACTTTTAGTATTTATAAATCCAAATAATATTTTTTTTCCTCCTCTGTATTTTTCTTTTGGTGACATGGCTGGCAAATCTTTCCCTAAGTTCACAAAAATTTTCTTCTAACATTTTCTTATAAATATTTTATGATTTTACATTTGGATCATTTTTTATTTTGAATTAATTTTATGGTATCAAATATGAATTGAAGTTTATTTTCTGCATATGGATATCTAGTAGTTCCAGCATCATTTATTGAAAATAGTATCCTTTTCCACATACAGGATCACACCATGGTTCAAGAAAATAATTTTTTATGTAGGTCTGTGTTTATTCTGGATTCTCTTTTCTGTTCCACTGATCAATGTGTCTATCATGACACCAGTGATATACTTTGTTGATTGCTGTAGGTATAAATCCTCAAACAGTTGTCTTCTTTTCAAAGCTGTTTTGTCTCTTCTAGGTCTGGGTGGCTATCTGAGATTGGGCATTGGGCATTGGGAGACAGCAGGCCTGCTAATACTGCTGCTGCTGCTGCTGCTGCTGCTAAGTCGCTTCAGTCGTGTCCGACTCTGTGCGACCCCATAGATGGCAGCCCACCAGGCTCCCCCATTCCTGGGATTCTCAAGGCAAGAACACTGGAGTGGGTCTGCTAATACTACTGGAAGGCAAAACAGGCTCACTGCTGACATCAGATGTGGAATAGGAGATGGGTAGACCCTTCTGAATGTCTCTGTTGTATTCTGCTGCTGAAGGCAAATTGGATCAGCTGCTACCAGTAAGTGTGTGTGGAAAATAAGTTGGTCCACTGAGTCCTATGGCTACCTCTGTGTTGTGGGTAGGTCTTTACCTTTAGGGAATCCCTACCAGGCTTCCCTTTCCCTGTTTTTTTTGATCAAAAGAAGGTCAACTTTTCTTTTAGTTTATGTATTTATTTTTTGGCATTGGTTGGTTATTCTGCATTATAAATCTCTTAACCCACAGTTCAGGATATCTGGGAAAGAAAAAGAAAACCCAGGGAACCCACCATGATGGCTTTGTTTAAACTCTGAAGTCTCTAGCCAGTCTATCTTCCTCTTCCCAACTTTCAGAATGATTTTCTGATTGGATATTCGGTTACTTCCAGGAACTCAGTAGTATTTTGAGGGGAATAGCAAGGAAAATTGAATCTATGCCATTATATCCAAAAACCAGTATTCTCCCTTTCAATTATAAAATATATTTCTGTTGAATATCCAACTACAAACTGGGCATTTGGAGTTTTATCAGTGCCTTAAAATGTAACACTTTCTTATGTCTTGAATTATTTCTGATGAAAAATATTGTATTATCTTTTCTCTTTCTTTTGTACAAAATAAGTTTTTTTTTCCTCAAACTGCTTTTGCAATTTTATCTTTATTAATGATTTCTAACAATTTAATTACCATGTTCCTTGATATAGTTTTATATATTTTTCTTGCCTTTGTCTTTTTTTTTTAACTTTTTGAATCTTGGTTATAGACTTTAAATCAAATTGGAAATTTTCTAGTCATAATTTCTTCAAATAGTCCTTTTTTGGTCACCTCATATACATCAGGGACTCAAATTATACATATACTCAGGTGCTTGAAGTTGTCCAATGTGCATCTCAGTGATACACTTTAAATTTGTTTTAATCATTTTTCTTTGTGTGTTCCATTTTAGACAGAGTCTGTGGCTTTAACCTTCAAATTTACTACTATTCTCATCTGTAAAGGGGGATTGTTCTAGAAATGAGACTATAATTGCAACAATGAGGCTCGCTGGGCAACTGGTACACAGAAATCAATTTGGGGAGTTGTTAGGGAGCAGGAAAGGGAAATTTCTAAAATTAGAAAGAGACGCACTAAGGATTTTACCTTCCCCCCATGTCCTCCCCAACCTCCAACTCAGTCCTACAGATATATAAAGTGTGTGCAGGGGAGGGGATCATCTTAAAATGCTGCAGGGTAACCAAAATCCTCAGGGAGAGCCAGGTTTACACTGGAGAAAGAAAGTAATACAAAATGTTTGGATTGAAAATCCAAAGGGTTTTGCTGACAATAAACAGTGAATCTCAGAGGGCACAATAGATAGGTTTCAGGAGTTGGAAAGGGCTGACAGGACAGAACTAGACAAAAGAGGAAATATGCACAGTGTCAGTGAAAGCTCCAGATACTGTATTGATCTTGTGGCAAACCCCAACAGGAGAATCATTTTCACAGAGGATGGTCCATGTGGTTTTGGAGCACAGTCATTCTCTGCGCAATAAAAACACATACTCCATTTGAGAAATAGCTGTTGACTTAAGTCCTGGGGAGACAAAGTACCTGACCACACACCACCACAAGACTGAGTTACTCAAGCAACTCAATAAAAAAGAGGTGTCAAGTTATTCACCTAAGCATAAATGCAAGTATCCATAAGACCATACAGACCAGACTAGGAGAATGTGAATTCTGCAGCTGAATGTCCCTTAACAGCTCTTACTATGCGTGTGTGTTAAGTTGCTTCAGTCCTGTTCGACTCTTTGTGAACCTATCGACTGTAGCCTCTCAGACTCTCTCTCTGTGGGATTCCCCAGGCAAGAATATTGGAGTGGGTTGCCATTTCTTTCTCTGGGGGATCTTCCTGATCTAGGAATCGAACCAACATCTCCTGCCTCTCCTGCGTTTCACGTGGATTCTTTACCTCTGAGCCACCTGGCAAGCCTAATAGCTCTTACTGCTACTGCTGCTAAGCCACGTCAGTCATGTCCAACTCTGTGCTACCCCATAGACGGCTGTCCAACAGGCTCCTCTGTCCCTGGGATTCTTCAGGCAAGTATACTGGAGTGGGTTGCCATTTCCTTCTCCAATGCATGAAAGTGAAAAGTGAAAGTGAAGTCGCTCAGTCGTGTCCGACTCTTAGCGACCCCATGGACTGTAGCCTACCAGGCTCCTCTGTCCATGGGATTCTCCAGGCAAGAGCACTGGAGTTGGTTGCCATTGCCTTCTTCGATAGCTCTTACTAGGAGGAGACAATTTATAACATCAACAAGATTTCCTACTTTGTGGAAGTCAGTTAACTTTTTCCCAGACACCCTGCTGCTGCTGCTGCTGCTAAGTCACTTCAGTCATGTCCGACTCAGCGACCACATGGACTGCAGCCTACCAGGCTCCTCCGACCATGGGATTTTCCAGGCAAGAGTACTGGAGTGGGTTGCCATTGCCTTCTCTGCCAGACACCCTAGCACTTACTTAATGGGCATATGAACAAAAAGGTTGTGGAGGCTCTACATGGCTCATCACTCAACTATGCTATGGCTGCTTTCAAGTGTCCAAAATTCTATCAGTATTATAAACCATATGTATTCAAATCGGTACTATACCCAAGAGGGCATTGGGTTGATTAGAATAGATCATTTCCCTCACAGAGCATGCAGTGAAATTTCATTACCAAAATAATTGAGAACTTAAGTTTTCTCTACCTGTCTCCCAAATTTTCTTTATTCGACCATTTTAACTTAATAATTATTTCATACATTGTTATCATTTAGGTATTAGAGTAAGCCAAATGAATTATTTTTGACAAATAAGCTCTCACATTTTTTTGGCTTTCCACATTCAAGTTTATTTCTTGTTTTATGTCAAAATTAAATTCAGGTTGCTTTGCTATCCTTAGTAGTAATAGTTCAGGGATCAATTATTCATCCATCTTTTTGTCACTGTAATCTTATACAGGTCACCCCAAACTTGCTGCTCATAGGAAAAGACAGGAAAAATTATTGATCAAAAAATTTTGTGGGCAGGATGGAAATGGTATGTATTAGTTCCTACAATATACTACTGGCCAGAATATAAACTTATGACCCAAATCATGTTATAAAATATATGTGGAAAGAAAATGTGTGGATACTGGCTAATTAAAGTTTATTTTGGAGGATTAAATGATATTTCAATTCCTTTGCTATATTTGGGAAACTCCTAACCAAGTGAGCTTTTAAGGGGTAAAGACAATGCCTTTTTCCCATTTTTTGATCCAGTATTGGCCAATCATTTCAGAACTTTTAATATGGAAGAGAGGCAGTGGAAAATTTACTAGGTCAGTATATCTTACAAGCAATTTACTCTGATGTATCAAGAAAGAAAGAAAGATGCTTGATTTCAAATAATTCTCCAATGCAACTTACATAATAAAAAAGACAATCACTAAAACTAAGAACTGTTCTGAAATCTGATATCCATAAAATGGAATATTAAAATTTAGTAATAAAAATGACTGAAGTGACTTTTGGTTTCTAGGTCAGCATGTAAGGAGATGGGACATTATCACTTAGAATCTTCACAACAAGAAAAAAGAAAATCTGAAAATCAGCAACTTTCTGAGATGAGATTCAAAAGAAAATTGCTGCTGCTGCTGCTAAGTCACTTCAGTCATGTCCGATTCTGTGCAACCCCATAGACGGCAGCCCACCAGTCTCCTCTGTCCCTGGGATTCTCGAGGCAAGAATACTGGAGTGGGTTGCCATTTCCTTCTCCAATACATGTGTGCTTGTTAAGTCGCTTCAGTTGTGCCCGACTCTGTGCGACCCTGTGGACAGCAGCCCACCAGGCTTCTCCATCCACAGGATTCTCTGCTGCTGCTAAAGTCGATTTAGTCATATCCGACTCTGTGTGACCCCATGGACTGCAGGCTACCAGGCTCCCCCGTCCCTAGGATTCTCCAGGCAAGAACACTGGAGTGGGTTGCCATTTCCTTCTCCAATGCATGAAAGTGGAAAGTGAAAGTGAAGTCGCTCGGTCGTGTCTGACTCTTAGAGACCCCATGGACTGCAGCCTACCAGGCGCCTCCATCCATGGGATTTTCCAGGCAACAGTACTGGAGTAGGGTGCCACTGCCTTCTCCAACAGAGAACTGAGGTCACAGGAAAAACTTCTACCCCAGAAATTAGAAAGACATATACAGAGGATCACAACTTACCAGACCAGAAACTCAGGAGCAGAATCTTCTGTGGGAACTTGTACTGGGGTAGGGAAACTGAAACTGTAACTAAACTACTGAAGGCTCAGTGTAGGTAGATTTGAGACATAACAACTTCAGGAGTGTCCAGTCTTAAGAAAATCTGCACATATTTGTAATTTTTACCAACAGGTGCCCTACCTGGTTCTTTCATATAACAAAGGTTAGAGAAAAATCCCTTCATGCCATTACTGGCAGCAAGAGGCAGAATGTAGCCACTTTGAAATATGACAAGAGCATGCTATTCCTCATAACATGGCCCAACTTTGAGAGAAATTGTTTTAGTAGATCCCAACTGACTGGGGTTTCAGTCTTCAGTTCAGTTGCTCAGTCATGGCTGACTCTTTGCAACCCTATGGACTGCAACACGAGAGGCTTCCCTGTCTATCACCAATACCCAGAGCTTGCTCAAACTCATGTCCATCAAGTTCATGATGCCATCCAACCATCTTATCCTCTGTCATCCCCTTCTCCTCCTGCCTTCAATCTTTCCCAGCATCAGGGTCATTTCTAATGAGTCACTTCTTCACATCAGGTGGTCAAAGTATTGGAGGTTCAGCTTCATCATCACTCCTTCCAGTGAATATTCAGGACTGATCTCCTTTATGATTGACTGGTTTGATCTCCTTGCAGTCCAAGGGACTCTCAAGAGTCTTCTCCAATACCACAGTTCAAAAGCATCAATTCTTTGGTGCTCAGCTTTCTTTATAGTCCAGCTCTCACACCATTCATGACTACTGGATAAACCATAGCTTTGACTAGACAGACCTTTGTCAGCAAAGTAATGTCTCCGCTTTTTAATATGCTGTCCAGTTTGGTCATAGCTTTTCTTCCAAGGAGCAAGTTTCTTTTAATTTCATGGCTTCAGTCATCATCTGCAGTGATTTTGGGGCCCAAAAAAATAAAGTCAGCCACTGTTGCCACTGTTTCCCCAGCTATCTGTCATGGGGTAATGGGACCGGATGCCATGATCTTCATTTTCTAAATGTTGAGTTTTAGGTCAACTTTCTCACTCTCCTCTTTCACCTTCATCAAGAGGCTTTTTAGTTCTTCTTCACTTTCTGCCATACGGGTGGTGTCATCTGCACATCTGAGGTTATTGATATTTCTCCCGGCAATCTTGATTCCAGCTTGTGCTTTATCCAGCCCAGCATTTTGCATGATGTACTCTGCATATAAGATAAATAAGCAGGGTGACAATATACAGACTTGACATACTCCTTTCCCAATTTGTAACCAGCTGGAGTTTAGCCAGAGGCAAATCAGCAAGGAAAAGGGAATACATAATTCCAGCCCCTTCCAGGCTTCCACATGGTGGAAGAGAAAACCTAACTCCAACCCCTCTGTTCTTCCCTGAAGACATATGCCCAAGGCAGCCTGGACTGATCTTCCTCTCTCACATAAGGGAGACCCAACCAAACAAACAGAGAAGCATTTGTGAAGATTACTGCCCATGAGCACAGGTTTACATCAGAGGATGGTAGAACACTTCCCCTCCATCTGTACCTTGTTGTTGTTTTAGTCACTAAGTCATGTCTGACTCTTTGAGAGCCTTTGGAATTTAGCCTGCCAAGCTCCTCTGTCCATGGGAGTTCCCAGGCAAGAATACTGGAGTAGATTGCCATTTCCTTTTCTGGGTGACTTTCTCAACACAATGATCAAATCTGCATCTCCTACCTTGGATTTTTTTACTGCTGACCCACCAGCAAAGCCAAGACACACCTCAAAAAGGAATCAATGACTTTGAAGATATATTAATAGAAATTTCTAAAGCTAAAATGTAGAGAAAAATGGAAAAGACAGAACATAATATCCAAGAACTGTGAAATAGTTATAAAAGGTATAACATGTGTAATCTGAATATCAGAAGAAACAATAGAACACAGGGAGCTCAGAGAACACCAAGAAAGCAAAATGCCAAAACAGTCACACATAGACATATCACATTTAAACTTCAGAAAATTGAAATTGAAGGAATAATCTCAAAAAGAAAAGGGAGAGACAAAAACCTAGCAATAATGAAACAAAAATTAGAATTACATTGGTCTTGACTTCAGAAACCATGCAAGAAAGAAGACAGAGAAGTTAAAAGTTTTAAGTACTGGGAAAAAATAATCACCAAACCAGAATTCCATATTCAGTGAGATTATTCTTCAACGGAAAAAAAAAAAGAAGAAGAAAAAAAAAAAAAAGACTTTCTCAGATAAACAAAAACTGAGAAAACTTCTTGCTGACCGACCTACCTCATAAGAAATGTTCAAAGAAATTCTTCAAAAAGAAGAAAAAATAGATTTGGAGCTTCATAATAAAAGGAAGTGTTACAGAAGAAATCAAAGAAGTTAAAAACAAAATATCTTTTTTTTTTTTTCATTCTTAATGTAACAAATGGGTTTCCCTGGTATTTCAACTGGTTAAAGGATCTGCCTACAATGGGAGAGACCTGGGTTAGATCCCTGGGTTGGGAAGACCTCCTGGAGAAGGAAGGCTACCCACTCCAGTATTCTGGCCTGAAAAATTCCAAGGACTGTACAGATAACAGAATCTAACAGATAACAGTTTGTTCAAAATAATAGAGACAATAAAGCATGCAGTGACAATAGTTCATAGATAAGGAAAATAAATGACAGAAATTTTACATGGGGAAGGAAGAATTCTGGATATTCTGATAAAAGGTAATTAACTTCCTTGTGAAGTGGTATAATATTATTTGAAAGAGGACTAGGATTTGTTATAAATTTATACTGAAAACTTAAAGACAATTACTAAAAATAAGTTAAAAATTATAATTGATACACTAAGAAGAGAAAAGAAAAGGAATTATATACGATGCTTAAATAACCCTCCGCCCCCAAATGCAGGAAGACTGAAGAGAGACAGACAGAAAGAACAAGAAGTGAGAACACAAGAAGAAAGAAAAAGAAAGGACGAGGACTTCATCCATGTACAGGTTGCATTGTTACTATCTCACATACCAACAAGGATTCAATTATTTTCATAATAATAAGAGAATTTTGCTTTATATACTCTTGTATAGTAAAGTGAAAGTGAAGTCACTCAGTCATGTCCAACTCTTTGTGACCCCATGGACTGTAGCTTGCCAGTCTCCTCTGTTCATGGGATTTTCCAGGCAAGAATACTGGAGTGGGTCACCATTTCCTTCTCCAGGGGATCTTCCTGACCCAGGGATATAACTGAGGTCTCCCACATTGCAGTTTAGACCCTTTACTGCCTGAGGCCCAGGGAATCCCACTTACGTAGCAACCCACTCCAGTATTCTTGCCTGAAAAATCCCACAGACAGAGGAGCCTGGCAGGCTACAGTTCATGGGGTTGCAAAGAGTTGGACATGACTGAGTGACTGAGCATAGCACATATTTAAAGCTTAGTTTTAATTGCAATTTCAAATGATTACATTTAGACATTTGAAGACAAGTGAAACTTGTATTAAGCTTCATTACCCAAAATAATATACTTCATCTACATGAATGCAGAGAGGTACATTTTAAATGTTTCCCTCAAATTTATTGCTGCAATAGAGCATAAATATAAGAAGCAGCTAAATTGCCAGTGTTTCCTCATTTTGTGCAATATATGTGTGTGGTAGGAAAAATAATTATCTCTCCAAAATGTTCACTTCTGAATTCCTGGAACTGATGAATATGTTGTCTTACATGGGAAAGGGACTTTGCACATGTGATTAAGGATTTTGATATGGGGAGATTATTCTGGAATATTCCTTCTTCTACTGGACCCAATATAGCAAGCATCTTTATAAGTAAGAGATGAGGCAGGGCAGTCAGAATAAGTGAAAGAGAAGTAATGATAGAAGCAGAAGTCAGAGTGAAGCAGCTACTTGCTTTCAACATGGAAAAAGGGACACAAACCAAGTAATGCAGGTGGCTCATGGAAGTTGGAAAGAGCTAGGGAAAGTCCTCTAGAACCACCAGAAGGAAGTCGACCCTGCCAACACCTTCATTTTAGTCCAGTGAGACCCAGATTGAACTTCTGACCTCAAGAACTGCTACATAATAATTTATGTTGTTTTAAGTCTCAAAGTTTGTGGTATTTTTATTACAGCAGCAATAGGATACTAGTACTATATGTGTGGAAGTATATAGATACAGGTAAATAGATGTAACCAGGAGGCAAATCCATTTTAGTATCAATATTAGGTACTAAAAGGTTGCCTCACTTTATAAGCTGTTTCAACTTATGTTAAGTACTACTTACATCTTGATATTGACATATTTTAGTTTAGGTTACAGGAAGCCACACAAAAATACATACTTATCTTCAATTCTAATTTCTAGTATAACAATTTTACCAATATTTACCGTTATTACACAACTCTCCTTTACAATGTCATTTACTGTATCTTCAACTTAATATCTAGGTCATGTTCTATTAAAATAGAATATTTTAGATATTTAGAGTATTTCTAAAGAAATAGGCAGTTAATATTTTATAAAGAGTTTAAAGAATGAATAATAATATGTGATTGATTTAATATACTTGGCTGAGGGTAAAGGAATAAAATTTGACTGTCAGAATTTGAGTGTGGATAATTTTAGAAGTTTTAAAGTTCACAGTTAAACTTTAAGCTTAGTATTTTGTGTGCTAAATTGCAGCTTTACTTCTTTATCACAGAGCTAGCTCAATTTAGCTCACAATCTCCTATTTGCATTGAAGGCAGGGGAAAAAAAGCTAAAACCTGATAAATGAAGGTCACTTCCAGTCAATCTGTTTTTTTGTGTTTTTTTTCCTGGGTGTATCTAGGAAGAGAAGGGACCTATTAATCATCTTGTCATCAGGGGAGTGGTTTCTGATCTTGAAGTAAATACGACTAGTCTGAAACATTAAACTCATGCCTACCTGTATTGGCTGTAATTTACCAGACAGTGTGACTTGGGGGTCCATTCTCAGTGTTCAAGGCCTGGAGGGGAAATCAGAGTCTGCCCACTTAATCACTTAGCTGTATCTTTTTTTTTTTTTAATCCAGTCTCTTGCATAGGATATTTATCTTACAGCCTTTGTGGTCCATCCCTTCATCCCAAGCCAGTTTCCCTCAGATATGTGTGTTGCCTTGTGTTCTCAAATCCTCCTCTACTTTAGCTGGTACTCACACATGAAGACTGGGGATAAGGATAAATTTTGCAGACCTTTCCACACCCTCAAAGAAGTGGTAGTGGAAGGCACTACTGGAGTTGTACATGTGCAAAGGAGTAGGGATGTCTTTGCTCCTGTGTCTCCCCAGACTGGTTTCCAGCTTTATGGAAAGCTAGAAATATACTGTTTCATCATTCTGTTGCATCTTCCCTTTAACTAGAGTCTTTTTAAAAAGCAACGTTACTTTTCAAAACATCTATGATCTACATTAGCCAGATTCTAGATCTTGATGATTAAAGACAGCCTTCTTTTGAAACTAAAAGTAACATAATAAAACAAACAACAAGATTATTTATCTCTCAATTAAGTGTTTTTAAGAAAAATTGCTTCAATTGAGTACTTAGCAAAGGTGAATTGCTTCAATTAAGTACTTAGCAAAGGTGAATTTGAAACCTAAACTGATCCTGCTTTCTGAAGCATAAACTGAAATTGAATCCATTGACAGAAAGCTATGAGACAAGTAGGAAACCCAAAAATGATGGGACTTGAAGCATAGGAGTTAATATTTCAAGATCTGTGTCTCAATACAGACAGAAAGAAGGGATGTACTTTGAGGAGTAATTCAAGTGGTTTGTTTTGACATGTGCTCACTATAATATTGGCAAATTCAGTACCGTACAGTGTTTCATTTTCACCACATCACTGTGCAATGGCATCAAGGCACTGGAAAGAGCACTTTTAAATCTGCTATTTATGTGACTCAGTGCAAGATAATTGTCCTTTCTAAACTCAGTTTATTTATCCTGGTACTTCTAGGATTGTTATGAGTGAGTATGAAATGGAATAATATATATAAATATGCCAGTAAGCTTATTAGCACACCTCTGGTCCCATCACTTCATGACAAATAGAAGACAAAAAAGTGGAAGCAGTAACAGATTTTATTTTCTTGGGCTCCAAAATCACTGTAGATGGTGACTGCTACCTTGAAGTTAAAAGACGCTTACTCCTTGGAAGGAAAGTTATGACCAACCTAGATAGCATATTCAAAAGCAGAGACATTACTTTGCTAACAAAGGTCCATCTAGTCAAGGCTATGGTTTTTCCAGTGGTCATGTATGGATGTGAGTGTTGGACTGTGAAGAAAGCCGAGCACCAAAGAATTGATGCTTTTGAACTGTGGTGTTGGAGAAGACTCTTGAGAGTGCCTTGGACTGCAAAGAGATCCAGCCAGTCCATCCTAAAGGAGACCAGTCCTGGCTGTTCATTGGAAGGACTGATGCTGAGGCTGAAACTCTAATACTTTGGCCACCTCATGCGAAGAGTTGACTCATTGGAAAAGACCCTGATTCTGGGAGGGATTGGGGGCAGGAGGAGAAGGGGACGACAAGAATGAGATGGCTGGATGGCATCACTGACTTGATGGACGTGAGTCTGAGTGAACTCCGGGAGTTGGTGATGGACAGGGAGGCCTGGCGTGCTGCGATTCACGGGGTCGCGAAGAGTCTTCCACGACTGAGTGACTGAACTGAACTGAACTGAACTGAAAATAATCCAAAGACAATGATGTAATTTTTCAAAAATTGTGGCATGTTATACCTCAGGGTAAATAATTAAATACTTCAAAATTCACATTTTTAACATTTTAATGTTATATAATATTTATTTCTGTCCCATTTATTTCCTAATAAAAAATATAAAGTATTAAATGAAGAAGAATATTTTTAGACATAAAATTTTAAGAAGAGAAATTTTCATATTTCATGTTATTTGAGAAGTTACTAGTTCAGAGTAAATTTTAAGAAGGGAATTGGGAAAATTAAATGATTAGAGAATATATATTTTATCTACCCTATAGTTTAAGATTTGTAGTTTTGGTTTTTAATGGAAGACACAGTATTTGAGTTTTATCAATGTATATTTTATCTATCTTTCTATTTATTTATCTATTTTACTTCCTCTAACCAGAATTCTGAAATCTGAGGGAAACTGCAGTACTGTTAGAGTCATTGATGCTTTCTGGTTGGATGATATATTTCAATCCTACAGACAGAAATAAAAATGTTTTCCACCCACCAGAATTTCATGAACTTTGCTACACAATAGCAGTGATGATTTAGACAAAGAATCCTAGGAATAGGTCCTCTGGGAAGCTTCTGTTTGTTGGAAAAAAGAAAACTCATGGAACTCATCATTGTATAGTTTCTTAGTATCCTATCTGCCTTCTCTCTACTTTCCAGAGTCTTTTTATGTTTATTGTATATATAAAATGTTTATATATATATAAGTATATATACATATGTATATAACTATATATACATATATAAAATATATATATTTAGTCACAATAAAGTTTTAACAGAAAACTTTATGCTCTGCACTTTGTTCTCAAATTGTATTTTACTCAATGATATTTCTTGGAGAGTTTTACATATCAGTACATAGAGATTCATGGGCTTCCCAGGTGGCTCAATGGTAAATCTGTCTGTCAATGCAGGAGATGCAGGGTATGCCAGTTTCATCATTAGGTTAGATCCTCTGGGGGAGAAAATGATAACCCATTCCAGTATTCTTGCCTGGAGAATCCCATGGACAGAGGAGCCTGGCAGTCTACAGTCCATAGAGTGCAAAGAGTCAGACATGACTGAGCACGCACAAATGCATATATAGATTCACATCCATCTTTTTGGCTTCTATTGCAATTATTTAGAATATATGAAATGAATAAATCATACTTTGCCGTTTCCTTCTGTAATGTAAATTTGGATGGCCTCCTATTTCCTATTACTATAATAATGCTGCAGTGAATGTCTCAAAAATACTGTAGTAAGAATATTTGTAAACCTCCATGGAATAAATGTCAAGTGGTTCAGACACTGAGCTGTAGAGTGTATATCTTTTACATTGTAATAAGTTTTGCCACATTTCTATCTAATGGTACTGTCATGCTGCTGCTAAGCTGCTAAGTCACTTCAGTCGTGTCTGACTCTGTGAAACCCCATAGACGGCAGCCCACCAGGCTCCTGTCCCTGGGATTCTCCTGGCAAGAGTACTGGAGTGGGTTGCCATTGCCTTCTCCAATGCATGAAAGTGAAAAGTGAAAGGGGGAGAGAACCTAGAACACACATTTTGAAGGCAGAGAAGAAATGTTACATCATAGAATATCTTGGAGGATGGGAGATAGCATTGCAATCAACTTTTGTTAAGTATAATCTACACAGTAGACTTGCTAATAAAGTGTTCTAGTACTGTTGAGTATCCACATGATGGAAAAAACACTCATGCCCTCATTTCATGCAAGCTAAACAATCAGTATAAGACCAGTTCATATGTAAATGTAAAAGGAAAAAGCATAACCTTTTATAATATAATGAAGGAGAATCATTTCAAACCTTGATAATAAAATTACTTTTAAAAAATCACTAACTGTAAAAACACAGAGATTGATATATATTTTACTACCTTAAAATTAAGAAAATCTATTCTTCAGAAGATAGCATTAAAAGGATGAAAAGATATTCTAAAAACTAGGAAAATATACTTGAAACATATTAAAAATGATTAGTATTCATATATTTTAAAAACCATTATAAATGAATATGTTTAAATATAAACAACAAATAGAAAATGAACAAAACTCATGAGAAGACATTTTATTATAAAGAAAAATAGATATCTATCCATTATTAATCAGGAAAATAAAGTTAAAACCACAATGAGATACTACTTCATATATTATAACTAAGAATTGGGCAAGGATTAAAATGTCTGTTAGTCACAAGTTTTGGAAAAGATATGAAGTAATACGTTTTCTCACACTTTGGGGCTCAACAGGTGAAATTTAACAATCACTTTGGAAAATAGCTTGAGATCACATGATAAATTTAACAATACATATTCCTACAACACAATTCTGTTTGTGTATTTTGTACAAGTATAGTAGTTCTTGGACAAAGATTTATGAGCTATATGTAAAAACATATTCAAATCAGTTTTGCTAATAATAGCCAAGAAAAAAACAAATTTTCAACAATGGTACAATGGAGCAATAAATTCTAGTGTATTCAAACGTTGTCAAAAATAGATTCCAGCTTAATGAATTAACATAGATGGATCTCACAGCCTTAATATTGAGTGAAAAATTAAGGATGTCAACTGCTATGAGGTGGGATTAGATAACTCATCAATTTGAACGTTGAAATTGGCCCAGGTGATCACAGGAGACAAATAAGATAACTTATAAGTTAAATAACTTGAAGAATGCACCAAAGAAGTCAGAAAACAAAATAGAAGAATTAGACTACTTGGTAGTGTAACAGAAATGAGACAAAATTAAAGGAAGATTTTAATGATGTTATAATAATCCAAAGATAAAGATAGTGATCCAGGAGAATTAAAACCTACCTGGACCTAGTGTAGGAGTGAATTTAAACAATCAAATTGTCGGGAAATTTACATTACTCTGATTTTTCTGTTCGTTTTAGAAATGTCATTGATTTCCAATTTTATAATATTCTTCAGCAATCTTTCCCCTTCCTTCTTTAGATTTCTATAGTGGTGCTAGATTAAAATTATTTTTTTCTGATGGATATGTGTTTAAGGTTACAGTTAACACCTATTCTTACATTCTAGCTGTTTCAGTTCAGTCCAGTTCAGTCGCTCAGTCGTGTCCGACTCTTTGCGACCCCATGAATTGCAGCACTCCAGGCCTCCCTGTCCGTCACCAACTCCCGGAGTTCACTCAAACTCATGTCCATCGAGTTGGTGATGCCATCCAGCCATCTCATCCTCTGCCGTCACCTTTTCCTGCCCCCAATCCCTCCCAGCATCAGGGTCTTTTCCAATAAGTCAACTCTTCGCATGAGGTGGCCAAAGTACTGGAGTTTCAGCTTTAGCATCATTCCTTCCAAAGAAATCCCAGGGCTGATCTCCTTCAGAATGGACTGGCTGGATCTCCTTGCAGTCCAAGGGACTCTCAAGAGTCTTCTCCAACACCACAGTTCAAAAGCTTCAATTCTTTAGCGCTCAGCCTTCTTCACAGTCCAACACTCACATCCATACATGACCACTGGAAAAACCATAGCCTTGACTAGATGGACCTTTGTTGGCAAAGTAATGTCTCTGCTTTTGAATATGCTATCTAGGTTGGTCATAACTTTCCTTCAAGGAGTAAGCGTCTTTTAATTTCATGGCTGCAGTCACCATCTGCAGTGATTTTAGAACCCAGAAAAATAAAGTCTGACACTGTTTCCACTGTTTCCCCATCTATTTCCCATGAAGTGATGGGACCAGATGCCATGATCTTCATTTTCTGAATGTTGAGCTTTAAGCCAACTTTTTCACTCTCCATTTTCACTTTCTTTTTTTTTTTTTTTTTCAATGTCAGCTAGTTGCTTGGCAGTTGGCATGTTGTCCCCTACGGCCGCGAGGAGGATGCTGGGCTGGAAGCAGCGCACGATACGTGGTAAACCTCAAGGACACCGAAGACTGGGCATGCGAGGATGCGGTAAGCAAAGGCCGGCCCCAGCGGGAGTGCTTCAGCACACCGGAGGCCCGGGCTCCGGCCTGATTCAGGGCGTACCTGGATGCTGCCGCTCCCTGCCGTCCGACCGAGGCCTCCCCATTTTCACTTTCATCAAGAGGCTTTTGAGTTCCTCTTCACTGTCTACCATAAGGGTGGTGTCATCTGCATATCTGAGGTTATTGATATTTCTCCCGGCAATCTTGATTCCAGCTTGTGTTTCTTCCAGTCCAGCATTTCTCATGATGTATTCTGTATATAAGTTAAATAAACAGGGTGACAGTATACAGCCTTGACGTACTTCGTTTCCTATTTGGAACCAGTCTGTTGTTCCATGTCCAGTTCTAACTGTTGCTTCCTGATCTGCATACAGGTTTCTCAAGAGGCAGATCAGGTGGTCTGGTATTCCCATCTCTTTAAGAATTTTCCACAGTTTATTGTGATCCACACAGTCAAAGGCTTTGGCATAGTCAATAAAGCAGAAATAGATGTTTTTCTGGAACTCTCTTGCTTTTTCGATGATCCAGTGGATGTTGGCAATTTGATATCTGGTTCCTCTGCCTTTTCTTAAACCAGCTTGAACATCTGGAAGTTCACGGTTCATGTATTGCTGAAGCCTGGCTTGGAGAAGTTTAGTGCCTAGCATAAATATAAGGTAATAACTCACTAACAGACTACTATATTGATAGAAATTAATTACTTTGAGAAACTTGAAATTTTTATTTCTTGATGAATTGCTATGTGAATATCTACAAAACACCTAGACTTTTGATGTGTCTATAATTACCAAAAAATTTTAGTAATTTAAATGTTGATTTATTCTATTTCTTTAATTTTGTGTTCTTTTAAACCCAGTTAAGAAGGAAAATATGTAATGAGAAAATAGTTTTAGGATTGTAGAGAAAGAAGGATGTGAAACTTACACATTCATTCAGAAAATGTTTAGCAAGTGCTTAATAAGGGCTAGGCATTATAGAGGGAATAATATACCACAAAACTGAATAATACATAGTGTTCAGCCTCCATAACATTTTAAATACATAAAAGATAAATTACAATAAAACAGAGCAAGTACAATAATAACAATTATCAAAGTCTAACTAGAGTACACTAAGGGTTTGGGGGATGTTTACTATTGGAGATGAAGAATTGTTATCTTACAGTTTATTTTCCAAATAACTTTTATTTGTTTGTATCCACCTTTTTAAAATCTATGAGATTTGATAGGCTTTACATGTATTTAAAAACAGGAAATGTATTCAGTATTTTCTAATATCTTTGTAGGCGTGCTAATTTGCTTCATTCGTGTCTGACTCTTTGTGACCTCATGGACTGTAGCTTGCCAGGCTCCACTGTCCATGGGATTCTCCAGGCAAGAATACTGAAATGAGTTTCCATGCCCTCCTCCAGGGATTCTTCCCAACCCAGGGAATGAATCCCCATCTCCTGTGGTTCCTGCATTGCAGGCATATTCTTTACATGAATTATAATCTCTAAAAATATAGAAACACTATGTTGTACACCTGAAACAAATATAATGTTGTAAGTCAACTATACTGTAATAAATACAGAATGAAAGAAAGAAAAACAAAACAGGGAAAGAGGCATTTCCAAAAGGTTTGCTTTCTCCCTAAGTCTCCATATTTGGGATGTGGAAGAATGGGAACAATGGAGAGATTTAGGGAAGACATTTCTTTTTGTAACATTTGTGTTAGACACAGAACTCATTGTCCAAATTCCACTTCCGGGGAGTACTGCTGCCTGCTTGCTGTGGAGCACGCAAGTCAGCCAATGGTTTGCAGCTGTCTACTCCAGCTATCTGCTCCAGTGGTGGAGAACTGACTAGCCTGGTGTCAATCCATTACTGTTGACTGAAAGAGACAGGGAGAGTTATAAAGACTCACCATCCTGACCTAGTCTAGGCCGTTTCGATGGATCCTAATATTCCCTGAGCTTCTTACCAGATTGCCTGTGGTTTGTCCTGCTGCAACCCAGTAGTGAAGTGAAGTGAAAGTCACTCAGTGGTGTCCAATTCTTTGTGACCCCATGGACTATACAGTCCATGCGATCCTCCAGGCCAGAATACTGGAGTGTGTAGGCTCTGCATTCTCCAGGGGATCTTCCCAACCCAGGGAATGAACACAGGTCTCCTCCATTGCTGGTAGATTACTTACCAGCTGAGTCACCAGAGAAGCCCAGTAAGACTCTTCCAATGCCTGATCCTATTTCTTTCCCTTTCTTTGCACACATGTTTATCTTTGAAGAAATATCTTGCAGCCCAAATTTCATCCCAATGTGTATTTCCAGATAACCCAAACTGCAAAATCACCATTCAGTGCCAATAGGAGCAACTGTAGTTTTGAAAAAAAAAAAAAAAAAGGAAGCACTGGAGTTGGAGACAGATCTGTTTCTCCATATGTCTAAAACACTTTTTTTTTTTTTTTAAGTTACTGAAAATCTATAAAAATCTCTGTTTCTTCACAGGTTTAGTTGATGATTAAATTAGACAAATGCAAACTGTAAGATATGGTACAATCTTTACTAATACGAATACTATAATTTACACAGTGCGAGGAGTAGGGCAGCAATCAGTTTCCAGTAATTGAAATCGCATTTTGCATTTTTTTGTATATTGGGCTATTCAAATTTTTGTTTGGTTTACTGAGGATGGGAAATCTATCAGTTCACTAGAAATTTAGGAGCTGAGAAATTAAAAATCATAGCTCTGGAAATATTCAGATTTTCTATATGATCATTGAGTAATAGAATAGATACAAAGCTGGTCAACATTAGCCTGTGGAGGTCTCTATGTTGTTAACAGTAATCCTTTGATATGGTGCTAGGGAACAGAGAAGGCAATGGCACCCCACTCCAGTACTCTTGCCTGGAAAATCCCGTGGATGGAGGAGCCTGGTGGGCTACAGTCCATGGGTTTGCTAAGAGTCGGACACAACTGAGGGACTTCACTTTCACTTTTCATTCTCTTGCATTGGAGAAGGAAATGGCAACCCACTCCAGTGTTCTTGCCTTGAGAATCCCAGGGACAGGGAAGCCTGGTGGGCTGCCGTCTATGGGGTAGCACAGAGTCGGACACGACTGAAGCGACTTAGCAGCAGGGAAGGGTAATGAGAGATTAGCTAGGTAAAGTTCAAAATGCAGAATTTCTTTAAAGTGAATCAAGTATTGCAAGGCTACCTTTGAGATGTGAGATCCATTGACATTGAAGGCTATGAGAATAGGTTGGCACCTCCCTTTGAAAACTACCTTTCCCTAACTTGTCTTTACTTTCCTATTTGAAGTTGGTGGCAGGGATTGGGTTTAGGGACTGGCTCATGCTGGCATCCGGAGCTGAGCAGATTTTTTCAATTTTCCAACTATTAAACAAAATATGTCCTTGTAGTAATTATCATAGTTGAGCCTTTTCCATATTTTATATTCTCTCAGCTCATAGGGCCTGCGGAGATAACTCATGGCAACTTTAATGTATAAATACAATAAATGAGATTTGAGCTAAAATAATAAACAATTGACAATAAAACTTTTTCTAAAAATAGGAAAATATGCTGAGAAATAATCATTTACGGAAAAATAAAAATCTGTGATGTGGAAAATTTAATTTCCACTTGTGATATGACACAATTTCACATGTGATCAAAACTTCTCATTTTGATACTCTTTCCAGAAATATTAAATATACCAACACTACATCACAGTTCAAATGTATCACTCATTCACTTATTTATTTGATCCTATGTGTCAAGTATCATTAGACAAATCAGACAAAAATTCATGCTATAGTACTGACACTTTTGTAGATGAGACAAACAATAAATAGCAAAATTATCAACAATAATTAAAAGTTTTCATCACAAGAAAAAGGGTTTTATAACTATGTATGATAGATATTAATTCAATTATTGGGGTGATCACTTAGCAATATATCAAATATCAATTATGTGTACACTTGAAATTAATTATACCTCAACAAAAATCTTTAATAATAACTAAATTATACAATTTGTTAAAAGTCCCTAGTGTTACAGAAGAAAAATAGAACAGTATAAGCAATGATGGATATGAGAGCAAATTGCAATTTTAACTAGTGCAGTCAGGATTTTATTAGACTTCACTACATTACAAACCACCTCAAAACACGGTGAATTTTATAAAACAAACTTAAACTGTATACTGTCACCCTACTTATTTAACTTATACGCAGTGTACATCATGAGAAATGCTGGACTGGAAGAAACACAAGCTGAAATCAAGATTGTTGGGAGAAATATCAATAACCTCAGATATGCAGATGACACCACCTTTATGGCAGAAAGTGAAGAGTAACTAAAAAGCCTCTTGATGAAAGTGAAAATGGAGAGTGAAAAAGTTGGCTTAAAGCTCAACATTCAGAAAACGAAGATCATGGCATCTGGTCCCATCACTTCATGGGAAATAGATGGGGAAACAGTGGAAACAATGTCAGACTTTATTTTGGGGGGCTCTGATATCACTGCAGATGGTGACTGCAGCCATGAAATTAAAAGATGCTTACTCCTTGGAAGGAAAGTTATGACCAACCTAGATAGCATATTCAAAAGCAGAGACATTACTTTGCCAACAAAGGTCCATCTAGTCAAGGCTATGGTTTTTCCAGTGGTCATGTATGGATGTGAGAGTTGGACTGTGAAGAAGGCTGAGTGCCAAAGAATTGATGCTTTTGAACTGTGGTGTTGGAGAAGACTCTTGAGAGTCCCTTGGACTGCAAGGAGATCCAGCCAGTACATTCTGAAGGAGATCAGTCCTGGGATTTCTTTGGAAGGAATGATGCTAAAGCTGAAACTCCAGTACTTTGGCCACCTCACGCAAAGAGTTGACTCATTGGAAAAGACCCTGATTCTGGGAGGGATTGGTGGCAGGAGGAGAAGGGGACGGCAGAGGATGAGATGGCTGGATGCCATCACTGACTCGATGAACATGATTTTGAGTGAACTCCGGGAGTTGGTGATGGACAGGGAGGCCTGGCAGGCTACGATTCATGGGGTCACAAAGAGTCGGACACGACTGAGTGACTGAACTGAACTGAACTTAAAAGTTGAAATTCAAGCCAAAAACATCACTAGAAATGGAATACAGAACTGAATTTAAGAGTAAAATTGTATTATCCTAAACCAAAAATTGTATCACTCACAAAAATGAAGAATTTAAAAACAAAAACAAAATTTAAATGTTGACAACTAATTTTATATATCTGCATCATTTAATAAAAAAATACTCATGTCTTAAAATCATATTTATTGAGATAAAAGTTAAATACATAAAATGCATGCATATCAATCATATTTTTCAGTGGTTTTAATCAATTTGTATATCCATGTAACCATAATACATTCAAGATCCAGAACATTTACATCACCCAAAAAGTTTCCCTTATGGCTCATTCTCTCACACCTAGAACCTAGGGAACAAATGATCTATTTCCCTTAATTTATATTAAATTTGTCTTAAAAAGAGTTTCAAACAAGCAATGTGATGATCCAGTCTTTGAATGATATGGAATTATTCAGTGTTGGGTATATGACTTTTTCTCTGAAATCTTGAGATGCATCCACATTTTAGGTGTATTTAGTAGCTTGTTACTTTTACTGATGAATAGTACAATTGACCCTTAAACAATCAAAGGTAAGGGGCACCTCAAGAAATCAGAAATATACCTATAACTTTACAGTCAGCCCTCAGCCCTATCTATCCACCATTCTGCATGAACGATTCAACTATCATGTAGTACTGTATTACGTATTTGCTGAGAAAAAATCACTCATAGTTGGACCTGTGCAGTTTAAACTTGTGTTGTTCAAAGTTCTACTCTATTTCATTCCATCTTAAGACTCAGTTCAGTTCAGTCGCTCAGTCATGTCCGACTCTGCGACTCCATGAATCGCAGCACGCCAGGCCTCCCTGTCCATCACCATCTCCCAGAGTTCACTCAGACTCATGTCCATCGAGTCAACTACCTCACAATTTAATTAGTCACCTGCTGGTGGACATTTGGGTTGTTTCCAGCTTTTATCTACTTTATGCAGATCTCATATAAACGGCTTCACATATGTCTTTGTATAAACACATATTTTCATTTACCTTGGATAAATACCTAGAAATATCATTTTAGACGCTCCAACTACTAATGCAAAATTAATTAATTTTTATGCAGACACATTTCAGAAGGCAAAAATTGGGATCTTCATGTTACGGGATGCATAAAGTAAAAACACACACAAATAGTTAGGTAATTACTCATTGTCAACTGGTATGAATATTTCTGACCCCTCAAATCTATGACTACATAAGAGACAAAAAGTTAAATCTAGTTAAATCTTGGTAAAAAGATGAATTTTTTATAAAGACAAATGCCATCGTTTCTTAAAAGAAATGTGATTATATTCTAATTTCAGGAAAGCTTTTAATGGTTCCATGGAGTATAGTGAAATTTATCAATTAATATTCTTACAATGATAATAAGAAGATCAAAATCTGAATAGACACACAGAAAATGTGGACCCTATGGATAAATCTTTGACACAAACACCTAGAGTGGTAATATGTTTAAGTTATGCTTTTGAATACAATTTATATGTACTTTTAATGCATAATACAAATAAATGTTTATCTTTTTAATGCCCTGTATCTGCTGACACTGAGTCTATAAGAGTTTCTTTTTATCTTTTTAACAAATGTCATAGAGTTCAATAACACTAATCTGTTTATTTACAACTAACCTCACATGTATCTAGATTTCACATGCCTTCAATGTCTCCAGTCTTTTGTACTTAGACATGTAAAGTTAGTGAATTAATAATTTGACAAATTTAACTGACCCTTATTTTATTTTTCTGTTATCTGTATGACTAAATACCAATAAAATAGTAGTTGTTGTCTTATAGTGAATGAGAAGAGGTTTAATATAACCAGAGGACAATTTTCATTTCTTTTTCAAAGCACCCTTCATCCAAAAAATTCAAGAACTTTGAAATTTAACAATAAGGAAACACACAACCTAATAACAAAATAGACCAAAGACATTAACAGATAGTTCACTGAAGAAGATGAACAGATATCAAATAAGAAGATAGCTCAGTAGTAAAGAATCTGAGTGCCAATGCAGGGGATGCAGATTCGATCCTTGAGTCAGGAATATCCCAGATAGAAACAAATGGCAACCCACTCCAGAATTCTGGCCTGGAGAAACCCTTGGATAGAGAAGCCTGGCAGGCTACAGTCCACAGGGTCACAAAAGAGTTGGACACGACTTAGCAACTAAATAAAAACATGAAAAGATGCTCCATATGTTACTAGAAAATGCAAATTAAAACAATCAGATACTGCTGCTGCTGCTAAGTCTCTTCAGTCATGTCCGACTGTGGGACCCCATAGATGGCAGCCCACCAGGCTCCCTCTTTACACAGCTATTCAGTTCGTTCAGGCATTCAGTCGTCTCCGGCTATTAGCGACCTCGTGAATCACAACACGCCAGGCCTTCCTGTCCATCACCAACTCCCAGAGTGCACTCAAACTCATGACCATCAAGTTGGTGATGCCATCCAGCCATCTCATCCTCTGTCTTCCCCTTCTCCTCTTGCCACCAATCCCTCCCAGCATCAGAGTCTTTTCCAGTGAGTCAACTTTTTGCATGAGGAGGCCAAAGTATTGGAGTTTCAGCTTTAGCATCATTCCTTCCAATGAACACCCAAGACTGATCTCCTTTAGAATGGACTGGTTGGATCTCCTTGCAGTCCAAGGGACTCTCAAGAGTCTTCTCCAACACCACAGTTCAAAAGCATCAATTCTTCGGGGCTCAGCTTTCTTCACAGTCCAACACTCACATCCATTCATGACCACCGGAAAAACCATAGCCTTGACTAGACAGACCTTTGTTGGCAAAGTAATGTCTCTGCTTTTGAATACGCTATCTAGGTTGGTCATAACTTTCCTTCCAAGGAGTAAACGTCTTTTAATTTCATGACTGCAATCATCATCTGCAGTGGTTTTGGAGACCAAAAAAATAAAGTCAGCCACTGTTTCCACTATTTCCCCATCTATTTGCCATGAAGTGACGGGACCAGATGCCATGATCTTAGTTTTGTGAATGCTGAGCTTTAAGCCAATTTTTTCACTCTCCTCTTTCACCTTCATCAAGAGGCTTTTTAGTTCCTTTTCAGTTTCTGCCATAAGGGTGGTGTCATCTGCATATCTGAGGTTACTGATATTTCTCCTGGCAATCTTGATTCCAGCTTGTGCTTCTTCCAGCCCAGTGTTTCTCATGGTGTGCTCTGCATATAAGTTAAATAAACAGGGTGACAATATACAAACTTGACATACTCCTTTTCCTATTTGGAACCAGTCTGTTGTTCCATGTCCTGTTCTAACTGTTGCTTCCTGACCTGCATATAGGTTTCTCAAGAGGCAGGTCAGGTGGTCTGGTATTCCCATATCTTTCAGAATTTTCCACAGTTTATTGTGATCCACACAGACAAAGGTTTTGGCATGGTCAATGAAGCAGAAATAGATGGTTTTCTGGAACACTCTTGCTTTTTCAATGATCCAGCAGATGTTGGCAATTTGATCTCTGGTTCCTCTGCCTTTTCTAAAACCAGCTTGAACATCTGGAAGTTCACAGTTCACATATTGCTGAAGCCTGGCTTGGAGAATTTTGAGCATTACTTTACTAGCGTGTGAGATGAGTGCAATTGTGTGGTAGTTTGAGCATTCTTTGTCATTGCCTTTCTTTGGGATTGGAATGAAAACTGACCTTTTCCAGTCCTGTGGCCACTGCTGTTTTCCAACTTGCTAGCATATTGAATGCACCAGTTTCACAGCATCATCTTTCAGGATTTGAAATAGCTCGACTGGAATTCCATCACGTCCACTAGTTTTGTTCATAGTGATGCTTTCTAAGGCCCATTTGACTTCACATTCAAGGATGAGTGGCTCTAGGTGAGTGATCACACCATCGTGATTATCTGGGTCGTGAAGATCATTTTTGTACAGTTCTTCTGTGTATTCTTGCCACCTCTTCTTAATATCTTCTGCTTCTGTTATGTCCATATGATTTCTGTCCTTTGTTGAGCCCATCTTTGCATGAAATGTTCCCTTGATATCTCTAATTTTCTTGAAGAGATCTCTAGTCTTTCCCATTCTGTTGTTTTCCTCTATTTCTTTGCATTGATCACTGAGGAAGGCTTTCTTATCTCTCCTTGCTATTCTTTGGAACTCTGCATTCAGATGCTTATGTCTTTCCTTTTCTCCTCTCACAGCTATTAGAATGGCCAAAATCCAGAACACTGACCAAAACAAATTCTGTTGAGGATGAAAGACAGGCATTTATTGCTGATGGGAATGCAAAATGGTATAACCATGTTGGAAGAGAGTTTGGCAGTTTCTTACAAACCTAAAATACTCTGAACATACAATCCACTATGCACTATGTGGTATTTTCCCAAAGGAGTTGGAAATATTTCAGTTCAGTTCAGTCAATTCAGTTCAGTTGCTCAATTGTGTCCTACTCTGTGCGACCCCATGGACTGCAGTATGCTAGGCCTCTCTGTCCGTCACCAACTCCTGGAGTTTACTCAAACTCATGTCCATCTTGATATTGCACCAAGATAATATGATGTAAACAAATTTGCACACGGTGCTGTACAAATTAGCTCTCGTAGAGCAAGACACGTATTAAACATTCCTTTATTTAATCTATTTCAACTCCTGAAGGAAACCTAACACTCGAACAGTTTCAAACTATAGTTTCATCAAATTCTCTCATCAAAAACATGTAGCCCTCCAAGCTCCTCTGTCCATGGGACTTTCCAGGCAAGAATACTGGAGTGGATTTGCCATTTCCTTCTCCAGGGGATCTTCCTGACCCAGAGTTTGAACCCAGGTCTCTTGCATTGCAGGCAGATTCTTTACCATCTGAGCCACCAGGGAAGCTCAAAGTAAGAGCATAGTTGAAATAGTTGTTATGAGGACTCTGTCTTAGATCAGATCAGATCAGTCCCTCAGTCGTGTCCGACTCTTTGCGACCCCATGAACTGCAGCACGCCAGGCCTCCCTGTCCATCACCAACTCCCGGAGTTCACTCAGACTCATGTCCATCAAGTCAGTGATGCCATCCAACCATCTCATCTTCTGTCATCCCCTTTTCCTCCTGCCCCCAATCCCTCCCAGCATCAGAGTCTTTTCCAATGAGTCAACTCTTTGCATGAGGTGACTAAAGTACTGGAGTTTCAGCTTTAGCATCATTCCTTCCAAAGAAATCCCAGGGCTGATCTCCTTCAGAATGGACTTGTTGGATCTCCTTGCAATCCAAGGGACTCTCAAGAGTCTTCTCTAACACGACAGTTCAAAAGCATCAATTCTTCGGCGCTCAGCTTTCTTCACAGTCCAACTCTCACATCCATACATGACCACAGGAAAAACCATAGCCTTGACTAGCTGGACATTTGTTGGCAAAGTAACGTCTCTGCTTTTGAATATGCTATATAGGTTGGACATAACTTTCCTTTCAAAGAGCAAGCATCTTTTAATTTTTCTTTCTAAATTCCATATATATGCATTAGAAATAAAAATTTAAAAAAAGCATCAGAGCAAAATATAGAAGTATTGATAAAATTATCAAGGAAGGAAGTTGAACTGAGAATATTATACACACTGAAATTTTGTTCATTTTTAAAGACAGTGGATAGGCACTATAATGTGTAAGAATAAAGATAAAAGCACTTGAGTTCCTTTAAAATACTAACCGATTATTAAATCACACACACAGAAAATACAACATACAGCTTCAATATTTTCCTATAACTAACACAGTCTCAGACTCCATTTCAGTTCCAACCCTCCATAATCTATTCCCTAGTTTATGGATGCCAGTGGAGATTTATCTAAATCTCCACAGACCACAACTGCAGAGAGTTCTAAGTGAAAGCAAGTAGGCTTGCTAAAATTTGTCACATGGAATAAAAAGAGAACATGCATTCAAATAGAGCATGATGAAGATGCAGAGACTGCAGCCCCAGTATCTGTAGCTGTGAAAAAAAAATCAAATTGAAAGAGTGGACAATGAAGTAGTCAGGATGCAGCAGTTTCAAAACATGAATAAAAAGTCAGAGAAGTGAATGAAACTAAGCTTAAAAACTTGGAATTTAAGCATTAGGGTTTGTTACTGTTTTTCCCTATCATGCCACAGAGTTTGGCTAAATAATTGTTTTATTTTATCTCACTTGGAAACTTTATAGATCGATCTGACTAAAAGTTTACATTTTGTCAGGGTGCCACATTTTATACATTGAGGAATATGTATGAAAAATCAGGCGACTGATTTATACCACAAAGCCAACTTTGATTAGCAATTATGTATGAGTATTCATATATATATTATATATGTACTATATACATTATATATACTAAATAATACTTATGTATAAAATATATATTATATAGATATATCATGTTAAAAAAGTTCAGAGAAAAGTTTAATGCGTTGAATATTTTGTTTTTTGGAAAGTTTTCTAGAAGAAACAAATCATTAGTGAGGAAGACAATACAGACTGTGTTGATTGTCACTAATAAAGCATAAACAAAGAACATGTTGGAGCTGGGATAGTCACTTCTAACTTAGAAACAAAACAAGAAAAAACAGTGGGAGTTGTTTTCCAGGGGACCTAGGATGAAAGGTAATATTTCATATAGGTGGTAATATGAGGAAGGGGAATAATCATAAAAGAGAAAGTTATAGACACATCAATACTAAAAGGTCAAAAATACCAATACTAAACTAAAAAAAATACATCAAAAAAGACACTCATATAATGTGGCTTCTTGAAGGAAAAAACAAAAGGCAATTTTATGAGAGCTGGCAGATACAAATTTTAGGAAAAAATCTCTCAAAGAATCTATGACTCTGATGTTAGCATAGTGATGCTAAAGAACTTTTGATTTAAAAAAAATAAGTTTTAGAGTAAAAGTGGTAATAATTGAAGTTGTCTTACTAATTGGAATTTATAAGTGAAACTTTCAATCTCTACTAAACCATTTTTTTAAAATTTGAGGTCAAAATTAATTTAGCAGTTAATTTTACAAAATACATGTATGATTTAGTATTTGAAAGTTGTACGAGGCATGAAATAAATATATGCTGGTTGCTGTTAATTTAATTAAACCCACTTAATGATAAATATCAAGTATGTTGCAGAGGGGAATCTTAACTCTATAGGAGATAACAGCAAGTTTTCTCAACTGGAAAATTATGTAATTAAGAGTTAAGGAGTTTTTCAAATATTCATTAATGTTCTTCATTCACCTTACAGCTCATATCATACTCTGAGGCTATAATAATCACTTACTGAATATTTTTCCATGAACATATTATTTCTAGGCTTATTTAACATGAAAAGTTTTTTTTCTTTCCTTTAATTCATGTTTGAGGCTTTTTACACTGCTGTAGTAAAAATGTATTGAAATTTTGATTCTTTTCTAACTCTTGGACACATTTTCTTTAGCCTATTTTAAAACTAAGAAAAATTAAAATGTCAGGACTGTCTCAGCTAGTAAATATAAGACTCTTTCTTCATATGTTATTTTGTATCCAGAATGTTTTTATTGTCTCTTTAAAAAAATACTTTATTTTTAATTGGATGATAATTACTTTACAATATTGTGTTGATTTCTGCCATACATCTACATGAATCAGCCATAGGTATACCTATGTCCCCTCCCTCTTGATCCTCCCTGCCAACTCCTACTCCATCCCACCCCTCAGGTTGTCACAGAACACAGAATTTGAGTTCCCTACATCATACAGCAAATTCCCACTGGCTATCTATTTTACATATGGCAATATATGTGTTTCAATGCTACTTTCTCAATTTGTCCCACCCTCTCTCTTCCCCACTGTGCCAACAAATCTATTCTTTATATCTGTATCTCTGTTGCTGCCCTACAAGTAGGTTCATCACTACCGTCTTTCTAGATTCCATATATATGCTTTAAATTACATTTGTTTTTCTCTTTCTGACTTACTCCACTCTGTATAATGAGCTGTAGCTCCACCCACCTTATCAGAACGGAATCAAATGCATTCTTTTTTATAGTTGAGTAATATTCCATTGTATGTATGTACAACATCTTCTTTATCCATTCATCTGTTGATGAACATTTAGGTTGCTTCCATGCCCAGCTATTGTAAATAGTGCTGCAATTAACCCAATGTGTCCAGATTTTTGAGGATATTCCAAAGGCAGTAGTCATCTACATTGAAAATTTGGACTTATTTTAAGTCCACCCAATAAAACAAGAATTATATTATCATGCTTTGGTTTGAGGATTCATGCCAAGCATTTTATCTTTTAATGTTTGATTTATTTCACTTTATTTTAAATTTTAACTAAGGAGGCACATAGTAAAAATTATTCAAACAGCACAAAAGACTGTATAGTAAAAAGATATTCTTCACCTCAATCCTGATTTCTAGGCTCATGATCCCTACTTTCCAAGTCCTGTTTTGTTTGTTGGATTATGAGGTATAACAATCCAAATACACTTTTGATACCCGCCTCCATTTTTTTTCAGTACATAATGGAAATTTTTCAAATCAGTGCTTGCAGATCAGCCTCATTTTTCAAAGACTACATAACATTGCATTGTACATGTCAGTTATGTAAATTACGCATAGTACTTGTGTGCTGAGTCGCTTTAGTCGTGTCTGCCTTTTTGTGATCCTGTGGACTGTAGCCGCCAGGCTCTTTGGTCCTTGGGATTCTCCAGACAAGGATACTGGTGTGGGTTGCCATTTCTTCCTCCAAGAGATCTTCTCAACTCAGGAATCAAACTCACATCTCTTAGGTGTCCTCCTTTGGCAGGCAGATTCTTTACCACTAGCGCCACCTGGGAAGCCCCCAATTTATGCATAATTTACATAAGTAATTTCTTTAAACATATTTTTAAAATTTTATATTAAAGGCATATTTCATCATTTTCAGTGTAAATTCTATGGATTTTGCATGATTTTGAGAATATCCTACCAGGTGCTTTTAATAAAATACGCATTTCAAACTACTTTCTCCCTCACCTACTTGAGTAGTGCAGTTAAAGTCACAGAACTATATTGGGGACCAAAGAGATTGCCTCTAGTCTGGTGACTTTCACAAGATACATTTTGTGGCATTTTGGGGAACTGCTGAGTTAATTAAAATCAATACATATTACAATGCTTTTCCTGGATGATGTTTCTCCTCTGAATCAAAATGATAAAATAACTGATTATTTTTTCAGTCTCTTAAGACCTTTATACAACCAGTATCATTACAGATGCTCAGAAAAGAAATTAATTTGTTAAGATAGTGCTTTGCATGAAGACTTAATTCTTATTGAGAACCTTATTAGAGAAGCAATACTACTCACAAGTGGCTATCATACATGTTATAAATATTGTAGGGGAAGTAATAAATGTTGAGCTTTCTTTTTCTAGAGTTTTCTTCTGCATATAATCATATTATATACAAATAATATAGAAAAGGCACCTGAAAAGCAGAGATAAAGCAAATCACCAAAATTTACCTAAAATTATCTCTAATCTCTCAATCCCATTACACTGATATTTTTAATTACAGTTTACTAATGAAAAAACTGAGATTCATAGATATCATTTTCACCAAGGCCACACTTACTAAGTTTGAAAACAAAGATTCAAATTCAGATCTATCTTTCTCTGATATTGAGGAAGAGCTTTAAATTCTCCTGTAAAAATAAAAAAGATATCTCCATGTGACATAGCTAAACTCAGAGTAGTTAAGATTTCTATAGCCAAGATTCAGATTCAGTTTGCTCCTACAAGCTTAAACATTTTTTAAAGCTTTTTTCAGTACATAATGGAAATTTTTCATGAATTGCCTCTCTTTGCTGGAATACAACTGTTCTCAAATTCAACATATCAATGTATTATAATTAAACATAAAATGGCATAACTTGATAGAATTAGTAAAAAATTACTACTGCTCTCTGATGAAAATTTTGTTGCTTATCCACCTTCATGAGTGTGTACATTCTATGGAATGCACATTGCTTGGGTTATCTTTTTTCTTTCTTTCAGTTTTCTCTGTCCTTTAAACTTCTTGTTATCATCTTATTTAAAAAATGTATTTTAGTTCATCAAAATGTGCCCCTTCACATCTATGCAGCAGAGTGCAGTGTTTGAAAAATTATTCTCCCTATAATTCCAAATTGAAAGTACAGGTGAAATCCAGGAATATCAGGTGTGCCTGAGTTCTCCTTATCATAATTTTTAATTTTCGCAATAATACTTATAACCCTATCTGGACATTCTCTAAATTTTTGGTCCTATCATACCTACAGATGGTGACTGCAGCCATGAAATTAAAAGACGCTTACTCCTTGGAAGGAAAGTTATGACCAACCTAGATAGCATATTCAAAAGCAGAGACATTACTTTGCCAACAAAGGTCTGTCTAGTCAAGGCTATGGTTTTTCCTGTGGTCATGTATGGATGTGAGAGTTGGACTGTGAAGAAGGCTGAGCGCCGAAGAATTGATGCTTTTGAACTGTGGTGTTGGAGAAGACTCTTGAGAGTCCCTTGGACTGCAAGGAGATCCAACCAGTCCATTCTGAAAGAGATCAGCCCTGGGATTTCTTTGGAAGGAATGATACTAAAGCTGAAACTCTAGTATTTTGGCCACCTCATGTGAAGAGTTGACTCATTGGAAAAGAGTCTGATGCTGGGAGGGGTTGGGGGCAGGAGGAGAAGGGGACGACAGAGGATGAGATGGTTGGATGGCATCACTGACTTGATGGACGTGATTTTGAGTGAACTCCGGGAGTTGGTGATGGACAGGGAAGCCTGGCGTGCTGCAGTTCATGGGGTCGCAAAGAGTCGGACACGACTGAGCGACTGATCTGATCATACCCTTTACCCAATTGGAGAGTTTAGGTAAATTTAACCCACAATTTATGCTCTCTTTTATCTACAGAAACTGTCAAAGGAAATGGATCATACGGAGTCAGCTTGACTTTTCAGCTAACAAATCTGCTTTACCTTTTAATTTAAAACATTATAATGTATTTTGCATAAATAAGTGTTTTTGCATGGTATTTCACTTTTCCTTCATTAAAATAAGTATATAAGAAATGAAATATTCAGAGATTTCTAATATATACCTACATGGACTTGTATAAAAGGATGTGCATTTATGAATTGCCTGTAATTATTGAAAGTGGACATATTTTGTCCTTTACTACCCAAGATAATCCAGGATTTGAAACTATTCAGTAAAAGTTTTGAATTTGAATACAAATAATTTTCCTTTGAAATTAAATCTCTAACTAAAGAGAACAAATGGGTATTAGCATATAATTTCAATAAAAATTGATTCCAAATTCCTATGCCAATATATTCAATAAAACATACAAAGACAAGGAGAAAATGTGCATAATTTATCATAATAAATTGCATATATGGTATTTAAGATTAAATACCTGTAGTTTCTAATATCTTTTGTCTGGCATTAACATAATAACCTTGCTTAAAAGTCATCATACCTTAGAATAAGTTAATGTTAAAATCACAAACTACATGAGTTTTAAATCAACCAGAGTAATATTTAAATTGATGATAAGTTTATAGTCACAGTTAAAATTTTCAAGCTGTCCAAAGTGTTTTATATATATAAAACACCACATCGGAGAAGGAAATGGCAACCCACTCCAGTATTCTTGCCTAGAGAATCCCATGGATGGAGGAGCCTGGTGGGCTGCTGTCCATAGGGTCGCACAGAGTTGGACATGACTGAAGCGACTTAGCAGCAGCAGCATAACACTACATAATAAAATCAGAAAGTAAGATGAACATAAAATATTCTAACTGTAGGTTATTTAAAAACACACACAAACAACCAGTAAGCAAACACTGAATTCTCAAACCCTCACACTCAGAGAATATCAAATGTGACAAATCCAAAAATGTATGAGTAAGATTTGATTTTTTAGAAAGAATAGATACAAGGATTCCCTGGTAGCTCAGTGCTAAAGAATTCTCCTGCCACCGTAAGAGACATGGCTTCAATCCCTGATCCGGGAAGATTTGACATGCTAAGGAGCAACTAAGCCGGGCACTACAACTATTGAGACTGTGCTCTAGAGCTCGGAGTTGCAACTTCTGAGCCCATGTACTGCAAATACTGATGCCTGCGCTCCCTAGGGCCTGTGCTCCACAACAGTAGAAGCCACCACAGTGAAAAGCCTGCACACTGCAACTAGAGCGTAGCTCCCACCTGCCTCAGCTAGAGAAAAACCCAGGCAACAGTGAAGATCCAGCACAGCTAAAATTAAATATGCTTTTTAAAGACACAGCTAAATAGATACAGCCAAAGAAACTAAGAAAAGAAAATTCATTACCTGAAATTCTTACTAATATTTGACAAAGTAGCCAATAATATTCAATGAGGAAAAGATAGTCTTTTCAGTAAATAAGTGATGAGAAAATTGGATAACTACATGCAGTAAAGTAAAATTGAATCCCAATCTTATATGATATACAAAAACTAACTTAAAATGGACTGAAGACATGCATGTGTTAATAAGACCTGAAACCATAAAACTCTTAGAAGAAAACATAGATAAAAACTCATTGGCATTGGTCTTGACAATGATTTTTTAGGATATGTCACCACCAATAGCAGAGACAACAAAGAGAAAAGTAAAGTAGTGAGTTGCATCAAACTATAAAGCTTCTGCACAGCAACATAAACAATCAACAGAATGAAAAGGCAAACTGCGGAATGGAAGAAAAGATTTGCAAACCATATGTCTGATAAGGGTTTAATATTTAATATCTGTAAAGAACTCATAATAGCAAAAATACCATCTGATTTTAAATTGAACAGAAAAACTGAATATACATTTTTTTCAAAGAAGATATACACATGACCAACAGGCACATGAACATGTGCTCAACACCACTAATCATCAAGGAAATGCAAATGCAAATCACAATGAAATATCACCTTATACCTATTACTATAGCATAATTAACACTGGTGAGAATGTGGAGAAAGTGTTCTACACTGTTGGTGGGAATGTAAATTGATACTCCTACTATGGAAAGCAATATAGAGGTTCTTCCCAAATTAAAAATAAAACTACTAAATGAGTCTGCCATCTGACTCTGGGGTATACATCCAAAGGAAATCAAAACACGATCTCAAAGAGATATCTGCACTCTAATGTTCATTGCTGTATTATTCACAATGTCATTGCTGTTCAGTCGCTCAGTCATGTCTGATTCTTTGTGACCCCATGGACTGCAGCATACCAGGCTTCCCTGTCCATCACCAACTACCAGAGCTTGTTCAAACTCATGTCCATTGAGTCAGTGATGCCATCCAACCATATCATCCTCTGTTGTCCCCTTCTTCTTCTGCCTTCTATCTTTCCCAGTATCAGGGTCTTTTCCAATGAATTGGCTCTTCATATCATGTGGCCAAAATATTGGAGCTTCAGCTTCAGTGTCAGTCCTTCCAATGAATATTCAGGGTTGATTTCATTTAGGATTGACTGGTTTGATCTCCTAGCTCTTCAGGGGACTCTCAAGAGTTTTCTCCAGCACCACAGTTGAATGACTATTATTCAGCCATGAGAAAGAAGGAAACCTGCCATTGGCAATAGCTTGGATATGCTTGGAGAGCCTTATGTTTTGTGAAATAAGTCAGATGGTGGTTGTGGTTTAGTTGCTAAGTTATGTCTGACTCTTTGTGACCCCATGGGACTGTAACCCACCAGGCTCCATGGGATTTCCCAGGCAAGAATACTGGAGTGGGTTGTCATTTCCTTCCCCAAGGGATTTTCTTGATCCAGGAATTGAATCCACATCTTTTGCAATGCAGGTATTCTTTACCATTCAGATAGAGAAAGATAAATACTGTATGAAATCACTAATGTTTGGAATCTAAAAAAGCTGAACTCATACAGAGAGTAGAGTGATGGTTACCAGGAATTGGCAGAGTGGGGGAAATGCGGAGATGCTGATTAAAGAATATAAACTTCCAACTAGAAATTGAAGAATTTCAGGGGATCTAATGAATCAGCATTGTGATTATAGTTAAGAATACTTTATTATATACTTGAAAGTTGCTAAGAGCAAATATTATAAATGTTCTCACTACAAAAAAGAAATGGTAAATATAGGAGGTGAGGGATGTCTTAGTAGGATGGTAATAATATTTCAACATATGTGTATCAAATGAACACACTATACACCTTAAATTAACACAATGGTGGTGGTTTGCTTGCTAAGCCATGTCTGACTCTTATGACCCCATGGAATGTACCCTGCCCGGCTCCTCTGTCCTTGGAGAATCCACTGGATTCTCCAGGCAGGAATATTGGCCTGGGTTGCCATTTCCTTCTCCAAGGGATCTTCTTGACCCAGGGACTGAATCCAGGTCTCCTGCATTGCAGGCAGATTCTTTACCAGCTGAGCTACCTGGGAAGCCCAAATTAATGCAATGTTATGTCAGTTATAGCTCATATAAAGTTGGAAAAAAGAGACATATTATCATAAAGGAATTAGGATCCAAAATTAAGAATATAGAAAGGAAGAATGAAATAAAAACCTTTAGTACAGCTTAATAAATATAAAAATAGAAGTAAAGGCCAGACTAATTTCATAGAAATAATTTGCAATTTCTCTTTGTTCTCAGAAACAAGAGGCTGTTAGAATCATCTGTTACCTAAAGGCATGTACTATTATAATTGGAAACTGCTTATTCAACTCTTTTATTTCTTACATAAAGAGTATATTTTTGACCACTTTGCTTCTTCCCTGGTAATTTTCTGCTTAGATTTCTACCCTGATAGAATCAGTTCTTGCCATGTATATTTACCCTAGAAAAACCACATATGATGATATCCAGGCCCTCAAAATTATTTGCAGAGAACTCATGATACTTTAAAATATCTGACAAATAATTTCTCCATTATCATTTTATGTTTATGAATTTGTTCTTTCTCTACTATGTTTAATGATTTAATAGCTCGATTTATTTTGCAACTCATGAATAGCTGATCATTGTATTTAACATGCCTACAATTTTCTTATGCTTAAATTCATTGATTTAAATCATTGAGTTATTCAAATAATAACAACAATGGTAATAACCAAAATTCACTAGGTACTATCAGTTAAGCACTGTCCTACCTGTTACCCTGTTAGGTAGGTCTTCTTATTATATCAGTTTATGGTAAGTATATGTAAGCTTATTATATTAAAGAAAAATGTGCTGTGTTACATAGAAACAGTACAAATAGGATTTGAATGCCTTTAATTTTTGAAAGTTGAATGCTTTTATATTCAGAGCAACTTATTCTGTATCATTTTCCCATCCAAAGTTTTTAAGACATTTTTGTCTATTGAGCAAACAACCTGAAGTTAACAAAATACAATCATAAAGACAATAATTCAGCAGATAATTGCTTTTTATTTCAGAAATCTTAATTAATAGACCTGATTAGCTATGTAATAATTTATTCAATAATTCAGCCATCTCTGTGCCAAAGCCAACCACCAAAGATACCTAAGTCAGTTTCACATAGCCATATTACTTAAGGGATTCTTCTGTTAATTTATTACTTTAGAAATTCTTCAAACACACTTGCTAGAAAAAAGAATTAGTATCCCCATTACATAGATGGAGAGTTTGAGGATCATAAAGATTATGACTTTTTTAAATCTGAACTTAAGACTCCCAGTTCAGAGTCCAGTGCTTATTCCATTTGAGTGTGATATTTCCACAAGGCTGGTCAGAAAATGAAAAAAAAAGGATAAAGTTTAGTAATATAGAAACTGTTAACATTTTCTTACTTTTTCAACCAGACTTTTTTATAGATCGAGAAAAAGTAAGCTTGTATGAAAAGAAAAAGCCCTCTTTAAAACAATGATTAAAGTATCCTTGGACTTAAAATTTCATCCTCAGTTAAATAATTGATCTATGTGTTAAGTATATGAAATGTTAACAGAGATCTAAAAGTCAAAACTGTTTTCCAAAGTACACTTAATGAAGTGCCACCCTCAATTCTTTTTACCCTATTTCCATCCCTCTATCCACCCACTCCTTTAGATAACCATTCTTAACTTTTTCTTGTGTAATTTTTTTTTATTTTGCACACAGAGGTACATATATAATTGTTTCTTCTTTCTACATGAAAGATAGCATGCAATAAACTTGCACAGAACTGAGTACTCAGAAACTAGTACAGAACTGAGTAGTATCAGACATTGTTAATGTTAGAAAGTATTATTGGCTAGTATTCAAATAACATCACATTGGATACTTAAGATTAACAGAATCACATTTCATCATTGCCCTAAGGATGACTTTGCATCAAAAAGTTATTTTTGAAATAATGCTCATAGGATTTTATATAAAGTATTGCATATTTGCACATATATTAATATTCATCTTATTTGCAAGAATGATTAATTGTTATCAGCAGATAGGGACTCTAAAAGTTTGTAACTGTTACCAGCAATTTCTTGATTGTAACTGGTCACTATTATTAAAGTGTTTTACACACACACACACACAATGCAGCTCTTCTATTTTCACATTGTAAATTGGTATTTTCTTATTCACAATACATGTAATTATATAGTATATTTCAGACAGATGTCTGAAGAAAGAAAAACAACAGCAGCTTAATGACAGAAAATAAATTAAACTGTCATAACAAACATATCCTGCTTACAAGCACTTTTTAAAACTCACATTGCTTAAACAGGAATCCACAGTTAAGTAGTTAAAACATAGTTGTCCTTTTCTGAAGAGTAGATTAATAATTAAGTTAAACTTATTACATAGTTGTTATCAAGATAAATATACCACTATGAATTTTGATTTTTATTTAATAAATCATACCTTTTATTTAAAGTGTTTTAGGTAGACATTTTTATTTATATATTGTCTGTGTTATTATTTTGATTCAATTTTATATCATAGATTGTGCCATGTGCTCAGTTGTGTCTAACTCTTTGCGACCCCATGGACCATAGCCCATCTGGCTCCTCTATCTATGGGATTCTCCATGCAAGAATATAGGAGTGGGTTGCCATTTCCTCCTCCAGGGGATCTTCCTGACCCAGGGACCGAACACATGTCTCCTGTGTCTTCTGCACTACAAGTGGATTCTTTACCCACTGAGCCATCAGTGAAACTATTTTATATCATACTTTTATATGCTATGACATATATTTTATATCATAATTTCTCTATAATGAACCTCAGCCTAAATCCTATACCTTATACAAAAGTCAACTTAATACTGAATATTTGAATGTAGAATATGAAACTATAAAGCATTTAGAAATAAAAATAGGAGGAAGTCCTTGGGAGGTAGGTTTTTGTAAAGAATTCTTAAATGTAACACCAAGAGCATGATCCATTCAAGAAAAAAATGGATAAATTGGACTTCATTAAAATAAAAATCTTTGTCCTGCAAAAAGCCTTGTTAAGAAAATGGAAAGATAAGCTATAGGTTGGGAAGAAATATTTACAATCCATATACCTGACATGGTTATTTATATTTGAAAAATATCATTGAAGAGACAATACAGATGGCAAATGTACACAGAACAAGATGTTCAGCATCAACATCATAAGAAATACAAACATTAAGATCATGATGAGATGTCACTACACATCTATTGTAATGGATAAAATAAAAGACAATGATAACAAAAAATTCTCACAAGAATGCAGAGACACTGGATCTCTGATACATTACTCATGGAAATATAAAATGGAATAGATAGTCTGGGAAATATTTCAGAAACCTTTTAAAAAACTAAAAATGTAACCATCATATAACCTAGTCAGCATACTCTTGGGCATTTGTACCACATAAATGAAAACTTTAATATTTTCTTTACTAGTTACTATGTTTACAGAATAATCTCTTTTCCTATAAAGAAAAAACATTTTATTTTCAAATTAATGTCTTTTGTCAGACTTAGTGGCCAGATTATAGGGCTCATGCTTTATCTGTAAATATGTTGTATTTTTTAAAGTTGATGACTAAATCTGATCCAAAGGAAGGACATTAATAGAATAGGATTTTTTTTTTAGACCAAATAATTTAAAATATTTTAAATGATGAAAAGAGAATATGCTCACCTAAACAGCTAGTATATATGATTGTAATGGAAAATTTACCAGGTAGATAGAGACCATAAAATGTCTTATAATGCAACTTTAAGTATTGTATGTTGAATAATTCATGACAAGAATTATAGGGGTTAAAATATAAAGAAACAAAAAGCCCAATTACCAAATTAGATTTTACTGTGTTTAAAAAATTCTGTTGGGTATTATATAGGCAGACACAATAGAGGTAAGGCAGTGCTGGCTGTTATTTAAGAGGTTTCTGGTTAATTGTACAAATAGAAGTAGCATAGCAACAACAACAAAAAGAGGAAACAAATTGATGGAGAATATAATTAAATGCTAATCTTTTTAGTGCCATTTTGTAAATTACATTGGTGACCCTGACTGCTTGTCAAGAATTGGTATAACATAAAAGAATGAGCTGGGTTCACTCTTCACAATGCCATAAGTTCAGAGAGTTCATTATAGAGATAAAAACCTCCCTAGTACCTTGTAAATGTGTTCCAGAAATAGTCAGAGAAGAAAGATGCAGTTGGAAAACATTACCATCACTCATGCCTAAAGATGAGTTCTACCAAGGCAAAAGCTATGTCTTATTTGTCTTTAGGAAGATTAAAATATGGCAGGACATGTAAGTATTTACATTTGTTATGATTTCCAACATATAATGTAGATTTAAATAAAATGTGATTTCTTAAAGAATGAGGTTAATTCTAACAACAGAAAAAGCTTTACATTTGAACTAACTGTTGAGGAATGAGAAAAGAAGAGATGTGAGAATTTTTTTAAGATAGAAGATAAATCATAAAAAAAAGACACCAAGGTAGATAATCCCATGGCAGAACTGAGGACTAATGAGTAATCTAGTAGACTGTGGAAATTACCATAAGAAATGAGACTGGAAATCTGGGTTAAGTTGCACAGTGGATATCAGATATTAGAAGACTTTATGTAGTACAGATTTTGAAACAGAATAGTGATGTGATTAAGTCTGTATTGTAGAAAAAAAATCGATGTTAGAATAAAAGCTAGATGTTTGAAAAGGTAAAGAATAGAGTTGAAAGGAAAGATACTGAAGTCACAAAGACTGATTAAGAACTGCATATACCAGTAGGCCAGATTGTAGGAAGTAAGAGTAATTAGGAGAACAGGAGAAATATGTGGGAGAAATGTGGAACCCTATGTAACAATTTTAAGTATGAGATAGAGAGCAAATGAGAAGACAAGGCTAAATATGACTATAATTTGGAGGTAGCAGCTGTAGCTGTAAACCAGATGAACTCTGAAAGAATATAGTAAACATATTTAAGGCTTTAAGCTTGTAGTCCTAAATTAAATGCTGGGAGGAGGGACACAGGAAGGGGAGAGGAAAGGATTTACTACAAGGGAGAAAGAAGAAGATCATTCTAAGAAGAGACAACAAATATTTGCTAAGCTTACCTGATTTTATCCCTTGTACTTTTTAGCTGAGAACCTCAATGAATGCTTTATCGTCCTTGCCCCCAAGGAGCCTGTGCCTCCACTGTGAAAATTATATTAAAATTAAAATAAACGTGACATATGTTAAAACTGAAAAATTAATCAAGTTTTCATGGAATAAAGAAGTTGTTTATACCTGCACAAAAGTGGAAAAGTTAAAAAAAAATTAGAAAGTAGTTAGTATTTAAATAAATCTGCATGAAAGTTTTCAAGCTTTATTACTCAGACTTTGCAATCATTAAACCATCATTTACATAAATTCTAATTATACAAATTTCTAGAGCTCTCGATAATGCAGTGACAACACACACATTTGTATGTGAAAAGTAGTAGTTTGGCTTATAGTCTATATTAATTGAAGATAATTAGAAGAAAAGAACTATATATATTATAGAAGCAATTCTATCTTAGGAATTTATAGACCAAATTCTGCCTCAGCTTATTTATACACACTCATTAAAGCATTAGTGTATTAACTGTGGCATGTAGATGAACTTGAATGAAAACTAATGAACCAAACAAGAACCACAGGACCAAATGAGATAAAATATTTCTTGCTTCTGTCTTGCTGACAGAAAGAGCAAATCGCTTAATGCCTTGGAAATCCCTCTCCATCCAAAAATCAATTTGCCATAGCTTCTGATTACATATTTTTATGCAATCAAACTAAAATGATTAAATTCATTTCATAAAATAATTTCTTGACTTTCATATGCAGCATAATATTCAACTTCAAATGCATGAAAAAATAAGTATGCATGATACCTGAATTCTAAAAGCCACTTTTATGAATTCCATTGAGCAAAAAAAAATTATTTGGCTTCTCATTATATCTCCTTATTCTAATTTTAATTTCTTTGGCTTGTCAGGAAAAATATAAGTATCTGAGAAGTAGCCTTGAACAAAATAAGCAGTTGTGCTATATTCAGGCTTTAGAATGCAGGCTTTGATCTTACTCTGAGTATCAGGAATGCATATAAATGATGCCAGATCTTCTATTTAGCTCTAGGAAATATAAAGTGGCATGGAATAAAGAAGGGATGAACTAACTTACTTCTAAGCATATTTTCCCCCCAGTATCTACATCCTATAATAGGAAAAAAAAAAAAAGAGTTTCAGATGTAACATGCAGAGTCTGTTCAAGTCCAGGATTTCTGTGCCCTGTATGTGTTCCCCATTCTGAAGCATTGAAATCAGAGAGAGAGCTACACAGGGAATCCTAAGGAAGCACAGTCTCTGGGTCTCCTCACCTTTAGCCATACCAGATTTAGAGAACAGTTAAAGAGGTTCACAAACAATTATAAGGGCTTATATTTGTGAACCCAAACAGATCATGAAGTCCTACTCCCGGTTCCCAAGGCTCGAAATGTTATTAAAGAATACATGGAGGCTTCTACCACTTTAGGATCTAATCTTTAGCACATTGTGACCTAAAACATTCATTCACATGCTTGATAGTATTCTGGGCCCTGAAGAGCACTTTTTTCTCCTCAACTCCTGGCACCTTAAAGAAAACATTGCCTGCATCCAGATGCTGTGAAAGTTTGTGGTTTCTGAATCTACTGCCATTGAAGACTGACTCAGATAATCTGAACTGCATGGTGGATTTGAGTAATTAAACAGTAGAAAAGACAAGGTAACTGACAAATTCTTCCTCTCAGGGTGAATACAGTAGAATATTGCAAAGAAATGTATTGCTTCTTAGAGGGACCATATGTCATTTTTTTTTCCCTATTCTTTTTTTTTTCTTTGTAACCTAATTTGTGGCTCATCCTTAATAATGTGACAAAATTTAGTCCCATATTTTTTCTATTTTATTGTTATGAAGGTGTTTTGTCAAGCTGGATGTGTAAAGATTATTTAAGAATCTACTGCTATGATGTATAAGTTGTAATAGACATAGGATGTGGGCCTCTACTGTCTCAGATACAGATATTCATTATAGTGCCAAACCCAGTGTCATTTCCAGCCTCCTCTTATCATAAGGCAGACACATTCAACACAGTTGCTCATTCATTCTTCCTTCCTGGACATCAGGATTGCCTTTTTGCAGTGTTCTGACTCTCTGATCTGCTGAGCTTAGTGTCCTTAGGTTGTCAAGACTTATTTCCTGACTCACTCCTTATCATTTCAGCTCTTGTCACTGGGCTGTAAATATCAGTCTCATCAGTGATGTCCATATTTATAGCTGCATCACTGATGCCTCCCTTGAACTTCAGACACATAGCCCTCATCTTCTGATGGTTGTGTAACACATGTCACAGATTAAAACATTCAAAAATACAGTCTCGTCTTCCCTCCCCTAAAAATGCCCCTCCAACAGTCTTCTTCATTTCACCATGCTACTCCAATTCAAAATCCATAAGTTGAAGTTTCTTTCTCTCTCTCATTTTTACATCAATAGATATAACTATAAGATATATTTCAAATCCAGACACTTTTCACCATATCCTCTATCAATTTTAATCAAGCTAGAATCATTCCTCAAATGAAATGTTCTCCTAATTGGTTTCCCAGCATCTATCTCTGCCATCCTGTGGTCAGTTTTTCACACAGCTAACACATTACCTTGAGAGTCTGATCAGGTTACTCTACTCAGAATTACACAGTGAATTTTATGCATTTTTACTGAAGTACTTTTCAGAATAAAAGCATACAATTCCCTAATCAATTTTAGAATGTTTCTAATTTTTTTCTTGACATATTTTATTTGACTTTGTAAATTATTTTATTGTTAATTTCCCCCAGTTTTACTGAATAGAATTGACATACAAGTAAATTTATGTGTCATATGATGATTTGATACATGCGTCAACTTAAAAAATAGTCAGAGCCTGGAAGTTGAGAGTTGTTTTATTCGAAGCCAAAGCCTTTGACTGTGTAGATCACAATAAACTGGAAAATTCTTAGAGATGGGAATACCAGACCACCTGACCTTCCTCCTGAGAAATCTGTATACAGGTCAAGAAGCAACAGTTAGAACTGGACATGGAACAACAGACTGGTTCCAAATTGGGAAGGGAGTATGTCAAGGCTGTACATTGTCACCCTGCTTATTTAACTTATATGCAGAGGACACCAGGTGAAATGCCGGGCTGGATGAATGATTTCAAGCTTGGGAGACAGTATCTCAAGTAGCCCTGAGAAGCTGCTTTGAGGATGTAGGGGAAGGAGTCAGTCTATATATTAATAGATGTTTGCAACAAAGAGGGTAGAGAGTCTGAATACTAAAGATTATTGTCAATTAAGGAAAATTAGACACCTTAAACTACAGAATTTAGTGCTTTTCTATGTGTAAAGAGAAAGTGAAATCTCTCAATCGTGTCTGACTCTTTGTGACCCCGTGGACTGTAGCCTACCAGGCTCCTTCATCCATGGAATTCTCCAGGCAAGAATACTGGAGTGGGTTGCCATTTCCTTCTCCAGGGCAACCTAAGGATTTGAACCCAGGTCTCCTGCATTGCAGGCAGACTCTTTACCCTCTGAGCCACGAGGGAAGCTTCTATGTGTGGGAAGATGTAAATGGCTGGGCTCACTGAATTAATTCCCTTCATATGCATCTCAGCTATCTGGCACCACATCCTGCTTCTTGATTAATTACATCCTTAATTCCTCATTCACCATTCACCGGAGGAAGTGGAGGATGTTGTGGATGGCTGCCACTTGTGATTCCTTGCATCCCTCCCAGCTCCTAAGTGCTTACTGGGGGAGCTCTCATCACTTACCAAGGAAGTGGCTGATGGCTGCTGGATAGCCTAATGTTCTTCCTGGGCTCAGAAATTTACATTTGGAAGACTGGAATCCCTGATGGTTGTGACATCCTTGTTTACCTATAAGGCAGGAAGTATTCCATTTCACACAAATTCATATTGCAAAATGGTTACCACAATAAGTCCCTTAACACCTCCATTCCCTTACATAGTTAGTATTGATAAATTTCCTCAGCAGATCCAGAGTTAACAAACTCCTTTAGGAAAGTTTTTATTTTTCCTTCATTCCTGAAAGACAATTTTCTGGGCAAAGCGTTCTTGGTAAGCAGATTTTTCTTTTTTTAGCACTTTGTATCATTCCACGCTCACCCGAGGCTACTGGGAGCCCACTGCAGGCCTAGTGTTACAGGAGCCTCCTTGGGCCCCTGGAGCCAGTAGCTGCCTGGGTGAAACAATGGGCTCCATTCCCAGGAGCAACCAGGAAATTTGGTGTCACAGGAGCCTCCTGGAGTCACTGAAGCCAGCAGCCATGGAGTGAGATGAGGGTCTGGGTCCCGGGAGTCCAACCACAAAATTCCTTGAGGGGCTTGTGGGAGTAGCAGACTCAGCTGTGTCTTGAGTTTGTGGGAGCCCACCTAGAACTTAAACAAGATGCCATTTGGAGCACAGCTAGATTTCCTGGTGACTCAGACAGTAAAGAGTCTGTCTACAATGCAGAAGACCTGGGTTCGATGCCTGGGTCAGGATCCCCTGGAGAGGGAAATGGCAACACATTCCAGTATTCTTGTCTGGAAAATATCATGGATGGAAGAGGTTGGCAGGCTACAGTCCATGGAGTCACAAAGACTCTGAAACGACTGAGTGACTTCACTTTCATTTTCAGGTTCTTGGGGCCACAGGTGCAAACAGGTGTCTGCATCAGAGCTAGAGCTGTGGAAGTCAGCCTTGTGCTGGGACAGGCCAACTTGGACAGGCCAACTCTGGGGTCTACAGTGACATCTGGGGCTCAGTTTACTCTCCTTTTCCCATAGGGAAGTTTTCTCTCTCTGAGCTGGGCTGCCTGGACTTATGGAAGGAGTGTGGGGTCAATACCTTCAAAGACTGAGCCAAATAATCTAAACTGAAGGGTGGTTTTAAGTATTTAAGCAGTACAAATATATTTGATACATGAAAAGATATTTTATAGGTATATATAATGAACAAAGACCTATAAACCACTCAATTTTATGAATTAAAATTTTAATATCATTACATCTATATATTCTTCTCCCATCTTGTCCCCTTAATTTTGTGCATTGTTCATCATTCTGTTTACTTTTCTGGTTTATCTTGGTCATATGCATACTTTTTGCTATCAATAAACTGTTTATTTTTTTTATAATGACATAACAATGCTATTAAACATGTGATCATCTAGGACTTGCTATTTTTACTCCACACTGATTCTAAGATCCATCTTTGTTGCTGTATATAAACCTAGCTCATTCATTTTTACTTCTGTGTAATAATCTATATATCATAACTTATTTATTCATTTTCCTGTCAATGAACATTTCAATTTTTTCCAGGTTTTTGCCTTTATGAATAGTGATGATAAGAAAATGCGTGTGCATGTAGCCAGATACACATGTTCAAGAGTACTATTAGGGTATATATCCAGGATGAGACTTGATGACTTATATAAATGTCCAACTTCAAACTAGAGTGTTACATTTCCTTCCAAAATGATTGAGCCCAAATAAGTACAACATTTTGAAGTACATATTTTTATTTTAAACATTTTTGTTTTCATTACTCAGTATGTATTTTACTTGAAAAGCAAAAGTGTTAGTCGCTTAGTTATGTCTGACTCTTTGTGACCTCATGGACTGTAGCCTACCAGGCTCCTCTGTCCATGGCATTCCCAGGCAAAAATACTGGAGTGGGTTGCTATTCCCCTCTCCAGAGGATCTTCCTGACCCAGAGATCAAATCTTGGTCTCCTGCATTACAGAAAGACTCTGTACTGTCTGGTCTGAGCCATACTTAGGCATCTATTTTACCAAGGTGCAGTAAATAAACAAAACATAGCATTGGCTATTGCAGTAAATGAACCTAAATGGATTTTATAACTTTAAATCTTCTACATTTATATTTTTTAGCTTAACATTCTCTCTCAACTTAGTTAAAATCAAATCTCTAATGAGGGATTGGAGTGAAGCTCAGAAACACCTAAGTAACTCTGCCCTTCTCCAGGTATCTTCCTTTAGGGATCCATATGCAAGTATCATTGTAGGACTCTATTATTTTTCTGATTTTAAATTTGGGGTTAGATTTATTCTGCAAGGAACAACTTAGTATCACCATAGCAATGAAATATTATTGAGATACACAGTTAAAATAAATATAAAATTGGGTGCAATTGTGGAAGTGCAATACTTTTGCCCTTTAATGTTTTTTTTTTAACTCATATATATGTATATATATATTTATAACTAAGTAAGTGTTAGTCACTCAGTTATGTCTGACTCTTTGGGACCTCATGAACTGTAGCTGGCCTGGCTCTTCTGTCTGTGGAATTCTGCAGGCAAGAATACTGTAGTGGGTTGTCATTCCCTTCTCTAGCAGCCCTTCCCAAACCAGGGATAGAAGCCAGATCTCCTGTGTTAAGATGGATTCTTTACCACCTGAGTCACCAGGGAAGCCCATATATATTTATACATACACTCATAAACTGTTCATGGGGTTCTCAAGACAAGAAAACAAGTAGTTTGCAGTTCCCTTCTCCAGTGGACCACATTTGTCAGCCAAGAAATTAAAAGACACTTGCTCCTTAGAAAAAGGCTGTGACAAACCTGGACAGTGTATTATAAAAGCAGAGACATCACCTCATTGACCAAGGTCCATATAGTCAAAGCTATGGTTCTTCTAGTAGTCATGTACAGATTTGCAAATTGGACCATGAAGAAGGCTGAGTGCTGAAGAATTGATGATTTCAAATTGTGGTTCTGGAGAAGACTCTTGAGAGTCCCTGGGACAGCAAGGAGATCAAGCCAGTCTATCTTAAAGGAAATCAACCCTGAATATTCACTGGAAAGACTGATGCTTAAGCTCTAATAATTTGGCCACCTGATGTGAAGACTGAGTCTGAGTGAACTCCGGGAGTTGGTGATGGACAGGGAGGTCTGGCGTGCTATGATTCATGGGGTCAAAGAGTCGGACACGACTGAGCGACTGAACTGAACTGAACTCAACTGATGTGAAGACTCATTGGAAAAGACCCTGATGCTATGAAAGAATGAGGGCAGGAGAAGAAAGAGGCCAACAGGGGATGAGATAGTTGGATGGCATCATTGACTCAATGGACATGAGTTTGAGCAGACTCCGGGAGATGGTGAAGGACTGGGAAGCCTGGCTGTTGCAGTCCGTGAGGTCATAAAGAGCTGGACACAACTTAGCGACTACAAAACAACAACAACATAAACTTGGTTATAATCTTCAAATAACATGGAAAAACATTTTTTCTTTAAATCTAAAAAAAGATTGTCCCTTCTCTCTCTGTTAAAATATTTGTATAGACATTTGGTTAAATGTTTTATAGAATGTTAATGCTTTCAGTGAAAATCCATCACACATCAGATTAGTAACACTAATTGGCCATCCTGTAGTCAGACTCAGCAAAATGATCAGTTATTAAATAAACATAGTAATTTAGCCTACTGCTAAGTCTCAGAGGAAGCTGTTTATAGTTGAGTCACTGTCCATTTATGGATACAGTGAATACATTTATACGAATTGTGTACACTATTCTACTATAATAGAACTATCCTGAGCTCACAATTTAAAATCTTTTATGATGATGTGATTTCATGTGATCAAATGTTATTATGTCTAACAAAGTACTGTATTCCTATTATTTTATATTTATAGTACTTATTATAAGAATCTGTGTGTGACTTAATACATCTAAAATAAAATTAAGGAACAAACTAACATTTAATATAAACATTACTAATATGTATAAAACCCACATACATTTTCTCTCCAGATATAAAAGTTCATTAAAATAGAAAAATTATAGAGGCAATGGTACAAAGGAATATACGACACAAAAAGATTATCATGCATTTTTTTGTTAGAATTATGATTGCATGTTTACTTTCTTTATTTTCAAACCATAAGGACCTTTTAAACTGGCAATTCATTTTTTTCTTTTAATTCTGGAAGTAGGATATTTAACTTAAATAATTTTATTTATATTTTATTGTTACAAAAAGACAGGCAATAAAGAGCCAAGTATTTCTTTGGGATAAAAGACAGAAAATGTTGAGAATATATCCAATCCCAGTAAAATTTTTGCAAGTTATTTTTGCTTTGAGAATAGTTCTTTACTTGATTAGCATAAAATATAATACTTAAGAAAACCATCAGGATTTTTTCCAACACAAGGAAGAAGCATTATTGAAACTGAAAAGAAATTAAAATTTGAAATGCCTTAAAAACAGAAACACTAAAGAAGAACTTTTGAAACCCTAATCACAGCATTATGTAATATTTTTTCCCAATAGACCAAATGGAATTATCCTCTTTAAAAGTGTTTTATTAGTACTACTGTTAGAAGCAAAAAAGCATGTTGTAAAGTTTGACCTTAACATAAAGCAAAAAGAAAATATTTCAATGGTTATCTCAAAAAATTCAGCAGTATGTTTCTAATACATATAATGATGGCATATTTAGAGAACATAGACTTTAAATCACTAAAAATCATCAAGAATATAAAAGTAATTTCCATTGAAATTGTTAAATTGAAATTAAGGGACACGGGTAAGGTGCAAGGAAATCAAGTTGTTTTATTTTATTACATCTTTGTTTTTATTTTTATTGATATCAATAGCATTTGAAATAGAAATGATTCTGACACTTCATGAATTTGGTGTCTCTGCTGATTATTATATTCAGGAGATACAGGCTTCACTGAATATAAAAAGAAACACTAACAATTTATTTGAGCACTCTGTATTTCTGTGTTGACACAATAATATTTCATTAAACAGAACAATTATCTTCTGCTGCCTTTTCCCTGACCCTCAAGTTTATCTTAATTTGTTTTAGATTTTGAAATGAAAGGAATGCAAATACAAAGATGTTAAAATGTGGGGTTGACTAGAGTGCATTACAATTTGCTTTCAGATCCTCTATAAAGCTTTCCTTGGCCAGGCTAGGCTGGAGATTTGTCACTCCTCTGAACTCCTAAAGCACCTGATGTCTTTTTGTATTATTCATTCAGTTAATGTGTATATGTCTTACAATATTTTAATAATAGAGTCATACTAGTTCACACAAATGTTTCACAAATTAACCTGGGGTCTGCAAAATAACCGCTAGAGTCTAGAAAAGATAGGTATTATTTATCCCCACTGTGAGGATGAGAAAAGAGAAGTTTACATATTTTCTCAAGGTCAACTGACTATTTAGGTGGCTGAGGCTGGCCTGAAATCCAGAATTATTGTCCATGGTATTATAAAACATTGTAATATTATTTAATTATTATATTTAGGTAGAACTTTAGAATCTCCAACTGGGATTTTTAAGATCTACCACCTTCTTAATTTTTCCTACTTATTATTTTTTCTCATTTTTATTAATTATTAATACTACAAAAGACCTTGCATTAAAAGTGTCATTTATATGTAATACATGCAAAACTAGTTCTTAGAGAGATTGCATGACTAGCCCCAAGGTTATGGCACCAAGAGCACAGAGTCACTATTAAAATTTAGTTATTCTGACCATTTCCCTTTACTCTATATATCACCTTTTGGTGGGGAATGCATAGCACTATCAGTAAATCCCTCCTTGGACATCAACAATGGCTCAGCAGTAAAGAATCCACCTGCCAGTGCAGGAGACATGAGTTTGATCCCTGAGTCTGGAAGATCCCCTGGAGAAGGAAATGGCAACCCTCTCCAGTATTCTTGCCTGGGAAATCCCATGGGCTACAGTCCATAGTGTCGCAAAGAGTTGGACACGACTAAACAACAACAAAATCCTTCCTTATACTTTACAGAATATATGCATGAAGCAAGTATTCTGTAAGCTATGAGTAATTTTATTTAATTAACTTTCCCTATATACTTGTAAATACATAAATGTAAGTATATATATATGTTTATACATATATGCCTATTTAAATACATAGATATTTAAATAAATGGAAAGAGAAGCTGACCCATGCTATTTCAGAAAGATTCCTCTTTATTTCTAAAAAATAAATAAATAAGTAAATAGAAACACCTAAGATGTGAATCATAAGAAAGTGAATCACAAGAAAGAACATGCGTAGAAGAGCATGTGGCACACATAAAAATAAATTTACTGAATTGAATTGAATGTCTGAATTTAAAGTACAGATTGTGCTGTGTGCATGCATATCTTAAGTCACTTCAGGTGTGTTTGACTTTTTGCAACCCTATAGACTGTAGCCCATCAGGCTCCTCTGTCCACGGGATTCACCAGGCAAGAATACTGGCAAGGGTTGCCATGCCCTCCTCCAGGGGATCTTCCCAACTCAGGGATCAAACCCCAGTCTCTTATATCTCCAGCATTGGCAGTCAGGTTCTTTACCACTAGCACCACCTGGGAAATACAGATACCAAAGTGTATAACTGCAAAAGTAATATGGTTTAACAGACAGAAAAGTATAAACTTTATTCACCATATAAGATATCCAAACACAGAAAAGGAAACTCATCTTGGGTAATCTGATAATATATTTGACTGAAAATTGACATCAGCTACTAAACTGATATGCAGATATGCAGATGACACCACCCTTATGGCAGAAAGTGAAGAGGAACTAAAAAGCCTCTTGATGAAGGTGAAAGAGGAGAGTGAAAAAGTTGGCTCAAAGCTCAACATTCAGAAAATGAAGATTATGGCATCTGGTTCCATCACTTCATGGGAAATAGATGGGGAAACAGCGGAAACAGTGGCTGACTTTCTTTTTTGGGGCTCCAAAATCACTGCAGATGGTGATTGCAGCCATGAAATTAAAAGACACTTACTCCTTGGAAAGAAAGTTATGATCAACCTAGATAGCATATTCAAAAGCAGAGACATTACTTTGCCAACAAAGGTCCGTCTAGTCAAGGCTATGGTTTTTCCGGTGGTCATGTATGGATGTGAGAGTTGGACTGTGAAGAAGGCTGAGCGCCAGAGAATTGAAGCTTTTGAACTGTGGTGTTGGAGAAGACTCTTGAGAGTCCCTTGGACTGCAAGGAGATCCAACCAGTCCATTCTGAAGGAGATCAGTCTTGGGTGTTCTTTGGAAGGAATGATGCTAAAGCTGAAACTCCAGTACTTTGGCCACCTCATGCGAAGAGCTGACTTATTGGAAAAGACTCTGATGCTGGGAGGAACTGGGGGAAGGAGGAGAAGGGGACGACAGAGGATGAGATGGCTGGAGGGCATCGCCGACTCAATGGACATGAGTTTGAGTGAACTCTGGGAGTTCATTATGGACAGGGAGGCCTGGTGTGCTGCAGTTCATGGAGTCGCAAAGAGTCGGACATAACTGAGCGACTGAAATAAACTGAACTGAACTAAACTGATATTCTCAGTAGATGTTCCTGTAAGTCTTAGTGTGTATACTGACAAATTAACCCTGGATAATTTCACAAGTATTCATGAAGTGCTTACTATATGCTGAGTATTTTAATATGCTACCCTTACATTGTTCTGTAGGGTAGATATGAACTCAATTTATGAATGATGAGCTGACATCAAGTTTTTTTGTTTTTTGTTTTTGTTTTTTTTTTGACATCAAGTTTTTAGATCTGGGCTCTACAACAAAGTGAACCCTAGCTGAATGTGGCTATATGAATTTAAATTTTTATTAACTAAATTAGAAACAATTAGAATTTCAGTTTATTCAGTCACATTAACAACATTGCAACATTACCATTGCTACATGTGGCTGGTGGCTGACATGCTGGACACTGCTGCTGCTGCTGCTAAGTGACTTCAGTCGTGTCCGACTCTGTGCAACCCTATAGAAGGCAGCCCACCAGGCTCCCCCGTGCCTGGGATTCTCCAGGCAAGAACACTGGAGTGGGTTGCCATTTCCTTCTCCAATGCATGAAAGTGAAAAGTGAAAGCAAAGTCGTTCAGTCGTGTCCAACTTTTAGCGACCCCATGGACTGTAGCCTACCAGGCTCCTCTCTCCATAGGATTTTCCAGGCAAGAGTACTGGAGTGGGTTGCCATTGCCTTTTCTAATGCTGGACACTATAGATAAAATAACTTCCAAGAATCACAGAAAATTTTATTGTACAGAACTGATCTAGATATCATAGTTCTTCAAGCATCAGGGACTCAGGAATGTAATTTTCTGTTAATGTACTGGTCTGCATCCTCACGTGAAATAACCCTATTAAACATTTCTTTCAGTTCAGTTCAGTTCAGTCGCTCAGTCGTTTCAGACTACTTGCGACCCCATGAATTGCAGCACGCCAGGCCTCCCTGTCCATCACCAAATCCCGGAGTTCACTCAAACTCATGTCCATCGAGTCAGTGATGCCATCCAGCCATCTCATCCTCCGTCATCCCCTTCTCCTCCTGCCCCCAATCCCTCCCAGCATCAGAGTCTTTTCCAATGAGTCAACTCTTCGCATGAAGTGGCCAAAGTACTGGAGTTTCAGCTTTAGCATCATTCCTTCCAAAGAACATCCAGGACCAACATTTCTTTAGGAAAGTGTTTTCTCTAGCACTCTCTGGTGGAAAGAATCAAGGATCATGTCAGGGGTGTAAGCACTCAAATTTTGGTCAAGAATAATCCTATAATAGGTATGAAAGCCTCAGGCTATCATAGCAGGAAGGCCCAGTAATTGATATATAATCTAATAACTCCCCTTGCACTAATGACATAATCATTAAGCAACTAGCTTTCCAACAGAGAGAGGATTTTGCTCAGTCATCAGGATCATTCAGATCTGCATAATAGTTACATAGACTATAATTCTGTAATTTAAATTTTTTAAAAAATTCTTTCAAGGCTAAGATGTTGTGGTACCCATAGATATAAAACAACTGCATAGAGTAAGTCTATGGTATCTGCTAATTCTGACATACAGAGAACAGAGTCTGATAGTCAGTTCAATACTGATTTCTTTCTGTTCCTCATAAAAGAAAGCATGGCTTCATGTACCTATAATTATGCTCTCAATCAGTTTTCCTATTAACACACAAGGTTTAGAACAAAACAATATTTACACAACTGTAAAGGAAACCCAGTTAACTCTCTAAAAATATGAATGAATAACCAAGATATTCAACATCTGAGGAATTACAGTCACTTGAAAGACAAAGGTCAAGATGAACTAAAAGAAAATGTGATGAGAGAGATTAGAAATGGAATAAAAAATAACTTTAAAAACTCTCTAATGTAATTAGATATAATTGAGAGGATATGATATCTACAAATAAGAAAGATGTGAACATACAGAAATTCTAAGATATTAAAATATTTTGTATATTTATTGCATATTATCCCTGCATTGAGTTTTTTGTTTTGTTTTTATGAACTACAGTTTATTACCCTTAAAATCATGTCAGTCTCCTCTGTTCATGGGATTCTCTAGGCAATAACACTGGAGTGGGTTCCCATTACCTTCTCCAAGGGATTTTCCCTACCCAAGGATTGAACCCTGGTCTCCTGCATTGCAGGCAGATTCTTTGCCATTTGAGCCACTAGAGAAGCCCACCCTTAAAGTCCTGAAATTTCAAAATAATTTGTTTATGATTTCTCTCTCTCCTCTTTCACTATTAAAACTGAACAATAAGCTGAAGAGTAGGAAATTTGAAGTGCATATATAATTAGGCAAAGCAATTATATCCAAAAAATAAAAAGAACTCTAAATCAATGAGTCTAAAACTGGATCTAATAATCCAAATAACCATTCATAAAAAAATGGATAAATAATGTACTATGAATTATATAAGGGAATAATACACAGCAATAAAATTTTCATATATTTTCAATAACATTGATGAATCTTTAAAACATTATATTCAGTGAAAGAGCCAAATAAGTATATTTTATGATATTTTACAAATTTTAAAGCAAAACTAATCAATGATGATATAAGTTAAAATTATAATAGAGAAATACTGATTAGAAAAGGACAAAAAGTTTAAATTCTGATGTAACTGAAATATGTGTGCTGTGTGTGTAGTAGCTGGGTACACAAATATTTGAAAATTGATCACACTGTAAGGTAAAGATTTTTTCATATACTACATGTAAATTATGCCTTATTAATGAAAAATGACACTTATGCTAAATACATTATTAATAATAAGACACCAGAGATTTTCTTTTTTATATATTTCTTTAATTTTTAATTTCTTTCTGTTCATATTTAATATTAGGAAAATGAAAAACTATAATTTTTTATTTTAACATTTTTATGAATGTTATCCACAAGAGACTCTCACATTTGTATTTTTCTATTTCACATTTAAAATTAATTTAGTACCTTCATAATCTAACTTAAGTAGATAGGTAATATTCTATTGAAGAGTTGAATTAGAAATTCACCTACTAATAATGGATATTTTGGTTATTAGTAATATTCAATACAATGAATGACAAGTGTACATTTTCCTGCCTTTAGCTTTCATAGTTTTCCTTTATTTCCTATTGTTAAATTCTAACATTACATTAAACAAATACAGATTATAAACATTCTTTTGGCCCTCTACATCAATTACAGCAGGTATAGGAAACATATCATAAAGTTTGTTATATCCTTAGGATAGTATATGCCATATGGTGAACATATTTTTGGTGTGGTGTTCAGTTGTGTCAGACTCTTTGCAACCCTACAGACTGTAACCCACTGAATTCCAGACTCCTCTGTCCATGGAATTCTCCAGAAAGGAATACTGGAGTGGGTCACCATTTCCTTCTTCAGGGGAAACTTTCTGACCCAGGGATTGAACCCACATCTCCTTGTCTCCTGCATTGCAGGTGGATTCTTTACTGCCGAGCCACCATTAAAGAGAGAATGCTATCAAAATGTTTTCCACAGATGTGTGCTAATGAATATTGCATATTAATATCAGTTGATATTCATGACTTTCTATGCACAAATATCTGATTGATTGACTGTTTATATTTTGTTAGATAATATTCATACATGGACATTAGGACCCTGCCCTGAAACCTGTACTTCTGTGGGTATCATGTTTTTCAGTGACTTCAAATTTTTCCAGTTCAATTCTAGTTCCTGGGCCTGGAAGAGGCCAGTAGCGCCACTCATGCAGGATGCTTCAAGAGATCTCTGCACTTCACATCCCACATCTAATCTGTCAGCAAATCTTGTATTCTCTACCTTCAAAACAAATTCAAGTTGCTGAGACCAACCGTTCCTTCATCAACCTTCTTCTCACATTCTGCTTCACTAATTTTAAAAGTATGAATAAGATTATCAGGAACTACCAAGGCATGCTGAAGCATTCAGAGGCTACAAAATTACTGGAATCAATTATTAACATAGATATAAATGAGACAGGGTTTTTGTAAAAGCTGGCTGAGGAAAGCTGAAGCTTTAGGAGAGGGCTGTTGGAATAGATCTGTGCTCTTCATTAGGGAAACATAACCACTGGCAACCTATGGCATGAATGAAAAAAAGAAAAATACTCCAATATCGTTCTCTTCCAATTTGCTGACTTCCTGAAGGTGTTTCCCATTTTAGAAACTATTATTGTTGCTGTTCAATCACGCAGTTGTGTGTGATTCTTTGCTACTCCATGGACTGCATCATGCCAGGCTTCCCTGTCCCTCACCATCTTCTGGAGTGCCCAAGTTCATGTCCATCAAATTGGTGATTCCGTCCAACCATCTCATCCTCTATTGCCCCCTTGTCTTTCTGCCCTCAGTCTTTCCCAGCAGCAGGATCTTTTCCAACGAGTTGCCTCTTTGCATCAGGTGGCCAAAGTACTGAAGCTTCAGGTTCAGCATCAGTCCTTGCAAAGAGTATTCAGGATTGATGTCCTTTAAGATTGATTGGTTGATCTCCTTGCCTTCCAGGAGACTCTCAAGAGTCTTCTCCAGTACCACAGTTCAAAAGCATCAATTCTTTGACACTTCACCTTTGTTGTCTAGCTCTTAAAGCTGGACAATAGAAACTATAACAGCTCAAAAGGCAAAGAGACTCATTTTAAATAACTTTCTAAGGAACAGATCAGGGCAGAAGATTAAGTCTGGAAGGCAACAAAAACTAACCACTCAATATACCTAATTTTATGTTACAACCATACATGAATCACAGAGTAGATAATCCTTTCATTCAACAGTTACATACTGGATGGCAACAATTGGGCACTCTGTTCACATTGGGGCATAGTGGTAAACAGGACAAACCATGTACCTTCTCTCACTGAAACTACATTCTGTTGTGGATAAAGCCATTCAGCAAATTATCAACAAGCATATAGTATCATGTTTTATGTAATACTGATAAGAAGACAAGTGTTGAAACTCAAGAATATTTGAATGAAATGTGGCAAAGGAGTTGAACTTTGAAAATAGAGGGGAGAAATGTTCTAGGCATAGGCAACTGCAAGAGCTAAAGGCTCTTGAAATTTTGTAGAATCAATGATTAAATATTATTTTTATATTATACTGAGCTACTCTTTCACAAGTATTATTTCATAAAATCTTCACATTGGTAAAAGAAAATTATTATATTTACCTAATCCATAAAGAGTATGAGTGATGTTTAGTATGATGCCTGTTATAGTAAGAATTCAAGAAATATTACAGATATCTCTATTATTTATGCTTTTATTATTATTACTATTATATTTAATATTATTATTATATCTCAAGGTAAAGGCTAATTTTTGTTGGCATATAATTATCTCTGAAGGATTTAAACAGAAAAAAAAGGAGGGTAATAATATGAATTATTTTTGACTAAATATGTACATATAGTGAAACTATATTCTAAATAGCATTTCCTTTTAGGATTAAATTGAGTAGCTTTCATAAAAGTAAGTCAGATCACATATATTTAATAAAATTGTATGGCTTGAGTTGGTCACTAGTAGCTTTGTTACAAAACACAAACAATTCTAAGCAATTTAATCAATTCCAGGTGTCATCAAGCATTAAGTTAGCTGCCGACAGTTTAGACTATACAAATATTCTTGGAGTACAAAGACTACAAAGTCCAAAATTGTCTTTTCTAATAAAAACAATTACGTTTTATATGATAAGACCACAAACAAGCTTCTGATTACCACTGAGTCATGCATTATTGAAAAGCAATTATTCTTAGTATTTTCCACGACATACACCCATAGCCTTCCTGACGCTTCGTATTTCCTCTCTTTTCTCTTAATGTCCTGACATTATTTTCATTCTTTTCTGTAACTGTCAAACTCTGTTGTATTCTCTCACAGTACTTTTAACAATTACTTTTAAGTCAACTCTATTAATGCTTAGAGATTATGGACTAAATTTACTGTTATGACTTCCCAGGTGGCACAGTAGTAAAGAAAATTCACCTGCCAGTGCAGGAGATGCAAAAGACTTGTGTTGGATCCCTGGGTTGGGAAGATCTCTGGAGTAGGAAAGGGCATCCCACTCCACTATTCTTGCATGGAAAATCCCACGGACAGAAGAGACTGACAGGCTACAGTCCATGGGGTCACACAAAGTCTGACATGACTGAGCATACACACACACATATATGCACACACACACACACACACACACACATATATGCACACACACACACACACACACACACTACTATCTATTCATGGATATAAATTTATATGTGGCCTCTTACCCAATTGGCTTATGATCCATTGAAATAAACTGTGAAATATTTTTTCTGATTGCCAAATAATCATTTCTCTCATTCTATTTTTGCAGTATTTCAATTTGGAAAGACTCCTTTGAGTTGGTAAGAAATAGATATGGTGAAATAGCATGAACAATAACAATAACCTCTAAGGTCGATTTTCTATTTTATTGGCCACTAAGGCAATGGCACCCCACTCCAGTACTCTTGCCTGGAAAATCCTATGGACGGAGGAGCCCGGAAGGCTGCAGTCCATGGGGTGGCTGAGGGTCGGACACGACTGAACGGCTTCACTTTCACTTTTCACTTTCATGCATTGAAGAAGGAAATGGCAATCCACTCCAGTGTTCTTTCCTGGAGAATCCCAGGGACGACGGAGCCTGGTGGGCTGCCATTTATGGGGTCGCACAGAGTTGGACACAACTGAAGCAACTTAGCAGTAGCAGTAGCAAGCACTCCATTATGGCACCCCACTCCAGATTTTCTTGCCTGGAAAATCCCATGGACGGCGGAGCCTGGTGGGCTGCAGTCCATGGGGTCGCTAAGAGTCAGAAACGACTGAGCAACTTCCCTTTAATTTTTCACTTTCATGCATGGGAAAAGGAAATGACAACCCACTCCAGTGTTCTTGCCTGGAGAATCCCAGGAACGATGGAGCCTGGTGGGCTGCTGTCTAGGGGGTCGAGTAGAGTCGGACAGGACTGAAGCAACTTAGCAGTAGCAAGCACTCCATTGGAGGAAGACATGCAACCTTCCCCAGTGTTCTTGCCTGGAGAACCCCATGGACAGAGGAGCCAGGTGGATTATAGTCCAAAGGGTTGCAAAGAGTTAGACATGCCTCAAGTGACTTAGCATGCACACACAAGCACTCCATAGTTATAATCATTTATAAATTAACCCTTTTGATAGCATCATGAAATAAATAATTTTGTCTACTTTAGAGATGAAAATACTGAGGGCCTGAAATATTAAGTGCCTTTACTGAATCACAATCCTAAATAGTAGAGGACGATAGATTTGTACTAGTGGTTTATCTGACACCAGAGACCACGCATTTAAACAGAGGTGAACTAAGTAGAAATATCAAGAACAGAAATGGCAGCATATGCACACATTCATCCAACAGTTCAACAAATGTTTTATCTTTATTTTGATTTCTGAAGCATTAATTTCTTAAGTGCACTTTAGTGATGTAATTGATGCAATCTAAAATATTAATTACAGAGAGAAATCTCCAAAGTAATTACTCCATAATTTTTACTCTAGTGAAATGAAAGTAACCATGTGCTTAGTGCTTAGTTCCTCAGTCGTGTTCAAGTCTTTGAGATTCCATGAACTGTAGCCTGCCAGGCTTCTCTGTCCATGGGGATTCCCCAGGCAAGAATACTGGAGTAGGTTGCCATTCCCTCCTCCAGGGGATCTTCCCAACCCAGAGGTCAAACCCAGGTCTCCCATATTGCAGGCAGAGTCTTTATATATGAGCCACCATGAAGTCCAAAAGTAACCGTATCTTTGTCTTAATGTTTTGTCTTATTTTTTTAATGGGCTAAAATAAAAACTGCTGCTATTTCTCAAGCCTGGAAAAGATGATAAAACCGTTTTGAAATTAATCATTTGCATACATTATATGTAAAATAGTCTTTCATTGTTCATTTTGACTTTTTCCTAAAGTACAAATTTTCTGTACATTGCCTTTGCGATTAGACTTCTTGTTTCCAGAAAGAAGTTTGTAAACAGTATTTACATGCTTATTATTTCTGAATTTTCTCAGATTGTGTATATTATTTTTTATACTTAAGTGTATTTTTCAGTGCTTTTCAAGTATTTCTAATTTGAGGGTGAGAGGGATAAAATATGGATTTAAACAATGACAAGAAGTTGCTACTCATTTTGAGAATCTGTTAAAAATTAAAGAAATATGTCTTTTGGAGTGTATGGAAGAAAGAAAATTCAGAAAGAAAAAGAACAGCATTTAAGAGACCAATCTGGAAAATAACTTAGTTCTTCAGGATAGGCAAATTAGATACATTTTATTGAATATTAGTTTATGTCAGTCCTCTTTGAAGAGGGAGAAGCTATCCCACGTTGAGGTCAGGAAGGGCAGTGGTGAGGAGATACCCCTTATCCAAGGTAAGGAGCAGCGGCTGCACTTTGCAGCCATGAAAAGATACCCCAAGCCCAAGGTAAGGGAAACCCAAGTAAGATGGTAGGTGTTGCAAGAGGGCATCAGAGGGCAGACACACTGAAACCATACTCACAGAAAACTAATCAATCTGATCACACTAGGACCACAGCCTTGTCTAACTCAATGAAACTAAGCCATGCCCGTGGGGCAACCCAAGACAGGTGGGCCATGGTGGAGAGATCTGACAGAATGTGGTCCACTAGAGAAGGGAATGGCAAACCACTTCAGTATTCTTGCCTTGAGAACCCCATGAACAGTATGAAAAGGCAAAATTATAGGATACTGAAAGAGGAACTCCCCAGGTCAGTAGGTACCCAATATGCTACTGGAGATCAGTGGAGAAATAACTCCAGAAAGAATGAAGGAATGGAGCCAAAGCAAAAACAATACCCAGCTGTGGATGTGACTGGTGATAGAAGCAAGGTCCGATGCTGTAAAGAGCAATATTGCATAGGAACCTGGAATGTCAGGTCCATGAATCAAGGCAAATTGGAAGTGGTCAAGCAAGAGATGGCAAGAGTGAATGTCAACATTCTAGGAATCAGTGAACTCAAATGGACTGGAATGGGTGAATTTAACTCAGATGACCATTATATCTACTACTGCAGGCAGGAATCCCTCAAAAGAAATGGAGTAGCCATCATGGTCAACAAAAGAGTCTGAAATCCAGTATTTGGATGCAATCTCAAAAACGACAGAATGATCTCTGTTCGTTTCCAAGGCAAACCATTCAATATCAGAGTAATCCAAGTCTATGCCCCAACCAGTAACACTGAAGAAGCTGAAGTTGAATGGTTCTATGAAGACCTACACGACCTTTTAGAACTAACACCCGAAAAAGATGTCCTTTTCATTATAGGGGACTGGAATGCAAAAGTAGGAAGTCAAGAAACACCTGGAGTAACAGGCAAATTTGGCCTTGGAATATGGAATGAAGCAGGGCAAAGACTAACAGAGTTTTGCCAAGAAAATGCACTGATCATAACAAACACCCTCTTCCAACAAAACAAGAGAAGACTCTACACATGGACATCACCAAATGGTCAACACTGAAATCAGATTGATTACATTCTTTGCAACCAAAGATGGAGAAGCTCTAAACAGCCAGCAAAAACAAGACCGGGAGCTGACTGTGGCTCAGATCATGAACTCCTTATTACCAAATTCAGACTGAAAATGAAGAAAGTAGGGAAAACCACTACACCATTCAGGTAATACCTAAATCAAATCCCTTATAATTATACAGTGGAAGTGAGAAATAGATTTAAGGGCCTAGATCTGATAGATAGAGTGAGTGCCTGATGATTTACAGAATGAGGTTCGTGACATTGTACAGGAGACAGGGATCAAGACCATCCCCATGGAAAAGAAATGCAAAAAAGCAAAATGGCTGTCCGGGGAGGCCTTACAAATAGCTGTGAAAAGAAGAGAAGTGAAAAGCAAAGGAGAAAAGGAAAGATATAAGCATCTGAATGCAGAGTTCCAAAGAATAGCAAGAAGAGATAAGAAAGCCTTCCCCAGCGATCAATGCAAAGAAATAGAGGAAAACAATAGAATGGGAAAGACTAGAGATCTCTTCAAGAAAATTAGAGATACCAAGGGAACATTTCATGCAAAGATGGGCTTGATAAAGGACAGAAATGGTATGGACCTAACAGAAGCAGAAGATATTCAGAAGAGGTGGTAAGAATACACAGAAGAACTGTACAAAAAAGATCTTCATGACCCAGATAATCACGATGGTGTGATCACTAACCTAGAGCCACACATCCTGGAATGTGAAGTCAAGTGGGCCTTAGAAAGCATCACTACGAACAAAGCTAGTGGAGGTGATGGAATTCCAGTGGAGCTATTCCAGATCCTGAAAGATGACGCTGTGAAAGTGCTGCGCTCAATATGCCAGCAAATTTGGAAAACTCAGCAGTGGCCACAGGACTGGAAAAGGTCAGTTTTCATTCCAATCCCAAAGAAAGGCAATGCCAAAGAATGCTCAAACTACCACACAATTGCACTTATCTCACACGGTAGTAAAGTAATGCTCAAAATTCTCCAAGCCAGGCTTCAGCAATATGTGAACCGTGAACTTCCTGATGTTCAAGATGGTTTTAGAAATGGCAGAGGAACCAGAGATCAAAGTGCCAACATCCACTGGATCATGGAAAAAGCAAGAGAATTCCAGAAAAACATCTATTTCTGCTTTATTGACTATGCCAAAGCCTTTGACTGTGTGGATCACAATAAATTGTGGAAAATTCTGAAAGATATGGGAATACCAGACCACCTGACCTGCCTCTTGAGAAATCTGTATGCAGGTCAGGAAGCAACAGTTAGAACTGGACATGGAACAACAGACTGGTTCCAAATAGGAAAAGAAGTTCGTCAAGGCTGTATATTATCACCCTGCTTATTTAACTTATATGCAGAGTACATCATGAGAAACACTGGACTGGAAGAAACACAAGCTGGAATCAAGATTGCCGGGAGAAATGTCAATAACCTCAGATATGCAGATGACACCGCCCTTATGGCAGAAAGTTAAGAGGAACTCAAAAGCCTCTTGATGAAAGTGAAAGAGGAGAGTGAAAAAGTTTGCTTAAACTCAACATGCAGTAAACAAAGATCATGGCATCTGGTCCCATCACTTCTTTGGAAATAGATGGGGAAACAGTGTCAGACTTTATTTTGGGGGGCTCCAAAATCACTGCAGATGCTGACTGCAGCCATGAAATTAAAAGACGCTTACTCCTTGGAAGGAAAGTTATGACCAACCTAGATAGCATATTCAAAAGCAGAGACATTACTTTGCCAACAAAGGTCCGGCTAGTCAAGGCTATGGTTTTTCTAGTGGTCATGTATGGATGTGAGAGTTGGACTGTGAAGAAAGCTGAGTGCCAAAGAATTGATGCTTTTGAACTGTGGTGTTGGAGAAGACTCTTGAGAGTCCCTTGGACTGCAAGGAGAACCAACCAGTCCATTCTGAAGGAGATCAGCCCTGGGATCTCTTAGGAAGGAAGGATGCTAAAGCTGAAACTCCAGTACTTTGGCCACTTCATGCGAAGAGTTGACTCATTGGAAAAGACTCTGATGCTGGGAGGGATTGGGGGCAGGAGGAGAAGGCGACGATAGAGGATGAGATGGCTGGATGGCATCACTGACTCGATGGATGTGAGTCTGAGTGAACTCCGGGAGTTGGTGATGGACAGGGAGGCCTGGCGTGCTGCGATTCATGGAGTCACAAAGAGTAGGACATACTGAGCGACTGAACTGGACTGAACTAATGTGTCAGATATGGAAAACATGGCTTGGTTGCAAAATAAGGAAATTTCCCATATAATAATTTGTAGACTTGAAGATATTGTTTACTATAGGATAAAGACAATTTTCCATAATTTTCGTGATAATGCAGGAATTCATAGGGCCTGGACTCCATCTTAGGCTAGTTCATGCTGATCATGCTCCGCCACCTTTCCAATGGACTCTGAACTCTGTGTTTAGTGCCTATGAAAACAACAGGAGGATAAGACCCCCTCCAGATAGGGGAACCTTGAAGATCGTATCTAGGTTACTCATTGCCTAAGAGAAAACATACACCAATCACCCCTTCCTCCACACAGGCCATAAATTTTTCTGTATCTATCGGAGTGTAACCTCATGTTTATTGATTTTTGGCTAATTGTTTGACTGTTTTAGCACATAGCACGTGAATGATGGGGTTATTGGGATTGTATTTTCCTTGGTTTATGTAAGTCTCAAGGAATTTGGAGTGGTGGATTCAGAAATGTACATGGAGATTTTCACAAAGGCCGGGGTCCTTGGCTAAGAGGAGACTGCCTTGGGCCCGCCGGTGTAATAAACTGCACTCCACTATCTGCATTGTCCTTCTGAGTGAGTTTGTTTCCCAAAACACATGGCTACAACAATAATAGCTTTTCAAAATTTCATTTATCAAGCTAGATTGTTTTTCAACTTCTCACCAGTCCTCTAACGTTCATTCCAATAGGCAATTTCATTTGTTTACCCAGAGAATGAGCAATATGCTTAGTCTCTATCACCTACTCCTGAACTTGGATACAGTTATAGCTATTCAGTTCAAGCACAATTATAATCATAATAATTCCAACATTGTTCTTACATGGATTTTATCATCGTAGGTAAAGCCTTGGTCACAGCAGGATTGAAATTAAGCCAAGCTATTCAAAAGTTCAAGCCAAAAGTATAGGTACTTATGTGAATGGTATTTCTACTCCCCATAAAACTAATAAAGCTGTCAAGGAAAACTACTAATGTCCCCAAAACACTGTAATCCCAGAAATACTAAGAGGTCAGTAAGATACTAAAAGAAATATCTCTCCTAATCTTTTTGAATATTATTGGCATGGACAGTAATAGCCACAGCAGTTTTCTACCACGCAGGGCCCACCAGTCTCTCATTAACTCCACCCCTGCACAATTATTATATCTGGCTAGTTCTCAGCACCCATTAGCTACATCCATTTAGATATTTCCTAGCTATTTCTGCAAATCTACTGATCCAGAAATAGGAATGATAGGAGATAATATGTCATACTGGTACTGTAATGCTCAAAATCAAGCTTACGCAAGTTGCAGTATACACAAAAAGGATGCTGATAATAGTATATACTCCACTAATAAATTTTTATATATAAGGTGGTTCTGAGACTTAAAAAAAAATAATCAGGTTGCAGTTGTAGAGACTACACAAAGATCTCAACAGTGAAATATATGAGAATCTGTGCCCACTGACCTTCAATATAAAAGATTTACCAAGACCTTAGTTGACAGGTGTGAGGGATAAGGGCAATCCCTTATGATGCAAATATATGTCTGTTTACTTTCAGGTTAGTTGTAATTACCTTTTTTGTTCCTGCTGCCCAGGTCAAATTCTTGAGGCAGAACCTTCCTGAAATTGGAAGGAGATTGTTCACATTTAAATTTCTTGATAATAATGCAGTCCACATGACATCCTGATTGCTACCTGATCAGACTGAGCAGAGGACCTGGTTAAATCATGCTCTGAGTCCTAAGCAACAAATTATGAGATACTAAATGCTGTGTGTTTTAAGCCCCTACAGTTGAGGTAAACAATTATGCAGCAAAAAAATAACTAATTCAAGGGCCATCTTTATAAAAAATGATGCAGAATTTAGAACACAAAATTAGATTAAAAGGATTTCCACTTAGAATGAAGACAAAAATTGCAAAAGTTACTAATTTTATTTTTATATATTTATTTATTTAACTTTACAATATGATATTGGTTTTGCCATACTTTGACATGAATCTGCCATGGGTGTACATGTGTTCCCCATCCTGAAGCCCCCTCCCACTTCCCTCCACATCCCATCACTCAGGGTCATCCCAGTGCACCAGCTCCAAGCACCCTGTATCATGCATCAAACCTGGACTGGTGATTCATTTCACATATGATAATTTATATGTTTCAGTGCCATTCTCCCATATCATCCCACCCTCGCCCTCTCCCACAGAGTCCAAAAGACTGTTCTATAAACCTGTGTCTCTTTTGCTGTCTCACATACAGAGTTATCATTACCATCTTCTAAATTCCATATATATGCATTAGTATACTATATTGATGTTTTTCTTTCTGGCTTACTTCACTCTGCATAATAGGCTCCAGTTTCATCCACCTCATTAGAACTGATTCAAATGTATTCTTTTTAATGGCCGAGTAATACTCCATTGTGTATATGTACCACTGCTTTCTTATCCATTCATCTGCTGATGGACATCTAGGTGGCTTCCATGTCCTGGCTATTATAAACAGTGCTGTGATGAACATTGGGATACATGTGTCTCTTTCAATTCTGGTTTCCTTGGTGTGTATGCCCAGCAGTGGTTTTGCTGGGTCATATGGCAGTTCTATTTCCAGTTTTTTAAGGAATCTCCACACTTTTCTCCATAGTGGCTGTACTAGTTTGCATTCCCACCAACAGTGTAAGAGGGTTCCCTTTTCTCCACACCCTCTCCAGCATTTATTGCTTGTAGACTTTTGAATAGCAGCCATTCTGACTGGCGTGAAATGGTACCTCATTGTGGTTTTGATTTGCATTTCTCTGATAATGAGTGATGTTGAGCATCTTTTCATGTGTTTGTTAGCCATCTGTATGTCTTCTTTGGAGAAATGTCTGTTTAGTTCTTTGGCCCTCTTTTTGATTGGGTCGTTTTATTTTTCTGGAATTGAGCTGCAGGGGTTGCTTGTATATTTTTGAGATTAGTTGTTTGTCAGTTGCTTCACTTGCTATTATTTTCTCCCATTCTGAAGGCTGTCTTTTCACCTTGCTTATAATTTCCTTTGTTGTGCAGAAGCTTTTAATTTTAATTAGGCCCCATTTGTTTATTTTTGCTTTTATTTCCAATATTTTGGGAGGTGGGTCATAGAGGATCCTGCTGTGGTTTATGTCGGAGAGTGTTTTGCCTGTTTTCCTCTAGGAGTTTAATAGTTTCTGGTCTTACATTTAGATCTTTAATACATTTTGAGTTTTTCTTTTGTGTATGGTGTTAGAAAATGTTCTAGTTTTATTCTTTTACAAGTGGTTGACCAGTTTTCCCAGCACCACTTGTTAAAGAGATTGTCTTTACTCCATTGTATTTCTTGCTTTCTTTGTCAAAGATAAGGTGTCCATAAGTGTGTGGGTTTATCTCTGGGCTTTCTATTTTGTTCCATTGATCTATGTTTCTGTCTTCATGCCAGTACCATACTGTCTCAATGACTGTTGCTTTGCAGTATGGCCTGAAGTCAGGCAGGTTGAGTCCTCTGGATCCATACTTCTTTCTCAAGATTGCTTTGGCTATTCGAGGTTTTTTCTATTTCTATGCAAATTGTAAAATTATTTATTCTAGTACTCTGAAAAATACCATTGGTAGCTTGTTAGGGATTGCATTGAATCTATAGATTGCTTTGGGTAGTATACTCATTTTCACCATATGATTCTTCTGATCCATGAACACGGTATATTTCTTCATCTATTTGTGTCCTCTTTGATTTCTTTCACCAGTGTTTTATAGTTTTCTGTATATAGGTCTTTTGTTTATTTAGGTAGATATATTCTTAAGTATTTTATTATTTTTGTTGCAATGGGGAATGGAATTGTTTCCTTAATTTCTCTTTCTGTTTTCTCATTGTTAGTGTATAGGAATGCAAGGGACTTTTGTGTGTTAATTTTATATCCTGCAACTTTACTATATTCATTGATTAGCTCTAGTAATTTTCTGGTGGAGTCTTTAGGGTTTTCTATGTAGAGGATCATGTCATCTGCAAACAGTGAGAGTTTTACTTCTTCTTTTCCAATCTGGATTCATTTTATTTCTTTTTCTGCTTTGATTGCTGTGGCCAAAACTTCCAAAATTACGTTGAATAGTAGTGGTGAAAGTGGGCACCCTTGTCTTGTTCCTGACTTTAGGGGAAATGCTTTCAATTTTTAAAATGCTGAAAAGTAGCACAAATACCTCATTAGTTAGAAAGGTAACATAATTATTTTTATTAACTATTGGCCAAGTTATTACGACTCTTACATCTATACTTTTGGCCACAACCTCTTTTATAAATTCATGTCAGGATAGCTTGATAATATTTGTTCTCTGTACACTGAAAAGAAAAGTAATTCAAGTTTTTACTATGATTGATCAAAAAATTTTCCAACGTTACTTATATAAAAAGTTCATGCCAGCTTAATAACTTTTAATAGGTGATGTTGGCTTTCCCTGGTGGCTCAGATGATTAAGAATCTGCCTGCAATGCAGAAGACCTGGGTTCAATCCCTGGGTCAGGAAGGTCCCCTGGAGAAGGAAATGGCCACCCACTCCACTATTTTTGCCTGGAGAATCCCATGGACAGAGGAACCTGGCAGGCTATAAGTCCATGGGGTAGCAAAGAGGTGAACATGACTCAGTGGCCAACAACAACAAAATAGGTGATGTTATGTACAGGACTTACTTTTCATGCTAAAATCAGCATATGCTTTCAGAATTCTCTGGCTGTTCGGTGGTTAGGACTCTGTGCTTTCACTGCCCTGGGCTCAGGTTCAATGTCTGGTGTGGGAGCTAAGATGCCACAAGTGGTGGCTGCCCAACCAAAAAATGAAACAAAACAAAAAATCACCAATAGGTAACAATGAAAAAGAGCTCCTTTAATTACCATTAGAAGAAATGTTTATTTGTCAACTGTGTGAAAAATGATGAGTTACTTAAAAGATATAAAATATATTTAAGCTTATCTTCAGAGGAAAGCTCAATAGCTCACTATTTTTTTTTTTTTTTTTTTAGTTTTAACAAAAAGTTTAAATTGTTTTCCAGTTTAAGACTTAGGCAAAAAGAAAAGTCAAACAAGGCATTATTTAATTTATGTTAAGTTTAGAAAAAAGATATGTGTCAAGGTTTTTCAAGAGGTTTTTAATGTTTCAAAGTTCATTAAATATGCTGTTTACTTGAAACATCTTTTTAAATAGAGAATCACTAGTATAGTTCATTACTAAAAAAGAAAAAATATTTTAAGATTAGAGATATGAAAGAGAATATAAAATCAAAATAAATGAGATCATTTTTAGAAAATTTATTCTAAATCTATGTTAAAGTTTGAAAATAACTCTAATATTGGCAAGATGAATTTTTTCAAAGAATGAGGAGTTATATATCAACACATTTCTTAGAATATTTTTTTGCATTGATGGATTATAAATAAAAATAATAAAAGTTTTAGCAATTTTTAATATTCATTCTTCCCCCTTTCCTCAATTGAAAGAAACCCTTTATTTGGGAAAATATGCAAGTTTGACCTCTGTTCTTCCTCACAAAATACTTCTATATTTTCTGATGTATTTGGACATTTCACGCCCCCCACTCAGAAAAAAGTATGGAAGGGAAGAGAGACTGGGTGCAGAAAATTTCTAAAACAGCTGGAGTCCTTGCATGGTGGCATAATACCTTGGGACTGGTAGGCTCTGTGTACTTTTACAGGATCTTCAGACAGGGTTAATATGATTCTCTGATATTTTGTCCAGAAGGAGAGATGTTTTCATTAGTCTGTGCTTACGTTTTCTTCCTCATTTGGGCAGAGAACAGCAGGGACACCCTTTGTAGACTCCAGTCAGTATCACCTTGGGCAACTCACTGGGGCTGCAGGATCTCCTTCAAGATTTTGTTTTGTTTTGTTTTGTTTTCCCCACAGCAGAAACACTGAACTGATTCTGAGTTAGGAACTCAGCTTGTTCTTTCAGAGATTTTGGGACCTTTTAGTGTGGATCATTCCATGGAGTTGTTTGGGCTTTCTCACAACATGGAAGCTGTGTTTTAAGAATAAGTTTGGCAAAAAAATTAATAATAGTTCTTCCTGTCCCATAGCCTTAGATCTGGTAATATACACACAATCACTTCCATCACATAGTGTTTGATCAGTCACAGAGCCTTCCCAGATACAAGTAAAGAGAAGATAAATCCTGTCTTTCAATGAGAGAAATTTCAAAGTACTAAAATGACCTTTAGTCTTTCCTAACAGATTTATTCAGAGAAGGCAATGGCAGCCCACTCCAGTACTCTTGCCTGGAAAATCCCATGGACAGAGGAACCTGGTAGGCTGCAGTCCATGCGGTCGCTAAGAGTCGGACACACTGAGCGACTTCACTTTCACTTTTCACTTTCATGCATTGGAGAAGGAAATGGCAACCCACTCCAGTGTTCTTGCCTGGAGAATCCCAGGGATGGGGGAGCCTGGTGGGCTGCCGTCTATGGGGTCGCACAGAGTCAGACACGACTGAAGCGACTTAGCAGCAGCAGCAGCAACAGGTTTATTTCTCTTCAACATGTGGGATATCTATAAGGAAGAATTCATTGTCATTAAGGCAAACTTACAGTCATAAGTGACCAAGATTCCTTCCATTTTCTTACTCTTTCATCCTTTCCTTCTTGTTGTCCAAAAATGCTAGCAGGAAGGAAGAGGAATAAAGAGGAATGTATTTCTGCTCTTTAATCATAGTTACTAAAAATTCATAATGAGTCTTCTACTTATGTACATATAGCTATTCCTAATTACAAGGGAAATTGGAAGATTTTATTCTAGAAAGATTTCTACTTAGTTAAAATCAGGGGCTTCTGTTACATAAGAAAACAGAATAAGTAGGAGAAAATCAGTAGCTTCTGCTACAAGATACATATTTACATCTATTCTGAGAAAAGAATAACATTTTATGAGATTTTGGGGTATTAATTGAAATGTATTTGCAGTCAGATTTAATTTAGATAATTAAAGTAGAAATGGATTTAGTCAAAATATTAGTTAGCTAATATAATTCTTTTTAGTGCTTAGTGAGCCATGTAATCAATCAGAAGAGATGTAGCTAGGAGAAATGTCCAATCCCCTCACAAGACAATTCTGGTAGAAATCCCACTTAGCCCCACTGTCAGACACTAGAGTCTTTGCCAAGCTATTGCAGAGAAAATCAAGTGACTACATGACTATCTTTGCCAGAAGACTCAGCCTTCACGTCCTCTTTCTTAATTCTGAGAAGGTGTAATGACTTAAAATTCTCTATACAACCTAGTTGCAAAAGCTGATGGGAAATGAAGTTTTTAGTCTCAGTTTGGAAAAAAGAGGATTCCAAATGAAGAGAGATACTAAAATGGGAAGGCTATATTCAAAATACCTTGTGTATACAAGCGACATCTCTCATTTTATAAGGTATCCATGACCCACTAAAATTGAAAAAAAAATAATAAAACTCTTTGCACTATTTCTTTGAAGACATAAAAGCTTGAGTAATCATACCAATAAACTAAAATAAATTAAAATCATCCCAAATAAACTAAAATAAATTAAGAGAAGATATATTTGCAATAAGTTAGACACTGAGAGTTTGTATTTTAAATTGTATATCTTTTTACAAATGAATAAAAATACAATACTTTAACAAAATAGATAAAAATGTATTAATTGCACACATCTAAGCATGAACAACAAATGTGAAAAAAAATCCCATGAAAGCAAATTAAAATTGATTAAAACTGTCTTTGTACTCTCCAGTAACTAAAAAAATGCAAATTACAGAAAAAAAAAAAAAAAAAACTAGGCATGATTTTATTTTTAATATTAAAATCTCTACTTCCTACAAAAATCAGAAATACTATGCTTGGTTTGGTGATTTATTTCATTATAATATAAAAACAGCTGAATTACATTGAGAAAAAAACTATTGGGCTTAAAGCTAAAATATCTGAGTTCAAGTATCCTTAGTCAAAGTAAGTCAAATTAGTAAAAACTAATTTGTAAAAACTAATTTCTTACTTTGAGTTTTGTGATGTTCAATTACATGTCTAAGAAAATGTGGATAACAAAAACTTCCTTATAAATTTATTAAACTCAAAGAACAGACAGAACAGTTTATGAAGTTACTGATATATATTAAATGCTTCATTTTTTTTCCTTTTATTCTTTGTAACAAATGCACACTGCTTTCAGTTCACCTTCATTCCCACAACCAAACTCTTACAAAATCCTACTGACCCCAGATTTATTCATTCTTTCATTTCAGTTTCTTCTTCCATTATCCTAGCTTAGTTCCTTTCACTTCGTTGGTGATCTCCATTCCCAGAAGCTCTCTCCCCTTTAATATACATTGCATTTCATCTCAAGATCAATTTTATACAACATAGCCATGGCAACAAACTTTATTACTTAGAAGGTGAAGCTTGAAATATGTTGGCTGGCATGTCAAATCCACCCTTATTTGGTCCTGATTGAATAAATTATCTTCTGTCCCACTACGGTTCAAGATAAAACTCCCTTCCATTCCAATGAAGTTAGATCTTTCAACACTTCCCAAGTGCAACATGCTCATACCTATGCTTTATTTTATACACTCTTGAAGTAAATTAGCACTTGCACCTTCAACGAGTGTCATTTGCATTGAATTTGGCAAGCAATTAATAGTTTCCTACAAAAATTCAATGAATTTTTTCCTTGGAAGAAAAGCTATGACTGACCTAGATAGCATATTAAAAAGCAGAGACATTACTTTGCCGAAAAAGGTCCATCTAGTCAAAGTGATGGTTTTTCCAGTAGTCATGTATGGATGTGAGAGTTAGACTATAAAGTTGAATGTCAAAGTATTGATGCTTTTGAACTGTGGTGTTGGAGAAAACTCTTGAGAGTCCTTTGGACTGCAAGGAGATCAAACCAATCAATCCTAAAGGAAATCAGTCCTGAATCTTCATTGGAAGGCCTGATGCTGAAGCAGAAGCTTCAATACTTTGGCCACCTGATGTGAAGAACTGACTCCTTAGAAATGACCCTGATGTTGGGAAAGATTGAAGGCAGGAGGAGAAGAGGACGACAGAAGAGGATATGGTTGGACGGCATCATCAACAACTTGATAAGCATGAATTTGAGCAAGCACCAGGAGTTGGTGATGGACAGGGAAGCATGGCATGCTGCAGTCCATGGGATAGCAAAGAGTCATACACGACAGAGCAACTGAACTGAACTGAATGGAATAGTTTCCCAAATTGCATATTTGCATACTGGATAGAAGGGAGAGCACAATAATTATTCTGGAGGGGGTAATTGTTTTATGTGTGTAAATGTCTTATAATCTCCATATTAGAAACGTTCAAGACACATATGATTAAAAGTTAAAATAATATGCTACTAAAAATTAAGTGAAACATATTCAAAGATCAAGGGATAGCTGACAGTTCTATTTTGAGTCATAATTGATATCTTTGTGTTTTCATCGATTGTTTTCTATGGATAAATTTATTTGGTATCTAAAGCCTAGACAGATTTTGTTTAGACCTATTTAGGCAAATAGCCAGTACCTCCATTATCTATTAGCTCTAATATTTTTTAAAGAATTGGAGGAATTTGATAAAGATATTGGACTTCCCAGGTGTCACTAGTGGTAAAGAACCACCTGCCAATGCAGTGGATATAAGAGATGCACATTCATGTCCTGGATCAGGAAGATCTCCTGGAAGAGGGCATGGCAACTCACTCCAGTATTCTTGCCTGGAGAATCCCCATGGACAGAGGAGCCTGGCAGGCTACAGTCCATGGAATCACAAACAGTCTGACACTACTGAAACAACTGAGCACACTCACACAATAAAGATATTAGAAGGCAGAAGCCCCACCTCAGACTTTGCCAGTTAACTGGGAATTTCCTTAATGTTGAATATGAGGCCAAAAAGACTAAGTATTAAAATAGAACTAGTACCTTAGCAACTGCTATCAGATGAGATGATGGAAATGGGCATATTTAGCCAAGTGTGAAGAATGGCAAATTGTAACAAAGCAGAAAGAAAACAAAGATTTACATCACTGACATATGATCCCCAGTTTTCTAGTAAACAATGAGAAACTCTCTTAGGCATGAGAAATAGTGTCTCTTGAATCAAAACAGACTCTAAATATTGATTTTAAAATGATTATCTTCAATAAGCTGTCTTTCAAAAAATGAAGAACTGGGTTTAAATGGCATTACATATAATGACAAAGCCAAACAAATGAAAAAATATACATATTGTTTTCCATCTTTGAGGAGCTGACATGTTATTCTTGTTTGTTTCTTTATTTCTATTATTTTATTTTGTTTGGGTTCATGAGGGTATTTAGGCAATTTCCTCTGGTTCTCCATAGTATAGTTAGCAAATAAAACCTTTCTCTTCATTGGTCTCCCAGCAACAACCGTAATCATCTTACTTTGGACTGACACTATCTAGGAGAAAATATCGAGGGAAAAAAAGTAAATGAGATAACATAGCATCATGCATTTGACCATAATAATAAATGGAGAAAAAGACTTACTCTAAGGTACGCAGACTTGGGAAAATACACAGTTTCACTGATATTCCTATTTGTCCAACACTGGTATTAGTTTCCTGGAGATGAGCTAATAAAGTAGCACAAGCTGAGTGGTTTAAAAAAAAACACAGAAATTTATTATATGACAGTTCTGGTGGCTACAAATCCCAGGCTATAAAGTCATGCTACAATCAAGGCCACGCTCCCTTGGAGACTCCAGTTAAAATCCTTCCTTTCCTCACTAGATACTGTTGGTGGGCCATTGATGCGCTCTAATCTCTGACTCTGTCATCACATGGTATGATCCCTATGTGTCTTTAGTCTTTCTTTTTAAGCTCGTTAGTCATATTGGATTAGGGGCCACCCTAAAAATCTTATCTTAATTTGATTGCATCTACAAAGACCATGTTTCCATATTAGGTCATATTCTTGGGTACTGAGTTTAGGATTTCAACGTATCTTTTGTGAGGACACAGTTCAATCCATCCACAATAAGTACAATTTTGCCCCAGAAAAAATGATAAACTGATATAATGTTGATTTTTAAATGTCCCTTACTCTTTTAAGTTTTTTTTTTTCCCAGTTAATTCTGGCTGATAGAATGAATCATTTATAAAATCTCCATATTACTGATGGTAAATGGGAAAATGAACATTACAAGAGTCAGAATATTCATGTTCTAGTCTCAGTTTCATTACACAAAAACTGTCTAAGGGGCTAATGTGAGGATATATGATGTGAGGGAAAATAAGATAATGCACTGTACTACAGTTAAGAATTCATGATTCCTTTTTGGAAAGTAACCCTCCCCTATATGGTAATAGGGCGATAGACGGCAAGGGTTACTTGTTCGTTTCATGCACCATAAAATAAAACTGAGCTGATGGGAAACATAAAAAAGAGATAAAGTTACTCTAACAAGATAATGACTTCACCAAAGACCAGAAGAAACAGGAAAGTTGAATTTATAAGTCAACTTATAAGATGTACATGTTTTTTTAACCAACAAAGTAATGAAATCAATGGATAAGACCTATAACTAGAAATTAGATACAGAAATTTGATAAATGCTGTGCCTGAGAGTTGTATGATAACTAAGATAATAGTATTATTTTAGATCAAAGATATTTTCAGTATAACAAAGAGGAAAAATATAACCCAGACCACTGCACACCATTGGAAGGGCTAAAATGCAAAATACTGATAATATCAAATGTAGAAGAGAATTAAGAGCTACAAAAATTCTCATTTGTTGCTCATGGGAAGGCATAATGGTATAGCCACTTTGGAAGACAGTCTGGAAGTTTCTTAATTTTTGCCATATGCTTACATAAGCTTACTATGTGATCCAACAATTTGACTCCTAAATATTTACCAAAATGAGGTGAAAACTATATCACACTAAAACCGTTATATGAATTTTGTAGCACCTTTATTCATAATCACCAAAATTTGGATAGAACCAAGATGACCTTAAATAGGTAAATGAATAAAACAACTGTGGTATATCCATTAATGAAATATTCCACAATAAAAAAGTGATCTATGAAGGCACATACAAAATAAAACCCAAAGCAAAGAAACAAAATACAGAGGAACTGTAAAAGTATGGTCAGTGAAAGACTCTACCAAGGCTACAGATTGTGTGATTCAATCTATATGATATTCTGGAAAAGGCAAAACTATTAGAAACAGTAGAAAGATCGATGGTTGCCAAAGGTACAGGGGAATATAAAGAAGAGGGATGACTGGGTAAATCATATAACAATTTTAAAGCAGCAAACCTATATCCTACATTCCTATAGTGATGGACACATGACATTACAGATTTGTCAAAGCTCATAGAACTGTACAACATGAAGAGTGAACTGTAATGTAAACTATGGACTTTAGTTAATAATAATGCTTTGTTATTGATTCATGAGTTATAACAAATGTTCCACAATTAGGCAAGATGTTAATAATAGGGGAAACTGTGTGCTTGGAGAGGGGTGGTATATAATAATTCTCTATGCTTTATGTAAACCTAAATAAATACTGTAAAAATTCTGTAAATACAGGCTATTAAAACACATATCTAACCAGGAAACCAACACATGCTCCTAAAGTTTGCAAACTAGCGTAAGAAGATTAAAAAGCAGTAAACTTCTCTGAAGTCATTTTAACACATTTTTATTTCATCAGAGTATGTGTGGATCTAGAAAGGAAGATGAGATGCTATAAGTCTATCCTTAGAAAACGTCTTCTAAAAGCCTTGCTATGGTTTATAAATAAAATGTGTTCTTTGGTAATGTGGACTTATTAGCATGCAATATTTCCTATGAAGGAACAAATATCAACAGTATTTGCAGCATTACATCAACACAAGTACACTGAGAAAAACAAAACTGAATTATAGGCAAAGCACTTTATTATAATTGAACTCAAGTAATAATAATTCCATAACACTGTGACTTCTCTCCTAAACTTCAGAGATGGTCCTGAGTAAGGAGGTCTCACAAGAGGACTGAGCTTAATAACTAGCAAAATAGGGCCCTCTGATATACCAATGTTATTAAATTATAGTTTAAAAAAACAGTTATAAAGTCTCAATTATATCTACCAGGAAGTATCTGGCAACATTAATAGGGTAAGTTTTTGAGGGTTATTGAGTACAGTTTGTCTGTATTTCTGAGGAGTATTTAATCCTCATAGGAGATCTCAAGTAATACAATGATGACAGTCTTCTCTTACTGTGGGCTAGGATCTTGTCAGATAGCAGAAAATATGATAGAGCTTGCCATATCTGTTTAACTTCATCCACATCACTCTGAAACTCTAGTATAATTGCTTTATTAGATTAAAAGAACTGCCTAACAAGCCCTGCACCTGATCCTAATATCTGGGTTCTTGTTTTTCTTGCCATCATTTTTATTAACACTATAACACACTACCTCTATTAAGTCCCACAACTTCCTCAGCCTTGGATCTCTACTGATCTCTCTCCTGAATAACTGGGCTAGCTGGAACATATATCACACAGACAAATTTATTGGTGCCATTTCACATGACCTGCAAGCTGCATTAAATTCTCAGCAGACCTTATCCTTGGTCTTCTCTCTGTGCTCAAAAATATGTTCTCCAAACCTTCACCATAATAAGCCCAGTTGAAGGTGTGAAATCACTAACTCTTACAAATTGTGTCTAAAAAAAGATAATTTTTTTCTGAGTTATTCACACATTGTATAAGAATGTAACTGACAGACTTTGTCAAGACAGTATACCTCAGTCTATCTCCTCCATTTTGCAAATGGCAGTCAGTGGGTAGGAATCCACGCACTAGTGCATCCCCATGACCTCAAGAGTGGTCCTTACTGACATCGTCTTTGGCCCTATCAAATCAGCCTCATCCTCAGGTGCAGCGCATGTTTCCCTTGAACCCACTCTCTAACTTCTGCTTTCCCATGGATTCTACCCTGTCTTTCTGCAAGTGCCATTCCTCTTGTTGTTTCAGTAGCGATGGTTTGGCCAAAGAGTTCGTTTGAGTTCTTACCAGAATGATCATTTTGGCCAACCTAACAACTTTATGTTAATTTTAAAAAATTCTCTAAGTATAGAAAACTTGGAAGTACACAGCAGTATAGATAGCATTAAATCATCAAAATTTAACAACCTAAGAGGTATTAAGTCAATATTATGGAGGAAATTTTTGCTAATTTTTCTACTTAAATTATTTTCTTGTTACTCACAGAATTTATAGAAAATTTTCAAAGTCATTTTTTTTCCAAAATCATGTTTTAATGCCTAAAATTTCTTTAATTATATAATTGTAGCATAATTCACTATCTCCTAATATTGGATGTTTTCCCATTAGCTTTTCTCAGTAATGTTTCCTTAGAATAAAGAAACTCCAAATTCAAAGAGTTGTCTTGTTAGGTTAGACTAAGTGATTATACTCAATTCTAACTCAGAATATTCTGAGCATGGTTTGCTTTCTGGCTTTGAGCCATTGGAGGATATAGCAGAGCAGATATATTTTTAAAATTTATTCTGGGAAAATCAGGTAGAAGAATCCAGGAATCTTAGTCTTTGCAGTAGACACAAATTTGACATCTTTAATCACGGTCCCAGTGATTAAAAAAAAAAAAAAAACACCCGAGTTTTTTAGTTCTATGTATATGCATACTAAGTCACTTCCATTGTGCACGACTCTGCAACACCATGGACTGTAGCCCACCAGGCTCCTCTGTCTGTGAGATTCTCTAGGAAAGAATACTGGAGCAGATTGCTGTGCTTTCCTCCAGGAGAATCTTCAGACCCATAGACTGAACCCGTGTATCTTACATATCCTGAATTGGCAGGTGGGTTCTTTACCACTAGCACAGACCACCTGGAATGGCAATTTAAAAGTAAATAAATCAAGTAACATCCCTGCTGTCTGAAAACTCTGAGAACATAAATACATATCTCTGTCTCTATCTCTAACACTATCTCTATATTTACCATTTTTAATCAAAGAAAATACTCATATTACTGATTTAAAATTTTTTGAAAGACAAGGAAGGTCTTAAAATGTACTTAATTTTAAGAAATCAGTCGTAGCATTTTTTACTCCAAATTTCAGCAATAGTTTTAGAGAGGACCATTACTGTTGTCATTAGCAAAAAGCTCTCCTCCCTTTCTGTCAGGCAGTGGATTTTATCTAGTACCTAAGACACTGTTGTGGCTCATCTATCATGCTAATCTTCTATAATGTCGTAATGGCTTAATGGTCTACACACAGAAGGGCAATGAAAACATTTTTGGAAGCAAATGAAAATGTATTCTATATGTCCCTAAATATTGATAACATATAATTTAATAATTATCTCCTGAGAACACAAAGTAAGTTTTTGAGCCTGGCAAATATTATATTCTAATATATTAATATTAGATATTAAATAATATTATATTCTAATATTCTAAATAGTCCTTAGAAATAAGTAATCAAACATCTCACGTAGATTATTACAGTATTTAGATAATGCATTCCCAAATCCACTGATTAGATTTACAAAAGTTTAAAATAGAGCAATAAATATAGCCTTGAGATTTGTTTTGCTAAATGGCTACTCCATTTCTTCTAAGGGATTCTTGCCCACAGTAGCAGATATAAGGTTCATCTGAATTAAATTCGCCCATTGCCACCCATTTTACTTCACTGATTCCAAAAAGGTCACTGTTCATTCTTGCTATCTGTTGTTTGACCACTTCCAATTTACTTGATTCATGGACCTAACATTCCAGGTTCCTATGCAATATTGTTCTTTACAACATCGGACTTTACTTCTACCACCAGTCTCATCCAAAACTGGGCATTGTTTTTTTTTCTTTAGCTCCATCTCTTCATTCTTTATGGAGTTATTTCTCCAATCTCCAGTAGCATATATTGCATTTATCCACCTGGGGAGTTCATCTTTCAGTGTCTTTTTTGCCTTTTCATACTGTTCATGGGGTTCTCAAGGCAAGAATACTGAACTGGTTTGCCATTCCCTTCTCCAGTGGACCACGTTTTGTCAGAACTCTCCACCATGACCCATCCATCTTCAGTTGCCCTACATGACATAGCTCATAGTGTCACTGAGTTCAACAAGGCTGTGATCCTTGTGATCAGTCTGACTAGTTTTCTGTCATTGAAGTTTTCATTCTTCCTGCCCTCTGATGGATAAGGATAAGAGGCTTGTGGAAGCTTCCTGATGGGAGAAACTGGCTATGGGGGAATACGGGTTTTGTTTTGATGGGCAGGGCCATGCTCAGTAAATCTTTAATCCAATTTTCTGTTGATGTGTTCCCTCTCTGTTGTTCCCTATGGCCAAGCTATGAATGGTAGGGGTAATGATGGTAATGGCAACCTCCTTCTAAAGGGCTTATGTCAGGACTGTTGTATTCAGTGCCCCTGACCCTGCAGCAGGCCACCGTCAACCCATGCTTCTGCCGGGGACTCTTGGACACTCACAGGAAAGTCTGGCTCAGTCACTTGTGGGGTCACAACTCCTTTCTCCTGGGCCTGGATGTGCACAAAGTTTTGTTTGTGCCCTCCAAGAGTCTGTTTCTCCAGTTCCATGGAAGTTCTGTAATCAAATCCCACTGTCTTCCAAAGTCAAATTTTCTAGGGGTTTTCAGTCCCTTTGCCAGATCCCCAGGTTGAGAAATCTGTTGTGGGTCCTTGAACTTTCATAACAGTAAGAGAACTTCTTTGGTATAATCTCAAGTTTGTGGGTTGTCTGCTTGGTGGCTGTATGGAACATTTCATTCAAAGATGGGCACAATAAAGGATAGAAATCATATGGACCTAACAGAAGAAGATATTATGAAGGGGTGGCAAAACTACACAAAAGAACTATACAAAAAAGATCTTTATGACCCAGATAACAATGATGGTGTGATCACTCATCTAGAGCCAGATGTCCTGGAATGTGAAGTCAAGTAGGCCTTAGGAACCATCACTACAAACAAAGTTAGTGGAGGTGATGGAATCCCAGTTGATCAATTTCAAATTCTAAATGATGAATCTGTGAAAGTGCTGCACTCATTATGCCAGCAAATTTGAAACACTCAGCAGTGGCCACAGGACTGGAAAAGGTCAGTTTTCATTCCAATCCCAAAGAAAGGCAATGCCAAAGAATGTTCAAACTACTGCACAATTGCACTCATCTCACACACTAGCAAAGTAAAGCTCAAAATCCTCAAAGCCAAGCTTCAACAGTATGTGAAAGGTGAATTTCCAGATGTTCAAGCTGGATTTAGAAAAGGCAGAAGAACCAGAGATCAAATTGCCAACATCTGTTGGATCATAAAAAAAGCAACAGAATTCCAGAAAAACATCTACTTCTGCTATATTGACTACGCCAAATCCTTTGACTGTGTGGATCACAACAAACTGTAGAAAATTCTGAAAGAGATGGGAACACCAGACCACCTTACCTGCCTCCTGAGAAATCTGTATGCACATCAACAAGCAACAGTTAGAACAGAACATGGAACAACTGGCTGGTTCTAAATAGGGAAAGGAGTAAGTCAAGGCTGTCTATTGTCATCCTGCTTATTTAACTTATATGCAGAGTACATCATGTGAATGCCACACAGGATGAAGCACAGGCTGCAATCAAGATTACCAGGAGATACATCAATGACCTCAGATATGCAGATGACATGACCCTCATGGCAGAAAGTGAAGAAGAACTAAAGAGCCTCTTGATGAAGGTGAAAGAGGAGAGTGAACAAGTTGACTTAAAACTCAACATTCAGAAAACTAAGATCATGGCATCTGGTCCCATTACTTTATTGCAAATAGATGGGGAACCAATGAAAACAGTGAGAGACTCTATTTTCTTGGGGTCCAGAATCACTGCAGATGGTGACTGCAGCCATGAAATTAAAAGATGCTTGCTCCTTGGAAGAAAAGCTATGACCAACCTAGACAGCATATTGAAAGGCAGAGACATTACTTTATCAACAAAGGTCCATCTAGTCAAAGCTGTGGTTTTTTTCAGTATCACATATGAATTTGAGAGTTGGACCATAAAGAGAGCTGAGTGCTGGAGTATTGATGCTTTTGAACTGTGGTGTTGAAGACTCTTGAGAGTCCCTTGGACTGCAAAGAGATCCAACAAGTCAATCCTAGAGGAAATCGGTCCTGAATTTTCAATGGAAGGACTGATGCTGAAGCTGAAACTCCAATACTTTTGCCATTTGATGTGAAGAACTGACTCATTGGAAAAGACCCTGATGCTGGAAAAAATTGAAGGCAGGAGGTGAAGGGGACAACAGAGAATGAGGTGGTTGGATGGCATCACTGTCTCGATGGACATGAGTTTGAGTAAGCTCTGGAGGTTGGTGATGGAAAGGGAAGCCTGGCATGCCACAGTCCATGGGGTCGTAAAGAGTCAGACATGACTGAGTGGCTGAACTGAACTGAACTGATCTATATTTTAATTGCATATACAAAAATTTATACAGTTTATTGTATACATTATATTATATATAAATTGTATACATGCCAGTATGTATGAAAAGCAATTATACTTTTATTTTCACCTCTTTCACTCTTTGAAAGTAAAGAGCAATCTTTTATTTCCAGACAGTATCTGTGGAAAATTATATATGTGGCTAAAAGTTTTAGTCCTCTCACATTTCCTTTTAATTTTCAGCCTGTCAAATTAGCGTCAGTTAAAAATCACCAATTGGGGGGGGTTCGCCTTTTCCCGGTACTGTCATCGCAACAGTGCAGGCGCGTTTTCGGAGCCAGGCACAACTATGGAACAATTGGAAAGAATCGACAAAGAAATCAAGTCAGTCAAGACTGAAGTTGAAGAAAAGCAGAAGATGCTCCCCAAGTTTACATTAGCGCTTGAAGAGCTATCGCAAAGTCCCATGGTCTCCTTGAGTGACACAAATGTGAAACAAGGTTTTCCTGAAAACAGCCTGCTCCCACAAGAAAAGTGGAATGAACCATCAAAAAACAAAGAGAGTCAGCCTACAAAGTACATGATGGACCACACATGTCCAGCAACTGACCTTGAATATGATCCCTTGCTCAATTACTCCGTAGCACTGCTTGGAGCATCTAAAGGCAGGCAGGGTGAGACTGACAGACAGCCCTTCTGGAAAAAATCTGTGGGTAAAAATTGCCACAAGTCCCTGGAGAGTCAAAGACCTTATGTTTCACCCATAAGAATTAAAATAAATCTTCAAGATTCTGATGAAGATGACCTTGTAATGGATGTACCTCCAATCATTCCTGTTTCTAGGAAATCTAAACGCTTTAGAGGCTTTAAATATCAGAATATGGAGGAAAGGATACAGGTAGTGCCTCCGGAGGAAAGAAATCTTCAGATCAGTGGCATAGAAGAGGAAAAAACAGGTGAAACCCAACTAACCGCACACAGAGAAGATGACAGTAACAAGCTAGAACTATCAAGATCACTCATGAAAACCTCACTAGATGCTAAAACTAAGATAAACACGTGTGGTGATCAAAACCACATTTCTAAGATGGGAAGCTTTGGTGGTGAGAAGATGCATGTTTGCATTTCAGGAGAAAATATATCTTATGCCCCTCCCAGGCACAAAGAAATCCAGACAGGAAGTCATAGTGAAAGGTATCCAAAGAGGACAAGACATGTAAAAACTGATGATACTCAAAAAGAAGAGACCGAATGGCTATCTTCACCAAGCCAACTCCAATTCTCTTATTCAGACGATCACTTGAAAGACAAAGTTCTGACAGCACCAGACGATAGTCAAGACTTGACTATTTTTGAAGACAGCAGGTTAGTTGAATTTGGTTTAGATAAGGAATATACTGGAAATGACACTCCCTCTGACTCTGACACTACGAAGAAATGTCTTCGAATTTTCAGTGAGTTCACACAAAGCCAAGATCATGAGGGAGAGACTGCTAAACAGGCTTCAGGAAAGCAAATGGAATTAGATATGCTGTATTACCAAAACATTTCTGGACCAAAAAGGAGAATTGCACACACTGCCAAGGTTGAGACCCAACAACAAGTAGTGCAGATGATGACTGCCGTTAAGGACGGGCAGGCTTTTGATCCTGCCACTTCAGAACAGAAGAAAAATACCTTTGTATGTCCAGCCTCTCAGAGCCAGAGGAAAGCCTTAGGAGAAAATTCATGTACATCAAGCAGCCTTCAAGAGGATGTAGTTCCTTCAAAGGAAAATCCAGTTGCAAAGCCAAACAGATCACACATTCCTGTGAAAACTATTGCTTCTTTTCCTGTTAAGGATGGTGAAATACGAGGTGGCCATCGGAAGCAGGCTTTAGGAGCATCAGAATCCGCACCCAAAGTCCCTGATGAAGTAAGACGGTGTTATGTCAACCTCTTCTTTGACAAGTATTTGAAAGTTTATAAAACAGAGGATGAGGCATTTAAGAAGCTATGATGCCACTAAGCTGGGGAGAAAAGGGAGTGGGAACAGCCTGAAGATAAAATGGTGGAGCCCACGCTGTCTTACTGAGGTTCAAAGTTTCTCTTAGACAATTTTTGTTTGTTTGTTTTTCATTTGGCTTTATGTAATTTTCAGAGTTTTGAAATGGTTGGATTAGTTATTTCACCAGTATTTTTTATTGTTTGTGTGGGACAGTTTGTGAAGGTTCTTGTCTTGCCATTGCAAACATCTGTCACCTCTAGGATTTTGTGTACATTAAAGAATAATGGCAAAGAGAAACCAAAGAAGAGCCTCTCTAAGAGAAACGTTACCCCTTTTCTTCCAGCTTTGTCTGTTTCAGCATCTCTGTCCTGTCTTTGGGTACTCTCTCCAAACCCCCATAGTGGTCTCTTTGTGATGATTTATTGTAGTGAGGAGACTCCTTTCTGAGGCCCCTGGGCACACGTAGATTCAATTTGCAGCTCTGCAGTGGTAGGCAAGACACTGACTTTTCTTGAGCCTCCATTTCCTCATATAAATTGATGATCCTTGTAGAATCACAATGAAGATTAAAGGAGAAAACATTTAACAAATTTACACCAAACCTGTACATACTAGGTACACAATAAAGTATTAATATAATATACAATTTATTGGGCTTCCCTTGTAGCTCAGTCGGTACAGGATCTGACTGCAGTGCAGGAGACCTGGGTTCGATCCCTGGGTTGGGAATATCCCCTGGAGAAGGAAATGGCAACCCACTCCAGTATCCTTGCAAAATCTCATGGACAGAAGAGCCTGGTGGGCTGCAGTCCATGGAGTCGCAAAGAGTCGGACATGACTGAGCAACTAACACGAACTTGGTTCTTTTACTTCATCCCTTCTTACTGACCTGTCATATTGAGTTATGGTATAAAAATAGTAATTAAGGGGTTTATGAAAGTAACTAATAGAAGAAAGATAATGAAAAGAGGACCATGTCTTTCCTTTGCTGTGTGATCTTATGCAAGTTATTTAGTCACTTTGAGCATTAGTTTCCTTGCCTTTTAAATGAGAACACTATAACAGTATGTGTCTCTGTTACAGTAGATTCTCTGTTCATTGAGAATCAGATGAGTTCATGACATTGAGGAAGCTTTGCACCATGCACACTCTACAAAAATACAGTGGTCTTTAATTTATGAAGATAAGTGCCTGGCTCTTGAATTAGCTTCATGGGATTAAATTTAGTGTTGTTTCTTCTCAAAAAATATAAACACAAAAATGTAAAATAAATTGTTTTTATTTGTGGCACCATTTCCCTCCATCCCTTGAGTAAGACAAGTATTTTGTCATATTTATTCATGTGTTGCAGATGACATTTATTCTTCATAAAGTTTGGATTTAATATTTTCATTTTGTTATTCACTTTGTGATTTAGGCTAAAAAAAAAAAAAAAAAAAAATCACCAATTGACAGTTTGCCACAACAAAATCTTTTATAGAGTTTCTATCACTAAAATCTTATTTAACCTCTATATGACCCTTTTAACAGAATTCCTAGCACTGAGATCTTCATGAGAAAATATAATCTAGAGTGAATAGAAAGGAGAAAATGGTACAGATGTCATTGGAAACAGATTTGAAATGACATAATGTCTGTTGTGAAACTATGATTTTCCTTGTCAAGTCTTTACTTTCTGAAGAAATATGGAGTTTACATGATGAGTCCAGAACTCATTCATAATTCTTGTTTTGACTTAGAAACACTAACAATTAATTAAATTGAAACTTCATATTTTGATTCAACCTTTACTGGTGCATTTCACAAAATAACATAAAATAAATATTTAGAGTGCTGTGACCTTCACTTTTCTTAGATTCAGTGCATGCTATGGTCAGATCAACTGAAAAAGAAGTTATTATTCATTACATAGTTCTTATATTTGGATATATTAAGCACTAAGAAATTCAGAGATATTTCAAGAAATAAAGTAATAAAGAGACTTCATAAATTCCTGCAGCCTGTCAACACAGCGTTGAACTAAATAGATAAATAGGTACAAATTATGTCACCAGAGTCAGCAGGTAAGAGTTTTAGAGTGTTATAGTTGGTCCTGTTACTTCTCCAGTGGAAGATGCATGAGAGTGGTGTAATAGATGTTTATTAACATCTAGGCACATGCCCACCATATCTGACCTCGTATTTCTTCAGCATCCTCTCTTGAAAGATAGTCTCAGGAGCTCAGGACAGGAAAAGATGGAAACATCTTCTGCTGTATTAGTTGGGTTTTCCTGGATTGGAGAAATTGTTTCAGACAAGTATTTAGCTTGATCTTCCCTTTACCACAACCATTGTTTGTGCCAATTGTTTGGTGGTCCAACAGTCAGTTATTCAAGATAAAATTAAATCATTAAAATATAATTTATAGACATTCATTATAAGGTATCGATTAAATTTTCCAAACCCATATCTACCTACTGCCCTGCTGCTGCTGCTAAGTCACTTCAGTCGTGTCCAACTCTATGTGAGCTTCATAGACGGCAGCCCACCAGGCTGCCCCGTCCCTGGGATTCTCCAGGCAAGAACACTAGAGTGGGTTGCCATTTCCTTCTACAATGCATGAAAGTGAAAAATGAAAGGAAAGTTGCTCAGTCATGTCCGACTCTTAGCATCCCCATGGACTGCAGCCTACCAGGCTCTTCGTCCATGGGATTTTCCAGGCAACAGTACTGGAGTGGGGTGCCATTGCCTTCTCCTGCCCTACAGAAGCCTTAAACATGAGCCATTCTAATGTGTCTCTTCTTCAAAGATCTTGTTTTCTCTTACTTCTGTAGCTTTCTTCATCTTCCTAGAAAACATTTTCTATCTTCTACATCTGGCTAATTCCTAGTCATTGTTGAAACTTACCTTAGACATCACTGTTTCTGAAATACCTTTCTTTTAAAAGTGACAGTTTCAATTTCCATGCTTGTGATGGGTCTGTTACGATTTTCTATTTCTTCCAGGTTCAGTTTTGGAAAGTTGTACTTTTCTAAGAATTTGTCCATTTCTTCCACGTTGTCCATTTTATTGGCATATAATTGTTGATAGTAGTCTCTTATGATCCTTTGTATTTCTGTGTTGTCTGTTGTGATCTCTCCATTTTCGTTTCTAATTTTGTTGATTTGATTTTTCTCCCTTTGTTTCTTGATGAGTCTGGCTAATGGTTTGTCAATTTTATTTATCCTTTCAAAGAACCAGCTTTTGGTTTTGTTGATTTTTGCTATGGTCTCTTTTGTTTCTTTTGCATTTATTTCTGCTCTAATTTTTAAGATTTCTTTCCTTCTACTAACCCTGGGGTTCTTCATTTCTTCCTTTTCTAGTTGCTTTAGGTGTAGAGTTAGGTTATTTATTTGACTTTTTTCTTGTTTCTTGAGGTGTGCCTGTATTGCTATGAACTTTCCCCTTAGGACTGCTTTTACCGTGTCCCACAGGTTTTGGGTTGTTGTGTTTTCATTTTCATTAGTTTCTATGCAAATTTTGATTTCTTTTTTGATTTCTTCTGTGATTTGTTGGTTATTCAGCAGTGTGTTGTTCAGCCTCCATATGTTGGAATTTTTAATAGTTTTTCTCCTGTAATTGAGATCTAATCTTACTGCATTGTGGTCAGAAAAAATGCTTGGAATGATTTCTATTTTTTTGAATGGAGTATTACTCAGCCATTAAAAAGAATACATTTGAATCGGTTCTAATGAGGTGGATGAAACTGGAGCCTATTATACAGAGTGAAGTAAGCCAGAAGGAAAAACATAAATACAGTATACTAATGCATATATATGGAATTTAGAAAGATGGTAACAATAACCCGGTGTACGAGACAGCAAAAGAGACACTGATGTATAGAACAGTCTTATGGACTCTGTGGGAGAGGGAGAGGGTGGGAAGATTTGGGAGAATGGCAATGAAACATGTAAAATATCATGTAGGAAACGAGTTGCCAGTCCAGGTTCGATGCACGATGCTGGATGCTTGGGGCTGGTGCACTGGGACGGCCCAGAGGGATGGTATGGGGAGGGAGGAGGGAGGAGGGTTCAGGATGGGGAACACATGTATACCTGTGGCGGATTCATTTTGATATTTGGCAAAACTAATACAATTATGTAAAGTTTAAAAATAAAATAAAATTAGAAAAAAAAAAAGAAAGATAAAAAATAAATAAATAAATAAAAGTGACAATGTGGGTTAGTGTGTAGTTCTCTTTTGATACATCTATACTGTGGCACTATATCATCTCCTCCATATTCACCATTGCATTCAGTGGTAGTTGAAAATGCAGAACTGATAGAAGCATAGAGAATATATATTGAAAAAGCATGATGTATAGGTCCAGGTTGAAGTAACTGTGTTCTGTTGAGTAAACTTTATATATTTTCTGTATGCCTAGTCACTCAGTCATGTCCAACTCTTTGTGACTTCATGAATTGCAGCCTGCCTGGCTCCTCTGTCCATGGGGGATTCTCCAGGCAAGAATACTGGAGTGGGTTGCCATGCCCGCCTCCTCCAGGGAAATTTCATATACATATATATAAAGAACCCTGGAGAAGGAAATAGCAGTCCATTCCAGAATTCTTGCCTGGAAAATCCATCCCATGAACAGAGGAGCCTGGTGAACTATAGTCCAAGGGGTCACAAATAGTTGGACACAACTGAGCAAGCACACACGTATGTAATGAAAAATATGTAAGTAGTGAAATATATATATGAAATGAAATATTTATATGTAATGAAATATATATCTGTAATGAAAAATATATGTATGCATTTGTATATGTATGTAAATATATATAGAGAGAGGGGGGTGCATAAAAAGATAAAGGGACTATTTTAAGATCTGGAAACAGAAAATGGTTTGATTTAAACAGTATGGAATTTTATCACCTAACCATTAAAGGAGAGTGAGACAAGAAAGTTATATCCTAAATTTGGAATGTTAAGATTTAAGAAATAAAAAGAATGGATGAAGATGCTATGTTTAAATTGTTGGAGTAAATCATCAAGGGACATGATGAGTAAACTGCTATTTTCAAAGAAATTTCTGAATTCCTTACATTTTCAGTCAATTCAGTTCAGTCGCTCAGTTGTGTCCAACTCTTTGCGACCCCATGAATTGCAGCACACCAGGCCTCCCTGTCCATCACCAGCTCCTGGAGTTCACTCAGACTCACATCCATCAAGTCAGTGATGCCATCCAGCCATCTCATCCTCTGTCGTCCCCTTCTCCTCCTGCCCCCAATCCCTCCCAGCATCAGGGTCTCTTCCAATGGGTCAACTCTTCGCACGAGGTGGCCAAAGTACTGGAGTTTCAGCTTTAGCATCATTCCTTCCTAAGAAATCCCAGGGCTGATCTCCTTCAGAATGGACTGGTTGGATCTCCTTGCAGTCCAAGGGACTCTCAAGAGTCTTCTCCAACACCACAGTTCTAAAGCGTTAATTCTTCGGTGCTCAGCCTTCTTCACAGTCCAACTCTCACATCCATACATGACCACAAGAAAAACCATAGCCTTGACTAGACAGACCTTTGTTGGCAAAGTAATGTCTCTGCTTTTCAATATGTTATCTAGGTTGGTCATAACTTTCCTTTCAAGGAGTAAGCGTCCTTTAATTTCATGGCTGCAATCACCATCTGCAGTGATTTTGGAGCCCAAAAAATAAAGTCTGACACTGTTTCCACTGTTTTCCCATCTATTTGCCATGAACTGGTGGGACCAGATGTCATGATCTTCGTTTTCTGAATGTTGAGCTTTAAGCCAACTTTTTCACTCTCCACTTTCACTTTCATCAAGAGGCTTTTGAGTTCCTCTTAACTTTCTGCCATAAGGGCGGTGTCATCTGCATATCTGAGGTTATTGATATTTCTCCTGGCAATTTTGATTCCAGCTTGTGTTTCTTCCAGTCCAGCATTTCTCATGATGTACTCTGCATATAAGTTAAATAAGCAGGGTGACAATATACAGCCTTGACGTACTCCTTTTCCTGTTTGGAACCAGTCTGCTGTTCCATGTCTGGTACTAACTGCTGCTTCCTGGGAATGGGAAAGACTAGAGATCTCTTGAAGAAAATTAGAGATACCAAGGGAACATTTCATGCAAAGATGGGCTCGATAAAGGACAGAAATGGTATGGACCTAACAGAAGCAGAAGATATCAAGAAGAGGTGGCAAGAACACAGAAGAACTGTACAAAAAAGATCTTCATGACCCAGATAATCACGATGATGTGATCACTGACCTAGAGCCAGACATCCTGGAATGTGAAGTCAAGTGGGCCTTAGGAAGCATCACTACGAACAAAGCTAGTGGAGGTAATGGCATTCCAGATGAGCTATTTCAAATCCTGAAAAATGATGCTGTGAAAGTGCTGCACTCAATATGCCAGCAAATTTGGAAAACTCAGCAGTGGCCACAGGACTAGAAAAGGTCAGTTTTCATTCCAATCCCAAAGAAAGGCAATGTCAAAGAATGCTCAAACTACCGCACAATTGCACTCATCTCACACACTAGTAAAGTAATGCTCAAATTTCTCCAAGCCAGGCTTCAGCAATATGTGAACTGTGAACTTCCTGATGATCAAGCTGGTTTTAGAAAAGGCAGAGGAACCAGAGATCAAATTGCCAACATCTGCTGGATCATCGAAAAAGCAAGAGAGTTCCAGAAAAACATCTATTTCTGCTTTATTGACTATGCCAAAGCCTTTGACTGTGTGGATCACATAAACTGTGGGAAATTCTTCAAGAGACAGGAATACCAGACCACCTGACCTGCCTCTTGAGAAACCTGTATGCAGGTCAGGAAGCAACATTTAGAACTGGACATGGAACAACAGACTGGTTCCAAATAGGAAAAGGAGTATGTCAAGGCTGTATATTGTCACCCTGCTTATTTAACTTATATGCAGAATACATCATGAGAAATGCTGGGCTGGAAGAAACACAAGCTGGAATCAGATTGCTGGGAGAAATATCAATCACCTCAGATATGCAGATGACACCGCCCTTATGGCAGAAAGTGAAGAGGAACTAAAAAGCCTCTTGATGAAAGTGAAAGAGAAGAGAGAAAAAGTTGGCTTAAAGCTCATTCAGAAAACGAAGATCATGGCATCTGGTCCCATCACTTCATGGGAAATACATGGAGAAACAGGGGAAACAGTGTCAGACTTTATTTTTTTGGGCTCCAAAATCACTGCAGATGGTGACTGCAGCCGTGAAATTAAAAGACGCTTACTCCTTGGAAAGAAAGTTATGACCAACCTAGATACCATATTGAAAAGCAGAGACATTACTTTGCCAACAGAGGTCCGTCTAATCAAGGCTATGGTTTTCCCTGTGGTCATGTATGGATGTGAGAGTTGGACTGTGAAGAAAGCTGAGCATTGACGAATTGATGCTTTAGAACTGTGGTGTTGGAGAAGACTCTTGAGAGTCCCTTGGACTGCAAGGAGATCCAACCAGTCCATTCTGAAGGAGATCAGCCCTGGGATTTCTTAGGAAGGAATGATGCTAAAGCTGAAACTCCAGTACTTTGGCCACCTCATGTGAAGAGTTGACTCATTGGAAAAGACCCTGATGCTGGGAGGGATTGGGGGCAGGAGGAGAAGGGGACGACAGAGGATGAGATGGCTGGATGGCATCACTGACTCGATGGATGTGAGTCTGAGTGAACTCCGGGAGCTGGTGATGGACAGGGAGGCCTGGCGTGCTGCAATTCATGGGGTCGCAGAGTCGGACACGACTGAGCGACTGAACTGTATAATGAAATTAATAGTGTTCTCTGAAAATTCACATGGTGACACTGTCACTCCCAGTGTGAACTATATTTGAAGACAGAGTTTGTAAGGGGGTAATTATGGGTAAGTCTTCACAGATAGCTCAGTGGTCTACAATCTGCCTGCCAAACAGTTTCAATCATTACGTTGGGAAGATCCCAGGGAGAAGGAAATGATAAGCCAGTCCAGTATTTCCTGGGAAATCCCATGGACAAATGAGCCTGATGGAATACAGTCCATGGGGTCACCAAAGAGTCTGAAATGACTTAGGAACTAAAGAACAGCAATCTTTGTTTTATTTGAGTATAAATTAAATCTAACCTGTGGGCATGCCTTTCTGATGCTTTTGGGGTTTTTTTGTTTTTGTTTTTAAGGATATCATCCAGCTTCTTATTCTCTTTATCTCTTAAAATAGCTCTGAATGGAACTCTTGGTCATGATCATTTTCTATTGCTCATCGTTAGGTTAGATTTGTCTTTCTGAATGTTTTCACTTCTCTGGAAACCCCTCTCCTATTGTTTCTGTGAAGTGATCAAAAAGCTGTCTTGTTTCTTTCTGGTATCTCCTGGCTCTCTCCCGTGACTTTCTTTCTTTGCCATTATTGTACTTGTCCTGTTTAATTAGGGTAATATTCCTGGCAGTTTTTCCTTAATGTGAGGCTCTTTCCTGAATCATCTGTTGAGTTTTCAGTGTTCATGAAGCCCCATTGATCCCAAATCTTCAGGCATTATTTAGGATACCTTCTCAATAGAATTTTCTGTTCTTAAATTGTCCCATTGTGCTTCTCAGTGAAATGCCTGTATGGTGTTTGAGCCATTCGTCTCCTCTTGCATTCTTTACAATTTGCTTTAGTCTGTGTGTGCTTTTCTGTATTCTCCCAAGTCAGATTGTGGTATCTTTTCTTGTCTTTGATATTCTTTCTTGACTTTGTGCAGCTCTATATCATGGAACTGTTTCTCAGCCACAATCATCATTATTTTATTTTAGTTTCTGGAAAAGTATTTTGGCCTTTGTTTCCATTTTTCCCCTTGGCAAAACCTTTCCAGTGAATTTTCTTTGTATATGATTTGGTTTCCCTTTTCTCTAATGTGTGTAGATCCAGTCACATTTCTTCTGGAAAGTAGCTTTTCAAGTAGTTAAGACTCTGACTCCTTTTAAAAGTAATGTCATCTTAGTAGAGCATAGCCTAACTGGTAATTGGCTGCCTCTATTTCTATGCCTTAGGTCAACAGTGGAAAAGGATAGAACTCACATTTTCTGGGTGTACTTTTGAAAACAGCTTATTAAATTTTTAACTTTGCAAAAAGTTTATTTTCAAGGTCTTTAGGTATATTGCAAATGTTTATGTTTTCTCTCTTCAGAAGGATAGAAGATAACTTCTCTGGTTCTGTATTAAAAGAAATGGTTTTGGTAATTTTTTGTAAATTATATATTTGGGACAATTTTGTATCAGCTGAAAAAACATTTGTTGAGTACTCACTGTGTGCCTAGAGAGGACAGCAGAATAATATTGGATAAAATAAGTAACAGTACAAAAAATACCTGCACTCAAGGAGTTTATATAATATAGAGAAGAGATATATAGAGTCTGTTAAACAGAATGATAAAAGTCATAAAGCAAAAAATAAATATCATATATTAACACATATATATGAAATCTAGAAAACTAGTACTGAAGAACCTATTTTCAGGGAAAGAATAGAGACACAGACATAGAGAATGGACTTGTGGACACAGAGGGGGATGGGGTGAGTGGGACAAATTGAGTAGCATTGACATATATACACTATCATGTGTGAAATAGATAGTTAGAAGCTGCTGTATAGCACAGGGAATTTAACTGGGTGATCTGCGATGACCTAGAGGAGTGGGATGGTGGGGAAGGAGGCTCCATAGGGAGGGGATATACATATACACACATATAGCTGATTCACTTTATTGTACAGTAGAAATTAACACAACATTGTAAGGTAATTGTACTGCAATTAAAAAAAAAAGAAATAAGCAGATAATTAAGTTGTACTTCAGAGGGAAATGAAGCATAATAAGCATGGCATGAAAATTTTGAAAGTGGAGGAAGGAATTAGTCTTGTATAGGGTGAGGCAGGAAAAACCTCAGTAGTAATTGAAATTTGAGCAGAGACTAAGAAGAAATGAGGATGTGAACTACGAAATAACTGATGAGAGCCTACAGCCTAGGAGTCCAGCTGCATGTGCAGCTCTGTATCTTTACTGTCCTCTACTTGAAGGTATGTTTACTGGTATCCTCACCATAAATTTTATAAACTTGGTATTTTAGAGTTTGACTCTTTGCTTAATTGATCCTCTCAATAGCTTTTATTTTTCCACCTGTATATTATTTTAAATTAATATCATATTGATCCTTTTTCAGTTACAAAATCATATAATTGATTATGGAAAGTCTTGATAAGCTATAAGTTCCTAAAATGCCATTAAGGCAAACTTGTGATAAATATTTATCACTTTACCTGTTTCACAGCTTTGAAAATATGTCTTCTTCCTCAGAGTCCTTTTTCTACAGATGCAAGGAGAAGACGTTGTAGGAGTTGGCCCATGGCCTTCACCTACAATTGAAGAATTTCCTGGCCAAATACATGAAAAATATTCTCTAATAATAAAACTCTGAAGCATTATTCAATCTGTACTCTAAAAGATGCTTCCCAGTTCATTATATTTAAATCTCCTGCTTATCTTTTTAAAGTGCAGATTATAATTGAGTATTCAGATTAAAACTTCTACATTTCTAATAAGCTCCCTGTCAGTGCTTATCCCTTCATTCTGAGGAACATGCTTTGAGAAGCAAAGCTCTAGAACTTGACCCAGTGACTCAAGTCATATACTCAACTTCTTCACTAATGACTATTTCTACCTAAGCAGCATTTTTCTGCACTTTAGAAAAAAAGGACTATCTGTAGAAGTTGGAACTTGAAAAAGGAAACCCATGGGTGGATGAATTGGAATAGATGACCCACTTAGACAGTTATTTTAAGAGATAACACACCCGTTGTAGTAATATATAGTTCTAACAAGACAAAGACTGGCAAGTTGAAGAAGAGCTGCATTTATGCCCTCACTTTCTCTGTGACCAGATCCCATTAGATGCCACAAACTGCATAAAAAGCAACTAGAATTTCTCCACCTTCCTGCTTACCATCAGCTAGCAAGTCATGTTGATTCTAATTCAGATATTATTAATCCATTTTCTCTCTCCAGTTGCATGCATTCAGACATTATTCACCTGTAATCTAATCAGTCACCTGTAATCTACCTCAGCCACTTTCCCAGAAAGTATTTTCTTTAATGCAGTCATATTCACCTTTCTGAAATAACAGCTCTGCTTACACTCCTTTTCCTTTTAAAATGTTCAAGAACCCACACTGTGTAGATTAACTGCAAATCCCTTAGCATGGCATGGAAAAGGTTTCAAAGTACTAATCCAAAGTGTGACTTCAGGCTGACTGCACTCTCTGGTTTCTATTTCAACCGTAGATTGCAGATAGTGTCACTAGTGTCGGTTTTGGTACCTTATATCTCACTGGTTTATTTACCTAGAATTTTGGCCCACTACCAAGGTGTACCTGGTGCATCTGGGGTGGAAAGCTATGAAGCTTAAAACTGGGCTGACAAACACAGTATAGTCCCTAAGACAAAATGATATTAGCATATTTTGTTACAGCTGAAAGCTTGAATGCAATGATAGAAATTCATGATAACCTTCAACACCATTTATCAGCTTTCCAACTTCCACTGAAGACTTAACACAGTTCACAAGGTGGAAAAAAAAAAAAAGAACTACCTAGTGTGGCAGAGAATGTCTAATCTCCTTCTGGGTCATTAAAATGAATGAATTTTTGTCTTCCTGGCCCCAGAATTAGGCTTCATTTTCCCAATTTCACTTCTATAAAGATGTAGCCATGTATCAAAGTTATAACTGACATGCTGTAGATTGTTATATTAATAGCAATGCCCTAGCTCAACATTCAGAAAACTAAGATCATGGCATCCAGTCCCATCACTTCATGGCAAATAGATGGGGAAACACTGGAAACAGTGGCTGACTTTATTTTTCTAGGCTCCAAAATCACGGCAGATGGTGATTGCAGCCATGAAATTAAAAGACGCCTGCTCCTTGGAAGGAAAGTTATGACCAACCTAGACAACATATTAAAAAGCAGAGACATTACTTTGCCAACAAAGGTCCATCTAGTCAAGGCTATGGTTTTTCCAGTAGTCATGTATGGATGTGAGAGTTAGACTATAAAGAAAGCTGAGCCTTGAAGAATTGATACTTTTGAACTGTGGTGTTGGAGAAGACTCTTGAGAGTCCCTTGGACTGCAAGGAGATTGAACCAGTCCATCCTAAAGGAGATCAGTCCTGGGTGTTCATTGGAAGGACTGATGTTGAAGCTGAAACTCCAATACTTTGGCCACCTGATGCAAAGAGCTAACTCATTGGAAAAGACCCTGATGCTGGGAAAGATTGAGGGCAGGAGGAGAAGGGGACAACAGAGGATGAAATGTTTGGATGGCATCACCGACTCAATGGACATGGGTTTGGGTGGACTCTGGGAGTCGGTGATGGACAGGGAGGCCTGGCGTGCTATGGTTCATGGTGTTGCAAAGAGTCGGACATGACTGAGCGACTGAACTGAACTGAGTGAACCATGCCTCCCTATATCCCCATTCTTTTGCAGTATGACTTTGCTATTCCTCCAACCAAGCTCATTTCTGATCTCTTTGAATTCATGCTGACCTTGTGACTTGTTTTGACCAACAGAATGTAGCAAAAGCAATGTCATGTGACTGATAAAGTAGGTTTTAGGGATCTCACAACTTTTGTGTTCAACTTCTTGAAACACTGCCTGAAGTATCCATGCTTTGAAGAAAATATAAGACTGAAATGTGAGATTACCTGGGGTTAGAAGCCCATTTGACCCACCTGAGCTCAGCCCTCAACTGACCCATCAGCCGAATGTAGCCACATCTGAAAGCCAAAATAAGACCAGCTGAAAAAGCTGCTCAAGCAATCCTTAGAATTGTGGGGGGAAAATTAATTATTGTTGTTTGAGGGTATGGAGTTGGTGTTATTTTTTAGACCGAAATAAATAACAGACACAGTAAGTAATGCTCATAAAAGTGATTGTACCCTCTTTGAGCCCTGACCCATAAAACCCTCTGATGAGCAGAGGGAAGATGACTCAAGCAAAATCTTAGAAGGCATTTCATGAAAATGGCAAAGCCCTCTAAGCCTGGCTTCTAAATGACTGATTCTTGACATATCCCTCAGGTAAGTGCTGATACTTGAGCAAGAAATAAACTTCACATGTATTTTAGCTTTATATATTTTGAGTTCTATTTATTGCAAAGTTGCTGCTGCTGCTGCTAAGTCACTTCAGTCGTGTCCGACTCTGTGCGACCCCATAGACGGCAGCCCACCAGGCTCCCTTGTCATTGGGATTCTCCAGGCAAGAACACTGGAGTGGGTTGGCATTTCCTTCTCCAATGCATGAAAGTGAAAGTGAAGTCGCTCAGTCTGTCCGACCCTCAGCGACCCCATGGACTGTAGCCTTCCAGGCTCCTCCACCCGTGGGATTTTCTAGGCAAGGGTACTGGAGTGAGGTGCCATTGCCACAGTTAGTGTATACTAATTAATAGGTCAACAATCCTACCTTTTGACATTTCTTCAGATATTGGCTAGTTTCAGAAACATTTTATTTATAAGCAAAGAATTTTTTGTGAAACAATAAATTGGACTTCAGTTGTATGTAATTATGTTTGCAATATGTTTTTTCACACTGAAACACTGGAAAAATAGAGAAAATTTATGGGATTAAAGCATTTATACATAATGTCAACACTAGAATTTGGGCACATTTCATTATTTGCATATGTGTATTTTAACCTAAATTTACACATTTATTTCACCTAATATTATATAATAAACAATTTCTGTTTGTATTCATAACCACTTTCTAAAGTGATTGCATCATGCTCCATCTAGTGGACACAGTATAAGTTATCCCTTATGCCCTTTTATTGACAATTGAATTTGACCCAAATAGTCTGTGTTATAATGCTATAATAAGCATTATTTTTAAGTATTATTATTAAAATATCTTTTTCTATTTTCATGTCATTTGCTGAACTGTCATTCTTAATTATTTAAATTCAATATATTATTTGTGTTTTTATTAAAATTATTTAATTTTAGTTTGTTATTAATTCTGTAATAAGTTATTACAGAAATTGTTATTTGCTATATTTTTGCTTTGTTTATTTAAAGATAACAGCATTAATGTAATATTGGATTCTTTATCAAGTGTGACAATCTCCCCCAATCATCATGTTTAATTACTGAGTATTGTGTGAGATCTAGATGGTTATTACTTACTCCCCAAAATCTTTATGCTTTTTCTCATGGTTCACAACTTTTCTCAGTATCTTCTTTTTCCTGCATCTTCAACCAGTTACCTCACAAACACCAAGAATGTTTTTAATTTACTGAACCATCTTCTCTAGATTCTAACCCCTCAGAAAACAATTATTTAATGTAATACAAGTGAAAGACAACCACACCTACCACTCTGACATTGACTTCCCACATTCTCTTTTGTTGTCTAAAATAGCTCCACTTGAATATCTTGCTGACATCTGGGATATAAAATAAAAACCATGTAAGTTACATTCCCTTACAGCATATATTCTGCCCAAGCTTCTCATTACTTTAAAGATGTCATTCTCAGCAGTCCTCTTTTTCCCAAGCTTACACAGAACTTTCTCCTGTTATTCAGACTTCTATATTTTTCCTTTGCTGCCTTATAATTTTCTTTAAGTTATATACAGCTGAGTTAAACAGGAGGCTTCCATGGATGCTCAGTGGTAAAGAATCTGCCTGCCAGTGCAAGAGATGTGGGTTCAATCCCTGAGTTGGGAAGGCTGGAGAAGGAAATGGCAACCCACTCCAGTATTCTTACCTGGGAAATCCCATGGACTGAAACTATAGTCCATGGAGTCACAAAAGAATTAGACATGACTGAGCGACTAAACAACCACCACAAAATTAAACAAGCCAGCTTTTCCTTTAGATTTGCTGCAATTTCTGATTTGTCTGTCATGGTGAATTGTGGTATCAGTCACTCAAACAGTTTAATCAGAAGCCTGGGGGTCATTCGTGTCTCCTTATCCATTATACCAGTATCTTTTAATCTGTCACCAAGTCTCTTTATCACTTTTTTGATTTGGTGTTCTATTTTTCTTATTTTATGTTAGCATTTTTATTGAAGTATATGTTAGCATTTTTATTGAAGTGTATACTGAAGATTGCCCAAATCTTAAATAGTTTTACAAATGTTCATGTGCTTAATTGTGTCTACATCTTTGTGATCCCATGGACTGAAGCCCACCAGGCTCCTGTGTCCATGGCAAGAATACTGGAGTGAATTGTCATTTCCTCCTCCAAAGGATCTTCAAATCCCAGGGATTGAACCTGCATCTCCTGCATTGCAGGCGGATTCTTTACCACTGAGCCACCAGGGGACCCTGAGGATGAGAATGGCAGGACAATTAAGAGAGGAGGCTACATCCTGCCCAGATCACATATTTCTCACTCTGGATGTCAGGAGAGCTCCCCAACCTCACATGAGCAAAACGGCTCCTTGAAGGTCAAAGTGGGCTGATGCTAAACTATGCTCCACCCATAGACCTCTTCAGTAGACTCCATCTTGGCTAAGGGATGCATGTGCACACATGGTGGGGATCCTAAGATATACCAAGTATGGACTCTGAACCAGGCAAATCAAAATGATTGGCCAAAGGAAACCAAGAAGAAATGCCCCATATAAGTAATTTAAACTGCTACAAAGGTGTGACTCAAGGATTCTCCCACTGAGTCTGTTCCTGTCTATCCACATGTACTTACTCATTTTTTCCTCTTAATAAATATTTTACTTGCTTCACTACTTTACCTCTTTGTGGAAACTCTTCTCTGAAAAGTTGAAGGGCCAGAGTCCTTTTCACTGACCACTGGTCTAGTGGCTAGGATTTGATGCTTTCACTACCATGACATGACCTCAATCTCTGGCTGGGAACCCAAGCCCCACTTCAAGCCATTGCATCCTGAGACTCCCTGAGATTAGGCCCATTTTAAGAAACATGATATTGCCAGCACCTGAGAAATCTCTGCTATGATCCGTTTCAGTTACTAAATTGTATCTAAATTTAACCATTATACTAATTTCCAACACCATAGACTTGTTTCTCCTGTTTTTGAAGTTTATAGAAGTCAAATAATATATTGTGTATCCTTTTGCATTTGGCTTTCTTCACTAAACAGCATGTTCTGGCCATCCATATTGATCACAGTCATTGTTCTTTCACTCTTGCTGCCATATAACATTGTATTCAGAGAATGCTACTGATTATATTTATCCATGTTGTGGATGACTAATCTTTGTGCCATTTGGGGAGTTTATTTTGAATAGTCTCGGTATAAATGTTTCTATACATGATTTATGGTGCACATACATAGGCATATGCTGGATATACACTTAAGAGAAGAATTACAGAGTCATAGAATACAAACTTAACTTTTTTATGGATACTTTTGTATTTTGGTATATAGGCCATCTAGGAGCTCCACATTAAGTGCCTTAGGAGCATTAACTTTTGTGATTAAAAGGGGCTCTTTATTAGTAACATAAAACACTCTCATCACTCAAGAAATTCCAAACATTTTAGCTCTATGTCAGGAATAGGGAAAAAGATCAAATATTTCTTATTATACAACAGCATGTATCAAAATTTCACTCTTTCTTAGGATGAATGATATTCTTTTATGGCTGAATAATATTTTGCTATGTATATGTAACAATAAATATATTTATTTTTCTTTTGATGGACATTGGACTACAACCATGAATATCTACTTACATGTACTTCTTTGAGTACTTGTTTTCAATTTTTTTAGATAGGCATGAAGAGTAGAATTCCAGCATCATATGGCAGTTCTAAGTTTAACTTTGTGAGGAAACACCAAACTGTTTTCCATCCTACTGAAACATTTTACATTTTCATTAGCAATGTATGAGAGTTTGAGTTTCTCTCCATACTCAGCAACACTAACACTTGTTTTCTATTTTTTTAAAATAATAACCATCCTGGTAGAAATAAAATGGTATCTCATTGTGTTTTTGATTTACATTTCTCTAATGAATAATAATGTTGAGAATCTTTTCATGTGCTTCTTAGCCCATTTGCATGTATTCTTTGTAAAAATTTCTAACTTTATTTTTATGTTATTATATATTATCTATAAATAGATCTCATTTGTAATTGTATGTAACATGTAATATATGCACATATAGATATGTTATATTAATTTTTGAATAGCAAAACTCTAACAATCTTGTGTGTATGCAATGTATTCAGAAAGATCAGACCTCTATAATTTATCTTACTGTCTAGCCACTTTTACACAGTTGTAGTAATTATAGAATAAGCTCCTCGAATTTGATAACACTTTGTTTTATCTTTAATTAAAGAACTCCAACTTTGTTTGTCTTTCTTATATAAGAAAATAATAACTGTATAGTTAAGAAAAAAATGCTGCTTCTTATTCAAAATTTTTTCAAGGCACCTTTAAGAATTTTGCCAGATATTGAAGGTAAGAGGTTGTTACCTCAACTGCTTATTTGGAAATCATCTAAGTGAAATAGTCACCTTTTAGCACAAAAGAAAATGCTAATGCTTTATGGAAATTGTCTTCTATATAACAAAGCAAACCCATCAGTTATTTCCTACTAGAAATCTTAAACTATATACTTGGGTATATAGGCGTTCACTTAGACTTTATTTTAAAGACATTGAAGTTTTTGGTATGTATAAAGTTACATAGCACACTTTTTCTATTGTATGGTGACTGTGATGTCAAGGCTACATTTAATACAAATTTGTCTTTCAGCATGAGTTTTGTATTTGGCAAATGTTCAACACGTTTTCTTTATAATATTTACCAGCGCATTTTGCAGTATGGGAATACATGTTCATTTATTCCATATTACCCTCAGAATTAACTCTTGTATTCTAATATAACTCTTACTGTGGATAAAATATGTGATTTAATTTAATTTTATAATGTATAATAATGGCATAATGTTTCAAATATATGACTTCTAATTTCATTCATTAAAGTAAGGATGTGTCCTGGAAGTCCCTCCCCTGGCTTCCCTCTTAACACCCATCATCCTGAAACATATTCAGCCCCAGAACTCTTAAGCACCAATCATTTCTAAACCTCAATATGTTCTTTCATTCTTTTTTTTATTTGCATTATAGAGTTTTATTTTTTAATATAAATTTATTTATTTTATTGGAGGCTAATTACTTTACAATATTGTATTGGTTTTGCCATACATTGACATGAAATTGGGTGTACATGTGTTCCCCATCCTGAACCCCCCTCCTACCTCCCTCCCCGTGCACACCGAGGAAACCAGAATTGAAAGAGACATGTGTACTCCAATGTTCTTTCATTCTTAAGTGCCTTTTCCTAGGCTTTTTACCAAGCCTGAACCTTTCCCCTGTAAACCTTCCCCGCCATGTGAGTCTGCCTGGGAAAGAACTACCCCATATCCAAAGTTCAAGATCCTGATGAACTGTCATTTCCATTCTGATTGAGTCCCCTGCCACTGTCAACACTACCTGTGCAGTTAGCTCTTTCTTCTTCTAAAATTCAGGACTTTGCATGGTCTTATTCACCTTTTCCAGCAAGCTGGTAGCATAAGAACTTAAACTTTGGAGACCAAAATACTGTTAGGAATATATTTTTTTTTCCTGAGGCAGGAAATGCAAAATCCATGTCTATCTCTAAATCAAGGTAGCAAAGAACATCCAGATTGAAAAAGATATGTGCAGTGAATTAATACAACCACCCACTATTCTAGGTTTCTCTCTACCTATCAAATGTTTTCTTAGCTCCTGCTCTAACATCTCTTGTTACTAGCTAGTTAATCTAATTTATTTGATGCAACAGACAAGTGCATTTCTTAACTTAATTTCACACTGGTACTAGATATTTTCTGCATATCATTTTAAAAAAGGCCCCATCTTCATTAGGGAAAGAAGTTCTTAATGTAAGAGTAGTTTAGGCTATCCAAATATACTTTCCATGTTACCAAAGAAATTTAATCAAAGGAGCAGCTCCAGTGGAGGAAAAATTCACTTTATTTTATATTCTTTTATTAGGAAATATTCCCATTAGCCATCATTATCAGCTGAGCTCTATTCTCTACTGCTGAAAAAATGTCTACAGTAGTCATCATCAATATGCAGAGCTTTCTAAAATAAATTGCTGTTAGATGTATTTGCCAGATAAACTCCCACAAGCTGTGACCGATTGTGAACTGTGTAGTATACCTTTCCTCCTTAATAATAAATCAAATAATAATACAAATTGGCAATACTTCTGTGGATTGATCTCACAATATTTCATGTGAACAAAGATTAACATGAAGAACACCTCTTGTTAGGGCTTAAAATACCAATATGTTCTAAGTCAAAATAAAACTTTTATTTTAGAGCCACAGTTATGCGTCTGGCTAAAATGTTTTAAAGAAGCTTATTATTAGGCATCATTCTAAAATGTAAACAATATGGGATGAAGAATCAAAATAAAGTTTGAATTTTTGTTCCTCACTTAGATACCCAAATAATAAAATTAGATATATATTTTGAAGCTGTTATTTCACTTATGAAAAGGAAACACCAGTATTTATCTGCACCAAATGTTGTGGGCACCAAGTAAAATAACAGATTTGTAAATCTTCCCATGAGTTTTTTTTTTAATCTTGCATAATAGTGCAAGCTCCCGAGCCCCAAAAATGTCATACCTCTCTCTCTCATGTGAAAACGTCTCTGCCTAAAACTTACAGTAAAGATATATTGTACTAATTCACACTTTGCCATTAACTGTGAAAAATATGTAGAGGTCTTCAAGTTTCTTTTTCCGTTCATGCCATTGGTTAGTCAGTTAAAATTATACAGAAGTTAACATATAAGAAAGTGTAAGTAAATTCTTAACATTAAATGTATCTTCCAGGTGGCAGTAGTGGTAAGAATTGGCCTGACAATACAGGAGACTCAAGAGATGGGGCTTTGATCCCTGAGTCGGGAAGATCCCCTGGAGAAGGAAATGGCAACACTCCAGTATTCTTGTCTGGAAAATTCCATGGACAGAGGAGCATGGCAGGTTATAGTCCATGGGTCACAAAGAATCGGACATGACAGCACACATAGACACATACACACACATACATGAAGATATATTATTTTTTTCTTTGTATTATCATTCATCCAATAACTGAGACTACTGAACATTTATGCTACTTTAAATATCTTCTGTCTTCTTCTTGTCTATTGCATAGTCCTTGATGCTTATGAGACTACCCCAATAGTATCTTAAACAATGTTTTGTTTTGCTTTTTTCCCAAGATTATGCGGGTTGCTGCAGAAGTTCCCTTTAAGAGTTCAACTGGGTTCACTCAGCACTGTAACTAAAAGTAATGTGTTGGAGCTGGTTCCCAGCAGCTATGAGAACTGATGCTTGTAAGAATTCTGTGAATCAGATGGCATCATATGGTTGGCTTGAAATTGACCATGGTGGGTGTCATCCCACAGAAAGTGCCAAATGCTAAAAATAAAACTTTTTAATTCCCTTAGAGCTGGGAAGATTCAAGATGGCTTCACTTAATGCCTGCGAGTTGGTGATGGCTATTGGCTGAGGTATTGGGTTTGGTCCAAATGATCTCTCATGCTCTAGAGGTTAAACAGACTTCATTATCTGGCAGTTTCAGCACAACATTCCAAAAACAGGGAAGCAGAAGTTAAAATCTGCCTTTAAAAATCACATAACATCACTTCCATCACATTCCATTTTTACTTCTATAGCCTAACATACAGTTCCCCTTACTTATAAAATTAATATAGCTTTTACAATCAGAATTAAGTAGTAAAGTCCATGTGAAATAATTATGACAATAACTGGTACATTAAAGATATTCAATAAATGTCAGTTACTATTACTACTATGTATTAATACTTTATATCCTTTAAAATCTCTCATATCAGTCATCTCTTTATCCTCACTGCCACCACCTTGGTGAAAGGAGCCTTGTTTAATTCCTCCCGCTTTACTTGGTCTGCAATAATTCTGTTTTAGCATCTGTTGCTGCTGCTAAGTCACTTCAGTCGTGTCCAACTCTGTGCGACCCCATAGACAGCAGCCCACCAGGCTCCCCTGTCCCTGGGATTCTCCAGGCAAGAACACTGGAGTGGGTTGCCATTTCCTTCTCCAATGCATGAAAGTGAAAGTGAAAGTGAAGTCACTCAGTCGTGTCCGACTCTTTGCAACCCCACGGATTGCAGCCCACCAGGCTCCTCCGCCCATGGGATTTTCCAGGCAAGAGTACTGGAGTGGGGTGCCATTGCCTTCTCCATTAGCATCTGTAATTATAAACAAATATTTGTTCATTGTCAGATTCCAACTTTCAGACAGTAAACTTTAAGGGCTTAAAATTCCTATTTTTCTTTTATAATTTTATCACAAATATTCAGCATAGCATCTGGAATAATCATCCAATAAATATTTGCTGAATCATTTTTTCTGCTAATAGCAATTAGAGTAATTAACCTGTTAAATATTATATTTTATTCTGAAGTACATAACCACATTATGAAATAACTCATGTATCTGGAGTGATAACTCTAGAGTATAGGTAAATTAAGAAATTATGTTTAATAAACTAATGTCCAAAATGTGAGATGTAGCCCTGTACAGTAGCTGAGTACACAGGCTCTTGACTGAAGGTTACCAGTAACCAAATCCAAACCCAACAGTTCTTGCTGTTTCTTTAGTCAAGTAGCTTAGTCTTTCTCTGTGTTAGTTTTTTGTAAAAAGGAAGATAAGACTTCTATTAGAGCATTATTATAAGCATTCAACAACTTTAGCAAAAGTAAATAGCAAAGTAATAGTAGACAAATTGACACATAACAAGTTCCATTTAAATATTCTCTTATTGTTGTAATATATTTTCTGATACTTTATCTTCAAAGATATACTTGCCCTAAAAAATAAACACTACAGATTCAAGTAAGTTTGTGTTGTTTCAGGCCATACTTTAGGAAAGGTTAATGTAACACAACTGTTGTATTTTTTATGTTTTCTTTTTAAAAATATAAAATAATGCTGAAAGTTTGTTATAATACATTTTAATAATATTTTAACTATAAACTGGATCCTGTAATGTAGTTTTGATATTCTTGAGTACCTATAAAATGTTAACATACGTGGTTTGCTTTATGTAAACATGAAAGGAAGACAGATGATAAGTCATTTTATCTCCTGACCCTTTTCATTGGTTATATTTTTTAAGAATTATTTCACATAATAATTCTTACATAATTGCAAATTATTACTTTCATTTAATCCTGCTATCTTAACTATGTATCACTTACATTTTCTACTTTAATCCAATTCTCTGTTCTTTTCCTGTGTCTTTTAAATTTTTAAAACCTGTCCACCCAAAATTAATTTAGCATTCAACTGGATAGCTTCTGTTATTCACTCTTATTCAAACACAAAAAGTTGCCTTATCACCTATGTTGTATCTAAACATTTTCTAATAATCCCCTCAAGCTTCACTTTTGTTTTGAATTGCCTTGTAGTCTACTACCTTTTGATCACCTTCTCATGTCTTTCATCTTATCTCTGATATGTTATTTTGCTTTATACTGGAGCCACGTTTCCTTGACTTTTATAGATAATATTTAAAATTTACCCTTCTTTCTTTGACTTGCTTAAAAATAATTTTTGTTGAAGTATATTTGATTCACAGTGTTATGTTAGTTTCTGCTGTACAGCAAAGTGAGTCATTAATACATATACATACATCTACTCTTTTCTAGACTATTTTCCCATATAAGCCATTGCAGAGTATTGGGTAGAGTTCCCTGTGCTATACATTAGGTCCTTATTTGTTATCTATTTTATATATAGTAGTGTATATATATCGATTCCAATCTCCCAATTTACTCCTTCCTTAACAAACCATAAGTTCGTTCTCCGTATTTGTGACTATTCCTGTTTTGTAAATAAGTTTATTTGTGCCACTTTTTTTTGGATTCCACTTCTCTACTAAAAACAATATTGGGTCTATTCATTGGATATGTTTATCCTTTTGTAAAATGCCTCCAAATAAAATTGGCCATGGCTACTTTGACAATATTTCTTGAGTAATATTCAAATTTAACTAGAATTCTCAAAATTGTGCTACTATTTTTCTGTAAGTAATTCAAATCCTGAATTCAGTGCACATAACGCTTATGTGGGAGTGGCAGTTGGGGCTCGAGAGACACTGAGCCACAGGAGATTGTTTCACACACGACTTAACTGTCAAGGTCAGTGAATCACCAAAAGGAAATAAATGTAGGATTTTTTTGTAAACTATCAAACATTGGCTTAGCCAAAATTTCACTCAGGTTTTTCCATAAGATGTTATAGAAAACAAACTATTTGGCCAACTCGTACTAACATTGCCATTCTTTTTCAGTCCTAACCAAACTACAATCAATTAAAGACACAATATCTTAATTTTTGTTTTATCTGTTTATATTATACTTCATTCTGTAGTGAGAAGAACACTCACTGACTTTGATTTCTAGATCCAGATTTGAAACTCAGCTTTAAAAATAAAATAAAATTAAAAAAAAAAAAGAAAATAAAATAAATCTCTTTCCTAAATGACTTTAGACAAATTTCTTAACCGCTCTGTTATCCAATTTCCAACCTGAGAAATAGAAGTTAATGTATCTATTTCTTGGAAATACTAGTGTCTAAAAAATAAAGAATATATAGAATGTTAGACATTGCCTGGCAATGTAAATTTACTTATTTAAAAAAAAAAAAAACACATCACTGGACATCTCATGATTTATATCTCTAATGTGAAAATTTACACAGATATTTCTTTGGAGGATTTTAAGTCATTTTTATATTGGTTGACATGCATTTCATTTCACACTTAGTAATTAATTATGTTACCAATTTAAACTACAAAGCAAATGCTGTAATAGACTACAGTTTGCATAGGGCTATACCATCACAAAATTACACACATTTAGGATTAATCATTTCCTTTTTAGGTTAGCCTTTGTCAAGATTCCTGCCAATGAATTATTTTACAATTCTGTCACTAGAAAGAATAAACAGGGAAAGGACACAAAACAGAGTGGCAAGAACTCTCATTTGGATTTGTATGCTTACTTTAGGATGATTTTTCTGCTATTTATTAAATTGATGATACAGAGAAATCATTCTCTTTATGAACTCTTCGAGGGGTCCTTCAACAGTCTTTTGAGGGAGGCCATGGGAATCCTGTCTATTTATCATGTATTGATGTCTCTTTCATCTGTTAACATATGAACTTGGCTACTCTCATTAGGAAGTAAAATGGCAAGGCTTAAACTATTCCCTTCCCACGAGATGACTTATTACAAAGAAATAAACACAAAATATCTTATAGTCTTTATATATTGAACTATATTACAAGAATTGTTTTTGGTCCATTGTTCTATAAAATGCATGTTAGAGAAGTTCTACTTTTCAATGCTCCAGATGGAAAAGGAAAAATTATAATATTTTTTTTTTCACTGACAATCCTTTTGGAGGTAAAAAGGGAAGGCAGCTTCAATTTAAGATCAAGAAATACCGACAAGCTTTTATCCATGAAACTATGGGTGGACAGTATTATTATTATCCATGAAACTCTTAAAGTGGACAGTCTGCCACTGTTTCCAGACAAAGAGTCTCACGATTTGCCACAATCTTTGAAACAGTTCATGGATGGAACTTTCACCATCAAATAATTAAGAAACAAGGGTAGGGGATATTTATTGGAAAGTATTGTGTTAAATTTTAAAATTTTGGCCTCTATTCTCTTTGACTGATGCCCATCCATTAAAATTCCTCATGTGGTGGTGCCCAGTATTATCCAAGGTCTCTTCCCTAGAGTTTATGTGCTCAGTCACTCAGTGATGTCCAACTCTTTGAGACTCCATGGACTGTAGCCCACAAAGCTCCTCTTTCGATGGGATTCTCCAGTCAAGAATAATGGAGTGAGTCACCATTCCCTGCTATAGGAAATCTTCCAGACCCAAGGATAAAAATCTCATCTCTTGTGTCTCCTGCATTGACACTGTATTTTGCCACTGTATTGGGAGGTAGATTTTAAACCACTGTGTAAATTAAAATTCCATATGTTTTATTTATTGACCAAAAGTTTGTCTATTAAATACTTTATGGCCTGGAATGAAGACAAACATTTTCCCTTATTTTGGGAAGCATTTCCCTAAAATGTGAAAACTATAAAGATAAACCTACAAGACTTTCTAGAACTAACACTCAAAAAAGATATCCTTTTCATAATAGGGGACTGGAATGCAGAAGTAGGAAGTCAAGAGACACCTGGGGTAAAGGAAAATTCGGCCTTGGAGTACAAAGTGAAGCAGGGCAAAGACTAACAGAGTTTTGCCAAGAGAACCCAATAGGCATAGCAAATGCCCTCTTCCAACAACACAAGAGAAGACTCTACATATGGACATCACAAGATGTCAATACTGAAACCAGACTGATTATATTCTTTGCAGCCAAAGATGGAGAAGCTCTAAACAGTCAACAAAAACAAGACTAGGAGCTGACTGTGGCTCATATCATGAACTCCTTATTGCCAAATCCAGACTTAAATTGAAGAAAGCATGGAAAACCACTAGACCATTCAGATATAATCTAAATCAAGTCCCTTATGATTATACAGCATAAGTGACAAATAGATTCAAGGGATTAGATCTGATAGACAGAGTGCCTGAAGAACTATGGATGGAGGTTTGTGATATTGTACAGGAGGCAGGGATCAAGACCATCCCAAGAAAAAGAAATTCAAAAAGGCAAAATGGTTGTCTGAAGTCCTTACAAATAGCTGAAAAAAGAAAAGAAGCTAAAGGCAAAGGATAAAAGGAAAGATATATCTATTTGAATGCAGAGTTCCAAAGACTATCATGGAGAGATAAGAAAGCCTTCCTCAGTGATGAATGCAAAGAAAGAGGGAAACAATAGAATGGGAAAGACTAGAGATCTCTTCAGGACATTTAGAGATACCAAGGGAACATTTCATGCAAAGATGGGCTCCATAAAGGACAGAAATGGTATAGGCCTAACAGAAGCAGAAGATATTAAGAATAGGTGGCAAGAATAAACAGAAGAACTATACAGAAAAAGAACTTCATGACCCAGATATCCATAATGGTGTGATCAGTCATCTAGAGCCAGACATCCTGGAATATGAAGTCAAGTGGGCCTTAGAAAGCATCACTGTGAACAAAGCTAGTGGAGGTGATTGAATTCCAGTTGCGCTATTTTATTCCTAAAAGATGATGCTGTGAAAGTGCTGCACTTAATATGCCAGCAAATTTGGAAAACTCAGCAGTGGCCACAGGACTGGCAAAAGTCAGCTTTCACTCCAATCCAAAAGAAAAGCTATGCCAAAGAATGTTCAAACTACTGCACATTAGCACTCATCTCACATGCTAGCAAAGTAATGATCAAAATCCTCCAAGCCAGGCTTCAACAGTACATGAATGGTGAACTTTGAGATGTTCAGTTTGGTTTTAGAAAAGGCAGAAGAATCAGAGATCAAATCAAACTGAACACTGAAGAATTGATTCTTTTGAACTGTGGTGTTGGAGAAGATTTTGAGAGTCTCTTGGACTGCAAGGAGATCCAACCAGTCCCTCCTGAAGGAAATCAGTCCTGAATATTCATTGGAAGGACTGATGCTGAAGCTGAAACTCCAATTCTTTGGCCACCTGAAGTGAAGAAGTAACTCATTGGAAAAGACCCTGATGCTGGGAAAGATTGAAGGCAGGAGGAGAAGGGGATGACAGAGAATGAGATGATTGGATGGCATCACCAACTCTATGGACATGAGTCTGAGTAAACTTCAGGAGTTGGTGATGGACAGGGAAGCCTGGTATGCTACAGTCCATGGGGTCACAAAGAGTCAGACACAGTTGTGACTGCAATGAACTGACTGATAAAGATGATAAAAAATATTAACAGAAAAATACTTAACTAGAACCAAATCTTCCATAGGTTTTAATGCTATGCAAGAAAAAAGTTATCATTAATAATCCTGTAAATAGCCCCCAAATATACATGATTTTTTAATGTACAATTCTGAGTTAATTTTAAAATGTGTTATGTGTATGAGTTAATTTTATATGCTGTTTTCTATCTGTAACAGTCCATTGATATTATGTCCATTTTATCAACATGCCTCAGGTAGTTTAAGTAATCGGACAAAGTTCACCAAGTAGTAAGTTGCCTTTATTTTTCGCTCTGAGAAATTCTAAAATCTACAACCCTTCATGTATCAATATTGGTACATCAGTTTTAACAAATGTACCACACAAGCAATTGACTTTGTGGATCATAATAAACTGTGGAAAAATCTTAAAGCGATTAGAATACCAGGCCATCTTACCTATCTCTTGAGAAACCTTTATGCAGGTAAAGAAGCAACAGTTAGAATCCTGCATAAAACAACTGATTGGTTCAAGATTTTAAAAGAGTATGACAGGGCAGTCTGCTGTCACCCTGTTTGTTTAATCTATAAGTGAGAACATCATGAAAAATACTGGGTTGGATGAGTTACTAACTGGAATCAAGATAGGCAGGAGAAACATCAACAACCTCACATATGTGGCTGATACCACTCTAATGGCGGAAAGCAAAGAGGAACTAAAGAGCCTCTTGATGAGGGTGGAGGAAGAGAGTGAAAGAACCAGCTTAAAACTAAATATTAAAGAAACTAAGATCGTGGCATCCAGCCCCATTACTTCATGGCAAGTAGAGGAGGAAAACGTGGAAGTAGTGACAGATTTCCTCTCCATGGGCTCTAAAATCACTGCAAATGATGACTGCAGCCATGAAATCAGAAGATCTTTGCTTCTTGGCAGGAAATCTATTACAAACCTAAACAGTGTGCTGAAAAACCGAGACATTACTCTGCCGACAAAGGTCAGTATAGTCAAGGCTATGGTCTTCCAGTGGTCAAGTACAGTTGTGAGAGCTGAATGGTAAAGAAGCACTGGCTAAAGCACTGGCTAAAGCACTTTAGCACTGGCTAAAGAATTGATGCCTTCAAACTATGGTGCTGCAGGAGGCTCCTGAGAGTCCCTTGGACAGCAAGGAGATCAAAACAGTCAATCTTAAGGGAAATCAATCCTGAATACTCGTTGGAAGGACTGATGCTGAAGTTGAAACAAGCATTTTGGTCATCTGATGTGAAAAGCTGGAAAAATATCTGTTGCTGGGAAAGATTGAGGGCAGGAGAAAGGGTATCAGAGGATGAGATGACTGGATCACATCACTGATGCAATGGACATGAACTTGGGCAAACCTCAGGAAATCGTGAGATAGAGAGGCCTTGTGTCCTGCAGCCCATGGGGTCACAAAGAGTTGGACACAACTGGGTGACTGAACAACAACCACACAAGATATTAGTAATAAGAAGAACTGCAGGGGAAGGTAGAGAAAATATATGACAACTCTGCTTTCTGCTTAATTTTTCTGTAAACATAAAACTTCTCTAAAAATTAGTCTATTAATTTTTTACTTCTTTAGAAAATCCACCTCTTTACACTCAATAAAGCAAATATAGCTGATTATACTCAAATACTCTGGGTCAGGATTCTAAGAGTCAATGAACCAGGTCATTTTCCTTCCCAAAAGACAAGAATACTGGGCTTGGGCTTGGGTTTTTGTGTAAAGGTTGTTAAGTGCCAAGTCATCCTATTTGTGGTAATGCACTGAATTTTCCAAAGGACTATAGCAGATACATAAATTATGAGTTCTTTGAATCCTGGTTTCAAATTTGAAAGAAAAAGCTCTCTTTGCAACATAATTTTTAAATTAATATGGTTGATTTGTTTCATTATTTTGAACCAGTGTTTGTGTATTAGAGCTCGCAAATAAACAGAAAAGCCATCATTACATTAACTTTCACATGAAAAAACTGGCTCTAGAGATTTGGGTATGTGCTCCAAGGTATATGTAATGTAATTAGTTCTAACTTCAAGTGATGTTCTCATAAATAGGGAACAAATATTAGCAAAGTTATTAATTAGGCATACTTACACTTCTGTCATTTGTAATAATGTGTTTGTTTGAACCAAGATATCATATTTGTTAGAGTCATTAATGACTGTCAGTAAGAGATGGTGCTCCAGCATTTCACCAATACTTGAGAAATACACAGGGATTACATTTCTTAGAAAGGGACTTATCTCATTCTTTGTTTTTATAGAATGAAAACCAAACCAAAAAGTATGAAGTTGTCAAGTTTTTTCAACCACTTTCCTGTGTTTTACTCACCAGACTATGCTCCCTATGCCTTTTCAAACACTCTAATAACCCTTATTTCATAGTATTATAATGTTTGTTCACCTTTTTTCTCTCCCTTTATGCTTCTTATAAGCACCATGATTTGCTGCTTAATGAATTTGAAGACTCACTTATACAAAAATATTTTAAGAAAGTTTAAATTATTTTAACAAATGTTTTAATTAATTTAACAAATTAGATTATTTTGGCATTTATATATATATATATATATATATGCAATCATTATTTTACATTTATTCATATGGTACATGTATTATTTTTCATATATATCTAAACACGTATAAACATAAAGATTATGACCATAAATGACAATGTTTCCGAAAGCTAATACAAATCTAAAAAGCCTTAAAGTTTTAAGAATGAAAAATAAAGCACATACTCTTTTTCATGTCAAGTTATCTGTAAGGTAATGTCTTATATATATGATGCTATTTCAACTTATTGATTCCAAGCACAGTATTTTTTAAGGATTTGCTACAAAAACATCAACAAATTAAAAGGGATTATATAATAATTTGCCACTGAATTTTTTTATTTTCTATATTCTTTGTAACAATTATTTGAAGGATTAAATGGTCTTCCACTCTAGTAACAAGGTATACCAAGAATATTTCTAAATTTTCATGATGAAGTAGGACAGCATTTTCCAAATAGAGTTCCAGAAAATATGTCTCTAAAAATGTTCATTCAAAAATAGGTTCATGATATATAGATTAAAAATAAGCACAGGAAAAGATGTTCAATATCCTATGTCATTATGGACTTGCAAATTAAATTAACAACTAGATATTACTGTACACTTATTAGAATAGATACTACCCAGAAAACTGACAGTTCCAATTGGTGGTAAATTGTTTGCAGAATAACTGGAATTCTGTTAAAGTCTGAGAAATATAGCTAATTTACAACCACTTCTTAGAGAATCAAAAGGCACGTTGGCATCTTAAGTGAAAGTGAAGTCGCTCAGTCGTGTCCGACTCTTTGCGACCCCATGGACTGTAGCCTACCAGCCTCCTCTGTCCATGGGATTTTCCAAGAAATAGTACTGGAGTGGATTGCCATTTCCTTCTCCAGGGGATCTTCCCAACCCAGGAATCAAACTCGGGTCTCCCACATTGTAGACAGACGCTTTACCATCTGAGCCACCAGGGAAGTCATCTTAAAGTCCCTGAGAATTACTACAGATAGATAATGTTCTAATTATTAAACTCAACAAATTTATTCCCTTATAATAATTTTAAATTTTTCTGTGGATCTAATATTCTAAAGTAAACATTTTATAAAATGATAGATTAGGGCCCTGATTAAGTCCATAACTAAGATTTGAACATAAAATATATCAGTTAATGTACACTGTCTTCCTCACCCTAAATATCAAACATAATAAAGATCTGATTTTATTGGGTTAGAAATTATGTGAGTAGAGTATACATCATAATATATCAATGCCAAGATTTCAGGAATGCACAGAATGCTTAGAAACTTTAGCTGGGTGGTGATGATGAGGACAAAAACAGAAATAAAATTGCAAAGTGAAATGAGTTGTTTGGACTCTATGCCCAAGAAAGAAGCTATTATAAAACTGGTGTCAGACATACGTGATGAGTCAGATGAAGCAATCAGACTGAAGGCTGGAGGGGAATAGAGAAGTTTCCATTTATAGTGTGGTGGTTTTCTGTGAACTCCAGGGAGGAAAATAGCATCTACAAGTTAAAAGAGTGGTCCCTGCCATAACTCAGAATCCAAATGGCGTCACTAGGGGTTCTTTAAGAGACCACAGACAAGGGCATTTTGTTTCTTTACCTACCTGTGAGAAGAAAGATGAGCAGCAGTGTTCTGGGGAAGAGGGAAAGCAATGGGAAGTAAGGACCCAGCGATGCATGGTGTGGTAATAAGAAGAGTGCAGGAACCATGGCTGAAATAAAGCATTGAGTTGAGCTGTGATCTATGGAAGAGGGGCCATGAGGTGAGAAACATGCTAGGATGAGCACTTTTTAAGTGGCCCATTGTCGAACTACTGGAACCACAGAGGAGCACCAAATGTGGGCCTGGAGGAGACCTGAGCTGTCAGGTGAGTGGTGGACTGAGAGATTCAAACCAGATGAGTCCCCTCACTTGAAATTCCCAGGAATGTCCTAAGTGAAAGAAATCATGAAAAGTCCATCAGAGGGGTATCGTCTATGCATGAGTGTGTAAAGGTGAGTGGATATCAAAACCGTAAAATCCAGTTAGATATTTATGATTTACATTTATAATGTCAGGATAGAGAGGTCTAGAGACATTTGTTTTATAATGCAATATTGATTTCCAATTAAAAATTAAATTATTATCTATATTAGAAAATGTCAAATAGCCAAACATTTAATGTTTTCTCAACTTCTTTATATAGCTCTTCTGCCTCTTTCATTTAGGAGCATTGTCTTACGTTCCAAATTTTTAAATAAGCTTATTAATTAGTATATTCTTCTACACATAATTGTTACTTATCAAACGCTACTTGAGTCTCTACAGATATTTCCAGACTTTCTACAGAGTAAAATATGCCAACTCTTAATACTACCAGGAGCTATTAATATTTACCCTTGCTTCTGACTTTGTGAATATGTTCTAGATGATTACAGTTCTAAAAGTAAGAGGTCTGTCATTACCATTAGTTAGCTGTAAGCCATTTTGATCAAGATAGTTACATGTACAAGTGTATAATCAAATAATTAAATTTCCCCAAAATTAAATTTTAATCATGTGCTTTCAGCTAGCCTGAGGGCAAGATATGTATCAAGTCCAGGGTTATATGCTGAAGAATTTGTGATGGAAAGGATACATTCCTATATTCTTGGGGAAAATATTTTAACAAAAATGACAGTTGTATAATATAGTCACACCTAAAATTACATTCAACAGACCTGGAATAATTTAAAATATGTAAAAATACTCTTTTATTTGATCTAGAGTGTTTGTGTCATCTATTAAATGAACAACTTTAAATTATTTAATTAAATCACACTACTAACTACTTATAGTTATACAAAATAATAATAGTAATTTCTTTTTTTATGTGGCATTCTTGTGGAAATTTGTTTACATTTTGCAATATTTGATTAGGCAATAATGTCTCCTTGTAAATTATGAGTCTGTTTTAAATGAGAACATTATTTTAATTATAGAAACTCTTAAATGGAATATAAAAGCTAGCAATGTAATTTTATTTTAATGATCTCAATTTAAAGAAATACAGCTATCATCTTAATGCTGGTAAAAATGCACAAGCCTCTTACTGTGCCTCCCAACACAAAAACATCCAAACCTAGAATGCCTGCTTCTTTCCCTGTAGACAAAACAAATTACTGAAGCAATGGTAAGAGAAACCAAACCCAACAACCCTTATGGAGAATGAACAATCTGCAGTCTCATTTCATCAGCCTCTCAAATTTAGACTTGCACATGATCACAAGATTAAGCATCTACGTGTGGCTTCAGTGAGAGACCCAACCTCTCTCCCCACCAGTGTAAGGTCCTAAGGTCCTATCCCTTATGTCACAATACCTAAAGTTACATAATTAGACATGTATTTCTTTGAGAAAACCAAAATCATCTCATTTACAAAGGACAGAGTCTCCTGAAATGTACACTGTGCTGTCACCAGCATTTTGATATTAATTACTCTGGTCTCTTAAACAAGTGCCGTGGAACAATATCAAGTTGCCTAGAACCCAGACAGAAAGGTAGAAATTTGAGAAGATATGCATCAGATAAGGTTTTTAAATTGCATGTGACAAAAATAAAAACAGAAAGTAGCCTAAAAAAAAAATAATTTATAAAGGCCATGGAGTGTCTTTAGACCATTAGGACAACAGTATAACTAAGCCTTGAGTGGGGGAAAAGGAATTCAGCAAAAATACTTGTTTGCCACCTTCCACCTCTGCTATTCTCTAACATTCCCTTTATTATTTTTTCTTGGAAGACTCATCATGCAGTTCACATGGCAGAAAGGTTGAGAGCAGAAAGCACCAAGTTTAACGTCTTATACAAACAGCTTATACAACATCAGCCTCCAGAATGACTACACCACCCTGCCTGTTTCAAGATCCAACATTGTTAGGGGAGAATTATGCTCTCCTCTTAAATGTGGTTATTGTTCAGTAGCCCAGTCGTGTCTGACTCTTGGTGATCCCATGAACTGCAGCATGCCTGGCCTCCCTGTCCCTCACCATCTCCTGAAGTCTGCCCAAGTTCAGGTCCATTGCATGTGGAGTCCCTCCAACTTTAATCAGCTAGTTGTACATATACTTAATTCTAGTACAAAATCAGTCCTTTTTCCAGTAGTGATAATTACAGAATCCTAGAAAATTAAAGCTAGAAGATTTATGTAAGATCCTTTAATCCAATCTCAGCACTAAAAAGAAATGTTATCAAGCCATGAAAAGATGGAATGATCTTAATTCATTCTACTAAGTGAAAAAAAAGCTGATCTGAAAGGCTGTATATTGTATAATTCCAATTATATGAAATTCTAGAAAAAGCAAAACTTTGGAGACAACAAAGAGATCAGTGGTTGCCGGTGGTTTGAAGAGAGGAATGGTAGCAGGTAGAGCACAGAGGTTTTTTGTGTTTTTTTTTTTTTAGGACAATGAAAACACCCTCTGCGTTTCTATAATGATGGATAACATGTCTGAATGATAAAATATCTAAAACCATAGAATGTCCAATGCTAAAAGTGAATTATAATATAAGCTATAAGCTATAGGTAATCAAGAAGTGTCAATGCAGATTCATGAGTTGTACCAAGTATATTCCCTGGTGGGGGATGTTGATAATGGAGGAAGCTATGCAATATGTAAGTGCAGAGAGTATATATGAACTCAATACCTTCCACTCAAACTTTCTGTGAACTTAAAACTGATGTAAAAATTTCAGTAAAGCTAAAATTGATATAAAATATAAAAATCTTAAAATACGAAATAAAATATATTTTGAAAAGGGAAAATGTAGTAACATTTCCACCAAAAATTATCAGACTATATTTTTCCACATACATACTCAGCAACACTGAATACAATCATTATTTCTACTTTGTGCCAAGTAAACATGTAGTTTTATTTATTTGAATTTGTGTTTATTCAAATACAAGGTAAATGGAAAATTTCTTGTTCCTGGATCTGTGGTCACCAAGATCAACCTCAGGTTCAATGACTCCCGTTAAGGACTCCCAGACCTCAGGAAAATTGTTATACTCATGGTTATGGTTTACCACAGAAAAAGCACATAGATTAGAACCAGCTAATGTAAAAGATGTACGGGAGAGTCCAGGAGAAAGTAGGCACAATCTCCAATTGTCCTCTCGTAGTAGAGTTGTATGGACAGCTCTCAACTCTTCCAGAAATTAAATGTAACAATAACTAAAAATTACTACCAGCCAGGGGAGCTCATCCTGGCATTGATCTTTAGCTTTTTTTTTTTTTTTTCCCCTGGGAGAAGCGTGGCCATGTAGGCATGGAGGACTCACTTTTCTGACTTTAGTTACTCTTTCTTCAGCCTCTCGCAAGGCCAAACTGGTCAAGCATGATACCAGGATCCCCTCAGAAATCACATTTTTATCATAAATTATCTGAAAGGGCCTAAGGCCCCAGGATTACAAATACATTCTTAACAAGCAAGGTATTCCAAAGGTTTAGAGATTATCTCCAAGGTACTAAGTGCCAGGGTTTGAACATCCCTCCCAATTTACTGAGTGAACTCTTTACTGCCCAAGCCACCCCTTGGGTCTTTGACCTCCACAGATAGCAAACTTTCATGTAATTCAATCTTAATATTGAAATATTTACATAGAATCAATTTAGATCTTTCACAATCTATTTTGTGCAAATTGTCAGCATTAACCAGCAAATTAACACTAAATGTGTTAAATAAATGTCAATGTGTAAAATAAAATATTGAATGACTTAAAACTAGTAAAAGTTATGTTTGGGAGAAAATTGAACCTAAAATCTCTAGTCATAAAACCTATATTCTTTCACCTGCCTAAAAGTTGCCTGTATTAATGAGCTTCGGACAATTTCGTCCTTGAAAAATGGCTGCCCAGCCATGACTTCAGAGCTTTGATTTCCCAACACAGTCCAGTTCAGTTTAGTCGCTCAGTCATGTCCGACTCTTCACGACCCCATGAATTGCAGCACGCCAGGCCTCCCTGTCCATCACCAACTCCCAGGGTTCACTCAGACTCACGTCCATCAAGTCAGTGATGCCATCCAGCCATCTCACCCTCTGTCGTCCCCTTCTCCTCCTGCCCCCAATCCCTCCCAGCATCAGAGTCTTTTCCAAAGAGTCAACTCTTCCCATGAGGTGGCCAAAGTACTGGAATTTCAGCTTCAGCATCATTCCCTTCAAAGAAATCCCAGGGCTGATCTCCTTCAGAATGGACTGGTTGGATCTCCTTGCAGTCCAAGGGACTCTCAAGAGTCTTCTCCAACACCACAGTTCAAAAGCATCAATTCTTCGGCGCTCAACCTTCTTCACAGTCCAACTCTCACATCCATACATGACCACTGGAAAAACCATAGCCTTGACTAGACGGACCTTTGTTGGCAAAGTAATGTCTCTGCTTTTCAATATGCTATCTAGGTTGGTCATAACTTTCCTTCCAAGGAGTAGTATGCCAAATGAACAGTCAGGGCAGTTATGGGCACCAGCAGGTGAGTGGTTGGAAGCTTGTGCAAAGTCAGATCTGACAGTGATCTTGCCTTTCCCAGAATGCACCTAGGTTATTGTAAACCATGAGGAAATACCAATGCCCAAACCCATTCAGGTCACTTAGGAGCCAGAGAACCAGGTCAGAAACACTCTCTTCAGGGGATATCAGGCCCTGCAGGTCCAGACTGTTCTCCCTGAAGGGTACCCCACCAAAGAGAAAAGATGAGAATGAGTTCTAGCCTATACCTTATTTGTTAATCTTGTGGTGGCATATGAAGTACTATGTGGAAAAAGGGCCATCTTTTTTTTCTAATCCTCATAAGGGCACCATTTAAACTGGTGGAAAAGGGCATCCTCTTAGTCTCTTCAAGCTGGCCAGATGAGATGAAGCCAATCACCGTGTTCTTCTTAAAAATTCTTGTCAAAATTTTTTTAAATTTTAGTTTATTTAACTTTACGATATTGTATTGGTTTTGCCATGTATCAAAATGAATCTGCCACAGGTATACATGTGTTCCCCACCCTGAACCCTCCTCCCTCCTCCCTCCCCATACCATCCCTCTGGGTCGTCCCAGGGCACCAGCCCCAAGCATCCAGTATCGTACATCGAACCTGGACTGGCACTTGTCAAAATTTTTGACAAAAATTCTTTGTCAAAATTCTTGTCACATGACAGAGTAAAGCTCAACTTTGCTTGGATGTTAAAAGTAAACTAATATTAAAATTGTGCTAAAGTTAATAACACAATTAACTTCCTTGGAGAAGGAAATGGCAACCCACTCCAGCATTCTTGCCTGGAGAATCCCATGGATGGAGAAGCCTGGTAGGCTACAGTCCATGGGGTCACAAAGAGTTGGACACGACTGAGCGACTTCACTTCACTTCACTAAAGTTAATAGCAAAATCCTAAGACTTTGCCCCAATCAAATTTTCCATTGTGTGCAAAAAGAATTCTTAGTTTATGCTAACATTCTAATGCCCATAGGTACATTAATAAAGAGTGAAGAAAGTCAGGATTTTTCATAAAGTGTCACATAATGTCAGATTAGCAAAACAATGTTACCTGGGGCTTCTCTGGTGGCTGAGATGGTAAAGAATCCATCTGCAATGCAAGAGACCCAGGTTTGATCCCTGGGTTGAGAAGATCACTGGGAGAAGGGAATGGCTACCCACTCAGTATTCTTGCCTGGGAAATCCCATGGACAGTGGAGCCAGGTGGACTATGATCCATGGGGTTACAAATGTTACTTTAAAGAAATCACCTTTTGTAGCAAAATGTCTGAAATCTAATCTATTATACATGAATTTCTTGGTGGGTTCCTGTCAATGTGGGTTGAAGTATTAATATATTCAAATAAAGCAGCATCTTTATGTGTTCCTTTTGCTGTTTTTCAAAGTGGTAATTATACTGGCATTAGAGAGTGATTTTCACAAATATGCTACAAATTCATAGTCATGCACCTGCACCATAGTCTGTCTATGCACCATAGTCTGTCTATGCACCATAATTTTATTTTTCCCTTTAATGGCTTATCTCCACCAGAACCATGTTTTGCATTTCATTTTGTTTTCTTCCAGGAAAATCCAACTGTTTTAAAACCCTTATGCTTCCAGGAATATTTTCCAAGTCAAATTATTTTAATTTTAATTGATTTTGTAATATACAATTTATAGTAGATAATATAAAGCTTTTTTGCATTATCTTATGTTTTGAATATCTACTGCATCACAGATTTTGTTAATCTTTAAAATCAAATTTGCCCATGTTTTCACTGAATAATAATCAAAAGAAAAAAGTTGCATAATTCTCTGGCATAATTCTAGTAACTTGTAACCTACTTAAAATATTTAAAGTAATTTACAAGTTAGATACAATGCCAAATAGAGTGATACAAATATAATGATACAGAATAAAATAATAGTAATAATATGCCAAGGACTGTACTTAGTGTTTTCCATTTCTTTTCTCCTTTAATTCTCACAACTCTATTATATATCAAACATTAGTCTCCCCATTTTATGAAATGAAAACTAGGGCTCAAGAAGTGTAAGTGATGCACTCAGACTTATATGACCAGAGTATTCCACAAAGAAGCCCCACATATAGGTTCCTTTAGTTCTAACCCTTGCTTCCTAAAACACAGCATTATGCTGCCTCCGAAATCAACTATTAGTAAAAGGGTGTTTCTAGTCTCTTTACATCAATGAAGTATTTGTACTTCCTTGAGTATCATTTAAAATTTTAAAATGCATCTATGTTCCTGACTAACTTCACATGAAATTTATCATTTCTCAAACAATAGTCTGTGAGCAATCCAAACCAGAGTGATCTGAGTGTGGTATTTAAAGTGCAGGTACGGGGCTCTCCTCCAGAGGTACTACATCTCTTTCTCTTCTTTCTTTTTTTTTTTAATATAAATGTATTTATTTTAATTGGATGTTAATTACTTTACAATATTCTATTGGTTTTACCATACATCAACATGCATCCGCCACAGGTGTGGGGTGAGGAAGAGGAGTGGAGGAGACATGTCCTTCTAAAAACATCTCTCCAGATGACTCTTCTGGTGTCAAAGTTTGAGACACACTGTCTATAAATGATACCTTAACAGAGAGCCTCAGAGGGATGCCATTACCATGTGTCTTTTACACAAAATTCAGCAAGTCCTCTGTACTGTAATTACACTTCTAGTTTTTTCGGGCTCTATTCCAATTCCATATCATTAGAAGTTATCATGTTAACATGTTGGCTTTGACTTTTACCATGATATGTCTACTTATTTCTCGCTGTTATAAAAACTGTCTATTCTTTATTTTTTCCTTTACATTGTCCCTTCTTTCCTTCTTCTTCTTTTCTCTTTTTCAAGGTTTGTGGACAAATAGTTCAGCTGAAATTCCTCACCCCAATATATTTATGCTAAACTCCAAAAATGTTCACATTTATTATTTTTTTTCTTTTACTCAGAAATGAATGCAAGTCACAGTTTTTTTCTTTACAACTGACTTCACCTAAAATTGATTTTATATACAAAGCCATAAAAATCATTATTGTTGTGATTATCTGTCCTACTTAAGTAAACACTAAGTCATTCTAGCACTAATATAACAATATTTCATTACTATTGCCATTAACATAATTATTAATACCTAAATATCACAGGGTAAAGTTAGAGAATATTTTAACTACTAAGTTTTAAACACACACACACACACACACACATGTGTTGTGCTTAGTTGCTCAGTTATGTCTGACTTTTTGCGACCCCATGGACTTTGGCCCACCAGACTCCTCTGTATATGGGGATTCTCCAGGCAAGAATACTGGAGTGAGTTGCCAAGACCCTTCTCCAGAGACCCGTCCCTACCCAGGGATGGAAGCCAGGTCTTCTGCATCGCAGGCAGATTCTTTACAATCTGAGCCACCAGGGAAGCCCCAAAACACTGGAGTGGATAGCCTGTCCCTCCTCCAGGAGAACTTCACAACCCAGGAATTGAACCTGGGTCTCCTGAATTGCAGGAGGATTCTTTATCAGCTGAGCTACCAGGGGAGCCCCCCTCCACACACACATGCACATACACAAAACTGAAATTCCCAATATTTATAGAACCCAGATGAGATTTCTGTTGCATGCCTGGGTATGCAAAAAAAAAAAAAAAAAAAAAATCACCAAGCACCTAGCCTCAGCACTTTTCCTCCAAGAGAACAAACCTCACCTCGCACCTGCTATTTTAATCCCTATGGGGGAGCACAGTCTAATCAGTCTGAGACAGCTTTAGTCAAGTTATCTGAGCTAAGGGCATAACATTAAATCATAACTCAGCAAAGGCCTATATGTGGGGGGCAGAGATAACACAGTTCATTTACTTTGCTTTGTAATCATCTAACTTAATATAATGATACAATTTGAATCTAGGAAAGTATAATGTAGTGTGTCTTTTCTCTAGTCTCTCAAATATCAGCCTCTTCAAGTAATCCATTGATAAATGTAGGTCACCTCAAACTCTGATTTAAATTGTTCAAGTCTCTAAAGTGCAGCATTTATATCTTTTGAAACAGCATGCATAGATATTAAATAATAGTGTAGATTCATGGATATATGAAGATAACTCAGTAGTCATTCTGTCTGAGAGTAAATATGCTCAGAAAATGATATATTAAGATCAATTAAACTTGGCGAGGTTAATGACATTTTAATTATAGAATTACAAACTCACAAATTCCAAAAGGTAAATTTGTTAGTAACTATATCTGAATCTTCACACTTGGTTTCTTTCCTTGCTACATTCCCTTATATTTACTCCATCCTGTGACCAAGAATATTCTCAGCACTCAAGAAAATACTCCCATTTGTCACTTTGGACTTTTGATTTTGTAATTATATGTCACTAATACATGGTTGACTTTCTGCCTGGAGGAATCTCCCCCCCTCCCCAGAAAGAAACAACCTGAATAGCAAAGGATTTCAGAATTAGAAATCAGTACACTGGAGAGTGCAAAGCCTCTATTTTCTGGACAATACAGATTCCACATCAGCTATATCTGGGATTCAGGAACATGATTGCTTGAACTTGTCCCTCCTTCCTGAAATTGTCCTTCCTTTAGCATGGGTACATCCTCAGTGCTGTAACAGCTGCCCATGTCTTAAATCTGGGATGCCACCTCAACTGTTATCTAACAGCATTTACCTCTCCTGTACTATCCTCTGTTGGTTTCCTCTTCAGTATCTTTGTCTGGTCCCTTTAAATGCGGTTGTTCTGAAACAGGTCTTGTAACTACATTTTTGTTTACTGTGTCTGGTCAATTTTACAAAGCTAAAGCTCATATCAATCAGCAAAAAAACTGTAGACTAAGTGAAGTTAATGTAGAATACTCCAATATATGAAAGCCTGTGATTCCTGTAGATTACTATAAAACCAGCAGATTTGAACCAAACACCACACACACACACACACACACACACACAACTAATTAAAAAAAAAGCAAATTGGAGATACCTGTTTTTGTAGTAATGGATATTAGAGAGAACTGATAGACAAGCTATTAACATCCCTCCATAACTTAAATAATGGGAAGTGAGATATTGGTAAAGAAAGCCTAAAGATCTAGGTCATATGTGTCAGTTATTTGCTTGTTATAAGTTCCATCATACTCACGGAAATCAGTTTAATTTTAAGTGAAAGTTTTATTAAAAAATTCTTTTTGACTAGGCACTAGTATATTAAGAAAATTTTCACACAAAAAAATAGAAAGAATCTTCATTAGTCCATTGTATTTTGCTTCTATTTTTTGTATAATTCACACATAACCCTTAGTTTTATAAGTGCAAAAGTAGATTTCAGCTTTTCAATTGATAAGTGGAAATAATCCTCCAGAAAATATCTTCTGCCCTAAAATTTATCTTGAAATAAGCTAGACACCAACTCAATGCATGGTATAAAAACGTATTCACAAAACTGCTTGGTCTTGGTTTCTAAATAGCTAGGATCAAGTTTTTCCCCTCCGACTGGTAAACTATGTATTCTTGAGTTGAATATTAATAAATTCATAATAATAAATATAAAAAAATAAATAAAAAAATAAGCTGTACAGCAGTTTCTATATCTTTGCCTGTAAAAAAGGAATGATGGTCATTTGTTCTAATTTTATTGGAAGGCATAATATTGGTTCAAAATCAGAAACTCAGTAAATGGCTTTAGAACTGAATGGATATAAAATCCATCAAGGCATCCCTACAAATCCTCAGCTTGATTTTAAATGAAATATTATGAGTGACTTTTTAAAATTTAAATAACAATGCCTTATTATTCTTCATCTTGAGTAAGCTCCAAGAGGGATATGAGAACCACTGCTGATGCTATTTGACAAAAAATTACATTATGGGTTATTCTGTGGTTATGGTGCAGTGGTTTTTAATTTACAGAAATAGTGTAAATTAAATAATAATGTCTTTTGTTTCTTTAAAGAATTCCAATGGGATTGCACAGATCTGAATATAAGGATGTTATCTCAGTTGTCATGATTATTGTGAAGAATTTAATGATTATTTGTTTTTTGCCTCCTCAAATTAGAGAAACTACAAATATAGTGCTCAGGAGTACAGATGCTTAAGACAGATGGCCATGTTCAAACCCTGGCCCTGCTGTATATTTGCTGAGGGACAATATGTCATTCCTTAACATCTCTATTTCTCCATGTATTATCTGTAACATGGTTAATGGGGCATTACTGGTGGCTCAGTGGTAAAGACTCTGTGCTTGCCAATGCAGGGGATGCAGGTTTGATCCCTGGGTCAGGAAGATGCCCTGGAGAAGGAAATGGCAACCCACTTTAGTATTCTTGCCTGGGAAATCCCATGGACAGAGGAGCCTGGCGGGCTACAGTCCATAGGGTCATAATGAAGTCAGACAGGACTTAACAACAACGATAGCAATGTCAATAATAATAGTACATTCCTTGAAAGACTGATGGTATGATTCCATTTTACTGATAGTTATAAAGTGCTCAAAAAATGTCTGCATATCACCAAGTAGTCTGTAAATTTAGTGGCATTGTTATTGCATTTTATAATCAGTGTTTGTTTCAGTTAACCATTTAAAAAAACATCTTTCACACTTTAACTCTTACACATTTTATCTTCAACTTGGGATAATTTCCCTTAAAACTTTTCCATCTTTAAGTGAATACCTTAGGGGTAAATGCTCTCCATTTGCTAAAATTGTCATTTCACCATTCCTTCTTATATGTCATGCTTCTTCATATACAATTATAGTTTCTATGATCTGAAAACATGAATGATAATATTGTAAGGTGTTGGAGCTTCAATTTTTACTGTTAAAAATTTATTGTTAGTGTAATTGCTCTTCCTTTGAGATCTTCCCTCTCTCTATCCTATATACACATATATTTTTTGCTTCCTTTAGTGCTTTTTGTTTGGTTTATCTCGCATGTTGAGGGTTCAGTATCATCTATCTAGGTGTGAATTACTTTTCCTTGGGATCTGTTGAGTTCCCAAGGTCTAAGATTGATGACTTTCTCCAATTCTGAAAAATTGACAGCCATTATTTCTTAAAGTCCTAAATCCTTCTCTTTTCATTGTCTCCTCCTAGAAAGTTTATAGATCTCTCCTAACTTATTTTTCATATTTTCCCCTTTTTTCCTAGTCCTGTGCCTTTTTAAAATAATTTTAATTATTTAATAGTTCTTTAATATTCTTTAATCATTTGAATATTCTTATATATTTAGACATAGATATATAGATATTCCAGATAACTATGTTTCTGTTTCACTATATATAATCTTCTACTTAATCTATTTTAGTTTTAAATTTTAATTAGCTTATTTTATTCTTATTCAATTATTTCTTAAATCTATTTAATCATCACTTATGGTCTTTTGTTTCTTCATTACATTTCAAACTGCCCTTTCTATTTTTTAAAGCTTAATGTCTTGTTATACCCTTAAACTAGTTTATATCCTGTGCATAATAATTCCAAAATGTTAATTCCAATTTCTGTTGTTTCTTTGGGCTTGCTTTCTGTTTCCTTTGATATAATTTGTTTTTGACTATTTCCTTGGAGTTTTAGCTACGGAAATTATAGGAGACCTCTATTCAAGATTCATTCCTCAAAAAAAGATTTTCATTTGCTTTTGTGGATCACCTAGAGGTATTTCAACCCTCCTTATTCACAAATATAAACAGAATTCACTTTAAAATGTTTTTCTCAATAGTGTTTTTTAGACCTGATAAGGCAGTATGAGTTCAAAGCCAAAATTTCTAGTTGGGTTGGTTTGTGGTTTTAAATTACCATGAGTGATATAAAGCACAGTGCCTTCTGCCTTATATCAAATATATATATATATATATATATATATATATATATATATATATATGTATAAGTGATGAGGACCACAGCCTTTTGCAGGGATCTTATGTTATCCTTTCTGACTGTTGGGTCCTAGGCTGTATCTTCTGTTCCCCATGTAGCCATCAACATGGATCTCAGGAACAGAAGTGGATTTCCAAGTACAGAAATATGAACTTGACCTCAGGAAATGAAAGAAGACTTCAGGACAGAGACAGGTTTCAAGGCCCATTTTATTTATTTTCTTTTACTTAGCTACTCTCCCACTCGTTGAGTCTCTGCAGATACCTCACTACCATACTAGTTCAGCAAAGCCTTTTCATTTTTTATTCAATATTTATTTCTTTTAACTAGCAGGATCATTCAACATATTGAAAAAAGATATCAACAAACATTTCTTCATAAGAAAAAATGTGACTTGAAACTTTTCTTCGTTCTCAGGATTTTGAGCTGAAAATTTTTTCTGTCACACTTCAGAATGTAGTCTTGAAGACTAAAAGTATTTAATTCTGGAGTAGCCATTTAAACTGGGATAGCCAAATAGGGCCCTGAAGAATTAAGAATGGGCAAAAACACTTAGCTCTTTATTTTAGTGGAGGCATGTATAGGCTATTCTGCCGGTTATTTTTGTCCATATTTCTACCTCCTAGTGCCCATAAAGTAAAAATTATAAAACTAAACTACAAAATTTAAATGCAATTGAAAAAATTTGTTAAGATGCAATGGATTCAATTGAGATTACCATGGATTGAGGTAAAAGGCTAGTGGGTATAAGGATAAATTAAAACAAATAAAACATACTTTGGTATTAAAAAGGGATTTGGGGCCAGATTGTGCCCTATTCACAGCTCAGGATTTAACCTGCTTCCACTTGATTCCATCTGATGAGAGGATATACCTGGGCTGCTGTAAATTGTTAAAAAGTATTTTTGATTCACCTGATAAGGTAGATCTGGGGAGTGAGGTATGAGGTGGTTAGACTAAGCCTATGTGAAATTTATTATCTCACACTATGCTCCACAGTGTAAAAGGACACCCTGAGAAAAAGACTCAAGTTTTCTTTTCTTCACCAGTCTGATGCCTATTATCCTTCAAATAGGGGCTTCCCAGATGGCTCAGCAGTAAAGAATCTACCTGCAAAGCAGGTAACATGGGTTCAATCCTTGGGTCAAGAAGACCCATTGGAGAAGACAATGAGAACCCACTCCAGTACTCTTGCCTAGAAAATTCCATGAGCAGAGCAGCCTGGTGGGCTACAGTCCATGAGGTCACCAAGAATTGGACATAACTGAGCAACTAAAGAACAACATCTTGCATAAACAATCAAAACTCACCTTATTCAACTAACATTTATTTGTTCTATTTTTAACCCCAGAGCCTTTATACAAAAATAAAGCATTATTAATTTTTAATCATGCCTTCTCAGTCTCTACATATCTATGTCTCTCATCTAGTTTTATTTTTAACTTTTTTTTTAAGTTCAGTTCAGTCTCTCAGTCATGTCCAATTCTTTGTGACCCCATGGACTGCAACATGCCAGGCTTCCCTGTCCATCACCAACTCCCAGAATCTACTCAAACTCTTGTCCATTGAGTTGGTGATGCCATCCAACCATCTCATCCTCGGTCGTCCCTTTCTCCTCCCACCTTCAATTTTTCCCAGCATCAGGGTCTTTTCCAATGAGTCAGTTCTTCCTATCAGGTGGCCAAAATATTGGAGTTTCAGTTTCAACATCAGTCCTTCCAGTGAATATTCAGGACTGATTTCCTTTAAGATGGACTGGTTGGATCTCCTTACAGTCCAAGGGACTCTCAAGAGTCTTCTCTAACACCACGGTTCAAAAGCATCAATTATTCGATGCTCAGCTTTCTTTATACTCCAACTCTCACATCCATACATGACTACTGGAAAAACCATATCTTTGACTAGACAGACTTTTGTTGGCAAAGTAATGGATCTCCTTTTCAATATGCTGTCTAGGTTGGTCATAACTTTTCTCCCAAGGAGTAAGCGTCTTTTAATTTCATGGCAGCAGTCACCATCTGTAGTGATTTTGGAGCCCAAGAAAATAGTCTGTCAATGTTTCCATTGTTTCCCCATCTATTTGCCATGAAGTGTTGGGACCAGATGCCACGATCTTAATTTTCTGAATGTTGAGCTTTAAGTAAACTTTTTCACTCTCCTCTTTCACTTTCATCAAGAGGTTCTTTAGTACTTCTTTGCTTTCTGCCATAAGGGTGGTGTCATCTGCATTTTTGAGGTAATTGATATTTCTCCTGGAAATCTTGATTCCAGCTTGTGCTTCATCCAGCCCAGCATTCTGCATGATGTACTCTGCATATAGGTTAAATAAGCAGGGTGACAATAGGCAGCCTTGACTTACTCCTTTGTCGATTTGGAAACAGTCTTTTGTTCCATGTCCAGTTCTAACTGTTGCTTCTTGACCTGCATACAGATTTCTCAGGAGGTAGGTCAGGTGGTCTGGTATTCCCATCTCTTTAAGAATTTTCCACGGTTTGTTGTGATCCACACGGTGAATACCTTCTTTCTAGGTAGAGAAAAAAAAAGATGGTGTGTCTATTAACTTATTATGCCTAATATTGTGCATTTAATAGACAGTAAATCTGGTTGACCAATAATATAAATGTGGATCAAATCCATATAGTGTCTTCTTTATCTCAATGTCAAAATATCTATGAGAAAACTTTGAACAATGACAAGAATGCAGTTAATTAAGGTTTGAAAATCCATTACCTGAATACATTTTATTCTATATAGTCCATGGGGTCGTAAAGAGTCATACAGAGTGACTTTCACTCACTCGCTCAATCTTAAACATTGGCATTCTTATTAAAGTTTCTCTGGTAGCTCAGATGGTAAAGAACCTACTTGGCAATGCAAGAGACCCAGGTTAGGTTAAAATTTCAAAGCTTAGGAATTTTTAATTAATCTGTTTATTGAAAAGATATTAATAATCAACTAATGCAATTATTTCATTTTAACAGAATGTTTAGCTAGGTAAGTGAAATGATTTCATGCACCAATTTAAATTGTATTTAATATAAGTGATATAAGATACATTTACAACAGTGACATTATTATTATTTATAGTGATAAAACTAATAAGAAGAAATATTCCTAAAAGTGATTGTATTATGTGTGGAAAATTATAGGTATTCCTGGATCAAAGGGCATAGGACACGAGAGGGATTGTAAGGCTAGAAAGTTGGGGCATTAAAGAAAAGACATCCATATATGCATTACGTGAGTGCTAAGGTGTTTCTGCTGCTTACATTTACCGACAGCTTATTATGGCTTAGGAAAGTGACTAGTGTAAATATGCAAGAAATTTAGGCCTTGAGGAGCTAAAAAGAGCAATGACCTAATTAATTTAACTTTTAAAAAGATTTATGTGGAAACCATTTGAAGATTATTTTAAAAGCAGTTGTACATTTTGGAGGATAAGTTTAACATCAGAGGAAACTAATGTGATGAACGTAATCTTTTTATTTAAAAGGTAAGTTAAGTCAATAGCAGATGGAATTGAATAAGAGCTTCAAATTTGAGAAGCATTCCAAAAGAAGAATGGACAGTGGTCCAAGAGGGTGAAGAACATTGATTTCTTGGTGCTCATAACAGGGGTTATCACACAGTAACAATATTACTAAGGCTATGGAAAAGGGGATATAAATGCCTCCAAAATATCAGTGGGATAAATTCTTGATGGGTTGATATAGATGTGCAGTTTGCTACCATGTTTTTTCTTTTGAAGAAAAGAATCCTATTTTTCAAATAAACAATGAATAAAATGGATGATACAAGTATTTTATCAGTGTGAGTTTTTATGTACATTAAAAGTTGTTTAAAATAAAATCAATTAATTTTTTGTTAAAACAAATTGTCAAATTGGGGGTTATGCAAAATGTTTGATATGCAACATTATCTGTGTGATCAAATGTATTCTTATATCTTATTTTGGTTTCACAATATTTAGAAATATTAATTCACTTAGTTTTGTGTCATAATGATATTATTGAAATCTTACCCTGCCTAATTCAACTAAGCTCTGATAATCAGATAATCTTTATTCTGAATTCTCAAGAAAAACATATTTATGAGAAGGATTTAATGTGGTTTTGGTCTCCATGTGTTAAAATTTGATATATAATGTATGTGTGTTATAATTATTACCATTTTAAAAAGAGGTAATACATTTCAAATGGCTTTGATTGAATAGATTTGGAGCTCCTGTATTGCATATAAAAAATCAATGATTCTGTGGAACAAGACTTAGACACGTTAAGCCTCTTGCTTGTCAGAGATGTGAAAGGGGGTTCATTCCTTGTACCTCTCTATGCCACCCATGATTATTTGAGCAACAAGCCACCGAGCAATGGCTCAGCAGTGATCAGAACCATAGCACAGGAGGCAAACAAGAAGTGTTTGCTGGTCCTTGTTTTTGGCAAAAAGAGCTATAATTTCTTCTATAAGTGAAACTCTAAGAACCCAGTAAATAATATTACTTATTTTAAAATGTAGGCACTACTTTTTAAGGGCATGAAGAAGTAGAGGAATATTTAATTACCAAAAATGCCACTCTGGAAATTCCAACTTCTGATAATAAGAGAATAGCCTGTATTGAATTAAGTGTCTTGCCATAACTAATTCTAACATTGGGAAAATATAGCTCTTTAACTGTTTTAAAGCACTGGAATATCACCAAAAGCTAGAAGAAACTAAAGGGCTTTAACCTTTAAAACATAGAAAACATACTGGATGAGATTCACATGTATGTGGAATTTTTCCCCCCTGGGGAATATCCCAGCTGGTTGTAAAAGGAAAAGCTGAATCAGGCAGCCAAAAATTACTGGATTAAGAAGTCAGAGCCTAGAGTTGAGTTGCCAGAACAGGGAGAAATAGGGAAAGGAGTTCTGTAAAAAAGGAGTCAGAGAGGAGACAACACTTAAACAAGAGGATAATAAAAATTATATAATCCAGTCTATTCCAATATATATCTTGATCTCTTAATGTTTAAAATAGTCATTAATATCTGTATTGTAGCAGGCAAACTTCTAAGATGACCCCCACCAAATCCTCATGCTGATGTAGACAGTATCTATATGATGGATTTTATTGTCATGATCAGGTTATGGTTCATGCAGAGTTGAATTTAATCATAAGAGTTCTTTAAGTCTGGGTGCAGAAGTCAGAGTCTTTTACTCAAAATGTAAAAGGGATTTGATGCAATAGAAATTCTGTGTTGTTTGCTTTGAAGTGGAGACGCATATCAAGGAATACTACAATGAAGTAGCCCCAGGTTTGATCCCTGGGTGGAGAAGATTCCCTGGAGAACTAAATGGCAACCCACTCCAGTATTCTTGCCTAGAAAATCCCATGGACAGAGGCTACAGTCCATGGGGTCGCCAAGAGTCAGACTCAACTTAGCAACTAAACCACCAGCAAGGAATGCAGGCAATCTCCAGCAGCAGAATGTAACTCTGACCCACAGTCACAAGGAACTGAAATACTACAACACCGAAGCTTGGCAAAAGACCCCAAAATACTGATGAGAACACATCTGACTGATAGCTTTGATACCAGCTTTGTGAGACTGTGAGTTGAAAACTAGCCGTACCATGTCAAAACTTATGACCCATAGAACTATGAGATAACAAATATATTTTTTAAGCCATAAAGTATGTAGTAATTCGTTGCATAGCAACAGAAAACTAATAAACCCATATTCAATTAGAAAAATGTCAAGAATGAATTGTCAAAATTGAGGGTCTGCAGTGAAATGACTTTACCATTATTGTGGGACCACCATAGCACTATATTGAAATTAGGTGTAACTCATTTGTTTTCTCAGTTGGGGCTATTGACAAATTGTAGACAGTAAAAACAGAGAAGGCAATGGCACCCCACTCCAGTACTCTTGCCTGGAAAATCCCATGGACGGAGGAGCCTAGCAGGCGGCAGTCCATGGGGTCGCTAAGAGTCAGACACGACTAAGTGACTTCACTTTCACTTTTCACTTTCATGCATTGGAGCAGGAAATGGCAACCCACTCCAGTGTTCTTGCCTGGAGAATTCCAGGGACAGGGGAGCCTGGTGGGCTGCCATCTATGGGGTTGCACAGAGCCGGACATGACTGAAGTGACTTAGCAGCAGCAGCAGACAGTAAAAATTGACTTTTGAGAATCAAATTTAGGAATTAAATATATTCAGGTCATAAGCAGAAGTGGAGAATTTATAAAATCCATGTAAAGTCTAAGTTTCCACTATAGCTACTTATTTAAAATTTTAGATTCTTCAGAAGGAATAATAAAATCATGTTGTGAAGAATTTGGAAGTAGAGGGAAGAGGGGAAGAAGCATGGAGCTTAAGTAATATTTGTCCCACAATAGTTAGTAGTGATAGAATGTTGGACATTTCCACCAGAGATATTTTTCTGTTACAAGGTTTATATATTGTATCAACAGGCACTTTATAGTTTTTTTTTTTTTTTTTTATTGTAGGCACTTTATAGTTGAGTCATCATGCACTCATATGCATGCCTGTCCTCACACATACAACTTAGTAATCCTTTTTATTTTTAACATAATGATGTTTTAATGTTATTTCACGGGCTTCAAAACAATTATTTAAATGCCTACCTAGTATTTTGTTGAGTGTATAGACAATAAGTTACTTTATGTTTATATTGTTGGGGATTTAGTTTGTTTAATCTCTACATTGTTAATAATGCTAATTTATATCACCAGAATACTGTGGCAGGCAGAATACTGTTTTTCCATTGGTGGTGAGGGGGTGGTTTACTTAAAACTGCTAAAGTTGGTAAAGATGGTAAAGAAGTGCCTGCAATGCAGGAGACCCTCAGTTTGATTCCTGGGTCAGGAAGATCCGCTGGAGAAGGGACAGGCTACCACTCCAGTATTCTTGGGCTTCCCTTGTGGCTCTGGTAAGCAATCCTCCTGCAATGCGGGAGACCTAAGGTTTGATATCTGGGTTGGGAAGATCCCCTGGGGAAGGGACAGGCTACCCACTCCAGTATTCTGGCCTGGAGAATTCCATGGACTATACAGTCCAAGGGGCTGCAAAGAGTTGGACACGACTGAGCAACTTTCACTTTCACTTTTTTTCACTTAAAATAGGTGGCCAGAAATGGAATACTACATTAAATTATCTGAAGACTAGCTTTTTCTTAAGAGAAATTCACCAGAAATAATTTGTATTATCATTTTTACTAGAATAACAGAGGGCACTAATCTTTTGAAAGAAAGAGTGGTAATTTCAAGAAACACATGGTAACTATAAAATAACAATAATCCTAGAACTGAAGTGATCTATTGTTAGAATTAAAATTCATTAAGTTATAACTGAGAGAGGATTGGATAAAATAAACAAAGAATCAGTAAATTTTAATGTTAGTTAGCAGATATCATCCAAACAGAAGTAAAAAGGAGGAAAAATACAGAAAAGCAGACTCTAAATGACCTCTGGGACAACGTCAAGCAGTCTGATTTCCTTATACTTGGAGTCCTAGAAGGATATAAGAATAAGAAAGGATCAGATTAAAAAATAGAAGATAAGTTAGTCAAAATTTTTCCAAACTGTAAACAAATTTTGCAAGCAAGATAAATATGGAAGAAATAGTGGAGGGGAGGGGAAGACATATCACACATTAAAACAATGATAAGAAGTAAAACTGGAAAACATGGAGCATCTTTTTTTTTTTTTAAACTTTACATAATTGTATTAGTTTTGCCAAATATCAAAATGACTCTGCCACAGGTATACATGCGTTCCCCATCCTGAACCCTCCTCCCTCCTCCCTCCCCATACCATCCCTCTGGGTCATCCCAGTGCTCTAGCCCCAAGCATCCAGTATCGTGCATCGAACCTGGACTGGCAACTTGTTTCTTACATGATATTTTACATGTTTCAATGTCATTCTCCCAAGTCTTCCCACCCTCTCCCTCTCCCACAGAGTCCATAAGACTGTTCTATACATCAGTGTCTCTTTTGCTGTCTCATACACGGGGTTATTGTTACCATCTTTCTAAATTCCATATACATGTGTTAGTATACTGTATTGATGTTTTTCTTTCTGGCTTACTTCACTCTGTATAATAGGCTCCAGTTTCATCCACCTCATTAGAACTGGAGCATCTTTAAAGTACAAAAATAAAAAAGAAATTGAGAAAATTAAGAATCTAGACTTCTTGGAGGAAATATCTTTTTCAAATAATGAAGGAATACTGAAGAGATTTTTCTGAGAAGACATGTCACTCACAGAAAAATGCTTGGGGATATTGTTTAGGCTGAAGCAAAAAGATATCTCACAGGAACCCAAATATGAAGGAGAGATACCATGCAAATGCCAAGTCTAAGAAAGCTGATGTGACTATTAATATCAACAAAGTAGAGCTCAAGATGAGTTGTAGAATGGTAATTAAAAAAGGGTCATTACAGTTAGGGGCAGTTCATCAAGAAGACTTCAGAGGCCTAAATTTTTACAAACATAATAATAGAACTTTATAATGTATGAAACAAATACATAATCATATTTGAAAATCTTAACACCCCTCTCTCATTAGTTGATAGAACAAGCACCTTTAATTCAGTCAATATTTAGAAGATTTGAAAACACAGTGGACCAACTTTAATAAATAATCCTACAACTGCAAAATACACAACTTTTTCTAGTTCACATGGAATGTTCACAAAGACAGACCATAATCTGGGGCATATAACAATAAATTTCACTGATTGAAATTATATACAGCATATTGCTAACCACAAAAATAGTATACTAGAAATAAAAAGAAACAATATAAGGCCCAAATATGTAAATATTTATAATAGCATACTTTAAAAAATAATACTCATAAATCAAAGAAGAAATCACAAGGGAAATTTTAAAAGTTCTTTAAAGGTGGTAATCCATTTACAGTTATTGTAAAATATTGTACACAATTGTACTGTATATAAAATAAATAAGCTGCAAGAATATATTGTACAACACAGGGAATATGGAAAATTCTTTTCTTAATCTTTATTTATCCATTTATTTTATAATATTTATTTCTTTTCTTGACTGTGCTAGGTCTTAGTTGCGGATGCAGGTTCTTTGATCTTGGTTTCAGCATTCAGGATCTTTAATTGCACCATGTGGGATCCATTGATAGTTCCCTGACCAGTGATCGAACCCAGGCCCCCTGCAGAGTCCTGGGGGACCTAGGGATGCAGAGTCCCAGGACCACTAGAGAAGTCCCCAAAATTCTTTAATAGACATGTTAAAATGATGACAATTGCTGATGAACACTGAAAATATGTTCCACATTTTTAGCCATCAAAAACTGCAGACTGACGCACAATGAGATGCATTCAAAACCCCCAATATGGTCGAAAGATGAAAATAGGAAGAGCTGTTGAAGATGTGAAACAACAAAAACTCTTAATATGTTGTTTGGCAGGGTCACATAGAGTCAAGCAAACATCAGTGAGCAACCCAGAAATTCCCCTCCTAGGTATTTACCCAAGAGGAATGGAAACATATCAATGTACAGAGCAAGTTTATTCATAATAGTAAATAAACACCAGAATGGCTATCAACAGGTGAATGGACCAAAAAAAAAAGTGAGTTATGTCCATAAAATGGGAACAATGTTCAGCAACTAAAAGGAATACACTACCGAAGCATTATTTTAAGTAAAAGAACCCAGGGGAGAAGAAGGTGTGCAAAAAGTATTATCCCATTTATGTGGATTTTGACTAAGCTAAGGAAGGAAGAGGAAAATAGGAAAATAGTTGTCTTTGAGAAAGAAAAGGGATTGATCATAAAGAGACAGGAGGGTGCTTTCTGGGGCTATGTTAATGTTTTATGTCCTGGCAGGCATGGAGATATGACAAGTATAATCATTATAACTACATAAAAATATGTATCCATTTGTCAAATTTTTAAAACCATAAAGATCTGTGAATTTCATTGTATATAAACAATATCAAAATTAACATATTGAAGTTAATTTTAAGCTACTCTTAAAGAAGAGTACTCTTGTTTTAAAATTTTATTTTATTTTTTAACTTTACAATATTGTATTGGTTTTGCCATATATCAACATGTATCCACCACAGGTATACATGTGTTCCCTAACCTGAACCCTCCACCGTCCTCCCTCCCCATACCATCCCTCTGGGTCGTCCCAGTGCACCAGCCCCAAGCATCCAGTATCATGCATCGAACCTGGACTGGTGACTCGTTTTATATATGATATTATACATGTTTCAATGCCATTCTCCCAAATCATCCCACCCTCTCCCTCTCCCACAGAGTCCAAAAGACTGTTCTATACATCAGTGTCTCTTTTGCTGTCTCGTATACAGGGTTACTGTTACCATCTTTCTAAATTCCATATATGCGTTAGTATACTGTATTGGTGTTTTTCTTTCTGGCTTACTTCACTCTGTATAATAGGTTCCAGTTTCATCCACCTCATTAGAACTGATTCAAATGTATTCTTTTTAATGGCTGAGTAATACTCCATTGTGTATATGTACCACTGCTTCCTTATCCGTTCATCTGCTGATGGACATCTAGGTGGCTTCCATGTCCTGGCTGTTACAAACAATGCTGCAATGAACACTGGGGTACACGTGTCTCTTTCAATTCTGGTTTCCTCAGTGTGTATGCCCAGCAGTGGGATTGCTGGGTCATAAGGCAATTCTATTTCCAGTTTTTTAAGGAATCTCCACACTGTTCTCCATAGTGGCTGTATTAGTTTGCATTCCCACCAACAGTGTAAGAGGGTTCCCTTTTCTCCACACCCTCTCCAGCATTTATTGCTTGTAGACTTTTGGATCGCAGCCATTCTGACTGGCGTGAAATGGTACCTCGTAGTGGTTTTGATTTGCATTTCTCTGATAATGAGTGATGTTGAGCATCTTTTCATGTGTTTGTTAGCCATCTGTATGTCTTCTTTGGAGAAATGTCTATTTAGACAGAAATATAGATCAATGGAACAAAATAGAAAGCCCAGAGATAAATCCACGCACATATGGACACCTTATCTTTGACAAAGGAGGCAAGAATATACAATGGATTAAAGACAATCTCTTTAACAAGTGGTGCTGGGAAAACTGGTCAACCACTTGTAAAAGAATGAAACTAGAACACTTTCTAACACCATACACAAAAATAAACTCAAAATGGATTAAAGATCTAAACATAAGACCAGAAACTATAAAACTCCTAGAGGAGAACATAGGCAAAACACTCTCCAACATACATCACAGCAGGATCCTCTATGACCCACCTCCCAAAATATTGGAAATAAAAGCAAAAATAAACAAATGGGACCTAATTAAACTTAAAAGCTTCTGCACAACAAAGGAAATTATAAGCAAGGTGAAAAGACAGCCTTCAGAATGGGAGAAAATAATAGCAAATGAAGCAAGTGACAAACAACTAATCTCAAAAATATACAAGCAACTCCTACAGCTCAATTCCAGAAAAATAAATGACCCAATCAAAAAATGGGCAAAAGAAGAAAAGTACTCTTAAAGAAGTTTTACTTGCAGTTATGTAATTAGGTCATGTCAAATATTTTAACTGTATTTGTGTCCTAATTTATTTGTCAATATTATATTCTTATTATTTATGCCTATATCTATTTTATTATTTATTTCTATTTCTTAATATATACAATGCATTTATTGTTTATTTAACTTATTATTACACATAATGTCCAAGCCTGTTTATGTTATTTTATTAATGAAATTTTAAATCTTTATATTCATTTCCTTATGATTTCTTTTGCTTATATACATAAAAAGTCTTTTCCTACTAGAGATTTGGTAAATATTCTCCTCTAATACCTTCTTGTTATCAAGCATTTTTTATGTTAAATTTGTTAATTCCTCTGGAATGTATTTCTCTTGTATGTTGAATAAAGAATATCAGGTTATTTTGTCAAATTTCTAGCGAATTGTGGCTTTTATCTATTGATGAATAGAGTGTATTAAGTAAAATTAAGTTTATTTCTGGGATATTTCAATGAATTTTTCAGTGAAAATATCTATATTTCTGCAGTTATAATTATATAAAGTATTTGAGAAAGAATAATTCTCTCATTACTCATCTTTGATTAGAATTCACTTCTATAATCACATCTTTTTTTCTCTGAGAATAATGTTAAAATCTTTTGTATCAAGGTAAATACCTGCCACTGGACATTTCTTTAAAAAAAATTTTTGAAATCTATTCATTAATTTGTAAACTTCTGACATCTTAACAGTAATTTTTTGTGCCAGTTAAGGAACATAAGATCTTTTTCCACTAATTGTTCCCCTTCATGTAACTTAAAAAGCATTTTCATTTTCCATTTATGTCTCTGAATTACAGATTATAATTATATTTTCACATTTGAGATGGAAACAATTTCCATTTTAATTTCATTAACTTTCAGTGTAACATAGGAAATTAGCTTTGTCCAAATACTTTAACAAGATTGCCTTGCATTAAAAAAGGATAACACTGATTTCTTGATATATATTCAAAGTTATTAATTTGTGATCCCATTCCACTGTGTACTGTTCTGTACAATACTTGTACAATATTTGCTTTCAAAGGATATTTAATTGAAGTTTCTTTGGAGGTTAGTATACAACATTGTTACAGTAGATTCCTGTATTCCATGGAACACTTAAAATTATACTTGTAGGACTTATAGTTCTAATATATTTTATGAAAGTGGAGAGAACTCAACAGTTTAGTTTTTATTTCTCAGCAAATTACGTTCAAATGACTAGGAAAGCACAACTCTGTGCAGTTAGTTAAGAACAGGAAAAATATACCATAAGAGCGTCAAAGATTTTAGAGTTTCTGAAAGATGGCATACAGATAGAAACTAATTGACTGAAATATTAGAAGAGTAAACCATAGCTCAGAGCCCTGAAACGATAAGGTGATAATCAAGGCAGGAATATTTTCACAGGTGGAGCCTCCCTAAGATTGTCTGCGAGTATAACCATCAGAAGCAGGAAAAAATGAGGGGAGAAAACTTAATGACTTGTTTTAAACAAAGTGGTCCTAAAGTCTCCCAAAGTTCTTTCTGACAACCTAAACTGTGTGGTGATATTTTATCCTAGGATGAAGCCAGAGAAATGAGAAATAGCAAGAGAAATATTTACTAACAAATTTGAGCAATTTTCCTAGAAATCCCTGGATCTGCAGACATGGGGTTCTCCTAATTTTGGCAAGTGGGAGAAGAAGGAACTGAGTGACTGCATGCCTAAAGTAAAGTGTGACTTGTGATGGGATTCACCGAAAGACACACATAGAGAAAAATGCCAGCAAAGGCTGATACTATGAAGCTGCCTATGTTAATCACAGTGATTATTCATTACAAATAGGAAATTGAGGAGAACTAAAAGTTTTCAAAATATGAACTGATATGAAACTGAAGAAAATAAAACATTCTGGAGGGCAAAAGTTACGGTACTTGAAAAAACACTAATTAGTAGCATCAAAGAAAATATTTAAAAAGACAATGCACCTATAAAAACAGAAACTCGCTGATTTTAAAAAGGAAAAACAATGGAAACAAGAGGAATTCTTAGCAATCAGAAATACAATGGCCAAAATTTAAAAAGTGAAATAGAAGAACTGTGATAAAAATGAAAAACTCCCTTAGAACCTAAAGAAAATAGAAAAAAAGAGAAGAAACAAAAAGGAAAACTAAGATATTCAGGATAAATTCAGAATGGTTGATATCAATCAAAAATAACTTCCAGTGGTGAAATCTTTTTTGATCCATCTCCTAGAATAATGAAAATAAAAACAAAAATAAACAAATGGGACCTAATTAAACTTCAGAACTTCTGCACGGTAAAGGAAACCATCAACAAAATGAAAAGACTACCTACAGGATGGGAAAAAATATTTTGGGTCACAAACTAAGTGATTGAAAAGGGATTAAATCAAAAATATACAAACAGTCCATGAAAAAAAAAATGACTTCTAAAATGAAAAGACATTGAAAATAAATGAAAGAAATCAATAAAAATGTATTCGAACTTTTTCCAAAGTTGAGAGAAAAAACAAATCTTCACTTTAAAAAGACTTGTTGACTGCTAAGAGTTGCATAGCTAGACATATTTCATTGTATTTCAAACTGTCAAAAATAAAGAAGAAATTCTAAAAATACTCACAAAAAAACTCACCACTTCCAACACCTAAGTTTGTCAGTAATATTGAATACTAAAAGTCCCCAAGGAAGGAGAATAATGTACCCCTTGAAATTCATATCATACCAGACATAAGCACAAGAAAGAAATAAAAAATTTCTAGTCTTAATATTCAGGAAATTCCCCTGTGCCTCTTTTTTGAATATGAAGAAACTTCTTTGTGGATATACTTTGGTTAAAGGAAAAAAAAAAAAAAAACAGTATAAACCCCAGAGGAAGCTATTGGATCCCCGAGACACACTAACTAGACTAACATACAAAATAAAAAAGCAATATTTCTGAGGAATATCATTGCACAGCTGACCCGAAAATTAACTATTTACCTAAAACATATTTAAAAAGTTGAATTACCTTAATGAAATGATAAAAACACATTTATTTTTTCCTTCACATATAAAGTTAATCAAAAACTCAAGAAAATAAAAAAAAAATAAAAGTCACAGTTCAAATATAAAGCAATTAACAAAATAGGATTTTGAATATCTGAAGGAAAAGAAAGAGGGAATTATTGATAATAGGAATATGAATGTGTTCATGTTACATCTGCAGTCATACCTTTGATGACAAATTGAAATTATAAAGGAGTGAAAAAGTCAGGTGGTCACTGAGAATCTGGTCTCAGAAACACCTCTGTATCACTGAGAACTTGAACTTTCTGTAAATTATGCATCAGCAAGGACACCAGCCATATTAAAATAGTATTTACCAGATGCAACCCTCTGTCTCGTGGTCTCCCCTTGTAACTATGTGACCATTTCAGATTCTAACCAATCCTTACTGAACAAGCACGCTTATTTCTTTCCAGCTCCAACTACAATTCTTGATCAAAAAATGTAACTAAATGTGGCCTTGCTGTTTTGCCTTTACCAACCCTTCCCATTTTGTAGTCTGGTGCAACACAACCCCAAATAAACACCTTGTTTTAGTTAGGTCTTTGGTTAATGAAGTTTTGGTTAACATAACTGGTGTAGCAGACAGAACCTAGAGGGACTCCCAGTGGCGATGCAGTACTTCTTCAGATTGGGCTTCTGGACCTACAAGGATCACTGTGTCCAGTCTTCTCTTCAGCTATGTCAAGGCTACTGGATAAGACCTTTCTGGATTCCAATCTCCAAGTTGCTTGAGGTTCAGGCCTTTATTTGGATGTTTCGAGGTGTCAACACTAGTCTCCTCCATTTGGGGGAGTGGGGGTTGTTTGTTCTTTCTGTCCCAAGATTCAGGTTCAATGTTTTTCTGTCTCTCCAACTTGGTAAGGGATTCTGGTTTCAGGTTTTAGTGAGTATTCAGAAAATTCCCCCCTGTGCATCTTTTATTGAAAAAAAATTCTTTGTGGCTATACTTCGGAGAAGGCAATGGCACCCCACTCCAGTACTCTTGCCTGGAAAATCCCATAGATGGAGGAGCCTGGTAGGCTGCAGTCCATGGGGTTGCTAAGAGTCAGATATGACTGAGTGACTTCACTTTCACTTTTCACTTTCATGCATTGGAGAAGGAAATGGCAACCCACTCCAGTGTTCTCGCCTGGAGAATCCCAGGGACAGTGGAACCTAGTGGGCTGCAGTCTATGGGGTCTCGAAGAGTCGGACACGACTGAAGTGACTTAGTATTAGCATACTTTGGTTAAAATAGAATAAACCCCAGAGGAACCTATTGGATCCCTGACACAGATTAACTACTATAGAATACAATTTTAAAAGAATTGAAAGAGGCACGTGTACCCCAATGTTCATCGCAGCACTGTCTATAATAGCTAGGACATGGAAGCAACCTAGATGTCCATCAGCAGATTGAATGGGTAAGAAAGCTGTGGTACATATACACAATGGAGTGTTACTCAGCCATTAAAAAGAATACATTTGAATCAGTTCTAATTAGATGGATGAAACTAGAGCCTATTATACAGAGTGAAGTAAGCCAGAAAGAAAAACACCAATACAGTATACTAACACATATATATGGAATTTAGAAAGATGGTAACGATAACCCTGTATGCGAGACAGCAAAAGAGACACAGATCTATACAACAGTCTTTTGGACTCTGTGGAAGAGGGAGAGGGTGGGATGATTTGGGAGAATGGCATTGAAACATGTATAATATCATGTATGAAATGAATCACCAGTCCAGGTTCGATGCATGATACTGGATGCTTGGGGCTGGTGCACTGAGACGACCCAGAGGGATGGTATGGGGAGGGAGGTGGGAGGGGAGTTCGGGATGGGGAACACAAGTATACCTGTGGCGGATTCAGTTGATATATGGCAAAACCAATAAAATATTGTAAAGTAATTAACCTCCAATTAAAATAAATACATTTATATTAAAAAAATAAAAAAATAATAAATAAAAGGCAATAATTCTGAGGGGTATCATAATAATGAGAAGTTCTTAAAGCAAAAATCAAAAACAAAAATGATGAATTCACCTCTCCCTGACCTCTAAGAACCCCTGAGAAATTTATGTTTAACACCTGCAGACCCCAATCCTGTAACTACCTATCTAAATGGGTCCATTTAGCTCAGGATGATTTAAAATATTAATAATATTTCATTCCAAACCCAAGAAGGGCAATGCCAAAGAATGTTCAAATTACCACACAACTGCACTCATCTCACACACTAGTAAAGTGATGCTCAAAGTTCTCCTAGCTAGGCTTCAACAGTACATGAACTGAGAACTTCCAGGTATTCAAGCTGAATTTAGAAAAGACAGAGGAACCAGAGATCAACATCTGCTGGATCACAGAAAAAGAAAGAGAATTCCAGAAAAACATCTACTTCTGCTTTATTGACTATGCTAAAGTCTTTGACAGTGTGGATCACAACAAACTGGAAAATTCTTAAGGAGATGGGTATACCAGACCACCTTACCTGCCTCCTGAAAAATCTGTATGCAGGTAAAGAAGCAACATGTTTCATACATGAAACAAAAGACTGGTTCCAAATTTGGAAAGGAATATATCAAGGCTGTATATTGTCACCTTGCTTATTTAACTTATAGGCAGAAGACACCATGCAAAATGCCCGGCTGGATGAAGCACATGCTGGAATCAAGATTGCATGGAGAAATATCAATAACCTCAGATACACAGATGACACCACCCTTATAGCAGAAACTGAAGAGGAACTAAAGAGCCTCTTGGTGAAAGTAAAAGAGGAGAGTGAAAAAGTTGGCTAATACTCTACATTCAAAAACCTAAGATATCACTTCTGGTCCCATCACTTCATGATAAATAGATGAGGAAACACTGGAAACAGTGATAGACTTTATTTTCTTGGGCTCTAAAATCACTGCAGATGGTGACTGCCGCCATGGAATTAAAAGACACTTATCTCTTGTAAAGAAAGCTCTAACAAACCTAGACAGCATATTAAAAAGCAGAGACATTACTTTGCCGACAAAGGCCCATCTAATCAAAGCTATCGTTTTTCCAGTAGTCACGTATGGATGTGAGAGGTGGACCATAAAGAAAGCTGAGCTGGAAGCGCTGATGCTTTTAACTGTGGTGTTGGAGAAGACTCCTGAGGGTCCCTTGGACAGCAAAAAGATCAACAGTCAATCCTAAAGGAAATCAGTCTGGAATATTCATTAGAAGGACTGATTGCTGAAGCTGAAGCTCCCACACTTCGGCCACCTGATGGGAACTGACTCATTGGAAAAGCCCCTGATGCTGGGAATGATTAAAGGCAGCAGGAGAAGGGGACAACAGAGGATTAGATGGCTGGATGGCATCCCTGACTTGATGGACATGAGTTTGAGCAAGGGAGTTGGTGATGGACAGGGAAGCCTGGCATGCTGCAGTCCATGGGGTTACAAAGAGTCCGACATGACTGAGCGACTAAGCTGAATTGAGTATTGGCCAAAATAGGGAACTTTCAAAATTCCCAAATTAGTCTGTCTTCATGCATGACTAGAAATGTTTCAGAAACAAACCAATAGTGGGGTGCACATTTTAACTGGTATCAGAATCTTCTAAAAGTAACATTGAGAAAAGTATCTTCTCTTTCTAAGTTGTAAATACAAAGTTGATTCAGACTATCTTTATACTATAAAAAATCTGCTAAACCTTCTCATCCTTCTCCAACCCCCATCTCAAATTCTTCTGCTTCTCCTCCATCCCTTTACCTGCCTCTGTCCAAACTCCTTTTTTAAAGAATCTGACTTTCTCCCTCTCTCCTCCTGCTATCCTGAAGCACTTCTCAACCTCCCTGTGCTGGCTGCTCCTTTTAAAACTAAGCCCACTAGACCAAACAAAACCAAAAAATGGCTGCTCCATCACCCCAGCTGTTCCCTAGATAGACCTAGCTACAAATAATCAGAAAGAAAATCGGCTGGAAGTCAATATTCAAGGGTTTATGGAAGCAGCCATCTTTGCCTTACAAATCTCTACAAAAACAAAAGTACAACTACTAAAAACAAGTCAAGACCCACCTATTTTTACCAGTTCCATGGCCTCATCTATTCTTCTAATAAAATATTATAGATATTATAAAACGTTGGGATGTTAGAGCAAAATTATCCTGTACTTGAAAAAATTAATAATAAATACCCTAAGACTTATGTAATAGATACATTTTCTTCCTCTGTCCCTTAAAGTTATAAATTTTGTCATGTCTTTGAAATGTAAACACAGCCCACATTGCCTAAAACTGCAGGCTTGGCTCAGTCTAAAACTTTTTTTTTTTTTTTTAAAGGAAGGAGGCCTTTTTAAAGACAAACTGATAAAAGAACTCTCTTACCCAAACAATCTCCTTAGAATTTCTTGTCAAGGGCAAACCCAAATCTTAAAAGTCTTCTCCACAAATAATAAAAGACTTTGGCTATCTGAACAAATGATCTAATTTATTGCAACTGCTATTTATAAAGCAGTGAGTTTTGTATTGCACCTGATTCATGACTAAAGTTTTAAAATGAAAACTATGAGATCTCTGATTGCCTCTATCTATATGTCCATATGTGTATGTTTCCTCCTGATAATACTGCCAAAATATATTGATAAAAGAACTCTATTTAATTGGCTTAAAAATGCATGCTTACATAAAAATTCTCAAAAATATAATAAAAGCTAATGCAAATGTTTTTCAAGGTCACATGGTCTAGGATAATCTTTAGTAAACAAAAGCTAATTTTAAGCTTACTGGTTTATTTAATACTGGTATGCCTTCTTAGTTAGCATTAAATACAATGGATATAGACAACTTTTGTTTTACCTGTGTTTACTAATCAAACAGGTTATTGTCTCTCTGGTGAAATTTGTCAGCAAAACAGAAAAAAATGAAAATGACTAACTGCTTTAATAGCTCATGAAATTTTCATAAGTAATCTAAGTATGACTGTTAAGAACAAATGAATTAAATAGATGTAAATGGGACAAGAGTTCTCAGGTGAAATTTAACAATAATTGTTTTATATGTCTACTTAAATAGTCTTTAAAGCTCTCTGATAATTTACACTCAGATTTTTGCTAAGTTAAATTAAATGATAAAAATTCATTAAACCTCTAATTTCTAAATATGATAAAATACTGAAATATTAACTGCTAAATAATTTTAATAAGAAGAGGAATAATGTATGTTATATCCACAGGTTAAAAGCATATATAAGAAAATCATGAAAACAAGTAACACACAATAGCAATTTCAGATACTGAAAATATCACAGAATAAGAACTAAATTATTCCAAATGCTTAATAAAATAAAACTTTTTTCAGTTTTCTTTCATTTAATATTTATTTATTTTTAGTTTATTTCTTATTAGTTTACAATATTGGTTTGATTTATATCATACATCAACATGAATTAGCCATAGGTGTCCATTTATCCCCACCCTTTTGAATCTACCCCCCAGCTCTGCCCATTCCTACCCCTCTAGGTAATTACAGAGCCAAAGATTGAGTTCTCTGAGTCATACAGAAAATTCCAAATTGGCTATCTATTTACATATGTTAGTACATATGCATCCATGCTACTCTCTCCGTTTATCTCACCCTTTCCCTCTTCTCCCCGACCCTTGAATGTAAGTCTGTTCTCTATGTCTGTATCTCCATTGTTGTCCTGTGAACAAATTCATCAGTACCTTCTACATTCCATATATATGCATTAATATACGATATTTGTTTTTCTCTTTCTTACTTATTTCACTCTGTATAATAGGTTCCAGGTTCATCTACCTCATTAGAACTGATTCAAATGCATTCCTTTTTATGGTTGAGTACTATTCCACTGTATGTATGTACCATAAGTTCTTTATCCATACATCTGTCAATGGACATCTAAGTTGATTCCATGCCTTAGCTATTGTAAATAGTGGTGAAATCAACATTGGAGTACATGTGTCTTTTTCAGTTTTGGCTTCCTCAGGGTATATGCCTAATGAAATAAAACTTTTTAAAATAAAATAAAGCACAAGAGACCCAAAGTAGGTCATGGTGGAGAATCCTAACAAAACATGGTACACTGGAGAAGGGAATGGCAAACCACTTCAGCATTCTTGCCTTGAGAACCCCATAGTAAAAAAAAAAAAAAAAAAGGCAAAAAGATATGACACTGAGAGATGAAATTGACAGGTCAGTAGGTGCCTTTTATGCTAATGGAGAAGACTAGAGAAATAGCTCCAAAAGGAATGAAGAAGCTAGGCCAAAGCAGAAATAAGACCCAGTTGTGGGTGTTTCTGGTGGTGAAAGTAAAGTCCAATGCTGTAAAGAATTATATTGCATAGGAACCTGGAATGTTAGGTCCACGAATCAAGGTAAATTGAAAGTGGTCAAACAGGAGATGGCAAGACTGAACATCGACATTATAAGAATCAGTGAACTAAAATGGACCAATTTGGGCAAATTTAATTCAGAGGACCATTATACCTACTACTGTGGGCAAGAATCCCTTAGAAGAAATGGGGTAGCACTCATAGTCAACAAAATGGTCTGAAAGGCAGTGCTTGGGTGCCATCTCGAAAATGACAGCATGATCTCTGTTCATTTCCAGTGTAAACCATTCAGTATCACAGTAATCCAAGTCTATGCACCAACCACTAATGCTGAAGAAGCTGAAACTGAAAGGTTCTATGAAGACCTGCAAGACCGTCTAGAACTAACACTCAATAAAAAAGATGTCTTTCTCATCATAGGGGACAGGAATAAAAATGTAGGAAGTCAAGAGATACCTGGAGTAACAGGCAAATTCGGCCTTGGAGCACAACATGAAGCAGGGTGAAAGCTAATAGAGTTTTGCCAAGAGAATGCACTGATCATAGCAAACACCCTGTTCCAACAATACAAGAGAAGACTCTACACTTGGGCATCACTAGATGGTCAATGCTAAAATCAGATTGATTGTATTCTTTGCTGCTGAAGATGGAGGTGCTCTATACAGTCAGCAAAAACAAGGCCAGGAGCTGACTGTGGCTGCAGTCAGGAAGATCTATTGCAAAATCAAGACTTAAATTAAAGAAAGTAGGGAAAACTGTTAGGTCATTCAGGTATGACCTAAATAAAATCCCTTATGATTATACAGTGGAAGTGACAAATAGATTCAAAGGATTAGATCTGATAGACAGAGTGTCTGAAGAACTATGGGTGGAGGTTTGTAACTTTGTACTAGAGGTGGTGATCAAAGCCATCCCCAAGAAAAAGAAATGCAAAAAGGCAAAATGGCTGTCTGAGGAGGCCCTACAAATAGCTGAGAAAAGAAGAGAAGCAAAAGGCAAAGGAGAAAAGGAAAGATATACCCATTTAAATGCAGAGTTCCAAAGACTAGTAAGGAGAGATTAAAAGAAGAAAAAAAAAAAAAAAAGCTTTTTTAAGTGAACAATGTGAAGAAATAAAGGAAAAAGATAGAATGGGAAAAACTAGAGATCTCTTCAAGAAAATTAGAGATACCAAGGGAGCATTTCATGCAAAGATGGGCTCGATAAAGGACAGAAATGTTATGGACCTAACAGAAACAAGAGATATAAGAAGAAGTGGAAAGAATACATGGATGAGCTATAAAAAAAGACCTTGATGATCCAGATAACCATGAAGGTGTGGTCACTCACCTAGAATCAGACATCCTGGAGTGTGCAGTTAAGTGGGCTTAGGAAGCATCACTATGAACAAAGTTAGTGGAGGTGATGGAATTCCAGGTGAGTTATTTCAAATCCTAAAAGATGATGCTGTGAAAGTGCTGCACTCAATATGCCAGCACATTTGGAAAACTCAGCAGTGGCCACAGGAATGGAAAATGTCAGTTTTCATTCCAGTCTCAAAGAAGGGCAATGCCAAAGTGTTCAAACTACCACATAGTTGTACTCATTTCAAATGCTAGCAAGATAATGCTCAAAATCCTTCAAGCAAGGCTCCAATATTATATGAACTGAGAATTTCCAGATTTCAAGCTGGACTTAGAAAAGGCAGAGGAACCAGAGGTCAAATTGTAAACATCTGTTGGATGATAGAAAAAGCAAGAAAATTCCAGAAAACCATCGACTTCTGCTTCATTGACTATGCTAAAACATTTGATCTTGTGGATAACAACAAACAATGGAAAATATTTAAAGGGATGGGAATACCAAACCACCTTACCTGCTTCATAAGAAACCTGTATGCAGTTCAAGAAGCAACAGTTAGAACCGGACATGAAACAATAGACTGGTTCCCAATTGGGAAAGGAGTACGTCAAGGCTGTATATTACTAACCTGCTTATTTAACTTATATGCAGAGTACATCATGGGAAATGATGGATGGATGAATCACAACCTGGAACAAAGATTGCCAGAAGAAATATCAATAACCTCAGATATGCAGACGATATCCCCCTAATAGCAGAAAGCAACAAGGAACTAAAAAGCCTCTTGATGAAATTGAAAGAGAAAACTGAAAGAACTGGCTTAAAACTCGGCATTCAAAACACTAATATCATGGCATCCGGCCCCATCACTCCATGGCAAATATGACCCAGACACAATGGCAATGGTGACACACTTTATTTTCTTGGGCTCCAAAATTACTGTAGACCATGAGTGCAGCCAAGAGATTAAAAGATGCTTTCTCCATAGAACAAAAGCCATGACCACCTAGACAGTGTGTTAAAAAGCAGAGACACTGCCAACAAAGGTCCATGTAGTCAAAGTTCTGTTTTTTTCCAGTAGTCATGTATGGATGTAAGAGTTGGACCATGAAGAAAGCTGAGCACTGAAGAACTGATGCTTTTGAACTGTGGTGTTGGAGAAGACTCTTGACAGTCCCTTGGACTTCAAGGAGATCCAACCAGTCCATCCTAAAGGAAATGAGTCCTCATTATTCTTTGGAAGGTTTGATGCTGAAGCTGAAGCCCCCCTACTTTGGCCACCTGATGGGAAGAGCTAACTCATAGGAAAAGACCCTGATGCTGCGAATGATTGAAGGCAGGAGAAGGGGATGGCAGCAGACAAGATGAATGGATGCATTGACTCGGTGAACATGAGTTTGAGCAAATTCAGGAAATGATGAAGGACAGAGAAGTCTGCCGTGCTTGGGTTGCAAAGAGTTGGACACAAATAAGTGACTGAACAACAACAGCAACACGAGACTACCAAAAATGCATGGCAGTTTTGAAAAAAGACATCAGAGTATTACCGAAGTTCATGGTGAAAGTTCATACGGTTCTGTTAAGAGTAAAGTCTGGTATAACCATTTTGGAAAATAAGCCTTATCTGGTAATGTCAAAACTGTGATTGCACTATGACCCTACTTTAGATACAAATCTTAAAGAATCTTTGCATCCAATAGCATGAGCAGAAAATCCCCCCTAAGAGATGATAACAGAGTGGAGACTTGAAAGATGAGAACATAATTCTGTAAAAGTGTAGGGAAAGTGTTGTTGGAAAGAGGGGACAAGTGTAAAACCCTCAAAACTTGAGACTTGGGAGAGTGAGACTGTGGTCCAGTAAGTAAAAAAAAGTGTGGGAGATGTTGAAATCTAGAGTTTGTGCTGTCTGGGTATGTAGGCTGATAGCTATAAGTAGCTTTGGTGTAAAATTAAGCTCATTGGGAAGCCATCAGAGTGTTGCAGGCAGGAGTGATGACATCTTTTAAGAATAAAAAAGATTAGGTTCTGTCCTAAGATGACAGAGTAATGGGACAGGGAGACCACTATCTCCCCCACAAATTCATCAAAAGATCATTTGAACGCTGAGCAAATACCACAAAACAACTTCTGAACGCTGGCAAAGGACACCAGGCACCCAGAAAGGCAGCCCATTGTTTTCGAAAGGAGGTAGGACAAAATATAAAATATAAAAAAAGAGACAAAAGAGTTAGGGATGGAGACCCTTCCTGGGCAGGGAGTCTTAAAAGAGGAGAAGTTTCCAAACACCAGGAAACACTCTCACTGGCAGGTGTGTGGAGAGTTTTGCAATCTCAGAGGGCAACATAACCAGGAGGAAAAAATAAATAAATACAACTCACAGATTATGTGCCTAACTGCAACTCCCAGTGGAGAAGTAGCCCAGATGTTTGTGTCTGCCATCAGCAAGCGGGGGCTGAACACGGAGGTGCGGGCTGCATTGCTTAGGATAAGGACTGGGCCTGAATGCCCTGAGGGCAATGTGAGGGAGTTAACATGAGATAGCAACCCAAACCATGGGATAGCCAGAGAGCAAAAAAAAAAAAAAAAAAAAAAGGAGGAGAGAGAGAGAAGTTTCCCGAAAAACTAACCTAAGGCACCGCCAGGCGGCTCACAGAATGAAGGACTGAGCCAATACCAGAGGAGAGTTAGCAGGCTGTGGACTGGCCACCGGAGGCAAGGAGGCAGGCAGGAGACAGCCAGAGCAGGAAGGTAAGGGGCAAACTTGGCTCCAGAGACGGCATCCCCTACCAACCTGCGAGCAGGCTCCCAATTGCTAACCAAGTCTTCCTGGGATCCCTGATGGTGACATCCATCAGGAGGGTCACAGCCAGAGATCACACCCAAGAATAGCCACACAGCATGCCTGAGACAACGCTCCCACTGTACACCCAAAAAAATTAGCGGCTGGAACCAGGGAGGTGATAAGACGCATTGCCCAGCTGGGAAGAGTGTGCTTGCCAAGTACCTAGTCACCTGAGCTGCTCGGACCTGGGAAGGGCACAAAACACAGGCCCAACTGAGTCTGTGCCTTTGTGGAGTACCTGAGAACCTGAACCTGAGCAGTGTAGATCTGGGAAGTGCATGCAACCCAGGACCCACCTTAGATAGTTCTGCTGCAGAGCAACCTGGAACTTGAGCAGTGCAGACCAGGAAAGCACACATGCCATGTGCAGGGGCAAACCCAGTGTGGCCCAGACACTGTGAGTACTCTCCACACACACCAGTGATATTTGTTTGCAGTGTTCCTCCCTCCCTGCAGCACAATTGAACAAGTGAACCTAAATAAATGACCACCTTCACCCCCTGTGTCAGGGCAGAAGTTAGATACTAAAGAGACTTGCAAACAGAGGAAGCCAAAATAAACAAAGAAGAGGAAACAGCATTGGAAGTGACAGGTGCAACAGATTAAAACCCTGAAGTTAGCACTGGCTACATTGGAAGGGACTTATAGACCTCAAGAAGAAGTATAAGGTGGAACAAGGAACTGTCTGCAGCTGAACTGGCCACACACCGCCCTCAACAGCTCCAGAGAAATTCCTAGATATATTTTACTATTATCATTTTTTTAAAGTTCTTTATTACTCCTTTAATTTTCATTTTTAAAACCTACTATTACCTTGAAAAAAATGACGCTATTTTAAAAGCAAATTTCATATTTTTAATATAACTTTTGCATTTTTTTAATATTGCATTTTTGAGAATCTAACTCTACTTTAGATTTTTAATCTTTGCTTTTTGGCATTTGTTATCAATTCTCTACCTTTAAGAATACAATCTTCAATACCCATTTTACTTAGGAGTGTGATTACTGGCTTGATTGCTCTCTCACCTTTTGACTTTCCTTTTTCTCCCCCAGGTAACCTCTATCTCCTCCCTCCCACTTCTCTTCTCTACTTAACTCTGTGAATCTCTTTGGGTATTCTGGGCTGTAGAGAAAACAGGGAACTGATCACAGGCTAGATTGGTATCTCTCCTTTTGACTCCCTCTCCTGGACTCCTGGTCATCTCTATCTCCTTCCTCCCTCTTCTCTTCTTTATGGAACTCCATGAACCTCTCTGAGTGTTCCAGAATGTGGAGAGCAAATAGGGAATTGATTACTGGCTAGACTGCTCTCTGCCCTTTTGATTCCCCCTCTTCTTCTCCTGGTCACTTCTATCTCCCTCCTCCCTCTTCTCTTCTTCATGTAACTCTGCAAACCTCTCTGGGTGTCCCTCACTGTGGAGAATCTTTTCACCATTAATCTAGATGTTCTATCATCAGAGCTGTATGGATGGAGAAGTCTTGAGGCTACTATAATACTGAAAGCCAGAGGAAGGAGACCTAAATCGAAAACTTGAGAACACCAGAAAACTCCTCACTCCAGGGACAATTAATCAACAAGTTTCAGAGCAAGACATACCAAGTTAATTCTCCAACAATGAAGGAACATAACCCTGAGCACAAAAAAACAGGCGACCAAAAGTCACACCAAACCCATAGACACCTCAAAACACACTGCTGGACACTTCATTGCACTCCAGAGAGAAGAGATCCAGCTCCACCCACCAGAACACCGACACAAGCTTCCCTAACCAGGAAACCTTGATAAGCCATTTGCCAACCCCACCCACAGGGAGGAACCTCCACAATAAAGAAGAACCACAAACTTCCAGCATACAGAAAGGCCACCCCAAACCTAAACAAGATGAAAAGGTAGAGAAATATTCAACAGGTTAAGTAACATGATAAAAGCCCACCAAACCAAACAAAAGAGGCAGAGATAGCGAGTCTAACAGAAAAAGAATTCAGAATAATGATAGTAAAAATGATCCAAAAGTTTGAAAACAAAATGGAGTTACAGATAAATGGCCTGAGGACTAGGATTAAGAGGATGCAAGAAAAGTTTAACAAGGACCTAGAAGAAATAAAAAACAGTCAATCAATAATGAATAATGCCATAACTGAGATCAAAAGCACTCTGGAGGGAACCAACAGTAGAATAACTGAGGCAGAATATAGGATAAGTGAGGTGGAAGACATAATGTTAGAAATAAATGAAGCATCGAACCTGGACTGGTGACGTTTCATATATGATATTATACATATTTCAGTGCCATTCTCCCAAATCCAGGTTCAATGCACAATACTGGATACTTGGGGCTGGTGCACTGAGACGACATAGAGAGATGGTACGGCGAGGGAGGAGGGAAGAGGGTTCAGGATGGGGAACACGTGTATACCTGTGGAGGATTCATGTTGATATATGGCAAAACCAATACAATATTGTAAAGTTAATAAAATAAAATAAGAAATAAATGAAGCAGAGAGGAAAAAGAAAAAAGAATTAAAAGAAATGAGGACAACCTCAGAGACCTCTAGGACAATGTTAAATGACCCAACATTAAGATCATAGGAGTCCCAGAAGAAGACAAAAAGAAAAGCCATGAGAAAATACTTTAGGAGATAATAGTTGAAAACTTCCCTAAAATGGGGAAGGAAATAGCCACCCAAGTCCAAGAAACCCAGAGAGTCCCAAACAGGATAAACCCAAGGTGAAACACCCCAAGACACATATTAATCAAATTAATGAAGATCAACCACAAAGAACAAATATTAAAAGCAGCAAAGGAAAAACAACAAATAACTCACAAGTGGATCCCCATAAGGATAACAGCTGATCTTTCAGATGGAACACTTCAAGCCAGAAGGGAATGGCAGGACATACTTAAAGTGAGGATAGAGAAAAACCTACACCCAGATTACGGTACCCAGCAAGGATCTCATTCAAATATGAAGGAGACATCAAAAGCTTTACAGACAAACAAAAGATGAGAGAATTCAGCACCACAAAATCAGCTCTTCAACAAATGCTAAAGCATCTTCTCTAGACAGGAAACACAGAAAATGTTTATAATCTCAAACCAAAAACTACAAAGTAAATGGCAACGGGATCATAAGTTCAGTTCAGGTTAGCCATTCAGTTGTGTCTGACTCTTTGCGAACCCATGAATCTCCGCAGGACAGGCCTCCCTGCCCATCACCAACGCCCAGAGTTCACTCAAACTCATGTCCATCCAGTCGGTGATGCCATCCAGCCATCTCATCCTCTGTCGCCCCCTTCTCCTCCTGCCCCCTATCCCTCCCAGCATCAGCGTCTTTTCAGCTGATGAGTCAATGAGTCAACTCGTGGCATGAGGTGGCCAAAGTATTGGAGTTTTAGCTTTAGCATCATTCATTACAAAGACCACCCAGGACTGATATCCTTTAGAATGGACTGGTTGGATCTCCTTGCAGTCCAAGGGACTCTCAAGAGTCTTCTCCAACACCACAGTTCAAAAGCATCAATTCTTTGGTGCTCAGCTTTCTTCACAGTCCAACTCTCACATCCATACATGACCACTGGAAAAACCATAGCCTTGACTAGACGAACCTTTGTTGGCAAAGTAATGTCTCTGCTTTTGAATATGCTATCTAGGTTGGTCATAACTTTCCTTCCAAGGAGTAAGTGTCTTTTAACTTCATGGCAGCAATCACCATCTGCAGTGATCTCGGAGACCCCAAAACTAAAGTCTGACACTGTTTCCACTGTTTCCCCATCTATTTCCCATGAAGTGATTGGACCAGATGCCATGATCTTACTGTTCTGAATGTTGAGCTTTAAGCCAACTTTTTCACTCTCCTCTTTCACTTTCATCTAGAGGTTTTTAGTTCCTGTTAACTTTCTGCCATAAGGGTGGTGTCATCTGTATATCTGAGATTACTGATATTTCTCCAGGCAATCTTGATTCCAGCCTGTGCTTCTTCCAGACAGCATTTCTCATGATGTACTCTGCATGTAAGTTAAATAAGCAGGGTGACAATATAGAGCCTTGATGTACTCCTTTTTCTATTTGGAACCAGTCTGCTATTCCATGTCCAGTTCTAACTGTTGCTTCCTTACCTGCATATAGGTTTCTCCAGAGGCAGGTCAGGTGGTCTGGTATGCCCATCTCTTTCAGAATTTTCCACAGTTTATTGGGATCCACACAGTCAAAGGCTTTGGCTAGTCAATAAAGCAGAAATAGATGTTTTTCTGGAACTTTCTTGCTTTTTCCATGATCCAGCAGATGTTAGCAATTTGATCTCTGGTTCCTCTGCCTTTTCTAAAGCCAGCTTGAACATCTGGAAGTTCACAATTCACGTATTACTGAAGCTTGGCTTGGGGAATTTTGAGCATTACCTACTAGCGTGTGAGATGAGTGCAATTGTGCAGTAGTTTGAGCATTCTTTGACATTGCTTTTCTTTGGGATTGGAATGAAAACTGACCTTTTCCAGTCCTGTGGCCACTGCTGAGTTCTCCAAATTTGCTGGCATATTGAGTGCAGCACTTTCACAGCATCATCTTTCAGGATTTGAAAGAGCTCCACTGGAATTCCATCACCTCCACTAGCTTTGTTTGTAGTGATGCTTTCTAAGGCACACTTGACTTCACATACAGGATGTCTGGCTCTAGGTGAATGATCACACCATCGTGATTATCTGGGTCGTGAAGATCTTTTTTGTACAGTTCGTCTGTGTATTTTTGCCACCTCTTCTTAATATCTTCTGCTTCTGTTAGGTCCATACCATTTCTGTCTTTTTTCGAGCCCATCTTTGCATGAAATGTTCCCTTGGTATCTCTAATTTTATTGAAGAGATCTCTAATCTTTCCCATTCTGTTGTTTTCCTCTATTCTTTGCATTGATCGCTGGGGAAGGCTTTCTTATCTCTCCTTGCTATTCTCTGGAACTCTGCATTCAGATGCTTATATCTTTGTTTTTCTCCTTTGCTTTTCGCTTCTCTTCTTTTCACAGCTATTTGTAAGGCCTCCTCAGACAGCCATTTTGCTTTTTTGCATTTCTTTTCCATGGATGGTCTTGATCCCTGTCTCCTGTACAATGTCACGAACCTCATTCCATAGTTCATCAGGCACTCTATCTATCAGATCTAATCCCTTAAATCTATTTCTCACTTCCACTGTATAATCATAAGGGATTTGATTTAGGTCATACCTGAATGGTCTAGTGGTTTTTCCTACTTTCTTCAATTTCAGTCTGAATTTGGCAATAAGGAGTTCATGATCTGAGCCACAGTCAGCTCCTGGTCTTGTTTTTGCTGACTATATAGAGCTTCTCCATTTTTGGCTGCAAAGAATATAATCAATCTGATTTCAGTGTTGAGCATCTGGTAATGTCCACGTGTAGAGTCTTCTCTTGTGTTGTTGGAAGAGGGTGTTTGCTATGACCAATGCATTCTTGGCAAAACTCTATTAGCATTTGCCCTGCTTCATTCCGTATTCCGAGGCCAAATTTGCCTGTTACTCCAGGTGTTTCTTGACTTCCTACTTTTGCATCCAGTCCCCTATAATGAAAATGACATCTTTTTTGGGTGTTAGGTCTAAAAGGTCTTGGAGGTCTTCATGGAACCATTCAACTTCAGCTTCTTCAGTGTTACTAGTTGGGGCATAGACTTAGATTACTGTGATATTGAATGGTTTGCCATGGAAATGAACAGAGATCATTCTGTCATTTTTGAGATTGCATCCAAGTGCTGCATTTCAATCTCTTTTGTTGACCATGATGGCTACTCCATTCTTCTAAGGGATTGCTGCCCACAGTAGAAGATATAATGGTCATCTTAGTTAAATTCACCCATTCCAGTCCATTTTAGTTCACTGATACCTAGAATGTTGACATTCACTCTTGCCATCTCCTGTTTGTTCACTTCCAATTTTCCTTGATTCATGGACCTAACATTCCAGGTTCCTATGCAATATTGCTCTTTACAGCATCGGACCTTGCTTCTATCACCAGTCACATCCACAGCTGGGTATTGTTTTTGCTTTGGCTCCATCACTTCATTCTTTATGGAGTTATTTCTCCACTGATTTCTAGTAGCATATTGGGCAACTACCAACCTGGGGAGTTCCTCTTTCAGTATCCTATCATTTTGCCTTTTCATCCTGTTCATGGAATTCTCAAGGCAAGAATATTGAAGTGGTTTGTCATTCCCTTCTCCAGTGGACCACATTCTGTCAGACCTCTCCACCATGACCCGCCCATCTTGGGTGGCCCCACACAGCATGGCTAATTACCTTAAATGTAAATAAGTTGAATGCCCCAACCAAAAGACAAAGACTGGCTGAATGGATACAAAAACAAGACCCCTATATATGCTGTCTACAAGAGACCCACCTCAAACCTAGGACACATACAGACTGAAAGTGAAGGGCTGGAAAAAGATATTTCATGCAAATGGAGACCAAAAGAAAGCAGGAATAGCAACACCCATATCAGACAAAATATACTTTGAAATAAAGGCCATGAAAAGAGACAAAGAAGGACACTACATAATGATCAAAGGATCAATCCAAGAAGATATAACAATTATAAATACATACGCACCCAACATAGGAGCACCGCAATATGTAAGGCAAATGCTAACAAGTATGAAAGGGGAAGTTAACAGTAACACAATAATAGTGGGAGACATTAATACCCCACTCTCACCTATCTATAGATCAACTAAACAGAAAATTAACAAGGAAATACAAACTTTAAATGATACAATGGACCGGTTAGATCTAATTGATATCTATAGGACATTTCACCCTAAAACAATGATTTTCACCTTTTTCTCAAGTGCACACGGAACTTTCTCCAGGATAGATCATATCCTGGGCCATAAATCTAGCCTTGGTAAATTCAAAAAAATTGAAATCGTTCCAAGCATAATTTCTGATCACAGTGTGGTGAGATTAGATGTCATCTACAGGAAAATAAAATAAAATAAAACTGTTAAAAATACAAACATATGGAGGCTAAACAACACACTTTTGAATAGCCAACAAATTACAGAAGAAATCAAAAAAGAAATAAAAATATGCATATAAATGAATGAAAATGAAAACACAACAACCCAAAACCTAAGGGACTCAGTAAAAGCAGTGCTAAGGGGAAGGTTCATAGCAATACAAGCCTATCTCAAGAAACAGGAGAGAAATCAATAAATAACCTAACTCTACACCTAAAGCAACTAGAAAAGGAAGAAATGAAGAATCCCAGGGTTAGTAGAAGGAAATAAATCACAAAAATAAGGGCAGAAATAAACACAAAGGAAACCACAGCAAAAATCAACAAAGCTAAAAGCTGGTTCTTCAAGAAGATAAATAAAATAGACAAACCATTAGCCAGACTCATCAAGAAACAAAGGGAGAAGGGTCAAATCAGCAAAATTAGAAATGAAAATGGAGAAATCAAAACAGACAACACAGAAATACAAAGGATCATTAGAGACTACTATCAGCAACTATATGCCAATAAAATGGGCAACTTGGAAGAAATGGACAAATGCTTAGAAAGCATAATTTTCCAAAACTGAACCAGGAAGAAATAGAAAATCTTAACAGACCCATCACAAGCACTGAAATCAAAACCATAATCAGAAATCTTCCAACAACAACAAAAAAAGCCCAGGACCAGATGGCTTCACAGCTGCATTCTACCAAAAATTTAGAGAAGAACTAACACCTATCCTACACAAACTCTTCCAGAAAATTGCAGAGGAAGGTAAACTTCCAAACTCATTCTATGAGGCTGCTGCTTCTGCTAAGTCTCTTCAGTCGTGTCCGACTCTGTGCAACCCCATAGATGGCAGCCCACCAGGCTCCCCCGTCCCTGGGATTCTCCAGGCAAGAACACTGGAGTGGGTTGCCATTTCCTTCTCCAAAGCATGAAAGTGAAAAGTGAAAGTGAAGTCACTCAGTAGTGTCTGACTCCTAGTGACCCCATGGACTGCAGCCCACCAGGCTCCTCTGTCCATGGGATTTTCCAGGCAAGAGTACTGGAGTGGGTTGCCATTGCCTTCTCTGTTCTATGAGGCTATCATCACCATAATACCAAAACCACACAAAGATGCCACAAAAAAAGAACTACAGGCCAATATCACTGATGAACATGGATGCAAAAATCCCTAACAAAATTCTAACAAACAGAACCAAACAACATATTAAAAAGATCATACATAATGACAAAGTGGGCTTTATCCCAGGGATGCAAGGATTCTTCAATATTCGCAAATCAATGTGATACACCACATTAACAAATTGAATGAAAAAAACCATATGATTATCTCAATAGATGCAGAGAAAGCCTTTGACAAAATTCAACACCCATTTATGATAAAACCCTCCAGAAAGCAGGCATAGAAGGAACATACCTCAACATAATAAAGCCATATATGATAAACCACAGCAAACATTATCCTCAATGGGAAAAAAATTGAAAGCATTTCCCCTAAAGCCAGGAATAAGACAAGGATGCCCACTCTTGCCACTACTATTCAACATAGTTTTGGAAGTTTTGGCCACAGCAATCAGAGCATAAAAAGAAATAAAAAGGAATCCAGATTGGAAAAGAAGAAGTAAAACTCTCACTGTCTGCAGATGACATGACCCTCTACATAGAAAACCCTAAAGACTCCATGAGAAAATTACCAGAGCTAATCAATGAATACATTAAAGTTGCAGGATATAAAATTAACACACAGAAATCCCTTGCATTCCTATACACTAACAAGGAGAAAACAGAAAAAGAAATTAGAGAAACAATTCAATTCACCGTTTCAAGGAAAAGAATAAAATACTTAGGAATAAATCTACATAAAGAAACAAAAGACCTATATATAGAAAACTATAAAACACTGGTGAAAGAAATCAAAGAGGACACAAATAAATGGAGAAATACACTATGTGGAGAAGGCGATGGCACCCCACTCCAGTACTCTTGCCTGGAAAATCCCATGGACGGAGGAGCCTAGCAGGCGGCAGTCCATGGGGTCTCGAAGAGTCGGACACGACTGCGTGACTTCACTTTCAATTTTCACTTTCATGCATTAGAGAAGGAAATGGCAACCCACTCCAGTGTTCTTGCCTGGAGAATCCCAGGGACGGGGGAGCCTGGTGGGCTGCCGTCTCTGGGGTCACACAGAGTCGGACATGACTGAAGCGACTTAGCAGTAGCAGCAGCATGGATCAGAAGAAATATAGATTCAGTGCAATCCCTATCAAGCTATCAATGGTGCTTTTCAGAGAATTTGAACAAATAATTTCAAAATTTGTATGGAAACACAAAAAAGCTCGAATAGCCAAAGCAATCTTGAGAAAGAAGAATGGAACCGGAGGAATCAACCTGCCCGACTTCAGGCTATACTACAAAGCAATAGTCATAGAGACAGTATGGTACCGGCATGAAGACATAAACATAGATCAATGGAACAAAATAGAAAGCCCAGAGATAAATCCACACACCTATGGACACCTTATCTTTGACAAAGGAAGCAAGAATACACAATGGAGAAAAGACAATCTCTTTAACAAGTAGTGCTGGGAAAACTGGTGAAAGAATTGTAAAAAATTGTGAAAAACTTGTAAAAGAATTAAACTAGAACACTTTCTAACACCATACACAAAAATAAACTCAAAATGGATTAAAGATCTAAATGTAAGACCAGAAACTATAAAACTCCTAGAGAAAAACATAGGCAAAACACACTCTGGCATAAATCATAGCAGGATTCTCTATGACCCACCTCCCAGACTAATGGAAATAAAAGCAAAAATAAACAAATGGGATCTAATTAAACTTAAAAGCTTTTGCAAAGCGAAAGAAACTATAAGCAAGGTGAAAAGACAGCCTTCAGAATGGGAGAAAATAATAGCAAATGAAGCAACTGACAAAGCATTAATCTCAAAAATATACAAGCAACTCCTGCAGCTCAATTCCAGAAAAATAAGCAACCCAATCAAAAAATGGGCCAAAGAACTAAACAGACACTTCTCCAAAGAAGACACACAGATGGCTAACCAACACATGAAAAGATGCTCAACATCACTCATTATCAGAGAAATGCAAATTAAAACCACAGTGAGGTACCATCTCACACCAGTCAGAATGGCTGCTATCAAAAAGTCTACAAACAATAAATGCTGGAGAGGGTGCAGAGAAAAGGGAACCCTTTTACACTGTTGGCAGGAATGCAAACTAGTACAACCACTATGGAGAACAATGTGGAGATTCCTTAAAAAACTGAAAATAGAATTGCCATATGACCCAGCAATCCCACTGCTGGGCATTCACACTGAGAAAACCAGAATTGAAAGAGACATGTATACCCCAACGTTCATTGCAGCACTGTTTACAATAGCCAAGACATGGAAGCAACCTAGATGTCCATCAGCAGATGAATGGATAAGAAAGCTGTGGTACACATACACAATGGAATATTGCTTAACTATTAAAAAGAATGCATTTGAATCAGTTCTAATGAGATGGATGAAACTGGAGCCCCTTATACAGAGTGAAGTAAGTCAGAAAGAAAAACATCAGTACAGTATATTAACACATATATATGAAATTTAGAAAGATGGTAATGATGACTCTATATGTGATACAGCAAAAGAGACACAGATGTAAAGAACAGACTGTTGGACTCTGAGGGAGAAGGTGAGGGTTTGGTGATTTGAGAGAATAGCATTGAAACATGTATATCATCATATGTGAAATAGATCGCCAGTCCAGGTTTGATGCATGAGGCAGGGTGCTCAGGGCTGGTGCACTGGGATGACCCTGAGGGATGGAATGGGGAGGGAGGTGGGAAGGAGGGTTAGGATGGGGAACACATGTACACCCATGGCTGATTCATGTGAATGTATGGCAAAAACCACCACAATATTGTAAAGTAATTAGCCTCCAGTTAAAATAAATAAATGAAAAAAAAAAAAGATTATTCAGAGTGAAATATAAAATGGAATACAAATTTGCTTATTCTATATTTTGGCATAGAATAAGCACTGAGTAATCGATAAATATTATTACTGTTGGTTAGGTTTAACAACTTATGAAGCAGAAGCTGATCTATAAACAATTTATTTCTTAATTGTCTTATCTTCACTTGTTATGTCCTTTCACAGTTTTATTATGGATTCTGCCTAGTCTCTCTTCACTTCAAATTCATTCTGTGTCTTAAGGCTGAAAGCATAGTTGCTCTGAAAGTCTTCAGTATTCAATAGGGAGAATTGGGATATAAGAAACTAAGGCACTAGCTAGTCTCCAGAGAGTCTGAGGGAAGAAAAGATTATATATTGCTCAGACTGAGAGATTAGTGATCATAGGGATGAATTGCTACATTACCTTAAAGACAACATCCATTAAAGCCACTGTGCCCACTAAAATCAGATTAATGGCATGAGACTAGCAGAAAGTAGGGGAGAGAAGAAAGGAACTAGATCTATTGATTTTTTGGTAAGATTTCAAATTGAATAAAATGATAGAGGTGAACAGTTGTAAATCGCCCATGTTTACTTATGCAGCATTGCTTCACATTCAGTAGAATAGCACTTTGCTTACCTTAACCAATGCAAGAATTAATGTCAAGGGCTGGGGGTTTTAAGTTTCTCCCTTCATATTTAGTAAAATGTGTTTCATTTAAAAGAAAATCTGGTTACTTATGGTAGGAGCCATTACTAAAGCTCCCTTCTTGATAGTTTGTGAAAGGGAGTTTGACCCAAGAAAAATAAGTATGCTTTTTATTTGTTGATTTCTTTGTCTTTTTGTTTACCATTCACCCTCCTTGTCTTTTTATCACCTGAAATCATGTTTTTTCCAAACATGGTTATTTTAAGAATTTACTACAGTACAGGAAGTTTTGTGAGCTGATTTTCGGGAAATCTGCTATTGCCATGATTTTATGAGTAAGCCATCACATTAAGGACATGGTTTAAAACCAGTATAACATAGAAGATTCTTTTCATTTCCAATTTGAAAAATGAATCATTAGTCATGATTTTGAAACTATCACCATCATTTAAGCATATTTAGTGAGGACATACTAGCATATAATTCTAGCAGAAGCCCATATGTAAAATTTAATTTTGTCCTAAGTTTGCAACTGGAATCCCAGTTATAAATCCCTGCTTTGCAAGGGCTTTCATAGGGAACTCTAGGATTTCATGGAACCCTGGTAGGGCTGCTTGGAATGAGGAAAAATGAGGCTCTAAGAAGTAAAATTCTATTCCATTTCCTGTGCCGATGCTTAAGACAATATAGATTTCCTTTGTTTGAAGACAGAAGTTTTGGGATTCAGGTAAGATTCTTCATGAACAAATGATTCAATGGCATAAAAGGACAGAATTCAAATATTATTATTATTTACTGTTTAGCAGATACTACATAAGATGATTATTAAGAAATATTCTTTGATAGAATGCAGGTCTAATGATGGAGAAGGGAATGGCAAGCCACTCCAGTATTCTTTCCTGGAGAATCCCATGGACAGAGGAGCCTGTTGGGCTACAGTCCATGGGGTCACAAAGAGTCAGACATAACTAACTAACTAACACAGTAACTAACACAGGTCTAATGAAGTGCCTCAGGTAATAAAACTATCACAGACCTCAAAAATGGCCTCATTAATTTTAGCTTTGTCTGGAGTTGAGTCACATTTCAACCGTCTGTGCTTTTATCCCCTTTTCCTGTCGCTTAAGCAAGTGCACACTTGCATACATACATACAATTTCATGTTTAAAATCTATACAGTTTTATTAATGTAGCATTAGCAGTGTAGATGACAACAAAATGTGGAAAATTCTTGAAGAGATGGGCATACCTGACCACCTTACCTGCCTCCTAATAAATCTGTATGCATGTTAAGAAGCAAAAACTAGAACCGGACATGGAGCAACAGACTGGTTGCAAATCAGGAAAGGAGTACGTCAAGGCTGTATATTGTCACCCTGATTATTTAACCTATATGCAGAGTGCATCCTGTGAAATGCTGGGCTGGATGAAGCACAAGCTGAAATCAAGATTGCCGGGAGAAATATCAATAACCTCAGATGTGCAGATGACACCACCCTTATGGCAGAAAGTGAAGAAGAACTAAAGAGCCTCTCAAGGAAAGTGAAAGAGGAGAGTGAAAAAGTTGGCTTAAAATTCAACATTCAGAAAACAAAGATTTCCGAATCTTTGGCATCCAGTCCCATCCCCTTTGTGGCAAATAGATAGGGAAACACTGGAAACAGTGACAGACTTTATTTCTTTGGGCTCCACAATCACTGCAGATGGTGCCTGCGGCCATGAAATTAAAAGATGCTTGTTCCTTGTAAGAAAGCTCTGACCAACTTAGACATCATATTAAAAAGCAGAGATGTTACTTTTCCGACAAAGGTCCATCTAGTCAAAGCTATGATTTTTCCAATAGTCATGTATGAATGTAAGAGTCAGACTATAAAGAAAGCTGAGCACTGAAGAATTGATGCTTTTGAACTGTAATGTTGGAGAAGACTTTTGAGATTCCCTTGGACTCTCAAACCAAAAGATCAAACCAGTCAATCCTAAAGGAAATCAGTCCTGAATACTTATTGGAAGGACTGATGCTGAAGCTGAAACTCCAATACTTTGGCCACCTAGTGGGAAGAACTGACTCATTGGAAAAGACCCTGATTCTGGGCAAGATTGAAGGCAGGAGAAGGGGATGACAGAGAATGAGACGGTGGGATGTCATCACTGATTTGATGAACATGAGTTTGAGAAAGGTCCGGGAGTTGGTAATGGACAGGAAAGCCTGGCATGTTGCAGTTCATGGAGTCACAAAGAGTTGGACATGACTGAGTGACTGAACTGAACTGAGCATCAGCAATAAGGAAACTAATATCCCCCAAAGCACTATGCCTGTATAATTAGCCTTCAGTTCAGTTCAGTCGCTCAGTCATGTCTGACCCTTGGCAACCCCATGAATCACAGCATGCCAGGCCTCCCTGTCCACCACCAACTCCCGGAGTTCACTCAGACTCACATCCATCAAGTCAGTGATGCCGTCCAGCCATCTCATCCTCTGTCGTCCCCTTCTCCTCCTGTCCCCAATCCCTCCCACCATCAGCATCTTTTCCAATGAGTCAACTCTTTGCATGAGGTGGCCAAAGTACTGGAGTTTCAGCTTTAGCATCATTCCTTCCTAAGAAATCCCAGGGCTGATCTCCTTCAGAATGGACTGGTTGGATCTCCTTGCAGTCCAAGAGACTCTCAAGAGTCTTCTCCAACACCACAGTTCAAAAGCATCAATTTTTCGGCACTCAGCTTTCTTCACAGTCCAACTCTCACATCCATACATGACCACAGGAAAAACCATAGCCTTGACTAAACGAACCTTTGTTGGCAAAGTAATGTCTCTGCTTTTGAATATGCTATCTAGGTTGGTCATAACTTTCCTTCCAAGGAGTAAGCGTCTATTAATTTCATGGCTGCAGTCACCATCTGCAGTGATTTTGGAGCCCCCAAAAATAAAGTCTGACACTGTTTCCACTGTTTCCCCAACTATTTCCCGTGAAGTGATGGGACCAGATGCCATGATCTTCGTTTTCTGAATGTTGAGCTTTAAGCCAACTTTTTCACTCTCCTCTTTCACTTTCATCAAGAGGCTTTTGAGTTCCTCTTCACTTTCTGCCATAAGGGTGGTGCCATCTGCATATCTGAGGTTATTGATATTTCTCCCGGCATTGATTCCAGCTTGTGCTTCTTCCAGCCCAGCATTTCTCATGATGTACTCTGCATAGAAGTTAAATAAGCAGGGTGACAATATACAGCCTTGATGTACTCCTTTTCCTATTTGGAACCAGTCTGTTGTTCCATATCCAGTTCTAACTGTTGCTTCCTTACTTGCATACAAATTTCTCAAGAGGCAGATCAGGTGGCCTGGTATTCCCATCTCTTTCAGAATTTTCCACAGTTTATTGTGATCCACCCAGTCAAAGGCTTTGGCATAGTCAATAAAGCAGAAATATATGCTTTTCTGGAACTCTTTTGCTTTTTCTATGATCCAGCGGATGTTAGCAATTTCATCTCTGGTTCCTCTGCCTTTTCTAAAACCAGCTTGAACAACTGGAAGTTTACAGTTCACATATTGCTGAAGCCTGGCTTGGAGAATTTTGAGCATTACTTTACCAGTGTGTGAGATAAGTGCAATTGTGCAGTAGTTTGAGCATTCTTTGGCATTGCCTTTCTTTGGGATTGGAAGGAAAACTGACCTTTTCCAGTCCTGTGGCCACTGCTGAGTTTTCCAAATTTGCTGGCATATTGAGTGCAGCACTTTCACAGCATCATCTTTCAGGATTTGGAATAGCTCATCTGGAATGCCATTACCTCCACTAGCTTTGTTCATAGTGATGCTTTCTAAGGCCCACTTGACTTCACATTCCAGGATGTCTGGCTCTAGGTCAGTGATCACACCATTGTATTATCTTGGTCGTGAAGATCTTTTTTTGTACAGTTCTTCTGTGTATTCTTGCCACCTCTTCTTAATATCTTCTGCTTCTGTTAGGTCCATACAATTTCTATCCTTTATTGAGCCCATCTTTGCATGAAATATTCCCTTGGTATCTCTGATTTTCTTGAAAAGATCTCTAGTCTTTCCCATTCTGTTGTTTTCCTCTATTTCTTCTCATTGATCGCTGAGGAAGGCTTTATTATCTCTCCTTGCTATTCTTTGGAACTCTGCATTCAGATGCTTATATCTTTCCTTTTCTCCTTTGCTTTTCACTTCTCTTCTATTCACAGCTATTTGTAAGGCCTCCCCAGGCAGCTATTTTACTTTTTTGCATTTCTTTTCCATGGGGATGGTCTTGATTCCTGTCTCCTGTACAGTGAGACAGAAATAAACATAAATAAGCATGTGCTTTTGTTAATTTTAGTTGCATTTATTTAAAAAAGCCTCTTGATGAAAGTGAAAGTGGAGAGTGAAAAAGTTGGCTTAAAGCTCAACACTCAGAAAACGAAGATCATGGCATTCGGTCCCATCACTTCATGGAAAATAGATGTGGAAACAGTGGAAACAGTGTCAGATTTTATTTTTCTGGGCTCCAAAATGACTACAGATGGTGACTGCAGCCATGAAATTAAAAGACTCTTACTCCATGGAAGGAAAGTTATGACCAACCTGGATAGCATATTGAAAAGCAGAAACATTACTTTGCCAACAAAGGTTCGTCTAGTCAAGGCTATGGTTTTTCCTGTGGTCATGTATGGATGTGAGAGTTGGACTGTGAAGAAGGCTGAGCGCCGAAGAATTGATACTTTTGAACTGTAGTGTTGGAGAAGACTCTTGAGAGTCCCTTGGACTGCAAGGAGATCCAACCAGTCCATTCTGAAGGAGATCAGCCCTGGGATTTCTTTGGAAGGAATGATGCTAAAGCTGAAACTCCAGTACTTTGGCCACCTCATGCGAAGAATTGACTCATTGGAAAAGACTCTGATGCTGGGAGGGATTAGGGGCAAAAGGAGAAGGGGACAACAGAGGATGAGATTGCTGGATGGCATCACTGACTCGATGGACTTGAGTCTGAGTGAACTCCGGGAGTTGGTGATGGACAGGGAGGCCTGGCGTGCTGCAATTCATGGGGTCGCAAAGAGTCGGACACGACTGAGCAACTGATCTGATCTGATCTGATCTGATTTCTTTTTTAATCTTTTCTATTTACTTCACTTACTTATTTATTTATTTTTGTTTGCCTCGCTGGGTCTTCTTTGCTGCACATGGGCTTTCTCTAGTTGTGGCTAGTTTTGGCAAGTGGGGCTACTCTCTAGTTGCAGTGGACAGGCTTATTCTTACGGTAGTTTCTTTTGTTGCAGACCAGAAGCTCTAGACATGTGGGCTTCAGAAGTTGCAGCTCACAAACTCTAGAGCACAGGCTTAGTAGTTGTGGCACACTGATTTAAGTTGCCCCACATGCATGTGGAATCTTCCATAACAGGGATCAAGCCCATGTCCCTTGCACTGTAGGCAGGTTGTTTACCACTGGATCACCAGGGAAGTCCTGCATTTGATTTCTTAAAACAAATCTTCACTGAAATCTTCAGAACCTTCTTCATTTCCTTACACATGTTGTTAAGAATTGTGAAGTCTTGATTCTAACCTATTGTAACCTAAGAAGATAACCTGTCAAAATTTCATAGAAGAAACTGGCAGAAGAAATAAGAGTCCAGAGTCAGAGACAAAGACTTTATTTTTTATGGAGCCACAAACACCATGTGTTACAACATACTTTCATCCTTTCCCAAAGTTTCTCAGGAAAAGCCCAGATGGATGCAGATAGATGCATGTGCACTCAGTGAGCTGCATTACAGGAGAGAAACCCTGAACATAGGACACTCCATGTTTTTATAGTAGGCAGCAACATGCCTGCTCTGTGCTCCAGAGGGAGACATTGTTATTATACTGGAAAATAGGCCTTCCTAATATTGCCTAGGGAGAAAGATTTTACCTTTATTTCCTCAAACTGTAAGCAAACCTGTCATTTGCTCTGGAAAGTGGTACAATCTTTATCATCCAAGACTCTTCAGTATACAAATATCCTTGGAAAAAAAATAATCCACAAGAAATGGAACTTAATATCTCACTTACAAAGCATGCAGGGACCTGTGGGGAGTTTCATCCAAAATTATATCTTCATATTTGCTGATAAGTTTTAAAAATATCCATTTGAGAATTTGTGCTTGTTCTACTTCAGAGACCAAGGATCCTGGAAATCAAAAATAATTGAAACTATTGAGAGCTGTATATAAGAAGAGAGCTTTAGTATAAGTTTCAATGTTATTGAGCCAAAACTTTAGCAGATTTATAGCTTTATTTATTTACTTAGAAATATAAACTTTCCTTGTTTTTCTGGTAAAGTTTTTTATCTTCATAAAGGGTCTCGTGAGCAAGCCAAGATATGCTGGTCTTGCATTCTTGTAGTGATGATAATGTACAATAGAAAATAAGACTCCAATGTTCATTTATCATTTATGATGACAGATTGAGAGCAGCTGCAAGCATGAAGCTGACAATTCTGCCTAGGATGATGTACAGCACAAACCAGAATGATCCTAAGATGCATTAACTTTATATTAATGCACAGTGACCATTACTGATATGGAATGCAAGATGCTTATGATAATATATAGGGAAAGGGATGGTTCAAAAACAAGAGTATACAGTATACTGTTATACTAACTTAGGAACACAAATACTTTACTCACATAATACAAGATTACTAAATTTCTTGGATAAACAGAATTTTAGTTTCTTGTAAATATATACAAACATACCTGTTACTTGAAAAATATATTATATAGTTATTATATGGTAATAAAAGCCAGAAGTCAAAAGTAGGGTATATTATAGGGGGACAAAAAGACTTTTAAAGCAACCTACATTTTTTTTTTCTATTCATTAGCTCTCGTATGTTTGAACCTTGTAAAAATAGGGTGCAAATGATAAGGAGTCATGGCTAACCATGGTATCTAAAACCAGCAGATGGTACCTTAAACCAATAGATGTAGCATAGAACCCTTCTGCTTATGGAGTGAGATTATTTCACATTGTTCCTCTTATCTTCTGTATCTTCTTTTGCTCTTAAACATATCTTACATTAAAATCATGGCTGCTGACTTTGATCTTAGAGATAAACTATTTTTGTTTTTTAAGTGAGACTCACAGAATTAAGATGGGCCAAAGGAAAATACTTATTGAGTAGCTACTTCATGCCAAGCATTGTGCCAGGGACTTCATACACATTATCATACTTAGTCAGCCTGATTCCTGATTGAAAAATAGTCTCATCATATTGTTATGGGGGAAAGAGAGACATGTTGTTTCACTGCATGCTGCTGCTGCTGCTAAGTCACTTCAGTCGTGTCCGACTCTGTGCGACCCCATAGACGGCAGCCCACCAGGCTCCCCCATCCCTGGGATTCTCCAGGCAAGAACGCTGGAGTGGGTTGCCATTTCCTTCTCCAAGCATGAAAGTGAAAAGTGAAAGTGAAGTCGCTCAGTCGTGCCCGACTCTTAGCGACCCCATGGACTGCAGCCTACCAGGCTCCTCCGTCCATGGGATTTGCCAGGCAAGAGTACTGGAGTGGGGTGCCATTGCCTTCTCCTGTTTCACTACATAGTTATATCAAAATTAAGATTTTAGCAACACTGACCTCAGAATTAATCACTCATTTATTAGTCTAAGTAATCCTTAAAATGGAATCTTACCAGGATGTGAAATAGTTTCCGAGAATTGACAAAACATATTTTTAGCTCCAATATAACATATTTTCTTTTTCTCATCCATTGTTTGAATTAATCATCCTACATTTGTGTATAATGATGGTACCTCTCCAATTACCACCTTCTTTTCTCCTTCCTTCAAAAGTCACAGCTTTTGAAAGAGGGACCTCAAACCACTGCTTCACCAATGCCAGCTAAAGATGTATTAATCAACACTTATACCAGGATATTACATTCTTAGCTTATCATAATACACTTCAAAATAGAACTTTATAACATTTACAAAGGTATAACAACTTTATAATAGGTAAACACTTCATCTATGCTTACTTCCAATAGAAATTCATTAAAGAAGAAAAAAATTATAATTTTTATAGGTTAAAAAAATCCCCTGAAGACAGCTGTAGTGGTGGAGAGTAACAGAGCTGCTGCTTACCAGGACAGCAGCCTACCAGGCTTCTCCATCCATGGGATTTTCCAGGCAAGAGTACTGGAGTGGGGTGCCATTGCCTTCTCTGGAGTAACAGAGCAGGAGAATATAATTTTATATTTATATGGATACACACTGTGAAAATAAAGCTGTCAATATTCCAATAAATGAAGCAAGATAATGGGGCAAGTCTTTTTAAATTAATACTTCTTTTAAAATTAATTAATGCAAGTAAATGTTTTAAATGAATTTTTATTTTAAGCACTCAATTATTTATATAAAATATCCCAGATGAAAAAGTCCAAATGTAATTTAAATTGTAATTTAATTTAAATTAAAAATGATATATTAAAATCTCATATTATTTAGATTACAAACAATATGAGTAAATTGCAACTTTTCAATTTTATGAAATTTTGAACTTAGAATTTAAATCATATTAATATTGCAAATGGAATTATCAGATAGCAAAAAATGATAAGCTCTAATGATTATTTTAAAGAATTTAAAACAAAAATATAAGTATGCATTTAATTAAATTTCAACATGAGAATAATTAAATTAAATTATGAACCCTGGGGTTTGAAGGCACAGTTCAAATGCTGGCTCTATTGAAATTACAGAATCTTACTTTCTCTAAGGCCACTTTTCTTTATGAGACTATATTCCACAGTTTGATATTGTTAAAGATCTATTACATAACCAATGCTTGGCACACTATTAATATATTTAATATGTATTCAGTAAATGATGTATTCAGTCATAGCAGAAATAGTGTTAAAATTCTTAATGGACATACAGAAAAAAGGGATGTAATAAAAGTTTGGTTACAGCACATTGAAAGATGAGTCAATAAAGTGAAATCCTGCATCATAAATTTTCAACACTGCTGTTGTATTGTTTCTTTCTTCCCTTTTAGCATTGTGCTTTTATTCCTCTGATAGAGAAACTCCTGGTGTTTATACCAAGAGGGTTGCCATTATACTTAATTGGTTTCACAACTGCTAAATAATCCTATTGGGACATCACTTTGTTGATGAGATAAATAGCAATCTAACTGTGGACTTAATCACCTTCTTCTTTAAAAGACTTCAGATATTCTTTAGCCTTGTTGCTGTGACATGTGATAATTAGCTTGAAAGGAGATGGAGAGGTAGATATCAATGCCAATTAACTCTGGTTCTTTGTGAAATTGGTATATCCATAGAAAACCTAGAAAAGAATACCTCATCTAAGCAACAAAACTTTCTGAATGCCAGAATATTGATTTATTGAATTATTAATTCATCTTATAGATAGTTACAAAGTCTTTGGCTTCCTTCCATGAACTATGGTTTTCTAGATCCGTAGATTGATAGATATAGGTATAGATAGGCTTTATAGATATAAAACTTTTGTTATAAGTAAATAATACATAATATTTAATCAATAATAATATATAAATAGTATATGGTTATATATCATTGTGTGTGTGTGTTAGTCACTCAATCATGTCCGACTCTTCGTTATCTCATGGACTGTAGCCTACCAAGCTCTTCTGTCCATGAAATTCTCCAAGCAAGAATACTACAGTGGGTTGCCATTCCCTTCTCCAGGGAATCTTCCTGATCCAGGGATCAAACCTGGGTCTCCTGCATTGCAGGCAGATTCTTTACCATATGAGGCACTGGGGAGGCACATATATCATTAAATATAAATAATATATAGTACATAATATATATCCTTGACATCAGGGGCTTTAGTTAAATGAGAAGTGTTATATAATTAAACAAATGAATATATATAATTACAAATCATTTTCAGTACTGGAAAAAAATAGTGTGGTTCTATATGACAGTAAAACAGAAGAACCCATATTATTTTAGAAGAACTACTATTTGAGCTGATATGAATGAAGAATAGTGGGGAGAACATGCCAAATGAAAAACAAAGCACAAGCAAAGTCCCACAGTGGGAAAATCTTAGTTTTTTGGTTGGATAAGCTTTGAGAAGACTGTTGCCAGGAGTGTGGTGAGAAGAGAGGCTGAAGAAAGAGCCCCAGTAAAAGGCATCAAAGTTATTAAATAGTTCGTTGGTGTAATGGGAAGCCACAGAGGTTTGGATTAAAATAGTGATATCATCTAATTATATAAATTTTAAAAATAACACTCTGGCTGTCCTGTGGGTAAAAGATTATAAAATGGCAAGAGTGCAGGCAGGAAATTGTTTTTGGAGGCTATTGCAGTAATCCAAGCAAGAGATCATGTAGTTTTCCTCTCTTCAGGGATTTATTCATCTTTATATGAATGAATGCTCTTTCTTGGCCCACAGCACCAGAGAGTAAATGCAAAACTAAACCTAGAAAGACTTCTGAAAATCTTGCCTGCTCCTCCAACTGTGTCTTAAGTGATGAGGAGTTGAAGGATATTCTTCTATATCCCTGTCTTAGTTCAGAGAACTGTACTTTTCAGAATGAGAGCAATTATCTTGAGCCATATTTATAGGAAGGGATATAGATTTGAGGGATATATTAGCAGAAAGTCATTGACTTTCTTTTTTATGTAACCTCTGGTTGTCCATCTAGCTTAACATTAAAATACCCATCTCTTACTCTGTTCTCACTTCCTCCTATTGATTTTTTCCCACAAGACCTAGATTCTAGCTTTGGTTCTCACCCTGAATCATATCCTAATCAAAAAATGTCTTGAGGACTTCATTTCAGTTACTAACATAAAATCTAGAAATACAGAGTATAGATATGAACCCGGTTCAAACTTCAGCATTAGTGAATATTAGCTGTGTGATACTGGCATTGTCAATTAACTGCTCTAAGAATGCATTCCTCCTCTGTGATATTAAGATAATATTCAGCTTTCAGGGTTGCTATATATATCTTTACAAAAGCCACTCATAACATATTACATATTGTTATGAGTGGCTTTTATAAAGATATTATATTTATTTTTATATGTAATATTATAATTAACATTACATATTAGGAGCTCAAAAATTAGTAGCTGCTCTTATCATTTTAGATAAAAATAATACACTCCCTCCCTCTTGAAAGAATGTATATGAGAGCACTTGAGGTGTAGATATTTTATATAAAGACTTCATTCATTCATTCATTTAATCATCATACATTTAATCAGTCATCAGTCAATTAGGGTGTAATATGAAGCATCACCACCAGAAAGGCATTGTGTCAGGTTCTGGGAGAAAGGATGGATGGAACATTCATAACATAAGTCTTAATCTGCAAGACTGCAAAATCCAGGAAGTTTTCAGAAATGAGGATGTTAGTAGTTCAGGGGGAAAAAAAGTACTTTTCCTTTCTGGAGCAAGCAGAAGTAGCTAGTTAGAAGAAATGGAGACTAGAGAAAGGTGGTAAGAAACAGATATTTCAAGCCAAAGGAAAAGGTCTGACTGAAAGTGGAGGGGCTGTCACTAGAAGGTTATGCTTAGTAAAGCAATAGACAGACAAAAGCAGGAAAAGAATACACTCTTTTGTTTAAGTTATATTTGAATTTACCCAATTATATCTTTGTATCAGCTCTAGAAGTTATATATTTTTACACAAATTTATAGATGAGAAAATGAGGCTTTGAATCTCCTGAAACCATTTAGCACTCAGATGGCAAATTATAACTCAAATCCCATGTGTCTAGACCTAAAGAGTATTTTCTATTTTCTTTCAACTACACCATTTTTTAAAAATGTTTAGTTCTCACTTAACAACCACTTTATGTCTAATATATAACATGAGAAAAGGTCTATTCTGGGGGAAAAAAATCCTTATTTATCAAACCCACATATAATCTTTCACCTATTACAGAGGAGGCTGGTGGGCTACTATGTTCCATAGGGACCCAAAGAGTCAGACACGACTGAAGCGGCTTAGCATGCATGTATTTGTTATTAAACTAATTAAAAGACTTTCTCCTTATATGCTGATGTTCCTTGAAACCAACAAGGGTGGATATCTGGTAAAAGTGTCACTATTTAGATCACACTGTACATATGGAGTGAGATCGTCTCAATAGTATGTGTCTGTGCTATTTTGATGTTAAGGAGAAATCATTCATCACATCCTCAAGTCTGGTCTATTGAAAGACAATCTATCCAGTGCAGTGGATTTTTACATCCTAGATTAAATCTGAAGAGATGGAGTGGTTTTTTCCAAGACTCTTCTCATCACTTATCCTAAATGGACTATAATGGAATGTAAAGCAGCACAATGCCTCTTGATTCTCCTTAATAATATGACATGTAAATTCTCATGGCTTTGTGCCACAATATTAGAGGAAGAGAGCTTCCCTGGTAGCTCTGCTTGTAAAGAATGTGCCTGCAGTGCAGGAGACACCTGCTTGATTCCTAGGTCAGGAAGATCCCCTGGAGGAGGGAATGGCAACCCACTCCAGTATTCTTGCTTGGAGAATCCCCATGGACAGATGAGACTGGCAGGCTACAGTTCATGGGGTCACGATGAGTCAGACTCATGACTAAGCACAGCACAGCATTAGGGGAAGAATTTTGCCAATCTAGAGCTCTCAAGTCTAAGCTGTCTCTTTGTATTTTGCTGAATTGTGACAACTTCAGAAAGATAGTTTAAATTATGATTATGAGTTTAATTATCATCACCATTGCCACCCTATTTCTTTCAAGACATAAAAACCCCATAAGTCATCCTCTCTAGAAGTCAAGGGAGCACTAGGGGAAAATGCAGCTCACTGGAGCCATTTGAACAATGACTGTGAAAATAACATCTGTTCCTTGTTTTCATGTTAAATGTATTTTTTTAATTCACTGCAGGGAACACCACTGGCAGCAGTCAGTGTAATTTATCTAAATCTTTAATACTCACTGTTTTATTCAGGAACAGAAATATATTTGCTTTCTAAAGAACATCAAGAGTAAATGTTAAGGGATTCTCTTTAATATTGTAGGATTATGAGCAGGTATTGAAGCAATCAATTGTGAATGTGTAACTATCAATCACAGCCATGATTAAATAAAATTGCCTTCTGCCACATAAAAAAGGGCTGATGTAGGAATGGGTTTGTGAGTGTAGGGTGTGGGTATATATATAAGGATATCAGTTGGTTGCAACATTACAAGAAACATTAAAGACACTGCCAGATAGTAGAAGAATTATTAAAATTCCTGAGATTTAACAAAATAAACATGTGGAATAATATAAAGTTGAATGTGAGAAGGTGATTCATTTCCTGCTGAATTCCTTCAAAGGAAAGCTTCTCACATTGTTCTTAATTCCATGATATACACTGGTTGGAGGTTTTTCCAGATATGGTCAAATTTCTCTAGAATTTTAAGCTTTTTTTTTTTTTTTTTCCGTAGGTCTCTCCATATTCTCTGTCCAACTGTTTTCTTACAAGTTTTTCAACACCAAATCCCCTATAAGAATCTCCTTTTTTCTTTTTTTACTGACTTGAAAACAGTATTAATCCTGATTGACTCAAGTTATCTCATTGTCAAACGTCTTCCTACTTTTTTGTGTCAACTCAATTCTACCCATCTTGCCATATTCAATGCATGAACAGACTAGCTCATCCACTTCTCCACCGAAGCCAATAATATATCTATATTAAACATTTACTATATTCCACACATTGAGAATATTGAAGGTAGACATTTCCTTGGAGGTTAAGCTTGATAATCTTCCCTGGTAGCTCAGACAGTAAAGCGTCTGCCTACAATGTGGTAGACCCAGGTTCAATCCCTGGGTCGGGAAGATCCTCTGGAGAAGGAAATGGCAATCCACTCTAGCACTCTTGCCTGGAAAATCCCATGGATGGAGGAGCATGGTAGGCTACATTCCATGGGGTCGCAAAGAGTTGGACACGATTGAGTGACGTCACCTTCACTTAAACTTGATAAGGAGAAAGAACTACTGAATGCCAAATCATGAAAGCATGAAAGGACATGGCATGTTAGTGAGGGTCAAGCAGTTTGATAGAAAGGAGTGGATTAGAAAAGTACATTTGTTATTCTTAATTTACTACGATATTTTCTTTCTTAATCTCTCTCTCATGAATCCTTACATATATTAAAATTGTCATTGTTTTGGTTTCTGTCATATATATATTTTTTTCAGACCAAGAATGTATTGAAAAATACAAGGAAACAAAAGGAAAAAAGAAAGGAAAGCCACTGCTAACAATTTGTAGCATATATATTATTCTCTGTGTTTATATTTGTACACATGTACATATGTAGTTTTTCTACAAACAAGGTATCTGATTTTTTAAACTTTGTAAACCTGTATTTTTTAATATTGTATTGTGTATATTTTTCAATATGATAAATTGCTCTTATACATTTGACCATGTTACCCTTTGATAACTTGATTTTATAAATGATGTATCTGTGTTCCTCTTTTGGAAAAAAAAGGCATACATATTTATCCACAAAAATTTATAGTTTAAAAGGTCTCCATATATAATGACACTATTCATTAATACACAGAACCACCATTATACACCATTTTTAATGGTTGCTCTTCCCTGGTGGCTCAGATGGTAAAGACTCTGCCTTCAATGCTGGGAGACCTGAGTTAAATTCCTGGGTCAGGAAGATCCCATGGAGAAGGAAATGGCAACCCACTCCAGTATTCTTGCCTGAAAAATTCCATAGACAGAGAAGACTGACAGGTTACAGTCCATGGGGTTGCAAAGAGTTGGATACAAAAGAGCAACTAACACTTTCACTTTCATGTACATATATATGTGTGTATGTATATATGTGTGTATATACACACATATACATTATATACAGTATAATGTATATTATACATTATATATTATATATATAATGTATATTATACATTACATTATATACAGTAATGTATATGTCTATATTATATATGATAGATTATATGTATTGTTATATTATATATTATATTTATAATATATTATATGTTATATTTATGATATTTATAATATATTATATATAATGTATATTATACATTACATTATATACAGTAATGTATCTATCTTTAAACACACTCAATTTAATTTTTATCAGGCCACCTTAGAGGCATTTCATATTTATCCATTTTAACTATTATCAATTATTATACTATTATACAATTAGTATACTCTAATACTTAATATCTGTTCTCTCTATGATAGTCATTAAATAAATTCTCAGGAGGCAGTTTCTGAATCAAGAGTACACAATGGTTTTTAGTAAAATGTCCTCTCAAAAGTAGTATGCAACCACTAATTTTTTACTAAATTTTTACTTAGCTATATCAGCTATATAAAGTGGAGGGAATCAAGGCAAGGGTCTTTAATTCATTCTGATATTTAGAAAGCCTATCACAAAATTCAGAAAAATTAATGGCAATAACATAAGTGAGCAGAGACAAGGAAGACACTTTGCCTCCTCTTTCTCTGGGTAATATTTCATAGAAGGACTTTGTTCCCTTGAATTATTACAAGTCAAAAAGAATATTGAATTCAGTATCTTCTAAGTGGCATTAATTTCATTCCAATAAATTGAGAAATTGAAACATGCCAACTGTGAACATATATATGATATAGACTACTAGAATGTTTAAACATGTGCCATGGAGGAAGGCTTTGTCAAATTTAGTTTATTACTGAAAGCAATAAAGATGGCTTATTTACCTAAGGTTTTTCATTTACTACGACTTTAAAGAATATTGGCATCCTCTTCCTCAATTAACTTGTTTAATCAAGTAATATTCATTGAGTACATACATGTCAGACCTTATATTAGGAACTCTGATAGCTGACATATTTTCAGGTGGGATAGCCTCTGCAGGGCATTACTTTGACTGCTGCCAGGCATTGTTTTTATATGAATTTCATCTTTTAAATATATTCCCTTATATTGAAAATCTATTTTCCTTCAATTTATATTTTTATAGAAATAGCAGTTTAATATATGTATGTTACCTGTGATAGCTGTCACAAGCAATCAAGGATGATGATTTTATTTTTAAAGCAAACAGCTTTAAAGTGGTGCATATTCAAAAGCAGAGACATTACTTTGCCAACAAAGGTTCGTCTAGTCAAGGCCATGGTTTTTCCTGTGGTCATGTATGGATGTGACAGTTGGACTGTGAAGAAGGCTGAGCGCCGAAGAATTGATGCTTTTGAACTGTGGTGTTGGAGAAGACGCTTGAGAGTCCCTTGGACTGCACAGAGATCCAACCAGTCCATTCTGAAGGAGATCAGCCCTGGGATTTCTTTGGAAGGAATGATGCTAAAGCTGAAACTCCAGTACTTTGGCCACCTCATGCGAAGAGTTGACTCATTGGAAGAGACTCTGATGCTGGGAGGGATTGGGGGCAAGAGGAGAAGGGGACAACAGAGGATGAGATGGCTTTATGGCATCACTGACCCAATGTACGTGAGTCTCAGTGAACTCCAGGAGTTGGTGATAGACAGGGAGGCCTGGCGTGCTGAGATTCATTGAGTCTCAAAGAGTCGGACATGACTGAGTGACTGATCTGATCTGAACTTAAAAATAAATTTTGTAAATACCTATTCATGCTAAATGTCCTCTACAGAAAGAATAAGGCACTGTATATATAATCTGTTTACATATATTTCTAAAAATGATTGGTCCATCCTTTCTTTTCAGAAACTCTGCTTAGCAGACAGATTCACAGATTGCATTGAAGGGCATCTGCTAATCGTCCAAGACCATAAACTACTTTTGTGCCGTGTAATATCACCTTAGGAGTTCCTCCTTCCTGCTTTCTTCTTGATCATCTTCTCCAGTAGTCATCAATCATTTTTTTCTCTTGCTCTTTCCCTAATTCTGCCTCAGTGCTATAAATTGTATAGTTCAGTTCTTCCTCTTTAATAGACAGTCTTAACTCCAAATATATACCTTGAGTCACTGACAGACAACTTCCAATATTTTCCTTATTGTGTCTTTCTGGTTCCATAAATGGATATTGTGCATTCCTATAATTTGTTCCAATTGCCAGTGTATTGTCTAGCCAATTCTATGCTCTGCCTAAGCTCTTCTTGTCTTCTGGTCCTTCCTATCCTCTGAAAATAGTTTTTCTTTTCTTGGAAAACATAGATTAAGTCCTTAATTAAATTTACATCCAGGAAATTTTGTCTTTACAAATACAAGTTCCATGATTCCACATTAGGCTAGCTTCCAAGCTGTAGCTTCTGTGTCTATAAAATAAAAATTATTTTCTCCAATATTGGTGTTTGAGGAAACTAACCCTGAGTTTTTGAGAACCAGCAAATGTTACAAAGCTTTTCTGATTATAGATAAGTTAGAATATCTCACTAAAACTCCTTTCCTCTGTCAGGATTAGAAATATTTCCTTTTTATTTAGGACTAAAATTTCATAAGACAGAGCATAAAGACTGTTATAATTGAGAACACTGAACAAATACAACAATTTATTCCAACAAAGAAAAATTCTTAATAGATTCCTAGCATTTCCAAAATCTATTTAAATAAATATCTCCTAATTCTGCCCCCCCCAAAAAAGAGACCTACCTACTGTAGTTATCGTATTAACCATCATACACAATAGGTTCCTATTACATAGTACAAGCTTAAAAACATTAGTTATCTCTGTACTGATTTGCTTAGATATTATTTTTATCAAATAATAAAGATGGTTTAACACAATACTGTGTTGATAAAAGATAGGCTGATGTTTCTCTGACCGTTTGCTGTTACAATTTAGCCCATTTGTGTAAGGAAATCTTCATCAATAAGAAAATAATGGCTGTAATAAGAAAATCTATCATCCATCAGAAAACTTTCCCTTAAGTGAGTTTTAGTCATTACTTGCTTCCTGGAATTATTGGTGCCTCCTTTGCTCACCAGAGACTTCTTCATCAATAGAAGCTCTCTTAGTGTTTATGTGTCTTGCTATTTCTAACAAAATTTCTGGATTTTTTGTGCTTTAATTCACAGTGCATGGCAGAAACTTTGTTTGTGATATTCACTTTTAATTGAGGCCACTGACAAAATCTCTACTTGGATAAAAGCAGAGGATTGATCCCAGTACCATGCCACTCAATGAATAAATACTAACATTTTAAAACTCAACTAGAGATTATGATTTTATTCTACCTAGACTGTGGAGCTATTATCCTTGGAGCCGTTACACTGGAAGTACTGGTCTGCATTATATTTATGCCTCAGATATCCTTGCACTCAATTGCTAACTAATTATTTAACTAAAACATGACTATAGGCAAGATATTAATTCAGCTTTGAGAGAATTACCAAGATCTGAAGAATAGTCTCTCATTGAACTGATGAAAGCAGTTCTGACCATAAATATTACTTTTTGTTCTTGTTATAGTTATATGCTTAATTTGGGGCTTCCCAAGTGGTGCTAGTAGCAAAGAACCTGCCTGCCAATGCAGGATACATAACAGATGTGGGTTTGATCCTTGGGTTGGGAAGATCCCCTGGAGGAGAGCATGTCAATCCACCCCAGTGTTCTTGCCTGGAGAATCCTGTGGACAGAGGAGCCTGGCAGGCTACAGTCCATAGGGTCGCAGAGTCGGTCACGACTGAAGCAAATACACACACATGCTTAATTTTAGAGGATTGAATGGATGTCTTCAAGAAGCCCAAAAAGAGAGATATCAACCCTTACTCTTGAGGTAGGGGTTCAGGAAAAGAGCTTAGTCTCCTAAGAGGGAGTCCTAAGCCCCAAGTAAATAAAAAAGCCGACTAGTGTTTGGTCTCTCAACTTAGGCACTCAGTCTGATATCTGAGCCCTCATGTATCAACCAAGGACTGGTTTTTAAATGAGTGAGGAAGAAGAAAACACATGGATTCCTAGGGCTTATTCTGTTCCCTGTTCAGAAGGCATGGAAGTCACACTGTTTTCTGGCATATTTTCCAGGCAATGATGTGCAGAAAGAATCCAGAGAGCCCACAAGAAATTAAAAAATGGATGACTTGAGGCTGATAAGAAGTTATGCCAAAGGCCTGGAACTTTAGTTGTTGTCATTTCAAGTGGGAATTATGTGTAAGATGAAGAAGGGAAAAAGCCTAGATCATCTGGCATATGATCAATTCAGTTCAGTTTAGTCGCTCAGCCATTCTGACTGTGATCCCATGGACTGCAGCACAGCCAGCTTCCCTGTCTGTCACCAACTCCTGGAGCTGCTCAAACTCATGTCCATCGAGTCGGTGACGCCATCCAACCATCTCATCTTCTGATTTCCCTTACTCTTCCAGCCTTCAATCTTTCCCAGCATAGATCAGCTAAATTAATCTTTATGCTGTTAATAAGAATCTTCAAATAGCACTGACACTGGATTAAATGCATTCCCTTTTTTAATTCAGTATTTAAAAACCTCAGAGTCAACTTTAATGGTCTCAAATAGCAAATTTATGGAGTTAGAAACTCACAAATACTTTCTTTTGCTACCTTTAAAAAGCAGTTATTATTTTGGCTATACATGATTGGGCTTCAGAATGTCAGTGAAATCTCTGAGGTTGTATTTGCACATTTTTACAAAACAGGGTCCAAAACTTATCAGATTCTCAAAAGGATACATGTCTACCAAAATTAAGAGAAAAAGCCTTAGCTGATCTCTGTTTCGGTTGCATCATTAAGAGCTTTATTCTACTTTACATTTAATTGTGTTACCCAACATAAATATACTGGAGCACAAAGAAAGTTTCATTTTAAATAAGTTAAACAAATATTTAGAGAAAATTAAGTGTCATAACAGAAAACTAGGCTTTTTCCCTTCTTCATCTTACACATAATTCCCACTTGAAATGACAACAACTAAAGTTCCAGGCCTTTGGCATAACTTCTTATCAGCCTCAAGTCATCCATTTTTTAATTTCTTGTGGGCTCTCTGGATTCTTTCTGCACATCATTGCCTGGAAAATCCTGTGGTGTTTATTACAGTATTCTTGGAAGAAAGAAGCTGCTAAAATAACTGCAATGTTCATCCTTTGCTTAATTACAGCAAATATCTCTAGAGTTAGACTTAATTGGGTAGAGTCTGGTAACATTTATTAAAGGTGTGGATTGTGCTTATGCTTGTATTGTATTTTATATTTATTTGTTTCATTTAACTGCTAACATGATTTTATCAGGGGTGTGGTCTCAACTTGATAGCTTTCTGGGATAACAAAGTGAGGTTATAATGCTCGTCTGCAATCTCTTCTTCATGATCTCTTGTCTTCCATCATCTCAAACTGCTCTTTATTAATTGCCTCCATTGTCTACTCTGGTCACCAATGCCTTTAATACCAGTATTTCTGTCTGCAGTGTTATTTTCCCTCTATGCTTTGATAAATACTTTTATTTTTAGACATAAAACAGCCTCAGAAGCTTTCCCTGCACCTTCTATTTAAATTTAAACCAATATATATTCTATTGAACCATAATAATCTTCCACTGGGATTCCAGGTGGCCCAGTGGTACAGAATCTGCCCTACCAATGCAGGAAATGCAAGAGATAAGTGTTGAATCCTTGGGTCGGAAAGGTTCCCTAGAGAAGAAAATGGCAACAAACTCCAGTATTCTTACCTGGAAAATTCCATGGCAGATGTGTCTCCACCTCTCCATTGAGTTTATATCTTTTGACATTGAGAGAGGAAGGGCTTTAGAATACTAATGGGATAAAGAGCATCTTTCCTGATGAAGTCTAAATTCTAAGGTGAGACTTCCAGACGATAAATTCCATTCTTTGCCTTCCCATTCTTCATTATACATTAAAAAATTCCTAGAAATACATCAAGGGGAATAACACATGTCAGTTATTTGGAATGCTTTTACCAACTCACCACATTGAAAATACAGAATTAAGCAAATGTGAATGTTCAAACTAATCTCCCCTCAACATACACTATTTAGCCTCAGTGAGAAGTCTTAGTTAAATTTACTGATAGTTCAGCTCTAATTTAAGGGAAATTCAAGACATGTAGCCAGCAAAGCAAATTGAACTGACTACAGAGATGGAGAGAGGGCAGAGAAGGATAAAGATGGGCCAGAATGAGTGAGGTAGAGTAGAGATGCCACAGTGGATGAAAAGCAACAAGAAAGATTAGAAACAGGGACAGGACAGAGAAACACTTGGGACGCACAAATACGCATTAAAAGGAACATATTTTTGATGGCAGAAAGAACATCTTAGAACAGGGACTCTAATGCGTTCTTTAGTCATTGTGTACAGGTGGTGTAAAACTCCAATGGTTGCATGAATCACCCTTAGTTCTGCTGATTTTTTCATATTTCCTAAATTAGCACCCTAGGAGATTTTTATTCTCCAAATATTCTACCTAATGGGAATCAGGAAGAGTGAGAAATGCTAAATACAAGAATCTAACTCGCAGCTCCATATCATTAAAAATAAAAAGAAGAAGAACCTATTAACATTGCAGTTCACTAAGGTAGCTGACAATAATATGTTGCTTCCTATCTTAATATCAAGTTCTTTGGTCAAAATTAAGAACATATTTTTCTGTTTTAGTTTGTTTTGTTTTGTTTAATCAACATAATGCCCAAAGGGAAAAATGTGACAAACAACAAGATTAAAGACAAAATGATGACAACTGAAATAAACCATTTCTTTGTAATGGAAAATTTTAAAAAACATTGTTCCATATGGCACTAAGATAAAATTTTCAATAAAATGGATAGTTCCTGTGAACTAGAAATTACCAAAGTTGCCTCAAAAAAAGCAGAAAATTTGAATAAGTCCAAATAACAATGAAAGAAATTGAGAAAATTGTCAAGGGAGTATCTTACAAAACTTGCTCTGTGTTCAGATGGTTTTATCTATAAAAACTCTCAAATAACTAGTTACAGATACAGTATAAGATTTTCAAGAATATAGAAATAGCTCAGTATCTATTCAATTCTGTGCATATAGCGAGCATATTCAATTCTAGGAGCTAACAAGGGTAGCACTAAAAAGGAATTTACAGACAGATATTTTTAGGCACAAAATGTTAAAGTTAAACAAAAAATAGAAAGCAACATTCAGTAGTATATTTAAAAGTCACCAGTGCCATGTCCCTTTTATGTGATGAATAAAAGCTTAAAGAAAATGTTAAAATATTTAATAAATAGATCATCACATCAAGTAGCTTAATAAAATTATTCATAATATGAAGATCTGTTGAAAGACATAAGGTATCATTTAACCCAATTGAATACTTACTGCTGAGAAAAATAATTGTTTAATTAGAATCTGAAGAGTATATCTGTGATTACTTAAGGAATATGACAAAATATCAACAACCATTATACTTAATGTTCAAGTTATTTGGGAGATATTTTGGCTCAAAAGGGCTTCCTTGGTGACTCAGATATTAAAGAATCCTCCTGTAATGCAGGAGACCAGGGTTCATTCAATGAGTCAGGAAGATTCCCTGGAGAAAGAAATGGCTACCCACTCCAGTTTTCTTGCCTGGAGAATTCCATGGACAGAGGAGCCTGGCAGGCTTACAGTGCATGGGGTTGCAGAGTCAGACACGACTGAGTAACTTTCACTTTCACTTGGCTCGAAAAATAGGGTCTGAAACAGGAGTACAAAGTTATTAAATAGGAAGAGATGAGAGTGGCATTACTTTCTTGTATCTGATTGAACATCCTTAAGTTACTGTTAGTTCCAACCAGCATCATTCCATAGCTTAATTTAAAAACAAGAACCAAAACTTAAGTACATTTAAAAAATAATGAGGATTAAAACCAAAGTAGAAAGCAAATTGTCAGATAAGGTATGAGAATTTTTAAACCATTCAATAAAGAGCTTTATTGCAACTCACAAAATGCAATGCCAAAGAAATTCCATTAATAATAGCAAAGGATATATAGGAATAAAAACAAATATGTATAGCCAATAGAAAATCAAATACCATACTACTTTGAAATCTACAATTCCTTTCAATTCAGTTCAGTTGCTCAGTCATGTACAACTCTCTGGGACTCCATGAACCGCAGCATGCCAGGCCTCCCTGTCCATCACCAACTCCCGGAATCCACCCAAACCCATGTCCATTGAATCTGTGATGCCATCCGACCATCTCATCCTCTGCCATCCCCTTCTCCTCCTGCCCTCAATCTTTCCCAGCATCAGGGTCTTTTCAAATGAGTCAGCTCTTCACATCAGGCGGCCAAAGTACTGGAGTTTCAGCTTCAACATCAGTCTTTCCAATGAACACCCAGGACTGATCTCCTTTAAGATGGACTCGTTGGATCTCCTTGCAGTCCAAAGGACTCTATAGAGTCTTCTTCAATTCCACAGTTCAAAAGCATCAATTCTTCTGTGCTCAGCTTTCTTTATAGTCCAACTCTCACATCCATACATGACCACAGGAAAAACCATAGCCTTGACTAGACAGACCTTTGTTGGCAAAGTAATATCTCTGTAATATACTGTCTAGGTTGGTTATAACTTTCCCTCTAAGGAGTAAACGTCTTTTAATTTCATGGCTGAAGTCTCCATCTGCAGTGATTTTGGAGCCCCAAAAAATAAAGTCTGCCACAGTTTCCACTGTTTCCCCATCTATTTCCCATGAAGTGATGGGACCAGATGCCATGATCTTCGTTTTCTGAATGTTGAGCTTTAAGCCAACTTTTTCACTCTCCTCTTTCACTTTCATCAAGAGGCTTTTTAGTTCCTCTTCACTTTCTGCCATAAGGGTGGTGTCACCTGCATATCTGAGGTTATTGATATTTCTCCCAGCAATCTTGATTCCAGCTTGTGCTTCCTCCAGCCCAGCATTTCTCATGATGTACTCTGCATATAAGTTAAATAAGTAGGGTGACAATATATAGCCTTGATGTACTCCTTTTCCTATTTGGAACCAGTCTGTTGTTCTATGTCCCATTCTAACTGTTGCTTCCCGACCTGCATACAGGTTTCTCAAGAGGCAGGTCAGGTGGTCTGGTATTCCCATCTCTTTCAGAATTTTCCAGTTTATTGGGTTCCACACAGTCAAAGGTTTTGGCATAGTCAGTAAAGCAGAAATAGATGTTTTTCTGGAACTCTCTTGCTTTTTCAATGATCCAGCAGATGTTGGCATTTTGATCTCTTCAATAAGTAATATCAAAACAATATACCTGAAAGGCAATATTTAGTACTATAAACATATCAATACTAGGAGTTTGTGAATGAATCCTTTTACTTTTATTCATTATAGTTCTGATGAAAAAAAAATCCCAAGTAGTGTGTATATATATATATATACAGCAAAAGAGGGACATAAAGAGCTTGGAATACCTATCCTAAAATTAATACTTCTAAATAAATTTATACTTCTAAAATATGAAAGAAAACTCCTGAAAAATAAAAGGAGCAATCCATTTTTTCAAATATATATACTCCATGCATCTATAACAGTATTCAAATAAAGAAAGCAGATTAACAGGGAAAATTATATCACCAAAATATAACCTCTACTATGTAATAATAATGGAGAAGGCGATGGCACCCCACTCCAGTGTTCTTGCCTAGAAAATCCCATGGACGGAGGAGCCTGGTAGGCTGCAGTCCATGGGGTTGCGAAGAGTTGGACACGACTGAGCAACTTCACTTTCACTTTTCCCTTTCATGCATTGGAAAAGGAAATGGCAACCCACTCCAGTGTTCTTGCCTGGATAATCCCAGGGATGGGGGAGCCTGGTGGGCTGCCGTCTATGGGGTTGCACAGAGTCGGACACAACTGAAGCGAGTTAGCAGCAGCAGCAGCAGGTAACAATAAATGATAAAGGAGCCCTCCCAAAAAATAACCAAAACCGACATATAAAACAATTCATATATATAATACAAAGAGCTGATGACTAAAGGTAACCTAGCTAAGCTAGATAGGAGAGAGTTGTCAACAAACACCATGCAGTCAGAATTTCATTAAGTCAGCTGCTCAGCTTTGTAAGTCAGTGAACAAGAGATTGATGAATAAAAAAGAATATACTTTGTAAATTCTTAGACAAGCCTGGAAAAATAATCTAAAATATAGAAATGGTTACATTCTCCATATTAAAAATGCAGAATATGTTTTAAAAATGCAGATGACTGACTTTTGCTTTGGTTATGATGAAATAGTTTGTACTCAACTAATATTCCAAACAACAACGTAAAAGTAAGAAACACATATAAAATCGTTAAAACTTGTTGGAATACATTAGAAATTGTGAAGCATATGGCCTAAGAAAAAGTTAATTGAGATTATCTCAATTTTCAGCCCGCCTCTTTCTTCTCAGGAAGAGAGCATGAGGTCAACATCCAGGCAGAGTTTCTACTAAGGTGTAGAGAAGACAGCAGAGTTTGAGACAACTCCCAGAGCCAGGAAGACAAACATATGAGATTAGTAGTGCTGTGGCAGCCTGGATAATCCCAGAGATATGGTAAACTCAAACAAACAAGCCCAACATTTGGCATCAGTTTTCCCCACAAGACATTTTGAACATGCCACATTGTTTGGGAGTCAAAATTACATGTTAGGTCCTAGAAATGAGAAAACATTTTTAAAAACTCAGACATTTAGTTGGAAACTCTAGGCAATTAAACCTTAGGGAAATCAGAGACAGAACCATCATTACAGACTGCAACACAGCACAGGGTGAATTTAGCCTCTGATTGGATTGAGCTCCTCTGCTCCTCTGCATCCTACCAGAGGACTGGGTAAATCCTCTCTGCAGAGAGGTGACATCATCCAGAGTGACTCCAATTTTTCATACAAATTTCTGGAATTTAAGCAAAACTTGCCAGGTATACCTATGAATGGGACTAAAGGAAAATATCATAGAAAAAGTTACAAAAGACAAAGATACTGAAGTTATCAGCCTTGATCTTTAAAAATAACTAATTAAGATGGTATAAAATATACATGACAAGATTGACATTCTCACCAGAGAACTTGAATCAATAGAAAAGAAGAAAATTAAATTCCTAGAACTTAAAATATATAGTAATTAAGATGAAGAACTGACATGGCAGAAAGATTAATTAGTTGGACTATATAAACTCATAGACTATATCCAGATTTAAGCATGAAGAAAAAGTATGGGTGATACACAAATATTCTAAGTTGTACCACAGTGCAATTTTAGTCACAGAAAGGAAGAGATATAGAACAAGGAAAATGCAATTTTTGAAGAGATAATGGCATCAAAAATTCTACAACCAATGGATGACATCAATCTACCAATAGAAGTTTGAAACCAGAAACAGTATAAAGAAAAGTCACTTAGATGCAAAAGTACAACTAACTAAGGAAACTGAAGAGAGAGGGAAAAAAAAAATCTTCCTAAAAAAAAATCTTAAAAATAGCCAAATAAACAGGGCATCTCACCATCAAAAGGGCAGCAACAAGACTGAAAGCTGACTTTACAAGATAAATACAGAAAACCTGGAGATCACAGATTGATATCTTTAATGTACTGAGGGGAAAGCATCAAAACGAAACAACTGCCTTCACATTCTATACCCAGAAAAAATATTCTTTAAGAGTGACAGCAAACTGAAGAAACTCCAATGCAAACACAAATTGAGAAAATATTTGCCAGCTAGATCCACAGTAAAGACCCAACACTGAGAGATGTCTTCAGACAGAAGGAAAATGGAAAATGGTACCAGAAATGCACAAATAAATGAAGAACAAAAATGGATATGTGATATAGTATCACGTATCCATTGTAAATGGATATGTAAATTGTAAATAAATATGTGATAAAGTATGAATAATTTTAATTGAATTGTCTCCATAAATAATTCATTGTAAATAAATATGTGATAAAGTATGAATAATCTTTAATTGAATTGTCTCCATAAATAATTCATAAAAACTTAGAAAATGCAAGAAAAACAAAAAATAAATCAATATCACCACACATTGCCAGAGAGTACAGTGAAAGTACACAGATGATACTATTGGAGATGGGAGGAGAGATACCTAGTCTACCAGGACATTTGAATAGAGGAAAGCCCTTCTCTATCCTGGATAGAAGAACTATGTGCTATATGCTAAGTTGCTTCAGTTGTGTCCGACTCTTTGCAATTCCATGGACTGTAGCCCGCCAGGCTCCTCTGTCCATGGGAATTCTCCAAGCAAGAATACTGGAGTGGGTTGTCCTGCCCTCTTCCAGGGGATCTTCCTAACCCAGGGATCAAACACAGGTCTCCCTCATTGCAGGAGGATTCTTTACTGCCTGAACCTCCTCTATTCTTGAGGAGTAGATTCTTGACTGAGTCTCAACTGATTCAAATAATGGAGAGTAGAGAATAAAGACCAAAAAAAAAAAATTGAGACTTTCCTGGTGATCCACTGGTTAAGACTCTGCATTACACTGCAGGGAGCATGGGTAGGGGGCTTGGGTCGGGAGCATGGGTAGGGAGCTTGGGTTAGATCCCTGGTTGGGGAACTAGGATCCTGCAAGACACATGTCACATTAAAAAAAAAAAAATTAGAAATTACATGGTTGGTGGGTGTTGAGAAATCTTTAGATAAACAAATATTTAGATTTGTGAATTATCTATTATGGAGTCACCAAATTTATCTCTGCATATTTTCAGCTCTATATAATTATTCCTTGCTTACTAATTTCATCTTTTAGTTCATTCCTATCAGTCTTGTTAAAAAATATCAAGAGGTAGAAAAAAAAACATAATATAATATGTAGAACTTGAGCAAAACACAGAATTATATCAACCATGAAATGAAAATCATAATGAAAATTTATTTCATATTAATTATGCATTTATACTCAATACCCCATACTGTATATTTTAGGTCATCAAAAGAACAAAAATAATTGAAGCAAAAGAAAAATTCTAGTGTAAAGAATCAAGAAAAGTGGAATGATGCATCTTTCTGAAAGCAATTTGATTTTCTGCTTCTTTTCTCCCTGGTGCTTGCCAAACAGGCCCAGCAATAAATGGTAAATGGAACAGTTTTCCTAAGAGAATGCTTAAAATTCTTGCCAAATAAAGTAGGATTCTGTTAATTAAAATTTTAATTGTTCTTGAAAGTGGTTGAGAAAGACTTAACCTTTCTAAAAGAATATGCCAGCAACATATTTCTCCTTTAGCAGACCATGTACAAATTACTTATTCAATACCTATTGATTAAATGTTTTAATCCTTATGCAGATTCAAATGATAACTGTGCACCCAATCAATTTTTGCTTGTAGCCTCCCTAGGAGCAGATGTTCAAGCTCTGTTTATGTGAATTTAGGTACAATCTAAAGAGTCTTTTACTCTTTCTGTCACTCTCAAGGAGGATTGAAGGTTGTTGAGATTATCTTATTTGCCTCAATTCACAAGCTTCCACACCTAACTCCTTCTACCCATTGCTGAGCAAAGTCTCTCAAGACTTTGTCTCTTATGTTAAAAATGAGGAAATGCAACATGTTTGAAATTATCCTTTACTTTAACATAGGTCACAGATTAATACCAATTAAAAAAAATTTTAAGTTATTAACTGTCCTACTCTGTCTGGCAACTACTAGGTGTTTAAGAAAAAATCACTGTAATTTAAATTACAGTCCAGCCAAATGTACATTGTCTATTCTGTACAGAGCATTTGCCCTAAATCCTTTTATCATTTCTGGCCCAGAGAATTGAACTGGGTAATGTGAAATGTAAGTAAGCATTTCTCTTCCCACTCACACTTAATTCAGTAACATAATGTCACCAGTACTCTACGTGTTTTCTTATACGCTTGGCTCTATTTATTTAAAATATTTGTTAAATAAATAATAGTAATAACAACAATAATAATAAATCTTCACATGTTTATCATAACTATTGACTCAATAATTAGGTATACAAATTTAAAAACAATTTTCCCTACATCTTTTGTTAATAAACTCGTACGTATGTTCTCATATCTATCTCTACTGCTACTGCTGCTAAATCACTTCAGTCGTGTCTGACTCTGTGCGACCCCATAGACAGCAGCCCACCAGGCTCCCCCGTCCCTGGGATTCTTCAGGCAAGAACACTGGAGTGGGTTGCCATTTTCTTCTCCAATGCATGAAAGTGAAAAGTGAAAGTGAAGTCGCTCAGTCATGTCCGACTCTTAGCAACCCCGTGGACTGCAGCCTACCAGGCTCCTCCACCCATGGGATTTTCCAGGCAAGAGTACTAGAGTGGGGTGCCATTGCCTTCTCTGATACCTTTATGTGCATTCAAATATAATCACCCACATATTAGATTTTGTAACTTCCATTTTAAAAAATGAGATTACATGGACTAGGCTGTCAAAGCTTCTACACAGGCAGTTATGCCCTATGCCTTCAATATCACAACTGATCCTAATTTAATAAACCCATTATTATTGTTACCAAAAGACCCAAACTCTCTTTCCACTCTTAAATTTTTCACTTGACATCTGGAGGAAAAATATACAAGTTCATATTTTCATCATTTATCTCATGAAGAGAGTTTTTTAAGAAGATAACTGACATGATTGCTCTTCAGTTTTAGTAGAATATATTTGTTACAGAAGGGAGAACTTGAAGGTGGACAGATAGAACATCAAGGAGCCTAGTTTAGTTGGCAAGTCAGAGTGGTGAGGACTAGACTATAGGAGATAGGTTCCAGAAATGGAGAATGGAGATAGTAGCTGTTGTCAGAGAAGGAAACCTTAAAGTTAAACCCAAAGTGTCTAGATTCTCAGTTTGTTATTTATAGTGATAAAGTTCAACAAAACAAGAAATACAGAAACAAGAGCAATTTTGAGGTGGAAATGTGGCCCTGGATATGCTGTATAAGATGCCTCTGTGGGACAATTATTAAACAGTGACTTTTGAGGAATTGGAAAATCTTATCATTCTCGCTTTCTCATCACTTAACATTTTAGTTTAAATATTTTTAAAATTTTGCTTTATATTCTCAACAATTTTATTTTATGGCTGGCAAAATATACACTGAACAAAGTCAATAAAATTTACGTTTTCAATTGTTGGCCATTTGGATAGCTGCCAAATTTTGTTATTATACATGAGGATGAAGTGGATATCTTGAAGAATATAACTTTTTAATCTTTGAATTACTGTCTAAGAATCCATATCCCCAGAAATAAATTGTTTATTCAGTCAAATGATATGAAAATTGAAAGTTATTTGTCCAAAAGTCTTTTACAAGTGGGGAAACAGTGGCTGCTCTTATTTTTCTCAGCTCCAAAGTCCTTGGAAGGAAAGTTATGACCAACCTAGACAGCATATTGAAAAGCAGAGACATTACTTTGTCAACAAAGGTCTGTCTAGTCAAGGCTATGGTTTTTCCAGTGGTCATGTATGGATGTGAGAGTTGGACTGTGAAGAAAGCTGAGCACCAAAGAATTGATGCTTTTGAACTGTGGTGTTGGGGAAGCCTCTTGAGAGTCCCTTGGATTGCAAGGAGATCCAACCAGTCCATCCTGAAGGAAATCAGTCCTGAGTATTGATTGGAAGGACTGATGCTGAAGCTGAACCTCCAGTACTTTGGCCACCTGATACGAAGAGCTGACTCATTTTGAAAAGACCCTGATGCTGGAAAAGATTGAGGGCAGGAGGAGAAGGGGACAACAGAGGATGAGATGGGTGGATGGCATCACAGACTCAATGGACATGGGTTTGGGTGGATCCCGGGAATTGGTGATGGACAGGGAGGCCTGGTGTTGCTGTGATTCATGGGGTCACAAAGAGTCAGACATGACTGAGCAACTGAACTGAACTTTTATGAGTTGTTTTTTAAGCACACACTCATGCACAAGTGTGCATGTTTGTGTTTCTGTGTGTGCATATGTGTGTGTGTGTGTACACATTACCATGGATTTTTTGGTTTGGTTTGGATTTATGTTATCATCAGAACTGAGATTTTTTAGTTTCTGCTTTAGAGGTACTCTGAGCATTTTCCCTCGTATTTACTTTAGCACACCCCTGGCAAGTGTACTAAGTATTAATCACAGAATTCTGGTGAAACAAGCAGGGCTTTTAGCACAAAAACTTTTCAGACTTGAAAATTTTCTAGCATACTACATATTTATGCTTCATTCTGGAGCGTCACTGTCTCCAAATAATCTTTGCACATATAGATATATGACCCAATACCCCACAGATTCCAACAAAAAAAAATATATAAAAAAACATTTCAAGCATCCTTGTTACTGACCAATTTATAGCTCCTCTTGCAAAATGATGAATAAAGAGAAAACAAATGCATAACAGCAGTTTACCTACTTCAGCTACTGAGTGCCTTATGTTCTTCTTTTGCTCTTCATGGACTTCCTCAGAGGCAAATTAGTGAAATCGCAGGTGCCTTCTGGAAAAAGTGATTAGCCTATTCAGAGCTCCCTTGTGCTCTCTAAAAGGCACTTTAATGTTAACTGAACATTCCACTATGTTGTCAGATTTAGAATTGATCCCAGTTTCCAGTGAGCAACTTATCCTGACAGACTGCTAGAAAACGGATACTCCACTTGGCATTTGATTCTAAAGAGAAGCGGTAAGAAGAAAACACATCAGCTGTGGCGAGACCATTATGATACCAGTGGTTGGTTTCAAAAGTGGTTTTTAATGTGTTTATACACTGAAAATAAAGAACCGGCGTAAGAAATGGTATTTGTCTCAGGCCACACTATGACAGCAACTACTTTTTTCTTCTTATGCTTCTAATTTTGGATTAAATTTCACCTCATTAGAGAGCTCTTCCTGACATCCTTCAGTTGTTTCCAGCTTCACTCCATAATGCTCAAACCAGCTCAGTTATTAATGGAATCATCCACTTCGTAATTATACATTTATTCCTACTTACTTGTTACTTCCTCCCTCTTCTACTATCTGTGATCTCACTGAGAGAAGGAACTGTGTGTATTTCTTACCCCAAAATTCCAGTTTCTGCCTAAGTATCTGGTACCTAGCAAGCATTAAGTAATTATTTCATTAATGAATAAACTATATTGTCACCCTGCTTATTTAACTTATACGCAGAGTACATCAAGAGAAGTGCTGGGCTGGAAGAAGCACAAGCTGGAATCAGATTGCTGGGAGAAATATCAATAACTTCAGATATGCAGATGACACCACCCTTATGGCAGAAAGTGAAGAGGAGCTAAAGAGCCTCTTGATGAAAGTGAAAGAAGAGAGTGAAAATGTTGGCTTAAAGCTCAACATTCAGAAACTAAGATTATGGCATCTGGTCCCACCATTTCATGGGAAGTAGATAGGAAAACAGTGGAAGCAGTGTCAGACTTTATTTTTTTGGGCTCCAATATCACTGCAGATGGTGATTGCAGCCATGAAATTAAAAGACGTTTACTCCTTGGAAGGAAAGTTAAGACCAACCTAGATAGCATATTTAAAAGCAGAGACATTACTTTGCCAACAAAGGTCCATCTAGTCAAGGCTATGGTTTTTCCAGTGGTCATGTATGGATGTGACAGTTGGACTGTGAAGAAAGCTTAGCACCGAAGAATTGATGCTTTTGAACTGTGGTGTTGGAGAAGACTCTTGAGAGTCCCTTGGACTGCAAGGAGATCCAACCAGTCCATTCTAAAGGAGGCCAGTCCTGGGTGTTCATTGGAAGGACTGATGCTAAAGCTGAAACTCCAATACTTTGGCCACCTCTTGCGAAGACTTGACTCATTGGAAGAGACCCTGATGCTGGGAGGGGTTGGGGGCAGGAGGAGAAGGGAACGACGGAGGATGAGATGGCTGGATGGCACACCAACTAGATGCACATGAGTTTGAGTAAACTCCGGGAGTTGGTGATGGACAGAGAGGCCTGGTGTGCTGTGATTCATGGGGTTACAAAGAGTCGGACATGACTGAGTGACTGAAGTGAACTGAACTGAAGTGAATAAAACCATAAGTACAACTCATAAGCACCAACTTCAAATTCAAGAACACCATTGTTACACACCTACATGTTTTGGCTACAGAAGCAAACAAAAAAAATATATTATTCATCTAAATATATTTCAATCCATAAATTCCTTGAAAGCATTTTTTAAGGAATGGCATCATCTCAAAACAAATGGAAAATGACTCAGAATTAGAGATGGTGCCCAATCCTAGAGCAATTACAAGTGAAGAAAACAACTTGAACTCACATTGTATGGGAAAATGTGTCAAAAGATGTCCATAGAGAAAGTGAAGCTGAACCTTCAGCAGATGTCCACTATAAAGCTCCCAGAGTGAGACATTCTGGAATGTGAAGTCAAGTGGGCCTTAGGAACCATCACTACAAACAAAGCTAGTGGAGGTCATGGAATTCCAGTTGAGCTATTTCAAATCTTAAAGATGATGCTGTGAAAGTGCTACAATCAGTATGTCAGCAAATCTGGAAAACTTAGCAGTGGCCACAGGACTGGAAAAAGCTCAGTTTCCATTCCTGTCCCAAAGAAAGGCAATGTCAAAGAATGCTCCAGCTACCACACAATTGTACTCATCTCACGCACTAGTAAAGTACTGCTCAAAATTCTCCAAGCCAGCAATACGTGAACCATGAACTTCCAGATGTTCAAGCTGGTTTTAGCAAAGGCAGAGGAATCAGAGATCAAATTGCCAATATCCACTAGATCATCAAAAAAGCGGAGAGTTCCAGAAAAACATCTATTTCTGCTTTAATGACCATGCCAAAACCTTTGACTGTGTGGATCCCAATAAACTGTGGGAAATTGTGGAAGAGATGGGAATACCAGACCACCTGACCTGCCTCTTGAGAAACCTGTATGCAGGTCAGGAAGCAATAGTTAGAACTGGACATGGAACAACAGACTGGTTCAAATCGGAAAAGAAGTATGTCAAGGCTGTATATTGTCACCCTGCTTATTTAACTTATATGCAGAGTGCATCATGAGAAACACTGGACTGGATGAAGAACAAGCTAGAATCAAGATGCCGGGAGAAATATCAATAGCCTCAGATATGCAGATGACAGCACCCTTATGGCAGAAAGTGAAGAGGAGCTAAAGAGCCTCTTGATGAAAGTGAAAGAGGAGAGTGAAAAAGTTGGCTTAAAGCTGAACATTCAGAAAACTTAGATCATGGCATCTGGTCCCATCACTTCATGGGAAATCGATGGGGAAACAGGGGAAACAGTGGATGACTTTATTGGGGGGGGGCCTCCAAAATCACTGCAGATGGTAAACTGCAGCCATGAAATTAAAAGATGCTTACTCCTTGGAAGGAAAGTTATGACCAAACTAGGCAGTATATTAAATAGCAGAGACAGTACTTTGCCAACAAAGGTCCATCTAGTCAAGGCTATTTTTTTCCAGTAGCCATGTATGGATGTGAGAGTTGGCCAATAAAGAAAGCTGAGCACCAAAGAATTGATGCTTCTGAACTGTGGTTTTGGAGAAGACTCTTGAGAGTCCCTTGGACTGCAAGGAGATCCAACCACTCCATCCTAAAGGAGATCAGTCCTGGGTGTTCGTTGGTAGGACTGATGTTGAAGCTGAAACTCCAATACTTTGGCCCCCTGTGTGAAGAGTTGACTCAGTTTAAAAGACCCTGATGCTGGGAAAGATTGAGGGCAGGAGGAGAAGGGGATGACAGAGGATGAGATGGTTGGATGGCATCACCGACTTAATGGACACAGGTTTGGGTGGACTCTAGGAGTCGGTGATGGACAGGGAGGCCTGGAGTGCTGTGGTCCATGGGGTCGCAAAGAGTAAGATACAACTGAGTGACTGGACTGAACTGAACTGAACATACTTTCTAATATTTCTTATGTATGGACATACAGGGCTTCACTGGTGACTCAGTGGTAAAGAATCCATCTACAATTTGGAAGACTCAGGTCAATCCCTGGGTTGGGAAGGTTTCCCTGGAAAAGGAAATGGCAACCCACTCCAATATTCTTGCCTAGGAAATCCCATGGACAAAGGAGCCTGGGGCAGGGGGAGGGGCTACAGTCCATGGGGTTGCAAAAGAGTCAGATATAACTGAGCAACTAAACAACAACAACGGCATGTAATTATTCAATATATGTAACACTTATTGATGGTCTAATAAATACAATGCTCTAGTTATTTGGGATACAATAATAATATGCATAAGTTTCTTTAAATATGGAAGACTGATAACTACAAATAGTGATAAACGCTTTGAAAAAAATATTGGCAATGAAGCTAAACTGGTTGTGAAAGGAAGATGCATTGTTTAGATATGGAAGATGAGGAAAGACCTTCTTGAAGAGGTATCATTAGAGCTAAGGTCTGACAGATAAAAAGATATCTCTGTACTAGTTTGCATTCCCACCAACAGTGTAAGAGGGTTCCCTTTTCTCCACACCCTCTCCAGCATTTATTATTTGTAGACTTTTGGATCGCAGCCATTCTGACTGGTGTGAAATGGTACCTCATAGTGGTTTTGACTTGCATTTCTCTGATAATGAGTGATGTTGAGCATCTTTTCATGTGTTTGTTAGCCATCTGTATGTCTTCTTTGGAGAAATGTCTATTTAGTTCTTTGGCCCATTTTTTGATTGGGTCGTTTATTTTTCTGGAGTTGAGCTGTAGGAGTTGCTTGTATATTTTTGAGATTAGTTGTTTGTCAGTTGCTTCATTTGCTATTATTTTTTCCCATTCTGAAGGCTGTCTTTTCACCTTGCTAATAGTTTCCTTTGATGTGCAGAAGCTTTTAAGGTTAATTAGGTCCCATTTGTTTATTTTTGATTTTATTTCCAATATTCTGGGAGGTGGGAGAACAGTGTGGAGATTCCTTAAAAAACTGGAAATAGAACTGCCTTATGATCCAGCAATCCCACTGCTGGGCATACACACTGAGGAAACCAGAAGAGAAAGAGACACGTGTACCCCAATGTTCATCGCAGCGCTGTTTATAATAGCCAGGACATGGAAGCAACCTAGATGCCCATCAGCAGATGAATGGATAAGAAAGCAGTGGTACATATACACAATGGAGTATTACTCAGCCATTGAAAAGAATACATTTGAATCAGTTCTAATGAGGTGGATGAAACTGGAGCCTATTATACAGAGTGAAGTAAGCCAGAAGGAAAAACACCAATACAGTATACTAAAGCATATATATGGAATTTAGAAAGATGGTAATGATAACCCTGTATATGAGACAGCAAAAGAGACACTGATGTATAGAACAGTCTTATGGACTCTGTGGGATAGGGAGAGGGTGGGAAGATTTGGGAAAATGACATTGAAACATGTAAAATATCATGTAAGAAATGAGTTGCCAGTCCAGGTTCGATGCACGATACTGGATGCTTGGGGCTAGTGCACTGGGACGACCCAGAGGGATGGTATGGGGAGAGAGGAGGGAGGAGGGTTCAGGATGGGGAACACATGTATACCTGTGGTGGATTCATTTTGATATTTGGCAAAACTAATACAATTATGTAAAGTTTAAAAATAAAATAAAATTAAAAAAAAAAAGATATCTCTGCAAAGTTCTAATGGAAGAGCATTTCAGGTAGAGAAAAACTAAGAAGACCAGGTTAGAAATATGTTTGGTGTCTTCCAGAAACTAAAATAATCTCTATGATTAGATAGTACTGAGTAAGAGGAAATGTGGGGAAAGAAGGGTCCTTGAGGCAGAGTCCTGCAAAGCATGGTAAGGATTTTGAAATCACTACTCCTTTATATTTGTTAACCATTGCTTCAGTGTGCAGATGTGGGTCATCTGTATTACTATGAAGACCCAAGCCAAATAAAAAGGAAAGAACAAATCCTTTACATCCTATATTATATAGTTACATTCCCTGTGCAGGATTAAATGCCATATACAGGTGCTAGTAAGGGAATGGAGAAGGCAATGGCACCCCACTCCAGTATTCTTGCCTGGAAAATCGACACGACTGAGTGGCTTCACTTTCACTTTCCACTTTCATGCATTGGAGAAGGAAATGGCAACCCACTCCAGTGTTCTTGCCTGGAGAATCCCAGGAATGGGGGAGCCTGGTGGGCTGCCGTCTATGGGGTCACACAGGGTCTGACATGACTGAAGCGACACAGTAGCAGCAGCAGTAAGGGAATAGAAATGAGAGCTCCTTCAGTTCAGTTCAGCCGCTCAGTCCTGTCCAACTCTTTGTGACCCCATGAACCGCAGCACTCCAGGCCTCCCTGCCTATCACCAACTCCCGGAGTTTACCAGAACTCATGTCCATTGAGTCAGTGATGCCATCCAACCATCTTATCCCCTGTCGTCCCCTTCTCCTCCTGCCTTGAGTCTTTCCCAACATCAGGGTCTTTTCAAATGAGTCAGCTCTTCGTATCAGGTGGCCAAAGCATTGGAGTTTCATCTTCAACATCAGTCCTTCCAATGAACACTCAGGAATGATCTCCTTAATAGCACCCATAAGAGTATATACAACCAATTTTCACTAATAGTTTCAGTAAGAGTTCTTATGAAATTAAAAATGTAATTAATTAAGCATCACTAACTTACTAATAAACACCACATGTATCTTTGCCATCAGATGTCTTTGGGTATTTTCCTTCATTGGTTCCAATATCCTTTACTGTGACAATGTCTCTGTTGGAGATAATAGACCCTTAGATAACCCCAACTGAAACTGCAAGTGAAATTAAAGAAAACATTGCATTTGATTTCTTCACAGCTGAAAGGAAACTGAGAAGGTCATGTATTCTTTGTGACCCAAATACAAATCAAATATATTTATCATATTTTTGTAGCTTTCCTAATGTAGTTTGAATGAAATCATATTATAATGCTCATTAGAAATTTTGTACCTAAACTAAACTTTAGGAGCAGTGGTGAGCATAGAATGTGAGATTATAATTTTTGGTCTTACTGTAATTTAGAAAGTTTATTCCTAAATAAGATCTTAAATCAAGGGTTGATTTTATGCAAGTATTGGGGGAAAAAAAGGTATTTCATTCACCAAATGAGATTATTCAGGAAATATTGCTATAATTTCATCATTCAAGACTGTGTCATTTTCATGCCTTACATGATACAATCTACAAAAAATCGGAAATATAAAATATATACCACTAGTTCTTCTAAGGCAAAAAAAAAAAAAAAAAACTTAAATTTTCATCTATATCATGCTTAAAGAATTTTTCTGAATTGTTATTTTCCCCCCTTTCTAATTGTCCATTAACCAGATCTTACAGGCTACTTACTGGTCAGGAACCTGACAAGAATTTTGCATGGAAAATGGACAAGAAAAAGTGATATAACTCTACCTTTTCCAGAGATGTTATGGAAGGAACCATCAGATAAAATTACAAAATGACTAGTTTTGAAAATGCCTATGAAATGAAGAGGAGAAGGCAATGGCACCCCACTCCAGTACACTTGCCTGGAAAATCCCTTGGATGAAGTAGCCTGGTGGGCTACAGTCCATGGGGTCGCTAAGAGTCGGACACGACTGAATGACTTCACTTTCACTTTTCACTTTCATGCATTGGAGAAGGAAATGGCAACCCACTCCAGTGTTCTTGCCTGGAGAATCCCAGGGACGGGGGAGCCTGGTGGGCTGCCGTCTATGGGGTTGCACAGAGTCGGACACGACTGAAGCGACTTAGCAGCAGCAGCATGAAATGAAGAAAGTTGAAAAGGAGAGAGACCCAAGGCAGTTTAGCACCTGCTTTGGGCCAGCGTCTGTGCCACTAGATAAACTTAGGAGAGACCCAGTATCTGTCACACATTTCCATCATTGTCATCATTTGATTTTAAAGTTAATTTTTCTATCCTAAGAGGTGGTCAGCTCTTGTGACAGCTATTGAATGTGCATCATAGCTGCAGTGTGAGCTTTTTGTTAACCACAGAGGAAGTAGCGTGGGATAACAGACAACATTGAGCAGAAACTTGGTATATTAGTCAGTTCTTCCTACTGTAACAAAATACCTGGAAGTGAGAGACTTAAACAATATAAATTTATTTTCACACTGAGTTCAGAAGTCCAAGATCATGGTGGCAGTAAGTTCAGTTTTCTGTGACGCTTCTCTTCCTGAATTTCACAATGGCCACCTTCACGGTATATACTCACATGTACTTTCCTTTAGGTGGAGACACAGAGAGGAAGAGAGAGGGAGAGAGAGAGAGAGAGAGATGGATCTCTGTGTCTCTTCTTATTAGAACACTAGTCCTATTGGATTAATGCCCCACCCTTATGACCTCACTTAACCTTAATTGCCTTCTCAAAGGCACATATACAGTCACACTGGGAATTAGGATTTCAACAGGTCAGTTTTGAGGGGGCTCAATTGAGACCATAGCATCTGAAAACCTGGGTACTACCCTTGGTCTTGTTACTTAGTTGCTTGGGCAGATCCCTCTCTCACTATGCACATTTTTAAACCTTTCTTCTTTTTGTTTTTCTATGTGGATAATGAAGTTGAAGTGGATGATCTCTACGTAATTGAAAAAATAAATAAACTTTGATTTTATCCTCCAATAAAATAATGCTTAATATTTCCAGTAATAAATGAGACTAACTTTCCTCTTCCACAACTTGAATACTAGGATGGTTTATAATGATCAGCAATATTATTCTGTTTATATTTTATTCTAATAAATTATCTACTAAATTGTCTTAACTGACAGAGGAATACAACTTAACGGTTGCATTGAGACATTCAAAGAGCCCATAATCATCAACTCCTCTGCACCTCAAAAATCAACATAATCAACATCTTAAACAATACATCCTAAAACAATACCAACAATGGATTCAAAGATTGAGCCTATTTAAACATTTCATCCACAATATTGTTGAGATGATGGTTCATCACAAAACATTAATCTAGTAAGTGCCTTGGGAGTTTAAAAATGCATACATGTCAAAATGTTAATTATTAGAATGAATTAAATTTAGCAAAACTATTATTATCCTTGCTGGCAGTTAGCAAAGAAAGAATTAGGTCCTGTTCACACTGTTGCCTAATAAATAGAACACTGGATTAATTACCAAGAATCACGGACATATTGTTGTTATTTGGACATGCTACTTAGAAAGTCAGGTTTCCAGCCACAATAGATTTAAACTTCAGGATATAGTGTCGGGGGTGCCAGGTCATTAAGCATGAATGGAAGTCAAGTTCATCTGTAAGCCAGAGTTCAGATGAAAGCACAAAAATATATTCTAGCATGAAGTAAGGTAGGAACTTAAGGCAGAAATAAGATTCAGAAATTGGGAAGGCGGTACACAGAAAATAGTTTCTAGAGCTGCCAAAACCTTTTCATCACCCTTTTTGTCCACAAATGCAGCAGCATTCCTCTTAGGATGTTTGAAATGTGCTACTTCAGTCTCTAACAAAGAACACTAGGTATCATAATTTTGCTGATATATGTCCATGTCTTTCCCACCTGAACTTAAATCACACACTCCATTCTATAATTTCCAAAAATGAAACAAGCGCAAAATGAACATAGACTCAATCCTCACCTTTTAGAGATGGTAATTGGTGAAAGTAGCTCTAATGAAGAATCCAAAAGAGGAAGATGCAATTAACCAGGAGCCCTGTATAGTGTCTAATTTGATTTTCCTGGCTTGTTAGCTCAGCTGGTTGGAGCATGGTGTTAATGAAGTCAAGATTACAAGTTCAATTGCCATATGGGTGGGTTAGCATCACTCAATTCCATGGCTACTGACCAAATGAGTTCTATTGGTCACAGAAGGAACTAGACAAGAGAGATGGATTAGAAAAAATCCATTACTCCATCTGTCAAAACAAGCTCAAAGCACTACTGCCAAGGGCAGGATTGTAGTATTTTCATTTTAATTGTAAATTAATTATTTAATACTAAGAAAATATTTACAAAATTCTGAGAATTGAAAATTGACACAGAAAGCTAGACTTTCTGAACTTTACAATTAGTGTTCTTTACCAAATCCAACAAAGGTTACTTGATAATCCTTTTATAGTTGTTCTTTAACTGAGTTCTCAGACATCTAAATTCTAATATGGCTGGGAACTTGGATTTCAGCTGAGGTAGATCATATATAGATGAGAGAGAAGAGCAAGAGAGAGAGAAACTGTTGTTAGGGCTGAGCTGAAAAGGGAAGCAGAAATAAGAAAAAGAAAGGCTGGAACCACAACAGAGAAAGGACAGGCAATTGGTGCATCATGTACTCAATCTGAAGCAGACCTTATATCTAGACACACCCACTCAATCTTAAGATTGGGCTCTAGTCTTTCTTTCTAGGTGTGATCCATTTTTAACTCCCTTAAAGATGAAGTCACAGACAAATCCTGGCTCAAACCAGTTATGTGTGTGTGTGTGTGTGTCTGTGTGTATGAGCGTGTGCGTGTGTGTGCATGTGAGTGCACTCAGTCACAGCTGTGTCTGATTCTTTGCAACCCCATGGACTATAGCTTGCCAGGCTGCTCTGTCCATGGGATCCCCCAGGCAGGAATACTGGAGTGGGTTCCCATTTCCTTCCCCAGGGGATCTTCCTGACCCTGGTATCAATCTGCACCTCTTGAGTCGCCTGCATTGGTAAGCAGATTCTTTACTACTACACCACCTGGGAAGCCCCATAAGAGTTACAGAGGGTTCCAAAAGCATCCGCATAATTGCAATTCTCCTTATCCTGGATCTTAAGACCACATATATACTGTACAACTGAGAGCTATACTTAACATGTTGTAGGCATTCCATTATCCCAGGCATGCATGTCTGGAACTGTTTATGATATTGAGAGAAAAGGGGTGCAATTAAATTGGCTTCCTTGGTAAATTCTCATTGTAACACCCACTCCAGTTGATAAAGAAATATGGAACAGGAGTAGTGAAAAAAATCACTTCTGTGGGAAGGAGTGGATTCTTTAAGAATCAAAATCAAGTATACAGCATTGTTTTAAATTCCCCACTTTCCCTTTAAATCCACAAATCTGGCTCCTTACCTCATCCTACCCTGCTTTATTCATAAGGGAAATGTGAATTATAGTCTTTCCATTCTTAAGAAAAACAAGGCCTTTTGGGCAGGTTTTTGGGAAAACCCCAAGATGTAAGTTATATTCACAAAGCTGTATAGTTTGCTTGAAGGTTCTGAGGACTCCTGAAGGTTGTTGTGGGAGGCAGGGAGCAAGCAAAGTCCTCTCTCCTTCCTCTCTCTGTTTCAGGATACATGCATTGGTCAACAACATTGGATGGAAAATTATCAGACAGATAATTTTCTATTTGAAACTATATTAATAAAAACAAGTGATATAGCATTAGATATCTCTGAATGGTAATTTATTCTGAGTCATTCTCAAACTTTTTCAGACTCTGCCCTTTAAACTTTTTCTATTACAATAGCAGAGACAAAAGTCTTTTGAGTGGGAAGTGTGAGAAGGAAGGGACAGACAATTAACGAGTGGTCTGCTCAGTTACAGGAAAATTGCCTGAATAGCATTCTGTTATCTTGCGATAATAGGGACATTTATGTACGTCACATTTTCATTTTCAGCGCTGTGTTCATTTTAATGACTTTCATTTGAATACACAATCTTAACTTTTTCCCCTGAACATGCCTTGCTAATCAAAATGCTTGATTCATTAACATTACTAAGAGTTACAGCACTTTATTAACACACTAAATTTGAGCAACTACTTCTAGTACAGCAAATGCAAATACTAAGGCCAGCCGCAATGATATTTTAAGTCTTAGGAATGTTAGATAAGAATTGTTAAACTGGACAAGCACCAGAGTTAGTAGTGATGCTCTCCTGCCCCCTATTGGTTAGTTGCTTGAGCATCAAATTGAAGTTAAGTCATTCTGTGACCAGAGAAAACTGTTCATTACTTTTACTTGAATCAAGTATAGGTCACAAACTGAAAGAAAAAAAAAAAAACCTCACACACACATATATACATATGCACACACAGAATTTATCCCCTAGGTTTCACTCTTGAGTTTAAGCTAAAGTAAAAATAAGGGATTTTAAAAAGAGAGTAAATTTTGCAGTGGTTGTAAGAAAACTCCTGCACCCACTTATGTTCAACTATAGGTGAGTGCTAACTATACACTAGGTATTTTTTCATGCAATGTTAACATTTCAGTTTAATGGACTTTTAAAACAGGTTGCCCTAAATTTGAGTCAAGGAGGTTGTCTTAATTCTCATATTGAATCATATAAACACAGGAAAGTTATATTTTATCTTGAAAATGATATGGATTATAATTCTTACTGCATATAATGATACAAAGAATGATGATTTATGTGAAAAGTGTCTGCTAAGCATACAGTAAATGTTAAGTAACTGTTAGTTTAATTTTTGTTTCTTAAGTAACTCTGCAATATAAACATTACCTATACTCTCATTTTATAGATAGAAAAGCTGGCTGAGAGAGAGAAAGAAAGCTACACGTACTTATTAGTAATGCTGGAATTAAAACCAAGAATATTTGCTTCCACTATAAACATTCATATTCTTGTGTTATAAACACTGGAACTTTATTAGAACTCACTGCTATGTAATCAGGTCTGTACAAGCTACTCTCTTGAATTATACCCTATAAAATTTAATAAGCTAATGCAAGAAAAAAGTGTGGTCTTATTTTTGAAAATATTCTAGACAATATTTTAAAAGATTTAACTTGTGTTATGAAAAAATCACAGGCTAGCCTCAAAAAAATGAACAAACAAAAATAGTACATTTCAATGACATCAAAGATTTGTCACTTGATGGCTATTTATGCTCTTTGTAGGTATATTATACTACCTTTTTGCTTTCTGCTACCATTTCTCCTATTTAAAAATATTAGCTACCGGAAAGGTCTAGTAGTTTTTTAGGCCTACTCAATACAGTAATGAAAAGTAATTGTTACAGATTTTGACTACTACATATACACCTACTGCTGCTGCTAAATCGCCAAGTCGCTTCAGTCGTGTCCCACTCTGTGCGACCCCACAGACGGCAGCCCACCAGGCTCCCCAGTCCCTGGGATTCTCCAGGCAAGAACACTGGAGTGGGTTGCCATTCCTTCTCCAATGCATGAAAGTGAAAAGTGAAAGTGAAGTTGCTCAGTCGTGTCCGACTCTTCGTGACCCCATGGACTGCAGCCCACCAGGCTCCTCCATCCATGGGATTTTCCAGGCAAGAGTAAGGGGTGCCATCGCCTTCTCCAATATACACCTTAAAACAGATTGAAATGTTTTTATAGGTATAGAGATGTAATTACTAGGTAGAACAGGCAATGTTCTCAACATCATTAAGATAGCTAAAGTAATTTGATTATAAAAATAGCTACAATTCATGTTATACCCAGAAATTACCTGTATCATGTTAGAAATTAGTCAAACTTTTAAAATAATGTTAGAAATACATGTGAGTTTGTCTACCAGTGTTTTAAGTCACAAATTGTTTAAAATGGCTTGAGTTATGCCCATAATTAGAATTATGTCCCAATTCTAATTTTTTACAACTGAAGAGAATCCACATTTGAGAGCAAATTAAATACATACTCATTTCCATTTCAGGATAATGTGGAAGAACTTAACTTAAATATCTGCCCATTCACAGTCATTTCCTAGTTAGATCATAAATCAAAGTTAATTAGGCCAAGGCATTTTTTTGATGGGTCTGGAATTTGCACATATATATTTAATAAGGAATAATTTTAGGTCATTGTCTTTATCAGCAAAGACATGTGCCATTATAATTGCATTAATCTTTGTGGAAAGCATTAAGCTAAGGTTATACAAGTCAATTAAGCTTTTGCAAATAAGATAAACTAGAACAAATAATTATGTACTGGAACTCCAATGGTGTGTTGTGGGACAGTGATACATTGAAGGCATTCTTTTCAATCCATTAATTTATTCATTCATTCACTCAAAAAAGTTTATTGACTTTCCATTTTGTATACCAAAGGGATAATTAGGTTCAAGCTTAATTAACCACATGTTAACTAGCAGATATACAAGAAACCACCTTAACGTTTTCAAGTCTCCCTTATCTGTAAAACAAGGATAAGAATATCAACTTCACAAAATTGCTGTCAAATTCCAAACGCAGTATAAGTGCAGTTCTTGGGGTTTAATATTGCTGCAATAAATATTATCTTGATCTGATCTTGAGCTTCTTTTTCTGAAGTGGGCAAGTCATTTCATTTCCCTATAAAGGTTTCTTGATCTATAAATTGTTGGACAAGAATATGCATGAGGTCCTTTTTGAATCTAACCTTCTGCAATCCCTACTGCAATTTCACCCTTCCTAAATGTCAGGATTAGACATTGAGCTACTTTGTCACACTCTTCTAAGCAATGGATCTTTTTAAATGAAATAATGCCAACCTTGTTCTATAATTTGAACTAAGTTATACTGACTGTAGAAACTTATTGCTTTATAAAAATATTCAAACAAAGTTTTAGTGTCAATTGGACTATTTTGTTCTATCTAGGAAAATTTTCAATGGGTGTGCCTGAAAACATTTCTTAGCAACACATAAACAATACAGAAGAATAAAATGTACATTAGAAGTGGAGAATGTTTCTTGAAAACGCTTCCATCAAGTAGTTATCCCACAATAAGTTTTTGTTGATGCCCGAATCTGCTCCAAACATATCGCATAAGAAACAAAAATATGAAAGTGGGCAATAATGTCACAACTTTGAGATATTTTACTCAAAAACTCTTCCTATAAAGAGCTGATCCCTGGGTAATGTATTTTCCTGTACAAAGAGCTGTATTTTGTCTACAGTTTTTCCTGACATATAGCAGTTAGAATACTAATAATTGTGGAAATATTAAGAAATGAAAGATTGTTAAACAAGCTTTTAAAGATTGTTAGAGCCTTAATTGTGGCAGTCTTTAGGTTGCTTTCAAGAACTTCATGGGTAGTTTTAACAGCAATTTCTTTCCACTTCTCAGAACTTTTTAAGTAAAGTTGTGCAAAAGTTGTCAAATTCATACATTTGTTGAATTTGAAAGTCCTCCCAAATTCTTAGGAAATAATCTTTAAAACTGACTCACTGAGGGTCAGCTGAAGCAAAAAGAAGTACCTTAAATGCTACTTCTGTTAGTGTAACCCACACTGTTGTGACACAGCGACTTTGATAGACTGACAGCAGGAATGAGAGAAGAGAGGGAAAAAAAAACAAAAATGAGTTCTTTTTTAAAAATCTTTTCCTCAGTTTTCCCTCAATAAATTTGCCTCTTTGACTCCCTCATGTTTGCCATATGCTCAAAACAAAAACACAACATAGCAAAACCAGCCATTAGAGAGAGAAAACATCACAGCATCCATGTATAAATCCTTTCAACCAATAATTAGGAGGCACAGACTGCCTGCTCCTCAAAAAGGGTAATAAGAAAACAAATGAGGTGTTACTTTGAGAGATTAGGATTATCAGTCAACATCAGTGTTATCTTATAGATGTCAACCTAAATAATAGATGTTATTTTGGTAATGATAATGAATCTTCAAGATTCCTTCTGTAAAAATTCCATTGCAAAGATTAATTGAATTTGAAATGATGCCGTCTTCACCATTTAAAACTTGAACCTTGAAATATATTCTGCGTAATGTAAATGAGTGTAAAATTGAAATGCCCTATTTTTGTGCTTGGAGGTGGTGATTAATTGCAAGAAGCGAGAAGATGGAGAAAGTAGGGATGTCGGGTCATGTGGGGATCGCACACGTGCACACGCACAAACACACAGGTATCATAGAGACTTTGGAAATCACTACCATAGTAATCTGCTATCTATCCCTGAGGTATGTCAGAGTAGAAAATACACTGAGAGTCATAGGTCCTGATTATGTTTCCAAAATGTATTTTATTTCAAAAGCTAATATGTGCATGTGTGTGTGTGTGTGTGTGTATTTTCAGCAATAACATCTAAATGAATCTGCCAGAAGCCTGTACAGGTAAAAATAATAAAATAGCTAGAATTTAGAGTACCTACTTTTAGGCTGGCACTTCCCTGAGTTAATTTACTTAGCTTTATGTACAAATATCTTATGTAATATTCTCTAGAAGGAGAAAGGTCATAGTATAAAATCGCTTCATCAGGTGGCAAAATGCAGTCAGAGAATTAGCATACTTTGTTCATGCTTACATACCTTGTAAATATCAGAGCAAGAATTAAGACCAGATATGCTTAACATCCTCTAGAGGAAGGCATGGCAGCCTACTCCAGTATTCTTGCCTGGAGAATCCCATGGATAGAGGAGCCTAGCAGGCTCCAGTCCATGGGGTCACCAAGAGCTGGACATGACAGAGACTAAGCATGGCATGGCACAGCATGCTTAGCATCAATGTTTACACTCTTTCAGAAATGTACCTCAGAGTTCTTCCTGTCATAGAATATGTTTGTCAATTTGACTCAAAGATGTGCTCAGAACAGGCTTCAGCATTCTTTTAACACTGTGATAGAAACATGGTCTCACTGATTTCTTTTCCTTACTTTGAATCTTTTCCAATGAATTAGAACTTAAATTACTTCCACATATGATTTCTCTCAATTCCCAAATAATTTTAGTCATGTGCCCTATCTTGTAATAAACCACAGTAGTATTGAAAGACAGGCATCCCTCATTGACAAGGTGTTATAAGGAAGTATCCCCTAACTTGGAATTGCTTTACTGTAGGTTTTCAATAATTTCAGTTTCATCTTTTCCAAAATGAATTTCCCTACACATTTAATTAGTAAGTTTCAGAGATATTGAGTCAATTAATTTCTCAGGTTCCATGATATGATTTCAATGTATGCAAGGCAAAAATCTAAATAGAAGTGTTATAAAATTTTAAAAAATAGTAATAAGACAGAGAGATAAAAATTCATGGTAGTAAGACTATTGTTTCTAAACTCTAAAAGGAAAATGACTTGTTTCTGAAAACTTTTTTTTTTCTAGCAGACATACTTTAGCCATGAAATCCCAAGTCTATATTTAACTACAAAGTTCTTTTGACATACATCAAGTTCAAAGAGAATAATCCGTGCCTGGCACAGCAGATTTGAAAACATCCCAATATGATATTAAATGATAATGATCAAATTCTGAAAGCACAGTCAACCTAAATAACCACATGAATTATATCTAGTTGCCTTTTTAAAGTATGATATGCAGTATGTTCTTTCTACCTGGCCCTCTACCCATCTACCAAATTGCATTTGGCTAACTGAAAGAAAAATAAGAAATTATGTCTACCAACTTTATAATTAAAGAGTTATTTTCTTGGTGTTTAGCATTTATATTATAACAATCTTCAACTAGAATTATATGAAACCCAATCAGACTGAAGAATAAAACATATTTGTAAATTTTTTTAAAGTTAGGATAGAGAACTGGAATGCAATGATCATGTAATGACAGAAATATACCAAAACAAGTTCCTGACAAAATAGTTAAATTTTCTGAGAGAAAGGCTTTTAATTGTGCTCATGGTCTTCCTAAATACAGAAAGCTTCCTGAGAAGAAAAGGGAGTAGCAGTTTCCTTTTCAATACTAGCTTAGTTTATTTTTTCTGGCTACAAAATCAATGAGTTTTCATTTAGGAAATTAAGCCATCATTAAGCACATAAAGAGCTTCCCAGATGGCACAAGTACTAAAGAACTCGCCTGCCAATGCAGGAGACATAATAGATGCAGGTTCGATCCCTGGGTCAGGAAGATCCCCTGAAGGAGGGCATGTCAACCCACTCCAGTATTCTTGCTTGGAGAATCCAATGGACAGAGGAGCATGGCAGGCCACAGTCCACGGGGTGTCAAAGAGTTGGGCATGACTGAAGTGACTTGGCACACACGCAAAGTACATAAAATATTCTGGAACTAGTTACATTTTTGGTGGTTGCACAACATTATGATACACTGATGTACTAATTGCCACTGAATTATTCATTATAAATAGGTAATTTTATTATATGGAAATTTAACCTTGATTTTTTAAGTGCATAAAATAAATATGATATTTTCATTTGAAATGATGAGATAGCTGTATTATATAAATATTATCTAATGTTGAGTTCAAAAGTTCAGGGCTGTGTACCTTATATGTATATCTCTTATGCATAGAACAGATTCCACCCTCACGCCCTTCAGTCTCTCTTGCTAGCAGAGTTTAGTTAGGATTCCACATATACATAACATGTTCCTTTGAGTCCAGGGTGAGAGGAGGAGGGACACGGCTGACATCATTCAACAGGGGACATTTCCCTTAGTAATGAGCGGGCAGACGAGTCTGCTTGTAGGCTTCCAGAAAAGACTGTCCTCATTAGTAAAAAGAGACAAATGAAAAGAAATGCCTTTCTATTCCTTGCTATATACTGTGATGTCTGTTTGTGAAACTAGGAACTGCTTTAATCATCTTGTGGCTATGAGGGGAGATATCAAATTAGGCTTAAGATAGCTCCATGTTATAGGCATCATTGTGCTGCTCACAGATGACTGGAAAATGCCATATCTAGACTTTTGTTATGTGAACCAGCAAATTTTACTTAATGCCAAAAGCATTTTAAATTGTGTGTTTTATTACTTGTAGCTGAAAGCAACCTACTTACAGTATAATACAGTATGATTCCCAAATGTCCCATTTTTATGGGGAATATTATGGTATGTAAAATTTATAATTAACATATAGTTTTATGTGTTTAAAATAATAAATACAAATATAAATGTATATTTATAATTTCCTACAGGTCACACACAAATGAGTAATCTGCTTCTTCTAGGAAAAGAGAAGGTATGAGGAAAGCAGCAGCATATTTTACTTTAAAGAGTTCCTGTTGGAATTAGTTTTACAACAAATGTATATTATTTATCTGAATTTAATAATAGATGAAAAATCAAAAAGTAAATGTCAACTGCCCATTCACTCACAGAAGAAAATATCATCTCCTTTTGGGGGAGAAATTATATTTTATATCATATATATATATATATATGCAATATATGTTATTGTACTGCTCTTTTTTTCAAAAATTTTGTTCATATCCTGCATCAGTCAAGACATACTTGGTTAAAAATTTTCTTAAAATGCCTATTTGTTCAACATGAAGAATGTCTTGGTTAAAGTAACCAACCAAGAGGGTAGGATTAGAGCCTACTGTGTGGAAGACTGAAACCAGTGATGTATATGCTATAGCGTGTCTCATTGTAGCTTCTCTGCTAATTGAGACTGGCCCATCTGTGCGGAAAGGTCACCTGGAGATTCTGACTCATGCCAAATTCTCACAACTCCACAATCAGATAAGTAAAGACTTTCTTTGCATCTGGCACCAAGTTGAAAATGTCCTGTCAGCTTGGTTGGTGGCCCCCTCCCTTTGACTAATCACTGTGACAGGGAGTAAAGCAGAATGATTGCCCTCAGCTGAGTATTAGGCTTCCTTATACCCAGATGCATCCCACAGACCCGGCTCCCTGGAGCAGCTCTGTGAGCCAGAGACTGCCTTCATTCGTGTTCACAGCACATCCCCTGTCCCAGGCACTGACAGTTCTTCTGCACTTTTCTCCTGTTCTGTGAACCCTAATGACCTTGTCTGTCAGTCTGTGGCATCACAGGGGTAAAGGAGGGGCTGAGTACAGAGCCTGTGATGGTCTCCAGGCTAGGACTTGCAAAACTTAAATTGCCAACGCTTTACTTGAATGTACAGGTATATTAGTGTATTTGTTTGCCAAAGCTGCCAACACGAAGTGCCATAGACTGTATGGCTTAACAAGAGAATTTACTTTCCCGTGGTTCTAGAAGGGGAGACGGAGATTAAGGTGACAGGCAACTGCAGGATTGCTTTCTCTTGAGGACTATGAAGGGAAAATCTATTCTAGGCCTCTCACTCTGGACTACAGATCTTCTATCTGTATCTTCACATCATCTCCCCTCTGTATTTGCACCCAAATTTCCTCATCTTATAAGGGCAACAGTCATATTGGTTTAGAGTGTCCCACTTAAGACCTTTAAATTAAAATAATTACCTCTATAAAGATCCTGTCTCCAAGGAAAGTCTTATTTTGAGGTTCTGGTGCTCAATGTACTATTGCAGGGGCAGAGGGGCAGAATTCAATTCATAACAGTAAATAAGGAGAATAATCTAATGGACTGTGCGTGCATGCTCAGTCACTTCAGTGATGGCTGACTCTTCAAAACCCCATGAACTGTAGCCTGCCAGGCTTCTTTGTCCATGGGATTCCCAAGAATACTGGAGTGGGTTGCCATTCCTTCTCCAGAGGATCTTCCTCATCCAGGGATCAAACCCTCATCTCTTATATCTCCTGCATTGCAAGCAGATTCTTTACCACTAGCAAGGGATTGTGCACCAGCCCAAAAATACCATACCCAAAGTGATATTTAATAAAGGTAAATTTGAGAATTAAGGAAGCAGAAAGAAAAGACATGATTGAATGCTTGTTTGAGTAACTTGTGGTGACCCAAGCACTATGAGGACTTATTTTTGTACATCTGTTCGTTAATAATTGTTAAAAAAAAAAAAAAAAGGTTACCTTAAGTTTAATACGGATGATAAACTCAAGGTTTCAAAATGTAAAATAATTTGTCAAAATCACAAAGATTAGTCACAAAGATGGGATTTGAATAAATGACTGTCTTTTAAATCATCATCACCATATCATCATCATATTTGAATCACACATTACAGTTTGTGAAGTTATGCAATCTACATTTTCTCATTTGAACCACCTAACAAAACATATGGGAAGATTAGGTTTGGCAGAGGAAGTGTTCAACTCAGGACTGACTTCAAGCCTGATACATTTTAAGGCAGAAGGAATTGTTGTGGTTATTGTTAAGTTATTTACTACTGTCTCTCATAACCTATTCTGTTCAGTTCAGTTCAGTCGCTCAGTCGTGTCGGACTCTTTGCAACCCCATGAATCACAGCACGCCAGGCCTCCCTGTCCATCACCAACTCCCCGAGTTCACTCAAACTCACGTCCATTGAGTCACTGATGCCATCCAGCCACCTCATCCTCTGTCGTCCTCTTCTCCTCTTGCCCATAATCCCTCCCAGCATTAGAGTCTTTTCCAATGAGTCAACTCTTTGCATGAGGTGGCCAAAGTACTGGAGTTTCAGCTTTAGCATCATTCCTTCCAAAGAACACCCAGGACTGATCTCCTTTAGAATGGACTGGTTGGATCTCCTTGCAGTCCAAGGGACTCTCAAGAGTCTTCTCCAACACCACACTTCAAAAGCATCAATTTTTCGGTGCTCTGCTTTCTTCACAGTCCAACTCTCACATCCATACATGACCACTGAAAAAACCATAGCCTTGACTAGACAGATCTTTGTTGGCAAAGTAATGTCTCTGCTTTTGAATATGCTATCTAGGTTGGTCATAACTTTCCTTCCAAGGAGTAAGCATCTTTTAATTTCATGGCTGCAATCACCACCTGCAGTGATTTTGGCCCCAAAAAAATAAAGTCTGACACTGTTTCCACTGTTTCCCCATCTATTTCCCATGAAGTGATGGGACCAGATCTCATGATCTAAGTTTTCTGAATGTTCAGCTTTAAGTCAACTTTTTCACTCTCCACTTTCACTTTCATCAAGAGGCTCTTTAGTTCCTCTTCACTTTCTGCCATAAGGGTGGTGTCATCTGTATATCTGAGGTTATTGATATTTCTCCCGGCAATCTTGATACCAGCTTGTGCTTCTTCCAGCCCAGCATTTCTCATGATGTACTCTGCATATAAGTTAAATAAGCAGGGTGACAATATACAGCCTTGACGTACTCCTTTTCCTATTTGGAACCAGCCTGTTGTTCCATGTCCAGTTCTAACTGTTGCTTCCTGACCTGCATATAGGTTTCTCAAAAGGCAGGTCAGGTGGTCTGGCCTTCTCTTTCAGAATTTTCCACAGTTTATTGTGATCCACACAGTCAAAGGCTTTGGCGTAGTCAATAAAGCAGAAATAGATGTTTTTCTGGAACACTCTTGCTTTTGCTATGATCCAGTGGATGTTGGCAATTTGATCTCTGGTTCCTCTGCCTATTCTAAAACCAGCTTGAACATCTAGAAGTTCACGGTTCACATATTGCTGAAGCTCCTTCATAGAGAAAGAATCTGCCTGCAATGCAGGAGACCCAGTTTTGATCCCTGGGTCGAGAAGATCCCCTGGAGAAGGAAATGGCAACCCACCCTACTATTCTTGCCTGGAGGATCCCATAGACAGGAGGAGCCTGGCAGGCTACAGTCCATGGGGTCACAAGAGTCAGACATGACTTAGCGAACAAACCACCACCTCAGAATTGTTTATTCTAGAATCATTTATTCTGTAGTCTTCTTATCCAAATGATCTCAATGGTTCTTCTGATAACAGGTTCCATAGTATTTGATGGTGGTGGTGGTTTAGTTGCTTAATTGTATCTGACTCTTTCCTACCCCTTGCACTGTAGCCCTCCATGCTCTTCTGTCCATGGAATTTTCCAGGCAAGAATACTGAAGTGAGTTGACATTTCCTCTCCAGGTGATCTTCCTGACCCAAGGACTGAACTCAAGTCTCCTGCTTGGCAGGCAGATTCTTTACCACTGAGTTACCTGGGAAGGCCTATAGTATTTGGAAGTAAGCAAAGTACTCAAGCTACTCATAACAAAGAAACTTTACCTTTAAAAATAAGCAGCATATAAACCTCATATTTTCTTCTTAAGTAAAAGAAGTCATATGTACACAGATAGTGAAATTTTTTAAGAATTAGAACAGTAACTACACTGAGTATACCTAGAGATAACTTGAGCTTCCCAGGTGGCTCAGGAAGTAAATACACCTGCAATGCAAGAGACACAAGTTTGATTCCTGGGTCAGGAAGATTCTGTGTAGAAGGGCATGGCTACCCACTCCAGTATTCTTACCTGCAAAATCCCATGGGCAGAGGAGACTGGTGGGCTACAGTCCATAGGGTCACAAAGATTCAAACATGACCGAAGCGACTGAGTACACATGCACAGTGAAGAAGCTCTGAACTTGAAAAGGTTTTCCAGTAGGGATCTTTGGAGAAATGTGTGTTCATTCTGAGCTGAAATCATGAGGTAATCAGATATATCCAATTTTTAATCATATGGCACTGTCTTCTTCAGTTTCACATTGGTGTCCCCTGTTCCATTCAAAAATTACTTTAGTTATATATATTGGTGATCTAATACAAAATTTTGCATTAGGAAAAATGTGGAAAATTGGGAAAAATAATGACATTTCTCATTTTCCTCTTTTGAACCATGTTCCATTTTTAGCTGATAATTCTAATTAGCTGAGGAACAATTTAAAAATACTGATCTGTTAGCACAAGTCCCAGTTTTTCTGGTAAAACAGATAGGGATGTTTAGTAGTGAAAGGGGCTGGGATGTGCATTCTTAAAATATCTTTCTAGGTCATTCTTATGAAGAGGAAGGCTTGAAACACTTTTGTAGACCATCTATATTCGCTGTGGCAAATAATTTTTAGAATCATTGCCGGGGTAATTTAGAATCAAAGAAACATTCTGTTCCTATACGCAAAATCACATTTGGTGAGACTGACATTTCTAGGTCTCTGCCAACCATAATATCGTAAGAGTGGATTATACTTAAAACCATCATCAGATTGGATTTTGGAAGCATTTTTTTCCCAACTGTGCTATCCCTGACCACTTGTAACAACTATGAATTTAAGAAAGTCATATAGGCTTCTTAGAGTTTTACATTTTTCATTTGTAAAGTGGACAATAATAATAACAATCACATTGATAAAATAAAAAACCTCTGTAAGAATTCTTCAGGCCGTGAATCAATATAAATATAAGATAGCATATATCCTTAATTTCTTTTTCTTATGAATTACCCGACTATTATTCAAAAAGCAGAATCCATCTCCCCTCAAAAGCTTTTGTAAAGCTCCCCAGTCAAAACTAAACTGTCTCTTCTCTCACAGTACTTGGCTAAAGTCTCTACTCAAGTACTTCCTATTTTATGTCAAAACTACTTGTGTATGTTAGTCAGCCCCATTAGGTTTAAAGCATCTGAGAATGAATACCTTTTTCCTTATCATTTTGTTGCTCCTTGATGTCTACACAGGGCTTTCTATACAGTATGCGTGCATGCTCAGTTGTTCAGTCTTGTCTGATTCTTTGTGATCCCAAGGACTGTAGCCCCCCAGGCTCCTCTGTCCATGGCCTTCTCCAGGCAAGAATACTGGAGTGGGTTGCCATTCCCTTCTCCAGGGGATCTTCCTGACCCAGGGATCAAACCCAGGTCTCCTGCATGGCAGGCAGATTCTTTACAGTCTGAGCCACCAGGGAAGTCTATAAAGTAGATCCTCAGCAAATATATTTTTAACTGCATTGATGAGGATTTCAGGCTGATAGACCCATGAAAAAACCACCTCTCCATTTTTTATTACAATGCTATCTGAGAATACCAGTGGAATATTGTTGGTCTTTCACCTAGTGGAAGCAACAATAAACATTCTGAATCTATTCCTTTTGCTATGTCCGAGCCTTCTGAGTCGGAGAAGGCAATGGCAATCCACTCCAGTACTCTTGCCTGGAAAATCCCATGGACGGAGGAGCCTGGTAGGCTGCAGTTCATGGGGTCACGAAGAGTCGGACACGACTGAGCGACTTCACTTTCACTTTTCACTTTCATGCATTGGAGAAGGAAATGGCAGCCCACTTCAGTGTTCTCGCCTGGAGAATCCCAGGGATGGGGGAGGCTGGTGGGCTGCCGTCTATGGGGTCGCACAGAGTCGGACACGACTGAAGCGACTTAGCCAGCAGCAGCAGCAGCCTTCTGAGTTGCACAGGACTCTAAGGGGAAAAATATCCATATTCATAAGGTTCTTGCAGAACTGCTATTACAATCCACTATAGCAATTTGGTAGGTAATATTCTTGAACCAAATTTTACAAATTTGTTTATTATATTTAAGAAATAATGCCAAACTGTTAAGCTGTTTATGTACTCATTCTTCTTAATTTCTCATATTTTCTAAATGGTCCCAAATTTATGATCCAGAAGCAATAAAAATTTTTAATATTCATTATTTTAACTTTTTGCAAAATTTATATTTTAAATTATAAATAGATTTGTTATTGTTTGTTACCAAAATCTTTCTTTTTCTAATTAGTAAAAGAACTGTCATTTTAAATTTGAAGTTCTATAGCATCAGGGATATTCACAAAGATAGATTTTTACTTCTTATTTCTGCTTTCTAAATTTTATCTACTTGATCATTTTGTAGCAATCAGTTCACACACACATACACACACTGTAGTTCTACTTTTAATTGTTGTTTTTTTTTTTTTTTTTTTGAGAAACCTCCATAGCATTTTCCCCATAGTGACTGCATCAATTTACATGCCTACCAACAATGCAGGAAGGTTCCCTTCTCTGAACATCCTTGTCATTATTTATTATTTGTATTCTTTTTGACAATAGCCATCCTGACAAGTGCTAGGTGGTATGGCATGGTGGCATTGATTTGCCTTTCTCTAATGATTAGTGATGTTGAACATCTTCTCATGAACTTGTTGGCCATCTGCACTAAAAGTAGGTATTCTTATTTCTTCCTTTTACACATTAGGAAAATAAAAAACAGAGAAGTAAAGTAACTTGATCACAGAGCCAGGAAACCTAAGATCAGGATTTGAATCCATATCTCTTGAACTCAAGAGCCTAGCCTTTTTAATTTGGAGAAGGAAATGGCAACCCACTCCAGTACTCTTGCCTAGAGAATTCCATGGTCAGAGGAGCCTGGTAGGCTGCTATCCATGGGGTTGCACAGAGTCGGACACGACTGAAGCAACTTAGCAGCAGTAGCAGCAGTTCAGTTCAGTCGCTCAGTTGTGTCTGACTCTTGGTCACTCCATGGACTGCAGAACGCCAGGCTTCCCTGTCCATCACCAACTCCCAGAGCGTACTCAAACTCATGTCCATCATGTCGGTGATGCCATCCAACCATCTCATCCTCTGCCATCCCCTTCTCCTCCCACCTTCAATCTTTCCTAGCATAAGGGTCTTTTCCAGTGAGTTGGTTCTTTGCATCAGGTGGCCAGAGTATTGGAGTTTCAGCTTCAGCATCAGTCCTTAAAATGAACATTCAGGACTGATTTCCTTTAGGATGGACTGGTTGGATCTCCTTGCAGTCCAAGGGACTCTCAAGAGTCTTCTCCAACACCACAGTTCAAAAGCATCAATTCTTCTCTCAGCTTTCTTTATAGTCCAACTGTCACATCCATATATGACTACTCACATCCATACATGACTACTGTAAGTAACAATACTTACAACCTATGATCACACAAAAATTCCAGAGGTCATCTTAAATAACCAACAAAAATTACAAATAGCCTAGAACATGGAAGCTATCAAGTTGAAAAGGAAAGTTATAATAAATTCAAGTTACAGAATTTTGACATAGATCCTGTTTCACTGAGCAGTTTAGGTACAATCCAAAGACTAAAATGAACACTTCAGTCACTATCATTATCAGATCAATACTCTTGTAAGAAAGAAAGATACTCTTATCTGTAATGGACATGTCCGGTTCTTCCCAGTTTGCATGTAAATGATTAAACTGGTACACATCCTAGTTGTTACAAACAAATGACTTGTTGGACTTAGGGCTAGGATGCAGAAATTAAGAAAGAGAATACTTGAAATGCATTCAGCAGTTGGAGAAGCCAGAATAAATTAAAAATGGAGAAAACATGAGATCTAAGAACCATGTCAAAGGTAAATAAAGAGAATCACTAAGAACACAAAAGGAAAACCCAGGATGACAACTTGGCTGCAGATGAGGCAGTACTAGGTCAGATAAGCAAAGAAAACCTTTTGGGATATCACAGGGGAAAAAGAAGGTTAAGACTAATAGATTATGAGATAAGTTCAGCTTTGTGGAATGGCACCCCACTCCAGTACTCTTGCCTGGAAAATCCTATGGACAGAGGAGCCTGGTGGGCTGCAGTCCATGGGGTCGCTAAGAGTTGGGAACAACTGAGCGACTTCACTTTCACTTTTCACTTTCATGCATGGGAGAAGGAAATGGCAACCCACTCCAGTGTTCTTGCCTGGAGAACCCCAGGGATGGGGAAGCCTGGTGGGCTGCCGTCTATGGGGTCGCACAGAGTCGGACACAACGAAGCGACTTAGCAGTAGCCGCAGCAGCAGCACAAGAACAATGCCAAGCAAAGGAAATAAAAGAGCCTGTTAATTCTGAAAATAATACATAAAATTCTTGAGGAGAGGAAGTAAATCCATAGACTACTGCTTGACTCAGCAATAAAATCAAAACAAAAAATATGTCTTCTTGATGATGAAAACCTGGCACCACGGAATTAACCAAAAGTGAGTTACAGCTGAATACCAAGGACGGAAGGAGAGGACATACATTTGGAGGTGATGGATGATAAAAGAGCCCTAAATTCTAATTTCTAAATGGTTGAAATGTGATGGGAAACTTCTAAAATTGAAAAATTAAGAAATAGCACAATCATTTAAAGACTAATAACATAAGTAATTAAGGAATAACTCCAAGAATTGTAAATGATTGTCAGTGGAAATTGGTCTAGGAGGGAACCATAATTTTTCTTTGTATGGACTGCTCTTTCCTTTATAGCACTGAAAATAGCTTAAAAATAAATAAAATTTAAATGTAAACAAGCTTAACAAAATTACCCAAGACACAGAGGCATTCAACTCATTCATCCCTGGACATCTACCCTCACAGGGTTCATGGTGTACATATTCAAATGCTATCAACACACCCCCTAAACCCACCACCAGCATCTAAACAGAGGTATCTGTTTAGGCCATCAGCATCTGTGAATGTGGAGAACCTGTTTAAAAGAAACCATTAGAAATTAGGTGTGACAGAGAAATTAGTTACCTAAGTTATCTCTTTCATAATTTGACACTTGAATGAGGGTAATTCACCAGACCTTCCTCCAAAGGTAAATTTTTCCCCATTTTCCAGATGGTCTGAAGAGATAACTGATTTGCCTAAAACCACAGAGCTTAGAAAGAAAAGGGTCAAGAAGTTCAACTAAGATCTGGTACCAAGTTCCTGCTTTTGCCTGAACAAGCATTCTTCCCCCATGAGGCAGGAGAACTCTTTGAATGTCACTGAGGTCTCTGATGGTGAGTCATTGATGCCAGGGATAAAAACCCAAGTTCTTGTAGAGCTTTACAAAGTGATGTTTCGTCCTCACAGTAACCTTCAGAATGTGATAAGGAAGGCACTGTCTGTGCATGCTCAGTTGCTCCAGCTGTGTCTGATTCTGTGATCCTGTGGACTACAGTTGGCAAGGCTTCTCTGTCCATGGGATTCTCCAGACAAGAACACTGGAGTGGGTTGCCATATCTTCCTGCATTGGATCTTCCCAACCCAGGGATTGAACCCACTTCTCTTAGGTCTCCTGCATTAGGAGGTGTGTTCTTTACCTCTAGCGCCCCTGGGAAACCTGAAGGAAGGCATTATTGCTTTCTAAAAGAGGAAGCTGAGAAGGCTACCCAAGTTCTTACTTGGTTAGTAGCTGCTGCTGCTGCTGCTAAGTCACTTCAGTCATGTCTGACTCTGTGCGACCCCATAGACGGCAGCCCAGCAGGATCACCCATCCCTGGGATTCTCCAGGCAAGAACACTGGAGTGGGTTGCCTTGTCCTTCTCCAATGCATGAAAGTGAAAAGTGAAAGTGAAGTCTCTCAGTCATGTCCGACTCTTCATGACCCCATGGACTGCAGCCTACCAGGCTCCTCCATCCATGGGATTTTCCAGGCAAGAGTACTGGAGTGGGGTGCCATCGCCTTCTCCGACTTGACTAGTAGAAGGAGAGTCAAAACTGATGCAGATGTTATCCAACTCCAGGACTGCTCATATTGACAAAATCACACCCAATGTGAAAAAAAGACCTATGACCCTAAACTGAACAGAACATAACTTCACCACATAGAGCAGTGGTTTGAGATTACTGTATTAGAAAAGTGCATTTGTTTCAAAGTTGTTTTTTCTTTTAAAGACAGTGTGCTGCTGAACCTTTTTTTAAATTTTTTGTGTTTATTTATTTATTTTGGCTGCACTGGGTCTTGGTTGCTGTGTGACTCTTTTCTATTTGCAGCGAGTGGGGGCTACTCTGTAGTTGTGGTACACAATCTTCTCTTTGCTGAGGCTTCCCTTGTGGAACACAAGCTCTGGGGTCCACAAACTTCAGTAGCTTTGGGGCCTAGACCCAGTAGTTGCAGCTCCTGGGCTCTAGAGCACAGGTTCAGTAACTGGGGCTCATAGGCTTACTTTCTCTGCAGCATTTGGGATCCTCTGAGATCAGGGATCATTTCCTTCATTGGCAGGCAGATTCTTTACCACTGAGCCAGCAGAGAAGCCACCCGAAGTTTTAATCTAAGCATTTTGCCTTGCCTTCCCTTGTCATAAGGTCACCTTCAAATTCCAGTAAGGTGAATTTGGCACTTATCTCTTAAACACTTTCAAATACAGTATCCCAGTTACTCCTCTGAACAGTTCCATGGGGCCAGCATTGTCAAATGGAGACCTGGTGGCGGGGAGAGGGGGGAGTTGGTTAAGTGACTTTCCCTTTATATTTCCAATGAACTCACGGCATTATGATTGTCATTGTTTGTAATCTGAAGGTTTATTCATCTATAACGTCATATAATTTATTCAAAGATTGCAAACTGCAAGCAGAAAAGGGTTAAGTACAATATGTAAAGAAGCTCAAGCAGTTTAGATTTTTGTCACACCAGTGTAAGTCATAAACCACTCACCTATCCATCAAGACAAGTCGTTAATCATCTGAACTTCCTAGTTATGCCCTTGTATAATTTATAGTAATCGATAGAGTATATACAATATTCCAGGCACAATTCCAAGAAATTTCTGTCTATGGATTTACTTAGTCATTATAACAATCCTATGGTACAGCTCCTAATGCTTTATACAAGAAGAAATGGAGCCATAACAGAGACATTAGGGAACTTGCCCGGGGCCTCACAGTTAGTAATAGTAGAACCAGGATTCAGACACAAGATTCAGGAACAAAGTCTTTAACCACTATCCTCTACTAATTTTCTGTGTAGAGTGTGATAAACACACATCAACAGAACAGTATCCTAACTGCTTTATGTGCTTCTTCTGTGTATCAATTTCCCCTTACTTCAGTGCTTCTGTGGTACAGCTAAGACAAGCACCTTTTTTTTTCAAACATAGATATGAATGCATGAGTGGATGGTATGAAAGTAATTGAATGACTCCACACTAACGCACTCTTTAATATGTAAAAACAATTCTTTCACAGTCTATCCCAATCTTCCTTTGCCTTGTTCCATCCCTTTGAGATGTTGCTGCTACTTTTTGTTGTAGGACCTCATGAAGGAAGTAAACCATTACAGACCCTGGGGATCAACACTCTATTTTGTTCCAATGCTGGGCTGAGGATTTACATATCTGAAGGTGTACCAGCCCTGAAACTTCATTTTGATTATATTTCAAGGAAAATCACACAGCCAGACTATTTCTTCCCTCAGGGCAATGGTTTGCTATTTCCGTGTAATGGAATCCAAGATCTCAATGATTTTTAAATGAATTTAGATTAACTTTCAAAATTAGCCAGACCAGTGCTACCAGTTGCAGATAAGGTTTCCTCTTGTAGATTTTCATAAAGATATATATGTGCATATTTGTGTTTGAGAGAGTCCAGTTACTGCGGAGTACTGATTGCATTCCCACTACCCTGCTAAGGCTTACCTATTCTCTGCCTTCATAGCAACCCAATAAGGTAGATATCAGTACCCCATTTTGTGGCTGAACAAAGTTAACCTCTGAGTATCTGAGATGACAGAGAAAACAAAAATGATACATGCCAAAAAACTGAAAACTCTTGACAGTCTCTGTATTTGTATCATACATAGATTCCTTAGTGAAGACAGAAAGTGTGAAATAATAAGTTATTAACAACTAACAGTGAGATTTCATTCATCTTAAAGCAATCATCTCTATCTCAAAATTCAAGTGTAATAGTATAATTTTAAGGCAGTCATACAACATCTAAACAGAAGGCAGCTGAGATGCTGAAGCAAACATCTGTATTTTAGGCAACCTTGAGATTTGTCATTAATAATTGGCAAACAAGTCATTTTGCTGTTCAATAATTTAATTTACAGTGAATTTCTGCTTGGGATTTCTCTACTTTGTCACACAGTTCTGAACTCTTTGCAAAACTTCCAATGAAACTATTTGTGTTCAATAGGTATGAAGTTTTTCAAAATGTATAAGTGAAAGCACCCCCTACCTGTTATTTAAACCAGTGTGTTCTAAAGCACCTCTTATTCTCTTTGATGCTCTGCTGCAGTGTGTCTCATAGAACAACCTTTTGAAAAACCTTCAATTTCTTTGGTCAGAGATTAGAGCATTCCATGTCATATATAGACAATAAAATCCTTTTTATCTCAGTGGTATTTCATTTTACCTTGTGACTTAGAAACAAAAGAGACTTAAAGTCAAGGAAAGACACATCTTTAAGATTGCTATGATAATGCTAATATGCCCTTTAAAATTGAGGCCAGCTGGGAAATTGAAAGGGTGACAAGTGGAACCAACTTGCATCAAACTGGCATGACACCAGACATTGGCATAGCCTAAGTGACAGCTGCAGCATCTGGAGGGAGCTTGATAAGAAAATCCTGTTATAATACTGAGCTGGTTTTCCTTAAATTACATCTTCTATGATTTCATAGGTGCCATATTTTATTTCAGAACAAAATTAATTTCTTTTTGAACTGAAATACTGTTGTCCTTAAGCAAATGTGAAGGAAGTGGTATTTGGCTGTCCTTTGGCAAAAGGAAAACCCATGTATATTTAATTAGGCCCTTTACCTGAGGGATTTTCATTATGAGAACAGTGTCAGATTATAACTCTGGGTGGCAACGTAAATGCTATCAGAGCATTCAGGACAGAGTTCAACAAAAGAGCTGCTGTCTGTTAGAGTTGTTACAGTGCACTCAGAGGTCCTGGATGGCACATGATGAAGTAGAATCAAGTCTTGCTTTTACTCCCAGTCGAGCATCTTCTTTGGACAGAAAGTCAATGGGACAACTACCCAGGTGTTCTTGCTGTGGTTCATGGAGCACTGCCATGAGCCTCTTTTCACTGCAGCAGGAAATCCTCTGCTGCTGCTGCTGCTAAGTCGCTTCAGTCATGTCCAACTCTGTGCGACCCCATAGACGGCAGCCCACCAGGTGCCCCCATCCCTGGGATTCTCCAGGCAAGAACACTGGAGTGGGTTGCCATTTCCTTCTCCAATGCATGAAAGGAAAAGTGAAAGTGAAGTCGTTCAGTTGGGTCCGACTCTGTGCGATCCCATGGACTGCAGCCTACCAACCTCCTCTGTCCATGAGATTTTCCAGGCAAGAGTACTAGAGTGGGGTGCCATCGCCTTCTCCCAGGAAATCCTCTAGGCAGAGGCTATTTCTATCACCATCTCATCAGCCTATAGCTTCAGACTGTGAATCTACACTGAAGGAGAATACTTTCAGCAGAATGCTTCTCTTACTGGGGACCAAAAGAAGCAATGGTCTCTCATCTCTTCCTTATTTATTCAATGTGAGTTTATTAAACAACAGTTCTGTGACAGGCACAGTGATTCTGTGATTTGGACTTCTCATAAAATTAATACATGGACTCTCCCCCTCAGCTCACACCACAAGAAAAAAGTCAATTATATGAACAGACAATTGCAATGTGGTGAGATGAGAGCATAAGGAGAAGAAGCAGGTACAAAGAACTCCCACCACTGCACCCCATCTTGGCTTTCCCATCATGTGGAAGATGCACAGTCTCGTTTTGAAGTTTTCAAATCTTTTCTAATTTCAGGGAGACTCTTCCCTAAAATGTGTGAGCATTCTATGACCCTTTTGAATTTTGACTGATTCTTTGTAAACATTAATAGTAAAAACTTAGAAGGTACACAGTCTAAAAATGAAATGAGCCTGATAAATTTCTAATAAGGGCTGTGACATATTTTATGGTTTTATTGAATCACACATCTAAGTCATAAGAGAGAAGTCATTGTCTTTGGAATACGTAAAGTTATTATTTTAGTTTCTTAAGTCTTTTCTGAAATAAGGTGGACTATGTGAAGAAAGCAATGAATACAAGATTAAGATATGATCAATGCACTCAGACAAGGATGACAGAAAAGGAAAATAGTGTAATAGAACAGAAAGCTAAAAATATTAATAAATGTTTACAGATGGCACATGTGATATTGGCAGTAAATTATCAGCTGGCAGCAGTTTACCTCAAAACCAGAACTGACAACAATCTCTGATACATGCAGTAATATTTATTTGTATTGATAGATATTATAGGCATATAATCTTTCAGAGAATCATAAGTAGAGATAGTTGGTGGGTAACTTATCATTCATCAGTGAAGATCCTAGAAAATGCTAGCTTTAGAGATGGGCAACATCTTCCCCTCCCTACTCTACATTCTGAACTCTACCATCTTGGCAGACCTATGCCAAGCTTAAACATCTCTGTTCCTTCTGCTCTATGTCTTCTGCTTTAATGATGCTTGCCCAGTTAGCTAGTTGACCCCAAAATACAGAACAAGAGTTAGAACCAACTCAAAAGTTTGCTGCCTCCCACCAATACTTGGAAAGGAAGTCTGTCTGCACTCTAGTTATTAGAGTTACAAAAGAAAAAGGGGCATTTTCCAGACAATTGACTCACAGGCCTAATATATTTTAACCTATTTCAACGACTACAGACTAGGAATACTCCCTATTCATCACATACTGCAGGAATATATTAATCTTAGAATATCATGAATTTATTACAATTAGACATTTTTCTTTTTACTAATACTCTTTGTTGCTACCCTGTGGTTCTGAAAAAGAGAGAGCTCAGTTGAAACAGAAATAGGAGGTTTTTTGTCATCCCAATTTTCATAAGTTCCTGACTATAAATTTTGCTTCTGACTTTAATTAAAGTGTCTTGTAGTTCTCACATTCTGTCAGCTAGCATGCATGACCCAGCTCTCTGCCACTAGGGGGTCATAATGTATCCCAGTGCTTGCATTAAAATGCAGGCTGAGCAAATGAATTCCTGGCACCTGAAGTTTTCCCCACTCTCACCATTCCTGTTCATTTTTTCCTTTGTTATTTTTATTTTATTTGTATTGTAGAATCATCTTGTTATATCACCAATGGGACCACTACATTATGGCAACAAAGGAAGTATCTATCTAATAATGTACACTGGCTAAGAATGAAAAAAGCCTCAGCTGAGTTAGGGATGTTATCCAGATCCTTTACAGTGACCTAGTCTCATCCATTCTTTTGTCCTGATCCAATTACACTCCACCTGAGCTTATGACCAACTTCCTCTCTTGACCAAGCTCAATGCATATTGCATGACTCCAGCCAATTTTAGCTGGTTGAGTCCCCAGGCAGATTCACATATTATTTGTTCCTTTGGATGAATGGTCATTCAGCAGTCATCACCCAGTACTTTAGTAGTGCCTCAGGATAGGAATCGCATCTAGAAATAAGTATGGACATCCCACATATTGCCAGCCGCTTATTTACTACATGATTACAAGACTGTATACTCTAATCCGCCATGCCAGTTCTAAAAAAGTTGAGTCATATTATGTGGGGGAAAAACCCCTTATTGGAGATGGATACAGAGATATTGATACAAATATATTAATAGATAGACATTATTGCCTAATCAACAGCTATTCCCAAATCTCTCCCCAACAGACCCAAATACTCTCTTGTTATCAAGTATCCACGGTCTTAGTAGAATTGAAGAACCCCTAACTCCCAAGACCCAAGGTGAGTATTTGATTGGTCTATGTCAACTGTGGTGACTTGGACTGCAAGGAGAGCCAACCAGTCCATTCTAAAGGAGATCAGCCCTGGGTGTTATTTGGAAGGAATGATGCTAAAGCTGAAACTCCAGCACTTTGGCCACCTCATGTGAAGAGTTGACTCATTGGAAAAGACTCTGATGCTGGGAGGAATTGGGGGCAGGAGGAAAAGGGGATGACAGAGGATGAGATGGCTGGATGGCATCACCAACTCGATGGACGTGAGTTTGAGTGAACTCCGGGAGTTGGTGATGGACAGGGAGGCCTGGCGTGCTGCAATTCATGGGGTCGCAAAGAGTCGGACATGACTGAGCGACTGAACTGAACTGAATTTAATTTACCTTAATTGTGAGTAGTTGAGTTTTGAGCATAACTGCAAGACTTTTGAGGAAGGATCTCTAGTTTACAAAGGAGATGTATATTAACGAATGTGTATGGAATCTAGAAAGATGGTACTGATGAACCTACTTGCAGGCCAGCAGTGGGGATGCTGACATACAGAACAGACTTGTGGACACAGTGATGGAAGGACAGAGTGGGACAAATTGAGAGAATAGTGTGGAAACACATGCATTACCACATGTGAAATGGATAGCTAGTGGGAATTTGCTGTATGGCGCAAGCAGCTCAAACTAGTGCTCTGTGACAACCTAGAGGGGTGGGATGGTGGAGGAGGTGGGAGGGAGGTTCAAGAGGGAGGAGACATATGTATACCTATGGCTGATTCATGTTGAAGTATGGCAGAAACCAACATAATATTGTAAAGCAATTATCCTCCAATTAAAAATAAATTTTTAAAAATAAAAAGGAGATGTATAAGGGGAAAATCTTCTCTTCTAAAATATGAGTTGTCAAATCTGTGTCTGATGCCTGGAAGTGTTAATGTTATCCTATAGCTATGAAGGGAAGTTCATTGACATTTTGGACAAAACAGAGTAGAAACCTTCCTGGCACCAGAGTCCCTGATGAGGTTCTTCAACTACTGAACTTAACCAGACATGGATACTGCTTACCTCTAGTTTTATTATCATGTAAGAATTTAAATGGCCTAATTTTTGTGAGTAATAGAAAGTGAGTAAATGTGCCACTTTTAGTTGGATTTTCTGTAACTCATAGCTGGAAACATCCTAGCAGGCGTAGCCTGCATATCCAATTTACAATACTCTTTCTTTTTCTATTATCAAAATGTCAAAATAAACCCATTCTCAGTGTAGTGGGTGTAAAGATGAGCTACTGCCTACTTCTCCAAATTTTATTAACCATATATTATGTCTGTGTCTCTTATCATGACAGCTAGATTAAAAATGAAGCTCTTATCCTTGATAGCATTGTATGAAATTAGAGTCTGATAACTAGAATAAGTCACTAAGGAAGATGCTGATAGTGGGGCAGAAAAAATTATCCAAAGTAAATCAGCCCATACAGGAACATGCGAAGCCCTTGCTAAAGAAGGAAACCCTGGAAGGTTCCGAGAAGCCAGTAATAATGAAGACTAGCTAGGTGGAACTGGAGAATTCACAGTAAGTAGAACACTGTGGGTGCTCTTATACAAGGAGGGAGAACTGGACAGGATTAGCTATAGAATTTGTGCTTCCCCATGCAAAGTAAAAATAAAGGTTCCTTTGTTCAGAAATTATTAAGGATTTTAAGACAGAGATAGCAGAGCACTAAACCAAGCATAGAGCTCTAGAAGGATCCTTAGAAAGAGTGGGCCCCTGAGCAAGAAGGATCCTTAGAAAGAGTGGGGCCCTGAGCGAGTGCAGAGGCTGCACTTCTGTGAAGCCAGCCTGGAAGCTGGATAACCTAAAAGATATGGTTTAAAGGTGTCAGGATAGGGTGGACATGGTAATGAGGTTATTGGTACGAAGTAGGAATAAGCCCCAGGAAAACCTTCTTAGGTAGAGTCTACTTCCAGCCCAGAGCTAGGAATCAAGAAGGTTGGTCGTACTTAAATAGTTCTAGCATTAACTCTACTATAGACTCTATGAAAATCATAAAATGAAATGTTATTTGAATGACAGCAAAATACTTAACATGCAATGTTAATACTGCTAGCCAGATATAAAAGTACATGAATGTATCTGTATTTATAGGGTGTATATATTAATAGACTCAAATAACTACACCAAAATTATTAATACCATGTGTATTCATTTACAAAGATACTGTAAAAAGTACCACAAACTGAGTGGCTTAAAAGCATAAATGTAGTTTCTCAGAGTTTGAGACTGAGAAGTCAGAAATCAAGAGGTACATAAGGTTGGCTTCTTCTGAGGACTGTGAGGGAAGGATCTGTTCAGGTTCTGTCTCCTTGTTTGTAGATGGCTGTCTTTATGTTTACACAATTTTGCCCTTTTTATAAGGACACCTGTCATACTGAATTAGGGCCAACTCTAATGAGATCATTTTATCTTGTTTACTTCTGTAAAGACCCTGTCCCCAAATAAAATTCATTCGGAAGTACTAGAGGTTGGAACTTCAACATATGAAGTTTTGGGGCTATGAGTTCCCATGTGATAGGTCATATCACAAATATCACAAATACATGATGGAATATCACTTTTTCTTTATGTATTTCATAGTTTTGCAGATTGTTAACTCAGTTTTTAAGTGAGAAAAATGTTATGAAACTATGCAGATTCAGTTCAGTTCAGTCCCTCAGTCATGTCCAACTCTTTGCGACCCCATGAATCACAGCACGCCAGGCCTCCCTGTCCATCACCAACTCCCGGAGTTCACTCAAACTCACGTCCATTGAGTCGGTGATGCCATCCAGCCATCTCATCCTCTGTCGTCCCCTTTTCCTCCTGCCCCTAATCCCTCCCAGCATCAGAGTCTTTTCCAATGAGTCAACTCTTCACATTAGGTAGCCAAAGTACTGGAGCTTCAGCTTTAGCATCATTCCCTCCAAAGAACACTCAGGGCTGATCTTCAAAATAGACTAGTTGGATCTCCTTGCAGTCCAACGGACTCTCAGGAGTCTTCTCCAACACCACAGTTCAAAAGCATCAATTCTTTGGTGCTCAACTTTCTTCACAGTCCAACTCTCACATCCATACATGACCGTTGGAAAAACCACAGCCTTGACTAGATGGACCTTTGTTGGCAAAGTAATGTCTCTGCTTTTCAATATGCTGTCTAGGTTGGTCATAACTTTTCTTCCAAGGAGTAAGCATCTTTTAATTTCGTGGCTGCAATCACCATCTGCAGTGATTTTGGAGCCCCAAAAAATAAAGTCTGACACTGTTTCCCCATCTATTTGCCATGAAGTGATGGGACCAGATGCCATGATCTTACTTTTCTGAATGTTGAGCTTTAAGCCAACTTTTTCACTCTCCTCTTTCACTTTCATCAAGAGGTTTTTACTTCCTCTTCACTTTCTGCCATAAGGGTGGTGTCATCTACATATCTGAGGTTACTGATATTTCTCCCAGCAATCTTGATTCCAGCTTGTGCTTCTTCCAGTCCAGCGTTTCTCATGATGTACTCTGCATAGAAGTTAAATAAGCAGGTGACAATATACAGCCTTGACGTACTCCTTTTCCTATTTGGAACCAGTCTGTTGTTCCATGTCCAGTTCTAACTGTTGCTTGCAGATTAACAATGTTCAAATAACAGATAAAATAGAATATCAATAATAAGATATTGGCTGATTAAGAGTCTTGGCAAGGAATATAAAGAGCTAAAATATGATGCATAAGGAAAAACTGTTCACTATTCCGTTTGTAACACCTACATAGGTAATTCATTAAAGTAGAGGGCTTCCATGAAAATTTTACACCCTCAAGAATAAAGATCCCAGCTCTCAACTTTTACCCTTTACCCTCTTCCACATTTCTTCCTCCACTGTGTTGATCCAAGAGTGCAGCTATACATATAAAATTACACCATACACCTACTCATCCTAATTTCCAAACCAAGTGCAATCAGCACATTCTATGAAACAATTTTAAACTCTGATTAGATTGGACATTCCAAGAAAAGCATCTATTCAGAAATATATTTTACTCTTTATTAGGAGTCCAACAAGGCTACATTCCCATAGAACTTATCACTTTGGATCTGTGGATTCATATGACTACTTTGTAGGGTCATTGTAAGAATGACTGCTGGTTATTATTTTCATTTTTATATATCCCTCTGTCAAGTATTTTCATCAGAACTCACAGTGTATACAACACAATGTAGGATATATTTGTTCATGGTTTTTTGAATGGAGCAATCTATAAATATATTCAAGGCAGTGGCTCAATTGTTAGGGGAACTAATTAAGCTTTGCTGTATTCCATTTGTACAGATTCAACCCCCAAATCCCCATTTAACCATGTGGTATCTTACTGGAAACAAACAACATTATCCAAGAGTGTAAGCTAACCAATATAATCCCAAGGAAGTTAAACACACACTCACACACATACACATAAGACATATAAAGTTTCAGCAAATGGCAAGATTACTAAAAAACATTTTGGATACATTTCAAAGGAAGTTACAAGAACATCTCACCCATCAGAATCAAAACTCTTAGCTGTCACTGAAATTTCACAAGACAAATTGAAGCTGCCAAATTTTTCTCAATATCCCATTCACTTCAGGGATGACTATAGTCTTTGCACTGCTTTCTAACCCAGTAACAACAAAAATATAGTTTGAAACTATAAAGTTAGACTCTTCTAAGGTCTTAATTGCTCAACATTATGATTTTCTAGATACTGCCATATATTTTAACTGACGTTAACAACAGTTTTCTTCAAATTGATAGTCACAATATAAAGCAGCAATTATAGCTAGAGATATCATCTATTAAATCATACCCTGACATTGCCATTTGTTTTTTGTTTGCTATTATGGAAAATAGCCTTTACTTGTTATATTGATTTTTTTAACAAATATGATAATGAAAGATCAAATACATATCTCTATAGAATGTGACAATATAGAAGTGGATGTGCCTTTTGCATAAGCTTTTAACATTCAAAGTCAGGAAACAATACTGTCTTCAGAGTCTGAATTTGATAACACTGTCATGTCGAATCAATGTCATTTACTTTTCAATGGAGTTTTGAGTGGCTACTATGTGTAAAGTTCTTTGGAACATTTTGCATGAGTTAAAAATATATAGCCCCATCTCCATTCTTCAACACAGTCTAGTAGAAGCTATAAGGAAAACCACATTATGATTGATGCAAATAAATAACTGAAGGTTTAAATGACAAGAACACTTTGCTGTGCAGCATGATTTTGAAAACTTTCAAACAGAAAAGCTGAATCTTAATGAATGGGAAGGATTTCCATAAGAGCCTACGAATAAGAAGGAACTCCTGACAAATGGAATATTTTCAACCAATACATAGAGAGAATAAAGTACAAGAAGTATTTGAGAAGCAGCCAGAATTATGATTGGATAAGAAGGAAAGGAGAGCCAGCATCATAGGATGGAAAACCAAGAGAGAAGGCAAAAGACCAGGGGTGGGTGAAGTAAAGAGAGGCAAAGATACATCTCCCACAGGGATCTTTCATTCTAACTCTTGGCATTTTCTCTTGTTTTTCAGGTGAGTTTGGCCTTAGTTGCAGAAAGTACTATCAATGAGCAATTCAGATTTTTAAAACACACACACACAATATCTCTGTTACCATTAATTTTAGCCTTAAGATTGAGTAGGGCTTGATAAATTTGACGCAAATCAGCAGGCAGTTCTGAATTTCAATTAAAAAAATCACATTTATTTACTATAAGACATTTAAATCAGTATGATAAAGATGGCTTGTTTTTATGTTAACAGTCAACTCAATTTTCAAAAGAGAACCAAAAAATTGCCAATTGACAAAGCACTGTTACTTTTCCAAATAGGTTTAAATTTTATCTCATTTCTTACCTTATCTTTTATTTTATTAGATATATTTTCTATTAGTTTGTATTCTTATATTATAATCCCATCTCCCTGAAACCAAATTTGTTATTTAAAAATAGCCCTATGACCTCAAAAAGTTATGTAAGTTTTTTGAGCCTCAGCTTTCCTACTTAAAAAAATAAAGTTACACTATCTTAATGAACCATTCCATGCATCATTCCATGATTCTGAATTGCTAGGTTTTACCTTCCTTCTATGAAATATGACAATCTCAGCTGCCCCTTTGAGTACCAGATTGCACCATTTATACTTTATGACAAAGTAATGATCACAGACAAAATTCGCAAGTGCACATTTTGGTCTGAATACATTTCTCAATCCTCACCTTCTGGCTTGGGAGGATGCACCAGCAGGCTCTTGCCAGCCATTGAGCTTAGAAACGTGTTCTGCCTGTGAGGATCCTAGATTTTCACTTCACGATGGCTTTATCAGCTTCTGCAGCTGCTGGATAATGCAAGCTCCTAAGAGTCTCCAAGAGATGCTTAGACACCTGTCAAGCCAGGTGCACTGGGACAGCAATTGCCCAAGAAATATCTAGGCTGGCATAAAGCCAATTCCTTCTCTACCCGCCCACCCCCGCCCCCAAAAAAGCTATTGTGATCACAGTTAATTGAGAGCACCCTTTCCCATCTAGCCATTTTTACAGGCACTGAAAAGACAGAAAAGTGTGCTTTTTAAAAATCCAAAGCAAGGCTAAGTCACAATCCAGAAATGAAGCTTACTCAGCCTATTCTGAAATGTTACCTAGTTGTTAATCATTAATGAGATGCTAAATTTATGAAACCTTGAAGTGAAAGGGAAGACTGAGATTTTGGCATCAAGTTTCATTTGAATCAACTTTCTGGAGGAAAAACAGCTCAGTAAGTTGGAGTGCAAGCTGTGGGGGCTACCCCGGGGCATCTGTGTTGTTCTGGAAAACCATACTATATCATCAGCATACATGTGCGCAAGGGAGAAAACACATTAGACTGTAAGATAATCGTCAAGCAGAGAAAATAAAATATGCCCTCAGGCGTCCCATTTGTAATTCCCTTGAATCTGTGCTCTTGGGGCTTTCTTTCCTGTACAATTCTTCAAGTTAATGCAAAGCACTTTATGCAGTCTCTACAAGGCCCCACATTTTTGAAGTTTTGCAGGGGTAATTTATGGCCTGCTAAAGCAAATGCCTTAGAGAGGTCAATAAAAATGGCTCCTATCAGGCAGTCTTAGTCTATTGCATTGGAGGTACCTTGGGTGTCACATTCTGGGTGATTGGTTTGCTGTGAAGCCTGACCAGAAAGAAGTCAGCAAATCCTTTGGCTATAGCAGTTTGAAATGTGTAGGTACATTTTTTTTTTCCAGAAACAAACCAAAATAGGCTTTTGCTGAAGCAAGTCTCTTAATTTCCCTTCTGCGGACATGAACTACCCTGGCACATCTCCCACACTGAATAAGAAAAGACCTGAGATCAGAGGTGTTTACTTCAGCTGTTAAAGGAACTGCCAAATATAGAGATTTGGGCTCTTCCTTGAAATTGTGTCTCAACTCATTGTTCACAAGGAAATAATTCCAAACCTTCCAAAGCATAAATTAATCTACCTACACCAAATATCTGCATTCTTGTCTCTTGTGAACATTTGTGAGCATGAGGTCAGGTCCCACCACTATCACCAACTGGCATTGATGAAAGAAAGAACAGCAGTAATAATCTATTTTTGTCATCATATTTCTACTGTTATAAGTTTACAGTTAACTAGATAGATAAATAGAGGTAAAGATATAGAGTATATCTTAGGCATTAATCTTAATTCTCTAAGAAAAACTTTCCAATATTCTGGGAGGTGGGTCATAGAGGATCCTGCTGTGATGTATGTCAGAGAGTGTTTTGCCTATGTTCTCCTCTAGGAGTTTTACAGTTTCTGGTCTTACGTTGACATCTTTAATTCATTTTGAGTTTATTTCTGTATATGGTGTTAGAAAGTGTTCTAGTTTCATTCTTTTACAAGTGGTTGACCAGATTTCCCAGCACCACTTGTTAAAGAGATTGTCTTTAATCCATTGTATATTCTTGCCTCCTTTGTCAAAGATAAGGTGTCCATATGTGCGTGGATTTATCTCTGGGCTTTCTATTTTGTTCCATTGATCTATATTTCTGTCTTTGTGCCAGTACCATACTGTATTGATAACTGTGGCTTTGTAGTAGAGCCTGAAGTCAGGTAGGTTGATTCCTCCAGTTCCATTTTTCTTTCTCAAGATCGCTTTGGCTATTCAAGGTTTTTTGTATTTCCATACAAATCTTAAAAGCTTCTGCACATCAAAGGAAACTATTAGCAAGGTGAAAAGACAGCCTTCAGAATGGGAGAAAATAATAGCAAATGAAGCAACCGACAAACAACTAATCTCAAAAATATACAAGCAACTCCTACAGCTCAACTCCAGAAAAATAAATGACCCAATCAAAAAATGGGCCAAAGATCTAAATAGACATTTCTCCAAAGAAGACATACAGATGGCTAACAAACACATGAAAAGATGCTCAACATCACTCATTATCAGAGAAATGCAAATCAAAACCACTATGAGGTACCATTTCACGCCAGTCAGAATGGCTGCAATCCAAAAGTCTACAAGCAATAAATGCTGGAGAGGGTGTGGAGAAAAGGGAACCCTCTTACACTGTTGGTGGGAATGCAAACTAGTACAGCCACTATGGAGAACAGTGTGGAGATTCCTTAAAAAACTGGAAATAGAACTGCCTTATGATCCAGCAATCCCACTGCTGGGCATACACACTGAGGAAATCAGAAGGGAAAGAGACACGTGTACCCCAATGTTCATCACAGCACTGTTTATAATAGCCAGGACATGGAAGCAACCATTCATCAGCAGATGAATGGATAAGAAAGCTATGGTACATATACACAATGGAGTATTACTCAGCCATTAAAAAGAATACATTTGAATCAGTTCTAATGAAGTGGATGAAACTGGAACCTATTATACAGAGTGAAGTAAGCCAGAAGGAAAAACACCAATACAGTATACTAAAGCATATATATGGAATTTAGAAAGATGGTAACGATAACCCTGTATATGAGACAGCAAAAGAGACACTGATGTATAGAACAGTCTTATGGACTCTGTGGGAGAGGGAGAGGGTGGGAAGATTTGGGAGAATGGCATTGAAACATGTAAAATATCATGTATGAAACGAGATGCCAGTCCAGGTTCGATGCACGATACTGGATGCTTGGGGCTGGTGCACTGGGACGACCAGAGGGATGGTATGGGGAGGGAGGAGGGAGGAGGGTTCAGGATGGGGAACACACGTATACCTGTGGTGGATTCATTTTGATATTTGGCAAAACTAATACAATTATGTAAAGTTTAAAAATAAAATAAAATTAATTAAAAAAAAAAAAAACAACTTTCCAGATGTTTCCAGAAATGATTCACTAGTTGTGTATGTATTAGAAGAATTGGCAGGTTTTAGTTTTCTGACAAGAAACACTCTGTATACTAGTCAGGGTTCTTCAGAGAAATAGAACCAATAAGAGAGAGAGAGGAGAGAGAGAGGGAGATTTATAATGGAAATTGACTCATGGTGATTATGGAGGTTGAGATATGCCAGGATGTGGTATCTGCAAGTTGAGGAACCAGAAAATCTAGATGCATAATTCATTCTGAGATGTAAGGTCTGAGAACCAGGGGCCTGCTGGTTTAAGTCCTGCAGTCCAACAGCCTGAAAACCAAGAGTTTTGATTTCCAAAGGCAGAAGAATCTGAACATTCCAGCTCATGAAGAGAAAGTGAAAATGTATCCTTCCATCTCCTGCTTGTCCTACTCAGGATCTCAACAAACTGGATGGTGCCCACACACAGTGATGAGGGCAGATCTTTTTTACTAAATTTATTGAGTCCTACTTGGTGGAAAAAGAAAGCAAAGGTATGCATATTGAACATTAGGAGCACTCATTCACTACTGCTGGGAATGCAAGGTGGTACAGCCACTTGGGAAGGTATTTGGGCATTTTCTCATGAAACTAAGCATAGTCTTGTCATACAATCAAGCAATCACATTACTAAATATTTACCCAATTCGTTTGAAAACTGATGTGCACACCAATGTGACACTGGTGTCCATTGGTGAAAATGTGACATTTTCACTTAATGTGAAAATTCATATCAGTTTTACTCATAATCACCCCAAATTAGAGCAGCCATGTATGTTCATCAATACATGATTGGATAAACATGATACTTTAATTGTGAACACAAAACACTTTGCATTTGTGAAAACCCGTTTAACTGTACAGCATGAGGAATCAATTTTAATATATACAAATTTTAAAAATTATTTCAAAGATTAGGTAAATCCATCAATGGAATGCAGAAACTAAAAATACAATCTAATAGTATTAAAAATGTGTAACATAACTTCACTGAACAGGATGGGAAATAGGGTATTAGCATAATTAACTAAGGAAATTAGTAGTCTAAAAGACTAAAGGCTAAAGGAATGTACATAAGCTTTATACTTAGTTAATAAATTTGTCTTCCATAGGGTACAAGGTAACAATGCAAAAATCTCTATACCTTCAGGGTTGAATTAAATTAAGTGAAGGGATCGCTTCTCATTGCTGGAGTGGAAATTTATAGATAAGCAACAGATGGAGGTTATAATGATCTAAGCAGTAATAGTTTAGAGTTAAACAAATCAATCTGAATGACATTTACTTTAGTAGTAAGATAGAAATATTTATAGATATTGGGTTAGAATAGACATATATTTCCTTGCTCTGTCAGTGAAGAGATCCTGGAAGTATCAATAATTACATCCCAGAAACAAAGAGTATTCCTAGTGTCCATATCTTTGCTTCTAGTATCATTTTTGAATATGAGGAATGAGGATTCTTTAGATAAATGTCTGATTCTAAAACCAGGCGCAAGATATGAAAGGTGAGCCAGAAGTATCTTATAATACCAAAAAGTAAGGAAGTGCTTAAAAGATTCCTACAATGATGGAGTTATATCAAAGGGATATAGGGCTCAACTAAAATAGTTTCCAACAACCAAACCTGAAAGAATTCAAGCCACAAAATATTAATAAATAAAGTGATATTGGATTATAACCCAAATATCAAAAACTATTCCAAGAGTCCATACAGATATAAATGAATGAATAGGTGAGAATAGACAAATTTCCTAAGTATCTACAGAATAATCCAATGTGCAAGACATTCAATGAGTGGATTGCTAAAATAGTGCAATGGACTGAATTTGTCCTACCCAAACATATATGTTGAAATCCTAACCACCATGGTAGGGGATTTGGAATGTAATTAGGTCATGAGGGTGAACAGGATTAGTGTTTTCATAAAAGGAACACCAGAGAACTCTCTCATCCTGTATCCACTATGTGAGGAAGACACAGTGAGAAGATGGTCAATAGGCAAACAACCTGTATAGACATTTTTCCAGGAATTATATATGAATGAATAAATATATGAAATATGTCAAATATCCTTGCTGCTAAGTCGCTTCATCAAGCGACCAACTCTGTGCAACCCCAGAGATGGCAGCCCACCAGGCTCCCCCTTCCCTGGGATTCTCCAGGCAAGAACACTGGAGTGGGTTGCCATTTCCTTCTCCAATGCATGAAAGTGAAAGTGAAGTCACTCAGTCGTGTCCAACCCTCAGCGACCCCATGGACTGCAGCCTTCCAGGCTTCTCCGTCCATGGGATTTTCCAGGCAAGAGTACTGGAGTGGGGCACCATTGCCTTCTCAAATATCCTTAGTTACCAGAGAAAAACAAAACTATGATAACACTTCACATCCATTAGGATGTCTAAAAACAAAAAGACAATAAAGATATGAAAAAATTGAAGCCCTCATGTATTGCTGGTTTGACTGTAAAATGGTTCAAACATGTTGAAACACAATTTAGCTGTTCCTCAAAATGTTAAATAAAAAGTTTCTATCTAAATCTGGTTATTTTATTCTGATGATTTATAATATAAAAACAAAATAATTATATTATATATTTCGTTAGGATTTCAATATTCTCTAGTTTTCATTAAAATGCATCATATTACACATTGGGAAGAGATTAAATCAACTTTAAGATTGATGTAAGATCATCTTGAAACAAAGCTAGACACTATGAATATAGAAATGATTTTTTTACATCAAGAGAAAATCAAATGATTTTGATTCAAAAGGTTTTTCTCCACTTCCACCAAGTATGAAATAAAGATGCTATTTACAAACCAACAAGAAAAGTAGAATATATATGTACCTGTTCTTGTTCTTCTTCAGTTGCTAAGTCATAGCTGAGTCTTTGAAAGCCTATGGACTGTAGTACACCAGGCTCCCCTGTCCTTCCCTAGCTCCCAGAGTTTGCTCACACTCCTGTCCATTGAGTTAGTGATGTTATCCAACCATCTCATCTTCTCTTGCCCCCTTCTCCTTTTGCCTTCCATCTTTCCCGGAATCAGGGTCTTTTCCAATGAGTCAACTCTTTGCATCAGGTGGCCAAAGTATTGGAGCTTCAGCTTCAGCATCAGAACTTCCAATGAATATTCAGGGTTGATATCTTTGGATTACTGGTACTCTGTATAAAATTTCAGATACATACTTTGAACTGTTGGTTGGACACATTAATATGAGCATCAGATTTTACATATTCAAAAAAAGAATTCACTATCTTTATGAGATTTACTTCTCTTGTCATCCTATCTTAATTAAGAGCATAGAATTGGTTCAACCCGTAACCCATTTAAGACACAGAGTTCTACGTATTCCATGAACATCTCTTGAGCACCTCTGCAGGCAAGAGACCAGGGCAGCAGCTATGGAGGTAGGATAAAGTCATTGGACCCTAACGCATGATAGGTATGTAGGAGTAGTTATTTTCTATTTGAATACTTATCATTTTATTTCCATGCTCATGAAGGTCATGAATATCTACTTAGACTTGGATTTTTAAATATCTGATTGGTTTTTGTTTCTCCTTTACTCTTTACTGCACCAGGGGCTTCCCTTGTGGCTCAGCTGGTAAAGAATCTGCCTACTATCCAGGAGACCTGGGTTCGAAACCTGGGTTGGGAAGATCCCCTGGAGACAGGAAAGGCTACCCACTCCAGTATTCTGGCATAGAAAATTTCATGAACTGTATAGTCCATGGGGTCGCAAAGAGTCATACACAACTGAGCAACTTTCACTGTCACTTCACTTTCACTGCATCAATAAGTTTAAACATCCTTCACACTTCTACCAACTCTTCATTGTAAAAGTTTGATCTGAGTAGATACAGCCCCAGGTACAGCTTATTTTGCTGGCAAGCATTTGTTTTAAAGATCTAACATGGAGTTTAATGTTTTTGTTTTTGTTTTTTTTTCATGTTCTAAATCTAAGGTGTTTCTTTTTTAAATTTTTATCCAAAATATACTGAAAATAGCATATCACCTTCAATTTCCTCATTTCAGTTTTCCTTTTATTTTATGTATACTTTTGTAATCCCTACAGGAGTTTAATTTTCTTAACATTAAAAATACTTTCAGGACATCCCTAATATTCATATCTTTTGGACATACATCTTACCCATAATTTAATTAATGTTAACAAACCCAAGCATCTAAAATTTTTCTTCATTTAAAAAAAAAGAAAAGAAAAAGGAGATGTGGTCATGATATAAGAAATATTATGTTCTCCAGAAAAGTAGGCAAGTATTCTTCATCCTTGACAAGAAGGTAAATATTATTATACCAATTTTTTTCTTCACTGGAGAAGTAATTAGAGAGCTATAAATAAAACAATATTATTTTAAATGGACATGTATAATATTTTCAGTGTAAATATCCAATGAAGTAGACAAACATATTTTTAAATTCACGGTGAAGTATACTCAAGAAAATAGTAAGTGAACCTGGAAAATATATGCAGAGCATTTACCATACCAACACAATGTTCCAGGTATCATTGAGATATGGACAGGATCTATCACTAGGACACCATGGAACATAAGAATTGAGCAAGAAAATACTTAACCATTCAAAGCAACTGTAGGAAAGATGTCATGAAATGCATGGATAAAGATTGCTCTAAAAAACTATTGAAAGGAATTATCACTTCAGGCTAAGGTCATCCAGGACAGTGTCAAGAATTTTAATTTGAGTCAGGGCTTGTGCAATACTGGATTTATACAAGAACCAAAAGAAACAAGGAAGTAGAAATTTTTTTAAATTATAAGTAATTACAACTACTTAGCAACAGACAACAATGTAAGATGGTAGCGGTAGAGACAGAGTGAATGATAAAACAAATTAGACATGAAAATATCTGGCTATACATTTTTAAACAACCAAAGTCATTCTCTGAGGTGAATGGGTTATTAGGAAATTTAAAGCAAAAATGGACAGAAGAAAAAGCTTAAAAATAAAAAGCCTTCACTGTCATTATTAACTTCAACAATTTTCAGCAAATCTTCAACTCGTTTCTTCTTTTTCATGAAACACAGATTCAGTGGGATTGTGTTGCTCATGAAAACGGAGGCTACAGATGGGGAAAAAATGTAGGCCACCTCTCTAAATAGTGATTGAATCAATTGTTTCTCAACTGAGATTTTTTTTTTCCCTGTAGTCTCAGAAATTTATTTCTGTACAATTGCATTAAAAATTCTGTCTATCATTTCAGCAAGCAATTAACAATTTTACTCCTGTTCATACTTCATTGTAAATAAAACACTAGAGCAGCAATTTTATTTTATAGTTTTACACATCTGAATGTTTCAAAGCTCACTTTTCCTTTGGCTATTCCTCTTGGACACTTGATTGACATCCTTTTCAAGAAAGGAACTTGTTTTCTCAAGTTTCAAATAATTGGTATTTTGAATCACGGGATACCAGGATTCCCAAATACTTAGGTATTGGAAATTCAAATCTACACAAATCTGGTATTGACCTCTGTTACAATCCTATAGTACAGAATGTTGAAACTCCCATAACGACAATGCATTGATAATCTGAGCATAACTTTCTTTTTCCTTCATTTACTTTATTATTTTTCCAAAGAACTTGTGTTATTTTAATAACATCTCTTACACATGTATTTTAATATTTCCCAATATGTTTGTAGGTAAAAGCATTGACTCTTGAACATGCTTTGCTTTCTATTAAAGAAGTAAATTATAAGCTTAAATTAATATGCATAATTTCTTAGAACAGAATCTCTGTTATATGAGTCATCATAAAGGGCTATCATCATATTAAATTTAAAAATCAGTTTTGCTAAACTGATCAAATTTAAATGTCTTTATTTAAAATACTGTCTATTATGTTAAGTTCAAAATATATAATTAGATTGATCATAGTGAATGCCTCAGTACTAGTAATTAACATTTGGATATGAGTTAGTTTTGTTTTATTTTATCTTTATATACAATTTCCAAAATACTTCCATGAGATCTGCTTGTATTTTTACATTTCTGTGGCACCTTCATCTAAAAGCATACCAATGAAAAGTCATCATTTCTTATAACTTTGATTCTCCTCTACTACCAAAATTATAGAGTTTATAATGCCAGGGACATTTCTTTTAAAATCCAGAATTATTTGGCACACTTATTGTGAGACCTTTATTTTACTTTTTTCTCATGGAAAGTAAAGTTCAGATCTCCTTGGTGGCAGTGGTGATTTAGTCACTAAGTCGTATCTAACTTTTTCAACCCGACTGTAGCCCACCAGGCTCCTCTGTCCTCTGCCCATGGGATTCTCCAAGCAGGAATACTGGAGTGGGGTGCCATTTCCTTCTCTAGGGGATCTTTCTGACCCAGGGTTCAAATCCAGGTTTCTTGCATTGCAGGCAGTCTCCTGAATTGCAGGGGAATTCTTTACCGACGGAGTCACCAGGCAAGCTCTTCACATCTCCTTGGACCTATCTGAAAATGATCACGGTATGGACCTTTATGGTCTAGGTTTCAGTTCTTCACAAATGTGGTAAGTCAAGCCTCTGTGGGCGTGTTTCATGGGACTCAGTAAATACTTTAAAGCACATTTGTGCCAAGAGGCACTATCAGAACAGTGAATACATACATAATAAAAGGAAAATAAATTAAATAAGTCTCCAAATGAGTTCGTGTAAATTGTAAATGATTGGAATCATTGTAAATATAAATTTACAATTTACAATGTACATTTTACAATTTACAAATTTACATTGTAAATCATTGTAAATGATTTCAGTGAAGTTTGTCAAGTATTAAGAAATAATGATTTTTAAATGTTTCAAAACCAAAGCCTAGGAAATAAAGCATTTACCAAGGCTTATATGAATAATTAGGGGCTTCCCAGGTGGTGCAGTGGTAAAGAATCTGCCTGCAATGCAAGAGATGCAGATTTGAAACCTGGATCGGGAAGAGCCACTGGAGAAGGAAATAGTAACCCACTCCAGTATTCTTGCCTGGAAAGTCCCACAGACAGAGGAGCTTGGTGAGCTACAGTCCTTGGAGTCACAAAGAGTTGGACAGGACTGAGTACATGATCACATCTAAATTATTACATCTGGATATAGAGGGAATTTCATGGAAAAGAAATGTGTACCCCCTCCCCCAAAAAAGAAAAAAAATACAGGAGTGGAAAGCAAAGCAATAGTTGTCAGGGATCAGGAGCGGAATGAGGGTTGACTACAAGAAGACAACATTAGGCAATTAGAGGGGAAACAGACCTATTCTGCATCATGACAGTGATGGATGTCTAACTATATGTGTTTGTCAATCCCATAGGACTGTACCCTATAAGTTGTACGTGTTATGATATAAATGAAAATGGTAATGAGAGGTTTCTTAAAAGTAGAAAATCTAATGTTCTTTGTTAGTATCAGATACTATTACATGTGTCATATGTCATTCTAATTTTTGTGTTTTGTTTATATTTTCACCCATGGCCGCAGGATAACATCTTAATTTTGAGTGAATATAGAAAGGCCTGAATATGAATGTGAATCAGTTGGATAAAAAAACAAAACTACAATTTACAAAACCCTCTCTAATCATTCTTTTTAGGCACCTATCCATATATTAAATCTCCAGAATACAGTGCAATAAATAACTACATTATAATAAGTAAGCAATCTACTTGTTTATTGCTTTTCTTTATAAAGTGCTCAAAGTTAGCTCAACTTCAGGATAAAAGTGACTGGCTATACTTTGTATAAAAACAAAAACTTTTTCAGAACTCTTGTATATTTTTGGTTGAAGCATAAAATGGCACAATCATGTTGGACAATACTTTAACAGGTTTTTAAAGAGTCAAACAAATTATCTGTTAGAAGACCAAGCAATTTTAGCCCTAAAATTTACCCTAGAGAAATAAAGTTATCTTTCTACACTTAGATTTGTAAACCAATATTCATAGCATCTTTATTTGTAATAAAGAACAATCCAAATACCCACTGATAAATGAATGATTAAACAAATTGTGGACTATTTATACAATAGAACACTACCCAGCAAAAAAAAAAAAAAAAAAAAACAGCTTACTGATACATTCTTCTAAAATTATGAATTCTAAAACCCTTGAGTTGAGTGAGAACATTCAGATGTAAAGGAGTATATACTGCATAATTAAATGGAAGTCCAGAACATGCAAACTAATCTATAGTGACAGAAGCAGGTAAGTAGTTGTCTAGGGACTGGAAGTGGGGAGATGGGCATTAAAATGGCAGATGTATTTGGGAGGAGATAATGGAGATGTTCTAAATATTGATTTGAGTCATGGTTATAAAAAGTATATGATATTGGTCAAAATTCATTGAACTTGATATTTTAAATGGGATTGTCTTAGTGTATATAAGCCATACTTCAACAGTTAATTTCAAAAGTTCAAAAAATTATATCTTACGACTAGATCTTTGTTTCTAAATACCATTTTCCAATAAAAGGAAATCAACTCTTAGGAAAAACGGCTGGTTTCAGATTTGGGAACATTTTATAGTACCAGAAACTAAGAAAGTTCTAAAATGAAAGAAAGGAAAAAAGAAGTATTAAGAAGACCTGAAAGAACTTACCACAATGATCAAAGTTTAAATCTGAGCAACAAAATAGGTACCTGTAGTATTGACTATAATGCAAAAAGTTGCTTAAAAATGAGCCCACTTTGATATACATGAATAATAGACAAATAAATAGAAGATGCGTGGCAACTTTTCCCTGCAGAAAAATTCCAATTAATAAATACAGAAGAAATGAGGGAAATAGAAAATATCCATTAGAATACACAGTAATAATTGTTGCTGACAATATATACTGATAAATGCTGAACAAGCTGGCAAAAGTTTAAGCAGAAATAAGGCATTAATATAGTCTCAAAGTAACTCTCTCAATATACTTAGTAGTTATAAAGGGAAAATTGATAAACTTGTGGCATAAAATCCTGGAAGACACCCTCTTAGCCAAAGGATGAAGTATAGTATCAGGAGTATGAAGACAGTCTGACATCAGATGTCTTCTGATATGATGCACCTCGCCCCTGTAATGTCTTTCTTGATAATGCAGAATCTCATTCTAACTATAAGAAAACACTAAACAAGTCCAAATTGAGGAACATTCTACAAAGAACTGACCAGTACTCTTCAAAACTGTAAAGGTCATGAAAGACAATAAAACCAAGGAAAAATCATAGATTTGAGGAGTAATGAGACAAGGCGACGAAAGTGTGAGATCCTGAATTGGATCCTGAAACCGCAAAAAGAGACAGTAGTAGAAAGACTGGTGAAATCTGAATAAGTGCTGTACTTCAGTCAATAGTATTGTGCCAAGGTTAATTTTTTATTTTGATCATTTTTTACTGTTATGGTAAGGTGTTAGCATAAGGACAGGCTGGGTAAAAGTATATGAGAATTCTCTGTATTATTTTTACAATTTCTCTAAAAGACTAAAATTATCTTAAAAAATTTATTGTTAAAAAGCTTCATTTATTATTGGTGACATTTCATGTTTCTAAAAATATATAGAAATCTAGAGCAACTATTCAGTGAATTAGCTTTTCATCTTTGAATCAAATTTATCAGTTAAAACAATATATTGAATTCTTACTCTGTTCTAAATACAAGGCTAGTTTCCCATAGATAAGAAAAAAAAAATGTTCCAAGTAAAAGATTCTAGTATTTTCCATTTATTCAAAATTTATTTTTTTAAAGATTTTTTAAAATTTTATTTTATTTAACTTTACAATATTGTATTGGTTTTGCCATATATCAAAATGAATCTGCCACAGGTATACATGTGTTCCTCATCCTGAACCCTCCTCCCTCCTCCGTCCCCGTACCATCCCTCTGGGTCGTCCCAGTGCACCAGCCCCAAGCATCCAGTATCGTGCATCGAACCTGGACTGGCAACTCGTTTCCTACATGATATTATACACATTTCAATGCCATTCTCCCAAATCATCCCACCCTCTCCCTCTCCCATAGAGTCTAAAAGACTGTTCTATACATCAGTGTCTCTTTTGCTGTCTCATATACAGGGTTATTGTTACCATCTTTCTAAATTCCATATATATGCTTTAGTATACTGTATTGGTGTTTTTCCTTCTGGCTTACTTCACTCTGTATAATAGGCTCCAGTTTCATCCACCTCATTAGAACTGATTCAACAGTATTCTTTTTAATGTCTGAGTAATACTCCATTGTGTGTATGTACCACTGCTTTCTTATCCATTCATCTGCTGATGGACATCTAGGTTGCTTCCATGTCCTGGCTATTATAAACAGCACTGCGATGAACATTGGGGTACACGTGTCTCTTTCCCTTCTGGTTTCCTCAGTGTGTATGCCCAGCAGTGGGATTGCTGGATCATAAGGCAGTTCTATTTCCAGTTTTTTAAGGAATCTCCACACTGTTCTCCATAGTGGCTGTACTAGTTTGCATTCCCACCAACAGTGTAAGAGGGTTCCCTTTTCTCCACACCCTCTCCAGCATTTATTGCTTGTAGACTTTTGGATTGCAGCCATTCTGACTGGCGTGAAATGGTACCTCATAGTGGTTTTGATTTGCATTTCTCTGATAATGAGTGATGTTGAGCATCTTTTCATGTGTTTGTTAGCCATCTGTATGTATTCTTTGGAGAAATGTCTATTTAGATCTTTGGCCCATTTTTTGATTGGGTCATTTATTTTTCTGGAGTTGAGCTGTAGGAGTTGCTTGTATATTTTTGAGATTAGTTGTTTGTCGGTTGCTTCATTTGCTATTATCTTCTCCCATTCTGAAGGCTGTCTTTTCACCTTGCTTATAGTTTCCTTTGTTGTGCAGAAGCTTTTAAGTTTAATTAGGTCCCATTTGTTTATTTTTGCTTTTATTTCCAATATTCTGGGAGGTGGGTCATAGAGGATCCTGCTGTGATGTATGTTGGAGAGTGTTTTGCCTATGTTCTCCTCTAGGAGTTTTATAGTTTCTGGTCTTACATTTAGATCTTTAATCCATTTTGAGTTTATTTTTGTGTATGGTGTTAGAAAGTGCTCTAGTTTCATTCGTTTACAAGTGGTTGACCAGTTTTCCCAGCACTACTTGTTAAAGAGATTGTCTTTAATCCATTGTATATTCTTGCCTCCTTTGTCAAAGATAAGGTGTCCATATGTGCATGGATTTATCTCTGGGCTTTCTATTTTGTTCCACTGATCTATATTTCTGTCTTTGTGCCAGTACCATACTGTCTTGATGACTGTGGCTTTGTAGTAGACCCTGAAGTCAGGCAGGTTGATTCCTCCAGTTCCATTCTTCTTTCTCAAGATAGCTTTGGCTATTTGAGGTTTTTTGTATTTCCATACAAATTGTGAAATTATTTGTTCTAGCTCTGTGAAGAATACCGTTGGTAGCTTGATAGGGATTGCATTGAATCTATAAATTGCTTTGGGTAGTATACTCATTTTCACTATATTGATTCTTCCAATCCATGAACATGGTATATTTCTCCATCTATTAGTGTCCTCTTTGATTTCTTTCACCAGTGTTTTATAGTTTTCTACATATAGGTCTTTAGTTTCTTTAGGTAGATATATTGCTAAGTATTTTATTCTTTTCGTTGCAATGGTGAATGCAATTGTTTCCTTAATTTCTCTTTCACATCTATAAAAATATACTATGTGCATAGATAAGCTAACAAGATATCAGCAATAGGACTTGATGAATCTCCTGGATATCATTCAGAAAACGTCATAAAAATATTTTTCTTAAAAATTTTTTCTTTAAGTTGCTTTAAGAAAACTGGCTTTAAATATTATGTAAAATTAAGTTATTAACATTAATATTTTACTCCAAACAAATGCCGGGCTATATACATGGTAAAATAATGTGTAATCATATTTGCATGAATTTATACCACTTGAAAGACTTTCTGCTCTCCAGAAATTAAGTTTTAAAAACACCCTTACATTGTATTTAGATTTGGTTAGAAAACATCAAATTAACAACAAAAATAACTACAAATACAGAAGAAAAAAGTATGACAAAGCTTGTCCGTTGCTAGCTTTTCTTTAATTAATAAAGTTAAAAGGGCACAGAAACCTGATTGCTTGAGATTTTTGGTTGTTTTTTTAAATTTTAGTCATTTATTTTTGGATATACCGGATCTTTGTTGCTGCATGGGCTTTTCCCTAGTTGCAGTGAGTGGGGGCCACTTTCATTGCTGTGACTTCTCCTGCTTCAGATCACGGGCTCTGGGGCATGTGGGCTTCAGTAGTTGTGGCTCCTGGGCTCTAGTGCACAGGTTCAGTTGTAGGGTCAGTAGTCATAATCTTAGTTGCTCTGCAACATGTGGGATCTTCCCAGATTAGGGATCAAACTGGTGCCTTCTGCATTTTTTATCACTAGACAACCAGGAAAGCTCCTGATTTTTTGTTTTAGGTATTTTACTTTTTAAATTTTATCTAAGTGTGTTCTTGTATGCACTATATTTGTAGGTTTTATTTTTCAACCCAATCTGACAGTCTCTGCCTTTCAATACAGAATTTCAAACTATTTGACTTTAATATAACAATTAATCTATTTCCTTCAAGTGATAAAATATTTTACAGTTTTCTTGTTGTTCATTCTTTTTGCATTTCCCTTATTTTTATAACTGCTTCTTGAGTGTGAACTTCCTTTCCAATGAAAGTGAAAGTCATTCAGTCCTGTCTAACTCTCTTTGCGACCCCATGGACTATTCTCCAGGCCAGAATACTGGAGTGGGTAGCCTTTCCCTTCTCCAGGGGATCTTCCCAACCCAGGGATTGAACCCAGGTCTCCAAAATTGCAGGCAGATTCTTTACCAGCTGAGCCACCAGGCAAGCCCTTTCCAATGAAACAGTAATATAAAAAAAAGAAGAAAAGAAAATGAAGAACCACTTTACATCCATGCATCAGCTATTGTGAAACCTTATACTATAAAATTCACATTAAACAGCCTTGAACTTTACCCTTTGATTTGATTTATCTTTGATTTATCCAAAAATAAAAGCAGCCTCATTACAACATCCTATTACATTGCTCATTCTATTATTAAGCAAAATAAATAGCAGTCATTGTTAAATTATGTACCATGGAAAAGGTTGAACTCATTTGTAGTTTTGAGCAAAGGAAGAAAGATGCAACTATGTTACTCTATAATGCCATCCACTTAAATATCTCTAAAGTCTCTTCTACAACTTTGAAGCAAATTGTCTAGGAAGCTGGCAACTCTGCCATTTTCCTGTAGTGGGTAATAAATTGGAACTACTGATTTCTCCCAATCTAACTACTCCCTGGCTTAGTGCATTGTATGCTGCTGATGATATCACAAAAGCCTGCTTATTTTAAGAGATACTTTTTAAAACTGCAAAGCTTGTTAGATTCTTCAATATTGTAATTTTTGTTTGATAGTCAAATTTGACTAGAAAAAAATCCAAGTACTCCAAAGATAAAGCTTCTGATAGTAATAAAGAGTGGGTATGAACTGGAATTTAGAAGTGTTTTCTGTCTGAACTCCCCTTCATTTGGATCTGGGTTCCCTGGTGGCTCAGACGTAAAGCGTCTGCCTGCAATGCGGAAGACTGGAGTTCTATTCCTGGGTTGGGAAGATCCCCTGGAGAAGGAAATGGCAATCCACTCCAGCACTCTTGCCTGGAAAATCCCATGGATGGAAGAGCCTGATAGGCTACAATCCATGGGGTCACAAAGAGTCAGACACGACTGAGCGACTTCACTTAACAGGAAAATTACTCTATCCCATTCCCCAGGACACCTTCTGCTCCTAAGGATATCCTTCAAAGAAATCTGCTCTTGTCTATGAACTTTTCACATTTTGTTATATAGTCTTCATACACATTGTGGTGATTCAGGATCCACTTTATTTTGTTTTACTAAATTACCTCTTATTAAATACCATGGAGATTCATGACCTCTGGGACTTTGTATCTCCCTTTAAAGGGTAAGTTAAAGAATCTTCATTTGCCATGGGATAGGTTATGTCTTATCAGGCAAGAGCTTTGTATTATAATTCCTGTTAGATTAAAGTTCAAATATCTGTAGAGGGGTATTTAAAGACGCTCAGTAGCCAGAGTTGGACCACAGTGGCCATTAATCCATTATCTCTCAGCTATAAATCCATTCATCTAGACTGGGCTGTATTAGGCTGGTGCTAGGACTCTGCCGAATATATTTTTCTTTGGACTGCTCATTTTCCATCAGGTTCCTACAGCGTTCCTACAACCAAGGGCACTGGAGAGAAATGAGAAGGCAATAAGAGCATCTGACTACATCTTCCAGCTTCTTTTATACTTTCAGAACCAGTCTCACTGCTTATCCTAGAACATAGCAACAGCAGCAAAGGCAACACCCTTTCTAAAAGGTCCGAAAACCAGCTTCATTGGGCCTTCCCCCCAGCTTTCAGGTTCTGTGCAATTTAATCTGTCCTCTGGGGTAACAGTTGCTTCCTGCTATTAATGCCACACTTTCTTTTCTTTCAGCTTTCCATACCTATGCCTCTATAGTTCCTTCCATCAAAGACCTTTGTTGAAATGTCCAGTGTGGTTTTTATTTTCCTGTCAGAACCTGGCTGATGTAAAGGAGAGGCTACACTTTAAATTGAGGTTGTAAAGAGATTATTGGTGGAAAATAACAAGACAATGGTAGATTTTTTGAAAGTAGAGCAGGAGGCATATAGTAATAATCATAATTTCAAAACAAGAGCTATTCTACTGTTACATGTCTACTGATGGCTGACACTAGGCTAAGAGTTTGTTTATTAAATCTTCACAACAATGCTTCAAAGTAGGATCACTATCTCTACTTCTCAAGTGAGGAAACAGGGTCACAGATTTAAACAATTTGCATGAAATCACTAAGTGAGTAAGTGGAAGGGTTAACACTAAAGTCCACTTCTACCTGATTCCAAATTATGTCATTCTCCTTCCCAAGGAAGACACCATTAGAAGGAAGACAAAAGGGCTATATGCTTTGTAAATGATGCCATAGAACTAAATAGGGATAAAAGAAATATTGATGAAAAGGTTTGCTTCTTTCACAGTAAATATATATACCAAGTTTGGAGAAAGCAAGATGTACCAGTTGGAGATTGTGAGAATGGAAGTCTGAAAATTCAAGGAACACACTTGAAGTCAAAAGGGCATGTCCTATTTGGGGACACTTACTTGAATCAATTTGAAGAAGTAATTTTGATTTTAATACTGACTACCTCAGGCAAATTCATTTCAAGTCATATATTCATGTTCTGCTACAAAAGATTATAGAGAGAATTAATCTAATTTTTAAGGGATTTCTCCAATTACTTAGAGGCCAGATTTTCTGTAGTCGGTCAAAAAAAGCTCAATTAATTAAGAGAGGAGGGGCATGTCATTTCAAATCTGGGATCAAGGACTTGGAAGCCAGAGGCTGAACTGGGACATCAGTTCAGAACAATAATGGCTGTGGAAAAACCATTGCAGGACTAATGCAAAGCAAATGGATCAGGGCATTTTTCTGTAACAGCAACAATATTGACTGATATAAAGTAACAGCATTTGTGATATAACAGCATTTGGTAGTTCTGATTGATGGCCAGGGGAGATCACAAGATACGATACAAAAAAAAGTGAGCTATTTTAGAGTCTAAAGTCCATTCTGTCACATATCCTGCATTCTGACCGTTACTGACCTCTCCCCTGGGTATCTAATGCATCACAGGTTCATTTTAAGCAATCTCTGAATAGACTGTTAAAAGAAATCCCCCGCTTAATAAACATTTACTCATCATCAATGCCAAATCAAATTTCGTCTGTTTAATGAAACTATTTTAGGAACTGTCAGGAAAGTTCATTATTTCTCTGTGTTCCATGAGTAATTTGTTAAAACCCCTTTAATTCTACTGACCACGTTGTACCTACTTAATTATTTCTATGTCTTTCCCCAATTCTCCAGTTATGGACAGAAAACTTGCCTTATTCATTTTCTGAATCTATCTAAAATGATGTCTTGCAGAAGGTAGTTGAAAAATAAAACAGAACTCTTCTCTCACCAATAAACTATTTGTTGAACAAATTAATAGCATGAAATAATAAGTTAATGAAATACACAAATGTAAGTTGATTATCTGACTAAAAAGAACAAACTATCATACTTCCCATTAAATATAAAGTCAAGTACACAGTGGAATGAATAATCACAAAACCCAGGAACAATTACTTTAAATGCCACAATTTTATAATTTTGAAATATAACCTATTAAAGCAATGCTATACATTAATGATTCCTGGTAAATTAAGCAACTTGGGTATTCAACCCTGCTGTTTAATTACTTGTGTCCTTAAAGTGTTACCAATTATCTATCTCCTATATATGAAAAAATATGACTGTAAAGTGTCACTCCTTCTGGACAAAAAAAGTGAGCAGTGAATTAGTGAAGAAGATAAAACTGCTTCCTTTTGGATGAGTAAATGGCTTCAGGAGCATCTAGAGCACAGACTGAGAAATAAGTTGCTGTTACTCTTTAGCCACTAAGTCGTGTCCAACTCTTTGCAACCTCATGGACTGTATGTAGCCCATCAGGCTTCTCTGCCCATGGGATTTCCCAGACAAGAATGCTGGAAATGTAAGTAATTTTAGGTAAAAAGGCCCTTGAACTGGAAACTTTCACAAATCAACTCATCAAAAGGTAGGCTATCATATTCTTTGGCAGGAGATAAATGGTGAAGGAAACTAAAAAATACTTAACTAAATGTAATTTATTTATACGATTTTTTGCTACAACTGAATATCCTTCCTTCCAAGTTTTCTATGATACCATAATTAGTCATCAAAGAGAAATACTAATGCTCTGGTTGTTCCAGGTGACTATCTGAACCATGAGATTTCTTCAGTGATGCTTACTTACTCAGCTACTCTTCTATTTTGCGAATGTTGGACTTCTTCACACCTAGCTTTTTAAAAAAATTTTTATTGGAGTATAGTTGATTTACAATGTTGTGTTAGTTTCAAGTGTACAACAATGTGAAATAGTTTCACATTGTACAAAAATGTGAAATATATATATATATATATAAAATATATCTACTCTTTTTTAGATACTTTTCCCATGAAGGCCATTACAGAATACTGAGTATAAAATCACTGTGCTATATGGTAGGTCCTTATTTGTTATCTATAGTAATTGTTTATATCAATTCCAATCCCCTAATTTATCCCTCCCCCTGCCTTTCCCCCTTGATGATCATAACTAAATTTTTTTTCCACATTTGTGTCTCCAGTTATGTTTTGTAAATATGTTCATTTGCACCATTTTTTTAGATTCCACATGTAAGTGATATCACATGATATATGTCTTTCTGTGTCTGACTTACTTCACTCAGTATGACAATCTCCAGGCCCATCCTTGTTGCTGCAAATGACATCGTTTTGTTCTTTTTTGTGGCTGAGTAATATTCTATTGTATATATGTACCACATTTTCTTTACCCATCTTTCTGTTGATGGACATTTAGGTTGCTTCCATGTCCAAGCTACTGTAAATTGTTCTCCTGTGAACATCAGAGTGTATGAATCTTTTCAAATTATGGTTTTCTCAAGATATATTCCCAGGAGTGGGATTGCTGGGTCATATGGTAGTTCTATTTTTAGTTTTTCAGGGAATTCCAAACTGTTCTCCAAAGTGGCAGTACCAATTTACATTCCCACCTATAGAAGAGGAGAGTTCCCTTTCCTCCACACTCTCTCCAGAAATTATTGTTTGTAGATTTTTTTGATGCCTGGAGAATCCCAGACGGCGGAGCCTGGTGGGCTGCCGTCTATGGGGTCACACAGAGTTGGACACGACTGAAGTGACTTAGCAGTAGCAGCATCTGACCTGTGTGAGGTCATACTTTGTTGTAGTTTTGATTTGCATTTCTCCAATAATCAGTGATTGTTGAGCATCTTTTCATATGCTTTTTAGTGATTTCTCCCTTTCTTAATAGCACAAACTGAGGAGTTGATCAAAGATCAAAATTGATCAAGGAAAGAGGTTTAATATATAGCTTTTTCATTGGAGATTATGTTTTATACTAACAATCCTTTCTTCCTTAGCATCTTCCTGTACTGTATATCTTTTGCTTTCTGACTTGGCAATTGAAATATTTGGGATATTAGATGTGTTCCTTTCATGATAATGATGTATAAATGAATAGATACATATTATTTCTGAAAACTGGTTATTTCCTAATGCTAGACTGGAACTATGAGATTCTCAAATACAATTAAACTCTCCCCCTTCAAGCTTGACCAATGATTCATCTATTTACCAACATTTTGTTGAACATCTTAAAAGCTTACAAACCAGTCCCTGCCAGAAGAAGCAACATATGTGCAAAAGGAGGCATAAAGTAGCAGAAAGCATCAAATGCGGGCTGAGAACAATGAAGTTATGCAGTTATTTAACCTCTCCATGGGTGTTTATTTCATCTTCTTTAGGCTACTAATGGAGAAGGCAATGGCACCCCACTCCATTACTCTTGCCTGGAAAATCCCATGGACGGAGAAGCCTGGTAGGCTGAAGTCCATGGAGTCTCTAGGAGTCGGACACAACTGAGCTCTTCACTTTCACTTTTCACTCTCATGCATTGGAGAAGGAAATGGCAACCCACTCCAGTGTTCTTGCCTGGAGAATCCCAGGGATGGGGGAGCCTGGTGGGCTGCTGTCTCTGGGGTCACACAGAGTCGGACACGACTGAAACGACTTAGCAGCAGCAGCAGCAGCAGGCTACTAACACAACTTTATAGAGTGTGTTTGAGGGGTAAAGATGATGACTTTTTTATAGAAGATAATTTTTGTCCCTGTACATTCAGCACAATCTGGTGCAAGCTAATACAATTTACAAGTCCCATCATCTCTGAGTGATTTTAAAAGAACAGAAATTGAAGGCAAAGAAGCTGTAGATTCTTATACTTGTCAGGACAAAATATCCTAAACAAACAAATCAGAACAGTTGTGATCAGATTGGAGACTTTGTGGCTAAGTGAAAAATATTGCCTAAGTTGAGTAGGCAGGCAGAACATCAGCCTTAGAAGGGGCTAAGATGATGATATGGATACATATAGGGTAATACATGACTGAGGCTTTACCTGGAATGTCAGGAAATATATCATGACATTCATTAGAACAGAGAATGATCAGTTATAAAGCTGTTGGGGAAGAAAATATTGTTTGATTTTAGAGATGTTGAGTTTGGTGTGCTGGATTAGTATCTTGGTGAAAATAGAAAGCAAATATCACAGTCTTCTGCATGTTGTAAATTTAGTTTGTAGTTGATTTGTTGTAATTATCACTAATTAATTTAAGATTTTTTCTTAAATGCCTACTTCATTCCAGACATCATTTGAGGCCTTTGGGATACAGCAGTGTCTTTGTCCTCAAAAAGATTCATTCTAATAAAAACACATTTAGCTCTCTTCTAGAACCTGAAGAAGATAACTTCATTGTACAGAATTCCTCATTGCTATGGTAGCATGGTAATTGCATTGATACCTTTGCATTATCCAATATCTTAGCTCAAATTTTTTTTACTTTTTTAATGTAATTTCATTTTATTGTGTCATACCATGAAGGAGCTTGTTGTTTAACCTTGAAATTTTCAAAATGAAAGAGTAATACAAATAAGATGCAGTACAGAAACTAAGGGAAAACAGTCTTACACATTCCACTGATTTTAAGCAATAATTTCCTGAGTAAAATCTGGAGCAGCACTTTGAAATTGTAGACATTAATAAAGCCCATTTCTTCCTCTTGCTAGCAATTTGGAGAGTGTACCTGTATTATTGCAAGCATAAATTCAGCTACAGAACCATGTAAACAGCTCTATTAATATTTATTGCCTTCTTTCTTTGTTTCATGAGGTTTCAGCAAAGGTCCTTATTTTGGTCATGGGAAAAAATATTTCAAGGCATATAATCCTGAGGTTGCTAAAAAGTAAATGATTATTCTTCCATAAAATGCATATATTTTTATTGTTTTTTTACTGGTTTACTAATCATACCCAACAATTTCCACATTCCTTAACTCCTTTAGCTATACAGAACTCTTTAAATGGAGAATCAGTAATACTTCATTGCTGCAATTGTATAACAGAAATATTAAACTATAGTTTAGGATTAGCTTCTGACTAGATAAATGGTTTTGAACCAAGTCGTAAACTCCAGATGAGTGAGCAGTTCAGTTCACTAAAATATTTATGTCTGGCTTTAAACATTCCATAAAAATACCAACTTTGGTTCCCTGAACTCCTCTAACATTTTAAAGGTTTACATACCAGTTGCTTTGGGAGATTTTCAGTAAACTTTTTTATAACTTCCTAAGTTGCTTATTTTACACACAAACCATGGGTCACAAAGTCACTTGTATTGATATAACACTGCCTGGGCACTTACTAAGTTGCTTGTTGTGGGTTTAAATAATTAGAGGGGAGCCATTCATGCAAACATTAAGATCTATACACACTGATTCAGATTGGTTGCCAATCTCATCATTTCTGAAGGACATCAAATGAGCTTGAGAGTGAATATGAATTTTAATTGCAATACTTGCCACTTATAGGACAAACTTACGTTTTCAAAGGGCTTCATCTTTTCTAACCATATGACATTCTGTGAGGTAACATTTAAAAAGAGCCAACAGTCAATGGAGGAGGAGAAGGGGATGACAGAGGATGAGATAGTTGGATGGCATCACTGACTCTATGGACATGAGTTTGAGTAAGCTCTGGGAGTTGGTGATGGACAGGGAAGCCTGGCATGCTGCAGTCCATGGGGTCGCAAAGAGTCAGACACAGCTGAGCTACTGAACTGAACTGAAGAGTCAATGGATACAACTAACTTCATTTTTATAAAAATATGAAAGTCTTATTTACCACAGAATATTTTTACGTTACCTATGGAAATAAATGTGTGGGATCTGTTATCTTGTTCTTAAAAGATGTCTTCTCGGATACGTTATTCATGTCATAATGTCTGGTTATGCTCACCTGATATGTCCATTCAGCAGCTGGTGACTGTAAGACCAATGCACAAAATACACATAGATAATATTAAAGCTTTTCTAAAACTTAAAGAAACAAGAACACAAGTTACAAACCATCAATTTATGTATATATTAGTTTAGCGTTAGTCACTCAGTCATGTTCGACTCTGCTATCCCATGGACTGTAGCCCACCGGGCTCCTCTGTCCAAGGAATTCTCCATGCAAGAATACTGGAGTGGGTTGCCATTCCCTTCTCCAGGGGATCTTTCTGACACAGGATCGAACCCAGGTCTCCTGCAATTGAAGGCAGATTCTTTACCATCTGAGCTAACAGGGAAGCCCATATTTGTTTAAGATTGATTCATTTTTTAAAATAATTTGCTGAATTTGTGAGGGCATGATTACAATAAACTAGATTCTGTATTTTAGATTCTGATCCAAAGACAGATCAGCAGCATATGTCAGGCCTGGGTCCTGATGGCAATTATCAGAGAAGGCACAAGAGGAAGGGCTGCACACCTTGGCTCTAGTGCCAGCTTTGCCACTTAATTGCTGGATCACCTTGAACAATCTTTCCACAGTCAGGAACATCAGTTTCCTTCTTAGAAAATATATTCTTCCCTATATCACAGTAAAAATACGGCACTCAAATAGGATAATTTATATTAAAGTATTTTATATTTCAAGCACATGGAAAAAATGCAAGTTATTAATACTAATGCTGTGTTGTTACCACATTTTTATGGATCACTGGAGAGTAATCATATGCCACATATTCCAGAAAGGACAGCCAAGGTCATCTCTACTCTATTCAGTTCATTGGGAATTGAATTTCCCCATCCACAGATCTGCTGCTATTTATCTTTTGTTCACACATTGCTGGTCTGTCTTTATAGTACTTGTCAGAGAGATGATAAGTGAGTTAACTTCGATGGTTCCAAAATAGTGATCCTACCCGAAAACTTCAGTTCTGAGAGTTGGGTGGTGCTCCCTGAGCTTCTCCCTGTAATATATTCCCTAGCATCTGATCAAGGAAATAACAAGTATACTTAAAAACTGAGATTTACAACCCAGCTGTGACTCACCATTTGTTTGTCTTTTTCTACTCTCCTCTACTGCTGATGGAAGTTCCTCTTTTATTGCCATTGTTCTTTATATAGGTCTGTGCTTAAGTTAATCCTGAGGGAAAAGTTAAGGCATTCATAAATCCTGAAGACATTCCACTCATTATTTGTCTTGCTCCTTCTGCTTAAAAGAAAAATAATTTCAATGGAATTTACCAACAGTATTAAATGACAGTTGGTTGACATTATATTTACTAACCATGCGGCTTTGAGCAATTTTCTCTTTTTCATCCTTTGGTTGAGAAAATAGAAAATGAGTTCTAATTCAAACATTAAGATCTCAGTGTTGCTTTTTTTTTTTTTTTTTAATTTTTCCCTGTTCAACTTTTCTCTGAATGAGTTCACCAACTGTTTAAGAAGTTAGAGAATATTGATATTAACAATTAATCAGATAATCTTTTGAATTACATTTTATTGTTCCCTAACAGTGTGTCTCTTTAATCTCTTTTTTTCCTGCCTCAAATTTCTTCCTACTAAACACTTTTCCTGAATCAAGAGCTTTTTAAATTGATTCCACCGCTTCTATTATTATCATTTTCCTGAGGTCTTTTATTCAAAATGGCAATAACCATTTTAAAAATTAATAAAAAATAAGTAGTATATAAAGCATTTTCCCTTATTAGCAGTAAGATAATTTGGAAATGCTAACAGATGATAAAAGGCTGATTTGCAAAGCATTAAACATATATCTATCTAAACATATAGTCATATTCTTTGTCTAAGCATATTATGTTTGCTACACATCCATTTCAAGAGAGAGCCAAAAACTATTCATTCAATCTTTTTTGTGATGTAGCTATGAAACACTTAGTAGTTTTATAGGATTGTGTCATATAGGGGCTAAGTGGGATATAGCATAATTACAAAATATGACCTTTACCATTGAGAGTATACAAGAGACGTAGCGAACATATACAAACAGACACATTTACTCATGTCAGCTGCAGGGACTATGTCTTTCTGTTCAATACTTCCTTACATGGGCACTGACACATAGTAAATAGTAAGGATTTGAATGAGTAAATTATACAAATGTCCTCACAAAAAGAGTGTGGTTGATCATGTTTGTTCTACAAAGAAAGAAAAAAGGAGATAGTTGAGTTGAGTAAAAAATATTACATGAGAAGATAAGACACACAAACAGTATTTGTCTAGGTGCAAAATGGGAAAATGCATTTCAAGTAGAAATTATTTCAGAATGATGGGAGATGAAGTATTTCTATTGCTGTTTATGTCAACAAGCAAAGTTACCACTATGCAGGATCTTACCCTAACAAAATTCTGAAAATCCTCTTTTCTGATCCCATTGCCCTTACTTCCTATTTCCAGAACTTTCCAATGCATTCCCTGGAATTCACAGACAAATCCCTTATATCATTATCATCTTCTCTGGATATTCCCAGAAGGAAGGAAAGAATAGAGAAAGAACGGAAGGAAAGAAAATATATCCTTAAGAGTCTCAAGCTCTACTAACTGGGCTAGCCGGGCAGTTTTTCTTAAAATATGTGCAATTCTATATCTAGTGATGTCAGCCACAAGTGTGGCATCAGAATGGAAAGAAATGTTATATTCAGAAATGTGTAAGAACTGTCAAAAAAGATATGAGCTACGCTGTGAAACAGATGTTATAATCCTGTTTTGTTATGGTAATAAAACCACTATTCTTCCTTAAAATTTCCCTTAAAAATAGAATATTTCAAAGGAAAAAATGACACAGTGTCTGCAATGTGCCACCTTGATGAGAAATGAACCTAGCTGAATTCAAGTGTTCTGTGCCTAGACCCCCTGCACTGAGCCACATCTACCACACAAACCATTTTTTTAATAATTGCTGTGCCTGTATGTTAAACACAGAACACTGTCACTGAGTTTTGCCTGAAATGATCTGCATGACATTTTGTTATGATCAAAATGGTACATTCGGTACAGAAGTAGCCAGAGTGAACCAGGAGTAGCCAGAGTCAATCAGGAGAGTCCTTTGCTTTGTTCGACAGTCCTTTTTGAAGCAGGAAGTGTGATCGTCACAATAGGATAGAATCCACACCATATTTATTCCTCCAGAAATCACATGTTCAACAATAGCTAGAAGGAAAAAATGTGAGGAAAACATTGCAGATATGATTGAATTGGTCCTTCTCTTGGTCTGAACGTCAAAAGTAATAGTGCTTTTTTAAAAAGTAATTTTATTATCCTACTGTTGTGTGAAATTGTATAAATCATAATTACGTTGAATTGTTTCATAGTGCTTTTTGGGTCTACTATATCCTTCTACTTCCCTGTATATTTATTCTGTTAACTTTTGAGAGTTTGATATTGAAACCCCAACTAAAAATCTTAATTTATCTACATAAAAAATAATTGTAATATATAGTTGAACTGTATGTAAACTTGTTCTGTATTGTCCAAGTCTCCTATAAAAGTGTTATCATATTTTCAGAATTTAAAAAATAAGGAAGCCAAAAAAGTAATTTAATGTATTTAAAATCAGTACCATCAGAGATAAAACATAGGGCCCATAAAAACTCAGTAATTATCCTTATCTCAATTTCCTTCCACAGTTGTGAAAAATAATATTCCTTTTAGCTAATCCATGTCACAACCACAGCAGGATATCAAAGCCTGTAATTTTCATTTCTTCTGTCATAGCAGAACTTTAATAATGAAGTAAATAATAATTTTAAAATGTTGATATGCCTGTAATGTAAGTCAGGGGTAGATGAACTTACTCTTCTCATTCACAGCAAAAACACTTTAAGTCTCCCGTGGAGAAAAATTGCAAATAATGTAGGCAGATACTCGATCCTTAGAAAGAATATAACTCTCTACTCTAAACGTGGATTATGCATAGTGACTGTCTCCCAAATAGTACAGTATGGAAAGAGGGGAATAACTTTATAGTAGAGAAACTGTCAAATGTGTCTAGCCAACTGATTAAGGTTGATATCAATGGTCATATTGACATGGGGTCACTTTGATGTGATGTGATGGGATGAGATGGCACTTCACCTTTGCAGCCTCTCTTCCAAAACCATATACTCTAGTCATATTTTGAGAAAAACATTAGAACATTTCCAACTGAGGGATACTCTACAAAATTCCTAACTAGTAATCCTCAAAACCGTCAAGGTCATCAAAAACAAAAAACATTCTGAAAAACTATCACAACCAAGATGAGGTCAAGGAGACACAAAGAATAAATGTAATATTGAATACTGGATAGAATCCTAAAATAGAAAATAATATGGCAAAGCTGAAGAAAGTTGAATGAAATATAGACTTTAGTTAATGTAGTAATATTTGTTAATTGTGACAAATGTATTATATTAATATAAAATTAATAACAGGGAAAATTGGGTATGGAGTTTAAAGAACTCTTGGTACTATTTTTATAATAGTTCTATAAGCCTAAAATTGTTCTAAACTTAAAAGATTATTTTTAAAATAGGTATAGATTATCCCAAGCCCAGAATTTTCTCTGGGGCTTTGTCATGTGCAGTAAGTAGGCAATCTGAGGGTAAGGAGGATTCACCAACTCTACTGGCCTTGGCCATCAAAGGTCTTCTCTAAACTCCCTGAAACTTCTACTTCTCTTTCACTTAAGAGACTTCCCAGGCAGCTCAGTGATAAAAGAATCCACCTGCCAATGCAGGAGGTTTAGGAGGCTCAGGAGCTGCCTGTTCCATCCTTTGGTCAGGAAGATCCTCTGGAGGCAGACATGGAAACCCACTCCAGGATTCTTGCCTGGAGAATCCCGTGGACAGAGGAGCCTGGTGGGCTACAGTCCATAAGGTCACAAAGAGTTAGACATGCTTGAGTGACTGAGCACATATTGCATGCACATTGTCCTAAAAATGAAGACACTGAACAAGTGTCTCTATAAGAAATTAAAAGTTCAATAAAAAATATTTTCCAGCTCTGATGGCACCTAGTTAGCATTAAGAAGAGCATAAAAAAGACATCCATTCCACTGGAACTCCCTTATAGAATGTACTTTACAATCTGACTTTCTCAACTATTTATAATCTTTTATGGATCCCCAGAGACTTACAGATCTGTCCTAATCTCCTAATTAGGAGGTCAGCCATGTGCTGCTTGATTTTATGAAGTGTCTTCCCTGAGCAAGTGTTTAGTACCAAGTGTTTCCCTTGGGGCTGTCTACAAATAAATTTTAATGAACAAGATATTATCTGTAGTGCCCTATGAAGACCTGATGAGAACTGTTTGTTTAAGAAAAAGCACATTTTCACTAATATCCATTTGCTTGATTTAGAGAAAGGACCAAGAAACTCTGCACTAGGAACTAGGAAATCAAAGTTCTCAGACTAATTTTGTGACTTTATGATTCAATGTTCTCATCTGTAAAATGAAAGGATGGAATTAAATATTAAACTGGGAGCAAACCAGGATCCCAGAGATTACATGAGTGTTTTATAATATTTTACATTTGACAAGGATTTTAAATTGGTAGATTTAACTCAGTAAGATAAATTAGATTATTTCCTTGAAACACTGAAAGATTTGGCTTTATCAGCTTCGTTTCTCCATGTGACAATAACCAACTGAAATTGGGTAGCAGCGTAGAAAGGTTATGATGATCTGTGTTGCTCCAATTCTCTCTTCAGAGCTGACGTAACCATCATATCCCTTCGCCCTTCATTCAGTCTCTACAGGAAATGTCAACTGCTGACAGCTCATAGCTATGTTCCACATTGAGATGGACCTTGACCAGCTGCAAGAAACTATCTAACTCAAGACTGTTTTCCCTCCCAATGAGGGCCCTTAGCCATTGAGTGGCTCCTCTCCATTAGTTGAGGACAACTCTGAAGGGCCGTTCCAGCTCTAGAGCTCTCCATGAAGTCAGATGAGATCTTTGCTCAACTCTGCTTTCCTTACTTTCTTACAAATGCATCTCTTAAGAGCACATCCCTATGAGCCTACAGGTCATGCTGTTCCTCAGAGTCTGTTTCCAGAGATCCAGTATAAGGTGTGCATCTCCAATTTGCCCAAATTACCATCCCACACTAAGTTTTCCTAGATTTATAGAAACTAAAGTTCCATTTCTATTTATCAACACTCCCCCATTATCATTTCCTCATAGTAATATTTATTTTTCTCATAGTTATATACTTAGTTATAGATCTCCATACTCAAGTCTCTATCACACATGAGAATATTAAAGGTAAGGGGGTCACAGGACTCTATATTCATCACTATTCATTCATGCCTCCTTGGGAATTTGAATTTATAATACAAGGATAGGATATTTCCTCACATTCTTTCTAGGGCAACTCTTCTATGTTAAAAGATCCCATGCCATGTTGTTCTTGCAAGTAAGAGTGATTTTAGTGCAAATAAGTAATTACAACTGTGAAATTTCAAGACTCACCAAGAGGCAACAGCCTACTCCAGGTAAGAGCAGAGACAAGGTCAAGCAATAACATCTAGGATCATAAAAAATAAGCACAAAGAACTTCCTATATGACAGTTGGTTCAGTACTAAATATGTAATGCAGTGGCAACATATGTTTCCCTTTATTCTAGATTATATAATGATCGATGAAAAATAATGAACAACCTAGTAATATCCAAAAATAGAACCCCTTGCTATATCCAGTATGTCTCTAGCCCACTGATATTCAACAATATTTTATCAAATGATTTTTAAATATGAATGCACATTTCATTTTAACAATAGCTATGTTAGGAAGGTATTCTTAGCCCCATTTACAGATGAAAAATCTGAAGTTGAGAAAAATAAAATCTTTTGTACAGCTGGTAAATAGCAGAGCAGGGGCTAAGTGTGCAGATCCCAAGCTTAGACTATTCATCTCCTTCTCAGTCGTGAAAAATACAGTTAATGGGATGCTAGTGTTCATTAGAATCACTCTGGAGCTTTCAGAATTTTTCTGACTCAGTGTCAATATACAAGTGACCAAATTGACATTATGGCAAATCTTAGACCTTGTGGTTTGTTTCTTCTCCATGTGTCCAGTCTAGCATACAGAGAAATTTGGTTGGCCATGTGAGATTTGCCTTGTAAGTTCTGCTGTACTGTTCAAATATAAGACATTACCATTACCAATGTTTCTAACCTGCTCAAAATAAATAGTCAGCTCTAAGAACAGTTTATTCTGGGATTAAACTCATTGCTTGGAAACACTACTATTTATCCTGTATCTTTGGCAAGATTAATAGAGAAAAAAATTGAACCAGAACAAACTAGAATAAGAAACTCACTGTACAACAAAACACACATACACACACACACACATGCACACATATACATTTATGCATGTACCAAATAAATGAATAAATAGACCTATATATAGACATATAAATACCTAAAGATATAGATGTTTGTTTATAATGAATATTACATATATATGTGTGTGTATGTGTGTGTGTGTGTGTGTGTTTTGTTGTGCAGAGAGTTTCTTATTCTGGGTCCATGCAGTGAGTTCACTCCTAGAATAATTCATTCTTGGAACTGACTATATTATATATACATATACGTATATGTGTGTGTGTGTGTATGGATATATATACATAGAGAGAGAAAGATAATATTTCAAACTGAATCTATGTATATATTATATATTATGTATTTTATCAAGTACATATTGAATATATTATGTAAAATATGTACATATTGTATATATTGTATATATTTATACATATAATATATATTTATGTGTATGTATCTGATGAGAAAATCAGATTAGATAGTGCCACTCTCAGAAATGTTCATCATGGTTTTATTCAGAGTAGTGAAAAACATAAAATGATCCAAATGTTCAGCATAAGAGAATGAGTTTGATAAATCATGTCATATCCACAAAGTAGATTGTTATGCAGTGCTTAAAATTATATTTATGAAGAAAACTTCATGACACAAGCAAAGAGAAAATGACAAGAGAAAAAAAAAGCAAATACAATTTGTACAAGCTGATTTCAACTTTTTTGAAGTGCAATTCATAGAAAGCTGAAAAGAAATGTGCTTGAGTACTCAATCATGTCTGACTCTTTCCGACCTCATGGACTGCAGCCTGCCAGGCTCCTCTGTCCATTGGATTTTCCAGGAAAGAATACTGGAGTGGGTTGCCATGTCTTCCTCCAGTGGATCTTCCTGACACAGGGATCGAACCTAAAGTCCCTGTGTCTCCTGCATTCACATTCTTTAATCACCGAGCCACCTGGGAAGCCCTGGAAAGAAATGTACCAACCTCTTGAATAACTTCAGTATCCTTACCTTTAAAGTGTTATCATAACCTATTTCATCAGACTGCTCAGAGAACTAAAGGAGCCAAGGAAGCAGTATGGTCCAGAATGGACATATATTCAGGGTCCTAACAGGAAACTGATGGCACTTTCAAACTGGGTAATTTGATAAAAGAACTATTTACCAAAATGTGGCAAGGGTATAAGAAAACACAAAAGAAACTAGAATAATGCAGGACTAGTAAAAATTAGGACACAAGTATTTCTCTTAGATATGAGAGTGCAGGTTCTAAACTGCAGAAACAGAGACATCTCTGTGGATTCCCAGCAACTTTGCCCTTCTGCCAAACATGGCAGCCAGACCATAGCAACCCAATGGAAAAGAAACCAGTACCCCTGGAGCACTCTGTTCCTTCCATCCATACAGCCATATAGGGCTGCTTCCAGAGTGGGAAGAAAGATCAAGAAAAGCAAAAAGGAGCCTAGGGTGGAAGCAGATGGAAGTTATTCTACAATTCATCTTCTTTGCTCTTTTGCATCCACTTTCATCCTTCAACTGATGAAAATGTGTGTCCCCAGCAGAGGGATCATATACCATCCCATCAACTGCTTTACCTACATGAGATTCATTGTTTGAGATCCAAAGTGAAGGATAAGTTACTCTTAAAAGGTGTAAATGTTTAAACTGGAAGAAACCTCACATACAGAAAAGACGATTCCATACCTGAAGTGTGTACCCAGTCGTGAAATGATAGAAAGGTTCAGTACAATAAAAGCACTTGCAGTTTAAAAGAAAAGAAAACACAGCCTGAAAATAAGTGATAAGGGGTCTTGAGGAAGGAGAGGAGGGAGTTCCCTGATCCTCCCATGAGGACTGGAGTGGGACGGCCAGCCTTTCCTCCTGAGGCCCTGGGGTCATGTCTCGGTTCCCAGCTTCCAGTAACTGTTGTCTCTTCTTATCTCCTCAGCCCTAGTGATGACATGTAGTATCTCTTGTGGATCTCCAGACACCCTGCTCAGATGACAGTAAACAGGCCTTTTATTAAACTCTTCTCAAGTTACCCAATTGGAGTTTATGGTATGTATTTTCTAGTACTGACTGATGAAAAAAAATAATAATAATAAATATATATATATATAGAACCAGCAGTGGCTTCAGGAAAGATATTGTCAAAAATGAAACTCTGGGGTTGAGTTGCTTTTGTATTTGATGAGTACAGGGATAATCAATTTGGCAGGAAGAAATAAAGAATGGGTAATCTGTAGCAGGTGGTAATATTACAATAATTCAAATTACCATTGCTTGTGGCTTAGGATCTTGTGTGCTTGGCTGCATATACCACAGTCTGGATGTTAAGCTTTAAACAACAAAAAATGTATCTTCTCACTTCTGGAAACTGGAAGTCCATGATCAAAGTGCCAGCATAGTTGATTGCTGGTAAGAGCTCTCTTCTGGCTTGTAGAAGCCACCTTCTCACTGTGTGTTCTCATGGCCTTTCCTTAGTGGATACATGTGGAAAGAGAGAGAGTTTTAGTGTTTTCTCCTCTTCTTATAAGAGCACTAGTCTATATAATGAGAGTTTATGATTTCATATAGTCTTTATTGCTTCCTCACAGGCCCTATATCCAAATATATTCACATTGGAGGGTTATGGCATCAACATATGGATTTTGGTAACACAACTGTGTCATATATATAATTATATATATTATATATATATATATATATATATATATATCTCCCTGGTTTCCAGTACAGAGCTCCTAAAATATTCATAATTTCCTAATCAATAAGAACACTAGGAGCATCTTTTGTTTTATTGAGGAGACTGGGTGGGCTCCTACATGAGGGCTGATCACCAGAAAGACCATGATTAGAAGCTTGAAATTTTCAGCCCCACCGTCCATCCTCCAGAGATGTGAGAGGAGCTGGAAATAATTGACCATGCTTACTTGAGGAAGCCTCCATAAAATCAGAGAAGTACAGAGTTCTGAGAGCTTATAGTTTGGCAAAAAGTCATACCCTAGGAGAGTGACAAACCCAAACCCATTGGACAAAACTCTACACTCAGGACCTTCCTGGACTTCACCCTATGTCTCTCGTCACCTGACTGTCCATCAGTATCCTTTATTATATCATTTAATAAACTGATAAATGTATGTACTTCCCTGAGTTCTTTGAGCCACTCGAGCAAATTAATTGACACTCAGGAAGAGTTCATTGGAATCTCTGACTTATAGCCAGTTGGTAAGAAGCAGAAGTAATAATCTAGGCTTGTGTCTAGAGTGGGGAACAATGATGGACAGTAAAGGGCTGGAATTTTGTGGGACTGAGCCCTTACCCAGTGGGCTCTTACTCTTTTTCCAGGTAGTGTCAGAACTGAGTTAGATTATGAATTAAAGACCCAACTGGTTTTCACAGAAAATTGGTTGGTGTGGAGAATATTCTCCACACATTTGGCCAGAGTGAACTGTTTTGCATCAGCAGCAAAGATATTCACAAGTAAGAAACACACAGTAGGGAAGAACTGGGTTTTCCTCCAGAGAAGGAGGAAAATTGAGTTTCCTTTTTAATAAATATTTAGTCCATAACACTTAGTGAAATGCAGAGTGAAGGCAAAAAGCAATCAAATAACTGTGGCACTGATATAACAAATGCAGTTGCAAAAATAATAACCAAATATGGATTATAAAAGATGGTGGCATAATTTAACTTTGAAGTCCTGGAGAGTGTACAAGAAGTAAAGGAGAAACTGAGATGTGTGACTCAACAGGACATGCAAGTGGACAATTAGAAAGCTTCTTTGGGAGCTTTGTAGAGTTTTCATCTCTTCTAGCTGGAAGCAGATATGGCTGAGATCCAAGCCCAACACCTGATCATAACAGTTAGAATTGCTGTGTCAATTAAATGGCCAATCCAGCCAGCTAAGGCACTGGTAGGGAATGAATGAAATGCTGAGACATGGATAAAAACATGTGAGCAGTCATAGACAAGGCTGAAAACTTCAAAATTCTAAATCTTTCAAGTTCCTTGCCAGTTGAGGTATAACTGACCACCCTGTCAGGAGACAATTTTCCATCATTCTCTTGCATTTGCACATGTCTTGTGAGGAGAGACACTGAATGCTTTTGTTCTAGACTATTTTCCCATAGATATCTGATAGTGAACAATTTCAGAAGACAGAGATGATGTTTTTCCTTCGGGAGAAAAAGGAAGGATACTTACTATCTGGTATGATAAAGTTGGACTTCCAAGGTGGCTCCACAGTAAAGTATCTATCTGTAATGCAAGAGACCCAGGTTTGACCCTTGGGTCAGAAAGATCCCCTGGAGAAAGAAATGGCAACCCACTCCAGTATTCTTGCCTGCGAAATCCCATGGACAGAGTAACCTAGCAGGCTACAGTCTATGGAGTCGCAAAGAGTCGGACACGGCTTAGTGACTAAACAACAACAAATAATAAAGTTAATGTCTCTTGCTAGAACAAACGGTTATCTGGTTTGCTGCCGTGAATGATTTGGGTTCCCTAAGGAGAAGGCACTGGCAACCCACTCCAGTACTCTTGCCTGGAAAATCCTATGGATGGAGGAGTCTGGTAGGCTGCAGTCCATGGGGTTGCTAAGAGTCGCACATGACTGAGCGACTTCACTTTCCCTTTTCCCTTTCATGCATTAGAGAAGGAAATGGCAGCCCACTCCAGTGTTCTTGCCTGGAGAATCCCAGGGATGGGGGAGCCTGGTGGGCTGCCGTCTATGGGTTGCACAGGGTCGGACACGACTGAAGCGACTTAGCAGCAGCAGCAGCAGCAAGCTCAGATACTGTTTGAGCAGGTATCATCTGTTCCTCTTCCCATCACTGAGGGACTAAAAGAATAAAACACTAATATTCAAAGGATCAATATTGTTGTGAGAAATAAGGCCTTTGTGTTTGACACAAGAATCTGATGTCTTCTGCCCACTTCCACGAGCAAACTAAGTTGTTTGCTTGCAACTAGAGTATATTTCTGACACTTCCCAGTTCTAAACGGTTTTATCAGCAAGGATGAGATGTTGATGATAGAGGTATGGCTTCCTAGAAAAGGAAAATGAGGATCTTTCAACTTAATAAATGGGATTAGAGGCAAACTCATGGGAATTGGTAACAAATACATTGGCCAAATCATACTGTCACCAGACAATAACTATTTTTCCAACTCGTTGTTTGTTAATAAGAATAAGGGAGGTGATTATAAATCAATATAAATAAATGGGTTCAAAGACAGCTGACCTTGTTGTTGTAACTCTCCTTCAGACAGCAGACTTCCTAATCAATATGGTGGTCAGTCTCAAGACATTGTAAATATTAGTACTAAGATTGTCCTAGGGGTGAGGGGGTAGAAGTTTCTGATGCCCTTCAGAAAACAGTTACAGAGAAACACACCTAAACCAAGAGTGCAAGAAGGAAAATCAATGACCGTGACTGGCTGAAGCCAGGTGAATCATTAGAACTTTGGTTGGTTTGCTTGGAAAATGAAGGAGTGAAATGCGTAATACAAAGAAGGCAACGGCTAGGGTACTTTAGGATTCAGTCCCTTTTGCAGTCTATCATCTTAATCTTCAATCCACTTGTAGAAGTTAGCAAAACTTCTCCAACACTTTTGCAGTAGATATTGGCAGTTTTAAGAAACCTTTGAACCTCAGATTTCCCTGAGAAAGACCCCTATGGTAAACAGTAGATGAGGCACTGAATACTATTCAAGCTCTTACTGCTCTGGATTGAGTTTAACTGCAGATGAAGGTGACCCACTAGAGAATGAAAAACTGACTAAAAGAAGCCCAATAAAATTTTGCTGTCAATCTCACCACTCTGAAAATCTTAGGTTACCCTTATGTAAAGACTAGGCAATAACTGAAGACATGTTCTCATGATGATAAAATGAAAATGTCTCAAATTTTATGGTGGACTGGACTTCTTTAAAAAGAAAATAACCACTGTGCCAATCAAACCCAACAGCCAAAGGTGAAGACAAAGCCCAGAGCCCCAGCCAGAAAGCAATGTGCCTTTGGCTGCTGAGTCAAAGGGTCCCTAAAGTAATAATGACCTTGCTGCCCAGATAGAGCTATGAGTAAACTGAAAATATTGGCAGTTTGTTTGGTTGAGCTGTGAAGAACAGCACTGCTGGAAATGAAATGAAAATATGACTTGCTTACTGGTTATGGCCACTCTCTCCCTCTCTTACCCTCTAACCCAAGTTAAATTATTTTAAGAAGATAATTATTGAAGTCTCTTTACCTAAGAGGAACCAGAGATTCTAAGTACCCATTCACATTTGCTTAGGAACTTTGGCAAAGGGAAAAATGAAAACTTAACTTCCCATCACAATATACGGAGAAAGCTAGATTTTCTTGTTGTCTAACATAGTACTTAAGTTTGTGCTTTGGACTCAATCAGATCATTAACTAGCTGTTTGATCTCAATCTTAAACCCTTATAAATATCACTTTTCCTCATTGTGACCTAGAAACACTAATAGTACCTATTTTCTAGGAATATTGTGAAGATTAAATGTGATAATGTACTTTAATACAAAGCACTTATTTGTTCTCAGTCACCATCAGTTGTTATCATGTATATAAAATGTGTTATGAATATATCATCATAATCATTTTGCCATCGATAATGATAGTAAACATAATACCCCTACCACTGCTATGGGCTTCCCAGGCGGCACAGTGATAAAGAATCCACCTGCCAAAGCAGGAGACAGAGCAGATGTGTGTTTGATCCCTGGGTCAGGAATATCCCCTGGAGCAGGAAATGGCAACCCACTCCAGTATTCTTGCCTGGAAAATGCCATGGACAGAGGAGGCTGGCAGGGCACAGTCCATGGGATCACAAAGAGTTGGACAACTGAGTGACTAACACTTTAACAAGTTTATATATGAATATAAATGTAGACTACCTAAGAATGAAAAATTATGATGTAGATCAATTTATATTGACATGACAAAATATTGGAGGAGAAAAACAAGTTGCAAATTTTAATGATAATATAATAATATTTATATACATATAGATAATTATATAAAGAGTAAGATATGTTGCATGCCTGCATGTATATTATATATGTATAATATATATGTATACATATATATATTATATATATATACATATCACTTTAGATATGTATAAAAGTGATATGCTGTAGATTTCAACTGGCTATCTCTGGGAATAGAATTAAGAAACATTTTTATATATTCTTTTCATATATATTTTATATATCCTTATAATTGTTTAACTCCTTTACAACAAGCATGGTTCATATACGTCCCAAGTTTTTTCATTGTGGAAAAGGTAGATTTTTATCGAGTATACACCTCTCTGAAAATTGAACAATAAAGGAGATGATAAAGGCACAATATATTACACCCCTACACCTTCTATTATTTTTCATTTATCTGTACTATATTACTCCCCAAATCTTTCTGAATATCCAGGACAAGTATAATCTCAATGTAAAAGATAAAGAAATGACTCAGAAATATTTAGATTACACTGTCTTTCTTAGTGTAATCCTGAAAAAACCCTTCAAGGCTTTTAGTAACATGCACAAGTTCAGGACAAGCACATGGGCTCCTGTTCCTGAATGCTTGTCCAATACTTTTTTCCATTATTTCACAAGGATCAGTTTATCAGAAGTTTACATGAAGGTACAGTGAGAAGAACAGAGGAAGCTGACGTGTCCCTGTGCCAGCTGCTGTGTTAACCTTTTGTTAAACAGAGATATCTAGGGAAGGTATCAAAGTACCTGTGACCCATTGACTCCCTTAACCAGTGGGATACTGCTGTGGGAAATAATAGAAGTCAGGACATCTACTCTAATATCCTTGCCAACAGTTTTCTAGACCTCTAGGCAAATAGAATAATAATATTTAGTAAAAGGAGGATCCTTACTCATGGGATATTCTTTAAAGGTGCCCATTGTTTAGGATTGTTGTTGTTCTTTAGCTGCTAAGTTGTGTCCAACTCTTTGCTACCCCACAGGCTGTAATCCTCCAGGCTCCCCTGTCCATGAGATTTCCCAGGCAAGAATACTCAGTGGGTTGCCATTTCATTCATTACTATGGCTTAGGATTCCTTGCAGTTAATAAACCCAAAATCTGTAGATTTATGAAACTTGGACATTATTACATAAACCATGGTATACAACGGCGAGAACTAAAATCCTCCTCCTGTTTGAGGAGATAATCTCACTGAAAAACCACATCTACTCTGGCAAGAAAGCACATGTCTTATGAAGGAAAAAAAGGACCCAGAAGTTGCCCTTCACATCCCAGACTTGTCCCTACTTTGTCTGAGCCTCCCAAATACCTTTAAGATTAATAACAGGCAATACTTTTGGTTCACATGAGTTAGATTTGAAAATTTTGTTTTGTTTTGTTTTGTTTTTGTTTTTTTAATTTTATTTTATTTTTAAACTTTACATAATTGTATTAGTTTGAAATTTTAATCCTTTGTGTTAGCTCAAAAAGAGGGTTAAAAAGACTAACAGAAAAAAATATGTATTTAAAGAGTGGCACTGGAGGTAAAACATCCATCTGCCAATGCAGGAGATGCAAGAGATGAGGGTTCGATCCCTCGGTCAGGAAGATCCCCTGGAGAAGGAAATGGCAACCCACTCCAGCATTCTTGCCTGCAAAATCCCATAGACAGAGGAGCCTGGCAGGCTATCGTCCATAGGGTTATAAAGAGCTGGACAGGACTTAGCAGTTGATCACTTAACATACATTTCTCCAAATAATAGGTGTGATTTGATATTACTTTGCCAACAAAGGTCCATCTAGTCAAGGCTATGGTTTTTCCAGTGGTCATGTATGGATATGAGAGTTGGACAGTGAAGAAAGCTGAGCACTGAAGAATTGATGCTTTTGAACTGTGGTGTTGGAGAAGACTCTTGCAAGTCCCTCTGACTGCTAGAGATCCAACCAGTCCATCCTAAAGGAGACCAGTCCTGGGTGTTCATTGGAAGGACTGATGCTGAGGCTGAAACTCCAATACTTTAGCCACTTCATGTGAAGAGTTGACTCACTGGAAAAGACTCTGATGCTGGGAGAGATTGGGGGCAGGAGGAGAAGGGGAAGACAGAGGATGAGATGGCTGGATGGCATCACCGACTCAATGCACATGAGTTTGGGTGAACTCCAGGAGTTGGTGATGGACAGGGAGGCCTGGCGTGCTGCGATTCATGGGGTCGCAAAGAGTCGGACATGACTGAGCGACTGAACTGAAAAACGCCAGGCAAAGTAGGCATTGACTTCCCATGTGCCAGGAGCTTTCCCTATTTTATTTCCCTATACTACATACCACATGAGGTAAGTAAAATCACTCCCAACTTTTTTATCAAATTAACAAGACACAAAGAAATTTTTTTTAATGTGCACTCATTCCCAGCTACTAAGTCAGGAACCTGGAGTTCCAACTGGATCCAATTCTTCTCTACCTACTGCTGTCTCCTTGATGTTGTTGCATAGTCACTAAGTCACGTCTGAGTCTTTGGGACCCTATGGACTGTAGCCTGCCAGGTTCCTCTGTCCATGGGATTTTCTAGGAAAGAGTACTGGAGTGGATTACCATTTCCTTCTCCAGGGGATCTTCCTGACCCAGGGATTGAACTCCTGTCTCCTGCATATCCTGCACTGCAGGCAGATTCTTTACCACTGAGCCACCTGGGAAGCCCCCTAGAAGGAGGTTAAATCTCTGATTACCCTTTTCATGGGTTGAATTTAAGAGCCAGTTCTCTACTTTAGAAACTCATATGAAATCCCAAATGTATTAGAAAACAATATTTTCTAGGTTTTACAGCCTTAAGCATCATATGTTCAACAATTAACTTCATTGCCTTTGCTTAGATCAGGGGTCCCCAACTGGCCACAGACCCATACTGGCAGCACAGCAGAAAGTGAGTGGCAAGCAAGAGAGCAGAACTTCATCTATATTTACAGCCACTCTCTATCTCTTGCATTACCACCTGAGCTCCGCCTCCTGTCAGATCAGCAGTGACATAATAAATGTAATGCACTTGGATCATCCCAAAACCATCTCCCGACCCAGTCCATGGAAAAAATTACCTTCAACAAAATCAGTCCTCGGTGTCAAAACAGCTGGGGACTGCTGGCTTCGATGTCCAGCAGTAGGGTCCAGGACTCAGGAAGATGAAACAGTTCTCCATCTAACAGAAGTTCCTTTGATGGCACTAAGAACCCACTCTTGAAAAAGTCACTTTTAATTACACTTTGACATTTATTTTACTTTTCATCAAAAACTCAAAGTAAATAAACCCTCATGACTTTTAATGAAATGGATATGGGTTTTACCCTGGTAGTAGGTCAAAATTGAAAGAAGTCATACATGAAACTTTTGAAAGGGCTGGAGTGAAATTACTTCATGTTTCTTCATCTAAAACTAAAGTGATACTTCAGCCCTCCATAGGTAGAAATTTTTCTTCTTTTCTGACATATGATCCAGTGGGATTTATAATGCTTCTGCAGAAAAATGAATTCTAGAGAGGCTGAGACGATGAATAATTACAAGTAACAGAGTTTTTTTTTTTTCTTTTGATGTTATTCCCAGTTACTCCTAATTCTGCATAAATAAATATTTCTGAGAACAGAAGGGCAGTGGAGGAGTAGGTGCAGGTAGGAGTATGTCATGTTCTACAGCTCCAGCATGCCTCTGCAAGTAGGCATTGTGCCATGAAACAGACAGCCACAGGTGAGCAGATGGCATCAGTCTATAGCAAGCTTATTCAGGCCACATTTTCATCATTACACTTAAAGTATATGACTCATAGAGAAACGAAGACTATTTTTTTGTTACTCCTTGATTTTTAATATTTTCAAGCACTTACAGAGTCTCGGAGAAGGCAATGGCACTCCACTCCAGTACTCTTGCCTGGAAAATCCCATGGATGGAGGAGCCTGGTAGGCTGCAGTCCATGGGGTCGGCTAAGAGTCAGACACGACTGGGTGACTTCACTTTCACTTTTCACTTTCATGCATTGGAGAAGGAAATGGCAACCCACTCCAGTGTTCTTGCCTGAAGAATCCCAGGGATGGTGGGGCCTGGTGGGCTGCCATCTATGGGGTCGCACAGAGTCGGACACAACTGAAGCGACTTAGCAGCAGCAGCAGCAGCAGCACAGAGTCTATTTGTACTTTTAAAAGGACAAAAGAAAAATCACAAGTCAACATACACAAATGACAGATGATCCAAAGCAGAAATGATCAAAATACGTAATGTCTGGATGATCTGGTCTAAGCTCTTTTGGAGAAATGTATCTAATATGGTAAAACTGATTATTTTAACTACATTCTTATTGTCTTTGCATGCACTAATAGTGATGTGCAGGTTGTCTCATCCAAAGCAAACTGTTTTAATTATTGGTATGATCTTTCTAGTGTGAAAAGTTGGCAAGAGAGGAATTCCTGAGTCCATCCCAATGAAGGGTGCACTCATATGCTGACAGTTCATTTATAAATACCAAAGTAACTGACTCATTTCATTATCAGGGCATGTAGGACTTGCTTTTATGAAATAAGGAAGGAAGTCCTTCTGAGTTTCAGAAGTTGAGTAGAGCACAGTTAGGGCAGATACACAAGTCTCTACTTGTGTAATCCATATTCTATAAACTTTCCCTTTGTATATGCCTTTAAAGTATGATATTTGCCCCCCAAAATTTTTTTTCTTGTAATTTATTCTGTACTTATATGACAGGTTACAAAATGAGGAAGGAATGATTACATTGCCCATATTTGTCAAGTGGATAGATATGAAATTGTTACTGGTATGCCTGTGCAAACTCAATTGTGTCTGACTTTGCAACCCTATGGACTGTAGTCTACCAGGCTCTTCTGTCCATGGCATTTTACAGGCAAGAATACTGGAGTGGGTTGTCATTTCCTTCTCCAGGGGATCTTCCTGACTCAGGGATCAAACCTGTGTCTCCTACATCTCCTGAATTGCAAGCAAATTCTTTATCTCTTGATCTACTGGGGCTTCTCAGAAGTGAAGTTATAAAATACATATATATGTATATATATGAATTTATAATATACATGTAATATACTATAAAAGAATTATATAGAGATTTATAATTTAAATGAGAGAAAAAGAATCTTGTTCAGTGTTTCCCTTAGTAAAATAAAGAGAATTTAAGGCATGACTAAATAATATTTTTTTTGAGGCAGGACAGTCAATATACCCTAACTTTCTTGCTGCTTCATTTTCTATTTGGAACTGAAATTTGTTATGCTATTGAAAGTGACTGTCAGCAACCAGATAACCAGTCTTCCCAATGCTTTTTAGGGGACCCATTTCAGACCAGAATCATTTTTGCTGTGGTAAATTGATGCACATGCTCAAATAAAGCTCCCATCTGAGTTGTTTAGTGTGAAGAGAACAAGTTTGAGAACCATAGACAGTGGGGACAAAGAAAGATAAAGGTAGGAAAGGTATCTGACTATATCAAGTCTAACTAATACTACTTATTTTTTACCAAAAGAAAATGTACAAAACACTTTGCTGTTTCTAATATCCAAGTCAAAGTAGCCTCTCCTCCCTCATCTGACATCACTCTATTCTAAGTACATTTTGTTGAAATTCAGTTGGTCTAAAGCTTGATTTATCTTTCCTCTATAGCCTACTTCCCTTCCCCTCTAGTTATCCTAATCCGGTGAAAAACATAGCCATTCACTCAGCCAGCCAACACATTTGGAAATCTCTCATTCCTCTCTAATCCCTCTCTCCCCTTCACATGTCACATCCTACCACCAGCTAAGTGCAGTGGTTGTCTCTCCCACATGGCTCGGTAAAGTGGCTAGGCACTACTACATCCACTGTCTTTCTACTGCCACCATTTCTCACATGAGCAAAAGCAGCCTCTGAACTGATACCTCTGTATTTCCCTTATCCCTCATTCCTTTAGTGGCCACAATAATTTTTCTAAAATCATATTCTGTTACTTCCTCTTTAAAATATTTCAGAAGTGTCAGAGAACTCTTCTGGGCCCCGTGGCTTGAGGGAAATGTCACTCTTTTTTTTTTTTTACACGTCCGTTTATTAAACAAGAACTCCTTCATGACAATTCAATATTTATTAGCGATTAGTGTTGAGAAAATTATTTCCCTCTACATACAAAAATACAGATTTGAACACTATGAAAACAATCAGGACAAGTACCGTGAAAAAATTGGTCCTTCAAAAGAAATAAAGGGGGAAAACTGAGGGCAGTGTGAGGCTTTGTAGGCTGTCAGGAATAAACCAACAGGAGCGAAGGCTCTGGGGCCCCCAAACCACTCTGAATGGATGGTCACATCTGGGCTGGTGGGAGCTGAGTGGTGCCCACACCAGCCTCAGAAGCCAGGACGGGAGCTCAGACTGCCCAATAGCATAAACAAGTTCGCTGAACACACATCACCCCAGCTCACCCCACAGCTGCATCTACACTGTTAAAGGAAATAGACTTTTAAGTAGCAAAGTGTAGTAGTTATTAAATTAACATTGCCCCTCCCCCAAGTGCCACTGGGCCAAGTACCAGAGTAGTCACATGGGAATTATCAGCCATCTTACTCGTCTTCCTTTGTTAGAAAATAACTCTGTCTGACCCTTCAAAGCAGAAAAAAAAAATTTTTTTTTAATGTTTCTGCTGCTGGTGGTGGTGGTGGTTTAGCTGAGTCGTGTTTGACTCTTGCAACCACATGGACTGTAGCCTGCCAGACTTCTCTGTCCATGGGATTTCCCAGGCAAGAATACTGGTGTGAGTTGCCATTTCCTTCTCTGGGGTATCTTCCCGACGCAAGATTCAAACCCCGGTCTCCTGATTTGCAGGCAGATTCTTCAAATGAATAGTGTGAAAAGAGTTGACAATATATTGTGACACTAAGATTTTCATGCAGAAGTCACCAGGAATGGGGAAATAATACCTGTGAAGGATGAATCAGGCAGAGCAAGTGGTCAAACTGTGAAGCTGTTGCATCAGAACCGTGGCCAATCCTTTACAGTAAGTTTTGAAGCTAAAATTGCCTTAGAAGTTTTCCATAATGGAGGTGAGGGGTCAAGTTTTTGTGCCTCAACATGGTCAAGTCATTGAATATTGACTGCCCCTGGGGAGACACATGACCTGGGTGAAGCAGCTTCCTTCTAGTAATGCAATTTCTAGTAAAGCACTTAGCTTTGAGTCATCAGCTGTCAATACTAGCAGCAGCTGAAAGAATGGGCACCTAGGTGCCAAAGTATCTTCTGGGTAGAGCATTCTAGCAGCTACAACCTCGTAAGAGGTAGAACATCCTTACTTTAATAGTTATTGTGATTTAAAAGTGTTCCTAGCATAATATTAATGAGAGCCAAACCCTAAATTGAAAATGGGGATAAATGCTAAAGATGATCATTCTGAAGTCCTGTACAGCCTGATCACAATTTCCAACACAAACATTAAGAAAATTAAAGTGAAAATTGAAGAAACAGTTTGTTCATAACCAGTTGTGCTGGCTTCAGGAGGTAGATTTTTAACAACATATATTTTCAGATTTCCTCATTTCTCAGGATTTCCGTAATGTAGAAAGGAAACTCGAACTTTCAAAGAGTGCTGGAGAAAGTCAACTGTCCTTGTCCCTTTTGGTTAATCCCATTAAGATCACATATCTCATTATTGCTGTCTATAGAAATTTTCTACAATAGTTGATATTACATTTAAATTACAGAAATAGATTAAAATTTAGTTTCTTCTTAATTTATTTTCCATGCTGAAATACTATCTGAAAATGTATAAATAACTGTGATATTTTGATAATTATTTATTTTTACACCTTTGAAAAAAATGCAGTTAGGATTTAGATAGAATTACTACCATCCTGCCAACTACAACACCCTTCTCTATTGAGACATAGGCAGTTGGGAAAGAAGTCGCACAGAGTCGGACAAGACTGAAGCGACTTAGCAGCAGCAGCAGCAGCTGTTACCTTAAAGAGAGAAGCTGAACTGTTCTCCAACCTGGCTCTTTATGTTTTAGGTGAAAGGCTCCATGCTGCTGGAAGCACACAAACAGCAGTATGAGGTCTAATTTATTTTGGCTTCCTTTGTGGCTCAGACGGTAAAAAGTCTGCCTGCAATGTGGGAGACCCAGGTTCGATCCCTGGGTCGGGAAGACCCCCTGGAGAAGGAAATGGCAACCCACCCCAGTACTCTTGCCTGGAAAATCCCATGGATGGAGGAGCCTGGCAGGCTACTCAAAGAGCTGGGGTCTCAAAGAGCTGGACACGACTAAGCGACTTCACTACTTTCACTACCATTCATAGGGCTTCCCTAGTAGCTCAATGGTACGGAATTTACCTGCCAATGCAAGAGACGAAGGTTCCATCCTTGGGTCGGAAAGATCCCCTGAAGAAGGAAATGACAACCTACTCCAGTATTGTTGTTTGGGGAAGTCCCAGGGACAGAGGAGCCTGGCGGGCCACAGTCCATGGGGTTGCAGGTGCATGAGCATGCACTACCATTCACATATCTTAAGCCAAGCATACCTACAAACCCAAAAGGCAGAGAATTGTCTCTAACTGATTGTGTGAAAGACAATGTGAATGAAGAAAGTCCCCTCCCCAACAAACACACATTCCTCCACAAATAAGAAATGAAGTCAGTAAGTGCTTTAGGAGAAAGAGACACCCTTAGTCTCTGCATAAAGATAGGTAGTAATGATAAGAAGTGCAATAAACTGCAGCAAGCAAGTTTAGAGAAGCAAAATGAGTGTGCAGATTTTGAAAAGCACTTAGATAAGAGTTGACATGATATTCTCAAATTTTTCAGTCAGGACAAGAGATACTTCTTTTACTTTTCAACCTATTCTAAAAATAGCATCCACAATAACACCTATATTTCCTTAACAATACATAGCTTCTACCCCTCAGTCCCCATCAGAGTCTGTACAGACAAAGCTCATTGAGACCGTTTAGACAGACATCACCATTGCTGACCTAAGTTGCAAATCCAATGAACTTTTCTCCATCTTCATTTCGTTTTATCCTTTACTGAATTCCACAATGTGAATGTATATGTAAATATATATGTATACACACATATCTGCATTTTTGTTATCATTCTTTTTATAGTTGACATTCAAGCCTTCAGTTACGCAAGGTAAAAATGACTGAATTTAACAATTAAAATTAATTGCACTAAAATATATACATATGTTTTTGGAAGAACATATAACAAGGGGGCTTTTAAATTTTAATTATGAAGCAAGAGTATATCTTAATTCTGATATTTAAAAAATAAAAATAGAAAGCAACTCAAACAGATTACAAATCCCAGAAAAGTGTGATCTACTTTGAAGACTGAGCTGGTTTATTACTCTATTTAGTTTGAACTGACCCCCATATCTTTCATGATTGGAATAAACCTTCAAAGAAGCCTATATACCACTGTCAGTAAAGAAAAAAAGAGAAAGCCACTAGATTTGATGTTATATACCCAGAAGTTCTTATTCACTCTATGGATCACTGACCAAAGGCCACAGAATTTCCAAATTAAAACCATGAATGAGAAGTAAAGTTAGCTGCTGACTGAGACACCTTTGTAAAGGTGTCACAGCAGCCCATGCTTCTCAGGTTTGATGTGCATCAGCGATGTTATTTTGGGTTAGTTACTAGGCAACTCCATCTATGAGTCATGGGAGAGCAGTCAGCAGCACCATCATCCGTGTCATCTTTCAACAGACTGAACACAATAGCTAAAAATCAGTCACCTTTTTTTCCACAAAGACCCATGTCAAAAACTAGGAAGCTGGGTTGCGTGGGATGGTTTTAAATTGTAGCCCTCATAATTGACTTTCATGTAATTCCAGAAACAAACACCATTAAGACTGTTAGGGAAATAAATGGCTTACTAAAAGGAAGTCAACCACAAGGAATATAAAGTAAAAAATAAATAAAAACCTCTGAGGTGGGAAGGTCAATAAATAAGGTACCTTTGGAAGATTATTATCGCTTTCAAGTCTCCAGGATTCAGCTTGGAAATCAGTCACTATTTTCAGTGCACTTAAATAGTCAACTGGATTCTTTCCTTCCCGGTGTTTAGCACAATATACCTTATAATCCAGGTGGAGACAAAGCTTTCTCTTTTTTTACTTTTAAGCAGATTCAATTATTCTTTTGGTTTAAAATTTTGTTCCATCCTAAAATATAAAAGTTTCTAGGGAATGTGGATTGTTGGACCTAAGAGGGAGCAGATAGGTAATGAAGAAAATAAAAACAGATTATTTTATAGGCAGATATGCCCAGTGGACATCATCTGATCAAAGTGTCATAAACAACTATCACAACTCACCCCGTGTGCAAAAAATAACCCTCCTCTCCAAGTTCTCCCTTCCTTCCTCAGGGCTAGCTTCAGGAGTATGTGATCTGTGCAGGTACACTGGTCCTTGTTCATTGAAGGGCCTCACATCTGATCAAATGCTTCAGTCTCACCTTTAGAACTTCATCATTTGTAAACAAAGAAGCCTGTCATTCTGTTTAGCACTGGGCCCCACAAATTACTTAGCCAGCCTGGCCTTTCATTCATCAAGTGAAAGTAGCCATGACTTTGTCCATTCTACCTCCTAAGCTAACTTAAAACCTACCAGTTCTTTATCCAAATTTCATGGTTCAGGCCTTCAGCATCCTAACTCAGGGGCCTCACTGTGAGAAGGATTTGAGGGAAAGCATCTCCTTAAATGTGAACAGAGAGTGTCATACAGAGTGAAGAAAGTCAGAAAGAGATAAACAAATATCATACATTAACACACATATATATACAATCTGGAAAACTGGTACACAAGAACTTATTTGCAAGACATGAATAGAGATGCAGATGTAGAGAATAGATATGTGGACACAGTGGGGAAAGGGGAGGGTGAAACAAATTGGGAGAGTAGGATTGACATATATACCTTACTATGTGTGAAATAGATAGCTAGTGAGAAGTTGCTGTATAACACAGGGTGTTCAGCTCAGCATTCTGTGATGACATAGACGGGTGGGATTGGAGGGTGGGGAAATGGAAGGGAGGCTCAAGAGAGAAGGGATATATGTATACATATAGATTCAAGTGATTAGATCTAATAGACAGACTGTCTGAAGAACTACAGAGGGAGGCTCATGACACTGTACAAGAGGCAGTGATCAAGACCATCCCCAAGAAAAAGAAATGCAAAAAAGCAAAATGGTTGTCTGAGGAGACCTTACAATTAGCTGAGGAAAAAAAGAGAAGCTAAAGGCAAAGGAGAAAAGGAAAGATATACCCATCTGAATGCAGAGTTCCAAAGAAGAGCAAGGGAGAGATAAGAAAGAGGGAGGTGGGAGAGGGGTTCAGGGTGGGGAACATGGGTACACCCGTGGTGGATGCATGTTGATGTATGGCAAAACCAATACAATATTGTAAAGTAAAAAAATAATGATAATAATAATAAAATAAAAAATAAATAAAATTAAAAAAAAAAGAAAGAAAGCCTTCCTAAGTGAACAATGCAAAGAAATAGAGGAAAACAATGGAATGGGAAAGACTAGAGATCTTTTCAAGAAAGTTAGAGATACCAAGGGAACATTTCATGCAAAGAAGGGCAGAATAAAGGATAGAAATGGTATGGACCTAACAGAAGCAGAAGATATTAAGAAGAGATGGCAAGAATACACAGAAGAACTATACAAAAAAGCTCTTTATGACCCAGATAACCATGATGGTGTGATAACTTACCTAGAGCTAGACATCCTGGAGTACAAAGTCAAGTGGCCCTTAAGAAGCATCACTATGAACAAAGCTAATGGAGATGACAGAATTCCAGCTGAGCAATTTAAAATCCTAAAAGATGATACTGTTAAAGTGCTATACTCAGTATGCCAGCAAATATGGAAAACTCACTGGTGGCCATGGGACTGAAAAAGATCAGTTTTCATTTCAGTCCCAAAGAAAGGCAGTACTAAAGAATATTTAAACTGCTGCACAATTGCACTCATTTCACATGCTAGCAAAGAAATGCTCAAAATTAACTAAGCCAGACTATAACAGTACATGACCCAAGAAATTCCACATACTCAAGCTGGATTTAGAAAAGGTAGAGGAACCAGAGATCAAATTGCCAACACACACTGGATCATAGAAAAAGCAAGAGAATTCCAGAAAAATATCTACCTCTGCTTTACTGACTATGCTAAAGCCTTTGACCATGTGGATCACAACAAACTGTGGAAAATTCTGAAAGAGATGGGAATACCAGACCACCTTACGTGCCTCCTGAGAAATCTGTGTGCAGGTCAAGAAGCAACAGTTAGAACTGGACATGGAACAATGAACTGGTACCAAACTGGGAAAGAAGAACGTTAAGGCTATATATTGTCACCCTGCTTATTTAACTTATATGCGGAGTACATCATGTGAAATATTGGGCTGGATGAAGCATGAGCTGGAATCAAGATTTCTGGGAAAAATATCAATAACCTCAGATATGCAGGTGACACCACCCTTATAGCAGAAAGTGAAGAGGAACTGAATAGCTTCTTGATGAAGGTGAAAGAGGAGAGTGAAAAAGCTGGCTTGAAACTCAACATTCAAAAAATGAAGATCATGGCACCCAGTCCCATCACTTCATCACAAATAAATGGGAAGACAATGGAAACAGTGACAGACTTTATTTTCTTGGGCTCCCAAATCACTACAGATGGTGACTGCAGCCATGAAATTAAAAGATGTTTGTTCCTTAGAAGAAAAGTTATAAAAAACCTAGACAGCATATTAAAAATCAGAGACTTTACTTGGCCAATAAAGGTCCATCTAGTCAAAGCTATGGTTTTTCCAGTAGTCAGTATGGATGTGAGATTTGGACCATAAGAAAAGTGGAGCACTGAAGAATTGATGCTTTTGAACTGTGGTGTTGGAGAAGACTCTTGAGAGTCCCTTGGACTGCAAGGAGATCAAACCAGTCAATCCTAAAGGAAATCAGTCCTGAATATTCATTGGAAGGACTGATGCTTAAGCTGAGGCTCCAATACTTTGATCATCTGATGCAAAGAGCTGACTCATTAGAAAAGACCCCGATGCTGGGAAAGATTGAAGGCAGGACGAGAAGGGAACGACAGAAGATGAGACGGTAGGATGGCATTTCTGATTCAACAGAGATGAGTTTGACCAAGCTCCGGGTGATGGTAAAGGACAAGGAAGCCTGGTGTGCTGAAGTCCATGGGGTCGCAAGAGTCAGACATGACTGAGCGACTGAACAACAATGTAGCTGATTCATGCTGTTGTATAGCAGAAAACAACAGAGCATTGTAAAGCTATTATACTCCAATAATAAAATTAAAAAACATGAAAAAGCAAGTAAAAGTTAACAGAGAATAGGGGGAAAAACATTCTGGGCAGTAGACCCAGCAGCGGACAGTCTGAGAAGGGTAGAAGATGGCAACTGGACAGGGAGAGGTTCAGAAATCCCAGATGTTCTCCCTTTATCTCTTCTCTTCTTCTCTCAATTTCTGCCTACATGATATCCAGGTCTAGGACTCCTGGTTGGACTTCACTTTTGGCCCCATGCACATCTAGATTTACCATGAGATTATATTATTGTTATTTTTAATCTATGGAGCCATCTAGAATTTGAACTCACCCTTGGAATCGATATACTTCTCAATGTTCCACTTTAGAAGTATAACTTACTCCTTCTTGTAGGGAGATGAGATCAGATAAAATCTCAACTTTTAGCATGCAAAGTAGGAAGTCAAGAAACACCTGGAGTAACAGGCAAATTTGGCCTTGGAATACAGAAAGAAGCAAGGCAAAGACTAATAGAGTTTTGCCAAGAGAACGCACTGGTCATAGCAAACACTGCTTTCCAACAACACAAGAGAAGACTCTACATATTAACATCACCAGATGGTCAACACCAAAATCAGATTGATTATATTCTTTGCAGCCAAAAACAGAGAAGCTCTATACAGTCAGCAAAAACAAGACTGGAGCTGACTGTGGCTCAGATCATGAACTCTTTATTGCCAAATTGAGACTTAAACTGAAGAAAGTAGGGAAAACCACTAGACCATTCAGGTATGACCTAAATCAAATTCCTTATGATTATACAGCGAAAGTGAGAAATAGATTTAAGGAACTAGATCTGATAGATAGAGTGCCTGATGAACTATGGATGGAGATTCATGACATTACACAGGAGACAGGGATCAAGACCATCCCCATGGAAAAGAAATGCAAAAAAGCAAAATGGCTGTCTGGGGAGGCCTTACAAATAGCTGTGAAAAGAAGAGAAGCAAAAAGCAAAGGAGAAAAGGAAAGATATAAACATCTGAATGCAGAGTTCCAAAGAATAGCAAGAAGAGATAAGAAAGCCTTCCTGACTGATCAATGTAAAGAAATAGGGGAAAACAACAGAATGGGAAAGACTAGAGATCTCTTCAAGAAAATTAGAGATACCAAGGGAAAATTTCATGCAAAGATGGGCTTGATAAAGGACAGAAATGGTATGGACCTAACAGAAGCAGAAGATATTAAGAAGAGGTGGCAAGAATACACAGAAGAACTATACAAAAAAGATCTTCACGTCCAAGATAACCATGATGGTGTGATCACTCACTTAGAGCCAGACATCCTGGAATGTGAAGTCAAGTGGGCCTTAGAAAGCATCACTATGAACAAAGCTAGTGGAGGTGATGAAATTCCAGTTGAGCTATTTCAAATCCTAGAAGATGATGCTGTGAAAGTGCTGCACTCAATATGCCAGCAAACTTGGAAAAGTCAGCAGTGGCCACAGGACTGGAAAAGGTCAGTTTTCCTTCCAATCCCAAAGAAAGGCAATGGCAAAGAATGCTCAAACTACTGCTTAATTGCACTCATCTCACACGTTAGTAAAGTAATACTCAAAATTCTCCAAACCAGGCTTCGGCAATACGTGAACCATGAATTTCCAGATGTTCAAGCTGGTTTTAGAAAAGGCAGAGGAACCAGAGATCAAATTGCCAACATCTGCTGGATCATCGAAAAAGCAAGAGAGTTTCAGAAAAACATCTATTTCTGCTTTATTGACTATGCCAAAGCCTTTGACTGTGTGGATCACAATAAACTGTGGAAAATTCTGAAAGAGATGGGCATACCAGACCACCTAACCTGCCTCTTGAGAAACCTATATGGAGATCAGGAAGCAACCGTTAGAACTGGACATGGAACAACAGACTGGGTCCAAATAGGAAAAGGAGTATGTCAAGGCTGCATATTGTCACCCTGCTTATTTAACTTCTATGCAGAGTACATCATGAGAAATGCTGGGCTGGAAGAAGCACAAGCTGGAATCAAGATTGCCGGGAGAAATATCAATAACCTCAGATATGCAGATGACACCACCCTTATGGCAGAAAGTGAAGAGGAACTAAAAAGCCTCCTGATGAAAGTGAAAGAGGAGAGTGAAAAAGTTGACTTAAAGCTCAACATTCAGAAAACGAAGATCATGGCATCTGGTCCCATCACTTCATGGGAAATAGATGGGGAAACAGTGGAAACAGTGTCAGACTTTATGTTTTGGGGTTCCAAAATCACTGCAGATGGTGACTGCAGCCATGAAATTAAAAGACGCTTATTCCTTGGAAGGAGAATCTATCTACCAACCTAGATAGCGTATACAAAAGCAGAGACATTACTTTTCCAGTCCGTCTAGTCAAGGCTATGGTTTTTCCAGAGGTCATGTATGGATGTGAGAATTAGACTGTCAAGAAAGCTGAGCGCCAAAGAATTGATGCTTTTGAACTGTGGTGTTGGAGAAGACTCTTGAGAGTCCCTTGGACTGCAAAGAGATCCAACCAGTGCATTCTAAAGGAGATCAGTACTGGGTGTTAATTGGAAGAACTGATGCGAAAGCTGAAACTCCAATACTTTGGCCACCTCATGCAAAGAGTTGACTCATTGGAAAAGACCCTGATGCTGGGAGGGACTGGGGACAGGAGGAGAAGGGGATGACGGAGGATAAGATCATTGGATGGCATCTCTGACTCAATGGACATGAGTTTGGGTGAACTCCAGGAGTTGGTGATGGACAGGGAGGCCAGGCTTGCTGCAATTCATGGGGTCACAAAGAGTCGGACATGATGAGTGACTGAACTGAACTGAACTGATGTTCAATACATGTGATATAACAAGGAAGCATGTGTCTCTGTGCTTTTGCACAGGCTGCTCCCTTGACCTATAATTCTCAACCTACACAACCCCCCAAGGAGTTTAACCAGCATATTTCTAACCAACCTGTATCTTCTTATAAAGACTGAACTTCTGGAGGGAATCATTCCCTTTGCTTTTCTGTGTTTATGTAGTTGGTTTGCCCTTTTCTACCACGCTGCTGCTGCTGCTGCGAAGTCACTTCAGTCGTGTCCGACTCTGTGCAAGCCCATAGACGGCAGCCCACCAGGCCCCACCATCCCTGGGATTCTCCAGGCAAGAACACTGGAGTGGGTTGCCATTTCCTCCTCCATTTCTACCATAGATCCAGCTAAATTTTTTGCATGGTTAGAGGGAGAAAGGAAGGCAAAGAGGGAAGAAACAAGAGTGTGAACTCCTGAAGAGAGGGTATGCAAATTAGCAAGCCAAGGCATTTGAAATCAACACTATAACCACCAAATAAATTCAAGGAACCTGCTTCTCATTTTCCCCTACATCTCTTCCTCAGGGGAAAACACCAGTTTCTTTAATTGGGTTGGCACCAGTCTGATTTGGACTGGCATTTCTCAGGAGATACACCTGAGTGCTCCCTTTCTAGGCCAATGAGAGAAAATTAACCAGAAGTCAGCCACCTCAGTCTCCTGTGTGCCTATCTGCTCCCTGTATGTATAACAGAAGGTCTCAGAGTTATTCCTTCCTTTCCCACTGGAAGTGACATATTGGCATTTATGCTGGTTCGGTGATTCTAAAGGGTCAGGATGAGACAGCCACAGCTCCCTCCAATTACCCAGAATAGCTGAACTCAGCAGACAGTGAAAGACTCCCTCCACAGTCTCTGTTATAAGCAGCCAGCTATAAGAGTCATCTTTGTGTGTATCAATACAAAAGACCAAAACAAAGGACTAGGTCATTTAAAAAAAAAAAAATGTTAGATCATACATGCAAGATTTCTCACCTTCTTCCTCCTGTCCAAGTAAATAATTCCAACTAGATAAACTGTTCTAGAGTTAGGAATGTGGATATACAATTGAATAACACCTTAAAAAAAAACTGTTGTAAGTATATTCCATGAAAGTCCATGCATACTAATGCATGATTTTATTTCATATCAAATTGAAATATGAAAGAAAAGTCATTCCTCATTAGTTTTGTACTTTAAGTTCCTAGCTTAATATATGAGAATGTTCATATCATCCCCAGGGACGTTATGGGAAAGACAAGAAAAGGGAACAACCCCTCTTCATTACCCATTTCATCTTTACTTTGAACTTGTATAATGTGAATAAATCTGGCAAATTAACATTCAATGGCAGGATGATATTGCCTGATTTTCTGTTATTTTACCACTTACCTTTGTATTCTTATTACATTTTCAAGTTTTTCCTACTTTTTTATCTCTTCTGAGTTTAAGTTTCTGCTTTTAATTTTCTATTTTCAATACGCTCTCTTTCCAAGATTGCTTTAAAATTTATAAATCATGGCATTCTGCGGTGGGTAAGCATTATAGTCAAAAGCCAGTTTTATCCTTCAGACGTGATAGGACATGCTTATTACCACACACACAAAAAAAGACCTAGATGATATTTTCTTTTGTTTTTATGGTCACACCACCTTTCATACATTGCAAAATGTATGAAAATGCAATTGCATCATGCTGCACCATTAATGACTTAATATTAGAAATATATTCCAAAGAAGCAGAAATGCCTTACTTAAAGGCAAATGCTTTCAAAATTTCCTTGTTCTAGTAACATCTGTGGGGAAAGTAGGCACTATATTTAAGAGCATTATTTATTCAAGACGATTGACATAAGCTCCCATGCATCATCCCATGCTCAGTATCTAATGGCATGTGCCTTGTACTGTCTTCCTCCTCATCATTATGGGGAAGGGTAATGTCTGTATTTTCTAAATTCTTCTCCAATGTATAAATTAATTACAGCTTGAAATTTTGTAGGAATCTAACTCTCATATAGATAAGGTATAAAGTTAGACTTAAAGAACTGAAATGTAAAATGTATATCCTTATTTTCTACTGTACACTTCCATGCAGAAAAAATGAACTTAGCATTACTTCTCTATACTAATTTCCTTATTACTAGTAATCATTCATGAACATCCATGGTGCCCTAAACTCCAAAACCTTATTCATTCTGTTTTTATTTTACTTCTAAACAGAATGCTGTTTAATTTTAAAATACATAGGAATAAGATGATTTTGGTACAGGAAATATAACAGTAATAATATAGCAACTAACACTTATGTAGCATTGACTATGTGCCAGGCATTTATATAAGCCTTTTGCATATCTATTAACTCATTTATTTCTATAAGGTTGGTACCACAGATCTTCTAGAGTTTCCCATTCAAATTTCATTTTTGGTGAAACAGTTGAAAACTCATAATAATATCTGTCTGTCTGTCATCTCCAACTCTCTGCAACCCCATGGACTGTAGCCCACCAGGCCCCTCTGTCCATGAGTGCCGGAGTCCAGCTCCAGCAGCCAGGGATTCAACCTGAAGAGATGAACAGTGTTGGCAATGAGGCAGCCTCTCAGTTTTATTTTGGACTGCCTGTTTATTTCAAGTTTAAGATTCTCTTTTATACTTTTACAAAAACATTAGGCCAGAGGTTTGACATTTTCAGTTCCTCCTGTCCCAGATTTATTATCTCCACAAATCATTGTTGCTCTTCAAACAGAGTTCCTGTTTCAGTGATTCTCTCCGAATCAGCCTTATCATCTATTACCTACCTCCTCTAATGTGTCCTATAGTTAACTTGTGATCACGTTGTAACTCATGCTGCATTCCTCAGTTTACTACTTATCTTCCTAAATCCTGTTTGCCCCTAACATCCTGAGCTCACTGTCTCTTAAAAAGGCTTCTAGCTATAGTATCTCTAAAAATTCCTAACTTCTATAAGCTATAGTAAAATATGCTAACTTTACAACATTCCTTAAATCTTTAACTTCTAACTGTTTTAATTATTTCTAAGCCCTAAATTCAGTAAACTCCTTTGCCATAAACATTCTCCTCACAAATAGGCTTCAGATAGCAATCCCTCCCATGGCCTCAAGCTACAGCCTATGTGCTCATCCTGGAACACTCTTTTGTAAAAGTCCTTGAACAAATGTCAATGATTAACTTTATGAATTATTTTCTGAGCACAGCTGCAGAAGGCTTTGTGCCTTCTCATGCTCCTCTCAAGAACAATAAGCACCTTAATATTCCTTTTCAGTCAACTCAGCCGAGGAGAGGAAAAGACAAGTCAGAATTACAAGGCCTAACTCCTTCATCCCAGGGCCGTGCCTGCGGAATGAGGAGAGGGGTCTGGGGCCATGCCTCCATTTTGTCAGTAATGCTTAATGCGGCTCCCAACACATGAGATTTTCCAGACAAGAATACTGGAATAGATTATGATTTCCTACTCCACGGGATCTTCCCAACCCAGGGACTGAACCCACATCTCCTGCATCTCTTGCATTGGCAGGCAGAGTCTTTGTGTGTGTATGTGTGTGTGTGCAGACAAAAATAATTTATTTTAATCAAATGTCACAGAAGAAGACTTAGCAATTTTGTAAAGGAAAAGAGATGATTAATCATCTACATTTCTAAATCATATATAGGCATTGTTGTTCTACTAAGTGGCTCATTTGACATTATCAAATTCCTGTGCTTTACATCTTAGCAACTTTGTGCTCATTTTATCATTGCAGTTTGTATTAACAATATGTGCTTTATCTGCTTTTTTTAAAACTTAATTTATTTATTTTAATTGGAGGGTAATTACTTTACAGTATTGTGGTGGTGTTTGCCATACATTGACATAAATCAGTCACAGGTGTATATGTGTCCCCCCATCCTGAAACTCCCTCCACTCTCCCTCCCCACCCCATTCCTCTGGCTTGTCCCAGAGTATCAGCTTTGAGTGCCCTGCTTCATGAATCAAACTTGCACTGGTCATCTATTTTACATATGGTAATATACATGTTTCAATGCTATTCTCTCATATAGTCCCACCCTTGCCTTCTCCCACATAGTCCAAAAGTCTGTCCTTTACATTTGTGTTTCTTGCTGTCTTACATATAGGGTCATCATTACCATCTTTCTAAATTCCATCAGTCAGTTCAGTCGCTCAGTCATGTCCGACACTTTGGGACCCCATGAATCGCAGCACGCCAGGCTTCCCTGTCCATCACCAACTCCCGTAGTTCACTCAGACTCTCGTCCATCGAGTCAGTGATGCCATCCAGCCATCTCATCCTCTGTCATCCCCTTCTCCTCCTGCCCCCAATTTCTCCCAGCATCAGAGTCTTTTCCAGTGAGTCAACCCTTTGCATGAGGTGGCCAAAGTACTGGAGTTTCAGCTTTAGCATCATTCCTTCCAGAGAAATCCCAGGGCTGATCTCCTTCAGAATGGACTGGTTCTCCTTGAAGTCCAGGGAACTCTTAAGAGTCTTCTCCAACACCACAGTTCAAAAGCATCAATTCTTCAGCGCTCAGCCTTCTTCACAGTCCAACTCTCACATCCATACATGACCACAGGAAAAACCATAGCCTTGACTAGCCGGACATTTGTTGGCAAAGTAATGTCTCTGCTTTTGAATATGCTATCTAGGTTGGACATAACTTTCCTTTCAAAGAGCAAGCGTCTTTTAATTTTTCTTTCTAAATTCCATATATATGCGTTAATATACTGTTATGGTGTTTCTCTTTCTGACTTACTTCACTCTGTATAATAGGCTCCAGTTTTGTCCACCTCATTGAAACTGACTCAAATGTGTTATTTTTATATAGCTGAGTAATATTCCATTGTTTATATGTACCACAACTTCCTTATCCATTTGTGGCAGGCAGATTCTTTACCACTGTACCACCTGGGAAGCCCTACAACAATACAGGTTCTATTTCTTCTACAAACTCACTACTCAAAGCAATGCCTACAGTAGAGACTTCAACTGGCTCTGCAGTTTTAAAAAGGTATCACTCCATCTTGGGTAGTGCTACTTGCTACTAGCTAATGGTTCACTCCTGTGGTAATACTCTCACTTGCTGTGCATCACTCTCCAGTCATGTTCTACTTATCTCCTTCTTACAGTTAATTCCACTAAGATTATCACCTCTACCAGACACCAGTGCCCCTGTGTTGTCACTGCTCACTCCATGAGAATGTTAACAGGGACATATCACATGGGACCACATGGACTGCTAGAATCCATATGCTGAATGTGTTTCTAAATATATCTGTATGTATATTATTCTAACATCAGTATATTACTTTTACCAAAGGTTAAGAATTATTGCAGATGTATTGGGGAAAGTGGGTAAAATTCTCTTCTCTTGTTCTTCATTGTACTCCCTTATCAGTAATCTAAGGCATCATAGTTTGTGCTCCAATATCTTATACATTTTAGACACAAAATAGCATTTATTGGCTTTTATTTATTCTTCTTCCTCCTTCCTGCAAATATAAACATGAGTACAGGTAGACCTGAGATGACAATCATACCTGAGGAACAAGCTCCATGTTCTTCTCTGAAAGTTACTTATTTGGGATCAAAGATTTCTATATTTGGCCAAACTTGTAGATTCATTTCTTCTTCCCATAGGATAAGTTCTTTCTCACAGGGCTCCCAGGTCCTCTGAAAAACATCATCCCAGTAGACCTACCTCATCAGTTCTGGGTGTTTGACCAGCCAACTTCATCCAAGAATAGCTATAAGTTGGAATAAAGATAATTTTACTGCATCAGAATAAGCATTATTGATTATTAGCAAAATTATTTTCTCAAAAGTAACAGAATCTATAACTGAGAATTAACAGTTATTAAATTTAACATTTAAGCACTATCCATGGCATAAACTATGGTGCTCACAAAACATATCATGTAATCCTCATTATTCCCTTGCTCTCTTGCATTTAAGCTCAGCTATTTACTTAATTCTGGACAATGGCTGTGAATGGAAGTTAATGCATAGAAAAGTAACACACAACCTCCCGGTTTTTCTTTCTCTGCCATGATTAAGGTACCACGAAGCAGATACAAGATGACAAAACTTTCATCAGCCTGAAATCTTGACTTGTGTTTGCTAATTGCCATGTTGTGAATATTCTCAGCATGACTGATTTCAAGCTCTTAACATGAAGTTACTGAATGGTGACATAGGAAGACGTGAGCAGAATGAACTCTTAACCAGTATACAACGTGTCTAGAACACACAATAAGCTCTAAAAGAAGACATACCTATAATTTAGGGACAGAGGCAGAAAATATTGCGCTATAAAACTGAAGTAAAAAATATTCAACATAGACTTGAACTTAGACATCTACATAGGTAACACTGTCTAAGGAACTGAGAAGTTATGAATGTGTGTTCCATTTGAGATAGTGAATTGATGAAGTTTTCTTAAATACATTCAAAATGAAATAGGATGTTTCCCACATCCTGTAAAGGTGATCAGCATGAACTCGGATTCAATCAGCACTTTACTGAATACCCATTATGTGCCAGGAGTAATGCCACTTGTTTTTACATATGTTATCCCATTTCACCACAGGCTCCTTTGCCTTATCTCTGGTTTGCAGATGAGGGAAAAATGAGACATAGGCAATTAGCAAGAAATCCAAAGGGGATTTGAATCCAAGCGCTCTGAATCCAAGCTCAACACACTGCTTCTGGGATCAGACTGTCTCTGTAGTCTCAAACCAGAAACAAAAACAACACAACAAAAAGGTGACTGGAAAGTAACTAAAGGAAATAAAGTTCTATTCTGCTCAAGCATATCATAACATTGTGAAACAATTGGGTAATCACAGCCAAAGAATTTAGAGGCAACAAAAAAAAAAAAAGAAAGAAAAGATTTGAGCTTTTTAAATTTCTTTCCTTCACTTAGTGTAATTATTAAACATTTAAGAAGTTCCTTCATGTTACTTTCTCCATGTGAAAAAGGGAGCTGATTGCAAAAGAAAATTGTTATTAATTATAATACTGCTAGCATAAAGAATAATTTTTCAGGTACTGTAGTTTGAGAGAAATATTCCTTTCAAAAAATCCTAACTCGAAATTTGTCCATCTGAACTCACAGACTCAAGGAGTCCTGAGTATACTGCCCCAACAGAAGGGAGATTTTCTTTGCAAATGCCAAATGTTGGTAATCTTCTAAGCTGTATCTCTCATTACAATAATAATTTCATCTTCTAGTTTATAAATCAGTCCCTTTAGAATACTTAAACAAAATAGTTTTTTGTTTGTTTGTTTTTTGATCCTGTTACTTTGGGAGACACTTTTCGGACCCAATTGGCTCACCAAAAGTCTCTGACTCTTTCTCTATACATCTCATTAGCAGGAACTACTTCTAGCATGCTAAAAGTTAATTTTAATTTAACTACCTTCCTTACTTTTAAGTTAAATATAGATAAAGAATTAACTTGAGAAGTGAATTAAATTTCTTGAAAACTAGTAGATTTTATTCTCTCATGGTATTAGAGGCATTTTTCACAATGTCTACAAAGAGCATCATTTTACAGTTTGCAGGACTACCCTGAATTAGTTTTATTTTCAAAGACAAACAGAAATTTCCTTATTCCCCAAACTCTTTTTAAAACTTCAGCATACCAAATAGCAAATTAGTATCACCTGCATGTAAGAAGACGGGATGAGCAGTGGAAAGGTCATCAGATTGTTCTCTTTGAAGTTCTTTGAGGTGAAGATTACATAAGGCTGCCTGAAGATGGTATAACTTGGCATAAGGTATAAAATGCATTTAACACATAGTAGAAATTCCCTCTTCTATCTATTCAGTTTGTATATCTATTCAGTGTTCATATAGATATTGTTGCTTTTCTGAGCTCTCTCTTCCCAATTTTCTTCAGATTTTGAGGATGCTGATATACAATGCCTTTCAGAAGGTTACTATCCTTACCAAATGTTTTATTTTTGAATAACTGTTCAAAATAGACTTATACTCTGTCTATATGTTTCTCCCTGGGACTTCTCAGACCGATAAAAAATTGTTCAAGAACAACATAGACATTCAGCCTCTTAGGTCAAATACATTTTAACATCTCCCTATCCTATACAGACAGTTTCACTTCTTAAATAGCTTTGAATACCTAACTGACATTGGAGTAATAATTCTGCTATTGTCAAGCTTCCCTAGAAGATTATATATGAATGAAAACATATACTTCCCAAATGGAGTTGAAGTCTTGAGATTATGGGAAATATTAGGATTTATAATCAGGAATTCTAAATTATTTAATTTAACTCATCTTTGCCACCATTTATCCTCTGAGTTTATGCAAATCATTCCATTTCTAGCACTTTTTCCTGACCTGTAAAATAAGGAAATTTCAATGAAGCTCTTTCTGTATCCAAAATACAAGCAGTGAAAAAACTGATGCAGCAGAAACAGATGATGTTTCTAGGCGTAAACAAGACCAAAAAAAAGTCTAGCTATTTTACCACCTGGGAATAAACAACAGCTACCAGTCCGCTCTTCTTCCATGTATCCTTCAGAAAAATCTACCCATTCACTCACACCAAGCCTACAATTCCCCTCGCATTTGGTGGAAAGACCCAATAGAGAAACAAATCATCATGGTCCACAGGAAAATCTCAAATTAATTCATCATAACAGACCCAAAAGAGATCACCAGACTTTAAAAAAAATCCGTATCAGGTTAGTCAAAGATCAAGATGAATAAACAATACAATTCATGATACTGAAGGAAGCAATGCTAATTTAGGGAGCAGAAGAAGATTCAAGAAGATTCTCATGAATCTTAGTTTAATGGACTTAAAGATATTAGAGATAATGTTCTATTCACAAAAGCATAACGTTTTCAAAAGGACATTATATATAAAATAAAAAAATTATTAAAGAAGAGAATTACTTTATTCCATCTCCCCACTCCCCAAACTATTACTTTTTTACCTATTTGAAAATTTGGTATGCATATCTTGAATCCTTACTTGGTATCAAAGTCCAGGGATGTTTTTCCAGGTGTCATTTTACCTCAGCTTCTGTCTCTAACCCCAGCATGCAGCAAAAGTTTAATCTATAATGAGAAATAAGTAAATATTTAATAATGTTAATTAAATAATTTTTTTAAATGTCCAGAGCCAAAAAATGGCTCAAGTATTCAGATTTATTAGCTTACCTGCTGCTGCTGCTGCTAAGTTGCTTCAGTCATGTCTGACTCTGTGTGACCCCATAGATGACAGCCCACCAGGCTCCTTGGTCCAAGGGATTCTCCAGGCAAGAATACTGGAGTGGGTTGCCATTTCCTTCTCCTGATTAGCTTGCCTAGTACCAGGCAGACTAAATGAGGAAAACAACAGTAAGAACAAAATCATACCAGGAAATTTTCAGGTAAAATTTCACAATTCAAAGTACAAAAAAAATTAAAAAAAAAAAAAATTAACTGACTTTATTGTATATCCCCAAAATAACATTCAAAATGATACATAAATCATCTTATATCACTAGAAATCTATACCAGGGAAATTATCAGATACATACAAAGGTGTTTACAGGCATGTAAAATAATCCTAAAATCCCCTATAGCAATAAATTATTCAAAGAGATGTTCCAGGATAAGAATAAGGAATCTAGAAATAGGTACAATATAAAGGCATAAAAATCAGTGGCAGTATGATCCTGAAGAACTGCAGAAAGTTTCATTTCTTTGAAATGTTTTTCCTGATCAACAGATTCTATTAGAAAATAGTTTAGAGGGCTTCCTTGGTGGCTCAGTGGTAAAGAATCCGCCTGCCAACGCAGGAGACACAGGTTTGATCCTTGGTTTGGGAAGATTTCACATGACTCAGAACAACTCAGCCTGTGTGCCACAACTATTGAGCCTGTACTCTAGAGCCCAGGAACTACAACTACTGAAGCTTGTGAGCCCTAGAGCCATGCTGTGCAACGTGAGAAGCCACTGCAATGAGAAGCCCTCACAGGGCCATGAAGAGCAGCCCCTGCTCGCCACAACTAGAGAAAAGCCCATGGAACAACAAGACCCAGCACAGCCAAAAATAAACAAATGCATAAAGTGAAATCATAAAAAAAGAAAAACGCTTAGAATATTATTTTGAAGAAAAAGAATTAGTAACACAAGAATTTATTTTCTTAGGTGTTGTTCTGACTGTTCTACTACAGTGTTGTATTTATGTAATCATAAATTGCAAACAAGGTATTGGGGTTTTCTGTTTTTAGAATCTACAAATTGACAAAGGATAGGATAATGAATTAGAGTTACAGAACAGAATGTACTGTCTTCAACTCTGACCTTGTAAAAATAATAATATAACAGAAACAAAAATGAGAAGCAGAGGAGGCAGAAAGAAAGGCAGATGTGCTAATTTCCTTGTTTCAAAACAAAAGTCAATAAATACTGCCTAAATTTGCTAAGTCAAGAAGCATAGATCTAAGAAAGTTCAGGTAAACAACCATCAAAAAAAAACCTAAATAAAAATATAACTGTTAAAAATTATGTAGTGAAGGACAGAGAAGCCTGGTGTGCTGCAATCCATGGGGTCCCAAGAGTCAGACACTACTGAGTGACTGAGCAACAACAGCAGGACATAATAATGATACCAAATTTCTTATACATCAGGGTGAGGAGTCAATAGAATTGATCACAGTTGGTTAATGTGGGAGACTCAGGTTTGATTCCTGGGGTCAAGAAGATCCCCTAGAGGCAAGCATGGCAACCCACTCCAGTATTCTTGCCTGGGAAAACTCATGGATAGAGGAGCCTGGCAGGCTACAGTCCACAGGGTCACAAGGAGTCGTACACAACTGAAGCAACTGAGCACGACACATAGTATCAAATTAATGATAATCATTAGAAAAACCAAATTCAGAAATCCTCAATGGTTGCTCTGGGCACTGGGGAAAAGGACTTGAGTGGGAAAGTGGAGAGTGAGGTCATTTTAATTCATACACTTCTAGGAACTTCCCTGGATGTTCAGTAGTTAAGACGCCGAGCTTCGACTGCAGGGGTCATGGATGCAGCCCCTGATCTGGGAACTAAGATCCCATGCAGGGCACAGCAAAGAAAAAATTTTAATTAATAATTTATACACTTTTATATCATTTGATATTTCTTTAACATACCTTATTTCATAATATTTTTCATGAATACCTTGTTATAAAATAAGTGTAAAGTGACATGGAAAATATTAATAGCTTATATTGGTCAATTACTTATACAAATATATTCATATGTATTGTCCTATCTGTGCCTAACAATTATTAAGAAAGTAAAATTTTTGTCACCAATTCCAGTGTGTGTGGGTTTTCCCTACATCACAAAGCAATTTTCTAACACCAAGTTGAGTATCTTACAATTTTACTCAATTCTGACATTGTGTACTCAGGGATAACATCAGATATCTCAGTTTAGGGCTCAGTCCTGTAAGACTGCCCCCACCACCACCACCACCACCACACACACACACTTTAGCCACCCACTGCAAGTCCAGTGTTCACTTGTGTAGCTATAGATTGAAAGTCCCAATGACCCTGTCCTTGGTTTAATTCATTTGCTAAAACAGCTCCTAGAATTCAGGAAACCAGTTTACTCACTATATTCACTGTTTATTGTAGAAAGTATAAATCAACAGCCAGATGCAGAGATAGCAATACAGAAGGTGAGGTTCTGAACAAAGGTGCGTCTGTGCTCTTAGGGTTTGGGGCCTGGCACAGTGACACAAGGAAGCACTCTGGTTTGGAAGCTCTCTAAATGTCCTCCTCTTGGGTTTTTCCAGAAACTTCTTTATACACAGGGACAACTGATGAAATAATTGGCCAATGATTCAATCACCAAGTCTTCCTGTATCCATGTGCTGCTGCTGCTGCTGCTAAGTCACTTCAGTCGTGTCTGACTCTGTGCGACCCCATAGATGGCAGCCCACCAGGCTCCCCCATCCCTGGGATTCTCCAGGGAAGAACACTGGAGTGGGTTGCCATTTCCTTCTCCAATGCATGAAAGTGAAAAGTGAAAGTGAAGTCGCTCAGTCGTGTCCGACTCTTAGCGACCCCATGGACTGCAGCCTACCGCCTCCTCCGTCCATGGGATTTTCTAGGCAAGAGTGCTGGAGTGGCTTGCCATTGCAGGCTCAGTCATTCAGTCAAGTCAGACTCTGTAAACCTATGTCCTCTGTCCATGGGATTTTCCCAGGCAAGAATACTGGAATGGGTTGTCATTTCCTCCTCCAGAGGAGCTTCCCAACCCAGGGATCAAACTCATGTTTCCTGCATCTCCTGCATCTCCTGCATTGTAGGCTTGTTCTTTACCCCTGAGGAGGAGTAACCAGGCACTGAAAGTTCCAACATTCTATTCAAGGGTGTTTCCATTGGCAACCAGCTTGCTTCCTTAGGTGCTTTCCTGGTCAATTCATTAACATAACAAAAGTCAACTTTATTGCTCTTAACACAGGAAGTACTAAGCCTTTTAGGAGCTCTGCACCAGAAACAGAGACAATAACCAAATATACATATATTGTTGTTCAGTCACTAAATCGTGTCCAATTCTTTGCAGTCCCACAGACTGCAGCATGCTAGGCTTCCCTGTCCCTCACTATCCCCAGGAGTGTGCTCAAATTCATGTCCATTGAATCAGTGATGATATCTAACCATCTCATCCTCAGCCACCTTCTTCTCTTTTTGCCTTCAGTCTTTCCCAGCATCAGGGTCTTTTCTAATGCGTTGGTGCTTTGCATGATAATAAGGTATATAACATTATAAATCACAATGTCAAGAAAAAGTTGTTATTCTTATGTACAAGTGAGGAAAAAAATAACAATTGTTGATGAAGATATGGCAAAATTGGAATGCTTGTAGACTGTTGATGGGAATGTAAAATGATGAAACTGTGAGATCCAGCAATCTCATTCCTGGGCATACATTCAAATGAACTAAGATAAGTATCTCAAAGAGATATATATGCACTCTCGTTCACAGCAGCATTACTCACAGTAGCCAAGGCATGGAAATTTAAGTGTTCACCGTGGAGTGAATGGTTAAAGAAAATGTGGTGCATAATCACATTGGAATATTATTCAGCTTAAAAAAAAACCCTGCTACATACAACAACATGGATGAATCCATAGGACATCATAATAAGTGAAATAAGTCAGATACAGAAGAATAAATAATGCATGATCCTACTTGTATGAGAAATTTAAAATAGTAAAACAGGAATAGAGAATAGAGTGGCAGTCAGTGAGAGCTGTAAGGAAGGGGAAAGGACAGTTGCTATTCAAAAAATATAGTTTCAGTCATGAAAGATGAATGAATTCCAGAAATCTGCTGTACAACATTGTGCCTATAGTTAACAATACTGTATCATTATGTATAAATTTGTTAAGGGGGTAAATCTCATGTTGTATTCTTAACAAACAAAATATAATAACAATAATTACAAAGGAAAACAAAGACATGGGAAAAAAAAGGTTCAGAAAAATATATATCATTGACTTGCCCAGTCACACAGCTATTAAATGATAATGCTGAAGTCTCTTGTTGTCAATTATTTTTTGCAATTTTAATATTAATCTAACCAAGTACTATTTGAATGAGTTGTTTTATTGTTTCTACTATTTTGTTTCTAATTTACAGCATAATTCGTAGCAACTTTGTCTTATTCAAATTCTCCCAAAATCAGATTCTGAGACAAGGTTTCAAGCAGAAGTAGTTTCTTAGAGAGGAAATATCAGAAAACAGTAGTCCTCAGGAGCAGTGCTGAGACAGGGGAAAGAATCCAGAAAAGTAAAAGATGTGTAAATCAGAAAGTTGCCACCACAGAAAACTGAAATGGGTCCTTGGGGGATCCAGGAAAAGGTGTAAAATACAAACCTTAGAGTTCACTTCATCAGTGAGCTGCTGCTGCTGCTAATGCTAAGTCGCTTCAGTCGTGTCCGACTCTGTGCAACCCCATAGACGGCAGCCCACCAGGCTCCCCGTCCCTGGGATTCTCCAGGCAAGAACACTGGAGTGGGTTGCCATTTCCTTCTCCAATGCATGAAAGTGAAAAGTGAAAGTGAAGTCGCTCAGTCCTGTCCAACTCTTAGCAACCCCATGGACTGCAGCCTACCAGGCTCCTCCATCCATGGGATTTTCCAGGCAAGAGTACTGGAGTAGGGTGCCATCATCAGTGAGCAAAGAAGTCCAGATATTTAATTACTAAATGCCCCTGGTGGTCTTTCCTGGTGGCTCAGACGGTAAAGAGTCTGCCTGCAATGTGGGAGACCCAGGTTCAATCCCTGGGTTGGGAAGATCCCTTGGAGAAGGGCATGGCAATCCACTCCAGTATTCTTGCCTGGAGAATTCCAAGGACAGAGGAGCCTGGTGGGCTACAGTCCATGGGGTCACAAAGAGTCGGATAGGACTGAGCTACTAAACACAAATGCCCCTGGTAAGGGGTGATAGGTTGAAGACTTTTATTAGTTGGCCTTTTCTGCTAGTCATGCAAATAGGGCAGGTTTCAGTAGCTTCCATTGGAAGTTGAGCCTGCAAAGAACAGAATGGTGGTGCCAAGAACATATGTGTGGGACTCTGCTGCAAACTCCCAACTAAAAGTTGGCATTCCTTGTGAGCAGAATCCATATCTTGTTTTTTATTTCTACCAGGTAGCACAGAACTAACATTGAATAAATACGTTATAATTTGTTTGAGTTAAGAATACTCAAGCATTTTGAACATATCACTGACTTAGCAGACAGTCTAAATTTACCAAAAGGCAGAAGAGTTTTGTACAAAGGCTGCCACCAAATGCAAAGATTTTTCCCTAAGGCATCAGTTCCCAGATGTTGTTATATAGATGAAAGCTGGTCTACAACTAAGTTTTTATTAATATGTGGCAGAAGAAGAATAATTGATAATTTCATATTTGTGTAAGTTTTATAAAAATTGGGTTCAAGAATTATAATTTGAAATTATCTCTGTCCTGTGTTTTTGCTATTAAAATATCATTTTTGTTATGAAATTATAGTGAGAACAAACGGCATTCTATTTTTCCCTTTCAATGCCTATATGTTCCCTTTATTTTCCTGGGGAAATTCTTTAAGTGTGGTTCAGTTCAGTTCAGTTGCTCAGTCGTGTCTGACTCTTTGCGACACACACACACACACACACACATACACACAAAATCTTGAAGGAATAAGAAAGCCACTACAGGGCAGTTTATAGCTTAGGAATGTCTTAACAGGCAGCTCCATTTTTGTGAAAAGACATACTTAAAATCTTTTCATTCATTGACAATAGTCTTGATTTACTATTTAGTATTGGCACTAGCGGTAAAGAATCCGCTTGCCAATGCAGGAAACATAAGACCCAGGTTCTATCCCTGGGTCGGGAGGATTCTCCTAGAGTAGGAAATGGCAACCCACTCCAGTATTCTTGCCTGGAGAATCCCATCGACAGGGAAGCCTGGCAGGTTACAGTCCACGGGGTCTCAAAAAGTTGGACACAACTGAAGCAACTTAGCACACATGCTTGTATGCACACCTGCACACACACATTCCAGAGGGCTTCCCTGGTGGCTCTGTGGTAAAGAATTCTCCTGAAATGCAGGAGAAAAGAGTTGGACATGACTTGGCCACTAAACCACATACATTCCAGACTTTCTTATCTTTTAGACAGTTCTGTTTTGGAACTTCCCAGATATGTCTTTATTCAATTTTTCCTCTTTCTGTATGTGAATTCACCCACAAGACAGTGAGCAGAGACTATGAGGCAGAGTTGGAGGATGTATGATGACTTGGCATCACCTCCATTTATTTTTCTCAGACATGTGGCACTCCTTTTCCTCACAACTAGGATTTATTATGAGTCCACTGGAATATGTCAGAGACTGAGAAAACAGTCACCAAAGCTTGTCTCTAAGCAACTTCCACATATTAATGTGAACTTATAAACCTGTGTATGGCCTTGTTTGCATGAGGGTGCACAGATCGCTATTGTTACTACTCTTATGCTAATTGGCAGTCATCTAAAAGATTTAGTTATCTTCCTACTACATAACTTACTGCCAAAGATTAAGAATTTAGAGTCCATTTACTTTTGAAATAATGGATTTTTAAATCCATAAAAGGTACTTGAATAAATAGATATTTCTTATGAATATTCTAATAAGAAATTATGCTAATAGCAATTGCTAAAGTAAAAATTGTTGAGAAGATTAATTACTTATAATATGCCATGAGCAACATGGGACAAAAATAGATAATTTTTCAATCTTCAATGTTCAAGAATTTTATTGATATATTCTTGGTGAGAAAAGAAACAAAGATTAACCTTCAGAAGTTTAGAAAAATATTTTAAGAAGAAAAAAACATTTTCAATATGAGTTTAAATGCTATCGCTTAGTTAACAAGTGCTATACAATCAATGCGATGCTTCTGCAAAAGGTAACAATTTGGTTGTAAGCCATTAACATTAAGAAGAAACAGAGGACTTTACCAGATATCAAGATTGATTATAAATCTAAAGCAATATGTGTGGCATTGTTGCAAAATAGATAAATAAGCCTGTGAAACAAAAAGTAGGTTCAACAACTGACATATACATATTTGTTGTTGTTCAGTTGCCAAGTTGTGTCCAACTCTTTGCAACCCAGAGGACTGCAGCACACCAGGCTTCCCTGTCCTTCACTATCTCCTGGCATTTGCTCAGACTCACATTGATTTAGTCTGTGATGCCATCCACTAATCTCATGCTCTGTCAACCACTTCTCCTGTCTTCAATCTTTCCCAGCATCAGGATCTTTTCCAATAAGTCAGCTCTTGGGATCAGGTGGCCAAAGTAGAGGAGCTTCAGTTTCAGCATCAGTCCTTCCAATGAATATTCAGGGTTGATATTCTTTAGGATTGACTTATTTGATCTCCTTGCTGTCCAAGGAACTCTCAAGAGTCTTCTTCAACACCACAGTTCAAAAGCATCAATTCTTTTGTGCTCAGATTTCTTTATGGTCCAGTTCTTACATCTGTACATGACTACTGGAAAAACCATGGCTTTGACAATATGGACCTTTGCAGAAAATGTAATGCCTTTGTTTTTTAAAGTGATGTTTAGTTTTGTCATAGCTTTCCTTATAAGGAACAAGCATCTTTTAATTTCAAGGCTGCTGTCATTGTCTGAAGGGATTTTGGAGACCTCCCCCCCAAAAAATCTTCACTGTTTCTACTTTTTCCCCTTCTATTTGTCATGAAGTGATGGGACCAGATGCAATGATCTTAGTTTACTGAATGTTTTCAAGCCAGCTTTTTCAGTCTCCTCTTTCACCCTTATCAAGAGATTCCATAGTTCCTCTTCATTTTCTGCCATAAGGGTGATGTCATCTACATATCTGAGGTTGCTGATATTTCTTCTGGCAATCTTGATCCCAGCTTGAGATTCATCCAGCCCAGCATTTCACATGATATACTCTGCATACAAGTTCAATAAGCTGGGTAACAATATACGGCCTTGATGTACTCTTTTCCCAATTTTGAACCAGCCCATTGTTCCATGTCCAGCTCTAACTGTTCTTCCTGACCTGCGTACAGGTTTCTCAGGAGGCAGGTAAGGTGGTCTAGTACACCTATCTCTTTAAGAATTTTCTACAATTTGTTGTGATTCACACAGACAAAGGCTTTAGCATAGACAATGAAGCAGAGGTAGAAGTTTTTCTGGAATTTTTGCTTTCTCCATGACTCAATGAATGTTGGCAATTTGATCTCTGTTTCCTCTGCCTTTTCTAAACTCAGCTTGTAAATCTGGACATTCTCATTCCATGCACTGCAAAAACCTGTTGAAGAATTTTGATCATAATCTTTCTAGCATGTGAAATGAGCACAATGGTACCATAGTTTTATCATTCTTTAGCATTGCCCCTCTTTGGGATTGGAATGAAAACTGACCTATTCTAGTCTTGTGGCCACTGCTGTATTTTCCAAATTTGCTGGCAAATTGAGTGCAGCACTTTAACAGCATCATATTTTAATATTTGAAATAGCTCAGCTGGAATTCCCTCACTTCCACTAGCTCTGTTTGTCATAATGCTTCCTAAGGCCCACTCGACTTCACACTCCAGGATATCTGTCTCTAAGTGTGTGATCACATGGTTGTGGTTATCCAGGTAGTTAAGACCTTTTTTCTGTATAGTTCTTCTGTGTATTCTTGTCACATCTCCTTAATATTTTCTGTTTCCGTTGCTGCTGCTGCTACTAAGTCACTTCAGTCATGTCCGACTCTGTGCGACCCCATAGACAAGCAGCCCACCAGGCTCCCCCATCCCTGGGATTCTCCAGGCAAGAACACTGGAGTGGGTTGCCATTTCCTTCTCCAGTGCATTAAAGTGAAAAGTGAAAGTGAAGCTGCTCAGTCGTGTCTGACTCTTTGAGACCCCATGGACTGTAGCCTACCAGGCTTCTCCATCCCTGGGACTTTTCAGGCAAGAGTACTGGAGTGGGTTGCCATTGCCTTCTCCTTCTGTTTCTGTTAGGTTGTTACATTTTCTTTCCTTTATTGTGCCCATCTTTGCATGAAATATTTTCTTGATATCTCCAATTTACTTGAAGAGATCTCTCATCTTTCCCATTCCATTGTTTTCCTCTATTTCTTCGCATTGTTCATTTAAGAAGGCCTTCTTATCTCTCTTTGCTATTCTCTGGAACTCTGCATTTAGTTAGGTATATTTTTCCCTTTCTCCCTTCCCATATATAGATGGTTGATAAATGACAAAGAAAAGGCTTGACTGAAAAGGAAATGACAAAAAAATGATCTTTTTAAAAAAATTCTATACATCCATATATAAAAGGAAAAAAATAAAATTGATTCCTACTGTCATACATGCTCAAAAATTAATTCCAGGTGGATTTTTACTCTAACAAACATTAAATCTTCCAGAAAGTAGCAGAGAAGAATATTTTCATGAACTCAAAATAGGTAAGAATATCTTTTTTCATTATCATTAACTATAATAGGAAAAACTGATAATTAAATTACCTTGTCAGAATATCTGTTCACCTAAAAGCACTATTTTTAAGAAAGAGAAAATGTTAAACCACAGAGTGGAGAAAACATTTGCAATACATATAAGTAACAAAGAGCTTATATATAGTACATATGTGTATGTATATTGTTGTTGTTTTTCAGTTGCTAAGTCATGTCCAACTCTTTGTGATCCCATATACTGCAGCATGCCAGGCTTCCCTGTCCTTCACTGTCTCCTGGAGTTTGCTCAAACTCATGTCCATTTGAGTTGATGATGCCGTCCAACCGTCTTATCCCCTGTCTCTCCCTTCTCCTCCTGTCCTCAATCTTTTCCAGCATCAGGATCTTTTCTAATACACCCCACAATGCAGATGACTGGCAGGATGTGACAGTATGATGGGGAGGGAAGGTTACTAGTTACAGAGGGAGTTAACATCAGGTTGGCTCATCAATTACCAGGAAAACCAGCAGATAGGCACACCTCTTTGACACACTATCACAGTAGAAATAGTTCTAGTGTAAAGATGAGAACAATCACTAGCTGGAGCTTGGGGCAAGTATGTAAGCTTTTACCTATTAGGTTCTGTGATTAACAGGAAATATCAGTAGGGTGAGTAGGCTGTGGGCAAGGCAGGGACTGGTCAGCAGGGGAGGTACCAAGAGTAAGACAGTTGCTATCTTTATGTACTGAGAGCTACCAGTATATAAACAATAGCCCTATATAGTTCTAGAGGAAAGAAATGGAAGTACCCTCTTCATAGTTTCTTGTATTGGATTGGATAGTGTCCTTCAAATTTTCATGTTCTTCCTGGATCAGAATATGAACATGTTTGGAAATAAGGTGGTTACACATTTAATTAGTTAGGATGAAATCATACTGAAATAAGTCAGGTAAGTGGGATCTTAATCTAATATGACTTTTGCCTTCACAAGAAGAGGAGAAGGGCCTCACAGATAAGCAAGCAGAACAGACACATGTGACAACAGAAGCAGAAATTGGAGTGAGACAGCTATAAGCAAGGAACATGAAAGATTGGCAACCACCACCGGAAGCCAAGGACAGGCAAGGAAAAATTGTACCCAGAGTCTCAGAAGGAAAATGGCCCTGCTGACAACTTGATTTTGAACTTATAACCGCTAGAACTGTGAAAGAAGAAATTTCTCTTGTTTAAAGTCACACAGTTTATGGCATTATTACAACCACCCTGGGAAGCAAAATACAGTTCTTACATTACATGTGAAATGGTGTATCACTCCAAGGTGGTTTGTGATAGGTTAAAGACGTATTCCATAAATCCGAAACCTACCACTAGAAAGCGTGCTTGACAAAACCTAGCATCCATTCCTGTTAAAAACAGTCAGAAAGCTAGGTATAGAAGAAAACTTTCTCAGTCTGATATTTAGAAGGCATCTGTGATCAACCTAATACTGACATTACACTTGATGACAGACTGAAAACTTTCCCCCTAAAATTAGGAAGTAAAGATTCTTGCTATCACACTTCTAGTCAACATTGTACTAGGGTGTCTAGTCAGTATAATAGGGGAAGAAATAAAAATATAAGACCCTATTATGTAATAAAGACAGAATTCAAAATGTCTTTATTCATATACAACATGATTATGTATGTGGAAAATTTGATAAAAACTACCACAATATGCAGAGCTTCCCCAGTGACTCAGTGGTGAATAATCTGCCTGCAATGCAGGAGACACAGGAAAGGAAGTTCACTTCCTGGGTCAGGAAGATCCTCTGGAGGAGAGCATGGCAACCCACTCCAATATTCTTGCCTGGAGAATCCCATGGACAGAGGAGACTTGGCGGGCTACAGTCCATGGGGTCACAAACAGTCGTAAATGACTGAGGTCACTGAGTACTCACACATGCAGGAAGACCCCAAAATGCTACTCAAACTAGTAAGTTAGTTCAGTAATACTTATTTAGCAAGTGTCACTGGGCTTCTTGCTTCCAGATGCAAGATCAATATACAAAATTTACCTGCATTTCTATATACCTGTTCTGAGGGTATATCTCAATGTCAATGTCAAGATTAATTACATTAATATAATAAATATTAGAGTCAATTTTTCCCAAGTCAACTATATTATTATAATCCCAATAAAAAATCAAGAAGTACTATCTTTAGATAGATGTTTGGCATCCAATATATCAAAGGAAAAAATAGTGTCTAGAAATAGGCTTGAACATGTGCAATCAACCAATTTCTGACCAATAAAGACAATTCAGTGAAGGACAGATCTCTTTTTTTCCTTTTTAACAAATGGTGCTGGAATAATTGTATCTACACATGCTAAAAAATTACTTTGAGTCATTTCTCACCTCACATTAAAAAAAATTAACTTAAAACTGACCATAATCCAAAATAAGAAACAAAATTGCATAACTTCCAAAGAAAATATAAGATAAAACTCTTGTGAGTTTGGGTTAGATACAACAAACACAATACCTAAAAGAAAATAATTGTTAAATAGTACTACCAAAAAATTTTTAAATTTCTGCTCTTCAAAAGACACTGGTAAGAGACTTGATTCTCACAGAAAGGGAAACAATTCTAAAAGTTGGTTTGTTTCTAGAGTATATAAAGAAGTTTTAGAACTCAATACTAACAAAAGACAAACTAATTTAACAACAACAAAAAAAAATGACCCCAAAAAAGTTAAACAACTCACCAAAGAAAGTATGTGTGTGTGTGTGTGTATGTGTGAGTCACTTAGTCATGTCCAACTCTTTGTGACCCCTTGGATGTTCCTCTGTCCATGGGATTCTCCAAGTGAGAATACTGGACTAGGTTGCCATTCCCTTCTCCAGAGGATCTTCCCAACCCAGGGATTGGCCCTGGGTCTCCAGCACTGCAGGCAGATTCTTTACCATCTGAGTCATCATATACTGATGACAAATATGCATATAAAAATGTTCAAAATCATTAGTTATTAGGGAAAGGCAAATTAAAACCATATAGAAACATCACTATATACCTATTATGGATTTCTCTACATATTTCCATTAAAAACTCTGATGGGTTTTCCTATTGGCTCAGAGGTCAAGAATCTGCCTGCCAATGCAGCAGACACCGGTTCTATCCCTGATCCGACAAGATCCCACACACCTCAGAGCAACTAAGCCCATGCACCGCAACTATTGAGGCTGTGTTCTAGAGGCTGGGAGCTGTAACTACCGGGCCCCCACTCTTAGAGCCTGTGCTTCCCAGCAAGATGAGCCTCTGCAAGGAGAAGACCGCACATCACAACTAGAGAGTAGCCCCTACCCATTGCAACTAGAGAAAAGCCCGCACAGCTTAGACCCAGCACAGCCAAAAATAAATAAAGTTAAATATATATACAACACTGGCTAGTCTGTGAAGCAAATGAAATACTCATGCACTGTTACTCCTGAGAATGTACATTGACACAACTGCTTGGCACTTTCTTAACAAAATTAAACTTCATGACCCAGCTAGCTCTCTTCTAGGGTATTTATTTACCTAAGAGAAAGGCAATCCTATGTTCATACATAGACTTATACACAAATGTTTACAGAAACTTTATTAGTAAAACATCCCAAACTGGAAATGACCTAAATGCCAGTTAATATTAATAGATGAATGAAAAAACAAATTATGGTGTATCTATACAATGGAATCACCCCACTCCAGTACTCTTGCCTGGAAAATCCCATGGACAGAGGAGCCTGGTAGGCTGCAGTCCATGGGATCACGAAGAGTCGGATACGACTGAGCGACTTGACTTTCATTTTTCATTTTCATGCATTGGAGAAGGAAATGGCAACCCACTCCAGTGTTCTTGCCGGGAGAATCCCAGGGACAGGGGAGCCTGGTGGGCTGCCGTCTATGGGGTCACACAGAGTCGGACACGACTGAAGTGACTTAGCAGCATATAATGAAATACTACTCAAAAATAAAAAGTGATGAACTATCCATACCTCCAATGTAAATGAATCTCATATAACTATGCTAAATTTTTAAAAGGGAAAAAGGAACACATACTCTATTATTCCATTTATTTGATATTCTAGAAAGTGCAAGCTACTTTTTAATGATAGAGAGCAGACCAGCAGCTGCCTAGTTGACAGAGCAGGAGGAGGCAAGGATTATAAAGGAGCATGGGAAACTTTTGGTGATGATCAATGTGTTTACTACCCTTATTATCATGATGGTTTTATGAGGTATACACAATTCAAAACATCTTAAATTCCGTAATTCAAATGTGTACAATTTGGCGTATATCAGTTCTATCATAATTTTAAAGTCTTTGTACCTGACTGTTATGTCTCTGTAATATTTGCATACATCTTCTCAAAGACTGACTGTTTACTACCAAACCAGGACTACATATTCAGTTGCAGAAAGTAACAACATTTATAGTTGCACTCCTCTTCAGTCAGTTAAGGATAGTCTTCCTCTCCAAACAGAGCTGCTGCTCAGTCATGTTCTTATCAAATACATGTAACTTAAGTATTTGAATTAAGAATGTTATTATTGGGTTCTTCAGTTCCTTTTCTCAACATTTATACAAACTGTCTGCTCTTACTTCTTAATGGGAATAAATTATTCATTATGAGAAACAGTCTGGCTGACAGGTGGAACATCAAATCAGGCAGCCGAAATTCTCTCTTTCCTTACCTTCATTTAAAGTGACCATGTTGTTGTAGTTTAGTTACTAAGTCATGTCTGACTCTGCAACTCCATGGACTGTAGGCTACCAGGCTCCTCTCTCCATGGGATTCTCCAGGCAAGAGTACTGGAGTGGGTGGCCATTCCCTTCTCAAGGGGATATTCCCAACTTAGGGATCGAACTCAGGTCTCCCGCATTGCAGGTAGAATCTTTACCATCAGAGCCACCAGGGAAGCCCCTTAAACGACCATGGGCGGTCCCTTAACCTCTCCGAGCTTTGATAACCTACTAGCAATATCAGGACATGAATTCCTCTCAGAACTATTGCTACAACAGAATATGTGCGAGGAACACTTCTGGTTCAAACAGCCATGACATTACCTATCCTACCAAAATTTTAAATCAGACTTTTAAATAAGTCAAGATCATAAAAAGAATTTTAGAATAACTTAAACATCACAATTACTTCATAGAAAATTCTTTCTACCTAGAAAAAAAATATTTTTGGAAAGACAACAATTTCTCTAATGTTTTATTTTCTGCATCTTTCAATGAATTTATAAGGGAATATAGGCATTTTAAAAACATTGATTTTAAATTTTTCCTTGGTAATATTTCTAAAAATTACCATTACTTTCAGTTGACATTTATAGTTTTGTAGCACTTTGGGGCAATAAAGGAATTTAATCTTCTTATTTTAAAATAGAAAAAAAAAAGAACCTTTGATCTCAGAGGTGTTCAACAACAGATTAGAAGCACTCTACTATATAAGCAGAATTTGGTGTGGTATTTTAATCTACAGAGAATTCCTAGAGAAACAAAAACCCTTTATTGTCCGGATGAAATGTTCAAATAAAGATGTTCAATTTTTACTGCCCCTAAAATAAAGAATTGTCTTAGTGAAATGATCAAAATAGACTTGATCCTGTGGCCATATTTGTCCATTAAATAGGGATTCGCTTTTAAATGATAAAATTTGGTGTTATATCTGATGAAACATAGCAGGAATGTTCTAAAGGTGTCTTCACTTCTGTTGTTGTGAGTAACATGTCTCTCCCATTGTTATCTATGAAAACATACAGAAGGATATCACTGTATTGACCCCATACAGGCAGATAATCTTTCAAATACTCTACCTTTGTATCTAGTACTACTGCATGTGTTTCCAGGAAAGCTGTTATTAACTATGACATTTTATTTTGTCTCTTTAGAAAAAACATTTAACACAAACACTAAACATGATCCTAGAAATGATAGGTAATTAGATTTTTCCAAGAATAAACTTATATTTCTGATTACTGACTCTAAGCTGACTAGTATTAAATGCTATGGTGGGATGAATAGAGATAAAGTGATTATGTATAACTGTTCATTGTTCTGTTGCTTTCGAGAAACAGAAAAATCAATTTCCTTGAATCTCTATGGCTCAACAGAAAAAATCTAGCACAAATTGAGTACATAATGCAAAGACATGTTTTAAATATAAATGTTACATATTCCTTAATCCCTTAGAAATATTGTTATCCATAAAATCTGGGTAATCTAGCAGTCATTGTATCTTTCCATTATTCTGTGCAAAGATTTCAATATGTGACTTTCCATAATCTTCTGTTTCTTTCTGTCCAACTTCCACAAGTAGAAAACTTCTGATATTACAAAAAGACATAATAGTGTCCTCTTGAGTGTCTTGAAGATCATCTGTCCTGTCAGACATGATGTAATTTGTCAATGATTACTATAAAATCCACTGCAATGAAACAATAGGCACCAAAAATCATGTTTTATCAGTAGGCAAACACTCCACACAGCAACCATGACCTGAGTCTACAAAAAACATCCAATCAAACGTAAAGATAATTAACATAATGTGCATTGACATTTTTCAGAAAGAGTAAATATATTTCATGTTGACATTTATTCACCAGTGTACAAAAGGATTTCTTAGGCAGATGGGCACTTTTTCTTTGTCTATTGTCTAAAAATGGACTGTACTGGGTTGAACCAGGCAAAAAGAAACAGAAACCATGGAGCAGATTGTCCAGAAAAAGAACTATTACGATTGAGAAAGAGCTCTATATTTTTGCAATTAAATTATTCAAGTAAATCAAGATAATTAATTATAATTAGAAAAGACTATTCAATATCATATTTTACTCTGCTTTAATTTTTCTATGTTAATACTATATATGAATTAAAAAAAGCTTTCCTTCTTGACTGCAGTAAATTTACAAGGACAAAAAGTAAAATGTCTCATATTCATAGAACTTGGTCATAATAGTAATTAATTGTCTCTACATTTCTAAAATTCACACTTCCACAGTTTCTGCAGAAAACATTTTTAAATAAAGTTTCTTAAAAGTTGACCTGGCTTATCTTAAGTTAAATAGAAAAGGCCCATGGCCTCAGACACAAAGTAAAACTTACCTTTGTAAAAGAAGATATGTCTGTCTGCATTCTTTGCATAGATGAATAATATAAAACATGGAGTTTAAATGCATCTGAGGCCAAGGAGAGTTTCTTCACCACGTGCTGTGAGTTAATATATTTTACTATAAAGCTTTAGAACTTCATTTCTGATAGTCATGAGTCCCTTTAAGGATCTATTGAAAATTATAGATTTCTCCAAGGCAAACCACACATATACACACAATTTTTATACAGTTAGGGGACACTTTCTGATCTAGTTGATATTCAAGTCAAGACCTGAGCTCCACCTTGGGAAGCCATTCATTTGTAATGCTAAATAAGCAGGTTTCAACATAATCTGTTGGAGGCTCAAACAGGCCCTATTTTTGAGTTTTCTCTGTTATCCTGTTCCCTACTTCCCTGCTTTAGCACTGTTGCTAGGCTGTCAACTCAACTTTGAATTGCACTCCATTCATAGTATTTACCTTGAGGTCTTGGTTTCCACTGACCAAAATCCTCTTTTTCGTCCATCTTTGCTCACGGTCCCACAGGATCTAGGTGCATGAATTTTTATTCACTATGACAAATTATTTACCTTGGCAATGGTAATATCTTATTATTTTCCATTTTTAGAACTGCAATTGTATGTTAATAACTGATAAATGGACATATGCAGACTACCAATTTCCCTGGGTGCAAAGTTCCAATGTAACCAATGAAACAGAGCCAAAATGGGAATTTTCACTTCATCTGAAAAAACTGTCCTATTGACCAACCATAACATTCTAAAGGGGGTACTCATTGAAGAACATAAGAATAAAAAAGCTTTGCCTAAGTAATCAGAGCAGAAAATATTAGAGATGGAAGGAGGGTCAAAAGCAGATTCTTTTCAGTTCAGTTTATTTTTTCAAAAAGGCAAGGTTTCTTTTAATTGACACCCAGAGCAATATCCATGCCTTTAAATTACTGTTTTTTCCTTGATAAAATAATGAATCATCAAAGAAAATTAATTGCTTCACCATCAGTGTTTTATTTCAAATATTTTATTGCACTTATTTTACTATTGGAAAGCTCATATTAAAAATAAAAAATCTTATACTAAAACATAATGATAAAGTCTTAGTGTTAAAATATTTCTGCCTTTGCTATCAAGTGGTTCTTGATTACTTGAAGATAAATTTGTTTATTTTTCCCAAACCTCTGTCTCTCAGATTAAAAGAAATGATACCACTGATTTCCAAATATATTATAATTTGGTTTTCTTCTATGTTAATTCTATTGATGACTAAACATGGAAACATTCATGCTGAGGAAAGAATCCTAAACCACAGATACAGAGAAGGGAAAAAGAAAGGGTTCCCAGGACAGGCAAGTTGGCATCCATTTCCTCAGGCAACCTGCATAGGAAAATACATCTTTTTTTGTTTGGGGACACTAAAATTCTAAGCAGATCAAGTAACAGACCAAGAAATGACATTTGGTACATCTGTTCAGCTGTTAGGCTTCAGCTTCTTCACCTGAAGGACAGGAGTGTTCCAGGATGCAGCTACACGACGTGCACTCTGTAAATCGGCACCATGGGCATTACCCGGAAGCTGTTTAGAAGCAGAGACACTCAGGCCCCCACCCTCCAGAGACTCTCAGAACCAGAGCTTACCTTGTAATAAGGTCCCCAGGTGACTGTTCCTTACACTCAAGTTTGACAAGCATTGATCATGATGGCTTTTCCCCAAGACTCGAAGGAAATCATACCGGAAAAAAAAAAGAAAAAGAGGGAAACTTTCCCTCTGCACTTTACAATCTCTCACCTATTTCACAGAAATAATTATAGCCCCAGGTTGTCTGTTTCTGGGAAAGCACATGCAGCCACTTGTGAGTTCAATTAAGAAATCAAAGGCATGGTTTTACAAACAAAAATTCTATAGAAAAAGTAAAGGGAAAAAAAGGACTAGACTGAGTAAGTTTCTTTGAAAATTTGTGCGTTTGTTTTTTGTGACAGGAGAAGATGAACATAGATTGACTTCTCCAGAAAGATAATAGGGAAAATTTGCCTAAGAGCATGCTATTGAAAATAAGATACAGATGCAATGAAGCAGAGCATTGACAGGTAACAAGAAAACAAGCACAGTACAGAAGGCTGTTTATTGTAATGTCTGGGTATATGTAACACTGTCTTGAATCTCAAAATTGATTTTCCTTTCTTCTGAAGCAATGGTGTCTTGAGTACAGCAAAATAAAAAGGAAGAAAACACCCGTAGTCTAAAGTTGGACTGAAGCAGCACTACTTGGCAAACGTGTTGCAAGCTTAATAATATTAGGACAATGTCATTTGAAGGGAGAAATATTTTCCTTCCACTTGCTGAGTCTCTGAAATGTCTATAAGAGTATGAAAGATGTGGGTAATAATGGAGTAGATGCATCTGAATTAGAGCTATATTTTCCTCAAACGTTTCAAATAAAAAAGTCCAGTTGAATGCTGTGGTTTACTTAGTAATTTTTCAGTATAAGTTTTTTCTTTTCCCTCCCAATTCTTTGGCTATATATGAGGTTTTAAAAGAATAATATTTCCCAAGGAATCCAAACAAAGGGAAAGGAAACCCATTCTTGGTAAATCAAAGGATATGGTGTGCTTTCTATGAGCAGTAATAATTTTCTCTATCAACAAATGCATCTGCTGTTCAGTTCAGTCGCTCAGTCGTGTCCGACTCTTTGTGACCCCATGAATCGCAGCACACCAGGCCTCCCTGTCCATCACCAACTCCCGGAGTTCACTCAAACTCATGTCCATTGAGTCGGTGATGCCATCCAACCATCTCATCCTCTGTCCTCCCCTTCTCTTCCTGCCCCCAGTCCCTCCCAGCATCAGAGTCTTTTCCAATGAGTCAACTCTTCGCATGAGGTGGCCAAAGTACTGGAGTTTCAGCTTTAGCATCATTCCTTCCAAAGAAATCCCAGGGCTGATCTCCTTCAGAATGGACTGGTTGGATCTCCTTGCAGTGCAAGGGACTCCCAAGAATCTTCTCCAACACCACAGTTCAAAAGCATCAATTCTTTGGCACTCAGCTTTCTTCACAGTCCAACTCTCACATCCATACATGACCACTGGAAAAACCATAGCCTGGACTAGAAAGACCTTTGTTGGCAAAGTAATATCTCTGCTTTTCAATATGCTATCTAGGTTAGTCATAACTTTCCTTCCAAGGAGTAGGCATCTACAGTAGGTGGATACAAATATAAAATACCATATCCTGGGACCGATAGCATGGCAGATTTTTGCTTCCCTTGCCTAAGCTGAGAAGTTTGGTATGTCTTTTTTTGTTTGTTTTCCCATGGGTGGTGTGTGTGTAGGCATGCTCAGTCATATATGACTCATTTGAGACCCCATAGACTGTAGCCCACCAGGCTCCTTTGTCTTTGGGATTCTCCAGGGAAGAATACTGGAGTGGGTTGACATTTCCTCCTCCAAGGAATATTCCTGACCCAGGGATCAAACCTGCATCTCTGGCATCACCTGCATTGGCAGGCAGATTTTTTACCACTAGTGCCGGCTGGCAAGCCCAATAACATCAGCAATTTGAACAAATCAAAAATTTTGGATAAAATTTTAATAAAAGTTAAGAGGTTGGAGGAAGACCAGATCTATCACATAGAGGCCAAGCTTTTTTCAAGTAGATCCCTAAGCAAACTCAAAAATAGCAATGAAAATGTTTAAACTGCACAAGGATGTTTGGGGAATACAGATCGTGAATGTCTAACAAGTTTCTAACATTCCCCCGAGTGATGGTTCATTTTCTAGTATGTTCAAGTAACTTTTTGGAAGTCTTTCAAAGAACTGACACAGGCTGTTTGCATATGTACAGGATTCTAACTCTGTCTAGTAGAAGGAGCTCAGGGTTCTGTGAGCAGGTCATTCTAAGGGGTATTTAAAGGGCACACTGAATGAGTCAAGGCTGCATATGTTAGACTCTTTGAAGAGTAAATTCAGAACAACTTTATACAAATCATGGTTACAGACACTAGAAACCAATTATTGAAAATAGATAAACATAAGCCAACAATGCTTCCTTGTAAGCAGCAAATCTTCATTAAGTCTTTTGGCATTGATTGCATTCACATGATTCATTTTGAACTCTCCTTAATAATGTGAATTTAATGCATAATTTCTTTATAATGACATTTTTTAATTACCACATAATCACAGGTGGAAAAAAAAGTATCTTCCATTTGGTCCATTTTATGAGGCTAAGCAAATACATCCATAAAATAATTTATTCTGCTAGTTGCTTGGAAACCTTATTGTTGATATGACAACCCTAGCATAATAAATCAAATCACTACTTTCTTTTATTTGCATATGGAATTCATATATTTTCAGAAGAAAAGTGCTATTTCTTTTTCCTATACTACAGTGACATCTACAGAAAGGAGTAAAGAAAAATTGAAAGGAGAGAGCTTTCGTGTTGTTTTTTTTTTAAAGTACTCTAACATAAAGTACATTAAAACTCCCAGATTTAAGAAACAAATTTAATGGTTTCAACACAAAAATCTTTTTTATAAAGACCCTAAAAATATCAGAAGGCCTAATTTATAGAAGCTTACAACTTGTGCTTCTTGAAAAATCTAGGGAATAGAATTTTCCAAGCAAAGTTAGTCATGTTAATTCCAAATAAAAGTAATTATTTCCTTCTTGAGCATCAGTGGATACTTGAATTTTTAGAAGATCAGCATTTATAGTCAAGTGTAAATAACCACGGATTCCAGGTGGCTCAGTGGTAAAGAATCCTCCTGGCAATGCAGGAGATGCTGGTTCAATATCTAGGTGGGGAAAATCCCTTGGAGGAGGAAATGGCAACCTATTCCAGTATTTATGCTGGGAAAATTCCAGGGATAGAGGATTTTGGCAGGCTACAGTCCATGGGGGTCACAAAGAGTCCAACATGACTAAGCAACACACACACACACACACATGCATAAATAATCACTTGTCTTCAGAGCTTCTTTCACAATGCTTCATCATACATTTTGCAATCCATTACTACATAATTCTTTTTTAATTTCCTGTCCACTTAAAAATAATTTGAGCAAGTTTTTGTGCTTAGATGTAGGGTAAGAGCAGGGACAATATAAGTATCAATCTCATATCAAATAAATTATTAGTGAGAACTTCTTAAATTTCTCATTCACCAAATATCTACCTTCTCTGACTACAAAGATTGATCGAGAGGAAAAAGATCTTAATTCCTGTGTTCTAGTCTCCATAAGTTATTCCACCTACACCTCATTAAAAAGAACACAAAAGAAAATAATTCTCTTTTTTTTGCCAGGGTCACTACCACAGCAGCGATGTTCAAGAGAAAAATGTCACTTTGAGTGGAGCCTATTGAAACAGTTCCCTTTCTTACAGAGCCTCAACATAGCCCACAGTGACAGATCTCAGTGTAACTTCTAAGAGGTGGTAAAGTTATGCAAAGCAATACAGCAGAAGCTTTGTATTAGTGGGAAAGAATCTTTCAGAGATCCTGTGTCATGAATACTTTCTCACTAACTGTACTTCCCTTACAAATCAGATCAAGAGGAAAGGGTATTGTGACATTGCCATTGTCATCATCATTATCACAACCATTATCATCATCACGATGTTTTGTTTGGGAGAGAATGTAAGTGCATGGTATGGTAGTGATTGATGAAGTAGTAAGGAGTCTGACTAGTGTTGAGGGGTCATTTGAGAAAGAAAATAATTTCAGTTCAAGAAAACAAATTAAATTATTACAAACAACACTTACCAAACACCTGCTATGTACCATGCTCTGTGTTCACAGGAAAAGGTACAAAGGAAAGTAGAAATGCCATATTCACAAACATGGAAATTAATCCTTGGAACGGTGATGTTCAATAGAGATTTGTCTGAAAGATATTTTTGCTTAGTATCTAAGTCATGTCTGACTCTTGCAACCTCATGGACTGTAGCTCTCCAGGCTCCTCTGTCCATGGGATTTCCCAGGCAAGAATACTGGAGTGGGTTGCCATCCCCTTTTGCAGGGGATCCTCCTGACCCAGGGATCGAACCTGAGTCTTCTGCTTGGCAGGTGGATTCTTTACTACTGAGCCACCTGGAAAGCCTGTTTGAAAGATAGCTAGACATAAATGACTAGAGAGAGAGAGAATGCTTGATTGGATAGATGATATATAGTTGATAAGTAGGCAGAAGAAACCTTTTTCCTCCACAATAGGCATTAGTTTTGTATTTTGTGTTTAGCTTTGCAGGAACAGCTTTAATTCTTAGAAACAGGTATCATTCCTACTGTTTTATTATTTTACATGCACAGAATTGATGTTTATTAGAGAGGATATTGCTTCATCAAAAGCAACACCCTTCCTTTTCTGCCCCTGGCATCACACATTTTGAAAGTACAGGATTCAGTATGTGAGAGGCTCCTTCTTTTAAGAAATCCCTTAATCCTCCCTTCATCTAAGAGGCACTGTGCTCATTCCCATAACTCTTCTGGAGCATTCTGCACGATACAGAAGAAGTAATCTTTTACTGGGCTGCTTCTCTCACATTTAGCACTGGTCATAGCAAAGATCCCAGTGCAGTCCCAGAGAAATTGTTAATGAGAATGAAGCACAAATTTATCATTTATGATAAATGTTGATGTTTCAGATAGATTCAAGAGGAGACTGTTATATTGGACCTGTTACGTAACAGTATGTATTTCACTACCTAATGTTTATTAAAGGAACATTAACTTCACATCAGTTACTAAGATTCTGATTCTATGACAATTGATCTACTTCCCTATTCACTATAAAATTTAAAACCTGTTTGGAGTGACTTTATATAACTTCTTTTTCAAAGAGCACTAGATAATAAATCCAATCTGAGATTCTAAGCAAGGTTTATACCTGTGAGATAGGATCTGAGATTCTAAGCAAGGTTTATACCTGTGAGATAGGATCTGGTAAATCATGCAGAAATTAGGAATTATCTGTGTTATTCAACTTCTCTTTTTTCAGTGGCCATCACATATAACTCAGAAAATGGGCTCTAGGACATGACAAGACTAGGATCCTCTGAGCCCATGCTTCGCACAAGTGTGTGACAGGTCAGGAGCTAGGCAAATCCAACAGATATGACCCAAGGAAACAAGTGAAATCAACATTTTAAATTTACAAACTCCAAAACCTACTTGTGCCTGCCCTTTCCACACTGTCTATTTAGACCCCTTATTTTCTCATTTCTATCGCCTCTGGCACCCTGGTTCGAGATACTTGAACCTCCTCTTTCTAGTTTATGACAGATCCTGCCTCCTGGCTTTTACTTAGATTTTGTTTCCTCAGGAAGTCTTGGGGGCTCTCTTCTCTGAACTGCCTTCCCATGCATTTCTCCAGTCAAAGGCCTGTTTTGTGAGCTCTACCCCAATCCTGGTTTGGGCCACAGCAGCCGGGCTCTGACAAGCAGGCTTCTGTCTGCTGGGGGCTGCCTAAGTCAGCAATATGAAATGACTTGGGGGGATCGGAGTGTCCTCTCACCTCTGCCCTATACATTGTTGTTTCATCAGACAAAGTCAGCAAATCCCTCTGTGAGCTTCTCAGTTATGATCCTAAAATCCATTTTTTTGATATTTCATAGATATTCAAAACACAAGAGTTTTGAATGACATAAAAGCCAATGCAAGTTACCACTAATACACATTGTATGGAAACCCATTGCTGAATTCCTGTACATGAGTGCATGCAAAGTCATTTTAGTCATGCCAGATTCTGTGAGACCCCATGGACTGTAGACCACCAGTCTCCTCTGCCCGTGGGATTCTCTAGGCAAAAATACTGGAGTGGATTGCCGTGCCCTCCTCCAGGGGATCTTCCCCACCCAGGGATCAAACCGATGTCTCTTCAGTTCAGTTCAGTTCAGTCGCTCAGTCGTGTCCGACTCTTTGTGACCCCATGAATCGCAGCACGCCAGGCCTCCCTGTCCATCACCAACTCCCAGAGTTCACCCACACTCACGTCCATCGAGTCAGTGATACCATCCAGCCATCTCATCCTCTGTAGTCCCCTTCTCCTCCTGCCCCCAATCCCTCCCAGCATCAGAGTCTCTTCCAATGAGTCAACTCTTCACATGAGGTGGCCAAAGTGCTGCAGTTTCAGCTTTAGCATCATTCCTTCCAAAGAAATCCCAGGGCTGATCTCCTTCAGAATGGACTGGTTGGATCTCCTTGCAGTCCAAGGGAATCTCAAGAGTCTTCTCCAACACCACAGTTCAAAAGCATCAATTCTCTTAGGTCTACCTGTATTGGCAGGTTGGGTTCTTTACTGCTAGCACCACCTGGGAAGCCCTGCTGAACTTCAAGAGCATCCCTATTTGGTTTATGGAATGGTTGTGGCCTCTGACTTCACTTAGCTGTTCTTCAATTTGAGAATTGAAATATGAAAGTACTATGTGACAGTGTGTAGTTATACAAAAACACTAGTGTATTAAGTTCAGTTCAGTTCAGTCGCTGATGTTACCCCACGGACTGTAGCACGCCAGGCCTCCCTGTCTATCACCAAACCCCGGAGCTTACTTAAACTCATGTCCACTGAGTCGGTGATGCCATCCAACCATCTTATCCTCTGTCATCCCCTTCTCCTCCTGCCTTCAATCTTTCCCAGCATCAGGGGGTTTTCTATTGAGTCAGCTCTTCACATCAGGTGGCCAAAGTATTGGAGTTTCAGCTTCAACGCCAGTCCTTCCAATGAACACCCAGGACTGATCTCTTTTAGGATGGACTGGTTGGATCTCCTTGCAGTCCAAGGGACTCTCAAGAGTCTTCTCCAACACCACAGTTCAAAAGCATCAATTCGTCAGTGCTTAGCTTTCTTTATAGTCCAACTTGCACATCCATACATGACTACTGGAAAAACCATAGCTTTGACTAGACAGACCTTTGTTGGCAAAGTAATGTCTCTGCTTTTTAATACGCTGTATAGGTTGGTCATAGGTTTTCTTCCAAGGAGCAAGTGTCTTTTCATTTCATGGCTGCAGTCACCATCCGCAGTGATTTTGGAGCCCAAAAAAATAAAGTCTGCCACTGTTTCCCTATTTATTTGCCATGAAGTGATGGGACCGTATATTAAGTTACTCAAATATTATTAGCTTGAATTCTGAAACTCATTCACCCAGCACATACATATGCAGTACAATTTATCCACCAGCCCTGTGTGGTAGGCATCCTTGGATGAACAGATGAGTGTGACAAACAGGGGCCCTGCCTTAATGGAACTCTCTGTCTTACCCAGAGGAGTAGAAAATAGACTGTGATAAAATGATCATCAGGTGTCCATTTTAAAGTGATTGCTGTGAAGGAAAATTATATGGAGTTGTAAACCCAGAGGGAGAGGACCTGATTTTGTCTGAGGTCATTTGAGAAGGCTTTCTAGGGAAAGTGACATTTTTTGCTGAGATTTGAAAGATTAAGTAGGGTTTAATTAGGTAGGGAGAATGATTGTGAGTAGAAGAGAGACTTTCCTGGCAGGGGAGATTTGTTTGCGGAAAGGCATAAAAGGGGATCTATACCTTTGAGTAATTTAAAGATGACCAGGGTGCCTGGAACATGCAAGGGGACTAGGCTGTCTCATAAGGAAGCTACCCCCAGCCTTTTTGGCACCAGGGACTGATTTCATGGGGGGCCTTCCCCTGTGGCTCAGGGGTAAAGAATCCACCTGCAATGCAGGAGCCACAGGAGATGCAGGTTCAATCCCTGGGTTGGGAAGATCTCCTGAAGAGGGCATGGCAATGCTAGTATTCTTGTCTGGAGGATCACATGGACAGAGGAGCCTGGTGGACTATAGTAAATTTGGTCGCAGAGTCAGACATGACTAAAGCGACTTAGCGCTCAGGCACTGATTTCATGAAAGACAATTTTTCTATGAATTGGGATTGCGGAGGGGGGATGGTCCAAGTGCATTACATTTATTATGCACTTTATTTCTAATCTAATGCTGCCACTGATCTGACAGAAGGTACCAGTCTGCAGCCCCAGTGTTGAAGACCCAAGCATAAGGAATACAAATGCCTGGTCACTGTGGCTATAAAAACCTGTGACAGAAGATGCACAGGTTGTATACAACTAGTAACTATATATAGTTACTAAATTTGTTTATAGCTCTCTTATGCTGATACTTAACCCCAGATTAAATTATGTCACCTAATTTAATTTGTCTATGGGCAAAATGGCAACCCACTCCAGTATTCTTGCCTAGAGAATCCCAGGGACAGAGGAGTCTGGTGGGCTGCCGTCTATGGGGTCGCACAGAGTCGGACACGACTAAAGCGACTTAGCAGCAGCAGAATGGGCAAAATAATTTTCTCTTATTCATTTCACTGATTTTCAAAGTCACCTTGAACTGACTGAAGGCTGTTCCCTTCTGTTTTCCATGTGATAGTAATCTACAAATTCTCTAGCTGTCAGTAGCTGGCACAATTCACTTACTCTCCACAGGGTGTGCTACAGTCCATGGGGTTGCAAAAGAGTCTGACACGACTTAGCAACGGAACAGCACAGCATTTTAGTCATTGAAACAAAGTTGGCGATTTTATAGACCAATAATGTGATACTTATGTTAGCTGATGATAATTCATCTCTTACTGTGTGTCAGGAACCAAAATAAGTCCTTTATCCAGTGAATTTCCCACAGCCAGAACTGGAACCCAGGACTTCTGATGGTCAACTCAGAAATGTGGTCTTATTACCACACCATGCTCCTCTCTCCATTAACCACCATTGTGAGGTACACACTTAGAATTTAATGGAGCAGGAACACATGCAAGACCTAAGGATTTGTCTAGGAGACCCACTTATGTAAAGATCATACATAAAGCAAAGGACAGGCTTATTGACAAGGAAGAATTCTTGGAACAGGACAGCTGGCTGATGGGTTCTTTGATAAAGACCATTGAAGAGAGAAGTTCTTGGGTAAGAAGGGCAGTGCATCCTTTGAAAATGAATTTCATTATGGCTGTCAGGATCCCAAGAGTTTTCTCAACAGATACACTCCTTTATAAAAGGCAGGAGAAAAATAATTATTAGGTAAGTTTAGTATCCATTCATTCTTCAGACTAGGTTGGCTACAAGGGTTTAGGATCACATAAGCTGAGGTAAAAGAGCCTTCTAAATAACTTCTAGCTTTCCAAGGAGGTCGGGACTCTGGTTACCACTGGTGACGTTTTTGCTTTGAAAGTAAGGCAAGGCACAGGGAGAAAGTCAGTGTCATCTGCTCTCTGTAACCAAGGGACCCCACATTTCATTTAGCCTGTGGCTCAGACAGTGAAGAATTTGCCAGCAATGCGGGAGACCCAGGTTCAATCCCTGGTTCGGGAAGATCCGCTGGGGAAGGAAATGGCAATCCACTCCAGTATTCTTGCCTAAAGAATTCTGTTGACAGAGGAGCCTGGTGGGCTACAGTCTGTGGGGTCTCAAAGAGTCGAACACAGCCGAGGGACTACACTACTAAGAATGGAGGGATATATATACATTCAAGCAACAAACAACATCTTCCATTCAGAGAAGGTATATTATATGTCTTGCACAGTTGGTGTCTGAACTGTCATGTATGTTTTAGATGTAATACAATTCCCACAAGACATAACAGCAAGCATGAAGCATTTTCTATTTTTACTATATAACACAGTCTGGAAAGAAGATGAAAATGGGCTGCAATCTTATCACTACACATACATAAAGCACTTGAAGGGAGAAAGGGGTTTTCTAAAGCAGTGCTCTAACACTGCCTATAGATTTTGACTGATAAGCAAACAATTTAGCTTCCTCCTTTGTGCTAGGTAATTAACCATATATCAACTGGAAAATAGAATTATTCAGAAAGAGATTCTCCCCAAATCATGTTTATTGACTGACTTGTATAATTACAGTTCTATTACCTATTTGCATTTTATTCAAGCATATCATATTACATATGGTTGTATTCATTCATACATTTTTTGACTAACACTGAGTAGGTAGCAAAGACAAAATTCTCAAAGAAACAGAATCTAGAGGAGGCTTAAATCTAAATCTATTACTTAAATCAGGCAAATGAATTTCAGTTTACATCTATGACAAGTACTTCCAAGTGTTGTAAGAGATTTTGTGAAAAGAGATTGACCCTTTTCAAGAGGCTAGAAGAAGCCTTCACCTTGTGCTGTGCAAGAGCAGAGAATAAAGTGCTGCCCAGTGAAGGAAAGAGGCTAAGGGAAATTGAGGAAGATGGATGGGGAACTCAGAGTGGTTGAAAGGTAAGAGGAAGCAGCTGGGACAGTCTAGTCATAGATGAGAATGGAGAAGGTAAGAGGAGACCAGACCAGGCTTCAGAAGCCATGGTAATAGAGTTCAACTTACCCTATGGCAAGCAGGGGAATGACATATCAGATTTTCATTTTCAAAATTTAACTTGAAGAATATAACTTAGATATCAGACAGGGTAGATGCAGGGAGAACTGTGTCTTGAAGGAGATTAGTTCACACAAAAAGAGAATACAAGTCAAAAAGAATTGTGTTTTGTGATTTTAGAATTTCTATAGCATGTTACTATAAACTAGTATATTACGATCTCTCAGGAACTCTGAAAATATTCCTGAGCCCTTATCAGCTTCCCATTTCCACATCAGTTCCCACTGGAACTCAGCCAAATGTGGCTGCCCTGAGGACAAAATTTTCTCCTGCTTTTTTCCTCACAGAATCTCTGGTTGTCATCATGTAATTCAAACTGTAGGTGGTATTACTATTTTTGTCCAATCTGGCCTTTCACGGTCAGCACACTTCTAGGCCTGGAACACAAGTGGATTGAATTTCCATGGCATCCAACAATTTTCTTCTAATTGCATCTACTAGATATTCCAGTGTTCACATTGTACTTATGAGAATGATAAGAGCAGCTGGATTTTAAGGTCACATGTTGATGACAGACTTTTCTACTCTGGAGTTGTATTTGTCCTTATCCTCTGTGTGACCTGAAAGTGCAAAATTCTCTTAAAGTTCTATTGTTGGAAATAATAGGTTTCCTTTTTCTTCTGAACATGATTGGCTCATTTTTTCCTTATTAGGAAATACACTTCTTAATGATTAATTCGTGTTAAATACCTTAATTATTGTTTTATTATTACCTTAATTATTATTTTCTATATACATTTGTACTTAGTTGCTCAGTCATGTCCAACTCTTTGCAACCTCATAGACTGTAGCCCGCCAGGCTCCTCTATCCATGGGAATTCTCCAAGCAAGAATACTGGAGTGGGTTGCCATGCCCTCCTCCAGGGGATCTTCCCAACTCAGGGATCAAACCCAAGAATCCCTCATTGCAGGAGGATTCTTTACCTTCTGAGCCACCAGGCCACCAGCCACCAGCCACCCTCTATATATGTTAGCACATGCTAAATATCTCCACAAAGGCAATTTCTGGCAGTACAGATTAACCCTTCTCCCCAAAAGCAAACGTTAAACACTTGTCTCACTAAGGAGCTCATGAACAATGAAAAAATCACTTCGTTTCTGAGTTGCAATGCCATTTTGTTCAAATTATTGCCATATAAGATTTATAACCTCTCTCATATATACATATATATGTGTGTGTGTGTGTGTGTGTGTTTTAATTTAAATTTAATTTTTTAAATATGGGACAAGACTGAGTCTCACCAAGATATTTCAAAAGCATACTTTTTTTCTGCAATGTTTTGTAATTCATTTACTTAGGAAATCACAGCTCAGATGCAGCATCTGGTTTTCAGTGATTTCTGGCTTTTTCCCCATTTTTCCATCTGGATTGACAGAGGTACAAGTCAGTCAAGTGTGAAGTTAAAGGTCTTATATCAAGATAGAGTCTGGTCCAGTAATAAAGTCCAAGAATTCTCCTTACAAGCAGTGGACCATGAGACTTCTTTCTATATAGATATTGTTTTACTAATTCTATTTTTAAATATGGATGACTACAGCCCTGCCATTCATAAAGTTTCACTTTTGACTAAGGATTGCAGTCATGATAATCATCATTTTAGAGCATCTGCCACACCACATATCCAAGTTAGCAGTTTTAATATTCAGCAACGTGGCTTTTTTTGGTAAGTAAACATCCTGTTTGAAAGACTGCAATATATAATCTACCACTAAAAAATGACCAGCAAATATATCCTTCAAAAAAGAAGAAACTACAGGATCTTGTTGGAAGAGGGTCCAAGTTTAAGACCCAGTTTTATTACTACCTCACTCAGATCTCAGCAGAATCTTTAGCACCTTGAGACCTGTTCAACATCTATAAAATGGGTGAAAGTACTATTATGCAACTGAAAGTAATGTGATGAGAGAATAAAATCTAAATAGTTTCAGGATTTCCCTGGTTAAAGACTGTGCATTCTACTGCAGGGGGTGCAGGTTCCAGCCCTGTTCCAGGAAGTAAGATCCCATGTGCCAGCACAGAGCATCCATAAATAAATAAAAATAAAAAAGCTTTTGAAAAGGCTTAGAATAATTAAAGACATAAGGTTGTATGCTCAAATCTTTCTCCCACAGAGCCTCTGACCTAAGCTAGACTTGTAAAAGGAAAAATGGTCCCCTGCTTTTTTTCTAAGACTTTAGCCTCTTAACTTTCTAGTGCCAAACCCAACTCTGAAAGAGAATGCAGTCCTAGTTCTCCAACTGGGCATCCCACAAATTACTGCTCTCAACCAAATGAGCTCTGAAGACCTCATGAAAATAATTCTCACAAATATTTTAAAAGCCCTGGATGTTTCTAGTAGCTGTTTGGTTTGCTTTAGTCGCTAAGTCATGTCCAACTTTTTTGTAACTCCATGGACTATAGCCCACCAGTTTCCTCTGTCCGTAGGATTCCCTAGGCAATACTGGAGTGGTTGCCATTTCCTTCTCCAGGGGATCTTCCTGACTCAGGGATCAAACCTGGGTCTCCTGCATTGCAGAGTTTTTTTACCAACTGAGCCATCAGGGAAGCCCTTTAACATAAGTATATCGAGCTAGTGCATAAGTGCATGCTAAGTCACTTCAGTCATGTCCAACTCTTTGAGACCCTATAGACTGCAGCCTGCTAGGCTCCTCTGTCTATGGGGATTCGCTAGGCAAGAATACTGAAGTGTTGCCATGCCTTCCTCCAGGGGATCTTCAATGCCCGAGGATCGAACCTGAGTCTCTTACATCTCTTGCACTGGCAGGCAGATTCTTTACCACTAGCAGTATCTGGAGCATGCACTAGATATAAACACTATGAGCTTCTTCTTCCTTTTCCAAGGAATCTATTGTCTGTCTACCTCCTCTAAATCCACACATTGGAATGGCAGAATCATATTACCTAATTTTCCTAATAGTTCCAGGCCTTTAAAATTGTGTCTGTATTATTCTAATATATTCATTTCTCTCTTTCATCTTGCTTTAAAATTGTAGCATTTGAATTAAGCATTATCTCTCCCAAATGTTCTCAGGCTGGAATGGATCTTAAATAGTCAAACATTTAAGGCATGTCAATATATACAAAAATGCTTTCTCCCTCAGTTCAGTTGAGTTCAGTTCAGTCACTCAATCATGTCCGACTTTTTGCAACCCCATGAACTGCAGCACGCCAGGCCTCCCTGTCCATCAACAACCCCAGGAGTTGACTCAGACTCATGTCTGTTGAGTCGGTGATGCCATCTAAACATCAAATCCTCTGTCGTCCCCTTCTCCTCCTGCCCTCAACCCTTCCCAACATCAGGGTCTTTTCAAATGAGTCAGCTCTTCGCATCAGGTGGCAAAAGTATTGGAGTTTCAGCTTCAACATTAGTCCTTCCAATGAACACCCAGGATTGATTTCCTTTAGAATGGACTGGTTGGATCTCCTTGCAGTCCAACCGACTATCAAGAGTCTTCTCCAACACCACAGTTCAAAAGCGTCAATTCTTCTGTGCTCAGCTTCCTTTATAGTCCAAATCTCACATCGATACATAACCACTGGAAAAACCATAGCCTTAACTAGATGGACCTTTGTTGGCAAAGTAATGTCTCTGCTCTTGAATATGCTGTCTAGGTTGGGCATAACTTTCCTTCCAAGGAGTAGCGTCTTTTAATTTCATGGCTGCAATCACCATCTGCAGTGATTTTGGACCCCAAAAAATAAAGTCAGCCACTGTTTCCACTGTTTCCCCATCTATCTGCCATGAAGTGATGGGACCACATACCATGATCTTAGTTTTCTGAATGTTGAGCTTTAAGCCAACTTTTTCACTCTCCTCTTTCACTTTCATCAAGAGGCTCTTTAGTTCTTCTTCACTTTCTGCATATCTGAGGGTGGTGTCATCTGCATATCTGAGGTTATTGATATTTCTCCCAGCAATCTTGATTCCAGCTTGTGCTTCCTCCAGCCCAGCGTTTCTCATGATGTACTCTGCATATAAGTTAAATAAGCAGGGTGACAATATACAGCCTTGACATACTCCTTTCCCTATTTGGAACCAGTCGTTGTTTCATGTCCAGTTCTAACTGTTGCTTCCTGACCTGCATATAGGTTTCTCAAGAGGCAGGTCAGGTGGTCTGGTATTCCCATCTCTTTCAGAATTTTCCACAGTTTATTGGGATCTGCAAGGTCAAAGGCTTTGACATAGTCAATAAAGCAAAAATAGATGTTTTTCTGGAACTCTCTTGCTTTTTCGATGATCCAGAGGATGTTTGATCTCTGGTTCCTCTGCCTTTTCTAAAACCAGCTTGAACATCTGGAAGTTCACCATTCACGTATTGCTTAAGCCTGGCTTGGAGAATTTTGAGCATTACTTTACAAGCGTGTGAGATGAGTGCAACTGTGAGGTAGTTTGAGCATTCTTTGGCATTGCTTTTCTTTGGAATTGGAATGAAAACTGACCTTTTCCAGTCCTGTGGCCACTGCTGAGTTTTCCAAATTTGCTGGCATATTGAGTGTAGCATTTTCACAGCATCATCTTTTAGGATTTGAATTAGCTCAGCTAGAATTCCATCACCTCCACTAGCTTTGTTCATAGTGATACTTCCTAAAGCCCACTCGACTTCACATTCCAGGATGTCTGGCTCTCAGTGAGTAATCACACCATTGTGATTATCTGGGTCATGAAGAGACTTTTTGTATAGTTCTGTGTATTGTTGCCACCTCTTCTTAATATCTTCAGCTTCTGTTAGTTCCATACCATTTCTGTCCTTTATTGAGCCCATCTTTGCATGAAATGTTCCCTTGGTATCTCTGATTTTCTTGACAAGATCTCTAGTCTTTCCTAATCTATTGTTTTCTTCTATTTCTTTGCATTGATCATTGAGGAAGGCTTTCTTATCTCTCCTTGCTTTTCTTTGTAACTCTGCATTCAAATGGGTATATCTTTCCTTTTCTCCTTTGCTTTTCACTTCCCTTCTTTTCACAGCTATTTGTAAGGCCTCCTCAGACAGCCATTTTGCTTTCTTGAATTTTTTTTTCTTGGGGATGGTCTTGATGCCTGTCTCTTGTACAATGTCACGAACCTCTGGCCAGAATTCACCTGGCACTCTGTCTATCAGATCTCATCCCTTAAATCTATTTCTCACTTCCACTGTATAATCATAAGGGATTTGATTTAGGTCATACCTGAATGGTCTAGTGGTTTTCCCCACTTTCTTCAATTTAAGTGTGAATTTGGCAATAAGGGGTTCATGATCTGAGCCACAGTCAGCTCCCAGTCTTGTTTTTGCTGACTGTACAGAGATTCTCCATCTTTGGCTGCAAAGAATATAATCAATCTGTTTTCAATCTTGACCCTCTGGCGATGTCCATGTGTAGAGTCTTCTCTTGTGTTGTTGGAAGAGGGTGTTTGCTATGACCAGTGCTATGACCATTTTTTTCCTTAAGCGCATGCTTTTCTGCATGCATCCCCAAGCTTAGAGAGCAGGAAGAATGAAACTGATGTTCTGAGGCACTTTACTCAGCTTATTATCCACTCTCAGTGAGAAGGTAAAATGGCTTTGTAAGGCTAATCTGGGGTATCAGTCTGTTTTCAAGCAGAATCAGAGCTTTAAGAATGATGTATGGCCACCAGCTGACAGATAAGTATCCTACTCTTGAAATTTCCACGGATATTCCTTTGTGTCCTTAAGGGAACACTGCACTATTTACATAATTGGTTGAAATGGGGGCTCATGATTACCTCTTCAATAACTATCAAGGATGTAATATTATGCATTCTTTTCTAAATGGTATGAAAATGTAATAATAAAATAACAAGTACTAATAATAGACAACATTTAATGAATGCCTATTATTTGCATTCACCATACAAATACCTTTACATGTGTTGTCACATTTGTGCTAAGTCACTTCAGTCATGTCTGTCTATTTGTGACGCTAAGGATTATTGCCTGCCAGGCTTCTCTGTCCATGGAATTCTCCAGGCAAGAATACTGGAGTGGGTTGCCATGCCCTCCTCTGGAGGATCTTCCCAACCCAGGGATCGAACCCACATCTCTAAAGTCTCCTGCATTGGCAGATAGGCTCTTTACCACTAGCGTCATTCATCTCCATAATGTAGAAAGGAAATGCTACCAGAGGAATGCAGACTCAGAGAAGTTAGATACTTGCCCAAGGTGGAATTATGATCAAAACTGGCTTTCTGATTTCAAGTCCTCAATTGCTCTTCTCTTCTCTCTTTTGAGTAAAATATACATGCAAATTCTATGACACTTCCAAAAATATTAGAGCCAGACTAAAGTTAGAAAGCATCACTATGAACAAAGCTAGTGGAGGTGATGGAATTTCAGTTGAGCTATTCCAAATTCTGAAAGATGATGCTGTGAAAGTGCTACACTCAATATGCCAGCAAATTTGGAAAACTCAGCAGTGGCCACAGGACTGGAAAAGGTCAGTTTTCATTCCAATCCCCAAGAAAGGCAATGCCAAAGAATGCTCAAACTACCACACAATTGCACTCATCTCACACACTAGTAAAGTAATACTCAAAATTCTCCAAGCCAGGCTTCAGCAATATGTGAACCGTGAACTTCCTGATGTTCAAGCTGGTTTTAGAAAAGGCAGAGGAACCAGAGATCAAATTGCCAACATCCGCTGGTTCATGGAAAAAGCAAGAGAGTTCCAGAAAAGCATCTATTTCTGCTTGATTGACTATGCCAAAGCCTTTGACTGTGTGGATCCCAATAAACTGTGGAAAATTCTGAAAGAGATGGGAATACCAGACCACCTGATCTGCCTCTTGAGAAATCTGTATGCAGTTCAGGAAGCAACAGTTAGAACTGGACATGGAGCAACAGACTGGTTCCAAATAGGACAAGGAGTTCATCAAGGCTGTATATTGTCACCCTGCTTATTTAACTTATATGCAGAGTACATCATGAGAAACGCTGGACTGGAAGAAACACAAGCTGGAATCAAGGTTGCCAGGAGAAATATCAATAACCTCAGATATGCAGATGACACCACCCTTATGGCAGAAAGTGAAGAGGAACTCAAAAGCCTCTTGATGAAAGTGAAAGAGGAGAGTGAAAAAGTTGGCTTAAAGCTCAACATTCAGAAAACGAAGATCATGGCATCTGGTCCCATCACTTCATGGAAAATAGATGGGGAAACAGTGGAAACAGTGTCAGACTTTATTTTTCTGGGCTCCAAAATCACTGCAGATGGTGACTGCAGCCATGAAATTAAAAGACGCTTACTCCTTGGAAGTAAAGTTATGACCAACCTAGATAGCATATTCAAAAGCAGAGACATTACTTTGCCAACAAAGGTTCATCTAGTCAAGGCTATGGTTTTTCCTGTGGTCATGTATGAATGTGAGAGTTGGACTGTGAAGAAGGCTGAGTGCTGAAGAATTGATGCCTTTGAACTGTGGTGTTGGAGAAGACTCTTGAGAGTCCCTTGGACTGCAAGGAGATCCAGCCAGTCCATTCTGAAGGAGGCCAGCCCTGGGATTTCTTTGGAAGGAATGATGCTAAAGCTGAAACTCCAGTACTTTGGCCACCTCATGCGAAGAGTTGACTCATTGGAAAAGACTCTGATGCTGGGAGGGATTGGGGGCAAGAGGAGAAGGGGACGACAGAGGATGAGATGGCTGGATGGCATCACCGACTTGATGGACATGAGTCTGAGTGAACTCCGGGAGTTGATGATGGACAGGGAGGCCTGGCATGCTGCAATTCATCGGGTCGCAAAGAGTCAGACATGACTGAGCAACTGATCTGATCTGATCTGATCTGAAAGTTGTGAATTCAGAGGAGGTCTCATGTTAGAATGAGGGCACAGAGTTCTAATTGTTCTTCCTGCTTTACCATTGCAAATCTGAGCAGCCAAAATGACCCTTTGAAACATAACTCTGATCCTATCACTTCTCTGGCACAAATATCTCCAAAGTCTTCTCCCTCAGAATAAAAACCGAAGTCCTTACAATGTTCTCTGAAGCTCTATCCTGTCTTCTCCACACCTTCTACTCCCCACCCCCAATTTCATCTTCTCCTTCCCTCCTTCCTTTCACAGAGCTACAGTCACCTTTCTGTGGTCCTCTAAACACACTGTCCCTCCTCAGGACCCTCAAATTTTCTGTTTCTTCAGATTGAAATGTTCTTAGATGGTGATCACATGGTTTGATCTTTCAATTCCTTAAGGTTTTTGCTCAAATACAATTTTCTAAGTGAGACCTTCTCTGACCACCTGTTAAAATCACCATCCCTCTCTACCTTCTCTTGGCATTCACTGCACCCTTTTCACAGCACTTACAACCAGTATTATATTCACTTACCATCTCTCTCTCCATAGGAACTAGGATCCCAGAAAGATAGGCCCATTTGGGGTCTGTTTTGTTTGTCGTTGAATCTCAAGTGCTTAGAACAGTGCACAACACATGTTACTCAATGAGTACTTGTTAAATAAACAGAAGAGAATAAATGAGTGGTGTGTACAAGACCACAATGCACATTATAATACCATTCTTGACTATGTTCTATTAGCAAGTGGAAAAATACATATTTGAACCATAAACCAGAAATATGATCTACAAATCTATGTAAAAATAAAGACTAACCTTAAGTTGAGTTTAAATTAAAGAGGATAGAAAGATCTCTCAAGACCACATTTTAAAGTTTTCAAATGGCCACCCTGAGAGTTCACAAAAGAACAAAGATATAAGATGAACCACACAGATACCCCAAATAGAAAGTGTCTCAAACAGAGTAACTAATAAAGTTACCAACACAAAATGTCATGTTCAGAAAAATCAAGATTATAGTGCCATTACTTCATTGTTCCTGTCAGTTTAGAAGTGTAGGAAATGAAGTAAAATTTAACCAGGGACTCTGGTGAACAGGCTGACAAGAAGACAAGGGAATAACAGTTCCACAGTAATGACTCACACACACTTCAATTCATGCTTGCTCTTTAGCAGTTTCACACTGGAACCTGATAGAGAAAAGTAAGAGGGAAATCCAGCCACACAAGACCTTTATTGTCGTATGATCAGAGAGACTGAAAGTCAGAGAGCAGAGTGATCCTTAAATAATTCCGAGCGATCATTAATTCCTCACACTGCCAGCCATGGAAAAGAAGGCTAACCTAAGAAGTGAGCCGGGGCTGCAAAAACATTCGTGAAGCAGCACTCTATCCCCAAACACTCATTGACTTGCATTTAAACCACTTTTCTTTGGCACCCAAACCAGCCAAACTTTGTGATCTCAGTTTTCTCACCAGATGGAGTGTTCATAAGTTCCTCTCTACTACTATCTTCTCCAAGTATAATTGAAAAGGGCAGGGGGCAGGGAATTAAAAAAAAAAAAGAATTCCAAGAGCTCAGCAGAGGGAACCATGTCTTTTCTTTTGGCAGTGATGTGCAACTCCTTGGCAGGCAGCACTATTAGTTAACGTCGTTAGCACTTTGGAATTGTCTATGACTTTTGTCATGTGTTTAAGCTGATTAGCCCTCTGGGTGACTTTGGCTTCCAAAGCAGCATTTCCTCTGACAGCTTGCTGAGGGTACAGATGTCTGGACAGCAGATAAAGTTCTTAACCCTTATTTCTCATTTGGTTTCTGCTCAACTATTTCAATAGCGCCTGCAGACTTATAAACAGAAGGCAATGGTTTGTAATGTTTTAAGATGCTCACTTACAGGGTAACCACTATTGGCTAAGGCAGATTTGCATCAACAGATGTACAGAAAAATGTGATTCTTCTTTCACATTCTGACTCTTTTCACAAGCTAAACTGTGGAGCTTTGACCTCTACGATCTCACATTGGCTCTAGTCTTTGCATTTCCATTACTGCTACGCTTCTCTACCTCTGTTTCTTATGCCTGAAAACAGAACTAGCCTTCTGTCTTGTCTTTCATGATATGAGCTCATCTTCGGCTTTATATTCTACTGTTTGCATCCAAATGATCAATGCTTCATCCAAAGTGGAATAATTTTTAATTCCTCGTTACCTCCACTACATTCCAGGTTCCATGCCTTTGTTCATGATTAATCCATCCAATATATTTTTATATAATTTTTTGTCCAAAATTGATCTTTGAGCCATAGTTAGCCATTGTGATATATAGATATATATTCTTCATAAATTTTCCAAATTTAAAATATCAAAGTCCTAGATCCATTTTGCAAGGTCATTTAATTATTCCTATATATGCCATCCATCACATTAACTGTACACATTGCTAACAAAATTCGTTTTCCTGAATAACAAAAATTTCAACCTACATTTATATAAGCTATAATCACTATAATGAACCCTTTATTTTCATAATGCTTGTGGTATTTGTGTTTTCCTTCTTCTGAACTATGACTGATACAATATTCAACATTTAAAAGCACAAATTCTTTAACTCAATTATTTTTAAACTTATCTATTACAAAAAATACCCATTCAGGTACATAAAGAAAATGGATAGCATTGTTCAGTATTTCACTGTAATAACAAAAATTAGAAAATGCTGAAATACCTATTAATAATGAAGTAGTTAAATGTATTTTGAAACATTCTTGTGTCATGGAATGTTGGCAGCAGTTAAAAATATGTCTAGATCTATAAGTGGCAATCATCAATAGGAAAAACTTATCAATATATATTGAAAGTAAAAAATAAAAAGTTGCAAAAAATACATACCATGTAAATAATAATTAATAAAAATAAATGCTTTGAAAAAATTCCAAAAGAATTTGCCATAGTTATTTCTTGAGTGGGATGCATGTTTGAGCAATGGAAATAAAAAGACCCTTTCTTTTGTATTCAGTTTACCTTTATTTGAATTATTTCAGAGAGAATTATTCAAGTGTTGTGCTTTTATTTTAAACAATACATAAGAAGGCAAATGTCTGGCCTCACAGTGGATGCAAAATGTTTTGTTGTTTTATTTTGTTTTTATGGAATGTAATTTTTATGTTTGTTTATTTGTTACTAATAACCACATCAAAGCAAACAGCTTATTGGAATTACCTAGAATGCTAATTTAATTTTTTAGAGCACTGGCAAAAACAGAAAGATTCTCTCAAGCAGCACTGGTCATCCTGTCGAGGATATAATCTTCAATTTGGAGTTCCACATTTCATTAGCAAAATTAATAACCAGTGTGACTCTAAAGTAGAATAATCAATGTGGAAGTTAATTTTGCATGTCAATTTTACCAGGCTAAGGGTTGCCCAGAGAGGTGGTAAAATATTATTGATATTTCTTGGTGTATCTGTGAGGGTGTTTCCAAAAGAACTCAGTATTTGAATTATTAGACTAAGTAGAAAAGATCCTATTCAGTGCAATTGGGCTTCATCCCATCCGTCTAGGGTCTGAATAGAAAGAACAAGCAGAGAAAGGGCAATTTTGCACTCTGCTTGAGCTAGAACACCCTGCTCTCAAATATCAGTGTTCTTGGTTCCCAGGCCATTGGACTCAGATGGAATGTACACCATTGGGCTCCTTGGTTCTCAGGCCCTCGGGTCTGGACTAGAGCTACAATGCCAGCTTTCCTGGAGCCTGCAGACAGCAAATGGTGGGACTTCTCAGCCTCCACAATTGTGTGTGTGTTAAGTCACAACAGTCATGTCCAACTTTCTGCAACCTTATGGACTGTAGCCCACCAGGCTCCTCTGTCCATGGGATTCTCCAGGCAAGAATACTGAAGTGGGTTGTCATGCTCTCCTCCAGGGAATCTTCCCGACCCAAGGGTCAAACCCAAGACTCTCCTGCACTGCCAGGCAGGTTCTTTACCACTAGCACCATCTGGGAAACCCATTCCTCAGAATAAATATCTTTCCATATATCTCTACTTATATATCTTATTGGTCTTTATCTGTAGAGAACCCTAATACAGTGAGGATATAGGACCATACTGAACAAAAAAGATTCTATCATTTAAGATGTATTTAGCTAGAAAGCCACAGACTACTTGCATAAACAAATTCCAGTATAACAAGATAGCCCATGGTAGGCACTTTCAGGATGGGGAACTTCACCAGATCTCTATGATTATTTTAAATTTTCCACTCATAGCTGTAAAATGACCCCAAGAATCATATGCTTTCATGGAAGTACTGAAGGCCAAGCAGAAGAGAGGGAGAGGTTATTTTTCCACATTAACTGGGTTAGTAACATCAAGCAGAACCTCCACCTCTTCACGAGTCAGCCATGCAGGATAAAATGGCCCTGTGATGACACCATGTGAACTGAAAGCCTCTAGAATTTATGCCATTCTAGATTGTCCAAGTATCTCCATAAATCCACTAATCCACATAGGAGAAGCAGTCATTTAGCACTATTAGAAGAGTGCGATTTTGGTTTTCTTTTTTTTTTTTTCAATTTTTAAAATTGAAGTATACTTGATTTATAGCATTGTGTTAGTTTCAGCATACAATAAAGTGATCCAAATACATACATATATATGCATTTTTATATGGGCATATATATAATGTATATAAATAAATTCTTTTTCAGATTCTTTTCCCTCATAGATTATTACAAAACATTAAGTATAGTTCCCTGTGCTACACAGTAGGTCCTTGTTGGTTACCTATTTTACATATAGTAGTATATATCTGGGAGAAGGCAATGGCACCCCACTCCAGTACTGTTGCCTGGAAAATCCCATGGATGGAGAAGCCTGGTAGGCTACAGTCCATGGGGTCGCTAAGAGTCGGACACGACTGAGCGACTTCACTTTCGCTTTCCACTTTTATGCATTGGAGAAGGAAATGGCAACTCACTCCAGTGTTCTTGCCTGGAGAATCCCAAGGATGGAGAAGCCTGGTAGGCTGCCGTTCATGGGATCGCACAGAGTCGGACACGACTGAAGCGACTTAGCAGCAGCAGTATATATCTGGGGCTTGCCTGGTGGCTCAGCAGTAAAGAATACGCCCGCAATGCAGGAGACACAGGGGATGAGGGTTCGATACCTGGGTCAGGAAGATCCCCTGGAGGAGGGCAGGGCAACCTGTTCCAATATTCTTGCCTGGAGAATCCCATGGACAGAGGATGTACACTCCACAGAGTCACAAAGAATCAGAAATGACTGAAGTGACTTAGCAGGCACGCATGCACAGTGTGTATCTGATAATTCCAAATTTCTAAATTATCCTTCCTTCCTTTACCCTTTGGTAATCATAAAGGTTGTTTTCTGTGTCTGCGGGTCTATTTCTGATGACCTTATTTTTAAAGAACCAAAATCCAAAACTTGAAAACAGGTTATCTAGCATTAAAAAAAAAAAAAAAAACAGCATGTTATATGCTGAAGGGACCAGCTACCCACTCCAGTATTCTGGCCTGGAGAATTCCATGGACTATATAGTCCTTGGGGTTGCAAAAAGTCGGACATGACTGAATGACTTTCACTTATATGCAGTCATGGAACAAAATTTTATACCTTGTTTACTAAGCCACTCAGAATAGTAGTAATGTCACATTCAGGGTAGAGAAAAAAATCATTTTTCACAGTTATAAATGTCATTTGGAAATAAGAAATTTATAAAGTCTTCCTATGTAAATTTCTAAATAAACCAATCAAAATGTACTATTATTATGCCCTGAGATGTCAAGCACATCCTCACAGGAACATTTTTAATTATTATTTTAGAGTCTCATCTTTAAGATTCAGTACCATATTCCCAGATTCTGTTATTTCTCCACATGCTCAGCCAATTCTTTCCTGTCACCATTATCTACTAAGGCTCCTCACTATGTGAAACTCATCATTATTTCCAATTCACATCCCTGGGAAGATGGATTTAGGAGCTAGATAGTGATTATACCATAGTAATTTATAAAGGTCTTTTTAAAATTGGTCCATTTTACATGTACTAATGACCAGCCCACCGAGTTTTACATTATCCACTATAACTAAACCTGCAGAGATGCTTCATAGGGTTCCAGCCTTAGTGACAATAGAAAGGCAGATGGAGAGACTTATTTATAAAACCTCAACATCTAGCTTATTTACTAAGCAGTAAGCACAGGCCATTATGTTGACTCACTTTCTTTCACTTTATCAAACTCCTAAGACTATTGAATAGTTTCTTCATGCTGCACTATCATCTCATCTAAAATATTATGTTTATACCTTTTTATCATCTCTAAAATTAGATAAGATAATATTGTTATATGCCTTATCTATCAGCTGTAAATTGTCATTTGATTTCTTATATGTACTTTATGACATTTGACGAGCTTTTGCTAAAAGAGAATATATCTGTCTCTCAGACATTAACAGTAATCAACAGCTAGCCAATGACAAAGGGCTTGAGTTTTTTAAGGATTCAGTTCAGTTCGGTTCAGTTACTTAGTCATGTCCGACTCTTTGTGAACCCATGGATTACAGCACACCAGGCTTCCCTGTCCATCACCAACTCCCGGAGTTTACTCAAACTAATGTCCATCGAGTCAGTGATGCCATCCAAAATCTCATCCTCTGTCATCGCCTTAGCCTCCTGCCTTCAGTCTTTCCCAGCATCAGAGTCCTTTCTCATTAGTCAGCTCTTCGCATCAGGTGGCCAAAGTATTAGAGTTTCAGCTTCAGCATCAGTCCTTCCAGTGAATATTCTGGACTGATTTCCTTAAGGATGGACTGGTTGGATCTCCTTGCAGTCCAAGGGATTCTCAAGAGTCTTCTCCAACACTACAGTTCAAAAGCATCAATTCTTCGGCTCTCAGTTTTCTTTATAGTCCACCTCTCATCCATACACGACCACCAGAAAAACCATAGCTTTGACTAGGTGGACATTTGTTGGCAAAGTAATGCTTCTGCTTTTTAATATGCTATCTAGGTGGTCATAACTTTTCTTCCAAGAAGGAAGCGTCTTTTAATTTCATGGCTGCAGTCACCATATGCAGTGATTTTGGAGCCCCAAAATCCCAGGTTTTAAGGATTAATACCCTTTAATTACATTAGTAGTTTTTTTTTTCAGTTTTATATATATACATATATGTTTATATCCATATATTTTCAGATTATTTTCCATTATAGTTTGTTACAAGATATTGAATAGAGTTCCCTATTCTATATGATAAATCTTTGTTGCTTGTCTATTTTATGTTCAGTAGTTTGCTTCTGTTAATACCATACTCCTAATTTATCATTCCTCACCTCCTATTTCTATTTTGTATATAGGTTAATTTGTAACATTTTTTATATTCTATATACAAGTGATATAATATGGTAGTTGTATTTCTCTGATTTACTTCACTTAGTATGATAATTCATGTCAGATTATCCATGTTGTTACAAATGGCAATATTTTATTCTTTGTATGGCTGAGTTATATTTCTTTGCATAGATATACCACATCTTCTTAAGCCAATCTACAGATTTAGTATGATCCCTATCAAAATATCCATGACATTTTCCACAGAACTAGAATAAATGAATCTTAATTATATGAAATTACAGAAGACCCAAAATTGCCAAAGCAATTCTGAGGAAAAAGAGCAAAACTGAAACCACAACCCTTCCAGACTTCAGACAATACTATAAAGCTGCAGTATCAAAGCAGCATGATATTGGCACAGAAACAGACATATAGATCACTGGACCAGAATAGAGGGTCCAGAAATACACCCACACATCTATGGTCAATTAATCTATGATAAAGGAGGCAAGAATACACAAAAAGGCAGTCTCTTGAGCAAGCAGTCCAGGGAAAGCTGGTCAGCTAACTGTAAATCAATAAATTAGAACACTTTCTCACATCATATGCAAAAATAAGTTCAAATTTGTTTAAAACCAAAATATAAGACATGACATAGTAAAAATCTAATTTAAAAAGAATCACCATCAACATAACTAGGAAAAATGAAATCTCCAAATAGAAAATGCATAACTTCATAAAAAATGGATATATATTGCCATTTTTAAAAAGTCATCATGGGATTCTGCATGCAGAGTGATGTTCACTAAAAGTACATCTTACATTTTGGAGTGAGCTTTCAATAAGCTGAGATCCAGATACTGGAAATACTGGAAACGGACTTATTTAGCCAGATACTTTTGAGCTGGGCGAGCTAACAAGAGTGTTACTGTCTACAATTTCAGAGATAGAGGACACAAAGTCATCAGAAAGTCTATTTGTTTTTTCGTTAGAATAGCCATATTTTGAAATCAACCAAATCTTGGGGAGGTTTATATAACTCCTATGTTAAACCACCTATAAAAAAGAGTGTGTGAAATCAGGTATGTTTAACTTCCCTATTGAAATGCAGTCACTTAATTAAGGGAAGTATGCACAAATCCGCATGCTCTTTTCTTAAAAAATGAAACCCAGCTCTTGAAAGAGTCAGCAGACAGACTCTTATCAGAGTGGCTGAAACACATGACTCACACAGACATATACACACACACAAGTACCCACACATTCTTACGCCTTTATCAACCAAGTGGAAATGCTTTAATGTGGTTTTTTTAGTTGCCATCTTATAGTCATCATCAAGAACCCCTAGTCATTATCATTTACAATGTCACTTAAAATGCATAAGATAATCTTATTTATTCAATTTTTAATTTTTAAATATTTATTTGTTTTTGACTGCATTAGGTTTTGGACTTCTCTCTAGTTGTAGCACATGGGCGTAGTTTCCCTGTGGAATGCTGGATCTTAGTTCCCTGACAGGGATTAAACGTGTGTCCCCTGCATTGGAAGACAGAGTCTTAACCACTGGACCACAAGAGAAGTCTCTCTGTTTTTAAATAAAATCAATTCTGAATAAAGTCATATATTTTGGATGAAATCCCAAACTAGAATAATCTTCCAACTTCTCCTTTGAGGGTGATTACTCTCATTCAGATCAGATCAGATCAGATCAGTCGCTCAGTCATGTCTGACTCTTTGCGACCCGATGAATTGCAGCACACCAGGCCTCCCTGTCCATCACCAACTCCCGGAGTTCACTCAGACTCACGTCCAACGAGTCAGTGATGCCATCCAGCCATCTCATCCTCTGTCCTCCCCTTCTCCTCTTGCCCCCAATCCCTCCCAGCATCAGAGTCTTTTCCAATGAGACAACTCTTCGCATGAGGTGGCCGAAGTACTGGAGTTTCAGCTTTAGCATCATTCCTTCCAAAGAAATCCCAGGGCTGATCTCCTTCAGAGTGGACTGGTTGGATCTCCTTGCAGTCCAAGGGACTCTCAAGAGTCTTCTCCAACACCACAGTTCAAAAGCATCAATTCTTCGGTGCTCAGCCTTCTTCACAGTCCAACTCTCACATCCATACATGACCACTGGAAAAACCATAGCCTTGACTAAGGCTTGAACCTTTGTTGGCAAAGTAATGTCTCTGCTTTTGAATATGCTATCTAGGTTGGTCATAACTTTCCTTCCAAGGAGTAAGCGTCTTTTAATTTCATGGCTGCAGTCACCATCTGTACTGATTTTGGAGCCCAGAAAAATAAAGTCTGACACTGTTTCCCCATCTATTTCCCATGAAGTGATGGGACCAGATGCCATGATCTTCGTTTTCTGAATATTGAGCTTTAAGCCAACTTTTTCACTCTCCACTTTCACTTTCATCAAGAGGCTTTTGAGTTCCTCTTCACTTTCTGCCATAACGGTGGTGTCATCTACATATCTGAGGTTATTGATATTTCTCCCGGAAATCTTGATTCCAGCTTGTGTTTCTTCCAGTCCAGCGTTTCTCATGATGTACTCTTCATAGAAGTTAAATAAGCAGGGTGACAATATACAGCCTTGACGAACTCCTTTTCCTATTTGGAACCAGTCTGTTGTTCCATGTCCAGTTCTAACTGTTGCTTCCTGACCTGCATACAAATTTCTCAAGAGGCAGATCAGGTGGTCTGGTATTCCCATCTCTTTCAGAATTTTCCACAGTTTATTGGGATCCACACAGTCAAAGGCTTTGGCATAGTCAATAAAGCAGAAATAGATGCTTTTCTGGAACTCTCTTGCTTTTTCCATGATCCAGTGGATGTTGGCAATTTGATCTCTGGTTCCTCTACCTTTTCTAAAACCAGCTTGAACATCAGGAAGTTCACGGTTCACATATTGCTAAAGCCTTGTTAGAGAATTTTGAGCATTACTTTACTAGCATGTGAGATGAGTGCCATTGTGCGGTATTTTGAGCAGTCTTTGGCATTGTCTTTCTTTGGGATTGGAATGAAAACTGAATAGACCTATTGGTGGTAAATAATAAGAATATCAATATACCTTAAAATTCAGAATGTTTTTGCTTTATGGACTCTTTACTTTTTGTTGTTTTTTTCTTCCTGAAGCCCAAGAATGTAATGAATAGTATGATGATTTATCGGTATAAATAGCTAGAATGGTATACTCAATAAATTTCACAAAAATCATCTAAATATGGTCAACATCTTTAAAATTATAAAACCAAATATCTTTCAGGTGAAGAAAACTCAGCATTCAAAATGCAAAGTGAGTAAAGTTATTTGACTTTCAAAAAGACACATTTCATTCAGCATATAAAATTGAAGTTGGTGATTTTTATCTAAAATAATTAGGATAATTTTAATTTGTATTAAAAGTGAATTTTACTTGCAAACAAGGTTGTATATTGAAGTCTTGTACATCATAACTGTCTTTTAAATAGTCAGAAATGCACTTCTTGAGAATTACCAAAGTAATGTGCAACAATTACCTTTACATTAGGTTTGATCAATTGTACAGCATATTTTCCAGAAAGTGTCACTCATAAAGAAAAGCCTTTAGCAAAGATGAAACCTAGAAAATAGTTTATTGCATTCACATTTACTCAGAATCTTAAAAAGATGCTCATTTATGTTTTTTATACGTCTATATTCAGATGATTTTCCTGACCTCATTTCCTATATTATCTCTGAAGCAATATACCTGAACATTTCTTGATGTTTTACTTAATTTTTGCAACACAAAGCTTTCAATATGGAACAAGATAGGTAATTACCCAAAAGATATATTTGCATTTACTTGCCAAAAGTCATTTTTCAGAAGGGCTTTGTTGTTGCAAATGATAGCCTGTTGGAATACTATCTCCTTTTAATTAAAGAGAAGCCTGATTCCTGTGAGACTTTATAATTAGCAGAAGCAAAATAAAACTATATCTCAAACCTTTCTCAGCCAAACTGTAGCAAATACTTAAAACTTTGAGAGATTAAAAATTGTGCCCAAGGAAGAAGAAATCAGTTTTATAGAACCAAAAATATATAATTAGGGTGAAGTGGGGCTCTAAAAAATACAATTTACAACAACAAATTAAGCCAAGGAATGAACTAGTAAAGAACTATACAGTTCGAACAAATATTAACCAACTTAATATTTATTAAGTTCATGGCAAACTCACTCTGATTCACTAAAAGCATGCCTATGTACTTACTTTAAACTGATAAAATCACCAAATCTACATTAAATCTCCTATCACATTTCAACAGATTGAAAATTAAGGATTAAAATCAATTTCAATCTGGAAAATAGGTCAAGAGCTGCCTGAGGTAAACATTATGCTGAAAAATAAAACCTTATTATGAACAAAAAATAATCAGCACTCTAACCGTCACTGCTCACTTTTGGAATCCTTAGGTTAGGGAAGACCAAATCGCAACTTTGTTTATTTGTTGTTGTTTGTTTTGTTTTAAATCTCACCAAAGATATTAAAATCCAAAGGCCCTTCCAAGTGTCAAAAATGTATGATCATACAGTGAAATCTAAGGTTACATGAATGTTAAAGAGGAAGAAAAAGATAAAGACTTGTTTTGGAGCTAAACTTACAGTCAAATTAGGACCCTGCTTCTTACTGCTTCTGGTACCTGAGGATATAGCTTAATCTTCCTTAGGGACTTCCCTGGTCGCCCAGCGGTCAAAACTCTGAGCTTCCACTGTAGGGCGCACGGTTCGATCCCTGGTCAGGGAACTAAGGTCTCTCATGCTTCACAGTGTGGCCAAAAAATAACAGTAATAAAAATGTAACCTTCCTTAGATTGAATTTGCTCACCTTTAGACAGTGGACCATAACCTTTTCCTGAAAGTGGTGTTGCGGACAATTAGACCTAATGTATGCAAAATGTTAGCATATAGAATATAAAGTAGACAGTAGTTTCTCAACCAGTAATTCCTTGTGGTAGTACCCTCTATCCCTATCTATAGGTAGTTTCACTTTGACCATATGTTTATGTACAACCAACCAAAGCAACTAAAGCTATGACTCATTCTTGCCATGAGTATTATAAAGCTATGGATAAATTGTGCGTGGCTATGACTTTGTCCAGACTTCCCTGGTGGCTCAGTAGTAAAGAATCCACCTGCCAGTTCAGGAAATATGAGTTCAATCCCTGGGTCAAGAAGATTCCCTGGAGAGGAAAATGGCAATCCACTCCAATATTCTTGCCTGGGAAATCCAATGGACAGAGGAACCTGGCATGCAGTCTATGAGGTCGCAAAAAAGTAAGACAGGACTTAGAAACTAAGCAACAACAACAACATAACTTTGTCCATGATTCAAGTCAGTTTGGCCAGACAGGTTAATCCAAAAATCATATTCAAGTGAAAGTTGAAATTCTACTCAAATATTTTGCCATCAGTTCAGTTCAGTTCAGTCGCTCAGTCGTGTCTGACTCTTTGTGACCCCACGAATTGCAGCATGCCAGGCCTCCCTATCCATCACCAACTCCGGAGTTCACTCAAACTCACATCCATCGAGTCAGTGATGCCAACCAGCCATCTCATCCTCTGTTGTCCCCTTCTCCTCCTGCCACCAATCCCTCCCAGCATCAGAGTCTCTTCCAATGAGTCAACTCTTCGCATGAGGTGGCCAAAGTACTGGAGTTTCAGCTTTAGCATCATTCCTTCCAAAGAAATCCCAGGGCTGATCTCCTTCAGAATGGATTGGTTGGATCTCCTTGCAGTCCAAAGGACTCAAGAGTCTTCTCCAACACCACAGTTCAAAAGCATCAATTCTTCGGCGCTCAGCCTTCTTCACAGTCCAATTCTCACATTCATACATGACCACAGGAAAAACCATAGCCTTTACTAGACAGACCTTTGTTGGCAAAGTAATGTCTCTGCTTTTAAATATGCTAGTTAGGTTGGTCATAACTTTTCTTCCAAGGAGTAAGCATCTTTTAATTTCATGGCTGCAGTCACCATCTGCCATGATTTTGGAGCCCCCAAAAATAAAGTCTGACACTGTTTCCACTGTTTCCCCATCTATTTCCCATGAAGTGATGGGACCAGATGCCATGATCTTCGTTTTCTGAATGTTGAGCTTTAAGCCAACTTTTTCACTCTCTTCTTTCACTTTCATCAAGAGGCTTTTGAGTTCCTCTTCACCTTCTGCCATAAGGGTGGTGTCATCTGCATATCTGAGGTTATTGACATTTCTCCCAGCAATCTTGATTCCAGCTTGTGCTTCTTCCAGCCCAGCGTTTCTCATGATGTACTCTGCATAGAAGTTAAATAAGCAGGGTGACAATATACAGCCTTGATGTACTCCTTTTCCTATTTGAACAAATTGGAGAGATTTACAACTTGTGTTTAAAATACAGAAAGCTAAAGAGTATTGCTTCCTCTATTATAACAGAAATAAACAAAAATACCAGATAATCAACAAATCTACATCTTTCTTGAACCCATCAGAGAGCTGAGGTCTCAGAACAAAACACTGACCTGAAATCCAAGGAGAAAAGTTGACTCCAAGAATAATAAAATCAAAATCTGAGCATGGGAGTAGTGGTTGATTCTCAGGGGCAGGGTAGAATTTGGGGGGATAGAGCACTTGTTTACCCAGGGGACAATCTGTCTGTTGCCAGTGAGAATGGTAAGAAGAATTCAGGTAAAATAGCTAAAGGCCAGTTGTGGACAGGAATGAGAGTACAGAATCCCTGAAGCCACAGATACAAGGTGAATTCGCATCGGCTCATGAATAATCTTCAAAGACAAAATTTTCTCACAAGAAAGACTATGTAGGAATGATAAAGACCTTAGCAAACCTCCTTCCAGGTGAAGGTGTTAGGGAGTGTTGTACAAAAAGCACAAAATCCTTCTCCAGACTCATCTATGTAAAGGACTTAGACATCTGGGTTTAGGACAGTAAAGCATTTTGCCTTTAAAGTACTGTTAAAGAACCACTACAGCTGGGAAAAGGGAACAAAAAAATAATCTTCTAACACTAGGGCTCTGTGTCCTTGGACAACCATTAGATATCTAATATCTCAATAGGCATTTTTTTTAGAAACTGACAAGATGATTTAAAACAAACAAACCAAACAAAGTTTGACATTTCAATTATTGAAAAATGTGTAACAACTTCCAGGATAGTTTTGGTTAGTTTTGGATAGTTTGGAAATAAAGGTAAACCTATGATTAAAAAAAGTTGTGGTACATTTATACAGTGGGATATTACTCAGCCATAAAAAATGAAATAATGCCATTTGCAACAACGTGGATGGACCTACAGAGAGTCATACTGAGTGGAGTCAGACAGAGGAGAAGTATCATATGACATCTCTCCTATGTGGAATCTAAAAAGAAATGATACAAATAAACTTACTTACAAAATAGAAACAGACTCACAGACTTTGAGAATGACATTATGGTTGCTGGGGACAAGAATGGGGAAGGGATAATTAGGGAGATTGGGTATGTACACACTGATATATTTAAAATAGATAACCAAGAAGGACTGTATAGCACATGAAACTGCTCAGTGTTGTGTGGCAGCCTGGATGGGAGGGGAGTCTGGGGGAGAATAGACACATATATATGTATGGCCAAGTCCTTTCACTGTTCACCTGAAATTATTACAACATTGTTTGTTAATTGGCTTTACCCCAGTACAAAATAAAAAGTTTAAAAATAAAGATAAGCCTATAGACCAATGGAACCGGAGATTTCAGAAACAGAAATAGATTTACACATATATGTTCAATTATCAGTAAATATGCAAGAAAATTCAATGGAGAAAGAATCATTTTTTTCAATAAATGGAGCTGGAAAAATTGCATATCCATAAGTGAAACAATGAAGAGCCTTCATTTTAAGCAACTTTGTGGTTGTAATTAAGTTGCTAAGTTGTGTCCAACTCTTTGTGACCCCATTACTGCAGCACACTAGGCTTCCCTGTCCTCCATTATCCCTGGAGCTCACTTAAATTCATGTCCATTGAGTCAGTGAAGCTATCTAACCGTCTCATTCTCTGTTACCACCTCCTCCTTCTGCCCTTAATCTTTCCCAGCATCAGAGTCTGTTATAATGAGTCTGCTCTTCATCTCAGGGGGTCCAAGTATTGAAGCTTCAGCATCAGTACTTCCAATGAATATTCAAGGTTGAATTCCTTTAGGATTAACTAGTTTGATCTCCTTGCAGTCCAAGAAAGTGTTAAAAATCTTCTCTAGCACCACAATTCAAAAGCAACTTACCTTATATGAAAATTAAATAAAAATTGATTATAGAATGACTCATTAAAGAATATGCTATGCTAAGTCACTTCAGTCGTGTCCGACTCTGTGCGACCCCATAGATGGCAGCCTACCAGGTTCCCCCGTCCCTGGGATTCTCCAGGCAAGAACACTTGGAGTGGGTTGCCATTTCCTTCTCCAATGCATGAAAGTGAAAAGTCAAAGTGAAGTCGCTCAGTCGTATCCAACTCTTAGCGACCCCATGGACTGCAGCCTTCCAGGCTTCTCCATCCATGGGATTTTCCAGGCAAGAGTACTGGAGTGGGGTGCCATTGCCTTTTCTGCATTAAAGAATAGGTTGATAAATTTAACTTCCTCTAACTTTAAAATGTTTTCTTTTCGAAACAAGATTAAGCAAATAAAAAGACAAGACATAAACCAGAGAAAATGTTTGTAAACCACTGATAAAAACTGATAAAGGGCTTATATCCCAAATAGATTAAGAACTCTTAAAAGTCAATAATAAAAAACAAAATGGGTAGTATACTCATTTTCAATATTGATTCTTCCAATCCATGAACATGGTATATTTCTGCATTTATTAGTGTCCTCTTTGATTTCTTTGACCGGTGTTTTATAGTTTTCTGTATATAGGTCTTTAGTTTCTTTAGGTAGATATATTCCTAAGTATTTTATTCTTTTCGTTCCAGTGGTGAATGGAATTGTTTCCTTTCTATTTCTATTTTCTCTTTATTCTCTTTCTATTCTATATTCTCTTCTAATTTCTCTATTTTCTCATTATTAGTGTATAGGAACGCAAGGGATTTCTGTGTGTTGATTTTATATCCTGCAACTTTACTATATTCATTGTTTAGTTCTAGTAATTTTCTGGTGGAGTCTTTAGGGTTTTCTATGTAGAAGATCGTGTCATCTGCAAACAGTGAGAGTTTTACTTCTTCTTTTCCAATTTGGATTCCTTTTATTTCTTTTTCTGCTCTGATTGCTGTGGTCAAAACTTCCAAAACTATGTTGAATAGTAATGGTGAAAGTGGGCACCCTTGTCTTGTTCCTGACTTTAGAGGAAATGCTTTCAATTTTTCACCATTGAGGAAAATGTTTGCTGTGGGTTTGTCATATATAGCTTTTATTATGTTGAGGTATGTTCCTTCTATTCCTGCTTTCTGGAGAGGTTTTTATCATAAATGGATGTTGAATTTTGTCAAAGGCTTTCTCTGCATCTATTGAGATAATCATATAGTTTTTATTTTTTAATTTGTTAATGTGATGTATTACATTGATTTGTGGATATTGAAGAATCCTTGCATCCCTGGGATAAAGCCCACTTGGTCATGGTGTATGATCTTTTTAATGTGTTGTTGGATTCTGATTGCTAGAATTTTGTTAAGGATTTTTGCATCTATGTTCATCAGTGATATTGGCCTGTAGTTTTCTTTTTTTGTGGCATCTTTGTCAGGTTTTGATATTAGGGTGATGGTGGCCTCATAGAATGAGTTTGGAAGTTTACCTTCCTCTGCAGTTTTCTGGAAGAGTTTGAGTAGGATAGGTGTTAGCTCTTCTCTAAATTTTTGGTAGAATTCAGCTGTGAAGCCGTCTGGACCTGGGCTTTTGTTTGCTGGAAGATTTCTGATTACAGTTTCAATTTCCGTGCTTGTGATGGGTCTGTTAAGATTTTTTATTTCTTCCTGGTCGAGTTTTGGAAAGTTGTACTTTTCTCAGAATTTGTCCATTTCTTCCAAGTTGTCCATTTTATTGGCATATAATTGCTGATAGTAGTCTCTTATGATCCTTTGTATTTCTGTGTTGTCTGTTGTGATCTCTCCATTTATTATACAGAGTGGAGTAAGCCAGAAAGAAAAACACCAATACAGTATACTAACACATATATATGGAATTTAGAAAGATGGTAACAATAACCCTGTATATGAGACAGCAAAAGAGACACTGATGTATAGAACAGTCTTTTGGACTCTGTGGGAGAGGGAGAAGGTGGGATGATTTGGGAGAATGGCATTGAAACATGTATAGTATCATATATGAAACGAGTCGCCAGTCCAGGTTTGATGCACGATACTAGATGCTTGGGGCTGGTGCACTGGGACGACTCAGAGGGATGGTACAGGGAGAGAGGAGGGAGGAGGGTTCAGATGGGGAACACGTGTGTACCTGTGGTGGATTCATGTTGATATATAGCAAAACCAATACAATATTGTAAAGTTAAAAAAAAAATGGATAAAAGATTCAAATAGAAATTTCACCAAAAAAGATATAAAGATGTGAAATAAGCACTTTTAATGATGCTTTGGAAACACAGCCCGCAATAGGCCAGGACTTATATGCTAAACACAACAGGTTAATTACCTATTAAAACAGAAGTTTTAAATAGGACCCCAAGTCATTGTTAATATACTGGTCGTGCTGTTATATTATAGTTTTGCAAATGTCACTATTAGCAACTCAAGATTTATCTGTATTATTTCTTATAAATACATGTTAATTTAATAATATGTCAAAATTATTAGAATACAGAAAGGAAACCTATAAATACATGTTTATGTAGCAACTTTATGTGTGATCGCCCTTAAATTACATCCAACCCAAATGTCCCTCCTCTAAGGAATGGATAAAATTACAGTGGTACATTTATACAATGAGAAATCAATAAGCAGCAAGAAGGAAAAGCTACCAATACACACAATACCATTTTAAAGTCACAGATGTGTTATGCTGAGTAAAATAAGCCAGACTCAAAAAAACTACATATTCTATAATTCTACCTACATATCATCCTTTTAGAAGCAAAACTATGGGAAATAACAAACCAAAGCTCAGCATGGGAGCGGGGTTGATTCTAGGGGCAGGATAGAATTTGGGGGTATAGAATTTTTTCTGTACTTTATTTCCTATCTTCACTGTGATTGTGGTTACACAACTCATTTTTTTTTTTAATTTTCTGAGCTGTTTTCTGTAAGGGTAGATTTTGTTATATGTAAACTTTATGTTCAGTAAAGAAAATGGAGCAAACAAAAGAAGCCACACTAATTTTCCTTGAATACTCAATATTGGTTGTGATCATAAAGTTTGATCCCATTATGAAGTCTGTAAAAACATTAAAATTACAATCAGAACATTCTTTAAGATCATCCAAAATATTGCCATCCCAGGGTGTCACATTCTTTCATTTTTCCATGTATCATCTATGTATACTAGAATTCTTTAACTGAATTCAACATTTATTCTGCTTTTCCTACATAGAAATAAGCATTTTTCAAGTCAAACATATTTGCAATCATCATTTTCCATCTGCACATTGTTCTATCTAGTTAAAATATAATTGACTTAACCTTCCCTTAGTAATAGACATTTGGGCTGCATTAAATTTTTTTTTAGTATTATAAGCAAAAATCCATTGAACATCTTGATCCACATAACCAACTTTTCTTTTGATTTTTCCACACAGGGTAAATTTCAGTGCATGGAATTATATCAATGTGCCCTTAATTTTTCTTCATGAGTGTTGCTCATTTCTCATAAAAAGATTTTTACTTATTTTCTCCTTCACAATGGAAACTGGAACAATTTTAGAATTGCTCATACTCATTGGTATATATAAATGTTTTCTATGTATAGATAACATTACATATTACATAAAACATTTTTATATAGCATCTATTTATATATAGCATTTTTAACTTAATATATATGAAATGGAGTATTTTGCTTTAATTTTCATTTTTCTTGTGTATTACTGATTACATTATTTCAAAAGTTGTTTCAAATTTTTATCTATTTGAGGTATAATTTATCCATGTTCTTTGTTCATATACATTTTTAATATATAAGCATAGCAGTTTTGCCATGAATCAGTAGTCTTTCCCTAAATGTTCACTTCTGGATTCTTGCCAAATTACACTGGGAAATTCTACTAAATAAAATGAAGATAGGGGTCATCAGTTACCTGCATAACGCTGTCATATACTGGATGCTCAAAAAATATTTGTTGAAAGAAAGGAAATAAAGTTATAAACAAGAACCAATCATCTTGCAGGCAGGCCTGGGAGAAGTCTTTCTGAGATTATCCCTAACACTTAAAGTTGTACGTGTGTGAGCTCAGTCATGTCTTAACTTTTGCGACCCCATGCACTGTAGCCTGCCAGACTCCTCTGTCCATGGAATTTTCCAGGCAAGAATACTGCATTGGCTTGCCGTTTCCTACTCCAAGGAATCTTCCCAATTCAGGGATCTAACCTTCTTCTCTTGCATCTCCTGCTTTAGTAGGTGGATTCTTTACAGCTGAGCCACCTGGGAAAGTTATGTGGTCCTTGTTCTCTCTTGAGTCCTCTTGCCTTGAATGCCATGTTTCTATTACATAGCTACAACTATATTGCTACTTTCCTCTGCTGCAGAGGAACAGTTACAAACAGAAGCACAGATGTAATCTAAATTACTGATCCCAGTAAATTTTCATTCTATCAGTGAAATACATACAAAAGGCTTTCTCAGCCAACAATATCAATAAAATGAAGCAGACAATTTGGAACTGAAGAATCAAAAAGAGTACCTACCTTCAAATATATCACTGATACAGATAGAGGAGTAAAGTCCCTTTGACAAAGTTGCCATAGTCACAAAACTTCCTCTAGCTTATCATATGTTGCTGATTTGAGTTTTCTTTTCATTACAGGAATTGGGATGCCACATCCCCCTCACCCCCCACTGCCTTTGAAATATTTACCTACTTAAAATGTATTTTTTATTGTAGCATGAGAATGAAGTATTATCTTCTAACTAGAATACTACATTTCTGTTCAGCAAAAAGTGACCTCTCTCAAGGTATTGGTCTTTTGGGGTTTTGATTGTTTATTTTGTAGAAGTGAAAAGGAGCTAAAGTAGGGGAGGTTTTCTACTAGACGAAAAATGCAGTTTTGTTTTGTTTTTTAACTGCCCCTCTCTTGTCACAATACTATATACGATACCACTCTTATTCAGAAAGACACTTTTGTTTGCCAAGTGAGATGGCAAATGTAAAAAAGTACATTTCTGGCAGAATCATGGCAAGAGTGAGAAAGCTGTCTTTGAAAAGGAGTAGCAAATTTTCACTCAGATTTCTGGTCCCATGTGAGGATTATACTACATGAAAACATCTTCTCCCACCCCAATCCCAGAAGAATGAATAGTTCCTGGATATTGGTGGCCCATCTGGATTACTCAGAGCCAATTCTGCTAAATGCAGGAGGATGGTGTATGCATCAGAGCAAAGCTGGAATAATCCTGACAAGTTGGAAAATGATAATTGGTGACTGGCAGTGAAGGTTTTCAGAGAGGCCAGAATCAAACATCTCTCTTTGACTGTGAATGATGGAGCTTTGTGTTCCATTGTCACACTAAATCCCCTTGTGCTGCTGCTTAGTAAAATGAAAGCAAACATTATTTGGAATATTAGCTATAAGTCATGTAAAATTCGGCAGTTCCAATTTGCATTTGAATAATAAGTTGAAATGAGCCCAACAAACACCAAGTCTGCAGCAGACTAATATTGAAAAATATATACTAAAGGATATTACCATCTGAAGTGGCAAAGGATACAAATGAATATTGGAATTCTGCATAAAACTGACTAGTATTTCATTTACCAGTATTTATGAAAATTTGCAAATGATTTATGATTTCAATTTCTTGCATTGAATAACAAAACAGGAACTTATAAAAAACAGTTAATATCAATAATATATTTCAATATTATAATAACTGGTAGGTTGTCTCAAAATAGAAAACTAGCATGAGAGAATCCCAGGGATCTCCAGAATGACATATGTTCCATATATTACCTCAAATATAAAGAAGACAATTTGGGATTATAGTAAAGAAAAAAAAATATGCATGAGGTTAAAGACAGTATGGTTAAACTCTTTGGGATAAGTGAAACTACCTACCTTAAAATCAATTATTTGGAGGAAAAACATGTGGGAAGAGAGCAAAGAGCTTTTTGACACAAGAAAGTAGGGTGGTATTGAGGAAGATTTAGTTTGTTCATTTATCAAAACACTTATTGAGTATCTAATGCTTCTGATCCATCTGAGAGTTAGAAATAAACAGGTAAATATTATAAAATATGTATTTTTAAAAGATTTCATAAGTCATTGGAGAAGACAGCATGGAGAGAGAGAAGGAGTAAAACAGTGTGAAAGTCCTTGAAAGGGAGTTATGTACAAGGAAATTGTTATTAAGAGCACCACTAACCTCTTTGGTTAACTGTGATGCCTAAACTAAACCCTTTTGTTTTTTTTTAATTGAAGTATAGTTGCTTTATAATGTTGTGTTCGTCTCTGCTGCTCCATGAAGTAAATCAGCTGTATGGATACCTATAGCCCTCCCTCTAAGACCTCCCTCCCCTTCTCCTCATCCCACGCATCTAGGTCACCACAGAGCACCAGGTTGAGCTCCCTGTGCTATGCAGTAGGTTCCCACTAGCTATCTGTTTTACACATGGTAGTGTGAGTACATCAAAATCTTAAAGGATAAATAAATGTTATAAATGTGATCAGCACAAGAAAAAAAGATCCATAAAGTAACTTTAAATGTTCATTATTATGATACTGAGTCAGACATACATCTAATATTTACAATGAGATATTAAGAATACAAAATATTTCCTCATCCTTCAGCTGACGGAAGACCAGATGGCTTTAACCTTTCATCTACAGGATGGCTTTCCTTCACTCATTTACTGTCTGGCTGTTTGAGTTAGAATCCCTGTATAAACAAGAGTGATTCTTGGGAATTCTCTGGCAGTCCAGTGGTTAGGACTTGGTGCCTTCACTGCCACGGCCCATGTTAGTGTCTCCAAGTTAAAAAAGACAGTAGTGGAAAGGGTGACATGAGTGTGCTTCTTGCTATCTGGCATATAAGGTCAGGGCAGCTGATTTTTGACAAAAGACCCCCAAAAAGTTGTTGAGGAACCCCTTGAAATTTGAAGGGACAAATTAAGGATCTGCTGGACAAATGTGATTCTCTCAATCTTATGATGGTGTTTGTTACATTTTTGGATTGAGAGATGTATTGAAGAATGGGAGCAAACTTGGAATATTACAATTGGGGAGATTATAAGGTATTTTAAATGTCTGTTTCTTAGAGTTAAGTTTGATCTAGCATACTCTGGTGATTCAAACAATAAAGAATCTGCCTGCAATGTGGGAGGCCTGGCTTCAATTTCTTGTTCCGGAAGATCCCCTGGAAAAGGGCATGGCAACCCACTCCTGTATTCTTGCCTGAAGAATTCCATGAACAGAGAAGCCTGGCAGGCTACAGTCCATAGTATCACAAAGAGTCAAACTGAACTGAGTGACTAACACTTTCACATTTCATAATCTGATAGGCCAATGTCATGTTGTGAATCCAATTAAGATGTCAATTTGTGCCATGGCAAAATTCCTGTCCCCTACAGTCTCTGATTACATTATTCCAGAAGACTGGAAGTCAGAGAAAGGCATCAGGTTTTAGAAGAGAAAACAGATTCTTGTGATCTGAACACAATGCAGCCACTTTAAAAAAAATTCTCTCCATGTTGACACCTAGAGACTCTTCTTTATGCTCACCCTAGTTCAACTTTCCAAATTGAAAGCTGTCAACAAGCCCAGGAGGAATGGGCCATACTCTTCAAAAGTTTCAAAACAATAAAACATTAAAAAAACATAAAAATCAACTATTATGTGACCACAGTTTTAATATACACTAATGGACGACGTGAGTTTGAGTGAATCCGGGAGTTGGTGATGGACAGGGAGGCCTGGTGTGCTGCAATTCATGGGGTCGCAAAGAGTCGGACACGACTGAGCGATTGAACTGAACTGAATAAGCAAATGTCATACCAAATCCCCCTCTATATCCCAGAGAAATACCAATAAACAGGTACAAATCTTTCCAGAATATTGTCCATTTTATACATATATATAAAGATATAAATATATGAAGATATATATAGATATTTAAAATACTTTTAAGCAAAGACTTTATATTTTAGAGCAGTTTTAGGTTCACAGAAAAATTGTAGAAGGTACAGAGAGTTCCCTTGTACCCCAGAGTCCATGATTTACATTAGAGTTCATTCTAGTATATGCTAAGAATTTAGGCAAATGTATAATGACATGTGTCCATTATAGCAGATGTATACCTTTAACAGATATTTCCTTATTTTGCACAATAATCTGTAATTGCCTTTTTCACTAAATATTTGATTAGGTCCATAGAGACTCACCTTACATTTTGATAATATTATAGAATCTCATGAGCATGTGCTTTAATTTAATTAAAAAACCTTATTGATAGATGTTTAGTTTTCTAGTCTACTATTTTTTACCATAAAATGTACACAATGAATATTCTTACTCATTTACCTTGCCATTTCATGTACAAATTTCTGGGATAGTATGCATAATGTCTAGATAGTACAGGGAAAAATTTCATTGTCTTTGGAACCATAAACATTTTTGTTTTAATTACAGTTGTATCATTTGAAATTTAAGCAATTCTGACCAACTGAAACCACAGTTTCATTATCAATAAATTGGAGTTAGTAATAAACTTCTCACAGGATTCTGAAGATAGAATGAGGTAAATCATATAGTTTGTTTTAAAAACTGCAAATAGTGTACATGGTTTTATTGCTACAGGTTTTGTGCAGCTGTGAGATTATCAACTTGTCAGTTGTTATCACTTCTCTGAAACAGAAATATTCACTGAAATTCACACTATAAAGATCTGGGGGTGGGTGTGCAGAACACTGAAAGGAGAATGCCTGTGAGCTGGTCAGCCTTTGAAGTGAACTTCAGAACATCCCAATGCAGTCTACTGGGGCTTTCTGGATTAGCTACAGGTCTTCATGAAGGCTTGGCTCAGCTTGAAAGCAGAGTAACAGAGTTTAAGTATTAGACAGCTCCCAGAATTGTCCTGAAAACAGTGGCTGCCAAGATAAATATGGTGGCTCAAAAGTGACAAATCCTTAAAGGTAACAGTCCCCAGCAACAACCTGCCCCTGTGACCTCTTTAAGTAACTATATTCGAACTTTGGCCCCAAAGAATAGAATGTGAAATTAGATGCTGTTTGTCCCATGGCAGCGTTCCCCCTAAAGGATGACCCAAGATGGGGAGGTGATGGTGTTCAGAGAGTTATCAGCTACAAGGAACTAGTTGAGCTGGGCCAATTGTAGAATCAGAGGTCATTCTAGGGAAAAGTGAAGGCCTGAAGTTCCCTGAGGGTTTTTCCTGGACAAGAAACCCCAGTGCAAGCAATTATAGAAGTTACAAATGTAGGACTACCAATAATGAGATGTGAAAGTGATAATAAACACATTTTGATTAACTAAGCTATAATAAATTTACTTCTCAATATTGAAAACCTTATTTTTAAAAAAGCACTGTTAGATGAAGAGGCAATTATAGTATATGCCAAATAGTGTAAAAAAATAAATTTTGGAGATTACCAAGTAGTCACTAAATATGTTCTTTTACTGGATTGGTGACAGTCATGATTCTCTCAGCTTTTTAAATTGTATAGCTTCCTTTTTTTTCTTTTTTCATGGCTTAGAACAATAACCATTTTATCTTTCACATTTCTGTGGGTTAATTCTGCTTAACTGAGTGATTCTTCTATGCCAGGCAGTGTGAGCTGGTTTCTAGTCCTAGGAAAACTTGCTTAGACTGGACTGTTGAGATGGTTCATCCCATGGTCATCAACTCACAGCTCGCCTGGCCTATTAACCAGAGCTTCTTTCCATAAGCTGAGTTCTCAGGGTGGGGTTCAGAGCTTAAGGAGTGTCTTAAGAGTGAAATTCTAAGATTAAGAAACAGAAATGTCCAATCTTCATAAAGTTTTGACCTAGAACTAGCACACCACCATTCCTGCCATATTCTAAGGGGAAATGTAGTCAATCACTCAATGGAAAGTTTTTGTGACAAATAGTTTGCACCTATTTTTAATCTATCTCACAAGGATACGCAGTACCAGATTCCCAAAATTTACCATTAAAGTCCCAGATAATGATTGTTATGTGAGGTCAATGATTCTTAGGTAGATGGCTTTCCTCTTTTGTCTTTGATTCTGCCTGAAATTGTGTAATCTTGGGAGGAACTAGAGAATATTTTCCTAAGCTTCAGAACAACTTGACAACTCTTTTCCCCCTAGTATTTATTTCTCCTAATATAGCACAATTTTCCCAATGAGAAAAGAATTCTATTAGGAATACAGTTGATCCATGTCACTGAATGCAAATTCATTATTAACTCTTAGGTTAATAATTCAAATTGATACAGAACTTGGCAACAAGAGATTGGTGTTAGTCAATCTGCTTTTGAGTAATTATAAACTGAGAGCCTTCCTTCTTATCTAGCATAAAATAATATGAAGAATCCTCAAAATAATCATGAATGTTCTTAATAATGTGAAAACAAAACACAGGCCAAACTAATCTTTTGCCAAGTAATATTTTACATAGAAATTCAAGTTGCCTGGCCCTGTTGAAAGTATACATTTAATCACCATCAGTATTAATCAGACTGAAATTTAATAAAACTAATTTTCTTCCTGGTATATGTAGTAATTCTTACATTGTAGAGTCACACCATCTGCTATGACAATAATATTTTGGGGATTTCTTAGAGAAAAAATAGTCACGCATGCTGTAAAAATTGAAGCTGCAATGGCATCCTTAAAATGCATCAAATCTGATGTTTATAATGGCCTACAGAAAGCCTCAAGCTATCGCTACATTCCAAAGAATTTAAAGCAGCAGTTTCCAATATAAACTAATCAAGAGCTGTCACAAGAGTTTACACCATCTGGCATCACATAAACCCAAGACTTCACTTAACATTTAAGTTCAGGAGTTTCACTCTCTCTAAATCGTTTGGATTTCCACAGTGTATGCAATCAGTAAAAAAGGATACATGTACACTACAAAGCCTGTGATATGTCTGAAACCACAAAAGCCACTTTTCAATCATTTCCCACCCACTTGTTAAAGTTACTATGGCTGCTATACATTCTTCTCAATGACCTCCATCATGTCGTTATTGTACTCTTCAGCTCTGATTGGCTCTTTCTTACAGTTTCTAACTCTGCTGAAGAAATGGAGTTCATTCGTTCTTCTGCCAAGTTTGCTGAGCCTCTTTCTGACCATTGCTATGAGCTCCTTATTAAGTAAATTATGTCTATTTCATTTGGATTTTTTTTCTTGGAGTTTTATTTTGTTCTTTTGTTTGGAACGCATTCTTTTATTTTTTCATTTTGTTACACTTTCTGAATAGTTGCTATGAATTGGGTGAAACAGCTACCTCTCCCAGGCTTACAGGTGTGCACTTACTTGTAAGCATCCCTTGTGTAGACTGTGTGTACCAGATGACTTGAGCTAGAGTGTGTGTGACCAGAGGAAGTGCAAGGACTGCTACACCTATGTCAGTTTGGCCGGCTGGCAGGACCTGGGTTGGGCACAGGATGGGGTCCATCCTAAGGGTACGCAAACAATGGTGCTTGCCTAGTGCCTCCAACCTTGGAGAGAGTCCTGGGAGTTGCCCAAGCATTTTGCTAATTGAATTTCCTTTCCATTTAGTCTAGGTGCCCTAACAACTGATGCTTTTTCACTGTGTCCCACGGCAGGCAAGTTTCACTTAGACTCCTCAGTGATTCCCTTTCTACTTACTGCAGGACACTATGTCAGGGGTGGGCTTCCTGTGGATACCACGTCTCCATCTTTCCTGCACATTTCTTTGGAGTCCCTCTATGTTCAGAAGCTGTTCAATCAGTCCTCAGGTCTCCTTTAGGAAAAACTACTGTGTATATGTGTAGATTCAGTGTATCTGTGGAAGGAAGGGAGTACAGGATCTTCTTTTGCTGCCACCTTAGACCTCTCCAAAAATCTCCTTTTTTATGGCATTGTTTTCTTTCACAGTCACATGTTAAACAGGGGACTCAAGTAATATCACTTGAGCTTTTGCTGTTTTTATATGAACTGCTATTTTCTAGTTTATCTCAGCCATATCCATGAAAGGGTTAATTTTTAAATACATGGATAGGGAAATACTAATATATTTAATTATGATTAATTACGTTTTTTTGTTTTAGAAACATTCTAGTTAGCTTAAATTTGTTTTCCACCTTTCTTTAAATTTAGTTTTTACCTCATTTTTACTTGAATTTTTTCTTTTGGCTTTTATTGTGCTGTATTAATAATTGACATATAGCACTCTACATTTACCCTGACCCCATTAGTTGCTCAGTCGTGTCCAACTCTTTGCAAGCTCATTTAAGGACAGCATAATGACTGACATATATACCATAAAATGATTAACACAATAAGTTTAGTTAACATCCATCATCTTATGTAGATTAAAAAAAAGAAAGATTTTCCTTTTGATGAGGAATTTTAGGATCTACTCGCTTAGCAACTTTCAAATATATCATACAGTAATGTTAACTACATTAACATTTAATGTTAAAAGGGAACATTTCATGCAAAGATGGGCTCAATAAAGGACAGAAATGGTGGGGACCTAACAGAAGCAGAAGATATTAAGAAGAAGTGGCAAGAATACACAGAAGAACTGCACGAAAAAGATCTTCACGACTCAGATAATCACAATGGTGTGATCACTCACCTAGAGCCAGACATCCTGGAATATGAAGTCAAGTGGGCCTAAGGAAGTATCACTATGAACAAAGCTAGTGGAGGTGATAGAATTCCAGTTGAGCTATTTCAAATCCTGAAAGATGATGCTGTGAAAGTGTTGCACTCAATATGCAAGCAAATATGGAAAACTTGGCAGTGGCCACAGGACTGGAAAAGGTCAGTTTTCATTCCAATCCCAAAGAAAGGCAATGCCAAAGAATGCTCAAACTACCGCACAACTGCACTCATCTCACACGTTAGTAAAGTAACGCTTAAAATTCTCCAAGCCAGGCTTCAGCAATATGTGAACTATGAACTTCCAGATGTTCAAGCTGGTTTTAGAAAAGGTAGAGGAACCAGAGATCAAATTGCCAGCATCCACTGGATCATGGAAAAAGCAAGAGAGTTCCAGAAAAACATCTATTTCTGCTTTATTGACTATGCCAAAGCCTTTGACTGTGCGGATCCCAATAAACTGTGGAAAATTCTGAAAGAGATGGGAATACCAGACCACCTGACCTGCCTCTTGAGAACCTGTATGCAGGTCAGGAAACAACAGTTAGAACTGGACATGCAGCAACAGACTGGTTCCAAATAGGAAAAGGAGTTCGTCAAGGCTGTATATTGTCATCCTGCTTATGTAACTTATATGCAGAGTATATCAAGAGAAATGCTGGGCTGGAGGAAGCACAAGCTAGAATCAAGATTGCCAGGAGAAATATCAATAACCTCAGATATGCAGATGACACCACCCTTATGGCAGAAAGTGAAGAAGAACTAAAGAGCCTCCTGATGAAAGTGAAATAGGAGAGTGAAAAAGTTGGCTCAAAGTTCAACATTCAGAAAACGAAGATCATGGCATCTGGTCCCATCACTTCCTGGCAAATAGATGGGGAAATAGTGGAAACAGTGGCTGACTTTATTTTTCTGGGCTCCAAAATCACTGCAAAGGGTGATTGCAGCCATGAAATTGAAAGATGCTTACACCTTGGAAGTAAAGTTATGACCAACCTAGATAGCATATTCAAAAGCAGAGACATTACTTTGCCAACAAATGTCCTTCTAGTCAAGGCTATGGTTTTTCCAGTGGTCATGTATGGATGTGAAAGTTGGACTGTGAAGAAAGCTGAGTGCTGAAGAATTGATGCTTTTGAACTCTGGTGTTGGAAAAGACTCATGAGAGTCCCTTGGACTGCAAGGAGATCCAACCAGTGCATCCTAAGGGAGATCAGTCTTGGGTGTTCATTGGAAGGACTGATGTTGAAGCTGAAACTCCAATACTTTGGCCACCTGATGCAAAGGACTGACTCATTGGAAAAGACCCTGATGCTGGGAAAGATTGAGGGCAGGAGGAGAAGGGGATGACAGAGGATGAGATGGTTGGATGGCATCATCGACTCAATGGTAATGGGTTTGGGTGAACTCCGGGAGTTGGTGATGGATAGGGAGGCCTGACATGCTGCAGGTAATGGGGTTGCAAAGAGTCGGATATGACTGAGTGACTGAACTGAACTGAATGTTAACTGTAGTCATCATGTTGTACATTCTATCTCCAGTATGTACTAATTTTATAACTGGAAGTTCCCATCTTTGACCACCTTCATCCAATTCTCCCATTCCCCATCCCCACTTCTGGTAACCACAAATCTGATATCTTAAAACAAACAAAAATAATTCTTGATTCTTATAAACATGCTATGGTTTTCTACACATTATTTGTAATAGAACTGCTTTTACCACAATTAAAATAAAGACATTTTTAACATAAGAAATCTTACCTAAGCTATCACCATCAAGGCTCATTTATCTAAAGCAGTCTACAAAGGCAAGGTACACTGTTGGATGAAATAACCAATAAAAATGATCATCTCTCCATCTCGCAACATATCATTCTTTGTTCAGTTACCCTAATTGGTCCAACCGAATAACTAGTCAAATGATATCTCAATGTTTCCCTCAATCATCTGTACCTAGACTGAACTGGCTTTATAGCATATATATAAATAAAGGCAGTTGTGCATACCACACAAAAACACAAACATAAACATCTAGATGTTTATCTCTTTACTCCTTGTCATTGTCTTTTTTATTAGAGTTAATCTTTTCTCATTCTCCTGGAGAAGGAAATGGCAACCCAATCCAGTATTCTTGCCTGGAAAATCTCATGGACAGAGGAGCCTGGTGGGCTACAGTCCATGGGGTCGCAAAGAGTCAGGCATAACTGAGAGACTAACACTTAATCTTTTCTCATTCTCCAGAACTGCTGGAGCTGGACCAAGGTAAATGTCTGTGTTCATGACACAAGTCTTGCAGCTCAGTGTGTATAGGTACCTATAGGCTATTTTAGAAAAATCTCATTAATCAACCTTGAAGGAATTATTTCCAGGATTCATTGCTTGATAAAAAAAAAAGAGTCATTTGAAGGATCTCTTCTAGAAGATTGACATTTATTTTTCTATCATTTTGTTTGAGAATTATCCAAGACCCAAGAGAGAAAGAAATATAATAACCCTTTTCTAGACATCTTAGTCATTTGAATAGGAATGTCTGGATTGTCTATCTCCACTTACTGAAATAATTTCTTAGAATCATTCCTATACTGTCCTCTTTTTGTTTGCTGTATTTTTTACATATGGCAATGAATGTGGGTAGAGTTCATATAAGGGCATTATTAACCTAAAGTTAACCTTTAGGTTAATAATAACCTTTAGATTAAAAGGAAACCTCCTTTTCCTTTCCTATTTTATCATCACAGCACATGAGTATCTAAAATTAAAATGTAAAAGTTACTTATTTATAACACCCTTGAAATGTATTAGTATGGTTATGACAAGAAAATTAACAGTACTTTCACCTATTTATATTTGAAGGTGGCATAGCTTTTTTAAAGGTCAATTAAAATTTTGTTAGCATAGATCCTGTGACTATTTCTAAAGAGAAAAGCTTAAAAATGGAAGCCATAAAATAGTGAGGTTATGTTTTAAGAGTTGAAAGATTAAATGGAAAGGGTCTTGTCTAAAAGGTCCCATTTAAAATTGTGTCAGGTTTCCAGCCAAATGATAGAGGAAATACTTATCAGATCAGAATGGAGACACAAAGCTTTAAAAACCACTGGGCAAAAGCTAACCAGTTTTTGACTTAGGCTTTTTGAGCAATTCATTAAAATTTCAGCTTCTGGACTCATTAATGGCATAATGTACCTTCAAAAGCACCCCACACTTATCAGGCAGCCAAGGGTTATCTTTGTCACACAGGATTGAGAAGTTTGGGCAAGCCTTTAATTTGTTTTGTTTTTTTTTTTAAATGAAGTAAAGGCCATATAGTAGGAGTGCATGCAGATTTAATCTTTCTGGAATGCAATTTAACAGTATCTATTTTTAAACATAAAATTTTTAAAATGAGCATTCACTTAGTTTTTATTTGAAGTTTTCTAAAAGCAGAAAGAGAAAGAAAACAACCAACCAAAAAAAAAAAAAAAAACAGAAGTAAAGTTTTAGACACAAATTGGTATGTAATTTCGAGAGAAGTAGGACAGGGAAACAGGGGAAGCCAATGAAGTGTGAGCTGATAAGCAGTTTACCTCTGTGGGCAACTTGGCCCCAAATACATTCGGGACCATTTGAGAGACTATAAGACAGGTTTCATGATTGTACCACTGAGAACTGATGAAGCTGGAAGATTTACCCACCAACTCTCACCTTTTATTGATAGAAGGTCACTTCATGGGCATGAACTTCCTTGCATCTGGCCTTATGTTGCCAAGTAGGCTAACTATAGCATTCAGAGAATACTTTCAGGCAGAAGAACTCAGGAAACCATCAGGCTGTATGGGAATTGTTTGCAGATGACTGTCTGGGTAGGCAAAGAGGATGAGAGGTGGACCACTAATGCCCTCTGCTATGCCCTTTGACCTAGGGAATCACACATAGAAACATATTCTTTCATCATGCCTCTCATATTCTATTCATCATACAGTGAGTTGAGGAGTGCTAACAGTAAAATTTCTAAAAGATTTTGTTATATGCACATAATTATGGACAAAACCAGTGGATTTTTGTTTAGTGTTAGAATCCTTCAAAAATTCATCTTTTCCAATAATCAAATTTCCACTGAAACTATGGCCTATTAGAGATGTTTTGTGAATATAGAGCTATAGCCACAACACACCCTACCATTGTGAGGTGCCTGGTAATATGATCGATGAATATTCTTAGGAGGCTGAAGAGATCCTCCACAGGGTTACCAGATTCGGCAAATACAAATGCTGGACACGCAGTGTATTCATTTTCTCAAGAGTCATAACAAAGTGCCGAAAACTGGGCACCTTCAAACAACAAAAATGTATTGTTTCCCAGTTAGGAGACTAGAAGCTTAAAATCACCATGTCAGCAGGGCCAGGCTGTCTCTGTAGGCTCTGCAGGGGAAGGATCCCGTCTTGATTCTTCAGCTCCTAGTGGTTGCCAGTACTCTTCAGCGTTACTTAGCTTGTAGAAGTATCATCATTCCCATCTCTGCCTCCATCTACACTTGGCCTTCTTCCCTCTGTGTCTGTGTTTCCTTATAAAAACATTTGTGATTGAATTTAAGGTCCACCATCATCCAATAGAACTTCATCTTAACTTGATTACAATGCAAAGACCCTATTTACAAACAAGATCACACTCACAGGTTCCAGGTGGCACACATTTTGGGGACTCACAGTTTAACTCAGTGCATGTGTGCTAAGTCACTTCAGTCATGTCCAACTCTGCAACCCAATGGACTGTAGCCAGCCAGGCTCCTCTGTCCATGGGATTCTCCAGGCATGAATACTGGTGTGGGCTGCCATGCCCTCCTCCAAGGGATCTTCCCAGTTGAGGGATCTTCCCAATTCAGGGGTCAAACCCAAACATCTTACATCTCCTGCATTGGCAGGTGGGTTCTTTACCACTAGCACCACTTGGGAAGGCCCAGTTAAATTTGACTTTCAGATGAACAATGAGTATTGTCCCAAAATATTACAAGGAGAATACTCATACTAAAAATCACCTGCCTACTTGAAATTAAAATTTAATTGGATGCTCTAATTTTTATCTGGAAAAATTATTCCTAGAGGCTACTCAGGATCTTCATTATCACCTCATTTCCACAGTCCTTTTGAAAAAAAACTCAGTTTTACTTTAATTATCATCCACTTTATCTAAATAATTGCATAAGTAACCTTCTTCCTCTTTTGCCCCAATTTCTCCTGAAGTCTGAAGTATTGATGAATTTGTGTTAATGAATATTTATTGAATTATTCACAATATATAAGGATAACGTGAAAAATGAGTATGGACCTTCAGTCAGATGCTAGAAGAAGAGAAGTAAGGTGTGCTCCTTGCCCCAGAGAACCTACATTAGTTAGAGTGATGAGAAAGACCTCTCCTGTAACTGCTGCAAGACAGAATATGTACCACCAAAGATGTATGAACAAAGTGGAAGGAACGTGAAATCATTGGTATCCCTCCCATTCTGGAAGGTTCGGGTCTGATTTCATGGAAAGGTGGCTTTTGAATTGGGCCTTAGAAGATGGAAAGGATGATATGTTCTAGGTAGAAAGAAGAACTTGACCAAAGGAAGGCATCATTAGCCCATTTAAGGATGAGTCACGTAATTCAGTGGTTTCTAACTTTACTGTCTATCAGGAGTCCCATGTTCTGAATGTCTATAGTTCATCCCAAAGGGTGCTGATTTAGCAGGCCCAGAATGGTTTAATTTTTTAAAAACCTCCACAAGAATCACAGTGTACAATTTAGACCCTACTGTGCAATAACTCAAACACAACCTAAATTTATATTTGGTTCTCATATCTGTTCAAGGTCACTATGGTAGAATAGGGTTGGGTTTGGTAAAAGTAGATTGAAATGGGAACACTATTGCGTATTTCCAAAGCAGAAGTTATTTTTAGATCTACTCAGTGGTCTGAATAGAGAATTTTATCGCCAGGAAAAATTTTCATTAATACAAGTCCCTTTTCCTTCCTTTCACAAATACTAAAAAGAAAAAAAATCTTCTCATGAGTAAAAAATGTTACTTCTCATTAAACAGTTGAAAAGTCAAAGAATATTTTCCATCCTGAAATAATTTGTACTCCATTACGGATGGTTTCCAATTAGTGACATTAAATGAAGACTGGACATCCTCAATTCTAAACAGGAACAAACCTATACTGATTGATAATTTATTTTAGATTACCAATATAAATGAACCAGGAGCTCATGAGGTAAAAATTGCACTAAAATAAAGGGTATAGCTAAGTTTTCATACTAACCAACAACAAAATTGTCTAAAAATAAGTTTAAATAACTAAAAATAACAATGTGAGTCAAACTCTAAGAAATGCAGTCTGTTGCTTGTTGTGTCTCTGCATTTCAAATAGTTTATAATTTAAAAAAAAAAAAAAACTCATCAAAACAGGAAAAATATGCAACTCTCCAGATAGGAACATGAACTTCCAGAGAGTTGTTCCCTGATAGCATGAAAAATGCTTAGAGTCTTTAACAAGGAAAGGTTTTGTTCTCTTTATTTTAGGAAGGCCTCCAATTTTAAATATCAAGCACATTGTGCTGGGCTTCCCAGGCGGCGCTAATGGTAAAGAACTCCCTGCCAGTGGAAGAGTCATAAGAGAAGCAGGTTTGATCCCTTCGTTGGGATGATCCCCTGGAGAAGGGCATGGCAACCCACTCCAGTACTCTTGCCTGGAGAGTCCCATGGACAGAGGAGCATGGTGGGCTACAATCCCTAGGGTCGCATAGAGTGGACAGGACTTAGTATGCATGCACACACACTGTATTCTCTCTTTGTAAGAAAGGACTTAGTATGCACACATGAACACTGTATTCTCTATTTGTAAAGGTCAATGTAGGTCATTGACATATGAGGAGATAATGATAACTAACATTTGTGATTTGTGAAGCACCTGTGCTTCCTCAGTCGCATTTGGTCGCTAACAGTTGTGATGGGAGGGGAGAGACCGAGCCTACTGTAAGCACTACCTTTACCATCCAGGTAATCAGTATGTGGTTTAAGGATGTCCCTAGAGATATCAAGGCCACACAGCTTCTCAGTGAGAGAAGCAGGGTTGAACTTAATGCACAACTGTGACTAACAGTCTAGTGGCCTTCCTATCATGCTATGACGTTTCAAACTTTTCAGGAAAAGCTTGTCCGCATGAAATACTGCAACAGGGCAGAGAATGGGCAATTGTTCTCTTCGATTCTGATTTGTGAGAAGTATTATCAGGATGTGGGGTAAACAGCTGAGAAGCAGCTATTGGAGATATGCAACCTTTATTAGGATGTAATATCTCTGTGGTTTGGTTTTAAAGCAACTTAGTAAGCTGAACTAATCAATATGATCAAGTAACAGTTCTTGAAATTCTATTTGAAAGCAAAGCTGTTAGATTAAAAAATCCAAAGATAAAATCTGAAAATGTAAGCTGTTGGTAATCCTCTTTATCATTTTGAAGAAATTCAAATCACAATAAAAGCTGAGAAATGAAGGGTTTAAAAAGAAAATATGAAAACTGATTCTGCAAAATTTCATTTCATATCAAGTCTTAATAGTCATTAACACCCTGAGTATGGAGGTTCACATGACAGACCTTGAACTGTTTCAGCAATAATGAGATGGCTCTATAATCAAACAACATTGTTTGTAGTAGAAAGTGGAATGCCTATTTTACCATTCTTAGTTTAAATAAACGGACAGAAAATCACCCAAATAATGTCCCATTTGGATCACCTTAAGGGACCCATAGTTTCATTAATTCTGAACTTTGAGAGTTCCTTAGCAAACAGGAACAAAAGCTGACTATCCAACAATAGGGAACAGTTAACTATATTATGATGTTTCCCTTTAGTGGCGTATTAGTTCATCATGAATTTTTATTGACATGGCAAAACACCCATGATTTAATATTAGTTGTGGAAAAGACATGATACCAATTGAGTTCATCTGTGAGGGCTGCCATGAAAAACAACAGAAATTAATTTTCTTACTGCTTTAGAGACTAGAAGTCCAAGATAAAGATATTGGCACTCGGTTTCTCCTGAGGCCATTCTCCTGGGCTGGCAGATGGCTACCTCCCAACATGGGCTTTTTCCTACCTATGCTTGCTCCTGTGTCTTCTTCTGCTTTTAAGGACACGGTCATAGGACCACATCCTAAGAGCCTCATTTTACCTTAATCACCTCTTTAAAGACTTTGTCTCCAAATAAGGTCACATACTGAGATACTGGGGTTTGTGACTTCAGCATGTGAATTTTGAAGGAACATAATTTAGTCTATTACACCAATTATATGCAGAAAGATTCTCCTCTGGCTATATGTATAGGTATATGTTATGACAAAACTAAATGGAAATATGACAAAAATTAACAGAAATTAATAAGTAAGGTAAATGAGGTTAATTTTATTTTCACCTTACATTCTTCTAAACTTTAAAACAATACATGGTAATTTAAAGAGAAAGGAATCAAATTATTAGTCATGAAATATCAGAGCATCTGCTTAAGAAAGTATTATAATGGTGAGCCAAAGAACTTCTACACTAATCTGTCTACATACATGATTATCTTTTTTTTCTTTTATTTCTTTTCCTTTTCTTTTTTTAAAACTATAAACTATTGCTTCAGCAAAAATCTTAGTCACCCAAGAAGTAATATTGGAAAGAGCAAAACTAGTCTAGTTAATGCAAGGCCATTTCCTTTGTAACCTGTAAAGAATTCTGTTGCCCACAGTATATTTTTAAGTACTTTGAGAGCACAGATTAAATCTTATTCATCTTTAAAACTTTTAATACCTAGCATAGTGCCTTCAACTGAACATATACTCAATAAATATGTCAAAAGACAAGACATTGAAGTATCTCACAGATATTTCTTAAATAAGAAGACAACAGAAAATGTACTGGATTTAAGTCAAACCAATTCAGCTCAAGTCCTTCTTCTGCTAAATAGCATACAGGTAACTTTCATCAATCCATATAATTTTTTGTGCTTCAGTCTCCTCGTGTGGTGGTAGCACAAAAGAAAAAAATCAATTTTCTTAACAGCTGGTCTAGGTCCAGAAAGAGAATTGTCTTTATTTAGAAAAGGTCTATGATAAGATACTTGGGATAGAGATAGGGTTCTGAGAATAGGAGCCAAGACCAAAATAAATAAATAAATAAATAAATAAGTCTTAGTTGTTTCTTCACATGAGAAAATGAAAATTTCATTCTTAATTTTGAAGGGAGAGTGCAAAGAGGAATAAAAATCAAGGAGGTAATGCTGCTGCTGCTGCTGCTGCTGCTGCTGCTGCTGCTAAGTCCCTTCAGTCGTGTCCTACTCTGTGTGACCCCATGGACGGCAGCCCACCAGGCTCCCTCGTCCCTGGGATTCTCCAGGCAAGAATACTGGAGTGGTTGCCATTTCCTTCTCCAAGGCATGAAAATGAAAAGTGAAAGTGAAGTCGCTCAGTTGTGTCTGACTCTTAGCAACCCCACGGACTGCAGCCTACCAGGCTCCTCCATCCATGGGATTTTCAAGGCAAGAGTACTGGAGTGGGGTGCCATTGCCTTCTCTGAAGGAGGAAATAGAAGGAAAGAAAGAGATATGACAGCAAGATAGCAAGAGTAAGAGTCTGGGACATAATATATGATGTCACAGCACTGGAAATTTCTGCAACAAGGCAGGAGAAGTGGTTAATATAAATTTTAAGCTGTTAGCTGTATAAGGTCCAAGTTGATCACTTATCAAATTTTTCAAATTTCAGAGGAAGTTCTATTACACTAAAGAGTAATATAGTTATACTATACTGATAGTTGATGGTAAATAGTAGCAGATGCAGAGGGAGAAGGGCTGTTTAGTTCAGTTCAGTTCAGTAGCTCAGTCATGTCAAACACTTTGTGACCCCACAGACTGCAGCACATTAGGTCCATCACCAACTCCCAGAGTTTACCCAAACTCATGTCCATTGAGTCAATGATGCCATCCAACCATGTCATCCTCTGTCATCTTCTTCTCCTCCTGCTTTCAATCTTGCCCAGCATCAGGGTCTTTTCAAATGAGTCAGCTCTTCGCATCAGGTGGCAAAATTATTGGGGTTTCAGCTTCAACATCAGTCCTTACAGTGAACACCCAGGACTGATCTCCTTTAGGGTGGACTGGTTGGATCTCCTTGCAGTCCAAGGGACTCTCAAGAGTCTTCTCCAACACCACAGTTCAAAAGCATCAATTTTTCAGCACTCAGCTTTCTTCACAGTCCAACTCTCATATCCATACATGACTACTGGAAAAACCATAGCCTTGACTAGATGGACCTTTGTTGACAAAGTAATGTCTCTGCTTTTCAATATGCTATCTAGGTTGGTCATAACTTTCCTTCCAAGGAGTAAGCATCTTTTCATTTCATGGCTGCAATCACCATCTGCAGTGATTTTGGAGCCCAAAAAATAAAGTCAAAGGTTTTGGCATAGTCAATAAAGCAGAAATAGGTGTTTTTCTGGAACTCTCTTGCTTTTTTGATGATCCAGCAGATGCTGGCAATTTGATCTCTGGTTCCTCTGCCTTTTCTAAATCCAGCTTGAACATCTGGAAGTTCATGGTTCACGTATTGCTGAAGTCTAGCTTGGAGAATTTTGAGCATTACTTTGCTAGCATGTGAGATGAGTATAATTGTGCAGTAGTATAAGGTCCAATTTGATCACTCACCAAATTTTTCAAATTTCAGAAGAAGTTCTATTACACTGAAAAGTAATATAGTTACATTATACTGATAGTTGATGGTAAATAGTAGCGGATGCAGAAGAAGGGGTGACTCAGTGAGAGTGAGTCCTCTTCAAGAGTAGAGTGAGGAGACAAGGCAACCATGACAGTGCAAGCCATGAAGACCACAAACAACTTGTTAGAAGGGTGCTGAGCTTCTACAACCCATGATCAATCTTATAAAGATATTAATTGGGTGTGAGAGCTTGAGTGATATGTGGATCATGTGTTAAACGGAATATTCATGTACTTCTGCTGACTTTACAGAATCATTATATCAATCAAATGTAATGTTAATACTTAACATTATGCACAATTTACTATATGCCAGTTGGTGCTAGTAATAAAGAATCCACTTGTCCAAATGCAAGAGACCTAAGAAATGTGGGTTGGATCCCTGGGTCAGGAAGATCCTGTGGAGGAGGGCATGGTAATTGACTCCAGTATTCCTGCCTGGAAAATTGCATGGAGAGAAGACCCTGGTGGGCTACAGTCCATAGAGTCACAAAAAGTCAGACACAACTGAAGTGTCTTATTAGCACACATCCTCTATACCAAGCACTTTGAGAAGCACTCTGGATATTATTGGGATTCCCAGGTGACTCAGTAGTAAAGAATCTACTTGCCAATGCAGGAAATGTAGGAGATGTGGGTTCCATTCCTGGGTCGGGAAGATCCCCTGGAAGAGAAAATGGCAACCTACTCCAGTATTCTTGCCTAGAAAATTCCATGGACAGAAAAGCCTGGTGGGCTACAGTCTGAGGGGATCACAAAGAGTCGGACATGACTGAAAATGCACACACTAGATATTATTATTCTTTACACACTCACAAAAATTGCAGAAGAATCTTACTGCATGCTTTGTCTGCATTTTATGGGACAAAAATAACTTGCTCCAATAGTTTGGCCACCTGATTGGAAGAACTGACTCATTGGAAAAGACCCTGATCCTGGGAAAGATTGAAGGTGGGAGGAGAAGGGGATGACAGAGGATGAGATGGTTGGATGGTATCACCGACTCAACAGACATGAGTTTGAGCAAGCTCTAGAAGTGGTGATGGACAGGGAAGCCTGGCGTGCTGCAGTCTATGAGTTCACAAAATTTCGAACATGACTGAAAGAATGAACTGAACTGAACTTGCCCTATTTCACATAGCTAATAAGTAATTGGTAGAGCCAAGATTCAAAACTTGTAATAAGTACACTTTTACAGCCCAGAATATTAATTTATGTAAATTAAGGTATATTATAAGCAATACAAAATATCATTCTCTGGCATTTAGACAGATCAGAGAGTTAGAGTTAGGAAGAGAAAGACTAGGAGAAAGGTGTAGGATTTTTCCTATTTCTTTTAAATTAATAATGCCCTCACAGATGAAAGGTCATATAGTTTTTCCTAGTATGATCTCTCAGCATGGAATATCCTTCTGCTTATGCTGTGGTGACTGTGCCTGACATAAGAAGTTAGGCACAGGGAGCAATTGGGGCTGAAACCCAGTCCTCTATTCATTATTCAAGCTATGTGCCCACTGGGCTGTAACTTCTCAAAGAGGACACCTTTTGAAATCTTACACGAAGGTGCTTGTCATCCAGAGTAGGTCCCACTTCCTTTTTCCTTAACCTAACAATCATCTACTTATCGTTAAACTAACTCTCCACCCCTAATACAGCCTTCCCCTTAGACTTCTCACTCCACACTCATACCTGGCATTCTGCTTGAGTTCACCATTACTCTATACTATCCTCCCAACCTTCCTCGTATGTAAGCCTCTTGAAGTCAAGAGCGTATTGATTCATACTTCCAAACACAGTAGGTCCTCAATAAAAAAGTTTTTTTCAGTAAAGGAGTAAAAACCAAACGGATTTTTCCTGGGAGAAATATGCTAGGAAATCATAAGTCATAAATTCTGGAAGAGATTTTGTATAAGAATCCAGAATTAAAATTTAGTTCCAGCTCTGATTCTAACTTGCTCTATGACTTTGGGCAAGTTACTTAACCTTTCTGGTCTTCAAGTTTCCATTATAAAATCGTTGGTTTGGGTTAAGCTGATCTTTCAGGTCAATCCTCGCTCTTAACTTTCTATTAACACTCTTTCTCCTCTGTCAGAAGTATGATTAATGACCAAATGCCCCTTATAACCTATTGGTCAACTTGAAAATTCAGGCAAGAGGTCTGCCTTTAAATCACTATTTTATGTTTTTCTTGGTCCAAGTTCAAGTATTTACAGCCCTTGAGACTTCATAACTTCTGTTTTTCTTGCTAAATGTGTTCTTAGTTATTCCCGTGATCCAATTTGTATGTCCTCATTACTAAGGGCTCCATGTAAACTATGTGGCATTAAAAGAGAAAGATTTTGCTATGATAGCTAATTGTTCCAATGTTTCTTTTATGAAGAACTAAAAAAAAAAAAAATTTAGCAGTATATGAGAGGGAAATGGCTGGAGATTTTAATGCCTTAAGCTCTTTACCCTTATCCAGCAACTCAGGTTGATCTGCTTTGGCAGACATGCCAAAAGGAGGGAACAAAGCGGGTGGGAAACAGGAAATTAACAGACTCAAATGCATGCAATTAGCAGTCCATTATCTCCACCTCAGGGCTAGATTGGTCACCCAGTAAGCCTCTGAATTAACCAACTATCACATTCCAATGCCAATCAATTGAAGACATTCACTATATTATTTTCAGATTTCTCATAAGCAAATTAATTTACATTTGTTTAATTCAATATATTTTGTATCAACTGGCATACTTAAAGGCCTTGCTGTTCTGCAGATATGATGGGCATCACTTTTGAGTAATATCAAATCACAGAATGATATCAAACCACAAAATGGTGTGAATTTCAAATCAGTCTAATTTCATAGTTTATAAAAGTTAAAAATCACTGTAAGTAGCTAGATGGTTTTAACCCCAACCAAAAATATATATTCGGGAAATTTTATAGTATAGATTAAACATATAATAGATCAAATACATAAATATATAATTATAGGGGGCTTCCCTAGTGGCTCAGATGGTAAAGAATCTGCCTGCAGTATGGGAGACCCAGGTTCAATTCCTGGGTCGGGAAGATCCCCTGAAGAAGGAAATGGCAACCTACTCTAGTATTCTTGCCTAGGAAATCCCATGGACAGAGAAGCCTGGAGGACTGCAAAGAGTCAGACATGACTGAGTGACCAGATGATGATGAATGATCTTCACTCTTTATCTTTCTTCAGCCAAAGAAATATGTATGGAGGTGACGTGTCACTTCTGATTAAAAGTTTAAAGAAGCAGGGTCTGGTTACCTCATTCTCTTTCCCTATGCTATATTAACTGATAATGTCCCAGATGCAAGCAATATCATCAGCCTGCTCTTCAAATGACCGTGTAAAGCCTCAGTGAACTAGCCACTCATTTTGGATGTTTGTTTGCTATTGCTGCGGAGAAGGCAATGGCACCCCATTCCAGTACTCCTGCCTGGAAAATCCCATGGATGGAGGAGCCTGGTTGGCTGCTGTCTATGGGGTCGCACAGAGTCGGACACAACTGAAGCGACTTAGCAGCAGCAGCAGCAGCAGTTGCTATTGCTGCGTAACTCAGTCTGTCCAAATTAACAGTGTCAGCACTCTGCTTATTTCTTTTATATCTCTAACAACAATCTATATAATTACTTATTATCTTATCTATTCTACTAGAATATAAGTTTCACGAGAGCTAAAATCCATTATATGCCTACACAGGGTCAAATATATTGTAGGAACTAAATAAGCATTTGATGACCACAGAAGAGAACTTAAGTCCTGTGTTACTGTAGATGCTGCATACTGGAAAGGAGGAACCATTCAGATCTCCCCTGATGAGCTGGGAGTGGCACTCTTTGTTAATTTCCCTAACTCTGGCTAGAGGGAGAACCTTCAGGAAAGACAGTTACACTTTGCCTAATTTCCTCTCTCTCTCTCATAGCAAGGGCCAGCTAACCTTTTTGGTAGGCTGACTTCTACACACATTATAAGTCCTTCTCCATCCTTCTTTAAGAAGCAGATTGTTATTCAGACACTTCATCATCAAGTCTACCTTCACCTTAATCCAATCTACCCTTGGGGACCATCCAGAAATTGTGAAATGTTTTCATATATAGATTACTTTTATTGTTTTTATTTTTATTTTTTTACTTTACAATATTATATTGGTTTTGCCATACATCAACATGAATCCACCACGGGTATACACGTGTTCCCAATCCTGAACCCCCTCACACCTCTCTCCCCATACCATCCCTCTGGATTGTCCCAGTGCACCAGCCCCAAGCTTCCTGTATCCTGCATCGAACCTGGACTGGTGGTTCATTTCTTATATGATATTATACATGTTTTAATGCCATTCTCCCAAATCATCCCCTCACTCCCTCTCCCACAGAGTCCAAAAGACTGTTCTATACATCTGTGTCTCTTTTGCTGTCTCACATGCAGGGTTATCGTTACCATCTTTCTAAATTCCAAATATATGCGTTAGTATACTGTATTGGTGTTTTTCTTTCTGGCTTACTTCACTCTGTATAATAGGCTCCAGTTTCATCCACCTCATTAGAACTGATTCAAATGTATTCTTTTTAATGGCTGAGTAATACTCCATTGTGTGTATGTACCACAGCTTTATCCATTCATCTGCTGATGGACATCTAGGTTGCTTCCATGTCCTGGCTATTATAAACAGTACTGCGATGAACATTGGGGTACACGTGTCTCTTTCAATTCTAGTTTCCTTGGTGTGTATGCCCAGCAGTGGGATTGCTGGGTCATAAGGCAGTTCTATTTCCAGTTTTTTAAGGAATCTCCACACTGTTCTCCATAGTGGCTGTACTAGTTTGCATTCCCACCAACAGTGTAAGAGGGTTCCCTTTTCTCCACATCCTCTCCAGCATTTATTGCTTGTAGACTTTTGGATCACAGCCATTCTGAAGACTCCACCAGAAAATTACTAGAGCTAATCAATGAATATAGTAAAGTTGCAGGATATAAAATCAACACACAGAAATCCCTTGCATTCCTATACACTAATAATGAGAAAATCGAAAGAGAAATTAAGGAAACAATTCCATTCACCATTGCAATGAAAAGAATAAAATACTTAGGAATATATCTACCTAAAGAAACTAAAGACCTATATATAGAAAACTATAAAACACTGGTGAAAGAAATCAAAGAGGACACTATAGATTACTTTAAAACTCTGAAGAACACCATGGACTCTTTCCAGAGTACAAACGTGTGCAAGTTTACAATTTCATAGGATTCACAGACTCCCTGGAGCTGCTTCAGGGACCCCTTCTACCATATTCCAGAGACCTCAAGGTAAGAAATGCACTCCATCTAATTCTCTGATCAAGCCTCCATGTATCCCATTGCTGCTGAGCCCTGTGTTCTGATGATCTGTTCAACATCCTGGATCTTCTCTTGCTGTCGTTCTGCCTTCATCTTACTCCATTTACTGTCCTAAATACCAGGGGTCAGCAGGAGCTCAGCTATTTGTTCCTGCCTTTTATTTCCCGTGTGTCTGTGTAAGACTGGCTCATTCTTTTTGCCTATAGATGGATAAGGTACCTTCCCTGAGCTCCAGTGCCTGTCCCACAGAGGAAATATGATTTTGGTCTAGGTCCTGGATGCTTCCAGTATCTTCAGGTGTATTTCCAAAACGCTTTCAAAGATTCTAAAAGTAGAAAAGAAAAAAAAAAAAGAAAGAAAGAAAAAAAAAAACCCTCTGATATTGGATATCACTTAAATGAAAAGACTTTTAAAAATCTCTCTTATTTCTTCAGCTTCTTACAACTAGAAGTGAATAAAAATAGGCTGTAGAGTCTCTTTACACATTAAGAGGTTATTGCTTAAACTCCTTTTGGTAGAACCAGAGGCTACAGAGTTAAGGTGCTTCTTCAATTGATAAAAGTACATCATTAGAACAATGACTCAGCTTCTGAGTCAAACTGAGTTTTTCCAAAACAAGGTGCTCAGCAGTCCATCTTAGGGATTTGTGCATTATGCTACTCTAAGCATGTACAGGGTACTATTCCACTGAATTAGAACAGCAGTCATAAGGGCTCCTTTCTCATCAGAGAGCACTTAGAACAGTATTGTTTAAATATTTTAGATGAGAAATCTTCAGTGGAGAAAAATCTTATACTTTGTTAGTGACAGGGAAAAGACAGAAGTCGAGTATTTGCACTGAAACTCAGGTAAGGGTTGCAACCCTGTCCATACGTCCTCCACCCGGAGAGGTCTTCTTAGAACTACCAGTGCTCCATGGAGCAGAGTTTCAAACATATTGACATAAAATATTTTCATGTGTTGAATCTAAGTTGCATATGACAGTGCAGGGAATAAATATTACAACAAATAGTACAGATGCTGCTTCCCATCTTCCATAAAATTAAAAAAAAAAAAAAAGGGAGACAGCTCAGGACTCCATTGCCCATTTTGCTAGAGTTCCCTGGTGATGTCTGTTTTTCTGGTAATACAAGAAGACAATTCAGTGCCTTAATGTTCTGCTATGTGACATATTCAAGCCATGCTGCCATGTATGACTGCCTTCATCTTGTCCTCGTGTATAAGTGAAGGTCTCCCTTGCTCTTTTTCCATACTGTCATCAGTACTTAATGTATAAATTGGAAAATAGATTCTATTGTTTCCTGTTCCTTTAGAGCAGAATATCAAATCCCTAGGGCTTATAGAATATACTGATACCTGATGTCAAAACTTAAGATAAACTTAGTACATGGAAATGCAGAATCTTCCATCTTCAAGCTATAAATTATCTGAATACATAACTAAATGATAATTACTGAACTTATTAATGAGAAACCCCAAAAGGCAACTGATGCCCTCTCTAGGAGGAATATTTCTGTCACATAAATTTTACCAAGAAAGTTTTCAACCTCCACCCAACTGTCTTGGCTGAGATGACAACATCTAAATCATTCTCAAGACCCAAATTGAAGATCACTTCATCTGTGAAGACGTCCTTAACACAAATCTCAGAGAGGTGAGGTCAATCTACATTCATTAGTGCAATTATTCATGTGTCTATTCTCTGGATCAGACCACAGATTCCTTGAGGCAGGATTCATACTTTATTCATTTAGCCCCAGAGCCTACTTCAGGGCCTAGCACATAATGGATTGTCAAAAATGTTTATTAAGTGGCTAATACTGACTACTGATATAAATGAGGTGCCTCACAGAATTGTTTTGTGGTCAGGAATACTAGGAAATCTGATGATACAAGTAGTACCTGAGCCTACAGCCAAGGACAAAAAAAGCCAGACACTAGCTTTAGCTCCCCTGCCAACCACCTTTTACCACTGACAAAACTACATACACAACCTTTAGGAGAAAAATGACCGCTGTGATGCCAAGAGTATAAATATTTCCAAACATCTAAATTTTGCTATTGATATTTTATTCAGCCAAGATCTATTGAAGGCAATTGAGGAGATTTTGTTGTTGTTGTTGTTGTTTTTCAAGAATACACATTTTAAAGAATTAAACTATAATAAAGCTACATTCAAATATTTTACTATGAAAAAATCCAATCCCAGCACCTGAAATTAAGGTCTGTTCCATAAATCAATAGTAAACTCTCTTTTAAAAGTTCACTAAAGTGGAAAAAGCCGTCTATGGGGTCGTACAGAGTCGGACACGACTGAAGTGACTTAGCAGCAGCAAAGTGGAAAAAAAGTAGAAAGGAAGTATTGTACACATTGGCAAGTATAGACTCCCAGAATGGGAAGACCTATATTTCCAATCCAACACCCTCACTTACTAGCTCAGTAGCCTAGGGCACATTATTTAATCATCCTGAAAGTCTATTTTTTCATATGCAAAATAGGGAATATTGGTAGTACTTACCAGGTATCCTTGTAAGGCAATGAAAATGTTTACATTATGATGCTCAATGTATGTTAGAAAGTTGCCATAGAAAATTTCTTCTCAACACCTATCTACAGATCTAAAAATCTTTAATTCAATCAGTATTCACTAATGATGATATTAACCAACTAATGTTCTCTGTGCCAGACACACACTGGTGACACAGTTATGAATGAGACAGCTTTCAGGGAACTTACATTCTGAGAATGTCAATAAAAAGGTGAATCAATGCTTTCTGTATAATAGTAGGAAAAATGTTTGGTATATAAGAGGGTAGAGTGAAGACATATGTGGCTCCTTTATATAAAGAAACCAGTGAAATTTCTCTGGGCTTCCCAGGAGGCACTAGTGGTAAAGAAACCACCTGCCAATCTAGGAGATATGAAATACAGGTTCAGTTTCTGGGTTGGCAAGATCCTCTAGAGTAGGAAATGACAACCCACTCCACTATTCTTGCCTGGAAAATTCCATGGACTGAGAAGCCTAGTGGGCTACAGTCCATGGGGCCGTAGAGAGTCAGACAAGACTGAGGGACTAAGCAGCAGCAGCAGAAACTAACTACTCCGACTGATAATTGAGATGAGATCTGAACTGAAAGGGGAAACTTTGCAAGGATCTAGGGGAGGTGGGGGGGCAGTGTTACAGATGGAAGAGTAAGTATAGTGGTCCTAAAGCTAGAACCTTCTTGAGTTTAAATAACAGCTCAGAGCACAGGCAGCTCTAGGAAGGGTAAGCCATGAGGCTGTAGAGTGAGGCATGCGCCTGATTTTATGAAGCTTTGGTGGACATTGCAAAACTTTGACTTTAGTTCTAACTGTAATGCAAGGAGGGGCTTGAGCTGAGGAGACAATGTGATCTAATTTTCATTTTTGAAGTCAAGCTATTGGCCCTATTGGGTCCAGTGCGAGAGGAGTGGATTGGGTGGGAGTGATGGAGGAGGTAGTTGGATGGGAAATTTTCAGGGCATATTTCAAGACAGAATTAACAGAAGTTACTGTAGAATGGGTTAATGCCTGAAAAGAAAAGGAAAATTCAAAGGTGACTCCTAGTGTCTTTAGCTTGAGCAATTAGGTGAACAGTGCTGTCACTGAAAAATAAGAGTTGAAGAGGGAGCCAGTTTGCAAAGAAAAATCAACAGTTCTCTTTTGGATCTGCCAATATCCTAATTCGGAGTTAAGGGATGATTTTTAAGGTGAAATTATGTATTTCAGAATGGAAAGGATCGCTTTTAAAAAATATAGATCTAGGAGGCCACAGATTTTTCCCTGATATTTCAGGGAATATCCATGATATTCAGATGCTGAGAAAAGTAAAAGGAATTTCAGACAACACTATAAAGGCACAGTCACTAAGATTAAAAAAAAAAAAAACTCATGAGACTGTGGTGTCCCCAGTGATAATGTAAAGAACAGTTTCAAAGAGGATGGAGGAGTCAACCACATCAAATGATGCTGAGAGGCTAAGGTGAGCTCTGAGAGAAATGAAGGTTGTTATTGACAAGAACACTATGATTAGGTGGCGAGAACAAAAGCCTAATTTCATAGGTCAAAGAGAACACAGGAGGTGAGGCATTGATACCGCTTTTGAGAAATTTACTATAGAGGGAGCAAAAGTGATTATGAGGGGAATGGCTCATGAGGATATGGGTTCAAAGAAGTCTCTTTTTCAATGGAAGTCATAACAATATACTGTCCCCTCTCTAAAAGGAACTTTTTGAATTGAACAAGAGATAGGAATTCTATCTCCATTATTAACAAAGTGAAAGTCGCGGAGTCCTCCAACTCTTTGCAATCTCACAGGCCAGAATACTGGAGTGAGTAGCCTTTCCCTTCTCCAGGGTATCTTCCCAACCCAGGGATCAACCCAGGTCTCTCGCATTCCGGGCAGATTTCTTACCAGCTGAGCCACAGGGAAGCCCAAGAATACTGGAGTGAGTAGCCTATCCCTTCTCCAGCAGATCTTCCTGACATAGGAATTGAACGGGGTCTCCTGCATTGCAGTTGGTTTCTTTACCAACTGAGCTATCAGGGAAGCCGCTTTATTAACAAATCTCCTACTAAATCCATGGTGAGTATTGAAATGGGTATTCATTCCAGGGGGAAAAAAAATAGCTTAAGTTCAATTTAAATTTTGTACAGTTGGGATTCCATTAAGAAAATGCAAAAACACTTCTTCTGAAGTACCATTTACCTTCACTGGTGTTGTAGAATCAAGCTGAATAATTTCTCTAAATCTAGTTGAGAAACTGAAGCGTTTCTATTTCTAGAACAGAAGATACCATACAATAAAAAATTGACCATTTGGTACAATTATAATCTATCAATCTTATTTATAGAAAAATAAAATTTTATTCATTTAAAGAGTCTCAGTGAGTCAGAAAATATTTTTAGAAATATGAAAAATTAAATTGAGACCTTTTAACTAGCTTAATGTCAAATCTATCTTTTATGTAACAGTGCAATGAACTATGTTCCACTAATACCAAATAAATGTGTTTTTAATGATGTTATAATAAACCTAAAATCTTGAGAGTGATGCTGTCAAAGTATGATTGTTTCAAACTTGGAAAATAAACCATTTACCCCTAGTGCGATGTTTGTTTGTGGCTAAACGGCTCATTTTCACCTTGGTATTTATCTGATAACAGGAGGAGACATATCATCATTATCCCTTATTTCAATCACAAGCATCTGGTTGAGGTTTCATTCCTCCTCTATAAAGAACAAAATGGGACTATTTCAAAAACCAATAAAGGGGACTCTGTGTGAGACAGGCTGTCAGACTCATCTGGCTCTGGATGGCAGGCAGGCCAAGGAGAGGCACCTGCCACATTTGTAACATTGCTGTTGAGAGTCCACTGGGGCCTCCAGAGAATACTGTGCCCCAAGGAGGATTCGGTGTGAAATTTCACTTCATAGTTGTCAAGAAGATCAGTCCTGGAAATGAAAAAGTGTTGTGATGAGGACATCAGGGAAAAAAACTTAGACCAAAGGTCCAGATTACTCATTTTCAGCACTTGTTCTTCCAGAATAGAGTAATATTTATACTCTGGTCATGTTTGGGAACATGCCCTGGAGGAGGTCTAGGAAGAGCCCCTGAACGGCAGGTTGCTGCTGTCTGAGACCAGGTACCGCCTGCACTGTTCCCATACATCAGGGTCCTGACCTGCCACCAGCCCCCTCATTTCCCCTCTTTACTGTCCCTCTCCTCACACCCACTCTCATATTTTTACAACTGTCCTACAAACCTCCTCTCTTTGACTTTGCGTTCCTTCCCTGAGGGCCTTTCAGGGAGGTCTGTGGCATACCAGACTCACTTCCCTTTTCAAAACAGCCTTAAATCATTGCCCTGGGCCTGTTGAGTGCAGAGTCCTTGTTTTATAACAAGTTGTCCTTCCCTTTCTCCACTCCCTCTCCAAGGTCTGGAAATAATTGTTTGAGCCTGACCCAGCCCAGGGCCCTCCTTAGGCTATCACATTACCTGGTTTGAAAATATAAACCGGACCAATCTAGCTTCTCTCTCTAGATTTAGAACTGAAAATCCAACTCAAAAGACTGAAACTGTTAGCTGTCTGAATAGGGCTGAGGGAGGCTGTGAGAAGAGTGAGAGGTCTGTAATTAATAAAGTAAATCCTTGGGCATAAGCAGAAAGGATAAATAAAAGTAAGAAGCCAATCAGTAGGGAGAAACAAAGCTAATGTGCGCCCCCCTCCCCACCATCCCCCTCCCCGCCTCAAATCAGGGACCCATGGGTGTCCACAACTATGTGGAAAGAGAACTGTCTCAAGTCCAAGCCTAAGTCCCTGTGAGGTCAACTCTTCTACAATTCCTGTTCTTGGATTTCCACACAATTCCACTTCTCATTAAATAAGCCCATTTTACTTTCAGTATTTTGAGTGGGCTTTTGTGTATGAAGAAAAAAATTTTAACTAGAAGTCAGTTAGCAATACAGGCAGCTGACTAAGGTTGGATAATGTTTGGATTGTTGTTTAGTCACTAAGTTGTGTCCAACTCTTTGGCGACCCCACAGACTGGAGGCTGCCAGGTCCTCTTGTCCATGGAATAATCCAGGCAAGAATATTGGAGTGGGTTGCCATTTCCTTCTCCAATGTTTGCATCCTTCCAGTAAATTGAGCAGGAGAAACTGTCTTCCCTCCATAGTTCTCTAGAGTCTAGTCTTAAACCAAAGACATATAAATCCAGTCATGTGTCTTAACATCTAATATTCCGTGACAACATAAATCCCAGAATACCAGCCTGAAAGGGTGTTTAGAGATCTTCCCAGACACTAGACCAATGATCTCTAAATTTTCTCACAGAATTCTTTCTTTAGTCTTACAAAGAACCCCTTCATATAAAAAACATCCAACTATAGATGCTTTTGTTGGGCAACTCAGTCCCACTTATATTCCCCAACCAGATCAAGAAACACTAAGAGTCCCCAGAACTCAGTTTGAAAGCAATTACTCTCTCATTTTATATGTATTCTAAAGGATTTCAGCAGTGCACTATGGGAACATAACCTTGAGGATTTATCTCTGAGAGCATCTGTAATCTCTGGCTCCACTGTACAAATATTCAACAGTCCTCTAAGAAGAAATTATTTTATATTTGTTCTCTGTGTATTCTTATGAAAATTTCCATCATAGGTTTCAAAATAGCTTACTATTGGAACATTCATTTGAGACAAATATTTCCTATCACAGTATTTTTAACAGAGTGCACTGAGTCTTTGCCAAAGCAGATTGGATTTGGGCACCAGCCCAAAGACTGAACTTTAAAGAGATGTAGAATGTGTTTCAAGAAGTCCTAAGGTGAAAACTTGAAGCTGAATAATGATGACGTCTCTGTTTGTATAACTCCAGTATGTCTTTCAGACTAAAAAAAGAAGTACGGTTTCTATAAGAAATTGAATGATTTAAGTCTGTGTCTCTTAAATTTGAGTGATTTAAATCCCAAAAGGTTGGTTTCTATCATGTATTTTCAAATCACATTAATGTCAAAATCCATATATTCTGAGAGCATGAAGCTATGGATCAAGGATGAGAATAGCATTCTGTGACAGAGAGGCCAGTTGCCTTAGTATCTGCTCTCCCCATCTTCCCCAGTGACACAACCCCAGTTTTATTCTGAGCAGCAACACAACCACTTAAGCAGCTACATTTCTAAGCTCCCTTGCATCTAGACATGGCTAAGTTCTGGCCAATGAGATATAAGCGATGAGATATTGTGTGAGATTTCCAGAGAGACTAATTTCAAGAAAGCTGCCTCATTGAGGAAGCGCCTATTTTGCTCTCCCACTGCCCTACTTCTAGTTGCCTCAAACTCAGCTGGTGATGGCTAAAAATTGCATCTCCTAGGATGAGGGGACCTTGAGGATAGAAACAACCCAGCAAGATGTATCTCCCTGATGAACTCGACTGCCTAATCCCAGACTTTACATACAAGGAAGTAAATACCATGTTATTCCACTGTTCTTTGATGTTTCCTGTAGTATAAAGTTAAACAAAATCCTAACAGATTCAGTAGTCTACCTTACAAGATATTCTTCCAGAGCTATGGCACAAAGGTCAGAGGAGAAAGATGTGATGATTACTTTTGAAAACTAAAATGTGCATCTGTTTGTCTCATGCTTCCACTTGCAGTTTTCATTTTTTTAGTATAGAAGCTGTCAAAGAACTCTGGTCGTTTGAATAAACAAGGACAAAACCTTATCTGATAAAAGTATGACAATTACCTAACTAACCCAAAATTATAGCAAAACTTACCTTAAAACATCTCTTTCAGAGTTATTTAGAATATATAAGGTTCAGTTAATTATAAATAGGGATGAAATACATTTCCCTCCTAGAAACTTTACTAAGCATTTATATGTAGAATAATGTGTATTTGTTTCTGAATAGAAAACAATTCACCTATTGCTTCCTTCTGGCAGAAATAAGGGCATAAAAAGAGCCCTTTCACACCTACATTTCCATAAATGTTATTGTACTGTATATGTATCTGAAAAGAAAAAAAGAAGCAGAAGATAATCCCATCAATCAATTAAATCTTTTCATTTTAAACATAACTGTTACCTCATGGAGAACATTAAGAACATTCTCTCCTTTTCCTTAACTATGAAAGACATTTGCATTAAAAGAGGAGGATCTTTATTTCCTTAAAGTTCCTTTATGCCTGCTGGTTATTCCCCAGCTAAAGCCATAATCCTGTTTGCAACATCATAATCATTTACCCAGCAAACAATCAGGGTGTCACTAACAAAGAATTATGACTTTAGGTGGGGGATAAACTACAGGCACAGATGAACTCTGAGGAAATAAAGATTGTTTTCATGCAAATATGGCTAGTAATAAATAACCATGGATGAAAATTATGATGAAACAGAATGCTCTATAAAAACAGATTTGGGGAGGTATAAATAGTATGTTTTCAAAATTTCTCCTTTTCTGGAAGTATGATGCACAGTGTTTATAAAGTACCAGTGAAATTTTAATATTTAAAAACTCTGAATTTACACATGATAGAAGAAATCTATAAACACAGAGAATAATGTTTCAGAAATATTTTTAATTAAATTTAGATATTTAGATTTCAACATTAATGCCAGCTTTATACAATATTCAATCTAATTGTCCAACTCACTCATGCAGTCTTCATTTTTGATACTGAGTGATTTTCATAGATCATTTATGTCAACTTGGTCCTAATTCACTAATTAATCCACCCGTTAATTTGTCTGTATATTCAATGATCGTAGGGTAAACACATGAGAAATTATGATAATTAGCATGGCACAGCACTTTCTAGTTCCCAAAGGGTTTCTGCACTCAATACATTTTATACTCACACCATCTTTTGAGCTAAGTCAAGCCAGTCAGTATCTTTTTCTCCAATTCAGAAAGGATCACATTCAACTAAGTGATCTGCCATCTAGTAAACAGTGTAACCTGATAAGCTGTGTTTCTCCCACTATATATACTATGCTGTCTTTCCTTGGGAAAAGTTAGGGATTGAGGCAGCTTATCAATTGGATCCTGCACATTTTTCCTTTCATTCATTCATTCATTACTAATGACCACTCAATCTCAGCCAGGCATAAGATAGGGGCTAAACTTAAGAGTGGTGAACAAAATAGGTAAACTCCATGGTCTGTTGAACTGTATCATCTAGTTGAGAGATATACATTAAAAAAAACACACAAATAGATTAAAAGTTATCAGTGCTACAGAGGAAAAAGTAGGATACTATAAGAAGGAATAAAATGAATAATGGGAATTAATTTAGATAGAAGTTAAGAGTCTCTTGAGAAGGTACATTTTGAGACCTTGGAGATGAGAAAATGGCATGTGCCCAAAGTCAAGATGAGATAAGCATTGCTCAAGATCTTTCCAACAACTGAATCATAGGGACAAAGAGGACTGGTTTTTCTGAATCAAGGCATTATTTAAAATATTTCAGTGCCTTATTATAGAGATGGAGCCATTGTGTATTTCATCTGTTCCAGAAAAAATTGTCTTGCCCCTCCTGTATAAACACAGAATGAAGTGGTCTTAAGCGTGGGGTGCGCCACTGGCCTGCATTGTGTGACTCATTCAGAGTGCACCAAATACGGATGACTTCAACAAGTATCAAAAGACATATTAAATTATCAACTATAATTTAATTTTGTTTCTATCATGTGTATTGCCAGAATTGTAAAATTACAGGATTTACTCTGGCTGTACACCAGAGGCAAGTCTGAATACAAATTGCTAAATCCTAATATGCATGTAAAATCATGTTATCACTTGTCCAGGAGTTTCTAGAGGCACACTGTACTAATTCCAGAATTGGGAATATGGTTGTGATTCTTCTAGAATGTCTGTAACTCTCTCAATTCCACAGTGAGAACTAGGCTCATGCCTTTAACAACGATTTTAAGCTTGATCTCCCAGATGAGAGAACGCACTGAAGTTGCTTCAGGCAATGGTTCTAATCTTATTTAGTTTTTTATTTCCTCATTAGACTAATGACGAATGAATTAGGAACTTTTCTAAATATGTGGTTATGGGAAGCAAATAAAGGCAGAAGGGGGTCTGCTCTGCCCCAGAGGACCCTCATTTTTAATTTCAATGTTATATTGAGAGTCAAATGACAAAATCAATGGTTCATTCCTTATTTCAAATTCTGGCCAGAAACACACCAATGACAACTAATTATCATCTTAATTTTTACTTCAAAATTCTTACATTATAAAAAGTAATAGAATATTATAAAATCTCCTTCTGAGCTAGTTAATAAAAGATTCAAGCCATGACTGAATACACAGAAGGAAAAGTAGTGGGCCTACTTTCCTAATGAGAATAGGATAACATCTCCTACCATTTCGTCCGAGAAAAAAAAAAAGAGTTTTACAAATTGCACCCAGAGAAACAATTTTCTTTTTCATTAAAAGGGAGAGGAAGATGTCTTAGAGCAAAGGAGGAGAAGAAAAGCCGAGAAACTTTAAACCTGAGCAGACACACTGAAAAGAAAAATAGCAACTCTTCCTATCTGAACAGGTGAAGAGGAAATCCCCTACAGATACTAAACTACAGATACTAAAATTCAGCCTCAGGGTAAGACACCACAAGGGCTTTTGACACAAATGATAAAGATTCAAGGCTGACTCGCTATTGTCTCTCTCTGGGATTGTGGTGGAAGAAGTGCTAAGAGAACAATAACAATGCTGAGGACTCACATTCTTAAAGTTATTTCTTTTGAAAAATTATATTCTGATAGTATGATTGGCTTTCCTGGTTACTTCATGTTCACTTACGTAAGTCACTTTTTATAAGTGGCATTTGTATGCTAAAAGACATGGAAATGCTGTTAGATCTCTATATCGTCCTTTTCTACCCTGTAAGTAGATGGTGTGTGCGAATGCCAGTACAATTTATTGATGCCATGAAAAAAGTATTAAAGATAGATTTACACTAAGCAACCATCAGTCTATATGGGGTCTACCCAGAATCTCAGAATTTAGAATCTTAGAATACTATCCAGATTAAAAAGAGTTTGAATCCTGAGATATGTCTATGCTGTGGTGATGACATAATGGTTATGCCAAGCTGTAGGGATGTTTCTCTGGTAAGTCAACAAATGCTTTAAGGAGAAATTGTCCAAAGACATTGCAAAGTGACATCCATAAAACTATTCTCCTTTCATCTACTGTCCCTTTTGAAGCTCTTGCATTATAAAATTATGTGAAACCTTGAATACAAACCAACCCCAGGGTCCACTACCACTTAGGACTAGCAAAACACTTTGAAATGTAGTTTTGGGTGTTTTTTTAACCTACCACAACAATCCTCCATACTGACTGTGTTTGTACTAGTCAGGGAAACACAATTTGTACTTCTCCATAGGAACAGAACCAGTTGTGATGGCTAGCAAATTCAAAATCTACAGGCTTGGGACCAGGGAAGGGCTGATGTTTTAGCTTCACCTGAAGGTAGTCTGAAGACAGAATTCTCTCTTCCTTAGAGGACCTCGGTCTACTATGGAGAGTAATCTGCTTTACTCAAAGTCTGTTGATTTAAATGTTAATCTCACCTGAAAAATACCTTTATAGAAAGATCTAAAATAAAGTGTAGCCAATATCTGAGTACTTTAGCCTGGCCAAGTTGCTACATAAAATGAACCATCACACTGGCCATCCTAAAATTAGATAATTAAGGGATTTTTCCACTGTTTTACCATAACAGAAAATGGCAAGTATCATGTTCATTTTATTTCAGGTCCTCTTTTTCTCTTCTAGCAACAACTTTTGATGCTACCAAAACACCTGTAAATGTCAAAAACCCCAACAAGAAGAAAAAAACTAATCAAAGTAAAAAATGGATTCCAGTCTCAGTGATACTGCCAAGTATAACTAGGCCATCAAATGTACATTGGTGACACAATTATTTAAAACATAATGTAACAATTAAACATTATTTTAAAGATAAGCATGTACTGTTACTGCTACTGCTGCTAAGTCACTTCAGTCGTGTCCGACTCTGTGTGACCCCATAGACAGCAGCCCACCAGGCTCCCCTGTCCCTAGGATTCTCCAGGCAAGAACACTGGAGTGGGTTGCCATTTCCTTCTCCAATGCATGAAAGTGAAAAGTGAAAGGAAAGTCACTCAGTCGTGTCCGACTCTTTGCAACTCCATGGACTGCAGCCTACCAGGTTCTTCCGTCCATGGGATTTTCCAGGCAAGAGTACTGGAGTGGGGTGCCATCGCCTTCTCCGAAGCATGTACTAGCTTATATAATACTGTACATCAACTATACTTCAATAAAAATAAATTAATTTTAAAAAGATAATCATGTACTGTTAGGGGAAGTACACAGATTGAAACCGCCCACCCTGACCAGGCACCATAGTAACTATTTGCATGAGTTGTTTTATGACAGGAGATTCTGAAAAGGAATACGGAACTAATAAGCCACCACCAACCGGAAGGGTTCGGGAAAGGTTGAAAGGAGACACCACGTGTCCATCCACTTTCCAGAATCCCTCTCGTTAGCATCCATCTTGGCTGAGCAATGCGTGTGCCACCAGGAAAGACTCTGAATTAGAATGATTGGCCAAAGACCACCCGGAAACTAATCCCATCACCATAAAACCCGAGACTGCAAGCCAGAGACTGCAAGGCAGATCAGTTCTCTTGGGTTCCCTTACCCTACTGCTCTCCACCCGGGTGCCCTTTCCCAATAAAATCTCTTGCTTTGTCAGCACATGTGTCTCCTAGGACAATTCATTTCTGAGTGTTAGACAAGAGCCCAGTTTGGGCCCTGGAAGGGGTCCCCCTACATGCAACAGTACTACCTTCTGATAAGTTCTTAGAGACACAGTTACAACTTATTTTAAAATTTTCATTGAATGTTACTAATATAATCTGCAATTTGGAAGAAAAAGCCCTTAAACTTATAATTTCACTAATTTTTATTAGTCTGTAAACCTTGAAATATCAGAGACAATAATCAAAAATCTCTATCACCCGCACAGGTAATCATTTGATAACTTTTTTCAGGTTTGCTTTACTCTGGGTACAAAATGGAAAAAGTAATGAATGATCACTAGGTACTCTTTGACCACGGGAGTGTAATGACATGTTGCTTGTCAAGAAAATCTTCTTCCTCCTCATCCGTACTGCTTTCAGAAACTGTCAGCAAAGACTGGATTCCAGTATCCTTTTCAGAAGAGCTGGAAATACATTGAAAGGTCAATACACAATATACAGAACCAGGTTTCAACTCTTCATTTATCTTCTGATCAATACTACACACACTGAAGTAACTGGAGGCAGACAGACATTGGGCAGGGGGGTGGTGCTGTTTCAGACTGAGACCATAATTCTCAATGTGCCCAATAAACCAAGCCTCCATTCTTCTCATCATTCTCCCTCTCTCAAGAGATAAAGCCACAGTGGAACCAAGGAGAGAAGATTTCATGGTCTCTGGCTGCATCTTTCATTGATGATACCTCAGAGGAATACTTCAGAAACTTGCAGAGCCTCCAGGTTCTTGTTAAGAACCTGTATCATTACGCTGGTTGTTTAACAGAATCCCAGTGAATAAGCTGCCAGATAAATCACTTAGGACCATGTGGATAGCCAGTCTAGATATGCCAAAGTCAAAATTAATGACAGCAACTATGTAGTTCTTTTACTTTGTTGCATCTTATGGTGAAAAGGAACTCATGGAAACTCTAGTGTGTTGCTGTCTGAGGCTAGGGGTAAGTAGTAGCATGGGGGCACAGAGAGGAGTCCGCATAGTTCAGATATTTTGGTCCAAGTTATTAAAAATTTCAGCCCATATACACTATTAAATAATATAAAATATTTCACCCTGTGATGGATAGAACTCGTCTTTGGATTTTATGCCCCAAACAGGTTAAACCAGCATTTTGTAAGCTCTTATCTGTGGTCCAGTTCAGATCTTAAATGTGATTAAAAACGAAAGCAAAAAAAAAACCTTTCACTGGTCTAAATAGAGAAAAGAAGGACAAGGTAATAACTTTTTCAGGAAATTTTTAATTTTAAATAACTGTGCTTTATTCTATTAATATAATCCCCTTATATTTAGTCCTAAATGTCCTTCTTTTTATGAAGTTGGTTTGGTAACTTTGGTTTATTTTTAGGGAAAAAAATAGCAACTTTATACTGATCTCTTTAAAAAAAGAAATGTAAGTGGTGTTAGAAATGGAAAAATCCTTGGACCACAGATAGATGATTTTCTCCTTTAGAAAGACAGAATATGAACTCTTGATTTCTTTTTACTACAATATTAGACTTCAGCAAGTCAAAAGAATTTACAATTCAAGGGGATTTTATTTTACGTTTTTCTCAGTCTGTTTAGAAGAACCACTCTTCCTTTTTCAGGGAATTCTAGTATGACCATAACACCTTGACATGATAGACTACTTTTCTGAAGATTTATTAGTTTTACCAATGTTCCTTATAAACTGATCACCATCTCTAAATGCTCTTATCCTGTGTAAGGGAAGAATGAAGTCATATAGATTAAAATGATATCATTAACAATCTAGACTTGATTTCAAGAAGGAGACTTCTCAATATTCTATTCTAAAAACTTTATTCACATTGAGTAAGAGTCTATGAATGCAAAATATTGAAATTCAATAAGTTAATGAAGGCAAGTAAGGCAACTGTTTTTCAATATAAGAAGAAATAGTGAAGGATTATTAAATTCCAAATGTCTTTTCATTTTCCTGACACACATTGTGCAGCAGAGAATTATCTCTTCACATTAAAGCAACCACTTCATAAGCCTTTCACTAAATCCTGATATTAGGTTAGCAAAGCACTTAAACATTTTATAAAGAATAGCCATATAAGTACACACATGAGGACAATCTTTATTTATGTAGTAAAGGTAACTAGTTGGGGGTTGTCAAAAATTTTATGATGCACTCTTTGTACATATAAGCACCATATTTAACCTACCTCTGTTCCTCAAATCCACAGAGACCCCTCGCACATGAGGTCTTAAGGAAATCTAGGGTAGTCTGACTTATATTCAGCAAATGGTTGTTGAAGGCTGGTAACTCTTCTGAGGTTAGGCTGTAAAGTTTTTCTGAAGGATCTGAAATATTTTATTTCATGCATTGTCAACACATAAATTCAAGAAACAGATACAGAGCATATGGTGCTGAAAGTTTACTCAGTAAACTTCAAGCAGTACAAGGATAGGGGCTTCCCAGGTGGCTCAGTGGTAAAGAATCTGCCTGCAATGCAGGAGATGCAAGAGACTGGGGTTTAATCCCTGGAGTAGGAAATGACAACACACTCCAGTATTCTTGCCTGGAAAATTCCTTGGACAGAGGAGCCTGGTGGGCTACAGTATATGTGGTCTCAAAGGAGTTGGACACGACTTAGCAACTAAACAGCAGTCTGACTTCTTTTGCCTAGCCACATTGATTTTTAACATACACTATACTTAAGTGACAAATGCTCTGAAAATTTACAAAGTTCCAAGGAAATACAAGCAATCTTTTTTAAACTTACAATATTGTGCAACTCCTCAACTTGCCTGAATGTTAAACATTTTATTATATCTTTTTGTCTTCTAAGAAATAAAAGGTTTGCCCCCACACAGTCTCAGGCAAAGGTTAGTTTTGGAAAAGCTACTCTTTCTTTTAGACTGCCTTGCTTTATTTGGGTAGATAATAAGCATGTGTATATGAAAGGGGAAAAGCCTTAAATCTTCTTTTTCCTGAAGGTGGCCTGTGATTCAGCCTTCTGCTGCTGCTGCTAAGTCGTTTCAGTCGTGTCCAACTCTGTGCAACCCCAGAGACGGCAGCCCACCAGACTCCTCCATCCCTAGGATTCTCCAGGCAAAAACACTGGAGTGGGTTGCCATTTTCTTCTCCAATGCATGAAAGTGAAAACTGAAAGTGAAGATGCTTAGTTGTGTCCAACTCTTAGTGACCCCATGGACCACAGCCTACCAGGCTCCTCCGGCCATGGGATTTTCCAGGCAAGAGTACTGGAGTGGGTTGCCATTGCCTTCTCCCAATTCAGCCTGAGTAAGGACAGGTAGTTCAAGTTCAATAAGCAAATGTGTAAGCAACACCTTCCTTACATGAACTACCAAAATATCAAGTATAGAAGTAAATATGATTACTACATTAGACATAATGTTGTCAGAGACATCTACCTTCTACATGAGGTTATGCTATGGTGACTTTTAAAACTATAAAAATTACTGGCTGTTATTCCTGGTGTTACCCAGGTGGTGTGAGTGGGAAAGGACCCACCTGCCAATGCAGGAGATGTAAGAGAGGGGAGTTCAATCCCAAGGTGGGGAATATCTCCTAGAGGAGGGCATGGCAACCCACTCCAGTACTCTTGCCTGGAGAAACCTTTGGACAGAAGAGCCTGGCCAGCTACGGTCCACAGGGTCTCAAAGAGTCAGACTTAGCACGCATTCCTCCCTTCACTTTAATGAAAGTGACAGGATCAGAAGGACCAAACACCAGACTGCATGTATTAAATCCCTGACTGAAGATAATTGGGGGTGGTTAGTATTAACTTGAAGTTTGTGAGAAAGCAGAGATTCCCCTATAAAAATGAACTAAGAATATCCTTCCTGCAAGATAACTAAGATCATGGCATCTGGTCCCATCACTTCATGGCAAATAGATAGGGAAACAGTAGGAACAGTAACAGACTCTATTTTCTTGGGCTCCAAAATCACATGACTGCAGCCATGAAATAAAAAGATGCTTACTCCTTGGAAGAAAAGTTATGACAAACATAGACAGCATATTAAAAAGCAGAGACATTACTTTGTCAACAAAGGTCTGTCTAGTCAAAGCTATGGTTTTTCCAGTAGTCATGTATGGATGTGAGAGTTGGACTATAAAGAAAGCTGAGCACCAAAGAATTGCTGCTTTTGAACTGTGGTGTTGGAAAAGACTCTTGAGAGTCCCTTGGACTGCAAGGAGATCCAACCAGTCCATCCTAAAGTAAGTCAGTGCTGGAAGGACTGATGCTGAAGCTGAAACTCCAATACTCTGGCCACCTGATGTGAAGAACTAACTCATTTGAAAAGACCCTGATGATGGGAAAGATTGAAGGCAGAAGGAGAAGGAGACCACATAGGATGAGATGGTTGGATGGCATCACCAACTCAATGGACATGAGTTTGAGTGAGCTCTGGGAGTTGGCGATGGACAGGGAGACCTGGCGTGCTGCAGTCCATGGGGTCGCAAAGAGTCGGACACGACTGAGCGACTGAACTGAAGATAGACATCCATACATTTACAACTGTAAGTGTCCTTCAAAGTCCAGAACATTCACAATGACAATATGTGGAGAAATCCTGCAGGCTGAAGGTTGAGGCTTCTGCTCCCACCACCCCAAAGCAAGCAAGACAGCTTTCATTGGTCTCGTTTATATTTGGGAATTCTCTATAAGATTACTTCTGAGAAAAACAAAAGATTCCTTAGTGAAAATTTTTGTCCCATCCCACTTATTGGAGATTAAGAAATTGAGGGCCCACTAGGGACTGATAACTTGTTCACACAACTACAAGTAGAAGACCTGGAACTCAACCTAAGCTCTTTCAGCTCACCACAGTCATAAATCACTATGTTCCAGAATCTAATTATTTAGCATTAGGCTATTATCTTCTCCACAAGGTGGTGTTCCCCCCCCCCCCACCCCACAAGGTGAATAAAACAGGTATACAAGATCCTTTTACATACCACATGAAAAAGAATGTTACCTGTGGGAAAGTAGTCAGCTCAGGATTTGGAACTGGTAGAACCACACTGCTAACCCAATAGTGATGCTTAGATCTAAGGAATCCCACTAGGAGAGGTTAGTCTTTCAAGCCTCTATTAGTCTTTCAAGTCCTAACTGAATGAATACTGACCTAATTCAAATTATACAAACAGAATGGGACTATTTTTGTATAATTATTCAGTCTCAAAATTTTATTTCAGAATTAATAGGAAGAGTTATTTAATTTCAGTTAACAGGAGCAGAGGTGACATCACTTGACTTTCAAGGCAGAAAAAAATAAAACTTTAACAAAAACCCTACTGCAGGTTAGTGTTAAAACCTAAAAGGTCAACCATACAAAAACCCAAGTGTTCTGATTTTTCTCATTTGGGACCAGGGAAGATTGCATTGATATTTCCATTGGAGATTTTACTTTATAACTGTCAAACCAGCTGATTGTTGAGAGTGGATTGAAGTTAAATCTTTCCTATCCCTGGAATAAATGGGATATGTGTATGTTCTTTGATCACTGAAGAATCTCTTAAATGCAATAATAAAGAATGGCAAAGAGGGAACATTGACTATATACAAAGTTCCACAGTGTATTTCTAAAACTCGGGTCACTTAAACTTTATTCTACAGGGAAATAAACACACATGAATAAAGAAATGAAGTAAAGAGGAAAGGAAGGACCCAATGACAGGTTAATCCCTTTCAAGGAACAGAAACAAAGTATACAGGCAATTTCCCAGTAAATAATTCACCACCAACAACAAAAACAAGCACCACTTCTAAAGGATTAGATACACATACAAAACACATCCCAATATTCGGGAGATATGACCATAAGGACCCTCCCCCTGTAACCTGTGAGCCCACGCCCAATCCACCAGCCTGTTTCCCCTCCTCCACTGTCTTGCCTCATTTATCCTTCAACCCTTCTTTCCTTTGCCTTCACTCTGCCCAACACCCTCTGCCTCTCAAGTGACCACAGTAGTGATCTGAAGGAAAGATCTCAAATTATTTAAGTGGCACACAGGTCTGGTGGTCAGACAAAGGAACGTGGGGCAGATCTGCCTGGGTTTGTGCATGGGTGCCTCTGGGCACCCAAGGGAGGCAGTCGCTGCACCATCCAGAGTCTCAGTTACTATAGCCACACAGGGGAGACCAAAAAGTATCACTTCCTCACCCATCTACCAACAGGATAGCTATGAAGATCAAATGGAGCAACAGTTCATATAAGAACAAACAGTGATTATTACGACTCATTGAATGGCTTCATATTCCCACATCAGAATGTTTTTAATATGTTGACTTTCACTTTTATATGTCACCCAATTTTTTTTCCTAAAATTCCAAGATACTCTAAAGCAAAAAAAAATTGCCATTCTAATTCAATTTCACCTGACTGTCTTTACAAGGGTTATCTAGTTAATTAGCTGACTATAATTCTGACTAGCCATTTTACAGTTTAATATCTTACTTGATGATCAACCTTCTAATTACTCAGGAAACCACTGCCTCACTATTTTACTTCATACTGTAGTTCGTACTAGTATCAGGTAGATTTTTATTCTTTCTTATTTAAGAAAAAGTTCTCTGTCTTTAATTACTCAGCTGAGTACCTGCAGACTCGTACAAGCATAGGATTGCCAAAGGAATTTAAGGACCACAAAAACTCAAACAACAAGTATGAATGAGTTTAAAACAAATAAGGCTTTTCTTTTTAGCTGCATAGTGTGGCATGTGGGATTTCAGTTCCTTGAGCAAGGACTGAAGCTGTGCCCCCTGCACTGGGAACATAGTCTTAGCCACTGAACCACCAGAGAAGGCCCCAAACAATAATTTTTAATCACTGAAGAAGTGAATGTTTTATTGCATTTGATTACTGATATTTTCTCATAATGCAAATCTTCTGATATTTCCAAATTATTCAGGCTATGCTGCTGCTGCTGCTAAGTCGCTTCAGTCGTGTCCAACTCTGTGCGATCCCATAGACGGCAGCCCACCAGGCTCCTCCATCCCTGGGATTCTCCAGGCAAGAATACTGGAGTGGGTTGCCATTTCCTTCTCCAGTGCATGAAAATGAAAAGTGAAAGTGAAGTCGCTCAGTCGTGTCTGACTCTTCACGACCCCATGGACTGTAGCCCACCAGGGTCCTCCGTCCATGGGATTCTCCAGGCAAGAGTACTGAAGTGGGTTGCCATTGTCTTCTCCATTCAGGCTATAACAATATCCAAAAACTGACAAAAAATGCCTTGGTAATGGCTCAATGGTAAAGAATCCACTTGCAATGCAGAAGACACAGGAGATACAGGTTTGATACCTGGGTCTGGAAGGTCCCCTGGAAGAGGAAATGGCAACCACTCCAGTATTCTTGCCTGGAGAATACCATGGACAGAGGAGCCTGGCAGACCACAGTCCAAAGGGTCATAAAGGGTCGGACATGACTGAGATACTAAAGCATAAGTAGAATTTAGTGTTATTTACAAAGGTACTTGTGGAGGAATAATTATACAGCATGAACTAGAGCTAACTATAATTCTCAAAGTGGCCCAGAAGAAAACATGGTTCTAGAATAGAAACAGAGTTTATATGCTTTTGACTAAAAGTTGGACTTGCCAAGAGCACCTTAGCTTACTATACGTCAAAAGCACTGCCCACTGGTTTCTTATATAATTTAACAGTGTTTTCAGCACAGACTATGTGCTAAGCACTTCAATGGTAAAGTGTAGGTGTGTGTGTATGTGCAAAATTTTTATAAATATAGTATTTAATATATACTCAAATTCAATCACTGAACAATTTATGATAGGGCCTATTCTCATACTCATCTTTCATACATGGAAACTGATACAGAGAGAGATTAAGAAAGTATAATAATTTGTCTGTTGTCACAAAGCTGGGAATTCGTAGCTCCACACTTCAGAGCCAAACCCCTGGCCCTAGAGCCTGGCTCTCAACCACCCTGCTTTGCTGCTCTTTGTTTCCTGATTCAGCCTGCATACACACACACACATATCCTCAGCTCCCACTGGCCTGTCTCCTTATGAAATGACTCTATTGTCAGCTTCAGCAATTGGAGTCAAAGGAGAAACACTACTCAATGTAATTATTTCCTGTCCTCTTCTCCAGATTCTTTGGCAGGGCTCTTTTCCTAGAACTTGGAGGGAGTGGAGGTATCCTAGAGCTGACATAAAATTAGTCATAAGGTTTGTTGCTTACAAAAAAGGCAGCTTTCATGGGAATGCACACCCATTTACATTTGTATGAGTACAGTTGTGTAGCTGTATCTGTGTGAGACCAGACTTCATTGAGAGTTGTTTCAGAACTCACCATGAGTAGTGACATGTGGGTGGAATTTTTCTACCCATTGATGCTGAACAGAATATAAAAGACTGTGCAGAATCAATGAATTTTCTAGAATAAAGCCTGATTGCACCACCGCAGCTGTCACCTCCCTGACTGTTGGGACAATTTAGCTGATGTGCAGTCCTCTTCTTTCCTCAGCTCCAGGTGAATGTCTCCAAAGTTGTGCATTCATCCAAGGCCAATCTTCCCAAATAGAAAGAGAGCCATTCTTCAGTGAACTGTGTGTAAGTGATTACATTCTGCTCCTGACCCATGAAAAAGCTCTGGTAGTTCACAGGCTATGTAGTGTGTACTTGCTTTTAATGTATGAAAAGATATGTGTTTGGGTGAAAATACTGGTGTGGGTGTATGAGGAAATGAGTGACAGGGGAAAGGTGAAGCACATAAGGAAAACCTGATAAACGAAATAAAAAAGCTGAGAGGTTAGAGACAAACAAGTATGTTTGTAAAGTATTTCATTTGTAAATAATGAAATTGACCAATTTACCAAATAAGACAACCTTCATCTTCTGATTAAAAATTGTAGTACTATCCTTTTGATCTAGTTCAGATCTGATATGCTTCATTTTAGAATTAATTTTTTAAAGGTATTTTTATGTGACCCATTTTTTAAAAGCCTTTATTAAATTCGTTACAATATCATTTCTGGTTTTGTTTTGTTTTTTGGCCACTAGGCATGTTGGATCTTAGCTCCCCAGCCAGGATTGAACCCTATACCCTCTGCCATTGGAAGGCAAAGTTTTAACCACTGAACCTCCAGGGAAGTCCCTAGAAATGACTTTTGACATGAGAATTACCTCCAAGCATATTTATATTTGATTTTTAGTAAAGCAGAGTCAGGCAAGTGAGTGATAGGTAAAGATGAATCACAATTTCTTCTTCCCCAATCCCTAATGAAGTGAATAGGAAAGGGAGAAAAATTAAAAATAAAATAAAATCATAAATGGAACCAAAGGAAGAGATACAAATTCACATAAACCTTGATAAGGGACAACAAAGGAATAAACAGAAGGTTCATTAAGGTACAGCTGGGGGCCTACTCTGTCCACACCCTTTCTCCTTCCCACTCAGTGTGCACACAAACTAGTGACAGGAAAAGGAGAGGTATCTAAAGGGCTCACAAGTCTAACCAGTACCACAAGAAATTGGGAAAAGCAGTGGGTAAGGGGAAAGCAAGGAGAAAATGTTGAAAATATTTTTAAGCCCTGAACATCCACCATAATATCTTAGTGGAGGCAAGAAAATCACACACCCGCAGGTGTCCCAACAGAGACAAAACACACTTCAAATCAGGTCCAATGAAGTTTGGCATTCAATAAAATCCAGAAAAAGACAAGAGAGCCCAGATCCTCCAATAAAGGAAGCTGAACTCTTCAATCCTTCATCTATTCTCCCTGTGCCTTTGAGCCAGCGGGATACAGAAAAGAGTCAATAGCCAACTCACAAACAGTAGCTCCATAGAGAAGACTGACACATCTAGCACAAGCAGAGAGGAGAGAGTAGATTTTAGAGGAATGCAGTCTCACTGTATCAGAAAAGACAGAAGATATGAGCAAAGCCACTCACAACACATGTGAACAAGTAAGACGTGAGGAAATGACAGCAAACCAACTGGAATCCAAGAATCCACTGCACACAAAAAACGATTATGTGAAAGAGCAATCTGGTAGATAACAGATCAAGACCCTATGAAAATTCCCTCATAAGTCCTTTGGTTACAGAATAAATAATAAGAATGACATTTTTAAAAAGAATAAAACTAACCTAAAAGATCAAACAGCAACATGTCAGACGTCAAAAAGGAAAAGCAAACTTGTTCCTGGATTGGACCTTGCACCAGAAAAAAACATGCTATAATGAACATCACTGAGACAATTTTAAAAAATTAGATATGTACTGAAGGTTAGAGAATTACAATGTATTAATGTTTAATTTCTTGATTTTGATCACTGTACTATGGTTACACAAGAAAAAGCTGTTGCTTGTAGGAAATACACTAAAATATATTTTTGGAAAAGGGGCATGAATCTTGTAACATTCTCTCAAATGGTTCAGAAAAAGAGTTGTATTTGTGTGTGTGTGTGTGTACATACATTCAAATGAGGTAAGACAAACAGGTCATGAAATGGGTGAAATGTGTATGGAAGTTCCTTGTACTATTCTTGCATTCTTGCAGTTCTCTAAGTTTAAATTACATCAAAGTAAAAATTACAAAAAAAAAAAAAAGAATGCCTGTAAAGAGGTAATTTACTGGGTCAATCCATAAAGAATGGCCTATAACCAGCTGAAAATTGCAATGCTGATATAAGAGACAAACTTGAGATAATCACAGTAAATAAAAAGCAAAATAAAAGCAGCTTAAAACAGTTGAAGAAACATAAGTAAACATCGTAAAAAGATCCAACATAAACAAAACAGGTTTCTCAGCAGCAAAAAGCCAAATGGAACAGAATAGCAACTCAAATATATGACAGAAGAAAATTTCTCTGAAAACAAAGAGGAACTTCTGTGCTTTAAGAAATGCTGAATTACTGATACTGAAATACAATCCTGGTCCAATAATTTCAAATATTAAGAAAAAAAATTCTCCAAATATCCAATCAAGAAAGAAGCATGTCACATGCAAAAGAGAGTGAAGTAAAAATGAGAAACCTTGAACTACTTTACAGCAGAATTCAGATCCAGGAAAGGATGAATCAGTGCGTACAAAGTTTAAGAGAAAAATGACCCAAGGAGATTTTATTGTTGTTTAATCACTCAGTCATGTCCAACTCTTTTGTGACCCCATGGACTGTAGCCTGTCAGGCTCCTCTGTCCTTGGGCTTTCCCAGGCAAGAAACTGGAATGGGTTGCCATTTCCTTCTCCAAGGGATCTTCCTGACCCAAGGATCAAACCCATGTCTCTTGATTGGTAGGCAGATTCTTTACCACTGAGCCACCTGGGAAGCCCAGACACAAGGAGAATACCCACAGTCAATTTGCCATTCAAATACAAAGGTAGCAGGCATTCTCCAACATGACAGGATTCAGTTAATAGAGCTACCGCAAGCTCTACCAGTGGGAAAAAAAATTGACAATTAAATTCAACCAAACAAAAGTTAAATGGAGAAACTGTGCCAAAGTACTAACTAGCACATTATCCAGGGACGGAAGACAATGGAGAAATGCCTACTAAGTGCAGAGGGAAAAAAATTGCTAAATTAATCTAACTTGCCAATGGACTCTAAAGATAAAACAGACAAGAATGCCACAATCAAAACTTCTAGAAATGAATGAAAATAAAAGGCTCAAAATTGGGACATCTTAGTAAAAACGCAGAATCTTGCATCCCACCCCGGACATACACCTGCATTATAACAACACCCCTGGGGGATTTATGTACACACTGAAACTTGAGAAATACTGCTTCAAAAGATCAGATGGAATAGCTCTTGTCTCCAACAATATTGGGCAGTGGTTCTTATAAGAGATTAGTCACTCAGTGAGCTTGTAGGAAGGAGAAAAAAAATTTTTTTTCTGTCCACATGAAGGACCTTAAGACCACTTAACTGTGAATTATATGAGCTAAGGGGATAATCTCTGATATGGCTGGGCACACACAAGTTCTATAACATTTTCAGGGTGACATCAGAGGAGAGTCAAGAAAACAAACACAAAGGTTGATGGTTTAAAGAGGAAAAGGGAAAAGTTTGTTTGCTTGGAGCATGACATGGAGAATCAGGCAGAAGGCAAAGTAAATACTGTTTATGGTGAAAAAAAAAAATAGCATTACCTGCAAGATTTCTCAGCTCATTTAATTCTTTTTCCAAACTGTCTAAGGTCTGCTGATCATCAGTGTCATCTAAGAAAGGCTCATCATGGTCAGTATCGTCAATATATTCAATTTCTGAAATTTCAGAAGCAGCTTTAGAGAGTGACTGAGCAACTGCACTTCTTGACCGGGGATGAGAAGAAGAAAAGCAGCTGGAACGTCTTTTCACAGAGTTGGAAAGTGGTAAATTTGCTGTTGAAGGTCTCTGTGATATCTGGCCTAAAATAAAAAATAAATTAATCAACCATTTTTAAAATTCTGAATGAATGCTTTAAAAGATACAGAATACTAGCCTCCTGAACTCAGTTAAATTCATGCAACAGAATTTATGAGAAAATGAACTTTAGATTATCATGTATTTTGCTTTACTTCCATTTGTGAATCCTAAATTACCTTCTTTGTGTTATAAAGAACACTTTGGGTTATTCTTCCCTTATTTTGTCTACATTCAGAGAAAGGTAAGCTAATTTCAATATTAAGTAAAACAAAAATCTGTAAGCCCAGTCAATTCCAGAACAATTCAACATACCAATCTTATCATCTACTCCATGGCCAACCACTGTGCTGTGTTTCTTAAATTCTAGGACAATATTGCACTGTGCCTTGTAAGAGAAAAAACCCCACAGGATAAACATGTACCACTTCCTAATGATCCCATTTTATTTGATGGTGTGTACATTCATCTATTAAAGCAGATATGGAAACAAAATAGACCAGTATGCAAAATCTTTTGGAAAAACAAAGGATTTAAAGAAAATTGAAAGTACATTTCTAATTTTCCTAAATATGAGTTCACTCTCAGCTGCTTTATAGGGCACTTCAGTGGAAAAATTCCAGAAGCAGAGATCTGAGTCAGGTTAGTACTTTGTTTCACGAGGGTAGTCACCATTTTGTCTTGATCTATTTCAAAGGCTGACTTAGTTGGTTTCTTCAATATGTGTGGTTCTTTCATAGTAGGAAAAAAAAATCCCTTCAAAATTTATACTAACAAAACATAACTATATATATCATTTGGTATTGCTCACAAGATTCTTTAATAAAGGCCAAGGGAATGACTGTGAAGAAAGCTGAGCGCCAAAGAATTGATGCTTTTGAACTGTGGTGTTGGAGAAGACTCTTGAGAGTCCCTTGGACTGCAAGGAGATCCAACCAGTCCATCCTAAAAGAGATCAGTCCTGGGTATTCTTTGGAAGGAATGATGCTAAACCTGAAACTCCAATACTTTGGCCACCTCATGCGAAGAGTTAACTCATTGGAAAAGACTCTGATGCTGGGAGGGATTAGGGGCAGGAGGAGAAGGGGACGACAGAGGATGAGATGGCTGGATGGCATCACCGACTCGATGGACATGAATTTGAGTGAATTCCTGGAGTTGGTGATGGACAGGGAGGCCTGGCGTGCTGAAATTCATGGGGTCGCAAGGAGTCGGACATGACTGAGCGACTGAACTGAACTGAAGGGAATATTAAAGGCACAAATTTATATATTCATAGCACAGGTGTATTTTTAATATAGTGAATCATTGTTTTGATTTAGATAAATACATGTATATTAAATATAAATAATTTATAAGATAATCTTGTATTCCCTTAATACAAATTGCCTTTGTGTAAAATGTTGGATTCTTTAAAGAAGTGCTATGGCCATTATCATTAAAATTATTATTTGACTGAATATATGTCATACAACATTATGCCCACTCTATTGACTTCTAGAAAAGTGTAAAATTCAGAAGAGTGGCTACAGGCAATTGTTATGTAATAAACAGTCAATGATTATTGAGTTTGTCTTTTTTTTTAAGATCTACTTTGAAGGTAGCTAAGTACCCTAAGAAGAATCCTAATGCAGTATGTAATTATTTAAGCAATTAAATCTAACTAAGGTAAGTCCCAAAGGGTACCAATTTTAATACATGTCTTAGAAATCAAGTTTGAAAACAATTTTTGTTGAAATGAAATTGTAAATAAATTAAGTCTAATCTTTTTGCATCTATTTGCACTCAGATAATTGTAAAGAAAAACAACTAACAAAAATGTGCCTATGTATTTTTAAAAAAGTAAATATCTCTAAGATTTATTTTAATGACTAGAATTTGGAATTATTTTACTTGTAAGGAATCAATATTTTATTTAAAGCCATCAAGAATAACAAATCTGCCATTTTTATAAGTGAACCAGCAGTAGAAACAGTAATGGTAGAAGTATAGGAGAGAGAGTATATAATTAAGCTATAAACAGTAATACAGTAATTCAGCTATAAAAATAGAAACTTCTAGATCTATGGAGAAAACCACACCTTCTATCTTACTGTGCTACATCTCAATCACAATTTAAAGGAATTTAGATCTCGTTAAAATAAAACAAATGAAAGATGTTATTAAGAAGAACTGGACTTCTGCCAACACAGAGAAATATGAGATGAAAAAATTTTAACATAATATATATATGCCCTTCAGAAAATTCAGGAGATTACGAACATTTGCTGAACTCTTATAACAACATCTGGCTGCCACAGTATTAGAGGTTAAGATCTCAACTGAGAAAAAAAAGTACACAGCTGTGGGTCAGATATGCTTCAGTTCAGTTCAGTCGCTCAGTCGTGTCCAACTCTTTGCAACCCCATGAATCGCAGCACACCAGGCCTCCCTGTCCATCACCAACTCCTGGACTTCACCCAGACTCACATCCAACGAGTCAGTGATGCCATCCAGCCATCTCATCCTCTGTTGTCCCCTTCTCCTCCTGCCCCCAATCCCTCCCAGCATCAGAGTCTTTTCCAATGAGTCAACTCTTCGCATGAGGTGGCCAAAGTACTGGAGTTTCAGCTTTAGCATCATTCCTTCCAAAGAACACCCAGGACTTATCTCTTTTAGGATGGACTGGTTGGATCTCCTTGCAGTCCAAGGGACTCTCAAGAGTCTTCTCCAACACCACAGTTCAAAAGCATCAATTCTTCAGTGCTCAGCCTTCTTCAAAGTCCAACTCTCACATCCATACATGACCACAGGAAAAACCATAGCCTTGACTAGTCGGACCTTTGTTGGCAAAGTAATGTCTCTGCTTTTGAATATGCTATCTAGGTTGGTCATAACTTTCCTTCCAACGAGTAAGTGTCTTTTAATTTCATGGCTGCAGTCACCATCTGCAGTATTTTGGAACCCCAAAAAATAAAGTCTGACACTGTTTCCACTGTTTCCCCATCTATCTCCCATGAAGTGATGGAACCGGATGCCATGATCTTCGTTTTCTGAATGTTGAGCTTTAAACCAACTTTTTCACTCTCCTCTTTCACTTTCATCAAGAGGCTTTTGAGTTCCTCTTCACTTTCGGCCATAAGGGTGGTGTCATCTGCATATCTGAGGTTATTGATATTTCTCCTGGCAATCTTGATTCCAGCTTGTGTTTCTTCCAGCCCAGTGTTTCTCATGATGTACTCTGCATATAAGTTAAATAAGCAGGGTGACAATATACAGCCTTGAGAAACTCCTTGTCCTATTTGGAACCAGTCTGTTGTTTCATGTCCAGTTCTGTTGCTTCCTGACCTGCATACAAATTTCTCAAGAGGCAGGTCAGGTGGTCTGGTATTCCCATCTCTTTCAGAATTTTCCACAGTTTATTGGGATCCACACAGTCAAAGGCTTTGGCATAGTCAATAAAGCAGAAATAGATGTTTTTCTGGAACTCTCTTGCCTTTTCCATGATCCAGGAGATGTTGGCAATTTGATCTCTGGTTCCTCTGCCTTTTCTAAAACCAGCTTGAACATCAGGAAGTTCACGGTTCACATATTGCTGAAGCCTGGCTTGGAGAATTTTGAGCATTACTTTACTAGCGTGTGAGATGAGTGCAATTCTGCAGTAGTTTGAGCATTCTTTGGCATTGCCTTTCTTTTGGATTGGAAGGAAAACTGACCTTTTCCAGTCCTGTGGCCACTGCTGAGTTTTCCAGATTTGCTGGCATAATGAGTGCAGCACTTTCACAGCATCATCTTTCAGGATGATGCTCAACTGGAATTCCATCACCTCCACTAGCTTTGTTCGTAGTGATGCTTTCTAAGGCCCACTTGATTTCACATTCCAGGATGTCTGGCTCTAGGTGAGTGATCACACCATCGTGATTATCTTGGTCATGTAGATCTTTTTTGTACAGTTCTTCTGTGTATTCTTGCCATCTCTTCTTAATATCTTCTGCTTCTGTTAGGTCCATACCATTTCTGTCCTTTATCAAACCCATCTACAGCAAAGAAAGAGACTATTTTTCTTACTCAAAAGTGTAATTTAATGCACATAAGCCATAGAAAGACAGAGAGGCTTCAGTTTGGTCCTGGTTTTATTTATTTTGTTCATTTAGATGAATATGTCATTTCCTTTAATGTTTCCTATATAAGATTATTAATATTATTGTTAGGGTTAAGATTAGAGACATGGTTAAGACAGGCACAAATGAAAAATGCCATGAGTAAAGGGATCATCCTATATTTTTTTCTTTTTTATAAACCAAGTTTGTAGGTTATAAACATAATCTTTTGGAAGTAACCTTTTGGAAATAATTTACGCCATCACTGGCAATGTAAATAATATTTCCATAAATGTTTCAGGAGCACTTAGAAAATACATTTTCTAATGTATGAATTCTCAGTAATTTACACAGTGGAGCAAGAATATTATAAGACAAATATATTTTGTGACCTTTATCCAGGGGAAAATATATTGAGTCCTCTGGTCAGAATGTTATTTACTATTGAAACACTCTGCAAAAAGCAAGTTATTCTGCTTATATTTCATCCAATTCTAATGTTTTATTTAGAACAGTAATAATTACTATTGTATTAAAGTCTATTCAGTGAGTGATTAGTATTTTTTATATCTTTATTGACATTCTTATACCCATTAAGATAACCCAAACCACTATTTTACATTATCATCCCAATATTTTGCTGGTCTTATTAGTAATTATAGCATATTATTCTTGAACTAATGCCAAGGACAATTTATTTTGTTATATTTATAGTATAACTGTGATCAGGGTTAATCTATAATTTCCTCAGATTACAGAGAGAGGAAGCTGGGGTAGGGGAACATAGGTTTGGCAGTGGGTGGGCAGAATCAATGGACTTGCTGCAAAACACACATGTATTTCATAGCTATCATGTTTTTACATTCACAAATTTAAAGTCTTACAGAAAGAGTAATTCATTTATATACTGGCACCAACTCAGAATATAAGATTTCCGTAACTAGTGGCATAGTCAGGAAATTTTCATTTTTATTTCAGGTCACTATCTCTATAGTTATCTCCTTCTACCTCTAACTGGGAAGTCTTAACAATTCTTTAAGATTTGGCTGAAATCTCACCTACCATCTAAAATCATGCATACAGATAGGTTTCAATGGCAAAGCAATTATTTTACCACTTCCATTCCTAAAAACTGCACATGCATCAACCTCTATTATAACTGATCATATGTACTATTATTAGCTACCTATCAGTCTCCAGAAGCATGTTATTCATGTTTTTTATAGACCTTTTATTACATATGGTATAATTTATGTATTTTCAAGACTATGGTTTTTCCAGTAGTCACATATAGATGTGAGAGTTGGACCAAAAAGAAGGCTGAGTGTCAAAGAATTGATGCTTTCGAATTCTCCAAGTTCGAAGTCTTTGAACTCTCTCGAAGACTCGAGAGTCCCTTGGACTGCAAGGAGATCCAACCAGTCAATCCTAAAGGAAATCAGTTCTGAATATTCATTGGAAGGACTGAAGCTGAAGCTCCAATGCTTTAGCCACCCAGTGCAAAGAGAAGACTCATTGGAAAAGACTCTGATGCTGGAAAGGATTGAAGGCAAGAGGAGAAGAGGGCAACAGAGGATGAGATGGTTGGACATGAGTTTGAGCAAACTCTGGGAAATAGTGAAGGACAGGGGAGCCTGGCGTGCTACAGACTGCGGGGTGGCAAAGAGTCAGATGCGACGTAGTGACTGACTATGTCAGTCAACATAGTCAACATATCTATACAGCAGTTTTCTCAAAGTATGATTTTTGGACTATACGTTGGCATGAAGTGGAATCATTGATAAAATAAATGCAAATCCCTGAACCTTATCTCAGCTTAACGACCCAAAATTTCTAACGGTAAGATCTAGGAATGCCACATCCGTTTCCCAGGTGATTACACTCACACTGACATTTGAGAGCCTCTGAACTGGACTGTAAGCTCTCAGGCTTCTGGGAAGGTGGCTTATTTTATATCACCATGCCTCAAGTAGGTGCTCCTTCTAATGTTTTTTATAGCAAATTATTGACTTCAACAGATCACGGCAAATGGATACTTCAAGGCATTTGGCTACTTACTTATAAAGATTTGCCCAAGTAACAAATTCTCATGGCATACATGAGAATTTGTTTTTATCAATCTATGGTGACTTTAAAAAGTTCCTTTGACTGCCTCAGAAGGAAGCAGCCAGGATTTTTAAAGCTGCCCCAGCCTTTGATATATCTAATTATAGAACCAAAAAAAAATTTATCATACATGAATGGATTTTCCACTAAAAAAAAAAAAAAAACTATTAAAATCTGACAGTTTCTCAACATAAATGCATATGGAAAGAATCTAAGCTGGCCAAGTTGTTTTAATCATAGGATTTAAGGCAAGAGAGAAATATAAATCTTACATATATGGACAAATCATACGTAATTAAATTTCTGGCTTGAAGTTGGCCTTCAGATGAAGTCAAACAGTCCCCTCTGTCAAATGTTTCTCCTGAATCATGAGCTCCCAAGATCAAGGAACATGACTCAGGCAACTCTTTTCCCCAGGACCCAGCACAGTGTCGTCATACTCACCGTGCATGTTGAATTGTCTTAATTCATTAGTCATCAACTGCAACTTCATATGAAATTGAGCACAAAGCAAACCTACTTTATCAGGTACTTTCAGATAACAATAACCAGTAACACTACTGATTTTAATGATGTTAAAGTTCTCTGCATGCACTTACTGGAAAAATACTGCAATGACCATTCAATATGTCAAAAGTTATCATATAGAAAATCTCAAAATTATTTTGGCTAGAAAATAGAATTAATAGACTGAAATCAAGATTTCAGGGCCAACATATTAAGCATTAGATTTAAACCAGCAGTGTCTTAACCACAGCAGCAAACAGCAATCTCATGGCTTTGTGTGATCATAATTTGAATCAAGTAGAGGAGAAAACAAAATCTAGTATAAATATACTGTTTCTTGAAAGTGTAATGAAACTCAGTGTGTATTTTATAAGGGTTGTTCAAAATATATATGCCTTATCCTGAGCTACATTTTAAAAATATCATTCTCTAGTACATTGTGGCAGAAAATAGCTAAGACTGTAAAATTTATGTTTTTGAGAGGAGTAATGACTATTCTTGGTTTTTTGGCTTTGGAAGAAAAGTCCAGGACAGTTTAAATGAATAAGTTTAAATTAAATAACTGACAAAATTAATCTTCAGGCGCCTAGTAAAGTACTAAGAGATAAACTAATAAACATACTGAGCTACAATATGGCACAGCAGCCTTACAGTCAATCTTACCAGTCTTTTGCTGTGTTCTCCTTGCTGATGTTTTCTGGGCAAACTTCAGAACACCTAAGGCAACTGTGTTATCAGCATATGCACTTACACTATGGTCTGGGATCCATTCTCTGTCTCCTAAAATGGTAAAATGATAAAATTACATAAAGTTGAAAAAGAAGAGACATTCAAGTTGTTGATTCATTATATATTGTCTTACTGGATAATATTTAGCTAAAGAGAAAACATTTATGACAGTGAGGTGTATATTATGAAAGATAAAAATCTCATAATTATACAATAAAAGTGAATTATAAACAGCAAGGAGGTTGCACAAATACACACGTACAAGTGTGAACAGAAATAAATATTTTTTAAAATATACATGCAATAGAACATAAAATATAATAGTATGCATGTGAAAAAATATATTTGAATACATAAGAAATCTAAGACAGCACATGATACCAAGACCTGAGTTTTAAAGGAAATGATGGCTATGTCTGTGAATTTCCACAATCCTAAGATTTTAAGATTTGCTTTTAAGATGGCATCTAAGAATTGTAACACTTAACAGTTAATCAAGTGATTTGAAGATGTACTATTAGTTGATTAAGGGTCACACTTCTAATATCTAAAAATAATCTCTCTCAGTCTCATTATAGCCATGTTTTCTGACAGTTGCCTTAAATATAAATATTAATATTTGGTAACTCTCATAGGGTCAATAATTTCAGCTATAAAATAAGAAAACAATTACATTTGGTAAACAGAATTACTCAGTATTGCCTAAGATGTTGACAAACTGTTTTTTAAAACATGTCAGAAAGTTGTTAGCTCGGTCCACAGGCCATCTGATTTTATGTCTGAATTTACCTGCAATTGTAATCCTAGTATTGGAGGAGCTGCATTCTAAGCTATGAGAAGGAAGTAAGTTGAGTCTTTCATTTTTATCAAAAACAAAGAATCTTTCAAGTCCTTGATATTGTTCAGTTATGGGCTTACTCCTGAGGGCTATTTCTTGTAACAACTAGGAAACAAAATATTCAACAAAATTAAGTTTATTTTATCTTATCCACACAAAGTAGCAAATCACTCATTGAGCACCCACTATGTTTTTAGCATGGATTTTGCCCACATCAAGTTTAGGTTCTAGTTGTGGAGACAAATTGTTACACAACATTTATACAGAGTAAGCTTGGAAAAATGTATAAACCACAATTATGGTAATGATCTGAAAGTTGCCATTAAATCTAAGGAGGATTGAAACTCATTTAAAATAAAAATTAAGTTTTATCTTTTCTTTCCTTATTTTCTTCCCTCAGTGTCTTTGCACATAAATTACTCTGGAAAATAGAGTCTTTCTCATATGCTATGCTTTTGATTAGTGTCTTTGACTATATGTAAAATAAATTCAAAGATGAAAGCAAAATACTGGATGGAAACAAATCTGATCTGATCTTGGTCACAGAGAAAATCCAAGTTAACAAAACATTCACTATGAAGAAAATAATCAAGGGGAAACTGAGTCAAGAGTGAGCTAAGTGATTTGTGAACTTTATACAGCTAAAAAACTAGCAGACCTAGATTCTATATATAGATCTCATTGATTTGAAGCCTAGGCTTCCTCTACTACTGTGTGAACTCTTATTTTGATATGCTTTCATCCTAGGGAAGAATATAAATGAGATTTATAAAGTACATGAAGTAAAGTGAAGTGAAGTCGCTCAGTTGTGTCCCACTCTTTGCGACACCATGGACTGTAGCCTACCAGGCTTCTCAGTCTATGGGATTTTCCAGGCAAGAGTACTGGAGTGGGGTGCCATTTCCTTCTCCAGGGGATCTTCCCGACCCAGGGATCGAACCCCCGTCTCCCGCACTGCAGGCAGATGCTTTACCCTCTGAGCCACCTGGGAAGCCTATCAAGTACATGAATCTGGTAGAAAACATTAGAGATGTACCAGTGAGAAGGCTGTGCTGCTGTGCTGTGCTGTTATTAAGTTGTGTCCTATGCTTTGCAATCCCACAGACTGTAGCCTTCCAGGCTCCTCTGTCCATGGGATTTTCCCAGCAAGAATATTGGAGTGGGTTGCCACGGCCTCCTCCAGAGGATTTTCCGGACCCAGGAATTGAACCTGTGTTCCTGCATCTCCTGTATTGCAGGTGGAATCCACCACTAAGCAACTGGGGAAACCCAGTGAGAGCTCTAGATAGGCTTAAAATGCCATTAGAGTCGCCATCAGCATTTAACAGTTCCTTCATGTATCTAAATAATGCCCAAACGCAGTCTGTTTCAAGGTGCTAATCACACAGTTAAAATTATTATAACTCCATTCAAATGGATAAGTCATATAAATGAGAAACCATTACAAATTGAAGCTAGGGACCAATAGAGCACTTCCTTCAAAGGCAAGTCCAAGTCCCTACTCATGACATCTGCAGCGGCTCTCCCAGACACTGATCGCCAATCCACAGAAGCCCTTCTGATGGAGCTCATATCTGGATCAGACATTTGAAAATACGGAAATTTTTTTTAAAGCTTAGGTTAACAGAGAACAATGAGAGTGAATTTGTTTGTTTGCCCAATCTCATCTAGTTAACAACTGGTAGTTCCACATTTAAAACCAAGAGGTCCTGATTAGTTCATACTCTTCCTTGCACGTGTCTCCACCTCACTGCTGCTGCTCTGCAACTAACTACAATTCCGTACTTTTATGAAGAACTCAGTTTCTGGAGACTGAAGTGCTAAATGTACTGTCTCAAACTCTGAAGGAATGCCACTGCTAAAATCTGCCCCTACTGCTCACTAATGAATTTTCTACAGGATCACAGCAGATTTCTAAACAGTTTCCGCTCAGGGAATTGTTTCTCCTAGGGCCGGAGGAAAGTAAAAAGTTCATGCGTAGTCATTTGGGATGAAAGGAAAGTAGATTCTACAACTAAGTGTAAAGCATTGTGCTCTATGATGCAATCATTTACCACTTTTCTTTTTACAACAGTAGTATAAGGGATCAAAATTAGTAGTAGTTTTTTAACATTTCAATTTTAATAATGAAATGTTTTCTATAGATGTGTACAACAGATAATATAACTTTATCACACAATAGTAGTAATTTAAAAGACTTGCTTCAGGTATCTATACTACAGTATATATGTTAGTCTTTATATGTAACATTAATTGCTGTTGTTGTTCAGTCACTAAGTAGTGTTTGACTCTTTGTGACCCCAGGGACTACAGCATGCCAGGCTTCCCTGTCCTTCACCATCTCCTGATATCTGCTCAAATTCATGTCCATTGAGTCAGGGATGTCATCTAACCATCTTATCCTCTGCCACCTCCCTTCGCCTTTTGCCTTCAATGAATTAATTGTATTATTGTGTTGAAGTTGACATACACTATTACAATGTAAGTTATTTACTATAATTACATCTGAGTGTATCCAAAATTTCTCTGTATAACACAGCACACAGTGTGTGTGTCACTTAGCTCTAGGCACGATGCCCTTTGGAAACTGGAAAATCAGAGTTCTTATTTGTTCTATTTGCTGAAATTCATTCCATGATCAATTGTTTTCTTTGTTGGAAAGGGGAGAAGTTCAGCTGAAGTGGAGGTTGATTTGGGGGAATCTATTATTAGCTAAGAGTCAGACACGACTGAGAGACTGAACTGAACCGAACTGAACTGATTATTGGCTAAATTGTGGGAATGTCTTTCTACCAGGGGCTGAGGTTTACTTTTGTCAGATATATCAGGGCATCAGTAGACACAGGTCAACATCAGTGTTGCAGATTCCAACATTTCTTACTTGGAACTTTCAGATTCCAAGAAATGTACAGTCAAACTCTAAACTGAAACTAGATGAAAGCCTAAGATTTCCATTTTTCAGATAAGGTATTTATTGACTTAGGCCTGATCCCCTGCAGAAAGTAGTTTCCTTTCATCCTGTACCTGTGAGTATGTCTCCTTGTGTATTCCTTCAGAGACAGAGCAGACTTCTAGGGATCTAAGGTTTCTGCAGAGGTCTCAGTTCTAATTTCTCACTTTGAAAAGGAACAAGGCCTATCACTAAGTAGGTATAGAAATTCAATCCCCTGAGCAGAAGTAGCAGCAGCTCAATACTCATTCTGTAACTCTTTGATCCTATCTTCAGTTTAAGTACCATGGCAATTCATTGCAAATGACTTTAAAATCTTGTTAAAATATTTGACTTGCCCAATTTCCAAAGAATTTAACATTTAATTTGTCCAAATTTTAAATAACTTATTAATAATTATAATCACTTAAGATTTTAGTACATAGAACAGAGATTCAAATATAGTTTTTAAATTTGGCAGTAATTCAATAATGAACTACTTTATCTTTTTCCTCTAAGAAGAAACAAAACTATATCCTATTTCTTTATTAGCTATATTCCTGAAGAATTACCTTTTAAATATTATGTTTACATTAAGCCACAAAACTAGTTTTATCTACAAAACTGCAATTTTTTTTTCATTTTAACCAGTGACTATAGAGTAGAAAGCTAGAGAGGATTTATTATACTAAATTATTCCTAATAATGAATTTCATTTAGGAAAGTAACAGCACTCGTACTATGGTGCATGAGGTGGGCCTTAAATTATTTGTCATAGAAAGTCATTTGTTATAATGGCATTTACCATATTAGAATTTCTTCTATAAATCATTTACATTCTTTCCCATACGAGTTACTCTTCGACTACAAAGTTGTACATTTTAAATTCAATAGGAAGTAACATTTAAGAATATTCTGTGTCAATATAAATTTTTTATGATGATAATTATAAAATTTTAATACAGTAAAGATAATAGATATTTACCAGTGGTGACTCTGTAGTTTTAGAATCTTCAAAGTTTGGCCTCTCATGCAGGTTGCTGAATTCCAAGGATTTCTTGTCCTCTTCAGATAATTTCTCCTTAATGCAGGGCTTTTCTAAATCTGTACTTGGCAAAGAATCCTTGCTCTCAAGAGGTATATGGGAATCTTCATGCTTTTTATTACTTTCTATATCTATGCTTTCCTCTTTCAAATTTCTCTCAAAATAAATGTTTTCCTCTAATTTTTCAATAGCAGGAGAGTATGTGTCAGGATCCACAAAGGTATCAAAATCTGCGTGTGAAGTTCCTGCTGTTGAAAACACATATTTACAAAAGTTAAGTAAATAATTATAAATAAATAAATGGATTAAACTGTTCACCAACACTTCTGTGGTATAAATATTTATCATTAAACACTATTTTTAAAATCAATTTTCTTTACTGAGTCCTCACTTTTAAAGACTTTTATACAGCTTATGCTCATAAATGACAATCCTAATTTACCTATATATTCAGACTTAAATGATTTAGACAAACGGAGGGAGACAAGGTTTTACTTTATGATGCAATCTTGAAATTGACACAAGTTTCCATTTCAGCCTGAGGTTCAATTTCTACTTTTCTACCCTCTGTCCCACTCAAGTTTTATATCAATAATTTATGAGAAACAATGCAGAGAAAACCTTACTTTCCACATTTTACCTCTTTTGCTTAGCATAAGTAGTGATGAGGAGAGGACCATGGGAAGTCTGCCAGATGAAAGAACTGCAGCAGTTAGGGGCACAGAGAATGTTTGTGCCGAGACACCTGCCTCTGGAAAGCTACAAGATGAGCTAGATTATATTAATCACCCACCTCATTATGTCTGCTTTAAATAAATCATTTGGGGTAGATCACTGGTTTTCAACCTGGATGCACAATGGAGTTGTCTGATGTTACTCTTTAAAACTGTCAGTGTATGGGCCTGACCCCAAACCAATTAAATCAAACACTGACTGTAGGAATCAAACATTTTGCTTGTTTGTTTCTTTCCCCCTCTCCCCCACCAAGTTCTCCAGGTGATTATAATGTGAAACTAGGATTATGAAACTTTAGTCTAGATTTTCTTAAGAATAAAATTCTTTAAAAAAAAATTTACACCATATTGCTTTCATTACCACATACACATATTTATCCAAACTAAATATAGCTTCCTTTGATTAGCCCATATTCTCTTTCCAATATGCATATCTTATCTGTATAAATAGACTGTGTAAAATAGTAGAAGCTATAAACTAAAATAGTCTTCCATGAAATAAACTCTGTCTTACAGCCCATTGCTGCAATCAAATGTTTATATAACTCAGCAATTGCACATACTATTTAGAACTTCCATTTTCAATTATCACCTCTAAATTGCATAAGTACTGTGAGAAATGTAATAAGTTGTATGTCAGAAAAATATTTTATAGAAAACCTTTATGAAACCTATTCAATGTAATAAAACTTTTATGAAAATGCTGTACTTTCCTAATAAGCTTGAAAATAAATTATCTGAATCTAGGTTTTTTTCTTTTTTTGTGTGTGGAAGGAGATGTCATTTCCTAAGTGTAAATGTCTACAACTAACCTCTACAGTATTTTTGCTAGATTGTAAAATTCCATTATAGGGATTTACTGCTGCTGGAAAAGTGAGAACACAACATTTTAATAATGCATACTATGTGATGCAGAAAGTACAGATATGATTTAATTTAGTCTATTCGTTAGAAGCCCTGTTAAGTCATAAAAAATAGTTGTCTGGGTTCAACATTCAAAAATCAATTATTCTAACCTGTCATATCAAGAGGCTAAAGAAGAAAAATCAGAGGATCATATCAACAGATGCAGAAAAAGCATTCGACAAAATCCAACACTCATTCATAATAAAAATCCTTAGCAAACTAAAAATAAAGGGAAACTTTCTCAACTTAATAAAGACTACCTACAAAAAAAACCACAGTTAACAAAATACTTAATAATAACACCAATACAGTATACTAACACATATATATGGAATTTAGAAAGATGCCAACAGTGACCCTGTGTGCGAGACAGCAAAAGAGACACTGATGTATAGAACAGTCTTATGGACTCTGTTGCAGAGGGAGAGGGTGGGAAGATTTGGGAGAATGGCATTGAAACATGTAGAATATCATGTATGAAACGAGTTGCCAGTCCAGGTTCGATGCATGATACTGGATGCTTGGGGCTAGTGCACTGGGATGACCCAGGGGGATGGTATGGGGAGGAGGGAGGGAGGAGGGTTCAGGATGGGGAACACATGTGTGCCTGTGGCAGATTCATTTTGATATTTGGCAAAACTAATACAATTTGTAAAGTTTAAAAGTAAAATAAAATTTAAATAAATAAATAAAAATTAGAGTTAAAAAAAAAGAAAATGAATCAATAGTTTTCATGTAAAGCAAAATTTTCTTCCCTGGACTCCTAAAACAATTCTTTTAATGTAATTTATGTAAAATTACCTATGAGGAAATCATTGGTCTCTGGTATTTTCTGTGTCCTATTGTGTTCTTATTGTAGTTAAATTATATTAAATTGGGTTTCAGTTTCTCGCAAAAAAAAAAAAAAAAAAAACTTTATCTCAAATATCAGGAACAAAACAAAGATCTCCATTCTTACCACTCCTTTTCAACACTGTACTGGAAGTCATAGCTAATTCAATAAGATAAGAAAAGGAAATAAAAGGTATGCAGACCGAAAAGGAAGACATAAACCTGATTTTGTTCATAGATTACAAGAATGTCTAGGTACAAAATCCAAAAGAACTAACAACAACAACAAAAAAACTCCTGGAATTAATAAGTGCTTATTGCAAGGTTGAAGATACAAGTTGAGCTTACAAAAGGCATTTGCTTTCCTACACACTAACATGAACAAGTGAAATTAAAAATTAATAACACAGTACCATTTACATTAGCACATGAAATTGAAATACTCAGGTATAAATCTAAAAAAAAAATACAAAAAAGACCTATATAAGGAAAACTGGATGAAAAAAATAAACTGGATGAAAGAAATACAAAAAATTAAATAAGTATTTTTTTCACACTAGTTCACATTCATAGATAAGAAGACTCAATTTGTCAAGATGTCACTTCTTCCCAATTTCATCTATGGATTCAATATAATCCCAATCAAAGTCGCAACAAGCTATTTGTATATATTGACAAATTGGTTTTAAAGTTTATATGCAGAGACAAAAGACCCAGAACAGGCAACAAAATATAGGAAAAGAACAAAGTCAAAGGACTGACACTACACAACTGAAAAAATTATCATACAGTTATACTAAGCAAAGGGTTTCACTAGTGACTCAGTGGTAAAAAATCTGCCTGCCAATGCAGGAGATGCAGGTTTGATATCTGGATCAGGATGATACTCCGGAAAGGAAATGGCAACCCACTAAAATATTCTTGCCTGGGAAATCCCATGCACAGAGGAGCCTGGCAGGCTACAGTCCATGGGGTTAAAAAAGAGTCAGACACGACTTAGCAAATAAACAACACAGTAATCAAGACAAAGTGATACGAGCAAAAGTATAAAAACAGATTAGTGGAATGAAAAGGAGAATCCATAAATAGATCCACATAAATATAATCAACTGATCTTTAACAAAAGAGTAAAGGCAGTACAATGGAGAAAATATAGTCTTTCCAACAAGTGGTGTTGGAACATGTGAATATGCATATGCCTCAAAATAAATCCAGACACAGACCATACTCTTCATAAAAGTTAACACAAAGGAATAATAAAACTAGGCAATGGCACCCCACTCCAGAATTCTTGTCTGGAAAATCCCATGGGCGGAGGAGCCTGGTGGGCTGCAGTCCATGGGGTCGCTAAGAGTCGGATAGGACTGAGTGACTTCACTTTCACTTTTCACTTTCATGCATTGGAGAAGGAAATGGCAACCCACTCCAGTGTTCTTGCCTGGAGAATCCCAGGGACGTGGGAGCCTGGTGGGCTGCTGTCTCTGGTGTCGCACAGAGTCGGACACGACTGAAGTGACTTAGCAGTAGCAGTAGCATTAGAATGCAAAACTATAACACTGCAAAGTGATAGGGGAAAATTCAGAAGATCTTGGTTATTCTAATGACATTTTAAGATACAACACAAAAGACAGGATGCACGAAAGAAATAATTTATAAGCTCAATTTCATTAAAATGAAAATTTTCTGTTCTATGAAAGATACTGCTATGAGAGTGAGGAGATAATCCACATATTTGGAGAAAGTTTTTGCAAAACACATACATAAAATACTGCAATCTAAAATATGCAAAAGAACTCTAAACTTTCAAAGTAAAAGAATAGACAATCCGATTAAAAAATGGGCCAAAAACCTTAAAAGATAACACAGATGACATATTTGGCAAATAAGCATACGAAAAGATGTTCAACAATATATGTCACTACAGAATTTCAAATTAAAATGAGATACCACTACACAGTTATTCAATTCAGTTCTGTTCAGTGGCTCAGTCGTGTCCGACTCTTTGTGACCCCATGGACTGTAGCATGCCAGGCCTCCCTGTCCATCAACAACTCCCAGAGTTTACTTAAACTCATGTCCAATAGGTCGGTGATACCATCCAACTATCTCATCCTCTGTCATCCCCTTCTCCTTCTCCCTTCAGTCTTTCCCAGCATCAGGGTCTTTTCAAATCAGTCAGTTCTTCGCATCAGGTGGCAAAAGTATTGGAGTTTCAGCTTCAGCATCAGTACTTCCAATGGATACTCAGGACTGATTTCCTTTAGATGGACTGGTTGGACCTCCTTGGAGTCCAAGGGATTCTCAAGACTCTTCTCTAACACCACAGTTCAAAAGCAACAATTCTTCAGTGCTCAGCTTTCTTTATAGTCCAACTCTCACATCCATACATGACTACTGGAAAAATATAGCTTTCACTAGATGGACCATTGTTGGCAAAGTAATGTCTCTGCTTTTTAATATGCTGTCTAGTTTGGTCATGACTTTTCTTCCAAGGAGTAAGTGTCTTTTAATTTCATAGCTGCAGTCACCATCTGCAGTGATTTTGGAGTCCAAAAAAATAAAGTCTGTCACTATTTTCACTGTTTCCTCATCTATTTGCCATGAAGTGATAGAACCAAATACCATGATCTTCGTTTTCTGAATGTTGAGTTTTAAGTCAACTTTTTCACTCTCCTGTTTTATTTTCATCAAGAGGCTCTTTAGTTCTTCTTCACTTTCTGACATTAGGGTGGTATCATCTCACTCACCTAGAGCCAGACATCCTGTAATGTGAAGCCAAGTGGGCCTTAGGAAGCACCACTATGAACAAAGCTAGTGGAGATGATGGAGTTCCAGTTGAGCTATTTCAAATCCTAAAAGATGATGCTGTGAAAGTGCTCCACTCATTATGCCAGCAAATTTGGAAAACTCAGCAGTGGCCACAGGACTGGAAAAGGTCAGTTTTACTTCCAATCCCAAAGAAAGGCAATGCCAAAGAATGCTCAAACTACCGCACAATTGCACTCATCTCACATGCCAGTAAAGTAATGCTCAAAATTCTCCAAGCCAGGCTTCAACAACACATGAACCATGAACTTACAGATGTTCAAGTTGAATTTAGAAAAGGCAGAGGAACCAGAGATCAAACTGCCAACATCCGCTGGATCATCAAAAAAGCAAAAGAGTTCCAGAAAAATATCTATTTTTGCTTTATTGACTATGCCAAAGCCTTTGACTGTGTGGATCACAATAAACTGTGGAAAATTATGAAAGAGATGGGAATACCAGACCACCTGACTTGCCTCTTGAGAAATCTGTATGCAGGTTAGGAAGCAACAGTTAGAACTGGACATGGAACAACAAACTGGTTCCAAATAGGAAAAGGAGTATGTCAAGGCTGTATATTGTCACCGTGCTTATTTAACTTATATGCAGAGTACATCATGAGAAATTCTGGGCTAGATGAAGCACAAGCTGGAATCAAGATTGCCAGGAGAAATATCAATAACCTTAGATATGCAGATGACACCCTCTTTATGGCAGAAAGTGAAAAAGAACTAAAGAGCCTCTTGATGAAAGTGAAAAAGAGAGTGAAAAAGTTGGCTTAAAGCTCAACATTCAGAAAACTAATATCATGGCATCTGGTCCCATCACTTCATGGCAAATAGATGGGGAAACAGTGGAAACAGTGACAGACTTTATTTTGGGGGGCTCCCAAAACATTAAAAGACACTTACTCCTTGGAAGAAAAGTTATGACCAACCTAGACAGTATATTAAAAATCAGAGACATTACTTTGCCAATAAAGATCTATCTAGTCAAAGCCATAGTTTTCCCAGTAGTCCTGTGTGGATGTGATAGTTGAAGTATAAAGAAAGCTGAGTGCTGAAGAATTGATGCCTTTGAACTGTGGTGTTGGAGAAGACTCTTGAGAGTCCCTTGGACTGCAAGGAGATCCAACCAGTCCATCCTAAAGGAAATCAGTCCTGAATATCCATTGGAAGTACAGATGCTGAAGCTGAAACTTCAATACCTTTGCCACCTGATGTGAAGAACTGACTCATTTGAAGAGACCCTGATGCTGGGAAAGATTTGAAGGCAGGAGGAGAAGGGCACTACAGAGGCTGAGATACTGGATGGCATCACCGACTCAATGGATATGAGTTCGACTAAACTCCGGGAGTTGTTGATGGACAGGGAGGCCTGGAGTGCTGCAGTCCATGGGGTCACAAAGAGTCGGACATGACTGAGCAACTGAACTGAGCATGGCCCTGCCCATCAGAGCAAGACCGTTTCCCTCTCAGTCAGTCTCTCCCATCAAGAAGCTTCCATACGCCTCTTATCCTTCTCCATCAGAGGGTAGACAGACTGAAAAAAAACATATAATTATTAGGATCACAAAAATCCAAAACTCTGAGCATTCCAAATACTGGCAAGAATGTGAAGAACAGTAAGACTCACTAATTGTTGGTGACAATGAAAAGTGGTAAAGTCAATTTGAAAGAGAGTTTGGTGGTTTCTTACAAAATTAAATATATTTCTCACCACATGATCCAACAACTGTGCTCCTTGTTATTTACCTAAATAAGTTAAAAACTTATGTCTAAACAAAAACTCACATATGGATGTTTGTAGCAGTTTTATTCACAATCACCAAAACTTGAACACAACCAAGATGTCCTTTAATAAGTTAACATATAAATAAGTTGTGGTACATCCAGACAATGGAATCCTATTCAGCAATAAAAATAAGTGAGCCATCAAGCCACAAAAACACATGGGGACACCTTTAAATGCATTTTATTAAGTAAAAGAAGTCAATCTGAAAAGACTTGTATGATTTCAGCTATAACCATCTCGAAAAGGCAAAACTGGAGAGTAAAGAGATCTGTGGTTGCTAAGGGTTAGGAAGGAGTGTTGTGTGAAAAGGCACAGCACAGAGGATTTTTATGGCAAAGTTTATACAAATTTTATACAAAGTTTTTATAAACCTTATATTATTCTATAATGTTGGTTACAAGTCATTATACATTTGTCCAAACCCACAGAATGTACACCACCAAGAGAGAACCTTAATGTAACCTGGGGACTCTCAGTAAAAATGATACATAACAAAGGTACTACTCTGGTTTGGGATGCTGGTAGTAGAAGAAGCTATGAGTTTGTGGAGGCTGAGAGTATATGGAAACTCTGTACTTCCTGCTGAATTTTCCTATGAACCTGAAACAGCTTTAAAAAATAAAGTCTATTTAAATAAATCAAGAATCTTTAAAGTAACACTTAATGGCCATTTGTATTTAGCATTTTCCCAAACACAGTTGTAACACCATGCTCCAGGAAGGTTAAAAACAGCTTATGGCCTAGACTTGGAGCCCTGCAAAGGCCTAAATTCCCATATGGATATAGTTCATGGTCATATGATTTAGAAGCTTAGTAGCCAAAGATGTTAAAATCAGCAGGATTACCTTAAATCACTGTTCTCTACCATCTGCTACCCAATGAAAAGGTAATCATCAGTTTTACTATGAGTTATTTTAAGTAATGATCTCTGGTCTCTCTCAAATTCTTCACATAAGAAATATTTATTGGTTTTTCTGAAAATCTAAGTAGATAAAATAAAATCCTAAATAGATAAAAGCAGATTAGAAATCATCTAATTCCTATATTTTAGTTTTGGTAAATGAGATTAAGAAAGGAAGTGGTATGTTCAAGGTCACACAATGATTTAAGGCAGAAATGAAAACAAATTCTGACTCCCAGGCCAGGATACTTTGCTATGACTGTCTTTAAAATGATCTCAGCATCTGGAAATTAAAACCAGACATTAGTACACAGTATTCTAATCTATAGATCCCCAGGGTACTAGTAATAACAATGTAGCTATATAAAGAGATGATTTGTATTGGTTTGGTTTTATCACTTATGTGAAACTCTACAACTCAAATATTTTAGGAAAAGAAATAGTGCAAGGGAGAACAAAGTAAAGCATGCCAATCAGACTTCTGTCCAAAGAGCCCAGCCATGTAAACTTTTAAATGATAGCTCAGGTATAACTTTCAGAGTAGTTTTATATTTGGCTGTTTTTTTCTCTTAATACAAATACCATTATCCATTAACTAAAAAGAATATTTGATAGAAAGTTACATATTTTCAACCAATGTTCTGAGTATCAAATTTTCTGGGTTTAAAATGAACAGCAAAATAGGCAAAGCTTTATATAACCTGCAATACCTATTGATTTTATTAAATTACTAATATTCACTGTTAATAATATTAAGCAAAAATGAAAAAAGTTACCTTTTGAGTTGTCTTTACAAAAAAAAGAGTTGTTATTCAGATGAAGGTGGAAGAGGTCAGATTTTCTGTTGGTAAATACATGATGTTGATGGATGTCATTTTCATACAGAAAAGCATTCTGATAATCACGAAATGTGTGACTTTCATGTTTAGGGACAAACAAGAGAATATAGTTGAAAGAAATTATACATAAAAATGTTAAAACACTCAGCTTATTGAAATAAATATAGTAATTTACTTATTATTATAAATTAATTTAAATTATAAATAAATAAAAATAAATTATAAATAAAATTTAAAACTCAGCTTATTAAACTAAATATAGTAAAACCTTAAGGAAATAAGGTTATTCACATTAATTTAATACTTGTTTCAACATACTGTAGATGCATTCTAAAACAGCAAGTACCTTAACAGTATTATGAATTTAAAAGAAATAGGCAACTGGAACAAACCTGATTTAGCTGCAAATTTTTCATTGAAAGTTTCTTTTTTAAAAAATAGTCTAAAGTAAGTTTAATTTCATATGGTCTTTCTTCTAAAAATGAAGAGATATCTTTCAATTTCATCAAGCTGATGAAAATAAGATTTTATTGCTTAAATAAACTTTTTATTTGTTCATCATGACTATATGGGTTCAAAAGCCTTATGTGGTATTTATATCTCAATTTTAATGATGATTACCATATACAAGCATAGTTAAAATTGAACAACACTTTCTATGAGTTGAATTTAATAATACTTGATATTATGTAAGCTCTACATGGTAGTGGGTGGGTTAGTCACTAATTCGTGTCTGACTCTTTGTGACCCCATGGAATGTAACTGCCAGGCTCCTCTGTCCATTGGATTTTCCATGTGAGAATACTGGAGTGAGTTGCCATTTCCTTCACTAGGTGATCTACCCCACCCAGAGAGGGAAGCGGCATTTCCTGTTTGGCAGGTGATCTTCTGCATTGCAGTCTGATTCATTACTGCTGAGCCCACCAGGGAAGCTGCAAGCTCTACATAGTACCACCATAAAAACTCATGGATTATGCTTGACCAAAAAGGTTCTTTTGTGTCACATATGATCCTTTATGATTTTTCTAGAAAAGAAGCTCTATGGGCACCTCCAAATCCAATATGCAAAACTATTGCCAAACCATAATCAGTAACTCTCTCTGCCTTTTCTAACATGGAGGTCAAGGGAAAGGCTTGTGATAAAATATATAAAAGAATCAAATTAGAGAGTAGAAATGCTGTACTTCCTTGGTTTACAGTAGTGCGTATAAGTATAAACCTCTTACCTACTGACCAGAATCTGGTTGTCTCCTGCCAAAAGCACATTTGCTGCTAGATATCTGGGTCTATGTGTCCAAAGTGAAAGTGAAAGTTGCTCAGTCCTGTTCAACTCTTTGCGACCCCATGGACTGTAGCCTGCCAGGCTCCTGTGTCTATGAAATTCTCCAGGCCAGAATACTTTCAGGCCCAAGGGCATCACTTAGGCCCACTGCTGTTCCAAAATACTGACAGGGGCCTAAGGTGATCTGAACATATAAACAAAGAATCGGTGTAAGGGCTACCTAATAGAAGCTTCATTCTGCTGTTTACCCAACTTAATACTTTGCAGTCAAAACACCTGAAATCCTAGCCAAGGTTTCAACAGCAGAGAGGACTTGGAATAATTTATATATTACTAGTAGATACAGCAAGATATTATTTTTCATTCAAAATGACAAATTTTTTTTAAAGTTACAACCTGAATCATTATAATTCATTTATTTATCACACAGTAAAATCTACCTAAGAAGTAATCTATAGTTTGGAGGCTTTTTTTTGTCTCTCAACCTAATCATTAGTATACATTTTTATTTAGGGTTCATAACAAACTGAAGTAATCAAAATCCAAAGAGTATCTGTCACTTCAAATAATGACAATTCCTAAATTCTGAAGCATCTATTAAATAATCCAGATGTTAGGTAAAGCATAAACATATGATTATAGATAATTTTCTAATTATTGAGTGCTGATAAATATTAGTAATATTGTGTGCTATGCTCAGTCACGTCTGACTCTCTGCAACCCCATGAACTATAGCCCTCCAGGCTCTTCTGTCCATGGAATTTCCCAAGCAACAATAGTGGAGTGGGTTGCCATTTCCTTCTGCAGGAGATCTTCCCGACCCAGAGCTTGAAACTGTGTCTCCAGCATCTCCTGCACTGCAGACAGATTCTTTACCACTGAGCCACCAGGAAAGCCCAGTAATACTGTACCCAAATTTAAAGATGGCTTAAGTAAAATATATTCTAACATTAAATTCATATGCTTTTTATGTTGTGAACTTCTCAAAAGATAGGAAATTTTTTGTGAGTGTTTAATAAGCATCAAAAGTGAATTAGAAATATCTTACCTTTGTGAACTGTCTGCATCTGCTAACTCAACTTTATAAGGCACGGCATTTCCTGGTTCTTCAAATTCCACTTCATAAGTCTTCTTAAATGGATGTTGTATAATATTAGTATGTTCAGTTAATTTATGATACATTAACCAGCTAACTTATTCACAGCATTTAGAGAATTTTTATTCTCACAAAAAATGTCATAAACTCACTGACTATATGCCATAGAACATGAATTCCAAGAGAACTAAACAAATTCAACAGATAATTGTTGAGGGCTTTTGCTGTATAGTTCATCTTATCATGACTACTATCATATCCAAAGCCAAACATAACAACTTAGATTTTATTTTGTAACTACAAAGCGCCAAGTGAAGTGCGAGTGTTAGTCATTCAGCTGTATCTGACTCTTTGCAACCTCATGGAGTTCAGGCTCCTCTGTCCATGGGATTTCCCAGGCAAGAATACTGGAGTGGATTGCTATTTCCTTCTCCAGGGGATCTTTCCAACCAGGGATCAAACACAGGTCTCTTGCATTGCAGACAGATTCTTTACCACTGAGCCACCAGGGAAGCCCTCAGTGCCAAGTAGATGTTTTTAGTTTTCTGACCAGCATGTCATAAGCTTACTCTATGTAGCAACAATTTAATGAAGAGCAGCCACAAATATACATGCATGTATGTTCTCCAAGCCAGGCTTCAGCAATATGTGAACCGTGAACTTCCTGATGATCAAGCTGGTTTTAGAAAAGGCAGAGGAACCAGAGATCAAATTGCCAACATCCGCTGGTTCATGGAAAAAGCAAGAGAGTTCCAGAAAAGCATCTATTCCTGCTTGATTGACTATGCCAAAGCCTTTGACTGTGTGGATCACAATAAACTGTGGAAAATTCTTCAAGAGATGGGAATACCAGACCACCTGATCTGCCTCTTGAGAAATCTGTATACAGGTCAGGAAGCAACAGTTAGAACTGGACATGGAACAATAGACTGGTTCCAAATAGGAAAAGGAGTATGTCAAGGCTGTATATTGTCACCCTGCTTATTTAACTTATATGCAGAGTACATCATGAGAAACGCTGGACTGGAAGAAACACAAACTGGAATCAAGATTTCCGGGAGACATATCAATAACCTCAGATATGCAGATGACACCACCCTTATGGCAGAAAGTGAAGAGGAACTCAAAAGCCTCTTGATGAAAGTGAAAGAGGAGACTGAAAAAGTTGGCTTAAAGCTCAACATTCAGAAAACGAAGATCATGGCATCTGGTCCCACCACTTCATGGGAGATAGATGGGGAAACAGTGGAAACAGTGTCAGACTTTATTTTTCTGGGCTCCAAAATCACTACAGATGGTGACTGCAGCCATGAAATTAAAAGATACTTACTCCTTGGAAGGAAAGTTATGACCAACCTAGATAGCATATTCAAAAGCAGAGACATTACTTTGCCAACAAAGGTCCGTCTAGTCAAGGCTATGGTTTTCCTGTGGTCATGTATGGATGTAAGAGTTGGACTGTGAAGAAGGCTGAGCACCTAAGAATTGATGCTTTTGAAGTGTGGTGTTGGAGAAGACTCTTGAGAGTCCCTTGGACTGCAAGGAGATCCAACCAGTCCATTCTGAAGGAGATCAGCCCTGGGATTTCTTTGGAAGGAATAATGCTAAAGCTGAAACTCCAGTACTTTGGCCACCTCATGTGAATAGTTGACTCATTGGAAAAAGACTCTGATGCTGGAAGGGATTGGGGACAGGAGGCGAAGGGGATGACAGAGGATGAGATGGCTGGATGGCATCACTGACTCGATGGACGTGAGTCCGAGTGAACTCTGGGAGTTGGTGATGGACAGGGAGGCCTGGCGTGCTGCGATTCATGGGGTCTCAAAGAGCCGGACACGACTGAGCGACTGATCTGATCTGATCTTATCTGACGTGTTAATTTGTTCAGAATCTTCAATTTATCCAAAGCAGAAATAAATATGTTGCTAGGCATACACACACACACATGCACACTGCAGAAGCTATTAACCTAAAGAAGAAAGTAGTATGTCAAAAAGTACTTCCTCTATTGTATTTCTTCACTATGACAACCATAGAAAGAGCAATATTGAGGACAGTGGGTATATTCTGTTACTAGAGGATGAGAAAGTCAGAAATGCTTTCATCCTGGAGCTGGAGCTATGACTTACTCTGGCTCCAGCTGATTTTACTTGGTGTTTTCCAGAGGCTTATATTCAAGTTATTATTATACTAAATCCATTAAATCTTAAAACTCTTTTCCCTTTAAATAAAAAGTATTAAATGACATTCAACAAACTAAATGAATAAAAATTTTATTAAATAAATATCATATAATGAGAATAATCTTTGTTTAAAAGCATGATAACGTAGAAAACTAAATACTGGGTTGGTCAAAAAGTTCTTCTGGGAACAAACCTTTTGACCACTCAATAAAATAAACACTAAACACTATCTCTATAAGTTAGAAGATTAAAATATCTTCTTATCTCCCATACTATGACACAATATAAATTTAGCTCACAAATTTACTGTTTACATTAAAATAATAGTCTGCTGTATTCCTACCAGCATATTTAAGTTAAAACACTTGTAAATTTATACTATTAAACTATGCTTAATTATGAAAGATTATCTTGCTAAAAATAAATATGTAGTTGGTAAGTACATATAATTTATGTGTTGTGAATTTCCTCTCTGTTAAGTAATATGAGTGGTCATTATGCACTTACATCATCCAGTTCAACTATTTTTAGAGATGGTTCAGGTCTCTCTATGTTTAATTTTTCTATTGGCAGAAAAAGAGCTGGGGGTTGTATCTTGATATCTTCAACTAGAAAATAAGATTAAAAATAATATCATCCAGAGTATAGCTTACCTGGTAATTCATCTTCAAATAACATAGGCAACAATGGAAGTGCAGCCACTCAAAGGTATAAATACTCTCAATTTTCCCAGCTCAAGTAAATTATTTAGCATTCAACTTTTAAATGAAGCTATTTAAAATAAAAGAAGCTACATCTAGAGAATAAGAAGGAGAGTGTGTGTCATTCTGATCTAGAAATAGTGTACAGTGTAGTGAGAATGATACAGTAAAGGAAACCAAAAGAAGATGCTGATTAATGCTCAGTGTATATAAGTTGATACAGTAAATTCAAAAATATCTCATCGAGGCTGAACTTACCATCACTATCTTCATCATTTTCATTCTGAGAACATTGTGCCTCACTAGTGGTTTTACTCTGAGGTATGAAGGTGTCTGGTAGCATGTTTTGAAGTTGCTCCAGTGGAGTTCTACAAAACAAAAAGCAATTAAAAGCCTAAAGTACATTATCTAAAATTTCTTTGGATGAGATCTTAATTTATTTCACAAACAAATGAGTCTACAAAATTAATAAGGAAAATATAGCTATACCTCTAATTTACAGAAGAAATGTATAACTGCATAACATAATCTTAGTCTACTAAAACAATTTTGTAAATCAAATTAACATCACACAAGATTTTTAATTGCATATCCTACTGTTTTTCTGTTTAGGATGAAAATCAAAGTTATGATAGAATTCAGTGTTCTTGCAAAAAACACATGGAGTCCATGAAACATCACGCTGTTCAAAAAGCTAATTTACAAAGGTGTGCTGCATCTCACACAGGGAACTGAAGATATTTTTCTAAACGTCCACCAAGCCGACAGGGTGATAAAACAGGTTTCCACTCTATGAACATGAGGTGCTGTGGCTGAAGCATCTTTCACCTAATTAACAAGGAGGTCTGATGTGGCCTGTCTCACATACAAGGCAATGAAGCATGGGAATCTTTAGAGGTTTTGTGCATTTGATCCCAAAGGATATTCCAAAGCAGTGGGGAAGGGAGTCACGTTTTAACTGAGAAAGTAAGTAGCTGCACATCTCTTCTAGATTATATAATGCTTGTGGAGTTCCACATATAAAAGTCAGGGCTTTCTTAATAATATCCACAGGTAACATCAATATTTAAAAAAAAAAATGTTCCAAGCTATGTTCTAAACCATTTGGGGTACTGAATCTTAATAGGAATACTAAATAGGCATTATTATTATCTTAATTTGGTGAGAAAACTGAAGCACAAAGAAATTAACCAAGTTGTTCAAAGTCATTCAGTGAGTAAATGCAGCAAAGAGAATTTGAATCCAAGCAGTCTGCCTCCCCAAGCCCATGTTTTTAATCATTTTGCTATATTGCCTCTCTCACAATTTGCAAAGACACCAAAAATTTAATGATCTCCTGGCAAATTGTGACTGTGAATTTTCGCAATATATGCAATGTATATGTCAGTACACTCCAAAATATTTATATATTATCCAGATTTGAAGAGCATGTCATGTTACATCCACAATTTAATTAAGTGATGGAAAATATTAGACAGTAAAGGTCAAAGACAAACTGGTATCTGGCCACTGGAAACCTCTTTCCAGTTTTATGTGAAAATACTTTATAAAAATTCAATTATTGATACACATACATGTATTAATATCTATATACTCCTTCATGAAGTTAAAACATCAACTTTTAGGGGCAAAACTCTGAACCAAAGCCTTGTACAGTCCAGATAATAGAGTACTGGAGCTGAAGGGGCCCCTTAGATCTATTTCAAACTTAGTGTTTTGCAGGTGAGAAAATGTGGACCAAGAGAATTAAAGTGATTTGCCCATGAACAAACAACTAGCTAGTGAACAAACTAAGTCTGCACTCTGGATATTAAGACCTTAGCACCACTGCTTTGTTAAAAGATCATGCCACATAAATAAAAGACGACATACGCTTTAAAATAGGATTACCTCACCAGATTTTCCTTTTTTTAAAACTTAAACAAATGTATACCCAGCATTGACCAGTTCATTGGGGAAACTAAACTGACCAAACCATTCTTGAAATGAGTGTTCTAAATTTATTCTGTGTATCACTACAGGCCTGTTAGCCTCAGAATCACCAGAGAAAATCTTTTTTTAAATGCAAAGCCTCAGACAATCCTTAAAAACATTGATTTTTAGGTTTGCCTCAGACGATCCTTAAAAACACTGATTTGTCTGAGGTTGGGTAGAGAAATCAGCATTTTCACTTGCCCCCATACTTCTGATGATCAGCTAGACCTGAGAAGCAGATATAATTAAAATAGGGGGATTGGAGTAGAAATACCAACTAATTGATAATATCCATCCTTAAAATACTGTAAATACAAATTGTATGATCCCTTTCATGAAACTTTCCTAGCATTTAAAAGATCCACTAGAAAAAAAGGAAAACTACACCAGTGGGACTTCATCAAGCTAAAAAGTTTCTGCACAGCAAAGGAAACATTGACGAAATGAAAATGAAAAGACAACCTATCAAATGAAAAAAGATATCTGTAAATCATATATTTAATAAGGAATTGACATTGAAAGTACACAAATGACTCATACAACTCAACAATCAAAAAAACAAACAAACAACCCAATTTAAAATAGGCAGAGAATCTGAATAGACATTTTTGCAAACAAGACACACTGATGGCCAACAGATATATGAAAAGTTGCTCAACATCACTGATCATCAGGGAAACACAAATTGAAACCACAATGAGATACCATCTCAATGAGATATCACCTGCTAGAATGGCTATTGTCATTAAGAATAGAAAATAACAAATGCTGGAGAAGACAAGGAGAAATAAGAAACTTATACCCTGTTGGTGGGAATGAAAAACAGTGCACCTGCTATGGAAAACAGAATAGAACTACCATATGATTTACTTATTCCACTTCTGGATATTTATTTGAAGGAAATGAAAATATTAATTTTAAAAGGTATAACAGGAAGTACCAGTATATGTCCAAAGGATCATCTAACAGGGAGATCACTCACTCATCTAAACAGAAGACTTGAGCTATTACCCAAGAAAATGGAAGAGTGGTCCTGAAGTTATTTCAGAAATTATCAAGGCTATCCCTCCCATTGGGTTTCCCAGGTGGCTCACCAGTAGATAATTCAACTACCAATGCAGGAGATGTGGGCTCGATCCAATCCCTGGGTCAGGAAAATCCCCTGGAGAAGGAAATGGCAACTCACTCCAGCGTTCTTGCCTGGGAAATCCCATGAACAGGGAAGCCTGGCAGGCTACAGTCCATGGGGTCACAACAGAATTAGACACAACTTAACAACTAAATAATAAAAAATCCTTCCCATAACACAGAATCTCCAATGCAGTAATGTCCAGTAAAACCCTGAGGGTAAGGCTGCCCTTATGATCCCAGACTAGAACAATCATAATTCCAGGTCAGGGGAATCACAACCATGTGACCCATCTCAGAGTCATCAGAGGAATGGGGCCACCCAAAATCATGGGGATGGCAAAACAGATAGAGCCACCCGGAACCTTGGGGGCCCAGCCCTTGCCACACCAGGCTCAAGGCAGCACTACTGCCTCAGTGTGTCCAGAAGAGGGCTTTCCACCCAGTGGGCCTGGACAGCAGAGCACTGACAAAGGAAAATTCTCAAGAGTTAAGGTCTAACAGCATTGTCTTGTTAGGTTTCAGACTTGCTCAGGACTTGTTCCTTTTTTATTCCCAATTTCTCCCTTTGGAATAGGAATATCTATCCTATGCTTGTCCCACCATTGTATCTCAGAAGCACAGAACATATTTGATTACACAGATTCACAGTTAGAGAGAAATCTATCTCAGAATGAATCATGCATTGAATCTCACCCGCATCTGATTCAGATGATATTTAGATAAGATTTTAGAATTAAGAGTAGAATTTTGAGGTGACAGTGAGACGACTTAAGACGTTGGAGTCTATTGGGACAGAATGAAAATATTCTTTAAATGGGAAGGTCATAAACTGTGGAAGGCCAAGAGCAGAAAGCTCTGTTCTGAATGTCTGTGTCCCCACAAAATTTGTACATTGAAACTCTAACCTCCATGGTGATGGTACTAGGTGGTGAGCATTTGGGGGGCGACTTGTTCAAGACAGTAGATGCCTCATGAATGGGATTAGTGCCCTTATAAAAGAAACCCAAGAGAGACCTCTCACCCCTTCTGCCCTTTGAGGACACAGTGAGAAGACAACCCAGTCACCAAGTCTGCTGGCACTTTGATCTTGGACTTCCCAGCCTTAAGAACTGTGAAAAACAAACATCTTTATAAGCCACCCAGTCTATGCTATTCTAATAGCATGAACAGACCACGACATTCGTATTAAGGCAAGAGTGATTTTATAGCAGAGAATATTGGTGAGCACCACGTCAACTATGTGTTCAAGGTTAACAATCTGGTGATGAGATCTACCGACAGTACAGTCATGTGATATCATGCAGTAAGAAAGGCACCTCCTCTCTCATTCTTCCTCAAAATGTATAACCTCAATCTTATTATGAAAAAACAGGAGCCAGACCCACAGTGAGTATATTCTATGAAACACCTGACAAGTACTCATGTCCATATCATGCAAGACAAGGAAAGAGCAAGGAGTTGCAATGGAGAAGGAGATAGGACAAAACTGCACTCTGAGACCCTAAATTGACTCCTGAAACAGAATAAGGATGTTAGTGAAAAACTGCTGAAATTCAAATAAAGTGTGTAGTTTAGTGATTCATATTGTACCAGTGTTAATTTTTTGGTATTGATATATGCTGTGATTATATAAGATGTTGCCATTAGGGAATGCTGAATGGATGATATGTAGAAATTCTTCATACTGCTTTGTAACTCTTAATTGCATGCCTTATTTCAAAATAAAAAAATTGAAAGAAAAGGAATATATCCATGAAAAACAGTTGAAGGGATATGGTAATCTGTCAAATAAAAGCTTCAAAAAAGGCATGAAGACTGATTTTTAAAATATGAATTTAAATATGATTTGAAATATGATGTGAATTTTAAATATGATTTTAAAATAGGAAAGGATATCATTAAGAGGAGAAAGTCAATTTGGTCTGTACTGTATATTGTCACCCTGCTTATTTAACTTCTATGCAAAGTACATCATGAGAAACGCTGGGCTGGAAGAAGCACAAGCTGGAATCAAGAGTGCCGGGAGAAATATCAATAACGTCAGACATGCAGATGACACCACCCTTACGGCAGAAAGTGAAGAGGAACTAAAAAGCCTCTTGATGAAAGTGAAAAAGGAGACTGAAAAAGTTGGCTTAAAGCTCAACATTCAGAAAAAGAAGATCATGGCATCTGGTCCCATCACTTCATGGGAAATAGATGGGGAAACAGTGGAAACAGTGTCAGACTTTATTTTTTGGGGGCTCCAAAATCACGGCAGATGGTGATTGCAGCCATGAAATTAAAAGATGCTTACTCCTTGGAAGGAAAGTTATGACCAACCAAGATAGTATATTCAAAAGCAGAGACATTACTTTGCCAACAAAGGTCAAGGCTATGGTTTTTCCAGTGGTCATGTATGGATGTAAGAGTTGGACTGTGAAGAAAGCTGAGCACTTAAGAATTGATGCTTTTGAACTGTGGTATTGGAGAAGACTCTTGAGAGTCCCTTGGACTGCAAGGAGATCCAACCAGTCCATTCTGAAGGAGATCAGCCCTGGGATTTCTTTGGAAGGAATGATGCTAAAGCTGAAACTCCAGTACTTTGGCCACCTCATGTGAAGAGTTGACTCATTGGAAAAGACTCTGATGCTGGGAGGGATTGGGGGCAGGAGGAGAAGGGGATGACAGAGAATGAGATGGCTGGATGGCATCACCGACTCGATGGACGTGAGTTTGAGTGAACTCTGGGAGTTGGTGATGGACAGGGAGGCCTGGCGTGCTGCAATTCATGGGGTCACAAAGAGTCAGATACGAGTGAGTGACTGAACTGAACTGAACTGGTTTAACTGGCAGAATTGGGCCCAAGTTTAGCAACTAATCAGAAAAAAGTGACAGTTCACTAGGAGATATTATAGCAGGCAGAATGTTCCAAAGATGGAGGGAGCCATCTCAGGAGATGGTTTTGCATTACTGGAAGTGAAACAAGAGTTTGAAAACCACTCTTCTGGTATATTCCAGACATGTTTTCTAACACCTTACATGCCAAAATGCGGTTCAGAGACTAGCATTATCCATAATAATATCACATTGGAGCTGTTAGAAATTCAGAAATGCAAGATCTCAGGCTTGGCCCATACCTACTGAAGAAGAATCTATGCTTTGCCATAGTCTCTAGCTGACTCACAGGCAAGTGTGAGTCTCACTGCTACAGGGCAAACCAAGCTCCTGGCCTTTAAAGGTACCTCCCGCTATGGTTCTTATATCATGGTAAAATTATGAACGACTCCAACATGTACCCAATCGTTTTGGTTTGATATTTAATAGTTTAACTTTCGAAAAATTTATGAAATGGTGCAGTTAATGATACAGTTTTTGAATAAAATACATTTGAATACTATTAATAAAACTATAAAATTAAAAGTCTGGTTAACTTAAAAGTACTTTCAAAGTTTCTGAAGAGTATAGCCTCAAAAATCACCTTTCAAAGTAAGCTTTCATGTATTGCATTATTTTTGCTATTTTTTAAAAACTATGTACTGTAGTTGTGCCTTTTTTTCCCCACATACATATTTTCACTTAGACAGACCCTAAATCAATCATGCATTATATACATAAATTGAATTAAAATTCTTATCAGTATGGTAGAAGCTTCACAGGGACTTAATATTGCTTTAAAATTATTTACACAGATGTAAAGTACATAAATAACACTGCTACAAAAAAAAGCATGTCACACAAGAAAGAAACAGAAATAGCTTTTACATTTCTTATTGATAATGCAAAAAAAAAAAAATCAGAAAATACCTTCTATGTTTTTTAAGCCATAATTTTTCCATGTAGGATAGACTATCTTCCTTAAATTCAATAGTAAGTGGTTCTGTCCAAATTTTCAGATTAGTTTGTACTTCACATTCTTCCAATGAATCTTAAAAAAAAAACATAATATGCATAATTAATATAACCTAGGATACAAATTACCATATCTCTCAAGATACAGAGCTCATCATTTTTGAGGCAAAGGTGCCTTGATATTTGTCTATACAATCAATAGTTCTAGGCTTAAATGCTGTAAAAATGCCAAATATTAGTGATGTATTATATTTTTATAGTTTTCTTCAATAATTTCTTGGGAAAGAAGTCTTATGATTCAGAATGTTTTTAAAGCAGCTAATTATTTTACACAACAAAGATAAAAACACATAGATTCATTATATATTCTATAAAGGCATACACACAGAAAGGCATGTATTACAGCCACTGACAATAATATTTACACATTATGGGAAATAGAAAATAAATAACTCAGAATGGCACCTGGAGGAGACAACTGTCCTCATGAATTTATATCTACATGGCAATTTACTTCCAGATGCTTAGGATGTTTCTGAAGTACTACTAAATTAAAAGCACCATTCAGACATATTTAAAACTGATGGAGATTTCTGGGAAAAAAAAAAAAACAAGAGCAGTGTAAATCCAGATTTTCTCATCTCTCCACCCTCCTAAATATTAGACCCTTCTCCAAACTGACCATAATAGCAGGAAAAATCTTGGAGAAAATAGAGAAGCAGTAAAGAGGGAAACAATTATTCTTTCATAGACTGAAACTAGAGAATAATCCAAAGTGCATACTGCAGGTTTTAATAAATAGCTTTTAGAAACAGCCAAATGCCAACTATGAAAATAAACCAAAAGAATGTGTCATTTACTCCCGTTCTTCCCACAGTATAGAAGAGTGCTGAATAAAGCAATTAGAAGGTGTACTTTGCCAACAAAGCTCTGTATAGTCAATGCTATGGTTTTTCCTGTAGTTATGTACAGATGTGAGAGTTGGACCATAAAGGCTGAGAAAGTGAAAGTCACTGAAAAGTGAAAGTGAAAGTCACTCAGTCCTGTCTGATAAAGAAGGCTGAGCACCAAAGAATTGATGCTTTTGAACTGTGGTATTGGAGAAGACCCGAGAGTCCCTTGGACTGCAAGATCAAACCAGTCAATGCTAAAGGAAATCAGTCCTGAATATTCATTGGAAGGATTGATGCTGAAACTAAAGCTCCAATACTTAGAGCTTAAAGTCTCCAATACTTAAAGCTCCAATACTTAAAGCTATAAAGTCGTCACCTTATACGAAGAGACGACTCATTGGAAAAGACCCTGATGCTGGGAAACATTGAAGGCAGGAGGAGAAGGGGACGACAGAGGATAAGATGATTGGATGGCATCACTGACTCAATGGACATGAATGTGAGCAAACTCCAGGAGACAGTGAAAGACAGGGAAGCCTGGCATGCTGCAGTCCATGGGGTCGCAAATAGTCGGGCACAACTGAACAACTGAGAAGCACCACCAGGATACATAAACTAAAAGAGCAGGAGTCAAGGAGAACAAGTCATAGGAGAAAGAAAAGCCCTCCACTGTGAGTCCTCCTTTTCATGAGGAAAAAAAAAAAAAATTCCAACAGGAAAGCTGAAAGTAAAACAATGAGGACTTTTTTTTTTTTCTGGCCAAGTCAAGCCACTGACTTGAGCGATAATCCCCAAGTTTAGGAGGGTGATGAGGAGGAAGGAGATGAAGCAGCTGGCCTGTGCCCCACTCTCCTCCCATCAAGAATGGCACATTCCCAGGAAATAAGATGGCAGGTGGCCTGGGTTAACTTGATTGTGAATATGCTAACTAGACCTTCTGGCACTTTTCACTTTCATGCATTGGAGAAGGAAATGGCAACCCACTCCAGTGTTCTTGCCTGGAGAATCTCAGGGACAGCAGAGCCTGGTGGGCTGCTGTCTATGGGGTCGCACGGAGTCGGACACAACTGAAGCGACTTAGCAGTAGCAGCAGACTTTCTGGCAAATGGATTAATGATATTTTCTAGAAAGAGTCTTTAGCTATGTAATGCATTAAGCAGGATAATCTTTGAAGTTGCTTATAGAAAACAAATCTAGAACACATGGATTTATGAGGCATGCCTCCCTGAACAATGCCATGCAAGCTCTGTAACTTAGGTTTTGGTTTGCTCCCTTGTTTAATGGTTCCCTGGCTACCTTTAGTGTGAGATGTTCCATTGTTTATACTGAAGGAATGATAGGTACTTTGCTTAATAGACAACACTTTTAAAAGCCTTAAGATACAAATTTGCCCAAAGTGTTTAAGGAACAACCAAGAGGCCAGTTGTGTGTGTGTTTATTTGTTCGGTTGTGTCCAACTCTTTGCAACCCTTTGGACTGTAGCCTGCTAGACTTCTCTGTCCATGGAACTCTTTGGGCAAGAATACTTGAGTGGGTAGCCATTCCCTTCTCCAGGGGATCTTCCCGACTCAAGGATCAAACCCGGGTTTTCTGCACTGCAGACAGATTCTGTACCCACTGAGTCATCAGGGAAGCCGTAATATTAGTGAACCTTCTAGGTCATTATAAGTACTTGCCTTTCACACTGAAGGAAATGAGATTTTGGAGTTCACTAAAACATAATCAATAACACAAATAACTAGGAAACTTGAAAATTCAAAGCTAATGACCAAGATACATGGGAAAACACAATGTCATGTGTAGTGAGGTACACAAATTATATATACAATTTCATCTGTATCAGGCCAGCAATTTTTTTTTAAGCTGCCAATTTGTGTTGGTGATAATGGGAAGCAGCCAGACTATTTATACACTGCAAGAGGGAGTACTAATACATTGGTAAATAATTCAAGTTTACCTAGTAGAAGTGAAGACATGGATACCCCCATAATCCAGCTATTTTACTCCTAGGAATAGAACCCAGAAAAGTGTGCATATGAGAGCTAGGAGACCTGGGTAACAATATTCTTAACAGCAGTGTTTGCTGGGTAGGGTTAAGGGTACAAGTGATGTTGAAGGATTCAGAAAGTAAAAATTATGAAAAGCTGTTACCAACTCTAGACTTGAGAGAACAATGTAGGAAAACTTTGTAAGAATAACTGAAAGCAATGGCTGTGGATGAAAGGTCATCTGAGTGTTGCTTTCTAACATAAGCAGAGAATGCAGTCACGGCAAAAATCTCAGCACATGAAGAGGGAGAGTAAATACTTCAACCTCTTTCCTCTCCCAAATGGGAATCAACCCAGACAATCGTCAATGTTTAAACAGGTAAACAGTGGTATAAGCAGAGACCTGTTAAGCAGTGACATGAATGAAATACAGCTATGCACATCTTTATGGGTAAATCTCAGTAAATAATCTTGAAAATATTAAACCAGTTGTAAAAGAATAATATACAGCTTTCCATTTACACAGTGTTTGTGTGTGTGCTCAGTCACTCAGCCGTGTCCGGCTCTTTGTATCCCTTTGTACTGTAGCCCACCAGGCTCCTCTGTCCATGGAATTTTTCAGGCAAAAATACTGGAGTGGGTTGCCATTTCCTCCTCAGCAATATCTTCCAGACCCAGGAACTGAATAGTGTCTCCTTTGTCTCCTGCATTGCAAGCAGATTCCTTCCTGCTGAGTCACTAGGGAAGCCCATCAGTTCAGTTCAGTTAAGTCACTCAGTCATGTCCGACTCTTTGCAACCCCATGAATTGCAGCACGCCAGGCCTCCCTGTCCATCACCAACTCCTGGACTTCACCCAAACTCCTGTGCATCGAGTCAGTGATGCCATCCAGCCATCTCATCCTCTGTCATCCCCTTCTCCTCCTGCCCCCAATCCCTTCCAACATCAGAGTCTTTTCCAATGAGTCAACTCTTCACATGAGGTAGCCAAAGTACTGGAGTTTCAGCTTCAGCATCAGTCCTTCCAATGAACACCCAGGACTGATCTCCTTCCGGATGGACTGGTTGGATCTCCTTGCAGTCCAAGGAACTCTCAAGAGTCTTCTCCAACACCAGAGTTCAAAAGCATCAATTCTTCAGCGCTCAGCTTTCTTCACAGTCCAACTCTCATATCCATATATGACCACAGGAAAACCATAGCCTTGACTAGATGGACCTTTGTTGGCAAAGTAATGTCTCTGCTTTTGAATATGCTGTCTAGGTTGGTCATAACTTTCCTTCCAAGGAGTAAGCATCTTTTAATTTCATGGCTGCAGTCACCATCTGCAGTGATTTTGGATCCCCCCAAAATAAAGTCTGACACTGTTTCCACTGTTTCCCATCTATTTGCCATGAAGTGATGGGACCGGATGCCATGATCTTAGTTTTCTGAATGTTGAGCTTTAAGCCAACTTTTTCAGTCTCCTTTTTCACTTTCATCAAGAGGCTTTTTAGTTCCTCTTCACTTTCTGCCACCATGTTTAAATACATGCTAGTTTAACAATATATTGTTTAGAGAAGCATACATGCAATAAACCACAGGAAATTAAGGGAATGAGAAGTACAAAATCCAACCTAGTGATAATCTCTTAAAGGGAGGGAAGAGGGCGAGAAGAGGTTCTTATTGCATTGTTTTTCTCTATAAAGTATATAAATTTTATAAATATTCTTTTTATCTACTATCTTAGAAAAAGGAAAATATTTATAAATGTATACATACAATATACATACACAAAAACAGTAATATTTATAATACTTTGAGGCAAAATAATCACATATTTTATCAACAGAAGTTCTCATCTTGATGATTTCTCCACAACAACCACACTGTGATTCCTCTCTAGCTTATTGTGCTACAACAGTTTTCCTTGTTCTCTAAGATCCAGCCATACACGTCTCCCTTCAGTTGCATTAACACAATATGGAACTCTCCATCATGGAGTGCTTTGCACATGTTAATCTGTCTCTACGTTTCAACTCATTTTCTAGACCTCAACTTGAACCTTGGCTTCTTAGAAATCCTTTTTTTGATCATTAGTATAAGTCAAAGTCCTAACAGGAAAGAGAAAACTCAAAGGGGTAATTAGAAGAAGGCCAAATGAAGGAACTAACTTATAATCAGGGAGTAGAGCTGAGCAAACAAGTGATGTTGAAGCACTCAGAGGCCAAAAATAGTGGAAAGCTGTTACCAACCTTAGGCTTGAGAGGACAAAGTGTTGTAAGTAGTTATGGAAAGCAATAATTGTGAACAAAAGGTAATCTGAGTGTTGCTAATAACATAGGCGGACAATGCAGTGACTGCAAAATCTGAGTACATCAACAAAGAGAGGGAGAGTGATACCTCTCCCTTTTCTTCTCACCTTCAATGTTTTGCTGGTGTCTCCAATTAGCCAAACCCAACTAGAAGCCAGAGAACAAGGGAGCTATGCGATGCAGTCTCTAGAGTCAGCCTCTAGAGGCATCAGTTCAGTTCAGTTCAGTTCAGTCGCTCAGTAGTGTCCGACTCTTTGCAACCCCATGAATCGCAGCACACCAGGCCTCCCTGTCCATCACCAACTCCCAGAGTTCACTCAGACTCACGTCCATCGAGTCAGTGATGCCATCCAGCCATCTCAACCTCTGTCCTCCCCTTCTCCTCCTGCACCCAATCCCTCCCAGCATCAGGGTCTTTTCCAATGAGTCAACTCTTCACATGAGGTGGCCAAAGTACTGGAGTTTCAGCTTCAGCATCATTCCTTCCAAAGAACACCCAGGGCTGATCTCCTTCCGGATGGACTGGTCGGATCTCCTTGCAGTCCAAGGGACTCTCAAGAGTCTTCTCCAACACCACAGTTCAAAAGCATCAATTCTTCAGCGCTCAGCTTTCTTCACAATCCAACTCTCACATCCATACATGACCACTGGGAAAACCATAGCCTTGACTAGACGGACCTTTGTTGGCAAAGTAATGTCTCTGCTTTTGAATATGCTATCTAGGTTGGTCATAACTTTCCTTCCAAGGAGTAAGCATCTTTTAATTTCATGGCTGCAGTCACCATCTGCAGTGATTTTGGAGCCCTAAAAAATAAAGTTTGCCACTGTTTCCACTGTTCCCCATCTATTTCCCATGAAATGATGGGACCAGATGCCATGACCTTCGTTTTCTGAATGTTGAGCTTTAAGTCAACTTTTTCACTCTCCTTTTTCACTTTCATCGGGAGGCTTTTTAGTTCCTCTTCACTTCTGCCATAAGGGTGGTGTCATCTGCATATCTGAGGATATTGATATTTCTCCTGGCAATCTTGATTCTAGCTTGTGCTTCTTCCAGCCCAGCGTTTCTCATGATGTACTCTGCATCGAAGTTAAATAAGCAGGGTGACAATATACAGCCTTGACATACTCTTTGTCCTATTTGGAACCAGTCTATTGTTCCATGTCCAGTTCTAACTGTTGCTTCCTGATCTGCATATAGGTTTCTCAAGAGGCAGGTCAGGTGGCCTGGTATTCCCATCTCTTTCAGAATTTTCCACAGTTTATTGTGATCCACACAGTCAAAGGCTTTGGCATAGTCAATAAAGCAGAAATAGATGTTTTTCTGGAACTGTCTTGCTTTTTCCATGTTCCAGCAGATGTTGGCAATTTGATCTCTGGTTCCTCTGCCTTTTCTAAAACCAGCTTGAACATTTGGAGGTTCACGGTTCACGTATTGCTGAAGCCTGGGTTGGAGAATTTTGAGCATTACACTACTGGCATGTGAGATGAGTGCAATTGTGCAGTAGTTTGAGCATTCTTGGGCATTGCCTTTCTTTGGGATTGGAATGAAAACTGACCTTTTCCAGTCCTGTGGCCACTGCTGAGTTTTCCAAATTTGCTGGCATATTGAGTGCAGCAGTTTCACAGCATCATCTTTCAGGATTTGGAATAGCTCAACTGGAATTCCATCACCTCCACTAGCTTTGTTCATAGTGATGCTTTCTAAGGCCCACTTGACTTCACATTCCAGGATGTCTGGCTCTAGGTCAGTGATCATACCATTGTGATTATCTGGGTCGTGAAGATCTTTTTTGTACAGCTCTTCTATGTATTCTTGTCACCTCTTCTTAGTATCTTCTGCTTCTGTTAGGTCCATACCATTTCTGTCCTTTATTGAGCTCATCTTTGCATGAAGTATTTCTTTGGTATCTCTAATTTTCTTGAAGAGATCTCTAGTCTTTCCCATTCTGTTGTTTTCCTGTATTTCTTTGCATTGATTGCTGAGGAAGGCTTTCTTATCTCTTGCTATTCTTTGGAACTCTGCATTCAGATGCTTATATCTTTCCTTTTCTCCTTTGCTTTTTGCTTCTCTTCTCTTCACAGCTATTTGTTAGGCCTCCCCAGACAGCCATTTTGCTTTTTTGCATTTCTTTTCCATGGAGATGGTCTTGATCCCTGTCTCCTGTACTATGTCATGAACCTCAGTCCATAGTTCATCAGGCACTCTATCAGATCTAGGCCCTTAAATCTATTTCTCACTTCCACTGTACAAATCATAAGGGATTTGATTTAGGTCATACCTGAATGGTCTAGTGGTTTTCCCTACTTTCTTCAATTTAAGAGGCATAGAATCAGGTAAAAATAAGAGAAAATGAATCCAGAGAGACAGTCTACTTAGTTTGCATCTAAACCTCCATTTGTATGTCTGTTTCTCTGCAGAAAGCAAGGAAGAGCAGTAGTGTGCTCAGTCGTGTCTGACTCTTTGAGACCCCATGGACTGTAGCCCACCAGCCTCCTCTGTCCATGGTATTTTTCAGTCAAGAATACTGGAGTGGGTTGCCACCTCTTACTCCAGGGATAGAACCCGTGTCTCGCGTCTCTAGTATCGGTAGGTGGATTCTTTACCACCAGCAAAAAAAGCAAACAAAACAACAAAAAACCTGAGTCGTGTCTGAAGCACATAGAAAACACAAAGTTCTGTAGTATGAAGCACATAGAAAATACAAAGTTTTCACTGGGTATCATGGTGAAAGCCACTTAGTCATGTCTGACTCTTTGTGAGCCCATGGACAATATGGTTCATGGACTTCTCCATGGCAGAATACTGAAGTGGGTAACTGTTCCCTTGTCCAGGGGATCTTCGCAATGCAGGGATTGAACCCAGGTCTACCACATTGCAGGTGGATTCTTTACTAGCTGAGCCACGAGATTTCAATGTAGTGACAATTCCAACTAAATTTAAATGTTAGATACCAGCAGTATGTGTCATATTAGTATGGAGGAAAAACAGGGGAAAAAAATAATTACTCAACATAAAACATAGCTGCCATAATTCTTCATTTTGTAGCTGGTTTTGGCTCAGTTGTAAAGAATCAACCTGCAATGCAGGAGACTCAGGTTCAGTCCCTGTGTTGGGAAGATCCCATGAAGAAGGACATGGTACTCACTCCAGTGTTCTTGTCTGGGAAATCCCATGGACAGAGGAGCCTGGCAGGCTACAATCCATGGGGTCATAAAAGAGTCAGACATGACTTAGCAACTAAACAATAACAACTGAATCCTGCCTTGATTTGATTACCATAGCTTCCTTCTTTCACCACCTATTCAATGTTCACCTTACTATCTGCTGATACCTTTTAGCTGGTGGAGTGTCTCAAATCTTCATTGCCAGAGATTCAAGACCATACCCTTCTTTTCACTGGGCTACCACATTTTTTTTCCAATGAACATTATTACTGAACACAGGAAAACAATTAAGTTTGCTGCTGATTTGTTTGCAGATAAAGTCTATCTTTTCTTGACTGTATGATAACAATCCAAGCGTTCCTTCATGCTTGTGCTGAAACAACATGGTCAGTACAGTGACACTTGCTGACTATTAATTCAGTGTGATGAGCCCTCAATGGCAAGGGGTAGTCTCAGCTTCCTGTTACTGGAGGTTCTGCTAGAGTTTCATGTAATGCACGGTACCCTGAAGGAAAAGCACCCCAAACTCACAAGATGTTGTTTCTCAACTGGAACCCATAGTGAACCCATACAGGCTGTTCTATAAAACTATCAAGCCTGCTGGATAGTGCTGCACATGGTAAGATGAGTGAATTTCATGGGTATGAGCCTATTTCTATACCTCTTTCATAACAAAATGAGTGTCTTGCTCTCAGACACTCATTGTGTGAGATACCATGGTGACAAAATAAAGCTTCTGCTGGCAGACACACTACAGGAAGAGAAGGCAAATCTTTTTCTGAAATACATAGCTTCTTTCTGTGAGAACAAATTACTGCCCATGATGGAAAGGGTCCAATATAATCATTCTGTAACAGATACTTCCTGTTCACCAAATCCACTTAGCATCATGACATCAATCTAATAATCAAGCATTATCTTCTGTGTAATAGCAAGACAATCAAGGTTCTTTGGGACTATATAATGCTAGAAAGCTGGAGAATTAATGGAGGTCTGGAGCAAGATTGTGAATGTATACCATAACATCTACCATATGATATCAAACTATTTCTGATTATATTTATTGATAGAAATAGAAAAGAATAATATTTGATATTGGAGCAGCAAACTATAACCTTTGCACCAAATGTGGTCCACCATTTCTGTATGGCTTTCAAGGTAAGAGTAGTTTCTACATATTTTAATGGTTGAAAAAAGTCAAAACAAAGATAATATATTGCAACATGTGAAAATTACATAAAATTCAAATTTGCTTCAAAGACAAGATTCTATTCAAAAACAGTCACACTCATTTCTTAATATATTGTCTTTCATGTTACAATGGCAGAGTTGTATGACCCTTATGAGTGGACCTCAAAGCTTAAAATATTTAAAGTGATGGATATAGAAAATTATAGAAAAATTAGCCGCTGGGTTAGGTTAGTAGCTGTCTCTCCTCCAACCATAGAGAATGTGTTGGTTTTCTCCAGTAAAGATGCTGCATCCAGTAAAGCAACTATGACCTGTATCGTCGTCATCTGATCAAGTTTACTCTAACTTGCAGTCATTTTCTAAGATCATTGGCTTTTGTACCAAATACACAAGTTAAATGGAAATGTGCTTCCCTGCTAGCTCAGCTGGTAAAGAATCCACCTACAATGCAAGAGACCCAGGTTCAATCCCTGGGTGGGAAAATCCCCTGGAGAAGGATGTGGCAACCCACTCCAGTATCCTTGCCTGGAAATTCTTCTGGACAGAGAAGCCTGGCAGGCTACAGTCCACGGGGTCGCCAAGAGTCAGACACAACTTGGCGACTAAACCATCATAATAAAAAGCAGTATTCCTGCATCTTTCAAGTCTTTGATGTTGCCATTAATCTTTGCAATTCCCAGAAACTGCAACCCCCTGGTTTTGCTTCCAGCATGGTATTTTAGCATGCACACTGACAAAGAAGGAAGACAGTTCTAGGGTCTTCTACTTATGTACAACCATAACAATCGCCATGCCACAGGTCAGACCATCAATATAGGCATTATTAATGTTACTAAGTATATCCATTCCCATTATATAATCAAGACTGGGAAAATAACCACATAATGGTCCCACTGGCCCGTGGACAAGACAGAATAAAGACAAGACTCCATCTATCACTCTACTTCTATAAATCTCTAACACTGACTGGTGGATTATGATGGTACTAAGGGTCTCCAGAGATAACTGTCAGTTCAGACCCAGGGTCTAATAAACCCTCTGGAAGTTTGGGCATTGTCTTTCCTCACTGCATGTTTATTCTGGTGGTGTCCCTGGTGGCTCACACAGTAAAGAATCTGCCTGCAATGCAGGAGACCAGGGTTCAATCCCTGGGTCAGGAAGATCCCCTGAAGAAGGTAATGGCTATCCATTCCAGTATTCTTGCCTGGAGAACTCCATGGATAGAGGAGCCTGGCAGGCTACAGTCCAAAGAGTCGAACATAACTGAGCAACTAACACTTTCACTTTCACACTTTTACTTTCCTGGTAAATAGCTGTAAATTCTGTAGTGAAATTATAGAGGAAGATGCATCGTATACCCTGTGGCTACACTACAAAACTTTGCAAAAGGACCTAGCATCTATCTCAAGGGGCCTCAGATCTGTGGCCTGGCTTAGGGCTGGGAACTTTATAAAAACTCTGAATTCCCAATACAGTAGCTTAAGATGGGTCTCTGCATCAGATAGAAATTTTCTACTCAGAAAAAAACAGGAGAGTATACAAAACTTTTTCATTCCTATGTACCCCAATTAGTATCACAGATCTCTGTGAACTGAAACAATCAATTACTAGTCTTCCTTACCCCTTATTTTGGTAATTTTTTCACTAAAACTTTGATAATTATATACCAACTTCTGGCCTCTACCATTCCAGGTTGCTATGATTCCTTTGAAATTAGGCAGTCAATTCCATCTAAGTATCTCCATCTGCAATCTTTAGCCTATAGAGGAAAGCTACAACACATCAGTTCTTCTATCATTTTTTAAATACTATGTCTTCAAAGTGCACCAATCATAAAGGTATTTCTATAGAAGACTTAGTCCCTTTCAAAGTAGAAGAGTAAAAAAATAAATAAAAATGTGAAAACACAAAAAAAGGGCACATAAAATAAGAGTCATTGAGAGTAATACTGGGGTACATACTAAAACAGGGTATTCAAACAAAATCTTGGAAATATTAACAAAATTGATGTATCATGAACAACATAGGGAATATATTTGAAAGAAAGAACATCATTAAGAAGAAAATCAAATTCTAATTGTGAAGAAGGTGCATGATATTTGACATTAGGAATTAAACTATGTTTCAAAAGAGCAGTAAACAGGAGAGTTCCCTCATTGGAAAAAAGAATGAAAATAGAAACCACAAAATTAAACACTTTCAACTAAGCTACATGATTTAAATTTATTATCTAGCATTTTGTCCTTAATGAAAAGCAGTTGGAAAGCTCAAAAAGATTCTGAGTAATAAAATTAATAAATTAAATACTCTAAAAGTATAATTTCCCTCAAAAGAACCTGGCAAACAAGGCAAAGACTCTGCACACTTCAGTCATCCAGGTCTTCAGTGTCTAGAATATGGTTGTAAAAATAACCAAGGAAAAATAAAAACAAGAAATATTTCTTCAAAAAGAAAGAAAAACAAGAAAAATTAATTATCCCCCTGAACTTCACAGCAGTCCTTGAAATATATTTCTCAAGACACATATAAAAAAAAGTTATTTACTTTACTGTCTCATAGATCCTCTTGTTTTATATGTTGTAATTACAGTTCAATAAAGGAACAGTTGTTCTAACAAAAACTTTCTGCTAGAACAGGAGGAGCTGAAAGAATCCAATTCTCTATTCACTTGACAGTCTGAATTTATGCAGGAAACAAAGGCAAATATATCCCCAAGGCCCATTCAATTCAGTTCCGTTCAGTCACTCAGTCGTGTCCGACTCTTGGAGACCCCATGAACTGCAGCACGCCAGGCCTCCCTGCCCATCACCAACTCCCAGAGCTTACTCAAACTCATGTCCATCTAGTCTGTGATGCCATCCAACCATCTCATCCTCTGTCGTCCCCTTCTCCTCCTGCCTTCAATCTTTCCCAGCATCAGGGTCTTTTCGAGTGAGTCAGTTCTTCGCATCAGGTGGCTAAAGTATTGGAGTTTCAGCTTCAGCATCAGTCCTTCCAATGAATGTTCAGGACTAATTTCCTTTGGGATTGACTGATTGGATCTCCCTGCAGTCCAAGGGACTCTCAAGAGTCTTCTCCAACTCCACATTTCAAAAACATCAATTCTTTGGCACTCAGCTTTCTTTATAGTCCAACTCTCACATCCATACATGACTACTGGAAAGACCAAAGCTTTGACTAGACAGAACTTTGTTGGCAAAGTAATGTCTCTGCTTTTTAATTTGCTGTCTAAGTTGGTCATAGCTTTTTTCCCCAAGAAGCGTCTTTTAATTTCATGGCTGCAGTCACCATCTGCAGTGATTTTGGAGCCCAGAAAAATAAAGTCTGCCACTGTTTCCATTGTTTCCCTATTTGCCATGAAGTGATGAGACCAGATGCCATGATCTTAGTTTTCTGAATGTTTTAGTTTTTTGAGTTTTAAGCCAACTTTTTCACTCCCCTCCTTCACTTTCATCAAGAGGCTCTTTTGTTCTTGGATTTCTGCCATAAGTAAAAAACACTTATGAAAAGGCAAAGAAGCCCACTCAGGGTTCTATAAATATTAAACCACTAAACCAATGGTCACACAGTGACTACTGTGTGACTACTTGAAGAGTTATATCAAACTATTATCCCAATGTTAATAGCTTCTGAACACTGCATTTATATTCACAGAGAATGGAGATAAAATCAGTTTTATTTTAAAGCATTCACTTTATTTATTTTTTTTTGCAGATGTGATTTTTTTTTTAACTTTACAATATTGTATTGGTTTTGCCATATATCAACATGAATCCGCCACAGGTTTACACGTGTTCCCCATCCTGAACCCTCCTTCCTCCTCCCTCCCCATACCATCCCTCTGAGTCGTCCCAGTGCACCAGCCCCAAGCATCCAGTATCGTTCATCAAACCTGGACTGGCGACTCATTTCATATATGATATTATTCATGTTTCAATGCCATTCGCCCAAATCTTCCCACCCTCTCCCTCTCCCACAAAGTTCACAAGACTGTTCTATACATCAGCATCTCTTTTGCTGTCTCATATACAGGGTTATTGTTACCATCTTTCTAAATTCCATTATATATGTGTTAGTATACTGTATTGGTGTTTTTCTTTCTGGCTTACTTCACTCTGTATAATAGGCTCCAGTTTCATCCACCTCATTAGAACTGATTCAAATGTATTCTTTTTAATGGTTGAGTAATACTCCATTGTGTATATGTACCACTGCTTTCTTATCTATTCATCTGCTGATGGACATCTAGGTGGCTGCCATGTCCGGGCTATTATAAACAGTGCTGCAATGAACATTGGGTACACGTGTCTCTTTCAATTATGGTTTCCTCAGTGTGTATGCCCAGCAATGGGATTGCTGGATCATAAGGCAGTTCTATTTCCAGTTTTTTAAGGAATCTCCACACTGTTCTCCATAGTGGCTGTACTAGTTTGCCTTCCCACCAACAGTGTAAGAGTGTTCCCTTTTCTCCACACCCTCTCCAGCATTTATTGCTTGTAGACTTTTGGATCACAGCCATTCTGACTGGCGTGAAATGGTACCTCATAGTGGTTTTGATTTGCATTTCTCTGATAATGAGTGATGTTGAGCATCTTTTCATGTGTTTGTTAGCCATCTGTATGTCTTCTTTGGAGAAATGTCTATTTAGTTCTTTGGTCCATTTTTTTATTGGGTCATTTATTTTTCTGGAGTTGAGCTGCAGGAGTTGCTTGTATAGTTTTGAGATTAGTTGTTTGTCAGTTGCTTCAAATGCTATTATTTTCTCCCATTCTGAAGGCTGTCTTTTCACCTTGCTTAGAGTTTCCTTTGTTGTGCAGAAGAAGCTTTTAAGTTTAATTAGGTCCCATTTGTTTATTTTTGCTTTTATTTCCAATATTCTGGGAGGTAGGTCATAGAGAATCCTGCTGTGATGTATTACTAGAACTAATCAATGAATATAGTAAAGTTGCAGGATATAAAATCAACACACAGAAATCCCTTGCATTCCTATACATTAATAATGAGAAAATAGAAAGAGAAATTAAGGAAACAATTCCATTCACCATTGCAATGAAAAGAATAAAATACTTAGGAATATATCTACCTAAAGAAACTAAAGACCTATATATAGAAAACTATAAAACACTGGTGAAAGAAATCAAAGAGGACACTAATAGATGGAGAAATATACCATGTTCATGATTGGAAGAATCAATATAGTGAAAATGAGTATACTACCCAAAGCAATTTATAGATTCAATGCAATCCCTATCAAGCTACCAACAGTATTCTTCACAGAGCTAGAACAAATAATTTTACAATTTGTATGGAAATACAAAAAACCTTGAATAGCCAAAGCAATCTTGAGAAAGAAGAATGGAACTGGAGGAATCAACCTGCCTGACTTCAGGGTCTACTACAAAGCCACAGTCATCAAGATAGTATGGTACTGGCACAAAGACAGAAATATAGATCAATGGAACAAAATAGAAAGCCCAGAAATAAATCCATGCACCTATGGACACCTTATCTTTGACAAAGGAGGCAAGAATATACAATGGATTAAAGACAATCTCTTTAACAAGTGGTGCTGGGAAAACTGGTCAACCACTTGTAAAAGAATGAAACTAGAACACTTTCTAACACCATACACAAAAATAAACTCAAAATGGATTAAAGATCTAAATGTAAGACCAGAAACTATAAAACTCCTAGAGGAGAACATAGGCAAAACACTCTCCGACATACATCACAGCATTCACTTTATTTAAAAAAAAAAAAAAAAAAACTGTACCTGATTTTGCTGCATGTAAGTTCTGTGTCTCTTTGTCATCATGATGTCCAGTTCTCCACTGACTTAAAACTTTCTGAAAGGATTGGGCAGAAGCTTCTTCATTGAAAGGCACTTCGCTCAAGGGCTTGTCTCTTGGATTCGCACATTCTTCTTTTTTTGTTGTTGGATCTTCTACCTAAACCAATTAAAAGTATATCTAAGTGTGCTTTACCAAATGTTCTGTATCTTAAAATACAGGTAACACTAATTATTGAGCATTGTGAAATCACACATTTTTTTTTACTTCAAATGTTTTTTTATTTGTACTTATTTATGTGCTTTTCTGATTTCTTTAAAACTCTACAGACAGTTATATATGGTATCTTTGGAAATATTAAACCTAAAGCCTACAGGATTGAGGATTTGTCACTATGTTATTCATGAGGGTTTTCTCTGGAAAGCAGTGACAGCCTTGCATTTAACCCTACTTCTCCAATCTCCTGCTCCCTGCAACCTCCCCACAGCAGAAAGAGCAGTTTCATTACCATGTAAATCTGAGATGGTTCCTCTGCTCCAAACCCTCCAAGACTGAAACCCTCAGTTCCTACCAGGACTTACAAGGTTGTACACAAGCTTGTCTTCCCCTGCCTTTCACTCCACTTCCTCCAGTTCTCCCCTTCATTCACCGTGTTCCAGCCAAACTTCTCTTCTTGCAATTCTAGGAACCCATCAAGCATATCCACTCGAGGGCCTCATACTAGCTGTAGCTAATGCCTGAAATGATCCTTCTCCATATTTTCATACAGTCATTCCACTCATTTCATTCAGTCTTGGATCAATGTCACCTGCTCAGAGAATAAGCAATGACCTTACTGATGACATAAAAACAAAGTCATTTCCCCCACTTTCAGATCCCTTATCTGTTTTATTTTTCTCCCAGTAATTTACATCCATGTGAATTTACTCTACATGTGTGTTTACTGCTGATCTCTCCCCATTAGAATGTAATGGGATCAAGAATGTTGACTGTTTCTTCAGGGCCAAGAGCAGTAACTGGCACAAAGCAGGTGCTCATTAAAAGTCAGTTGAATGAATGGACATATCAATTAATGTATATGAAACATTGTCTGCTTTTCAGTATAATGCTGGAGAGAAAGGAGAATGCAGTACAAAATATAGATTTACTGTGAATACACAAAAGAAAATGAAGGTATGGCTTGGCAGTTATCCAGTGAATCAGAGAAAACAGCAAAATTGGGGAACTAAAGCAAAATAAGTTCCACAACAGTTCTGAATTATAAAGTGTGGATTACCTACACTGATCAAATTGCTAAAGCTCCATGTGTACCTTCTAGATACAACAGTAGAATCCACTATGTTCAGCACTTATTTGCAAAATAAATAGGCACATTGTTAGAGAACAATTGAGAGAAGATTGTTAAATATGTGCATATATAAAATTCAACATAAACAAAAACCGTCTGGAACCTACAAACACTATGCTAGTCATTGCCATGAAACACAGGTTACTAAATCCACAATAGAAACAGAAGCAAAGAACAAAAATTTAACTCAGAGAAACAAGAATCCCATGGGCAAAAAGTGGCAAGGGCAGTATTCTAGAGCAAAAGAATGATAGAGTGGGTAGACTATTAGAGTGGGTAGCCATTCCTTTCTCCAGGGGAACTTCCCAACCCATGGATTGAACCTGGGTCTCCTGCATTGCAGGCAGATTCTTTACCATCTGGGCCACCAGGGAAATTCACAGAGCAAAAAGTGAGATATGAGAAAATATTAAGGGTAGAAAGATGAACAGAGGCAGATTGTGAAGGATCCCCCCACTATCCAGAGAAAATTACACTTAAGTATATTGGAAATGCAAAGCTACTGTAGAATCCCACACAGTAGTGTGGGAGAGAAAGAAATTGGAGAATAGTGAGTTCAAATGCAAGGAAACCAATTAAAATCCACATCCATTTGTCAGTATCAGCATTACAAACACATAACCCTCTTCACCTAGGAATTTTAGGATTTTATCACACACACACATACATATACAAAACAATATTTTTCAAAATTATTCTTTATACTATAGTTCATACTTGCAAAAGATTGAAACAGTGTAAATACTGAGCAACAGAAAACAGCTTAAAAAGTTATCTCATATCTAATAAATGGAGTATTTCAGCTGGTAAAGAATCCACCTGCAATGCAGGAGACCCCGGTTCTATTCCTGGGTCTGGAAGATCCCCTCGAGAAGGGATAGGCTACTCACTCCAGTATTCCTGGGCTTCCGTGGTGGCTCAGACAATAAAGAATCTGCCTGCAATGTAGGAGACCTGGGTTCAATCCCTGGGTCAGGAAGATTCCCTGAAGGGAATGGCTACCTACTCCAATATTCTTGCCTGGAGAATTCCATGAACAGAAGTGCCTGGAGGGCCACAATCCAGGGCTTTGCAAAAAGTCTCACAAAGGGTGGGACAGGACTGAGCAGCTTTCACTTTCATATAGAATGAGAAGGCTGTGGGATATACTTATATGAATAACAATAGTATATTGTTAAGAGTAAAAAGTCCGTTTGCATAGCAGCATACAACATATTAGTATTTCTGTTAATGCATACCTACAAAATTGAAAATAATATTAACTTAGGAGAGAATTAAATGCCCTTTTCACTTTATAAACCTTTTGCTCTTTAAGAAATTGTTAATTTTACTATCTGGAAGAGCAGTAAGAATAGAAGTGACCAAATACTCAAGGGTTTTCGGATGGTTTTAAGATATGGTAACTGATTGGAAGTACAAAGGAAGAAGATAAATGATTATAGAAAATAACTGTTCTTGCCAGTTTGAAAAGCTTGAAGAGAGCTGTCACCAACAGTAATATCTACAGGTTGGGAGAAGAGGTGATGAATTTAGCTTGGAAATACTGAGCCTTAGAAGTATGTGAGAAGGTATTTACAGGTATTCAGTAGTAAGCAGTGTGTGTGTGTGTGTGTGCGCGTGCACACTACACTCATGAAGAAGTACTAAAAACTCAGTGCTTTATACAAAATGAGTTGAGTGTTCCAATGATTACAGAAGCTCTCCAGGGCAGCTCCCTTTCAAGCAGTGAATAAGAGATATAAGACATTTGCATTTCACAGCTATGCCTATGGAATACTTGGTTTCCACACAGCAGTGACAGGACAGGAAAAAGCCAGAGGATGGTATATTCACTCTTAAATGTTTCAGCTGTCATATGTGGCCCCTCTAGGCCAAATATACCACTGCAAAATATGTTTTAATATCCCCACTTTCCAGAAAAGGAAAGGAAAGCTAAGTAAATCGCCCAATGTTATAAAACTATAAGCTGTAAGAAAACCAGAGTCAGTATTTCAAGCTCAGGTTTCAGTCTAAAATGAAAGCTCTCATGAACTGCACTCCCTTCCAAGGATATCCACTGGCTTGAATCCACTATCTTGATTCTTCCAGGCATTCAAGTTGCTGGGTAAGCCAATTAAAAATCAGATTCCTTATTAGCCGTTACAAAGAGTGAAATAATGCCATTTGCAACAACATGGATGGACCTAGAGAGTGTCATACTGAGTGAAATAAGTCAGACAGAGAAGGAGAAATATCATATGACATCCCTCATATGTGGAACTAAAAAGAAGTGATACAAATGAACTTACTTACAAAACAGAAAGAGACTCATAGACTTAGGAAATGAACTTATGGTTGTCCGGGGCAGGGGGAAGGGATACTTAGGGACTTTGAGAAGGTCATGTATACACTTATATTCAAGATGGTTAACCAGCAAGGACCTTTTTTTATAGCACATAGAACTCTGCTCAATGTTATGTGCCAGCCTGGATGGCAGGGGAGTTTGGGGGAGAATGGATACGTGTATATGAATGGTTGAGTCCCTTCACTGTTCATCAGAAACTACCACAACATTATTAACTGCCTATATCTCAATACAAAATAAAGTTTAAAGTTTAAAAAAAAATAAAACATTTAGTCCTAAAAAGTAAATAAATAAAAAATCAGATTCCTGGGCCCTAACCTAAATGTAAAAAAATCCAAATTTGAGTGGCAAGACAGGAGTACACATTTTCAAAAAGCTCACGCAGTACTTGTGATGTTTATTGCAGTTGGAAAAACTCTGCTCTTGAGCACAGAGGAGTACCAAGCATACTACAGGGGTACTTCTTAATGTATGCACTGTATACAGGTTGACAGCAGGAATAATGCCCAACCAGGAGTACTCAACAGAATAAGCAGGTGTTAAAAGCACATGACTGGACCACCCACAGAGATGCTGAACTCAGTCACAGGTGTTTCCCTAATGTTTCTCCAGTTGATTCTACTGTGCACTCCTGGATGAAACCACTGAATTAATAGTTTCTAGGTTAAGACCAGAGGTGGAGGGTCTATAGAGCAGACACAGTTACTGATGGGGACAAGAGGCAGCATTTAATTTAGGGATTAAAAGCTCAGACAAAGGAGTAAGCCCTATAGCTTTCTAGTACAGCTAGTAACTTAAATCCTCTCTGACTTTCTCATCTGTTAAATGAGATAATAATAATGCAAAACTTATAGGGTTATTGTCATTATTGGATAAGATAAAGAAACTAAAGGATTAAGCTCAATGCCTAGCATATAATATTTAATAAATGTGAGGATATTGATTTATTACTATTTTTATTGGTAGGATAAGTTAGATAAAATGACAAGCATGAAGGCGAAACCCTTAAAATCTCAGCCTCTGGGTAGTGATTAAAAACAGGTAATTTGGAGTTATAAGGTCTGAGTTGAAACTGAAGTTCCACAATCAATGATATCTTGGGCAATTTAAAAACTATATTTTGACATAATTTTCTCATTTGAGAAAAAGAAACAATTTAAAAAGGATAAAAAAAGAGATAATACACATAAAATACATAGAACCGTGTTTGGCACATGGTTGGTCCTCAGCATGCTGCTGCTAAGTCGCTTCAGTCGTGTCCAACTCTGTGCGACCCCATAGACGGCAGCCCACCAGGCTCCCCTGTCCCTGGGATTCTCCAGGCAAGAACACTGGAGTGGGTTGCCATTTCCTTCTCCAATGCATGAAAGTGAAAAGTGAAAGTGAAGTCGCTCAGTCGTGTCTGACTCCTAGCGACCCCGTGGACTGCAGCCCACCAGGTTCCTCCGTCTATGGGATTTTCCAGGCAAGCCTACTGGAGTGGGGTGCTATTGCCTTCTCCGGGTCCTCAGCATATTATTATTCTAATCATAAGGCTGTAACTCATTCAATGATTCTTCACAAGCACTCTTGGCAGGTCTACTAGCAAAATCCCCACCAGAATGCTACTCTTTCTAGACAACTCAAGTATAGTTTCTCTGCTGTAAAGGGACCCTACTAACCCAGATAGTTTTCTTTTATGTTCTCTGAGCAAGGGTTTGAAACTCAGCAGACTGAAGTTCAAGCCTGACTCTGTCATAAAGTAACAAGCTGTGTGTGTGTGACTTTTTGTCAAGTCACTATTTCTGAACTACACTGAAAAGGTGAAAGTGAAAGTGTTATTCACTCAGTCATGTCTGACTCTGTGTTCCCATGGACTCTAGGCCACCAGGCTTCTGTGTCCGTGGAATTTTTCAGGCAAGAATACTGGAGTGGGTTGCCATTACCTTTCCCTGGGGATCTTCCTGACCCAGGGATTGAACCCTGGGTCTCCTGCATTGCAGGCAGATTCCTTACCATCTGAGCTATCAGGAAAGCCCATGTGAAAAGGTGAGTGACGTCTAAAAGAATGAGGATTATTACAAGGATCAAAATTTGAGGAAATTTGTTTCCTGCTAAAGAATCAATACAAGTCTATTATTAAAATACCGACATGAGTAGATATAAGCTTATCTAGGATCAGTAATCAATTTGAATAACCATAAAATTTGTTATAAATCTGATTTTAAATAACTGTGAAATTGCCTGTCACTTAAAACACTTGGAAAGGTTTTGTACTTTTAGTCTCCCTGAGATTCTGATTAAAATAAAATTGCCATATTGCATTGTGTTATTTTCTTATGTTTCTCTCAAATATTCATTTCCGGATGTGGTGAAAATGCCTGGAAAGCAATATAGTCAAAAGATCATTCCTCAAAAAACCAGCAGCCGGTGAAATCAAAGCAATCTCCTCAAAAGGATTTTACAGTAAAAATGCTTTTGATTAATAAGAAAACAAATTCATACTAAACAATAATGTGATCAAATAATCTTTAAAACTCTAAACCTCTAGTATGTGAATGACAGTTTCCATGATCAGGTATGACAGAAAATGTCTACTGTATTTTTCTCCATTTACCTGAGAGCTGCTCCCCTGCAGAATAGGAGACTTGGTTTTCTGCTGGCTTTTACTAATCTCTTTTGTAGAACAATTCTCCCATTTGGGTTCATCTGGATTAACTTCCTTTATAAACCGATGGGCAGCATCCAATACATTGGATAATAATTGCGATTTTGCCTATAGAAAAAAAGAAGATAGGAATAAAAAGCCCATTGTCAGCCTAAGTAATTTATATATATTAAATCATGTTTTCATTATTCTATGACTAGCAAAATTCAATGCATTTTGTTCAATGTTTAAAAATATAAATTGCTATTTATATCAGCCATATAATAGTGACAGTTGCCATCTACTGAATGCCTAGTTTGAGCTCACATTATCTTAAGTATCTTAAAAACATATCTTTTAATCCTCAACTCAACTGTAAAGTGTTAACTATTTTTATCATTGTTTTAATGATAAAGTTTTGAGGGTTTAAATAACTTGATCGTGGTTACATGGTGAGTGGGTGGCAGAGCTGGGAAGTGACCCCAGGTGTGTATAATTCTAATAACTCATACTACTACTACTACTAAGTTGCTTCAGTCGTGTCCGATTCTGTGCGACCCCAGAGATGGCAGCCCACCAGGCTCCCCCGTCCCTGGGATTCTCCATGCAAGAATACTGGAGTGGGTTGCCATTTCCTTCTCCACTAATAACTCATAGCCTTTCCATTATATCGACCCCAAATAGATAGATGAGCTATTTTGTGCACATCATGGCTAAAGAACTAAATATAGTTGATGTAGAGGGAGTCTGAGTAAGCAGTAATGAGTATTTTCTTCGTGATAAAACATCTTTAGAAAGTATTAACTACTCAAAGTGCACATCAGGAAGTGCCCTATCAAATTCCAAGTTCTTTTTGTCATGCCTTTGCTCATAAGATACCAGGAAGGCCCTCCCTCCTTTATTACCTCCTTTGCCTGGCAGACCCCTACCTCCCCTTCTAGATTCACCCCAGGTTACTCCCACAGCTTCAGGAACCCCTCTTTGCCTTCCTCCCCTAGCTGCATGAAGTGTCCATTCTTTGTATCCTCTTCTTATTCTGAGATCTTTACAACCCCACACAAATATTGATTTTGAATCATTTTTTGATGTCTATCTATACCATAAAAGTTCACAGAAGAAAAAACATCATGTCTTCTTAAGTCTCTGTACAGTTACTACAGTGCCTGGCAAATAGTAATAGAGCAAAATAACATAAAAATAAGGCGTTGCAGGGGACAGAGAGAGCTACAGAATTAAAATAAATAACAAGGGGGAAAAAAAGAATTCAAAGACCTTGTCAAATGCCTTCACATGGCTGGAAGAATAAAACAGGCAAATCCCAGGAAGGTCCTATTTTCTGAAGGGCTTTCTAGCTGCAATAACCCTGATTTGCCCAAGGACACTGCAGGAGTCTGGATCGCATCTGAGCTTGAACCAGATAAACTCTCGAGGGAAGACGCAAACCCTTCAGAGACTTGCTGAAAACCTGGTATTAGGTACACAAGGAATAGGTCTTGCTTCTTAAACAAATGTTCTCAACACAGAAGCAAACTTCAGCAGGGATCAGAAATGGTTATTTTATACTCTCCCATGGAAATATCCCTATTCTAAAATTTTCATCTAGTTACCTATTTAAATAGCTAAGACTACATTGACACTTTCCAGTTATGACCTTTTGTAAATTTATTAAGATTCATTGCAATCTGGCTTTGGAATAAATCAGTGAACATCAAATTAACCAGTGTTATTTCACACTGAATAAATTTATCTATGAAAAATGACTAATATGACCTATGCACACATATTACTGGCCATATACAGACCTATGACACCAGCTCTAAATTTTCCCAAGGATTATCAAAAAGCCTTTATAGACTTAAGCAGTCCTCATTTTTTAAAATAAATTCATATTTATAATACACAATTGTTGTCTATATTGACTATACTGTGCATTAGATCTCCATGGCTTATTCACTGCTTGTTATGAGCTTGTACCTTAAACAACACTACTCATCCTCCCACTCTACTATACCCTCGTAAACAACACCTTACTCACTGTTTTTTATGAGTTTGACTTTTGTGATTCTACACATAGGGGATATCATACAGTATTTTTCTGTCTCTGTCTGACATATATCAGCGTAAACTGTTCAAGGTCCATCCATGTTGTCACAGTGGCCAAAGGATAATCCCTCTTTCTCATGGCTGCAGGATACTTCATTGTGTATATAAACCACAACATTTTTATCCATTCACCCACTGACTGGCATTTAGGTTGTTTCCATATTGTGAGTGATGCCACATAGGCTTGTACCTACTTCTTCAAAACCCTCTTTTAATTTTCTTTGGGTATATATTCAGGGGTAGAACGGTCTAATTGAACGGTAGATCTATTTTTAATATTTTGAGAAAACCTCATATTATTTTCCATAGTAGTTGAACCAATCTACATTCCCACTAGCAGTGTACAATGGTTCCATTTACACCAAATCCTTGCCAGGACCTGTTGCCTTCTTGATGCTATTACTTGGTTTGCAGTTAGTGAAGATCATAAACAGGCACAAAGGAAAATTTGGGGGGAGTGATAGAAAGACTGTGTATTAATTTATACTGAAGGTTACACAAGTGTATTGACAAACACAGAACTAATTAAATTCCATACTTCAAAAGAGTGCATTTTACATAATGATATGAACATACTGATCACTGCTGAACTGTACACTTAAAAATGGTTAAGATGGTAACATTTTATATTGTTTATATGTTACAATTTTTAAACAATGTGAACACAGAAGTAATGGGTGCATTTTGTGGTTCATAAATTAAACCTGAATAACATTGATTTATCAAAAAAAAGAAAAAGGAAATTAAGCCAATGGTGATGTTTCATTTTTCCAGAAACACCTGTATTTTAAAAATATCTTTTTAAGCAAAGTAATCCAACTTAACCTAATTTTAAATTCCCTATAAAAAAATATTATTTATTTCAAAAGTGGTTAAAATTTATAGTTTATACCTTATATTCTTTAAAATATCAGAAAGCAATAGTATTAATTTTATATAAAATTACCAAGACAGAATTATCATTCAAGCATATATATTTAAGTAACACAGAACAAAGATTATTCCTGTCTTAAAATGAATCTTGCTAACAATAATTCAACAATCTTTATAATATTTTTAGGTAACATATTAAGAGATCACAAAATGGCCAAAAAATAATTTTATTTTTCAGTTAAATTTGCTGCTAAAAGATAAAGTAAATGTCATGAATAGCTGAAACATTGGAACCCTACATCTAAACATCTTAAAATTCTGTTAATTCAATATAAACAAAATACCAATGTGAATTTTCTTTCCCACAATGTCTTACCTTACACAGAAAAAGTGAAAGTGAACATTGCTTAGTTGTGTCCTACTCTTTCCAACCCCATGGACTATACATGGGGCCCTTCCCTTCTCCAGGGCATTTTTCCAACCAGGGATCTTCCCAACCCAGGGATCTCCCCAACCCAGAGATCTTCCCAACCCAGGTCTCCCACATTGCAGACAGATTCTTTACCAGCTGAGCCACCAGAGAAGCCCAAGAATACTGGAGTGGGTAGCCTATCCCTTCTCCAGTGGATCTTCTTGACCTAGGAATTGAACCAGGGTCTCCTGCATTGCCGGCAGATTCCTTTTCAGCTGAACTATCAGGGGAGACCACCTTACACAGAAAATGTGCTTTATTTTTGGTTTCCTGAAACTTAAATTATTAAATTGTATCTCTAATAATAGATATGAACATTGTTCCTTCCATTAAACAAAACTACACACATCATGAAACGATTACCACAATAAGTTCGGTGAACATCCATCATGTCATGTAGATATAAAATTAAAGAAATAGGAAAAAAAATTTCTTTATGATGAAAACTCTTAGGATTTACTCTAACAACTTTCATATATAATATACATATATACAATCACTTGTGTGGAGATTAGGTTGAATTTGGGCTTTTTTTTTTATCTTGTGGCTGTGTTACAATAAAATTTTATTTACAAAAACTGATGAATCCCCTAGCATCCCAGTGGTTAGAACTCAATGTGCGTGTTTGGTTTCTTTTTTTTTTTTTCAATTTATTTATTTGGATAATTGACTCAGGGAGCTCAAACCAGTACTCTGTGACAAACTAGAGGGGTGGGATGGAGTGGGAGGTGTGAGACTGAGGTTTTGTTTTTTCTTTATTGTACTTATTTATTTCCATGTTTGACCAAGCACAAGCATAATGAAGAGAGGAACAGACATACTCCTTTTGCTCATTTCACCTACATATTGCAGGGGAGAGGAGAGTTGAAAGGTAATGTGGACTTTGGGAAAAAGCACAAGATTTTTAGCAACAAAGTTAAAAATATTCTATAAAAGCAGAATTATAGAACAAACCTAAACTATCTATCTCCTAAAGAGGTGAAAAATTTAACAGAATCATTAAGTTTGGAAATTCACCATAATACTTCAAAGTTCCTAGCTATGTGAAAAATATATCATATGTATGTTATTTTTAATAATGTTAATTCTTCCAATGAGTGCAGAATACCTTTCCAATTTTGGGGTGTGTCTTCTTCAATTTTTTTCAACAAGATCTTCATAATTTTCATACACAGGTTTTTCATTTCCTTGGTTAAATTGGAGAAGGAAATGGCAACCCACTCCAGTATTCTTGCCTGGAAAATCCCACAGAAGGAGGAGTCTGGCAGGCTACAGTCCCTGGGGTCACAAAGAGTCGGACACGACTGAGCAACTTCACAGCAACAGGTATTTCTTGCTGTTCTTACAATGGTAAATGAATTGTTTCCTTAATTTCTCTCTTTAATTTTGTTGTTAGTGTATAGAAACACAACTTTTTTATACTGATAGCAAATTTACTGCATGTTTTCTGTTTACTATTCTAATAGCTTTTCAGTGAGGTCTTTAGGGTTTCCTCTGAATAAAATCATGTCATCCTCAAATAGTGACAGCTTAATGTCTTTCTTTCCAATTTAGACGTCTTTTATTTCTTCTTCTTACCTAATTGCTCTGACTAGGACTTCCAATACCGTATTAAATAAGAGTAGTAAGAGTGGCCATCCTTGTCTTGTTTCTGATCTTAGAGGGGTCGCTTTTAGGTTTTTATCATTGAGTATGAAATTCTTCGGCTGAGCGCCAAAGAATTGATGCTTTAAAATGTGGTGTTGGAGAAGACTCTTGAGAGTCCCTTGGCATCAAGGAAATCAAACCAGTAAATCCTAAAGGAAATCAACACTAAATATCATTGGAAGGACTGCTGCTGAAGCTGAAGCTCCAATACTTTGGCTACCTGATGTGAAAAGGGCTTTACAGGTGGCAGTAGTGGTAAAGAACCTGCCTGCCAGTTCAGGAGACGTTAAGAGACCCGAGTTCAATCCTTGGGTCAGGGAGATCTCCTGGAGGAGGGCAAGGCAACCCACTCCAGTATTCTTCCCTGAAGAATCCCATGGACAGAGGAGCCCCATAGGTGGGCTTACAGTTCATAGAGTCACAAAGAGCCTGGCATGACTGAAGCAATTTAACACACACACACACACACACACACACACACACACCCCTGACGTTAAGAGCCAACTCACTGCAAAAGACCCTGATGCTGGAAAAGATTGAAGGCAAAAGGAGAAGGGAACAACAGAGGATGAGATGGCTGGATGGCATCACTGACTCAATGGACATGAGTTTGAGGAAGCTCCGGGAGATGGTGAAAGACAGGGAAGCCTGGCATGCCACAGTCCATGGGGTCGCAAAGAGTTGGACACGACTGAGTGATCGAACAACATTGAATGTGGTGTTAGCTGTGGATGTGTCATATATGGCCTTTATTATGTTGAAGTATATTACTTGTTGTTGTTGTTTAGTCACTAAGTCACGTCTGACTCTTTGAGACTCCGTGGACTATAGCTTGCCAGGTTCCTCTGTCTATGGGATTTTCCCAGGCAAGAACACTGGAGTGGGTACCCATTTCCCACTTCACCATTTTATTAAATATTTTTTAACATAAAATGGATGTTGAATATTGTTGGGTGCTTTATCTGTGTCTACTGAGATGATTATTTGATTTTTATCCCTCATTTTGTTACTGTGTTGTATCATGTTGGTTGATTTGAAAATGTTGAATCATTTTTGCAAGCCTGGAATAAATCCCAGCTCATCATTTTGCATGATCCTTTTAATGCATTATATTTGGTTTGCTAATACTTTGTTGTGGATTTTTGCTACCATGATGGTGACATCACTCCAAGAGCAAACTATTTATCATTCAGAGATGAAGTTTTCTTCCTCAACTAACCACAGCAAATTTTTTTAAAAACCCATGAATTCTGTGTGCTCTAATAACTCCCAGCTTACATCTATGCTAGAGTTTTGCTGTTTACTCTGTGATCTATATATCAGCAGTATCACTATCATCTGAAAACCTGCTAAAAATATGAAATCTCATGCCCTACTCAGACTCACTGAATCAAAATCTACAGTTTAATCTGTAATTTGAACATACATTAGGTTTGACAATCACTGTGTAAGAACACTTATCAGTCAATTGTGTTACAGTTATTTGAAAATATCTATCTTCTCTTTTGTGATGATGAATCCCTTGATTCCTTGAGAGAGGGGACCATGTAATATCTCTGCTGCCCTGTCCTTCATGCTTTGCAACTAGGACATCATTTGATGCTGACAAATACTTGAGAAATGGTGGTTGAGTCTAATTTAACTGACTCACTGAGATAAAAATGACTAAAAATTCCATTTGAACATTCATTTCTATACTCAAGCAACCTGACTCAAAGTCAATACAGGTAAAATCAGTGGCACTTTTAATAACACCAGAAAAGGGCAAATTATTTACCTCTCTAAGCCTAAATGTTTGCACTGTAAAATGAAGACAGTCTCTACCTAGGATAGCTGTTGTGAATACATATCTTATATGAAAAACACTTAGCAGAAGGGATGGCATAAAACAGGACATTCAAATGACTGCTGTCTTTTTATAGATCACAATAGCAAACCATTTTTCTGTAAATAAGAAATATAATTCAAATATCCAGAGAATAGAATTCCTGCCAAATTCAATAGATCTCTGGCTATGGAATAAAGAAGAAGTCAGTACATAATTCTACAACCACAAAACAAATACTAAACTGGATAAATTTGTTTAAAAAAACTATTTCAGAACTCTTGAAATCAACCAAAAGTGAACAAACTGATAAATATTTATTTAAAAAAATTAAAAAACTACTCTGAATTTTCCGAAGTGTAAGGCTTACTTGCATGGGGTTGCTCCTATCTTAAATGTTCCTTCCCAGGTTTGTCTATTCCTAAGTCAAGACTGGCCTTGCGAACAGGGAGTGTGCCTGCTTCCAGTGGAGGAGAGAGTCTTGAAGTTACATTGGCATTATCAGTGAACTAGAACATTTGGTTATAAATGAATGAGGAAAACCTATGGCTCCAACAACCTGAGGTTTTGGTTCCAGTTGGGATGAGGAGTGGATAGGTAAACATTACATGGGATAAACCTGGAAATGAGAGCTATACAAGGGCTGACTTAAAAATGGAAATCACACACAAAAAGAAAATTCTTGAGTATGACCTATATAAACTAACAATAGATTTGAAATGAAAAACTCAATTAAATTGAAGACCAAACAAGATCAATCACCTAAATTGAAAAGAAAATGAACACAGCTTTTGAGACTTATGGGACAGCATCAAGCATCCAACATACATTTAGTGGAAATATCAGAGGAAAAGAAATGAGCATTAAAAAATAAGAAGAAATGAGGGCCCCAAACTTCTCTTATTTGATGAAAAACTATTACTGCAAAAAATCTACAAAGCTCAACAAGCTTCAAGAAAGACAAACATAAGAGATCTACACCAAGACATACCATAATCAAATTATGAAAGCCAAGGACAAACAGAAAAACTTGAAAGGAACAAGAGAAAAGGGACTCATTACATATAAGGGTGCATCAATATGAATAACAAGCTGATTTCATATCTGAAAAAATGGAGACCCAGAAGGTAGTAGAATGATATGAAGTCCTGAAAGGAAAAACTGCCAAAGGAAAAAAAAAAAAAAAACTGCCAAAGATAATTTTACATTCAGAAAACTGTCCTTTAAAAATGAAGGCAAAAATAAAGACATTCCTCAATAGATAAAGTAAAAGGATCATTCATTTCTAGCATATCAGCCTGACAAGAAATACTAAAGAAAGGTTTTAAGACTGAAAGGTATTAAATCTACCAGAAGAAAGACAGCAACCCAGAAGCATAAATATATGAGTAAATGGAAAAGATGCATTAATTTTTTTGTCTTTTATTGTCTTTCTTTTGAAAGCATAAAATCATATATAGCAACATTATTAACACTGTAATTAACACTATGGACTTGCTGATTTTCTGCTGAGCTGTTTCATTAGAAATTTCAATACCTCCTTTTCATAAATTTATGAAACAGCTAGGCAGAGAATCAGTACTTAGAAAACTTTAATAATCTCAAGTAACTTGACCTAAGTGACATTTAAAGAACCCTCAACCTTACAACATCAGATCACAAATTCTTTTCAAGATCATGTGACACATTTTTCAAGACAAACATATGCTCCACATAAAATAAGTATTAATAATTCATTAAGAATTGAAATAGAAAGTATGTTCACTGATCTCAACAAACAAATATAAATCAGGAATAAATAACTTGGGGAAATCATAAAATACTTAGAAGCTGAACAACCTATTTCTAAATAAACTCTGGATGAAAAATAAATTACAAGGAAAATTAGAAAATTGACTGGAAATAAAAGCACAACATATCAGAATGTATGGTATGCAGGAAAAGCAGTGCTTAGAGTGAAAGTTACAGCTTTTGGGAAAGCAATAAAGATCTAAAATCAACAATCCAAGCTTCACTTCAAGAAGGCTGAAAAAGAAAAGAAAAAAGTCCAAAAGGAGGTAGAATTCAGAAAATAAGGATCAGAGCAGAATCGATGAAATAAGAACAATTGCAAAAAATCAATGCAACTAAAATTGGAAAGACTTAAAATTTTATCAGTTCAATTCAGTCACTCAGTTGTGTCCAACTCTTTGCAATCCCATAGACTGCAGCATGCCACGCTTTCCTGTCCACCGCCAACTCTCAGAGTTTGCTCAAACTCATGTCCATCAAGTCAGTGATAACATCCAATCATTTCATCCTCTGTCATCCCCTTCTCCTCCTGCCTTCAATCTTTTCTGGCATCAGGGTCTTTTCCAATGAGTCAGTTCTTCGCATCAGATGGCCAAAGTACTGAAGCTTCAACTTCAGCATCAGTCCTTCCAATGAATATTCAAGACTGAATTCCTTTAGGATTGACTGATTGGATCTCCTTGCAGTCCAAGGGACTCTCAAGGGTCTTCTCCAACACCACAGTTGGAGATAAATTTATCTTCTCCAACATCAATGTTGAATATAAATTTATAAAAATTTGTAAACCTTTATTAAACTGACCAAGGGGTGGGGTGGGGGGCAGAGTGAAATATCAATTAACAAATCTATAATGATATAAGAAACATTCCTATAGACCTACACTAATTTCCAGATTATAATAGAATTTGAAATATTTATGCCAACAACTGGACAACTTACATTGAATGGACAAATTCAATGAAAGAAATAAATTACCAAAACTGACTCAAGGAAAAAAAATAGAATAATATGGTAAAGAAATTGAATTAGCAATTTAAATTTTCCCATTTAAAAAAGCCCAGACTCAGGTTGCTTGCCCTGCAAATTCTATCCAACAGTTAAGAAATTAAACCAATCCAATAAAAAACACTTTTAGAAAACAGAGAAGGAAATACCTGTATTCTGTTCTTTTGGTAGTTTCTTGAAAAGTTAACAAATACTAACCTTGGAACTCAACTATTCCACTCCTAGGTATCTATACAAGAGCAATAAAAATACAAGTCTGTGCAAAGACCTGTACACAAATATCCCTATCATCGTTATTCTAACAGCCAAAAGTCTTTAAAATATCTATGCCCCTCAATTGATGACTGCAGTAAGAAAATATGATACATCCATACAATGGAATATCATTCAGAGTCAGAATGCAATAAACCATTACAATGAACACGTTACCCTGCAAAAGAACCTCGGAAATCTTATGCTAAGTGAAAGAAATCAGACACAAAAGACTGCATAGGAATGATTCCATTTCTATGAAATTTATAGTAAAGACAAATCTAAAGCAACAAAAAACAGACCAGTGGTTGCCAGGGACAAGAAGTGGTAGCAAGAGTTGGTTGCAAAAAAAAGACGAGGAAATTTTTGGTGTGATGGAAATTTTCTAAAACTCAATTGTGGTGATTATTACACAGACCTGTAAATTTACTTTAAAAACCATTAAACTGTGCATTACAATGTGAATTTCATAGCTTGTAAATTAAATTTCAATAAATGGAATTTGGACTAAAAAATAAATCAACAGACAGGAAGCTTCTTTTTTCACTAGGCTGACTACATCAGAGATTTGCGTTAGGGTGAATGCTCAATCTCTTGTCATGTCCCCTTCTATCACAATTTCTTCCTGACCCATAGCAGTGCTCATCATCACCAGTCCCAGCAAGGAGGTTACAATCACTCAACATATTTCTGCCTTCTGGGCCATGGTTCATTGGACAAGAAATGAGCACCAGGTTGAGCTCATCAAGATTTAGATCTAAAAATCAAGAAAGCAACATTGTTCTCCCTGTCACTGATCCTCAATTATGTATCTTTGTAATTTGCTAATTACAATTAAAAGTTAGAGAAGACACACAAGAAAAAATCATAAAGGTGGAAGAAGGAGTTTGCCTGAGCCTTCAGCAGTTTAAAATATCAGCTTTGGTTCTTATCATGACTCAGCTACATCACCCCTACTCCCACATAATAAGACATCTGTGAGGTCATTAGCAACAAGAAAAAATTCTTTTCTGCCCAAGCTAGTGTAAAGAGACCTAACTAATACAAAGACCAGTGCTTCCCAACTGAGGCAAGGAGATTTGGAAACATGGGAGGTGTTTGGGGGTTTTGCAATCATTGAGAGCATCACTGACTGCCTCAGTGGTAAAGAATCCACCTGCAATGTAGGAGACCTGGGTTTGATCCCTGGGTTGAGAAGATCTGCTAGAGAAGGAAATGACAACCCACTCTAGTATTTTTGGCTGGAGAAACCCATGGTCAGAGAAACCTGGCAGGCTACAACCCATAGGGCCTCAAAGAGTTGGACACAACTGAGCAACTGAGAACACACATATATCCTGCAGCCTTTTGTCTCTGCTTACAAGGATATATCTAGATTTGCAACACAAAACACATTATCTTCCATTTAACAACATGACAACTATCATTTTATGTAATAAGTAACCAATGAATAAGAATGTAAAGGTTACTATTATAAAATATTTAAAATAGATAACTATAATATCAAGTGTCATAATGCTATCAGATATCTATTAAGGTCTTTTCACATTTTAAAACTCAAAGATAATTGTATTTCCATCTTTTAAATATGAAAATTTACCTACAGTAGTACTAATAGGTAGCAACAGGAGGCAGAGGAGACTGAAATTGAATAAATTTATCTGTGCAACTTCTCCACATACTAAAAATGTTAAAAAAAAATCAGACTAAAACAGCCTTCAGGACACATAGTAAATCATATATCTCACTTTAAGATGGAAGCTTAAACTAAAGCCAAAGAATGTGATTTACTGCCAGCATTTCCAGATTCCCCCACATCCTTCGCTACACTCCATGATGGTAAGGATTTCATCTGGTAACTGTTCTAAATTCTTACTTGAACTTTTTTTTTCTCCCGAGAATGATATTATCTTTCAAATTACACTCTAGAAGAATTCATCACTCTGACAATGTATCATTAATCAAAGTAAAGAGGGCTGATATTTTACAGCATTTTAGAATGGATGGCACCTTATAGAAGTTAAGGTACAAGAGTAAAAGTTTTAGTTTAGTTAGAAAAATGATATACTTTATGTAGTGTCAGTGCTTCAGAACTCTAACTACCAGCATCATCTCTCCAGCAATAAATATTAATGATCATGTTGACATAGCCAGGCCTCTTTATATGATCCAGAAGTTCCAGGTCAATGAATTTCACACATGGTTTCGATCTATGTTACTTTCTAAGTTTGAAAAAAAATGTTCAAATTTCTCTTTTCATGGTGCTAACTTTCATTGATTTTCCAGTTCCAAAATTTTAGAAGAGATTTACTGCAACCACAGCCTTGTATTAAAAACGAAAACTCTAATAGCTGCAGAAGAGATGTTATGTCATTTGTATTCTAGGTGGCGCAGAGGTAAAGAATCTGCCTGCCAGTGCAGGAGATGCAAGAGAGGCGGGTTCGATCCCTGCATCAGGAAGATCCCCTGGAGGAGGGTATGGCAACCCACTCCAGTATTCTTGCCTGGAAAATTCCATGGACAGAAAAGTCTGGCAGGCTACAGTCCAGGGAGTCAGAAGAGTCAGACACGAATGAGCAACTGAGTACAGCACAATAGAAGCAAAAAATAGAGGTAGAGACAGAAGTATACACATATGCAGAAACACAGGGGGAAAACACATGTTCCAAATGCACAGAACCCAATAAAACATTATGGATTCACTGGTTACAAGGATTGTTGAACACAGTTGGAATTCAGATAGCTTTTAATTATAAAAATCACTTCAGGAAGATCCAATTATGCACTAATGGAATTTTTTAAGGGAATATGTGTATGCATATTGGTTTTATTGGCCTTACTTTTTGAGAAAACATGTTTCTCCCACATTGAGAATATTTTTCAAAAGTACAGTCTGTTCTGGTTTCTTTGATGTGAATTACCTCATATGCAATTGGTAAATAGGGGAATGATGTCAATATAACTGTGGAGTTGTATTGATTCTTAAGTTTTCCTTTCCAGCAACATTACTGTTTTGAAGTAATCAGGGGCAAGCTGTCTCACAATTAAAGCCAAAATCTAAACAATATATAAAGACCTTAGGAAAAAGCTGAAAATCTATAAAAATACCTCCCCCCACAGTGGGAATATAGACTATTTTAATGACTTTAATGACCATACATTCCACTAAGTTAAGCTATCTGGAAAGAATGTGAGTGCAGATAAAGAAGTTATAAAGATACTTTCAGACAGTATCTTCTGAAATGAGCTTCCCTTGTGGCTCAACTGGCAAAGAATCCACCTGCAGTCGGGAGACCTGGGTTCGATCATTGGGTTGGGAAGATCCCCTGGAGAAGGGAAAGGCTCCCCACTCTAGTATTCCGGCCTGGAGAATTCCATGGACTGTTTGGACCATGGTGTCGCAAAGAGTCAGACAAGACTGAGCGACTTTCATTTCACTTTCACTTTCAGACATTAAAGAATCTGCCCGAAATGCAGGAAGACCTGGGTTTGATCCCTGGGTCAGGAAGATTCGCTGAAGAAGGGAATTGCAACCCACTCTGGTATTCTTGCCTGGAGAATTCCATGCAGGCTACAGTCCATGGTGTAGCAAAGAGTCAGACACAATTGATCAGGTAAAGATGTTATAAAGATACTCTCTGATTTTAAATAATGGATTAATAAAGGAGACAACAGTTTGATTCAGAGTTTTCATTTAAGCAAAATGATGACATTAGATGTGAATTGCTACCAGGACCTGTATCACAGAAAAAGAAGCAAAAGTCCTCAAGGTCCATGCATCAGTGGTTTTATACGGAGAGTTTACTGTTTTTGTTAGGGCTTTGATTACAAAGTCTCATAGAATTTGAATGGCCTTTCCCTAAATCTAATTATATGTGGAGCCCTGTTAGGTAGGGGATTATCCAGAATGGCAAAAAAATGGGCCAAAGAACTAAATAGACATTTCTCCAAAGAAGACATACAGATGGCTAACAAACACATGAAAAGATGCTCAACATCACTCATTATCAGAGAAATGCAAATCAAAACCACTATGAGGTACCATTTCATGCCAGTCAGAATGGCTGCGATCCAAAGTCAACAAGTAATAAATGCTGGAGAGGGTGTGGAGAAAAGGGAACCCTCTTACACTGTTGGTGGGAATGCAAACTAGTTCAGCCACTATGGAAAACAGTGTGGAGATTCCTTAAAAAACTGGAAATAGAACTGCCTTATGATCTAGCAATCCCATTGCTGGGCATACACACTGAGGAAACCAGAAGGGAAAGAGACACGTGTACCCCAATGTTCATTGCAGCACTGTTTATAATAGCCAGGACATGGAAGCAACCTAGATGTCCATCAGCAGATGAATGGATAAGAAAGCTATGGTACATATACACAATGGAGTATTACTCAGCCATTAAAAAGAATACATTTGAATTAGTCCTAATGAGGTGGATGAAACTGGAGCCTATTATACAGAGTGAAGTAAGCCAGAAGGAAAAACATAAATACAGTATACTAACGCATATATATGGAATTTAGAAAGATGGTAACAATAACCCTGTGTACGAGACAGGAAAAGAGACACTGATGTATAGAACAGTCTTATGGACTCTGTGGGAGAGAGAGAGGGTGGGAAGATTTGGGAGAATGGCATTGAAACATGTAAAATATCATGTATGAAACGAGATGCCAGTCCAGGTTCGATGCACGATACTGGATGCTTGGGGCTGGTGCACTGGGATGACCCAGAGGGAGGGTATGGGGAGGGAGGAGGGAGGAGGGTTCAGGATGGGGAACACATGTATACCTGTGGCGGATTCATTTTGATATTTGGCAAAACTAATACAATTATGTAAAGTTTAAAAATAAAATAATAAAAAAAAGAAATCATATATTGTGTTATGGCAGTAATACATGTACACTGAAGAATTATGCTTTAGAGTAAAATATACTTTTTATTAAAAATCATCAAAATATTTGCTCAAGGTATATTTACCCAAAGAAATCTCCTCCACAGATTAATGTGGCTAGCATATTTATATTTATATATTACATTAAATACAGTGCATCATGATAGTATAAGGATCCTGTTATCTAAAATCAACACTATCAAACCAGACTAAACCTGAGTCAGGAGCTACGTAAAAAAGAAGGACTACTAACCACATCAAGCAGATAAATTTTCTCAAATTATCATGTATCAATAATAAGATGCAACAAGCCCATTAAATTTCCACCTAGTAAAAATATCTTTGCAAAGTAAAAATTATTTATAAAAAATGCATAATTATGAACATCCTAACCATTAAACAGGAATGAAAAAGTTTGAGGTAGATGGTAAATGGGCCCCTGGGCTAGACAGCTGCTGTTTGTCAAACAGAGGAAAATTGGAGCTTTGATTTTGCTAGACACTTTAAGGACCAAGTTACTGACAGGAGCTGCGAGCTGCTGAAGTAAAGAGATAAGACAACCACTCCTGAGGTCAAAGAGACCTCCTGGACTGCATCTGTGTAGAAAGGTTCCTTGGGGGTCAAAAGGGAGGAGGCACCAACCCATAATAGGTGCTGTCAAACCTCCACTACCCTCTATGCTGGAATCCATGTTGGCAAAAAGACACGCACTCATGTTGGGGAGTGTCCTAAGAATCTTCCTGCAATGTGGGAGACCGGAGTTTGATCCCTGAGTTGGGAAGATCCCTGAGTTGGGAAGATCCCTGGAGAAGGGAATGGCAACCCACTCCAGTATTCTTGCCTGGAGAATCCTGTGGGACAGAGGAGCCTGGTAGGTTACAGTCCATGGGATCACAAAGAGTCAGACACAACTGAGTGACTAACATTTTCACTTTCACTTTTTCATGTTGGGGCATGTCCTAGAGCAGGTCAGATGTGAGAAGAGAATGCAGATAACTGGCCAAAGGTAAGCAAAGACCCAGAAGAACTGCCCTGTATCAATGATCTAACTGCTTCTTTACTACACTTCTCCTCATTAGGAAAGATGCCCACAGCCTTTCTCTCCTGTGGTGTTATTTCTGCCTTGCTTCTGTCCTAAATAAACAGTCTTTCTCTGTGAGCTCCCCCCATGTTGTGCTGTGTCTCTAGTAATAAACTTTGTGCCTGTTTTTACAGTTTTTGCCTCCTTGAGAAATTCGTTTTTCAAACAGGGCAAGAAGAGCCAGGGGAACTTTGCTTCCAGCCTCTAGCCCGTCGTGGTCTAGTGGCCAAGATTCCGAATTTTCATTCAGGTTACCCAGATTCAATTCCTGGGCAGGGAACAAAGACCCTGTTGCTGTTTTTCCAAGATCAAGATGAAATTTATCTCCCAGTCTTTTCAATTAAAATATATACTCTTTTCTTAGGGAAAACTGTTATTTTAATGAATCCATCTTTACAGGTAGTCTTCAGTTTAGTGCAGTTCAGTCGCTCAGTCGTGTCTGACTCTTTGCGACCCCATGAATCATAGCACACCAGGCCTCCCTGTCCATCACCAACTCCCGAAGTTCACTCGGACTCATGTCCATCGAGTCAGTGATGCCATCCAGTCATCTCATCCTCTGTCGTCCCCTTCTCCTCCTGCCCCCAATCCCTCCCAGCATCAGAGTCTTTTCCAATGAGTCAACTCTTTGCATGAGGTGTTCAAAGTACTGGAGTTTCAGCTTTAGCATCATTCCTTCCAAAGAAATCCCAGGGCTGATCTCCTTCAGAATGGACTGGTTGGATCTCCTTGAAGTCCAAGGGACTCTCAAGAGTCTTCTCCTAAAAATAGGCTTTGCCATAGGGTCAATTCTGAATTTTCTATGAAACTTGAAATAAAAGATACCTAAATAAATGGCTTGAGCAAAGTTTTCATCTACTGTTAGGATCAAAAGAAAGAGAGAAAAGGGTCAACTTCAGGCCAGCTAAAAGGTAAAGAAACAAGGAAAGGAATTTCCATTTAGCAGACACCAGAAAGAAGAACAGAGTTTGAATAAAAGTCCCCATATAAATATATGTAGAAATATATGTAGGAGAAAAGTAAATTATTTGTAGGATGAAAGAAAACTGCAGCAGAGGGACTCACAACAGAATCATGTTTCAAATCCACTGCTCATCATATTTCTAAAAACAGATATGGAATTTGCATGAGTAGTACAAAAATGTCAGTGGTATAAAGAACTACTTAGTGCAAGCTAGATAGGAATCAAATCCTGAAAGTGTGACATTCATGTGACTGAAGTTTATTGCTTATTCTAGCACTCTTTCGGTATAACTTTAAGCAGAACTTAAAGAACCCTTAGATTTTCCTTTCCTCTAAAGGTCTAATGGAAACTATAGGTTTTATTAATCAGATTTATGTATTATTATTCCTCCTTGACACATAAAGACATAATAAAAAATAAGCAAGCACCTGGATACACGCCTCTGATTATAAATGCAATTTACTATTCAGTAGACAGTAAATGTCAAATAAAAGTAATCTGGACTCAATATTTAGTACTATAATAAAGTGTGAGAATAATGAAATAAAATACTAAATGCAGTTAAACTATTTAAAAATAAGACAATATAGCATATAAACGTAATAGCACAAAAGATAATATATTTTCAAAAATTTTAAATCACTTGACACTTAAAAAAAAATAACAAAATGTGATCTCAGCCTTTCAAATTTTATTGCAACATTAAAAATTCTATTTAGAGAGCAATCTTAAAAGAGCCAGAATAGCAACAAGAAAACAACGTAGGAAAGTCACACCTGCAATCTGCTTTCTATTTGCAGTTTCAATGCCATATAATTATGCACTATATTAATTATCTTAGCAAGTACTATTGTTTTCAACTAATATTACGTGTACAATGCATCCAGATGACTTAGCTGCTTTCAGCAATTATGCATATTTGAGATACATGAAGAAAAAGTGATTTAATATGCAATACTTTGAAAAACAGATTTTTAGGCATACTACAGTCCATGGGGTCGCAAGGAGTCAGACATGACCTAGCAACTAACACACTTAGGCATATCAGAATAAACTCACCAATAAATAACAATCAATAATTGTCCACTTGTTTTATTATACATAGTAATACTGTTACCTCACAACTGATGATTTTTATCTTATAAATACAAATGAACATAAAATAGAGTAAAAATTAAAAAATTATTGTAAAATTTATCAGACTCCATGAAAAAACTAAGACAATATAAGTAGTACTTGCAAATTATAAAGACTCCTCAAATAATCAGCATCATTGTGATTGGCTAAAGGTTCAGACATATGATTAGACTAATGATTTTTTAAAAACAACACACATTTATTATCTCATGGGTTCCATGGGTCAGAGTCTAAGTCCAGCTTAACTACATGCTCTGCTCAGGGTCTCAGAAGAGAGCAGTCAAGGTGTGGGCCAGGACACATTCCTTCCTGAGTCTAGGGTTCTCTTCTGAGCTTACAAGGTTGTTGGCAAAATTCAGTTCCTGAGGCTACAGAACTGAAGTTCCATTTTCTGGCTGGCTACTGTCAGCTCCTAGAGGCTGCTCATACTTTGTCACTGGGAGAGGCCTCTCCCAGACCCTCTCACTCCAGGGCAAGTTACTCTTCAAGGCCAACAAGAGGAGCTCTCTGACTTAGGAACGGCCTTAGTTTCCCTTTTAAGGGCTTTCATCTGACCAAGTCAGGTCCATCCAAAATCAGCTCTCTTTTTATAACTCAACAACAACTTATCTGGAACCATAATTATGTTTGCAAAACCCCTCCACCTTTGTCACATTCTATTGGTAAGTCATGGGTTCTCAGATTAATGCTCTTTACCGCCCCCTCTAATTATTGAGATTAATTATTCTCTGTTTGGATATGGAGGAAGTCTGTATTTCTCTAAAATTTTACCTCACTGTATTTCCACAAAAGTCTTCCAAGATATATATTACTCTAATACTTTTGAAAATGTCCCTCAAACTATCCCTCTTTTGACTCATTAGCATTAACATACCTTGTTTCCTAGGTTCTAAATTTGGATGCTCTAACAATTAACATTGAATTTCTTTAAATACTATATCCTGACTAATAAAACTGAATGTATGGAGCACCTCCTATGAACAGGATACTTTCATATTTGTTGTCATTTAATCTGATCCTCCCAATATTTTTGTAAGTTCCTGAGCTTGCATATATGAGTTTTATCTTCTTTTAGCCTAAATATTATAGAAACACCCTCATTTCCCTTTGAGATGGCTTTGGGCCATCACGGCATTAAACCCTTGCACTGCTTCTTTGTTCTCTGCTGCATCTGTTACTCTGTCACTTTATTCTGTAATATACTCTCTGAACCACTCATGTTCTTCCAATTCTTCACTGGTGATAGCAGAAGTCTTACTCTCACTTTTCACACCCCTTTCAAATTTAGTCTCTTCCCTTTCTCTTGCTTTTCTTAGTATGGCATCTAAAAACATCATCATCACAGATACAACTTCACTGAGGTAGAGGGTATTAAAATGTACCCATATTTAAAACATGCCCTGTATTCTGAAACTGTCTTCACAAAATCCTTATCAACATTTCTCCAAGGAAGATATAAAATGGCCATGCTGCTGCTGCTGCTGCTGCTGCTGCTGTCACTTCAGTTGTGTCTGACTCTGTGCGACCCCATAGACGGCAGCCCACCAGACTTCCCTGTCCCTGGGATTCTCCAGGCAAGAACACTGGAGTGGGTTGCCATTTCCTTCTCCAATGCATGAAAGTGAAAAGTGAAAGTGAAGTCGCTTAGTTGTGTCCGACTCTTCGAGACCCCATGGACTGCAGCCTTCCAGGCTCCTCCGTCCATGGGGTTTTCCAGGCAAGAGTACTGGAGTAGGGTGCCATCGCACATGAAAAGATGTTCAACATAATTAGTAATTGGGGGAAATGCAAATGAAAACCACAGTGAGATACTACTTCATGCCCATTAGGCTACTAGAATCAAAAGGCAGATGTAAGTGTTGGCTAGGGCATAGAGAAATCAGAACCTCCATACTCTGTTGATAGGAGTATAAAATGGAGCAGTCACTCTCTGGCCATTCCTCAATTAAAGATTAGAGTTATCTTACAACCAAGAAATTCCATACTAGAGAGATAGCAATGAGAAATTAAAACATATCCCCATAAAAACCTGTGCATAAATATTCACAGCAGCATTATTCATAATGGCCAAAAGGTGGAAATAGCTACATGTCCATCAAATGATGAATGGATAAACAAAACTAATACAATTATGTAAAGTTTAAAAATAAAATAAAATTAATTTTAAACAAAATGTGGTATATCCATACAATGGAATGTTATTTGGCCATAAATAAGTGAAGCACTAATACATGCCACAACACAGATAGAACCTAAAGAGCAGCTAGTCATCAAAGACCACACATCCATGAATATACTAAAATCCATTGAATCGCAAACTTCACATGGAGTTGTAGAGTATGTGAGTTACATCTTAACAAAAACTTTAAAAAAAAATTCTTGTCAGTGATGTCTATATATGTGTCCTTTATTTATCTTTTGGGTATAGCATCATTCCGTTTTCTGAAATTTCAGTTAATCAAAGACTTAATTGACCATCCTTCCTGGAGTCTACCTGAGTAAATTAAACTTTCAGACTCACCAGGTTGTCATTAAACCACTCTTGGCAACAGTCTGCTCAGAAGGTTAAGGACAGGAACAACAGTTTGCCCATGAGATGGCATCAGCTGTTATTTTTTGGTGGGAGTCTTGCAATAGCTCACACAGAAGTATCACTCAGAGAGGTGAGGGACAGACCTCCCATTCTGACGGTTCTGAAGCCCCACAGGGGCTTCGGTAACAGAGCTTCCCACACTGCACTGGGAGAGCTGTGGCTTACCTCAGGTATTAATAACTACAGCCCTCCTGTTAGAGGCAATCCGCCAACCCAGAGTCATTCTATGAATATATGGTCTAGAAACATAGTTGATATTAAGATTTTTATCTGTTTCCCGGGGGATAGGGTGGGGGGAAGAGCTAGAAAGGTAACTAAAAGTCAAATCTCAGACACAAGAGGAAAGGCTTTTCTTAACCCTTCACCAACATAACTTACTAACGTACCATGTAATTAATTATGCAATTTTTGGTTTTCAAAATTCAGAGAAAAAGAAACTGTGCCACTTAAAATGTAGTCTTAAATTATTTCATGAGCTTGATTGTATCCATTAGGATTTATTCATGTTTTCTTTCATTCATTCAAAAATGTGATTTTTACATGCCAGCTATGATGTTAAGCACTAAGAATATAATGATGAACAAGATAGAAATAGTTCCTCTCCTTAGAAGATCTGAAATTTAACAGAAGATATAGAGGAGAAAATGGTCAATAGGAAAACAGTTTAAAAAATCCTTTGACAGAAGTTCAAAATTATATGGAATTATTCATATTTAAGAAAGAAAAGAAAAACTGAGCTAATAGTCAGTTTTTTATATATATATTCTAAATATTTTATTTTTTTTCTTTTGTATAGTGCTAACTATAGTCATAAATAACAAATGTATATATTGCTATATAATGTCAAGATATTGACATTACCTGGACTTTAATTTGAGGGAACATGTACTCCCCATCCTTCTATTTCTATTCTTGTCTGTGAGACTTTGGGAAGAAAAAGAGAGCATGCTCACCTCTGCCTATCCTGGTTTCTCCAAGGGCTGCCTGCCCTGAGAAAGATGTTTTCCAATCTAGATCTCCACTAAGGGCTTTTTCTGGGTGAATCCAGCGATGCCACCTTCCCTGGTGGCACAGTGGTAAAGAATCCAGCTGCCAATAGAGACGTAGGTTCGATCCCTGGGTGGAGAAGATCCCCTGGAGGAGGAAATGGCAACCCACTCCAGTAATGTTGCCTGAAGAATCCCATGGACACAAGAGCCAGGTGGGCTACAGTCCATGGAGTCACAAAGAGTAGGACTTAGAGACTGAGCCTGCCCTGCCAAAGGGAAATGTCTAAAATATGAGGGCTGGGAGAAGGGACAAAAAGCTAAATTTCAGGAAGCATCAGTAAGCTGAATTTATCCGAACACCTGTGCTACAACCACTAATTCTGATTGTATCAACAATAGAACTGATATTTTGATTTATACGTTCTGACTCTAATACCTATTTCTCAAGTGGTTTAGAATCTGGAAAGTGAAGGAGATGTGATATATTGCCCTTCAAAAATTTCAATACATTCTAAAATTGGCCAACAATCATCTATAATCTGACTCTACATTACATACTGTCACATTTCCGGTTCACCAAGAAACAAATTCTGAGATTTGCCTGCCTGACTTCTACTGGGGTGTGCTCTGAGAATAATACCTGTGGGCTGTGGGAGAGTGAAGATAGCAGAACTGGGCAAAGAGGAAAGCTGAATTTGATGCAATTGTCAGCCCCCAAAGAGGAGCTGTAATAGTCCATCTGAGTTGTCCTCAATTGAGGCAATGGGTTTCTGAGAATTTGTGCCCTAACCTAGACCAGATATTTAACCAGAGGATGGGCTGCCTCCAGAAATGGAGTGTAAACTTGGAGGTGGCGGTTCTCTTTGTGTGAAAGTCGCTCAGTCGTGTCCAACTCTTGGAGACCCCAAGGACTATACAGTCTATGGAATTCTCCAGGCCAGAATACTGGAGTGGGTAGCCTTTCCCTCCTCCAGAGGATCTTCCCAAGCCAGGGATCAAACCCAGGTCTCCCTCATCGAAGGTGGATTCTTTACAAGTTGAGCCACAAGAGAAGCTCAGCAGTTCTCTTTAGGCAAAGACAATTCCTGGGAAGAAACTCTGCTATGATCTACCTGTAGACAGCATTCCAGGAGGTTAGGGAAGTGAGTTTCTCAGTTCTAAAGAGGAGGATCTGGGTGTCACAACATAGCATCTACAGTATGTCTGCACATAGCATTTAAAATTGGTACCTTAAGATCATCAAGTAAGTAACCATGTTATTATCTAAATGACTAGCTATGGTCGAAAAATACTGTATTATTCTAAACATTAACAAATAATGATAGTGTGAATCTAAAAGCTGATACTGGTCATTGTCAAACGAAAGAAAACACTCTACCACTAAGTCAGAAAACATATAGTATTCTGATGACAACTGAGGTTCTTCCTGGTAACTATTCTCCTGTAAGTATGTTCAAACGAACAAATATTCCCACTTATAATCCATATTTATATAGGTATACCTTATCTTGTAGATAAAAAGGATGAACATAAATGCTTCATACTAGAAAACATGGAAATTCTACTTCAATTATCTCTTGTCTCATTACTAACCAACTCTCTTCCCAAGGTTTCTCCTCCAGTTAAGAAAATCTCCATTCCAATTTTTAAAATATACATACCAGAGTATAGTAATGATTTCCTCAATCCAGCCTCCCTTTGTGCATGTCATAGTTCAAAATGGAATGCCTTTCATCTGTTTTGCCCCCTATTTTCCTTTATTTCTAATTAACCTTGTTCTCTTCTGCTTGATCTTTTGTTGTTAAAAGGAAATACAAATTCCTGATATATTAAGACCTTATTTTTCACCAATGTGAGGCTTTCCCAGTGGAAAAAATCTTTAATTTCAACCTTTATTGTTGAAAATTTATTCTAAATATAGAAGTAGAATTTTCATCCTCAGTAACTCTATGCATTTACACATTATTTTGCAGATAATTAACTATTTCACATAGGTTTGGAGAAGGTAAAAAATAAATAAACTTGTGCTGAAATCACTTCTAAGTATAAATCAATCATAAATCAAAAGACAGACCCTTTGAAATTATTTTATTCAACATGGAAATGGTAATAGTTTGCCTTCGATATTTTTTAGGGATTTATCTCTTAAATGAAACAAGATAGGCCAGAACAAAATGGTCCCTACTGACTGTGAATTTTGTAAAGACTCACTGATCTGTAGGCTGGGGTTGAAATGGTTTACAACACTCAAAACAGGTCATTCTTAAATGCCAACATAGGTTAAATAATATAAAGTACAGCAGCCATTAGCCTAGAATGCTCGCTTTTCATATAGTATTGCTTAATATTCAGATATATTCTCAGATTAGGTATGAATTCAACAGTCAATGAAAAAAATCTCATTACTTCTTTTTGTTTCCACAATATGTATATTTTTAAATTAAGATACAGTTGATGTACGATAGCATGTGAATTACAGATGACCAAAAAGAGTCTCATGACTTTTACCAAAGATGGTAAAGAACTAAAAACTCTATGGCTGATTAATATGACTAAACCACCAAGCAGAAAGAGATATATACTCACTGCTTAACAATGACCATCAGGTCAACATATAACAGCATCAAAAACATTACCTTAATGCACAGGGAAGAATGATGGAAATAAAAAATCAAAGAACTAAACAGTGTAGAGAAAAAGTAAGAAAATGACAGATAGTCAATGGGACAATTGATTAAAGGCAAGAAAGGCTTCCCAGGTGGCGCTAGTGGTAAAGAATCTGCCTGCCAATGCAGGAGACACAGAGACAAGATGGGGGTTTGATTCCTGGGTCAGGAAGATTCCCTGGAGGAGAAAAATGCAACCCAGTCCAGTATTCTTGCCTGAAAAATCCCATGAACAGACGAGCCTGGCAGGTTTCAGTCCATAGGGTCACAAAGAGTTGGACACGACTGGGGACTGAACTGAAGTGAACTGATACTTCGTACAGCTAGCACAGTGCCTAAATTTACTGACCGACAATTAGGAAAACATGCTGAATAAATCGCTGAATGGAAAATTCTAATGTGAATTCACAGTGGGGTGATTATACTCCTTACCCTCACAGTGGACTGCCTTTAGTTAAATTCTATATGATTTATCTATTAACTATTACACTCACTTTTATGTACATTCATTTTAATTTCCTATAACTGTCCAGTGGTATGATACTTCCTGAGGCAGGGGAATAGACAGTGGCTTTTTGTTTTCCCTCCATCACTTCTGCCAGAAGGCTCTAAACTCAAAAGTAAGTAAGTAACTGACTTTGGTAAATACTGATAAAAGGAAGGTCAGTGTTATGTTTTGTGCCCATTATGACTCAGGTCTTCAGCCTCTGTGAGAGCTACTGATATTTATATATGTTGAATAACATGTAATGATTGAAGTCTACCAGTGATGTTTCCAAATATAGACAATCATAAAATATACAGGATAATATTAAATCCCTTAACCCCAAGGTCCTGGGTTCTCACTTTTACCTCCAGGTCCTTAGGAGCAGGATCCTAGTAGTACTCATCTTACAGGGTCACTGCCTCGCACTGACTCTGTACAATAAGTGAAATCTGACAAACCAGTGCATCATCAAATGTATCTGGCATAAAATGTTAAGTCTATATTTAGCCATATTTATTGTTTAAGTATTAGAAACTTAAAGCCATCTGACAGGGTTTGAGTTTAAGCATTAAAAAAAAAAGAGATTACACGAGGATAATAAACGCTGGTGATATGTAGGAGGAAAAGTAGAAACATGAGAAATAAACTTATTTAAACAACAATGAAGGAAGACAAATAAAAGACTTTTTTTTAAATAAACATGAGAAGAAAGCAAGAGATTTCTATTTATAAACTAGATAAAAATAATATTTAAATCATGTGTTCATTTGAAACCACAATAGAAAAAAATATTGTCTAAGTTTTAAATGTCAAGTTCACAGTTAGAATGCCTAATGTAAAAATTCTAATCAAGCTAAGTGTTTCAGGAGCTATATTAAAGAACAGTTTAAACAGCAAAATAAAATCCAGATTACCATTGTCAAGTAATTTTAAGTTACATGTAAAGAGTGTACATAATAGAATTTTAGAAATTAATGCAAATCATCCTAAATTCTAGATAATTAAACAGGTCTTAAATGTCTTCCTGGTGAAACATTTTATAAACACACTACAAGTAGAGCATTTTAAGATGTCATACCTGCAAAAGAGTTGTTCTATGGAGTTTTAGTGCCCCCTTCTGGTGGATTTTAGCAAAGCATCCTGAACAATAATCTTCTCCACATTCAAGGCATACCTTAAAAAATATTGAAAAATCATAGTCTCATAAAATATGACTTTGAGAAAACATATGTGTAAAGAACTCATTGCTCTCATCTTTATTTCTCCAATTACACACCAAGAAATTGAGAATTCCAAGGAAATAGGACAACATTTGTGCCAGTTAAGATGTAACTGAGAAAAATTAACTTGAAAACTTTAACTATTCTCATGACAAAATAAATGTAACAGCTGCAAGTAGGCTTCAGTGCTAGTTGCATGTACATATGTACAATTTTTAAAACCCAGCAACCTCAGATCAAATTTCTTAACCTGGTAAAAATTAAGTGTTATCTCTGAGTCAAAACTATTTCATTATGAGTTCTTTTATCTTTCTGTATGGATTTACATGACATAATTTGTTTCAAAGGATGCATATATAATTCGTCTCCAAAAATCCCCACAGACTTCTTTGAATGGCACTGCTTCACTGGTGATTCTCAAAATGTGATTTTTAAAAGCATACTTAGAAGATTCCTCAAAGGAAAAAAAAAAAAGTATAAGAAAAAACATGTCAGCAATGCTTATGCCTGACGAAATGATTATGCACAAATGTGTATTTGTCTAGCAAATGCTATATGCTGTTAAAATGTAAGTTTTTAAATTTGTGGACAAGTCGGAAATGTGATATACTTCTACTTGTGATGGTGCTGAGCAAGGGTGAAAGTGAAGAAAGAAAATGAAATTTTTACTGCAAGAGTAATTACTACTGTGTAGATGTACAGGCACCCCGACACCTCTTACAGTATGATAAAAAACAGTGCAAATGGCTAATAGCCCTCATTTCCTTGAGTTTGGCCTAGGTTGGGAATAACTGACAGCACAAATGAGAAAGCATGAGACTTGGAGATAGTCAGGAAGCCTGTGTCAAGAAGCTCACATTCCCGTCAGCTTTCTTTCATTTCCTCCCCCTTTAGGATGCCCACCAATCTTCTCCCCTCCTTCTTCTCTCATTGTATTAGGGTACAATAAGCATAAAGCAGCTGGAGCAGACTGGGGAGTGACAGATCAGGGTCTTCTGCCTCGTTCGGTTCAGCGGTAGCCTGATGTGCAATTCAGCAATGATGCTTCTCAAACTGCACCATGTATATGAATCTCCTGGGAATTAGCTACAGTGCACACTCTGGTTTGGGAAGTCTGAATGGGATTGAGATCCTGCATTCTACCAAGCTCCCAGGTGATGTCCACCAGCTGTTGGATACAGACCACACAGTGAGTAAAAAGGGGTTAGAGTGTACGGATGAAAAAAAGTAGACTAAACTTAGAAGAAGGTGAGAGGTTAAATTAGGAGCTTGGTACTAACAGATACACACTGCCATATATAAAATAGATAGCCAACAAGGAGCTACTGTATAGACAGAAAATTATACTCAGTATTTTTAATAACCTATAAAGGGAAAGAATCTGAAAAAATATATATATATATACACACACACACATATATGACTGGAAAAGGTGAGTTTTCATTCCAATCCCAAAGAAAGGCAATGCCAAAGAATGCTCAAACTACCGCACAATTGCACTCATCTCACAAGCTAGTACAGTAATGCTCAAAATTCTCCAAGCCAGGCTTCAGCAATATGTGAACTGTGAACTTCCTGATGTTCAAGCTGGTTTTAGAAAAGGTAGAGGAACCAGAGATCAAATTGCCAACATCCGCTGGATAATGCAAAAAGCAAGAGAGTTCCAGAAAAGCATCTATTTCTGCTTTATTGACTATGCCAAAGCCTTTGACTGTGTGGATCACAATAAACTGTGGAAAATTCTGAAAGAGATGGGAATACCAGATCACCTGATCTGCCTCTTGAGAAACCTAAATGCAGGTCAGGAAGCAACAGTTAGAACTGGACATGAAACAACAGACTGGTTCCAAATAGGAAAAGGAGTTCATCAAGGCTGTATATTGTCACCCTGTTTATTTAACTTATATGCAGAGTACATCATGAGAAATGCTGGACTGGAAGAAACACAAGCTGGAATCAAGATTGCCAGGAGAAATATTAATAACCTCAGATATACAGATGACACCACCCTTATGGCAGAAAGTGAAGAGGAACTCAAAAGCCTCTTGATGAAAGTGAAAGTGGAGAGTGAAAAAGTTGGCTTAAAGCTCAACATTCAGAAAATGAAGATCGTGGCATCCGGTCCCATCACTTCATGGCAAATAGATGGGGAAACAGTGGAAACAGTGTCAGACTTTATTTTTCTCGGCTCCAAAATCACTGCAGATGGTGACTGCAGCCATGAAATTAAAAGACGCTTACTCGTTGGAAGGAAAGTTATGACCACCCTAGACAGCATATTCAAAAGCAGAGACATTACTTTGCCAACAAAGGTTCATCTAGTCAAGGCTATGGTTTTTCCTGTGGTCATGTATGGATGTGAGAGTTGGACTGTGAAGAAGGCTGAGCGCCAAAGAACTGATGCTTTTGAACTGTGGTGTTGGAGAAGACTCTTGAGAGTCCCTTGGACTGCAAGGAGATCCAACCAGTCCATTCTGAAGGAGATCAGCCCTGGGATTTCTTTGGAAGGAATGATGCTAAAGCTGAAACTCCAGTACTTTGGCCACCTCATGCGAAGAGTTGACTCATTGGAAAAGACTCTGATGCTGGGAGGGATTGGGGGCAAGAGGAGAAGGGGACGACAGAGGATGAGATGGCTGGATGGCATCACTGACTCAGTGGACGTGAGTCTGGGTGAACTCCGGGAGTTGGTGATGGACAGGGAGGCCTGGTGTGCTGCGATTCATGGGGTCGCAAAGAGTCGGACACGACTGAGCAACTGATCTGAGATATATATATATATATATATATATATATATATTTAACTGAATCACTTTGCTGTATACCTGAAACTAACACAACATTGTAAATCAACTATATCTCAATGAAAAATAAGTAAAATAAAACTCAAAAGGAGTCCATTAATTTTTAAAAATTGTATTGCAAATTCCCATATGATGATGCAGTTACCTACAATAATGTAGCCATGTTTATTAAACATGAAATGGTTAGGAAAACTACCCAAAAAATGTTAAAAGAGTAACTAATTTTTTGTAACTAAAATGAAACTAAAAAGGAAGAGTCAAATCAAATAACAATATTCACAGCATTTGGGGAGCACTTACTCATTGTTCTAAGGGCTTCATGTGTTCCATCTCATTTAATTCTAACAAGAACCCCATAAGGTTGTCATGACCATTGTACCTCCATTGTGAAGATGAGGCAACAAAGGAACATAATGTTTGAGAATTTGTCCAATCATACAGCTAGTGGCCAGGATTTCAACCCTAGGGTCTGACTCAAAACTTAAACTCTTACCCATACCCACATTACTAATGATTAATCATTGACCATTGATTGCAGTACTAATCATTTATGGGAAAACCTTGATAAAATCTGCAATAAAATAAATTCAATATGTCAAATGATGGCATGGTCTAGTATTTATCAAAATTCAAGTGCATTTGTCAAGTGTGATTATAGCTACACAAAATTGGATTTATAATTTTAGTGGAAGAAAAATAAGTACTATCCCTGGTACAGGAAATGGTTCTAGCCTGTCAATTCTTGTTTCAAGAGCTATAGTCTCAAATAAATGAAGATACAACTAAATCTATAATTTTTAAGTACCAAATTAAAAGCTATAAAATTTCACATACACATATGGAAGTAGTATTGTATTAATGGTTTCAAAATGTATTCTACAACATACCAGCTGATATTTTAATGAATGTCTCGTAAATATTGGGCACCATTTTTACAATAGACGACTGTCAGTCTGAGCATATAGTGAAAGTGAAGTTGCTCAGTCATGTCCAGCTCTTTGCAACCCCATGGACTGTAGCCTGCCAGCCTCCTCCATCCATGGGATTTTCTAGGCAAGAGTACTGGAGTGGGTTGCCATATCCTTCTCTGGGGATATTCCCAACTCAGGGATCAAACCTGGGTCTCCTGCATTGCAGGCAGACTCTTTACCATCTGAGCCACAAGGGAAGCCTTGAGCATATAATTCTAGGCCAAATATTTGCTAACAATAGATTTTTAATGAAAGTAACCAAAGGGATATTGTACTGGAAGATCAAAGCTGGAGTCACATAGCAAGCTTATATATTTTGTTATACAAGCATATTTGGATTTTAAAAAATGGATTTAAAATAATGAATTTAAGTCCACAATGGATTTAAAAATGTGGGAAAATGACCAACAACTGGAAAATCTTTTTAGGCAGTTTGTATAGCTGGCAAAAACACAGATAAGGACTTCATTCCACCACAGATGATTCGTCAATGATGGAATACCCAAGTGCAGTTCTAGCATACCACTTTTTAATTTGATCAAGGCTGGGTCAGTTATGCTATGACTTCAGAATCTGAGTTTAATTAAATTATCCACATTTGCCAAATAAGTAATTTTCAACTATCCATTTCCCTTTTGCCATAAAGAAACAGCCAAAAGCCTCTGGAATTTATTTTCAAAATAAGAAATCTGCAAATTGAGTAGTTTATTTTTACTACCAATATATATGAAGACAAATATATAAAATGTGCCAAAAAAAAAAAGGCATACAATTTACTACCTTCTCTTAATGTGCTAGGCACAATGCTATATACTTCACATGCATTAACCATTATCTTCAATAACTCTGAGGTCTAGACTACTGTTATCCGTTTTATCCCATTTTACAAATGAGAAAACAGAAATATAAAAGAATTAAGTCATTTGCTAAAGGTCACAGAGCTAACAACAGGTAAAGTTGAAATGCCAACCTCCAAAAGGCAAGCTCTTAATCCCTACCTCCCATCCCTATACAATCTTCCCTGATGAAGGTCATGCCATAAGATACAGAGAGGTTGACTCTGATTATCCAATCAGCATGACCATCTAGAATGATAGAAGCTAAGAACACAAGGTAACCTTAGAATTCAACACTACAGAGTTCATTACATTTGCCAAGCTTGAAATTTTTTTTTTTAAATAGCATTGTGCTTTAAAAAGCATGATGGGATGTTATTTTCATTTAAAATCAAACAATATCCTTTCTTAAGTTAGAGCCTAAATCCTGGCTTCTATTTACAACAGTTTTCAGGCAGATCAGCTTTGTAATCACTGTATACTGTCACTCTCCGCTTTCCAGCCAAAGCAGGTGCCATTTATACTGTCTGGAATGTCCTTTGCTTGTTTTTCCTTCTCCCTGGAAAAACAGTTTTTATTTCCAAGTCAAGTCTTATCTACATGTGCCATTTTTTTTCAAATTCCATGGTATTTATACACTGTTCAACATAGAAAAGGAGTCATAAGAAATATTGACTCATAGCTCCTATGCCAAATGATTTTCAGATCATGAACAGTGGATTCAAACAATTCAGTTCTGCCCTTAAGTCCCTTTTAGCTTTCATATCTCAAGCTTCAGGAATAAGCACTTGCTTATATTTTCTAAACATTTCTGGGTAGGTATAACTTTCTAAAATTCCTCAAATTGTTGTCCACCATTACATCAGTAAGAAGAAAAGAAGTATTATATAATAGTAACAGCATTATACCAAGAGCCAGGGTTTTACACTTAGTATTATTAGCTCTTTACTAGAAAGAATTCTAAATCTGAGTTCAGTTAAAATTGCCATGAAATAAGGCCAGTAATACAATCTTAAATCAGAAGTGATTACAGCTAAATTCTCTGAAAATATAATAAATATTAGTTATAGTAACCCACAAATATTAGTTATAACCATTACATTCTTTGGAGAAAAAACTGCTTCCAAAGTGTGTGTGATATTTTAATTGCAAAAGATATTGGATATCTTTCTTTCAGTTAGCTTCAATGATAACAAGGTTTTCAATAACAGAAACGTTTTAAAGAAATGTGTATGCTTGTGTGTTGTGCTTAGTCATTCAATTGTGTCCAACTCTTTGTGGGCCCATGGCTCTTTGTGGAGCCTGCCAGGCTCCTCTGTCCATGGAATTTTTCAGGCAAAAATACTGGAATGTATTGCCATTTCCTCCTCCGGGGATCTTTCCAACCCAGGGACTGAACCCACGTCTCCTATGTCTTCTGAATTACAAGTGTATTCTTTACCCTTTGAGCCATTGGGGAAGCCCTAAAGAAATAAACACATTCAACAAGTATGGGCTGAGTACCTAATAAATGGCAGGCATAATTCTAGGTGGTGGAGCAGTGAAGAAAACTAAAGTCCATGCGCTCATGAAGTTTACATCATAGGTAAACAGAAAATAAACATACACTACTCCAGTACTTTGGCCACCTCATGCGAAGAGTTGACTCACTAGAAAAGACTCTGATGCTGGGAGGGATTGGGGGCAGGAGGAGAAGGGGACGACAGAGGATGAGATGGCTGGATGGCATCACTGACTTGATGGACGTGAGTCTCAGTGAACTCCAGGAGTTGGTGATGGACAGGGAGGCCTGGCGTGCTGCGATTCAAGGGGTCGCAGAGTCGGACATGACTGAGACTGAACTGAACTGAACTGAAAGAGTGATAAATGTTGCACTGATGAATGAGGCAGCTTCACAGAACTAGATAGTACAACTCAGCTGTTTCTGTTTTATAAAAGGCTGTAGTTTGAATTGACCTTAATTGATATGAGACCTTGGTAAGGAAAAAATTTGTTGGGGAGATCTGAAGAGTTGAATTTTGAACATGTTAAATTAGTGATTTTTGTTAGCCATCCAAGTATCTGAGTTGAAAGTTCAGGGGGGAAATATTAATTAGAGATGTGCTAATAAGTTTGGGAACCATCAAAATAGAGATGGTCTTTAAAGCCAAGAAAGTAGATGAAACTATTCAAACAGTAAGTACAAATAGACTGGCTTCCCTGCTGGCTCAGTAGTAAAGAATCTGGCTGTCAATGCAGGAGACACAAGTTCGATCTCTGAGTCAGGAAGATCCCCTGGAGAAGGAAATGGCAACCCACTGTAATATTCTAGCTTGGAAAGTCCCATGGACTAGGTCGCTAAAGAGTCAAACATGACTAAATGACTAAAGAACCACATAAATAGACTACAGAAGAGGTTGTGGACTAAGCCCTGTGGCACTCCAAAAACTCAGGGGTCAAGAATACAAAAAAACCCAACAAAGCCTTACACAGAAAAAATATACTGTATCATTCCATTTATATAAATTCCAAGAATAAATTTAGCACCACTAAAGGTATGCTGCTAAAAATCAAAATTGTAGTTGGTTTTGTAAAGGGAATTAATTGGAAAAGGTACAAAGGAACCTTCTGGGGTATTATATTTTCTTGATGGGGACATATACATTTATGATCTGCCCATTTCACAGTAGGTAAATTATAACTTAATTTAAAAAAAAAAAAAGAATGGGAGGAGAGAATACAATGATAGTAAGTGCAGACAACTCTTCAGAAGTGTTACTGAAAGGGATGCAAGAGCAGATCTGGGGATCAAAGAAGAATTTCTTCTTTGGTTTGGGAAATAATGCAGCATATTTGTGTGCTGATAGGCTTGATCAAGGGAGAGAGACAAGAATTAGGTCATGTTCTTAAACAGGAATGAGGAGCTGAGACTCAGCGCATCATTTAGCACTGGCCTTTCCCAGCAGCCTGCACAATTCACTCTTAGCAAGGGTCATGAAGGAAAAGTGCGTGGCTACCAAAGCAGCTTAAGCCGGGACAAGTGTATGAGCCCATGTGAGAGTTCTGCTCCAAGATTTTATCCCAGTGTACGTACTAGCAGAGCAGCTTTGTTCTCACACTGCCCGCAAACCTTCCCTTTTATCTTGGGTTTGTCACTTTCAGAAGAATTTGCCATTTTATAATTTAGTGGTTGTTTCACTGGTCCTGAAAGGAAAAATAAACAAAGACCAATCACATTAAAATACAATGTTCAGTTTTCTGATTGATGAAGTAAGGAAATTATGAACATTTCTATATTCTCAAATAGTGTATACATATCAGGTGCCCAATAAGAATGGCATGTAGCCAAGTTTAATCTCCCCAGTACTGGCGAGCCCACAGTCTCCCTCCCACCCCCTGTGACCAGGGGCCACAAACAGCCACCCATACACATTCTGCTGTAAGCTCAATCGAACTAGACACATAAAATTACAGAATGCTAAAAACTGTGCTTTGGATAGAATTCCTATAGCGTTCTGTCCCATTTCTGGATGAAACTGAAGCCAATACAGAACAACGTCTACAATAAATGTTATATGTATTTCTAGAACATATTCTATCAAATTATCTTAATTATTCAAGTTAAATGTTTATCCTCTATATTAGAAATCTCATTTCTTTTAGAATTACCATAAATTCAAATTTTGTTTTTGCTATTTTTAAATTCCTTTTAAAAAGCAATTTTCAATGTTCTTTTAATTTCCTAGAGTAAAATTTCAGTTTATAATTTTATACTGCTAGGATTTTCTTCCTGTTTAAGATATTATATTAATAAAGTTTAAGGAGCAATGCTATGTAAGTCTTCATCTTTCAAAAATACTATTATTATAGTCATATCATAAGTTGATTTTTGATATAAAATAAGTGCCCTTCCCCAAAACACAGATAAAATATATTTTGAATATCACAGATAAAGAGTCAACATTTTGGGGTTTAGAGTCATTATACTGCATGAATAGTCTTAGAAGTTCAACTTTCTATGTAAGTCAAAGGTTAAAAAATAATTATATCTATAATACCTAATAATACAGTGTAAACTGTTTACCTTGAAGCTGCTCCTTCAGTAATTTTAATTTCACTTTTCCAGCAGAAAACTGTATTAACAAAATAGATACTATTTTTCAGGTATAATTCAAAGCTTAAGTGACTAACAAAAATACTATAAAGCCATAACATTTTGCTGCATCTTGAACAAAACAAACATTTTCAAAGAATAATATAATAGATCATCTTTACTGCAAATATATATTAAATCAAGAGAAAATTCACAAAAGGAAAATATATTTTCAGAAAAAAAAGTCATAAATTATCTTTAAACAAAAGTTACACATCTCTATGAAATGATTTTAGGAAAGCACTAGCTTTTAAATATTATAAAGGCTCAGTATGCCTTTTCCATCTCTGATCTTTCTGAAACACACAAAGTCTAATATTTGTGTAGACTGAATCTAAACTGAATTCTGACTGAGCTATTCTGCTCACAAAACTGTAAAATGCTAACATTATTATCTGTATTTGCCCAATTTAGAAAACTATGCATTTAAGCATCATAGACATAGCCTTTTTCAAATATATTATTTGTTATCCCAGACTTTCCCTAAATCCTTGGATCTTCAGATTTTAAGAAATGAAACAGACTTGCCGATTGCAAGTACCTGCTTCGGTCTTATTAAAACCAACACCTGAAGTACAAAGACATTCACAGAGCATGGTGCACACTTACACACACACTGTCGATTCATGCCTTATTTTCAATTTTCAATTTCCATGCTCAATTGCCCAATTCACACATGAGAATATGAGAACAATGGTTGCCTCTATGTCTACAGCTTGTACCACTGCAGTTATCTTTGAAAATTTAGGCCTAATTATTCTCAGTAAATCCAGTGGTTTTGCTTCAGAAGAGCATTTGTTTTCTCACATTCTTTAAAGAGCTGCTCAGATGCTATGTACCAAACACAACAGACTAGCAAATAGAATTGAAATAATCATTTTTAATGTGAATAACACTTTTATTTGTAAACTGGCAGTGTTATACAAGTTACAGATAATTTAATCCCATTTTTCATAACCAAATTCTGCAATATTATTACCTTAATGATATACTGAAATGTGGTTATAGGCTACCTGGGCAGAATGGACATACTAAAGCTGAATGAACCCATTATTAGGGACATATTGTAACTTGTTCTTGTTATTGTGAATATTTTTCAGCTCTGTGAATACAGCCATATTTACTTCAAATGAATCAAACTGCATACAATATTTCAATGAACAAACTGCTAGCTTGCTATTTTTAGGTAAATAGAATTTCCTCCTAAGTCTGATTTTTATCTATTGGGGAAAAAGATGAGGGTGGAGTAGGGCTGGACCAGGGACACACACACACACACACACACACACACACACGCAAACACATGCTGTTCATGCGTGTGTGTGTGTATCCCTGGTCCAACCCTACTCCAAAAGCTTACCAGGTAGCAAAGTGGAAATCTGCCTGCCAATGCAGGAGGTACATGAGACATGGGTTAGTCCCCGGGTCAGGAAGATCCCCTGGAGTAGCAAATGGCAACCCACTTCAGTATTCTTGCTTGGAAAATTCCATGGAGAGAGGAGCCTGGTGGACTACAGTCCATGGGGGTCACAAACAGTGATCCCCATGGACTATATGCTCACAGGACTCAATGCTCACATGACTGAGAACACATACACACACACATATACATATATCCATATATATATATGGATATATCCTGAATTCCTGATGTTTTATGTATACATCCAGGATATATATGTGTATATACATAAAACATCAGGAATTCAATATACTGAAGCTATATACCTCATTAGCCAACTTATGCCTCCACCAAGAGATGCTAAAGGGGTCCCATCAGGGGCCAGGACAGCTTAGCGGCTCAGACATATCCTCTGGGCCATTGGGGTCAGACTATGCTGTCTTCATCCGCCTCCCTAGCATTCACAAATGCCTGCAAACTGCCACTAATGTCCTAAAACTGCCATGCTGGGTCCTCGCGCCTTCTACAAGCCACTTTTTCCAAAAGTCTCATTCTTAATTCAATTAGCTATTTAACCTTTGCCATTCTCCACTACTTTTCCTTCCATCCAGGATGCCCCACCCTTCCATGAAACCCTTATTAACTAGTCATTTAACTGTATTATGCCTTAAACCTTTCCTTAACATATCTCTTCCAACAGGTCACAGTAACTGGACCCACCTTTCTCACACACAACCTTCTCCACAGGACTCTCCAGAGGGACTAGCTACATTTCTATTCCCTTGCACTCACCCAGAAAGAAGGAAAATGTTCTACCTGTTTGCTCCTCGGTGCTGCTTCCAGAACACTGCTCTGCTCTCATCGTTCAGCCAAGTTGCCTCTACTGAAGTTCCCACCATCCACTCACTGCCTTCACCAGTACCCAGAATCCTCTTCCACCTGAACCTCAGCAGTATGCTCAGTATTTCTCTCCATCACTTCTCTAAGGTGATGGTCTTGGAGACTCAATGTCTGTGTTCACCTAACATCCTGATGCTGAAAACCCTCCTACACGCTGACTGCTATGCATATTTAAAGTGCCTCTTCAGCCCCCTGACCATTATGACCAAACCTTGGACCTAAGCAGCAAGCTGAATGGCCACACCTTCAAAATCCCAGACTTTCTTTGAGCGCTAACCACAATCTCCTTACCTCCTCCCTTTTAAACATCCCATAACTACCTATCACTGTGATGAAATAATAGCAACTGAAAGTGTCAGTTGCTCAGTTGTATCCGACTCTTTGTGACCCCTTAGACTGTAGCCTGTCAGGTTCCTCTGTCCATGGAATTCTCTAGGCAAGAGTACTGGAGTGGGTTGCCATTCATTTCTCCAGGGGATCTTCCTGACCCAGGGATTGAACCTGGATCTCCCACACAGGTGGCAGATTCTTTACTATGTTAGCCACCAGGGCAGCCCCATTAAGTTACTGGGTCCTCTACAAATCCAGGCTGAACAAGCCTACTGGGCTCCTATGGCTCTTCAGCAACCTATTTGCTCATTTGCTACTAAACCTCAAACGTAATTCCCACAGTGGCAACTCCAGATCTTCTCCATTCCCAATAACTCAAATTCACCCCCATTTCCCTTCCTTAATATGAACAGTTGATCTTGCCTTCAAATTTACTAAGAAGGTTGAGGTTTTCCTATAAAAGACTTTTTCCGCAGCTTCCTGCCTCACTGCCTGTCAAACTGCTGCTGCTGCTGCTGCTGCTAGCTAAGTCGTTTCAGTCGTGTCCGACCCTGTGCGACCCTATAGACGGCAGCCCACCAGGCTCCGCCGTCCCTGGGATTGTCCAGGCAAGAACACTGGAGTGGGTTGCCATTTCCCTCTCCAATGCATGAAAGTGAAAAGTGAAAGTGAAAATGAAGTCGTGCCCGACTCTTGGTGACCCCATGGAATGTAGCCCACCAGGCTCCTCCATCCATGGGATTTTCCAGGCAAGAGTACTGGAGTGGGGTGCCATTGCCTTCTCCAACTGCCTGTCAAAAGCAACCTCTAAAAAATGTACCATTACTATCACCCGTTTTCCATCTTTCCTGTCTCAAGGAAATGTGCCTTCTTTCCTTTGGTCAAGCCCTCCTCAAGGAGCCACCTCTTCAAAGCCCCAAGCAACTGACACCTCTCTGATTTAATCTTCAGTGTTTCCTCCACTAGTCAACGTATCCCTCAGCTACAAACTGGCTCCATCGTCTCCCACATAATAAAGTATTTCCTTGAGCCTCTTAAACCCTTGACAGGTCGCCCTCTGCTCTCATGTTCACTGAAACTTTAGCCTTTACTCATTTCCACCTGTCTTTCTTTTTCAACAACTTGAAATAAATTCTTACATCTGATGACAACCCAACCATCAAATCAAATGTAGTGTTTTTAAAAATTCTCATTCTCCGTAAATAACCATTTTAACATGATTTTCAGTTCATGTTACATTGGTTTCACACATATTATCTCATGCACTGCTTGAAACTCTGTGAAGTAGTCAGCAAGTACTGTTACACATGTTTACAAACATGGTAACATAAGACCAAGAAAGGTTACAGGTTAGATTTTTGTCTAAAAAGGTTAAATTTTTGTCTAAAATCACAGAACTAATTACATGAGTCAGGATTTTAATCTATATTGTCTAGCACAGGATTCTGTGACCTTGGTACCACTATTTTAGGCCAAATAATTCTCTGTTATGAGGGCTGCCCAGCTCATTGTCTAATGTTCAGCAGTACTCCTGACTTGTAGCCACTACACACCATTAGCCAAAAATATCCCTCTCAGTGGTGATAGCAAAATATATGTCCAGATATTGCCAAGTGTCTCCTGGGGGACAAAATTGCCCCCAGCTGAAAAACATTGGAATAAAACTATATTCAACTTTTTTCATTACAAATACATCAGTCAAAGCTGACTTCTCCATTTTTTTCTAAAGATGTTCTCTTTGACTTTTATCTCCTATGAAATTACATTACATTACTTTGACTCTATTTCTCCCATTCTTTCTCTTCTCAGGCTCCTTTCGCTAGAGGACTGGCAAATTATCTTAGAACTGCTGCTGCTGCTAAGTCACTTCAGTCATGTCTGACTCTGTGCGATCCCATAGACGGCAGCCCACAAGGCTCCCCCGTCCCTGGGATTCTCCAGGCAAGAACACTGGAGTGAGTTGCCATTTCCTCCTCCAATGCATGAAAGTGGAAAGTCAAAGTGAAGTCGCTCAGTCGTGTCTGACTCCTAGTGACCCCATGGACTGCAGCCTACCAGGCTCCTCTGTCCGTGGGATTTTCCAGGCAAGAGTACTGGAGTGGGATGCCAAACTAGCCACCTGAAAACCTGCATTCCAAATCTTGGCCCTGACCTTTGACATGAGCAAGTTATTCAACTTTCGGTGTTAAATTACTTCATCTGTGGAACTGTAAAAAAGAGCAACTGTCTCTGAAGAGTGATATAAGCACTCAAAGAGATAAAACAGGATAAGCACTGTTGGTTGGTAAAAAACAGGTAGTGAGCAAATATTAAAGTTTTATTTGCCTCCATATTTTCTGAGCTTTATCCTTCATACCTGCCCTTTATCCTTCACACCCTTCTTCTCCTTTTTTATAAATTCTTAGGTGGCACATTTACTCTCTCAGCTTCAGCCAGCACATTAGAGTATAAACAAAACTCTAAGTCTTTGAAATTTGTTACAAGTAGAACTTAAATGTTCTTATAAAAACTAAAGCAAATGTGGATATGTTAATTAACTCAGTGGGGGAAATCCATTCACAATGTATATGTATATTAAACCATCATGTTGTACTCTTTAAATATAATTTTATTAGCCAACCAGACCTCAATAGGTCTGGGAAAAGAAAAAGGGGGAAGGAAGGAAGAAGCCTAAATGTAAACACCAGAAATTTTTCTCCAGCTCCATCATTTATTCTATCTCCTAGGCAATTCATTCTGGAATATCACTTATATATTTTACTTCTCCTTTCCTTTCTCACTGTGTTTGGTTCCATGTTTCCTTTATATTTCTTTCGCTACATTCTAATTCAAACTCTTCTCATCGGACCTTTTAATAGTCTTGTAAGTAGTCTCTCTGTCTCTGTACCAGTGGTAAAAGTAGCATACATGCATGCCTGAGGGAGCTCAGGAGAAGACCAAAGAGAGAAAAAGAAACATCTCTTCATATTTATATCATCCCTGATTAATGTCCATATTTTGTTTTACAATGCACATGACATATTAGTAAATTAGTATGCATATAAATAGATTATATCTATAAGCAAATAAAAAATTGTGGATAGCAAGTTCATTCTCAAAATGAATTCTTTATTGATATGGTACATGATCAAAAGAATGTGAATATCACTTGCTCTCTACTCTACTTACAAACTCCAAATGCACTGGATGTTGAGAAGATCAGCCAGTACACATCATTACCTTAAACTTGCCTTCAAAACTCTTAGGGAATTCCATTCACCCAGTGAAAAAAGTCAAGACTCAGAGTCTGGTTTTCAGTCCTCCTCCCATCCTGTCCAATCTTCCTTTATCTCCCACCTTCTGTGCCTCCCCACCCTACCCCAGGCTTTCACCCTCCTACTCAATTATGAGGTTTATGGGAACTGGCATTATGACTTATTCATCAATTTTCCTAACAAATATATCTAGCACACTCTCACATATTTTAGAGGTAAACTATTATTTCCCAAGCACAAAGGATTCATACACTAAATGGCAAAAATTACATAGTGACTTTTCCTGTAGATATTTTCATATGTGCCTTGTCTTCTACATTACATAAGGATCTCCTTGAGAACAAGGACAATTCACTATGAGACAAAGAAGGAACTTATAAATGCTATTGAATAAATAAATCAATAATCACAAAGAGTCAGCACTTTTAATATATTTACAACAACATCTAAAGCCTGGAACAATGTCTCAGAAAGATAATGAAAAATGCAAAGTGGATTATAAAACTTTTAACTCAAAAATTAAAGTCACATATCTCAGTAAGAGAAAGACAGTAAAGAATAAAAAGCTTTTTCAAAGCCAAAAAGGCTAGAAGTGCCAAATAAGATATTTGTAGATGCCAACTGGTCCAATGAAAGTTTAATGATAGGTATATAAAAAGGAAAAAGCTATATAAGTTAAAACTTACAAAGTCACGGATCTTGTACTAAAGAATAGAGAAGCAAAACAGTTTTCATTACATAAGGATACTCCTATTCTTTTAACCTTAAATATAATGGTATATTTTACAATACATAGTAAAGATAAAGAAATTCTATAGCTGGGAAATTTTAAAGCAGTTTTCCCTCGGGTATCTTCACACATGGAATCAACAACTTAAGAATATTTATTATTCAAGCAGAACATGAACATATTAAATAAATGTGATACAATAAAAAGGCAGAAAAAGTCTGTCATTTGTTATATCAAATAACCTCACTTTCACTTTAATACAGAACTATGTTGTTCTGCTTCCCATACTTGAAAACCAGAACCGAACTGAAAGGAGAAACTGAATTTAGAAAAATTCAACTGAAGGTGAATTTTTAAAATTCAATGTGCAGATGAAAACCAAAAACATATCTGAACAGTGAAAGTTGCATATTAACCCATAAAATTTAATCAAAATCCAATAATATGTAAAGCTTTTAAAAATAAGAATTGTAGGTTCTTAAGTATGGAAGGGAAAGCAAGATCTTAAAAAATAATTTATATATTCTTAGCAAACTGCTTGAGACTCAAATAGTGTTCTCTTACCTTAATAACATTTCCTTTATTTTGTGACATTGTGTATGATTGATTACCCAATTTGCCTACTTGTCCAGATTTCCAATGGTATCCACTTGACCTTCAATATATATCAACGGAAGACAAAATGTAATTACTAAATACATTTCTCCTTTTAATGAAAACAAATATATTTTCCCTGTTTCAGGAAATGGAAATTCAGTTGTTAACATGTAACAGACCACCACAAAATGAAAATGAAATATCAATAATGCCACAATAGCCTCAGTAATTCTAATATATAACTCTACTATACTTGGAAGATTTGAAAAGAAATGAATAAAAGTGAAATGTCCAAACACAGATGAAGAATTTCATTTTTAAAGACATTTACAATGACTAAAGATAGTTTTACTGATTTATAAGAAATTTTACAGATTGCCATGTAGTTTTAAAAGCTAAGTGTTCACAAATGTAAAGAGAAAAACGAAACAAAGCAATATGACCCAAATTCAGCAGATCGACTACGTGATGAATGCCTTATTAAGACTTCAAATTAGTTCCCACAGTGAAAGGTAACAGAGATTGCTAAGAAGGCAAAAGGTTTCATTTTATAGTTTCAAAGCACTTTCATTTGAGCCTCACAAAATCCTCTGAAGTCAACAGAGCAGGGACCTCAAGTCCCATTTTAAACAATAATGAGAAAAAAAGTTGCTCAAGATCACAGAGTTAATAAATAATAAAACCAAGACTGGAAAACCGAACTTTCATCTTCCTGACCAGTGAGTGGCAGGTTCTCATTCGGACTACGACATTTACTATCTATGTGACCTTAGAAAAGCATTTTAGTATTCTGAAAACCCAGTCAAGCCTTAGAACATTTTTGAAAACACCTAGAAAAGGTTCCTCCACTAATGGAAACCACTCCTGGGGGCTAATTTCAGGAACTCCATTTCACAGATATATTCATAGTCCGCTGAGGAGCCCAAACTAAGTCCAAAGCAGTGAAGTTTACAAAACAATAAAAAGACAAGAGAAAACAAAACCCCCAAAACAACAATAAAAAAGAGAGAACTGGCCATTGGATCATTAGGATAAGAACACCAAGACACACAATAAACTTTGTCACCTGGGATGATGTACCTCATTGAAACATCTTTGATTAAACCAATGCTCTCCAATATAAAAATAGTTTTTCTTAAAAAAAAAAAAAAAAGCCAACGCTCTGCTTATTAGATGTGAACGTGTTAGCTGCCCAGTCATGTTTGACTCTTTGCTGCCCCAGGGACTGTAGCTTGCCAGGCTCCTCTCCATGGAATTCTCCAGGCAAGAATATTGGAGTCGGTTGCCATTCCCTTCTCCAGGGGATTTTCCTGACCCAGGGATCGAAACCGGCTTTCCTGCATTACAGGTAGATTCTTTACTGTCTGAGTCACCAGGGAAGAACTGGAAGTTCTTGACATAAACATAAAACAGTTCTTGACATAAGGACCTCAGCTTATAATGAGGAGACCAGTTTATTTCTCTAAAATTCTTTTAAAGTGTCACCTACCCTCGTTCTTCCTTTTCTTTGTTCCTTGTTAATTGGAACTCTTGTAGTTTTTTTTCCATCTCTTGGTTCTCCAACTCTAGTTGTACTTTCTCCATTCTCAGTTCTTGAGCATTTCTGAACAAGATTTAAGTGCAGATGATTTAAATGTAAAATTTCATTTGAGGTAAACAAACAAACCCTTCCCAAAAAAAGAAAAAAGGCAAAATAATTTTATAGTCCTATTTGTCCTTAATAAAAAATTTAATTAAAATTAGGAGTAATAAATATGTGATAGCATATTTTAACTACTTCCTTTTTTGTCTTTGAAATACAGTTTTTAAAGCTAGCATTTGCCATCAATTAATATTCTCCTCAAGCAAGGTACAACTTCAAATCTTGGACTTTTGTTTTTCATAAAACATTGCTAGAAGTTTCAAATTATATTCACTTTATGAATGAGCTATGTCTTTATATATGCACAAATATCCATGACACACAAATAGAAAATAAACTAAAAATCATTTTCTAATTTTCATACTGCCTTCAAAGGATTCAAGTAGTTTGAATCACAGTGTTTAAAATAACTATTCTGTATAGGCAGAATACATATTTTTGCTAAATAAATCATCTTGGAAAACTTCAATAAATTTCTACCTTTATGCCATGCATGTACAATACAAAAGAAAGAAAGAGAGAAGAGTTTGCTTGGGGCCTATTAGGAAAAAAGCGCCTGTTAAGAGTTTTGGTTGAGGAGCCATCAAAGGGATAAATGGAAACTGAGGCAAGCACCACTGATTGTTTCCACAAAGGAAAGCAACAAAAAGAAAACTTTCTGAGGATAGAGCAGAGCCCCCTAACAGATTCCTGTACAGAAGATTCTGTAATAATGTCTGAGTCTCACCAAGCTTTTGACAGCTTGATTTCCTTTGTCTTACAACTCTGTTCTCTTGTCAGCATTAGTCACTCACTCTCTCTGTTTTGTAGAAGTAAAGCAACCTAGTTCTCTAGCTTTCATTATCTGTCATGAGTTTAAATCTTTTCATTATTTCATTGGTGCTTTACTATCATTAAGCGATGTGGGCCACTTGGGTATGTGTGCTATGGCAAGGAGCCAAAATAAAAATAAAGACGATAAGAAAGGGAAATAATTCAGAGGTAGCCATCAGTCACCAAAGAGCAAGTGAGTCAAAGATATGACCCCAAGTCCAGGGAGATAAATGGAAAGTTCAGCTCAGTTCAGTTCAGTCGCTCAGTCGTGTCCATCTCTTTGCGACCCCATGAACTGCAGCACACCAGGCCTCCCTGTCCATCACCAACTCCCGGAGTTCACTCAGACTCACGTCCATCGAGTCAGTGATGCCATCCAGCCATCTCATCCTCTGTCGTCCCCTTCTCCTCCTGCCCCCAATCCCTCCCAGCATCAGAGTCTTTTCCAATGAGTCAACTCTTCGCATGAGGTGGCCAAAGTACTGGAGTTTCAGCTTTAGCATCATTCCTTCCAAAGAAATCCCAGGGCTGATCTCCTTCAGAGTGGACTGGTTGGATCTCCTTGCAGTCCAAGGGACTCTCAAGAGTCTTCTCCAACACCACAGTTCAAAAGCATCGATTCTTCGGGGCTCAGCCTTCTTCACATGGAATATTAATTAGAGGGTGCAAAGCTGAGTAAGGAAGCCAGTTAAGAGACTATTAATATTGTGCTGGTCTGACTAGATGGAGACAGTGGGGACAAAAATGGCAACATTCGAGAACTATAAGGAAACAGAATTAACTGGACCTAAAGACCGATCAGGGAAGGGAAAAGGAAGAAACCTGAGCTAACCCTAGGAGCTGTTTCCTGAATGAGGTCACTCTTGGGTAGGCTGTGGGCACAGTTCAGAATTATTGGCCCAAAGTCTCAGTGGCTTACAACACTTTCCACATGGCCTCCAGAGAAAGAGTTCAAAAAGCACAAATGTGACTGTATCACTTATTTGCTTACAAAATCTTAATGTTTTGGAAAATCTCACTGTGGTAAAAAAGGAACTAGCCTCCTGACCAAGTGGTCAAATTGATTCTGTGGGCTTCTGTGGATCTGAAACAAGATAGAAGATTCCTCCTGGAGACAGCAGACCCAGAAGAGCAGACCCTGAAGTTGATCCTACAGAGACCATGTCAACACAGCAAATCTGAGAGGCAGAAACAACGCACTAAAACTGTGTGGAGGCTGGGAAACAGAGACAGGAGTTGGAGAACTCTAACATGTCAGACAATATTAAGACACCTGTGAAGACAATGTCAAACAAACAAACAAAAATAAAAAAAACTTGGAACAAGGAAAGAGCAAGAAAAGAAACTCCAGAGCAATGACCTTAGAATGGGGGATCCAAGCCTAGTTTCTATAGGTTGTGAATCATGGATGAATCAAGGAGACATACAGGCCAGGGAACAGTGACTCCCCCTCATCTCCAAGACAAATCCTAAACTCCTTAGTGTGGCATACAAATTAATTTATTAACTAGGTGACTTGCAATTCTCTCCAATTCTTTTCTATAAATCTTAGCGAACTGGCTATGCCTGAAAGTCCCCAGACTACGTGTCTGTGTGCCTTTGCACACATTTCACCCAGTAACCACCCAAGTAACTGCATCTTTCAGACAAGACCTCCTCACCTCTGCCCTAGCAGTTTGGGCTATATTCTCATAACTGCCTGTGCTTTAATATCACACCATGTTTCATATGACTCTGTAGATACAATTTTATATATTCGCATCCTCCACAAGCTACCTGAGGGCAAAGACTGTGACTTCTTTCTTTTGTATCCATCATTCCTTAGCACAGTGTGTAGAATATGTGTACTTAACAAACGTTGAATGAATGTTTAAAGGTAAATACACACAGACTTAAAACATATCACCAAAATGCACGGCCCATTTCTTTTGCATTGAAAAAAGGAAAATTGGCAATACTAGCAATTAGATAGCTCCATTCCCTACCAAAAGCTAATAAACCTAATAATGATAATGCCATACAACATCTTCCAGTTGACACAACGCTTTTACACACAATGTCTCAAAGGTGAAGTGACAGTTAGGAAAGTTCTGAAGACACTAAGTAACCACAGTACTATTGATCTGGATCAAGGAACTCAGAAACTAAAATTAAAATATCAATACTCTGCCCCTAGCCCATGCTGGCTGGTTCTGAATAATATTTGAGACAAAGGCCTTGGAAATTTCCAGTGATTCTAGATGACCTCAAAGGGAAAGAGTACATTGAACGTTTTGGTACCCCTACAAGTCCTGAAATTCCCACAATACCCAGAATTGCTTGGTTCAGGCTGAATGCATCTTCCAGGCAATCTAGGACAGAAGGTACCCTTCCTAGGAGAACTGACTCAAAGTAATGTCCTTTAACATTGAAAAGTGCAAGGGTAGTCATTGATATATTTTTTTATAATTTTTTTAAAATTTATTTCTTTTTAATGAGAGGATAATTGCTTTACAATGTTATGTTGGTTTCTGCCATACATCAACATGAATCAGCCATAGGCATACTCACTGAGAGAGTAGCACTGAAATAGATACATTACGTTACCTGACCTGCCTCTTGAGAAACCTATATGCAGGTAAGGAGGCAACAGTTAGAACTGGACATGGAACAGCAGACTGGTTCCAAATAGGAAAAGGAGTACATCAAGGCTGTATATTGTCACCCTGCTTATTTAACTTATATGCAGAGTACATCATGAGAAATGCTGGGCTGGAAGAAGCACAAGCTGGAATCAAGACTGCAGGGAAAAATATCAATAACCTCAGATATGCAGATAACACCACCCTTATGGCAGAAAGTGAAGAGGAACTAAAAAGCCTCTTGATGAAAGTGAAAGAGGAGAGTGAAAAAGTTGGCTTAGAGCTCAACATTCAGAAAACAAAGATCATGGCATCTGGCCCCATCACTTCATGGGAAATAGATGGGGAAACAGTGGAAACAGTGTCAGACTTTATTTTGGGGGGCTCCAAAATCACTGCAGATGGTGACTGCAGCCATGAAATTAAAAGACGCTTACACCTTGGAAGGAAAGTTATGACCAACCTAGATAGCATATGAAAAAGCAGAGACATTACTTTACCAACAAAGGTCCGTCTAGTCAAGGCTATGGTTTTTCCTGTGGTCATGTATGGATGTGAGAGTTGAACTGTGAAGAAGGCTGATCGCCAAAGAATTGATGCTTTTGAACTGTGGTGTTGGAGAAGACTCTTGAGAGTCTCTTGGACTGCAAGGAGATCCAACCAGTCCATTCTGAAGGAGATCAGCCCTGGGTGTTCTTTGGAAGGAATGATGCTGAAGCTGAAACTCCATTACTTTGGCCACCTCATGCGAAGAGTTGACTCATTGGAAAAGACTCTGATGCTGGGAAGGATTGGGGGCAGGAGGAGAAGGGGATGACAGAGGATGAGATGACTGGATGGCATCACTGACTTGATGGACATGAGTTTGAGTGAACTCCAGGAGTTGGTGATAGACAGGGAGGCCTGGCGCGCTGCGATTCATGGGGTCGCAAAGAGTCGGACACGACTGAGCGACTGAACTGAACTGAACTGAACCATGTGTAAAATAGCTAATGGGAGGGAAGTTGCTGTAGAGTGCAGGGAACTCAGCTTAGTTAGTGATTTCTTTTCCCCGTTTAAAGGTTTCTCACCTTGACAGTCTCTCTCAATTTCAATTGCTTTCAGTTCTTCAGGGTGATTCTTTTATAATTTTGAATAAGTGTTAGTAAAATTAGTAACTTTCTGTTAAATTGCTTCAATAGTTGATGGTCCCAATTCGCATAGATTCTTGTGCCATAAATATTTTTAGTCTCATTTTAAACCATGATAGATTTATAATCTTTCAAATCTATTCTCTTATAAAAATACAGCAATGTGAAGAAAATGGAGATGAGAATTCACAAAATTTTACTTCAACTCTAACAGCTTCACATGAAAAGTATTTAAATTATAATACATAGAAACTTTTGCAACTTCTTCTACTTAAGTAATAAACATATATGCACTTACTTATATTTTAGCTTTACAGAATTTCCAGGTTTTCCCCATGGAAGAACCACAAAATCTTTGGTGTTCATGATTTTCTTAGTATTACCTAAAAATTATTGTGATTTGTGAAAACTTCTGAAAAAGTAACAAAGGCAAAAGAATTACTTCAGAGGTAAAATGATTACATTAAAGATTTGAAACTACATATAATTCAGGAAAAATTTTAAACCAGAAATAATTTTGAGAGAAGAGGTCAAATCAAAGGTTAAGCAACAAGAAATTATTATATATGCTATATATAAGTTATACAAATAACTACATACTAATATAGCTATAGCTATAACATATCTGATGGAACAAAAATTTTACCAAAAATTACATAGCACAAGACTGTGGAAACATTCAACTGAAAGTGAAGAATAAAATCATTAAAACAAAAAAAGCACATATTCTGACTCTTTCTATGATTAAGATTACAAAAATATATATCAGATATTTGTTCCCAGCCAAAAATAAAATCCAGAGCTAAATATAGTGAAAAGAACCTTAGAAACACAATTCAAGCTCAAAAACTTCATATATATATATATATATATATATATATATATATATGTATGTTAATGTAAAATAAGAATTAAGGTATGCAGTAATTACCCTAAGGCAGTGTAATAATCTCATTTATCAAAAAACTGTAACAATACTCTGCTACCATCAGAAATTAGCATATTGAGAAAGAATTTTTCAACAAGAAATGAAACAAAAAAAGATTTTTTGCCTAACTCAAGTTAATCAGAAAATTAAGTTATTCAGAACACCCTATTTCCTGAGTATCCAAGTTATTCAAGGTTCTAGAATCATTTAGTCTGTAACGCTGAATTACTGAATCGCATGCACAACTATTGGGCTTCCCTGGTGGCTCAGTTGGTAAAGAATCCGCCCACAATGCGGGAGACCTGGGTTCGATCCCTGGGTTGGGAAGATCCCCTGGAAGAGGGCATGGCAATCCACTCCAGTATTCTTGCCTGGAGAATCCCCAAGGACAGAGGCACCTGGCGGGCTGCAGTCCATGGGGTTGCAAAAGAGTTGGGCACAACTGAGAAACTAATCACAGCATATGCACAATTATTAGATTTTTATATGAATAAAAACTTTCAAAGTTCAGACACTTTTAAATATAAGAGGCAATATCATGGAGTCCATAGTATAAAGACTCAAACTATCTGATACCATCATTTTATATATGTGCCATAACCCCTACAAATATTTATTAAGGCTCTATTATACGCACAGCACTAAACTGAGAGATATGAAGGACTCAAGGAGAAGATCTGCTTTCTGGCTCCCATAGTGTAGAGTCAAACAGGGCACAAAAGACCTATATATAAACACCATAAAACAAGGTAGGAATTACAGAGGCTATAAAATTTACAGATATAAGAAGGGAGCCAAAGAAGAGAATTCAAGCTAGCTAGCGTTTAACCTGGAGCTTTAATGTGAAAGGAGGCTAATATATGAACATGTGGACTGGATGAACTTTCCTCACTGCGGGGGGGGAAAGCAGCTCTTGAATGGAGAGGGGAAAGAAGGTGTAAATTTGGAAATGTAGGCTGAGGCCCAGTATGGGTGACTTAAGTGCCTAAAAAGCATTTGGAAAGCAGAATACAGAATGTAGCTAATGAGAGTTCCTTACAAAACTTTTTTTTTTTAACTTTCTATTTTGTACTGAAGTAAAGCATCTGCGCCCAAGGCGGGAGACCTGGGTTCAATCCCTGGGTCGGGAAGATCCCCTGGAGAAGGAAATGGCAACCCACTCCAGTATTCTTGCCTGGAGAATCCCATGGATGTAGAAGCCTGGCAGGCTACAGTCCATGAGGTCGCAAAGAGTCGGACACGACTGAGCAACTTCACTTCCTTCACTTTCTTCAATAGCTGATTAACAAATAATGTTGTGACACCCTCAGGTGAACAGCGAAGGGACCTAGCCACATATATACGTGTAACCATTCTCCCCCAAACTCCCATCCCATCCAGGCCACCACACAACATTGAACAGAGCTCCATGTGCTATACAGTAGATCCTTGTTGGTTATCCATTTTAAACACAGCAGTGTGTATATATCCATCTCAAACTCCCCAACTATCCCTTTCTCCCATCTGTTCCCCAACCCTGAAACCATAAGTTAGTTCTGCAAGTCTGTAGGTCTCTTTCCATTTCGTAAGTTCATTTGTATCATTTCTTTTTAGATTCCACGTATAAAGGATGTTATACGATATTTCTTTGTCTGACTTACTTAATTCAGTATGAAAATTTTATAAGGAAGAAGAGGAAATAAATCTGGAAGCTTTGCTCAAAGACTCAGGAGAGACGACATCAGAATGAGTGAAGTGAAAGTCGCTCAGTCACGTCCGACTCTTTGTGACCCCATGGACTATACAGTCCATGGAATTTCCCAAGCCAGAATACTGGAGTGGGTAGCCTTTCCCTTCTCCAGGGGATCTTCCCAACCCTGAGTAAATACACTATCAAGTATAACAAAATAGGAATAATTAAGTGTAAATCTATTGTCCACACAATCGAATGAATCAAATCTCTGGGGGATTATTTTATAATTTCAATGATGCAACCACTGATAAAACATTTTTGGAATGTCTCTTCTGAGACTGTCTGCTGAGTCCACAAACACACAAATCTACTTTGCTATTCTTCATTCAAAACTAAAAATTATACTGTCCAGCAGGAGCAACTGTTCTGTTCACTCAAATCTAGTTTCAAGTTACTTGCTTCCAGAAATCAAATCAAGCCTGGAAGGATAGATTTTTACTACTTTGGAAAAATTCTGAAGGAATTTATTCTTTGAAGAGAATTCCAAAACGGAATTATACAAAATAATTTTACATTGTAAGTAACATAATGGCTATATAATAAGACTAGGTTTATTTGTGCCTTCAATCAACAGTTATTCAGCTGCTCCTTTCTGATGCATATTGCGAGTCCTGAAGTCACAATGGTAAATAAGACATGGCTTCTTCCCTCAAAGAACTCACAATCAAAGGGAAAAATCACACAAATAAAGACAACACCGTGGGACATTTTGAAAGGAGAAAGTACTAGGAGAGACATCAAACTCAGACTCATTTCTCCACCACCCAGTCCTGTCTTTCAAAGCTGAAATCAGTGTCAAAGAGAACTAAAGAAATCACAGGAATGAAAAACCAAATTTGGTTTGCTCCTATCCTTTCTTTGTAGGTAAAACTTTTCGTCTCATTTCTATCAAACAGAGGCTACAAAAGATACCTTTTAAAAAATTCTAGAACATAGAGTAACATAGTCTATGTATCCCTTTTTGATTTTTATCAGAAACCCAACTGCCAGATCCTCAGTCTACTGTAAGTTTTCCATGAAAAGTTCCATAATGTAATCATTATCATTATCATTAAAAAAAAAAAGAATGCCCCAAATTAATATGTCTGATTAATTACAATAACTTAAATTGACTTAGTTTCATTTATGCATTGATACATACAATACAATTTTATATGTGTATGTACATTATGCATAAAGCTGAATGGATACATGAAGACTGAAATGAATGAAAGAAAAATCTGTAAATTTCATTAGGGTGAGATAATTCAGATTTACAGCTCTGCTGATAATGTTACTTAACCAATAAATAGTCTTATTCAGTGGGCATTTTGCTTCACTGAATGCAATTAGTAAGGCTTCTTCTCAATTAAAGGTTTTATCAAGTCACACACATGAGTCAATTTTCTTGCATGAAGAAAAAAGGAAAATTATAATTGTGAGTCATGCTGTTCTGCCTATTTCCTTTCCTAAAACCAACAGAGAATTAGTCACCTTTCTTTGGACAATAAGGATATAACAACACGAGTAGGAAGACTACCAAAGCACAAAACTTTAGTCTCCTAATGGAACCAGGGAAATACAGATAAACTATTATGCAAACCTCATAATTCCATACGTCCTTTGATTTTTTTTTTTTCTTATAACTGAATAGCAAAAGTTCAGTAGTTGCTTGGAAAGTTTTCTCATTCCCTGATTTACTAGACTGCATCATTTTTCTGTCCTCAACTTTGTTCTCCCCCGGATACAAATACACAATATGACCCAGAATGGCTCATGTATTTTGTTTGTTTTTGTTTCTCATTTTATTCTTTAATTGGTGAAAAGTCAATTAACAGTGTTGCGTTGATTTGGGTCATCTAACAATGCAAATTTGTCATAATTATATGTATATGTCCCTTCCCTCCTGAGCCTCCTGAGCCTCTCCCCATTCTACCCCTCTAGGTCATCACAGAGCACCAGGCTGGGCTCCCTGTGTTATTTAGCAACTTCCCACTATTTTACACATGACAGTGTATGTATCTCAATACTACTTTCTTAGTTCATCCCACCCTCACCTTCTCTGTTGTGTCCACAAGTCTGTTCTCTGCTAGGTTCATCAGTACCATGTTTCTAGCTTCCATATATATGTGTTATCATATGATACTTGTTTTTCTAACTTCACTCTGTATAAGAGGCTCTAGGCTCATCTACCTCATTACAACTGACTCAAACTCTTTCCTTTTTATGGCTAACACTCCATTGTATAAAAGCATCATAACTTCTTTATCCATTCATCTCTCATGAACATCTAGGTTGCTTCTATGTGCTGACTATTGTAAATATTGCTCCAATGAACACTGGGGTACATGTGTCTTTTAGAATTGTGGTTTTCTCAGGGTATATGCCCAGTAGAGGAATTCCTGGGTCATATGGTAGATTTATTCCTAGTTTTTTATGGAATCTCCATACTGTTTTCCATAATGACTGCATCAGTTGACATTCTCACCAATAGACAGATGGCCAATAAACACATGAAAAGATGATTAATAATGCTCATTATTAGAGAAATGTAAATCAAAGCTATAACGGTGAAGGTATCACCTCACACCAGTCAGAATGGCCATCATCAAAATCATCTACAAACAATGTATTCTGGAGAGGGTGTGGAGAAAAGGGAACCCCCCAGCCTATGATGTTCTAAATCATCCTTTTTCATAAGTTCCCACTTTGGGAAAGCAATCCAAAGATCGAGGCCTGCCATCACAAAATGGAAACAAGAAATTTACTAATGGAAATTCAAAGTATTCAAAAGTTGCCCTAGGCAAAGACAATTTACCATCACACCATTGGCAGAATGCGCTATTTGGGAAACCACTGTTTTCATGTAATGGAAAACTTATCTTTTCTAAGGTTAGTTGATTCTTCTAACCATCCAGATAATCTTAGACTTGAAGATTTAAAAGTCAATAAATAAGGATTTTTCCTTGCTTTAGCACATACTGCTGCTGCTAAGTCGCTTCAGTCATGTCAGACTCTGTGTGACCCCATAGATGGCAGCCCACCAGGCTCCCCCGTCCCTGGGATTCTCCAGGCAAGAACACTGGAGTGGGTTGCCATTTCCTTCTCCAATGCGTGAAAGTGAAGTCGCTCAGTCGTGTCCAACTCTTAGTGACCCGGTAGACTGCAGCCTACCAGGCTCCTCCATCCGTGGGATTTTCCAGGCAAGAGTACTAGAGTGGGGTGCCATCGCCTTCTCCATTAACACATACTAAAGGGGTCTAATAAGCAAGCTATTTTGAATAGATTAAAATGTTTACCATTGTACTAAGAAATTAAAGACCCAAGCAAGAAATGTTAAATGAAAATGAATTTAATTAAAACTGCTTAAATTAATAAAAAAGGTAATATTTTATCTGTCTGATATGATCCTTATTTTAAATGCATATGTATTACATATGCAATATATTTTAATATTAAAATATAATATTATGCTATATATAATATTTTAAAATTAACATCTTTTTTAAAAGCTAAAGAAAGGACTATAAACATATGATCCATAGCATAATATCTTGTGCTTGTGAGTGGCCTACAAAATAAGCACATGTCATTTTCTCCTACCATAGGCCCTGAAAGTAAACCAGGGATTAATATCATGGCTGCATTCAATATTTCAGCCAATTAAGATAATTAAGCACTCCCTCACAGCACTAAATGGTACCTAAGTCACCCACTTTTTACCTTCTATGTGCAGGTTCATTTACAAAAAACTGAAAAAGTTCAGCTTTACATCAAGGGGTAAGATACGCTTTTAAAATAATTTCTAACTAAAACTGAAAAGTAGTCCTGTGAAAATGACAATGGGATGTTACTACCCATAAAAAATGAATGAAATGGACCTAGAGGTTATAATACTAAGTGAAGTACTAAAAGTGTTAGTTGCTCAGTAGTGTGTAACTCTTTGCGACCCCATGGACTGTAGCCCACCAGGCTCCTCCATCCATAGAATTCTTCAGGCAAGAATACTGGAGTGGGTAGCAATTCCCTTCTCCGGGGTAATCTTCCTGACCCAGGGAACGAACCTGGATCTCTTGCTTTGCAGGCAGAATTTTTACTGTCTGAACCACCAGGGGAAAATAAAGACAAATATCATATGATATCACTTATATGTGGAATCTAAAAAAATGATACAAATGAACTTACTTACAAAACAGAAAGAGACCCACAGACATAGAAAACAAACTTATGGTTACCAAAAGGGAAAGGGTAGGAGAAAGGATAAAATATACAGACTACTATATACAAAATAGATGACCAACAAGGACCTACTGCATAGCACAGAGAACTATACTCAATATCTTGTAATAACCTATAATGGAAAGAATCTAAAAAACAGCATATATATATATATATATATATATATATATCTGAATTATTTTGCTGTATACCTGAAAATCAACACAACACTGTAAATGAACTACATTTTAATATATTTCTTTCAATAAAATAAAAATGATAATATTAAAAGATACCAAGTTTACACTCAAGGGACCTTTGTGTGAGAGGGGTCTGAGCCTCTTTGTTTATCCATTGTAAGATGCTGTGGGCCTCCTCGTCCCTAATTTGCAGAATATCAAACAAAAGGTCTTTGATTCATGGCTATAAAGCTGTGAGCTCCTAAAGGGCTTCAGAGAGTTCAGGGTTCAGGGAAAGGGGTAGTCTTAGAAACTACCTTGAGAAGTAAGTGAGGGGAGCAGCAAGACTCTGCTTTATTCATAGCTGCTCTGATTTCAAGTCTATTTTTAACATAATGAGCCTCTGGGTCAGACTTAAACTCTTCTGGAGCTTAAAAAGTCATTTGAAAGGCATAATAATAAAGTAATATATAATTACTATTACCTCTATATCAACTAAAACTTTATGTGATTACATATAATAAGTTCTAAATTTATAAACCATACCTTTTAGAAACTTAAGTCCTTTTATATATTGATAGTCTATTTCTCCCATCCGTTCTCATACATGCCACTGTTATCCAAGGTGTTCTCTTGTGAACATCTTTCAGGCCTGGAAAAATTAAGGCACCCATCAAAGATTGGTGACAAACCAGAAATTATGATTTTATTCTCAGTCCTGTTAGATCCTCTTTGGATTTAAAATCTACAACTTAAAATAACTAATCTATATCATTCAGATTTTTCCCACTGTTGTACACTTAACCTGTCATAAAAAGAACTGTTTGACCAAAACTATTTTCTAAATTTTACAGCAATTTATTTAGACACCACTGAAACCCTAGTGCATAACAAATTGCTCCCATGTATTTAGTCTCTAAATGGTTCCCCCTAAACACAGGGGAAAAATACCTAGCTACTCTGCTTAGTAGTTAAGATCCTGCATTATGCATTCCAATCTTCCTAAGCCTTATGCCTTATTTTCCACTTTCTCAGCTCACCAACTTTTATTTTGTCAGTGCCCAGTTCAAAGGCCACCTCTATCATGAAGGTTTCTTCCATTAGAAATGAGATTCTCTCCTGTAAGAACATGTGTAATAATGTGTATTATACTCATTTGCTACTATATGCTGTCATGTGTTTTTATTTATTTATTTTCTGCTTTGCTTATATAAAGGTTATTTCCCCAAGTATCCCAAATATTTGAAGGCAGACCTACCATTGAATTTTGAATCCCCAGCAATTAGTACAGTGCCCACACACAGTGTACTATCAGTAATAACGTGCTGCTGCTGCTGCTGCTGCTAAGTCTCTTCAGTCGTGTCCGACTCTGTTCGACCCCATAGACGGCAGCCCACCAGGCTCCCCTGTCCCTGGGATTCTCCAGGCAAGAACACTGGAATGGGTTGCCATTTCCTTCTCCAATGCGTGAAAGTGAAAAGTGAAAATGAAGTCGCTCAGTCGTGTCCAACTCCTAGCGACCCCATGGACTGCAGCCCACCAGGCTCCTCCATCCATTGGATTTCCAGGCAAGAGTACTGGAGTGGAGTGCCATCGCCTTCTCCAATAATGTGCTAGTTTTTAGTATTTAATTTTTTCCCACTGCTTTAAATTCAATGAACAATCTACCCAACGGAAAAAAAAATTAAACCAAATACACCCATTTTGTTTTCTTTTTTCCATGTGTCATATACCAGGTAAAGCACTGAGGAACAAAGTGAACCAGGCAAGGATAGTACTAACCCTCATTAAACTTACACTCTGATGGAGGTAGGAAAAAATTTAAAAGCAAGTAATTGTGGGAAGTATTAGTGATTTGAAGGAAATAAACAAAGGACTGAGATTCTTTCAAATAATTAATTTGTGACACAACTGGCAATACTATGGGAGGTCAGGACAGACCTCTAGCAGACTCTAGGCAAGGTGCTAGAGGGAAGTAGAGGTAGGGGTGTGTGTGTGTGTGTGTGTGTGTGTGTGTGTGTGTGTGTGTGTGTGTGTGTGTGTGTATGTGTTTCATCTTCCATAAACATACAGTTAGCATAGTTCTAATCCTGGGTAGCTAACTTTGTACTTTTTTAACGTCTTGCTACCTCCATATATAAACACACGTAAGTGAAATATTTATCTGAGCTCCTCTAACGCTGACGAGGAAGAAAAAACTTCCACAGCTTCAGATTTCTCAGGAATCTGGCACCCCTCACCAAGATCTTTACTTGGGAAGAGTTGACTTCTAAGAATGAAGTGCCTGCATGTGGCTGCCTGGGAAGAAGGAAGGTTACAAAAGGGGCGTGAAAATGATTTGTCAGGGCACCAAATTTTTCAAGATTCAAAGACTTCTTTCCAAAAGTCTGCGTTATAGAAAGGGTACAAGTGATGTGAAGAAGCCCCACGTTTCACTATCTGGGGTTCACCCTCGTTCATGAATCCAATAGCATCATTGCCTGTAAAGTCTTTTGTTTGGAGAAAAGACGCTCAACTCCGGAAGTCAAGCCACTTCCTGCAGCCCGCGTGCCTGGCCCAGTGTAAGACACACGGCAGGTGTTCAACTAACACCTGCTGGACCTGCACCCCCAGCTTCCCCCGGAGTCCAGTCTCCTTTCCTGCTGTCCCACCCGCTCCTGCACCACCCACACCCAGCGCGCTGCCCGCTAAGCCGACTGCGAAGCCCACCGCCCGCCGCCACCGCAACCAGCCGACCCACCTGGAGCCCCTAGACGTCGGCGTCACTCTAGCAAGCCGCAGCCAGCAGCCCAGAGCTTCCGCCTTGGTCTCCTTGGTTACCGCGTTACCTCGGTACCCATAGCAACCAGAAGGCTTGGTACTGTGGCGGTCGGCCCGCAGAGGGAGTAAGGGAGCCCTTTAGAATGGGAGGAAGAAGGAGAGAGCGGAAGAGAAAGAGAAAAGGGAAAGGGCGGGTGCTGGAAGCTTTGTGCCCGAGTGGGTAACAGTTGGCTAACACTTACTGAGCCCCTGCTATATTCTAGAAAGTTTGAATAGCAACACAAAATTACAGAGCTAGCAAATGGCAGACCCACGAAGAATTAACCCAAGCAGTTCAGAACTCTCACATACATACTGTTCAGTGGCTTACCAAAGGTCACAATAGGCAGTCAGAACTAGAATCTAAGTCTTTGACAAGCCTAAAACGCTCTTTTCCTTATATCAAATATACGACACATGGGGGGCGGGGGTGTAAGAGTTGAGAGAGACGTTTCTCTCACAATCTACTCACACTTCTCAACTTTTCCCTTCCAGAGAGTCACCTGTAGTGAACTTATTTTTGGATTCCTAAATAGGCTGTAGTTTTTAATCTCTGTTTTTACTTACGCTGCAAGTAGGATATCTGGTTTGTTCTGCTGAGCTGAGCTTAGTCTCAGTCATGTCCGACTCTTTGCGACCCCATGGACGATTTAACTCCCCAGGCTCCTCTGTCTATGGGGATTCTCCTGACAAGAATACTGGAGTGAGTTGCCATGCCCTCCTCCAGGGATCTTCCCAACCCAGGGATTGAACTCAGGTCTCCTGCATTGCAGGCAGACTCTTTTGTCTGAACCATTAGGGGTTTGTTCTGCAGTCAGTCTAAAAAATGTCTAAGCTAAGACTCCACACTGAATCTTATTACTGGACTAATAATCTCAACTGCTAAGCAATAGCTGAGATACTAACTCTTGCACCACTGCTTTCCACATTAATGTGCCTGTCAATACCTATTTAAGAACACATCAAATGTTTTCACCTGGTAGATTCAACTGTATAAGATTATAACCAGCATAGATGAGAAAGGACAATGATAGCCATGCGGCTATGACTGGGCTTAGAAATAAGGGCAGAGCTGAGTTTGAGTCCTGGTCCTGCCATAACTCACCTGCTGTGGGACCTTGAGTGAGTTGTAAGGCCCAGTTTAACTGGTTACATAAGGTAATTATTGGTTTAGCCCACATATCATGTAACATGAAAGATTGAATGAAACAATGTATGTTAAGTTTTTAGCACTAAACCACAGTAGATACTAAATGGCTGAAAAATAGTGGTGATTTTGCAGCTATGGTGGTTATCTTAGTGCTCATGGTATAAATTCACCAAGTCCTTCCTTTAAATCTAGTGCAATGACAAATTTCAAGTGAATGTGTAATACTACTAGAAGTTTCTTGTGCAGGACTGTATTTTTCAGGCAGCTGTGCTCTTTGAACTGCCAGGAAGTTATTTCCAGCATTCTTCTCTTCATTCATTCATCCATTCATCCATTTATTTATTCAACAAATATTTCTTGAGTTCCAGGTCCTGAAAACATTGTTCCATGTTTTGAAAATACTGCTGTGAAGAAAACATAGCCCCTCCTGTTGTCAAATGTATACTTTATTTGACAATAAATAAACATATAATTAGTGGTCAGGGGCTTTTAAGAATAATGATCAAAAAATAGGAAATAAGAGTTCAAATTAGATTAGATTATCAGAGAAGTCTCTGAATAATAGAGGAAGACATGCGGCAGCCAAGGCAAGAAGCATTCCAGACAGAGGGGGCAGTAAACAAACTTCAATTCCAACTCAATCTAGAGCAGTCTGTTGTGTAAAAATGCTAATCACTTCTGTACAGCACTGATTTTACTTCAAAAATGAGTTTTTGCAACATATTGACTGGAGCAATAGAAAATTAAACTCATAAAAATATTGTATAAATTATCCTGGCACTTTTCAAAAACTTTAGATGGACATTATCGTACTTATATTTAGGAAAAGATCTTAGTTCATGCACACTTATGCAAAACAAAACAGAGCCAAAAAACAATCCCATGCCAAGTTACATAGTAAAGTGAAAAAAAGGATGTGCTTGTCTTTCAAAACATGATTCGTGACAAACTGAACATGTAAAAGGAGTAACACCTCTAGAGAGAGAATATCCTTTCTGCTGAAGCAGAGTACATTTAACTGACATACCGGCAACACTGACACACTATTCTGCAAATAGGTTGCCACGTCTATATCAATGGAGGGAATGGTATTCCTGAGGATTTTGGCAAATCCATGCTTTATTGTGCTAATCTGAAGACAAGATCTGAATGCAAGTTTTCTGAACTGGAGATAGTCAATTTAAAAAGATAAAAATTAACTGTGAAGAAATTGAGAGCACAGACTTAACTGATTTCAAAAACTAACTGCAAGGTCATGCTCAAAAAGACACATTCATTCTCTCTCTCTCTCTCTCTCACACACACACACACACACACACAAACCACACAAACACATAACTTTCGTTAAGCAAGCCCAACTCACCAAGTAACCTTATTTTGCACTTGGTTGGCACTATCTGGAGGAAAGCTGTGGTGGTTCTCAGGACTTCCTAGTCCCTCACAGGTAATAAAAGCTCTTCAGTTCAATTCAGTCGCTCAGTCGTGTCCGACTCTTTGCGACCCCATGAATCGCAGCACGCCAGGCTCCCTGTCCATCACCAACTCCCAGAGTTCACTCAAACTCACGTCCATCGAGTCGGTGATGCCATCCAGCCATCTCATCCTCTGTCGTCCCCTTCTCCTCCTGCCCCCAATCCTCCCAGCATCGGAATCTTTTCCAATGAATCAACACTTCGCATGAGGTGGCCAAAGTACTGGAGTTTCAGCTTTAACATCATTCCTTCCAAAGAAATCCCAGGGCTGATCTCCTTTAGGATGGACTGGTTGGATCTCCTTGCAGTCCAAGGGACACTCAAGAGTCTTCTCCAACACCTCAGTTCAAAAGCATCAATTCTTCAGTGTTCAGCTTTCTTCACAGTCCAACTCTCACATCCATACATGATCACTGGAAAAACCATAGCCTTAACTAGACAGACCTTTGTTAGCAAAGTAATGTCTCTGCTTTTCAATATGCTGTCTAGGTTGGTCATAACTTTTCTTCCAAGGAGTAAGCGTCTTTTAATGTCATGGCTGCAATCACCATCTGCAGTGATTTTGGAGCACCCAAAAATAGTCTGACACTGTTTCCACTGTTTCCCCATCTATTTCCCATGGAGTGATGGGACCAGATGCCATGATCTTTGTTTTCTGAATGTTGAGCTTTAAGCCAACTTTTTCACTCTCCACTTTCACTTTCATCAAGAGGCTTTTGAGTTCCTCTTCATTTTCTGCCATAAGGGTGGTGCCATCTGCATATCTGAGGTTATTGATATTTCTCCCGGCAGTCTTGATTCCAGCTTGTGCTTCTTCCAGCCAAGAGTTTCTCATGATGTACTCTGCATACAAGTTAAATAAGCAGGATGACAATATACAGCCTTGACGTACTCCTTTTCCTATTTGGAACCAGTCTGTTGTTCCATGTCCAGTTCTAACTGTTGCTTCCTGACCTGCATATAGGTTTCTCAAGAGGCAGGTCAGGTGGCCTGGTATTCCCATCTGCTTCAGAATTTTCCACAGTTTATTGGGATCCACATAGTCAAAGGCTTTGGCATAATTAACAAAGCAAAAATAGATGTTTTTCTGGAACTCTCTTGCTTTTTCCATGATCCAGAGGATGTTTGATCTCTGGTTCCTTTGCGTTTTCTAAAACCAGCTTGAACATCTGGAAGTTCGCGGTTCATGTATTGCTGAAGTCTGGCTTGGAGAATTTTGAGCATTACTTTACCAGTGTGTGAGATGAGTGCAATTGTGTGTAGTTTGAGCATTCTTTGGCATTGCCTTTCTTTGGGACTGGAATGAAAACTGACCTTTTCCAGTCCTGTGGCCACTGCTGAGTTTTCCAAATTTGCTGGCATATTGAGTGCAGCACTTTCACAGCATCATCTTTCAGGATTTGAAATAGCTCAACTGAAATTCTATCACTTCCACTAGCTTTGTTCGTAGTGATGCTTTCTAAGGCCCACTTGACTTCACATTCCAGGATGTCTGGCTCTAGGTGAGTGATCACACCATCCTGATTATCTTGGTCATGAAGATCTTTTTTGCACAGTTCTTCTGTGTATTCTTGCTACCTCTTCTTAATATCTTCTGCTTCTGTTAGGTCCATACCATTTCTATCCTTTATCGAGCCCATCTTTGCATGAAATGTTCCCTTGGTATCTCTAATTTTCTTGAGGAGATCTGTAGTCTTTCCCAATCTGTTGTTTTCCTCTATTTCTTTGCATTGATCGCTGAGGAAGCTCTTAGGTGAGTAATAAAAAGGTTCAACCGCACATAATTGTCAAAACTCCACATGTGACTTAGCACTAAGGCTTTTCTTTTCACAGTGGTTGGACCTCCTGAATGCAGGAAAGCCTGGAGTCGCAGAACCTTTAAGAAAAGCTTGGGTTTCCATTCTGCATCATCCATTCATGTTTTAGTCTGACTGATTGCCTACATTAGGATCACAGGAAAGGGTGAGGGTTAAAACAAAAATGTCCTGCCTTGCCTGGTGTGAGCCTCACAGGTGTTGAAAGTATATCATTCCCCAGAGACCACATCCACAGCCCCCCCACATCCACTGAGGACCTCTTACCTGCCTTGCTCTGGATGCACACCATGCATTCTTAGACCTTTGCTTACTGAACCCCTAAGCATCAACTAATCATTTTTTGTTTCTCTCTGCAGGGTCTCAGTGGTTCTCCTGGAGAGAATTTTAAATGACCTACTTTCTCTTACATTTTTGCATGTTCCATGTCCGACCTACAGAAAATGCTCTTTCATACTTTCCCTTCCACACTGTGGGAATGCAGGACAGCCAGCATGGTCATCTCTCTTTGCCTCAAACACCAGCAACCTGCTGGCCTAGCAATTGTACTTTTGACTCCTCAGATGGAATACAAAACCAGCCCACTGTGTCCCCAACTGCACGGACCCACTGATGTACATCTTACCAGGCTTGAAATGATGGTCAGGGACAGTTAATAGACACTGTCTGAAGCTTGGAAATCATTTAAAGGAATAACTACATGTCATTTCAGATACACTCCAAAAGCCCACTCAAAGGTTATCTTATCCTCTAGGAAAATGTTCCTTTGTGTGATTATCGTTTACTAGTCATAAAGCTCTGATTCTGTGAAGTAATATATTAACTGGTAGGTTTTTTTTCCATCTACAATTTTTACATCATTTGCATTAGGTTTTTGAACCAATTTAACCATCCTGGTGGTTCCTTCCTTTATGAATTAAATAAACATGTAAATTCTATTAATATATTTATAGACCATCATGTTCTTAATTTCTGAAATTATATTTTGATAGTGGATACCAAGCTTTCCTCTTCTGAAGGGAGATGGGACACATGACAGAGCAGAAACTTATCAAAAGTCCTCTTTCAATATCCACTCCACTCTTGGTTCCCCAAAGTTTATTACAGGCAGAAGTGGATAATCAAATCAGGATTATAAAACAGATTTTCTATCATCTCCTTTTTACAAGTCCTGAAATTTAGCTTTACTTTGAAATGGAACATCTACTTTTCTCATGCCTAGGCAGACAGTGGATATAACATCCTATTACATATGTATGGGATTTTTCAAATTGTCAAGGATAGCCAAGCTTTAGAGGCAACATAAAATTACAAAAAGATTTTTTAAAAACATAAATTAGTATGATATAAATGTATTTAGATATATCTTACGGACTAAACTTAAAAAGGAAAGAGAAGAAACTTATAGTTAAGGTGTGACATTGTCCTTTTTGTAATTTTTCTCAGCATTGTAATTTCCGGTGGTCACCCATGACATAGAATTCTTCAGCAAATAAATTTCCATAACACAGGCAATGATTACTGATGTTTCACAAGTGTAGGGCATATGATAAATTCCTGCTTCCTTCAATGTGTAGTCCTTTCCCAGTTGAAAAATAAATATATAAGCTTTTTCAATGGGCATGTCGTTTTCAACCAGCATTTATTCAACACCTGCTCTATTGTGGACACTGCCTAAAAGTGGATACAAAAAGGAACAAAGGCTGTATCTCTGCCTTTGAGGAACCCATTGTCTATTGAGGAAAGTAAGAGATCACAAATAATTAATATGTAATGTAGCAAGTACTATATTCACAAAGTATGGGAGAGAGACATGTGTGGCATAGCCAGAAGTTCTGGTTGGTCCAGACATAATATACATGGCAGGGAGATAAGATAAAAAGCTGTGCTAGAGTCAAATTTAAAAACACCTCAGACATTACACTGTTCACAGTGGAAACTACAAATTTTTTTTTTTTTTAACAGAAAATAATCATCTCAGCATGCTAAGATGCAAATAGAGCCAAAGGATAAAATGGAGACAAAAAGACATATTTAAAGTATGGTTATATTAGTCTAAGATAGAAATGATGAGTCTGGAATAAATCGATGCAGAGGGCACAGGCCAAAGGAAAGAGATTCAAGGGGATTTCATAAATTCCAGCAGGATCTGAAGACTGAAGAAATGTGGATGTCAAATAGGGAACAGTTTACAGAATGAGGACCACAGAGATGGCACAGAAATGAGTTCACTTTTCAAGTTTTTAATTTTGAGTTTGCGATCGGAAATATTTTTATTGTTTCCGATTGTTATCTCAAAAGTAAAATTAAGTCGAGTTGTAGGGAAAGTGATGGATCGTGTATATTAGAGTGTCTGATCATGCCATCAACATATAGAGAGTAGCCACAGCTAAAGGAGGAGTTGAAAACGTCCCAGGAGCCTTCAAAAAACTATGGAGGAGCTGGATTTGATAGAGATATTCATCCAACATACCTAAAATAGATGGATATGAAACCAATACTTGGCCTTTTTATCTTGCAGTGTTCATTGCAAGGTCCTCACAAATGAACATGACACGATGCATGAATGTATTAATGTGATTCTCAGTTATCCTCAGTGTCATTCATATATTTACCATTGAGAAGCACGCACTAAAATAAGTGGTAAAAAAAGAATTGCCATTGGTCCCTGAAACGTGTTGCCAATATAAATACACCTACACTCAGCTTAGGTAAACAAGTTCAGAGTAGGCAAAGAGAGAATTCAGGTGATGAGGTTTCTAGGAAAAAAACTCCATTTGAACAAAAAATTATTTTATTTTGTTTTTTCTGCACCTTCCAATTTAATATGAAGTTAGTATTTTTTGGTTCCATCTAAAGATTGATGCTCGCTCCTTGGAAGAAAAGCTATGGCAAACCTAGATACTATATTGAAAAACAGAGATATCTCTTTGCTGCCAACAAACATCAGTATTAGTCAAAGCTGTTGTTTTTCCAGTAGTAGTGTATGGATGTAAGAGTTGGATCATAAAGAAGACTGAGTGCCAAAGAATTGATGCTTTTGAACTTTGGTGTTATGGAAGACGCTTGAGAGTCCTTTGAACTGCAAGGAGAAAAGCCAGTTAATCCTAAAGGAAATCAACCCTGAATATGCATTGGAAGGACTGATGGCAAAGCTGAAGCTCCCACAGTTTGGCCACCTGATGTGAAAAGCCAAATCATTGGAAACAACCATGATACTGGGAAAGACTGAGGACAAGAGGAGAAGGGGAAGACAAAGCATGAGATGGTTGGCTGGCATCACCACTCTTTCATGAGTTTGATCATATTCCAGGAAATAGGGAAGGACAGGGAAGCCCGGCGTGCTGCAGTCCATGGGGTCACAAAAAGTCAGACACAACTTAGCAACTGAAAAACAATAACAATAAAGTATAAGAAGAGAGGCAAAAAGCAAAGGAGAAAAGGAAAGATATAAGCATCTGAATGGAGAGTTCCAAAGAATAACAAGGAGAGATAAGAAAGCCTTCCTCAGTGATCAAGGCAAAGAAATAGAGGAAAACAACAGAATGGGAAAGACTGACTGACTGATACCAATAATTTGCCCCTCATTTCCCTCCCTTTGCCTGGCAACAATTTGTGAGCTTTTGAGTTTTTCTGCACAATCCAGGCCACGCTGGTAATTATCTAGTGGACTGAGTCCGTAAATATATAAATAAATTCAAACAAGATTCTTTCTTGTGAGAATGTAGATTTGAGACTGAGAGAGTGATTCTTGGGTTAGCAATATTCTGCCATGTGGACAACAGAAAGAAAAAAAAAATGGAAAAAAACAAAAGTAATTTTAAAAAGAAAGAAAGCAGGGAATTTTATAGAAGTGTTCCCTTTCCTGAGAACTAGCTACATTCTAGCCTTTGGGTTCCATGATACACTCTAATAATCTTAAATTCCCCTTTATTAGTTAAACTGGCATAGCTTAGTTTCAGTTGTGCAGAAAAAAAAAAAATTCTTGACGAAAATGACTGTTAGAATTGTAGGACTAAAGTTACCAGGCACTCAATTGTGTCTGACTCTTTGTGATGCTGTGGACTGGAGCCCACCAGTCTTCTCTGTCCGTGGAATTCTCCAGGCAAGAATACTGGAATGCGTAGCCATTCCCTTCTCCAAGAGATCTTTCCAACCCAAGGATTGACCCACGGTGTCCTACATTGCAGGCAGATTCTTTACCACATGAGCCACCAGGGAAGCCCCTACTTCTTTTATAAGGTAAGTCCAAAGTTAGATTCCCAGGGAATTATTTTAAACAATGCTTGAACATTAATCCATGTCTCTCTTAATTTTAAATTAATATTCCTACATATACAAAGTTAGGAAGGTCATTTGGCATATTTTGAAGCCATTCTATCAAAAAAGGATAAAAACCTTTTATTTTTTAATCAGTTTAATTTCTTAGTTTATTTTCTTTAAGTTTAGCAGTGCTAGTTTTGTAGCAGACAGTTATTTATAATTGATGTAGCTTTAGGAAAAAGCTAATCTTAAAAAGAAAAAAAGCTAGCATTTCTGAGAAAACGACATTCATTTTGATCCTTGCCAAGTTTTAATAAGTGTATCCTACTGTCTTCTTGAGATTTATGCACTGTTAGTTCTACTTCATTTGGAAAATTTGCATTTTTTCTCTTATGCGCTCAAGCTGGGAGGCACAAAACAAGAGTTATTAGGTTTGTTTGACATGAGATGTCTAACAGTAATTTTCTTTCATCAACTTTATTCTATAGCTCTGATCCCCAAGGGCAGATTTTTCATTGGATTTTGTGAAACATTTTATAACAGCCTTACCTTTTGCAGAAGTTGCTCCCAAAACATCCTGAAGGAGTTGTCCCAACTCTCTCCACTGTAGAACAAACTAGACTTACCATTCTTATGCCCACTGTGAGTTAACATGACCTATGTATTATCCATCTTTGCACTGATTCAAAAAACCATATGTATATAATGTAGCTAGCTTTCATGAAGGTGTAGACATCAACCAAATACTTCTTGAGAACGTATTTTGTCCCAGTTACTTGGATAAATAATGGCTACAAGGATGAGCAGGATAAATTGTGTTCTGCCATTGCAGAAAAGACAGGAGATACAGACAAGAAACTCAGAATATTAACTACTAAAACTGTGTGAGAACATAATACTCTAGAAGCACAGAGGAAGGAAATTAACCCAACAGTTGAAAGTTCAAGAAAGATTTCTTAGCCTAAATGATTTTGGTTTGACCCAGATGTTGAGTAGGAACTCCAGGTTTGATCAAGGGAGTGCACGAAATTAGGGCATGTTGTGGGTAGGAAAAAAAACAACATGCAAACTTCCCCATGATGAGTTAGAGTGTGCTACGTTTGCTGTTCTGCTGTCCAGTTGTGTTTGACTCTTTGCAACTCTTTGGACTACAGCCTGCAAGGCTCCTCTGTCCATGGGATTTTTCATGCAAGAATACTGGAGTGGGTTGCCATTTCCTCATCCAGGGGATCTTCCTGACCCAGGGATTGAGCCCACATCTCCTGAGTCTCCTGCCTTGAAGGGTGAATTCTTTACCCAATGAGCCATCAGGGAAGCCCATGGTAAGTTTCGAGAATCTGAAAATGACAGCCTTATTGAAACTTGAAAGGAACTTAGGAGAAGTAGGAATGGGATAAAAGAAATGACGGTCATACAAGTCTGGCAAAGGAGAGACTAATTAAGAGGCAGTAGCCATAGTCGGGCTTTGCTGATAGCTCAGTTGGTAAAGAATCGTCCTGCAATGCAGGAGACCCTGGTTCGGGCAGATATTACTGGCCTAGGACAAGATAGCAGAATTAAAATGAAAATAAGGATCAAATATCCATATGACAAATCCATTAGTGGACTTGGAATTAATTAGAGGTTGAGGAAAAAGGATGATCTCCAATATTTATGGATCCAAAGATGGAATTTTTACATTTATATCATGAGATATTAGTTGATAGTTTTCTTTTCCTAAATTGTCCTTTTCTGGTTTTTTATTAGAGTAATGTTAGCCTCATAAAATGAATTAGAGTAGTGCCTCTGCTGCTCTTCTGAAAGAAATTGTACAAGACCGGTATAATTTCTTCCTTAAATGTATGGTGGAACTCACCAGTGAAACTTGTTGCTTTCAGTTTTGAAAGTTTATTAATTATTGGCTCTTTGTTTAACAGGTATAGGCCTATTCAGATAGTCTACTATGTGTGTGTTGGCAAATTTTGTCTTTCAAGAAACTGGTCCATTTCCTCTAGGTTATCAAATCTGTGGACATAGAGATGTTCTCTCATTTTTCCTTAGGTAGACTAGACAGAGACGTTGATTTTATTGATCATTTCAAAGAACCAGCTATTTGTTCCACTTAGTTTCTCTGTTGATTTCCCATTTTCAATTTTATTGATTTCTGTTTTAATTCTTATCATTTCTTTTCTTCTGCTTACTTTGGATTTAATTTTGCCTTATTTTTTTCTTTAGATTCCTAAGGTAGAAACTTAGATAATTGATTTTAGATCATAGAAGTATTACATTCTTCCAATGTATACATTGAATGCTGGAAATTTCCCTCCTAAACACTGCATTCACTGCATCCCACAATTATTGATAAATTATGTCTAATTTTTCATTTGGTTCAAAATATATGTTTTCATTTTGCTTATATTCCTTCTTTGACCTATGTATTATTTAGAGTGTGTTAATTCAAGTATTTGAAGATTTTCCAGCAATCATCCCATTATCGATTTCTAATTTAGCTTCTTTATGGTTTGAGAGCAGACACTGTATGATTTCTATTATTTTAAATGTATTAATGTGTATTTTATGGCCTAGAATGTGGTCTATCTTGGTGAAAATCCGTGTGTGCTTTAGAAGAATGTGTATTCTGCCCTTGTTGTATGAAGCAGTCTACTGATGTCCTTTATATCCAGCTGACTGATGATGTTGATGAATTCAGTCTGTCCTTACTGATTTTTTTGCCTCTTGAACTTGTCCATTTCAGATAGAGGAGTGTTGAAGCCTCCAACCATAATAATCAACTTATATATATATCTGCTTTCAGTTTTTCCAGTTTTGCCTCGCATACTTTAACACTCTGGACTGTTAACTTCCCATACGCTTCTCAGTTGCTCTACCTCCCCTTCAGCTGGGTCAGAATGACCAGTCATCTGGAGCTGAGTATTGCCCTTCCCCCAGGTCAGTTAGACTCTGCAAAAATCCCAGCAGGTTAGACTCTGATTAAATAATTGTTCCTAAGGGTAGATCTTCTGAAGAAGAACTGAAAGCTCTGCTATATTTTAACATAACTTTTCCCCTCCCCTTGCCAAAAGCATGAGGGGTTTTCCTCCAATATTCACTATGAGAACCTGGTAACATTTCAGAAGTTAAAACACACAAAAGTGTGGGGTCCCTCCAATGACTGGGTCCCTCTGGAGTTTTTACTTTTCTGAGTTGTCTACACTGCACCTCTTGCAATTCTTCAATCACGGTTCTGATTTCCTGACCCTGGCACTGGTTCCCCAGGATGTTTCTGGTCCAGAAAGTTGTGATTCTCTGTATTTGCTGATAGGTCTCTGTAATCTGGGGGGCAGTGGCTTGCCCTGTGACCTCATTTCTCTTATGGATCTAAGAAGCACTGTTGATTTTTCACTTTCTCAGCTTTTTACTTGTTGTTAGGATTGAATGGTGACTTCCAAACTTCTTGCCAAAAGAAGCTCATCAGACCAGATATCAGAATCTTCTGTTTGTTTTTGTAGCAGTTGATATGATAAAAGCATAAATTTGCAAATCTTAAATTTTCATTTACTTCATAATAAGTTTAAACATTTTTTAATAGCCATTTGTTTTTCTAGTTCTGTGAAGTACTTCTTTTCAACATGATTGATTTTTAATTGTTACCATTTGGTCTCTAAACAAGGTCATTTTTCTTTCACCCAAATTTATCAATATATATACATGTATATACACATATAGTGCTGTGTCTATATATATATATATATATATATATACACACACACATATATATCTGGCTTAGTTGCCCAGTCATGTCCAATTCTTTGTGACCCCATACACTGTAGCCCACCAGGCTCCTCTGTCCATGGGGATTCTGCAGGCAAAAATACTGGAACGAGTTGCCATACCCTCCTCCAGGGTATTCCCAACCCAGGGATCAAAGCCAGGTCTCCCACATTGCAGGTGGATTCTTTACCATTTGAGCCACCAGGGAAGCCCAGGAATACTAGAGTGGGTAGTCTATCTGTTCTCCAGTGAATCTTCCCAACTCAAGAAATGAACCAGGGTTTCCTGCATTGCAGACGGATTCTTTACCAGTTGAGCTACCACTATATATATATATATATATATATATATATATATACATATACCTTTGGTATATATATATCAGAGAAGGCAATGGCAACCCACTCCAGTACTCTTGCCTGGAAAATCCCACGGACGGAGGAGCCTCGTAGGCTGCAGTCCATAGGGTAGCTAAGAGTCGGACACAACTGAGCGACTTCACTTTGACTTTTTACTTTCATGCATTGGAGGACAAAATGGCAACCCACTCCAGTGTTCTTGCCTGGAGAATCCCAGGGACGGCGGGGCCTGGTGGGCTGCTGTCTATGGGGTTGTACAGAGTCGGACACAACTGAAGCGACTTAACAGCATATATATATACATAGTGGTCTTCCCAGTGGTAAAGGATCTATCTGCCTGCCAATATAGGAGACACCAGAAAAGTGGGTTCAATCCCTGGGTCAAGAAGATCCCCTAGAATAGGAAACGGTAACCCACTCCGGTATTCTTGCCTGAAAAATTCCATGGACAGAGAACCCTGGTGGGCTACAGTCTATAGGGTTGCAAAGAACCAGACATGACTAAGCAACTGAGCACATGCGTGCACACACACACACACACACAGTACAATAAAATACACATATTTTAAGTTTACATCAAAAATACATGAGTTTTGATAAATGTATTGACATAACTACCACTAAAATCATTATACAGAAAATATATATCATTTTCCCAAAGCTCCTGTTTGCCTCTGCAGTTAATACTTTCAAACAGCCACTGATCTGCTGTCTTCCATTGTGGAATAATTTTTTCTATTCTTGAATTTACTAAAGGTATAAAGTTTGCACGTTTTTGTGTTAAACTTCTTCCACTCAGCATGTTTTCGACACTTTTGTGTGTTGATGTGTTTATTAGCAGTTTGTTCCCTTTTGTTGCTGAGAATCATTTCGCTTGATAGATATACCACAATTTTTTATACACTCACCTTTTAATGAACATTTGATTGTATCTAGATTTTTATCTCTTACAATAAAGTTTCTATAAATATTTATGTACAAGTATGACAACTCAGTTTACCACCACTTGTTTTATGGACATGACCTGGAAATTGCTTGGCTTCCGTCTATATCCCTTTAAACAGCGCTTGGTCATGTGACCACACCTGGCTGCAAGGGAAGCTGGAAATATAGTCGGTAGCTGGGAGACCAGGTGTCCATCTAAAACCCAGGGTTTTATTACAAATAGAAGAAAGTGAGGGTGGAAACTCAGAGATTGTCTTCATGTAAATGGGGAAAAATCTAATCTGGCTTCTAGATTTTGGATGGATATTGGTGCCATTATCTGATTTGACATTCAAGTGGATGGATGAGTAAGCTATTCCCTGTAACACTCTAGTATATTTTCAGCAATAATCAAAGCTGGAAATATAAATTTTGGGAATCATCAACATATGGATGGAATTTAAAGCAAGGGATGAGATGAGATACCCTAGAGAGTAAGTATAAGATGTGGTTTCTATCTGGTGATGCAGCGATTTCACAAACTGCTTTCAGAGCCTAAGCTAAATATAATCATCATTAGCAGAATGCATGTTAACTTAAAGCAAAACAAAAAATTATTTTACCCTTTTTTCCCTGGTAATACAGTAAACTACTTAGGAATTACATTTCCCAGCCTCTCTAAAAGCTAGGTATGGCTGTATGACTAAATTCTTACCAATGGAATGTGAGTGAGTCGCCAATCTAAATACTCATCTCCAAACAGACTCTTACATAAAAGGAAGAATTATTTACCTTCTTTCTTATTTAAGCCACTACATTTGAGTTTATTTTTAGCAGCTTAAGTCTTAACTGATTCATGCAGTTAATTTATCCAATTCTTTCTTGTGCTCAGTTAAACAAATCTCCATTGTCACTCATTTTATTCATTTTTATTGATTTTATCACAACCTTGGGTTTTTTTAGCATTATTTATTTCGGTTTAGTTTTCAAGAATATCAGATTGACAGTATTTCCATAATGGTTTAAGAAATAAAGTAATGATACTACCTTGCAGAATATTAATGAATATTTTCTTCATACACTTTCAATTCTCTCCAGCCATTGCCTCAATTAATTCTTCATGCTAAAGTTAAAAAAAAGAAAATCTAATGTGGTTGTCCTCATTTCACTGAAGAGGAAACTGAAGTAGAGATATTAAATTATTGGCCTATAAGAGCAAACCAAATTAATGGAAAAGGTGGAAGTAAAATGCAATTATCTCACTTCTGTTTTTATTGAACTATTAAATTACAAGTCACAACCAATTAAAAACATGATGTAAGATCTAAACAGTATAACCTTTTTATCATGTGGATGATGGGTCCTAAAACCTGCCCGTTAGCACTTTGTAAAATGTTTCTTTCTTCCACTTAATGTTATCAACATTTTTCGCCATTAGGTTTACATATAGATACATAGATATAAGCAGATAGGTGAAAAGTGTAGAAACATTATTTTTAAATAGAAAATATATTCACTCCAAATTTTCCACACTTATCAAAAGCTATTTATATCTGGATGTATTTTTTCCAGCCCTTTCTCTATCCATATCATTAATCATTTAATTTTCACATAATTATGATCAAATATTTGTGATCAAATATAAATTCAAATGGCATGTAATATATATTGTATTTCTCGGCCCAAGTGAAATTCAACAGAAATCCATTGGGTGGAGTTGTACCATAGCTTAACATTTTAAAATATTTCTCAATTTTATCTTTTTTACATTTTCTCCACTTTTATATAGCTTGTGACTAAGCAATATTTACTATTTGAAGACAAAAATATTTTATTCCTACTGGAAATTGTTTGGGAAGTATTTGTTTATGCACTATTCTCTTTTCTGATTGTATCTAATACAAGTAGCATACAATTTCAAATTTAATAATCCTGTCAAAGAATATAGTTGCTTATTTTCCAAGAAATAGGCAGATTAATGAGATTAAATAGAAAATAACAGTTGGCTTAGTGAAGGAAAAAATGCTGCTCTGTCTTTTTACCTCTCAAACTCGTTTTTTCTGCCATCAAAAAAGCCAGGTAAACGTCTGATATTTCAACTCCTCTGAGACAAAACGCTACGTGCATTAAACAAACAAGGCTTCATTAATGTTCATCCATTCTAATACGTGCTACAAAAAGTTGCCACAAGTTTGATTCCTCCCTGGGGAACTAGCTGTCAAAAAGTTTTGTACCTGCATACAAAAGCAGGTTAATCTCTCTGTGGCAGAATTTCAGACTCAAGTGTGCATAAATATCAAGGACCCAGTCCTGGAAATTCTGATTTAATGGATAAGAGGTGGACCTCAAGAATTTTACAAGTACCTGCAATGGTCCAGGGACCACATGTGAAAGCATCGCCCTGAGGGAAGGTCAAAGAAGATGGGGACCCGGCCGTCAGTTAGTTTCAGTCTTGAGCCACAGGAGGAAATAAAGAGGTATTAAAACTAGCTTCTGATTCAATTATCCTTTCAATTCCAATTGATTCACCCTCTGAAAGAAGACCTAAGATTTTCTCACTTACTCCCTAGGGTTCACTTCCCCAACCTTCCCTTGCCATTTAGAAGAATGAAGGCTAAGACTATAGTGGGAAAATGATGAGATACAGGAATTTGCAGATTATTCTGGATAGGTATTTTCTTTGGTTAATTAGAAATTGCTAAAATTCTTTCTTAGGAAAAAAAATGTTCTTGAATATTCTTCTTTTGTTCTCACATTTTGTATGTAATTGTTATCGATTTTGGTCCTAGCTTGTTTCACCCGTAATACTGGTCTTTTTATGCAGGAATAAGGCTGTGAATTTTCTTTTGCTGGGTGTACAGTAAGTATAGACAGGATTACTAGTGTTAGCAGCCTGGCACCACAGATCATAGAGTAAAGAATCCTAAGATCTGAATTCAAATTTGGATTTTGGATATAGTAGCTGAGTGTAAAAGGGGCCGGTTCTTGACATCCTTAAGTCTCACATTTGTAAAATATCAGTAATAGTGCTTTAACAACTTCATCTGGTTGGGATGAAGTTCTCAACAGAGCAAATAATAAAAATACTTTGTAAACTGTGAAATGTTTTGAAAATCACAATAATTTTTTTTGGCAATACATCTAAAAGAACACTGGCATAAACTGTGTAACCTATGGCATGTAAGCTATGCATATGAATTGAAGGCCGGGAATCTGTCAAAATGCTCACCAATGAATAATTAAATCAATACTGAATATCCTTTCTATTCTCAGTAAAATGTTAACTCTGATACAGCCATTAAAGATATATTCCTTATGGTCCAGGTGTCTACAGTAGAATTATAGACCATTTGAATGAAAGACACCTTACATGTGTGTTTCCTGGGGTGTTTGTTAAAGTTTCCTGGTCCCACATCAGATCTACTGAATCAGAATCTCCTGAAGACCTATAGACTGCAGGATCTATATTCTGTAATAAATACAAGGATATTGTTCATTGTTATGATCAGAAAACAAAGAACCCTGGGAAACTGTTTCAAAGTGACTTTTTTCCAAACTCCTAGACAATGTTAAGTATCACTGAGACAACATCCTTTACCATTTCAAAGTGTAATATATTCTATTATTGGTCTTTCAGTCAACAGAGTCAGGAAGACAAGGTCGTATACATAAAACAGTAGCAGGCACTATATTCGGTGAGTGTTTTAATGACACACACTGATGCTATGTGCTGGACATCTTTGTTCAAAGTAATGTGGACAAATGAGAAAGAAAAAAGAGCTTGAAGAATGATAATCTTATACTGGAGTAATGGAAAGAACACACACAGAATTATAATTGGAGAAACTAGGATTGTTCATATAGAGGGGATAGAAGGAAGTCACCACGATGGATAAAATCACTGAGGGAGAAAGTATGTGTCAAAATATACAACAGAGATAAGGTTGAAAGTCATGGCTGATTTTTTTGCGACCCCATGGACTATATAGGCCACCAGGCTCCTCAGTCCATGGAATTCTCCAGGCAAGAATACTAGAGTAGGTTGCCATTTCCTTCTCCAGGGGATCTTCCTGACCTAAGAACTGAACCCATGTCTCCTGCATTGACAGGTGAATTCTTTACCACTGAGCCACCAGGCAAACTTAGAGCCAGAATAATGTACGTAGTTAGCATGGAAAAATAAGTAAAAGAAATGCAGATGGAGAGATGAATCATCTGATGCAATACTTTGAAATCCAAGAAAGTGAAAAAAAAAAGAAGACCAAATGTGTCTAATAGAAAAAATGGGGGTCTTCAGATGATACAAGATAAGTGCAGTGCTTGGACACTGACTATCAGAGAGCTAATACGACTGTGGTTGAGAGAACATGTGCTTGGTTGTGGAGCAAATTCCCTACTACATACAAATTCTTTTGCTCTATGAAGTACTATAATTGCTATTAGGTTCCCTGGGTTTGTGATTAAAAGCAATGACAATACTTAGATTTATCTGAAGGCAATAATACTTAAATTTTAGAGCGCGTTTGTATCACCTGGGGACTTGTTAACAATGTCAATCCTTTAAGCCCATCCCATGAAGTCCTCACTAATTAGGACCTTCACAAGCCTGTTTATTCAGTGTGACTCAAAGAACCAGTATGAACTAGAAAAACTATTTGTTCAGTCCTGGGAGAAAGAAGGTAATGAGAGAACAGGACTAGAAGTTTTCTGAACCATTTGACACTGCTGCAACACCTAATCTCCATGGTTAGTGGACTTGTTTCATTGTGCAGATCATAGAACAAAAATGTCAGTCCTCTACAGATTAAGGGGAAAAAGATCCCATGGCACACAGCTTAAGAAGCCCTTAACTAGATAATTCTGATGCAGATTGACCATTCACCAACATTTGAAAAGATATGCTATTAGGAAATTCCATGGGCTTCCTTGGTGGCTCAGTTGTAAGAATCCGCCTGCCAATGCAAGAGATGAGGATTCTATCCCTGGGCCAGGATAATACCCTGGAGAAGGAAAATGGCTACCCGCTCCAGTACTTTTGCCTGAGAAATCCCATGGACAGTGGAGCCTGGTGGGCTAAAGTCTGTGGCGTCACAAAAAGTCAGACATGACTTCATGACTTACAAAAAAATGTTCCATAAAAATCTTAATTCGATCACATTTGAAATGTATTTTATTTGTATAGCAAAGAAATATCTTATATATGTGTATACACATTCATATGCATGTGTGTTTATTTATTTATATGTCAAACTGATATCCAAATGGACCCATACACAATTTCAAATAAGTAGGCAAAATTGAGATTCACAAACCTAGAGATTCTTGTTATATTTTATGCACAGATTTGACCTATTTTAAGAATTAGCAACTTATTTTGTTTTGCTTTGTCTTGTTGAAGGGGCTTCTCAGGTGGCTCTAGTGATAAAGAACCTACTTGCTGATGCAAAAGACATAAAAGGCATGGGTTCTATCCTGAGTCAGGAAGATCCCCTGGAGGACAGCAACCCACTCCAGTATTCTTGCCTGGAGAATCCCATTGACGGAGGAGCCTGGTGGGTTACAGTCCATAGGGTTACAAAGATTCAGACAGGATTGAAGCGACTTAGCATGCACGCACGCACATCTTGTTGAAACTAGTTATGAATGCCTGGACATGTTATAAATATTTATGATTTATGATTGAGAGTGTGCAAATGGCAAAGTCCTTTCAAAATGAACACAATGATGATGATACACTAAAGTCTTTAGGATTTTGCAAATGAACACTTTAATTGGAAAAATAACATTAGCAATCTTTTTTGTCGTTTTTTTTTCAAAGAGCAAAGGGTAAAGAAGACTGAAATATAGCAAAATGACCTCAGAGAATTTCAACTATCACCAATTGTCTCTGCTTTTTGCAAGACTTAAATAAAATATCACAGTGTCAGATTTGGTTGTTGTTACTGAAGAGGAAAGACCGGAAGGAAGGCTATGTGCTCTAGTCTCATATGGTAAACATAACACTGCTTACCTTTTTTTTTTTTTTGAAATCATTAAATCCTTGAGTATCTCATTTATAAACATGAGGAACTCAGCTACTTGCCTGCAAAATTGATGAGATATTTTTTAAGCACAGAGATTCTTGCTGGTAGAAATCTGGCCCCTTTCCATGAACTTCCTCTACATCTCACTTGTCTTCCCTCATTTCAATTTCTTGGCATTTTTCATTTTTTTCCCTTCAAGCCACCAATTGAATTGCCAAGTTTCATTTGACTGAGGAAGAGCTCTGCCCTAGGTCTGCAAAGATACACCAGTCACCTCTAGTATGCTGTATGGATGACTCATGGACATGTTAAACTACTCCCTTTCCCATTCTAACATACACACATGCACACAGACACACACACACACATCATACACACACACACAGAGTTTTCCTTTTCCAGGTCAAGAGAAAATTATTAGATACGTGTTATTTCCTTACTTTGTCTTCCTTGAAACAGTACCTAGTCTCATATATTAATATTTCATTCCCAATGTAACATGTCAAAGTAAAGAGTTGTGTTGACCAGCAAGAAGTCAGAAGGTAAGAAATTTCTCTGCTTCCAAGAAAACTATTGTTAGTACAGCAGACAATAAATAAAGGGGAAAGGCAGAAGGGAGCCTTTTATGCCAAGAGAAATGCAGACCATGACAAAACTTATAAGGCTAAGAAAAAACAAATCATCTTTAGGAGAACTTTCACTTGAAATGGTTTTGCCTTTCAAAAGGAAAAATGCCCTGCTGAATCAGCAGCATTTGGGAGGAAAAATCTTATATGGTTTTCTAAATACTAAACTGAAACTCAGTGGCAAAAAAAGAAGGTTGTGTTTGCATGTAAAATGAGAATGAATTTAAACTCAGCAAATTGCAAATTTCAGATGAGGACAATCTAGCAACAAGGTTAGGGAGAAAAGAAACAAAGCACATTTGGACTGGTGGTGTTAGAGGAAGCACACTGACTGAAACCACCGCCACTGGCCAGGCTCTCTAGTAACCATTCACATGAATTGTTTTACCACGGGAGGTCCTGATTAGGAATACGGAACTAATAAGCCACCACTAACCAGAAGAATTTGGGAAAGGTCAAAAGGAGATACCATGTGTCCATCCACCTCCCAGAATCCCTCTCAATAGCATCTTGGCTGAGTGATGCATGCGCCACCAGGAAGGACTCTGAGACATTATGATTGGCCAGAGACAACCCAGAAACTAATCCCATCACCATAAAACCTGAGACTTGGAGCCACTTGGCAGAGCTGTTCTCCTGGGTTCCCTTTCCCTACTGCTCTCCACCCAGGTGCCCTTTCCCAATAAAATCTCTTGCTTTGTCAGCACTTGTGTCTCCTCGGACAGTTCATTTCTGAGTGTTAGACAAGAGCCCAGTTTCGGGCCCTGGAAGAGGTCCCCCTTCCTACAACAGTGGTGTCCTGTTGTATAAGAGAAAAATCCACATGATTGTGAGTGGGCCCATTTCATCCTGGCACCTTGTTGCATGAATGTGCTCTAAGAAGATGAAAAAAAATGAATGAGATCTAATTCTTGTTCAGCCATAGAGCTGTTCAATCAAGCAAGATAACAGATAATCTCTACAACAGAAAATTGATTTGTAGGCTCTCAAATTCTTCATTTTGCTTATGTTTCAGAAATGTGTAGATGTGTCAGGATGCCTTAAGAGGTTTTGTTTTGCTTTTTTTTTCCTTTTCAATATTTTATCATAGCAAAAAGGGATAACTTGACTATAACTGTGAAATGCAAACTGATTTTATCTCGAAATGTCAGATAGACTATTGTCAGTCTAAGACAAACATAAAAAGGATAAGATTCTCTGAAGGACTCGATAACATAGTCAATAACATGCTTTTACTGTGGAAAATAAAAATCCCCAGTTCTACAGAAAAATATTGTCTGGATTTTTACAAAATTGAAAATTACAGGCCATAAATAGCGCTATGTATGTTGTATTAGCTAAGAAATATTTTCTATATCTAGTGAATTTATTATGCAATATGTCTAGATCAATTATATAAAAACTTAATGAATGTTTATAATTGCTGTTGGTTGGTATTTACTGTAAATCCTTCTCTTTTTATCTAAATAATTATGATAGTACATTAAAGTTTAGTTTTAGATATCTGATATTTACAACCTTTTAGCAAAAACTGAGGACATGTGAGACACCAGAAACATATTGTTCTTAAATATTCAGGGTATTGTCATAGGTCAGTGTGGCTACATTCAAAACCTTGTATTAAGAGCCATTGTTAAACTGATGAGAATGAACAAATCTCAGATACAAGAAAAGGTAATTTATAGAGATAATCCAAGTTAAAGCTAAAGCTGTTGAAAATTTAACTGAAGCACTACAGCTATTGTTCATTCATTCACTCATTCATTAGTCATTCATCTAGTAAGCATCTTGTGAATACTTCTTCACAAATATTTTGTTAATACTATAAATGACAATAATTGTCATTTACAGAGTTCCAATTATGTGTTTGGAGAACAGGGAAGAGGTCCAGTTAGAGACAGTTGCAGCGCTTGAATTCATTGGAATTGTCAAAAAAGCTCAATGAGAAAAAGAAGTGGCAGAACTCTTCATTTCTGTCATTAAAAAAAGGTAGAAAGGATAATGACCCTCAGATGGAGACTAAGAAGGAAAGAAAGAAGGACTTACATGGTGTTCCAATAGTTAAGACTCTGCATTTCCATTGCAAGGGGCCTGGGCTCAATCCCTAGTCAGGGAACTAAGCTCCCATGCCCCACTTGCTGCATGGTGTGACCAAAATAACAACAACAACAACAATAATACACTAATTAGGAATCCACTTGACACAATCTCTTTGGCATTCTATGTTCCTGTTGATTTCTTTTAAAAAGGCAAAAAAAAGAAAAAAAAAAAAAAGGAAAGAATGAAATGATGACCAGAAAAAGTTTGTCACAAAAAAAAAAAAAACAAGGAGAGAGATTAATTTGAGATGAGGATAGTGTCCAAGGGAACTAAATGTTGCAAGAGAATGAAAACTAAAGCACATTCAATCATTTGGGGAATAGAAGATCACTCCTGAACTCTAATAGAATACTTTCATGAAGTGGTGAGATGGAAACCTCATGGCACTGAATGGCAGACTGAATGAAAGATGAAGGTGAAGAAAGAGTTAGTATCTGTTCTTTCTGGGAGCTTGACTTTTAAACAGAATGGGAACTCCTGACTTGAAATTAGTAATTGAAGAAGACATTTGAGTGAGTCATTGTCACCAACAATTAAAAAGTGTATGATGAGAAAGATGTAGTAGTCACTTTCTCCCACTTAAGCAACCAATAGAGTCTTCCCAACTGGAAAAGAGATTATCATATCTCCCTTTATGTTATGTTGATTTTCAACCTAAGTGACATCTTCAGATATAATTAGCCCTTGATAATAGGCTTTAATAAGCAGCTCTTCTGTGTGAAGTGTTGAGGAAAAGCGTACATTTATAGGAAGAATATCAATAAACATTCAAAGGCAATTTGGGCAAAAGTCAACTTACATTCTTCCCAACAGTGAACAAGTTTAACACATCTTCATACAATGGAAACACTTTCCAGGGAGCTCATGAGATTGAAAGGGTATGTAGAAAAGATGTAAACATTAGGAGAAATCTAAATTATAAACCCCTTCATATGATGTTTCTCCTTAAAATAACCCTCGATGTGAGCACCAAGGATATATCTAGGAAAGGTCTTACACTTCAGATTTCACTGCAAATCAGGGAGCTCTCTCAGTTTTTCTACTTTGATCTCCAAGAAGGAAGAAGAGAGAAGAAAGGACTTTGAGGAGTGGCAACCAAGACCTAAACACTAACATTATTTCTGCAAAGAAGGTAAGGAATTACGCAAGTTGGAAAAGTTTTAATTTTGTGGGTAGGACTTAGTATTTGAAAAATAATAATCTAACTCAAGTAATCACTTTTCTCCTAGTAATTCCTGAATGGCCTCTCTGCCCACTGACAGGAACGAGAACAGGAAGGACCGACAGGCTGTTGCTTTCGAAGCTCGAAGCTCTACCACCCTGTCCACCACTAGGAGTGCCTTCTGCCTGCTCACTCCACTCTGCCCTAAGTGTCCACTGAATCAATGTTCAATTGGTCTGCTGGGTGGCGCCAGATCATCACATAACCACAGAATCCCAGCAGCATCCAGCATTTCAAAAACTTCAAATGCGTAAGTGTAAATACACTACCCTCTATTTTTTTAATTTCTCTAACAAAATCCAAATAATGATACCAGAAAGAAAGAATATTACATCTCTCCAAGTGTAATGCATTATTTTAAAATGAATTTTTCTAAGGAAAGTGGAAGTGATAGTCGCTCAGTCATGTCCTACTCTCTGCAAACCATGGACTGTAGCCTGCCAGGCTCCTCTGTCCATGGAATTCTCCAGGCAAGCATATTGGAGTGAGTAGCCATTTCCTTTTCCAGAGCATCTTCAAATTAATGCTAAAATATTTTCATATAGAAGGAATGCCCAAAGGTGATGTCTGTACCTATATAACTTTTCCAATCATTGAGGCAAATACGGGTTCAATAAGGTTTGTGAAAATAATATACAAGCTTTTTATTATTTGTATCCATGCTTTTTAAAAATATTCATTTATTCAACTGCACCAGCTCTTAGTTGTGGCATGCCGGATCTAGTTTCTTCACCCGGGCTTGAACCTGGGCCTCCTTCATTGGGAGCAGGGAGTCTTAGCTACTGGACAACCAGGAAGTCCCTATCCATGTGTTATAACTACTGATATGCTTTCAGACAGCTCTGGAAAGATCCTGACCTTGTCCTACCAGCTCAGTGTAACATCTCCACTGTGCCCCAAGGTGATTCCTCCTAGTGCCTCCAAATTTATCTTTGCTACTATATTCTCCCCTAAACTTATTTCAGGCAACTGCAATTGCCTCCTCATACCCAACTCACAATCAGGCCCAACTAGCCTGCGGAGGGCTTATTCACTGTCTTCCCATTACGAATATTCTGGCTGTATGTCCTATACTTTCAAGATTTCACTAAAGCAATAGCTGCTTTATTGAATTAACTATACCAAAAATGTTCCGAATGATTCTGTGGTGGATACTGCTGCTGCTCTATCAAAATCTACTCTCCTTTTCTGGTAAAGAGTCCACCTGCCAGTACAGGAGACACAAGAGACACGGGTTCAATCCCTGCGTTGGAAAGATACCCTGGAGGAGGGCATGGCAACCCACTCAAGTATTCTTGCCTGCAAAATCCCAAGGACAGAGGAGCCTGTTGGGCTACAGTCCATGGGGCCACAAAAAGTCAGTTCCACAGTAACAGGGTTCAAACTGAGTATGTGGTTACCTAGCTAGACCACTGCTTTAACAGACTCCTTTGCAGCTGGGATGTGACTTACTTAGCATCAATGGAATATGCATGGAAGTGATAAGTGCAATTTCTACCTCATTAGTTTAAAGGAAAATTGCCTGCCCTAGACATCTGCTCTTTTCGCTTGCCCCCAGCCAGAATACGCACTTGTCTGCAATTCAGCTTGTATTGTGGAGATGAAGACTTTTCCTAGGAAATGGCAGATCTTTTAAAGTCCTTGTATTTGGTACCTACTATATTTTATAGCTATTAAGCCTTTACTTAACTAATACAGATGTTAATAGACCAGTGAGTTTCATTTGCATTTGCATTTTTAACACAGGTGGTCCAGAGACCTAGTTACTTAATGACAAGGAGCAGCTCTGTTATAAGAATTTCCCACACCGTAGCAAGTCAGACACATCTGCTACTCTCCTAGCACTAATGATTCAAAGGGAAAAACCATGTCTATCTAGTTCTAACATTTAGCACTGGTTTCAGTGCAATGGCACGTTCGGAGTTGGTGTTTTACAATATTAGGAATAGGAAAGGTTTGCAGCCATCTAACCTACTTACACACAGAGTGAGCCCTGCAAAGGTTAGGCTTTATGAGCACTAATATTGCTGCATTGATGTATATACTATCAAGCCGGAAAACAAACCATATGGCTAATATATCCACATTTTGACCTGCCAGAGAATGTGGCAGTTCATCAGGAGATCATCAGTGAGTAATATTGACATTGCTAACTTTATTGGCCTCTGAACTGTGCTTTAGTATTCAGTTCAGTTCAGTTCAGTCACTCAGTCGTGTCTGACTCTTTGAGACCCCATGAATCGCAGCACGCCAGGCCTCCCTGTCCATCACCAACTCCCGGAGTTCACTCAGACTCACATCCATCGAGTCAGTGATGCCATCCAGCCATCTCATCCTCTGTCGTCCCCTTCTCCTCCTGCCCCCAGTCCCTCCCAGCATCAGAGTCTTTTCCAATGAGTCAACTCTTCGCATGAGGTGGCCAAAGTACTGGAGTTTCAGCTTTAGCATCATTCCTTCCAAAGAAATCCCAGGGCTGATCTCCTTCAGAATGAACTGGTTGGATCTCCTTGCTGTCCAAGGGACTCTCAGGAGTCTTCTCCAACACCACAGTTCAAAAGCATCAATTCTTCGGTGTTCAGCCTTCTTCACAGTCCAACTCTCACATCCATACATGACCACAGGAAAAACCATAGCCTTGACTAGACGGACCTTTGTTGGCAAAGTAATATCTCTGCTTTTGAATATGCTATCTAGGTTGGTCATAACTTTCCTTCCAAGGAGTAAGCATGTTTTAATTTCATGGCTGCAGTCACCATCTGCAGTGATTTTGGAGCCCCAAAAAATAAAGTCTGACACTGTTTCCACTGTTTCTCCATCTATTTCCCATGAAGCGATGCCAAAGCCTTTGACTGTGTGGATCACAATAAACTGTGGGAAATTCTGAAAGAGATGGGAATACCAGACCACCGGACCTGCCTCTTGAGAAACCTATATGCAGGTCAGGAAGCAACAGTTAGAACTGGACATGGAACAACAGACTGGTTCCAAATAGGAAAAGGAGCACGTCAAGGCTGTATATTGTCATCCTGCTTATTTAACTTATATGCAGAGTGCATCATGAGAAACGCTGGGCTGGAAGAAGCACAAGCTGGAATCAAGATTGCCAGGAGAAATATCAATAACCTCAGATATGCAGATGACACCACCCTTATGGCAGAAAGTGAAGAGGAACTCAAAAGCCTCTTGATGAGAGTGAAAGTGGAGACTGAAAAAGTTGGCTTAAAGCTTTAATATTAGGTGTCATAAAATAACATGAATGGCGAGATACCTATAGGCTTAATAAAAAATACTGTGAAATTAAATTGTGAAAAAAAAACTGAAAATAAATACTGTGAAATTTACCAGATAAAATATAATAGGAAATTTGAATCTTTAGCGTTCATGCTGCTGTTTGGATGCTGTATTAAAGCAATCCTGGCTTTCTCTGGTCCCTCATGGAAGGCTGTGTTTGAATGAGTTAGGGCACACCTGAGCAGATATGGACCTCATTTCAGCATTATTCTCTAAAGGATACCACATGAGAGCATTTCTTAGTCTGCTCTACACAATGATCTTAGCTTCAGTTGTATGTTTGGTCTGCCAAGTGATTTGGTTGCCAAATCACAACTTTTGAAAGTGATTTTTATTCTGGGCTTGATCATAAGAGCAAAATCAGTCATAGAAGAATATACTCAACCTGCAATTTCTTGACTTAATATATGCCCAAGAGAGACAAATAATACCTTGATGGCAAATTTCAGTGCCTTTTCACAAAGAAATCAGAGAGAGGTGTATATAGAGAAAATATATTTCAAGATACAGAATGGTTTTAGTCTGCTGTTCTCTGAATCTTATACTGATCCCTTTCTCTTTCAACCTTCTTTGAAAGTGAAGTGGCTCAGTCATGTCCGATTCTTTGCGACCCCAGGGACTGTAGCATCCTTTCATGGCTCCTCCGTCCATGGGATTTTCAAGGCAAGAGTACTGGAGTGGGTTGCCATTTCCTTCTCCAGGGGATCTTCCCAACCCAGGGATCGAACCCGGGTCTCCCGCATTGTAGGCAGACACTCTTATCATCTGAGTTTAGGTTCACCTTCTTCTGCTTTTGAAGATTGAATTTAAAGGGCTGATACACAGCTATGGGGTGGGTAGAGATGTAAACAAGTTACCTGATCTGAGTCCAGTTGAAGCTGCCCTATCATAGAGGATTTCATTTTTGTCTCTTTCTGTCCAGCTCAGCCTGTAAGAAGGATACTATCCAGTTAGGGCAAAATAGAAATGCTTAAATATTAACAAAGCATTTGCATTTTCTTGGTCTGGAAGCTCTTAAGAATCTGAGCATGCTGACTGCTAATATTTTCAGGTCCCTGTGAAGAGTCAAATGGAGACCCACATACAAATATGTCTAAGTATTTAAAAGTTGTAAATCCAGCCAAAATTTTAAGGGAAGTAAATCTATTCTCTTAGCTTAATAAACAAACTTTAATAGTAACCTGGAAGGAGATTTGAATTTTTGAATTAATTGGGTTCCTTTAGCAAAACATGGTGGTAAGAAGAGAGCCAGACCCTCATCCCCAGGGAAGTAACACACTCTCTTCTTTCTACCCTGCCTCTGCCTCACTCTGTGGGGAGTCTGGTTGCATACCCATCCCACCCTGTAAAGCCAATCTCCATCTGCCACCCTGTGAACACCAGTCTTTTGGCTCTTTCCTGGGTCTCAAGATGGTCTCTCTAGCTGTGCAACCATTCCTAGAGAGAACAGATTCTCGGCAGTGCCCGACACCAGCCTGGAAAGAAGGCTTGGGACTGTTTGGGAAGTGAATTCTAGGATTTTGAGTATCTAAAACATGGTCTAAAAGATCTAAATGAGAGGATTCCAAGCTCTGGATGGATTCATTCCTTTAGTTTTGCAGACTTTTAACTCCTTGGTCAGAGTAGGTTTATATCATGGGACAGTAACTCTCTTGCCTGGATCTAATTGTGATACCCAATCTAGGGCAGCAGTAAGCAACCAGGAGATTTGTAAGTTGGGTTCTGGTCCTCTTTCCTGATACAACCACTTGATCTTAACATATGGGAAAGGACCCTCTTAAGCATGTCAATTTGAGTTACATTATACATTGGCATGGGGATTGATCACACCAAATCAGATCCCCAAGACTGGTGAAAAACTAGGAAGAAATAATTTTGGGCATACCTATGATATGCATTGGAAATGAGAATTTTATTTTATTTATTTTTTTTTTTGGAAATGAGAATTTTAAAAGAATTGTTTATAAAAAGAACTATCACTGCAGCATATGTCATATTGCCCTCAGTACTAAATTAGTCTAATTAAGATATGACTTTCTAGTCCCAAGTGTAGAGCTATAGAATTTTTTTTTCCCCTTTAATTCAGTGGGTACTCACATAGAGACTTATAAGACCGTACTGATAAGACAGGCAACCTTGAATACCACTCCCAATTGCTCCCTTTAACTAGAGGAATAAAAGTGCGTAGTCAAGAAAGAGAGATGGAAGTTAAATTTTCTCAGCATACTCTAGGCAGGATTGAAAGGGAATGGACAGCATTCCTAATAGCTTTTCTGGCTATTCTAGAAGAAGTCCACAGTTGTGTGTCGGATCAAATGGTGCATGTCCCATTGAGTCAGGCTGTACGGGAGGAGTGGCGTTTAGCCCTTCCGTTTTATGACTGCAATTGGGTGTAGTTCTAACATCACCAGCAGTGATGAGGCATTCTGGCAAAGAACATTCTGAACAGAATACTTTAAACATGGATCCCAATGCTTAAAGTCAACTGCAGGAGTCCATTTCAGACTTAAAGATATCCACAGTTATTTTCTCAGGTTGCATCAGCCCCCATTTATACATAGATTTTGATTAGTTTAGGTGAGAGTCTGGTGCCCAAAGAGGGAAAGTTCATTATAACATAGCAATTGCTTAGGGAGCCCCAAGCTTCATAAAGAGAACTGTCCAGGGACCTTACACCAAAACAGTTACCTACAATGATGTTTAAAGAAAAAAAAAGTGATTATGCTAGTTACTAAAGCTGCAGTGATTATGCAGTTGGTTTCATGATTGGCTGAGACTCTGAGGAGGGTAATTAAGTTACTTAGTTATAAGTAGAAATCTGTAGAATATAATTACATCTCTCTTACTTAGAGTGAAAGGCAGTGTTTGTCCAGCTCTCAAGTCTCTTCTCTGAGACCTAATTTACATTCCTTCAGGAATGTTAGCCCCTAAATATCTGTAGACAATAACTATCTTAATCAGGACTGAACACAAAACCCAAATAGGGCTAATCAGATTATTGCAAACTGAAATAATCTGGAACTGAAATTTAATGATGCTAACCAGCCTCTGCTGGTAGGTTGGCTTGTGAATATGGAAACTTATGTGGGAACTTACTATATACTTAACTGTATGCATGAAGCAGCAAAAAAGCTGACTTACAGAGACAAATGAATTTATCAGGATCCCAAAGAAAAGCAAAGATGAGAAACTGGTGTTTCAAAAAGAAGGATGATAATTTAATAACACTCTGAACAAGACGTTGGTTACGTCTGGGTTCTCATCGTTCCTGTGAGTTGGTTACAGTTTCTCCCTTGGTAATCAAAATATTCCTAAATCCTCTTTCCTGTTTCAATATGGTGAGTTTCTGTAGCCAAAGAGCCTTGACTAAATATTACTTGAATTTCTAATTTACTCTGTAAAGAACTCTGCAAACACTGAGTAGACAAAGATTAGTCTTGCTTTTCTCTTAATGTGTGTTCTCTACAAAACAATTTTAATGATTTTATATTTCCTCAGGGGAAGAAATACACACCCATGTATTTTGCTTTTTTTAATTTATTTTTTAATTGAAGGATAATTGATTTACAGAATTTTGTTGTTTTCTGTCAAACCTCAACATAAATCAGCCATAGGTATACATATATCCCCTCCTTTTTTAACCTCCCTCCCATCTCCCTTCCTATCCCACCCCTCTAGGTTGATACAGAGCCCCTGTTTGGGTTTTCTGAGACATACAGAAAATTCCCATTGACTAGCTATCTTACATATGGTAATATAAGTTTCCATGTTACTCTCTCCACCTCACCCTCTCCTCCCCCTTCCCCATGTCCATAAGTCTATTCTCTATTATTTATGTTTCTCCATTGCTGCCCTGCAAATAAATTCTTCAATACCATTTTTCCAGATTCCATATATATGCATTAGTATGCAATATTTTCTCTTTCTCTTTCTGACTTACTTCATAGTCTCTAGGTTCATCCACCCCCTTAGAACTGACTCAAATGCATTCCTTTTTATGGCTGAGTAATATTTCATTGTGTACATGTACCACAACTTCTTTATCCATTCATCTGTTGATGGACATCTAGGTTGACTCCATGTTCTAGCTGTTGTAAATAGTGCTACAGTGAATAATGGGGTACATGTGTCTTTTTCAATTTTGGTTTCCTCGGGGTATATGCCTAGGAGTGGGATTGCGAGTCATATGATGCTTTTATTCCTACTTTGTTAAGGAATCTCCATACTGTCTTCCATAGTGGCTATATCAATTTACATTCCCACCAACAGTGTAAGAGTGTTCCCTTTTCTCCATACCCTCTCCAGTGTTTATTGTTTGTGGACTTTTTGATAAGGGCCATTATGACTGGGGTGAGGTAATATCTCATTGTAGTTTTGATTTGCATTTCTCTAACAATGAGAGATGTTGAGCATCTTTTCATGTGTTTGTTAGCCCTCTACATGTCTTTGGAGAAATGTCTGTTTATGTCTTTTTCCCACTTTTTGATTGGGTTGTTTGTTTTTCTGGTATTGAGTTGTATGAGCTGCTTGTATATTTTAGAAATTAATCCTTTGCCAGTTGTTTCATTTGCTATTATTTTCTCCTATTCTGAGGGTTATCTTTTACCTTGCTTATAGTTTCCTTTGCTGTGCAAAAGCATTTAAGTTTAATCAGACCCCACTTGTTTAATTTTGTTTTTATTTCCATTACTCTAGGAGGTGGGTCATAGAGGATCTTGCTTTGATTTATGTCATTGAGTGTCTGCCTATGTTTGCCTTTAAGAGTTTTATAATTTCTGGTCTTATGTTTAGGTCTTTAATCCATTTTGGGTTTATCTTTGTGCATGGTGTTACAAAGTGTTCTAATTTCATTCTTTTACATGTAGCTGTCCAGTTTTCCCAGAACCATTTATTGAGGAGGCTGTCTTTGCCCCATTGTATATTCTTGCCTCCTTTGTCAAAAATAAGACACCCATAGGTCCATAGGTTTATTTTTGGGCTTTCTGTCTTGTACCATTGGTCTATATTTCTGTTTTTGTGCCAGTACCATACTGTCTTGATGACTGTAGCTTTGTAGGATGATCTGAAGTCTTGAAAGTTGATTCCTCCAGCTCCATTCTTCTTTCTCAAAACTGCTTTGGCTATTCAGGGTCTTTTGTATTCCGTATGAATTTTTAATTTTTTTTTTCTAGTTCTGTGAAAATTACCATTGGTAATTTGATAGGGATCTCATTGAATCTGTATATTGTGTTTTGTAGTATAGTCATTTTCACAATATTGATTCTTCCTACCCAAGAACATGGAATATTTCTCCATCTGTTTATGTCATCTTTGACTTCTTTCATCAGTGTCTTATAATTTTCTGTGTACAGTTCTTTTGTCTCCTTAAGTAAGTTTATTCCTAAATATTTAATTCTTTTTGTTGCAATGGTGAATGAGATTGATTCCTTAATTTTTCTTTCTGATTATTCATTGTTAGTATATAGAAATGCAAGTGATTTCTGTGTATTGATTTCGTATCCTGCAACTTTGCTAAATTCACTGATTAGCTCTAGTAATTTTCTGATACCATCTTTAAGGTTTTCTATGTACAGTGTCATGTCATCTGCAAACAGTGAGAGCTTTACGTCTTCTTTTCTGATCTGGATTCCTTTTATTTCTTTTTCTTCTCTGATTGCTGTAGCTAGGACTTCCAAAACTATGTTAAATAATAGTGGTGAAAGTGGACACCCTTGTATTGTTCCTGATCTTAGGGGGGATGCTTTCAGTTTTTCACCACTGAGAATAATGTTTGCTGTAGGCTTATCATATACAGCCTTTACTATGTTGAGGTGGGTTCATTCAATGCCCATTTTTTGAAGAGTTTTAATCATAAATGGATACTTAATTCTGTCAAAGACTTTATCTGCATCTATTGAGATTATCATATGTTTTTTTATCTTTCAATTTGTTAATATGGTGTATCACATTGATTGATTTGCATATATAAAAGAATCCTGGCATCCCTGGAATAAATCCAACTTGATCATGGTGTATGAGCTTTTTGAGGTGTTGTTGAATTCTGTCTGCTAAAATTTTGTTGAGGATTTTTGTATCTATGTTTATCAGTGATATTGGCCTGTAATTTTCTTTTTTTGTGTTGTCTTTGTCTGGTTTTGGTATTAGGGTGATGGTGGCCTTGTAGAATGAGTTTGGAAGTTCTTCTCCCTCTGAAATTTTTTGGAAGAGTTTCAGAAGGATAGGCCTTTGCTCTTCTCTAAATGTTTCATAGAATTCTCCTGTGAAGCCATCTGGTCCTGGGCTTTTGTTTTTTGGGAGATTTTTTATCACAGCTTTATTTTCAGTGCTTGTAATTGGGTTGTTCATAATTTCTATTTCTTCCTGGTTCAGTCTTGGAAGATTGAACTTTTCTAAGAATCTGTTCATTTCTTCCAGGTTATCCATTTTGTTGCCATATAGTTGTTCATATTAGTCTCATACACCTTTGTATTTCTGCATCGTCTATTGTAACCTCTCCTTTTTCATTTCTAATTTTGCTGATTTGATTCTTCTCTCTTTTTTTCTTGAGTCTGGCTAAAGGTTTGTCAATTTTGTTTATCTTCTCAAAGAATCAGCTTTTAGTTTTATTAATCTTTACTACTATTTCTTTCATTTCTTTTTCATTTATTTCTGCTCTGATCTTTCTGATTTATTTCCTTCTGCTAATTTAGGGGTTTTTTGTTCTTCTTTTTCCAGTTGTTTTAGGTGTAAAGTTAAGATGTCTGTTCAATGTTTTTCTTGTTTCTTGAGATAGGATTGTATTGCTACAAACTTCCCTCTTAGAACTGCTTTTGCTGCATCCCATAGGATTTGAGTTGTGTTTTCATTGTCATTTGTTTCTAGAAATTTTTTGATTTCCCTTTTGATTTCTTCAGTAACCTGTTAGTTATTTAGAAATGTATTGTTTAATCTTCATGTGTTTACATTTTTTACAGTTTTTTTTTCTTGTAATTGATATCTAGTCTTAAAGTATTATGGTTGGAGAAGATGCTTGATATGATTTCAATTTTCTTAAATTTACTGAGGTTTGATTTGTGACCCAAGATGTGGTATATCCTGGAGAATGCTCCAGGTGCACTAGAGAAGATGGTGTATTCTTCTGCATTTGGATGGAATGTCCTGAAGGTATCAATGAGATCCATCTCATCTAATGTATCATTTAAGACTTGTGTTTCCTTATTAAGTTTCTGTTTTGATGATCTGTGTGAGTGGGGTATTAAAGTCTCCTACTATTGTTGTGTTACTGTCAATTTCTCTTTTCATGTCTGTTAGTGTTTGTCTTACGTATTGAGGTGCTCCTATGTTGATTGCATCTATGTTTACAATTGTTATGACTTTCTCTTGGATTGATCCCTTTATCATTATGTAGTGTCCTTCCTTATCTCTTGTTATATTCTTTATTTTAAGGTTTATTTTGTCTGATATGAGGACTGCTACTCCAGCTTTCTTTTGCTTTCCATTTGCATGGAATATATTTTTCCATCCTCTCACTTTCAGTCTATATGTGTCTTTAGGTCCGAAGTGGGTTTCTTGTAGACAGAATATATATGGGTCTTGTTTTTGTATCCATTCAGCTAATCTTGTCTTTTGGTTGGAGCATTTAATCCATTTACATTTAAAGTAATTATAGATATATATGTTCCTATTGCAATTTTCTTAATCATTTGGGGTTTGATTTTGTAGATCATTTTCTTCTCTTATATTTCTTGACTATATAAGTCCCTTTAATAGTTGTTGTAAAGCTGGTTTGGTGGTGCTGAATTGTCTTAACGTCTGCTTGTCTGAAACGTTTTTGATTTCTCCATCAGTTCTGAATGAGAGCCTTTCCAGGTAGAGTAATCTTCATTGTAGATTTTCCCCTTTAAGTACTTTAAATATATCCTGCCATTCCCTTCTGTCCTGCAGAGTTTCTGCTGAAAGATCAGCTGTTAAACCTATGGGGTTTCCCTTGTATATTACTTGTTACTTTCCCCTTGTTTCTTTTAATTTTCTTTCTTTGTGTTTAATCTTTGTTAGTTTGATCAGTATGTGTCTTGGCGTGTTTCTCATTGGGTTTATCCCATATTGGACTCTTTGCACCTCTTAGACTTGATTGACTATTTCCTTTCCTATATTGGGGAAATTTTCAACTATAATCCCTTCAGAATTTTTCTCATACCCTTTCTTTTTCTCTTCTTCTTTTGGGACCCCTATAATTCGAATGTTGGTGTGTTTGATTTTGTCCCAGAGGTCTCTGAGACCATCCTTAGTTCTTTTTATTCGTTTTACTTTATTCTGCTCTTCAAAAGTTATTTCCACCATTCTATCTTCCAGCTCACTGATTCGTTCTTCTGCTTCATATGTTCTACTATTGATTCCTTACAGAGTATTTTTAGTTTCAGTAATTGTGTTGTTTGTCTCTGTGTATTTATTCTTTAATTCTTCTAGGTCTTTGTTAATTGATTCTTGCATTTTCTCCATTTTGTTTTCAAGGTTTTTGATCATCTTTACTATCCTTATTCTGAATTCTTTTTCAGGTAGTTTGCTATTTCCTCTTCACTTATTTGGACTTCTGTGTTTCTAGTTTGTTTCTTCATTTGTGCAGTATTTCTCTGCCTTTTCTTTCTTTCTTTATTTTTTAAACTTATTGTGTTTGATGTCTCCTTTTTGCAGGCTTCAAGGTTGAATTCTTTCTTCCTTTTGGTTTCTGTCCCCCCTAAGGTTGGTGCAACGGTTTGTTTAAGCTTCGCATAGGAGGAGACTTATGCTGAGTTTTTGTTGTTGTTGTTGTTGTTTTGTTTTTCCTCTGATGGGCAAGGCTGAGAGAGGTGGTAATCCTGTCTGTTGATGATTGGGTTTGTATTTTTGCTTTGTTTGTTGTTTGGATGAGGCATCCTGCACAGGTTGCTACTGGTGGTTGGGTGATGCCAGGTCTTGTATTCAAGTGATTTCCTTTGTGGGAGTTCTTACTATTTGATACTCCCAAGGGTTAGTTCTCTGGTAGTCTAGGGTCTTAGAGCCAGTGCTCCCACTTCATAGGCTCAGGGCTTGATTTCTGGTTAGGAACAATGATTCCACAAGTGGTGTATTATGGCATTAAATGAGATTAAAACACATACCCAAAAATGAGAAACCAAAGATGAACCTCACACAAATGTCAGTTACAAAATCAGGCACATAATAAAAATAATGTAATATACCTATATACATCCATAAGCAAAATCAAAACAGTTCAACAAAAATAAAGTACAATAGATTGACCCAGCGCATAAAGGAAACCAAAACTCATATCTACCAATTAAGGACAAAACTAACTAAAACTCAAAATGGAAAACAAAACTAAAGCAAGGTGCCAGCTGGTGGATAAAGCTATGAAAACAAAAGTAACAAATATATTGAGAGGAAAGAAAAGAAAGAAAGAAAGAATAGATATGCAAAGCTAAATAAAGGTAGATAAAGAAGATTCATATACATTAAAGATTAACTGCAAGGGGAAAAGAACAGTAGGAAAAGCAAACAAAGGAATAAATGAAGAAAAAATAATAATAGGTTTAAAAATTTTTTAATTAAAATTTAAAAAAGAAAAAAAAGGAGGAGGAAAGAAAAAAAAGAAAACTCCACAGAACTGCAAAAGACCAAAGTAGAGGCAGAAGTTTACAACAATAATAAAAAGTGTGATTGAAAAAACTACAAAAAACTCAAAAGCTTAATTAGATTTCATAGTGCCAATAAAATCAACAACTACAACAGATGGGGTGGAAAAGGAAAAGAGAGAGAAGAAAAGAAAAATCTGAAAGAAACTACAGAACAAGTCAAAATATAAGAATAATAAATGTTTTTCTTGAGTCACTGCTGTCAGGATCCTTTCCCTTGGCGGGAGTCACAGTCTACCTCACCGCCCTAGGATGCCCTCCAACACTGTGTGGTCTCTGGACCTGCTGTGAGGGCAGCTCAGATTCTCATCTGGTCCTACTCCTGTGTGTTCTTGCCTCCAATGTCCACAGCTGTCAGAGCTAGTGTGCTTTCTTTTGTGGGAACTCTCAATGTCCTTTTATATATTCTGTAGACAGAGTCTGCCTAGTTGATAATGTGGATTTAATCTGCAGCTTGTACAGCTGGTGGGAAGGTTTTGGGTTTTCTTCCTTAGCCAGACTGCCCCTGGGTTTCAATTGTGGTTTTATTTCCACCTCTGCATATGGGTTGTTCACTGGGGTTTGCTCTTGAGGCTGCCCTGAAGGACTTGGGTCTGCCCCAGTGAAGGCCAAGTATGGAGGTAGTGCAGCCGCTTGGGTTGCAAGGGTTCTGGCAGCACCAGGTACTCAGGGGTGTTGGTGGCTAGGGAAGCAGGAAATATAGTGCTCTAGAAGGGTATGGCAACCAATATTGGCCAATACACTCCAGTATTCTTGCCTGGAGAACCCCCCTGACAGAGAAGCCTGGCAGGCCACAGTCCACAGGGTCACAAAGAGTTGGACAAGACCAATGCAAGACTTTTTTTTTTCCTCCTGTGGCAGCTCTGCCCCAGTGAGGTTTGAGCATGAATTTGCCACAGCTGCTTGGGTCACGGGGACCCTAGTGGCACCAAGTGTGCAGGGACATGGACTGCCTCAGCTGCTAGAGTTATGGCCCTATTAGAGTCTTTTTTTGAGCCTCTGGTAGCTGGCAATCAGAAGGACTCTTTGGCTACTGTTTCTCCATAGCTCCACCCACTCAGGCATTTAGAGGGCTCCCTTGCCTGGGGTCCCTCTCTGTTGTTCACCATGTCAGGAACATAGAGGGCTCCCTGAGGCTGGGGTCCTACTCTGTAGATCAGTACATCAAGCACTTAAAGGGGCACCATGGGTGGAGTCCTACTCTGTAGTTCCATGCCTCAGGCTCTTGATGGGCCAGCCTCTCTATTGTTCAGCTGCCCATGCAGGCCTATGGGGAGAGAGAGGCTATGGTGATGGCTTCACCCCCTATGCATGACTCAGCATTACTGCCTTGCTTCCATGACTGCCTGGCTTTCCTCCACAGGCATTTCCCACCTCAATCTCCTCCCATCCCTAAGCTCCAGTTCCCAGCCGCTTTGCCTTCTAGGGGACCTGCGTCCCTGTCCAGGGTATGTATGGCTGCGGCAAGGACTATCTGATTCTCATTTCATTTAGGCTGCCACAGATCAGCTGTTTCACTCTCAGCCTTAAATGTTTCTCCTCTGATTCAGACAACTGCCCTGATGTGGCGATCGGACCCCTGCTTTAGTTCCTCCACCCACTGAGGGCAGGTCCAGTCCTAGTAACACTCCTGTTTCTCTCCTAGTTCCTTCATCCTACTGAGTTTTGTGTGGGTCTATGTATTATTTTCCACTGGTCAGGTACTCCTGTCCACTCTCAGCTGGTGTTCTGCATGAACTTCTGTGTCTGAAGGTGTATTCCTGATGTATCCGTGGAGAGAGATGTACTCCACGTACACCTACTCCTCAGCCATCTTATTCACTCTCATGTATTTTTTAATTGTATTAATTTTCTGTTGCCCTTCCTATGGCAGTATCTGCTCTGGAGCCATGCTCTGCAGTCAGTCTATCCTGTAATCACATAAAGGATTGTATAGCTATTCTGTTTCCTTTTCTGGTAGGAGAAAAAAAACAGGGGACTGAGATGCGACAGTACTTGAAATAGTTATCCACATTATACACACATCTCTGCGATGTGCCTGTTTCACAGTGTCATATACTCTTGGTTTTTCGTCTCATTTATTTGTTTTTGTTTTTGTAATCTTTAACTAGGGGCTTCCCTAATGGCTCACCAGGTAAAGAATCTGCTTGCAGCACAGGAGACACAGGAGACATGGTTTCAATCCATGGATTGGGAAGGTCCTCTGGAGGAGGAAATGGCAACCCAATCCAGTATTCTTGCCTGGGAAAATTCCAAGGACAGAGGAGCCTGGTGGGTTACAGACCATGAGGTCACAAAGAGTCAGACATAACTGAACATATGGCACAATCTTTAACTATCTCATGTCAATGTAGCTTATGTACATGTACACTAGGGGTCTATAAGCATTTTGGTCTTAAGGTATCTACACTTAAAAATCACATTTTTAAGATCATTTTGAATAGTTAAAGGTTTTTTCCATACTAGAGGAAAAAAAAGAACAATTTTTAAAATAATTGTATTAATTCACTTTAAAATTGCAATAATATTGGAATTTCCTGGTAGTCCAGTGATTGGAACTCCATGCTCCTAATGCTGGGAGCCTCAGTTCCATCCCTGGTGTAGGGAGCTGAATCCCATATGCTGAAACTAAAGATCCCACATGCTGCAACAAAGATCAAGCACTCCATGTGCAGAAACTGAGACCCAGGTCAACCAACTAAATAAATAAATATTTTTACAAAATAAAATGACATTAAACATCTATGATGTGTTACATAGTGTATTTTTATTAAAAAAAAAAAAAAAAAAAAACTGTTCTCCAAATTTTAAAACTACAGGAAAGAGTAGCATATCTTCACATTATTCATACCTCTTTTATATCTCGTCTAATAGAAGACAGCTATAGTTTTGTATCTGTCTGCATTCAGTCTGTTGCAGTATTATGTCATTTGTCCACATCCCATGGAATCTCCACTGTAAATTCATGAGAGACTGAGGGTGAAATAGGCAAATAACTTCATATTGTTATGAAAATAGCTTGAACTCATGCAGTCTCAGTTGCTCCCAAGGATTCCCAGACCATACTTTGAAAAATACAGCCAAACACTAAAAAAAAACAATATTAAGCGTCAAAACATAAAATATAAAGCAGTTTTTCAAAAATAAATCTTTTTGTTGTGGCTTTTAACTAAACTGAACAAATTCACATATTTGTGGCATCTTACACCACTAGTTTCTGAAGGGGAAATTACTTTCCTACTTTAAGTTTGCCAATGCATAATATACTTTGGTGAAATTTAAATTGAATCTGAAAAAGCTTACATAATCTATTCATACAGTGGGCTGGTTTGTTAACTTTTCATTATCAGGTAGACAGAATGAACAAATTAGCAACTTATTTTATTAAATCTCTTCAAACACTAGCATCACTTTTTCCATTGAATGCTCCCATATAGAACTGGACTCTTCTAGCATTTTTCAGTTTGATATTTTTTTACCATATACAAGTTTATATATTTTATATATATATATATATATATGTATATGTATATATGAAAGGTTGTTGTTGAATCACGCGAATACACCGGGATTCTTGGCCCCCGGAGGAGAAGAATTCAATCCGGGGCCAGAGACGAGGCTTGATCGCTCAGAGCTTTTGTGTAGTAAAGTTTTATTAAAGTATAAAGGAGATAGAGAAAGCTTCTGACATAGGCATCAGAAGGGGGCAGAAAGAGTACCCGCTTGCTAGTGTTGACAATGAAGTTATATACTCTCTAATGAATCCAAAGAATGTCTGGAGGTTGTAAAGACCTCATCAGACCTACTCCCATAATTTACATTTTAAGATAACAGAATTAGCCAGAAAGTTTAATCCAAAGACTGTCCTTAATCCAGAGACTGTCCTCAGGCAGGATACATTGTTATATAATCCTAAGGAATGTGGAAAAAGAAAAAAAGTTTGTCCTTTCTTCCTCCTTGAGAATTCCAGACCCCTCTCTCCTTGGGGACCCCTAGACTCCCTATCAACCTGCCTAGGAAATGACTCTATCATTCCCCCCTTTTCTTTTAGGAGAATTATGTTGCCTAGGGAAAAGGGGCGTCGTTCTCATTCCATAACTACTTCTGAGCTGACAAGGGGCGTTGTCCCTAAATTGGTGAGGCAACATATTCTCCTAATCCTCATATTGAGGATATCTGATCCAGGGGCCCCAAATAGTAGCTGGAGGAAGCTACAGCAGTAGCAGGAGTTTGAGCAACCATTTGTAACTTAAAAGCTTTCATGCGGCTAGAAACAAATCCAGTTATACAATTACAGATGCAGGGAGCAAACAGTAAAAACAAAACAACCAGAATTAAAATTAAAAGTCACATTATGTCCATAGTTAAAGTACAAAGTGTTGCACCAGTCCATTTTGGGGTTGGTAGATGTCATCAGATGAAGAAGAGGCATCGCATGTGATTGTTGTCGAAGGTATTCACAGACTTGGAGAAAGTCTTTTCCTTGAAGTGGGGATGTCCACCATGGGAAGCCTTTCACTGACGAAGAGGGGAGCGCTCCGCAGACCCAGCAGTTAGACCGATTGTGGAATGCAGCATAGGAGTGAGCCCAGGACAAGAAGACATTGTCTTGAGGATCCAACGGCAGACTCAGGATATTTGGAGTCAGCAGAAGTAAGCTCACATAGGTTATCAGGCCCATCTAAAAGGTACAAAGTCAGAGCACAGAAAGTAAAGACATAAAATGAAGTCACTTAATTTTGGTCAGGGTGCCACCTCTTGACTCGAGTATGATGTACCCACGAATCAATTCTTGGCACTTTGACAGCTGTGGGAGAGGAAAGAATAACCTGGTAAGGACCTTCCCAGAGAGGCTCGAGGGATGGCCCCCCAGATCCCACTGTTTTTATGAGGACCTCAGTTTCTGGCTCAAATAGAGGCCTGCTTGACTCGGAGGCTGGGTCAGGAGTCTTCTCCCGGAGTTCTGTTAATGTCTGTTGAAAAGCTGAGAGCTGAGTTACATAATTAGTTAATTCCAAGGCTTCAGGGTCTATAACAATGTCTGTGCGTAAGAAAGGCCTTCCATAAATACATTCAAAGGGGGACAGTCCCTCTTTTTTTGGAGTAGTTCGAGCCCTCATTAAAGCTATGGGTAGGACTTTAATCCATTTGTCCTGCGTCTCTTGAGTTAATTTGCGCAGATGCCTTTTGATAATGTCATTAGCTTTTTCAACTTTCCCGGAGGATTGGGGTCTCCAGGAACAGTGTAAGTGATATTCTATTCCTAGAGCTTTAGATACCCCCTGAGTTACAGCAGCTTTAAAGGCGGAGCCATTGTCACTCTGAAGGCTCCGTGGCAGCCCAAACCTGGGGATAATTTCATGAATTAAAATCTTTATAACCTCCTTAGCCTGTTCACTACGACAGGGAAAAGCCTCAATCCATCCAGTAAAGGTATCTACCCAAACTTGTAAGCAAGAATATCCATTAGCTTTTGGCATATGAGTAAAATCAATTTCCCAATCCTCTCCAGGATACTTCCCACTTCGTTGTAATCCAGATTTTGCTAGCTTTTCAGTCTTTGGGTTATTTTTTTGACAAATCTCACACCTTTTGATAATATTCTTTAAAGTTTTCATTACATTTTTACCTTCAAACAAACGAGAAACCATTTGGTAAGTACTCTCAGCACCCAAATGAAAACTCTGATGTAAACCCTTAAGAATTTTCCACTGAGCATTTTCAGGAATTATTAATCGTCCATCCTCGGACTGTAACCATCCTTTATCAGTAATCTTGGCTCCTCGTTTCTCATATCTTTCTAATTCTTCCTCAGTATATTGTGGTCTTTCCTGTTCCACAGGACCTGTCCAGATCAAAGGCGTCTGTAGTGAAGGGGTTTCGTAAAGTGCCGCTTTTCTGGCTTGACAGTCAGCCAGATGATTACCTTCGGCTATTTTACTCCCATCCCTGCTGTGCCCTTTGCAGTGCATAACAGCTACTTCTTTAGGACAATATATAGCAGTTAAAAGTCTCTCGATCTCTCTGAAATGCTTAATAGGTTCTCCTGTTGCTGTTTTAAAGTGTCTCTCTTTCCATATTGCAGCATGAGCATGTAAAGTCAAATAAGCATACTTAGAATCTGTATAGATATTTACCCACTGCCCTTTGCTTAACTCTAGAGTTCGGGTCAGGGCCACAAGCTCCGCTAACTGAGCACTAGTTTCCTGGGGGAGAGATTTTGCTTCTAAAACCTGTTCAGCAGTCACCACGGCGTAACCTGCTTTACGCTTTCCATCCTGAACAAAAGAACTGCCATCTGTAAATATTTCCATTGTCAGGATTGTCTAATGGGGTATCCTTTAGATCCTCCCGAGCTGCATAGTTTAAGGTTAGGAATTGAGAACAATCGTGATCAGGTGTTTCATTTTCCTTCTCAGGAAGGAAAGTGGCAGGATTTAAATTTCCACAAACTTTAAGTTTAGTTACTGGTCCTTCTAACAACAATGACTGATACTTAAGAAGCCTACTGTCTGTCATCCAAATATTAACCTTAGAATTTAAGATTCCACTCACATCATGAGAAGTCAGTACAGTAAGGTTTCGTCCATTAATTATTTTTAAAGCTTCAGGTGCTAATAAAGCCGTTGCCCCAATTACTCTTAGGCAGTGGGGCCACCCACATGCAACTACATCTAATTCTCTGCTTAGATAAGCAATAGGTTGTTGGTGAGGCCCTCGGGGTTGTGTCAAAACTCCCAAAGCCACACCTTTTCTTTCAGTGACAAACAAATTAAATTCTGACCCTGTGGGCAAGCTCAGAGCTGGAGCTTGCAGGAGAGCAGTCTGAAGAACCTTAAAAGCCTTTTGAGTTTCTGGAGACCAAACCAGTTTGTCGGTTTGGGCCTGCTGAGTTTCAGCTATAAGTTTATATAAAGGCCGGGCAAGTTCCCCATAACCCGGAATCCAAATGCGACAGTAACCTGTGATTCCCAAAAATCCTCTCAATTGTCTTAAAGTCATAGGTAGGGGGTGATTTAGTATAGGTTTAATTCTCTCAGGGCCTATGGCCCTAGTCCCTTCTGATATGATTAGGCCCAGATATCTAACCGAGTGTTGACAAAGCTGAGCCTTTTCTCTTGATGCCTTGTAACCACAGCCTGCCAGAAAGTTTAAGAAATCTTCTGAGGCTCGCGAACAAGCTTCCTCTGTCTCAGCACAGAGCAAAATATCATCTACATATTGTAACACCACTGCTTCAGAGCTGTTAAAGTTTTGTAAATCCCGTGACAAACTTTGTCCGAATAAGTGAGGACTGTCACGAAATCCCTGGGGCAAAACTGTCCAGGTTAACTGAGAAGCTGGCTGCGTAGGGTCTTCAAAGGCAAATAGGAATTGACTTTCTTCCGCCAAAGGCACTGAATAGAAGGCATCCTTTAAATCAATTACTGAGAAATATTTGGCCCGTTCAGGAATTGCAGACAATAGAGTATAAGGATTAGGCACCACGGGGTGTAAAGGAACTACAGCCTCATTTATTATTCGTAAATCTTGAACTAGTCTCCATTTACCATTCGATTTCTTTATACCCAAAATAGGAGTGTTGCAAGGACTGTTACAGGGAATTAATAGTCCCTGTTCCTTTAAATTTTCGATGATGGGTTTTAATCCTTTCTTAACTTCAGGTTTCAGTGGATACTGCTTCTTATGTGGAAATACGTGTGGGTCTTTGAGCTTAACAACTACAGGAATAGCATTTTGTGCTTGACCCACAGATTTTCCATCAGCCCATACTCTAGGATTTACATTTTGTTCAACTAAAGGGAGAGAAAGGGAGGGCTCCATATTCATGAAAACAGAGGCATGGACCTTGCTCAGTATATCCCTTCCCAAAAGGGGTGAGGGAGATTCTGGCACAATCAGAAACTCGTGTGAAAACAGCACAGAATCCCAGTTGCAAGATAAAGAATAACTGAAATAATACCTTTTGGCTCGTTCAGACAGTCCCATTACGGAAGCGGATCGGGAAGAAAGTGGGCCAGGGGCTTCAGTAAGCACAGAATAAGTTGCCCCAGTATCTAAAAGGAAATCGACGGATTGGCCCCCCACAACTATTAATACCCGGGGTTCCTCAGGTGTAATTAGGACGGGAGCTTGTGTGGGGACCCCCAGGCACCTTCAGTCCTGATTGTCTTGAGAGTCCGACCCGGGAGACCTACGCCTCTGGGGGCAGTCTCTCTTCCAGTGTGGTCCTTTGCAGACCGGACATGGAGCCGGGGGCGGCTTAGATGCCTGAGGGCAATCCCGCTTGAGGTGCCCCTCCTTTCCACAGCAGTAGCAAGCCCATCCCTTTTCACCTGGGCCCCTCTGGGCATTTTTCTCAGGCTGTTTAAGAACGTTTTTCATAGCCATGGCGAAGGCTTCCGCCTTTTCCTTTGTCTTTTTTTGCCTTTCTTTCTTTTCCTCATATTCCCTACCATAATAGACTGTCTGAGCCAGTTGTAACAGAGTATCTAAAGACTGATTTGGTCCATACGCCTGTTTTAATAGCTTACGGCGGATATCTGGAGCCGACTGAGTGAGAAATCTATCTTTTAAGATCACTTTTCCCTCTTCACTTTTGGGATCAATCTCAGTGAATCTGCGAAGGCCTTCTCTCAGTCTATCTAGGAATTTACCAGAAGCTTCTTTTTCTTCTTGTTCTATGTCTGCCAATTTGCCATAGTTTAAAGGCTTAGAACGCACCTGCCTAAGTCCTTCAAGAATACATCTAACAAAATGACTCTGATCCCATCTTCCTTTAGCTGTGTTGTAGTCCCAGTCTGGTTCTATAGTTGGGACCGCCTGATTCCCAGTGGGGAGGGCCGCTATCTCGTTCTCCCTCTTCCCTACTGATTCATTACCAAGCCACTCATCTCCATAAGCAACCGCTTTTCCCAAAACTCGAGTCTTTGACTCAGGAGTCAGCGTTTGTCCCAAGATATACATCACATCCTTCCAAGTGAGGTCATAAAGCAGAGTAACACCTTTAAAAGCTCTAATATATTTTTCTGGGTCCTCTAAATAGTCTCCCAGATCCTCCTTGATTCTTTGTATTTCTTGATAAGAAAAAGGCTTATTAACTCTCACAGACTATTATTTCTCCCGGTGGGTGTTTCATAAAGAGGCAACAGCTTGTGTGGCTGTTCCTCAGTCTCTCTGGCTGCTCTGCGCATATGATCCCAGGGATAGATTGGAGAAACCTGTTTTTCCTCTTCTCTTTGTCTCCTGTCCTCCATCTCATCTCTTACTTCGATGGTCTGAGTTTCTACTGAAACCAGAGTAGTCTGAGGTCGTACTGAGACAGGAGTTGTTTGGACCTCCATGTGGGCAGTTTGAATCCCAGTTTGGAGTCCCAGGTACGGGGGCAAAGTAAGAGGATAGGAGGGAGCTGAAGGTTTCACGCCCAAATCTATACCCTTAGGACGTAAGTCTGGCATATTTCGCAGAGAGAAAAAGGGCAACACATATGCTACTTCTACCCATTTCCCTTGTTCCTTACAGAACCGGTCTAATTGTAGAACAGTATTATACTTAAGAGACCCTCCAACTGGCCACCGTTCGCCGTCCTCCAATGGATACCGTGGCCATGCAGTATCACATAGGAAGACCAGGTGTGTCTTCTTTGAGCCCTGGGGATTAAATCTATCCCAGTTTTTCAGGATACAGTTCAAAGGAGTGAGGCTGGAATTGTTAGCTCCCATCTGTAAGAGAGAAAAAAAGCGACCAGCGCCATTTTTTCTACCGGAGGCGTCCCTCCCTGCTCTAGATGGGGGTGTAGACAGACGTTACACCAAAAGCTTTTCCTTCCTGGTCGGACTTAGTCTGTCCCTTACCGACGCAGGCGCCGTACTCGTCCCTCCCGGTTCTACCACCGAGATGGGGTGGGGATGTACCAGGGGTAGACTTGATAGCATCCCTACTTGACGTCCAGCTCTTCACCCTTAACCTTGCTTGCCTCTGATGTCACCCAGGGTGAATCAGAGTAACCTTCCGGAATGCCTCCCAAGCTAAGACCATTGTGGGAAACATTCATCACCTGAGTGCCTGTGCACGACCCTGAGTATTTCCTGACCACAATAAGACCGATGCGAACATAAAACTGAGATGTTCTTTCCAAGCATCACCACACCAGTATAACAGCCTCTTCTGATCCACTAAGAGCTGGCATTACCAAAGAAAAAAAACCCATCGCAGTCCCAATCTGAGTAACCTTTAACCTCAGAGATGTTCTGGGAGCTAGAGCTCCATCTAGCTTCCGAACTTTCGATTCCTAGCGAGGCTAGACACTTTCTTGACTACGAATCCAAGTTTGGGACCTAAGCCACAGTACACAGTAACAGTATAGATCACAAGTCCCTTGAAAGTCTATGATCCGATAGATTAGGTTAGTACTTCTAATTCCCAAGGAGTTATGAAATGGTCAAAGAGACCGAAAAGTTTGACCGAGAAAGGAGAGTTCGGTCCACACGCTTTGCCCATTTCTGGTCGGTTCCCGAAGGAGACATTGGGTGCCTCTTGGCATTGGCAGGTCGGTATAACGCCCCGACAGGTTTCTGCCATAAGCCCTATGAGATCACCGTGGAACCGCAGAGCAGAGCTCCTTACTTGTTTCACGCAGGGCATGCCATTCATTCACACAAGCACACGGTAGAGTTAGTAAAGCACAGCAGAAAACGTGTTCGCCAAGAGAACAAAGAACTAAAGCTCCAAGCATCCTTACCTTGTCCTGACAGATCCCGGACGAGCCCCCAAGATGAAAGGTTGTTGTTGAATCACGCGAATACACCGGGATTCTTGGCCCCCGGAGGAGAAGAATTCAATCCGGGGCCAGAGACGAGGCTTGATCGCTCAGAGCTTTTGTGTAGTAAAGTTTTATTAAAGTATAAAGGAGATAGAGAAAGCTTCTGACATAGGCATCAGAAGGGGGCAGAAAGAGTACCCGCTTGCTAGTGTTGACAATGAAGTTATATACTCTCTAATGAATCCAAAGAATGTCTGGAGGTTGTAAAGACCTCATCAGACCTACTCCCATAATTTACATTTTAAGATAACAGAATTAGCCAGAAGGTTTAATCCAAAGACTGTCCTTAATCCAGAGACTGTCCTCAGGCAGGATACATTATTGTTATATAATCCTAAGGAATGTGGAAAAAGAAAAAAAGTTTGTCCTTTCTTCCTCCTTGAGAATTCCAGACCCCTCTCTCCTTGGGGACCCCTAGACTCCCTATCAACCTGCCTAGGAAATGACTCTATCATATACATACACACACTCCTAGTACAAGAAGTACATAAATAAATATACTAACCAAAATTGAATTGTAGAATTCTATACATCTCTAAAAGGAGAATATATGCTGTGATTTGGTTTATTTGAGAAAATTCAAATATCCCAACTTCCAAATTACCTTTCTTCAATAATCTCTAGATAATTTGATCAGACTCAATTTCATCTCTTAACAATCTTTTGAAAGTACACCAGAGTCAAACTCACTTAATCATATTCTGTCTGTTTTTAGGTGATTAGTTCCATGCTAAATTTGATATTTACAAAGGTATCTAAAGTTACCTTCTTGTTCGTTTCTCCACTCTAGGCATGCACACTCCTCAAGGTGATGTTAAAAGTCAGGAAATAGCCTGAGAAGTAGCCTATCTGGATTGCAGTGAAATTGCAGGAGATATGGAGGAAAAATATGTATCCACATATTCTCTGTTTAATTCTAGACTTTTTTTTACAAAGTGGCAACAAGATGAGAAAATATGGATATAAAACTAAATAAATAATTATTTGTATTGACTTTAACTATCAGCAGGGAAAACAGTTGTCAGAAGTTTCCAGTTCTTTGATGACTTAACCCTTTTACAAGTAAATCATATTCTTCCCTTTACACGTAAATCATATTCTTCCCTTTCATGTTATCATTTTCTGAATCTTTAACTGAATTTCCTGTCTTTGGCCTTGAAAATATCAAGCTGATTTGCAAGTAATTTTAGGGTTGCTAGAATGAAACTCAATTCTCTTTAAAGGCAGGCAATAAAATCCAGATCACAGTCATATAATAACAATATTAACAACACCCAGCATCTAATCAGAACCACTACATGTGCAAAGAAGCAGAAAATGTGATCCATCAATTAAAGGAAAATCAACCAGTGGAAAAGTAGACCCTAAAATAACAGTGAATAGGACTGACAAGGACTCAAATAGCTTTTATAAACATATTTAAAGGGAATCCTAAATAAAAACTGGAGAAAAATTGAATATTTTTAAGCATAATTTTATTTATTTATTTATGGCTGTACTGGGTCTTTGTTGCTGTGTGGATTTTTCTCTAGTTGCAGCAAGTGGGGTCTACTCTGTTGCGGTGTTTGAGCTTCCTTTGTGATGGCTTCTCTTTTGGAGTACAGGGTCTACAGTGTGTGGACTCAGAAGTTGCAACTCCGGGGCTCTAGAGCACAGGCTCAATAGCTGCAGTGCACAGGTTTAGTTGCTCTGAGGCATGTGGGATCTTCCCAGATCAGGAATCGAACCCATGTCACCTATATTGGCAAGCAAACTCTTTACCACTGAGCCACCAGGGAAGCCTGGAAAATATTTTTAAAATGAAACTTTTAGAGCTAAAAATTGTAGTAAAAAATTTACTGGATGGAATTCAATGAAGATTAGATTCTGCCAAACAAAAAATTATTGAACTTGGACTCGTTGGAAAAGACTCTGATGCTGGGAGAGATTGGGGGCAGGAGGAGAAGGGGACGACAGAGGATGAGATGGCTGGATGGCATCACGGACTCGATGGACGTGAGTCTGAGTGAACTCCGGGAGTTGGTGATGGACAGGGAGGCCTGGCGTGCTGCGATTCATGGGGTCGCAAAGAGTCGAACACAACTGAGCGACTGAACTGAACTGAAAGACGTTAACAAGAATCAATGCACACTAATTCATAAAGAAAAACATAAAGCCACAATGTCTTGTGGAGTGATGTAATGCAGTTAACCTACATGCAGTGGAAGTCCAGATGTGGGGAGACAAAAAAAATGCTTGAAAAAATAATGGCCAAAAAGTCCAAATCTGATGTTAACCCATGAATCCAATAAGGACAACAACCCCAAGCAGAATGAATGCAATGAAGATAACATCACAGCCCATTGAAACTAAATAGCTGAAAAGCAAGTAGAAAACAAGATCACATTACCTAAAGGAAACACTTTCATTGTGGATTTCTCAACCTCACTAACTGAGAATTAAATGTCTGTGTTTAACCTACCCAATCTATGGCATTTCACTGATGCAGGCTGAGCTAAGATACACCACCACAGAGATGGAATTACTTAAGGAGACTGAGTCTCGTACAGTCATGAGAGCTCTATATCAGCTGTGGACTGAACCTCCAGTCTGCTTTGATCTGATACAGAAGTAAATTTTTGTCATTTTAAGTCAGTTTTTTTGAAATACTATTATTCATAGTCAAAAAATTCTACCTTATACAATTACCTATCATTTGGGGGCCCTCATACAGTCTGATAAGGCAAATATATACCTGAATTGGTGACTCTAACAAGCTTCTTTAATTACTTGGATTTGATGAGCCCTGACTGAGCAATCCGGAGAAGGCAATGGCAACCCACTCCAATACTCTTCCCTGGAAAAATCCCATGGACAGAGGAGCCTGATGGGCTGCAGTCCATGGGGTTTCGAAGAGTCAGACACGACTGAAGTGACTTAGCAGCAGCAGCAGTGCTAAGCAACTGCCAGGATGCAGCAGAATCCTAAATCCTATGGGAAACAAATACGAATGAAACTTCATTACATGTAATTAAAACACACAACTCTTCCTGGACCCATTCTTATTTGAACAACTCAAATAATTTTGGTGATACAGGGAAGAATTTTAGTGGGAAGAAGTAGATATCAAGAGAGACTTGGATGGCTGTTTTATGAAAGGAACTATTTGGACTAACAAAGGTTCGTCTAGTCAAGGCTATGGTTTTTCCTGTAGTCATGTATGGATGTGAGAGTTGGACTGTGAAGAAGGCTGAGCGCCAAAGAACTGATGCTTTTGAACTGTGGTGTTGGAGAAGACTCTTGAGAGTCCCTTGGACTACAAAGAGATCCAACCAGTCCATTCTGAAGGAGATCAGCCCTGGGATTTCTTTGGAAGGAATGATGCTAAAGCTGAAACTCCAGTACTTTGGCCACCTCATGCGAAGAGTTGACTCATTGGAAAAGACTCTGATGCTGGGAGGGATTGGGGGCAAAATGAGAAGGGGACGACAGAGGATGAGATGGCTGGATGGCATCACTGACTCGATGGACGTGAGTTGGGTGAACTCCGGGAGTTGGTGATGGACAGGGAGGCCTGGTGTGCTGCGATTCATGGGGTCGCAAAGAGTCGGACACGACTGAGCTACTGATCTGATCTGATCTGATTTGGACTAAATCTTGAAGCACGACTAGACCTTCGACAGATTTTGCAGGAAGGGAGAGAAAAGCATTTCTAGGCAGAGGAGGTATCCTTTAGTACCCATTAGTAGATATCACCCAAGGTGAGAGATTGTAGATGTGCTGGATGACCAAGCACAGATGAGTGAAGATTAGTCTAGAAATCTGGGGTTAGTTTATAAGAGACTTTAAATATTGGCTGCAGTCTTGCATTCATTCTTCATGCAATGAGGAATCATCACCTTTGCAATTTGTTTACCTTCTTTCATTTGGATTTTAATGTAATCTTTTGTCATTGGCCTCTTTCTTCATTGAATCATGTGTTCTCGTGGTTCCTTTCTGATCATACTGATTATCAGGTCATTCTGAGTATAGCAAAAAAAAAATAAAATAAAAGATCATAGAAGAGAAGTAAGTGTATCCTATTTCAGTGGTGCACAAAGTATGGTTTCCAGACCAGCAGCATCAGCACCATCTGAAAACTTGTTAGAAATGTAAATACTTAGGACCCAATCCAGGCCTCCCAAATCAGAAACCCTGGAGGCAGGAACCAACTACCTGGTTTGACAAGGGTTCCAGATGATTCCGATGCAATCGAAGTGTGAGAACTACTAGCTTAGTAATTAAAAGTGAGGTCTGGAATCAGAGAAGCCAGGAATTGTGTGTCCAACTTTTTGACACCATGGACTGTAGCCTGCCAGGCTCCTCTGTCCATGGAATTTTCCAGGCAAGAAAACTGAAGTGGGTTGCCATTACCTTCTCCAGGAGATCTTCCCCACCCAGAGATAGAACCCAAGTTTCTTGCATCTCCTGCGTCTCCTGCATTGGCAGGTAGATGTATCAGAAGTCAAATACCAGTTCTATTATTTATACTCCACATGTGCCCCAGAGCAAAGTGTCTTAATATTTTGACTTCAATTTTATCATTTTACAAAGAGTGAAAGAGAAATGTGAGGATTATATAAGATACTGTATATATATATTACTTAGTGATAGTAAGATCTCTGTGAGTATAAGCTCTCAATTACAAAACAGAAACTTAATTGCCAGAAATGTTTTTTCCTATATATTTTCATGGACACAAAGAATATGAATAATGTGATACAAGCCATGAAAAGCTAAAGAATTCAAATATAATATGTATATTAGTATCCAAAATAATATGTTTTGATCTCCAAAAATGATTGTTGAGATCTAAGACTTGCAACTTTTTTTTTTTTTTTTTTTTTTGGTCATTTTCTCTGAAGCATTGAGCACATGCTTTTAAGTTATCATTAGCAAGGCCACATCTGCAAAGGATGCCTACTTTTTATATTAGTCAAAAATTTTTTCAGGACAAATCTTTAAAGATACCCTCAACCCCCAAGCCCCCGCCCCCATCTCCACCACACACACATACACATACACACACACACACACACACACAGTAATTAGGAGGTAAAGGTTGCTTTTTTACTAAGAGAGTTGTGTGGCAGCCAGAAAAGCACCCCATTAGTGAGCTTTCTGTATTTTATAAGCTTTTCTCTCTTTGGGTAAAGATACATTTTTATCACAGAGATGAAGAATTTGCTAGAGAAAATGTGCTGGATAATTCCTGAGTTTCTGTCATGAATCAGGCAAAATGAAATAGCATTCCAGAACATTGTCTTACCAAGTGTCAAGTGCCAGGAGGAGAAAATAAACACTACAAGTTAACACATGGAACGTATGTATTGAAAACATCATTACATTATTTGGTGAGGTCTATCTACCTACTTAACATGGCTTAGCATTGTATGGTGTATTTCTTGCCCCTAGTACAGTGTGGGAATCTCTGGTCAGGGATGGTATAACAGAGAATAGAGTGGTTGTGATCTATGCAATCATTCAGGGACCCAAGCTGATAGAGATAAGCCATCTCCCAGATGTCTTCTAAGGTTTTCATTTTCATCCTAAGAGTTGATATGCAGCAAACAGGGTGGACAAAAGAGAAAGAAAAGTAGGCTCACTTGCTTCCTAATCACTGTGGCCAGAGGGAACAGGGAACATTTCTGCTCATATTCCGCTTGGGGTGTGTGTGTGTGTGCGCTCATGCTTAGTTCTCAGTCATGTCTGACTCTTTGCAACTCCATGGACTATAGCCCATCAGGCTCCTCTGTTCATGGGATTCTTCAGGTGAGAATCCTGGAATTTTTCTATTTCCTGCTCCAGGGGAATCTTCCTGACCCAGTACTCCACCAAGTTCAAGAGAGATGTGAAATGTCATCTCTGGCTAGATACTGGGTCTGTACACATATGTTCTACTTTCCAGATTATCACAAGCGACAGTTTACCAAATAGTTCCACAGCTTAACAAACTCTGCTGCTTTCAGACTGCTATGTCTGTGTTCTTGTTGTTTTTGCATCCAATTTCAAGTTACACCACATGCTTTCTTTACTTTGTAGAATCACCACTTTAAAAGTACCAAATCAACCCTCACCATTGTCACTAACAACCTAACTCCAGTGAAAATGGAACTCTTGCTTACATGAGTCCCAAGCTGGTATTTCTAGTTGGCTTTGACCCAGCAGCAAGAGGATCTGTAACATACGATGACAGAGGTACCCAGGCTAGCAGACCTCTGTCATCTTCTAAATAGGACTTCTGGGGTGGCCTTGAGCATTTGCATCTAGCTGGTACAGGAGAAGAGAGCAGTCAGAAACAGACTCATAAGTGACACTCACCTCCATCAAATTCCACTAAGGAGAACTAATTATAAGGCTTCACTTCGATAAATGCAATGATAGGTGAAATGAAGTGCTCAGCTAGGCTCCCGCTGTCCAGCAACATCTCAAAACCACATTCAAAAACCTTCATTAGAGATGAGTCTCTGCCACAGTAGTAAGATTGTTTTATGTGCATTGTTTTTAAAAATTAAATCTCGAACCTATGAAGAAATAATTTTATCATTTTTATAACCTATCTGAAAAAGAATGAGTATCCATATATGAATAACCGAATCACTTTACTGTACACCTAAACCTAATAATGTTGTAAATCAGCTATACTCCAATAGAATTATAAAAAGAAATAAGTATAAATAGTTAAAGATAGTATCATGAACCAAAACTCTAGTTCATCCTGGATTTCTGCTTCATTTATGCAGAAACACTGCTTATAGAAACAATATTGACTCCAAAGACATAATTCCAAATGTGTCTTTGTAGATAAATCCTGAGATTTACAAGCATAGGACTTTGGAATAAGGAACTTAAATAGGATTCGTCCAACCTTTCACTGTACAAATGAGGACACTGAAGTTCCAGAAAATTGAGATGATAGGCCAAAAATATGTTAGTGAAAAATATATCATCTTTCATTTCCTTTACATTATAACATCAAGGTGGTCACTTGAGGCATCAAAAAAGAGACAGAAACTAGATTTTTGATCTCTTAAATTTTGGGTTCAGATTAAGAGATGATCACACAAGGAGCCAGAAAAAAAGTAGCTCAGTCAGTAAAGAACCTGCCTGCAAGGCAGGAGACCCAGGTTTGAATCCTAGGTCAAGAGGATCCCCCGGAGAAGGAAATGGCAGTATTCTTGCCTGAAGAATGCCATGGACAGAGAAGCCTGGCAGGCTACAGACCATGGAGTCGCAAAAGTCAGACACAACTTAGTGACTAAACCACAGGGAGAAAGAGTGCTCTTACGAGCAGACTTTCAGTAGACCCCCTTTCCCACCCTAAGCGTGGAGTCGGTCTCAGGACGCATAGCTCAGGAGGACTTACCCCATATAGGGTGTATCTGACGCCATCCTGAGAGAAAATATCTTCTTTACAGAGGTCCAAAACACTGGCTTCTAATAAAACTTGCCCTAAAGTTTTCTCTGTATCTTTCAAGGTTTCCATGTTTTTATTAACCAATTCAAGAGACTTCTCTAAACCTCACCCCTGAAATAGAAATTGTTTATTGTCTCAGACCTTTGATCTCCCAGGTCCCATTTCCTAATGTAACAGACTCCTTCCTCTAAAATATGCCATGTATTATAACTGTGTGAAGTCAATGAAACCTAATTCCTAATAACTTTGAAATTACATCATATATATATGATATGTTAAGCTTATATATGTATATATGATATATTAAGCTTTTATGAGGGTTATTAATTTGAAAATATTTTTATCCCACATATATTGTATACTGTTGTGAATTTTAATGGTTTCATATAGCTTGGCAGAGAAAATTATTTCATACTTACTTTATTTCATAAATAAATAAATACACACATATATATTATAAATACATTCCAGACACTTCTAACCTTTGTAATATGGAACTATAATAACCACTGAGTTAAATGCAATGAAGGTGAAGACTAAGGTTTTAATCTTAGAAGTGCTGTGACAACTATGTGTCTAGAACAGGGAAAGGAGATATTTTAAGCTTGAATCCACACCAGAAGGCTATTCTCTTTTATAAGGACCTTAACCATCTCCTTTTGTAAGACAAGTAATACCTACCAGATGTAGAGCATGAAATTGGCAGAGAAAAATGGCAACAATGCAAAGTTGGACTCCATAGTGAGAAAACCGAGACAGACATTTAACAGATCTTACTTAAGAGAAGCATATATATTAGGAACATATTATGAAAACATAAAGTGAAACCTGGACAGTCATTTTATTACATTACTTGATGCTATAAATTCCTTGCTATTTCATTATCCTACTTTATTTTTTCACTGATTTACTATGTTTCTACCACTGGCAAATTGTCAGTTTGGTGAGGTCAGAGACCTTGTCAGTTTTGTTTACTAGTTTACCCCTGGTGGTTCAGTGGTAAAGACGCCTCCTGCAATGCGGGAGACAAGTTTGATCCCTGGGTCCGGAAGATCCTCTGGAGAGAGAATGGCAACCCGCTCCAGTGTTCTTGCCCGGGAAATCCCATGGACAGAGGAATCTGGAGGGCTACAGTCCATGGGGTCACAAAGAGCTGGACACAACTGTGCCTGGAACATAGAAGCTCAGTAAGTGTTTGTGGAAGGGATGAATGAATCTCCAGAGCAGATTAACATGTAACACATAGAAGGGAATGTACAAATTTACCTAACCCAAGAAAAACACCTGAAAATAAAACTATTGTCCTTTTAATAGTGTACTATGCTCTTCTTCCTAAATTAAGGAAACATATTTTTAAATCAGTTCCATGATGAAGAACAAACTTGTGATATATCACTAACATATATATTAGCATTCACTGTGTTATATCTAAGTAAGATGCAATTTACAGTCTAGGAAAGCTAGTATTACTTTTGATTATGTTATGGTTTGAAGCCATCACAATTAGTTGTAAAGCTCTCTTCATATAGTCTTGAGTATTGCTCTAGGTTTTGCTACAGATGGACATCTAGACATTGGAAACCAGAAAGCATGAAGTTTCAGGGGAAAATCTGCACTACTTTAAAGGACTTACTTAGGAGGGATTATAACTCAGTGATTATGGTCAGAGTCTCCTGATACAGATAGTCCTGAGCTCAAACTTTGAAATATGGTAAAGACTCCATACTTATTTGTTATATGTCCTTGACTGCTTATATAATATGCTTGAGCTTCAGTTTCTTCATCAGGAATATGGGTAATAGTAGCTCATGGATCTTTCCTGCATTTATCATAATGTCCAAAAAGTGCTGACTTCAGTGCCTGACACAAAATCAGGGCTCAACAATGGAAAGCCACTATCGTTAAACTCTGCAGAGAATTGCCAGCACAAACAAAAGGACACTTTGCATTACTAACATGAAAATAGAAAAACTACAAAATGTTATATAAAATCATTTGAAAGTAGTATTGTTGGGGGTATTTACATTTGACATCAGAGGAAGTGTGTTGCATTTAATATTTGTAGATTACAATCTTGGCTCTAATACTTCCATTAGCTCAGTGTTATAAAATCATGGATGGTCAGCCTCCTAAATTACACTAATTTAGCTGCCAATTTCATGTACAGGAAAGCTTTATTAAAAAGTTCTTGTTGCTTCTACTTTCTTTTACAGGTTTAAGGCATAAATCAGAAGAACAAATTGATATGTATTGAAACAATGAAACTATTAAACATAACACATGGAATATCAAGTTAAGATAAACTAAATACTCAAAGTTCATTTACTATCATAGGTACTGGATCTTGGTATCTCAAGTGGCACCCCAGAGAGGTACCAGCACATGCACTCTCTCTCTTGACTCAATTCCCCATGGTCTGGATAAAGGTGCTATACTTGGGAGTCAGATAGTTCGGTCTTGTAGGAATATAGAGACTTTGATATCTAAGACAGGACTTTTATATCTAAGATATCATAGACAGATTGTTCTAATGTATTAATATTTTATGTAAGTTCACTGCTTTTTATTCATATATACTTTATAAAAATACAGAAAGCACAAAAACACTTAATGCATGCATAATTTCATTTATTCATTGATACAGATTAATACAGCCACTGTTTAAGACAGAAAAAGATATATAGAAAATATTTGATGATATTTTGCCAGTCAACTATTTTCCAGGAATAACCTTCTATTCTGAGGCCCCACTTTCCATTCACAGTGAATCTAAATCTCTTCCCTTCATCCTTTGGGTGTCAGGATTTGTCACCCTTCCCATAAGCAAAATTGAATCTAGGAAAAGAAAAAAAATTTCTTTAGGAATTTCTGGAGAAAAAGATGATAATAATCAATTTTTCTTAATGTTTTAACAAGTCATTTAGTCTTTTTACTTATAAGGTAAACTGGCAATGTCTAATAACAAAGCCTACTTCTCTAAAGCAGATGACTATATCATTATTAATCACGTTTTGATAATTTATGAAATATATTGACACCTACAACAGCTTGTCATGGAAAATGCATTAGTTCTGTTTTTCATAAAGGAAAGCAAAATTAAAGTGACAGAGAGGTGTTCGTCTAAATATAGAGACTCAGTCAGGCAAACATAGAGTAATAAAATGGTGATGAGCATAGGAAACGTTTTAAATTTAAGGCATTAGCAGTCATCTCTTTATGCATGTAATATAAACCCTTGGGGTTAAAAGTGCAGCTTCTCAGTTCTCCTTCAGCTCTGAATCAAAGCTTAGTGCTAAAGGCAATATTTTCACATCTTTCATACTTTTACATCCTCACCAAAGTGATATAGTATACAGCATAAATGTAAACACCTGTTTCCAGCCATTCTGTGTTTTTCAAGTGAAAAGAAACTATGAACTAGAGGACAAAACAGAAATAAATGACACGTCAAAATCCATTCACCTTTCTTGCCAACTAGGGTAAGGTAAATGGCTTGAATGGCTCAATGTCATGCTGCTTTGGGTTACCTCCTTTAAACTCATATGTAATAAAGGTTCATTTCAAAAGTTACAAAATAAAATTTTACATAATTTTAAAGAGAATGAACATTACACTTACAAGTATTGAAATAATAATGGCAGAAATGAAGTAAAAAGGAAGAGCCCTTCTTCATGAACTCTTTATTGTTCAGTCCAAGACACAGTCTTAATAAAGCCAATTAACACAGAAATAGACATAATCTCTAGCAGATTTTTTCTTCTTTTTATGATTATAAATTAATAATACTTTGCCACAAAAATCTCAAAATAATTCCAACAATACAAGAAAACAAATACTCTTTTTTTTTTTTTTTCAGACAGACATGGATACATAAATAACTTCCCCAGGCTGTATACTGCATTTAGACACAAGAAGAATCAACAATAACTCTTACATCTTTGTAATTCTGTGGCATTGAAATGGTTACCAGAAATGCTTGTTTGAAGAATTTTTAAAGTAACTAACCTCATAAATTGAAGACAATAGTTTAAAATTTTAAACTATCAGAAGTATAGGACATTACATAAAAGCCATTTGTCCTAGTCTTTTCAATCTGTTTTTCTGACCAAGGAGAACCATATTTTGAATTAAGTCTACAAGCAATCGCCAATCTACTCAGTACAAAACTGGACGGATTAGTGAAACCTTCCTTGACATTGTCTCAATGGATATAGAGGCAAGCTGAAGCAGATTCATTGTTGTTTCCACTTTTCATGCCCACTTCTTAAAGAGGTATCCCTCATATTTAAATATATAGCTATAAAACATCTCTGTCAGAAGCAGTTTTTTAGTTCATAATCTAAAAAATACAATAGCATAACCAAAGCTAACAGCCTAGAAAAAAAGATTTTTAATACCCTGCAGTCTGCTTCTCCCCTCAACCCAGGACCTGAAAACATTCTAAACACAATATTTTTTTGTTATGTATGGAGCACTGTCAGTTTCAAAACTATGATTCACTACTTTCTGGGAAATGGCACATTTCATGTAGCATTTTTCACAACCTTCTTCTAAAAGTCTCTAATGCTGTCCTATACCCTCAACCTTAAAGAAGAAGAATTGTTCTCCATTTCCCTGGAAGTTTGGCTCAGTAAGAGATTTGGATGAGCATACTGAAATGTATATATGATAGGAAGTTAAATACTGATACGAAAATAAAAATAATGTATGGATTTTGCCTAAGAAGGTTGTTTTACCAAAGGAAAATTTTAAATCTAGGTAAAAATTGGTTTTACTAAAACTAAAAACATTCATTCTCATACTTCAGGAATTGTCAAATGAATATATTTTATATAAATCATTATGCCATTTGGTAGGTCACTGTGCCATGGTAAATCACCAGCTTCGTTAATCCCAATGATTTCTTCAGTTCATTTGTGAAAGGAAAAATAAATAAATCACTGAATGAGTATTGTCTTAAGATAATAGCCCATTCTACATTATATATGGCAACAATTTACAGCCTCCTATAAATGAGTGGCCATTCATTTGAAACAATACTTTAGGGGAGTAGCACTAGTTTAGAAAGTCTCGTTAGAATAAAGATCATAAAACAGTGGAAATTGTCGTTAAGGGTCTGACACTTAAGCATTATCACAAATAAGTAAATAAGCGAATTAATTTGAATTTTCACTACCATATAACTGATAGCTATTACATATCCTTAACCCCTCAGTCATCAATTTGGAAAATAAAGAGTCAAATATTATTCTAAATGCCATATTTCCTTGAGCATTGATGCCCAATGCAGCTTCAGTTCTTTTTGTTCTGCATATTCAATAATTACACACTAAAGGTAAGAAATTAGAGATATCCTAAGGTTCAGATCAGATCAGTCGCTCAGTCGTGTCCGACTCTATGTCATTTGATTTATACATCCTTAACCTTAGGATGTATAGTTGTAACATAGTTACATAGTAACATAGTAACATAGTAACATGTAACATAGTTGTAACACTGACTCATCCCCTATAGAATTGAAGTTGTGTTAATACAGCCTCAGCAAATCTGAAACTATCCCATTGTTTCCAAGATGTAACTTTCAGAATAGTCATTCAGCATTAGTTTCACACAACCTAAAAAAAGAGACTGATATATCCCTTCAGTTCAGTTCAGTTGCTCAGTCGTTTCCGACTCTTTGTGACCCCATGAATTGCAGCACACCGGGCCTCCCTGTCCATCACCAACTCCCGGAGTTCACTCAAACTCACATCCATCGAGTCGGTGATGCCATCCAGCCATCTCATCAGGGGTCAATAATATCAGTTAAACTAATATCAGTAAACTAACAGATTCAGTTTCTGAAATTAACTATGTCTCTTCTCCATGTAAATCAATTCATTTAGAGAAGCTTTTCCACTTTTCTTCCTTCCTTTATGTATATTTATTGATGTATTCACAATGAACATCATGTGCCAGGCACTGTGTCACAGGCTTAATATATTCTTTATTTACCTCCATGAGATAATGGCTTCCCTGGTGGCTCAGAGAGTAAAGAACCACCTGCAATGCAGGAGACCTGGGTTTGATCCCTGGGTTGGGAAGATCCCCTGAAGAAGGGCATGGCAACCCACTCCAGTATTCTTGCCTGGACAATCCCCATGGACAGAGGATCCTGGCTGGCTACAGTCCACGGGATTGAAAAGAGTCGAACACAACTAAGCACAGCACAGCATGACATAAGTGCTAATATTATGTTCAAATAGGGGGTGGGAAAAATATAGCTTAGAAAGTATAGTGACTTAGAACTATTAGTTCATTAAACTCATCCTTGGACCCAAGTCCAAACCTTCAATCTCCAGAGATACTGATACTAAGTGCAGGGCACTTTGCCAAATTCTGGGCGGGATACAGAAATGAATAAGTATTTTCTCTTTTCCAGTGGTATACAGTCATCAGGTTATGACTCTTGAGGAGTCCTAAATATATACTTAAAGAAAGCTTCCTCACCATCCATATTTATGGCCTCTTTCATTTCATAAGATGCAAAAACATCTATCCAGACCATCTGCATTTATGTGTCCACCGTGTCTGTAATGCCAGTCCAATTGACTACTACCCCCACCTTTTGTACCTAACTGCATTATCTTCTAGAATTGCCCAAATTAGAGAATTGGAATAATGTTTGACCCCTCCCTCCCACTCAGAGCCTATAGCTAGTCACTTATTCTTGGAATCTACCTAGGAAACCTTTCACAACTGTGCAACTTCCAAGTTCTACTCCTATTGAAAGAAAGTTGACTTCTGAGACAAACAGGTCTTATTTTCACTCTGCCACTTTTCAGTTGTATGACCTTAGGCAAACTACACAACTTCTCTTTGAGTTTCTATGTCTTTGTGCATCAAATATCTGACTTATTGGAATGGTGTTAACTGTACAGATTGGTATTTAACATCACCAGCACCTATACAGACTATCTTAGCAGCTATTACTAGTACTGATCTATTTTAGGTCACTGCTGCTGCTAAGTCACTTCAGTCGTGTCCGACTCTGTGCGACCCCATAGACGGCGGCCCACCAGGCTCCCCCGTCCCTGGGATTCTCCAGGCAAGAACACTGGAGTGGGTTGCCATTTCCTTCTCCAATGCATCAAAGTGAAAAGTGAAAGTGAAGTCACTCAGTCATGTCCGACTCTTAGCGACCCCATGGACTGCAGCCCACCAGGCTCCTCCATCCATGGGATTTTCCAGGCAAGAGTACTGAAGTGGGGTGCCATTGCCTTCTCCCATTTTAGGTCACTGGCATCTCTTAAAACACAATGCCTAGTACAAAACAAGCACTCAACAAATAATCACTAAAAAAACTTTGGAAAAAAATAAAATAAATTCAATAAATTGAAAGAACAAATGACTTCAGACTGTCATTTCCAGCTGGAACAGACTGTGATTAATAGCAAGATTCCAACATATTCAATAGACTAGGTCTATTGAACTTAAACAGTTCCCCCAGGGAATTCTCAAAACGGTACCTGTTGGGTTATTCTTCATAATAAACAGAAATGGATGATTTGCTATAAATTGATTCCGTGACAGACTCATGATCACAGGTGTATTTATGCCTATGAAATAGAGACAAGAGTTATTTAGATGTTCACATTTAAAGATCAGTAAAGAAAATATATCCATAATATTCACAATATTTTTTGTAGACAGGAAAGGCCATTTTTGTTTGAGGAGTTAACATGTGGAAAAATAACCATTTTCTAAATACAGAAATTTGGAATAAATCTAAAAATTGAAGAGCAGAGGAAAAGATATTGGAATTCATGGAATAATTCTAACTTCACACTTTATGCTTAATGAAGAAGAAAGCCAGATACTAGATTCAATTTAGTGACAGCAGCTGAAAATTTCATCTTTTAAGCAGTAACTTTCTGCTCACTTTTTATTTACATTAGATAATTTACTTTATAGTGTTTGAACTCCTAATTCCTATCCAGGTATTTTGTAAATCCACTGAGAAGATGCCTGAAAGTCAAAATACTCACACTAACAAAGGTGATACATCAGGGTCACTGCTGACCCCTTATGATTGTTATCTCCTCTTAGAGAACTCTATACTAAAAACAAGAGGCCTTGGCCAAGGCAGAAGAGTTCTGAACCTGAAATCAGGAAATCTGGTTTCATTCCAAACCCTACTGTTTCTTACTAATATGACCTTAGGCAAACTGCTCCACACGTGGGTCTGTTTTATCACCAACATAATGAGAGGATCAGACAATGATCTACAAGCACTCTTCCAATTCTATGTAAAAGCAAGTGAAAATTTTTTCTACATGAACTAGCAACTTCATCCCAACACCAGCTTTGATTTCTCTAAGGATTGTAATAGCCCATACAGGAGCCCTTCAGGAGATGACAAAACATTAGGGAGCCCAGTGTGCCCACCCAGATGTCAAAATCCACTGGCATTAATAATGTGGGTATAAATTTAACAATATGACTATTTAAAAGATATGTATCTTTTACATACTGGCTAAAATCCAAATAGTCTGAAAAATTAAAATATGTTTATGAGGAATTCATTAAAGTTGCCTTCCCATTTCTAATTGAATTTAAGGCTTTTTCTCCAATTATTTGTTGAATATTACTTTTATGCAGCATAGATACTATTCAAAATGCCACTTGTTCAAGGAGATATAGAAGAGCAGCTCCTTAACTGTAATGTTCATACAAGTCACCAAGAGACCTTGGAAAATGCAGATGCTGGATCAGTCAGTCTGGAGTTGGGCCCGAGGTTCTGCATTTCTAATAAGTTCCAGAATGATGCTGATGCTGCTGGTCTATGCATTATACTCATAGTACCAAGGATAAGCTGCAAGTCACTGGAGAGCAGCAGTTCTCAACCTTTAATGTGCATTGTCATCACTTAGGAAAATGTAAGAAAATGCTGAAGGCTAAATCTCATCACCAGAGATACTGATTCAATATTTTAGGGTGTTCAATATTCAATTTAATATGCAGTATTCTCGGCTGGGCACAGAAGTTTTAAAAGCTTTTCAGCTAACTCTCACATGCAGCTAAGTTTGAGAGCCACTGCCATAGACATTAACAACAAGAATCAAATTAGAAAAGGAGGAACCAAGAGTACAGAGGAAGAATGAAATGAGTGAATTCACTTAAGAGTGAATATTCCTGAGCAATCATGATTTCAGGTTTGAGCCTGACTGCTATTGGGCAGGTAATCCAGTTCACAAATAAGTAGATATCAGTCCCTTCTCTTTCTTTTTTTTTTTTTTTGCCCTAAACTCCAGCCACACAGAAGCATAAATAGCTTAAATAACCACTTTGCCCTTGCTATCGTGTACTGAACAGCAGGAGGGGGACAGGAGGTCAGAGAGCCACAAAGGGCCAACATCCTCATGCTCATTTCCCCAGTCCTTCCTCCTGGCTTCCCGTGACATCATTTGTCCTACCAGTTGATGTTGCCACTTCACTGCCTTCTTCATTTATCTCAAAGAAAACTTGTTGCATGACTCGGGAAACATACACCTCAGAAGAATCTGTTAGAAAATATGAAAGTGCATTTAAGGGTTAAAACTCAGAACCATTACTTACTGGATCCCATTACATTTTCAAATGAACAAAGAAAAAGGAAAAAAAAAATTCTTTCCAAGTTAGTTAATTTTCTAGAGATAAAGGTGGTTTAGGTTTCGTTCTTGCAGAGATGATATAGAGAAAACATGAAGAGACCAAGTTTAGCTCAGATATGAAAGGTAAAGATAGAAGGGGATCAACCTCAAGTCAGGTACCCCACTAAGTGAAATATTTCAATGGATCAAGCGTTTTGCTCCCCTTCATCATGGTCTACAGATAAGATGAAAAAGGCTTTACAGATATAAATTAATCCCACCCTGTGTTTTCAACCTCAAAGCCAACTTGCCTTTTAAATTCTGTTTTGGGTTTTGATTTGAGTTTAGAACAAAATTTACTTTCCTTCCAGACTGGTGAGGTGATAAAAGTCTAAAGGGCTTTTGTGTCATCTGTTCCAAAGTCACTTCAGAGCTAGGCTTTAAAACCTGTCAAATTTCTCAGTGTAAGACAGTGTCTTAACAACATTTTGTTCTGCTGTGGAAACAAGCTGAGAGAGAAGGCCCCACTCATCCCCTCGGTGAAACTGATGTATGTGTGAAGCCTTTCTGATACAGTGACCTGTGGAGCAGCTCCTTGAGAAAGGGGAAGTGAAACTGGAAGTTCAGAGGCCATCTGCCATCCCTGCTGCATCGAGTCCAGATCGACCTGAAAACGTTCCTCACAGAAACAACAGAAAGGTGGTGGTGGGTTCAGTGAGGGCGAGAGGGTGGAAGAAAGCAAGGCGAGCCTTGACACGTGAAGAGAAAGGCGATGAAGGTGTTTTGTCCCTCTTGACAGAGAAAGCTGGTGTGACGCAGGTAGACTCCATCAAGACAACCAAATTTAGAAGAGTTTATGCAGAAATAGGGGCTACACTGGTGGTTCAGGTGGTAAAGAATCTTCTGTAATTCAGGAGGCTGGGGTTCAATCCCTGGGTTAGGAAGATCCCCTGAAGAAGGGCATGGCAACCCACTCCAGTATTATTGCCTGGAGAATCCCATGGACAGAGGAGCCTGGCAGGCTACAGTCCATGGGGTTGCAAAGAGTTGGACACGATTTTGTGACTAATGCTTTCATGAAAAAATAATTTAGTCAAGGGGAACCATCTCTGACAGTTTACAGAAAAGTAAATCCCCTCAGGCAAGATAGAGAGAAGTCATCAAAGGGTGATTTGCATTAAAAAATGGCTTCCTAAAAATAACTCCAGACTCTGTGTGTGATGACTTTGTCTGGGCCTTTGATTACCTCTGATCCCCATCTCCTACCCTCCTTTCCTCACCCAATAGCTCCAGCTACAAGGTCAAGCATCAAGGCTTTAGTCTCATCCAATCCTCTGCTTAAAATCCCTTTTCCCAGAACTTACCCTGATTGGGTCCCCTGTTACTTAGGTCTCAATAAAAATGACACTTCCTCAAAGCAATCTTCTCTTTCCACCATGTCTAATTCTCCTCTTATCTGATCTAATCTCTTTATCCCATGACTCTATTTTAGTTAATTCATACCGTCTATCACCTCATCATTTAATTAATTAATTAATTACTTGTTAATCGTCCATCTGCCCTAACAGATGTAAACTTCATTAGGAGAGGGAATTTGTGGATTTTATTCAACTCTAGAAAATCACCTGGCAGATAGCTAGCTGGCTTATATAAATACTTGCCAAATAAATAAATCAGTGGATAAGAATATGTCCAGTGATAGAAACAGTTCAGATGGAGAAAGGGGGGCGTCCATATCATGAGTGTGGTTTAACTAAAATGCAGGAGTGTGGTCTTTTAAGGTCATGCAAATAAGCACATTTTTTCCCCCACGGCTGCCTAGAATAAGGATTTGCATATAGAGCAGAGAGTAGATAACTGAGGGGCCCATACAAAGAATGAAGACCAAATAGCAGGTTGGGATTGAGTGGAGAATTTCATACATGCAGTTTACCACTGGCACCAAATCAAGTGAGCCTTTGGTTAGTAGACTTAGCAATTTGACCTTCTGTATTCCATCTTCTACAGAGGGGGCACGGTCTTAGAAAAAGAACAGGACCTGGAAGATGCTAGATTAGAACAAGGGATCTGAACTTCATCAACTTACTGATTTCTATACCTTTGTAATTATTCCTTTCCTTAATTCTCTATGAAGATTCCAAGCATGTCTTCGTCAAGTTAAGAAGATAAGAAACTTTCAGTAGCTTTGCTAGAAGATGTGCGAGTAAATATTAATGTGCCATTTGCTCAATTTTCTTTTTGCATTTAACATTTACTGAGTATCTACTATATAGCGAAGGTCACTCAGTGGTTTCTGCCTCTTTGCAACCCTATGGACTATACAGTCCATGGAATTCTCCAGGCCAGAATACTGGAGTGGGTAGCCTTTCCCTTCTCCAAGGGCTTTTCCCTACCCAGGTATCGAACCCAGGTATCGAACCCAGGTATCCCTCATTGCAGGTGGGTTCTTTACCATCTGAGCCACAAGGGAAGCCCATCTACTATATAACAGATGGTGAACAACGTGATTTACGTATGTCCTTTTATTTATTTCTGCCACTGGGATATATTGTTTATTTAATAGATTAGAAAATTGAGGTTCAGAAAGGTTAAATATTTTACTAAGGGTGACAGAAGTCAAATATTCATCTCAAAGTTGCAAAAATAACTCTTTCAAAAACATTTTTCACTCACAATTTGTGGACGATCTGAGTATAAGATAGTGTGTCCTTTGTGTAAGTATCCCATAGCAGTAGCATTGGACTGATCCACAGTAGCCTTTGTGTTGTTTTAGTCACTCAGTCGTGTGCAACTCTTTGCGACCCCACAGACTGTAGCCAGCCAGGCTACTCTGTCCTTGGGATTTCCCAGGCAAGAATACTGGAGTGGGTTGCCATTTCCTTCGCCAGGGGATGTTCCCCACCCAGGGATGGAACCTGCGTGTCCTGCTTGGCAGGTGAATTCTTTATCACTGAGCCGCCACAATAGCCTTTAGAAAACGCTTATTGCACGAAACGTACTAATAGCAGGAAATTAATTCGCTGTTCTCCTAAAGACTAGAAATAGTGCCAGCTTTGGCTGTGGTTGTTCTATTTCAAGCAATAAGACAGAACCAAAGTTGTTAAATCAACTCAAAGAGGTAACTCAGAGCAAAAAATGTTGGACACTTACTCTTTTCTGTTCAGGGTTATTCTCTTATACAAATTCTCTTATAAAACATTTTGGGTTATTTTATTGATGTAAAAGGAGATTTTATAGAAGTCTCAAATTGCTGGGAATTTGCAGAGCAAGTGGCTGTTTGAAATGCCTGAGATATAGCAAGTGAGCTTCCGAAGGCCAGAAAGAAATTTAAGAGGAAGAGGTGTTTTAAAAAATGGCTTGGTTTATTTCAAGTTGGTAAGGTGGCTGCATTCCAGGGCACACTTAGACAGAATCCTGTTGCAGTATTTAATTTTGACTGCCTCATTCCTGATGCTGATGAAATTGTCAAAGAAGTCAGATCTATCTGTCAGTGTGAGAACAGGCAGCTAAATCATGTGTGAAGGTGGTAATGAACATCCATGTCACCTGTATACCCCCCCACCTCCTCCACCAGGAAAACTCATTCATTCTGTTCACTTAGCCACATAATTGATAAGTGAATAAGTTAATGAATACCTCTCCAAAGCCCACATTTTATATAGGAATACACAATAATTCTAGGTTGGGATATCCAACCCCATCAGACAGACAAGCTTGTATCATTAGGACTTTATTTTTTCTTTATAAAACAGAAGACTGAATTTAAAAGAATTTAAAATAGCGGGATAATTTGTCCCTCTTCGTCCATTTTTTTTCTCTTTAGTTATTTTTGAACTAGTAGGTACTGCCAGGATGAGAAATAAAGAGTGTCTTGGGCTTTGTTGTGAAAGTGAGCATCTGAACCATGCACAATTTCCCAAGTGCCAGTTAGTATAAAAGCTCCATCTCTGATGTGTTGTCAGTCTCAAGCTAAATCTACAAGCTGCAGCCTTACAATTTCTAGACTGTGTTCATCATCCAACAGCTTGCAGATGCCTATTTCACGGGCTCTAATATTACCAAATTAACATTTGCAAATTGGGAGTTTTATTAGCTCTGCTTAGATGAGAGCCTCAAAGTTGTAATTCCCAATATTCAGATAAGGAAATACAAACAGAGCTGGAATAAAAACCCATACAATACTTTGCCTACATAGTTTCATTGTAAGTGTGGTTAGAAAGCTTATCTAACATTCTAACATGCTGTCTGACTCTCATTAAGTAAAACTACTTAAATGCAAAATAGAGTGCTTGTTTACAGACAGCTTGACACGACGATGACATTTATTCCCCGTGTACGTATTTTCTGGGGCCAAATGCTCTTTCAGTTTTAAGATCAGTCAGTTAAGTTTCTAAGAGAACACATTTACTTGATAATATAAGAATAATTTTTCACATTACCTGTTATTCCAGAAAGGTCACAGCCACCACTAAATATCTCAGTTATATTCAATGAATACAAAGCTTCTTTGAAGTCTAATTTTTGTTCTACTTTAAATCTGCTTAAAAAAATGAAGAGGAAAATTTGTGAAACACTGTACACATTGGCTACCAAAAGGGTTTCTTTTTTATAAAATGGATGACTTGGAAGATGTTTTATTGTGAAATATTTTGTTTTCATTATCCTCATTTTTCACACCATTTCCCCACTACTCCACTGAGCAATTTTGGATGGCTAATAACTTGCTTCCCAGATAAATGGTTACTTGGGAAGGGAGAAGAAAATACTCAATTTTTTGAGGTAACAATTACCCAACAAATCAGGGTGAGAGTTCTAAGTTTTCGATTATTTGGCTTCTTCCCTAGAACTGTAAAACTTCCCTCCAGCAACTGTACACACTCAAGTTTTTTTTCACATCATCCAAGATCATTCCTGGCAGGCATCCAAGATATTATGAGCCAGAAACAGAAGCCAACAGTTCATTAAAAAGATCATTGGCTACTGAGGTACAGAAAGGGGGCATTAGTAGCCTATGATCCTTTCATATCTGCTGTCACAGCTGATGTGACTTCCTTCAATTTACGACATATCTAACATCTTTCCAATAAGCCCTGTAGAAGAGGTAAAAGACTGAAGGGGGACTAAATTTCTTTCCAGTAAAATAGAGTAGAAAATTATAGGAGGGGAAAAAAAGGAAGAGCTTGCCAATACTTCTAATGCAAGGCCCTAAGTTAAGACTCTAGGTTCTATGCAAGTCTCCAAGCATCAGTTTGCCTGAAGAGGGAACTTCACCAAAGAATCTCAAAGATCCTCTCAGGCACTGACCTTCTATGATTCTATGTTAACTGCAATCTATGACCCTCACCTTCCATTTTTAAAAAATGGAAGAAAAAAAAAAAGCTAAATTATTGACTTTATAGATGCTAAAAGCATCTATCTACATTTTACAACCAGATTGGAAATTTTGTTCATGAAAGAAAAGAGTATAAAGTCCTTCAACAGGGAGCTAAGTCTATTTCCGACTTCAGGGCAATCCCAGGACGGTTCCTGCCGCAGGAGCTCTGTCTGTTCCCTTGCTGGACCTTTGCCCTGGTTGGTACCTTCTGGTGTGGATGCAGACATGATTGCTTAAGCACAGGAACCTTGCTTAGCTAACAGGCCCACATCTGGGGCCAGAAATTAGCTTGCACAATCAGTCTAATTAAATTATTTTTTAATTGCCAAATACTGAACAAGCTTCTTATAATAATTATGATTCTTCAAAACAATGAACATGCTGTAGCAAAAATTTACTGGGCCTAAATGATTTCTTGGCAAATTATTATGTACTTTTGGAAGATGTTATTTCATTCAGAACCCTAGCTAACTGGAATTGCATAATTCTAGAGCATAATTGTGCATAATTGTGGCACAACTCACAATGTGCACGTTAGAACCTACTGATAATGAAAATAACTTGTTTTATGCCAATCATTTTCAACTTCTTTTTAACTTCCTGCTAAGAAAGATAATATGTAGCATGATGGTTTTGAGGCTTTGGGGTTGTGCTTTTATTCTGTTTTAATTAGCACACTCTTTTTTATACAGAATGGAGTATGGGCTTCTAAAGGGTAGAGGATAAATGTTCTAGTCCATCTGTAACTTGACTATTTTTAGTATAATAATCCAGTGATTTGGGAATAATGACAAGAATACTGCAAGACTTATTACAACCTCTAATAAGGCCTAATTATACCAGAGAGTCATTTAAGTAACAGTCTTGCTCATAATATAGTGCAATGAAACCTACAGCAATAGAAACCCATTCAACCATTTAATAAAATATAATCTGCAGCCAATTTCTAATTAGCCATAATTATTGGAGCCATGAACAGTCAGGTGTGAAGTAGCACTTCCATGTGTTAGGTACTTAATAGAGATTATAGTTTTTAATCTTCACAAAAACCCTGGGAAGTGAGCATTATTATTCCCATTAACATATAAGAAAGTGTAAGTTTTGAGGAGGTTGATTTCCAAGGACAAGATAGACAGGGCTAGAGTTCAAACTCAGGTCCATTCCAATTAAAGCTAATGTGCTAACCTCCACTGCCTTCTAATCAAAATATAATTCAAAATCGTAATCTCGATCAATTCATATATATGCTGTGCTGTGCTGTCGCTTCAGTTGTGTCTGACTCTGTGGGACCCTATGGACAGTAGTAACCCAGGCTCCTCTGTCCAGGGGATTCTCCAGGCAAGAATATTGGAGCAGATTGCCACGCCCTTCTCCAGGGGATCTTCCCGACCAAGGGATCAAACCCGCATCTCTTATGTCTCCTGCATTGGCAGTCAGGTTCTATACCCAAGTGCCACCTGGAAAGCCCCAATATATATATGTATAGTGTTAATTATGTACCTCCTCCAAATTTTGTGAGTCTTAATATTTATTCTAGATGTGGCTCATTTTCTTTCTTTTCCCTGACCCTCCTCTAAAATTGTCAAAAGAATACAGCTAAAGCTTAAAGAATGAGCAGCAAAAAAGACTCAATAGACAATTACCAAGTAAGCAATCATGAAATGAATGTTTTAGCGTATGTAAATATTATACACCTTCTTAGAAGGCAGCAATTTACTGCCATAGGCATCCATTGTGCTTAAAGTGGTCTCATACAAGTTCAAGCTGCAGAAAACAAAGGATAACAATTTAGAATTTCTGTTTGAAGAAGGATTCACTCCTGGTCTGCAGGCCCTACTGTGGATTTCTATTGTCTCTCCTCCTTTATACACAGGACTCTTGTTTAATGACAAAATGTCTTTGGCTGTTTTCCTTCAAGGTCCCTATCCTTAATTGTTTGGAATCCCAGTTTTGATACAGTGGCCTTGAGCCATCACTGAAAGGTTCAGGCTTAGAAACAACCAAACCAAGTCTTAGGGCTGCCCACAAGGATAAAAAATAACACAATCCTTGACAGTGTTCAACTTGGACTATTATGTGTCACTTCCGTGTGTGTGTGTGTGTGTGTGTGTGTATAAAATATTCTATCAGCCTTGAGAGCTGAATTAAAAATGCTTTCTGTCACATAGGAAACCTATCTGGACAATGGTCAATGTAAACTTGGATTCTGCTTTGTATCAGTGTCTGATAGGCTAAAGTAAATGAACCTTTGTAAGCACCAGTGCAGCTGGTCATAACTTATCTACTCTCACACCCAACCTCATTTTCCCTGAGGTCATGTTCTCTCACCCACACACAGTTCACATTCATGCACTCAGAGATCCGAAGCTGGCCAACTTGGGATGGATTACTAGCCCAGCAAGAACATGATGTCCTATGGAATGTGTGATTTCTTTCTGAGTCTCTGTGGCATTGCTGTGTCGTGTAGCTTACCCAGCTGCTCATCATGTCACTGGCCATTTGCTCTGTTCTGTGCCCTCCTTCATGTTTGCCCCACTTTACACAAGCATTTCCTGACTCCTGCAATTTTGACTCTGCCATTTGCTAGCTGTGTGACCTCTGGCAAGGCATTTACCTGTCTCCATCTCAACTGCAACCTAAATATTAAAAATAGATTTCTATCAAATTTATGGTGGTGATTAAGTGAGATATGGCAAACAGGGAAAGCAATCCACTATAATGGATTGTCAAGAAATTTAAAAGCTGAATGAGAATAATAATAATAAACAATACCAACAATATAAGATATACTGAGTACTAAAAATGCAACAAACATGTTCTCATAATGAGAACAACCCTAAGAGGCAGGTATTGTCAGTCTCTCATTTAACAGTAAGAGAAAAATCTTAGGCAAGACAAAGTTTTTCAGTATAGAGATGACAAAGCTCTTGGTCTACAATATTATGTTGTGTTTTCCATAATCTTGATTCAACAGTTGATCAAAGATACTGTGAGATGTCACATCAGTCAATATCTTTAAAGAGGGATACTTCTTTGAAGAATTGCAGCTCTTGCTTAGTCATCACTATGAAAGTGAATGTGAAGTGACACTGTTAGTTCTTCAGTCGTGTCTGACTCTTTCTAACCCCAAGGACTGTCATTACAGGCAGATTCTTTACAGTCTGAGCCACCAGGGAATCCCAGTTATCACTATACTTTTGAATAAAAACATAGTATTTAATAAGTTCAAAGACTCAGACTGCCAAAAACTTAGACTCTCCCTAATAACTCATAAACTTGCTAATAATTTCAACAGCCTCAGGGACTCTGAATTCTACTCTGCAATCCTAGAAGTCCATGGTGCCCAGATTAAGGACTGCTACGAAAGAAGAAAATAAGTCAATATCTTCTCATTTTCCTACAATCAAACTTAAAACCTCAGAATGATTTATTCCTTCTTAGCCCATATGTACTTAGTCATACACTTCAATAAATGTCTTTCTGCATCACCTGCCATTTACATTCCCAGTGAAGCTGCTCCCTTAAGTGCTTGCTACTGAGTGCCTGAATTGTTGCAGTGATTTCTTAACATCTTTTGGGCTTCAGTCTTTCCCTCTCTCCCACATCCCAAACATCACAACTATTTAAATTAAAGCAACAAATTGAGCAGCTACTATCTTTCAGATGCATGCACTGCTATGGTATCAAAGAAAGGAAATATGCATAGCTTCTGACCTCAACAAGTTTACAACAAGCCTAGTTCAAATCCTCCCTTTTACTGAAGCCTTTGTTTATACAGTTCCAGTCTCTGGTGCTTCCTCTCCCTTCTCTCCTCTCTTTTTCCATGAACCTTGAAGTTCTTATACCATTCTTTCAGTATTTAATTATTAGTAAACTTGTGCAAATCTTGCACCACCCCACCTAAGTGGCAACTATCTTCTCAATAGAAATCCTGTCTATCATTTTGCGTGTGTCTCAGTTCATTGTTCATAGTGGGGTCCCAATCAATCTCTGCTTTTGAACAGGAAATACATTTTCTAATAAGTAGTAAACTAATAATAGTATCATAAGGCTATGAAACAATGGAAATGAGAGCTAACCTGTCTCCCAGAACTTAACTGAATGTCAATCAATTTACTTTTTGAGTGACAGTTTCCTTATCTGTAGAATACAATTCATAACCAAGTCAGACTACAGAACTGTAGCATTTAGTATTAAAATGTAAATATTAAATGCTTTACAAAGTTAAAATGGATGTAGATGAAAGTTTCTTGTTTATTTACCTTATTTACATGTATTAAATGATTAACTTTGCACATATACACAATCATAAAAACACAATCTCAAACCTTTTCTTATGCAGTGAAGAATCTGATACATAAGGGTGTGTTAGACTCCTCAACCTAGGAAATCTAACTATTAAGATGTTTATAAAATTTCATATTAAATTTAGAAAAAGGTAATGTGATTGTTGGTATCCAACTGCAGAATAATGTCCAAAATTAGGTATCCAGTATGTTACAAATAGTAAACAGAAACCACCCTAGTGTTTTTAGACTATGCTCTGTCCTATTGGCCTCAAATCTAAATGAGTCATACATCAAAGAGAGGAAGAACTGTTTCTATGCTATTTCTAACAATAACTATAATCACTCACACAATCTTGCCTACTGTTGCTTATATACAAGCATTCTTATGATTAATTTTTCTTTTCTTGACATTTACTTAATTTTGCCATCGAAGATGCATTTGTTTATTTATTTTTACAGTGACAAAATTTTGCACAGTATATGTTAAGTGCTGAAGTGCATCCCCTCATCCCCAAATTCATGTGTCAAAGCTCTAACTGCCAACAGCTTACAATGTGACCTTATTTGGAAACAGAGTCATTGCAGATATAATTAGTTAGGTTGAGGATGTGAAAAATTTAACAGACCAAAAGAGCAATTAAATAAAGTTGGGAGATCAGAAGAGGGAGCCTACATGCTTTTGAAGATAATAGCAGAGCCCAACTAAAAGAAGAAAGACTCCTCTTCCTTATTAGGAAGGACTCAGCCTGTGAAAAATCATGGATTCCTTGTCTACTATAGCCCTCCCAACTTCCTTCTCCTATATATAATCATTCTCCTTCCCTTGCCTTTGGAGGACTTGCACGTGGCTTGCCATAGTTACAGATTCCAAATTGAAATTCTCTGTTGATCCCAAATAAACCTATCTTTGCAGGAGAAACATCTGGCAGTCTATCTGTTTCAGATCAAAGGATCACATTGAAGTAGAGCCAGTTCTTTATCCAATATGACTTACAAGAAATGAAGATGCCACTTGGAAAAAGATGGCCACAGAGGGAAAGATTGGCATGATGGCTCTACAAGAAGAGGAACACCAAGGATGATAAACCACAACGGGAAGCTAGACAGAGGCTGGGACAATTCCACAGTCTCCAAGAGAGCATGGTCCTACTGACCTCTTGATTTTGGACTTCCAGCTTCCAGAACTTTGAGAAAATAAACTTGTGTTAAGTCACCTAGTTTGTGGTACTTTGTTACAACAGCTCTGGAAAACTAATACAGCTCTGGAACACTAATAAATTCCCTAATCAATTTCATCAAAATCTTTAGCTATCAGTTTGAAACCATAATTCACTCATTCAAATATAAAAGGATCACAGCATTGAGTAATAAAATATTAAAAAAAAGTTTTTATTGAGCCTGTACAACTTTTCCTCTTCTGCACTGACCACAGATTTTGAATGGGTAATTTTCTTTTTATTGAGAGAAAGCATTTTGAGAGAAACGTATTTCAGAGCTTTCAATCCATGATCTGAGCACTCAGGAACCTTAATTCAATATATGCATCCTGATAGACTAAAATTATTCATGAACTTAACACATAAGCAAATCATTCCTTTAAGAAATCAGAAGACTCATCCTTTCAGAGAAAATGGAATACATTTTAAATGTAATGTTGTATTAATGTGACTGAATAATTGATAACAGAATTTTCAGTCTTGTGAATTTTAAAAATCTCATTTTTATTTCTCTAGAGAGAAGTTTCCCAAGAAATAACTGATATCCTATCATTTGTTATGCTGCATGGACGGGAAGGAGGATGGCCTCTCTGAGATCCTCACAAGGAATGAATCCGAGAGTGACTAAGAAATTGAATTCTGATTTCTGAGATACTTAAAATTAGATAAATGGAAATAACATAGAACCTCTTTGACTACATTTATGTAATTTAACCCAATAATATTCATCCAGAATATACTATTAATGTGTGTGCATGTGCTAAGTTGCTTCAGTTGTGTCTGACTCTTTGTGACCCCATGGACTGTAGCCCGCCAGGCTCCTCTGTCCATGGGACTCTCCAGGCAAGAGTACTGGAGTGAGTTGCCATCCCTCTGACAGGGGATCTTCCCATTTCTTATGTCTCCTGCATTGGAAGGCGGGTCCTTTACCACTAGCACCACCTGGGAAGCCCATACTATTAATCTGTACCATGAAATGTGCTAGGGACTATGGAGGCCAAAATGTCACAAGCCACTGTCCTATGGACTGGACCATAAGTCCACTGACCTTATGGCCTGCCACTGTCACAGAACTCACGTTTTAATAAGACAGACAAGAATGTGATGAAGAAACGAAAACACAATGTAATGCAGGCTATAGTGTGAATCTGCATAAAGTGTTATGGAAATAAAAATAAGGAATGGTTGATTCTAACTGAATATGGTGAGAAACCTACATGTAATTTATTTAAGGGAACCCTAAAGGATGAATGAGAAAATACTGGTTAGACACCATGGAGAAGGGCCTGACCAGGAAATAGGAGGGATGGAGGTTAAAAAGTCAGAGGAATTCTTTCCCATTTGCTGCTGGCTGAGCAGATATCATCCAAATAAAATAAGTCACTTATTTAGCATTTTCTACTTGTTAGGCTTTGTGCTGTGAGTAGAAGTATGTAATGAGATAGTGTAATGGAAGCTACCACCACATTTTTAAAAAAATCTTTGGTGTCTGGAATTTAAAATGAGGGTTGAACTCTACTGCTATAGATTCTAATCATAACTAGGAATCTAGCCTAAGAGGGGATGCAAGAAAATCTGCATCCTTACCTTCTTTTTATGCTGGGAAAAGTTGGAGGATTCTGAATGCTGATAGAGATGGGAAAGATACCCCTTTTGGATTAGTGGGCCCTGACATCATGATAATGGTAGGCTAAGGACAGTAACAGACAGAAGACTCCGAGTACAAAGAAATGGCCTACAGTCTAGGAATATTCAGCTTCCCTGGTAGCTTGGACGGTAAAGTGTCTGCCTACAATGTGGGAGACCTGGGTTCGATCCCTGGGTCAGGAAGATCCCCTGGAGAAGGAAATGGAAACCCACTCCAGTATTCATGCCTGGAAAATTCCATGGACCGAGGAGCCTACAGTCTATGGGGTTGCAGAGTTGGACACGACTGAATGACTTCTCTTCTTCTTCTTCTAGGAATATTCATCCCTGGAAACAGGTTTTAAACTACTTTTCACCTCACAAGCCTTTTTTATTATTATATTTTAGTAGTGTTAGTCATGTCCGACTCTTTACAACCCCATGGACTGTAGCCTGCCAGGCTCCTCTGTCCATGGAATTCTCCAGGCAAGAGTACTACAGTGGGTAGCCACACCCTTCTCCAGGGGATCTTCCCCACCCAGGGACTGAACCCTGGTCTCCTGCACTGCAGGCAGATTCTTTACCATCTGAGCCACCAGGGAAGCCCCACATTAGATTTCAGTAGACTTTAGTTAAACATTGAAGTTGATCTTGTTTGTATAGACTTGTCAACGGCTACCCTAACACAGTACCACAAACTATGTGGCTTAAATAACAGAAACATATTGTCTCGCAGTTCTGTAGTTTGGAAGTTCAAAATCAAGGCATCCGCAGGATTGGTTTCCTATGAGAGTTGTGAGGAAAACATCTATTCCAGCTTCTCCCCTTGACTTGTAGATGGCCATCTTAACCCTGGGTCTCTTCATAACACCTTCCCTGTTTGTGTATCTTTGAATCTAAATTTCTCCTTTTTATAAAGGAGTCACATGGGATTAGAGTCCACCCTATTGACTTCACTTTAACTTGATTACTTCTACAAAGATTCTATCTCCAAATAAGAAAACATTCTGTTGTAGTGGGAGTTAGCATTTCAACATACAAATTTGAGATGCACATAATTCAGCTCATAGCAGTTGTTCTTGGAGAAATTAAAAGCAAAGTCTGTGTCCACACTATGGGAGAAGTTGTATGAGAAACGTCGCTACAGTTTGGAAAGGCTAATAACAGGTCTTGAAGTTTGAAAAGGGCTGTCCAGACTGCAGTGGTCTAAATGGATTTGTGCACTGTGAACCATTGCTGTGGGGATTCCTAATGTGGTAAAGAAAGAAATTCTGGTGAAAACCTATATTTTCTATTGTCAATTGATCTTGGAAATTATCGCATTCCTACTTAGATATTTGATATCTAGACTGAAGAAGCTGGAGCCATCTTGGTTATAGATACCATTATCTCCATTCTGTGCTAATAAAACCACAACTCAGGACATCAGTGACTCTCTTAAGACCCCACTGCTAGTAAATAGTATAGACACTCCTCAAACTCAGGGCTTTCTATGTACATCCTTTTCTACTAATCTTCCCAAAGGGAAGAGAGAGAGAGACGTAAATTTGAAAATAAACAATTTTAAAAATTATTATTTCTATGATTAATAAGCAAATTATCTGTCACACACACCATTATATACCCAATGTTTGGCATATAGTAAGAGCTTAAAAAAATACTCTGAAATACCAAATAACATGCAGATAGAGATTTATAGACAGTAGATAATTAGAAGAGAGATTGGAACTTAAGAGTTGGATATTAGAGACATGAAATATAAGGAACAAAAATAAAAAGAGAGTAGGAATAGGAAATTTCTGAAATGAAATCTGGTAAACATTATCTGGGGACAGAAAGAAAAAATGTGTAAGTAAGGGAGCAGGAAAATTTCACAGAAAGAGAGAAAAATAAATAAAAGTAATGCCAGAGGGGTTAAAGAAAGAAAGGTTTTTAATAAAAAGGGATGATTAAAAATATGTGGATCAAGAGCCCAGAGTTAAGGTGAAGAAAGCATAGGATACTTCTTTCTCCTGAGTATCAATGAAGATAGAGAAAGAGAAGTTTAGCAAAGATTCATACAATTTTTGAGATGAAGTGTAGAGACGTGAGTTTACATAATAGTATGTTTTCTTTAAGAAACAGGGAGTTGAGATATACATTGAGAGTAAGATAATCAACATGAAGCAGTACCTGGAGAGCAGAGGTAAAGTCTTGGTGGAGTGTTAGAAAAGAACATTCTCTGAAGATAGATTGTTAAGCTCCAGCCTAAGGGAGGCCAGTGACTGCTTTGGGGCTTTTGCTTAACAAAATCAGTAGTTAAGGAATCCAAGAGACTTTTTGAGTAGATTGAGGATTCAGGATGAGGAGAGAATTACAAAGGAGCAAAGACGGGTGACAAAAATATGGCAAATGCTTGGTGACAGTACGATTCAAACAACTAACTAGATCCTAGCTAAGTGCAAACAGAAAGAAAAGTCAAGCAGGTGGAGAGACAGAGAGCCAGGAAAATGGGGCACTGCATATCAGGGCACATGCAGGCTCCGATAAGTTTGAAGAAAAATTTAGGAATGACAGGATGGAAAATAATCTATTAGACATCTCTCCTTTTAAAAGTTCAGGTTGAGAGTTATTTAGACACATCTTTTGCTCTGAAGTTTCTCCTGTCTCCCAGAAGCATGATATCAAGAAGTTAGTGTTTATAATGATGGCTTCTTGAGATATGCATTTGTGATTTCCATTTTGTAATAACTGTCCAAAAAGAACCCAATATTTTGTAATAACTATAAATGGAAAGTAACCTTTAAAATTGCATAAAAATGAGAAGTTTTAAATATATATATATAAATACCCCAATAATAAATATTATCCTAGGATCCTACTTATAATTTAATGACTGTCGGAGAAGGCAATGGCACCCCTATCCAGTACTCTTGCCTTGAAAATCCCATGGACGGAGGAACCTGGTAGGCTGCAGTCCAAGGGGTCGCAGTTTCATGCATTGGAGGAGGAAATGGCAACCCACTGCAGTGTTCTTGCCTGGAGAATCCCAGGGATGGGGGAGCCTGGTGGGCTGCCGTCTATGGGGTCGCATAGAGTCGGAAACTACTGAAGTGACTTAGCAGCAGCAGCAGCAGCAGAGCACCCTCTATACAGTCTATACATATATATGTATATATAATATATATATATATATATACCCTCTATACAGTCTAAACGGTGTATAGAGTCTATACACCTTCTATACAGTCTATACAGCTCTATACAGTCAGCAAAATCAAGACCAGGAGCTAACTGTGGCTCACATCATGAATTCCTTATTGCCAAATTCAGACTTAAATTTAAAACAGAAAGGAAAACCATTAGGCCATTCAGGTATGACCTAAATCAAATCCCTTATGATTATACAGTGGAAGTGACAGATTCAAAGCATTAGATCTGATAGACAGAGTGCCTGAAGAACTATGGATGGAGATTCATGACACTGTACAGGAGGTGGTGATCGAGACCATCCCCAAGAAAATGAAAGCAAAAAGGCAAAATGGTTGTCTGAGAAGGCCTTACAAATAGCTGAGAAAAGAAGAGAAGCTAAAGGCAAGGGAGAAAAGGAAAGATATACCCATTTGAATGCAGAGTTCCAAAGAATAGCAAGGAGAGATAAGAAAGCCTTCCTCAGTGATCAATGAAAAGAAGTAGAGGAAAATAATAGAATGGGAAAGACTAGAGATCTCTTCAAGAAAATTAGAGATACCAAGGGAACAGTACTGGACGTGGAAAACAGAGTGGTTCCAAATCGGGAAAGGAGTATGACAGAATAAAGGACAAATAGTATGGACGGACCTATAGCAGCAGAGATATTAAAAAGAGGTCACAACAATAAACAGGAGAACTATACAAAAAAGATTTTCATGACCCAGATAACCATGATGGTGTGGTTATCTGAGCCTAGAGCCAGACATCCTGGAGTACACTCACCTAGAGCCAGACATCCTGGAGTACAAAGTCAAGTGGGCCTTAAGAAGCATCACTACAAACAACGCTAGAGGAGGTGATGGAATTCCAGTTGAGCTATTTCAAATTCTAAAAGATGATGTTGTGATAGTGCTGCACCCAATATGCTAGCAAATTTGGAAAACTCAGCAGTGGCCACAGGACTGGACAAGGTCAGTTTTCATTCCAATCCCAAAGAAAGGCAATGCCAAAGAATGCTCAAACTACCGCACAATTGCACTCATCTCACACGCTAGTAAAGTAATGCTCAAAATTCTCCAAGCAAGGCTTCAACAGTACATGAACTGTGAACTTCCAGGTGTTCAAGTTGGATTTAGAAAAGGCAGAGGAACCAGAGATCAAATTGCCAACATCTGCTGGATCGTTGAAAAAGCAAGAGAGTTCCAGAAAAACATCTACTTCTGCTTTATTGACTATGCCAAAGCCTTTGACTGTGTGGATCACAATAAACTGTGGGAAATTCTTAAAGAGATGGGAATACCAGACCACCTGACCTGCCTCCTGAGAAATCTGTATGCCAGACAAGAAGTAACAGTCAGAACTGGATGTGGAAAAACAGAATGGTTCCAAATCGGGAAAGGAGTACATCAAGGCTGTATATTGTCACTCTGCTTAATTAAGTTATATGCAGAGTACATCATGAGAAATGCTGAGCTGGATGAAGCACAAGCTGGAATCAAGATTGCTGGGAGAAATATCAATAACCTCAGATGTGCAGATGACACCACCCTTATGGCAGAAAGTGAAGAGGAACAAAAGAGCCTCTTGATGAAAGTGAAAGAGGAGAGTGAAAAAGTTGGCTTAAAACTCAGCATTAAGAAAACTAAGATCATGACATGTTGTCCCATCACTTCATGGGAAATAGATGGGGAAACAATGGAAACAGTGGCTGACTTTATTTTTTGGGCTCTAAAATCACTGCAGGTGGTGATTGCAGCCATGAAATTTAAAAAAGCTTGATCCTTGGAAGAAAAGTTATGACCAGTTACGTTGCCACCAAAGGTCCATCTAGTCAAAGCTATGATTTTTCCAGTAGTCATGTATGGATGTGAGAGTTGGACTATAAAGAAAGCTGAGCGCTGAAGAATTGATGTTTTTGAACTGTGGTGTTGGAGAAGATCCTTGAACTGCAAGGAGATCCAACCAGTCAATCCTAAAGGAGGTCAACTCTGAATATTAACTGGAAGGACTGATGTTGAAGCTGAAACTCCAATACTTTGCCCATTTGATGCGAAAAACTGACTCACTGGAAAAGACCCTGATGCAGAGAAAGATTGAAGGCAAGAGGAGAAGGGGACGACAGAGGATGAGATGATTGGATGGCATTACTGACTCAATGAACATGAGTTTGAGTAAGCTCTGGGGGTCGGTGATGGACAAGGAAGCCTGGCGTGCTGCAATCCATGGGGTTGCAAAAAGTCAGACACAACTGAGCAACTGAACTGAACTGAACTGAACAGAGAGCACCTTCTATCAAAGGTAACAACATATTTTTTAACTGTATAATATCACAAGTGTCTTGGGAATTTTATTTTCCTTAAACACAAGAGAAGATAAAATATTTTAAATTTCAACCAGAAAAAAAAAGTTAGAGAAAAATAAGTTTGTATAATAAAAAGAGTAGTAATTCTTTTTAATCCCAGCATTCTGTTTTGAAGACTTACATTTGTTCATTCCTTTCAGAGAATATTGAGTACTTAAATTCTATCCTCCTCATGGCAAAACAATGCTGGCAATGTTCAGACCTGCTTTGTATCCATAAAGTAGAGTAACTATTCCTAACAGGTATTTCTTTTTATTTTTGTCAATAGACTTTTTAAGCATTAGTTATCTTTCAGCCAGCTATTGAAATCTGTCTCTAAGTGAAAACATAAGAGCCAGAGTGATAAAATGACATTACCAACCTAGGAAGGCTTATTTCCACTTCCTGTTCTTGCATCTCAGAGAACCATTGCAGGATTTGAGGAGCAGTAATTAGCTTTTCCATTTCTTCTATGTTCGTGTGCTCTGCAGGAAGTATGATAATTAAACTAAACTCATCACCTTTATAAGGTAATTCCAAAACCTGGTAGTTTATGGAGGATTCAGAAAAATAACCTGAAACAGAGAAAATAAAATATTAATATACTTAGCAATTCCCAAAGTTGTCCTTTAGAGTGTGGTTTTTTTTCCATATTACCATATTTCGTTCTCAGAAGAGCCTTCATCATTGGAATTTTGACTGCTGTGCCATCTTTCAGAGTGAAATTCATCAGTTGTGTGTCCTCTTTGTTGAATTTCTGTTTCCAATCCCCTTTGAAATAAATAGCATTCACCAGAGCCAGCCGAGTCAGAGGACCAAATTCTTCCCCTGAAAACATGTCTTTAATTTTTCCTGGGGAGGGTATAGAGGAAGAAGCAGAAAGAAACATGCAACAGTGATTCAAATAACTGCTTTAAATTAAATTAAAACAAAAATTTATCTTGCTAATCAATTAAAAATAGGGTGTTTTATCATTTAAATGTGGCAATTTTGGAGGAGTTAAGGAGGAGCTTTATTAAATATTCACAAAGAAACAGGTACAAACAGGACTTCATTAGGAAACAGGAGATACGGAATTATCTTAGACAAATTTAGACAGACCTAGCAATGGCTGCTCTTTGGTGAAATCATTTGTATAAACTGTTTTTCAGATAGAAAGAACAAAATCAAGTATCTCTTCATATCTGTTGTTATTTTTCAAACTTTATTTCAAAGTTCTTCAGCAAGTCAATCAGAATTAATAAATTAGTGGTCCACTCAAATTCTCTGCTGTTGCATCTGTAGCCATTGACCATTGAGAAAGGATAAGAATGGAGTTGCTAATGTGATGTTCCTCTTCTAAAAACTCAGTCTCTGATTTTTATGTCTAATGAGTATTTCAAAGCTATGAGTCCACAGCATGATTAGCTGCCATGGAGCTGTCTACGGATGTTCTTAATGTGTATCCCAGTAATAGTACTTGCCTGTGAACACTGCTCACAATACCCATCTCACATTTTCAACTTATGCTTCTCCATCAGAGGCTCCCCACGTATAACAGAGTCTCATCTTATACATCACAGATTTTTTTGGCTTAAATAGCAGAATGAATGAACGAAGAAACAAGTTGCTATTAATTGAGGGCCTGATATATACTGGTCTCTTCACACACATTCTTTTTAATCTTTCAATAATCCTGAAACATTATAATAGTATCCTCATTTTAAATGGGGCATGGCTTAGAACTTGTCAGGATTTGAACTCAGATCTGTATGAGCTTAAACTTTGTGTTCTACTATGTCTCTCAGTAGTGCCCTTGGAATTTCTGCTAGCTTATACTTAAAAGTTTAGATTACAACTCTATGATAGAACTATCAATGTTTATTATGAAACATTAACGTATCCAACTAATATGTGTTAATTATTTACAGTGTATGTGGGAAAGAAAGCATCTGAGATGGATAGATTTAAGTCTTATCTGGCCAAAGATATTATTCCTGCCGTCATACTTTAAAAAACACACTTTAATAAAAGATTACTATTAAAATTCTTCCTGTAAGAATTCTTAAACAGGTTACCTGTCCAAAAAAAAAAATCTGTATACTTTTCAAAGCCGCTTACAATGTCTCTCCATTTTACAATTCAGTGTTAATTTGAATAACAGGGAAGCAAAACAGAGGAACTGATCCCTCTGAGCCACAGTTTAATAGGAAAATATTCAATCATTCTTTACTTTAGTATATTAAAAACCATGAATACAATGGCAAATAATGACTTTATGGAAATGGGAAACTTTACCATCTGTTTTGCTTTCTACCCAGTTACTTATTGTCTCTGCACAAGCCTTTGCATTCTGAAAATCCACCAGTTTTATGGCACTCTGAAAAAATTCCTTGTTTCCATGGAGATACTGTTCTTTCACAGTGAATCCTTCTTGAAGGTAGAGGGCATTGGCAAGATTAAATGTAAATTCTTGTTTTTTCTCTGAGATGGCAGAGAAAAATGACTTCAGCTCAGAAAATTCTTCTCCTGAAAAATAATTATAATGTACACTGACATACTGAACAACATAAAAACAACAGCTTCTCAGCTTTACTTTTAAGCACTCTGATTCATATCACCATTTTTTAGCACCCTAAGGTACAACTAACGACATTTTCTAAGTTAGTATAAATATTTTAAGCATTTATCTCTTGTGGAATATGCATTTTGTAAAGAAACCAGCTCTCCTACAGGAAAAAAATTGTCCACATAAATTTGAAATTCGTCAAAAATGAGAATATGCATTCAAAAAGGTTGAAGGAAACTCCCTCTTTTAGTCAAATTTAGCTCATTCTTAGTTGTTGGAAAGGTATCTTTAGAATCTCATCCTATGCATAACATGAGATATTTGTGAAGGAGGAATACTAATGAATGCTGATGAGGGCTAAGACAGTAATAAACAATCCTTTTCAATACTACTTTTATTTCAGTTTAAGAAAGAATTGCTCTCTTATAAGGAACTGTGCCTGTCCACGTTTTGAAATTTATGAGGTAACCCTTGTAATCATCTCTAGAGATGCTAAGGATCAGAATTGCCTATTTCTCCAGGTTCATGAGTCTCTATACTTTGGTTGTCTATGTAAACAAGAAAAATATTTAACCATTCCAACTATAACCACTAGCCAAATGCATCTGTTAGAGTCAGCTAAGAATTACCGTTGGCCTATACTTATTTATCGTCAGGTCATTCTGACTACAGTGTTGTCAGGAAGGTGTATGTGCTATGAAAGAATTCAGCTCCGATCGTTGCTCAGTGGCTTCCAATTTATTACCAGAGGGCACCAATATTTTATATTTCCTTCTGGCTTCATTTTGGAACTCAATCATTAAATCCAGGAACTGTATTTCAAATCCACAGTTCTTCAGAGCCTTTGTTTATTTTGAGTTAAATACTGAAAATACCACTTTCACAACTAAAATTTGATTGCATGCAATTTATCTCTATTGAAGAAAACACAAATGGTTCATCAATGGGAAATGTCCACTGAATAAAGAATAAAAGACTGAGAGGAACTTGCTATGAGGTGTCTATTGGAAATCAGATGTGTACATGTGTGTGTAAATGTTTTATTAATATCAGAGAGCTAGTAGCCCATGGAGAAGGAAATGGCAACCCACTCCAGTGTTCTTGCCTGGACAATCCCAGGGATGGGGGAGCCTGGTGGGCTGCCGTCTGAGGGGTCGCACAGTGTCGGACACAATTGAAGCGACTTAGCAGCAGCAGCAGCAGCAGTAGCCCATAGGATATCTTTGTGCAAATAAGTTGTGCTCTCACAAACTGGGTGGTTGTGGGGGCACAGCATCCCCATTACCTCATATTTTGTCCAGCTGAGTGAAGGCCACATTTCAGTCCCCACTTGTCCTTTTGTTCTGGCTCAGTTGTGTCCAACTCTTTTGTGACCCCAGGGACTGTAGCCCTCCAGGCTTCTCTGTCCATGGAATTTTCCAGGCAAGAGTACTGGAGTGGGTTGTTATTTCCTACTCCAGGGGATCTTCCCAACCCAGGGGTCAAACCCTATTGAGCCATCTGGGAAGGTTCTCTTGTGCAAATTCAGCCTACATAACCACAGAACAGACTTGGAAGGTATATTGCATTACATTTCAAACTCCATGATTCCCCATTCATGGGGATATAGACACAGACGTAAACAATTTTAGATATAAAAACTTTCTTCCATGTGATTGGATCTGAAGAATATGAGTGATTCTTTACAACCCTGGAATTCCTTACATAATGAAGAATGTTAATCTATTTTACTTATTTATACAATTATTTCAGATGCAATCACTTCTTGCTATTGGAAGCTGAAATATTATCTCAATAGCTGAAAAGTTACCAAGATGACTTTCTGGGTGAAGACACGAGAGCTTCTCCAAAAGAATTAATTAAAGTCAGGAATAAAATGGCAAACTTTGAAACCAATTTTCAGAAGTTCATAATTTATGAACATCTTTAAAGGATTGGGAGAAAAAATGAGAGGAGGAAAAAAAGTAGTTCCAACTCATTTGTCAGAGCAAATAAATTTATGTCATGTACTTTTGGTCTAAGACTGTATGACAGTCAGCTGCTCTTTGATAAATTGCTGGACTCAGAAGTCAATGAAAAAATATAACCAATAGCACAAGTTTGGAGAATATAAAGTTATCTGCCTTATAAATTTAATTTACAGATTAACAGCTTCTTTTAGCATAGATCAAAAAGAATATATATACATGGCTCCTAATAAGCAGTAAGTTAATTTCATTTCCTAAAATAGAGCCATGGAAATCCTACAAGTCATGGAGTGAATGTGACTTTTGGTGAATGTGACTCTGGTTTGGTTGTACCAGACCTCGAAAAAACTTCTAAATTTTGGTACATGTTTACTTCTCCTGCTATTGAAAGCCTTAAGGCCAACTGTGTGTACAATGTGAGAGATCCAAAGATGAAAACAAAGGCAGTCATAGGATTATAGATTGTTTTAGCTAAAAGGTCCGTGTATGCTGTGCAGTGCTTAGTCGCTCAGTCGTGTTCGACTCTTTGTGGCCCAATGACCTGTAGACCCCCCAGGCTCCTCTGTCCATGGAAATTCTCCAGGCAAGGACACTGGAGTGGGTTGCCTTGCCCTCCTCAAGGGTATCTTCCCAACCCAGGGATCAAACCCAAGTCTCCCGCATTGCAGGTGGATTCTTTACCATCTGAGCCACCAGGGAAGCCCATAGAAATCATCTAATCCAAACTCATTTTATAATGAAGAATCTAAAATCCCGAGAGATAAGATAGCTTGAAAGGTACCCCATCACAGCGTCATTTGGACACATAACTAAACCAGGAGTTCATGGCAGTTCTCTTTCCATAAACTGCTTAGAATAAAGAAACACCTTTAAATTAGTCTTCAATTAATAAGCAGCTTCATTAGAAGCAAAGCAAAAGGGAGTATTATCAGATGCTCAGTAAACAGGAGAAGGTAAATTTTGACAGATTCTTTTAGCAATGGGGAAAGAAGAGTAAGTGAGGACACTGAGAGCCCCAGTGTGGGTAGGATGCCAGGAGCTTTAAGCCCATCTGCAGATTAAGCAGGTTATGAAACAGGTTGGTAGCAGGGAAGGCAAATATAGCCTGATTCAACAGATAGCACCATTTAACAATCAGAGGAAACTGAAGGCAGGGCCAGGACCAAGATGGGTCAATGAGACCCTCATTTTGGCATAAAGTTTAAGGAGATGGCAACACATTCAGTAATCAGGATAAACAATATTTTACTGAAATGTATTTTAAATATCAATATTAACACAAAGAAAGCCACGATGAACAAAACATAAAAATTTAAAGTAAAGGCAAGATCATAATTATTGATTTTTCTTTTTGCCCTGAGTTCCAGTATGGCCCTGCCAGGCACTACCTTCTGATCTGTTGCCCCATTTGTTTTACCCTGAAATCACTTTGCATCTCTTTCTTTTCATCTTCCTGCACTTTTTTCTCGCTGCTCTCCTTCTTAACTTCTTTCTAAAAATTTTCCAGAGTTTAATATTTATATTTTCTCCCTTTTTGTTTGGTCTTCCTTTTCTTTTTGCACATATTCACCATCTGCGCCTCTCTCTCTCCTTTAACAAAGTATAAGAGATAGCAGCAAGGAGATCCAACCAGTCAGTTCTAAAGAAAATCAACCCTGGATATTCATTGGAAGGACTGATGCTGAAGCTGAAGCTCCAACACTTTGGCCACCTGATGCAAAGAGCCGACTCATTAGAAAAGACCCTGATGCTGGGAAAGAGTGAAGGCAGGAGGAAAAGGGGATGACAGAGGATAAGATGGTTGGATGGCATCACCAACTCGATGGACATGAGTTTGAGCAAGCTCTGGGAGATGGTGAACGACAGGGAAGCCTGGCATGTTGCAGTCCATGGGGTTGCAAAGAGTCAGACATGAACTGAGTGACCGAACAACTACAACAACAACAAGAGATAGCAAATTTGGTGGATTTTGTTGTGTATGTTACAAAGTTAATGTTTTATGCATATATACTCTTTCAAAGAAAATATTAAAATTTTGATTGTTGCTCTTGTGAACTATAACCCTCAGTGAATCATTTTTGGAATTAGTTCTGGGCAAGTTACTCAACCTTTCTTGGTGTCCTCATCTCTATAGCAGGTTTATGTCTGGCTCACAGAGTAATTGTGAAGAGTAAATAAAATAAAGTATACTGAGTACATAAAACAGTGACTGACTATATATATTTGATAGTTTTAGCATTGTTACTATTATGTTCACAATCCAGAGTTGTTAAGACTCCCATGTTCCTCTATAAGATGGATTCGTTTAATTTAAATTTCAAAGGCTCTAATTTTGCTAGTTTATCGTGGAATCAACTTTACATATTTTCATGAATGTTCTATTACTTTTCAAAGCAATATCATGTGATATAAATGTTTCTGGGACTGTATCGTGGGATTTACTGAAATTAACACAGACAATGAAGACTAGATCTGGAATACAGTGACTTCATTTTACATTATCCACAAAGGAGAACTCTGTCAAGTAACTTCACTATCACCAGTTTCTTTTCTACATAAAATTGCCTTTAAAATGAAGCAAATAGAACTTTGTAAATTGTTTATTCAGGAAAACAGTTTCCTAAATGTAACTACTTTATGCTGGGCTTCCCTGGTGGCTCAGTGAAAAGAATCTGCATGCAATGCAGGAGACACGGTTGGAAAGATTCCCTGGAGAAGGAAATGCGAACCCACTCCAGTCTTCCTGCCTGGAGAATTCCATGGACAGAGGAACCTGGTGGGCCACAGTCCATGGGGTCAAAAAGAGTCAGACACAACTTAGCAACTAAACAACAGCTATTCTACGCTAGGGCAGACATACTGAAGTTAGTTACAGTTACAGTGATTAAATACCCAAATAAAAAAATCTGTATATTGCCTCTAATATTTAGGATATGATATCTGACAGTGATATAAAAATTTTAAATTCAAATCATTATAGAACTTGGAAGCACAGGATAGCTAGGGAGATGGACAACCACACCTTAAGATGGGATAACAGCACTAAAGCGTCTACACAGTGTCTTATGTAGGCCATTGAGAGACTAGATAACAACTGCTCGTACACAAAAGGGTCTCTGATGAGTCATGTAAATGATTCTTTTAAAAAAATATTTAGAAGCTATTAAATAAGCTTTGAAACTGTATAAGTACATGCTTTTTCTTGGTCTCATTTAAGTGAAAAAGTTAAATTTCAATTAAAAAACTATCTTTTAAAAGCCTACAAAATAATGAGACACACAAAGATTTCTGGGTAAGGTTGGTCACTGAAGCATTTTTATAAAAGAAGTACTGGAAACTACTTAATAAGGAAAGATTAGGTAAATAAGCAATGGTGTTTCCATTAGAGACAATAAAATGCAGCAATTAAAAATATACTCTGAAACAATTGCATGATATGAAAAAACAATCAGAACACAGAAAGTGCTAGTAGAAGTATATATGTATGCATATATATGGGTGTATATCTACTCATACACACACACATGTACACACACACTGATCTCCATGAAAACTGGCCAAAAGAGGCCAGAAGAAAATATATAGACATAGTCACAATTTTTATGTATATAGAATCAATTTTTTATAAATTATTTTGGTAATATTTTCCTTAAGAAACAAAAAAATTGCTTACATTGATAATTACTTGCATTTAAAATTCTCCATATTATTATAATTTTATACCTTTCATAACTTTCAAAATTTACTAAAGTTGTATGACCCTTAGCTTCTCTAATAGTTTAAAAATAAATTTGCCCAGATCTTAACCAGTGTAAATAATCATGTGGAAGAATTTTACCAGTTGAGGTGTCCTGAAATTTTAAAGTTTTTCTTATCTGCTGTTGTGCTTTTCCTTTTGCTCCCAGTTGTACCATTCCAAGGGCCAAAGTTGTTCCAAGAGGTGAAATTATGATGTTGTTCTTATGAGATAAACCAACAGCTTGATAAAGATCCACTACAAATTCGGCATTTCTTTGAGCCAAGGGGCTTGAGGCTTGACTTCCAGAAAAAGTCAATAGAAGACTCCACAGCAGGATCTTATCCATTTTGACCTCTGTGCATTCATTAATTCAAAGTTTATTAGTTTTTTAAAGTAATCAGAGTTTATCATAGTAAGTTCAACGGAAAGATTTCTACCTATTAGAACTTTCCATCTTATTGGAACAAACTACCACGAAATTATTTTAATGCAAATTTTCAGACTAAGCATCATCTATTAAGAGAAATGGGTCATACGCTATTAGCATTTTTTACATGCATTCAACAAGCAGTATAGAATGTATTGCAGCTTTTTTTTTAATTAAAGGAGAAATTATAATTCTGGAACATTATCAACAGCAATACTATCTCTGAATAGCAATAGGATACTTTTTTGCATCTTTTCCCATGGTTTTAAATGAGACACTTGTGGCTCTGATATCAAGGGAAACTTCTGTCCAGATGATTCTAAAACAGGTAAAAGAACAAAGGAGAAATGGAATAAAAACTAAATAAATTCCAGTGTGGTTTTGAACATGTAACATTAGGAAGTTAAAGTATTCTAAACCAGTTGAGTAATCTGGCTAACTTCTTACAGTAACAAGTCTCACACATTACAGAATCCTGCTACTGTAGGATGACAGAACTCCCAAACCCACCTCACCCTTTTCCAAGGGAAGTACAGAAAAAAGCTCAGAAAAAACTATAAAGAAACAAAATTGCAATCAAATACAAACAGTACAGCAACAACATAAGAAAGCATTTTAAAAAATCAAAGAATAATTTGACAAATAAATTAACAAATATAAGAAAGTTGCAATTGAAAATTGTAACCAATTCACAACACTAATGACATCCTATTAAAACGCTCTCCACAAAAATTGCAAGAAACCCAACCATCTCATTACATCTGGAATAGTGTGATTTTTGCCATATTGCTGCAGACTCTAGGAGAATAGTGACTTTGAAGTACTTGAAATTTTAAGTATTTTAAATTAATTTTTAAATTAATTTTTAAACTATTTTAAATTTAAGTAACACTAATTTTTACCTTACAAATAATATATTTTAGTAGCTTTAAGTAACTCCTAGTTTAACCCTCTCAGGAAGTAACTATCTATTGGAGGAAAAAGTGAAAACCTCTGGAATAATGTTTTATTAGTCTCATATTTAAAAAATGAAGAACTATATTTCTAGTGTTCTGCAAATTATTAGGAAGGCTTCCATGACCCCTAAATAGTTGAGTCACTAAGAATCACCATTATACATAAAGATGGTCGTGGTGGTGGTGTAGTCACCAAATCATGTCTGACTCTTCTGACCCCATGGACTGTAGCCCACCAGGCTTCTCTGTCCATGGAATTTTCCAGGCAAGAATACTGGAGTGGGTTACCATGCCCTCCCCCAGGGGATCTTTCTGACCCAGAGATCAAGCCTGGGTCTCCTACACTGAGCATCGAACCCAGATCTCCTTCATTGCAGGTGGATTTTTTACCAACTGAGCCACCAGAGAAGCTCCATGCATAAAGACACTAATAGTCAATTATTTCCCAAAACTAAGCTATAAAGTCATTATCTAGATATTTCCATTTCTTTTCTGAAATGTGTAGTTAAACTCTATTTGCTTAGATATACAACTTACAAAGGAAAAAAACTCTCAAAATACAAGCTAAACAGTTTTTAGAAAATAACATGTTAACAAACTACAAATATAAATATATGCTATCAAGCAAATGCCTTACTGAGAATTAAATCAGTACATCAGCTTGTGACTGGTAGTACAACAATAGTAAAAGCCAGAGTGTAAAAGAAGTTTCACATACAAAATAAGTAATTTCTGTGTATCATTTTCTAATATATTCATCATCTTATGAGATTTCTGACTGAAATATCAGTTTGTAGACATGTAAGTCATCAAAATGTTATTAATACTTTTAAGTCATAAACTGGCAACTTATTTGGCACATTTTTAAGTACTTGGTTTATATTACAGTAATAAATATTATGAAGGATGCAATTTTTCCTTAGTAATAGAATCTGGGAGTTGTCCTATTAACAATCTTAATAATTAAAGTATATATCCTCTGAGCATCTGTTTTCCCAGAAAAATTTTAGGCACTTAATAAACTACAAGCTCATAAAAAAAAAATATATGTTTTTAAAATTCACTTACCTCATTGGGTTTCAGGTTGTATCTCATCAGAAAACATGAAGGACTGGTGAACTAAGCAACCTGATAAATAGTTCTATAAGAATCTGACCTTCAAACTGATAGTGAAAATTTAAGGAAATTTTAGTCTTTATAGGAAAATAAAATGATGTGTTAATTTGACACATGTAAATTATACCTGCACCAACATGAATTGAAACGCCATTCCTCTATTAACACTCATGGCCAAAGTTATTGCATACATACTTCATTCAAAAGCTATTTAATTTTAAGATACTTACCCCAAAATTGGCTTCTGATTACTCACTGTAATGGTACAGCTAAAATGTGCCTGCTGGGAAACACTAGGACATAGGACACCTGATCAGACAAGGCCAACTCTGTTTATCTTGAACATTGCCCAATTAATTCCTCTAAAACCAAAGCAGGTGTTCACATTTGTACAGAAGGACTAACATGACCAGGTTAATGATCAATTATGAAATATGCAAGCATCGAGGAGAAAACAATAGAATTTTTTTAATCGTTAAGTTTGAATTATTATTTCATCCATTATTTCATGATTGCACAACAAACACACACACACATAGTAAGTAGAAACAAAATGTGGAAGAAGGTGCCAGTGGTTGTAAATTTGCTAGTAATTAGTTCTTTTTGTTTTTTATAGGACTCTCACATCAGATTACCAGTGTATTCCATCACAAATATTTCAGAATGCCTATAAGGAAAAGAATAAAGCTAAATCAAATCCAAAATGCAGAGACAAATTACTGCTGTGTTTACAGAGAACTCAACAATTCATCAAATTATACAATAGTCAGAGGAGTTTCCTGTGGATACAAGGCCATTTGAAGCCTTAGGAAAAGGAGTACAGTCTTTATGTTGAGCAAAAAGACCAGATTAAGATTATCGATACCAAATTATCAAGATAATATTATTAAATATAAATAATTTGATAATAAACATTGGTGTTACTTTTAAATGCTTTTAAAATTCTATATGATGTTCTCTACAAACAGGTTATTAATAAAAATGTATACATAATTGAATGGGTTTTGATCTCATTTTTCTAATTCAAATCAATCATATCAATGGCAATCAGATATTAAACACATTGGTTTATTTATCAGAGGCCTTTCTGAAAAGGAAAATTCAGTTTAGTTTCAATTAAACAAATATTCACTATTGATCACTAAATGTAATATTATTTCTGATATCCTTATGAGAAAGAAATACAATGAATGTAAATACCTTTCTAAAATTCTTAAAAAAAATACTTCTGCAAGGACCCTGTTAACCTCTTTCAGTGTCTTAACAGGGCAATAGCTCAGGACTGAGAAGCCTGATGACAAAGAACATGATCTCTTAATTTACTAAAATTCTTAATTTACTAAAATTCTTAATTTTAGCAACATTATCATGCCTCTTGGTCTACTCTGCAATTCAAAAATAAGTCTGAATGCCTACGACTATCATTCAATCAGTGTTCTTCTACCCATGCAGTGACACCAGCAAATATCCATCACAAATACCCTTGGCTACCAAATTATTATGTCTGTACATTACTCAGGTTACAATGTGATTTACCCAGGGACAGCTCATTACTTTTCCTTCCGATGACAGAGACAGACAGTCTGTGTTAGTAAGATCAGTTAATGAAGTTGTTCGATAAGAACCTTATGATGGAGCAGTTCAAGCAGATTGTATATTTTCCTGTCTCTTGGGGAGTAAAAAACGGTGATCATGAATTTCTCTTCCATGGTTTAAGCTCTTTTAATAGACAATAAAGATACCACAGTTGTCTGTAAAATATTGTTGCAAATCTTTAAAATATTTTCACAAACCTGCTTTTTCTATAACTCTATTTGCCCCTAGATCATTAGAGAAAATTTCATTAGTGAAAACCAGAGCATTTGCTATAAATTTGAGCAGTATCACTATTCCCACTGTAAAAAATACATTTTAATATGTATAAGAAAGAGTAGCAAGGGTTGCAGGTTCAATCTCATTATCTTTCTTAGCATTTTATAGTTATTTTAAAGTAATTCTAAACTAAAAACTCACAAGCAAATGCTCTCATCTGTAAAGGACATGTAAGCTAATTCTTCCATGTGAGCATGGGTTAATTTCAGGCATTCTTTTCTTTGTCAGTTTGCTCTGTATATTGTGAGTGATAAGAGGAAAATGTTCTGTAAAAAAAATAGGTTAAATTATATTTAGTGTAAGTCTACACAGCACAAACAAAGCAGCCCATTGAAAATTATGGCACATCCTATTTTAATGTGACAAGTTCTTTCACTGCAGAAAAATGGATCTTAAATAATTGAACCTAAATGTTAATTTCAGAAACAACTTATAAAGTCTTAGTTCTATTAACATTTGATAGGTGAGACCCTGCTACCTGCCTAGCACAATTAGTTTCTGTAAGATATAAGACAGTAAGACATAATAACTAAATGTCTTTTTATTTTTTCCTCTTGTGTTTTTGTTCTAAATTATTAAAAAACAGTAACATTAAAAGAGACTTTCATACTCTTAAAAGCTCTATTCTCATTAAATATACTTATGAGAAAGCCTTTCTTAATTCCTTTTATACAAGAGGCCCTGAATTAATTAAGGATGGAATTAGGGTCACACACAGCATAGTGCCATGAACATATAGTAGGTTACAGAGAGAAGTTCTGTCTACACAAACCAGGCTATTTCAGAATCATCACTTCAAACAAAGTCATCTCCAGGGCTAAAAAAAAAGTATAAAATAGGTCTAATAAAAGAATTTCCAAATTACAACAGAAAAACTAGAAGCTTCATTCATTTTCACTTTAGAGTCACTGCATTTTATGTGCCTTCACTCCAGAAAGCTGATGGCAGGAAAAGTGTACTCTACTTATATGCATAAAGCTGGTATGGAAAACAGTGCCTTGAATATATGCCTTCGATAATTGGTTGGATAGATATATGGATGGATGGATGTGGGAAAGGAACGTCTCAAAGTATTTGGCACCCATATTACATCTCTTTAACATCTTAATATTCCCTTAAATTTCTGGAAATAAGGCTCAAATTTCACTCCACTGTATTGTCACCAATCTATGATTCATGCTTTCAGTTAGAAATGATGGATTATCCAATCAAACCTCCCAACCAGTGCAAGAGTTCTCTGCAAACTCCCTGTGAGAGTTATTCAGCCTCTGTTTTAACATGTCAAGGAGCCCTTTGTACTAAGGGCTTGTATTTTTTAAAAATAATTTAGTTTGAAATACCTTAAAGTTACAGAAAAGTTGCTGTTATAATACAAAGAACAACCATCCCCTCTCTCTCTGTTTCTCCAATTGTTAATGTTTCACCACATATATGTGCTCTATCTATAAACCTAATCTCTCTTTCTCTCCCTCTCTTTCTTTATCCTTTCACTGTTGCTGTTATTCAGTTGCTAAATTATGTCTGACACTTTATGATACAACAGTCTGCAGCATGCCAGGCTCTTGTGTCCTCCACTATTCTCCTTTTATATATATATATATATGTATATATATATATATATATATATATGGGTGTATGTGTGGATAAATATATGTGGTGTGTTTTTATGTATATAAATATATAAACATTATAATTAGTACTTTCTGAATCATTTGAAAGTAAGCTGCAATCACAGTTTTGAAGTATTCCTAAAAATTTCATTCTAGTATCTAGCTAACTAGTTAGCTAAAATCATGAGTTCAAACTGATATCTATAATCCAAAGCCCAAAGCTCAAGGTTCTTTCTAGTTTTCTTCCTTTCAAAATTTATAAATACCTTTCTTTCTTTCTTTCTTTATTTTGGCTGACTTGGTCTTTGTTGCTTTGCATGGACTTTCTCTAGCTGCGGAGAGCAGAGCAGTGCCTGGGTGGGTTTCTCGTTGCAGTGGCTTCTCTTGTTGCAGAGCATGTGATCTAAACGTGCGGGGACCTCAGTAGTTGTGGCACATGAGAGCATTAGTTGCAGCTCACAGGTTCTAGGATGTGGGCTCAGTAGTTTTGGCACAGGGGCTCAGTTGCTCTACGGGATGTGGAATCGTCGCAGACCAGGGATTGAACCAGTGTCCCCTGCATTGGCAGGCAGATTCTTATCCACTGAGCAACCAGGGAAGTCCTATAAATACCTTCTATAACAATGAGATACTTGGCTCTCATGAGATGGCTGGATGGCATCACTGACTCGATGGACATGAGTCTCAGTGAACTCCGGGAGTTGGTGATGGACAGGGATGCCTGGCGTGCTGCAATTCATGGGGTCACAAAGAGTGGGACATGACTGAGCAACTGATCTGATCTGATCTGATCTGATTCTCAATATATTTACTAATTTATTCATTTTATTTACACAATATTTATTTACAACATAACCAATCTCTCAACTATGCTGGTCATTGCTTCTGCTCAACCCTCTTCCTTTCCATCCACTAATACCCTTTCCCACTAAATTCCCCCACCCATACTCTTGGGTCTAGTTTATCTCTGCTGGGTTTTCTCTCAGGTCCTCCTACTTTCTTTCCTAGCCATGCAGCAGGACTGCTGCCAACAATTCTGTATCAAGATGAGAAATGAATATGGGAAGGAAAGGGGAAATAAGAAATCTTTTCAAGTTTTAACAAGGATTAGGAAGCAATTCCAGAATCTGCCCTCTTACAAGTGTGCCCATCAGTTCTACTTCTACTCTCTTTCTTCAAGGCAGCTTTGAAATGTTTGAGAATAGTTTGTATCTCCCATGAATTCTCTTTCATAAGCCAAACCAAATAGTCCCTACTTGACCTTCCACATAAAATGAGTCTTTTATACAACCCAGTCTCCTATTTTTTTCCCTGAGGCCTTTTCCTCTTTGGCTGTGCTATGCCACTAAATTTTAGAGTACAGTATAACAAAGTATAAGGAGGGCATGGCAACCCACTCCAATAGTCTTGCCTGGAGCATCCCCATGGACAGAGCAGCCTGGTGGGCTACAGCCCATGGAGTCGCAGAGTCGGACACAACTGAGGGACTAAGTACTGCACAACACATAACGAAGTATAGAACATATGCAGTGATTTCTCAATAAGCACCTGGAAGATGGCCGTGTCATTAAAAAATTAATAGTAATAGCTGTTACTGACAAGGTTTAATTGCATTATCAGAATCATTTTTTAAAACAAAAAGAGCATAAATAACCCTGAATGCTTTTCTTAGTCAAGTTTATATTCTCTGTGTCAGTACATATTTAACTTCAACACAAACTGATTTTACAATGAAAATTGAACAAACATATTTGTCTATAGGAGCAACAAGAAGTGTGACTGGTTAGAACACTGTGTTCTGGAATTGTTTAGAAAAAAATTTGGAACTTTTATATAACAACATGAGAATAGACACCAGGTGCTATTGTCCCCTTTTTAGTCATATTTTTCTGTTAAAAAGGGAGAGAAATTGAAATGTGATGGATAAAAGCAGCACTTAAACACTGTTTCAAAATGAAGTTTCCTGGAGTTCAAATATAGAGTAAAAGAAAGGAGCAATATTCTTGATTCCATTTTTTGTGCATTTTATATACATACTTCATGCGATGATGAAATATTTATTTTTCTTTCAATTACAATGGTTTCTTATTTCTTTTTATCTTCACTTCACTACTTGTTTCTTGACATAACTGCTTGGCTCTTCTTTCATGATCCAGAATTTCTTTGGGGAACAGGTTTTTCTCATCAAATACTGCTTTCAATGCTGCAAAATGGTGTAGAAAATGACATATAAATTGTGCTTGGTAAACGATCCAATTAAATGAAATAGTGGGGAGAAATTTTCAAATTTCACTTCTTCTTGAAATGTGGATGTTTTCAAACCAAGCGTCTCCTGGGAAATTTTTCTCTTAAATTTCTTCTATTCCTTTTAATTCAATTTAAATTTAGAAGTTAAATTTTAACAGACTTCATCTATTAATGTATTTATATCATGATAGAGATCTACCATTTAACAGGAAAAAACTAAAGAAGCTTGCATTTTCCATTTTTGTTTTTTCGTCTACTTAACAATGATCAAGGACTCGTACAAAGCAAAGAACAAATTATTCTGTATTGAAATAAAACAATTAAAATCGTCAAAACACAGTGTGAATGCATGACTAAACAAGTACATCTGCCATTACATCATTATAGGATAGTTTGATCTGCAGGGATCTGTGGCTTCAGAAGACAGCCAAATTAGCCCCATGAATGGTTATATGTGTTAGTGACAAGCAGGAGGAAATTGTGCCTTGCACTCCAAAAAAAATTTTTTTGGCCTTTTGCTAAATTTTGTCATTTTAACAAATGCTTGTTAAATATACATTACATACTATGCTCAGGTATAAATGGGGCACAAATATGACTAAGTCACAGGCTTCCTTCCAACTGGTAGAAAGTGGGAGCTGTAGCCAAATAACCAAAATATCATCTATAATAGGATCTGTTCTAAGAGAATATGAGCAATGTAAACGGTGGTTAAACACATAATGAGATTGTAACAATACACAGAGATCAGAGAAAAGATTTTAAGAATTGGATGCTATTTGAAATAGACCCTGAAGCCCAGAGAGAATTATCACTGATGGCGAGGACTATGGAGATGAGGAAACATTTGCAAGGGAGAAAAGGAAAGCCAACTACAGGGGTCAAAGTAAATACAAGTATGGAGAAAGAGAGCTACTCTTCTGGCCACTCTGAGTAATTCAGAAAGATCCAACAGAAGTGTAAGATATATAAAACAGAATGATATTTGAGCTGGACTGAGGGCCACTTTAAATACTAAGCCAAAAAATACAAAACAAAGAAACTACACAGACATTAAAAAACCTCACAGTATAGAAGCATCTTTATACATTTGGATTAAAAAAAAAAAAGAAAACCCAAACTCTCCACTTCCCATAAAAACATAACTATAAAAGTCGGTATCTTGCCTTCTTTGTTCTTGGCTATTATACAAGAACAACCAGGAAAGTAAGAGGAAATAACTGCGCAAATTTTATGTTTAGCAAAACCCCAAGGTAGACCTAACCTGCAGCCTACAAACCATGAAGAAGGGCAGCAAACAGCAGAGACTGGACAGAAGTTGCAAAGATAAATTGCTAAGTATGGAGAGAACAGCAGCATTTCAGAAAGTGCTGGCAAAGAGACGCTCATTAAAGATGAGGAGCTCACCCTGCGGTCCAAACACTGTATCTTTCATTTATACCTATGGATGCTACATGGGGTGAACAAGGCTGGAAGCTGGAAGCAAAAGGTCTCCCCAAGCTCTCATGCGGTTCAGAGAAACATATGAGGAAGAACTATATAAAGAATCTCACCTACAAGCCATTTTCTGCTAAAGAAGACCATCTCTACAGGTTGTAAAACTTGAAGGCCACACTGATCACATGTCCCAGGCTCTCAGCCAGGGACCTAATACAAATTTCAAGTCTATGAAAACCAACCTCATTAAAGATAATTAATTAAAAGGGTAAATTGAAAAAAAAGAACAAAACTGGCATAGCATGGACACAAATGTATTATAAACCAAATTAAAGCGAATTTTTAAAAGAGCAGCAAAACTCATCAATATGAATATCACCACCAGGAACACGTTGCCAGTAGACAAATATTGTTACTAAGAATTTTGAGACAAACTAAATTTCAAAAATTGCAAAAAGTGCTTATCTCTGTATGGAAGATCACAGAGCAAGAGTGAAAGAACTCAGGGAAGAGACGAAGACACAACGGGAAATGATGAAAAGTCAACTGGCAGAACTTAGGGGAAAAGAATACCAAAGTGAAAACAGACTGCAGTAACACAATGGGAAGCATAGAGTATCCAAGTGAGAAAAACAAATACGAGGAGATGAAAATCTAAAAGAATAAATTAGAGGGAAATGAGAGATGTTGAAAAAAAGATCCAGCAAGCATAAATGGGATGAGTCTTAAAGAAAATGTAAGCAGAAATATTTTAAAGCATTATGTAGTAAAACTACCCTCAAATAAGAGACAACCTGACATACAGAAAAGATCTGCTGTTGATCACCTCTTCAATAGCCTTGTCTCCAAATAGAGTCACATTGTGAGATGCTGGGGGCTAGGCACTTGGGGAAACATAATTCAGCCCATAGCATGTATTTTGGAACTTTCAAGTTCCAATGAAGCTTCAGTCTTGCCTCTGCATGTTTGGTAACTTAGTTCCAAACATAATCACAGTTTTATTAATATGTCTTCACTTTTCTAAAATCCCGATCCCTTTATTTGCCGGTAAATTTGATATTTCTTGGTATAGTTTTATGTTTTGTATAGCTTAGAGACAGGCAAACTTTGTTACTGGCCTGAGACAATTTTTTTTTAATTGTGGGAAAGATGGAGTTTGGTGATATCTCTAGTGGAAAGAAGGAGTTGGGGGCAAAAAAGATATAAGTAAAAAACCTAATTTTTGTTTTAGTCTGGGGGGAAAAAAAGACATACCTTGTGTGAGAAATAATAGACTCAGAATAGCCAAAAACAATAGCAAAATCACTAGTTTTTAAAGATAAAGACAGAATCACTTGAGAGTCAACCTCAATGATCTAGTCACTCAAATGAAGAGAAATAAATGTCAGGCATTAGATATCTTCAAGACAGAGCAACTTCCACAAGATAAGCAAGCAAACAATATGTGAGGTATGAATATGACAAACATCCAAGCTGCCCTTCAACTCTGAAAACTATCAATAGTTTCAACATGTGGGGATTTCAGGGGTTACTGCTCCCAACAGTATTTTTTAGGAAATTACTACAACACAAACTGAGAAATGACTGTGGAAAATATGGAAATAGATATGGTGGTGATATTGAATGTATTTAACATTTAAATGTATCAGTTCAGTTCAGTCGCTCAGTCATGTCCAACTCTTTGTGATCCCATGAATCACAGCACGCCAGGCCTCCCTGTGTCCATCACCAACTCCCGGAGTTCACTCAAACTCACATCCATCGAGTCGGTGATGCCATTCAGCCATCTCATCCTCTGTTGTCCCCTTCTCCTCCTGCCCCCAATCCCTCCCAACATCAGAGTCTTTTCCAGTGAGTCAACTCTTCGCATGGGCTGGCCAAAGTATTGGAGTTTCAGCTTCAGCATCAGTCCTTCCAATGAACACCCAGGACTAGTCTCTTTTAGGATGGACTAGTTGGATCTCCTTGCAGTCCAAGGGACTCTCAAGAGTCTTCTCCAGCACCACAGTTCAAAAGCATCAATTCTTCAGTGCTCAGCTTTCTTCACAGTCCAACTCTAACATCCATACATGACCACTGGAAAAACCATAGCCTTGACTAGATGGACCTTTGTTGGCAAAGTAATATCTCTGTTTTTTAATATGCTATCTAGGTTGGTCATAACTTTCCTTCCAAGGAGTAAGCATCTTTTAATTTCATGGCTGCAATCACCATCTGCAGTGATTTTGGAGCCCAAAAAAATAAAGTCCGGCATTGTTTCCACTATTTTCCCATCTACTCCCCATGAAGTGATGGGACCAGATGCCATGATCTTAGTTTTCTGAATGTTGAGCTTTAAGCTAACTTTTTCACTCTCCACTTTCACTTTCATCAAGAGGCTTTTTAGTTCCTTTTCACTTTCTGCCATAAGGGTGGTGTCATTTGCATATCTGAGGTTATTGATATTTCTCCAGGCAATCTTGATTCCAGCTTGTGCTTCTTCTAGCCCAGCGTTTCTCATGATGTACTCTGCATAGAAGTTAAATAAGCAGGGTGACAATATACAGCCTTGATGTACTCCTTTTCCTATTTGGAACCAGTCTGTTGTTCCATGTCCAGTTCTAACTGTTGCTTCCTGACCTGCATATAGGTTTCTCAAGAGAAAACTTGTCCAAGGTAAGGAGCAGTGGCTGCACTTTGCTGGAGCAGCCATGAAGAGATATCCCACATTCAAGGTAAGAGAAACCTAAGTGAGATGGTAGGTGTTGCAAGAGGGCATCAGAGAACAGACACATTGAAACCATAATCACAGAAAACTAGCTAATCTGATCACATGGACCACAGCCTTGTCTAACTCAATGAAACTAAGCCATGCTGTGTGGGACTACCGAAGACAGACAGGTCATGGTGGAGAGGTCTGACAGAATGTGGTCCACTGGAGAAGGGAATGGCAAACCACTTCAGTATTCTTGCCTTGAGAACCCCATGAACAGTATGAAAAGGCAAAATGATAGGATACTGAAAGAGGAATTCCCCCGGTTGGTAGGTGCCCAATATGCTACAGGAGATCAGTGGAGAAATAACTCCAGAAAGAATGAAGAGATGGAGCCAAAGCAAAAACAATACCGAGCTGTGGATATGACTGGTGATAGAAGCAAGGTCTGATGCTGTAAAGAGCAATATTGCATAGGAACCTGGAATGTTAGATCCATGAATCAAGGCAAATTAGAAGTGGTCAAACAGGAGATGGCAAGAGTGAACGTCGACTTTCTAGGAATCAGTGAACTAAAATGGACTGGCATGGGTGAATTTAACTCAGATGACCATTATATCTACAACTGTGGGCAGGAATCCCTTAGAAGAAATGGAGTAGCCATCATAGTCAAAAAAAGAGTCTGAAATGCAGTACTTGGATGCAGTCTCAAAAACGACAGAATGATCTCTGTTCATTTCCAAGGCAAACCATTCAATATCACAGTAATCCAAGCCTATGCCCCAACCAGTAACGCTGAAGAAGCTGAAGTTGAACGGTTCTATGAAGACCTACAAGATCTTTTAGAACTAACACCCAAAAGATATGTCCTTTTCATTATAGGGGACTGGAATGCAAAAGTAGGAAGTCAAGAAACACCGGAGTAACAGACAAATTTGGCCTTGGAATATGGAATGAAGCAGGGCAAAGGCTAATAGAGTTTTGCCAAGAGAACACACTGGTCATAGCAAACACCCTCGTCTCACAACATAAAAGAAGACTCTACACATGGACATCACCAGATGGTCAGCATCAAAATCAGATTGATTATATTTCTTGCAGCCAAAGATGGAGAACCTCTACACAGTCAGCAAAAACAAGACTGGGAGCTGACTGTGGCTCAGATCATGAACTCTTTCCTTATTGCCAAATTCAGACTTAAATTGAAGAAAGTAGGAAAACCACTAGACCATTCAGTTCAGTTCAGTTCAGTCGCTCAGGCATGTCTGACTCTTTGCAACCCCATGAATTGCAGCACACCAGGCCTCCCTGTCCATCACCAACTCCCAGAGTTCACTCAAACTCACATCCATTGAGTCAGTGATGCCATCCAGTCATCTCATCTTCTGTTGTCCCCTTCTGCTCCTGCCCCCAATCCCTCCCAGCATCAGGGTCTTTTCCAGTGAGTCAACTCTTCGCATGAGCTAGCCAAAGTATTGGAGTTTCAGCTTCAGCATCAGTCCTTCCAATGAACACCCAGGACTAGTCTCTTTTAGGATGGACTAGTTGGATCTCCTTGCAGTCCAAGGGACTCTCAAGAGTCTTCTCCAACACCACAGTTCAAAAGCATCAATTCTTCAGCGCTCAGCTTGCTTCACAGTCCAACTCTAACATCCACACATGACCACTGGAAAAACCATAGCTTTGACTAGACGGACCTTTGTTGGCAAAGTAACGTCTCTGCTTTTGAATATGCTATCTAGGTTGGTCATAACTTTCCTTCCAAGGAGTAAGCGTCTTTTAATTTCATGGCTGTAGTCACCATCTGCAGTGACTTTGGAGCCCAAAAAGATAAAGTCTGACACTGTTTCCACTGTTTCCCATCTATGTCCCATGAAGGGATGGGACCAGATGCCATGATCTTAGTTTTCTGAATGTTGAGCTTTAAGCCAACTTTTTCACTCTCCTCTTTCACTTTCATCAAGAGGCTTTTTCAGGTATGACCTAAATCAAATCCCTTATGATTATACAGTGGAAGTGGGAAATAGATTTAAGGGACTAAATCTGATAGACAGAGTGCCTGATGAATTATGGACAGAGGTTCATGACATTGTACAGGAGTTAGAGATCAAGACCATCCCCATGGAAAAGAAATGCAAAAAAGCAAAATGGCTGTCTGAGGGGGCCTTACAAATAGCTGTGAAAAGAAGAGAAGCGTAAAGCAAAGGAGAAAAGGAAAGATATTCCCATTGAATGCAAAGCTCCAAAGAATAGCAAGGAGAGATAAGAAAGCCTTCCTCAGTGATCAGTGCAAAGAAACAAAGGAAAACAACAGAATGGGAAAGACTAGAGATCTCTTCAAAAAAATTAGAGATACCAAGGGAACATTTCATGCAAAGATGGCATCGATAAAGGACAGAAATGGTATGGACCTAACAGAAGCAGAAGATATTAAGAAGAGGTGGCAAAAATACACAGAAGAATTGTACAAAAAAGATCTTCATGACCAAGATAATCACGATGGTGTGATCACTCACCTAGATCCAGATATTCTGGAATGTGAAGTCAAGTGGGCCATAGGAAGCATCACTATGAACAAAGCTAGAGGAGGTGATGGAATTCCAGTTGAGCTATTTCAAATCCTAAAAGATGATGCTGTGAAAGTGCTACACTCAATATGCCAGCAAATTTTGAAAACTCAGCCGTGGCCACAGGACTGGAAAAGGTCAGTTTTCATTCCAATCCCAAAGAAAGGCAATGCCAAAGATTGCTCAAACTACCGCACAATTGCACTCATCTCACAAGCTAGTACAGTAATGCTCAAAATTCTCCAAGCCAGGCTTCAGCAATACATGAACCATGAACTTACAGATGTTCAAGTTGGTTTTAGAAAAGGCAGAGGAACCAGAGATCAAATTGCCAACATCCTCTGGATCATGGAAAAAGCAAGAGAGTTCCAGAAAAACATCTATTTCTGCTTTATTGACTATGCCAAAGCCTTTGATTGTGTGGATCACAATAAACTGTGGAAAATTCTGAAAGAGATGGGAATTTAAATGTATAAGTGAGATTAAAACAGCATAGCCTCGGATGACAAATTAGAAGGCAAATGCCAGATACAATTAACAAAAACTGGGAAAGTAAGAAAGAAGTTTCATTCTTGATAATTCAGTAACAGCTGAGAGACAAGGGACTTAAACCAACAAGTCAAGTGATAGCAGCAAAAGCAAATTTAACAGAAGCACAAAAATCATATTACTAAATAAAATTGTGTGGTGGAAGAGGGGGAGGAGAATGAAGAAACATGTTCATTTTATCATCAGTTAACATGAATCTAATTGTTACTGTCCTAGAAAAATAAAGTACTAGAAGAATTATATAAACCTCTGACTATAAAGGTACTACCAATACAAATGTATAACAACCCCCCAAATAACAATAAAGAAAAAGATTACAGGTCCAGTGAAAACTTCAGCATCATGGGAGAGAGAATTCTCACTGAATAATGTTTTATACGTTCTAATATTTGAGCAGTAGGACCATACGCTGTTTTTCATATAAGAACATATGTATATGTTGATTATTTGTTTTTGGCTGCACTGGGTAGTTACTGCTTCACGCAGGCTTTCTCTTGTTGTGGCGATTGGGGGCTACCGTCTAGTTGCGCTGCATGGGCTTCTCCTTGGGTGGCTTCTCTTGCTGCGAAGCAGCAGCTCTAGATGCATGGGCTTCAGCAGTTGCAGCACGTGGACTCAGTAGCTGGTCGGGGCTACTGGGCACAGGCTCAGTAGTTGTGGCACCTGGGCTTAGTTGTCCCAAGGCAGGTGGGATCTTCCCTGACCAGGGATCGAATCCGTGTCCCCTGCATGGGCAGGTGGACTTTTATCCACTAGGCCACCAGGGAAGCCCTATATTTTGTTAATAAGACAAAATGCAACCTGGACCTACCTCATCAGCAAAGCTAAAAATGAAAACACTTTCCATTGCCCTAATACCAGCAACACAAGATGGTGTGGATTCCTGCCAGTTCGTAGTTGATTCTGTCGTCTGTGCCTGCAGGTAAGCACTGTAGCATCACAAGGCATTCTGAAGGCCTCAGAATTCTCCTGAGGACCACTGTGAAAGCCAAAACGTTGCTTTTGAAATAAACACTAGTATTTTGCTGAGATGTATCACAACTAGATGGGGAACTTTCATTGTAACTGACTGGTTTTGGGGACCATTCAACCAATAACGAACCAAAAGGCCTTTGTAAGTTCTTGTCAGGGATAATTTATTTATTTATTTTTGAGTTAAAAAACAAATGATAAAAAATTCATATGCAAGGTTGGATATCTATTTACTGGGCCTTTTTTTTTTTTTTTTTCAGTGTTACAGCTCTATTTTATTTAGAAGATAGCAGGAGAGTGAGAGAGAGAGAGAGAGAAAGAAAAGAGCGCACGCACGAAAGAGAGACAGTCCATGAGAAAGCGCTTTGGCTCCTCCTTTTATATGTTTTTTCCTCCACCTGGGCCTGCCCTATGTAAATTGGGCTTAGCCAAGAGTGCTGTTTGTTCTGTTTGTTCTGCCTGAAGTCTTCACTCTGGTCCTTGGACCTTCCTTGTCTTTTAGCCACCGCCATTTTGGACTCCTTTTCCCTATTCTACCTACCTAACATTCCCCCCTCAAGAGATTGGAGGCCCAATTCTTTGGGAATAGGGGCGTCGAGGTCTTTCTGGCTACTTCCTGCTGCCTTCTTTAAGAAAATGAACAAAAAATTACAAATACAAAATTATTCATAAAAGTGGCTATGTATTTAGAATGAGAAAATAAATCTCAACAAATTAATGGAAGCTTTGTAGAGCTGAGTCCTTTTCGTCTTCAGATTTCTTTTACAAAAGGCACCTGAAATATTTACCTGGAAATGATCCCTGCTTGCAATCTGACTTCCTCTCCTTACCCAGAACACCCTAAAAGTCCTCCTTGCTGTTGCTGTTTTTCAGTTGCTAAGTGGTCTCCGACTCTTTGTGACCCCATGAACTGCAGAATGCCAGGCTTTTCTGTCCATCACTATCTCCCTGAGTTTGCCCAAACTCATGTTCATTGAGTCAGTGATGCCATCCAAACATCTCATCCTCTGTTGCCCCCTTCTCCTCTTGACCTCAATTTTTCCCAGCATCAGGGTCTTTTCCAGTGAGTCAGCTCTTCGCATCAGGAGCTTCAGCTTCAGCATCAGTCCTTCCAATGAATATTCAGGACTGATTTCCTTTAGGATTGACTGGTTTGATCTCCTTGCTGTCCAAGGGACTCTCAAAGCCTTCTCCAGCACCACAGTTCGAAAGTGTCAATTCTTCGGCGTGCAACCTTCTTTACAGTCCAACTTTCACATCCATACATGACTACTGAAAAAACCATAGCTTTGATTATATTGACCTTTGTCAGCAAAGTGATGTCTCTGCTTCTTAAAACACTAAGTTTGACACAGCTATTCTTCCAAGGAGCAAGCGTCTCTTAATTTCGTGGCTTCAGTCACCATCCACATTGATTTTGGAGCCCAAGAAAATGAAATCTGCGACGTTTTCACACTTTTCCTATCTATTTGCCATAAGGTGATAAGGTAAGGCAAGGGTTAGTCACTCAACTGTGCCCAACCCTTTGCACTCCCAGGGACTGTAACCCACCAGGCTCCTCTGTCCATGGGATTTTCCAGGCAAGAATACTGGAATGAGTTGCCATTCCCTTCTCCAGGGGATCTTCCTGACCCATGGCTTGAACCCCAGTCTCTTGCATTGCAGATGGATTCTTTACCATCTGAGCCACCATAGTGATTGTAACTTCTAATATTCACAGGGGTGTTTGTGGATAAAACTTATATAACTTAACCTACATTAGCTTCACTAACTCCTTTATGTGGCAAAAGTCATGTCATTAACCTAACACCTTCCAAATGAATGGTCCTCAATTCATCTCGCTATTCAGAGTAACAACACCTGCTGGATTCATGGCATAATGTTTGCATATGAGTGAGTCTGCCATGGATTACGATACATGTAAGAAACCATTATCCATTTATTGAACCTCTTTAAGATTATAAAAGAATATCTTTAACCTTGCTCTGACGACTCGTTTTCATCACAGACTCTTCTGAAGACTCTTCTCAGTTATTCAACAAAACACTAATCTAGGTGTTGCTCTGCCGAGGTCCAGCCCCGGCTGATCCAGGGAGTTTGAAGGGGAGACGGCTTCGGCAATCAGGATACAATAGCTTTAATTAAATATTAATTAGAGATATAAAGAGTAATAGAATGAGGATAGCTCAGCAGGAAAATTCAGTGGAGAAAAGAGTCTGAATAACTTGGTTTACGTGGAAAGCTAATAAAATTCCAAGGCAAGGAATTTACGTCACCTACGTAGGCCACAGGCGTCCTCCTGTTCTCCCGAAGGAGAGGAGACACTAAGGCCTCCCCGGTCAGATCTTAGAAGCCCAGGCATAATTAGTAGGCTTGACGAGCCTCCACGTTCCAGATGGGGGTTCAGCCAGAAGGTGAGAGAAAGAACGACATGGGGAGACCAGTCTTTCGAGGAACTGATCCCATTTTTTATTTTTCCAGCGTCTGTTTTTATACACTGAGATGTTATACAAAAGTCATGCGAGGTCAGCCGTCCTGACTTTTATTAAAGTCAGGTGCTTCATACAGATGTATACAAAGGTCTTAGGGGTGTTACATCATTTTCTGGCCAGGGGGCCTGCTGACAATTTATGACCCTCTCCTTGTGACAGCAGTCAGTCAACCAGAACACTTATTTCTCCAGGGGTGATTATTCTTAAAACAGACGCCACCTTCCGAAGGCACCAGATAAAGTTACATTCCTATAGGGTGAGGTGTAGTGGGTTTTAATTAAGGAAAGAATTTGCTTAGCTTAAGGTCTAACATGATTAATATCAAAGGTTAATACTTATTTCTTCTATATATTCATTAATGTGTATAAGGGCAGGGGATGTAGAGATTTAGCAGTAAACATTGGCTCAACAAGTGAAAAACCCTTCACCAATACAATTTCTAATCAGCCCACTATACTTATACTAATAGTTTTCTAACTTCTCTAAAGAACCTGTTTTTAGAAGGTTTAAAGCATCTCGTGCCTCTCACGGTTGGGAGACTGTGAGCAATCACATGTGGCCAGACAAGCCTGTCAGGCAGGCTAGAGAACCTTCAGAGGAGTTTGTAGATTGAAACACTCCTATCACACCCAGGAATTATTATTAACTGGAGCTCTAAGTTAAGTCCTTCTCAGAAAGAGGTGGTGGGGGACAGCCCCCCGTAAAGTCAGAGGTGTAGGTGAGAGCACAAAGTAGTAAAATAGGCAGACTCTGGTTTTGGGTGTAGATGCTCGAGAATTTCCAGGGGGACTCCTGAGGCTCGATCCTGCCTTTGCGTATGTTGAGCCTCCTTCCTCATGACCTTTGCCATGGGTGGAGGTCCTCACTCCGGCTCCCAGCATCTCTGAAGAATTTTGCCCATATAAAATCCCTAATCAATGGACTCTTAGTAGGGAGATTATCCTGGATAATTTGGGAAAGCCAGACTTAGCCAGTTAGAAGACCTCAAAAGCAGGACTGAGGCTTCCTTATGAGAGAAAAGAAATGCCAACATACTGGATAAAGGCTTCTGCTTGTGCCCATGAGTTCCATGTTCTTCCTGTTTTAACTGCTGTGGATGACAGCTTTAGCCTATGCTCAATCTGCCCATAATCTTCCTTCCTGACTCAGCCCTACTCTTCTTGGACTTGCTGCACCAGACTCACAACCCCATAAGGTGATTCCTTGTCATAAATTTCAATACATGGTCCTGCTACTTTGGCTTCCCTGAACCCTGACTGATACACTTGCCATGAAGTGTGTTGTTTAAGGCAGAACAGTTGTGAAGGGTGAAGTGTTCTTATGAAGACAAATAGACTGTTTGTCATGGTTCTTGTGATTTGTGACTAGAATCTGTCAGATACTCCTTGTAAAGAAAATTTATATTTATTCAAACATACAGCTTATCTTAAAGCACCTTCAAGTTCCCATATAGGTGTCATGTAGAACCTCAAGCCTCAAACTTCTTGTCCTTTGGGCCCAACAACTTACTTGTAATCTTGGTGAGTGGTTCACTCAGAAGGGTTAGTAACAGCCAATGTATTTGGATTCATTGGGTCACATTCCATCTTTAAGCCTTCTAAGACTTCCTTCACATTTAAAATTAACCCAGGTTTATTGCCTAGGCTACATGGCCCCATGTGACCTGATCCCTAACCCACTCCACCCTCACCTCATGCCCCCTACAAGCATCTCTCTCACTCTGCTCCGGCAAAACTGACATTTCTGTCCCTAGAATACACCAACACTGTCCCCACCTCAGTAGCTTTACACTTCTGTTCCCATCCTTGGAATATTCTACCCTCAATTGTTTGAAGAACTATTTCCTCTTATCTTTCAGGATTCAGCTCAACAATCAGAGAAACTTTCACTGATGCTCCATCTAGTCACATCCCATCACATTATCTTGCTTTGTTTTCTTCATACCATTTGTTAATGTATGCATGCTAAGTCGCTTCGGTCGTGTCTGACTCTTTGCAACCCTATGTAGCCTTCCAGGCTCCTCTGTCCATGGGATTTTTCAGCCAAGAATACTAGGGTGGGTTACCATACCCTCCTCCAGAGAATCTTCCCAACCCAGGGATCGAACTCGCATCTCTTACATCTCTTGCATTGGCAGGTGGGTTCTTTACCACTAGCACCACCTGGGAAGCTGTCTTTTATCAATATCACTATCCAAATGTACCTTCTTATATTCAGTTATTTAGTTATTGCTCCTAGGTGATAAATTCAATAAGTGCACAGACCACGTCTGCCTTTATATCCTATACATCCTTAGCATGCAGCATTGTGTCTGGTATTTAGAAGATGGTTAAAAAAAAAAAAAAATATATATATATATATATATATATATATATATATATGTTGAATAAATGAACAAATGAATGAAGATTCTCCAGGCTTGTAAAGGGCAGGCGCACTCCTCACGCTTTGAAATTCCTACATTCCAGAGACCCGAGGAACTCTGTTATGGTAATAGAAGGGTGGATTTCCATGTCGCAAATCTGTATATCCACCCACTAACCATAACACCTGCTCTTAAAAATTAACATCAAGTGTTAACAGTAAACATTTACAGTCTCTACTTCCTAGTCAGGAAATGATGACATTATACATTGATCACTTTATTTTATAGTTGGCTGCCCAATCAGATTTGTTAATAATGATAACCAAAAGGTGTTTTAAAAATTATGAAAATGAAAAATGTGGTGGTCATGAAGCTATTCAAACATTTTCATGAAAATAAAATGATCCATTGATTTTAATAAAGCAAAGTTAATCTTTTGTCATCTGATCTCCCCTTTGCCCCCTGGTTGAAGACTAACTATATATCAGATGAGCAACAGTGCCTTTTCCAGAATCTCACAGAGTAGGAGTCATGGGAATCACACAGTGTGCACCTCACAGATTAGCTTCTTTCCCCGTGGTGAGAATGCAAAATTGTACAGCCACTTTGGAAGATAGTTGGTCGGTTGCTCTACAACCTTACCAGCATTTGGTGCTGTCAATGTTCTAGATTTTGGCCATTCTAATGACTGCATAGTGATAACTCATTGTTCTTTTTTACTTTGAGTTTCCCTGATGACATATGATGTGAACCATCTGTTGAATCTTTTAAAAAATGTTTTTCACACATTAATGACTTCTATTTTGTAGCACTCAATTTATGGTGCTATCATGTAAGCAAAGATATAATAGGAAGGATTTTTTGTTTCCTTCTAAGATGTCTCTGAGTTTTGTGCTCAATCTGGACCTTCAGTTATCTAAAATTTCCTGGAATGAATAACATGTAGAAATCTCTTATTTCTTACTTAAATATTTGTTCAAGTAAGAAGATTTCCATAATATCAGATTATTTTTCTTTATTGATATTAGATTTAAGATTATATTATAAAGCAGGGTGGATTTTATATGTATATGTCTTACCTATAGTTTAAGAACTATAGAGAGCAATGAAAACCCAGTATTTGACAGTATTGACTCTAGCATATCCTTCTAAGTAGGCAGATTCTAGCTGAGTTCACTATTTTGGAACTATTTTTCCCCTCTTTGTAAATTGTAGGTTGCCATGGATATGCAACAGAGAAGGCAATGGCACCCCACTCCAGTACTCTTGCCTGGAAAATCCCATGGATGGAGTAGCCTGGAAGGCTGCAGTCCATGGGGTCGCTGAGGGTCGGACACGACTGAGCAACTTCATTTTACCTTTCACTTTCACCTTTCACTTTCATGCATTGGAGAAGGAAATGGCTACCCACTCCAGTGTTCTTGCCTGGAGAATCCCAGGGACGGCGCATCCTAGTGGGCTACCATCTATGGGGTCGCACAGAGTCGGACACGACTGAAGTGACTTAGCAGCAGCAGCAGCATGGATATGCAAACTCTGTCTCATCTGATAGAGTTTTAACGGACTTGCTCCTGTTCCTTGAAAACACCAGTTTTGGTACCCTACCTGCAAGTTGTGTCAGAGGCTATTATCTTGTACAAATTATTAACCCCTACTTTTGAACTGTGGTGTTGAAGAAGACTCTTGAGAGTCCCTTGGACTGCAAGGAGATCCAACCAGTCCATCCTGAAGGAGATCGGTATTGGGTGTTCATTGGAAGGACTGATGCTGAAGCTGAAACTCCAATACTTTGGCCACCTCATGCGAAGAGTTGACTCATTGGAAAAGACTCTGATGCTGGGAGAGATTGGGGGCAGGAGGAAAAGGGGATGACAGAGGATGAGATGGCTGGATGGCATCACTGACTCGATGGACATGAGTTTGAGTGAACTCCAGGAGTTGGTGATGGACAGGGAGGCCTGGCGTGCTGCAATTCATGGGGTCGCAAAGAGTCAGACACGACTGAGCGAATGAACTGAACTGAACTGAACCAATTTTTCAGTTCTAGTTTTCTTCAGTATCTGACTACAATCCTCCAAACTTATTCAGTTCCTCTTACATCTGTCTAAAACTGAGAACTAAAACCTGACAGTCCAAGTCTCTAGGCTGCCTTGCAGCTCTCCTTTGCTGTCAGGACCTCCCGGACTTAGAAACAACTGACCTTTGCCACTCCCTCTTAACATCGGGCTCAACTGGTTCTGCTGGAGCAATGCCAGCAAGAATCCCCAAGAGAGACTTCTTAGACACTGTTTTGCCCAACCCAGAGAATTCATGATCACCTCTGGGTTGTCCAACAATGAGCGGTATTCATTCATCTTGAACAGAAGTAAGGTGGCTAACAACATTGAACCTTACCTGGATCCTGTAAAACCAGAACATGGAGGCAGTTAAGAAATGTCACACTCTCTCATGTTCTGGAAACAGATGACAACAAAAGACCACTCTTTTCTCTCTCCTTCTGCGATAAGGCCTTCTCCACCCTCCTCATAAGTCTGATAAGACTCGGATTCATTGAGATTCTTCGACCTGTCTCTGTAAGAGCTCAAGCCCCCTTCCTTTGTTGAGATATTCCTCTTTAATGAATGTTCTTCCTCTTGCAATAGCTTGAATACAGTTATCTCTTACCTTATCCTGTGCATTTTGTCTTTGACAGAACAACAACAACAACAAAACAACTCGCCCGAGGTATCACTAATGCAGCATTTCTTCTACCCTGGAAGTTTTAAAGATATTATAGGTACAATTTGAATGACTTCTGGGGAATTTATTGACAAAATCTGACCCAGAGCCACTTCTAAGTAGCTTCCAGTTTTTTGAATAAAGCATATCAAAAAGGAGTTTCAAGCTGTTTGAGAACCCACAGGGAACAACTTGGAAGCTAAAGAGAGATTGTGAAAGATGTTTCAACTTGAAAGGGAAAGAAAGAAAATACAAAAGAACACTGAAAAACCCAGTAGGCAAGATTAAAAAGTCACCTGGGGGTTACAAAGTGTTTGAAAACTGTCCCAAGTTCCAAAATAATAGTTTAGAGTGTTGAAAGTAAGTCTGGCAAAATGCCTCTCATCGTACAATCCCCAAATAACCTTCCAAACACTGTAATTATGGAGATTTCAAGAATGTATGTAAAATGCAGGGCAAAGACTTAAGGTAGACTCTGTAATGATAATGTGGAGGGGGGACTGTATTGGTGATTGAGTTTTTTTAAGATTTTTTGAGATTTTTTTTAAGAGTTTTTTTTAAGTGCCATTTATAATAGTAATTTTTAAATTCAATACCTCCTATGAAAAAGGAGATGAACAATTTTAAATGAAAATGATAAAAACAGGCAATATTAAGTGAAATAGCTGGATTTATAAATCATCATAAGAATAGGTTGCCCAGGGATTGTGATTTCATCATTTGAAATTTGAACAAGAGGGGCCGCATCTAGAAATATTAATAACATGGACACCTGCCTGAATAACATGGATTCTTCTCAACTATAATCCACCTTTTACTGGTTATGCAAAGCTAGATAAATTATTTAAACTCTTCTTCTATGCCATGGAGCCTATGCCAGAGACCCTTTATATAGTAAATAGGGGCAATAATAATCCCTATGTCATAGAGGTATTTAGTGGAATAATAATATCATCAATAAAGAAAATGTATTAAACTTTGATTAGGTGACAGGCTCTGTGCTAAGGGCTTCACATGGGTTATTTCACCTAATGTTCACGACAACATTATGGGGAGGGTAACAAATATGATGCCCATTTTTAGTTGAAGAAACTAAGGCATAGAGAGTTTAATTGACTTGATCAAGGTCATACAGATAGCAAATAGTCTTGATTTGAAGCCATGCTTATGCTAGAAATTTGGCCCTTACTATATGTTTATTGCTTTGAGTCTTCCAGATTTTATTCAAAAGACAACCATAACCATTGACACCTTATAACTTAGTAGGGATAATGGCTGTGATTTCAAAGGTTACCAAATAATGTGAAGGACAGGAGAGGAATAAAAAGCATGAATAGCCAAGGAACAGGGTACTATGCCAACTACCAATGTTTTGCTCCTCAGTTCCCATTCCACTCTTCACTGCTTGCTGTGTGATAATGGTCTGTGCCTGCATGCTGTCACTTCAGCCGTGTCTGACTCTTTGCCACCCTTGAATTGTAGCCCTCAAGGTTCCTCTGTCCATGGGATTTTCCAGGTAAGAATACTGGAATGGGTTGCCATGCCCTCCTCCAGGGGATCTTCCCGACCCAGGGATAGAACCCACATCTCTTAGGTCTCCTGCATTGGCAGGCAGGTTCTTAAGCACCGGGTGATAATGGGCCAGAGTCTTGTAAATGCTCTACTTTAACAGCTGGTATGATGCTGAGCTCTGTCACTAGAGGGCACTAGAGGGACACTGGATTTCTCTCTAAGTGGGTGCTTCTCTCACCAGCCTCCTACAGGGCTGCTCCTCCAGCACTGGGCACCTACAGCGTGGCTTCCCAAGGACCCAGCTCCTCTTGTGTCTTCTCCAGCTCCAGACTCTTGTTATGCAAGTATGGCTTCTCCAGAACCGGCAGCTTCCCTTGTCGCCCTCTCAGGTGACTGCAGCAGAGTGCCACCTGTGTGCCACCATCCAGTGAATGACTTTCCATAATACCCCAGGAGGCAAGGGGAAGGCCACCAGTGTGATTCCTCCCTGTGACAGCCTCCCCTGCACTCCCTTCATGGCTCTGCAGTGAGTTCTACACCCCCTGTGGATGGGAGAGAATCTGTTAACAGATTTCTGCAAATTCCACCTGCAGCAGCTCTGCCATCTTGCCATCCAGTGAGACAGGGATGAACCCACTCCTACAAGGTCTGGGTCTCAGCCCTAGTGCACATCTTCCCCCATCTAACTCAGGCCTGGAAGTAGTGGCTGCTCTTTAGACCCCCTATTGCTGTGTTCTTTAGAATCTCTTTACTTCTTACTAGCCAGTGTTTTATAATGTGCATATATTCTATCTAAAATCAGAAGAAAAAATGAACTAAAAAATAAAACTAATTCTAAAATATGCCTTGACTGTAATTCTCCTGACTTATAGTGGCTTCTCAGTTATCGGTCTTTATCTTTCCTCCCCACTATAGTCAGTTTCTTGGAAAAGTGCTAGCTTTCCTTGGTTGATGACCCACAGGTGCCTCTGTCTCAACATAGTCTGAAACTAACTCTACACCATCTCTTCCTCCTATAAGTCCTCTCTCAATAACTGCCTCTTTTATTGACACAGTTATCCAGGCTAGAAACCTGACAATCATACATGTCTTAACATCTCACCAGGGCACATAATCCTTTCATTTATCTCTGCAACCCTTCTCAGATTAGTTACTTCCTTTCAGGGTCTCCTTATCTTCAAAATAATAATAGTTACCATTTATGCTTATTATGGGCTAGTCACTGCTAAAATTAATCCACACAACTCCAGGCACCATTGGTCCCATTCAACAGATGAGAAAACTGAGAATTTGTAGGTTATGTAATTTATCCAGATATAAACTAGTAAAAGGCAAAGTGAACATGGAAAAGCAGGTAGTTGATGTCACACAAGTTCCCACAGCTCTAATACATCCACTGCCTTCAGTTTAGCCCCATTATAATGTATCCACCACACAGTTTCCAGAAAGCTTTCTAAAATGCAAATCTGGACATGGCATTTTCCTGTTTAAAGATTTCAAAAGGAATTTTGTTTCTGGGTAGGATATAAGCAGCGGCAGGTCATCCTTCTCATTGGACTAGATAGAAGGAAAAAAAATTACAGAAACGATATTCTTAAAGCCATAGAGGGCTGTGGAAACAAAGATTATCAAATTAAAATACATGAGATGGTAGAACCTTCTCAGGTGAGCTGAGATTGCCAAATCTTTTCTTCCCTCTGGGGATTAATCCTGTCCAGGCACTGCTAAGAAACAAGTTTGCCACAGACAAAGAGACTTTTCTAAAGGGAAAGGAAAATCAGAAGGCTTTGGATGACTGTGTGGGTTGATGTGATGGACTGAAATCCAGAGGAACTTTGTAACTGTGCCCAGGGTTCCCTACAGGACTTAATCTGAGTGCTGGATGGTGTGGGAGACCATGAATTGGACTGGGGAGGCAGATTAACATTTCCCGCAGTCTTACAGTACTTAGAAGACAATAACTACACTAACGTGAGAGGCCTTAAACAAACATTTGAAATTGAAATTGAACAAAGTCTAACTGCAGCCATGACCCGGCTCTGACTGAACTCAATTCCTAACTGAATTAACACAAACCACACTTCATGCTCTTCGTCCAACTAAGGAAAGAAAATAACATTAACTTCATTATCTATAGAACTTTTACACAATTTCTGTCATACAATTAAAAAAACTGTACCAGAAAATGTACAAAATTATAGGACTTGCAAGAAAGAAATAAAATGTGACCAATAACCAAAAAGGAAAAATAGATATTAGAAGCAGATCCAAGGATCATCCAGATATTGATGTCAGCAGGCCAGGACTTTAAATTATAAATATGTTAAAGAAAACAGAGAGAGTATTTGGACAAAATGGATGACATAAAGTAATTTAAAACATAAGTAATAAGTATTTTCAACTGAGAATTAGAATATATATATAAGATTCAAATGGCATTTTAGAACTGAATATATGTATATATGCACACACACACACACACACACACACACACACACACATATATATATAATCTAACATGGGAAACTGATATCATAGGTTTAAAAGAATTGCAGAGGAGACAAGATTAGTGAATGCAAAGATAAATCAATATAACACATCCAAAATGAAGCCCAGAGAGGAAAATAAAATGGAAATATAAGAACACAGGAAACATTTGTGATATAATTAAAGTCCAAAATATGTGTAATTGCAATCCCAGCAGGACTGGAAAGTGGTAATTGAAAAGAAATAAAGATAATAGCTGAGAATTATCCAACATTGAAGAAAGATGCACTCAAAAATTCCTATCAACCCCAAGCAGTATAGATACAGAGAAAAGTGTATTTATGCCCAGCATGATAAAGCTGCTAAAAACCAAGATAAAGAGAAAAACCTTTAAAACAGTCAGAAAAAAATATTACATTCAAAGAAGTAACAATAGTATGAAGAGTGGAACTTTATAAACAGGAACTATGGGAGCAAGGAAGCAATGATATAGTATCTTTAAAAAGTTGAAAAATACTGCTATCTAGAGTTTTAAATCCAGTGAAAGTATCCTTTCAAAGTCAAAATGAAATAAAGACATCTTTCAGAAACAAAAAGCCTGGAAAATGATTAACCATCAGACCCATCAGACATTATAAGAAATACTGCAGGAAGTTCTGAATGAAAGAAAGTAATCTCAGTTGGAAGCCTAGTACCCCAAGAAGAACTAAAGGACACAAGAAAGAGTATTGTAACCTTTATAATAATCATTAAAAGGATAACACAAACTGATATAAAAACTGAAGAATTAATAGAAGAGATAAAATGGAATAATTCAGAACAGTTGACTGAAACATTCCAATGTCTCCTCATTTCTGGTAAAATAAATACCAGTCCTTAACATAGCAAGCTGAGTGCTCTATGCTTTGGCTTCCATTTGCCTCTCTAGCCTTAATTCTCATGTTCCTTCTAGAACCCAGCCATTTAAATGGGACTACACATAGCTCCCTAAGCGCACACCATCCATCTTGTTCATACCACCTTACCCTTGCATACACTGCTCCTTTGCAAGAAACATATACTCCTTTTTTTTTTTTTAATCTGAATAATATCACATTTAACTTTTACTATCTAGCTCAGGCATGATCTGGTTTCTCTGGAGAATCATCTATGAATCTCCATATGGTCCCACAGTGCCCAGGGCTTATCGCTATTATAGCCTCTGCTGTAAAACATAATTGCGATGGGGAAACACTAACTAAAACCACCCACCCAGGCCAAGCACCATAATAACCATAAGTCCTGGTAAGGAACACGGAACCAACACACCACCATTAACAGGGACAGTCTAAAGGAGACGCCAGTCCATATATTCTTCCACCCTCCAAGAATCCTTCCCACTGGAATCCATCTTGGCTGAGTGATGCATATGCCACCATGAAGGACCTTGAGTCAGAATGATTGGCCAGAGGCAACCTGGAAATTAATCCCATTACCATAAGACCACTTTGAGCCAAATAGCAAGGCCGTCTTCCTGGGTTCCCTTACCCTCCTGCCCTCCACCTGGGCACACCTTCCCAATAAAGTCTCTTCCTTTGTCAGCACACATGTCTCCTCAGACAATTCATTTCTGAGTATTAGACAAGGCCCACTCTTGGGCCCTGGAAGACGTCCCCCTTCCTGCAACGTAATGATTTGTTTCCTTATCTATTTCCCCAACTAATCGTCAAGAACTTTGAAGGCTGTCCCTCTACATGTCAGCTCTGTCCCTTCACCATCCAGCACAAGTGCCAGCAGAGAAGGCATTCAGTATTCACCAGGGAGGCTAAATACACACATGAGCAGACATGATTTCTATATCAGCTAGTTGAAGACCATTATTATGCAGAGCATGGTCCAATCCTGGAGCATTCTCCAGACCTTTGTTTCTAACTAGCACACCAGTACCTCAAACTCAACACCTTCCAAACTCAACTCTGTTCATCTGTGTCAAACTCAGTCACCATGACACTGTCTGAGTTACCCACTGCAGCCAGCTTGAAATCATTTGGACGTCTGCCCTACTTCACTCCTGATTTCCTTACGTTTTTCCTTACGTTTCTTTGGTCTAGACTTCCTCTTGTCCTTCCTCACCCTTTGAACTCCTACCCATTTTAAGTCCACAGGGTCTTCCCTGTAGCTCAAATGGTAAAGAATCTGCCTGCAATGCAGGAGACCTGGGTTCAATCTCTGGGTCAGGAAGATTCTGTGGAAAAAGGAATGGCAATCCACTCCAGTATTCTTGCCAGGAGCATCTCATGGACAGAGGAGCCTGGCAGGCTATAGTCCATGGGATTGCAAAGAATTGGACACTACTGAGCGACTAACACCACTACTCAGAGGAAATTTGAACTAATTCCTTCTTATGCCCCATGTGTACTAAGTCACCTCAGTCATATCCAACTCTTTGGGATCCCATGGACTGTAGCCTGCCAGGCTCCTCTATCCATGGGATTCTCCAGGCAAGAATATTGGAGTGGATTGGCCATTTTCTCCTTCAGGGGATCTTCCTGACCCGGGGATCGAACCTGCTTCTCTTACATCTCTTGTATTAGCAGGTGGGTTCTTTACCACTAATGCCACCTGGGGAGCATTATGCCCCAGGCAGGTGGCTCAGACAGTAAAGAATCTGCCTGCAATGCAGGAGACCTGGGTTCGACCCCTAGGTTCCATCCCATGGACAGAAGAGCCTGCCGGGCTACAGTCCATGGGATCACCAAGAGTCGGGCATGAGTGAGCAAATAAGCACAACACAGCACAGACTTAATCTGCCTTCTTGCCTGGTACAGAACCCATTTGTGGTGTCATGCGTCATGTGTTCGGTCACCCTCAATAGTTTATATCTGTCTCTCTCAAGTTGATGAAACTTTTTCAAAAAGGAACTGTTTCCTTGCCGAGAAAGCAGATGAGTAGAAATATTTAGAAGAGAGCAAAGAAAGAAAAGCTGAAGAATAAAATAGAAAAGCAAAAGAAAGAAAGCATCTTTTTTAAATCGTGTGGAAATTACAGGAAAACATGTTAAGATATCTGGGAGAAAAAATTCTCTTTGAACTTTGAAAATGTACTTGTCAAAGTACTTCTTTGCACTTTTGGTATTTCCAACCAGTCATTCACCCCAACCTTCCCTTACACATCCTCCCTGCCCATGAGGAGCAGTTGTCTGAAAACAAAGGAGAATTTTCCTGCTGCAGAATGTGCTGCTGCTGCTGCTAAGTCACTTCAGTAGTGTCCGACTCTGTGCGACCTCACAGACGGCAAGGCTCCTCAAAAACACAGGAGCTCCCAGATCTGAGAAGAGTCATTTGCTGCGCTCATCATTTCTTTCTCCTACTTCGTGGCTCTCAGGTTTCTGCATTCTCCCTCTCCTATTTCTCTTGCCTCAATTCTAACTCTGCTCCATCTTGGTTTCCTCCTGGGTACATGTTCTATGCCTGGACTGCCTTTACACTTTGTTCTGGCTCCCTGGATCTTTTCTTACTCGCTGTTCCCCAAATTCTCTTCCGTCTGTGACTCAGCAGGATGAGATAAGTCCTCCCATGTTTATTCTTGAAAATGAATCATCCTGGGGAAAAAGCAATTGGCTGATAGACTGAAAGCCCTGTCGGATGAACTAAAGGTTATTTAAAGCCCTACCATTTATGGATTCATGTTTTTAAAAGGAAATGAGCAGGTATCATAGATGATCCTCCTGAGAGCAAATAAACGCTAGATTTAGAAAAGAGAAACTGCGAAAAAGCAAAGGAAGCTGATAATAATTAGGGTGGAAATACCGTGGTGAGGAATGGCAGCTGTACCTTGCTTCCAAGTGGAATTAAAAAAAAAAAAAAACACACATTTTGACCAGCTGTAATAGGGAAGCAAGCAGAGACAAGAGGCTTAAACTTCCTCAAGTGTAAGCATAAACACCTCCCTCCTTATTTCTCAAGGATGATGTTGAACCCCAATCGCAGAGGATTTGAAAAGTTTAGAAACCACAGATCTCAGATGGTTAGAGTGCAGTTCTGATCTTTTAACTACTACAGGCTGAAAATGTCTCTTTTCATTAATTATTTTAAATGAGTTCCCTGTGGTGTCCATATGCTTTCCGAGTGCCTCGCTGAGTAGCAGGTTGTATCGCCTGCACTCCCGTTGTGCCCCTCTTTGCGGGTAGGATGTTTATACAGAATTACTCTTTAAATTCTTGGAAACTTGGAAGCCTATAACAATCTGAAAAAAAATAGAGCATTCTTTTGCACATCTTGTTTCCAAATGTTCAGAGCCCATTCACTTCTATGTTCTAAGATAAGCTTTCTTTTCCTCTCATCCTATTAGCCTAGTGTTGCAGCTGGAAGGCTCTAAAACAATACACTTTAAGTAGCCGCCATTTATAGAGTTTCACATGAAAAGAACAAACCCAGATTGGCAGAGATTCTGTTCAGAAGCAGCCTTAGGATGTCTCTTTCTCTGGTATCAGATTTGAAAATTCAGATTACTGGGGGGGAAAGGTTCTTATTCATAGCAGAATCATATTGTTTATGGCTTTCTGACTTCAGAAAAGTGGCAAAATAAAAATATTCCTTTTGTGTATTTCAGCCCATTAGCTGTCCTTTCTGTGAGCACTGACCAGCAACTAAGCTATAAATCTTAATAGTCAAACCACACTTCATTTCACTGCCATCTACAAGGTGAACATGTGTTCCCTTCATGTCTCTCCATTTTGTTTTCTTAACTGGTTGAGTTTCCTGAGGAGAAAGGACGAAGTGTACAGTGGTTGAGGACTTACTTTCAGAAAGTGATGGAAACTCTGGAATTTGGGGACACTGCTCCTCTGGGCCTTCCCTAAAGTATTTCTCAGGGTCTAGAAGAAAAGCTGGTTTATTCACTTCAGGTAGCTCTTTCAACGTTCCAATGCTTAATGACCTAAAACTGCCTTCACAACAGCAAGTTTTAAGGGAGGATGGGAAAAAAAAGTACAATATCATTAATTCCTCAGAAAGAGCTAGCACATTTCCAAGTTAACTTCTTTTTTTAAAAATTTAACCTTCCTGTTACTCAGCTGGTACAGCTGCAGTGATCAGCAAACCCTGTAAACACAGCTGTTCAAGATAAAGCCATGGTCCTTTTATTCAAAGGGACGAAAAGAAACTCAAGACTCCCCACTCATTTATTTTTCATTTTGTATTCTTTTGCGATCTTCCTTTGAAAACGGGTATTCTGCAATTTTGGAAAAAGCCCAGTTTCTCTGCAAGAAAATTGCAGGCTTTGTGAGGTGAAACCTATTTTTCAGTATTTAATTTAACAATATATCTAAAATTTTGAATATGCAGGTACAATTTCATTTTGCTATAATGTAAACCAGGGCTGTGTTACTATATCTATGATTCACACGATGAGATAATGAGAAGGAAGAGTGGAAAGTTTTCTTTTTGCTTCATGGGATAAATGGATAATGGAATGCTTGTGTGCTTAGTCGCTAAGACATGTCTGACTTTTTATGACCCCATGGACCATAGCCCACCAGGCTCCTCTGTCCATGGGATTTTTCAGGCAGGAATAGTGGGCTGGGTATTTCCTTCTCCATTTCCTTCTCCAGGGGATCTCCCCAACCAGGGCTCAAACCCAAACCTCCTGTATCTCCTGCATTGCAGGTGGATTCTTTACCTGCTAAGCCATTGAGGAAGCCCCTAGCAAATGGAATAGAAGTCTACAAAAACTTAATTCAAGTCATGACCCTAGGGACTTCCCTGGCAGGCCAATGGTTAAGACTTCATGCTTCCACTGCAGGGGGCATGGGTTGGATCCCAGGTTGGGGAACTAAGACCCCACATGCCACATGGCTCAGCCAAAAAATAATTAATTAAAAAGATGTGATTCTGTGTGTTCTTGATTGTTAGCTCTAGGGTAAAAACTGTGCTTTTTCATTGTGCTGTCTTGTAACCAGCATCTACTCAGAGACAAGCTATGTCAGTGGTTCTCAAACTATACCAGATATCAGAGTCATCTGCGGGGCTTGTTTAAGCATAAACCACTTGCACCACTCCTGTTTCTAATTTAGTTGGGTGGGGATGCTTAGTTGCTCAGTCATGTCCGACTGTTTGCAATCTGATGGACTGAGCCCGCCAGGCTCCTCTGTCCATAGGATTTTCAAGGCAAAAATATTGGAGTGGGTTGTCATTTCCTTCTCCAGCAGGTGGGCATACGGCCCCAGAATTTACCTTTCTAAGTTTCCAGTGATGCTAATTCTGGTAGACCAGGGAACATACTTTGGGAACCAGTGTATGTCAAACCAAAGGAGAAATATTCACAACCTGTAAAGTATCATTGGTAAATGGCAGACCTTGGACATCTACTCAAACATATTTCATTCCAAAAGTTGTGTTCCAAGGTATAATACTAATAATAATTAATAATATTAGTAATAAAATTGTATTGAGTTTTTATAATATGCCAAGCACTAAAGTGTTTCACATATAATTATTTCATGTAATCTTGGCAAAACCCCTATGGAGCAAATTAGTTTATAAATATGCATTGAATATTAACAAATAATAATGTACCTTTTGACAACAAAAATTTCAACAAAAATGAGCATATTTGCTCTATGAAAGTGCAGCACCCCCTTGGACATAAGTTGACAAAAGATTTGTAATGAGTGAAATATTCTTGTTATATGATGGAGCTTCCAGAATGATTCTCACTACTCTTCTAAATAATACACTTCAGTATGATAACAATTTTTTGTTTTAATTAATTTTTTAAATAATTATCTGGTCTGCCAAAACTAAAAAAAAAAATACACTATTCTGTGTGATTTGGGACTTTCTGAGAAAAAAAAAAACTTTTAGTTTTATTTTTATCTTTTAAATATTTAGGGGGGAAAATTAACATTTCAGTGCCAACTCTATTTTGGAAACTATACTGGGCACTTTCCACATGTTTTCTGGCTTAGACTTTACACTTCCTCCACTTGTTGATTGCGAAGGCTTGGACAAGTCACTTAATATCTCTGAGCCTCTTTGTCTTGCCTTTATTCAATGGAGATCACAAGACCTTATTCAGGTTTATTATGGAATACCAACATTCCTGGTTCAATCTGAGTCAAGAAGATCCCCTGGGGAAGGAAATGGCAACCTACTCCAGTATTCTTACGTGGGAAATCCCATGGACAGAGAAGTCTGGCGAACAGTCCATTGGGGGTTGCAAGGGTCGGTCACAACTTAGCGACTAAACCACCACCACCAATATTCCTGGCACATAGCATAGTTATTTGTTTTCTTCATAACAATCTATAAAATAATAACATAATAAAAATATATCAACAGTGATAACTTACTGCAGGATTTTCGTATAATTCCACCATCGTAAAGGTCATGTGTTTCCATATATTTCACACCTAAGTTTATGACTTCTGAAGGTCTGACACTGGAAGAAAATAATTTATGATGAAATAAAAATCAACCACAAAGGATGAACAGACACTTTCTGGCTGTAAATGTATACCTTTAACAACAACAAAAAAAATCTCTATCCTGTGGACTTAAGTAGTGACATTTGTTTACACTAACCAAGTTACACCTTTGAGTACAAGGCCTAGCCAGGTGATGGTATAAAAGAGGAAGAGTCACAGAGAAGGAGAAGTCAGTTTAAGCAAGGGTCCCGTCCTCAGAAGAAAATGTCAGAGAAATGCACACTATCTTGCCCTATGTGTAAATTATATGGGCTAATTACTGTTATTGATCAAAAGTTCTTTTCTCCATTGTTACGCCTGCATCTTCACTTATGGTATCCAAAATGCAAAAAGAAAAAAATTAACTCAGTATTTTTGAGACTTGTCATATAAAATCTACATGAAAACCTTAGATTAGCTTAAATTTACAGAAAAAGTTTTTATCAATAAAACACAGGAAGGGAAACCATTACATGGTTGTATATAATTCCAGTCAGCAAACAGGAAATGATTTCAAATATATTTAACATTTACTGTCATAGACCTCAGCCTTAACAGCTACAAGCCATGTTGCCAAAAATTATTATTTTCTTGGGAAGTGTCTGGTCAGAAAACATCCCTATTTTCACAAAATTGTTGAGAGTCACAGGGACTGCCCTCTTCCTTCTGCCTCCTTTCCTTGCATTCTTTAACCCTTTGTGATTACTACTCCCCCTTCTAACCTTTATTCCCAATTTTGTTACATTCTGAGCAGCTATAGAACTTTGGGGCCTCTCTGGTGGCTCAAATGGTAAAGAATCTGCCTGCAATGCAGGAGACACACATTTGATTCCTGGATTGGGAAGAGTCCCTGGAGAAAGGAAAGGCAACCCACTTCAGTATTCTGATCTGGAGAATTCCATGGACAGAGGAGCCTGGAAGTCTACAGTCCCCAGGGTCACAGAGTTGGACACGACTGAGTGATCAACACTTTCACTTTTTCATAGAACCTTGAGATGTTTCTTATTCTCTCAGCCTCAATTTCTGCTCTGCGTGTGATTCTTACTGTGGTGTTAAAGGAGATAAGAAGGATGAATGCTGAGTGATGTATCTAATAAATAATAGTATTCAATAAATGTTAATTTCCCTCCTTCCTTTTCCTCTGTCCTAGTTGACTATCTCTCAAACTTAAATGAGCTTAAAAGTAAAATTTCCATTGTAGTTATAGATTTACAGAAAACTTATAAAGATAGTAGAGAGTTCTGGAACCCCTTCACCCAATTTTCCCTATTGTTAACATCTTATATTGCCATTTGTCACAATTTCAAAATCAATACTGGTACATTATTAGTAGTACTTTATTAGGATTTTCCCAGTTTTTCTAACTGCTCTTTTCCTGTCCCAGGATCCCACATTACATTTAGTTTTCTGACCCCTTAGTCTCCTCTGGTATAAAACAATTTCTCAGATTTTACTTGTTTTAGATGACCTTGACAGGTTTAAGAAACACCTGTCCGTTTTTTTGGTAGAGTCTCCTTCAATTTGGGTTTGTCTGATGCTTTTGGAAAACTCAGCAGTGGCCACAGGACTGGAAAAGGGCAGTTTTCATTCCGATCCCAAAGAAAGGCAATGCCAAAGATTGCTCAAACTACCGCACAATTGCACTCATCTCACATGCTAGTAAAGTAATGCTCAAAATTCTCCAAGCCAGGCTTCAGCAATACATGTACCGTGAACTTCCTGATGTTCAAGCTGGTTTTAGAAAAGGCAGAGGAACCAGAGACCAAATTGCCAACATCTGCTGGATCATGGAAAAAGCAAGAGAGTTCCAGAAAAACATCTATTTCTGCTTTATTGACTATGCCAAAGCCTTTGACTGTGTGGATCACGATAAACTGTGGGAAATTCTGAAAGAGATGGGAATACCAGACCACCTGATCTACCTCTTGAGAAATCTGTATGAAAGTCAGGAAGCAACAGTTAGAACTGGACATGGAACAACAGACTGGTTTCAAATAGGAAAAGGAGTATGTCAAGGCTGTATTTTGTCACCCTGCTTATTTAACTTTATACACAGAGTACATCATGAGAAACGCTGGACTGGAAGAAACACAAGCTGGAATCAAGATTGCTGGGAGAAATATCAATAACCTCAGATATGCAGATGACACCACCCTTATGGCAGAAAGTGAAGTGGAACTAAAAAGCCTCTTGATGAAAGTGAAAGTGGAGAGTGAAAAAGTTGGCTTAAAGCTCAACATTCAGAAAACAAAGATCATGGCATCTGGTCCCATCACTTCATGGGAAATAGATGGGGAAACAGTGTCAGACTTTATTTTTTGGGGCTCCAAAATCACTGCAGATGGTGACTGCAGCCATGAAAGTAAAAGACGCTTACTCCTTGGAAGGAAAGTTATGTCCACCTAGATAGCATATTCAAAAGCAGAGACATTACTTTGCCAACAAAGGTCCATCTAGTCAAGGCTGTGGTTTTTCCTGTGGTCATGTATGGATGTGAGAGTTGGACTGTGAAGAAGGCTGAGCACCAAAGAATTGATGCTTTTGAACTGTGGTGTTGGAGAAGACTCTTGAGAGTCCCTTGGACTGCAAGGAGATCCAACCAGTCCATTCTGAAGGAGATCAGCCCTGGGATTTCTTTGGAAGGAATGATGCTAAAGCTGAAACTCCAGTACTTTGGCCAGCTCATGGGAAGAGTTGACTCATTGGAAAAGACTCTGATGCTGGGAGGGATTGGGGGCAGGAGGAGAAGGGGATGACAGAGGAGATGGCTGGATGGCATCACTGACTTGATGGACGTGAATCTGAGTGAACTCCGGGAGTTGGTGATCAACAGGGAGGCCTGGTGAGCTGCAATTCATGGGGTCGCAAAGAGTCGGACACGACTGAGCGACTGAACTGAACTGAACTGATGCTTTTCTAATGCTTAGATGGGGATTATGAGTTGTTGGAAGAAAGATAAGAGAGGTGAAGTGTTATGTTCATTACCACTTATCAAAGTGAAAGTGAAAGTCGCTCAGTCATGTCAGACTCTTTTTGACCCCATGGACTATTCAGTCCATGGAATTCTCCAGGCCAGAATACTGGAGTGAGCAGCCTTTCCCTTCTCCAAGGGATCTTCCCAACCCAGGGATTGAACCACAGGTCTCCCACATTGCAGGCAGATTCTTTACCAACTAAGCCACGGGGAAGCCCACAATTTATCAAGGGCACCTGCTATTGACCTGACTTACCACTGTTTGATGTAAACTTTATCAACTGGCCAAGGTTGCTTGCCAGGTCTCAGCAAAGTTACTTTTTCCCTAAATGTCTACACAATACTCCCTGAAGGCAGATGAAGAGGAAAGTTAAGTTCTACCTCCTTGACTGGGGGGAGTATCTACATAAATTATTTAGAATTATAACTTTTTTAAAGGAAATCTTTGCCATCCAAAAGACTGAAGGTAGATGGAAATTTTTCCCCAAACCACAAAGGCCAATCTATTGCTTCATTTCCAAAGACATTTGACTCCTGGGAAAACGGTGACTATGAAAATGTACAGGGAACTGGAAAGAGGTGAATACTCCCAAGTTTCCAGTATTCCTAGTGGACAAATACAAAGAAACTAAAGGATGTAATAAACAGTATGCATGTGTGCATGCTCAGTCATGTCTGACTCTTTGCAACCCTATGGATTGTAGCCTGTCAGGGCTATAAGCTCCTCTGTCCATGGAATTCTCCAGGCAAGAATATTGGAATGGGTTTCCATTTCCTCCTCCAGGGGATCTTCGTGACCCAGGGTTTGAACTCACCTCACCTGCATTGGTAGGCAAATTCTTTACCACTATGCCACCCCAGAAGCGAAATAAAGAAAATGTGTGCATGTGCTAAGTCTCTTCAGTCGTGTTCAACTCTTTGCAACTCTATGGACTGTAACCTGCCAGGCTTATCTATCCATGGGTTTCTCCAGGCAAGAATACTGGAGTGGGTTGCCATTTCCTTCTCCAGGGGATCGTCCTGAACCAGGAATTGAACCCACATCTCTTGGATCTCCTGCATTGGCTGGGGCGGGCTGGGGTGGGGTGTTGGTTCTTTATCACTAGCTTGGGGGTTCTCTACCTGGGAAGCTAATAAAGAGCATAGAGTTTAAAACTTTTGCAAAAATGTCTTATGGGGTGATGCAAGATGGGGGCCTACTATGGACTCTGGCATCCTCGCCATCAATTCTCTGAGAAGGGAAGACCATATTTCCCATCTCTCAGTGCTGGATGTACAAGGGAGGAATGATGACTGTCAAGTTCCCAAGTGCCCTATTGGGCATTAAAGGAAGTGAAGGTGCCTAGAGGAGTTGCTTACCCATAGCAGATGCTTAACAAAACGTTTGATCACTTGACTCAGAGACCAACAAAATTTCAATACTGCCACATGTTGATTGTTGCACAGGCAGAATAGAGCAGCAGCGAAGCGTATTGACTCTGGAGCCTGCTTTGGGGTCCCTGGCTCACCTCTTATGGGTTGTATAAGTCACTTAACTTTTTTCTGTCTTGCTTTCCTAGTCATGAAATGGAGATTACAACTGTGGATACCACCAAGGATTATCAGTTGAGTTCTGTTCAGTTAGTTGCTCAGTCATGTCCGACTCTTTGCAACCCCATGGACTGCAGCACACCAGGCTTCCCTCTGCATCACCAACTCCCAGAGCTTGCTCAAACTCATGTCCATAGAGTCGGTGATGCCATCTAACCATATCATCCTCTTGTGTCCTCTTCTCCTCCTGCCTTCAATCTTTCCCAGCATCAGGGTCTTTTCCAATGAGTCAGCTCTTAGCATCAGGTGGCCAAAGTATTGGAGCTTCAGCTTCAGCATCAGTACTCCCAATGAATATTCAGGGTTGATTTCCTTTAGGATTGACTGGTTGGATCTCCTTGCAGTCCAAGAGACTCTCAAGAGTCTTCTCCAACACCACAGTTCAAAAACATCAATTCTTCAGAGCTCAGTTTTCTTTAGGCTCCAGCTCTCATGCCCATACATGACCAAGGATTATAGTGACAATTAAATGAGCTAAATCATAAAAACCTTAGAACAATGCCTAGAATATGGTAAGAGCTCAGTAAGTATTGACTACTATCACTTTAGGACAGAATAATACAATATTTACCACTCAAATTAGGTGTTCCAATATTCCCAAAAGCCAATTCTGGGGCTTCTCCAATGACTCACCAGTAAAGAACCTGCCTGCCAATGCAGGAGATGAGAATTTGATACCTGGATGGGGAACATACCTTGGAGGAGGGCATGGCAACCCACTCTGGTATTCTTGCACGGAAAATCTCATGGACAGAAGAGTCTGGTGGGCTACAGTCCATAAAGTCACACAGAGTCATACACTAAGCACATGTGTATGCAGTCAGTTCTAATATTCTTTTTTTTAATCTTATATTAAAATTTTTTATATTTACAATTACTCCTATTTTCTCACATAAGCTCTACTGGCAGAATAATTAGAAAATCAACATCATATAAATAATACTAAACATAAATTCCCTTCTAATAATAATATGGACTCTAGAACCTAATCATCTCATATGTTTAAATCAGTAAGTGTGCCTTCTGTTTTATACAAATTTACTGAGAAATTAATGGAAATTTACATTTCATTTCTCAACTAATTCTTTTACCCTGGCTTCTAATAAATAATCCTTTCACCATAAATATTTTTTTAATGGTAGCCAAAGAAAAATGTGTCAGATCATAGCAGACAGAGTGCTCTGGAGCACTCCAAAGACAGAGTGCTCTTTGTTGCCCTAGCATAAGAATAAAGATGGATTAGAGTGTGTTCAGATGGATAGGTCTGACTTACCATTAGAGTCATTCTATAATGAAGAGTGGTTCAATAACAGAGAAGGCTATCTGTACGATGGTGAGTGTAGCCTATGGGATTTATTCAAGATACGGCTGGAATATGCTTCTCTTACGGCTGGATTGGGAATTAGTCTACCAGACATCAGATACCTCTTTCAAGTTTGTTACTGAATTATTAAAGATTAATAAACATGTGAAAATGTTTATTCTCACAAATAATTTAAAAGTCCAACTTAAAACACTGACAGTCTATCAGAGCAACAATTTTAAGACAATGACAACATGCAGTGTTCGTTCAGACACAGTCATTTCCCTTTCCTGCTGGTGGTAGAGCCCACACATCATTGGGACAGCAATTTAGCAAGACTCAGAGACCTTTAAAACTTTGACTCAACACCTCCATTTCAAATAATTTATTCTAATGATGAATGTGGTCAGGTATTCCAACACGTATGCATGAAGGTATTTAAAGAAATGTTCCCAGTTAAAACCTGTAAACAGTTTAAATATTTAAAAGAAGAGAATGTTTAGAAAGCTACATGATAATTCCTAAGGAGTTGTCGTGAATATTGACATCTGGGGACACTCATATTAAATAACATGGAAATGTACTACCTGTATGTTTTTTAAGTTGTAAAACAGGTTACAAACTATGTGTACTACATCCTCACTTTTATAAAATGCATATTTGTTTAGCTGCATTAGCATGCTCGGAACAAGACCTGAAGAGTGAAATGCCTAAGTGTTAGCGGTGGTTTTGCTGTTAATGATTTCTTTTCATCTTTTTCGTCTTGCTTATTTGTATGTCCAATTTTTATCCTAATGGACATGTATTATTTTCATAATAAAGAAATATTCTAAGGCTATATTGCCTAAATTATTCATTTTATCTGTAATTTATCTAGATTAGAATACTTTTGTGTGAGTCCAGAAACCAAATATTGCTATACATTAAGAAAAATGCATGTACACTGCGGTTTTCTTTCTCTATTTTATCTTTTTAGTCATTTTATTTTTTTCCCATTTTCTGATGGTAATATGACATTTGTAGAAACTATAGAAGGGAAAAACCTATTTCTTTGGGTCAATTGTTAACTAAGCATTAAAACTTCCTATTCTCTGTTAAACTCCATATTCATCTTCATTCATCTCCTCAGGTTTAAATTGAAGATGACGTTTTACCACCTACCTTCTTCTCACACATTATATCATAAAATATGTTAAGTCTATGGAAACCTGATGTTTATGTATAAGACAGAACATAATAAATGCAAAGATTTTATCCTGGAAAGAGACTCTTAGGAGTTAAGGTGAGAACATGGCTTTACATGATTTAATTTTTTCCTTCATTATTCCTGCTTCTTCTATTTCCTATTGGCTTTCTTTTTTTTTAAACTTTACATAATTGTATTAGTTTTGCAAAATATCAAAATGAATCCGCCACAGGTATACACGTGTTCCCCATCCTGAACGGCTTTTTCTTTTTGTATCTCTATCTTTCTTATTTTTCCTCCCTCTCCATTTAAACATTTCCCCACCTGCATACATTCACCAAATGTGCTTTTCCCCTTTTAGTCTCTCTAAATTCTTTCATGTATTTACTTTTCATTCATACTTTTGCATATAGATGAGAACTGGCATGATTTCTCCTTGGATTTCCTGATCTGATTAGGAATAGGGCACATTCTTCAGAATAATATTTTCTTAGGTAAACGGTAATCTATAATCTCTTCAATACTGGATGAAGAGCACAAAAGATACTTTACATCTGACAGCTGTATTGCATTTTTAGGTTTTCTCCATAGGATTCATGAACATATTTCTGGGAGAAGTCAGGGCTGTACCTGCCAAGTCAATTCTAAGGATATGTTTTTAATTTTTTTCTTCCCATTAGTTCAAAAATTTCAAAATTACTTTATTCTGTACTATCTCTTTACTACAAATTTTTAAAATTATGCCAACTACCCATTTGAATTAAAGGCAGAAATTTTAAAGACCACAGATATTTTGGGGTATATTGTCACTTGAAAAGATGCAGTAAACAGGGATAACTTCGATTTTTACTGCCAGAAACCTCTCCCAAGGCCCACAGAAATATATAACAAAGGTAAGAAGATCACTCTGCTGTAGTCTTATCTAATCTAGCAGATGCAAAGCTCTAGTTTTAAGAGAAATCTGTGAATTTAAGTATCTACACATCAGCACTAATTTTCAGAAGACAAGTGTCATGGGACAACAGGAAAGGAAATAAAATGAGACAGAAGTCCAAAAAGAAGTAAAGAGTTCAAGAGGCCAATTTTGAACTCTAAGGAAAGGTTGATTAAAGTTAAATGACTGAGATTGTCATAAGGAATGGGAAATTAGTATTTGGCTGAAATAAATAAGAATCTGTGGACATTTGGATTCAGTCTTCTGGAAGTGTCACAGAAAGAGAAATAATGATCAATCGGTGTTATCCTGGGGTAACTTTATTTCCTGATTAAGTTGGGCGGCTGGGTGGGGGCATTTTACCATACCCCAAGTTTTCCATTCTCAGTGTTCTATTCTTGTACAGGATCAGTCATGCTATATTTCTAAACTGAAAGATTCTTCTGCCTGAAAGCAAAATGCCACTTGACATTTTAGCAAGCCATAATTCAAGGAAATGGAAGAACAAATACCAAAGGGTAATTTAGTGTAACAGGATGTTTAAAAGGGAATTTTTTTTTCCTCTACCTCCTTATCAACAGAGGTCCAAAAAGTCTGAAAGCAAAATAATTAATTAATTAGGAGGTAGACAGCATTCCCACATTTCAAACTGAGGTGCTAGATCAATTCCTTGTGCTTGCTCCCTTTGTCAAGAAGGTGGCTCCAAAACTGATCTTGTGATGCTCAGATCAACCACCACTCTAGGACAAAAAAAGACTAAGGATGCAGAAATTCTGAGAGAGATTTGCACTGGAGAGAGTCACAGGTAAGGACTGAGTCCCACCCTCATGGAAGAGGAAGGACTCTTCCTGTCAGTTTTAGCTTCCATTCACATAAGCCACGCAAAAAGCTAAACATATGCTGCCCAGGATAACCCTTAGAGGGACACAGTGAACCAGTGAATTAATATCTGAAAAAGTCTACTATGACTGAAACTGCCCCAGCGAGCAGGAGGAGAAGGAGTGACTGTCGAGTAGCTGGGGTGGCAAGGATGTGTGGGTTTCCTATTGGCCAAGCAGAAGTTAACCCAAGGGAAGTTATGCAAGAGGCAAGGCTGCCAGTGTGAGGAGACTGGAACAGAAAAACCCCAACTGGCGGGTCTGAGCCCCAAGAGTTTAGTCAAAGAGTGCATTAATTTAGAAAAGTGCAAGGCAGAGGTCTCTGGGTAGTGTCATCAGAGAATGCTCAACTTTACCCTCTAAATGTAAACTATGGACTTTAGTTAATAATAAAGTATCAATATTGGTTCATGGATTGCAACAAATGTACCACACTAACATTAGACACTGTATGGGCTGAGGGCAGAGTACGTATGAACTCTCTACTTTCTATGCAATTTTTCTATAGAGCTTAAAAAAGTAATATAGGCATATGGTAATAGAAATGCCAACTGTATCAAAGAAAATACAATGAATAAAATTGTTTTCTAAAAAAAATGTTTAATACAAAAGATGAAATTACAAGACCATGAGTTATGAAGAATATAGAAAACAAACAAACCAAAAAAAAAAAATTAAAACTGCCTGGCGTTAGAGAGTTAGAGGAATGTAAGAATGGGATCCATCTGAGTGGCAGAAGAGATGAAATGGCTGAACAACAGGAAGGAAAGACTAGAAGTCAAAGAATGAGAGTAATGTTCAATATTCAAAGTTAAGCTCTTTGAACTTCTGTCACATAAACCTCTGTGAATGCAGGCATGCTCAGTCATGTCCAGCTTTTTGTGAATCTATAGACTGTAGCCTGCTAGGCTCCTGTGTCCATGGGATTCTCTAAACAAGCATACTGGACTGGGTTGCCATTTTCTACTCCAGGGATCTTCCCGACCTAGGGATTGAACCTTCGTCTCCTGCAGCTCTTGCGTTGAAAGCCAGATTCTTTACCACTGAAACACCTGGGAAGCCCACAAATCTCTGTGTGCCTTACCAAAACCAGAAGTAAAATCTGACATACATTCTAAGAGAGGTAGCTAGCTAGACAGACACGTACATACACACATACACACATATATTGCTTTTGAAGAAAAGGGTTAATTTCCAAAATTAGGTTGATGATGGAATAGACACAGAAGACTAGAAGACAGGATAGAAATCAATCATTACAAAGAGACAAGAAGTAAGAATCAGATATCAGCCTGAGAATATAAGCTCTCCCCCTGCCACACACACACACACATCTACCAATGATCACAATGTGAGCGAAATCTTGAGGTAGTTATTAGACATTCCACAGAGCATAGAAGGAACTGGGGGCCAATTTTACCCTTTACAGGTAAGATGTACTAACCTGTATGTTTTCTTATCAAGTAGCGAATGTTTTGATGGGTCTAAACATGATTCCTCCTTAGAAAATAAACGAATTTCCTTTATGCTTTTCTCTTGAATCTTATTTCCCATTAAATTAGTGTCTCTTTTAGGAACAGAAGAACAGTTTTCAAGTTGCCAATGCTTTTCCTAAAAAAAAAAAAAAGAGAGAGAGAGATTTATTTTTATAAACTGTACTTTCCTTGAACATTTGGGCTTCCCACTTGGAGCTAATGGTAAAGAACCTGCCTACTAATACAGGAGACATAAGAGATGCAGGTTTGATCCCTGGGTCAGAAAGATCCTCTGGAGGAAGTCATAGCAACCACTCATCTTCTTGCCTAGAGAATCCCATGGACAGAGGAGACTGGTGGACTAAAGTCTATGGGGTAGCAAAGACTGGGACAGGAGTGAAGTGACTAAATGTGCTAGATTCTTTATTGAAATCCTCAGGCCATCAAAAATGAAGGAGATATGGCTCTTGTTCTCAAGGAGCTTATAGTCTTAAAAGGGAGATGGACCATACACATGTAAGTTTAATAACATTAGGAAGGGATGCATCATAAGAAGCAAACAGAAATTTTCTGAAGTTATAATTTGTCTTCTACCAGTTCACACTGCATCCACAGGAATGCCTCAGGGAACACAGCCTGTATGATGAGAGAACATTAGGGATCCCCAGCATATCTCACCTGCAACTGATCAACCTTTGTCAGAAGGATTTACAGAGCAGAATGCCTCCAGGGCCCAGGAATATAGTGTCAATGAATGATCAGGTCTCATATAGGATGATAAATAGTAAATTAAATTCAGCCTCAGTGTTCATAAACAAAAGGGAAAGAAAGATGGGACTACACTGACTTAGAGTAAGCCCATTTTCCATTAAGGGAGCCATAGCAACTCTCAGGGAATGACATATGTTCTTTTCCGAGAGAAGTAAGAAATACGGATCTTATATGAAAACTCATGTTCAAACATGGGAAACTTAAATTTTAAACACTGGGTAAAGAAGCTCAATCAAAGTCACTGAGTATCAGAAGCATCAGCTGAGGAGCAGGCACCAGAACACAAGTTCTGTAGAGCACAACAGTGGTCAGTGCTGTGATGGACACTGAAGAAGCACACGAACCATCTCACTTCTTTTTATACCACAATCGTCTGACAGTTTCCTGGGATAAATGTATCTCCACAGATAAACATCCCCACTCCATCTCTCCAACTCTAGAAATAGACATAGCGCGCTACTTACGTTTAAAAATCTGACTTGAAAACCAACCTCAGATGAATAGCCATGTTGTAAAACTGATTCACAGTTGTTAAGGAAAAAAAAAAACTTCTTTTATGAAATATCCTGAACCACAATTACATGAAATTTTGAATACGTTAATCAAATTGAATGCAATCGGAAGATGAAGCCTTAATGAAGGAAATTAAAATACATGATTGCCTTTCCTTTTGTTTTTATAACTACTAGACCAAAATTAATTCAACTAAAAGACAAATGCAACATGCAAATATAGATCAAAGGTCACTATGCTATACAAATCAAGGTGGATCAGGAAAAAATTGTTCTGACCCTAGTCATATTTACACATGGAGTCTCTTCTTCTCTAAGTATTTCCATCTGCCTACCATATCTTTGTGTGAAATCATGCCTCTGCTCAAACCATGAGAAGAACATTCACTGTTGCTTTTTTCCAGTTATCTACTAATTTCCTTCTTCTCCCTCCCCTCCTTTTTATGTCCCTCCCCTCCCACTGCCTCCTCTGGCCCTTGAAACTAGCAGCACCATATCCAAGAGCTTAATAAAAGTGAGCTCTCAAAAAAAAAAAAAAAAAAAATTAAAGCTCAGGCAGAAGGGACTAGAAAAGCCAGCTGTCCTCTGCTTTGCCAGCCTTTACTTTCTAAAACTACCCAGGCTCTAGTGGCTCTTTTCCTATCTTGAACAGAAGGGATAAAACCAAACTATTTTCACGGAGGCTTTTTGAGGCTAAAGTCCTTCGAAATACAAAAGACTTTACAAAACAACTAAGGAAAACGACCAAAGGCATACAAATGAACAGTTTTACTAGCATATATTTCTTAATCCTAAAATTTCCACAAAGATTGTGCTTTCTGGACACAGTTTTTGTGGCACCCATACCTAGAACAGTCCTATTTCTTGCTTTAGCATCATGTAAGGTCCATGGGGTCCAGAGAGTCAGAAAAAACTGAGCATCTAACACACACACACACACACACACACACACACACACACACACACACACAAAAGGTACTTATACTCCAGACACCACCTGCCAGATGACTCTTTGTTTCTTTGCACCTCCTTTTACCAGAGCCCGTGTGGCATGGCCTTGTAGCAATGTCAGGATTGCAGTAACTTCTAGAGCTGCCAGACAGCTTTTCAACTCCTTTCATGTTCAGAATGCCAGCCATACCCCACGCTGTCTCTCTCACCAGAACTGCCCACTCACCCATTTGCGTTCCCACTCACACACTCTTTTTGCTAAGAAAAGTCTAGCACTTGCCTTATTTACAGAGCAGAAAAGGCTATACAGCTCTTGGCTGTCACATGGCAACTCCCACATTTCCCAGCCAATCCACCCACCAATTTACCATCATTTTCTGATTTACCACCACCCTCCATGTCTTCAGGGGCTGTACAGAACTGGGGCAGCACAGCTTCACATCCTCAAGCTGACTCCACAAAAGGAACAACAGACTTTGTCTCCCAGCACGAAGGGAACCGCCATACTCAGGGCATGAGAGCGGCATCCAAGGCTGCTGACTAGGACTAAGTCAACCAGCCAGACAGAAGCTGAAGTTCCAGGGTGAGCTCATACCACCATGTCTGAACAGTACTGGTTGAAATACAACAAACTGCTACATTGTCCCCCAAACAAAAGGGACTAGGAACCGAGTACCCGTGAAAACAAACAGAAAAAAGAAATGTGAGACAATAAATATTTTCTTTCTTCCAAGACCTCTGGTTCCATTTTTTGGTAGGCTCATATAAATCAGAGCTTAGTTTCACGGGAGGAAGAAATTAAAAACATGAGCTGTGAAATGACAGCTTGAATTCAAAGCCAAACTATACCACTTATTAGTGTCTGTGACCTCAGCAATTGATTTAAACTCTCTGTGCCTCTGTTTCCTCATATGTAAAATGGGAGCAATGAGCATTCCTCCCGAGGACAGGCAGTTACAAAGATTACATGAAATATTTCATGTAGGGCTTCCACGTGGCAGCAGTGGTAGAGCACCCGCCTGCCAATGCAGGAGACGTAAGAGATGAGGGTTCAATCCCTGGGTCAAGAAGATCCCCTGGAGCAGGGCAGGACAACCCACTCCAGTATTTTTGCCTGGAGAATTTCACGGACAGAGGAGACTGGCAGGCTACAGTCCATGGAGTCACAAAGAGTCAGACACAACTGAAGCAACACAGCACGCCCTTAGAGACCTTAGAACAGGAAAAACTCAGAAAACATTAATGAATGCAATTTTGGCAGGAATAAATCAGACAATGAACACAAAAGATTTGTTTTTTTATTTCTGTATTTGATCACTACCTGATTATTATCGGACTGTCACAGTCATCTATTTTATAATAATGCAGTACAATTATCCACACTGTATTTCTACTGAATTTTGAAACTGAAGAGATCCACTTATTTTGGAGGATAAATTTTGCTCAGAAATCTTTACATATTTTAAGCTGCTTAGGTCCCCCATCTTTCCATGTCTCCAGTGTCCTCTACTTGATGGAACTGCTATGGTTAATAAGGGATGCCTGGAGCTATAGTTGCAGAAATGGACGTCAGTTCTTTCATGACTAATGAACTTTACTAGATGATGGGATTCAAATGGAAACCAAGCCAAGTTCATACTAAATGTCAAGTAAATATTAGAATAGTAAAGAAGCAATATTTCTACCTGACCAAAGATCTGGACAGGAACACCACAGACATCAGTCGCACAAATGCTGCAGTCTGCAGAGGCAGAGAGAACCAGCGAGCGGCCGCCCGCCTCACACATCTCTAAGGAGCTTATCCAGTCTTCGTGAGGCCGGACGGATCTTATCAGAGCTGGGGCCTGTGTGAGTTTGTTCTTGCTGGAATTAAGACAGTACTCCTGAATGAAAAGACATGCCAGAATTCTAAAATGTCCAAATATGAAATGACTACAGTGATATACCACTTTTTAAAAAAAAGTCTGATACAGAAATTGAACAAAGGTGCATTTGGGAATAGCAATCTGTGATACAAATGCAAAAGAGCTCATGATAACAGAGGTTAGAAAAATGGTATTCACATTCAAGAAAATGTTTCTAACTGATTTGACTAACTTGAGAAGTAGACAGAAAGGAAGGACGGGGAATGGAAGGATGGAAAAATATAAGCAGTAAAGTCAGCTATTAGATAAAGTGGATGAACTTTATCATGTATAGGTAGTCACATATTATACAATTTTACAGTATTATTAGAAAAATGAGCAGGTAATCAGTGACACAAAAAATCTCAAATTCAGATGACAACAATGTTAGATAAAAGGCCAGTACACTACTTAGATCATGTTTACTATCTCATTTAAAATGAGGCGTATCTTAACTATTTATTCTCAAACAATGCTGTAGAACCGTACTAACAATACTGCATTCCTAAATTGGGAGACTGACCTGACTATATTAATAGAGGATTTTCAATATTGAGAAAAATCTGTTTTTCTCCATAAATTAAAGAAGTCTCTGATCAATACATAAGTTTTCTTTAGACTACTGAATGTTTCTTCCTTTATCTAGAAACAGACAAGACCTGATTCATAATTATCTGAAACAAAAGACAATCAAAAATTATAATGATAATGTGAAAATTTTTTCAACATACCTCTATATTCCAGATTTTTAACCAGCCCTCCAGATCTCCTGTGGCGAGGTATCGATTTGATTTATCAGTAGACATAATAATAGAACCAACTCCACTATGAGCCAAAAATTCAGCCAAAAGTTGCTTCTTAAATGTATCCCAGAATCTGACATACCCAGATCCTCCACATGATACCAGGTTGGCTCCCCCTAATATATGAGAACACCTAATTAGGAAACTACAAACACAAGAAACAACTTTCTCCTCAGTTTCCTTGTTGAAAGCATATGGATGTTGGACAGGGGAGTAGCCCTGAGATCAATTCCCAGCACTCTGATTCTCTCAAATATACACTGGGAAAAGCCCAGTGAAAGCTTCACTGGTTTGTGCTGAGTATTAAGTGAGGTAGGATACGTAAGATGTTCTATAAAATCTAGTTATCACTCCTTCATTCATTATTTTGATATTATTTGGGTTTCAAAATTTTGATAAAATTGATCTGTTACTTCAGACAAACTTACAAAATATTAATTTCAACATTATGATAATATTCCAATTACAGAAAATCCATCTTTCTTAACTACCCATTGGACACATATACCAAAGTAGTAAAATTCCTCATGCACAGAGCTGGCTGTGCATATATGTATAGTTACAGTAGCACAGCTATGGGTTTCTCTATGCAGCCATATGCTTAGAAATCTACTTATGAGCTTGCTTTTTAATCTTTCATCAAGAATTCATTGCAAGTCCTTATGGAACACTTTTTTGGTTCATAGGCCTAGAACTAACCTTTTCATTTTCCATTTTTATACGCATGTAGAAGTACTTTACCTAAATTATTCTTCTGTGGCAAAGTTCCTATTATTATTTGATAAATCTGTAGATGACTTCCAATTTGCTTCACAAATGAGCTGCCTATTAACAATGATATCTGTTTAAGGTAGAAATAATGGTATGTAGCCGCTTCAGTGGAAACAATTTGGGAATACTGATAACATTAAGAAGAATTAGTGTTGAGGAAATGAGAGCAATTTCAGGATAACAGTTCATTTTGTGAGTGTAGATGCATTCTGGAAAATAGAAAGTTTTAGACTCTAACCATTTCAAGGTCTATTCTAAATTTTCCACAATGATTCTAGAACTCTATAAGGGTATACACCTTTATTGATTTTTAATGCAAAAAAATTTTACATGAAAATCATGCAGATTTTCTATCTTCAAATTGAATATGAGAAAGTGAATATGGAAAACAGGGTTCAGATATGTTTATTTCTTTTTTCAATCATATAATACATATAGATCTAGATTTCTAACATTAAGGAAAAATACTTCTAAAATTAAACAATTATTTTTTCAGAAGAAAAGTATATGCATTGCTTTCAGAAGCAGATTTTTATTTTGGGAAGATGCAGGCTGCATCAATACCATGTTTACATCACCACTGAAGACAAAAAGGAAATTAAGCAAATAGTTATTTCATCTATTATAATATCAAATAATTGTGGTAAATCATATGTTAGCATGTATCTTAGAAGCAGCTCTAACCAGACTTATTCTGAAAAGAATGCACAGTTGGTATAGACACCCAAAGCATTACCTACTAACCCCCACCAAAAATATTAAGACAAAAAGCAGGCAGTTCTCATGACCTGGGATCAGCAATTAGCAGCAACCATTTCAAATTTCACTATAGTTTCCAATCTCTGAGTTTCTCACTATTTTCTCCTAGCCCATGTTGATAACATGTGCCAGTGTGTTCATCTCAGATGCAACTCTTGTACCCCATGTAGGCTTTGGCTCATACATTTGGAGCATATTTCATGCTGTGCCCTGTGCTTTTGTACTTAGTTGCTCAGTCGTGTCCAACCCTTTGCAACCCTATGGACTGGAGCCCACCAGGCTTCTCTATCCATGGGATTTCCCAGGCAAGAATAATGGAGTGAGTAGCCATTCCCTTCTCCAGGGGTCTTCTCAACCTAGGGATCGAACCCTGATCTCCTGAATTGCAGGTGGATTCTTTACCATCTCAGCCACCAGGGAAGCCCATGCTGAGCCCTATACCTAACAAATCTCTATGCCATGGCTAGTTTTCAGTTCAGTTTAGTCACTCAGTCATGTCTGACTCTTTGCAGTCCCATGGACTGCAGCACGCCAGGCTTCCCTGTCCATCACCAACTCCCAGAGTTTGTTCAATCATGTCCATTGAGTCAGTGATGCCATCTAACCATCTCATCCTCTGTCATCCCCTTCTCCTCCCACCTTTAATCTTTCCCAGGATCAGGGTCTTTTCTAAGGAGTCAGTTCTTTGCATCAGGTGGCCAAAGTATTGGAGCTTCAGCTTCAACATCAGTCTTTCCAATGAATAGTCAGGGTTGATTTCCTTCAGGATGGACTGGTTTGATCTCCTTGCAGTCCAAGAGACTCTCAAGAGTCTTCTCCAATACCACAGTTCAAAAGCATCAGTTCTTTGGCACTCAGCTCTCTTTATAGTCCAACTCTCACATCTATACATGACTAATGGAAAAACCATAGTTTTGACTATATAGACCTTTGTCAGCAAAGTAACACCTCTGCTTTTTAATATGCTGTCTGGTTTGTCATAGCTTTTCTTCATTTCTGATTGTTGCCTAGAGTTTTTGTCTCTCTGATCCTGACATATACCACATGGTATAAATTTCTGGCAGAGTCTGGTCTAGCTTCTGCTCCTGGACCCATCCTCCTGAGCCTTAACCTTGTTGGCCGTGGCCTGTGACTTCTGTAATCTGGTCCTGACTGTTTGCTAGATGCAGTCAAACTCTACAAGACCTAGATCAAATTAGATTGAACTTTCTTTATGGTTCCCTGTCCCAACATTTTACAATGTATCAAAGCAGTCTATAGTCAAAATATAAATATATATTTTACCTGTCTCTGTGATGTTTTTTCTTGCTTCAAGGAAGCAAAGCCTCATAACAGCATGATTGCATTCAGTGTCCATCTCAAAGGAACAGGCTCCCAGGGTAGCCTGGTCATAGGTGGGGTGGGTAGAGGGGCTCCTCCCAGCACCGAGAAGCTTTTGAGGCCCTGTATCTGAGATGGAGACAAGCCAGGTGACTTAATGAATAGAAGCATCTGCTCTTCAAACACTTAAGAAAAACAACAGGCCACCCCCATCACAATCTCTGATGACTCCAGCAAGTCTTACAATGGGCTTCCAGTCAACATCCATGGAGCCCCCTGCAGTTCACTTCCTCAACCTCAACTTCACAGACTGTTTGATCCCATTTTTGTTTCTCATACTGCATATAAGTTTACTGTGTTTTTCCTTGATATGAATTAATAGGGACTTCATTTTGTAGTCCCTGATAACATCTTAGAGATACTGATATGTTCAAGACAAATGTGATCCTAATATCATGCCACTTTCAACTTATTAATCATTAATATTAAGCTTGTAAATAATTTAATGAATTTGAGATATAATGACTATGTATTTAAATCATTTTTAAGCAATATTATTTGTTAGTGAGTTACCCTAAAAAGGATATCCTTAATGGTACTTCCATGATCTAATGATACCATCTTCATGTCACACTAATAAAAGCTGGGGATATTCATCTCAGAATCTATAAATAGTCTGAACATACTTATGAAAAATGTATACAGAGGTATCTTCAAACATTCAAAGCCAGAAATCTACAGCAATGTTTCTTGTGTCTTTTAAAAATTTGACATTATCTGCTTTTCTTTTCTATTTGTCTCTCTGTGTTTTTAATCACAGCCACAATTAAGTCTGCTGTGAGAACAAGACTATTCCCCTGAGGGACGGTGTGGCAAAGAGGCAGAATTCCACTTTCTCCCTTGAGGATTCAAATGAACCCTAATGATGAGCTCTTTGTATTGAAAACATAAAGCAAGTCAGAGTTTCATGCCTGCAGCCAAGTAAACTCCAAATTTCTTGTTAGTTTTCTTCCTCCTAACAAATTACTCCCTCAGGTTTTCACACACACACACACACACACACACACACACACACACACGCAAAACCGTATCTGATGACCAGTCCTTTCCTAATCTAATTCAGTCTCTGTGAGTTTATCCAGCTGATACAACAGAACGTCACTGGGACATGAGGTGTGACATATTCATTACCCAAATAAATTAGTCTAAGGAAAAACCTTTAGTATCTAAGGAAACTAAAATAAAATGTGAGAGGCAATTGTCAAGACATTTTGCTTAAGCATAAAATATTCATCTGCTCTGCTAAACTTCCATAAAATACAATATAATTCCATCTAATGCTCCACACAGGTTTCTAAAGCAAGAAATAATTTAAGATTTCCAGGTGGCATAATATTTAATACAAGCTCTAGACTAAGCCTGAGCAGCCTATCAAGTGAACACGAGTTCCCATTTTCCTACCAAGGAGTACCCAAGGTTCACTCAAAGGCAATTTGGCGAGGTTTATTGGCAAAAAATAAACTAGATAAAAATGAGAGTCCTGTTCCCCACCATCAGTAATTCAGAAACGCTGATGTAGCATAAGGAAAAGGAACAGCAAGCCATGGAGAATTTGCTAAGCCAAGTAAATCTCAAGGTTCTTTTTAGTCACTTTGACAAGACAACGGTATCACTAATCCCTTGCGCTTACAGCCAATCATCTATAATTCAGAAGCAAGCTGCAGCAGGCCCATGCACAAACAACCAGGCCACATTATTTTAGTTTCAAACTTGCACTCACCCGATTGTGATTTTAGCAGCCTCTGATAATCAGGGTGAAGGACATAGTGAGCATTTTCTGTGCTGTTGTTCCATAGAACAATTTCTCCATCATAACTCCCTACAGGAGCCAAGACAGAGAATATAAATTACCAGAAAGTTAGATAGAAAATATGAGCAACAACAATTAGAAGAAATCATTATCATAATAACTTACATGGAATCTGGCACTTTGTAAGTTTTCTCTGTATATTTGGAGACATGAATGAATAGTAATTACTACTGTTTTTACTAAACTTTAGAAATTGGAAACTTCACAAAATACCATTCAGTAAGTTTGATAGAGATTATTGTTATATCTTTTTTTATTTTGTGGTAAGAAAGCATTCAGAATAAAGGCTTTGTACTTCATCAGTTTGAGTCCTGGTTCTACCACCTACCAGCTGTGTAACCTTGGCAAGTTATTTAACTTTACTTGATGCCACAAGTTCCTCACCTAAAAAATGGGTTAATAAAGTTTTTGTCTGATAAATGAATTTATGCTCTGAAGAATGAAAAGCACCTACTGCCTAGAATATTACAAATACTGAAATAGTAATAATAACTACTATATTATTGGTTTATTATTGAGGGCAAATGAATTTTCCTTCTAAGTTTTGTTTCCTACATCTGTTCTTTTGTTGTGTGTGTTTTGTTTATTTTTTATATGTTCTTTATTGAATATTGCTTTCTCCAATCCTAGAACTTTCCCTACACAAGTCTTTTCATACTGTTCCATGCAGAAAACATAGAAAAGTCCAAACAGTGAGGCTAAGTCTGACCAAGCTGGTTTTAGAAGGAGCAGTGCATACCCAGACCACTGTTCTCAGCAGCCCCATGAGAAGAGCTCCCTAGTGAGCAGAGGGCCAACAGCAAGAGGAGAGCAAAAGACAAGAGCTGAGTGGTATGTACTGATGGTGTCCTTCTTGGGATTTGAAAAGAGAAGCGAGTAATGCCTACTGCACTCTGTATTGTCGCAGAGAGGCAACCTGTGTAACTCACAAACCGGCCAAAGATGATAAGCTTCCACGGGCTAGCTGTTCATGGGAGCATCCACCTTCTCTAAACATTTTAAAATGCTTCATTTGCAAAGTGTTTGACCGAGCATGTTCACATAGGATTGAAGGAATGAAAGTGAATGAAGAGATCCTTTATTCCCCAGTTACAATGGTATTTTATGACACTTCAATATCAACTACACAGCGATATTGTTTTAATCACATTTCAGTATATGGTACGTGCTGCAGGGTAGACTTCCAGCAGCTTTAGAGCAAATTCAACTGCAGAGTTGGCCCTCCTGGAACTTCTGAAAACAAAATTCTAAGTGTAGATGAAGCAGAAAATCTCCTATGATAAAACTTTGTAGATATCCAAGTGTTCTTGGATATAAAAAGTATATTCTTTTCCTGTAATTTTTCATTCATCTTAATTAATGACATTTTTGGTCCTATAAAACAAATCAGGCTGTCAAAATACGGACTTTATAATTTCATGGTGCAATCTGTCTTTATAAATTGTTTTCTTTGGTTGGAAATAATTCAACAATTTCTGATCCTCTTTAATATGCCACATCAAAGTATGCCCATGGATCCTGTCAAGAGCTTGGATTTATAGACTTTTTGTGAGACCAGTCGTTAACCAACATTACTTAGAGTAAACTGTGCCCAGAGGGTGTTCCTGTTATGAAACATCTGAGTGCTTCAGAAATGTGATTTGTACCCAACAACCCTGAGGTTGCTCCTCAGAAAAGGACAATGAAAATGAAAGCTAGTATTTACTGACGGGATTATTGTAAGCACTGGATTAAATCCATACACAGATTATCTTATGTGATCCTCACTATAAACCAACATGCTGGTAAATTATTATTTGCCAGAGAAAATGGTATTTTAGAGTCAAAATAATTTGCTCAATATGAGGTAGTGGCAAGTTGTAGAACAAGGATCTGAAGCCCGGTAGCCAGGCTTCAGAGCTGGTGTTTGTAACCACTGTTGTACAGCCCTAGAAATAAGGACCAGATTTAGTTTAAAGTACAAGGACAGCTTCTTTAAGAAACCTGTTCATTTTGTAGTTGAGAAAAGGCTTTTTAAAAGTGAGGCAAAGGAAACTATACCACTGATTGTCAAGTGAACATTCAAGTAACCTGTAACAAGAGTTTGTGGAGGTGAAAATGCAGCACATAATATATCATCATGGTGTTGAATTCCTCCCTTCCATTCTTCAGGCTGGATGGAAAACTGATTGAAGTTCTGAGGTCGAAACACAGTAATAGACCTAGTGAAAAAAGGATATTGCATTTAGCCGTGGAAATAAAAGTGATATAGATATGGAGTAGCCATCCCACAGTTGAATAGCGTGATTTGAGAAGTCTAAAAATGATGCTGGGGACCTCCATGGTGGTCCAGTGGTTAAGACTCCACACTCCCAATGCAGAGGGCCTGGGTTCCATTCCTGGTCAGTGAACTAGATTCCACATGTTGCAACTAAAGAATTTGCCTGCTTCAACTAAAAAATATCCCATGTGCCACAACAAAGATTGAAGATCCTGCAACTAAGATCTGGCACAGCCAAATAAATAAATATTTTTTAAAAAATAAAAAAAGAAGATGCTATCCAAAACTTTATCCCTACTTGTCATCCATAATGCTAAATCCCAACACTGAACTTCCTTTTGAAGTCTCTCTTAAATTCCCTGGTAAATTATGAATATCAGAAGGTTAATCTTCCTTTCACAATCATTAATACCAAACATGTGTGCATTTATCAGATTAATCATCCACCACCAAGACCTTAAAAATAAAATGTCTCCAAAATGGAACCACTAAGAATTTCATGGCAGTAACAAGACAAAAGAGTAGTCTGTGAACAAATAATATTGGATAGTTTAGACAAAATCATTAAAGTTTCTTTTCATCAGTTCATCCAGGATATTTAACATGTTTATATTCCCTGTGGCATTTTCCAGACTTACTTGACCACAGAGTACTTTCTCATACGGCATCTTGAGGAACTGTTTGTGGAACACTTGAAAATGCAGCTTCAAAGGAATGGGATGGAGGACAGAGATGTTTTCAACAGAAAATTTTTTTAAAGGTCAGTATCCTGAGGCATTACTGGTGAATTTGAGGACAGATCAGAAAGGACAGAGAATGAAATGCCTGATGCCTGGTGAGGAGCTTAAAAATTACGTACTGGAGGCATCAAGTTATAGGAGCACCTTGTTTCCTCTTGATTGAACTCTGGCTACCAGCCTCTGGCAAGCCTCTCCCCACTTCTAGAGCCACACTCACTTCAAAGGGGCATTTGTAACCCCAGGCTTGGTGTCTCCACCCACATTCTGTCTTCACTTTTCTGAAACCTTGCTTCTGTTTCACTCACACTAAAGATCTCCAATTGCCCTACCAACTCCTCACCCTCTGATGGATGAGTTTGTTCTGGAAACTCTTCTGTTGCCAAATGCCCTGCTTCTCTTCCTGTTCCCTGACCTGTCACTCCTTGTACTCTGTTCCCCCTTCCTTCTCTCTCTCTCACCTTTCGATATGGACACTGTTGACCATCATTCCTCCACTCCCCTCTCTCTGATCAAAAGGGCTTGTGCAGGGGTTTTGTAAACCATCAATTTTTGTATTGGTTTTTGTATTATTTTTGTATTAGTTTTTGTATTGTTTTTGTATTGGTTTTTGTATTGTTTTTGTATTGGTTTTTGTATTATTTTTGTATTGGGTTTTTGCCGGGATCCAGCATATTGCATATTGAGTGCAGCACCTTCACAGCATGATCTTTCAGGATCTGGAATAGCTCAACTGGAAGTCTATCACTGCCAGGAGCCAGCGTGAGGAACTCCGCCCGTGGCAAAGGTCATGAGGAAGGAGGCTCGGCATACGCAAAGGTGGGATCGAGCCTCAGGAGTCCCCCTGGAAATTCTCGAGCATCTACCCCCAAACCAGAGTCTGCCTACTTTCTGCTTTGTGCTCTCACCTACACCTCTGACTTTACGGGGGCTGTCCCCCACTACCTCTCTCTGAAAAAAGAGTTAGCTTACAGCTCCAGTTAATAATTCCTGGGTGTGACAGTGTTTCAACCTACAAAGTCCTTTGGAAATCCTCTAGCCTGCCTGAATAGGTTTTTCCGGCCACATGTGATTGCTCAGAGCCTCCCAACTGTAAGAGGCAGGAGATGTTCTAAACTGTCTAAACACAGATTCCTTTGAGTAGTTAAAAGATTGATTAGAAATTGTATTGGTGAAGGGTTTTTCACTTGTTGGGCCAATGTTTGCTGCTAAATCTCCATATCCCTTACCTACTGTGTCCTTGGCAGTGTATTGATTGATATAATGGGTGTATAGAAATGTAAGTAGTAGCCTCAATGTTTGTAACCTTGGACCCTTGAGTTAATTCTTTTTCTTGTTATAGCCCACCACACCTTTGCCCTATAGGAATGCAACTTTAATGCTTTTGGAGGGTGGCGCCTGACTAATCACCTTTAGAGAAAAATAAGTTTTCTGAAGAAAGGGTCTTAAAATGTTAACAGGCCTCCAGGCCAGAAGATGGTGCAAATCACCTAAACTTTTGCATATGATAAGTTTGCAGGAAGAAAGCCTGGCTTACTGCATGACTCTACCTACCCCTTCCCCCATTATCCTCTATACATAACTTAAGGTATAAAAACTACTTTGGAAAATAAAGTGTGGGCCTTGTTCACCGAAACTTGGTCTCCCCATGTCGTTCTTTCTTTCACTTTCTGGCTGAATTTTTCCTCTGAGGCGGGGAAGCTCGTCAAGCCTACTAATTTTGCCTGGGCTTCTAAGATCTGACCGGGGAGGCCTTAGTGTCTCCTCTCCTTCGGGAGAACGGAAGGACGCCTGCGGCCTTCATAGGTGACGTAAATTCCTTGCTTTGGAATTTTATTCAGCCTCTTTTCTTCACTGAATTTTCCTACTGAGCTATCCTTATTTCAGCCACTTTTCTCCACTGAATTTCCTCACTGAGCTATCCTCATTCTATTACTCTTTATATCTTTGATAAATATTTAAATAAATAGGTCGCGGATGCCGTCTCTCCTTCGAATACCCTGGATCAGCCGGGGCTGGACCCCGGCAGGTTTTATATTCACCACCAGTGAATTTCCAGTTCACTTCTATAAATGTGGTTCTTAAATCTATCTTCATTCATGACTTTTTCCAGTGTTGAGTTGTTCTCACTTGACAGCTGACAGTTCCATTATAGTTTCCATCAGCTAATATCAAAAATCTAAAATTTCTACCTTCCCTCCACAGGAGGACTCACTAAATTCTCAAAATTGGTTAATAGACCAGAATTCCAAATTCCTGCTTGTCTTTCTCTTCCTTAGTCAAATAAAATCCTCAGATTCTGCCTCTGTGATGTTATATATTCATTCCTCCTTTTTTATTTTGAATAATCAATGACAGCTTCTAGCTTAGCACTCACTAGCTTAAGGCTGAACAATTGTAAAGGACTCTTAACAAATTTCACTGTCTCTAGGCTACCCACCTCTGGTACATCCTTCATCCTGCTACCAGATTAATCATTTCATTCAGGAGCTCTTGATATACATTCATTCTACAAACATTTCTTGTTTTCTCCATGAAAGTCCCTGCTCATGGTGCTGTAGGGAACAGAACCTACAGAGCCTAACCCTATAGATGGGTAAGATTTGGAAGAGGAAGTCACTCCAAGCAGTGTGGGGAAACAGCATAATCAAAAAGATAAGGCTAATACCCTGTTAAAAAATATTTCTTAGTTTTTCCATTTCTTACATGACAAAAATCAAATGTCTGGACCTATTATTTGAGACCCAATAATACTTGGATCCAATCAACTCTTTTAGCATTTTTCCCTTTATTCTTCTGTCCTTGGTTTTCAGAGTAAAATGTGAATGTTCAGTTAAATGTTTGACAGGGCTACTGGAAACCACAGGTAGAGCTGACACACCTTCCTAAGTGTTCATTTTACTCAAAGAGTTTGGGAGAAAATATTTTTATATTAAAATAAGAATACATGAATAAATGCAATAGAAAGCAAAATTCACCTGGATTTTATAGATAGAATACAAGGTTTCAAATAGATTCTCTCCTTGCAGGAGCTATTTTAAGCTGTTAGGAGTATCTAGAGGTTGTTTCTGAAGCACATCTCATGTTCAAGCCAATCAGTACTCATGTGTGTTTGTGCGTGTGTATGTGTGTGCATGTAGTTGCTCAGCCATGTCTGACTCTCTGCAACCCCGTGGACTGTATCCCACCACACTCCTCTGTCCATGGGATTTTCCAGGCAAAACTGCTGGAGCAGGTTACCATTTCCTCCTCCGGGGATCTTCCCGATCCAGGAATTGAACCTGCATCTCCTGCATCTTGTGCATTGGCAGGTGAATTCATTACCACCTGTGCCACTCGAGAAGACCTAAGCAATATTCTTACTGCTCTCTAAATATGCTTTGCATTTCTAGCTGCTTTGTTTTTATTCACAGTGGGATCTTCCATCCCTCTGTGGATTTCCTTCCACACACATACCCACACTACCTGTCTATACACCCATTCATTAAGTCCTATCTTGTTCTGTAGGCTTCCTTAATCAGTTCAGTTCAGTTCAGTCACTCAGTCGTTTCCGACTCTTTGCGACCCCATGAATTGCAGCACGCCAGGCCTCCCTGTCCATCACCAACTCCCGGAGTTCACTCAGACTCACGTCCATCGAGTCAGTGATGACATCCAGCCATCTCATCCTCTGTCGTCCCCTTCTCCTGCTGCCCCCAATCCCTCCCAGCATCAGAGTCTTTTCCAATGGGTCAATAACTAGTGTTGAAAGAAATATATCCCTCTTTTGATCTCTTACATAATTTACATTTTACTCACAACATTTAATTCATATTATATAGTCTCTGCTCCTCTGCTCTAATGTAAGTTCACAGAAAACAGGGATCGTGTTTTATTCTACAACCTTATCATAGTGACCTATACATATTAAGTAGCAATCATAGTGACCTACACATATTGAATATTCAATAAATATTTTCAAATGATCAGATGAAAAATTCTCTGCTCAGATGTTACCTCCATGGGGAAACCCTCCCTGACCACCCAAGCTAAAGACTTCCTTGAGTCTCTCATTCCTCACCTACATCATTTTGATTACATTATCATTATGTGATATTGGAATCTATATCTATTTGTCTGATTCTTTTCTGTATTTCCTACCATAAGTAAGCTCTAGGAGAGCAAAGTTTTTTTTTTCCTCTCAGCATGAGTAGTACCCAAAATAATACCTAGAAAATAATAGGCATTTCATAAAAATTTGATGAATCAATATATGAATTATTCTACTTTTTAAATCAATCATCTAATATCAATGTTATTTTAATAATATTAATACAAGGCTTAGCAAGACAAGATAGTATAAGTAAGGTAATTTGCAGTTCTGAAATTGTCATGAATTTTGTAAGAGTTTTATACGTATATATTTAAAATTTCCTCTTTACCTATTGGTATGTTTGATTAAAGAGATTATCTTTTGATAAGGGAGCGTATGAAGGTGGGAGTGAGATGGAAGAGGTCAGTCCATATCTCCTCTATTATCTCTCCACCAATATTTAATGTCAGTTGTCTTCTTTGCCAAGCTACCATTTTAACTGGATATACTTAAGGAGTACACCCCAAAGCACAAAATCCTTTTCATAACATGGTATAAAAAGTAGCCATTCTGATATTTGACCTTGTGTGTCACAGTGGTGAGAAGCTAATTAGCTGCCTACTTTCCCTTGAAACCTAACCTGAAACTTTCATTTGAAATGACAGTTATCCTTAAAATACCTTCAGAATCCACACTGTATTTCTTACTTTGTACATTTTCAATATAACTTTTTTTCTAAGTTTGTACTTTTGCCAAGAGTAAAATTGAAGTGCAGAACGAGCCAATTTTTAGGCCATTTTAAGAGTCTGAGAGATTTGTTCTTTCTGACATTGAAGCAGGTTACTAGTTCCATTCCACACCTCACATCTGAAGTCCTGGGAGGACAGCTACTGAGTCACTGTGTTCTTCTGATGACGGCCTTATCTCTAATTCAGAATTTAGATATGATGACCAATTCTGAGAAAGTAAAATTAGTTTGCCTGACAAGAGCAAAAAAAAAAAACATTTTCAATGTGTTAAAAATAATCTCTTTTAGGATGAATGAGATAGGATAATAAATTTTACCAAAACTTCTCGTGTAGAAATTGTAACATTGAGAACAAAAGAACAAAGTCAATTATTTGTTCTCTTGGGGCTTCTCAGTGGCACAGTTGGGTGAAGAATCCACCTAGCAATGCAGAAGATGCAAGAGACATGGGTTCGATCCCTGGGTTGGGAAGATCCCCTGGAGAAGAAAATGGCAACCTACTTCAGTATTCTTGCCTAGGAAATCCCAGAAAAGCCTGCCAGAGGAGCCTGGCAGGCTACAGTGCATGGGGTCACAGAGTCAGACATGCATTTTACACATCTGCTCCCTCAGAGGTTAATTGTTCATGTCTTGTTAGTCCAAAAGAACATATCCATTGTTTTTAGGATAAAAAGGTTATCTCAAAGGTAGGGAATAGTTCAAAATAAATGTTATTTTTCATGCTTTTTCCTAAAATTTGTGGAGCCCAATTTTGGATACTGAAACCATCACAAAGTTAGTCTTGAGGGTTATTTGTGAATTTCACACATACTCGCCCCCATCCAGCCTCCAACAAGATTATCCAGAATAAGTCACAGCTTTGGAAGTACTCATTCTGATTCTCATCCTAATAATAAAAGATGATTGAGTCATATATAAGATTACATACAGTTCTTTAGCAAGGCAATTATTTTAAGAATTTAATATCTTGTGATAGGTAAGTTTTATTGTTGAGGAACTTCAAATCCCTAATTTCAGCTCCCTTAAAAAATACTTTTAGAAATAGAATTATATCAACAGCTATTTATTGAGCACCTACTTTTTAAAGAATTCTGTGAAGAATGCTACTCTCAATCATATTTTCAGAATTATTTGAAATTATATGAAAAATTCTCTTTTCTCTATTTATATCTTTATATATTATATATACATATTTATATAAGTACTTATATATTTTACAGACATAAAACCTTCACAAACAAAGTTTTCTCCTTTAACTGAAAGAAGAGAAATAAATGAAGAACTTATTTTTATTTTATACAGAGTTATAAATATAGAATCATAAAATTTCAGGGCATAAATTTAAGATAAAAATAAGATAAAATCTTAAACTTTATTGTGATCATTTATTTGATTTTACCAGAACTATACATAGTATATGACTACTTAACAAATGCAAAGATAGTTCATCATCTCTTCACTTAGTTTTACCAACATAAACATGGTTAGGTATTTAACAGAGTATTTTTTAACTGACTCAATGTCAATTTACAGCTTTGTCTCTCAGTACACTTTGCTTACGATGATAAGAAACATATTGTAGAATTTCTGAATTTGGGTTCTTTTTTCCGGTGGAAGTAATCTCTAGATATGAATGACCATATTCCTAAACAACCTAATGGGCTTTCTGATTCAGGCTTTGTTTAGCAGAAAGGGGCATTTTCCATATCCAGCCTTGTATGCATCAACTCCTCAATTAGAATGTGATGCCCTTGAGCAAAGGAATCCTGCTTTTTCACATTCAGCACACCATGTTTCCTAACTCCATGTTTTCTATCTAGGTGCAGTTTAAAGATATTTGTGGAAAGGAAAGGGGAAAATTATGGTAAGATAAAATTCTGAGGTATTATTAAGTTAATAATATGTGGTATTTTTTTTCCCTTTAAATATACAAAACTGATTCATTAGCTTTGATTGACCTGATCAACTTAGTCAAATTACTTCTTTAAAAGAATGCAAACCCGTAATTCAGGAATGGTAGAAAAAGTATGCACTTTGGCATAGACTTTTAACTCAGCTGCCTACTAGGTTTGGCAAGGTTACTCATCAAGCCTCGCCTCCTCTGTGAAAGAGAATTGGTAATACTTGGCTTTCTGGCTTATTGTAATGAAAGAATAGATTTGAATATCAATTCTGTTTTCCTCTTATTTGGAGTGTGACCATGGGTAATTAATCTCTTTAATCTTCAGATTTCCTATCTATTCAATAAATGTTAAGTCATTCGACAAGTATCATATAACATCTAATAAGCATATATTAGACATACATACATATTAGATGTTCAGTAGTTATATTCCTAGGTTAAATAAAGTGCAGGAAATTAGAAAGCACAAAGACAAATGGGGGCGTATTTCCACCATAGGGGGAAAGAAAAAGGTTCTGGTAGAAAAGCTATATGAACGAGACTTCAAAGAAGAATAAACATTAACTACATGAAAAATATTTGTAGAGAGATTTCTAGAAAAGGGGAGAGAACGGGAGTGTGAAATGGTACGGCTTATATAGGAACACTCTGACAGCAGGTTTCTATTTGAGTTTAGAATTTACACAAGAATGGAGTGTACAAATGAAGCTCAGAATAGGTCTGGGACACTGGGAGCTTTGGTTTTTTTGTTGTAGACATTTTAAAAATCATTGAACCAAGGAAGTGACATAGATAAACAGTATTATAGAAAGAAATCACTGTAGAAATTATTAAAATGAGTAAATCTATTTAAGAGGTAAAAGAGAGACATTTACCAGAGAAAGACAAATGAGAAGACCGTGACATTCATGTACATAGAAATGATGCTCTGAAGTATGCAGTCTAGTAGTATTGGGAATAGATTTGAAAAAAAATATTTAGACTAGAAAAGAGATAAGGCTTAGTGACTACTTGACTGTGAAGTTGAATAAGAGGGATGAACAGGTGGATGACCAGGATGTCTAGCTATTAACTGAAGCTCTGCATCTAAGAGAAAAGTAGGTTTAGGGAAGGGAATGAATAAAATGGGCTTCCCTGTTGGCTCAGACTATACACAAGCTGCTGGCAATGCAGGAGCCCCGGGTTCGATCCCCAGGTCAGGAAGAGCTTCTGGAGAAGGGAATGCCTGCCCACTCTAGTATTCTTGCCTGGAGAATTCCATGGACAGAAAAGCCTGGTGGGCTACAGCCCATGGGGTGGTACAGAATTGAACATGACTGAATGACTATCACTTTCACTTTCATGCATAATACACTCAGTTTAGAATATGAAGAATTTGGGATCACAGTCAGATACATCCAGCAAGCAAACGGATGAGTGAGCTTAGAAAGATAAGAGCTGAAGACAGAGATTAGAGATATCTACAAAATATTGCCTACCTTCCAAGATGAAGCTAAGGATTAAGTTGGATAATGTATGTAAAGTGCATAATGCTACAAAGCTCTATGAATAAAATAAATTGATGGCATATTTATGTACCAAACTCAATAAATGTAATTTCTATTCCATCTTGGACAGAATTATCAGACCAATTTCTTTATTTAAATAGAGCCTAAAGTTAAAGTTACAGTGTAACTTAACAGCCTCCTCTGGATTTTAAAGAAAGCTTAATAAAGACTCTCAAACTTTCACTTATTTCTTCTCAAGTCACTAAACTATTAGGGAGCTGGCTTAATGGACTATCCTCCCCAAGACATAACCAAACAACTTACCTGTTTTCTTGCCTCTTTTGTTAAATGCCTCTTGGTTAAAAAAAAAAAAAAAAAAAACTGATCCTGCAAAGATTTTGCAAAATCCATTCTAATGTAAGACATATTGCTTAGAAAATATAAAATTATCATTTTCAAATTCATCAATATGAAAGTAAAACAATATAACTGGGAACATAGTCATTCAACTTTCAATTCCAACTATAGGATCCAAGTCCTGACAACTTTATGGAAGGTGGAAAACATGGAGAAAAATGAGAAGAGTGATGTTTTCCTCCACTCATTTCAATCTCCCCCAAAATTCCTCCCCAGGGTTATAGAAAGTGATCACCCCCAATACAGATCAGATCATTGGGTGTTCTTTTTAAATCATTTTTAGATTACTCTATATATCTAATCTTTAGAAATTTCACCCTGTGACCAATTTTTTTAAAAAGCCTTACATTTGATGCTCATTTCTAACCAGGGATGTCTAAAAAATATGACTAAGAAAATGGTGTCTCCAAAGTTTTGACCAACACATTAATTTTTAAAGTTCTTTTTGATATGTGCAAAATTCAAGTGTATACTACACATCTACTCTGCCACGATATTAGATAATTCCACTTATTCATTGCCATAGCCTAATTATAGAGAGCATTAGGCCATAGTCTACAGGAGTAGTTATGAGTCATTGATGGATCATGATTGCTCCCAGGGATATGAAGAAGCTTTCTTTCAAAGGTGAAGATGATTAAATTAGTTCTTAATAGCAAGTAGAACAATCTGAACTATACTTTCTTTCCTTATAGTCAAACTACCTCTGAAAACTAAGCTCTGTGTGGCACTGTATTCTCTAGTCTAGTCTAGGATGTTCATATTTGCATTAGACACAACCCTTCCCTAAGCGTGATAAAAATTCCCAAATACATATTGCTTGTTTTCTAGGTATAAAATCTGATTTAATCTTAGCTTCAAACCATTACAATCATATTTCCATAGTGAATAATCTTGGGCAAATTACCTACTAGAGCAATATTTCTTGAACTATTGAATTTATGGACAATGTATTTTTGAAACATATCACACTTTAATTTTCTTAGGGCTTATACAATGCCATAGAAAAGCCCCTGTTTATGATCCCTTAGTTCTCTCAGGAAAAGAGGAAAGCAAAGTAATTTTCTTTATAAATGAAATGGAAAAATTGCTCTTTGAGTACAGTAAGTGGAATGTGAAAGACCCTTCTCCACTCTGAAGTGACGGAGGTGCTAACCCAGATTTCAGCAGGCTGCTTCCCTCTTGTGCTGCAACTGCAACTGAAACTAAGAAGAGAAGAAGGAATGAGTTCCTTTTACAGTTGAAGGAATGAAGTTTATACATTAAGAATTTATTGACTGTAAAATTTGGGAAAGTTTTGGATTTAACACTCAGGAAGTGGTATTATGTTTCTGTCTGAAATGGTTAAAGAAAAAGACAGGTTCCTAAAACCAGGAGAAAGCACTGTTAACACTTTTCAAAGCCGCTCAAGCTACATGATCTTAAAATATTTTATTCACTAAGCATCCAGCCAGTTCCAAACAGTTTCACTCATCAAGGTCACCAGCAAGTTAAAGACTCAGAATTAGGATTAAATCAGCTGAAGCAGAAAACAGGATTTCTGGGTTCTTTTTCCTTTTGTGGTGGTGGTGGTGGTTTAGTCTCTAAGTCATGTCTGACTCTTGCAACCCCATGGGTTGTAGCTCACCAGGCTTTTCTGTCCATGGGATTTCCCAGGCAAGAATACCAGAGTGGGTAGCCATTCCCTTTTTCAGGGGATTATAAAACTCTCTCCTTTTACCTTCCTACAGTTTTGCATGAAGTCTATCATACCTGTCCCAGCCTGTAACTAGGATTGTCTTCTTAAGAACCAGGATGTGTGAAATATCCACAGCTCCCTCTTGCCCAACATTGAGTGTGTGGTGACAACAGCCATTGAGGTCCCAGACCTTTAAAAGAGAAGTTAAAATCAGCTTTGAGATAAGAAAAGAAAATGTCTTCTCAATGAGTACAGCAACAGGATGTAATAGGATTTTTACAGTTTTTTGTTTATGTTCTGCACTAGGGTTGATTCACTTGAGACACATAATAATTAAAGCCTTCTCACCACTTAAATTTAGCTCGTATGTTTATTACTCTATTTGTAACCTTATCAGTCTACTCTGATAATAGTTGATTCAAAGGCAATACATCAGTGTTTATTTTTAAGGGGGAGGCAGTATAAAAACATGAAGAGCTTCATTTTGGAGTCTGTCAAAATCCTGTTTCTTTCTCCAAGTATCTTTCTAAATTTTGATTTTCTTATTTATGACATAGGACCTCTATTTCAGGGATGCTTGGAATTGTAAACATATAATACAGAGCTTGAAACACAGTCATCACATCCGAGGTTTCCTATCTTCTGCCAATAAAACCTCCTGTTGACAGTGGGTACCAGACCCACATCCACAGAAGCACAAGCAATTCTAGTTTACCTCCTCAGGTTGTGGGATGAAGATGTAGACCAATCGGCTCACTTTAAGAGAGAAAGTAATTAGCTGTTAAAACTAAGCCCTGCTATGAAACATTATTGGTACATCATCAAAGGGCAGATGGCACTTTCTATCGAGATAAAAATGCATATCCCTTTTGCCTCAAAAATTCAACTTTTAGAAAATCATTACTCAGAGATACTCATATGTGAAATTATGTATTTTAAAGGATTTTCTGGAAGCATTGTTCATAACAGCTAAAAATTTGAATCAACTTAATTGCTCATTAACAAGGAATTGAACATCCAAATGTGGAATATCTCCACATTTGTAGCATATAATACAGCTATTACAAAGAATGGGTCATCTCCAGTTGTCTAAGCTTTGTCCAAAGCCAATCAGCCACAGGACTTTCAGCAAGTTGTTTATTTCCTTAGGTTTCAGTTTTCTCAACTGGTATAATAATAGTACCAAGCATATAGAGGTGTGTGTATGTGTGTGTGTGTGTGTGTGTAAAGTGCTTAGGACAGTGCATGATTCATAGTAATATGCAATCAAATTTAACTAATATTATTATTGGTGTTGTTTGCCTTCATATAAATCAGTCTAATGCAGAAAATGTAAAATGCAGAACAGTATGGACAGTGGACTGCCACTGAAAAGCAAATGGTGCTCAGTCTAGAAAGATGTGCAAGAAGCTAGTCCCACTGGTAGCCACAAGTGAGGAGAAGGGAATGGGTTGAGAAGGACACTTTCTTCTCACTGTATATATCTTTTAGGTTTAAAATTTTATTGTGTGCATACATTATTCAAAACAATTAATTTAAAAACAGAGACTTGAAAACCATGATAAGTAGGGCAATACTTTTAAATCTTTGATTGCATAAGTACTGGATTTGGGGTTCTAAATTATAAATGTGATTGGGAAAATATCATTCATTCTTGTTTCTTTTTAGAATATGGCCTGTGCAGCTCAACCTTGATTTATGCATCCTACACAGAAGTTGCCAGATTTCAGAATTCTATTGTGCTGTTGTGATAAAGATAAATGTACCTTCAAAAGCTGTGATTGTAATACTAAATTCACATTAACTTCTAAGATGTCAGGACTCAAGCTGAGACATTGAGGGGTGTGCATGCTCTTCACCCACGTCGTCTTGTTTTTCTCTAAACAGGGCTCTTATAAAGCCCACCTAAAGTAATACCCACAGAAAAGTATATAAGGATTTGACTGTCCCCAGATCCTATGAAGCCCCTTAACTGGGACCAGTTTTGCAACCATCTACAAGTCTGCCCTACCCTGGACTCTATGACCAGTTAGTTCCCAACATAGGGATAAAAACAGTCTAATCCTTTGCCTTCTTTTTTCAGTCTGGTCTTGTATCCAAGGACTGGTATGTGGGATACTCACTTTTTTTTTTTTTTTTTGCCCAAGTCACTGTCTAATACTCCAGTTCCAGTTACTTCTATTTTATTCCACCTGACTATTGTGATTAGAATTATCCCATTATCTTCACACATTTAACCATTTTCTCACATGAAGATGTAACTTGACTTAAACCCATGCTCCTAGTCCATACTTCAAGCCATTATCCTTCCCAGAGGTCATGTTCTGCTAATTTCCAGAGATGCTCACTGTAGCATGCTTCACAGTGATCGATGCATGCTGGAATTCTCCTAAATACTTGCCCCCAAATTCCACCATGTTCTACCTACAATGGCAGCCCACTCCAGTATTCTTGCCTGGAGAATTCCATAGACAGAGGAGCCTGTCAGGCTATAGTCCATGAAGTCACAAAGAGTCAGACATGACTGAGCAACTATCACTCACTCACTCCCTACCTACCTACCTACCTACCTACATATCTAGGTAGCTTTCCACTACCATCCCCAGCAGTCTACCTGAATGCATCATACACCTTAACACAGGAGGTACCTCTAATTAATAGCCTTCTGATCCCACTTATGACAGAAACTTAAGAACAATTCAAAGCTTATTCAGGAAACTGCCTTCTGTTGACTCAAAGTGTCACAAGTCATCTCCAATCCGATATTGTCATCACTTTCAGTGCTGAGGTGAGCAGAGAAGATTCACCGCTGGGCATGATTTTAGATTGTAAGAATCTAGCTTTACCTGAAATTTTGATGATTTCTGCAAAATAATATAGCACTTTCCTCCCAGAAGAAATTAATAATAATTTGATAACTGAGAGGATAAAATAGTGTTAGTTTAGGATGGATAACAAATAAGATTATGATTGTCCTTCCTACTATCCTTCTTTACTATCTTATTGATACTTACCTTCACATAAAAATGCAATTTACAAAATAGGTTGATTTTAAGATATTCATTTTCTGAAAAACTTGCATTCATGTCATTTTAAAATTTATGTACTTGCCCTGATTTCTCATTTTATAAACTGAGAAAAATGAAATCAAAGACATTAGCTAAACCACATGAAAAGTATTCAGGCCTCTTATTCCCCAAAGTGGTCCTCTATCTAGAACACTGGAAAAGGCTTTCTGAAATGAGTAAGACAAGTTGTGCTTTGATTCTAAATAATTTATTCAGAAAAATCATTTATTCATTTTTCCACAGAGGTTTATTTTCCTAACAGCTTTGTTATTAGATGGTTTGAGTTATTTAGCTCTTCCTTGTCTCATCTCTTTTCTTCCAAGACCAAAAATACCAACACAGATATAGCCAAAGCTGTGTCTCCTCGCACAATGTTTTAGCGCCCTCCTATCTGGATAAAGAAGCGTCACTGTGTTCGCACCTTTACGGTCCCATCTGTGCTGCCAGTCAAAAGCCGCGTCTCATTTGCATCTAGGGCCATCGTGCTGATTTCTGCGTTGCCATGGCAACCGGTAAACTGTTTGATTTTCTGCCCAGTGTCTATCATCCAAAAGGAAACGGTCGACCCCACATCAGAGCTGATTACCTACAAGAAAATAACATTGTAGAGAAATTAAATATAGTCCCAGAACCCACCGTTTTTATTTCAATCAAAATATCCAGCCTGTGCATTTCCGCTAGTGAGTTCCACCAACAGTTAGAGACATTTTTGTAATGTATTTGCTTTCTTTTGTTAAGCTGATAACATTTCTATTTCTAGGCCAGAACTGAGGTAATGAAGTCATGATTCTCTTTATCAGAAAAGATAGGAATCTTCTTCCCTTACCCACTGTTCAGCTTACTGTCTAGAGACCATCCTGAAATCGAATCCTACTGAAAATAAACTTATAAATCTTTCACATTTAGATGAGAAAGTTGATTTTATCAGTCATGATGCTCTGACACTATTCACTCTATGAAAATAAAACTTTTATTACATATCAGCTTTCATTTAGCATTCAGAAGGGAAAGCACCACCAGCCATTATGGGGAAAAGTTCACATCAGCTGATTGCTAGAACTACTGCTTCTAACGCCATTAGTTCCTTTCCTCAAGGTACTGCATATATTTTCACAATCAGCATAATTATTGATGGGTCACTAAAAACAAAGAATCCAGGAAGGTTGAATATAAATCTGCATATAAACTCCAAGAAGAAGGCAACAAAATAAATGCAAGGATAGGATTGCATGCAATAGCCCCACAGTAAGAACAGTGTCAAGTAGACTGCTTATTTAAGCTCTAGGTAGTTAGATGCCCTTTAAGAGATTTATAGGTTAAAATTACTTTGCTTAAGTGACATAGGGACGCAAAGGAAGGAAAGAAAAAACAAAATACCATTAAACATAGAAATATGTAGGTAGAAAATTGCCTGGAGCAATATCTAGATTTTTTAAAAATTTAAAGCATAACTTTATCCACTTACGTATTGATTGCCAATGTATAAATATAAACTTATCAGGAATTTGTTAAACTAGAGTGTCACATTTTCATAATTAAATGGGTTAAAGTTTATCAAATGCATGTTCAGAAGACCTAGATAACTGGCTGTTATGCATGTATTCATCCATTTACTCATTCATTCATTCATTCACCCTACAGGCATTCATTGAACACCCACTGGGCACCAGCTCCATGTGGACAGTGGAGCTTCACTGATGAATCTCTGCTCTCAAGGGGCCTGTAGCCTAGGCTTGTACACTAGAATCACTTTAAAAATCGCAATTTCAGACCAGACCAGAGTTGGAATTGGACCAACCGGACTAATTGGACCAGCAGTGGAATTTATAAAGGTTACTTAAGTATGCAGCCTGGGTCATGAGCTACTGGGCTAGAGAGAAAAACAGACAAGAAATAAATAAATGTCCCCAAATCTTACAAGTACAGAGGTATCAGCACTCCGTGATCTGGGAACACAAAGAGTAAAACCCCAAATCCATTCACTGGAGTGGGGCATGAGGATAAAATGTAAGGAGGCTCAATCGGGGATTGAAGGTAGGAACAATGAGTGCCAAGCCCTTTACTTTCATTATCTCACTGGACCTTTATACAAACCCTGCAAAATTATGTTATCACTCTCTTTCTACCATGATAAAATTGAGATTCTAATCAGCTAAGTACCACTGCCAAGCTTGTAACAAGGTTTGAATCTTAGATCTTCTATGACAAACACATCAAAAGCCTTCCTCTGTTTCATCATTGTACCCCTAGGTAGTTAAAGTGCTTAGAAGAGAGAACTTGGAGTCCCTTTCAAGCATGAGAAACAGTAAGAAGTGTCATGAAGCCAGAGTGCAGACAATAAGATAAATGATGGAATATCAGGTGAGGATGCAAAATAGCAACAGATTTGAAATCTTTAGTGAGCAATGCCAGAGAATAATAGCATGTATAAAGTTTTTGTTGTTGTTAACTGGGAAAGGGTTCATATCTTCATTGGTTATCAGTGGCATGTATGACTCAAAATAAAATTAAGAATGATTTCTTTGTTCTCATAGGGAAGAGAGAAAAAGTGCATCTTTTATTAGTTAGTTTGTGGAGATACCTCTGGCAACAGTGTAGAAAACAAACAGGTTGTGAGAAGACCATTCAGAGGCTGCTGTTATAGTCCAGGTAGAGATGCTCACCTACGGCAGTAGTTCCCAGAAGCAAAAAAAGAAGAGGGATTGAATGAAAGGGCCACCATTTAACAATCTTTATGCCTCAACAAAGAACTGATTATTTGCATGGGTGCTCTTGCAGCCCTTTTTTCCCCTGATATTGCAGCTCTCAATCAGAAAATTTCTTAAATGATGTAAAACTATATCTATGCTACACATTTTCTCTCAGTGAACCAAAAGTAGCTTCAGTGTTTAATTACCATTATTAAACTATGGCATAATTTCTTTATATATATATTCATTCCTCCCTTTGGTATGAATTAAAGCCTCCTTTCTCCCTCCTCTCTTATTTCCACATGAATTAATTCTACAATTTAATAAACTAACAGGTGTTTCCACTTTAGGCTGAGCAGATGTTAGACTGAATGAATGGAGACTCCTCTTTTTTTTCCTGAATACACTTGAATTTTATTTATATCTACACACAAACACATATTTATACCTATATCAATATCTCTAACATCCACACTCTTGTGTTGTTGGAAGAGGGTGTTTGCTATGACCAGTGCATTCTCTTGGCAAAACTCTATTAGCCTTTGCCCTACTTCATTCCATACTCCAAGGCCAAATTTGCCTGTTACTCCAGATGTTTCTTGACTTCCTACTTTTGCATTCCAGTCCCCTGTAATGAAAAGGATATCTTTTTGGGGTGTTAATTCTAAAAAGTCTTGTAGGTCTTTATAGAACCATTCAGCTTCTTCAGCATTACTGGTTGGGACATAGGCTTGGATTACTGTGATATTGGATGGTTTGCCTTGGAAATGAACAGAGATCATTCTGTCATTTTTGAGATTGCATCCAAGTACTGCATTTCGGACTCTTTTGTTGACCATGATGGCCACTCCATTTCTTCTAAGGGATTCCTGCCCACAGTAGTAGATATAATGGTTATCTGAGTTAAATTCACCCATTCCAGTCCATTTTAGTTCGCTGATTCCTAGAATGTTGACATTCATTCTTGCCATCTCCTGTTTGACCACTTCCAATTTGCCTTGATTCCTGGACCTGACATTCCAGGTTCCTATGCAATATTGCTCTGTACAGCATCAGACCTTGCTTGTATCACCAGTCACATCCGCAACTCAGTATTGTTTTTGCTTTGCCTTTATCCCTTCATTCTTTCTGGAGTTATTTCTCCACTGATCTCCAGTAACATATTGGGCACCTACTGACCCGGGAAGTCCCTCTTTCAGTATCCTATCATTTTGCCTTTTCATACTGTTCATGGGGTTCTCAAGACAAGAATACTGAAGTGGTTTGCCATTCCCTTCTCCAGTGGACCACATTCTGTCAGCACAACAACACAAGAGAAGACTCTACACATGGACATCACCAGATGGTCAACACTGAAATCAGATTGATTATATTCTTTGCAGCCAAGGATGGAGAAGCTCTATACAGTCAACAAAAACAAGACTGGGAGCTGACTGTGGCTCAGATCATGAAATCCTTATTGCAAAATTCAGACTTAAATTAAAGAAAGTAGGGAAAACCACTAGATTTAGGTCATTCGGGTATGATCTAAATCAAATCCCTTATGATTACAAAGTTGAAATGAGAAATAGATTTAAAGGACTAGATCTGATAGACAGAGTGGCTGATGAACTATGGACGGAGGTTTATGACATTGTACAAGAGACAGGGAGCAAGACCATCCCCATGGAAAAGAAATGCAAAAAAGGAAAATGGCTGTCTGAGGAGGCCTTACAAATAGCTGTGAAAAGAAGAGAAGTGAAAAGCAAAGGAGAAAAGGAAAGATATAAGCATCTGAATGCAGAGTTCCAAAGAACAGCAAGGAGAGATAGGAAAGCCTTCCTCAGCGATCAGTGCAAAGAAATAGAGGAAAACAACAGAATGGGAAAGACTAGAGATCTCTTCAAGAAAATTAGAGATACCAAGGGAACATTTCATGCAAAGATGGCATCGATAAAGGACAGAAATGGTATGGACCTAACAGAAGCAGAAGATATTAAGAAGAGGTGGCAAGAATACACAGGAGAACTGTACAAAAAAGAGCCTCACGACCCAGAATATCACGATGGTGTGATCACTGACCTAGAGCCAGACATCCTGGAATGTGAAGTCAAGTGGGCCTTAGAAAGCATCACTATGAACAAAGCTAGTGGAGGTGATGGAATTCCAGTTGAGCTATTCCAAATCCTGAAAGATGATGCTGTGAAAGTGCTGCACTCAATATGCCAGCAAATTTGGAAAACTCAGCAGTGGCCACAGGACTGGAAAAGGGCAGTTTTCATTCCAATCCCAAAGAGGGGCAATGCCAAAGAATTCTCAAACTACTGCACAATTGCACTCATCTCACATGCTAGTAAAGTAATGCTCAAAATTCTCCAAGCCAGGCTTCAGCAATACTTGAAACATGAACTTCCAGATATTCAAGCTGGTTTTAGAAAAGGCAGAGGAACCAGAGATCAAATTGCCAACATCCTCTGGATCATGGAAAAAGCAAAAGAGTTCCAGAAAAACATCTATTTCTGCTTTATTGACTATGCCAAAGCCTTTGCTGTGTGGATCACCACAAACTGTGGAAAATTCTGAAAGAGATTGTAATACCAGACCACCTGATCTGCCTCTTGAGAAATCTGTATGCACATCAGGAAGCAACAATTAGAACTGGACATGGAACAACAGGCTGGTTCCAAATAGGAAAAGGAGTATGTCAAGGCTGTATATTGTCACCCTGCTTATTTAACTTCTATGCAGAGTACATCATGAGAAACGCTGGGCTGGAAAAGCACAACCTGGAATCAGGATTGCCAGGAGAAATATCAATAACCTCAGATATGCTGATGACACCACCCTTACAGCAAAAATTGAAGAGGAACTAAAAAGCCTCTTGATGAAAGTGAAAGAGGAGAGTGAAAAAGTTTTCTTAAAGCTTAACATTCAGAAAATGAAGATCATGGCATCTGGTCCCATCACTTCATGGGAAGTAGATGGGGAAGCAGTGGAAACAGTGTCAAACTTTGTTTTTTGGGGCTCCAAAATCACTGCAGAGTGATAGCAGCCATGAAATTAAAAGACGCTTACTCCTTGGAAGGAAAGTTATGACCAACTTAGATAGCATATTCAAAAGCAGAGACATTACTTTGCCAACAAAGGTCCATCTGGTCAAGGCTATGGTTTTTCCAGTGGTCATGTGTGCATGTGAGAGTTGGACTATGAAGAAAGCTGAGCGCCAAAGAATTGATGCTTTTTTTTTTTTTAATTTTAATATTGTTTATTTTCCAGTTTTTTTTTTTTTAATTAAAAAAATTTCAGGTATACACGTGCTCCCCATCCTGAACCCTCCTCCCTCCCCCCTCCCCATACCATCCCCCTGGGCCGTCCCAGCGCACCAGCCCCAAGCATCCAGCATCGTGCACTGAACCTGGACTGGCATCTTGTTTCATACATGACATTTCACGTGTTTCAATGCCATTCTCCCAAATCTTCCCACCCTCTCCCTCTCCCACAGAGTCCATAAGACTGCTCCATACATCAGTGTCTCTTTTGCTGTCTCGTAGACAGGGTTATCATTACCATTCTTCTAAATTCCATATATATGCGTTAGTATACTGTATTTATGTTTTTCCTTCTGGCTTACTTCACTCTGTATAATAGGCTGCAGTTTCATCCACCTCATTAGAACTGATGCTTTTGAAGAATTGATGCTTTTGAACTGTGGTGTTGGAGACGACTCTTGAGAGTCCCTTGGACTGCAAGGAGATCCAACCAGTCCATCCTAAAGGAGACCAGTCCTGGGTGTTAATTGGAGGGACTGATGCTAAAGCTGAAACTCCAATACTTTGGCCACCTTATGCGAACAGCTGACTCTTTGGAAAAGACTCTGATGCTGGCAGGGATTGGGGGCAGGAGGAGAAGGGGACGACAGAGGATGAGATGGCTGGATGGCATCACCGACACAATGGACATGAGTTTGGGTGAACTCCGGGAGTTGGTGATGGACAGGGAGGCCTGGCGTGCTGCAATTCATGGGGTCAGAAAGAGTTGGACATGACTGAGCAACTGAACTGTACTGAACTGAACATCCATACTTACCCAATTTATACAAACTCTTTTTTTTTTTTTTAACCTTATTTTGTATCAGGGTATTTAGCTGATTAGCAATCATGTGACAATTTCAGGTGCATAGTGAAGGGACTCAATCATACATAAACATGTATCCATCCTCCCCCAAACTACCTTCCCATCCAGGCTGCCACATACCCTAGAGTGTAACTTCTAGAGCAAATGACCTGGATCTTCATAATAATATGACGTAACACTTTAGTTATCATTCCGTGTAACTGTGTTTCTATCCGCTTTTGTTTGTGCAATATGCATGGTGGTTAAGTACTGGGCCTGGAGCCAGTATGTTTGAGTTTAAATGTCAGTGTCTAAACTTGGATTCATTACTTAATCTCTATAAGCTTCAGTTTCCTCACCTATAAACCAGAGAGATTCATAGTTATCCCTCAAACCATTTTTAAGAGGTTTAAGTAAGCAGATACTTGTAAAGCACTTAGTGCAGTATATAGCATACAATAAATACTTCATAAAAGTTATCTAGTATTACTATTCCATTTAAGCTTAATAACCTGACCTCTTATTTGAATTCATGTCACTTTTCATATCCAAACCAATTTAATAAAAATATTTAATGACTTGGTTTCTTCCAGCCATGAGAATGAATGCAGACAGTCACATTTGAGAAACCAGCCTTTTAGATGAACCTTGATATTTAAAATTATGTCACACAAGATTTTGCACATAATTGCTTAAGACTTTGGATTGTATTCATTAAAGACAAAGTCATGAAAACATAATACTCCAAACGAGTGAAAAAATGTTTAATTAATTGCCCTTATTCTTTTTTTTAATTTATATATATTTTTAGTTGATGGATAATTGCTTTATAGAATTTTGTTATTTTCTGTTAAACATCAACATGAATCAGCCTTAGGTATACTATTTATGTCCCCTCAAGGGAAATTTTTGATAGTGATCTTTGAAGAAAGGTTATGGAATTTTTTGTTGTTGTTTAGTTGCTAAGTCATATCTGACTCTTTTGAGACCCCATGGGCTGCAACCCACCAGGCTCCACTCTCCATAGGATTTCTCAGGCAAGAATACTGGAGTGGGTTGTCATTTCCTACTTCAGGGGATCTTCCCAACCCAGGGATAGAACTTGCATCTTCTGTTTGATAGGCAGATACTATACCACTGAGCCACCTGGGAACCATCTATTCAAAAATATTCATTGATCTATTATATGCTAAGCATTTCAGCACTAAAAAATATCCTTTGACAGAAACAATAAAAAAGAAAAAGAAAGTAAACTATGTTCAAAGAAAGATGTGCTTTCTTGTTCAAGACTGGTCTCGTTCATATTGCAAAGCATCTCATCATCCACCCACTGCTTTTATCTAATGCAGACGTTTAATCAGGAGTTAAGAACCTTCGCTTTTTGCTGCTTTATACTCCCCTTCCTCTGCCTTAACTGGCTGAGCCCCAACATACCATTCATCACTTTTCAGCACCTTTCTCTACTCATTTCACAATTTCTCATGAAATCTGAATCAATAATGACAACAGTGTACAGCCAGTCAGATTTCATTCTATGGCAATCTGCCTTAAGGCACAGTCTTCAGGAAAACCATGTGTTGAAATATAAGGACTGACTATGTCACAAACACACACCCAGTATTAACCAGAATCTACTCTCACTATGACAATATCAGAATACAAGAATAACAAGACAAGTGAAAAGACATTCAAAGTCTAGTGAGAGAGAAGCGTGTTTCACATCACTTGGCAGATGAAGAGGTTTGACTATCAGACTGTGAAGATGGTATTTATAGCAAAATGTTTTTATCAGTGATAAAACCCAGAAATAAGTATTGGCATCACATTTAGATGCCACATTTTGATGATATCAAGTCCCTTTAAGTTTTCAGTTTACTCCTGACTGCTTCTCATCAGATGAGATCTTAACCGTTGAGGACCGAGCTTTGGCATCTGCAGAGCAGAAAATAGCATGGTCTTAATAACTACACTTCAGTGCAAATGGACCTTGTGAGCAAATCATTCAGATGGAGAAATGCTCCACCTTATGTACCTGAGTTAATCACTGTTTAGGAATATAGAGGTCTTTTTGTCTCTTTCATCTGAAGCTGTCACAGTCAATCAGAAAATTGTAAGAGATGGGAGGCGCTATCCATGCCCCCTGAATGTCTTCTTGCTATTTCAACAACAATAAGCACTTCTATTCTATTTTACATGCATCTCAATTTCTAGGTCTAGGCAAGAAGAATCAAAAATTACAGAATTGCAGTGGCGGGTGTTGCTTGCCTACCAACGGATCAGGACATTTGATTGAATTGCTGTTCATAATTTTATTTTTTTTTAAGTCAGTGCTGTTTATAGTTCCATAATATAAAGCAGGTTACCTCTTTTATTTTTGTTTTGCATCAAATCTCTAGAAGTTACAACTCAGTAAGTAGTGAGGTGAGAAGAATAATAATATCTCAGAGGACTGGTACAGACAAAGAATGCAAATATTTTAAGGACGTCATTCTCCATTTATAAATCTTATTTGTCAGGTATCACCTCTTTCTAGATGAATTTATAATTGGACTTTTTAGATTCATTCCTTGAGTTTACTGAACCCCTACAATATGCAAGGGCTTCTCTGGTGGCTCAGTAGTAAAGAATCGTCCTGCCAATGCAGGAGATGCAGGTTTGATCCCTAGGTCAGGAAGATCTCCTGGAGAAGGAAATGGCAGCCCACTCCAATATTCTTGTCTGATGGTGGTAGTTTAGTCGCTAAGTAGTGTCCTACTCTTGTGACCCCATGGACTGTAGCCTGCCAGGCTCCTCTGTCTATGGGCTACAGTCTATGGGGTCACAAAAGAGATGCAACTTAGTGAGTAAACAATAACAACAGTATGCAAGGCACAAGGTCTAGGCACTGGTGATTCAACAGTGAAGAACTCCTGCCCTTATATTTAGTGGAGGAAGATTGGAAGCAATGCAACTGAAAGACAAAAAAGGCATGCATACATACACACACATGTGCCCACACACACACACACATACACACACAATATTTCACAGTGAAAAACATTATGGAGAAAACTATAACCAAGAAGAAGGCAGAGATCACTGGGAGTGGGTACAAACTTGGGAGGCTCAGGGAGGTTTCCCTGAGGAATTATTTGAAGAAAGATATGACTAAAGTGAAGGAGGGAGCCATATAGATACCTGGGTGAAGAGAGTTCCAGGCAAAGTAAACAGCAATGCAAAAGCCCCGAGACAGTGTCTTTAACATGTTCAAGGACTAGCAAGGAGGCCAGCAAGGCTTAAGCAATGTAAATCAGGAGACGGGCCACGGGCTGGGACCATCTGTGCTCATTATTCAGGTGTTCAAAATACTCCCCAAACGACCAGGCACACACAGGGATTAGGGTATGAAGTCAGAAAAGCATCACTTCCCCTTTTTGGCTAGTCTTTATTTAGCTTTTACTCCTGCTTTGTTCTGTGTATCTTTATACACAATAGCCTTTGTCCTTTAAAGAAAATCTACACGGGAGGTATTATAAATTCTTATTTTATAGATAATAAAACTTTGCTTAAAGAAATTAAATTACTTGCTCAGTAGAAATCATTGGAAAACTCTGAGTCTAAAACCTCACCACCTCCTTCCTTCTGAAAAATTGCTGAGAAAAAAAACTACTTCCAAAAATAGTTGAGATTGCATTGGACTTGCAGGTCCTGATGCCACATGCTTGGAAGTTTTTATTCCATCCTAACAATGAGTAAAAAGCTGGACAAACTGAAACATCAACAACTCTTCTTAGACCACTCCAAGAAGCGAGATTATAGGGCAGATCTTTGCTCTCCAAATTGGAGAGACCAACAAGCAGATCGAGAAAATCACAACCTACCAGAGCAGAAACTCATGAACCAAAAACTCCCTGGGGAAGGAAGCTGAGAGAAGAAAATCAGAACTGTAACTGATGGATTGCTGGAAGCTCAAAGTGGACAAGTCTGAGAGTCAAAAATTCTGAGTAGCTGGTCATAGGGAGCTCTCCCACAAGTTTACAAGTATTATTTTGAGGTTACAGATCAGGATAAAGAAAGGTATCTCATGCTCACATTAAGCAAAATAAAGCAGAAGTAGTTGTATTAATTTCAGAAAAATCAGACTTCAGAGCCTTTGTCCTCTGAAGGCTCTGAACTGGGCTTCCCTGGTGGCTCAGATGGTAAAGAATCTGCCTGCAATGCAAGAGTCTGGGGTTCAGTCTTGGGTTGGGAAGATGCCCTGGAGGAGGAAACAGCAACCCGCTCCAGTATTCTTGCCTGTGAAATACCGTGGACAGAGGAGCCTGATGGGTTACAGTTCATGGGGTCTCAAAGAGTCAGACACGACTGAATGACTTTCACTTCATGTTCAGGCTTCAGAGCAGGGAAAGTTATTAAGAATAAAGCAGGGCATTTCATAAGGACAAAGGTTAATTTTCCAATAAAACATAACAATCACCAACGTGTATATGACTAAAACCTTTGTCAAACTATGTGAGGCTAAACTTGTAGAATTACAAGGAGAAATACATGAACCCACTGTTATAGTAGGAGACTTCAGCATCCCTCTATCAGAAATGGAAAGAACCATTCTAGGCAAAAAACCAGTAAAGATGTAGTTGAACTCAACAACACCATCAATCAACTGAATATAATTGACATCTATGGACCACCTCACCCAACAGCAGCAAAACACACATTTTTCTCAAGTGCTCATGGAAAATTCACCAAGATAGAACACATTTGGGGTCATAAAACACCCCTTAACAAATTTAAAAGAATAAAAATCATACAGTGTCTGATCGTAGATCACAATAAAATTAAACTTAGAACGTATACAGAAAGATAACTGGAAAACCCCCAAACACTTGGAGACTAAACAACATATTTCAAATAAAGCATGGATTAAAGAAGAAACATCAATAGAAATTTTAAAATATTTTTAACTAAATGAAAATGAAAATATACCTTATCAAAATTTATGAGATTTTCTTCTAAGTCCCAGGTCAGAGAAAGCAGTGCTTTGAAGAAAAATTATGGCACTACATACATGTATTGGGCGGGGGAAAGATCTAAAATCAATCATCTAAAATTCTACTTCACAAAAGTAGGGAAAAAAAGAGTTAATACAATATAAATAAGCAGGAGAAAAGAAAAATAAAATTAGAATAGAAATCAATGAAATTAAAAATAAAAAATCATTAAAATTAATGAAACCAAAAGCTTGTTCTTAGAAAAAATTTTAAAATTTGATGATATATCGAGGCTAACTAAAAAAAAAAAAAACATGACAAAAGATGCACATTGCCAACATCAGAAATCAGAGAGAGAACATCACCCAAGACCCCATACACATTAAAGAGATTATAGAGGTATGCTAAACAATTCTGTGCTTACAAAGCTGATAACCTAGATAAAATGGGCTAATTTGTTGAATGACATAATCTGTCCAAACTCACATAAGAAGGAGTCTGAATAGGCCTATCAGTTCAGTTCAGTTGCTCAGTCTTGTCCGACTCTTTGCGACCCCATGAATCGCAGCACGCCAGGCCTCCCTGTCCATCACCAACTCCCGGAGTTCACTGAATATTAAATAAATTATATCAATAGCTAATAGTCTTCCAAAACAGAAAGCAGCAGATGTTGAGTTTTACCAAACACTTAAGGAAGGAATTATGCCAACTCTATACAATCTTATTCAGGGAAAAGAAGCAGAGGAAATACTTCCAAGCTCATTTTATGAGACCAGCATTACCAAAATCAGACAAAGACATACAAGTAGAGAAAAGTATCTATATCCTCATGAACATAGTGACAAAAGTACTCAACAAAATAATTTCAAATCCAACAAAGTGTAAGAAGCATTTGATTGGTTCAGCTTCTGAATATTAATGCAAACTATCATATCAATGCAATATTATCATAAAATTAATGCAATATAATCATATCATTCACCAGAATGGGTGAATTTAATTCAGATCACCATTACATCTACTGTTGTGGGTAAGAACCCCTTAGAAGAAATGGAGTACCCTCATAGTCAACAAAAGAGTCTGAAATGCAGTACGTGGATCCAATCTCAAAAATGACAAAATGATCTCTGTTTGTTTCAAAGGTAAACCATTCAATATCATAGTGATCCAGGTCTATGCATCAACTACTGATGCTTAAGAAGCTGAACGGTTCTATGAAGACCTACAAGACCTTCTAGAATTAACACCAAAAAAAAAAAAAAAAAGATGTCCTTTTCATCATAGGGGACTGGAATGAGAAAGTAGGAAGTCAAGAGATACCAGGAGTAACAGGCAAGTTTGGCCTTGGAATACAAAATGAAGCAGGGCAAAGGCTAACAGAGTTTTGCCAAGAGAAAGCACACATCACAGCAAACACAGTCTTCCAACAACACAGGAGACAACTCTACATGTGGACATCACCAGATGGTCAACACCGAAATCAGATTGATTATATTCTTTGCAGCCAAAGATGGAGAAGCTGTATACAGTCAGCAAAACAAGACCAGGAGCTGACTGTGGCTCAGATCATGAACTCCTTATTGCAAAATTCAGACTTAAATTGAAGAAAAAAGGGAAAACCATTAGGCCATTCAAGTAAACCTAAATCAAATCCCTTACAATTATTCAGTGGAAGTAACAAATAGATTCAAGGGAGTAGATCTGATAGACAGAGTACTGAAGAAGTAAGGACAGAGTTTAGTAACAATGTACACAAGGCTGTGATCAGACCATCCCCAAGAAAAATAAATGAAAAAAAAAGGCAAAATGGCTGCCTGAGGAGGCCTTACAAATAGCTGAGAAAAGAAGTGAAAGACAAAGGAGAAAAGGAAGGCTAGATGCATCTGAATGCAGAGTTCCAAAGAATAGCAAAGAGAGATAAGAAAGCCTTCCTCAGTGATCAGTGCAAAGAAATACAGGAAAACAACAGAACGGGAAAGACTAGAGATCTCTCCAAAAAAATTGGAGATTCCAGAGAAACATTTCATGCAAACATGGGCACAATAAAGGAAAGAAACAGTATGGACCTAACAGAAGCAGATGACATTAAGAGGAGATGGCAAGAATACACAGAAGAACTATACAAAAATGATCTTCATGACTCAGATAATCACGATGGTGTGATTACTCACCTAGAGCCAGACATCCTGAAGTGTGAACTCAGGTGGGCATTAGAAAGCATCACTACAACAAAGCTAGTTGAGGTGATGGAATTCCAGTTGAGCTATTTCAAATCCTAAAAGATGATGCTGTTAAAGGGCTGCACTCAACATGCCAGCAATTGGGAAAATTCAGCAGTAGCCCAGGACTGGAAAAGGTCAGTCTTCATTCTATCCCAAAGACAGACAATGTCAAACAATGTTCAAACTACTGCACAATTGCACTCATCTCACACGCTAGCAAAGTAATGCTCAAAATTCTCCAAGTTAAGCTTCAACAGTGAGCCAAAAAATTCCAGATGTTCAAGCTGGATTTAGAAAAGGCAAAGGAACCAGAGATCAAATTGGCAACATCAAATGGATCATAGAAAAAGCAAGAGAATTCAAGAAAAACATTTGCTTCACTGACAACACTAAAGTCTTTGACTGTGTGGATCACAACAGACTGTGGAAAATTCTTAAAGAGACGGGAATACCAGACCCCCTTACCTACCTCCTGAAAAACCTGTATGCAAACCAACAAGCAACAGTTAGAACTGGAACATCCATGGAACAACAGACTGGTTCCAAATTGGGAAAGGAGTACATCAAGTCTGTATATTGTCATCCTGCATATTTAACTCACTTGCAGAGTACACCATGCAAAATGTCAGACTGGATGACACACAAGCTGAAATCAAGATTGCTGGGAGAAATATCAATAACCTCAGATATACAGATGACACCACCCTTATGGCAGAAAGCGAAGAGGAACTAAAGAACCTCTTGATGAAAGTAAGGGTGAAAAAGCTGGCTTAAAACTCAACACTCAAAGAACAAAGATCATGGCATCTGGTCCCATCAGTTCAGTTCAGTCACTCAGTCATGTCCAACTTTTTGCAAACCGTGGATTGCAGCACACCAGGCTTCCCTCTCCATCACCAACCCCCAGATCTTACTTAAACTCATGTCCATCGAGTCGGTGCTGTCATCCACCCATCTCATCCTCTGTCTTCCCTTCTCCTCCCGCCTTCAATCTTTCCCACCATCAGGGTCTTTTCAAATGAGTCAATTCTTCACATTAGGTAGCCAAAGTATTGGAGTTTCAGCTTCAGCATCAGTCTTTCCAATGAGTATTCAGGACTGATTTCCTTTAGGATGGACTGGTTGAATCTCCTTGCAGTCCAAGGGACTCTCAAGAGTCTTCTCCAACACCACAGTTCAAAAGCATCAATTTTTTAGCACTCAGCTTTCTTTATAGTCCAACTCTCACATCCATACATGACTACTGGAAAAACCATAGCTTTGGCCAGACAGACTTTTGTTGGCAAAGTAATGTCTCTACTTTTCAACATTTGCCACTCACATTAAATAGAATACCATGCAGCTGTCAAAAAGAAAGAGGATATTCTGGGTAATGAGATAAATAAAATGATCATTAGGCTGTATTGTTGGGTGGAAAATCAAAGTACAGAGCAGTGTTGCTGTGCATATAACATACGACTGTTTTGTAAAACCACATAATTAACATTCTTAAATATTAAGAATTATTATACACATCTATTTAAAAGTGAGTATACATATTTTTTACAACAAATATGTATTTACTTGTGTACGAATACAACAGCTCTTAAAGGGTGCTCATGGATCTCATGAACTAGTTGCTTACAAGCAAAGGAAACTGGTAGATAGAAACAGTGATAAAAGGAAATTTTTACTGTATACCCTTTGTCTTTTTGAGTTTTGTAACACTGAAATGTGGTATTCCTTCCAAGCAATCACTTTTAAATAAACATGTATGTATATGTACACACACACGCATGTAAGTGTGTATATATGTTGGCAAGCAGAATATTAGTTCCCCAACCAGGGATCGAACCTGGGTCCCCTACAGTGGAAGCATGAAGTCTTAACCACTGGAACACCAGGGGAGTTCTACCCTTAACACTAAGGCATTTCCCATGTCTTCAACAAGTGACCAGAGCTCATAGCCTCAGTATTGACATGTAACCAAGTACAACCTTAATCTGACCAGTGAAGAAAAGCCACATTAACACAAGTCACTTGGAGCCCAGCAGTAAGCAGGCAAGGAGAAAGTTTTCATCTGTGTTTATCTACTTATCAAGGAGAAACTCATTGATTTTGCCCTAAATACAAGCACAAAGAGGCATAATGTCTTGTAAAGTGGAGATAAATTTCCCTCAAGCTTGTCCACTTCCCTCTACTCAGATTTTACAATTCCCATAGGAACTATGTATTGAATTGGTTAGACTCTCAAACATCACAATTCCCCCAAAATCGCATGCAGAAAAGAGGACAGGAGATGCACTGTCACTAAAAAATTATACCTTAACCCCATTTTAAATGAATGATTGACATCATGTTTCTTGTAAGAGTTGGTCCTCAAGAAACAGACACTACTCTGAGTAAAGTAAAGAAGGTCTAATCTTCAAATTTTCAAAGACAACATTTCCTGGTGAATAACAGGAACAATGTCAGAGATCGTAGGAGTCCTGCCAGAGGCTGCCAGGCATTTGCTGTCTGACATGTCTCTTTATATGAATAATGTGTTTACTCTTAAAGATTGGGTAACATAGTAAGATTCAGGAGGCAATTTGTGTACCAAATTATCTCATATACATATATTTTAACTTTGAAATTCATTCTTAAGATTTTGCCTTAGAGAGATAAAGTCATGAGTGTGAATATATTTATGCATAAAGAAATTCATAATAGCAAAATGCTCATTAAGGCAAATGCATCAGTAAATTATGATACACATACAGTGGGACTCTGTGCTGCTTTTTTTAAATGATGAAGGAGATCTACATTAGAAACAAGGAATTAATTCCAATATGTCATAGGGTAAAATGTAGGTTATAGAACCATATTCAGGTGAAATAGTCTATGCACAGAGAGGTATTTAGAACATGTTGATGATATTTCAGCAATATTTAGTTCCTTATTTGAACTTTACAGCATTATTTTAATTTCTTGTAATAAGAAAGTATTGTTTTACAAAAAGTAAATTATTTCAATGGGAAAAATAGTGAATATCACTGTCAAGATTTGATAATGCCTATTTACATTTAGCCTAACTATGTCCAGATGTAAAAAGCACTGAAACATCACCTGTTTTACAAAAGCACATCATTAGGATAAGTCAGAAATTTTCTCTTTTTCAGTTTATATGATATCTACAAACACATTTTTAAAGTGCCCCAACAATCGTGGGTTTTTAAGAAAAGCTTCACTTAAGAATTCTATGCAGACAGTTCATTAGAACTACCTCCAGGATATTGTGTGACTTTGATTCTTTCAAAATTGTGCATTCCAAGGACTCCCTCATCCTGTCCCAACTTGTTCTGCCACTAGCTGAGAGGGTAAGCTTTGCTGAGTGAAATAAAGCTCACAGTCCATTTTCAAAGTCTCTGTGTGGCTTAACATCACTTTCTTAGATTAGGATGTGAAGGTACCAAAAGGCAGGAAGATGAGTCACAGAAATATGCCATGTCACTTTCATATAGGAATAATGGGAAGTTCTCATTGATGACCAAATAGAATGAAATAATAATAAGGTGTAGCAAAGTGTTGAAATGACAACATGTTGTCATGTTTTCATTTGATTCAGATAAAAGGAAAGTATTTCAAAAAGACACCAAACCAAATAACCTAAGAGCACCAGCAGACTGAAAAAGCATGGGTTCCTTTTGAACTTAGATTTAGAAATAGCAACAATCAACCAAATCTAGAATTGAGCATTTGTTGCTGTTCAGAAGAGTGTTGGGAGTTGTAGGAAAATACGAAAGTGAAAGACAAGAATCTTTCCCTTTTATCAAACATGGGAGGAGAGAAAGTGAGAATTTAGGTAACTGTTTAGCTGGATAACAACTAGAAATGCAAGGGAGAGAGGTGTGGCAGAAGATGTTCCTGGAGACATCAGATGCAGAGAGGACCAGAGAGGAGTGCCAGAACTGAATGTTAACCAGCAAGAACTGCAGTGGCAGAGAAGAGGAGGAGCAGGAAAAACCACTTCCTCATCTCACGGAGCCAGAGACAAAGCCCTATTCAGGGGTCCCTCTGCCTTTCTAACTGTTTCCAACTTCTGCTTTCATATGTCACATGGGTAAAATAAAGAGTAAGAAATATCAAGATGTAAATAAGGAAGAGGTGTATTAAAAGCATCACCCTTCAACCTGAGAGGTTTGGGGGGACCAGGGAGACTTGCCTGAGCTGACTGCCTGGGAGGAAGAAGAACTACCTCTGAGAAGCAGGACACAGCAGGGCGATGCTGCAGAGACAGCCATTGCTACCATCATCATGTCTATGCCTGCCCCCAACACGCAGCCACACACTGGTGAAAATCAATAAACCGAAGCTTAGACACAGGACGTAGTCTGCCAAACATTTGAACTCTTTTCTCTCTGCGTTCTCAAAACGTTGATCTTTTGATTTTACACTATTAAAAAGTACAGAAGAATCCAAATAGCTTCTATTTATCTGGGAGACAGAGATAGAGATAAAGACAAAAACAGATAAACACATATATTTATTTACCATATTAGAAGTTTAAACTGAGAAATCGTTAAAACACATAAATACAAAAGCACATTGTGCCATCAATCATCACATAGCCTCTAGGAAACACCACTGTGCACTCATAAAACAATGAGAGTGGAAAAAGTGGACAATAGATGAATATTATGATGAAAATAGTTTTGACCCTTTGAAAGGGTCTGACTTCCCCAGAAATCTGAGATCACACTGTGAGAATTGCTGTTCTAACCTCAAGTCTGTATTTTTCCAAGACTAGACCTTGGTTCATTGAGTGAATGGCATTCACAACCTGACTCTAAGCTCCCTCCACTGTCTCAAGTCTCCCAGTATTTGCTAAGTACCCACAAACTAGTCACATCAGAATAAACCCTCTCCCTGAAAAAAAAATGCATTGTTTGTGCTTAAACAGGCGGCCATGTTGTACCATCTGTCTGAAGCTACTTCATTCTCTCCTTTCAGAGGTTCCCACTGGAGATTTCAGGGCTCTGCTAAACTGTCACCCACTCAGCCCTAGGCAGAATGGTCCTCTTTCCAAGGATAGCACTTTGCTTTTTCCTCTCTTCATTTTACTCTATTCCATTGTTTCTTTGTGAGTGAGTCATGTGTCTGGTCCCCTGATATCACCCCACAATCCTGTAATGAGCACCTGCCCAGCAGTGAGCTCTGGGAAGATTCTCTGTATCTAAATCTCCTTGAACTATGAGGGTAAAGAAACTTTGTGGTATGTGAATCTTTGATCCCTCGTTCCTGGCACCTGACACTTGTTCAAAACAGTTTCATTTGTTTTATCTAACTACTTAGAAATGATCAGTTATCACTGGCTTATGGGTCTGTGGGTGATATTGTTTCCTTTGTACTTGATTGCAATATATATTTTTTGCAATTATAAATGTTACACAATGTTAAAGTGTTTCTCCATAGTTTAGCTGATAATAGGAAACATTTCTGATGATACACAACTCTATGTACTTTATATACACTTTAACATTGCATTTAATTATTTATACTTTTGATCTCAGAAATAAAAGAGGCATCAATATCCAACTCATTTGTACAGAGATTCTTTGCATGTAATATTCCACATGTGCATATTCCGTTGTTGCCTATAACTGGCATATCCTTGTGTTATTTTGGCTTTATCTTCATGTTCCAAATGGAAGACTCCAGACCTTCTTTGTGTCCTATTTTCTGAATGCCTCATGGAAAATTGTTCATCTTATGGTCAGGCAATATAGGATCATAACATCTACACATAAACTCAGCACTTTAACTCTGCAAATCTCCATTAGCAGAACATTCTTCTGGAAAGAAATATATCTCTCAGTGGCCACCAGGGAGCCAAATTAACTGGCTGCCTTCATACAGTTCAGTAAAACATTTACTAGGGGATGTTTCCCCCACAGATGGAATTCAAAATGGATTGTTTTGTAAAGGACTTTTATCTCCTAGAATAACCAGCAGAGTATTTGAAGTAGTGACATGACACACTACTCATTACTAACAAAGGCCTTTCCTCCCGTTGCACACCATCTGAACTACTCATTTCTGCGTGGATGCAGAAGCTTCTGCAGAAAGGAAAGAAGGATGGGCTGGAGTTATTGTTTAATCGGCCACAAGCTGGATACTGGCTGTCAGCTTGGCTCCTGCTGTTCTGTGACTGTCAGGCCTGGGGTGATCATGGCCACAGACTAAGCTCCAAGGGCAATGAAAAGGATTGCTCCACTCCCTCCACAATACCCACAGGCTGGCCCTCCCTGTCCTCTAAGAAGAGCTGTGGTCCCTGTGGCATCTCCACTCCAGAGCAGCCCATTTTCTCATTGACATGCAGGGAGCGCTCCCATAAGCAAAGGCTGCAAAGCGTCATTAACGTGGTGGGGAGACAAACAACACTCGAGCTGCATACCAAGTGGCAGCACATTTAACAGAATCATTTTATTATGAATACATTCCGGGCCTGCCACAGCGAGCCACTCGCCGAAACTGTGCCGGCAAAATGGATCTTTGCTAATTACATTTCATGCATATTTCAGATTTTTCCACAGGGATGCAGGGGGATGGTGATGGTGTGCGTAAGAGGGAATTTTACAGCCAGGTTCACTTGCATTTGGCATCAAGAGCTAAACTACAGGGTAACAAAGATAAGTTCAATTACATTCCATGCTGTGTTTGCTTTAGCTGGAATACTGCCTCCGAGTAACTCTATCAGTGCTGCTGTGGTTGCTGGTTGAAAATGAAATAACTCTCCAAATCCACCCGAATACACATTATTGCAGAAAAGCACACAGCTTAAATCATTTCTTTCCCACCTTTCCTTTTCTATATTTGTCCCCAGATTGAATTAAGGAACTGAATGTGGGCACATGTTAGGAGAGTGACAGAAAAGCATCGTTACCTGCTTCAAGACTGAATTGTAAAGTACACAAGTGACTGCTTTCTTGTGGCTTGTCACCCTCTTGCCGGCTTCACTTTTCATTGCCAGCAAAGCTAGCTGGTTATTGAACGAGATGAAGAGTCGTCCGTGGGCTTCATCAAAGTGGAAGAGACACCTGAAGTCCTGACTCTTGGGGAAAAAGCAAGAGATCCTCTGGATGGACAGTTGATGCTGAATATCCCAGAGTCTCAAAACCTGCAGGAAAAGTAACAGAGTCATAGGACTATGTCAAGAATTATTCTAATTTTCTAACCAAATTTTCTCTAGCTCACCCTCAACCTCAGGCAGGCTCCCCATAGTGCTGTTAACTGTTCATCCTTATCTCATAGAACACATTTTTTGTATTTCCCTTCTCTGTTTCAGTATTTCCTCAAATGTAATCTCTTCTAGGGAAGGGATTTTGTTTTGTCTCAGTCCTCAGAAAAAAATGCCTGCATTAAGTGCTTGTGCTAGGAAGAATAATTGTCTTCAAAGATATCCATGTGCTAATTCTTGGAAAATGTGAAATTGCTATCTTATATGGCAAAACAGATGTCATAAATTAAGGCCTTTGAGATGGAGAGATAATCCTGGTTGATTTGGACCAGTCCAGGATAATCCCAGGGCTTCCCGGGTGGCTCAGTGGTAGAGAATCCATCTGTCAATGAAGGATATGTGGGTTCTATCCCTGGGTCAGGAAGATCCCCTGGAGATGGAAATAGCAATCCACTCCAGTATTCTAGCCTGGGAAATTGCATGGACAGAAGAGCCCGACATATAGTCCATGGGGTCACAAAAGAATAGACATGACTTAGTGACTGAAATTTTTCACTCTCCTCTTTCACTTTCATCAAGAGGATCTTTAGTTCTTCACTTTCGGCCATAAGGGTGGTGTAATCAGAATATCTGAGGTTATTGCTAGTTCTCCCAGAAACCTTGATTCTAGCTTGTGCTTCCTCCAGTCCAGCGTGTCTCATAATGTACTCTGCATAGAAGTTAAATAAGCAGGGTGACAATATACAGCCTTGACGTATGCCTTTTCCTATTTGGAACCAGTCTGTTGTTCCATGTCCAGTTCTAACTGTTGCTTCCTGACCTGCATACAGGTTTCTCAGGAGGCAGGTCAGGTGGTCTTGTATCCCCATCTCTTTCAGAATTTTCCACAGTTTATTGGGATCCACACAGTCAAAGGCTTTGGCATAGTCAATAAAGCAGAAATAGATGTTTTTCTGGAACTCTATTGCTTTTTCCATGATTCAGCAGATGTTGGCAATTTGGTCTCTGGTTCTTCTACCTTTTCTAAAACCAGCTTGAACATCTGGAAGTTCATGGTTCATGTATTGTTGAAGCCTGTCTTGGAGAATTTTGAGCATTACTTTACTAGTGTATAAGATTAGTGCAATTGTGTGGTAGCTTGAGCATTCTTTGGCATTGCCTTTCTTAGGGATTGGAATGAAAACTGACCTTTTCCAGTCCTGGGCCACCGCTGAGTTTTCCAAATTTGCTGGCATATTGAGTGTAGCACTTTCACAGCATCATCTTTGAGGATTTGAAATAACTCAACTGGAATTCCATCACCTCCACTAGCTTTGTTCATAGTGATGCTTCCTAAGGCCCACTTCAGTTCACATTCCAGGATGTCTGGCTCTAGGTGAGTGATCACACCATCATGATTATCTGGGTCACAAAGATCTTTTTTGTACAGTTCTTCTGTGTATTCTTTCCACCTCTTCTTAATATCTTCTGTTTCTGTTAGGTCCATACCAATTCTGTCCTTTGTTGAGCCCATCTTTGCATGAAATGTTCCCTTGGTATCTTTAATTTTCTTGAAGAGACCTCTAGTCTTTCCCATTCTATTTTTTCCTTCTATTTCTTCGCACTGATCACTGAGGAAGGCTCTCTTATCTCTCCTTGCTATTCTTTGGAACTCTGCATTCAAATGAGTATATCTTTCCTTGTCTCCTTTGCTTTTCGCTTCTCTTCTTTTCACAGCTATTTCTAAGGCCTCCTCAGACAGCCATTTTCCTTTTTTGCATTTCTTTTTCTTGGAGATGGTCTTGCTCCCTGTCTCCTATACAATGTCATGAAACTCTGTCCATAGTTCATCAGGCATTCTATCAGATCTAGTCCCTTAAATCTATTTCTCATTTCCACTGTATAATCAGGGATTATACCTGAATGGTCTAGTGATTTTCCCTACTTTTTTCAATTTAAGTCTGAATTTGGCAATAAGGAGTTCACGATCTGAACCACAGTCAGCTCCTGGTCTTGTTTTTGCTGACTGTATAGAGCTTCTTAATCTTAGGCTATGAAGAATATAATCAATCTGATTTCAGTGCTGACCATCTGGTGATGTCCATGTGTAGAGTCTTCTCTTGTGTTGTTGGAAGAAGGTGCTTATCATGACCAGTGCATTCTCTTGGCAGAGCTCTATTAGCCTTTGCCCTGCTTCATTCCGTATCCCAAGGCCAAATTTGCCTGTTACTCCAGGTGTTTCTTGACTCCTACTTTTGCATTCCAGTCCCCTATAATGAAAAGAACATCTTTTTTTGTTGTTAATTCTAGACGGTCTTGTAGGTCTTCATAGTACTGTTCAACTTCGGCTTCTTCTGGTCAGCATTTCTGGTCAGGGCATAGACTTGGATTACCATGATATTGAATGGTTTGCCTTGGAAATGAACAGAGATTACTCTGTCATTTTTGAGACTGCATCCAAGTACTGCATTTTGGACTCTTTTGTTGACCATGATGCCTACTCCACTTCTAAGGGATTCTTGCCCAGAGTAGTAGATATAATGGTCATCTGAGTTAAATTCACCCTTTCCAGTCCATTTTAGTTGACTGATTCCTAAAATGTCAACATTCACTCTTCCCATCTCCTGATTGATCACTTCCAACTTGCCTTGATTCATGGACCTAGCATTCCAGTTTCCTTTGCAATATTACTCTTTACAGCATTGGACCTTGCTTCCATCACCAATCAAATTCACAACTGGGTGGTGTTTTTGCTTTGGCTCCGTCTCTTCATTCTTTCTGGAGTTATTTCTATACTGATCTCCAGTAGCATATTGGGCACATACCAACCTGGGGAGTTCATCTTTCAGTGTCCTATCTTTTTGCCTTTTCATACTGTCCATGGGGTTCTCAAGGCAGGAATACTGAAGTGGTTTGCCATTCCCTTCTCCAGTGGACCACATTTTGTCAGAACTCTCCACCATGACCCATCCATCTTGTGTGGCCCTACACGGCGTGGCTTAGTTTCACTGAGTTAGACAAGGCTGTGGTCCATGTGATTAGATTGTTAATTTTCTGTGATTGTGGTTTTTAGTCTGTCTGCCCTCTGATGGAGAAGGGCAGACAGATTGCCCTTATTTCAGAAAGTGAAGAAGAACTAAAGAGCCTTTTGATTAAAGTGAAAGAAGAGAGTGAAAAAGTTGGCTTAAGGCTCAACATTCAGAAAACTGAGATCATGGCATCTGATCCCATCACTTCATGACAAATAGATGAGGAAACAGTGTCAGACTTTATTTTGGTGGGCTCCAAAATCACTGCAGATGGTGATTGCAGCCATGAAATAAAAGGATGTTTACTCCTTGGAAGAAAAGTTATGACCAACCTAGACAGCATATTAAAAAGCAGAGACATTACTTTGCCAACAAAGGTCCATCTAGTCAAGGCTATGGTTTTTCCAGTAGTCATGTATAGATGTGAGAGTTGGACTGTGAAGAAGGCTGAGTGCCGAAGAATTGATGCTTTTGAACTGTGGTGTTGGAGAAGACTCTTCAGAGTCCCTTGGACTGCAAGGAGATCCAACCAGTCCACCTTAAAGGAAATCAGTCCTGAATATTCATTGAAAGGACTGATGTTGAAGCTGAAACTCAAATACTTTGGCTACCTGATGTGAAGAACTGACTCATTTGAAAAGACCCTGATTCTGGGAAAGATTGAGGGCAGGAGGAGAAGGGGACGACAGAGGATGAAATGGTTGGATGGCATCACCAACTCAATGGACATGAGTTTGAGTCAACTCTGGGAGTTGGTGATGGACAGGGAGGCCTGGCGTGCTGCAGCCCACGGGGTCACAAAGAGTCAGACACAACTGAGTGACTGAACTGAACTGAACTGAAGTGGCTAAACAACAATATAACCGCAGGGAGATTAAAGTTACAGAATGTAAGATAAACTCTGCCTAGGGCTTCCCTGGTAGCTCAGTCAGTAAAGAATCCGCCTGCAATGCAGATGACTGGGATTTGATTCCTTGGTTGGGAAGATCCCCCAGAGAAGGAAGTGGCAAATCACTGCAGTATTCTTGCCTGGAGAATCCCATGGATAGAAGAGCCTTGGCAGGCTACAGTCCATGGGGCCGCAAGAGTCGGACACGACTCGGCAATTAAAACCACCACCAGTGTTCCTGGCTTGGAGGATGGACAATAGGGGCTATGAACCAAGGGAGTTGGGAAAGGCAAGGAAACAAATTCTCCTCCAGTGCCTCCAGAAAAGAAGACAGCCCTGTGAGTACCTTGATTTTAGTCCATTGAGAACCAGGCTACAATTCTAACCTACAAAACATAAAAGGTGTGCCGTTGCAAACCATTGAGTTTGTGGTTATCTGTCAAAGTAGCAAAAGAAAATGAATACAATCTCTTTCTCTATATAGATAGAAGAATAGATAATAGCTAGCTAGGTAGATAATATATGTATTTTTTGTGAAACAAAATTCTTTACTGTCTGAGTCACCAGGGAAGTCCATTAAAGGAAATCAAGTTCAGATAACACAGACAATTAAGGCACCAAAATGCCACACATGTGGACAAGCACTGAAGGAAATGGGAAGAGGAGCTCTGCAGATGCCAGTGTTGCCACTGTCAGTCATGGAGTAGAATTAACACAGTGCAGTGAGGGAGAATCAGGCTTTCCTGGTTGCTCAGAGGGTAAAGAATTTGGCTGCAATGCAGGAAACCCTGGTTCAACACCTGGGTGGGGAAGATCCCCTGGAGAATGGCTACCTACTCCAGTATTCTTGCCTGGAGAATTCCATGGACAGAGCAGCCGGCGAGCTACAGTCCATACAGTTGGAAAGAGTCAGACATGACTGAGCGACTAATTCTTTCAGTGAGGGCAAGTCAGAATGAGAGGGAAAAACCCTTCCAAAGGGGGCTTCAGGCCAGTTCTAGGGCCAGACTTCTTCAGCTGTCATCTTAGCTCTGTCCCTTACTGCAGAGTGAACTCTAGTAAGTTTCTTTGTCTCTCTGAGTTTTTGATGTGATACCTACCTGAAAAGTGAAAGGGAATGTCAATCAGTCATGTCCGATTCTTTGCAACCCCATGGACTATACAGTCCTTGGAATTCTACAGGCCAGAATACTGGAGTGGGTAGCCATTCCCTTCTCCAGGGATCTTCCCAATCCAGGGATCAAACCCAGGTCTCCCACATTACAGTCAGATTCTTTACCAGCTGAGCCACCCCCTAGCCAGCTGAGGGAAGCCCAAGAATACTGGAGTGGGTAGCCTATCCCTTCTCCAGTGGATCTTCCTGACCCAGGAATCGACCCAGAGTCTCCTGCATTGCAGGCAATTCTTTACCAACTGTGCTATCAGGGAAGCCTGGTACCTATGTAATCTGACCCTATAAAGATTGAATGAGAGCCCATGTCAAGCATTTGGCATGATGAGCTATATGTAGCAAGTGCCCAATAAATGTTTTATTATAAATGTATTTTATTCCTTTTTATTATATAAATATTAGAACCTTAGAGCAGAAAAAGTTTCTTTCAAATAAACTAGTGTGCTTTATCCAGTGTGAGAATTATTTCTAAATTATCTATAAAAGATGGCCTCTTTACACAAGTGTTTATTACTCCATAAGGCAAGTGACCCTGTAGTTTTAACCTATTTTAAATCTTATACTCCTTTGGGGGAAAAAAATCAGTTGAAAACGATGGTGCATCCCCTCCTCTTAAATGCACATATTCATATATGAGCACAATATTCCATAGAATTTCTTTGGATACATAGATACACGAGTCTCCCATGCAGATCCTGGGATCCCATGGGATAGGAATTCCTATAGCACTATGATAAGCCAAAGCCTTCCTTCTCTTCCCCTACTTCTCTTTTCCCTACATCTCTTACATTTCTACTCTCTTTCCCTACATCTACATAAGTCTCTTCATACAGCTCTTGTCCAGGGTAGATGACCCCCAGTTCCTTCTAAATCATAGCATCATTTGTAGATCCCACTCTTGATTCTCTCACTTCGTCTTTTTTTTTTTTTTTTCACTTTCTCTCCAGGGAGGTTGGTCATCCAGGCCTTGATAACTTTTTCTAAAAAATGTAATAAGATATGTCCATTGTGTAAAATCCAATAGCATTAAAATGTTTTTTTTTTTTTAATCAATTCATCCCTCTCAATCCCAAGTCCCCATCCCCCCCACCCCCATCTCAGAGACAACCTTCTTTAACTGTTTCTGAGTTATGGTTTTCTCCATAACACCAAATAATAGCTGTTTGTGTGGGTGTGCATGCATGTGTGCCTGTGTGAATATAGCATATATTAATTGTACATCGAATAACACTCTCTTCTGAAAGAAATACTTACTTACACTCCTATTCTCCCTTTCTCATCCCCTTGCCCCAATCTAAACATTGTATTTTTTAGTCCTAAACATTGTGTGTGTGTTAAGTTGCTTCAGTTGTGTCTGATTCTTTGTGACCCCATGGACTGTAGCCTGCCAGGCTCCTCCAGTCTCCAGGCAAGACTACTGGAGTGGGTTGCCATTCCCTCTTCCAGGGGAGCTTCCCCACCCAGGGATCAAACCCTTGTCTCCTGTGGCTCCTGCACTGGCAGGTGGATTCTTTACCACTGAGTCACCAGGGAAGTCCTAGTGTTGTACACTTTAAAATAATATATTTACACAATGTTTAATGTACCATCAATAGAAGACAGTATATCTCTACTCACCAATATATAGCATGAACACCTTAGAGTCCCCAGAACTGAGCCAATATTTCAAGTGTGTTCTAACCACTGTTACAGACACTGTGACTTCTTTAAAAACTCTATTTTTACATTAGCTGAATAAGCCATTCCAATATGCATCGCCCTTACCTTGAGGTCCTGACTGAGTAAAACTCTAAATCTTATTCCCATGAATAAACAAGGCAAACATCTAATATTCTACCTTCAAAAATCTGATGTTGTAAGCTAAAGTTAGGATTTTTCTAGGTTCAAAGTATAAGAATACAGTTTTGAATCCTAATTATATTATATTGATAACTCCTCCCTGATTTGTCCACACATCCCATGGAATACTGTAAATAGTAAATAGATATTTTCTTAATTTTCTGAAGGCTGTGGTTCATCTAATAACTATGTTTTTATCCAGCTCACTGATGAAAAATATTAGCTAGGATAAGTCGAAAAATATAACACTTCCATAAACAAAGCTTGCCTCAACTTCTACATGGTTATTTACCCAATTGCAGATCTCATCTAATTCACAAGAAAATGTTATGAGGATTTTTCAAAAATCTTGCAGAAATGAGTATGCTTGGGGTAAACCGGATCATGGCATCCTGTCCCATTACTTCATGGCAAATAGATAGGGAGACAGTGGAAACAGTGTCAAACTTTATTTTGGGGGGCTCCAAAATCACTGCAGAAGGTGACAGCTGCCATGAAATTAAAAGACTCTTACTCCTTGGAAGAAAATATATGACCAACCTAGATAGCATATTCAAAAGCAGAGACATTACTTTGTCAACAAAAGTCCATCTGGTCAAGGCTATGGTTCTTCCAGTGGTCATGTATGGATGTGAGAGTTGGACTATAAAGAAAGCTGAGTGCCGAAAAATTGATGCTTTTAAACCGTGGTGTTGGAGAAGACTCTTGAGAGTCCCTTGGACTGCAAGGAGATCCAACCAGTCCATCCTAAAGGAAATCAGTCCTGGGTGTTCAATGGAAGGAGTGATGTTGAAGCTGAAACCCCAATATTTTGGCCACCTGATGTGAAGAGCTGACTCATTTGAAAAGATCCTGATGCTGGGAAAGATTGAAGGCAGGAGGATAAGGGGATGACAGAGGATGAGATGGTTAGATGACATCATTGACTCAATGGACATGAGTTTGGGCAAACTCCGGGAGTTGGTGATGGATAGGAAGGCCTGGTGTGCTGTGATTCAAGGGGTAGCAAAGAGTCGTACATGACTGAGTGACTGAACTGAACTGAACTGATGTATTGGGTAATGTATCCATGTACTAACGCTTGTAACAAACTTAAACTGACATAGTCAAACCCTCCCAGATAAAAAGCATTACCAACCCTTCTAACCCCAAGACTATATGTTTATAAAACTACACTGGGTTTTCTTGACAAGAATATTTTTATTAAACAACTCATTCTAATTCTTAAACCTTATAATTTTTATTTAAAACTTTCTGGCAACTCTGAGGCAAATGTTTATCTTCAAAACTATAAATCCTGTAAGAACTAAGACTTTCAAATATATTTCAAAGTGTTCTAAATATAATAGGATTGATAAGTTATTATTTTGAATGTTAGAGTCACAAGATTAAACACATCTATATCACTCTCAAACTCTCATATAACTTAAAATAGTTATATCCCCATTGTTCAAAATCCTGTCTTGTTTGGTATGAATTTGTTCCTAAAAAAGCTGAAATTAACTTTATTTCAGGAGAATTAACTTCATTTTAGAAAAACAATATGGGGCAAGATAACCCAACAATATTAATGGATTATAATTTCCCCAGAATCATTTTCCACATGTTGTTCAAATCATTTATATTGACTTTAATATTTTGTTGACATTTAGTCACATTTAATTAAATGAAAAATTAAAAATAGATGAGTGAACCTCTACTCTATGACAGGTGAGTTCCTGCTATCAGCAATCAAAACTAGAGGTGCTTTTTAAAAATCATAGTGTGTATCTTTATTAATTTTTCTTAAAATTAATTTTTACTTTTCTTCTTTCCCTCCTTCCCTTGAAGAACGCTTAATTCTCATAATTAGTGATCCTACTAAGTTCCCTTCCATCTTTAACTATCTAATTTTTCTTTCTGCTAAGAATCAAAGCCAACAACATTTATATAGTGTCATCAATGTACAACACAGTGTTTCTTTTTTTTTAATTAATTTATTTTAATTGGAGGCTAATTACTTTACAATATTGTATTGGTTTTGCAATACCTTGACATGAATCCGCCACGGGTGTACATGTGTTCCCCATCCTGAGCCCCTGTCCCACCTCCCTCCCCATCCCATCCCGCTGGGTCATCCCAGTGCACCAGCCTCTAACATCCTGTATCATGCATCAAACCTGGACTGGCGATTCATTTCACACATGATAGTATACATGTTTCAATGCCATTCTCCCAAATCATCCCACCCTTGCCCTCTCCCACAGAGTCCAAAAGACTGTTCTATATATCTGTGTCTCTTTTGCTGTCTCACATACAGGGTTATCATTACCATCTTTCTAAATTCCATATATATGCGTTATTATACTGTATTGGTGTTTTTCTTTCTGGATTATTTCACTCTGTATAATAGGCTCCAGTTTCATCCACCTCATTAGAACTGATTCAAATGTATTCTTTTTAATGGCAGAGTAATACTCCATTGCAACAGTGTTTCAGTTCTCCCAGAAATAATGTCATGGCATGTGACTTCCCATATGATTTTCATTTTTTCCTATACTTACATAATCTATGATAGTGATTATTAATCTTGACACTAAAAATACCAATGGTGTTTGAGAAAATGCTCATGTTTGGGCCCTTTTCCAAAACCAATTAAATCAGACTCTCTGAGGATGGGGCTCAAGCATGAGGTTTCTTTAATTTCCCAAGTATTTCCACTGTATTATACTTTAGCTTTTCAACTTGCTTTTAAGGTCTCTTTCTCTCAGCTTAATCAGTAATATCATTTGCCTTGGCTTTCAGTTCAGATCAGTTCAGTCGCTCAGTTGTGTCCGACTCTTTGGGACCCCATGAATCGAAGCACACCAGGCCTCCCTGTCCATCACCAACTTCCGGAGTCCACCCAAACCCATGTCCATCGAGTCGGTGGTGGCATCCAACCATCTCATCCTCTGTCGTCCCCTCCTCCTCCTGCCCTCAATCTTTCCCAGCATTAGGGTCTTTTCAAATGAGTTGGCTTTTTGCATGAGGTGGCCTAAGTATTGAAGTTTCAGCTTCAACATCAGTCCTTCCATTGAACCCCCAAGACTGATCTCCTTTAGGATGGACTGATTGGATCTCCTTGCAGTCCAAGGGACTCTCAAGAGTCTTCTCCAACACCACAGTTCAAAAGCATCAATTCTTCAGCACTCAGCTTTCTTTATAGTCCAACTCTCATATCTGTACATAACTACTGGAAAAACCATAGCCTGGACTAGACAGACCTTTGTTGACAAAGTAATGTCTCTGCTTTTTAATATGCTGTCTAGGTTGGTCATAACTTTCCTTCCAAGGAGTAAGCGTCTTTTAATTTCATGGCTGCAGTCACCATCTGCAGTGATTTTGGAGCCCCAAAAAATAAAGTCTGACACTATTTCCACTGTTTTCCCATCTATTTGCCATGAAGTGATGGGACCAGATGCCATGATCTTTGTTTTCTGAATGTTAAGCTTTAAGCCAACTTTTTCACTCTCCTCTTTCACCTTCATCAAGACGCTTTTTAGTTCCTGTTCACTATCTGCCATAAGGGTGGTGTCATCTGCATATCTGTGGTTATTGATATTTCTCCTGGCAATCTTGATTCCAGCTTGTGCTTCCTGCAGCCCAGCGTGTCTCATGATGTACTCTGCATATAAGTTAAATAAGTAATATCATGTGACTTGGCTTTAAAAGCCAGATAACTGTGCTCCCCTAATCAGCCTATATCTCTTTAATCATGAAAAATATCTCACATTAATTCTATTTTCTTTGCAAAATATCACTTAAATAACTATTTATTATTGAGAATTCTTCATTTTCCTCTTTTTTATGTTCATGTTGACTTCTGGAAGAGGGTTATGCCACATTTCAGAAAGGAGTATATTTAATATCATTTTCCATTCCAAATATCTTAGAGATGTTTCCTTTATTCTTAGTAGGTAAAATAAAGAACTGGACAAACATCCAGACTTAAAAATTATCATTGGATAAATGATTATTTTTTAATTTATATTTTCCATAAATTCTCATCTAAACTGTACCTTCTATTTTCATCACGATACCTGAGAACTTGTGATGCTTGTCCAAACACAAACTTACTAAGTCTAGTCCTTGAAATGATTTATGCACGGCTCTTTATTTCATCTCCATTTTTATAGTATTAGGAGGAATAAATATCCAAGCTTGTGATTATATATCAAGACAGAATTTAGCTTTTCACATAATGATGAAGACATCTTTCTACTTAATCTTTATCTTGCTACCACTTGATAATGCAGGATTATGAAAGCAAACCCAGTACAAATCATAACCAGCACTAGAAATCAAAGATGGAGACTCCAGACACGCTGATCCTCATTTTAATACTACTCAGGTCTGTCCGTTTAGGTGTATTATATTACCTTTCCATTTCCTCATCTTTATACAGAATGGGCTCCTGCCAGCTTTGAAATTCTACCATTTTTTTTTGGAATGTACTGAAATTGCTCGATCCATTATCTATAGGTTCCAAAATAACAAAATGGAAGCAGTTTCAAGAAAGGGTATTGTGAAAATTGGGTTAAAGAAATGTAGTCTAATTTTACTGAGGAATTTCTTTCTTGTCCCTGCTAGAGATGGGCAGAATCATTTCACACAGGCATAACAAAACTATAATGTTTGCAACCCCATGGACCTAAGCCCACCAGGCTCCTCTGTCCATGGGATTTCCCAGGCAAGAATACAGGAATGGATTTCCATGCTCTCCTCCAGTGCATCTTCCTGACCTAGGGATGGAATCCGCATCTCCTGTGGCTTGGGCTTTGCAGGTGGATTCTTTATTGCCAAGCCATTGGGGAAGCCTAATACAACTATAATAAATAAATAAATAAAACTTTTTTTATCCTATAAATATTAGATTTATTAAGTGGGTAACTTATTAAGTGGGAAGGTTGGATGCACAAATAGATGTATGGATGGATATAGAATCTGTTTTCAGTGCACTTTTTAAAACCAAACCAGTATTATTTACATATTAGCAACATGTTCAAATTTTATTCAAAGCGGTTGGGGGAAAAGCTGTAAAGTTTCCTAATAATGATAGAAAAATGAGAAAAAAGTAGAAGACAGACAACTGTATCTAAATGAGACTTGTTTGACTGCATCAAACATTTGCTACTAAGTCCTGCCATCCTGCAGGGCATAGATATAAAATGACAATAAGAAAGAGAGACAGAGAGAGAATATAGCACTAGGGGATTTTGAAGACAGCAGTGCAGCAGCTCAGCTCTCCAGGATAATCCACAAAAATGGATAGCCTACTTGCAGATAATAGGATAACAGGAACTGAGGGCATTGGCTCTTCTGAATATACCTTTATGTATTAACAAGTCTATTTATTTAGAATTTCAGCCTTGGGATAATCCACAAAGGCATAATCAGTGAATGTTTAGAGGCAATTTTGTTTGACATGATATATGCTAGCAAATGTATTCTACTGAACACCTCAGTTAGTGTTTTTATCTTTAACTCATATAACAGATCTTCTTTTAAGAAATATTTTTGCCATTTTTTCCCCCCAGGATGAGATCTAATTTAAGATATTAGTTGGAAATTAAAATCTGTTGTGCTATTCACCCTTAAATTGTTACCATAGCCATTATCATCTTTTTTTTTTTCATCCTTTTCAATAAAAATGAGAGAAGACATACAGCTCTAAGACACAGATTTCTATTGTGTGTCTGTTTGGTATTCTATCACTGACCTTGAAAAAGTCAAAATGCTTCTTAACACTATGAATTGTTTTGAAAAAAATCTCACTAATTTCCCAGTTCAAGTTCGGCAATAAATTTAACTAACACCATGCTTTTTTTTTTTTTTTTCCGGAACAAAATTCACTTGGGGATTTTAAAACTTCAGTTAAATTGATTTTTTGGCTATTATCATTACTCACATAACACTGAAAAACATAACCAGGTTTTTTTTCCCAGGCTTTAAACAGAAATTTTCAAACTTGGTGTTTTAAAGATTACTCTCTCTTTTTTATTTCACAAAGTAAACATAAACACTTTAAACTTCTTTCTTTTTTTAAGCTCAATAGTTATACTAACAACCTTTTTTGAAGAAAGTAAATGAAAACCAACTAAAATAAGGGAACTCTGGTTCAAGTATCACTGCAGACTAGGTTTTTGTAGAGGGCTTTCCTGCTTCAAAGAAAAACAGCTATGACTAAAACACAATTTCTGTCGCCTTGCTGGATCTTCAGGGATTGAAAACAATCTCCACAGGTCCAAAAGAAGAAAGAGGTATAAGAAGCAAACTTAATATGGAGACAGTGAACAGTATGCATACATGAAGAGACTATAACCAGGATCCTAAGCCTTGGACCAGCAGGACAACGGAGGCACTGAAGCAAGATTGCTCAATTAAAGGGACAAAGAAAAAGGAAATGCAGTAGCCTCAGGACAATAGCTTTCTTTACTTCCATATTGCAGAAACAAACACAAATCTTCTCTGGAGGAAAGCATTTTCAATTTCATTCTTCAGAATGTCTATAGTTTAGCAACAACCAAAAATGAGGTAACAATAAAGGATAACCAGACATAAAAAGGAAACATGTCACCATGTGGGAGAATCACCTGAATAGCAAATATCAAATTTGGTTCTCCAATGACTCCAGGTATTAAAATTATCTGATAAGAAAATGCAGTAATTAAAATGAAATTAAAGAGCTAAAAGTCAAAATCCCCCAAATGAGCAAACAACAAAAGAGTATATACAATTAACAGGCAGTCAAAAAATGTTTTAGAAAAAAAATTGTTACATTTAAAAACTAAATGCATAGGTTATATAGAAAGTGGGCACATCCCATTATAAACACCCCCATAAAAGTCAAGAATATGACAAAATGCCTTCTGAAATGTGGAGGAAAAACCTCAACAAGGAATGGAAACTTAGTGTACAATTTTTCTGGAAAGACCATTAAAAGAATCAATAAGTACAATACAGAATATGTATTCTCAGTATTTTAACGATGTCATGTTCAAAATCAAGGGAAATCCAATTCAAAAATTACTGTAGTTTTTCATGGAACATGAATACTGATCCTAACATTTACTTAGAAAGATAAAATGCCAGTTCAGTTCAGTTCAGTTCAGTCGCTCAGTTGTGTCCAACTCTTTGCGACCCCATGAACCACAGCACTCCAGGCCTCCCTGTCCATCACCAACTCCCAGAGTTTACCCAAACTCATTTATATTGGGTCAGTGATACCATCCAACCATCTCATCCTGTAGTCCCCTTCTCCCCCTGCCCTCAATCTTTCCCAGCATTAGGGTCTTTTCAAATGAATCAGCCCGTCGCATGAGGTAGCCAAAGTATTGGAGTTTCAGTTTCAACATCAGTCCTTCCAATGAACCCCCAGGACTGATCTCCTTTAGAATGGACTAGTTGGATCTCCTTGCAGTCCAAGGGACTCTCAAGAGTCTTCTCCAACACCACAGTTCAAAAGCATCAATTCTTCAGCACTCAGCTTTCTTTATAGTCCAACTCTCATGTCTGTACATAACTACTGGAAAAACCATAGCCTGGACTAGACAGACCTTTGTTGACAAAGTAATGTCTCTGCTTTTCAATATGCTATCTAGGTTGATCATAACTTTCCTTCCAAGGAGTAAGCATCTTTTAATTACATGGCTGAAATCACCATCTGTAGTGATTTTGGAGCCCAAAAACATAAAGTCAGCCCCTCTTTCCACTGTTTCCCCATCTATTTGCCATGAAGTAATGGGACCAGATGCCATGATCTTAGTTTTTCTGAATGCTGAGCTTTAGGCCAACTTTTTCACTCCCATCTTTCACTTTCATCAAGAGGTTCTTTAGTTCTTCTTCACTTTCTGCAATAAGGGTGGTGTCATCTGCATGTCTGAGGTGATTGATATTTCTCCCAGCAATCGTGATTCCAGCTTGTGCTTCTTCCAGTCCAGCGTTTCCCATGATGTACTCATGATGCAGATAAGTTAAATAAGCACAGTGACAATATACAGCCTTGACGTACTCCTTTTCCTATTTGGAACCAGTCTGTCGTTCCATGTCCAGTTCTAACTGTTGCTTCCTGACCTGCATACAGGTTTCTCAAGAGGCAGGTCAGGCAGTCTGGTATTCCCATCTCTTGAAGAGTTTTCCACAGTTTATTGTGATCCACACAGTCAAAGGCTTTGGCATAGTCAATAAAGCAGAAATAGATATTTTTCTGGAACGCTTGCTGTTTTGATGATCCAGAGGATGTTGGCAATTTGATCTTTGGTTCCTCTGCCTTTTCTAAAACCAGCTTGAACATCTGGAAGTTCATGGTTCATGTATTGTTGAAGCCTGGCTTGGAGAATTTTGAACATTACTTTACTAGCGTGTGAGATGAGTGCAGTTGTGCAGTAGTTTGAGCATTCTTTGGCATTGCCTTTCTTTGGGATTGGAATGCCAGGGGGTTGTTAAAATTAAAATAGAAAAACAGAAGTAGGAATTTCTCTGCCAGGTATCACAACATATAAAAAAACTATGCTGGTTAAAACGGTGATATATGCATGCAAGAAAAGACAGACTAATGGAAAGAATAAAGCATCCAAGAACAAATTCATGTATACATGGAAATTCAAATAATAACAATGGAATTTGAAACCAGTGAGTGAAAGTAAAGTCACTCAGTCATGTCGGACTCTTTTTGACCTCATGGACTGTAGCGTGCCAGGCTCCTCCATCCATGGGATTTTCCAGGCAAGAATACTGGAATGGGTTGCCATGTCCTTCTCCAGGGGATTTTCTGGACCCAAGGATCGAACTGGGGTCTCCCACACTGCAGGCAGACTCTTTACTATCTGAGCCACCAGGGAACAAATTATTCAAAACAATTATTCAAAAACCTCCTGGATACCCATTTGTAGAACAAAAAATTTACATAAAAATAAACTGCAAAATTAAATGCAAAAAAACCCAGCAATATAAAAAGTATTAGCTGAAACCAAAGGAGAACACCTCTATAAATATGATGTGTGGAACACATTCTTAAGCTAGATACAAAATCCAGAGCCATAAAGAAAATCATTTCTTAGACTCAGTTTTGCAAAAACAAAACTTTTGAATGTTAAAAATCACATAAACAGGTCTTTCCTGGTGATCCTGTGGTTAAGAATCCACCTTGCAATGCAGGGGACACTGGTTCAATCCCCGGCCTGGGAAGACCCCACGTGTGGAAGAACAGCTAAGCTCTTACACCACAACCACTGAGCCCATGTGCCACAACTACTGAAGCCTGAGCACTCTAGAGCCTGCGCTCTGTAACAAGAGGAGCCATTGCAGTAAGAGGCCCTCACACTGAAAACTGAGAAAGCCTGCAGGTAGCAACGAAGATCCAGCACAGCAATACATAAATAAATACAATAATTTTTTAACACTCACATGAGCAAGGTTAAAAGCAGTATGCTTGACAGAGGCGAAATACTTGCATCATATATAATAAGGGATAATCAATTTATTTTCCAAACTACAACTGCTGATAGTATAGTCCTGAGTTCAGTTAATAAGATAAAAGAATTTAAAGGGCAGCAAAAGAGACACAGACATAGAGAACAGACTTGTGGACACAGTGGGAGAAGGAGGGGATAGGATGAATTAAGAGAGCAGCACTGAAATACATACCTTACCATGTGTAAAACAAATAGCCAGTGGGAATTTGCTATGTGACACAGGAAGTCAAGTTGGTGTTCAATGACAACCTAAAGGGGTGGGATGGGGTGGGAGGTGGTAGGTTCAAGAGACAGGGGACATATGTATACCTACGGCTGATTCATGTTGATGTAAGACAGAAACCAATCCAACATTTTAAAGCAATTATCCTCCGACTAAAAATAAATAAAGTTTTTAAAATCATGAAAAAAAATAAAGAACATGATCAGATAATGCACCATAAAAAATAGAAATAGAAATGGTCAGTAAATAATTGAAGAAATTCATTCTAATTTTTTGTCCATTAGATTCACAAAAGAATGAGCACATTAATGGTATCTGTCATTACCAAAGGATCTTCTCACATGGCAGAGTGGTAAAGAATCCACTTGCCAATGCTGGAGATACAAGAGGTGAGGGTTCGATCCCTGGCTCAGGAGGATCCCTTGGAGTAGGAAATGGCTATCCACTCCGGTGTTCTTGCCTGAAAAATTCCTTGGAAAAAGGAGCCTGGAGGGCTACAGTCCATGGAGTCTCAACGAGTCAGACATGACTGAGCACACAACACACACACACACACACACACATCATTACCAAGAGTGCAGGGAAACAAATACCTTTACACCTTTACACACCTCTGATGAATATACCAATTGACACAAATTCTGGATCTAAATTATTCTTTAAGAATTGAATCCCTGTTGGCCCAATAGCATCATTTCTAGAAATTCATCTCCAGGAACACATCACAAAGAAATCAACTTATGTGGTCTTAAAGATGTGTATGTGCATGTGTGTGTAGGTGTCATAGACACGATATCTCTTATAATCAACATGCGATTGAATAATTAAGGTTGACCATCCATTCTATGAATTATTATGCAGCAGGAAAAAAAATCAGGTATATGTACACTCATAATGAAAGATCTGCAAGAGATATTGTTTAGGGAAAAGGAAGCGGCAGAAAAATATATATCATGTGATGCCATTTATATAAAAGTAATAATAAATAGTACTTTGAATTTGTATACACACATAAGATGGTACATAAATGACAAATTATGACACCACCACATATTAAAATGTAATATATCAATACTATAATATGTAAGTATATGATAAAAATGTGAGACTATACAGATCAAGTGTTAATAATAGCTATTTCTTGGAAGAGGAATTGATTTTAAGAGGGTGAAGAAAAGGAATATTTACTTCTTTTCAACTTGCTTCTTCGTTTGCAATTTCTACAAAAGATCATTAATCTGTTTACTTGTACAATTTAAACAAAATGAAACCGGCTTTGTCTCTAGATGGATGGAGGAAATTTGAGGAGAAATGGTATGCAGGAGAGAAAGGAAGACAGACAGGTAAGAACTAGTCACCAGCACAAGAGCCTTTGTATTTTCCTTCCCAACCGTGGGACCACAGTATAGAAACCACACTCTGGAAAAAATCAAAACCTCAAACAAAATATTAAGTTACAAACTGATCTGATTCTGGTGGCCAATTCAGGATGAGCAGCCTAAGAGAGGAGTTAGGAGCAATAGAAAAGCCTAATCAGATTTCCTGGTTGGAATGTCAACCCCCAGCAGAGGTATTTCCCAGAGGCTTTGAAAATCCTTTTACTTCCCATGGTGATTTCTCCTTTAAATGACCAAGTTATTGGTTCCCAGCAGGGCCGTGCCATCAATCAGTGATTACCATTTTATGAGACAATTTAGGGCTCAGAAACAAAATGCAATTGGACTATTGCTTAGTATAATATTAAATTCTACAGATAAATTTATTGTTTAATCATCATTGGAAAGCACAGTACTGCAGTTTTCCAAAAAAAACAATTGAAGTCTCAGGTCATTATTGGAGGAAGTTATTTAGATCTAAATTGCTTTGATTTGAAAATCCTCTAATTAGCAATTCATAGGCATAAATATGGTTCAATCAAAGACTTTTTGAAAAAAGAATGCTTTCTTTCATTTTCCCCATTCCCTAAATTAACCCTAGTCCTATAAAATATACAGAAGAATTTTATGACAATAAAGCCAAAGATTAACCTGGTAGCTGAAAACCTGTTGTTTATTGTGAAGACATACAGGCTAAGATTATTATGCATTTATCGAAGTGAAATGGATTTAGACTAATGTGAAAGACAGCATGACAAGCTTTATTACACCATAATGATTTAAAAGTCAAAGCAAAAATAGGATGATAAAATTGCCTTTAAAGAGACCAGGCAGTCTTAACATTGATGATAGCTATATGCAATTAATTCTGACTCTAAGAACATTTTTTTCCACTTGCTTCTAAAGGTATACCACCTTTCAGGGAATTCTATAATGATAAAATATCTGTTATTTCCTTCATACTTAGCTCTGATAAAGATTTACTTCCTTAACTAAGATTTATTAAGGACCTACTATGTGTATGGTGGGCTTCCCTCATGGTTCAGTGGTAAAGAATCCACCTGCAAATGCAGGAGACAGATTCGATCCCTGGGTCAGGAAGATGCCCTGGAGAAGAAAATGGCAACCCCACCAGTATTGTTGCCTGGGAAATCCCATGGACAGAGGAGACTGGCAGGCTATAGTATACAGGGTCACAGAGTCAGACACGACTTAGCGACTAAATAAACAACCACAATACACATCAACAAAAAAAATTCAAAGAAATGAATTCAGCAAATAATCTTTGCCTTTAAGCACTCAAAATCTAGTGAAAGACACAATATACATATACAATCTTCAAGTATACTTGTCAGATTGTGTGAAATTCAATAATAGGAGTTAGAGCTAAAAGACGTTAGGAAATAGAACAACTAAATAAGACTAAGGCATCAGAAGAGTTTTCATTCTGAGTTTCTTTGTGACTTGATATTCACAGTAATATGTCTTCACTTTAAACTGTCAACAAATAACCACTGAACAAATGCTGCGAGGTGCAAAGCACTATGACTGATGCCAACACACAAGCTGAAAAGATACGACCCAGCTTAAGACAGCAAACTAACAACTTCAGTACAACAAGACACATGCTCTAAGAAGGGACACAGGTGTGTGGGAGTGCAGAGAAACAAACACCTAGGTCTCCATGAAAGACTCCAAAAAAGTCTGAAACTTCACGGATAAATAGGCTTTTGCCAGTCGAGCATGGAGGAGAGGGACCTGAAGACAGAGAGCAGGCATGCAGCAGAATCATGATGCAGCATGGTGGGAACAAAGCGTGATATGGCTGCAACACCGAATGAACAGAAGAGAAAAGCAGGAAGTGAGCTGGGCCTGGTCTGGGGATGAGTTTTATAGAAAAGCTTAAGAATTTTAGTGCTGACATTTAGAATGAGGGTAAGAGAAGCTGTTGAAGAATTTTTCTTACAAACCACTGAATTAGCAGGATGGAGGCCAGATTGAAATGAGACCCATCTGCAAGAAGAAAGACATGTTAGGAAAAATTTGCCATGGTTTGGGTGAGATAATTCAAAAGAAGATGAGATTTTGGATTAGAGCTGTGGCAGCTGAGAGAGAGGTGAAGTTGATGAATATATTTGATGGCAGAATCAACTGGAATTGGTAGTTCAGTGGTGAAGGAGATTTACAGTCTGATACATAATATACTAAAATAAGCAAGTTTGGCAGGACTTATGTATCAGTTCAGTTCAGTCGCTCAGTCATGTCCAACTCTTTGTGACCCCATGGGCTGCAGCATGCCAGGCCTCCCTGTCCATCATCAACACCCAGATCTTGCTCAAACTCATGTCCATTGAGTCGGTGATGCCACCCAACTATGTCATCTTATGTCATTCCCTTCTCCTCTTGCCTTCAATCTTTCCCAGCATCAGGGTCTTTTCAAATGAGTCAGCTTCTCGCATCAGGTGTCCAAAATATTGGAGCTTCAGCTTCAGCATCAGCCCTTCCAATGAATAGTCAAGACTGATTTCCTTAATGACAGACTGGTTGGATCTCCTTGCAGTCCAAGGGACTCTCAAGCATCTTCTCTAACACCACGGTTCAAAAACGCCCTCAGCTTTCTTTATAGTTCAACTCTTACATCCATACATGACTACTGGAAAAACCATGGCTTTGACTAGACGGACCTTTGTTGTCAAAGTAATGTCTCTGCTTTTTAATATGCTGTCTAGATTGGTCATATCTTTTCTTCCAAGGAGCAAGCACCTTTTAATTTCATGGCAGCTTTCACCATCTGCAGTGATTTTGGAGCCCCCCAAAATAAAATCTCTCACTGTTTCCATTGTTTCCCTTTATTCATAAGGTGAGGCTAAGGAGTTGAGGTGAATTTCTATTATATTCTATTCAATTTTCACAAATATGTGTATCACTTCCGAATAAAGTTAAAAGTCCGAGTCACTGAAAAACTCTCAAGGGCTGTCCCCAATAAGTGTATAGCCTATCCGTGTTCTCACAATCAGGTTTCTTGAAATCTATCACGTGTTTACTGGATCTATGTCAGGCATTATGTAAAACAGAAGTTTTACAGGGGAACAAATGACTAGATTATTAGAGATAAGAAATTTACCTGGGAGATATGAGTAGTAAATAATGTGGTCAAGGTATAACCCGGACTATCTGATTCTGGTACAATGTTTTTTCCACCCTATATAGAATATGTATCAATGTCATCAAATAGAATGGACAGACATATTTAACTGAAATTTCTTAATGTAATATCCTGCAGATTAACTTTGATTTTTAACTTATGAGACTCTTCAATAGCAAAGCAACACTGGTTGATTGTGTCTATTCCATATTTTTTAATTTGAATGTAATTGCTTTGCAGTGTTGTGTTAGTTTCTGCTGTACACGAATGTGAATCAGCTATATACATATATACACATGTCCTTTCCCTCTTGAGTCTCCCTCCCACCCTTCCATCCCACCCTTCTAGGTCATCACAGAGGACATATGTGTTTTACACCAGCTTCCCACTGCACGCATGCTGTCTCTTCAGTCGTGTCCAACTCTGTGCGACACTATAGACTGCAGCCGGCCAGGCTCCTCTCTCTATGGGATTCTCCAGGCAAGAATACTGGAGTGGGTTGCAGTACCCTCCTCAGTGGGATCTTCCTGACCCTGCATTGGCAGGTGGGTTCTTTACCAGGAGCACCAACTAGCTATCTATTTCACACATGGTAGTGCATGTACGTCAATGCCACTCTCCATTCTTCCCATCCTCTCCGACCCCCACTGTGTCCACAAGTCCATTTCCTACATCTGTGATCCTATTCATCCATATCTTATCAAAGTAACATTTATCATTCCCATTTCTGTTTTTTTTTTATTGGGTTAATGAATACTTTGGAAACTTTTAAAACAACCCATCGAAAGCTCATTAATAAGGATTTAATTTATGAGCACATGGTTTGAAAAAAATTTTTAATGAAATAACTCATCCAGTTGCCCAGGACGATCCTAAATTATCATCAATATCTTTTTTTAAAATATAGATTTCCAAACCATAGTAGTAAGTCACTATATTTTAAAAATCTATACCATCTCTAAGAGGAATTTCAAACCAAAGATAGATTTGGGTAGGAAGTGGGGAGGCAGAACTAAATAAACTGAATGTACACTGTTACTTACTTTATCTCTGGAGAAGCTGAAAAGTTGTTTTCTTGCAGCAAAGAACTGGACAGCTATCACACTGGCTGAGTGACCCCAAAGGACACCAACTGGCTTAGAGACAACATAGGGGTTCCAAAGGCAAACTTTATTGTCAATGCCAGCAGTTGCTAATCAGAATTAGAAAGAAAAAAAAAATGTTTTTAGTAATAGGAATACCCCACAACACTTTCTTTTTGAAATGAGTATATCACATACTATATCACCATAGGCTGATAAAAGCCTTCTCAGCATTAACACACCTTTGTTTTGAAGGAAGGAAAATTCTATCATTGTGCAACAGTCCAGGCTAATAGGGCATGAGTTCTAACACTGGAAGTAGTTGAAATGGAAGGTGTAGGGGAGATGGGTCTGCACGGGGTAAAAGGACAACAGTTTCCTAAAAAGGTGCCAGCAGCCCAAGCAGGAGGACAGAAAGTTCTTCCTCCCGGTCCCAGTGTTTCCCTCTCCAGCCTGCACAGCCTAGGAATGCAGATCACATTAAAGTTATCCCAGGAGTAAGAGAGAACTAAAACAATATTTAAAGTTTCCAAATTAATGAAAAACTATAAGGAAATCAATTATTTTTCACTGTCATGTAAATAATCAAGAATTTGTAAGCAAATGAGCAGCAGAAATATATGTTTGACTTGCTCTATTGAAAGAATAAGGCTTTTAAAAAAATACAAATTAATTATATTCAGGGCGTGCATCAGAAACTGGGAGCACGGTGCCTGTGCTTCTTCAGTTCTGAGGAAATTCAGCGGAGCCCTCTCTGCTGTTCCCATTTTTAGGGCTAACTGAAGAGCTGAATCTATTCGCATTTATGGAGTTGCCATAAATGTCAGACCCCTATTTGGATTAATAGCCCAGGGTTACAGAAATAAGAGGAACTGAATGTACTTTTGTTTCAAGTCTTTACTCCATAGTAGGAAATTAGTAAGTGATAAATTTTACCCTGAGTATTACTGCATACAGTAACATGTAATTCCAGCAGTGGGCCAGGTATATGTTAGAGATCAATACAAAGGGGCTGAAATAATAATGAACCAAGGCACTGGTTGATATTTGAGTCCTTTTAAGCCCAATTCACTAACTCGTCCAGCTTTCTGTAATAAATCTACAATCCTCCTTGAAAGTTTGCTGTTCGCCTATCTCTGACTTCAAAGTCAGTCTCTTTTATCATGAATGGCAGCTATGATTGTTGGGAATTTTAGAGATTCAGCCCCTTAGCTGATATCAATACTCTTTATATAAATGACAGCTTTTGAAAGAGGGTCAATAAGACCCATTCTGTAGGCCATGTGTATTCATTCTCTGTAACTACCCTATCAATGTTTAGAATAACACCTCACTTTTCATATTTGAACTAATATCATATAAATCAAATTATCAGCTTTCAAAATGCCTAAAATTTATTTAAATAGACAACACCTGAAAATCTTTATTGCTTATTTCCTCAGCTAAAATTTACATATAAAAAAGAGCTCTCCTCTAAATGTCCTTCAACAGAGGAGTGGATAAAGATGTGGCACATATATACATTGGAATATTTCTCAGCCATAAAAGGAATGAAATTGTGCCTTTTGCAGAGATGTGGATGGACCTAGAGGCTATCATACAGAGTAGAGTAAGTCAAAAAGAAAAAATGTATATTGTGTATATTAACACATATGTGGACTCTAGAAAAATGGTATGGATGAACCCATTTGCAAAGTACAAATAGAGACACAGATGTAGAGAACAAATGTATGGACAGCAAGTGGGGAAGGGGAGTGTGGAATGAACTGGGAGGTTGGGAATGACATATATACACTAGTTTGTGTAAGATAGATAGCTGAGAACCTACTGCATAGCAGAGAGAACTTGACTCAATGCTCTGTGGTGACCTAAATGGGAAGGAAATCCAAAGAAGAGGGGATATATCTATATGTTATAGATAATTCATTTTGCTATACAGCAGAAACTAACACAATATTGTAAAGCAAATGTACTCCAATAAAAATTTACTTAAAGAAAATTCCTTTAGTATGCTAAAGGGCAAGTTTGAAAATTTTCAAAAAGCATCAGAAGTTATATTCTGAAAGGTGATTAGAAAATGTTCTACATTTTACATTTCTCTAGTGAGTGTATGTGTGTGTGTGTGTGTACATGAACAAAGAAAATGATGTATTTGGGTAGAGTGAGTGAGTGATAGTCACTCGGCCATGTCCAACTGCTTGTAACCCCATACAGTGTGGCCTGCCAGGCTCCTCTGTCCATGGGATTCTCCAGGCAAGAATACTGGAGGGGGTTGCCATTTCTTTCTCCATTGTTTGGGTTGAGCATTTGGTTATGCTAAGAAGATGGCAGAAGGCAGATACTGCACAAATAGTCTTCTTTCTCTATGTCATTTTACATTCCCCACCAATGCTGAGCAAAAGGCTCATTAAAGAATTGGAGCACTTTCTCATATTTTCACCCCAATGTAGTTCATATATGCTGCACATCTTAATGCATCATTATCAGACATTCTCAGGTAATAAAATGTGAGCTACTCAAGCTGGTCTCTCTGGCAATAAAAGCAACAAGGTGAAGAGGCCCCATGCATGCAAATATGCATAGCAAACTATTCAGGAGTCTCTCATAGTTATCGTGATTTATTTTACATACCAATTAAATTGAGCTGAGAGTGGTAATCAAAACCATGAATGCCCTGGGCAATGTTGAAGGATGTCATTTTAAGATGCTTTTTAGATTTCTCTCTCCAGGCCAGTACCACGGTATTTGTATTGCTGGTTGTACTGGAAATAATAGCATCTAAAGATGCATTGTAAGTAACTGAGCAAAGAAAAAAGAAAAAAAAAAATCTTTAGTTGATTTCTCACAAGACACAGGGAGAACAGTATTATTTTAATACATGAGGTTAAAAATTAAACTCATATTATGATGATACAACCTGATACTTAGAAAACACCTCACTAACCGCTTCTCCCACCAAAAAACTTAGAGTAAAAACTTACCAAAAAATCTGCAATCAGACTTTTCTTCCACCTCAAGGATAGCTTAAAAAATTTTAATTAGAACACATGACAGGAAACAATATGAATCAATAATTACATGGGATTCTGGAGATATAAGTAACTGGCTAAAATGCTGGGTTCTTCTTCCTGGGTCTAAAGTAGGCGAACAGGAGTTGAGCAAACATCTGCTACTCTCAAGGTCCAGCTCATGCCCAAACCATTGGTTTACTTATGTTTTGACTGGTCTAGAATGTTTGAGAGTGGGGTGGCCAGGACTTGAAGCTCTGCCAAGATTCACAGCTAGAAATCTAAGTCGATTGGCAGTTTTCCTGTTCTTGATGATCTAGTAATAGGAGTATGAGAGGACCATGCGTGTTTAGTCACGTCCGACTCTGCGACCCCACAGACTGCAACCCGCCAGGCTTCACTGCCCATGGGATTGTCCAGGCAAGGATACACTAGATGAGCAGCAAAACCCCACAAGCAAGAAGAATGATTCTGTTGTCTTTTGTCAGAAAGACCTGTGAGTTCCTATAGACTCACAGGCTCCAAAAGACACAGCTGCTCTGCCACAAACTTCTCACCACTATTCCCTCCATGGTTAGATGACAGTTTTCTTTCACATTTGGCTGAGACAATATATTTGTGCCCCAAGGTGAAAGATTTCCAATTTGATCTCAAACCCAAATTTCTGCCTCACACCAAGAGGGATGTTGTAACTCCGTACAACTTAAGACAAGTTGTTTTAATAGAACGGCTCTTGAAAATGTTTCTGATCTGTTTATTATCCAGCATCAAGAGCTAACACTCTTGTAATACAATTCTCAGGGATCACTAGAATTCTTGCACTTCTTATTAAACTAATCCTTGACTGCACTGTTCCTCACTATCTTGTCAAGAGTGTTTGCATAGAAAACACCTTAGAATATGAGACATGGCAGTCTCATATTTGCCTCTTTTTCTGCAGCAAACGATAGACAAATTTACTACCAAAAATAACTCTGGAGCCAAAGACAGCATGCATCCTGCCCACTGCAGAAGATTCAGATTCTATAAGCTCAGGGTTCTTTTCCTATAACATAACCCACTGTGCAGGCATTCATCTGCAACTCTCTGCTTTGCCTCTGTGAGACCTGAGTGTCAAGGGGAACTGACATGAATATGCTGATACTTATGGGGGTTGCTGTGCTGTGAATAATGAAGTCCTTTTTTCTGCAACACAGGAGTCTTATGTCCTCTCTCATTTTAAGATTATTTTAAAAGTTCTTTCTCCGCGTGAGAGCCACAGTATTTGTATTGTTGGCTGTGCTGGAAATGGCAAGCTAACTTACTAGTAACTAACTTGGAAACAGTCCTACTATTTTGGTTGGAAGAATTTAATTTGCTTTATATAAATGTATGTATACATATATGCATACATATATATGAATATATATATATTTCCAAATTAGTAAAGGCAAGTATTCTGAGAGGCAGAACTGTAGCTCAATACACTTAATAATACACTTATTATACATTATACACTTAATACAATACGCTTAATAAACTAAAAGGGAAGAGCTAACTTAGACACAACTTAGCAACTAAAACAACTGCAATTGACATGTGAATAGCTTAATTTAACATATTTCATAGCTATTTCACTATGAAATATATGTCTTAACATGGTTGTGCTTTGTGTGTGCTAAGTTGCTTCAGTCGTGTTCGACTCTTTGAGACCCTGTGGAATGTAGCCTGACAGGCTCCTCTGTCCATGGGATTCTCCAGGTAAGAATCCTGGAGGGGGTTGCCACGCCCTCCTCCAAGGCATCTTCCCAACCCAGGGATCCAACCCAGGTCTCTCACATTGCATTTCTTTACAGTCTGAGCAGTAACAAAACACATGGGTGGGAAACAAAAGGTAAACTCCAGAATTCAGGACTGAAAGAGGACTTATCTACTTCTTTATTTTACAGACTGAAAAATAGACACCTGTGCAGATTCAAGTATTTGGCAAAAGTCAACAACTGATTGTTGTCAAACTCTGGACTGGAGCCCAAGCATTTAGCCTCTAAGTTTGGTTTAATGTTATATAGCATACTATATTAAAGATCCAGGCTCAGGACAACTAGCATTTGGCAGAGTCAGAGTACAAATTCAGACCTGACCTCTTGACCACTGGAACAGGGCTTCTCATATTGTAATAAGCAAAACAGTCACCTAGAAACTGGTGTTAAAACGCAGATATTCATTCAGAAAATCTAAGATGCTGCATTTCTAACAATCCCCAGTTGTGGCTGGTGATGCTCTTTGGTGATGATCACACTTTGAGTAGCAAGACACTAGAATACATTACTTGGAGAAGGTAATGGCACCCCACTCCAGTACTCTTGCCTGGAGAATCCCAGGGACAGGAGAGCCTGGTGGGCTGTCATCTATGGGGTCGCACAGAGTCGGACATGACTGAAGCAACTTAGCAGCAGCAGCAGCAGAATACATTACTAAGAGCAAGGCTCTCCTTCTATACTCTAGAGAATTAAACCATTCCCTGGTGGCTCAGACAGTAAAGAATTCACCTGCAGTGCAGGAGACCCAGGTTCAATCCCTAGGTTGGAAAGATCCCCTGGAGAAGGGAATGTCTATACACTCCAGTATTCCTGCCTGGAGAATCCCGTGGACAGATGAGCCTGGCAGGCTACGATCCATAAGGTTGCAAAGAGTTGGACACAACTGAGCAACTAACACTTTCATTTTCTCAAAATTTGGGAGATCAAATGCTCCTTTGGCAATCTGATGAAAGCTGTAGACCCTCTCCATCAAAAAGATGTGCACACACAAAAGTTTGTATAAAATATCAGGATTTGAGGAACCTCCCCAACCTCCCCACCTCTATTCATGAAGCCCAACAATAATAGATCTGAAGAAATCAAATGAGAAATCTCTAGCAACAAGGTAATTTGGGATTGCAAAACTTTCACCTGCTTTCTCAAATGATTCTTAAAGTTCCTATTACTAATGATGCATATGCTTTGTGTTAATCAATGCCCATGTAAGTATCTCTTGGCAGGAAATAGCTCTTTGCAGGAAGCCACTCTCTGCAGGAGGCCCCTTTTGTCTTGTCACTTTAGAAAAGCTATATTGTAATTAACCTTTAAACCAGGCTTTCCCATGCTCTACTCATCTCCTGGTCAAGCACACCTTCCAAATCCTTTGATCACACAGTGCCTTGTCTAATCTGTTGATTCTTTTCTTAGATCAAAGAAATAGAAATGAAGGGTAAGTAATTAACAGCGAAGTAGATCTTTTCCCCAGCTTCCCCTTCCGTAATCCCTCAAGCTACCTATGGGAACGAGACAGCATCTAAAGAAAGATCACAAGGAGTTCACGAGTCTGCACGCAGTGGGAGATAGTGATGAATCTAACCCCCTACCTCAATGATTAAATGAGATTATGTCTCCTTTTTCCCTTTAAAAGCTTTCAAGGCCAAGCAGAATCTTTGGAGTTGGTTCTGGAACACAAGTCTACCTTCTACCCCAGGATGCAGGCTTCCTGAATAAGGCACTTCCTTTCTTGCCAGCACTTGTCTCTCAAGCATTGACTTTCAATTGGTGAGCAGCCGAACCTGAGTTTGGGCTTGTCTTTTTAGTTTCTACTTCTTAAAGTAAATGAGTTTAGCTGAGTTTTGATGCCAAGTTTCTACTAGTCAATGCCAATCAGAACACAATTTCTAAGGAAAAAAGAAGGGGCTCTGATAATGCAAAGGAGACTTTTAGAAAGGAGCTCCAGGCAGAAGAATAATTCACCATACAGTGTGCTGTGAAATGTGAAACACAAAAGGACTGCTAAGGGCCAAAATGGTCTACTTCTCCACTCAGCCCAGAATTCACCTGGACTGTTGTTTCTTGCTCATCCCCCATCATGTAATCTCCCTCAATCTATGGATTACTTAAAAGTATTATTAGAGTAATGTTTTTAAATCCCTTCCACTACCAGGTATCAAACCATGCCTTGATGTGGGTAGATATCCCAAATTTACTGATGAGGAAATAGTCCAAAAGCCATATCACCCTAGGTCATGTGGCTAATTGAGGATAGAGATGAGACTGAGTGCCATCTGACTGGCTGTGAGCTTTTCATTTGTACTACTGCACCTTTCTTTTCCACAAAATTTAAAGATGTTTGCTCCTTGGAAGAAAAGCTATGACCAACCTAGATGGTATATTAAAAAGCTGAGACATCACTTTACTGACACAGGTCTGTATAGTTAAAGCTATGGTTTTTCCAGTAGTCATGTATGGATGTGAGAGTTGGACTATAAAGAAAGCTGAGCACTGAAGAACTGATGCTTCTGAACTTTGGTTTTGGAGAAGACTCTTGAGAGTCCCTTGGACAGCAAGGAGATCAAGCCAGTCAATCCTAAAGGAAATCAGTCCTGAATATTCACTGGAAGGACTGGTGCTGAAGCTGAAACTCCAATACTTTGGCCACCTGAAGTGAAGAGCTGTCTCATTGGAAAAGACCCTGATTGTGGGAAAGATTGAGGGCAGGAGGAGAAGGAGACAGAGGATGAGATGGTTGGATGGCATCACTGACCCAATGGACATGAGTTTGAGCAAACTGAGGGAGATAGTAAAGAACAGGGAAGCTTGGCATGCTGCAGTCCATGGGGTTGCAAAGTCCATGGGGTTACAACTTAGCAACTGAACAGCAAACAACAATCTTTCTTTTCCACTAAGCTACACTGCCATATGTATGCCAGGTTTTTTCTATTATCTGATTTGAAGTTCTTTCCATTACCAATTACATTTATTGAGCCTCATTGTGTGCATCCATGTGCAGTCACTCGCTCGTGTCCAACTCTTTGTAACCCTATGGACTTTAGACCACAAGGCTCCTCTATCCATGGGATTTTCCTGGCAAGAACATTGGAGTGGGTTGCCATTTCCTCCTCCAGGGGATCTTCCTGACTCAGAGATAGAACCCGAGTCTCCTGTGTCTCCTGCATTGCAGGCAGATTATTTACCACTGAGCCACTGGGGAAGCCCCTTTGAACCTCACTGGGGAGCAATTAATTTCAGGAGCATAAAGTTTGCTGATCACTTGCTACATTAATACTACTACTTTACTAGAAGTACCAGCAGTATAAAATCTGAGGATAATGTCCTTATCAGGAGCATCCTCAATGAAACAATTCCCTTTGTTTACAGAAAATGCTAAGAGTTATACTCCTAGAGGAGAACATAGGCAAAACACTCTCCGACATACATCACAGCAGGATCCTCTATGACCCACCTCCCAGAATATTGGAAATAAAAGCAAAAATAAACAAATGGGACCTAATTAACCTTAAAAGCTTCTGCACATCAAAGGAAACTATTAGCAAGGTGAAAAGACAGCCTTCAGAATGGGAGAAAATAATAGCAAATGAAACAACCGACAAACAACTAATCTCAAAAATATACAAGCAACTCCTACAGCTCAAAACCAGAAAAATAAATGACCCAATCAAAAAATGGGCCAAAGAACTAAATAGACATTTCTCCAAAGAAGACATACAGATGGCTAACAAACACATGAAAAGATGCTCAACATCACTCATTATCAGAGAAATGCAAATCAAAACCACTATGAGGTACCATTTCACACCAGTCAGAATGGCTGCGATCCAAAAGTCTACAAATAATAAATGCTGGAGAGGGTGTGGAGAAAAGGGAACCCTCTTACACTGTTGGTGGGAATGCAAACTAGTACAGCCACTATGGAGAACAGTGTGGCGATTCCTTAAAAAACTGGAAATAGAACTGCCTTATGATCCAGCAATCCCAATGCTGGGCATACACACTGAGGAAACCAGAAGGGAAAGAGACACGTGTACCCCAATGTTCATCGCAGCACTGTTTATAATAGCCAGGACATGGAAGCAACCTAGATGTCCATCAGCAGATGAATGGATAAGAAAGCAGTGGTACATATACACAATGGAGTATTACTCAGCCATTAAAAAGAATACATTTGAATCAGTTCTAATGAGGTGGATGAAACTGGAGCCTATTATACAGAGTGTAGTAAGCCAGAAGGAAAAACATAAATACAGTATACTAACGCATATATATGGAATTTAGAAAGATGGTAACAATAATCCGGTGTACGAGACAGCAAAAGAGACACTGACGTATAGAACAGTCTTATGGACTCTGTGGGAGAGGGAGAGGGTGGGAAGATTTGGGAGAATGGCATTGAAACATGTAAAATATCATGTAAGAAACGAGTTGCCAGTCCAGGTTCAATGCACGATACTGGATGCTTGGGGCTAGTGCACTGGGACGACCCAGAGGGATGGTATGGGGAGGGAGGAGGGAGGAGGGTTCAGGATGGGGAACACATGTATACCTGTGGTGGATTCATTTTGATATTTGGCAAAACTAATATAATTATGTAAAGTTTAAAAATAAAATAAAATTAGGAAAAAAAAGAGAAAAAAAATTAAAAAAGAAAATGCTAAGAGTTATTATAACTTGACTTAATAAAACAGTAGTATAACACATGAAAGATACTACAGAGCACTATAATTATATCTTCAAATCCATGGACATTCCATAATGTCATTACAATACAATCAAAATAAAGTATTTCTACCCTGAAAATTGCTTTGTCATTTCCACATTACATCCAGGTATCTTCTTCAGTTTTAAGGTTTTAAAGAAAGACATATAAAGAAGTACATTCTGTCCTTGTATTTAAAGTATTGCTTTAAGATTTTAATCTGGAGATTCAGTTCAGTTCAGTCGCTCAGTCATGTCCGACTCTTTGCGACCCTATGAATCGCAGCACACCAGGCCTCCCTGTCTATCACCAGCTCCTGGAGTTAACTCAAACTCATGTCCATCGAGTCAGTGATGCCATCCAGCCATCTCATCCTCTGTTGTCTCCTTCTCCTCCTGCCCCCAATCCCTCCCAGCATCAGGGTCTTTTCCAATGAGTCAACTCTTCGAATGAGGTGGCCAAAATATAGCAAGTGACATTTATGGACCTGCAGTCTTCCATACTGGAGGTTCAAACAATTCACACTTTGTTTCTAAACCAAGATGTAACTCGTTTCTGGTTAAACTGTAGAATGCCAGAGTTCCTGAGAATGCCCGAGCAAAAGGTAAAAGTAAAGCCATTTCCTTGAAATCAAATTACCTGGTAGATAAAAATGCGTTCCTCATTTCTTGAAGAGAGAAAAGGAAATGATGGGTTTATGATGAAAAAGTTTTTAAAATATCAAGCTAGTGGATGGAAAGAACTGACAAAATAAATGATTTGTTTTAAATATTCTCAATGAGTTTGAGGATTGGTAGCAAAATATTTAAAATTACTTTTAGATGATATGTTGAGGGATAAAAAGGACAATTTGACCATGTCTGTCCATTCCTTAAGATGCTAACTCTCAGCTCTTCCACTGTCTTGCCCTTTAGTCATAAAAAAGGCATTAAGGGAAGCTGTCATCACAGATCCTCACCCTTGTGATGCTATCAAAATACTGTGTAATACCAATTAGTTTATGTAGAAAAAGTGATTTGAAAATGAAAAGTGATACCTAAAAACTCAGTAAGTAATGCTATTAAGTGCACTTAGAGTAAGTTAGAATGCTGCTGCTGCTGCTATGTCGCATCAGCTGTGTCCGACTCTGTGTGCCCCCATAGACGGCAGCTATGGGATCCTCTGTCCCTGGGAAAACCAGGCTCCTCTGTCCCTGGGATTCTCCAGGTAAGAATACTGGAGTGGGTTGCCATTTTGTTCTCCAGTACATGAAAGTGAAAAGTGAAAGTGAAGTCACTCAGTCATGTCCGACTCTTTGCCACCCCATGGACTGTATTCCACCAGGCTCCTCCATCCATGGGATTCTCCAGGCAAGAGTACTGGAGTGGGGTGCCATTGCCTTCTCTGAAGTTAGAATGAGGCCCTTTTCTATCATCTGCCAACAGATGGAAGCTATCAGTTCAGGTTAGTCCCTTGGTCGTGTCCGACTCTTTGCGATCCCATGAACTATAGCAGTGTAGAAAACTGGGCCATTTCTAACTAAAAATTCTTATTATCATTTTTCAGGTTTTCACTTTATGAGTCATGTGACTTAGGAAAACTCCCTACCTGGAACTTTCTTTGATGTTCTCTTGTGTGAAAGTGAAGTGAAAGTGAAAATCGCTCAGTCCTATCTGACTCTTTGCGACCCCATGATACAGTCCATGGAATTCTCCAGGCCAGAATACTGGAGTGGGTAGCCATTCCCTTCTCCAGGGGACCTTCACAACCCAGTGATCAAACCCAGGTCTCCTACATTGCAGGCAGATTCTTTACCAGCTGAGCCACAAGGGAAGCCCAAGAATACTGGAGTGGGTAGGCTCTCCCTTCTCCAGTGAATCTTCCCGACCCAAGAATCGAACCGGATTCTCTGGCATTGCAGACAGATTCTTTACCAACTGAACTATCAGGGAAGGTTTCTTGTCTGAAGGAGTCTTGTCTGAGGGAGTTTATTCTCAGTTGTATTCCCTATTTTGAAGTTGGAGTAGTCCCATTCTCTGAGACCACCCCGGGACTCTCTACATTCTGAATAACTACCATTTCAAAGAGGAAAGATAAGAAAGAATAAAGCTAGCTATTTCATTAAAAAAAAAAAATCTAACTCAGCCCTGGTAGGCATATTAAAAATAATAATGCCATTCGTTTAATGAATTTTCAAAATACTAGACTAGACTTATAATGGATCTTACCCTTCTGTCACTCTATGGGAAAATCTACAGGAAGAGATCTTTTACTGCAAATATTGGCCAGTCACTCACAGCTGATTTCAACTGCTTTAAACCCAGCAAGAGCATTGCCCAGAAGGGCAGCATGTTCCAGCTGACTCTGTGGTGCACCGTTTTTGTCTGGAGAACTGACGTAGATGTAGGGAAATGGAAAAACACACATGCAAGACACTAAATCTGGCTTCTTTTCCAGATTTAGTCTGCATCAATTAGAAAGGCTCCCTAAGAAAACAATCTGCTTTCTGTATTCTAAATTCTCTGGCACCCTTTCATTAATCAGCTCAGCAATTAGTGATTTTATCAGTTCAAACTGTTTTGTACCTTCTCATAGCCATAGTCAAACAAAGAGGGCAAAACACCTTAACATAATAAAGAAAAGCAATTATATTTATTGTAGGCAATTTAGTATTCACTCTTTCCAGAGCTGAACTTCCAGTCTGTGGGTTTCAAGGTTTCCAATGATATTATCTATATGAAAAAGCAATTCTTTATGATCAAATAAGAGAGAGAAAATTCTCTGAGGTTCAAGATATTTATGTCTTGCCACTATTGCTCAAAATCTCTGTACTTACTCCGCACTTACTTTACATTTCAGAAGGTAATTATTTTTCCATTAAGATACAACACAGAACCACTCAGATGAGATGAAAGCATTTTCTCCTTCAAAGTTTTAAATAAACCTAACCTTATCTCAAAGCAGTAAGCTAATATCCTTATGTCTGAAAGTGAGTATTTCTTATATTTCAGTTTTACAGATACCTTTATCTTAGCTTCAGTGAAACAGTATTACCAAGCTTGTCCATGTATTAGCTTCTTTTGTCTGTTGTATATTCCCTCCTCACACTGAGATGGAAATCAGTAAAAATGTTCCTCGAGGAGGTCTAAGAATATCAGTTCATGCTGCTGGGGTCAAAAAAAGCCTCACTTGAAAGCAACCAGTGTTTGCTTGCTCCTGACAGAGCAAGGCTAGCAGACCAAGGAGCATAATTGCTACCAAGACCATCGTCCTGTGTTTGATTCCAGCCTGCTGTCCTCTTTTTTCTGCCTCCTCATTTCAGCCTTCCTCCCTTTGTCTCATAGCAAAACACCTGAGTTGCAAAGAAGCCAAGAAACAGTTGTAGTTAAGCTTCAAGTCCCAGTGACTAAACCTGGAGAAAGGCAGTCACCCATTGCCTTAAACTGAAGCAGATCCCCTTTCAAATTTCAACTTTGAAAGAAGAGAATCTTATATAGATACTTCACCTTTCTACACACTCTACTTTCTCCTTTTTCAGTTATCGTCTCTTCTACTACATTTTCCTCAACAGCCATTGCAAAGTATTAAACTACACATTATTGGTAAATGTATTTTTCTCACTTTGACATTTTCTCTTTACCATAAATTATCCCTCTTAAAAAAAAAGAAGGCTACCAATATTTAGCAAGATTTCTCTTGGTTTCTCTTTTCTTTTTAAATATTTTAATAATATTTGCCCAATGTCTTACTCCAGGCTGCTATAAGAAAATGTAGAGACCTAGTAATGTAAACAGCAAATGTTTATCTCCCACAGTTCGGGAGGCTAGGACATCCAGGACCAAGATCCTGACAGATTCAGCGTCTGGTTAGGGTCCACATTTTAGTTCACAGATGCCCTCTCCTCACTGGGCCCTCACATGGGGAAGAAGTGAGAGAATCCTCTGGCATCTCTTTTATAAAGGCACTAATCATAGTCATCCTGCTTATTTAACTTATATGCAAAGTACCTCATGAGAAACACTGGGATAGAAGAAGCACAAGCTGGAATCAAGATTGTTGGGAGAAATATCAATAACCTCAGATACGCAGAGGACACCACCCTTACGGCAGATAGTGAAGAGGAACTAAAAAGCCTCTTGATGAAAGTGAAAGAGGACAGTGACAAAGTTGGCTTAAAGCTCAACATTCAGAAAACGAAGATCATGGCATCTGGTCCCATCACTTCACGGGAAATAGATGGGGAAACAGTGGAAACAGTATCAGATTTTATTTTTTTGTCTCCAAAATCACTGCAGATGGTGATTTGCAACCATGAAATTAAAAGACGCTTACTCCTTGTAAGGAAAGTAATGACCAACCTAGATAGCATATTCAAAAGCAGAGACATTACTTTGCCAACAAAGGTCTGTCTAGTCAAGGCTATGGTTTTTACAGTGGTCATATATGGATGTGAGAGTTGGACTGTGAAGAAAGCACCGAAGAATTGATGCTTTTGAACTGTGGTATTGGAGAAGACTCTTGAGAGTCCCTTGGACTGCAAGGAGATCCAACCAGTCCATCCTAAAGGATATCAGTCCTGGGTGTTCATTGGAAGAACTGACGCTAAAGCTGAAACTCCAATCCTTTGGCCACCTCATGTGAAGAGTTGACTCATTGGAAAAGACCCTGATGCTGGGAGGGATTGGGGGCAGGAGGAGAAGGGGACGACAGAGGATGAGATGGCTGGATGGCATCACCGACTCGATGGACATGAGTTTGAGTGAACTCCGGGAGTTGGTGATGGACACGGAGGCCTGGAGTGCTACAGTTAATGGGGTCACAAAGAGTTGGACACGACTGAGCAACTGAACTGAACTGAACTGAATCCTATTCATGGGGCTGTCCTGGTGCCTCGGCAGTAAAGGATACCTGTCCCACATGCCAATGGAGAACAACAGGATCGATTCCTGGGTCAGGAATATACCCTGGAGCAGGCAATGGCAACGCACTCCAGTGTTCTTGTCTGGAGAATCCCATGGACAAAGGAGCCAGGCAGGCTACAGTCCATGGGGTCGCAAGAGTTGGACATGACTTAGTGACTGAACAACAAATCTTATTCATGAGAGCCACACCTTCAAGACTTAATCATGTCCCAAAGGCACAATCATGAGAAGGGAGGACTGGGATTAGGACTTCAACATGTGAATTTGGGGGGAGGGGACACAAAACGCCAGTCCATACATTCTTCCCCTAGCCCTCTCCCCCAATTCATGTCCTTATCACACGAAAAATACATCTCAACAATCCTGAAAGTCTTAACTCATTCCAACAAGAACATTAAAGTCTTAAGTTCAAATCTCATCTAAATATCTAAACCAGACTTGGGTAGGACTCAGGATACAATCAACCCATCCTGAGGCAAATCCTTCTCCAAGCTATGAACTGTGGAACCAAGTGAGTTCTATGCTTCCAAAATAGAATGGTAGAACAGGCATGTGATAAGTATTTCTATTCCAAAAGAGAGGAAAAAGGAAGTGATAGGTCTCAAGTAAATACAAAACCTGACAAGGAAACCTCCATTAAACATTATGGATCAAGAATAGCCCTCTTGGTCTGGTTATCTGCCTTCCAGACCCACTGGGATAGCAATGTCACCCTCAAAGTTACTGTCCGTGCTGTGGCAGTGGCCCCACCCATGCCACAGCTCTCTAAGGTGGCTCCACTCATGTCAGGGCTCCACTGGATGCAGCCTACACCAGGTCTCTGCCAGGTTCCCCCACCAAGGCATTAGGCCGGGGCATGCTGGCTCACCTGAACCACAGAGGCAGCCTCACTCACCTTTGAAACCACTCTGCAATATCTCAAGACAAAAAGATCCAGGAATTTGAAGGCACAGTAATAGAACCTAACTCAACTAAAGCATGGGTTCCCCAGGTGGCGCAGTGGTAAAGAACCAGCCTGTCAATCCAGGAGACATGAGAAATGCAGGTTCAACCCCTGGGTCAGGAAGATCCCCTAGAGGAGGGCATGGCAACCCACTCTGTTGTTCTTGCCTGGAAAATTCCATGAACAGAGGAGCCTGGTGGGCTACAGTCCATGGGGTCACAAAGAATCAAATGCAACTGAACACACACACACAAAAATCTAAAGCATAGTTATTTAAAAAAAAATTGTTGAATAAAAATGAAAAAGCCTCCATAACTTGTAGGACAATATCAAGCATTTTACATATAAATAATGGGAGTCCCTGGGGGAAAAAGAGAGAAACAGAAACCTTTGGAAAAAATAACAATAGAAACATTTTCAAATTTAATGAATATTCTAAATCCACATATCTGAGAATCTCAGTGAATTTTAAACAGCATAAACACACACACACACACCAAGAAAACTAAGGCACATTACAATCAAATTGCTTAAAATCAGTGAGAAATGGAAGGACCATAAGAACATTGTACTATGTGTTAGAGTGCACCCTAATGAGAATAAAGGACATATTTCCTGCCCTAAATACAGTGTTTTAATTTTCAGTTTCTGTATAAGTGTGATTTGCATGTCAGGCATCCAAACTTCCTGCTGGGGTTAGGAAGGTTATGACAGAACCAAAATTCTGATATGAGAACAGAAGTTTATAGGAACCCAAGAGCAGAGCCTGAACTGAGGAGCTTGCAAATTACACGAGGAAGAGTCCACCTGCACGTGATGGCTGAAGAGACAAATATGATGCTTGACAAAGGGAAGAGAAGTTTCAGTAGTAATACTGGCAAGGAAGATTCTTCTTTGGTGGCAGATCTAGAATATCTCAGAATAAATACTCCTTCAGAAGTAGTCAACATTGAGAAAGTGAGCTAGGGAGAGTCCAAGCATTGGCCCCCAGAGAGCATCTGTCATCTGTAAAAAGAACATTTCCCTACTTGGGAATCGAAATCATTATAAGATACTCTAATATTGTTCATCACTCCACATTTCCGACCTTGAGTTCTGAGGACCCCATTTCTAAAGGCTGCCTGTTTCTCTCCTTGCTTTATCATTTCCATTTTCTCATGACCAACTAGCCAATTTGATTGCAGTTTCTTTCTCTGTCCTCCAATCTATGCTGGACAGAACTATTAAATAAACTTTTCCTAAATGCTATCTGTATCAAGTCTGCACAGATTTCCTCAAAAACCTTCAGTGCATCACTGTTTCGTTTTTCTGTTAAATGTGAACTTGGTCTGGTTGTCAAGATCTTCCAATAGATATCCCTGTCGACCTTGGCATTGTTATTTTCTTAATACTCCATGTCTAATCTATTCATGTTCATCTCTGCTGCATTACTATGCCTGCTCGCCTATATTTCCTCATGTTCACTGTGCTCTCTTCCTCTCCCCTCATTCATCCTTCAACTACCTCCACTGACCCCTGAAGCTTTTTCTCATGTCTTTTCCTGCTTACAAATTCCGAAAGAGGCAAAATCTTGTTTATATGACTTAGTAGTTAATTTTCAGCACCACTGTACAATGTTTAAATAAGTTATTTTATATTACTCTTTCATTCTTATTTGTATATTAAGTTTTTTGAAATAAGTCTATAATTTATCTTTCTTCTATTGCCACCAATGTCTAAGACAGTTTTAAAGCACAAAAAATATTAAGTCTTTAGTTTATATATGAAAATATAATACTTGTTTGGAAGCAGCTGTAACACCTTCCATCACTTTCAAGTACTCTCTTCACTTTCTAGTACTTACTTGTTTCCATGTTATGAAAACATAACACAGAATTTTGTGCCTGTCACACATAGTGGATGACCAAAAATTTTATTTTTTGTTTACCCATGATTAATATCATGTGAGAATTAAGGGTAGGTAGAAAGTACAAAGGGCTTCCCAGGTAGCTCAGCTGTTAAAGAATCTGTCTCCAATGCAGGAGACCCCGATTTGATTCCTGGGTTGGGAAGATTCCCTGGAGGAGGAGGGCATGGCAACCCACTCCACTATTCTTGCCTGGAGAATCCCCATGGACAGAGGAGCCTGGTGGGCTACCATCCATAGGGTCACAAAGAGTCAGACATGACTGAGCGACTAAGCACAACACAGCACAGAAATTACAAAAGACATGGTATGATTTGTACCAAAGAAAAAAATGCAGAACTTACATACAGTTCATCATGTGGGATATTATTATCATGGGTCATGCATTAAAGAGTTAGTTCCAAACTCCTAAAACTCAAAGAGGGTAAAGCTATCACACCAGCCAATTGTTGGGTCCATTTTGACTATCTCTTCTTCAAAGTACATTAAGAATATACCTGCAATATAACAATGAGACTGATCCATTCTTTTCAGTGAGTATTCTTTATGTAATAGTTTTAAAGTGAGAAAAATACCATACTCTTAGTGTCTGGACCAAAACAGATATCAGAGCAGATACTGCACATTTGGATCTTAAACCATCATATGCAAATTTTGTAAAAGTTAGGCATAATACGAAATTAGCAAACTCATTGTTGACTAGGTTTTAAAAAAGTCTTGACCTTCCATAGATACTGTTTTATAACACACTCCTATCTCACAGAGAACTGCCACTCAAGTACTCTAGATCAAAGCAGTTCAGTCATTACATAGAAAAAGAGAAACAAGAAAAGAAAATTAAGAAGATTCCATTTTGAAGACAGTCAAACTAATACACCTCTCATGAGAATATAAAGAAAACAAGGGAGTGTTTTAAGGGCTCTTGTTAAATTCTTTTATTAAGTAGACCCAAATGTGACTACACAAAATTAGTTAGGATCAGAGTTGGGGTGAAGTTAAATGGATTCTGTGATAATTTTCTCCTCTCTCTTGAGATTTCTTGACTGTACAGTCCATCTGAATTAATTGTATGAGGCATAAATTTTAGAAAGAAAGAAGTAATTCCTGCTAGCATGTAGGGGATAGCAGAGTTCAGGTCAGAACCTCCTGGGAATCAATTATTAGTTTCTAGACTTGAACACTGTATGTGAAATATTTTCATGAAAAAATACAAATGTAGAAGGCTAAGGTGACTGTTTCTTTCATCGCTGTTTAGGTTCAGTACCTTGTCTGACCCAGTCTCCATGATGAAGTTTGTGCCCTAACGTATAGCAACATTTGTGATGTCCAGAGCGCAGCTCTGCCCAGTTAATGGTCACTGTTGCTTCTTCATCTTCACATGCACCAGCAGGATGCTCAAAAAGGGAAATCAAGGCCGTTGTGAAAGCAATTACCTGAACCTTGAGAGAGACATTGCAAGAAAAATAAATAAGCATAGGGTGATTGTCAATAGAAGATTCTATGTTTTTTAAGATTAATAAGGAATAGATACTGAACAAATAGGCATTTATTTAATATTATTTAAAGGTCACAGGCAGTTATATTGAAAGGCATGACACTACAAGGTTGCTAAGGCAATTACCAAGAGCATTTATTTGTTTGCTTTTATGATATATTTGTCATTAAAAACAGTAAGGATGAAAAACTTACATAATTATGAAATGAAATTGTTCAAATTAGACTATTTCAGCATTCATAGACATATTCTGTCTATGTCATTCATTAAAAATCATTTTTCAGAGTCATAGAATTTGATGGAAAAACAGAAATCACTGTATGCAGTGTCTGAGGTTTGGTGCTGCTCTCTTTAATGCATCTATTCCTTCGTCACTTGAGACAGGAAATAAGCATGTCCAGGGAGTCTGCTACTGAGAAGCCTGAAACTTTGTGAATAAAAATCTGAATAATCAATATGAAACGGTTGTGAGACATAACTTTAGACATTTAGCGTTATATGCTGATTCACATTGGAATCTAATAGATTAAGCATCCTATGGTGAAAAAGTTAGCAAATACTCTTTCCTGAACAAAGAAAATGAGTCTATACCTAGGCAAGAAAGCCACAGTGAAGATTGGTTTTCATAGGCAAGAAGAGGAACTATGACCTAGTCCATCTTTTCATGTCCATGGTATGTGGCCTTGTCGTCTATAAAGCAGTTCAATTAGGAGGTCACATTCATTGCACTCTACTTCTATTTTGAGCTATAGTTTGATGATTGAATCCATAATGTTCAACCTTATCCTCCCCTCACTTACCTTTCCAGTTATGTCCCCAAAAGAAAGAATTGACTCATTGGCATCAAGAGGGTTGTACCAATAATCCATACAAATTGGTGTTCCTTTCAGGCCTTGGAGTTTATATTGACAAGGAAATTCTTCTTTGGACAGTAGATCATAGAAACAAATCTCTTTACTTGTAAAAGCCACTGCTATCTAAAGTAACAAAGAATAAAATCAGAAAACATTTTTGATGGATTTAGTGAAATGAAAATGAAAAGAAGACATGCAAATCATTCAGTCCCATCGCTTCATGGAAAATGGATGGGGAAAAATGGAAACAGTGACAGACTTTATTTTCTTGGGCTCCAAAATCACTGTAGATGTTGACTGAAGTCATGAAATAAAAAGAGGCTTGCTCCTTGGAATAACAGCTATGACAAACCTAGATAGTATATTAAAAAAGAGACATTACTTTGCTGACAAAGGTCCATATAAGTCAAAACTATAGTTTTTCCAATAGTCATGTATGGATGTGAGAGTTGGACCTTAAAGAAGGCTGAGTGAAGAATTGATGCTTTTGAACTGTAGTGTTGGAAAAGACTCTTGAGAGTTCCTTGGACTGCAAGGAGATCAAACTAATCAATCCTAAAGGAAATCAATCCTGAATATTTTTTGGAAGGACTGATGCTGAAGGTGAATCTCCAATACTTTGGCCACTTGATGTGAAGAACCAACTGAATGGAAAAGACTCTGATGTTGGAAAAATTGAGGGCAGGAAGAGAAGGGGCAACAGAGGATGATATGGTTGGAAGGCATCACTGACTCAATGGACATGAATTTGAGGAAGCTTCAGGAGACGATGAAGGACAGGGAAGCCTGGCATGCTACAGTCCATGGGGTCACAAAGAGTCGGACATGACTGAGCGACTGAACAACAACAAAAACCAGAACAGAGGTGTCACCAGCGATATCTGCAAAGACTACAGGCTAGTTGTGTGTGGTGGCAGAAACTCAGGGTCTAGAGATCAGAGTTACTCCAGGTCCCAGCATCACTGTATGGCCCAGCAAACCTTTGTACACCAAAAATTTACTTTTCGGTCTTCATGTAAATTGTCTTTATCCCCTTCGAAATACTAAACCACCACTTCAACACCCTCTTCTGTCTTTCCTAAAGATGGTATTTTTAACAACCTAGACAGCATATTAAAAAACAGAGACATTACTTTGCCAACAGAGGTCTGTATGGTCTAAGATACGGTTTTTCCACTATACAGATGTGAGTTGGACCATAAAGAAGGCTGAGTTGAGTGCCAAAGAGTTGATGCTTTTGAACTGTGTTTCTGGAAAAGACTCTTGAGAGCCCCTTGGACTGCAAGGTGATCAGTCAATCCTAAAGGAAATCAACCCTGAATATTCATTGGAAGGACTGATACTGAGGCTGAAGCTCCAATACTTCGGCCACCTGATATGAAGAGTTGACTCATAGGAAAAGACTCTGATACTCAGAAAGACTGAAGGAGGAGAAGGGGTTGACAGAGAATGAGAGGGTTGGATGGTATCACCGACTCAATGGGTATAAGTTTGAGCAAACTCTGGGAGATAGTGAAGGACAGGGAGGTCTGACATGCTGCAATCCATGGGGTTGCAAAGAGTCAGACATGACTTAGCAACCAAACAACATCAACAACAAAGATGGTATTTAAGGTGAGGGCTTTGGACATTTTGGTGAGTTACTCAGTTCATCTGAGATACTTCTGATATACATGTTATTCCCAACACCAGGAATTCCAGGTTAGTTTAACATACAAATATCAACTAATGTAATACACCATATTAAAAGAATAAAGGAGAAAGGCTATATTATCAACTCAATGTCTGCAAAAAAGCATTTCACGAAGCCCAATGCATTTTCATGATAAAAATATTCAACAAATCAGGAATAGAAAGAAATTTGATAAAGAGATTGTACAAGAAAGCAAAAATCTACAGCTGATATTATACTTGATGGTGAACAACAATGTATTCTCCCTAAGATCAGAAATAAAACAAGGATGTTCACTCTCACTACTTCTATTCAACGCTGTGCTAGAGTTTCTATCCAGGGAAATTAGGCATGAAAAATAAACAACAGCAAAACCAATTAAAACTAATAAATGAATTCAGCGAAGTTGCAGGGTATAAGATCAAGTTTATAAATCTATTTATATTAATTAGCAATGGACAATCTGAAAATGAAATTATCAAAGAGGATGTTAACAGAATAAAAAGAAAAAGCACAAACTGGGATACAATATTTGTAAATTATCTATCACATAATTGCACATACATAGAATATGTACAGAATTCTCAAAACTCAATAATAACAAAATAAACCCAATAAAAATGGTCAAAGAATTTGAACAAACACTTCACTGAAAAGGATATATAGGTAGGAAACGAGCACATGAAAATATGCTCAACATTATTACTCATTAGGGAAAAGTGAAATCAAACCTCAATAAAACAAAATACAAACCTACTGCTAAGTCGCTTTAGTCGTGTCCGACTCTGTGCGACCCCATAGACAGCAGCCCACCAGGCTCCCCCATCCCTGGGAGTCTCCAGGCAAGAATATTGGAGTGGGTTGCCATTTCCTTCTCCAATGCCTGAAAGTGAAAAGTGAAAGTGAAGTCGTTCAGTCGTGTCTGACTCTTCGAGACCCCATGGACTGCAGTCTACCAGGCTCCTCTGTCTGTGGGCTTTTCCAGGCAAGAGTACTGGAGTGGGCTGTCATCGCCTTCTCCAACAAACCTACTAAAAGGGCTAATATTAAGAGAAAGGAAAAAACTTGATCATACCAAGTATTGGCGAGGATATGTTATATCAAAAATGGAATATTACACAACCATAAAAGATAAATTTCTCATATATCCAACAGCATAGATGAATCTCAAAATAATTATGCTAATTATGTTAAAGAAGCCAGACCATAAAAGGAAAGTGTATACACTGTATAATGTCAATTACATAACAGACGAGAAAATGCAAACTAGTCTATAGTGACAGAAAGCGTACCAGTGGTTACTTGATAAGTAAGGAAGGGAGGGGCTGGATGAAGGATTACAAAACTACTCTAGGAAAATCTGAGGGTGAAAAAACGCATTCATTATCTTCATCATACTATTGATTTTTCACAGCTATGTACATATATTAAAATCTGTCAACTTGGATACTTTTAATATATGCAGTGGATTTTGTATAATCACACCTAAACAAAGCTTTCCTAAACAAAGGAAAGGCTAAGATTTAATGATCAGTCCTGGAAAGCAGAAACAGTGCAACATAGTCATTACCCAATACCAACACAAGCATTACATGATAATACAGAATGTTACAAGGGCTTCCCAGGTGGTGCTAGTGGTAAAGAACCCAGGCAATGCAGGAGATGTAAGAGATGTGGGTTCAATCCCTGGGTTGGGAAGATTCCCTGGAGGAAGTCACAGCAACTTACACCAGTATTCTTGCCTGGAGAATCCCAGGGACAGAGGAGCCTGGCAGGCTACAGTCCATAGGATTGCAAAAAAGTAGGACATGACTGAAGCAACTTAGTACACACTCACGCACAGAATGCTACACACATACCAAAAAAAGGATAAACTAGAAACATTTTTAATCCACGCCAGCTAAACATTAACATCAGATCCTTAGCAAGAAAGAACTGGATATGATGTCAACTGCCACTAGGGACACAGCAAAGATTCTGAAGCACAGGTTCTGAAATCAAGCCACCTTAGTTTACAAATCTTGCAACGCTGATTGCATCCTGTGTGACATGGGGCACGTTTCACAACCTCTCCTTGCCCAGTCTCTCTTAAAATGGAAATAAATCCCCTCAAAAGTGATTATTCATCAGAAGGACTGAAGCTGAAGCTCCAACACTTTGGCCACCTGATGCCAAGAGTACTCATTGGAAAAGACCCTAATGTTGGGAAAGACTGAGGACAAGAGAGAAGGGGGTGACAGAGAATGAGATGATTGGACGGCATCATGGAATCAATGAAAATTCATTTGAACAAGCTCCAGGAGATAGTGAAGGACAGGGAAACCTGACAAGCTGCAGTCCATGGGGTCACAAAGAGTCGGAAACCACTTTGTGACTGAACAACAAGGTGATCTGGAGATGATTAACAGAGCAAGGCATGTGTACATAGAAAGCTAATGTTCATGATGATTATTTTTTGATGATTCTTGGCAGTAGAACATGCTATTCCCCACTTGAAAGAATCTGGCTCTTGGAGCCATTCAAATGGCTGGTCCTGGGTCTGCTCTAATAAATATACAAGATGATCCTGGAACGTCTAGTCTAACCAGCAAACGAGGAAGCTTTGAAAGACAGATAGGGTTATATCAGAAAAGACTCCAGCTAACTTGTATTAGTTCCATTGTCCAAAGATGGTATAATTTAGGGGGCAGGATAATAACTCAGTGGATTGAGATATATCAAGTTTGTTTAAACCCATGAGTTTATAATGATATTGATAACAATAATGATATAGCACTCATTTTTCATCTCATTAGAAAACTAGCTAATTATTTTGAATACTGGTGAATAAAAGGAAAGACCTGGGCATTTATTCTGCTTTTGTTAACAATTTGTATTACACAGTAGCTAATGACAGGAAGTTTCTTTATTTTATAGAGGTACTTCAGCTTATAAAGAAAAAGGAAATGATGAAATTAGAATATCACCATCTTGCAACTCCTGATAAATTGATGTATCTAAGAATAATCCATAATATCTGTTAACATCCCAAGAAGAGATGGAACCAGGCATTCTATGCCCTGTGACTGAAGAACACCTCTTCCAAAATATACAAATGATCAAGGCTTTCAACTTGAGGACCAATTTACTGGAAACACGGAGAGCAAGTGGCCATGTTAAACAACCCCATGCAAATAGTCTGAGAAATTTAGACTGTGAGAAACTCCAAAGGACAAACACCTAGCTTCTTGAACAATAGCAATAGCAACAACAACAAAATACAAAACAGAAATGAGATGGAGGAAAATGTGTGAATCAAAAAAGGCATATCAACCATTCATAATGTTTGGACCTTATTCATATCTTGAGTCAAACAAACTATCAAAACAAATGACAAACTATTAAAAAATCATAAGACAATGAAATATGTTCATGACTGGATATTTCATTATATTAAGGAGTTATTGTTATTGGTATAAAATGTGATACGGTATTATGGTTGTGCTAAAGAGATATTTTTCAGAAATACTGAAGTATTTACAGATTAAATGATTGGAATTTTGGATTTCAGTATAAAGGGGAGATGTAGAAGAAACAGGAGGGCTGTGAATTGGAAATGGCTAAGGATGAATACTGGCTCTTAATGGGATTATCTCTGCTTGTGTGTGCACTTTAATTTTTTCATAGTAAAATTTACCATCTGTTTAATGTAATATAAGAAGAATATGGGTTATTTAAGCTTCATTATTCCCTCAGAAACTGACTTTCCTTTCAGTATGTTATCTTCCATATAGGTATGGTTACATGAGGGTATCTGGACTGAATGGGCCCTACCCATCAAAATTAAGAAATTGACTAATCCAGCAGTCAAAATCAGATCAGCGGTTTCCTGAAATTTTCTGATCTGTGCCTTGCACTTATATAGCCTCTCAACTCTGCATATAAATGTATATACTTTCAGACTGCTAAAAACTACAGAGGTATAAAGGTCTTATCAACTAGTAATGTACACTGACGTCCTGGGGGACAGAGCCAAGAATCTGAGTCACCACCGGTTTTGTCATTTAAAGGCACACAACAGAAAAGTTTGGGAAATGGAAATATTCACTTAGCTTGACTTGTGCTCCCTCCAGGTCATATTAAAGGTATGGAAGAATAATGCAGTTCTCTATCACTGCTAGTGTTACACTTGCTATTTATCAGGAGTCCTGTCCCATCACTTCCCCCCTTTAACAAGCAATAAATTTATTTATACAGCCTCTGTACCTTGTTTACATTTTCCAGAGAAACCATACTTGTCACCCACAGGTGCTTTAGCTTGGTGGCATCTGAAGTGATGGGAAGCATTTCTTGCAGCTTTAAATTCTCTCCCCAGATTCCTACTGAACCTTCCTTACTTATGGTCAGATAACGACTTGAACTTTTTAAGAAAATTACTCTTTGGATGGTATCCTTGTGTTTCACTGGGAGAAATTCAAGGTCTCTCCACTGGGGAACCACAGTTGCCTTTGCTTGTTCATCTTTCTCATAAAGTGTTAACAGCAGAAATGAAGTCAGCTTGTCCCAATTAATGAAGCCCTCTTGGGCCACATCCACTTTATCAAAGAGCTCTCCACATTCTTCCTTTGTACCCCAACCAACAATCTCTGTCATCCTCTGCACAAACTCTTCTCTGGACATACAAATGGTTTGACTGGGCTCTGAGGGCTAGAAACAAGAACAAAAATAAGATATCAGTGAAAGAGACCATTGTGCTACCCTCAAAGGTAAATCTCATCAGCAATTCTTCCAAGATGCAAAGAATACCTTCTACCTTACAATGGTGTTATACTGAAGTGAATTTGGGCTGCGGAGCAAATAATTGACAGATCTGCAAGTTGACATCCTCAATCACAGATGTCCTTGTAATTGACAGAGGGAAGCAGGAAAGCCAGAGATTTGATATGATGGTGGATGCAGAGGTCAGAGTGACACAGGACTGTGAACCAAGCATGCAGGTGACCTCTAAAAGCTGGACAAGGCAAGGAAACAGAGGGTCTCCAGAAGGAAAACCATCTTGACCATACCTTTATATTAGCTCTGGAAAACCCATTTTGGAATTCTGAGCTGTAGAACTGTAAAATAATATAGTTATGAGTTTTATGATACTAAGTTTGTGGTAATTTGTTATAGCATCAATAGGAAATGAATATAGTAGTTTAGAGAAAATAGACGAATACCTGAGGAGAGTTTAGCACTGCCAGTAAAATAGTATCACAGTAACACTTTAATCCAAGAGCAAGAAATCACCTCTATGAACACAGAATTACAAAACCAGTGAAACCTTATAAGTTGATTTTGGTTATTCATGATAGTTATGTACTATAATGGTTATGTTCTACAAACACAAAATTAGCAGATACTGAATGATGACTTTTATGGAAAGACACTGTTAGGTTTCTGTGAGCCTCTGGTCACAATATTTTCATCAACTGGTCAAATTGTAATTTTGTTTTATGTCTGTTTCCATTGAAAGACATTTTAATATATATTGTTAATTCATTAACATTGAATTCATGGCCTACAGCAGTATAACTTATGACTGAATGGAGCTTATCTAACACATGTATTTTCTCCAAAAGGCACAGCATAGCCTTCTTGCACTTAGACAGAACTTTATACTACACTTGGGGAACCATTTTAAAAAGTGAAAATCACCAAGAAAAAAAGCTCAAAATGCAAAAACTTTACACTAAGTGGAGCACAAATAGAATACCTGTTTAAAGTGCAAGAACTGGAATAAGAAGGCAAAGTGTGTACGTAAAATAGATAGCTAATGGGAAGTTGCTGTATAATACAGGGAGCTCAACCTGGTTCTCTATGACAACCTAGACGGGTGGGATGGGGTAGGAGATGGGAGGGACGTTCAAGAGGGAGGAGACATATGCATAACTATGGCTGATTCATGTAGATGTATGGAGGAAACCAATACAACACTGTAAAGCAATTATCCTTCCATTAAAGTAAATAAATTAGAAAATAAAAGAAGGCAGGGTGTCATCAAGTTTGATCTCAGCATGAAATAGACACACTGGAAGACTGCAACTTTTTGACATTCTGCACATGGCTGTGAATGCAGAGTCCCAAAGAAGAGCAAGGAGAGATGAGAAAGCCTTCCTCAGTGATCAATGCAAAGAAATAGAGGAAAACAACAGAATGGGAAAGATTAGAGATCTCTTTAAGAAAATTAGAGATACCAAGGGAACATTTCATGCAAAGATGGGCTCAATAAAGAATAGAAATGGTATGGACCTAACAGAAGCAGAAGATATTAAGAAGAGGTGACAAGAATACACAGAAGAACTATACAAAAAAGATCTTCATGACCCAGATAATCATGATGGTGTGATCACTCACCTAGAGCCAGACATCCTGGAACATGAAGTCAAGTGGGCCTTAGAAAGTATCACTATGAACAAAGCTAGTGGAGGTGATGGAATTCCAGTTGAATTATTTCAAATCCTGAAAGATGATGCTGTGAAAGTGCTGCACTCAATATGCCAGCAAATTTGGAAAACTCAGCAGTGGCCACAGGACTGGAAAAGGTCAGTTTTCATTCTAATCCCAAAGAAAGGCAATGCCAAAGAATGCTCAAACTATCGCACAATTGCACTCATCTCACATGCTAGTAAAGTAATGCTCAAAATTCTCCAAGCCAGGCTTCAGCAATATGAACTTCCAGCTATGAACTTCCAGATGTTCAAGTTGGTTTTAGAAAAGGCAGAGGAAACAGAGATCAAATTGCCAACATCTGCTGGACCACTGAAAAAGCAAGAGAGTTCCAGAAAAACATCTACTTCTGTTTTATTGACTATGCCAAAGCCTTTGACTGTGTGGATCACAATAAACTGGAAAATTCTTAAAGAGATGGGAATATCAGACCACCTGACCTGCCTCCTGAGAAACCTGTATGCAGGGCAAGAAGCAACAGTTAGAACTGGACATGGAACAACAGACTAGTTCCAAATAGGAAAAGGAGTACATCAAGGCTGTATATTGTCACCCTGCTTATTTAACTTCTATGCAGAGTACATCATGAGAAACACTGGGCTGGAAGAAGCACAAACTGGAATCAAGATTGCCAGGAGAAATATCAATAATCTCAGATAGGCAGATGACACCACCCTTATGTCAGAAAGTGAAGAAGTAAAGAGCCTCTTGATTACAGTGAAAGAGGAGAGTGAAAAAGTTGGCTTAAAGCTCAACATTCAGAAAACGAAGATCATGGCATCTGCTCCCATCACTTCATGGAAAATAGATGGTGAAACAGTGGAAATAGTGAGAGACTTTATTTTTCTGGGCTCCAAAATCATTGCAGATGGTGATTGCAGTCATGAAATTAAAAGACGTTTATTCCTTGGAAGGAAAGTTATGACCAACCTAGACAGCATATTCAAAAGCAGAGACATTATTTTGCCAACAAAGGTCTGTCTGGTCAATGCTATGCTTTTTCCAGTAGTCACGTATGGATATAAGAGTTGGACTCTAAAGAGAGCTGAGCACTGAAGAATTGATGCTTTTGAACTGTGGTGTTGGAGAAGATTCTTTAGAGTCCCTTGGACTGCAAGGAGATCCAACCAGTCCATCCTAAAGGATATCAGTACTGAGTGTTCATTGGAAGGACTGATGTTGAAGCTGAAACTCCAATATTTTGGCCACCTGATGTGAAGAGCTGACTGATTGGAAAAGACCCTGATGCTGGGAAAGATTGAAGGCAGGAGGAGAAGGGGACAACAAAAGATGAGATGGTTGGATGGCATCACCGACTCGATGGACATGAGTTTGCATAGACTCTGGGAGTTGGTGATGGACAGGGAGGCCTGGGGTGCTGCGGTCCATGGGATCACAAAGAGTCAGACACGACTGAGTGACTGAACTGACTGACTGACTGACTGACTGATATGTCTGTGAATGATCATGAAGGTGACTTGAGTTTTTACTTTGGGGACCCAAATAAATTTTAGCAAGTAGGCAAATTGACAAATACAAAATCTGACAATGATGAGAACCATCTGTATTCCAAATAACTATGTAGTTTAATACTGATAGGCTGGTTAGTTTGGTGAGCTTCACAGCGAGAGAATCTGTTTTCCTACTGTCTCAGAGCCAAAGCATCAGATTTGACAGTAATCACTGGGAGGCAGCATGTTGTAGAGGAGGTCGAACAATTGTAGGTTTAATCCTGGTTTCACCAGATATGTGGGAACTACTAGAAAGTTACTTCATTGTTGAGGCTTAATTTTCCCATCTGTAAAGTAGATATGCCAGTAGATATAGCAAAGTTCAGTTCAGTTCAGTCGCTCAGTCGTGTCCAACTCTTTGCAACCCTATGAATCGCGGCACGCCAGGCCTCCCTGTCCATCAGCGATTCCCGGAGTTCACTCAGACTCACGTCCATCGAGTTGGTGATGCCATCCAGCCATCTCATCCTCTGTCATCCCCTTCTCCTCCTGCCCCCAATCCCTCCCAGCATCAGACTCTTTTCAATGAGCCAACTCTTCGCATGAGGTGGCCAAAGTACTGGAGTTTCAGCTTTAGTATCATTCCTTCCAAAGAAATCCCAGGGCTGATCTCCTTCAGAATGGACTGGATGGATCTCCTTGCAGTCTAAGGGACTCTCAAGAGTCTTCTCCAACACCACAGTTCAAAAACATCAGTTCTTCAGTGCTCAGCCTTCTTCACAGTCCAACTCTCACATCCATACATGACCACTGGAAAAACCATATATGCCAGTAGATATAGCAAAATGCCAGTCTCAGGAAAATGATTATGAATGTTAAATGGCACATCAACAGATGAAGAAAAAGCATTCAGCAAAATTCAACACCAATTTATAATTACAAAAAAAAACCTCTCAGTAAACTAATAATAGAAAGAAAATTCCTCACCTTGAAAGAGAGTAACTACCACAAACATACAGCTTAACCAAAAACATCATACTTAACAGTGAGAACCTTGTGGCATTCCTACTAAGATCAGGTACAAGGCAAGGATGTCTTCTCACCATGGCTTTTCAACATCATATTGGAAGCTCTACTTAATGAAATAAAGCAAGAAAAGGAAGTAAAAGTATAAAGATTGGAAAGAAAGATAAACTGTCTGTTTATAGAAGATATGATTATGTATGTAAAATATCTGAAAGAACCAATGGAAAAACCCTTGGAACCATCATAATAAGTGATTATAGCAAGATTGTAGGACACAAGATTGACATTCAAAAGTCTATTGCTTTCCTGTACACCAATAATGAACAGGAAGAATTTGAAACTAAAACCACAATACCATTTTACATTAGCATCCTCAAAAATGAAATACATGTAAATCTAACAAAATGTGTGTAAGATCTATATGAGGAAAACTACAAAACTCCTATCAGCACAATCAAGGAATAAATAATTGGAGAAATATTCCATGTTAATAGATAGGAAAACTCACTTTTGCTAAGACCTCAATTCTTCCCAAGACAACCTATACCTCCCATGCAATTCCAATAAAAATCTCAATAAGTCATTTTATTAATACTGACAAACTGACTCCAAGTCAACATGGAGAGGCTAAATACTGAGATAACACAATACTGAAGGATAAGAACAAACTTAGAGGATGGACTCTACCCAACTTCAAGACTTATTAAAAAATGACAGTAACCCAGACATTTGTGATATTGGCATAAAAATATAAACTAGATCAATGAAACAGAATAGAGAGCTCAAAAATAGACCCATGTAAACATGGGGTCGCTAAGAGTCAGACACGACTGAGTGACTTCACTTTCACTTTTCACTTTCATGCATTGGAGAAGGAAATGGCAACCCACTCCAGTGTTCTTGCCTGGAGAAGCCCAGGGACGGGAGAGCCTGGTGGGCTGCCATCTATGGGGTCCCACAGAGTCGGACATGACTGAAGCAACTTAGCAACAGCAGCAGCAAATATGGTCAACTAATCTTTGATAAAGAACCAAAAGCAATACATTTGAGAAAAGATAACATCTTCAACAGTGCTGGAGTAATTGGACATTCATATAGCAAAAAAGTGAACTAGACACAGACCTGATTCCCTTCACAAACATCAACTCAAAATGGATCACAGACCTAAATGGAAAATGCAAACTTGAACTACTCAGAAGTCTATCATTCTTGTCTTTGTTAAATTATTTTTAATCTAAAAGTTCAAAGAGGTGGAAACTTTTCAGTGACCCAGATATTAACAATGTGGAAAGAAATTTCATCCTGAAAATACTCCATTTGAGCCAAACTGCAAACTGTTTCTGAAAGCTGAGTAGATGTAGACCCTTTGAACTATTACATAATGACATCAATCCATGCCTCAAATGTATGTTGTTATTAATCCATTTATTAATGTTATTAATCCATTTAACAAAAAAACACTTTAAAGCTGAATCAAAATATTCTCTTCCTGTGTTTGTAATTTATTTTTATTTCTACAATCAATAAACTGTTTTGACTGACAAATACCAAGACAATTTCTTTTTTACATTCTAGAATATGGAATTGCAAATAGAACATAAACAAGGACAAAAATAAATTTTATTCCCCAAAGTAATACATACAATCAACTTCATAATTTTATGTACATTGATAGTGCCAATATACAGTGGGGGAAGATTTAAGAAATACTTCCAATTTATGAAATTGACAGATATGTGCAATTGTACCATATCCTTGACAATTCTATTACTGATTGTTCACTCGCTAGCTTTATTTGCTTTAGTCTGAAACTAAAACCATGATTTTGCCATACATTTGGTTATAATTTAGAAAGCTGTTTATTAAAAAATCCTAACTTGTTCAAGAAGCATTATGCCTTGATCAGTGTGAGATTTGTGTTTATTAATTCTATCCTATGCCAGTTTTAATAAATTCAATGTACAATTAAATATATGAACTTTGATTCAAGCTCAGAATCATAAATGCATTAACTTTTACTGAACAATTAATTCTCATTTTATCAGTGGCCTCCACTTATGCTCTAGGCTTAGAATTCATTCACTCATTCCATTGTATTATTTGTATCACAAGTTGTAGTAGGGAGATTGTGTGGTTGCATAATAGGAGCTTGAAGATTCAGCTTGCACCTCTGAGTAGAGCTAATAACTAATGCTTAGAGCTGTTATCTGGAGAAGGCAATGGTACCCCACTCTAGTACTCTTGCCTGGAAAATCGCATGGACAGAGGAGCCTGATAGGCTGCAGTCCATGGGGTCGCTAAGAGTCAGACACGACTGAGCGACTTCACTTTCACTTTTCACTTTCATGCATTGGAGAAGGAAATGGCAAACCACTCTAGTGTTCTTGCCTGGAGAATTCCAGGGACGGGGGAGCCTGGTGGGCTGCCGTCTACGGGGTCACACAGAGTTGGACACAATTGAAGCGACAGCAGCGACAGCCCTGATAACAGAGCTGTTATCAGGATTAGTTGATAATTTAATGTATGTATACCACATGAGGTCATTTAATGTGAGTTCAACACGTTTCTTTTTTTTTAATATAAATTTATTTATTTTAATTGGAGGTTAATTACTTTACAATATTGTATTGGTTTTACCATACATCAACATGAATCCGCCACGGGTATACACGTGTTCCCCATCCTTTGTATGTCATTATATATTTACTATTGAAAGTCAAAAAGTGAAAGTGTTATTGGTGTTTGATTCTTTGTGACCCCATGGACTGTAGCCTGCCGGGCTCCTCTGTCCATGGGATTTCCCAGGCAAGAGTACTGTAGTGGGTAGCCATTCTTTTCTCTAGGGTATCTTCCCAACTCAGGGATCGAACCCAGGTCTCCTGCATTACAGGCAGATTCTTTACCGTCTAAGTACCAAGGGAGCCCTTATTTATTATTGATTGACTACTAAAGAGTTTAAAGAAGAAAAGAACTATAAATTGGGACTTTTTGGTGATCCAGTCATTAAGATTTCACCTTCTAATGTAGGCGGTATGACTTTGATCCCTGACCTGGGAGCTAAGATCCCACATGCCTTGCAGCCAAAAAAACCAAAACATAAAACAGAAGCAATATTGTGACAAGTTCAGTAAAGACTTTAAAAATAGTCCACATCAAAAATCTTAAAAAAGAAAAAGAGCTATAAATTGAGTCATCATGACAGCAATGACTATTCCCTGAGAATTTAGCTAAACTCATTTGTTGATTATGTGTATGTGTGTGTGTAAGGCTTGGGAGGTATGCATAATTACTAATTTTAGTAAATTGATCTTATCTATCAGGGGTGGTTAATTACTAGCTAGATGGTCTTAAAAATGATCTTAGTGGGTCTGAAGAATATGTCCACTCACAGGGTTACCTGAAGCTCTCTATGACCACTGCGGTCACAGGAGCAGATGCTTGTTTTTGCCTTAATATGAAACAGCAAATGCACACTGTTTCAGCTGCTCTTCCTCAGAGGCACAAATATAAAACTGTCCTCAGTGAGTCCACTGAAAGTGAAGTTTACCTCTTCTCAGCAACCAAGAGTATTTCGCATATATAACACTGACTTTTCATCACCGTAATTGCAGCTCCTATCTTGTCTTGAGCTATTTATAGTGTCACTCTATGAATTTCAGGTGAGCCTGCTGTTCCTATCTTCTTGGCAATAGATAATTTCATGGAAAGAAGGAAGAAAATCCTTCATTTTAAAAATGAGTTTGCACATACCATGATTTAGTTGTTACAAACTCTCAATCTGTATTAGGTTCAATGCTAAGTGGCAAAATAATTTATCTTTGAGTCATCTTTGGATATATTTTTATATGTTTATATGTAGGTATGCATAAATTTACATTTATATTTATATATATTAACATTTATATACATATAGATATGTATTTAAATTGGGCTTCCCTGGTAGCTCAGCAGTAAAAAAACCCGCCTACTATGCAGGAGCCACAGGAGACATGAGTTCAGTTCCTGGATGGGGAAGATCCCTTGGAGGAGGGCACAGCAACCCTCTCCAGTATTTTTGCCTGGAGAATCCCATGGACAGAGGAGCCTGGCGGGCCACAGTCCATAGGGTCACAGTCAGACACACTGAAGCAATTTAGCATGGCTTGGCATGTACTTAAATTAGTCCTAATTTAGTTAACATCTGAGTTTTATGCCTGAATTTACAACATATTTGTGTGACCATAGATTAGTCATAATCTTCCCAGGGTTTTTATAAGGCTTCAGTAAAATAATATGTATATAAGGCCATCTTTTGGAGAAGGCAATGACACCCCACTCCAGTACTCTTGCCTGGAAAATCCCATGGATGGAGGAGCCTGGAAGGCTGCAGTCCATGGGGTCGCTGAGGGTCGGACACGACTGAACGACTTCACTTTCACTTTTCACTTTCATGCGTTGGAGAAGGAAATGGCAACCCACTCCAGTGTTTTTGCCTGGAGAATCCCAGGGACAGGGGAGCCTGGTGGGCTGCCGCCTATGGGGTCGCACAGAGTCGGACATGACTGAAGCGACTTAGCAGCAGCAGCAGCAAGGCCATCTTTAAACTGGAGAAGCAAATGGCAACCCACTCCAGTATTCTTGACTGGAGAATCCCATGAACAGAGGAGCCTGGTGAGTTACAGTCCATGGGATCACAAGGAGTTGGACATGACTCAGCAATTAACACTTTTTGCATTAAACGATTTTATTCAAGCAATATTTATTATTGTTGAAGACATCCACATCAAGTTAAATTCACAAGCATATAGTTAGTATAGCTGGCAAAATATTAAGAATTTAGGAAATTAGACTTCATTATAAAACAGAGTACAAAATAATTCTCTCTTCAATTAAAAATGTAATTAGTATGGCTTTAACAAAACTGTCTTCCCATAGACAGCTTGTTCTAACTTGAATGTAGGATTTCCAAATAAAAACTACCACACAGTGTTTAAAGTACACCCTTTCACTCCTGTTAGTTTCGCTCCTATTAGTCATGACCATGTCAATCTTTTTGAGTAAAAATTAGTACCCCTGCATCTATTAGAACTCCTCTTCTAATAAAAGCAAAGGGTGAATGATCTATTAAAAAACATATTCTTATTCAGCCCTTGCTAAGATAATGCCAATAAATTTATTTTGCTGTGTCTATGTAATGACTGAGTAAGAAAATAACCAGCGAAGGCTTCCAACTGCTCCTGCAAGGAAGCTAATATTCTCAGAATGTCTGATTGATTATCTCAGCAAGCACAACTTTAGACCTTTAAAAGTCTTCCTGTCTTCCTGAATCCCTTTCAAAGAATATTCTAAAAATCATTTTCTTTTGCCTGGAAAGCATCTTCTGCGGCTACAGTCAGTCCTTGTGAGCTTTAAAATTAAAAAAAAAAATTAAAAAGCATGAACTCTATAAAATTCTCTTCAGCTTTTCAGCTTTGTCAAGATTTGGATTTCACTGTAACTTATATAAAAACTGAGCACTAAACCTAAGTTCAAATTTCTGAAAATACAGCTTTTTAAAATACTTGACAGCCCTTTCTTTTCATCAAGAAGGGATCATGTACTTTCAATTAGAACATATGAGGGTGCCAACCCATTTTTAAAATTATTTACTTTTTGCATGAAATAATTCATGTTTACTATAGAAAAGACAAAATATAGACAAGCCAAAATTTAAAATCCTCCATAATGCCATCAGCCTACCAGACTCTTTTCCTAGGCAGAAATAGAAATACTTATGCATTATTTACGAAATGGTGTCATGATTTATTAATGTATACCTTGTGTGCTTTTTCCATTTTATATCATACCTTCTAGCTACGCCTTGTGTAATATATATTTGTCTTTAACATCATTTTAATGGCCACACAATCTTCTGTAGAGAAGAAATACAATTATACTCCCCATTATTAAAAACTTCAATTGTTCCAGTGCTTTCCCATTCCAAGTAAACAACCCTGCAACAAGCATTCCTGCAGATACATCCTTGCTTAGTTATCAAATTATTTCCTGAGGGAAATTCCTTAGAAGTGCTGCATCAAAGACTTTGCACATTCTTAAAGCTTTTGGTATATTTTGCCAAATCGTCCTGCAAAAGACCAAAAAAATTTACATTTTCATTAACAAAGTATGATATTGCTTACATGCGAGACCTTCACCAAGCTGGGGTATTCTTATTCTTTTTTAAGAGTCACTGATTCGTTTCTAAAAAATAGTTCTAGTTAGCCTGAGCATTGACATACTTGCTGGCAATACAGAGTGAAATATTCCCAAACCAGACATTTAACTCTTTGAAAATACACCAACTCTTAGAAATGCTGTTTATGTTTGTTTTTTCTTTAACTTTTTCCTATAGCAATATTTTATAATGAGTAAAAGAAAGATAATTTTTCTTCTTTTTTCCTATTCTGTAACCAGGGACTTGCCTAAGACAAGAATACAAGTTCTGCTTTAAAACTATGGAGAGAGCACAATTTTAAAACCATGGACAGAGCACAATCCAATCTGGTCAGAAATCTGGAGTATTTTTCAAAACTGAGAGTGGGTTAATATGTCACACTCATTGCCCTTACCCATTGTTAAGCATTTTCCTTCGATTCTGAAAATTAATATCAAATGGTGAGTTTTAAGTCACTTAGAGAAATATTTCCATCCATCTACCCATTGACCTATTTATTAACATATATTGAACATGTAGCCCATACAAGGCAGCATGAGGTAGATTTATTTATTCATTCATTGAACAAGTATTTGTAAAACGTCTGATCCATGCCAAACCAGCTCTGAATAAGACAGCAGAGAAAAAAAAAAAAAAAAAGACAGCAGAGGTCTCTGCTCTTCGAATCCTTATACTGCAGTGAGGATCCCAAACATACTGATCACACTGAATGACATGTGGTTCTGGGTTACCCAAAGTAATAACATCACAAGAATCACAGTAACTAATGCTTTTCCTAATTTCAAACTGAATTTAGGATTCAAACATGTCAAAGACATTCCATGAACTGAAATCTTTCATGGACCAGAAATCTTTCTTTTCTCTGAAAAAAAAATTGTTTGTCTTAAAATGATTAGAATTCTACAGTGCTTCTTTTTCTCTACATTAAAAAAATAGTATATTTATGGCTGATTCGTGTTTTTATATGGCAGAAGCCAACACACTATTGTAAAGCAATTATCCAATTTAAAATAAATTTTAAAAAATAGTTTCTAGTAGGATCTCAGAATCTTGTTTTCCCCAGAACTGCTAGTTTTATCAATCACTTCACCAAAAAATTTTTTTTTTTCTGTCAGATTTGTGGCATGAGTTTTGGGTAAGGTTCAATGACAGCTGAATGAGGATATACTATCTCAATGCACCCTTCTCCCCATCTCTCTAATTAAATTTAAAATTAGCATGCTGCTTCCTCACAGTTCATTCCATTGCACTTGCCTCAATTTCCTGTGGTTACAAAGTGCGTTGGTTATGAATATGTATTAGAGTTTGCTGTCAAACATTGTGAACATCTTCTGGAGCAGAAGATTAGATATGTTATTTCAAAACAGATGCATCATTTTCTATCATCCCCTGCAATTTTCATCTACCCATGAACATTCATAAGAGACTGAACAACAGAACAGAAGAGACTAGTCTGCCAGCCAAAGTTCATACTGCTCTTTTTTCTTGCTTCAATGGATTTTAGTTGGTTATAATTTTCATTTACATTATGATATCAATGATTGAAGAATTCAGAAATCTGAATGGAGTTAAAGTTTTGTGACTAACAAAGACACAAACCTTGAAACCCCTGTACTGAATTGAAGGTTTAGAATTAAGCTCTCCCATAACCACCCCCACCCCCGACCAGAGAAGGCGATGGCACCCCACTCCAGTATTCTTGCCTGGAAAATCCATGGACGGAGGAGCCTGGTGGGCTGCGGTCCATGGGGTTACTAAGAGAAAGACATGGCTGAGCGACTTCACTTTTGCTTTTTACTTTCATGCACTGGAGAAGGAAATGGCAACCCACTCCAGTATTCTTGCCTGGAGAATCCCAGGGACGGCGGAGCCTGGTGGGCTGCCATCTATGGGGTCGCCAGAGTTGGACACAACTGAAGCGACTTAGCAGCAGCAGCAGCATACACCACCCTCCCCCCCCCAAAAAAAAAATGGGCTTCCCTTGTGGCTCAGCAAATAGCCTCATGAAATTTTAATAAAAGCTATTTACTGAGAACCCTGAAGCTTCCCTGGTGGCTCAGATGGTAAAGAAACTGCCTGTGGGAGACCTGGGTTCAATCTCTGGGTCAAGAAGATCTCCTTGAGAAGAGAATGGCCACCCACTCCAGTATTCTTGCCCAGAGAATCCATGGACAGAGGAGCCTGGTGGGCTACAGTCCGTGGAGTTGTAGAGTCAGACACGACTGAGAAACTAATACTTTCAATTTCACACTGAAGCTTTCTGATGAGGTACTTAAAATATACATATGAACTCTGAATCAACAAAGTAAGCAGGAAATGAGTGAGAAAGAGTCCATCCCAGGCTCTAAAGGACATTTTTTTTTTTAAACCAAATTATTAGCTCTTTCCTGCTGTTGTATCCTTTTCAAACCAGAAATCCAATACTTCAACCAATCTCTGGTCCTTATACTTATTTCTTTGATGTCACTCTTTCGTCCCAGGTGTTCAGCAAAACACTAACCCTGGAAAACTGTCTTCTCCATGCCTACAACCAGGTTGCTGAACAAATATCACAGAAATGGGCAGAATGGTGCCACTATAATAAAATACAGGATCTCCAACCTCAAAAACTCCCTCTTTTGCTAATAGGAACCCTTCCATGTTTCCTGTCTGAACTCATTTGCTTTCCTCAAACACCTACTTCATCATTTCCTTGTCTATTCCTAACAGAAATCTGACTACTCACTCACAGAAATGAAGAAGAAGGAGAATAGAGAGAAGAAATGGGGGGTTGGGGAGCATCAACCAGATGGGAACTTCCTCAGTCTTCTGCATACACACAGAGATTGACCTGCGTCTGTAGCCATTTCTTTCTTCCTTCCTGTGGCAACAGAAATTCTCCTGTTTCCTAGATATGTCCTTCCCCCACCACCTCAGTGAATATCTTCTCTTGCTGTCTATTGACTCCTTTTCATTAGCATGTCAACATAATCAAATTACTTGAACTGTTAAAAATTTTACCCGACATTCCCATCTCTTTTAGCCACTGCCCCACCCTTGTCCTTTCGAACAGCCATCTTGAAGGAATCATATTCTTTCACTGTTTCAATTCTCTCTCCTCCAACTTACTCAGTCTTTGCAATCCAGCTTCTTTCCCTTCCCCTCCACTGAAGCTGTTCTTACTATGAGGATTAATAACTTGTAGCTAAATCTTCTAGTGGATTCTTTCCAATTCTTATAAGGAAAAATATACCAAGTTAATTTTGATGCCAAAATATCTTTGTTTCAGATTCTTGATACTCCTATTTAGTTAGAAAGTGAAACTTGAGGCACATGAAAGACATCAATCAAGAAAGAAAAAGGTTCAAGCTGCTCTAAAGGAGAGAAGAAGAATTTGGTAGTTTTTGCTGTTTGATTAAATAGCTGGGAAGAGAATAGCGTCAGACAGGGGAGGTGGACAAGATGGGAGACAAGATGGCAGGTGGTGACATGGCCACTGAGAAAATTCCACGGGCAACATAGCTCAAAAAATTTTTATATATATAAATACTTAGCTTTTCATGAACCTCCCTCCATGTGACTTCAAGCCACTAGGATAAAGGCTTCCACATATACACACATTCTCAATCCCTTCCTCTGCTCTTCTGCTGAAGAATTTGGTCTTCATGACAGATTGCTTTGGGAGCTTTCCCTTCCCTAGAACTTCACAGTAGCCTGATCACACCACATTAGTGATGGGAAAAGCTCCAGTCTTGTTTCTGGCAGTATTTATCAGTGTCTGTTCACTGACCAAAGTCTACAGTTGATCAAGGTTGACGGTTGGGCAGAAGCTCTGCCAGAAAGCAAGGAAGTAATAAAAGATTGATTGTGATCCCTTGGACAGTAGCCCACCAGGCTCCTCTGTCCATGGGATTCTCCAGGCAGGAATACTGGAGTGGGTAGCCATTCACTTCTCCAGGAGATCTTCCCAACTCAGAGATTGAATCCAGGTCTTCTGAATTGCAGGCAGATTCTTTATCATCTGAGCCAACAGGGAAGCCCTAAAAGATTGATGGAAATTGTAAAAAGGATGTGGGAGCTGGTCTGAAGGGACTGACACTGATCAAATTTGGGGTAATTTCCAGTATCAGAAAGAATAATGATGATAATAGATAATAATGCATTGAATAGAATCAATGATTCCATGAGTCTGTAGTAATATTCGAGATACAGAGACAAAGTGATAATGAGCGAAGAGAACAAAAGGCGTGAGAAAGAAGAAGCCTCTTTTTTACAGAGTAATGCTATGTTTAGAACAGTCACTCAGTCATGCCTGACTCTTTGTGACTCCATGGACTGTAGCTCGCCAGGCTCCTCTGTCCTCTGTTCTTGTGTCTCCTGCACTGGCGAGCGGATTCTTTACCACTGTGTCCCCTGGGAATCCAAAACCCCTAGTGGACCCACTTTAATCAAGGGATCCAGCTTATAGCATCACCAGTAATGGGAAAGCAACATGCTGTGCCTCTGATGTCTCAAGAGGTAGACATAACACTTCTTATGAAGTATTCTTGCCAAAAATGGTGAGCCTAAGTCTAACAGTGTACCTAAATCAAATTAACGAGAAAATGCAGATTGTGAGATGTTCTAGACATGGCATGACTCCTCAAAAAAGTCCATATCATGATAGATCACAAAAAGTAGGATTATACTTCTCGATTAAAGGAAATTAAAGGAAATGTGTAATCCTGGAAAAGATCTGTAATTTAAAAAAAAAGTGAAAGACATTAGGACAAATGGGGATATTTTAATATACACATTTTATTAGGTAATATATGAAGTTAAATTTAGAAGAAGGCCCTGCTTCTTAAGAGATATATTTTGAGCTAATTGGGGCAAACTATTATCATGCCTGAACCCACTTTTAAATGACTGAGGTAAAACGATGTACTATGGTCTGAATATTCGTGTCCCCTCAAAATTCACCAATTGAAATTTTAATGCCCAACATGATGATATTAGGCAGTGGGGCCTTTGGAAACTGATAGTTTATGAATATGGAGCTCTTATGAATGGAATTAGTGTTCTTGTATAAGAGACATCTAGAGCTCCCTAGCCCTCTCTACCGTGTGAAGACACAACAAGAAGTCTGCAGCCTGGGAGAGGGTCTTCACCCATCCATCCTGGTTCCCTGATCTCAGAATCCCTGTCTCTGGAAGTGTGAGTAATAAACTTCTGTTGTTTGTAAGCTACCCATCTGTCATATTGTATTAAGTCTCCTGGAAGGAGTAAGACACTGTATATATGTATATGTATATGTGTGTGTGTGTGTGTGTGTGTGTGTGTGTGTACACATAACCACACTGGACTTCCCAGGTGGTGCAGTGATAAAGATCTGCCTGCCAATGCTGAAGACATAAGAGACATGGGTTCGATTCTTGAGAATTCCATCGACTGTATAGTCCATGGGGTCGCAAAGAGTCAGACACGACTGAGCGACTTTCACTTTGTGGGGGTCAGAGTAGTAAAGAAAGCCCAAATTATAAGATAACACTGTATAAAATAACATTGGAAAATTAGAAGTAAGTTTGAGTGAAGTTTAGCATTCTTCACTAAGAATAAACAGACAGAAATAGATATCAGACTACTTTGGGTGATATTCTGGTTCTGCCAACAAGTCAAATGAACCTGGATAAATCCTTTCATTTGGATTTTTGTTTCCTCATCTGTAAAATACAGGCAATAAAATAGGTCTCTGTAGTCTCTCTCTTGATGCTAAAGCTCAGTGAAAGGAAAGTGATGAAGAAAACTGCTAAGTAACTTCAGTCGTGTCCGACTCTGTGTGACCCCATAGACGGAAGCCCACCAGGCTCCCCTGTCCCTGGGATTCTCCAGGCAAGAACACTGGAGTGGGTTGCCATTTCCTTCTCCTGAAGAAAACTACGTAATATTAAGACAACATATCTAGAGGAGATGCTACTTTTATTTTTATTTTTTTTAACTTTAACTTTTTAATCTTTTTTTGTCACACAGAGAAGCATAAAGGATTTTAGTTTCCTGACCAGGGATTGAACTCATGCCCCCACAATGGAAGCACAGAGTCCTAACCACTGTACCAACAGGAAAGTCCAAAAATGGTCCTGCTTTTAATTCAGCATCATTAGACCGTATGTTTAGAAAATAGTAGCAACAAATCTTTAGGTTATTAAGATATACTGACATTTTAATAACATTTATCTTTGCATCGAATTATGGTATAGATAAAAAGCCCACAAAGCCATTTGGCATACCTTACCTTGCTACAGGCATGGTTCTATTTTTCCATAATTGAGACCTTGTACACATACACAAAAACACACATTTTTCATTTTAGAATAATATTATGCACTTTTCTGTTATTTTCTTCTTTTCACTGAATAGTAAATCATGGCAATTTGGTGTCTTCCTTATTCTTTTTAATAGCAGAGTAGTAGAAGTTTACCTCAATTTATTTATCCATTAATTTATTGATGAACATGTGGGCTATTTTAAATACTCCATTTTATTGACAATATTACAATGAATATTTTATACAAATTTTATTTCTGCCCCTGTCATAATTTATTTAGGACAGCTTGTAGAATTAGAATTGCTGGTTCAAAAATTGTACATTTGATATATTTTGGAAAATTGCCTACCAAAAACAGCCTTGACAATTTATAGTCTTAGTAATAGTGTCCATTTCCCTGATTCTTTGCCAACAGAAAATATCATCTATCTTTCTAATATTTTCTAAGCTGATGAATGAAAAGGCTGTCTTCTTTCTTGCTTAGAACTTCAAATCCAGTTCCTAGTGAATCTGAGCATCTTTTAACATGTTTAGCAGCTATTTATATGGTACTTTTCCTTGAATGCACAAAATATGACGAAGTATGTAATATATATTATATGTAAAATAACATTGTATGTAAAATAAAGCTACATATGATATGTATATGTGCATATATGGGTAGATATGAACAAAAAACACACTGGAAGGATGCAGCATTGAATAGTTAACAATCGCATTATTGTATGGCAGAAAGTGATACAACATTATAAAGAAATCATCCTTCAATTAAAAAATAAAACCATTACAATAAAAAAAAGCACAACTACCATAAAAAAAAAAAAAGGAGTAGTTACCCAGACTAGTCACTGAAGGTGGGCCAGAGGGGATTTCACATGATACATTTGATTTTATAACCATGAAAATGTTGTATTCATTCTAACTTGTTTTTAAAAGGATTGTTAAATGAAATTGTGTATGACTGGCTGCACCAACTTTTCCTGTTTGCCTGTTTTCCTGTTTCCTGTTTCTCCTCCCTAGGTTATTTCTAGGAAATAACCCTGCTTCTCTTTCTGTATTGTATTGTATGTAAGGACTCCAGTTGTTTCTTTACCCCCTTGAAGGATTTCCCTAAGATCCAGTCTTAGACACTGGGCTCTTTCCTCAAGATGATCTCATTTGCACAGGGTCTCCACCTTCCGGGATCTCACACGGATTTCTCTCTGCCTTTCTGATCCTTCTACTTGGCTCTAGTTGTACTTAATCAGAGCATCTGCAATTAGTACAAGAGAAGAACATACAGGAGCTATGAGGAAAGGAGACAGGAATAGATATTAAGATATTAATCCAGCCAGGGTGGAGAGAGAAGGCTTTCTGGGGAGAGCAGTATTTAAACATGAAGTATGAATAGGAATTAGCTGGAGATTGTGGGGAGAGAAGCAGGAATATTTCAACCTGAGGCAGCAGCATTTGGTAGGTTCTAAAACAGGAATACACTTAATAACTAAAATGCTACAAGAATGGACAATATGGGTAATGCTCCATCCAGTGTCAGATAATTTTGTGACTGACTTGTTGGAACTGTAAGCCTAACTGAATACCAGTGGGGAGAGGTGAGCTCTGGGCTTGAAGGGGGGAGGTAAGGATTCCTTAGAGAGAAATGGATGTCCCCATTCTCTACAGTCCTGGTAAAATGGAGAAATGGGTCTTAGACTAAATTAAAAAGGAAAATATTTTCTGGTATCTCTAGGGGCAAAGCTGGATATCTCACAAGCTGGAATCAAGATTGACAGAAAAAAATATCAACAATGTCATATATGCTGATCATACCACACTAAAGGCAGAAAGTGAAGAGGAACTGAAGAGCCTCTTTATGAGGGTAAAAGAGGAGAGTGGAAAAACCTGGTTTAAAACTCAAAATTCAAAAAACTAAGATTATGGCAGGCAGTCCCATCACTTCATGGCAAATAGATGAGGGAAAAGCGGAAACAGTGACAGATTTTATCTTCTTGGGCTCTGAAATCACTGCAGATGGTGACGAAATTAAAAGAGGCTTATTCCTTGGAAGAAAAGCTATGACAAACCTAGACAGCATATTAACAAGCAGAGACATTCACTTTGCCAACAAAAGTCCATATAGTCAAAACTATGGTTTTCCAGTAGTCATATACGGATGTGAGAGTTGGACTGTAAAGAAGGCTGAGCACTGAAGAATTGATGCTTTCAAATTGTGGTTCTGGAGAAGACTCTTGAGAGTTTCTTGGACAGCAAGGAGGTCAAACCAGTCAATCCAAAAGGAAATCGATCCTGAATATTCACTGAAGTGACTGAGGCTGAAGCTGAAGCTCCAATACTTCAGCCACTTGATGCAAAGAGCCAACTGACTGGAAAAGACCCTGATGTTGGAAAAATTGAGGGCAGGAGGAGAAGGGGCAACAGAGGATGAGATGGTTGGGTGGTGTCACCAACTCAATGGATATCAGTTTGAGCAAACTCCGGGAGATAGTGAAGGACAGGGAAGCCTGGCATGCTGCAGTTTACAGGGTCGCAAAGAGTAGGATATGACTGAGTGACTGAACAACACCAACAATCACCGGAGCTAATAATCAGTTTGGCCTCCAGGCTCTAAGGAATGAGGAGTCTGGTATACTTCCAGGGGGTACTGAGGGGCTGAGAGTAGCCTGTTGGCCATATATATATGACCAGAAGTATGGAAAGGGGGCAAGCTACTTGGACACCAAGAAAAAGGTCTAATTGTCCAATAGAACTTTCTCTGATGAAGAAAATGCTCTATAATCTGTACTCTCCACTGTGGTGACTACTAGCCACATGTACTTACTGAATACTTTCAACATGGCTGGTGCTTGTGAGGAACTGAACTTTTATTTTATTAAGTAAGTTCTAACTTTATTATGCTTACTCCTTGGAAGGAAAGTTATGAGCAACTTAGCATATTAAAAAGCAGAGACATCACTTTGTCAACAAAGGTCCATCTAGTCAAGGCTATGGTTTTTCCAGTGGTCATGTATAGATGTGAGAGTTGGACTATAAGATAGCTGAGTGCTGAAGAATTGATGCTTTTGAACTGTGGTGTTGGAGAAGACTCTTGAGAGTTCCTTGAACCGTAAGGAGATCCAACCATTCCATCCTAAAGGAGATCAGTCCTGGGTGTTCATTGGAAGGAGTGATGTTGAAGCTGAAACTCCAATACTTTGGCCACCTGATGCAAAAAGCTGACTCATTTGAAAAGACCCTGATGCTGGGAAAGATTGAGGGCGGGAAGAGGAGAGGACATCAGAGGATGAGATGGCTGTATGGTATCACCGACTCAATGGACAGGGGTTTGGGTGGACTCCAGGAGTTGGTGATGGACAGGGAGGCCTGGCGTGCTGCAGTTCATGGAGTCACAAAGAGTCAGACATGACTGAGCAACTGAACTCAACTGAACTTTATTTCATTTTAATTTAAATAGCCACCTTTGGCTCAAGGCTGCCATATTGGACAGATCTGGAGAAAGACCAGTGTGAGAAGCTGGCCTCAGAGGTTGTGAGAATTAAGAAGAGAGAACATGGGAAGCAATAGAGTATAGGAAAACTGTATCCCTGGAAGTCCTCAGCAGAGAATGCTGGTGCCCAGAGTCAAGATCTAACAAGACTCTTTTCCATAATATGTTGGTAACACCTGATGAGAGGAAAAAATGACCTGAGGGACTTGTGTCTGACCAAAGCTTCAGGGAAAGATCAGAAATCATGAAGGGCAATTCAGAGGGCTCCTGTCTAATCATTGGGTGTAACTATACTTGCTAACACAGCACAAATGCAAAATCAAAACAGCGCAAATTATATCTCTCCAATTGTCTGTTTTCCTCATTTTTCTTTCTTAATTTTTAGGAAATTTGAAAAGGTAGGCTGTGCCCTTCATCTTGGTTTCTCTGGTGGCTCAGCAATAAACAATCTGCCTGCTATAGAGGAGACATAGAGATGAGGCTCGATCCCTGGGTTGGAAAGATCCTTTGGAGGAGGGCATGGCACCCCACTCCAGTATTCTTGCCTGGGAAATCTCATGGACAGTGGGGCCTGGCAGGCTATGACCCATGGGGTCACAAAGAGTTGGACACAACTGAAGTGACTGAGGAAGCACACAGGCCCATGGTGTAAAGGTCTCGTTAAATTGATATACTACAAATGAATAGCAGTAGGCATCTTTGCTTGCTTTCTTTCTCCTTTATAACAAGTTTCTTGCTTGCCTTCTCTACTCCAATCCTGGCCAAAGCTTAAGGTTAAAATGTTTGTCCCTCAAAAGTACTCTTCATCACCCTTTCTGATCTAGATTAATTTTTATAAATGACATTTCTGAAAGCAAACAGAGAAATTAGAAAAGGCATGAAGCTGTTAGAACTTGTCACAAAATTCAGCACAAGGGCAGCAGTGTTCAGGAAGGCCGATTTTTCATGTGTGTTGACAGAGAACTTCACTTGCTTGTGTTCCAATGATGGCATCCTTTGTTAACCTCCCCATGAATTCTAACAACTCAGACAAAACCACCAAAGCATCCTCTGTCGTTCACGTTTGTGCCAACTGCAGGGCTATCAAATTTGTCTTCATGCTATTACCTTAATGATGAGGATGGGCACCTGCAGGGTTCACCGATTTTCTGCTGCCATAAAAAATGAGGTTTTTTGATTCTTCTAAGGGAGCTGGAGTGAGAAATGCTCTGACCTGCTGCTTTTGGTCAGCAAGTGATGGACTGACTGAGATTGCTGGATGCACTCTGTACTATGGAATACAGTAGTAGATTAAGCTTTACTTGTTTACCTTCTCACAGGCCTCCAGTGAATGCCTTCAGAAAGGAAAAAGTAATAAAAAAGCAATGAGTTACTCCTATCCTTCCCTTACATTCTTCCACCCTTCTCTGCATTGATTTATTATCAGATCAGATCAGTTGCTCAGTCGTGTCCGACTCTTTGCCATCCCATGAATCGCAGCACGCCAGGCCTCCCTGTCCATCACCAACTCCCGGAGTTCACTGAGACTCACGTCCATCGAGTCAGTGATGCCATCCAGCCATCTCATCCTCTGTTATCCCCTTCTCCTCTTGCCCCTATTCCCTCCCAGCATCAGACTCTTTTCCAATGAGTCAACTCTTCACATGAGGTGGCCAAAGTACTGGAGTTTCAGCTTTAGCATCATTCCTTCCAAAGAAATCCCAGGGCTGATCTCCTTCAGAATGAACTGGTTGGATCTCCTTGCAGTCCAAGGGTCACTCAAAGTCTTCTCCAACACCACAGTTCAAAAGCATCAATTCTTTGGTGCTCAGCCTTCTTTACAGTCCAACTCTCACATCCACACATGACCACAGGAAAAACCATAGACTTGACTAGACGAACCTTTGTTGGCAAAGTAATGTCTCTGCTTTTGAATATGCTATCTAAGTTGGTCATAACTTTCCTTCCAAGGAGTAAGCGTCTTTTAATTTCATGGCTGCAGTCACCATCTGCAGTGATTTTGGAGTCCAGAAAAATAAAGTCTGACACTGTTTCCCCATCTATTTCCCATGAAGTGATGGGACCAGATGCCATGATCTTTGTTTTCTGAATGTCGAGCTTTAAGCCAACTTTTTCACTCTCCACTTTCACTTTCAACAAGAGGCTTTTTAGTTCCTCTTCACTTTCTGCCATAAGGGTGGTGTCATCTGCATATCTGAGGCTATTGATATTTCTCCCGGCAATCTTGATTCCAGCTTGTGCTTCTTCCAGTCCAGTGTTTCTCATGATGTACTTTGCATATAAGTTAAATAAACAGTGACAATATACAGCCTTGACATACTCCTTTTCCTATTTGAAACCAGTCTGTTGTTCCATGTCCAGTTCTAACTGTTGCTTCCTGACCTGCATACAAATTTCTCACGAGGCAGATCAGGTGGTCTGGTATTCCCATCTTTTCCAGAATTTTCCACAGTTTATTGTGATCCACACAGTCAAAGGCTTTGGCATAGTCAATAAAGCAGAAATAGACGTTTTTCTGGAACTCTCTTGCTTTTTCCATGACCCAGCAGATGTTGGCAATTTGATCTCTGGTTCCTCTGCCTTTTCTAAAACCAGCTTGAACATCAGGAAGTTCACAGTTCACGTATTGCTGAAGCCTGGCTTGGAGAATTTTGAGCATTACTTTACTAGGGTGTGAGATGAGTGCAATTGTGTGGTAGTTTGAGCATTCTTTGGCATTGCCTTTCTTTGGGATTGGAATGAAAACTGACCTTTTCCAGTCCTGTGGCCACGGCTGAGTTTTCAAAATTTGCTGGCATATTGAGTGCAGCACTTTCACAGCATCATCTTTCAGGATTTGGAATAGCTCCACTGGAATTCTATCACCTCCACTAGCTTTGTTCGTAGTGATGCTTTCTAAGGCCCACTTGACTTCACATTCCAGGATGTCTGGCTCTAGGTCAGTGATCACACCATCGTGATTATCTGCGTTGTGAAGCTCCTTTTGTACAGTTCTTCTGTGTATTCTTGCCATCTCTTCTTAATATCTTCTGCTTCTGTTAGGTCCATACCATTTCTGTCCTTTATCGAGCCCATCTTTGCATGAAATGTTCCTTTGGTATCTCTAATTTTCTTGAAGAGATCTCTAGTCTTTCCCATTCTGTTGTTTTCCTCTATTTCTTTGCATTGATCGCTGAAGAAGGTTTCTTATCTCTTCTTGCTATTCTTTGGAACTCTGCATTCAGATGTTTATATCTTTCCTTTTCTCCTTTGCTTTTCACTTCTCTTCTTTTCACAGCTATTTGTAAGGCCTCCCCAGACAGCCATTTTGCTTTTTTGCATTTCTTTTCCATGGGGATGGTCTTGATCCCTGTCTCCTGTACAATGTCACGAACCTCAGTCCATAGTTCATCAGGCACTCTATCTATCAGATCTAGGCCCTTAAATCTATTTCTCACTTCCACTGTATAATCATAAGGGGTTTGATTTAGGTCATACCTGAATGGTCTAGTGGTTTTCCCTGCTTTCTTCAATTTAAGTCTGAATTTGGCAATAAGGAGTTCATGATCTGAGCCACAGTCAGCTCCTGGTCTTGTTTTTGCTGACTGTATAGAGCTTCTCCATCTTTGGCTGCAAAGAATATAATCAATCTGATTTCAGTGTTGACTATCTGGTGATGTCCATATATAGAGTCTTCTCTTGTGTTGTTGGAAGAGGGTGTTTGTTATGACCAGTGCATTTTCTTGGCAAAATTCTATTAGTCTTTGCCCTGCTTCATTTCATATTCCAAGGCCAAATTTGCCTGTTACTCCAGGTGTTTCTTGACTTCCTACTTTTGCATTCCAGTCCCCTATAATGAAAAGGACATCTTATTTGAGTGTCAGTTCTAAAAGGTCTTGTAGGTCTTCATAGAACAATTCAACTTCAGCTTCTTCAGCATTACTGGTTGGGGCATAGACTTGGATTACTGTGATGTTGAATGGTTTGCCTTGGAAATGAACAGAGATCATTCTGTCATTTTTGAGATTGCATCCAAGTACTGCATTTCAGACCTTTGTTGACCATGATGGCTACTCCATTTCTTCTGAGGGATTCCTGCCCGCAGTAGTAGATATAATGGTCATCTGAGTTAAATTCACCCATTCCAGTCCATTTTAGTTCGCTGATTCCTAGAATGTCAACATTCACTCTTGCCATCTCTTGTTTGACCACTTCCAATTTGCCTTGATTCATGGACCTGACATTCCAGGTTCCTATGCAATATTGCTCTTTACAGCATCGGACCTTGCTTCTATCACCAGTCACATCCACAGCTGGGTATTCTTTTTGCTTTGGCTCCATCCCTTCATTATTTCTGGAGTTATTTCTCCACTGATCTCCAGTAGCATATTGGGCCCCTACTGACCTGGGGAGTTTCTCTTTCAGTATCCTATCATTTTGCCTTTTCATACTGTTCATGGGGTTCTCAAGGCAAGAATACTGAAGTGGTTTGCCATTCCCTTCTCCAGTGGACCACATTCTGTCAGATCTCTCTATCATGACCCGCCCATCTTGGGTTGCCCCACGGGCATGGCTTAGTTTCACTGAGTTAGACAAGGCTGTGGTCCTAGTGTGATTAGACTGACTAGTTTTCTGTGAGTATGGTTTCAGTGTGTTTGCCCTCTGATGCTCTCTTGCAACACCTACCGTCTTTCTTGGGTTTCTCTTACCTTGGGCTTGGGGTATCTCTTCACCTCTGTTCCAGCAAAGCGCAGCCATTGCTCCTTACTTTGGACAAGGGGTATCTCCTCACCGCAGCTCTTTCTGACCTTCAGCGTGGGATAGCTCCTCTAGGCCCTCCTGCACCCGCGCAGCCAGGGCTCCTTGGACTTGGGGTTGCTCCTCCCCGCCACCGCCCCTGGCCTCGGGCTTAGGGGCGTGGGGTATCTCCTCCTGGCCGCCGCCCCTGACCTCGGATGCGGGGTAGCTCCTCTCGGCTGTTACTGCGCCATCGCAGTCTGGTACTCTCGGCTGCTGCTCCTGATCTCGGATGTGGGGTAACTCCTCTTGGCCGCCGCCCTTCGGGCATGGGGTCCTCCCGGCTTCTGCCGCTGACCTCGGACGTGGCTTATTATTTGCTGATTTGCATTAATTCCAAGTGACCAAGGCACAGTGTCTGTGTGGTACTAACTTGACATGTTCATTTGATTATTGAAGTCTGTATCCTATTGGATTCCTGTTCCTTAGATCAAATCCCAAAGGATGGGTGCCTGGTGGCCAGTGGGAGCCCTGCCATATGAAGGGCTAGAAGATTGACAATCTACTCCAGGGCCCTGGCTCTGCTCTATAGGGTAACTCAGTTAAATATCTTTGAGCTTTATTATCCTCATGTGTAAACGGGAAATAAAAATACGTGCCTTGACTACATTCCAGGCTGGTGAGAGGATCAAATCACACAATACCTACAGAGGTATTTGGTAAAATCTCACCATACTTCAAAGACATTAAATTTTTATTCATCATTTTTACCTCCACTGATTTCCAGAAAGAACTTGAGTGTTCAGTTACAGTACATAGGCAGTCAGACCATTAAAATCAAGATAAAAGAACAAGGATTATAGAATGAAAATAGAAGATAATTGTTTCAGAAAAATTTATGTTAAGAATCATTGTATCAATCGAAGATTAAATTTAACTTTGAAATTCCTGGCAACAAAGGCAAAACATAAAGCATCCTTAGGTACATAGCTTTCCTTAATCTATGAAATATAGCACACAGGTTTATTAGGAGAGATGTAAATTTTCCTACCATTACACTCTGAGGATAGTGAGTGAGACTGTTTTCTGGGCACACGCCTGCCTCCCCTTTCCAGCTGCCCTGGCAGTAGAGAGGGGAATTTGGCCCATGAAACCTCCCCCACGTGCTCCTTCAAGCTCTTACTCCCACGACTAGCTTGACACACAGCCAGCCTGAAGGCAGAAGATGGAAGGAGCTTGCCTATTAGAATCCCTACTTGGAGCTGCTGCCAATTAGAAATATCTGCCCTCTACATGAGTGATAAATAAACCATTATCATGAATGTGCTATCATATACTTTACACAATTTGTACACCCTGTAAAATTTTCTAATTTCAGAACTTCATTGGATACCATACTATACAGTTGTTAACTATCAGTGCTACCTTAAAAATAATTTTTAAGTGATCTTCATGGACTGTATCATATTTTGACAGAGACAAGCAAAATCTAACAGTTCTGAGGAGAGGTGAAACAAAGATGGATGGTTTTATTTATGCATTTGGGATGGTGATATCTAGAGTAGAAAAAAAAAGAAGCAAGAGGTAAGAAGAGTTCTGGAACAGGAGCTATATTTAGGAAGGCCTGTCCATTTGGGTAAATTAATAGCAAAGATACAGTGGGAAATGAGAAGGCAAGTCCCTTATGAACTGGGAGAGTCCTAAGAGTTTAGAAAGAAGGACAGGGACTTCGCTAGCAGTCCAGGCGCTAGGACTCTGACCTCCAATGCCAGGGGCTAGGGTTTAATACCTGGTCAGAGAACTCTGATCTCACATGCCAAGTGGCATGGACAAAATATAAATAAATAAAACAAATTCATTTATATATATAAAAGAAAGGCCAAATAATGGAAAAAGTGGGAATCTTTTTTTTTTTCAATCTCATATCCTTTTAATAGATTACCCCCCACCCACCCACCCACCACTTACTTTAAAAATACAGACCAACACTGTCACCATCAATTGGGTTACTCAAGTAATTTCTCCTTCTCATGTCTGGGAGAGGTGAGGGTGGAAGGGGTGGAACAGGAGGATCAGACCGAGATCATTCTTGTTTGTTTGTTTGTTTGGAGAGGGGTTTAATATGACTTATCTAACTGTAAATGCATGTAATTAAATTTTTGATAACAGTGACTTTCTGGATTCCTTAAAGTCTACCCTGCCTAGCAGGGCATCAGAACTCTCGATTTGGTCCTGTTGGTACAAGGGAAACATTGTTCATAGGCCCTGCTGTAGACAAAAATGTTGGGAATTTTTATAGAGACAATCAAGCATGAATACATCATAAATTCTGTGGATTTAATCATTTATTATACCTTAAGCACAATTTTCAGAACTGCAAATACCTCCTGAACTTTGGTCTATCGAGGTTAAGTGAGCACAAGTGCATTGTGTTTAGATTCCATTCATCTCCCAAGATAACTGTGTTCTGAGAACCTTCCCTGAACATCTCTGGGGACTTCCTGTTAGGATTTTTACCATGCCTTTCTCACACTGAACTGTTTTGGCCCTTCCGACTTTAAGCATAAATAGCTCACCTTTTACATATGGTTTAGGAGCTTTATTTCAAACTATTTAAGCAGAGTACATCATGAGAAATGCTGGGCTGGAAGAAGCACAAGCTGGAATCAAGATAGCTGGGAGAAATATCAATAACCTCAGATATGCAGATGACACCACCCTTATGGCAGAAAGTGAAGAGGAACTAAAAAGCCTCTTGATGAAGGTGAAAGAGGAGAGTAAAAAAGTTGGCTTAAAGTTCAACATTCAGAAAATGAAGATCATGGCATCCGGTCCCACCACTTCATGGGAAATAGATGGGGAAACAGTGGAAACAGTGTCAGACTTTATTTTTCTGGACTCCAAAATCACTGCAGATGGTGACTGCAGCCATGAAATTAAAAGACGCTTACTCCTTGGAAGAAAAGTTATGACCAACCTAGATAGCATATTCAAAAGCAGAGACATTACTTTGCCAACAAAGGTTCATCTAGTCAAGGCTATGGTTTTTCCAGTGGTCATGTATGGATGTTAGAGTTGGACTGTGAAGAAAGCTGAGTGCTGAAGAATTGATGCTTTTGAACTGTGGTGTTGGAAAAGACTCTTGAGAGTCCCTTGGACTGCAAGGAGATCCAACCAGTCCATTCTGAAGGAGATCAGCCCTGGGATTTCTTTGGAAGGAATGATACTAAAGCTGAAACTCCAGTACTTTGGCCACCTCATGTGAAGAGTTGACTCATTGGAAAAGACTCTGATGCTGGGAGGGATTGGGGGCAAGAGGAGAAGGGGACGACAGAAGATGAGATGGCTGGATGGCATCACTGACTCGATGGACGTGAGTCTGAGTGAACTCCAGGAGTTGGTGATGGACAGGGAGGCCTGGCGTGCTGCGATTCATGGGGTCGCAAATAGTCGGACATGACTGAGCAACTGAACTGAACTGAACTGAACTGAAGCTTAAGATTTAGTAGGACTTGGGCAAATGGCCATGTATGGATGTGAGAGTTGGACTGTGAATAAAGCTGAGCACCAAAGAATTGATGCTTTTGAACTGTGGTGTTGGAGAAGACTCTTGAGGTCCCTTGGACTGCAAGGAGATCCAACCAGTCCATTCTAAAGGAGATGGGTCTTGGGTGTTCTTTGGAAAGAATGATTTTAAAGCTGAAACGCCAGTACTTTGGCCACCTCATGTGAAGAGTTGACTCATTGGAAAAGGCTCTGATGCTGGGAGGGATCGGGGGCAGGAGGAGAAGGGGACAACAGAGGATGAGATGGCTGGATGGCATCACGGACTCAATGAATGTGAGTTTGAGTGAACTCCAGGAATTGTTGATGGACAGGGAGGCCTGGCGTGCTGCAATTCACGGGGTCGCAAGGAGTCAGACACAACTGAGCGACTGAACGGAACTGAACTGGGCAAATGGCAGCACAGAGCAGACAGGGTAGGGCCAAAAAGGATATACCAAGGGATGCTACAGACAGCGCGGCTGACAGAGGCAGGTCAGGACCCAATCCAGGGAGTCCAGCAGCATAGCAAACTATAGACCCAATCCAAACAGGCAACAAGGCTTCCAAGATCAAAGAGCAGATTGTCCTGATATAAAGAAGTCAATGATGGAGAAGTCAAGAAAAGAAATATCAAGAACCTACATAGTCACAGTCTTGGGGAAAAAAAATCAAAATATATCAAGTCTCAATGCAGCGTTTCCAAAATCCCATTTCCCTTGGACCATTAATTTCTACTTCTCAAGATTCCTATCAGATCAGGAAATCATAGGCATCCCTCTTCACACAATAATGGGCTACTGAAGTATCTAAGAAAATGTAAAGTATGTTCAACATTAAAATAATGTGACTATCCAGAGAGCACATCATTTCTTTAAGTAGGGAAGTTTGGGTAACAAGCATTTTACAGTTCTATGACTAATACAAGTTACATTCCCTGCAAACTGAAATATGGCTTTTTGGATACCATCACTTAAAAGAAACAAAACAAAACAAAACTCATAGTTACTTTTCTAGTACTTCTATCCAGATAACTCCTTTGTTTTAAAGAAGAGGATCAAGATATCTTGACATCTTTCACATGCTAATCAAATATGAAATACGAGATGAAAAGATGAGCTTTTGTATTTTTCTATGTGAATTTGTGTCTTTGCAACTCATTGTTTCCACTTCCTACCCCAACCAAAAGGAATATAAAAGAATAGTTGTGAGTGTTATTCAAAGCTTAATTTTTTAGGGGGGTATGTATGTGTTAAAGTTAAAAGACTGTTAAAGGCCATGTTGTTCAATTTCTACTCACTGAAAATATAATAACTATGTTGACTGAGCACTTTTTCTATATCAAGCACTCTTTCAAGTGCTTTCCAGGTAATATTTCATTTAATCCTCACAACAACCCTACTATCCCCAAGTTAGAAATAAAAGAAACTGAGACTCAGAGAGATTAAGTGATTTGCACAAAGTTATATTGTCAGTGACAAAACAAGGAATCAAATCCAAGAAGTCTGACCCCCGACTCTTAAACACTGATTCTGACTCATTTATACCACCAAACAATGTAAGCACTACTCAGGTTCTCTTTCCTTTTTTTGTTTTTTTTTTTAAGAATTTTTTGTTGTGGACCATTTTTAACGTCTAGTCAAGGCTATGGTTTTTCCAGTGGTCACGTATGGACGTGAAAGTTGGACTGTGAAGAAAGCTGAGCACCGAAGAACTGATGCTTTTGAACTGTGGTGTTGGAGAAGACTCTTGAGAGTCCCTTGGACTGCAAGGAGATCCAACCAGTCCATTCTGAAGGAGATCAGCCCTGGGATTCCTTTGGAAGGAATGATGCTGAAGCTGAAACTCCAGTACTTTGGCCACCTCATGCGAAGAGTTGACTCATTGGAAAAGACTCTGATGCTGGGAGGGATCGGGAGCAGGAGGAGAAGGGGACGACAGAGGATGAGATGGCTGGATGGCATCACTGACTCGATGGAAGTGAGTCTGAGTGAACTCCAGGAGTTGGTGATGGACAGGGAGGCCTGGCATGCTGCGATTTATGGGGTCGAAAAGAGTTGGACATGACTGAGTAACTGAACTGAACTGAACTGATTTTTAACATCTTTATTGAATTTTTTACAATATTGCTTCTGTTTTATGTCTTGGTTTTTTGGCCACGGGGCATGTGGGATCTCAGCTCCCCAACCAGGGATCAAACCTGCACCCTGTGCCTTGGAGGCAAGTTTCAACCACTGGACCACCAGGGAAGTCCCAAGCACTTTATTTCTAAATGTTACTACTAAGATTTATATGGTATGTAATAACTCATCTGGAAACATGTGAAACATTCACTACACAATTCAAAGACTCATCTTTCCATTTTTCAAGTAAGCACTGCTACTGCTTTTTAAGAACATGGACTTCGCCTATTACCTGACAACTCTTCAGCTCCGAATAAGCAATCTGGGTACAAGAAAACAAAACAAGAGATGAAAGGATCCAGTTTCAGAATTGTGGCATTCCGAGAGTGTGTCTTTAATGAATGGACTACAAATAACTGCCTTCAGATTTCTATGATGCAGAACAACCCCTGAGGGCAATTTTTCCTTTTACAGCAGTCTACACCTGTGACCTGTGGGCCCATCCCTCACGACAGATGGAAGGGAGTTTGTGGAAATCATCTAGTGTATCATTCTTCTCTAGGTGTCTGTGGTGTTTGTGGAAACTGTGTTGTATCGAGGGCCTAATTTTTATTCCTGGTTGTACATTTGCCATTGGATGATTCCATTCTGTCTGTTGAGTCTGTTAAAATTGGATGGACTTTCACTTTTCCTTGAAGTAAGCCTGCAAAGCTCAATTTCTTTTTTAAATGCTGTCATTAGATTCTCCAGGTTCATGCAAGCTCTGAATAGTAATCTCTTTCTCCTTTTCGATCCATTAGTGGTAACCTGATCTTCAAAGTGGTTAATTTCAAAAAAAGTGATCCAGTCTTTGAAACATTTAGAGATTAAAAAAAAAAAAAAAGATCTTGAAATTGAATTGTCCCATTTTACTTTGGTTCACTCCAGACTAATCAGTAATTTGGAAAGAACATCCACCCCCAACCTTTTATAGCAGTTTCACTCTCTAACCCATGGACTTTATAACATAGACTCTCCTAACAGACCCTAGTACTCTACTTCATGTTCTGAGCACCAGAACAAAACTGCCCACTTTTCTGTTCATTCCAGAGTCAAACCTGTCAAAGTCTGTGGTTACGTTTTTCTGAATGCCCTCAAGCTGTCAAAATGTTTGCAATGTCTATCAAAATATGCCAGATTCATTTAGGGCATTGGACATGAGCAGCACTAAAAGTCTTTTCAGACCAGTGGGTTTGGGTGAACTGCAAAAACATGAAGATTAAAATGAGAAAAGTGTAGGGTAGAGCATGTCTGTCCTACTAAATATGATAGAGTCTATTAAAAAGAGATGATTGATACTAATGGGACATTATCAACACAGGTAGAATTTAACTGGTTATACAAAATAGGATATAGTAGTTTTTCAGTGGCTAGCAACTATTTGGGGGGTAGGTAAAGATTAAAATTTGTGCCAATTATAGGGCAATAGAATGGTTAGATTTCACCATGCTTTATTAGTTTCAAGGTGGTATTCCCAAACATTGTATGTCTGTTTCAAATTAACGTGACGTTCTCAAGCACCCTCAGAGGACATCCTGAAGCCCTGAGAGCATATTTTAGCAAGTGTAATGAAGTAGAAAGGATGGAGGCTCATATCTACTGAAATTCCACAGCATGGAAGAATACTTCCTATCAGCGCAGAGGCTAAAAGTCATTTTGATGTATGCTGTTCATTCTGCACATCGGCAGAGTTCCAACTTAATTGAGATAGAGAGAAGGGACTTATTCATTTATAGTTAAAATTCCTAAGGTTTATATGTAGAATTAAAATTTAAATTTTTTTGTTTTCATTGGCATTGCTCCAATATTTGCAAAAAAGAGTGGCAGACTGATTCCTCACAGGAGATCTGGGACAATGAAGTGCCATTACCTGCTATGAAAAGGAGCCATGTTGCTTAGGGTGAGGCAGGGGAGAATGTCTTCACACAGGAGGTGCATGCGTGGGAGCATGCTCTGTCGTGTCTGACTCTGTGACCCCCACGGACTGTAGCCCACCAGGCACCTCTGTCCGTGGGATTCTCCAGGCAAGAACACTGGAGTGGGTTGCATTTCCTACTCCAGGGGATCTTCCCAACCCGAGGATCAAACCTGCATCTCTAGTGTCTCCTGCACTGACATGTGGATTCTTTACCTTTAGCATCACCTGGGAAGCCCATATACCTGGAGGTGCCTATTTGCATTTGCAGAGGGATAGGGTTATTACTGGGAGTCACCCTAGAGATCTGGCTTCCCCTTCTTAGCATCATAATTTTCTATTTTCCAAAAGTACATTGATCTCTTAAAAAAAAATTGTCCAGGAATTCATTTTTCTTCCTGGATGGTAATGATATTCAGTAGCAGCAATTTCATACTAAATAATTTTATCTCACCCAATGAACCAATGCATAAAGTTACTTCGTGTTAAATCCAAGTCGGATTAACTCTCTTCAGTTCCCTGTTGTTGTTGTGTCTCTCAAATGTGTCTGACTCTTTCATGACCCCATGGACTGTTAGCCTGCCAGGCTCCTCTGTCCGTGGGATTTCCCAAGCAAGAGTACTGGAGTGGGTTGCCATTTCCTGCTCCAGGGGATCTTTCTGACCCAGGGATTGAACCTATGTCTCCTGCATTGCAGGCAGATTTTTTACCACTGAGCCACCTGTGAAGCTCTTTTAACTATTAAGTATATTTTAAAAAAAAAATCTTTTAAGAGAAAAGTCTGTGTTCCATCCCTGCCCCTTTCACAAACAACTCAAACTCTCCAGCAAATAAGATGAGTGCTTACCTCAAAGGCTCTCTGTATTTGGACAAAGTCGCCCAGGGTGAGTTGGTTCTCAAGCAGCACTGTGCTGGCGTCTTCCTTTGCAGTTGCACCGTGTGAAGTCTTCTCCAGGTTCTCTGGCCGGGGCTGAGATCCTTTGTTCAACCCAGGGGTAGCATTCTGGCAACTCATAATGGCTTCACCTCTTTTCAGCAGTCTTCAACTCTCTCTATAAGTTTTTTTTTTTTTTTCTTTATCCCTCAACAGGTGCCTTTGAAAAGAAACAACTTAGCAATCGAATTCCAAAATAAAAGTACTTTTAAAGGCATTCAATTAGGAGGCAAAAAATTCAAGCCCAGAGGCAGGGAATGAAAGCTCTTGACCCTCACTCTTCCTTAATTCCAGTTTATTTTCAAAGTCCACTGTTGAATCCTTTTAAAACACCTCCCCCCACCACCACTGATATTCTGTTTAACCTGGCTTGATTACAAGAGTGTAAAAGCTTTCTGCCGGGTTTATAGCAACTGACACAAAATGCAACTTCTAATACTCATTTAAAATGCATTAGAAAAGCAATGTTTCAAAATCTCTTTGGCTAACCTTGCTTTTATTCATATGTCATGGATTTAAACTCCGTTTTCTTGTCTTGAGGTGTAAGGTGACACAGCCGTAGGGTTTCTGTCCCAGTGAAGTGTGTGCCTCTGATGACTACCTTCCCAGCAACATGGCCTTGTTTGTTGCATGCATGCATGCTGTCTTTGTGTGCTTCCTGGCAACCAGTGCGAAGCCAACTAAGGCTTCTCCTTTTTCTCCTCCTCTTCATACCCCCATCCCGTCCAGCAACTAATGACTGACCTGAAGGTTTGAATAAACAATATAAACACTGAGGTTTTTTTTCAAGGACAATTCAGCCCACTCATTTTTTAAAATTAAACTTCATCACTGCATTATTTAAAGACAACTTTTATAAACGTATTTTCTATGAAACGTGTAATGTATTATGAAGCAAGATGATTATTCAAAGAAAACAACAATGAATTTAGGAATTTTACATTTTCTATGTAAAAAATGTTTCATTTGTGTTTAATAAGAACCCATTTCTTATCATCTCTTTGTCTTAGTTTCTATGTGTATAAAATGGGAATCGTTTAGCCTGTTTTTTTTCATTCTTTTCATAAATATTTATTGAGCACCTACTATATATATTTTTAAATTTTATTTATTTTCTAATACCAAAAACGTTTTGTATTGGGGTATAGCCGATTAACAATGCTGTGATAGTTTCAGGGGAACAGGGAAGGGACTCAGCCGTGCATAAACATGTATCTGTTCTCCTCCAACCCCACTCCCATCTCAGCTGGCACTAACATTGAGCAGAGTTCCCTGTGCTATACAGCAGGTCCTTGTTGGTTATCCCTTTCGAATATAGCAGTGTGTACTCTACTATGTACTTTTGACAGCACTGGGAACAATGCGCAGTTCCAAATGGCAAATGTCAGAGGGAATGCTAATTACTTCATATAAGAGATTAATCCAGCTCTCCAAGCAAATATTTCATTTTCTGTCCCATCTGAAAGTAAAATTATCATCAGTCTACAGTAGGTGCTCTGTATCCACAGGTAGCATAGGTTTTCAATTCACTGAAAATATGGAAGGAGAACACAGTATAACATAATATGATAAATCTTATGATAAAACTACCTACAGTATCATCACTGCTGCTGCTGCTGCTGAGTCACTTCAGTCGTGTCCGACTCTGTGAGACCCCACCAGGCTCCCCCGTCCCTGGGCTTCTCCAGGCAAGAACACTGAAGTGGGTAGCCATTTCCTTCTCCAATGCGTGAAAGTGAAGTCGTTCAGTCGTGTCCAACTCTTCGCGACCCCATGGACCACAGCCTACCAGGCTCCTCCGTCCATGGGATTTTCTAGGCAAGAGTACTGGAGTGGGGTGCCATTGCCTTCTCCGAGTACCATCACTGGTTCAGCTAATATTAATGAAAATAAAGGAAAAAAGAGAAAGTTAACATTTTGTTTTCACATTTACCATGTACCAGGCACTACACTAAGTGAAGTGAAGTTGCTCAGCTGTGTCCGACTCTTTGCAACCCCATGGACTGTATCCTACAAGGCTCCTCTGTCCATGGGATTTTCCAGGCAATAGTACTGGAGTGGATTGCCATTTCCTTCTCCAGGGAAATCTTCCCGACCCAGGGATCGAACCCAGGTCTCCTTCATTATAGACAGACGCTTTACCGCCTGAGCCACCAGGGAAGTCCTGGCACTACACTAAGCACTTTGTAGTTCCTTATCTTGTTAAAGCTTCACAATAATCCTGAAAAGCAGACAAGCTCATTCTTCCCATTTTACAGATGAAGGGAAAGTCACTCAGTTGTGTCTGACTCTTGCGACCCCATGGACTGTAACCCGCCAGGCTCCTCTATACATGGAATTTTCCAGGCAAGAATGCTGGAGTAGGTTTTCATTTCCTACTCCAGGTTACAGATGAAGCGGCAAAATTGACCCCAAAAGTCTCACAGTTAGTAAGGTGTAGCAAATGGCAGAGTGGCTCCTGGTTTTAGATGCATGCCTCCTCTGAACCTTATTCTCATCTCTGTAAAACTGAAAAGATGTTCTCTAAGTTTTCTTCCAGCAACATCATTCAGTGAGCTAGTGTTCACAGGCGCAAGGTGATACAAAGCACGTTCCCTACAACACAGAGATAGATGCATCCCACAGGCTTTCCTGAACCAGTAGTAAAAAAAATGAAATACTATTCACCCACCCATTAATTTATCCACCTCTCTATCATTCATTCCGAAAACCATTTATTAAGAGTCTCTTGTGTGTCGAGTCCTGACTTGGACCCGGTGCCTACCCCTGAGGGACTTAGTCTTGTAGGAACACTTAGCTGTCTGGTTCATCTTTCATGTCAGGTCCCAACCTCTTGCTGTTTCCAGTGCTGTATGCAGAATTGTGAAGTCATATGCAGGCTCAGAGGAAAAGAGCGGCATTATACATTATAAATGTGTATCACAGGCACAAAAGGGTTGAGGGGGGCATGTTTATCACACATTTAACTTTCCTGGTTTAGCCCTTCAGTAAATTAGATAAAACATCTTTAAGCCCTAATATGATAAATTCCCCTAAATTATCTCACATAAGAATAACATCTGTCTTCTTACCATCCTAATTAGCAAATTAATAATAGTTTAGTTCAGTCAGATCAGTCCTATAAATGTCTATAAAATGTTTTATAGTGATCTGTTGGAGAGTTGGGCTTAATTCCATAACAGACACTAATGAGGGAAGGAAGAGGAAATAGAAAAAAATACTCTGTGAAGCTCACCGGGAGAGGTAAATATCCCACTGGCTGACAATGCAAAATTCTCTAATTATTCTAAGACAGTCAAACTGCCTGGATGCCTTAGCTTGCACAGAGATGGAGCTCTAAACGTATTCATTAGTCAAAACAGGAGACTATAATGAGCAGCCAACAAATTACCGTAGAAGTTAATCAATTCACACAGCTTCCTTCCTGTAAAATCATGGCATTAGAAATCATTCTCAATTACAAAGCCTTCCATGGCTTTCACCTTCTTTGTAATGGTGTGGTTAATTTTCAGGTTAAACTTCTACCACTTTAAAAAGTCTATACCTAGTCTTTTGTGTGTACCTGTGCTCAATCATGTCCAACTCTTTGCAACTCTTGCCTATGCTGAAATTTACCCTCCTTGCTTTCCAAGCATCAGTTACGAGTTTGTGAAAATCTGCCACTTGCCCAGTCCCATCCCAGGCTCTGTGTGGGACAGGAAAGTGATGACAGTCTGTGCTCTTAAAAAGTGGAAGGTCCCTGGTGATCCGCTGGTTAAGAATCTGCCCTCCAATGCAGGAGACACAGGCTCAATGCCTGGTTGGGGAACCAAGATCCCACACGCCATGTGGCCACTGAGCCCATGCGCTACAACGAGAGAAGACTGCACACTGCAACGAAGACCCAGTGCAGCCTAAAGTTTTTGTTTTTAAAAGTGGGAGCTCTAGTTTGGAGAGAAAGCTGACTGACTAACACTTGCCCCTCTCTCCTGCAGGGACCAGCCAACAGTCACCAGCACAGCAGAGCACTAGGCACCCAAGAGGACCATGCAAGCAGATACATCACTAGCTTTTGCTTTTTTTGGAACCTTGGGCCTGCATCATTATCCCCACTGAATAGACACTCCCATATGTGTCCTTGTCACAATTCCCAGTCCACCCCCAAATCTCTGCTCTCTTCCTCACCCATAATTCACACCCACCAACACAAATAGCAGGCCCCGCCTTTCCTCTTAATTTTCCTTCCCTTTGTTTCTCCTCTCCGCACACCAAGGCCTGTTCTTATCAACATTCTTGTGCACCCTCTGTCGCTTAGTCATGTCCAACTCTTTGTGATCCCATGGACTGTAGCCCGCCAGGCTCTTCTCTCCATGGGATTTTCCTGGCAAGAATACCTGGAGTGGGTTGCCATTTCCTCCTCCAGGGGATCTTCCCAATCCAGGGATCAAACCCACATCTCCTGAGTCTCCTGTATTTGCAGGCGGATTCTTTACCACAGAGCCATAATCTTTGACGAAATTTCTCCCTCCATCTCCTTCACATAAGAGAAACCAGCTTCCCCTTACAAACCCCCTTTTTCACCAAACCATCTCAAGTTGAGGCTGCTCCTTGCCCCAGTCCCCTCCCTTGGGGCCAGTAGCAGGATGTTTTCCCACAGGCTCCTTGCTTCTTGAAGACACACCTTCCCAACATGGTCCCAGTGGCCAAACACACCCCTACAGCCCTCTCTTTTCAGCTCCCAGCTCACTTAAACATCACATCCTCTCGGAGCTTGAGAGAAAAGACCAGCTCCACCCTTGGCACATTTTAAGCCCTCAATAAATATTAGTTTCTCTCCTTTCTTGTTCCAGATCCTCCTGGCTCAAATTAATTACTCCTTTCACTCTGCAACCACAGCATTTTGTTTACACTTTAACCACAGCAGTTTTTCTTTCTGCCTTGCAATATAATTAATTGCCTGTGTTTCTGTCTCTCTCCCACCACACTAACTCCCTAAAAACAAGGACAGTACCTCACTAAAGCTTACAGCCTAACATGGCCCAACACAGAGCTTTGTATAAACTGCACAGCGGCACGGTTGTGTGTGCTTATTTGTAAAATAAGATGGGCTGAAAAGGAAATTCTCCTGTGGCTTTGAGTTTTCAGGACAGTTTCCTGAGTGGTATTGAGTCTGAAATAGAGGTAGAATTCCACAATAAAATAATTAATGAGGGAAACCAACTTTGCCATTGTATCTTCAAGTCTCTTAGAAAAAACTGTTTGAGAACACTTGAAACAAAGTGTTCCATTTAATACATGCAATTTCTACATAAGATGAAGACCTGTTGAGGCCCTGCTCTGTTCTGGTCACTGATCCAGACACCAGAAAAGCAAAAATGAATGAGCTAGTGCTCTGTGCTCACTGTTGCTCAGGGACATGATAGTAAACTCTGAGGAATCCCCTAGCGGTTTCGGTGGTTAGGACTTGGCACTTTCACTGCTGTGGGCCCAGGTTCAATCTCCGGTCAGAAGCTAAGATCCTGCAAGCCATGCGACACAGCCAAAAAGAAACAGACAACAAAAACCCAAACCCAGAACAAAAATTTTAAAAAGTCAATTTTGGTTTTAAGTTAATTTTATCTTTTGAGAAAGCAGGTCCCCTGTTAACTCTTACACCACATAATATTTGCCTTTTATTTTTTTGATCTGCTGTACAATGCCCAAATTAAGAAAACTGTCTTTATACAACAGCACTTCTCAGACTGTTCAAATATTTAAATACTGAAAATTCATTAAATAGTAATTTATTATATAGTAAAATAATTAAATTTATCATTGTGCAATAAATTGCATATCATCATATGTCAAGTTCTAGTCTAAGCAAGCAATGTTAGCTAAATTTTCAATATGTGGAAGTGGAAGGTAAAACTGGGGAAATCCTAATTTTTGACTTAAGCATTCCTACTCATTTGAAAAAAGCAACTATGATTTTATTTTACCAGTAGATACATCAGATCCACTGAACTAAATATTGAGAATCAGTGCTTAAAAATATGCTAAAGTTCAATTTTTATGTAAATCCTGACAGGTGTTCCCAACAGTTAATCAGTTTTTGAGGCCCTCTTTGGTTTAACAAATTTTTGTCTTTGAAATCCAATGTCCATGTTCAAAGTCACACATGGACTTGTTTGTCAGTGGGATTTTCACCAGGGAGCCACTTTCTGGACAATTACTCTGAACTAGGTTACCAAATTCCTTTATGTTGCCTCTCTGAGAGAATGCTGCATTTTATTCCACTTGGAGCTTGCGAACAGTTAGTCAAAGTCACCTTGATATCGAACACTTGCATCCATGTATAGAAACACTAAAAAGTAGTCATAAAATCATTGCAAGAAAGGGCTCACTGAAAATCCAGTAAACATTTATTGATTTCACCCTTAAATAAAGAAAGAAAGCAGGTAGGTGGGAGATTAACAATTATTGAGTCCCTAGTATATGCCAAACACTGTGTTAGGCACTTTTGCAAGGGTAATTTTATTAAGCCTCATAATATCCCTGCAAGATACTTAATATTTTCCAAATTGATTTTTACTGATAATGGTACTAAACAAGAGGAAGTATCTTTCCCAACTTCACACAACTTGGAAATTGTATAACACAATAATATCATACTATGGTCTCTTCTAAGACTTGATACATGGCCTTCCCAGGTGGCTCAGTGGTAATGAATCTGCCTGCCAAACAGGAGACATGTATTCGATCCCTTGTCCAGAAGATCCCTTTGGGAAGGCAATAGCAACCCACTCCAGTATTCTTGCCTGGAGAATCCTGTGGACAGAAGAGCCTGGCAGGGTCTCAAAGAATTGGACATGACTTAGAGTCTAAACAACAACAAGACTTGACACTTGATTTTTCATTTAATTCTCCTTGAAATCCAATGATGTGGGCATCGTATGGTCACCATTTTATAGGTGAAGAAATTGAGACTTAAATAACTTGTCTAAGGTGACCCAGCAAAACCATAATTCAAAACTCAGCCTTCTATGTTCTCCACAGTGCAAAACCCTGTGCAGAGTACTCTGCTAGACACTAGACTAAGTTGTGATCTAGTTTAGCAGCTGAGATGTGTGAAAAGTGAGGAAATGAGAAAGCATATACTTGGTAATAAAGTCAGAGGAACTTAGAATTTAGACTCAGTACACCAGGTTCAAGTCTTAATTCTCTCCCTTTCAATCCTTTATTTCTTGAGCAAGCTGGATCATTTCTCAAAATGAAGATAGTGTTGCTTATCTCAGAGTAGTTTTAAGGTTGAAATGACATAAGGTGATGAAAGTCTGTCAACGGTAAAAACATTATGCACATGAATTAGCATTAATATTAGTACACTGTTAGTGCAAGGGAAATCCCTTCAAACTCAGAAAGATTGTGTAGGAGTTCACGGAGAGGCTGGAATACTGTAAGTAAAGCAGAATGAAGCAAAATTATCCATGTCATGACATTTACTATTGAAGCTGATATTCTATCATTCTTTTCATTGCTCCTAGGAATTTTCATTGCTCCTAGTTCTTATGTCTAAATCCATTCCAGAGAGATCAATGCCATATAAAAAATTTCAAGGTTAGTTATTAAATACAATATTTATTATGTGTGTGTATATGTTATATTTAACACCTTGAAAAAACATTTTCTGTGTGGAGTTAGTTAGAGCTGATGGTAACTACAGAAATCTGCTTGGTGCTGAATCTGTCTTTAATAATAATGGAAATAGTTATTTCCCATCACTGAAACCATGTAACCACCGTCTGTCATAACATGAGCTTCTTATTATTTAATTTCCCTGGTGGCTCAGAGGGTAAAGGGTCTGCCTGCAATATGGGAGGCCCGGGTTCAATCCCTAGGTTGGGAAAATCCCCCGGAGAAGGAAATAGCAACCCACTCCAGTATTCTTGCCTGGAAAATCCCATGGACAGAGGAGCCTGGTAGGCTACAATCCATGGGGTCACAAAGCGTTGGACATGACTGAGAGACTTTACTGTCTTTCTTTCTTACTATTCAAGTGTCCAAATCCCCAGAATCAGATGTTTTGTTTATAAAGCATTAAAAACTCTGTTTTAAAAGGGAAGTGGATTTTTAATTCAATATGGACTCTCTGGATGGCTTAACCTCAAGGGAGGATATGTGTACATAAATTTAAACACATATGTATGCATATAGAGAGAGAAGGAGAGAGAGGAGGAGACATGTTTAGGAGTGTAACTTTGGGAGCTTCTAGACGAGTTATCTCAAAAGCAAGGGATAGTCGTGGACAAGCATAACCTTTGGGTGAGCACTGATCACTAACCAGGTGTGATTCAGAGATAAAAATATCCAGAGGAGACAAAAATATCCAGAACAGATAAAATATAAGGAGACAAGAAGCACTAAGTCAGAGTCAGGAGACCAGGATTTTAATGTAGTTCCACTATTCCATGTAAGACTGGATATTTACCTATGAGCTTCAGTTTTCTACAGTTATAAATGGAAATAGTAATTCCTATGTGCCTACTTCAAAGACTCACTTTAAGGCTCAAAGGGGACAACATATGTGAAAACATTTGCCAACCAGAGACAGCTATGTGAATACGTATTTGATGTTGATTCATTCATTCATTTTATAATATTTCTATGCCAACATGTGCAAGGTATCACTGTCATGATACCCATGGTTATCAGTCATGGGTCCTATAGTAAAGGACATAAAGTCTACAAAATGATTCATTCAGGTAAAATAAGTGTTATAGATGAAGTACTATGTGGAAGTGGTAAAGAAAGAGATTGCTTACATATATTTGAGGAGGCATTTTGGATGGAGCAAAGATAGCCTTAAAAGAGGTGGCATTAAACTTGGTGTTATGGCTTGTATTATGTATCCCCCAAATTCATATGGTCTTAACCCCCGATGCCTCAGAATGTAACCTTATTTGGAACAGGGTCATTGCAGAGGCAATCAGTTAAATTAAGATAAGGTGGCTTCCCAGTTGGCTCAGTGTTACGTAGAGAATCTGCCTACAATTCAGGAGACCTGGGTTCAATCCCTGGGTTGGGAAATCTCCTGGAGATGGCCATGACAACCCACTCCAATATTCTTGCCTGGAGAATCTCCATGGACAGAGGAGCCTGGCGGGCTATAGTCCATGGGATCGCAAAGAGTCGGACATGACTGAAGCAACTGAGCATGCATGCATGCAGGAACAGCAGAACATACTGGAGTAGTGTGGGCCCCTAATCCAGTATGACTGGTGTCCTTATAAAAAGAGGAAATTTGTACATAAACACACACACACACAATGGCATTTTAGTTACTCTGCTACAAGCTAAGGAACTAGAAGAAGCTAGAAGCAAGTGAGGCCTGCAGCAGATCTTTTCTTAGTGCTTGTAAAGGGAGCATGCCTGCTGTCACTTCGATTTTGGACTTCCAGCCTCCAGAACTCAGATAATAAATTTCTGTTGTTTAATGAAGCCACTCAGTCCGTAGTAATTTGTTATGGCAGCCCTTGGAAATTCATACAGTTGTTTATATGGTAATACAAGAAAGACAGTTTATGTATAGAAATGTGTGTTATTAATATATTTACTATTATTATTAAATCAATCAAATGTAAATACAATATTTATAATACAATAATATGGTAACTAAAAGGCCCTGATGCTGGGAAAGATTGAAGGCAGGAGGATAAGGAGACGAAAGAGAATGAGATGGTTGGATAGCATCACAGACTCGATAGACATGAGTTTGAGCAAGCTCCAGGAGTTGGTGATGGACAGGTAAGCCTGGCATTTTGCAGTTCATGGGGTCACAAGGAGTTGGACATGACTGAGCAACTGAACTGAACTGATTATATTTTATGTGGGATTCCCTGGTGGCTCAATCAATAAAGAATTTGCCGGCAATGCAGGAAACCAAGTTTGATCCTTTGTTCGGGAAGATCTCCTAGAGGAGGAAATGGCAACCCACTCCAGTATTCTTGCCAGGAAAATCCCATGGACAGATTTTACAATAGTATATTAGGTAATATACTATTATATAATATTAAGTACCTAGCACAGTGCTTGGCACATACTTGACACCAAATAAATACTTATTGAATGAATATTTTAATAAAATGGAGATCACAGAAAGAGGAATAGATTGGCATCAAATATATGTATTTTTTATCTGTTTCATACTTTCTTTTCTTCTCCAGGCCAACCCTTTACTTATCACACATGCAAAAAAAAAGAAAAAGAAAAATCCACACTCCTATGAAAAATGCTGCCAATTCCCCTGTGTTTACTCCAAGAAATTCTGTCTAGGAAAGTAAAGAAATAAAAAAAGGCAATAAAAAGGAATTCAAAACTTGTAAAAATGAAAGTTCTGAGACAAATGGCACTTTAAAAGATTGAGAGCTATGATCCCAAGAGAGAGAACACTGCCACAACAAATATTTCTCAGAGAAACGAATGCTCTCGGACATGGTGCTCTGATGAAAAGCCCTGAAGACCACAGCCCTCTGTCTGCGGCAGAAACAGCAATGGTCAAATTCACATCGGAAGTACACTCCAAAACCAAGTCATTGAAACTGTACTCATAGAGAAGCGTCTTATAAAATGCAGATGGAACTTTTGCAATCATTGCCTAGACCAAATGCTGTCAGAGAAAATGGATCTTAATTTACTCGACATATTTTGGTTTTGTAATTTTCAAGATGAATTTTTTACAATGTCTGAAAAAAACACAAGGCCCTTTCAAAGAAAGCTTTAAAAATGCACTCTGGAATGAGACAGGGAGTTGGGCATGTTCAGAGCAGATGGCAGGAGGGCTTGATTACTGTGTTCATATTTCTACAGATGTGTGTGTGTAGGGGGCCAGTTAGCTCAGGAAAAATCTCATCCACCTATTGGGAAAATATAGCTGTGGTAATGGTCAGGAACACAAATTTACCAAGTGGGATGCTAAATTTATAGAAGTGAGTCAGATTTTCAACTAAGCAGGAAAATGATACAAATCTATGATCATAACCAGCTGCATGACCTTGGGGAAGTTACTCAACTTCTCCGGTTTCAGAATCTTCATCTATAAAATTAAAAGATTAAATCATACGATCTTTAAAAGTTTCTTCTATTACCTAATTTTAAGAAGTGGGGTGCGGGGGCATAAGAACCCTGTGAGCTCTGCAGAAAAAGAAAATAGCCCATGTCCCAGGTAGTAGTATTTCATGTTTACCCACAGTACCCAAGACACAACTTTCGACATCATAAATACTCTTTTTTGATGATAAATTATCATATGGACTAACTAATGGGACCTGTCAGTCAAGCATCTGCCCACCTGCCACACTCTCACCCCAAGACTACCTGTTTCTCTCACTGGATTAGCAGTGGAGATTTCAGCTTTTGATGATCGCAAAAGGATTCTCTCAAAAGAATACAGTTCAAATGGATTTGCTTATTCACCCAGTCATCCATTTCACCATATAGTGATTGACAGAGTGGCCTACACATAGTGGAAGGTACTGGTGCTATCAAGGGATGAAGTCAGACTGGCTCCGACTCTCATAAAGCTTACAACTCAATAGAGCAAGTGGATTCAAGGAAGAACATACAGGGGCTTTAACAGAGTTGGAAAGAATGGAAAAGGAAAGTGTTATTGAAAAAAGTTATAATCATGATGGCTCCCAAATGATGGGTAAGTATTAGCCAGATAAAGAATAAGATGAAGGGAGTTTAAACAGAAGAAACAGCCAAGGTCTGGAGATGACTGAGTTCATGGTGGATTCCTGGGGATAAAAACAATTTAGTCTGGATGGCTCATACAGCATAGGGAAGGAGGGCTGTGGGAAGGGATGGAAGTCTGGCTGGAGAAGTAAGCTGGTCCAGATCATAAGAGCCCTGCTGGGGAGTCGGGTGTTCATGCTGAGGGCAATGGAGTTATGGAAAATTTTAAGCAGAGGATGTAACATGATGAGATGTGCATTTATGGAAGATCACTGATGCCAAGTGGCTCTCATCTCAGTAGTTTTTAAGTGATCTGATAGCTTTTAAAAATCCAATGCCCAAGTTCCTCTTCAGAACAATTATTTACAGTCTCTGGAGGTAGAATCTAGTCACCAGTAATTTTTAGAGTTCCTCAGATGATTCCATTCTAAGATTGTACAACTAAGACTCAGAACTACTGTATCAAAAGGAGGCAAGATCAGCTAGGAGGCAACTGAGGAAATAAAGCTGAGAGCTGATGATGGCTTTTATTTTTTCCCAGAAAACTATCAGAAATACAAGAGAGAGTATTCGATAAGTGTGGAGGAGAGAAAAATCCAGGATAAGCATTGGCACAATTCTGAAATCTTATTGTATGGTTTAGATTTCAGAAACTACTTTAATAGTTTAAATATTTAAAAATAACTAATTAACTAAGAGGGGGGCAAAACTAAAATTGAAAACAAATAGAAACAAGTGAACTTAACCAAAGATAAAACATAACTACAGGGAAAACAAAAACAGAACAAGTCCACAGGACTTTGACTATATTACCTCTATGCCAAAGCCTTTGACTGTGTGGATCACAATAAACTGTGGAAAATCCTGAAAGAGATGGGAATACCAGACCACCTGATCTGCCTCTTGAGAAACCTGTATGCAGGTCAAGAAGCAAGAGTTAGAACTGGACGTGGAACAACAGATTGGTTCCAAATAGGAGAAGGAGTACGTCAAGGCTGTATATTGTCACCCTGCTTATTTAACTTATATGCAAAGTACATCATGAGAAACGCTGGGCTGGAAGAAGCACAAGCTGGAATCAAGATTGCCGGGAGAATTATCAATAACCTCAGATATGCAGATGATACCACCCTTATGGCAGAAAATGAAAAGGAACTCAAAAGCCTCTTGATGAAAGTGAAAGTGGAGAGTGAAAAAGTTGGCTTAAAGCTCAATGTTCAGAAAACGAAGATCATGGCATCTGGTCCCATCACTTCATGGGAAATGGATGGGGAAACAGTGGAAACAGTGTCAAACTTTATTTTGGGGGGCTCCAAAATCACTGTAGATGGTGACTGCAGCCATGAAATTAAAAGACGCTTACTCCTTGGAAGGAAAGTTATGACCAACCTACAAGGCTTATTGAAAAGCAGAGACATTACTTTGCCAACAAAGGTCCGTCTAGTCAAGGCTATGGTTTTTCCAGTGGTCTTGTATGGACTGTGAAGAAAGCTGAGCGCCGAAGAATTGATGCTTTTGAACTGTGGTGTTGGAGAAGACTCCTGAGAGTCCCTTAGACTGCAAAGAGATCCAACCAGTCCATTCTAAAGGAGATTAGTCCTGGGTGTTCTTTGGAAGGAATGATGCTAAAGCTGAAACTCCAGTACTTTGGCCACCTCGTGCGAAGAGTTGACTCATTGGAAAAGACCCTGATGCTGGGAGGGATCGGGGGCGGGAGGGATCGGGGGCAGGATGAGAAGGGGACAACAGAGGATGAGATGGCTGGATGGCATCACCAACTCAATAGACTTGAGTTTGAGTGAACTCTGGGAGTTGGTGATGGACAGGGATGCCTGGCATGCTATGATTCATGGGGTCGCAAAGAGTCAGACACGACTGAGTGACTGAACTGACTGACTGAAGGACAAACAGAACTACAAAGTATCTTGAACAATAGTTTTCTTGATAGCAGTGACATAGATTTCAGTTATTTTAAAACTATTTTGTGTTTACTGCAGGGTGACACCAATAAATGAACATTGATTTTGTTAGGAATCAGGATTTTCTTTCTAGCAGAAGGGAGATACAAACATGGCAAAGAAGAATTCTATAATATTGCATTGGAATTAGAAGATAAAAATATAAACTAATCACAAACACACACACACACACAAACACACACAAACTTAATTCCTAGCTCTGACTGCTGACATCTCAAATGCAATAAGCACATCTAGCCTAGGCCTTCATTTCTAAATACCATTCTCTTTGGAGAAGTAAATGATTTATGAGCCAGGAAAGAAGCAGTACGAGATAAACCTTGGGTATCTTGTTTGCTAGAAAGTTTTTAAAAATGCTTTAAAAATGAGAGACATAAAAAAAGGAATAGGAGAAGGCACAAAGGGACTCACACTGGCCAAATTGGGGTCACTTTGAGCAACAAAATGAATAATGAGAGGAATGGGTAACAGAGAACTTTCAAGAACAGTCCATCATTCTTTATTGACACAAATATATGTGTATTTGTATATATATAAAGAAAGTGGAAAGAAGGAAACAAGAGAGGGAGGGAGGAAGGGAAGGATGAAAGGAAGGAACAGGACAGGGAGGGGATAAAAAGAGGTACATTTTGATAGAGTTAGAAAATCACTATTTTATAACCAACTTTATTAATAATTGATTCAGGAAAAGATCAGTTGACTAAATATTCTTAAAAAATAAAATATTTACACAATTTCAAAGTATATTTCCCACAGATTACTTATATTGCACAAGGCAAAGGGGTACCTTGCAGGGGAGTAAGTTATCGGAGTTAACATGGCCAACAATGGGACAGTCTGACAACTCATGTGCATCTGGATGCAATGTGCCGAGGACGCAGCATCACTTCCACAACATCCCTGCCAAACCCAGACCTGAGTCTGTTCATGAACAAACAATCGGACATATCCAAATCGACAGAATTCCATACAGCCAACCATCTTCTTCAAAAAAAATCAGTGTCATGAAAAGATAATCACTGAGACTGAAGATACAAAGCAACTACATGCAACTCATAATCCCTGATTGGCTCCTCGAATCGGGGTTGCGTGAAGGGAGGGACCAGCATGGGGAGGAGAGGCAACGTTTAAATATGGACTGTCTGTTAGGAAATAGTTATGAATCAATATGAAATTTTCCAAATTTGATAACTGACCTGTGGTTATGTAAGAGAATGTATTTACTCTTAGAGATATGTGGTGATTGATGTATTGAGGATAAGGGTCATGATGCTTGTAATGTTTGCAATTGACTCAACAATAATGATCATATATTATATAACAATTCTAAATATTGATACATAGACATATGTTATTGTATTATTCTTACAATTCTGTAGCTTTACATTTTTTTCAGATAAAGAGCAAATTTCAGGATTGAGCCTGAGCTGGGGGAAGTGCCCACCGATGCCCAGCTGAGTGTCTGAGGATATTTTCATTCAGGGAAGCCATTGACTTTGGGGTCACTTCAGTTTTTACAGTTAGGAGTCACCCAGCATCCTCCTCCAACCCAGGTGTCCACTCTCCAGCACAGCCTGCCTCTCATAGTACTGGTTATTAATTTCTCCAAAGTCATTTACAAAGTCATTTGCAACTTCCTTGGTGGTTCAAATTGGAAAGAATCTGCCTGCAATGCAGGAGACCTGGGTTTGATCCCTGGGTTGGGAAGATCCCCTGGAGGAGGGCATGGCTACCCACTCCAGTAGTCTTGTCTGGAGAATTACACGGACAGAGGAGTCTGGGGGGCTACAGTCCATGGGATCCCAAAGAGTTGGATACGACTGAGTGACTAAGCACAACACAAGTACAGGTGCTTGAACTGTTAGAGTCCTTAGAAACTCGTTTTTCTTAGGTCCAGGATATATAAACTCCCTATAAATCCTAGACTTAATGTGGCAAGAGCAATTCTAGAAAAGGTCAAATGCAAGGCATTTCGAGGCTTGAAAAAGCCACTGAACCAGGTGTAAATTTTTTCTCACCATCTTGCAAGAATTTTGGGTTTCCCCCTCAACATTCCTTCCTTGTCCCTTCCTTGCTAAGAGAATCCCCTTTTCATAGAGAAGAAATTTGTACCCAACACAAGGCAAGACAGGTTGTTTTCCCAGACTCCCTCACAGGCAGAGATGACCACGTGACACAATGACATAATTCTGGTCACTGAAACTATAGGTAGAAGACTAACAGGGCCCTGGAAAGGTTCTTGTTTTACCTGATAAAATAGGAAAGGCACCCCCTCTTCTTTTCATCCTGCCCTGAATCTGGACTCCACCACTGAAGCAGCTGAAGGAAACACTTCAAAAATCTTGTAAGTGGTGTCACTTAACCAACATCAGCAACTTTCTTTTTTAAAAAAAATGTCTTATAAAAAAAAAATAAAAACCTCCTGTTGCTACTCACAAACTAGTATGTTTTTAATGTGTGTGTGCACATTAAGTTGCTTCAGTTGTGTCCAATCCTGTGTGACTCCATGGATTGTACCCTGCCAGGCTCCTCTGTCCATGTGATTCTCCAGGCAAGAATATTGGAATGGGTTGCCATGCCCTCCTCCAGGGAATCTTCCCGACCCAGGGACTGAACCCATGTCTCTTATGTCTCCTGCATTGGCAGGCATGCTCTTTACCACTAGCACCACCTCAGAAGCCTCATGTTCTTAATAGATACAATTTTAGGAAGATGATCACACCATTCGCCTTGTTAGAAAATACTAGAGAATACACAAGCAACAAGTGCAGCTTTAGACTTTGAATCTAGGTTTCTGAGGACCAGCTAACTGGGGTGTCCAATCAAGAAGCAACTATGAGTGTTGGAGTGTTTCCTTAGGCATTTTGAATTTGGAATGATGGATTCAGGGGAGGAAGGAGGGAGATCAAGGTGAGAGGATGATGTACATCAGCCTTCTGAGCACTCATCACAGATAAGTGACACCTGAAATCATTTTCCCATATTTCTCCACCTTCTGTATTTTTGAACACACAGGAGGCGAAGGAACAGGTGGGGACTGTTTTTCCTTTGTGCTATTTCTGTTACCTGGGAAGTACCTGTTGTATATATATATATTTTTCTCTTAGTTAGGAAAGAAAAAATGAGAAACAGTTTTTAGAAATCTAGTTGTCTTTTATTTGAGAGTGGTAAGTACAATTGAGAGACCATTCTGTTCTAAATTAGAAAGAAATTCTGACTAGTCAGGAGAGTTCTATAGCTGATAACTCTCCAGATCAGCCCACCTTCTTTTCCTCCCTTTACTTCAGTGGTGATTTATCAGCAAAAAAAAAAAAAAAAAAAAGAGGGGATGGAGAAATTAAAAGAGAATAATGTGTTAAGAAAATAAATGAGTACCTAAATACCAATACTCCACAAATAGAGCTTTTACTTCAGTGGTAACTTACAGGAAAAAAAAAAAAAAAAAAAGAAGTGGGGGGAGGGGAATAGAGAAATTAAAAGAGAATAATAGGTTAAGAAAATTGAGTACCTATATTCCAATACTTCACAATAGAGCTACTGAAACACTACTATAAGGCAATGTAGGTCAGGCTATATGGGTTGTAAGAACCAGGCTTGCTCCGACAACCAAGTAATGGGGATTTGTTACATAATATGACTAAAAGCAAGGAGAGAGACACATTGGGCACCCCTGAAGAAGTAAGGAATTACTGGTATACCTTGTTTTACTATGCTTCACAGATATTGCACGTTTTACAAAATGAAGGTTTGTGGCAACCCTGTGTCAAGCAAATTTTCCAGTAGCATCTCTCATTTTGCATCTTCATGACACATTTTCAGTAATTTTTATATTTAAAATTTTTTCATTGTTATTGTATTTGTTATGGTCATCTGTAATCAGTTATCTGTGATATTACTATTGTAAAAAGATTACAACTCAAAGGCTTAGATGGGCTTCCCTGGTGGTTCAGATGGTAAAGAATCTGCTTGCAATGCAGAAGATCACAGTTTGATCCCTGGGTCAGGAAGATCCTTTGGAGAAGAAAATGACTACCCACTCCAGTATTCTTGCCTGGAGAATTCCATGGCCAGAGGAGCCTGGCGGGCTATAGTGCATGTGGTCACAAAAGAGTAAGACATGACTGAATGACTAACAGTTTCATCTTTCAAAGGCTCAGATGATGGCTAGCACTTTTAGCAATAAAGTATTTTTTAATTAAAGCATGTGTGTTGTTTTTTAGACATAAAACTATGGTGCACTTACTAGACTACAGTATAGACGTAACTTTTATATACATTGGGAAATGAAAGAACTGGATTTGCTTTATTGTGGTGATATGGAACTGAACCTGCAACATCTCTGAGATATGTCTGCACAGCAGAGCCAAGTTTGATGCAGCACTGGAAGGTCATTCTAGAACCAAACTAGGGCTGAGAATTGGATTATTTTCTCTCAATAGCAGTCAATTGAATTTTCACCTAAATTGTAACTTGAGTGATTCTGCTGTTTATTTTTGTTTCTACACCTACTTTTTCACTACAAACTGACAATTTATCTTCTGGCCAATTTTCTCCACCTCATCCTTTCTGCTTCCTCCTACTGTGGGCTGGTATGTGCTTCTTCTGCTTTATAGCGTCATTGTATCATTTCAGTTTCCTTTCCCATAGTCAGCTGACTTTCAGAATTACCTAGCTTAGAATTTAGAGCAAGATTGAAGTGGCCTGGCTGTAGTGGCCATGGTTGAGCAGAGATGTACTACAGAACAGCTATCTCAAAAGCCAATCCCAGTAATTTTTGTCCTTGGATAAGGTTTCCACCCCTGTTCCAATCAGTGTAGATGGGAAACGTCACATTGAAACAGCCAGGATCCCTTTTCTTCAGCAATGACCATGAATGGAGCAGTTTCCTTCAAGGATAGAGTCTGGAGGAAGTAACTCATGGGGGGCTTGTGTGTACCATCAAAAAAAGAGGAAAATAAGAAATATGCTGGTATTTGGAGAATAATTTTCCAACTATATTCACAAAGCCAGACCCTGAAGGGTAGTTGTAGATGAAATGAGATATTAAATATGCTGTTATGAATAGCTGATGTGATTTAGAAAGATGACTGCTATTTCCCTGCAGTGGTATCAAATGACTGGGTTTATTTTCTCAAAGACCTTAGTAACACATGCTTGAAAAAGCTTAGCGCTTCTGCTTGGAATATAAATGTCAAACTGTCAAAATCATAAAAATGCTCTAAAACAATTTCTGGAAAATGTGTAATAGCAAAGAGAAATGCATAAACATTATAAAAGAGGTCAAATATAAATGTCAATCAAGAAAATAGGTGAAATAGATCACTATACTTGCCCCCACCTTAAATCTTAATTTCATTTGGAATTCAATCTATATAATTTCTTCTTTTTTCAAATTCCATTTAGAATAATATCCTGTGGATAATTTGTAGCTTTTCATGCAGTGTGCCAGGTGATGAGACATCATTTCTGAAGCATTCTGTTCTCTTATTTAGCATCTTTACAAAACAAAACAAATATCTTGATTATTTCATGCTGAGTGAAACATTTTAGCACATTTACAAGGTAATGTTATTTAGAATCATCTTCAGAACATTTTCTTTTTTCTGCTTATTTCTTGTAGTTGAAAGGCATGGTATGCAAATTCATTTTTAAATTCTTGTGTGTTTCTTTCATGGGTTCCCTCCCTCCTTTAATATTAATTTTAGCAAATGAGACCATCTATCTTAGGTCTTCCTTAACATAACTAAAGTTCAACAGTTTTCCTAGCGTTCTCTTCGCTGATCCTCTTTTCTGTTTATGATCTCGGCCTTCCAGCCTCCAAATCTGCAAGAAAATGAAATTTTGTTGTATAAGCCATGTAGGCTATGATATGTCATGACAGCCAGGGTAGACTGATTCAGCTGGGCCTACTCCTCATTAATAACACTAAGTTTTACTCAAAATGCATGCTTTTACATTTATCACAGTTGGTCTGCATAGTTCATTGGAGGGCTGGAAATGACCTTCGGACTTTCCAGATACATTATGCTTACTTTGAAGTCCAGGAATATCCCAGTTTAGCCAACATGAGTGTGCCACTTAGAACTCTCTCAGAATAGAAAACTGTCTCCCACTGCTAACCTGTAAGATAGCAGCAAGTGCGCCAAGACCAGAGCAAGACCAGAAGCTGACTTCCTGCCAGTGCTGCCTGTAGAGGAAGGAGACTGGAAGGACTGAGCTAGTCCACAGCGTCTCAGTGAAGCCTGCCTGCCTAAACACGGAGTCTTCATTTACCTCCAAAGCCGAGTCTTTTAATCCATAGGTTTCAGGAATTGGGGATTTCACAAACCAGCAAAATTACTGGAAAAACTGAGAAAGGAAATGCTAGGTTTGGAGAACAGTGGCCATCTGATTCTTAATATCCCAAAAGATATTTGGTATCCTAATTGAAATGACAAATTCAATAAGAGTAAATGAAATGTTAGTTGATTTATGCCTTCCGTGTAACTAGGAGACAGCGAACGCCACAACTTTCAAATCACCAGTGAGTAGAGAGGAAAAATCTGACAGTTCTCACTTCTCTCTTGCTGTTGGCAAGCCTGTGAGCCAGGAGAGCAGGTTAGAGGAAGTTTAAGAGCCTCTGGAAAGGAGCAGAAAGGAAAAGAGGACTTAGAAAAAGCAACAATAACATCATCTCTTGAAAGAGAAAGTGCAACATGAAAGGCCAAGACTCTGAGCATAGGTGGGTACTTGATAGAAAACTCTCAGCATGAGTTGCAGGGGCTGGGTGCGGCAGCTCTGATGAAGCACTGCATCCAGAGAACAAGGCAGTGGAAGAAAAGGAGGAGAGCAGAAGCAGAAACTAAGTATATAGCGGTCACAGAAAAGAAACAGGGTACACTGGGCTCTTTCCCCTACAGCAACACAATCCATTTTTTGCTGCTAAAAATCCTCCCAAAATAAGCCACTAAAGAAAACTGAGCGAGTCCACCCCAACTAAATAAAATATCCTCAAATAAGCATGTGGTATATGAAAAATTGCTTCTACTTTCCCCCCTCCATTTCCTCTTCTTGGACTCTAAAATCTCTGTGGATGGTGACTTCGGCCATTAAATCAGAAGATGTTTGCTTACTGGAAGGAAAACTATGACAAACCTAGACAGTATGTCGAAAAGCAGAGACATTCCTCTGCCAACAAAGGTGCCTATAGTCAAGGCTATGGTCTTTCTAGTGGTCACATACGGTTGTGACAGCTGGACCGCAAAGAAGGCTGAGAGCTGAAGAATTGATGCCTTTGAACTGTGGTGCTGGAGAAGACTCCTGAGAGTCCCTTGGACTGCAATGAGATCAAACCAGTCCATCTTAAGGGAAATAAACCCTGAATACTCATTGGAAGGACTGATGCTAAAGCTGAAACTCCAATATTTTGGTCATCTGATGCGAACAGCTGACTCACTGGAAAAGCCCTTGATACTAGGAAAGATTGAGGGCAGAAGAGGAAGAGGGCATCAGAGGATGAGATGGCTGGATGGCATCACCGATGCAATGGACATGAACTTGGGCAAACTTCAGGAGATGGTGAGGGACAGAGAGGCCTTGCATGCTGCAGTCCATAGGGTCACAAAGAGTCAGACATGACTGGGTGACTGAACAACAACAATATGAAAAAAGTAGACTAAATCAGAAATACAAGTACCAAGGACAGAAATGCACAAAAATAGGGAGAGATGAGAGTTGACTAAATGTAGGAGGAAAAAATTACACCATAAATAAAGATTAAATTACTAAGTGTCTGAGAGAGTAGATTTGGATCAGTTCAGTTCAGTCGCTCAGTTGTGTCCAACTCTTTGTGAACCCATGAATTGTAGCACGCCAGGCCTCCCTGTCCATCACCAACTCCCGGAGTTCACTCAGACTCATGTCCATCAAGTCAGTATTGCCATCCAGCCATCTCATCCTCTGTCGTCCCCTTTTCCTCCTGCCCCCAATCCCTCCCAGCATCAGAGTCTTTTCCAATGAGTCAACTCTTCACATGAGGTGGCCAAAGTACTGGTTTCAGCTTTAGCATCATTCCTTCCAAAGAAATCCCAGGGCTGATCTCCTTCAGAATGGACTGGTTGGATCTCCTTGCAGTCCAAGGGACTCTCAAGAGTCTTCTCCAACACCACAGTTCAAAAGCATCAATTCTTCGGTGCTCAGCCTTCTTCACAGTCCAACTCTCACATTCATACATGACCACTGGAAAAACCATAGCCTTGACTAGACGGACCTTTGTTGGCAAAATAATGTCTCTGCTTTTGAATATGCTATCTTGGTTGGTCATAACTTTCCTTCCAAGGAATAAGCGTCTTTTAATTTCATGGCTGCAGTCACCATCTGCAGTGATTTTGGAGCCCAAAAAAATAGTCTGTCACTGTTTCCACTGTTTCCCCATCCATTTCCCATGAAGTGATGGGACCAGATGCCATGATCTTAGTTTTCTGAATGTTGAGCTTTAAGCCAACTTTTTCACTCTCCACTTTCACTTTCATCAAGAGGCTTTTTAGTTCCTCTTCACTTTCTGCCATAAGGGTGGTGTCACCTGCGTATCTGAGGTTATTGATAATTCTCCCGGCAATCTTGATTCCAGCTTGTGCTTCTTCCAGTCCAGCGTTTCTCATGATGTACTCTCCAAATAAGTTAAATAAGCAGGGTGACAATATACAGCCTTGATGTACTCCTTTTCCTATTTGGAACCAGTCTGTTGTTCCATGTCCAGTTCTAACTGTTGCTTCCTGACCTGCATACAGATTTCTCAAGAGGCAGGTCAGGTGGTCTGGTATTTCTATGTCTTTCAGAATTTCCCACAGTTTATTGTGATCCACACAGTTAAAGGCTTTGGCATAGTCAATAAAGCAGAAATAGATGTTTTTCTGGAACTCTCTTGCTTTTTCCATGATCCAGCGGATGTTGGCAATTTGATCTCTGGTTCCTCTGCCTTTTCTAAAACCAGCTTGAACATCAGGAAGTTCATAGTTCATGTATTGCTGAAGCCTGGCTTGGAGAATTTTGAGCGTTACTTTACTAGCATGTGAGATGAGTGCAATTGTGCGGTAGTTTGAGCATTCTTTGGCATTGCCTTTCTTTGGGATTGGAATGAAAACGGACCTTTTCCAGTCCTGTGGCCACTGCTGAGTTTTCCAAATTTGCTGGTATATTGAGTGCAGCACTTTCACAGCATCATCTTTCAGGATTTGAAATAGCTCAACTGGAATTCCGTCACCTCCACTAGCTTTGTTCGTAGTGATGCTTTCTAAGGCCCACTTGACTTCACATTCCAGGATGTCTGGTTCTAGGTCAGTGATCTTCACGATCCAGATAATCACGATGATGTGATCACTGACCTACAGCCAGACTTGGATAAAAAATTAACAAAAAATCTTGATGAAAAGCAGGCAAATAAATAAATAAAGCAAAAAGTAAAAGAAGGTCACAAAGAAAGTGGAAGATAGGCAAAGAGAGTTCAACGTGTTAATTAATGTCCCAGAAAGACAAAAGAATGGAATAGAATTCGTATTTAAAACTGTAACCCAAGATCACTTTATAGAAATAAAGTAAGACCTCAATCTACACATAAAAAGGACCCATTAGGTACCAGGAAAACTGACCTGGAATGACCAACTTTGATACATATCCTAATAAAACTATTAGACTCTGAAAATAAGGGAAAAATCCTTGCATTTCCAGGTGAAAAGACAAATTATATAAAAGCAAGAATATTAGATTTACATCAAACTTCTCAGAAACAACATACAAAGCAAAGCAAAAGTGAAGCTACAATTTTCAGTAAACTGAAGGGAAGAAAATGTGAACTAAGGATATTATAGACAACTGAAAGTCTTTAAGAAACAAGACTATAGGAAAATAATGCTGAACCTGCAAGAGCTCAGAGTACTATATAAACGTGTAGTTATAAAAGCTTCTAGAGGATGAACTTCATCCAACCAATAGATGACAGAGAAAACAGGCAAAGGGACTATGACATATGTGAGCATTCACACGTATGTGAGCTCACAATATATGTGAGTATTCATGTTTAATTGTAGCATTTATACTGAAATAATGGTGGATTATTTCTTCTACCTTTGTAGAAGAAAACAAAGGTAGAAGAAAAACATGTAAATATTATGTTTTGATAAAGTAGAAAAATGTAATTAAAAATAAGAAAAGGGAGAGAAAAGGGGGACAAGATGTAAAAAAAGAACACTGACTCTCATTTAGATAACAGGTGAGATTTAAAGGATATGATTTAAAACTGACACACCAGATAATAAAAATTTAAGAAAAAAAGATTAAAAATCCTATATTAATACAAAGCCACCACTAAGATAAAAATATAAACTTTATAAATACCAAAAGGAATTTTTAAAGTAGAAAAAATAAACATAATACATAATTAGCCCAAACATAGTTAATGGGGCTTCCCTGGTGGAGGATAAATATATATACCTTCCTGAATACCAAAAGGAAATTTTTTTTAAAAAGCAAGTAGAAAAAACATCTATAACATAATACATGCAGAAATTACAACATAGCAGATTTAGCCCAAACACAGTAGTCATGACAATAAATGTGAATGGGCTTAACTCAAGGTCAAAAGACAAATTTTAAAAAACACTACTAAACAAGAAAAAAAGAAAAGGACACTTTATAACGCTAAAATCACATTCACATTTAGGATGTAACAAGTATGAATATCTATACAACAAATAACACAGTAACCACATATGTAAACAAACACTGCAAGAGCTGCAGGGAGAAACAGAGAAACACACTACTAACAGAGGCTGTAACATGGAGTACGAGACAGGTCAAGTAAGTCAAACAAGAGTGTATGTATGAACTGAACGACAAGAGAGTGAAAATATACAGAATAAGAAATCACCACAAAGAAACAGCTATGATACGGAGAAAAATTTAAAATTTTAGTTTGCTCACTTCAATAGAAATACACATGTGAAAACTAGAAGAAATGGACACTTTCCTAGAAAAGTATATTTGACAAGCTGACTCCTGTAGAGATAGAAAGCTTAACATTTTTTTGCATAAGAGAAATAAAATTATCAAACAATTACTCCACAAAAAAACACCAAGCCCAGATGCTTTCATGGAGGAATTAATAAATATGTCTACATAAATTCTGCATGGTAAGGAAACAGAAGCAAATTCAAAATCAGAGATAACAAAATTGGTCCTTAAACATGAAAGATGCCTAACTTTACCCATAGCAGTGAAATGCAGATGAAGGTATAATGAGTTACTAGTCAAAAATTCAAAAGCTTGACAATTTTAAGTGAAGTTTTGGGTAAATAAATGGCCTCATACATTCTTGGCCGAATATGAATTGCCTCAACCTTTATGGAATTTGTCAATATCTAATAAAATGTCATATATATATATGTTGTTGACTAGTAGCAAGCCCACTTCTAAGAGTCTCCTCTGAATGTATACTTCAAACAAACCAGAAATAGGTATGTAAGAACATTCACTATAGCATTACTTGTAGTTTTGCAAAATACTGAATACTATCTGAATGCACAAGCATAGGAGATTGATCAGATAAATAAATTAGGGTACCTACACATGCTGGAACACTAGGCTGCTACAAAAAAAAAAAAAAGAGAGAGAGGATCTCTAATAGACTTAAGCATAGAGTGATTCCTGAAGATATTAAGTGAAAAGAACCATGTGAAATACTAATATACACATGAAAAACATTGCACTTCATTCATCATAAGGGAAATGTCCCTGTGAGATATCATTTTACATGTACAAGAATGCCTACAATAAAAAAGTCATTAATAAATGATGGTGAAGATGTAGAGATACGGGAACCGCCTTAAATTGTTGCTGGGAATGTAAAATGGTATACTACTGGAAAACAGTATGACATTTTCTTAAAAACTTAAACATAAATTTATCAAACAACCAAACATTTCCACTCTTAGGTATCCATTTAAAAGAAATGAAAACCCATGTCCATAAAAGACTGGCAGGTGAATGTTCATAGCAGCAATGTTCATGCAACATTATGCATCTTAGTGAAGAAGGAAGCAACTCAAATGTCTGTCAACTATTTAAAGGATAGATAAAATATAGGAGATTCATATAATGGGATATTCATTAGCAATAAGAGTACTGATAGAAATACTAACATGGCTGAACCTCAAAAACATTATGCTAAGTAAAAGAAGCCAGACTAGAAATATAACATTGTGTGATTCTATGTATATGAAAACATCCAGAAAGAGGTTAAGGGTTCCTGGAACTGGGGAGAACAAGGATTAACCAATATCTGGGCATGAAGACTTTTTCTAGGATGATAAAAGTATTCTATAATTGTGGTCATGTTGCACAACTCTTAAAATGGGTGAATCTTATTTAACTTATATGCAAAGTACATCATGAGAAACGCTGGACTGGAAGAAACACAAGCTGGAATCAAGATTGTCGGGAGAAATATCAATAACCTAATATATGCAGATGACACCACCCTTTTGGCAGAAAGTGAAAAGGAACTCAAAAGCCTCTTGATGAAAGTGAAAGTGGAGAGTGAAAAAGTTGGCTTAAAGCTCAACATTGAGAAAACTAAGATCATGGCATCTGGTCCCATCACTTCATGGGAAATAGATGAGTGGAAACAGTGTTAGACTTTATTTTTGGGGGGTCCAAAATCACTGCAGATGCTGACTGCAGCCATGAAATTAAAAGACACCTACTGCTTGGAAGGAAAGCTATGACCAACCTAGATAGCATATTGAAAAGCAGAGACGTTACTTTGCCAACAAAGGTCCATCTAGTCAAGGCTATGGTTTTTCCTGTGGTCATGTATGGATGTGAGAGTTGGACTGTGAAGAAGGCTGAGCACTGAAGAATTGATGCTTATGAACTGTGGTGTTGGAGAAGACTCTTGAGAGTCTCTTGGACTGCAAGGAGATCCAACCAGTCCATTCTAAAGGAGATCAGCCCTGGGATTTCTTTGGAAGGACTGATGCTAAAGCTGAAACTCCAGTACTTTGGCCACCTCATGCGAAGAGTTGACTCATTGGAAAAGACTCTGATGCTGGGAGGGATTGGGGGCAGGAGGAGAAGGGGACGACGGAGGATGAGATGGCTGGATAACATCACTGACTCGATGGACGTGAGTCTGAGTGAACTCTGGGAGCTGGTGATGGACAGGGAGGCCTGGCGAGCTGCGATTCATGGGGTCGCAAAGAGACACGACTGAGCAACTTAACTTACTTATGACACTGAATTATACCTTATTTTTGTGAAGGCATATATGTAAACCATACACCAATAAAGTTGCATTTTATAAAAGCATGTATATTAAATGACTAATTCTCCCAATTTGCCTGATTCTTCCAGATTTTGCAGTAAATAATCCATGTGCCAAGAAACAGCGGTCCTAAGCAATAACCTCAGATATGCAGATGACACCACCCTTATGGCAGAATATGAAGAGGAACTAAAAACCCTCTTGATGAAAGTGAAAGAGGAGAGTAAAAAAGTTGGCTTAAAGCTCAACATTCAGAAAACGAAGATCATGGCATCTGGTCACATCACTTCATAGGAAATAGATGGGGAAACAGTGGAAACAGTGTCAGACTTTATTTTTGGGGGGTCCAAAATCACTGCAGATGCTGATTGCAGCCATGAAATTAAAAGACACTTACTCCTTGGAAGGAAAGCCAACCTAGATAGCATATTGAAAAGCAGAGACATTAGTTTGCCAACAAAGGTCCATCTAGTCATGGCTATGGTTTTTCCAGTGGTCATGTATGGATGTGAGAGTTGGACTGTGAAGAAAGCTGAGTGCCGAAGAATTGATGCTTCTGAACTGTGGTGTTGAAGACTCTTGAGAGTCTCTTGGACTTCAAGGAGATCCAACCCGTCCATTCTAAAGGAGATCAGTCCTGGGTGTTCATTGGAAGGACTGATGCTGAAGCTGAAACTCCAATACTTTGACCACCTCATGCAAAGAGCCGACTCATTGGAAAAGACCCTGATGCTGGGAGGGTTTGGGGGCAGGAGAAGGGGACGATAGAGGATGAGATGGCTGGATGGCATCACCAACTCGATGGACATGAGTGTGGGTAAACTCTGGGAATTGGTGATTGACAGGGAGGCCTGACGTGCTGCGATTCATGGGGTTGCAAAGAGTCAGACATGACTGAGCGACTGAACTGAACTGAAGCAAACTGGGAGGGTTGGTTTCCCTGCATGAATTCTATCTTTTGGATAAGAAAGGAGGGATATGAAACCATATTTTTTTTCAAAAAAGAAACATGGATAAACATCAAAAAACAGTGGAGTTGGATACCTACTTGGCAGGGTGGGAAGTGGCGCAGAAGGGTATGAGTGACACTTCTCTAGTATACTTTTTGGTACAGTTCTTATGTTTAAGTTACAGTTCTTATGTTTAGAAGCATGCTAATGTTCTATATATTCTTAATAAATAAATGTGTAAGGATGTGAAGAGGGTGGTGTGGGTGAGTTGGGGGAAGGAACCTTAAAGCTGGAAGAAAACTGAAACAAATGAACCCAATTTATTTAGAATAAAGTACATAATCACAGTGACGGAGAAAAAAAGGATTGATCCAAGTAACTCATAAACACAGAGTTAATTACATATCCTCAGTCTTGGGCAGAGTACAGTTAAAGAACTGTAAATGATCTTATACTCTTTTAAGTGTGCTTTCTACATTGATAGGGCAAAAGAAATTCTAAAACTATTTCGAATATACTATAGGACTGAACAAGTGAATACTGATGTTTTGGGGAGTTGGGATTCTGGGGAAGAGACATAGAAATATGGAATGCGAATGTAAGAGTGAACCCTAGGAGGATGGATTGCAATTGGAGGTATTACTGTAAACTCACGATTTCTGAAATCACACATAATACGCATATAACATGTAAAATGTACATGTACATGCAGATTTGTGTGTACATGTTTGTACACGCACATTTCCTAGTTGTCTGAATCAGCCTAGAAGCAGACAATGTCCAGTAGTAATGAGCCCACTCAGTAGCCAGACCTGTGTATCTCTTATCATCCCTCAGGGTTCCCTGGAAAAACCGCTGATTCCAAATTGTGGGACATACTTAAGATAATGTACTTACGGAAAGAAAAAAAAAAGACTAAGTGGAAGCCACAAGGACACAGAAGTCACATTGAAATAGAAGGTCCTCATACTGATCAAATCTAAGACCATTTAAGTATCAAAATAAATAATGAATTATAAGCCATTGAAAAAATAGAAAACCAAAATAAGTTTAAAAATTCATGTGGGTAGATATGGATGAATAAGAGGGTGGAGAGAAAGGAAGGTTCATATTTAGACAGTAGAACAGTGTCAACGGGCATTGGGAAAATCACCATTTTGAAACCATCAAAGTAAAGACTGAATAAGCAAGAATCATCAACGGATACTAAATGCTGGGGGTAAAACACTGATGTTGCTACTTGGCTGCTAATCGTGTGCAGCTCTTTGCGACCCCATGGATTGTAGCCCGCCAGGCTCCTTGTCCATGTGATTTCCGAGGCAAGAATACTGGAGTGGATTAACATTTCCTTTTCCAGGGGATCTTCCCCACTCAGGGATCCAACCTGAGTCTCCTACACTGACAGACAGATTCTTTACCGCTTCCTCAGATCGCTTATCAAGTGCAAGATAAAAACAGTAACTATACATTTGAGAAATTGACCACCACCTTGACCGAGTGACCAAAATTACCATCAGTGAGGAGCAGATGGGTCACCTTATAGTATTCTGACCAAGAATGCATAAATTGAATCTAATCATGAGGAAACCCAAAATAAGGAATATTCTATTATAAAGCAAGGAGTGGGCAAGAGACAGAAGACTATATTTTTCAAAAACACAAGTAAACACCATGAAAGAAAAAAAGCCATGGAAATGACCCAGGGTAAACTGACCCAGGAGTTTAAGAGAAGGAAAACACACAAATGACAAAATAAAAATGGTAAAATCTTAACAATAGGTCAATCTGGATAAAAGACGTGTTGATGTTCTTTGCACTATTGTTCCTCTTGCTAAGTTTTGGTAAATTTGCCATCAACTTGAAATTATTTCCATATGAAAAGTTAGTAACCAATTAGGAAGGCCTTACACTGGGATACCAACCTCATTTTGCCAAACAAGGTTATCACAATAATGCAATCATGAAAAAACCCCAAACTACAATTATATCACTTTGTTTAAAAATACTGTGAGAAGGCATTTTAAACATCTAAAACATAGTTATGGTCTCAAATAAAAGGAGGCCTCTTTAAAATAAATTTAAGATTTATGAAAAAGACTTATCACAATGTCTTCTCTCATTTCTTGCTATGTCAGCTTGGTTAAGGAAACTGTAACCGAACACTGCATTTTAGGCAATGGATAAAGTACAGTTCAGTTGAAAGTGTGTGGAATCTGGAGACAAATGTTGAATTCAAGTCCTGGCTCTAGCAATTACCAGTTTTGTAGTTTTGTAACTGAAGCTCTCTTAGCCAGTTTCCTCAACTGCAAGGCAGATGACAAAGTCATAGGACTGCAAAGAGAATTATAAGAAATTGATGACTCTAGAAAAATGCTTGCTACAGAGGTGCTCAACAAACGTCTCCTTTCTTCCTTCCCTCGGGAGCCACGTTTCTGTTCTCTAGAGTTGTATCTGACTCCCTGACCCCAAAACACAAACCACTAGGATCGTGTAAGAAACTGAATTATCCTGAGACTAAATCTCCTTTCTGGAGGTAAATTTCATGAAAATGGGGAAAAAAAAAAAAAATGGAGATACTGCATAGAAGAATAAAAAGATAAAAACCATTTAAAAAAAAAAAAAAAGATGAGCTGAGGCATGACTGGTTAACAGGTGAGTTTTCTTAAGGAGGGAAAACAGGAAGACAGATAGTACTCGTTCATGTTAGAAAAGTCTGCTGCTCAAAGAAAAGAAAAGCAGTATTTCTTTTCTTCATATATTCACAAGTCTGTTTTGAAAATCACCATTCATCTGCTTCCAAGAGTGAAAAACAGCTTATGCCTAAAATACACAGTATTAAAATCACCAATTATACGTGTTTTACTAGCTAAGTATCACTGAAGAAAAAAAATCAGTATAATGTCTGTAAGTTATGATATTTCATTCAATCGTCTATCAGTTTTTTTGCTTTCTTCCACGTTTCCTGTTTACAGCTAAGTGGATGATTTCCTTTTGTATTGCTAATGACAGCAATTCTTTAAAAATCTATTTTCTAAAATGGGGAAATTTTAAAGAATAAATTGCATTATAGCAAAAAATTTATATTTTCAACAGAAATTAGTTTAACATTTAAAATATAAAAGATAAACAAATTCTGATTTTTTCCTTTATTTTATCATAATTGAAAAATGAAATCACTTAACATGAATACTTGATACATAATTTCCTTAGAATTTCTCTATGGTGAAACAAAACTGTACATATTTAAAGAGTGTATGTAATATTATTAACACTCATGACAATTTCAGACCAACTAGCATTGGTATAGCTTCAAATTACTATTAGTTGTGGCTATTTATGGAAAAAAGGCGCAAAGCTTATTAGGGCCCAGCATACCAGAAAGACTTAATCTTACATTGTCACAGAGCTCAAAAATGGCAGCAGAATGTGAAGACACTACACACTGCCATCTGCTTCTCGTAAGTCTCTTAAAACAAAGGTTGGAAAAATACTCAGTACCTCAAATATAGTAACTAACAAAAATATCTCCATCAACTACTTTTTGCCCAGAGTGATTAAGGACAAAAAAATACGAATTCTTGTTGCTTTATTATCCGATAAACTGCTAATAAGCTCCCCTTAGAAGTTCTTTAGACATTACACCAAGTCGTCTTGGTCTTCTGATCATATATATATTCACATATATATATGCATTTTTTCAAGTAAAGAAATGTTTAACAGATGTAAACTATTTATTGAATATTTGCCACCAAATATTGTTAAATACATTATCTTGCAGCATATCGCTTTCAAGTTAAAATGTCAGAAACAAACACCAATATTTACAATTCTTTTAAGGAATGTTATATAATGACACATTAAGGCGTAAATTCTTTTGGCTTATAATTCTTAAAAGAATGATAATAGCAAAAGTGATGCAAAATCTTCAGTGTGAGATTATGATTAAGCTACATTTTACAAAAATATGGTGTAAGATGGCAATAATCCCATTCAACATCCTGGATTATTAAATCCCTTCAGGAGGGACTGATAATTTATACAGTCAAACTTTAAAATTTACAGATAAAGGCAGTCCAATACTGCCACTGAGAAGTACATCTCTTAACATATACAACTCTCAGGCCACAGTTTTGAAGGTCTGAAGTATCAAGTTGGTTTGATGAATTAGTCGGTTGGCACTTATGAACACATTTATTGCCCTGTTTCAAAAAAAAAAAAAAGAGTAAGTATTAATTTTATCCAAAAAATTAACCCTTTAAAAATATTTATACTTAAAATGCCCGACTAGCAGCAGCAATAAAATCTATTTAAGAACAACAACAACAACAAATGCAAGTTAGTACTGAGTAGCAACTTTTATCACAGCTTGGAAGTGTCCTGCATTATTGGAAACTATCTAGGAGTTACTGCCCCCTAGTGGTCCTGGCTGGCAATAAGGTGTTGGTGGGCTGCTAATGATGGGTGGTGCCTCAACAACCAGAGTTCATTTTATAGGTCAAACATGTAACTGGCCAAAGAGGAGGATTCGAACGTAGTCTCCAGCTGTGATTTCACAGAAGTTATCAAAATAAGACCTGCTAAAATACCATATTCAGTCTCAAAATTTGTATATCAATGGGATGATACTTGGGAAAAGGTTCATTACTTTGAATCTGATTCATCCCTATCCTTACCTTCCTTCAAAAAAAATTGAATTACTTTTAGAATTAATATACTTTTAAAACAAAATAATCATGTGGTTTCAATATTTAAGAGTTGACAATGTGTAAAAGTATGTTCTTAAAAATTACTTCATTTTGAACCACATTTTCTATCAGCCCATCCTCATGTGATCTGGAGCACAGAGCTGATGCTAGTCCCCCTGCATGCCCTTATCAGTTTCTCAGGAGCATAAGCTTGTACAATCACCCCTTAGTATCAGAGAAGGACTGGTTCCAGGAGTCCCCTCAGAAACCAGAATCTGTGGATGCTCAAGTCCCTTATATATAATGGTGTAGTATTTGCAAATAACCTAGGCACATCCTCCAGTAATATCTCTAGATTACTTGTTATTCTTAATATAGTGTAAATGCAATGTAAATAGCTGAAGTACAATATAAATGCCATGAAACTTTCTGGAATTTCTTTCTCCAAAAATTTTCAACTGGTTGGATCCAGGGATTTGGAGTTTCCCAGGTGGCTCAGTGGTAAAGAACCCGCCTGCAATGCAGGAGACGCTGGCTTGATCTCCGGGTTGGGAAGATCACCTTCTCCTGGGGAGAAGGCTACCCACCCCAGCATTCTGGCTTGGGAAATCCCATGGACAGAGGAGCCTGGAGGGCTACAGTCCATGGGGGGCAAAAGAGTTGGACACTGAGCAACTAAACAATAACAAAGGGATTTGGAACCTATGGATACGAAGGGCTGACAGTATCTTTATCTTAGGCATTCCTCAACAAAGGGGGCCTAGGAAAAATTAAATGAATCAATGCAAATTCATCCTCCTATTGAAAAATGGCTCAAAGATCAAGCTCTAATTAATAATTTTCAACTTTGAGGACACAGGGAGAAAACTTGTGGTATGTTATTCATATGCAAATAATGGTAAATTAAAGGAAGCTGCTGAACGGAGAAAAAGTAGTAGCAGGGAACCTGAATAATCCATATGCCTGTTTAAGCTGTTAAAAATAACTTTGGGACTAAGGACAAAGATTTTTAAAAACTGAACCCAAGTGATTCTACTGTACAAACAGGGATGAGAGTAAATAATTTCACATTAATCAAAGTTATGCTCTAAATGAATTTCTACCTTTTAATGTGCTTTTCCCATGTTGTTCTTAATTAATCAGTATCATAAATAATCTCCTTAATGCAAATTATTCTTTTGATGTGCTTTTTGGTTATTTGGACTTAGCAGAGGAGACCAAGGAAAAACAGGTGTAAGTTTATTTTCAGAACACACCTGCCAGCTTATTAAACTAAATCAACAAGGTACATTTTCCTTTACACAACCTGAATAGCAGTATTAAACAACACAAAATTATTAATAATATTTAGCTCAATATCTTTAATTTGTAATAAAATGGAAATATTTCAATCTGTTTGAACTATTAAAAATGACTCTGAAAATCATTATACCTTTCTAATGTATTTTATTACTTTTTAATATTACTACAATAATACTGTAATAGTTTGACATGGATATCAGGATCTTACAATGTCAGTGGTGGGACAGGATGTTAAAGCTCCCTGCCAACAATAGCTGAAATAATCACTGTTTATTCTTCTGCTTCAAGCACTGATAGAAAATGGTCTTGTCCACAAAATTCTATTTGAGATACAAAGAATTCTCTATAAAGTATGAGGTTGCAGAAGACATAGCCTTTGGATCAGTTTATACATTGTATGTACATGTGTATTATACATAAATCACATAGTATTTTTTGGTTTTCTAGAATGTTCTGTAGCCGAGTATATGTAGATTTTAAAATAATATCTAATTTACCTTTTTAGTATACTTTCTGTCTTACACAAAGCCTCTCTTCTAGGACAGTGGATCACAACCTTTTGTGGCCCTTTAAAAACACATGAAGTACTTTTAAAAAAAACCTGAGCCTGGGCCCACTCAAGCCAATGGAATCAGAAGCTCTGAAGGTGGGGTGTCAAGGCACTGGGATTTTAAAACACTGAATACAAGTGATTTTAATGTGCAAAAAGGATTGAGAACCACTGTTTTAACTATAGTACAACAGTTCTTAACAGACCTGTAGCATTCATATCATCTAGAAATTTCTTAGAAATGTTACTTCCTGGGCCCACCCTAGACCAACAGAATCAGAAACTCTGGGTAGGACCCAAAAACATTTTGTCTATAACAAGCCCTCCAGATGACCCTGAGGCTATTAAAGTTTGAGAATCACTGCTTCAGGGGTTGGTAAAGTAGCCCAGTAAGCCAAATCTCACTACTGTATGGCCTGAAAGTTAGGAATACTTTTACATTTTTAAACAGTAAAAATTTTTAAAAAATCAAAATAATATTATGAGACAGTTGAAAATTATTCAATTCAGTGTCTATAAAGTAAGTGTTTATTAGAACTCAGCCATAAAAATGCTCACTTGTTTCCATATTGTCTACAGCTGCTTCTGCACTACAGCAGCAGAGGTGAAGTGCTATAGCTGCAACAAGCTCACCAAGTTAAAATACCTGCCATCTGGCCCTTTTCAGAAAAAGTCTGCAACTGCACTCCAGACTATAGTCATGGCTGGATTATCAAACACCCCCTTTCCATTTTTAATAGTCTATCTTAGTAGTTCACTTAAGTATTAATAATATAGTAAAAGAGTTAAATATATATGGTTTCAGTATTATAGAAAGCCACATAATTTTATAATTTTAAAAGGGGGATAAATGATAATACTTACTTGCCATCTTTAAAATAGGTTTTCAGAGTATCACTGAAACTTTTAGAGTACTTTACGAATTCTTTCTTTTGGTGTTCGAGTGCCTACAGACATCAAAAATAATAATAATAAAAAAATAAAAAACAAGTAAGAAAAGAGAAATAACACAAAGGCCAAAGTCAGAGACAGAAGATTACACAGAATTAAGAATACACCTTATATTATAGATAATCAGTTTTAGGAGTATTCACTTAAATACACATTTAACAGCACATTCAAATTCAAGGACAAATCCAGTCATTAATGATACAAAACCATTTTCAATAATTCAACAGTCTTATTATTCAATAAAACAACTAGATGTAAACCAACATCTGAGGTGGCAGCTTGTAAGGTTTCTACTAAACTTACCCTGCGGTTCTGGTATTGGTATTTCTTGAAGACATTGTTTACTGTATCAAGAAGTTCTTTTATTGCACTAGCTATATCCCTGTTGGGTGAGGAAAAAAAAGAATCTTCTTAAAATCAGTTTCATTTGAAAGAAGTCTCTATACACAGCTATGTTTAAGAATCACTATACTTAATTACCATATGAACACTGTATCAAGCCAAATATTTGACTTGCTGGTTAAGTGGGGGATTTAGCCTGTGTCCTCCTGTGATCCCAGCTACTTTTGCACTGCTGAGGAAATACTACACAACTAACATCAACTTTCCCAAAACATTTTCATTTTATTTAGCATTACCTACTCAAATTTATAAGAGACCTCTGACTTTCATCTTTTCCTGTTATGACTTTTCCTTTCTCATGTAGGTGAATTTGAGCAACTGTATTATTCACTTTTGCCATCTCATGAACAATTATATGAAATTTTGCTATTACATGTAACTCATTCCTGTATTTAAAACACTTCAAATTATAGACCTGATAGTTTCGATGTTTAAACTATTTCCTCCTCAGATGTAGCTATTCTCCCTTAAGACACATTTATCTAGCCTCCTCTCTAACAACCACATATTCTCCTCTTTCAAATCTTTGCTGTCACTATTTTCCTTAGAAAATATATTTATATTTCTGGGAGAGACAAAATCAGAATATTCTTCTACCTTAACCTTTCCAACAATCATCCTTTGACTACACGTGCATCAGCATTTTTCTTCCCTTTCTAAAGAGAGAAGAAATCAATCATTCTCATTTGAGTTGACTTTTCTTCCTATCCCTGTATCATTTTTAAAAATTCTCATCTTTTCTATGTACGCCCTTTTCAATTTCCGTGTTCTAACTTCATAGCAATATTCTAGCAAACTGAACTTATTGTAATTCTGTATTCTCAAACAGCCTCTCAGTCTCTAAGGCAAATCTTCTCTTTTTCATATCCATTCTCTTAGCTGTTAACTGCTACAAATTTTGCTGTTCAAATGCAATGCAAGTGTAAGGAGATGAATTAGTAAAACATCAGTCTAGACTACCCAAAATACAACCTTTTATTACCTACCTTTTAATCACAAATGTCAGATTTTAGTTATTTCATACTTAAAACATTTCAGCTAAACTATTTAAAGAAAACCAAAAAGCTCCGTGTCCAGATTTTTCTGTGTGTTTCACAGTTTATTTTTAGTAAATAAGCATATGGAAATTCTAAAAATTACAAATATAAAAGCTTTTAGTATAAAAAAGCATTTTAGCTTATTCTGCAGTAGTAATGACCTTCTAATTCAATATTTCAATAAATATTTCCTTATTACCTCTTGTAAGTCACTCGTCGGTAACAGGCTGAAACATTAAAACATCAGATATTCAAAAAGGACAATAAGTTTACATAGAAATTATACCTGTCCACTCTTTTTTTTTGACCTCTAGTAATAACAATTTTTAGTTACATTAACTGTTCCTTTATGTTTTCAGGAAAGCTGTATCCCTGTATTGCTGAGACAGGCATTAAGCCCCCTACTGCTTAATGACGGTGTCGTACAACCATCCTATTATGTGAGAAAAATGACAATTTCAACAAATTAAAAAATGTCCAATCTCTGGATATGGAAGATTCTTCAAACACCTGTGGGTTTGAAGTAAGCTTATTCAAAAGGAATACAATAAAGCAAATTACAGTAATCAGACAGCTGTTTATAAGACAACCATATTTTGTAGTGTACTTTATGGAATATTGGGAATCTGTACTTCAAAAGAGAAAAAAGCTCCCCACATGATTCTGCTGATGAACCAAGTTTGGAAACTACTGTTTGGGAACTCAGAACCTAACGTTGAGCTTTGATCCCCTATTTGCCACAGAGCTTTATAAAAACCAAGATTGTCCCTAGGCCTGGCCTTCTCTAAGATAATCTGCAGCAATTTATGTCAAATATTAGATGATCTGTGTGTACACAGAAATGCATCTTCATTTACAGCACTAAGGTTTGCGCCAGAGAAGGTAGTTAACAACCTGAGGGTCTGTGTCCTGAAGAGAAAATACCAGTACACACGCGCGCGCACACGCACACACAACTTCAGACAATTAAACAAATAAAAAACTGAGGAAAACCTGAGGGGTAAAACAATTGTAGTGCATCCCTGGGTTGGGAAGATCCCCTGGAGAAGTGCATGGCAACACACTCCAGTATTCTTGTCTGGAGAATCCCACGGACAGAGGAGCCTGTCACGCTACAGTCTATGGGGTCGCAAAGAGCTGGACACAACGGAGCGACTAAGCATATGCAGAGTTTGGAGTTTATGAATTCTGCGATAAGAGACATATAGGATGGATAGAGTAGGAAGGAATTTTAGCAACTTGCATGTATTTCGTGGGACAACTTTGGGGAAACATATATACTGAAAAGGGCAAGAGGCATCAGAAGAAATGTAATACATCTTACAAAAAACTTGCATGGGACAGTAGAACTTCTGTCACCCAAATTTGTGTAATTATGTTTATACAAACATACTGCAGGAAGGAAATTCCTATGCTGTATGTTCAGTTTGGTCTAGACTGGACACCCTGGAAAAGCTATTTTGAGGCCATCATCAAAACCAACCCTTACAAACCCTCACCTATGAATATTCAAATATAGATAAGGGTAAAGAGTTAAATGCAGAGATTTCTGGACTATTAAATCCAGATTCCACTAGTTATCTATTAATTGGAAAGTATCCTAAGAACTAATTTTATAAAGTATTTGCATAAGCTCAAATGCAGTCAAACAGAAACATTAATCAAATCATTTTTCCTATTCAACTTCATAGAGGGAAAAAACAAATCTTATTGCACAATGCTTTATGTGCTGTGGTGCTAGATTCTGTGCTAGGCACTATGTATACATTTTCAATTCACAACCGTTACCCTCATCTTCACAGGCAGAAACTAGAGTCACAGAAGCTAAGCAACTTACCAATGTCACAAAGCAAACTGTTAGCAAGTCAAACCTAGGTTTGCCGGTATATACAGATATTTGTCATCTGACAGGAGTTTCTTTCTCACACAGCATTTTGTACAGTGCTAAGACAGTAAGTATTTGATATAGGTATATTGAGAAGTATTGTGAAAATAATGAGAGAAGAGGATATTCACCTTAAGTATGAGAAAGTAAAATAAAAACTGCACAATTTGCTGTGCTTGAAGGATAAACTGTTTTTATTTCGGCTCAATTTTATCCACTAATTTGTCAAACAATTAACAGCAGTAACAATATATATCAAAATTTATCTATATGTGTCAGTGATACAAATAGCCACAGCCATCCATGCTAATACACACATGGTTAAATTTCAGTCTTAGAAACAATACATATTATCAACAAAATTTCCACGGCAAGTTATCCCTCTTAAAATGGATACAAAATAAATTTTAATTGCCAGTAATCTTAATTCAGTTGTGCAGAGCACATTCCAGAAAACAGAACTGAAATACTATTATTGCCCCATAAATGAGAGACAAGACCCTAATTCAGCCTCTGTCAATGACTAAGGACAAGGCTCAGAGACTCTTGACATCAACTTCCTTATGATTAAAATGTGGCTGGTAATAAAGTAGTTTTCAAACTCTCTCTCTTTACAGTAACAATGGGTTTAGCAGAGATGAGTCCGGGAGTCCTTGAAGTGGAAAGAGGGTATCAAAATAGCAGGCTGAGGGTTCTGGGCATACCATCTCACTTCCAGCTTCAACCACAACACTATTTTCCCTCTTACCTACTGACATCCAATATACAGGATGTCCTTTACCAGGCCTCTTCCAAACAGCAGAAACATTCTTTTTTTCAATCACTTGATTAGACTGACATTATGAATCTCTATGATTGGCAAGCACCAGAGAAGTCCTTGGAGTCAGTCTGCTTAAGTTCCAACCAGGTTATAGAGATGTAGCATATGATTATCGAAATAAATTATATTATTTAAAAATTCTAGAAATACGTGTTTAAACAGCTGTGTTTGAGATCACTGACAATTATCCTTTTATGGGCCAAACATGTTCACTTTACACAAAACTGAAAATAAAAATCTGTAATAAAAACTACTAAAGAAAGCTGAGGCTTGCCAATAAAAGTAAAAATATTTACCTTAAGGTCTTAGTCTCAGTGACATGGACTTTGACTAGTCAATGGAGTCTTTTGTACTTTCTGATACTCAATCAGAGGACCAAAAAGAACACAGTCATTCCTTGATAGCCGAGTTGGTACCTATTACCATCATTTTCTAAAATGGGTCACACTCCTCCCTCTATCCCAATACAATGTAGCCAATCAGCTAAAATATAATTTTGCTATGTGAATTACAAAGAACACTCTTCCTGTGAGATGTATGGTAATATTTATTATTCCAGGGGAGCCTCCTTCAGTTCTTGAAAGATATAATGTTATGTTGCAGCTTCTTCCAGAAAAAAATCTGTGCTAAATCCTTCCTTTCTAGCAATTTTTTACACAGTCTTGTTCCAATAGTGCTTACCTGCTTTTTTAAACTTGTTTTAATTGGAAGATAATTGCTTTACAGCGCTGTGTTGGTTTCTGCCATACAACAACATGAATCAGCCACATGTAGACATTTGTCCCTACCCTCTTGAACCTCCCTCCCACTCCTTTCTAGCAATTTCTACTTGTTTCACAAAAGGTTGCACTGATAGTCCCACTAGTTATTCCCAGTTTTGTGTTCTACCCATTGAGGTGAAATAAAATTATCAGATTCTTTAGTTTAAAAATACTCATCTAGAAATTACGTTTGGAGTTCCCTTCTGACTCCTCCACCCTCTCACCCCTGAGAATGCCCCTGGGTGGAGGTGCTATGTCCCTGCTTGAGAAGAACACTTCTTGCTGCTGCCCATCAGCATGCTTCCTGGCTGAACTGAACTGTGTCAGCTCAATTTCTTTCACTCTACATCCCAAATACAAGGATTTTGGGAGGTTCACAATTTGGTCAGTATTAGAAAGTGTTATTTACAACTAAGAGTACACCATTGTGCTAATAACGTGAACTATTTCTGAAATAAAAAACAGTATTTGTATCCTTTGTTATCAATCTCTTCAACTACCCTCTTCACTTTAATCTGACATTTACATTCTTCCACTTATGAAGTTCAAACTGCATTCTAGTTTATGTACATTCCATTCTCTGCTTTTAAATGAAACATTCTAAAATATTTTACTATACTCAGAAGCCAGAGACAGTTTAGAAATTAATAAAAAATATGGTAATTTTCAAATTTTTAATTTCAAATTAATATTTCAACTTAAAATTAATGTCATACCACAGTAAAACATCTAAAATGAGTGGTCCTTTTGAAGTACTTAAAAAAGAAAAACCAAACAAGAAGCTGCTTACTTGATTGTCTGCAGAAACCTCACTCTGTCGTTGATCTCATCTGGGATCTTGCTGAGAATTTGTTTAAGTGCTCGTGCCTTTTCATTTAGGTCCTGGAATTCTGGCTCTGGTCGTTCAATCATATACTCTGATGAAATAAATACGTAGTAAAAAACATTATGCAACTTGCTGCCAAATTCAAGTCTAAGAATTTCCAATGTGTTGGTCAAGGAGGTGAGAGGGGAGATAAAAGGCTAGAAAACTAGGAAGAACAAGGTTGCAAAGCAGAATTAATTACAGTTTAACTCAGTTCAGTAGTTGTATTAGGGTCCCTCCAAGTAAAATATCAGAAGATAAAAAAATGAACATCTTCAATATGGGATAAATGGAAATTCCATGAAATCTTAGAAATAAATAAAATTTTAAAGGAAGGCTTAATCAAATTTTTCAGGCCTCTCAAGTTACATTTCACAAGGAACATTTGGTAAGTAATGACATTTGTAACAAATACAATGGCAATATATATCTGCCAATGGTGAATATGAGTTTAATTAAAGAAACCTCTACATTCAACATACAACGGCTCATTACATCAAAACTCCAAACCTACTAAAGTCTTCAGCACATTCTTGAAATCTCACTTAAAACAAAAATACCACCATAGAAAGTCCAACATAAGGCTTGGTATCAAAAAACAGCAACTTTGGTAAGGAAGTTTAGTCAGATGCAGCAAAGGCAAAAACTTCACAACCAGATTCACCGTAGGCTTGGAAACATTACAACTCTACCAACTCATCAATACAACCTGGCCTGACAGGCTGCAGGTGCTCAATCCAGAATAATAATGAGGACTTTCTCATAATTTACAGAATCAGTTAAAACATCTATTTTTGTTCTCCCTTAATAAACATGAGATATTATACTATACATATTATATATATGTTTTTCTAAATTACAGGGAAAATGACTACTAAATTTAAGTGAAACCCAGGGCTTTCTAGGTGGCTCAGTGCTAAAGAATCTGCCTGATAATGCAGGAAATGGGTTCAAACCCTGGGTCGGGAAGATCCCCTGGAGAAGGAGATGGCAACCCACTCCAGTATTCTTGCCTGGAGAATCCCACGGACAGAGGAGCCTGGTGGGCTACAGTCCATGGGGTTGCAGAACTGGACATGACTTAGTGACCAAGCACACAAACATTTCTAATCATTTTAAAAAGCAAAAATGTGAAAAGAGGCCAAAAGGATGATTAGTAATATTGTTCTCTCAAACCTATATTTGAATACAATATTGTAATTAGCCTCCAATTAAAATAAATAAATTTATATTAAAAAATAAATAAATAAATAAAAAGCAGAGACATTACCTTGCCAACAACGACAACAAAAAAACCCCCCACAAACATGCTATACCAAAGTTTAAAAAGAAGAAACTCATTACTTTCAAACTGGTATCTACATAAACTCAACACAAAATAAAACCACCATTCCAAAGAGCTTGTCTCTTCATTAAACTAGAACTCATCAAACGTATTAATTAATAGGGGGAAAAATAAACCATGCAGCATAAACAAATGCTTTACTTCTAGTAACTCAATCTGACAAAAAATAAAAAGAACTACATTTCTATTTTATATGGGTTCGTACCTCCTGCGCCAACCCCCCATTTTCATTTCAAAATAATAACAATAACACTAACAGTAAGAGGGAAGGGAGGAGAAGGGAAAGGGGAGAGGAAGGGAGGAGAGGAGCCACTTTTATCAAATAAGAAAGATTTGGAGGAAGAGCTTTTCAATATCTGTAAGAAAACTAAACAAGACTTTCTGATTACCTTCTACATCATCAGCTGCCATTCGAAGAAGGGACTCTGTGAAGTTGACTTCTACACTTTTTTTCTCTAAAATTTTCATAATTATGTCTTGTGTGAGTCCCGGATTTTCTTTTTCAGCCTATAAGAAAGAGAAAGCTAGTTTTGAAATACAGAAACTGAATCAATATTTTAAAGCCAAAACCTAACCATTCAGAATCTCTTAGGACCTCCTTAAACTGATCAACTTAAAAATAAGGGCAGAAATCTTTGCAAAGCAAGCGTCGTGATGCCATTCACTTATGTATGGGGAGAGTTTGTGCATCCATAAATTACTACAGTCACGATCCAAACTTCCATCTGAACATAATGTATTTAACATTTCCTACTTCTCATTTATACTCTCTTGCAATCAAACTAATAACAAACATAGAAATGAAGAGTAAATATACGTACAGGTATATATATACATAAAGACAGTTTTTCAATTACCTTTTTCAAGAGTTTAAAAACACTGAAGATTTTTAGCTCTTTTTCATTAAGCAATATTTCAACTTGAAAATCAAACAGTAACTCATCTCACCAATTTTTTTCCTTCAGATTCTCTGCATTTAAATTAACAAACTTTCAGGAAAAACAACAACAAAAAAAACCAGGATTCATTTTGGAAGTTTTATTGAAGCTATATGATTCCTTAACTACATTCTCACACAATGATTTTCATTTCCTACTTTATTTTTGCAGCAAGAATATTATTTCCTTCACTAGCTTTCAGAAAACCATTAATCCTTTTACTACCTCCTGAGCTTGTTTCACTAATGAGCTTGCATTGATTCTGTTACTTAAATTCCCTAGGGCACTAAAATCTTCTAGCCATTTCAAGATTGAACATAAAAAGTCCTGAGTTTACCAAAGTTAGTTTTCAAGATTTGGATTTTCCCTTGTAATTCTGCCCCATTTTACTATTTAAAAAAATTTTTGTAATCACACTCTGTTTCTTTTAGGATGCCTGCCAATTTTAATCATTATGCTGATGATTTCCTCTTTTTTTTTGCCCTGGTACTACGTAGTAAATATGATCTATCAAATGGCAATTTATTTGCCTCCTGACGGACCAAGTTATGTTTAGCCTCTGCCTCCTCAGTTCTGGAACCACTGCAGTTTTAGCTTTCTTCAGCTCTTTACATTATAACATCTTGCTTCTTATTAGATTTCAAGTACCAAAAACTGAAAGGTTGTGGAATGAAAGCAGAAAAGAAAACACACACATTTAGTTCAATCCTGGGATCATTTTAACTGTTGTCAAATGCTTACAGGAAAGTCATTTAGACAGATAATAAAGTATGTCCTACTGATTTCTTCTTTAAAATCTGTTTAATTTTCCCTCTCATGAATGTATTTAAGAATCTATTTTAATAAAAAGAGTTGTTGAAAGATAAGCTGTACAAAAAAGGCTTAAGATGGTGTCAACATTATTAACTTGGTAAACTGCCACAAAATAACATAGTTATTTGGTAAGAGTGAAACAAGCCAGTATTTGGTAAGAGTGGTTTATTTTCTCTGAGTAACATTAAATCTACCTACACAATGAATTATCTTAGAAAGTGGGGGATTTTCTATGTGCTTCCAGAGAATGTCAACAGAAAAATACAACTTCTTTGGTTAAGTTATAATAAAGTACGGAAAAAATAAAACGCTTCTGCAAGTCTGAGAAGAACGCTTTCAGTACCCAGTTCATCTGGAGCCCTCACATGCCATAGCTGCAGCATTAGAGTCCTCACAGACATCCCTACTCTTTCTTAGTTCAGTGTTCTCAGTGCCAGAAGAAATACCGAAATACCTAACACTGCTGTGCAGTAAATAAAGTTCAAACAACTTTAGTAAGTACTTACGTCCCAACAACTCAGTAGCCTTTAAAAATCACATGAATTGAAAGAAAAATATTTTATTTATTCTTAAATAACCATGATTTATTTTATTAATGAGATGTGAGAACCTGTTGGGCACTGCACGATTTCTCAAATGTTATTCATTTCCTATTATACATTGATTTTCTTGTGAACTTGCTTTCTATCAACAGCAGTTTCACAAAGATATGACATCACTGAAAGGAATGCAGCCCAGTTGAAGATGTTGAAACTGCAAACTATCTCAAGCTAGTAGTTCACACAGTGTCAAGCTAATGTTGAAATCACTCTATTCCTTCAAATGTTTAAAATATCTCATGACCCCCTCTGAGTTTTCTGCGGGGTCCTGAGGTAGCTTGGCACATACTCTGGGAACAGTAGTTTAGCATCTTCTGGCTGACGTCCTAGTTATGCTACTTTTTATCTTAGAGGCCTCAAACACAACCAGTGACTCAACTGAAAAACCCTTAAATCAGACACTGTACCTATACCTTCAAGTTTTCCTTCAGAATACAATCTTAAACTTTGTGCTATCCAACTTTTATGAAAAGCCAAGGGCAGAAATACCCTCTCTTGGGATCAATGATCCTTAACATTATCAGAAACCTCCCAGAGGGGAAAGCAGGATTGATATCATAAGAGATAATAATCACTAGTATCTTGGGAAAAATTATTTTTCTCCAAATAACAAAAATAGGTATTAAAGCTTGATAAATATCACTGGTGCTATGAACCAAGAACTGGAAACATGAAAATATAACTGGATATAAATACAGACATATGGCTAGGCATGGTTTTTTTCCAAGTAAATTAAAGTTTAAAAATCACAAAAATCTTAATGTTTTTAATGCATGCCCTCCTTTAAAATCATTTGAAATTTTTACCAAACAGAATACAGTAATTAAGAATAAATCAATGCAAAACTAATATACTTTCCTCCAAATAACTCTCACTATCCCTAATTAAAAATCAGTGCCATGCTGTTTACAACAGCTAGGACATGGAAGCAACCTAGATGTCCATTGGCAGACGAATGGATAAGAAATTTGTGGTACATATACACAATGGAATATTCAGTTCAGTTCAGTCACTCAGTCATGTCCAACTCTTTGTGACGTCATGGACTGCAGCATGCCAGGCCTCCCTGTCCATCACCAAGTGCTGGAGTTGACTCAAACTCATGTGCATTGAGTCGGTGATGCCACCTAACAACCTCATCCTCTGTCGACCCCTTCTCCTCTTGCCTTCAATCTTTCCCAGAATCAGGGTCTTTTCAAATAAGTCAGTTCTTCACATCAGGTGGCCAAAGTACTGGAGTTTCAGATTCAGCATCAGTCCTTCCAATGAATAGTCAGAACTGATTTCCTTTAGGATGGACTAGTTGGATCTCCTTGCAGTCCAAGTGACTCTCAAGAGACTTCTCCAACACGAGAGTTCAAAAGCATCAATTTTTCAGCACTCAGCTTTCTTTACAGTCCAACTTTCACATCCATACACGACGACTATTGGAAAAACCATAGCTCTGACTAGATGGACCTTTGCGGGCAAAGTGATGTCTCTGTTTTTAATATGCTGTCTAGGTTGGTCATAACTTTTCTTCCAATCAGCAAGCATCTTTTAATTTCATGGCTGCAGTCAGTATCTGCAGTGATTTTGGAGCCCCCCAAAATAAAGTCTGTCACTGTTTCCACTGTCTCCCCCATCTATCTGTCATGAAGTGATGGGACCAGATGCCATGATCATAGTTTTCTGAATGTTGAGCTTTAAGCCAACTTTTTTACTCTCCTCTTTCACTTTCATCAAGAGGCTCTTTAGTTCTTCTTCACTTTCTGCCATAAGGATGGTGTCATCTGTATATCTGAAGTTATTGCTATTTCTCCCAGCAATCTTGATTCCAATTTGTTTCATCCAGTCCAGAATTTCTCATGATGTACTCTGCATGTAAGTTAAATAAGCAGGGTGACAATACACAGCCTTGACGTACTCCTTTCCCTATCTGGAACCAGTCTGTTGTTCCATGTCCAGTTCTAACTGTTGCTTCTTGATCTGCATATAGATTTCTCACGAGGCAGGTCGGGTGGTCTGGTATTTCATCTCTTGAAGACTTTTCAACAGTGTGCTGTGATCCACACAAAGGCTTTGGCATAGTCAATAAAGCAGAAGTAGATGTTTTTCTGGAATTCTTTCACTTTTCTGATGATCCCACATATGTTGGCAATTTGATCTCTGGTTCCTCTGCCTTTTCTAAATCCAGCTTGAACATCTGGAAGTTTGCGGTTCATGTACTTCTGAAGCCTGGCTTGGAGAATTGTGAGCATTACTTTGCTAGCATGAGATGAGTGCAAAAGTGTGGTAGTTTGAGCATTCTCTGGCATTGCCTTTCTTTGGGACTGGAATGAAAACTGACCTTTTCCAGTCCTGTGGCCACTGCTGAGTTTTAGAAATTTGCTGGCATATTGAGTGCAGCACTTTCACAGCATCACCTTTTAGGATTTGAAATCGCTCAACTGGAATTCCATTACCTCCACTAGCTTTGTTCATAGTGATGGTTCCTAAGGCCCACTTGACTTCGCATTCAGGATGTCTGGCTCTAGGTGAGTGATCACACTGTCCTGAATGGAATACTACTCAGCATTACAAAGAACACATTTGAGTCAGTTCTAATGAGGTGGATAAAACTGGAGCCTATTATACAGAGTGAAATAAGTCAGAAAGAAAAACACAAATATAATATATTAACACATATATAAGGAATTTAGAAAGATGGTAATGACGACCCTATATGCAAGACAGCAAAAGAGACACAGATGTAAAAAACAGACTTTTGGACTCTGTGGGAGAAGGCAAGGGTGGAATGATTTGAGAGAATAGCACTGAAACATGTATATTACCATATGTGAAACAGATGACCAGTCCAAGTTCGATGCGTGAAATAGGGCACTCAAAGCTGGTGCACTGGGACAACCCAGAGAGAGAGGATGGGGAGGGAGGTGTGAGGGGGGTACAGGACGGGGGGACACAAGCACACCCATGGCTGGCTCACGTCAATGTATGGCAAAAACCACCACGACATTGTAAAGTAAATAGCCTCCAATTAAAATAAATTAAAAAAAAAAAAAAAGAATCGGTGCCATGAGTAAAATTTATCCAGATCTATCATATTTAACCAGATTTATCATAACCACATACTTTTAACAGTTTGCTTTTTAATTATACTTTAGAGTTAAAATGTCAGCTTATATATAAGGATATTACAAGGAAAAGCTTAATAAAGTTCATTATTTTATGTCTTTTATGACTGTCAGTGGGTATATAATAAATACTTCAGAGTGAGTCGTCCTTATGAGGACACACAGGAGAAGTTTCTCTCTCTTCTTGGTATCAGAAAAGCCAAAAACCCTTTTGCCTTATCAATATTGTGGTGTGTAACAGATCACTTTTCCTTCTTTGGCCACAAAGATGATTAAAATAGTCCCTATGATGCCACCCTGACAACCAAATATACCATTCAAAATCACACTGATACTTAATGCAAAGAAGAAAATGAAAAACAAATAAACAACAAAAAACTCCACTAAGGATGGTGCTACTTCATTCATTCTCTTCATTAATCCAATGATTTGGCAGGATATATTTAAATAAAATTAGTATGCCTGTGTATACGGGCACTGCATTTAGAGTATTACATCAAAATAGTACTGATCAATACACAAAATGTAATTTCTAGTAGTGAAATAGATGTCTAACGGCATTATTTATGCTACCAGGTAAGCAAGGTATCAATAAGCTAACCTCTGCCATAAAAAGAAATCAAGCTGAATATTCACAGTTTCAACTCCAATGAGACTCAGCTATAAATTTATTCTAGATTTAAACATTAAAATACTTGAAATATAAGTTGTTTTAGCTATTGAAGGGAGAAAACACACAAAAAGTAAATAAAAATAAAAATTTTGGGTATCCTGATACGTATTTAGGTCTTCCCAGGTGGCGCTAGTAGTAAAGAACCTGCCTGCCAGTGAAGGAGATATAAGAGGATCAAACGTGGGTTGAATCCCTGGGTCGGGAAGATACCCTGGAGAAGGAAATGGCAACCCACTCCAGTATTTTTGCCTGGCGAATCCCATGGACAGAGTACCCTGGCAGGCTACAGTTCATGGTATCACAAGAGTCAGACACAACTGAAGTGACTTGGGATGGATATGTATTCAGGATGAAATGGATTAAGTCTTATATGAAAGGCTGCATTCAGTAAGTGAGTAGGGCTATCCAATAGAAATATTTGGTAGGAGCCTATCTGATTTAAAATTCTTAGTAGCCACATTAAAAAAATAGAAAAAACAAATGAAGTTATTTTAAGAGTACACCCAAAATATTATCATTTCAACATGCAATCAACATAATACATATTACTGAGTTGCTTATAAACCTGGAGTACAACTCAATTTGAACTTGCTATGTTTTAAATGCTCAACAGCAACATGTAAGCTAGGGATTATCAACTTAATATCTTCAGGGCAATGAAACAATAAGACAATGAAAAAGTTCACCCTGAGTGACTCAGCTGATCCTCAAAATATCCTCGATGTGATCAACACAGAGCTCTTATTTTCCCATTCAAAACACAGTTTTACACTTATGTTCTATAGTTAAAAACAGCATGAAGAAAATCTTTGGGTTTAACTTTATAAAAGTTTTGAATATGTCAAATAAAACAGAATTTTAAAATATACTCTAAAGCTAAAGAGAAAACATTCTGAAGAAGTCAGTTTAAAAGCACAAAGTGATGAACAGCTGAATGCTACTGAAAGAGCACTTGTTCCAACTCACTTTTTAGAAGTGTTTTAAGCTTTAAAAGTGTAACACTAAAACAGGCACAAGATGACTGAAAAGGTTTTCACTAAACAGCAGAACAAAAACAAAAGAGAAAGGTACCCAAAAAGAAAGGTTAAAAAAATAAACTGACATTTATGACATGGTATTTAGATTTCTTTATAAGATACATTTTAACCACCATAATAATAAATTATCTGTGCCTCACCTTAATGAAAGCTGCTCTCAGTGTCTGAGCTGCGGACAGATTTACTCGTTCTAGCTGCAATAAAAATTTTAAATCATTAATATCAGTTTTCTGGAAAAAATACATTTCTGATACTGCATTTTAAAGTAATCACACTGATACACCCATCAATTAACAAACATAACTTGCTAAAGATTCTGAATCAACATAATTCTTCAAATAGATGATCTAAAATTTTCATTAGAAAGGATGAAAAATTAAGGTCTGTGTATTAGTCCCTTATTTATTCCTTTGGGGCTTCCTAGGTGGCGCTAGTGGCAAAGAACATGTCAACCAACACAGGAGACTTAAGAGATGCGGGTTTGATTCCTGAGTCAGGAGGATCTCCTGGAGGCAAGCATGGCAACCCACTTCAGTATTCTTGTCTAGAGCATCCCATGGACAGAGGAGCCTCGTGGGCTAAAGTCCACAGGGTCTCAAAGAGTTGGACACAACTGAAGCGACTTAGCACACATCACCTTAAAGACTGATTTAAGATAAGCACAGAATTCAAAATAGTCTATGTCCCTAGTAGAAATAAACATATTCACTTAAATTTTTGAAAATGGGAGGATTCAAGATTAACTTTCAATGTTCAGTTAAAAAGAGATGGCAAATTATGTGTGTATCGACTATAAAATGACCAAAACAAAGAAAATATGTATTACTTAAGATTTTTTGTATTTACTACCTTACTCTTTTATTTTTTTAATTGGAGTACAGTTGGTTGACAGTATTGTGCCAATCTCTGCTGTACAGGAAAGTAACTTAGTTATACACATACATTCTATTTTTAATATTCTTTCCCATTACAGTTCATCCACTGCATAGATAGATTACAATATATCCATTGTATATATGTACCACATCTTCTTTACCCATTCATCTGTTGATGGACATGTAGGCAGTCTCCATGACCTGGCTGCTGTGAATGGTGCTGCTATAAACACAGGGGTGATGCATCTTTTTGCATTATAGTTTTGTTCAGGTATATGCCCAGGAGTGGGATTGCTGGATCATATGGCAATTTGTAGTTTTTTGAAGAACCTCTATACTGTTTTCCATGGTGGTTACAACAACTTACATTCCCACCAGCAGTACAGGGGGGTTCCCTTTTCTCCACACCCTCTCCAGCATTTTTATTTGTAGATCCTTTAATGATGGCCATTCTGACTGGTGTTAAGTGGCACCTCACTGTAGTTTTGATTTGTATTTCTCTAATAATTAGTGATGTTGACATCTTTTCATGTTGCCTATTGGCTGTCTGTATGTCTTCTTTGGAGAACTGTCTATTAAGATCTTCTGACAGTTTTTCAATTGGGTTGTCTTTTTGTTGTTGAACTGTATAAGCTGTTTGTATATTTTGAAGATTAAGCCCCTGTCTGTAGCATCATTTGCAAATATTTTCTCCCATTCTGTAGGTTGGTTGTCTTTTCATTTTTTTATGGTTTCCCTTTGCTGTGCAAAAGCTTGTAAGTTAGATTAGGTCTCATTTATTTTTATTTCTAGTGCCTACTACCTAACTCTTTTAAAACTGCTTCTTCATCTCCTCAGTTAGGCATTAAACTAAGGTAAGTCTTTTTTTTAATTAATTAGAAAACAGTACTGATAAAAGGTTTGTTACTTAAATTGAAGACTGTGGGTCATCTGGATTTTACAGATGTTTATATCTGTCTTCTTTTTTTTTAATCAGAATTAAAAAAATGGCTACCAAAAGTCCTGAATTGAAAGTTTAACTCAAATGCTTTTAACTTTTATTATCAAATGTATAAGGATTATAATTCTGAAAGATAAATGTCCTTATTAAACACTGTATTAAGTTGCTTTTCATTGGGCTAAAGAAGGTATACAATTTCATAAAAGTTACTACATTTTTTGAAGAATTAATTGCCAGGCTTAAAATAACTAGCTTCAGTTAAAATCAGATTTTGTTAGTTCCTAAGAATTAGGCCAGTTAACTCAATAAAACTCAATGTATATATTTTTTATTTGGGATAATAATAAACCTTCAAAATCAATGTAATCTTTGTAGATTTTTATGCAAGTATAATATTTCTAAAAAAACCTTATGGTTATAGATCACATAATGATTTCATTATGCAATAACTATTATTTTCAATTCTTTAAGGCAATGAAAACAGTTTTACACACACAGACATACAATTTAGTGACTCTCCAAACAGTTTAAATTAATTTATTTTCTAAATAAGACAGAAATGCCAAGAACCTTATCTCCCTGTGAGTTACTTGCCTTAACAAAAAGAAAAGCATCAAAACTGGCCAAGATTAACAATTTATCTCCAAAATAAACAATGGGCCATTCAATTTAGTATTTATTTAACTTGGCTTCTACAAACCTTGTAAAATCTAACACTGCCCTGGTAAGTAAAAGGAAAGACACAAGGGGATCCAGGTAGGCAAAAATAGCAAGTAAGCAACTAAATAAGATATTAATTAACTAATGAAGGTATACCTCCAAGAAATTAAAATTTCCTCTTCCACCAAATTCACTTAATTATAATGAATCACAAAGATATAGTAATATAGTTCTTCTGATCTCAAGTTCTTATTGTACAAGGGAGGCAGAGGGAGACAGAATGAATGCTTCCTCCCTGACAGGAACCCATTTCCTTGTTCGGGTTTACACCACACTGACCTCTTTAACCAAGTCAAAGGTCTGAGTCAGATGAGTGCCTTTCAAGTATCAGCATTAACTCACTCTGTACTGCCCTAACTGGTATATGAAAGGGTCAATGCAAGTAAAAGGGGTCGCCAGTCAGTGAGCAACTATATAATTAGCCAAGATAGACATCTACAGCTCTAGATTTCTAGATTAAGTTTACATATGTGTATCTTAGAAAGGAGAGAAAGCTCAGACTTAGCATACCGAATCAAGTCAGTGATCTGGGAAGCATCTGACAAGAACTCCACTGGGAGTCATTTGGGATACAGTATTTACCCACACATCTTGCAATAATCCCACCAGGATTTATCACTCATAAGATATTCACAATGCCCAGGCAATACCAGGCATATAGGCACCTACATACATTCAAAAAATACTTTGAATGAAACTTAACCTTTCATCCATAAATTTACCTAAATTGTTTTTTAATATATTTATAATTTCAGCCTCTAATTCTCAAGTAGCACAGTATGTTTACACCTTCCCTATTATAATGGGCTTCTATTTTAGGCCTCTCACATGTGATAGATGATTTCATAATAAAATCATGTTCACCTTACCTGTACTTTTCATTAAAGTATCAGGTTCCAGTAATATACCAGTAACAGCTACCACTGTACTAAGCACATATTATGGACTTAATCATGTATTTTTATAGAGTATCTCTAACTAACCGTCATAATAAATCTGTAACTATCTATCATCATCTCCATTTTATAGAGGAATAAACTCAGTTTGCATAAATTTTCCCAACATAAAAGAGCTAAAAAGTACAGAAACAGGCTTCATACCAGATCTGTCTGGCTCTAAAACCAATACACAAGCCACTTAGCTCCCTGTATGCACCCACCCTGTACTCACCCTTTACAGGCTGGCTTCTGTCCCATCACTGAATCTCTTCAACTGCTTAAGAACCAACAATGTACTGAGTTTCTACCATGTGAGAGAAGTCAGTTTGAGAGATACAAAGAAACAGACTATATTCCTGGAACCCCAGAAGACTAAGTAAGTAGCTACAAAGAAGCTGATGGGATCACTGTCAGCTGAAGTAAAAAGTATGAAGATGAGAGCTAAACTGGTCCTTGAAGAATGTGACCTCCTAAAATCCTCCTCCTTAGTGTTTCTTCAGGGTTGCTAGCACCCTGTGGATATAATGACGGTTATGTCAGTTTGGAACAGATAATAATATCCACTTTGTTTCCAATACTTCTACTACTGGGTCCAGTATTTTTTTAGCTTTTGGGATAATGGTCTTTGACTGGTGTATGTTTAAGGAGCCAGTGGAATCATTTTTCAGCAGTGCCTGACAGTGCATATACCATATTTTAAATCCAAAGAAAAAGGAAAGGGATATATGATGACATTTTTGTACTAATGGATACTGGGACATGGAGAGGCACTCCTGGATCTCTGCCATGTTGGATTTCCATGCCGCCAGTAAAAAAGTTAAGAGAGAGGGAATCAGAGTAAGAGAAAAGGGCACATAACACCTCTCCTCACTTAGAGACGAAAGTGCAACTGGAGGGAAACTATAGGCTGGGTGAGCTTAACATTAAGGTCTCACCTCAACCTCACATTTTGTCTCCTTCTCAGTTGTGTGAGCTCCTCCTGTAACTTACTCTTCACAGCTTTTGCATCCACTTACTGCTGCTGCTGCTGCTGCTGCTGCTAAGTCGCTTCAGTCGTGTCCGACTCTGTGCGACCCCACAGACGGCAGCCCACCAGGCTCCACCGTCTCTGGGATTCTCCAGGCAAGAACACTGGAGTGGGTTGCCATTTCCTTTTCCAATGTGTGAAAGTGAAAAGTGAAAGGGAAGTCGCTCAGTCACAACCCCATGGACTGCAGCCCACCAGGCTCTTCGATCCATGGGATTTTCCAGGCAAGAGTACTGGAGTGGGTTGCCATTGCCTTCTCCACCACTGTTAACTAACTGCAAACTTTTCAAACTTAACTTTTTGGATCATTTCTAAACATATTTTAAAAGCTTATATAATTTTGAATCCATAGAGTGCTTTTATTATATCACTCCCTCTAGAAATAACAGTTCATTTCTGTACTTTATTTTCTAGTATCAAGCCAATTTCTTTTTTTAAAAAAATACATTAAAAAAAATGTTTGATCACGCTATGCAGCATGCAGGATTTTAGTTCCCTGACTAGAGACTGAACCCCAGTCCCCTGCAGTAGTGGCTTGGAGTCTTAATCACTGGACTGCCAGGGAGTCCCTCAAGCCAGTTTCTTAAACCTGAAATTAAAAAAATATATATCCACTTAACACTTGCATTGGAGAAGGAAATGGCAACCCACTCCAGTGTTCTTGCCTGGAGAATCCCAAGGACTGTGGAGCCTGGTGGGCTGCCGTCTATGGGGCTGCACATAGTCGGACACGACTGAAGCGACTTAGCAGTAGCAGTAACACTTTAGTATCAAGTTTTAAACAGTCTTACAAAACCTTTTAAGTTTTTTTTTTAGGTCAAAATAATTATAATTAATTAGTTGGTTCCAAATTGTCTATAAAACCTGCTTCCTCAAAATCAGGCCAATTTCCCCCACACTGATACCTTCTCCCTTTTTCCCACCCTCCCCTCAATGCCATCAAGATTACTGACCATATTCTTTAAAAGAAAGTTAAACTGAGCCACGAATAAAAACTCCACATACATCTCTTGTGATTCAAATGATGATGAGAAGAGTTAGGTTAAAAAAAAAAAAAGCCAGAACAAAAACAGAAGTAGACAGAATCGAGAGGCCACTCATTAAATTTTACGAGTTTACAAAGGCAAAGTGCAATCATCTGTTCTGTACATAGTAAGTCCAATAACTGGCTCTAAAAGAATCAGTTTCTGGGATTGCTAAGTTGTCTAGCAAAAAAATAAGCAGAGCCATCTAACTACTGTAAGAATATCCCACTAAAACATTGCCTAAAAATGTGCACACTCTCAGGTATGATCACAATTTTATATAAAATTATGTGGAAGACTACTTAATAATAAGATCTAATACTTACACATGTCTGGTACTGTTCTAAGCACTATATCAATTCACTTACTTCCGAGAGTTGTGAGAATTAAATAAAATATTTTTTATCCTCATTTTGCAGAAGAGAAAACTAAGACAAGATTATATAGCATAGTAAATGGCAGAGAAGTAAATCAAATCCAAAATATTAACTATGATCACTTCTAAATATTGGGATTATAAGTGAAGCCCACGTCTTCACTGTGGAGAAGTATAAATATTTACTTAAAATTTGAGGTTTGATTTTTTTAATAGGAAAAATATTTATATTTGCCTTAAAAAGTTTTCTTTCAAGTCACCGGGAAAGAACATACATAACATGTCCTTTCCCGGAATGAAGAACCGAACCATACATCCTTCCTCCTCCATATACAAAGAGTCAGCAAAAAAGGACACAGAACGTGAGAACCTGATCTATATAAGACTTGGCCTGAAGTTTCTATAAACTCATTATTCCATAATGCAACCAGGAGACCTATTTCACAGTACATTTACAACACACGCAATATACTTGGACTCTGAACTGTGCAGCAGCTGACTAAACAAGCAGCTTACTTTCCGCATAGCTTCATTAAGTTTAGCAAGCATCTTGCTCCCAGAATGTCATAAATAACTTTCCCCTGTGAGCTGGAGTAACAGTACTAACATTTCCCCAGGTGTAAGGATATCCTACTATCTAAAAATCGGTTCTGCAAAATGGCTTCTAAGCTACCATTGTTAGTTTTATGAATGTAACATTAAAGTGAGCATGCTTTAAAGTTTTTTACTCTTCCCAACACAGTGGACAAAATTTAGTGAATCATTTACCTTCAGAGTAAAACTTTATCCCTATTGTGGTGGTGTTTTTTGTAAAATTAATTTGATATCCATTTTATCTTTAAATATGCAAAGCAGAGAAAAGCAGAGCCAAACTAGATTTTAATTTCCCCATTACTAGATTTATAGAAAAATCCATGTTTGAACTATAGTTAAATAAAGGTATCTTATTTAAGATGTTACAATAATACATTGGAATGCCAGAGAACAATGCTTATATTTTATTAAAAAAAAAAACTGATACCATGATCAATAAACTCAGTATGAGAAATTAGACCCTGAGAAGAGCTACCCAAGTCCGAGGCCAGGGGCGGCGGCTGGGAAGACCAACTCCACGCCCGAGGCCGGGGCTGCGGCCAGGAGGACCAACCCCACCTCCAAGGAGCAGTGGCAGCTCCGGCGCAGGAGGGCCTAGAGGAGCTATCCCACGTTGAAGGTCAGGAAGGGTGGCAGTGAGGAGATACCCCTTGTCCAAGGTAAGGAGCAGCGGCTGCACTTTGCTGGAGCAGCCATGAAGAGATATCCCACGCCCAAGGGAAGAGAAACCCAAGTAAGATGGTAGGTGTTGCAAGAGGGCATCAGAGGGTAGACACACTGAAACCATACTCACAGAAAACTAGTCAATCTAATCACACTAGGACCACAGCCTTGTCTAACTCAATGACATTAAGCCATGTCCATGAGGCAACCCAAAATGGGCGGGTCATAATGGAGAGATCTGACAGAATGTGGTCCACTGGAGAAGGCAATGGCAAACCACTTCAGTATTCTTGCCCTGAGAACCCCATGAACAGTATGAAAAGGCAAAATGATAGGATACTGAAAGAGAAACTCCCCAGGTCAGTAGGGGTCCAATATGCTACTGGAGATCAGTGGAGAAATAACTTCAGAATGAAGGGATGGAGCCAAAGCAAAAACAATACCCAGCTGTGGATATGACTGGTGATAGAAGCAAGGTCCGATGCTGTAAAGAGCAATATTGCATAGGAACCTGGAATGTCAGGTCCATGAATCAAGGCAAACTGGAAGTGGTTAAACAAGAGATGGCAAGAGTGAATGTCGACATTCTAGAATCAGCGAACTAAAATGGACTGGAATGGGTGAATTTAACTCAGATGACCACTATATCTACTACTGCGGGCAGGAATTCCTCAGAAGAAATGGAGTAGCCATCATGGTCAACAAAAGAGTCCAAAATGCAGTACTTGGATGCAATCTCAAAAACGATAGAATGATCTCTGTTCGTTTCCAAGGCAAACCATTCAATATCACAGTAATCCAAGTCTATGCCCCAACCAGTAACGCTGAAGAAGCTGAAGTTGAATGGTTCTATGAAGACCTACAAGACCTTTTAGAACTAACACCCAAAAAAGATGTCCTTTTCATTATAGGGGACTGGAATGCAAAAGTAGGAAGTCAAGAAACACCTGGAGTAACAGGCAAATTTGGCCTTGGAATACGGAATGAAGCAGGGCAAAGACTAAGAGAGTTTTGCCAAGAAAATGCATTGGTCATAGCAAACACTCTTTTCCAACAACACAAGACCCTACACATGGACATCACCAGATGGTCAACACCGAAATCAGATTGATTATATTCTTTGCAGCCAAAGATGGAGAAGCTCTATACAGTCAGCAAAAACAAGATCAGGAGCCGACTGTGGCTCAGATCATGAACTCCTTATTACCAAATTCAGACTGAAACTGAAGAAAGTAGGGAAAACCACTAGACCATTCAGGTATGACCTAAATCAAATCCCTTATGATTATACAGCAGAAGAGAGAAATAGATTTAAGGGCCTAGATCTGATAGAGTGCCTGATGAACTATGGAATGAGGTTCGTGACATTGTACAGGAGACAGGGATCAAGACCATACCCATGGAAAAGAAATGCAAAAAAGCAAAATGGCTGTCTGGGGAGGCCTTACAAATAGCTGTGAAAAGAAGAGAAGTGAAAAGCAAAGGAGAAAAGGAAAGATATAAGCATCTGAATGCAGAGTTCCAAAGACTAGCAAGAAGAGATAAGAAAGCCTTCTTCAGTGATCAATGCAAAGAAATAGAGGAAAACAACAGAATGGGAAAGACTAGAGATCTCTTCAAGAAAATTAGAGATACCAAGGGGACATTTCATGCAAAGATGGGCTCGATAAAGGACAGAAATGGTATGGACCTAACAGAAGCAGAAGATATTAAGAAGAGGTGGCAAGAATACATAGAAGAACTGTACAAAAAAGATCTTCACAACCCAGATAATCACGATGGTGTGATCACTCACCTAGAGCCAGACATCCTGGAACGTGAAGTCAAGTGGGCCTTAGAAAGCATCACTACGAACAAAGCTAGTGGAGGTAATGGAATTCCAGTTGAGCTATTTCAAATCCTGAAAGATGACACTGTGAAAGTGCTGGATTCAATATGCCAGCAAATTTGGAAAATTCAGCAGTGGCTACAGGACTGGAAAAGGTCAGTTTTCATTCCAATCCCAAAGAAAGGCAATGCCAAAGAATGCTCAAACTACCACACAATTGCACTCATCTCACATGCTAGTAAAGTAATGCTCAAAATTCTCCAAGCCAGGCTTAAGCAATACGTGAACCGTGAACTTCCTGATGTTCAAGCTGGTTTTAGAAAACGCAGAGGAACCAGAGATCATATTGCCAATATCCGCTGGGTCATGGAAAAAGCAAGAGTTCCAGAAAAACATCTCTTTCTGCTTTATTGACTATGCCAAAGCCTTTGACTGTATGGATCACAATAAACTGTGGAAAATTCTGAAAGAGATGGGAATACAAGACCACCTGACCTGCCTCTTGAGAAATCTGTATGCAGGTCAGGAAGCAACAGTTAAAACTGGATATGGAACAATAGACTGGTTCCAAATAGGAAAAGGAGTACGTCAAGGCTGTATTGTCACCCTGCTTATTTAACTTCTATGCAGAGTACATCATGAGAAACGCTGGACTGGAAGAAACACAAGCTGGAATCAAGATTGCTGGGAGAAATACCAATAACCTCAGATATGCAGATGATACCACCCTTATGGCAGAAAGTGAAGAGGAAATAAAAAGCCTCTTGATGAAAGTAAAAGTGGAGAGTGAAGAAGGTGGCTTAAAGCTCAACATTCAGAAAATGAAGATCATGGCATCCAGTCCCATCACTTCATGGGAAATAGATGGGGAAACAGTGGAAACAGGGTCAGACTTTCTTTTTTTGGGCTCCAAAATCACTGCAGATGGTGACTGCAGCCATGAAATTAAAAGACGCTTACTCCTTGGAAGGAAAGTTACGACCAAACTAGATAGCATATTCAAAATCAGTGACATTACTTTGCCAACAAAGGTCTGTCTAGTCAAGGCTATGGTTTTTCCTGTGGTCATGTATGGATGTGAGAGTTGGACTATGAAGAAGGCTGAGTGCCAAAGAATTGATGCTTTTGAACTGTGGTGTTGGAGAAGACTCTTGAGAGTCCCTTGGACTGCAAGGAGATCCAACCAGTCCATTCTGAAGGAGATCAGCCCTGGGATTTCTTTGGAAGGAATGATGCTAAAGCTGAAGCTCCAGTATTTTGGCCACCTCATGCGAAGAGTTGACTCATTGGAAAAGACTCTGATGCTGGGAGGGATTGGGTGCAGGAGGAGAAGGGGACGACAAAGGATGAGATGGCTGGATGGCATCACTGACTTGATGGATGTGAGTCTGAGTGAACTCTGAGAGTTGGTGATGGACAGGGAGGCCTGGTGTGCTGCAAATCATGGGTTTGCAAAGAGTAGACACGACTGAGCGACTGAACTGAACTGAACTGAAGTTGATGTAGTATCTCTCAGTCTGACACAACCAGCCACTTCGTTTTCAAATTTCTAACAAAACTTCTAACAACAACTATGAATCATCTGGCAACGTGTTCTAATCTTGGGCCCATTATATCCCACATGTTGTTCAAGTTTCAGATTTCTGAAGAGATTTACTGGTCCATTCATAGCCAATTCTTTTCCTTTCAAGTTAATTCTTCTTACACATGAATAAAGTAGAAAAGGTATACCAGTATTAATCCTAAGACTTCACCCAAATCCTACACGCTACACAACTGTTTTCCAAAGTCAAGCATCACATAAAATGATTTCACCATATGGAGGAAAAGGTCACTCAAACTCTTAGAAAAAAAGCTTTCCTCATTCCTCTTTCATTAACTAGAGAGTTAAACTGAAGTTCAGCAATGCAAATTGACCTTCCATAAACACTCAAAATACCAGATAAATATAGAAAATGCCCCCAGACAACTTGATCCAATAGCCTACAGAGTTAGCTACATAAACATGAAAAGAGGGAGCATCTCTGGATGGAACTGTCATGATGGCTCTTGAAGAACCTGAGAAGTTTAAATACTAAATGTCAAGACAGGTTAATCATCATCTTCAGTGACTCTCTTTACCTCATACCTGGTACAAGGATAACTGAACAGTTAATAATCGATTTGCTTAAACATCTGTATTCCCTGAAACTCTTGAGAAGCATGCTGACTTTTTCTTCCTCATATCTACAGACCCTTGCAGCGGACTCGACAAACAAATGACTGGTATTTAGTAAATATTTACTGAACAGCACTGAAGCACTGCTTCCAACAATACCTATAGTCTTGCAATGCCTGGCTAAAGTGTTAGAACAAAATGGCAAAATTAATGACTGGAGTGTTGGCTACAGCTGCCAGAGATGGGTATAGCCCGTCCTAGAAGAGTGCCTCCAATGCTATCATGGTAGCAGGATAATCAGGACAGGTTTTCCAAAAGATGCCTCCTCTTTGTTTCCTCTCCAGTAAACTTCTAAATTTCCTAACTGCCCAGCTAGGTGTGGTCATAAGTCTATATTCTTGCCAATGAGATGTAAATGGAAGTCTCAAGTACGACTTTCAGAAAGGTTACTTTAAGGACGCTTTATCAGCTGGAAATAAATTCCCACTCCCTGCTTCGTTTTTTTACCCCTTTCAGACAACTTAGGACAAAACAGCAGCAGCTATCCTACATGCTGAAGTGGCCTTGACAAGGGAAGGCAAGCACTAGGATGATGAAACAGAAGACAGGAACCTCAGTTTTTGATGATACTGACTCATAATACTATTAGTCCTGGAGCACTTACCTCCAGAATTTTTTATGTAAAGAAAGAAACTTTAAAGCAAAATAATCTCAAAAATCAGGACCTCAGTTCACCATTAAAAGGAGGGGAGAAATTATCTCTTACAGATCTTCCAGTTCTAAAAACTCTACATAGCTTAGCCTATTAAATATCAACTTAAAAAAAAAAACCAAAACCTAAAATGTATCAGTATTATTAAGTTCTAGAAAATTCCTCAAATAAAAAAGCAATTATATCTTCTCTAGACACAAAGCAATGGTATCTTCCATTTATCAGTAAAATTATGCTTTGTCACTACTCACTCTAACTTTAACTCGGGGCTTCCCTCATAGCTTAGTTGGTAAAGAATCCGTCTGTGATGCAGGAGATCCTGGTTCCATTCCTGGGTTGGGAAGATCCGCTGGAGAAGGGATAGGCTACCCACTCCAGTATTCTTGGGCTTCCCTGTGGCTCAGCTGGTAAAGAATCTGTTTGCAATACTGGAGACCTGGGTTCAATCCCTGGTTTGGGAAGATCCCCTGGAGAAGGGAAAGGCTACCCCTCCGGTATTCTGGCCTGGAGAATTCCACGGACTGTGCATATGCAGTTCATGGGGTCTGGAGAATTCCACAGACTGTGCATATGCAGTTCACGGGGTCGCAAAGAGTCGGACACGACTGAGCGACTTTCACTTTCACCTTTTCACTTTCACTGTAACTCATTAGGATATTTTCGGGCTTGCTCTTCTGGATACCTAAAAGGTGCTAATCCCCAACTCTTCAACACACTAAGCCTTATTTACCACTTTCAGATGTTAGCATATGTCTCTTATTCCAGTGAGGCCTGTCCTGGCCCCTAAAATAGGTCTCACCTGCTACTTTACTTAACACATTTTGTTTTTACACTTCATAGCACTCATCACAATTCTTCATTTATAAAATTACTTGTATTCTTTTGTCCAATGTCTCTCTCTTCTACTATAGCGAAACCTCCAGAGGAAGAGCAAAAGCTCAGGGCTTTTCCCTCACTGTTTTATGTCGAGCCCTGGAACAATGCTTAATACATAGATGGACTCCATTTATATAAGTACTTGTTATATGAGGAAACAAACAAACAAATGAATAAATGAAGCAGACATAAAGAAATTCCACAGGTCATATGAAGAAATGTTTATCCACTTACCTCATTAAACACAGGATACATGACTGCATAGAGGGGCATAGAAACCATAGAAGTGGTCTCAGCTTCATTCTTCATCTCTTCCATTGTCATCCTCATTCAAAAGCCAACTACAGTAGAAAAAGCAGTGCTAAAATGCAGAGGAATCTTCATTCACTGCAGTCTTTCTTCTCTTCTTTGTGATAAAAGAATAAAGCACAAAACATATACTGACCTGGTTAAAGGGCAAGAAAGAACAGATATTTACTATATTAGAATTAAGAATAAAAACTTCAAGTGTTTAACATTTTCATTACAATTTTTTGCTAATCCTTCAATGATTTGGTCACCTAAAAAATAACAAAAACATGGCAACCATCAAAGATTTAAAGCAAATTTTTAAATTGGGAAAATTCCACCAAATGTGATCTATTTGGGGGGAAAAATTGATCTAGTTTCTTAATTAAATAATTTATTTAATATTATTTAATTTTGCCAGTGGCATTTTTTCGAATCTTTGTTCAAAGTTAACACAGAAACTAGGAAGAAAAATCCATGGGTACTGAAAGTTTGGAAATAAAATATTGAGAATTGAACAATATAAGAGAGAAATTTTGCCTTGAGGAGTTGAGGAAATGTGTTGCTTTTGAAAAGAAAGCAACTATATTTAATTCCTTTGCTAGGGTGAAAACTGAGCCTAATTATAAAGTGAAAGAGTAATAGTAGTTAACATATTTATATATTAAATGATACATAATATGTAAGTTCAACAAAAGAAGCTATCAATTTTGAATAATTTGTACCTTTTATAAAGCATTTTCAGATTATATTTTCACATGCATTTCGTCCTCCCAATAACTTACCTTATAGTAACTGTCATTGTAATTTTACAGATGAAAAAGCAGACTCAGATGGTAATAACTTGCCTAAGATCACACATGCAGAGGTCTATGAATTCAGATCTGACACTCCCAAATCAAGAAACAGAGTATCAAGTGAAAACCAAGAACCTCATCTACCCAAGAAAGTACCCAGATGTTATTCATTTACTTTATAAATATATGTTAACCACCTACTACATGCATGTGCAGTGGGGGATGAAAAAGATGTGGTTCTAATCGTTAAAAAATTACCTGATGCAGAATGTGGAAGACCTAAGCAGTTTGAAAGCTACAAAGGCTACTGCTCATAGCTTCAAACACACTCCAATGAACTGTCCCATCTGAGAACTGCTTACTATTCCTCCATATTCCTACCAGTGAAGGGGAACTCAGCACCAACTGACATCAACTGAAAGTTTAGTCTTATTTATGGTAGTTCTAAACATGGAAATTTTTTCCTCTTTCTGAGCTTACATCTGCTTCCTGAATTCACAGAATCAAATAATGAAATAAATAATAAATAAAAGGAAGAAAAGGCCAATTCCTAAATTTTATTCTATAAGACAAGACAAAACCATTATCTGATTAGCCAACTGGTACTTAAATAGACTTCTTTGGTCATAGCATTAAGGACAGAAAGGAGGAACGAAGCTGAAGGCAGGAAAAAACTTAAGAAACCTAATGCATCCAGATCAATAGAACCTGAGTAATAAACAAGAGCAAGTAAATATCTGCTGTTACTATCTGACTACTTAATAAACCACTTGATAATCTGCCTTTCCACTTATATTTAACTGTGAATACCTTTTCATAATAAACTTGGAACAAAAAAGAAGGGCTGAAATGCTGTGATACTAATCAAAGTGAAAATGATGGATACCAGATGTACAGTATTGAGAGTAAATGAAAGGCATAGCTATCTATGAAAAAAGAAAGTGAAGACAGTACAGGGTCAACAACAGAACTTGAGGAACTATTTTACAGAATGACAGGAAAAAAAATCTTTCATTTATTTAATAAATATTTCTTTAAAAAAAAATTTTTGACTATCCATACAATATTGGGTCTAGTACTAATACAGAACAGTGAACAAGACAAGACCTCAGAGACCTTGTACTATAGAAGGAAAGACAAAATGAACAATTGTGAAAACCACACAGGATGCTATGCTTTTATGGGAGAACTAGGTAAGAGGACCAGCATCAGGTGTTTCCAAGAGAAAGACGTCAAAAGTTTTAGATGCTTCTGAATATGGACAATAACCTAAAAATTTTTTTATTTTATTTCTTGATGAGATCAAGTATAACACGCAAAGAGCAGTGTCACTTGTACACAGAGGGCACTACCAGCAGAGGCTGAACTGGTGAGCTGGCAAGAGAGGACTTTAAGTTTTAAAGGATCTCAGTCAAAAGGAGGAAGAAATTAAAGGAGGTAAGACACTGAAGTACGCTCAATGGGATCATTTTTGTCTTTCACTCTTTTGAACACATGCCTATACCCGCATATACAAAGGCAGACACAGTTGAATGGATTAGTAAGGTGGCTAGTCACTTTCTGAATTCCTGCTGATATCTACCTATCTACCCCACTAAACTCACTCGAACACTTAATTTTACCTTTTCAAATACTGGCATTGATTTTTTTAAAAAAACGTTTTGTCTAATAAGTGGTACTGTACCATGTTGGAAATTTTCTCTTAAGATATTATTTAAATTAACTCTCTCTCTCTATAACTGTCTCTTTCTCTAATTTACTTATACATATATAAATACATACATAGTTTTTCTTGCCTCCAAAACTAACTTTACTATCAGCTACTATTTGTCATCAAAAAGACAGTATTATAGCAACATTATGGGCTACACAGGTGGCTGGTTACTCCACAGTTAACCGCGCTTTTAAAACATTGTTCCCATGGGAAAACTGTTCCAAAGAACCAATTTATAGCTGAACTTTTCAGAACAGACAATCACAAGCTGGGCCAAACAGTTTCATTAGTGTTTATATGTGAATAAAAATCAACAATTCCAATAAGGCTTTTTAAATATTAAACTGTTCTGCCAATTTTAACTTCAAGTTAAAATTTTGTTGTCAATCCTTCTACATGCTTCTTCATTTGAAACAGTTCAATAAACAACGTGCAACTCTATGCCAATTTAATGCCAAATTTAGTCTTAAGAGTTTCTGCCACACACTATGCAACCAAGCAAAGGAGTCTGTTCATTTAAAGAACCACACCTGGGTATATCACAAGGCTCAGAATTAGCATTTCCTGAAACAGCCTCACTTTCTCCCTTTGGGGCAGGGCCAAGGTTATTTACTCTCAAATCAATGTGTGAACAAATGGAAGTTCTTGGAATTGATGCATACAGTTCTTGGGAAAAATAGAAGCTTCCTAAGTAAAGGAAATTCTAGACTTGAAAAATATTTGTAAGCAGGTTGTCTTGCTTTTCTCTATAGTCAAATCTAATACTAGCCCCCTTACATGATCCCAAATTCTTATAATTCCTTTCACTTCCCTCCCTAAAGGAGGAAAGTTTTATTTATTTTCGTTGGCTCTCCAAACTGTCCATAATATTTAGCTAAAAGAAGTTTATTAATTCCAGCAGTAAATAGAATCCATGAGTTCATGTTATAATTTATAAGTGTATTTCTTTTTCCCAATAGTGACATTACCAGTAAGCATTAGCAGGTACACAGCAGACCTTAATAAACGTTTGCTGAATGCATAAATTAATCAGACAAGAGATGGGCAATTTATAAGTTGAATCAGTCTTGCTAACACTTTTCAAATACTAAGCCTAGCAAAACAAAAACAAACACAGAAATCTAAATAATTCTATTAACGAAGTCTGGACCCAGTTACATTTACCAGTTTTTATCTCTTTTGGCTATCCCAAGCTCTTCCTACTGTAGTAAACTGAGAATATAAGCATCAGACCACTGCAAATAAAATCAGAATTCCAAAAGAAATTTACAGAAAGCCAAAGGAAAACAAAGGAAACTAAAACAGAGATGATTAATTCTAATGTCTTAATTTTATTAAGGATACAACTGGTGTATAATTTAATAGTTCACAAAATTCTCAAAGGGGAAGCATTCCAACATTGGTTAACCTTGCTTTACACATAAGCAAGACCCAAAAAGTTACCCAGCTTTCAGGAGAAAGCAAAACTTCATGAGAAAGAGTGAAGAGCGCTGCAGTTTCCAAATGCTGGACAACCTAAGCCATCACAATCACTTCAGGGCTTATTAAAAACACAAGTTCTCAAGGTTACTCATGATCGCCAAGAAAGGGTTAAGGAAGCTGTATTCTGAGCAGCCAGCCCAGATGATTCTCGTGAACAGGACAGGTTGGATATCACTGGTATGGAAAGAACAATGGCTAGAGTCAGAAGAAAGGAAAAAAAAAAACTGCTAAGGACAGTCTCCAAGACACAGGTAAAATTAAGTTTAACTCAGCACCTGAGACAAGGGTTTTTGGTCCTCCTGACTTGACAGAAGTTTCACTTAATCACTGGCCTTGTTTCCTCATCAGAAAGTACAAAGGAGGTAAAAACTGTATCATTTTAAAAAAGGCCATGGAACTTTAAAATTCAAGGACAGTAAAACTTTATTCCTGGTGTCTACTAAGGGTTCCAAAGGAATCTCATGGGAAATTAAAAAAAAAAAACTCATGAGATCATAGAAAATATTTACAAATTCTGATAAAGGAGATCTTCTTGAATGATTGACTCAGGGTTTCAAATAACTAACACCACTTTGCTTTCTCTCAAGCACCCAGCATCACAAATCATACCCAGAAACTGAATTTTTTTAAAGGTAGGAATAGATCAGTCTGGCCAAGTCACATAGTTGGAAAGGTGAGCATTTGATATCACGACCTACCTTTCAGGACCTTCTCAGGTCAAAATGTTGTAGCCACTTCCAAACAAGAGACAAAAGTTTAGAGGAAGATGCTAGGAAAAAGGCAGGCAGAGGAAAAGGGCACGCAAGAGATCCTACTTAGACCAAAATGAATTTGGTAAAGAATCTACCTGCTACACAGGACTCGTGGGTTCGATCCCTGGGTCAGGAAGATTCTCTAGAGGAGGAAATGGCAACCTACTCTAGTATTCTTGCCTGGAGAATCCCATGACAGAGGAGCCTGACAGGCTACAGTCCATGGGGTCGCAAAGAGTCAGACACGACTGAGGCGACTTTGTAAGGTTCTAAGAAAGGCTTAACACTTCACCTAAAAGTGAATACGAATAGGGCTGTTTGAATTACACGGTGGTTTACCCCTTACTTTAACCAGTTTCACCTAAGGTCGACAAAGGTCCAAAATAATAAATGGAACATTTCAGAAATAAACAATTCATAAATTTTTAACTGTTTGCCATTCTGAGCAGCATAATGTAATCTCACGCCCTCCAGTCTGAGACCCCCTAATCATAGATATCATCTGCTCCTAACATGCCACTACTCACATCATCATGGCTTGATGATCCTCCTTCAGATGTATCATCAGGTCAACAGTAAGAAAACAAAAGAAGGTCAATAGTATCCTAACACTAAATCACAATGCCCATGTCATTCACCTCGCTTAGTCTTATCACTCAGACATTTTATCACCTAGTATCATCACAGGAAGGTAAGTACAGTACACTAAGATATTTTGAGACCATAATTGCATAACTTTATTACACTGAATTATTATAATTGCTCTATTTTATTATGGCTGCCAATCTCTTGCTATTTATAAATTAAACTATCATAGATATGGATGTATAGGAAAAAAAATAATAGTATATGGAGAGCTTGGTACTATCTGAGGTTTCCAACATCCACTAGGAGTCTTGGAACCTATAGACATAGCAGGGGGAAGTTGTGAGGGGGCTACTGTACTTAATTAACATTATTAGCACTGTCATTAGAGTGGTGAGTAACAAGCACAGTGACTCTAGAACCAGACTTGCTTGGATTCAATAAACTGTTCATTTATCCAATAAATGTACTGGGTAATAACTACAGTTTACCAGCCCTTTCTCTCACAGGAGCCTTCTCTCTCCACAATTTGAGAACCACTGCTCTAGGCACAATCACTACACAAGCATTATGAACAAAAGTAAGTGGTCCAAATGTAAAGGTAAGCGCTGGCAAAAATTATCCAGACCCAGATTTTTTTCCATAATTCAGATAGTTTCAGATCTCAATCTCTCACCAGTAAATTTATCTGTATTGTTGTCACATACTCATGCATTTAAGAAACCTAAACATTAAGACTATAAAATTTTAAAGCAAAAACAGCCATTAGTACATATTCCTCTATACTTTCAAGTCCAATCTCCAAATCTCACAATTTAGAAATAAAAGTCCCCAGAAATTCACATTAATAAACTAAACAGTGACATATTGTAAGTATATATTCTACAGAGCTACTATAACCCATTGTGTGGGACATGCCTGCCACGTCTTCTGTCTGCCAAAGTGATCTACTTCTAGGATCACCTGCCCTGCTCTCTGTGTCCTCCACGGATCACTCAGCTGAGAGCCAAGACCCCCAGACTCCAGGCAGAATGTTTAGAGACTAACGCCAGTGGGAACGTGGCTCTGATTCAAGGTCGCCTTAGGGTATACAGCAGCACAAGTCTGTGGATCTTCCATTTTTTAATACCAAGACCTCTGACTCAGGTACTGTAAAAGTTAACTGCATCACGTCAGTGTAAGAATATTTGGGGGGAGTAGTGTCTAAATCGGAGAAGGCAATGGCACTCCACTCTAGTACTCTTGCCTGGAAAATCCCATGGATGGAGGAGCCTGGTGGGCTGCAGTCCCTGGGGTCACTAAGAGTCGGACACGACTGAGCGACTTCACTTTCACTTTTCACTTTTCATGCATTGGAGAGAGAAATGGCAACCCACTCTGGTGTTCTTGCCTGGAGAATCCCAGGGACGGGGGAGCCTGGTGGGCTGCCATCTATGGGGTCGCACAGGGTCGGACACAACTGAAGCGACTTAGCAGCAGCAGTGTCTAAATACAGAAATCATAAATGGACAAGTAACTAACATTTTCTACATATGTATGGATAGCAGAGTAGTAGGTAAGTGCTCAGATTTAAAACAGGTTTAAGTCTGAATGGGTGATACCATTTAATCTCTTTTTAAACTCAATGAGAAATTTACTGGCAATACTGGCTGAGGTATTCACATCACATTCACACTGAGGTATGTCAGATACTGCAATAAGTACAAAATGCATGTACTTATTGCAGTATCTGACATACAATGAATATTCATATTATTAGTTACTGATATTTCATCCAAGATTCTATGAATCTGACACAGCATCAGGACTGGAATGAGTGTGAGGCAAACCAGATGGCTAGAGCACAAAATTAAGCTCTTACTTGTAGGACACAGAGTGAGTGCCTCTTAAAATTTTGTATACTAAACTCTTTGCTTGCCTCACCCTAGTCCTGCCCCTGCACAGTACACACAAGGATGGGCTAATACTGATTATCACAATGTCAAAAAGGACACTTACAATAGCCTTTTAAAACCTTTCCTTCCCCACTTGCCAAAATGAAGGCATATATAAATTACCTGGGCCACCCAAAAAGTTACAGGTGTCATCCAAAGCAAATTACAGTTTAGGAATTCTTAAAAAATGTGATCATCAAATGCATTTTAAAATTATTTGCTAAGTCTGTGTTAAAATTTTTATTCTCTTAATGTATGTAGATCAATTTAATAAAGAAAGTTGTGGCCCAGAAGCAGGCTTGGTAGAAGAGTGATATCAAGATGTGGTCAAAGAACTTCCCAAAAAAATCTGTAAGAGGGGATAATCTATACAGGAAAACCAAAAGAGAATAGAATCAAAAGGCTTGTTACCTCTGATGGGAAAGGGGAACAACAAAAATAGCAACTGCTATTTGAGCTTCTAAGATATTTCTGCACAAGTTCAGGGGAAAAGACACATCTCTTTGGCAGTGACAATATTCTATTTTCTCCCCCTATTCGAATGCCTAAAGTTTTGTTCAATTCTGGTCTGAACAAAATTTAAATGAAAACATTTGTTGAAGGGTAGGAAGCAAATTTGTTCCTTTGAATGTGTTCATCTTTTGCCCATGAAGTTCTTAATCTAGTGGTTCATGAATTAAACGCCTAATTGCCTTAGTGTTTAAGATACATCTCTATATTCTTTTGCATTAGTATTTGTGAGTTTCAATTTCTCTAATACAACTCTAAAGCCTTCCTTTAAAACCCCTTAGAAATTCAACTTAAGCTCTCGTGGGCTCCCTCGTGGTTCAGATGGTAAAGCATCTGCCTGCAATGTGGTAGTCCTGGGTTCTGTCCCTGGGTTGGGAAGACACCCTGGAGAAGGGAACGGCTACCCACTCCAGTATTCTTGCCTGGAGAATTCCATGGACAGAGGAGCCTGGAGGGCTAAGTCCCAAAGAATCACACACGACTGAGCAACTAACACACACACATAACACACGGCTCAGGCTTACCTGCTCTGTATCACTTATAGTCTTACATTTTCCTTAATAACTCCTTATCGCCTAAGGTTCGCTACAGTATGCAATGTGTATTTTCTTTATCAAATTTCTTTGCACCACAAGACTGCCACAAGGTGCTTAAATGTTGATAAAATTATTAGCCCCAGATATTAGGTTGGTACAAATGTAATTGCAGTTTTGCACTGTTGAAATTTGCTGTTTGATATTGGAATATATTCTTAATAAATGTGGTTATGTTATACATTATTTTAAAGTGCATTTCTCACTTTATGTTTTTTTGCTAATCATTTACTACTTGCTGTTTATTTTATATTTATTTTGGACTATGGAAATGATGTTAGACAAAACGCAAATTCGGGCAATTTTCTCATCTGAGTTCAAAAAGGGTCATAACGCAGCGCTGACAACTCACACCATCAACAACGCATTTGGCCCAGGAACTGCTAACAAGCACACAGTGCAGTGGTGGTTCAAGAAGTTCCCCAAAGGAGGTAAGAGCCTTGAAGATGAGGAGCACAGTGGCCAGCCGTCAGAAGTTGACAACAACCGAGAGCAATCATTGAAGCTGATTCTCTTACAACTACAGGAGAAGTTGCTGAAGAACTCAACATCTCAACCATTTTACAATCACTTGGTATTCGAAGCAAACTGGAAGGTGAAAAAGCTAGTTAAGTGGGTGCCTCGTGAGCTGACTGCAAACCAAAAAAAAAACCATTGCTTTGAAGTATATTCTCTTATTCTACACAACAACAACAAACTATTTCTCGATTGGATTGTTATGTGAGATGAAAAGTGGATTTTATATGACAACTGGTGGTGATGCAAGTTCAGTGCTGGACTGAGAAGAATCTCCAAAATACATCCCAAAACCAAACTTGCACCAAAGTCCTGATTACTGTTTGGTAGTGTCTGATCTACTACAACATTCTGAATCCCAGTGAAACCACTACATCTGGTAGGTATGCTCAGCAAATTGATGAGATGCACCGAAAACTGCAATGCTTGCAGCCAGCACTGGTCTACACGGCCTAATTCTTATCCAGGACAACATCTGACCACACGTTGCACAACACTTCAAAAGTTGAATGAATTGGGCCTTACCTCATTCGCCAGGTTCACCTGACCTCTCGTCAACCAACTACCACTTCTTCAAGCATCTCACCAACTTTTTGCAGGCAAAATGCTTCCATAACCAAAAGGATGCAGAAAATGCTTTCCAAGAGTTTGTTGAATCCCCAAGCATGGATTTTTACACTACAGGAATAAACAAACTTCTTTCTCATTGGCAAAAATGTGTTGATTGTAATGGTTCCTATTTTGATTAATAAAGATGTATTTTAGCCAAGTTGTGATTTAAAATTCACGGACTGAAACTGCAATTACTTTTGCACCAACCTAATAAATGGACTCTGACTCATTTGTTTAACAGTAAGTGAGAATAAGGACAAGATTCTATCTAGATAATGACATTTAACTTCACCTTTAGCTCCAAGTGATCTCAAATAAAAATGCTATTAGTCACAAGAAGAAATGAAGGAGACAGAATGGCATCTGTTTGTATCGTATATACAATTCTTCCCATGACCTTCACTTATAAAACTGTAATTCATTTTTCAAGGAAGGACACCAAAATTAAGGGAGGACCTCAGAAACCTCTCAAGTTTTGACAGTACTGTCAAAATGCCAATTTTATTACGAATAAAGTCATCTGCCAAGTGTCTACTCCTGAATAAAAGGCCACAGCATTATTTGAAATCCTATGGAATTAAACTAGACAGCCTTGTAACAATGTGAACTGCTATAGGGAGCAGTTGCACTCTGGAGGCTAGGTATGACTCATTTACCATTCCCAAATGCCTTTGGTTCCAGCAACATAAGAAGTCTAAGAAGGAAGCAAGAGTTTAACACCTGAGGGTTTTGTCCTTCCTGAACTCCAAACTCCATTAGATTTCCAGTTCATCCTGAAGACAGGATGGCTGAATAAGGCAGAAAGGCATATTTCAGTGCCAGGGACCCGAAGGTAACTCAGAAAAACTATCATTTTTTCCCCCCTTCCTATTGGCTCTGATGCAAAATTATCAAATGAATTGATGCATGTGCAAGTACTTAATATATCAGAAAGACCAAATGTCCATATAATGGTCTTTCCACCCCGCTACTATCCGCTAAATTATAAACACTGTACAGAAGTTTTATTCCTTTCTCTATTTCCTAGTACCTAGCTCAGTAGTCTGCATAAGTAAGTGTAGTCGCTCAGTTGTGTCCGACTCTTTGCAACCCCGTGGACTGTAGCCCACCAGGCTCCTCTGTCCATGTGATTCTCCAGGCAAGAATACTGGAGTGGGTTGTCATTTCCTTCTCCAGGGGATCTTCATAGTCAGTCTAAATCAGCAGCAGGGTAGGAGATGCGATAATGAAAAGCTAGATATAGTCCATGCCCTTGAGGGTGTGCAGTCTTGTAGGGAAGAGAGACAATAAAGAAATACATGTCAAGCTGCCACTTTACATAACTCCGGGGAGCATACCTGTGCCATACTATACATATACTTGCCCTATGCAAATTCAACGGGCACGTTTAACATTTTTCATTTTTGAAGAAAACAAAAAGAAAAATAACTATTGAAATACTGGATGATTTTAACTCCATTCCGCAAATATAAGCCCCTGAATGAAAGTGATAAAGACATGGATCTGCTGCTACCCACCACTGGACTGAGAGCCACAGCTGTCCCCCAAATGAGAGGCTCACCACACTGTGACTCTTGTAGTATAATGTACATATTTCCTTTCCAGAAAGATCTCTGAATAGCAAGTTAAATACTTGACGCAGCACTCAAAGGAAAAGTAATTCTATTCCAATGCTAGAGAAAAAATGTATTTGTTAATGCTATGTCAGTTTCCAATGTGGTAACTTTCAAAATGTTCCTTTTAGAGTAAATTTTAAGTAATTTTTGCCTGCCACCTTGACTTTAGTATCTAAGACACAACGTTTTGTAACTGGAACTCTTTAAGTTGAGCCCTCCATCGGTGCTCAAAAACTAACATCATTTTTACTGCCATGATTAAAAATATAGTGTCTTAACTTCACCAGCATGGATTTAAATCCTAATTCCAAGCAATAAGTGGTTGTGTAAGGTTGCGAAAGTTACTTAACCTCCCTATACTTTAGTTTTCTTAAACTGGGGATAATAGTGCCTCTACATCACAGGGTCATACAAAGATTTAAGGCAATTTTACACATAATATATATTTAACAAATATATGATAAATGAATAAATCAAAGTATCATTATTATACAATCTATCTCTTTCTGGTAAACTTATTGCCAAAGGACTGGCCTGAGTAAACAGTAATGACTACTACTTAATATGTTCCACTGCTGTTACCCAATAATTCATAAGCCAGCTGATGAAAAAGAAAAATCTTTTTTTTTTTAAATAGCAACACCTGATTCTAGACAACTGTACAGTGACACTGAGTTTGAAGACCCATTTCACTTTTTAAGTGGTTAAAAAGAAAGATTATGCACACCAAAAAACGTAAGCGTGACCTTGAAAAATATGATAATATTACATTGTATCTAAGATGCAATTAATTGTGTAGCTAAAATGAGAAAACTAAATTCTACATAGAAACAAAAATGGACCACCAAACTACACAGTTTACCTTTCTGCAAATAAATTATTTCTAACTGCTACAAGAAAGGTGCTTTCACTTTTTACATCATGTGCGCGCGCATGCTTGTACTGCTAAAATATAAATCACTAAGACTGCAACTTTCTATAACATTTCAAATGCAGTAATATACACCATCAATCACACTATTTAACTTCTAAATCACTTCTGCAGTTTATATTGTGGAGAAAAAATTAACATGGAATTAGCTTAAAATTCTTGGCACACGTTACCAATCATAACAACCTTAATAACTGAACAAGATATAAGAAGCAGTACCTCAGTTTTATCCTTCACTTATTGGTATGCTAGGTCAATATGAATTTTATTATCCCCGATTCAAGTAACATAGGGACTTACTTAAAAATATAAGTTTAGGATTTACCAAAGACTTGTATTAATAATAAAAACTGGGCTAAATATGAGCAAGCACTTTTTGACAATATTTTGTGGGACAGTGAACTGGTAAATTCATGAAGCCATGCAAGGCTACAGCAACTCTGAGCTGCTGAATTTATTCTATACCATTATAGTAGTACTATGAAGGATCAGAGAATTTGTTTTCAGAACCAAAACCTAGCACAATTTATTTCTGAATTGTCCTCATGTTTCGAAAATAATATTTTTACTCTTGTAAGTACTGAGGTTTAAAGAAATAAGATATTACCTTAAGACCCACTGAAATATGACAATTTTCATGAAGCTCAAACTATAAGCTCCTTTGAAATAAACACCACTCAGTTTTACAGTCACCTTGTCTAAGGCAAGTTATATTAAAGGTAAAATTCAAAGGAAGATTACTGTGGTTAAAAAACAACAAAGAAAAGGGAAAATCATGAATTTTGTTGAAGACAGACGAGCTAACAGGGAAGAAGAGAATTCACAGAAAGTTAGTTTCTTGCATATCTATATTTTATTATAATTAATGTTGCTTGCAAGAGCAGGATAGTGATAAGGTCTCCAAAACACTGTTATACAGAAATTTTGCTGTAATAGAAAATGATTCCTTTGCCATTTCCACACAGAAAACTAGCCCCATTTTACAGACCTCCAAGAAAGAACAAACATCTTTCTACAATTTGTATCCAACTTCTGTCAATAACCTCTTTTTATCCAAAGGTAGGAAACACATCTCTTTCATGCATTTTTGTATTTCTGCCCCTTGCAGAGTGCTGGATGCACTGCGTATGGACGCACTGTGCATGAAAGCACTTACATTTATTCATACACTCAGCAAATAATTACTGACTACTTAACTTTGTGCTGGACACTGTGTAAGTAATGAGGTAAGGCACATGACAAATAAGGGCCCACTCAGGAAGCTTACTGTCTAGTGAGGGAGACAGACACTTATAAAATAAACACAAAAATAATTAAGTTCCTATTGTGATGATGCTACAAAAAAGTACAGAGTATGGTGAATATATAGTAGGAACTTAGTTTGAGGAAGGAGGAGTCAAAGGTCAGGGAACATTCCCTGAGAAATGACATCTAAACTGAGACTTGAAAATTAACTAGGAGTTGGCCAGACTTGGGGCCTCCCTGGTAGCTCAGACAGTAGAGTCTGCCTGCAAGGCAAGCAGGAGACCTGGGTTCAATCCCTAGGACGGGAAGATACCCTGGAGAAGGGAATGGCTACCCATTCCAGTATTCTTGCCTGGAGAACTCCATAGATAGAGGAGTGTGGTGGGCTACAGTCCATGGAGTTGAAAAGAGCCAGACTTGGGAAGGGGAGGTGAAGCAGTTCAAGCAGGAGGATGAAACAGGTATAAATGCCCCCAAGTCAGGAAAGAGCTTATGCAGGTAGTAACTGAAAGGCACAGTAATGCAGGTAGTAACTGAAAGGCACAGTAAACAAGAAAGGCTGGAGATAAGGCTGGAAAGCTACACAGCAAACAAGAGAGAAACTGTCAGCACTGAATAGAGTACAGGGTAATAGTACCTGAATATTTAAGTAATTTTAAGTCTTTTTCTCATGTAAAAATAAATAAGGAAACTGAGTCTTTATCTCAAAGTATTAAAAAGATCTATAGTTAAAAGACCTGGATTATGCCTTGGTACCACCAGTTACTAGTTACAGAATCCTGCACTTAAAACCAATCTGAACTTCTTTCTTTATTCTCTTTGTAAACAGGTACTCAGTTATACCACCACAGTACTCCAGCATGTGACTGAAAGATGATAAACACAATAAAAACATTATCTTACCATTCTGTTACTGACCAGACAAAATACCAAAACTACAATGACCCTCAGAGATGAAGAAAAGTTAGTGGTACAATCTAACCAAGGACAAAAATTAGCATGCACTAGACAAGTGCGTTCGGAGAAGGCAATGGCAATCCACTCCAGTACTCTTGCCTGGAAAATCCCATGGACGGAGGAGCCTGGTAGGCTGCAGTCCATGGGGTCGCTAGGAGTCGGACACGACTGAGCGACTTCACTTTCATGCATTGGAGAAGGAAATGGCAACCCACTTCAGTATTCTTGCCTGGAGAATCCCAGGAACGGGAGAGCCTGATGGGCTGCCGTCTATGGGGTCACATAGAGTCGGACACGACTGAAACGACTTAGCAGCAGCAGCAGCAGACAAGTGTGTTATATCAATTTCACTAATTCCCAAATTTTGCTGACTTTTGGTTCAAAAGTTCATTCCACAACCTCCCAAATGCATGCCAAAAATTAGAACTCATTTCTCACTTCCTCCAACAAACCAAATGCCTGTATGTGGCCATATAGAAAATATATTAACATTCTTTCTTTACTATCACTGACTCATGATCAGTTTATGGTTTACTTTAACTACCGCACCCGTCTAACATAGCACTGAGTCAGTTGTCTCCACATAATTGTCCACTTGCTCAGCTAGGTCTTCCTTTCTTGTGTACTGCATTTCTTACTCATGGTGCTAACTATTCTTGATTTTACTTCATTCTATAGTATTACACCTCTCTTTTATTTTAAAAGTCATTTTTATTTTAAAAGGAATGTAATAGAACTCCTGATCCTAGAAAGTGTTTTTGCATTCAAAAGTTAAGACATATTGTGGGTAATTTTAATAACTGCAGAGTACATTCAAATGCGCCATATTTCAATGGTCAATGCATACAACAGTAAGCCATGACAGATTACCTGCGATCAGCAGATAACTGATTCTTATATATAAACTTATTAGGAACAAATGTCAATGAATGTACTACTAAAACTCTATTAAAGAACTGTCTAATATTTATGCACTGTAATTATATGTGGTCACAACAATGGATAAGACTGGAACAAGCACACTACTTTCTGCTCAATACAAAACATAAATGTACTATTTTTCCATTCTTTAACATAAAACAAGGATGAGTTAAAACTCATAGATGATAAGAAAAATAAAATATACAAAAGCCTGATGTTATTTACACACACACACGAAAAGAAAATGAGGGGAAGTAAAAACAAAAACGTCATGTTACCTCCAAGAAATGCAGCATATCTTCTTTTCTAGTAATGAGCACACTAAACTGTCTCTTGATGCTGTATTATTTGAAAAAGTGTAAAATAAGTTTCGTGGAAGAATCCCAATCCCATTGTTCTCAGTTGAGAATAATAATAATAATACAGTCCTAAAGTAGAAAGGGAAAGGAGTATCTTTCAAGAGTAAAGATGAGCCATATTGTTACCTTTCTCCTGTCCCATTAACTACCCTTTAAAACGGTAGCACCATTCATTACTGAATATACCTCTAATATGAGGAAAAAACAGCTAAGTTGAAATTGATTCTTATTTTTCCAACAACAGATTAGAGTGAGTGCTTCTTTTATTGAGGAATTCACAGATGGCTTCTTAGAAATACCTAAAATGCATTACTTTGCAACTTCCTCTTCAAAAAACACAACCAACCTCCCCACTTTTTCTTTCTGGTACGGCAGCTCTGATTTAGAAGCTGGATTACAAATGGATTAGAGTCAGAAGATCTGTCCCTACGTGTGTGACCTTGTGCACATCATTTACCCCCTCAGTTTCCTCATTAGCATCCCACTAGGAATACTCCTTGAAACAGCAAAGGTGTAAATACATATTAGGAATTACATCTTTATAAAGTTAAACTTGCCTATTCGGAGCAAAATTACCTCCTTAGAGGGACCACATCATGAAACTGGAACTGAATCCGTAGATCTCTGTCAACATTTTGACTCTTCCTTCTACAGTTCTCTTCTCTCAAAGGGCATAACCCGAGTCACCTCAAGAGTCGACTCCAAGTGCCCCTTCCTTCCTCCACTCCTTCCCTATCCTACTTCTAAAGCTGGGGGAAAACAGCAGTCTCATCTCCCCGCCCCAAGCCACACCTTCAGAGGACCCCACCCCAGGCACATCCGCCCTCTCCCTACTCCGGGGGCAGCAGAGGCCAACCTCGCCCTTCCCCTCCCGCCCCCACCTACAGGAGACTTCCTGGAGGCGTTCAGGCCCGAGCAGGGCAGGCGGCATTTACAAACCCGCTTTACGCCACTCGCGTAGGGTAACCTCGCTTACGCCCATAGGGCCCCGTTCCCAGCCCTGTCCGCTCCGCCTGCCAGAACCAAGCCCTAGTGCCTTAGCCACGGCCCCCATGTGACCCCAGACCTCTTCTGCTCCACGCGGGACCACGGGGACTGGGACAGAACAGCCACACCTTACCGGTTACTGAGGTACTGACTTCACTTCCCACCTTTGAAGCCCTCTTCAACTCCCGGATCAATTCACTCCGGCGACGCCGGAAGGACCCGAGAGGAACCAGGCGTTGTCCGGAATCCTGCCCAGCCGGAGTCGCGCAGGGGCCTATGGGAACTCGTAGTCCCGCTCGCTGGCATCATCGGCAATTCCTGCATACCCAGGACTACAATTCCCGTCAGGCTATGCGATGCAACCGAAGACGATGGGTGGGGACACTTTTAGCCAATAAGGAGAGAGTCCCTGCCTTTGCGGGAGGAGGTGAGAAGAAGAGAGAGAGTGCACGGAAAGAAGAGGAAGGGAGGGGTCAGCTCTCACCTGCGCCAATCAGGATGCAGGGTCGGCCCGGCAGGCGTCTCACCCATTGTGGGGGCGGGCTAGCGGAGGCTAGGAGGGAACGAGGGTGGGGGAAGAGCTTCAAGTGGCTAAAGTGAGGCGGCTGAGCCTCGCGGGCGGCGGGGAAGTCACTGGGGAATCGCCAGGGTGGAGGGAAAGCGAGATGTGGGGATGCGCTCCGGCCGAAGGATCAGTTTCCCCGAAAGCGGCCAAGCACCAGGCACACCGATCGTTCAGACCTGCGGGTCGGGCAGGGATAGGTTGAGCCTAGGCTACTCGCGGATATGCCCTGACGGGGCGGGGAGCTGCTCCAGGTGTCAGGCTACTGCGTGAGGGGAGAGGGGTCACCAGGGGAGGGAAGCGGCAGAGAAGCTGCAGGAGCGCGAGGGAACGCTTAGGTACCAGAGAAGCAGCTTCCCGCTGCCTCCAGCCAGGACAGCAGCCGGAACAGCAGGGGGAGGAGCAACAGCTGCTGAATTCGCCAACTAGAGGAGGGGGAGGCGGAGCTTGGGTCCCTGTAGCAGCCGAAGGCGCAGCCTGGACTCTAGTTTCCCGGGAGAGAGAGCAGAACAGGAGCGGAGCGCAGTCCTCGAAGCCTCAGGTCCAGCATCCCGCCAGGGGTTGCAGGTGTGTGGGAGGTAAGCGTGGGTGCCTCTCCTGGGCTTCTGCTCTGCCCAAGAGAAAGCGTCTTCCAATGGGAATTTTATCAAGGCACAGCTAAAAAGAGTCTCTGACTAAGGTTAGCGAACTGGTGCAAACCCTTTTAGGTGAAAGATATACGTTTTTGGAGTTTAAGGGAGGATAAGGCAGCAAAAGGTGGCTTGACTCGGGGCATTAAGGGCGTGGTTAGTGTTTTTGATCTGAGTTGTACCATTAAACTGTTCTGGGAGATTTTAATATTGAGGAAACCCTGCTAATTGAGGGCAAGGTGGATGATATTTGGGTAGGTGCGTAGCTGGTAAAATACAGAAAATTTTGTCATTGATAGAGAATTACTTCAGAACTGTTTCGCTGGTCAAATAACTTTGCAGTTTTCCTCACTATGTGCCCTTTATGTTGTTTTATCAGATTGTCCTGCTACAGATAGGTTTTCGGTGGTTATACTGCAGGTTTCTAGAATTGCAAGATCTCTATTAAATAATCAAATGCAGTCAGAAATAATCAAGATGACTGAACCTATCAGAAGTATAACTTTTGCCAGCAATCATGTAAAAATGCTTTTTATAATAGAGGGATACTTAGCTTTCCCTGCCAGTGGCTCTAGAATATCGGAACAAAGACCAGGACTCAGCCTACAGTGGAAACGTATGTTGTACTTCACTGCTGCCCCTTATTCGCTCATTTGTGTCTAGTAGTATTTGTACATTTTAACAAACAGAAGTACCAAGAGAGCTGTGCAAGGATCTTTTCTGTTTAGAGATCATGTGCTAAGTGATTTCCCTTAGTATGCATTATGATGGATTCAGACTTAACACATGTAATGGTATTATAAAATAATAGTTTATTCTCAGTACGAAACCATATGTGGTTTCTTTGACTATAATTAAATACCTGTAGATGGAAATATGTTTTTAATTCTAGATAAAGATGAAAGTCCCATCTACCTTTGTGTAACTATGACAGAATTACAGCCTTTTTTTAAAAAGAAAGGTTGTAAAAAGCTATTTGCCCAGTTCATTTTCTTTTTGTTACAGAGGTTCCCCCAGATTACATAGCTTTTAATCATAGTAGCATATTGCAGCACATTTTGCCCAGAAATGCTTTCTTTGTGACAGTTGTATATTTCAGAGTCTGCCTGAATACTTTAATTTGGGATTTTTTTTTTTTTTTTAACTAGGGTCAGTAAAATGGAATAATTGCCTTCTATTTTTTTGTTTCCATGGTTTGCTGATTCACTCATGATTTTTGGATTTTATTTCTGTAACACACACAGAATTCTTTTCTGAAAAGAAATGGCTAGAAAAAATTCATAGCTTAAAGTTCAATCCTACTGAGCGCTACCACTGATAAGCCTAAGTGACTTATCAATGTATATACTCCAAAAGCCCCTCCCATAGTCTCACAATTAGAGAAATATATAGGGGACACATGTTAGAAAAACAGTGTCTTTTTAGATTGTACTCAAGTAGATCAAGTAAGTATTAGAAGCAACAAAGAGCTTAGAAGGAAGAAAAGGCAACAGTAGCCACTAAACTTCGCAACTATGGTTAAGGAAGGGATTTTATCTTTGCTGCATCACCAGAGAGTCTGTGAATCTACATATAGCTGATATGACCTGTGGAAATGATTTTAGGTGGAAAAATGGGTACTAGGGTGTAGTTAGGTTTGGAAAAGATTGTGTTTGCCCTTGTTATTTCTGATTAAGTAGATCATCCTGAATCAGTCTGTTTCTGTCTCAGGCTCTGCTACTGATTCATTTTGTGAAACTGAATACTTGCTGTCACTGGGTTGTTTCTACCATGTAATAATAATAATTAAGAATAATACTGGCACTGAAGTTCTTTCAGGGTCTTTATCAAAAGATCTTTTTGACAGGGTTTGGTTGGGAGTCAGTTAGTAATCAAGTAAATAAGATAGAAAATACATACCAAAACAGTTGAAATTCAGATGTACTTTGAGTCCCAACTATTTATAGGTCTTGATGCTTTGAAGCATCAAAAAGGAATTCTCATTATGAATGAATGAGTCTCTGGTATTAACAGAATTTTTCACCTTTTTCCAAGATATGGATCTTTTTTATTGTGTCAGTGTAAAAGATTGGGTTTCTGTATCATTTGAGAATAAGAAAACCATGTTTTTATAAGGAAGAAAATCATTGGCAGTATGTGGCACTTGAGTATTTGTTACCTTGAACTCTTGACACGTTTTAAATTGGTGTTCACACTAAATCTCAGAATTCTTAAATGTTACTGGTGAGAAGTTCCTCATATGACAGTTTATAGTTTTCTGTGAAGCATTACTTGGATTAAAAGCACATTATTCTGCTCTTTATTTTTACTATTTGCGTATGGCTATCAGAGTATGTATAGGATGAGAAAGGAAAAAAAAATCAGCAGAATGCAGAATGTCTCTCAAGTGGAAGATGCTCATGGGATTAGTATCCTTTAGCTGAAAGACCTGGTTAATTTCAAATTACAATATATATTGGACTTTTTTTTTACATAACATTCTAACTCTAAGCCTATTGAGTAAAAATAATTGAGTAGCATGGATTTCTCTCTAACAGGAGGATTCACTGTTGCATGCAGCACAAAAGAATAAGATTTAAAGGTTCAAGATCAAATGGTTTTGATGTGGGACAGGAATAGGTGGCATAGAGGACAAGGGGGGATAAATATGAGGAAAAATGTATGAGATACATACCCTTAGCAAGAGAAAAAAGAGATTTGATCCTTTTTTGGTTGAATGCCTGTAAGTGATTTCATGACCTTTTTTTCCCCCCAAGTTATTAATTTCTAGAGGCCTACACCCATTGTGGGAGACAGTACTTTCCTACATTATCATTTTAACTGAAGCCAAATAGACATTAATTCATTACATGTTGAATAATCATCGGTTATTGAAGCAAAGTGGAAAGACTACTGCAGGTGTATACGTATACGTGAAACTTAGTATTATTTGGGTATAATATTAAAAAGTAAAAACTGAGGTTTTCCCCTAAATAACAGAAGTACTTGAACTAGACACTAAAGCAAGATACCCCTTGCTTCCTGCCCCTGCCACCTTTAAAAGCCATCTTCTAAAGTTAAACACTGCTTTGAGGATCAAGATTAATTGTCATACAGAGGTAAAGATTTGTTTCTGTTTTATTTTCAGTCTTATGTTTAATGTCAGCATTTAGTCATTAAAGTTTGGTTAACTGTGTTTTAAGTAACAATTATTAGCTCCTGGAGACTCTATGCTCCTTTCCTATCTTTTGCTCTTAGCACCAACATCATGCCCAGCAGAAAGAAGTTGCCCTATAACCACTTACTATTTCAAGAACTTGGAACCAATACTTCTTTAATGTATGTGTTGAGACATCTTGCACTTTGATGAAGAAGTCAGTTGCCCTCACAGAATAATTACTCTACATTAGGCCTTCTGAGAATGTCTTTGTGCTGTTTAGCCTTTACCAAAGTGTTACTTGAGCCCGATTTGATTCCAACTGGGCTGCAAAGATTTACCTACAACTTTGTGTGCCCCCATTTCTAAATTCATCGCAGAGACAAGGAATTATAGGCAAGGAAAAGGGCTCTCCTGCTAGTGGCACTTAAGATCTGCCTTCTACAACCAGAGGAACCTGTGGCTCACCACCATACACCTTAATAAGATACCTTTGTTGAAGCTTATCTATTAAAAATCATATTTCATTCTATAAAAATTGAATTTACTCTTCCATTTTTTCTAATCATTCTTTTTTTAAAAAGTCAGATTTATTGTGTTTAAGCACATGTGGATTGGGCATTTATTGTTTTTGTACTTGACCTTCCAGAAACAATCTGATTAGTGTTAGAATTAAGAATTCAAATGTGATTTTCCTTTTATTATTATAAGACCTTGAGAATTTAATTGTAAATAGTTCTTTAGCAGTGAATTTAATAAGGGCAGATATTTAACTTGTCTTTTGTTTACTTTTTAATATGCCTGTATTAGCATACTAATAGATGGAGTTTGACTTAGATGATTGATTAATCTTCATGTTTCGATGGCATTACTCTTTAGCTCAGCACAGTGTCTTGTATAGAGTTAGCTGAGTTCCTGTCTTCCTCACCAGATGTGTAGTATCTTCAGAATTAAAACTGAGTTTCATTTCCCTTGGTATTTACTTTGACAGCCTTATACATAGTTTAACAATAACAGTCATTATATTTTGACAACCTATAATGAAGCATTCTACATTTTTCACAAACAAGTACAACTAGAAAAATGAAATTTTCTTAGATATCTCTTTTTACACTAAATTCAGCCCACTGCCCACAACAGTTGCTTATATCAAGCTAAATATAAATATCACTGCCTTTTCCTGGATTTCTGAATGAATAAACATTGCTTAGTTAGTGGCAACTTTGCATGTGTGTATACTTTAAATATAAATTTATTAATTCAAAGCAGTTTGGAATTTGTGTGGTCTCTCGTTGTCTCTAGAACTGTGCTGACTTAAAGGTGTACTTTTATGTAACATTCCCCACTATACACATATATACGCATTTTTTACTTTTTTTTTCCTTAACGCCTGAAAGTAGACTTAAAGTACGTGAATACAACATGAGGCTTTCCCTTAACTAAAACTTAACTGCTCTTGAATATTCTATTTTCAGTGAAATGGTTACAATGGGAGACCGTACTCAGACTTATTAAATTTAAATTATTCAAGTATTTGTCGTCTTTGAGCCAGCATGGGCAGAGGATGAGTTCTGAGACATTGACAGAGCTCAGTGCTGGCCTTCCATACAGCACAGCTGCTCAAATGCGCCTGGTCCCTCAAGCTCAAGCCACTGCTTCAAGGCCCTCTTCTGGTTCAGGCTAAGAAAGGAAAGCCTTCTGATCCCACAGCTCATAATTTAGTATGGGAAGGAAGGCAGATGGAATTTACTTTGATTTAATTACTTCATTTTCCTAAGTGTATTGTTTTTCCCAGATATACCAAAGTTCCCAGTAACAGTAACTCAAGTGTCAGAAAGTATTTCTGTAGCACAGTCTAGCAATTCAGTGAATACCTATCAACCCATAGTTTGTTTTTCTGTTAGTATCTTAACATTTTTGAAGGGACCTCCAAGAGCTCACTGGGATACTTCTGATATTTTGCCCCCATTGGACTGCTTCTGTCTTTTTCTTGATAACCTAAATTTTGTTCTGAAACCTAAGTTTTATTTGAGGTCTTTTAATCCTATATAACTTAAAGAGTTAATTTTATTGTTTTTTCACCTTTTAGTAGTATGCTATAGATACTGTATTATGATGTATAATTTTTGCCATTCGCTTGAATTAAATCAGTTATTGGAGCAGTTAATTGTTGTGTACTTCACAAAGTAATTTAAAATCACTGAAGCAATTAATGCCTTTTAGATACATCCAGCCTCCCAGTTAGGTAACCTCTACTAACGATCTAAATCTCTTTTAAAAATAAATGTCAGTAACAAAATTATAAAGACCTAATAATAGCTATTAATTTTTTAGTATAACAACAGATTTAGTTAATAATTATTAATATATAATTAAACATTTTGAAGGAGAAAGAAGTCTTATTGTCCAGGGTTATGTTAAAAACCAAATTTCATTTACATTATGTGGCCAAAATTAATTGACAATTTAAAAAGTAGTTCTTAAGTATGTATCAGTTAGAAATGCTTTCAGCTGCAAGTTTCATGCACAGTGACATAAAATAATGGGGATTTATTTTTTTTCCAGGACAAAAAGTCTAGAAGAAAGTGGTTGTGTCCTTTTGTTTAGAGGCTAGTTGAATGTAGTCAGGATTTTGTCTTCACACTTTCTCTTGTGCCTGATACAAGATGGATGCTTCTGCAGATGAAGACATCATATTCTAGTTTAGGGCAGGAAGACTGAGGAACAGCTTGTACCTATTGAGTTTTTCTCTTTTAATAAGGAAATAAAAGCTTTTCCAATGACCTCTACCAAATGTCCACTGTGGACTTAGTGGCCCATGGCATGTAGCTACCCCTAGCATTAAGGGATGTTGAGATATCAAGGACTTTGGGCCTTTGTAGTGGATGAAGCAGGGGAACAATGGTTTGAATGTAATTTGGGGTAACCAATCAATAGTGTTAGCCATAGTCTGATAATTAAAATTATACTAACTTTACTAACTTTAAAATGTATTCCATCTTCTGACTCATTGTTTCCTGTTTGTTCATTTGGGTTTTTGTTTGTTTTTCTCCCCAGGTTAGAAAACTCTAATCTTCTTACACCAAGTTTTCGTTTCTGACTACCAGAGTTGAAGTCTCTGGGCAAAGGCATTTCCCAAAGACTGATGATATCTCTAATTAAAAGACCATCTAGCCAAATCACATATAACACTTGCCCTGTTCTGTTCATTACAGATATTTTCTGCAGCATTGAAAGGATGTTTCTATTTTTAAATCTGCTTTAAGCCTCAACGTATCAAAGAATCTTCATATAGGTCAAATTGAAAAATATAGGTGTAGTGTAAATGAAAGAACAATTGAATAGTAAACAAAGCTTAAAAACAAATGCTATCTATCAAAAAAAAAAAAAAAGCCAAAAAAGCCACTGCTTCATAGACAGGAACTCACTCTCAAAAAATTTAATCCTGGAAAATGGTGTTATTACCATTTTTAAAATGTAAAAAATATTACCAACATCTATACACTGATTATTACCTAAAGTATTACTCATTCTTATAAAGATACATCATAGGACTTATTAGAGTTTTGTAAATTATGATTCCTGATAAGAAAGTGTGAAAAAAGTTGAAACTGAGACAATGGAAACAAGTATTTCTTCTACACTGAAAGAGCTCATAGTCAAAGATGTTGACCATAGGACTCTTGGCTATATTGCAGTTGTCTGTATTTCCATATCAACATCTTTATTGTCCAGTTCTTAATATTTCCTTTATGTGAACTTATATCAGTGGTTTTATTGAGGCAAAACTCTAGATATAGTCATGTAAATTTCTAAACTACTATAATCTGAAGCATCGAGTTGGGTGTTACACAAAGATGCAACAAAATACATAAAATCATTACTCCTTGGCATAATCTTTTGTCAATATGTTTAACAAAAGATGACATTGTAAGATATATTTGTATAAACAAGGACATGTGATTTAGGATGATGGCATTACAATAGTTGCTGTGACACATGTCCAGAAGCAGAAGAAATTGAACTATGTGGTAATAAAGGAAGGCTTTGAAAAATAAGTAGGCCAGTGTGGTGTGCTGGTGAAGAGCAGGGGACCACAACCTATGGCTGTGGCATACTATCTTTTTTTGTAAGTCAAATTTATTGGAACAGCTTTGTGCATTCATTTATGTATTGCTAAGACTGTTTTCTTGCTACAAGAGAAGAGTTGAGTCATTGTGGCAAAGATCATATGGCCCACAAACTTAAAATATTTCCTATCTGGTCCTTTTTAAAGTTTGTCAGACACTGGTTAAGAATGTGGGTTCTGCTGTTGTACAAAACTGGGTTAAAATTTGGTTTTGTAATCTGTAGCTTAAAGAGATGTTTATATTGATAGAGGGAGATTTCACATAAAGTACATTGTATAATACTTGGCATGTGTTACATACTTATTAAATATTTTATTAAATGTTAGATTTTATTTTATTATGACTTATTATTTTAAGTGAATTATAACTTTTAATTCAAGTAGAAATTAGAATCTCTAAAGTTAAGTACTCCCTACCCCTGAAATAAAAGTTCAGGAAGCTGGGAAGCAAATCATCTAATCTTAAGAAATTTTCAGGAGTTGCACAAAATGTTATATAGAGACAGGGATCTTGATGTAAGAGATGAACAAATGTACAGAATAGTAAAACCAAGACTTTAAAATACAATTAATAAAGACTGACTAGCATATTGAATATTGTAGGAAGCTATGAGAGTCAATTAAAGAGAAATTAAGATACTTTATTAAAACTTAGAGGAAAATGAAATTTTTAAGTGAATTTAATAAAGAAGAGACATTACTACTAGCCTTGGAAAAATAAAAGATAGTAGTAAGGAATACTATGAACAATAATATGATAACAAATTAGGTGACCTAGATGAAATAGACAAATAAGTACAAAAACACAAACTACCAAAACAAGAAGAAATAGGAACTCTGAATGTAAACTCAGAAGTCCTTATGTCAAATCTGACAACAAATAAAAATTATATACTGTAATCAAGTGTGATCTATTCCAGAATGCAAAGTTGGTTGAACCTGAAAATCAGCAGTGTAATATACCATATCAGTAGAACAAAAGTCACATGATCATCTGAATAGATACAGAAAATCATCTGACAAAATCCAATACATCTTCTTGGTGAAAACACTCAACAAACTAGGAATAGAAGGGAACCTCCTCAACTTACAAAGGACATCTGCAAAAAACCCATAGGTAACATCTTTCTTAATAGTGAAAGACTGAATATTTCTCCTTAAGATCAGGAGGGATGTCTGAAGAGATGTCTCCTTTCATCTTCTATTCAGCATTGTGGTAGGGGTTTTAGCCAGGGCAGTTGTCAAGAAAAAGTAATTAAAAGCATCCAGATTGGAAAGGAAGAAGTAAATCTATCTCTATAGATTAACTTATATTTTATATAGAAAATTCTAAGAAATACACACATATACACAAACTGTTAAAGTTCAGGAAGGTTATAAGCCATAAGAGCATAATAAAGATTTCAGTTGTTATTTTTTTATACGCTAGTGAACATTCAAAAACAAAATTAAAAGCAATCCATTTACAATAGCATCTAAAAGAATTAAATATTTAAGAATACATTTAATAAAGGAAACATAAACTGGAAGGTAATTTGTGTTAGAAGAATTAGAAGACTTAATATTGTTAAGATGGCAGCGTTCCCCAAGTTTAATCTACAGATTTAATGCATCAAAATATCAGCTGCCTTTTTTTGCAAAAATTCATAAGCTGATCTTAAAGCATTTAAAAATGCTAAGGACCCAGTGGAATAGAAAGTTCAGGAAGAAACCCTTACATTTATGGTCAGTTGATTTGCAACAAGAGAACAGATAGTCATCAACAAATGATACTAAGATAATGATATATTGTGCTTAGTCTCTCAGTCGTGTCTGAGTCTTTCTGACCCCATGGACTGTAGACCACCAGGCTCCAGGCTCCTCTGTGCGTGGGGATTCTCCAGGCAAGAATACTGGAGTGGGTTGCCATGCCCTCCTCCAGGGGATCTTCCCAACCCAGGGATCAAACCCAGGTCTCCGGCACTGCAGGCAAGTTCTTTGCCATCTGAGCCACCAGGGAAGCCCAAGAATGCTGGAGTGGGTAGCCTGTCCCTTCCTCAGGGACTCTCCCCAACCCAGTAATCGAACCGGGGTCTCCTGAATTGCAGTTTTCTTTACCAGCTGAACTATCAGGGAATCCCGTGATATCCACATGTAAAGAGTGAAACTGGTCGCTAACTCACACCATATGTAAATGTAACTCAAAATGGACTGCAGGCCTAAACAGAAGAGCTAAAACTATAAAACCCTTAAAACATAAGGAGTAAATTGTCATCATCTTGCATTAGTCAGTGGTTTCTTAGGTATGACGCTAAAAGCATAAGTGACAAAAGAAAATAAAAGTAATCATATTTAAAACTTTGCGTTTCAAATGACAAAACCAAGAAAGTGAAAGCATAAGCCACAGGAGAAAATATTTGCCAATCAAACAAATCTCTTCTTGAGAAGAGACATTCATAGGACATATATTCACAGCCACTATGCTATGCTATGCTAAGTCACTTCAGTCGTGTCCGACTCTGTGCAACCCCATAGACGGCAGCCCACCAGGCTCCCCCGTCCCTGGGATTCTCCAGGCAAGAACATTGGAGTGGGCTGCCATTTCCTTCTCCAATGCATGAAAGTGAAAAGTGAAAGTGAAGCCGCTAAGTCGTGTCCGACTCTTAGTGACCCCATGGACTGCAGCCTACCAGGCTCCTCCATCCATGGGATTTTCCAGGCAAGAGTACTGGAGTGGGGTGCCATTGCCTTCTCCTAGGTGGCTAAAATAAAAAAGACAATAACAAATACTAGTAAGGATGTGGAGAAAATTGAACCCTCCTAAAGAAAGGATGGCATCACCAACTCGATGGACGTGAGTCTGAGTGAACTCCAGGAGTTGGTGATGGACAGGGAGGCCTGGCGTGCTGCAATTCATGGGGTCGCAAAGAGTCAGACACGACAGCGACTGAACTGAACTGAACTGAAATTCTTGGTGGGGCTGTAAAATGGTGCAGCCACAATGAAAATGGTTTGCGTGTGAAGTCACTTCAGTCATGTTCAACTCATTGCGACCCTGTGGACTGTAGCCTGCCAGTCTCCTCTGTCCATGGGATTCTCCAGGCAAGGCTATCAGAGTGGGTTGCCATGTCCTCCTCCAGGGATCTTCCCAAATCCAGGGATCAAACTCATGTCTCTTAGGTCTCCTGCCTTGGCCCGTGGGTTCTTTACCACTAGCACCACCACCTGGGAAGCCTGAAAATGGTTTGATTAATCCTCAAAATATTAACCATATATTTAGCATATGACCCAGCAGTTCCACTCTGGACACAAGCCCAGAGAATTGAAATAAAAATATTTCCATACAAGAACTTTTACACAAATGTTTATAGTATTGTTATTCGTAATAGACAAAAAATGAAGACAGCCCAGTGTCCCTCAATAAATACATGGATAAGCAAAGAGTTGTACAACAATGCAATGGAATATTACTTAACCACAGAAAAGAATGAAGTACTGATAGACGCTACAATACGGATGACTCTTGAAAATACTATTCTAAACAAAGCCAGACACAACAGGCCACATTTTATTCTGTATAAAATATCCAGCATAGCCAAATCCATAAAGGCAAAAAAAGTAGATTAGTGTTAAGGGACAGGGGAAATGGAGAGTGACTGCTAATGGTTAGAGGGTTTCTTTCTGGGGTAAAATGTTCTAGAACTAGATAGCAGTGATGATTGCAGAGCTTTTAAAAACTACTGACTTGTATGCTTTAAAAATGAACATATAAAAAGTGTAAGTGAATATAATATGAGGTGATTGTTTTTAAAAATAAGAGTTATAGAAGATCAAATTATAAGGAATCCAGACCAGCAGATAAAAATGAAGGAAATATTCTCATTATATATGATTTGGCCTTAGAACACCAGACAAAATTAATGGAGACTGAAATCCAGCCACACTTTGGTAAACTTGTTTTATTTTTTAATTTTAAAATGAAGGGGGAGAAAAGAACCTAAAGTACTCCAAACAGATAAAAATAAAGGGAGTAAAAACATTAGCTTGTGATCAGACTTCTCTTCTGTGGCATTTAATGACAGAAAGTAATGGAATAATGTATATACAGCTACAATGAAATAAGTTTATGATTCAAAATTGCTTATCGAGATGAGCTAGGGTTCAGTGTGAAGAGCAAAAGAATGATCTTCTCAGCCATACAAGGGCAGACACACACACACACACACCACCACTGCTACAACAACAAAAAATGCTTACTTTGCTGGCCAACTAATCAGAATCAGGGATTCAGGACTGGAACTATAAAGTGATGAAGTGGATGACATTTATTTTGTTTTGTTTTATTTTTGTGTTTTTGTTTTTTTTGTTTGTTTTTGTTTTGTTTTGTTTTTGTGTAATAAAGTTTTATTAAATTATAAAGGAGATAGAGAAAGCTTCTGACATGGGCATCAGAAGGGGGCAGAAAGAATACCCCTGGATGACGTTTAAATAAGCTGTTCCTATTTTGTTTCTAAACAACTCAGATGTTAAAAATGATTCTTATAAGATGCCTTATGGTAGAAAAAATAATGTTCTGTGTCAAATACCCCAGATCACTTCAAAAACACAGAGAAGGATGTATAAGAAAGAATATTAAATCCCTTATTTTACAGATTGTGGAGTCAGTAGATGTTGTTTTATTCTTCATATTCACAGAAAAACAGTATTTAAGAACAGAGGAAATATGTGATCTATGCAAAAAGAAAACATAAGAAGCATGACAAAATGCTAAGCAAATATATTACAGTTATCAACAGATTTACTCTCTTATTGAAAGGTAGAATCTGCCATGGTGGATGAAAAGCAAAAACTTGTTTTTAGAGACAATGCTAAGCAAAGTAGCATCAGTTAAAGTAAAAGAATGGCAATGCAATAATAGACAAAAATAAATTTAATAATACAGAGTGACATATTTGTTAGGTGACAGAATTCAAAGCAAAAACTTTAATCTGGTCAGTAAAGACAATTTATATTGGAAAAGATATAATACACACTGAAGCTTTAATAGCCATGAATCTATTCATGCTGGTCATGTCGCCTTAAAATACATAAAACAATGTGACACAGAAAACATTTTGTTATCAGATCTTTTGTTATCAGATCTGGACTCTAGGGAAACAAGTAAATAAACATGTAAAGCTGAGAATAAGGAAAGGACAAAAGTAGAATTTGGGAGGAAGCAGAAGTGATCACAGTGGCCCAGAAGTGATAGCAGTGATGATATAGATTCAAAGAAGATCTGGGATACAGAATCAACAGGTTTTGTCCCTTTATTAGCTACAAGCCAAGGATTTCAAAACAAGTCAGAGGTCAGCCCACACGTGTGTGTGTGTGTGTTTAAATGTCAGTTTTCCACAACCATTCTCTCTTCTCTTATATTGAACTCCTTGGGTCCCATTTATCACCTTGCCTGCTCCCACTTCCCATGCCAGCCTCTGTGGGCATTTCAGTGTATGACCCCAGGGATGCAGTAAGGGAGATGGCTAAGGAAGAATGACTAAGAAGGTTGTGAATCTGAGGAATAAGAGGAAAATGAATCATTGTAGTGGTTCAAAAAGTAACAATTGTATACACTTAAAAATGTTAAGATAGATTATTTTTTACTACAATAAAAAATAAGTTTAGAGACCTAAAAATGTGGTGATAATTATAAATCAGCTGAAGCATTTAAATCTGTGTTAAGAGGATTATGTTCATTTATCTACATTCGATTTGCTTCATTTCGTAAAAAGTACTGGCTTACTTGACATTGAAACATCCCTATGAAAAAAGGGTCTCCTTGCTTTTAGATTAAGGAAGTCAGCTTTAATTAAAATATGTCTCATTTCCTTTCTTTTCAGTCTTAAAATTTTTGTCGTTGCTTTAGTTTACTTTCATATCATCTTCCTTTTTCTGTCACCCTAATTGGAAAATTTTAGTTTTTGATTTGACACCTGCTTCTTAACTGCCACAAAACATATTAATTATGCTTTTACTATTATAGAAACATAATGTTCAGCTAGCTAACTAGCATGAATAATCCATCACTAAGAATCATTAACTACAGTAATTGCTGTCTTTATACAGGTAAAGACAGTCATTTGATGATATGGCTGACAACTTAAAATCATAAGCCCAGTTTCACTTTAAATATAATAGTGTACCAGCTGATATTTCAAAAAATGTTTTCCTCTTTCTCTCTCTTAGAATAACTTTTAGAAAACCTTTAACAGAAAGATCTTATTTATCGAGTTGATCCAGACTTCATTCACCAAAACATACCTTAGAACCCAGCTTTCTAATCCAGCCATATTTCTTGCGGTAAAATTACTTTCTGCATTCATTAGCCCCTCAAGCCCTTATTCAGAGTCTGTTTACTTTTAATAAGCTGTTTAATTTACTGTTTAATTTGTGTGTTTAGACAAATTGGCAATGGTTCAATAATATAAACCCTCCCATAAAAATGAGAGGGGGGAAAAACTGTGAAACTAAAGAAATGTAGTCATCTGAAAGGTACATGTCTTGAAACCTCAGTGAAGACCTGTGACACGTGTGCCCTAGGATGGTGAGAGGTGCTTAGTTGGATGAGCGAAGAACAGTAAGCTGAGTGACAAAGAGGTTAAATAGTTACATTTCCAGTTTTCTGAGAAAAAAATAGACTATGAGTTTTCTGTTTCATGCAAATGGTAATAGAAATTTTGGTGAATAAGTAGTAAATTAACAGCTATTGGTAAAACACCCAGCCAGGATGACATTTTCAGAGAAGTTAAGAAAAAACAAAATTTTGCTTTTTCTATGTATAGTTACGTATCTATTTATTTGAGTATCAAAAATAATGGTGTTAATATTGGTGTATTTACTTTAGATATGTGCATATAAAGTGACTAATTGTACCTCATGTTGGCTTTTTCTTGTCCTGGTTGAGTTTTAGGAAGCTCTCTCTGAGAAGTATAATTTTATCAGTACAGTTTAGGGTGGGAAAAGAAGAACAAGATGACTGTACATAGAAATTACTGAAATATTAAAGGCCACATTGAACAATGGGTTTACAATCCTATGTTCCTGATACTTGTTTGCAGGTCATGTAGGGACTATTATTGTGAGAGAAGGTAAAGTGAAAGGTTTTGAGGAAGCAGTGGATGTTGTGCAGAGGGAAATCCAGGTACTTTATTGTTTTCTGAGTCTGGGTTTTTACCTCTACTTCCACACTGTGCTAGTATCTTTATATACATACATGATTCCCCTTAATTTCTGTAATAATCCTATGAGACAAGTACTACTTTAGTCCCCATTTCACAAATGAGGAAACTGAGGCACAGAAAGTTGTGTAGGTTATCTCAGGTATCGCCACACAGGATCAAGTTTGTGTTGTTGTTGTTCTTAGCCTAAACATGGCTTACAATCATTACTTCAAAAGTGACCAACATCCTCTGTGTATTTCTATAGACTTTTCCATAGTTACTACACAGCATTTGTGTCATGCACCTTGCATTCTGCAACTATGAAGTCTCCTTCATTCTTAAACAAATGAGAACATTTACGATTGTTAGGTCTTAACCCTTTAAAAAATAAAAGCAATATTTTAAAGTTCTAACTTCACATAAAACTAGAGGGTGTTCAGTGATAATACCAAAAAACCCACTACAAAGTTACTTTAAATCATATGTGTCAAACTTCCAGCTGGGCAGACTGAAATCCTGCCACCTTACCTCATCTGGATTGTTTTTGCAGAGTTTATGTTTTTTGGGGAAAAAAAAATTTCTTTATTTGCTGCAGATGCCACTCCTCTCTATTACACTGGTCCAATTTACACATTTGACATCTTGCAATCCCAGCTTGAAATCATGAAAGTGTGAAAATGAAAGTTGCTCAGTCGTGTCTGACTCTTTGCGACACCATGGAATGTGTCCATATAGTCCATGGAATTCTCCAGGCCAGAACACTGGAGTGGGTGACCTTTCCCTTCTCTAGGGGATTTTTACAACCCAAGGATTGAACCCATGTCTCTGGTCTTGCAGGCAGATGTTTTACAAGCTGAGCCACAAGGGAAATCACAGTCCTAGGTAAATTGAAAGTATACTGAATTATTAACTTTTGGGGGGTGAATATGTCTGATAAAATGAAAGAGACCTATGATTATACAGAGTAACTTAAACTTTCAAAGCGTAGTCCCTACGAACTAAGATTAAATTATAGAGCTGTCAACCATGTCTATTAGTTTCCTATTAATGTTTTCTTTTTCCCCGTAGAAAGAACTGGGAAGTCAGATTTTTCTTAACTCAGACAGAAAATTCAAAATGTGTGAAATTGAAAATGCGTACCCTGATAGATATGTAGATTTCCCAGGGAGTAGTGGTTTGGGGATTGTCAGTAGTCAGAATATGATAATAAGTTGTCAATGATATTTTCAGGCTGTCAGCTTGATTGCCAGGGTGAAATTAATTGGTTAAGTGGTATGCAGCATTACCATGTATGATTTTTTAAATATCTTTTATATCTAAATTAATAATGAAGCTTCTAGAGTTAGCAAAAGATTACTCTCCATGTGTGAAAGGGCAATGTTTTAGAACTATATTCTTTGATATAATGGATTTTCTTCCAACTTATGTTTGTATAATGATAAACTTAATAAAAATGCCAAAATTTGACCAGTTTTGACCTACAAAAAAGAAAAAGACAGTTGACTTATTTTAATGTAGTACATCAACTATTCCAGCCTAGATATTATACAATTGTTTCAAATTGGGAAAGTGTTTTTCACTAGACACTAAAATATGGCTTTTTTTCTTGGCTAGTAATAAACAGGCATTGTGTCCTTGCTTTCTGCCAGGCCCAGTGCTCACGTGGATGGTCATTTTTTTACTTCATCCTCCTAGGTCTTACAAGTATTGGAATTTTCCAGTGCTTGGCCATTGGCGGCTGTTCACCACACCCACCCCACCCCCACACCCCCCCCCCCCAGAAAATCTCATTTGTCTTGATAGGCTTAAATGTGCTGACAACTCCCAAATATCCCTCTCTCCCAGACCTGTACTCTGAACTCTGTGTGCATTTGTGTTTAATCATTCAGTTGTGTCCGACTCTTTGCAACTTCATGGATTGTAGCCCACCAGGTTCCTCTGCCCATGGGATTTCCCAGGCAAGAATACTGGAGTGGGTTGCATTTCCTCCTCCAGGAGATTTTCCTGACCCAAGGATCAAACCCAGGTCTCCTGGTTTGGCAGGTGGATTCTTTACCACTGCGCCACCTGGGAAGCCCCACTCTGAACTCTAACCTCATTTAGCTAACTACACTTCTTTGACTTTTCAAGTGAATGTTTCAAGGGCATCTCAGATTTACCTATTCAAAACAAATTTTCTGATCTCCTTCTTTACTTCTGTCTGTTCTTGGCTCAACTTCCTGCATCCTGGAGAAGGGCACCTCCACCCTGCTCTCTGGTACTGGAGAAACCAAGGAGTCGTCTCTCCTTACCATTACCTATTTTCTATTCAGTCTATCTCTTATATAATAATATTGAGAATCTGTCTACTTCTCTTCTATCTCCATTTTTTTTAGCCACCTTAATCTAGCCACTATCTCCTTTCACTCAGATTGTTACAATAAGCACCCAATTTGTCTTTAGGATTGTACTTCTAGACTTCCTTGAAATCCATTCTGTAAATATCAGCTTCTTAAACTGTTCTCCATTTAGGAGAAAATGCAACATACTTGCTGCCTATAAGGCCCTATATGTTCTGACCCCTAGCTACTTAAAGCCAGCCTCTTCCCTCCCTTTTGTTTAATGATGTCTATCAGTTCCTCACAGTCACAAAACTCTCTCCTGAACTCAGGCCTTTGTGTTATTCCCTCCATGTGGAATACTGCTTCTCTTCTTAACTCTTACTTATCCATCAATGGTCAGCTTAAGTGACACTTGCTCAGAAAGGCCTTTCCTGGTCTTCTCTCATCTAAACTAGGGCCCCATGATTCTATGACATAGCACATTGCCGACTTTTCTTCACTGTACGTAACACAGTTTGTTATTGTTGTTAAGTCATGTCTGACTCTTTGTGACCCCATGGACTATAGCCCACCAGGCTCCTCTGTCCATGGGATTTTCCAGGCGAGAATACTGGAGTGGGTTGCCATTTCGTTCTCCAGGGGACCTTCCCGATCCACATAGTTTGCAATTAGATATCTATATGTGTGATTTATTTGTTTTATATAAGCTCCATAAGGCAGGCCCCTTGTGTATTTGTGTCCAGGGCCCAGTTCATAGTGACTGCTATCAGCTTGAAGTGCAAAACAATCTGTCTTGACATTGGTGCTCAAAGAAAACCAGATTGTTCAGAAGAGCATGCAGTGATGAGGGGCCTCTGAAAGTGTGTTGTATGAAACATGGAGTGGTCTCAAATCTCATCTTTATTTGGGGTGAGTTAACTTTTCTGAGCCCCTAAATTAACCCTTAATACAAGATTTTGAAAGTACATACTTTCTCTGTTTTGTTCACTGCTGTATCCCCAACACCTAAAAAGTCCCTGGTGAATAGCAGATGCTTAATAAATATTTGTTGAGTAAATAAACTTTTGTTTATTCTTTGGCAGAGTTCCTTTCTAGTGACACTCTGAGAGGGTTAATAAAAGAAACCATAGGAAGTCCCTAGTACATGGCAAGTACTCAATAGATGTTGGAAACCCTAATGCCTTTTTCAGATAGTAATTTTTTTTTTTTTTTTGCGAATCACACAAGTAGTTCTCAAAAGCCCTGGATCCCCGTGAGTATTAAAACAGTGGGTAGGTGCATGCGTAATTTCTGTAACATTTTTCAGACTCCTTACACTTACACCTCACCTCCACTGCTTACTAGAGTGTAGGTATTTTTAAGTATATTATATTCCTCAGGTATATTGAAGCAAAAATTGAGAAACACATTTTAAATCTTGCCTAGAACCAGTTGTCACTGGAATAATAACTGATAAAGGCTCCATATTAGAAGGCTGTCAATTTTAGGCAAAAGTATTTTTAAAAATAAAAGATACTATGCAGTAGTTGTATGGTAATGGTACTGTCTCTCTGTAGGTAAAACATGTCAGAACGTGTGCTTGATGGAGTGTTCCTCTGGCTGTATTACTTTGGATTGAATCCTGAAAGCAGTTGCTAGCCCATAATTTGTTTGTTTTTCTTTAAAGAAAGGGGAGAGAGGACAACAGATTTCTTAACCCTCTCAAATCATGTCTTAACCTTACTTCAGGCCCCTTTTTTAAGGGAAATATTTATATTCCCAAGGACTGGTTGGAAGAGACTCAGTCATGCCACATTTACCTTTGTGTTATTTCAGTTTAAGAATTTGTGAGCTCTGCATTCATTTTTATATCAGTTAATTAGGCATGAAATCCAGGAGGGAGAGAAGGGTGAGGGTTAGAATCACCAGAGGATGTCCACAAATCCCAGAAATAAGGGAAGTGAGAATTCATCAACCAACAGAACCACATATTACAGCCCAACCCTGGGCTATGAGAAGTAACTTGAGCCATCAGAACAGATGAAAGTGCCTCTTAAAGCCCTCTACTAGTGTATAATTGTAAAATGTTTACAAGCATTTTATGCAATTGAAATATTAAGCAGTTCTAAGTGCCCTACTTCTATGGGGCATATATTTTCACAGGCTGCAGTTTTGAGCATAAAGCTGTGCTTTCTGTAGTATATGGAGGCTCTTCAAATTTGAATACTTTAAATGTCAACATAAAATAGCATTAAAGTTTAGGATCTGGGTTTAAGGAAATATATGGTGCAAAATCTGATTTTATGAATCTTTGGAACACACTGTGAGTGTCACTAACCAGATCTGTCCATTAGAAATAAAACTACTTCTGGTAGAGCTATCTTCAAGAAGAGAAGTTCATGGAACACATCCTCATCATTTGTTTCATGATAGCGTAGTTCATTTTAAGTTGCAATTCTATGTGTGTGTTAGTCACTCGGTTGTGTCCGATTCTTTGCAACTCCATGGACTTTAGCCCTCCAGGCTCTTCTGTCCATGGGATTCTCCAGGCAAGAATACTGGAGTGGGTTGCCATTCCCTTGTCCAGGGGAGCTTCCTGACCCAGGGATCAAACCCAGGTCTCCTGCATCACAGGAATATTCTTTACCGTCTGAGCCACCAGGAAAGACTGACTCTGTAGTGCTCTCACATGGAATGAGCTAAATCCTTTCATTTACTTCCATTTTGGGATTTCTCAATGTTCCATTGATGGTCTGGGATCCCATTTCAGTTCAGGGCTAAGTTGATCTTGGCCGTGTCTTCTGCAGCCCCATTAGCTGCTTGCTTCCTGGGCTCCCACCAAAACTTTTTTTTCCTCTTACTGACCATCTAATTGGTCTCCCTGAGTTACTTTTCTTCCTTTCCTGCTGTTCACAAACATCATCAAAAACCCTTTCCTGCAGCCTCTAACAACTCAATGAACCCAATCTGTTGTCTGAACTGGTATTCCCAAAAACATATTCATTCAATCCAAATCCCCCTTCACTTTTAATCTTTCAACTCTCCCAACAGGTTACTGGGTCATATCTCACACTAGAAGAATTACAGTTACTACCCCAGGCCTACATTTCATAAGCTTATCTGTAGGGATGCAGGAAGTGGTACATTTTTATCCATGGTACATTTCAGGATGATAGTTTTGAAGTGTTTCTCCATTAAGAAACTGAAAGAAAGCAGATGGTATTGGTATTAAAGTGATTACTCGAAACTGACCTCCCTTTAGAATGAGTTCAGATTTTTGTCTGCAGCACCCGTTTACCTCTGATTTAGAGTGGGCAAGTAACCAAAGGTATACTGGTCCATTCAGTGTTTTAAGTCAATATACAAGTGAAAAATCTGTTCTTGCTTTATAAAAATGAAATAATAGTTCTAAAACTCCTTCATCCAAGCCCATTGTGATATGGCTATGCTTTATGAAAAGATTTGTTATTTTAAACTAAAAGATTGGAAGAGAAGGAACCATAAGAAGACTGTGATTAGTATCGGGACTTTGTGCAATGCAGACCAGTATCACTCACTGTTCATATTTGGAACTGTAGTAAGTGTAAAATACAAATTTGATAGTGTGGTATCAGTAGTTTTTAAAATATCTTGGATTTTGTCTGTTTTTCTACTCTTCTTCTCTGTTTTCTCTAAGATACTAGTCCTGCTGTCATAGTTTAGATTTAGGTTAGTAAACTTAACACCTGTATTATTAACTATTAAATGTGTTGCTGATTTGCTAAAATTGTTTTCTTACTGAACTTCCAAATAAGTATGTCTTACCATAAAAAAAATAAGGCATCTTTCTTATTTTGGAAGATACAGATGAGCATGTGTCCCTTGTAATGAATATGACAGTCATAGCCATGAAAGCAATTTCTGTCCACCACTAAAATTATTTAAATTAGCTATTTGATTTCTCTTCATCAAGAGAAGACAAGAAAGCTAAGTAGCTACAATATGCCATGTGTATACAACATATAATATGTATATTGTATATTGCATATACATATACAATAAACACACAATATACAATATGCTTCTGACTTTAAAAACTGTGTATTCTGAGTCTCAGCTGACTTTTCACTGTGTCAGAAGTCTAAGCCACTGTGTGAAAAATAGAGTTGGTGACTGTATGTAAATGAGATTTTCTGCCTCAAGGGAATCAGCTCTGTGAGACTCAGTAAGCAGCTACAAAGGATTTATTAAAGAGAAAAGTGCATCTATTACTGATTAGGATATTTTGAGAGAAAGGCACATTAAGGAGTAATTTTTAAATAATCAGTTTAGCGAATTACAATATCAAATGACTTCAATGCTGGAAAGAATCTTAAAGATCAAAGACCAACTCTCCCATTTTACTGATGAAGCCCAAAGCTTTCTCTAAGACCACCTGGAACATTCCAGCTTTCTGAAATGACCTCAGTTCCACTGAAGTGCAAGGTCAGCAAAGACAGTGTTTAATTGTTGCTTATATCTGTGGTGTTTGTGCAGTGCTAGGAACATTTTAAACATTCAGAGTGTGAGTCCGTGTGATGAATTAATAAGTGATTTTATGAACAAATGTGATCACCTGTCTGTTTCACAGGGATTTGTGTTATACAAATCATGTTCAAGGTCGATTTTATCTGTTTTCAAAAAGTTCTCATTACAGTAGCCTAATCTGCTGATATCTTAATCTCTCCCTGTACTATGCACCCTGCCCTCTGTTCACACTCGAGCGTGCACAGGCATACACATGCACACAAACACGCATATACCTGTAAGATAGAGTTATTGAACTTGTAATTATGACTTCTGGCTGACCTCTGTATGTTCAGATGATACAGACATATAAATATTTTCTTAAACCTTCTTGCCAATTGCCAGATGGTCAGATCTCCAGCCAGAGTATAAAAGTCAGGGGTATTTGGTACCCTGAGCTTCTGTATCCATATGAGCCTTTTGTCTTTCATTCTTGGAGCAGCCAGGATCTGGTTTCAGTACCCTTTGTCCTTCATACCCTGGGCATTTTTCCTTCTCCACCTATACATTTTCATTTTTTCTCCTATACCACATCGCCAAACAGGCATTTCTTGAAGTGGATTGATTTTAAGCAAGGCACTGATCTGTGAGTTGAATCATCTAAAAGGCCATAGCAAACCTGGGACAATTTGTGAAATAAATAATGATAGTAATGGACTGTAATGCATATAAAACAAATACCCACAAGTCCATACTCATACAAATAAATAACTTAAATACATTAATAAGGAAGAAAAAAGGGACAGCTGTTGCTTGCAGGAGAAGTCCATTTGATGAATGAAGAAAGAATGATAGAAGTAGAAAAATCACCATTTGGCAAACACTGTGTTCATTGCTTCAGATAAGAATAATCAATGGATGTTAAAATTAGTGGCCAAAAGTATGATGAGAAATAGGATATTTTCAGTCTTAATGCATCCACTCATGAGATACTTTTTTAAACATTGGAGGATACTAAGGGGCTAAGTCACTTCAGTCATGTCCAACTCTGTGCAACCCCACAGACGGCAGCCCACCAGGCTCCCTCGTCCCTGGTATTCTCCAGGCAAGAACACTGGAGTGGGTTGCCATTTGACATGACAACAAAATGCAGCGTGGGAACCTGGACAGAATCCAGGACCAGAAAAGGACATTAAAAGAATAATTGGAAACATTTGAATGTTAATTTCCTGGTTTTGATCATTGTGTATCAGTTATAAGTAAGATGTTAATATTTGGAGAAACTAAGTAAAGAGTATATAGGAATACTTTTTGTACTTTACTTAACCTTTTTCTAAGTGTGAAATTATTTCAAGACTAAAATTTGAACCTAAAAATAAATAAATAAAAAAGCTCTAACATCTTCTGACATTTGAAAACTTTTTAAAAAACCTTAAGAAATAGAGAAGTTTTTATGATCCTCCTTTGACACAGGAAATAGATGCCTGTCATTTCTGTGATTTGCTCAAGGCTACCCATTATAGACAGCTTCCCTGGTGGCTCTGACAATAATCTGCTTGCAATGCAGGAGACCTGAATTTGATCCCTGGGTTGGGAAGATCCCCTGGAGAAGGGAATGGCTACATACTCCAGTATTCTTGCCTGGAGAATTCCATGGACAGAGGATCCTGGTGGGCTACAGTCCATGGGGTCCCAAAGAGTTAGACATGATGTGAGAGTTGGACTGTGAAGAAGGCTGAGCGCCGAAGAATTGATGCTTATGAACTGTGGTGTTGTAGAAGACTCTTGAGAGTCCCTTGGACTGCAAGGAAATCCAACCAGTCCATTGTGAAGGAGATCAGCCCTGGGATTTCTTTGGAAGGAATGATGCTAAAGCTGAAACTCCAGTACTTTGGCCGCCTCATGTGAAGAGTTGACTCATTGGAAAAGACTCTGATGCTGGGAGGGATTGGGGGGCAGGAGGAGAAGGGGACAACAGAGGATGAGATGGTTGGATGGCATCACTGACTCGATGGATGTGAGTCTGGGTGAACTCCGGGAGTTGGTGATGGACAGGGAGGCCTAGTGTGCTCTGATTCATGGGGTCACAAAGAGTCAGACACGACTGAGCGACTGAACTGAACTGAACTGAACTGAAGCGACTAACACTTTCACTTTCCCCCATAATAAAGCCATGTGTTCATCACAGCCACTTCTTATCATAGCTACTTTACAAAGTAGAAGGAGAAGGCATTATGATTGCTATTTTGTAGACTTGGAAACAAGAGTCCCAGCAAGAAGAAAAGCTTTACCGCCACAGAGTGGCGGTGAGGGGTAGGGGTGGGGGGTGAGAGTTCAAGTTCAGGTCTTCTCTTTCTCAGTCCAGTTTTCTTTTCATTCATGTTCCCCAAATATAGTTATCTTTCTCTACTATTCAAGAAACATCTGTTCAGAGTTTTCCAGTCAAAGCATTGCACTGAACACTATATATACAAAAATAGAAATTACTTTCTGGAAGCCACTTTCAATGAGGTGAGTTTTTGAAAAGAAATAGAAGTTAGCCAAGTTAAAAAAAAAAAGCTAAGGACATCATTCTGGGCAGGAAAGAGGGTAACTTGGCCCTAAAGATTAATCAAGAGTGCAACAGAATTGGCCTTGAAGCCCAGTATAGTCACAGTTCCTTTTATTTACAACTCTGTAAGCATTTAGCGCCCACTCACTAGTGAAAGGTTCTTACAGACTGCTGTTTAAATGTAAAGTTCATTTTCTTCACCTTAACTTTGCTTTGGAAATTGTTGTAGAATTTACTTGCATTCTGCTTCACTGGCAAGCTTAAATTAGTCTTGCCTGTACATCTCTGTGGGAGAAGGCAATGGCACCCCACTCCAGTACTCCTGCCTGGAAAATCCCATGGATGGAGGAGCCTGGTAGGCTGCAGTCCATGGGGTCGCTAAGAGTCAGACACGACTGAGTGACTTCACTTTCACTTTCCACTTTCATGTATTGGAGAAGGAAATGGCAGCCCACTCCAGTGTTCTTGCCTGGAGAATCCCATGGACGGAGAAGCCTGGTAGGCTGCAGTCCATGAGGTCACACAGAGTCGGACATGACTGAAGCGACTTGGCAGCAGCAGTACATCTCTGTGGTCCAACCTCAACAGTTTCTCTGTATGGTACCACCAATGGGATCATCTTTCCAAAGTTATAATAGTACCTAAGAAAGGTGGCTGGATAACTAATGTCAAGAGAAGATGCACCCGCCTGGCTTTAGAACTCAGCATCACACACTGGTTTGACAGTAGGGCTGCAGAAAGCAACTGACCAGAGAACAAGTGTGACCTCCAGTCCTCTCACAGTGTGTCTCTGGGCTGATCATATCCCCCAGCTGAAATTCTCCAGCTGGCAGTGGGAGATTCTTCAGTTCTGATAGCTTGGCTCCAAGTTGTGTGTATGCATAGTCTTGACTGCTTTACAAGTCTTAACCTGCTAAACCCTTTAAATAGAATGCCTTTCTTGGATTTATCTAACCTGGCCACACATTACATAGTTCAAATTGTCTGAGTTTGCCTTTCCTTCCCTGGTTTCACATGCACTCTTATTAGTCTGTGAGGGAGTATGAATTCCACATTGTGAGGATTTAAGGCATTAAACTCTTAACAGTCATTTATCACAGTCCTACAAATAATTGTATCCAAGTTCAGGGAGAATAAAACCAGATGATTAGTCTCTGCATAATGGGTAATCTTGGATATTTAGCCTTGGAGTGCCATTGTTTTGGTGCATATGTAATTTATACATCTCTGTTTGAGCAAGATTTAATACTAGTGCAACAGCTACTGCTGATGCACAATTAGGGCCGATGAACTCTTTGCTTGTACAATGACTCTGTTCAGTTTGACCTAGAAGTAGAGAAGGCAGTGCCTTTTGTATGGTGTATTCAGTTGTGATCTTTTGTTCTGAGCCTGCCTTCAGACATTAGTATGATAGACTTTTGGGATCATCATAGGTTTTGTTAGGTTTATCTGTTCAAGACTAGCTACCGAGTTTCAAGAGCTTTGAGACTTTAAGAATACAAATAACAACTGAAAATTCAGTAATACCTATATCAATTTGTTAAACCATCCATTGGCCCCAGGTTGAAAACTTTATGGGCCTCTACTTTATGGCTGAGGAATTTGCCCAGATTCTATGTTAATAAAACTAAATTTCCAACTATATCAGTTTCCAATTATATTATCTGTTGTGTTGGCATAAGAGCTTCAAGCCACGTCATCCTTACAGATTTGATTCATATGACAGGGTGGAGGAATGGTGAGTAATACTTTTATTATCTAACTTATGTGATGGTGGTTTAGTTGCTAAGTTGTGTCTGACTGTTGTGACTCCATGGACTATATAGCCTGCCAGGCTCCTCTCTCCATGGAATTCTCCAGGCAAGAATACTGGAGTGGGTTGCCATTTCCTTTTCCAGAGGATCATCCCAACCCAGGAATCAAACCCAGGTCTCCTACATTGCAGGCAGATTTTTTACCAACTGAACTACAAGGGAAGCCCTGATCTAATGTATGTATGTCTTTGAATAGTATGCTAGCTTTCAACCAAAATTACTTGTTTTGCATTAACTCTTCAACACTTGTATATTCTACTGATGTCCTAATTTCATGAGACATTAGAGTGATTTCTGTTGCATAAATGATAGCTTTCACTGCTTATAAAATGTGCTTTGACACACTCAATAATGTCTTCTTCACACTTATACTGCACTGATTACATCTGGCAACCCCATATGGTAAAACTTAGTTACGACCCTTCCAATTAAACTATGGTTGGAAACCCACTTCTGGGGTGCAGCTCAGCTATCTACTAAATTTCTCAGTGACATTCAGGACATGAAATAATTTTGAGACAATAAATTTGCAATATGAATGAGAGCAGATGAGGTTTTCAATCTGTATTAATTTATTTTTCAAAATTCATTACTTATACAGTTTACTTTCCAAGCTAATTCTGACCAAAGATGAGTAACACTACGTTGGCAAAAGTTTGTGCATAAGGTATTTCCATATGCTTAAGCAGAAACTCCCAAGTACCATGTATATATACGAGTAGAATGCAGTGACAGAGAAAGCATGGCATCCCACTCCAGTACTCTTGCCTGGAAAATCCCATGGACAGAGGAGCCTGGTGGGCTGCAGTCCATGGGGTCACTAAGAGCTGGACACAACTGAGCGACTTCACTTTCACTTTTCACTTTCATGCATTGGAGAAGGAAATGACAACCCACTCCAATGTTCTTGCCTGGAGAATCCCAGGGACGGAGGAGCCTGGTGGGCTGCCATCTACGGGATCGCACAGAGTCAAAAACAACTGAAGTGACTTAATAGCAGCAGCAGCAGCAGCAGAATGCAGTGAAAGATGTCCTTAAGGAGGTTCTCTAGCACATGCTCCCAGACTTGTTCTCAGCTAATGACTTTGCATCCTATTTCATGGAAAAAAGAGAACCTATCAAAAGATTGGCACAGCCTCTCACTACCACAGGCCCCTACCTAATAGCTCTCTACCCATGTACTTTGCTTTTTTCTTTTTCTTTTTTTTTTGGCTGCGCCACACAGCATGTAGGATTTTAGTTTTCCAACCATGGATCAAACCCATGCCCCCTGCATTGGTAGCGTGAAGTCTTAATCACCGGACTACCAGGGAAGTCCCTCCATATACTTTGTCTTTTCTCCTGTTTCTATAGATGAAGTGTCTGTGTTTCTAAGGCCACCCCCTACCGGTGCACAGGTTCTCAACCTTCTCAACCTCACAGTTCTGCTCCTGCAATGCCCTTCTCTCCTGAATCATCAATTCCCCCCTCTTCCCCTGGAGCATTAATACCAGAAAACAAGCATCCTGTGTTTCCTCCTACCTTAAGCAAACAAAGGAAACTCTCTTGACTAACCACTTCTCCACCCCGCTGCTGCCCAGCTGCTGCCCAATTTCTACTGTTTCTGAATCATCTCTTCCGGTTCTTCTGTAACTCATTCTGATCAGGTTTCACCTCATCCTCCCTACCCTCTCTGTTCCATCTGTGTTGGCTTCTTGTAGATCTTTGGACTAAACAGACCTACTCCTTCCTCAGGCATTTGCTCTTGGTGGTCCCTGGCCTCTGACCCCAGGTGTCAGTGGCTTGCTTCTTCCTCTAAGGCTTTGTTCAAAAAAATCACCTGTTTAGTGAAAACTTTCCATCATTTTATTTAAAATTGAAATAGTTCTTCACATCCCCTCACTTCTTATCCCCTTGTGCTGTGTTGATTTTTTTTTAACATTCTAATAGGAGAAGGCAATGGCAACCCACTCCAATACTCCTGCCTGGAAAATCCCATGGATGGAGGAGCCTGGCAGGCTGCAGTCCATGAGGTCGCTAAGAGTCGGACACAACTGAGCGACTTCACTTTCATGCATTGGAGAAGGAAATGGCAACCCACTCCAGTGTTCTTGCCTGGAGAATCCCAGGGATGGGGGAGCCTGGTGGGCTGCCGTCTCTGGGGTCGCAGAGTCAGACACGACTGAAGCGACTTAGCAGTAACAGCAGCAAAGCACTATAAAACTTATTTTGTTTTCTAAATAAACTCATTAATTGGGCTTTTTGAGGATTTGATTGTTTAACAGGCAAAGCTGATATAGATCCCCTCTACGACCAAATTGAACGTCCCATGACAAGGAAAGGGCCTGGGCTTGGAGCCAGCCTGGAAGGACATTCTGCTCACCCTCTGAGTGGCTTTGGGCTGTCTACCCTTTCCAAGACTCAGATTGCTCACCTGTAGGTGGGCATAATATACTTAAATCATTCACTCAGTGAATGTTGAGGGCAGTCTAGGTCAAGCAATGGGCTACGTCTTCAGACAGTCCTGAGTGAGACAGAGATGATTCCTGCCCTCGTGGAGCTTGGAGTCTAGGAAGGAGGTAGGTATGTTTAATACCTAGATATGTTCAATAATCCTAGAAACAAATGTAACAATGTTACTCTCTCGCCACCACTGCCTAAAAGCTCAGTTTTCCTGAGAGGCATATGCTAGTTGGTAATCTTCCCAACTTGATTTTCATACTTGATTGCATCCTGAAATATTTCATAAAAAATACAGGCGAGGAGGCAGGGGGTATATGTCTGGAATGATTCAAGAGGTTGGTAATATGGCCTCCAACCTGCATTTTCACCATCTCCTAGGAAATTCTGATACAGACCACACACTGAGAAGTGCTGATTTAGAGAAAGAGTTTTATCATCTTTCTTTTTAATAATAGGTAATAAAAACATTTTAAAGTCATGTCATTTTGAATAAATCATGCTCTCCTAGAAGCCATTTATTCCAAGACTTTGCCTCATATTAATGATATTAATGATCCTTAGAGGCTACACACATGCTATCTAATCTTACTAGGGTCTCAATCTTAAAATAACTCACCCCCCTGAGAACATCTTTGGTTGCCTTGTAGCTTTATTGCAAAAAATACAAAGGGTTTTAAAATGTCATCCATTTATGTGGCTAAGAAGTACGGACTAGCAAAGAGAGCCACAACCGAAAAGAAAATTGACCTCAGAGAGCCTTCCTGCCACAGACACTAAGGAAAGCAATCAACAGATGGTGCTGACTGCTGCCATGATTGAGCCATGCAGATTCAAATGTGAACATCATTTCACTCCGTTAACATAATTATGCTAAGGCAAGTAATTTTGATGTATGACATGTGGCCATGTTCTACAATAAGGTCATAAACCCACAAAATTATTCCTTTGTAAATAATCAGAAGGTGTTAGATATTACTCAATTCAGAATGATTGAAGGTGGAAAATCTGACTTGTGAATTAAAAGCAAAAGGCGGAAAATCTGACTTGTGGGTTAAAAGCACACCAATGACAATTTATTATTTGTCTCTCATTTTTTTGGCCTCTCTGTGCAACTTGTGGCATCTCAGTTCCTTGACCAAGAACCGAACCAGGGCCACGGTAATGAAAGCCCAGAATCCTAACCATTAGGCCATCAGAGAACTCCCTGTTATTTGTCTTTTAACCTATGGTAATGTCATAGATATTATGCGAAGATACCATGTGAAGAGTTGACTCATTGGAAAAGACTCTGATGCTGGGAGGGATTGGAGGCAGGAGGAGAAGGAGACAACAGAGGATGAGATGGCTGGATGGCATCACTGAGTGGATGGACGTGAGTCTGAGTGAACTCTGGCAGCTGGTGATGGACAGGGAGGCCTGGCGTGCTGCAATTCATGGGGTCGCAAAGAGTCAGACACGACTGAGCGACTGAACTGAACTGAACTGAATACCATAGATAGCTGTGTCCAAGGAAAAATTTGTTTTCACTATGTCTAGAAAAAGACAATTGAAATTTATCCTGGTAAATATCCCAGCATTTTGTGTCAGATGACTTATGGTAGTTTGTCTATTTGTTATTTATATTCCTCCAGAATCTACTGAGCAGAATAAGCTAATGTTTTTGAGATGGTTCAAGGGCATCCTCATGAATATCTAAAATTGGGCACTACGTTAATACCCTCATCCTCATAAGAAATGTACCTGTAGTAAGTGGTCCTAGACTTTAAGGCCATTGTGTTATATCTGCATAGTTCAGGCCATAATATTACTTTTATCAGTCCGATAAGTAACTAATGGTACGTCAGTGTAATTTTACTATAATTAATAATTGTAGAAAAGTTTGATCATCTTTTTATGTGTTTAAGAGCTATTAAAATCCTTTGATGTCTGTACTTTGCCTATTTTTCTGTAGGATTTCTGTTGGACTTATTGATTGATAGAGGTCTTATATAGAGTAGAGAACTTATCCCTTATCTTTAAGATTTAAATTGATTTTTCAGTTTATCCCTTCTGTTTTGACTTTACCCGTATGATTTCTGCTGTGCAGAATTTTAATCTGTATGTATATAGTAAAATTTATTAATCTTTAATGGCTCCTGTGTCTTTGTCACACTTAGGCCTTCTCCATTCAACACTGTGTGTATAATACATTTGTGTGTATAGTATATATACATAAAGCATATACATAAAGATAGTACAATATAAATATCTGTTCAGTTCAGTTCAGTCGCTCAGTCATGTCCAACTCTTTACAACCCCATGAATTGCAGCACGCCAGGCCTCCCTGTCCATCACCAACTCCCGGAGTTCACCCAGACTCACGTCCATCAAGTCAGTGATGCCATCCAGCCATCTCATCCTCTGCCATCCCCTGCTCTTTCTGCCCTCAATCTTCTCCAATGAGTCAACTCTTCGCATGAGTGCCCAAAGTACTGGAGTTTCAGCTTTAGCATCATTCTCTCCAAAGAAATCCCAGGGCTGATCTCCTTCAGAATGGACTGGTTGGATCTCCTTGCAGTCCAAGGGACTCTCAAGAGTCTTCTCCAACACTACAGTTCAAAAGCATCAATTCTTCGGCACTCAGCCTTCTTCACAGTCCAACTCTCATATCCATACATGACCACAGGAAAAACCATAGCCTTATATGTATATACATATATATATGAACTATATATATATACATATTTATGTGTGTGTGTATATATATACACATATATCTTTACTTATGAATATATTATTTAAAATCCCCGTACTTTCTCCCTGGAAATTTCAAGTTTCAGTGTTCACTTTTAAAGTTTGATCTATCTGGAACTTATTTTGATTTAAAATACAAACTACTCATCTTCTTTATTTTTAATCCCTGGAAATTTATCTTCACCTCTTTCTAACACCAGTTACCACTTACTGAATAATCTCTGCTACCCCACTGATTTGACATGCTAAATTTTATGATATACCAAATTATATTTCTCACCATTCTAATTATTGAAGCTTTTTTTAAAAAAATTATTTTAATTGGAGGCTGATTACTTTACAACATTGTGGTGGTTTTTGCCATACATCGGCATGAATCAGCCTTGGGTTTACATGTGTTCCCCCATTCTAAACCCCCCCTCCCACCTCCCTTCCCACCCCATCCCTCTGGGTTGTTCCAGAGCACTGGCTTTGAGTGCCCTGCTTCATGCATCAAACTTGCAGTGGTCACCTATTTTATATATGGTAATATATATGTTTCAATACTATTGTCTCAAATCATCCCACCCTCACCTTCTCCCACAGAGTATTATCATAGCTTTTAAGTGCATTTTATTATCTGATCACTATTTTATCCCCAGAGCTTTTCTTGCTATTCCTGCTTTCTAATTTTTTTCTACATAAACTTTAAATTTTCTTGTCTAATTTTTTAAAGTTGTTATTTTTATTGAAATTGCATTAAATGTACGGAGTAATATAGGAAGAACTTACAGCTTTATGATATTGAATTTAAGAATAAGATATCAATTTCCATTTATCCTAGTCTTTCCCCTAATTGTCTCACAATGCCATAAATGATTTTTACAGCTTGTTTGCTTCAACCAGCATTCAGATAAAGTCCAAAAATTACAATTTGTTGATATGTCTTTGAAATCTTTTTAAACCATCTGCCTCCCTGCATCTCACTGGCCCTTTATTTTTACATTTTATTTGTTGAAACAATCACTTGTCCTGTGGAGATTCCTGCCATCTGGATCTTGTTGATTATACCCTGTTGGTGGTGTTTAACATGTTCATCTGTCCTTATTTTAGGAAGAATACTACATAGGAGACAAAATATTCTGTGTTTTCTTTAATCTATTTCTCAGCGACATTTCCATTTTTCTTGTGTATATCTTCCTTATTTCTTTCTGAGTGTATTCCTAAGATTTTTTAGTAATCATATAACCTCTAAGGAGAGCAGCTTGGCACCATTTATCAAAATTGCAAGAACTTGTGTCTTTTGACCTAGCAATTTAACTTCTAGGAATTTATCCTACAGAGGTAATTGCACACCTGTGAAATGATGTATTTCTGAAATTACTCATTGTCTCATTATTTGTAATAGCAAAAGATTGCAATAATCTAAATTCCCGTTGGTTGGAGACTAATTAAGTAAATTATGGCTTGCCCATGTAGTGAAATACTATAACATTGTTAAAAAAAATTAAAATGAGGGACTTCCTTATGTAAGGGTAAGAAATATTTTCCAAGATATATTGCTAAATGAAAAAATGAGGTTGCAAATCAGTATGGATATTATGCTATTATTTCTGTAAGAAAAGGGGACATATATATACTGAATATACATAAGATATTTCTGGAAGATAACATTGATTCACCAAGAGAAATTGGCTGACTGAGGGACAGGAGAGTGTGGGAGAGAGAATCTTCATTATATGCCTTTTCATATACCTTTGAATTTGTACTCTGTGAATGCTTTACCTATTTAATGATTTTTACTTTAAAAGTTTAAGTATTATAATGTATTATATAACAGGTTAAGATCCAAATTAAGATGCTTTATGTTTAAAGCCTGTTGTAGCATTATTTGGCACACAGAATTCACACAGTCAGTGTTGTTGAGGGAATTCCTGCCCAACATGTTTGGCATGGCACAATAAAACTAGCAAGGGGTTTGAAGCCCTCAGGCAAAAGTTCAGCCGCCTTTTCTCTTTCTTAGTAAACTTATCAACGTTGTAAAAATATCTTAAACTTACTAGGTTTCAGTTTCTTATTCTACAAAACAGAATTACCTTCACTTAACTTCCAACTTGTTATGAGAATGAGTGGTAATTTACATTATGCCCAGATGCCTGGTCCATTATGTTATTTTTTAGCTCTAGAATTCCATGAATTAATTAGTCCCTGGGGAGAAAACTGAGGTCAAAGGATATATTTTATGGGAACATTTCTCCTTTTTATTTTGAAACTGAGATATCCCTAATTGTGTTCTTGAATTTTATTAGCAATGCCCTCCTCTTCAGGCTCCCAGCAGCTATATGTAAACTCTCAAGCAATCCTAGAAATGAGAAAGCAGGCAGTGTTTCCCATTCTATTTGGGTGGCCTCTTACCCACTTCTCTTGACTTGAGCTCTGCCTTTCATTGTTTTTTCTCCTTGGGCCTATAAAACTGTATATTTAAAATTATAGTTCTATAGCTCTGTTACAAGCTAAAATCTATGAGGCTCAGGTTGCCCACCATTCAGTCATTCTCTGCAAGGCCAATTATCTGAATTTTTAAAAAGCTAAGTTGAGAGACCTATTTCATTTTATTCCAATTTACTTATAGATGTCTCATCTGCAAGATAGACTCTGACAGATACCTTAGAGTCATAAAAATATTCTCTGAAATTTCTCTGATACAGCTAGCTTTCACATTTTATAAATCTTAAGATGTGTAAGAGGCAGCCCGCACGCAAGGTAACACAATGAAAAGCCAATATCCTTGCCTCCATTTCTCCAGACTCTTCTGGATCCTTTAATTGTTAACCCAGAGGAAGACAGCTGCACCATCAGAGGGTGCTGGTCAGTGCTCGTTCTCACGATATCAGAACCATGAGATAAATCCCTCCATCTAACTGTACAATGATGGGGAAAGCCTTAAGCTGCTATGCAAGGAGAGTGCTAGGGACCATTTCCTGTCAGTGAAGACTATTAAACTTGGAAGACATTAAAAAAAAAAAAGAATTAAATCTATTGATACATCTCTACAGATCTCTGAAAATAAGACACATTGGTTACCATTTGGAATGATTTAACTCTGCTTTGTGGAGAAGTACCCTAGCCATCTCTATTTTTACGTTTTTGCCTTTGCAACATTTCATTGGCTGATTTCCTTGATTCGTCTTTCTACACACTTCCTAAAGCTGTTACTATATTGTAAATATTGTTCTGAAAATTACAGGAAGTGAAACCAGGATACTTTCATATAGCCCATATATCTGCATACAGGTTTCACTTATTTGCCCACACTCAGCAAGAAAAATTACAAGTTGCTTTTTCAGTCATTCACAGTGATGAACAGGAAGAGGAAACCAAAGTACTTTTAGAAATCCCCTGTTATGGTGTGTGGCAGGTTTATAAATAGAATTATCAGGTGGATATTTTCAAATAGCATTAATACAACATTAGTCAATATCAGGAAAATTTTGTATTTTAAGTTTTAAGTGTATAAACAACAAAGCAGTGAAAAATTTTTACATGTTCTTTCTCACTTTCACTTTCCCCATTGTCTATCAGATCAGATCAGATCGGATCAGTCGCTCAGTTGTGTCCAACTCTTTGTGACCCCATGAATCACAGCACGCCAGGCCTCCCTGTTCATCACCAACTCCTGGAGTTCACTGAGACTCACGTCCATCAAGTCAGTGATGCCATCCAGCCATCTCATCCTCTGTCATCCCCTTCTCCTCCTGCCCCCAATCCCTCCCAGCATCAGACTCTTTTCTGATGAGTCAACTCTTCGCATGAGGTGGCCAAAGTACTGGAGTTTCAGCTTTAGCATCATTCCTTCCAAAGAAATCCCAGGGCTGATCTCCTTCAGAATGGACCAGTTGGATCTCCTTGCAGTCCAAGGGACTCTCAAGAGTCTTCTCCAACACCACAGTTCAAAAGCATCAATTCTTTGGCACTCAGCCTTCTTCACAGTCCAACTCTCACATCCATACATGACCACAGGAAAAACCATAGCCTTGACTAGACGGACTTTTGTTGGCAAAGTAATGTCTCTGCTTTTGAATATGCTATCTAGGTTGGTCATAACTTTCCTTCCAAGGAGTAAGCGTCTTTTAATTTCATGGCTGCAGTCACCATCTGCAGTGATTTTGGAGCCCAGAAAAATACAGTCTGACACTGTTTCCCCATCTATTTCCCATGAAGTGATGGGACCAGATGCCATGATCTTCGTTTTCTGAATGTTGAGCTTTAAGCCAACTTTTTCACTCTCCACTTTCACTTTCATCAAGAGGCTTTTGAGTTCCTCTTCACTTTCTGCCATAAGGGTGGTGTCATCTGCATATCTGAGGTTATTGATATTTCTCCTGGCAATCTTGATTCCAGCTTGTGTTTCTTCCAGTCCAGCGTTTCTCATGATGTACTCTGCATATAAGTTAAATAAACAGGGTGACAATATACAGCCTTGACGTACTCCTTTTCATATTTGGAACCAGTCTGTTGTTCCATGTCCAGTTCTAACTGATGCTTCTGACCTGCATACAAATTTCTCAAGAGGCAGGTCAGGTGGTCTGGTATTCCCATCTCTTTCAGAATTTTCCACAGTTTATTGTGATCCACACAGTCAAAGGCTTTGGCATAGTCAATAAAGCAGAAAGAGATGTTTTTCTGGAACTCTCTTGCTTTTTCCATGATCCAGCGGATGTTGGCAATTTGATCTCTGGTTCCTCTGCCTTTTCTAAAACCAGCTTGAACATCAGGAAGTTCTCGGTTCACATATTGCTGAAGCCTGGCTTGGAGAATTTTGAGCATTACTTTACTAGCTTGTGAGATGAGTGCAATTGTGTGGTAGTTTGAGCATTCTTTGGCATTGCTTTTCTTTGGGATTGGAATGAAAACTGACCTTTTCCAGTCCTGGGGCCACTGCTGGGTTTTCCAGATTTGCTGGCATATTGAGTGCAGCACTTTCACAGCATCATCTTTCAGGATTTGGGATAGCTCAACTGGAATTCCATCACCTCCACTAGCTTCGTTCATAGTGATGCTTTCTAAGGCCCACTTGACTTCAAATTCCAGGATGTCTGGCTGTAGGTGAGTGATCACATCATTGTGATTATCTGGGTCGTGAAGATCTTTTTTGTACAGTTCTTCTGTGTATTCTTGCCATCTCTTATTAATATCTCCTGCTTCTGTTAGGTCCATACCATTTCTGTCCTTTATCGAGCCCATCTTTGCATGAAATGTTCCTTTGGTATCTCTGATTTTCTTGAAGAGATCTCTAGTCTTTCCCATTCTGTTGTTTTCCTCTATTTCTTTACATTGATCGCTGAAGAAGGCTTTCTTATCTCTTCTTGCTATTCTTTGGAACTCTGCATTCAGATGTTTATATCTTTCCTTTTCTCCTTTGCTTTTCGCTTCTCTTTTCACAGCTATTTATAAGGCCTCCCCAGACAGCCATTTTGCTTTTTTGCATTTCTTTTCCATGGGGATGGTCTTGATCCCTGTCTCCTGTACAATGTCACGAACCTCAGTCTATAGTTCATCAGGCACTCTATCTATCAGATCTAGGCCCTTAAATCTATTTCTCACTTCCACTGTATAATCATAAGGGATTTGATTTAGGTCATACCTGAATGGTCTAGTGGTTTTCCCTACTTTCTTCAATTTAAGTCTGAATTTGGCAATAAGGAGTTCATGGTCTGAGCCACAGTCAGCTCCTGGTCTTGTTTTTGCTGACTGTATAGAGCTTCTCCATCTTTGGCTGCAAAGAGTATAATCAATCTGATTTTGGTGTTGACCATCTGGTGATGTCCATGTATAGAGTCTTCTCTTGTGTTGTTGGAAGAGGGTGTTTGTTATGACCAGTGTATTTTCTTGGCAAAACTCTCTTAGTCTTTGCCCTGCTTCATTCCGTATTCCAAGGCCAAATTTGCCTATTACTCCAGGTGTTTCTTAAAGTAATGTATGTATCTGCCCTTATTTAGAATGTTTTCCCTTATAGGTCTGTATAACTGATTCACTTTGTTGTACAGCAGAAAGTAACACAACATGATAAATCAACTATACTCCAATAAAAATTTAAAAAATAAAAAAAGTACTTTTTACAACTGATGTTTAAAAAAAAAAATAAGGCATATAACAATTTCCTCAGGGTACAGAGGGTGTGAGCCACAAGGATTTTGTGTTTTTTCTTCTAAAGAAAGAGCCACCTAATTTAGGTTGGTGTTTTGTATTGGTTGGAGAGTTCCTCTGTCAGTTTCTAGCATTTCCAGCAAAAGATAAAGAGAAAAGACTTCTAAGAGGAAATCATAATAATTGTTTCCCCAGATTTCTTAACTAGGATGCCTATTAAAAATATGAGATATTGTGACCTCTGAAAACAGTGAAACAACTGTATGAAATACTAAATAACAAAACAATCTGTTAATGTTTTAATATTTAGCCTGGGACACAATAGATGCTCAGTAAAGTGTAGTTGGAAGCATATGAAGTTGCTGATACCTAACCACTTTCACTTATAAAAATGGTAATTTCACAAGACTTGATCTAATATATTAACATCTTGCCTTATTCATTTGGTGTCAGAATTCCATGAGCCGAAACCATATTACTAAAAGGGCAAGCTGATCTTGGGAATATTATAATTATTAGCCAGGATAAAGAAGTAGACTTGTATGGCCTTAACAGACCCTGAGACAAAGAGAACCTATGCATTTCACCTCAGGATAGTTCAGATGTCCCCAAACCTCACCCATGATCTCTTAAAATAAGGCAAGAGGGTAAAGCTAGGGGAGCAAATTAACAATAGCTGTAGGGCTCCATTATCATGGGGAGAGACAGAGAATCAAAAAAAGAAAAAAGGAAAGAAAAGAGAGAGGAAGGAGGGAATGAAGGAAAGAAAGAAGGAAGGGAGAAAGGGGAGTTGGAAACACTGTAATTATAACCCAGATATAATTTTAAAAACATGCAAATATACTGAATATCTGAGATTCTTCTGTGTGTCTGATCAAGAGCCCTAACCACTACTGTTCTCTGTTAGAAGATCAGTTCAGTCACTCAGTCTTGTCCAACTCTTTGCGACCCCATAAATCGCAGCAAGCCAGGCCTCCCTGTCCATCACCAAGTCCCTGAGTCCACCCAAACCCATGTCCATTGAGTCAGTGATGCCATCCAACCATCTCATCCTCTGTCGTCCCCTCCTCCTCCCGCCCTCAATCTTTCCCAGCATCAGGGTCTTTTCCAGTGAGTCAGTTCTTCGCATCAGGTGGCCAAAGTATTGGAATTTCAGCTTCAACATCAGTCCTTCCAATGAATACTAAGGACTGATCTCTTTTAGGATGGACTGGTTGGATCTCCTTGCAGTCCAAGGGACTCTCAAAAGTCTTCTCCAACACCACAGTGCAAAAGCATCAATTCTTCAGCGTTCAGCTTTCTTTAGAGTCCAACTCTCACATCCATACATGACCACTGGAAAAACCATAGCCTTGACTAGATGGACTTTGTTGGCAAAGTAATGTCTCTGCTTTTCAATATGCTATCTAGGTTGGTCATAACTTTCCTTCCAAGGAGTAAGCGTCTTTTAATTTCATGGCTGCAGTCACCATCTGCAGTGATTTTAGAGCCCAGAAAAATAAAGTCTGTCACTGTTTCCACTGTTTCCCCATCTATTTCCCATGAAGTGGTGGGACCAGATGCCATGATCTTAGTTTTCTGAATGTTGAGTTTTAAGCCAACTTTTTCACTCTCCTCTTTCACCTTCATCAAGAGGCTTTTTAGTTCCTCTTCACTTTCTGCCATAAGGGTGGTGTCATCTGTATATCTGAGGTTATTGATATTTCTCCCAGCAATCTTGATTCCAGCTTGTGCTTCCTGCAGCCCAGCATTTCTCAGGATGAACTCTGCATATAAGTTAAATAAGCAGGGTGACAATATACAGCCTTGACGTACTCCTTTTCCTATTTCATCACGTTACAAAATTGTACTTACCCTTCTGACTGTACATTATCAAGACAAGTTTAAAACTGGATTTGAATGTTCCGATAATCTTTCTGTAAAATTTTTTTTTTAGGTTGGCACACTGTAAAACTTCTCCGGGTATTTTACCTCATTTCTCAGCCTTTCAGGGTGTACTTAAGTGTTAGTAAATGACCATGCAATGAGGTTACTGCTACTTCTTCTACTCCTTCCACTGGCAAATAATTGAGAAGCACCCTTACACCTGGGTATTCTTTAGATTTCTAGAGACATATTAAACTTTTAAAAGCTTTATTACACAAGCAATATTTTAATATTGAAAAAATAGAAAATCCAATATTTTTTTATTGAGAATAGAAAAAACCTGAAATCTGAAAAAAACTGAATATCTCTTTAAACAATGTAGAACTAACACAAGAAGGCAAATACCATAAAGGCCTCTCTTGTGTCTCTCTGTTCTCATCTACATTCCTAGTAACTAGTATAGGGTGTGACATGTAGCTGTCAAGGACAGGTATTTATTGAACGAATGAATGAAATTCAGTATTCACATTGGAAGTTTTAATTTTTCTTTAAGTATCTATCGTAACTCATTAAATATTGTTTGTGTACAAGATGTTCAATACAAATGACTTTGTTTCCTCATCTATAACATGAGGGTCTGGGCAAAGTGTTTCTGGCAGAAATGTTCTATAGTCTTGTAAACAGCTAAGCCTTCAGGCTAGGGAAGAGAGTGAGAGCGAGCACAAGCATTTCTTAAAACATTAATGGGTAAGCTAAGACCATTAATGTCTGGCTTAGTTCCACAGTGGCCTTGGGCCACGCGTGACCATGATTGACCATCAATCATGGTGAGGACTTTTTAACCTATGTCTCTGAAACTATTCACTGAATTTTGCTGTGGGGCTCGCGCGTCACTTGTTTAGCTTTCCTGACAGTATTCCAGAGGAAGTTGGTTGTTGGCAAGTACAAAGTCTCTCCCAATTGTGCCAAACAGAATTATTCATTACCATTTTATGGAAAGCCCAAATCATATATCTAGGAGGACTAAGCACCTGCCAGCTCACCAGTTTTTGTTGATATTGACTTTGTTTTCCTCAGTAATCACCAGCATTAACCAAACGTTTTTGAATTCCAAATGGAGCCTCCTTATGAGTTAAGATCTGAAGAAAGGGGGTCTATTTTTAAAGAAACATGTTTTGTGAGGTCCATGCTGATTTTTCTGTTTTTGTTTCAAGCACTTGTATCATGGTCAGATTATGAAGAGTAAATGTGTTTCGCCTACTTCTAGCTCTACACTTGCAAATATGGTAACCACTTGTTGCTGTTCAGTCGCTCAAATATGTGTCTGTCTTTTTACATCCTCATAGACTGCAGCACGCCAGGCTTCCCTGTCCTTCAGTAACTACTAGCTACATTTAAATCAATTAAATTAAAATTCTTATTCCTCTGTTGCACTAACCACATTACAAGAACCCAATAATTACAAGTGTCAAATGGCTATCTTGTTGGACAAGGAAACATAGGTAATATTTTTATCATTGCCAAGAGTTCTTTTGGGCCACATTTTCCTAACTTTCTGAAGGATACAGAGTAAACAATATTTTGGCTTTTAATTTTAAGAAATTTCTTAGGGCCTAAAGTAGGAAAAGTTTTGGCCAGAGATTTATTTATTCAGAATTTATTCACCGAGTCAAAACAATTTCCCAAGAGGTTATCTTTGTTGTGAAATATTCCTGAAAGTTTATGGCCCCTGCTTCTTACTAGATCGATGATATTGTGGCCCAGGGAGATTACTGAGAAAACCCAAAAGCTCCTTGGAAGCCTTAGCTGCTATCAGAGAAAGCCAATCTTCTCAGTCACTGTTCATCTTCATTCCAATTAGCCTGAGGACTATATATTAATTATATTAATATGTATCAAAGCACTTTATAAATTCTGGGAAGTTTTGGTACCTTTAATTATTTCTCAGCATTACCCGAACTAGTTAGTCCCTAAATGAGCAGACCTCCATTGTCTTTTGCAGGCCTAACCTTCATCTGGGATGCATGCAAAATACTCAAGAACTTTAAAACTATAGGAGAGCAGCTCAGTGCTGGCTGCTATATAATCATTAATTCCACAGAGTTCTATGAAACTCAGAGTTCTATGAAGTCACTTTGGGATACCACTGGTACAATACTAATTCAACCAATAATTAAGGAATAGTCAGTAATTAAGTAAAGTCTAATATCACAGTTCCTTCCTATTCTGCTTATTGGGGTATCCCATGAAAATAAACATTTTTTGAAAGAAAAAAATTCTAACTTTAAGGATTTTAAAAAATAAAGAAAAATTACCTTTTTTCTTTATTTTTAAATATTATTTATAATCTTTTTAAGATTATAATCTTGATTTTCATCCAAATATAAAATGAACAAATGTCAAAGATTTTATTTAGCTCATTAATTAGTAAGAGATCCAGTAACATGTTAAAAACAATTCATGAGAAAATCCAGGAAGCAAATGAATACATAAGTCTATCAGGACTACTGAAATGTATTTGCTTAATAGATGCAAAACTAGTCACTACCACAGGACAATATGCAATTAGTTGCATTCTAACCATCCATATACACTATGCATTTTTATAGACAAGAATCATTTGCATCACTATCAATTCTCTGTAATTTAGAGAGTTGTAAAATTGTTCAAAGACAATGAATGGTCCAAACCCACAGTTAGATAACTTGGAAGAGTATGTTCTAGATAATGCATAAGTTTTCACTGAAGACACCCAGTAAATATCCTAGTCCACTTCCAAGCCTTTTATAATTTTTTATGGTAAATTAAATCTCTATAGGTTTTCTCTCTCCCTAGCTCTGGTCCTTTGATTTGCCTGGCCATTTCCCCCTTGTTGGAGAGATATTTGATGGGCTTTCTTTTTTTTTTTTTTCTCTTGATTCAACAGAACAGGAAAAAGAACATAAATATATATCTTACAGAAAAATCTAAGAGACTATCGAAAAGTGTCCCAGTGGGCCGAATAGCTGAAGGGAGAAGCAAAAGAAAGAAAAAGATGAAAAGATGAAATCATTGATATCATAATTTCATAGATGTTGCAATTACAAAATTAAACCTCTTTGTTTCTCTTATTTCCTTGCTTCTGACCTCTTGGTTTTAATAAACCAAGTTTAAAAAAACTTGGTTTAAAAAAACACCTGTTTTTTTAGAAGGGATATTTAAAAAGGAAAATGGTGTACATGTCTTTTTAAAAATAACACAATGGAATATATTTATTCATTCCATAGTATATTATTCCCTTAATAAGCAGAGTTTAAATCTAAGGCTTCTTGTCATCCTTCTGAATCAACACTGGGCCATTATTTATCATGCGTATGACATGATACTTTACATAATGCATTTTCTGATCAAAAACTTTTAGTGCTTTTGTGATTGAAGTGTAATCCTAAGACATTTCAAATAGTGATGTGTTCTCTACATTTCCGTTTGATGATTTGATTAGTCCGTCACCATACCCCTACACTCCACATGAGTATATAGCTATTTTTGAAAGTTATCAGGATGATTTTGACAGCTTAGCACCTGAGCATTTGTCCTTAGGCTTCTCCGGTGGCTCAGACAGTAAAGAGTCTTCCTGTAGTGCGGGAGACCCAGGTAGGATCCCTGGGTCAGAAAGGTCCCCTGGAGAAGGAAATGGCAACCCACTGTAGTTTCTTGCCTGGAAAATCCCATGAACAGAGGAGCCTGGCAGATTACAGTTTATAGGATTGCAAAGAGTCAAACACGACTGAGCGACTTCACTTCAGTAGTCCTAGTCCTTCACTCGGAGAAGGCAATGGCACCCCACTCCAGTACTCTTGCTTGGAAAATCCCATGGACAGAGGAGCCTGTTAGGCTGCAATCCATGGGGTCGCTAAGAGTCGGACACAACTGAGCAACTTCACTTTCACTTTTCACTTTTCACTTTCATGCATTGGAGAAGAAAATGGCAACCCACTCCGGTGTTCTTGCTTGGAGAATCCCAGGGACAGGGGAGCCTGGTGGGATTTAGCAGCAGCAGCAGCAGCATTCTCCTTTTTATTCTCTTCTGTATATGTGGTCCTCTTTCTTTCTAGGACTGCCATCATACTATAGTCCTTTTGAGGGCAATTCTAGATCCAACGTGAAGCAAGAATTTAATTATGGGAGCCAACATCAGTCGAAATAAGTCAGCTTAGAGAGCAAGGACAAACAAATAGCCTAAAGTTCACATTTTCCAGGCTATGATGCTTATACAGGTAATGGCAACTTGCCTCTCTGTCTGAGAACTAGGTGGTTTCATTGAACATTGATTAAAAGAATCATTCCAATTTCAGAAAAGTTAAAATTGGGGATAAGAAGGAACACCATGCATGTTACAGTTGATGAAGCTTGCTAAATTATGGGTTGTTTAAATATATATTGTTTCACAAGTAATGACTCTCTCTCTCTTTTTTTTTGTATGTGACAAATTCTTTGAAAAATTTCCCAGTTTCATTTCTGCAGATCTAGGTTAAACCTGTCTCTTAATCAGAAACCACAGATCTAGAAACGTCAACTTTCTTGTTCCAAATTTCATCAAGTGAGCTAGAACTAACCAAAATTAGAGTAGTGGTTTCCAACCACTCAATACCTTCTCATGGGGGAAGAGAAACCTTCATGAATTTAAGTATATACACTATAAGTGACTGTCTTATTTTCATTTGGAAATGTTTGCTCTTTTATGTGATTCATTATTGTTGTGAATTTTTTTGCCCCTTCCCAATATATGTACTTGGTAAAGTAAAAATGTAGCAAACCTAAATTTAGTTCCCTCAATTAAAAAATTTTCATGCAAAAATCTGAAAATTTATAGGCCAGAGGGCTTCAAGACAGTGTTCTTTAAAAAAAAAAAAAAACAACTTTTTATTTTGTACTAGGATATAGCTGATTAACAAAAAAGTATTGTGATAATTTCAAGTATTCTTTGCAGTAGACGTTTCTCCCTAGTTAAGTCCCATGGCTGTTTCTTGCTGGAGAAACGACCTTCTTCAGCTATTTATCTCACCTTCTTAAGAACACCTCCCTTGCCTTCTCAACTCAAAATATGAAAACACTTTTTAAAAATTTCAAATAATTGGGTTATCAAAAAAGAAATGTTACATATATGAATAATCAACCTCTCTATAAATAATACTATCTTTTTTTTTATTGTTCTAGCTTTGGGTTCTGTGATTCCTCATACCTCAGTTATAAAATGATTTAGTTCTCTAACCTGTTTCAGTGAGGTTTTTTCTGAAGCAAGATACTCACACATGTGTCCACAACCTACCTGACCAATAGCAATAGGAGAAGAAATGCAAGAATTAACATAGTTTATCCACAGCTCAGCTGCCTTTGCCTTTCCTAGCACCAAAACACAGTCCATTATTAGTCTGGTACTGTAGCCCCTTGTTTTTACGAAGAAAGTATTTTATTCAATAGCTTGAAAATAATCTACAAAGTGATGTTCCGTGTGAGAGTAATACATTTTAGAATGCATGGATTGTTATGATTAATGGTGGGACCCTGGCATTTTGTAGACAAATGTTAATACAGTAACATTTGGGTATCACCTTTTGTGATTTTTCAAGGTGGTATACTTGTTTGTTAATGCACCCCGTGTCCAGCCATCGCACTATGCCAGCATTGGTGACAGTGCCACTCTGTCAGGCTGGAAAGACAGTCTCAGACTCAATAAGGAAACACTTTATCAAAGGCAGTAAAAAATGGAAATGAGCTACTACCTGTGGGCTCAAATTAAATTAGCCTCAAGAACGCAGAAGCCGCACTACTCTTGCTGTTCCTTCTAATGCCGCTGTGTAGACCTTTGGATCCCATGCTGTATTCATTCCACAGATATTTATTGGGCACCTAGTATGTGGGATGCATTAGGTGCTTATTCTGATTATCCTAAGATATAAAAGATGAAAGTACTTCTATTGTGCCTTCCAAAAGCCTCGGAGAAGAGAGAACACATGTAGAGAATTGTCTGTAATAGAAGGAAGCGGTGGTACATGCTGTTGGAGAGGTAGAGATAAAATGTGCCAAGATTTCAGAGAAAGGGGAAATAGATGTTTTAACTGAAGAACTAGGAGGGTATTCATAAAAGAAAAGGAAGTGGTTAGGAACCCTGATAAGTGGTTAGGATTTGAACACATGGAACCAGGTTAAAGTTGTTCCAGAAAGAAAACTACACAAACCAGAAACAGGAGGGAAATTCTGGGATATGTATTGCAAGAGGGATTCTCACTAGAAATGCAGGATCCAGGAAGGAGAGTAATGGATAGAAGGGAATGCTGGCATAGCACAGAAGTGAGTTATATTCAAGACTAAAGATTTGGGGGTTTAGTCTCCGGGCATAAGGGTGAGTCCAAGGTTTTATAAATACAGGAATACCTGTTTGTAACAGCACATCAAGACAGTTCATCAGGAGGATATGCAGTTGTTGGAATGAGGAGGACTGTAGCCCGGAATTCAGAGAATGGCTGAGGGTTCTTGGTGGAGTCCTTAGGAATACATTAAAAGGAAGAACTGCCACCATGGTCAGGGGAGTGATCATGGGATGATAGCTAGGAGGTGTCAGGGATGCAGTATGGTTGAACATAAGGGGAAAAGAGATGGGGAAGCATCAAAGACTTTGACACTGACATTTTTAAAAAGGGTGGGTTTGATTGATAAGACAAAGATTCCTATTTGAGCCACCTTGAATTTGAAATGCTGGCAGGAGTCAAAGACTAAATATCCCAAGAATGATTTGCAATGCACACTGGAAATGAAGATAAAAATAAAGCTAGAGCTAGAATTTTACTTATTTGGGAATAATATGAATAGGAACAATAGTTAAAGTACTTTTTTGTTTTGAGACATCCACCAGCAGGAACAAGAATAGCATTACACGGGAGAAGGTCAGGAACAGATCCAGAGAGTATACCTACTTGATAGAAGGGGAAAGGAAATCTTCCCCTCTCCTCTGGGCAGGAGGTGGGGTGGGGGGGAACCACTCAGGAGTCAGAAGCAACAGAGGTGAAGGGGGCCAGGGACCAAGGGTAGAGTAGGTGGGATCACAATAGCTGGATCAGGCTAGCAGAGTTCATTTTGCTTGCACATGATCTTGCCTTCAAAAGAAGGAAAAATCACTTAACTATAGATCAGATGTCTGTTTCCAGAGGAGTGTTCATTAAATCTTTATTAAGGAGTTTCCTGATATCACTTGCTTCTGCTAGAGATTTTCTAATTTATTAGAATTTCTAATTCTCTAGCAGAACATGTAAATCAGTGTCCTGCTGCTCACTCCCCTGGGAAGAGCCCTGTCTCACAAACCTATGGCTGGTCTTTCCAGGAATCCTCTAAAAGCTTGATGGGACATGATAGGTTTAGACATTTCTTTCCCCTAGTAAGGCAATGTTGCAGAGCTGTGGGTCCATCGAACACTTCTTTCTGAAATGGACCATCTGCTGTAGATCAGGGATTCCTAATGTGAGGCCAGCAAATACCCTGCCCAGGGAATATAATGTTCTGTTCTCCATGCATGCATTTCTTGAGGAGATGATTTACCCTTCACCTGATTCTTAAAAGTATCTCTTTTCTTAAAAAGATGAGAAGCACTGTAATAGATCATGCAGTGTTGCACAATGATGTGAGTTCCTTGAAGATAAGAGCCAGTCCTTATAAATTTTGGTATCTTCCTGATACCTCTGTCAGTCTTGGCTGAATGACTGGGTAATGGTGCTGCATTCAGTGGGCCAGCACTAATGATAAAATGCTCATTTTGTCTCTACAATCTCTTGCTTGACTTAGCAATTATACAAGCCTAGGAAACATATTTTCTAATAATTTTCTAGTGTCCTTTACTAGTATAACTTTCAGCATAAAATGAGTGCTTCAAACATACACATGATCTCATTTCTTTCTTTAATAAGTGTGCAGAGTAGGGATTGATATCTTCATGTAATGAATGAGGAAGCCAAGACACAGAATGCACATGACTTGTCATAAGCCATATGTCATATGTCAGCTATTACTATTATCTCATGGTACATACATTAGTCCTGGAGAAGGGAATGTCTATCCACTCCAGTATTCTTGCCTGGAGAATTCCACGGACAGAGGAGCCTGGTGGACTACAGTCTGTGGGGTCACAAAGAATTGGGACATGACTGAGCAACCAAAACACACACTCATATACATTAGTAAACAAAAATGTCTACAAATGCAATAGAGTTGGCCATACTTCCTGAAATATTTATTGGTTGGCAATGGGTTTTGCTTTTATATGAATGAAGGCTTTTTATTAGCTTAAAATATAACACTCATGTTCAGTTCAGTTCAGTTCAGTTGCTCAGTCGTGTCCGACTCTTTGTGACCCCATGAATTGCAGCACGCCAGGCCTCCCTGTCCATCACCAACTCCCGGAGTTCACTCAAACTCAAGTTCATCGAGTCAGTGATGCCATCCAGCCATCTCATCCTCTGCCGTCCCCTTCTCTTTCTGCCCTTAATCCCTCCCAGCATCAGAGTCTTTTCCAATGAGTCAACTCTTCGCATGAGGTGGCCAAAGTACTGGAGTTTCTGCTTCAACATCAATCCTTCCAAAGTATACCCAGGACTGATCTCCTTTAGAATGGACTGGTTGGATCTCCTTGCAGACCAAGGGACTCTCAAGAGTCTTCTCCAACACCGCAGTTCAAAAGCATCAATTCTTCAGCGCTCACCTTTCTTCACAGTCCAACTGTCACATCCATACATGACCACTGGAAAAACCATAGCCTTGACTAGATGGACTTTGTTGGCAAAGTAATGTCTCTGCTTTTCAATATGCTATCTAGGTTGGTCATAACTTTCCTTCCAAGGAGTAAGCATCTTTTAATTTCTTGGCTGCAGTCACCATCTGCAGTGATTTTGGAGCCCAAAAAAATAAAGTCTGACACTGTTTCCACTGTTTCCCCATCTGTTTCCCATGAAGTGATGGGATCAGATACCATGATCTTAGCTTTCTGAATGCTGAGCTTTAAGCCAACTTTTTCACTCTCCTCTTTCACTTTCATCAAGATGCTTTTTAGTTCCTCTTCACTTTCTGCCATAAGGGTGGTGTCATCTGTATATCTGAGGTTATTGATATTTCTCCTGGCAATCTTGATTCCAGCTTGTGCTTCTTCCAGCCCAGCGTCTCTCATGATGTACTCTGCATATAAGTTAAATAAACAGGGTGACAATATACAGCCTTGACGTACTCCTTTTCCTATTTCATCATGTTACAAAATTGTATTTACACTTCTGACTGTACATTATCAAGACATGTTTAAAACTGGATTTGAATGTTCTGAAAATCTTTCTGTAAAAAAAATTTTTTTTTTACATTGGCACACCGTAAAACTTCACCCGGTATTTTACCTCATTTCTCAGCCTTTCAGGGTGTGCATAAGTGTTAGTAAATGATCATGCGATAAGGTTACTGTTACTTCTTCTACTCCTTCCACTGGCAAAGAATTGAGAAGCAACGTTACACCTGGGTATTCTTTAGATTTCTAGAGACATATACTCCTCTAGAGTATATGTAAAAGGAGACACGTACTCCTTTTCCTTATTGGAACCAATCTGTTGTTCCATGTCCAGTTCTAACTGTTGCTTCCTGACCTGCGTATAGCTTTCTCAGGCAGGTCAGGTGGTCTGGTATTCCCATCTCTTTCAGAATTTTCCACAGTTTATTGTGATCCACACAGTCAAAGGCTTTGGCATAGTCAATAAAGCAGAAATAGATGTTTTTCTGGAACTCTCTTCCTTTATTCACGATCCAGTGGATGTTGGCAATTTGATCTCTGGTTCCTCTGCCTTTTCTAAATCCAGCTTGAACATCTGGAAGTTCACGGTTCACATATTGCTGAAGCCTGGCTTGGAGAATTTTGAGCATTACTTTACTAGCATGTGAGATGAGTGCAATTGTACAGTAGTTTGAACATTCTTTGGCATTGCCTTTCTTTGGGATTGGAATGAAAACTGACCTTTTCCAGTCCTGGGGCCACTGCTGAGTTTTCCAAATTTGCTGGCATATTGAGTGCAGCACTTTCACAGCATCATCTTTCAGGATTTGAAAGAGCTCAACTGGAATTCCATCACCTCCACTAGCTTTGTTCGTAGTGATGCTTTCTAAGGCCCACTTGACTTCACATTCCAGGATGTCTGGCTCTAGGTGAGTGATCACACCATCGTGATTATCTGGGTCATGAAGATCTTTTTTGTACAGTTCTTCTGTGTATTCTTACCATCTCTTATTAATATCTCCTGCTTCTGTTAGGTCCATACCATTTCTGTCCTTTATCGAGCCCATCTTTGCATGAAATGTCCCCTTGGTATCTCTAATTTTCTTGAAGAGATCTCTAGTCTTTCCCATTCTGTTGTTTTCCTCTATTTCTTTGCATTTATCACTGAAGAAGGCTTTCTTATCTCTCCTTGCTAGTCTTTGGAACTCTGCATTCAGATGCTTATATCTTTCCTTTCTCCTTTGCTTTTCACTTCTCTTCTTTTCACAGCTATTTGTAAGGCCTCCCCAGACAGCCATTTTGCTTTTTTGCATTTCTTTTCCATGTGAAACGCAGTCATTTCCCAATAGTTGTGTTACTGAATGACAGATACTACTATCATATAGTGACTTTTATTTCTTGGTCTTATACTAGATAACATTAAATGAAAACAATGTGTCTTTGCTAGGTAAAGTGAAGATGGCACATCAGATAGTAAGCAGTACGGTGACATGATGAAGAGCATGAGCTTTTGAACCCCATTTGGATTTCAGACTTTCCCTAAATACCATTACATCTTCAGTATTAAATACTAGATATGTTTTAAGTTCTCTTTCAGCTTACGATAGTATATGCTAAATTTGTTCCATCTGAAACTAGAGAGAAAACTCATATCTTCTACTTTGATTTTCCCTGGAGAGGACAGAGGAAAAGAGAATGCCACAGCAGCCTCTATGGTGGCTGAAGTCTGTGGACCACCAGGGCAGCTGTGCCCTGGCATCTGGCTTCTGTCTGGATGCTGTTTCCACTGCAGACTCTGTTCTGCAACCATGCACTTCATCTCCCACCAGTAGCTATTCTCGGCCTCCTCACCGCATGGGTTGTGAGAGTTCATATTTACATATCGGCTCAACGTTATCTTCCTAAACAAGCAAAAATTATTCAAACCTTATTGCAAAATGTGTGGGCTTCCCTGGTAGCTCAGCTGGTAAAGAATCTGTCTGCAATGCAGAAGACTCTGGTTCAGTTCCTGTGCTGGGACAATACCCTGGAGAAGGGATAGGCTACCTACTCCAGTATTCATGAGGTTCCCGGGTGGCTCAGACAGTAAAGGATCTGCCTGCAATGTGGGATACCCGGGTTCTGATCTCTGGTTTGGGAAGATCCCCTGGAGGAAGGCAAAGCAACTCCCTCCAATATTCTTGCCTGGAGAATTCCATGGACAGAGGAGCCTGGCAGGCTACAGTCCTTGGGGTCACAAAGAGTCAGACGTGACTAAGCGCACACACACACACACACACGAAGTGTGTGGGGGGATGGATGTGGGGGTGGGGAGTTTGGAACTTCTCAGACAAAAAACTGATACCTGAAACTTAACCCTAAAATGTGAAGGATTTGCAAAGTGACTAGGCAAAGTTCTCTGAAACTGATCAGAAATATTACAGGACTGGTTAAAGCATTCTGACTCAAAAACCTGTCAGAAGCATGCTGCTCTAAATGTGTATTCACTCTGTTAACTGAGTAATGGGGACTGTTTTGCATCATACTAATTAAAATACAATTTTCCAAATATGTTTGCTCACTACCACTTTACTTGTTTTAATGATTATTTGTTTTTTAAAAAATATCAAGAACAAGGAAGCTACTTCATTGTTTGAATAGGTAGTTTAGCTACCAGATGCCTACAGTGACAAAGTGTCAGAATATGAGGAGAGAGGGAATCCTGTTTCCAGTCTGTGCCAGTCAGGCTCTTTGTGGGGAGACAGGACATGTGGAACACTAGTTGCCAAGAGGCAGGAGTATCATTCTAAGATATCTGGGCGGTGACACTGCTTTCTCTTCCCAAAGGAAAATGGTTCAAGGACCAGATGAGCTTGATATTTTGAATAGTTATTTAAATAGAATCGCTAGTTTACTGGTGTGAGCTGAAATAGTCCTATAAGCCTGAGTATGAAAGGATAGTATTGCTGGAGCAAGGCTCCTCCCTGCACAGAGACAGGCACCTAGGACAGCAGCCTCCTAGGAACTGATGTGTAAGGAAAACCACACAGGATCTGCCAAATCTGCTTTTTCTCAGGGTTACCACTTCCTGTGGGTTCAGCAGCTTGGGCTGAGTAAACTGGGGCTCCTGGCAGGTGTGTGTCTGATATCTCCCCTCTAGTTGGTAACCCAGTTGGTGTATTAACTTCATGTGAAAATGTTAGTTGCTCAGTCGTGTCTGATTCTTTGTGACCCCATGGACTGCCAGGGGGAGTAATAGCCCCAGTAGCCCTCCAGGGTTCTCTGTCCATGGGGATTCTCCAGGCAAGAATACTGGAGTGGGTAGCCATTCCCTTCTCCAGGGGATCTTCCCAATCCAGGGACTGAACCCAGGTCTGCTGCATTGCAGGCAGATTTTTTACTGTCTGTGCCATCAAACTGTAGTAAAGGGGTAAAGGGGCATTTGAAAATGCCTAACTTCAGTAACTGATCTTAAACCCTGTGAATATTTTTTGGTTTTCACTTGGATTGTCCTGGGCCTACATAGTTTAGTGTTAGCTAGAATAAACTGTTTCAAAGTCATGACCAAAATATATATGATGAAAGTGGTAGTCGCTCAGTCGTGTCTGACTCTGTGACCCCATGGATTGTAGCCAGCCAGGCTCCTCTGTCCATGGAATTCTCCAGGCAGCAATACTGGAGTGGGTTGTCATTTCCTTCTCCAGGAGGTCTTCCCAACCCTGAGATCAAATCTGGGTCTCTTGCTTTGCAGGCAGATTCTTTACCATCTGAGCAACCAAAGAAGCCTCATATATGATGAGGCTGTGAAAACTGATAAATTAGCCTCACCACACATTGTTAAATATGTATCTATATATACTTAACCTCATGAAGATGGGACCAGGGCTATCTTGTTCCGGGGAGTATCCTCAGAAATCAGCAGCATTACTTGCTCATTTGACTATTAATTGATTAATAGGATCTTCCAACAAATCCCTTAATGAGCTTTTGTTATAGAGACAATAACACTGCATGTGTTTAAAAATTTTGGTTTGCTTTACAGCTTTTCCAAGAAATTATTTTTATTATTATTTTATGGTTCCATTTCTCTGAGGTAGTAATTAATATGTAACTTATTGTTCTCCAGGCTTGAGATTATTCCAGCATGGCTTTTCTTGGACTCTTCTCTTTGCTGGTTCTGCAAAGTTTGGCTTTAGGGACCACTTTCACTGATGAAACCATTGCTGAGTTGTCAGTGAATATGTATAACCATCTTCGAGCCACTGGGGAGGATGAAAATATTCTCTTCTCTCCACTGAGTGTCACCCTTGCAATGGGAATGTTGGAACTTGGGGCCCAAGGGTCTACGCTGAAAGAAATCCGTCACTCAATGGGATATGACAGCCTGAAAAATGGTAAGTGTGCTTAGGTTTGATTTCTCAAAATAGTTTGACTTTAGTTCTCAACTCAATTGTGTTGTCTATATCTGAGGCAGCAGTATTTAAACAGGGTAAGAAAGTGGTCTCACTAAGATGGTATGAGGAAGACAAGCATTAGGAAACCCAAGAAAGTTCTTTTTCTTAGCTGCATCCCTGGCTGAGTTAATCTAAGGAAATGATATCTTTATTATTATTATTATTGTTATTTAAATAAACTTCACTGTGATTAACAAAGGCAAACATGGTTCTTGCTCTGATGGCGTTTCCAATTTAGAGAGAGAGGCATAAATTAATCAATTATCACATAAATAAATGAGAAATTACAACTGTTAGGAGTGCTTTAAAGAAAAAATTCTCTAAATATCAGAAATTTTTATTTAAAATCAACTGTATCTTCATTATTCAACTAGCAACCATGAATTTTTTTGGAATGTTGTATAATACTATCATGAAAATCTTGTATTGGAGAAAATTTCTAGCCAAAATGTATATTGTAATCACTTTGCTATGATGTAAAATTTCTATTTAATATTTCCAATATACATATGAATTAACTCATTAAAAACTTGAGAATTAATACAATTTTGACTGGATTTTCTATGTATAAAGTTAAAAAGTTTACTGAAAGTAAAATTTAAAGGAATATTTTGATTTTTAAACTAGATAATAAAAATTAATTCATATTTCTGATAATTATAAGACTAACTTAAAGTAACCTAAGTACGTTGAAAGAAAACAATCCAAATATCTCTACTTTATAGATAGATAATCAATAAAAAATAAAAATAATAGCAGTAATAAAACTGCAAAAGTTAATCTGAACATCTAGAAATAGCGCAAATCTTGCAACTTCCACACCATGTCAGTGTGGGGAAGAAGCAAGTGCTTCCTCTTCGGGCCTGTTCGCTTAATCCTCCTTGTTACATTTTCATGGTCTTCCACTCTTCAGAGTCTTTCACTGTGTTTGTTCCACTAATAAACATCCTTTGTCATTTTGCAGGTGAAGAATTTTCCTTCTTGAAGGATCTTTCTCACATGGTAACTGCTGAAGAGAGCCAGTATGTGATGAAAATTGCCAATTCCCTCTTTGTGCAAAATGGATTTCATATCAGTGAAGAGTTTTTGCAAATGATAAAAAAGTACTTTAATGCAGAAGTCAATCATGTGGACTTCAGTCAAAATGTAGCTGTGGCCAACTATATCAATAAGTGGGTGGAGAATAACACAAACAGTAAGTTATTTGGCTCCTTTCTTTCTCTAATAGCTTAGTTTGAACTTTCTTTTCCTTCTGACATTATTTGTCCCTTTGTTCCTTTTACATGTTGAATGTTAGATTGCATTTAGTTGAGTATCTACTAATTATTTTTTATAGATTACAACTGATTTTAGAAACCTTGTTCATGAATAAACATTAGAGAAAGATGTTAAGTCTTTTGACATATATAGAATATTGGCACTGATAAATTAATATGAGATGTGTGTCTCCAGTTGGTGAGTTTCATCTGAACAGTAATTTTATTACTGTATGGAATTTTACTACAGCTGACTATTTCATAAGTTAGATACTATTTAGAATGACAGTTGGTGACTCTCTTAACAGTGTGATTAAAATAGAATAAGAGAGTTTAAAAATATTTTTTGACTTTTAAACCACAGAACTTAATTGGTAATCAAAAAATTATACAGGATTCCTTTTAAAAAGAGAAGCCCATTTTAAGCCAAATAAATGGAGAGGGATTAGAAAAAGATGCATTTGTTTTAATTTTTACTTCTAAATCTTATTATCCAAATGTATTCGAACTCTCCAAATGTTTCATATGTTATCATTTTATTTTCCAATTTTACCAAAAAATAATTGAAATTGGAATTAAAAAAAAATAAGACCAAACTGAAAGTAGATTACTTTGGCTGTTCATTAAATTAATTAACTCATGTTGTCAAGACTCCAAAAATAATATTAGTCTTAATACATTTAATGCTGGAACAGCAACAACAAAAGACCCTGATCACATACTCTTTGTCCCATAATCCCCAAAATGCTGACTTTAAAAAAAAAAAAAAAGAAGTGCTGACTAATAAAATGAGAGAGTGCCAAGCAAATATTGGCTCTATGGTCTCTAACTATGAGATTAAAATGTAACATAAAAGAAACACAATTGTGTTTTAACATTCAAAGAGTAAGTTAAGAATAATAATTCACCTGCATCAGACTGAATTATTGAAAGCTGTTTAATTCCAAACTCCCCTTAAACAATTTCAGCCATCACCAAAGTCCCAATGTCTTTCACAATAGATTTAGATAGGAACATTTAAATGATGAGAAATAAGATATCATGAGTTAAATTGGCTTTTACACATCTGTTTTCACTTACTCAGAAGCAGTTGTTGCATTTGGTAAAAAGATATCCAATGTACATGGGGAAACCATTTGAATTGAATGACATTTAAATTACATACATTGTACAAGAGTAAACTTAGAAATGTTTGTTGAATGCTTATTCTGTGTTGGGGGGCTTTCCAGGTAGCTCAGTGGTAAAGAATCTGCCTGCCAATGCAGGAGACTAGGTTCTATCCATGGGTTGGGAAGATTCCCCGGAAAAGGGAATGGCAACCCACCCCAGTATTTTTGTCTGAAAAATTCTATGGACAGAGGAGCATGGCAGGCTATAGTCCACAGGGTCACAGAGTCAGACACGACTGAGCTACTGAGCACATGCACACTCTGTGTTGAGTTTTACGTTTATCATTGCAACTAGGAAGTAGTGAAGCCTGAGATTCTGTTGTATGTGGTTCTGTAGTTTGTGAAAATGTCAGAATACTACTAGTGTTATTTTAGATGGTGTGGGTGTTTTAGATCCCCTTAGTCTGTAAGTGTGTGTGTGTGTGTGTATAACATTTTTTCCTTTAAAAGTTCAGTTCAGTTCAGTCGCTCAGTCATGTCAGACTCTTTGCAACCCCATGAATCGCAGCATGCCAGGCCTCTCTGTCCATCACTAACTCCCGGAGTTCACTCAAACTCATGTCCATCGAGTCGGTGATGCCATCCAGCCATCTCATCCTCTGTCGTCCCCTTCTCCTCCTGCCCCCAATCCCTCCCAGCATCAGAGTCTTTTCCAATGAGTCAACTCTTCACATGAGGTGACCAAAGTATTGGAGTTTCAGCGTTAGCATCATTCCTTCCAAAGAACACTCAGGACTGATCTTTAGGATGGACCGGTTGGATCTCCTTGCAGTCCAAGGGACTCTCAAGAGTCTTCTCCAACACCACAGTTCAAAAGCATCAGTTCTTCAGCCCTCAGCTTTCTTCACAGTCCAACTCTCACATCCATACATGACCACTGGAAAAACCGTAGCCTTGACTAGATGGACCTTTGTTGGCAAAGTAATGTCTCTGCTTTTGAATATGCTATCTAGGTTGGTCATAACTTTCCTTCCAAGGAGTAAGTGTCTTTTAATGTCATTAGGTACTTTTAATTTTTATTGTAAATATTACAATGGTATAAAGTTCTTAATCACTCTGTCAGATGATAGTTTGACAATCTTTTGATATTCTTTCATCTTTTGATTTAATATGAATTTTCATCCATTTGTCTTTTCCTGAATAGGTCTGTTGAAGGATTTGGTATCCCCAAGGGATTTTGATGCTGTCACTCATCTGGCCCTCATCAATGCTGTCTATTTCAAGGGGAGCTGGAAGTCACAATTCAGACCTGAAAATACCAGAACTTTTTCCTTCACTAAAGATGATGAAAGTGAAGTCCAAATTCCAATGATGTACCAACAAGGAGAATTTTATTATGGTAAGACATTTTGGCTTTTTTTCTCTCTTCTTAGAGCACATCAACAAATTTCTAAGAAAAAACATGAAATATTTGTTATTCAGATTTCTTGTCAATCTGATTTGGGCTACAATTCAATTTTCTTGGCCCTATTTTCAAAGACTTTTGATTAGATCCTGAGTGAATATTATATGTTGTGACAGTTTTCCAATATGTTTAGTTTATAAAGTTGATTACACATACAGAGTGACTTTATTCATGTGAAAATATCTGACCTTGTATAAGAATGTTCTGAGTTCCTCCAGAAAGCCATTCACTTTGGGGTAGTTTTCAGTGAACCATATGTTCTACCCAGGTCTTGGTTTGTACACTCCATCACTTTTTGAACTATAAGCATTCTTTTAAAATTTTGCTTTCAGACTTATGTATGTGTGTGTGTGTGTGTGTGTGTGTGTGTGTGTGCTCGGTCACTCAGTCATGTCTGACTCTTTGAGACCCTATGAACTCTAGCCCACCAGGCTCCTCTGTTCACGGGATTTCCCATGCCAGAATACTAGAGTGGGTTGCCATTTCCACTCCAGGGGATCGTCCTGACCCAGGGATTGAACCCATATCTCTTGCATCTGCTGCACTGGTGGGCAGATTCTTTACCACTGTGCCACTTGGGAAGCCCATAAATATGCATGGTCAGGCATAATTATTCATAGTTTCACTTACTGAGAGTCTATAATTTGTGATACAAGTCAGCATCTTTGGCATTATTTTCAGGGATATTTTGTTGGACTTTTCAGAATTTTAGGGTGCTAATCCTCTCTATATACCATGCTGAACTGTGATAATTTATTGTCTTAAGCAGAAATGTAAGTAAGCTAAATATATATTAGAACAAATATTTTATTCTATGCAAAGGTACATTATAAAAGTAACAGATTATAATCACAGTTAATTAAATTAACAGTCAAAATATGAAAGGAAAATATCCATTTATTTGAGAACCAAAATATTTAATGTGGCGTCTAAAGGATATCAGTTAAATGAAAATATTCAGAACAAAAACATTACATTTTTTAAAACTAGTTGCAGGGTTATTTATTTTAAAGACTTTATTATTATTATTATTATTATTATTAATGAAAGCCTGGTCAATTTAGCTAAATTCATGGAACACTAAGCCAATTACCTAATTATCTACTTTGGAGATTTTAATCACCATAAATGCTCTAAATTTCATGTTGGCTGTGCTACCTTGGCCTCAAAACTTTTAGCTGTGGTAATAATAGAGTAGGCTTTCCTGGTGGACTATCCCTGGGTTGGGAAGATCCTCGGGAGAAGTGAATGGCAACCCATTCCAGTTTTCTTGCCTGGAGAATTTTATGGACAGAGGAGCCTGGCAGGCTAGAATCTATGGAGTCAGAAAGAGTTGGACATGATTGAGCGAGAGTACGGGGTATTACATGGTCAGTTTTTCCCTTCTTAGAAATCAGGTGGATATTGGTAAATGTGATTCACATCCAACATGGATCTAGAGCTTTATTTTTCTAATCATGACTTTTCATTTTTTTAATGATATCCTTAAAATATATTCATTTGAGGTATGTCCCTTAAAAATAAAATGTTAAGTCTAGAGAACATGCTATGACACATGTGAAACAGTTCTGGAGATCCTAAAATTAATTTGGTAGGACTGAGGAATCACAATTTCAGGGCCTACTTTAAAATAAATTGTCTTCTTCTCAGATGCCTGAAATTTTTATATTCTATACATAACTTTGGAAGAAAGTTATAACAAATATAAACGTTTTATTCAAGCCTTGATGGAGGCCTTTTTTCTCCTTTCTGTCCTTTTTTAGGGGAATTTAGTGATGGCTCCAATGAAGCTGGTGGCATCTACCAAGTCCTGGAAATACCATATGAGGGAGATGCGATAAGTATGATGCTGGTATTGTCCAGACAGGAAGTTCCACTGGCCACACTGGAGCCATTGGTTAAAGCACAGCTGATTGAAGAGTGGGCAAACTCTGTAAAGAAGCAAAAGGTGGAAGTGTACCTGCCCAGGTGAGAGACTCCTGTATAACTCCCTCTGAAAGCATGGGCAGAAGGTATCAATGAGGCTTCTGACTCAAAGGAACTCTTGTCACTGCTTTTGAATTTTGTCTTGTGTTGCTCTTCTCTTCCTCCTTTTCCTTCTCCTCCTTCTTCATCTTTTTAAAAAATATTCTTTCACACTCACTCAGTTCTGCCCAGAGACACAGGCTGACTCATTTATTTATTCAGTACCACTTATCAAGACCAAGTTTCAGATATGAGTCAATATCCTTAGCTTAATTTTAGAAGATTTTTCAATAGATTGTCTCTGAATATCATTTGCATTGACAGTCTTTGGTAGTTCATTAATATTTGAAGTTGATAATAGCTGGGGGAAAATAACTTTCTATTTTGTTGGAAGTGCAAACAAGTCATGTTTTAGGTGTTAAATGCAATCATAAATAAGCAGGAAGAAGCTTAAAATTTTCCCTGTGGCTGAAAGAATAAAAGCTATGCAGGGCCTAGATATTCTGACTACCATCCACTTCCTCAACCCTTTCTCTGACCACTCACCGTATCAAATCCTTTGTAGTATGTACTGTCTGTGTGCTTGTACTTATACCACAGTCACCTGCCCTTTTATGCCTCTAGGTCTCTATGTACATTTTTGCATTAACCTAAAATGCCCTCTTGGAGTCTTTGCCAGGTATTGTTTACTTGGCCTTCAGGTTACAACTCTGGCACCAATTCTTCTAGAACCAGGTGATGGAGCAGATGATCCTCCCTTTGCCTCATGTATGCACCTCCCTGTTATGACAATGCATTTATGTTACTGTGCATGTTTGCCAAGTCACTTCAGTCATGTCCAACTCTCTGTGACCCTGTGGACTGTAGGTCACCAGGCTCCTCTGTCCATGGGATTGTCCAAGCAGAATACTGCAGTGGGTTGCCATGCCCTCCTCCAGGGGGTCTTCCCGACCCAAGGATTGAATCCACGTCTCTTACTGTCTCTTGCCTTGGCAGGTGGGTTCTTTACCACTAGTGCCACCTGGGAAGTCCCAAATTACCACCCCAAGCAGAATTAAATTTTTTGTAGGTCTTGATTTTTTTTCTGTCGATTCTTTTAAAGTCAGTTCTCTCTCCCATCCTAGAAACACAATAAGTGTTTGCAAAAATCAAATCCAACTGAAGATATTATTCTGCCCTGAATACCTTAAAACCTAATAGGGAAGCTAGACCAGTAAACACAAACAACAAATTTATAAACATAATGTGTAAATTCTAGGCTAGAAAACAAAACCCAGATAAACAGCCAATAAGCATGTACAAGTATGTATGTGGAGTACAGTTCCAATATTCATTCCATATTAAGAAAATTTTAAAAACATGATTAATATGAATACTGAAGGATGATAAATAAGATATTAGTATTAAAATTGAATTACTAAAGTTCATTGTTCACGCATGCATGCTAAGTCTCTTCAGTCATGTCTAACTCTTTGCAATGCCCCCCACCCCATCGAATTCCTCTGTCCATGGGATTCTCCAGGCAAGAATACTAAAACTCATTAACTAATTCATATTTATTCCTTTAATAACAATAGGAATTATCATTTGAAAGTCACATTTGGTATAAATACTTATTTTTCCAAAACTTTAGCTGATGTTTGTTTATGTTAATGAAAGACTGTTTGAAACTATATACATTTTTAGCTAGAACTATACGTGCACTTTATTTTAAAGTTGTATATTCATAATATACAGCCATATATTTCTTAGTCTACATATGAAAGTTAAGGTAATCATAACCCCAGTTTTTTTTCTTTCTGGCTAATGTACTTAACTTGTATAACTTCCCATGATAATACATTTATGTAGAAAGATTTCTGTTCTCAAGGAGAGATAGCCAATGAATATCTAACAAACAAAACCAAGGGTTTTTATAATAGGTGATCATTTACGTCTATTATTCGGTACATGAGGGCTTCCCTGATGGCTCATTGGTAAAGAATCTGCCTGCCAATGCAGAAGACGTGGGTTCATTAACTGGGTTGCGAAGATCCCCTGGAGAAGGAAATGGTAACCCACTCCAGAATTGTGGGAGTGTCTGGGAAATTGTCTGGGAAATCCCATAGACAGAGGAACTTGGCAGGCTATAGTCCATGGGGTTGCAAAAGTGTAGGGCACAACTGAACAATAACCATTTAATATATGAACAATGTATCTTAACTCTAAAGGAACCATTTACTTTTCAATATTAATCTTTAAATAACTAAATCTGATTTAAACTCTTATCTACTGACCTTTTATCATTAATTTTGTATTTTCCCTTGTATTTTATAAGGAATTCTTCTTGATGATATCAGAAATTCAGTACAGAATTAAATGCATCTTTTACTAAATTCTATGAATTAGCTGTAGCATTTCCTCAAATGTTTAATTCTATGAGGATGCAAAGTTATTTGGTATTTTAAAAGAATTCTAAATGAATGCTTAATAAGTATCATATATTGTAATTCAACCGTATTCACTAGAAAATGTGGCCTCCAGGTCCTGTCCACTGAGAAATTGAATGCGGCAGCAGAAGAAAATTAAATTTTCATTTTCTAAGAGATACTCTTCAATTATGAAATAGTTTAGCTTGCTTGCTTGCTCATATTAATGCCTGTTACTAAACTAGGCACAGTTAATTACCATGTATCCATTTTGCCAGAAGTACTACCAATTCTCCTTCTGCATGGCTAATGCATAGAGTGGGAGGCTAAATAGCTACATAAGATAAATTGGGTTTCCTTTTTTAAGAGATTGACTGTTTTCAAATGCCAGTGTGTCAGTAATAATCAATGGGAACCATCCACCCTTCCATTTTACAGCTTTAGGACCCAGCAAATGTTCATTGAGGGTAATGATTAGGGTAATGATTTATGTGACTTTAATTTTAGCAAAGGTAAAAATTTTCTAATAGTTGTGTTCCAGCTTTACTCAAGTGTCTGTCTTAAAGGGCTTATATAGCTTGCTTGTTTGTTTGTTTTTTTTCACATGAAGACATTAAGAATTGAACTTAGTATTTCTGAATTTGCCCACATTCTGGTCCTATCTGACAGGTATTTACTTTCTATTATATCAGGTTTTATACAAATTGATTTAAAATGCTTTCCTTAAGAGGCATAGGGTATTTGGGAGTTGGGGGAGAGTGGAAGAGGCAATTACTTTTGTACTGTTATTTTTTTCCCCCTGAACAATAAATCCTACAGGAATCAGATGCTGAATTGAAATTACATTTTTATCCAAAATACAAGAATCTGTTCAGAAGAGGGTAAGATTTCTATCTCTATGTGATATTACCAAATCCAGTGAAATACCACAAAGTTTATACAAAGTCATACGTACATCTCTAAGATTTAAATGGGATTGCCAAATATTCTTCCAATTTATCCATGTTAGAAAATATAATTTGGCTACTATATAAAATATATATTATTTATATATGCATAATATATGTAAAATATTTAAAAGCACTGTGGAATAATGCCTGCCCTAAAGTAACGATCATGTAATTATTATCTATTATTACTATTGTTTATTTCTAAGTCCTAGTATTTATCTTTTGTTAATCTATCTTTATACATACTTTTCTCTAAGTAGGATTTCTAAAACCTGATTCTAATGAAATTGCCATCTTCATTATATATTTTTACTTTTCTGTTTTTACTGATAGAGTTTAGGTATAAAAAGATTTTTCTAACATCAGAATCAAATCTCTATTTGGAATGCAGATGGACTGGCTGTAGTTTCTTTCCACTCTGACCTTTGTAGTCTCAGATTTTTCATTTGTGATCAGAGTGCTAGAAATCAAAGGATAAGTGGTTCTCTATTTTGTAATGAGAAACCATCCTGCTACTTTGAAATGCTTGTCTACTAATAAAGCACTTCAGTTCCATGCCTTAAAAGAAAACCGGTGCATAAGCCATCTGATTTTGTTCTTTAACATGAATGCTTTTATTAGATTTTTCTACAAAGGGTTTGATTGATTCTTACACATTTTTTTTTACAAATGTCCTTATATGTAATATATATTTGTTCTTTTCTAACACTTGCTTCACATAATCTCCAGTGTTTCTGCCCTCCATATACCTCTTTAATTTATTCAGATATAATAGAAAGTTGCAAATATAAGATTACATCAAATGCCTTTACAAAAACAGCCATGCCTTATGGTTTTAAAAAAAGCAGTGTTGTGGCTTTTTATTTTTAAAACCAGTGGGTGAAATGTAAGATCTTCCTGTAGCTTGTTTGTCTGTTTCTAAAGAAGCCATTGTTGGAATTATGGTGATTAGTAGTGGGGGGACTTTTCAGTCAGGAAGATCTCAGCTCATATCTTTATTCTGCCACCTACGAGCTGTGTGATTAGGGCAAGTTGCTTGGTAGGCTGCAGTCCATGGGGTCACTAAGTCGGGCACGACTAAGCGACTTCCCTTTCACTTTTCACTTTCATGCGTTGGAGAAGGAAATGGCAACCCACTCCAGTGTTTTTGCCTGGAGAATCCCAGGGATGGGTGAGCCTGGTGGGCTGCCGTCTATGGGGTCGCACAGAGTCGGACACGACTGAAGTGACTTAGCAGCAGCTTAGTGTTGTTGAACTTCAGTTAGTTCTTCTGTGGAACAGAGATAATAATACCTATCTCATAGGACTGTGTGAGATTATCACAGGGATGATTAAATGAGATTCTAAGCATAAAAGAATTTGCACAGTGCCCAGGACATGGTGGCACTAGCGCTAATGGTAAAAAACTCTCCTGCCAATGGAGGAGATGTAAGAGATGTGGATCTGATCCCTAAGTAGGGAAGATACTCTGGAGAAGGAAATGAAAACCCACTCCAGTATTCTTGCCTGGAAAACCCCACAGAGAGAAGAGCCTGGTGAGCTACAGTCCATAGGGTCACAAAAAATCAGAAATGACTAAAGCGACTTAGCACTGCACTGCACTGGGACTTGGTAAACACTCAGTGTGAATGTTACACATAGCTGCAATACAGTAAGTACTTTAACAGTATCTGCCCTTTGTTTCATGCCTCCTGCATGATAGCACTGTCCTAAGACATTTGGAAACCTTATTTAATCTCCTTAATGATACTGTGAAGTAGGCATTATTATTGCCATTTTCCACATCCCAAAATCGAGGCTCAGAAATTAGGGAACTTGCCCCAAATCAATCTCTATCAAATACCATCTTCATCTGAACAGCCTCAGAAGTGTGAAACAAATGAAGCTGGTTTTAAGAAGTAAAAAGGATTCCTTACTGACACCTTCCTTCACGTCCCTATTTTAGGCAGATCAGGATATACATACTACCTGGATCATATCTCAGCTCTGCCACTTATTAGCTATGATCCAAGGTGGAGCTCCCTTGGTGGCTCAGCAGTAAAGAATCTGCAATGCAGGAGACCTTGGTTTGATCCCTGGATCAGGAAGATCCCCTAGAGAAGGAAATGGCAACCCACACCAGTATTCTTGCTTGGGAAGTTCCATGGACAGAGGAGCTGAGTAGTCTACATTCCATAGGACTAAAAGAGTCAGATACGACTTAGTAACTAAACCACCACCATCACAACTTAATCAAGTTATTTCATTTCTCTGCCCTTCAGTTTCCTCTAATATTAACTGCAGATAATAAGAGCTACCTCAAAGGGCTGTAGTGATATTTAAATTAATCTGTTTTTATTGATCTATTTTATACTGTTGGAAAAGTTTCTATTGTATAGTAAGCTCCATCTGTGACCAATAAGTAAATGAACAAATAAATAAATGACAAAGCATACACAGAAAACACTTTAAAATTTCACTCAAGCCATTGAATATATTCTGCAGTATATTTTCCTACTCATCCCACTTTTTATTTTCACAGTCAGTATCTGCTTTTTGTGGTATCAAAGTAAACAATGTTTAAGTGCAAGTTAAACTTGGATATAGACAACATTTAGTACTTAGTTTAATATGTTTGCTATACATTTACTCGTCTGTTGGTTTTCTCCTGATTATTACTCCTGTTTATAGCAACCATTCTCTTGTCATTCTTCTTAAAACCAGAAAATCAGAAATGATGCTAGTATAACGTTTAGTGACTATTACAAACTTAGCTTTTTAAGGACACAGCCCATTGCCTAAAAACTTGTATATTTATGATCTGTTTTGATTAGAAGGCAACAATATTTTTAAAAGGAAATAGTACTAACCAGCTGTTTTCACATTTTATAAAAAAATTAATAAAAAGCCTTTGCTTTTAAAAACTGTGGTTGTTTATTAATACAGTCATATTTGGTCCATATTTTTCACTGGAAATATTGGTGATACAATGCATTGATTTGGAAGAGATTCCATATTAAGACCAACATGACTCCCTATTTATTAATGTAATACTATTCTGTTATGTTATTCTTTTTAATACTCCCTCTTTTTACAATAATAACCAAATGCTACATGCAGTCAAAAGCCAGTTTTAGCATAATTTATCCTCTATAAAATAGACTTTTAAAAAATCAACATATCTAACATTTTATTCTTGTCCCAGGTAACAATATGCTGTAACTAAATACTTCTTCCGCTCTATGTTCTCCAGGTTCACAGTGGAACAGGAAATTGATTTAAAAGATGTTTTGAAGGCTCTTGGAGTAACTGAAGTTTTCATCAAAAATGCAAATCTGACAGCCTTGTCTGGTAGGAAATAAACATCAATTAAAAAAATATATTCCAAAAAGCTTTTTTATAATGATGATGGTGAAGCCTCTGTTTATTACAGAGTTCTGAGGTAAAATATATCAATTGCCAGATAAATATAGCAAATATATTTAACTTCTATAAGAAAATTATAAATACAGTCATAACACTAAATTTGTTATTCTGATTCATGTCTTATCTTTGACAGTAGATTATATTCTCCAGAAGACCTCTCTTATACATCTTTGAATTCCCCATAACATCTGACAAAATGCCTTGTAGATAATCAATAGATGTGTTGATTGAATATCTCAATGTATCTGGTTATAATAAATCATGTCCATGGGGTCGCAAGAGTCGGATATGACGTAGCGACTAAACTAAACTACTATAATAAATCATATAGGAAAGAAAGAAGGCAGAAAGGATAACTGAGTACCCACTGTGAGAACTAGATGTTTTAAAAAGAATACCTGTGAGATGATGTAAATATTGTCCTGCTGCTGCTGCTGCTAAGTCGCTTCAGCTGTGTCCGACTCTGTGCGACCCCATAGACGGCAGCCCACCAGACTCCCCCATCCCGGGGATTCTCCAGGCAAGAACACTGGAGTGGGTTGCCATTTCCTTCTCCAGTGCAGAAAAGTGAAAAGTGAAAGTGAAGTCGTTTAGTCGTGTCCGACTCTTCACAACCCCATGGACTGCAGCCTACCAGGCTCCTCTGTCCATGGGACTTTCCAGGCAAGAGTACTAGAGTGGGTTGCCATTGCCTTCTCCTAAATATTGTCCTAAGTCTTCAATAAAAAACCGTGGTTTTGAAGAAATAGCTTCAAATATACTTGGCGTATTAGCTGTTGAGTAATTTATTTTAAATATCCCACAGGAAAACAACCAGTTAAATTATTTGATTTCCTAATTTGATCAGGATAAAAATATTAACGTATTAGTAATAGTACTGTTAAGGTACTTAGAAATGTACAATTCTTTTGGAAATACTTTAAAGCAGCCAATTCTAAGACACTTGTGAGTATAAGTCTTAGTTAGATTAGATAATTATTTTCTATTATTTCTATAGAACATGGGAAATAATCCTTTTTCTGATGAGATAAAGACAGATATATATCAAGAAAAAAGATACTGAATAGGTAGGGCTTCTTTATATGCAATTTATTGAATCAAAGTCTCCAACTATAGAGAGAGTAGAGGTGATAAAAAAAAAAAAAAATCCTTAGCCTTTCATGTGTTTATAGGAAAGAATTTAGATTTTTCTCTCCTGAAGCAGCAACCTATAGAAAAATCAAGCTGACTGAATAATAGCTTCTCAACCTGGAGTGTGAATAATAGCTTCTCAACATGGACTGAATTTAGAGAAGTGGATGCGTCCCCCCCGAAATTGCATATAGGGGTGCATGCGTATATATGTGTGTGTGTGTGTGTACAAGAAAGAGAGACAGGGCAGAGATAGCAGGTACATAGCTTTCAAGAATTTCTCAAGGAGTCTACAATGAAAAAAGGTTTTATCCTCCCAGGTTTTGGCTTGGGAAGCTTGTTTTCTAACCAGCATTCAGCTTCTGGCAATGAGATGATACTGATGTATTCGATACCACAACTTCTACCTGTCATTTAGACAACTTACATCTCAAAACACTAATAGAACTTTTCTACATGTCTACTATATAAATGTTCCTGTCCTCACGAGAGAAGTGAATGTTCCCTGAGGAAAGGTCCTCATGGCTCACATCCAGGCTCCTAGGGCTCTGAACTTTTGAGTAGGGTTGTCAAGAAGATAGGACTGGTGGAGATTCAGAAAGTAATGTGTACACTGTACTTGAGTCAGAAATATATTCATGGTTCGAGCATAGGATAATTTAAAGTTCTTACGCTCCTTTCCTTAGGAATTCAGATAATCTGTCTGCTATACTGGCCAAATTCCAACTGGATAATTATATTTTGCTTTCTTACCATGGCTCTATTTTCAGTTTGATTAAATATTCCTCACTGTCTCACCCAAACATCTAGGCAGTTATTTCGCACATACAGAATATTTGCTGCTTTTCAGTCCTGAGGGAGTATCGTTGTAATGGCAAATCAATTATTGTGATTAGTGTGGCTTAAATTTTTTCACATATCTGGAAGGTTTATAAGGTAATATTTAATTGCCTTTACTGTCAGGGACAGTAGAGCATAAATGTACATATTAGTGCAGATTTGAAATCACACTAGTCTTTTTCGGAGTTCATATAGTCTATAGTGGAAAGTCTCTGCTCTTTGAACAAGCCTCCATCAGCATTGAATTTGTCTCAGCATCCTGCTTGCAGAGGCATTCCCAGTACTTGACCCAGGGCTGACACATAGTTGGTACACAGTAGACATCTGCTAGGCTTCCCTGGTGCATTGCAGGAGATGTACGAGATGCGGGTTCAATCCCTGGATTGGGACGATCCCCTGGAGAAGGGCATAGCAACCCACTCCAGTATTCCTGCCTGAAGAATCCCATGGACAGAGGAGCCTAGTGGGCTGCAGTACATAGGGTCACAAATAATTGGACATGACTGAATTGATTGGGCACACACAAACATCTGCTAGAGGATAAAACAAGGGAGAGAAGGAGAGAATAGGTTTATCTGGGGCCACCTTGTCTGCTATATTTCTTGGATCATTTAACTCCTTAAAATATCAGTAAGAAATCCAGAATTGGCCTCAAATGCTACCCAATTGAGATTTTCAGGATAACTGATCTAAGGTTAACTTCTCAAGCTTTCAGTGAGAATTCCTTGATTCTTAAATTTCCAGTTTTGCCAGAGTCTTGGAAATCCTGGCATACCAGCCACCCCAGCTAATACATTCTTCATTCTCTTTCTCTTTCCCTCTCTCTCTCTCTCACAAATATACACATTACCTTATAAATCATTAATTCAGAAACCTTCTAGTGACACAACTATAAAACTTGCGTCTCCATTCCTCTAAATTCAATAGCATTTATTCCCTGCATCATTTTGGGGACACCATATGCTCTGTCTTATGTGGTTGGTGTCCTTTTCACATGTATACTTCTTTTCCCCAAATAACATGAAAACCTTGCTGATTAAAATGTTTATGACACTTAGTAATCCTCGCAAGTACCTAGGAAAATTATAAACATATATTTGATTACTACTTTCTGCTTTAATGAAAATTTCATGGTGTTTAAGTTATACAAATTAATTATATTCAGTGCCACATCTATTCCTTTCATTTAACAACTCTTAGTAAGGCAGAGAGGGTGAGCAAAGTACTAAGTCATAAAAAGGAAGAAATGATTATGATGTTATACCTTTGACTGTGTGGATCACAATAAACTGTGGAAAATTCTGAAAGAGATGGGAATACCAGACCACCTGACCTGCCTCTTGAGAAATTTCTATGCAGGTCAGGAAGCAACAGTTAGAACTGGACATGGAACAACAGACTGGTTCCAAATAGGAAAAGGAGTATGTCAAGGCTGTATATTGTCACCCTGTTTATTTAACTTCTATGCAGAGTACATCATGAGAAATGCTGGACTGGAAGAAACACAAGCTGGAATCAAGATTGCCAGGAGAAATATCAATGACCTCAGATATGCAGATGACACCACCCTTATGGCAGAAAGTGAAGAGGAACTAAAAAGCCTCTTGATGAAAGTGAAAGAGGAGAGTGAAAAAGTTGGCTTAAAGCTCAACATTCAGAAAGCTAAGATCATGGCATCCGGTCCCATCACTTCATGGGAAATAGATGGGGAAATAGTGGAAACAGTGTCAGACTTTATTTTTCTGGGCTCCAAAATCACTGCAGATGGTGACTGCAGCCATGAAATTAAAAGATGCTTACTCCTTGGAAGGAAAGTTATGACCAACCTAGATAGCATATTCAAAAGCAGAGACATTACTTTGCCAACAAAGGTCCATCTAGTCAAGGCTATGGTTTTTCCACTGGTCATGTATGGATGTGAGAGTTGGACTCTGAAGAAGGCTGAGTGCCGAAGAATTGATGCTTTTAAACTGTGGTGTTGAAGAAGACTCTTGAGAGTCCCTTGGACTGCAAGGAGATCCAACCAGTCCATTCTGAAGGAGATCAGCCCTGGGATTTCTTTGGAAGGAATGATGCTAAAGCTGAAACTCCAGTACTCTGGCCACCTCATGCGAAGAGTTGACTCATTGGAAAAGACCCTGATGCTGGGAGGGATTGGGGGCAGGAGGAGAAGGGGACGACAGAGGATGAGATGGCTGGATGGCATCACTGACTTGATGGATGTGAGTCTCAGTGAACTCCAGGAGTTGGTGATGGACAGGGAGGCCTGGCGTGCTGTGATTCATGGGGTCGCAAAGAGTCGGACACAACTGAACGACTGATCTGATCTGACCTGACCTGCTCTGAAGAGATACACAGACTTTTGAGGAGAGAGACATAAACAGCTGGACTTAATTAAGGGAAGAGTGACAAAAATGTTTTATCTTAGAGTGGTTCTTTTTTAAAAAATAATTTTATTTATTTATTTAATTTTGTCTGTGCTGGGTCTTCACTGCTGCGTGCGGGCTTTTTTCTACTGCAGGGAGCAGGGGCTAGTCTCTAGTGGTGGTGGGCGGGCTTCTCATTGCAGTGCCTTCTCTTGTTGCAGAGAATGGGCTGTAGGGTGCACAGAGTTCAGTAGTTGTAGTTCGCGGGCTCTGGAACTCAGGCTCAACAGTTGTGGTTCATGGGATTTGTTACTCCGTGGCACGTGGGATCTTCCAGGATCAGGGATCGAACTCCTGTCTCCTGCACTGGCAGGTGGATTCTTCACCACTGAGCCACCAGGGAAGCCCCAGGCTGTAGCTTTTAAGGTATGCAAGTCCCTGCAGCCCTGCGGGCCCACAATTACAAACACTGCTGATCTCCAGACCAGATCTCAATGTGTCCCCGGGTGAAAGTTTGCAAAAATCAGGGCTTCAGGGGAGTGAATAATTTCTTTCTGGGGAGGGACCAGCAAGTTGTGGTGAGGCCCAGAGAGGGCTGAAGGAGGGTGTCTTCCTGCCTGCATTCTCTGCGAGCGCCTCTGTAGCCTGTTCATGGAAACACACCTGCAGCCTGTCCCTCAGGTTGAAGCTCCAGGACAAGGCAATGAGCCTTTTTCGCAGGCAGACTGAGGTGGTTTTAATTTACTGTCTATGCAGTGCCCTGGGGGTAGGAGCCTCACAGAACTGTCTCTCTGGTTGTTACAGTTTGGGGGGGTGGCCAGAAATGCAAACCCCTCTGGCCACAAGGACCAGGCAATTAAGGGGCCTCCCTGAATGGACTGTGCTCACTCCCCGGCTTTAGTGATGCAGGTGAAGAACACTGGGGGAAGGGCACACCCCTGCCTTTAGAAAGACTGGGGACGAGCTCTGGGAATGGGCACACCCAAGACCAGCAAGGCTGAGCCTGTGCAAGCAAGGTACAGGGAGAGAGCAAACACAGAACTCATCCATGCCACTTCTCTAACTGCTGTCTTTGTGCTGAATTCTGGAACAAGCGAGACTGTGTCATTTAAAAGGAATGTCTCAAGTCTCCCCAGCCCCTGGGTCCTCTGGACATAGGCCCCTTAGGTTTCCAAAGCCAGATACTTGGGGATCTCATCTCTGCAGGGTTGGGTGAGTAGCTCTGGACCAGAAATCCCTCCCTACTGGGGGTCTTTGCACCAGGGTGTGGGATTTTTGGTGAGACTGATCCTCTGCCTCTCCTACCTGTCTCCATGAGGCCCTTTGACTCATTGTGACCCCTCCCATTGGTCAGCTGCTTATTCATTCTTTTCTAGCAGTCATTGTTCCATACATAGCAGTAGATTTGGTGTCTGTGGAAGCAGAGTTCAGGATTTTGCTCCATCACCATCTTAGACCACCTCCTCATAAGTATGTATTTAAGCTTTTAAATGAGCAGAATATTATGACTATCTTAGAAAATGATAGCAGTGGTTGCCTCAAGGACAGAGGCTGTAGGTGAGAGAGGGCTTTTCACTTCATAGGCCACTGTATTTGGTTTGGAAATTTACCTTGTGTATGTATGACTTCTTTAATACTCTTTGGTAAAGAATCTACCTGCTAAAGTAGGAGATATAAGAGAAGCAGGTTTAATTCCTGGGTCAGGAAGATCCCTTGAGAAGGAAATGGCAACTCACTCCAGTATTCTTGCCTGGAAAATTCCATGGACAAAGAAGCCTGGAAGGCTGCAGTCTATGGGGCCCAAAGAATCAGACATGACCGGGTGTACATGCACACATTTAAAAACGAAGAAAATCTTTTAAAAATAACATTATTAGCAGAATTTATAAATTTGAAAGCACCCAGAAAACAATTCGGTACTGTTGGGATGCTGTTACATTTTTAAATCATGTAATGAAAATTTTATCTTTCTTCAAAAATAGGCAATGTGATTTAGCAGTGAACAACAGCAACAACAAAATACCCTGCTTCACATTCTCTTGCTTCTGGAAAAACTGAGTGACTTGAGAGTCCTTTGCTAAGACCCCTTGAATCCACTCTTTCATTTTCTGTTCCATGGCATCTACTTTCATTTCAGACTCTCATTACTGCTGCCCTAGACTATTTCAATAGCCTCCTAAACTGTTTCCAATCTCTCTTCCATCTAATCTGTCTTATCTACCACTGCCAAGATTAATCGCCTTAAAACTCACTCTCAGATCATTCCAGTTCCTGTTCAAAGCCTCCCTGCAGTCTGCCGTGCACTATCCACACTTCTCATCAGGACATTCAGGCCTCAGCTCCCTCCAGCCTCAGCTCCATCTGATTCCTTACAGACAGCCTGTGCTCCAGCCAAACTGAACACTTGCTCGGCACCCCACATCCCCCCAGCACCCCATCGTTATGAAATCTCTCCCACCTGAAATATCTTTTGAACTGAGCCTCAGGTCAGATATCCCTAACTTTAATAAGTCATCATGATTATACCAACCAGAAGCTACCACTCACTCCTTAACTACTACAATATTCTCTTATTTTTCTTATGTCACATATCATGTCTAATCTCCTAAAATTATTTATGTATTAGGTATCCCCTGCCAGAATTTAAGCTCCCCCAAATTGATCCTTATGTGTGTTGCTTTCTGCTTTGTACTGTCTGAATGAAAGAACAAATAAGATGAGATGCTCTGTATCTGTGGTGTTTATTTTTTCACCTCGGTTTGATGTCCATTACTTTTGACGCTAAATTCCATTAACATAAAACATAGTAAAGACTCCTATAATAAACATGGAACCTAGAGAGTGCTGAGAATCATTTTCTTCTCAGGCTGTATTTAAAATGCTCATCTAGTTGCAGTGAGGATCCGGTTATAGAGTAGGGCTATTTTTGTAATGGAAATGAATGTCAGCATTTGGATTAATAGATAATCCTCTTGGAAGGTATAAGGGGAAAGAGAAAGAGACTACTAAATCCTTCAGCACAAAGTATGAGCTTTAATAAAGGACCCAATAAAATAAAGGAATTAAGAAGACACAGCAAAAGCCGTATTCAGGTCAGACTCAAGTATGTGGATTTGTGCTTTACTGACTCTTACAACCTGCCCTTGTTTGTTCTCTTTCTTCTTCTGCCTGTAAGTCAGAGGGCTGCCTTTCTCTTCCAGCTATGGTTCCAACTGAAACCATAATTCCACTTCTCCCCCTACTTTTTTGCCTGGACTGTTGCAACAGCTGACAAAGTTGATCTTCTTGCCCCCAGCTCATTGCTCATCCAATTCACGCTTTCCAGCTGCTGCCGCAGGTATCTGCTAAAATCAGAGCAGTCGTGTCCTGTTCCTTCTGAACGAACCCCAGGCTCTCTAGCATCATGATCCAAGCTCTTAAGATGGAGCACATTCCCTGCCCCTTCCCTCCTCCTATAGCTCCGGCTTCAGTTGGACTTTCAGGTCATCACCACTGCTCCTCTCACCTTGCAAATATAATTCCTGACTTGGGAATGGCCTTGTCCCCTTCCCTAACTTTCACTCTTCTACTTATTCTTCAAGAACCAGTTCATATGTCACCATCCCTGAGCAGCTTCCTGGACATCGTTCCCTTCCTAGATGGTTTTTCTCTCCGTCATCTGAACTCTGATAGTGCAAAGTGCTATCAGAGTTCTACTTTTCTTTAGATTGTTTGTTCTCTTACCTGTCACTAAGCCAGGAGCTCCTCAGAAGCTGTCAGAATGTGTCACAGATGTCTTTCTGTCCTCAGAGCCCAACACAATGTGGGAAGCAGGATAGATGCTGGATGGGAGCAAGCCCTTAGGAGATGATCCTGGGCCCTGCCTTGCTCCAAGTTGGGGGCTTCTCTCGAGGCTCTGGCCCTCCTCGCTCCCCATGCTCCAGTCACACAGGCCTTTTCTGGGTCCTTGAACACACCTGGCTTGTATCTGCATTGCACTAGCCTTTCTCCCGTTTTACCAGAAACTCTGCCTTCAAGTCTGTCCAGCGCTGACTCCTCTGTATTCTTTAGGTCTCAGCTCAAATTAATCTCCTTAGACAAGCCTTTCTTAACATCTGATATCAGGAAGTTCCTCTTACCTGCCCTAGTCACAGCTAACCCATCACTTTACCTTATTTCTTATACTTAATATACCCTGAAACTGTGGTCTTTCATTGATTCTCTTTTTAAAAAATCATCCTTGTTATTTAATGTCTGGACTTCCGAGGTGACTCAGTGGTAAAAAGTAAAGTGAAAGTGTAAAGAATCTGCCTGCTAATGTAGATAATGCAGGAGATGTGGGTTCAATCCCTGGGTCAGGAAAATCCCCTGATGTAGGAAATGGCCACCCACTCCAGTATTCTTTCCTGGGAAACCCCATGGACAGAGGAGCCTGGCAGGGTTGCATGGAGTCGCAAAGAGTTGGACACAACTGAGCGACTGAGCACGCATTCATTTAATGTCTGCTTTCCCTCCCAGGAAGGAACTATTTAGTGCATCATAGTACACCCAGTCCATGGGGTCTCGAAGAGTCGGATACGACTGAGTGACTTCACTTTCACTTTTCACTTTCATGCACTGGAGAAGGAAATGGCAACCCACTCCAGTATTCTTGCCTGGAGAATCCCAGGGATGGGGGAGCCTGGTGGGCTGCCGTTTATGGGGTCGCACAGAGTCGGACACGACTGAAGCGGCTTAGCAGCAGCAGCAGCAGCATACCCAGTTCATCAACAATATCAGGCACACAGGTGCTCAGTACATGACTAAGTGAATGAGTGAATACATAAATGAATATTTGCTGGTCTATCACAAAATCTATGTGGAAAAACAAACAAGCAAACACTATTCCCACCTTGAAGAAGCTCAGATTCTTAAAACCTTTCTAAAGGTCGTGGGTGGGCCTGAAGCTCAAAATATTTTAGCAGCTAAATTACAGAGACAGAGACGTTTTTGGTACCCCAGGGTTCTGTTATGGAACTCCGTTCATTTGTTATTTTAAGCCTGTCCTTGGTGACGCAGCAATCTATTTAAATTGACTGTTTAGGAACAGTGCCACAAGGAAGTAGTGGCATCCTCCCGTATAAAGGCTAGCCTGCCAGCATATGTCCATCACAGACACTCAGAGCCTCTGGTGTCCTGAACAACACCTCATGCAAGCAAGGTACTCGATAAATATTTGCTCTGCGGCTGAATGAATACCTTAGTATTTTGCTCTGCTTTTTTGGGGAAAGCTTGTATGATCTCCCAGCTCTTCTCTGGGGGATCTAGGGTTTGCTGGCCCTGTTCCCATCTCATCCATTGTGAAAAGCCTTGCACCATGCTGCCCAGAGGAAAGTAGGACCAGTTATTTGGCAGCAGTGTCTGCAGTGACCAGAAGACTGCTTGGGAACAGTGTGTGGATTTCTTTTTTTTTTTTTTTTTTTGGTGTGTCTATTTCCCAATGGTTTCTTTATTTCCATTTTTAGAGAACAGTTATCTTTTCTCTAAGCAATAAGATAAACTCATCAGTGTGAATCTCTTTTAACTCCCCTCACATAATGATTCCTCAAATACCTGAGTGGCTGGCAGTGTGCCTGAAATTGGGGATTGAGACAGAAGATGAATAGCACAGGAAGGTCCAGGCCCTCAGGGAATAAGTGTCTGGCCTAGTAGGAAAGATGGCCTTGATTGACACATAATTACACAAGGATGAGCAATATTGGAGGGCAAACACAGAAGCTATGAACTTGCCTGTATTCCTGCATGACCTTATCTCCTTCTGTGATGTGCTGGCAGCATACTCTCTTAAGCCACTTACAGCTTATATTTTATTTCAATGTAACTGCTTGAAGTTTGTCCCAAAAGAAAAACTCAGTATTCATGATGTGATTTCTCACTTTTTACATGTTCTCTCCTACTTGTACATCCAAAGAGGTGGCATTTCTCTCAAGGTTAAGTGTCCTGAGATTTTGTTTACAACTGCAGAAGCCTGCTGTCTCTGGTGGGGTTGGGACATTGGTTTCAATCTTTATTTGCTGTCTTTGAAATATATATGATAACATTGGTTGTTGAGTCACATTCCCTTTGCTCTTCCACTCAGTTAGATTTTCTAAGTCTTCTAGTGTGTGTGAGGTCTTTGTATTCTTTCTGTCTCTCTGGGACTGTTTTCCATCTACTCTGAATTAGTGTCATATGTTTTATTTATTATAATAAACTCTATAGCCATAATTGTGAACAGAATTGTGGGGCCTGTAGAGTGACAATACCTGTAGAGTGACAATACCCACGGTCTTACTATTAATATATGAAATAATTAACCCCTTTCATTTGGGCTTTCCTAGTGGCTCAAACACTAAAAAATCAGCCTGCAATGCAGGACACCGGGTTTGATCCCAGGATTGGGAAGATCCCCTGGAGAAGGGAATGGCTACCCACTTTAGTAGTCTTGCCTGGAGAATCCCCATGGACAGAGGAGCCTGGCGGGATATAGTCCATGGGGTCACAAAGAATTGGACACGACTGAGCAACTAACACTTTCTCTTTCTTTCATTCAACAATTACTAAATGTTGGATTGTGGACTTCTCTGATGGCTCAGTGGTAGAGCAGCCGAGCAGGCTACACAGTCCATGGGTTGCAAAAGAATCAGATACGATTTAATGACTAAACAACAACAAAATGTTGAATTAAATACTGGTAAATTACACATTACCAGAAAGCTCCCTCTACTTAGGTTAGTTCGCCCCTTAGGCTCACTAGATGCCAGAAGCCAGGGGCGCTAAGAGGAAGGACACAATCCTTGCCTGAAGGAGGTGGAAAATCCACTGAAAGAGAGAGATAACAGTATAAATATGATATATTATGAAGGCTTAAATAGAATTAGATCCCGGGTTCAGAGGGAAAGTGCTTAGTTCTACTTTAATGGGGGGTAGGAATCAGAGGAGAGCAGAAAAGTCCTGGTAGGGTTGGGAAAAATGTGAAAGTGTTAGCTGCTCAGTCGTGTCTGACTCTTTGCGACCCTATAGACTGTAGCCCACCTGCCAGGCTCCTCTGCCCATGAAATTTTCCAGGCAAGAATACTGGAGTGGGTGGCCATTCCCTTCTCCAGGGGATCTTCCCGACCCAAGGATTGAATCCGGGTCTTCTGCATTGCAGGCAAATTCTTTACTTCTGAGCCACCAGGGAAGCCCAGGTAGGGCTGGAAGCTGAGCCTTAGAAGATTAGTGTCTGACTGTACAAGGGTTTAGAGAGTTTCCAGGGAAACAAAGACACAGAAGTGATGAAGTGTGGTATGCTCAAACCACTGCAGTTCAAAAAATCTGGAACACAGTGTGTAGAGTGAAGAATGCTAAATGAAAGAGGCAGAGTCAACCTCACGGAGGCCTTCATACTGCATCCTGAGCAGGCATGTAGGTATGTGATATACTGAATGGGAGATGGGAGGGCGGGCTAGCAGGTTAGAGGATAAGGGTTTAAGTAGGGGAGTAGCAAAAATTGGTTTGTGTTTGATGGTCATCCCAGAGGAAGCTTGTGATGGGAACTGGAGGCAGAGCAGTTTTAACTGCTGACATCCCCAGAAACTCATTTTAAAAAAGGATTTGTATATGCTTCTAGGTTTAATTTTCTGATTTTAAAGAATTTTACCTCCATGTTAATAAGTGAGTTTGGTCTATGATTTTCTTTTTTTAGACAGTCCCAACCTAGACAGCATATTAAAAAACAGAGACATTACTTTGTCAACAAAGGTCCGTCTAGTCAAGGCTATGGTTTTTCCAGTGGTCATGTATGGATGTGAGAGTTGGACTATAAAGAAAGCTGGGTGCCGAAGAATTGATGCTTTTGAACTGTGGTGTTGGAGAAGACTCTTGAGAGTCCCTTGGACTGCAAGGAGATCCAACCAGTCCATCCTAAAGGAGATCAGTCCTGGGTGTTCATTGGAAGGACTGATGTTGAATACTTGGCCACTGATGTCCAATACTTTGGCCACCTGATGCAAAGAACTGACTCATTGGAAAAGACCCTGATGCTGGGAAAGATTGAGGGCAGGAGGAGATGGGGGATGACAGAGGATGAGATGGGGGATGACAGAGGATGGCATCACCGACTCAATGGACATGGGTTTGGGTAGAGTCCGGGAGCTGGTGATGGACAGGGAGGCCTGGCGTGCTGCGGTTCATGGGGTCGCAAAGGGTCGGACATAACTGAGCAACTGAACTGAACTTGTTTAATTTTAATAGCAAGGTTAAGACTACCCAGAGATGACTTAGATTGCTTTTATTCTCTTTCTAGAGTCTGGAATAGTTTTATCTCAGAAAATTCTATTCCTAGAAGATTTGGTTAAAGTTCCCTAGAAAACCATCTAAGCTTGGAGTCTTTAATTTTGAGGGCTGGGGAAGATTCTGTCTACTGATTCAGCTATTTTAATGCTTATTGGACTATTCAGACTTTCTATATTTTTCCTTGATTCAACTTTCTGATTTATGTATGTTTGTAAAATTGTTCAGTTCATGGCAAATCTTCTATTTCAAAGTTATCCACATAAAGGAGCACAAGAAACTTTGAGGGGAGGTGGAAATATTCTTTATCTTATTTGTGGAAGTGGGGTCATAGATATACGCATCTATCAGAATTTACCAAATTGTGTATTATAAACAGATACAGTGCATAGTAAATACTTTATATCCCTTAAAGTTGATTAAGCTTCCCTGGTGGTGCTAGTGGTAAAGAACCTGCCTGCCAGTGCAGGAGATGTAAGAGATGCAGGTTTAATCCCTGCGTCAGGAAGATCCCCTGGGGAAGGGAATGGCAACCCACTATAGTATTCTTGCCTGAAAAATCCCATGGTTGGAGGAGCCTGGTAGGCTACAGTTCATAGAGTTGCAAAGAGTCAGACGTGGCTGAATTGACTTAGCACACAAAGTTGATTAACATTTATACGCAGAAAATTATGCACAGTATTCTTTGTGATTTTTAAAAATTCTCTTCTGTGGACACTCTTTACCTAGGTGCTGCCTCTTTCACACTCAGGGCCATTGATGTGTGAGCCTGCCTTAACTGGCAGGCTGATAAAAACAGACGGCAGAATCCGAAAATAATATAGCACCATTTAAATACTAAATAGTTAATATATTTTACTTTCTTGGATTTCAGTGTTTTGCCAACTAAATTGTTTTTACTAGTTAATGCAATTGATATTTTTCTTTTCATTTGCTAAAAAAGACTAGTTGTCTGGATTTGAGAGAGCTAGTTATACTTGTTTAATGTAAAACTTTATGCCTTCTAATTTTCTTCTAGTTATCAAATGCATTCTAGAAGAAAATATCATAATATGTGAGATGGACTATTTCATAATGCAGGGCTTATATCTTATTGCTAAATATGAGCTGAAGAAGGAATAGATCTTTAAAAAGTATGATCAGAGATGCTACCAGTTTGTCTTGAGGCTTATTCAGAACAAGCAGGAGCGTTTCAAGAGGTGTACCAAAAATGTTGTCTAACATCATTTTCTAACCGTATCAGATAATTATGTGTTTTTGAAAGTAGTACTAAGCAGTTTAATGGGAAATCAATTCTGCCTTTACTGAGTGGTGCTCGGCATCAGCAACAAAGCTAATTATCTTAAATTTGAAGTAGACCTCCTGGGATGAAAAAAAAAAAAAAGTACAAACTTGAGTAATCCTTTCTCTGCTTCCTTGTGCTACTTTTTCTTTTTTCTGTATTTGAGGTACCTCCTGGTTGTTTTGTTTTAATCTTGAAGAGAAGTTGGAAGCCCAAGACTGAATGCTGTTGTATTGTATCATTTGCTAGGGCTCCCATAACAAAGCACTGCAGACTGAGTGGCTTAAACAACAGACATTTATTTCATCATAGTTGTGGAGGCTGAAAGTCCAAGATTAAGGTGTCTTCAGGGTTGGTTTCTTATAAGAGCTCTCTCTTTGAGTTATAGATGGCCGTCTTCTATGTCTTCACATGTTGTATTAGTCAGGGTTCTCCAGATAAAACAGATCCAACAGGATGAATGGATACACACACACACAGATGGCTCGGTGCATTTGTGTCTATATACACATTTACACACACACACACAGAGATTGAGATTTATTTTAAGGAGTTGGCTTGCACAATTGTGCAGGAAACGTGGGTTTGACCCTGGGGTTGGGAAGATCCCCTGGAGAAGGAAATGGCAACCCACTCTAGTATTCTTGCCTGGGAAATCTCATTGACAGAGGAGCCCGATGGGCTACAGTCCATGGGGTCACAAAGAATAAGACACAACTTAGCGACTAAACAACAATAGCAATCTCCAAATACAGTCCTATTATGAAATTTTGGGGGTTAGAGCTTCAATATATGCATTTTAGAGAACAAATTCAAGCTGCTACTGCTAAGTCACTTCAGTCATGTCTGACTCTGAGACCCCATAGACGGCAGCCCACCAGGCTTCCCCGTCCCTGGGATTCTCCAGGCAAGAACACTGGAGTGGGTTGCCATTTCCTTCTCCAATGCATGAAAGTGAAAAGTGAAAGTGAAGTCTCTAAGTCGTGTTCCACTCTTAGCGACCCCTGGGACTGCAGCCTACCAGGCCCCTCTGTCCATAGGATTTTCCAGGCAAGAGTACTGGAGTGGGGTGCCATTGCCTTCTCCGAAATTCAAGCTACAACAGCCATCAACTTAAAAGTAAGCATAACTAGAAAGACAATTCAAAGGGAAAAACAGCCCTCCTAATATTAAAAGTGTTATTTAGCCTGACTTTAAGATAAAGTGTGTTTTTGAAACCTGAGATAAACCAATTAACTGGCATGGGAAATAACTTTTTAATATATTCATATTTCTACAATCTAGAAGTCGAGTTTGTTTTCCTTTGCCAAGGATATTTATATTATCACAGTAATCAGAGATTAGATTTTTTTTTAATTTCTTATTTAGGTTATATGTGGATTTCTACCCATTTTCATTTTATGTTTTTAAGTTTCAAGTTAGCGAGAAACAGATAAAGAGTTTTTCTTGAATTATGAACTAATTTGAAATTGTTATTAAAAACAGAGCCACGTTTTGCTTTTCCTGGCAATATACAAAACAAACGATGGGAAAATTACCAATAAAATGGAGGAGAAAGTTAGCAAGAGAATCTAATATAAAAGACAAAACAGGAAATACATCTTCAACAGTTCTCTCAAATCATAAAAGTAATCTTACAACAGTATCTCATATGTTTTATATTAGTACCTTATGTCACTTATGTTTTTCAGATCTGTAAAGGGTAAAGTGCTTTCCTATCTCTGATACCAAAAAAAAAAAAAATGCTTCTGTCATCTCTCTCTTTTTTTTGGCAGATAACAAAGAGATTTTCCTTTCCAAAGCAATTCACAAGTGCTTCATAGAGGTCAATGAAGAAGGCTCAGAAGCTGCTGCTGCCTCAGGTGCCAAACTCTGGTCTTCCCAAATCTCACCTTTTCTAGATTTGTATTCTTAAAGCAGTCTTGGGTGGGGGAATGGGAGTCATTTTTAGAACCAAGTCATAAAACTGATGCTGCCCTCGCTTAGAAGTCAAGCTAATGATGAACGTGCTAGGATTTTCCAAATAGGGTATGAAACATGCATTCATTTCAGTGCCCCATACAGAATAACTCCCATCTCTAATGAGAGGCAGGAGGAGACTGTCAGCTATGCAGAATAGATTTTCCTGCTGTGCTGTCCATTTAAATATTTAAAATATTTCCCTGCTGCCCCGTTAAACATTTTTCTTTCTATTTAATTATTTGTGGGAGTTAGTTCTTAAGTTTGTCAGTGAAGAGCTTTGATTTTTTTAAAAGCGCATGCACAAACAAGCATACATGGTAGCATGCAATACAAAATTTTAAGTTAATAATAAAATAATAATTTTAAATGAAAATTTTAAAAAATTTACCTAAATCATGCATCCAAAAAAAAAACCCAACAACAATAACAGTAAACGTCCTTAATTATTTTGAACATTCTGATTTCCTTAGTTAAGTAAGAAGGATTTTTCTTTTCTCGTTTATTTGTTTGGTTTTTTTTCAATATCATGTTCAACAGCCATCACCAAATTTTAGGAGGATTTTTCCCTTCTCTAGTAAAATGTAACACATCATGTTTGTACACATTTTTAACCTCCACATATATTTACCCGTTACAAGGATCTCATCAGTTAAAATGGTGTTTGGGGGAGGAAATAGAAACAGTAGTCTCAGGCATCGAGAAAGCTTCAAATCTTACATCATTTAATCTTGGCCTATTCCTGACAACGCATCACCCTGCAGCAAGTATAAAATGATTATCCCACAATAAGGATCTCAAGGGAATTCAGTTTCCCAGCTGTAGGAAACATCATTGAATCTCTCCCTGCTGTATTTTCTCTTTAATCACTGCTGTTCTGGCCACTTGCTAGAAGCCTGGTGACTTGCTATGTAAAATCCCCATTTCAGATAAATGATTATTTGGTAATATAAAGAAACTGGGGGAGGGGAAAACTGGAGGAGGGTATTTGGTTTTTTGTTTTTGTTTTTTTCCCATTTTCCTTAAGTCATTTTATTAAAGCCATAAGTATTTGTCTGAGGCCGAGAATAAAAATTTGTAATAGGCGTAATAAATTAACCTCTGTTTTCGGTGGGGTGATGGGAGGAAACTGAGTGTGTGTACATGTGTGTGTACGTATTTGTTTTTCTTTAAGATCAAATAGAGATGTTAGCTCATTTACAATTTTTCTCTCTTTAAAAGTCTTTAAAATCTTGCTTTGTATAAATCATTACCTTTGTGCTGAACATAGATGGTTTGGAGAAATTGCTTATTAGTCCCTGCATCTCCACAGACATGTAATTACTTTCTCTCTGTGCTACAGGAATGATTGCAATTAGCAGGATGGCTGTGCTGTATCCTCAAGTTATTGTCGACCATCCATTTTTCTTTCTTATCAGGAACAGGAGAACAGGTAAGTCTGTTGTGAGAACAGAACTTTATTTATGGCCAAAAAGAAATCATTTGTTAACTGAAAACATATTCCTGCATTTTTATCAGATAATTTCTAATGTTCAAATGATTTTTTAAGTGACAATAATTTATTCACATTCTTATCTTTAGAACATTGCTAATTGTAAGCAAGAAGGAAAATAAATAGCTTTTGTTTCAACTCCTTTTTTGTTCACTCCCTACCCAATGCAGGTACAATCCTATTCATGGGACGAGTCATGCATCCTGAAACCATGAACGCCAGTGGACATGATTTTGAGGAACTTTAAATCATTTTATTTGAGTAACAAAGAAAACAGTAACTAAGCACATTATGTTTGCAACTGGTATATATTTGAGACTTGTGTTTTACAATATATCTTAAAATAATATTTAAAATAGTTCCTGAAAAAATAATGTATGTAAATTATAAGCCAACTTGTCAAGGAACGTTATCAGTATAATTGAGATAATGGTCCTGTCATGTCATCGTGTTTGTTGTGCTAGTATTTAAAATAAAAGTACATAGTGAACATGTGAACAGCTCTGTTTTTCATTTTAGAAGCTGTAACATATAGATACCTCTACGTAGAATTTGGAAACAGTGGTACTTCTGGACTTCTTAAGTCTTTCATAATTGTGCAGAAACAAAGCACCAAAGTAGATTAGTGTTATTCACTTATACATAACAACTAGTGAGGTATTTTTGTGGACAGCTACTCCACAAAAACTCTGATTGCTGTTTCTCTGAAGACAGTGTATAGTTTAAAATAAAAATCTGCAAACTGAACATCTTTTATGTGGCTCCATGAAAAAAATTGTTAGGAAAAAATTGGGGCTATGCCAACCCATAGTTTATAGCTATAGCTTATTGACTATGTCTTTAAAGATCCACTTGGCTTCGTAAGGGTGATATAGATTACAAGCCTGGTATATCACCATGTTTTGCTGCTGCAAGTAAAATCTGACCTACAACTTAGGTCCCCCAAGTTGCCAAATAAGCCAGATGAGCAAATTAAAAATATGCCCTCTGGTATGTCACTGGAGAATAAACTAGAAAAACTCTGCTGGTACAGATACTGGAAACTAGCAGGTCACAGGCCGAAAGCTGCTCACAGGGATGTTCTTGTTTGTTCTGTGTAAGAGGTTTTCCTTTTTTGAACTTAAAGATCTGTAATTGGAGTATCGCATTCCTTGTTTTTCCCATTGGTTCCTGATGGTTCTGGAATACACTTGTGTTTGAGACCTCTTGAGAGATACGTCCTTTATGTAATGTTTTGCTTTTATTTTCTAGTACAAATGTTGTCAATTCCAGTGGGGACAGTATCAATTTCTTAAGTTCTCTAGTAAATTATTTTGTTATCCTGTGGCTGAAATAACGGCATTCCTTTGTTGGGGGATGGGTGCATGGGGGAAGGAATAATCTCATCAGATTCCATGAATGGAACCAGACTCATTTAATGCCAAATGTTTGATTCTTTAATTAATAATTTCTGAAAAGGTTCTAAATGTTTCAAAATTTAACAGAAACAGTTTGATTGTGACTTTCTTGTATGTTAGGTATTTGGAGCTGTTAAAAGGATTGATATTATTAACTTTAATTCTGTTCAGGAGAGCTGTGGTTTAGAGCAAGCAGGCCTGACTTTGACATACTGAATTCTAAACTGAGAGGAAAAACTTGAAAATCTGCATTTTTAAAAAGTTCCTTTGGTGATTTTGTTATACACTAAATCTTGAATATTGCTAAAATAAAGGATACATGTGGAACACTTAAATATTATTTGTTTGCATGCATGAGTACTCAGTCGTTCAGTAATGTCCAACTCTATGACCCTGTCGTCTGTAGCCCACAAGGCTCCTCTGTCCATGGGGATTCTCCAGGCAAGAATATTGGAGTGGGTTGCCATTTTCTCCTCCAGGGGATCTTCCTGACCCAGGGATTGAACCCACATGTCCTGTGTCCCTTTGTATTGGCAGGCAGATTCTTTACCAGTGAACCCCTGGAAAGCTTCACTAGTTTCAGATCAGATCATGTGGTTAATTTATAGAAAATTAGATCAATCAATGAAGTACCCTAAATTGGTTTTTTATGTGTAATGCGATCACTTGGGTATCTAATTAAAAATGCAGATTCTCATTTAGTAGCTTTTGGGTGGGACCTGAAATTCTACATTTTTAACAAGTTCCCAGGCCATGCCATTACTGTTGGCCTGTTGACTCAGGCCCACTGACTTAAGTGGAGCAAAGCTCCACTTAACATAGGTTTACCTATTGAAACAGAAAAATTTTATAATTTTCATGCAACTTGGAGAGATTCAAGAGAGAGGGTTGTAGTTTACATTAAGAGTGCAGTAAATTTATTAGAAAATTATTGTACTTGAGAGTTCTTTTTTCTATTACACACTATAGAAAAATGCAGACTTCCTTCGCATATTAGAACACTTGAAATATAGTCTTTAAAAATATAAAGACATTTATAGGCAATGCCCACAAAAGAATTTATGAGTATCCAAGGACACAATATTTAACATTTAATCTTTTACTACTTGTATATTCATAAGACTTATAGTTTATTCATAAAGCTGAGGTTATTGGAGACCAGCGTTCTTGTTTTCATTTATAATGTACACAGGCTGTTGATTCAGTATGGATATCCTGAGTTTGTGATGTTCTTTATTACCATTTCACTACTTCTTAAGCATTACCTATATTGTTATACCTGTGTAGCCATCAGTCAACTAAATGAGTTACCTATAAGGGACAGTAAACATCATTAGACAAGCATGTGAATTTTATAAAGTCCAAAATGTAATTTTTATTTGCTGATATAAAATTAAACTTTACCATTCTGAATGGTTACCTTCAGTTCAGTTCAGTTCAGTCACTCAGTCTTGTCAGACTCTTTGCGACCCCATGAATCGCAGCACGCCAGGCCTCCCTGTCCATCACCAACTCCCGGAGTTCACTCAAACTCATGTCCATCGAGTCAGTGATGCCATCCAGCCATCTCATCCTCTGTCATCCCCTTCTCCCCCTGCCCCCAATCCCTCCCAGCATCAGAGTCTTTTCCAATGAGTCAGCTCTTCGCATGAGGTGGCCAAAGTACTGGAGTTTCAGCTTTAGCATCAGTCCTTCCAAAGAACACCCAGGACTGATCTCCTTTAGAATGGACTGGTTGGATCTCCTTGCAGTCCAAGGGACTCTCAAGAGTCTTCTCCAATACCACAGTTCAAAAGCATCAATTCTTCGGCGCTCAGCTTTCTTCACGGTCCAACTTTCACATCCATACATGACCAGTGGGAAAATCCATAGCCTTGACTAGATGGATCTTTGTTGGTAAAGTAATGTCTCTACTTTTGAATATGCTATCTAGGTTGGTCGTAACTTTCCTTCCAAGGAGTAAGCGTCTTTTAATTTCATGGCTGCAATCACCATCTGCAGTGATTTTGGAGCCCAAAAAAATAAAGTCTGACACTGTTTCCCCATCTATTTCCCATGAAGTGATGGGACCAGATGCCATGATCTTAGTTTTCTGAATGTTGAGCTTTAAGCCAACTTTTTCACTCTCCACTTTCACCTTCATCGAGAGGCTTTTTAGTTCCTCTTCACTTTCTGCCATAAGGGTGGTGTCATCTGCATATCTGAGGTTATTGATATTTCTCCTGGCAATCTTGATTCCAGCTTGTGTTTCTTCCAGTCCAGCGTTTCTCATGATGTACTCTGCATAGAAGTTAATAAGCAGGGTGACAATATACAGCCTTGACATACTCCTTTTCCTATTTGGAACCAGTCTGTTGTTCCATGCCCAGTTCTAACTGTTGCTTCCTGACCTGCATAGAAATTTCTCAAGAGGCAGATCAGGTGGTCTGGTATTCCCATCTCTTTCAGAATTTTCCACAGCTTATTGTGATCCACACAGTCAAAGGGTTTGACATAGTCAATGTTTACGTTAAAACATTTCAAAACAATTTAGATGTCCCTTAAATGAAAATGGAGTCTACCTTATTATTAGCATGTTTATGGAGTGCTTAAAAATAGAATATTTGATAATACCAAGGTTTTCCTATTGTTTTGTCTTGTTTATAATTTCTTCAATATTTCCTTTCTATTGAAAAATAAATCTTTTTTTAGTTTCTTTTTATTTAAATTGGGGTGTAGTTGATTTACAATATTATATTATTTTCAGGTATACAACATAATAATTCAAATTTTTTATAGCTTATACTCCATTTAAAGTTAATATGAAATACTGCCCGTATTCCCAGTGCTATACAGTATATTTTTGTTGCTTGTTTATTTGTACATAGTAGTTTTTACCTCTTAACCTCCCTATTTTATCTTGCCCCTCTGCTCTTTTTCTCCCCATTGGTAACCACTAGTTTTTCCTCTACATCTGTAAGTCAGTTTCTTTTTCATTACATTCGCTTGTTTTATTTTTTATTTTTTTATTTATTTATTTTTTTTTTATTCTTCCAATTTTATTTTATTTTTAAACTTTACATAATTGTATTAGTTTTGCCAAATATCAAAATGAATCCACCACAGGTATACATGTGTTCCCCATCCCGAACCCTCCTCCCTCCTCTCTCCCCATACCATCCCTCTGGGCCGTCCCAGTGCACCAGCCCCAAGCATCCAGCATCATGCATCGAACCTGGACTGGCAACTCGTTTCCTACATGATATTTTACATGTTTCATTGCCATTCTCCCAAATCTTCCCACCCTCTCCCTCTCCCACAGAGTCCATAAGACTGTTCTATACATCAGTGTCTCTTTTGCTGTCTCGTACACCGGGTTATTGTTACCATCTTTCTAAATTCCATATATGTGCGTTAGTATACTGTATTTATGTTTTTCCTTCTGGCTTACTTCACTCTGTATAATAGGCTCCAGTTTCATCCACCTCATTAGAACTGATTCAAATGTATTCTTTTTAATGGCTGAGTAATACTCCATTGTGTATATGTACCACAGCTTTCTTATCCATTCATCTGCTGATGGACATCTAGGTTGCTTCCATGTCTTGGCTATTATAAACAGTGCTGCGATGAACATTGGGGTACACGTGTCTCTTTCCCTTCTGGTTTCCTCAGTGTGTATGCCCAGCAGTGGGGTTGCTGGATCATAAGGCAGTTCTATTTCCAGTTTTTTAAGGAATCTCCACACTGTTCTCCATAGTGGCTGTACTAGTTTGCATTCCCACCAACAGTGTAAGAGGGTTCCCTTTTCTCCACACCCTCTCCAGCATTTATTATTTGTAGACTTTTGGATCGCAGCCATTCTGACTGGTGTGAAATGGTACCTCATAGTGGTTTTGATTTGCATTTCTCTGATAATGAGTGATGTTGAACATCTTTTCATGTGTTTGTTAGCCATCTGTATGTCTTTTTTGGAGAAATGTCTATTTAGTTCTTTGGCCCATTTTTTGATTGGGTCGTTTATTTTTCTGGAGTTGAGCTGTAGGAGTTGCTTGTATATTTTTGAGATTAGTTGTTTGTCGGTTGCTTCATTTGCTATTATTTTCTCCCATTCTGAAGACTGTCTTTTCACCTTGCTAATAGTTTCCTTTGATGTGCAGAAGCTTTTAAGGTTAATTAGATTCAACATATATGTGATAACATACAGTATTTGTCTTTCTCTTATTTTACTTAGCAGAATATCCTCTAGGTCCATACTTGGTTTTGCAAATGGCAAAATTTCTTTCTTTTTATGGCTGATTAATATTCCATACATATACATATGCCACATCTTTGTTATCCATTCATCTGCTGTTGGGCATTTAGGCTGCTTCCATATCTTGGCTATTGTAAATAATGCTGCTATGAATCTTGGGGTACATGTATCTTTTCAAATTAGTGTTTTCATTTTCTTAAGCTGTATGCACAGGAGTAGAATTACTGGATCATATGGTACTTATATTTTTAGTGTTTTGAGGAGAAAAATTAAAAAGTATAGGCCAGTTTCATTTCCTTTAAAATGTGTGTTAGCACACAAACACACAGGCACACATATATGATGTGCACAGCCAGCTTACGAAAACTTTTCTATTTGTCTCATATCTGGGGGGAGGAAATCAACAACAATCATACATTTTCTGCTTTTACTTTAAATCATTTTTCCAGCTTCACTGAGGTATAATTGACAAACAAAACTGTATATATTTAAAGTTTACAACACAATGATTTGATGTACGTATATGCTGTGATTAACACAACCAAGTTGATTAACAAATATATCACCTCGTATGGTTACCTTGTGTGTGTGTGTGTGTGTGTGTGTGGTGAGAATGCTTTAGATGTATTCTCTTAGCAAATTTCAAGCATATAATATAGTATTCTTAGCTATGGTCAGCATGCTCTGCATTAGATCTCCAGAACTTATGCATCTTATAATCAAAAGTTTGTATCCTTTGCTCAATATCTCCCTATTTCCCCCACCCCTCAGCATGTAAAACCACCTTTCTACTCTCTGTTTCTATGAATTTGACTGTTTTTTGAGGGTCCCACATATAATTGATATCATACAGTATTTGTCTTTCTTTTTATGACTTATTTCACATAGCACAAGGCCCTCCAGGTTTATCCCTGTTATTATAAATAAGCCCCTCAACCCTGGCAACCACCATTCTATTCACTTTCTATGTACTCTTACTTTTTATTTTATTTATCTTTTATTTTTAGATTTTTCATTATGAGACCATACAGTATTTGTCTTTATCTTATTTCACTTAGCATGGTGTCCTTCAGATTCATCCATGCTATTGCAAATGGCAGGATTTCCATCTTTTTATGACTGAATAATATTCCTTTGTGTGTGTGTGTGTATATTTATGTATGTATTACACAGGAATACATATATTACACTTGTATATATATGTATTTGTGTATATGTATATATGCGTTACACAGGAATACATATATTACATTTCTTTATCCATTCAAACATCAATGGATGTTTAGGTTATTTTATGCCTTTATGAATAATGCTGCAATAATGCAAGAGTACAGATATCTCTTCAAGATACTAATTTTTATTCCTTTGGATATATACTTTAGATATTAAACCCTTGTCATATATGGTTTGCAAATAATATTTTCTCCCATTTTTTAGATTCCCTTTTCATTTTGTTGATGGTTACTTTTGTTCTACAGAAGCTTTTTAGTTTGATGCAATCCCATTTGTTGTTTTTGCTTTTATTGCCTGTAATTTTGGTGTCATATCCAAAAACTGATGGCCAAGACCAAAATCAGGATCTTTTCCCCTGTGTTTTGTCCTAAGAGAACAAACAGAGAGAATATGAAACTTAACTCCGCTGCTTTGTTTCCTGTCTGCCAACTAAGTTATTCCTGAGGGAATTCTGAAGTCTCTACATGAACGTAAAAATACTTCATGTAAAGAACTCCATCTTATGAAAACTGGGAGAGATATTTCCACAAAATAATCAGTCTACAGATAGAATACAGTTTAACATTAATAAGCTAAAAACTAAAGGTGCATCCTAAATATATTGGCTTCTGATTTTGATGAGACAAAGATGCACAGAGTTGTGAGAAAAGTGTTTAATTAATGAAAATAAAACCAATTTCAAATAAGATACATACTGTCCTTTGTCCAAATCTGGGCCTTATTATAAGTGAAATATAGATAAACTTTTCCTCTTGTTGAAAATTGCAGAGATCTTTCTCTATTTGGGGGAAAATTGCATAATTATTTGTGACATATGGCATGTTCCAGAAAATGTTTCTTTAGCAGTCATCATAGCTACTGGCTGATATAGCAGTTTTTTGTCTTCCTCAAATAGAAGACAATGTTTCATCTCTCCCCTCTTCTGAAAGTTTCGTGATAATTCACAAACATACAAATCTGATATTTGTTCACACAATTGCTCTTTGTCTGTTATTTAAGGAAAATTGCCAGTGGAGAGCATATTCTCTTCCATATGATTGAGTCACCCCTGCTTCAAATATTTTCTGCTTAAGTATTTATAACCAGTTTCCTATGGAAAAACACAGATCGTGTGGCAAGAGAGAAAACCAAATTTAAACACCAGATCTGCCACTTACTAGATGTCTGTCCTTGGAACCAGTTGTTTGATTTTCATCTGCGTATTGAAATAGTAACATCTACTTCGTAGGGTTATCTGAGGATTAAATGATATAATGTGTATGAGGAATACAATAAGTACTTGACACATAGCAGTCAGTCACAAAAGGCTAGCTGTTAGCATTACATGACCATATTTCAGCTCTTCTAAGGCACATCATTTTTCAGATTTTAACATTAAGAGAATGGAGTGATCAATGGTGTCTTACAATTGCTGGTGAAGGTAACAGCCATGACTTAGATGGTATTGCTTGTATACGCAGCAATCTTGTTACATGATGGCAGTCTAACTCTTGACTTCTTAGTCCACAAATACTGAGAAAGAATCATAATGACTGTCTGAGGAAGCACTGTGAATTGTCTAAAAACTTTTCATTGATTTTTCTGTCAGATAAAGTGCCAGTTTCAAAACTTGTGAAACAGGTGTCAATAGCTTAAGGGAAAGTCCTAGAGACAAAAGTTACACTCTGGGAATGTCTGTGTCATGCCACGGCTCTTAATAGCATGGAGGACAATGGTGTGGGCAAACGCAGACCTCAGTCACCGCATAGGAAGGGACTTGGAGCTGGACTCTGTTGAAAAACATTGCATTTTGTTCATATTTTCACTTTAAAACATACATAAGTATGATCCATAATAAAATGTATTTAAATAAGTCTAAAAGATATACTTAATGTCTCAAATGAATTTTGAAATACACCTTCTGTTTAATGTGTCATAGTTTAACTGAAAGCAGGTTTTTCCTTCTAAGCTTACATAAAACAAAGGAGTGTCCTAAAACTGATGTCTTGAATTGGACGAAATATATTAATCACAGCAAGATGTGTGAAGGAATCATATTTGTTAAAGTACATAGTGAGTGGAAATGTTGTTATATATCATTTTCAAAGGAGATTGCGTTCCAGACTTTTAAAAGAGGGGAGGGAGGCAGTGTGTGAGCAAGAAAAGGAAAATGGGAGCAGAACAGCAAATATGCACAAGCTACCTGCAAATGGTAATTATTTTCAGCAAAATGACTCTACAATATCTAAAGTAGACTGAACTTGGTCATTAAAAAGCATCTGAAAGAAGAATTTTTCTGGCATTCATCACACAGAAGTGAATGTTAATGACTGGAATATGTGTGAGGAGGGCAGAATGGGAGGGTGGGAATATTGAATCTAGTTTTTCTTTTTTTCTTAATTTACACCTCTTAATGTAGTTTAATGACATTCTAACCTTACATACTCTACATACTAATTAGAGGCAGTCCATGAGGAAGCTGATAAGTATCAGATTAAATGGCAGAGGTTTAATTTTGTCCTGAAAATTTTTTTCCTTCCAATAAAAACCTTTCTTCCAATAAGACTGTTTTTAATTAGCTGGTCTTGACAATTCACAGAAGCTATAATCACACAATACTTCGTTAGCAATGGAATTTTAATTTTTAATTTCATTGTCTGCATGGATCAATTTCTAGGGCCTTTCTTGTGTCATAATGATGCCAATGGAATAAAATTTTAAATGAATGCTAGATCTTGGTATTTTCGAAAGAAAATATTTTTCTAATTGAAATTATCCAGAAGTATTTACTTGAACCAAATAAACTGGATTGCATTTTATTCATCTGACTTGTATTTCAAATAGTAGTTACTGAGTTTTTTCATTAATATCTATTCCATTAATAAAACTAAAACTCTTTAGCAAGAACTAAAATCTTAGATTTTGACCTGGGCAAGTTTTAAAAGGGAAATTGACATGCCACAAGATGTCACTGTAATCCTAATAAACCAATAAGGGTAGTAACTGCTTTTATTTCAACATTAAAAGAAGTTAGGTGAGAAAACACTCAAAATAGGCACAAAGCACTTGGTAATGTTACAATCTATCTTTTCAAATCTATACACAACTCTTAAAAAATACACCTTGGAATGAGCCTCTGGTATTCAATGACAACTTTCATAGAATAGAATATGAATCTTTCATTCTTTTGAAATAAAATCATCTTCATTTTTATGACAAAATTCTATCTAGCCTATTTCTGATTCAGATTTCAAGTAGAATAATACTTTGGACTGATTGGAAATAAAAACTCCAGGTTTAAGATCCACTGAAAGCTCTCTATACCAGTTCTATGATGCTTTTGATGGAGATAAAATTGTGAGAAAAACACAGTGTAGGCCATTAAAGAAAAAAAAAAAGGAAAAAAAACTCTCTTGGTAATATACTTGAGACAAAAACCATAAATGAACTACTCATTCTTGTTAACTTCCCTGTAGAAAATCTTCTGATTCACATCCTACAGTCAAAGCACACAGATTAAAAGGGCATCTATGAACCTCTGTTTCAACTATAGTGACAAACTCATGGGGAAAAGTGAGTTTAGTTGGTTATTTTACTGATAAAACAACCTGTCACTTATTAAAGAAAGTCCTTTTAATGCTCTGAACATGTAAAATGATACTACATTCAGAAGTTTTATGCTGTAGTTACAAGGAACTGATTGTTTTGTATATATTGATTTGGGGGCATTTTTAAAAAAGTTGTCCCTTTTTTAAAAGGAGTGTCTCATCAGATAAACGTTTTGAAAAACAAATTCTTCTGTACACCTGAAACTAGTAAAATACTGTAAATAATTATACTTTAATTTTAAAAGTTACAAAAGCAACTCATAACCAGTTTTACGAAAGCCTTTCTACCAGTAACTTTGGTCATCACTTTTCTTTTACTGAAGTTTTTTCCATATGTATTCACTTAATTACTAATTTATCATGCTACAGAGAGCTACAAAGATGAATGAGATACAGAGCCGCCAGACTCTTAAGGTTCTTGATATCCAGCTGAAGAAAGCAACTCTATTAGCAGATGATGTTGGGGTAGGAGCTCATACCGGGTGCAGCTGGGGCAGAGATGAAAAGGTGAGTTCCCCAAGAGGCAGAGTAAAGAGGTCCAGTCTATATAAATTTCAAGCAGGAGGCAACATAGACCTTTAGATGACTGCTATTTGTTCACTAGATATGCTGATTTATTTTTCTCTACGATGAAAAAAAACCTGCCAAAATGCATCATTTCAGCTTTCTTTCTGCTTTGATAAATTTACTTAACTCATCAAACCATTGTTAATGTGAAAGAAATGTAAGAGATTGTTTACTTGAAGACAGAAAATATTCCTAAAAAGAAGTTCTCTGAAGCAATGCTCATGTGGCTGCATAACCATATTGAATTCCACACTTGCTTGCTTCTGCACATAACTTACTGCAAAAAAAAGTGCTTGTCTATTGATCTCCTGGTCTATAAAAAAGGAAAAGGTGAAAAACATTAATGGAGAATAGAGATATAGCGAAGCTTAGGAGTTTATCTTGTCAGCTAGAAGTTCTCTCCTTATTAGTAAAGCACGTTTGATCCCTAAACCTAGTCTCTGGAGTTAGAAAAATGAGTTCTCCCCTGTAATAGTCACAGCTAGACCTTCCCTTTGGAAAGCCCCAGCTCAGGCATAAACATCTCCGTTGGCCTTGATATTCAGGGTCATGTAAAAAGATTATTCCAGTGCTGGCACAGAAAGATCTCTGTGGTCAGAGCTTGTATATCATTACAAGGTGACAAAAGTTCCTAAGTGGTAGATTTAGAGCCATGGACAGCATATTAAAAAGCAAAGACATTATTTTGTCAACAAAGGTCCATATAGTCAAACCTATGGTTTTTCCAGTAGTCATCCAGTGCGGATGTGAGACCTGGTCTATAAAGAAGGCTGAGACCGAAGAATTGATGCTTTGGAACTGTGGTGCTGGAGAAGACTCCTGAGAGTCCCTACTACAAAAAGATCAAACTAGTCAATCCTAAAGGAAATCAATTCTGAATATTCATTGGCAGGACTGATGCTGAAGCTGAAACTCCAATACTTTGGCCACCTGATGTGAAGAGGTGACTCATTGGCAAAGACCCTGATGCTCAGAAAGATTGAAAACAAAAGAAGAGGGTGGGAGAGGATGAAATGGTTAGACAGCATCACTGACTTAATGGGCATGAATTTGAGCAAACTCTGGGTTGAGAGTGAGTGAAGGACAGAGAAGCTTGATGTCCTCTCACCCACGGGGTTGCAAAGAGTCAGATACAACTTAGCAGTTGAATAATAACAACAGATACATGAGCTGTTTCTGAACAATGACCTGGTCAGAAGTAAACAGGAACAAGTTCATTCTTATGGTCTTCCAACATTGGGGCAATCCCTTTCCAAAAATGTCACCAAAACCACCAATTCCTGGGCAACCCCTATAAGGGAGCCATGGAGTACAGTACCCACCTAGTCACATCTGGCATTTGCATCTTTTGAACCACTTCTTTGCTATATGGGGGATAAACCTAAGTATAGGCAACCTAAACTAGGTCTGAGTTATTTCCATATCCATCCTGCAACCCCAACTATCTTCCTTGATCTGACCTAGCACCTGCTATTACTTCTTTTTTTGACTTAAAAAAATCTTTTTAGTATTTGTATTTACAAAATTGAATGTAAATGTTTTATCAGTCTTTAGGTGTGTTTTGTTTGTTTGTTTTTAACTTTTTATTTTGTATTGGGGTATAGACAGTAAAGAATCCACCTGCAAAGCAGGGTATTGAAGTTCAATCCCTGGGTTGGGAAGATCCCCTGGAGAAGGGCATAGCAACCCACACCAGTATTCTTGCCTGAAGAATCCCATGGACAGAGGAGCCTGGTGGGCTACAGTCCATGGGGTCGAAAAAGTCAGACATCCTGAGTGATTAAGCACAGCACACGTAGCCCATTAACAATTTTGTCAGTTTCACGTGAAGAACAAAGAGACTCAGTCATACATGTATTAATACATGGATCCACTCTCCCCCCAACTCCCCTCCCATCCAGGTTGTCTATGGCTTTTCTTAGAATAAAAATGTCAGCTACTGTCAAGAAGAAGATATTTTCTTCAGAGAATTAGATTTTTAAAAATTAAAAACAATTGGCAAAACAAAAAGCTTCAATAGCAAAAAAAAAATACAATCCCAAACCATCTGATTATAAAATAAGCAGAGGACCAGAGTAGATATTTTTCCAGAGAAGATATTCAGATGGCCAACAGGTGCATGAAAAAATGTTAACACTACTAATCCTCAGGGAAATTCAAATCAAAACCTTTTAGAATGGCTGTCATCAAAAAGACAAGAAGTAACAAGTATTGGCAAGGATATAGAGAAAAGGGAATGCTGTGCCTTCATAGGAATGTAAACTTGTGCAGCCACAATGGAAAACAATATGGAGGTTCCTCAAAAAACTAAAATTAGAACTACTACATGATTCAGCAAGTCCACTTCTGGGCATATATCCAAAGGAAATGAAATCACTATCTCAAAGAGATATCTGCACCGCCATATTCGCTGTACCATTGTTTACCATAGCCAAAACATGCAGACAACCTTAAGTACCCATGGATGGATGACTGGATAAAGAAAAGGTGATATATTATTCAGCCATAAAAATCCAGGAAATCCTGTCATTTGCTACAACATGGACGGACCTTGATGGTATTATGCTAAGTGAGATACTATATGATATCACTTATATGTGGAATCTAAAAAAAACTCAACTCAGAAACAGAGAATAGATGGGTTGCTGCCAGAGTCCAGGGTTTGGGGGAGTGGAGGTTGAGGGTGGTCAAAAGATATCCCCAAAGCCAACAGTTCATAGGATAAGATATGACTAGCTCTGTGACAAAAAATGACTACTTTTCACCACTGTTTCATTTTCTCCTGGTGTTAGCAGAGGAGGGTCTGGAGACTCCTCCTCCCATGGGCCTCTGTTCTTGTTAAGGAGGCAAAGAAGAATCTGAGGTCTTACACACTGTAAGAGAATTTATTGAAGATAAGGAAAGAGAGAACAGAGTCAACACCTCAAGAGAGAGATGGGCCTGGCCAAGGGAGGCAATGGCCCTGGAGAGCTGGAGTGCAGAGTTTTTAAGGCAAGGTTATTTGCATAATCCAGGAGGTCATTGACTGACAGTCTTGATTGACAGCTGCAGGTTATGTAACAAGAGGCTCTACTCTGCATGTCCTTCCCATAATTCAGTCTGTTATACTTAGATGCATGCATTTATAGAATATTTATGAACATTTAATGAGTACAATGGCCACCAAAGATTACCTAAGTACATGATAGTGTGAGGTGTATGCATATACCAGAGTAAGGAAAGTCCTGCCAGTCAGTCAGTGGGGGATTTTTTCCAGTCCCCTGTTTTGGAGTACTGATGGGGGTATATCTGGGGTGGGGTTGGTAAATAGCTTGGTAGGATTAGGTGGCCATTGAATGTTTAGCCAGTGGGGTCACCTCTCTTTGCTCGTAGCTAACTTCCTGCCTAACACTCCGAACCCAGCAAATCCCAGCTTGCCCCAGTTATGTGCAGTCAAGTAACTAAATTTTGACCAGCTCTTTCTCTCCCCTTATCTGTTGACTGGGTGCAGAAAATCTCTAGTGGAGCTCAGGCCTTCAGAGCTGGAAGAACCCCAAGAGGGATGGAGCTTGGTTTCCTGAGCCGCCACTTGTAGAAGAGATGTCCAGAAGAGCCATGAGACCAGGAAGATGCATTTGACCTGTGCAGGAGCAAAAACTAAAATATGTATAGTTGAGTCACTAAATTTGAGTTTGTTTATTATAGCAGTTTGCCTACTGTGACTTTTCTAGGCATACATATGACTGATTTATTCTTATAAGCATGCTGTATACCTTTACACTTTTTTCCATTTTCCTTTTCCTTGACATTTTGTCAAAATAATACACTACATAGTATACTTACTCCAGATACCAATGTGGTCTCCAATCAACATATTTATTTTACATTAATGTTTGATCATTATGAGGTTGCTTTCATTAGAAACTGAATAGAGTTCCCCTGGTGGCTCAGATGGTAAAAGAAACTAATGAACAATGCAGGACACTATTTTCAGGAAGGATTTTCAAATGCTGGCAGCCTGTACAGCCCCCTTGCACAAGCCTACTGTGTCAACTAATAACTATTGATAGGATTTTTACCACTTCTCTGCTTTTGATTCTAAGAGCCAGGTATTTGAAATAGCTCGTTTCCTGAACCAGTCAGCCCCAGGACACTACATCTTTTGCCCAGTTATCTTTCTCAGAAACTTCAACCTGCACTGAAGAAGAGCCCTGACTGGTAGATCACCCTCCACACCCTCAAGCCAAGGCTGCCACAGGTATTCACAACCCTTATTCCCCTCCCATCTCTTATCAGGCCAGAGCCACCAAGAAAAGCAGCTAGGCAGGATAATAAGATATCCTATTCATGAATATTTATTCACTTATCAATTTATTCATCTTTCATTGAGCACCTTCCGGCTCTGTGAGGTCACAGAGAAACCAGAGAGCTTGGCTCAGACCTTACCTTCAGAGAGCTTACACTCTTACAGAAGGAGGTAGAGACAAATGTCCACTAAGGTAGTTAAAAGCCTTAAGAGATATGTGATAGAGGGAAGCTCTGTTAAAATTAGGTCACGCAAACTTTAGATTGTGCCTTTTATTGCATGCAATGTAAGACATTTAAAAAACATTGTCTAAAAAGGAACCTATTAAAGCATTTTTTAAAATAGCATTTGTTATTAGCCTTCTGCTGTAAGAAACACTTCCTTTAGATTCATTTTCATGCTGCATTTATTTAAATATATTTTCCTGTTATTTTGATTTTTAGTTTGGGTCTTTATTTTCTCTTAAAAATCAAGATGTTTACTGATATTTTATAAACTAACCTACTTTGGGAGTATTTATGGCATTCTCATTTCACAGGCATAACACAAATTAAAACAGTGCTAAGATACTTTGAAAATATAACATGCAGTGGAAGCTCCAAGTGATAACAGAGCAGATGAGGGAAGCATTGCAGGCAATTAGTAGTTTTGTGTGCTTTTCTCCACCAAGAGACAGAGTTCAAGCTATCAATATAAGAACTCAGCTCTGAATTCTTAAGTTTCAAAATCAAAACAGAACTGATGAAATCCCAAAACCCCAAATGTCAAGCAAAAACAAATAAAGGCAATGGCCTAAAACAAACGATCTGCCCCAAATATTATAAGTGGCAAAGATAAAAATAGAGCGATTTTTAATAAAATTATAGGAAAATAATAGATCACTGAATATGACCTTTGAAACATATTTTAAAATTGATTTTTAAAAATAAATAGTTCTATTCCTTAAGTTCTAAAATCATGACACATTTAGTAAATATAATTATCAAGTAATAATTTACCTGGTATTAAGACTGTGCATATTTACAAGGTAGACCTTAAAAGTTTTGCAAGTATGAAAAGAGTATTATCAGAGTTCCTCTAATGGTGACTATTCAGCTTTGATCCTGACCAAGAACACTTTATTTCACTGTTTTAAAGAAAGTATGACCACAGCTAGGTCTTGGCATGAGGTACAGATGTGGCAACATAAGCATTATGGACACTTAGGCTGTGCACACCTCAGGAACAGAATTTTTATCTTTGTGTGTTTTGCACTTCCAACTAGCCCTTAAAGGCCTCCCGGGATGCGTAATTTATTCTAAGGGAATAGAAGTACAAATGTTTTCTGCTGTAGTTCTTCCCCGCCCATGGCCCCCATGTAATCAATTATTTGCACTTAAAGAGAACCTGGTTCAACTCCGCATTTTATAGTTGAAGAAACAGAGACCCAAACAAGTGCAGTTCTTGCTGGACTTAACCATTATTATCAACTTAACCATTGTGTTGACTCTTGCACTCTCTGTGCTGGCCACTATGCTTTATATATTGCACCATATCATCCTCTTACTCCTAGGTGCTATTTTCATTTCCATTTATTAATAAGGAAACTGATGCCCGAACCATTGTATACTGTGCTCAGGATCACACAGCTAAAATGTCATTCATGGGGCTTCTTTCTTCAGAGCCAGCATTCTGAATCATTGCACCAGGTGGTTGTTGGTTGTGGAACCACAGAATCCAAGCCTCGGGACGACCAAGTATAGTTGGTATAGTTATTAAAAAACTCGCCACATTTTAGGCATTCAAAGATGCTGTTGAGCAAATGAATGAATGAAAATTAAATGCATAAAACATAGTGCTTTGTCATCACAAATTTATCTGTGGCAAATTTTCACCAACACGTTTGAAGGAGTGGTTCCATCCATATAATTAGTTAGACATCAGTTTCAAGATTATCTTTCAAAAATTACTTGTACATTACAATCACTATGTTGACAGAAAATAAAATATAAGGTAGTTCAGAGGGGAGAAATGTGTGTTATCTGTTGAGAACAAGGCTGAGACATCTGAGTGTGTCTTGAAGAAAATAAGAATAAATGTAAAGAAATTATCAATGATAAAACTGAAACTCTAACATTTTAAAAGAATTAATATAACATCATTTTTTGAAATTTCTAATAAAAATCTATGTAGAATATAATAATAATATTTATGTAAAACATATCCATATTTCCCTAAATGGGAGCTGATTTCTATTCTAAAATAGTGCCATCTGATACTTCTTTTTTTTTTTTTTTTTTACTTTTAACAGTTAAGTTTTTTTTTTTAATTTTATTTTATTTTTAAACTTTACATAATTGTATTAGTTTTGCCAAATATCAAAATGAATCCGCCACAGGTATACATGTGTTCCCCATCCTGAACCCTCCTTCCTCCTCCCTCCCCATACCATCCCTCTGGGTCGTCCCAGTGCACTAGCCCCAAGCATCCAGTATCGTGCATCGAACCTGGACTGGCAACTCGTTTCTTACATGATATTTCACATGTTTCAATGCCATTCTCCCAAATCTTCCCACCCTCTCCCTCTCCCACAGAGTCCATAAGACTGTTCTATACATCAGTGTCTCTTTTGCTGTCTCGTACACCGGGTTGTTGTTACCATCTTTCTAAATTCCATATATGTGCGTTAGTATACTGTATTGATGTTTTTCCTTCTGGCTTACTTCACTCTGTATAATAGGCTCCAGTTTCATCCATCTCATTAGGACTGATTAAAATGTATTCTTTTTCATGGCTGAGTAATACTCCATTGTGTATATGTACCACTGCTTTCTTATCCATTCATCTGCTGATGGACATCTAGGTTGCTTCCATGTCCTGGCTATTATAAACAGTGCTGTGATGAACACTGGGGTACACGTGTCTCTTTCCCTTCTGGTTTTCTCAGTGTGTATGTCCAGCAGTGGGATTGCTGGATCATAAGGCAATTCTATTTCCGTTTTTTAAGGAATCTCCACACTGTTCTCCATAGTGGCTGTACTAGTTTGCATTCCCACCAACAGTGTAAGAGGGTTCCCTTTTCTCCACACCCTCTCCAGCATTTATTATTTGTAGATTTTTGGATCGCAGCCATTCTGACTGGTGTGAAATGGTACCTCATAGTGGTTTTGATTTGCATTTCTCTGATAATGAGTGATGTTGAGCATCTTTTCATGTGTTTGTTAGCCATCTGTATGTCTTCTTTGGAGAAATGTCTATTTAGTTCTTTGGCCCATTTTTTGATTGGGTCATTTATTTTTCTGGAGTTGAGCTGTAGGAGTTGCTTGTATATTTTTGAGATCAGTTGTTTGTCAGTTGCTTCATTTGCTATTATTTTCTCCCATTCTGAAGGCTGCCTTTTCACCTTGCTAATAGTTTCCTTTGATGTGCAGAAGCTTTTAAGGTTAATTAGGTCCCATTTGTTTATTTTTGCTTTTATTTCCAATATTCTGGGAGGTGGGTCATCTGATACTTCTTTATTGAAGCTTTAATGTCATCTACCAGATATTGAATGAAAGGGATAGCAAAGCATGCAAGAATCTATTATAATCTACCAAAATCATGTCTCAGACTTTCTAGGAAAATATCAATTTAAAAGAGATATTCTGCCCACACTACTTTTTATAAAACACCCAAGTGTTTCTGAAATTTCCAAGTTTTGATGACAACATGCCCTCTCCCAGACATTTTCTCAAAGCCAAAAATCAATAGATTCAATATCAACTTATTTAACGAATATTTACTGTCCATCTATTATATGCCAGGCCTCAAGAAGAGAGGAGTGAGAATTATTCCTACCCTTAGGTTCAGAAAAATAGGTAGCTTTATGTCAACTTGATGGTAAATTGTACATTAAAATTCAGTTGACCTTTAAAAAAGGCTAAAACTGTCTCTTTCTGCTGGATGTGTGACTGCCTAGGAAGCTTCCATTACAAAGAAGCTAAAATAGCTTTTTCTTCTACATTCTTTTTAGTATTTTAGAGTGTAAATGGTTTTTTAAAATTTTAAATGAGAAAATTATGTCATTATAAGTTTAAATAGAATTTACCTTTATATAAGGGGAATTTATATAAGAATATTTGCATTTTAGTGGCAAAATCAGATAATCCCTGCAAGATATCACAGCCAATGTATTATCTGATTCATCATGTAATATTTTTTAGTAGTGCTCAATAATCTCAATACTTTTGTGATTTTTAAAAGATAATATCTATTTATTTGTATAAAATATGAACTGGGTCCATCAAAACTGGAATGGATGAATAGATTATTTCAGATTCATACAATTTAACACTATATATCATGGAGGAATATGAAAAAAATCTCAAAAACATAGCATTGAACAAAATTTCTATAAAATTTTAAGCCACACAAAATAGTACCATATAATGCTAAATGGATGTACATAGTAAAAATATAAAACCCTGTTTTGATCAAAAAGACAAGATATGAGATCAAACAAGGGTATCCAAGGGAGGAAGATATCAAATGTATGTGTCATACAGTCCAACAGTTACCAGCAAGTAGAGTGATTTTAGGGCTCATCTGCCTTTCCTCAAGCGTCCCAGTGCTATCTGTAGTCCAATGTCAAGAAGTGGTTGTTTCCTATAATTTAAATTTTTAAGTTGTTTAATCCTCTTATTTCCTTATGGTTTGAAGTGCAAGTATTAATTAATTCTGAAAAATAACCTGAAAGAAGGAGGGAAGGGAAGGGAAGGAATAAACTCAATAAAGCACTTTGAGTTTCCAGTTCTGAGATGGTTATTATGTTATACCCCACACTTTTCTATAGGTTTGAACTATGTCATAATTTTATAAATTATTTAAGATAGAAATAAGAGAACATTTGAAAACCTTCTGACAAGCCAAAGGAGAAACGAATTTTCATTATGCTACCACCATAAGTCAACCGTCTAGAAATAACAACTGCGACTGTATTCTGTAGTCATATGTATGGGAAATGACACCATGCTTTTTGTTGCAATTTAAAAAGTTATATTATACATATATTTTCAAAATATTAAATACTTATTCTTACATCTTTCCTGAATGGCATTTCATTATATGTCTATAACATGCTTTATTTAATCAATCTTCCCTTCCTGAAAAAGTAGGCTGTTTTAATTTTCATAATTTTAAATAATGTTTTAATGAATATTCTTGGATGTATTTTTTTTTCATAACTGTGATAATACCCTTGAATATGGTCTTATAAGTAAAATTTATGGGATTAATCATGTTTTAAAATTGCTTTCCAAAAAGATTATATTAAGTTACATCAATAGACTATGTGACAGCCCATGCTCTCAGAGTAGCATCTATTATTTTTTTTTAAATCTCCAATAGTTACATAAAGTGGAATTTTACTATTTTGGAAAGTATTTCATGCCTTTTGTCTATATCTTAACTAGACATTTATCTGTTTTTTAATAGTTCTGTAAGATTTTGGTATTAAATACATCAATATTTTTGCATATGTTGTAAATATTTCCTCCATATTATGTTTTGCCTTTTTATTTTGGTTTAGAGTGTTTTTAATGTCCCATATTTTGTAAAGTTATATCCATAAATACTTCTCTTTATGTTTTTGCATATATATATATGTATAAGATCACTTATGTAATTGTTAACATTTCTGTTTCATTTTGATATTCAACCCATATGGAGTTTATTCTAATATATTTGGACATATGGTGCTAGGATCTATTTTATTGTAGATTATTACAAATAATTGATCAACCGTTTCAAAAGCATTCATTGAACAATTCAGACTTAACCTACAAACTTAAACTTTTTTCAATACTTAATTTTTATATTTCCTGTTTGTGAATTTTGTATTTTCTTCCCATATTCAGACAAAATATCAGTCCACAAAAAGGTGTATTTTTAATACAGTTTTGAAAGAACTTTAAGAATAAGTTTGTGTTAAAATTTTCAACACAAAGTCACTGTGGTAACATTTTTAATGCAATCTATATAACTTAAATTATTGGTTTTTCTTACTTTCACTGATCTTAGAATTCTAGTCCTACTCATGCCTAGAGAAGAAAAAAGTATTGAAACATGATCTATTGGTTACTGACACCTAGAACCATTATATTCAAAATCCCAGGAATTTGAACTCATAACGAAAATAATTAAAATATACCAAACACAAAGATAGACAATACTGGCTTAAATGTTAGGAACAGGAAATCACAAAGCTGGAATATATTAGCCTTGACTTAAGCTACTGTATATTATCATTTAAGAGATTATCTAAGTTTTACATCTCTGTGATTTGTTTCTCCTTTGGGTCAGTGGGCAGAATGAAAATTCATAGGATACGATCTGAAAGTTCTTATTCTTATCCTCTTTCTCGCCCAGCCCACATACAGGGAGTACCTGCACTCATACATTACCTCTTCTCAAATTACATGGAATACACTGCTATGACCATGGAAGAGAGAATGTTCATAAGGTATTTCTTCATTGGACAAGCGTCCCTGAGCCTTAAAATCTATAACTGTTTGGTTTTTCATTAATTGTACTGTGTGTATGTGTTAGTTGCTCAGTCACATCAGACTCTTTGTGGCTCCACGGACTGTAGCCCGCCAGGCTCCTCTGTCCATGGAGTTCTCCAGGCAAGAATACTGGCGTGGGTAGCCATTCCCTTCTCCAGAAGATCTTCCCGACCCAGGAATTGAACCTGGGTCTCTCGCATTGCAATGCGGGAGACCTGGGTCCGATCCCTGGGTCGAGAAGATCCCCGGAGAAGGAAATGGCAATCTACTTCAGTACTATTGCCTGGAAAATCCCATGAACAGAGGAGCCTGGTAGGCTACAGCCCATGGGGTCGCAAAGAGTCGGACACGACTGAGCGACTTCACTTTCCTTTCATTTCACTTTCCTCTTGCATTGCAGGCAGATTCTTCTTTACCATCTGAACCACCAGGAAAGCAATGTGTACAATTTAACTGATAAAAATTTATGGATGATTAGGCTGAATCTGCTCCAAAGAATACATTTCAGACCTTATCTTTCTAGGTTTCTAGAAGAGTTAATTTTGCTGTATTAGAAATTTTTTTAATTGGAGTATAATTCCTTACAATGTTGTGTGGGTGTCTGCTGTGCTGTATGTATACATGTATCTCCTCCCTCCTGAACTTCCCTCCTACCTACCGGACCCCACCCCACTAGGACATCACAGAGCACAGAGCTTAGCTCCTTGTGCTACAAAGTAGCTTCTCACTAGCTATCTGTTTTACACATGGTAGTGTATGCATGTTAATACTACTCTCTCAGTTTGTCCCACCTTCTCCTTCCGATTCCTCAAGTTCATCCCCTACATCTGTGTCTCTGCCCTGCAAATAGGTTCATCAGTACCATTTATTTTATACCAAACTTGAGAAGAATAAGCTACCATGTGTCCATCACTGAATTTCAGAAACTATCAACCTTTTGTGATTTCTGTCTCAACACCTCCCTCCTTTTCTTCAGATAACACATTCTCCTAGTTTGCTTTTTATTCCTCTGGGAGCTGCTTCTCAGTCTTTTCTTTAAATTGTTAGTTTCCTCTTACATGCAACCACTCCCATAGCTTTATTTACCAACTCCTAAATTCCTATGTCTGGCTCAGATATCTGTGAGGGAGAATACTAAACTCAGTGTGACTGAATGTAACACATCCTCTTTCATATTCTCCGCAGTTCAGTTCCTCATTTCATGCCTCAAGAAATGATATATCCATCTAATTATTTATTCCATAAACAGAGATATGATTCTTAATAATCTTCTTTTTCACAATAAATTATCAAATTACTCAATCCAGTCTCCTAAACACTTTTCAAATATGTCTACTTCTTTCCATCTCCATTGTCAACACAATGAACACTGTCTGATGAAATATAACGTAATCCATACATGCAAGTCACCCATATAATTTTATATTTTCTAGTAGTTAAAAAGGTAAAAAGAAATTGATGAAATTGAATTTAATAAGATGTATTAACTCAATATATCCGAAGTATTACTATTTTAACATGTAATGAATATAAAATATTGTTAATGCAGTATTTACATTCTTTTTTTTCCTTACTAGTTCTTTGGAATCTGAAGTGTACTTTATACTTATAGCACACTGTCATTTGGACAAATCACATTTCACAAGTGCTCAGTAGCCGCCTGTGGCTAATGCCTCCCATATCAGACTGAGCAACTCTAGTCCACCCTCTGACCATCTCTTTTTATAGGGTCTGTTAATGAGCTTCAACCATGCCCACTTGGTACCCTTTAAGTTCATTCTTCATGGGAAGCCAGAATAATTTTTTCTCAATGCAAAACTGCTTTTACGAGTAAGCTTAAACCCTTTAGTGACTTCCCATTTTTCCCTTTGGCTAAAGTTTGAAACTCCCAACATAACCCACCACACTTTCTACAATCTGATCCCATTTGATATCTCCAATCTGTGTATTTCAAAGTTTTTTTTCATATCATAGCCTCCATACAAGTTTGAAATATTTTTGCTCTTATCATCCTTAATTCTTAAAGCATAACTTACAGAAATTTTCTTTGATACCCCTTTCCTCTTGCTTCCCCCAGAACAGTTTAGAATTCCAATAACATAGCCTTACTACATACAGTACATTTATTTTATAGCAGAAATGATTTGTTATTAATTGTTCAAAGTAGGCCTCCCATTGTTTTTTTGTGTTTGTTTGTTTTGGAAGGCACTGCACAGCATGTGGGTTCTTACTTCCCCAACCAGGGATGGAACCCATTCATGGAACCGAACCCCTGCACTGGGAGTGCAGAGTTTCAACCACTGGATGACCAGTGAAGTCCCAGGCCTTTCATTTTTGTTCATCTTTATTTTCTGGCATCAATAACAGTGTTTAGCAGTGAATAAATAAATATTGAATGTGTGAATTTGACCCTCTTAGCATTATTCAAGAGAATAATGAGAAATAATGAGAAAAAGTCAAGGTTGCCATGATCAGATTAGATCAATTGACACCCCTGGGCTAGGGAATGGATTCTTCTACCTTGAGCACAAACCTATTCCATTCTTGAAGAAAATTAATGTTCTGCTAAGACAAAAAAGAGAAAAGAGGTGGCTATTGGGTAGGCCACCAATATTGTCTAGTAGAATTTCCGATTTACCATTGTGATAGACTGCTCACCTACTTTGGCTTACATCAGCACTGAGAAAAACAAAGGAGAGCCATCTGGAGATAAATTTGTGGATGGAGGAGTTTTTTGTTTTGAGCTGTAAAAATAAAGAGGAAGAAATACTATTTTTGTCAGGGTGCACCAAAGACACAAAACCAATAGGATATATAAAGATACATAAAGAGATCTGTTATTAGAATTGACTCATGTGGTCATGGAGCCCAAGAAGTCCCACAGTCTGTTATCTGCAAACTGGAGAACCAGGAAAGCTGATGATATAGTACAATTTGTGTTTGAAGGCCTCAGAACCAGGAGCTGTGATGTCCAAGAACAAGAGAAGATGAACATCCTAGCTCAAGAAGAAGGAGAGAGAATTTGCCCTTCTTCTGCCTTTTGTCCAGTCAAAAAGGGACTGAGCACATCCCTTAATCCAGTCAAGTGGACACATAAAGTTAACCAACACACACGAATTATTAACCAGTATTCACAAACATTTTCTTGCATCACTGCATTTGGTCCTCCCAATAATTCTGGACAACTTCATTAACTTGGTATTATTACTATTATGCCTAATTTATAAAAAGTGAAAGTGAAAATCAGTCATGTCCAACTCTTTGTGAACTTTGTGAACTCTGTATGAACTACAGCCCAGCAGGCTCCTCTGTCCATGGAATTCTCCAGGTAAGAATACTGGAATGGGTTGTCATTTCCTTCTCCACGGAATTTATAAAAGAGAAGTCCCAAATCAGGAGCATTCAGTGATTTTTCCAAGGGAATTTGGCAGTTAGATGCTACAACTTAAAGAGGGACACAGGTGATCTTATTCCCAAATCCAGACTCTTTTCCCCTACACCAATGGTTCTAAGTATCAGCCTCACCAAGCAACTTACTTTGTAAATCAAATTCTTTGGTCCCACCCCCAACTAAAGAATCAGAAATTCTGGGAGTCCAGCACAGCAACCTGTATTTAACAAGCCTTCCAGAGGATTCTGATGCACACTTAAGTTTGAGAATCACTTACAACACCCTGCTGCCCACATTTCCTGCTCTCAAGTTGATCAAAGTTTTTTCTAGTTATTTTAAGATTTGAAGAAGAAAAACACTGCTATTCTTGGAGATGAACCCAAGAGATCTTGATATGGACACTCGGGTACATTATAGGAAGCCAAAGTTATATTTACCCTACTTTCAGATTCAAAGGGCTCTTGAAATTAAGAATCTATCCAGTAGACTCCTTTCCCAAGGTTACATTCCTGAATTAAATGACTAGTAGCCAGTTATTCTCCATATATAGCTCAAGTTAAATTTTTATGTGAGCAGACAAGGAAAGCTAGGGAAAATGTCTCAGAGAACTTATTTTCTTAACAATGAGCAACATTAAACTCTCTCCTCTGCCAGAGAAGATGAAATATTGTATGACATCTCTTCTATGTGGAATCTAAAAAGAAATGATACAAATGAACTTACAAAACAAAGGGACTCATAGACTTAGAAAATGTACTTATGATTGCGGAAGCGATAGTTAAGGACTTTGGGAAGGTTAGGTACATATTGCTTTATCTAAAATGGATAACCAACAAAAACCTATTGCATAGCTCATAACTGTTCAATGTTATGTACCAGCCTGGATGGCAGCGGGGTTTGGGGGAGAATGGATACATGTAGATGTATGGCTGAGACCCTTCACCATTCACCTGAAACTATCATGACATTGTTAATTGGCTATACCCCAGTAAAAAATTAAAAATTTTAAATAAAAAAATCCATAAGATCCTCCTTTAAAAGAACTTGTACTATTAACTTATTATCTGATTAAAGTTACTGTAATTATCTGGGGGGGGGGGAACCTCTCTCCTCTGCTGAAATGAAAGCCCTTTACTTTCTAGTTTTCATATTCTTCTGTGACCCAAACTTTTTACCACAACTTGCAATGTTTTCTGCTTCTTAAAAAAACAAAAACATTTCAGGGACTAATAATCATCTTTGACAAAGATGCTCTAATTTGAGCACAAGAGAAATTTGTTTTCTTCCAACTTTTCCATTCTTTTGCCATATTTTCAAGACCACAAGAATCCTAACACAAAAATCATGGGCTTACGCTTTGTGTACTAGCTATTCTCCACCTTTTCAGCGTATTTTGTGAGAATAAAAGGAATCATAGACCCAGGGTCAATTTCAGGCCTAGTGGGTATATTGGGAAAGTCTGTCTCCCTCTCCTAGTTTTGGAACCCTGTTTACTCTGCTGGTAATCACCTGGCCATAATGATTATCCACAGGCTTCTGCTATTGCTGGATTTTCTGAGTCCTACTCTGTCTTACTTTATCATATTTTCTCCCCAACAGCACATCTCATACCTTGAATCCTATTAACATTTATCTCCACCCAAGGAGGAAGCACTGTGCTGACTTTGAAGTCATAGCTGATGACCTTGAACAAGCTACTTAGTCCTTTAGTTCCTCCCCTATGAAATGGGCATATGCAGTGGTTCTCAAAATGTAGGGTACCTTAGCATTACCTGGAGGGCTTGAAAAAGAGAAAACAGAGTGCTGGGCCCTCCACAGAGATTCTGATTCAGTAGGTCCAGGGCAAGGCCTGAGAATATGCATTTCCACAAAGGTCCGAAGTGATGCTGATGCTGCTTTTCTAGATCTCACACTTTGAAAACCACTGAAACAATGTCATTAGGATGAGAAATACTGTTTATAAAGTGCTTGATTCAAAGTAACCACCTCGTGAATGTTACCCTCCTGTCCTCCACCTCTACATGTCCTCAAAGCAAAGGAAATAGATGATAAAAATGAATTAATGACATTGGATTTGAATGAAATTGAGCTAAATGCAATTATCTTTGGGCTAGGCTTTTCTGGAAGCAAACCAAAAGAGATATTTCTGTGGAAAGAAACCAAAGAAGATATTTTAAGTAAATGAATCTTTAGAAGCTATTAATAAATATTGGCAAGGGGGATCAGACAAAGGACATTCTTATACATCATTAGTAGAAAGAAAATGCATGTAATTTTAGAAGTTGATTCGGTAGTATCTACCAAAATGTGAAAGATGCGTATCTTTTGATCCAGCATTTCACTTCTAGAAATATATCCTTCAGAAAGACACATGAATGCACAGGAATATTGTGCAACATATTTGCAAAACAGCTTCTAAACTCAAGAAATGTAATTTTTTTTAAGTCAACTTGATTTATACTTCAAGCCCATTGCACCATGTGGTAAAAATAAATCTAATTCATTTCAGGATTCATTTCCTGACATTTTTCTGGAATTGCATCTGAGAACCAGGACGCATGCAGAGAAAAGAGGGGTTGGGGTATGCGTGGATACTTGGCTTTTTGTCAGAATCCAGCCATGCTGTCATCTTCTGACTTGGCCATCTTTGTATTGGTACTTGGTAGATTTTATACACAGATGTCTACTTCCTTATCACAAGATTTCCTCCTTGTGGTCCCATCCTGCCTGCTGCTTCTACAACTGCCATACAAGATGCCAGACACTTTTGGGAGGCTGGGACCCTCATTCCTTTGATGCTACTTTCAGATGCTTGGGACATTCTGATGTTTTTGTGTATCATAAATTCTGAGGTTTTCTGGGGATCTAATCAACTACATAACTACTTATTTGAGTCCCACTAATAAAGTAGATTAATAAAGTTCAACTGCTAATATTCAGTGTCACAGATTGCTATTTGAAATCTTGAATTACTTTTAGTTTTTATCAAATACTAAAGAAAAGAAAATAACCATTTTAATGGTGAAAAATCTTGTTTTCAAGACAAATCCCAGAAGTAAGCCACCCTTAATCAGTGACTCAGTGATTATAACTTAGCAACATGCAAGTCTGTGTTAACTATATTTAGCTTTATTTTTGTATGCATTGAAATGAGCCTCTGATGGTCAAAATAGTTTTATGTTTTAAAAATGATAGCAGCTGCTTATCCTTAATTTTGAGAATATTCAGGGAGCTATTACTCTACCTTTTGCCCAAAAGACAGGAATGACTTCACTGTTTAGATGCAGAAAGAAATATTCAACCAATGCTACTTGGAATAGACTTCTTTAAAGCATATTTTGATTGTGTAACTGTTCTGAACTAAACTTGGCTTGTAAGTCTCTGACTGTTATGTAACCTCTGAGAAAACATTCAATACAAAAGTAAGAAATAAGAAGAGAATTAAATGAAAGACAATAATGTTGAAGCATTTCAGCATATGCATTTTTAAAGCACACATAATGTGCCAGATGTTGCAGATTCAAAGATAGATTGAACACAGTTCCTGTCAATGAGATCTCAGACTAGGTGGGGAGATAATCAAGTAACAGAAGATTCCATCAAATAATAAATACAAACTACAGAGCCAAACAGCCTTTGTCCTATCTGAAGAAAAGCTTCACAGTGGAGGTAATATTTAAGCTGCGATGGAAGAGACACATATTCAAGAAGCAGGGACAGAATTTTACCGAGACAAAAGTATCTTATTTATTAGAGACTGTTAGCTCTGTGTTGAAAGGAAATATATCTAATTTATCTACTACATCCTTAATGCCTAGAAGAGTGCTTGGACGCATAAGAGATGATATACATTTGTTGAATGAATGAAAACATGATTTTAAACAAAAATGAGCAGTTCCTGGTGGTTCTATCTGGTTAAAGCAGAAAGATTGGTGTTAATAGATGAGAGGCTAAAAAGTTGGGTATGGACCAAATTCTATAACTATGGTCTTCTAAGGAATTACAATTTTGTCTTCCAGACAGTGAGAAACCATTAATAGCCTTTGAGTAGGACCATGACACAAGTGAGTCTGTAGTAGAATGTTGGGATTAGCACTGTGTGCTTGGGACTAGAGTTCATAACTGAGAACCAATGTTAAGTATTTCACATTATAAAAAGAACAGTCAATGATTCAGGCAACAGGTTTTACCCTGACCTCCCTTAATCATCACCTCCCTTCCCACACATGCATACAAGCAGCACTGGGAAAATGAAGAGAGGGAGTATAGCATTCTTGGTGAGATGGAATGTCCCCTCCCTTGGCCAGGATGCCTGGGTAAACCTATAGCCTCTGCTCCCTCCTGTAGCCTCCATGCCCCTTTATAGGAAGCCACGAGAATAAAAGTGATCCTCTTATATTCTATCTGAGGGCCATGGGACTTCGGAATGGCTTCTTCCCTTTGATTTTTCTTTACAGGAAAATTACAGAACAGTCTCTTTTTCTAGGCAAACTATTACAGCAAGCATCCTGCTTTCATGCATTTCTAGACTAAAAAGGAGAGACCAGTTTCTATGTTTCAATCCAAAAGCCACCTTCAAGTTTTCCCAATGATTCTTTCGCCACACTCTCCACTGCATTCTGATGCCCCATCAGTGTGTTGCCAAGATCCTGCAACTGATCAAACATTCAGCCAGGAATAGAAGCAAAATACGTAGCTCTGTCTCTTGCAGTGACCTTCAAGCTTTAATTTCCACCTCCTACTTTCAAACCTTATCACTTGGCTTGAAAGTGGATGAAATATGCCTGCAGGAAGGAGAGGCTAAAAGCCCTTTTCTACAAACAGTGCCCTTGGGAGTGTACTGTTTGGTTGAAGTTGGGACTGTAGAAGAAAGAGTTCCCCCACATTCTAATTCAGAGGGTTGTTTAGCCCAGTTTCTGGCTGCTGTTTTTGGAATGTGGGGCTAGATAGCACTTGTCCTTATCTATAGGTCCTAGAAGCCAATTTCAGGGCAATAGGAAAAGTTTCACTCAATATTCAACATTGTTTTCCAAAAGAAGTATAAAGTAAGCCACTTAGGCAATTCTAAATTTTTCTAGCAGCCATATTAAAAAGGTGAAGAGAAAGAGTTTGGAATTAATTTTATAACATACTTCACCCCAGCTTATCCAAAATATATTTCAACATGTGATCAATATAAAATATTAATTTAGATAGTTTTCATTTTTGATACTGTCTTCAAAATCTAGTGTGTATTTTATAGTTACAGGACCATTTAAATTTGGGTTAGACTCATTTCAGTGCCCAGGACCCATTTTAGACAACTCTGTTACAGATTATCTTGTGAGGAAACCTAACAATGGTTTTTTATCACTCATAGAATAAATCCAGCTTTCTGTTACAAACATGTTTGTGCTTTAGACAATTTTTCTGAAGGGTGAAGGGGCAGGCACCTTCCCTTACCATAGGCTTAGAGATTTCACCCTCTTAATATGTCCTTACCTATTAATCAATTATATAGAAACTCAGCTGTTTTAAAATATCCTTTAAAAATATTTTTTTTGTAACTCAGGTTATTGCTCAATTAAACAGAGAAAAATATCTAGAATAAGTTTTCTTTGAACTTTGTATCACAACTTTTAGAAAGAAACTGATGAAATTTATTATCTCTTAAAACACAAATCAAGCTTTTCTTCCATGAAGGCAGCTCAATATAGCTCTTTGCAGATGGATGGGTCTACTTCAATGCCCAGGTAATCGAACACAGGCTGGATATGCCCCATCTGTTCTGTTTCAGATTTATTTCTTCAGACAGAGCAAGAAACAATCAAAAATCAGAGGTAAAATTGAAGTCATTACTTTTCAGATTTTTTTTTTCCTGTTTTCTTGGTTTGGCAGCTTGCCTCATTCCACAGAGACTTTATGAGGTATATTTGTGTCTTAGATTTTTGAAGGTGAGAACTGTGGTCTAATCTGTATTCTATAGGTTGCCTAGCACACAGAGGGTCCCCAATAAATATTAAACAGGAAGACTTTATTGAACCACTCTACACCATACACTTCCTAGTTCATCCATCATGTCAGCTTCCAGGGCAGAATCATTATGAATAGATGGGTGGTTGGATAGATTAATGAGAGAATTTATTTGATAGTTTGCTGCCAAAATTTTGCTACCTGTAATTAAATCATATTTCTTGGTCTTTTCCCATGAGTCACAAGGAGAATACCTTCACTTATATTAATAAAAAGCCTAAGTCTGTATAAATACAGAGTAAGATCCTTGTCTCTGAAAATTTTAAAGGAAGTTAAAGCTCAATAAGCTCCATTTCCATCAACCCATAAAACTAGAACCCCCTAAATGACCTTCTGGCACCTCAAAATCAAAATACTTTAATGATGTCAGGATATGTGGAAGTCAATATAATATTGACTTCCAGTTATTCAATACTGAATTATACTCAGTGTAGTTTTAATGCTAAAAGGATTTTATTTCTTCAAAGCTATTAATTTATTAAATTCATTGATTTTAAAAGATTATATAGAATACCTATTATCTTCCAAGCATTATTTCCAGATCTGGACAATAGATAAAAATTCCTACTTTAAGCAAGTTTACAATCTATTGGAATACTTAATTCAATAGGTACTCAGTTAAGATATTTAAAACATTTAACCAACTATTTTCATTTAATTCCAGTATGTAATGATTTAATTCATTCTTACAAAACATAAAATCCAAAAAGTAGATAGTAGAACCAAGACAACAATCAAGATTATTTGATTTAAAAATGTATGTTCTTTCACAGTACTGTGACAAGTACTTGTCTTTCTATTCAATTTGTTCAGGATTAGGTTAATATAGCTACAAGATCTCTTCTAACTCTAAGACTTTTTTTTCTAGCTCTGTAATAAAATATTGTAATGCAAATTAAATCTAAAAAATGTGGATATCAATTTGAAAGTGAATATAATAAGTCTAAAGATAATACTGAAAAAATGACCCACACCTAAAGAGTTTCTACAAGGGAAATTTATGAAAAACTTGAGCATAAAAGGGCAGTACAGGCATATCTTTATAAATTTGATTCATATGACATAAATCATATAGTAAACTGGAACCATTCTATTTGATATTCAAATATATTACCACCCACACTTCCAGAATTGTTCCAAAATGTGTTTCTCAGACTGATTAAGATTCAATTGTTTTCTTATAAATCATGTGTATGCATTTCATGAATGCCCTCCTCAAATATCACCTTCTCCCTTCACCTGAAAGCCTCCAACAGTTGGACTGCTTTATATTACTCTTGAAGGCCCATAACAAATATGTTTATGTTTTAAAAGGTGGATCAGATAGTAAAGAATTTGTTTGTAATGAGAGAGACCTGGGTTCAATTCCTGGGTCAGGAAGATCTCCTGGAGAAGGGAATAGCTACCCACTCTAGTATTTTTGCCTGGAGAATTCCATGGACAGAGGAGCCTGGCAGGCTATGGTCCATGGGGTTGCAAAGAGTTGGACACAACTGAGCAACTAACATTTTCACTTTATATATCAGACCGCAGAAGGACTTCCCTGGTGGTCCAGGGGCTAAGAATTTGCATTGCAATGCAGGGGACAGAGGTTTAGTCCTTAGTCAGGAACTAAGATCCCCACGTGCCTGGAGTAGCTAAGCCCGTGCACAGCTACTACTGAATCCTTGAGCCACAACTAGAGAGTCTGTGTGCCACAATGAAAGATCCCACATGATGCATGAAAATCCCACATGCTGCAACTAAGATCCAACGCAGCCAAATAAATAAATAAATGAAACAAACAAAAAAATTTAACTTAAAAAAAGGTGGTAGAGGGGAAAAGTAATGTTGAGAAGGAGTTGGGAAAGACAATCTCTTAAATATTAGAGACCATTCAATTATTTTAAAAAATCACTTGTCATTTTTTAAAAAACCATTTGTTTTTAAAATTCTGAAAGATGTGCTATTGTTCTGGCCCCACTGACTTGTTTAAAGGCAGGCTAGTTTCTAAAATTAACTTGTCTTTGAAATTTGAATCACAACTTGAAGAAAATTAAATAACTGTTTTCTCTTACACTACCCATCAAGTTTCACTGTGTACTGAGGCAAGCCAGGGCACCCCAGTTGTGAATGAGATAATGGATACCCTCAGTGCCATGGCATTCTGAGCTCCTCAATTTCACTCTATATTATAACTGCTTTCTCAAATTTTGGTTTCTTAAAGAATTTGCTAGTACCTCAACATCAAAATGATACCTTCAAGTTCCCTTCCTGAACTTCTCTTGATTTCATACATCCCAATAGCATTTATTCAATAATTTTACATGCCAGATGCTATTTCCCAGAGATGCAAAAATAACTGTTTTGCTACTTGCTTTCAATTTATTCATAACCTGGAAAGGAAAAGAGATATAAGGAATAAAAATGGAGTTGGCATAGAGATAGAGACAGGCATATCCTAACAGAAGTATCATGAAAGGGTCTCTAGTCTAACTAGGACTCAGAGAGAAGGTGTCCTCCGGGAACTGGGGAATGACGCCCAAGAGAATCCAAAAGAGCAACTGGGATTCCTCAGTTAGGCACGAAGGCAAATCGCCCCTGCATTTTTCTGGAATGTATACTCATCGTGTGCTCATGATTAGTACATTCCATATGGCATACCTCCCATTCTAGACAGTGAGTTCTATGAGTCAAGGCCCATATCTGGCACAAATTTTTCTTTCACTGGGCCTAGAATGATGTCTTTAACATCAATTCTCAAACAGTCCCATTCTGCAGTACACAGGTGATTTGGGATTAAGAGATCTACAAGCTTAGCAAAAAGGTTTATATTAATTACATCACAACCACATCTTGCAAGACTTGACATTTTTCTCATATTAAAGCAGATATAGACATCTGAAACCTTTTAAGAAATAACTGAGGGGGGGAGGAGCCAAGATGGCGGAGGAGTAGGACGGGGAGAACACTTTCTCCCCCACAAATTCATCAAAAGAGCATTTAAACGTCGAGTAAATTCCACAGGACAGCTTCTGAGTGCCGGCAGAGGACATCGGGCACCCAGAGAAGCAACCCAACTCTTCGAGGGGAGGTAGGAAAAAATATTAAAAACAAAAAAAGGGAGACAAAAGAGGGAGGGACGGAGTTCCGTCCCGGGAAGGGAATCTTAAAAAGAGAGAAGTTTCCAAACATCAGGAAACCTTCTCACTGCCGAATCTGTGCCGAGCTTTGGAAGCACAGAGGGCAACATAACAGGGAGAAAAAATAAATGAACAATTTAAAACTCGCAGATTGCGAGCCCTACAGTAACTCCCCCAGCAGAGAAGCAGCGCAGACGCCTGCATCCGCCATTAGCAAGACGGGGCTGGGCAGGGAGGCGCGGCGTGGGCTGCATCGCTGAGAGTAAGAATTTGGCCTGAATACCCTGAGCGCTGTCTGAGCGAAATAATTTGGGCTAGCAAACCAGACTGTGGGATACCTACCACTCGAAAAGCCAGCCCTAACCTAAGACCGCCGGGCCCGCGCACGAAACAAAGGACTGAGCAGAGATAGCCGGCTGCAGACCTTCCCCCTCCGGTGACAGGCAGCCAGAGCCGGAAGGGGGCAATCGCAGCCCCAGAGAGACATTATCTATAAAATTGTAAGCAGGCTTCTTTGCTAACTAAAACTTCTTGGGGGTCTGGACGGTCAACATCTGCCTGAGAAGGTGCGCCGGTTTTACATCCAGATAACCGAGTGGCGGGGAGGCGATAAGTCGCAGCATTGGCGCTCGCCTGGGAAGAGCAAATTGGCGCTCGGACCTGGGAAGAGCACAAAACGCAGGCCCAACTGAGTCTGCGCCTCTGAGGACTACCCGAGTGCCTGAACCTGAGCGGCTTGGACCTGGGAGGTGCATGCAGCCCAGGGCCAGCCTCGGATTGTTCCCGGCGGAACAACCTAGAGTCCGAGCAGTGTGGACAGGGAGGCTACACGCGCCGTGAGCGGGGGCAGACCCAGGGTGGCTGAGGCACTGCGAGCCCACGCCAGTGTTATTTGTTTGCAGCATCCCTCCCTCCCTCCCCACAGCGCGACTGAACAAGTAAGCCTAAAACAAACAAACAAACAAAAAAAAGTGTCCTCCACCGTGCCCTTTGAGTCAGGGCGGAAACCAGATACTGAAGAGACTAGCAAACAGAAGAAGATATAACAGAGGGAAACGCCTTGGAAGCTACAGGCAATAGATCAAAACCCTGTGGTTACTACGGACTACATAGGAAGGGGCCTATAGATCTTGAGAAATATAAATCTGACCAAGGAACTAGCCAAAAATGAACTGAACCCACAACACCCACAAAAAAAAAAAAAAAAAAACACAAAAAAGTCCTAGATATATTTTTATTATTTTTACGATCATTCTTTCTTTTTTTTTAATTAAAAAAAAAAATTTTAAGTCCTCTATTGTTCCTTTAATTTTCACTTTTATAACCTATTACTTTGCAAAAAAAAAAAGGAAAAAAAAAAAAAAAAAGACCCTATTTTTTTCTTCTTCAGCAAACTTCATATATATATATTTCATAATTTTTTGACCTTGGTTTTTTTGTTGTTGTTGTTTTTGTTTTTTTCTTCTTTTCTTTAACATTGTATTTTTGAAATTCCAAACTCTACTCTAGATTTTTAATTTTCGCTTTTTGGTATATGTTATCAATTTTGTACCTATAGTTTTTTTTTATATAATTTCTGTGACTTTTTTTTTTTTCTTCTTCTTCTCTGCTTCTTTCTCTTCTTCTTTTATATAACATTGTATATATGAAATTCCAAACTTTACTCTAGATTTTTAATTTATGCTTTTTGGTATTTGATATCAATTTTGTACCTGTATTTTCTTTATAATTTTTGTGACATTGTTCGTATCTGTTTGTTTGTTTTCTCTCTTTATTTTTCTTCTTTTCTTTTTTTTTTTTTTTTTTTTTAACATTGTATTTTTGAAATTCCAAACTCTACTCTAGATTTTTAATTTTTGCTTTCTGGTATTAGTTATCAATTTTGTACCTGTACTTTCTTTATAATTTTCGCAACCTTGTTTGTTTTTGTTTGTTCGTTTTTTCTCTCTTTCTTTTCCTTCTTCTTTTCTTTAACATTGTATTTTTGAAATTCCAAACTCTACTCTATATTTTTAATTTTCGCTTTCTGGTATTAGTTATCAATTTTGTACCTGTACTTTCTTTATAATTTTCGCGACCTTGTTTGTTTTTGTTTGTTCGTTCTTTCTCTCTTTCTTTTCCTTCTTCTTTTCTTTAACGTCGTATTTTTGAAATTCCAAACTCTACTCTAGATTTTTAATTTTTGCTTTTATGTATTTGTTACCAATTTTGTACCTTTAAGGACCCAATCTTCAGGACCCATTTTTCACTAGGGAGTGAGATTACTGGCTTGACTGCTCTCTCTCCCTTTGGACCCTCCTTTTTCTCCACCAGGTCGCCTGTGTCTCCTCCCTAACCCCTCTCTACTCTACCCAACTCTGTGAATTTCTGTGTGTTCCAGACGGTGGAGAACACTTAGGGAACTGATTACTGGCTGGATCTGTCTCCCTCCTTTTCATTCCCCCCTTTTATCCTTCTGGCCACCTCTGTTACCTTCCTCCTTCTTCTCTTCTCTGTATAACCCTGTGAACATCTCTGAGTGGTCCAGTTGTGGAGTGCACATAAGGAAGTGACAACTGGCTAGCCCACTCTCTCCACTATTGATTCACCTCATCTCATCTGGGTCACCTCTAACTCCCTCCTCCCTCTTCTCTTCTCCATGTAACCCTGTGAACCTCTCTGAGTGACCCTCACTGTAGAGAAACTTATCATCTTTAATGTAGATGTTTTATCAATGGTGTTGTATAGAAGGAGAAGTTTTGAAACTACTGTAAAAATAAGACCGATAATCGGAAGCAGGAGACTTAAGTCCAAACCCTGACTCCAGGGAACTCCTGACTCCGAGGAACATTCATTGACAGGAGCTCATCAAATGCCTCCATACCGACACTGAAACCAAGCACCACACAAGGGCCAATAAGTTCCAGGGCAAGACATACCAAGCAAATTCTCCAGCAACAAAGGAACACAGCCCTGAGCTTCAAGATACAGGCTGCCCAAAGTCACCCCAAAACTATAGACATCTCATAACTCATTACTGGATATTTCATTGCACTCCAGAGAGAAGAAATACAGCTCTACCCACCAGAACACCGACACAAGCCTCCCTAACCAGGAAACCTTGACAAGCCACCTGTACAAACCCACACACAGTGAGGAAACGCCACAATAAAGAGAACTCCACAAACTGCCAGAATACAGAAAGGACACCCCAAACTCAGCAATTTAAACAAGATGAAGAGACAGAGGAATACTCAGCAGATAAAGGAACAGGATAAATGCCCACCAAACCAAACAAAAGAGGAAGAGATAGGGAATCTACCTGATAAAGAATTCCGAATAATGATAGTGAAATTGATCCAAAATCTTGAAACTAAAATGGAATCACAGATAAATAGCCTGGAGACAAGGATTGAGAAGATGCAAGAAAGGTTTAACAAGGACCTAGAAGAAATAAAAAAGAGTCAATATATAATGAATAATGCAATAAGTGAAATTAAAAACACTCTGGAGGCAACAAATAGTAGAATAACAGAGGCAGAAGACAGGATTAGTGAATTAGAAGATAGAATGGTAGAAATAAATGAATCAGAGAGGATAAAAGAAAAACGAATTAAAAGAAATGAGGACAATCTCAGAGACCTCCAGGACAATATTAAACGCTACAACATTCGAATCATAGGGGTTCCAGAAGAAGAAGACAAAAAGAAAGACCATGAGAAAATACTTGAGGAGATAATAGTGGAAAACTTCCCTAAAATGGGGAAGGAAATAATCACCCAAGTCCAAGAAACCCAGAGAGTCCCAAACAGGATAAACCCAAGGAGAAACACCCCAAGACACATATTAATCAAATTAACAAAGATCAAACACAAAGAACAAATATTAAAAGCAGCAAGGGAAAAACAACAAATAACACACAAGGGAATTCCCATAAGGATAACAGCTGATCTTTCAATAGAAACTCTTCAAGCCAGGAGGGAATGGCAAGACATACTTAAAATGATGAAAGAAAATAACCTACAGCCCAGATTATTGTACCCAGCAAGGATCTCATTCAAGTATGAAGGAGAAATCAAAAGCTTTTCAGACAAGCAAAAGCTGAGAGAATTCTGCACCACCAAACCAGCTCTCCAACAAATACTAAAGGATATTCTCTAGACAGGAAACACAAAAATGGTGTATAAACTCGAACCCAAAACAATAAAGTAAATGGCAACGGGAACATACTTATCAGTAATTACCTTAAATGTAAATGGGTTGAATGCCCCAACCAAAAGACAAAGACTGGCTGAATGGATACAAAAACAAGACCCCTACATATGTTGCCTACAAGAGACCCACCTCAAAACAGGGGACACATACAGACTGAAAGTGAAGGGCTGGAAAAAGATTTTCCATGCAAATAGGGACCAAAAGAAAGCAGGAGTAGCAATACTCATATCAGATAAAATAGACTTTAAAACAAAGGCTGTGAAAAGAGACAAAGAAGGTCACTACATAATGATCAAAGGATCAATCCAAGAAGAAGATATAACAATTATAAATATATATGCACCCAACACGGGAGCACCACAGTACGTAAGACAAATGCTAACAAGTATGAAAGGAGAAATTAACAATAACACAATAATAGTGGGAGACTTTAATACCCCACTTACACCTATGGATAGATCAACTAAACAGAAAAATAACAAGGAAACACAAACTTTAAACGATACAATAGACCAGTTAGACCTAATTGATATCTATAGGTCATTTCATCCCAAAACAATGAATTTCACCTTTTTCTCAAGCGCACATGGAACCTTCTCCAGGATAGATCACATCCTGGGCCATAAAGCTAGCCTTGGTAAATTCAAAAAAATAGAAATCATTCCAAGCATTTTTTCTGACCACAATGCAGTAAGATTAGATCTCAATTACAGGAGAAAAACTATTAAAAATTCCAACATATGGAGGCTGAACAACACGCTGCTGAATAACCAACAAATCACAGAAGAAATCAAAAAAGAAATCAAAATTTGCATAGAAACGAATGAAAATGAAAACACAACAACCCAAAACCTGTGGGACACGGTAAAAGCAGTCCTAAGGGGAAAGTTCATAGCAATACAGGCATACCTCAAGAAACAAGAAAAAAGTCAAATAAATAACCTAACTCTACACCTAAAGCAACTAGAAAAGGAAGAAATGAAGAACCCCAAGGTTAGTAGAAGGAAAGAAATCTTAAAAATTAGAGCAGAAATAAATGCAAAAGAAACAAAAGAGACCATAGCAAAAATCAACAAAACCAAAAGCTGGTTCTTTGAAAGGATAAATAAAATTGACAAACCATTAGCCAGACTCATCAAGAAACAAAGGGAGAAAAATCAAATCAATAAAATTAGAAACGAAAATGGAGAGATCACAACAGACAACACAGAAATACAAAGGATCATAAGAGACTACTATCAACAATTATATGCCAATAAAATGGACAACGTGGAAGAAATGGACAAATTCTTAGAAAAGTACAACTTTCCAAAACTGGACCAGGAAGAAATAGAAAATCTTAACAGACCCATCACAAGCATGGAAATTGAAACTGTAATCAAAAATCTTCCAGCAAACAAAAGCCCCGGTCCAGACGGCTTCACAGCTGAATTCTACCAAAAATTTAGAGAAGAGCTGACACCTATCCTGCTCAAACTCTTCCAGAAAATTGCAGAGGAAGGTAAACTTCCAAACTCATTCTATGAGGCCACCATCACCCTAATACCAAAACCTGACAAAGATCCCACAAAAAAAGAAAACTACAGGCCAATATCACTGATGAACATAGATGCAAAAATCCTTAACAAAATTCTAGCAATCAGAATCCAACAACACATTAAAAAGATCATACACCATGATCAAGTGGGCTTTATCCCAGGGATGCAAGGATTCTTCAATATCCGCAAATCAATCAATGTAATACACCACATTAACAAATTGAAAAATAAAAACCATATGATTATCTCAATAGATGCAGAGAAAGCCTTTGACAAAATTCAACATCCATTTATGATAAAAACTCTCCAGAAAGCAGGAATAGAAGGAACATTCCTCAACATAATAAAAGCTATATATGACAAACCCACAGCAAACATTATCCTCAATGGTGAAAAATTGAAAGCATTTCCTCTAAAGTCAGGAACAAGACAAGGGTGCCCACTTTCACCATTACTATTCAACATAGTTTTGGAAGTTTTGGCCACAGCAATCAGAGCAGAAAAAGAAATAAAAGGAATCCAAATTGGAAAAGAAGAAGTAAAACTCTCACTATTTGCAGATGACATGATCCTCTACATAGAAAACCCTAAAGAATCCACCAGAAAATTACTAGAAATAATCAATGACTACAGTAAAGTTGCAGGATATAAAATCAACACACAGAAATCCCTTGCATTCCTATACACTAATAATGAGAAAACAGAAAGAGAAATTAAGGAAACAATTCCATTCACCATTGCAACGGAAAGAATAAAATACTTAGGAATATATCTACCTAAAGAAACTAAAGACCTATATATAGAAAACTATAAAACACTGGTGAAAGAAATCAAAGAGGACACTAATAGATGGAGAAATATACCATGTTCATGGATTGGAAGAATCAATATAGTGAAAATGAGTATACTACCCAAAGCAATTTATAGATTCAACGCAATCCCTATCAAGCTACCAACAGTATTCTTCACAGAGCTAGAACAAATAATTTCACAATTTGTATGGAAATACAAAAAACCTCGAATAGCCAAAGCGATCTTGAGAAAGAAGAATGGAACTGGAGGAATCAACCTACCTGACTTCAGGCTCTACTACAAAGCCACAGTTATCAAGACAGTATGGTACTGGCACAAAGACAGAAATATTGATCAATGGAATAAAATAGAAAGCCCAGAGATAAATCCACGCACATATGGACACCTTATCTTCGACAAAGGAGGCAAAAATATACAATGGATTAAAGACAATCTCTTTAACAAGTGGTGCTGGGAAATCTGGTCAACCACTTGTAAAAGAATGAAACTGGACCACTTTCTAACACCATACACAAAAATAAACTCAAAATGGATTAAAGATCTCAACGTAAGACCAGAAACTATAAAACTCCTAGAGGAGAACATAGGCAAAACACTCTCCGACATACATCACAGCAGGATCCTCTATGACCCACCTCCCAGAATATTGGAAATAAAAGCAAAAATAAACAAATGGGACCTAATTAACCTTAAAAGCTTCTGCACATCAAAGGACACTATTAGCAAGGTGAAAAGACAGCCTTCAGAATGGGAGAAAATAATAGCAAATGAAGCAACCGACAAACAACTAGTCTCAAAAATATACAAGCAACTCCTACAGCTCAACTCCAGAAAAATAAACGACCCAATCAAAAAATGGGCCAAAGAACTAAATAGACATTTCTCCAAAAAAGACATACAGATGGCTAACAAACACATGAAAAGATGCTCAACATCACTCATTATCAGAGAAATGCAAATCAAAACCACTATGAGGTACCATTTCACACCAGTCAGAATGGCTGCGATCCAAAAGTCTACAAATAATAAATGCTGGAGAGGGTGTGGAGAAAAGGGAACCCTTTTACACTGTTGGTGGGAATGCAAACTAGTACAGCCACTATGGAGAACTGTGTGGAGATTCCTTAAAAAACTGGAAATAGAACTGCCTTATGATCCAGCAACCCCACTGCTGGGCATACACACTGAGGAAACCAGAAGGGAAAGAGACACGTGTACCCCAATGTTCATCGCAGCACTGTTTATAATAGCCAAGACATGGAAGCAACCTAGATGTCCATCAGCAGATGAATGGATAAGAAAGCTTTGGTACATATACACAATGGAGTATTACTCAGCCATTAAAAAGAATACATTTGAATCAGTTCTAATGAGGTGGATGAAACTGGAGCCTATTATACAGAGTGAAGTAAGCCAGAAGGAAAAACATAAATACAGTATACTAACGCATATATATGGAATTTAGAAAGATGGTAACAATAACCCGGTGTACGAGACAGCAAAAGAGACACTGATGTATAGAACAGTCTTATGGACTCTGTGGGAGAGGGAGAGGGTGGGAAGATTTGGGAGAATGGCAATGAAACATGTAAAATATCATGTAGGAAACGAGTTGCCAGTCCAGGTTCGATGCATGATGCTGGATGCTTGGGGCTGGTGCACTGGGATGGCCCAGAGGGATGGTATGGGGAGGGAGGAGGGAGGAGGGTTCGGGATGGGGAACACATGTATACCTGTGGTGGATTCATTTTGATATTTGGCAAAACTAATACAATTATGTAAAGTTTAAAAATAAAATAAAATTAGAGAGAAAAATAAATAAATAAATAAATCATCTTTGTCTGGAAAAAAAAAAAAAAAAAAGAAATAACTGAGTAACTCAGTTTTCAAAGGCCGTGAAAAAAACTCTAAAGTATCATTTCTATTTTGCGTAGTGTGTGCATTTGTCAAATCTCACCTAGAACAGTGTAGACAGCATAAGTGAATACTGAATTAACCATCACTTTAGCACTGATGGTGCTAAAGAAAGTAACCTGTCACACCATACATCAAAATGATAGCATTGAAAAGCAATGCAAGACAAAGCAGTATCAACTGAAAGAGACTGATTGAACTGTAGCCTCCTTATCCGTCTTCTCTCTCCTCTGTTGTCAGTCCCAGGAATTCACAGCAGGATACCACACAATGGTGGTATATATAATGTGTATATATTTTATTATAAATGCATACAAAATCCTGGTAAATACAGTCCTAAATGCTTACAGCAATTATCTCCAATTGGTATGTTAGAATCAAATAGCTTCTTTTATTATTTTCCTTTTTTTCTATTTTCTTTTGTCAGTGGATACATATTACATTGATAATCAGAGGATCTACTATACCACTGAAATTTTAATCCTAGCTTGTCTCACTGTGTATGTGATGAGTGTCCTGATTCAGCCTGCGATTTTCTCTCTCTCCGAAGTCCCATGACGTGGACCCTGGTCTCTAACCAGTATATTTGTCATGAGTAGGACATCCTGTGGTGTTGGAGAAGACTCTTGAGAGTCCCTTGGACTGCAAGGAGATCCAACCAGTCCATCCTAAAGGAAATCAGTCCTGAATATTTATTGAAAGGACTGATACTGGAATTGAAACTCCAATACTTTGGCCACTTGATGCGAAGACCTGACTCATTTATTTGAAAAGACCCTGATGCTGGGAAAGATTGAAGGTGAGAGGAGAAGGGGACGACAGAGGATGAGATGGTTGGATGGCATCACAGACTCAATGCACATGAGTTTGAGTAAACTCCAGGAGTTGGTGATGGACAAGGAGGCCTGGCATGCTGCAGTCCATGGGGTTGCAAAGAGTTGGACACAACTGAGTGACTGAACTGAACTGAACTGAACAGAGGACATCCTCATGAAAATTTTTTAGCTTGAAGAGAAAGAGGGCATTTGAAATTAGAAATCCTGGGAGAGGCATTTTGGAGTTAATCTGCACACAAATGCTGGCTGACATCAAATATTTTATTCTCATTCCCACATTCACTGTAAACCCTGACTCTGTTTATGTGGAATGTTCAAGTTACACGTTATGTATGCAGATTATTACAGCAAGCGACAGATTCTCTCTTCTTTGATCTTCAAGGTACACAGTCCAACCATAAAACAATATTCAACTGTCTCTCTTTTATAGATATGATTGTAGACTGTAAACTCTTTGAGAAAGGCTTTGTTTCTCCTTTTTGTAACTCCACAGAGATGAGAATTCAGCTGGTTTAAACAGAATACCTTATTCACTTCTGTATTGCAGTGGGAAAGTTGAGTGCCCTGGGGAATTTGAAAATGCGATGTTTAAAAAAATATATTTTTATGCTCCTTTTAAAAAATGGCCTCACCAAACACATGTTATAATAGATATTTGGAAATCTTCCTCATAATGAATGAACTATTTACCAATCTATACTTCATCGTAAATAAAATGACGTGTATGCGGTTATTGTTAAAATCATACCTTAGAAATATAATAGGCTGTCTAAAACAAACCTAGGAACATAAGAAAACAAATAAAAATGCCCCTCCCTGAGCAGTTAATTTCTGCATTTTTGATAAATCTTGGCTTGCTTACAAGAGATTGTTTCGTTTGAAAAAAAATGAGATAAACAGTTCACATACCTATCGGGTGACTGTCATGTAGGAAACAGAAGTAGTGAATGTAAAATGGTATTTCCTAATGAATTTAGAATATGAAACCCTGAGATTTTGTGAGATGAGAATTAACTGGTTCAGGATAAGGATGAAAAGGATGAATTCATCAGGAGATAGTCCTTTGCTGTCCAACTGAGTGGGATTTACATTACATTCTTCAAACAGCAGGGCCCCAGAGGACCTGGAGAGCTAGACATTAAAATCAGATTCAGGGCTCCAGGCATGAATGAGACAAGCCATGTATACTGACAGCAATTCTCAGTAATCCTTGGGGCTTCCCTGGTGGCTCAGAGAGTAAAGAATCCACCTGTAATGTGGGAGACCCAGGTTTGATCCCTGGGTTGGGAAGATCCCCTGGAGAAGGAAATGGCTACAATTCTGTTTTCCTTAGTTCAAGACTTTTTCAGCAACTTAAACCAGAGAAAAGGTGGAGAAACACACACCACTCAAAGATATTAACTTTAAAACAATTTCATACTTTTTCTTGGCTCAACTCTAACTGAGAAAGGAGATGGCTTGGTAGGCAGTGTTTCTCAAATCCAAACGTGCACACTGGTCACCTGGAGGTCTTGTCTCCCAAGTTGCTGATGCTCCTGAATTCAGGACTGGGTAGCAAGCACCCAGAGTACCAGAGTCCTGCATGGTACACTGAATCTGTTGGGTTATGAAGGACTGGAAAAGCTCTGCCTTGTTTTCAAAGCCAACCATCTAAATCAGTGGAAGGTAGCATTGGGTGGGGTGTAGGCAGCCCCTGATGTGATGGGAAGCTCCAAGCCTGATCTGAACTCTGCACTTGCTCAGGTCACATCAGATGCATGTGATGTTCAAGGAGAGGCCAGCTTCATTCCTTGTGGGGCTGGAGACCGACAGCTCCTAGGATCACAGTTTAGACAGCGGAGGTCACCTGCTGCCACAGTGTCACAACATCTGCAGTCAAAGCATCATGACATAAATGACAGTGTCCTCTTTTAGAGGAAGCAAGGTGGAGCACGGGAGAGAACACTAAATCCCTGCTCTTGTGGCTTCCCAGAATCCAACTTTCCAGAAGAAACTGAGTCCCTTCCTTCTGTCCCCACCTCCTGGTGGAGTGTTGAGCTAGATCTTTGCCTCAGTTCATCACTGCAACATTTTCAGGGCTCCCCAAATTTCTCTCTGGGACCAGAAATGTGGCAGCATCTGACCTGTACATCAGGCAAGATGCAAGACTGTATGAATCACAAGCTGGAATCAAGATTGCTGGGAGAAATAGCTACAACCTCAGATATGCAGATGGTTCCACTCTAACCACTGAGTGGCAGAAATTCAAAAGGAACTGAAGAGCCCCTTGGTGAGGGTGAAAGAGGAGAGTAAAAAAGCTGGTTTAAAACTCAACATTCAACAAACAAAGATCATGGCACCCAGTTCTATCACTTCATGGCAAATAGAAGGGGAAAAAGTTGAAGCAGTGACAGATTTTACTTTCTTGAGCTCCAAAATCACTATGGATGGTCACTGCACCTACAAATTTAAAAGATGCTTGCTCCTTGGAAGAAAAGCTATGACAAACCTAGACAGCATATTAAAAAGCAGAGACATCACTTAGCTGACAAACATCCATATGATCAAAGCTATGGTTTCCCAGTAGTCATGTATGGATATGATAGTTGGACCATAAAGAAGGCTGAGTGCCTAAGAATTGATGCTTTCAAATTGTGGTGCCAGAGTAGAGTCTTGAGAGTCCTTTGGACTTCAGGGAGATCAAACCAGTCAATTCTAAAGGAAATCAACCCTGAATATTCACTGGAAGGACTGATGCTGAAGCTGAAGCTCCAGTACTTTGGCCACCTGATGCAAAGAGCTGATTCATTGGAAAAGACCCTGATGCTGGGAAAGATTGAAGGCAAAGGAGAAGGAGGAGACAGAGGATGAGATGGTTGGATGATATCACTGACTCAATGGACATGAGTTTGATCGAACTCCGTAAGATAGTGAGGCACAGAAGAGCCTCGTGTGCTGTAGGCCATGGGATCACAAAGAGTTGGACGGGACTTAGTGACTGAATAACAACAGCCTCCCTTCAGCCCTTCAAGACACATTTGTGCAGATCAGAAAATGACCCTTCATGTGGGAAGAAAGATGTGGGCAAACTGAGGGACCGTGTGTGTGTGGAGCAGGGCTGGTCCTGGGTGGGCACTTGCAAGGCACAACCCACACGACTGCATCAGTGCCTTTCCTCCGGCAGCTCCCTAACACAGAACCATCAGCCTGCTGAGAACCACCCAGATCCTTGAGAGTGTGTCTAGCTGCCAGCGAGTAGATGATGATTTGCGGGGGAAAACTGCTTGGAGCTCTTCCAAAGAGCCCTCATCTCCCAATACCAGCAGCATCCTGCCTTTCTTGGCTCACATTGGGCTCCACCTTTGGGTGAGGCCACTTCTCTCAGAACCCTTTCTGCCAACCTGCAGGGCCTGCAGGAGGCCTTAAGGAGAACCCAGAAGGAGGCCAAGACTGCTAGTAGTTCAGGAGCCAACAACCTGGGGGAGATGCCTTAACACTCCCCTCACTGGACTGAGATGCCTCTTCTGCAGTCCTAGTGGGGAATCCACCCTGGGCTCTGCAGAGCCAGAACAGCCTGACTCATTCTGCTGCTTGTGCCAGAAAAATCATCAGAAATAGGCCTGAATCCTTGCCAGGTCTGCATCGCCATGAATTCTGTGTACTATGACCTTAAATAGCCTAGATAAGCCAGAAGCCTAAAATAGTTCAACTCTTAGAGTAACAGAATTTAGTCTTCTTCTCCTTCCTTAAGTTGAATTCTTAGTTGTTAAATTGTAGGCTTTCTTTGTTGCTGTAAAAATGTTCAAGGCCACAATTCTATAGATTTTGAAGTGAAATGCTCAGAAGAGTAATTAATTTGCCATAATTAGCATCTGATTTCTACTCTGATCTGATGGGTGTTTAGAAGAGTACTTTTGGTTATTTATTCATGATTTTGTCATTGAATCCTAGCTTTAGTGGATTGACTAAAGAATATATAGCTTCTATTGCTCTTTGTGAGATGAAGTATATGACTCACAATTGAATATGCTCTAAAATATGGGAAAAGAAAGCATGTTCCCTTTCAGTAAAATATGAATGTTTTAAATATATGTATGTGTAATTGTAAATATTTGAAAAGGAGTCTGCTGAACTTATTTTTAATGCATTATATCTTTAGTTGATTAAATTATCTTTGTATGTGTGAAAGATTTTATTTTATGTATTTTTGATGCTGTGTGCCTGGCAAATAAAGATATCAACTTTGCTTTGTACTTTAGCTTTTACCATGATAAAAGAGCCCCTTTGTCTCATTTAATGCTCTTGTATATCTTACTTCATTTGATATATCAATATTGCCAGCCCTTCTTACATTTTTATTTGTATTTGCCTCTGTGATCTGCATATCCTTTTCTCAATTTTTATCTTCATTTTTATTTCAGGTATGTTTCTGATAGATAGTATATATCAGTATGCTGCTGCTAAGTCACTTCAGTTGTGTCCGACTCTGTGTGACCCCCATAGACGGCAGCCCACCAGGCTACCCCATCCCTGGGGTTCTCCAGACAAGAACACTGGAGTGGGTTGCCATTTCCTCCTCCAATGCATGAAAGTGAAAAGTGAAAGTGAAGTCGCTCAGTCGTGTCTGACCCTCAGCGACCCCATGGACTGCAGCCTACCAGGCTCCTCCGTCCACGGGATTCTCCAGTCAAGAGTACTGGAGTGGGGTGCCATTGCCTTCTCCGATATATCAGTATACATCAGTATATATTTTAAAATTCAATTTGATATTCACTGTTTCATGATAGGGAATTTATTGTGAAGATTAATAGACTTTTAGTCTCATCATATTTAATACTTATTAATTTTTTCTGCTTCTACTATTTATTAATTTTTCTATTTTTATCTCTCTATGTATTTTTGCTAATCACATTAGGCCTTTTTATGGAAAACATTAATCATTAAATTAATGGTGTTTGATGAATCTCCATACCTCTAAATATTACCTTACGAATGTAAGAATAATACTTTAATTTATGTGTCTGTTGTTCAATTGCTAAGTCGTGTATGACTCTTTGCAACCCCATGGACTGCAGCAAACCAGGCTTCCCTGTCCTTCACTATCTGTCGGAGTTTGCTCAAACTCATGTCCATTGAGTCAGTGATTCCATCCAACCACCCCATCCTCTGTCGCCCCCTACTCCTCCTGTCCTCAATCTTTCCCAGCATCAGGGTCTTTTCTGATGAGCCAACTCTTTGCCATCAGGTGGCCAAAGTATTGGAGCTTCAGCTTTAGCATCAGTCTTTCCAATGAATAGGGTTTATTTCCTTAGGATGGACTGGTTGGATCTCCTTGCAGTCCAAGGGACTCTCAAGAGTCTTTTTCAGCAGCACAACTTGAAAGCATCAATTCTTCAGTGCTCAGCCTTCTTTATGGTCCAACTCTAACATCTATACAAGACTACTGAAAAAACCAGAGCTTTCGCTATATGGCCGTTTGTCAGCAAAGTGATGTCTCTGCTTTTTAATATGCTGTGTAGGTTTGTCATAGCTTTCCTTCCAAGGAACAAGCATCTTTTAATTTTGTGGCTGAAGTCACCATTCATGGTGATTTCAGAGCCTAAGAAAATCAGATCTGTCACTGTTTCCAACTTTTCCCCATCTATTTGCCATAGAGTGATGGGATCAGATGCCATGATCTTCGTTTTTTGAATGTTGAGTTTTAAGCTAGCTTTTTCACTATCTTCTTTCACCGGTATCAAGAGGCTCTTTAGTTCCTCTTCTCTTTCTGCCATTAGAGTGGTGTCATCTGCATACGTGAGGGTATTAATATGTCTCCCGGCAATCTTGATACCAGATCGTGATTTTGCGTGATGTACTCTGTATATAAGTCAAGTGCAGGGTAACAATATACAGCCTTGACATACTCCTTTCCCAATTTTGAACCAGTCCATTGTTCCATGTCTGGTTCTAATTGTTGCTTCTTGTCCTGCATACAAGTTTCTCAGGAGGCAGGTAAGGTGGTCTGGTATTCCCATCTCTTTAAGAATTTTCCATAGTTTGTTGTGATCCACACAAAGGCTCTAGTGTAGTCAATGAAGCAGAAATAGAAATTTTTTTTTTCTGGCATTCTCTTGTTTTTTCTATGATCCAGCGAATGTTGGCAATTTGATCTCTGGTTCCTCTGCCTTTTCTAAATCCAGCTTGTGCATCTGGAAGTTCTCAATTCACATACTGCTGTGACCTAGCTTGAAGGATTTTTATCATTACCTTGCTACCATGTAAAATGAGTACAATTGTACAGTAGTTTGAACATTCTTTGGCATTGCCCTTCTTTGGGATTGGAATGAAAACTGACCTTTTCCAGTCCTGTGGTCACTGCTGAGTTTTCCAAATTTGCTGCTTTAACAGCATCGTCTTTTAGGATTTTAAACAACTCAGTTAGAATTCCACTACCTCCACTAGCTTTCTTCATAGTGATGCTTCCTAAGGCCCACTTGACCTCACACTCCAGGATGGCTGGCTGTACATGAGCAACCGCACCTTAGTGGTTATCTAAGTCATTAAGAACTGCTTTTGTAGAGCTCTTCTGTGCATTCTTGCCACCTCTTCTTAATATTTTCTGCTTCCCTTAGGTCCTCACTGTTTCTGTCCTTCATTGTGCCCATTTTTGCATGAAATGTTCCTTTGGTATCTCTAATTTTCTTGAAGAGAAGTCTAGTCTTTCCCATTCTATTGTTTTCCTCTATTTCCTTGCATTGTCCACTTTAGAAGGGTTTTTTTTTAATCTTGGTTTGCTCTTCCCTGGAACTCTGCATTCAGTTGGATATATCTTTCCCTTTCTCCTTTGCCTTCTATTTCTCTTCTTTTGTCAGGTATTTGTAAGGTCTCCTCAGACAACCACTTTGCCTTTTTGCACTTCTTTTTTCTGGGGATGGTGTTGGTCATCGCCTTTTACACAATATTACAGCATCTGCTCTCTCCATAGTTATTCAGTTCAATTCAGTTCAGTTGCTCAGTCCTCAGTCGTGTCCGACTCTTTGCAACCACATGGACTGCAGCATGCCAGGCCTCCCTATCCATCAATAACTCCTGGAGTTTACTCAAACTCATGTCCATTGAGTCGGTGATGCCATCCAACCATCTCATCCTCTGTCGTTCCTTTCTCCTCCTGCCCTCAATCTTTCCCAGCATCAGGGTCTTTTCAAATGAGTCAGCTCTTTGCATCAGGTGGCCAAAGTATTAGAGTTTCAGCTTCAACATTAGTCATTCCAGTGAACATTCAGAACTGATTTCCTTTAGAATGGACTGGTTGGATCTCCTTGCTGTCCAAGGGACTCTCAAGAGTCTTCTGCAATACCATAGTTCAAAAGCATCAATTCTTCAGCACTCAGCTTTCTTTATGGTCCAACACTCACATCCATACATGACCACTGGAAAAACCATAGCCTTGATTAGACGGACCTTTGTTGGCAAGGTAATGTCTCTACTTTTTAATATGCTGTCTAGGTTGGTCATTACTTTTCTTCCAAGAAGTAAGCGTCTTTTAATTTCATGGCTGCAGTCAGCATCTGTAGTGATTTTGGAGCCCAGAAAAATAAAGTCTGACACTGTTTCCACTGTTTTCCCATCTATTTCCCATGAAGTGATGGGACCAGATGCCATGATCTTAGTTTTCTGAATGTTGAGCTTTAAGCCAACTTTTTCACTCTCCTTTTTCACTTTCATTAAGAGGCTCTTTAGTTCTTCTTCACTTTTTGCCATAAGGGTGGAGTCATCTGCACATCTGAGGTTATTGATATTTCTCCTGGCAATCTTGATTCCAGCTTGTGTTTCTTTCAGCCCAGCGTTTCTCATGATGTACTCTGCATATAAGTTAAATAAGCATGGTGGCACTCTGTCTACCAGCTCTAATCCTTTGAATCTATTTGTCACCTCTACTGTATAATCATAAGGACTTGATTTAGGTCATACCTGAATATCTAGTTGTTTTCCCTACTTTCTTAGATCTAAGCCTGAATTTTGCAATAAGAAGGTGATGTTCTGAGCCACAGTCAGCTCCAGGTCTTGTTTTTCTCTGACTGTATAAAGCATGAGATGTAAGAGATGTGGGTTTGATCCCTGAGTTGGGAAGATCCCCTGGAGAAGGAAATGGTAACTCACTCTAGTATTCTTGCCTAGAGAATCCCATGACAGCAGAGCCTGGTGTGCTACTGTCCATAGGGTTGCAAAGAGTCAGACATGACTGAAGCAACTTAGCATCCACGCATGTATCTTCACCTGCAAAGAATATAATCAATCTGATTTCTGTATTGATCATCTGGTGATGTCCCTATGTAGAGTTCTCTTATATTGTTGCAAGAGGGTGTTTGCTATGATCAGTGCATTCTCTTGGCAAAACTCTGCTGACTTTTGCCTGCTTAATTTTGTACTCCAAGGCCAAACTTGCTCATCACTCCAGGTATCTCTTGACTTCCTACTTTTGCATTCCAGTCCCCATGATGAAAAGGACATGGGGTGTTAGTTCTAGGAGGTCTTATAGGTCTTCTTAGAACTGTTCAACCACAATCATGGAAAGCTAACCAAAATGATCACATGGATCACAGCCTTGTATATGTCTTTCCTAACACATAAAAATTAATATTTTATTTGCCCACCATCTCCTGTCCCTGCTTCCCCCTCACTCCCTTTCAGAGGAAACATTTCTACTTGTCCCCACCCCTTCATTCTGAGCCAATCCCCACCCTTGCCAACAGCCAATGCTTTGGTTTTTAGTAACAGTTTCATATTTTTAATGTTTTATATCCTGGCTAAATATTCTCAGACAGCATTTTCCTTGGTTCAGGAGTAACTACTCATAACTTAAATACATTCCATGCATATTATCTTTTCCATTTTTTATCTCTATATTTTAAAATCCATCTCATGGTTCAGCATTAGAAAATTCATCACTATGATTCATTAAGTAAACAAATTAAAAAGTAGAACATCATATTGCTTTTTTATGCTTTTGGTTTTAGTAGTATCCTTTCACATTCATAATCCAGATCATGAGATAGGCAAGATTTTATCTATCAAGGCTCCCCTTCATTACTCTGCCTAACAGAAAAAACATCGCTGCCATTTTAGTCAACAGTTAATCTTTACTATAAAATATTCTAACACTAAATGAACCTGCAACTCACACAGTGATGCTTAAATCTCATTTGGCAAATCACCAAACTAGCAGATTCTGAAACATGGTATTCTATGAGCTTTAGGGTGTGGATGTGTCCAGGCCTTCCATGAGAACTGACCTTAAATACTTCACAAATACCATACCACCCAGGAATTCACATTTTCTTTATTTAATATAGAACTGTGAAATCTGTAGAAAATAGCTGAATAATTATTTCTTAACTATCTCCTGCTATTAAAATAAGAACTATGAAACAAATCAAGGGAAGAGAAATTTCTTTGATTATATTCATAGCTTGCCCCTGTCCAAATCACATATGAAAGGATGTAGACAAATAGAAATTAAGATTAAACTTTGAAGTGGCTGAAGAACTTCCCTAGGATATAGTAAATATATAAACTGAAAGCTGATGTACGTCATGAATTCAGTCCTAAACAAATAGACTGAAGGATCACAATGGTTTTGTGGACATTTTTCTTTTCTTCTTTTCCTACTTTCCCAGACTTCTACAAAGAGATCTACTAGGAGTAATAAAAAGATAAATAAATTTTAGTGATGCTAAAGATATGTATAAACAAATTCTCTTCACTAATGGTAAAGGTGCAAATTAGCATAGACTTTCAGGAAGACTGAGATGTATATACAGATCTTTCTCAACTTACTACGGTAGGGTTACATCACCATAAACCCATCGTAAGTTGAAAATACTGTAAGTTGAAAATTTGTTTACACCTAAACTACTGAATGTCATGGCCTAGCCTACTTTAAACATGCTTAAACACTTGAATTAGTTGGGAAAGGGGTAAAATTGTCTAACATGAAGCCTATTTTATAATGAAGCGTTGAGTATCTCATGTAAGTTATCGAATACTGTACTGAAAATGGAAAACAGAGTGGTTGTAAGTTGTTTTTACCCTCATGATCCCATGGCTCACTAGGAACTGTGGCTGCCGCTGTTGCCAGGCATCACAAGAGACTATCACGCTGCATACTGCTAACCCAGAAAAAGACCAAAATGCAAAACTTCAAAGTACAGTTTCTACAAAATGCATATAGCTTTTGTACCATCGTAAAAATAAAAAAATAAGTTTAAACTACTATAACTTGGGGATTATCTGTACTTTTTTTGGTATATAATTGCTTTACAATGTTGCATTAGATTTTACTGTACAACAAAGTGTATCAGCTATATGTATACGTGTATCCACTCCCTCTTAAACCTCCCTCTGCTCCCCCATCCTACCCAACTAAGTATTCACAGAGCACTGAGCTGAGTTCCTGGTGCATACACTTTTAAAAATTTTAATTTCATACTTTAAAAAACTTAATTTAAAAACTAAATTTAAAACTTAAGAAACTATTTAGGTGGTTGGGCCAAATGTATGTAAAAGTAGGTTCATTCATTGTTCTCAATACAAAAGTAATTGAAAAAACTGTACAGACATCTATTAAGAAGGGCCTGGTTAAATAATGTATTGTATATATTCAGCAATTTATTAATAAAATGGCCATTTAGATCACTATATATATATATTTCTTTTTATTTTAATTGGAGGCTAATTACTTTACAATATTGTAGTGGTTTTTGCCATACATTGACATCAGTCAGCCATGGGTGTACATGTGTTCCCCATCCTGAACCCCTCTCCCATCTCCCTCCCCATCCCATTCCTCAAGGTCATCCCAGTGCATCAGCCCTGAGCACCTAGTCTCATGCATCAAACCTGGACTGGTGTAGATCACTATATATTAACATTAAATAATACCCGCAATATACTACGTCAAAAGGCATAAATATATAGAGAAATATGTCTAATTAGAGAAAGTCTATGTATACATTTATAAATACAGTACGTGGGAAATGTCTGGAAGGCTGTGATCTAAAACCTTATTGGTGCTGTTTTTCACAGGAATGGGGACTACTTTGACCATACTGATTATACTGTGGGCATTTTTTTTTATAAATGGCTGCCAGTATTTTTTGCTTCTTTTCTTCTTTATTATTTCCTACTTCTCATTTTCCTCCCTTCACTGAGTATTGACTCATTTGAAATGAATAACACACTCATATTCCAATGAAGAAGAGATTAAAATAGGATAAATATGAGAAAAATAGGGAAGATATCTTACAGAGCATAAAAATGTGGATACTGGCACCTTAACTTTTGCAAAACGAAAAGGAGAAACAAAAGAGTCATTGACTTTTTTGAATGCTGACATTTTAAATTCATTCCCATTTGAAGTAGCAACATGGATGTTTGCTATCACTACTATTATGCAACACTTCTGGTAAAGTTATATATTACCCTTGTAATTAAAACCTGTGATGGATTCATTTTGATATTTGGCAAAACTAATACAAGTATGTAAAGTTTAAAAATAAAATAAAATTTAAAAATAAATAAATAAAAAAAAATAAATAAAATTAAAGTCCACATGTGTAAAAATAGCTAGCTCATGGGAAGCTACTATAGAGCACAGGGAGGTCAGTTTGGTGCTCTGTGACAACCTAGAGGGGTGGAATTGGGGCCAGGGTGGGGGTTCTGTCCATGGGATCACAGAAGAGGTGGACACGACTTAGTGCCTAAACAAAACAAAATGGCTGGTTCATGCTGTTGTAAGGCAGAAACAAATACAAAATTATAAAGCGACTATCAAAAATAAATTAAAAAAAATTAAAATCCAACAAGCTTTCTAAACCAACATATTATAATCAAGACTAGATTTTACCTCATGGAGGTAAAATTTTAAATATATTTCACTGCTAAAATCTCCCAAAATAAAATGATATAAATGAGAAATTATGAACTAGTGCTGTAAGATATGAATTCTTTCCAGTAGGCTGGAGGTTGGGAGGAACATGAAAGAAATTTCCAGAAACAGAAAACAGCATTAAACTTATTGCAATTTATTTGACATTTTAAGTGTAATCACTCTTCATTTTTACAGCTACACATAGGGTTGATTCAGGCACATACTAATAAGTAAGATGTACAGGGTGCATCGTGGTGAAACTTCTGGTAACTTTCCCAAGTCTCTGCATTTATTCTTATTTATTCATGTGTAAATCATTCATTTTACATATATCTTCCTTTCTACTAAATTAACATTTAGGATATAATCAAATTTTATTTTTTAGATTATTAACAAATTAAAATGTTAGTGACAAACACAAACTTTTTTTTGCAGCTTTACAGAGTAAACATGAACTCTTAAGCTTTAGAAAAGGTTAATGATTAAGAAGACACCAAATATTAGATGGAAAATGCTTCCTTTATCCTGCTTTTTAGAGAAAAAGTATTGGGTTTTCTATAAAATGATAGGTCCTTAATACTCCACTGGACTGAAAAAAACAAAAACGGAACCTCTTTCAAATGTACGCTGTCAGTACATATACTTCAAATAGTATTTTTGAAGTGTGCTGTTTTATAAATATAAGGTCCTTCAACAACTTCCTACTTCATAGCAGAGTATCCTCTCTCCACCCAGAGTATTACAGTGCCAGCCTGAGTTTTAACATCACTCACCTCTTCTTCCAGGTCACAAGACAACTGTTTTTCATTAAGATGCTGGAAGGAATTGAGGTGTGGATGTGGCCAAGCATCAGCTACTTAGACTCTCACCCTTCATTTTGTTCCTAAAAGCAGATATTTAGTAAATGACAAAACTGTGTTTTGAGTTGTATTCCACCGTGACTGCAGAGCATAGAATTGTTCAAACATGTTATTTTGTAGATTTGTCACTAGAAAGCAGAAGTATTTCTGGTTCCCATAGAGATTAGATACTCATATTTGTCCATAGGAGAATTTAACAAGTCTTCTGATAATACTTTCCTAAATTATTCTTAAATATAGCCAGCATGAAACATATGATATTCAACTGCACTCAAGTTTTTAACATTTGCAATTTAGGAAATTTTGAAGTAATTAAAAAAAAAAACTTTTAACAAAGGCAATAAAAAGTAATTGCTAATTACTTACTCTGGGTCAAAAAGATTGATGTAAACTTTTCAAGTGTCTTTTTCCCCTAAGCCTACACTTTGTTTTTCACTTTGTAAAACTGCAATCAATGGCCGTCCTCGAGCTTCTTTGCTTTCTTGCATCCCTTTGCTGTTATTTCAGGAAGGATGGATACAACAAGCCCTGAGGAAAAAGAGCAACAACTCAAACTTAATAGTTGAATTTCTAATGTAAAAGAAAGACATTACTGAGATTCAAAACAAATATTTTCTCAAGTTCCAACTATGATTTTTGTCTGTCTCCTTGGTGGTTTCTGACTTGCCAGTCAGAGCTGAAAAGCTCCTTCCCTGTCAATGCAAGCCAGGAATGCTAATACATCATCTGTCCTTGAAGTGGAACAAATATCCTTTACTAGCACAACTGATCCAAAATGAAAAAAAAATTATTACAGCAAACTGTGATGGTTGTCAATAAGGACACTTTCATTGTGACTATTCATTCACCACATCATGAACAACTGCAGTATCCTCTTATCCAAATGAGAAATACCTTTCCCACTCAATCGTGTCTTTACAAAGTTAGGGAGCTCTATTTTAAACTTTGCATTGAAGACACTTCTAGTTACAGTAAATCATCATATACACATTTATTAATTCATTTTTTCCCCTGAACTCTACCCCTTCAGAAAACCATGTGATGCCAATGATGAGCATGATGATTAAGCGTTTTGTTGGTGAAGTCTTTCCAGGCCTCAGCTAAATCAGCACAAGAACTGACAGGATAATACCCAGTTCATAGGGATTGTGAGAATAAAATAATACAGCTAGCATGTGCCTAAAAAAAAAAAAAAAAAAAGGAATAACAGGGCACAGATGGATTCTCTTCCTCCAGTACAGGAAACAAAGCTTAAGACCTAAACTAACTTCACTTTCAGCCTCTCCCAAGAATGCAACCTTTCATCAGTTAATCTGGGATTACCTGATCAGAATTAATCAATCAGCTGGATAGACTCCTTCCTTTTCCCTAAAGGATGGCAACCGTGCCTGAAACAGTCCACTCTTTGTCAGAAACTTCCTTTTTCATACCCTCCTGCCTATAAAAGACTTTGATTGCATACAGTTCCCTGGAGATCCCTCCTATTTGTTAGACAGGATGCTACCCAACTCATGAATCACTGAATAAAGCCAATTATATCTTCAAGTTGACTCAACTGAATTTGGTTTTTTAACAATGTGAAAGTCAATCAGTCGTGTCCGACTCTTTGTGATCCCATGGACTTTATAGTCCATGGAATTCTCCAGGCCAGAATACTGGAGTGGGTAGCCTTTCCCTTCTCCAGGGGGATCTTCCCAACCCAGGTATCGAACCCAGGTCTCCCGCATTACAGGCGGATTCTTTACCAGCTGAGCCACAATAGAGAGTGATAAAATAAATACTAGCTAATTTTTCAGTCATAATTTGAGTGAACTATTTGTATTACTTTATTACGAATAACTGAAAAATATTTTATTTGCTGTGAAAGTAGCCTAGAGTACTCAAAAGATCTCTGTATAAAAAAACTAGGTCCTTAGTACTGCATTTTGAGATACAGTTCCCATACTGCAGTCTCACAATTGTCTTTATAAAAATGTGTCAATGCTGAAAAAAACAAAGGAAGAACGAATTTTAAGAAAGGCTCCTCTTTAAAGGTCTAGCTTACATAAAAGAGGAAGCTATGATGAGGGGTTGTGCCCTCTTCAGAGGGGTTGTCCACAAAGAGAAAATTCCTGACTGTTCCCTCTGTTCATCTGATGCTTCGATATTGTAGACATTAAAATAGGGCCAGCTAACCTACTTCCATACTCATTGACCCAGTCTTTACAGTTCACCATAGATTTTAGAAAAATACTCATGACTTATTTTAGCAAACAGTTCTTAAAATGCATCCTTAAAATGAATAACAATATTTCAGTATTAGAGACTTCTATCCCATGAGCAAATATGTTTCACCCCAAATCCAGCATAAACGATCTAACAAAGAATTATTTTTCCAATAATAGACATTGCGATCTGATTTGTTGCCCCACTCTGCACTAGCAACTGCACTATATTTTATTGCCTCTGTGGAAAGGGACTGTTGCCTGGCAATTCACTAAACAAGTAATGCTGCCTGCCTATCAAGAGCAAACCTTCAGCTACTGCACATACAGCTCCCTCCCTACCCATCCTACCCTCCCTACACACCCACGAGGTTGTGTGTGTGTGTGTGTACACAACTTTTAGTGACCCAGTGGATTGCAGCCTGCTAAGCTCCTCTGTCCATGGGATTTTCTAGGCAAGAATATTGGAATGGGTTGCCATTTTCTCCTCCAGAGAATCTTCCTGACCCAGGGATCCAAACCTCGTTTCTTGTGTCTCCTGCATCTCTTGAGTCTCTTGCATTGGCAGGTGGATTCCTTACCACTGTGCCACCTGGGAAGCCCCTCCCAAGGTTGTACCCTGAGGTGAGTTCAAGACAGAGAAAAACAGTAAGAATCTGTACTTTGGATAGTGAGTGAAAGTCACTCAGTCATGTCCAACTCTTTGTGACCCCATGGACTGTATAGTCCATGGAATTCTCCAGGCCAGAATACTGGACTGGGTAGCCTTTCCCTTCTCCAGGAGATCTTCCCAACCCAGGGATCGAACTCAGGTCTCCTGCACTGCAGATAGATTCTTTACCAGCTTAGCCACAAGGGAAGCCCTCAATAATTTGGATGCATAGCTAAGGAACCAGAGAAGGCAATGGCACCCCACTCCAGTACTTTTGCCTGGAAAATCCCATGGATGGAGGAGCCTGGTAGGCTGTGGTCCATGGGGTCGCTAAGAGTCGGACACGACTGAGTGATTTTACTTTGACTTTTTACTTTTCATGCATTGGAGAAGGAAATGGCAACCCACTCCAGTGTTCTTGCCTGGAAAATCCCAGGGACAGGGGACCCTGGTGGGCTGCCGTCTATGGGGTCACATAGAGTCCGACACAACTGAAGTGACTTAGCAGCAGCAGCAGCTAAGGAACAATTTCCACGAGCCCATAGTCTTGCATCTTTTCATACATAAAAAAGCACTAAATTCATTAGCTGAAATGTCTATGCTTTGTGATTAGCAATAATCTTTTGATATTTGACTACATGTTTTATTCCAGCTAAAAATTCCTTTATATCCTGGCTCCTCTTTTCCTTCTTTGGAGCAGTTTTTCAGAGCTATCTGAGAGGCTGTCTCCTAGGCTATAATCCTCGGTATGATCCCCGAACAAAACTTAATTCACCACTTTTAGGTTGTGCCTTTCTCACAGCTTACATTGGCTATTTCAGGTTGGACATGAAAGGGTTAAAAGTGAACTTTCTGAAGTGTCATGGTCTTCTCATTCGCATTTCTGTTCAGTTGCAGTGAGTAGCAGCTACTCTCTAGCTGCGGTGCGTGGGTTTCTCATTACAGTGGTCTCTCTTACTGCGAGCTCTGGGGTCCGTGGGCTTCAGTAGTTGTGGCTCAGCCCCTCTAGAGCTCAGGCTCAGTAGTTGTGGTGCATGGGTTTAGTGGCCCTGCAACATGAGGAATCTTCCCAGACCAGGGATCGAACCTGCGGCTCTTGTGTCTCCTGCATTGGCAGGCAGATTCCTAACCACTGGACCACTGGACGACTGGGGAAGTCCTAAATAGAGTCTTCAATTTTCTCATGTATTTATGGTGTATGCTTCCTGATTTTTTCTCTTCTGCACTAGAATGTGACTGCAGACTGCAACAGAGGCCTTCTCTGTCTTGTTCACCGTCATGTCCCCAGAATAAATGGCAATGCTTGACACAGAGCAGGCCCCAAGTATTTGTACTACAATATACACCAGGTGCTCTTCTAAGTTATTTAATCCCTACATCAGCAATATGATGTAGGGTCTATTATTAGCCCCATTTACAGATGGGTAAATTAAAGAACAGAAAAATGAAGTCATTTGTCTAACTTAGGAGCTAGTAAGAGGCAGAATCAGGATCTGAACTCAGGCAGGCTGTCCCTAACACTCTTATTCCAGCCAATAACCTCTGGTGATTATGCATCTATTCATACCTGTGTATATTTACTGCATAAGTAAATGAAAACTTCTTTCTGCCTGGGTGCATGGGACATTAAATTATAACTAATCCTTTTGGATTTAATTCAAACTTCTGACCATAGACAAAGTAATGGCTCATAACAGATATAATGATTATCCCACCACACACTTTGTACTACGTCATTTTTTTTTTCAACTTTAACTACACTGCTTTTTCACTATTGTGGTTTTACAACACTTTATGACTGAAGTACCACATTCATAAAGTTATGCCTCATAAATGTTACACACTCAGCATTTTCATGAGTAGTTTTAAAAAAATCTTAATGCAGACAGATTGCTCCCAGTTTATGTTTCCACATCTTTTGTGGGGCAACAAATTTTGTGACTAGTTCATTTTATAATCCTGACTGACTTCAATCAGTGATTATTTTCTATAAACTAGAATTGTGGGGGGGGAAGGGGACACTTCCTAATATATGGGAAAATCCAGAACTGAATATTTGAAATTGGAAGTACCTGAGAAAATCATGGTGTCTGTACATCTTTGACATAAATCTCATGAAGAATGATATATTTTCTTTCCTTGTCAAGTCATGCAACCAAAGTCAGACTTCTACCAAAACTGACTGAAAATGTAAACATTCAGATGATCGGTTTGGTGGATGCTTCGCCAAATTTTCTAAACTCCCAGTTACTTATAAACCAGTTACAGAACAGCCATGGTCTGAAACAATATATGCATCGTTATTATGAAGAGGATCAAGTAACCATGCATCCAGAAAATACCAGGTATGCCTGATAAGCCTGCCCCTTCTTCCAAAATGGTCCCCAAGGGACTGGGCATCTCCAGAGTATTGTTGAAAAAACACTGAAGTAGACAGATTCTAAATTTCTTTCCAGTGCTAAAGTGCGATAGTGGTCTGAGAAGCCCTCAAACTTGGAACAGTAGGTCATACAGATTAAGCTTAAAGAGTAATATACTATAATTCATTGATAAATGACTATTGTTCATTTAATGCAAACAACTTTTAGAGCTAAATTCATGCTTTTTGAATGGACTTTTGCACACATTAAAACATTTAATTCAATGGTTATATTCCTCTCTGAGTACATCATAGAATCTATTGAGGTTAACAATTTAATTGGGATGTCTCAAACTCCATCACTCACCAAATGGGTGGCTTTGGTCCAATTACTTAACCACTCTCAGCTACAGTTTCCTCAACTATAAAGGGTAAAAAATCATAACAATGATTGTTTTAGTGTTGCTAAAAGGATTAAATGATGCCTATTCCCTACCTGACAAGTAGTAAGTTATACATTAAACGTTCATTAGTAGAAGAACCAAGAGTAGTAGCTACCATACTTAGAGAGCCATCAATTCTGTTTTCCAAGAATTCTGCTAGTGAGAATTATATTTTGTTTTGTTTCAGTTGCATTGCTGTATACAAGAATGCTAACTTTTGTCTTTAAGATTATTCAAATAGCAAGTCAGGAGAAAATCTATTTGTCAAGAGTCTGTCTCAATTGACTAATAACCTCTAAGGAAGATAAAACTGCATGCCTTTCTTGGGATGTTGTTGTTTAAAAAGATTTTGAACAAGAGAAAGAAATGAAGAGTCCCTCTCAAAAGAAAGTCCAGTTTGGTAGTGAGAAAACTTTAGGGACAGTTGAGTAGAATGCAAGTCAGTAACTAGCTTTCTCATTGTGGGGAAGAAACACTAAGAGCCCATCCAGAGTTGAGAGGCAGGAAAGGGGATGGAAGGAAGACGAAAGATGAGACTGTCATCATTCACCACTTCCACCTGAATAATTTTGAAAAATAAAGTAATAGAAATGAGGAGAAAGGAAAAGTCACCATTTTATCCCCCCATTGTGATTCAATTAGGAAAAAAAAAAAAGAGGCAGATACCAATAGTCTCAGGTTGTGTTCTCTTGGTGGCAAGATTTGCTTGTTTCTGTGGCTCTCTGAAGTTGAAGGCAGTGTCTGCTACTAGAAATAAAATATGTGGCAACAGTAGCCCAAGACACGGAGATCCTCAGAGTGGCTTCTGAGAGGGTTCGATGTAAAGTTGGAAGAGTCTAGAGAATTCATATTTGAGCAATTATTGGGAAAGAATAAACTAGGTTAGGCACTACTTGTTCCTAGACTTAATGTTTTTCCAACCTGCAAATGAGATTTTTTTCATATTCATATCAAGAATAAGGAACATAGTGTTTTGTGCAGCTCCTATATTCCAGACACAGTATTAACCACTTTATTACCTTTTATCTTATTTAATATTGAGCAGGTGGAATTATTAGCTCCATTATATAGCCCAAGAAACCAAAGCTTAGAGAGATTAATTAACTTGTTCATATTCATACAGCTGGTGACTGGTAGAAATGGGATTTGTAATTATTTGATGCCATATTTGATGGTGAACACAGCCTTTTATATTTTACAATAACTTTTCATTTTGTTTTATCTTTGAAATGTATGTTCATCATAATAAACAAAATACAGATAGGCAAAATAAATATATCTTTACATTAAAGGGTTTAATTTGCTTAAGTTATTTCAAAATCTTACTCAGCAGTTTTGCACACTTCTCTTCCTAAGGAGGGTTAACTTTTTGAGGGTTTTCTTTTGTCCACCCACTATTCCTGGGATAGTTCTTTTACCCATTATGGGCAATCAAATGTATGTGGACCAAATAAGTCCAAGAGAAAGTTGCTTGTTGGGGCTGTCACACCAGCATGAGGTCACATTTTTTAACTGTAGTTTCCAGAGCTGGGTGATGATACTTGGCCAGACAACCCAATTTCCTGGATATAGAGCACTGTGATGCTATAATACCTTCACAAGTGCTATCAGAAAACTTGGTTAAGAGTGAATATCATGGAAGTGCTTGCTCCATAATTTTCTACTCTCGAAACGTCTTTGAGTGGTAACATTCACAGACAAGAACATTTTTTTAATCTTCAATTTTCTCTTATTTTTGAATACTGTACTTGATTTTGCAGGAAATGTGCTCAGTGAAAGAAAGAACAAGAGAATATGGTTGACAAAGAATAAGATAATAAAATGTATGTATCAAACTTAGAAAGTTTAGGTTAGGGAATTTTACTCTTTAGGTGAGTCCTTATTTAAAAAATAATTAGAAATAGGAACCCAAAGATGAAAGCATTCAAATAAGATTCGTGGCCAGCTGTTTCTTTTGATGGATATATTTTATCATGCATTTGAGCTACAATATTTATTTATCAGGAAGAAGAAAAATTTAATTATAAAATTATATAACATCCTTTCAACATTTGATCTTACTATTTTCTTCACAGGCATGTTGGAGAGTCATTTCTTTGTATTACTATGTCCAGACAAGATCTTTGTTGTCTTGGGGAGCTTCTCCTCTCACTTTCCAAAATACGGTCCTCATGGGGGCTGCTAATCACATTATTCTTCCCCCATCTCCGCCCCAGGATGGGCATGGGTGCCAGACGGGGATCAATCACATATGTCACCTTTCTAGTCATGGAAATTAGCTAAGGGACAGATGTATCAATAGGACTCGGGCCAATCTGAGTACCTGCATAGAATTTTTCTAACAGAATCTGGCAGGAAATAGCTTTGTTTCTTGTTAGTTAACAAGCCTTCAGAATACAAGCCCAGAGCTTTCTGCTACCAGGTCTTGCCTTGTGGGGGTCACAGGCCTAAGATGATGAAGACATCAATCAAAAGTGGAAAGAAGTGTGTGTGTGTGTGTGTGTGTGTGTGTATGTGTGAGAGAGAGAGAGAAATCCAGTGTCCCTGAGGCTAAATCTACTTTCCAAGCTTTGCCTTTCTGCCTTTCAGAGCAAATAATTTGCCCACTTGCAGAGCAAGTTCAAGCTAAGTTTTTGTCATTTAACTAAAAGTCCTGACTAATAGCCAAAACTCAGGGTGCTAAGTAAACAAAATCTGCAAGACATCTATTTTCTAGCTTCTATTCCCCTTGACATCTGTCTTGAAATATTTATATAGGAAATGTTGAAGTCTTTTTGGCAACAGCATAAAAATCATATTATTCAACAAACTTATTCCATGCCTTTTTAGGGCCAGGCATTGTGCTAAGCACTTAAAATACTAAAGAAACTGAGGCAAGAAAGTACCCTGTGTCCATGGCAGAAGCATACATAAAAACCAGTTACTACAGAACTGTGTTGGAGAAGGAAATGGCAACCCACTCCAGTGTTCTTGCCTGGAGAATCCCATGGATGGAGAAGCCTGGTAGGCTGCAGTCCATGGGGTCGCACAGAGTCGGACACAACTGAAGCGAATTAGCAGGAGCAGCAACAGAACTGTGTAAGAAAGGTTTTATCTCTTTTTAACTTTTTGGCCGAGCTGGACAGCACTTGGGATCTTAGTTCCCTGACCAAGGATTGAACTGGAGTGCCCAATGTTGGAAGTGTGGAGTTCCGACCAATGGACCACCCGGGAAATCCCAGAACAGCTTTAATAAACATCTGTGGAAAGTGTCATGGGCACTCAAAGGAACAAGCAAGTTCAACACTTGAACTCTTGAGTGTATTTTGAAGAACAGTAGAATTTTACCAAGCAGAGAACAGAGAAAAGGGGACTATGGACAGAGGAAATAACAAGTTGCTAGGTCATGGACATATGAAAAAGATACATGTCATGTTTGGGGAATAACAAAACCTTTGATGCAACTATAGCATAATGTTTTAGAGTTGGATAATGGTAAGGGAGAAGGAAATGGCAACCCACTGCAGTATTCTTGCCTGGAGAAGCCCATGGACAAAGAAGCCTGGCTGGCTGTCTTGGTGACTCTACGGTCACCAAGAGTCAGATACGACTGAAGCGACTTAACAAGGACAACAACAATGGTAAGGGATTTGGCTAAACAATTAGGCAGAACTCTGTCTAAAAAGTCTTAAATGCCATGCTACGAAGCGGACTTCATCCTACAGGCTATGAGAAGCCATCTGAAGTTCTCAGTCAAATGAATGACAGAATCAAATTTGGACATACATGGATGTAATGAACATGTGCAAACTCATCACGCAGTAAACAATTATATCAACTCATGTGTGAGGTTGGACAACTTTTCATACTGTTAAGAGCAGTTTATATATCTTTTTCTATGAATTTTCTGTAGACCACTTCTTGGCCTTTTTCATCTCAATTTATATATCAGTATACCTTTCACTGTATATTTTGCAAATAGTTTTCCCAGGCTGCTACTTGTATTTTTTTAATTTTGTGAATGGTATGCTATATTTTTATAATGAAAAAAAAATTTAACTTTTACAAGATAAAAATCTGTCAATCTTTTTTCTCATTGCTTCTAGATTTTGAGTCATATTTAGGAATGTTTTCTTATCTCCTGACTATAAAGGAATTCACTGAAGCTTTTTCTACATGGTGTTTTTTTATATCTTTGATTTAAATATCTGATCTGTTGGGAATTTATCCTGGCTTATGATGTAAGAAATGGATCCAATTTAATTTTTCTCCATATGGCTACCCAGTAATCAAAACAACATTTATTTAAAGGTCCATCTTTTCCCCAATGATGTGTGAAGGCACCTATAATGTATATTAATTTCCATATGGAATTGGATCTATTTCTGGATTTTCTACTTTTCCCTTTGGTTTATATGCCTATTCATGTGCTAATATAAATTGTTTAACTTACAGAGGCTTTATAGTACTGTAAAAAGTCTGATATGGGACTTCCCTGGCAGTCCAGTGGCTAAGACTCTGCTACCAATGCAGGCGGTGCTAGTTCGATCCCTAATCAGGAACTAAGATCCCACATGCCAAGTGGTGCAGACAAGAAAAAAGAAAAAAATCTGACACAGGTTTTTCTCCCAGTCTTTAAGTCAGGGAGAATTGACATCTTTATGATGTTGCCTCTTTCTCTCCCAGAATCGATATGTTTTTCCATTCATTAAGATCCAGTTTTTTTCCAAAAACAATCCCCAGTTTCGCTTAAGTTTTGGACATTTCTTGTTAAATTTATGTTATTATTTTTCTCTTTTCTTTATTTTCTATCATAAATGGAGTCTTTAATTACACTTTCTATTTTTGTTTATGCATATATATGTTTATAAACATACATACATACATATATATCCTATTAATTTTTGTATCCTTACTTTATAAACTGGGGCTTCCCTGGTGGCTCAGACAGTAAAGAATCTACCTTCAGTGCAGGAGACCCAGGTTCAATCAATGAGCTGGAAAAATCCCCTGGAGGAGGGAATGGTAGCCCACTTCCATATTCTTGCCTGGAGAACTCCATAGACAGAGGAACCTGGTGGGTTGCAGTCCATGGGGCTGCAAAGAGTCAGACACGACTAAATAACTAACACACACACAGACAAACACACACACACACACATTTATAACCTATTATTTTATTCAAATTCTCTTACTGATTATTGTATTTTTTCCATGGATCCTCTTGAATTTTCCAGATATATAATCACATCTTCTCTTAATAAAGTTTTACCTACTTGTTTCCTTGTCATAATCCAGTAGTTGCTTTCTCACATCTAACTGCTTTGGTTAGTATCTGCAATATGATGCTAAATATTATGGATATGGTAGGTATCTTCTTGACTTTAGAGGAAAAGCACTACAACATTAAATATTAAACATCAGTTTCCTTAGCTTTGGGAAAACTGATTCAGGGATTGTAATTCAGGGATTGTATATTGATCTGTAAGATTTAGATCTATCATCTTAAGGCTTCTGTAAGAAGACATCAGAGTGAGGACCTCCAGTGGATATGGATGGCTCTGTTTTCTTAGGAAAAGCTCTAGATGGGATATTTACTAGGTCCTTATTTTTTGCCAGATACTGTGCTAAATGCATTACATGAATTGCTTCATTCTAACCTAATCACAAGATATTAGAGTTATTATCATTCTCAAATTCCAGGACAGGAAACTGAGACAATGAGGTTAAGTAATTTATCAATATCACCTAACCATTAAGTGGTCAAACTAGTATTAGAATCCAGGCAGCCTAATGTCAGAGCTTAAATATAACTTCTATGTATGTGATGCTGACTCATAGGATTTGGAGAGAAACTAGTTATTCACAGCAGCTGAAACACGGGGAATGAATTGTATCCTTAAGATTGTATAGAGCAATAGTGAAGAGTGATGAGAAAAGTGCTGAGAGACGAAGCATGAAAGAAGCAGGCAGAAGAGGAATCCAGGGGAGACAGTGAGAAGGGGCAGGTAGAGAGAAAAACAAAGAGAGTGTATACCGTGGAATTAGAAAAGAGTCAGCAGTGATGGAGAATTCTAGTAGGGAATATGGTTTATTTTCTGACCCTGATTCTTTATTTTCAGGTTCCAAAATTTTCCACCATGTTCATCAATTCTTGTTTGTTTGTTTGTTTCATTATTTTCCAGGCAAGAATACTTGGCTGGTATGAAATACTGCAGGATAGTTACAGCCATTTTAATGAAATGTTCACAGAATTGTAAAACTGAAAAAAAAAATCCCTTATCATAAGGGAATATTAGTATGTTTCCTTAGGAAAATTACAAACTAACAAAGGTTCACATTTTGCTTAAATATATTTCAAGTTATCAGTCAACACATAAGTAATATGAAATCCCACAAAAGGAATTTGGTTGATTATAATCTCTAGCAGATTCTAAATGGTGGCTTAGACGGTAAAGTATCTGCCTACAATGTGGGAGACCCTGGTATGATCCCTGGATAGGGAAGATCCCCTGGAGACGGAAATGACAACCCACTCCAGCACTCTTGCCTGGGAAATCCCACAGACGGATGAGCCTGGCAGGCTACAGTACATGGGGTCGCAAAGAGTCAGATATGACTGAGTGACTTCAGTTTCAGCAGATTCTAAAAGTCAACTTTTGCATATGGGGGACAACATTAAATGCTGCAGTATTACATTATTTTAACAGCCCTGGTTTCTTCCTCCTCACCTACTCTTTAACTGGAACTGCCATATAAGGAATAATAAACAACACAGTGGTCAAAAGAACAAATGCCTTATCAAAGCTTTTTTTTTTTTTAAAGGTTCTATAACTAGTTTAGCATAGCAGTAAATATATTGGCTTGTCTTGTGATGTTTATGTCATGTCCTTCTTTGTAAGATATAAAATGCAAGATCAATGTGGTTATCCATTTGGCCTTGGTTGAAAACATTCCAGTACAACATTGCCATTCATCTTCATAGTCATTTAAATGCAATCTGTTACTCAGTTTTGTGATTTAATTTTATATTTTATGGAGTTGATAGGATTCCAGAATTGCTTTCTGAATCATCTGTCTTATACACATGTAGGGGAAAGCTTTAATCCTTCCATCTCTATGCAAGGAAAACTGTCACAGAAATCAAGCCCCCAGAAGGAGTTCATCAAGAGCGGGGAGGGTGGAGAGATGAATCAATAGGGTTTTATGTTTCCGCAACTCATAATTTTGAGTAATCTTATAACCAGTTTCCTTTTGAGAACGATTTGTTGAATATGGTAACATCTGCCATCTACTGGCTGATTTGAAGTACCACATAATGAACTCAGTTCAGCTCAGTCGCTCAGTCAGGTCCGACACTTTGAGACCCCATGGACTGCAGCATGCCAGGCTTCCCTGTCCATCACCTACTCCTGAAACTTACTCAACTCATGTCCATCGAGTCGGCAATGCCATCCAAATATCTCATCCTCTGTCACCTTCTCTTCCCACCTTAAATCATTCCCAGCATCAGGGTCTTTTCAAATGAGCGTCTTTTCTTTGCATCAGGTGGCCCAAGTATTGGAGTTTCAGCTTTAACATCAGCCCTTCCACTGAATATTCAGGACTGGTTTCCCTTAGGATGGACTGGGTGGATCTCCTTGCAGTCCAAGGGACTCTCAAGAATCTTCTCCAACACCACAGTTCAAAAGCATCAATTCTTTGGCGCTCAGCTTTCTTTATAGTCCAACTCTCACATCCATACATGACTACTGGAAAAACCAAAGCTTTGACTAGATGGAACTTTGTTGGCAAAATAATGTCTCTGCTTTTTAATATGCTGTCTAGGTTGGTCATAACATTTCTTCCAAGGAGCAAGTGTCTTTTAATTTCATAATGAACTAGAAAATTTTATTTTTATGTAAATAATATGGGGATGGGGTGGCTTCCCAGGTGGCCCAGCAGTAAAGAATCTTCCTGCCAATGCAGGAGACACAGGAAACGTGGTTTGATCCCTGGGTCAGGAAAAATCCTCTAGAGTAGGAAATGGCAACCCCGCTCAAGTATTCTTGGCTGGAAAATTCCATGGACAGAGGAGCCTGGCGGGTTACAGTCCATGGGTTCACAAAGAATCAAATACAACTGAGCAACTGAGCACGCACATAGAGGAGGGCAAAGGTTTTGGTCATTGCATTTCATCTACATTTTCTGTTGTTGATATCACACAGATTTTTAACAAACTATTTTTTTTGTGCCAAATTTGATCTAATAATTTACTTTCTTTGTGTACTCATGTTCAAAGTAAAGGGGGAAGAAAGCAGAAAGTAAATAAAAAGAAGAGAAAGAAAAATAAACATTTTTTAACCTGCTGCAACAGAAGATACAAACAGTAATAATTTAACTATATTTCTTAAATTGTTTCACTTTTAGGAAGATTCCATTTTATCATTGAACAAATGTTAATTTATTCTTGAAACATAATTAAATAGACTATTTAAATAAAAACATCACAGATAAAAATGAGTGCATAAATCTTGCCCTTTATTTTTACTATTGCTAACCTATCATACAGATGGTAAAGAATCTGCCTGGAATGCAGAAGACCTGGGTTCGATCCCTGGGTAAGGAAGATCCTCAGAGAAGGGAATAGCTAACCACTTCAGTATTCTTGCCTGGAGAATTCCATAGACAGAGGAGCCTTGCAGGCTGCGGTTCACATGGTCACAAAGAGTCAGACATGACTTAGCTACTCACACAAACTATTACATGCAATATTTTACCGTCTCTGACAGAACTGACTTTAATTGGATAGTCTCCATGATGAAAGCGGAGAGAGCAATGGCACCCCACTCCAGTACTCTTGCCTGGAAAATCCCATGGGCGGAGGAGCCTGGTAGGGTACAGTCCATTGGGTCGCTAAGAGTAGGACATAACTGAGCAACTTCACTTTCACTTTTCACTTTCATGCATCTGAGAAGGAAATGGCAACCCACTCCAGTGTTCTTGCCTGGAGAATCCCAGAGACGGGGGAGCCTGGTGGGCTGCCGTCTCTGGGGTCACACAGAGTTGGACACGACTGAAGCAACTTAGCAGCAGCAGCAGCATGATGAAAGTAATGATGGATTTTCCGTCCTTACCTTATTCAGTTCTCAGCAGCACTTGACATAATTGACAGACTCCTCCCTCCTGGAAGCACTTTCTTCACTTGGATTCCAGGACACCATATTCTTCCTGCGGCACCAGCCACATAATTTGTGGGCCCAGAGCAAGATGAAAATGTGGGCTTCCTTGTTCAAAAAGCAAGGGAAAAAATATCTAAAGGTCATAAATCATAAAAAAGCTTTTTCCTTTCTTCCACTGTCTCTCCCTCAACTTATCATTTTTTTTTGCCTTTCAATGTTGTTCATAAATAAAGAAAAATTTAGAATTTAAATTATCAACATGAATTTTACCATTCAGTTTTACAATATGCAATGCCAGAGTTAATGAAAATATAAGGGCATTTAAGTCATATGAATTACACAGTTCATAGTTTGCAGCCAATGCATGCATATATATTTTTTATTTTTCCCAGAACAGTGGAAGTGCTGCACAGGACTAATTCGATTATTTTTATTTCACTTCTTGTGATGCATTCATTCTATCAATACTCTCTACTTTGGCTAATAGATGAGAAAAGGAGGACTGAAAGGAAAAGGCTCTATGGGTTCTTCTATCTTTCCCGCTCCTTCTACATTACCCTTTCCAGTGTAAATGGTTGGCTAACACAGAGAAGTAACGTAAGCAGCTCTTTGCAGTAGACAGCCCTCAGCAGGAGGCCCCTTTTCTTGTCACTTTAACAAATCTATACTGTAACTAACTTTTAAACCAAGCACCACCATCCTCTACTCATCTCTGGCTCTACCACACCTTTCAAATCTCTTAATCACACAATGCCTTGCCTAACCTGTTGGTTCTTTTTGTAGATCAAAGAAGTAGAAATGAAGAATAAGTAATGAACAGATGACTAGATCTCTTCCTTAGCTTCCCTTTCAGTAATCTTCCTAACAAATTGTGTGACCATGTGAAGAAGATAACTTCTAGAGGAATGTTTCGAGGAGTGAAAAGCCCACACACAAGTCTGCAACAGTGGGGGATGGTGATGACCCTGACCCCCTATCTCAGTGATTAACTGAAATTACTTCCTTCCTTTCCTTTAAAACTTTCATGGCCCAGCAGAATCTACAGAGATGATTTTCAGGGAACACTGAGTCTACCTCAGGCTTTCCTTTCTACCATTTGTGAGAAAACAATTGCTTTTGTAAGCGATGAACATCAGGACCCCATCAAATGTTAACAGCAGCATAAGTAAGAAAGGACAGGATAGGGTTCTTTGGTTGTTCATGCTTTTTAGGTCACCATTGCCTTCCTCTGCTCTAAAAGCAACTTTTGGTTTGAACAGAAAGTACCGCCTCTGGACGCTGTCAGCACCAGCACCACCCTTGCTCTGTTGTAGGTGTAATTCGCTTACCTGTCCTTGATTTGAGTCTCACTGAACACCCAAGCAACATGGGTCCCCTAGAACTCTGTGCTTATGCAGCATCAGGAATGTTAATGGGGGTGTCAAGGAATGGCCGATATACATAATGTGTGTATCTTCTCTCCTCACTTGCACATTCCATTGTCCCATCAAACTTCACCTACAAAACATAAGATCAAAGATAAGTAAGAATTGGTGGCAGCTGAGCAATCAAGTATGGGGCCCTTCTGAGTGCAAAGCGCTGTGCGCTGCATGGGTTATACACCCAAGAAGCTTGATCTGCTTCCTGGGTTTCCTCCTATATTATTGGCTGCACCTTCTCAGTCTTCCTCATTGGATCTAGATATTACGACTTGCATAAGAGCTAAGCCTCTTCTTTCATTTATTTTTTCCTTAGGTGATGTCATCCAGCCCCTAGGCTTCAAATGTCATCTATGTGGGGATTACTCCTTAATTTGTTCTACAAACCCTGACCTGTCCTCTGAGCTCCAGTTGTACATATCAAACTGCCTGCTTAGCCTTTCCACTTTGATGTCTAGGGTGAGGGTGAAAGTTGCTCGATTGTGCCCAACTCTTTGCAACCCCACGGACTATATAGTCCATGAAATTCTCCAGGCCAGAATACTGGACTGGGTAGCCTTTCCTTCCTCCAGGGGATCTTCCCAACCCAGGGATCGAACCCAGGTCTCCTGCACTACAGGCAGATTCTTTACCAATTGAGCCACCAAGGAAGGAAGCCTCTTATATCATCTCAATCTCCACAGACTTCTGCCTCCTCTTACCATCTTAGCTCACTATTCACTATTCACTTTATCACTTAAACACAGAAGTCTTTATTATTATTATTGTTATTATTCTCCTCCAGTTCCCTTAAATCTAAATCAAACACAATACCTCTCAGCTTTACCTCTACAGTATATCTCCAATTGAATCACTTCTATCTACCTGAGATCAGCCCTGGGATTTCTTTGGAAGGAATGATGCTAAAGCTGAAACTCCAGTCCTTTGGCCACCTCATGCGAAGAGTTGACTCATTGGAAAAGACTCTGATGCTGGGAGGGATTGGGGGCAGGAGGAGAAGGGGACGACAGAGGATGAGATGGCTGGATGGCATCACTGGCTGGATGGCATCACTGACTCGATGGACGTGAGTCTCAGTGAACTCCGGGAGTTGGTGATGGACAGGGAGGCCTGGCGTGCTGCGATTCATGGGGTCGCAAAGAGTCGGACACAACTGAGCGACTGATCTGATCTGATCTGATCTACCTATGGGACTTCCCTGGTGGCTCAGTGGTAAAAAATCCTCCTGCAAGGTAGGAGACACCAGTTTGATCCCTGGGTTGGGAAGATCCCCTGGTGGAGGGTACAGCAACCCACTCCAGTATTCTCACCCTGGAGAATCCCATGGACAAAGGAGCCTGGTGGGCTACAGCCCATAGGGTTGCAAAAAGTTGGACAAGTCTGAAATGACTGAGGACACATGCATGCACGTCTACCTTTGGAAAGAAATTTAAGACACCTAAGACACTGCTGTTTATTTCCTGAACTGCTGTAATGGCCTCTTAGCCCAGTCTTTGCTTCCATTTGTTTCTCTGTGATTGTTTCTCCACATGGTAGCTGGGGTGATCTTTCTAAAAAGAGAATCATTTCACAAACTTTCCCTGCTTAAATCTCATGAGTGGCTTCCCAGCATATTTTAAATAAAATCCAGACTCATCAAATGACCCTCAGATCACGTCTCCCCTCCTGACCCTATGTTCTACCAGCCTCTACCTGCGTCCCTGAGTTCCAGTAGCTTCACCTTTCTCCTTGCTGAAAATACCCCAAGTTCAATCTCATCTTAGAGTCTCTATGTCTGCTGTTCTCTCTGCCTGGAATACCTCTCCTGTCCCATTCTTCAAATTGCTCACTTTTTCAGTTCTTTCAGTTCTCTGTTCAGATATTGTCTTCTCCTGAATGGTCTTTCCTGGCTATTGTACCTAAAATAGCATCCTCTCCTGCTCCCCAACCTTATATACTCTGCCATTACCCCGTCTTATACTTTTCAGATCACCTATCTGTAATTGTACTCCTTACCCATTTGTTTGTCTGTCTCACCCACTAGAATATAAACTCTAAAAGCACAAGTCTTTGTCCATTCACTGCTGTATCTTCAAGGCTTAGGACAGTGTCTGGCATGTAGAAGGTGCTAAATATTTCTGGAATGAATAAAGGAATGCTTTATCTTTGTATCCATGGAACCTAGCATAGCACAATGTTTTGCTCAATGCAACCGTTCAATAAACATTGTGGAAGGAAGGAGGTTGGAAAATAATTTCCATTTCTCAGTTTATTAGCTCTGTGTAAAATAATAAATAGCTTACTTAGTTCTTGTGATTGGCATCTAAAATATTATTTCAAAATTAGATGAATTCTACCAACATACTTTACTTTTTTAAAAAATATATTTTATTATTCTACTAATAAGATTAAAATTGCTTTTTATTGGAGGGTGAATGGAATTAGGGTTTAAATTGCAAGAATTTCTTTTTATGATCCATGATAAGAATTATTAGTCTCTCTCTCTTTTTTTTTTCTTAAAGCTCTGATTTACCCTACTACAAAGGTATATACACAAAATACTTAATTTTCTATTTAGTTGTAATAGTCTCACAGGCAAACGTCAAAATGAGGTTTGAATTATGCTTTGTTGATGGGTGACTGATTGCCTAATGAATATCTAAATAACATTTCGTTGCCTTTGTTGATAAATATGACATTGTATTTTCATCTATTATGCATGAAAACTGATAAATATAATTGCTATAACTTTTGGAAAACAAGCATTTAGGAGATCTCTTTAAGTACAACAAAAGCAATATTACATCTTAATAAGACTAACCTTGTTCTAATAAATTCAGTAAATATATGGTGACAACATTTATATGGCTTTTTCATTTGAATTCAGTATATACACAGTTAATGAAATAGCTATTTTATTATGAATAAAGTCAGGATCTGGAAAGTAGATATAGATAGGTAGATATAGTTAAACGAATGTAGCTGTAGTAAAATATGGTTTTCCTTGTTTGTTCACCTTTCCACCTCTCTTTCTGAACCAACTCTCCACACCTTCAGGAATAGTCACCTCCTTCTGGGTTGAGTTCAATAAGCATTTTTAAATAACTCACATCCACAACACGAAGTGTGCTAATACTTGGAATGTAATCACGAATAAGACATGTTTTCTGGTTTTTTTTTTTTTTTTTGAGGTTCACAGCTTGTTGGGAAAAGTAACAGATATCTTCTTATCCCCCAAAAGTTAAAATATAGGGGTACTATAAAGATATTGCCAGAGTAATAAGAAAGCAATGTGGACTAAATTATTTTGAAGGACAAAGAGGTAGGTTGTGTTAAGGTATGTGGAGAGTGTTAGAGAAAGGGCAATTAGAATGAGACACAACACATGTGCCTTGGAAATATTAATATTTGAAATGTTCTAAATAGGCAACCACTCTGAAGTTCTCAGATATCACACTATACAATGAAACCCACTGAAGGGTTTCAGGCAATGGAGTGATGGAGGCTAAAGTTGTCACATACAGCTGAGCTTCTCAACACTTTCAAGTTTGTACAAATTGCTTGGGGATCTTCCTAACTGTGAATTCTGATTTAATATGCCTGGTGAGACCTGCATTTACTACAAGCTCCCAGGTGATGTGCTGGCTGATTACTGCTCTGTGAAACACTCTTTGAGTAGCAGCATTTCAGGGGAATTTCCTTAGGAGTACCCACTAGGGGCAAACATGATAGGTTAGGAAAGAGATGAGGGTCTAAGGTAAAGCAGTGGTGGAAACTAAAGACTTCTTGGGGCAGATTGAAAGACTTTTCTAACGGATTCAAAAAAAAAAAAAAAAAACTTACAAAATGTCTAGTATCTTACAGTGAGTACCCGTATTTGTTGTTGCTCAGTAGCTAAGTCCTATTTGACTCTTTGTGACCCCATGGACTTAGCATGCCAGGCTCTTCTGTCCTCCATTATCTCCTGAAATTTTCTCATATTCATGTCCATTCAGTTAGTGATGCTATTCAACCATCTTATCCTCTGCCGCCCTCTTCTGCCTTCAATCTTTACCAGCATCAGTGTATTTTCCAATAAGGCAGCTCTTCCCAACAGGTGGCCAAAGTATTAGAGCTTCAGCTTCAGCATCAATCCTTAAAATGAATCTTCAGGGTTGATTTCTTTCAGGATTGACTGATTTGATCTCCTTGCAGTCCAAGGGACTCTCAAGAGTCTTCTCCAGCACCACAGTCTGAAAGCATCAATTCTTCCTTGGATGCTCAGCTCAGTCTTCTTTACGGTCTAACTCTCACATCTCTACATGACTACTGGAAAACCATAGCTTTGACTATACAGACCTTTGTCTGCAAAGTGATGTCTCTGCTTTTGAACATGCTGTGTAGGTTTGTCACAGCTTTTCTTCCAAGGAGCAAGCGTTTTTAAATTTCATGGCTGCAGTCACCATCCACAGTGATTTTGGAGCCCAAGAGTGGGAAAAATCTGTCACTGCTTCCACTTTTTCCCTCCTAGCTGCCATGCCATGAAGTGATGGGACTGGATGCCGAGACCTTAGTTGTTTTTAATGTTGAGTTTCAAGCCAGTTTTTTCACCCAATCTTGTTTCACCTTCATTAAGAATCTCTTTGGTTCCTCTTCACTTTCTGCCATCAGAGTGGTATCATCTGCATGTCTGAGGCTGTTGATATTTCTCCTGGCAATCTTGATTCCAGCTTGTGATTCATCCAGCCTGATATTTCGCATGATGTGCTCTACAAATGTTAAATAAGCAGAGTGACAATATAGAGCCTTTTCATACTCCTTTCTGAATCTGAAGCCAGTCTATGGTTACATGTTCACTTCTAGCTGTTGTTTCTTGAATTGCATACAGGTTTTTCAGGAGACAGGTAAGGTGGTCAGGTACTTCCATCTCTTCATGAATTTTCTACAGTTTGTTGTGATCCATACAGTCAAAGGCTTTAGCATAGTCAGTGAAGCAGAAGTAGATGTTTTTCTGGAACTCTCTTGCTTTCTCCATGACCCAGTGAATGTTGGCAATTAGATTTCTGGTTCCTCCGCCTTTTCTAAAACCAGATTGTACATCTGAAAGTTCTCAGTTTACCTACTGGTAAAGCCTAGCTTGAAGGATTTTGAGCATTAGTTTGCAAGCATGTGAAATGAGTGCAATCGTACAGTAATTTGAACATTTTTTGGCATTGTCTTTCTTTGAGATTGGAATGAAAACTGACTTTTTCCAGTCTTGTGGTCACTGCTGAGTTTTCCAAATTTGTTGACATATTATGACTTTTCTTGTATAGTTCTTCTGTGTATTCTTGCTGCCTCTTCTTAATCTTTTCTGCTTCTGTTATGTCCTTACCATTTCTGTCCTTTATTGTGCCCACCCTTGCATGAAATGTCCCCTTCATCTCTCTAATTTTCTTGAACAGATCTCTAGTCTTTCCATTCTGTTGTTTTCCTCTATTTCTTTGCTTTGTTTATTTAAGAAAGTCTTCTTATCTCTCCTTGTTATTCTCTGGAACTCTGCAATTTGTCTTTCCCTTTCTGCCTGGCCTTTCCCTTCTCATATACCCATCACCTAATTCTACAATTAACATTTCATTATACCTTCTTTATCATATTCATCTATCCATCTCTCCATCTATCCATCTATTCATCTATCCATCTCTCAGTACATTCACCTGTTGTTCCTTTTTCAATGTATTCCAATATAAGTTGCAGACATCCCCTTGCAATAAAAATAAAAATTTAAGATCAATTGAAAGTGTGGGTAAATTGAGTTTGGGTTGTTTCTTAAGTTAATGTTGATGAGGAAGAATGCATAAATAAAAGTTTATGGGGTGTATTGAGCTCAACCCAATAACACTGAACTACAGATGACCATTTAATGTAAGTATTATGCATATATACATGCAACATCTATTGTTGTTGTTGTTGCTCAGTCCCTCGGTTGTCTCCAGCTCTTTGCGATACCATGGACTGCAGCATGCCAGGCATCCCTGTCTTTCACCATCTCTCAGAGTTTGCTCAAATTCATGTCCATTGAGTTGGTGATGCCATCCAATCACCTCATCCTCTGTCATCCCCTTCTCCTCTTGCCTTCAATCTTTCCCAGCATCAGGATATTTTCTAATGAATCGGCTCTTCACGTCAAGTGGCCAAGATATTGGAGCTTCAGCTGCAGCATGAGTACAGAATGTTCAGAACTGATTTCCTCTAGGATTGACTGGTTTGATCTCCCTGCAGTCCAAGGGACTCTCAAGAGTCTTCTCCAACACCACAGTTTGAAAGCATCAACTCTTTGGCACTCAGTCTTCTTTATGGTTCAACTCTTACATCTGTAGATGGACCTTTGTCTGCAAAGTGATGTCTTTGCTCTTTAATATGCTGTCTAGATTTGTCACAGCTTTTCTTCCAAGAAGCAAGTGTTTTTTAATTTCATGGCTGCAGTTACTGTCTGCAGTGATTTTGGAGTCCAAGAAAATAATATCTCTCACTGTTTCCCTTAGTTATTCTTCTCAGTTAAAGATACGGACTGGGAATCATTAGCTGGTAGTTAAAATAAGAGTAAATGTGAGTTTTCAGACATAGAATGCACAAATAAAAGAAGATCAAGGGTAATGGTTTGAAAAAATGACACTTAAGACATTAACAGAAGTAAAGTGATGAAATAAAGGAGATCTAGAGGGAATTAGGGAAACAAAAAAGAATCAGCAGAGGAAACAGGGACAGAAAACTTTTCCTTGTAAATCTTTCACTGCTTGGGAATAGTGGTTTTAAAAAACGCTGACATTACACTGTATATTTATGATATAATCTATATTATATTTATATATTTATATTTTAAAATGCAGAAATTATACCATGATTAGTCAATCTCAACTTCACACTGCCTTGTGTACATACCAGTGGGAGTAAAGAGCCATTCAAAAAAGATGTTATTAAGTCACTTTCTCACTGAAACATCAATAAGTGTTCCTTGTTTTGGCTGGAAAAGGGAAGGCAACTAACTGGACCCCCCCATTCTTGTTTCTCAAGTAAGGGGTCCTTTTAAGAATCACTGACCCATAGACATAGGTATATATCACAATGAAAAGTAACTTTCACTTAACTTGAGACTCTTAGGGCATTGGATGTGGTGAGAAAAAGGTCTCTTCTTACTTTAGATTTAATAAGACATCTAAAAATTCATTTCATAAATTACTTTAAAAATTTTATATTTTGGTTCTACATTATAGCTATTTAATGGAGAAAGAAAGAGTTAAAGAGGAGGAAACATATGAAAAAGAATTATGGATGACAGGAAGAAAAAATGGGGTAAACCAAGTAAAGAGAAGAAAAAATAGAAACAGGGAAAGCAAAAGATCTTCCCAGGAGGAATAACTCCGTGTTTTATTGGAGAACCATGTATTGTCTAACGAGGTATAGCCGAACTTTTCTTAACAAGGATCATACAGTCAGTGTTTTGGCTTTGCTCTGTTATAACTTAAATTCTGCCACTGTAATATTAAAATAGCCATAGAGAGTAAATTTTTTAAAATGCATGTGTGTGTATGTCTATGTTTCAATAAAACCTAACTTATAAAACTCATGCAACCATCTGGATGGATGGCATGTTTTGCTGGCCTCTGCAATAGAGCAAAGGTCAAAAAGTTGGATCAACAAGCTATTTCTATAAGGGCCGCATATACTTCTGTAGCATATTCTTCTTTGTTGCTATTGCTTGGTTTTTGGTTTGTTTTTACAACCCTTTAAAAATGTAAAAAGTGTTCTTACCTACAGGTCCTATCAAAAGTAACTGTAGGACAAATTTGACCAGAGGTCAGGAGGTTGCCTGGCCTTTATCTAGAACACACCTTCTTGTCTTATCTAATTTCAATTTGATGGGAGCTATTAACTCTGTGCTTTATAAATAACTGATACAATGCGGAATAATTTTTATCTATAGACAATGATACTCAAATTCTGTTCCACAGAAGTCCAACGGTCTCCCCTCACTTATTATGGAAGAAGAAGTTAGTTTCACTTCTCTTTGCATATAATTTTAACATTCCAGATTTATGCCATTCAGGTATGACCTAAGATTATACAGTGACCTAAGATTATACAAACCCCTTAAGATTATACAGTGGAGAAGATACATAGGTTCAAGGGATTAGATCTGGTAGACAGAGTGCTTGAAGAAATATAGACAGAGGTTATGGAATTCCAGGTGAACTATTGCAAAGTTTAAAAGATGCTGCCGCTAAAGTGCTGCACTCAATATGTCAGCAAATTTGGAAAACTCAGCACTTGGTCATGGGACTGGGAAAGATCAGTTTTCATTCCAATTTCAAAGAAATGCAATGCTAAAGAATGTTCAAACAATCATACAATTGCACTCATTTCACGTGTTAGTTTTACTGAGTCCAAGCTTGCTCTGCTTGCCACAGGATAAGTCAATGAATCCAAGACGAAGTGTTGGGATCAGGAAGGGACTTTATTCGGAGCAAGTTGACTGAGAAGATGGCAGGCTAGTGCCTCAAAATAACCATCTTATCAGGGCCTGATTTCCAGATTCCTTTATGGATCAGAGATGGGCAGTGGAGGTGAGGAAACAAAGTAAAAAAAACTATTCAATCCTTGCAAATGTCCCCTAGTATGGCAAGCCTCAGGCGGGGGACTGTGTTAGTTTCATTTTCTTACAGTCCTTTGCAGGTGGGCAGTTCAGGTTATCTCTCTGAGGCAGGCCATTATTTATCTTACAGAAGTGGCAAGATGAGGGTTAAAGTCACAGAAGCAGATTCAGCAAAAATTCAAAATTAACCTTTCTAGCATGGTAAATGAGTGCAATTGTACAGTAGTTTGAACATTTTTGACATTGCCCTTCATTGAGATTGGAATAAAAACTGACCTTTACCAGTCCTGTGGCCACTACTGAGTTTTCCAGACTTGGTGAAATATGAGTGCAGCACTTTAACAGCATCATCTTTTGGGATTTTAAATAGCTCAACTAGAATCCCATCACCTCCACTAGCTCTATTCATAGTAATGCTGCCTAATGCCCACTTGACTTCACACTCCAGGATGTCTGGCTCTAGATGAGTGACCACACCATTACGGTTACCTGGGTCATTGACACCTTTAAAAAATAGTTCTTCTGTGTATTCTTGCCACCTCTCCTTAATTTCTCCTGCCTGTGTCAGGGCCTTACCGTTCCTGTCCTTTATCATGTCCATCCTTGAATGAAATGTTCCCTTGATATCTTCAATTTTCTTGAAGAAATGTCTGCTGCTGCTGCTAAGTCGCTTCAGTCGTGTCCGACTCTGTGCAACCCCATAGACGGCAGCCCACCAGGCTCCCCCGTCCCTGGGATTCTCCAGGCAAGAACACTGGAGTGGGTTTCCATTTCCTTCTCCAATGCATGAAAGTGAAAAGTGAAAGTCAAGTCGTTCAGTCGTGTCCGACTCAGCGACCCCAAGGACTGCAGCTTACCAGGCTTCTCCGCCCATGGGATTTACCAGAAGAAATGTCTAGTCTTTCCCAATTCTATTAATCTTCTTCTTCTAAAAAAGCTGGAGGAGGGCATGGCAACCCACTCCAGTGTTCTTGCCTGGAGAATTCCATGGACAGAGGAGGCTGGCAAGCTATAGTCTAAGGGTTACAATGAGTTGTAAGTAACTTAGCATGCACACCCCTAAAAGAGCAACTCTTTATGACTGGGAAACATTACTCATTTTACTGGACACTGGCAAAACAAAGTAGAATTCTTGGCATATATATTTTTGCAAATGAACAATTTTTAAAATGAGTTTCATTGGGATTTGGCTGGTTGCCGCTTCTACTGTAGAGAACATAATTTTCATAACCTATTGGTTAGCATGTATTAAGTAAGAAAAGATGATATATATATAAGAAAAATTTTAATATTCTAAGAATCAGCAGTAATATAACATCAGATGTGAGGCAACTCCAAATAGAATACTATTTAGTTTATTTTCTTACTTCTTTTATCAGAACCATCCTGTACTCAAAATTTAGGTCTCCAGAGTTTAGCTAACTCATCCCATTATTTATCTGAAAGCAAGCAAGACTTTCTTCATATTTCACATAAACCCCTTGTGTACAAATGATGTTATCATACCATAACACATGAGTTATATTAGCATGACATGCCCTATGTCCATCTGTGAGTTTCAGGATGATAAATCTGCTAAATAAATATCAATAAAATGTTCCTACTCCATTATGCACAGTCCAGCAGCCTGCTTCCTTCTTAGAATTGACTCCAGAGCAGTGACTGCCAGAGACCCAAAGACGGACCACAGTTAGTATCAGCAAAGCCAAGGGCAAACAGGGAAAATAAAGAAAACATAATAGAGTGGTTTTTTTTTTTTTTTTTAAACAGAGACAGTTTGTTAATTTAATGAAATATTTTTTAAGATAGTATTTTTCTTACATGGATTATGCAATCTTTTAATTTTAGAAATGATGAATGTATATAGTATTTTTGCTGTTTTTGGTTATTTTATATAAAAAACTGTTAATTCATTGCCAATTAACTAATTTTTTGTGTGTATTTAGAAAAGACTCAAAATGGAAAGTACTACTTTATGACTTTGCAGCATGAGCTACTTTTAAGTGAATTCAACTTTAGATTAAAAATTTATATTATACATAAACATACACATGCAAAGGGGTTTCCCAGTGGCTCAGAGGTAAAGAATCCACCGGCAGTTAGGGAGATGCAGGAGATGCTGGTTCGATCCTTGGGTTGGGAAGATCCCCTGGAGGAGGGCATGGCAACCCACTCCAGTATTCTTGCCTGGGAAATCCCATGGACAGAGGAGCCTGGCAGGCTATCGTCTACAAGGTAACAGAGTTGGACATAACTGAGCAACTGAACATAACACAGCACATGCAAATATACATATAGAAGATTTCTCATGTAGCAAGGATATTTAAAAAGATTTAAAATGCCAGAAACCTGACCCATCTCATACATTCTATTAATCATTTTTGCCTAATAATAATTTCTTCCAGCTTAAGTTTAGAACTCTCTTAGTCTGCCTTTTAATGGGTGCTGCTCAAGTCCTTGTTCTGCTTCTCTGAAGGTAAGATCTTTTTCTCTCCTAATTAATAAAGTCATCTCTCAAAGAACTCCCAATTCTCTGGTGTCACCTCATGATTGAGTACCTGTTAGGTACAAGACCCTAGCCAGGTCCTCAAAATTCTGCTACACGGAGCACAGAACTGTTCACATCGCAGGAAAAAGAAAGGGCAAAACCTTGATTTGTCTCCAATTTAACCTTACAGGAAGGAAATGAACGCTTTTTCTCATGGTTATTTTCTCCCCAAAGAATGGAATGTGAGGCAGAATCCATACATCTGCGTTAGAAATGCCATGGAATTTTTCTCAGTTTTTCCCTTATTTGCCTATCAGTTATTCTTCACACTCTCATAGGAAAATATGCACTTGTTTTTCTGAAGATTCTAGATCAATCTGTTGGGGACTAAAGTGCATTTCTACTGAAAGAAGGCTCTTGAAATGTTTTCTTTAATCTATGCCTTTGTAAACACACAAACTTTTCTCAAGAGTTAACACAGTGAAATATTCTGCAGCTTAGTGACCACTTCTCAGCCGTGGACTCCCTCCATCTTCTGATTCAGAAGGATGGCTCTAGACGCTGCACTGTTGCTCATTCATTTAACCAGAACTTATTTCATGCTTATGATATTCTAGTCACTGTGTTTGGCATGAGAGATATCAAGTAGTGAATGATATACACAGGGAAACTACTATGGGTATTAGTTACTTAGTATAAGGCAAAAAGATCATTATGGAGAAAGAGCAGAGGAAGGCTAGTTAGTTACTCATTTGTATATGTCTGGAAGAATTTGGTAGAGGTGAAGACTATCCCCGAGTAATCTTGTTTGATAGTACTCATTATAGGGCACCATCTCCAAACCTACGCTCTTCATCTCACCCTTCACTTCCTGAGTGCCCCTCTGCTTTCCCCTGCTGCAGTTTTGCCAACTGGCCTGCCCTTCCTGGCATCATGTTCTGAGTTCATTTTTCCACTATTCCCTGGTTTCCATTTCCATGGAAATTGCCAATTATTAACCAGCTTTTTATCAATCTAAATCTTATGCAGAAATCCATTTATAAAATAGATACAAGCACAACTCTGCCTAAAGTGTTGAAGGGGATGTGGGGGCTTAGATGGATCACCTTGCCTGCCTAGCAAATCACCATTTCATGATAAAATACAATAAGTCAAAATGCATCAGCAGTACTCCTAGTAAATATTCAGGTTCATTTTAGAAAGGCTTTCTGAGTGTCAAAAATAAAGCAAAACAGTATTTTTTCAATATCTGTAGGCAATGCATCCCTGTAAAGAAATAACCACTTAGTGGAACTCACATGTATAAAAGAGATTAGAGCAGTAGGCTGTTCATTTAAGCTCATTTTGAAGTCCAAATATACATTACTGATAAAGATAATCAGTGAGGAAAATAGGGCTATTTCCATGAGCACAGAAATTTGAGATTGAGCTTATGAGTGGCTGTTGTAGTTTTATTATACCTCCCCAGCATTTTACTTCTCATTCTATTTCCTTTTTCCTTCTCTCACTTCTCCTCCTTTTATCCTTCTTCCTCTCTGTGGCTCTGTCTTTCTCTCATACACACACACACATGCACACACACACACACACACACATACTCTTTCCCTGTCTCTGTCTGTGTATGTGTGTGATTGACATATAATAAACTGCACAGATTTGAAGAAAACAATTTGATAAGCTTTGACATATGTATATACCTGTGAAACCATCACAATCAATATAACATACATTATATTGTTTGTTATCATTATCCAAAAATGTTTTAAGTACACCTTCATTATCCCATTATTTTTTTCTTAAATATAAAACACAAGTCAAATTTGCTGGGTTTGTCCAGAAAAGTCAGCAATGGTGATATTGCTGGGTTTTCCATTTCAAGGCTCTCCATGGCTTCCACAGTATTCTTGCCCTCTTTCACCTTGCCAAAGACCACATGCTTGCCATCCAACCACTCAGTCTCAGCCTGGCAGATGAAAAACTGGGAATCATTTTTGTTAGGGTCAACATTTGCCATGGATAAGATTACAGGACCTGTATGCTTCAGGATGAAATTCTCATTATGAATTTCTCCCCAGAGATGGCACTGCCACCAGTGCTATTATGGCCTCTGAAGTCACCACCTTGGCATATAAATCCTGGAATTATTCTGTGAAAGGAGGAATCTGTGTAACCAAATCCTTTCTCCCCAGTTCTCAGAGCATGAAAGTTTTCTGTTGTCTTTGGAACTTTGTCTGCAAATAGCTAAAAGGAGATGTGGCCCAAAGGCTTGTTGTTGATGGTGATATTGAAGAAAATGATGAGGTTGACCATGGCTGGTCAGTGCAGGAGGCTTGGGGTAGGACCACCTGCAAGGCTGTAATCCTATTCTTGCTCTGATGAATGGTGGGCATATTCCCTGCCCAATTTCCAAACAAACAGATCTGCTTTCTGTTACTATAGATTACATTTCATTAGTTAATTCATTTTTATTGCTATGTAATTCCCTGGTATGAATATATCGTAATTTTTAGTCCATTCACTTCTTTTGGCTAGAAATTTTGTTTGTTTGCAGTTTTTAATTTTTAATTTTAACCATTCTAATAGATGTATAATGGTATCTTGGTGTTTCAGTTTGCATTTCCTTAATGACTGATGCTTTTCATGTGCTAATTCATCATCCACATATGTACTCTACTTAAACTTCCTTTCAAATATTTTGCCCACTTTTTTAGTTCCTTTCCCTTTCTCCTTACTATTGAATTTGAGAGTTTTTTATATATTCTGGATATATTATATGTATTTGCAAATAATTTTTCCAAGTTGCTTGCCATTTCTTTCTCTTACAAGTGTCTTTTGAAGAGCATAAGGTCTTAATTTTGATGAAGGTTAGTTTATCAATTTTTTTCTCTTTTATGGATAATGCTTTTGTGTTACATGGCCTCCTTATTTGGCCCATGGCCTCTTTACATCTGCAAAGCCAGGAATGGCTAGCTGTCTTTCTCTGACACCAATTTTCTTTGCTTCCTCTTATGTTTAAGGGCATTTGTGATTACATTGGATCCACCTGGAGAAACCAGAGACTCTTCCCTGTCTTGAGGTCAGCTAATTAGCAACCTTAATTCCATCTGTTATCTTACTTCCCTTTTTCTAAGTAAGGTAACACATTCCCAGGCTCTGGGTATTCAGATATGGACATCTCTGGGGGAGATATTACCTGACACAGGGTGAATTGTGAGTCCTTCCATCTAGTGATGCTATTTTGTTTTATAAGACCTTAAGTTTTCCCTTTTATCTTTGTCTCCACCTCCTAATTGCCAAAGGGAAGTTCTCACTTCTTTTTTCACATTTTTCTCTCCCAGAAGTTACTTATTTCAAAGATGTCCCCTTCACATCATGCCTGGGCTTTTTCATCTGGCATACTCTGAAGTCTCTTCCCTAATAATCCTTCCTCTGATTTGTGTGGATATTTTCATAACACATCCTGGTTAGGCTGGACTTAATCTTTTCTTACGATAGTTTTAGATCTACATTGGACTCCATCTTTTTCTGTCCTTTCCACAGTTTTTCTTGCTCAGCTTTTGCTTTCCTTGAAATACTGCTGTGGAGTGAGGCTAGGGCTGACAAATGAGACACACGTGAGATGAAAAAAAGATTCATCTTTTTTTTTTAATTCATAGTTATTTTGAAGTTTTAGTACTTTCTGTTCTCAAGGTCTGCTGAGTTTTTGTGTAGACACACTCTTCCCTTCCTTTTGTTTTGTATACTTCTCAGAGGACCTAGTGTGTGTGTGCTGCATGTTAAGAGGACCTCTTAGGGATCTGGTAACTAGTCTGCTACCACTGTCTGAAGCTACCCACAAACTCTACCTTTTGTTTTTATTTCACAATATTGAGAAAACACTCCATTATACAGAGAAGCACTTGTAAATGGTAGCCTTTTTTTTAATAGCTCACATTCCACATTTGGAACACTTCTTATTTTAACTGGTCCTGAAACTTAAGAGAAAAATAGTGTGCATACTTAGTCACTCAGTCGTGTACAGCTCTTTGCAAATCTTTGAACTGTAGTCTGCCAGGTTCCTCTGTCCATAGGATTTTTCAGGCAAGAATGTTGGAGTGGGTTGTCACTTCCTACTCCAGGGGATCTTCCCCACCTAAGGATCGAACACGAGTCTCTTGTGTTTCCTGCATTGGCAGGCAGATTCATTACCAAAAGCGCCACCTGGGATGCCCATAAGAGAGAAAAGGAGAAGGATGTTTTCAAAGAGTTAATTGTCTAACATCAGGTATCAACCTGGGCTTCCAGGTAGTTGTCAAAGAACCTTAGTCAACTTGAATCTTGATTGTTTTGAGGACAGTTCAAAAGTAGTTTTAATTTTGAGATATTACTTTTTTTAATGCCAGATATATCAGTGCCTTGTAGTTCCTAGTAAGCATGCTGGTCCTTTCTTTGTGACATAGATAACCGTTTGAGTGTTTGATACGGAGAATGACTAACAGAATCACTCTGCATGTTGTGTTTGAGGAGAGAATGTGGGGGGGCATTGTTTGCAACAGGAGACTAGTGAAGTGTCTGTTGCAATACGACTGTTAAGAAATATGGGGGTCTCACATCAGTGTTCACAGAAGCACTACTTACAATAGCCAAGACATGGAAGCAATCTAAGTGCCCATGAACAGATGACTAGTTTAAGAAGATGTGCTATATATGTACATTGGAATATTACTCGGCCATAAAAATAATGAAACGCTATTGAGGCAATATGGATGGACCTAGAGATTATCATACTAAGTGAAGAAAGTCAAGCAGAGAAAGACAGATATGACGTGATATCACTTATATATGGAAACTAAAAATATGATACAATGAGTTTATTTACAAACGAGAACTAGATTCAAACTTAGAAACAAGTTTATGGTTACCAAAGGAGAAAGTGGGGTAGAAATAAATAGTTAGGGATTAACAAATACACACCACTGTATAAAGTTGATAAACAACAAGGACCCATTGTGTAGCACAGGGGACTATATTCAATATCTTATAATAACCTATCATGGAAAAGAATCTGAATATATATTCTGAATATCCTTGCTTCACACCCAAACTAACACAATATTGTTAGTGTTCATTACTATAGTTTCTATAGTTCAATAAATAAATGAGAAATATGGAGTCTTATGGTACCATAAGTAGCACAGGGAACTTTGCTTGATGTTATATGGCAGCCTGGATGGGGAGTGTGGGGAAAAATGGATACATGTATCTGTATGGCTGAGTCCTTTTGCTGTCCACCAGAAACTATCACAACACTGTGAACTGGCTATATTGCAATACAAAATACAAAGTTAAAAAAAAAGAAATATGAGGTCTGTGGTAGCCATGGAGTAGATGGGAAGTGGCCAGATTCTAAATATATTTTGAGTTAGAGCTGAAAGGATTTCATCAGGGATTGGATGCAATATTTGAAAGAAAAGAGTAGTTAAGGATGATTCCATGATTTTGGGTTTGTGTAAATGAAGGATATAAAAGGGGTTGATCTGGATAGGAGATTTAGAAGTTTATTTTGGGAATATTAAAATGGAGGCGACTGTGAAACATCCAGAGGAATGTCAAGTAGGCAGGTAAATATATAGGCCTGGAATTCAAGAGAGAGAAGGGGGGTCTAGGATGGAGTTATAAATATTGGAGTCATTAGCATAGAAATTGTTTTTAAAACCATGAGACTGGATAGGATCATTAATGGAGTGAGTTAAGAGAGAAAGAAGTCTAAAGACTGAGATTTGGACACATTAGTATTAAGACATTAGTTGGATGAGTAGGGAACAGCAAAAGAGATCATAAAGTAGAAAGAAAACCAGTGGAGTGTGGGGTCCTAGAAGCCAAATGAAGAAAGTACTTCAGGGAAGAGAGTAACTCGATGTTTCAAATACAGTGGCTAGATCAAGGAAATGAAAACTAGGAACCAACCACTGAATTTAGTGACTTGAAGGTCATTAGTGGCCTTGCCAAATGTAGTTCTAGTGAAGTAGTAGAGTGAAAACAACACCTGAATGAGTTCAAGAGGGATGGGAAGAGAACTGGATGCAGCAAGCATAGACAACACTTGCAAAGCTTTCCCCACACTGTAATGGATGTGAAGCAATGGGATGAAGCTGGATTGAGAAATGGATCCAGGGCATTTTTGTTTGGTTTCTGCTTTAAATGGGGAAAATCACAGCATGTTTATACATTTGTGGGAATGATGCAGTGAAGAGGAGAAATTGATGATGCGGAAGAATTTCTGGACCAATGGTCTTGAGTAGAGATGAAGGGATAGGCTCTAGTCCACAAATGAAAATAGAAGTGCTGATGTCATACCTGTAAACGAGGAGAAAGCATGGAAAATAGGCAGGAAGATGAGAGTAAGTGGATGAATGGATGATGGGACCCTGAGGGAACTTCTTTCTGTTTGCTTTGTGGAAGTAAGGATGGGAGCAGAGATCTTGGAAGTTAGAAGATAGAGAAGAAAGTGTGAGGATCAACTGGGAGACTGGGGAAGACACTGGATCTGAGGATTCTGGCAAAGTCAGAATGAAAACTTTGAGTATGAATAGCTTTTGCCAGAGGTAGTGAAACTATGGTGTGTTTTGGGGGGCTAAAAGCTAAAAAGATTAATTAAGACCAGTTTATAATTTAATTAATTCATCTTGGGATAATACTGGTTTACAATTTTTGGACTTGGGGAAATTCTGAGGATGCTTAGAAATGACAAGGGTAAAGAAATGTCTGCCATTTGGCATCTCTACTCATCATGGGAAAAATAGTCAGAAAATTTGAGATCTAATTATTATAGATATTTGATAGCTTTTCTTAATTATACTAACTTGGACAGAAACAAATCAATTGTGGGTCTTTACCAAACATATCAAATGATATTTTTTAGCATAAAAAGTTTTTATGGTAAGTTTCAGCCTGAAACATTTTTGTAATATAAATTCTAACAGAAACATAATGTAGAGAATGTGTTTACACTCTTTTGATATGAAGCAGATCTCTAAGGTTCCTGAAAATTTTTACCTATGGATGGATTGCCACTGCATGGAAAAAGAAATGGAGACATAATGCTTTTTTCCAGGACATGCCAAACATCTTGTTTTGAAATGAGGTTTTGAATAAAATGGTTTCCTGAATGTCTTGTTCTCTGAATCAGTAGAGACTATCAAAGTGTTTACTGTGCTTCTGGCAAACAACAAGTTCTCAGTCCTCAAAAGCACAGCTCACATTTTCTATTTGGAGGAAAGAAGGCATGCAAGGAGCAGGCTGAGAGAACTTTTATCAGCTCCTGAAGTTAAAAATTCACAGTGCTATCTACACACATAGCAGGTACTATAAGCAGACTTCTTGAATCAGTAAATGAGAATACAATATGATATGATCTCCTTTTTCTGTGACAGGTTGTAAACATTTGCTTTGAAATACTTTTTCTTTCCTTGTGCTGAACAAGGCAGAATTCCCTACCTTCAGGTCCAAGGTGTTTTATCTGAGCAAGTTTCAAGCTGGAATTAGATAACTTCCCTTTTACTCCTTCTGCTTGTTCTGAAACTACAGAAGAGGAGTATGAAACCAAATACTGAGGGATACATTGCATGAGTACCACTTCAACGAAACCCAAGCCAGATGCAGACAATTCAAGAAATAATAGAGCTGAAGACAGCACACTTTTCAGGGATGCCAGGGCCATTTGCTCCCTCTGCTATAATTTATGTTTCTGTAGTCAAGGTTCAGTTATACCACAGTTTAGAAAACTCCCTGGAAACAACATTCACCATTAGCTGCTCCAGGAGCACAGGAATTCCTTTGATGAGCACTAAGAGATTGGTAACAATACCTCCTAAAGGGCCAGGTTGCTAGGTAACAGCTTGTTTCCTTGGTCACGGTGAATACATGGAAGACCCCAAAAGGAGGCTGTTGATTCTTGCTGGACAGCTCTTCTGGGAATGGGATGAAAAATGTCTTCAGAAAAATAGGTTTAGGAAGGCCAGAGGAACTTTATGCACCAACAAGACATGTCTGAAAGGTAAGCAAATGAAATGTTGTAAGTGGTCTTATTCATTCCTTGAGAGAAAACAGACAACCAGAGGTTTGTGTGTTCCTGGATTAAATTTCATTTAAAAATGTAAAATAATGAAATCTGGGTTACTGATGACTGTTGCTTAGAGAAATGAGCCACCGCCTCTCCTATATGCAGGCAACTGGCTACAAATGCAATTCAGGTAATCTATCTAAACTGCTATAACAGAGAGCTGGACTTACAGTCTAGTAGTGGTACATTTATAGCTACACACAGCACGTTAAGAGAGCGTGTGTGAACTTCAGGGGGAAGGTCAGATAGGACAGCCAGAAGGAAATATCTATTAGTTAATATCCACTGCCGCTGCTGCTGCTGCTGCTAAGTTGCTTCAGTCGTGTCTGACTCTGTGCGACCCCAGAGACGGCAGCCCACCAGGCTCCCCCGTCCCTGGGATTCTCCAGGCAAGAACACTGGAGTGGGTTGCCATTTCCTTCTCCAATGCATGAAAGTGAAAAGTGAAGTCGCTTAGTCGTGTCCGACTCTTCACGACCCCACGGATTGCAGCCTACCAGGCGCCTCTGTCCATGTGATTTTCCAGGCAAGAGTACTGGAGTGGGGTAATACCCACTAATTATAGTTAATATTAGTTTCATCTATGAGTTACATTTAAATGAAATAACTACCAGAAAACAGGACTTTTACTAGATCAATAAAGTCATAAATCAGATTAAATTAGAGGCCAAAATCCAATACTTGTTTCTTCATTCCTAAATTTTATAGCTGTTTCATAAATGTTTCTCAAAGCATGCTGATAATTAGACAATATATGATTAGGTCTCTTAAGGACTTGAATGTTTTGTCCTTATATGAGTTTAAATTGGCTCTCATCCTTAAAAAAGTGAGATTTGCACCTTCACAGGATGAAATTCATCGTGCTTTCATGACTGTGTGAAATTTATTTATAGCTCCCTAAATTTACTGCCTATAGTTAAGATAGGAATCATGCTTAAGCAGGGATTTAAAGGCTAAAGCAGTTATATTACAGAAGTTTTCTTTTAGTTAGCAAACTCTGAACATCTCATCTTAGCAGTATGTAGATGTTATGTTGATTTTAATGTCAAAAACTGAAATAATTAGAAATGGGCAGGTGAATCAATAGTTTTTAAATGTGTAGAAGTTTTGTGACCAGTTATAAATTTATTTTTCCTACTTGCTAACACCCTTGAATACACTGTACCAAGAGGAAGTTTACTCATGAATTCTGTAAAAAAAAATGATATTTATGATCAATATTATTATTTTTAAGCTAGTACATTTTCAGAGAAGGCAATGCACCCCACTCCAGTACTCTTGCCTGGAAAATCCCATGGACGGCGGAGCCTGGTGCTGCAGTCCCTAGAGTCGCTGCAAGTTGGACACTACTGAGCGGCTTCGCTTTCACTTTTCACTTTCATCATTGGAGAAGGAAATGGCAACCCGCTCCAGTGTTCTTGCCTGGAGAATCCCAGGGATGGGGGAGCCTGGTGGGCTGCCGTCTACGGGGTCGCACAGAGTCGGACACGACTGAAGTGACTTAGCAGCAGCAGTAGCAGTACATTTTATAAAATTATTTCAGAGACAGGGTAAAAGTGATAACCAGGCTGCTAATTTAAACTTTAATCTTCAAATTTTGAAGGAGTGGGGAAAGAGTGGGAGGGAGGGAAGGAAGGAGACAAAAGGAAAAAAAAAGTTTTCTTAGTGCCAGTATTTGTTCGATCACATTTCTGCACATCATGAAATAAGCCTTGATCATACTATCTTCCTAACATACTGTTAATTTCATTTGAAATTTTCTAGTTTTTTCTCTGTTAACAAAACTACCTAATCACATATTGTCCTTTAGTGTATATATTCTTCTCCCTTTCAGTGTTACATGTGGCTGAATTTTCAAAACTGTAACAATATAGGTAGTAGTAAAACATTCCTCAAGTACTGGGAACCTTCTAAATAGCAGATATATATGTGGTTACAATAACATTCTAAAAATTTCTAAATATAATTTTATAAAGAAAACATAGAGGTATCTCAGTTTATCTTCATTGTTCCTAGGATTTTAATATAACTTTGTGTTTCTAAAAATATCAATGAGCCCATTAATAGATACTGAAGTTTACAAGCTTTTCCTCTAAAGAATTTTGATACATTTGTCCTTTTACTCTTGTTGCACCTTAATATGGGGGCCTATTTGTGTTTATAGGAATGCACATGGGGCTAGAGGAACAGGAACAGGAAAAATTCATTAGAATACAAGGTTACATAAAATTAAAATCTGACCATTAAGATAGAAATAAAGAAATGACAATTTTTGTTGTATATTTTTCAAAAGTATAATTTGTTCCTCTATGTTTTTAGAATCAACAATCTAAATAATTTCAGATATATCTGTTAAAATTCTGGGCCTTAGGCACTAAAATTTTAGGGATATTTGTAAAACACATGAGTATTTTAGAACATTCATTGCTATATGATTACTTAATTTATGAATTTAGTTCTAGGAACTTAATTTAGAGCCATCAGAAATTTGAATGCAATAACATGGTATACCAAATTTGCTAGTTCAGACACTAACATGTTATAATTGCAAAAGACTTCTTGATTTCATGAAGCCTCCATTCTTGGTGTTTTACAATATCTCATCACCATCCCTAACATGTAGATAGCACAATCATCACCTGTTTTACAAATGAATTAACTTATACATAGGCATAGAAAGGACAGGATTTCTGGATTTTAAAAGATAAGAAGAATTGTCAGAGTAATCAGAGATTGGATTGATATCTTCTTTCAGCCAAATTTAATGCTCTAGAGTTCATGGTAAGTTTCCTCTAGCTGATAACCTAAGTGCATGGGTTTAGCAAGATCCCACTAGATCTGAGAACCTCACTCAATAATGTCGGGGGAGAAAGAAAGCATCTGAGGACTTGGGGAGCGTCCTTTGATAACTGAAAAATACAATTGAGCTTTTTCTTTTTCTTCTAAATACAAAGCTCTCATGATGCAGCACTAAATATAAATGGAACATTTAGAAATGGAGTTGTAAGCAATGCCATCTTGACCACGCTGACTGTCTGAAGCAGCCCCCTGGCCTTCTGGATGGTGTGTGTTCAATACCGCCTCCTTCGCTTCACCTTAGAAACTCGGCCATCTGCCACTTCCTCTTTTCCTCTCCTTGCAAAGCTACATAATCTCCAACTTGACATTTTAATTAAACAGATAGCATCCCTTTGCAGCCGACAATTTATGAGGCTTATCAATTCCTGATTGTAAACAACAATGCAATCTTCCAATGAAAGGGGCTCATGAATTGATAACTTATATTATTGTTGTTTTTTGTCCTGCAGTCTCAGCTCACCAGATTCCCTCTTGTTGGCCATTCTACACTTTTTGAAACCAAGAACAGATGGCCAATTCAGATAATACCACTTATTTTAAAGACATCATAAATCACTCCTGACAAATGCTGTACTGTTTTAGTCATGGCAACATTATATTACAGCATTAATAAAATTAATTTCTCTTTCGTAAGGTTTAGAGTTGCAATTTATGATAATTGTTTGTTCAATGCAGGCAGAAAGATTAAAAATGAGTAAACCAAAATACTAACTAAACTATAAGCCTGGTTTTATTTTCCTTGGGGAGGGAAGACATGAGAGGGTTTTTAAAACAGCTTGATATCACCTGGAATGATGTTCTCATAGGTTCTACTACTAAAGGCTTACCATTTATTTTCAGTAAAGAGTCAGTGCTCAGATTTACATGTTTTATTAACTATTGAATTATTTATCTGTAGTTAAGTGAAGCAATCAGAATAGGAAAAATCAATACTAATGATCTTCCCTAATAACACCTGCATCTGAATAAATGATACAGATTTACAGTTATTTAAAGAATCACAGTAACTTGTCTGAATCTTATTTGAATTGTAGTAATTAAAAACACTTGATCATTTACTTGTTTGACTTGGACAAGTTATGCCACCTTTTTGGGTCTCTGCTTCCTCATCACTAAAATCAAAATAACAATGTTACGCACTTCGGTGATTTTAATGATTAAATACTTTGGCCACCTGATATGAAGAGCTGACTCATTGGGAAAGACCTTAATACTGGGAAAGATTAAAAGCAAAAGGAGAAGAGGGTGGCAAAGGATGAGATGGTTGGATGGCATCACTGACTCAATGGACATGAATTTGAGCAAACTCTGGGAGATAGCAAAGGATAAGGAGTCCTGATGTGCTGCAGTCCATGGAGTTGCAAACAGTTGGACACAACTTGGTGGCTGAACAACAACAATGATTAAATGAGTTAATCTCTGTAAAGTTCTTAGTGTAATGCCTAGCACATAGCATATGATTGCTAATGCTAATACTAAGTCACTTCAGTCGTGTCCGACTCTGTGTGACCCCATAGATGGCAGCCCACCAGGCTCCCCCGTCCCTGGGATTCTCCAGGCAAGAACACTGGAGGGGGTTGCCATTTCCTTCTCCAATGCATGAAAGTGAACAGTGAAAGTGAAGTCGCTCAGTCGTGTCCGACTCTTAGCGACCCGTGGACTGCAGCCTACCAGGCTCCACCGACCATGGGATTTTCCAGGCAAGAGTACTGGAGTGGGGTCCCATTGCCTTCTCCGTAGCATATGATTAATAAATGTCAATTATAAAATCATTATATTAGTAATAGTTGTCATCCTGTAATATTGTTGCCAAAAAAACACAAAACCAAACCAAAAAAGCTTTTAACTCAGGCAGAGTCCGCATCATCTTCTGAATATTAAAGGTAAGGACCCACCAGAGGTGCTAAGTGACCCAAGGTCATAGCAGTAACAGTTTTACATTCCCAGGACTCATGGTTTTGCACTCTGAACGTCAGTGACGTGTGCATGAAGGCAGATGGGGTAGAAGTTTGGATTAGTTAGATAACCTGGAAGATGCTCTACCTTTTCTTTTTTTAAACTAAAGGATCACAAATTATCTTTCTTTGCAGATATTTTTCCCCCCAAACTGGACCAAAGTAAACTTCTATATGGAACTTGTGATAGAAGTAATGGAACAAAGAAGAGCTTCAGAATTCCCCAAAGGTTTTACTTCACGATGTCAGCACACTGCTCTTCACCACTGCCCTCTGGTGTATGTCCAGGAGGAATATACGAGTACGAGAGAAAGAATTCAGCCTTTGAGACCCACAGAAAGTAATCACACTGAAAGAGAGTCAGACTAGTTATCTACTGGTTAGAATCTTCTCAGATAATCTGTCCTTAGCTGAAACTCTAGACCAAATTTATTTCATTCCATTCTGGCAGGAAAAAAGCCAGTGAAAGAGAAAGAAAGAGTGCGGATGTTATTTGCCTATTTATTTCTGTTACCAAAGTTTTAATTACTTTCTGTTATTCGTAAATGTCTAGTAGCAGTCAAGATAATTGCACAAATAGTTCTTCCAGTTTAAACTCTCAAATAATCTAATGTAAATTAAGATAATGAGATGATTTTCAGTTACTTGTAAATGTGATTTTCCCTTGAAGCTGTTGTACGTGGTCTTGCAGCACTGCCCAACCAAAGCACAGTGAAAACCCAATCAACTGGATCTTTCTTATCAGACATTTTGGCTTTGTGAATTTATGGTTCCCTGTGCTCTCCTTTAAACAAAATAAGACCATTTCTCACATTTTAGGTTTAAAAACAAGAGAGAGAGAGACACTTCCAGATTTTCCTATTGGGTCTGCTTCTCATCACTGTGCTGTTGTTCAGCTGTGAAGTTGTGTCTGGCTCTTGGTGACCCTATGGACCGCAGCACAACCCCATGGGCTTCCCTGTCCTTCACTATTTCCCTGAGTTTGCTCAAACTCATGTTCATTGAGTCAGTGATGCCATCCAACCATCTCATCCTCTGTTGTCCCCTTCTCCTTCTGCCTTCAATCTTTCCCAGCATCAGAGTCCTTTCCAATGAGTCAACTCTTTGCATCAGGTGGCCAAAGTATTGGATCATCAGCTTCAGCATCAGTCCTTCCAATGACTATTCAGGGTTGATTTCCTTTAGGACAGACTGGTTGAATCTCCTTGCAGTCCAAGTTGGAGAGTCTTCTCCAACACCACAGTTTGGAAGTGTCAGTTCTTCAGTGCTCAGCCTTTTTATGGTCCAACTCTCACTGGAAAAACCAAAGCTTTGACTATACGGACCTTTGTCAGCAAAGTAATGTCTCTGCTTTTTAATACACTGTCTAGGTTTCCCATAGTTATTCTTCCAAGGGGCAAGCGTCTTTTAATTGCGTGACATCAGTCAGTGTAAGCATTGATTTTGAAGCCCAAGAAAATGAAATCTGACACAGTTTCCATGTTTTCCCCATCTATTTGCCATGAAGTGATACAACTGGATGCCATGATCTTAGTTTTTTGAATGTTGAGTTTTAAGCCAGATTTTTCATACTGTTTATAGGGTTCTTAAGGCAATAATACTGAAATGATTTGCCATTCCCTTCTCCAGTGCCCCATGTTTTGTCAGGCCCTCATCCCTGTGTAACCATGACTAAAGTTCAGAATCACAGAAGAGTCAGTCATGTCATTATCCTTATTTTCCTGATTTTATTTTGGCAGGAAATGGCTAGCATATTTTCATGAAGACAAGAGAACCAAAAGTCAGTTAAATGTTTATCCTCTGTTCATCTCCTGAAATACTATTCCATTTTGCCTTATTTTATTCTCCCTGATTGTTGGCAAAACTCTGGTTAGAGATAGCAGGATTTACCCGCTTCGGGAATAATAAATTTTGCACACTGTAATGTTTTTCTAATGTTTGTTAATTTGTTACCATGGCAAAGTATTCTTTGGTAATGTCAAGAAAACCATGTCCAGGTTATTAAAGAATTGCTCAGTTGGGGAATATTGGAGAGGTATATATTTTCTGATGGAGGGATAATTTTTTCCTTGATAACAAGGCACAGTTTTATTTACTTAATGGCATAGTAGCACTATTTTTAGAATATGATGTAATGGCTATGCTCGTCTACTCTAACACATCAGTTAATACATGAAAAATGAAAGACATTTCTACATTATACTTCATGAAGGCAACTTCAATATACAAGAGATGTGTCAGTTTCTTGTAAGCAAAATTGCTACAGACCTTCATAATAACTGTGCCATAAAATATAGAATGCTGTCTCTTAAGATTCTCAGAGCCTGAAAAATAATCCATCAAGTGTAAAAAGAGGCCAGAGATAGATACAGTTTCTAGTTTTATTTAACATGGAAAAGCATACTCAGATATCATTTTTAAATTGACCTAAAGTAATATACAGTACCAATTACAGAAAGAGAAACATAACCACTCCTGAGGAGAAAGGGAAAAGTGCAAGAATAACAGTAAATAATAAATGCAGGAAAGCAAAAAGACATTTTATATCTCAGTGGCATAACAGTGGGAATACAGAGAGAATAGGACTGTTTTTAAGTGAACTATTTGAGCAGTATTTCAAAGTGAGTAAAATTGATTAAAGAACCTGAATTTTTAATATGTTTGCCACCAATTTGAGGAAATATAATAGGTTTTGGGGAAATTTCATGGAAAATGGAAGACCCAGATCAGTGGGAAAACCAGTAGGGAGTTTAAAGCTTATTTGGCCTAAGCCAAATCTGTACCAGGAATGGTATTCCAAAATTAGGGCTGATTTCCTTGTTCACATCCTATGAGCATGTCTTCGTGTGTACCATTAGATTTACTTTTCTAAGATGTGCAGTCTCTGTAGACAGTCTTACCTGGAGGAGAATTTGCCTTAAGTGACTGTCAGCCATAAAAAATGTGTTTAAGACTATGACGGAATTCCTAGGGTATCATTTATCTCTCTTATAAATGGAAAAGCTGGTGCTTATAATTTGTGGCTATTGTTTTATACAAAGATGTTTACATTTAAAAACTTTAAGCATTTTTTTAAATGTTTAATTGGAGGATAATTGCTTTACAATGTTGTATTGGTTTCTTCCATGCAAAAATGTGAATCAGGCATAAGTATTCATATATCCCCTCCCTCTTAAACCTCTTAAGCATTTTCTTTTGCTCAGCTCCTCAGGTCAAAACACAAGCGATCAGAAGACTTGTCCATCTAATTCATCCTACAGCTCCTATCTGAGTGAGACACACACTCTGTGGGCTCTCTCCAGGAACAGAACACTATATTCTCGTTCCGATTCTGGAATATCATCCCTGGTAAGAATTTTTTAATTAGTTCTTTACTTAGTCATAAGTTTAACCTGCATTTTACTTAACATTTTACACTTTTTAATAAGTGTATACATGTCTTCCAAGGTGGCACTAGTAGTAAAGAACCTGCTAGCCAAGGCAGGAGCATAAGAGATGCGGGTTCGATCCCTGGGTAGGGAAGATCCCCTGGAGAAGGGTATGGCAACCCACTTCAGTATTCTTGCTTGGGAAATCCCGTGGACTGAGGAGTCTGGCAGGCTACAGTCAGTAAGGCCACAAAAAGCTGGACTTGACCAAAGCAACTTAGCACACACGCATACATGTCTTAAACCTATCCTTGTAACTGGGGAGAAAATGAAAGTTGCGACTCTCAGTCCCAACTCAGAAAGGAAAGACTCTGGGGTGGAGGAAGGAAAACAAAAGAGATAGAGATGAATAGAAAAGATAATGACCAGAGACATAACAATGGTGTCCCTTCCTTTCCCCACTGAGTTCAAATTCTGTCTCTAGTCTAAAAATTATCTCCTTTCTTTATGGAATATCCTTTGTCCACAAGATAAAAAAATTTCTTCCTAAACTCACCATTTCTAAGATTGTTCTTCAACCCATCTAAGTGGAATCACAAAGTTTTGTCCCTCCTTTCCTTCATTCAAAAATTTTCCAATTGTTCCTTGGATGAAAATAAGTGATTTCTATGTTTGCCTCTCAAATTACAGAAAATGAGTTTTTCAAGCACAAATACCATATTTTATTTAACTTTCTATCTTTAGTGTCTGAGATAGCACCTGCCACATAGCAGGGGCACCATATTTATTTTCAATAAATTAGTGAGTTGAAATGAAGCATTCTAGTTTCAAAAATATTTATTGAACCAATGGGTTAATCACTTGGTTCATCAAAATCAAAAAAGGAAGAAGAACAGGGTAAGACATAGGAATATTCACCAGTCCTTTAAGAAGGAAGCATGGTCACACAACTGCAATATGTTGACAGCCTTTCATAGATATAAACAAAGAAATGCAATGGCTCATTTTCCTGTGATGCTAGAAACCCCCAAATCAACCACATAACTCCTTTAAAAAACACAGTTTTTTTACCCAAAATTAGATATCAGTTGAAAAACGGAAACTTTATTTTCAATATAGCTTTAGCTTAAATTCATTTTTTCCCCAGCTGTGGCAACTACAGGAAATTTAACTTAAAAATTTTTTTATTCTATGATAGTAACAAGCAAAAAAAAATTCCAAAAGCACATAACAGATTGGGAAAGATGCTTCCACAAACATGTAAACTGAACAACCAAAGATAGACTACATTTTTCAATAATCTAAAATGTGTTTGTGTTTCTTAGTTTTTTAAAAATAGTTCTGAAGAATAAGTGAATTACTTGAAAGTATGTTAGCGAATCCCCAGATTGTCCCAAAGAATTTCTCAAGCATTAATTAACTTTTTAATGTTGCTGTTAATCAAGTTAGAGAACTTTGTTATTTTTAAAATGAATATGGAGAAGGAAATGGCAACCCACTCCAGTACTCTTGCCTGGAGAATCCCATGGATGGAAGAGCCTGATGGGCTACAGTCCACGGGGTCGCAAAGAGTCAGACACGACTGAGCGACTTCATGAGTCATAAGATGATGCCCTGGGCATATACTGATGAAATTTCTGAGCCCCAAAGACAAAGAGAAAATCTTGTAAACTTCCAAATAGAAGGCATTCCCAGCAAAGGAGAGAGAAACAGACAGCCTTCTCAAAGCCACAATTCTGAACACTTAAGACAGAAGAATAATCATTACAAAGTAATGAGACAAGGGACAGTATTCTAAGTTAAATTTCTACAACTGACCAATAAGATCACTCTTATGTGAAGGTAAAGGAAATTTTCAGATGTGGAAAGATAACCACCTGCATTCGCCTTCTGGTAAAATGACTTGAGGAAGTATATCAGCAAAAATAAGCATAAAACCATGCTAAAGGTCTCACTTTGGAAGAGTAGGATAAAAATAGTTATTATTTAACTTTGATAAAGTGATACAGAAATTTAGTTACATGATAAAGTGATACAGAAATTTAGTTACACTTAATTTAAATATGAATGCAATTACCAACATAATTTTAAGTACTGGTGGAGGATTTAACTTGTTAAACTTTTTAGAAGTAATAAGGGAATAAGAAGAAATAAACAAAAAATATAAAATAAGATGGTAGAAATCAGACCAAACATATTAGTTATCCTAATGAAAGTAAATGGACTGAATTTCCCTGTAATAAAAAAAATCAGATCCCAAGTCTTTTCTTCCACAATATTCATGTTTCAATGAAAAGAATGTGAGGCTTGGAATTAACCAGGTCTGGCCATTTTACTCAACAATTTTCATCGACCTAACTTCCCTGGAAAATGAGCCCCACAATGAAAGAAAATACATCACTTAGAGAGGGGAAAAAACATCTGCTTCAGAGAGAAGGAAGGGGAGGAGAAACAGGGAAGAAGGTAGGGGTGCATTCACCACTCACAGCACTGCAACACCCAGGAGCCCCTGTTATTGTTCTTTAATAGCTTCAGAGAGAAAACAGCTACCATTTTTTAGCCAGCCAGAGCTAGGTTTCTGTTCCGGTTCAATAACTACCTACCTATATGACCTTGAAGAATTTTCTTAAATCTGAGCACCAATATTGCCATCTATCAACTCTCACTGATACTCAGCAGCAGAAGGTAGGGAAGATGCTTCATGGTACAGCTCTCCATATCCTGGGCTAGAGATACCCTGGACCCAAATGGTAATGATAATGATTAAATCTAGGAAGGTTACTCAGAAGCCCTAGAAAGAGTGTTCAAATACAATTTCAACTGTTGTACATTTTTGAATGGCTATTAAAAAGGAAAGTGTGTTTTATTATTTGAAAAAAAAATAGTCTCAGACATTCCTCTCAACTATCTTCAAGCACATTTATTCAACCTCCCAGAGACTTCTGAAACACTGGTGCCACTTGGTTCTTCATTCAGTGGCCACCCCATTTCCCTCCCTGTGCAGCTTGCACAGTCTGCCATTATGATGGATTACATAGCTGTGCAACCAATCACTGATGGCTGTAAATCTTTTAAATGTCTTTAACAGGTAATACAGTCATACAGTTCCAAAATAAAACCATGTCAGATGTAGAAAACAAACTTACAGTCACCAGTGCCGGAAAGTGGGGGGATAAACTGGGAGATTGGGACTGACATATACACACTACTATAAAAAATGGGGTTTCTCTGGTGGCTCAGACAGTAAAGAATCTACCTGCAATGCAGGAGACCCAGGTTTGATCCCTGAGTCGGGAAGATCCCCTGGAAAAAGAAATGGCAACTCACTCCAGTATTTTTGCCTGGGAAATCCTGTGGACAGAGGAGCCTGGCAGGCTACAGTCTATGGGGTCGCAAGAGTTGGACGTGACTGAGCTACTCAACAACAGTAATAACAGTATAGCACAAAGAACTGTACTCAATACTCTGTAATGGCCTATATCAGAAATGAATCTAAAAAAGAGTGGATATATGTATAACTGATTCATTTTGCTATACACCTGAAACTAACACATTGTAAATCAACTATACTCGAATAAAAATTATTAAAAATAAGTAATAAATAAATAAAATGAATGTGTTTAAATATTCATGGACCAACTAAGGTCATTCAGTAAGTAAGTAATGAAGGTAAAAGATCAAAGTTAAATGATTATTAAAAACCCACCTCTTCCCAATTTATTTTGAGGCAGCTTGCCCCAAATTTTGCTTTATAGGATGGGCTAGTTCCATGTGCTATGCTAAGAATGAAAGGTTCTATGGTTTAAAACTCTAGGAAATACTTTGTAGTACAGACTCACAATATATCTTAAGATACTAAAGGTTCAGAGCAGTCCTGTAGTAAAGATAAATGCTTAGCTTGGTTTAATCCAGTGCCTCATAAGCTTATTTCATGATGAAAATGTTCTTTATGTTAGTCACACAGCCTCAAGCAAAGAAAAATTATGCAAAATACTGTTCTGTGAGATGAATGTAGTTGTTCCAAATACTGTACTGGCGCTTCTTCAAATCAAATACCCTTGATTTGCCTGTACAGGTATAACACGGCTAACAGAAGAATCAATCTATGGTGTATGTATTTAACATGTTCTTTGCTGAGTAATATGCCTTTTAGTTTGTGCTAACCTTGAAACTATCATAAGTCATGTAAGATACTAGGAATTTTGATTGGCTACAACTTTGGTAGTAATAAACAGCATAAAATTGCCCCAGATGTGATCTTGACACATATTCTGGTCAACAATACATTGTCCAGAACAAGAAAGATGAGCAGAGACCCGAAATATTTCATTCAATATTGGCACACATTTTAGGAATAATGTCAATAAAATGGAACTCTTCCCAAGGAAAACCACGCTTCTCCTGAATAGTCAATAACTTGTAAACCATGATCTATAAGTAATAACTAAATGATAAAGAGGATGACAACTATTATTATACACTTAAAATAGTAGTCACATGCGAAGGGATTCTTCTGGGTAGCCTCAAAAGGCAGAGCTTTTGTAACTGGACTAACTCAGAGGGATTACTTCAGGTCCATATAATGAAGAACCTTTAACAATTACAACTATTCTAAAATAGAATGAGATTCCTCATGAGCTATTCAATAAATAGCAGAGGACAGATTATTAGAGGTGATGTAAAGTGGATTCATGAATGGGTGCATATATTTATTTGTGCTATCATTTGTCAGCAAACATAAATCAATTGCAGGTGTTGGAAGATGCAAAACTGAATAAAAATAAATAATTTAGATTGGACGAACATAACATCAATAAGCACATCGTTAGGTACCTAGAGTTCAATTTAGCTTAATGTTTGGATTGGTTCACATTACTTGTACACATAAAGTAAGTGAACTATTTATCACCAGATGATATTTCTCTTCTCTCTTACTTTAAAGCTTCCATCAGATTCTTTTAAGTACCTCACTTGGCACAAAGTAGAACAAAATGACATCCAAGGAAGTCAACTGCGTTGCCCACGAGTAAGAGAAGGTAAAGGAACAGAAGTGTGTGATCTTTTTGTACATGCTCTTAGTAGATGTTTTTTGAAGATAACAAGACATTACTTGGGGATAAAAACCTGTATGACCCAGAGGTAGAAAAATTTCCTTTTTCAAGACCATATAGTTGTTAATATAGTGAAACCACCTTTAAAAGCATACTCTTTTTCCTTTAAGATTTATTCATTTGTTTATTTTACTTTTGGGCTGTGGTGGGTCTTTGTTCCTGTGTGTGGGCTTTCTCTACTTGCCGTGAGGGGGGACTACTCTTCATTGCAGTGCACATGCTTCTCATTGGGCTTCTGTGTGGGCTCTGGGGTGCAAGGGCTTCAGTAGCTTCAGTGTGTGGGCTCAGTAGTTGCTGCTCTCAGGCTTTAGAATGCGGGCTCAGCTGTAGTGGTGCATGGGCTCAACTGCTCAGTGGCATGTGGGATCTTCCTAGACCAGGGATCAAATCAGTGTTCCCTGCGTTGCAAGGCAGACTCAACCACTGACCACCAAAGAAGCCCTAAAAACATAATCTTATAGCTGATCATATAATTAATAATGTTCTATATTAGAAAACAGAAACAGAAGAACCTGTAATTCAATTATCCAGAAATAGTCACTGTGACTTTTCTTTCCATTTAGTCTTTTTTTTGAAAAGCATGTATATATTTCCTTACAAAATAATGTGGACATCTGTATTTTTTGAGTTTTTTCACCTGATATTGTGAGCCTTTCTTTCCTCCATGTTATAAACATTACTCTAAACAAATTGTTTAGAAGTTGCATATCTTTCCATCATAAGGATATTATTAAATTTATTTAACCAATGATCTTTGTTGGAGTTTTATGATCATGAATAACACTGTTACTTCAGTGGATGACTTTAAGCTGGTTAATCCTACATTGATTAAAAAAGCATTAAAAGAGAATCTAAATAAACCAGTAGTCTCATTATGCATTTTCACTAAACATTTTAAACTTGGTAAAATAACCAAGGCTTTATTATTCCTCTTTCATACTGTCAGATTTTATAAGTGTGCCGGTATGACAGTATGAAGGATTTTTAATCTGAAGCCCTCGATATACATAATGTTTTATTTCTAGAAATAGCTGCAATAGATTATAAGTTCTATAGGAACAGAGACTGTTATCTTTTTGCATCCTTCTTAGGTGGATGAAATAATATTAGACATAATTCCTGCTGCAGTGAGCATTTGGTCTTTACAAAATATCAAGTATCTTGGCTAATTTACATCTGTATTTGTAGACTTGCAGATACATTGTCTATCATACAATTGTAATATTGATATAAGAAAAGTTGCTATAGGTATATTCATCTGCCCATTTCCACCTCTCAATTGCATTACTTTACCCACTAATGCTTTTCTTCGTTCACTCAAACTCAAATGACAAAGGTGATTAAAATAACATCTTTTTATAAAACTGTGAGTTAAATATGCTCTTATGGTTTAACTCTACCATATCTATTTGCAGCTAAGCATTCACTGCTTATATAATAAAACATTATTTTATGTAATAATTTAGATTATATATTATATTAATATATTTTATAATAATAAAATATTATTAGATAGTACTATTAGAGGTAAATTATACTTTCCTTTGGAGACCTTAGAATATTTTTCTAGGAGCAACAAATTATGGGAAATTAGTGACATGTACGCACTTCTATATTTAAAGTAAATAACCAATAAAGACCTACTTTAAAGAAATTTTAATGAAAAAAAATAAACAATAAAAAATAAATTATGGGGAATTAGGAAGGAAGGAAGGAGATCAGAGGCCATGAGGCCATGTATGTCACAGGTACAGAGTTCATCAACAAAAGAAAGAGAAAGGGTTACATAAGGAGCTAAAGAAGGCAGAGTTTAGTACGCTCTTAAACTTCAGTGTGTGCACAAGTTACCTGGAAGTGTGTGGAAAACACGGATTCCCAGGCCCTATGCCTGAAGCATCTGATGTAGTTAGTATGCAGTGGGGCCCTGGAATCTGAATTTATTAAAATTATTATAGGCGATTCTGTTGCAGGTGATCTGAGATCCCTACTATGGGAAAAACTGGTTGAGGGGGCTTGGAGAGAGGCAGGAAATGAATACATTTGAATAGGAAGTGAAACACTGGGAACAGAATGTAAGCGTATCGGCATTTACGCAGGTGTATGTGGGAGGAGGTTGTTGATAATTGTGGCAGCCACCATGAGGCAAAATAAATTGCATTTGGAGTGACAGGTTGAGAGTTGAGATTTAGAGAGAACTGCAAAACTGAAGAAACTGGAGGAGATGACAGGAGAATAAAAATCTAGGAGTAAACTGAAAAGGAGCATGTGTAAAGAGTCCAGCTGTCTCCCTCCTTCTCTGATCTAAGCAGGCAAGTCATGTGCTGAGGTCATCACTCAGCAAAATCAGCCCTCATGAAGATCCCAGTGGTCATTCATGCAGAGGATATCATCGCTCTCCAGAGATAAGGCACATTTTGCTTCCATTAGGCCATTAACAACACCCAATCTCTCGCAAGTGACTGGTCGTAAAAGGAATGGAACATGATCTAGGGGATAGGAACCAGTGAAAAATCCCATCAACTCAAGCCATGAAGAAAACAGATGTCCCTTGTTCATTGCCCTAAATTTTGTTAAAGTGTTTTTTGTATGAGATGGAGAACAAGTACATTTCAAAAGCGTTCTAAGAATGCCCCCTCTTTTTAGATTAGATCCTGAAACACCCATCAAAATTACTGCAGTTGATCTTAGTTGCCCCAGTTGTACATTCAGGAAGAGTTCCCAAGAAAAGAAAGGTTAGCTGGTGTGTGATAAACAGCAATTTCCCAGGGCTTTGATTGCCAGATAGAGACTGACTTACCTCCTCCCAATTAAACGAAGCCAAAGAGCATATTGTTGGCAGAATTACCTGTGGCGGATTCATTTCGATATTTGGCAAAACTAACACAATACTGTAAAGTTTAAAAATAAAATAACATTAAAAAAAAAAAAGAATAGAGTCTTCCTGTTTGAAAATCCCCCAGCAAGTTAATTCAGTCACTGCTGTTAGGAGTTAGAAATCTGATGAAGGGACAAAGAACAAGCTCAGAGATGGCAGGTGAAAGCCAACATCCCTGGGCTGTCAGATATTCCAGATTTCAGTTCTCAGCTGCTGAGATATATCTTCAATTACCAAGCAGGTCTGAGGTTTTTTTTAATAAAAAGAATCCAATTTAATACATCTCCTCACAGTGGAAGTGACCTTTGGCTTCTAACTTCAAAGAAATCTTTGCAAGCTGCTTTAAAAAGAAATAATTGAAAGAGCAGAAGATCAATAGATATCAAACAAAAAATACAGGGCAGAGTTTAATAACTCTGGTATAGCTATTGCACAAAGAAAGCTACCAAATTTGGTGTGGGGGAGAGGGTGTAAATAAAGACAATAAATAAAGACCTCAGGTTTCTGAGGTCTCCCCAGTCAATGAGTTGACTGGTCCAGTTTTTCCAGTTCTATAACTTTTAATTCCAATCATTCTAATCAATGAAGAAGGTGATTTCCTAGTACAAGGATATTTAATTTGTAAAGTAGCTGGGATACTACCACCTTCCGGCTATGTAATTTCCTGAGTGGCAACATTACAACTTGTTATGAGAGAAATGCCTGAAAGCGCAGGTTAGATTCTTGGCTTCCACCTGTGTCTGATGAAAAAACTGATGTTTTTGTCAAAATAATGAAGCATTGGCCTCTTGCTCTTATTGCCTTCCATAAATCCATCTCAAATGGACTCATTATCACCCATCAGAGTCCAGACAGACTTGCCACAAAAAGCAAAGTTTGTTCTTGATACCTTCAATATCGTTTCTGTGTTCTTTTCATCTTTGAAATCATGCATTCCAGAAAAAATGGAGTGAGGAGAAGTGGGTACAAATGGTGCCAGGTCTGACTCTTAGAATACAAGATGTTAGAGTTGGGAGCAAATTAAAATCAAACCCGGTGGCTCGGCAGTAAAGACTCTGCCTGCCAATGCAGATGTGGGATTGATCCCTGGGTGGAGAAGATCCCCTGGAGAAGGAAATGACAACCCACTTCAGTATTCTTGCCTGGGAAATCCCATGGACAGAGGAGCCTAGTGGGCTACAGTCCATGGGGTCTCAAAAGAGTCAGACATGACTCAGGGACTAAACAACAAAGTTTAGGGTAGCTTTCAGGGGCTTGATTGGCATCAGGAGAGAGTGAAGTGTGCCTGTGGCAGCATGATAGGAGTGTCAGGGTCTATGACAATAAGAAAACCTATGTTGGTCTAAAAGTATTAGAAATAATTTTATAAATTAGAAATTTATAAAATCTTTATAAAATATTGTGAACTTCAAACATAATTTCTCACCAAATTCAGCCTTTGATGGGCCCTTGATGCTAGACTTCCCCATATTTTCGCAGACGTGGAAAACTGAACAGCTCAGAAAAGTCAGATTAATCATCTGGAGTCAGACAATTACCTGCTACTTAACTCCAGACTGAAAACAAAATACCCTTTCCCCAACCCTGGAAGTTATGTGCAAACCTGATTTAGAGGACAATAAGGCTGGAAAATAGCAGGAAATGAGTTTGGAAATGGGGACCTGGATAAGATTGTAGAAACCATTGCCTGATGAACTAGGCTTTTCCATCTTTATTTGATAAGCAATAAGAAACTTCTGAAAGGTTTTGAAAATATCAGTCCCATGGTAAACGCTGTTTTTAGGAGAGCTGGGTAGCAATTTGTGTCATTTATGCTGAAGAAGAGAAGATTACAAAGCAGGAGATCTAACAGAAAGTAGCTACAGTTCAGATAGGAAGATGTGAGTGCCTGGACACTGAAAAGGAAGGGACAGATTCTCAAGGGGAAAACTGGTAAGATTAGGTGGTTTATTGAGTTAAGAGACAAAAGAGAAAGAAAGTCAAGAGTGACTTCATGATCCCTAAAGAGAAAATTACATGAAGATTAAAGCCACTATACTGGTGATTTTTCTCACTTGCTTGAGCTAGAAGTAATTGATGTAAGATTAAAAGTTAACTCCACATGTTGACTTTTCCCTACAGTTAATAGAGGTCATTCCTCCCTTTTAATTACTCTAGAAAGTCATCAAATTTTCTCTGAACCTCACAATATTTGTCATAGTACTGTGCTAAATTGCATTTAAAAAGAAATCTATATGTGAGAATTTAAGTTAAAGCTGACTTTTGATCCTCTGCAGAAAACTAGACCATAGGTAGCAGATTGTGAAAAATTTAAATTAAAATAATCTACAGCCCTATTTTTTTTCTGATAACTGTATTCACTTTACTGTAAACTGAAAAAAAGTAAAACAGATGAAAAAGAAATAAAATTGCTGATTTGTTTGCTATTTCCTTTCTCTTGTATAACTCATCTGGTGATGGGAAGGCCTAGGAAGTAAGCTCATCAGAGATGGCCTCAAGGTTTCTGGCAGCAGGAAGAGAAACACAGGAACTGGGGATTTAAATATTTAATAATCATTTCTTGATTAATCTATTATTGTCATACCTGGGCATCTGATTTAGTGTTTTCACATTAGAGGTTTCACTGTATTTTGTTTGGAAGACATGAGAGTTATTCAGCAAATTTCAGGGAAAATAATTTTAAACAATTAGAAAGTGTTCATAGTGGTCAAGTCCTGGCTCCTCTTCTGTCCCCATCTCTCCCCCAGCCTGATTAGGCAGGCAGAAGTGTATTTAGTCACATACATCACATTTTGTTAATGCTCACACTATTGGGGCATAAGAGTTCAATCCTATCTCCCTCAGTCCTAATATCAAGTGGAAGTTTAAAACAACCAGTCAAGCATCCAGCGAGGGTGTTGGTCCTGTTTTCCGGAACCTACTTCCAAGATCTCACCTTGTGATTTCTTCTCAGGACCCTCTGCCGAAGAGCTGCTCTTCAGAGAGGAGGAATGTACTTTGCCTTCACAGGAAAGAGTCCTTGAGAAAAACAAATGGGAAACGTGGCTGCAGGAAAACTGGGAGGACTGCACGGTGAGAGCTTAAAAAAAAAAAAAAGTATATTTCCTTCGTTGACTAAATTATGGCATTTTTTAGAAAGATCAATTGCCAGAATAAACATCAAAACACATTTAAGCACATCTCTAGAAATTTCTCTGAAAATAGTTGTGACTGGTGATCCATCTCTTTTCCCCACCCTTTATCTTCATCAAGAAATGCTACTTATTTTCTAATCATTTTATATTGATATTGCTGAACTTTGGAAAAAGTTTAAAAGAACGGAGAATGAAATTGTATTTTTGATAATAAAAAAGTCAAGTGTTGAATGATAATCCTTATCAATGAGTTTATGATGTAGTCTGGACTCTGAATGATGTGGTAAAAGCTAAAAGTTTTAATGATCTAGGGCAGCCACTGGGGTCTGAACAGAGCTATCGTGGAACAAATCAAACTTTCAGCAGTGAAGGATTTGAGATGTTGTTTCTTGGTGCTGAAAATGACTCAGCTGGCTGAGCCACTAGCATTGAAACAGTTCCCATAGTTGGCTCTCAACCATTACCCACCTGTGAGGTTGCCATCACTCAAGCTTTCAAGTCATGGTTAAGCAGAGGACTGAAGACTTAACTGTGAAAAATAAACATTGGTAGCAATAAAAGAATAATGAACTTCTTTATAACAGAGTAAGATGCCAATATTTTTGAGGCTTTTCAAAGTGATCAAATTGCATGTGAGGATTTTAGGAAATCTTCCAGAAATGAGACTTATTGGGATCTCCCAATGCCTCTTCTGTTTCACAGATGAATCTTGTATGTCATAGAATTCTAGAATTAGGGGTTGGGAAGGAGCTTCAGATTGGGTCTGGTCCAAACACTTTCAAAAAGGAAAGGAACGTTTAGAAAAAGAAACTATTTGCCCGAGGTCACACAACTTATTAAGGGAAGCTAGGAAAGTAGAATATTGTTTCCCAGTACAGTGTTTTCTTTTCTTTCTAAAATTAATTTTAATTAGTCACCTATAATGGATACATTCCACTCTTTAAAATTTATATAGTGCACCTACTTATTTATTTGAAAAATTTAAATAACACACCTAAAACTTTAACCTCCACTCCCAGGATTCTTTTAAAAGTAATTATTCCAGTGTATACAAGCATTTGTTCTTTATAGCTGTCATTTAAACCGTGGATATATTGCAAAGGCCAATGGTACCTTGCTAAAAATTTCTCATAGAAAGTTTTATTGGCCTTTAGATAATTGTACTGCAAGCGAATGGCTAAATGAAGCCTAATCTATTACAGAAAAACTTATTGGGAAAAGCAGCCTATTTGAGAAGGTGATGTTTAATGTGGGAATGATAGATATAATCTCAATATTTCTTTAGTTTTGTTTAGAATGAAGACCTTTAATATTCTGGGAAAATAGAACTTAAAGTATCAAATTTCATAATGTTTAATATCTGAATATATCAAGACCTTTTTTAGATAGAGATATCTGTATTTCTTTAAAAATGGTAAATTATTTTGCTTCAATTTAAAAAAAGGAATGTCATCTTATGCAATAATTTCTAGTCACAGAAATTTACGGCAAAATTTTGGAAACAAAAAAAGTAAACTTGACTTTTAGAAATAGAGTTTACAAGAGCAATGCTACCACTAAGAGTGGTTTTAATCTCTTTGACATCAAAGTTGACTCATGTTAAAAGTAACAATAAAATATCCACTATCTCAGAAATATGTCACACTGCAGCTGCTGCTGCTAAGTTGCTTCAGTCGTGTCCAACACTGTGCAACCCCATAGACAGCAGCCCACCAGACTCTGCCGTCCCTGGGATTCTCCAGGCAAGAACACTGGAGTGGGTTGCCATTTCCTTCTCCAATGCATGAAAGTGGAAAGTGAAAAGTGAAAGTGAAGTCGCTCAGTCGTGTCCGACTCTTCGCGACCCCATGGACTGCAGCCTACCAGGCTCCTCCATCCATGGGATTTTCCAGGCAACAGTACTGGAGTGGGGTGCCATTACCTTCTCCAATGTCACACCTCATATATGTGTATACCCCTGGTTATTTTAAAATGAAATCACATTTTCCATCTTTTGAATGATGGCATCTAACTCTGAAATTTTTATAAATGAAATTTCTGAGTATTTCCAAGGAGGCTAAAGACCTGGGTGCGATCCCTGGGTTGGGAAGATCCCCTGGAGAAAGGAATGGCTACCCACTCCAGTATTCTGGCCTGGAGATTTCATGGACTGTATAGTCCATGGGGGTCACAGAGTCAGACACAACTGAGTGACTTTCACATTCAAAGATAACTAATCACATAAACCCAAACAGTGCTTTACCCCCTCTACTTTTCATATCAGAAAAATTTCAAAATCTAAGGATCTTTCCATCTCTATCTGCCACCTCCCACCTGGTGTTTAATTCTAAACAATCCAGTCAATATCTTCATCCTCCTTTCCTATCTTGAAAATCTCTGCAATAATTGTGAGTATTTGGATGTGTGAATATTTTAGAAGACCAAAAAACAAAACAGTAAAAACTGCTGACTTAAATATATAACAGTTAAAATTAAAAACTATTTTTAAAAGTTGACAAAGCACTTGCTTTTTCTTTTTATTTGTTTTTCCCTTCAGAATTTGAACCTTTCATTTCAGGATTTGGGGGACCCTTATCAAGTTGAAAATTTTAACAGGATTCTTAGAAGACTAATTCGAGTTGAAACCCTCTGGTTAGTGGACAATTCACTGGTGGATTTAAGTGCCTTAAGATTGCCAAGGTACCTTCTCCTTAGCATGTCCCGTTTCTAAGTTAAAGTCAAGTCTTTATTATATGGGTACATGTGATCAATGTCTTTACCTATTGTGGCTCCGTTCATGTGGTCAGGCCTTGAAAGTGAAAGTGCTTTTTGATTCATTTTGATATTTGGCAAAACTAATACAATCATGTAAAGTTTAAAAATAAAATAAAATTTAAAAAAAATAAAATAAAAAAAAAAAAAAAAGAAAGAAAGTGAGAGTGCTAAGCGATGTCTGAGCAAGGCAAAAAGGGAAATTTATAAATCAAACTGTCACAATTTAGCAGGAAAAATCTATTCCTTTTCAAATTAATATTGTTATTATCAGTTCTTAGGGGAATAATTAATAATCATAGGACATATTGGCAGAAAAGCTTGCTATGTTCCTTGTGTAGTGAACTGGAAATACAATCACATTATATATACATTATCATTGTAAGATAGTGATTTTTAGTCATGTTTATTGACCATTTACAGGGAAAGACTCTATAGGTAGTTAACAAGAGTCTTGACTTCAGGTTCACTTGCTTTAAAAAAGAAATTTTTTTTAAACTGGGAACATTTTATTTATTTTCAATTTAATCTCTTATTTGATTTAAGATAAAATTCTTTACATTCTAATAGAGGGGTAGGAGTTGTCAATGAGAACAGTGACAGACATAAAAGAAATTTTAATTTATGTGGACTCTTTGATGTCCCAAGGACACTAAAGATAATATTAAAGATAATCTGCCTCCTTGCTCAGGATTGCTTGAGAACTCTGTGGGGAGCTGCCCTTTGCTTCACCAAGCAGATGTATAGCTAGAGCAAGCTGTGGTAGCCATCAGAGGGGCAGACAGAACTTCCCAGAAAAGAATTAGGAAATATTAAGCAGCAACAAGAAGGAAAGGTAAATCCTCGAGCGAGTTAAGTTACATCTCTGAGTCGGGGCTGAGGCGGGGCAACGAAAAGAGCTCATCACAGTTAACAGGGGAGCGAAACGGGCCAGCAGACAGAGGAAGTGGCAGAATATGCAATGATCCCTGAAGATCTTCAGTCATTTTCAAAGTCCCTTCCCAACTTTAGACAGACTTGTGTAACATTTGATTTTACTTATGTTCTTTTCAAATGACAAATTAAAAAATACCAAAATAAAAGTTTTCAGAAGAATCTTAATATCACTGCCATTTTAATTTATTCAGTTTGTTGTTCAGTCACTAAGTCATGTCCGACTCTGTGACCACACGAATTACAACATGCCAGGTTTTTCTGTCTTTCACTAACTCCCTGAGTTTGCTCAAACTCCTGTCCACTGAGACAGTGATACCATCCAACCATCTCATCCTCTGTCACGCCACTCTCCTCTTGCCCTCAATTTGTCCCAGCATCAGTTACTTGATGTTAATTTGTTCAATTTTTCCCCTTAGCCTCTCTTCTAGGGACAAAATAAGGATGTATTGGTTATATTTTGTAATACTTATTTAAATAAATGTATAAGAAAAAATATTAATAGTCACATAGCATACTTTAGAAACACTACGCTAGAAGACCATTAATTTGGGGTATGTGAATTTGACTTGATCCAAATCAGTAAACTTCCAAATTTTTCCTATCTTATATAAAAAAGAGAGAAAAAGGGAAACTCTTATCATTAAAGAAAAGACGACCCAGTTTTAGTATTCTTTAGATGTATTCTTTTGGCCTTTCTTTCTTCAGAAATACAATGTATAATGTAAATTATATAATTGCAATTCAGACTCTACAACTGTCAAATCAATGTATCAAGAGAGTAGAAAATTGATGCATGTATATTCATAGCCTCCTTCTCTGTTGCCCCAGGAGAAAAATCACACTTGGTTTGTCAGTCATGTCCCCTAACATTATCCAATTGACTGAGGATCTGTGCGATGGTGAATATGAGAGGCTGATTTGGCCTTGGAGTACAGAATGAAGCAGGGCAAAGGCTAGTAGAGTTTTGTCAAGAGAATGCACTGGTCATATCAAACACCCTCTTCCAACAACACAAAAGAAGACTCTACACGTGGACATCACCAGATGGTCAATACCGAAATCAGATTGATTATATTCTTTGAAGCCAAAGATGGAGAAGCTCTATACTGTCAGCAAAAACAAGACTGGGAGCTGACTATGGCTCAGACCATAAACTCCTTATTGCCAAATTCAGACTGAAATTGAAGAAAGTAGGGAAAACCACTAGACCATTCAGGTATGACCGAAATCAAATCCCTTATGATTATAGTGGAAGTGACAAATAGATTCAAGGGATTAGATCTAATAGACAGAGTGCCTGATGAACTATGGATGCAGGTTCATGACATTGTACAGGAGGCAGGGATCAAGACCATCCCCAAGAAAAATAAATGCAAAAAGGCAAAATGGTTGTCTGAGAAGGCCTTACAAATAGCCATGAAAAGAAGAGAAGCAAAAAAAGCAAAGGAGAAATGGAAGATATACCTATTTGAATGCAGAGTTCCAAAGAATAGCAAGGAGAGATAAGAAAGCCTTCCTCAAAGATCAATGCAAAGAAATGGAGGGAAACAATAGAACGGGAAAAACTAGAGATCTCTTCAAGAAAATTAGAGATACCAAGTGAATATTTCATGCAAAGATGGGCTCGATAAAGGACAAAAATGGTATGGACCTAACAGAAGAAGATATTAAGAAGAGGTGGCAAGAATACACAGAAGAACTAATACAAAAAAGATCTTCATGGCCCAGATAATCATGATGGTATGATCACTCACCCAGAGCCAGACATCCTGGAATGTGAAGTCAAGTGGGCCTTTGGAGGCATTACTATGTACAAAGTGAGTGGAGGGGATGAAATTCCAGTTAAGCTATTTCAAATCCTAAAAGATGATGCTGTGAAAGTGCTGCACTCAATATGCCAGCAAATCTGGAAAACTCAGCAGTGGCCACAGGACTGGAAGGGGTCAGTTTTAATTCCAATCCCAAAGAAAGGCAATGCCAAAGAATGCTCAAACTACTGCACAATTGCACTTATCTCACACGCTAGCAAAGTAATGCTCAAAATTCTCCAAGCCAGGCTTCAGCAGTACGTGAACCATGAACTTCCAGATGTGCAAGCTGGATTCAGAAAAGTCAGAGGAGCAGAGAGCAAATTGCCAACATCCATTGGGTCATCGAAAAAGCAAGAGAGTTCCAGAAAAACATCTACTGCTGCTGCTAAGTCACTTCAGTCGTGTCCGACTCTGTGCAACCCATAGACGGCAGCCCGCCAGGCTCCCCCGTTCCTGAGATTCTCCAAGCAAGAACAGTCAGATACAACTGTTTACATGGCACACACCTAGGAAAGAGTGGAAACCTGAAGTTATCAAAGATATGGTTAAGACTGCAAAATATCCCTATGGAAAATGGAAGGAAACAAGGGAAATGAAAATAATGGATGTGAAAAATTACAATGAAATGTGCGGGGCGGTTCAAAGTGAATTTAATTTGTCATGCTGCTGTGTGACTGTCATCTCTCTGTTTAGCACCATGTTTACTGTTCAGTTCAGTCGCTCAGTCGTGTCCGACTCTTTGAGACCCCATGAATCGCAGCACGCCAGGCCTTCAGCGATAATTATTTACCAAGTGTCTTTGTGGGCCATGAGGTTTATAAATAAATACCCTGTGTTTCCCTCAGAGTATTAAATCCCAGCTTATGCATAAAGGAATTTTTCTGTAAGGCAAGGCGTCAGTGATGGATTTGGAATTATTTTCTTTAATGGCATGGTTTTATACAATTATGGTTTTAAGGCAAAATATTAAGAAGCATTATATTCTGTCAGGAAAATGTATTCAACCTCAATGCCTAACACATATTTCTGTTCCCAAGGGTAATTTTAGCTTTCTTTTGCATTAAAAAAAAAGGACTTTAAAAAAATTTTTAAATACTATTTTCTCAATATTGAATTTAAGTACAGAAAAGTAGAAAGAAAGGAAAACAATTATAATCTCACTACTTAGGGGCAATACTCTTCAGAAGCTTTGAGTGAACTTTTATATTGCTGAGATTTCAAGCAGCCCTTTACTCTTTCATCCAGGACTTATTGAGAAGTCACCAAGAACCAAACACAGTGAAAAGAAAACATAGTCTTGCCTTAGACAAGCTTTCAGTCTTATCTGCCCTGTTTATTTTCTCTTAATATTTTAATATACATATTTCGTTTTTCTTTCCCACCATATTTGTAGAAAATGTCCCTGTCACACCTTTGAGGTGTCATAGTCTAGGTGAGGCATGCTAGTGCTTTGCAGTATTTGGTAGTTCACCATCCTCTTTAGGAGACAAATGACAGGATGTTTATATTTTATATACAGTTGCAGAGTTTTAAATATGAACAAAAACCATCTCACATCTTTCAAGCAATTGCCAAAGATCCCTCAGATACAGCATTTATCCTTGGCTGACAACCATATTGAGACTCTGACTGGGCTGTCCAGCTTACGGTGCACGCCACTGGAATCCCTTATGCTCAAGAGGAACCCTTGTGAATTTCACCAAAACTACCGAAAACGGTGAGGTCCCAAATGCTTTAAGTCATCTTTTCTACTTCATTGAATGTTATACTTTTAACCATTGTTCCCATCTTGCTTAAATTTGCTCAGCAGGTATTTAGCTTATCTACTGCGTGTTGAACAATTCATGCTTCTAATCTCACCTAAAGTGAGATTTGAACTGATTTGAACTGATCTTGTGTGTGTGTGTTTAATTTTTAATATACTCTTCTGTCAGTTAATTTACAATGCTGTGCAAATTTTAGGCTCCTCCTGTAATGGGACTATACATAAACTTAGATATTTAATTTTAGACTTGCAAATCCTATGCATTTTCTCTCATGATATTCAGCAGATGTCTTTTATAAAATTTCTAAATGTAGGTTCTCATCAAGGCCCAAGTGACCATCTTATAAACTGTTTATTCTCTGGTTTTATTTTCATATCTTTGGGCCACAAGGGCACCATTAATTAAGTGAATACAAAAAAAGTAATTGATTCGATCTCCTCTGGTGGTTGAAAGAGCTGGAAACCTTCCAAGAATAAACCATTTTTATTTCTTTGTCAATATTAGGAACATTCTTAATGGTGATAATAATGGAATCTAAACAACCTTGAGTGTGCACCAAGTAATATGTCCATCCATTTATCTGCAGCTAATTCCCAGCACCACTATTAGTACGTGTGTGTGCTCAGCTGCTTCAGTTGTGCCTGAGTCTTTGAGACCCTGTGGACTGTAGCCTGTCAGACTCCTTTGTCCATGGGATTCTTGAGGCAAGAAAACTGAAGTGGGTCACCATGCCCTCCTCCAGGGGATCTTCCTGACCCAGGGACTGAAACCATGTCTTCTGCATTTTCTGCAATGCAGGCAGATTCTTTACCACTGAGCCACCTGGCAGCCCACACTGTTAGTATACTTATGGAAATTAAAATGGTAGAAACAAGCAACTGAGTTCTAGACCTATATTTGCCCCCAGATGACCACAAGTCATCTCATTTCTCACTCTGAATCTGTCTCACAAAGGGTTAGATCATTTCTAGGCTCCATTCTGGTCTGTGATTATAGTCCTTCCTCCACATCCAATTTCCACAAAATATAGTTCTCTCACCACTTTCCTTTCTCATACTGGCATTTTCCCATAATAGCAACTATATTCTAGAGGCCTGTATAATATCAGACTCTTCAGTCCATGATGTGCAATGAAAATTGTCAAAATAAAAATTCTAATCTCTGTTGTTACTACGTAAATCTCATTACTGCAATTGTTTTCCCTTTGACTATAGTCTGAAAGCAAAATTTCATATTCTGTGACAATAAATTCTCAAATTGATATTATATAAGCAAAATCTGGTGGCACAGTTGCTTTAATATTGAACTAATATTTAACCAAAATGATGTTTTGAAGCTTAAAATTAATTCTATTTCCTATAGTCAGAGGAGTTTTAGTTAGACGTTTCAATGTCATTCATAAAATAGCACATGTCTGTCTTAAAAATATTTATTAGTATTGTATTTCAGTTTGGTTAATTAATATGTGGGATTTTAGAAAACACTTTGGTCCCAACTCAGTCATTTGCCTGTCTTCAAAGAATGCCTTATAACAATAGTGTTAGATTAACTGTCTGAAATCTGATATGCCCTGAAGTCTCACTATAAAGCTGTCTTCAGAATTCATGAGGTGGTATAGAATTTATGTGGAAAAGAAGGATATAATGAGGTTCTTCTATTTGTTTAGTATTAATTCGATTGGATTGAGTCCAAGGTGCATACATACTGACAATCAGTCTACAAAAAGCCAGGTTGTATTGACCAAGGTAGTGCAGGGTTGCTTTAAACAGAAAGATGTGGTCATTTTAAAGCATGAGAGAAGGATTTAAGTATTCACTCCTACTGAAGCACTAAGCTGAAGTCTCAAGTTCATCCAAATTTAGGTTTAATTATCTAGCCAAAAATCCACATGAGGATTACAGCGGCATTCATTTTGTCACTGGGTACATTTGTGTTGAGGATTTAGGCCAGACTTTCAGTGATCCTTTACATCACGATCAGAATATTTAAGTATAAGCTTTTCTTGATCACTGACACCTAGAATTGTGACTGTCTTCCCTTCCTCCTTTGTTTCAGATCCTCCAATAAGAAGACAGCACAGTTCAAAAGAGAAAGGACTTAATGATAGAGCTAATGGTGTAAGTCCCAGGAGGTAGAGGGCAGCCCACTTCTTGGGACACCCACAGGCAAATTCTTTTACCATTCTTCAGAAGTCAGGATTATCTTAGTTCACCAATAGTTTGACTTTAAAAAAAGAAAGGGGGGGGACTAGGAGTTCCTGCCAAGTCTGAAAACTGGAGCCAGAAGACAGATTTTAATCTTTACTCCATCACCTACAGGCTTTATGATCTTGGATAAGTTGCTTAAAATAGGGGGTAAAAACTAACTTGACAGGATTGTTTTGAGGATGAGATAATGTGCAGAAAGCATTTAGAGCTAAGAAAATCATGCAGCCAATGGGAGTATTCCAGGAGGCTGGCACCATCATTAGTCGGCATGGCATGTCTCCTGAAAGGTTCAGCATCTTTCATCCTGAGCCAACGCCACTGTCTTCCATTTCCCCTGGCCTGAGCCACCAGAACTCCCCAATCAGGAAAGCTGTCCACTCGAAAGAAAACGCTGCTTTATAAAGCTGCTAGGCATATGGCTACTGTTTAACTGGGTTGACATGAAAGACCACCTCCTGAAGCTGGAAGTGACTGTCTAAATTTGAAATGTGAGCTCCTCTGTCAAGAGAAAATAACTCAGCACAAAATTGTTTCCCACCCCCTCTTATAACTCTCATCCAGAATTCTTCCTTAACTATCACTAGACAACTCGGACTTGCTTTACTTTAAAAAACAGCTTCCAATTTTATAATGTGTACATATCTCATGATCTCATTCTTTCTCTCATGGTTAGTTAGCTAAATCCACTCATTGATTTTTTTTTTCTTCATAGGACATTTAAAAAACTGGAATGATGTTCTCTTATGAAAACAGAGTGTATGCAGTTTCACTCCTCTGCTCAATACTTAGAATCTGCTGAACGATCTAGTAGCTTCCAGAGAGGCAATCTATGACAGGGTCATCAGCTCAATCAACACAAATTGTATTTTACCTTAATGTCATTGCAAAGATAAGGAAAACAGAATAAAGTGATAGCCACTCATCTTCCTTTTAACAATAGGCAAAGTCCACTCATTTACAGAGTAAGTGAAATACAATTCTTTTGTTCGGTACAGTTACTTTTTTTTCTTTAACTTTTGCTTTAGAGTGTTCTCCTGTTTGCCAAACTTAAAAATGCTGGATGGGATCCTGAAGCTACCAGAAGATACTCCACCACCAGAAACCAATATTTTTTCAAAAATATGTATTGTATCCTAATGAAATCTGTATAGAAACAAGCCACCACCATTGTTTTTAAAAATGAATAAACAAGAAATGTATGACTAAGTATTATGACTTGTTTTATATATATATATATACACACACACACACATATTATATATTTATATATCTATTGCTTTCCTTTTATCCAGTTTTCTCCAGTTTTTAAAATTCTATGCCTTATCAGTAAATAAATTTTGAGCACATAGATTTTAAATAATTTAAATAATTTTATTTTATTAATTTACTGTTTAATATTTTTAGAAGTTGTATACATAAAATACTAAAATGAATATATAACATCTATTTAAAAACATAGAATTAAAGATTTTTAAATGATGGCGATAAAAATTTAACATAAATAAGGGCTCTATGGTTTTCCCATGCTCCAGGGACTCTTCTGGTCCACCCCTAAGACTATAAGCTCCTTACTTAGAATGTACTGCTTTAAATATCTGAACCTATCAGAAGGAAAAGGGACGATTAGAAGCACCTTGTACAATTTTAAATCACATGCACTGGATTCTTCATTTTAAATATTCTGTCATTTATTAGTGATTTTCACACAGCAGAACTTTAGGGAGGTCCTAAGCCATATGCTATTCATGGAGTACTTAGAAAATAAACAATAATGGTAAAGCTTCTTTTTAGAGAATTTCACAAATACAATTTTGAGACTGCCTTCCCTATGTGCTAATAAGAAAGAACACAATTCACTTTCATTGCTTTCAAAATTTACAGAAAGGTCAACACCCAAAACAACTTATGACTATATTTTTTTTATTGATAAAGATCAATGGAGTTGCAGAATTAAGGTTTTCCTAAGATGGTTTATTGATTATCTAGAGATCCTAGCATGAAATAAATAACATGCTTTCTGAATCATTCTGCCAACTAACTTCTGCTTGTAAAATTATATAACAAAGATTCTAACAAGACCAAGACACAGGCCCTTCCCTCAAGGATCTTATGAATGATTGAAGATTGCACACAAAGACCTTAAAGTCAAAGAACTGTGTTATGAATAGCTATTATATGAGTAAGTGAAAGGAAGAGATTTCATTTTAAATTACAGGAAGCCATCTGAGATGGATATTGAAGAATCGTAGACCTTCCCAGGTAGTAGCAGGTTCTTCCAGTCAGATAACACAGCATGAAAAGGGATACAAAACCTAGAAATTGTATCTAAGTTAGGAATGGGCCTGGCTAGAAAAATCAGAGAAGTATATTGACAGTGGTTTAAAAAAGACTAAAATATTAATAAAAATAGCTGTAACTTTTGAATATCTATTATGCATCAGACATAGGACAGAAACTGTACATTCATCTTTAAGTCCTCAAAAAACTGTGAGGTTGTGGTTATTATTTTATAGGCAGGAGTATCTGAAGCTCAGAGGGGTTAAGTAATTTGTTTAAGATTGATGATAAAGGTAGGTCACATGGCAAACCCAAGATTCAAACCCTGAACACCTTTCAACACTTTTGCTGTCTCTTCTAATAATTTGGTTCTAATTTTAAAATTCAAGATGGTACTTTTGTATTTCTAGCAACAGCTTAATCTTCCCAAATTCTAGCATCACAAATCCTAGTATTTTAATCATAATCAAGAATTCACTATTCCTTGAACGTATCCTAAACTTTTCTTGTTCAAGTTTTTCGATTTCTGCAATACTTTTCCTTTGAAAGCACCCCTGAGAACACCTTTCTCCTTTCAACGCTCATTTTGAATAGTATTTCTTCCAAAACTCTTCCCTCATCATCTCAATCAGATCTGTTTTCTCTGTAAAAAGTACTTTAAAAAAATATTGGTCTTATGGCATATTTTCTCATTACTGCTTCTATTTGATTTAAAAAAAAATTAGATTTTGCCTGCTTTCAAAAAAAACAGGGACTTTACTCATGAAGTAAATAAGAAACTGGGACACATTTCATTTTAGGTGTTTACACATGTAACCTTCTGCCTCTCTAACTCAGTGTGGGAAAATACTTTCAGTAAAGGCCCAGAGAGTAAATACTGTAGGTTTTATTGGCTATATGGTCTCTGTACTAACCACTCAACTCTGCCATTTTTAGTGCAAAAGCAGCCATAGACCACATGTAAATTAATGGGTGTGACTGTGTCCCAATAAAACTTTTGTTTAAGAAAGTATATGATAGGTTATCATTTACTGACCTCTGCTCTAAATTTTAAGGTCATATGGTTGGTTTTCTTTATGAGTTTTTTTTTTTTTTTTTTTGATAACGTGTTTCTGTTTTTTGTTTTGGTTTTGGCTCCTAGGCTTGTGGGATCTCAACTCCCTGAACAGGGATTAAACTTGCACTCCTTGCATTGAAAGGTGAAGTCTTAACCAGTGGACCACCGGGGAAGTCCCTCATGTGGTTGATTGCTTTACTCTTTATCAGTATTCGCTGCCCTCCCCAGAAGAGGTGTATACTTGCCCCTACTCTTTGAAGTCAAATGTGTCAAGCAAATTGATTTGGCCAGTGAAATGTAAATGAGTCTGACGCAAGTCACTTATAGGCAGAAACTTTGAAAATGAGTTTGTGCTTTGTCACACTTTCTTTTCTTGCACTTACATTAGCAGGCAAATTTCCAGATAATGGCTACTCCATCAGTCTAGGTCCTTATGTGAATATGGTGTGAGGCAGACCTGCAGTCAACCTACAAAGGATGTACAGCAAGAGAGGGTGAACACATGTCATTAACCTATAAGATTCCATTTGATGATACACCATAACCTAGCCTTTCCCAACTAACAAACCTCCTCAAATTTCAATTCAGTTCAGTCCCTCAGTTTTGTCTGACTCTTAGCAACCCCATGGACTTCAGCACTCCAGGCTTCCTAGTCCATCACCAACTCCCAGAGCTTGCTCAAACTCTGTCCATCTACTCAGTGATGTCATCCAATCATCTCATCCTCTGTCATCCCCTTCTCCTCCTGCCTTCAATCTTTCCAAGCATCAGGGTCTCTTCCAATGAGTCTGTTCTTCCCATCAGGTGGCCCAAATATTGGAGTTTCAGCTTCAGCATCAGTCCTTCCAATGAACATCCAGGACTGATCTACTTTAGGACGGACTGGTTGTATCTCCTTGCAGTCCAAGGGACTCTCAAGAGTCTTCTCCAACACCACAGTTCAAAAGCATCAATTCTTTGGTGCTCAGCTTTCTTTATAGTCCAACTATCACATCCATACATGACTACTGGAAAAACCAAAGGTTTCACTAGATGGGCTTCTGTTGGTAAAGTAATGTCTCTGCTTTTTAATATGTTATCTAGGTTGGTCATAACTTTTCTTCCAAGGAGCAAGCATCTTTTAATTTCATGGTTGCAGTCACCATCTGCAGTATTTTTGGAGATCAAAAAACTAAAGTCTGTCACTGTTTCCATTGTTTCCCCATCTTTTTGCTATGAATTGATGGGACCAGATGCCATGATCTTCGTTTTCTGAATGTTGAGCTTTAAGCCAACTTTTTCACTCTCTTCTTTCACTTTCATCAAAAGGTTCTTTAGTTCATCTTCATTTTCTGCCATAAGGGTGGTGTCATCTGCATATCTGAGGTTATTCATATTTTTCCTGGCAATCTTGATTCCAGCTTGGGCTTCATCAAGCCCAGCGTTTCTCATGATGTACTCTACATAGAAGTTAAATAAGGAGGGTGACAATATACAGCCTTGATGCACTCCTTTCCCGATTTGGAACCAGTCTGTTGTTTCATGTCCAGTTCTAACTGTTGCTTCTTGACCTGCATACAGATTTCTCAGGAGGCAGGTCAGGTGGTCAGGTATCCCCAACTCTTTCAGAATTTTTCACAATTTATTGTGATCAATACAAAGGCTTTTGCATAATCAATAAAGCAGAAGTAAATGTTTTTCTGGAACTCTTTTGCTTTTTTGATGATCCAGAGGAGGTTGGCAATTTGATCTCTGGTTCCTCTGCCTTTTCTAAAACCAGCTTGAACATCTGGAAGTTCACCGTTCACATACTGTTGAAGCCTGGCTTGGAGAATTTTGAGAATTACTTTGGTAGCATGTGAGATGAGTCCAACTGTGCGATAATTTGAACATTCTTTGTCATTGCCTTTCTTTGGTATTGGAATGAAAACTGACCTTTTCCAGTCCTGTGGCCACTGCTGAGTTTTCCAAATTTGCTGGCATATTGAGTGCAGCACTTTAACAGTATCCTCTTTTAGGATTTGAAATAGCTCAACTGGAATTCCTTCACCTTCTCAAATTTACAGACAGAAACTTTACTTATTCAATACAATAAAGTGTTTGATATTTGGTATTGCCAACCAAAATAGCAGAATTGGCATGTAAAATGTTGAATAAAGAGAAGGCAATGGCACCCCACTCCAGTACTCTTGCCTGGAAAATCCCATGGATGGAGGAGCCTGGTAGGCTGCAGTCCATGGGGTCGCGAAGAGTTGGACACGACTGAGCGATTTCACTTTCAATTTTCACTTTCATGCATTGGAGAAGGAAATGGCAACCCACTCCAGTGTTTTTGCCTGGAGAATCCCAGGGACGGGGGAGCCTGGTGGGCTGCCGTCTATGGGGTTGCACAGAGTCGGACACAGCTGAAGCGACTTAGCAGCAGCAGCAGCAGCAGCAGCCTACCATCAGAAACCATAAATGGGGTGGTATAACTACCAAGTAGGATACAATTATAATACTTTCAGTAAAATGTATTAAAAAAGCTTTAATTAGGGCAATAGTGCTGGAAATAGACATAAATTATTGAAAGGTTGTTGCTGAATCACGCAAAGATGCAGGGATCCTTGGCCTCCGGAGGAGAAGAATTCAATCTGGGGCCAGAGACAAGGCTTGATCGCTCAGAGATTTTGTGTAATAAAGTTTTATTTAAGTATAAAGGAGATAAAGCTTGTGACATAGACATCAGAGGGGGTAGAAAGAGTACCTGCTTTCTAGTGTTAGCAATGGAGTTATATACTCTCCAATGAATCCAAAGATGTCTGGAGGTTGTAAAGACCTCACCAGACCTATTCCCATAATTTACATTTTAAGATAACAGAATTAGCCAGAAGGTTTAATCCAGAGATTGTCCTCAGGCAGGATACATTATTGTTATATAATCTTATGGAATGTAGATGGAAAAAAAAGTTTGTCCTTTGTTCCTCCTTGAGAATTCCAGACCCCTCTCTCCTTGGGGACCCCTAGACTTCTTATCAATCTGCCTAGGAAATGACTCTCTAATTATGAAGACATGAAAAGCTGGGGAGTTACGACAGCCAGCAAATTGTTTTATTATTTAAATTACTTTGAATTAAGTTATTATCTGCAAGCAAAAACAGTCTAATTACAAGGAAAATCATGGGTTTCATAAGAGGTGCTGGGTGGTAGATAGCTATGAAGAATAATGGCTAAATGCAATGTAATTAGGGTCTCAAAATATGTGTTACACTATTTCTAAGAGAAAGCTTGTATTGAATAGCAATCTGATTTTCTGATCTAAGAGGTATAGGTCCTATGGTCAGTGTGGCCAGAGCACATTGACTCAAGTTGGTGATGCTTACCTACACCAGAGGGAACCAACTGGACCAAGGGCAATGGACTCAATAAAAGCTAAATCCCAAATTGAGGCTATTTATTCATTGTGGTGCCAGCAGTTCTAATAGCTATCAGCAATGATATTATATGTCCAATGGTGGTATTGCTATTATTTCAGATAAATCTATTCACTTGACCTGTGTAAAATACTTCCTTGTATATTCTATAATCCCCAGAGATCTGAACCACTCACTCCCATAGCTTAAACATACTAGCAGGCATACGTTATTAGGAAATATGCAGGGATTTAAAAAAAAAATCAGCAACAGAGCTATTTTTGTAGGAATTTTGTACATAGGTGCCAAAGATTTTCTGGCCATATTCTATTTAACTCAACAGAACCATATAAAGTTCCTACTATAAAAATTTTAGGTACATTCATCCTTCAACAGTTCTAATATTCAGTTCTTCTTCAATACACAGAGTGATCGGCATAAAAGGATATCCTAAAATCATTTACTATTTCACGTCTGTGTTTGTGTCCCAGTTTCATTCTTCCCCTGAATGAAACACGTGTGTAGGTTCATGATTTTCTTAATGACTTTAGTTCAAAATAGTGGCAGGAATTAATTGTGTAGATACTATTCACAACTATGACTTTCTGAGAGACAGCACAGTGCAAATAACTCCTTCATTAGAAAAGTATTTCAGGGAGAGAAGCTCATTCATGTACGAAGAAATCTTACATATCAACTAGTCCAGCTTCTCAACAGCATCCAGTGAGTGCTTGGATCAACTCTATATTATCCAGTAAAAGGCTTTCCAGCTTACATTTGAGCAAATTGAAGGATTAAAAACATTGAAGAAAACTATTTTTGATCCATCTGAATCTCTGGGAAGTTCATCCTGTATTGAACTGATGTCTGCCTTTTGCCATTTCCAACTAACTGTTCAAATCTTTCATATAAGTGTAATTAATTTCATCTTGTAGGGAATTTTCTTCAGCTTCCAGGTTCTTAAAAGTACCCTGATATTTTCTCTTATATTACAAGGAAAATGTAAATGATTAAACTAATTAATGGGGTGAGGATGATGAAGGAAGGGCAGAAAAGCTAACTAGAAATCCCCAAAGTTAGAAAAGAATTTAATGAATTCCCTGTGTCAACTTTTAAAAAATTAAGTGAGCAAGCTCACTCTTCAATTCCTTTAGAAGTCATCTGCTTCCAATTATTATTTCTTTCCAGAATAGAACAATTATAACTAATTGCTTGTCATTATACTACCAAACTATGTTAATAGATGCTCATCTTTTTAAAGGCTAATTGCAGTCATGAAACAAAATTTCTAATTGATTTTAGAGCTTTGGAGCAGATGCATCAATATTTGAATTGTGCAGGTGTATATTTGCTTAGCTGCTTTTTTCTCTTTAAAAGACGTATTCTATCAGTTCTGTTCAGAATTTCTAAAAGGTTGTGCTGTGCTGTGCTGTGCTTCACCGCTCTGTTGCTTTGCGACTCTATGGACTGTAGCCAGGCAGGCTCCTCTGTCCATGGGGATTTTCTAGGCAGGAATACTGGAGTGGGATCTTCCCAACCCTTGGAATCAAGGCCAGGTCTCCCCCATTGCAGGAGGCTTCTTTATCATCTGAGCCACCTCCAAAATATATTACATTATAATTATCATTGTGAAATATATTACTGCTAATTAAAAAAAAGTTTCTCTAAATTCTCAGTGTCCTTGAGCTATAAATATTTTAAAGTAATTTTCATTTTATATTGTATAGTCTAGCTATTTTGACAATGTCTAAAATGCAAGTTGCTTCAAGAGCTGGATTCATCTTAATTCTTCTTTATACCCCTCCAAAACGAAATTTTGTTCTTAATGAATATTAAGTGGATGAATGTGAAATCTGAGTATATTCTCCTTGAGGTTAAATCTCTAGGGTTGAAAAAAAGTTATATCTAAAAAAAATACATTATAAGGCTGACAAAATATTTTATGAACACCAAAAATCTCACTGAGACAAGGACTCTTGTGGGACAAAGGAGAGCCTTGGCATTGCCCCAGCTTCTTTTCTGTCCATTTTCTCACTCCTTCCCCTAACCAAATCAGACCTCAAGCCAGCAGTTCTGCTGTCCCTTTTCCTTCAGCTCAAGGAAAGAGGGCTGAACTGCCTAGACACTGATTACTGACTCCATAGCGTTTTTTATGGGTGGAGCTTATGAGGTGGCTTTTATTTTCCTAATTCACCTTTTTCTATATTTGGAATGTGGTAAGGGCACCATCTTTCTTCTCCCTTTCCTCCCTCCCCACCTCTGCCCCTTCTTTCTCTCTCTCAAACAAACAAACACATACACATACTTCGCCTGTCACTGTCCTGCTGGCAGGAGACTTTGCCTTGGTCTGGGAGATACGTATGCCAATCTGGTGGTCCAGGTGTTGTCACTGCTGGGCAAATAGAGCCAATGTTCTTTTGTTTGCTTTTGTTCTATAAGAATGGTCATTTCCTAATGTCAAATCTGGGCTCAGCAGGATGGCATCCCCTCACATATCTAGCTGGGGTGTAAATTCTACTAAATCACAGTGTGTGTAATTTACTAGACTTTGCCAATGGTCTTTGGGGCAGAGACTTAAGTTATAATAAGATGTCCTTTTGTTTAACTAGTTATTGCTCTTTTCATTTATCACCTTCCTGAAAATTGTGGGAGGTAGGATTCTAGCATTCCTGAGTCCCATGGCCAAAATGCCATTTAAATAAATCTTACTCTACTCTGAATATTAGAGTATGTGTTTGCATGTGTGTGCATGTGTGTGTGTGTGTGTGTGCTGTCACTCAGTTGTGTTAGACTCTTTGAGATCCCATGGACTGCAGCCTGCGAGACTCCTCTGTCCATGGAATTCTCCAGGTGAGAATACTAGGGTGGGTTGCCATTTCCTCCTCCAGGGGATCTTCCCAATTCAGGGATCGAACCCACATCTCCTGTGTCTCTTGCATTGCAGGCGGATGCTTTGCCACTGAGCCACCTGGGAAGCCTCATGTGTTTACATATATACATACAAATATGCTGATAGATTTTGTATTAAACATTGAATAGAATTTTACCTAAGTAAAACCTATAAACAAAGAAAATAATACCTTGATTATGTTTTATTGATCCAACTCTTACACATTCTCAACCTATTGTCAATCTGGTCAGAGAGAGTTAATGCTATTCTCTGCCTATTGTATAACACAGAAAGCTAATAACATGGCAAAGCTTTGTTGTGTAAATTAAGGATTAAAATAAGGAACCAAAGTGAATGTACATTTATCTCACACAGAGCTATAAAATTCAAGCAAATAGCTGAATATTGGTCTGTATTATTCCGAAGAATTATGGCTTCTCTCTTTGGCTTTCTAAACTAAAAATAAAGACAAAGCAATTGATCACTGAGTAAAAAGATCAAGGATGCCTTTCAGATGAATTTATATTAAGTATCTGTAGGGTATATTGCCATCATTTTTTAGAAGTAAAACTCATTTTGGTGAAAAATTGTGTTTTAAAAGGTTCATTTATTTCCCTTTTGCAAGCACACACCTGTTCAATGACTGGATATATTTCCTCTGCTTTTAAGACCATTATCTGTCTAAAACACATTTTTAAAAAGCTGTGTGTCTTTTCTCTCAGTAAATTACCATGGATAAACATAGAAAATGGCTCATTGGTGGGAGGAAATAAATTTATGAAAAGCAAATGAATTTTATCATGCATTGTTATTCTAATACTCTAAATTTTAGGTGAGGGTTTATGCACATCTTTGGCCTGGCTCCTCCCACACTTAACTCGCCACAGTTTTGTAACCTACACAAAAGAGCACACATAATCTAGCTTTGATTTAAAAGTTGTAACAGTGTGTGTTTCACTAGATAAAAATCTGATATTTTATAATATTTTTAGTAGTGGGGGTGATGGAATTCCAGTTGAGCTATTTCAAATCCTGAAAGATGATGCAGTGAAAGTGCTGCACTCAATATGCCAGCAAATTTGGAAAACTCAGCAGTGGCCACAGGACTGGAAAAGGTCAGTTTTCATTCCAATCCCAAAGAAAGGCAATGCCAAATAATGCTCAAACTACTGCACAATTGCACTCATCTCACCCACTAGGAAAGTAATGCTCAAAATTCTCCAAGCCAGGCTTCAGCAATTCGTGAACCGTGAACTTCCTGATGTTCAAGCTGGTTTTTAGAAAAGGCAGAGGAACCAGGGATCAAATTGCCAACATCCGCTGGATCATGGAAAAAGCAAAAGAGTTCCAGAAAAACATCTATTTCTGCTTTATTGACTATGCTAAAGCCTTTGACAGTGTGAATCACAAGAAACTGGAAAATTCTGAAAAAGATGGGAATACCAGAGCACCTGACCTGCCTCTTGAGAAATCTGTATGAAGGTCAGGAAGCAGCAGTTAGAACTGGACATGGAAAAACAGACTGGTTCCAAATAGGAAGAGGAGTACATCAAGGCTGTATATTGTCACCCTGCTTATTTAACTTATATGGAGAGTACATCATGAGAAACGCTGGGCTGGAAGAAGCACAAGCTGGAATCAAGATTGCCGGGAGAAATATCAATAACCTCAACTATGCAGATGACACCACCCTTACGGCAGAAAGTGAAGAGGAACTAAAGAGCCTCTTGATGAAAGTGAAAGAGGAGAGTGAAAAAGTTGGCTTAAAGCTCAACATTCAGAAAACGAAGATCATGGCATCTGGTCCCATTACTTCATGGAAAATAGATGGGGAAACAGTGTTAGACTTTATTTTTTTGGGCTCCAAAATCACTGTAGATGGTGATTGCAGCCATGAAATTTGGCAAAACTAATACAATTATGTAAAGTTTAAAAATAAAATAAAATTTAAAAAAAAATTTTTAAAAAGGAAAAAAAATAAATAAAATAAAATATGATCCATCTGCTATTTGCATTTCACAAAGTAATGTAAGCAATTACATTATATTCATTGGCTAATCCTATTCTAATCATTGGCTAAATCTCATTTTCTCATCTAAACCAGAATTGAGTTATACAAATACAAAAAGAAAACTCAAAAAAAAAAAAAAAAAAAAAGAGACGCTTACTCCTTGGAAGGAAAGTTATGATCAACCTAGATAGCATATTGAAAAGCAGAGACATTACTTTGCCAACTAAGGTCCCTCTAGTCAAGGCTATGGTTTTTCCAGTGCTCATGTATGGATATGAGAGTTGGACTGTGAAGAAAGCTGAGGGCTGAAGAATTGATGCTTTTGAAGTGTGGTGTTGGAAAAGACTCTTGAGAGTCCCTTGGACTGCAAGGAGATCCAACCAGTCCATTCTAAAAGAGATTAGTCTTGGGTGTTCTTTGGAAGGAATGAGGCTAAAGCTGAAACTCCAGTATTTTGGCCACCTCATGCGAAGAGCTGACTCATTGGAAAAGACTCTGATGCTGGGAGGGATTGGGGGCAGGAGGAGAAGGGGACAACAGAGGATGAGATGGCTGGATGGTATCATTGACTCGATGGACGTGAGTTTGAGTGAATTCCGGGAGTTGGTGATGGACAGGAGGCCTGGCGTGCTACAATTCATGGGGTCGCAAAGAGTCGGACAGAACTGAGTGACTGAACTGAACTGAACATTTACTTAGCAGCCACAATATGCAAGACTATGCTAAGATTTTTCAAATCACCTGTGTAACTTCTACACCATCCCATTTTATTCGTTTATTTATTTTTGGCTGCACTGGGTCTTTATTGCTGCGGGGGCTACTCTCTAGTTGCGGTGTGTGGGCTTCTTATTGTGGTGGCTTCTCTTGTTACAGAGTACAGGCTCTAGGCACTTGGGCTTCACTAGTTGCAATGCAGGCTCAGTTGTTTTGGCATACGTATGCAGTTGCTCCATGGCATGTGGGATCATCCCAGACCAGGGATCGAACCTATGGCCCCTGCATTGGCAGGTAGATTCTTCACCACTGAGCCACCAGGAAAGCTCTACCCTATCCTATTTTTCAAATGTAATTCTAGCAGTAGATAAGGTTTAGGGATTTCAGGATCCTCATATTGGCTGTTCAGTCTACAAACTCAGGATTTTTTTTTTTTTTTTTTTTTTTGCATTTGGGCCTTCAAATCCACCTGGGAGCAGATATTCTTCCCCCTTGAGTCTTGACTGAGCAAAGTGGAAAGGAGAGAGGAGGTAGATGTGGTCTAAGCATAATTGGACATGTATCAAGTGTGATGGTTAATTTTATGTGTCAACTTGATGAGATCATGGTACCCAGTGTCAACTTGACTGGGTCATAGTGCCTAGATATTTTATTTGGCCAAACATATTTTAGATGTTTCTGTGAAGCATTTTTTAATTTTAATTTTTTGGATGAAATTGATATTTAAATCAATGTATTTTGAGTTAAGCAGATTGCTGGCTATACTGTGGGTGGCCTCATCCAATCAGCTGAAGGTTTGAATGTAACAAAAGACCACTTCCTCTACTCCCATCTCTCACCCCCACTGTAACCACCCACCCCCTCACCTCCCAAAATTCTACCAGTGGGTGGGCGTCTGACTGGAGCTGCAACATTGGCTGTTCCCTGGGTCTCCAGCTGCCATTTTACTCTGCAGATTTTGGACTTGCCAGCCTCTATAGTTGTGTGATCCAATTCCTTAATAATAAGTACATAAATATGTTATAAATAAATAAACACACGCATGCCCTATTAGTTTTGTTCCTCTGAAGAATCCTAATAGAGTAGATAACCAGCCTATGATGTGTATCTCTTGTGTGCTTCCTATTCTCTCTGAGACTTCTACCCACCAACCCAGATAAGAGATCATCATTTCTGTTTTTATTCTAATTTCTGTGTGGTTGGAAATGACTTCAACATATCCCTAACTTTCTCTCCTGCGGTTTCCTTATACACCATGCCTGAGTCCACCAGCATCTAACTTTTGATACTTAAGGCTATTTTGAAATTCAAGAAACTCTTTTCTTGCTCAAGTGTCTAGTTGTTATCATTGAAAGGCAAGTTTTCAAAACTATTATTTTTGCTATATACTTTCTGAAGTTCATCTTGAAAATCAAGGTGAATCACATTTTTTTATCCTTGGTTTTCATCTTCCCACCCTAAAGCAATAGCTGCTTCATTATTTATGCTAACAGAGGCAAAGCAAAATAATTTATGAAAAAAAAATTTGATCCATGAGCTAATATTTGTAAATATTCTCACTCTGCAAGAGTTGCGTAAATGTGACTCTCAGCGTTGGCTTTACACTGGAATTATCTGGACCTTCAAAACTATTAATGCCCTAATTTCATTCCCCAGAGATTTTGATCAGGTCTATAAAGTTCAGCTGTTACGATTTTTACTAAGCCTGTTAGGTGATTATAATGTACAACCAGAGGTGGGAACTGATATTTTTTTTTTTTTTTGGGGGGGGGGGGAACTGATATTAAGCAAAGGCTCAAGGACTGGGTTCCAATGCCTGTTTTGCCAAGAACCAGCTCTGAGACCTGGAGGGATGCACTTCATCTATCTGGGTCCAGTTTACTCATATGCAAAATGTGGAACTGAGTTTCAAGGTCTTCAGTGAACTGTCCAACACTAACATTCTATAAATCCATCACTGTGGTAACTAAAAGGGTGACCTCCTTCAGTGACTGGTTGAAGTATCACAAAAAGAGTGTAGTCACACAAACAAGGTTTCTACTTTGCTCTGAAGTAACATACAACAGGGCTTCCCTGGTGGCTCAGATGGTAAAGAATCTGCCTGCAATGAGGGAGATTCAGGTTTGATCCCTGGGTCAGGAAGATCCCCTGGAGAAGGGAATGGCAACCCACTTCAGTATTCTTGCCTGGAGAATTCCGTGGACAGAGGAGCCTGGCAGGCTATAGCCCATGGGGTCCCAAAGAGTTGGACATGACTGAGCGAGCGACTAACACACATACAACATGTAACAGCTAAAAGAACTCAATGCTCTTTTCACTACAATGGTCTTTCCCTGTTGTAGACTGTGGGATTGTTTAGGGACCAACACCAATTTAGAAGCACTGCTCTGTGCAGTGCCACCCCCTCTGTTCCTCAGGGAAATTCAACGAGATAAGCCTCAAGTACTTTTTTTTTTAATCTTGTTTTCTTTTTTTTATGTTTTATTTATTTATTTTTTATTATTTTTTTAATTATAAATTTATTTATTTTAATTGGAGGCTAATTACTTTACAATATTGTATTGGTTTTGCCATACATCAACATGAATCTGCCATGGGTATACACGTGTTCCCCATCCTGAACCCCCCTCCCACCTCCCTTCCCATCCCATCCCTCTGGGTCACCCCGGTGCACCAGCCCCAAGCATCCTGTATCATGCATCGAACCTGGACTGGCAATTCATTTCATATATGATATTATACATGTTTCAATGTCATTCTCCCACATCATCCCACACTCTCCCTCTCCCACAGAGTCCAAAAGACTGTTTTATACATCTGTGTCTCTTTTGCTGTCTTGCATACGGGGTTATCGTTACCATCTTTCTAAACTCCATATATATGCATTAGTATACTGTATTGGTGTTTTTCTTTCTGGCTTACTTCACTCTGTATAATAGGCTCCAGTTTCATCCACCTCATTAGAACTGATTCAAATGTATCAAGTACTTTTTATCTTGAAAGCATGTGTCTCAAAATATGTAAAGGAATTGTCCTGCTCTCATTAGTTAAGTATTTTGAAAATGTGGATTGTGTACAAGGAATTTCAAATGGTGCATTAAATTACACTGAACTGCATGGTAGATTCTTTCTTTTTAATTCTGTTTTATTTCTCTTGATTAGTCAATAAAAAATTAGTTTATGCTAGGATATCTTTTTCTAAATTCAAACTTCTGTTTATTGTTTAATCATTGCCTTTCACTTCTCCAATTTGAAAGATGAACATAGTTTCTCTTGTCTTTACCTTTCCTGCCTTTTCCATATCCCAACAGCTGTCCCTGTTGGGATATCTTTGTTACATAGCTAATGTTTCCTAATGTATTGTCAGAAAGAGATGTTACAGTTCAGACTCAAAGTTTAATGCAGGGAACAGTATTTAGTTAATATGCAATAAATGTTGTATTTTCACTCTAAGATATGTTATATATATGCAGGTGGATTTCTATCTAAATAGATATAAAGCTTCCTTTTAAAGTTCTTCTGTACCAGTAAAGAAGAATTCACCTCACTGTCATGCAAAGATTCAGATGAAATTATTGAGAAAACATTTACTTGGGAAAAGATGCAAGAGAGTCAGACCTCAATTGGACTGGCTGATCAAATAAAAATTTCAAGTGTTTAAATGGGAAAATAAGGAAATTACTAGTTGGGAATTGAAATATTTTATTTTGTCATTGGCTGGATCTGCATCAGAAGTTGGAGATGACAGTAGCTTTTTTAAATGGGATGAATAATAAATGTTTATTGGCCATGTCTTACTATTCTACCTTATCATTAATTACAAATAAATTATTTTTTAAATGATCCAACTATATGTGTCTGTATGAGACACACTTTAGATTCAAAGACACAAATAGGTAGAAAGTAAAAGTATAGAAAAAGATGTAATATGAAAGCAGTAACCAAAAGAGAACTGGAATGGCAACACTAATATCAGACAAAACAGACTTGAAAGACAAAATTGCTAATGGTGACAAAAAATACAATGACATTTTTTTTTTAAATGACAGAGTCAATCTATCAGGACCTGTATTAATATTACAGGAATTTCTTGTTTGAGGAGTTATATATTCTGATACTGTCCAGCTAGTCGTATGTAATGTTTGGACTTCGCTGGTGGCTCAGCGGTAAAGAATCCTCCTGCAATACAGGAGATGCAGGTTCGATCCCCAGGTCAAGAGGACCCCCCTGGAGAAGGGAATGGCAACCTACTAAAATATTATTGCCTGGGAAATCCCACGGACAGAGGAGCCTGGTTAGGCTACCATTCAATAGTGTAGCAAAAAGTTGGACATGACTGAGTGAGCATGAATGAGGACATTCTTTTTACTTGTCAAACAAGTCCATTCTTCTCACTCAAGTTATTTTTAGTGAATGGGGGTCTTAGGTGAGGTTCTGGTACTTTGGCCTAAGGAGCTTATTGGAATACCCACCAGTATCTAACCACATCATCTGATTTGCATGTAGCCCAGAAAACTTAAAGAAGACAACCTGAACCTAGTTTCTATTGAGGAACAGGAGAGTCTAGACTAGGGAGAACCCCATTGGAATTCCTGAAAGAATAATCCCTATAAATAAGGAAAGACCCTGGCCTGATAGACCAGATTCAACAGTGTAGTCTGTCCCAGAGAAAACTGCAACAGACTGGAAGTGAGGGTGAAGTAGCCATGAGGTGGGTCTGTGTGGAAAGTCCGTAGGCATGCTCTCAGTAGAGACCTAAAAACTTCCCCACTGGGCAACTTTATTCGTCTTCTCCAAGAGAAGAAAGTGAAGAATATAATCTAATCAACTGGAAAGAAAGGTAAATTAGACTCTGATACTGGGTAGGAAAGTGGATGGGAGACTAGATTATCCAGAGATACCAGAGGTCAAGTACAGATCAGGACCAAGAGGAGAAGCCTGAGGAATGCCTGAGCCAGGCAGCCTGGAGCTGTGTACATAAGCAACTAGCTCACAGCAAGAGCAGATGCTTGAGTAGAGGAAAGGCAGATTCATCCGAAGGCATTCAAACTGAGTTTGAAAAGTCTTTTGGGGGAACCCAAAAGAGAGATTCAAAAGGACTAGAAATGCTAAGAAAAGTCTAGAAAATTATACAAAGTTCAAGGAAGTCCATATCTCATCGATAGCTACTACTGGTGCAGCAGCCTTAGGCATAAAGTACAAAATGAACTCATGAGAGAAATTGAGAGTACCTATTACTATGAAGCAATGTATCTGTGCACACTGTGTAAAACGTTTATTCATATATGGCATATGTAATCTTCACAATTTTTCCATGAGGTAATATTATTTCCATTACATGGCTCAGGAAACTGAGACTTGAGAGGTTAGAGTGACTTCCTTGATATAACCCAGCTAGTAAGTGTGATTGCTGGCTCAATCCCAGGTCTTACAACCCCCAAGCCAATGGTTTTGCTGCATCACCTCCAGTCTTCACAGCTTTCAGTACAGATCTACCAGGACCCAATTTTATAGACATTCTTCAGGAGCCCAACATGCATTTTCATCACTCACAATGGATTTCACAACAGACCTAGTAAAAAGCTGATCACATGCTGCCTGGAAGGCAAGATTACTTTCACCTGGGGCCTAGACTTAAAACTCATCCTTCTTATCTCAATACTGGAGAAGGCAATAGCACCCCACTCCAATACTTTCACCTGGAAAACCCCATGGACCAAGGAGCCTGGTGGGCTTCAGTCTATGGGATCGCTAAGAGTAGGATGTGACTGAATGACTTCACTTTCACTTTTTGCTTTTATGCATTGGAGAAGGAACAGGCAACCCACTCCAGTGTTCTTGCCTGGAGAATCCCAGGGATGGGAGAGCCTGGTGGGCTGCCATCTATGGGGTCGCACAGAGTCGGACATGACTGAAGCGACTTAGAAGCCGCAGCAGCAGCATCCCAATACATGTAAAGCCATTCCCTACTGATATATAATCTCAATAGCAGAAGTCTTTCAAACTTATAAAAGTACAGTATCTGGAGAGATATATTTCACATTAGGGTGACCAGGGAAGCAGAGAGAGAGGTGCATGTATGTGGTTGGTGTTGTATATGTGTGTGCATTCAATTGCTCTGTTGTGTCTGACTCTTTTGTGACCCCGTGGACTGTAGCCCACCAGGCTCCTCTGTCCATGGGATTTCCCAGGCAAGAACACTGGCATGAGTTGCTACTTCCTTCTCCAGGGGATCTTCCCAACCCAGGGACTCAAGATTAAATGTGGGGGAATAGATCTTCTTATTCTCTAATCTCTTGGACTGAACAAAAATAGAACTAAGATTCGCTTCAAAATCTTTAAACACCAGTTTTCGTGATGTAATATGGATCATTAAGGTGGGATCCAGCACCCTATACGTGCACTATTCTCCACTAAAATGCCATTTTTAAAGCTGCTGTTGCATTATACCAAGATATCTCAAAAGACTAAATGCATCACTTTTTGGTGACAGAGTTAAGTGGTGCACTCAAATGTAAAATTTGCTATTCCATGAAAAGAACAAAAGAGACACATATTTTAGATTTTAAAATTATAGTCATCTACAGTAGTACCATCAATACCCCAATTACCACCACCATCATCATCATTAGGGACCATTGTGGCATATATGACAGAGAGGGAAAATAATTTAATATACCAAAAAAAAGTTTAGGTTTCTTTTCTTTTTTAGCAAAGAAATGTAATCAATATTAAATGACACATTCTTTATGCTATTTTAATATTTCTAGAAATTAAGCAGTGGGGAACCAACCAAGAAAGAACAAAGGCCAAGGTGAGTAGAACAAGAGTAATTTCTTATGAGACTTTCCTGGTGGCTTGGTGGTAAAGAATCTGCCTGCCAGTGCAGGAGATGCAGGTTTAATCCCTGGAGAAGAAAATGGCAACCCACTCCAATACTGTTGCCTGGGAAAGAGCATGGACAGAGGAGCATGGCGGGCTTCAGTCCATGGGCTTGCAAAAGAGTTGAACATGACTTAGCGACTAAACAACAACAATTTCTTATGTGGTAGATATATACCCATATCCTAAAACAAACACACTCCATTCCTCATTTTTCATCTCTATAACCTATGGAAATTTCATTTAGATGATGTGCTTCATCAAGGTCATCACATACTTCATAGAAAATTGTTCAATTTCAAGACATGCCTTAACAATCTATGGAAACTGTTGTTCTCAGCTTCTAGTTTCCATTTTGGGCTTGGGTCTCATCTTCCATTGGAAAACATGTTGCACTTGTTCCTCGCATGGAAAATCTAATATCATGTAAAATATCTCAGATAGTAGACAAATAAATAGTATCTTATTGGTATCTTGTTGATGATCTATAAAAAGCTGAGACCAAATCTGGTTTCCTACATTGTAAAGCATTGAGTTTATTCCATAACTCAAGCTTTCTTGGCAGAACTTTGCCCGTGGGTAACCATGGAGCATATATAGTTGTTTACAGTGAGTTTCCTTATATCATAAAATACAAGGAGTCTTCTAGAATTTAAGATATTTGCCCTTGTGTTATTCACAGTTTTTACTAATTAGCTTGCTGTTTAGTTTAGCTGACTTTTTTCTCCTTGAGGTAAGACTTTAATGATGTGTGAAACAGAATTGATTTACATTCTACCACAAACTCCTTAATCTGAACAACTACTCCAGATTATTCTCATGTCATTGCAACTACGTTATCAGAATTTATTCTCAAACTAAAATTAAACTCTTACCCATATTTGCTGACAGAATAATCACCATGATGTTCACATCATATGTATATATTTATATATATACATATATATTTATATGCATACATATATAATATATTTCTATGTGATAAATATATTCATATATTTATTATATAATATACATTTACATATAAATTATATATATATATATAAAGGAATCGCCATGTTGGCAATATCTGTTCATTTGCCAACTTGTAGTGAAAAGAACTTTGCTAGCTTTATCTGTTATAACTTGCTTCCTTTATCTTTCATTCATTCCTGAATAGGCTGTGGTGTCACTGGAAAGTGGTTCAGCTATCTTCTTTGTGGCAGAGTCATACAAAAAACTTCCAAGCAAAAATCTTTACTACAGTCTTCTGCCTACTGCTGCTGCTGCTGCTGAGTCGCTTCAGTCGTGTTCAATCTGTGCGACCCCATAGATGGAAGCCCACCAGCCTCCCCTGTCCCTGGGATTCTCCAGGCAAGAACACTGGAGTGGGTTGCCATTTCCTTCTGCAATGCATGAAAGTGAAAAGTGAAAGGGAAGTTGCTCAGTTGTGTCCGACTCTTAGCGACCCCATGGACTATAGCCTACCAGGCTCCTCCGTCCATGGGATTTTCCAGGCAAGAATACTAGAGTGGGATGCCATTGCCTTCGAGTCTTCTGCCTAAGCCTCAGCAAATATATGTAATCTACATTGTAGATAACCCATACAGCACTAACATTCATACGTGAAATATAATGTTTATGTGTGAAAGACTGAACATATAGACTATATACCAATACTTCTTTCAGCTTTTCATTTCATTATTTTTTCTTACAAAGAATTCCTTTAGATTTAAATATATTTCTTTACACCATGAATGCAAATCTTGCTTAAATGTTTATGATTTCATTATTTCTTTAGCCAGTACCTTTTCACTGAAGTTTTAGTACTTCTCTGTTAATAATGGCCACAAAATTAAACACCATATATAAGTTATCATTTTTCCAATTAAAGAAAGTGACAGTTTTTTCGGTCTTCCTTTCTTAGTAATCACATATTTTACTTCAACATTCAGAAAAAAAAGTCTTTTCTCTTGACAAAGAAAAAGAGAGAAAATTCTGTGAACTAGGCTCAGAAAAAGGCCATCTGTAAATTAGGGTTAAGTATAAACAATATAAATCTGATATCAAATTTTGCTAACAATGTTAAACTATAAACTTAAAATTCTGAATCAAAATGTAAAATGACTAAAAACTCTCTGAAGTATCTAATGCTTACTTGTTCTCAGATTTCTATACACTTTGGGGTTATGACTGACAAACTGTCTTTAAGATATTACCCATGACTGTATGCAGCTGAACCAAAAGCAAATTACCACCCAGCTTTAGCAGCATCTGTACTGATCTATATGCTATTAAACAAGATGCGTTTGCTATCATCAACTTGGTTACCATTGTATGCCAACTGCTATAATGGTTTCTATATTCTTACTCCCATTTTTCTATGTTTTCTTTGTATTATGTTGTTACAAGCCAATAATCAACAGCTTGCACATTGGTACTGAATGCAGAACCCACTCTGTCACTTAACATAATTATCTATCTATCTACCTACTTACCTATGTATAAGGAAAGAGAGTTGAAAGACTTATTTTAAATCTGTTGTTTGTATTATTACCTTTCATTATGTTTTATTATAAATAAATCTCTGTATGAATCAGATTTATTTAGCCATTGAAACCCTAGTGTCCTCTTCTATTTCCAGAAGTGTGTCCTGGTTTGATTTTCAGTTAAACCTTAGCAATGCCCCTAACCTCACCTCAGAACTTTTCTTTAGTAAAGCTAAGGATAGCATTTATTGCAAAGGGGTTCTTTAAATAGAAAATCTGACTGTTTCAGTATCTCCAGATTCTCCATTTAAAAAACGCTTTTGTAATAAATGATATCTTTTGTTTTACTAAAGAAAAGTTCTGAGATGAGGTTAGGTCCCCAGTGGCTTAGTGGTAAAGAATCCGCCTGCCAATGTAGGAAGACGTGGGAGAGGTAGGTTCGATCCCTGGGTCTGGAAGATCCCCTGGAGGAGAAAATGGCAACCCACTCTGGTATTCTTGCCTGGAGAATTCCATGGAGGAGCCTGTCAGGCTACAGTTCATGGGATCACAAAGAGCTGGACATGACTAAGTAACTTCCCAGAACACACATCAGTATCTCCTTTTCTCATCTTGATGAGAAAAACAACATTACCTTCTTAAAGGGTTTTAAAGAAAGATCACACAAGACTCCTTCAGAGAGGAGAGGGAAAGGTGCCAGCAGCCCTGGATTTCAAAGAGGAAGGTATTTAAGGGTTTTGTGAGAATTAGCACATGCCTCACTTCCTCACAGCTACCATGGAAGGTAGCGAAACTGCAGGATGCATGATTTAACAATGAACCCATGGAGACAAGATCCAAGACATCAAGGCTCTAAACTTGGCAAAGTCTGTGCTGTCGGAGCTTGGCAGAGAGGAAGCCCAGCAGATTGCCTCCAAGGCAGCATGTAAGTCTATCAGGAGAAGAAACCAGAGACTGTTTGCCAAATTTTCCGGACCTCATTAGATTCCCAGGACCTTTACACATCCTGGCAAAGGAGAGAGGAGGTCAGTGATGAATAATATTTCCTACTATTTGGATAGTAGGGGCTCAGAGCAGAAATGTGACTTAGAGAAAAGAAGAGCTATCGAATCTGCAAATTAATATCTACCATAATATCTATATAATAACAGCTAGCAGACAAATTTCATATCCAAGAGATTCAGAAAACCTTTTTAATGCTATTGGCTATGGGACAAGTGATCTCAACACACTCAACTCCTAGACAGATCTTCATGACATTCATTCAATTATTTGCTCATTCACCAAAATAAACCAAATTTCTTCTATGTTTAGGAACTGTTTTAGGTGCCATGGATACAGCTGGGAATAAAAGAGACAATAGCTGCTGTGCCCCATGGAACTTTTAGCCATTTAGACAATAAATAAGGTAGGCACAACCTGTAGTATCTTGCATGCTAAGTTGCTTCAGTCATGTCTGATTCTTTGCGACCCCATGGACGGTAGCCTGCCAGGCTCCTCTGTCCCTGGGATTCTCCAAGCAAGAATACTGGAGTGGGTTGCTATGCCCTTCTCCAGGTGATCTTCCCATACCAGGGACTGAATGTGTATTTCTTATGTCTCTTGCATTGGCAGGCAGGTTCTTTACCACTGGTGCCAGCTGGGAAGCCCTGTGGTGTCTTACAGAGTCATAAGTCCTAAGGAGAAAAATAAAGCTCTAAAGGGAAACTTGGATTGTTGAGTATAGGCTTAAATTTTAGAGGGGTAATCAGGAAAGGAGTCACTTAAAAGGAGACATCTGAACAAAGCCCTGAAGGAGGTGTGCAGCAAGGATATGTGGAGGGAAAGTATTCCAGGCACAAGGAATAGCACGTAGAAATCCTGTATTTGGGCAGGTGTTTGCCATGTTGGAGGAAATGGGAAAAGGACACTGTGACTGAAGCAGAATTAATAAGGCAAGAGAAATCAAAGATGAAACCCAAGAGGCAGTGAAGGTCAAATCATGCAGGGCCTTGTAAGCCAGTGTAGTTTCTGGCTTTCATTCCAAGTGAGATAGGAATGATTGGAGGCATGTGCATGGAGGAGTGACATGATTTGACATATATTTTAAAAGGTCATTCTGGTGACTATAAACAGGTTTTTTGTTTTCCCAGCAAAATCCAGCTGCATGGATTCAAGTGAAGTAATCACATGATGAAAGAAAGCTTCACTACTTAATTCCTGTTCTTTCTTGGTGTTGTATTAAATTCATTCTTCTTCCAGTCTGGTCAACCAACTGTCATTATTAGTAGACACAAAAACCACAATCTGTATTGTTGACAGGAGTGAATGATGGAAGGCTTCCTAAAAAGCAACGATATTTACACTCTGTAATTGGTTTTTAAAGGACTTGGCTCTGACAGAACTGCTACTTTGGGACAATGACAGCTCCAGCCAACGCCCTGGAAGGAAATGTGCCTCTAGTTCAATTCAGTTCAGTTCAGTCACTCAGTTGTGTCTGACTCTTTGCGACCCCATGAATCACAGCACACCAGGCCTCCCTATCCATCACCAATTCCCGGAGTTCACTCAGACTCACGTCCATCGAGTCAGTGATGCCATCCAGCCATCTCATCCTCTGTCATCCACTTCTCCTCCTGCCCCCAATCCCTCCCAGCATCAGACTCTTTTCAATGAGCCAACTCTTTGCATGAGGTGGCCAAAGTACTGGAGTTTCAGCTTTAGCATCATTCTTTCCAAAGAAATCCCAGGGCTGATCTCCTTTAGAATGGACTGGTTGGATCTCCTTGCAGTCCAAGGGAATCTCAAGAGTCTTCTCCAACACCACAGTTCAAAAGCATCAATTCTTCAGCGCTCAGCTTTCTTCACAGTCCAACTCTCACATCCATACATGACCACAGGAAAAACCATAGCCTTGACTAGATGGACCTTTGTTGGCAAAGTAATGTATCTGCTTTTGAATATGCTATCTAGGTTGGTCATAACTTTCCTTCCAAGGAGTAAGCGTCTTTTAATTTCATGGCTGTAATCACCATCTGCAGTGATTTTGGAGCCCAAAAAAATACAGTCTGACACTGTTTCCACTGTTTCCCCATCTATTTCCCATGAAGTGATGGGACCGGATGCCATGATTTTCGTTTTCTGAATGTTGAGCTTTAAGCCAACTTTTTCACTCTCCTCTTTCACTTTCATCAAGAGGCGCTTTAGTTCCTCTTCACTTTCTGCCATAAGGGCGGTGTCATCTGCATATCTGAGGTTATTGATATTTCTCCCAGCAATCTTGATTCCAGCTTGTGCTTCTTCCAGTCCAGCGTTTCTCATGATGTACTTTGCATATAAGTTAAATAAGCAGGGTGACAATATACAGCCTTGACATACTCCTATTCCTATTTGGAACCAGTCTGTTTTTCCATGTCCAGTTCTAACTGTTGCTTCCTGACCTGCATACAGATTTCTCAAGAGGCAGGTCAGGCGGTCTGGTATTCCCATCTCTTTCAGAATTTTCCACAGTTTATTGTGATTCACACAGTCAAAGGCTTTGGCATAGTTAATAAAGCAGAAATAGATGTTTTTCTGGAACTCTCTTGCTTTTTCCATGATCGCAGTGTTAGTATCTGCTGATGTGTGAGAATACATCTCACTAATTCCTCCTCTCTTATTGAACAGTAATGTTACTAAACCAAAGGAACAAATTATTCAAATAAATCTTGTATTTTTATTCCCCCTTTTTCTTTCTTTTGGTAAGTAGTCACAAATGTAGGTATTTAATTTCATTAATTGTGTTTCTCAGTAATATTTCTCAATTTTTTTTTGTGGGAAGCAACTAAAGCAGTGCTAAAGGGAAATTTATTACAATAAGTTCATTTACTAAAAAGGAAGAAAGATCCAAAATCAATAACTTAAGCATCTCAAGAAGCTAGTAAAATGAGGGTAAGTTAAACACAAGGCAGATAGAACAAAAGAAATAATCAAGATCAGAGCAGAAATCAATGATATGCAAGATAGAAAACAATAAAAAGAAAGAAAGAAACCAAAAAGTTGGTTCTTTGAAATATTTCACAAAATTGATAAAGCTTTAGCTAGATTTTTCAAGAATAAAAGTGAGAAGACATAAATTACCAAAATCAGGAATGAATGAAAGGACATCACTGGAGACCTACAAAAATTAAAAATATTGTAAGGACAAATCAAACAATGTGATACACTGTATTAACAAATTGAAAGATTAAAGCCATATGATAATCTCAATAGAAAAAGCCTTTGACAAAATTCAGCACCCATTTATGATTAAAACTCTTCAAAAAATGGTCATAAAAAGAACCTACCTCAACATAGTAAAGGCCATATATGATAAGCCTACAGCAAACATTATTCTCAATGGTGAAAAATTGAAAGCATTCCCCCGAAGATCAGGAACAAGACAAGCATGTCTACTTTCACCACTATTATTCAACACAGTTCTGGAAGTCCTTGCTACAGCAATCAGAGAAGAAAAAGAAATAAAAAGAATCCAGATCAGAAAAGAAGACATAAAGCTCTCACTGTTTGCAGATGACATGATACTGTACATATAAAACCCTAAAGATACTATCAGAAAATTACTAGAGCTAATCAGTGAATTTAGCAAAGTTGCAAGATACAAAATAAATACACAGAAATCACTTCTGTTTCTATATACTAACAATGAAAAATCAGAAAGAGAAATTAAGGAATCAAACAATCCCATGCATCATTGCAACAAAAAAGAATACAATATATAGGAATAAATTTACCTAAGGAGACAAAATAACTGTACACAGAAAATTATAAGACAGTAATTCCAACAACACAAGAGAAGACTCTACAAATGGATATCATCAGACGGTCAACACCGAAATCAGACTTATTTTATTCTTTGCAGCCAAAGATGGAGAAGCTCTATACAGTCAGCAAAAACAAGACTGGGAGCTGACTGTGGCTCAGATCATGAACTCCTTATTGCCAAATTCAGGCTTAAATTTAAGAAAGTAGGGAAAACTACTAGACCATTCAGGATTATACAGTGGAAGTGAGAAATAGATTTAAGGGACTAGATTTGACAGACAAGTGCCTGATGAACTATAGACTGAGGTTTATGACATTGTACAGGAGACAGGGATCAAGACCATCCCCATGGAAAGAAATGCAAAAAAGCAAAATGGCTGTCTGAGGAGGCCTTACAAATAGCTGTGAAAAGAAGAGAAGTGAAAAGCAAAGGAGAAAAGGAAAGATATAAACATCTGAATGCAGAGTTCCAAAGAATAGCAAAGACAGATAATTGATATTTGGCAAAACTAATACAATTATGTAAAGTTTAAAAATAAAATAAAATAAAATAAAAACACATAATAAAAAAAGAAAGAAAGAAAGAAAGCCTTCCTCAGTGATCAATGCAAAGAAATAGAGGAAAACAACAGAATGGGAAAGACTAGAGATCTCTTCAAGAAAATTAGAGATACCAAGGGAACATTTCATGCAAAGATGGGCTCAATAAAGAACAGAAATGGTATGGACCTAACAGAAGCAGAAGATATTAAGAGGTGGCAAGAATACACAGAAGAACTGTACAAAAAAGATCTTCACAACCAAGATAATCACGATGGTATGATCACTCACCTAGAGCCAGACATCCTGGAATGTGAAGTTAAGTGGGCCTTAGAAAGCATTACTATGAACAAAGCTAGTGGAGGTGATGGCATTCCAGTTGGGCTATTTCAAATCCTAAAAGATGATGCTGTGAAAGTGCTGCACTCAATATGCCAGCAAATCTGGAAAACTCAGCAGTGGCCACAGGACTGGAAAAAGTCAGTTTTCATTCCAATCCCAAAGAAAGGCAATGCCACTGAATGCTAAAACTACCACACAATTGCACTCATCTTACATGCTAGTAAACTAATGCTCAAAATTCTCCAAGCCAGGCTTCAGCAATATGTGAACGGTGAACTTCCAGATGTTCAAGCTGGTTTTAGAAAAGGCAGAGGAACCAGAGATCAAATTTCCAACATCTGCTGGATCATCAAAAAGCAAGAGAATGACAGAAAAACATCTATTTCTGCTTTAATGACTACGTCAAAGCCTTTGACTGTGTGGATCACCATAAACTGTGGAAAATTCTTAAAGAGATGGGTTACCAGACCACCTGACCTATCTCTTGATAAACCTATAAGAAGGTCAAGAAGCAACAGTTAGAACTGGACACGGAACAACAGACTGGTTCCAAATTGGGAAAGGAGTACGTCAAGGCTGTATATTGTCACCCTGCTTACTTAACTTCTATGCAGAGCACATCATGAGAAACGCTGGGCTGAAAGAAGCACAAGCTGGAATCAAGATTGCCGGGAGAAATATCAATAACCTCAGATATGCAGATGACACCACCCATATGGCAGAAAGGGAAGAGGAACTAAAGAGCCTCTTGATGAAAGTGAAAGAGGAGAGTTAAAAAGCTGGCTTAAAGCCCAACATTCAGAAAATGAAGATCATGGCAGCCAGTCCCATCACTTCATGGCAAATAGATGGGGAAACAGTGGAAACAGTGTCAGACTTTATTTTTGGGGGCTCCAAAATCACTGCAGATGATAATTGCAGCCATGAAATTAAAAGATACTCCTTGGAAGGAAAGTTATGACCAATCTAGATAGCATATTGAAAAGCAGAGACATTACTTTGCCAACAAAGGTCCATCTAGTCAAGGCTATGGTTTTTCCTGTGGTCATGTATGGATGTGAGAGTTGGACTGTGAAGAAAGCTGAGTGCTGAAGAATTGATGCTTTTGAACTTTGGTGTTGGAGAAGACTCTTGAGAGTCCCTTGGACTGCAAGGAGATCCAACCAGGCCATTCTAAAGAAGATCTGTCCTGGGTGTTCTTTGGAAGGAAGGATGCTAAAGCTGAAACTCCAGTACTTTGGCCACCTCATGTGAAGAGTTTACTCATTGGAAAAGACTCTGATGCTGGGAGGGATTGGGGGCAGGAGGAGAAGGGGACGACAGAGGATGAGATGGCTGGATGGCATCACCAACTTGATGGACATGAGTTTGAGTGAACTCCAGGAGTTGGTGATGGATAGCGAGGCCTGGCATGCTGCAATTCATGGGGTTCCAAAGAGTCAGACACGACTGGGCGACTGAACTGAACTGAATGAAAGAAATCATAGGTGACATAGACAGATGAAGAGATATTCCATGTTCCTGGGTAGGAATAATCAATATTGTGAAAATGACTATAATGTCAAATGCAATCTACAGATTCAATGTGATTCCTATCAAATTACCAATGGCATTTTCAGAGAACCAGAACAAAAAATATCACAGTTCATATGGAAACACGAAAGACCCCAAATAGCCAAAGAAGTCTTGAGAAAAAAGAATGGAGCTGGAGGAATCAGCATTCCTGACTTCAGATTATACTACAAAGCTACAGTCATCAGGACAGTATGGTACTGGCACAAAAACAGAAATATAAACCAATGGAACAAGATAGAAAGCCCAGGAACAAACCCATGCACCTATGGGAACCTTATTTTGACAAAGGAGGCAAGAATACACAATGGGGCAAAGACAGCCTCTTCAATAAATGGTGCTTGGAAAACTGGACAGCTATTTGTAAACAAATGAAATTAGAACACTTGCTAACACCATACACAGAGATAAACTCAAAATGGATTAAAGACCTGAATGTAAGACCAGAAACTATAAAACTCTTAGAGGAAAACACAGGCAGAACACTCGATGACATAAATCAAAGCAAGATCCTCTATGACCCTCCTCCTCGAGTAATGGAAATAAAAACAAAAGTAAACAAGTGGGACCTAACTAAATTTAAAAGCTTTTGCACAGCAAAGGAAACTGTAAGCAAGGTGAAAAGACAACCCTCAGAATGGAAAAGAATAATAGCAAATGAAACAACTGACAAAGGATTAATTTCCAAATTATACAAGCAGCTCATACAAGTCAATACCAGAAAAACAACCCAATTAAAAAACGGGAAAAAGACCTAAACAGACATTTCTCCAAAGAAGACATACAGATGGCTAACAAACACATGAAAAAATGCTCAACATCGCTCACTATTAGAGAAATGCAAATCAAAACTACAATGAGATATCACCTCACACCAGTCAGAATGGCCATCATCAAAAAGTCCACAAACAATAAATTCTAGAGAGGGTGTGGAGAAAAATGAATGCTCTTGCACTGTTGGTAGGGATGTAAATTGATACAGCCACTATGGAAGATGGTATGGAGATTCCTTAACAAACTAGGAATAAAAGCACCATATGACCCACAATCCCACTCCTAGGCATATACCCTGAGGAAACCAAAATTGAAAAAGACACATGTATCCCATTGTTCATTGCAGCACTATTTACAACAGCTAGAACATGGAAGCAACCTAGATGCCCATCAACAGATAAGTGGATAAAGAAGTTGTGGTACATATATACAATGGAATATTACTCAGCCATAAAAAGGAACACATTTGAATCAGTTCTAATGAGGTGGATGAACCTAGAACCTATTACACAGAGTGAAATAGTTTAGAAAGAGAAAGATAAATATCATATTCTAACACATGTATATGGAATCTAGAAAAATGGTACTGAAGAATTTATTTACAGGGCAGCAATGGAGAAACAGACATAGAGAATAGACTTAATAGACATGGGGAGAGGGGAGGAGAGGGTGAGATGTATGGAAAGAATAACATGGAAACTTACATTACCATATGTAAAATAGATAGCCAACAGGAATTTGCTGTATGTCTCAGGAAACTCAAACATGGGCTATGTATCAACCTAGAGGGGTGGGATGGGGAGTGAGATGGGAGGGAGGTTCAAAAGGGAGGGGATATATGTATCAGTTCAGTTTAGTCTCTCAGTCGTGTCTGACTCTTTGCGACCCCATGAACTGTGGCACGCCAGGCCTCCCTGTCTATCACCAACTCCCAGAGTTTACCTAAACCCATGTCCATTGAGTCAGTGATGCCATCCAACCATCTCATCCTCTGTCGTCCCCTTCTCCTCCTGCCCTCAATCTTTCCCAGAATCAGGGTATTTTCAAATGAGTCAGCTCTTTGCATCAGGTGGCCAAAGTATTAAAGTTTCAGTTTCAACATCAGTCCTTCCAGTGAACACCCGGGACTGATCTCCTTTAGAATGGACTGGTTGGATCTCCTTGCAATCCAAGAGGCTCTCAAGAGTCTTCTCCAACACCACAGTTCAAAAGCATCAATTCTTTGGTGCTCAGCTTTCTTTATAATCCAAGTCTCACATCCGTACATGACCACTGGAAAAACCATAGCCTTGATTAGATGGACCTTTGTTGACAAAGTAGTCTCTGCTTTTTAAGATGCTGCCTAGGTTCATAACTTTCCTTCCAAGGAGTAAGTGTCTTTAATTTCATGGCTGCAATCACCATCTGCAATGATTTTGGATCCCCAAAAAATAAAGTCAGCTACTGTTCCCACTGTTTCTCCATCTATTTTCCACTCCATGAAGTGATGGGACTGGCTGCCATGATCTTCGTTTTCTGAATGTTGAGCTTTAAGCCAACTTTTCCACTCTCCTCTTTCACTTTCATCAAGAGGCTCTTTAGTTTTTCTTCACTTTCTGCCGTAAGGGTGGTGTCATCTGCATATCTGAGATTGTTGATATTTCTCCCGGCAATCTTGATTCCAGTTTGTCCTTCCTCCAGCCCGGCGTTTCTCATGATGTACTCTGCATATAAGTTAAATAAGCAGGGTGACAATATACAGCCTTGACGTACTCTTTTCCTATTTGGAACCTATGACTGATTCATGTTGATGTTTGACAGAAAACAACAAAATTCTGTAAAACAATTATCCTTCAATTAAAAAAAAATAAAAAATAATATAAGGAAATGAGCAACTGTATGCACTAAACTAGACAATTTAGATGAAATGGGTAAATTTGTTAGAGAGACACAAATTATCAAAATATAGTCAAGAAGAAATAGTGTATCAGAGCAAGCCTTAACAAGAAATTAAAATAGTAACTTACAGTTTTTCTCACAAAGAAAATCCCAGGTCTAGATGGCTTTACAGGTGAATTCTATTAAATATTTAAGGAAGGATTATGCCAATCCTTCACCAATTCTTTCTGAAAATAGAAGAGGATAAAAACACTTTACTCAATGCAGGGACTGCTCAGTCAGTGCTGTGCTTAGTTGCCCAGTCATGTCCAACTCTTTGTGACCCCCATGGACTGTAGCCCACCAGCCTCCTCTGTCCATGGGGATTCTCCAGTCAAGAATACTGGAGGGTTGCCATGCCTTCCCCCATGGGATCTTCCCAACCCAGGAATCAAACCAGGGTCTCCTGAATTGCAGGTATATTCTTTACCAGCTGAGCAACCAGGGAAGCCCAGTAAGGATACATCTCAATGTTGACCAAGGGACTACATCACCACTTAATATATAAATGCCCCTCCAAAGAGCATCAATATCATTAGTGTCAGAAAGAAAATACGCTTCCACAGAGGGAAGTGGCTCTCAAATATCAGTGATAATAATGTATCATCTGGGTGAGTATAATTTCTGTTCACTCAATAGTTACTTCTTAGAACAGAGTGATGCTCAATATAATTTGTATATTAGAACAGCTACAGTATCTCAAAGCATAGTTCATAGTCAACAAAATCTGAGAATATCTTCTAAAACTGTTTATTTCCATGAAATTGCACTATAATTTTTTGAATTCTGTTTTCTTTGACTTCAAGGAATTCTACAATAGGAAAGGACACATATCCAGTATTTTTGCAGTACAGATTTTTGCCAGAGGCAGTTTTGCCGTGGAACTAATTGGCTGAAAGGCAATTTTCTCATTAAAGATAAAATAACAGTTGACAGTTTGGTTTCAAATGGCTGACATTTTGATTTAATTTTTCCATTGACAGGGCACTCTTATTTTTATGTTATACAAATCGTAGGCCTCATAATGGTCTATACAGTGACAAGGACATATGGCAATCTTAAAATAGTAGATGATAAGAACTATGTATATGGACTTGGAAAAAAATACAGAGATAAATAAACTTACTGGAGGTGTGAAATAGAGTGTAAAGCCAGATCGCGTATTATACTAAAACATGATAACACATTAGTTCGCAGATCCTTCGGTGACCATAGTAATCCTTCCCATCCTCGAAAACCAAAGTTTACCAAGCTATGCAAATATAAAAGATGTCAGTGGTAATTCACAACAGTATTCAAGAGCATTAATTATCCATTATTTCAGCCACAACAATTCAACAGCAGCTTGTCTTTTAATGCCGTCTTTACCAAATTCATCATGCAATATTATAAATTGGAGGCAAGCGAAGACTCAAGCTCTATCATGATTCTGATGCAGACAGAATTCTAGTATTTGGCATGGATTCAGGCTTGGAGAGTTTGGTGAAGTATAAGGACTAGGCTTGTGATAGAACATTTAAATGTAGTCCAGATACGTACTTCCAGTTACAGACATTGCATATATTCATAAGAAATAACAGTATCTTTCTCTTCCCTTGTGGCTTATCTGGTAAAGAATCTGCCTGCAATGTGGGAGACCCAGGTTTGATCCCTGGGTTGGGAAGATCCGCTAGAGAAGGGAAAGGCTACCCACTCCAATATTCTGGCCTGGAGAATTCCATGGGTTGTATAGCCCCTGGCATCGCAAAGAGTCAGACACGACTAAGCGACTTTCATTTTCACTTTTCTCTATTCTTTTTACTTCAGATTTATGGGTAAATCTAAAGAATCTTACAGTAGATTTTTTTTAATATTACAAAAATAAGATTTTTAATATTTTTGTTATTATTACAAATTTATCCTGACTTTAGAGACTAAATCCTTAATGACTGACTTTGAGAAAGTATCATTGTTTTCTCTATAATATTCCTTAATACAACTGTAACCATGAATCTACAGACATTTTACATATATTGAAATATTGTTTGCATTTTCATTTTTCACAGACATTGAAAACTTTTATTCTTTTATGTATCATTATGTTCTTTTTAATGTCCCTCTTTTATTTGATTTTTGTTAATGTACATTTTATGTCAAAGTTGCCTTGTACAGAGAAACTGTAGGAAACTACTTGAGCAAAGATTCTTATTGTGAAAATACCTAAATTCTTATTGTGAAAATGCCTAGAACCAAAACAGGGTTTCTCTACAGTAGCTGTTTGCATAATCTATATATAACCCATGCCTATGAGAGTGGTTTTTCCAGAGAAACTGAACTGAACCAATTTTTATAAATACATATATATTAAAGTGAAAGAGTTGCTCAGTCGCATCCAACTCTTTGTGACCCCATGGACTGTAGCCTGCCAGGCTCCTCTGTCCATGGGATTCTCCAGGCAAGAATACTGGAGTGGATAGCCATTCCCTTCTCCAGGGGCTCTTCCCAACCTAGGGATCAAACCCAGGTCTCCTGCATTGAAGGTGTATTCTTTACCGCTTGAGCCACCAAGGGAAACCCATATACATATGGAAATCCCATATAAATATGTATCTATTCACATACAGGCTTTATTGTAAGAAATTGGCTCATGTAATTTTGGAGGCAAGAACTCCATAATCTGCAGTTAGCAAGCTGAAGTGCCAGGAGAACCAATGATATAGCTCCAGTTGGAGTCCAAGTCCAAAAGCAGGGTGAAGGCCAATGTGCCAGCTTGCAGCAGAGAGTAAATTCTCTCCCGCTCAGCCCTTTTTATTATATTCAGGCCTGGAACAAACTGGACAAGGCCAATCACATTGAGGGCAGCAATCTGCTTTACTCAGTCTACTGATTAAAATGTTAATCTCATCAAGATACAGGGACACACCTAGAAAAACGTTTAGTCAGGTATCTGGGCACTCTAGTGGCACAGTGAAATTAACACATAAAATTAACGATTACACCCTGTCTTATCAAGCAATCTGCCTGAGATAATAAATGAGATCACAGTCATTCAACAAATTTGACAAATATTTATGAGTTCCTATCATGAGTCTGTTCCCTGTGTAGGCTCTAGGGATACAGCACTAATTAAAACAGACAACTCCCTGAGTTCTGGAGACATTAAGAAGTATATTCCCTAGTTCGGAGGTGTTGGTTTTCCACTGTCTATGAAAGAACCTCCAGGCTCTAGCAAAGTTGTCCCACCCTACAGAGTCCAGTTATTCCAGGGGAAGAGGGTGATTTCTCTCCTTAGAGGCACTTTATTCGTAATAAAAATAGACTCTGGGTGAAGTCGTGCTGCTTGTCTTCCAGACGTGCCTGGTCGTTTTAGCTCCAGCAGTGTACATAGCTGCAGATCAAAATGGCAGCCCAACTCCACACATGATGTTTGAATCTCAACTACCACTCCCTTGAACAAATCAATAGCAGACTTATTTGGCCTCCCTGAGGTTTGAAGACAAATGTGGTCGAGGTCTTGCCATCTCAGTTAAAAAAATTCAATTGTGTGAGTCATGATGTATCTGAAAAGTTGATTCCATTAGAGGCCATTAATTCCACAAAGTTCTCAATTTGAAAAGACTTTTCTGCAAAGTTTCTGTTATGCATTCTATGTGACTAAAATCTAAAAATTACATTTCTAGAATTTGCTTTATTTCGTTCCCATAAGCCATTCAAAAAATATATGATAATATTTAAACATCAAAATTAAAATGTCAAACTTGATGTCTCCTTTCTGTTACACGAGAAAAAATCTGACTCTCAAAGTTGCCAGCAAAGAATCTCACTGAATGATGCAAAAGATGTGTGAGACAGGTCAGCCTCCTCTCTGGCTTGCACAAGCTGCTAAAATCTTGCTTTTTGCCTCTTCATTATAGATGTTCCTTCTGTGATAAGTTAACTATTCCAGGTTTATAACACATTTCTCAAATTCTTCACTGGTAAATGTGTTAAACCTCTTCTAGTCTTTGTGTGCCTGTATATTGAATTTTATTTTGCTTCATTTCTGTATTGAATAAATTACCAACAACTACCATTTATTGAAAGCTAGTCATGGTTATGGGCTTCCCTGATGACTCAGATGGTAAAGAATCTGCCTGCAATGCAGGAGACCCAGGTTCAATCCCTGGGTTGGGAAGTTCCCTGGAAGGGAATGGCACCCACTCCAGTATTCTTGCCTGGAAAATTTCATGGACAGAGGAGCTTGGTGGCGAGCTACAGTCCAGGGGGCCGCAAAGAGTCAGACATGACTGACCAACTAACACACAGGCATGGTTGTAAAACATTTTCTCTAATCCTTATAAGAACCATGTATTGTTCTTCACATATAGCAATTGAGGTAACTGTGGCTGAAAAAATAACTTGACTAATTGGCCCAACCAAACACTGAAAATTGATGTTTAAAAAAGTTTTTGCTAAACATCTTCTGCTCCCTGTGTATCAGTGATACTTAGTGTAATAACGTATGATTCTATTACAACACAGCTATGGTTAGAAAGACAGAATGAAATTTTGTGGTTTAGTTAATGCTTTGGAAAGATGTTTTGAAAACCAAGCTCCACACAGTTTCCTGTTCTTATTGATAAGGGCCTACATGAAGGAGATACAATACTATTAGCTCTCTCTGATGGATATGCACAAGGACAATATGCACATGAGATTTTGCCCAATATGAACTCCAGCCGAAGCCAACCTGATTTGTTCTCATTTGGCACTGGATTTTAATATATGGTCATGACTATGCCTTTATGTTTAGTGAAAATGAGATGATGTTATAATAGTGGCAGTGACACAGTACTAAATGTTGTATTCAGTATTGCTATAGGAGCATTAGAATGTGAAAAAAACAAAAAGGGCCAAGGTCAAAATTTTTAAGTTGCAGACACTTTACCATTTACTAATATTTACCAGGAGGGAAGTCAATGATTGGGAGGAATAGAAAAATACACCAGGAAAAATGTACTCAGAAATTATTTAAATGGGAAGTTACACAAAAGTGGCTGTATTAGCACTGATCTTGACTACTAATTTTTTAACTATGGATATTAATGCTGTAAAAATTCTCATGGGTGAATCTTTAATTGTCAACTGTCTAGTTGTTATTTTCTGACTATTCAACCTATATTTCAGCTGAAAAGATGATTAACATTTTGAGTAGACTTGACTATTGTCTGATGTTTAGGTTCAGACTAATATATTTCATGATGTCTTCTCTTCAGAAATTAATTTGTCACCAATTAATCTTTTCAATAAGCTTTTTTGCAAAAAAATATTTTTTGCTTTGCAAATATAAACCACATATAACTCCTCAGGGAATAAAATGGTAATAAAATATGGAAGTTAATTTGAAACAGGAGAAATAGCAGAAATCATAGCTCTCAGTGTCAGTTGTTGACATTTGAAAAATCCCCCAGAAGAACCAGTTGCTACAGCAAAGTTTATTTTTATCAGATTTACTGCAATAAGAGAGAGTATCACCTTCATAGGTGGCTCCGTGGTAAAGAATCCATCTGCCAATGCAGGAAATGTGGGTTTGATCCCTGGGTGGGGAAGATCCCCTGGAGAAGCAACCCACTCCAGTATTCTTGCCTGGGAAGTCTCATGGACGAGGAGCCTGGTGGGCTACAGTCCATGGGGTCCCAAAAAGTCAGACACGACTTAGTGACTGAGTATACATGTATACATGCATCACCACGACAGAAACTTAATAGTGTCCTTAGAAGGGGGAAGCCAGTGGAAAGTATCTGAAGGGTTTTGTTTGGGAGAGTTTAGGTAGGTTTTGTCCAGGAGAAGGACTGATTGGGTTTGGCCAAAGTTCATGACATGATAGGTTTGGATTGGAAGGCAAAATAATGTGAGGACTTCAAAGTACTGATGAGTAAAATATTAGTCTTTATGAGTCAGTTATTGTAGTTGGTTCACCATCTTAGCTTACAGTAACTGTAATTTCCTGGAGCAAATGGCTGCTATTTTTGCTTGATGGCACAATCACTTTGCACAGAGAATAAAGTATGTTGGCTTCTGGTGAACTTGATTCTTTAACTCTGATGCAATCGTTGCCAAAAAGTAGATGGACACTTAGCTTTAACATCCTCAAAAATATGAAGATGTCTTCCCAGGTCCTGTTTCACCTACTCCGAGAACTATGTTTTAAAATGGTACTAGATGCGACTTCTCTGGTGGTCAGTGACTAAGACTCCTTGCTCCCAGTGCAGGGGCCCCAGGTTCAATCCCTGGTCAGGGAACTGGATCCCACATGCCACGTCTAAGAGTTCACATGCCATAATTAAGAACCAGTGAAAAGTAAACTTAAAAAATAAAAACGGTGACAGAGCGATATTTCTACTACATGCCCTGCCCTCTCTCCGCATCTTCCCACCCCATTTAATTGGTTTATGGGTAGACATCTGGCCTAAGCCAGTCTATTCCTGACCCAACTCTTTTGCCCCAAGTATTCAAAACTGTAATTTACTTTGTTCTCTTTTCTTGATCTGAATACATGTAAACTCCAGAGTATAAATATATAGTGCTTATTAGTATATGTTTATTAATCTCAAGTTATTTGTGTATAAACATAATATTTAAAAATAATTGCCTTCAATGGAACCATGTAGGCACCCATTTCCTGCTGGATGGTGGCTCTCTTGAATATATTTTGTCCTGATTCCATAATCTTTTAGTCCCTTTTTATTATTTAAATAGTCTCATATTGGCATTTAAAGAATCAATACCAATTATTTGTAAAATTCAGCCTCATTATCTAATTTCATACCTCTTTCCTTTTCCCCTTTGTAGGCTATTTCTCTTGGAGCTTAAATAAGAGGTATAATCTACTCTTCCCACATGTCCCCCTTCACCTTCTCTGAGTTGTTTCCTCTATCATTGGGGAAGAGGAGAGTTGGAGGGGTGCACATATGATATCTCAAGAGTCAGATGGGAGTCCTTTTTTTTTATTCTTTTTGTTGCTTAACATTGTCTGGCCAACTAATTCCCATAAGATTTTGGTGTCTAAATATTGGCTTTATCATGGGACACAGGTTTCCTCCTTCCCTTCCCTGGAATAGAAGTTCTGATGTAAGTTTGACCACTTCCTGAGTTCCTGAAAACTGCCCATGCTGCAAGCTCTGACTGTTGGGTCTCAGTAAATGGCTCTGTAGGACTGAGGGAGCTGGTAGAACTGATCAAGCCCATGATCTTTTGGAGTCCAGTCCCTACAACAGACTTCATTAACATGACTGTCAGAAAATGACAGAAAACCACAATTAGAAAATTTTTAAAAGGAGACGTATTTCCAAGAAAAGGGGAGCAAGACAGGAAACAGCAGTAGAAAAGATAGCAATTTTTTTCCCCTAGCAACAAGATAATTCAAACTGCAAAACATGAGACAAGCACAAATTGATGCTGTCATTCTGAAGGGAAGGGTGCAGAGTAGGGCTTGAAACAGGAGGAATTTTTAAATTTGTTAACCCTCTGCATCCATTCCCACACCCAGCATATCCAGGCATGTACACCTTCCTTTCCTTGGCAGAAAACTCAAGGTTCAGTCTTGCAGACACAAGTCAATAATTTCAAGAGCATCAGATATAGCTAAGGAGACATAGGAGGCATGCAAGCATCATATTAAAAACAGGTATTGGGACTTCCCTGGTGATCCAGTGGTTAAGATTCCAAGCTTCCAATGCAGGGGGCATGGGTTCAATCCCTGGTCAGGGAACTAAAATCCCATGTATCAAGTGGCCAAATTAAAAAAACAAATAGGTATTAAGAGAAAGAAAGATATTCTGTATTAGTCTGCTTGGGTTGCCATAACACAATAATATAGACTGGGTAGTTTAGATAACAGAAATTTATTATCTTACAGTTCTGTAGAGCAGAAGTTCAAGATCAAGTTCTGGTAGGACTGGTTTCTGGTGAGAGTTCTTCCCCGGCTTACAATCACTTTCTCACTATATCCTTACATGGTAGAGAGAGAGCTCTCTGGTGTCTTTTCTTGCTACTGCTGTTCAGTCACTAAGTCGTGTCTAACTCTGCAACCCCATGGACTGTAGCCCACCAGGTTCCTCTGTCCGTGAGATTTCCCATGCAAGGATACTAGAGTGGGTTGCCATTTCCTTCTCCAGGGGATCTTCCCAACCCAGGGATCAAACACATGTCTCCTGCTTGGCAGGTGAGTTCTTTACCGCTGAGCCATCTGGGAAGCTCCCAGTGTCTTTTTTAACAAAGACTCTCATCCTACTGTATCAGGGCCCCACATTTACGTCTCTGTGCATCTGTGTGCATACTCAGTTGTATTCTACTCTTAGTGACCCCATGGAGCCCACCAGGCTCCTATGTCCATGGGATTATCCCAGCAAGAATACTGGAGTGTGTTGCCATTTCCTCCTGTAGGGGGATCTTCCCAACCCAGAGAATGAACCCGCGTCTCCTGTGGATTCTGCATTGGCAGGCAGATTCTTTGTCACTTGAGACACCTGGGAAGACCATGGCCCCATTTAACCTTAATTACCTCCATTAAAGTCTTATCTCTAAGTACAGTCACACTGAGGACTAGTGCCTCAATGTGAATTTTGGAGGACACAGATGTTTAGTCTATACTACCCTCTAGCCCTTTTCATAGTTAAGTCACGCAGAATATTGGCAGTAGATCTTAGCTCAGCGGCGAGTAATGCACCTGCCAATGCAAGAGACAGGAGTTTGATCCCTGGGTCAGGAAAACATTGAATAAATTTGTATAAGTCAAGCTTCTTCAGAGAAATAGAACCAATAGGGCATATATAAGTATCAGTTCAGTTCAGTTCAGTCTCTCAGTCGTGTCCGACTCTTTGCTACCCATGAATCGCAGCACGCCAGGCCTCCCTGTCCATCACCAGCTCCCGGAGTTCACCCAGACTCACGTCCATTGATCGAGTCGGTGACGCCATCCAACCATCTCATCCTCTGTCGTCCCCTTTTCCTCCTGCCCCCAATCCCTCCCAGCATCAGAGTCTTTTCCAATGAATCAACTCTTCGCATGAGGTGGCCAAAGTACTGGAGTTTCAGCTTTAGCATCATTCCTTCCAAAGAAATCCCAGGGCTGATCTCCTTTAGAATGGGCTGGTTGGATCTTCTTGCAGTCCAAGGCACTCTCAAGAGTCTTCTCCAACACCACAGTTCAAAAGCATCAATTCTTCGGCGCTCAGCTTTCTTCACAGTCCAACTCTCACATCCATACATGACCACTGGAAAAACCATAGCCTTGACTAGATGGACCTTTGTTGGCAAAGTAATGTCTCTGCTTTTCAATATGCTGTCTAGATTGGTCATAATTTTTCTTCCAAGGAGTAAGTGTCTTTTAATTTCATGGCTGCAGTCACCATCTGCAGTGATTTTGGAGCCCCCAAAAATAAAGTCTGACACTGTTTCCACTGTTTCCCCATCTGTTTGCCGTGAAGTGATGGGACCAGATGCCATGATCTTTGTGTTCTGAATGTTGAGCTTTAAGCCAACTTTTTCACTCTCCTCTTTCACTTTCATCAAGAAGCTTTTTAGTTCATCTTCACTTTCTGCCATAAGGGTGGTGTCATCTGCATATCTGAGGTTATTGATATTTCTCCTGGCAATCTTGATTCCAGCTTGTGCTTCTTCCAGCCCAGCGTTTCTCACGATGTACTCTGCATATAAGTTAAATAAGCAGGGTGACAATATACAGCCTTGACGTACTCCTTTCCCAATTTGGAACCAGTCTGTTGTTCCATGTGCAGTTCTATCTGTTGCTTCCTGACCTGCATATAGGTTTCTCAAATGATTCTATATATGTGTACTATAAGGAATTAGCTCATGTGATTATGGAAGCTGAGAAGCCCCAAGATCTGCAGTGAGCACCATTTAGCAACTATCATAGCAATAATCATTAATGGATTATAGCTAGGTGGATGAAAGTTTATTGAATGACAGGAGGTATATACTTATTTATTAACTTTAGAGTGGATAACACTCTATTCAAAATATTAGAAGTTAAAATAATTTTGTCCATTGGGCAAAGCAACATCATGTGCCTCACTGAGAACACAGAACCATTTCTGTGGCTTTCTTACCTAAAATCATTACTTAAATCTGATCATTAGAAACATCAGATCAGTCCAGATTGAGGAACATTCTTTCAAATTGCTAGCCTGGACTCCTCAAGGCAACAAAAGAAAAAAAAAAAACATTGAAGAAAATTATCAGATCGGGGGTGAACTGATGAACTGTTATAGATAAATACAGTACATAATCCTGGGTTGAATCTGGATCAGAAGGGAAAAAAAATGTTAGATATAAAAGCATTATTGGAATTTCTAGTCAGGTAAATTAGGCTTTTCCAGATAGAAACTAAAAAGTAAAACTATTTGCATATGAAATAAACGTTTATGTAGAAGTCCTAAGAAATTCACTAAAACCTATTAAAGCTACTATATGAATTCAACAAAATTACAGTTATACACGGTCAATGTACAAAAATCAATTGCATATCTATATATTGCTGCTGCTGCTGCTAAGTTGCTTCAGTCGTGTCCGACTCTGTGCGACCCCAGAGACGGCAGCCCACCAGGCTCCCCCGTCCCTGGGATTCTCCAGGCAAGAACACTGGAGTGGGTTGCCATTTCCTTCTCCAATGCATGAAAGTGAAAAGTGAAACTGAAGTCGCTCAGTCGTGTCCGACTCTAGCGACCCCATGGACTGCAGCCTACCAGGCTCCTCCATCCATGGGATTTTCCAGGCAAAAGTACTGGAGTGGGATGCCATTGCCTTCTCCGATTTCTATATATTAGTAATGAATAATCTGAATATGAGTTTAAGAAAACAATTTCATTTATAATAGTGTATAAAAGACAATAACATATTTAGGAATAGATATAACAAAAGAAATGTAAGACATATTGAAGGCTACAAAACACTCTTGAATAGGGAAGACACCCATGTTCATGAATTGAAAGACATAATGTTAAGATGACAAAATGCTCTAAATTATCTACAGGTTAAATGCAATCCCTTTCAAAATCCCACCTGGCAGCTTTTTTGTGGAAATTGACAAACTGATTTTAAAATTCACATGGAAATACAAGGGACTCAGAATAGCCAACATAACCTTGAAAAACAAGAATAAAGTTGAAGGATTCACACTTTCCAATTTGAAAACTTACTACAAAACTACAATAATCAAGAAAATGTGGTAATGACATACAAACAGAGACATACAGGTCAATGGAATAGTATACAGAGTCCAGTCCAGAAATAAATCCTAAAATGTATGGAAATTGATTTTCATCAACAATGCCAAGAAAGTAATTGGGAAAAAAATAATCTTCTTCAACATGTACTGCTGTGACAACAAATGTCAATATGCAGAAGAATGAAGTTGGACTTCTACCTCACATTATGAAAATTAACTCAAAATGTATCAAAGGCCTAAATGTAAGAACTAAACTGTAATACTCCTTGAAGGTGTAAATGTTTGTAACCTTGAATTAGATAATGTTTCTCTAAACCTAAAGCACAAGGCATCAAGAAAAAAAATAGATAAACTGGACTTCAAAAAAATTTTTTAAATGTTGTGCTTCAAAGAATACTATTGATACATAAAAAGTTCTTGGATATACAAAGAACTTACAGTTCAAATACAACTTGATTTAAAAATAAGCAAAATATTTGAATAGAGAATTCTACAAAAATATACAAATGATCAATAAGAATACGAAAAGATGCTCAGTATTATTAGTCATTAGGGAAATGCAAATCAAACCACATTGAAATGCCACTTTACACACTCTAGAAAAACTATAAATAAAGAGACAGATAATACTAAGTGTTGACCAGGATCTGGAGAAATTGGTATCCTCATACATTGCTTGGTTGAAATGTAAAATGGTACAGCTGCTTCAGAAAACAGATTGTCAGCTCCTCAAAAGGTTAAACAGAGTTGCCATATGACTCAGAAATTCCATCTCTAGATATCTAACCCCCCAAATGAAAATATATGTCCATATAAAACTTGTATAAATATGTTCACAGCAGCATTATTCATAATGACAAAGAGTAGAGACAACCCAGCTAAGGAATGGATAAGCAAAATGTAAAAATAGAATACTATTTGGCCATTAAAAGGAATTAATTATGAGTAAGTACTAAAACATGGATAAACCTCAAAAATGTTAAATGAAATGAAAGAAGCCAGTCATTAAAGACTACATTTTTGAGCCTGCATTTCGATTATATATTTAAAGTAATTATTACATGGCATATATAGTTAATGAGAAAATAAGAAAGAAAACTTTAATCAATTCAAATTACATCTAAGAAAAATAAAGGCTATCGAATCCTGAGAAAAACCAACTAAATTAAAACATATATACATACAATATACTAAAACTTTGAAAATATTTACAATTTATTGAAGTCAGGGTAAACAGGTAAATTCTTAATATGTCAACTCTAGAAACTCTGAAGTCTTAGGAATTATATACCAAAGGATTTAAAAACAACATTTTTAAAAGATTTTAAAATTATATTTGTTGTTAAACTGGGACTTGGACTACTTTTGGTTTAGTTTTGCCCATGAACCAATGCCATGATAAATTAGTCAGCAGCAGTGCATTCCGTCTACATGAAATGGCCAGAATCAGCAACTTTTTAGAGACAAAAAGATTAGAGTTTGGATGGGACTACGTGGGAAAAGGAGAATGACTGATAATGAATATGAGGTTTCTTTTATTGACAATAGAAGTGTTCTAAAATCACACCATTCTGTAAATACACTAAAAATCCTTGAATTGCTGACTTCTAACAGATGAACTTTAAGGCATGTGAATTATATCTCATTAGAGTTGTTAATAAAAAATACACATGTGTAGAGCCAGACTGATAAGGTAAATGTGGCAAAACATTAACAATTATGGAACTTTGGTGATAGGTATATGGGATTTCTAAGTTTTGTGGATTTTCTGAAAGTTAGATTTATTTTTAAATAGAATAAAAATAAACGTTATGGTGCCCTCCCACTTTTCAAACTAAATGCATGGTGATAAATTTTTTAAATTGTAAAACAGATATGGGTTTAGAAGGGGCATCCCTGTGGCTCAGTTGGTAAAGAAACTGCTTGCAATGCAGGAGACCACCTGCAATGTATTAGACCCAAGTTTGATCTCTGGGTCAGGAAGATACTCTGGAAAAGGAAATGGCAACTCACTCTAGTATTTTTGCTTGGGAAATCCCACAGACAGAGGACCCTGGCGGGCTCCAGTCCATGGGGTCACAAGACTCAGACCTAACTTAGCGACTAAACCACCACCATGGGTTTAGAGTGAGGCAAGAGATAATATCATCTAGTCAGGACCACTAACTCCAGAACTCCAAGGGGCACCATTCAGCAGCAGTATAACGGCCAGACATTCCCCACTGATCAGTAGCTTTAAATTCCATAATCAGGCCCTACATGGAAAAATCGGCAAAGCTCTAGAGTTAGACAGCCATGAGTTCAGGTCTTGGTGCCACCAGTTTTTAGCTGGTTACCTTGGAAAGTTATTTATGCTTTCAGGGTGTAGTAGGTACCTCCTACAATACTGCAATGACTCAATCCTTGATTAATGCACCTCCCACCCTTTGAGTGTGGGTATGAACCATAAAGACAGGAGAGACACTCCCATGATTTGAGTATGTCATATGTCTGTGTTAGCTTTAAGAAAATTAGTTAATTTGAAGAAAGGATGGACCTGATCTGACCACCTGAGCCTTTGACATATGGGTCTTGAAGTTAGAGAGAAAGAAGTCTAAGATTTGACACAAGACATTCCCATTGCCTGCTTTAAAGATGGAGGGGCCATCTTTAAAGATGGTAAGGCATATGGGCGGCCTGCAGGAATTGAGAGTGACCCCAGCTCAGCCGACAGCCAGCAAGGAAACTGGTACTTCAGTTAGTTCTACTTTCTCAAGGAGCTGGATTCTGCCAATAGCCTTAATGAGAATGGAAGTGGATTTTTCCCCAGAGGCTTTGGATGAGAAAGCAGTCCAGATAACACCTTGATTTTAGCGTTGTGAGATCCTGAGCAGAGAACCAAATCATGCCATGCCTGGAGTTCTTTTCTACAGACCGTGAGCTAATACATGGGTGGTGGTGTAAGCTGCTAGATTTTGGTGATGTATTATAAAGCAATAGGAGACTAATACACAGAATATCCACTTCCTCACATATAAAATGAAAATAATATCACTATCTACCCCATAACATGTGTTTTTGTCAAATAAATAATCATACGACCACAGCAGCCTTTCATATAGTATCTACTTAATTTAACTTAGCTCTCATTTTCATTACTACTGCTATCATTACTGAGATCAGGTAAAGCAAAATCTCAAAAAAGAAATCAGAATCTTCTCTAGTAAACCCATAACAAACTTAATTTATTCATTAATGTGCCAACCAAGGTATTTTGGCATACCCAGAATACGAATAGTATTTCTAACATCATTCATATTAAAGCTTTGGCTTTTATTTAAAATCTGATTCATCTCAATGATGACATTTCCTAGTGAAAGATAACTTTCTCAGTCCTTCAAAGTATTCATCATAAGGCTACCTGTCAAGTTTTGATGATGGGTGGGAAATGATGCAGACAGCAAAGAGCACTCTTATAAATAAAAGTCCCCTGAATAAGGCATTTAAAACTTTACACATTAACTGTAAAACTGAAATACTTCTGGCAACCAACAGCCCCAATGTGATATTCATGACACACACCAGCCCAACTACCTGAATAGAGTCACATTTGTAAAATGGACTGAAGAGTTTTGTGTCACCTAATCCCAGTTGTGGGCTAATGCTCAGTGTGGCTAACATTTATATTCTAAAATCAAGGGACTGTGAACGTGCACCTGTGCATTTACAAAGCAAAATAGCATTTATTCCCAGTGGATATTTGTCTTCAACAATGAAGCAGAGCTATTGCTAACCCATATAATATTAGGCTAGGCTGAATTTACCTAAAACACTCCATAACTTGCATTTATGTTTCATAATATTTATTACCAAGATTTCTATGGAATTATCCTTCTTATCACTGACCAGGGGCTGCATACACTCCTTGATCTCAATTTTTATCAAATTTAAAACTATGTCAGTATTTTAAGATCTCTAGAATTAACCGAAGTGCACCATTGAATAATCAGATCAATAGAGGATGCCACAGGTCACAAGCAGATCCATGGATCTGCGATAAACTTCTACAAAATTAAAAACACTAGAGAAATGAAATTGGAACATACCTTCCAAGCAAAGTGAAGCTGTCATTAACCTGCATGACTGTTCTGAGATTGACTAATTCTGAGAAAATCATTCAAGAGGTATTAAATATTTGCCTTTGATAAACAACTTTTGATAACTGACATTTCTAGCTAAAAATTAATTTTAAATTTTTCATTTAAAGTCATTCAATTTTCCTCATCTTAGACATAAATCCACTCTGATTCATTAGAATTATTTCACATTGCCTTTTATATTCTGAATACTAACAATGTTCTTACTTTAATCATTCTTGAAACATTACTAATTTTTGGAAGAAAGTTTTTTCATAATTTTTATCAAACACCTTTGCTTTTCATCAAAGGAATGTTAACTTACAAAGCTTTTTAACTTATATATAATTTGTAACTTGATTATTTATATGCACGTCACATTCAACATACTACTTAAACAGAATGGTGCATCAAAAAGTAAAATCCAGACTAAATCCTGGTATCTGAATGATGATATAAGGAATGTTTCCATATGCTAAAATAGCTGGGGAGGTTGATTTTTCACATTAAAAGACTCAAAATAGCTTAAGCACTATTTTAATAAATTTAGTGAAGATTTAATAAACTTGATAGGCATGGGTAGATATTTGAGAATATAATCTCCAAATACAGGAAAAATATAAATTTGATGTGCATATTTTTATTGTTCAGTTAGTTGCTCAGTCGTGTCCAACACTTTGTGACCCCATGATCTGCAGCACGCCAGGCCTCCCTGTCCATCACCAACTCCCAGAGTTTACCCAAACTCGTGTCCATCGAGTCGGTGATGCCATCCAGTCATTTCATCCTCTGTCATCCCCTTCTCCTCCTGCACCCAGTCCTTCCCAGCATCAGGGTCTTTTCCAGTGAGTCAACTCTTCGTATGAGGTGGCCAAAGTTTTGGAGTTTCAGCTTCAACATCAGTCCTTCCAAGGAATACTCAGGACTGATCTCCTTTAGAATGGATGGGTTGGATCTCCTTGCAGTCCAAGGGACTCAAGAGTCTTCTCCAACACCACAGTTCAAAAGCATCAGTTCTTCAGCACCCAGCTTTCTTCATGGTCCAACTCTCACATCCATATATGACTACTGGAACAACCATAACCTTGACTAGATGGCCTTTGTTGACAAAGTAATGTCTCTGCTTTTTAATATGCTAACTAGGTTGGTCATAACTTTCCTTCCAAGGAATAAGCATCTTTTAATTTCATGGCTGCAATCACCATCTGCAGTGATTTTGGAGCCCCCAAAAATAAAGTCTGCCACTGTTTCCACTGTTTCCCCATCTATTTCCCATGAAGTGATGGGACCAGATGCCATGATCTTAGTTTTCTGAATGTTGAGCTTTAAGCCAACTTTTTCACTCTCCTCTTTAACTTTCATCAAGAGGCTTTTTAGTTCCTCTTCACTTCCTGCCATAAGGGTGGTGTCATCTGCATATCTGAGTTTATTGATTTCTCCCAGCAATCTTGATTCCAGCTTGTGCTTCCTCCAGCCTAGCGTTTCTCATGATCTACTCTGCATATAAGTTAAATAAGCAGGGTGACAATATACAGCCTTAATGTACTCCTTTCCCTATTTGGAACCAGTCTGTTGTTCCATGTCCAGTTCTTAAATAGTATTAAATACTAAAATTATTAAATGGTCTTACCACAACGTGTATCTCACTGGTAGCTCAGATGGTAAAGAATCTGCCTGCAATGCAGGAGACCCACATTCAATCCCTGGGTCAGGAACATCTCCTAGGGAAGGAAATGGCAGCCCACTTTGAACTTTAACCTATTACTCAGTAACAGTGACCACAGCTTTGGTAAAGTTTTATCCTTCTACAAAAATTACACTATTAACCTACAGTCTGAAACTGGAGCTGCTTATTCAGACTTGCAGACTAATTGTTCCGAATCACTCACATACATTTGGATCTCATCTGCTTGGAAACAGGATGCAGTTTATGTCAGGGTACAAACATGCCTGTGTGAAGGGAAAACAAACCAGTAACTAATGTAGCAGGACCCTTTGTCATTGCTTCTGTCCTCTAGCTGAAGTAATTGATCTGGGAACAATATCCAGTCTCCTAAACAGTTCAGAAGCTAACAAAATTCATAATCCCTGAACTTCTGATTTATACAACAGCAATTTATGAGTAATCAAACAGAATAGAACAAGGAATAAGAAAAGGTCCCATTTTAATCATCATTCAATAATACTTCTTAATGTCCTGTGTACTTAGCATGATTTTAGGCTTATGTAGGGCTTCCCTGTGGAGAAGGCAATGGCAACCCACTCCAGTGTTCTTGCTTGGAGAATCCCAGGGATGGGGGAGCCTGGTGGGCTGCCGTCTATGGGGTCGCACAGAGTTGGACATGAGTGAAGTGACTTAGCAGCAGCAGCAGCAGGGCTTCCTTGGCAGCACAGCTGGTAAAGAATCTGCCTGCAATGTAAAATACCTAGGTTTGATCTCTGAGTTGGGAAGATCCTCTGGAGAAGGAAATGGCAACCCACTCCAGTATTCTTGCCTAGGAAATTCCTTGGACAGAGGAGCATGGAGGGCTACAGTCCATGGGGTTGCAAAGAATCAGACATGACTGAGCGACTAACACCAGTGTAAGCAAGTTCTGCCCTCAAGGAGTCTGCATTTTGCTTAGCATCCAACGAGATTGATAGAAGAGGTAAGCAAGAAAAGGTGGCAATTTGAGCAGGTGTGGTGCTGGAGAAGACTCTTGAGAGTCCCTTGGACAGCAAGGAGATCAAATCAATCAATTCTAAAGGAAATCAGTCCTGGATATTGGAAGGACTTTATTGGAAAGACTGTTGCGGAAGCTGAAGTTCTGATACTTTCACCACCTGATGTGAAGAGCCCACTTACTGGAAAAGACTGTGATGCTGAGAAAGATTGAGGGCAGGAAGAGGAGGGTGACAGAGTATGAGAAGCTTGGATGGGACCACTGATTCTATGGACATGAGTTTAAGCAAACTCTGGAAGATGGTGAAGGACAGGGAAACCTGGCATGCTACAGTCAGTCCAGGGGCCTGCAAAGAGTTGGACATGGCTTAGCGACTGAACAACAACTACTACTTATAGAGGTGAATTTAATGATGCCTCATAGCAGTGCTATTATAAGAAATTATAATGAGCAATACTCTTATTACAGCAAACACAGTGAGATGATGAGAGAGCTGGCAGAGCTCAAGGAAGTTTCCCAGATGAATTAAATTCCCAGATACAGAGGTCTAAGACACAGGTCATGATTTAGCATTCTGGTTTCTAACTTGCTCCTCAAATTAACATATTTACATTTACTCAGATTCTACCATTCATTTTTTAAATTTTTTCACTAAGAAAAAGTTAATTTTCAACTTTCTAATGCCTCTTAACATCAAATATTTGCATGAATAGGCTTCAAAAGGCCTATATGTTTTTAAAAAAGACTTTTGTGAAAGAACATTCTTTAAATGGTATTGTTTTAATCCCAACAAAAGCAGGGCGCTAATCAACTCCCTCACTGGTTAAAATCAATATCTTCTTTGTATTATTTAAAAGCGTCTGCCAAAGATCTCAAAGGCATTAAGCTATGGTGAAAATTTTACCTGAATTCTTAGAAGATGTGAGCTTATATTTGTCTGTGCTCTCTGTATGATATTGTCCCATCATTTACCTTAGTATGTTTTACTACACAACTTCTATTTTTTCATTTCTTTATTGGAAAGGTACTATCATGTTATTGAACCTGGTAGATAGTCACCCAGAGGCTCACTAATGACTCAACTCTATAGACATTGATTGAACACCATCTGTGTGCAAATTAGAACGGTAGCTGCTAAGGTAAATGCTAAGATGAATTAATCACAGACTTAATTCTCCTAAAGTTCACAACCAAGTGGCAGAGATTGTGACAAGATATATAATTCAGTGCCTGGGTAAGATGTTGAGGGAAAAAAGGAGGAGGAGACAGCGCAATCTTTAGATACTGAAAGTTCCTAATTTACTATCAGCATAGAATTTACATTGTTACATGAGTTTCACTGCAAAAAAATAGAAAAAAAAGAACTCTGAACTTTCTACTTAAACATTTACTCTGTTTCTCATTATTTCATTTGTTCTGTATGCCGTCTTTTAGCAAGTGCCTCCTCTGTGCACAGTGCTGCATAAGGATTTATCAGAATACTGAGTAATACAGTAGTATATGAAGATAAAACAGAGTTAAGGATTGTTATTTTCACAGAGATGCTTATCCTGAATTTTCTTCAAGATCAAAGCTTACTTTCATAGAAACTACCTGTTATATTTTATTGAACAGTTTTTAATTTTAATTTTTAAATCTTGAAGTTAATGTTCTTGGACTTTTCATTTAGAAAAGACTTTGGATTAATGGGAGAAGTCAGTTTTCCTGCAAAGAGAAGCACAAAAAGTCATTCTAACATCTATGAATCTCAGTATTTATCTAGCAGATTTTGCTAGAAATGACAATATCCAAAACAGAGCTCTAATCCTCTTAACTGGCAACAGATACCAAGTTACAAGTCCAGTTCCTCATATATTAATACTTCACGAAATTTTCCTAGGTCTGGAAGAAGACAGCCAAAGGGCTATAAATTAACATTGTTCACATTATTTTGATGATTTGCAAAATATTTAACAATATTGACACTGTAAACTACTTAGGTCCTTTCAAAGGCGGCAAAATACATTCAGATATGAAAATTCTTACCTAAAATTGCAAATGACAGTTATACTCACTTCAGTAATAACTGTGAGTTAACAATTAATTTGCATTAAATCACAGTTAAAAAACAATTGAGAAAATTGATTCCTTCTTCTTAAAAAGAGAAGTGCTGCTCATAGAAAAATGCTATGGGAAAAATATTCAATTTTATAGCCAAATGATAAAGTGTGAGCAGTGACAGAAAATTTGCAAAAGTGTGCAGGGACTCAAAATCCCATATATTCACTTTCAGGAAGATACTATAAGATATGCTCTAGCAAAATGGGGCACTAAAACAAAAAAGAGGCAGACTGGTGCCTAGAAAATAGAGGATCCAACGCAAGAAAGCTACAAAATGGAGTCTCACCTGGACAGCCATCCCAAAGGCTGGAAAGCAACCAGCACAGGCTAAAACAGTGAGGTTAAGATCTCCAAAATATCAGATTTATTTGAACATTTGAAAAACTGTAGTAATGAGTATTTGAGTGAGATGACAGAGAATTTGAAAAGATATATTGAACAAACAAATCAAACAAAATGAGGGAGCAAGGCAATTATAGACTCCAGGAAAAAAGAAAGGATATAAAAAAATAAAATGATAGTATACTACTTGGCTTATTAATAAACATATCTACATAGTGAACACCGACCAGTGACTTAAGCAAATATTTTATAATGATATGGGGAAGATGCAGGAAAGCAAGAGAGGTGAACATAAAAAGAGAAATCCATAATCAATTTTGGCCAAAAAGTTCATTCAGGCTTCTCCATACACTTTATGGAAAACCTGAATGAACATTTTGGCCAACCCAAGAATATCTAGCTATGATAAATAGTTATATACACATATAATTTATATGTGGAGAAGGGGAAAATAACAGACCAATCAACTCAGTTGTTGAAAATGAATGTTTCTAGGTAATAGGATTGGAAAAAAAATGGAGAGATGGCTCATGTTTATTATAATCCTTTTATTTTTAAAAACTATGTGCATAGTGTTTTTATAAAATCTAACATATTTTAATTAACTTGCAAGTAACAAAAAACATTCTGCTTAATCTAAGTAGAAAAATCATTTGTTAAAGGATATTAAGGAACACATAGATTCATTAAACAGGGTTGGTGAAACAATGTAGAGGTTAAGCATCCAGGCACACACAGATTTGGCCAATAAAGAGACTCCTATTGCCAAAAGCCACATATCCAAGCTACTATTCCAGAAAAAAAAAAAAGGAAATTTACATTCTCAGGTGGCTTATTTTTGCTTATCTTCCAGAGTATAGATTCTGTAATCACAGAATGTAGATTCCATGCCCTTAGCCTGGGGCAAACATGTCTAAAAATAGATTCTCTAACAGCGAACCAAAACTCAAACTATGGGAAATTATCAAAATACAGAGAAGGTATTCAAAAGACACCAGAAATGCATAAATGATGAATTTTTGGTACACCTGGATAAAAATGAAAAAGAAATGCAAAAAGCAAAATGGCTGTCTGAGGAGGCCTTACAAATAGCTGTGAAAAGAAAAGAAGTGAAAAGCAAAGGGGAAAAGGAAAGATATACCCATTTGAATGCAGAGTTCCAAAGAATAAAAGGAGAGAGAAGAAAGCCTTCCTCACAATCAATGCAAAGAAATAGAAGAAATAGAATGGGAAAGACTAGAGATCTCTTCAAAAAAATTGGAGATATCAAGGGAACATTTCATGCAAAGATGGGCTCAATAAAGGACAGAAATAGTATGGACCGACCAGAAGCAGAAGATATTAAGAAGCGGTGGCAAGAATACACAGAAGAACTATACAAAAAAGATCTTCATGACCCAGATAATCACAATGGTGTGATCACTCACCTAAGCCAGACATCCTGGAATGTGAAGTCAAATGGGCCTTAGACAGCATCACTACGAACAAAGCTAGTGGAGGTGATGGAATTCCAGTCGAGCTATTTCAAATCCTGAGAGATGATGCTGTAAAAGTGCTGCACTCAATATGCCAGCAAATTTGTAACATTCAGCAGTGGCTACAGGACTGGAAAAGGTCAGTTTTCATTCCAATCCCAAAGAAAGGCAATGTCAAAGAATGCTCAAACTACTGCACAATTGCACTCATCTTACATGCTAGCAAAGAAAAGCTCAAAATTCTCCAAGCCAGGCTTCAGCAATACATGAACCGTGAACTTCCAGATGTTCAAGCTGGTTTTAGAAAAGGCAGAGAACCCAGAGATCAAATTGCCAACATCTGCTGGATCATCAAAAAAGCAAGAGAGTTCCAGAAAAACATCTATTTCTGCTTTATTGACTATGCCAAAGCCTTTGACTGGGTGGATCACAAGAAACTGTGGAAAACTTTGAAAGAGAAGGGAATACCAGACCACCTGACCTGCCTCTTGAGAAATTTGTATGCAGGTCAGGAAGCAACAGTTAGAACTGGACATGGAACAACAGACTGGTTCCAAATAGGAAAAGGAGTATGTCAAGGCTGTATATTGTCACCCTGCTTATTTAACTTATATGCAGAGTACATTATGAGAAACGCTAGGCTGGAGGAAGCACAAGCTGGAATCAAGATTGCTGGGAGAAATATCAATAACCTCAGATATGTAGATGGCACCACCCTTATGGCAGAAAGTGAAGAGGAACTAAAAAGGCTCTTGATTAAAGTGAAAGTGGAGAGTAAAAAAGTTGGCTTAAAACTCAACAGTCAGAAAAAGAAGATCATGGCATCTGGTCCCATAACTTCATGGCAAATAGATGGGGAACAGTGGAAACAGTGTCAGACTTTATTTTTTTGGGCTCCAAAATCACTGCAGATGGTGATTACAGCCATGAAATTAAAAGACGCTTACTCCTTGGAAGGAAAGTTATAACCAACCTAGTTAGCATATTCAAAAGCAGAGACATTACTTTGCCAACAAAGGTCTGTCTAGTCAAGGCTAGGGTTTTTCCCGTGGTCGTGTATGGATGTGAGAGTTGGACTATAAAGAAAGCTGAGCACTGAAGAACTGATGCTTCTGTCATGAACCTCCATCCATAGTTCATCAGGCACTCTATCTATCAGATCTAGGCCCTTAAATCTATTTCTCACTTCCACTGTATAATCATAAGGGATTTGATTTAGGTCATACCTGAATGGTCTAGTGGTTTTCCCTACTTTCTTCAATTTCAGTCTGAATTTGGCAATAAGGAGTTCATGACCTGAGCCACAGTCAGCTCCTGGTCTTGTTTTTGCTGACTGTATAGAGCGTTTCCATCTTTGGCTGCAAAGAATATAATCAGTCTAATTTTGGTGTTGGCCATCTGGTGATGTCCACATGTAGAGTCTTCTCCTGTGTTTTGGAAGAGGGTGTTTGCTATGACCAGTGGCATTCTCTTGGCAAAAGTCTATTAGTCTTTGCCCTGCTTCATTCCGTATTCCAAGGCCAAATTTGCCTGTTACTCCAGGTGTTTCTTGACTTCCTACTTTTGCATTCCAGTCCCCTGTGATGAAAAGGACATCTTTTTTGGGTGTTAGTTCTAAAAGGTCTTGGAGATCTTCATAGAACCGTTCAACTTCAGCTTCTTCAGCGTTACTGGTTGGGGCATAAACTTGGATAACTGTGATATTGAATGGTTTGCTTTGGAAACGAACAGAGATCATTCTGTCGTTTTTGAGATTGCATCCAAGAATGCATTTCGAACTGTTTTGTTGACCATGATGGCTACTCCATTTCTTCTGAGGGATTCCTGCCCGCAGTAGTAGATATAATGGTCATCTGAGTTAAATTCACCCATTCCAGTCCATTTCAGTTAGCTGATTCCTAGAATGTTGACATTCACTCTTGCCATCTCTTGTTTAACCACTTTCAATTTGCCTTGATTCATGGACCTGACATTCCAGGTTCCTATGTAATATTGCTCTTTACGGCATCGGACCTTGCTTCTATCACCAGTCACATCCACAATTGGGTATTGTTTTTGCTTTGGCTCCATCCCTTCATTCTTTCTGGAGTTATTTCTCCACTGATCTCCAGTAGCATATTGGGCACCTACTGACCTGGGGAGTTCCTCTTTCAGTATCCTATCATTTTGCCTTTTCATACTGTTCATGGAGTTCTCAAGGCAAGAATACCGAAGTGGTTTGCCATTCCCTTCTCCAGTGGATCACATTCTGTCAGACCTCTCCACCATGACCCGCACCTCTTGGGTGGCCACACGGGCATGGCTTAGTTTCATTGAGTTAGACAAGGCTGTGGTCCTAGTGTGATTAGATTGACTAGTTTTCTATGAATATGGTTTCAGTGTGTCTGCCTTCTGATGCCCTCTTGCAATACCTACCGTCTTGGGTTTCTCTTACCTTGGGCATGGGGTATCTCTTCACGGCTGCTCCAACAAAGCGCAGCCACTGCTCCTTACCTTGGATGAGGGGTATCTCCTCACTGCCGCCCCTTCTGACCTTGAATGTGGAATAGTTCCATAAGGCCCTCCTGCGCCCACACAGCCACTGCTTCTTGGACGTGGGGTTGCTCCTTCCGGCCACTGCCCCTGGCCTTGCACATGGGGTAGGTCCTCCCAGCCGCCGCCCCTGGCCTCGGACGTGGGGTAGCTCCTCCCGGCGACCAACCTAGACAGCATATTAAAAAACAGAGACATTACTTTGCCAACAAAGGTCCATCTAGTTAAAGCTATGGTTTTTCCAGTGGTCATGTATGGATGTGAGAGTTGGACTATAAAGAAAGCTGAGTGCCGAAGAATTGATGCTTTTGAACAGTGGTGTTGGAGAAGACTGTTGAGTGTCCTTTGGACTGCAAGGAGATCCTACCAGTCCATTCTAAAGGAGATCAGTCCTGGGCATTCATTGGAAGGACTGATGTTGAAGCTGAAACTCCAATACTTTGGCCACCTGATGCAAAGAGCTGACTCATTGGAAAAGACCCTGATGCTGGGAAAGATTGAGGGCAGGAGGAGAAGGGGACAATAGAGGATGGGATGGTTGGATGGCATCACTGACTCAATGGACATGGGTTTGGGTGGACTCAGGGTGTTGGTAATGGACAGGGAGGCCTGGCATGCTGCAGATCATGGGGTTGCAAAGCGTCAGACACAACTGAGCGACTGAACTGAACTGAATTTCCTAGAATATATAATTTTCTTCATTATTAATATCTGACCGTTTGATTATAAGCATCATTGAAAATTTTGAAAAGAAATTAAGAAAATCTTATAATTCTGTATCAGCAACTTCTGGGAAGTTATTATGTACCCTAGTTCAGTTCAGTTCAGTTCACTCAGTCAGTCATGTCTGACTCTGCGACCCCATGAACTGCAGCATGCCAGGCCTCATTGTCCATTACCAACCCCCAGAGTCCATCCAAACCCATGTCCATTGAGTCAGTGATGCCATCCAACCATCCCATCATCCACCATCCTCTTCTCCTCCTGCCCTCAATCTTTCCCAGCATCAGGGTCTTTTCCAGTGAGTCAGCTCTTCCCATCAGGTGGCCAAAGTATTGGAGTTTCAGCTTCAACATCAGTCTTTCCAATGAACACCCAGGACTGATCTCCTTTAGAATGGACTGGTTGGATCTCCTTACAGTCCAAGGGACTCTCAAGAGTCTTCTCCAACACCACAGTTCAAAAGCATCAATTCTTCAGCGCTCAGCTTTATTTAGAGTCCAACTCTCACATACATACATGACCACTGTAAAAACCATAGCCTTGACTAGACAGACCTTTGTTGACGAAGTAATGTCTCTGCTTTTTAATATGCTGTCTAGGTTGGTTATAACTTTCCTTCCAAGGAGTAAGTGTCTTTTAATTTCATGGCTGTAATCACCATCTGCAGTGATTTTGGAGCCCAAAAAATAAAGTCTGACACTATTTTCACTGTTTCCCATCTATTTGCCATGAAGTGATGGGACCAGATGCTATGATCTTTGTTTTCTAAATGTTGAGCTTTAAGCCAACTTTTGCACTCTCTTCTTTCACTTTTATCAAGAGCCTTTTTAGTTCCTCTTCACTTTCTGCCATAAGGGTGGTGTTATCTGCATATCTGAGGTTATTGATATTTCTCCCAGCAATCTTGATTCCAGCTTGTGCTTCCTCCAGCCCAGTGTTTCTCATGATGTACTCTGCACATAAGTTAAATAAGTAGGGTGACAATATACAGCCTTGATGTACTCCTTTTCCTATTTGGAACCAGTCTGTTGTTCCATGTCCAGTTCTAACTGTTGCTTCCTGACTTGCATACAGGTTTCTCAAGAGGCGGATCAGGTAGTCTGGTATTCCCATTTCTTTCAGAATTTTCCACAGTTTATTGTGATCCACACAGTCAAAGGCTTTGGCATAGACAAGATATATCCAATTACAACATACACAAAGATAGTGAGTATAGATTCTGGGCCTGATTACAAGAAAGCAAGTTAAAACAGGTTGCTGAGTAGGAGTAAGAAACTTGTAGATCAGATAAAAACCTTGGTATCTTGAGGAATAGTTACAAATTCTGTCATAAGAATGGATTTCTACTGTTTTCTAATTTGAGACTGAGCATCTTAAGTATAAACTTTGGTGACTGTATTTTTCTTTAGCTAAAATTATTATAAATTACTTCACTCATTACAGCAATTTGTGATAGTGAACCATATTAAGAAGTAAACATATTTGTCTCCAGTGTAATTATGCACAGAGACAGTGACAATAAATAACAATGCAGATAATATAATTATTCTATAATTTTTATTTGATAAAATGATAATCCAGATTTTGTTTACTAATTTGAGTCAACAATCATATATATATATGTATAAAACAACTAATTTGAGTCAACAATCATATATATATATATATATATAAAACAACTAATTTGAGTCAACAATCATATATATATATATATATATATATAAAACAACTCCTTGGAAGTAGTATCACTCTAAAATTCTTCAACACATCAAATCTTCAAAGTAGAATTAAAGAATGTAGATACTATCCCAATAATTATGCTCTGCTTCTAGAAACATTACAGTAGTCATAGATTCCCAAATGCACATTGTGGAGGTAAATTTAGAGTAGATCTAGAACATGACATCTTTAGATTCAGATCAGATTAGATCAGTCGCTCAGTCATGTCCAACTCTGCGACCCCATGAATCGCAGCACGCCAGGCCTCCCTGTCCATCACCAACACCCAGAGTTCACTCAGACTCACGTCCATCGAATCAGTGATGCCATCCAGCCATCTCATCCTTTGTTGTCCCCTTCTCCTCTTGCCCCCAGTCCCTCCCAGCATCAGAGTCTTTTCCAATGAGTCAACTCTTCGCATGAGGTGGCCAAAGTACTGGAGTTTCAGCTTTAGCATCATTCCTTCCAAAGAAATCCCAGGGCTGATCTTCAGAATGGACTGGTTGGATCTCCTTGCAGTCCAAGGGACTCTCAAGAGTCTTCTCCAACACCACAGTTCAAAAGCATCAATTCTTCGGCGCTCAGCCTTCCTCACAGTCCAACTCTCACATCCATACATGACCACTGGAAAAACCATAGCCTTGACTAGACGGACCTTTGTTGGCAAAGTAATGTCTCTGCTTTTGAATATACTATTCAAAAATTAAATTAAATTAAATTCTTTTAATTTAAAAGAATTAAAATTAATTCTTTTAATTTCAGTCACCATCTGCGGTGATTTTGGAGCCCAGAAAAATAAAGTCTGACACTGTTTCCACTGTTTACCCATCTATTTCCCATGAAGTGATGGAACTAGATGCCATGATCTTCATTTTCTGAATGTTGAGCTTTAAGCCAACTTTTTCACTCTCCTCTTTCACTTTCATCAAGAGGATTTTGAGTTCCTCTTCACTTTCTGCCATAAGGGTGGTGTCATCTGCATATCTGAGGTTATTGATATTTCTCCTGGCAATCTTGATTCCAGCTTGTGTTTCTTCCAGTCCAGCGTTTCTCATGCTATACTCTGCATAGAAGTTAAATAAACAGGGTGACAATATACAGCCTTGACGTACTCCTTTTCCTATTTGGAACCAGTCTGTTTTTCCATGTCCAGTTCTAACTGTTGCTTCCTGACCTGCATACAAATTTCTCAAGAGGCAGATCAGGTGGTCTGGTATTCCCATCTCTTTCAGAATTTCCCACAGTTTCTTGTGATCCACACAGTCAAAGGCTTTGGCATATGAAACCCAAAACCTTAGAATTGGAGAAATTCATAACTTCATTTTATATAAGTGAAAAGAAAAGCTCAGAAAGTAATAGCAATCATATATGTATGGAAGAAAACACTGTAGAACCCAAATTTCTTGGTATCAATTTAGTGTGGAGCCAGGATATTTTTTCAGACATTATACTCTTTCTTAACTACTATGTTATACTGTGTCTTGACAAAGAAGAAATATATATGCTCATTAAACATAAAGGGCTTCCTTGATGGCTCAGGGGTAAAGAATCTGCCTGCAGTGCAGGAGAGGCCAGTTCAGTCCCTGGGTCAGGAAGATCCAGGGAAGAAGGAAATGGCGATCCACTCCAGTATTCTTGTCTGGAAAATCCCATGGACAGAGGACCTTGGCAGGCTACAGTTCATAGGGACGCAAAAGAGTCAGACATGACTTAGCAACTAAATAACAACAACAACAAGTAAACCTAAAAAGGCCAATTTCAGCTACAATAAAAGTTGCATATTAAAATAAGAGGAAATCACAGTTCATGGTTATAAAGTCTGTGAACACTGAAAAAATGTATACGGAGCCATTGCTCCCAGGAGAAATAGAACAGGTTCTTGCAAGCTTTTGGTCACAACATTCTCTTCAACTGATAGGCATATAATTTTGTTTAACCATAGGCAGTGTTTCTTTATAGTAAAACATTAGCTGAGAACATTATCCTGATGCTGGGTAACATGACCATAAATTTCTTTGGCTTTCAACTCACAACAATTCTATCTACTACGGTTTTTTAATCGGTCATCATATCACTAATCCACAAATTTAACTGTCCCATAGCTTCATCTCGAACTCTGGATGTTATTTCTGCACTTTCCAGAGAAGCCTCACATACAGATCAGTGAATTTCCTCTCCCCTTCTCTGGATACATCATACCTTGATTCATGAACACTGAACTCCCAGCCAACAGCACTATAACTCAGGCCTGAATGAAGCTTATCTAACACGTGTATTTTTTCCAGAAGACACATCACAGCTTCTTACACATGGGAACAGTAAACAGCACTTTAGCATATACTAGGGGACCATTTAAACAGCAAAATTACCAACAAAAGCACAAAATGTGAAAATTGTGGCACTAAATTAACTGTGAAAAAGACACTTGTTCACAGTATGAAAGTTGAAACAAGAGTGCAGGAGATGGCCTTGTTTGCCCATATGTGATTCAAATTTTTCACCACTCTGCACGTGTCCACAAACAACCAGGAAAGTGCCCTGAGTACTGACTTTGGAATTGCAAATAGACTTTAATGAGTTAGCAAATTCACAAATACAGAATTCATGAATAACTAGGATTGACAAGGATTTCAAAAGATTGATAAGACTAGTGTTGGCAAGGATGGGGAACAGCGACATTCTCCGCTGCTGGAGTTTGCCTTCCGAAATAGGACAGAATTTTCTGAGGCCAACTTGGAAATACAAATCAGAAATTTAAAAACTGTTCACCTACTCTGATAATTTTATGTGCAGCTTGGATAGAACAAAAAGGCTTATCCTTCCCTGAGTAAGAGAGAATTCCTCCTGTCTGATGGCCTTTCAACTTGGTGGACAGTTTTTTTCCTGCCTTCAGACTTGAAATATTGACTCTTCCTAGGTCGTGATCCTGCTGGCATTCTGATTGGAAACACAAATGTGGCTGTGTTGGGTCTTCCGTTTGCAGAATTAACCTGCAAATTTTGAGAATTCTGAGCCTTCATAATCTTATGAGCCAATTTTTTATAAACTACTTCTTTCTACATAATAAATCCTATTGGATCTGTTTCTCTGGAGAAATCTAACACATATGCTTTGTTCTTGGAGTTGAACTTCTAGGAATATATCTCAAGAAATTAATCATTCAGTAGATAGATAGATATAGAGATAGACTGATAGATTGACAGAGATGTATATATACCTCTTACATTATAAGTTTTATAGAAGTATTATTATAATGGCAATGAATTAGAAAGAACCTAAACTTCCACAAAAAAGAGGTTTTTGTATATTGTACTATGCTGATATAAAAGATTATGATATTGGTATATATTTTGTATTCATATATAGGTATTTATAAAATATTAAGTTAAAATGATTACAAGCTATTATACATAGTACAATTATACTTTAAAAATATGTGTGTGTGTTTAGTTGCTCAGTCATGTCCTACTCTTTGTGACACCAAGGACTATAGCCCGCCAGGTCCTCTATCTATAGGAATTTTCCAGGCAAGGAAACTGGAATGGGTTGCCATGCCCTCCTCCAGGAGATCTTCCCAAGCCAGGGATTAAACCCAGGTCTCCCACATTGCAGGTGGATTCTTTACCATCTTAGGCACCTAAATGAGCATATATGTATACAAAGAAGTCTTAACAGAAGCCGTTATCTTGAATGGGAGGAATTTGGGTAAATTCTATTTTTATTACCCACTATATATTTTCTTTTTTTCTATAATGGGGACTTCCCTGATAGCTCAGTTGGTAAAGAATCTGCCTGCAATGCAGGAGACCCTGGTTTGGTTCCTAGATCAGGAAGATCTGCTGGAGAAGGGATAGGCTACCCATTCCAGCATTCTTGGGCTTCCCTTGTGGCTCAGCTGGTAAAGAATCTGCCTGCCATGCGGGAGACCTGGGTTCATTCCCTGGGTTAGGAAGATCCCCTGGAGAAGGAAAAGGCTACCCATTCTAGTATTCTGGCCTGGAGACCAGACCCCTTCTGTCCACTTAAATGAACATATATATGTAGAAAGAAGTCCTAACATAAGTGGTTATCTTGAGTGGGAGGAATGTAGGTAAATTCTATTTTTATTACCTACTACATATTTGTAGTTTCTTTTTTTCTATAATAAGCCTATATTATTGTGTTTGAAAAGAATCTCATGATGGGCAAAGACATGGTATAAAGAACTCTAGATTTGATGTCAGGTGACTTGGATTCTAAAACCCAGATCCTCACTAACTTGAGGTAGCTTAACTACCCTGGTCCTCGTTTTCTCATCTATAATATCATAAAACTGAATTAAGAGATCACTAAGGCCTCTCCTAGTACCACACTGGTCTTTCCTGGGCCCATATTTCTTTGGATTCTTTGGTAAAGGTTTTAAGCATTGGTACTCTTGTGATTTCAACATAGGGATCATAGGGAATACAAAAAGAGCAACTTCCGTACATTGGCTGTTGGGACTTTACCAACCTGTGAACCTACCTGGACCTAACTGGCTCGATCCTGGGCTTGTGACAGCAGATTGGAGGCTCACAGATCAGGCACAGCTTTGCACTGTTTGGTGGCATTGTCCAAGTGTCCTAGAAAAAGAAAGAAAGCACATAGTAAAAAGAACATGGATGCTGGTGTTTGAATTCCCATTCAAGCACTTGCTAATTCTAAGTTTTTCCTAACCAGTAAAGAGAGACTGTTCTTATGGATTCTGAATTCACCAAGGTAGCAAAAGTGCATAGTATAGAATAGGCAGAAACTTGAAAAAATAAGTAATTGCTTCCTCTTCTTCTTCCTTTCAAAGATGATACATTCTAGAATCAGGTTGATTCCAAGGAAAACGAGGAAAGGGAAGTGAGTTTTCTTCATGATTGTTCTAGAAGCTAGAGGTAATCCTGTTGTTCTATCTAATGATTATGTAAGACAGTTGATAAATTATAGCTTACAATGAATTTTTTGTCATAGCAATTTTTAAAAAGCAAGTTAAGCAATAATAGACAGGAAACAAGGATTTAATTTTGGGATCCAGTTTGGAACACAATTAAGGTGATGTAGGAGCCTAATATTTCATTCACCTAATAAAATATCTCCATGTTCAGGAGTGATTAGATGCAGAGTCATTTCCTGGCCCCTCTAGTAGATAATACATCTGACACTGTGTCCTTTAACAAAGCCCCGGAGGCACAGCTCAAAAATACTCTGAGGAACAAATCACACATTGTCCAACCTACACGAGCCCTGAATTCTGCCCACAGAAGCACTGACCATAATCTGATCTTATTTTCTCATGGGATCTTAGGATAAGAAGTTATTGCTTTATCTTGAAAACTTATTGTATTCTTTTGAAAGGGGGTTATGCAAACTCATGTTGATGCATAACTGTAAACAAATTATGATGCCTCTTATGAACTCAATGAATCTTAGTTTCTCACAATGAGGAAACCGCTTGATTACCCAAAGAGATGAGCTAAGTGTTCTGTTCCCTGATCCCACACTGATTTTTGACTACCTCCTAATTCCCTAAAGCTGCAGTTGCTTAACTGTATGCCATCTCCAGATGGCAGAGAATTTATAGGGGAGTTGTGGAATTTTTACATTTTTAATGGAAACATACTGATACGGAGCATCTGTCAGAGAGCCCATGAATGATAAGCTAGAGGTAATTTTCAAACCACGTGACATTCCTTTGGATGACCTCTTTTAGAAACTGGGTTTTCTGTAGTGAGCAGTGCACAAAAATTAATCAGGAGCAGGAAGTGAGGATAGTGAGGGATGCAGTCTGATTCCAAGTTTCAAGAAGTTGTGTAGTGCCCAACAGAGGCACAGATCATTTAAGGAGGTAACTGTGGTTATTCAAGAATGATTTAAAATAATTTTTCTTTTAATTTATGTGTAATACTTTTTAAAATGGCTGCTAAATTGCTAGGGCATAAACACTTAAGAAGTTGTTTGGATCTAGGTACTTAAAGTACCGAACTATCAGGTTCTTATTTTGGCCTAAGGATGCTGTGGGAAAAAAAATATTGAGACACTAAGGGCTTCATAAACAGATAAAGTTTGGTAGCTTCTGCCCTGTAGCCCTTTTCTGTCTTGTCAATACGGCTCAGGTCAATATTTTATACTCAAAGGCTTATCCATCACAATACGCTGCCTGAGGAGGTGGGTGTTCACTTTCATTGAAGCAGAGAACGCTAAAATAAATTTTAGGTCATTAAGATCTTGTCAACCTACTGAGAAATGCCTGCTATAGCTCGTGTTAAATATTTATCACCTGAGGACAGCCATCTGTTCTTTCCAATTCTCATTTGGCCTTCGCCGCCTCTCTTCCTGCCAAAAGCATTAGATGCTTGATGGTTTGATTCCCCAAATCAGAATGCTTTGGGGTTGCCTATTGTATGCATTTATTTATAGCAATATTTATTCTGTCTGACTTGCTTCCTGCATTTCTCAAAACAAAACATCCACATCTCATAAATGTGCTATGAAATTTCTAATCATGTTGCAAGCTACAAGCACACTAAAATAATTACTTCTCTTTCTGCTTAAATTGGAAAGCTGGAGAATAAATATTCAGACTTTATTAGTCATTCATATTAGAAACAAGGCAGAGAAACTCCAAGTTATACTTGCATATTAAAGATCCCAGGAATCTGAAAATATTCACGCTTTTTCCAAAATGCATTCTCTGGGAGAACTCCTCTGATGTAATTATTACCTCAGGGTAATATCTACATGGATGGCTTTCAAATGTCCATCCCCTCCTTTATCCTCTCTTCGGAGTCGCAGCCACACATTCCAAATTGCCTAGATATGCCACAGCCCCACAACCATCCTGGGCCCTAAATGTACTCACCACCTTTCCTCTTTTACTCCGCTTCCTTCCTCCTACCTTTACATCCAACTCAGGCTCAAAATCTTGGTTACCCTTTTCCTCCTTATTTCTCCTTCCCAATAACCAAAGGATTTCAAATCATAGCAATCTATCTCTTCAATTTTGCTCCCCACTAACAACTAATATTATTTGGAATTATTGGGATATCTTCCCAAACATATTTTGGACATATCAACAATATACTACGTGTGATAAATTTATAAACTTACTTATTTCTCCTTTTGTAACACAAATAGTAACATTTCCTACATGCTGTTCTGCCCATTGATTTTTCACTCAACAAAACACATTGGAATCATACTGGGGAGTGTGTACGGTGTTTCCATTCTTTATGTCACCAAATCATCTTCTCTACGGGTTTACCATGATTTTTATTTAACCCAACACACTGCAACTATAGGCATGTATATTTTAGATTTTGATGGAGAAGCCAAATCATCTTCCATAAATGTTCCAATCTGCGCTCCCTTCAGTAGTGTCTGAAGTAAGCATTTATAATTAAAATAGAGAGTCATCCTATCATATAATCATATAAAGGTGCTCTTCTGTATTGGAGAGAAATACTGTTTTCTATTATTTCTTGGTAATTACAGGATAGATACAAGATGCTACTGTTTCATTAAGTAAAAAGCTTTCTCTGACTAAGAATCTCTTTTGCAACTTCTTTATTCTCACTGGTAGGGCTTTGTGCAAAATGGCTTCACTCAAACCCTTAGGTAAAGCATTTATAAGATTCGACATAAGAGAAATCTTTTTTGTATTCACTTCTCCATATGCCTTTTCTATCTCTTTATTGCCACATACACACAAAAAAATACAAAATGATGTAGAGAATCTAAGTTAGGCAGAGGTTTATCAGAAAGAGCAGGAACACACATTTAAAATGCTCATCTTTATAAAAAAGAAGAAACAAGTTTCTTTAAATGATTTTACTGTACATCCAACAAAAGAATCAATATCTGGCTTTTGCAGGAGCAGTCTCATAGTGAAAATAAAATCACTCACCTTTGTAGCTTTAAACAACAAACTTCTATGCCTAGGAAGAAAAGAGCATTTTAGAGAGAAGTTTTAAAAAATAATGAGAAGTGGAAATTAATCATGTTCCATTCTTTCAAAAGGCTTGTTTCTTGAAAATGAAATAATTAATGCACCATTCCTAATATCTCAAACCTTAAATAATTCTTTACAACGTTTGCTAAACAGTCAAGACTGGAGTGCATGCATGTTAGTGAAGAAAAATAAAAGAGAGAGAGAGCGAGAGAAAGACTGCACTTCCATAAAGTATTATTTAACTTGAAGACCTCAGGCAGGCAAAATGTGAGTGGAGTTAGAATAAGCTTTTCAAAAGCTAGACAGGCAACCAAAGAAAAGATACACAATGTTTTCTTTAAATGAAATAAGGTGAAATTCAAAGAGGGAGAAGTCAATATTTCACAGCCACCAGCAGCCTTTAGGTTGTGTCCCCCAAGCCTCTGATTCTACCATATTAGGTACTTTGGAAATCTACAGTATCTTTTAAAATTGAAAAAGGAGTTAACGAGATTCACAGCATCAGCTATTACAAGCTACTGCATTTCTTGTGTCTAAAGGCACTTGCAAAAAAATAAATAAATAAAGGCACCTGCGTATATAGACTTAAATGAAACCTCTTTTTGTTGCATTGACTCTGGAAACCTATGGTCCAGCCCTGAGGACAAAGGTCCCCTTTACACATGTCTCTCACAGGATTCCTTTTACTACAGTGTGTATTCGTTTCTTGCCTTCTATGTGTAAAAATGTACTTATAAAAGTTAATCTGGAGCATCTGAGCCAAAAGAAGTTCAGAAACCGGAAGCTGAAAATGCACATATGAGGCTCAGATACATGTTCATGGTACTCTTCATAAAGGTCACAGTTAAAATGTGCAGTGAGGCAGAATGAGGGAAAGAGCATAATGAAATAAAAATTACAAGGGAGAGGGAGCCAGTGAACAAACCAGGAGAGACCAAGGAGAATCTGCTACATTGGAAAGCAGCTGGCAGAGGCAGCCTAGCAGGGGGCAATCAGCAGAGCCGGATCCAGTCCTCAACCCTCTCTCCATTTCACTTCCCCCATCTGTAAGTTGAGGGCAGTGCTGTCCAGATCTGATACCCTATGGTCTCTGAGTCTATGCTTGTGCAGGTGTGTGACAGAGAGGATGGAGCTGAAAGGCATGCCTAGGATACTGATTTCCTCCTTTCTCTCCGACATGAGCTGAGACATAAACACCGCTGCTCCACAAGTATTCATCCCATGTCCCAGCCCTCTTGCACTAACAGTGAAGCCATGACCTAGATCTGACTACTGAGCTGTGAACAGCTGCCGTGTCGTGTACAGGCTGAGGCATAAGAGCCCAGGAATGGCCTCCAGTTGTCTCCTTCCTACAACCAATGCCATAGCCTGGGTTGCTGAATGATGAAGTCGAGACAGAGGTCTCTACCGACTGACATGGGATATGTAACATGAATGAGAATAGACTCCGCTGTGGTTGTTACATATATATCAGACATACCACACTTTACTCAGCTTCACTTTATTGTGGTTTTTATGAAGTGAAGGTTGTAGCAACCCTGCATTGAGCTATTTCTCCAACATCATTTGCATAGTTAGAGTCTGTGTTATATTTTGCTAATTCTTGAACATTTTATTATATATTATGCTGGTATGTGATTAATGATCATTGATGTTACTACTATAATTTAATGAAGCCTCATATAATGGCTAATATTTTTCAGCAGTATTTTTTAATTAAGGCATGTACATTGTTTTTTAGACATAATATTACTGCATGCTTAATAGAATACAGTATGATATAAAGATAATTTTTATGTGCATTGGGAAATCAAAATATTTGTGTGACTTGCTTTATTGAGATATTTGCTTTATTTTAGTGCCTAGAACCAAACCCACAACATCTCAGAGGTCTGTCTCTATATGTGTGTGTGTGTGTGTGTGTGTGTGTGTGTGTATGTGTGTATAGGCAGAGGGGGGCTTCCCTGATAGCTCAGTTGGTAAGGAATCTGCCTGTAATGCGAGAGACCTGAGTTTGATCCCTGGCTTGGGAAGATCCCCTGGAGAAGGGAAAGGCTACCCATTCCAATGTTCTGGCTTGGAGAATTCCATGTACTGTATAGTCCATGGGGTCACAAAGAGCTGGACACAACGGAGCAACTTTCACTTTCACATATAGGCAGACACTCTTATCTGATATGACAGCATAGCAGTAAACAATGGATATAAGAAATGTTTGAACATATGTGAATGAAGAGAAAATAGTGAAAAGAAAACTGAAGAAGCTGTTACACATTAAATAAGGAAATTACTAGTAGAAAGAGACTACGTGTGCACATGCTCAGTCGCTTCAGTTGTGTCCCACTCTTTGCAACCCTATGGACTGTAGCCGACCAGGCTCCTCTGTCCATGGGATTTTCCAGGAAAAAATACTGGAGTGGGCTGCCATGCCCTTCTCCAGGGGCTCTTCCTGACCCAGGGATTGAACCTGCATCTTTATGGCTCCTTTATGGCAGGTGGGTTCTTTCCCGCTAGTGCCACCTGGAAAGCCCAGAGACTATGAACAGAATATTCTAGAAAAGTGGTCAAACCAAGTGGGATCCACTGTTCTACATACTCTCAAGGAAACTCCAGTCTGTAAATCCAACTTCACAGAAAATCCACAAGAAATAAATAAGTGTGAGTTTCGTGGGGGAGGAGAACATTAAATGGTTAATCATCCTGTGTTTCATGCACTGGTTCAGAATTCAGATTTTTAAAAAAAATGTTCATCCTTTCATTTATTTCCAGCTAAAGCACAGTAACCAAGATACTGGCATTCAGGGGAAAGATCACACCTCAGGGGAACCTGTTCAAAATGAAAACTCAGAAATGGGGTGGTGAGAACATGTCTTCAGAGACCTCATCCAAAAATGCTAAAAATAAGACAAGGCTAGCTTTTAGAGAAAAAAAATCACTAAAAAATAGTGTCACTTCAAAAGAGCTGTTGCCTCCACACTTTAAGAAGTCATTTTCTCCATCTAGTAGGACGTTGGAAATGCAGATCTGATGCATAGATACACATAGATCTGGAACTCTTCAACACGAAGGTCACAGTGATGCAGATCTTGTTTATGCAACACCCATCCTCATACCCATCTCACTTGTCTTGTTCTGCAGACCAGGCACTCTCTGGCTAGTGCTCCATATGTAGCCTGGTTCCAACAGCAATGAGAGGCAGCTGCCAGTGACAAGAAGAAGTCATTTTCCTATAGACAGGCATGCTGGAGAGGTCCCTGGTCTCCTGGAGTAGCTGTCATCAAGTGTCTGGCAACCCTTCCCTAGGTTCCTCTGGTCTGAGAATGGTAACTGGTTTTTACTGGACTTTTCTCCTGCCTTTATTATTGCTAGTTTTGCATCTCAGCCTACTTCCCAGGACTTCTCTGGTGGCTCAGATGGCAAAGAATCTGCCTACAGTGTAGGAGACTCAAGTTTGGTCCCTGGGTCAAGAAGATACCCTGGAGAATGGACCAGAATTCCAAAGTCAGACACAACTGAGTGACTAACACTTTCACTAGTTCCCAGGAATCCTGGAGTTCCTGTAAGTTTCCCAAGAGTGTTTTATGAGTCTTCTTATGTTTAAATTAGTTGGAGTAGATTCTAGCCTGCATGTGAGCTCAGTTGCTCATTTGTGTCTGGCTCTGTGCGACCCCATGGACTGTAGCCAGGCTCCTCTGTCCATGGAATTCTCCAGCAAGAATAATGGAATGGGTTGCCATTTCCTCCTCCAGGGAATCTTCCCAAACCAGGGATCAAATCTGAGTCTTCTGCATTGGCAGGCAGATTCTTTACCACTGAGCCACTGGGGAAGTGCATCCTAGTCTGCAACTAGGAATAAATTACCTAAGGATTCAGTGAAATAACAGATTCAAGGTAAAGGCATTTGCAATTGCTAATGCAGAATCTGAGAAGAGATGAAGCAGGAAAGTTCAGAGTGCTTGTCCTATCCCCAGGTTGTCAGGAAGCATTTAACAGGAGGCTTCGTGTGTGCTGTTTTGAATCTGTCAGGAATTCTCTGTTCCTTATTAATTCCTGAATATTCAGGAATTAAGAGGAGGGGCAAGCCTCTCCCAGGACTGAGGAATCCAGGCATTTCCTTCATTAGTGTTTCTATATGGTGATAAGTACCCTCTTCCTTGGTAAAAGTGATTGTTTACAACTCTCTCTCTCTTTAATATGGATCGCCTATGTTTTGTAAGTCTGGAATTTTAATCTTTATCTTTGCTGAGAATAACATGCCCACACCATGTTGATTAAAACACCTTTGCTCCATCAAAGCTCTGGTCCCCATGTCTGTCTTTCTTTCTTTCTTTCTCTCTCTCTTTTTCAGGCTGATCCCCTGGAGCACAGAGGCTCTCTGAGTTCACTTTCCTGCCCGGGCTTCTAAGACCCTCTTGAGAAGGCGCTCTGAGTCTTCACCCCATTGAGAGGGCACCTGAGGCCTCCATGAACAGAGCAAGTCCCATGTCAGGGGCTTTATTGGCTTTCTGTGTAAACCAAGGAATATCAGCCTCTTTCTCTCTCCTCTACTTTCTTATCGGTCAACTCTGGACCACCAGGTTCCGGTCCATTAAAGGACCTTAACACCAGGTGAGCTTCAAGTTTATATACTATTTTGTTATTAGAGAGATGTCATCTGTGTCCTCCGTTCCCCTTGCTTTGTCCAGGAGAAAACAGTCTACAGGACCCTCTGTCAGGTACCCTTTGTCTTTTGCAACTGTTAACAGCAGACTGGCCATCACTGCTGGTCACAGAATCTCGGCTCTCTGTGGCTCCCTGGGCCCAGATCCACTCCTCTTCTCATCCTCTGCTTTTGAGCATGGTGTGGGTCCCAGAAGCTCTCAGGAGCTTTTTCCATGCCTTGTTGGTAAGACAGGGACCCTTCAAAGCTGCTCTCAGACTCAGATCCCTGGAAACTCTGTCTGTTTACTGCCTACATGCCATGTGCAATCCAGAGCCATAGGAACTGGGAACTCTCTGATGTTCGTCACCTCCCCCAGCAATGGCCAGACAGTGAGCACAAGACTGAACATCTGTTTGAATGATAATCTCATTGTCCCCTTTCCTGAATTTCAAACCAAGTTGGTGAAGCCAAAAACAGATGTTTTATGTATACTTCAGAAAATCTAGTTTGAAGATTTTCCATACATTTCCAGTTGGCATATCAATTAGTACCACCTCTATAGAAAATAATTTGGTAATATTTTACAAATTTTTAAAACACATGGCCTTAAATGGTAATTAGGAATTTATACTATAGATACAATAATGCTATCAGAAAATGACTTTTTAATGAAGTTACTCACTATGTGACTGTAATCATGAAAGATAGTAAATGACTATCAATATGAGACTAGCTAAGTAAAAATTATGGTAAATCATGCAACAGAATATAATGAAAGTATGCTATGCTATGCTAAGTCACTTCAGTCGTGTCCGACTCTGTGTGACCCCATAGACAGCAGCCCACCAGGCTCCCCCGTCCCTGGGATTCTCCAGGCAAGAACACTGGAATGGATTGCCATTTCCTTCTCCAATACATGAAAGTGAAAAGTGAAAGTGAAGTCGCTCAGTCGTGTCCTACTCTCAGCGACCCCATGGACTGCAGCCTACCAGGCTCCTCTGTCCATGGGATTTTCCAGGCAAGAGTACTGGAGTGGGGTGCCATTGCCTTCTCCAATGAAAGTATGAAAAATAACAAAGTGACTTTTCATATACACTAATTTGTAAAATCTCCAAGATATATGTAGAAGGTTACACCAAAACCATTAGTATTGATTGACACTGCAGAGAAGAAGTAGAATAATCTTCATCAGATGGGGAAATTTTCACCAGATAGTCTTTTATACTTGTTTACTTTTGAACCATGTGACTGTAAAATCTATAAATATACTTTTTAATCTTCAAAAACATTTATTTAATTTTAAAAATAAACCTTTTTCCTAAACAAGTGTGTATAATAACTATATATATATATCTATGTGTGTGTGTGTGTATATTAAAAAATTGCTTCAGGCTAAGCAATTATTTTGGAATAGCTACCTTCCCCTGAAGCCACTATTGCTTCAGTTTTAATGAGAGAAGAGCCTCAGGGCAAAGAGAAGCAATTATTAATTCCTCAGAATAAGCACTTACTTGCTTCAGTTTAATGTTTCAAAAAATTCCATGTCTTTACATATGGTCAATAGTTGGGATTTGCATCACTCTTTACTTAGATCTTTGTGTGTTAAGTGTTTCTCCTTAGTTCATTTCAATATTTATATCAAAACCCTTCTAAACTTTTCATTCTACAGTTTTTGTAGATTCAAAGAAATTATATCACTTTAGATATTAAATAACAACCACAAGGGAATCTTTTTTGGGGGTTCTCAGACAATTAATACCAGCTCTGTTTTATAGTGTGGTTAGCATGTACCAAGCATACTCCAGAAGGTTCTTTGCTATACTTGTTTGTTTAATCATCACTATAACCCTATTAAGCAAGTACTGTTATTAACTTTTCTCAGATGAGTAATCTGTCACAGAGATGTTCTCCAAGGTCACACAGATAAGAAGGGATGGGAGGAGGATTCAAACCCTTAGATCTGGCTCCAGTAAAGATGATTGTGACAACTAACATCTATTGAGCAATAACGATGTATCAGGTACTGTCCTAAAATTTTTCCATGGATTAATGGTTTTTTAAGGAATTAACCAATTTAATCCTTATACCAGTTCTGTTGGTAGGTCCTGTTATCCTCTCATTATATATGAGGGTATTGTCTTAGTCAGTTCCAGCTTCTATAATAACAGCAGAGACTGGATAGCTTAAACTGCAAACATTTATTTCTCAGAGTTTGAGAGGCTGGGAAGTCCAAGATCAAGGTGGAGGCAGATTTGGTGTCTAGTAAGAGCCGGCTTCTTGGTTCACAGCTGGGGATCTTTTCCTTGTGTCCTTACATGGTAGGGGACCTGGGGCATAAACATTCAGTCTAGAGCAGGTACCAAGGCACAGAAATTCATCATATTCTTAGACACTATGATAACCACTACAGTGTTTCATCACAAACAAACCCATGAGGCAAATATTTTCATCTCGATCTTTCAGTAAAATTCCCTAGTTTGCACAGTAATGAGTAATGGAGACAGTCTGAACTCGGCGGTCTGCCTCTACAATCTGGATTCTTCCTCCCTAGAGCCCAGGCCAGACTAATGGGGGTTTGGCACTAACCAGCTGTTTGCTTTGTCCAAGTTGCCTAACCTCTCTGAGCTTTAACGGGCACAATTTTGAAAGGAGAGAGGAGAACCAGAAGTTCTCTACAAATACTGACAATCCTGGGAGGTTCTGTCACTTGACTTTCCCGCTCCATCCCTTCTCTCAGTTTAGAAAATCTGTACAAAAATCTCCGTTAACTTCATACTCTGACACTACTAGACTTAGTAAAAACGAGTGCTGAGCAAGAACGAGTGCAAGAGCAAGGTTTGAAATTACAGAAGAGAATTAATATTTGGACACAGGTTCTAATCATGACTCAACATGTACCCTACTCAACACCCCTCATACCACCACAGTCCTGGGCCTTAGCTCATGCTGAACTTTCTGCTTCAGGCTTTCTCCTTCCCTTTCCACTTTGAGGGTCCAAATCAATAAAATTCCTCAAGATCATTTTAATTGTCTCCTCTGTGAATCCTCCCTGTTCTCTCTTCATACTGGAAGCAATATTTCTTGCATCTGGTTGAATTTTTCTCTATAGGCTAATAAAAGTCAAAAGCACAGAGATTGCTGCCATTTCAATTATTTTGTGCTATCATTCTAACAATTTTTCTGGTCAAAAAATTCTTCATCATTTCAGATCAATTTTGCCTTCTACCCGTCTTGATTTTTTACATGTGAAACCTACAACAAGGTTATTTCTTTAACAAGAAAATAATCCAAGTTCCTGTGACCTTTTCTAAAAGGGCATTTTCCCACCAATTAATATCTTGGTTGCCTTTCTGTGCCTCTCTCCAACCTTTCTCTCTGCCCATCCTTCTCAAATCCTCTCTCTCAATCTCTCTCCCTCCCTCCCTTCCTTCCACCTTCCTTCCTCTCCTCCCTTTCAAAATCTCTCTCCTTCTTATTTTCTTTCTTTTTAAATCTATAAATTCACTTAAATTTAGAAAGTACTTGTTGAAGTCCAGCTAGGTACAGGACTCTATCATTGGTATTATAAAAGATTTAAAAATTCAGAAGTCATCTCTCCCTTCAAGCAATTTAACAATATACCTGGAAAGAAATATGTAAAAATTAATTATGACACAGTATAGTCTAAGACATGTTTGGGGAACTGGAGATTAATCTTTAAAAACAATGCAATATGCACACAAAAAGCTATCTTAAAAACAAGCTAAAGAAATTTACAAAACATTGAAAAGTAATTAGTTCTCCTAAAAGAGGACCCAAGATAAAAATTAGTTATAATTTAAAGGTCTTCCAACTTTAATAAGACAGAAAACAATTTTGCTATTGTTAGTTTAAAAACTAATCAGATAAATTTATATCTAAAATATGAAGTGCCTTTATTCTATAGCATTTAAGCAAAAAATTAGTGTAATTTTCACTTATGGTATAAAATTTCTTTTTATTTTTCAGGTTGGCTAGAAATTAAGCAGGATTTGAATGAACCCCAAGTGCTCTATGACTATATTCAGAGTAAAATGTTTGCTTTATATGGAAGGGCTTCAAGGGAACAGTGCAATGAAACTGTGAGAACGTATTAGCATCCCAGACAGTTCTGTAGATATTCTTTACTCTAACAGGCCAAAGAATGGTTTATTATTTCCCCAGGTTTATATTCTTATATTTTAGAAGTGGCAGCTTTAAAATCTTAGGAATCTTAAGTAATGGTAGAGACTTCAGTGACCCATCTTGTCCAGAGGTACGCTCCCATCAGCCAGCTGAACCCCTACCAAGGCAATACAGTCTCCTTCCCTGATAGTGCTAAAGTGAAAGTGAAAGTTGCTCAGTTGTGTCTGACGCTTTGTGACCCCATGGACTATACAGTCCTTGGAATTCTCCAGGCCAGAATACTGGAGTGGGTAGCTCTTCCCTTCTCCAAAGGCAATTTTATTCACTTCTTTGTTTCAAATGAGTTCTTCCATATTTTATAACCACCACCACCACAAAAAAAAAAAAAATAGGTCTTCATGCACCTATTAATATACTAGGTAATAACATAATCAATGTATTGGTTTTTTCTTCTGTGTTGAAGAAATAGAAATAGTCTAAATGACATTATTGAGGCAACATAGTGCACTTCTAGCAATTATTATTGTAACATTTTTATTGTTGTTGTTTTTTGTTACCAAGACTGGAATGTCTCAAACATTAGACAGTATGCTTACTGAAATAAATCAAAGTAACAGAAAAGTGTGGTTAAAGCATATGTATGTAAACATAAATAATTATACACATATATAAATAGAGAAGGACTTCCCACATGGCACAGTGGTAAAGAATCCACCTTCCAGTGCAGGAAAAACTCTATTGAATAGACGTGTGTTTGATATCTAGGTTGAGAAAATCCCCTGGAGTAGGAAATGGCAACCTGCTCCAGAATTCTTGCCTGGAAATTCCATGGACAGAGGAGCCTGGTGGGCTAGTGTCCACAGGGTCACGAAGAATCAGGTATGACAGAGCACATACCAACCAACCACATAAGCACAGAAAGAAGTATCAGGAAAAAAGAGGTGGTTATTCCAGCCATCCCTTACTTTATGAACAAAATTCTACTATTGCATTGGCTTACATTTTTTTCTTCAGTTCAGTTCAGTACTGTCGCTCAGTCGTGTCCGACTCTTTGCAACCGCATGGACTACAGCAAGCCAGCCTTCCCTGTCCTTCACGATCTCCCTGAGCTTGTTTAAACTCATGGCCATTGAGTTGGTGATGCTATCCAGCCAGCTCATCCTGTCATCCCCTTCTTCTCCCACTTTCAATCTTTCCCAGCATCAGGGTTTTTTCAAATGAGTTGATTCTCCGCATCAGGTGGCCAAAACATTCGAGTTTCAGCTTCAGCATCAGTCCTTCCAAGGAATATTCAGGACTGATTTCCTTTAGGATGGACTGGTTGGATCTCCTTGCAGTCCAAGGGACTCTCAAGAGTCTTCTCCAACACCACGGTTCAAAAGCATCAATTCTTCAGTGCTCAGCTTTCTTTATACTACAACTCTCACATCCATACATCACCACTGGAAAAACCATAGCTTTGACTAGATGGACCTTTGTTTGCAAAGTAATGTCTCTGCTTTTCAATACGCTATCTATGTTGGTCATAACTTTTCTTCCAAGGAGCAAGCGTCTTTTAATTCCATGGCTGCAGTCACCATCTGCAGTGATTTTGGAGCCCCCAAAAATAAAGTCTGTCGCTGTTTCCATTGTTTCCCCATCTGTTTGCTTTGAAGTGATGGGACCAGATGCCATGATCTTAGTTTTCTGAGTGTTGTTTTAACCCAGCTTTTTCACTCTCCTCTTTCACTTTCATCAAGAGGCTCTTTAGTTCTTCTTCACTTTCCGCCATAAAGGTGGTGTCATCGTCATATCTGAGGTTATTGATATTTCTCCCGGCAATCTTGATTCCAGCTTGTGCTTCATCCAGTCCAGGATTTCTCATGATGTACTCTGCATATAAGTTAAATAAGCAGGGTGACAATATACAGCCTTGACATACTCCTTTCCCGATTTGGAACCTGTCTGTTTTTTGATGTATAGTTCTAACTGTTGCTTCCTGATCTGCATACAGATTTCTCAGGAGGCAGGTCAGGTGGTCTGGTATTCCCATCTCTTTAAGAATTTTCCACAGTTTGTTGTGATTCACACAGTCAAAGGCTTTGGCATTGTCAATAAAGCAGAAATAGATGTTTTTCTGGAACTCTCTTTTAGATGATCCAAAGGATGTTGGCAATTTGATCTCTGGTTCCTCTGCCTTTTCTAAAACCAGCTTAAACACCTGGAAGTTCATGGTTCATGTATTGTTGAAGCCTGGCTTGAAGATTTTGAGCATTACTTTACTAGCGTGTGAGATGAGTGCAATTGTGCGGTAGTTTGAGCATTCTTTGGCATTGCCTTTCTTTGGGATTGGAATGAAAACTGATTTTTTCCAGTCCTTTGGCCACTGCTGTTTTCCAAACTTGCTGGCATATTGAGTGTAGCACTTTCACAGCATCATCTTTTAGGATTTGAAATAGCTCAACTGGAATTCCATCACCTCCACTAGCTTTGTTCATAGTGATGCTTCCTAAGGCCCACTTGACTTCACATTCCAGGATGTCTGGCTCTGGATGAGTGATCACACCATAGTGGTTATCTGGGTCATGAAGATCTTTTTTTGTATTGGTTTTTCTGTGTATTCTTGCCACCTATTCTTAATATCTTCTGCTTCTGTTAGGTCTATACCATAGCTGTCTTTTATTGTGCCCTTTTTTGCATTAAATATTCTCTTGGTATCTCTAATTTTCTTGAAGAGATCTCTAGTCTTTCCCATTCTTTGCATTGATCACTGAGGAAGGCTTTCTTATCTTTCCTTGCTATTATTTGGAACTCTGCATTCAAATAGGTATATCTTTCCTTTTCTCTTTTGCCTGTTACTTTTCTTCTTTTCCCAGCTACTTGTAAGGCCTCCTCAGACAACCATTTTGCCTTTTTGCATTTCTTTTTCTTGGAGATGGTCTTGATCCCTGCCTTCTGTACAATATCATGAACCTCTGTCCATAGTTCACTGGGCACTCTGTCTATTAGATCTAATCCTTTGAGTCTATTTGTCACTTCTACTGTATAATCATAAGGGATTTGATTTAGGTCATACCTGAATGGTCTAGTGGTTTTCCCTACTTTCTTCAATTTAAGTCTGAATTTGGCAATAAGGAGTACATGATCGGAGCCACAGTCAGCTCCTTGTCTTGTTTTTGCTGACTGTATAGAGCTTTTCCATCTTTGGCTGCAAAGAATATAATCCATCTGATTTCGGTATTGACCATTTGGTGATGTCCTTGCGTAGAGTCTTCTTTTATGTTGTTGGAAGAGGGTGTTTGCTGTGTCCAGTGTGTTCTCTTGGCAAAACTATTAGCCTTTGCCCTGCTTCATTCCGTACTCCAAGACCAAATTCGCCTGTTACTCCAGGTATTTCTTGGGTTCCTACTTTTGCATTCCACTCCCCTGTAATGAAAAGGACATCTTTTTGGGGTGTTAGTTCTAGAAGGTCTTGTAGGTCTTCATAGAACTGTTCAACATCAGCTTCTTCAGCATTACTGGACAGGACAAAGACTTGGATTACTGTGATATTGAACGGTTTGCCTTGGAAAGTAACAGAGGTCATTCTGTCGTTTTTAAGACTGCATCCAAGTACTGCGTTTCGGACTTTTTGTTGACTATGATGGCTACTCCATTTCTTCTAAGGGATTCCTGCCCACAGTAGTAGATATAATGGTCATCTGAGTTAAATTCATCCATTCCAGTCCATTTTAGTTCACTGATTCCTAAAATATTGATGTTCACTCTTGCCATCTCCTGTTTGACCACTTCCAATTTGCTTTGATTCATGGACCTAACATTCAAGGTTCCTATGCTATATTGCTCTTTACAGCATCAGACTTTACTTCCATCACCAGTCACATCCACAAGTGCATGTTATTTTTGCTTTGGCTTTGTGTCTTCATTCTTTCTGGGGTTATTTTCCCACCTATTTCCAGTAGCATATTGGGCACCAACTAACCTGGGGAGTTTATCTTTCAGTGTCCTATCTTTTTGTTTTTCATACTGTACATGGGGTTCTCAAGGCAAGAATATTTAAGTGGTTTGCCATTCCCTTCTCCAGTGGACTTCATTTTGTCAGAACTCTGCACCCATCCATCTTTGGTGCCCTACATGGCATGGCTTATAGTTTCATTGAGTTAGACAAGGCTGTGTTCTGTGTGATCAGATTGGTTAATTTTCTGTGATTGTGGTTTTCATTCTGTCTGCCTTCAGATGGATAAGGCTTATGGAAGCTTCCTGATGGGAGAGACTGACTGAGGGGGAAACTGTGTCTTGTTCTGATGGGTGGAGCCATGCTCAGTTCAGTTCATTTCAGTTCAGTCACTCAGTCGTGTCCGACTCTTTGCAACCCCATGAACCACAGCACACCAGGCCTCCCTGTCCATCACCAACTCCCAGAGTCCACCCAAACCCGTGTCCATTGAGTCGGTGATGCCATCCAACCATCTCATCCTCTGTCATCCCCTTCTCCTCCTGCCTTCAATCTTTCCCAGCATCAGGGTCTTTTCCAATGAGTCAGCTCTTTGCATCAGGTGGCCAAGTATTGGAGTTTCAGCTTCAACATCATTCCTTCCATTGAATATTCAGGACTGATCTCCTTCAGGATGGACTGGTTTGATCTCCTTGCCATCCAAGGGATGTTCCAGAGTCTTCTCCAACACCACAGTTCAAAAGCATCAATTCTTCAGCGCTCAGCTTTCTTTACAGTCCAACACTCACATCCATACATGACTACTGGAAAAACCATAGTCTTGACTAGATGAACCTTTGTTTGCAAAGTAATGTCTCTGCTTTTTAATTTGCTGTCTAGGTTGGTCATGACTTTTCTTTCAAGGAGTATGCTCAGTAAGTCTTTAATCCAATTTTCTGTTGATGGGCAGGGCTGTGTTCCCTCCCTGTTATTTGACCTGAGGCCAAACTATGGTGGAAGTAATGAAGATAATGGTGCCCTCTTCAAAAGGTCCCACGCATGCGCTGCTGCAAATTTTTCTTTGCATAACCAAAAGCCTACATTTAAAAATATCTCACACATTGAAAAGTTATTTAATTCAAAACTCAGTGAGCAACTGCTCTACTGAAAACAATTTTGGAAAATGATTGTCACTATACTGGCATTATTCACCTGCCTTGTCAGTCACATACATATTTATAATGTTCCAATTCATCAGCTTAGAAAACTCAAACAGCATTTAAGTGAAACATACTAGAGCTCTCACATTATTAACAACAACAGAAAACATAAATATAACCCTCTCTTTCATCCAGGGTGTCCTTAGAAAGATTTGCAATGCATTTTATTATTATATTCACATAAACTATGCCCAAAGAAATTTAAAGTAGAATTAGAGGTTTGATTTATTTCTATTCTTTTTCAACATTGTCTTCTGATGTTCGAAATAATGAGTAACACTATATTTGAGTCAATAAGGTCAATGTTCTGTTTTTAAGAAATGAATTTTAGAAAAATAAAAAATACTCAACAATAGAAAAAATAATACATTGCTTGGGGTGTTCTGTGAATTTCAAAAATTCTGTTAACAGCATAAGTATATTTTAGGGCTATGAAACAAGAAAAAATTTATTTGGCCTATGAATTTATTTTTTTCTCTACAAGTCCTATTTTGAGAAACATTGATAGGACAGTTTGCTTCAGCCAGAAATTTTTTTTTTTAAAGAAATCAAATGAAGTTTAGAGTTTTTTTTTTTAATTTTTTAAAAATTTTGTATAATACAGAAAAGTAGCAAGAAAAATAATTGCCTGTAAGACCATTACTAGTAATATTTTTGGTATAATTCTTTTTTCTTTTTAATGCATAATTTTGGTTTGGTGTTATCTTCCCCCCATTAGCTTTAAGTACAAGTACGGAGAGGGACATTAGAATGCTATTTAAACCTCCATCTCAATGAGCTCTGCCTCTCACTTATTTTTGTTACCTTGACAAATCATGTATTTCTCTGTCTTAAGTTCTCACCTATAAGTGAAAGTGAAAGTGAAAGTGAATGTCACTCAGTCATGTCCCACTCTTCGCAAGCCTATGGACTATATGGTCAATTTCATGCAGTTCTCCAGGCCAGAATACTGAAGTGGGTAGCCTTTCCCTTCTCCAGGGGATCTTCCCAACCCAAAGATCAAACCCATGTCTCCTGCATTGCAGGCAGATTTTTTACTGAGTCACCAGTGAAGTCCAAGAATACTGAAGTGTGTAGCCTGGCCCTTCTCCAGGGGAATCTTCCTGACCCAGTAATCAAACCGAGGTCTCCTGCATTGCAGATGGCTTCTTTACCAGCTGAGCTACCAGAGAAGCCCCATCATTTTTAAATGGGGATAATACTGACATTTGTCTGTTGTGATCTGACCTCACTGAATGCATGTCCTCACAACTGTCAGGCTCTTTTTGGTAATATTGGTGATCTACCATAATTAGAATTCCTCTCCAACATTTTGGCTGTTGGGGGATCTGTAGCAATGAAAGCAAAGCTCAGACTGATTTTTGTCAAATATGAACATTTCATGACAACCAGGTAACACCAGTTCTTCATCTCTTTAGGTAACCTCCCAGCAGTTTTCTTGGAAGTTACACTCCAAGCCAAAGATGCTAACACTTTTCTAAGATGAGGATTAATTGTCCTTCTCATGGGAACATATGATATCTAAAACACCATTCCAGAGATGTAGGCTTCCCAGGTTTAATACACTATTCAGGCAAATTTTCAGGTGAATATAAAGTATTTCTAACTGATCAACATAGTTAGAACACCACTCATTTCACCCATAAGAAATAACCACTAGCATTTCTTCTGCTAATTAGCGAACTCTCTAATAAAAAAGTAACAGTGATACATGAAACCTGGTATACTTGATCAATGTTTTCAAATACTCCCAATCACCTCTGGAATGTTTTTTCTATCTGAATATTTAATTGTTGACCAAATGACTTTGGATTAGAAATAAAAATTAAAATACATACTTGCAGTCCACTGTATAGGATCAAGTATTTTAAAGAAAATTATGGACAATTAAAACTATCTCTTTTACTGTCAGAAAGATTGAATGTAATTATTTAATAAATATTACTGAGCTGCTCAAAATGAGCCAGGCACTATTCTTGGCTTTGAGAAGATGGAAATAAAGAAGAAAAATTCGACTATCATGGATATTGTCCCTAGACATTATGTTCTCAATAAACTCTGTAGAATGAATAAATTATTGATATTTTTATTTTTGTTATTATCATGTATATGTTGATGATATTAATAATTTATTATGTACCTACTACTATACAGTATATAGATACATATATAAATATGTATATAGAAAATATATATATTTATTATGACATAAGCATTGTTTCTAAACACTATTGTTAATTATTACATAGTATACCAAAGTCTGAAGGTGCAGCAATTTGCTTAACCATTCTCCCATCCTTGGCATAGGAACTATTTTTGATGTTTTATAATGAAACTACTATTGTGAAAAACACAGTAGGTTAATTTACTTTTGTGAGACATCCTATGAAAACTTACATAGTAAAACTACTATAACTCTTTCTTCCCTTCTCTCAACTATATTTAAATTGACACACTAAGAAGGGGGCAGCAGATGATGAGATAGTTACACAACATCACTGACTCAATGGACATGAATTTGAACAAACTTCAAGAGATAGTGAAGAACAGGGAAGTCTGGCATACTGCAGTCCATGGGATTGCAAAGAGTTGGACATGGCTTAGTGACTGAACAACAATAACAACAATTTATCAGGACCAAGAAGCAGCTCACATCTCTGAAAATTTTGTCATGTGTTCATATTAGAGTGATACTGCAAATTTTACTTTGTGAAAGGATAGCTCTGGCAAAGCCATGGTGAGGAGCCACATGCTTGCACACACACACACACACATATATATATAGCTTTAGCTGCCTACCAAGCATTGCCATTTCTCTTAAGTGGTGGGAGATGCAACATGTAACAATTTGTTCTTTATTTCTGAGAGGATATTCTGAAATGCCCCATATATATATACATATATATATATGTATATATATATATAATATATGCACATATATATATTAGAGAGAGATCCTAAGTATGGGATCCTCTCCCTTCTATTGTTCTTTCTTCTCCTAGTCATTTTCTTTATTCTTCCTATTCATTTTTGTTTTTAAAGTAGGGTTTCCTTAGAAAAGAGTCCTCGAAACCCACTGTCTTTTCCCGCAGACGGTCCCTTTGTACTAAAGAGGCTCTGGGGTGAGCAGCTCCGGCAGCAGCCCCCTTGCCTGGGTCTGCTGCAGAAACCTTTCCTACGTCACGTTTCACTCAACATTCGAAGTCTTTCTGTTGCTTGGTAAATTAGTTAGATTCATTTTCCAACCCTGGAATATACTGCTGAAATATACTGCAGAAGCTGAAACTGCCTACCAAGCATCACCCTCTCTTCTAGGTCATGGGAGGTGCAACATGTGACAATCTGTTCTTTATGTCTGAGAGTACATTCTTGCCCCAGACCACTAGAGTCCTATAATCTATACTGATGAGGACAAGATCCTGAACCTTCATCAAAGGGAGGGTTTATTTCCTCTCTTTCTGGCCTTTATTTGCCAATTCTTGTTTCTCTGGTCCAATTAACATATCATTTGCTGTGATGGACCAACATGATATTCCGCACTTCATTTCAATAGTCCAAGTTTTTTATTCTGTATGACAGAATAGAAAAGTTAGCATAACTCTGGAACAAGACCCTAAATAGTATTCTAGTTTATCATGAGTAAAAACTATTTCTGACTCTCTTCCTAAGTGGAAAATGATGAATTCACCAGATTAATGACTGCATTCTGTATACCTTGGGTCAGATATTCTCCTCTGACAAGGATAATACCTGGCACAGTTTATGCTCATCCTTCAGAATTTATCTGGTCTCATTAGAATATGATGAGGATCACTAATTCTGTATCCTTTAGTTTAAAGGCCGCAGCATACTCTACCATTTCCTTTGGAGCTCAAAATTGTTGTGACTGTTTTGGTAGGCGATCGGGGAGCAGTTTTAAAGGCTTTGACATGCCCTTTTCTTTTATGATAATTCTTACTCCACAGACTGAGGAATCTATATGGAGGATCTTCCAACTGCTGAGTATGCCTATGACAACTATTCATTTAGGAATGAGAAAATGGCCACTGGTGGTTCTGTGGACCTCTATGAGTAGGACCCGGGCCAAGATTCCATTTATTATATGACCTCAACCACTCTCACTACAACAGGGGAATTCTACATTACTACTTTGTAGGTCCTTCTGTGAAACCACAAGGGAATCCTCATCATGTATCTTTCAGATAACCTTTCTCCGAGGAACTTGACCTTTGTTTCATCATTAAGTGGTCTCTAAGTTTGAAAACTGACTCGCTTCTGAAAACTAGGCAAAGGATCATGATTGTTTTATTGGTGAAACTCCCTTCCATCTGCTGACCAAGTATCTTTGATTTCTTTGCATACATTTGGAAATATCTGTGTTGGTTGCAACCTACCTTGCCCTTTAATATACTATATTCCATTAATTATCTCCATAGCTCTCTTTATTCCTAAATAGAAAACTCCAAAAGGCTATTTGAAAAGGATACTGATTTATGAGAACTACAAAATGTCTGAGATTTTACCTTACTTGCATGGTAACAAGTTGGCCAATCCCAAGTTCATGAAAGACTGTAGAAGGCTCAAGACTTCTGGGTCAGAGATAAAGAACAGTTTATTACTCACAGCAATAGTAGTGGTAGTCAGGGTATCAACATCTTTGGTGCTGGTTCCCTAAGCCCAAAGGGCCATGCAAAGGGGGTGAGATGATATCTGAATTTGCAGCTGGATGTGTTACAGGAGAGAAGCTCTGAGTTTGGGGAATCTGGATCTTTTATAATGGGCAATAAGATGCCTGTCCTTCATTTTGGAGGAAGCTGTTAACTTTATTAGACTGGGAAGTAAGCATGCCTGCCCTTTGTTCTGGAGGGAAACACTACCTCTATCTTTCAAAGGTGAGTACTATGCAAAAATCCTTGAAAAAATCATTGAAACAAAGGACAGTTTGTGCTTCACTTATCAAGAAACATGAGAAACTAAGGAGAATTGTGTCCCCAAACAGATAATATATATTGAAAAAGTGTATAATATTTGCTCAGTAAAATATGTACAATCTCCTGAAGGATTACATTGCTGGTCCAGGGAAGTAAAACATCAATGAAGAAGTCAAAGTATTTATCTAGATGAGTAATTCAACTGTAATTACTTCATTAGTTGAGATTTTAAACTTTTAAATTATGTGATAATGTTTTGTTGATTATGAAGAGGATTTTTTTCTTGACTTTACCTGAAATTATATTATAGTACTATATTCTATTGACTTTGAGAGCTGAAAGATTTTAAGATATATTATTATTCCATTTACCACTGAGGGAAATAGTGTCTAAGCTATCATATGCTGTAAACTGCTTGATAATTTTAGAAACATTAAATTAGGGAAAATATATGTGTCTTCAAATAAATGAGATGTATTGTCTGCTTTTCCAAACTAGAATAGACACAAAAGGAAGGAAAAGATTTTGCCTATGTTAATCATCAATATGTGCCAAGTGCCTAAAATAGGGTCTGGCACATAGTAGATATTCAGAAAGTATTTGCTGAATTAATATAGGAAAAATTGTAGGCTCTGCATCCCTCCCCGTTATGTCTCTCCACACCCCCTAACTCTGGTCTGCAATAGTAATTCTCAACTCTACCTACATAGAGAATTATCTAGGGAGCTTTAAAAACATTCCAATGCCTGGGACCTATTCAGACTAATTAAATCAGAATTTCTTAAAGCAAGATACAGACACAGGCATGTTGTAAAAGTTGTCTGACTGAGCTCTCAGGGAAGGCCAAACGTTGTCCAGGTGAATCTAATGCACACTGAGAAGTTCAGACCCACTGATCCGTGCCGCTCTACTAACAACACATACACACATGGCTGCCACGCATCTCTGCATTGCACCTTCTCCATATGTAGAGATTTGACCACTTGGGAATGAGAGAAAATCTTTTAAAGGAATCACTGATATTCTCTCAGAATAATAATCCAATATGTTTGTATAATATATCCTTATCACCTCTCTCATTTGATCCTCAGACAGACAGGTGAGGAAGGAAGAGCAAATATTATCATTTCTAATATTAGAAACTGAATCTTGATGACTTATTCAAAAGAAAAGGAAAAATATGCACATTTTTTCTTCTTTTCTGTTTTATGATTTAATAAAAACAGAAAAATTGTTCTAAATGATCATTTATATGTCTATATCCAAACAGCATTTCTTATTCAGTGTGTTAGCACTTGCAAAATGCTAAGAGAAGATCTGATTACTACTGTGAGTCATCAATTCATTCAACAAATACTCACTGAATATTGACCTATTTGTTAGATGTCTATTGCATTCCAGCTGTTATTCTAAAGCAGCTGAGCTTCTTCTGGAACTTTTACTCTGCTCAAGCAATCTGTACCTTTCCCCAAGCTCCGCCTCTCACCACCTCACGGCCTTCCCTTGTCTACCCTGTTTCAAGCCCATACTCTATGTATGGCAAACGGCACAGGTACGTATATTCATATGATTCTATTGTTTAAAAGACAGTAATTTTGTTTTGAACTGCTGTGTCCTACTTCTTCATGCTTTAAATCATGATTCTCTTCTCTTTCTTTCTTCCTGTTAGTTTTTATTCAGCGAGCTTGGAACAGACTGAAACATGCAAAGAATAATATCCAACTAACCACTGGAGGATTAAAGTTTGAGAATGGGGTCAGTTTTGGTTTTTGTCTTTCCAGAGAAAGCGAAGTCCTTGTATCTCTAATGTGTTAGAAACCATTTTTCCTCTAGGGGGAAGAGAGTCATTAAACTCTCATTATCATTTTACAAAATTGGGAACATTTGCTAGAATTATAAGAGGGATACTCCAGCAACAGGGAAATCTGCACTTAAATGATCTCATGCCCATAAATGAATGGGACTTAACAATAAACCATTTTTCTGAAACAACCATAAAAGACTCTTAGAATCAAAAGTCACCATGATGAAAATGTAGACAAAATAGGCAGACTGTTTTAATGATCTTTAGGGACAGACTTAATTTCCTCCTGAGGTATTATAACATTATTAAAAAGTTAATGGGTTATCAGCCATCCTTAGAAACCTTTAATCCCAAAGATTTGTATTACCCAGTTAATGTCCTCATTAAAGAATTTAACATTATCCATAGGCATTCAAATTGATATAGAAGTTATACTTTCCTCCTTTGGCTTTCATGTAGTTTCTTTTTAAATCTGAATGAGGATGGGAATGGAAAATTCATTATTTCTAATTACAGATTTGAAACCATTTCCCAAACATGTTTTGTTTCATAAAACATTTCAGACAGTGGTCCACTTAGACCCTTAATGTGTTCCAACATAATTTTTGGAAATGCTATATATTATCTCCTTCCTAAACAAGTATTTCTTATCACCCTAAATAGGATCTAAGATGACATAGTTGGGTGACCATACATCCATGTTTGCCTGGGACAATATTGGACAATTTAGTCCTGTCCTTTTCTTCATAGCAACTCTAAAAAGCACTTGCAGGAGGTAGGTATAATAGAAAGAAATGACACATTTAAGCAGGATGCAGCATGCATCCTACCTTTTTCAGTTTGAAGACATTGTTAAATTGTAACTACAGAATATCTGGTCCTTCATGACCCAGGGAGTGGCAGAACCAGGCTCATCACAGGTTTCCCTAAACCTTAATAAACACACTGAGTGGATGACGCTATAGCATCAAGTTTTACATGCCTTAACCACCTCCACTCACTTCCTCCCACTGCTTACAACTTATTCTCCCCTTAAATATTGCTGGTCAATGCAACAAAACATGCACTGCCCAATAGCCAGTGGTGGAGTTACACTCATAGAGGATTTGTGGTCACTCAGATTTCATTTCAGGTCACCTACTTAGCCTTGGCCAAGTTGGGGAAGAAAACATTAAATCGGGATAATTCAATTTCTCTAGTCTAGTACATTTTTGTCTGTTTCAGTAGATGTCCCAGGATGTACAGTTGGTCTGAGAAATCGACAGCAGCAGAAGATGCCTCTCTAGAGACAAGAACCATGACCAGAGCATGCTCAAAGTAACCTGCCTATTTCACTTGAACCAGTGTTGTTTGTTTGTTTTTTTAATGGGGTGAAAAAAAGAAAGTCTAGACTTTTATCATGACCATCATCAGAAGACCTCACAGAGTGCAATAAATTCACATGATAAAAAAAAAAAAAATTCATCAAATTTTTAAGTTTTTTCATTTACTGACTTTTCTGATTTACTTTTAACAGCAAAGTCCAGAATGAATTATTATACTATTCAAGCAAAAACCACACATTACATTGAAATAGACAAACAATTATTACCAATAAGAAAATAAACTACTGTCACAAATAATTTGTTTATTACTACCAAGTTATTCAGGGTTCTCTGGAAATCATTATTTTGGAGACTATCTGGGCCCCAAAAGACCAAAAAAGGCCCCATATTATCCTTAAATATTTATATATACTAGGATTTCCCTGGTGGCTAAGTGGTAAAGAATCTGCCTGCCAATGCAGGGGACACAAGTTCGATCCCTAGTCTGGGAAGATTCCACATGTTGCAGGGCAACTAAGCCCTTGTGCCACAGCAACTTAGCCTGCTCTTTAGAGCCTGCGAGCTACAACTACTGAGCCTGTGTGCTGAAAATACTGAAGCCCCCACGCCCTAGAGCTCATGCTCTGCAACAAGAGAAGCCACTGCAATGAGAAGCCTGTTCACCACAGCTAGAGAAAGCCCTTGTGCAGCACGAAAGACCCAGCACAAATATGAAATAATAAATAAAAAATTTTAAAATATATTTATACATACTAGCTTTTCTTGTAACAATAGCTAACACATATAAGACCTCCTGGGTCCATTCATGGTTCTAAACACTCTTCACGCATCTACTCATTTAATTGTCCTAATAATCTTGGGCGGCATATAACGCATATTACTGCCTTTACAAATAAGGAAACTGAGATGCAGAGAAATTTACTCACATGGCTAGTCAGTAGCAGCCTGTGATGTTCTCACCACACTGCCCTGCTCTCTTTATAATACAGTATATGATTAGTTGCTCAACTGTGTCTGACTCTTTGGTGACCCAATGGACTGTAGCCCACCAGGCTCCTCTATCCATGGGATTTCCGAGGCAAGAATACCAGAGTGGGTTGCCATTTCTTTTTCCAATAATATAGCATATCTTTATTTAAAAGCTTTTGAAGAAAAGTAGTATATCTGTTTTGCTTTCCTTTTGCCAATATCTCATGTCCTTCTTTTTAAGAAGGACACAGTGACCCACTCCAGTATTCTTGCCTGGAGAATCTCATGGACAGAGGAGTCTGGTGGTCTGCTGTCCACGGGGTCGCACAGAGTCGGATACAGCTGAAGCGACTTAGCCTGCATGCATGCATTGGCGAAGGAAATGGCAACCCACTCTAGTATTCTTGCCTGGAGGATCCCAGGGACAGAGGAGCCTGGTGGGCTGTCGTCTATGGGGCCGCACAGAATCAGACATGACTGAAGAGACTTAGCAGCAGCATATCCTTCTTTATATACTGCAAGCAATCAAGAAAAGATACAATAAATATGTTAATCAATAGTAATCATGTTTCAGATAAATGAAAAAACCAATATTCCACAAAGACTTGCTTTGAGCATAGTATATAATCATTGACTCTTTCTAATAAAGACTGCCAATATTTCCTAAAAATAGTAAGTATTATTAAGTTACTTCCTAATTCTTTAGTTTGATAAAATTCAATAAAAACTAAACAACACCTTTCCCAAGTAAAATTATTTAACTGCCACTTCAAGTATTTAATACATGAGTACCAAATATATATTCTGAATCACTTTTTTTAAGCTTCTGATTTTTCCTTTACAGTAGCTAGAACATTGTACTGGGCTGAATAATTGAATCATGTCCCCCCCCTCCAAATTCGTATTTACCTAGACTCTCAGAATATGATCTTATTTGGTCATTTGCAAATAGTCTTTGCAGATGTAAATAGACAAGATGAAGTCATACTATAATAATAGATTAGATTTATCCTTATAAGAAGGAGGCAGAGACAATACAGGGAAAACACCATGTAATGAAGAGGTCGATTGTGTACTGATGCATCCATAAGCTAAGGAAGGCCAAGGATTGCCAGAGGGAGAAGCCAGGAGGGAAGAACAGACCAGATTCTCCCTCAGACCCTAAAAAATGAACCAACCTTGCAGACACCTTGATTTCCAACTTTTAGCCTCCAAAACGGTGAGAGAATAGATTTCTGTTGTTTTAAGCCACTCAGTTTGTAGTAATTGGTTACAACAGCCCGAAGTACCTAATGTAGACACTACATTACATTTTAGTATTTGCTCATGATTAGATAGAAATTTGCTGTTGCCTCAATTGTTGAGACACGAGCAAGAAAAACTATTTCATAAATGTCAGTTTTTATTTCTGTTGTAGACATACATGGTCTTTATTTATCTAAAATGATGACTTTTTAAAGCAGTATTTAAATATCTTATTTAAGTTTTTGAATAAGCTTAATTTCTGCCAGTTAATTATTTGTTGCTATGCAGTGATTTGATTGAGTACTATATTTTCACTATTAATACTAACAATAGATTGTTTCATTCCTGCCTAACAGAAAAAATTTTGGGCTTCTCATACCGTACAATTCATTCAATAGAACCTACAGTCAAAAGCCAGTCAGACCCACCCAAGTTTTCAAAATGATGACCTTTCCTTCCTGGTTTTTTATAAAGGTAAGAGTACTGGAGTGGGATGCCATTGCCTTCTCCGAAATGAAGAACAATTATCTAAATCAATATGGATAAATGTTAGGTGTATAACACTGAACCAAAAAGCATCTCAAAAAACTAGAATGTGCAACCATGCTAATAAACCTCAAAATAAGTAGAACCAAACAATCACCATTTACAGATTTGTAATTCACAGCAATAAGATTTTTTTAAAGGCAAAATAGTGATACATGTTAAAAAAAAAAAAAAAACTGTGAACTGGGGAATATACAAAAGTAAATGCAGTTCCTCTTAATTCATCAATTCTATATATGAATGGGACTGCTAAAAAACCTCTTCAGAAGAATTCTATGAACAGAGGAGCCTGGCAGTTTACAAAGAGTTGGACATATGGTTACAAAGAGTTGGACACGACTGAAGCAACTTACCACACGCGTAAAAAAGACTGTATGGTCAGAACAGACTCTCGGATATACACAAAATTAATGCTACACTGGGAAGGTTTATCATATATATTACTAATGTCTATGGCCATCTTAAATGGCCTTAAATTTTTTAGACATCTTAAATTCTATACTAAATAAGGAAACTCTCTAGAACATAGACATTATATAAAAATGTGTAAAAAAATTAGTACTGATCTCTGACCATAGGATGTTTGTTTTCCTAAACTTCCTAAAAGCAAGAAAGTATGACATTAACAATCCTTTCAGAAGTCAGTTCTTGGATTAATTTAAATTTTGTCTTATTTGTTACTCTTATGATATCACATTTAAAAAAATAATAAAAGGTCAAGAAAGCAGACCAGTAGTCAGTGGCCAGGTGATCCTTCACACTGAAAGCTGGCTCACAGGATCTTGGCTCTACCAGGCTACCAGGTAAGGAGAATAGGTGGTAGGGTGGAGAGGAAGGAACCCACAGCCAAGCTTGCCTATGAAGAGGAAGCATGGGTTAATTCAGGAGCTGAGAACAATTCAAGAGCTGAGAATGGGGAAATGTCCAAAGGATCAAAACCCATATATGTCCCCACTGTGGTACGTGCATATGCACAGGTATTTATTAGTTCAGATGTCTGTCCTCAAAACCAAGAATATTAAAGATGTGGCGCAGAAGGAGTAAAAAGCAGAAGAAAGGAATTGGAATCATGGTCTCTGTTCCACTAGCTTTGACATTGCAGCCAAGGCACTATAATCAAGCAGAATAGAAGAGGCTCCCAAGGGTTGTTAAAACCCACTCCAAAGCAGGGGTGTGGGACAAAATTATTAACCCATTTAAGAAATCAGGTTCAGCAATCTATTTGGATAAAAGTACTACTCCTAGACTTTGCAAAGGGTCAGAATCTTTGAACTTTAAAGTCGTTTTTTTTTTTTTTTAAATTTTACTCACAGCTAAAGGCAAACAAGGAGAGTAGGCTTTAGGCAAATTGGTCAGCCCTCTCTTTCTCCTTCTCTAGCCTTGAGGCACCAGCATTCTCTGGCTCTTCACCCAGCAGCATCTCAACTCCAGGTCACCAATATTCAGTGACACACATATGGTTACCTGAAATTTAGGAGGTGGATAGTCTACTTCATCCAGACAGAACCCTGTACTAAACCACTCATGCCTCACTGAGGACATGAAGCCTTCAAGTCCTCCTGTTCAGTTAAGGACATTTCAAATATTAGTAATTTAATTAGCAAAAAAAAGAAGAAGAAGAAAATAAGAAGGAAAAAGAACAAATCAAGAGTACCTGGTATAGTTCATTCAAGTTACAGAAAGCCTGTGAGATTTGGACACAGATGCCTCTGTAATGGGCTGTCCTGTGGTGTAACTGAATAACAGAATACAAAAGTCAGGTGTGTACATTCATGTTAAATTCAAGTGCATTTTCTTTCTATTTATTTTTGGCTGTGCTGGGTCTTTGCTGCTACCCACAGGCTTTTCACTAGTTATGGAGATCAGGGGTTACTCTTTCTTTTGTTGCACGGAGCTTCTCATTGAAGTGGCTTCTCTTGTTGCAAAGCACCGATTCTAGGCACAAAGGCTTCAGTGGTTTCAGTGTGTGGGCTCAGTAGCTGTGGCACAAGAGCCTAGTTACCTGGAGGTCTGTGGGGTCCTCCCTGAACAGGGATTGAACAGGTGTCCCCTAAACTGGCAGGCAGACCGCCCCCAACCACTGGGTCACCAGGGAAGCCCCCCAGGTGCCTTTTCAAAATGAGAAGCCAAGATATCATTTTGCAGTCCTTTCCTGCCTGTTCCCTGGCAGATACAATTTATCATCTTCAGGGTCAACACTGAACTTTCTTCCCTTTCTAAAATGTATGCTATAAAATGCTAATTTTCCTCCCAATTCAGTTTCATTCTTATTAAGCATGGTTTGTGGTTTTTCCAGTAGTCATGTATGGTTGTGAGAGTTGGACTATAAATAAAATTAAAAAGTAAACAAAAAAAAAGAAAGCTGAGCGCCAAAGAATCGATACTTTTGAACTGTGGTGTTGGAGAAGACTCTTGAGAGTCCCTTGGATTGCAAGGAGATCCGACTAGTCCATCCTAAAGGAAATCAGTCCTGGGTGTTCATTGGAAGGACTGATTTTGAAGCTGAAACTCCAATATTTTGGCCACCTGATACGAAGGGTTGACTCACTTGAAAAGACCCTGATGTTGGGAAAGATTGAAGGCAGGAGGAGAAGGGGATGACAGAGGATGAGATGGTTAGATGGCATCACTGACTCAATGGACATGAGTTTGGGTAAACTCCGGGAGTTGGTGATGGACGGGGAGGCCTGGTGTGCTGCGGTTCATGGGGTTGCAAAGAGTCGGACACGACTGAATGACTGAACTACACTGTGCTCTTTAGCCACCTTAGTAATTTTGTGGCACTTCAAATAAACTCTCGCTCCAGCTGCTGGAAGAAGTCATAGGGAGGGTGTGGTGATGTTTGACCTGGAAGCTGGACCAGAAATGGGTGGCTCCTCGGAGTGTACCTTCTACACATCGTTCCCACAGGAGGAGCTGGTTTCCAGGAGGCGGCTTTGAGAAAGCAGTGTGGTGTTGAGACCATCTGGACAGAAAAATGTGACTGAACCCAGTTAAGGCCTCTGTATAAACCATTAAGTTTCTGGCAGGCGGGTGTGGAGATCTACTTACCGTGCAGTCATGGAAGATAAGCCTCCTATGATATGTTTCCTTGCTCATCAAAGCTGCCACCTGTCAAGCTGGAGTGGTTGGCATCTTTCTTCCGTTGCTCCCTGCCCTTCTGTGTACAGGGGCTAGTTTCAGATTTTACCTTGTGGGTCGGGGGGTAATTCCCAGAATTGTGACTCAACACCTGCTTTTCTCTCAAGATTAGCAATATGTTTGATAACTTTCACAATCTAAACACTGACCTGGAGATTTCAATGTATTGTGTGTAAAGAACCCATACCCTAATTTAGCTGCAAAATTTTTATCAGGGTGGCGATGTTTTCCTCCTTGTCTTGGAGAAATTTCTGGTCTTGACTTGAACACACATTAGGTTGAACAGCATATGTTAGGGCATTAGGTTCTATTGCCCAAGGTGTGGATTAAAAGCAGGACTGGTTGGCTGAGACAACCACCATCTACTCCCTCCACCCTGGCAGCCTGTGCCCAAAATAACAGAAATGAGAAGCTGTAGATGTATTGCCTTGTGATTTATTTCTTAGTATTCACTTACATTTTGCATGCTTTATATTTCTATACATATAGTGTTTTTCCATGTCTCTGAAGCTTTAGGAAGTGCCCTGGTGAACATGTGAATAAACTCTGCTTAGTCAGCCATGTCCCCAGATGCTCTGGGATGCCTTGGAAGTGACTGAATGTTGAGGAATTCAACTCAAACTGCTTGTGTGGCCATGCCCTTCCATTGAGACTGCTTGCTCACCTTTTCATTTCCCTAGGATAATTGTCTCATTTTTCCTCATATACTGTTGGTTTTCCATAAGCCAAATTCATAAAAGTGATGTATTGGTTATTTTAAAGTAAGGATGTGGATGGGACAGATCAACCTGGATCAACACTCAATTCTCTTTGGCCAGACAATTGATTAATTTATTCTTTTTCCTCCAGACAGAGTATCTCAAATTACTGATGATTAAAGGATTCATACTGGTTTTCAGATCCTTGGATGGTTCATATATTGAAAGCTCTGTTAAGACTTAGCTACCACATTACATCATTCAAGGAAAAAGATCATAAATTTAGGTATAGTCTTCTGGCCTCTAAACTCAGAAATAGTTTAGGGCTTCCATGTCCTGTCTCTGTCTTAGTGAGTCTTACAGGTAGAGGGGTAGAAACTCAGGCATTGGATTCCTCAGATGAGGACTCAGTGATCCCAACCATAGCATGAAGTTTTCTGTGATCATTCCCATTTTATGAGTGGGAAGTGGAAATACAGAGATCAAGAAACTTGTCCAACTCCAGAAAGCTTGAGAGTGGTGCATGCTGTGGTCAAATTCCCATCTGCCTTCTTGCTGCATGGCAATTATAAGCGTTAAGTATCTGGTTATATTCTCCCCAAGTGTTTTAACTATGATTCTCTCGCCATTATAGCAAGATACTGAGTCATGACCAACACTGTCATGAAATACTGATAAAAAGAACTAGAAGAGACATGGGCTTCCCAGGTGGTGCCAGTAGTAAAGACCCTGCCTACCAATGCAGGAGATGCCAGAGACATGGGTTTGATCCCTGGGTTGGGAAGATCCCCTAGAAGAGGATATGGCAACCCAGTCCAGTATTCTTGTCTGGAGAATCCCTGGACAGAGAAGCCTGGCAGGCTATGGTGCATTGGGTCAGAAAGAATCAGACACGACTGAAGCGACTTAGCATTAGAAGAGACATGAGGTGTTTCTTAAAACTTTTGTTTCATTTATCTAATATAAACACACATATTCATGCACACTGTTTTATGATATAAACTGCATTTTATTACTCAGAAATGAAACTAATTAAACTGCCAAATTCCTCTCCTTTGGGAATTTTTTGTTATTCTATAAAAATCCCAGTTTATGGGTTTGAGAAACATTGTTTTGAGGCAAAGCAATTGCATTGCAAGTATTTTTCTCCACAAGCAAGAGATTAATAGAGCTATTCATTTGTGCAATGCCCCACTGTAATATTCTAAAATTCCTCAGTGTGAATCTACAAAAGATAGCTAAGCCTCACTATTACAATATTTATAATTCACTTTAAAATACTTCTGCATAGACTATGTGGTGAGCTTATATATGTGGATATGTGCTGGCAGTACCTTAACTATGAATGTACATCTCAGAAATGGTAGATCCGCCCTTGAAAGAATCTAATCAGTGACTTCCAACCCTGCCTATACGTTAGACTCTGAGACTTTTATAAAGAATTTAATAGGTATAATATTTTGTTTTTACAATTATCATACAATGAGGTTGACCTTTTCCTTTGTTGCTGTTGTACAGTTTTATGTGTTATACATGTAAAGATTCATATGAAGCTCTCACAATCAGAATATAGAAGATTTTCACCACCCAAAACACTCCCTTGTATGTATTATACCCCTTATGAGTCATACCTCCCTGCCAATCTTGATTTGGTGAGAGATTTTTTAAAAGTACCAATGCCTAGGCTCTGCCCTCAGAGTTTCTGATTAAATTAGATGGGTTGGTATTGGAAATTATTTTTTTAAGTTTCTTTGGTGGCTTGAATGTGCTTCCAGGCTGAAAAGCTGGTGCTCTCACCTGGGCCCAAGTCCAGAGGCTGCTGTTAAAAGATCTTCTACTTACTTCAGCTCAATGTATTTAGTTATATAGGACCATGGATATTAAAGACTTTCCTTTTTCATTGTAGAAATGAATGCTGCTCAAAACATGAGTATGCGCTGGAGGTAGTCTTGCACAGGCACCTTCCCTGCCCACAAAATAGTCTGGGCACTGGGGGAGCCCAGCATCCATTGCAGAAGGCTATGGGCTGCATAAAGGAAGATTGTCAGGCAGTATCTGACCAGACATTTAGCCAAATTCTGTCTGTAGAATATTACAGGATCATCAGCAAATCCTTTAAGCCTCATGTCTGTCTACAGTGCCTAAAAGGATAGATATCTGAGACTTCCTAAAAGTTTGTAGTCTGTTTCTGCTTACCTGTAAATGTTTGCTTTGCAAATTTAGTCTAAGACTTGCTTTCATTGTAATTTACCATCTAATAGAGCGAGAGACCCAGGTTTGATCCCTGGGTTGGGAAGATCCTCTGGAGAAGGAAATGGCAACCCACTCCAGTACTCTTGCCTGGAAAATCCCATGGACAGAAGAGCATTGTAGGCTACAGTTCATGGGGTCGCAAAGAGTCGGACACGACTGAGCAACTTCACTCACTCAGAGTAGCTCAGATGGTAAAGAATCCATTTATATTGCTGGAAACCCGAGTTCGATCCCTGGATTGGGAAGATCTCCTGGAGAAGGGAATGGCTATCCACTCCAGTAGTCTTAGATTTCCCTGGTGGCTCAGACAATAAAGAATCCACCTGCAATGTAGGATACCTGGGTTCCATCCCTGGGTTGGGAAGATATATTTTGGGCTTCCCAGATGGCTCTAGTGGTAAAGAAGCTGCCTGCCAATGCAGGAGACATTAGAGACATGGGTTTGATCCCTGGGTCAGGAGGATTTCCTGGAGAAGGGAATGGCAACCCACTTCAGTATTCTTGCCTGGAGACTTCCATGGACAGAGGAGCCTGACGAGCTACAGTCCATACTGTCACAAAGGGTCAGACATGACTAAAGCAACTTAGCAGGCATGTACAGAGCAATATTGGGGGAAAACACAACTCTTTCAAGCTTCTAACTTATAAAGCAGTAGTTCTCAGTCTTAGCTGTACATTAGAAACACCTGGGGAAAATTTTAAATCCTGATGCCTAGACTATAGCCTAGTACAAGTAATTCAGAGTCTCTGGGAGTGGGATCCAGGTTATCACTACTTTTGAAATTCCTCAGATGTGTAGCCAAGGCTGAGAACCACTGTAAAGAGCCTACTGATATCTGGCACAAATAACCTAATAATTTTGGACAAATAAATTGGCTTAGATTTTTCAGCTAATTAAGCTGAACTTCATTTTCCCTCACCTGCACATCTAGCCCTGGCAACGGGCTGGATGCTCAGTTACACCGTGTTGCTCTGCATCACCTCCACCCCTGGCCTCTCCACTTAGAGCCATAAGCATTCTTAGAAGATGTAGTAGTTAGCTTCAGTTGTGTAACCAGTTACTCTAAAACCTAAACAATACACATTTATTATCTCATAGTTCCTGTGGGATAGGCATCTAGGAATGACTTATATAGGCAGTTCTGCGTCAGGGTTTCTAATGAAGGTTACAGTCAAGCTGTAGTCTGAAGGCTTAATGGGGCCAAATGGTCCGCTCTAAACTTGCTCATGTGTCTGTTGGCGAGAGGCCTCAGTTCCTCACTGGCTATTGCCCAGAGGCCTCAATTTCTTGCCACATGGATGCAGGTCTTAACATAAGGCTGTTTAAATACCATGATGACATGGTAGCTGGCTTCCAAGAGACAGCGCAAGAGGAAGCTACATTGTCTTTTTGACCTAATTTCTGAGTCACACCATCACCCCTTTTAATTTTGTTAGAAGCCAGTAACTAAGTCCAGCTCACACTCAAAGGAAGGGAAATTAGACTCCACCTCTTGAAGGAAGATTATCAAAGATAATCTTTTGTGGCCAAATCTTAAAACCACCTCAGAAGATAATTGGATATGGCCATTGTTGTTCAGTCACCCAGTCATGTCCTATTCTTTGCAACCCCATAGACTGCAGAATGCCAGGCCTCCTTGTCCCCCACCATCTCCCGAAGTTTGCCCAAGTTCATGTCCATTGCATTGGTGATACCATCTAGCCATCTCACCCTCTGATGCCCTCTTCTCCTTGTGCCCTCAGTCTTTCCCAGCATCAGGGACTCAGTCAGCTATTCACATCAGATGACCAAAATTCTGGAACTTCAGCTTCAGCATCAGTTGTTCCAACAAGTATCAGGGTTGATTTCTCTGAAGATTGACTGGTGTGACCTCCTTGCTTTCTCCAGCACCACAGTCTGAAGGCATCAATTCTTTGGTGTTCTGCATTCTTTATGGTCCAGCTCTCACAACCATACATGACCCCTAGGAAGACCATACCCTTGACTACACCGACCTTTGTTGTCTCTGCTTTTCAACATACTGTATAGGTTTAAGGAAACATAAAAGGTGCATTACTTTTATGGAAGAAAATGTCTATTTCTATTAGGATTCATCAGCTGAACAGCAATCAGACACCTACAGCACTCAAAAAACTGTGAGTTGAGATCACAAATTGCATGATTTTTAATACTTTAATGGGCAGCCATGGAAGCTGGTTTCCCTACCTTCAGTCTTTAGAAGGAGAAAGAATATACCAGACCAAAGAAGTCATCCCATCATATTCAAACCCCTGTTTTCCAATGTCTTTAAAAGACATGTACTTTACAGGGAATGCTATGCATGTGTTAACAGATAAACAGAAATGACGTTTAATTTCAAGCTCCATTAGAAACATACAGGGAATTGTGAGAACAAGGTCAGCCGAGATGGTAAAGGACGAAAGCATTTCATTCCCAGTTACTTAAAACAGTGTACAAATGCAGCAGCTAGGATAATGTTGGGTGATTGCCAACTCAAAATTGAAGGAAGGATTGTAGGAAAGAACTGGAAGGCCTTGATACCTGAAGATCTTAAAATGCTCTATTTTCTGTTGACATAATTATTTTTACAGCAAACATTTGGGTCATTTAAACTAGATAGCTATCATCTGTGGGCTGAATCTGGCTTGCTGTCTGTTTATGTAAATAAAGTTTTATTGGAACACAGCCATGCTCATTCCTTTACACATTGCCCCTGGCTGTTTTCACAGTACAGTGGCAGAGTTAAGTAGTTTCAAAAGAGGTTCAGGCAGTAAAGCGTCTGTCTACAATGTGAGAAACTTGGGTTCGTTCCCTGGGTTGGGAAGATCCCCTGGAGAAGGAAATGGCAAACCACTCCAGTACTCTTGCCTGGAAAATCCCATAGACTGAGGAGCTTGGTGCAGGCTACTATCCATGGGGTTGCAAAGAGTTGGGCACGACTGAATGACTTCACTTCACTTATGGCCCACAGGGTCAAAAGATTTACTATTTGGCCCTTTACAGATAAAGTTTGCCAGTCTTTGATATAGACTAAAGTTGAGAATATATAAGTATTCTTAACTTCATTACAATAATACCAACACTTTTGTGATGAATTCCCTGGGCTTAAAGACAGATCCAAGAGAAAAACATGATGATCAAGAGACTGGCAAAAAGCAGGGCCACTATTTATTAAAACTTGCTACATTTAGGGTGATATGACTAGAAGTTAATGAGAGTATTTCCTCTCGTTACATAAATAAAAATACAATGTGGAAGTCAGTCAATATTCTTCAGCATATAATTGATAAAAACGAATCTTAAACTAGTTCAATGGGACAAAAGGGACAGAAACCTTGGAAAATAAAATTAAAGTCAGAACCTGGGAATCTGAGCACCATTCTCTTTCTTTGTGATTCTGTCTCTCTCCCATTTTCACCTTCCCTCTGCTCCTCCACTCCTGCCCCAATCCTATCCCTCTCTGTTTTGACTTCATTTCTTCTGCTTCAACTGAGTTTTTTCCCATGTCATCAAGGAGCGTGACTTTTGGAAGCTCCACATGGATGATTTCTGTCATCACTAGAGCAGCCAAGAGAACATTTCTCCTATCTAGCCTCAGTATAGAAATCAGAAGTAGAGAATTAGTACAGAGACAGAAGATGAAGTCCAATGATTGGTTTGGAGCCTACTCTAGCAGTTACAGGGTTAAGCCTTTCTGCAGATGAAGAACAAAAGGAATGGTGTGAAGACAAAAGGTCAACCAGTGGATGGATACATAGCCGACTCCATCATACCAGCTGGGCCTCCTATGATAGTTAGTGACAAGACCCAAGGAAATTTGAAGAGGATATTGCATCTGTTTTTTGGCTTAGACATGGCTGTTATAAATTGAAATTATTTAATATATTCTGATTTGAAAATGACTCTAGGTTTCACAGCTTCATCCACTCATTTCTCAGGACATTATTTATTCTTCATGTTACAATTGATGCTTCATAGAAGACAGACATACAGTGTTACATCTTCCTTTGACCATATCTTTCTCAGGTCAAGTAATTGAAACTTTTTGGTTCTTCCTCAAGACCCTATGGCTGTGACTTCTTGCTTTTTACTACTGTTACATTTATTTTTGCAAAATTTAAAACACGCCTTCTTAATATATGAAACTCAGAATGAGGCACTGGATAAAGATCCATACAACCCTGGCTGTATGTGGAATTAACATTGGAATCAGATTCACTGGGAAAGACTTCCTAGCTCTGCCATTTACTTGTATGATCTTGAAATAATCAATATTCTCATTTTATGGGTAAGGATTTTGAGATTTCATTTAGTAAATATATATTGAAGATCTTAGTGCTTGGGTTGAGGGAACGAGGGAAATAAGGTGTCCACCTTCACAGAACATTTATGTCAAGGAATGCACAGACTTCTTGATAGTCTATTTCCATATTCTGTGGGAGGTACCATGATATGAAACACAGGATGCTATAGGGGAACAGAGAAATATATTCAACCTAGAATGAATATTGGGATGAGAGGTGGACACGTCTCAGAATTGGTATTAAGGTGAGACTTAAGCAATGAGCCAGGTAAAGAGGGGAAAGCAAACTGATTGAACAGTGTTGGGGGGGGGGGGGGAGCAAATTTATCATGCTACAAGAGAGCACAATGATTTAAAGGAACTGAACGTTAGTCAAGTATTAGTCAGGAATCTTCAGGTGGCAAGTGACAGAAATCCATTTCCAACTAGCTCAACTGAAAAAGTAGAATTTATTGGCTCATTAATCAATCTGTGGGTGGACCTGCCCAATATCAGGGATGGCAGGATACAGGGACTGAAAAATTGTCACAGCTCTTTTCTTCCCTCCCTCTGCCTTTTGCTTGTCTTTGCAGGTTAGGTTTGTTCTCTACCTCTGTAGACTATTTTCTCCACACAAGTGAGAAAACAGACATCAGCTGATGTGAATTTACAAGTGGTAGCTTTGCTATTGGAAGGAAAGAGAGATGCTATTTTCCATTTGGTCCAGCCTGCAAAAATGGCAGTAATTGTGCAGAGTCTGAGATTCACCTTACGAGCTAACGAGTTAGCCTGCCACAGTTCCATGGATGCTAGTAGAAGACTCAAGACTGCTCGCTTAAAAACAAATATTTCTCATGGCACAGAAGGCAACGTGAACTTCGTGTTCAATCAGTTCCTCCTTGGTCCCCTAGTGTTATGAGGTGGATGTGGAACACCCCAGGTCAGAGGATGCACCCACATTGCTTGTGTCACTCCTAACGATCTCCAATCTTAAGAAATTCTCCATGTTATAGAAGGACTGCTAGTAAATCTGCCCAAATTTCACCCTGCGGGGAGACATTATCTTTTTTATTCCAGCCAGGAACAAACATGCCCTCTGACCTAGTGGGAGATACTATCTCTAGCAGCTGGCTGTTTGATAGGCAAATACCCTTGAAAAGATTGTTCAGGATAAAAACTCACAAGATGTATAGAAGCACCGTGGAGAATTGCCCTCCAACAAAAAAATCCCAGGGAAGGAATTGAATTGGTGTGTCACGAATCATGTGCCCATTTTGGATTAAGCACTTTGTTCCGAGATGTGGGGTAATATTATCGGCTCTTGTCAAATCAACTTCCCACCCAAGGGTAGGAGTCAAGGTCAGTTACTAAGACGTTAGTGTTTGACAAAGATGAGTCATACTTATTATGATACAGAATTAGAGTATAAATTACAAGGCTGAAAGGGTTAAGATGGGTTATGAAGAAATATGTCAGTCATGTTAAGGAGTTTGGAACTTTTTCTATGTGCAACAGCAATTTATTAATTTTATAATGGAATAGTGTGTTATCTTTGGAAAGATCACACTGACACAGACTTTAGGGACAGGAAAGGGTAAACAAGGAGAAAAGTTAGGGGACTATTACGGTAGTCCACGTAAAAGATAACAAAGGCCTGAACCAGGACAGCAGGGTTGAAAAGAAATGGGCAAATGATATACTAGTAACATCCATAGGGAGAGAAGCCAGAATCAAGGACAAACTTTGCTTCTGTTTTGGGAAACTTTATGAACTGAGATGCAGAGCCTAGAAAGAGAAGTAGGTTTCAGGAAGGCAAGAAGACAAATTCAGCCTTGAAAATCATAAGTTTAAGGTAGGATGGGTCACAGAGAGCTAGGGTGAGGAGATAAATTGGGAGACATATCCAAGACATGAGAGAGAAGTGTACTGGATAGAGTAGAGTCCAGGACAAAAGCTGAAGAGCACTGATATGCTAGGGGCCGACAGAAGAGAAATCAGAGAGGGAAAGAAAAAGGTTGGAAAAGAGTAGCCAGGATGGTTAGAAGAAAACTAGGAACAGACAGTACAAAGGAAGCCAATAGAAAATTCAAGAGCAGAAATTGACTTTTTTTTTTTAATGCTGTGCAACCTGCCACAGGACAATGTACCAAAATGATGTAATGAGAACTAAAAGCAAAATAAAGAACTCAAAGCAGTTTAAACAATCTCACATGCTTCAGGAAACCAAAATTCTTCCGTTGTAAGAAGGGAATTCCATGAGCCTTAAAAGAGCACTGTGGGGATAAAGTAGACCCTGTTCTCCCATTTCTCACAGTAAGAAGACAGTGTGTCCATCGTTTTCCTTTATCACAGTGAGTCACTGTGACCTCCACGTGGCTCTGATTATACTCTTATTCCTAGATCTAACTCAGTCACTCTTAAATATCCAGTTATTCCATTTGTACTAGTATTAATATAGCTCTTTTTGCGCTCCATGTGCCTCCACACCCTCCCCCACCTTCTTATTATGTCACTGATACCAAGTCACAGATTAATTGGCAAGGCAAATACAAATGACATTTTATTTCTGCTCATCTCATTAATATAGATCAGCTCTGGCTGATTAGTTCTCCTCCAAACATTGGCTAAAACAGGTCTGTAACTTGGTGCTATACAGAGTAGAATGGTTTGTGATTGCTTTGCTTTTCCAGGGAAGACACAATAGTTTTTTGTTTATTTTGTGCGTGTGCACATGACACTGTCTCACACTCCTTTTTTCTTCCTCCAGAACTGGCTCAAATAAAATAAACATTCTTAGCTCTTTCTTTAGAAAAAGGGGGAGAAAAACTCATGTGCCAATCCAAGCAGAGAAAGAGACAGCAAAACAGGAATAGATTTGGAAAAGCACTTTATAATTCATTACTATACATTGGTAACTCTTAAAATTTTTCCTTTTATGAAAAAGAACTGAAAAGTGTTGTAAGATCAGAAACTAATAAAAAATCACATACTTTTAGAAGATTTACCACTTGCTCCTTTTCATTTTATTGACTATTACCAAGTTTCAATGTGTTTCAAATAATTAAATACTGCAACTGGGACATTAAAAATACAAACTAATTTACCAAAATAATTGTATTCTGAATATTATGTACAATATTATACATTTTACATTACATAAAGGGTTTTTATACATAAAGGTAAGATTTGATTCATGATTACTGAAAATCCAAAATACATTTGAACAAAGCATTCCTATGCATACATACATAATCACTCATATGGGATAATAAAAAACCATACATGAGTGTGGTTATTAAAAAATAAAATTACATTCATACAATAATAGTACAAATTGAAATCAGTTTTAATTTGAAAAGTACTATTATAAAACCACACACATATGAATGAATGATATAACCTAATTCTATTTAGTTAAAAATTTTTATACTTGAGACTGAAATATGTCTCTATCCCATGGGAAATTTTTGATTTTTAATTTTAAGGGATTTGTATAATTCATCATCATTAAACGTGTATCCATGGATATAATGCAGACCTAATCCCAGCAAACAGAAAAGTCATGAGGGTCAATCATATCACCTTCTGTACTTCACCATATAGTTTTTGAACAATATATTGTTCAGTTGTACAGTTTGGTACTTCTTCATATTCATGCTTGTCATCAGTGATTAAGTGTTGAGGCACAGAGTTTACAGGGAAATGTGTATTACTGTCAAGAATTAGATACTAAAACAAGGCTATCACTGGGTGACTACCGAAAAAAAGAAGGGGTGCTCATGTGGAAAATGCCACCCATACACACCAAATTCGTTATTAAACAACATTGTCAGTCCTTTAAAAAGGTTAATATGCTGATGTGTCATACCTTGTTTGAATCCTGAAATAGCTAAGTCCAGAAGAGTGCCATGTAAGTTTTAGTACTATCTCACTTTTAAATTTAATTCAAGAGGAAGACCTGTGATTTTAAGTAAAATCAAACATTTCTCTAATTGATCCGAGAAGCCTGAAAAACAGTGTCTTTATAACAAAAATGTCTTTCTAATTGTATGTCACTGTCTATGAATCTTATCCCAGAGATACACAGACAGGTGAAAATTCTATCAGAACTATACATAAGAACCTTGGAAAGGCACCAATTAGTAAATTGGCCATTCTCCTTAAAATGTGTATAGCATTTTTCAGTATTCCCTATCTTGAAATTCTGCATTTCATCAAAGGCAGACAGCAGAACACTTGGAAACTGGAAGACAGAGAAGGAACAAGTTGAAACATATACAAAATCAAGGTCTTTTCCAACACCACATAATCTGCGAAAAATGAGATTCAGAGCCTAATGTCTGCTATATCATTTTTCTTCTCGTTCAGGTCTTGCTTGAATATAAAAAGAAGCTCTAACCTAGGTTATCAAAATATATTCATATAAATGTATGAGCATTTCTAATACAAAAGTTTAAAAAGGTCTAAATTTTTAATTTTTGTAATTAAATATCCTAGAGTTCAGTAGGCAGATTTATTTTTGAGCAGCTTGAAAAGAATCCGACAGCTGAGCTCTGCCTGTGAAATCGGGCACGGCTACATTTCAGCTCTTTGCCGTGACTTCTCAGCGGCAGCAGCCCCATCCTCCTCCTCGTCATCCTCCTCCTCATAATGCTCCTCTCGGCCTTTGGGGTGGTTGTCATCTCGAACTTCTTGCTCTTCTCCTTCATTATTTTTCTCATCGGCCTTAAAGTTAAAAGAAAAAAAGGAAAACTGAGAAACAGGACACTGAGTTAGTGGCATAAATAATTCCCTCTTAAAAAAAAAAAAAACAAAAAACAGAAAGAAAACAAGTGAAGAAAATATTCCAATAGGCAAGAGTGCTACTGTCTTTTCTAATCTTCACACTGTCACAATTTCCTAATTCCCAATGTTACACTCCATGGCACCTTAGATGTGCCCACTGGGATCTTTCCAACCACACATAGGCGTCTCCTCCTCACGTGCACAGAGGCACACATGTGCAACAGAAACATGTACATCCTACACATACATTTTCATCATTTTCACCATAGGTCTCTTCAGCGTTATGCTCCAATTCCCTTTTCTTCTCCTCAGTCAAATCTTCCTGAACCTAAAACAAACCAGAGACATCAAGTGGACACTTGGATCATTTCAACACTTGAAGCAACATATTGTGATTTCCAAAAAGTTCATTCGAATCAGTAAAGACAAAACTAAACTAAAAATAAATCTGAAAAGACAAAGATTTGACTTGTCTATTAGCCATGAATAAATGTGTAACATACTTACTAAAAAAATTAGTGTTATTCAGAATCTAGGACTTTTGTGTGTTGAGTTTCTGATTTGTTTGAATAAGGGTTAACACTCCAAGTATAACACCCGAAGAAATTCACCTTATAAAGTTAAAAAACTCCTCTTTTCCAAAAGAGAGAACTGTGAAAGTCTGAAAGTTCTGACAGAAAGTAAGTTCTTGTGAAGAACAGGAACAATCAGTCTTACTCAACTAACTGCCTTCAATTCCTAGAGGCATGCTTGGCATGCTGCAACTGCTTAATAAATATTGTTGAATAAATGAATCAATGAATGAATCAATGCAAAAAAATATCTGCTCTTACAGATATTTACAAGTCACAGAAATCAGGCACCACCACCTACACTCTGGTGTAATAGAGAACAGAGAAAAACCTGTATACATACATTTCTATAATTAAGAATAAACTTTTTTTGGCTAAAATATCTAGAACACAGAACATAATCATTTCAGTTTCTTCATAGAATAGTTATTAAGCTACCTCAAATCCCTGCATGTCTTTGTATTCTAACACATTTCTGTTTTAAGTAGTTCTCTTTCATGTATGCTATTACTATTATGTGTCATTGATTCTGATTATCTCAAAATGCAAATCAGAGAAAGAATTCAAATATTTTTGATCATTAAATCTCTATTTAATAATCACATCTATGAAAATAGAGGGTGATATATTTTATAACTTAACTATGACAATGGCATAAGAGTAAGTCTTGAGTAACACAAAATTACCTAATTTGTGTGTGTGTGGGGGGGGCAGTATATATGTGTTAAATATCCCAGAAATGGGCAAGAAAAAGAAAGTACACTGGTGTTATAATTAAGGAACAACAAATTAAGGGCTGCATCAAGGTGTCCATAGCCCAGGTTCAGCAGAATGAACGGCACCCATCAGACTCACTCTGGAGGGACCCTGACCTGTTAAGAGTCTACAAAGATGAACCTTCAAAGATGCCAGCTTTCATGAGTCTTGTCTAACCAGTCCATTGTTGGCTGGACTCACAGCCCCTATACCACACTGGAATCAAATAAATACATTGCGGGGACAGATATAGAGGATATTTTGTATTTACGTGTCCTGGTAGAGCGAGCTATAAAGAAGACACTTCTGCCTCACCGTAGGCTGTAGCAGTGGCCAATGACATCTCTTCGGCCCTTAGTCATGGAATGACAACACTCCCCAGGACATTACAGTGGAAACAGTGAAGCACTTACTGCCGACTGTACTAAGGTCTCACTAATTGAAAATTGCTAAAGTGTCCCAGTTGATTTCAGTGAAAAGACATGTCTTATATGGCCTTTATAATGAAAATACACTAGTGAACAGTAAATACTGTAGTTGGGGCTGGGAGGGAACTGCCTTGAGACTGTGGTACAGTGAAAAGAATAAATCAGGGTTAGCACATGTTTGCTATAAAGGGCCAGATAGTAAATATCCAGGCTTTCTTGGCCATCAAGTCTCTGTAGCAATTACCCAAGTCTAGCGCAGCAGTGGCCTTAGACGACATGTACACAAAAAGGCATGGCTTTTGTTCCAGTAAGGCTTCACTTATAAAATAGACCCAGGCCTGTAGCCTGCCAACCCAATACAGACCATGGAGTCAGAGAGAGCTAGATTAAATCCTTGGCTCTGCAACTCTCCAAGCTGTATAAACAATAAGGTCATTTGTTTTTACTATGAAAAGTTTCAAGCACACAGAAAAACAATGATTCAATAAACTCCCTAATAGCCATCGCCAAGGCTCAAAGGTCATCTCAATGTTGCCATGCCTGCATCACCTATCACTTTATTTTCTGATGAATTATTCTTAAAAATTCTAGATATCATGTAATTTCAGCCCTACCCATCTCTAGACACATTGCACTTTTCTTATATAACCATAATGCCATTATCACATCTAATAAATAATTCCATGGCATCATCTAATGTCTAGTCCTTACTTACATTTTCTCAATTGTCTTAAATATGTCTATTTACATCTGGCTTGTCCTAATCTAAACAAAAGTCATATCCAACACCAATTCCACTTCCTTCTTTTTTCCTTAGTGCTATATTATTGTCCAGTAAAATGACCCAGACTCTGGATTTCTTTGCTTCTTTGAGGTGTCAGTTATTTCTTTAGCCTCCACATTTCTTACAAAAGGAAGTTAGTTAGCTTAAAGGCTTGAATGAATTCAGATTCAATTTGCAAAGTAAAGATTTTTCAGAGATGATGCTGTAGACTTCATATTTCCATTACATCAGGAAGCATATACTGTCTGCTCTACTTTTAGTGAAGCTAAAGTTGGTCAGTGAGCTCAGACAGCTACAGCCTGATCCCTCCATGGTAAAATCCCCTGACCTCCATTAATCTGGTGATGTCATCCGCTGATGACTGCTCCTAAATCAACTGTTTTAATTAGGGGTTACAAAATGGTGACTTTCTAATTCCATCATTCCTTCTGTATACACTAATTTCTAAAAAGAAGAACTTGCCTGTATCAACTAGTTAGTTACTATGCTTTAATGTAATGTGCATATGTGTGCATGCTCAGTCGTGTCCTACTCTTTGTGACCCCACGGACTGGAGCCCGTCAGGCTCCACTGTCCATGGAATTTTCCAGGCAATAATACTGGAGTGGGTTGCCATTTCCTTCTACAGATCTTCCCAACCCAGGAATCGAAGGCATGTCTGTTGCGTCTCCTGCACTGGCGGGCAGATTCTTTACCACTGAGCTACCTGGGAAGCCCAGTTACTATGCTTGGTATACTTAATTATGATAGCTTTTAAAAGCAGACCTGGGTAGGGTCTAATCATGGTTCTAACAATAACAAGCTGTGTGACCTCTGAAAATTTATGTAACCTCTTTGAAGTTCAAATTTCTTATCTGTCAAAGAAAGGGGTTAGATAAAAATCAGTGATTTTTAATTTTCTGTTTGTGTGTGTGGTATGGTGGGGGTCAAGGACCGCTTTAAGACTTTGATGAGAAAGTCTTTAGTAAGTAGGCACCTAGACATACATCATTTTGCAAAGAAGTCTTAAGAGGTTCAGACTTCTTTAAACAGTGTATTCCTGAAACATCAGCATTCCTGCAAGCTTGTGGAAAAACTCCGATTCCTAGGTCCCACACAGGAACAGAAGCTCCAAGAGTAAGGTCTGATCCAGGGATCTGTATGTTTTACACACTTTCCAAGGGGATTCTTATCCACAGCAAAGCCTGAGAGCCACTTGAGTGACAATGAATGTCTCTGGCTAGAGAGATAAATACTGTTTCATGAGTTCTTGCCTCTCTTGGAACCTACTGTAGAAAATTTAGGTTGTGGATCAACTGACAATATAAACTGAGGTGGAAACCATTGATTTAAATTACTCTTTAATTTAGGTATTGCACAAATGAAAATTTTATAATTTTTCAAATTTATGAATATAACTTTTCTAATATTCTAGTAATATATTCTTCACATTTGGGGGCAAGAGTAATTTAAACTCATCTTAAAGGCATTACTGAAATGGGACAAAATGATATGGAGTTTGTCATTTTAAAATATGTTTAGACTAATAACTGCCAAATGTTACTTTTTTACAATGTGGACATGCCAGTTATGTCTTCCACACTTGACCCTCTTTATTATCCTGCTAAACCTGATGGAAACATTTTCTTAAATATCTCCCTGAACCATTGCTTATTACTCATTCAGTTCAGTTCAGTTCAGCCACTCAGTTGTGTCCGACTCTTTACGACCCCATGAACTGCAGCACACCAGGCCTCCTGGCCATCACCAACTCCTGGAGTCCACTCAAACCCATGTCCATTGAGTAGGTGATGCCATCGAGCCATCTCATCCTCTGTCGTCCCCTTCTCCTGCCCTCAATCTTTCCCAGCATCAGGGTCTTTTCAAATGAGTCAGCTCTTCACATCAGATGGCCAAAGTACTGGAGTTTCAGCTTCAACATCAGTCCTACCAATGAACACCCAGGACTGATCTCCTTTAGGATGGACTGGTTGGATCTCCTTGCAGTCCAAGGGATTCTCAAGAGTCTTCTCCAACACCACAGTTCAAAAGCATCAATTCTTTGGTGCTCAGCTTTCTTTATAGTTCAACTCTCACATCCATACATGACCACTGGAAAAACCATAGCCTTGACTAGACAGACCTTTGTTGACAAAGTAACTCAAATTACTCATTACTAAGATCTAATGATTTAGGCATTTTAGAAAAAGTCCCTATGTGATGTGGCAAAGTCTAATAAATAGCAAAAACAAAACAAAACAGATCTCTTGAATCTGAATGGACTTGGCTAGCTACCCAGTCCCCATATGTATTCACGCCTTTCTCTGATGCATCAAAGATCTTAGGAGGTGAGCCAGGAACTAGAAGGATGCCCTTAAGTAACCAAGAAGCCTAAAATCCAGAGAGATGGATGGGACATGATCACGGAAAGAGCTTCAATCTGTGATGGACACCGCTGCTTGCCGGCTAATGTTTAATAGAGTTTCTGCCATCTGGACAGTTTCTTGATGTGGTGATTCCCAGGCCAACATGCCACTAAAAGGCAGCCAGGAAACCCTGTACCTGTTCTTATGTGAGTGTTCAATCTGGTTTTACTCAGATTGGGGAAACAGAGCACTTGGGTTTTTCACAGTAGTCATTTAAGCTCTCTATATTTTTAAACATTTAAATCATTTTAAAGTACACACAGCACTTTTTGGCAATGTCACAGTTTGTCTCATTTGCTCATAAGGAGATTAAAAAAATCTGTAAAGTATGCAACACACGGATGGCTTTTCATAGGAATGTCTTATCATAGGAATGTCTTTCTAAGGATCCCAAAGCAAAAACAATCAATGCTTGTTAACAGTCATTTTTAGATCTTAGAAGGAAAACACTGTTGCACTACGATAAAAGAAAGCAGGGAGAGGGCAGATTTCCTAACATCACACTTGTTTGGGGTTTCTGTACCCTCAAAGTTCAAGTCATAAGTCTGATGGGCTGTGCCTCTGAACAGGTACAACCTGGCAAGATGCAATTCCTCCCTAGAGGCAAATGTGACAAGAAGGCAGGTTGATGGTGGACTGGAAGGGAGGGGAGCCAATGGTGGCAATGGGCCTTACATCTCAGGGGTCAGCTGGAAGCCTCTGAGGCTTAAGGAAGAGAAGAACGATGCACATTACCCTGCATTTTACAGTTTTGAGTGCTCACATACACGGCACTCATAGACAACAGGCTATGTATTCTCACATACAGCAACCCTCTTTGTTTTTCTCATTTTGCTGCACTCCGCTGAGAACTTCGTCTCTATTACTAGGTCTTGACTGGTATATGGAAATTCTCCCTCAGCAAGGGAAGAACTGAGAACAGTGGAAAGAGGTGGGAAAATCCAATAACTAAGCACCTCAGGAACTGCCAAAAAAATAAAATACAGCCTGAACAAAGGACACTTAGAGGGCAGAGGGGAAAGGTACCCAGGGAAGGAGAGGCAGGCTGGGCTTCTGCTGAGAGCTCACATGGTAGCCACACTAAAGGAAAAGGTGTGATGACCTGAGTCTGCCAGGGTCAGAGAGTGGGGACAGAGGTGCCGAGCTCGGAGTTCTGGGCTGGGCACTGGGGGGGCCTCTGCCTGTCACCATCCTCCTTCCCTCCCACCTCTCTGCCTTTCTTTTCTATCTTTGATCCCTCTTGGATCCCACATTAACTGATAGAATACAGAAGTAAAAAAAAAAGAAAATTAATCAGTAAATACTGATTAAAATTTTATGTTTACCCTTCTGAATTTTTAAAAAGAAGCCAAGGTGAGCCTCTTCTCTTTTAATCCCTAAAAGATCCCTGACAGCGGACATAATGAAACAAGTAATATTAGTCCAGACATCCTGTTACAAGAGAGGTCCAGATGAATATCTTTCTCTTGCCATATGTCTTCATATTCAAGGCTGCCAGGTTCTCTAACACTCTCTTCTGATGATATGGCTCAGGGGTTTGAGCAGGATGAACAGCAGGATGAGAAAAAGGAAAGAGAATAAGAGGATCAAGGCAGGTAGATTGCATGTAAAACTACAGGTATATGTTGCCAATGTCTGCAAAGAACGATGTTCTTCTCTGTTTTCCTGGTATAAAGACAAACTTCAGCATCAGCTCTGAAAAGCTGACAAATGCAACCAGACGAGGCAGCAGCCTTAGCCGAGGGAGCCCTGCCCATGAGGCAGAACATGGGCCTCTTAGCAGGCTCTCAGGTAGGTTCAGGCTGCCACTTGTCCATCCTCTCCTGCCGCTCCCCGTAGGGCCAGAGTCACACATTTGCAAAGGCCTGGTTGAGAAGCGCCTCTGAACTAGGGCTTTAATTTGCTAGACCATTTTCTGGTCCAGAGAGACACGGAGCCTGGGGCCTGGGCCTCATCCATTTCATATTCCTGTGTTCTGAGCTCCAGTGGTCCATACAGTACCCTTCTGAGACTAACCAGCTCAACCAACAGCATTAATCAATCAACTACACAATTGTGGCACTACACACAACACTACACACTACACACAACTACACATGGTAGATGCTCCACGAAGCTAATTTACAGTAATATGCGAGGGGTTTGCAATAAAAAGTTAACTAAAATGAAATGCTAAGAAATTCTACCCAAATGCATTTTACTCAACTGAGCTCCTTACCTATTTTTCCTTTTCTTCTTTGTTAAATTTAAGATACTGAATTTTTAGAAGGGAAGAGGCTAAAAGTGAAAATGTTTTACATGTCTGGAGGGTGTTAAGTGTGTTCTGCTAGATACCATGGGGTGTCGCTATGAGGCAGGAGCAGTGGCCATGTCTACAGAGAAAGTCTCTGAGGTTTGTCCAGACTCTCAAGGGGCAGAGCTTTGTTCTTCTTTCTTGTGAGGGAAAGAGACAGGAGAAAATATTTTTACAAAGATCACATAAACCTAGGTATGCCATTCCTGGAAGGTCAAGTGTCTTCTTAATTCAAAATTTCTAGGGAAAACAAGAGAAGAGAATTCTATCATCCTGTTTTTATTATCTTCCAAACAAATGTCTCCACGGCTATGGTCCATTTCTCCTCGAAACCATCCTTCCTTATCTAGCCTACGGCTCTCTAAACCTTTCTATGAAAGCCCATTCGGAGAGGTTTTTTCAGGTGAGTGTGAGACCCCAAGCAGTCTGGCCTCCTGCCCTCCCCCTTCCTACCTCCTCTTCCCCTTCTTCCTGGTACTGCTCATCCACGTTGTCCTCCTGCTGGTCTGGGTTTCCTGCCATCTGTTGAAACAAAAGGAGAGGTTCAGGTTACTGAACACTGGAGATGCATTTTCCAGTCCTCTGGGACAAAGAACAGACAGGCCACCATGAACAGTGCATTTCAATGCCTCAGTGGGCAGGAAATGATGACTAATCACTCCCAACAAAGCCCAGGAAGCCCATGACCCACTCCTTCTGAGTGCACACATTGCATGTGAAGTAAACTTCCTGTCCACACAGGTCATAACTAAAACCTTTTACATAAAACCTGGCATTTATAGGGCTTCCCTGGTGGCTCAGATGGTAAAGAATCAGCCTACAATGCAGGAGACTTGGGTTTGATCACGGGGTTGAGAAGATCCTCTGGAGAAGGGATTGGCAACCCACTCCAGTATTCTTGCCTGGAGAATCCCATGGACAGAGGAGCCTGGTGGGCTATAGTCCATGGGGTCGCAAAGGTTCAGACATGACTGAGAGACTAACACTTTCACTTTAGGCATTTATAAAATCCCCAGGTTAATACAACCCAGCAATCCCACTGCTGGGCATACACACCGAGGAAAGCAGAACTGAAAGAGACACATGTACCCCAATGTTCACTGCAGCACAGTTTGCAATAGCTAGGACATGAAGCAACCTAGATGTCCATTGGCAGACGAATGGATAAGAAAGTTGTGCTACACATACACGATGGAATATTACTCAGCTGTTAAAAAGAACACATTTGAGTCAGTTCTAATGAGGTGGATGAAACTGGAGCCTATGATACAGAGTGAAGTAAGTCAGAAAGAAAAACACCAAAAAGTGTATTAACGCACATGTATGGAATTTAGAAAGATGGTAACAATGACCCTATATGTAAGACAGCAAAAGAGACATAGATGTAAAGAACAGACTTTTGGATTCTGTGGCAAAAGGCAAGGATGGGATGATTTGAGGAAATAGTATTGAAACATGTATATTACCATATGTAAAATAGATGATCAGTGCAAGTTTGATGCATGAAGCAGGGCACTCAAAGCCAGTGCTCTGGGACAACCCAGAGGGATAGGGTGGGGAGGGACGTCGGGAGGGAGTGGGTTCAGGATGGCAGAACACATGTACAGCCTTGGCTGGTTTATGTTGATGTATGGCAAAAACTACCACAATATTGTAAAGTAATTTACCTCCAAATAAAATAAATTAATTAATTAAAAAAATAATAAAATCCCCAGGTTAAAACCACCCTCCATCATGGCACCCACTTACCACCAAATGTTCCTCCATTTCTGCATTCTGTTGCTTTTGGTGACTTTGTTTTTGCTCTTCATTTTCATCTGGCAAGTTTTCTTCCCTCACTTGCCCGGCTTCTTCAAATTCATCCTCGCCTTGATTATTAGGGTCATCTGCTGGGTTTATATCCTCTACAGCTGCCCTCTGTAAAATTTTAATGAAAAGCAAGCACCACTTCAAAATCCAGGATCAAGTTTAATTTCATTTGAAAGGCCACAGGCTGACAGAGAATTAAATTGTCCTTTACCAGACTGCTCAGGTCTGTCCTTACCAAGACTCACAGATACCCATCCTGCTGTCCAAAGATAAAGCCTCTGCTTTGTCAGAGACGGATGCATCAGAAAGAAGTTCAAAGAGCACTTCTTTCCTGCAAGTGATTCCAACACAGTTCTCAAAGCTCCAATGCCATAAGTAATATGAGCATAACTAGATGACAAGAAAAACAGTTAATGAAAGCCAAAGGACCAAATAGGATGAATCATTAAAATTAGAGATTTAGATAGGCAAATGGTAACTGCTTTCACCAGTTCGTCAATTTTTACAGACCAGTTATTCTTTGCAAACCAGCTGATGTAAGCGGGTGAAAAGCAGTTGAGGAGAGAGGAAGCCCACACCAGCAGGGACCCAAGAAGAGGGCCTGTGAGGAGACAAGAGGAGGCTAATTCAAGAGCAGGCCATCACATTCTAGTGTGGACCTAAGAAGCTAAGAGATGTGAAGCTAAGAGATGCTGCACTGATAAGACACAAAATAAGAGGGAATGGGCTTAACTTCTGGTGATATAAATATTTTGAAAAATACCTCCCCCAATCCATCCTACCTCTCAAGTAGTTCTCGGTTATTGTGTTCAACAAATGCCCTTCATATTATCAACTTTAGAATTATCTGGATGTCCCACTTATGATCGCAAAGCACCGTTCAAAATCATATACACCCTCATAAAGATTCAGATTTTTAGAGTGTGAGCTGGGCGGAAATGATGATGCTTGTAGGATCGTCCCTGATCACACTGGGGTCATCAACAGGACACTTCACTGAAGCAGCAAATGCTTCCCAGAGACAGGGAAGCCTGAGTGAGATTTAGTCTCCAGACCACAAAATTCTACTTCAATTCACTTCAGAGCCTTGAACATGTTCAAGAGCTCACTGCAGTCTCAGCTGATGTATTATCTGTACCTCCCTGGCTAAATACTTTGTTCAAGAACAAAGTGACACTTTTCTTGGGGATACAGAGTGACAAATCATAACCTTCACACTAAACTCCAGTTACTCCACAATCTTGTCATATGGATTTCCTTTTGTGTGTTATTAATAAACTGTGTGGAAATATAGGGGAAATGTAACATGTTTTCTTCAGGGCAAAAAGTACTGAATGTCCTTTGCAAAAGTTTATAAAAATATACAGATTAGCTCTAACTCTAGCCAAGTAATAAAAAAGGTTTAATAGGCACAGTTGTTAGATATTAAAAAAAAAAGGATGATTCATTAAACCTCAGTGAAGCTGGACAAAAATGTTCCTAATTAAAAAAAAAAAAAAAACAGGTGAGACAGAGAGACAAGCAGGCTAATAATTTCTAATTAAGGGAAGGCACAGTAGAAAGGCCAACATTTCCCAACGTGTTATCTAGAGCAAATCAACCGATGAAAGGAGAGTGAAGGATTATGCAGTCAGGTAGCCAATCAAGACAGACAGCATTTCCCAAAAGTCAGGAACTGGAATACCCACCCTTCCCCTGTGCCCTCCATCGCTCTCAGGCTCTTGCATGCTCGCTCTCTTGCTCTCTCGTGGACACTCTCTTGCTCCTACACATCCTCTGGCTCTCTCATACTCTCCTGTTATCTATAGCTCTTATCCTTTCCTGACAATATTTCAGGGCTAGGGTTCCCTGGAGCATACTTTGAGAACTGCTGATTGAGGAGCTAGTGGGTAGATATATCCTACCACCTCTCTGTGCAAGTTATAGGGGAAAGCCGTTTCCATCGAGGTTGCTTCAAGCAGCTCGGGAAGACTTTGTCAGTGCTTATCAAGAAAGAATATCAATCCTCCTCCTCTCAGTCCACTGGACCAACATAAACAGGGCCCAGAGGACAGCAGGGCCCAGAGGACCACATTCTATAAATGTGGTGGTTGATTTGCTAGCAAAAGATGACAGGAGAGCTACAGTAAGTTGTCAAAATCATCTACGCATAAGTGCAAAGACACACTTACAGGCAAGGTCAAGGTCCCATACCACCCAACTGAACTGGGAGACTTGGTCCTTTCTTGAGTAAATGAAAAGAATAGCTTTGGTTATTATATCTCTACTTGTTAATACTCTAATTTTTCTATGGCAATATGGTATCTGGGAAATGTTTTTCATTTCTCAAACCTCACATTCTTAGCTGTGTGTTTACTGAAATAGTCACCGGACTGCTGAGAGATTACACAGTCGCAGGACACACATTCACAACCGAGCAGACTGCTCAGCATGCTCCATGGTGGCTGACCTCCTTTCTTGGGTTCTCTCTCTAATTCCCACATTTGCTTTGTTGTGTTTTCTTTTTCATCTTTCAGAATTACTACATACTACAGTGCCTCTTTTTGCTCTTCTATTTTAATTTTACTAAAGTCCCCAGAGGGCAACTCCCTGGATGTTTTCCCTGAGCAACCTTTAACCCATTCTCATCACACAAACACCCCATGGTTGACAGTTAACAGTTACCATATAATTATGTAAACCACGTGGAGCTGGAGTTACAGAGTCAGGTAAACCTTTATATTTCCTTTCTGCCTTGTGAGTTCCCAGGGGTCATGACCGGATGAGAGGACACTTACATCTCCCTCGGATTCTGGGTCAGCTTCATGGGGCCCTTGTTCTTGCAGCTCATGTCCATTCTCTGGGTCTTCTTCTGCCTCGTCTTGGTGCTGGTTCTCTCTCTCATAGGCTAGCAAATCAAAGGAACCCTTATCAGCCCCAGTGAACCAGATAGGATTCTTCCCTTTTAAAGCCAAGCCAAGCCAAGCTACTGGTGGGCTTTCCTACAGACCACATCACTCACTCTCTTCTTTTAGGTTAGCTCAACATAAAGTACACGTCTCAGCTTTTCTGAAAGTTATCTTTTTCCCAGTCCCTATATCTACAATGTGGATAACTGACATATTCTAACTCTCTAAAACACATGTTTACAACAGAAGCTGAATTTTACCCCATTATGCCAAAAACAATGATAGAAACTTTCTCCATAAAATAAAGCCCAGTCAATTGAACATCACTAAAATTATTGACAAAATTTTGGTAATGTCAGAGAAAATAGCAAGGTACCAAAAGAAGAAACGGATGCTATTTCAGGAAATGAAAGAAATGGTAACCCCATTTGTGAAGCTCAAAAACAAATTCAGCCCATCTTGTGTTCTCTGAGGTGATAGTGATGATACCACAAACATCACATATTTATACTCACACATTTACTTGTTACTTTTTGAAAAAAATATTTCAATACAGAGAATTTAGACAAGAACACACACACAGATATCAGAGGAAAGGTTAAATACATGGAGAGTATTTAGCCTGTAGAAAATAAAGATACAGGTAACTTACTATTATGTTTCAAGTGCACCAAGGGATCCATTAAATAAAAGGGAGAACAAATGGTTCTCTAGTCTTTACTGATAATGGAACAAAAAAGCTTCAAGTGTTGCATGGGGGCACATAAGGAAAACAATTTCTTGACTATCAGAGCTATAAAATATCAGAATAGGCTATAGAGGGAGTTCGGTAATCACCTTCCATTAGATTCTTTAAGGAAAGGATACACAGCTAAGTGTTAGCGTTGCCAGAGAGACGGTTATTCTCTAGTTCTGCTATCACAGTAGGCAGTATTTGTTCAGTGACATATAGATGTGTACCACGAATGAAAGCTACTAGTGACTTAATTTGAAAAACTTTCAAGGTAATAATCTATATGTCTCCAAGGTAAGAAGAAAATGTAGAGGTTTCCTAAAGCCTAATATTCCTACGACAATGTGCTAGAAATAAAAATAAGTATTAACGTACAAGAAGTTTAGGGGTTTCCCAGGTGGCGGCACAGAGGTAAACAATCTGGCTCAGCTAAACAATCTGCTTGCCAATGCAGGAGACACAGAAGATGAGAGTTTGAACCCTGTGTGGGAAGATCCCCTGGAGTAGGAAATGGCAACCCACTCCAGCATTCTTGCCTCGAGAATCCCATGGACAGAGGAGCCTGGTGGGCTACACTTCATGGAGTTGCAGAGTCAGACACGACAGAGCATGCAAGCAAGCCTTCCATGTAAGAAGAGTAAAGCACTATTTCCTCTCTACTTTAAAATGGCAGAGAGCAAACAGATTATCTTGGGTTGATTCAGGCCATCAATGTGAACTTTTTGGGAGGATAAAGGAAAACATGACAACAAAAGACATATGGTGCACAAATCTCTGTACATATAGGTACCCTCCACTTTTTGAAAGTTTGTTTTATGCCATTTCGCTTTTATGAAAGATCTACATTAGTACCTGTTTTGGCTAACTGAAAGAAATCGGAAGAGGATGTTCAATTTTATGAAAATAGGTGAAAGCAAAAATAGCCATTTAGTGTTTCATTTGTAGAGAGAGAAAGCAGGTATGGAGGCAGCACACACCTGAGCAGAGAAGCAAGAATGGCACCACCCACCTCCTTTCCAGGACCTACATTCAGCATCTCAACCTCACACCCCCAGAGCTCTGAATGTGCTGGTGAGCATCTGTGCTTTATCTCAATTTATTTTGTGTATCCGTTAGCAAGATGTGTCCTATGGTAATTGTTTCTTCGATCTACACCATTTCAGCTTACAAACAGTTTCAAAGGAACACTCTCAGAGAGCAGGAGAAACCTGTACACAGGTATGCATATGTCTCTGAGTTGACATTATATATTACCCAGCAGTTTTATTAAAACATTCATCATCTAAGAGGCTCACCACCTCCTTCCTCTTCCTGGATGCCCTGGTCCTCCACTCCCTGAACGATATCATTATCCACAGCATCGTAACGAGCTTGCTGCCTGCAAGGAAACAAACAGTCATCAACTCCGGGACACTAGTAGAACAGTTTGACATAAGACATTTATCTTTAAAGAGAGTTACCAATGAATTTTTCAAAATTCTTTTAAAAGCCATAAATATATTTCCTAAATGTATCCAATTAGGTTTAATAAGGATTCCAGGTACACTTTCAAAGGATACCTTATAAAAGATAAAATGCTTTTCAAAAACTAAAATGAACCTAGTACAACACCTGACAGGTTAATTGGAGATGTAAACTGTTACTTTCAGGCAGAAAAAAAAAATGTTGATTATTTTGGAAGTTAAATATTTAGAATTTGATTTTCAGTTCAGCCTCAGCTCCCATGAGCAAGAGGAGCCCCTCCAGTTCACAGGGAAGGACTACGAGGAGCTGTCTTTAATCTGCCTGTGGACATTGGAGGCCAAGCTATCCAGGTCGGTCAGAAGGCTACCGTGGCTGCTCGGGGCGCTGCAGCCGGCCCTCCTGGAGCCCATCCTGCCGCTGTCGGGCTGTCTCCCTGGCGAGGAGCTGCTGCTGCTGGTGCTGCCGCAGCAAGTGTCCCTGCAGCCGCTGCTGGTGCAGGGCCTCCTGCTCCTCCCTCAGCCGCTGGGCCTCCTCCGCCCGCTGCGCCGCCAGCCTCTGCTGTTCCAGCTGCTCCTCATACGGCGACTGGAGTCTGGTGACTGGCTTGGCTGAAGGATGCACCTGGGGAACAGTGAGCAAGAGCAGTCGGGTGCCCTGGGTCTGCCCTTCACCCATTTCTCATGACACGGGCAGAAGGCAGGGCTGGTTTATTAATACCTCTCTGTCAGATCAACTGTCTTGTATGTTAGGTCCAACACCGCCCACTGCCGGACTCCACTGCTAGTTCCCTACTCTCTCTGAATCACCCTTGGCTTCTTTTAGCAAGAAGAAGCTTGGCTTCCTTTGACCTTCCCCTGCTGTTGGCATTAATGCAGATATTTTTAATGTGCTCCCTCTCAAATGGAAAAGGACACAACAGAAGAAATGTTTCAGCTTTAATTAAATGTATGCTCAAAAGACTTTGGTATAAGTGGGCACTTAATAACCTCAGACTAATTGGGGCAATGTCTGAGCTGAAGTTGAGGCTAAGGCTTTTCCATGAAGACCTGAAGACTTTGGGAAGCTAATTAATTCCAGCAAAGCATACACCAATCTCAGACTAAGCAGAGCCAAAAAAGGTCAAATTTCAGGTTAGGGTGGAGAGGCAGAATCACTTTCCTTCAAAGAAATAAAAAATGGATGAGGAGAGGATTTTCAGATTAAAGGAAAATCTGATCCAGGAATTCTTAAAGTCTGCTTCCATTAAGCAATCTACCACTCTCTCCTCCATCCCCCAACTAATACAAGCACGTACAATTCTCACCAAAGGAAAGAGGGTGCGTGGTTGAGGGAAATTAAACCTAGTAGGGAATTATCTTGGAGGAAAGCTTATGGATGCAAGACTGGGAGAGGCTTCTTCACACTAAGTGTGCAACAGTCTAAGAGTAAACCTACAGGTGCCTTTACACCTGCTCAGCCAATCCTCTAGCAGCTTGAAGTCTTGAAAAGTTTGAGAGCAAACAGAGCTTCAGAGATGTAAATAAAGGATGATCAGCATTCATGTAAGAGCCAGGTAGATTGTTGTCAGTATTACCTTAGAGGCTGTGTAATAAAAATATCTGGCTGCTTCAGTGTTGCTCTCAGTTCTTTTAAAGTATCATTTATAATAATAATGTTTTCATGAGTCTTACTTATGTGAGAGGGGTGTGCTCAGTGGAGTAAGAGGGGTGTGGAGTGAGAGGGGAGTGCTCATATGGAGAAGGGAGCGCTCAGTGGAGTGAGAGGGGAATGGAGTGAAAGGGGAGTGGAGTGAGAGGGCAGTGCTCATTTGCAGAGGGGAATGCTCAGCTTGAGCAGACACTGGTTAAACACACTCACCCAGTGGCAAACCCTCAGCTTTTGATGCCTTACTAACCACCCTGAATTTGAATATGTGAAAGCCAACACAGGATTTAACAGTAAGTGAACAGGGAGACAAGCACCCTTGATCACAGAAAATGAGTCACTTCTTGGCATCAAGATGCCCATGGGCCTTGAGCACAGACTGAGAAAGTGCAGGATGAGGTGACCATCTAGTTTCCTAGTCTGTTAAAGGGATGTGCCCAAGTCTCCCTTACTGTGCACTCTTTTCTCTTCCTTTTTTAAAAAACTTTAATTGGAGGATAATTGCTTTACAATGTTTTGATTTCTGCTGTACAACAACATGAGTCAGTTTTAATATACACATATCCCCTCCCTGTTGAGCCTCCCTCCTACCCCCACCCTACTGTGCATTCTTGACAAATAAACACCTACAGCACCTTCTCTTTTCCCCAGTCACCTTTCTGGAGTAAGGCAGCTGTGCTACTAATGTCACAACAGAACATTTAAATAAGTACATGGAAGATTTAGTGAAATCACCCCCATCTTATTTTAGAGATTGTTACACATGGGCTTTTCCCTTGATGCAGTTGACCCTTGAACAATGTAGGGGTTAGGGGCATGGACCCGCAGCACAGTGAGAATCTTCATATAACTTTTAGTCAGCCCTCTGTATGTACGGATCCTCCACAGCCTCCCTGTGGGGGCCCTTCTGTCTCAGTTTCCCATGTTCAGATTCAACCAAACACGGATTTTCTAGTGTTTACTAGAAAAATCCTTACAGAAGTGGCCCTGCAAGGCTCAAACTCTCCCTGTTCATAGGTCAACATTATGTAGAAACAAAGCCACAACCTCTACCCCAGCCGACTGGTTGGGCAACCTCATACCTCAGCGTGAACCTCCCCTGCGGCAAGTCTGGCTTCCTTTCGTTCACGCTGTTCCGTCCACTCCCGATCCTGCTCCTCGGGTGATGGGTCGTGCTCCTCCTCGAGGTGCTCAGGCCGCCCGACCTGCTCCATGGCCTCCTCCTCCAGGGCCCGCCTGTGCTCCTCCTCCACCTGTCGCTCCTCCGGCTCCTTGGGTCCTGCTTCTTGATGGGTCAGTTCTGCGGGAGCCTTAAGTTCTGCCTCCTTCTGGGTGGAAGGGTAAGGTTTTGTTTCCTCTGTTCTTCCAGGGGCTGCTTCATGGTTCTGCCACACTTCACTATTTCGAGACACCTAGGTCAAGCACATCACTGGAAATGACACTCCTCTAGTTTGAAAGTAGTGACAGAATTTCTTTATTACCATGTCTACAGGGTTACAACATAAGCAAAATCCTGGAGTCTAGAAATATAGAGTCCTGACTGAAAAGTATGGCTGCAATGGAGTCACTTAACTCTTCTCACTGTGTAATCTCACCTATAAAATAGAGATAACATAAGCAAAATTTCATCACGGAAAGCATACCATAAGTAACCTAAAAGTAAAGCCTGTAAGTGACCACATCTCAGTAGACTCTGCCCTCAAAAGCAGTCTAACTCCTGTTCTCTCAGAATAAAAAGGCAAAATCCTCATACTTCAAGTGATTGAATACTTATGCAATTTTCTTTGATGTAAATTTTGTCTTCAATAATTATATGAAAAGAAAAGGATAAGATCAAATTGAGGATGAGTTAGCTTTGATTTTTGTTACCTAATATAAAAAAAGAATGCCATTACTAATGGACATCCATGTAAAATAGTGTCCATTAAATCAGGTACAATAAAACATTTTAATGTATTAAAAGTAATATTTCTTTGTACACCAGAGAAAGTCTGTGAATATTTTATATTATTAATACAGAAAACTCTGAAGAAAAAAAAAAGATAGGTTTTTTTCTACAGAGAACTCCTCTTCTAAAATTGGTGAACTTAAATCAGTTTTCTCTGAAAGCGTCAGAGATTTCTATATGGTCTTCATTTCTTAGAAAAAAGGGGTAGAATGAAGTAAACACAACATCAATAGGAAAATGTGTCACTGCTCTTCCTCCTGCCAAATCCTCCTGATTTTTCTTTATCAGGAAAAATATTTTGTTTGGTCAGACTGTCCCATAATTGAAATAAATGTGAAGCTCTCTTCTTAAATTAGCAGAAACATAACTGAGAAACTGGACTGTATAAATAAATAAACCAAGGGAAAAAGTCTTTTCTCAGACACTTGAGGACAGCTTCTGGAGGTACACATCTTATCAAGTCCTTGCATACCTGGAAAGTGTGAATTGATAGTACCCTGGCTTTACTGTCAGGCTAGCAAAGTAATGCTCAAAATTCTCCAAGCCAGGCTTCACCAGTATGGGAACTGTGAACTTCCAGATGTTGAAGCTGGTTTTAGAAAATGCAGAAGAACCAGAGATCAAATCGCCAACATCTGTTGGATCATCGAAAAAGCAAGAAGTTCCAGAAAAACATCTATTTCTGCTTTATTGACTATGCCAAAGCCTTTGACTATGTGGATCACAACAAAGTATGGAAAATTCTTAAAGAGATGGGAATACTAGACCACCTGACCTGCCTCTTGAGAAACCTGTAAGAAGGTCAAGAAGCAACAGTTAGAACTGGACATGGAACAACAGACTGGTTCCAAATTGGGAAAGGAGTACATCAAGGCTGTATATTGTCACCCTGCTTATTTAACTTATATGCAGAGTGCATCATGAGAAATGCTGGACTGGATGAAGCACAAGCTGGAATCAAGATTGCTGGGAGAAATATCAATAACCTCAGATGTGCAGATGACATCACACTTATGGCAGAAAGCAAAGAACTAAAGAGCCTCTTGATGAAAGTGAAAGAGGAGAGTGAAAAAGTTGGCTGAAAACTCAACATTCAGAAAACTGAGATCATGGCATCTGGTCCCATCACTTCATGGGAAATAGACAGGGAAACAATGCAAACAGTGACAGACTTTATTTTTGGGGGCTTCAGAATCATTGCAGTTGGTGACTGAAGCCATGAAATTAAAAGACGCTTTCTCCTTGGAAGAAAAGTTATGACCAAGCTAGACAGCATATTAAAAAGCAGAGATATTACTTTGCCAACAAAGGTTCATCCAGTCAAAGCTATGATTTTTCCAGTAGTCATGTATGGATGTGAGAGTTGGACTATAAAGAAAGCTGACTGCCCAAGAATTGATGCTTTTAAACTGTGGTGTTGGAGAAGACTCCTGAGAGTCCCTTGGACTGCAACCAGATCCAACCAGTCCATCCTAAAGGAAATCAGTCCTGAATATTCATTGGAAGGACTGATGCTGAAGCTGAAACTCCAATACTTTGGCCAACTGATGTGAAGAACTGACTCAATGGAAAAGACCCTGATGCTGGGAAAGACTGAAGGCGGGAGAAGAAGGGGACAACAGAGGATGAGATGGTTGGAGGGCATCACCAACTCAATGAACATGAGTTTAAGTAAGCTCCGGGAGTTGGTGATGGACAGGGAAGCCTGGCATGCTGCAGTCCATGGGGTCGCAAAGAGTCGGACATGACTGAGCAACTGAACTGAACTGGCTTTAGAGTGGTAAAGAAACTGCCTGCCAATGCAGGAGAATCAAGAGATATAGGTTCAATCCCTGGGTTGGGAAGATCCCCTAGAGAAGGAAATGGCAACCCACTCCAGTATTCTTGCCCGGAGAATCCCATGGACAGAGGAGCCTGGCAGGGTACAGTCCATGGGGTTGCAAAGGGTCAGACATGACTGAGGCAACTTAGCAAGCACGCTGGCTGGCTTTATAGGAAATATTTCTCTGAAGGATTCTAAGTGCTTTCAAACACCTGTCATTTATCTCCACAGCATCCCTGTGAGAAAGGTTAGGGCAAGTAACTATTACCTCCATTTCATAGATAGAAAAACTAAAAAAAAGTCAGAGTCATTAAAAGATCAATCCAGTTGAACTTGGATGGAGAATAGAACCAGTTCCCACACCAGGGCACTGACTGTGTTTTCTGAAGTTCAGAGCAATGTAAGACCCAGACAAAGAGTAAGTATCCAGGACACAGAAGCTGTCCGTGAAGGAATGCTTTGCTCAGACTGAAGATTCAAGTGAAGTCCACTTATACCAACTTAATTATTCCTATAAGATGATGAGAAGACGAGCTGGGGAGTCTTCTCAAACACTCATTGTTTACAGTGTGTTTGTCAGGGGAAAGATCTGATTACAAAAGCAACTCGGTAAGAATTAATCATATGGGTGACACCATTTGGGATGCTCCACTTAGGAGACATTCTTAAACAACAAGACTTAATTTCATAAAGAATGGGAATACAAAAGAGTGGATTCTGTTTTTAGACCTTACTCTCTTGCAGTTTCATGAAGGTCTTAAAATACAAACTTTGACATATGCTATATGACCTAGTACAGTATCAAGTTCAAATATATTATCAACTTAGTACTTGAGTGGGGTGATTATCATATAATATCCTCACAATCATTTAACCTTCTTACTCTACCCCAATCCCCCCCCAAAAAAACCTTAAAATACTCAGACATGATAGCTTCTTTCAACCAAATAGACCCATATGAAGAAATAAAACTAGTTTAGTGTTTGTCAGAAAACAGGACAGCAGTTCTCAAAGTGTACATCACCAGGCCAGCTGAAACAGAAATGCAGATCCTCAGGTTTCATCCCAAATTAGCTGAACCTATAGGCTTGTTGTTCAGTTGCTCAGTCATGTCTGACTCTTTGTGACCCCATGGACTAGCCCACCAGGCTCCTCTGTCCATGGGATTCTCCAGGCAAGAATACTGGAGTGGGTTGCCATTTCCTCTTCTAGGAGATCTTCTCGACCCAGGGATTGAACCTGAGTCTCCTGCTTTAGCAGGTGGATTCTTTACTGCTGAGCCACCTGGGAAGCCCAACCTGTGGGCTGAAAACAGCTCTTCCTGTTTTAACAGCCCTAATGGGGAACTCTTGATATTTGCTAAAATTTGAGAATCAATGTTCCGCAGGAAGAGCTGACCATATTTAGAGCAGTTCACCTGAGAACAGCTTGACAGAGAAAATGACTCGCCCACAGGCCAGTTCCCAACTCTTACCTCCCGAGGCTCTCCAGGCGACTTGTCTCTTGCTGTGCTGTCACCTTGTGGAGAATGTGCCACCTGGGTGATATTTTGCTGTTCTGTTTGTTCTGGTTTTCGAAAGCTTGGAATCCTATTCAGTGTATCTTTCAGTTGTTTATATTCTGCAACTTGAGTCTGCATTACAAATTGCACAATTGGATGCAAATTGCACAATTTGAGGAGGGAAAAGGATATCATTCATAGATGGTTCAGTGGAGGACTAGATAAAAATATTATACCTAAATGCAAGAGAGGAAAAATATGCAGACTGTTTCCATGCATTAGCTATACTTACTTGGACATGCTCAACCATTTTTAATCACATGCAAATTAGAATTAGAGTTAAAGGGAACAGAGAAAAAATATCTAAGACAGATGTTAGTTTTCCATGCTACATTAAACTAAGTCAGAATTTTTATAAATAACTCTCTAGTATAAATATCATTATTAAAAGACAGCTATGCAATCAGTTTTAGGACATTAAAATCTATTTTAAAATTCCACATTTATATAAATCTAAGTGCAGATATCTTTTACCAGTATGGTCTGAGTAACACTTTTCAGCAGAAAAGAAAGAACCATAGGCTTCAAATAAGTAACCGATTATATATGTAAAATCACTCAGGCCATCCTCTTTCCCAGTCAATCTGTGGTCACATAAGGTCCCTACCTCTCCAAAAAGCTCCCTGTATCGTGCTCTGCAGTTTTGGAAAACAGTAGCATAGGCATAAAGGAGGCTGGTTTTTATTCTCATTCTTTGATTCTGAATATCCTTTTCTTCTAAAATAACAAAGGCACTAATGCAGGTATAGGACGAGAATATACTTATGTGTGTGTTATCTGTGTGTATATGTGGTAGGATGTGTGTGTGTAGGTGTGGGGGGGTGTGTGTGGTGTGTGATACTTTAAATACCAGAAGCTATAAAGATGGAAAAAATAAATATGTTAAGAAAACCAATAGACTGCTTATACTTAGCTTATCATATGTCCCAGCACTGTTATCCTAAAACAGAAGTGCTATCTGTGTAAACACACATTTCCATAAGCACATACAAAGAACCCAGAGCTCTCTTCTGAACACACTTCCCAGGCAGGGTGCCCCTTCACTGTGCCCAGCAGAGCAGAGAGGAGGCTGGCGAGTCTGGCTCCCTTGGCCACAGTTGCACACCTGCACGGCACTCACCCACCTGCTTCCTGTCTCTCTAATTCACAAAGAGAAGTCTGCCTGCTAAATGTGTCTCAGGGGCGTGCTTCTTTATCATTTGTACAAACGTGTGCCATATGGCTAACAGTGGCCCTTAGCCAGAAACCTATCAAAACATTTGCAAACTGACTTTGGAGGTCAAAGGGGAAAAAAATGACATCTATACAGCGATGCTTTTAATAAGATAAATATTCTACACTTTCTTCTTTCTCCTCCTCCTACGTACGTAACCTTTGAAGGGAGAAATACTATGGTCCTCAAACATGAGCATGCATGAAGAATCATGTTAAATTATGGAATGATCATGTTAAAAATGCAGGCTCCTGGATGCCCACCCTAGAAATCAGTATTCAGTAGGTGTGGGGCAAGGCCCACATAACTGTAATACAGAGAATCTCCACAAATCCCAGCTTCAAGGTGGTTCTGGGCACTGATATTGGGCCAGCTTCTCTACTCCTTTTGACCTTATTTAGTTATAAAAAAAAATACAGTTATTATATAACTCAGTAGGTTGTGAATATTAAATAAAATTCTGTATATAAAGTTATTATGATAATCCCTGACAAATTCTAAGCTCTCAAATTCCACTCAGGTCCTGGTTTCTCCCCACTTAATTACATTTAAAAATCAGATTGTCAAGACAGAATCTCATAAGATGATTTACATGAGAAACGTATATGCCTGAAATAGCAGTTGTTTTCTAAGCAGATCTGGGCAAAGTTTCAACTGGGGAGTAAAAGAACAGGAGAAACTTGACGACCTCATCCAAAAGAACCAAGAAGATATTCAAAGAAATAGAAAAATATATGTACATTAAATTTAAAAACTTGTTTTCTATTACAAAATCTTGTGAGTAATATTCCTCAGTGAGCTTACAACAGAATTTGGTTTTGGTCATTAAATGAACTACTTTACTCACATTTTTCTGAATTTTCAAGTCGTTGCTTAATTTAATATTTATTGTTATTATAGTACATAGAGTATTCAAATTGGTCTGTCATATTTTTCAGTATGAAAATAGTCTCATGTAACAATGCTTGGCAGAAATTTTATAAAGAAGATTTTGAATGTAATAATATCCTCTAAAGCTAATTTAATTGATAAACATGTAAAAAATTACCACACAGCTACAGTTTTGTAGGGGGATAATCAATGACTGCCTTGAAAAGGGGTCCTACAGACCCTGATGTTACAGTCTCTGAAACAGATCAGGGCCTGGCATACGATTCTTTTAAAAAATTTTATAAAGACAAAAAATAATGCACAGTCTCCTGGTAAGAACAAATAGTTGGTTTTCCTTTGCTCTTTTCTTTTAATTCTTCCAAGAGAAGAAAAGTGAAGACCAGTGATTAAGAATATACAGTGACTAAACTAGCCATTCCTATTTGTTTCAATGATAAAGCTGTAAAACAGTCAGTGTGACATTACTTCACTAAGCTCTGTAACATCTGTATTTGTTCATTTAATACATTATCTACTGAGGGCCTGCCTTGTGCGAGGACTGCTGTAGGCTTTGAAAAAATGAAACTTACGACTCTGGTTTTCCTTCTCTATTTACCTGAGATTTCTTATTTCCTGTAATTTGACCTAACAACACATAAGCCTAGGCCCAAAAGGAGTGTAGCAGGCGTAAAGCCGGGAGCAAGGGAAGGAGGAGTAAAATATAGAGTTTTACAATGATTTATTTAGGTACTTAGCATATAAAATCCTGCAGATAGTATAGCAAGAGTCTACATAGGTCTATATAGTGGAAAAAACCACATATGTGGGATGAATTCTCTGACTTAGACAAGTATTAGACTACTGCATGTAGGAGTTGGTGGAGGGTAGAAAAAGTCATATGAACCACACTGCCAGTGCAGGAAAAAAAAAAAGGAAAAAAAATCAAAGCTTTACTTAATATTCTCTTGATTGAGTTTTGAAAGCATGCATGATCTTCAGGATAAGGAAAGCTCTGTCCTAAGGAACTCAGCGAAGACTGGCCTTTAAGAGACTGCATGCACAGAGGAATTCAGAAATGTTAAGCAGACTTAAAAAGAACCCAGAGAGGCTGCTACCCTTCTAACCTGTGCAGCAGCTAGTGCACTCTTGTGGTCTTCCAAAGTCACTACAAGTTGCTCATGCTCGGAGAGTAAATTCTTATGCTGTTGCTACACAAAAAAGAATTTTACATGTTGAGTTTTGACATTCTGGGACAAACTCCTCTTGGGCAGGTAGTGGTATGGCCACCCAAACACTGCTCACTTGCTGGCTTGTTTGTTGTTGTAGCATTTGATAAGTTCAAAAATCTTTGCAGAGGGAAGACCATGGTTAAGGTGGTAATCCACAATCTAAAATGTGTTACCCAAAAATCCTAATCACTTACAAGGAAATCAAAACAGGAAGAAAAATACCTTTAGTTATTAATAAACCTTTGCAAATAAAAAGCTTATTAAGATTCAACCACGTGGCAAAAGAATCATTCCAGTGCTAATGCAAACGCTGAGATTTCCAGATCATTCTTTAGCTTACAATGCACAAGAAGTAATGGGCAGGTTCACTTTCCACAAAAGCCCAAAATAACAGTGTGGATTGTAAAGCAGGTCAAGTAGTGAACGACTTTTAAGTCACTACAAAGTAAAGCAGGCAAACACAAATCAATCAAATGCTGGGGTTTTTAGGTTGTTGTTGTTGCTGTTTTACCTTGACATCTTGCAGCTGTGTGTGCATGTCCTGATGCGCTCTCCTCAGCTGTCTGTTCTCTTCTCTCAGATTGTACACGGTTTCTATTTTAGAAAAAGGAAAATCATGCATAAAGCCCTGGGCCTTTCAGGCTCTTGATTCTATTATTTTCCTATCTAAAGCCTCACATAACTTTTTCAAAGATCGTTTTGAACTTTGACAGTACAATACTCCAAATCAACAAAACTTAGCACCATTTTGGGATGTGGCACAGATTCAGTTGGACAACCCAATACAATCTGGCTCAGTGGTTTAAATATGCTTAAACAAGCTATCTGGCACAGAAGTTAAGGATTTTTAATTACTCCTGAGCTAAAAATGAAATATTTTTGTTAATAAGCAAACCCCTAGGAATGAAATGTAATGGGTAGGGGTCATCTAAGATTTTAGTCTCACCATAAATTAAAAATAAAGCTATCAAAAAGCACAAACTGCCTCTCTCTTAGCCATGAATAATTTCCACAGTCCTTCAAAGGGATTTCAGTTACAAAAGCAACTCAAGAAACAAGAGACAGACATCTCATCTGCTCAAAAATTCTAAATGTATTTTCTTTCTCCCACAATCGAGTTCTTGACTGGTCTAAACTCTTCCTCCAATAGCTACTGGACAATTCTTTGCACAGTTACAATGTGAGACTGCAGTGATCACAGTGAAGTCTTAAAACCTCCCCAGCCACAAGCCCTACAATTCGCGGAACAGCCTCTTGGTAATTTCCCCACATTTTCTGTATCTGGAGATTATCTGTTATGAACTGGTAGCCCCTGGGCCAACACACAGACTTTTTTTTTTTGGCCCCTGCAGGTGTTAGCCAACATACAGTGTCTTCCACATTTGAAGGGCTGTCACCAAGTAAAAATCAAGAAGCTGGGTCTCGTAAGATTCTGGCAACATCAGGCCAATTCTCAGCAGAAGTTAAATGGCAGCTGGGTGACCATATGATTCATTTTCCAATGGGAGATATTGTTGACAGTGAAAGGGGTGCTGTTTTAGAACGATGCTGGGACAGCAGCAGGTGTGGGCCGGCACGGTGCTGGGCAAACTGTCCCCAGAGTGGCAGCCACTCCCTGCAGGCAAAACTTTACTGTCTCCAGGGTGGCCGTGAGCACTGCAGAAAACTGCCGGTCACCACGCCGCGTCATATTCTCTGCCCGCTTTCACTCCGTTAAGAGTCCCTGCTTGATCCCTGGGCACTGGCTTTATGACACATTTGGAAAGAGATCAAGAAGAAGGTGAGAATGTCGCTAGTGGTTGTCCACCTATTTATAACAGCAGATTTTCTCAAACGTCAAACGGAACACCAGCAGCAATCCAAGAGGACCCCAAGTGTGTAACAGGCTGGATGGGCCTTCAGTCTACACACGCACACATGCAGTTGAAATACACGGCTGACTTTTAAAGGAATTCAGTTTATAACCTTAAGGACAGTGTCTCCTGTGCCTTTGCTGTGTGACCATAAGTTACTTAACTTTTGCAGGCCTCAATTTCTTCATTTGTTGAACTGGGTTAAATATAATGCCTACCTGCCAGGTTGTTATAAGGCTTAAAGAAGATACCTGCATGAAGAGTTTCACCCAGTACTGACACATGGCAAACATTTATTGAGTGTCAGCTCTTCTTATAACCATAATGATGAGAATCATCTAAGCTTACATGGTATCAACTCGTTATCCATATTCTAAATTCTAAACTCCCTCCTCATGTCACATTAATCTACCAAAGATCACTTGGACTACACACAACATGGTTTGCCATGACAGAGCCTCGTCTATCACAATTTACTGTCAGGGACCATGATCAAACAAAACTGCCGATGTGAAAATCACTTAGAAGTGTCATCAAAGGCACTGCCATATTAAGTTGTTTAAAATTTCTATGAGATGTCTTCCAAATATTCAGTTCAGTTCAGTCGCTCAGTTGTGTCCGACTCTTTGCGACCCCATGAATCGCAGCACACCAGGCCTCTCTGTCCATCACCAACTCCCGGAGCTCACTCAGACTCAGGTCCGTCGAGTCAGTGATGCCATCCAGCCATGTCATCCTCTGTCGTCCCCTTCTCCTCCTGCCCCCAATCCCTCCCAGCATCAGAGTCTTTTCCAATGAGTCAACTCTTCGCATGAGGTGGCCAAAGTACTGGAGTTTCAGCTTTAGCATCACTCCTTCCAAAGAACACCCGGGACTGATCTCCTTTAGGGTGGACTGGTTGGATCTCCTTGCAGTCCAAGGGACTCTCAAGAGTCTTCTCCAACACCACAGGTCAAAAGCATGAATTATTCGGCACTCAGCTTTCTTCACAGTCCAACTCTCACATCCATACATGACCACAGGAAAAACCATAGCCTTGACTAGACGGACCTTCGTTGGCAAAGTAATGTCTCTGCTTTTCAATATGCTGTCTACGTTGGTCATAACTTTTCTTCCAAGGAGTAAGTGTCTTTTAATTTCATGGCTGCAATCACCATCTGCAGTGATTTTGGAGCCCAAAAAAATAAAGTCTGACACTGTTTCCACTGTTTCCCCATCTATTTCCCATGAAGTGATGGGACCAGATGCCATGATCTTCGTTTTCTGAATGTTGAGCTTTAAGCCAACTTTTTCACTCTCCTCTTTCACAGAGGCTTTTTAGTTCCTCTTCACTTTCTGCCATAAGGGTAGTGTCATCTGCATATCTGAAGTCATTGATATTTCTCCCAGCAATCTTGATTCCAGCTTGTGCTTCTTCCAGTCCAGCGTTTCTCATGATGTACTCTACATAGAAGTTAAATAAGCAGGGTGACAATATACAACCTTGATGTATTCCTTTTCCTATTTGGAACCAGTCTGTTGTTCCATGTCCAGTTCTAACTGTTGCTTCCTGACCTGCATATAGGTTTCTCAAGAGGCAGGTCAGGTGGTCTGGTATTCTCATCTCTTTCAGAATTTTTCACAGTTTATTGTGATCCACACAGTCAAAGGCTTTGGCATAGTCAATAAAGCAGAAATAGATGTTTTTCTGGAACTCTCTTGCTTTTTCCATGATCCAGCGGATGTTTGCAATATGATCTCTGGTTCCTCTGCCTTTTTGAAAACCAGCTTGAACATCTAGAAGTTCACGGTTCACATATTGCTGAAGCCTGGCTTGGAGAATTTTGAGCATTACTTTCCTAGTGTGTGAGATGAGTGCAACTGTGCGGTAGTTTGAGCATTCTTTGGCATTGCCTTTATTTGGGATTGGAATGAAAACTGACCTTTTCCAGTCCTGTGGCCACTGCTGAGTTTTCCAAATTTGCTGGCATATTGAATGCAGCACTTTCACAGCATCACCTTTCAGGATTTCAAATAGCTCAACTGGAATTCCATCACCTCCATTAGCTTTGTTCGTAGTGATGCTTTCTAAGGCCCACTTGACTTCACATTCCAGGATGTCTGGCTCTAGGTGAGTGATCACACCATCGTGATTATTTGGGTCGTGAAGATCTTTTTTGTACAGTTCTTCTGTGTATTCTTGCCACCTCTTCTTAATATCTTCTGCTTCTGTTAGGTCCATACCATTTCTGTCCTTTATTGAGCCCATCTTTACATGAAATGTCCCCTTGGTACCTCTAATTTTCTTGAAGAGATCTCTAGTCTCTCCCATTCTGTTGTTTTCCTCTATTTCTTTGCACTGATCGCTAAGGAAGGCTTTCTTATCTCTTCTTGCTATTCTTTGGAACTCTGCATTCAGATGCTTATACATTTCCTTTTCTCCTTTGCTTTTCGCTTTTCTTCTTTTGACAGCTATTTGTAAGGCCTCCCAGACAGCCATTTTGCTTTTTTGAATTTCTTTTCCATGGGGATGGTCTTGATCCCTGTCTCCTGTACAATGTTACGAAGCTCCATCCATAGTTCATCAGGCAATCTATCTATCAGATCTAGTCCCTTAAATCTATTTCTCACTTCCACTGTATAATCATAAGGGATTTGATTTAGGTCATACCTGAATGGTCTAGTGGTTTTCCCTACTTTCTTCAATTTCAGTCTGAATTTGGCAATAAGGAGTTCATGATCTGAGCCACAGTCAGCTCCCAGTCTTGTTTTTGCTGACTGTATAGAGCTTCTCCATCTTTGGCTGCAAGAATATAATCAATCTGATTTCAGTGTTGACCATCTGGTGATGTCCATGTGTAGAGTCTTCTCCTATATTTTGGAAGAAGGTGTTTGCTATGACCAGTGTGTTCTCTTGGCCAAACTCTATTAGCCTTTGCCCAGCTTCATTCCTTATTCCAAGGCCAAATTTGCCTGTTATTCCAGGTATTTCTTGGCTTCCTACTTTTGCATTCCAGTTCCCTATAATGAAAAGGACATCTTTTTGGGGTGTTGTCTAGAACGTCTTGTAGGTCTTCATAGAACCATTCAACTTCAGCTTCTTCAGCGTTATTGTTTGGGGCATAGATTTGGATTACTGTGATATTGAGTGGTTTGCCTTGGAAACAAACAGAGATCATTCTGTCGTTTTTGAGATTGCATCCAAGTACTGCACTTCAGACGTTCCTGTTGACCAGGATGGCTACTCCATTTCTTCTAAGGGATTCCTGCCCACAGTAGTAGATATAATGGTCATCTTGAGTTAAATTCACCCATTCCAGTCCATTTGAGTTCACTGATTCCTAGAATGTCGACATTCACTCTTGCCATCTCCTGTTTGACCACTTCCAATTTGCCTTGATTCATGGACCTAACATTCCAGGTTCCTATGCAATATTGCTCTTTACAGCATCAGACCTTGCTTCCAAATATTAACTGGTACCAAAAATACTGCTCGCTCTCTCTCTCCGTGTTTCTGTCTCAGTCTCTCTCTCACCCTTCAAGATATTGGGAGATTCTCTCTTCTGATGACAAGAGTCCCAGAACTGACTGTACTTCTCCTTTTGTTCTGGATCCCAGGATGTTCAGACCAGCCATCAGGCTTGAATTGTCTGAGTATGCAGAACTCACATACCAGTGTCCTCCTATTTTCCACAGTTCTGATTTCTTGATAAAATTTTACTACACGTGGACTGAGTTTCAAAGAAAGGCGTAAATATAGAGTAGCCATAAGATAACATGCCTTTTAAGCCTCTCACTAAAATTAAATGAACTAAATTATGTGAAGTATGCCAAGGTCTGGCACCTAGAAAATACTTACAATGTATTCCTATTATTTTGGAATACCATTATTAACCTATTATTTTGGAATACTGAGAGACAAAGCATAGCAAAAGAAAAGTACAGAAAGTCCAAAAGATCTATCACACAGCAGATTTCTATGACGACGTTTTACATAAAACCAGGAAATTGTTAGGCACAGTACAATTAACTAGATTATAGAAGACCTTACTCTGATTTCATCTTTGTTTATGTAAGCACCATGTACCTTTTTAAACCAAATCTCACACTTCAAACTTATTCAGGACCGAATAGGTGACTGTAGAATATGCTGTTGCCCTTTTTCAGAACTCATATGTACTCAGAAGTTATGTATTTCATTTCATATTACTATGAAAATACCTGATACTGATATTTATGGTGGTTAGCATATATTGAAGGTTTACCATGTACCAGTAATTGTATTAGGTGCTTTGCATAATTTAATCCTCATACCAACTCTATAAGGTTAATACTTTTAATGAATATCCCACTTTTACAGATGAGGACAATTGAGTCTGTGGAGATTTATACAACTTGCCAATGGTCATAAAACTAGTCATTGATTCACCAGGGCAGGCAGACTTCAGAGCCTGAACTTTTTGAAGTGACCATAAGTGATCAACAGAGTCTTTGTGCCCCAGTGGAGATCTGGAAACCTATCACCGTGACTGGGGAGCACTAGTGGCATTCTGTGGGTGGGGTCAGAGGTGCTAAATGTCTCACAATGCACAAAAAGAACTGTCTTGCCCAACAAGACCAATATATCCCATTGGGAAACACGAAGTATTCTTTACTGTTTCCCTAAACAAACCAGAGAGATCAGTGTGAAATATCATAAAGAAGTAGCTGGTAAAACACTACATGTGATGTAAATAAATCACCAAGCAAACAAAAGCCTATTGTTCCATTCAAACATTAATATGAGTATTCATTTCCATGCACACTGGCTCATTAGGTTTCCAAATACCTTTTAGCTTAGAAAGCTCTTGTTCTTTCTCCTGCTGCAGCTGCAGGTATCTCTGCTTGTGGTCATTAAATGTCCTACTGAAGTCTTCTCCTTGTCTGCGGTGTTCCTCTTCCAAGTCGCTGTGTTGCTTCTTTAGCTCCTCGTGTTGACTCTGCAAAGATGAAAATTTGAGCAGGGATATACATTTGTAACTGAGCAGGACCCCATGGGGCTTTCCTGGGACAGGCCTAACCTGTATCCTCTGCTTTAGCTCCTCTCTGAAGTACCTAGATAACAGTATTTGATGCCCATTTCCTGAGTTGTTTTGTAGATGTGAAACCATCCCCCTGCCTTCCAAATGGAAGATGTTAACTGCTTGATGACTCTGAGCATACAGCCTCAGGCCTCCTGGAGCCTAAGGACTGACAATGCTAACTCCTGTGACACCACCCTGCTACCTCACCGTCAACCAATCAGACACTTGTACAAAAGCTGATCACAGACCCTGCAACCCCCCTCCCTTACCTGGCTTTTAAAAATGCTCTGCCAAACCCTTGGGGGAGCCTGGGGGCTTTTTAGGGCATGAGCTACCAATCTCTTTCATGGCTCTGCAATAAACCTTGCTCTGCTCCAAACTTTGATGGTTTGGTTTGTTTGGCCTCACTGTGCGTTGGGCACAGAGAATTTGCACTAACGCATTCTCTAAATCAGTCTGTCTCTCGATAGCACAGCCTTTCTCTTGTAAGAAAGTAAGCACAGATGAAGTAGGCTTCATTTTCCTGACTGCTTTAAATCTGTGCAGCTCTTTTCCATTTCCTTTCCATTTCAAATGAATAGTTTGGGATCGTGGCCAAAAATAATTTTTCCCTTAATTTTTAACATTAATGTGAACAACAAGAAGTTGGAAGTTTACAAGAGTGATGGAAAAGGAAGGGATCTGGGGAAATTCCCAGGGACTCAAGTTACTGTGGAAACTAGGTAAAGCTAATGGAAAAATTACTCCTCCATGGAGCCTCTAGACTGCCTTTCAATCTGATGTTTTCCCAGCAATGTTTTTTATTTCCCTTCTTTGATTATCAGCCTTTCTGGTAACCCAGTTTAAAGAAGGGGAAAAAAAGACTTTTTTCCCTTTGGGGGATGTAAAAGAAATCGATTATTTGTAAAAATGATTCTTATACTACTCAAGATTATAATACTGTAATCACAACCTAGATAAATTCCATAGTCTCCAAATGCTTAATGTGAATGGGTGGTCTACTTTAATTCATGTATTGCTTTCCTGAGAATAGTAAAGATTCTGGTTTCAATAAAAGGCATACACCCTACTGATACAGGAGCAAAGAACACCAAACAAAAAGCTGGGCACTGGTTGTTGGAGACAACGGCAGAGAGTTCCTGCTGTGTGGCTGGCATAATAGCCGCTGCTCATCTCTTCTGGCCTGACACAAACAGTGCATCTCTCTCTCTCTTTTCTTCAGTCTTCCTGACACACAACAATGAGTTTTATCCAAGAACCAAGGAAGGAATATCTTTAAATATCAATTGTGCTCCTGTGTAAGTGGGCCACTTATGACACATTAGTAACAGGAAGACAGCATTCTAATACTTCTACTGCCTCCACTGTGTCTAAGATTACAAAAAAAAAAAAAAAATTTCAAGAAAAACCACTCTGAGAAATTAGATAAAAACAAACGAAAATCCTTAAAGGACAAAGAACAAACTCAAAAATTAAGTGACCAGAGACCCTGATTTATAAGAAAATGAATAATGAGTTAAATATGTCCTTTGTAATCAGGTGATAAACATAATGGAGCATTATAATTATATATCACCTTTAGCCAAAAATGACTTTATTATACCATATCATGGTACAAATCAATTTTCTGTAAACTTTCCTTAATCACATAAGTTACTTAGTTAACCCCTTCATTCATTCATGAAGAATATGTCTAAATTACTCACCTTCAGCATCTGATGTTGGACATTCAATGCACTGTACCTGCTATTAGAATCTTGCTGTAAATTGAAAAGCAAATAATTAACAAAAAGATAACACATTTGGCTCTTTTGTTAAACAGAACTTAAAACTCTTAATGAAAGGTTTTCACTTGTTCACATGTGTAAGTAAAAATGAATTCTAAGCTGGAGCCAGGATGCTTCTGAGGTCCTCTCTTTACTTCATAGTAGAAATGAAGTTTTACATTCCTCTAAGTTTGCTAGACTTTAATGGTGAAAAAGCAGGGCATGGAATTATAAAACCACAGTTTGAAAGGGCTCTTGGAGGTGATTTACTTCCACTCTCATATTCAGAAGAAAAACTGAGGCCAGAGGCAGAGGAGAGCTTGTCCTGAGACACAGCACCGCATATGGCTGGTACCTTGTGCCTGGTGCTCCAAGGGGAACAGGAGAGAAACCAGCAGAGACCAGGCCTTACAAGCTTAGAATGGGTTCCAGAAAGGGAGAGAAAAGGCACTTTTCTTCCTTGAGTTTCCATGGGTAAGAAATTCTACATACATTGTGCGTGCGTGTGTATACTCAGTCATGTCTGACTGTGTGTGTGTACTCAGTCATGTCTGACTCTGTGATCCCAGTGACTACAGCCCTCCAGGCTCCTCTGTCCGTGGAATTTTTAGGGCAAGAACACTGGAGTGGGTTGCCATTTCTTCCTCCAGGAGATCTTCCCCACCCAGGGATTGAATCCACGTCTCTTGCATCTCCTGTATTGCAGGCAAATTCTTTACTACAGCGCCAGCTCACAGAGAGAAACAGAAAGGCTAAGGAACAGGCCTAGGGCAAATATCTCCTTTAGTAGCAGAGCCAGGACAGAACCCTGAGCTTTAGTGTCCAGCTGAACTCCGTGCTCCAGCAGTGTGTTCTTATGTACCAGTGGAGCATCTTCACATTTGGAGCTCACACATGTCCAGTCCTGGGCAGCCACAGTGGGTCAGTGTACAAACCACACCTGCCAGTTTTCTCTCCCCAGGCTGCTGTGTTTTTCTATCTTACGTGCCCCGCCTCTTACTTTACACCATCGGCAGTATAAGCACAGCTTCATTTATTTCTTTCATGTTCTTGCAACTTCTAAAACGGACCACATTTTTGCTTTAACACTTTATTTTTATCACTTTACCACTTTAATTTGTAATATATTACATGACAAAATGCACAACAGAACACACACGATTTTGACTAGGTTTTAAAAATGCAAGATAAGAGTGAAAAGCCAGTAACCTCCTAGTTATTCAAGGAACCGACTCTTCTTAGTTTTAATGCCCCACAACACCAATGCTTTTGTCAACCAATACTTATATGTTTTTCTTAGAGTAAGAGAAAAAAGTGTTTTTCCCTAGTTAATTTGGACTTAAAAACTTTTTAAAAATGTCAATATCATTTATTTATCTATTCATTTTACAGATGTTTTTGAACATTTGAACATGTGAACTCTAGACCAGGTATTGTGTTAGACATTACACAGTAATGTCTCTGCAAGTGACAGTAACATGGTGCAAAGGCAAATCAAACTAAATATCACATTCTATAGAAAAGAGAGACTACGGATGAATAAATAAAGGAATCTCTTTATTGTGAATATTAAAGATATTTTCAATTTATCACTATTGCCAATAATGTGATAAGCAAAGGAAGGTAGGTTTTAAAGGAACAATTTTTAAGGTCTTCCTCTTAGAATTTTTTTGGGGAAGGAAGGAAGGAAAGGATGGAGGGAGATGTATTTCAGTCCTAATGATCAACAGAGTAAAATGTTTGGAGACTTTATTTCCCCCCCTGTCAAGTTTTGTGAAATAAAAAACTAAGGGAGAAAAAAACAACTTACCCTTCCCTTATTCAGTGTTTCTTGTGCTTCTAATTTATAAACCAGAAAATCTAGAAAATACAAAATGGAGAACATAATTACATTAATTAACTCTATTAGTATAAGTTAATTCACTGTGGCATTTTTAAACATCTAAAAAAACAAGGGCACATTTTACTCAGACCTAAACAATCTACTTAATGATATACTTTATTTTGTCTTTTAATGCTTGAAAAGTTTTCCTCCATACCTTAAAGTTGGGAATCTTGCATCAACAAAATACACACTATAGTCAACTGACTAAAAGTGCATTTAGAGTGTGGACTTGGTGATGAACTCGCCTTGAAATGAAGGAGAAAAAAACCAAAACCATGCAGTGCACCTAAGGACAGAGATGATTTATGGCCAGCCACTAGATGGCACACTAAAATCATTCAGGACCTGAAAAGGAACTCAAGCCATGGAAACCATCTTTAATGCTCTTAAAGCTTTATTATCCACTAGATGGCTCTACAAAATCACTCTGCATTTGAAGACAAGGAAAATCCAAACCCTATCAGAGCATTTTAATAATCTTAAAACTTCCCAGTAAAACATTCCAGCTCACACTGTCCTCCTCTGTTCTCCCTTCTTCTACCCCATACCAAAGTAATCAGACAAAACACCACTTCAATCTAATATTTAACCAAAAAGTTGAATAAATGAAAATAAGAATGCAGGTAACTCCAAATCACAAGCTATACAAAGTCCATGCTTTATAGAAAAATTCTGATAAAAATCAACAGCGTTGATTTTTATTTGACACCTGTGCTAAATGTTTATTTTTCAAAACAAACCAATTGGCTATGCCAATAAAGTCTTTAGCACAAGAGAAAAACAGGTCTATAACTTAAAAGATGTCATGCAATGAGATTGAAATCGATTATGCTATAAATGCATATATACATATATATATGTATACATAAAGTTTGTCATATTCTGGACTGCATGGTATTACTTTCCCAGATGTCTGTTAACAGATGTTAATAGATATACGATATTCAAATGAAAAACTGTGTGCTATTTCTGAAGTAATGCATATAACTAATATATGAATGACCCCAAAGAGGCACAAACTAAATGAAAAATTCTAAATCCAATCTTAAGCAGGAATTATTTTCTTGCACAATGTATAGCATATTGCTTGACGGACTTCGGGAGATTTGAAGAATTTCTAAGCAAAAAAACAGTAAAGCAAATACATAATACTTCAAAGAAGAGCATAAAAAAAGTAAAACACGAATTACATTATTTATTTACCTTCCTTTGCTTTCTTATGTTCAAGTCTTTCCTTTTGCAAGGATTTCTCCAATCTTGATCTGTGTTCATACACAACTGGAAAAAAAAAAAAACGTTGAAAACTTATCTTCAATAAATCAGAAATTCTAAAGTAAAATCAACATCAATTTTCAAAACAGGAAGAAGATAGTTTAGAGTCCTTTCACAATTAAAATGAAAATGCACACCTTTAACCTGGGTAAAAGATGGAAACAATAATAGACGTAGTACTCAGCTGACTCCTATACGGTCTGCCCCTCTGTAGAAACAACACTGTGCAAGAGGCTTCCACCTTCTTGTCCAGTTCCTTGTTCTCCTGCTTCTGGAATGTGAGTCTCTGTGGGGTTCCCTGTCTCCCGCTGGACGAGCGTGTCCACTCTCCACACTTCAGCCACCATCGGCACGGCATTTACCCCCATCTGTGTGTCCAGCTCCCACCTCACTTTCAGGCACTAGGAGAATATTTACACCCAGAGATCCCATAAGTGCTGCCAAGTCAACGTGAGCTGACAGTGCATTAGAGCTGCCTGACACGGATTCCACTCCTGGGTTGGGAAGATCCCCTGGAGTAGGAAATGGCACCCGCTCTAGTATTTTTGTCTGGAAAATTCCAGGGACAGAGGAGGCTGGTGGGCCATAGACCACTGCGTCACTGAGTTGGACAGGACTGAGCACAGAACAGCAGCTGAATGAGCTGAGCAGAGGGTGTGTGTGGAAAACTCAACAGCATACTAAGGTTTGCTGAAAAAGGAGGTGTATTCCCCATGTCAGAGAAAATATAGGCGAGAGGGCCACAGAGACGAAGGAGGGAGACTGTCCCCACTGAAGAGCCTATAACCTGTGCCATGCCTGCATGTTCAGCTGTGTCTGACTCTGCTACACTGTGGACTATAGTCTGCCAGGCTCTTCTGTCCATGGAATTTTTCAGGCAAGAAAACGAGTGGGTTGCCATTTCCTACTCCAGGGGATCTTCCCGACCTGGGCTTGAACTTGCATCTCTGGCTGGGCAGGCAGGTTCTTTACCGCTGAGCCACCTGGGAAGCCCACAGGATTGACATCTGCCATGGCAGGAAACCCTAGGCAAGCTGATGTCATGCCACAGGACCTTCCTGCACTTTACCAAGCCCACCTCCACCGTCTATTCTGAAGAAGTGGGAGTTATCTGGTGAGGGGAGCAGGGAGTGATAATGATTTAGGGGAAAAACAGAGAGAAGCCCCTGGGTACTTCCTCCCTCACTACAGGCTGCACATCTCCAGGAAACAGGAGCTGCAAGAGAGGTTTTACCTTTAATGAAAAAAAAAAGTATTATTATACTGGACTAGGCCAGATATTACTAAACCAAGACTGTATTTATCGATAAAAGTTATTGAGAAAAAAAAATATTTTTTTTAATCTGAGAGAAGCTGATACAAAGTATAGTGAAGTCTGTGTTAGATTTCATGCAGGGACAGACAACTCAAGCCCACAGGGTAGTGGTTGGAACAGGGGAGAGGAGAAGAGGATAAAGCAAGTTTCTGATGTGCCCTTTAATCCTGTTTGCTCAGCATTATGGTCACAGATGACCTCACTCCCTGGCAGGCTCAGTCAAGCTTGCCACTGGGTTCTTTTTACCACCTCCAGCTCCTCACAGCTACCTAAGATACAATTCAATCTTCAATCACTGACTGACCCTTCAGTGTGTCGGTTCAGTCACTGAGTCGTGTCTGACTCTTTGTGATCCCATGAACCACAGCACACCAGGCTTCCCTGTCCATCTTCAAATCCTGGAGTCCACCCAAACTCATGCCCATCAAGTAGGTGATGCCATCCAACCATCTCATCCTCTGTCATCCCCTTCTCCTCTCGCCTTCAATCTTTCCCAGTATCAGGGTCTTTTCCAATGAGTCAGTTCTTTGCATCAGGTGGCCAAAGTATTGGAGCTTCAGCATCAGTCCTTTTGATGAATATTCAGGACTGATTTCCTTTAGGATTGACTGGTTTGACTTCCTTGTAGTCCAAGGAACTCTCAAGAGTCATCTCCAACACCACAGTTCAAAAGCATCAATTCTTCGGTGCTCCGTTTTCTTTATAGTCCAACTCTCACGCCCATACCTGACTACTGGAAAAACCATAGCTTCAACTAGATGGACCTTTGTTGGCAAAGTGTGTACAACTGCCCCAAACTGCTGGCCACCCAAAGTTGCCACGGTCACAGCAATCCCCTCCATGAACCTCCTCCCCACCTTTCCCCACTGCCCGTCCCCCACCCCCTGCCAGGTGCCAGCTATGGCTGTCCTTCTTCCAATATGGCCATCATCTCCAAGGTCCTACTCCTTCTCCCAACACTGCATCTCGCATCTTGCCTCCCACGTAAAACTGCTATTGCCAGGGCTCCATCTACGACTCCCACAGCCCCTACTCCTCTACATCTCAGTCCACGAGTGTTAAAATGCCTGCCACCACCCAGACTGGCCTGGTGTTGTCTCCTCTGGCCTGCCCCAAACTCATCTTCCCTCTCGTCTCAGCTCCCAAGAGTCACCCAAATAACTCCCTGCCCCATTTCCTTTCTCCACTTGGGTCCCTATTTTCTTCACCACATGATCCTTCCCTCTCCTCCAGTGCTGTTAGTATAAAGGGATCTCATCCAACTCCACTTTACCCAGCACTGGGATACGAGTAGAAACGCAAAGTGAATAGATATGGGCCTTGGCCTCAAGAAGCTCTAGTCTAACACAGGAGATAGATTCAGTAATTTTAAATAATCAGAGCTAACTGCATTTGGCATAATAAAAGTATATTTAAGCCCAGTGAAAGAGGGGGGTGAGCTCTGGAAGGAAGAGGAGTGAGGGAAGACTCCTGGCTGGCTTTGAGAGTGAAGAACAATCAGGTGGGTGGGGGCGCCGCAGGAGAAAGGCGCTCCTGAAGGACAGCACAGGGACAAAGTGCAGAGTGATGGGACTGGGCCAAAGGCGGCTGTTTTCCAAAAGGCTGGTTCCAAGTCCACTGCTGAGAAAGTACATTGTTTTTCAAACATACAGGTGTACAGTATATACATTTCTTGGCCAATTTCTAAAAGTCTATTAAAACCAAGAGTTTCCTTGGATTGGTACTAATGCTACCATCTTGAATGACATTTGGAACGAGGCACAGAAAACAAAGATTAGCGCTGTGGAACCTCACCAAGCCAAGCCCAGAACTGTGTGCTCATAGTCTCTGAAATTTTCAGTCAGGTGGGGGAAGCCTACAGGGAAACATAAATTAAAATGTTGTCATGATATACACAGGTGAGAACAGGATGCCATGAGAACATCTAAGCTCCCAGCTGGTAGAAAAAACACGCCCTCATCTCCAATCCACTGGCCAAAGTCCCCACAGTCTGGGCAGTGGCTCACAGGAACATAAACATGCCAGGTAATGGGGCTTAAGTATACCTTTATTATGCTAAATGAGTGCACTAACGGGACGTATCATGGACAACTTCAGCAAGCATGTGCATCACTTTCAAAGAAAGGTGAACAGGCAATGTAGTCAAGATCGTGCTCTAAAGGAAGCCAAGTGGCAGCAGGGGTCCTGAGTGCAGGGGCTCCCGAATGGAGGTCAGGACCTCTAGGGGGAGACAATGCAGGCTAGCAACACCCAAGATAAAAACAACAAAAAACCCAGCAGCAGCAGCACAGTCAAGAAAACATCTGTGAGGGAACTGTTAATCATCATCCCCAGACACCTCAGACTCTAAATATTAACTATTACCATGGGAAGGTAAGAATGTGGGGAAAACGCTGCATTTACAAATTATAATCCTGTGAAATTCTTGACAATAAAATACAGCAGCATCACTCAACATTATGTGGTACTTGGTCATCATGTAATGCTTATCTTTGGTTTAGGAAGCAGAAAACACATCTGCATCTGCAGGAATGCATCTTCATTGGCGTGGAGGGTCCAAGGGAGTTGTGGATAGGATGAGGAGAACTGGGGGGCGGGGGCGACATGGTTCTGTGCTTTACTCTCTTGCCTGCGATTCAGTCAGGAGGATAACATGCAAACAGCCGGTACAAAGTACTCATCGACCAAACTTAATCACACAGCTGTCTGACAATTATGTGCAGAATGGGAATTTACACATTTGATGTGTAAATTCTAGCTTGTCTCAACAGCTAGAAGATTCTAGGATACATGAAAATTAGAAACTTTCATAAATAACCTGAAGAGATGCTATACAATGTCCACAAAGAGGCGAATATATCTGTGGATTACAGTCCACAATCAAAGGTCTTGGGAAATCTGAGGCATGATCATGAATGCATAAAATGGCATCATTCATAGCAAAACCTAAGAAAAGAAAAATGTGTTTTTGCAAATTGCAGCAGAAAAAAGATGTGGTAAACAGAATACAGGGTATGTGTAGAAACCATGATGTAACTGTACTATTAATATTAACTTACTCAGAATTGGTCAAGCCATTATTAAAGCGCCAGCTTCTAGTCCTGATACATAACCTAAGAATTCAGAAATGGTTTGAGAGTTGCAGAATATCACTGAGGAGGAAGGTGAGAGAATGGAACAGTAGTGACTGACAGAAGATTGGAGAAGTGCTCAGAAAAAGGAAAACAAAAGGAACATTACAGGCTGAGAAAACCATGTTAGGTAAAGGAAAGTGAGAGTAAAAATTAACCCTTAAAAATGGAACTTCCAGTAGAAAGAGAGAATAGGAAGGTGGTAATGTAACGATCAAAAGCACACACTCTGGTGTCTGGGTTCAAGTTCATGATCCAGTCCTTACAGGACAAGATGCTGAACTTCTTTGCACTTCAGTTTCCTTACATGGCACATGGGAATAACAACAGTGCCCATCCCTTTGGGTGGATGTCAGGGCTAAATGAGTTAATTTACATCAACTGCTTCAAACACTGCAGGGCACAGAGCAAATGCTAGAAAATACTAAAATATTTTTTCATCTGTCTGTGATAGCTTAAAAGTGCCAGAAAATGAATCAGGTGATTCCCTGAGCTCTTTCAACCCTACAATTAAAGTCTAATAATAAAGCAATTATACTTACACACACATAAACATATGTATTGAGAGAAGAGACTTGAAACAGCAATAAAATATTGGTCTCAGTTTCTTGTTACTTAAAAAAAATTTCCCTTAAAAAAGGAGAGAGGGTTGTGAATATACTTTCTAATAGTTTAGTAAAACCTATAAGCCTATTTTAATAAAACTTGAAGGGCAGCAAAACAGACCAGATGGAATCTTTGTATTCTTACAGTTCTTCTAGAAAATGTTTGTATCAATTAAACACACACATATACCCACACTACCTTTAATTCTTTAACACACATTCTCCAGGCTTTGCGGCTGGTGATTTATCTAGGTAGGTTTACTGTTTTGCTTAGAAGGAGGATTGCTAATGAATCCTTGTCACTTATCTCTATTTTTCTATTTATACTCTGAAGTCGAGGTCATCAGTCAAGATGAAATCATACTGTTAGAACTTTTGCAGCAAAAAACTTATATAATGAATACGCTCAAAGCACCAAACAGGTTCCAGGAAAAATAATTTTAAAAATAATGGTTCAGTCTTGGCACTCAAGATCGCTAATGCAGACCAATACTGTGACCAGGACAGGATGTGAATCACAAGAACTCATATGAAAAAGATGAAAACCCACAATACTCATCATCTCCTCTGCTTACTGACAAGGAGTTTAATATTTTCCATGCAGTCAAGAATGGAAAGAGTTTTCATACCTCTCTCAACACACACTCAAGAGTTTAAAAACACGCCAGCTTCCTACAGCAATTTTCCATTTTAACTGACTTCCATTCGAAAGGCACAAAGACATTAGCTGTCCTCTGTCTACAGGATTTCCCAGGCAAGAATACTGGAGTGGGTTGCCATTTCCTTCTCCAGGGGATCTTCCCAACCCAAGGATCGAACCCACATCTCCTGTGTCTCCTGCATTACAGGTGGATTCGTTACCTCTGAGCCACCTGGGAAGCCCGTGTATATCCACTTAAGGGTAAAACATACCATCTATAACACTTTAGGGTAAACTGCTTCCATTCAGAATTAGAAAGCAACACTTTAAAATTAAACAGAAAACACTGCTAAGCGTTTTAACACCTTAAGCCAAGAGGGCAATGTTTCTTTGGAATTTCTGTGAAATTTCGTTCAGTCCTGATGATAACACAAAATTTTATCTTTATTTAAAAAACAAACAAACAACTGAGTCTTGGTAGGACAGGCACACTGTTCAACTTGTGAAAACACTGATTTGTGAGTGTCTTTATCATTTTACAGGTGACAAAAGTTAAAATGAACAAGTCTATGCTTTGATAATTGTGGCTGAAGATCTTTAGGATAGCAAGACAAATGACATAATAGGAAAATCAACTGAAATCATCATAGTTCTCAGAACACAATACTTTTGAGGTTTCATTTTATTTGGAATTTTTAGGCCTAAAATCATTGTTATTTATCTTTAAGAACAGTTTTGACTGTGGTTCTAATTAGTCAGAAGTGGGGTGGAACCACCCAACTTGCCCTCCTCTGCTGAACAAGTTAGTAATTAACACAAAGTCAACATCATCTTTTTTCCTTCTTTCCTTCCCTCTTTCATTTCATTTCATATGAAGTCTGAGAAAGAATATCAAATATCTCCCTAGAAAACAACCCACATAAAACAAGTACAAAGACAAAAGAAGGGGGACAATTATCACCGTTTTGAGGATTACATAGGATCCCCACTCCAGTGCCCGTAAGGCTCTCCTTCAGTGTCTCCGTCCCGATCTTTCCTCGAGGTCTCCTCAAGCTCTGCTCTCTCCCCATGACTCCACTAGGACCTCTAACCCCTAAACAGTTAAGTCCAGATTTGACTTTTCACCCCATTCCAGTTTTACTTCTTCCAGTACAATCCCACATCTCCAGTCTGCTCGACAGTGTATGTGTGAATTGAATTATTAAAGAACCCTGTCCTGTGGTTAGTTCCCTTTGCCAAATTACATCTTTGTATTGCAGGCCTGGGGGCAACACTTTCCAGTGGCTCCCTGTCACGCCTTGAATGAAGCCCAAAGCCTCATGAGGCTTCACCCCATCGTCCATCCTCTGCTCCAGCCACAGCAGCCTCATTATTCCCTGAACACACCAGCGAGCTTTCACCTCAGCATCTCACACTCCCTCTTTCCGGTGCCCCCACTGCTCCTTCTCTCGTGACTATCTCCCTCACCTCCCTCAGATCTTCACTAAAAAGACACCTTCTCACCAACAACTTTCCTGGACAACCTAAGTTTGCAACCTGCTTCTCACCCTCAACGCTTCTAGGGTCCTCCCCCACTTCATTTTTCTCCATACTCTTTAACTCTTTCTACTGTATTTTTTGCTTTATTTATTGCCTTGCCATCTCACCAGAATATAAGTTCAGACAGGACAAAAAATGTCTGGTTTGATTTATCCCTGTTACAGTGAATTACAGGCACTGAATAGGTAACGAATGAACAAATGAATGACTAAATGAATGAACTATATACGCCATGAAGGCTGGGATTGGCTGCTTCCCTTTCCTTCTCTTCTATATCCCCAACCCTTACTACCACTTCAGTTCCAACCCCCCAACTCCTAATATCTAGCAGGATTCAATAATACTTGTGAAATGATTGAATGTATTTAGATTATAGGTCATTCTCTTCCTCATTTGCCTGCTATCCTTTAAGTCCCAGTATTTTTAACTGAATTTCCATATTTTTAGGCTCACTGGTACTCACACATCCCAGAGAACAGACAGGTAACAGAATAAATATACATATAGGCTCCTAAGATTAGCGTTAGTTAAATCATAGCCCTGAAATACAGACGCTTTCAGAAAGCCAAGAGGAAAAAAGGACAGTCTGATTAGGTATTTTTCTACTGCATGGCAATTGCTATACTTTTTTTAACTGTACAATAAACTTCCTATAATAGTTCACACAAGTGTCTATTTTTAAGTTTGCTAACGCATACAGTTTGTGAAGTTGTTTAAATGGAAATTTTAACCATGATTTGAATTGGTGCTTTACTGCCTTTCCTATTTTGGATAAAACTATACCCAAGCTTTCCCTCATGATACTATTTAACTGAGATTTGCCTTTTTTCAAACATGTATTAGCTGATTTAAGATATATGTCTTCACACAAGTCTTCTCCTTGGCATTCTTTCAAGTGGCGAGCTACTAATAATCATTCTTATTATTAGAGGAAACCTACTCATTTTCCTGAACTAATTCTTCTCTTGGATGCCCAGAGCTATCATAGCCCAGCAGTATTCCAGGCACCTTGGGAGACACCAAAGTATAAGATTTACTCTTATAAAAAGTCTCTAATCAATAAATTTGGATTGGGAGAGGAGGTTAAGAAAGGTAAAGCAGTAAGAAGACAATTAGAGACAACCAAAGGCTAGACGTCCCTTGTGGCTCAGAAGGTAAGGAGTCTGCCTGCAATGCGGGATACCTGGGTTCAGTCCCTGGGTTGGAAAGATCCCCTGGAGAAGGAAATGGCAACCCACTCCAGTACTGTTGCCTGGAAAATTCCATGGATGGAGGAGCCTAGCAACCTACAGTCTATGGGATCGCAAAGAGTCAGACACGACTGAGAGGCTTCACTTTCGTTCTTTCTAAAGGCTAGGTGAGCCAGGATGACAGAATAACCTGCTGAGCCAGCAGATTTTTACACCTAATCTCTTTGTAAGCTAAAAGAAAAATTATCCTTCTGTCCCATTAAAAATGTAAAAGTTACATTCTCAAAGGCCTAAATAAGTACCTATGAGCAAATATTGACTTCTCTGGTGGTTCAGACAGTAAAGAATTCACTGGCAATGCAGGATTCTATCCCTGGATCTGGAATATCCCCTGGAGAAGGAAATGGCAACCCACTCCAGTGTTCTTGCCTGGAAAATTCCATGGACAGAGGAACCTGGTGGGCTACATGGGTTTGCAAAACAGTCAGATATGACTGAGTGAATAACACTTCATATGCATATATATTAGAAACTTAAGAACTCACAATAACAGAAGTTATTCTAAAATCAGATGAATAAAAATAGACCCTTTAAAGTAATATTCATATCTAGAAATCAGATTTCAGATGGACTGCATCATGACACTTCAGGAAATAATGCATGACAGAGATGATTAGGTTTCTGGTATCCCAAAATTGATTTAAGGGCATATAAGAATGCTCTTTGGATGGGCTAAAATATGCAAAAGCACACTGGTTTTTTAATGAACCTAAGAATTTATCCATAAACTTTCAAAATCTATGTGCTTGGACCAAACATGAAAGACATTATTTAATTTTCTTAAGTTATGTAGCTTCTTCATGGAAACCTGCCTCTATGGACACTTCAAGTAATGCCAACAAAGAGGGAAAATCCAGAACTCAAGTAACCCCCTTGTAAAAACCTGTATCTAGCAGCACACCCACAACTCAGAAAGGGTGAGCTGGGCTGCAACTGGCTTCTTCAAATTAATGCAGCAGTACATAAGCACCCCCAAAATCATCTAAACTCCCAGTGTCAAGTCTTCACTTCAAATGTGAAAGTCTGCAACATTTCTTGGGAAAGTCTTCATGAAAATATGGCTTATTAAGAGATACTATGTAAAATCTCTTATCTATTGCATCCTATTTCATTCAACAAATCAAACAAATATTCACTGAGCATTTACTACTTTGGGAATACATCCTGAGCACAAGGGTAGAAAATACCATATTTTCTACCATTCTCTCTGCTCATATTCTGCAGAGAGATAAAACTGATGACACAGTCAATGGTATATAAGAAGTTAGTGAATGCCACCGGAAGAAACAGAAAGGGTAAAAGAGACTGGAGCTGTGGGAAGAATGGATCAAGTTTCACTTTTTTTTTTTTCCCCCCAAGTTTCACTTTTAAATATGGTGGTCAAGATAGGCTTCATACAGAAGGAGCCAAGACTTGAAAAAAGTGGAGTTGGCACTCTAGACTCCTCAGGGTAAGTGTTTCAGATATAAGGAACCGGAAGTACAAAAGTCCTACAGCGAAAGTGTATCTAAGAAAAGCACGGAGGCCAGAATAGCTGAGGCAGAGTGAGATCTAGAAGGTTAAAGGGTGAAGGTGAAGGGGCCACATGGCAATGGGTCTTACAGAACCTTGTGAAGACTTGGCTTTTACTCTGAGACAAACGGGGAGCCAGTGGAGAATTTTGAGCAGTAATGTGTGATGTTCACTTAGTTTTTAAAATAATGATCACTCTGACCACATGCATGCAAGATGCAAGTGGGAAAGCTAGTTAGTAGCAGGCTTTTGCAGTCATCCAGGCCCGAGTGTAATGATAGAATAGGATGATGCAGAAGCCTCAGCCAGTTCTGCATTTAAACTCAAGGTAAAACCAGTGCCTGTAATCAGCTGAGATGAGGAAAGTCACCATGGACTAGGGTTATGAAGAAGACCAGGAATAAGACTTTAGTGACTACTGAGTGATTTACTGGGCCTGCAGGGGTCAGTCTAGATTCCCAGAGGCAACATTTGTGTGGATGTTTCCTTCCAATGGAGGAAGGATGTTTCTTATCTACAGGAGAGCAGCAGAGACAGAAGACAGAACATGTGAAAGCACTGGGGCAAACACAAAAATAATGTTTGTAGTATTCCTCAGACTTCCCCGAAAGTCAGAGGAACCTGCAGTGCTTGTTCATCACACAGATTCCTGGGGCCCAACTAGAATCTACTGAGTCAGGATTTCCTGGGAAGAGTCTTGATAATCCCAGGTGGCTTAGAAGGTAAAGAACCTGCCTGCCAATGCAGGAGTTGCAGGAGACGTAGGTTCAATCACTGGATCAGGAAGATCCCCTGGGAAAGGAAATGGCAGCCCACTCAAATACTCTTGCTTGGAGAATTCCATGGACAGAGGATCCTGGTGGGCTACCATCCACAGGGTTGCAAAGAGGCAGACATGACTAAAGCGACTGAGCACGCACGTGCAGTCTATGCTGAGAGAAGGCAGGACCAGTTCAACCTTGCCTGTGCAGTGGGAGACAAGCAGGTGGTTCCCGGAAGAGGGCAGAAGAGCACATTTTTGGGTGCTGGCAACATTCTGATTCCTGGTCTGATTCCACACTGTCTGCTCTGTGAAAATTCACTGAGCTATATATTTAGAATTCATGTACTTTTCTGAATGTATATTTATCTAAGATCATGGACTTATTATTTTCAGTTGTTGTTGTTTAGTCACTCAGTTGTATCCAAGTCTCTTGCAACCCCATGGACTGTAGCACATCAGAGTCCTCTATCCATATGATTCTCTAGGCAAGAGTACTGGAATGGGTTGTTACTTCTTTCACCAGGGGATCTTCCTGACTCAGGGATCAAATCCGTGTTTCTTATATCTCCTGCATTGTCAGGTAGGTTCTTTACCACTGAGCCACGAGGGAAGTCCTATTTTGAGTTACATATTATAAGTGAAATTAATAGTGAAATAGAAAACATTCAGATAGATCACTTTCCCCCTCTGTGTCACCCCAGCAGTTTGATTCAAATTCTTCACAGGCATGTCCGGCATCTGTATCTGCATCACCTCAGGTCAGTATTTCAGTCCTCTGACAGTTTTCTAGAGCATACTCATCTTCACTAGAGGTATAGCATTTGTGAAATTTTCCATCTGATGCTGTCACTGGCAAAGTCCTAAGTCACAGATATTTGGTAAAAATTAGGATAGCTGACATCTCCATTTGTCTTGTAGGTGCAGATTCATGCTTTCAGTAGCCCTAGTTCCTGAACATTTTAGGGGTGAAGGTTTTCCGTTTTGTTTTGCCAGGTGGGGGTAGTAAAAAGGCTTATGTATAAAGACATTTTGCATTTATAATTGTGAGATCACATTCCTGGGAATAAATACCCACACTATCTTTAACACTGCCACATCCTTAAAAAAAAAAAAGATTTTGTCAGGTGCCCGCCATAAATATCTGGCCGCACTAAACAAGGTCATTTTGGGCCATGCATCTTCCTCACACAGTGCTCTGCTGTTTAAAATAAAGCAATTGGGAAAGCTCCCAGAAATAGCAGAGGCTTTGTACTCACACCAGGACAACAAGATCCCCTCTTTTCTGCGGAGTAATTTTGCAGGGTGAAGGGAATTTCACTTTATAATATTCAAGTATATGCAGTAATCATTGACAGGGAGATGAATGCGCAGAAGCAAAATATATTTAAGAAATAAATGCAAAATGCCTGAGTGACTGACTCAAAATGCTTTATGAAAGTGGGTCCAAGGATGCAAAGATTTCTGCCTTATGCTTCTGTGCAAAAGGAGGGTCCAAGACCAAGGAAGACAGCAGGAGTTGTAGGAGGGGGGCAGGGTATCATGCATCTCACGGTGGACATGTTTAACGCCTGATATGGACACCAGAATAGTACCAAAAAGTTTTAACAATAACCAAGGAATAACAGTACCAAATAATAGTACCAAAAGTGGCTGATAGCCAGAAGGTTAATGGTGGGAACATTTACATCACTATCACAAGTCTAAGAAGATGCAACACAAGGACCCCTATGAGGGAAACTCCCAGCCAACCCTCCACAGTCACCTCTTACTTTTCCTGACATTTTTTGTTCCACAACAAACTGCTTATCCCAGTTACCACTGAGGGAACTTAAGAAGATAAGACACTGTGGGGACAAGATCAACACCAGATGTCTAAAACCTGCTTCACCAGTTTGACTGGAATTGTTAGTGATAACCTGTATTCTTTTCCCATTTTTTGACATTTTAAGCTCTCCTCTAAGATAAGAATATAATCAGGTATAATTTTTCTTTTCTCATATTTGCTATAGAGCAATGAATATTTTCCTGACAGTTTGCTAGGAAGATCATATGCAACTCTAAATAAGAATATCTACTGTACTGAGGGCAACCCATTCCAATATTCTTGTCTGGAGAACCCCCATGGACAGGGAGCCTGGCGTGGCTGCAAAGAGTCGGACATGGCTGAGCGACTAACATACACACACATACATTGTGCTAAGATCCTGGGCACTGTCTGATGTAGGGTGAGGGTAAGAGTTTAATCTCTACTCACTGCACAGCACATAAAAGCCCTTCAGGAGAAGGATAAGTTCACTGGTTGAGACCCCCAAAGGTCAAATAAAAACATCCTCTTTTCAGCCTTTAAGAAAGGGTATAGTACATATCAGAACATCTGGATTTCAGCGTGATAGCAAGAGACTTTTGATCACAACACGACATGAGGAGGACACAGAGGGTTTTGTGAAATTCTGGTGAGTAGGCCTTGAAATACTTCCATTATATTGGACTCCATCAGGTAAACACAGTCACCTACATGACACCTGGCATGTGAGATCAGTGTTCACCTTCACTGTGGTCCCCAGAGGCTTCTGCAGGTCATCTGGATGCCCCACGCCTACTCTCTCACAGGGATCTAAGCAAATCTCTATCCATGGTCTTATTATAATACTTTATGTATGGATTTGTCATTCCTATTAATTTGGAGAATTACTCATGAGAGAAGCAAATCTGTGCAGTGTTACCTAGCCTTGAGTCTGGATACCTGCTGATGGTTTATGAAATGACTGAATGAAGAAAACTAGCAGGTTATGTTTACAATGTACTCTTCATATCAATTATTTCATAAAATTTACCTACAAAACATGTAATTGGTTACATACCAAGATAGATTTATGCAAGTCCAGCTAAATTTGATACAGTTGACTTATACCAATATAAACATAAAAATTCATTGACAACCTCTAAAATTTTTCTGTGAGAGGTAGAGATAATATATCTAATATCTATATTGTTTAAATTAACAAAGTACATGGGGATTTTTGAAAGTACAGTAAAATCAACTGACAGTCCAGATCTGACAGTAGAAAGGTGAATAAGTAGATGCTAAAAGAAAAAGAAAAAAACTTTGATGATACCGGCATTCTAATTAAAGTGAGAATTTCAGTTTCTCTTTTCAACCCATTTCATAGTAGGCATATTAAATCCACTGAAAATTACTTAAGCAGGACTGATATGAATTAACCTGGAAGAATTAAAAAAGAGGAAGAAGGAAAAAAGGGACAAATGGGCAGAGAAACAGATGGAGCCAAGAGACAATTTAATGAGAACATTTTCAAGGAATTTAGGGGAAATAACACTAGCCTGAGCCAAGGTTCCTGAGCCCCATGCTACCATACACGAATCAGTTCTGTTGTCACATTTAAGAATCTTCACATTTTGAATTCTGTTTCCTGAGCAATAAAATGAAGTAGTTGGGACATTTGAGTCACCAAGGTCCTTCCAATGCTAAAATTCTCAATACACATATTTAAAGCAAAGGAGGCATCAACAGTACATTCATCATTTCAAATTGAACTTGAATATTCTCAATAAAATAAATGTGAATATGAGAGGAAAGATTCAATACTGGGAATGGCTCTGATTTTTCATGGAATGGTTTCTGACAAAAATTACACTATTTTCGATTTATCTGTCACTTATGATTTTCAATTAGTTGAAAATTATTATGTATAAACTAAGACCCTGTGTCACACTTAGAGTGTCCTATAGTGGGGCTCTCCTTTTCTATAGGTACGACTCTAAAAAACTACAAGCACATTATCCTTCTCTGATACTCAATGAATTTTGATACTGAAAGAATAATAAAAGCAGTAAAGTGCATTTACTTCCACACAGTTACTACTACACAGTTACTACTTCCACTGTAAACAGGTCTAAGGAGCATGCTTGCCTCCTTTTTTCCCCTGCCTGATAAATGTTTCAGGTTGCTCTCTTCATGACTTTTCCGCATACCAGGGACTAATACCCAAGCATAGTTGGTGAAAAGCCTGGACACAGAGGTGGGAAAATGCACATGTCAAGTGTTATTCAGAGTAGGCAGATGTCTGCGTATGTCTACTTGAGCATATCTGCAGGCAACATTCCATAGTGGAGCAGGTCAAAGGCTAGAAGTCCAGAGATTTGGGTTTAATTTTTAATCTGAAAAGTATTTATCTAATGTCATACATTTCATCACTGGTAAAATAAACCTGGCTTAGCAACTGATTTCTCAGGCTTCCTCCAACTCTAAAATTCTCTGCTTCTCTGATGTGACTTAACAGGCAAGAACACAGAATCAGCACCGTGGAATGACCTGAATAAATGTTTAAGATCTTATAGCAGAAAAGTGATGCTCAGAAAGAATGCTGGCCTGACTAGAATAGGGGGGCCCAGCAGGGCTATAAATGAAGACAAGAGGAGGGGCAACATCTTTTTTGGCTGAAGGGCTTAACTCCCTTTTCTTCTGCAAAGTATCTGAAAATGATTAAAATTATTTTGATAGCTGCAAGTAATTGGGAGGTGGGTGAAAACAGGAAGTTCGGGCAAAGAATAACCTCAATAGTTCCAGATTCTAACAATTCAATATTTACAGTAATTTGGACATGAGTAGTTGACATTTATTATTATACTACAGCTTGATTTTCAAATGTAGAATAAAACTAATTATGCTATTACTAAGTCACTTCAGTCGTGTCTGACTCTGTGCGACCCCATAGATGGCAGCCCACCAGGCTCCCCCATCCCTGGGACTCTCCAGGCAAGAACACTGGAGTGGGTTGCCATTTCCTTCTCCAATGCATGAAAGCGAAAGGTGAAAGTGAAGTTGCTCAGTCATGTCTGAATTAGCGACCCCATGGACTGCAGCCTACCAGGCTCCTCCATCCATGGGATTTTCCAGGCAAGAGTACTGGAGTGGGGTGCCACTGCCTTCTCCAAAACTAATTATAACCATAGCTTAAAACAAGATTTGTTAGCATACTAGACACTTCACCTCTGATGTGATGCTATTTCCCTACTGACAAAGTGTAAATCAGAATTTCTCTGAAAAAGTAAACAGTTATTCCACTAAAGATCCCAGTTCTATTCTTTATTGCCTTGTAGATAAACCTGTCACTAAGAGCTTAAATACATTTGCAGATGAGTGCTCATCTATTCAGGGGGAAAAAGTGTCCTTTAAAACTCACTTTGGTAGCAATCATCATAGACTATGCTTTTATACTCCTTTATAATTTATATACAAAGAGGCTTTTACTCCCAATTCACAAGTAATTTGTGGTGGAACAAGGTGCTAATTAGAAACTACTCCTATTTATTCATTAGATGATCCAGTGACCTTTCTTTAGCCATTAGCTCATCTTACATGTATAGTACTGAAAAAGGTATTTACTTAAGAAAGTTTAAGCTTTTTAGTGAATTAGTGTGGTCTTGTTTCACTGTTCTAAATTTCTGTAGAGGTACTTCATAAGAAAAGAAATTCATTTATTATGGTAACTTTGTGACTGTCATTCAAGACACTGTGAGAAAGGAAATTATTACCTTTAAGTTTACCTTTAAGTTGTTGATACAACATACCTGCCACCGTGCCATAAAGCTGTATGAATCTAAGTATGTAGATAAAAGAAATGGTTTTATTAATTATTGCTGAATATGAATTATCATAGAACTGGGACAAATTTTAGTTAATATTCACGCTTGGTTCTTTCATCTTTGCTTTAGAATCTTGGGAACTCACTAGGTAAATTTTTAAACATTTTAAGGAACTCACTTTTGAGTTCTACTTTTAATGAAGATAATTTTGTGCTACTTTGTTACTTACTCCATGATAAAATAAAAACTACAGTACTTACAAGTATCCTATCCCTTCAACACTACAAATTTATGAATTAGGAACTGCAGTTCCTGATTCAAAACAATAAACCTAGAAATATACATTAGATGGTTACCTAAATAAATAGCAGTATATGTAAGCAAATAAAAAATAGCACTAGTTATTACAGTTTTTCTTCTGAGGTTAACACACACATGCACACACACACACGATAAAAAAAAAAAGCCCAAAAAACAAAAAAATAAAACCCTCTGATCTAAACACAGCTGCCAATGTACTGTCAACTTAGTAAATCATTCTTGTACTAAATGCATGAGAGAAAACAGCACAGGCATTTGAGGGGGAAAAAAAAGGCCAGGACTCATTTTAAAAACCAACAATATTGTAAAGTAAAAAAAAAAAAAAACAACATTCCTATAAAGCAGAAAGGAAAATTCTACACTATCAATGCACAAAATATACATGATATTTATCTGAGGTTTACAAAGGGAGTATTTCCATTACCTTTCCTTTCGGAATTTCACGAATTTGAAAAGAACATAGATGAAATCTAACAAGAACTTATTAATATTTTCTGGCCTGGTGTTTCACTAGGAATATATAGAAGTAATTTTATAATTTAACTTCATAGCTAAGAAATAAAAGGTGTTCTAAGCTTAATTTATCATTCTGAGTTAAAAGAATTTATCAACCTAGAGGAGTGGGATGGGGAGGGAGGTGGGAGAGAGGTTCAAAAGGAAAGGGATATATGTATACCTATGGCTAATTCATGTTGAGATTTGACAGAAAATAACAAAATTCTGTAAAGCAATTATCCTTCAGTTAAAAAAAAAGAAGAAAAAAAAAGAAATTAACCTATGTAAGATAAAGCAAACACTGATAATCCATGAATGCATTTATCAGTTAGGCTTACATTCCTTATTGCAGTGGAAAACCCTGAAAGCAAATCAACAAAAATTACTGTGACTAAAATTTTTCTTTCAATACTCCAAGTCAGACAATAAAGTGAAAATAAAAATCTCTTACAATTTGACTTCTGAATGGTTCTATTTTTCAGAGAAACTTTTCCCTAAATTCTGAAAGCAGGTATATGATTTACTATTTTATATATTTATACATAAGTTTCTTGTAGGATAAAAAAACTTTAAAAAATAATTTGTTATTTTTTTCTGTTTCCCCAATAAGATACTGCAATGTTGATTAAGTGAATGGCAGATTTTTTTTAAGCCATAAGGGAAGCTTCATTTCTATTCTTCTCATCCATTTTAAAATGATTTCTCTAAAACTTAAAGTGGAAATACAAATAAAGTAAAATATCAACTTAAAACAGGTCTAAAAAATCTTAAACTAGTAAAAATTGCCTTTAATTCTATATAAAGACTGCTGCTGCTGCAACACTAAAATTTTAGAGCTAGCCCTGGTTGTTATTATGAGTGACTTTTTGTCTCTTGAAATTTTTCTGCACTTTTCAAATTTCTACACGAACATAAACTACTCGTAAATTTATATCATAATAATTATGTTGATGCTAATTTTACCATACCTTGACTAAATGGAGGTTTTTTTGTGTGTGTACTCATTTTCTAAAATAAAGGGAAAATCTATTGACAAGTTGATTGCTGTGTCCAACAGACAGTATACAGTTAGCCGAATCTTCTTCATATCTGATCTACATTTCCAGCACTAGAGGAGACTATTGTTTCTAATGATGACCATTCTTAGCACTTAAGTAAAGCAATTAGTACAGTTTGGAATGTCTTTCAATAATATAACAGGAAATAAAAAGTAATTTAACTGATTTCTCTTTTATCAGAAAAACACTTGGCATACAGTTTTCAATATAATCTCAAATTCAACAGAATGGTTTAAATATACAGACCAGAAAACATATGGGTGGAGAAAGTGATACTTTTCCTATTTAACACTGACAACTGAATGTACCAGAATATGCCATTTCCTATTTCACTTAATTTTTATTGTTTTGATGTTTATAATCACTGAGTAAAATGAATTAACAATTGAAGCAGGAGCCTTTCAAAGATCATTCCAAAATATGCTTCGTGAGAGAAATAAAAATGCCTGTTAAAAAAAAAATCATGTCTTTTAATATGCTAAACTTACTCTCCCTAATGGAGATTTTAAAAGGGTGTCATTAGAGCTTTATATTCTATTTTTATTTTCTAAGTTGGAGTTATATAAAAACTTTGATGTAATGTAGTTAGTTTTCAAATATGAAGCCTTTGTATAGAAAGATGAAGTTACTTCAGTTCAGTTCAGTCGCTCAGTCGTGTCCGACTCTTTGCGACCCCATGAACCGCAGCATGCCAGGCCTCCCTGTCCATCACCAACTCCCAGAGTTTACCCAAACTCGTGTCCACTGAGTCGGTGATGCCATCCAACCATCTCCTCCTCTGTCGTCCCCTTCTCTTCCTGCCCTCAATCTTTCCCAGCATCAGGGTCTTTTCCAATGAGTCAGCTCTTCGCATCAGGTGGCCAAAGTATCGGAGCTTCAGCTTTAGCATCAGTCCTTCCAAAGGACACCCAGGACTGGTCTCCTTTAGGACGGACGGGTTTCATCTCCTTGCAGTCCAAGGGACTCTCAAGAGTCTTCTCCAACACCACAGTTCAAAAGCATCAATTCTTCGGCGCTCAGCTTTCCTTATAGTCCATTCTCATATCCATACATGACTACTGGAAAAACCATAGATACTACCTTACCATTAATAAGGCAAATATTTTGTTTTTCTCTGTGTGTATTTTGTGTATGTGCTCAGTCATCTCCAACTCTTTGAGACCCCATGGACTATAGGGCTGCCAGGCTCCTTTGTTAGCCTACAAAGGAATTTTTCAGGCAAGAACACTGGAGCAGGTTGCCATGCCCTCCTCCAGGGAATCTTTCAGACCCAGGGATTGAACCTGTGTCTCTTGCACCTCCTGCACTGCTGGTGGATTCTTTACCACTGCACCACCTGGAAATTTGTTTTTCTAGAAGTTGTAATTGCTCAACTAATTAAAATGGAGGTGGAGTTGACTACCTTTTTCAAAATGTCTGCTATGTATTAGATAAAGAACTGATGTTTTCATTAGCCTCATTAACTTCAGAGAGTAAATATAATCTCTATTTGAATAGGCAATCAAACAGGCTGAGTGGCTAGGTAACCAGTCAAAGCTTATCCAAGTTAATTATGGAGTTCAAATTTGAACCCCAGGCTACAGTCATTTCAAATTTGCAGAAAGTGAATAGTTTCCTCATCTTCTTAAGTTTGCTGTTCACACTGTATCTTAAAGTCTTGGACATAATCATCCACCTCATCAAATACAGATTCACAGAATCTCTAAACTGTTGTAAAACCCAAAAAGAATTTTTTGGGGGGCCACTCTGCAAGGCTTGTAAGATGCAGGATCTTAGTTACCTGACCAGGGATTGAACTTGTGCCCCCTACAGTGGAAGTGAGGCATCCTAATCACTGGACTGCCAGGAAATCCCCGCAAATGAATTATTTTTAATACTCTCATCACCAATGATATAATTAATCAAATAATGGCCTAATTTTCAACTCATGGAAACCACCTTCATTTTCATTAGGGTTATTAAAGAATTTTAAAAGAAAAACAATTTCTATGGCCTGCCTAGACAGAAGCATACAGCCTTATAACTTAAAAGGGAAAGCCTATTTATTCAATGTAACACCTTTCTGACGAAAGAATAAAATCATATTGTGAAAAAAACTGAAGTTAGGGAGTTCCTCTCACTTCTTTGCTTTTAATAAGTTCGCTCCTCTTAATGAGTGGAGGTTTCTTTCCCTAAATTATTAAATCTACTTTTAAGACCAGTCCTTTAAAATAAAAAAATCAACAGTGAAATAACAGCATTTTCTCCATCCTATAGGCCAGGAGCTGGCAGTATGGACTCCAGGTGGACCCAAAGATTGGTACCTGGGGCATATCTGCCACACACTGCTTCCAGCAGCCTCTTGCATCAGCAGAAGGATGATGCTCAGTGGCACAGACTTAAGCATGACCTAATGAAGCCTTCCAGTTCATGTCATCAGAGGTTCCCAAAACCCTGGCACACCTAGAGGAAATGGGAGTTGCGCTAAAGTGGAAAGAAAACTGAATTTAAAGTGGGCCGATTTTCATTCAGATTCCTTCTCTCATATACTACTTTTGTCACTCTGAACACAAAACCTTTCTGAACCTTATTCTTTGATTCCATAATGTAAGTAATACAGCCTATTTCCATGTAGGGTACAAAATAGATAATGAATTTTAGTTGAATTCAAAACAAGGGCTGAATCTTGGCATGACTCTCAAGGCATGAATGATGAATAAACACAAGAAGTGCAACAGACAAAAGAGAGCAACAGAAGTAAAGAAACTGGCATGGTGAGAAGTTCCCGACGGGTCAGTGGAAACCACCCAGGAGGAAAACAAGGAAATACGGCAGCAGGAAGAGACCTAAACTGAAATGAGATGCTCCGGGGGGACACCAGACAATCCAGCAGGTACAGAGATGACCTGTTTTGCTTGATGACTAGAAGGGAATGCTGATTTCACTGATTTTGCTACTGAATGCGTCACAAGGGTGGGTAACCCAAGAAAATATGTGAGGGAGTGGAAAATATGTAAGTAATTATATGGATGTTGTAAAACTTACTTTAATTAAAAAATTCCTTGCTCTGAATGTTTTGTTAACTCTAAGTATGCACAAGGATTGATACATCTCCCCCACGGCCGTCTTCTTCTCAAGGGCTGAGCTGCCCCTGAATTCCACTGTTATAAATCCCAGGCAGGGAGTGAAATACCATGTAGCAGTTATACCTGCTTCAGATGATCAAATCTCTAAAGGATACCTAGAAAGTCAATCTTGGACTGTGCATTTTCCATCGGGCCAAGTTACTGGTACCAGTCTGCCGTGAAACTCAATCCTGGATTGCTCCCCAAATTGTGCTGACAATCAGGAAGGAAAGGTATCCACAGGATTGGTCTTCCGAGTCCAGCCTAACACCAGGGATAAACTAGGACATCCTTGTCCAAGTGTCACACATACGGATGCTGCTCACTGAAGCATTTGTCTCCAGGCACCAGGTGGTGGAGGGTAAAGCCCAGTCCACCTGGTGGGATAACTGGGGAAGGAAGAGAGAGCGGAAGGAGATTCATGCCAGGTAACATTCTAGGCCTTGAACATATTTACTCTTTACATCAATACTGTCAGATATATTTTAAAATAAGGCTCAGAAAGATTCAACAACTTGTTTACGGATATAAAACTAAAATTTGGCAGACTCATGAGTCAGTCTGACTTCAAAGCCAACTATGATACATTGATCAGAAACACAAAGTTCAACAGCAAACCTAAGTAAAACAACACCTAGTAAATAAGAGAAGTTGTTAAAACACAGGTGAGTATGAGAAAGATGAAAATCATGAGCCAGAGAGAGCTAAACTAAATTCTCCCTTAAAACATAATTACTCAAAAACTCTTTTTGGAGTCTCATTTATTATTATACATAATTCTGGGACTTCCCTGGTATCTCAGTTGGTAAAGAATCCACATGCAATGCAGGAGATCCCAGTTTGATTCCTGGACTGGGAAGATCCAGTGGAGAAAAGACAGGCTACCAACTCCAGTACTCTTGGGCTTCCTTGGTAGCTCAGCTGGTACAGTTTCCACCTGCAAAGCAGGAGACCCTGGTTCAATTCCTGGGTTGGGAAGATCCCCTGGAGAAGGGAAAGGCTACCCACTTCAGTATTCTGGCCTGGAGAATTCCATGGACTATACAGTCCATGGGGCTCAGAGTCGGACATGACTGAGTGACTTTCACTTTCACATACATAATTCTATCTAGTGCGGTAATTGGGCATTCAAGCCACAGCAAAATTAGATGAAGCAACTTTAAGGAGATGGAGACAGAAGGACTACCCTAACAAACTGGTAACACTGAAGAATGCTATAAACATAATTATTACTCAGAGAACTAATCCCAAAGGTACACTGATTGAAGGCTGAAGTACGGGCAACTGTCTATATGCGATGACAACCATATATTATGAAATTAAATTTCCTGTATTTTTAGTCAATTCAGCAAGGTGATCTTTAACAATATATAACTTTAAAATATACGTAACTAAATAATTTACCATTTCTACTTCTGTAGAACAAGCTTCCTGACTTTGTGTTGTTCAGAAAATACTGTTTCTTTCCTTCTTACATTCTGAGCATGCTAAAAGAAACACAATATTATATAGCACAAAATAACATGCTGAACCTAAGACATAAAGAAGACCTTCTATTGTGAAGCCTCTCCCAATTTTCACCCTGCCTCCCACCCTGCCATCTCCTCCTCTTTTACTTTACTTGTTCTCATATGGCACACACCAGAGTCTGCCCTTCATCACTAAAAGGACTCCTGGGCGGGTAAAGACCATGTCTTATTTGGTTTGTAACTTCAGAGCATCTAGCACAGTGCCTTCTACATAAGGTAACTGAGAAAATAATAAACTGATGAAATTTATGTTCAGTACACCAAATTTTAGAAACAGTGATACATGTAAAAACAACTTCCCATATGAAATGGTTAAAATAAAACTTTCAGGGCTCAAAAAGGGAAACTTTTTTTTTTTTTCAAATAATGATCTACTATATTTATCAAATAAAATTTATCATTTATCAAATAATGATCTACTATATTTCAGGCATTGTTCTAAGCCCAAGGATTATAAAACACTGGACATGAAATGTCAGTTTTTTGAATTCAAGGGTCTCATACTCTCATAAAGGAAGACAGACAGACAAGATACAATTAACAAGGAGACACAATATGGGATTTCAGAGGTCATTAGTGTAAATAATGAGAGAGAAAGTACTTGGGTGGATGAACTCTCATCACTGTTCAGCTATTCCCTTATCAAGGAAGAGACCCAGCTATGACTTTTAAACACTGCTCAGAGGTTAAAAAAAATGAAACACGCAGGCTTCTCAAAAGTAACCAATGCAATTCTCATGGGCTGCTATAGTAGCCAGCCTTCCAGATGGCTCCCTATGACACCCCCAACCTCCTGGTAATCATACCCTTGTGTACTCTGCTCCAACACTGTACCAGGGATGTGACTAATAGCATCCAATACAAGTGGATTAGGTTACAAAAGACTGGCTTCTGTGTTGGGCTCTTCCTCTGTTAGATCCCTCACTGTGTGGAGGATGCCACATCAGGAGGACACTTGGGCAATCTATGGAAGGGCATTCCCTTGCGAAAATGGAGGTATCTCACCAATAGTGAGAAGCTGAAGCCTGCCAGCAGCTTCCTCCTGAGTCAACTGCAGCCCAGCCAACTGTCTGGGTCCAGCAATTCGTGACCCTCAGGAAAATGTGTGGAATAGTTAATGGTTACATGTGTTTGTTACATGAAAGTAGTAAGTTTGGGGATAATTTGTTATGGAGTAAACAAAGCCAACACAGCTGCCTTTGTAGGAGCTGACATCAAAGCTGAGGCCTGAATAAAAAATGTCAGTCAATGATGAAGAGATTCTCAGGGAAGAAGCAACCAGATAAGACAGAATAGCAGGTTTAAAGACTCTGAGAAGGCTGTGAGCTTGGAGGGTCACTGCAACAGCTAAAAGGCCCATGTGGTCGGAACTTGTTGGTACAACTAAGTGGTAATAGAAAAGTTCCTCTACAGAGAAATGGAAAATAACATTACCTAACTTATATTTTACAAAGAATAATCTTTATAAACTACTGAGCTACCACGTGGGAGGTAAGGGTGGAAGCAAGAAAACCAGGTAGAAGCCTACTGCAATCAGCCCAATCAAGAGAGGACAGTGAATCAGACTAGGACGTTAGAAATAGTACAGATTAGTAAGAGGCAGGATATGTATTTTGAAAGTAGGGTCAACACAACTATAAAAAATAATCCATGTAGTCCACACCATGCCAGTAGGTGTTTTGAGTGACCTGGATAACACCAGAACAGACCTAGAAAGAGGGGAAATTAGATATAATCGAATGAGACACAATTCAAAGTTCAAGACATAATTCTGGGTATGATAGTTAAAAAACTGTAATTTCTTGCAGTTAAAATGCTATGGGGCCTGGTAAGACTCTTCTCTTTACAAAATAATTACTCAGAAATGTTCTTTTCGGTGTCTGTTCCAATTGATGCCAATCAGACTTTTTTTTTTTTTTTTTAGTACTTAAGCAATTAGCAGAGTTAAAAAATAAATAAAAAGAGATGAAGGAAAACTAAAGCCAGATTTTCTTTCCACATTAACGTAGTCCCAAAGGAACAAAGTTAATAACAAGAAGTATTTCTTTAAGTTAAAGAATAAATACACGGTAACTGGCCAATTATTCACTGGTTTCATAGAGTATTAGTTTCACTAACCGGCGCTTAACAAGAATCGACATGTTCCTACTCTGAAAACTTTCTGAGCAGGCATTGTTCATAAAAAGTACAGAAATAAACTTGTAGGGAAAAAAAAAAAAAACAAAACTACCTCTTCTTACTGCTTTTTCTAGTGTAAGCACAAAAAGCATGTCAGGACGACTCACAGGAAATTAACCATTTCCAAATTAAGGCCATTATTTGTGTACCGAGGGACCAGCCTTCAGCTTCCCTTTTTTAGCAAAAAATTCTAATATTCTCAAGCTGAAACATGAGAAATCAAGCTTTAAAAAGTAAAAATATAAATAAACTGCTACTAGGATTATATAACTAAAGACCAGTATCAAGTCAGACACGACTGAGCGACTGAACTGAACTGAACTGAGTATCATTCGTAAGTGATTAGACATATACACACACATACATACAATCATACACAATCTCACATTAAATGGAAGGAATTAGTAAATACGCAGGGCTTCCCTGGTGGTTCACTGGTTAAGAGTCTGCCTGGCAAAGCAGGGGACACTAGTTCAATCCCTGGTCTGAAGATCCCACACACTGTGGAGCAACTAAGCCCACGTGCTGCAACTGCAGAGCGCGTGCTCCAGGGCCCCAAAGCCACAGCTATTGCGCCCATGTGCTGCAACCACTGCAAGAGGAGTCACCGCAACGAGAGGTCCACATGCTGTGACTAGAGCAGCCCCAACTCACTGGAGGACAGCCTGCACAGCAAGGAAGACCCAGCACAGCCAGAGACAACTAACTAAATAAAAATTATTTAAAAATTAAGAAAATATGCAACTTGAAAAATGCTTCAAATTAGATATATCTATTAAAAATATAGAAAGAAAAACAGCAAGACTGACAAAAAGGCTATCTATTTCTCTCAATTTTCTGTAGTTTTCCCCCAAAGCCTTGGGTATAAAAATATAAAGCCTTGGGTATAAAAAGATATAGTTGCCACAGTAGGTGCTAGAACCTTCAAATAAATACTAGTGACATAATTTTTCATTTAATATTTTTAAAGAAAAGAATCTCCGTGGATATATAATGAATATTTTTTTAAAAGCCAAGCATTATTTGAATATCTACAAGAAGTCTACAAAGAATTTTAAATGCCCAAACTTATCCATGGGTCCATGTTCTAAATTGTTCTAGCTTTTTAAAAAACCACTTATAAACTAGTATGTAAGACTGAATCCTGTATTTTATCACATCTGCTTTTGCTGCTAAAATCACCATATTAAACACTGAAATACTTCAGCAGAGAAGGTCTACTAATTCTATGTCACTGAAAGAGCAGTCATAAAAACCTAACAGATAAGCCTTCAGCTTTAAAGGATACTTCATTTACGTTCTATCTCTTAATGACAGCACCTATAAAATTATATCCTCTGAGAAAGTCTGTGGACAGCAGGTGCTTCAGAAAAGTTTGTTGACTGAAGAAAAAAGGAACATATTTATCTATTGCCTTTTGTTTATAATTTCTGCTACATGTCTTTTCATTATGAACTCATACCTTTTGCCTAGAAAACCAAATGATTAAAACCATGTTTTTTGTTGTTGTTTAGTTGCTAAGTTATGTCTGATTCTTTATGTTAATCAATGTTAATTTTTGAAAAAGTCTATGTCAAATCACCATAAAATGTTTCTTCAAATGAAAGAAGCTTTCTTCTTTTATCTCACACTGTACCAATTTTGAAATTGACTCTGGTAGATGGGGTCATCACTCCGAATTCTTTAACCTTCTATACTGTAATTATATACCCACACCCTGCCAACCACAGAGTAGTGCTTACTGTTGTGGGCAGAGAACTCTTCCGCCCCCCAGTCCATCAGTGTTGGGACAGACCATGCATCTTGCTTGGCCAATGAGGTGACAAAAGGAGTGAGCCAGTTCCAAGTTTGTCTACCCCTTACGTTCAGATAAATCAGGCCGGGTGAAGTCCAGGCCACAATGTTCAAATCACAGACAAGCAGTAAGCATGAATATGTCTGCTCTTTTAAGTAACAGTCTTTTGAACTGTTAGAAAACAAAAAAATACTGATGTTCAGTATCTTTATATGGCTACTCATGTAACATTAGTTGCATCAAATCACACCTGTTTGGATTACCTATCCTAAATTCATAACAGTAATTTTCCTTGACTATCTTCTGTTTCAGAAAACAGAATCATAAATCTTTTCAACTAAAAAAAATTAAAGAAAATGTCATGGAAAGACATTTGTTCTATGTAGTCTAATTTTCAGAAATAAACTATAATATATTGAATGGGCTATATTTTAAGAAACCCAAGTTACAATTTTTTAATCTCAGATGTCTCTACTAAGCAATTCTCTAAGTGAACTGAAGGTATTTCCCTAAATACCTGATAAGATTCCAGAACCACCCATATGGTTTTTTGAGCAGTTTCTGAATAGCTTCCCTTTGAAACTTCACAGGTGTAAACTAAGTAGTGTTGGGGACGGGAGCCAGTATAAATCACTAAAAATCTGAAATTACAGAAGAGTTTAGTATACACAAGCTTATTACTTTTGAATACTAATACTTCTAGGGCCTGCCTGAATCACAAGATAGGAAATATCTGTTACTTCTGTGGCTAGGAGGATATACTCCTCAGTGATTTAGAAATCTATTCTTTTAAAAAACTAGGTTGGATTTTGGTTAACATAAATATCTTATTAATTTTTTTCTATCATAATTTGTACAAAGACAAACTGTAGCATAGCACAACACAAGTTCTATTATGACAAGTTATAAAAGTAACATTAATGAATGTTCATGAATCAATTCCAAGAACATCATTGCCTTTTTAGCCATTTATATGTAATAAAGCAAACTCTAGTGTGAAAACTGTGTAGTAATAAATTGCTGAGCATGTCACTACAAATAATTCTTATTTTCATTATTGTTCACTTAAGCTAGCATCTCAGAATTTTAAAATGACATTATTCTAGTCTAGAAATATTCTTAACGCTAGTTCAACCACACACCAGATATCTGAGTTAACTCTATAACACTCCTCTCAAATGCTTAGCTATCCTCTGGACACTTCTAGTGAGAGGCAATGTTCCCAAATCAAGGGATTGTGAACATGTTTCAGGAAATTAGCAAAAAGGAAGAATCGGGCCTGATGTAATTTTATGTTTTTAAATAAATTACTTTAAAATGACCCTTTTACACAGTACAAATGGAAAAAGAATGTATCAGAAGAGCAGAAATGATGGTGAACAGAGAAAAGATAAGCCAGCTCACATCTGGACAGATCCCTAGGCAGCTTATCCTTATCCTTGGCTGAACAATGACACCAATGCTTGCATTTTGAATGTTAAGTTTTAGTTGCTTTTATTTTTGGTCATATTTTTTAATTTGTAGTGGTAATAGTCCAGTGCATACAGATAGGATGCATAAGGATATTAAATTAGCACTAACACAGTCAAGGCTATGGTTTTTCCTGTGGTCATGTATGGATGTGAGAGTTGGACTGTGAAGAAGGCTGAGCACCGAAGAATTGATGCTTTTGAACTGTGGTGTTGGAAAAGACTCTTGAGAGTCCCTTGGACTGCAAGGAGATCCAACCAGTCCATTCTGAAGGAGATCAGCCCTGGGATTTCTTTGGAAGGAATGATGCTAAAGCTGAAACTCCAGTACTTTGGCCAACTCATGCAAAGAGTTGACTCACTGGAAAAGACTGATGCTGGGAGGGATTGGGGGCAGGAGGAGAAGGGGACAACAGAGGATGAGATGGCTGGATGGCATCACTGACTCGACGGACATGAGTCTGGGTGAACTCCGGGAGTTAGGTGATGGACAGGGAGGCCTGGCGTGCTGAGATTCATGGGGTCACGAAGAGTTGGACACGACTGAGCGACTGATCTGATCTGAATAGAGGAGAAATAATAAAATAACAACTTGGCAAATGCACTCAAAACAGACTTTAAGCTATAGTCATTGAGGACATTAAGTACTTACTAACTCTTAAAAAAAAAAAGTCAAAAGGAACTAGAGCATTCATAGCAGCAGACCTATTACTCAAATGCTTATCAATCACAGAATGGATAAATTGTGATAGACTTATAAGATGGCATACTAAAAGAAGTGCGCAATCTATAACTACATGTAATAGCTTGGATGAATCTCACAATGTTAAGAAAAAGAACTGTTTGATTCATTTGTTTGATTTCATTGATGTAAAATATAAAAACAGGCAAAATCAATTCATAGCAATTATCCTTAGGGAGTGAGGAACAGTTCATGACTGCAAGGGGCTCAAGGAAACTTCTGGGATGCTGGTGGTGTTGCATTTTGATCAGGTTGCTGGTTATACAATGAGATACAATATGCAACTAATTTTAGACTAATATACATTTGTGACAAAATAAAATACAATGTTATTTTGAATATGTTAAAAATTATTTTCTTAAATAATTCAGAGACAACTAATGGTCAGTATCACTTAAAATGAGAAAATAATTTTAGCCTTTATATATCATGAACATTAACTGTATTATCTTTAAAATTACCTTTATTATATGACCACTATAACACACAAAGCTAAATTTTTATTTGCATAAAGTCACCTCTGTACATATGCCATGCAAGAAGGAGGAAAAATAAACTCCTAGAGGAGTTTGTGAGATTGTCTGGTACAATGAAAAGGTTTTGAGAATTAGAAGAAAAATTGGGCAACACTTTATAAAGTATTGATAATAAAGAAAAAATATGGTTAGAACCGTGGGTATTAGCTGACACATTCCAGATTTTCCACCAACAAGCTGTGTGACCTCTGTCAGGTCAACACCATCCAACAGAAATACATATGAACCACATTTTCAATCTTTAGAGTTCTGCAGCCACATTTTAAAAAGTACAAAGTATACATGCATTGCAATAATATCTAATAATTAATAATTATTAATATCTAATAATTCAATAATATCTAACATGACCCAAGAGTTAATCGAAATATAGTACCACCAAAACGATAAAGCTGTGCTTAACTGAAAAATATTTCACAGTGCTTCAGCTTTAAATTTTAAGTTTAAATAAATTAAAATATGAAATTCCACTCAGTCACACACTTTCAGTGCTTTTTCCACACAGCACCAGTGGCTACCACACAGGATGGCACAGTTGTCAGGTCATTTGATCTCTCTGAGGCTTGCCTTTTTCATTGATAAACGAAATAAGTTATTCGAGAGGAAGAATTCCAGTGGAAATTTTGCCAACTGAAGCCCGCATGCCCCACTCAAAGTGCAAGCCACACAAGAATACAGACCAGGGTCAAGAGATCCTATGACTTCTCAAACAGTCTGAAATCTAGATGTTTACATAAAATATCTTTCTTTTTTCCATGTAGGCAACTACCTTGAAATTTTTCTGGGCACTGTGTGGGCCAAACCAAAACATATCCATATGTTTCTCTTTGCAACCTGGTTTCTACAAGCATTCTTTCCTGCTTTTCCAATCTGTGACTTATTTAGGAGTGATTTGGCTTCTACATCTGGAAGCTAAAAAACACAGCTGGAGAACCAGTTGACCGGAGAACTTCAAAGCCCCCCTGTACAGAGCCTGTGGTGAAAGTTCCATACCAGGATCTGGGTGTGGGCTTCAGTTCAGTTCACTCACTCAGTCGTGTCTGACTCTTTAAGACCCCATGAACTGCAGCACGCCAGGCCTCGCTGTCCATCACCAACTCCCGGAGTTCACCCAAACTCATGTACATCGAGTCGGTGATGCCATCCAGCCATCTCATCCTCTGTCGTTCCCTTCTCCTCCTGCCCCCAATCCCTCCCAGCATCAGGGTCTTTTCCAATGAGTCAACTCTTCGCATGAGGTGGCCAAAGTATTGGAGTTTCAGCTTTAGCATCAGTCCTTCCAAAGAACACCCAGGACTGATCTCCTTTAGTTTACCCCCGTCTATACCCCAAGTTGCAGAGGAGTCTGAGAAAGAACCATCCAAAGGTAAGGGACTGTTTAAGCCCCTAATTTTGGACCAAGGACAATGTGCCAGAGAGAGATGAGAAGTGTGGGGGAGCCAAGTTCACCACGGTGACTATCACTCTTATTACCGTGGGATCCAATCCTATGGAGCCTGCCTCCATCCTCCGGGCACTTGTGATGCAGAAAGGAGCAAGGGAAACATGCCACTGAGTAAGTGGAAAGCTGCAGAGTGGAGCAGGAAGTGGGAGCATGAGCAGCCAGCAGTACCTTCCGTGGACCCAGAGATGGGAAGTGATGGGGGATGGCAGGTGGGCCCCAAAGAGACAAGTTCTCAAGTCAAGCTGAGTCACCATCTGGGGCTATTCTTAATTCTGAGGAGCCAAAGTCAGAAACTCTATTTTGTGAATAGATACTGTCAAAACCTCCTTTTATTAAGAGTTCCAGGGTGATGTAGATTTGGAAACTGAGGATTAGTAAAAGCCTTGAATTAGGATTCAAGTAATTTGAGCATTAATCCCAAGTGTGTCACTGTCTTGCTGTGTGATTTGTTTCCCCAAATTTAAAATGAAAATAATTGTTGCATATTGCTTTAAATATCATGACTATAAAGCAATCTGAAAAGCCTAAATTTCTCACGTGATTACAAGACATTCTTTTATTATTTACTAAGCAATTACTAATGGGTTTTGCAGGTGACTCAGTGGTAAAGAATCTTCCTGCCAATGCAGAAGACACAGGTTCGATCCCTGGGTTGGGAAGATCCTCTGGAGAAGGAAATGGCAACCTACTCCAATATTCTTGCTTGGGAAATCCCATGGACAGAGGAGCCTAATGGGGTACAGTTCCTGGGGTCACAAAAAGAGTTGGACACAATGTAAAGACTAAACAGCAACAAGCAATTACTAGTAGATTGTAGGAATGCAATTTATGAAATGTCATTTAAATCTCTAATCAGGATTCTTACACTTAAGGGGGGTGGTAGGGATTTGGGCTTTAGAGGAACAGCATTGAGCATTGACAACCCCATTACAAACAGGGCCACTTTCCAGAGGATTCATGAGGCAGAGCCAGAGGAGGTAAAATTCCAAGATGGACTTAAAAAAACCTCAGAAGGAGGAATTTGCCCTAAAGCAGTAGTTCTTAACCTTTTTCAGGTCACTGATGCTTTGAGGATCTGATAAAAGCTATGACTTCTGTCTTGGAAAAAGGCACATATACAAAATTGACATAAATTTTCAGAAAGTTCATGGACCTCCTACTGATCCTAAATTGAAAACGCCACCCTTGAGGAAGAGGGGGTCACAGACAAGACACACAACATAGTCTCAGGACTGAGTTGTCGCCTGGTAGGAAGCAGTTTTGAGACCAGCTGGAGGCCTACCCTAAAAACTAAGCAGTCTTTCTTTAAAAGCTCAGCCTCTGCTCAAAGTATTGCTACTGTTGGACCCTCAGATGAAGACTTCTTGGAGGCTAAAAACAGGGCCTCACATGTACTCATAAATACCATCATTCTAGCTAACTGGGTTAGTAGCTACTGTTTCCTTGGGTGGTATCAACAGAAAAGAGCATCCTCTGGCTTAATCCATATGGACCCTAACCAACCTGAGTAGCAAAAGGTAAATAAGAAAAACACAACATGCAGACCATTAAGTCTCCCTAAGAACTACACTGTACTCTATAGAACACATAGGGAATTTTCTATGTGTTCGGACACAGAACGAAGACCATATGTCTCAAGGGACTTCAATCTATGAGGGTATCACTAAGACATGAGGCCCACAGCAACCTAGCCTAACAGTGAGGATCATGGCAGCAAACTGGTACCCACACAGATAGCAGTAGAGGCAGGAAGATCATCACTGATTGCTAGATACTGAACGGCAACTTCTCACTTACAAGAATGGAAGCTCCCCTTGATTTTTAAGTGAAGCATGACTTCAAACATTTGGACAAAGTATTCTCTATCCACTTCCTGATGATCCCACCTCTTATAGAAATGTGTTTAGGAAAGTACAATGAAGTAAAATGGAAAATAGAAATATTCAACTCAAGTATCTTTAATTACTAAAGTATGTTTGGAAGAGTGAGGCCACAGTATGAATTTGAAATTTCAATTGTTCATAACATTTAATGATGTTTTCATAATGTGCCTATATGCTCTGTTTTTTAATTTTATCAATAGCACAAAAGAATATCTCATGTATTATAATATATAAAACTTGACTTTCAAAATAGGAATGAATGAACAAGTTGAAATTACTATTCATGCAACTAATGTTCTTTTTTTAAATCAAAGATACCTCTCTTTATAAAACCAGTTGAACTCCATTAAAAATATGTATCTTCTGACTATCAAATAATAAGGTCTTCACAAGGGCTGCAGGCTATATAAAGTCAAAAGGAACACATTCAGAAGCAAGTGAAAATACCATATGGACAAACACATTCTACTGCATTCCTATCTACTAACCAATGAAATACAGTCTTTTGCAGAAATGTGAAATTTTCACAAATTGTCAATGGATTTTGAAACTCCCTAAGGACAGGATGGCTTCAACTTTGAGATTTCCCCTAACAGCTCCTAGTTAGGTTTATACTTCAGAGAGTTACCTGGAAATCTCTTTTAATTTGAATTCTTCCTGGTCAGATAGTTTAAAGACCAGATAATTTCCCTCTGAGGTGCCATGATTTCAAATGTCATTTTTTACTATGTCAAATTAAATGGTAAATCACATTTTAATATACAGTAAAGCATTTTTTACAAAATTACAATTACACTGGGTAATCCAAGAATATAATTTAGTACAGTACCTGGTACACAGCAAGTACTCAAAGATGACTTTGGTAAGGATATTTCCAACAATGACAATGACATTCTTACATTGTGGGAGGCAGCTACTAAGATGGCCCCAGATGATCCTTGCATTCTGTTATTCTTACCCTTGAGCACAGGCTAAATTTGGTGACTCAACAGTAATGAACAGAATAGGGCAGGAAGTCGTGAGTTATACCTTCAAGATTAGGTTATTAAAATACTTTCGTACTCACCTTGGGTTCATACACACTCTCTCCCTGGCTGTTGCCCTTCGATCTCTTGCCCTGAGGGAAGCCAGCTACTCTGTTGAAAGCTCCAGGTTGGAACTATGGAAATTCCTATGGAAAGCCCTGGAAGAGTAAGACTAGAATTGGATCTTCTGAGGCCTGCCAGCAACCACATTAGTGAATTCTGAGGCAGATTCTCCAGTCCTGGTCAAATTTTGGGATAACTACAACCCTGATTCTCTGGTGGCTCAGATGGTAAAGAATCCGCCTACAATGCGGAAGACGTGGGTTTGATCCCTGGGTTGGGAGGATACCCTGAATTAGGCATGGCAAACCACTGCAGTATTCTTGTCTGGAGAATTCCATGGACAGAGAAGATTGGTGAGCTACAGTCCAAGGGATCATAAAGAGGCAGACATGACTGAGTGACTAAGCACAGCACAGTACACACAACCCTGATCAGAAGTTTGACTCCAACATCCTGAGAGATCTTGAATCACTCAGCTAAGTCAATTCCTTTCCAGCAAAAGCTGTGATAGTATTTGTTGTTCAAAATCAACTCAGTCTGGGGGTAATTTGCTATTCAGCAGGATAACTAATCCAGATTTTGGAAGCAGAGTGCTGCCATGACAGAAATCTAAATGGTGGTAGTGGCTATGGAACTGTGTAGTGGGCCTAAGAAGACCATGAGTCAAAGTGTAAACTCTCGAACACACTGTTAACAGAACTTCGGACTTTGAAGAGATTTCTAATAAGGGCATGAATGAAAGTGAAGAAAATCTTATTGGAAACTAGAAATTACGTAGTGGCAGAAGGTTTAACAATACTGACACTGAACATGTAGTTACGTGACCTGCAGATTTGTGCAGTTAGATGAGATGTTTTAAAAGCACCAAATGAACTGTGTGATTTAGCTGAGGAGATTTCCCAGCAAAGTACTGAAGAGGCTACCTGGTTTCTTCTTGCTGTTTAGGGAAACCTGTGAGAAGATAAATTGGGGGAGGGATCACTAAACGAAAAAAAGACAAGACTTGAAGGTTTTGAAGATTCTCTACTGCTAAGTCACTTCAGTTGTGTCCGATTCTGTGCGACCCCATAGACGGCAGCCCACCAGGCTCCGCTGTCCCTGGGATTCTCCAGGCAAGAACACTGGAGCGGGTTGCCATTTCCTTCTCCAATGCAGGAAAGTGAAAAGTGAAAGTGAAGTCGCTCAGTCATGTCTGACTCTTAGCGACCCCATGGACTGCAGCCCACCAGGCTCCCCCATCCATGGAATTTTCCAGGCAAGAGTACTGGAGTGGGGTGCCATTGCCTTCTTAGTAATGCTAAAATCAAGAAATCGTTTCCAACCAAAGATCATTTCTAGGGAACTGTCTGAAAAAAAGTGTGAAGTGAGGTCAAGGTTGTAGCTTCTGAAATCCTTTTGGTAAGCCCTGGGAAATGTGGCATGTCAGAATATTATTCAATCAGGCTATAAGACCTCCTACAACTTTTAAGGGTGTGACTCACAGGTCCTCTTAGGTGCGAGTTTCCTTAATCAAGCTCACCTAACACACGTTCTCTCAACAGGGTTTTGCTAAGTTAAAGGGCACTGTCTCTCCCTTGTTTTTGCAGGAACCCAAGGTAGAGAAGGAATCATCTCTAAGATGGGTGTGCTTTTTGACTAACAAGAGTAAACCTCAATAAGCTTCATGGGAGACCCACAAAAGTTTGAGAGGATTTTATCAGAAGAAACACTGCCAGTTTTGACTGGAAGGAATGGAGAGGGTCCTAAATGAAAAAACACCATCAATCCCCAACTTTGTACAGGCAAGAAACAGGCCGAGAAAACTCAGCTGTAAACACATACCACCCCTTCATGAATAGGAAGGATAACTCAATACTCCACAGGGGAGAATCAAGAACCATGAAGGATTATTCCCAGGCCTGAACCTAGTTGAAGAACATCTGCCTAACTGGATTTCAGAATTTACATGGACCAGCAACTCCTACATACCTCGTACTTTGTGCTTTTTTTGAATAAGAAGATGTAGGTATCTTATGCCTGCCCCACTGTTGTATGTTGCTTGAGTTGAGGTTTAGTTTCACAGATCCATCAATGAAGAGGAACTAAACTTGAGAAGTTATATCTGAGGAACTATTTCCAAGGAGTCGTACCCACACCCAGATAAGATGACTTCTGGATTTTGAGCTGACACTTACCTATAAGGAGGATTTTTTTTTTTCATTTTCTAATAAAAGTGATGTTTGACATCAGTACCATTTAACATGTTTTTCAGAAAAAAAAATCTCTATAAAGGATATAAAATCCTTTTTAAAATCTCTAAATATTTGTTATGAGGTTGAGAGGTCAATGACATAGGAAGTATAGATTTATAATACTAAATCTCACTAACGTAAAGCTTAATAAACTGTTCTACACTAATCAAACTAAATAACCAATTTATCAACTTCCCATTTTTAATCTATATTTGGAATATTTTATAGTATCATAGCTATTGTCTCAGAGAAGGCAATGGCAACCCACTCCAGTACTCTTGCCTGGAAAATCCCATGGACAGAGGAGCCTGGTGGGCTGCAGTCCATGGGGTCGCTAGGAGTCAGACACGACTGAGCGACTTCACTTTCACTTTTCACTTTCATGCATTGGAGAAGGAAATGGCAACCCGCTCCAGTGTTCTTGCCTGGAGAATCCCAGGGACGCGGGAGCCTGGTGGGCTGCTGTCTATGGGCTCGCACAGAGTTGGACACGACTGAAGTGAATTAGTAGCAGCAGCAGCAGCAACTATTGTCTAGAGCATATAAGCAATGTCAAAGTTCTCTTACATAGCTTGAGTTGTAGATTTTTTGTTTTTTTAAACATTCCACTTAAAAAAGAGGCTTTAAATGAAATGTGAAATAGGAAATGAAATGTTTGACTCTCCTAAAATGATAATATATTTTTCTTAAATTCACTTATTCTCAAAGGAAAGGAAATGGTGTCATTCAAATGTTCTAAATGCCTCATCCTTCAGAGTGACAGCACATCTTTCTATTCATTACCTATCATATTATGACATTTTATATATGAAAAATAGCTAAACCAATATTTTTTAAAATGTCACACTATTATAACAAGCAATTTATTTCATGCCTGCATCCCTCCAGGCTATGAGTCTATTTAGTGAGGCTTATTAGCGTAGGGCAATGGCTGGCATGTCCTCTGGAAAAGCACCCATAAGCCAATAAAAACAAAGAACACAAGTGTGCCATTCAGAACTACAGAGCATTGTTTAAAAATAGCAACACCCATTTCAGCTCAAACTGCAATGAGGGTGCTGCTGGTCTCCAGGGGCTGCAGGGTGCAGCCCTGGAGGAATGCTATGTGGCTCTGGAAGTCAGTGTATGTGGACTCTGGGCTCAGCCTGAGACACATACTTAGTGACTCTTCCTCTTCCAAACTGTTTTCTTAACTGTAAAATTCAGTGTCGGTATCACAAAGTGATTTGATCTATTCCTAAATATTATTTAGGAATAATTATTATTTAGGAAATAATTATCATTATTTCATGCATGCAAAACCTGTACAGGTACTATGAGATGCCAAATGTTCACTTTTTCCCCTATAATAAACTTCTATAAGGGAAACTTTACATTACTACCTTGTAAATGAAAAATCTGACTTACATGGCATCAATGGGCAGTAATTGTAAAATTTAAATGCACTAAAACAAGAAAATGATTATTAAAGTCTAGCTATTAGGCTGTTTGGTTGCCTGAAGTCTGCTCTCTTTAAGAAAAACAAATGAGCAGCTATATCAACGAGAGCTTCTAGAATCAAACTGAGAGTTGCTCCTTGATTTGTCAAGAAAACACTGAAAGGGAATTCAAAAAAACAGCCATTTCTCATGTGATTCTATGTTATTTCAAGCAGCATGTGCAGACCACCTAAAATCAACTCAAGAATCAACTAAAATCACGCTCTGTAACTGCACCAAATGCCCTATACTCTGGAGATGCTGTATCAAATAATCAGACTTGTTACTTCTGATTCTAAATTTTATCTTAAATCCTCACACGACCCACCTAACCCACTTTCTCCAAACCATTAATATCACCATGAGACACTAAAGTAATTTTGAGGGCAATGTAGTACTGTGGAAAGAACCCAGGCTACAAAGTCACATTAGGGTTCCAAATTCAGATTCATTAGATTCGACCTTGATGCTGGAAAGTTAATTAACCCTCTGAGCCTCAGATTGCTCCTTCACACCACAGTGCTTGGTTCAGTGCTAGTGAGAAAATGCAAGTATCATGTTTAGCACAGCCCCTGAATGTGGGAGAAAGAAATGGTACGTACTTCACATAATTTAATTTTTTCGGGGAAATTTCCAAATTTCTGTCAAAATAAATTCGCTTTAATGGCTTGAAAGACAAAATACAGTTGGCCATTTTTATTTTAAAGTACAGTTATATTATGCATAACTTTCACTTCCAAACAAAGCTACAAAACCCACAAACCACTGACTGGCAAGAGTAGCAAAAACATTTTGTCCTCAGTGATAAAATAAGAACACTGAGTTGTCAAAATGAAAAACAGCAACACTTAGTTGCTACCATGTACAGCATTCTCAGGTCCTTTCTTACCAAAAAAGGGTCAAAACGGTACAAAAGACAGAGTGAGAGCGTCTTAAATCAAATAAAAGTTTCAGCCAAGTTGAGCATATGGCTCCAAAAAGAGCCATTAGACCACAGCTAATAACTGTTACCTTCCAGATGTAATACGGTGGGCAAATGAAATGAAAAGCAGCCAATGCTAATACTATAACAGCAAGTCCTGGTTTCCTAGTAAATGTCATAGTAACACACGCTGGGATTCATGCCAGTCACATTCAATGTATTATTTCTAGTCCATGCAAGTGTGCAAAATAGACATTGCTAACCTCAGGGCACTATGAAGAAACCAAAGTTCACCTGTGTGAACAGAGGTTACCTGTGTGCTCAAGATCACTCCATTGGTAAACACCGGAGTTGTATTCAAACAATATCTGATGCCAAACCCACACCCCCTTCACTATTCCCTATTCTTTTCTTTTTAGGACATGGAGGTGTGGGCAGGAATCTTCTCCAATGTTCTGAAATGTCATCAACTGATGTTAGTCCCCTTCCCTCTCTTTCTCTCTTCCATCTTCTGGTTCCTCTCAAATCCTCTCTGCACTTTGGTACTCTCAGCTTCAGTCTTCATTCTCAAACTCCCAATTCACCCATTCCTTAAGTCTCTAAAACCTAGTCTTATGTCCACGCTCTTGGTGAGGCAAAAGGAATTTTAAAAGCTCAAGGTAAGGTTTCCAATCTATGTGGATGTAGTCAACTGTACAACATACTTGAGACTTAAAAGGCTCACTCACCCCTTATACATGGAATCTAAAAAGAAACGATACAAATGAACTTACTTATAAAATAGAAAGAGACTCACAGACAGAGAACAAACTTACTGGTGCCGGTGGTGCATGGGGTTGTGGGGGGAAGGAATGGTGGGGAAGAGATAGTTAGGGAGTTTCCAAAGGTCGTGTACACAGTGCTGTATTTAAAATGGATAATCAACAAGGACCTACGGTATAGCACATGGAACTCTGCTCGATGTTACCTGGAAGCCTGGACAGGAGGGGAATTTAAGGGAGAGTGATACATGCGTATGTGTGGCTGAGGCCCTTTGCTGTTCACCTGAAGCTGTCAAAACATTGTTAATCAGATGCTTCGCTGTTGTTGTTCACTCAGTCATGTCTGACTTTGCCACCCCACGGACTGCAGCACACTAGGCATTAGCTTTACCCCAATACAAAATAAAAAGTTACAGCAAAACAAAGGCTCACAGATAATGGGCGATTCTCTTCCCTAGTCAACCAATATTGGCGAGTTCCATTACAGGGATGACCAAGGCAGGTATAACGTGCAGAACCAAACATATCCGTACATGTCACATATATTCAACAGAAGTCTTAATTGAGTCATATTTTCCAAAGTTTTATCTTTTATTCAGGGAATGAATTTTAAGGCAGGATTTTATATACAAATAAAACTGACTGAACTTAAAAAGTTGTCATTTCTATTCCATTTTTTAAATAGAACAGAATTAAACAAAAACAGCCTGATAAATTTCACCTTTTAACTGCAAGATGTATGTACTTCAGTGAAAATGTCCATTTAATAGACAATATCTGTTTGCTGTTTAGTCGTCAAGTTGTGTCTCTTTTGCGACCCCATAGACTATAGCCCACAAGACTGCTCTGTCCATGGGATTCCCCAGGCAAGAATACTGGAGTGGGTTGCCATTTCCTACTCCAGGGGATCTTCCTGACTGAGGGATGGGACCCACGTCTCCTGCATCTCCTGCACTGGCAGGCAGATTCTTTAACAGTGTGCTGCCACCTGGGAAGGTGAATCCAAGATCACCAGCTGATTAAAAAAAGAAAAATATAGCAAGACATCAAATCCAAGCACTCTGACTCCTCAGCCCACATCCACTACATTTCACTGCCCACCTTATATAAGCATATTCATCAGCAGAGAGCCAATACCACATAGGTATAGACCTACTATTTATTGAGCACCTATCATGCCAAGCACCTGGCACTGGAGATGAAAGAACAACAGAAAGAAGAACCAACACACACAAAAAATCTGGCCCTTAGCTGAAGGACACTTTTTTATTCTTTAAAGCAGATTCAGGGGAGGTCAAAAAAAAGTTGCCAGAAACAGTATGCTTTCATGCTCAGGTAAATGGGTCATCCCGTGTCTCAGGGGAACACCATGCAAAGGGCAACTAACTTAAATAACCATGTCAGCCTTAAGCACCAAACCTGTTTATTTTAAATAACTGTCACACACTGATCTGAATAGAAGACAACATATGAACCTTTTCTTGATGGTTTCTGGTCATCACTGGGAAGACCAAGAGCACTGCAATAATGTAATACAGTGTTTTAAGAACTAGCGACTGTTTGACCCTACTTAAAAAAATTTTTTTTTTACATAGTTCATCCCTCTCCCCGAAGAAGGCAATGGCATCCCACTCCGGTACTCTTGCCTGGAAAATCCCATGGATGGAGGAGCCTGGTGGGCTGCAGTCCATGGGGTCGCTAAGAGTCGGACACGACTGAGCGACTTCCCTTTCACTTTTCACTTTCCTGCATTGGAGAAGGAAATGGCAACCCACTCCAGTGTTCTTGCCTGGAGAATCCCAGGGACGGGGCAGCCTGGTGGACTGCCGTCTCTGGGGTCGCACAGAGTCGGACATGACTGAAGCGACTTAGCAGCAACACATCCCTCTCCCAGATCTTATTGCACAAGGTTACTCCTATCTCTGGCTATCACTCCCTCTCCTAATCTGACATAATATACAGTTAATTAGTAACCAGACTTGAATTCTAACTTTAAATTATCAGGGAGGGTCCCTTCTCCAGAGTAAAGTACTTGGATTTACGCCAGTCTACCTATTTTCTTTGATGTGCATTTAGGTACAAAAAAGGAGCTAATTATAAAAACAAATTCTGTGAATTTCAAAATTTTACCCATGGCAACCGTGGGAAGAAAAAGAGGTCAAATCTCTTGAACAGAAACCATAATGATAACAAAAACTAATCGTGAATGAACAGTACCTACTATGTGCTAGGTATGTGCTAGAAGCTTCATTTGCTGTTGTTTAGTTGCTAAGTCGTGTCTGACTCTTTTGTAACTCTATGGACTGTAGACCCCAGGCTCCTTGGTCCATGGGATTTCCCAGGCAAGGATCCTGGAGTGGGTTGCCTTTTCTGCCTCTGAGGGATCTATGTGACCCAGGGATCTGTGTTGGCAGATGGATTCTTTACCACTGAGCCACCAGGGAAGCCCAGAAGCTTCATAGGTATTAATTATTTTATCCTTATAGTATTTTATGAAATAGGCCATTCTAATCTCCATTATATAAATAAGAAAAATGAGGCCCAAGATCACACAAAAAGTTCCAGGGCTAGAATTTGAATCACATGCTTGGGTTAAAAGAAAAAAAAAGTCAAATGTCTTTTCAGCCAAGCCAGTGAAGTCAATGTGTGAATCAGCTCAGTCTCAAGACTACAGAGCTGTGGTTCTCAACCTTGGCTGCGCACTGCAATCACCTGGGGAGATTGCCAGTAGGTTTCCACCCCCACAGATTGTGACTTAATAGGCCCGGGAGCTGCCCAGGTGATTCTAATGGGCAGTCAAAGCTCATATACGCCTTATAGACAGAAAATGGTGGGTGGCCCGAAAAGTGTTTTTTTCTTTATTTTTAAGTTACCTAAACACTGAGCTAATCAAAGGTTGTTACTACTGCCTCTGCCACCAGAGGTAACCTCTGCTCTTCTCCTCAATATAATTAAGGAATATTATGGGTAGAAGACAGAGAGGCTAGGCTGGCAGACACAGACATTTGTTTTTAGTGGAGGGGGCATTGCTAAGTCTTGAACTTTCACCACATCACCCCCACCATTTCCTACTTATGAGACTGTTTGACTCCAAAATGCACTGGGAGTTAGACTTAACCTACTTCTAGAATAATGTCTAGTGCACAACCCATTATTAAACTGAAGATGACCCAAATATGTTCATTTAACAAATGACACCTTCAGATTACATGGCCAAACTAAAAGTTTTTCAACCAGCATTCTTTTTTTTTTTTTTTTTTGCCACTCATAATTAACTGATTTTAATCCAAACCAGGTCAAGAGATCTCACATAGCTAAACAAGTCTAATGTCCTAAAAACAAATCTATGCTGGTCATACATAGCACTGCCAAGTAAAATGTCATCTGTCATTGGAAAAGGGAAGAAAAGCTGCCTGCCATCAAAGAATCTTCATTAAATGGCCTGCAGATGTGAAATTAAAAATAAAATGCCACAGAATAGAAGTGTGAAAAAAGAAAAACTACAGAAGAAGAAACTGTAATCTGAGTGGGAAATAATTCTTCACACACAATCATATTGAATTGCTGCAGCACCACAATTCAAAAGGAAATACCAAAAGGGTAAATTAAGAAATGGACTGTAAGGTCACTCATTCAAACTGGCTACAACATTTTTTTTTTCCATCTCCTGCAGCAAAGCAACTGCTATGCACTATAATGGTCTTGGATACCAAGTACTACCCCTCTTCCCCACAAATAAAAGGAGAAAAGACACTGAGCCTGATCTTCTAAATAGAATACTGCAAATAAAGGCTACGACTCAGATATTGGGACCTCCTCAGTCAATGAGTTCCACTGCTGGGAATTAAGGCAAATGTGGTGCTTGGGTTAAATATTTCACTGTTGTTACTTGGGCTTTTTCAAAAAAGCAGACAGGGAAATGAAATCTAAGAAAGCAAACAAAAGTGCTTGGAACTAGTTTTCTTACCACAGTTAATTTTTGTTTGTTGAGTGAATAAATAAATACATTGACCCTCCCTCAGGGTCAGACACTGTGCAGTGCTGAGGGTGTTTTGGTGAACTATTGACAGCACCTGCTCTCGAGTCTCCTGAACTAAAAGAACAAGGCACCAACCTTCTACCATCCACCATCCACCCTTCCTATCACAAGTGTGAAAACGCAGTCCTGCCAGTGTACTCCTAAATGGCAAATACTTCCCTAGGTCTAACTGCACTGAACTTCACCAGGAAAGCACTAGTGTCTTCTAAGTAAATAAATAAATATCCTTACTGTGCAAACCAACAGTAACTCATGGGTAAATTTCAACACATTTTACAGAAAAAAACTTTTTAACCTAAGGCTGAATCAAAACAGATTTTCGTTTTGAAATAAACTCAGCTCACATATTTTCATTGCCTGTGGTGACACAGCTTCAGTAAGCTAAAAATACTTCCTTTACTTCTAAACTGGGAAAAACAAATAAGACCAAGAATCAGCTGTGGATCATTTTCTTATTTTTTTTTTTAACTAGAGAGAACATTCAAAATAGCTAAGTCCTGAAAAGACATCTGTTTTATATTTGTATAAATACACAGTGACAGAAACCAGCCATGCAGCTTGTATCTTCCTAGTGATGTGAAATAAGCTCTATTTGCATTATCAGCACAGACTGTCAACATTTCACTACTCACAGCCCTTTACTATTATTACTTGTTCTGGTTAGGGAGAGGGCTGCATGAGTGCTGAAAACCAACCAAGAGTACAAGAAAAAGCTTTCAAAAAATATGTACAGGATGACGCTGCTCTTAACAAGGCCACCTGGTTCTGAATTTGCAGTCGCGCATCTTTTATGTGCCTGAAATTTACATTAAATAGGATTCTAAAATAGAAGTATAGGAGCTTAAGTCATTCTGCAGGTCTTGCTCACATTGTGCTTGCTGTGTATTTGGCGAAGTGAAAAACCAGGTTTCTCCTCTTGAGCTTCTCAAGGCTAACTGTAACACACACACACAGACACACACACACACCTACACCCAACCACCCCCCTTCTGGGATAAACTAAAAGTTAATTAGGAAAACAATTCAACCTTTTAAAAAATTTTTTCCAAAAACATACCTGCAGGATGTTGAACAGTAGTGTGGACTTTCCCCAACACATTGAACATCTCTAAAGTCACACTACCGAGTTAGCAGAAATAAGATACTAGCAAGTGTAGGCTACATTCAACTAGGGCATTAGTTCGGACCACTGGGTCAGGCTTAATTTCCTTGGGGGAAAAACAGCAGAGTTTGAGAAGTCTCGGCCAAACTGCCCATTTCTTAGGCTACTGACAAAGTCAGCTGAAAAGCAAATACCTAGAAACCAGAAAACCAAGCTCCTCCGGATGCGCTGCAGAGCGGAGGCAGGGATCCTGGTCTGTCTGCCTAGATGGCTGCTGGGACTTTTGACAAATGACAAGTGCTGGGGTAAGAGACTCAGCGTGCACCCGCCCATCCCATCGCCCAGTGGGACATGGGTTGTGCTGCCAATTTCAAATGTAACCGCCGGAGGAAGCCGGACGGTGAAGAGGTGTCATCTCCTCTGACACTCCGGGATCCGGAGGCCCGGAGGGGCTGCCTCTGCTGTCCCTGAAGGTCAGAGGTGGCAGCGCCCGCAGGGCCAACGGCTCGCCAAAGCCACTTTTCCAGCCAGGGCGGGAGGCGCGGGGCAAACTTGGCCACTGGCCGCGCGCATCCCGTTAACCGTACCTTGTAACTGGGCGGAAAGGGACTCCTGGTGCTGCTGGTACTTGAGCGCCACCGCCTCGGCTTTCCGCAGCTGCGTCTGCAGCTCGTAGTAGAGCATCGCGCCATAGAGAAAGCCGAACACCACGGTTAGCAGCAGCAGCGTCTGGAAGATCCGCTTCTGCTTTCGGGAGCACATCCCGTTTCCCATAGTCCCGCCTGGGCCCCGCGCCGCGGCCGTCCGCGCCGCCGCCGTGCCTTCCTCCCCTCGGCCCAAGCAAGCGCCTCAACAGCAGCCGCCGAAGGAGGTGGCCGAACGCAGCATGAGGAGGAGACGCGAGACACAAAAGCCGGGCCGGAGGGGAAGTGGCGCCCGCTCAGCCCCCGCGCGCCGCGGGGCGCGCAGCCATCGACGCCGCCGAGGTGGCCGCCGCCGCCGCCAAACTTTTGCGAGGCTGAGTCTCCGCGAGTGCCCGGGCCCGGGAGGGGGCCCTCCGCATACTTTCCGGCGGTCTGTCCTCGCGCCGGTCCCCAGACGCCGCCTGCCTCTCTCCCTCCTGCCCACTTTTTGGCCCGGCTGCCCCCGGCGGCGCTCGGAGTCCCGCCCCGGCCGCTCCCCGCCCCCTCGCGGTGGCTCCCACTGCGCGACTGTGGCCACCAAAAGGAGGGGGTGCGGCCCCAACAAAGGGAGCAGGACTCCAGGCAGCCTCTCGGCGCGCGGCTCGCGGGGGTGAGTAGCTGGGTGGGCGACCGGCTATCCCGGCCGAGTTTGGGGGGGTACCGCGGGCCGGTGTCACTGACGGGACTGCCGAACCTCGGCGGCCGCCGCCTCCCACCCAACTTACGTGTCACCCACGGCCCCGCTATTTTGGCCAACGGGATTCCGGGAGGAAGTCCCACTCGGGCTCCCCGCTCATTGGGCCGGTCAGAGCCGCCGTTCCCTCCCTTCGGGGAGGCAGTACCGGGCTCGATTGGACGCCCGCTTTGTCCGTCCGACCCCTGGGCCGCGCCCTCCCTCGAGCTCCTGGTCGGGCGAAGGGCTCCTTGGGCAGCCTGGCCGCCTGGCGCCGGGTTACGCCCACGTGGAGTGCGGGTGATGGGGAGAGGCCGTGGAGCCAGCCGCAGGGAGGTTGGGGTGAGCGAGAGGCGAGTCCCGGTTGGCGTCTGGGAGAGAGACGGTGTGTGTGTGTGCGCGCGCGTGGAAGGGTATCTGTGATCCTGCACTTGGAAAGCACGTGGGGAGAGGAATACAGTGTATGAAGTGGGAGAGAGTGAGTGGGAACAACCGTGTACTCTCCACAGAGCACCTTTCCTTCTTTCCCTGTCCAGTGGGCAGATGCGGCAGGCACACGTAGCTAAATGACCACAGTTTTATTGTAAACCAGAGATGCCTTGCCTACTGAGTCTTGCCCCATCTCGTGTCCTAGCGCATCCCCACAGGTGGCAGGGCACTAGTCCGGAGACTCGAGCATGCTACGGTGATAGACTTAGCGCTCAACTGCCTACGTGGGTTGGGGAAGTCATCTTGTCTTTGGCAGAGGGAAAGAAATGATCTCATGTTTTTCTCCTGGCTGCAAACAGAATAATTTAAAAACAAATCTTAGAGGCTGAAATGAGTATGCATTCATTTTGTCATATGTATTGGTTTTATTGGTGGCAAAAAATACATCAGTTACATTGCTAAGTTGCATTTTAAAGGCCAATAAGATTCCCTATGTAAAAAAACAAGTAAAACAAACATAATAACTACAAACCTCTTCAGAGAAAATCCATAGCACATTTATTCTAAGTTCTTGAAGGGAAAGAAAATTGAGTTTATGCATAACTGATAATTTTGCTTTTGCTCTTGACCTAAATTCTAAAAAAGTAAATTATTTCTCAGAAGCCTTAGTAATGTAATTTATGACACACTGCATAATTTTTGAGATACTTTAACCAGATTTTAGTCACCACTGTCAATAATAGCCAGTGAGTGCTCAAACAGAGTAGATCTGTTTAGCCACAACTACTGCTTAAGGACAGCCCCTGTGCAGAAAATTTTTTAGGTGGGCTCTGATATTAAAAGCCATAAAATAAACCGAATTTACAATCTAGCTAGTCTGTGAGCTTCCCTGGTGGCTCAGATGGTAAATAATCTGCCTGCAATGCAGGAGAACCAGCTTTGATCCCTGGGTCAGAAAGATCCCCTGCAGGAGGGCATGGCAACCCACTCCAGGACTTTTGCCTGGAGAATCCCATAGACAGAGGAGCCTGGTGGGCTACAGTCCATAGGGTCTCACAGAGTCAGACACCACTGAAGCGACTAAGCAGCAGCAGCCTGTGATGTTAATACTAGGGTGAAAACTCAGTGTGCCTGACTTGTGCTTTTCCCTAATAAATGATAACTTACATTATTTTTAAAATGCTTTTATTTATAAATATACTATCTTATCACCGCCAGGTTAAATATTTGCTTCACATATTGGTAAATAAAGCAAAGCTTATCAAAGTATTGTGATAGGTCTAGAACCTTCTAGAAAACTAGGAGCACAACAGGATCATAATCCAGGTCAGAACCCTGTCCTTTCCATCTCTTTCTCCTATAGAAGCCATGTTCTCATTGTTTTGAAACAAGTTATATTAACAGATTTTATCTGGTCCATTAGAGTAAGAACCTAATTTAAAGAGAAAAAGATCCAAAGTTTCAGTGTTTCGTCCTGTCATGCAAATATTAGGTAGGCGTACTTGTTTTTGAATCTACCATGTTTAAATCTACAGTGTTTAAATTTCATTCTTTCAATGTGACTCTTGAGACTGAAAACTGAGACTGGATAATTCCTGCGACCTTGTCAGAATTCCTCATAACTAAAAATTCCGTACCATTGTCAGTGTGCAATTTGTTAAACAAACTTTTCCTCCAAAAAAACTACCTAAACTGCTCTGGAACAAATTAAGTTTTATAGCAACAATCCTGGCCCATACATGAATAGATAATTATCCTGGCCACAAAAGAAAAAGAAACTGTATAGAGAGTTGGAAAATTATTGCTCATATATTACACAGTATGCAATATTTGGTTGTTTTTCAAAATCTTTGGAAAATTCCTCTGCTTCCAGAATATATGATTACCCATTTTAAACCTCTGATTTCTTCCCCAAGTCTTATTTCTGACTGCAAAGGTATTCTTTGCCTAAAGCTGCTGGCTGACTCTACAGAATATAATAAATGTAGGTCATAAAACACAACTCAATATTTTAGTCATAAAATTTGAAAGAGAACAAAAATTATTACGTGAACTTATCCATTATTTCAAATTCAAGAAGGGTATGTAGAAGTACATAAAATCACTAATGGCAGTGTCTTTATAGTATTACTTTTCCAAGGTGAAGTGTGCTGCTAGTTTCTTAAAAATATCAGTGTAGAGCTTTTCAAAGGCCAGTATTGGGGAAGCTATTCAAGGCCTATAAATTGAATTTACATAACTCTGCCTTTAGGTAGAGCTATTCATATTGGTCTTGCTAGGTCTATTGGAGGAGGAAATGGCAACCCACTCCAGTGTTCTTGCCTGGAGAATCCCAGGGACGTCGGGGCCTGTTGGGCTGCCGTCTATGGGGTCGCACAGAGTCGGACACAACTGAAGCGACTTAGCAGCAGCAGCAGGTCTGTTGTAAGTTCTACTTTGTTTTTGTTTCTTTCAATTCAGTTCAGTCTGTCAGTGTGCGACCCCATGAACCACAGCACGCCAGGCCTCCCTGTCCATCACCAACACCAACTCCCGAAGTTCACCCAAACTCATGTCCATCGAGTCAGTGATTCCAGCCAGCCATCTCATCCTCTGTCATCCCCTTCTCCTCCTGCCCCCAATCCTTCCCAGAATCAGGGTCTTTTCCAATGAGTCAACTCTTTGCATGAAGTAGCCAAAGTATTGGAGTCTCAGCTTCAACATCAGTCCTTCCAATGAACACCCAGGACTGATCTCCTTTAGGATGGACTGATTGGATCTCCTTGCAGTCCAAGGGACTCTCAGGCGTCTTCTCCAACACCACAGTTCAAAAGCATCAATTCTTCAGCACTCATCCTTCTTCACAGTCCAACTCTCACATCCATAGATAACCACTGGAAAAACCATAGCCTTGACTAGATGGACCTTTGCTGACAAAGTAATGTCTCTGCTTTTTAATATGCTATCTAGGTTGGTCATAACTTTCCTTCCAAAGAGTAAGCATCTTTTAATTTCATGGCTGCAATCAACATCTGCAGTGATTTTTGAGCCCCAAAAAATAGTCTGACACTGTTTCCCCATCTATTTGCCATGAAGTGATGGGACCAGATGCCATGATCTTAGTTTTCATTTAAAAATAGTATTATATAATTATATTTTTATATGCCATATATTTAATATGAATAATTTCAAATTGTAAATCTAGAGGGATTCCACGAAGTTAATGTTTTATTCCTAAAACTGGAAGAAATTCAAGAGATTCAAGATCTTATATTTGAGAAGGGCTAGCACCCTTCTTATTTAACTTATATGCAGAGTACATCATGAGAAATGCTGGGCTGGAAGAAGCACAAGCTGGAATCAAGATTGCTGGGAGAAATATCAATAGCCTCAGATATGCAGATGACACCACCCTTATGGCAGAAAGTGAAGAGGAACTAAAAAGCTTCTTGATGAAAGTGAAAAAGGAGAGTGAAAAAGTTGGCTTAAAGCTCAACATTCAGAAAATGAAGATCATCGCATCTGGTCCCATCACTTCATGGGAAATAGATGGGGAAACAGTGGAAACTGTGTCAGACTTTATTTTGGGGGGCTCCAAAATCACTGCAGATGGTGATTGCAGCCATGAAATTAAAAGATGCTTACTCCTTGGAAGGAAAGTTATGATCAACCTAGATAGCATATTAAAAAGCAGAGACATTATTTTGCCAGCAAAGATCCATTTAGTCAAGGCTATGGTTTTTCCAGTGGTCATCTATGGATGTGAGAGTTGGACTGTGAAGAAAGCTGAGCACCAAAGAATTGATGCTTTTGAACTGTGGTGTTGGAGAAGACTCTTGAGAGTCCCTTGGACAGCAAGGAGCTCAAACCCAGTCAATCCTATAGGAAATCAACCCTGAATATTCACTGAAAGGACTGATCATGAAGCTGCAATACTTTGGCCACTTGATGCAAAGAGCCAGCTCATTGGAAAAGACCCTGATGTTGGGAGATACTGAGGGCAGGAGGAGAAGAGGGTGTCAGAGGATGAGATGGTTGGATGGCACCATTGAGTCAATGGACATTAGTTTGAGCAAACTCCCGGAGACGGTGAAGAACAGGATAGTCTGGCGTGCTGTAGTCCATGGGGTCGCAAAAAGTTGGACATGACTGAGTGACTGAACAATAACAACCAGAAGCAAGTAGAGCATAAGCAAAATAAATAAGTAGAACTACATCAAACTAAGTGTCTTCCCAGTGAAGGAGACCATCAACAAAATGAAAAGGCAGCCTATGGAATGGGAGAAGGCATTTGTCAATCATATATATGATCAAAGGTTAATACTGAAAATATATAAGGAACTCATACAGATCAATAGCAAAATAAAATCCAATTAAGAATGGACAAAAGACCAGAATAGACACTTTCCCAAAGACATACAGATGGCCAACAGGCACATGTAAAGATGCTCAACATCACTAATCATCAGGGAGATGCACATCAAAACCACAATAAGATACTACCTCAGACTTGTGAGAATGGCTTTATCAAAAAGACAAAAAATAACAAACACTGGTGAGGATGTGGAGGAGAGGGACCCTTGTGCACTTTTGGTGGGAATGTAAACTGGTGTAGCCAGTATGGAAAACAGTATGGAGCTTTTTCAAAAAATTAAAACTAGAACTACTGTATGATCTAGCAATTCTATTCATGGGTATTTGTCTTAAGGAAATAAAAACATTAACTCAAAAAGATCTCTGCAACCTCCCTGTCATTACAGTATTATTAATCTGAGTTTTTGCTGATAGATGAATGGATAAAGATGTGGTATCATATAAAAGAGGCTTCCCTTGTGGCTCATACAGTAAAGAATCTGCTGCAATGCAGGAGACCCAGGTTTGATCCCTGGGTCAAGAAGATAGTATATATGATGGGTCATATGTAATAAAATACTACTCAGCTTAAAAAAAGAAAGAAACCTTGCCATTTGTGACAACATTGATGGACTTTAAGGGTATTATGCTACATGAAATAAACCAAAGTACTGATGATTTCACTTACATGTGGACTCTAAAAAATATAACAAATGAACAAACAAAAGAAAACAAACCTCATAGAGAACAGATTGGTAGTTGCTAGAGAGGAAGTCGGCGGTGGGTGGGACTAATGAGTGAAGAGGGTAAAGAGGTACAAATGACCAGTTATAAAATAAATCATGAGGATAATGTACAGCGTAATGACTGTAGTCAATATTGTAATATTCATTTGAAAGTTGCTAAGGATCTAATCTTAAACATTCTCATCACAAGAAAAGAAACTAATCTTGTATGGTGATGGATGATAGCTAGACTTATTGCAGTGAGCATTTAACAGTCCACATAAATATAAAATCGTTATGTTGTACACTTGAACCTAAAATATTATATGTCAATTAAGCCTCCATTTTTACATGAAAATTAGCATCTTTATTAATTAAAAAATCAATGAAATTAAAAGTCAAACAAAAATGAAGTAGCAATAATAATAATTGCTGAAAAAAGTTTCAACAACTCATTTAGCACAGCAACTATTTCCATTTTTGTGTATTACCATCTATTTCTTTCTCATCTGCAGTTATATTTAATTAAAGCTATAAAATAGCATATTATTTTGTATAATGCTTTTCATTACCACTACCTTTATAATATCTTTTTTTTTATATTGTCTTAAGTCATATTTTCAAATGTCTTCCTTTTCACTGAGGTGACTCTAGTGGTAAACTTGTCTGCTAGTGCAGGAGACAGAAGAGATACGGGTTCAATCCCTGGATGAGGAAAATCCCCTGGAGGAGGGCATGGCAACCTACTCCAGTATTGTTGCCTGGAGAATTCCATGGACAGAGGAGCCTTGTGAACTACAGTCCACAAGGTCTCAAAGAGTCAGACACAACTGAAGTAACAGCACACGAACACACAATACCTACTTAGCCGGTCTCCTATATCTGGCCATTTGTATAGCTTTTAAATAATAAACAGTGAATATTTTTATTTGCTTTTTATTTGTTTTCATATCTACCAAATTATATTTTTTAAGGATACATTCCCAGGAATGCCATTTCTGAAACAGTGTACAAGCAACTTCATGGGTCTCAGTAGTTCTACCAGTTTGGATGTGCACTAGCAGAAATTTTCCTTCAACATCGCCTAACTTCAGAAAATATGCTGGTTAAGTTTCTGTTTGTGTGATTTATTTGTTATTATAGTGCAAATGGTAAGTAAATTTAGACTTACAAGATGAGGAAGAGTTGGATTAAAGGAATGCCAGAAAAAATCAGTATTTGCCTAGACATTTTATTATAATGATGAGAATTCCCTGTTGAAAGCATAAGAAAAACATTCATGGACTAAGGACAGAATGATGGTCACAAACAAGTATAGCCAAAATGTAAATAGCAAAAAGACCAAAACAAAACAATAAAACCAGTTTCAATTAATATCAGTTTTCATTTTGGTAAACACAGTGTCAATCTTAGATGGAAAATGATGCCTGAAGCCAAGGATGGCTCCATCTTCAGCAAAAGTATTATGGTTTCAAAAGGAAAGGTTTTTTTTTACTCAGACAAGAAAACTCAATTTTTTAAAATGCAAAAAAAGGTAACAAATTCTTTCTCAAAATGCCTGTTACTTTCCTTTCCTTCTCCTCAGATAATTACTTAAAGGAAAGCAAATTGCATATATTTATTAATATAAAGATGTTAAAGAATGAATATTAACTCATTCAGTTCAGTTCAGTTGCTCAGTCATGTCCGACTCTTTGCCACCCCATGGATTGCAGCACGCCAGGCTTCCCTGTCCATTACCAACTTCCGGAGTTTACTCAAACTCATGTCCATCGAGTTGGTGATACCATCTAACCATCTTATCCTCTGTCATCCTCTTCTCTTGCCTTCAATCTTTCCCAGCTTCAGGGTCTTTTCCAATGTGTCAGGTCTTCATATCAGGTGGCCAGAGTTTTGGAGTTTCCGCTTCAGCATCAGTCCTTCCAATGAATACTCAGGATTGATGTCCTTTAGGATGGACTGGTTGGATCTCCTTGAAGTTCAAGGGACTCTCAAGAGTCTTCTCCAACACCACAGTTCAAAAGCATCAATTCTTTGGCATTCAGCTTTCTTTATGGTACAACTCTCACATCCATACATGACTACTGGAAAAACCATAGCCTTAACTAGATGGACCTTTGTCAGCAAAGTAACATCTCTGCTTTTTACATGCTGCCTAGGTTGGTCATAGCTTTTCTTCCAAGGAGTAAGCATCTTTTAATTTCATGGCCACAGTCACCATCTGCAGTGATTTTCAATTCAGTTCAGTTCAGTTCAGTCTCTCAGTTGTGTCCGACTCTTTGTGACCCCATGAATCGCAGCATGCCAGGCTTCCATGTCCATCACCAACTCCCAGAGTTTACCCAAACTTATGTCCATTGAGCCGATGATGCCATCCAACCATTTCATCCTCTGTCGACCCCTTCTCCTCCTGCCCCCAATCCCTCCCAGCATCAGGGTCTTTTCCAATGAGTCAGCTCTTCTCATGAGGTAGCCAAAGTATTGGAGTTTCAGCTTCAGCATCAGTCCTTCCAATGAACACTCAGGACTGATCTCCTTTAGGTTGGACTAGTTGGATCTCCTTGCAGTCCAGGGACTCTCAAGAGGCTTGTCCAACACCACAGTTCAAAAACATCAATTCTTCGGCACTCAGCTTTCTTCACAGTCCAACTCTCACACCCATAGATGACCACTGGAAAAACCATAGCCTTGACTAGACGGACCTTTGTTGGCAAAGTAATGTCTCTGCTTTTGAATATGCTATCTAGGTTGAGCATAACTTTCCTTCCAAGGAGTAAGTGTCTTTTGATTTCATGGCTGCGATCGCCATCTGCAGCAATTTTGGAGCCCCCAAAAGTAAAGTCTAACACTGTTTCCACTGTTTCCCCATCTATTTCCCATGAAGTGATGGGACCAGATTGGAGCCCCCCCAAAATATTAACTCATTATTCCTCCCAAAGATTTTGTGGGGAAATGTGTTAAAGGGCTAAATTCTAAAGGCATAGTTCTAGCCAGCCTGATGAAAAGAGTGATCTTTGTGAATTGAAGAGTCTGACTTTTCAATATTCAGTTTCCGATTCTCCTGCCCAATTGTAAAGGAGAGTTGGAACATTTAAAAGTGACTCAGAATACCTAGTGCCTGGTACAATATATCTAAGTCACAAACTATCTATAAGGTCAAGGGTGAGTCTGGAGCCATTCATTCTCTCATTTGTCAAATGGAAGAAATTATCATATCTGTCCTGCCTATCTCAGAGGAAATTGCTTCTGAGAGAAGAAACCCCCAGGATTCAAGAGACTAGCAAAACTTCAGACTTAATTTAGATAAAATTGAAAGCTACAGTGTTCCTTGTCATTGTTCACCCAAATTTGTGTACATTTCTGGAAAACTACAGTTGATTTTTAAAAATTAGCTTTAAGGTCTTCCCTGGTGGCTTAGTCGGTAAAGAATCAGCATTCAAGCAGGAGACCGCCTGCAATGCAGGAGATGTGGGTTCGATCCCTGAGTCAGGAAGATACCCTGGAGTAGAAAATGGCAACCAACTCCATTATTCTTGCCCAGAAAATCCCATGGACAGAGAAGCCTTGTGGACTACAGTCTAAGGAGTTGCAAAAGATGCAGGCATGACTTAGGAACTGAACCACCACCCAACTAAAACTGATAATTTTGCAATTATAATTATCAATTGAGCTGCTTTTGATTGCTGGAAAGGGGCAAATTATGACATCAAAGCAGAGGAGTTTTCTTGTAATACACCACTATCAACCAGATTTCTAATTCTTGGGTTGTAATTTGTGGGCTAATATTTTCATTATGCTTTAAATCACAACAATTTTTGAAGTAGTTATTGCATATAAGGTACAATGCAGTGAGGGCAGCAGAAAATGGGGATTTGTTGATGAATGAACCTTGGACCCTCTGTGAAGAGCTTACCAGTGTGGTGCTTATTTGTTTAAAGTCTAAACTGAAGCTCTGGTTAGAAATTTAAATTTCTCAGGGAGACAGCAGAGCAAGGAAAGAAGAGGGCTCGTGATGTAGTCAAGATCCTTCTGATGAATGCTTCTTAGACAATGCAGTTGGAACAGGTTAATCAGAGTCAGTTCCAACTGGGAAAAATAAGTGATACATAAACATCTTAAAACATAGAAATGTACTTTCCTTTAATCATCTCTGAATGTGGGGCCAAGGTCTTTGCTTTGTGTGTGGATCTGTTGTTGGTTGGAGCTCAGTTTTGTCATTTAAGCCATAAGAGCATCATTCAGATTCCAGTTTTATCTTTATTGAGTGGTGTAAGAACTTAGGGACACATACATTATAAGGTCACTACATGTAAAACATATCTATATTTTAAAAAATTTTTTTCTTGTCCTTGTTTTCCACTTGACTATAATTTTTCTTTAAGCTACCAACCATTATGAAGCTTTTCCAAACTGCTCATATTAACTTTCATAGAAAAAAACTTTTTTTACTCTCATATCTTGTTAGTTTATATAACATTTGATTAAATTACATAATAAAAATAACAAATGCAATTGCATAAACAGTTTTTAGAACAAACAATTTGCCTCTACTGAGCGTAGAGGTTGTTAGGTATACACAGATGACTTGGAGATTATTTCTCTTGTGCCAAAAGCTTTCAGCCCTGATGTGTGGTGGGGAAGGAATCCATTTACAGAGAGGGGAAGAGCCTTCCCTAATCCTGTGAATTCCTTATCAGGAGTTAAGGGTTTCTACTGTACGTTCAAATGCTCTTGAGATAAAAGGAGGAACTGGTGATTAAGAACAAGGTTTATGAGAGAAAAAACAGTGGAAACAAAGGTGTTGGGGAAGAGAGTGCTTTGAAGAGAGATGGGAGCGTTATTGATAGAGTTACAGAGAGGACAAGTTAAGATAAAGCCAAATAAGACCATAAAGTTAACTGATTAGGGTAGGCTGGAAGATTGCAGAATTTAGGAAATAAGCTGGTTGTTGTTCAGTCGCTAAATCGTGGTCTGACTCTTTGATACCCCCATGGACTGCGGAATGCAGGCTTCTCTGTCCTTCACAATCTCCCGGAATTTGCTCAAACTCATGTCCGTTGAATTAGGGATGCCATCCAACTGTCTTATCCTCTGTCATCCCCTTCTCCTCCTGCCTTCAATTTTTCCTCGCATTAGGGTCTTTTCCAATGAGTTGGCTCAACACATCACATGGCCACATTAGTGGAGCTTCAGCTTCAGCATCAGTCCTTCCAATGAATACATTGGTAATAGGTGATTAAGGGAAGAGATTTGGTAAGAGTGAAGTTTGCTTTTGTTTTTGTTTGGCTGAGAAAGAAGATTGGGTGGAGTTTGAGGTCTGAGAAACTAGGTTGAGAAAACGTTTGGTTTTAGAGTTTGGGATTTTGTTTTAGATTAGTATACACTTAAACAGTTTTGCAAAGGAGCTAGTAGAGAGGGGTAAGTTAAGGATGTAAAGTGCTACATTTAAGTATATTAGAATATATGGAACATTATTTCATAAGGAAGTGCCCTATTATTGATTATATTCCATTTAGAGACTCAATAAATTATTGAATGAATGGTCTTAAGAGTTATGAAAGAAGAAAATTCAAAACATTGTCTGGCTAATAGAAAAAGAAATTTGCTTGAGGACCTAAGATAATGTGTGCTTGTGTTAATTCACTTGGATTCAGTGTGTATACCCTAAAAAACGGGCATGACTATCTGATAATATCTCAAGTAAAGAATCTGTTAGAAATATCTATTTAACAAAAGAAACTAACTCTACTTTGAAAATAGTAATTGGTCCACTTAAAACCACTTTTGTATCACTATTAGATGCAGTGTTTACTAAGAAGCTTATGGCATAGGCAAATATCTCATAATGTTAAATGGAAAAGGTAAAAGCTAAAATCACAAAAACAGTATAATTGAAACCATATTAAAATACTTATAGAAAAGATAATTTGTTATATCTTGCTACTTTTAAGTGATTAAATGAAGTTAAGGGGTGAGGGGAGGAAAGGCATATATTTTTACTTACTCCTGAGAACCTGTTTATTCTCTTCAGGATAATGATGCTTTCTACTCATTTGTAGTTTTTAATGTTATGGAGCACATCCCCTGACCATCAGGTCTGCTTTTCTATAAGGAGTAAGTTGATATCACAACATGCAAAAAGAGGGCAAACCCCCAGCACTAGGCTGCCAGTCCACTCATTTCCCCTCCTCCCCACACTGGCAATCATTGAAGTTCACTTCCTCACTGAGGGACTTCTAATGAGACCCGAGTATCCATCTGAACATTTGCCTCTACAATCATGTCTAGCACTGTGCCTGGCACATAGTGAACACTGCATACACTTTTATTGAGTGAGTAAATCAACTTGGCATATGAGGTGGAATCTATTTTCAATCTCTGCCATATGTCAAAGTAAATAACAGACAGATTCATAAGATAAATGTTAAAGAGAGACAATGGAAAGAGAAAAAAATGGAGAAAAAAGTAAGAGAAAATTTATCTGATTTTAAATGTAGGACAACTTTCTAAGTAGGGAAGCATTAGAAGAAATCACAAAGGAAAACAAATAGATTGTATTACTTGAAAATCAAATTGTATTTTATTAATATTAAAAAACTTAAAATCAAACAGAATATTTGCATAGATTAAATAGATTGCATTAGTAACAAGATTTAATAGTTTTAAGTTGTATAATTGTATGTATATTGTTTGAAAAATTCTAGGATAATTTAAAATTGCAAAATTTATAAGCAAAAGATAAACAGCCAGTACATGTGTAAGAAAATATTTAATCTCATCAATCAAAGAAAATAATTCTAGTAATCTCATAACAAATAAAAGCAAGTTTTAAAAAATGTTTACAGTAAGATTGGCTTAATGTGGTAAAAATATTTTTAACAGCATTGCAGATCAAGCACTGTAAAATGTGTTTTCATGCCTTTTGATTTAGTAATTTCCTTTCTCAGAATCTATCTGTAGACAGCAGTCTAGAACTCATGAGAACATTTTTGCAAAGCCCTCTGCAAAGCTAATTATTGCAGAGACAAATAGAAACAACGTAAACACTGCACTACTGGGAAATAGTTAAATTATAGTATAAATGCTATATGAAAATATTAACCAGCCACTAAAACTGGTTGTCTAACTTGGAACCGTCAGAAAGGAACCTTGAAAAAAGGATTTGTGTGAAAGCATTGTTTAGAAAAATCCCTGTGAAAAATCAGTATAATAGCAGGAATCATGGCAAACCTGCTGCCCCATAGGAAGTTACTTTCGCTTGATCTGCTTTATTCAGACTACCAAATGTTAATTTCATCCAGAAACATCCTCACTGACACACCCAGAAATAGTATTTAATTGAATATCTGTGAATCCTGTGGTCCAATTGTGTTGACACATAAAATTAACCATCACAGGGAGGATGAAGAAGAAAGGAATCAAAGACAATTATCTGTGTTCCACCTTAGATCTCTGTGTGGACAATGGGTCCATGATTTCTGAAGCGAATATGGAAAGAACAGACTCGAGGTACCCAAGGGAAATTCAGTATTGGACATGTTTTTTGGAGCATTTGTGGGGCATGTGTGTGTGTGATCAGTCGTGTCTGACTCTTGTGAACTTGTGGACTGTAGCCTGCCAGGCTTCTCTGTCCTTGGAATTCTCCAGGCAAGAATACTAGAGTGGGTTGCCATTTCCTCCTCCAGGGGATCTTCCTGACCCGGGGATCAAACCCACATCTTCTACAATGCAGGTGGATTCTTCACCTGCTGAGCCATCAGGGAAGTCCCAATCTGTGGGGCATTTGATTGTAAATATACCACTTTGGATTTAGATTGGAGATATTGAATTGACAGCTGTCTGTATAAGTTTTAGAAGGAGAGAATGAAATTCCCCGGAGAAAGTGTGTTGAGGATGAAAGATGGAATCCTGAAGGATTATAGACATGAAGGGACAGGAGAAGTCAAAGACACAGAGGTGAGATAATGGAATGAGATCAGGAACCCAAGGCAGGAGTTTCAAGAATGATGAAGAAGGAAACTATCATCTACTGCCAAGAAGTCAAATATGGAAAATACTGAAAAAATGACCAACAAAAATAGCAAATAGTTTTGTGTTAACACCAGGGAGAAAAACTTGCAGAGGTGAGATGGATTGAGAAGTGCAAATGCAAAGGAAACAAGAGACGTAAAACACACTTAATGCTGCCAGCAGCTTAGATTGATGGAAAGTGAAGAGATGATCCAGGATGGAAGTAGGTTAAAGAATGTTTTTCTAAAATGCTGAAGAGAAGATCAGGGATGGGAAGAGGAAAGACAGGGAACATGGTCTCTGAAGAAAAATGAGATCCAGAAAGAAATAAGATCCAAAATACATGAAAAGTTTGATATTAGAGATTCTGGTGTTACTGCCTGTTCTTTTCTAGTCCAAATAAACACAGGGAAGTTTGTCATTATAATATTACCTTGCATTCTGTCATAGGTGATGAATAAACATTTCTGCATTTTAGATGTTACCTTTATATATAAGCTTAAGACTGCTTAATTTCATGATTTCAGAAAGCATCTATACTCAAATGGAGTAATATATTTGAAATTACTCTGTAAACTCTAAAGAGCTGTGTAACTTCCAGCAGTGAAGTCATTGGGAGCAATTTAAAAGAAATATAATTTCTGTCCTTTATTCTCCATCTAAATAATAACAATATGTCCCAGGGCATATGTTTCCTTTGTAAAAGAGTTGCAAAATTCCACTTTCTTGTTATCAATTTTTTTTCCTTTCAAAATACCTCCATTACTTTCTATCCTATGGTCCAGTTTTTTTCTGAACTGTTCTAATGATCTTTACATAGTTCTCTCTTTTGCTAGTTTCTGCCCCCTTGAATCGATCCTTGACCTGTAGCTTAAATTTAATTTTCCTCAAACACTGATTGCAACTTCACTATTCTAGTCAAATCATTCAGTGGCTCCTGAACCTGCTTCCCTGAATTAACCACAGAATAAAGTCTGTATTCCTTAGCCTTAAGCACTCCATTGTCTGCTCTCCACTTTTCTCTTCAACCTTTTAATTTCTTCCTAGTACCTACAAAGCTACTACCCCTTTCAAATTGATGTGTTTTGTTTCTTGAAGGCATCTAGATGGACCATACATCTTTATAAGGATCATGCATTTCCCAGCTTTTGGAAGCACCTTTCACACTGCAGCGTGGTTGGTTCCCACTAGCGTTACAAGCATGTATAGCTTACAATGTGCATAAATGGAATTGATGGCCTCTATTTCACAGGAGAAATATTAACCCAACTTTTGAACTTCAATTATATCATGACCTGCCACTGGATTTCCCTCTTTATTCTTCTTCAAACCTACATGTAGAGAAATTACAACTGATCAAATTCAAAATTTTCTGTCAATTAACTTCTCTGTAACCATCTTACTTTATCCTCAAAATGAACTCTCCATTATAAATGGGCTGTTGTCTATGATCAGGTCTCTACAAATAGAATGCCTACCTCTGAGCCATTTCATTCTCTTTCCTTCCATTCTCATCCTTTCCATCATCTTCCAACAATTCAAAGACAGTCTACCTTTCATTAAACAAAACAACTTGCACCATCTCTGTAAACCTTCAATAATTATTCTGCTTCGCAATCATCCTTTATTTTCTGAGTTAGTGTTAAGATTATAATATGCACTGTAATATTTAACACTTGGTTAATATCACAGCTTATTTTCATTTGTCATGCATCAAATTTTGTCAGTCACCAACTAGACTGTGATTCTTTAGTGGTCTTAATTTTGGCTTTTGTAACATTTATATGCCTTGAGCATAGAATACAGTCATGTAATATTTCTTGATTTGATATTTTCACTAAAATTAAAAAATTATAAAGCTAACCCTTATTTAGTCTGTAAAATTCTTAAAAAGTTAATCTATAATATGTAGTGTGATTTTGTAGGTATTTTTTTATTGTCTGATACATTTCTTTTGTTCTTGAGTTCCATTAGGAAATTAGGCTTTTATTTCTCTATCTGCTGTGACTTTATGAAACCCAAAAAAGTCAATGGTTTTCTTTTCTGGAGTTTGTGACACAAGGCTGCTTATGCCTTTCTTGACCTCCATGGGGAAAATATGTCCTTAAATAATGAAGACAAAGAAATTTAGAAAGAGTAAAGAGATTCATAGAGGGAACTATAATGATATTCTTTGAGGCCATAAATCCCTTTATAGTTGAGGTCAACCAAATCCCTGGGTTGACCATTTATATAAGTCAATAAATTCCACTTTTAGGAATTAAGCCTCTTTAAATTGGGTGGGTTTCTGCTATTTTGTAACTGAGAGACATGACTCATACATTTGTATATGTATACAAATACATATGTATTTGTATGTATGTATCATTCAATCATCTTGCATTTTGTATATGAATGGCACTCTGTTAGGTATTGTGAGTGATAATCATTTGGGCAGATAACTCATATTCTGCCCTTAAGTAACTTTACAATCTAGTAAGAAAAGTAAGATGTATACAGCTAATAATATAACACAATACGTGATGGATGACACGTGGGAAACACAAAAGACTACAGACGTCAGATAAAGGACTAAAACCTTTTGTTAGAAAGAATCACAGAAGATTCATGGAGCAGGTAACTTTAGAAATAGTCCAAGGATGGTAGAAGGCTTTCTCAAAGGATTTTAAAATATCTAATAATATGGGTGTATAGACTTTGAACAGTGAAGATTAGAAACTGAATTGGAAAGACAAATTGAGGCCAAACAGTAGATAAACTTAATAATGCTAAAACATGGGCTCCATTAGGAAAAAGGGAACTGTGCCAAGATTTTGAAGAGGATCAAAGTGTTGCAAAATACAGCTACTATTAAATCAAAGAAAATATAAGCTAGTATATAATGCAGAAACTTGGGAAAGGAAGTGTATAAATTATATTTGAACCATAATATTTATAAATCTATTTTTTTCATAATGTTTTCTTTACAATATTTATCAACATCTGTCAACAAAACTTATTTCTAGGAAACTATATCCAAGTAGGTGAAGAAGTTTGAATTAGTATCTTTCTTATAGATATTTAAATCATTTAGACTATCTGTATTCTTCAGACATTTTCCCTTTGCCCAAATCATAGAAAAATCATCACTATGACTGAGTTCAAATTATTTTTTGGTATTTGACAGCATGTTTATAACCTTTGCTGCTGCTGCTGCTGCTAAGCTGCTTCAGTCGTGTCCGACTCTGTGCAACCTGAAAGACGGCAGCCCACCAGGCTCCCCTGTCCCTGGGATTCTCCAGGCAAGAACACTGGAGTGGCTTGCCATTTCCTTCTCCAATGCATGAAAGTGAAAAGTGAAAGTGAAGTCGTTCAGTCGTGTCAGACTCCTAGTGACCCCATGGACTGCAGCCTACCAGGCTCCTCCGCCCATGGGATTCTCCAGGCAAGAGTACTGGAGTGGGGTACCATTGCCTTCTCCATTATAACCTTTAATTATCCATTTAATTCAAGGATGGTGATGATTATGTTTATCTGAACTAGCCATAGACTTGAGGGCAGAGTGCATTCTTTGGGTTGTATTACACAAGGTGTTTTTAGAGAATGGATGATCTTATTCCTTTGTCCTTTATTCACTTATACTTGGCTCTCAGAAGCCTAGTTTTTGCATTGCGTGCAAATGCCCAAAAAGGAGCTTAGAGAAGTTCTCTTTTCACCAAATTGTGGGCAGAAAATGACATACTGTGCAGTATAAGCCAAGTAAGGAAGCAAATTTCCCACAGAATTATGAGACAGCCCCATCTGTAACTCTGGGTGTAGCTGTGGTCTCATGCCAAGTCTTTTTGCTCTGGAGGAGTTAAATAGGACTCTTTCCCAGAACGTCTGAGAATAATCATGTCAGTTGAAGGTCCTGGTGCCAGTGCCTGATAACCACTGGCCTGGGCTCACAACAGTCCTTTCTACCTTGCCCAGTTCACTTAGGAGAGGCCATGTTGCTCTTTGATAAGTGTGTTAGTCACTCAGTCATGTCTGACTCTTTGCGACCCCATGGGCTGTAGCCCACCAGGCTCCTCTGTCCATGGAATTTTCCAGGCAAGAGTACTGGAGTGGGTTGCCATTACCTTCTCCAGGGGATCTTCCCGAACCAGGGATTGAACCCAGCCTCCTGCATTGCAGGCAGACTCTTTACCATCTGAGCCACCAGGGAAGCCCTACTAATTGACAAAGCAGTGTCTTAATCTGGAAGGAAGACCAGGACCCACTTGGATAACCCTGAGATTATAGCAACAAATTAAAGTATGTCATATTTACTCTACTGGTAGAGTCATGAAGGCTTCTTATGCATTTAAGAAAGATTTCCACTTAAAATATGCTGAAATAGGAAAATTTTATATGGAAATGATAGTTGTTTGCTATCTGATAAAAAACAGCTGGACTTATTTTCTCCTCTTGGTGACTGATCAGATACAAATCACCAGATAGGCATTTCTATACTGAATTTGTCTTGCAAACTGAAAAGCTAAACCAATTTCAAGTTTGATAATCTGTCAGGGAGCAATTATGTCATTTTAAGGTGAGGCAATAAATAATCCATTTTACGTACTTCTGATTCTGATATTCTGTTGTGACTGCCCAGAGACTGGCTAGTTTGTTATTTAGTTGCTAAATCGAGTCTGACTCCTTGCAACACCATGGACTCTAGCCCATCAGGCTCAACTGCCTATGGGATTCTCCAGGCAAGGATACTGGAGTGGGTTGCCATTTCCTTCTCCAGGGTATATTCTTGACCTAGAGATGAAACCCACATCTCCTGCATTGGCAGTACCCCAGTTTATTCCTAGGTTAAACTGGGGTACTGAGACAAAGCAGTAGAAAGTGTGACATTTTAGAGACAAGGGCCTGAGAGAGAATGCTGTTTCTCAGGGTGGCCCTTGAGGGAATAGTGCTTTATTGTTGCAAGCCTGCCTAAAGGGCTTCTTCTTTTTGTTTATTTCTTTTAGCTCCTATGAAATCATCTGTGTTAGTATTAATAAATTACTCTTTGCTTAAGCATTTCATGTAAGAGCCTATTTTCCCCATAGCCTGGAACAATGCCACCACCACCACAAGATTAAACAGGCATGAAAGATTGAGGAGTGCCTTGGTGAAGCAACATTCTGCTTTATTTTCTTTGCTCTTCAGATAATGACTCTGGGGAAAGAAGAGAAACTCCAGAACTACTTTGTTCTCTTCAAAGCCTGAGCCTCAGGAGAAAAAGTAAAAAGACATGACATGTTTCAGGCTGAGGGGCCTCAAAACAGGTCGGCTCTGGGCCTTTATTTATTATATTGATGATACTGAGTTCAAAAATTACTTACTTTTTCAAAAACAGCTATGGGTAGTGGATAGGAAAAAAAAAAAATCAACGGTAGCAGGTAAATCAAACTTTAGTTTGTTCATATACATTTTCTGTTGTATTTATCCTTGAAGAGGATTTTAGTGCAGATGAGGGGAAAAAAAAAAAGCAGATGAAAATCCTTTAAATCCTCATCATGCAATCAAGTGAATAAAGAGCATATGTTTATAATAATTGGACATATACAGATGAGTAAAGAATTCCTGAGATTTACTATTAGTTGATGTGCTAATTTTCAGTTAAAAAACAAACGTGAGGACTTCCCTGGTGGTGGAATGGTTAAGAGTCTGTGATTCCACTGCAGAGGGCATGGATTTAATCCCTGGTCAGGGAACTCAGATCCCAGCAAAAACAAACACAAACCCTTGGCCTATCAGTAAGTATACGGTGCAATGAAACTTAGAGGAGCCTAACGATGGGCTCTTCCGGTATTGGCTTGCCCACCTCCAGCCATTGGCACTTTCTGTGACCTTGAATAACAATTTCACCTTTCCTGCTCTTGGATACATACCTGTTGTTATGAACTGAAAATTTGTATCCCCTCAAATTCATATGTTATGATCCTGACCCAACCTCATTACTGTCTTTGGAGACAGGGGCTGTGAGGAGGCTCACTGAGGTCATCAGGCTGAGGTCCTGATCTGATAGCGTTGGTGCCCTTATGAGAAGGGAAAGGCACACCAGAGTCTTTGCTCTCTGCCCTGCGAGGACAGCGTGACAAGTCAGCCTCTGCAAACCAGATGTGGGCTTTCATCAGAACTGAATCTGCCAGTACCTTGGTCTTGGACTTTCCAGTTTCCAGGACCATGAGAAATGTTTGTTGTTTAAGCCACTACTTAATGGTAGTTGGTTACAGCAGCCTAAAATGACTAAGATGACTGTAAAATAAGAAAAATGAGGTAGATGATATACATTTTCAATGCCAACATTATATAACTGAAGTTAGGAGTTTGAAACAATAATGCAAGGTCATATTTTGCTTCTTCTAGCTGAATACACACACACACATGTGTATATATATGTGTATATATATATGAATATATATATACACATACGGGCTTCCATGGTGGCTCAGACTGTAAAAGAATATGCCTGCAATGGAGGAGACCTGGGTTTGATCCCTGGATTGAAAAGACCCCCTGGGGAAGGGAACGGCTACCCATGCCAGTATTCTTGCCTGGAGAATTCCATGGACAGAGGAGCCCGGCAGGCTACAGTCCACGAGGTCGAAAAGAGACACAACTGACCACACACACAGAGGGAAGGGGAGGGTTGTTTAAACACATGTAGGCAGGCTTCATTTTGTACAGTAGCATAGGGCCATAAAAATGGCTAATAAATGTATACCTATATGGGGCTTCCCTGATGGCTCAGCAGGTTAATAATCCACCTGCAATGCAAGAGACACAGGAGACTTGAGTGCAATCCCTGGGTTGGGAAGATCCCCGCAGAAGGAAATGGCAACCCACTTCAGTATTCTTGCCTGGAAAATTCCATTGACAGAGGAGTTTAGTGGGCTACAGTCCACCTAAGCATGCATGCATATATATGAACTGAAAAAAAGTGTTAGTCGCTCAGTCGTATGTGACTCTCGTGAACCTGTGCACTGTAGCCTGCCAGGTTTCTGTGTCCTTGAAATTCTCCAGGCAAGAATACTGGCATGGGTAGCCATTCCCTTCTCCAGGGGCTTTTCCCTACCCATGGATTGAACCCAGGTCTTCTGCATTGCAGGCAGATTCTTTACCATCTAAGTCACCAGGGAAGCCCCTGGGCAATTAATAAATACTGAGATAGTTTCAGATAAATATAACTAAAATATTCTTCATACTGCTATATTTTCCTCACAATTTTTTGATACTCATTAGACATATGAGCCTGGAGAAGGCAATGGCAAACCACTCCAGTACTATTGCCTGGAAAATCCCACGGACGGGGGAGCCTGGTAGGCTGCAGTCCATGAGGTTGCTAAGAGTCGGACACGACTGAGTGACTTCACTTTCACTTTTCACTTTCCTGCATTGGAGAAGGAAATGGCAAGCCACTCCAGTGTTCTTGCCTGGAGAATCCCAGGGATGGGGGAGCCTGGTGGGCTGCCGTCTATGGGGTTGCACAGAGTCAGACAAGACTGAAGCCACTTAGCAGCAGCAGTAGCAGCAGGCATATGAGCCTTGTTAGCTAGAATTCTTTCAGAGTCCTTAAAACAACTTTCCTCTTGCTGATTAGGTAGTTTGTTTGGACTTACTGCTGGCAAGACTTGGAGCTATGGTCACTTTTCTTTGAATCTTGAATGGATGGAAGAAATCCAATATGCACTTAAAAAAATTATACCATGAATTAACATGAAAAACTGTGTGTTATAATATTAAAACCTTTCTATCTGATATTAAATACTTAATACTCTTAATGAAACCTATATTATAGAACTTAATCTGACTTAATTGAAGCCTTGTAATAGCAGAATTAACTCTTTTATTATCAAAAATATTTTTAAAAAAGCAGCTCCAAACCCATCTTGAAATAGGTAGGAATATACGTTTTGTGTATTTACTGAAGCATATTATCAGTATTTCAGCATTTGTTCTTGTGTCATTTCTTTTAACTTTGTACATGGAAAAGTGATGGGTAAATTATTGATCTTTGAACTGGAAAGCCATAGAGCTGGGCCAGATTGAGCCCTCTGGATACAGTGTATGTATCCAGAGCCCCAGGTCTGTGAATCTTTCTGCATGCCAATATCATCTTTATACAGAGGATGAACCTTTGTGTTGGGAATTTTAATATAGAGTAGCTCCATGACTGGTTTCTGAAATATGACTCCATTGTCACTTCATAAAGTTTTGATAAGACAGTACTTGTGTTTGGATGGAAAACTCCTGCCTGCTTTCTTTATGAGTGTGAGAGTCAAATGTTCTGGATGCCAAGGAAGGACTCTTTCCAGTAGGTGGCTGGTTCCAACAGAAATCAGATGATGATCCCTGACAGGTTTACTGAGGAGATGCTTTGCACCCTCATCATGAAGGTACCAGAGACTTGAACTTTCAAATATTCACCGGCATGACTTCAGAAATGTTTGATGTAAGACAGTTTATCCTCTTCTGTTTTATTATGCCTTTTCCCAACATAACACCAACAACTACTTTACCTTCCTGTCATTGATATACTAATGTTATTTCCCATATGTATACCACTTAATGAGTCAACACAAACACCCGTTTTATCTCATTTTTTGGAAGAAAATGGAACAATTATCAACATCTCACTTAATTACAATACGTGATAGGTGGGCTTTAGCTAAATTCCATGAGGAGCATGACTAGGTCTGTTTTGCTGAATGAATGATGAGTGAATTCACACATGTCTCATATACTTCGACTCCCTCTTATGATCTCCAACAGTTTCTCCCTCCAGTCCTCTGAAAGCCCACCAACATATTTTTTTTTCCTTTTCCTAATATTTACCAGTTTGACTGGAGGAACCAGCTTGACCAGAGATACCTATTTGAATCATTCTCCTAAATCCATTTGATTCTACTTGTAATAATACCTTTGTTTCTATTTAAAGTATAGATTATAAAGCATAATCACATACTTCTCACTGAATCCTCATAACCACCTCCAAGATTAGTTTATGTGGTCAGACTATGCCCTCCCTTAGCACCTGCTTTATCTTTGCAGGATTTAGTAATTGGCTATTTAATATCTATCTGTGTGCCTTACATAGGGCTTAGCAGTCTCTGTTCCATCAATATTTGCCAAATGAATGGATGACTTGAATGAATGAAAGTTTCTATCCCTATTTTATTGTTGAGAAAACCGAGAATCCTAACAGCTGAGTAACTTGCCTAAATTCAGAGTTCAAAATAGGCTGAGTCAGGGCTCAAACTCTTCTGGACTTCAAGCTCTTCCCTTTCCCAACCCAGCTGCTAGACTGTGGAGAAAACGCCAAGACAAATTTTTCAAACAAATAGAATCAATAGAAGCCAAATAGGAAGTATGATTGTGTATTAGTCTCTTAGGGCTGAGGAAACAAAGGACCACAAACTGGGTGGCTTGAAACAATATGAATTTATTTTTTCACAGAGCTCGAGGCCATAAGTCCAAATCAAGGTGTCAGCAGGTTTGGGTTTTTCTTGGGGGCCCGGGGAGGATCTGTTCTAGGGCTTTCTCCTCGCTTCTAGTGGTTCCTTGGTTTGCAGCTCTATCCCTCCTGTCTCTGCCTCTGTCTTTACGTGGCTTTACCTGCATCTGGTATCCTATGTTCTTCTTATAAAGATTGGGTTTTGAGCCCACTCTAATCCAGTATGAACTCATCTTAACTTATATCTTAATTATATCTGCAGAGACCCCATTTCCAATTTAGCTCACATGTCCAGGTACCAGGCTTCACTGGTGTCTCAGATGGTAAAGAATCCACCTGCAATGCAGGAGACCCGGGTTAGATCCCTGGATCATGAAGATCCCTTGGAGGATGGAATGGCAACCCATTCCAATATTCTTGCCTGGAAAATCCCATGGACAGAGGAGCCTGGCACCCTACAGTCCATAGAGTTGCGAAGAGTAGGACACGACTGAGCAACTAAACTAGCATGCAGCTAGGTACCAGGGCTTAGGATTTCAGCCTGTCTTATGCGAGAACACAATTCAAACCACAGCTGATGATGTTTTTTAAAGAAGGGACTAATATATGAATAATTTAAATAGGGTTGAATTATTTCCACAAGTAAACTTACCATAAGACTAAGGTTATAACTTTATTAAATCACTTGGTACAACATTTCCTCAGGTGTGTTTTCTAACACTAGTCTGCAGAATATTAGGAAGTATTGCTTAGGGGAAAAGGGGGCTTTTATTATTAAATAGTTTTAAGAAACTGTAGGTCACATAGAGTTAAATCACCTTACAGGCTATTTGCAGGACTCCTCGGAAACTTTAATATGCCAGAGTGTATCACAAAGACGTAGTATATGCTTCCTAAACTCATACAATGACAGACCATTTTTTAACTTGAGTGCTGTCCTAGGGAACACCCTTTCTGAGACCTTGACTTCACAGATAACATTATGTTGTAACTATCTGTTTACAAATTTTTCTCAGTAGGTTATAAGCTTCTGAAAGGCAGAATCCATATTTCACTAATCTTTGAATCCTCAGAACATGCCTAGCATCTGACAGCTATAGGGCCATGTGGTTGTACAGGATACAAATAAATGATGCTTCCCAGACTGATACGACCCAACCATACCAGACGTGTAGAGTGGTGTTTTATCAGTTAGGATTTCTTTCAGCCATGTCACAAGTCCTGGCCACTCTTCCCTGATAATTAAAGGGATTACTTTTTTTCTCACATAATAGGAAATTTGGGAGGAAGCAGTTCAGAACTGATGCACAGCTCTGCTCAAAAGAAATCATCAAGGCTACAGATCTGCCTTGTTTCAATCTTCAGTAACAGGAGGTCTTTTCTCAAGGTTACAGAATGGCTGCTTCATAGCCAGCCTCCACTTCTGGGCTTCAGGCAGGAAGAGAAAGTCTATTCTCTCTCACTGTTTATCTCTCCCTCTCTTTCCTTCCTTCCTTCCGTCTGTTCCTTCTCCCTCCTTCCCTCCCACACCCCTATCTTTCCCTTTTTTTTTCCCCTTTTAACATTTAAAAAAAACAGTAGCTTTCCCAGAAACCACACCAAGAATTTCAGCCTATATTTTATTGTCCAGAAGCCTGCCACAGTCTCCCCCTAGATGCAAGGGAGTCTAAGTAGGTGTACTGATAGGCTCATTATCAAGCCCCACCCAGCTCCCCAAAATGGGATCCCATTGGCAACGAAGAATGAGAAAAAGGCTTTTCAGCAGCAGGCTCTTGAATCCCATGCCATATAGGTTTGTTTGTACTATTGTTATTGTTAACAGTACTGGAGTTGTGACTGGTGCTGACCTATTTATAGAAAAAAAAAGTTTTTAAAAAATTTAAATATTTTTGTATTTTAAATTCCATAAAGAAGAACTGTGTTTCAGTAATCACTGAAACTGTTAGGTTATATAACCTCCTAGTAATAAACTGTCTTGATGGGGGAGAAAAATGTGTTGGAGAGTGTCCCAGGAATTCTGGACCCAGAATAGTAGGCTAATTGAGTGCTTATGCAATCACTGGATAAATTCACAATACAACTGAACAAGAAATTAAATATATAACCTCAAACTATTTCATTGATTCATTGCCTTGGGAAACCAGTGTTAACTTACTTCATCTTATTGATCCAGCATGATAAATAGAGCATTTTAATGGGGACTTGGATTCCATAATGATTTAGTTTCCAACATCTGTAGAAATTTTAGATCAGCCAGCAAAACAACTACCAATCTTTTTTAAATTTTTAAAATTTTTAATTGGGAGATAATTGCTTTACTGTGTTGTGTTGGTTTCTGTAGTACATCAACATGAACCAGCTGTGAGGATATATATATATTCCCTCCCTCGTGAGCCTCCCTCCCAATCTTGAGCCATGGTGGTATGAAGTTTGCTTTACAAAATTGGTGTCCTTTCCCTCTGAGATACAGCCATACTCAATTAAAATCATGCGATGTTAGCTAAGTAACAGGGCAGCAACCAAGACTGAAATTGTGGAGAAAAATTCCGAAGCGTGTCTGAATAATAGGAAGCAGAACTCAGAAATAGAAACTGCTTTCTGCTGTGATCACACCAGTGCAGCTGTTAGAGATTCTCCAATTGATTTGGAGAGTGTAGGAGACATAAATTAAAAATAAATAACTGTAGCAGCATTGCCGTGACTTTTTCGTCACATTTAATTAATTGGAAGTTTGGGACAACTTAGGACTTTGCTATAGCTGCATTATTTGTCTTTCTCTTTATTCTTAGGCTTCCTGTTCCTATTTAGAAGGTAGGTCTCCTTCAGTTTTTTTAAAATTGTTAACATCAACACAATTAATCGAGGAACAACTCATGATTAAACAAGATGCTCTAGTACCTCTGACTTCTAAAACATGAATCAAGTGGGACTGACCTAACTCTCCCTCAGATGACAGCTCATAAAACCCTATTTTTAGGTAGAGAATGCTGAAGCTTTTAGATCACATCTCCCAAAGATTATGAGATTGCAAAGAATATTACCTGCCCTCCCGCCCCCCGACACAACTCATTAAGACCAGATCTAGAGACTTAGTCAAACCTCAGCCCCAAACTCTGTGGCCAAATTTTCTGATAGACACATGGTACATTTTCACTGCATTTCACTTCCTTCAGGTTCTAAATGAAGCCTTATGTATCGGGCTGAGGACATCCTGGGCCTTAGGCTCCTAGATAGCTTCTCAGGGTCCTTTCTTCATTTCTTCTTGCCTGAGGGCCTGTGCATAGGCTGTTCTTTTTATTCCATCTTGTTTTTTTTTTTAATTGGAGTATATAATTGCTTTACAATGTTGTGTTGCTTTCTGCTTACAACAGTGTGAATCAACTACAAGTACACACATGTCCGCTCCCTCTTCAGTCTCCCTCGCCCACCCTGCCTCTGCCATCCCACCCTAAGTCATCATAGAGCACTGAATTTAGCTCCCTGTGCTATATAGCAGCTTCCCACTAGCTAGCTGTTTTACACATGGTAGTGTATATTTGCCTAGAATATTCTTCTCTTTGCCCAGATTTCCTTTTGTCCTACATTCCTTTCAGGTCTTCTTCTAAATTTCATTGGCATACTAAGTGAGTTTTCCTCAGTTATGAGCTCCAGAGTACATTTCTACCTTACATATCACATGTAGAATTATTAATAATTATATTATCACGTCATTAATTGTGCTATATTATTAATAATAATTATTAAAAATTTATCTGGCTACCACCTTAATTTATTTCTTGTGAAGTGAAGAAGAACTAAAGAGCTTCTTGATGAAAGTGAAAGAGAAGAGTGAAAAAGTTGGCTTAAAGCTCACATTCATAAAACTAAGATCATGGCATGTGGTCCCATCACTTCATGGGAAATAGATGGGGAAACAGTGGAAATAGTGGCAGACTTTATTTTTCTGGGCTCCAAAATCACCACAGATGGTGACTGCAGCCATGAAATTAAAAGACACTTACTCCTTGGAAGAAAAGTTATGACCAACCTAGACACCATATTAAAAAGCAGTCAATTACTTTGCCAACAAAGGTCCATCTAGTCAAGGCTATGGTTTTTTCAGTAGCCATGTATGGATGTGAGAGTTGGACTATAAAGAAAGCTGAGCACCAAAGAATTGATGCTTTTGAACTGAGGTGTTGGAGAAGACTATTTAGAGTCCCCTGGACTGCAAGGAGATCCAACCAGTCCATCCAAAAGGAAATCAGTCCTGAATATTCATTGGAAGGACTGATGTTGAAGCTGAAACTCCAATACTTTGGCCATCTGATGCAAATAACTAACTCATTTGAAAAGACCCTTATGCTGGGAAAGATTGAAGGCAGGAGGAGAAGGGGACGACAGAGGATAAGATGGTTGGATGGCATCACTGACTCAATGGACATGAGTTTGAGTAAACTCTGGGAGTTGGTGATGGACAGAGAGTCCTGGCATACTGCAGTCCATGGGGTTGCAAAGAGTTGGACATGACTGAGCGACTGAACTGAACTATTTTATTCCTTGAGTGCAATGTAAAGTAGGTAGAAGCAGGTCTGAGAGATACAGGAGAGAAATAGAGAACGATGGATCTGACCCAGCATTGTTTTCCCATTTCTATTACTATTTTAACCCTTATAACAGTGTATTTTTGGAGAAGGCAATGGCAACCCACTCCAGTACTCTTACCTGGAAAATCCCATGGATGGAGGAGCCTGGTAGGCTGCAGTCCATGGGGTCGCTAAGAGTCAGACACCACTGAGTGACTTCACTTTCACTTTTCACTTTCATGCATTGGAGAAGGAAATGGCAACCCACTCCAGTGTTCCTGCCTGGAGAATCCCAGGGACGGGGGAGCCTGGTGGGCTGCCGTCTCTGGGGTCGCACAGAGTCAGACATGACTGAAGCGACTTAGCAGCAGCAGCAGCAGCAGCAACAGTGTATTATAATAACCTCTGTACATGATTTTTTTTTCCTATTGCACTGTTTGTGCCCCAGTCCAGAATGCTTGTTCTCCTAGGCAAACACTGGCATTGGCTATTCCCATACCATAGGAGCTGACAATCTAGAGTCTAGTCAGCTACTCATGGAAAGCAATTAACTTTTCAAGCCATCATAAGCCAAATACCAAACAAATCAGCAGACACGATAGATCTGTATTGTCCATTCTGGTGGCTTCTAGCCACAAATGAGATGGATGGAAGAGCAATTTATTTTGATAATCATTTTAGTTCCTGGAAAGGGTACCACATTAGAATAATGACATAGCATAAAGTTTGTAAACAGAAATTTAAATGCTGCATAGTTTATAAAGCATGTCATAATGAAATTCTGCATATTGGCTTAAGCAATGCCTCAAAAATACTAAAGATACAGATGCAGAATTAAAACTAGTGGACTAAAATATTATAACAGGATGTGGAAGAAAAGTAAGATATGGTATTAGTTTACTATAGTTCACTATTTTTAGGACTTGCTCGGGGCATAGTCACATCTCAACAATACATAGAAGTTTGTAAAATATTATTAACTTCTAAATCTTGTACTATGTAAATGAATTTCTTGTTCAAAAATAAAACTAAGACTAGGGAAGAAAAGAAAAATGGCAATATTAATATGTTTTATATTTAACTTTTGATTTACTAATACATCTTTTTAAGTTGTTATGTAAACATTATATATTCTTAGAAGATCATTTCTGAGATTATAAACATACTTTTTAAAATATATATTGTGAAGATTGGCTTCAGGAAGCAAAGATAGAAATAAGTAGCATATATGATGATGGAGATTACTACACATTTGTGGTAATTGTGAAGACTTTGCTGAGAGAACAGTTATAGAACCACTTCCCAGGTAATTGGTTTCTTGAAGTCCTTCCATGATTATGTGGCAATTCCATTTTTGTCATCATTGTTCCATAATTAAGACATTATGGTTTTTCAGAGTTTTTCCCTGATACATCTGATGTGTGGAATATTTTTATTATTCTTTACCCTCAAAAAAACTTCCCACACAAGTACTTTTCATTATAAAAGAATTTAACATTTTAGAAATCTCTCCATGACTGAAATGTCTGTTTTTTTTTTTTTTTAATGAACTATGCATGTTTTTTTAATGAACATAATGGATGTGCAAGTTCCAGTCAATATTTCACTTTAAAGTTTGGTGGATTTTTAATGCATTCAATGAATGCTACTGATTGCATTAATGCAGTCCATTTACAGAACAGCTGCATTTTATAGTCAGTATATCAATATTAGTTACCAGACAAGTCCTCCAAATCCTCCAAATGAGAAAGCTGAGATTTCTTTTGTAATATTGCAAGAATACATTTCACTCAAGAATCATAATTTCAAATAATTTTAAAAATATACATTTTTTTTTGTTTCCAGTTTATATAGAAAAATTGGTTGATTTCTTACAAATTGTAAGTTGAATGAGAAGTTTCCTTTACTAGGGCTGAGAATTGATTTATGGAAAAGTGTTAAATCTCTTAGGTTTTCATTTGTGTATTTGAAACTTGGCTCTTCGCTTATTTGGCTCTTCATGTCACATGGGATTTTATTAAGGAATATATTTGTCATGCCAAATCCCCCTTTTGTAATGACAACATGCATGGGGCAAGAAATCATATGCAAATTGCTTTTGTATCACTCTGGAGTGTGCAGGTTTGTGACCACTAAAATAATTATTTCTTAATAATATGTTTTAAATGAAAACTCAAAGAGTGGATACATCTTCCAAAATATTATGTGTTGCAGTAAATTATGGTTTATTGGCCATTCTATCAACCTGGCATTTCTCTTAATAAAGACATTTGTGTTTTGGCAATAGCAGGTTAAGTTGTGCTAATTTTGTGTTTATTATTGTGACCCTGAAAATGTATAAGATTTTTAAATACCTTCTGACTTATCAAAGAAAGATTAAATTATATTTCCAAGTCACTTCAGTTTCCAGAAAATTGCAATTCTTTGAATATATTTGTTCTCTATATAATAATCAGAGAAGGCAATAATCCTCTATTAGAATACTTATCCCTAGAATATATTATTAAAAGAAACTCTTGAATTATCAGTCATTTTCCATTTCAAGTACTTCTTTACAGCATGTTGCATTTCTTGACATACTAATTATTATAAAATATGACTAACTTATTTTCCTTTTATCCATATATTCTGTGGAGAACAAAGTTAAAGTGAAAAGATTTGAATAGTTTTCTATTTAGGAGAACCCCCAAATGATGAAGTGTTGTCAAGTTATTAGATCCCCTTAACAGTATCATTATTAGTGCCTTTCTTCTAACCCAGGTGGAGAAGGAAATGGCAACCCACTCCAGTGTTCTTGCCTGGAGAATCCCAGGAACGGGGGAGCCTGGTGGGATGCCATCTATAGGGTCGCACAGAGTCGGGCATGACTGCAGTGACTTACCTTACCTCTAACCCAGGAACTTATAATTGCATAAGAGATCATTGGACTTTTCTAAGTATGAGAAATAGACTCTGAAAACATTTAAGGCTAAGTCTTTTTTTCAGTGTAGTTAAAACCAAAAGGAACGTGTTAGTTTCAGCATTAAAAGTGGGTAATATAATCAGCAAATGGATATAAATCAGGATATTTAAAGACCTTGTTCTGTAATAAGATAGAAATTAAACTACTTAGCCAGGCTCTCTATTCTGTTGCACTTGCTAGCTGCTAAGTCACATCAGTCGTGTCCGACTCTGTGCGACCCCACAGACGGCAGCCCATCAGGCTCCCCCGTCCCTGGGATTCTCCAGGCAAGAACACTGGAGTGGGTTGCCATTTCCTTCTCCAGTGCCTGAAAGTGAAAAGTGAAAATGAAGTCGCTCAGTCATGTCCAACTCTTAGCGACCCCATGGACTGCAGCCTACCAGGCTCCTCTGTCCGTGGGAGTTTCCAGGCAAGAGTACTGGAGTGGGTCGACTTAAAAATCAGTAAATAGGCAAAACTTTAGGTTAACACTAAACTCTTGAGTGTTTTAAATCAACCGTCCTTCAGTTTCAAGAACCTGAATTCATCTTCCCAACTGGGTTGGCCTCCTTCACTTAACAAGGACTCAGAGGCCTAGTGGAATTTACACTAATCGAACAGTGCTGGCAACCAAACAGCTCAGTTTCAATACAAGGAGAAGCCAGGAGCAGAACCCAAGTTACTGGTGAGTCTCATACTTTGCACCACTCAGCAGGGCAGACAATCTTCTCCTGTTACACCTTGAAGCAAAAGAAGGGACGGTGCTTACCCTGTTGCACCTGTCTGTAATCCAGGGAAAATGTAAACTGAGCTGATAGGACTGGTAACAAGCCTGAATAACTTGTTTGGGACCCAGGATTTACTCTTTCAGTAAAACTACTAAAGGATGGAATGTATCTTTGCCATAATTTCAGCTATTTTACTTATTAATTCCTACTTCATGTTGTCCTGGCTTGTAATTTATTGTTGTCGTTGTTTAGTTGCTAGATTGTGTCTAACTCTTTTGCAGCTTCACAGACTGTAGCCTACCAGGCTCCTCTGTCCATGGGATTTCTCAGGCAAGAATACTGGAGTGGGTTGCCATTTCCTTCTCCATGGGATTCTCCTGGACCAGGGATTGAACCCGTGTATCCTGCTTAGCCAGGTGGATTCTTTACCATTGAGCCATCAGGGAAGCCCTGTGATTTCCTGTAAGACCTTAAACTGGACTTAAACTTAAGAAGCTCAGATCTGAAGATTATTTCAGTTTGTTTCAGGAGATAAGACTGACTAGAGTTGTAGACAGAGAAGGCAATGGCACCCCACTCCAGTATTCTTGCCTGGAAAATCCCATGGACAGAGGAGCCTAGTAGGCTGCAGTCCATGGGGTCGCTAGGAGTCAGACACGACTGAGCGACTTCACTTTCACTTTTCACTTTCATGCATTGGAGAAGGTAATGGCAACCCACTCCAGTGTTCTTGCCTGGAGAATCCCAGGGACAGGGGGAGCCTGGTGGGGTGCCGTCTATGGGGTCGCACAGAGTCGACTTAGCAGCAGCAGCAGCAGCAGAGTTGTAGAGCGTGCACTAGCAGTAGATTCACATTCCAGCTCTGCCAAATGTAGGTGTGGCAGGGTTAACCCTCGTAACCCAAGTCCCTCATCTCTAAAACGAGGCTCATAACACCTTCCACGGAGAATGTTACTGGATGTTTAAAACTCAGATATACCTGAAGCCCTTGGCATATAGGAAGGACTCAATAATTGATTGTTCTGAAGCTCTTTCTTTCTTTTCTCATTTCCCTTTTAAGGTGACACAAGGGTACTAGTAATGTCAGGTTTTCTGCTTTTCTGTTGCTCTTTCCTTTTGTCCCTCTGATTCTTCTTTTCCTCCTTCTCTAAGACTGAGCCCCATGGATTTTTTAGGAAATGAGCTATGCATCTTATTCTTAACAGAAAAATGTCTTTGTGTGTGTGTGTATGTAAGTGTGTGTGCTGATATTTATGCTGTACGGAGTGTCAGTTCATATATTCTGGCCAGAATTTCTTTATATCATGGATCTTAATCCCTGCATTTTATCTTTTCTGAAATGGTAAAATGTTGCAATAGGGCAGTAATGGAGTAAAAGGGCAGATAATGATACTGGAGAATGACAAGTTAAATTTTCTTCTCTCTTCTGGTCCTGTCTTGGTGTGTTGATATATTTACTTTCTCAATGGAAGGAAAGGAGAATATTTTCCCTCTACCATTTTCAAGATAAAATCAAGGCTCCTGAGCCTGTAAACTGACCACTGCTGAAACAAGCAAACTGACAAGGAGTGAAACTGTAGAGTTCACATATGTTGTGTTTACTATGTGGGAAACACCATGATAAGAATTGCATGAATTATCTCATTAATTTCACAAAAACTCTATCATTATCTCTCTGTTACAGATGAGGAAGTTGAAGTGTAAATGGGTTAAGATAACTCCTCTCACTGAAGTGTCTGGACCAGGATCTGAACCCAGACACTCTAGTGCTGAGAAGAACCTAATCTGCCTTCTAATGTATGATGTGGACTCACCACTGAGGGCTACATTCAGTGTCCATGTCCTGAAATTGTGCTACTCACCAGATCTGCCAACATGACCTGGGAACTTATGAAAAATACAGAATTTCAACCTCACCCCTGACCTACCAAATTTTAATTTGCATTTTAAGAAGATCCCCAAGTAAGTAGCATATGTATTAAAGTTTTGGATACACAAGACTAATGCATTATTTCTGGGATCATGTAAATATTTTTGTGTGATGCAAGAAGAAGAAAATCAGGATTTTAGATATCTCAAAGGGATTAAGATTTAGAGACAATGCAGTTCAACCTCTTCCTTTCATAGACATTGAAAATGTTACATGGTGATTAAATATGTGTTTAAAAATAAATAAATGTTTAAGAATTCAATAAAAAATTATTGAGCGTATATCACCTGGCAGACTGTATGTCAAGCGGGATGGAGATACAAAGACACACAAATTACATACGCTGGGAGACCAGTGGAAGGGACAAAGAGCATGAAGTTTATAGGTGCTATGATATAGAGTGTGTGTGATGAAGCACTGAGGAACAAAGAGGTTGAGATAGGGATCAAGATAGACATTTTTTTTAAAGCTCTGACATTTCAATGTATTTAATTTTATAAATGTAATTACTGTTCGGCTGCACTGGGTCTTTGTCGCAGGGCGTGGGCTTTCTCTAGTTGTGGTGAGTGGGGACTGCCCTCTACTTGCGGTGCACGGGTTCTCATTGCAGTGGCTTCTCTTGTTACACAACACAGGGTTTGTTGTACATGGTTTGGGTACATGGTTTAGTTGCCCCATGGCATGTGGGATCTTCCTGAACCAGGGATCAAATCCATGTCCCCTGCATTGGCAGGTGGATTCTTAGCAGCAGCAGCAGCAGCATCATACCCCTTCCTCTCTGGTAACCACTATATTTTCTCTGTGTCTATGTACTTATTTTTGTTTTATTTGTTCATTTATTTATTTTTATATTCCACATATGAATGAATTATACTGTGTTTGTCTTTCTCCATCTGACTTTATCACAATACCCTCAAGGTTCATCCACATTGCTAGAAAAGGCAGGATTTTATCTTGTTTATGGCTAAGTAGCAAGGAGATCAAACAAGTCAGTCCTAAAGGAAATCAGTCCTGAATATTCATTGGAAGGAATGATGCTGACGCTTCAGCTTTGGCCACATGATGTGAATAAATGACTCATTGGAAAGACCCTGATGCTGGGAAAGATTGAAGGCAGGAGGAAAAGGGGACAACAGAGGATGAGATGGTTGGATGGCATCGGCAACTCGATGGACATGAGTTTGAGCAAGCTCCAGGAGTTGGTGATGGACAGGGAAGCCTGGCGTGCTGCAGTCTATGGGGTCGCAAAGAGTCGAACACGACTGGGCAACTGAACTGAGCATTCCATTAGTGTGCGTGTGTGTACATCTATCATCTATAACATCTTCCCTATCCATTCAACTGTTGATTGACACTTAGGTTATTTCCATATTTTGGTTATTGTAAACAATGCTGCAATGAACATAGGAATGCATATATCTTTTCAAGTTAGTGTTTTCTTATTATTTGAATGCATGCCCAAAAGTGGACTGCCTGGGTCATATGGTAATTGTATTCTTAATTTTTTGAGAAATCTCCATAGTGTTTTCCATAGTGGCTTCACCAATTTACATTCCCACCAACAGTGTGTGCAGACATGCTTCTCTCCACATCTTTGCTGACACTTGTTATTTCTTGATTTTTTCATAATAGCCATTCTAATGGGTGTGAAGAAATATCTCATTGTGGTTTTGATTTTTATTTCCCTAATAATTAGTGATGATGAACATCTTTCCATGGGCCAGTTGTCTTGTTTGGAAAAATGGCTAATCAGATCCTCTCTACATTTTTTGTTGTTTGCTACGGAGTTGAGTTCTTTGTATATTTTGGATATCAACACAGTATCAGATATATGATTTGGAAAAATCTTCCATTTGGTAGGCTGTCTTTTTGTTTTGTTGATGTCTTCCTTTGCTCTGCAGAAGCTTTTTATTTTAATGTAGCTCCTTTTGTTTATTTTTTATTTTATTTCCCTTGCCTGAGGAGACATATCCAGGAAGATATTGCTAATGTGAACATATGCTATGTTTTCCTCTAGGAGTTTTGTGGTTTCCTGTTTTATTTTGGAGTTTTTAATCCATGTTGAGTTAATTTTTGTGTATTACATGATTGGGGTCTCATTTTGTTCTTTTGCATGTGGATGTCCAGTTTTTCCAACACCATTTACTGAAGAGACTGTCCTTTTGCTCCATGAAATATTCTGTATGAAATCTATTAAGTTCATCTGGTATACTGAGAGTATATCTCATTTAAAGCCACTGTTTCCTTGTTGACTTTCTGTCTGGATGATCTATCCATTGGTAGAACTGGGTGTTAAATTCCTCTTGATTTTTGTGTTGCTCTCAATTTCTCCCTTTAGGTCTATTAATAATTGCTTTATATATTTTGGTGCTCTCACATTTGTCTGTAGAGCTGAGATGAGTCTCCTAGAGGCAGCATATTGATGAGTTTTGCTTTTAATCCATCCAGCCACTCTGTGCCTTTTGATTGGTAAATTCAATCAATTTATATTTACAGTGATTGTCGGTAAATGAGAACTTAGTTCTGTCATTTTGTCCTTTGTTTTCTGGTTGCTCTATAACTCCGTTGTTTCTTGTTCCTTGTGTTTCTGTATGCTTTTTCTAGTTTGGTGGTTTTCTCTGATAGTTTTCTCAGTTTCCTCTTTTCACATTTGTATCTCTGCTCTAGATTCATGTTTTATGGTTACCGTGAGTTTTGTACAAAGCGTCTCACAGATAAAATAGTCCTTTTCCTGAAGATAGCATCATATCTTCATTTGGTAACTGAGATCTGTTTTTCTAACTCTTCCCCACTTAAGTTTCTGTTGTCTCAAATTATCCTATTTTTACTATTGTGAGTTCGTTACCAAATTAAAGTAGTTATTTTTACTGCCCCTCTTCCTTTATCTTTTATACTGTAATTATGCGTTTAACAATTTATTCTGATATAGAGTTGCAATTTCCTTATTCTGTCTAGTTAACACCTTACTCCTAGTTTGTGTACTTTTACCTTTTCATTTCAGGTACAAGAGCTCCTTATAACATTTCTTGTAAAGCAGGTCTAGTGATGAAATTACCTAGCTTTTGTTTGTCTGAGAGAGCTTTTATTTCTCCTTCGTATCTGAAGATTAACTGCTGGATAGAGTATTCTTAGCTGACAGTTTTTATCTTTCAATATTTAGATATGTCATTCCACTCTCTACTGGCATGTAGAGTTTCTGCTGAGAAATCTGCTAATGGCTTAATGGGGTTCCTTTATAGGTTCCTGCTCTTTTCCGCACCTCCTGCCCCATAGCCGAAAGGTCTTTATTGATGACTTTCAATAGCATTAATATAGTATGTCTTGGAGGAGGTTTTGTTTTGCATTCAGAAAAGTAGATAGTCTCTTAGCTTCATGTACTTTGATATCTAATTCCTTTCCCAGATTTGGGGAGTCTTTAAATGTTATTTTTTTTTTTAATAAACTCTGCTCCCTTCTCCTTCTTTTCTCCTTCTGGGATTCCCAATTATCCTTATCTGCCTTTCATAATGGAGTGGGAAAGTTCTCATAGAATTTCTTCAGTTTTGAAAATCAGTTTTCTCTTCTCTTTTACCTGAATCATTTCCATATTTATATCTTTGAGTTCATCAATTGTCTTCTATATGGTTTATTCTGTTTCCAATGCTTTCTAATGCATTATTTATCTCATTTATTGGGTTCTTCTGCTCTAGAAACTCTGTTTGTTTCATTTTTAGAGTTCACTCTGGTAAAGTGTTCCTTCTGTTCATTAACTTTATTCCTGAGCTCACTGAGCTGAACTGCCTTTCTAAGTTTTCTTGTAACTCACTGAGTTTCTTCATTATTGTTATTTTGAATTTTCTTCCAGTCAGATTGTAGTATTCCATGATTTTAAGTTTGATTTCTGAAGAACTGTCAGTTTCCTTTTGTGATATCGTTACCATGATTTTTCATAGTGCTTGATTAGTTTATCCAGTGCTACCTTTGAAGCAGCAAGCACCTTTCTTATTTAGATAAAGCTTTTAAATTTTGATTTTAACAATTCAACTGGTAGGTGATTAAAGCCTTTCTTTGGTTTTTCAGCAGGTGGCATTATAGCACAAGGTTTTGGTTTCTCTCTTATCAGGACAGCCTCTGGCGACATTAGAGAGTGGACACTTTTTCATCCTCAACTGCCTCTTTCAAAGGTGTCGCTGGGGCCCTCATTGCCACTGCCTGTGCCTCTGAGGTGGGGTAACTGGTGCCTTGATGCTGCCAAAGTGGAGTTGCCATTCAGAATACCAGGAGGGCAGACGCTCCCACTGCACCCAGGGTCATCTAGATTTCAGGCATTGATGCCATGGCAAGGAGAAGGGCAGGGTGAGGGAAGAGCCAGGGTCACTAGCACCTCTACCACACCTGGGGTTGTGGGGTTTGAGGGTACTGCCAGCGGTGGCAGGGGTGGGGGGACTGGACTCAAGAGTGCTGCCACAGCTGGAGGAACCGGGGTCATGGGTCCTGCTGCTTCCACTGCCCAGCTCCCTGTGCTCACAGATTCTGATGTGACCAAGAAGCTGGGGTAGCTACTTCCCCTGCTGCTATGGGGCTCTCTGGGGCTACACGCTCAGCCGCTGCCATGAGAGTCCAGGATTGTGGACTGGGTTTGCCTCCACTGCTCCCCAGTTCTGCCTCCTCCATGCATTCCAGCCCACCCACCTTCAGATACGCAGATATGTGGCTCTCTCTGGTGTCCTGGTGGATGGGGCAAGGAACCTCTGTTGAATTCCAGATCTTTTAGGGTTGTATATTGACAAGGAGAAACAAAAAGAGCTTTTCATGTCCCCATGATGCTGACTGCCACCAGTCTCTGGATAGTTTTGATCAGTCTGATTTCCAGACCAATGGCACCTGGATTCACTGAATACGTTGTGTTAGTCGCTCAGTTGTGTCTGACTCTTTGAGACCCCATGGACTGTACTCCACCACACTCCTCTGTCCATGGGATTCTCTGGGCAATACTGGAGTGGATAGACATTCTTTTTTCCAGGGGATCTTTCCAACCTAGGGACTGAACCCGCATCTCCTGTGTCTCCTGAGTTGTAGGCAGATTCTCTACCCGATGAGCCATTGGGGAAGCTCAGATTCAGTGAGGGAGAGAGGAGTCAAAAATCTTTGTAGATGAGACAGAAGTTGGATACATTTTAACCATACACTATGAACCAAGTACAAAACAGAGTTCATTTTCCCAAAGCATGACCCAAATGGGCCACCAATATCAGAAGTACTTGGGGAAGCTAAACACGATTCAGTTTCTGGCTCCTTCCCTAATCCTACTGGATAAGAAACTATGGAAACAGGTCCCAGAAGGCAAATGTTTAACACTCACCAGATGTAATTCTGATGGGCATCAGCTGAGAGAATGACTGAATAAGTCTGTTATTTGATATGAAATCATTTTAGTAATCTGGAAAGTTTATGTTTTTCATTATCTTCACTGAATTTTCTTTCAATTGTATCCAAAAACAAATGTGTCATAAGCAGTCAACAGAACACTATAAATAACCATAGAATAGGAAGTACATTCCAAATATTTGAACAGGCAAATATGTTGCTTATTTTTGTACTGGGACAATTTAAAGAGGCATGGTGTGGTGAAGCCACTGAAGAGTTAAGGAGTATTCATCTTTTTAATGTCTGGAGCACATATTTGTTGAGGTGATTTCATTTTAAAGCGGTGATTTTGCTGACTAAGAGTGCGCAATGGAATTGGCGATAGGGAGAGAAAGTGGCACAGTGCCCAGGAATCATTAATGTTAAAGACTCCAAAGGTGCTGCTAATGGACAGCCCTGGTGAGACGTTCTGCTTTAAATGCAGAGATATGTAGAGTGTGTTAAAAATGTGCTACCCTGCACTCTTGTAAGGATGGGAGCAGTTCCTGAAATTAGACAACTTGGTTAGAGTCAAGTGAACTGAGGAAAAGTTCTCCTGCTACCAATATTATTTCTCTGCCATTCTCTCTTCATTTTTTGCTGTTTGCTTTTTAAACTTGGACTCTCTTGTACCTACTCTGCTGGGCTTCTGTGATGGCTAGCAGGTAAAACATTCGCCTGTAATGCAGGAGACACAGGAGATAGTGTTTGATCCCTGGGTCAGGAAGATCCCCTGAAGTAGGAAAATGACAACCCACTCCAGTATTCTTGCCTGGAAAATCCCATGGACAGAGGAGCCTGGCAGGCTACACTCCATGGGGTCTCAAAGAGTAAAGCATGCCTGACTGACTCAGCACAACCACACAGCTCAATACCTACTCTGGATTATTGCCAAAACCTTCTAACGGATCTCCTGGTATTCATTCTCTTTCTTCTACTTGCTGCCAGAATTCTTTTCCCAAATTAGATCTATTTCACTTTTGAGCTTAAAATTTTGCAATGAATAGTTTCTCACTGCCTACAGAGTCAAGTCCAAAGTCCTTCACACACCAGCTAAGACACCCTGGCTCCTACCAACCATTCCCCTCCTTGATCTGAGTCACTTTTTTTTTTTTTATGCCATTTACATCCATATTTTCCTACACTGATTGTAGTTCACTGAGCCATTTGTAGACTTTCTTCTCTGTTTCTTCCTCATAAACAGGAGATAAAGCAATGTAACAAACCAAACCTCTTGAAAATACACATTTCTGGCCAAGGCCTTATAGGCCAGAAATGTAATATTTTCACTTCCAACATCCCAAATTACATGACTACTCCTGGGGGAGAGAACACATTATCTCAATCCCAAGGATTTTCAACTCAGTCCATGCAGTTTCTCCTGGGAAATCCTCTTATCTTTATATGAGCTGCTGGCATCTAATGACAGGCCTTTTGGCAACAGGGAATTTTCTGGGAAACCTTGGCATTCAGATCCCTTTCCCATTATCCGGGATGTCCTATGTCCCACATATCAGCTGAGGGAAAAATGAAGCTCTTGAGACAAAGGAAAGAGGCTCTTACATGGTGTGAGTTATAGATAAGGAACCTAGAAGAATGGAATCTAACCTTGTTCAATCTTGCAGCATTTCTTACTCCAGGCTCCTGATTCTGCCTAGATTGGGAGTTTAGCATACTTGGAATAGTCAATTAGAAGACAGAGGAACTGTACTATTCCCAGTCCTGTTTGCTAAAGATATACCTGGTTTAAATATTAATGAGACACAAGACTAATAATTCTGCTCAATTCCTTTTCTTCAAAAAATCCCCAGCTGTCTGCAAAATGCTTAGATGCTTGCTTTCTAAAAAGACTCTTAGATGCTTCAGGGCAAATATTCTTTCTGTGTTTCAAATAAAAATTCTCTTATAAGGCTCCTTAACTTAAAAAATTATATGGTAAGCTTTAGGAGCTTGGTGTGTTTCTAAGACAGACAGAGACAGGCCAACAGCAGAATATGATTTGAAAGCAATTGTAAAATAGTGCTTCCAAGAACAGCCTCTCTTTTCTTCCTCCTTCCTTTCCTTCTTCTTTTCCCTTCCTTTCTTTCTTCTCTTTTTTACTTCCTTTTTCTCCTGTGCTTCTGCCTTTTCATTTTTTCCCTTTCTCTTTCTCTCTCTTTTGTTTTTGCTTCTATTCATTTATTGGACACTACAATAGGCCAGATTGTATGAGAGATAGAAATATTAAAAAAAAAAAACACTACTGCCTTTATTGACCACACAACCTAGTGTTGGAAGAAATATACAGGTATGCAATTAATAAGGATGTTTGGGGTTGCTGACTTCTTTTAAAGGAAGGAAGGCATTTTCTCCAATTGAATGACACACTTATTCGTTCATAGTGCTAGATTATTTTCATAGTACGTAGAACCGTAACTTCTTGTTGCTATAGTATAAGGACTGAGTTGAAGAGTGCTCATAAATAGGTTTGAAAGGGAAGCAAGAGCAGATAATAGTATTATCAGTTCAGTTCAGTTCAGTCGCTCAGTCATGTCTGACTCTTTGCAACCCCATGAATCGAAGCATGCCAGGCCTCCCTGTCCATCACCAACAGCCGGAGTTTACCCAAACTCATGTCCGTTGAGTCGGTGATGCCATCTAGCCATCTCATCCTCTGTCGTCCCCTTCTCCTCCTGCCCCCAGTCCTTCCCAGCATCAGGGTCTTTTCCAATGAGTCAACTCTTTGCATGAGGTAGCCAAAGTATTAGAGTTTCAGCTTCAACATCAGTCCTTCCACTGAACACCCAGGACTGATCTCCTTTAGGATGGACTGGTTGGATCTCCTTGCAGTCCAAGGGACTCTCAAGAGTCTTCTCCAACACCACAGTTCAAAAGCACCAATTCTTCAGTGCTCAGCTTTCTCTATAGTCCAACTCTCACATCCATACATGACTACTGGAAAAACCATAGCCTTGACCAGATGGACCTTTGTTGGCAAAGTAATGTCTCTGCTTTTTAAAATGCTATCAAGGTTGGTCATAACTTTCCTTCCAAGGAGTAAGCGTCTTTTAATTTCATGACTGCAATCACCATCTGCAGTGATTTTGGAGCCCCCCAAAATAGTATTATAGTTCATAATAAAGGATTTGGCATTTGTCCTGAAGTCTGTGAGAAGCTGCTACTAAAGGACTTCAGGCAGAGATATGAGATAATCATAGCATTAGGGAAAAAAAGTTATCTGGTAATAGTGAAGAGAATAGCTAATAGTATACTAATAGTAGTGGGGAGAGGGAAGGGCATTAAGTGGAGGTAAGGAGACCTTTAAGGAGGGTGTTGCTGTCATCTAGACAGTGATAAAGTCATTACCAAGTTGAACCTTTAGAGAAAATATGAGGTTTTAACTCACAGAAGAAATGTGGGTGAGTGGCAGAAAGAGAGGAGTTGTGGAAGTTACCCAGATCTTCAACACAGTATCATTAACACAGGTTCAAGTCACAGGAGGAAAAGACCTAGTGCTGGGGTTGAGGGAGCATGATTTGGGGTTCAATTTTGAGCATGTTGAATTCAAAGCATCTTACTGGATATATGACATATATTTAGGGGGTAAATGGCTTGGGAACTCAGAAGAGAGGTGGATAAAAAATGTAGCTTTGGAAGTTGGTGGTCTATAGGTGGTGGCTGAGACCGTGGGGTGGGTACAATCATTCAAGAATTGGGCGGTGTAGGGGAGAGAATAGGGAAGAGGGAAAAGCCCAGAACCCTGGGAACACCAGTACTTAAGGAAATAAGAGATGGAAGCTGGGGAGATTGAGATTAAATGAGCTGGGAAGTAGAAAGGGGGATTTAGTAGGTGATCTCAACAGGAGCCAAGGAAGAAAACTTTCAATAAAAGATGGTGCTAGCATTGAATATTGTAGAGAATTCAAGAATAAAGGACCCAGAAAACATTAATTGAATTAAGGAACAAGGTTTTCCTTGGGGATCTCAGTGTGAAAGGTTTCCATAGATTAGGGTAAGGGGTGGAACACAAAGTTTGTGGAGGAGAGAAGGGGTGGGGCCTTGGAAAGCTGGGCAAAAGCTAATGAGGGCACCAGCATGGCGACACTGGAAAACCTAAGCTGAGGGCAGTAAGACTGAACCAGCGTCCTTGATGGGATGCGGGTGGCCTTCAGTGGAGTCCCAGGAACTGAAGAGAACAACGCTGTGTCAGTGCCGAGCCCCAGGAACAGACGGAAGGGGCTGGCTGTGCGCTCACATGGGCTGCAGTCTGGGAGCACGGGCTCCGGAGACTGACCTCATGGCGTCTTCTTCTGTGACCCAACTCCAACACTGGAGAAAGAGGAGAAGCAAGGAAATACAACCTGGGCCCCTCTTTCTGTTCATGTCACTGTACTCCTCACATGTCCTCCCCTCAACCACCCGCCTAGCCAGTCCCACTAACAATACTCAAAGAAGAAAGCTGTGAGCTCACTTATGGATGGGGATTCATATTGAATTCTACTCTGGGGTGCCTTTTTATTAGTTTGTTCTACAGGGTTAAAATATTTTTTTTAATGTCTTATTTTATTATTTTTGGAGGGGTTGGAAAGACTTGAGCCTGTTTATCTACAAAAATGAAAAAAAGCCCAAAGAGAGAAGATGAAGATTCTGGAGAGAAACAAGCTCTGGAGAAGTGAGAGGTGTTGGACACAGAGCAGTAGTGAAGACAGGGAGAGCCCTTTCTGCAGGTAGGAGGTCAGGCAAGAGTGACACTGAGGGGCAGAGCCAGGCATTTGACTTCCTGTCTACTGGCCCCAGGTTATCCAGTTACCCAGACTCATCTGGGGCCTGGGTTCATGACTGAGCGGAGGCACAATGGCTAAATTCAGTAAGCCAATTCTGGAGCAGCCAGTTATGTGAGTCAGTTTTCAGAAGAGATTTTTATTTGGTGAAATGTTGAAGAAGAAGTTTTATTAGCCTTAGGTGGCTGAGGTCCTGAGAGGGCAGATGAAAGCCAGGGTTAACTTTTTAAAAATTTTTATTGGGGAACATCCCATGGACAGAGGAGCCTGGTGGACTACAGTCCATGGAGCCGCAGAGAGTTGGACATGACTGAATGACTAACACATACACATGCATAGTTGATTGACAATGTGTTAGTTTTAGGTGTTCAGCAAAGTGAATCAGTTATACATATACATATATCCACTCTTTTTTAGATTCTTTTCCTTTATAGGCCATTACAGAGTATTGAGCAGAGTGGGTCCTTATTAGTTATCTATTTTATGTATGAGCATGCATGCTCAGTTGCTACAGTCGTATCCAACTCTGTGTGACCCAATGGACTCTAGCCCACCAGGCTGCTCTGTCCATGGGATTCTTCAGGCAAGAATACTGGAGTGGGTTGCCATGCCCTCCTCCAGGGGATCTTCCCAACCCAGAGATCAAGCACCCATCTTCTGCACTGCAGACTGATTCTATACTGCTGAGCCACCGGGGAAGCCCATTTTATATATAGTAGGCAATGGCACCCCACTCCAGTACTCTTGCCTAGAAAATCCCATGGACGTAGGAGCCTGGAAGGCTGCAGTCCATGGGGTCGCTGAGGGTTGGACATGACTGAGCGACTTCACTTTCACTTTTCACTTTCATGCACTGGAGAAGGAAATGGCAACCCACTCCAGTGTTCTTGCCTGGAGAATCCCAGGGACAGGGGAGCCTGGTGGGCTGCCGTCTATGGGGTTGCACAGAGTCGAACACGACTGAAGTGACTAAGCAGCAGCAGCAGTGTGTTTATGTCAGTCCCAATCTCCTAATTTATCCCCCACCTTTTATCTTTAGGTAAACATGTTTATTTTCTATATCCGTAACTCTATTCTGTTTTGCAAATCAGTTCATTAAGCAAGGGCTATTTTAATGCAGGTTATTGTTTTCATGAAGAAAGAGGCTAGGCCATCCCCAGGGAGAAGTGAGGTGTGGGCCTTGAGGAAAGGAAGAAGGTTAATGGGGAAGAAGGCGAAGCTATGTCTAGGGCTAATGAAGGACTGTTGAAAAGTGTGGAGGACCTGGCTGGGGATAGCGAGAAGAGTTCTTAGTGCTGTTATTTATCTGATTTTCTTCAGTGTTCAGTAGCTTAATGGGGCTTCCCTGGTGGCTCAGACGGTAAAGAATCTGCCTGCAATGCAAGAGACCCAGGTTCAATCACTGGGTAGGGAAGATCTCCTGGAGAAGGGAATGGCTACCCACTCCTGTATTCTTGCCTGGAGAATTCCATGGACAGAGAAGCCTGGCAGACTACAGTCCACGGGATCCCGAAGAGTTGGACACTACTGAGCGACTAACACTTTCATTTTCACTTAGTAGCTTAGTAGCTTAAAACAGGAGAATGTAAAAAGCAGACAGCCAGCTTAATCCAGGGTTAAAATAATGTCCAAAAAGAAAGGAAAGGTGCAAGTTTAAAGATTTGCAGAAAGATTTGATAGAGGAAGAGCATCTAGAATTCCCACAGGCTGAACAGGAGAACTCAGGTGGTTGGAGAAGCAGAAAACCCCTATTCTGTTAAAGGTTATTGTGGCTGGTGTGGCCTGGGGGAAATCTTTGTTACACATTTGTAAGGCAGCCTACAATCGCATTAGCATTTTTGGCAACCACATCACACCTTGGGCTTATGTTGAACTCACTGTCGACCAAAATCCCTAAATCTTTCACATGTGCTGCTCTTAAATCCTGTTTCCGCCATGTTGTACTTGTAAAATTAATTACTATTTGGGGCCTAAATGTAGGGCTTTACATTTATGGTTATTAAATTTCATCTTGTTAGGTTTAGGCCATTGCGCCAACTCAGAGAATATTGGATATCTTGACTCAAGTTTTCACACATTTCCCCCATAACTTTCAATGAGACAGAATCCAGAGGAATTCCTTATGCACATTCAAAAGTGACAGATTTACCCTATGTCTTATTTTTTAGTTCACATCTTTGTTTTGTCTAAAAGGAACTTGGCCATATTTCTTTCTAACATCATAATTTGCCAAAGTGTGCTGGTTAAGATGTTTGTGCCTGCAAAGGTGGAATTCTGAATCAGCCTGGAGTAAACAATAAGGACATTTATTTGTGCACAGAGGTAGGGAGGGCTCCAAGCACAGCACAACCAGAGCTCAGACTGTTCTGCTGTTTGGAGTTTACCTTCTCCGTGTCTTGTCCCTAGGCCAGTTTCCTTTGTGGATATAAGCTGGCTGCCAACAGCCACGAGGATAGCGTGCTTCCTTGTTTGTGTCCAAGAAAGAGGGTGGGAGGTGAGAAAGTGTGAATAGAAGAGTATTCTTTCAGTTTGACTAGGACAACCTCCTATATCACCTTTACAGTGACCAGCAATCCTGATGTGCTTGGAAGTGAGGGGAGTCCCAGGATGTGGGACTTCCAGTGCTAAAACAGGAAAGTCCTGGGCAAGCGGGGACCATTGGTCATCCTGGCACCTACACCTAGACCAGTGACCTCTACCAGGATGAAACCTGACTTTGACTGGCTTAACCCAGTCAAAGCCCTTGGCAAAGGGCTTCTCTCATGGCTCACTTGGTAAAGAATCCACCTACAATGCTGGAGACCCGAGTTCAATCCCTGGGTAGGGACGATCCCCTAGAGAAGGAAATGGCAACCCACTCCAGTACTCTTGCCTGGAGAATCCCATGGACAGAGGAGCCTGGTGAGCTACAGTCCATGGGGTCGCCAGGAGTCAGATACGACTTAGTGACCAAACCACCACCAGAATTGGCAAAGGGATGGGAACACATGGTTGGTTTGCACACATGTTTCTGAAGTGTGACTCTGGTCTATCAGATTCCACTGGGTTCAGATTCCTTGGCACCAAACTCACTGATTCAGAATCTCTCAGCATGGAAATGGGAAACTAATTTTTATCAAGCACTGCAGACAGTGCCCTACACAGCAATGCTTAGAGAAATACTGGTTTAGACTTGATAGTACTCACCCCTGAAGCTTGGGTCAACACCCAAAATGGCAAGGCTGCTAGGGAGGATGGCCGGGGCTAGGGAGGATGTTGGGAAGTCACAGCCCCATATACCTACTCTAGTTCCCTGGTTTTCTTGTCAAGTAATCCCATCTTCTAGAAGGGAAGGAAGATGCTTTGGGATTCCTTGTTCTTAGTGAAATCATACTTCTTCCTGGTAATATCCAAGGGCATTAGTAAGACTCCCTTCAGTAAGTGTTCACAAAGCATGCTTGAGAATCACTCTTGCTTTTTTTCTTGGAATCAGTATAAAACTCTCAAGTAGCCAACTTGCAGAATCCATGACCTTAAAAAATTTTTTTTGGATAGAATAGTATTTCCTTGTATGTAGTTCCTACGGAAGTAGCATACATTTGAAATTAAGCAGCATACATAAGAGATTGAGCTCTGGTCAGGAAAAGAAGCAGAGAATCTAAGCCTTTCATTTGCATATATTGATTTTGCATATATTTATTAACTTCCTGAAGCTTATTATTTGCAAAATAAAATAAATATAGAACTTAATTTACTGGGCTGTTGAATTAAATGAGATAATGTTTATAAAGTTTGAGCACAGTGCTTGTCTCAAGTAGTCAGTACATTTTGATAATTAATATCCTTCCTCCTCATTCTTTCATTATTTGAGATATTCTGAGGACTAAAGTAAGGCCAGGCACAGAGCTTGTCACTAAAGATCACAAAAATGAGGGTCAGTCCCTGCTAGCAGGGAATTCACAGTATTGGCATTATAATATAATGACACTGTAGTAGATTTATATACTGGATATCAGGAGAAAACAGAGGAAGGAATGCTCAATTTAGAGGATGACCTGGGTCTTGAAGAATGGTCAAGAGTATTCTGGATGAATATGGGAAAAGCAGGAGAGAGGACTTCCAGATAAAGGATATAGCACGAGCATTAATAAAAGCAGAGAACCTGAAAGAGTAGAGCCCCTTTGTGAATGTAAGTGATTTTGAAAGCTGAAATGCAGCATTCATGGGACTTCCCTGGTGGTCCAGTGGCTAAGACTAAAGTCGCAAAGCAGAAGGCCCAGGTTCGATCCCTGCTCAAGGAACTAGATCCCACATGCCACAACTAAACATCTCAAATGCTGCATCTAAGACCCCCTGTGCAGCCAAATAAATAAATAAAAAGAAATGTGGCATTCTGGTCAGGAGCAGTGGTAGATGATGTATATAGGAGGAAAGGGCTGATTCAGGGCTTTGGGCTTCTGTTCTACGAATGGAACAGGGTTTTAAACAAAGGAGTTAGTCGTGTGGCTACCCTTGTGTTTTAGAAAAATCAATCTAGGGACAGTGAATGAGGAGTTGGAGGATGGTGAGACAGGGAAATTTCAGAGCTTGCAACATTACTCCTAGTGAGAGTTGATAAATGTTAAAACAAGAGAAGGGTATTAGGAATAGAGTGGAAGGATGCAAACAAGAAAGGTAGGGTAGATACAAATGACAGGACTAAGTGACTGATTAGGCATCAGGTGGGGAAAAGGAAGATTTGAGGGAAATTCCTGTTTCTGTCTTGCTGAATGGTGATGTCATTGTCCAGACAGGATTACAGGGGGAGCTGCTGGTGGTGGTAGAGTCAAGCTTTGAACCGATTGAATTTTAGTTCCACGGGAGATCTCCAGATGGAGGTGCACTAGATTGTCTGTGTCTGGGGAGTACGTTCTGGGCTGGAGAGATGGCTGGGAAATCAGCAGGGAATGATCTTCAGGCACTGGTATCCGTGGGTGACAAAAATTGCCTGGGATGATGCCTCAGCAAAGTATGTAGATTAGAAGGAGGGCGAGTACCCTCAGAGACTACCAGATTCCACTAAGCTCGTGAATGATTCGGCGATATAATCTGTATGTTCTACCAGGGTCCAAGCCAGAAGAATTAAACATGTTTAAGCTCTGTATTTTTCATACTACTCTTTCCAAGAATTCTTGCTGATCTGTCTAGTCCTTCATTTATTCCCCTTAAGTAACTGAGATTTTTCTGTCAGTTTTTTCCCCCCTCAGAGGGTAAAAATATGATAATGTTCTAAATTTTTAAATTGCATTTTGTTTTCTAATTGACTGTCTAGTTTCTTTGGAATTTCTTTAGCTGTTTTCTTATGTTCCTGTCCAAAATTCTAAATAGAAAACTTAAGAAAAACTAAGTTAAAATATAACGTTACTTCTGATGAAGAAATGGGGATGAGGAGAATAAAAATGACACAGCTCTGAGAAATATATGCAGGAGAGAGAAAAATACTACAAAATCTATGTCCAAGAACATTTTTAAGAAAGTGAAATGGATGTGTTTACTGCAGCTGCCCTGGTATTTAAATGAGCTTAAGGCAAATTCAGAATTTTCCACAGTTTATTGTAATCCCATCTGAAAGAGATGGGAATGCCAGACCACCTGATCTGCCTCTTGAGAAACCTATATGCAGGTCAGGAAGCAACAGTTAGAACTGGACATGGAACAACAGACTGGTTCCAAATAAGAAAAGGAGTATGTCAAGACTGTATATTGTCACCCTGCTTATTTAACTTCTATGCAGAGTACATCATGAGAAACGCTGGGCTGGAAGAAGCACAGGCTGGAATCAAGATTTTCAGGAGAAATATCAATAACCTCAGATATGCAGATGACACCACCCTTATGGCAGAAAGTGAAGAGGAACTAAAAAGCCTCTTGATGAAACTGAAAGAGGGGAGTGAAAAAGTTGGCTTAAAGCTCAACATTCATAAAACTAAGATCATGGCATCTGGTTCTATCATTTCATGGGGAATAGATGGGGAAACAGTGTCAGACTTTATTTTTGGGGGCTCCAAAATCACTGCAGATGGTGATTGCAGCCATGAAATTAAAAGACGCTTACTCCTTGGAAGGACAGTTATGACCAACCTAGATAGCATATTGAAAAGCAGAGACATTACTTTGCCAACAAAGGTCCGTCTACTCAAGGCTATGGTTTTTCCAGTAGTTATGTATGGATGTGAGAGTTGGACTGTGAAGAAAGCTGAGCGCTGAAGAATTGATGCTTTTGAACTGTGGTGTTGGAGAAGACTCTTGGGAGTCCCTTGAACTGCAAGGAGATCCAACCAGTCCATTCTGAAAGAGATCAGTTCTAGGTGTTCTTTGGAAGGAATGATGCTCAAGCTGAAACTCCAGTACTTTGGCCACCTCATGCGAAGAGTTGACTCATTGGAAAAGACTCTGATGCTGGGAGGGGTTGGGGGCAGGAGGAGAAGGGGACGACAGAGGATGAGATGGCTGGATGGTATCACTGACTCGATGGACGTGCGTTTGGGTGAACTCTGGGAGTTGGTGATGGACAGGGAGGCCTGGCGTGCTGCGATTCATGGGGTTGCAAAGAGTCGGACAGGACTGAGCGACTGAACTGAACTGAACTGAAGGTAAATTCGTCAGTCTTTTCCCTCAGCAGTTAGAGAAGCAGTCTGGGAAAAGTCAGAGGGGAAACTCCAGTCATTTTGCATGAGAAGAAAATGTATTAAGAGTTTAGTGAAGTAAAAGACCTCTGCCAACTGCAAACTAGAAACCATTCCTGTAGCAATCCAGGAAGTAAAGAATGCCAGCTAATGGATGCCACCTAGTGGGAAACAAGGATTTGGAGAAAATGGACTACCAGAGGATTTCAGAACTTGAAGGTGATTTAAAGTGACCAATGTGAGATTTATTCACCCTTTCAATAAAAATTCATTCAGGATCTGCTCTGTACCAGGCACATAAATAAGTTCTAGGCATTATATAGTAATCATTTGCAATTATGTCCACAAACCCAGAGGTCCAAGAGTTCCAAATTTATTTTTCTGTAACATAATTACTATCTATTTTAAACCTCCACTTCATTGGTGATGAAAACTTAAGTCTCAGTCACTTTGGCACCCCAACACCTTCTGCCCTGGTTGGCTCTGAGCTCTAGGGTTTAGTTGCAGTGGGGCCTCTGTCTATCTGCTGCACTGCTGTCTATCCAGTCTTCTTCTGAGATGGTTTTATTCTTGTGTGTTGTTTGGACATTGGCCCTTATAAGTCACTCCTGAAAAACCTGCTCTTGTTTCTGTGTGTAGGCTTTAGACCAATTAGGGGGAACTGATACTTAACAAAGTTGGTGTTTCCTCATTTACTTAGGGATTCTTTAATTTCTACTAGCAATGTTTTGTAATGTTCAGTGTGTATGTTTTGCACATTATTACTAAATTTATTTAAGTATTTTATATTTTTGATGTGATTGAAACTTTTTAAAATTTCAATGTCAAATTTTTCGGTTAGTATATAGATTATAATTGATTTATTTATTGATCTTGTGTCCTGCAACCTTGTCAAATTCATGTATTCTAGCAGTTTTTTCTAGATGGCTTAAGATTTGCTACATAGACAATCACGGTGCCCATGAATAATGACAGTTTTATTTCTTCCTTTCCACTTTATAGGCCATCTAGCTCTTTTTCTTACTTTATAATACAGCCTCAGACTTTGAGTATAATGTTGAATGTAAGGGTAGAGTGAATATCCTTGCCTTGTTCCCTATCTTAGGGAAAAAAATATTCAATCTTTCACCATTGAATATTATGTTAGATTAAGAAAGTTCCCTTTGGTTCTTAGTTTGGTGAGAATTTTAAATCAGAAATAGGCTTATAGTTTATACATACTTTTCTTGTTTCTCTTACGATGATCATAAGATTTTTCTTTTTGGTTTCTTAATATTGGACACCCCTGGGAAAGATGCCAGATATCAAGCTATTTTTTCTATTTATATATATATGGGCTTCCCAGGTGGTTCAGACAGTAAAGATTCCATTCTGATAGAGGAGCTGGCTGGCTACACTCCATGGGGTTGCAAACAGTTGGACATGGCTGAAAGACTGACACTTTCGTGTCTTCATATATTGCTAAATTCCATTTGTTAATATTTTGTTGAAGATTTTTGCATCTATTTTCATGAAGGATGTGGGTGTATAATGTTTTTAATTGTATGTTTATTAAATTTTAAGATTAGAATAATACAGGCCTTATGAGATGAGTTGAAAAGTGTTTCCTCCTCTTTTGTTTTCTAGAGTTTGTGTAGAACTGGTATTATCTACTTCTTAAATATTAGGTAAAATTCATCTGTGAAGGAATCTGAGACTGGAGGGTTTGTTGTGGGTTGAGATAGGGGTAGGGAGAAGGATAGTGGAAGACTGACTTTTAAGTTGTTACTTTGATATTTATTATCTATTGTGTAGCAACTGTTGATGTTAACATCTTCAGACCCATTAAATTTTTTCAGATTGAGTTCCTTAACACTAATACAGTAATTTCCGATTTTAAGTAATTTACTTTTGTCAACTCTTTTTTTTTTCCCTAATGTCTCATATTTATAGCCTTATAAATGCTACCACACTCAGTTTTGCCTTCAAATGAGTTCATTTTTCCTGTAACTGAGAAACCATTAAGGTCTAAGAAGAAGTTTCCCTTGCCAGTTGACTTTTCTTTCCATGATGGTATTGATAGGTAGGATTCATCACTTTTCATTTTTCCCAATGGGCATTTGAAGTATCTTATTGCAGCAGCATGATAAGAGCATATGAGACTTATCAGTTCTGGAAAATTAATATAATTTCTTGGTGGGTTGAATGCTGCCCCTTTTCTGCTCACTCTTCTTTCACTGTTGACCCCTTGCTAATTTTGACCCCCATCTCTCACCATTTTGCTTTTTTATACCATTTTTAAGTAAAACTTGGAATCTAGGCTGTTTCAAGATTTAGTTGCCTTGGATAAGAAGCTACTTAAAAAATAAATGCCTTTGAATCACTGAGAGTTCTGTTTTCCACCATAATCTTGAGACTGGCTTTTTAAATATACTTTTCCACTACCATCTCCTTCTCACCTTCCCCGCTCATATTTGTAAATACCTAAACAAAGGTCCGTCTAGTCAAGGCTATGGTTTTTCCAGTGGTCATGTATGGATGTGAGAGTTGGACTATAAAGAAAGCTGAGCGCCGAAGAATTGATGCTTTTGAACTGTGGTGTTGGAAAAGACTCTTGAGAGTCCCTTGGGGTGCAAGGAGGTCCAACCAGTCCATCCTGAAGGGGTGTTCATTGGAAGGACTGATGTTGAAGCTGAAACTCCAATTCTTTGGCCACCTGATGCAAAGAGCTGACTCATTTGAAAAGACCCTGATGCTGGGAAAGATTGAGGGCAGACGACAAGGATGAGATGGCTGGATGGCATCACCAACTCAATGGACATGAGTTTGGGTAAACTCTGAGAGTTGGTGATGAACAGGGAGGACTGGTGTGCTGTGGCCTATGGGGTCACAAAAAGTCGGACATGACTGAGTGACTGAACTGAACTGAACTGAAACTACTGAAAAAAAGTTGGAAACAATGGAACTAATGCCAAAAGACAGAAAATTAAAGTAAGCCATGATCATTTGTTTAGAAGTGAAATTAAACACAATGAAAAACATTAAGACCTTAAAGTTTTCTGGAAGTTCATATGGGAATCCTTACATTAAAACATACACCCACCAAGTCATACTTCTTTAATTCTATCTTCTTCAGCTACCAGCATTCAAGACACATAAAAGCAATATATTATTAAGATATATTATTCTGGTTTTGTTTTATTACAAGTGTTGCAACATTTCTCTCCTCCAGCTTGAATCATAAATCTGCAGTCTCTGTACTTTATTATGGACTAAATAAGTACTGTAGGCTGACTTAGGAAATTAACCTCTAATGTAGCAAATTTTTTCCATTAGAAATTAAATTTGAAATAATAATCTGTCTTCATTCAACAGGCTTCCTTGGTGGCTCTATAGTAAAGAATCCGCCTGCCAATGCAGGAGATGCAGGTCAATCGCTGGGTCAGGAAGATCCCCTAGAGAAGGACACGGCAACCACAAGGAGTCAGACATGACTTAGTGACTGAATAGCAACAACCAGTATTCTTGCCTGGGGAATTCTATGGACAGAAGAACCTGATGAGCTACAGTCCATTGGGTTTCAAAAGAGTAAGACGCAACTCCCAACTAAACAACAACAACAGCAACAGCAACTTCATTCAAAAACAGATTTCTTAAGAATCTAGGCTACATTTTTTAACACTCAGTTCAGTTCAGTTGCTCAGTTGTGTCCGACTGTTTGTGACCCCATGGACTGCAGCATGCCGGGCTTCTCTGTCCATCATCAACACCCAGAGCTTACTCAAACTCATGTCCATTGATGATGGACATGTGAGATGCCATCCAACCATCTCATCCTCTATCATCCCATTCGCCTCCCACCTTCAATCTTTCCCAGCATCAGGGTCTTTTCCAGTGTGTCAGTTACTCTCATCAGGTGGCCAAAGAGCTGGAGTTTCATCTTCAGCATCAGTCCTTCCAATAACTACTCAGGACTGATTTCCTTTAGGATGGACTGGTTGAATCTCTTTGCAGTCCAAGGTACTCTAAAGAGTCTTCTCCAACACCACAGTTCAAAAGCATCAATTCTTTAGTGATCAGCTTTCTTTATAGTCTAACTCTCACATCCATACATGACTACTGGAAAAACCATAGCTTTGACTGCTCTCGCTACTCTGCTAAATCGCTTCAGTCGTATCCAACTCTGTGCGACCCCATAGACGGCAGCCCACCAGGCTCCCCTGTCCCTGGGTTTCTCCAGGCAAGAACACTGGAGTGGGTTGCCATTTCCTTCTCCAATGCATGAAAGTGAAAAGTGAAAGTGAAGTCGCTCAGTTGTTCTGGCTCTTCACAAACCCATGGACTGCAGCCTATCAGCCTCCTCTGTCCATGGGATTCTCCAGGCAAGAGTACTGGAGTGGGTTGCCATTGCCTTCTCCATAGCTTTGACCAGACAGACCTTTATACGCAAAATAATGTCTTTGCTTTTTAATATGCTGTCTAGGTTGGCCATAACTTTTCTTCCAAGGAGTAAGCGTCATTTAATTTCATGGCTGTAGTCACCATCTGTGGTGGTTTTGGAGCCCCCCAAAATAAAGTCTTTTACCAATTCCGTTATTTCCCCATCTATTTGCCATGAAGTGATGGAACCGGATACCGTGATCTTAGTTTTCTGAATGTTGAATCTTAAGCCAACTTTTTCATTCTCCTCTTTCACTTTCATCAAGATGCTCTTTAGTTCTTCACTTTCTGCCATAAGGGTGGTCTCATTTGCATATCTGAGGTTATTGATATTCCTCCTGACAATCTTGATTCTAGCTATAGTGATTCATCCAGTCTGGCATTTTGCATGATGTACTCTGCATATAAGTTAAATAAGCAGGGTGACAATATACAACCTTGACATACTCCTTTCCCAATTTCGAACCAGTCTGTTGTTCCATGTCCAGTTCTAACTGTTGCTTCTTGACCTGCATACACATTTCTCAGGAGGCAGATCAGGTGGTCTGGTATTCACATCTTTTGAAGAATTTTCCGCAGTTTGTTGTGGTCCACACAGTCAAAGCCTTTGGCGTAGTCAATAAAGCAGAAGTAGGTGTTTTGGTAGAACTCTCTTGCTTTTTCGATGATCTAACGGATATTGGAAATTTGATCTCTGGTTCCTCTGCCTTTTCTAAATCCAGCTTGAATATTTGGATGTTCATGGTTCACATACTGCTGAAGCCTGGCTTGGAGAATTTTGAGCATTACTTTGCTAGCATGTGAGATGAGTGCAATTGAGCAGTAGTTTGAACGTTCTTTGGCATTGCCTTTCTTTGGGTTTGGAATGAAAACTGACCTTTTCCAGTCCTCTGGCCACTGCTGAGTTTTCCAAATTTGCTGGCATATTAAGTACAGCACTTTCACAGCATCATCTTTTAGAATTTGAAATAGCTCAGCTGCAATTTCATCAACTCCACTAGCTTTATTCGTAGTGATGCTTCCTAAGGCCCACTTGACTTTGCATTCCAGAATGTCTGGCTTAGATGAGTGATCACACCATCATGGTTATCTGGGTCATGAAGATCACTTTTGTATAGTTCTTCTGTGTATTCTTGCCACCTCTTCTTAATATCTTCTGCTTCTGTTAGGTCCATACCATGTCTGTCCTTTATTGTGTCCATCTTTGCATGAAATGTTCCCTTGGTGTCTCTAATTTTCTTGAAGAGATCTCTAGTCTTTCCCATTCTGTTGTTTTCCCTCTATTTCTTTGCACTGATCTCTGAGGAAGGCTTTCTTATTTCTCCTTGCTATTCTTTGGAACTCTGCTTTCAGATGCTTATGTCTTTCCTTTTCTCCTTTGCCTTTAGCTTCTCTTCTTTTCTCAGCTATTTGTAAGGCCTCCTCAGACAACTGTTTTGGCTTTTTGCATTTCTTTTTCTTGGGGATGGTCTTGATCTCTGCCTCCTGTACAATGTCACAAACTCCTGTCCATAGTTCGTCAGGCAGTCTCTGTCAGATCTAATCCCTTGAATCTATTTGTCACTCCAGTGTATAAATGTAAGGGATTTGATTTAGGTCATACCTTAGTTGTCTAGTGGTTTTCCCTACTTTCTTCAATTTAAGTCTGAATTTGGCAATAAGGAGATCATGATCTGAGCCACAGTCAGCTCCTGGTCTTGCTTTTGCTGAATGTATAGTGCTTCTCCATCTTTGGCTGCAAAGAATATAATCCATCTGATTTCAGTGTTGACCATCTGGTGATGTCCATGTGTAGAGTCTTCTCTTTTGTTGTTGGAAGAGGATGTCTGCTATGGCCAGTGTGTTCTCTTGCCAAAACTCTGTTAGTGTTTGACCTGCTTCATTGTGTACTCCAAGGCCAAATTTGCCTGTTACTCCAGATATCTCTTGACTTCCTACTTTTGCATTCCAGTCCCCTATAATAATTAAAAGGACATCTTTTGGGGGTGTTATTTCTAGAAAGTCTTGTAGGTCTTTATCAGATCAGATCAAATCAGATCAGTCACTCAGTTGTGTCTGACTCTTTTCGACCCCATGAATCGCAGCACTCCAGGCTTCCCTGTCCATCACCAACTCCCGGAGTTCACTCAGACTCACGTCCATTGAGTCAGCGATGCCATCCAGCCATCTCATCCTTTGTCGTCCCCTTCTCCTCCTGCCCCCAACCCCTCCCAGCATCAGAGTCTTTTCCAATGAGTCAACTCTTCGCATGAGGTGGCCAAAGTACTGGAGTTTCAGCTTGAGCATCATTCCTTCCAAAGAAATCCCAGGGCTGATCTCCTTCAGAATGGACTGGTTGGATCCCCTTGCAGTCCAAGGGACTCTCAAGAGTCTTCTCCAACACCACAGTTCAAAAGCATCAATTCTTCGGCACTCAGCCTTTTTCACAGTCCAACTCTCACATCCATACATGACCACAGGAAAAACCATAGCCTTGACTAGATGAGGTCTTTATAGAACCATTCAATTTCCACTTCTTCAGCATTACTGGCCAGGGCATAGATTTGGGTTACTGTGATATTGAATGGTTTGCCTTGGAAATGAACAGAGATCATTCTGTCGTTTTTGAGATTGCATCCAAGTACTGCATTTCAGACTTTTGTTGACCATGATGGCTACTCCATTTCTTCTAAGGGATTCCTGCCCACGGTAGTAGATATAATGGTCATCTGAGTTAAAATCACCCACTTCAGTCCATTCTAGTTCACTGATTCCTAAAATGTCGATGTTCACTCTTGCCATCTCCTGTTTGACCACTTCCAATTTGCGTTTATTCATGGACCTAACATTCCAGGTTCCTATGCAATATTGCTCTTTACAGCATTGGAATTTACTTCTGTCACCAGTCACATCCAAAACTGGTTTTTTTTTTTTTTTTTTGCTTTGACTCTGTCTCTTCATTCTTTCTGGAGTTATTTCTATGCTGATCTCCAGTAGCATATTGGGCACCTACCAACCTGGGGAGTCTATCTTTCAGTGTCCTATCTTTTTGCCTTTTCAAGCTGTTAATTGGGTTCTCAAGGCACGGATACTGATGTGGTTTGCTACTCCCTTCTCCAGTAGACCACGTTGTGTCAAAAGTCTCCATCATGACCTATCTGTCTTGGGTGGCCCATAAGGCATGGCTCATAGTTTCATTGAGTTAGACAAGGCTGTGGTCCATGTGATCAGTTTGGTTAGTTTTCTGTGATTGTAGTTTTCATTCTGTCTGCCATCTGATGGATAAGGATAAGAGTCTTATGGAAGCTTCCTTTATTACCTTCATTTTTATATTACCTTATTACCTTTATTCCCTTACTACCACTAGTTACTCACTTTTCATTCCTTCCTCACTCACTGCAATCTAACTTCCACACCACTCCCTCCATAGACTTTCTACTCTAGCTGATGTTACTGAAGACCTTGTACATTTATCAAAGCTTGTGACCTCTTTTCAATACTTATTTTCCTTGACTCATCTTTACTCTAGAGAATATGAATTGCCTCTTTCTTTTAAGAGTTTCCCTTTGTTTCTATGATACTTTTACTTCTAGTTCTCTTAATACTCTCTGACCATTTTCTATTTTTGTTTCTGACTACTTTTTCCTCTTTCTGTCTCTTCAGGGCTAAGTTATTGGTTTTTTTTTTATCCTTGAGTATATTCTTGCCCATCATCTGTTTGGGCAGTCTCATTCACTCTCACAAATTCAACTCTCTAGACTTGTACCCTTTACTTTTCTCTTGAGTTCCAGTCTCATATTTCCAACAGTGAAGTGTAGCTTATCCTTATCCTTTCCTTCTCTGTCTGTTAGTGGAGTCATTCACCATGAACTGAATTTCTCTTAGTCACTCAAGTATTAGCTTGGGCTATTCAAAGTTGGACTTGAAAGTGACTGCAATCAGTCCTAGGGCTGTTGAAGATCCACACAATGCCTTTTTGCAAATTAGACAAAGTCACTCCCTTACATGAAATACAGTACTTCCTAAAACAATAGATAATAACTTCCATCATGCAATGATTTATTTATAATGAAACATTTTCTATAACTCTATAGTGACTAGGATGTAAATGATACTCCTTTAGCTATTGTGCTATCTTCTGTCAAGCAGTGTACAACCTATGCAACTATACAGAGCAGAATAATATTTCATAGCCTTATGGCTAAGAAACAAAAGGCCAAGATGGTATTTATTATTCCTGTGAGGCTATATCAGAATTTAAAATGTGTCCCAAGGAATCTTATGAATCCTGCTACTTGATCATGGAAAAAGCAAGAGAGTTCCAGAAAAACATCTATTTCTGCTTTATTGACTATGCCAAAGCCTTTGACTGTGTGGATCACAATAAACTGTGGAAAATTCTGAAAGAAATGGGAATACCAGATCGCCTGACCTGCTTCTTGAGAAATCTGTATGCAGGTCAGGAAGCAACAGTTAGAACTGGACATGGAACAACAGACTGGTTCCAAATAGGAAAAGGAGTACGTCAAGGCTGTATATTGTCACCCTGTTTATTTAACTTCTATGCAGAGTACATCATGAGAAACACTGGACTGGAAGAAACATAAGCTGGAATCAAGATTGCCTGGAGAAATATCAATCACCTCAGATATGCAGATGACACCACCCTTATGGCAGAAAGTGAAGAGGAACTCAAAAGCCTCTTGATGAAGGTGAAAGTGGAGAGTGAAAAAGTTGGCTTAAAGCTCAACATTCAGAAAACAAAGATCATGGCATCCGGTCCCATCACTTCATGGGAAATAGATGGGGTAACAGTGGAAACAGTGTCAGACTTTATTTTTCTGGACTCCAAAATCACTGCAGATAGTGACTGCAGCTATGAAATTAAAAGACGCTTACTCCTTGGAAGGAAAGTTATGACCAACCTAGATAGTGTATTGAAAAGCAGAGGCATTACTTTGCCAACAAAGATTCGTCTAGTCAAGGCTATGATTTTTCCTGTGGTCATGTATGGATGTGAGATTTGGACTGTGAAGAAGGCTGAGCGCCGAAGTATTGATGCTTTTGAACTGTGGTGTTGAAGACTTTTGAGAGTCCCTTGGACTGCAAGGAGATCCAACCCGTCCATTCTAAAGGAGATCAGCCCTGGGATTTCTTTGGAAGGAATGATGCTAAAGCTGAAACTCCAGTACTTTGGCCACCTCATGCGAAAGGTTGACTCATTGGAAAAGACTCTGATGCTGGGAGGGATTGGGGGCAAGAGGAGAAGGGGATGACAGAGGATGAGATGGCTGGATGGCATCACTGACTCGATGGACATGAGTCTGAGTGAACTCCGGGAGTTGGTGATGGACTGGGAGGCCTGGAGTGCTGCGATTCATGGGGTCGCAAAGAGTCGGACACAACTGAGTGACTGATCTGATCTGATGGGAAAAAATTAGTGATGTGAGTTGTTGGGAAGGACAAACTTAAATAGATGATGTAATTATCTTAGAAATATGTTGCAGCAAGAAAGCAAACAAATGTCTTGGTGATAGAATCTCAATATTGTTCCTTGAGTGATATCTTGAAATATGTGAGATGTTCAGTGTCCAAACAAGTGCTAAGCATAAATCCTGAGAAAATATGTCATAATCTTGTGATATATCCTGTAACAAATATCTGAGAGCTTAACTGTTTTGATTTCAGTGATTTGCTAAGCCTTTCAATAGTTTGAACTGATGGTTCCAGATAGTCAATAAGCCATTGTGAAAATAGTACATGAAAACAAGCATCTAGAATGTTTTAGGGAGGCTTAACTTATTATTCTTTGGGGATATTGGGAGTCTATAGCTTTTCTTTTTTTGAGCATTATTTAGTCATTTGGGAATAGTGTCTGAAAAAAGGTAATGGAAGCAATTCCTGGCAGAAGACTGCAGTGCTCAGTAGGGCAATCCCAAAGAAAGCATTGTGAAGGAAGTGGGTAGTGGTAGTTAAAAATATATTCTTGTAAACTTCTAGATTACTTTCAGAAATACTCAGGAACAGTTTTGTAGGGGGTTATGTAATACATACATATATATTACATGATATATTATATAATATATTATATATATATTAGACCTACCAACTAATGAAACATAAGAAAGGCTAGTTATTTATTATACATGCACATTTATACATGTTAAATATACTTAACAAAATTAGATTGTACTATATCCTTCTTTTTCATTTTTTTATCATAAGCATTTTGCCCATGTCACTCTATATATAATCTCAAAGTCATTATTTAAAAGTCTGTATAGTAGCTCATTTTGTTCCATAATGTAATTTATAATTCTATTTTTAATGTTTGCTTTTTTAATCTTTATAAATAACACAGAACACAAATAGAAGAATTATAAAAGAATGTAAAATCCAGAAAAAGATTTATGTACAAAATTTAAATTATTTCCTTTACACATATTACTGAAGGGAGATTTTGTAAGATGGTTGAATAAAAGCATTTCTGTGAGCCTTGGTATGTATTTTTAAATCGGTTTCCAGAAAGGTTATACAACTTCTTTTTGACAGATAATGTGATTGCTCTGTCAAGGGAAAATAGTAAGTATAGTGTAATTGGACATACACATGGATTTGGAAAACATTTATTTCTTCATTACAGAAAAGTTTGAGAAATGCAGAATATATAATTGTTCAGTAAAATGGATTTAATACATCCGGGGTGTTAATTAAAATAAAGATATGAGCTTTCGAAAGGGTTTCTTGAAGCTTGCCACTGGTCTCTCTTCTATATAGTATTTCTTTTAAAATCAATGATATAAATGAATATATAGAAAATCTTCTTAGGAAATTTAATGATCGGGAGAATTGACATCGAGGGAGCAATTGTTTGGTTAGACTTTGGAGGCACCAGAGCGTAGTAGTTAGATTTGGAGTCTGACTGGATTTTAAAGATCAGCTTTGCCACTTGTGACTCTGTAAATTTGGCCAAGTCACCTAACATCTCTCAATCTCATTACTTTTTTAAAAATATAAAATAGAAAGAACCTCATTTTTGGTGCATTTTTAGGGTCACAGCAAAATTGAGAAGAAGGTATAATGATTTTTCGTATACTCCTTGTCCCCATATATGCATAGCCTCCCCCATTATCAACATTCCCCACCAGAGTCAAACATTTGTTACAACTGATGTACATGCATTTTCATATCACAATTGCCCAAAGTCTATTGGGCAATTTTACCTTGGGCTTCACTCTTGGTGGTGTACACTCTATGAGTTTGGACAAATGTACAATGACATGTATCCATCATTATAGTATCATATAAGATATTTTCAATGCCCTAAAAGTCCTCTGTTGTCTGCCCATTCACCCCTCCTTCTCTCAAATTCCTAGCAACTACTGATCTTTTTACTGTCTCCATAGTTTTACCTTTTTCAAAATATCATGTCGTTGGAATTATAAAGTATATAGCCTTTTCATATTTACTTCTTTCGCTCAGTAATATGCATTTAAGTTCCCTCCATGTCTTTTCATGGTTTGATAGCTCATTTCTTTTTGGTGGTAAATAATATTCCACACTCTGGATGTACTACAAGTTATCCATTCACCTCCTGAAGGACTTCTTGCTTGCTTTCATGTTTGGGCAATTATTAATAAAACTTCTGTCAACATCCATGTACAGTTTTTTGTGTGGAACTAGATTGCCTTCTCCTTTGAGAAAACATCAAGGATCACAATTGCTGGACCATATACATTAATTTTGTAAGAAAATGCCAAACAATCTTCAAAGTGATCATACTGTTTTGCATATCAACCAGCAATGTGTGAGAGTTCCTGTTGCTCCAAATCCTTATCAGCATTTGGTGTTGTCAGTACTCTGGATTTTGGCCATTCTAATAGGGGGGCTTCGCTGGTGGCTCAGCAGTAAAGAATCTGCCTGCAATTCAGGAGACATAGGCTCAATTCCTGGATTGGGAAGATCCCCTTGAGAAGGGAATGGCAACCCACTCCAGTATTCTTGCCTAGAGAATCCCCATGGACAGAGGAGCCTGGTGGGCTATGGTCCATGGGGTTACAAGAGTCAACTTAGCAATTAAATCACCACTACCACCAGTAGTTGTGTGGTGGTGCCTTATAGTAGTTTTAATTTGCGTTTCTGTGATGAGACATAATACAGATTTTTCCAAATGTTATGTGTCATATGTAGATCTTTGGTGAGTTGTCTATTAAGGTTTTTGGTTCATTTTTAAATCAGATTGCTTTCTTTATTGTTGAGCTTTTAAGAGTTCTTTGTATACTGTGGATAATAGCCCTTTTCAGATGTGTCTTTGCAAGTGTTTTCTCCCAGTTTGTGGCTTGTCTAAATTTTAGTGACATTTTATTTAGCAGAGTAAAATTTTAATGAAGTCCAACTTATCAGTTATTTTTTTCTTCCTTTGGTGTCTCATTATCCTTTTAGTTATGACCTTCCCTCCTGTTCTTATTTGTTTACATAGTATGGATGCATTTTTCATGAGATATTTTATTTACTTATTTACTTAATATACAGCTGTTTGTATAATTCCATTTTGGTAAGATTGCTATTCACTTCTACAAAGAAAATTCACTTCAATCAAAAGATTTATATTTTTCTTTCCAAAGGTGAAGGGGTAGAGAGTGGAGGAAGCTGGGAACAAATAAACACGTTTCTTATAAGACTGTTGCAAAAAAATTGAAATAATGCAGAAGATACAAAATGCTTAACATGCTTCTATCACACAGAAGCTATATAATTAGTTATTACTAATCCAAAACTTTCTTGGCAAACTGGAAAAGTGAGTATATTAATAAAATCAAATATCCTAGGGATAAATACAAGTTTATATATTTGGGTCCAAAAATGATAACAAAATTGAGTATCAGCTTTAATGATAAAAACATGATTGATTTAGGTAAATATAAGGTCAATAGTATGATGTGTCTATCAGAAAAACTAAACATGACCTATAGCTGCTTTAGTAAAGTGTTTAGAATAAGAGAGTTGACAGTCTTGTCCTACTCTGTGCTAATCACACCATGCCTTAAGCCTTGTGTTCAGTTCTCCATATAAGATTTCAGAGGGGCTGGGGTCTAGGTATGGGATTAAAGTCTATTTTTAAAAATATATTTCTTTAGACTGTTGAGACTTTTCTACCCCAGTAAAATAATTTTAAAGTCAGGGTAAATTAAGTATATTTTATGTGGAGAAGGGAAGTTTAGTGAGGTGAAAGTAGGTCAGTCGTGTCTGACTCTTTGCAACCCCATGGACTATACAGTCCAGGGAATTCTCTAGGCCAGTGTACAGGGTGGGTAGCCTTTCCCTTCTCCAGGGGATCTTCCCAACCCAGGGATAAAACCCAGGTTTCCTGCACTGCAGACAGATTCTTTACCAGCTGAGCCACAAGGGAAGCCCAAGAATATTGGAGTAGGTAGCCTATCCCTTCTTCCTGACCCTGGCATCCAACCAGGGTCTCCTGCATTGCAGGTGGATTCTTTACCAACTGAGCTCTCAGGGAAGTCCAGGGAAATTTAGAAGGATGTACTAAATAGCCGCTTAAGTATTTGAATATGTACCATCTGGACAAGTTGTTTATTTGGATACAGGTAATAGACTTTAGAAAAGGATTGAGGATTTCACAAGATCTAAGATCTGAACAATAGGCTTCTATGAGGTGGGCATCAGGGAAGCTTTGGTGTTTAAGCTTGAGGCTCCTTTTTCTGGGTGCCAGCACTGATGTGTCTCAGCATCAGCATTCCAGTCTCTTCTCAATTCTCTAGAGAGAGAATCTGACCATCCAATTGTATCAGGTTCACTCTTGGAACAGCACCGTTTGGCCAGTTAGTAAAATGGGCTTTAGATTTAGGTTACTAGGAATCAGAATGAAGTGTCATATTCACAGCTAGAACTGCCTCCTTTACTTTCTCTTTCTGCCTTCTCTGAAGTCCAAATAGAAAAATTTTAAAAGAAGGCTTATTGACATTCTTGTTTTTTCTTTCAGTATAATGCCCTAAATCTATTATCTGACAATTGCTGTTAATCTGTCCTTAAGACTGAGTAGGAGGAAATGTACTTTATTGAGAGATTGTCTTTCCTCTGAAATTAATGATTAATGTGATGCACCTTAAAAGGCAGAAGACTGTATTTTAAAATCCTGTGTAAGGGATAACTGTTAGGAAGTGGATTTTTTTTAGGTCTGGGCCTATAGGGACTTCCCTAATGGCTCAGCAGTAAAGAATCTGCTTGCCAATGCAGGATACGCGAGTTCAATCCCTGAGTTGAAAAGATCCCTTGTTGAAGGAAATGGCAACCCATTCCAGTGTTCTTGCTTGGAGAATCCCATGGACAGAGGAGCCTGGCGGGCTACAATCCATGGGGTCACAAAGAGTCAGACACAACTTTGCAATTAAACAACAACAACTGGGCCTATAAGGGCAGTCCCTTTTTAGACTAATCTTTAGGAAGGTATTGAATATATATTGTTTTATTACAAGAGATGAGCTTTGGGTAACTGAAATTTACAGTGTAACATAAGTGCTAATCCATTGGTATGGAAAAAAATAAATATAAATTTCATGGCAAAAATATCAATTTTTATAAGCATTTTAATCGATATCAATGGCTTTTAATAACCTAAAGCAGTTTTTTTTTTTTTTTTAATTCACTGAGCCAGGGAATTTTTAAAAATCTCTTAGATAATGTAATATTGTGATTCAGGGGTTGGAGAAATTTTTCTTAAATACCAGACAGCATTTTCGTCTTTGCAGGCCACACTGTCTCTGTTGCAACGACTCAGTTCTGCCATTGTAACCCACAGACAGCTATAGACAATAGAGAAACCAATCAGCACAGCTGTGCTCCAGTGAAACTTTATTTACAAAACCAGGTGGCAGATGGGATTTGGCTGAAGCACTACAGTTTGCCACCCCTGTTGTAACTAATTATACAGTCGTATTTGTTTTGGCTGTTAGGAAGCTCAGACCCAGTTTTGCTGTCTGTTTCCAGCGTGGACCACACTGCCTGCAGGCTGTACATCACTCCATTCGTGTCATCGTTCCTTTATGCCAGTGTCCTTGGCCACCTTTTACATATTCTGTTTATTGTTTACATCTCAAACCACCACATGAATTCATTTTTGAAATAAGATTCATATAATTGAGTTAGATTTAGCATAGCATTTAGTTGGGAATTGATTTTGTATTACTGTAGTTAAAATTCTCAATTCATAAGGTCTAAGTTTGTCAAGCAAAGATCAAAGTATAAGTTTGGTAGATTCAGACATCTGTATCTACCATGTGCTAGTGTAGCTGACTTTTATTATATCTCTTTTTATGTACTATTCAAAGTTCTTAAGTTGTACTGATGTTTTCTGATTCATCTTCATCTTGAATATTTAGGAAATGATATCTCTTTCTGTTTATTGTCTTTTGTGCTATATTCATAGGACATAAAATTAAAAACACATAAAGATAAAAATCACAATCCAGACTCTACCCCCAAACTTAGTTGTTCTGACAGGTCTTTACCCCAGAGTCTTGGAATGTCATTTCACATGCCTACGTTTAGACATGCTTCAATTTTAAAAAGATGTCTTCTATTTAAATTGAAATAAGTGTCTCACAAACCAATCATTCATACTCAACTTTCATAATTTTTGCCATGTTTTATAAAACTTTTTTCACTTAACCTAATAAATGTAAAACAAAATTCTGTATTACCAATATAAAAGGAAAATCATTATCATTGTTCATAGACAGGGTAATTAAAATTATTAATATATCATATTTTATGTGATCTAATTTTATGTTTCATACCAGCAGTAAGTGCTATATTTTTGGAAACACTAGTTTTAAGTAATTTTTACCTCCTGCTGCCCTGATGATCCTAGCCTAATCCAGCAATCCAGTTTATCAATCAGAAACTTGGAATTCACTCCCCACAAGTTCTCTCCTACCCCTACCCAGTCACTAGTCTTGTTAATTTCTTGGGGCCCAGGATCTAATAGAAACTGGCTTCCCTTAAAATCCATACTTGTTAAAGCCACAGGGTACAAATCTGTCCTGCACGTCCTACATCCTTCTTGTCAGCATCCACCCAAGGACTGTAGAAAACCCAAAGCCAAGAACTGCACATAACAAAGCCATGGATTTCTTTCTTAAAGAGAGAAATGACAGCTTTAGACCTGATTATCTTTTCTTTGGTACACTGATTTCTAGAAATCAGACTTTTTCCCCCTTAACTCACTTCATGCAATTTCTGGAAAGGGTGTTGGACTTTTATAATTTATGTATTCAGAACTAATCAGAAAATAGAATTTGGAGTAAAAGATGGTCCTACTCTTCTTTTCCACATTAAAAAAGACACACTGCATTTTTCACAAAAAATATGTTATATAAGATTATATAATAGTTGAGACTTAGTATCACGTCTTTCTTTATGATGTGAAATGAATTTTAAATAGACCAAAATATTGTTTGTACTATGGATGCATTGATTTAATTCTCTATTACCATTAGCATTTGAGATAATTACTAAAAATGTTTGAAAAAGTTAAATCTCAATTTTGTCAAACCAACAAGTGCCCCCAACTCTTCACCTTCTGCTTGGCAGGGAGGACTTTATGGAAAAGGCACAAAAATTTGACCTACTTAGTCTGACACAGAAGTTGTCCTTCTAAATTTGAGAACTGTCCAGTTGGCAGTGTGACATTGACAGGCTTAATCCCTCCAACTAGCTGCCATTTCTACAGCTAAGAAAGATTGCAGGGGGTCACACTGTCCATCTGTCATCCTTTCCAATGAGTAAAATTATTTTAGATTTAATTTAAAAACCCATCACTGTTCCCCTAAACTAGTGGTGAACTTGCTTCATGTACTTTTGTAAGGTACATTTCTGTCCTTTTATTGAAGAGCTACTAAAGCCTTTGAGGAACTGCCTTATCTGGGTATGATGTTTACCCTGTACCCAGCAGTGAGCAGAAATGCAGTCAGAGAGCAAATGTCTATCCTAAAATTACCAGTTCAAATTGTTTGTCAATGTCAGCCTCGTTATTGTAATAATTCATACCTACTGCTTTTCATCTGTGTCAGATATCACACAGACAATTATGTATCATTCTAACAACAGTCTAGCACATTGAGTAATTATACTCATGTTTCTGATGGAAAAACTGAGACTAAAAAGTATCAAAGCAAAGCTGTGCTTCACGTTGAGTTCCAATTGGCATCACCCCTAACATTTCTATTTTACCCCATAATCTTCCCTTTTTATTCTGCATGCTTTCTGAGTCTACTTGATTACCAACTTTAGAATGCCTGAAACTTAATCTGTTTATTTAGGTTTTGAATCAAGAACACTAAAGCTACTAATCAGAGGTACTGATTGGCATGAGATGATCAGGTCAACAACTTTGAAATCATATAATGTGGTTAAAAATAACTTTAAAAAAAACTTTGTTTAACCTATCCATTCTGATTGACAGGATTCACTGGCATTGAGCTGTATCCCCCCTTCTCTACCTGCCAATCCATACACAAAGTTGTTGCAAATAAAGTTTCTGCATTCTGTACTTTCCAGAATTTTCTAGAATATTGGACCTGGCTTGTCTATATAAACCATGATTCTAACAAGCTCTCTTTACTAAATTCTGTGTCCTTGACTGTTCTTAACTGGATTTGTGAATAGATGGCGACTTAGCTTAATTCCTTGCCTTTCTAGAGGACATCTTTTCCAGGCCCTTTCCTCTTAATCAGTGTCCAGTTGTGGTCCCTTCCATCACTCTTTGCATCAAGGCAGAGGCTATTAACTAGTAGCAAGCAGACCATACTTCCCCTCACATGTGTTTGGTTTATCTCACCCAGTGTTTTTGTTTTTTGGTATTGTGACCAATGCAGTAATTTCAGGAGCCAGACACAAAAGATCACATGCTGCATGCTTTCGTTTATATGAAATATCCAGCATAGATAAATCCATAGAAATAGAAAGCAAATTGGCTGGAAGGAGGAGAGTGGGGAGTGATTGCCTAATGGGAATGGTGTTTTATTTCAGAATGATGAAAGTGTTTCAGAACTAGATAGAGGTAGTGGCTGCATAACACTGTGAAAGTACTAAAAGCATTAACATAAGTTAATTTTATGCTATGTGAATTTCACATATATAAGTGAGGGGAGTGATTTCAGATTTTCTACCTTTGTTGGGAAACTGTCCTCCCATTCTCACTATGTAGCTATCAGTGCTGAGTGAACTCTAGTCCTTTAGATGAGAAGAGGTGCTTTAGGGACCACATTGCCAGACCCTGAATTGTTGACTCAAGTCTGAGACTAAAGAATCAGGACCAAAATTCTACATGCCCTAGCTGTTGACTATACTGTAGCAGAGAACTATTTCTCTGCACGCTCCATCAAAAGCCAGATAATGAAATATTTGCTGAAAGATCTGCACCATTCAAGAATAAAGGAGGAGTTAGTAGGAAAGTGAGGAAATAGATTTCCTTTGTGGAAAAGGATATTCTTTTGTATATCAATACTGAACCAAGGTCAAATGGGAACTTCACTCCCTTAGTCACTTCTGTGGGCATTTGTACAGGTGATCGCTACCTCTGAGGGACCAGCTCAGTAATCAAAGCACAGCAGTGGAGGTGGAGCAGGAGAGAAAAGGAATCAAATGAAATAGAGACCCATGATGACAAAGAGGAAAAGCATAACACAAACAGAATCCGTTCTCCCCTACTACCCCTGACACTCTGTTGGTGGCAATAAGACAGTTAACTGGTTCTCTCCTTTAAGGAACATCATGAAATAATGTCTGAAATTAATTGAAGATAATCAGTTTGGCTACTTTTACTCCTCTAAAGTCCCCCCCCCCCCCCACCCACTAGGAAGCCTGTGTAGTAAATAATTTAACCTTGCTCAAAATGAGTTCTGGTCTTTGACCTTAGCTTCTGGGAGGTAATCACTAAGCCTTTGGAACTACAGGGCTGAAAAGAATGTCTTTATTTTTACCAGATAGTCTAACACTATGATACATAATGGGGACTGGCTAAACTCAGATAGTCTTAGGATGGGACTGGCCACACTAAAAAACCCAGCAATGTTATCTAGGGTTATTCTGGGTCAGACAAGCACATGAGCAGTGAAGCATCAATCGTGCCTATGTAATGGATCCCCAGTAAAAGCTCTGGGTACTGAGGCCTGGCTGAATGTCCCTTGTTGGCATCATTCCATGTGTCTTGTCACATATCAATGCCAGGAAAGCGATGTGTCCTGACTCTGTGGGGAGAGGACAGTGAGAGCCCCACGTTTGGTATTTCCCTGGACTACAGCCCATGAGCTTCCTCTGTTGACTGATTTTTCCCTGTAAAAACTGTAACTGTGAGTATAACAGTTTCCAGGGAGTTCTGAGAGTCCATCTAGACATTGTCAACATTGAGAGTGGCTCTGGGATCCCTACAAACGTTAGTGTCAGAGATGTTAGTGTCACATATTCTGCATGCCTTCTAATTTTACAGTAGTCTAAGCTCTTCCTAGTTCTACTCTTGAACAGGCATATCATACCTTGATTACTTAAATAGTAGAATTCATGGGGACAGGGACAGGTGTTATCTACTTCTGTAGTGTTTAAAATTTTTATAAGTATACATTATCTATAATAAAAAACATTTAAAAAATTTAAGAGTCTCACTATTTCAGCATTGCTGCTAAGTCGCTTCAGTCGTGTCCGACTCTGTGCGACCCCATAGATGGCAGCCCACCAGGCTCCTCTGTCCCTGGGATTCTCTAGGCAAGAATACTGGAGTAGGTTGCCATTTCCTTCTCCAGTGCATGGAAGTGAAAAGTCAAAGTGAAGTCACTCAGTCGTGTCCAACTCTTAGCGACCCCATGGACTGCAGCCTACCAGGCTCCTCCGTCCATGGGATTTTCCAGGCAAGAGTACTGGAGTGGGGTGCCGTTGCCTTCTCCAATTACTCCTTTATCAGGCAACAAATATGGTGGAGAAGTAAAATGATTTACGAAGATAACAGAAATAGTGAAGCTGGAAACCAATCACAGAAATACATAATTCAGGTAAAATTATGCACTATACATTATAATTTATTTTAATCCTTGGCAACATTATAAAGCAGTATATTGAATTGGGCATATAATGTGTCTGATTCTGAATAGCAATTAGGTCATTTAAACTATAATTAGAATTTTAAAAGAAATCATCATAATTTCTCTAAATGTGCACACTGAGTCATAATATTGCTTTATGGAAACCACATCAGAAAACTACTTAAATAAAGCTTGGAATGTCTTATGAGTATGTCTATGTATGTATTGGACAAAATAGAGGTTTTCAGTCTGAAAAAAAACTCCTCTCTAAATGCCAGATTTGGGACTAAAATAAAATAAGTATTTAGAAATAGTATTGGGAGATAGTAGAGTTTAAGAAGCACAGAAAATACTAAAATAAAATTAAATGCAATAAACTAAGCATCTGGTGATTTCTCTCTCCCCTCTTCCCCCTTCATCTTGGGAGGTGGGGTAAAAGAGGGCCCTGCACTTAGGCTCAAGTTGGAACTGTTCCATGAGGTCAAAGACAAAACTGTATCAAAGAGAAGATGTGCAAAGGCTATTGATTCATAAACTGGGCAAGGGAATCCATCTGTCATTACTGTCAGCAGGAGTTATAAGCTGGTAGAGAGGAGAATACATTTATAGAGTAAAGAGAGGAAACAGTCTCTGATTGGCAAGCATCCTCTTATGGTGGGATTTTTAGAAGTGAGGGGCACTTGCTGCTTGGATTCCAGGAATACTCATAATTCGTTTGTTGGCTTCAGAGGGCAAGTGAGCCATCCAGGGACATTGCTAAAGAGGAAGCTGTGCGTAGTATTAGAGGTTGAAGGGGGATCTGTAGCTGACTATTTCCTGGAAGAAGTGAGGCTCCATGGGATCCTCTTTTTGAGGTCAAACTACCTTAATGGTGGCAAGGCTAGATATCATGGAGAAAGTTTCTCGATGAAGACAGGGTTGGGCAGCTATGCACTATTATTCTAATGGAATCATGCATTCTTTCTTCCTTTCGTCCATTTTTTGCTTCTGTGCCACCCTTCTTCATCTACTGTGCATCCATTACTGTCCATCCAGACTTCCTGATTCTTAAACATAAGACATTAATTTCTGTGCTGGAGCCTCTGGTCTCTCTCTTTTCTCTGCCTGGAATGTTCTCCTCTTCACCTGGCTCAATCTTTCTGCTACTCAGACCTTACCTAATTACCCCTTTTAAGTCAACCATTTAAAGGAAGGGAAGAGAAAGAATCTATATGTAGATGTGCCTATGCATGTATAGTGATATTATAGAAGCTATGTGAGAATCTAACAGTGGTTCCTTCTGAGAAGGAGCAGTGAGAACACCTAAGAACATGAAGGAAGAGATTGGAAGGGGAGAATCACCATGTATCTTTTTATATATTCTGATTTTATACTATATGAATAGATCTCCTATTCTAAAAATTTTTTTAAACTGAAAGTACGTTAACGTGAATGGCAGCCACTTAACCAGCCACCATCACTTTACTTGCATGTATATGTATGTATGTGTGTTTGTCTGAAAATAACATTTTTCCACCATCATAGTTAGTTAATAATTTGTCTAAGTATAGAAGTTTAACTTGAAAATACTTTTAGCACAGAACTTTGAACATGTTTTTTCTTCATTATTTTCTAGTATCTGATAAAAAATTGAATTTTTTTTTTTTTGGTAGGAAACCTGTCTTTTTGGAAGCTTTTAAGACATCTCTTTATCTCTAGTGTTTTTTTTTCCATTTTAAAAATTGTGGTATAATACAAATAACATAAAATTTACCATGCTAACCACCTTTAAGTGTGCAGTTCAATGGTATTAAATACATATTGTTGTACGACCATCACCGCCAACCATCTCCAGAACTCTTTTCATTTTGTAAAGCTGAAACTCTGTCCACTAAATATAAACTCCCCATTCCCACCTCCCCCCAGTCCCTGGAAACCACCATTCTCTTTTGGTCTCTACGAATTTGACTACTCTATATGCCTCATGTACCTGGAATCATGTAGTATTTTATACCCTGTGTTTTTATAGCACTTTTCAGCCCTTTCCTAGTTATTCATTGTTTATTGTGTATTGTCACCTCTATTGTGTTCTAGGTTCCATGAAAGTAGGGTCATTACTTCTCTGATTCATCCCTGTGCCCTCAAAGTTGAGAGCAATGCCTAGAACACAGTAGTACGTGAGCTGATGAATGTTAACTGGCCCATCAGTGGGCAGTCTTCCAAGGGGAGGGATTCTCTATACCACTTTGCCAGAAGAGGTTTGAACCTGGCAAACATTTACCATGTCATCAGCTGCCTTGGATGTGGGGTGGGCTTGGATTTACTCTATACTGACTGAATTTCTGACTTGCTGCCTTTGTGATATTATGATGAAGTTACCAAAACAAGACCCCATTTTGTATAATTAGAAAAAATGACCACTATAAGACAGTCTGAGGACAACTCTTATGCTGCAAAGTCAAGTGGAATTTCTTAGCTTACAAAGAACTGGTCCTCTTTATCTTTTGTCTTGGAGCAGAGCAGATTGATCTACAGCCATCAGATAAATACCAGCTTATCCTCTGCTTAGTAGAATCTTGGCTATGATCTTGTTAGAGTGCCAATCTTCCATTCTTTCTGGGATAGATTTAGGCCAGACAGGAGGATCAGCAACATTTTCTTAAAGAACCCGATACTAAGTATTTTAGGCTCTGTGTCTGCTATGACTTCTGTCCTAACTACTCAGCGCTGTTGTTACAGTGCAGAAGCACCCAAAACAATAGATAATATGTAAAGGAATGAGCATGACTGTGTTCCAATAACACTTTTTTATGGATTGCTGAAATGTTAATTTTCATGTGCCATGGAACATTATGCTTCTTTAGATTTTGTCCTACCCATTTAATCAAAAACATCCTTAGCTTGTCAGTTCAGATCAGTCGCTCCGTCACATCTGACTCTTTCTGACCCCATAGACTGCAGCACTCTAGGCTTCCTTGTCCATCACCAACACCCAGAGCTTACTCAAACTCATGTCCATTGAGTCAGTGATGCCATTCAATACCTCATCGTCTGTTGTCCCCTTCTCCTCCTGCCTTCAATGTTTCCCAGCATCAGGGTGTTTTCTAATGATTCAGTTCTTCACATCAGGTGGTCAAAGTATTGGAGTTTCAGCTTCAGCCTCAGTCCTTTCAATGAACACCCAGGACTGATCTTCTTTAGAACGGACTGTTTGGATCTCCTTGCAGTCCAAAGGACTCTCAAAGGTCTTCTCCAGCACCACAGTTCAAAAGCATCAATTCTTCAGTGCTCAGCTTTCTTTGTAGTCCAACTTTCACATTCATACATGACTACTGGAAAAACCAAAGCGTTGAATAGATGGACCTTTGTTGGCAAAGTAATTTCTCTACCTTTTAATATGCTGTCTAGGTTGGTCATAGCTTTTCTTCCAAAGAGCAAGTGTCTTTTAATTTCATGGCTGCAGTTACCATCTGCAGTAATTTTGGAGCCCAAAAGTGTAAAGTCTCTCGCTGTTTCCACTGTCTCCCCATCTATTTGCCATGAAGTAATTGGACTGGATGCCATGATCTTCATTTTCTGAATGTTGAGCTTTAAGCCAGCTTTTTCACTCTCCTCTTTCACTTTAATTAAGAGGCTCTTTAGTTCTTCTTCACTTTCTGCCATACGGGTGGTGTCATCTGCATATCTGAGGTTATTGATATTTCTCCCAGCAATCTTGATTCCAGCTTGTGCTTCATTCAGCCTGGCCATTTTGCATGATGTATTCTGCATATAAGTTAAATAAGCAGGGTGACAATATGCAGCCTCAATGTACTCCTTTCCCGATTTGGAACCAGTCTGTTGTTCCATGTCCAGTTCCAACTGTTGCTTCTTGACCTGCATACACATTTCTCAGGAGGCAGGTAGGTGGTCTGGTATTCACATCTCTTAAAGAATTTTCCACAGTTTGTTGTGGTCCACACAGTCAAAGGCTTTGGTGTAGTCAGTAAAGCAGATGTAAATGTTTTTTCTGGAATTCTCTTGTTTTTTAATGACCCACGGATATTGGAAATTTGATCTCTGGTCCTCTGCCTTTTCTAAATCCAGGTTGAATATCTGGATGTTCACAGTTCACATACTATTGAAGTCTGGCTTAGAGAATTTTGAGCATTACTTTGCTAGCCTGTGCTGCTGCTGCTCAGTCACTTCAGTCGTGTCCGACTCTGTGTGACCCCATAGACAGCAGCCCACCAGGCTCCGCTGTTCCTAAGATTCTCCAGGCAAGGATACTGGAGTGGGTTGCCATTTCCTTCTCCAATGCATGAAAGTGAAAAGTGAAAGCGAAGTCGCTAGCCTGTGAGATGAGTGCAATTGAGCAGTAGTATGAACATTCTTTGGCACTGCCTTTCTTTGGGATTTCATGAAAACTGACCTTTTCCAGTCCTCTGGCCACTGCTGAGTTTTCCAAATTTGCTGGCATATTGAGTATAGCACTTTCACAGCATCATCTTTTAGGATTTGAAATAGCTCAGCTGCAATTCCATCACCTCCACTAGATTTGTTTTTAGTGATGCTTCCTAAGGCCCATTTGACTTTGCGTTCCAGGATGTCTGGCTTAGGTGAGTGATCACACCATTGTGGTTATCTGAGTCGTGAATATCTTTTTTGTATAATTCTGTGTATTCTTGCCACCTCTTCTTAATATTTTCTGCTTCTGTTAGGTCCATACCATGTCTGTCCTTTATTGAGCCCATCTTTGAATGAAATGTTCCCTTGATATCTCTAATTTTCTTGAAGAGATCTCTAGTCTTTCCCATTCTGTTGTTTTCCTCCATTTCTTTGCATTGATCACTGAGGAAGGCTTTCTTATTTCTCCTTGCTATTCTTTGGAACTCTGCTTTCAGATGCTTATGTCTTTCCTTTTCTCCTTTGCCTTTAGCTTCTCTTCTTTTCTCAGCTATTTGTAAGGCCTCCTCAGACAACTGTTTTGGCTTTTTGCATTTCTTTTTCTTGGGGATGGTCTTGATCCCTGCCTCCTGTACAATGTCACAAACTCCTGTCCATAGTTCGTCAAGCAGTCTCTGTCAGATCTAATCCCTTGAATCTATTTGTCACTCCAGTGTATAAATGTAAGGGATTTGATTTAGGTCATACCTGAATTATCTAGTGGTTTTCCCTACTTTCTTCAATTTAAGTCTGAATTTGGCAACAAGGAGATCATGATCTGAGCCACAGTCAGCTCCTGGTCTTGCTTTTGCTGACTGTATAGTGCTTCTCCATCTTTGGCTGCAAAGAATATAATCCATCTGATTTCAGTATTGACCATCTGGTGATGTCCACATGTAGAGTCTTCTCTTTTGTTGTTGGAAGAGGATGTCTGCTATGGCCAGTGTGTTCTCTTGCCAAAACTCTGTTAACCTTTGACCTGCTTCATTGTGTACTCCAAAGCCAAATTTGCCTGTTACTCCAGGTATCTCTTGACTTCCTACTTTTGCATTCCAGTCCCCTATAATGAAAAGGAAATTTTTGGGGGGTGTTATTTCTAGAAGGTCTTGTAGTTCTTCATAGAACCATTCAACTTCAACTTTTCAGCATTAGTGGTTGGGGCATAGACTTGGATTACTGTGATATTGAATGGTTTGCCTTGGAAACGAACAGAGATCATTCTATTGTTTTTGAGATTGCATCCAGGTACTGCATTTCAGACTCTTCTGTTGACTATGAGGGCTCCTCCATTTCTTCTAAGGGATTCCTACCCACAGTAGTAGATATAATGGTCATCTGAGTTAAACTCACCCATTTCGGTCTATTTTAGTTCACTGATTCCTAAAATGTCGATGTTCAGTCTTGCCATCTCCTGTTTGACCACATCCAATTTGCCTTGATTCATGGACCTAACATTCCAGGTTCCTATGCAATATTGCTTTTAAGAATCAGACTTTACTTCCATCCCCAGTCACATCCACAACTTGGTGCTGTTTTTGCATTGGCTCCACCTCTTCATTCTTCCTGGGGTTATTTCTCCTCCAATCTCCAGTAGCATATTGGGTACCTACCGACCTGGGGAGTTTATCTTTCAGTATCCTATCTTTTTGCCTTTTCATACTGTTCTTAGCTTGTAAGCTATATAAAAATAGGCAGTGAGCTCAATTTTTCCCATGGGCAGGAGCTTACCCACCTTTTTGAGGGAAGGATTACCTGTGAAATATAAAATGTAATTCTCATATAGTGCAGGGTGCACAGAAAACAATGTATAAATGCTCACATTTCTTTCAGACCAGATATTCTTGAAAACAACAGGGAGAAAACAATTTTGTTAACTCACAACAATAACTACTATGTATATAAACACACAGGTACACTATAATATCCCTAGAGGAGGAAATGGCAACCCACTCCAGTATACCTGCCTGGGAAATTCCATGGATTGAGGAGCCTGGTGGGCTACAGTCATGGGGTCGCAGAGAGTTGGACACGACTGAGTGACTGAGCAAGCAGCACTAAAACATGCTACCGCAAGATAATGTCTTTAACTTCATCCCTAAAAGAAATTATTCTAGCTTTAGTATTAGATACTAACTATGAAGCGTATCTTGGGCAAAGTTGTATAAGCTATTGCATCTTTGTGGAAAAGAAAAATATCATGTCAAATTGGTTGCACAAAGAGTTTGTGCATGTTTATAAATTCTCATTGTTGCCCTTTCTGTTCTTTATATTTAACCACTCAGCTTAAGGATTAAATCTACAAATGCTACGAGAGTTTGTATGTATATGTCACAAGAGTTTAAAGATGGGAGAGCCAAGGCACAGGGTGGTTAAGAAAGTTTCATAAAGTCACACAGCTACCACATGCAGAACCTGAGTTAGACCCTGGCAGGTGACCCTAGATCCTGCTGTTTTCACCACTTTGCTATTTTTTAAAATCATCACACCTTTAAATTTTCATGCTAATACTAGTCTTTCTCTCCAGGGGACATTGTTCCCTCTATAAAAACAGAGTGAGAGTTTAAAAATATTTCACCTCCTTCAATAAACAAACTGTGATACATAAACTTTCAGGTTTTAAGTACAGTCTATAATATTCTCATCAGCCTGGGAAAATGAGTCCTAACAAAGATCTATGCAGAGTAACCACCTGGGTTCTACACACAGACCCAAGATAGCATTTTTAGATGAAGGTTTAGGAGGGTTTTTTTTTTGGTAAAAATGTAAGATAAAAATTCTTTCTTCCATAGAACTACTCACTTTGCCAGTTTCCATTATATTCTAGAACATATATAAAATTTCAAATTAATGCTAGTAAAATATCTCTGATGGAAATGTTTGCATCTAAATATAAAAAGCAAATGTCCATGTTGTTTTTAAGTACTAATTGTGGAATATAATGCAGGAGCTGTTATCTCCTGAAGAAGGATGGTGGTCAAAGATCTATTCCAGAATGCTGATAGAGGGGCTGGCAGGTAAGCTCCTTCGGTGATTTTAGTGATTTTCTCTCCATCAAACATAACTGGGCAACTATATCCTGAAGAAATGAAACCCTGGGGTTTCTTCTTTTCCAGTGATTATTATATTTTTTAATCTCATATTTTATCACTGCCATTGATAAGGTTTTTAAAAAGGTGATGGAGATTAACCTTGAGTAGTAAGGATAAAATTAGACAGAAAATGCCTCTTTTTGATGAGACAGCTATTCAGTGTGCTTTCTTCATATACTTAAAATCACATCCTATATCCTCAGTTGCTTCTATGCCAAATAATAAATATCTTGAACTTATACTGTATCATGTAATTTATGAAGCATTTTTACATATTTGAACTAAGTTTAAACAGAAGACACTGATACAAGTTTTTGCTCCTTTGTATGGATAAGGGATTTGAGAAAGATTAGGTGAGCTTGCTAGGATAATTTTATTCCTATTCTCTCATTTTTAAGAAATGGATCATTTTATTACCCACAGTCTTATAAGAGGGCATTGTAGAGAAATGAAACTATTATGAGTATTCCATAATTCTTCCTGGTAAATGGGTAAAGATATTTAACTCTGGGAGGGATATGAGAAACATTGATGTTTGTCCTCTGGCTTATCTCTCTTAATAATATTAGCCTATTGAGTTCTTACTCTAAGGTTCCCTTCAGTTCAGTTCACACAGTGCTCAGTCGTGTCCAACTCTTTGCGACCCCATGAATTGCAGCACGCCAGGCCTCCCTGTCCATCACCATCTCCCAGAGTTCACTCAAACTCACATCCATGGAGTCGGTGATGCTCATCCTCTATTGTCCCCTTTTCCTCCTGCCCCCAATCTCTCCCAGCATCAGAGTCTTTTCCAATGAGTCAACTCTTCGCATGAGGTGGCCAAAGTATTGGAGTTTCAGCTTTAGCATCATTCCTTCCAAAGAACACCCAGGGCTGATCTCTTTTAGAATGGACTGGTTGTATCTCCTTGCAGTCCAAGGGACTCTCAACAGTCTTCTCCAACACCACAGTTCAAAAGCATCAATTCTTTGGCGCTCAGCTTTCTTCACAGTCCAACTCTCACATCCATACATGACCACTGGAAAAACCATAGCCTTGACTAGATGGACCTTTGTTGGCAAAGTAATGTCTCTGCTTTTCAATATGCTATCTAGGTTAGTCATAACTTTCCTTCCAAGGAGTAAGTGTCTTTTAATTTCATGGCTGCAGTCACCAATTGCAGTGATTTTGGAGCCCAAAAAAATAAAGTCTGACACTGTTTCCACTGTTTCCACATCTATTTCCCATGAGGTGGGACCAGATGCCATGATCTTCGTTTTTTGAATGTTGAGCTTTAAGCCAATTTTTTCACTCCCCTCTTTCTCTTTCATCAAGAGACTTTTTAGTTCCTCTTCACTTTCTGCCATAAGGGTTGTGTCATCTGCATATCTGATGTTATTGATATTTCTCCTGGCAATCTTGATTCCAGCTTGTGCTTCTTCCAGCCCAGCGTTTCTCATGAGGTACTCTGCATATAAATTAAATAAGCAGGGTGACAATATACAGCCTTGACGTACTCCTTTTCCTATTTGGAACCAGTCTGATGTTCCATGTCCAGTTCTAACTGTTGCTTCCTGACCTGCATATAGGTTTCTCAAGAGGCAGGTCAGGTGGTCTGGTATTCCCATCTCTTTCAGAATTTTCCACAATTTATTGTGATCCACACAGTCAAAGGCTTTGGAATAGTCAATCAAGCAGAAATAGATGTTTTTCTGGAACTCTCTTGCTTTTTTGATGATCCAGCGGATGTTGGCAATTTGATCTCTGGTTCCTCTGCCTTTTCTAAAACCAGTTTGAACATCTGGAAGTTCACAGTTCACATATTGCTGAAGCCTGGCTTGGAGAATTTTGAGCATTACTTTAGTAGCGTGTGAGATGAGTGCAATTGTGCGGTAGTTTGAGCATTCTTTGGCATTGCCTTTCTTTGGGATTGGAATGAAAACTGACCTTTTCCTACTCTAAGGTAGGCTTTCTAAAAAAACATTTAATTAGCACAGTTAATCATCATTAATACCCTCAGTGGTGGGTATATAATACAGATGTGGAAACGGAAGGGTAGAGGTGTTAATTTACCCCAGATGCTGCATCTAGTACACTGAGTTCTCCACATACAAACAAGTTCTGCTCTGAGAGGGCATGTATAAATCCAATTTGTTTTTACATCCAACAAAGTTAGCCTAGATACCAAACTAACACCAGCAGCTATATAGTATTGTCCTATAATAGGTTTGTAATACTTTCACACAAATAATATGTGAAAAACAAACACACATACAAAAATACATTTTTCATATTATAGATACCCTGGAGAAGGGAATGGCTACCCATTCCAGTATTCTTTCCTAGGAAATTCCATGGGCAGAAGACCCTGGAGGGCTACAGTCCAAGGAGTTGCAAAGAATCGGACATGACTGAACTGTTACTTTTCACCTTGAAAAGTACAGTAGTACAGTACAACAGCTGGACTACAAGGGCTGGCATCACAACAGGCAAGCAGAGATACTGACTAGAGGCGGGAAGAGGAGGAGAGAGATGGTAAGGCTGAAAGATCGTCAGCAATAGGAGACAGAGGACAATGCTGCAATTTCAGTCATGCCTTATGGTGGTTCATATGTAGGGGACCAACTGTAACTTGTTAAACAGGATTCAGTGAGGCTATCTGATCCTAAAACTTGAGCTTTTTTATATCCTCCACTAATTCTTTAGAATACTACTGCTATATTCTGTATTTTCCTTAACTATATCTTTTTATGGCCCTTGTAGGGAACCAAGTTTCCTGTATCTTATATAAAAACTGAATAATTTGAAAAAATCTGAGTTGGATTTTTGGGTATTTAAAAAAATTTTTTTAATAACATTGTATGTTGTGGAGGTTAGAAAGATAAAGCTATGAAAGGGCAACTCTCAGAGGTGTCTACTTTCTAGCATTTATTTTGGAATGTAGGAGGGAACTTCAGAGACACACTAGAGAAAATATTAGGTAGCTATGAGAGATAATCTTGAAAAAGTGGGTGGGTTCTCATCAATAAAATCTTAGTGAAAGTGTCCATAAATAAAGGTCAGGCTTAGGACTTCCCTGCTGGTCCAGGGGCTAAGACTCTGTGATCCCAATGGAGGGGGCTTGGGTTCGATCCTTGGTCAGGGAACTAGATCCTACATACATGCATGCATGCATGCTGAGACGCTTCAGTCATGTCCAACTCTTTACAACGCTATGGATTGTAGCCCATCGGGCTTCTCTGTTCATGGGATGCTCCAGGCAAGAATACTGGAGTGGGTTGCCATAACTTCCTCCAGGGGACCTTCCCAACCCAGGGATCGAACCTGTGTCTCTTATGTCTCCTGCATTGACAGGTGGGTTCTTTACTGCTAGCACCACCTGGGAAGCCCAGATCCCACGTGCCGCAATGAAGATCAAAGATCTCCCATGCTGCAACTAAGACCCAGTGCAGCCAAATTCAAAAGAGAGAGAGAGATAGAGAGTCAGGTTTAAGCTAAGGTTAGCCTACTACCATGGTATCTTAATATTATGGGGCCATGTGTTCCCTTAAGATCTTAACAGCAGCCCCACACCTTAAAAAACGTGACACCTGAGTGAGGCTTCTAACAACAGGGACAGTTCTGGTCAGCTTTACCCAATTTGAAATATGGCAGAGCTAGGTCTCAAGCCCAAGTCCTTTAAACATACGTTTGAAAGTAGAACATTACTGGCACTTTCATGGAGAAAGGACCAACTCCAGGCAAATCACAAGAGGCACACTTACAGATTGTCACCTCTTGGCAGCCTCACTTCTCTGGACCCCAAGCACTCAGGACCTGCAAACTTCCTTGGTGAGTAAGAGGCTTTTATTCTCCTATCCCTTCCTGAGCAAGGCAGTGCCCCCAACCACACCTCCATCCTCTGCCCTTCAAAGAACTTCCCCTTCATCTAGTTCAGCAAGTGGTACAGGACCACTGATGACTCATGCACAGTAAGGTATGAAGGACTGACAGCTGGTGTCTCTGGCTCAACAGTGTTTTAATGCAAAGGAAGAATTCTGGTGTTTACTTAGTGATAACTTCGCTGCAGAAAAGAATTCTGGATGGTGGAATTTCAGCAGTGATATATGGCTGAGAGTGAGAAATGGAGTAGAGATGAGGGAGAAATTATTTTTAGGATGAAGTCCAGCCTAGAGTTGTCAGAACTGAATTCGAGTCCAAGCTGTATGGTGTCTTTAGACTGTGTTTTTGTTGTTGTTCAGTTGCTTAGTCATATTGGATTCTTTTGTGTCTCTGTGGACTATAGCCTCCCAGGCTCCTCTGTCCATGGGATTTCCCAAGCAAAAACATTGGAGTGGGTTTGCCATTTCCTCTTCCAGAGAATCTACCTGACCCAGGGATTGAACCCACCTCTCCTGCATTGGCAGGGGGACTCTTTACCACTGAGTCACCAGGGAAGTCATTTAGACTGTGTGTGTGTGTGTGTGTGTGTATGCGTGCTAAGTCACTTGAGTCCTGTCTGACTCTTTGCTACCCTGTGGACTGCAGCCCATGAAGCTTCTCTGTCCATGGGATTCTCCAGGCAAGAATACTGGAGTGGGTTGCCATGCCCTCCTCCAGGGGATTTTTCTCACCCAGGGATAGAACCTGCACCTAATGTCTGCTGAACTTGCAAGTGGGTTCTTTACCACTGTGCCACCTGGGAAGCCCTTAGACTGTGTGATTGTGTTCAAATTATTTAACTTCTCTAACTCCTAGCTTCTTTAATCTGTAAAATGGAGCTAATAATTAAATTGTGGTTATGGAAAGCATGTGATTTCTTGTGTGTAGAGCACAGTGTTTGTTATATGAGAATTGCTCTATAGAAAATGATTAAGTTTTGGGATTCAGAGCTAGAATTGTGGCTGCTTCAAATGCATAAGTTCGGTTCAGTTCAGTCACTCAGTAGTCTCCGACTCTTTGCGACCCCATGAATCGCAGCACACCAGGCCTCCCTGTCCATCAGCAACACCCGGAGTTCACTCAAAATCACGTCCATTGAGTTGGTGATGCCATCCAGCCATCTCATCCTCTGTCGTCCCCTTCTCCTCCTGCCCCCAATCCCTCCTAGCATCAGGGTCTTTTCCAATGAGTCAATTCTTCCCATGAGGTGGCCAAAGTACTGGAGTTTCAGCTTCAGCATCAGTCCTTCCAATGAACACCCAAGACTGATCTCCTTTAGAATGGACTGGTTGGATCTCCTTGCAGTCCAAGGGACTATCCAGAGTCTTCTCCAACACTACAGTTCAAAAGCATCAATTCTTCGGCACTCAGCTTTCTTCACAGTCCAACTCTCACATCCATACATGACCACTGGAAAAACCATAGCCTTGACTAGATGGACCTTTGTTGGCAAAGTAATGTCTCTGCTTTTCAATATGCTATCTAGGTTGGTCATAACTTTCCTTCCAAGGAATAAGTGTCTTTTAATTTCATGGCTGCAGTCACAAATTGCAGTGATTTTGGAGCCCAAAAAAATAAAGTCTGACACTGTTTCCACTGTTTCCACATCTATTTCCCATGAAGTGATGGGACCAGATGCCATGATCTTAGTTTTCTGAACGTTGAGTTTTAAGCCAACTTTTTCACTCTCCTCTTTCACTTTCAAGAGGCTTTTTAGTTCCTCTTCACTTTCTTCCATAAGGGTGGTGTCATCTGCATATCTGAGGTGATTGATATTTCTCCTGGCAATCTTGATTCCAGCTTGTGCTTCCTTCAGCCCAGTGTTTCTCATGATGTACTCTGCATATAAGTTAAATAAGCAGGGTGACAATATACAGCCTTGACGTACTCCTTTTCCTATTTGCAACCAGTCTGTTGTCCCATGTCCAGTTCTAACTGTTGCTTCCTGACCTGCATACAGGTTTCTCAAGAGGCAGGTCAGGTGGTCTGGTATTCCCATATCTTTCAAAATTTCCCACAGTTTCTTGTGATCCACACAGTCAAAGGCTTTGGAATAGTCAATCAAGCAGAAATAGATGTTTTTATGGAACTCTATTGCTTCTTTGATGATCCAGCAGATGTTGGCAATTTGATCTCTGGTTCCTCTGCCTTTTCTAAAACCAGCTTGAACATCTGGAAGTTCAGGGTTCACATATTGCTGAAGCCTGGCTTGGAGAATTTTGAGCATTACTTTCCTAGTGTGTGAGATGAGTGCAATTGTGTGGTAGTTTGAGCATTCTTTGGCATTGCCTTTCTTTGGATTGGAATGAAAACTGACCTTTTCCAGTCCTGTGGCCACTTCTGAGTTTTCCAAATTTGCTGGCATATTGAGTGCAGCACTTTCACAGCATCATCTTTCAGGATTTGGAATAGCTCAACTGGGATTCCATCACCTCCACTAGCTTTGTTCGTAGTGATACTTTCTAAGGCCCACTTGACTTCACATTCCAGGATGTCTGGCTCTAGGTGAGTGATCACACCATTATGATTATTTGGGTCGTGAAGATCTTTTTTGTACAGTTCTGTGTATTCTTGCCACCTCTTTTTAATATCTTCTGCTTCTGTTAGGTCCATACTATTTCTGTCCTTTATCGAGCCCATCTATGCATGAGATGTTCCCTTGGTATCTCTAATTTTCTTGAAGAGATCTCTAGTCTTTCCCATTCTGTTGTTTCCCTCTATTTCTTTGCATTGATCACTGAGGAAGTCTTTCTTATCTCTTCTTGCTATTCTTTGGAACTCTGTATTCAGATGCTTATATCTTTCCTTTTCTCCTTTGCTTTTTGCTTCTCTTCTTTCCACAACTATTTGTAAGGCCTCCTCAGACAGCCATTTTGCTTTTTTGCATTTCTTTTTATTGGGGATGGTCTTGATCCCTGTGTCCTGTACAATGTCACATACCTCCATCCATATTTCATCAGGCACTCTATCAGATCTAGTCCCTTAAATCTATTTCTCACTTCCACTGTATAATCATAAGGGATTTGATTTAGGCCATACCTGAATGGTCTAGTGGTTTTCCCTACTTTCTTCAATTTCAGTCTGAATTTGGCAATAAGGAGTTCATGATTTGAGCCACAGTCAGCCTCCAGTCTTGTTTTTGCTGATTGTATAGAGCTTCCCCATCTTTGGCTGCAAAAAATATAATCACTCTGATTTCGGTGTTGACCATCTGGTGATGTCCACATGTAGAGTCTTCTCTTGTGTCGTTGGAAGAGGGTGTTTGCTATGACCAGTGTGTTCTCTTGGCAAAACTCTATTAACCTTTGCCCTGCTTCATTCCGTACTCCAAGGCCAAATTTGCCTGTTGCCCCAGGTGTTTCTTGACTTCTTACTTTTGCATTCCAGTCCCCTATAATGAAAAGGACATCTTTTTTGGGTGTTAGTTCTAAAAGGTCTTGGAGGTCTTCATAGGACCATTCAACTTCAGCTTCTTCAGTACTACTGGTTGGGGCATAGGCTTGGATTACCATGATATTGAATGGTTTGCCTTCGAAATGAACTCAGATCATTCTGTCATTTCGGAGATTGCATCCAAGTACTGCATTTCAGACTCTTTTGTTGACCATGATGGCTACTCCATTTCTTATAAGGTATTCCTGCCCACAGTAGTAGATATAATGGTCATCTGAGTTAAATCCACCCATTCCAGTCCATTTTAGATTCTTAAAATGTCGACGTTCACTCTTGCCATCTCCTGTTTGACCACTTCCAATTTGCCTTGATTCATGGACCTGACATTCCAGGTTCCTATGCAATATTGCTTTTTACAGCATCGGACCTTGCTTCAATCACCAGTCACATCCACACCTGGGTATTGTTTTTGCTTTGGCTCCATCCCTTCATTCTTTCTGGAGTTATTTCTACGCTGATCTCCAGTAGCATATTGGGCACCTACTGACCTGGGGAGTTCCTCTTTCAGTATCCTATCATTTTGCCTTTTCATACTGTTCATGGGGTTCTCAAGGCAAGAATACTAAAGTGGTTTGCCATTCCCTTCTCCAGTGGACCACATTCTGTCAGACCTCTCCACTATGGCCCATCCATCTTGGGTGGCCCCACAGGGCATGGCTTAGTTTCATTGAGTTAGACAAGGCTGTGGTCTGTGTGATCAGATTGGCTAGTTTTCTGTGATTATGTTTCATTATGTGGCTGTGAGGAGATACCCCTCGTCCAAGGTAAGGAGCAGCGGTTGCGCTTTGCTGGAGCAGCCGTGAAGAGATACCCCATGTCCAAGGTAAGAGAAACCCAAGTAAGATGGTAGTTGTTGCGAGAGGGCATCAGAGGGTGGACATACTTATGCTTAAGTGCATAAGTAAACAGAGCCAAATATAAACAGATAGATAGCATGCGATGGTTAGTTAGCAAATGGTGTCTAGCCAAAAACAGCCATATCCAATTCCTCACATCTACCCGCAGATGATTTTGTTCATAAGCTTTCCTTGTGCTGTCTTATGTGGCACATTGTTCCTCGTGTATACGTGTGTGTTGGGGGAGTTGCCATGTAACGACAATCATGTAATGATGATAAGTAACTGTAACTGTTCCATGTTTTTCTGGCATGTGAATTTCAAACGTTGACTTTAACATAAGAGTTATCACCAACATTGATTTTTACCATCTATCAAGCTATGGTTTGAGATGAGAGATTCTAGTCAATAAGTGTTCTACATATTCTCTATGCCAGAGATTCTCAAAATTTACTGTGCCTTAGAAGAACTAGGAAGGTTCAGGTTAAGAATTCTGTTTCATGGGCTTCTCCCTCAGAGGACTGGATGCAGAACATTGAGGATGGAGCTTCGGCAGCTGTACTTTTAACAAGCGCTCCCAGGTGACCTGACGCAAGTGGTAAGAGAGGCCTGTTTCAAGAAGTTGTTTTCTATTACTTTTTTTCAAATCTGGAGAGAAACAACTGTTTATCTGGCTCCGAGTTTCCCATTTTTCCCCAGCCTCATTTTCCTTTCACTCTCAGTTTATGAATGCGATGGCCCAGCTTAGATTTGCATGAGATTTTGATTTGAAAGAACAACCTACCTGCCAGGCATCTCCTGAGACCACAGTCCAAACTTTGAAATACTAGAGAACCTGCATTTGAATCTCAACAGAGACACTTTTCTCCCCATTCTGAGGCTTAAAGTAGCCTTACACATACATAATTCTAAATCACTTTTCTCTCAGTAAGACGTTTTGTAACTGTTATTTTCAAAAATTTGAACTTCATTTTCCTTTCTTTTTTTTCTCTGAAATCCTTAGTAATTCTTATTCCTGAGTTAAGACAAAATGAAAGACGGGCCATGTATGCTAAAGTATATAACTAGAAGATGCTAATTAAGTATCGATACTTTAAAATGATTAAACGAAAGCACCTTATGCATACTTCCAGCCTCGGCCAAGAGTGTGGCTTCAGGCTAACCCTTGGAGTGATGGAGTTGTCTTCCCTGACCCAAAGTGCTTTTTTGCCATCAATCCTCTGAATCTTGCATTCCAGATTTCATTTCTTCCCTCAAGCTAGTATAAGAACAAAGCATCCTCCTATCCCTTAATCAAAAGCCGTAATGCTGTGAGTCTTCCCTGGGCCTCCCCAGAGTGCTTTAAAGATGCCAATGGAGGCCTTGGTTCAGGGATCCATTGTGAATTGAACCGTAAGTTAAATGGTGTTTTAAACTCACATTTCAGTTACTCTGGAACTAGGAACAAGTCACTTCACCTTTTTGAGCTTTGATCCCAGGAGTAGTTGTGAGACCTGATGAGATAATATTTAAAACATATACAAAATGTTTAGCACTTGCTAGACAATCAATGCATGCCAGTTATTACTATTACCTACCCCTGTAGATGCCAAACCCAGATGGTCAGCCAGCACAACTACTGTGGTAGGTAAAAGATCTGGGTTTTAAAACAGCAAGTGAGATCCGAAAATGTAACCGGTCTAGTATTTGTTCTTTAAGGACTCATATGATTTAATCCTTGAAGTACGTTTGTTCTGTGGAAAAAGCGAAAAAGGAAGAAGGAAGGTGGTTTGGAGAGCTGGCAATGTGCTGCTCGGCTGAGCTAGACTAGTAACAAAAGCCAGCATTAGAGAGGATTCTTGGAGAAGCAGCCTGTAATTAACTGAGAGGGCAATGGATGCTCTGAAATAGCATCCAATCATAGAGCTCTCGTTATTTTCCTCATTTCCTTGCTATCCTTTTCTCTTTCTTGGGTCATATGTGCACACATTGAATTACTTGGAAAATGTAACCAAAGAAGGTAAGCCCTTCTTTTATTGACAAGTCAGGAGCATCCTTACCCAGAGGAAATGCAGGGTTACTGAATTTATCCAGATAATGCTTCAGAATCCTCTGTTACTTTGTCTGGATTTGATCTGTATAGATGGAACATCTGGGGTAAAGTGACAGCTTTCTAAAAACTCCCTGTGAAATAATGTTTTAGGGCCCAGAGAACTAATTATTTAGCCATCAATCAAATGTGTCTTTCTCACTTGTATACTTTGTATTTCCAAAGGGTGGGAGTTGGCAAACTTGTTAGCTCATGTGAGTCTAGATACAGTAAATGTTTCTAGAACACATTCTTGCCTGTGTTTAGGCATGGATGATTGGGGATGATTATTTAGTCGCTCAGCCCTGTCTGACTCTTTGCGAACCCATGGACTGTAACCCTCCAGGCTCCTCTGTCCATGGGATTCTCCAGGCAAGAATACTGGCGTGGGTAGCCGTTCTCTTTTCCAAGGGCTCGTCCCAACCCAGAGATTGAAGCAGGGTCTCCTACGTTGCAGGAGGATTCTTTTACCACTGAGCCATCAGGTAAGCCCTTTAGGCATGGAAATGACACACAAAGTGAAAGTCACTCAGTTGTTCTCTACTCTTTGTGACCCTATGGACTGTAGCCTGCCAGGCTCCTCTGTCCATGGAATTCTCCAGGCAAGAATCCTGGAGTGGGTAGCCATTCCCTTTTCCAGGGGATCTTCCCAATCCAGGGACATAACTGGGGTCCCCTTTGTTGCAGGCAGATTCTTTACCAGCTGAACTGCCAGTGAAGCCCTTTAGGCATGGATGTCAACCTTAAATATGTTTGTACTAATCTACTTGGGCACTTGTTCAGTAAATATTTACTGAGGACCTACTTTGTATACTTCCAAATGCTGAGTGTAGTGTTATATTTCTCTGGGAGCAGGTAGGCATTTCATACAACAAACCCAAGTGTACAAGAAGGCAAGTCAACTTTCTTTATTACAGAGATATAGCAGATAGACCAAATTTTGAGAATTCTTTCCCCCTCTTGTCCTGAGTCTTCGCCGTATCATCCAGAAAGGCAGGGAGTATGTTTTGCTTCATCTATTCCTGGAAGAATTATGACACATTTCAAAGAAGTCACAGCAAACCTTCCTGGATTTTGTTTCCAAATGCTTAAACCAAGGTTAAACGAATCCAAACACCTAGATGGGTCTGACAAATAAATCGATGGGAGGTGTGAGCTGGACAGGTCTGTGATGAGCTAGAAGGCATGTGGTTTGGATAAAGTATGGTTTGGATAAATGTGGTTTGGATAAATCTCGTACTGCAGATACATTTTTTTTAAATTTTATTTTATTTTTAAACTTTACATAATTGTATTAGTTTTGCCAAATATCAAAATGAATCCACCACAGGTATATATTTATGTGTTTTTCTTTAAATGAAAATTTAGCAATTGGATGCTTTCCCCCATACCTTTTGTAAGTACCATACATGAGTTTACAAAGTCTGAGTGGGCCAACATTGGGTTCATTAACTAAATCTACATGGATTTTGCTGAAAGGAGCATGGAAGGCTTCCTGAAGGAGGTGGCGTTTGAATAAGGCCTTGGAAGGTGAGGAGGGTTTTGCCGTGATAGGCCCAGATGGCGGGGAGCAGAAGGAGTGGAAAAGCAGAGGCAAAAGAAATCGTCCGGAGGTTGATTATGGGTGAAGATCAAAGCTGCTGTCAACTGAGGATTTCCTGAGTGCTTCATTTGGACTGCTTCACTTACTCTTTTCAAGTCTGTGAGCAGATGCTGAGAGTATCCCCTTCTAATGCTTAAGGCTGTTAAACCTTAGAGAGGTGAAGGTGGTGGCCTGAGGTCTCCTAGCTGGGGAGGGCAGGAGATGGGATTGGTGCTACTGTCTGACCTGGGCAGGGCGGTTCCTCACTGCTGCATTAAGCAGGACCCTTCATTGTTAGGGGTTTGGGCTGGCATTCACAATACACACTGGATCAGAAAGAAGTTTCAGGATAGTCTGCTTAAGAAAAAAATTAATTTTATACATCAATCTTTGATGAACTTAAAGCTTTTCCCTATATAATAACTTTTTAATAATTTCCTGCCATTCCTTTCTTCTTGTTTCCTTCCTCCCTCCCTCTCTTCTTTTTTTCTTTTAAATTAAGTTATTCATCCAAGGACGGTATTGGCCCCAGGATATATAAAGGTGGACCAAAATATGTGCAGTCTCTGCCCTCATGGGAGTTATTTTCTTTGTTAGGGGGAGGCAGGGAGCTAGATATTCAAATAGTTTCTAGATTAAAATTGCAAGTGTGACTTTTACTTTTGCTGTTGTTTGGTCATTAAGTTGTATCCAACTCCTTGCGACCCCATGGACTGTAGCCCACCAGTCTCTTCTGTCCATGGGATTCTCCAAGCAAGAATACTGGAGTGGGTTGCCATTCCCTTCTCCAGGGGATCTTCCTGACCCAGGGATAGAACTTGTGTCTTCTGAATTGCAGGCAGATTTTTTATCGTCTGAGTCACCAATGAATGGAAATTAGAGCCATTAAAGCTTAAGGTGGGGGCTTTGGTTTGAAAGGCCAGGAGAGAATTAGTAACTTTGAATGGAGTTCTGAAAGATAAATGGGAGTTAACTAGAGGAATCAGGAAGAGAGAAATGCGTAAGCAGCATGAGCAGCATATACAGAAGACCTGTAGTAGCAAGAAAAATGGGCTGAAAAGAAGACCTGAGTGGCTAGAGCTGAGCACACTGAAGAGGGAGATTGGGAAGGCGGGGGCCTAATCATGCAGAGTCTTGCTGTGCCTGTTAGAGCTTGATCTTTATTTATTTTTAAATACAGCCCTAACTGCCCTGTAGAGAGTGGATCAGAAATGAGAGAAGTGGAAGGAGGTGGAAGTAGATGTAGTTGAAATTAGTTCAGCCAACCAGGTGAGAGAGGCACGGCTTAAACCAGGTGGTGGCAGAGATGAAGGGAAGTGGGTGGATTCGAGAGATGTTCAAGGCATGAAATCAACAGGACTTTTGAACTGTCTGCATATGAGTGGTGAGAAACAGGGATGGCATCAAGCAAACTGTGTTTCTGACTTGGAAAATGGATAGTTTGCCATTATTGAAAAAGGAAGACTAGGAATAATTTTGTTTGTTTTGCTTTGTTAAGGATTGGGTTGAAAGTGGCAGAGAAGAGCAGAAATTTTAAGTTAAAGCACCTTTAGGATTGTGAAGATTTTTGGTAATGGAGTTTTAGCTTTGACTTACAACTTATCCTGCCAGCACCCTATTTCTAAATACTGGCTCAGTTCCTTTCCTGTGGGAAAAAGAGGTCATCACAGACTGATAGTCAGGGGCTGCTGCCCAGCCCTGCACTGGACATGCCCTGAAATTGAAAGTGTTAGTCCTTTGGTTGTGTGCGACTCTTTGTGAGCCCACAAACTGTAACCCGCCAGCCTCTGTCCATGGAATTCTTCAAGCAAGAATACTGGAATAGGTTGCCATACCTTCCCCCAGGGGATCTTCCCGACCCAGGGTTCGAACCTGGGTCTCCTACATTACAGGCAGATTCTTCACTCTCTGAACCACTGGGTTCAGCCCCTCTGATTCCACCTCTCCCTCCTCAGATCCCAGAGCCAGCCCAGCTGCCAAGAGGAGACCTCAGATGGCTCAGGTGCTCCAGGCTTGAGACCTCAACTCAGACCACAATGTGCGACCCTTCCCAATGCTGATTAGGGTTGTCCAACTGCTCTAACCTCGCTTCAGCTCTTGGTGGTTTGGGTTCATCATCACTGGCTCCCCTCTGCTTCCATCTAGACTGCTGCCTCCTCGCCACCTCCTTGCCAGTAGTTCTCAGCATGTCCTATGGAGAACTGCATAGTATATCACTGCTGCTGCTGCTGCTAAGTCGCTTCAGTTGTGTCCGACTCTGTGCGACCCCATAGACGGCAGCCCACCAGGCTCCCCCATCCCTGGGATTCTCTAGGCAAGAGAGATTAATTCCCCGCTTCCTCTGGTCCTTCCTTCTGTCATTCCTCAGAAACATACCAGGTTCTTAACAGAGGCTGCCAACCTGAAAAGTGTCCACCAGATGGCACCAAAACATTGTATTCCAATAGTTCAGGCCTCGCTACACCTTCAAGAAAACCCAAAAGTTCCACTACTGTGAGATGAGAAAGTACAGCCCCAGGTGCCAGTTCAACAGAGATTAATATTCACACTCCAACTTCCCGGAGTATTTAATTTTGGGTTTTAGAGAGAGAGAGAGACAGAGAGAATCTTTCTCACATTCTTTATTTTTATTTTTCCCTCTTTAGACTCTGGAGTAAAGGCTACGATGGACATTACAAAATGAGGTTCGTGAATATTTTCAGGGACCCTGTCATTTTCACTTGTGTTTGTTTCACTGTCCTTTTCTTAGTGTTAAAAGCTCTGCTTGTTACAGAACCGCATGTCAATAATAGAAATACAATCACTCCCTCTTATCTAAGTAATAATTAAGATTAATTGAAGACAAATATATGCATCCAGCATCCTAGTTAAACAGATGATTAAAAATAACCACTTTCTCTAATTTTAGTGTAATTTTTTTCAGTTTCAAAATTGAATTATCATTGGTGACAGAAAAAATAGTATGAGTGACCATTTAGATTATTAAAACAGTTAATGAAATTAATATACTGATAAATCTTTGTATTATCTTCTACCTATGGGATAGATAGTTTTATCTTTAATCAACATAATTAATAGTTATGTTGCAGATGACACAGCTTAAGAAACTTTGAGGGTTCTTTCTTATTTTTAGTAATATTTCAATGGCTTAAAAAATACCATGCCGTTATAAATTAGTACTTTGTATTGGGTGATCAATTGTCTATTGTGCAAAATTTAGTCAAATGTTCATGTGAGGAAAGTTCTGTACAGATTTGTTCTTTCAAATTTGGAGATCTGGGTACTAAGTGATTAATGACTTTGCCAGGGTGATGGGAAATGGATAAAGGAACAAAGATGTTAACATCCACTATTTTGATTCTTTGGAGGAAGAAGAAATGATCTGTGTGTAAATGCACAGCATGAAATGAATTTTAAAAATGAAAGCAGGTTAAAAAATAATTTGATGTTAGCTCAGTTTTGTGCATATATTTTTATACTATTTTGCATGTATACTCTTTTGTAAAATTTGGCCAGCAACATGCACATACACACACCTGGAGTACATACGTATTCCTTGTTTCTCAAAGGTGTGTATGCATGGGGGTGGTGCTGTCTTTTTACACTGCTTCTTGCTCTAGAACTTGGATGAATGTCTGGCCACTTCCCTACCCTAGGGAGTCATCTGAACGTCTACAGTTCCCAAAGTGCTTTGGGATCACTTAGGCTAAAAGATGCAATTTATTGTGAAGCTATCTTATTTTATTCCCAAGGGAATTTCATCATTTTGTATTTGTGAAAACTGTCAATGCATCTTTCTCAAAATGCAATTATCTAAAAGAAGCAAACCAACACAGAGTAGACCCCTTGTCTTCAAAGTCATTTTATTAAGAGTAAATTAGACTGGAAAAATGATAGTCTGAAATGCATTTTCAATAGATTGCTGTCAGCCTTGCTACCTGTCAAACAGAGAGGCCTGAATTTTCATAGTGACATATGGATTAGCCCAGTCTTCCCCGCAGCGTGAAAACAAAAGACAATTGGTGATGCATGGGGCAAGCTCATCTTAAAACAGAGATATCAACAAAGGAATATGACAGCATGAAAAGACAGAGTGCAGTCTGCTGTCCACATTCGCAAAGAGATTCTGTCTGAATCTATAACTTCAATACACTATGAGACAGAAAAAGAGAAAATACGCATTAAGGGTAATTGTTCATCTGGTTCTTTGCTTTAGCAAATGCTGAATTTCATTCTCAGAAGGGAGGAAGAAGTGGGAACAATGGAAAAAATAGCTGCAGTTGTAGAGTCATTAAGAAGAACCATATGGAATTAGAATTATTTGATTTTTTAAAATCATCCATCTTAGAGACTTTAAATGAATGTTCAAAATCCTCATCCACTAATCAATTGAAAAAATAAAGGCTGAAGTCACAAAAGAGCCTCAAGAGCAAAAAAAAACTCTTTTCCCAGTTAGAGCTTTAAACTAGCCTAGTGAGGTCATTTAGTTCAGGGTTTGTTTGGAAAAGAAATGCATATCAAAGTTAAAGAAAACCATACAGATCTGTTTAGGTCTGGGAAAATAAGGTATGGATTTTTTTTTTCCAAACAGTTCATGTGAACAATTACACAGAATACTTGCCTGACCAGTAACTTTCAATTAAATAAAAGCGAAAGTTCCCCTCATAACCATTTTAATCCATACGTCCTAAGGGACTCCAAACAAGTGTAATTACACGTTGCAAAAGTCAGTGAAGGAAAATGATGTATTGAACTATAGAAACTGCTGATTTTCTAAGTTTGGGATTAGATGCTAAAAAAAGCAAAGATAGTTTTATAGTCACACAGTGCCCACCAGAGACCAATGTAGAGCTCAGAAGGAAATGTTCAGGAAAGGACAATGTTGGGGTATCCTGAAGTAGTTTGCCTAAGGGTGGGGGATCAGTGATGAGTGATATTTTGTCAGAATCATCACTTGTGTGGAACAGGGCTGGCTCTGCAAATAGTAATAGGAAGCTGCCCACAGAGGGTCACTCAAAATGGGGACTGGAAGGCTCATCAGGATGCCCTGAAACACCTGTGATTAGTCATGTGTTAAGTGGTCCTGGATATTTTACAAAAATGGAGGATGGAGTAATATTTTCTAATTAATATATTAGAGAGCTTTAGGATATCCATGTCCTTCCTAGAAAAATGCAGGGTCCTGAAGGTTTGAAAAATGGAGCAGATGAGTTTTGGGTATTGTCCTGGGCTGAGCCAGAGGACACACATAAAATATTACATCAAGAGGGAGGGACATATGTGTACCTATGGCTGATTCATGTTGGTATATGGCAGATATCAACACAATATTGTAAAGCAGTTACCCTTCAATTAAAAATAAATACATTAAAAAATGATACTACATCTGATGTCATGAGAATTTGGAGGGGGCTGAGGTTATTAGGAATCAGTAGAGAAGTGGGAAAGAAATTACGGACATCAGTGGAAGCATTTCCAAAATTCATAGTCTTGCTTTTAAGTGGAGTTCTTCCCAGGGAATTTAGCTTATTGATATTTGCTTTAGTACTGTAAGGTTAAACATGTGAAGGAAAATTACATAGGGAGAAAATAGGCTCCAATACTTTGGCCACCTGATGCGAAGAGCTGACTCATTGGAAAAGACCCTGATGCTGGGAAAGATTGAAGACAGGAGGAAAATGGAACAACAGAGGATAAGATGGTAGGATGGCATCACCAACTCAATGGACATGAGTTTGAGCAAGCTCCAGGAGATGGTGAAGGACAGGGAAGCCTGGAGTGCTGCAGTTCATGGGGTCGCAAAGAGTTGGACACGACTTATTGACTGAACAACAAAAATAGACATGTTTGTTGTACATTTTGCAATATTTTAAAACGTGTCTTCATGTAATATCTGTTTTCTTTATTTTTGTTTTCTTTATTGATTATGTCTCTTGTCAATAAATGTCTCTTTTTTCTACAAACCCATAGGGATCAGCTTTGATTTCTCATTTTTGGAGAAAATCCCTGAAATCACAGTATGTACTCATTGTCATAATTGCTGTTGATTTTGTTGCTATTAGATTTGTTCTTGCTGTTGTGGTACCAGTGTGGCTACACTATTATCTCAGCATTAACACACTATGTCAGATAAGATAATTTTCAACTACATAAAATGAATCATAGTCAATTATTCAAGTAAGGGTTTGTTTTTCTCTCATAGAAAATAGACCAGGATCAGCCATCTAGGACTGTCACAGTGGCTCTTAATGACATCAGAGTCTAGATGCTTTCTCTCTTTCTGCTCCTCCATTTACGGCTGATGACTTTGAGCCACAGGGTCACCTCATGAATCCCAGATATTCGATCTCCAGCCTTCTCTGAGCAGTACAAGGGGATGGAGAACAAAGCCACATGGAGAAACGGTGATGTCTTTATCAGGAAAGCAAAATTCTTTCAGGTATCCCCAGGCATCTGCTTACATTTTGTTCACCTGCACTTTGCCTGATGACCATCCCTACCTTGAGAATGCTTGGAAATACAGCTTTTAAAGCTGGGTAGGAAACCAGTGCTCTATTTGTATGGAATAAAGAAAGACTAGACATTGGGCTGTGACCGGCAGACTCTATCACATACTGACTTCTCCACGGAGTAGGTAGTATGTGTAGAGTGGAATAGGAAAATGCATTTCTAGAAAGATCCTATACTTAACCACTTAGGTAGGGTATAAAGAAAGCAAATTGGAGGGAAACAGCAGTAGATTGATGGTTGAAAATTCTAACTGGGAATGTTGAAAAGGTTGATGTTTGGCCCAGGTGCACCAAGAAAGCTATGTTTTTATTTTAAAAGGGTTTGAGGTTGACTTGTGTGGAATACAGGAAGAGGAGCAGGAAAGAACACTAGCAGGAAGGAAAAGGAAAAGGTAGCCATGACTTGCTCCTTCATAATGTTTGAAAACCAAAGATAGGCAGGTGAATTTCACCTGCCTGCATCTCACATAGGGCTGTAATGAGGGCAAACAAAGGCAGGCAAACAGACCGGTTCCGGCTTATTGACTCTGCTGTTTGGGTGACTCAGTCACTCAGCCTCTAATCTGGAATGTCTGTGCAACTGAGACTTTGACTATTCCTATCCCACTGATGTGCAAGATTACTTGTTATAATGTCCAACCCGTAACAATTCATCAAAATATGTTAAATATTCATCATTATGAAATATCAATATTCATCAAGTCATCATTCATCTTATGATTATAGACCTGGAAATTATTTCACTAATTTCGGTTCAGTCTTCACATAGCTCTTCTGTATGATCTTGGACAAATCATTTAACTCTGGGCCCAGATTTTTTTATTTCAGTAAAATGAATGTAGTAATATCAACCTCATGCACTAGTTGTTACAAGCAAATAACAGACTTATCTAAAAATTCTTTTAATAGAGAATCTTTATATCCAAGTGTAAAATATTATTAGTGTTAATATATTGTATGTATCTTTTCCCCTTTCCTATTTGTTAGGCTTCCCTCTTGGCTCAGTGGTAAAGAAATTGCCTGCAATGCAGGGGGACTTCCCAGGAGGTGCTAGTGATAAAGAACCTGCCTGCCAATGCAGGAGACACAAGAGACTCGGGGTTCAATCCCTGGGTTGGGAAGATCCCCTGGAGGAGGTCATGGCAACCCACTCCAGTATTCTTGCCTGGAGAATCCCATGGACAGAGGAGACTTGTGGGCTACAGTCCATGGGGTATGGCAAAGAGTCAGACATGACTTAAGGACTAAACAACAGCAGCAACAACTTATTTTCTTAGATGAAGTTGATACAGGGTAGAGCAGATAATATAAATTTGAGATATTTCTAAAAATTCGAGTTGACAAATATGTCAACTCCATCAATCGGTAAACACAAGTGCTCAAATATTTATCTATAAGAAACTGAACTGTGGTCTAAAATATTCCTTGTGATTTTTAGCTCAGACGGAAAGACTGTGTTTTCAAGCTGTGTGTGCCAGAGACCAGTGTACTATTCTGACATGTTACAAGTCATCCTTCTTTTCTCATTGAACTGCTTCCTTTCCTTGTTGAAAAGTTTTAAAATTGCCTACCGTTATGATAAACAATTCCCATTTAAAATAGTCTTGGCTCGGCAAGTCCCCAGAGAAGATTGCTGCAGACGATCTGCCTCTGGTGGTGGGAATTGTCACTGATGTCCTCTATCCTCTGCCTCAGCTCTGGGGGCAATTCCATGTCCACTTGGCCTTAACAGCACCACAGCTCCCACAGACACTGTCAGCTTTAGTCACTTTAAGTGGTCTTGGTAAATAGTAAAGAAATGGTTTCAGTAAGATATTCCTAATTTTAGAGCTTAGGTAGATTCCAACACATGCCTTTTATGCCTCCTACATAATTTTCTATTTGTGTAATATATTGAATTTCTATTCCAATTTTCCATAATTTTACTTAAGGGACACTTAGTACTTGATAGCAGCTTTTTCCAAATTCATGCATCAGAACTTTTGTTTTTCACCATTAATTCTAAAACTTTAAAAGAGAGGGTGAGTAATGGCTGGCATTTTTCTTTTTTTATGTGTTAGAAAGAAAGGTTCTTTACATCTGGCTTTAGCTCTCTTTTAGTTTATCCCTGTTTTCAGATATTCTTTCTTATTCTACATATAGACAAGATCAGTGTCCTTTGAGATGCCAGCCAGCAATTAGGAAAAGCATGTGTGTTCTCTTGTCTTATATGGAGCCTATGGTTTGACCTTTGAATTCTGTTGTTTTTTGGACGCACCTAGCAGCGTGTGCGGAGAAGGCAATGGCACCCCACTCCAGTACTCTTGCCTGGAAAATCCCATGGACGGAGGAGCCTGGAAGGCTGCAGTCCATGGGGCTGCTAAGAGTTGGACATGACTGAGCAACTTCACTTTCAGTTTTCACTTTCATGCATTGGAGAAGGAAATGGCAACCCACTCCAGTGTTCTTGCCTGGAGAATCCCAGGGACGGGGGAGCCTGGTGGGCTGCCATCTATGGGGTTGCACAGAGTCAGACACAACTGAAGTGACTTAGCAGCAGCAGCAGCATGTAGGATCTTAGTTCCCAGACCAGGGATCAAACCTTCACCCCCTGCATTGGAAGCATGGAGTCTTATTACTATGGTTTGGATCTCATTCTCAAGGACACAGGACTAGGGGACTCAATTGATAGGATGCTGAGGAAGTGGTTTACAATCAAGAAGCCAACCAGGTTTTTTTTTTATATATATAAATAAATCCAACACACTAATTTATAATATAAAATATTTCTTATCATCAGAATATTTATGACTAACCATCACTGGTATCAGCAGGTTCACCCCTAACCTATAGGGCCTGAGGAAAGAGTATAAATCATGACCCATACCATCTAAGTATTTACAAATTACGTTAATATATGATTAATTAAAATACGTTCTGTCTTCCTACCTTGACGAACATACCTTCATTTTAATCTAGAAAGCCAGGTTAGGATTAGAATTCTCCACTTTCCTTGTGGGGAGGAGATAGCTTCATGGCTCCCGCCTCCGTACCTGTGCTCTTCAGCTTCTCACTCATCTCTTTTTATCCTAGTTCTTTCCATGTCCTGCCAAGCATCTCACAACCATGTTGTGAGTACCTCAGTCTATACAAGCACAAGTTCAATCCATCCCACAAGCAACCAGTCCCCCACTGGCCATTCATCTGCCTGCCTTTGGAAGGAGAAAGCCAGGATAGACTCTTGAGGCAAACCTGGAGCCATTTGGGCAGAACCCCTACGTTCCTGGGCACTCAGAATATGATGCTAGAGCCAGCCCAGCTGCCCTGAGTAGACTTAAGTTGTCTCAGGTGGTCTAGGCTAGTGACCTTGACTCAGAACGTGGGGTCCCTCCTGACACTGATTAGTGCTGTTCAGCTGCTCTGTTCTTGCTTCAGTTTTTGCTAGTTTGGTTTCATCACCACTCACTTCTCCTCTATCCCCACCATCCTGACTACTGCTTTCCTCCACCCACTTATCAATAATCCCCACACTCTCCTTGCCCCCTCCCCACACCCAGAAAGCTTTAGATACACTGTCAGATCCTTGTTTCCAGAAACGGCAAACATTGATTATGTTTAATCAAGTAAATTTCAGTTCTGCAATATCTTTTTTTATAATTTTATTTATTTTTTGACTGTGTTGAGTCCTTGCTGCTGCTTGGACTTTTTTCTAGTTGCAAAAGAGCAGGAGCTACTCTCTAATTACTGTGGTAGAGCTTCTCATTGTGGTGGCTTCTCCTGTGGACCACAAGCTGCAGAGTGTGCAGTCTTCAGTAGTAGCGTGGGCTCAGTAGCTGTGGCTCCCAGGCGCCAGAGCACAGGCTTAATAATTGTGGTGAATGGGCTTAGTTGCTTCACAGCACGTGGGATCTTCCCAGACCACGGATCAAACCCATATCTCCTGCGTTGGCAGGCAGATTCTTTACCACTGAGCCACCAAGGAAGTCCAGGTCTGCAGTCTTGATGTTCCCTTGAGTTACTTTGCCTGCATTTGGGATGGATCTCTTAACTCAGTCATCCGTTCTTAGGAATTTCCTGGGTTTATATGCCTATCATGGATCTCATCTATTGGATGAACTTCCTTAAGCATTATGAAAAATTGTTAAGAAATATTTCACTGTATATAAAGATGCTCTTAATATAAATTTCATCCCGACATTTTTTTTTCATGAAGTTCCTTTCTTTTAAAAAAATTAATTAATTTATTTTAATTGGAGGCTAATTACTTTACAATATTGTGATGGTTTTTGCCATATATTGACATGAATCAGCCACAGGTGTACATGTGTCCCCCCATTCTGAACCCCACTCCCACTTCCCTCCCCATCCCATCCCTCTGGGTTGTCCCAGTGCACCAGTTCTGAGTGCCCTGTTCATGCATCAAACTTGGACTGGTCATCTATTTCACATATGGTAATATACATGTTTCAATGCTGTTCTTTCGAATCATCCCACCCTCACCTTCTCCCACAGAATCCAAAAGTCTGTTCTTTACATCTGTGTCTCTTTTGCTATCTTGTATATAGGGTCATTGTTGCCATCTCTCTAAATTCCATATGTATGCATTAATATACTGTGTAGGTATTTTTCTTTCTGACTTATTTCACTCTGTATAATAGGCTCCAGTTTCATCCACCTCCTTAGAACTAACTCAAATGTGTTCTTTTTAATAGCTGAGTAATATTCCATTGTGTATATGTACCACAACTTTCTTATCCATTTGTCTGCTGATGGACATCTAGGTTTCTTCCATGTCCTAGCTATTGTAAACAGCTCTGCAATGAACATTGGGGTACATGTGTCTCTTTCACTTCTGGTTTCTTCAGTGTGTATGCCCAGCAGCATCTCCACATTAAAAAAATTTTTTTTTCAATAAAGTATAGTTAGTTTGCAATGTTGTGTTAGTTGCTGGTGAATAGCAAAGTGATGCAATTATACTTGTATATATTATTTTTCATAATCTCTTCCATTATGATTTATTGAAGGATATTGAATATAGTTCCCAGTGCTATACAGTAGGACCTTGCTGTTAATCTAACTTATACATCATAGTTTGTATCTGCTAATCCTAAACTCCTAATTTATGCCCCCCAAATTATTAAGTAAAGACTTGGTATAAATTCCTCCATGTTATTATTAAATAACCACTTCAAGTTCCTCACAAGAATCAGTGGTTCTCAAACCCAAGGAAATATGAGTCATCTGAAGGGCTTGTGAACCCCAGATTGTTGGCTAGGGAAGTATGTGTATGAGAATCTGCATTTGTAACAAGTTTCCAGGTGGTACTGATGCTACTGGTCCAGGGGATGCACTTTGGAAACCACTGCTTTCCATGTGTGCTGCTCATTTCCTCTCCTCTCATTCACTCTTCAGTACAGCACAATCCATCTTTCAACCTCACCATCTAATGATGTTGCTCTGACCAGTGTTCTTCTAGGGTTAAATCCAATGGCTAATGGTTAAGTCTAACAGACACCTTTCTTTCTTTCTCTCTTTCTCTTCTCTCTCTCTTTCTTTTTGGTCAAGTGGCATGTAGAATCTTAGTTCCATGACCAGGGTTTGAAGCCACATGCCCTGTATTGAAAGCTTGCAGACATAACCAGTGGACCACCAAGGGAAGTCCCTAAAGGACACTCTTCATGTCCAGTAGGTTCTTAGGAAATTTCTGATGCATTCAATGTGATTTACCCCTACTTCCACATTCCTTCTTTTGAGTTTTATTTCATACAACTTTCTGGTCCTTTTATGTTTTATTGCTTTGCTCTCCACCTGGAAGGCCTCTACATACTATTCTTTCTAGACTGGGGCCCAGTGATACTTCCTCAAAGAAGTGCTTCCTTTTCTTGTTCCAGAAACATGGATAACCCTTTCTTTTTCTTTCTCATTCCACTGTGTGTGCTATGTGCTAAGTCGCTTCAGTCACGTCCGACTCTTTGTAGCCCCGTGGACCATAAACCTCACGGCTCCTCTGTCTGTGGTATTCTCTAGGCAAGACTACTGGAGTGGGTTGCCACACCCTCCTCCAGGGGATCTTCCCAACCTAGGGGTCAAACCCATGTCTCTTATGTCTCCTGCACTGGCAAGCAGCTTCTTTATCACTAGCGCCACCTGGGAAGCCCTTCCCTTTCCATTCTGCTTATGTCTGTATCATTCTTTCTGTGACATCTGTAATGGTTTGTATTTATTAATCTCCTGGTCAGGAAAAATTTTGACCAGGTTTTGTACTGAGTACTGCTATACAGTAGGTGTAAAGACTTGCTCTGATTCCTGGTAATCCTGTAGGTACAGAGCTCATTTGCATTCTCTGGGATGGAGCAAAGGTATGGGAAGCACGTAGGAAGGGTGAAAGCTAAGTCTCTGGATTGGGACAGTGTCAATGGCTATGTTTTCCCTTGACAAAGGTTTGGCTGCCCAGGAAGGGAAGTCCTCCCCAGATGCAGGGCCAGTGGCAGGGACTGCCAGCATTATCTTGGGAGTGTGCATTGTTTTTCAGGCCTGGGAGTCTGAGGATGAAAATTCAGCCCCCATTCATCTCCCCAGTGCCTGAACAGTGCCACAGTTGCCCTTTGCTGAAAATAGATTTCAGTTTGCCTGGCTTTAGTGGATTTGGCCCTCTCTCTCCCCTTCCTCATTAAACTCCCTGCCATCATCCTCTCCCCTTTCATCTCTCCTCCCTGAAAGAAAAGGAGAATCTTTATCTTTTAAGCAAATGTTTTATCCATTATAAGAGCTCACTGTGTCCTCAAGGCTTAAATCTTTGGAAGCAAAGTCAGAAAGAAGGAAGACTTTTTTCCCCCTTCTTTGCTTTTTTCACCCAATTATGTCACTCTCCTGGGTAATATGCCCAGCACAGAGCGGGTGCTTCTCTGTAGGATGA